>NC_139483.1:40579156-45579156 GCF_008360975.1 Lichenostomus cassidix | reverse complement strand
TTTAAGGCTAGGGATACAAATGGAGATGTTATTAGGCTACAGCAGCAATTACAGTGATGTGTCCCTAAGCAGACAGGGATTTTGTCAGTGAGATTATATACACAACCAATGCTAACATTTAATATTCAGGGCAGATACAGAACCACTCTTCCAGCTCAAATGCAAGCAGAGAGAAAGCTTGGGTTGAATCATGCACTTCTCCACTCACAATCATGCTTCCATCTAATTTGGCACAACAAAGGTGTTTCTTTGTCAAACTGGATAACAGCAATTGTGAATTTTCCACTTGAATTTTATTCTGCAACCTCTCTGTTGTAAGATCTCTTGTAAAATCTCCTACCGAAAATGATGGCATTTCCTTCACACAACAACAAGCAAATCATACTTACTGCAGTTTGAAAAATTATTTTCTTTGATTAGATAGGGCTAATTAATAAACAGAAGCTAATCCTCCACTTAGGGTAAACAAAACCCAAATTAAAAACCGAACATAATGCAGGACTAATAATATTTTATCATAAACAACTTACATGTTAAAAGATTCGGAGTCTAAGGGCCTAAATTGTGATTCTTTTTCCACTTTAGACTGTTTCATTAGGAAGTCATCACTAGTCATAGTAAGCAGGTAAACATAACCCTTATCATCTCCCATTAAGATAGTATCCTTAGCCAGGTCATCTGCCACAGTCACCGTAGAAACACAGAGCAGACAGTTTTTCATTGGTTTGATGACAAAGCCATCATGCTGTGGAACACAGTAGAGAGTTTATTAGATATTGCATGAGAGCCCTTAAATTGAATCTATCATGCTTATTTAGTTACATCAGCATTTGAATCTTTTGAAAATCTTTTGAAATCAGCATTTGAGTCTCAGGAATAGCAGGAAAAAGCAAAGATATCGGTCAGCAAAAATGCATAAGGCATTCAAGAAAACTTTTAATGGTTTGGACATACATTATTAACATCAAAATGTTTTTGCTCTTAGAATGTCCTGAACAAAATACAGGATATGAAGAAATATTTTTTTTTTAGATCAGGAAGTTACCTCAAAAAGAATCTATGTTGTATTCCTTAGAAAACCTGTTCCTTGATTCTTAATAGATTCTGAGATACATATCTGCCCATGCACACATACTAGATATACAGATGCACATGTATGCATTAGATATACATGGAAAATAAATTCTTTCAGGGTTTGTTTGCCCTGTAGTGTAAAATTTTTCTTTTTCTTACAAACTTTTAACATACTTCAATAATCCCATTTGGTGAGGAAAGCTAATTCCTTATTTAGTGCAAATTCCACTGTTTCACTGAGTTCCTACAAAGACAAAAGTTAAAAGCCTTCATTCCTGTTAGACCAAAGGGCTGTGAATGCATATTGGAAACAAAGACTGAGCTACTTTCAGGTTTCATTTTGGCATTTGTCTGATCCAACATAATACCTTGCTCTCTTTTGGTTTATAGTCCCAGAGAAGGACTGAGCTTTCAGTTACAGCCACGACATATTTCAGATTAGGTAGGAAATCACATCCAGTGATCCAAGCAGTATCCTGATGAAAATAAAGAGAGTAGCTAAAGAAGGATTGTCTCTGTAAATTTATCAACTTTTCTATTATGTAAGTACATACTTTAAACCATTTTTACATAAATCACATACTCTGCACTAGCACCTGCTAGGTCTAGTCCCACTTAGAGCTCTAACTCCAGGAATAGCTCATACATGAAGTTACAGAGGCACCAGGCTCAACCTCCGTTATCAATGACTCACCTCAGAGGCACAAATGTTGCACATGAGAGGAAACAATACACATATACTGTTAGCTGAACTGTAATGACATTCTGGAAAAGCACTCTAAGCAGAGGAAGCTTAAGCTAAAACATCCATAGTAAAGCAAATTAAGCTTTTACCTGGATACAGTTTGGTTTGAAACAAAAGAAATTTAAAGGCAGTCAAAATGTCAGCTATAATAACAAAAATCCCACTGAAATGAATGTTCATGAAAACAAGTAACTTTATCAAATAATTTTAATTCTCCCAATAGGTAGATGACATATTTACAAATATATACATCTGCCCATATTAAGCTATTGTTCAAGTATACCTCCTATTATACAGGTACGAATGTAAAAAAACTTCTCTTGCAAAGTGTAGATCAGAATTCTGATGCTCCTACTTTTATTTCCATTGTTGTACACAATATAGATTTTGCTTTAAGTCTAAAGGATCCAAAATCCTGACAGAGGATATCAACACTTCGTTGCAGGAGAAAGCTTCTTTCCTTCCTAATGATGTGTGACCAAGTGGTAATACATTTGCAAGGATTTTTTGTGCTCTTTACTACAATAAATACGTGGAAAATGTCAGTCCTGCAGAGGCTTTATGGATTGTTGGTAATTCTTATGGAAGACTTTGCTGATGTAGAAGTAATTTTTAACTAGGCCATCTGAAAATTTCATAACTCTGATACCAAAAAAGCGAATATAATAACATCAACAAAAGTAAAATGGCATTACCAAATATCATATAATCTTTCAGACATAGAGCCAGAGGGATTTCACAGGGTTGTGGGCATGGGTTTATCTTTTCACCAACTTCAGCTCCCCAGTCAATCAAATGTCCCTGGGAAGCCAAAGATTTTTCCCTGAAAGGCTTTATAGTACAGACTGTCTGGTGTGGAGTAATTGCACTTTAGAACTTCCACAACATATAAAAGAGAATGAACAAAATGCTCTGCCTCCCGGCACAAGATGGTACATGGACTTTTAGGATAAGGGGTCTTGTCACTTTGCTACAAGCGATGTCTCTTGTCTACAGGTCATCTGAAGGAAGCTCATTACCTAAAATCTGCAGTGATACTCCCAGAGTAAACATGAGGTTTTAATGTACATACTGTGTAGCCAATCATCTATCTAGCAAAACACAGAGTTGTTTTTTATTAACAAACTTAGAATTTTACTTATTTAAATTTTATAGTGACAATTGAAGTTTTGGATTTCAGAAAAAAAATTCCGGCAATGTAAGGGGTAAAGGACAATTTGGTAGAAAGAGCAACATTTATCTGAGGTTTCATTTATCAGAAGAATGAAATCAAGTTACTTAATTGTTTCTATAACTGAAAGGAATAAATTGAAACTATTTGACCCACAGCACCCTATGACAAATCATGCTGAAGTCTCAAAGTTAGAAGTAGCATTAGAATAATGCTCAATTTCTATTTATTTCAATTTTTACCTGCTGATTTTTACTTAAAATTATTTAACAGGATGGAGACAAAAAACACAACTTACTTCAACATTGATGGTTGCCAGAACCTTCATCTGAAAAATCAAAAAATATATTGTCACAATAAAAAGTTAGCACTTAAAGTCTAAACAAAGACATCTCTCCTCTTCACAGGCAGATCAGAACAATACTTGCTAACTGAAAGAGTAGGCGGTTAAGATCTGAGAAGGATCCTTAAGCTGCTATCCTATATATAGTGAGGAACTATCCTCACTATATACAGGATATAGTACTACCATCCTATATATAGTGAGGAATTTAAAACTTCTCTTTCTGTCACAAGTATTCTGTAGTTTCTTGTTTGCTTTGGGGTTTTTACATTGAGCAAACAAGTGAAAAAATACTCATTTTTACATTGGAGTACAGATCAGCTGGTCTTCTGATGGAATTGTGCTTTTAATGGTTATTGACATCTAGAACAGCATCAGCTCCTGGGAGAGATAAGATGTGTCACAAAGAAACCCAAGCTAATGCTGGCCCAGATGCCATGTCAACTAGTGCCAGCAAAATCCCATGCAGAGGCAGCACTTTAGGCTGCAAAAAGGAATACCCACATTGGTACAGCATCTTTCACCACTATTGGTGGACAGTGTAGCATGTAGCTCAAAACCTGAAGTGTTTAAAGTGTTACCATCATCCACTAGAGACAGGGTTACCTTCTATGCCCTTTAACAAAACCACTAAGTTTTCAAAAGCGGTTTCAACCTTTTCCCTTCTGAAACATCCACAGATGCTTTTTCACCTCCTCTTGCCCCTACTCCTCATCAGTAATTATTCAATTATTATTGGGCACCTCATACCCATCCCAGCAATTCCACATTTCATAAACCAAGAAGTTAGGATCAAAGTCTTCCCATAGAAGTAAGATGCCAAGTGTCATTGCAGACAGTCTTTGAGCAGAGTTTAAGGGTATTGCTAATCAAGAGATGGATTTCCATGCACTGTTATCAGACTTGGCTTTTTCTATAGTAACTAGAGTGTGTCCTTAATGCTGCCTACTCCTACAGGTCTTACGTGCTGGCCAAGGCAGTGTCCACATCTGAGAAAGGTGTCTCATATTCTGAAGTAAACTGGAAGTGGTTGATGGTGTGTAGAGCTGTATGCAGATGTTGAGGCATATTAGGCCCACAGCTGCTGCAGAAAGCAATGCTTAGCCCTCAAACAGAATCATGGAATTATAGAATAATTAAGGTTGGAAAAGATCTTTAGGATGATCAAGCCCAGCTGTAAAACTAACACTGCCAAGTCTACCACTAGATCATATTCCCAATAGTCACTTCTATAAATCTTTTAAATACCTCCAGGGTTGGTGACTCAACCACTTCCCTGGGCAGCTCCAATGCTTGACAACCCTTTGGGTAAAGAAATTATTCCTAATATCCAATCTAGTCCTCTCCTGGCCCATCTTGAGGCTGTCATAATGCCTTAGTCATTTTCAGGATCTAGTTTTATGAGTGGGATTTGAGGTCCTTAACTCACTGTGTTAAGCAGCTGGGTGTAAAATCATTTACATTGCAGTCACTGATGTCAGATAAGATCAGCCTAGCCTATGAGGAGGCAGCAAGCCAACTTAAAAATAGTCTAGGGAGGTAGGGGGTGGGGAAGAGAGCTATTTTTAATCTTATATTTTGGGAAACTACTTTTCATAGGTACATAAAAGGGATAATGTCCTGGAGGACAGGCTTTCAAATAAATTATTTTAGCATTTACCAAAACTGCAGTACTGCTTTGTTGTTTCATCATCCACAGGAGTCCTTTCTTGGTTTAAATGCTCCTGTCATAAGCATTATGCACTAATTAGCTAAAACCCCTAGAAAGCATTAGTGCTGCATTAAAGCTTTACTGCATTGTCTGAAATAACTTTTAAGAAACTGGTTGCATTAAAACTGTAGAAATGTAAAGCACCAATGAGCACAGATATGTGAGGTACCTCAAAGCATCTAAACGTGCTTACCTGTAAACAGTAATATAATCATGTGGGAGATTAATTTACAAATTCTAGTTTAACAGCATCTTAAGCCTGAATTTCTACTTAAAATGGTACAGATCTTACACTTTACTGATGAGGAGACTGAATGTGAATCAGTGTCATGCATACTGTTGTAAAACTCACTACTTTCAAGCTTCCAGATGTTGCTGTATTGAATAAATTTTGTTTGCAAACAGCTGTTTCTGTCCGTTCTAGATACTTTCAGTAGCTGCAGAAAATAGTTAAGAGTTCTCTGACTTCCACTCAATATCTAAAAGTTAATTCCAATAGCATATTTTGTATTAAGGGAAACTTTTCTAAACAGAAATGCAGATTATTTTCTGCATATATTAATTATATATATGTTATGTTGTTATGTTATGTTATGTTATGTTATGTTATGTTATGTATTTCTGTGAAAAATGTCTATTACTAGCCATCTCTATCAACTCCTGTAGACTATCTAGTAGGTTTATAATTGAAAAGAACAACGTATATTTCCTCCTGTACTTATAAGTATAGAAAAAGTTTACTTTTATAAGAAGGATATCTAGGTTTTTTATGGGAAATGTTGAATGCTAGATCACAGTCCACCCAGTTCCCCTAGGCACTGCCTAATGAAATAATAAAAGAATTTGATTTAGAATTACCTCTTTGCTAAAAACAGTTATCACTCCTTTCTGAGAGGCTGTTACTGTGAAATCCAGAAGGGGCACCTTCACTAAACCCTTAATCACATCTTTTCTCTTGACAACTGTGAATGACAAAATATTACTCTTAATCTTACAGACACAGAAAACATGAAAAATAGAACTGTAATAGTAAGAACATTTTTTCTTCCTGAAATGCATTTTGGTACCAAATGCAAGGCAGTGATGCAATATATCATAGATTATCCCATACTTGGTTTAATTAATCATGTTGCATTTCTAATTATCATTTATGTGTTCTGGATGTGCTAGTTCTTCCTATATTTTTTTTCAAAAAATACAGAAAGACAACGAATAACTGCATAAATAAATAGTCTAGTTCATACAAATTCGTAATTCCAAAATAATTTAGGAATATGGAGAACAGGGAAATGCAGCAGTGGAGTGTTCAGATGCAGTGAGTTTAGGAAAAAACCCATATATTTTGGAACAAAGAAGAAGAAGAAGCATGAATAAGCAAAGACAAACGCGATTTTATCATTGTACTTTCAAGAAAGTGGGGAACCCACTGCATTAAAAAAAATAGTTTTTGATATAAGACGAAGTAAGTCACCTGAATCAGCAATCTGCTGTTTTTCAGATACAAGCAAAACCACACTTTCTTTTGACTCAGAAGTCATGCCACCACTTTCTCCTGGGAAACAGCCAAAAATCTAAACAAAACAAAATAGAACAAAACAAGTTATTTATTGCAAAACTACTTCTGTAAGATACATGTATAAAGTCAATTATTGCACATTTTACTAAGTTAATAGACTTTGAGTTACTACCTCAGTGGTGTTTCCTTTAACCACTAGCTGTCAACATGTCCTTAGATTGCTGAGATCTGCTACTCAGGCATAATCTTTCTTCAACATTTGTAAAGAAGCCAGCTTACACAGGGCTTCTAGGAATACAGCTCATCTGTTTGCTACAGTTGTTAGTAGAGCTTTGCTTTGTAATGATTGTTTGTAAATAACCATATTCAATTTTCATTTTCCAGTTCTACCTACTTGTGCTTTCTAAGCTAGGCCCTCAACTGGAAAAAAAAACCCTAGCAAAAGGCAGACAAAACAGATTATTCCATATTTATAAACTGAGACATTCGATGTAGCATAGTGGCTTAGTCTACACAGAAGAACTTTTCCATAAAGATATGTAGATTCCCATTTACTGGGGAAAAAAAGGTAATATAAAGACAGTTTTTAAAAAAGTCTTTTTTGGTCATCTCCCTAAGTCTGGCAATGTTCCATTTGTACTGAACATGATGGAGATCCCTGCACAGGACAGCCAAGTAAGTAACTTATCTCTGCTCCAGGGTGTGAAATTGTCCTAGGTTGCAATATAGAAGTATTTAAGTGTTCTATTACCACCAGCTGTGGGCCATTAGCTGTTATCAGCTGCTAATGACCCACCCTGGATGACAGACAATTGGCCATCAGGGACCCACCATGTGACTCATGGACTTATCTCATCCCATTGTGGGATGCTCTGCCCAGGAGGGAGGAGCCAGGTGTTCCCACCTGGATATAACCTGGCCTTGGAACTGCCTGAGCTAGCCCTGTCTACTGGGTTCCCAGAGGACAAGAGCTACCACTGGACCTTCAGCTGGAGACTAGACCTTCACAGGATCACTGCTTGAACTACTTCAGCTGGACTGCAACCACCACCCTAACAGCGTGTCAGGTTGTATCTGACTTTGTCAGTGCTTTTCCCTGTATTATTTCACTCATTTTTAATTTCAATCTTGACTTGTGATCTCCCACTGGTTTGTTTTCAAACCAATACAGAAACTTTCAGCTGAAATGCTCTACAAATCTTAAGCTCTGTACCCAAAAGTAATTTAGTAATTTCTTTAGAAATTAGTTCAGTCCCACTCAGCTGTACCGATTCTTAAAACTCCTCATATTATGGACATTATGTACACTTCCTTTCATGAGTTCTTAAAGCAATGCCCCTTTGGATGGAAGACAAAATGTTATATTTTGTTCTAGTTCAATATTTTCCATGTTATACAATAGAGGTCCCATTTTCCTTCTTTGAGAGATTCAGATGCTCATCTTTCAAAAAATATACTCACATAAGGTTACTCTTAATCTTTCACAGCTGCCTCCCATACATCCTCAGTCAGGACACCATCCATTACAGTCCCTTACATTCCTATTTCTAGTACCATCATTTTGTCTTTCCATCCTGTATCCAAACAGAGAGGCTAGTTGTCCCTTTCTTCCATGGATCTTTTCTTTTGCCTTCATTGAAAGGAGTGACATTTTGCCTTCTTAAGCATATGTACCCATTTTCGAGGCAGAGAATAGGCATGTCAGGATACTACAGGTTTGGTGGGAGGAGATTTTGTTTAAGGATAGGCTTATCCAGTATCAGGTCCCTCCCGAGTCCTGACAGGATGCCAGGTGCAATGGTTGGGCTAGGTCAGCAGCTGCCCTAAAAACATCAGAGGTGAAAGTTCTCAGGGCACACACGGGTGTGTAGACCAGACACAGTGCCACTCTTGCTCCTGCCCAGCATGCAGGACACTGCCCAAAGAAAGAGCATCCTCAAAATCCCTTACAGCTGTGTAAATGACTTCAGCTGACTCCTACAAGGAGACAGCGGATCCCAACAAGCATCAGCCCATCATGTCTATGAGATATTGATAGTCAAGTAAAATTCACTTTACACATACTTCAGATTTTTTTTTCAAAAAAGTAGCTTCCTAAGAGCTAACTACATTTGAGAAAGAGATGCAGAGGTGAGTTTCCCAAGTCACTGATAAAGGATAATACTTAGACTGTCCAGGATAGATCTTTTAAACTGTGTAGCTAGCAAATGGCAAAGGGTAGATCCTAATTTAACTAGAGATGATTTAAAATAACTTTTTTTTTTTTTTAATAAATATCCTTTGAGCATGTTGTGGAGACCACTGGAAACTTAGAAAACCCTTGAACATGAAGGACTTGAAAAAGAGAAATATCGGTAAGTTAAAGAAATAGGAACACTCACACAAGGCCATGATCTTCTAGGTAATGGAAATAAATTTAGAAGATTTTGTCAAGCTAAAGAGAGGCCAGATATGGAGAAGTAACTCTGAAAAAAATTAGATCTGTTATAGTAGGAAGAGAGGGACAAAGGGTCAGGGATAGAGTTCTGGGAAGTGGGTCAAGGTGAAAAAGAGAGAAATTATAAAAGAGACTTATAAAAGGAACAAAGTGAGGTGTATCCCTCTTTCTTGACTTTCAAGACATAAGGCATGCTCAGCAGTGTTAAAAGGAGCAGGGAAACTCAGAAGAACAAGATTGAAATACAGGACCTTAAAAAATCATTAGAAAACTGGAGAACAGACAGCAGAAACCATGACAGCTGTTTAGGATGTTACAGACAGTAAATGTTATTAATGACATTTGAAAAATTCAGTAACAAAAAGGAAGCTGAAGCAAGATCAAGACTACTTCCATTGTTCACGGGGGGTCATGAAAGGTATGTCCAAGTTGCAGTTTATAAATTGGATTTGTCTAACATAATGAGTAGATTAATGAACATTGTAAGAATGGCTGTATCAGGTAAGGGAGGCCTTTCTGTGTCTTTCACCATTTCTCTCAAACAGGTGGTTTCAGCTGGAATACTTAGAATACTTTCCAGTCTTAAATGGCCAATAATAATTTCAATAGAGTTTTTAAGCATGTGAAAGAGCAGATTTGCAGTTGTGTTTTGTTTTGGTTTTTTTTTTTCCATTTTGTGGGGTTTTTTGTGTGTGTGCATTGCTATTAGGATTTTCTTTGGCAGATGTTAGTTTTTGTTTTTTTGGTTTTTTTTTCAGAAAAATAAAACCTTCATTTAAAAGGAATGAAAAGACTAAGGAGTATGAGAAAAGCAAGTGGAATTTAGTCTGGCCAAGGGTTAAATAGAGTCAACTTAAAAATAATAAAGAGAAAGAAGAGCTACATATATGGGTGGAAGAAAAAAAAGATCTATGATCTTCATCAGTAACTAAATGTGGACACCTTTGTTTGTCAAGAGGTTAAAACCAGATGAAAATAATTTAGATCTGTATATACC
This sequence comes from Lichenostomus cassidix, assembly GCF_008360975.1. Taxonomy (NCBI): domain Eukaryota; kingdom Metazoa; phylum Chordata; class Aves; order Passeriformes; family Meliphagidae; genus Lichenostomus; species Lichenostomus cassidix. Next base: position 45,569,162 of record NC_139483.1, on the reverse strand, counting down.
TACATTTTTAAGTCTGGCAAGGTTAGCCCGTCAGAACATTCCTGCCTTCATTCCTGACATTGGTAACTTTGCAGAATTACCTGAAGCATTTTGAAACTGTAGAGTTTGTCAGAGAAACAACATTTAAAAATGTCACCACCACATAATATATACGATACAAACCAATCACTGTTTATTTTATTGGAGCCCATTCAAATAATCCTGGAAGGACCTGTTTTGATCCAGTCATTAAGGATAGGATGCTTCCACAATTACAGGAGATCAAAAGTTGATGCTGAATTTATGGTTCACGTAAATTTGGCTTAGACAACAATCACGTGCCCAATTCAAGTATTACTCTGTTTCTGTGTAAGCTAAATCTGGAGAATTCCAGGAGTCAGCAGCTTTCTTAATGAAGTTTTTGTCTCTTTCTTTCCAGCTAAACTACGAATAAACCAAGTCTTATCTTTTTTTTTTCTGAAAGAAGCTTGGCTTTATGTTCCATAATGTATAGATAGCTTGTAATACATACGGACCGTAAGATTTCTCACTAAACAGAAAAGCAAAAAAATGCACTGCAGCTTTTCAATGCAGTATTATATTTCAAACTGGATTAGGCTGTGTTAAGGTAAAGAAATAAATATAATATTGAATCTGATTCAAATAGTCTGATCTTTTGTCTATTTTATAACTGAATTATCACTTCTGTCATGGATGAATTTCCAGTCACTTTATGTTAAACATTTCTTCCCCCAGGAGAAAATAATGGCAAAAGCCCCTCAAATTAACACTTTAATCAGGATTATTTTGAATCCTGAAAAATAATAAATACTTCTGTTTCATTCCCTACAGCACTCTGTATAGGCTCACTGATATCCATCTTCTACATGAAATACATGACCTAAGATTCTGAAGATTCATTGTTTATCATGCTCTGCTTTTTCCAGAAAGTTTATACACAAGGCATATTAAAAGGCTGTCATCAGTCAGCTCACACTAGGAAAAAATTGAGAAATGCTCATAGAAAGCATTCTGGGGAGTTTTATCCCAAGCAAATCATGCACAGATTTCATAAGTAAACTAAAGTGGCTTCATCTTTTATTATACCCCATACTGTGCTTGCTTGTTCAATTATGCAGCCAAAATATCTCTGTAATTATGAAATTTAGTAACTAGTCTGACTGCATCAGAAACTCAAAGAAGGTTTTGGAGTGAATGATATGCATTCCAATAAACAAACAGAGCTTCCCTAATTTCTCTTATAAACTAATGAGCCTAAACATAATTTGAAACTGTTTTGCTACCCTAAAGAAGGACAATCAGTCCTTCAGACTGTCAGCTATTTTCCAGATTTGCCCCAAGCCCTCCCTGAAGGAAATCTTTAATGCCTGACACGAGCAAAACCTGTGAGTAATGTGACACTGTAAGTAAAAATAATGGTTAAGAAAGGCAGTAATCAGAAATGTTTCCAGACAGAACCCTATTAAATAGAAATGGCTGAACACACCTTTTTTTTTATTATATTAGGAAATTACTTGATAGCAGTAGTTGATAACATGTAAGGAACAGGTGTTGGGTATCTTCAAGATTCCAATAGTAGCATGATGTTTGAGAGTGACATAAAATGGAAATATGCTGACAAATTTATAGTTCATGTCACTTGCTAATACCCTGCCATAAGACTTTAAGTCCAGCAAGGATTTGCTACGTATACAATACCTCCTATGGTATTGTAGAAAAGTCACTGTGTGCTGAAGTTATGTCCCTTCTGCACAATTCTCTCTTCAGGTAAGAAACAAACAAAAAACTTTGCAGTAATATATGATGATGGATGCTCTTGATAAGGATTGGCTCTAACAATCAATAATTTTTATAGAACAGTTGCTTGTAACACAACCCATGGGAAACATCTTAATAAAAGACACATTTCTAGAGCAAGTATTCATTTCTCATAACATGTACAAACAAAAAAGAGCACCATGCTGGAAAAAACCCCAACAAAGTATTTTTGCACAAGTGAAAAACTGGATGCTATGGAGATAACCTTTTTAGGTGGATTCAGAAATAACATACAAATGGATAGATTAAGAATCCAGGAAGGGATATTAAGCACAGTGCATTTGCAGCTTTGGCACAGGAAATCCTGAAGCTATGTGCAGACAGAAGCAGATCGACTGTTTCAGTTACGTCATTCTTACATGCTTTTTACAAAGATTTGCTCTTTACCACCATTAGACACTGACAAATTGATTGAATGGATCTCATTCATCTACAGAAGGAAATAATACACACTGAATTCTCTGGTTAAAATACTCTACCAAAATGCTTCCCAACCTGTAACGCTTTATATTTAAACTAAGGGCAAGATTTATGCTGTGAACAGGGGAAGAGAAAGGCAATGAAGCAGAGACAAGAGAAAAGAGAGGAAGGAGGTGAAAAAGAGGAAGCATTTCTGAAGGTTTAGCTAAAGATATAGATCCTCAGAGCACAAATGGCATACTGTAGTCAAAAGAGATTTTGCATTTTGTCAAGAAGCCCAAGGGCAATGCATGTCACTGAATAGTTCTGAAGACCTAGACACACCCAGGCTTCAGGCAGCTAGGATAATAACAAGAGATTATCTCATTATGCCATGGAGCTCATGGCTCCTGAACAACACACAATCAACAGATAAATAAAATCACAATTTAAGATTCTAACTAGTTTTTTATATTTAAGAAAACTTTAGAAATCCTTACCTCGAGCCATTCTGGCCTTTCATCAGGGTTGCTCATAACCTTCCTGAAAAAGGCCTGAATATTATGATCCTTGACTGCTGGACCAAAAAGTGCTCGTGTGGTTGTACAGAATTTAGCATAGTCTATCTCATCTGTATAGAAGGAACAACGGCCACACAGTTTAAAAATGGTAAGCTACAGATTCCTTTTTTATCCACCCTACTTCTGGTTTTATTTCTCCCTCAATTTCAACAGCATACAAGTTCCAGCTTCTCACATTGTATTCATCAAAGTATTTGAAAAAAAAAAATCAATCTTAATATTTGCTCTTTTCCAAACTATTTAATTTGCAATGCATGACAACAAACAGATAAAAGAATAGACAAAAAATTCTCACTTTTTTTCCCTCCCTTACTTACCATAATTCTGACTTGGTTTTTTGAACCTGAATGGTGTGTGGGATAAAGTTTATCCTTTCAAGCAGCAATAGCCATTTTCATTGAAAAAAGCAAAATATTGTCTCTATTATATACAATTAACAACTGTATTTGCATAATTCATCAGGTTTGTGCTTTTACAGAAACATTGTATCATGCTAACTTCTATATATGGCAACTTGACCAATTATATTTTGTGAGTGATCACCATGGCCTTACAATTTGGCCAGAAATCCTAACAGAAGGGGAAGTCTCATAGTGCAATCTCTCTATTTGCTGTAAAAATCAAACAGCTACAGTTAAAACATTAGTTTGAGGTCTTTCTTATGGTACGTTCTACCCATGTGAAAATTATACTTTTCCATCAGAATGAGTATCTCTTACCATCGTCTTTAGTATACAATCCTGACCCCTCCTTGGTCTTCTGGATGGTCATTTTTTCAACTAGATTCTGGAACTGCTCCAAAGCGTCATTGAAATCAATCATTTCAAGAGAAGCGTAACTCTCCTTACTACAATCCTTCTTTAAAGACATCCTTTATTAACAGAAAACAAGATAAGAAAGAGAGATCTTCTTACAGCCAGGTCCAAGCCTTGTTTTGTTCCTTAAACTCCCACATGAGTTCATATTAGATGCAGCTGCATGACAGGTATACCAAACATTACATAAAAGGAGACCCTGGCCTAGCATCTCAAGCTGGCAAAGCATAGTGAACTGTTGATGTCACAACCCCCCATGACATCATAGAATCCTACTCACCAAGTGGCCCTAGGTCATGAATCAGGATCACCAAATAACTTGCCATGTGAGATTATCTCATCTCATGTAATTAGTGACAGAAGAGACCTTTAAGTTTACTTTCACCTCCTGTATGTTACAGATCAATAAATATCAGCCATTTATCACGGTATTGAGCCCAAAACTTTGTTTCAACATATAATTTGTGGTAAACTGTGGTAAGTGTTAATCTTCAGACACAAAGAGATGGAGAACCCAACAGGTTTGTTCCAAAGGTAAATTGCACACACTGTTAACATTCAAGCCTCTTACATGACTTTGTGTGGCTTCTGCTTCCTTAGGGCAGTTCTTGGAATATCCTCACTAATTTAGCTAGTACCTTCTTGTGCTAGGGGCCTTTGTACCTGGACTACTTCTCCATTTCTTTCTCATATTAATTAAAGTAGACTAAACTCTGTCTCCTATTGCAGCTCTTTCCTTTAGGTTTCAATATAATATTTGTAATTATTTTCCACATTTTTCACATTTTCAATGTCTTTAAAGAATACCAATGGCATGTTACTAAGCTATACCACAACATGCAAATGACAAATTTCAGACTACTTGTTAAACTCACTTTTCTGTAGACCACACTGATCAATGCCTTTGTATTGCTCTTTAGCTATTGATCTCCAGATCCACTTTTCTATTACTTCACCCAAGGCTGATGCCAGGTTTACTGGACAAGGCCTTCTTGAATTCCTGAGCATGGAGTCTTTGCTCTGTGGAGATTCTATAGTTGAAAGAAAAGGAGAAAGTATATTTTATATTTCCTTATGGCAATCTAGAGGATTGATATCAAACAGGCATGTTTCAAGAATATTCAAGTCACTTCAAAGAAAACAAAACAAAACAGATAAAGGCCATAGTCTTCACAAACACTCAGAAAATCAGCTTAACAACATTTTTGAAACATACAGGGAAGACAACTAATTGGTATTAAACAGAGTTACTAAAAATTATTTTAGCATGGAAATATCTCTTCATGAAATAGCTTCTTCTTCAGGGAAAGTGGTGTCTCATGATTTGCTACCTAACACAAGCTATCCAATCGCTTGAAATCCTATAATTTCAAGGGGAAGAACACAAACGTTTCTGGGTACTTCTGCTCTACTGCAGTGAGCATTTATTTTGATTCGAAAAAGAAAAGAGCTTGGCAGAGAAAAACAGTAATGATGCCTGGAAAAGAGAGGGATAGCTTGAGGGTACATTTTTGCTGTTTCCAGCAATAATTCTCCAGGAAAATATTTCCCTTGTGTGACAAGGAATGCAGTGGCTGGTCACATACTGTATCTTGGTCAGAGTTGTGGTGTATTTGATATACTGCCTCCAGCTGAATTCTTGTTATGCATTGCTTCCTGTTGATTAATATTTCCAGTCTCTGTCATCTAAGCTTGTATGACATCAGCTTGTATTTTCATTTGCCAGTTAATAACAGGCATTTAAGGTTCATAAAGGGTATTAGCATTTATCCTCAGAATAGAAAGGTTAAGAACAGAAAGCAATGTTTTGTTCTCCTGCAAAAACCCATGTGAAAACTTTATGTTATATAACACAATGAAAACACAAAGAAACCCCAAATGAGGAATCATTGCTTTCAGTTCCAGCTGATTCTGTTGCCTTCAATGTTAAAAAAAAAATACAGTACAATTTAAAAATAAGATGTGATGACTGAATGGACTGAAATACAAAAGCAGAGAAGATAGGAATTGCATTAGAAGATAAGCAAAGTCTAAAAGGCAAATTCAAAATTTAATAGAGGAGTCAGGAAGTCCTTGCATTAGTAGGCTTACTGTAGCATTAACTGAATGAAAAGCATTTCCTTTACTTTCTCCCTTACTGATAGTGTGGAAAGCACTGGATATGGAATACAGTATGATTGATGTTTACTCAGAAGTTGACTATCCCAACTCTTCTCCTTTTACCACATAATCCTATTAGTCTCAATTATTGGAAATTCTCAGATACAAAGATAATGATATGTATGTCTGTATGGGTGCAAAGAACGGCTGCAGCGAGTTCATTGCAGGATTGGCACCTCATTTGAAAAATCAATAATTTTCAGTCTTTATCTCAATAACTACCATAAGTCTATGAAATTATATGGAAGTTTTAAAATTCTGACCATGTAATTTGATGGCTCATAACAAATAACCCAAAAGTACTGAAAAGACAAACAGCAAAAGGTGATAGATCTTCTTTCCTGCCTGGACCAGGCTGCCAGTCACTCTTCCTGGTAGCCTCATGCAAAAGCAAATTCTCCCCAAGCAAAATGATGCTCCGGAACAGCCCAAAGAAAACACAGTGGATCTAAACTGGCATTAGTTGTCCCTAAAGAGGCTCTGGGACATAAAAGACATTGTTTCTGACTCTGATTTTTGTCCAGATAAAGTCCAGACATTTAACAAGGAAAAAAAAAGTCCCTGAAGATAGTTTCTTTTGATAAGCTTACCCATTATTTGCTATTTCTTCCTTATAAACATCCTGTTAAACCTTGCTGTGTTTAAGTTGAATCAGGATAGGGCTGCTTGAGTTCAGACTGGCTGAAGTCTCTGACCAGTATGAGTCTGGGCAAGTAATAAATTTTAGCATCATAAAAATTAAATTTCTTCCATGAAAAAGTGTTTAAGGGGTGCTATTACATAGACATTTACATTAGCTCACTCTCTTTTTCTACTAGCTTAATTTTTCACTTTGCTTTTTATATTAGCACCCACAAGCAGTAGTGCACTCCTTGCTATAAACTGCATCTGCTCCTCTCTGTCATGAACAGCAGCTGAAATGACCAAGTGATAGTTTTAAAAACTGTATGGACTATATATTTATTTGTATGTTGGACTCTGGAAAATGACAACAGGGAAGTGAGTTTTTAAACACTTCATTTTTGTCACACTAACAAGAAGCTGTAGTGTAAGCATGAACTACTATGCAAGGCAGTTTCTTGAAAAAAAACCTGTTTATGTCACAAACAAATTTCACAGTGTTATTTTTGCAAAACCTGGTCTTGCTGGTTTTATAATGGTTTTATAATGCTAGTGTTTAGAGTTCAGGCTGCCCTATGAACTGTGTCTGTCTACCAAGGATAGCATGATGTCAGAAGGCACAAGTATATATCACCACTTCTTTTAATCTCTTCTGCAAGAAACAAGTGCCACAGAGGCATCAATATGCATCTGCCACATGAGCACATACCACAGTCCCACACAAGTTTGTCTAGCCAAGATGAAGTTCATCTCACCTAACGTAGACATCTAAAAGTCAATTGTTCAAGTCACCTTATGTGCCAGTCAATAAACACTTCCAGAGAGTGATTCATCTTACTGGTCTTAGGTGCTTAACTTCCAAACACATCATTTAGGTGTGATGAATCACATTTGCAACTGGTACAGCTCTCTGTACACACGTCAGGTACACCAGAGCTCACACATCATGGAACAGGCTGCAGCCAACTTCCAACTGCAGCACAGGTGTTCTGCCATCTCACCATGTCCTCCCAGAATTGCCTGCTTGGGTAACCTTCCCCCCCCCGAAAATACCTGTGCTTGCTTCAGTGAACTCTGTCTGAGCCAAGCACTTCTCTCAGCCCAAAATATTCTCACATTCTTGCAACATTTGCACTTCACCTGCTTTATGATTTAAAGTTCACATCCCAGTATGGACTAGATTGTATAGGTCGGTTTACAAGTTTTCTTCAAGATGAAGCCCTAGTTTTAAACGTTTTCCATTAGGCCTGTGCATTTTTGGGTTTTTTTCACTTACATATTGCATTACCAACAAGTGTAGGTCTATATTAAAAGCTTTGTTTCAAGGCCAAGAAGTTGGGAACAGATGAAAGATTTCTTCCATCCACAAACTCACCCTTGCTCTGTAGGCATAGACTGCAGCTTTATATAGATACAGTGAATAATCACTTGGCTTTCACTCACCTTTAAGGCAAAAGAATAGCAAAAACAACATGTACGAAAAAAAAAGCCAGAACACTGTAAAAAACAAATAAAAAAGCCAAAGCCAGGTAGCCAGAGTTTTTGGGAAGTTTTGTTTTGTTTCCAGAGCCCTACATTCTGGCTCTATACCATGCCCTTTGAAAAAAAAAGTTTACAAAGTTAAAAACAGGCAGCAAAACCCCAGCATCATCTGACTCCTAAAACAAATATATTTAATATGGACAAAAGCTTGAATTTTCTGCTCAGTCTCTGCTCATCAAGAAAGATGGGAAAGATGGTGACTTCAAAGGCACACTAGCAGAAGACAGAGAACAGAGAAAATGAGTAAGACAGAGAACAGAGAAGATGAGTGAAAGCAGCACATAAGTCAGGGAATGTGAAATGAAATAGCTCTCTTGAACGCCTTAAAACACTATTTTCCACCCCACAATGTTCTCACTGCAAAAGTCCAGACATTTTCAATGGTGCACTTATGATGGGGAGTCATAGTTTAGGGTTTGTATTTCTACCCAAACTTTGAGAGTAGCAGTGACTTTGACAGTTTATTTACTCAGCTTCAGATTCTTCAGCTCTAACATATGACACTCAATGCTCTATTTCATTTCAAATTACTAAATAAAAACGTTTGAAGACAGTCCTAGACATCTGCAAACTTTCCAGTTGTGAATTATTACTTCCCAGGCTGGCTTTTAAGGTTAGTCTCATGCATATGTAAGCATATGTCGGCCACCTGAAAATTTACACTCAACACATTCCTCCACCCCATGTAATTTGTGCATAACAGACAACACGTTAAAACGATTGTTGCAGAAGAGATCTAGGAAGTCCTTGGGAGTTTCAGATGTTTTTGTAGTACAGGACTGCGGAACTTCTATTCATGCTTCTTGTTTTACTTTTTTAATCCCATGAGTTCAACTACCTACATGTTTAGTACTTTGAGCTGAGATGCACTTCCAGTAAGTCACACACATATATTTTTAGAAATGGGTTGTGGTATATCCTTTTATGCAATGGCAAAAGTAAAGGTAAAATGTGCTTTGCAGCAGAAAAGGTTTGACTAAAGAATTAATTAGATTATTAAAACCATAGTTGCATTGGTTCTAGACTGGGGTAGGTAAAACAGAAGCTGGACTAGAACTGGGTTTGGGGTTCTGTTTCCAGCTTTGCCTTTGACCTGAGGATACAATAAAACAGCATTTCTTTTTGTTGTGCCTCATACAAGAAATGACACTGCATGGAAGACAAATGGAACTCTGCTCATGAAGTATCCAAGACCACTTGAATAAGCAATTTGACAGTATTAATAATGTGACCATTGCAAATAAAGCATTGAGGAGATTGTATATTTATGGATCTATTTAATTTTGCTACAAAAAGGCCCAAACCAGGAATTCTGAGATATGATCTTTGTAAAATAAAAGTTATGGCTTCTCTCCCTCTTCTATAAATTCAAAGACATCTAGAGGCAATATTTCTGACTGTAGTGAAATAACTCTTAAGAACTCTAAGTATATAATGGAAGCTGCTAATGGACAGTATTTTGTCTGGCATGTACTACTCACTAAATTACATTTCTTTCCTGCTCTTCTTGCCATCTTTTCTCTCCTTTCATTTTGCAGGGATAAAAGGATTTTATCCCTGCACACAATTTTAGATTTTCCTTTAAAGGCAGAAGAGAGAGATGTCTTGTTCTCAATGAGGTGTAGTATTAATTTGGTCTAGTCATGTCATTGTTAGGCTTTTAGAATGCAGTGACTGCCCTAAACGAACTCATGACTGTGCATTGACACAATATTTTTGCACATGGTCTGTGATCACTGGTAAAGCTCTATTATGGATGAGGAAAGACTAAATTATGCCTCCCTAAAAGCCATACTCAAGTACTTTGGTCTGTTACTGGAAATACAGCTTTTATGGTAAAAAATGTAATTGATTTTGAGAAAGGAAGCTGCTCCATCCTTTGTATTGAGAAAAACCCTGAAGACCAGTGATGAAGAAACAGACAGAACTAGCCTTTTTAATTAAGTTTCAATTACTGATTACATCATATTTGAGGAATTTTAAACCATGGATTGTAAATAAAGTTAACATCAATAAGAACTTTAATCAGTGTTTTATTTTTCTGACCTATGACTTTATTTCTACTGCCTTGTATTACAGCAGTAATTTGTCATATAAAATTTATTGCCATGAGGAGCCCATACTTTGTATATAGTTATGTGTTTTGAAAGACATCAAACCTGCCTCAACCACCCATGTTTTCAGTCTTAGTTCACCCTTAGTCTAGACTATTTAATACCCCTGTGTATAAGAGAAGAAAAAAAAAAACCAGCTATTTTTGACAAGATATGTATCCATTAAAATTCTGTTGCTTTCACAGCTGGCTTTTTAGGAACTAAAGTAAGAACAGACCTAAACCAAAGTTTTATTTGGGCCCTTATGCAGGCTGTCACATCTCAGCAGGTATTAGAACAAACAAACTAGAGATCTTCCTGTGAGGAAAACTGGTGCGTAGTCTAACAAGATGTTTTGGGTGTGGAACCATAGTGAGCGAAGCTCCCTATGAAACACTGAGGGTGGGTTGGGTTCGCAGACAGCACAGCACAGCTGGGCTCAGGGCAACGCCGTGACTGACAGCAGCTAGAGCTGTACACAGGCAGCTAGGGCATTCCCGAACTGTTTTCACACAGCACACACTGCAGACAAAGGTAGACTGAGGACACAACAGGTGACTTCACGGTGCAAACTGTGGTGTCTTGCTTGCCCCATGGCTGACAAAATGTTCGCTCACACCGCAGCTTTGGCTGGGCCATGACGCTGCTGGTCACTTTGTGGGGTTCCAGCTCCTAGGGCCAAGCTGTGAGCACTCAGGGGAAACTCCTGAGAAGACACTATTGCCATAATAGGAGCTTTCATTAGCAGGACATCAGGGGGAGAAGCCTAACATCGGTTGTACTTCTTGCCGGAGCTGGCCGCAGAGCAGCTCTGCCCAAGCGCATGAGGCACCCGTGAGGGACGCGCTGCTGACGGCAGCCGTGGCACAGCCAAAGCGCAGAGGATTTTTCAGGAAGAGGCAACAACAGCCGCATACCTGCCACAACCAGGCAACTGACCGCGGTGAGAAGGCGAAATGAGCTATTTGTTTAGAAGCAGCCATGCCCGGGCCCGCCCCGGGGCAGGCGGGGGCGAAGCCACTCGAGGGCGCGCCCTCTGTGGGCGGGAAGGCGGCAGGGACTCCTCCTCCTCCTCCTCCTGCCCAGAGCATCGGTGTGCCATGGGGCTGGGAGCGAGCCGGGAGGTTTAGCCCCGCTCCGCCGGGAGCCATGCCCTCGGAGAACGGCACGGACACCTCCAGCCGCCCGGAGCCCGCGGCGCCCGAGCAGGAGGTGCCGGGCGAGCGGCCTCTCTTCAGCGCCGGCACCTACGAGCTGCTGGCGCTGCTGGTCGCCACCATCGGCATGCTGGGCTTGTGCAACAACTTGCTGGTGCTGGTGCTCTACTACAAGTTCAAGCGGCTCCGCACGCCCACCAACCTCTTCCTCGTCAACATCAGCCTCAGCGACCTGCTGGTATCGGTCTTCGGCGTGAGCCTTACCTTCATGTCCTGCCTGAGGAGCCGCTGGGTGTGGGACGCCGCCGGCTGCGTGTGGGACGGCTTCAGCAGCAGCCTCTTCGGTGGGTGCTGGGGCCGCGGGCGTCGCCTGGCCCTCCCTGTCCTGCTGGGTCTCTCCTCGCCCGCTTGTACCGGCGGTCCCGCGCCTCGTCCGCGCTTCCCAACTGCCCCAACCGCCCTGTCCACTTCCCGACCGCCCTGTCCTCTCTTTCCCGGCCGCCCTGTCCACTTCCCGACCGCCCTGTCCCCTCTTTCCCGGCTGCCCTGTCCGCTTCCCGACCGCCCTGTCCCCTCTTTCCCGCCTGCCCTGTCCGCTTCCCGGCCGCTCCAACCGCCACGTCCCGCTCCCCGCCGTCCCCAGCCGCTCCCTCCCCGCCGCTCCTTCGGGGCACTCCCGCCCTGGGGGTTCAATCGCCGCCCTGGCGGGGCGGAGCGGGAGCTTTGTGGTAAAGAAGAGCGGCAGTGGTGAAGGAAACGATGCGGAGAGAAAAAATTCTTCGAGAATCAGTTTCTCGGCCTCCCGGCCTTGCCCGTTAACGGGACACTTAGGGGAAAGGGCGGCAGCGCTGTTAGAAGGGGTCTCGAGTTGACCGAGTGTTGCACAGGATTCATGAGCATAAACGACTGTATTTTATAGGAGGAAGGGCTGCAGTCTGTGGATAAGGAGCACGTATGACTCTGGGTGTAGGGTAGGCAGTGTCCCACCTCCGTGGAACAGGTGGAAAGCCAGTCCCCAGCAGCCTTCCCAGTGTCCCAACTTGTCTGTTTATAAAGCTACACAGTATGTGGCAGTGCCTTGAATTTCCTTATACATATGGGAAATTGGAGTACCATCTCTCAGTCATATCGGTGTCACAGGTGGGCTTTGGGAAACCACTGATTGCCCTGAAATCTGAGCACTGCAGAAGGAGTACTTACACTATTTCCATTTTCAAAACCTGTAAGCTCTTCACTGGTTTCCTTCCTGAAATGAATACATACCCTTTTGCAGAAGTCTGCAGAAGAATAGGTTGCAGTCCAGCTGTGCACATGCAGTCTTTTACAAGGAACATGGCTTTGTTTTTACCAGTAAAGGATGCTGCAAAAGAACAGGCTTGCATTTCTAATGGTGAAAGTAAATGTTCGGCTAATCAGGAACAAAATCTAAAGCTCATGTCAGATATTTTTTTCCTGGCAGAGATGTATAAATTAAAAGTGGATCACAGTGCACTGATGGGACATGTATACGCTGAAAATTGGCTCTAAGGCAACATATTACAGTCTTCAATAAGCTTTGTAGATTTCCTGTGTACATAATCTTTGATTCACATGGTTCTGTAGTCTGCCTTTTGTGGGCTGCTGGGCAGAGGTGCATGGCTGCTCATGATTGATTTGACTGCTGCTGCATAGCGCAGCAAAAATTTTACAGCTGGAAAGTTGCAGTGGGTGCAGGATGTAGTTAACCATTTTGTGCAAGGTTTGGTGCTGGATGATTTCTGCAGTGCACAGCTTTCAGACATTTGTGTAGCTGTTGTTTTTGGAGAAGGTACTAGAGAACCTCGCTAGGATAAGGTTGTCTCCATCATTCAGCCTGCTCAAATTCTTGAGAAACCCAAGTGTCTGCCAAACAGATGCTGCCAGACAACCGAACATTAGGCTTACACAGGAGATGTAAAGTACAGTTCTGTTCCTACCTTTTTCTCTTATGTATTATACTAATTATTTTTGATGGAGGCATTTTCCATATAGGTTCAGAAAATAAGATACATAATAAGGGTAGTAAAACCAGACTACAATAATCTCATACAATCTTCTGAAACAGTAGAAATAGAAACAATGAGGTATATAAATCAGCAAGGAAATTTCTTGATCACATATGACTTTTAATTTCTGGTTTTTTTGAGGTATGCTACATAATTTGCTACTATAAATATATTCAGTGTCGATTTCCTGCATACCTCTGTGTAAGAATTTTTTTCCCAAAGAAATTTAGGCAAATTCATGGGCCTTATCTAGAGAGCAGTCAAGTTAGCATTAGTGGTTTGCAAAATAACATCTTCTTGTGGTTGGTCATGCTATGTTCCTCTTCCATAATAAGGAAGAATTTTTTTATTACTATTATTAGAAAAGCATATGTTTGTGTATAGTTTGTCACATGCAAGTGGACAGTAAATGCACAACTTAATGTTCAGGAATGATGCCTGAGTTTACTTTTCTTTAGCTGCCAGGTAATGTAATAGAAAATATTTCACTTGGCTATTATACTTGAATGCTAATCTGAAAAAGTGGTGTCTAATCTTAACCTCCATGGTATTGTTTTAATTTTCTTATCTAGAAATAGGATTGTTCTTTCCTGTTGTTGAAGGTAAGTGGTTCCCCACCTGTGTAGGAAATCAGGAGCATGTCAATACTGAGGGAAAAAAAAAATCATAAACGATGCCCCACAGGTTGCATCACACTTTGTTTGCCATCTGGATTATTGCTACCATGGCTTCTATTTACATTTTGTAATGTGTCTATGAAAAAAATGAGTAATACAAAAGGATTTTTTTGTTTCTGTTTGGTAGTTTGTGGTTATTGTTTGGGGTTAGGTGTTTTGGTTGGGTGTTTTATGTTTGTTGTTTTTTATTTTTTAAATTATTTTTGTTTGTTTATTTGGGTGATTTTTGTTTTTGTTTGTTTGGTTTTGTTTTTTTTGGGGGGGTTTTTGTTTGTTTTTTTCCCCCTGGTAGTGGTGAAGATACTGATTAAAGATTCCATTCAGAGTAACTAGGTATTATATTTATAAATATACTTCTCTTGTATATAACAGCCCAAGGCACCTATTATCTTGAGGTGATGGTGGTAAGGAAAGTAATGTAATGGAAATCTTACATGTGTATTACCTACAAGTGCTTCTGAAAGCATAGCAATTGCCTCAGGAACTTTTGGGAATACAAAGTACATTCGCTGATCGGAAGACATACAAAATTGACAACTTTGGAAAGTGAAATTCTCGTTGACTAAGCAGACTACTTAGAGCTTTGCAGTGTTCAATTGCTCAGTAAGCCATAATGACATAATAAAGATGTTTCTAGAATAAAGTGGTAGCTCTGATACCATGGATATGGACTCTATTAAACTATAAGAGATCGTGTGAGGTTTCTTTAATGGTGTGGATAGGTCCTGGGATTGGACTCAGTCTGGCTCATTTTACATGAGATGACCAAAACCTGTTTATTTACAGCTATGTGATTTCATTCGTGGGTGTGAACTCAAGCATTGCTATGTGAGCTTTCTGTGCCACCCCTTTGGGTCTGGAGGCTGTTCAGACATAGTTTTGATCTTCATGCATTTTTTTTTAATTGGAAGAACAGCCCCTAAGACACAGTACTTGGTGTAAGTTGTTCTCTGCATGTGTTAACTTATAAATGAGAGTGTCCCCTGATAGTAAACAAGTTTGGGACAAATTATTACATTTTTAAAATAGGATTTTCACTTTAAATTCAGAGCTAATTCTCAACAAATTTTAAAAATCAGATTTTTTCTAATTACTGTATTTAATAAGGAATCACTTTGAAAATCATGATCAAGTAACTTTATTTTAAATTTTCACGTGTTCTTACAAAGTTTTTTGCTTATACTGTTTTGAAAGCCAAGATCAAGGTATTCCTGTGTTCCTCTTGAGGATTTCAGCATGATTAAATACATAGGTGGCATTTATGCTTAAAATAAACTGGTAGCATTTATATTTTCAGAAGCTTTCATTACATAATAATGACAAATTTTTTCCCCCTCACAGATATGAGGGCACTCTCTACACTTCTAACAATTTTGCATTGAAGAATCTGCACATTTTCACTGTAAGAGTGCTTCTCATTTTGCCAGCCAGTTGGAGGCATGTAAGATCCAGAACTTAGACACTGTAAGCAGATGTTTACATTTTGAACCTTTTAAGTTGAGAAGATGGCAGCAGAACTACAGATGGTCTAGGAATGAATGGCTGGCTTTTGTGGTCCTCACAACAGTGTACTTCTGCATTATCATAACTTTATCGTGAGACAAGCCCATGTAGTAATTTCTACTCTTAAGTTACATTGCATAGCTCCAAACCTGATGTTTGTGCTACTGCCTATTTTTTCTGTGACTTGAAAGCTTTTCATCAAGCCTTTAGAGGGTGCAGAAACCTGCTTGCTACAGTGCAAAGATGGTAATTTTGACTACTGAACATCTGTCTTTGTCACATAAATAACAGTTCCTACTTTCTTTTACTTATTAAAGTCTGAAGTCAAGATACCGTTTAGGTACGTATGTCTTCATATCAGAGGCCGCAAAAAGGACTTTGCTTTCTCTACTGCAATGCACCGCATATTCTAATGTGGGGAAAATGACATAAATGATTACCTGACAGGTCTTAGTCTAAGCTTCTGTGACGTAAGTTCTTAGACAGTAATCCCCTCTTAATTTTGTTTCACTGAGTTTCAATGTTTGTTTTGTAACAGGTGATGTATCCTGATGTGATGTGGTAGCTGCTTCAATTAAGTGATGTATTTATACCATGAGGGTCACCTTTCTGTGTGGCTGTGCAGTCAACTCTGTGCTGGCCTTACTGCATCTGCCACCCTCTCTTTATGTGAAAAGCTTCTGTTTCCCTGTCTGTAGTCGACCAAGCTGTAAGTAGTAGAGATCTGTGTAATCTCTTTATCTGATTCAGGAATACAACTCATACCTGGGAGCTTTGCTGTCTATCACTGACAGCACAGCTTTTTGGGTATAATTTCTAGAGAGGACACCTGACAGCTAAATGTACCCAAAAGTCTTGGTTAGCAGACACAGATAATTTCTTTCTGCAGGTTAGAGGGTAATAGTGAAATACAGGATCAAGGTGTCATGATCTTTGTTTATCTGCTGGCTTCTCACAGACACAAAAGGGTTTTTTTTAATTGACCATGACTGTCAGAACTTGATGTGCACAAGAGAAATTTGTGTACTGCTCACCCCCAGGCAGTGGATGTCTCCTTTAATGCCTTCTGTGCATAGAAATAGGCCCTGAGGGTTTTGAGGTAAGCTAGTCTTATCATGTGGAGCACATACACATAACCCCTCAAGCATAAATCACTTCAGCTACAAGCAGTGGCAGCTAAACCATTGGCTAGTGCTGGTGTTCTGACACTTCCTGGTATGCTTAATCATGCAAAAAAAGAAAGGAATGGAAAAGCTGTTGATAACGGGAATGGTCTCGAGGAACAGGAACCAAAACTCTATCTGAGGCAGTCTCTTGACAGAAGATTTCACAGTCAGGGTGTGCTCTGGGGTAGACTTCGTATTATTAAACCTTGTTTGTGATTGAAAGGCAACTGTTACTGAAGTGTGATTAGAGAACACTGTCTTTCCTATCTGTAAGCTGTTTTAGCAAGGGTAAAAAAACACTGCCAGCTTTTAATGTCAAATTAATTAAAAGTATTATATCCCTTCTGGACAGATTACCATTGGTATACAGCAGCTAGGTCTTGATGAACTACGAAATAAATGTTGATATCCATGTGTATATTCCATTCCAGTATGGTGAACTAGAGGATGGGGAAAATTGTAAGAAGTTTTACAGGCTGTACTTTCCCATGAGAAGCTGTTGCGTGTACAGCTGAGGTTCTTTTATTTTGTTTCAAGGCAAGCTGATACCAGTACCACCATACCCACCAAACACTGAAGTAAGGATTAATTGCCTGAGAGTGTCCTGTGGACCTGGATTCAGTTACAGCCTGTTCACCTAGGGCTCTTCTCTTCACAGTGACAGAATGATGTCCCGTGCAACCCTCTTGCATTACCAGTGTATGTTATATGCACTGATTTAATCTCACTAAAAGCATTTTCTATTGTTACTCAGCAGATAGTTTTAAGATCTTGTGTTACAAATAGCTGGAGGCTCAATCAGCATGCTTTCAGCTTCAGCTTTTTTTTTTTTTCAGAGCGAGTTAATCACTTGGAGTATTGAATCTGTAAGAGGTGATTTATTTCGCCATAGTTTTATAGGACAGCTGCATAGAAAATCTACTTGAAGTCTATTATGTCTAAGAGAAGTGGTTTTTCACCTACCTAGATTTGAATGCAGATGTTAAAATTGGTTGAAAAATTAGAAGTGATACATAGCTGGTGCCTCAAACTTATTGTAATGCAGAATTGCTGAATTCAAATAGACTGGTTATATATTTTGTGGTACAAAACTAGAGCGTGCAATAGCACCCTGTCTTGCCATGAACAGGAAGTTGCTTCTACTAAATTGCTGCTGTCTAGCTTTTTAAATGTGAAAAGAGGTGAGGTGGGATTGCAGGAGTGGCTTTCTTCTGTGATTAGGTGTGGAAAATAGTCATTCAGCACTTGAATGTAGGGAAAGTATTAATTGATATAGAAAATTATGTCATTTGACAGAATTCATGGTCTGTCTCAGAACTGGATCTTATTTGCTACATTATGCTGTAGCTGCTCTGTAGAGATGCTCAGTCTTTGGGGATATCTGATACCGCCTCTGATCAAATTATAGGCCATGTTTGGGGCAAAGGCTCAATATGGCAAACTGTGAAAGTAAGGTGTACCTTGCATGGAGAGCGCAGAAGCTGTTGAGATCGTTCTAACATGTTGAAACTAATGCTTCAATTCTAAAGGCACTGCAATATTTTTCTTCTAATTAATGATTATAAAATCAGAATATACATACTGTACAGTACAACACAGTACAGCTTCGCTGTGTTTTGCAGTCTTCTCTGTGATGACCTATACCGTGCAGCTTGAAGTATTTAATGATGTATCCAGAACTCAAAAAATACAGAAAAGCCCAGAATACAGAAGAAATAATTATCATATATGATACGTAATGAAATCTGCCCTAAATGCAGTATTTCGGTAGGTGAACATTACAAAATGGCAAAAAAGGGAATTTTCTTTGTAAACATTCAAATAACAAGAAGTAGGTTGTCACTGCTCCCTGATTCTGTGTGCCTGGAGAAGAAGAGGAGTTGCAGCATAGAAATTGCAAGCTAGTGGCTTAAACAAGAAAACTTCACTTTTGCTATGTTTATCTGCAGCTTACATGGGAGTGACCCCATTTGTGCCAGGATAATTGCCCAGGCTTAAATTAGTGCTAAAACTAGCATCAGTTCCTAAAGACAAAAAAAAAATTATGTTTATAACCAGCACTTACAGATAGGAGTATTCCCTGAGATGAAAATTTATATATCAGACATACATCTTCTGTAAACACTGGAAAGTCAAGTCTTTTTGAAAAAGTTAGAAAGAGTGATTTGCTGGTAGAATAAATCAGCCCTCAGAATCTTGGGCCTTAGCCTTGAAACAAAACATGTAGATCTTCGGTACCTCAAGAAGCATAAGAAAATTTGGTTCAGATAAAAGGTAAAATTGGTTTGAAATCCATATTTTTGCTTAAGAGGGGGCTAATATCCAAACAATAACCATAATGGCTTTCTGTAACAGATTTGGTTTTTTAATCAGCACATATTTCATCGTATTAAAATATGCAACTCGATTGGAATGAAATTTAATAATTCCCAGAAAAGCTCCTGGAGAGGCGTGGGGGCAGGGAGGGAAATAAAATTCGGTGCTTTCCTCTGCACTAGACTACAGAAACTGAATCATACATAGAAAATGGAGCCATACACATACATAAATCATATATATCTTATGCTGTGACCTGCATCTCCTGCCTCATTTCTGCATGCTACCAGACACTCCTTGAATACCAACAGAACAAGAATTTGCATTTTGGTGCATACTGTCCAACAGGCTTTCCAAGGTCCTGTTTACAGTTCAGGGGGAAAAAAAATAATGTATACCTTTGAAGAGCAGTGGTTACAGACTGAAAGAGGCTTGATAGAACATTGTTCAAACATCTCTGTGCACATACTGATTTTTAGAGATATTGAGGATCCGCTGCCTTCCTTGAGAATGTCAAGGACTCAGTAAATTATTGCTTTTGAACACCTGTATTTTCAGCCAAGCATGCATGCTTTTGATTACTTTGTCGTGGCTAGAATTCTGCACTCATAAAGAAAGGGATGGGGAAATATTGAGAGCACACAGGGACATAAGTCATTGAATACCATTGTAGGGAGAAGGAAGGTGGTAAGAGCAAAAGGGTAGTTTAAGAATTCTGGCTCATCATGCTGAGGAGCTGCTCTTTCTCTCCACTGATCAGACAAAGCTGCAGTGCACTATGTAAGCAAACTGAGCCTTTAGCTGAGTGATGTTAATTTTCATCCATAAACATGTCTGTGGTTGATTTTCATGACTGTCAGGTAACATTTTGTAATTCCTAATCTTTGGGTAAGGGAAATGGGAGGGGAACTTCTTGCCTTACCTTGTGTTCAGGAAGTAGACTGCGTTTGATTGAATAAAGTACTTGCCTGCGCCAGTGTAACTGCAGAATAATACCTATAAAATCCTGTAGTTATTTTCTAATGCCTGATAATATTTTGCTTAGATCCACATTGCTCAATGTATTTTCAGCATGTTGGGTCACAAAAAAGGGCATGAAGGACTACTTTTCAATTTCATAAAAAAAACAACAACAAAAAAACGACCAATGAACCAAACCTTAGGTCTTTGGAAACCTTCTGTTCCACATTTGCTAGTCCAGTTTCAAGCAACAATATCTACATATTTTTGTGATGAAGGTTTAAAGATAACTAGAAAAAAAGGACATAATTAAAAAAATAAAAATAGTTTCATTTTAAAGAGATCTAAAGAGAAAGAGTGTGGCATATTTTCTTTTTGAAAGGGAAATTCTCTTAATCAAGAAAGCATTCTAAGCTCATCACTTATGAAAAGGGAATCCTTTAATGACTGCAGCATAAAGTAACTTTCTTAGAATCCTAAAGGATATCCTATTTAGGATATCCTATTAGATACTTGGTTAATAATAAACTGGTTTTGCTGTTGAATACCTTGACAGAGAGGCTATGGGTTGCTCTAGATTTTGTTACTCTTGGTTATGTTCCTAAAATCCATGTTGCTGCTCCTTCTGTTGTTAATTTGTCTTCATTAAATGCTTATCTTTTTTTTTTCAAAGTGAGATCAGATTTCTGCTCAGTAAAAAATGGTTATTCTCTCATTGGTAGTGAAATCTGCATAGTTAACCTTCTTACAGCTGTATACATGCACTTTCTGGCACATATGGATGTATTTGAAGAAATTAAACGCTGTGCATATTCATGACAAAATACTTGTGTTTCATATTAGATAAAATCTATACAGACTTAGACACAGATATCTGTATAATCTCAGAGAACAGTGTGAAATACACCCTTTTGTTGTTTAAGAGCCTATGTTTATGAACTTCATGACTGAATCATAACAGATTTCAGGTGTCTGACATTTGGCTGATGGGCAATTTGGTTTTTAGTTGACAAATATTACAGACCATTGAAACAGAAATCCTTATATTCTAATCACGACAATTGCCTTGACTCCATGAAACTATAGAAGTGTTTAGATAGGGTAATACTGAGAGCTAAAGATAATGTGTGATTTCTGTCATAAAATACTAATAATTGTGTACTGGGTTTGAGGTGGACAGAAAAGGAAGAGAGCGCATAAATAAAGACTGATATTTTTATGAAAGCAGCAAGATAGGGCATTCAAAATAACTGAATGTTTTTCAGATGGGACACCTTCAGCAATGCAATGCTTTGCCTTCCTCGTTCTCTTTGAAATGCAAAGACTTCCAGAATATCTTGAAATAAACTGGAATTCTTCTAGTAATTTTGTTCACATTAAAGGTGCATATCTATGCTTTCAATTGCTGCAGGCTTTCTTTAATTTCAGTCTCAACTCTGAATTCACTAAGTTTATACCAGATTTTTTTATTGCAGATTATCTCAGTTTTATATGATAGCTTTTTCTTTTAAAAACCTAAACAACAGCCAAACGAAACCACACACCCCAAAGGAATGTATAACAACAACAAACCCTACAACATTTGCCAGCAGAAAAAAACCCAAACCTTGGACCATGATAGCTCACTTAATGAAGTAATGTTTAGGAAGAAGTATTTGCTTGGTCTCTTTTTTCCCTTGCCCATTGTACATAATGGATCAGATGTCAGCTTCCTTGTCTGAGTAGTTTGAAGTTAGTGCGTAATGCATTGTCACCCAAAAATCTTGTTGGTGTTACATACTTAATATGGGCTAGGTCATTTTGAGTTAGCCTGCTAGCAAAGGAAATGTTTATCAAGAAGATTTCAGTCCAATTTACAGTATTTGTGAATAACTTAATTGATTTTATTATTTTACAGGGATTGTTTCAATTATGACTCTCACCGCTCTTGCCTATGAACGCTACATTCGGGTGGTCCATGCAAAAGTGATTGACTTCTCTTGGTCCTGGAGGGCTATCACATATATCTGGCTGTACTCATTAGCCTGGACTGGAGCACCTCTCTTGGGCTGGAACAGATACACACTGGAAATTCATGGATTAGGTTGCTCAGTGGACTGGAAGTCAAAAGACCCCAATGATACCTCCTTTGTCCTCCTTTTTTTCCTTGGCTGTCTAGTAGCACCTGTTGGGATCATGGCCTATTGCTATGGCCATATTCTGTATGCAGTAAGAATGGTAAGTTAATTCAAAGGAGAGTTCCTTTAATGTAATATTTTTGATATTACAAAATAATATGATCAAGTGATCAAATGAAAAATATTGAGGCTGTATGTTAAGGTTGGATCCAGGCCAAATTTGCACTCTCACTTCCCATTCAAAGTTTTGAATGATGTTCATCCATGTCAGTTACCACTAGATAGGATGTAGGATTGGGAGAAAACCAGCCTAGAGCTTCTGAAGTCTATTGTTGTGTGGTTTCACTGGGAGCAGGTAGGGAACTGCTTATGCTTACTAATCCACATCAGATCCTCACCCAAAAAATTCAATCCAAATCTTTAGTATGAGGAAGTGTTAATGATTCATATTCTGTGGGTAGTTAGGCTGGACCCATTCAAGTTTATGATCAACAGTATTGGCACAATGGATAATTTGTGGAGTCCAGTGGAGTCATGTGCATATCCTATCTTTTCCTTATTTTATGACTCAGATAACACTTGGAACCTGCTGCCTAGTAGTCTTCTTTGGAGATTTCATAATTTTGGAGTAACAAACTATGGGGCAAAGCAGTACAGGGAAATCTATTTATGAAATTTTCTTTTCTCTAAAGATTTCTGATGACACAAATCTACAGGATTGTTTAACTAGTTAGACAAAGGACCACTAATGTAAACTGAACTTGCTTATGCCAATAGCTGAGGGCAAATTATGTTTCTAAAATACTTACAACTCTAGCATGTTTTGTTACATCTCTGGATTTGTTGTTTTCTAGTAGATTGGCTATTCTATTTTTCCTCAGCTTGTATTTTTACACTTAATGTAGAGAATAAAACTCTGAGAAACATGATGTAAGCTTGCAGAATTGTGGTTTACAAGATGAAGTCTAGAGTATCTGTACCTTAAACTAAAAGAGTGAATCAGTTACTTGTAAATAAATGTAGAACTATTCAGGTTCAGGTAAAATGTAAAGCTATTTTATTTTACTTTTTTTCCCCCCTCTACAGCTTCGTAGTGTAGAAGATTTCCAAACGGTTCAAGTGATCAAACTTCTAAAATATGAAAAGAAGGTGGCTAAAATGTGTTTCTTGATGATCTCCACGTTTCTTGTGTGTTGGATGCCCTATGCAGTGGTCTCCCTCTTGATAACATACGGCTATAGCAACCTTGTAACTCCAACAGTAGCTATCATCCCATCTTTCTTTGCCAAGTCAAGCACTGCTTATAATCCAGTCATCTATATCTTCATGAGTAGAAAGGTAGGCACATTAAAGGTTTTCTTGTTTGAATTAGTAGTAGGCAATATCATACTTGTGGAGTTTAGGTCTGATATACTTTAATCTGAATTTTTTTTTTTAAATTTGAAAAGCTAGGATAAATGGTGACAATCTAGAAGAAGTAAAGTAAAATCCCTGATGGTGCTTAAATACTACCAGATCAGAAATTTAATTTGCTCATATGTGAATTCAAACATTTAACTTGCATGAAGGGGACCGGAAAGAATGTCAGAATTTCATTGTCTAGTTTTGACAGGTTACCCATGAAATGCATTGCAACTAGAAGACCTCATCTGAATCACTCCCTTACCACAGTAGAACTCCATTAGAGAAAATCTAGAGTAATCAGTGTCTGTTTTTTAGGTATAAAAAAGTTGCCTCTGCCTTCAATGTTATAGCAACACAAGAACTGAAACTGAGCATGTAACCTGCACATTGTAAACTTCTCAAACCACAATGGTATAAAGATACCTGGTGTTTAACAGAATCCCTGGACAAAGGGTAAAAAACCATGAATGGTTGTTGGAGGAATTTTCCTGGGTTTTCCTTACCTTTAAACTCATGGTGGAGATGGAATGTACTCTGATTTCCTACACTGGGTTAACGTAGCAGGGCAGCAGCCTGGGTCAGCAGCAGTCTGTAGGATAAAGACACAGCCAGGATAAGAATCAATCATCTAAACATGTTTATTGGAGATGTATTTTGAAGTATTTTTTCTTGCCTCTAATTCTAAATTAGGACCAAAATGATGGTATTTTTGCTTAATTTTTGGGGGTTATTTTGTCCTCAGAAGGAATCCTGAAACAGGTTCTCTGTAATAGCCTTGCTTTATCTGACCTGTTCTAACATGCTTGTACTTTCTAACTTCTGTGCTACTTTGAAGTAGACCATTACCTCTGAAATTACCAAGGCTTCCACATGACCATTTTTTAGCACAAGATTGTCTTTCACTGAGATCTTGTAATTAGCTAGGTCCCTTTCCCAGCAGGACAGACCTATTGCCTTCCCTGTGTCAGAGTAGGATTAATTTTCCACAGCAAAACCTTGTTCCAAACTGGCATGTTAGACTGCTTCTTGCATGATAGCTGGGAAAACACAGGCACTGGCAATGCAGGGTAATACAGAGTAATCCTTAACACAGCTAAATGGAATGCTGTTAAAAGCAGAGAAAAGGTGTGTTATTTCCCACCTGCTTCCAGATATTTGTTGTTGTGTGTGTGGGTTTTGTTGTTTTTGTTTTGGGGATTTTTGATAGTTTGGTTGGTTGGTTGGTTGGTTGATTGGTTGAAGTCCTCTTCATGCATTCCAGGCAAGTCTTGTTACAGGTTATTAAACAAAGAGGAAATTGCCCACTTATTTCTTGTAAAACCAGAGATCTTCCCCAAAGGATAATATTTGAGCTTTAAATGTGTCCAGACATGGAACTACTGAATGAATGCATCTTTTAATATTCATACTTGGGTCTTTGTTTTGTTGAAGGGGAGACCATAATTAGAGAATTAGCACAGTGCTACTACTCAAATTTTTGTTCTATGTGCTGGGGCAAGCTTTCAGTGAACACCTCACATTTTTTAATCACACGGTAGAACAGACTTTCTGTGTCACAGGTATCTGCTAGTTAGCTGAAAGACTTCTGTTCTTTCCATATTCAATGGGAACATTTGACTTCAGTGTTACCAATGAAATTTCATGTTACATCTGTGACATTAAATGCTTTTGTTAAAATTCCAGACCCTGGAGTTACTTAAAGGAAGAAAATATTTTATATGCCTTTCCTCCCCTCATTCCTTCCCTTTGTATCCTCCTGTGAAGTGTTTGTGACAATACTATTTCCCCGCTGGATCAAATGTGTGATTTTGGAAAATGAAACAAAATCTATAGCACACTTTGGAACCTAGTCCTCTTGTCTTTTGCAGATTGTGGATTGCAGATCTTGTGGCTGGTAAAATATTCAATTGCATGTCAGTGCCCTCTGTTGGCTTGGTGATCTTACTCAGATGTAGAGAAAAAAGTGCCCACTACAAAGGCACCATGTCTGGTTACTGAAACTCATTCAGAAGATATGCAGAAGTCTCTTATTTTAAGTCACTTACTGTAGTGCACCCTTCACTGGCTGGTACAGGATAGTGAATGCTTAGGAAGCTGAACTTCATTCTGTTTATTCTCTCTTGCAGTTTCGACACTGCCTTTTGCAACTCCTGTGCTTTCGCCTGATGAGATTCCAGAGGACAATGAAAGAGACACCAGCAACAGGGAGTGACAAACCAATACGACCAATAGTTATGTCTCAGAAAGCAGGGGACAGGCCGAAGAAGAAAGTGACTTTCAGCTCCTCCTCTATCATTTTTATTATCGCCAGTGATGACACTGAACAAATAGATGACAGCAGTAAACACAATGAGACAAAAGTAAATGTCATCCAAATAAAGCCATTACAGGGATGAGTTGAAGAGACATGAGAATGAGATGGATTTCAGCCAGTAGGATGTTGGCTGGAGATGGGTTTCAGTGGCAGTGTCTGTGGGCTGCCAAAGGAAACCACATTCTTAAGTTGGGAAATACTGAAGGGATTCAGCATCTGAAGCTCTCCAAGCAGTTCACTTTTGGTCACAGTATGGAAATCTCTGCTGAAATTGCTGATGGATGTCTTTACTCTGAATTTTCCTAGAGCATATTTTATGATTGCCATTCAGGACTTTTGGTATTTTGATGTTTTCTGTATATTGAGCCTTCAGTGAATAATTAAATTGACCTTATTTATATGATTTTGTTCTCTGTGAAATATTCTTTCCCGCACCAACTAGGAGATTGTTTGATATTGTCTCTTTTTGGATGCAGCTTGAAGGGGAGCACTAGGAGCTGAGAAAAAAATAGAATTTAAGTTGACCTTTGTAAAGAACAAGTACAGAGTTTCTCTTTACAAACTACCCACTGTTCAGGTTTATGAAGGTAATATTTGAGTAATTAACAATAACAGTGTGTGATTTTTTAATAATTCATGTGCAACATATTTACAACTCTGACAATTATGTAAACTGTGAATATATGAAAACTAAACACTAGAAGTCGTGGTAAATTTCTTATCAGCTACTCTGTGTGAAGAGCAGTGAAATGAGCTGAAACTTAAATGATTTTCATTGAAATCACGAGATTTGCTTTCATGAAGAATTTTCATTTCATGAAAGGAAATTAAATGAGAAATCAAGCAATGAAGTGACATGAAAAGACAGGAAAAGAAATAATAAGGAAATGAAATAGAAAAAAGTTCTTAGGAGAAGTTAAATTTTTGAAATTCAATGGAATGAAATGAAGTGCAGTGAAATGAGCTGAAACATAATGAAATGATAGTCATTGAAATTGCGAGATTTCATTTCCTTTCACAAAATAAGGAATTTTCATGTCGTGAAAGGAAGTGAAATGCGAAGTCAAGGAATGAAGTGAAATGAAAAAATGGGAAAGGAAGTATAAGGAAATGAAATTGAAAAAAATGAAAATTCTGAAATGAAGTGAAAACAAGGGAATGGAATGGAATGGATTACAGTGAAATGAGCCAAAACTTCATGAAATGACATTGAAATAGATTTCATTTCCTTTCATAAAATCAAAAAATTTCATCACAGCAGAGTACCAAGTTTGCTCACTCCCCATTTTCGGCATCCAGGCCAGCCATGGGGATGGAGATTTCAGCAGCAGCAACAAGCTGCCCTTAGGATTTGAGTTAGGGTTTGGAGAGCTGTCGAGCCTACAGCTCCAGGGACACAGACACTCGAAAAGGCATCGCAAAGGCATCAGGGCAGAGTGCCAACATTGCCAGCTCCACACTTTTGAATCTCTGCTCCCTATGGCAATGAGGACCTGTGCCACAGTGCCAAGCTGCCATTAGGGTTAGGATTGAGAGAGTCAAAGATCCTAAAGCTCCAGAACAAGGGCTGGGAAAGACATGCCAAGGTGATCCCTGCAGGGCCCCAACTTTACTGCTCCTACATCTTTCCAGTCTGGACCACTCATGGTGATGGGGAACTCAGCCTCAGCGACACGATGCCATTAGGCTTACAGTTAGGGTTAAGAGAGGAAAAGAGCCTAGAACTCCAGGGACACTGGGGCTGGAAAACGCATGCCAAGAGGGTCATGGCAAGGCCACAACATTGCTGCCTCCACACCTTGCTGCTTAGGGCCATACATGGGGATGGGAACCTCAGCCGCAGCCCCAAGCTTGCTAAAAGGTTAGTGTGGAAAAACTGAAAAAATGTAAATGAAGCTAAAGGAATGAAATGGAATGGAATGGAATGGAATGGAATGGAATGAAATGAAATGCAGTGAAATGAACTGAAACTTCATTAAATGATACTCATCAAAATAGTGAGATTTCATTTCCTTTCATGAAATCAAGAATTTTCATTTTCAGAAAGGAAATGAAGTGAGAAATCCAGGACTGAATTTATGTGAAAAGACAGGAAAGGAGACATAAGTGAATAAATGGAAAATTCCAAAAGAAAATCAAAGAATGAAGTGAAATGAATGGACAGGAAAGAAAATATAAGGAAATATTAATTTGAAAACCCGAAAATTCTGAAGTGAATTGAAAACAATGAAATGGAATTGAATGAATTACAGTGCAGTGAAATGAGCTGAAGCTTCATAAAATGATACTCATTTACATCTCAAGATTTCTTTTCCATTCCTTAAATGCAATGAAAATTCTTCATTCTTCATTACATGAAACTAAATGAAAATTCTTTGTTCTTGTCACTGGGGCAGAGGTCCCCATCAGCATGGGTGGTCCAGATTAGAAAGATGTGGGCGCAGCAAAATTGGTGCCCTGCCAGGATCGCCTTGGCATGTCTTTTCCAGCCCTTGTTCCTGGAGCTGTAGGCTCTTTGACTCTCTCAACCCTAACCTTAATTTTAACCCTAGCGGCAGCTTGGCACCGTGGCAGAGGTCCTCATCACTATAGAGAGATTAAAAAGTGTGGAGCCAGCAATGTTGGCACCCTGCCCTGATCCCTCTGCAATGCCTTTTTGACTGTCAGTGTCCCTGGAGCTCTAGGCTGAATTTGCGGCCTAAATTTATAAGTTTTGTGAACTATCAGAGGTAACTTGTTCTTATAGGCTATCATTAGCCTTTTAAGCGTGGCTGTGTGAAGTTAGTATTCTGCAGTCCTATTTGCTTATCTTTTAAACGTAACTATTTTCTGTTCTTACTGCAGCACGATTACAAAATTCACACCCTTGTACACAATTTAAGCATTGTAACAGTTGGTCTTTGAGTAGCACCAGGTGATTTTATATTTAAAAAAACTTGAAAGTCCCATCTATTCTGGGGTTGTCACAACTGATAATTTATTACAGCGGAGACAGAAGAACTTACGCTGTACCTTTCTCTCCTATTACAGGCAATGGAAGATGGTTAGAATTAGCATTTGAACCATTAGTTCATTAAGTAACAGAACTGGAGACTAAGAAAGAGGAGAAGATGTGAAGGACAGAAGGATAGGAAGAGATGAGCAGGTTATATAACTAATGAAGATTTAAAATAAACTAGTTGGTAAGAACTTTCATGATCCTGTCATGCAAAGGGAAATTATGTGTGTGGTGAGTATGGTGATAACCTCAGAACAAATTAATTTCTCTTAAGGATGTTTCACTGATTTCATGCATTACTAGGAAAATGCATATGATGATTTAGCTAGAATACCATTTTTAATGTGCAAATGCAGAAGCCCTAGTTGACTTGTTGCCTCCCAGCACTTGGTGTGTCAAGACTCTCTCAGGAGGCATTTCAGCATCTCCCTCATGATGGAGAAGGGATCTCCTAACACCCCTGTGTTTTGAGGCAGTCATGAATCCTGAAGCTGTGTCCACTAACCTACCAGTGCCAAGGCTTCTGCTGCTGTGCTGGATTTCATGGGCGCAAGAAACTGTGGGATGGGAACAGATCTGCTCCATGGCCATGTGACCTTCCTTTTTCAGCTCCCAGAACAAACTAGATTTGTGCTGAATGTATCTAAGTTCATGCAGAAGAGTTGGGCCTTACACTACTAAGACTTTTTACCACAATGATTACATCAGTCAGGAGATTAGCATTCACAAGCATATCCATTTTGCTCTTGTCCCCTGCATAACATTGGTCTCCTGCTGCTGTTTCCTGCTAGAATACTGCATCAGCTAAGTGAAATGGGTATGCAACCACTATACTGTGCTAAACCACCCAGAAAGAACAGCTTTTAAGAATGTATTTATCCTTGGCTTATGTAAACAACCTTCAGCTCAAGAACGGAATTTGACTAATATCCAGAGGTAAGAGATGAGAAAAATCTAGCTATGATGGTGGAAGAATTCACAAACTCACATTTGACGCACGTGGAAACATCTCAGTTTGAAAATACCTTTTGTCAGTCTATGTCCCCACAGTTAAGGAGCGTTATTTGTAGTCTCTCATGGAGGAAAAAAGAAGGGGGATGAGGCTGGAACAGTCCCTGAGGATGGGAATGCCTGTTCCTGCTGCTACCAGATGTTGGCAGTAGGCGCCCCTTTTGGGGTGGGCTGGTACTTGCACATACCCCCTCCCTCCCTCGGTGGCAGCAAAAGCGACATCAAAAGCAGGAGGGAGAAGTGCACAGCTGACCTCCGGGTTTTTTCTGCCGCAGGCAAGCGCTGCAGCCTTTTAGTTCCATTTCCCTGATACCCAAGGCTGCCGTGCCTGCTGCTCTGACCTGGCTCGGCATTCCATTTAGCTCAAACATAAAGAATGCTTTTTTCTTGCTCTCTCCTGACCAGATTAGTATTGAAGAAAAACTTGTAACGCATTAAATCTAAAGAGGAAATTAAATTGATTTTTAGTACAAATTAGAACGCACGTTATTAGCAGCAGACTTGGCATCACGGGCTGCCTGGCCCTGGCCCTTTTTCCTCGCGTTTCCTTGCATTTTCCAACAGTGTTTGTGCTCCCTCTTGTGGCTTGCTCAGCCCGGTGCCTGCTGACTGAAGAATGAGCCTGGCCTAAAAACCTGTTGTCCTTACGTGTTTCCTCTGCATATGGGAAGATTCGCTGTTTGGTGTCTATTATATTTTGTTTATACTGCATATACTTCTGTCTTTAAAAATGTATAGGAAATAGATATCTGTGACTAATGGGAAATCTGGCCTGTCATAGTGATAATTTGAGGACCTTATGTCTTTGCACGTTCTGGAGAATCCAGCCAGATAGGCTGGTTATTTAGATTGTGTAGACATGGTACTGGAGCAGCATATTAAAGTGCTTCTAAATCAATTTTTTGCCTTGCTGAAACTTTCTCCAAGTGAAGGTAATATTCCATCTGTTACTTTTCAAAACAGCCTGAGGTCTGCTCTGTAGGGGAATAAAGTGTACGTGTATCGATTAGCCATGCTGCTTTTCACCAGTCTATCTTCACAGATAAATGATTGAGACTGAGGCCAGGATATAGCATAGAATTATTAAACCTCACTTAGTAGACTTTCTGCCACTCTCTTATTTATTTGTATTAGCTGAATTTCTGTTATATTAGTGAGCTTCCAGGTGTAACTAAAATGGGATGTTGTTTCTGTGATGGATGGATCTGAGATAGTAATGAGAAAATACTCTTCATCTTCACGTATCCCATTGTCTTCATGGTTTATCTAATTGACTTGCAAAAATATGGCCTCAATCCACTGTGCCTTTTCCTTTGATTTTCCTTTGGTGTGAGTTGAGTATTGAGTACATGGGATGGGGACATGACTGATATCTTAGAACAGTGTCACTGCAAATTCCATCTGCAATTACTCTATTCTAAGGCATGTCGAAGCCTTTGGTAAGACAGCCTTACACAACTGGTCAGGGTTTTCTTTCCTTATGCCAAATATGCATTTATTTTAGCATCTTTTCAGTAATATGCCTTCTGGTTGGATCTAAGGAGAGTTTAAAGTCTGCTTGTGGGCTCTTGATCATGAATTCTAATTATCCCCCTAGAGTTAAAATACAAAAGAGGACTTTTGTCTCATTTGTCCCTTTTTTGCCTCTGAACCCTTTCAACACTGAGCTTAAAAGATGTTTTGGGTAGATAGATTAGTAGAGCATCTATGTATATCACACAATACTAGTGTACACCCCAGTGTCACATTATGGCTCCTATTAATCATGACTTGTGGCTTTATGGAGATAGTTGTAAATAAGTGTTTATTTGAACCCATCAGAAACCAGTGAAATTTTACAATCCACTGAACTATGTGTGGTTTTCAGTTTGTCAGTTGCCTGAAAGCTTCTAAATGAGGGGCTGGTAGGACAGGATGGGGGGAAAGTGTAGGAAGACATTATTTTCTTTCAAAACCACTAGAACAATGCCTGCTTTTTCTTCTAGTGTGAGGAGATGAGGTAGCCAGATGACTAGTATGTACTTAGGATGTTTAAGAGTATATAACAGCATCTAGAGATGCTCAGTAAATAAATAGTTCAAGCAAGATATCTATTTATGGCTACACAAAATAGTCCAACTCATGAATATTAGATGTATTTAAAATTTTAAGTAAAAGCTTAGGATATAGCAGTCTGTCTCCTGCCCTGGAGCTATTTCTATTAAAGTTAATAGCATGTCTGGTTTCCAGAGAATTACTATGAAATGTACTGACAGTGGGGAGCATTTGCTTCAACAACTGTTTTGAAATGGCTTATTAGTACCTACTGCTGCAATAAGGTGTGATAGAATAATAATGATATTTATTTTGAGTTTTCTCTAACGACGTTTTATACATCCAGATCAGGGTATTGTAAGAGACACTCAGCTTTTAAAATAAATTTGTGAGACCATATGCTGCCAATTTCCAAGGTGAATGAGAAACAGTGATTAGAAAAGGACGTGTTGCTACCTAAAGGGGACAGAATGTTTCCCAGGAACAGTACGTCCCAAGCCTTACCTTTTGTACATCAACTTCTAATAACTGGTCCTTGAAACACTACAAAGAGGCATATAAATGATTATGTCTTTCTCTGAAAGATAATGAACAGCAACAGAAATTATGTTGAAAATGTCAAATATCAGAAAGTTTGGTAACCATGCCTTCCTTTCTTTATCTAGACATTTATTGTTATTAGAAATAGAATTTTCAGACTTACAAAGCATTGTTGTTTTTCCGAGTGAAGTCCCTTCCATGTTCTTACTTTTTTCTGGATATTTTTTATAACTAGTTTTAACATTCTTTCATCAAGGTTGTGTTCTTTTCTAACAGAAAGGCTCAGATGTGGAGACTCTGCTAAGTAGAGAGGGAAGCACAATATAGTTTTGATCTCTGGCTGATTGCAAGGAGGTTTGTGAAGATGTCATTGATTTAGCAGTGGGAAAAGGGACTGAACTTGTACTTACAGAAATTTTTGAGAGAATAATGTTCAAATGAGACAGTGTGTACTTTAATATATCATACATTTATTTTGCACATAACACACAACTGTATCTGAACACAGGGGATTCACTAATCCTAGGAATGTGTCAGCTTCCATTGGAAACAGCTTGAGATATACATCAGTTACATACTATTTTCTATCCAGATGAGGTGTGTCACCCTGCAGAGGGAGCCGTTGGGTTATCAAGCCAAACAAGACTGTTGTATTTTGATTGCAGGAATTTGCCTTTTTGTGTGTGTGTTCTTGTTGTGTCATTAGTTTTGTTTGTTTGTTTTATAGTGAGCTTGGACG
This sequence comes from Lichenostomus cassidix, assembly GCF_008360975.1. Classification (NCBI taxonomy): domain Eukaryota; kingdom Metazoa; phylum Chordata; class Aves; order Passeriformes; family Meliphagidae; genus Lichenostomus; species Lichenostomus cassidix. Next base: position 45,536,173 of record NC_139483.1, on the reverse strand, counting down.
AATTCTTACAGATTTAGTTTTCTTCAGGCTTTGCTACATTTTGCAGAAACTCATCACTTAAACCATTTGTCCTTCCTAGAGGTGACAATTACATGCTTAGTGCTTTCTCTACAAAGGAAACAAGATAGGAAAAAAAGTTCACCCTGTTCCAGAGTACCAAGGACAATGCTTAATTTGTACAAAATGCAGCAGATCTCACAAGGGTACAAACTGCGTCATATTGGGGTTTAGAGTGCTCTGTGCAGATGGGAGCAGAATTCTGCTGTGACTGAGGAAAGGAGAACAGAGTTGTTTTCATGAGAAGGAAGACTTGCTATCAGGGACAGTCTGATGTAGCATGTACAGAGAGGGGATGGTCCTTACTGATCAGAATTTAATTTGTTGCTGTTTCTAATTGTAATTATACTGTACTTCACCATTGCTAGACCTACCCCAAACCAGAAAGCTGCACTCCTGGTTGTTCTTTGCCAGTCTGCAAAGGTCACTGTGTCTGGCATTGCCTCAGATGTTGGCAGTAGACACAGGCTGAGTTATGATTATGTCAGACTGACCGTTCCTCTTAGGAAGCTAAAGCTGTTCCATTTGTATTATATATGGACTGAACTGGAAGACATGGAGCTAAGAGATTTTTAATTCCAAGCAGAGGTTCAAGAGATGTTTTATGCTGCAGCACCTTGCTACTTGTAAGTTAACATTCTGTGTCTTACTGTCAGATCTTTGATGTTCAGTTAAAGCTTATTTTGCTTTCTTCCTAAGTAATTGTGCCATCAAATTAGGAACATTTCAGAAGAATGTAGCAAGTAATTTTCACCATGTCAGTCCATTTCCTAGTGTTTGTCACACTTTTCCCTTTATTTTGAAGTCATTTAGCACCTATGAGCAAAACGTATCTGTGATCTGCAAGACTTTCTGTGTTATGACAGAAGTGTCTATCTTGGAGTCAGTGTATGTCCAAGAGAGCTTCTATTCTTTCCACAAACATTGTTTGCTCTAGTAAACTGTAAGTTTATGTTGCCTAGAAATAGTTTTCCTATATTTTCTGGGTTATCCTTGTTCTTTCCCAGTTGTTTTTATGACCTTCTTGAAGTGGTCTCCACTCCACTGGCTCTTGTACTCCCCTGTTTGGATAATACTGGAGAGTTGTCTCCTCATTACATTTTTCCCTTCTAAAGAAGAAGCATGCTTTAATTTTTAAACCTGAACATTGTATTTTCAGTCCAGAGTTTTCAAATGTGGCTAAATTTTTGCCAGGTCATAATGAGACTTACTGACTTATAATATCTTTCCCAGTGATACCTTCCAAATCTAACTTGCTTAAAATTAAGGACAAGGATTGCTAATATTTTCTTACATTGAGGAATATATATTAGAGGTCTGAAAAATATGCTGGGGGAGGAGAAAGTGCAAGTAGGATGGAGAATCAATATCACTGCTGCAAACTGTTCTTCCTATTCCCTTCCTACCCAGCAAAGTGTGTGGTTCTCCTAGTTCCCCTTCTCCACTGGATCACCTTCTGGCCCAGTTAAAATTAATAATTCATAAAGGCAGAGTAAAGGTTTTTTTCCACATGCTCCTTGGACTGTACTTCAGTTTATTGTATAAACATGGAAACCTTTTCACAGCAATTTCACATTCCTGTAAAACCCTATGCTAGTACTTTAGTTAGGTTTTGACTTTATTTTCTCCTTAGCCCACAAATGTATTTGTAGGTCAGCCTTCTCAATGCTACTTTAAATGGCCTTGGAAAAATACGCCCATGCAAGCAAAACCTCTTGTGTTTTGTGCTTCAAGATGAGATCATAATGATGCTCCTTCCCACTTCAATGTCTGGCAGTCCTGAAAATAACAGCAATATTTTTCTGACAGATCTGATAGATAGAAACTGCCTGCCCTGATTTGAGTGAAGTTACCGTGTTGTTCTGTCAAACCTGTGTGGTACACACGATGATTTTACTCAATCCTTTGTTGCCCAAGCAGGCTGGTAGGAAAAACCTGCAAATCTTTGGTCTCAGCTTGTTCCCACACGGAGGCTCAGGTATTGACCATCTACACAGTATTCTTGTAAGGCAGCAGTATTACTAAACAGAAGTATTGGCTCACTTTGTCACTACAATTTTGTTCTTAAAAAAACCAACCAACCAACCAACCAACCAACCAACCAACCAACCAACAACGACTCTAGGGAATTGTTCAGCTTATCTTGAAGCAGCTACATATGTTCAATTAAATGCCAAATTCTGAGAATTCCATTGCCTGTATTGAGTGAAAACTATTGATGGTGATACTCATCAAAACTGCATGGCCACAAGTTGTTGCTCCACAAGGGTGCAGGTTTTCTGTAGGTCCTACATAAAATCTATCATACCTGTGGATGTCTTGAATATCCTAGAGCATCTCAGGTGTCAGTAGGCACCTACATGGCTACAAAAGCATGGAGAATTGGATCTCTGCTTAATACAATGAAAACCTATATATTTATCTTATACCTGAGCATTTAAATTTTATATGTCAAAATATGGGTGTCTGAATGTGGGCTTGAATTTTCCCCCACCTGGTTCTTTAAAAAAGTGAGTCAGTCATATCCCTTGGTGAGTTTTATTGAGGGCTCTTATTTCATTCCTCTCCCTTTCTTTCTTTCTTGAGCAGAATACTATGAACTTTATCTGGACACTTTGGTTCCCAGGCAGCTAATCGTCTACCATCCAGGCTGTCACATGTAATAATGCTTTACACAGATGCATGATCTAGCCCAGTTTTTTACAGTTATATCAGGTGTCTACACAGTTTGAGGCAATCTGTTGCCTGGAATGTGCTCTGTGTGTGTATCGTGATGGTTGCTAGTTTCTCCTCTGAGTTTGATACAAATGAATGCAATTCCACTAAATGGTGTAATTTCCTCGGAATAGTGTTCTCTGACTGAAAAGCATTGCATTGAAATATTTTTGGCCAGCACCACTTGAGAAGAATGAGACAAACAGAGGTCTTTCAGTCTTTTCTATAAATAAAAAGTCTTTAAAAATGTTTATGCCATCCCAAATCTGTAGGGATTTTTGTCATTTCAAAGTGAGCAGCTGCTGAAGTATTATGGGCTTCAACAGGAGATATTTAATGCTACTATAAAAGTAGCACAAGAGATGGAGGAAAACTATTGAGCATATTACTCCTGAAAACCATGTTCTAACTGAAATAGCTTTCCTTAGGAACATATAATTAACTTGAGAAAGACAATTTTGACTTCTCCACAAAGAGTAAAACACTGTCAATTGAAAAAATTTGTTCCTGAAGATCTTTCAAGTCCAGTGCTGTTTGTTCCTTCATACTTGTGGTAGTGTTCTGAATGTAAAACAGTTTTCAACTTGGTTTTATCAGTTTGCTGGCAACTGGTGAAAAGGAGATGCAAAGTGCTGCCAAATCAAGATTGCAGTAATTTGCATACATTTAGCATTCTGGGGAAACTAACTGCGTGAGATACAAGGCAAAAGGGACCCCAACATAATGCTTCTCCAGCAGAATCTACTTTGCATGCCAAAACAGTGGGTATCTCCATATGGCTTCTCCATCACTGCACTGCCTGATCACCCCAAATTACCTTCACACTTCTGTACAGCAGGACAGTACTATATCTCACACACGTAACCAAGAGCTGAAGACAGGCCCCACAGGAAAGTCTACTGCAGCAGGAGTATTTTCCTGTAGTTTAGTGCTCTGTGAACCCTCCTACTCTTGAAAAGACAATCCCTACATCAGAGATTGAACCACTTCTCTTACCAAGCAAGAAGATATACTTACTGCTGCTAACAAAGAAGAAAGCAGATCTTGATCAGAGCACCACAGGAGGGTGATTTTTCTGATGGAGAAAGTAATTGTCTTTCATTGAAGAACTTGTTATCCCAAACTTCAACACTGCTTTCCTTAGCAGCTATTTTAGGTTTCAAGAACATTTGAAAGTTGCATTTAATTCCAGTGTCTAATTATTTCTTTAATCTTCATTTTTAAAAGCTGTTGAGATAAAGGTCAGAAAATTCTAACTATAAATTTCCCAGGTCACTGCCTTTCTAGAATTTCTCTGCTGTTACTAAAATGAGCAAAAATATTATGACTGCAAAATGGATTAAATATGCTAAAATATTTTTTTACTCCCACTATCCTAGAAAACATGATGATCACAAGGCATAATGATTTAGCAGACATTTTCCATTACTTGATCAACTACTGAGTTAACAAATGAATCCCTTTCAAATATAATGTAATAGAAATGTTGAACATTTCTTTATATCAGCTATTGACTTAGTTTCAGGGGACACTAGTAGACATAGCGGCTATCTTTTTCCACAGTGCAGCACAAAACAAGCCATTATCAGAAATTCAAACCCTTAAAATGCTAAACATATAAAAACTAGCTTTGTCTGTCTTGGAGACAGACATTTCCTTAATTCTGTGAAAACAGCACAGGGACTGAGTGCCTTCCCAGCTTGTTGTCTTAGTCAGACTTCATCATCTGTCAGATTTCCCTACAAGCACTCTCACACTTGGCTCTCAGTGTTACACTACACCCCTAACAGCAGCAAGGTTTGGAAAATCATTAGTAAGAGAACAAATGTAAGTGTTTTGGTGATGAACTGTTTGGTTTGTTTTTGTATTATGCCTATCATGGTTAATGTTGACCCTAAGTGTTTGACAGCTGACCATGGTGTCTCCTATGGAAAGGAACCATATTGGCATGATCATTCATTATGCAGAGGTCAAGCTGAAGGAAATTTTGGCACATGGAGTCATAGCTCCAAATGGAAAAGAAAGATCCCCACAGAGACTGTTCAGACTGACCTTAGGTAATAAAATACCATTTCATGTTTGTGGATGCAAATCCATCATGGAATGTCTTGTTGGCAATGCTAGTAACACCGCTTCAGCTCATGCAGTGTTGATAAATAGAAATGTAGTTAAGCAGGAAAATAAGTGTACCTTAAAACAATGTGTTGCAAATACTTGTGTGAAGCAACAGCCAGAGAAAATCAAATGAGAGAGCAAAATCTGTCTGTAGCCGTAAAAAATGCTTTGGCCTGGGCAAGGCCACTGGTTAGCAGTTAATTATAAAGCATCAGAGCCGTAGCTATGGCAGGGCAGGTGGCACATGGCAATAAAGGTGCTTCCTAGGAATTAGGGAGGCAAGTCTGTGGCAGAGAGCTGGGCAGGAGGTGACAGCAGGGCAAGCCTAGAGAATCTAGCAGGAATCTAAAACCCACAGAAATAGCTTTCTTTTCCTGCCTTAGGCTATCTTTCTGAAAATGGGCTAGCTGGTGATAGTGTAGATCCTTTGTTGATGATATACAGAAGCTATGTTTTAGCTGCTAATTTGCCAGAGATGTCACTCAGAAAACCCTGAAATCTTTACCAAAATTAAACAAGAGCCTCTATTTAACATGAGTTGAGTGGTGATTAGGTGCTACGGTTGAGTTTGCTGAGTCAGAGTAGGATACATCTCATGGGTTGGTTGATATCAGCAGCACTTGCTCACCACAGAAGAGGCTGAAGTCAGTGGGAGATGGGTGTAGGCAGTGCCTACACAATTATTTAACAGATTAAATTGCTTTGACTGTCTGTGGATTTGTTTCTTAAATGAAGTTATACTTTTCTTCTTCCTTCTCTTTTGCACTGGTTTTGCCAGCTGCTGTTGTTTACAGGAAGCATTAGGAGAGAAGCAAAGCTACAGACCCAGCAGAGTTCCTCAAGGTCAGCTATTATGAGGCTGTTGTCTATAAACAGCATTGTGCACATGCTGTCAAGGTCCACAGGCTTTTCATTCCCAGCAACTGCAATTTTCTGTTAGTGGTAATTGGGAGGTAAATCAGGGCCTTGTGACATCAAGCCACTGAATCTGTGTTTCACTTCTCTTTGGTTTGCATGAGCACTGAGAAGCAGTTAGTATGATTTTCATACTAGCTCATCTTAATGCTTAAGGGTGCTTGGATATCACAAAGGATGACTGGAATTCAAGGGCAGAAAAACTACACCACAGAAAAAGAAACGCTTGTTTCCTGAGGCTTTAAACACAGTAACAATAAAACCAAATAAGAGACAGTTATATGAAATACTGTGACCTGTTGGTGACCCTTTCAGTAGAGCAAATTAAATGAAGATTAAACTTCTCAAAGTCACTCGTAACAGCAAGCTCAGACCCATGCTGGTATCATTTTGCAATAATATAATGGAGAAGTAGGGCTGCCCTTTCCTGTACTCTCTAGAGCCAAGCAGACCTGGCCACAGGGCAACCCCAGGCTTAACTTTGATGCAATGGTCTCACTTGGAAATGCCAAATTGGTGCCTGACTATGATGACACAGGAGACAGAATAAAACCAGCAAGTGTCAACAGACGTCCATCTGTCTGGGTCTCTAAGCATCCTTAGTGTGTAATTTACCCACAAAGCAAGCTAGCAGTGCTCTGTGTTAGTTTCTGGCTCTGCAGATGGGCCTTTCCTTTTCTTTCCCCATCACACTCCTTTGGCAGTATGTGACCTAGCAATGACAATGCTTTCCTGGCAAATGCTCTTTGTAACACATGAGATAAAAATGCATGGCTGTTTTTTGGCTTTTGGGTCCAATGCTTCTAGCTCATTCCAGTACCTCCATTTCTATCTGCATTTATATCCATGTCAGTGCTTCCTCTTTTACACTAATAGAAGTGCACACTGTCCTGGATTTCTTTCCCAAACTGCAAAATGTCAGAAAAGACTTTACTTCCAAACCATAGTTACCTTGGGCAGAGAGAAAGCAAGCATGGAGGGTTTAAGCTGTGAAGGAATATAATAAGTGAGGAGTGTCTTCAATTAAGAAACTTAAATAACTTTTTCCAGTATTGATTGCCTCTTGCTACCTGCAAAATCCATGATGAAACAGTTGTCTTTAAAGCCACATTTACCTTCTGGACTCATGCTGGGAGTTCAGCTTGTTAGATATGAGAAGATATTCTTCCAAGTGGATTACAGATTTTGCAGAGGTAAAAATTGGGACAGGTTCATACCTGATGTCATTCTTTAAAGACACAACAGTGCTAAACCCACTGTTTAAAAAGTACCCACTGGGAGATCAGTCAAAAAATCTGATTTTATATTCTTTCTCATATCAGTGTCCGCCTCTGGTTAGTCTGCATTGTGCCCTATAGGGTCATCTTCAGCTACAAAAGACTAAAGAAGATGCCTGCCTTTAGTTCAGAACGTACATCTTTCAGTTTCAGTGACAAAACAGCTAGACATTTAACCTGTTTCTTCAGTCCTCACTGTGAAAGTATTTTGTGGGGAGAGAGCCCCTGGTTTGGGGTTACAGTATTAAGAACAATGTTTTTTCCACTTTTTCATTTTTCACATTTCTGGTAGACTGGTATCCCTCAACTCTTTTCTGTCAAGCAGTTGTGGCATCTAAACCAGGATGAATGGGCTGGCAGCTGTCAGTGGAGAGATGTTATATATAAAGACTTCATAGGTAGCCTTTTGCTGTCAGCTGCCCTAGAGGTGTCATGCATTGAAGTGGCCTCCAGAATGAATTTTCCTCCCTGAGCTAAGTGTGCTGCTCAGCAGCATGGCTAAAATAAAATTTTGAAATCCTAAGCATGAAGTATTGCAAGCAGAGACCTACCTGGTTGTTCATGTTGTGAGAAGCAAAAGTGTCAGAAAGCAAAGAAATGGGACTCAGAGCTAGGGGAAGGGTCTGGAGAGACCATTTTGCCTCTCCTGCCACTGCTGAGTGATCAGAAGGTGAGACAACAGCAACTGGTGGGTCTCGGGTTCCCTCTCTCTTCCATACTTGAAAATAGGTTTTCCAAAATGTCCAGTACCTTGCAGTCTTTCTTAAGGTAGCAACCTCCTCTGCAGCATTTGCACATCAATTGGTGACTGCCTTAATGATGCAAAGGTTTAGTCAGGATGTCACCCTGGGAATAAAATCACTAAGCTTATTGCAACAAGATCCTACCTTCTTTTGTGGGGCTGAGGTAACTTAAACTCACCTAAGAGCTGTAGTGAAAGTATCCTACTCTATTCATTACATTGTAGGTGAAAGAAAAATAATATAGTATTGAGGACACTGGAAGTTCCTAATGCCATTCTCAGTTTAACAGCATTTGCAAACATGATTTACAGCATGGGTGGCTGCTCAGTCACCTCCACACTTTGCTCTCTTCTTTCCTCCAAAACAAAAGAACTCTATAAAAACTGGGTTTATGGTCACATTTGTGTGCAATATTGGTGTGTTAGGAAAGCATGTTTCAGTGAAAAATGTAGAGAGGTTTTTGGGTTGTATGTTTGTCTTTTGTAATTAAATGTGGTGTAAGGCACAGAGCTGTCCAAGGACATGAGAGGTCAATTTCAGTGACAGGTTTTTAAATATGTCTTAGCATAAAAACTTCCACTATCATTATCAAAACAGCTCTGTCTCTTGGAAATACTAAACTCCATAATAGCTGCAAGCTTACAAGTGCAAGGGTTAGGAAGAGGAGAATAGGAAATGTCGCTTGAAGGTTTTGCTAATGTGCAGAGCTGTTTAATTAATCAGTGCTGGTATCTATTTATCAACCTGACAGCTGCTTCCCTCATTTCCATCCCACTGTTTGTTGACACCCCATTTGCTTCTTCATTTTTGGAGAATGGAACATTAAGGCAGTAAAAACTGATGTAAAATGTGACTGGTATGGGGATAGTGTAAATTAAATCTTTCATTGATTTTTCTTGAAAGGGAAGGTGACCCTACTCTGTGTGAAGCTGTAACCATGGCAGCAGATCTAGTCACTGGGAAAAAAATGATGCTGCTTTTACAGTGGGAGTTAGAAATGGACATTCTGAGCTGAATGTTTTCTAGCCCATGATTGGGAGCTGGAGACCTTTTCATTTAATAGGCTTTGACTTTGAAAATAGATTATTTTCACACAAAAGATGTCAGTGGGAAGAGACCACATTTAGTAATTGGGCTACATCAAGGTACAGAACTGAGGGACTCTTGCATTAGAAGAAAGCCAAATCCCTGATAGTTCCAGTAACAGGTGTCAGGGACACAACAGTGTCCCAGATACATAGGGATCAGCTGTTACTTAGATAAAGGATCTTTACATCATTGGCTGCATAAAGCATTGGGAAAGGACGTGGAAACATTGAAAAGGACCTGTGTGTAACCAGGAATTCAGGCCATAGCAGCTATGGGGCACTGTAAGACTCTGAAGTCCTTTATAAAGAGATAATTCTCATTATTGCCTGGGAAAGAGGGCAGCATGGATACTGAGCCAGCAAGGCCAGCTTGCTTGTCTAAAGCTGGAGAGAAAAATCTGAGCCAAAGCTAGTGCTGGAAAGCATGGTCTTCAAGCCTGTAATCAGAGCGTTCCTGATCCTGCACCAATTGCCCCCACAGCTGCCATAGTGCTGTCCCAAGCTGTGCACTTTGGGATTAATCAGAGACCTCTGTCCCTCTTTCTAGTTAAATCAAGAAAAGTTGTCTTGGATTTCAGAAACAGAAACTTGTTCCACAGCAGCACTTTGCTTCAAAACTAATTTTGTAATCCCTGCTGTGCTACATAACCATGGTAAAATTAAAAACACTTGTTCTTCTAATGCCAGTTAAGAGGGAGACATATATACAAGCTGCTGCTTCTTCTTGTTTTTGGTGGCTGTTGCTCCATAGAAATATTCTCTGCAGCAATATTCCATCTGGAATTCAGAGGAAATAAGAGAAAACAATAAGCAACTTCAAATGTAGCATTGAAAATCTAGCAGTATCAGGAATTCCGCTCACTGATAGAGCTGGGTATGCTGCATGCCTTCCCTAGTGGTATGGCTTTTGTATATAATATCAAGAGTTTACCTTTTGAAATGCAAGAATCTGATCAAAAACCTCCTTACCAGTTGTACAAAAGGCTGTGGTCTTGTTTGTGCCTCTTGGAGACACAATAGGCATAAGACTTTCTGCAGAGAGGCCAGTCACATTTCCAGTGGAGCCATTAAGAAATTTTTGTTTCTTAGGCGGTGACTCTTTTTGCTGCAATAGAGACATCCCCTGGGGTTTATATCTACAGCACTGTCCCCTTGGCCAAGCTGAGTGGGAAAGTGACCATAGGCAGGCAGTAAGGAAAAAGGGAATTTGCTTCAGTAGGCAACGAGGAATGCGAGTCTTCAAAGAGGATTGGTTTGAGGATGATGATCAAAGGAGAGAAGCAAAGGTCAGAGAGAAAAGCAAGTGTGAAGGCTAAAGAATCAGAGAATGGGAGAAAAAGAAATTAAAAAATATGGCAAACACTTTAATGATCTTGCTTGTGGATTTCAAAGGAGGAGAAGGATCAGACTTCCTTCAGTGCCGGGTCATTGCTGAAAGACTTCATTCAGATCCTCAGAAGATGCATTTTCCGTCTTGACAGCTAACAAATGATTGTTCAGGATGACTGGCAAACCTCTTTTTCAATAGACTAATCTGCTATTAGAACTTTTCTGGCCCTTTTTTTTTTTTTTTTTTTTTTTTGAGTAGAAATTGGAAGAGAAGCAGAAAGAGACAAAAAAAGCAGATCTCTCTATCTCCTCACTTCCCTTTCACATGAATCCTTGCTTTTTCCACCTTGTAACTAATTCTGATGCTGTGTTGGCATTTTATATATATATATATCTCGATAATAGTAAATGGGAAGGGGAAAGGGAGAACTGGCCACAGAAAGATAGAAAAAGAGAAAATAATAGAACAGAACATTCAGTGGCAGGAGAACATCCACACAATAGAGCACATGAGAGGACATAAGAATAAAATGAAAATGATGTGATTTTTAGGGGAAAATGCTGATGCAGATGGACAGATTTAGGACAGAAAATAGCAGATACAGATACAAGCAGTTAATGGATGTATAAGGTTAAGCAAGATTGTCCCAAACTTCTTTTTGGGCAGTAGACAAAACTTCAAATATTATTTCCATTTTAGCAAATAGTTAAAAAAAACCCTGTAACAAATACCTTTCAAATAAAAGCTTTAATGAACCTCTGTTGGTTATTTTTGCATAACCTATGCAAAATTAGTAAGGCATATTTCTAAGTAACTAAAGAAGATTGTTAAAAGCCTTTGGCAAGATTAACTTTGTGTGACTCAGATTAGCATATTGAAAAGACATAATCATACTCCCAGAAGGAGATGAAAATGTCCAGTTTTGCAGAAATATTTGATTTTTGCTGTATTTGTGATCAATGGCATATTGTAGCCACATTATGTTAGAAATTTATTAATTGTGAAGCCACATAATATGAAATACCTTCCAGTGGCATACAGCACCTGCATATTATTTATAAAATCCCCATTTTGCTTGGCAAAGGTGATATTAGTAGCACACTGGAGAAGTTGCTTCTATGCTGAGAGCTGAGAATAGTCCACAAAATGTTCTAATGTGCACTGATCTGGATAACCATACTATTAAAACATTCTTTAGGCTTTGATATGGCTCAGTTTCAACATGGAAGGTAAATGTCAGTGCATATGTGAATCTGAATGTTGTTTATGTGCATAACAAAAGACAAAACAAAAGACAAAACACAGGAACACACACAGAAGACAAACTGCTGGTGTAGAACGTAGGCCTTAGTTAAGGAGCTGTAGCTGTTGAGTTATTGTATTATTTTTATAAAAAAATCATGGTTTGGATCCTGAAAATGCTAATTATTGCTTCTGGTAACACACATGCGTTCTTTGAGTCAAAAATGCATTAAACTCCTAAAAGCTCTTAGGAGATGTCTGCAGCTCCTTCCTGACAGCTGTGTAGTCACAAACTGAGCCAACAGGGGACGAACAGACTAACGAAGAAGGCTTTCCATGGAGGTGATTGAGCTGAACATCAATGCAGGCAGAAGCCTGAGGCAGGTCCTTGTTTGAGCATACAGAAAGCACCTACTTCAAAGACAAAGCATACCAAGAGTGAGCTGAATCATAAATTGCTTCAAAACTGGCCTTTGCTACAGACATTTTCTCCTTGCCTCCTTTCTCCTTCTCCTCTCTACTACCCTATGTATTGTATTTATTTGGAGAGGGGATTCATGTCAGTGCTTGAGCAGTGGTTAGTTTCACCATATTGAGTAAGAAATTAGATTGCAGGGAACAATGACTTTTTCTAGTGTTAACTAACAGGTTAGCTGCTTCCATGCTTGGGATTCACCTTGAAGATCTCAGATGCTAATTTACAGTATAGAAAAACAAATCTTGCCCTGTATAAACTAGAGGGTGAATGTCACCAGCATGGATAGGAGCTTGAAGAAATCCATGGGTTCAGCTTTTTGGGGGTGTGAGCTGTCTATTCATGGCTTAGGCCAACTGAATTAAATTAGAGGAATATTAAATTACAAGAGTTGGGGTAATGAACAACACTGAATTATTGAAATCATACAGATCACAGTCTTGTTTTTTTATTAGATATACGCTGTTCTATATAACTCAACCAGGGTGATCTTTGCCAAGGCTGTGTTGTATCAAACATTCCATTGTACTCATCATTTTGGCGCATGAACAATAAATCTTCAGGGAAACATTTCTTGGTCATCACCTTGCTTGCATGGATATGTAGCTCAAATGTGGACCATCCTTTCTTGTCATTACCTTTATTCTTGTTCAGAGTAGAAATGTATGTAAATGTCAGGGACATAAAAGCATTTTCAAATAAGAAGATTAGCAGTGAGCATTGTTCAGGGTCTGCTGGTTTCCTTCAGCAATGTCCTTCACCTCACAGTGAAGTCTTTCACAGATAGAGGGCTGCTCCCAGAGATATCATCATGCATAGGAAGAGGAAGACTTCACTTAGTGATGGGCTGGGGATAAAAATACCCAGCTGATATACTGCAACATGTATTTCTAAATTGCTGAGGAGGTCTAGTTTATGTTTTTCTTATGCTCTACAATTCCTGTCTGCTGACACATCGTTATTTGTACTGTGTTAAATATCACTCTCTCACCAGAACATATCAAACACTGCACTGGGGTGAGGTCTGACACCCTTTGTTTTGTATAATCTTTCAAAGTGAATTGTGCAGTTTTTCAGTATTTCTCTTCTGAGAGCATGGCTTCCATGTCTCGCTTACAGGCTACAAAATCCATCACATTGCGCTGTTTCATGGATTAAGGAAGAAGATGTAATTCAATCCTCTTAAAGATTTGTGTCAATCAGTATGTATTTAAAATCACATAGTAATTAAAAAAAATTCCCGTACCTGTGCAGAGGCGTCTACCAGTGTTGAGACCCTGCCTGCTCTTCTAGCCAGCTCTGACCATGAGTTAGAGGAGCACCTTGGAATAAGGAAGATAGAAAAGCTCAAGAAGAGGGCTGAAGCACAATCTGGCATTGATTTTTCATTCTTGCATCATCTTCAACAGCCTGATCAATTTATATTTACATGGGATTAGTTTAAATTTTGTCCCTGGAGGAAGTACCTTCATGAAGAAGCCTTCATGAAGAAAAGGTTTTCTTGTGTCCAGGAGTTAACATGATGATAGGATGTCCCTTGTGCTGGGACTGGGCCCTTCCAGGCAGTGGCTCCTCCAGTGCAAAAGGTAGAGTGCTGACATCACCAGCCACCTCATCCCTCATCTAGTATCTAATTTAGGGTACGTTGCAGCTTCAACACAGAAACACTGACCTCACTCTTGTATTGACAGAAGGGCAAGATCATGCAGAAAGCCAATGCTATTTGGAAACACCCTCAGATTTCTCTCTAAATTCAGCTGTTCTGGGACTCCTGAACCAGTGTGCATAAAAACCACCCAGCACCTAAGTCGGGAGGCTTACTTGCTGCTTTCTTTGAAAACATCAATGCAGCTGAAAATCTCCCTTAAGCCTGCCTTCCCCTTCCTTTTCTGATTCAGTGTTAGGGAGTCAAAATGCCATGCAGAATATTTAGCAGCTAATAGGTGGAAGGATGAGCAAAAGAAAATAACTAGGATCAATGGGAGCAAGCTAACCTTCTTTTGTGAGGAAAGATGTGAGTAGAAGTATTAGTAGACAAAATAATGTTTGGTTTTGGATTAGGTGTTGTGGCTAGCACAGTTTTTCCATGGGAAGTTTTCTTGTGTTTTTGTAAATAAAGATAAAGTTTGGATGTTTTGGAACAGTGTCCCAGAACTTGGACAGTGCAGGCCTGGCCAATCAGGCCTGGGGGAAGGCTTCTGACTGACCAATCTGGGTGACTTTTGAGAACTCTATAAATGTGATGAAATCAAAACAATAAAGGTCATTCCTTCTTGCCACTGAGAACCGATGCATTCATTACTCTGCTAGCTGCTCAACAGCGACAAGGTGTACTGCCCTGAACTCACTGCAGTCATTTAGGTGAAAAACAATATAAAAGTTAAAAAAACAGACCAGTGGCAGAAGGGAGGTTTTGTTTTCTCCCAGGGCAAACTAGAAAATTCACATATACCTTCCTATAACTTATTCTGTAAGTTCTGTAACTTCCTTTCTGTGACTGGGAGAACATTCAAATGAAAATGTTTTCATGGCAAGTATAATAAAAAAGTGGCTACTACCTAGGTTTCACCAGATGCTTGTGGGTACCAGTGGAGATCAATCAACAAAAATTAATTGTTTAAAGAAATGCCATAAATTAATCAGATAATTCTACTTTATCTGTCATCCTTAATTTAAACAATAAACCCCTCAAGATGTCATGACTGAAAAGTGGGAATCAACCACACAAAATTTTCACTATGCAACAAAATACCTTGGAATCCATTCATTGAGGTCCATAAAAATGACCTCATTAATCTCCTTTTGAAGTAAGTATGTATTTCAGCAATTAAACTGATAGGCATCTCTAGTTCTGTTTGTTCAGAAAGGATGTTTACTTTCCTACCTACATCTGGGCTCCTACATCAGACAAGATAGAAGACTACAGTGTATAAGCTTGTTTCCCCCACAGTCTCTGAAACAGATTGGAATCTCTAGACAGTGATGCACATTGGGAACCAGAGGAGGTGCCCAACAGATGGCTTGGGAGACTTCAAGCCAGTTCTCAAAAGCAATTTAGGAATTAAGCAGCTGATGAGACTTTGGTTTACTTGAGAAATGGAATTTTAAAGTCTCCTGGATTATCACACTGCTTCCAAATGCTGTTCTCAAACCCAGTTCTATTGAGGATACAGGATGAGCTAAAAATATTTAGTGGAACTGTGTGGGTGTAAAACCATTTCCAGTTTTTACAGCTATTTAGATTACTGGGGAAAGTGCTATATGTTTGACTGTTTGCTTTGTACATAGACCTCATGGATCTCAAGTCAAATACAACATTTTGAGGTCAGAGCTGCTGAACCAGATAAGCAGAAGGACTGGTGACAGACAAAGCCTGTAAAGACATTGCAAAGCAAGCTAATTTGGTAAAAATGCAGAGAGGTTTTAGATGAAAGTCTTTCGAAGTTTTCAGATTACTTTGAAAAAGCATTGGCTGGAACCCAGATTACTTTTATTTTGAATTTTATTTCCATGCACAGAGAGACCAGAATATTAGGTGAGAAGATTAAAAAGCAAATTCTGAGCAAACAAAGGTGGGATCCATCTGAGCCAAACTGAAACAGCTAAACCAGAATGCTGACAGCAGTTAGTTGTCTGAGCTGAGGACAGAGTAAATGTGACCCACAGCCACTTGACATGAATAAAGACAATCTCCTAGATAGAGATACTTTTTTAAAAAAGTATCTTTCTGCCCTGGAAAGTATATAAGATTTTTCACTGAACAAGAATGGAGTCAGACTAACAACTCAGACAATTTTCAGTAAATACCTCAATGAGAACAGTCCTGCCCCAGTGGGGAGCAACACCATGCCAGAGGCGTGCACAGAAACATTAACAAGGTCAACATGCAGACAAACGTCCTTGGAAATGCCACAGGGGCAGCACTACCATACTGCTGAATGTGCCAGCCAGGGGAATGATGCTGAGGACACACTGCTGGGGAATTCTGGCTATTCCTAAGAGGAACAGGCAGCTTTGCTAGGCTGTTATTCTGGGGATGTGTGAGGAAGGGATGCTGATGCTGCTGGGGGTGGAGAATGAGTCCTGAGTTAATGTGGCAGAGGCTACACAGGTCAGGGATTGGATGGCTCCTTTGCAGCACTCTCTGGTTTATCTTCTCATCCAGGAAATGAAGCACTTCCATTTTCAGAAGAATTTGTGCCTACAGCAAAAAAACCTTGCTCAGAAGTTGACCTCACATTAATAAAAAAATAGGTCCGGAGGAGACAGATAGGTAGCCTTAAGTATTATCAGCAAGAAGCTTCCTTGAATCACAGTAAGCACATCATTCTGTAAATTATTAAGCATTAAAGAAACATAAACCTCTCACTTTTATCATTATTTTTTCTGCTACTTCGAATCTAGGTAATAAGAAGTAGAAGGATTTTTCACATGCCATTGCTGCAGGTGATACTGAATCTGTTTGAAAACAGTTGCATCTGTTTCTAATTAACACTTAAGCCCTTTTATATAGTGTAGAGGAGCCTTAAAGGATATCATTTACACTCACACACACTTCAAAGGCCCTTTATATAGCCAGTGTACCAAACAGAGCCATGGCAGCCTCCATGAAACTGGAAATCAGGCATGGTTCCTCTAAAAATGAACTTCATGGCAGATCTGCAGCCAGCATTGAGAGGTGGAAGGGCACCTGGACAGCTGGGGATGACAAGTACTGTATAGAGCAGTGTCCATGAGGTTTTGCCCTTTAGCACACACCAGTCCTCTCTTTCCCTCTCTCCTCTCCTCTCCTGCTCATACATCTGTTGAAGCACAGAGATCTCATATTTAAGTAAAAGAAAGAGAGGAAGGAAAAACTGTTTTATCATGATTTCATGTGATTCCCTGGGTAGGTAAAAATAAAGTTGTTAAACTGGTGACCATGCATGAATCTCACAGAAGTGACAGCACCAACTCCTCTGTGCTTTTCTTATATAGCAGAGCTAAAAATAGCTAATATTATATTGGCATGAGATTTTATAAGACTGTCTGTGTTTCCCTGATGACAAAGAAATGACCGAGCAATGTCCATGCCAGTGCCAGATCAGGGTATGGTATGGACGAAATTACATCAAGAAGAACAAGAAATGATAGGGAGCCTTTCAACAGAATCATCCAAGGAGATTTCACTGGGGAGAGCAGGAGACTGAGTGCTTACTGTGAGGCTAGGAGCAGCAGGAGACAGCGTGCAATCAGTGTTCTATAGTGAGAGCAGGCATGTCCCCTTCTTCCCCCCCTCTTCTTTCCCTTCATATGACAGAGCTAAGGTATTTATTTTTTTTTAATCTGAATTCTGAATCAGATATCCAAAAGACTATGATTTCAACGTCAATGACTATATTCAGAGAGCACTAATGATCACTCTCACTATCTCGCCTTTATTCCTTCTCCCCCACAACACTCCAAACAAATCTCAAGACATATCTTTTCTTCTGGTTTCACTCTAGAATCAAAATCTCCTCATTTGTCATCAAACAGAATTATCACATTCTGGCCTATGCCAGTGAGAATGAAAATGTGAATAAGATCTGTGTAACCTCAATGTAAAATTGTTTTTCAAGGAACAATTCAGGAGTATGAGGACTGAGAGAAGTAGTAAAAATGACTCACAGTCAGGAAAGAAAGGGCTCCTCTCTGACCAGAATTACATCTCTGCACCCTTTGTCTTCAAAAGAGTTTCCCAAGATAGGCTGGGAAAAGTTCTGACCCAGGCAGGCTTTCCATCAAGTGAAATCTGCTAAGAGACGTGTCTAATAGATCGACCATGCAAAAGTGCTTCATGATTGCTATTGCTTTTCTAGCCCACAGTCATGAGTAATTTCTTATTTCCTTCCTCCTTTCTTCCACAGGATGTTACAAGGCAGAGCAGATTGCCAAGAGAGCAAATGAAGGGATGGCACCAAGAGCAGCTGTCAAGTTTGGATTCCTTAGATAGGAACAGGCTGATCAACAGCAAAGCCCACAGAAATATTTGGCTTTGAGTAATTTTCTCAAGCACTATGGGGAACAGAAAAAGGGAGGGGGATAGTAATGAGAGAGAGATTATTTTTCTGACTGTTTAATTTTGCTCTACATGTTCATCTTTAATTTGGAGTTTTTCATGCACTTAACATAAAGAAGTCTAATGTGATAAATATAAATCAAATATTTACCAAATACTGAAGGGATATTGCTCAAACTGAGAAGACCACTGCATCATACCAAAGCCATAACTATCTTTTGTAGTTTGAATATGCAGTTAACTCAAAACGAGAATTATTCCCATGCCAGATTAAGGCAGGGGTGTACAAAGATTCAAGCAGCCTCTTCATTATGGAAATTTTGCTTCTTGGTTCAGGACTGGCCTTCCTAATTTTTTTGGGTGAGCTTCATCATAATGATTTGTTCATTCCTTTCAGCTTTTACCTAGGGTATCTGTTTTGTATATTTAAAGGGTCGCAAGAGATTAGTGTGGTCTTGTTGTTGCCGTTGTTTGTCTGGCACACAGTTCAGTACAGACAGAAGAGACACTTTCAATGATCTTTCTAACAGCAGTATAAGTTGTTTCGGTGCTTGTGTGACACTAAGCATGTGCAATGGCAACCTTCCAGTTTTTGAAGGAGCTGGCAGCTAGTATAGCTCCTTAATAGAACAGCATCATATTTCTCTTTCAGATTTGCAGTTTCTGAATGTCACTCTTTTATTGTTGATTTATAGAGATCTTTTCTTGCCAGACCCAACCAGAGCAGTAGATAAATGAAATAGATATTATATACTCCAAAAATAATGCTTTTCCCCTTGATTGAATCAAAAATTATGGGAAAGCACTGTCAATTTTGTCTCCTTTAAACCATTTTATAAAGTAAATTAAATGGTTGGATCCCTTTGAAAGACAAGTCTTCTAATTTTACACAGAACATTGCACAGTGCTCTGAAGGATAAGGATGAATAGTTGCTAATTTACAAACACTCTTCACCACATATTTAACTCCTGTAAAAGATTGCCACCTCACCACCTAATTTGATAAATTTGAACAAATAACGCATCTGTACTGTTCACCGAAAGGTATGCTTCAGATTTCTCTTCTAACATTTCACTTGAACACTCTAATGTGTTCAAGTGAAACGTTAGATTATTAGATTATTATTAGATTTTTTTCCTACATAAAGTGGGAAAAAAAAAATCTAATAATAACAGTATTGCAAATGAGATTTTAATTGGACAGGGCCAGGAAAATCAGTTAGTCGCCTAGCAGTCTTACCCGTGTTACTTCTCATGAAGAGACAGAGTTTGATGGTCACTCTTAAAAAAAATCAGTATTTGAGAGGTAAAGTTTCAAATTTAGAGAAAAGCAGTACTGGGGTTTCTGCATATTTAATACAGAAGTGGCCCTTAATATTGGTGCAAACATTAAGGAGTTTTGGAGTCTTCCCAGGCTCCTGGGCTGCAGGTGAGAAATCTCCAGGTCTGCATGAGTCACTGTGGTCAGCGTCACACAATCTGCACTGGCTGTGTTAATAAATAACCCCCAGTTCTCTGCTTGGCTTGTTCAATTAATAGAGCTGCCAGTGATGCTCAGCAGATTTGTAGCTTTCATGATCATTCAGGTCTCAGTTGACCTGAAAGCTTCACCTGTGCCCCAACAGCATCTATTTTGCCAGAAAGAGGGATGTTGCAGTTGCATCACATTTGTTTGCCCTGCCCACTTGCAGGGCTTCAGCTCCTCAGGTGAACAGGAGCCCGAGTCTGTTGCAGTTAAGATTTCTGCTGTCTCCTGATTTGACCTATGTGGAAAATGCAGGGAAAAAATATCCCTTAGTGCCATGTAAAGACTAAGCCATGGGAATTGCAGCAGCATCTGAACTTTGCTGCCTTGATAGAAGCATGCCTAGAAGGGTTGTCAGGACACCTGAGCCTTGGATTTCTGGGAGAGTGTTAAATGTTTGGGAAGCGCTGACATATTTTGGGGGGATCTGTTTCATGTTAGTATGTGGCCAAATATTTTTTAAGAATACCTCTTATCTCTATAGCCATGCTGCTTACCATTAAGGAGAGCATCAAGGAAAAACAACCTTTTACACAATGCTCTTGAATGTTTTTAACATCTACTGGAAATGAATTAAAAAAAAAAAAAAAAAAGGGTAGATGCCAACTACTTAAAACATACCAGCTAAAGCTGATTTCATATTTCAAGCATATTCCAAAAGCTAGCCCAAGGTAGGAAAGGGCTTGGAAGAATGTGCAGTAGCTAGAATTTTCCAATATCTTTGTATTTTTTTTTTAGAGGCAGAAATTAGGTAGCACTCAAATTTAAAGAAGGAGGTAGATATGTGCTAGCATCCTCCAGGGACTTTTAAGGTGTTATAGATGGAAGTTTTACATTTACATAATGTAAGTAATGTCTTGAGAACCATATGCAGAACATTGCAAGAAAGGAAAAACCTGCTGGTTTACACAGAACTACAAGCATGATAATTTTTTTCTGAAATAAAAGTGTAGAGCCCATAGCCAGTTCGTGAAACAGATTCATACTCTAAGGAGCTGCTGCAGCAGGAACATTCTGGCCAGGACTGTGCTGTTGTCTTACAGGCACAACAGTCCTGTACAAATGTAATTTGGTCATTCACAGACAGGTATCATCCTCATGCAATGAACAGATCAGGCTGTAGTTTGCGATTATCTTGTTTGAAATGAACGAATTACAAATAATTCTTTAGACAGTCGTTTTTCTTTTCCCCATCAAGAAAAGCTGGGTTTTTTCTGTACTGAAGAGGAGGTTTGAATTTTTCAGACAAGAATTGTGAAGTCACTCAACTTGGCTCAATTGTCTTGCAATGTTACAGCCATTAGCTATTAGTTTTAATGCACTGTGTGCCCACTCTGTGCACAGCAGCCTTGAGTGCAAGCAGAGAAAATGGCCACTTAGACATTTGTGCCCTCAGACTGTGTTCCACAGACAGAGATCTTGTCCACAGTTGGACCTGGCTCCTTTCCAAGCAAATGAAAAGGACAAAGCAGGGGTCCCTCTCATGATGTGACCCTTCATTTTTTCCCAACATGTTGAACGCTATTTCTACCTTCTACAGAATATCTACATCAAGTAAAGACTAGAATATGAGGCTTTCATTGAGTCACTGTATGGTAAATACACCAAATATTTATTGTAATAAATGGCTTTGTAAGGCCAGAAAAACATTTTTACAAGTATTATATCTTTTAGCCACAATTCATACTATTGAACAATTCTTCTACAATTCTACCTACAGATAAAATTCTGTAGGTAGTATTGAAGTTTCACAGTAAGTGATCTGATTTAAAGGAAGCAGAATGGTTGTTGAGGCCTAAAGATGGTTAATTTAGATGCAGAGCTTAGTTCGAGCTTGAATTTAAAGATGTAAACAGCATAATTGCCAGTGTGACATAAACCCATATATAATTAATGGATATGATATTTTAAGAAGTACTTTTGGATAAGAAGTGTGTTTTCAGAAAAGCAGAAGTACAGAGCAGCAGTGAATGTCTTTCCACTCTGGTGCACTACAACACTATTATAATTTCCTGCAGCTTTTTAATGAAATTCAACTGCATTAAATACTGTAACTATTTGTGTGTTTGATTAAATTTATAAATAGACCATCAGAAAATAAAATTACAGGATATAATGAGGAACACAACAAAACTGAAAAGATGAAGGACCTTTTAGAATGAATAACAATACATTGTAATGGATGAAGTAAAAATAAAAGTGAAAACAAGGAATTGGTAAAACTCCTCCTCAGAGGCACTTGATTACCATTTCTCTTTCTAAATGGCTGCTGAGTAAAAAGCTCAAGTGGTGGGTTTGCCATATCACAGGTTTGTTTATTTTTCTCTGTATTCTGGTTAGCTGCAATACTTGTAATCCTATTTTTCTGGCAATAATAATGCATTCAGTGTGCCTTTTCAGATGGGAATCTCTATCCCTTGGTTAGCTTTTGTAGTTCTGTGGTCAACTGGCAACACAAGCAGTGACATGACCACTGTGCCATGGCAATCAGAAAGGGAAGGTAGGAACTAATAAAATATTGCTCCATCCCCAGTACTTGTGAGAAAATATTTGCTATTTACTGTCTGTGTGGGTTTTAAGTAGAATACCCAAATAGGAAGCCATGGAACTTCCCCAAGATGTAATAAAGAAGTAACTCTGTAATTAAATTAAATTAAAAGAAATTTAGCAGCTTGTCAGAAGATTGTCAGAAGTAGATTGGAACAGATGTTTTTGTCCAGAAAAAAAAGACTTAAAGTTTGTTTTCTTTTCTGCTTATCTGTATGTTCTTATTTCCTTTTCTTTTGTTTTTTTTTTATATGTCAAATGGCCAATCCAGGAAAGCCAAAACTGAAAAGGGAACATTAGAAAACATATTTTGTTTCAAGAAGGTAAAAGGAATTGGAATTTTTGACTGATGATTTCCAGAATGACTGTGTCTACTATCAATTTCATGTTTTGCTTTGTTTTTTTAAATTGATGAAAATCTTGAGGCTCTTCTGTATTTTCTGCTTAATTCTTGCAGTAATAGATATTCAGCTGGAAACACAAAGCTGTCAAAATGTAGCCACTGAAGTTTTCTTTACTCAGTTGCTATTGGTCTATATTGAACTACCACTTTCCTCCTACAGGGAGAGAGGAAGTTGCCCCTCACGCTGACACACAGCAAAAACATCCTGAAAAATGTATTTGCACTGTGATGCAAACCAACACACAGTAGAGTGGCGACAGCTGGAGGAACTCACTTCGCTACTGCTCTGAACTAAATTACAAATGATGACATGCTTTAACAACTTGACTTAGGTCTGGTCACACCTTGTCATGGAATTTCTGTTCATGGCAGCTTGTTCTAGAGGCTTTATTAGGAGACAAATCACAAATACAGCATTTAGCATATGGTTGGGGTGATATCCTATGTTGCTATCAATTCTTTCTCACCTACTCTAGCAGCATAAAGGGCATTTTAGTGGCTGTAATGCTTTTGGAAGGTGTTTGGTCAGCAGTACTAGAGTCTGGGTTTTCACAGGTCTCGGGAAGGTTTGCACATTACACGTGTTACTGGTAAGTCCCTGAAGATAGAAGGATCACTTCTTGTGAAAAGGGATAGTTCACATTCCTGGTGCATCAAATTTTGACTTGTCAGTACTGCACAAAACCAGTTTAATTTATCTCAAGTATCTGACAATATATTTTTGTGTTTATTTGGGAAATAAATGCACATATTATTTGTATAAACTACTGAAAAGCTACCAGATTAAAATTACTTGCTGTCCCATGCAACTGACTGATACTGATGATATAGGTGTGACAGCTTTTAGATACCAACCTCTTTCCCATCTGCTCTCCCAGAAAAGAAAAAACCCTGCATTTGCTTTGAAAGCAGCTCTGCCATATGGCAGCATAGAACCTATTTAAATTCTCATGGCTAAAGTACATCCTTTAGTTTTCATGAGTGTTCTTGAAACTGCTTTGCAGAAATCTGTCAATGGAATAACATCTGTAATGCCCGTGTAAATGTGTGTCATGTGGGTTTTTTTTAATATTCTGACCCTCTTCTTCTCTAACAGATACTTCTTTCTTATTCATTCACCAAACACACATAAGATTACATGTTCTCATGAATATATTTGACCTTTAAGCTGCTGAGCACTATGCATGCTCAGTGACTAATGCATCATGACTCCCTTGATTTGGCCTGCATCAGAGCACTGGAAATAATTCTAACACCTTAGCTTGACAAGAAGTAATTGCACTAGTATATCAGTTTTTGAAAATACACTTTAATTTATGTCCAAATAATGCTCAAATTTCAAGCAGCTAAGTCCCCAGCTGAGACCTCCTATTTAGACAGAATGCCGGCTACTAATCAGCACTAAGGATCAAATTGTAATTTTCCAGACTGCTAAATTAATATGGTGTTAGCCTTGATGAATTGTAACAAAAATATATTTTTGCATGAACTGCAAATTGTCTGTAATGCATCTGCAAGAAAACTTCACTTCTTCTTCTGCACAGGCCTAGGCAAAGCCAAAAGTATGTGGGTGTGAAGCAAAGAGGCAAAAGTGCAGCAAATCTCAGTGTTAACTAGTGGCTTTAAAGAAGGCATTTCCAAACATCTTGTGAGCAACACTGCTTACCTTTGATGTCTCTTGCTGGTCTTCTAACCTGAATGTGAAAAACGGGTTGAGGTGGCTCTCAGAAGTGCAGAACAATCTCTGCTCCCGTTGTGATGAAAGAGTCAAGTGTGGCACCCATGTGCTGTCAGAGGTGGCCTGCCTGCAGGAAATGCTAGAAAATGTGCTAGTATGAGAATAATTAAATGAACAAATCTGGTTTAGACAAAAGCAGAAACATTCCCAACAGTAGTCTAGATTGCAAAAAGGAAGCTTTCAAAAGCTTCTGCCTTCTTTGAATTCTCAGGGGATCAGTGCAAAATCAGAAGCAACAAATGACAGAGAAATAGAGGGCAATCTTTCGCACTGGGTTAACATTAGCCACCAGTTTCAAAGACCCCAGGATCCCAACTACACAGAGTCACTGGATGTAAGACACGGGACTTAGATGGGAGTTTTGTCACAGTGAAGAATTGCCTTAGTGGCTGTGGTCACACAAGTAACATATGAGCAGTTCTGAGCTATCCCACATATAGTGAAGTTTCTTTTAACTCTTACATTCAAAACACTGGGAACACAAGGGAATTCCTTTTGTCCAAAGTCACATTTCAACAGCATGCTTGGCTGCTCTCACAGGGAAGTGATGGGGAGCAGGAGGCTAAAATTTGACTGCTGCTTTCCCTGCGAGACAGCAGATGCCATGCTGAGGTTAGAGGGAAGGAGTGCAACAAGGCACACACACAATACCTGGAGGAAATGTCTCTGAGGAGCCTGGACCTACTTAAGACAGCTGCCACAAGCCCAGGTGTGACCAGACATCCAGCTTCTCCAGCACAACAGCTGTTTCCAGCCTGGCTTGAATTTCTGAGGTAAAACTATTTCTCAAGCATGGGTCAGTCCAGGCCAGGCATCATTGGCTATGCTTGGTATGCTGCCTTTTCCTCTTTTCTTAAATTGTATTTTAGATGGCACATCTGCCAAACACTGCATGCCTTATCAACTGCAGTAGCCTGTAGAAAGGGTTCACTGATAAAAAAAACCACTTATTTTCTTCAGCCAAAACTATTTTTACTTACCTACAGGATAAACTAATCATCCTAAATAGCATTAAATACCATTCCAGGGCTAAAGGTAAACTATTATTAAAACAGAAGACAACTTCAGCTAAGGGCTAGATCTTAATTTTATTTTGCAATTACACAAGTCATTATTAGTACAGGTAACTGGAGTTGTGCCAATTTATGTGTTTCTCCCTCACAATCCCCAACTTTCTTTTCCCCATTGTATTGAAAACATGCGAAGTCCCAAAAAAGCTGTGGTTTCCTCTTGGGAGAGAAGGCAGCCAAGCTCCAGGGATTTGGTATGCTTGAATTAACCTGACCTAGTAAGCTGTCTCGATCTACCTGTTTTTTAATTACCTGTCCAGCTAAATAAACCTCTTCTTGATCACACAGATCTGCTTTGTCAGCTTTGATTTCCCTTTTCTCCCCTTCTCACCTATCAATCTGTTACCAGCTGCTGTCATCTGTGAAATCCCAGTGAAACAAGTTGCAGTTGTGGTTTACTGCCACAATCTGGTAGCATCTGTGCTGGAAGAGAAAAAGCAAGCAGATAGCACCTTCAGTGTTCTGTGTCTCCAACATTAGAAGATTTATTTCCCATTTTCATTACTAATTAATCTGGAAAGGCCCAACTGTCATTTGGGGAGAGTTTAGAACTTTACTCCTTCCTTCTAGAGGGAGTTCAATACACACAAATCTACCCCTCTACTCTCATGTCTGACTGACATATCCCTGTAAACAAAATGGACCTCATCCTAGATCCTTAACAGATGTTTATCCAGTCAGGGTGGGCATGAAGTCCCTGAATTTGCTGCTGCACTATTACAGATGAAGATATATTTGGTTATATAGGGTGTATATATATATATATCTTTATGATACATCTGGATTTATGAGGAGATATATACAGTGATTGTATATATAGATTCAGGGAACATGTGGGTGACCTAAGAACTGTAGAAAAATCACTTCTGGCCATGCTATGGGGAAGTGTGCACCTGCATTCCCACCACCTGTATGGCCTCCAGCACTCAGAATGCACTTGTTCAGGAAGCTTACAAGGCTGATGCAAATGTAGAGCTCCCTGTAACTGCTTCTGGCACAGCAGATCTGGTTCAGATTTTAATTTGGTAGTCTGTATCTTATAACAAAAGCTTTGGAGAAAGATCAAGTGAAAGAAATCGTTTCACCTGTATATGAATGCAGAATTGTAATTTGCATTCATAGTGCTGCACAACTAGTAACTTTTTTTCTTGGATAACATCATACTATATTTTTTATGAATATACAGATACAGTTCCTGAGCCATTATCCCTAACATCTGAGGTAACTATTTATAACAGCTGCAGAGTTGTCTTCTATTTCATTTCCCCAATATATTTTCAATATGAATTTCCAATGCAATCTGAGCAGACCAGTAATAATAAAAACTTATTTAATTATGGTATCAGCTCACTATAATTTTTCTAAATTATTTTTCTAAATGGTCTAGCTTTTTATCATGAATTCTATTATCTACTTCCAGATCTTCATTTAGCTTCAGCAGTAATTCACCCTCTCCTAAAAATGCAATGCTGGAATGCACATAAGAGCCTAACACATCCCACAAAAAAAAAGTTTAAATATATGAAAAAAAAAAAAAAGCATGTTGAATATTTTTAAATCAAAATGTCTTTAGTTAAGTGTTTACAGTTTACTGCCAGTAAGACTTGTAATTGTTTCAAACAAGACTGCAATCACTTATGGCAGCATGTTACAGAAATAGATTAGGAAACATCTTGGTTCAAATAAGGTGTCAGTTAAATGTATCAAGCCATCACAAGAGGCAAAGGCGAACAGCTCAGCAAGCTGCAATCACTTCTTAATGATAAATTAGTGGCAGAGGCAAGGCAACAGTCAAGGTCTCTGGGGCCTCACTTTTTGCCCTGGTTTCTTGATCATTTTGCTCCATCCTGCATATGTAAGTTTTGGTCCTGACCATGCAGATTTCTTTCCAGTGAACAAACAACATTTGGTTCACTTTGAACAACAAACTTTCTTATACTTAATCAACCAGTTTATTAGAGCATGAAGGAAAATTGGTCATGACTTCAGTTCCTGTACTGCTGGAATTAACAAGCTGGCTGATGCCAGCACTAAACTTGGAAGTGCTAATGGTAATTAAAATCTATTTTCAAACACATCTGACAGTTTTAAGGTGAAGTACTTGTTATTCTTGTGAATTTCCAGACTGCATATAAAAAACCAAAGTGCTACTTTCTTTAGGAAGGTGTCAGCTGTGGGAATGACATAATTAGTTATTAATTAATTATTAATTCTCTCTGATATAGCATTTGTTCTCTTCTAGTGAGTTTATGGCTGCATGTGTCCTCCAAAGTCTTTGAGTAAGGAAAGCTTGAAACTGTAATTTACAAGCATTGCTATTTTTAGTTACCCTGTTTTACACACACACACATATATATGTATATTTCTCAGAAATATATGACAAAATAGTGCTAATATATATAGAATATATATTGAATATATTGAATAGTGCTAATAATATATCAGTAGCTTTATTATCATTTGGCAAAAGTCCATGTAGCCCAACCAGTCAATTTTTGCTCAGGTGCATTTGGGTAAAATACTTCGTATTAACAAAGTACTCTAACACCTAGCTCAAACAGGACTGTGCTCTTCTAAAAGGTAATCTTAATTATTCAACATATTCACACTATACAAGGTAGAAAATAAGGGGAGGATAATCATACTTTGTTTTCCACTTCATTTTCTAAGCCTGCTTCCTGGCTAATTCAATCCATTGGATCAGTGGGAGGGATATGGGATAGATTAAAAAAATGTTGACTGTCAGATCACCAGGGGATTTGAATTAATGTTCTTTTGCACAGAGTGGAAGCATATGGGCCACAGAGTGCAGCTCTCCTTGGAAAATTACTGTCAAAACAGTACCATCTCTATTAACACAGCTGCTGACTTGTGAAGCAGGAATCAGATTTTACTTGAGTTAACCTTCAAAAAGCAGTTTCAGAGTAACTGCTTACTAATAACCTCTTGCTACACCAACAATACTGTCTAATAATAGCTTATGCAGGTCACACTTGTACAACTCCACAAATGCTACTGTAGGATATAACATTCTATAGATCCCCCTATGATAATGTGAAGGAAGGAAAGCTATACTCATCCACCCTGACAATTGCTATCAAGATCCCATTTTCCTCCTGTAAAATGGGAAAGCACTTTTGATCTAATGTCCTTCATATAAATAATGGGAATTTCACAGTATGGGCTTACTGCTCAATTTGCCTGCATTTCATCTGATTTCCAAGGCTGAAGTTCTCTCTTTGTAGCTAATCAGATACAGGCATTTCCTTTAGACATTTCTCCCACAGATGTTCTAGCTGGCTTCCCCACCAATTTCCATGAAAAGTAGGGAAGATCTCTCATATGTAATTTTTTTATGTGCAAGCTATGAAATGTTTTATCTGCAGAGATTGTTAATGTCTGACAGCTAAACTCTAAGAAGAGATTGCAGCTAAAGCTTTACCTACACATTAGGTAAGACTGCACCCCTATAAGCAACCTCTTTTCTGCAGAAACACCTACCCCTCTCAGCATGTACCAGAAAGGAGTCATGAAGAATTCTGCCCAAAGTATTATCAACTTATACCATTAAAAAATTACAAAATTTGGTCTTCTTCACCATACTAATGAAAAAGAGACATACCAGCTATTAAAAATGCATGCAACAGTTGCATGGAGCTATTGCATCCATTTGTTAATGTCTTAATGTCACTGTTGAGCAGCTAGCAGAGTAATGAAAGCACCAGTTCTCAGTGGCAAGAAGGAATGACCTTTATTGTTTTGATTTCATCACATTTATAGAGTTCTCAAAAGTCACCCAGATTGGTCAGTCAGAAGCCTTCCCCCAGGCCTGATTGGCCAGGCCTGCACTGTCCAAGCTCTGGGACACTGTTCCAATGACATCCAAACTTTATCTTTATTTACAAAACACAAGAAAATTCTCATGGGAAAAACCTGTGCTAGCCACATTTTAACAGAAATATAATTTTAAAAAAACCCTCAAAACAATGTTACTGCATCATTAAGAGAAGTTTTTATCTTTTTGATACTTCTACTGGTACAAAATGTGTTCCTGACCTCATTCATCATGCATAAGACTGAAACAAGTCTCCTCCACAAATGTGACTATAGTGCTGATTTTTATAATGAAGAACATCGGGATACTGGTGGAATGTGCACCTTCAAATATATAATTAGTTCATTCTTTATTGTGTCTATTACACCTCAAGATGCCTGCAGCACATGCTTTTATGTTCCATATGCATTAAAATTTATGTAATTCATTTGAGATTTTGGGGGGATCTGTTTCCTCTTAGTATGTGGCCAAATATTTTTTAAGAATTTTTAGAGATTCTAAATGCTAAATGTAAGAAATATCTAAGGAACCTGTTTTACAGAGGGTAGCTCTGAAAAATGTTACTCAAAGGTGTATTGACTGGGATTTTTGCTTCTGCATGTGCAGGTAAATGTTTGGGTTTGTGAATATAGTGCACATAAATATGCTCTTAAGCAAGAGAATAACTTGAGCGGTTGGGTTTCAGACTGAGTAAAGAGTTTGTCCTAAATTCAGGGTAATCCTATTCTATAATGCTGTTATCACTAGGAAATGCATTCTGCAGCTGTCTCTGGCAAATGTATGAGGAATACCTCACATATTTTGAGGTTCCCTGTGTTTGCTGTGTATTTCTGCAGCCCTTTTTAAAACAGATGACTCATTCTTCTGAGATAAAAAAAGCAAACCATTTGCTCATAATTTACTCTCTTTTAACATTTACTTTCTCTAACAACATTATGAAAAATGTTGGGAGTTTCCCCTTGCTGTTAAATATAAAAGCTTCATTGTTTCTTTGAAAAAGATAACTGATGAGCTCAGTTTAGCACACCTAATTGCTCTCTTTACTATTACAGCAGTCAATACAATGCAAGAAACACACACACAAGCAAGTTACTTAATAAGGACGAAGTACATTGTGTCATAGATGGTAATTCAGCATCCTCACACTAAAACTGAATGCAATATTTACTATTATATTTTTGTTTACCCTGTTATTTGAGCAGTTGCATTTATAAATTTTAAAGCAAATAATTTTTAAATGCTGAGCTTTTCCTGAAGTCACCTGAGAGTCCAGTCATGAGTCTTTGGACAATAGGCTACAGTGTAACAAGCAAGGCAAAAATGTTACTTTTCTTGATTCTTCTTTTCCCTTCTTCTTTCACATCCTGTACTTTGCGCTTAAGGGCTGGTTTCAGTGCAACATAAAAAATTTCTGCAGATGAGACACATTCAACCTTTAAAACAAAAGTAGTTGGCATTACAGTTTTGCAGCCCCTGAAAAGGAAAGAACGCAACATTCAGACACTTCAGTTCCTAATTACCAGATGATAAAGGGACATAAAGTTGTTAAGCAAAATAATCTGAACAGCATCAGAAGCAATAAATGTTCCATAAGAAATGAATTTGGTAAATTTTAGGGGCATTGTAAATATTCACCACAACTTGTTCAAGAATTGTAACTTGTTTGGTACTTGACTAAAGTATTTTAACCCTTTTTTAAAAATGAATTAAGTTATTCAATTCCATTTAGGTACAAAATTGTTTTTTAAAAGCAATTTGAAAGATCTAAACTCTCAAATACATTTTTGTCTGTCTCGGTTGGTTCATTTCTCTTATCTAGCTTTTTATGAGTCACTTGAATTACTTCTACATCCCAAACACATTTAGGTGATTTAGAAAACAACTGTAAAAAGAGGGACTCATCCTGGGTTATTAAAATGACTGTATATATAGGCTTTTATAAAAGCCTTTTTATAACTTGCTTATGCATGGCTTTCTCAAATCATCACTGCAGGACTGGTACTGATCTGCAAAGGGAAGATACCCTTCAGTTCAGCTTCAGAATTTGTATTGTCAAAAATGATGAAAAATTACTGAAAAATTTGCCTTCTCAAAATGATTTAGCTATTAACAAATCAAGAATGTATTTTTCATAAGGAAATTACTTCTTACCGAAAAAACATTACAATTCTGTCAAGAATACAGTAACTTAAAATACTGGTTTTTGTGAAAGGTTTTTGAGGTTAGAAATGCCTTTTGGCTTACATTCGCTTTCTTTGCCAACAGGAAGGGAAAAACAGAGGTGTGGAAATGCCTGCAAACAGCGTAAGTAAGTGTTAAAGAGATATAGAACATTGCTCTGGGGGAAGAAAACATGCCTTTCGCAACAGAAAAAGGTGTCATGGATAATGGAAGATCAGTAGCAAAGGAAAATCAGCCATTGCCTGGACATCAGGATGGGGTGAGGAGAAGTATTGGCAGAGAAGAGCCTCCTCGGTGGCTCTTTCTGCTCAGTGGCTCCTCTTTCTGCTGAAACTGGGTATGTCCAACTCTACCTTGTAAAATAAAGCCACATGGGATGCTTTCCCTTCACACACTCACAGCACAAGCAAAATGTTTTGTTGATAAATATAAAATTAAACTGTATGCAAGTGGCTTATGCCGCCAGTTTTTTGACTGATACACCTCTAGACAAGGCTGGTGCTATAAAACTTTCCTCATGCCAGACAAAGCCAGGGGAAAGAAATCAGTACCACATCTGTTAAGATCTGCCCCAAAAAACCAAGATGGTCAAAAGAATATCCATTGCCTTACCCAATTTCTAGATTTACAAAGAAGAAGCTGTCAGGATCTTCACAACTTGAAGGCGAGTGACAGTGCAGATGGCAGAGAAAAGCTTTCCAGTGGGGGAGCAGAAGCACCCCCTGACACTCTGACCACAGAAATCACAGGGAAATTGTTCTTGCTTCACATCAGAATGTGTCCTAACACATCAGAATTGCCAAATTGGGCCAGAGTGGTGTAAGGACATGGTCACACTCCTGATAACATGCCTTTGGCTCTGGGCTGCGGGGGCTCAGGGGCTTCCTTGCCTTTCATGTAACCACCTCAGTGGGGCTGAGAAGCAGTGGGAAAAGTTCACAGCCCAAAATACTGTAATTGCATCTCACAAGTTAGCACTACAACTAGGAAAAGAAACCCTGTATGAGGGACAGCTGGGAGTCACTGCAGTCCTGAGGAAGAAGGCTGCCTCAGGAGACTGCAGGGTTCAGAGAGGCAGCATGGCAAATCCACTTGGCCACATCCTTTCCCAATGACACCACCAGGAATTCCATGAGGTGGTTGAAGCTATTTTGCCTTGAAGCCCTGCTCTGTGTTACACACTAGGGGTTTCACTTTCACATTGGATGTAACTAAAAGCTGAGGCAAATATGAAAATTCTTGTATTTAGGATACACCTATTTAAACTAGGTTTTATTGAAATATATTGTCATTTCCACCTCTGTCAAAGGATGTGTACATCAGACCTCTGGTGGGATGTTCTTGAGAGCAGTAATTCCAAAATGGCTCTGCTCTCCTCTCACTGTCACCCAACACTCAATTCCACATCTTCTTGTCTCCTCTGGGAATAAATGTGTTTTGACAAGTTGTACAACTTCCTATTTCAAAACTTCCCTTTTCTTCTGGCAACTGCTTCATTTCCTCAACTCCTTTCATTTTTTCATTTATTTTTTAATAGCAGAGAAAGAGAACCACTGAGAAACTGCATTTTCAATTACTGTTTTGGTATAAAGTCTAATGCTTTTGGGACACAAGTGCCATTCTAGCTGTACTTTGACACTCTGTATTTGCTACTGTTAACATCCACCATAACTGTATACTAACTGAAATTTAAGGCAGTGGTCTCTTTTCTAGATCATGGCAGCAAGAAACAAGTATTTAAGCTTTATACATCTTTGTGATCCAAGACAGATATCTGGGAAATTTTTCCTCCATGGTAAGGGGAATAAATCTATTCAAAAATTCAAACAGAACAGAATATGCAAAAATAAGTGAAAGAATGGCATATCTGAATTCTAAAATAAATTAAAAGTCTCAAGAAGTTAATGACATAGAGACCAGATACAGGCCACAAATGCTGCATAGCTAAAATGTTACTGTGGAAACAAAAAATAACCCACAGTGTACATATTGAGCGATTGCCTTGCAAAACACCCCACTGACCTGTTGGAATGTACAAAACTGTCAAATGCCAATACACCTTTATAATCTTCTGTGTTATTCTAGACAAAGGCCAAGGTCCTCAACAAGCAGACTAGTGCTGAGCATCAGAAAAAAGGTGCAAGGGCTACTCCATGAGGGAGTTTGAGCAGGAAGTGAGGGTGACCCCAGCACAAGGGTCAAAGAGCAGGACACAGTCACACTTATCTCTGGAAATGGCAAGTGAAGACAGTCAATGGAGGTGGGTGAAGCCCATTCATCAGAGCCCCAAACATGGTTAAGTGATGAACGGGTCCAGCGTGCTTCCAGGAATTCCAGTCAGGAGTGGGAGGACACAGAGCTGGAGGCAGTGCTGGAGAGAAATTTGCAATGCAGTTTCAAACCCCACTCAGGAGACAGGTACACCTGCTGACACTGCTCAGGGCAGCACTGGGGCTGCTCAGGGTAACCGAGGCAGGTGTTCTCACGGCCCTGAAACAGTAATATTTACATACAATGTGATTTAGTACAACTTAAGTGCATTTCTGTTAAACAAAGTGCTGGTGATATGTGATGCCTTATCAAGGACAGTAGGGTTGTTTCTGGATTTTGGTCAGTTTATTACCATTGTTTCAGTTTTTTTGCAACTTGTGCTTCTCTTTGATAATGTGAAATAATTTGTACAATTATGAGACTATTAATTAAAAGGAAAAGCAAGCCTGCCAACCATATAAATAAGAAAGTGTTATATCCTTTGAACTCCAGAAAGTATGCAGGAGTAAGCCACAGGCCTTGTCCAATGAACCACAGAATGAGAAGCAGCACACCACGACACCAGGACATCTTAATACTAGGCATTATGAGGGGCAAAAGGCAGAGATACCAGACAAAGTACTGGGATGTGCACACTTTGTTAAAAGTCACAAAAATAGCGGTGTGTAGGAAACAACTGAAGGCAAGATCTCTGTAGAACGCTATGGACACAACCAGGAGCAAAAGAAGCTGGGGCAGGAAAGCTGCGAGCCCAAGGGCAAAACTCCATTTGCTCTCTGCTGTCAAGTACAACATGTAGAAATAGGGAGAGAAGTTATGACGGATATCCCTCCTGGTCAGGTGATAGAGGTAGGCATGCTCCAAGAACTCCCAGCCATAGATGTGATAAAATGCCACAGTCAAGGCAGCCAGCACGGATCCGGCAACCGTCCCAAAGAGCAGCACGTCGCGGTTCAGCATCCTTACAAAAAGGTGCCAAAGGCGCGCCATAAATGTGAACTCTGCGGTTTTGCCAGCGCCCGCGTCCAGCGCCCCTTCCCCGCGGCAGCGCCCGGCGCGCAGGTGGAGCGCTATGGGCAGCGCGTAGGTCAGGGGATAGATTTTCATGTGCACGGCCAGCCCGTAGCACAGCGCGGCCTTGCCCACGCTGCCCGCCTCCAGCCAGTGCAGCGTGGCGAGCACCAGCAGCGCCACCAGCGCCTCCGCGTTGCCCCGGCTGGACACGGCCATGGGCAGCGGGTTCAGGAGCCAGGCGGCGGCGCAGCACCCGCAGGCGAGGCCGGCCGCGGCCCCTCGGCGCCGCAGGGCCCGGTAGGCGACCACGGCAGCCGCCAGGTCCCCGGCCACGAAGAGGAGCTTCCCGAAGGCCTCGGCGAGGAACACGTTGGGCGTCAGGAGCCAGGCCAGAAGCGGCGTGTAGCGGTACGTGGCCCGCCCGTAGGGCGAGCGCCCCTCGGTCACCAGCCGCGCCGCGTCCGTGAACACCCGGTAGTCGACGTCGGTGTAGCGCACCCGCATGGCGCGGTCCTGGTGCAGCCCGTACAGCACCAGCGCCAGCCTCGCCAGCAGCCCCGCCAGCAGCGCCGCGCCCGCCGCCGCCATCCCTTCCGCGCGGGGCGGGGGCAGTGCGGGAGCGGGGGAATGCGGGAACGGGAGCAATGCGGGAGCGGCAGGAATGCGGGAGCCGGGGCACTTGGCTCCCGGAGCAGGGGGCGCGGGCGGCCGCGCTCCGTGCGGCTTCCGCCCGTGGGCGCGGGGAAGAGGCGGCCCCGCGCATGCGCCGTGCCCCGGGCGGGGCGGCTGCTCTGGGCGGCCCGGAGCGCTCCCCGGCCCGCGCAGAGAGCGGGGCAGGCCCGGGCACGGCTGGGATGGGCTGGGCTGGGCTGGGCTGGGCTGGGCTGGGCTGGGCTGGGCTGGGCTGGGCAGGGCAGGGCAGGCCTGGGCACGCCCGGGCACGGCTGGGCTGGGCTGGGGTGCGGTCGCTGCGGGCTCCGTGCGGGGCCATGGGCGGCCGTGCCTTCCCTCGGGCTGGGAGCCTGCCAGGGAATGGGCACTGCTGTCAGGGCAGGGCTGCGGGGCGTCGCCACCCGAGCTGCCACCGCCGCTGCCCCCTCACGCTCCCGGGGGCTCCACGGGCACAGAGGCGGCAGATGCAATAGTAGTTAAGTAAGAAGGAGAAGGAAAAATAGCATCTATTATTTACCTTCCGCTAGTGGCTGTGTTTTGCCTGGATGTGTGAGCTGTCTCTAGAGCACTTAGGTGAGCTTCCTTCCACAGCAAATTGCTCCTTTAGTTAGGTCAGAAACACTGATTCCTGAGTTTTAAGGAACTAGAGAAGGTTACTTAAAAGTCAGGAATTAATTCTACTCTATTTTGAGGGCCTGTTTTGTATGTCTCTCAAATAGTTTTCCTGTCTGGATATTTGCCGTCTCACATTTGAATTGTGGCTGATTGAAAGCAGACATTTATTACTTACCACTATTGCGGCTTTCATGTTAGAACTTAGAGGGGATTTTCTTAGAGACGTGTTATTAATCGAAAGTATGCAATTGATTGTTTAGTATTTAATTGCAGCCACATTATTTTTGCTGAGTGGTTTCATTTGGGAACATTTTGGAGCGGCAGTGTTGCTGGCTCGCATCGCCTACAGGAAAGAATCTGCTTTTTCTCAGTTCTGGGGACACCCATCAGAGAGCTGGGAACAGATCTTTTGCATTTGGCAGCGACATCTTGGAGGGTAGCCTAACTGGTAGGATATTCAGCGGACAAAAGATATTTCTGTTTGTGTGCACACAGTCGTTCATTTTTATCTGTTAAAGCTGTTGTACTATGTATAAGAGTGCAATGGGGTATAGTCTGAGGTATCCAATGGGACAAGCACAGTAACTAACCAACCCCAGTTTTTCTTCTGTCAGATATTTACATATTTTACACTAAACTGGGCATCTTCAATAGGAAAGCTCAGGGGGTTCTCCATTAGCTCACCATATGATATCATTAAGTCCTAAAACTGATGGTTGGGAAGGGGCATGAGGGTGGTTGTTGATCCTTTGTAAATAATTGCTTACTCACTACTGCTGGTCTACTTTAGAATAGGAAATATTAGTAACATTTTATTTTTTCTTTTATGTATTTTGTACTATAATGGTTGGGGTACTTTTAAAAATGCTTCCATCACTGTATATCCATTGTTGTGCCCAAGATTTTCTCTGGAAATGCTAGGGGGTAAGATACCGAATAAAATTACAGGGACTGAAATAACTTAAAAGTATATAAGTAGATATTACTTATTTTTTTGTTTGTAAAGGTTTGCAGGAACTGTTCTTGCTATCTGCCAGCTTTCTCCCAGGATCGTTTGCTGTTTTGTTGCTTCCTTGGATGGAACATGTTTTATTATTTCAGACCCTTTGAAGAAGCTGTTCACAGTCAGATCCGAACACGTTGCAGTTTATTTGCTTAAGTGTCCAAGTTTAGTGATATTGGTGAAATAATACTAGTTTAATAAATAAACTTAAGAGTATGCCATTGTCTCATGGTTTTCTTTTCTTTTTCTGACAGTTTTCAGACAAATCTTTTATCTGAAGTTAACAGAAGTTATTAAGCTGTCGGTAGTGACTGTTTATCAGGATTCTAAAGAGGAGAAAAGAAGGTAATTTAATTCTAAAGGGTCATGAAGTTAATAAAACAGAAAATCTGCCTTAGCTATTGTTGCATATACTGTGACTGTATGACATTGCCTGAGCTGGAAAAAGAATTGATTTTCCTTATCAATAATTTAACATCTTCAAAATATGCTTGAAGCTCTTTGGGGAATTAAGGTTTGGCTCAAAAATGCATTTGCCTTCAGATTTGGTACCAGCTTGCTTAACCTGATTTGTCATGTACTGTAGACTTTAATGGAGGAAGGAAGACAGTCTTATTAAAGTTATAAATCTGTTGTTCCTGTAAAAAGCTGCTTTTATTTATATAAGTCACCAGGAGCCACTTTTAGAAAATGCGAGGAGATAAAAACTAATAGAACTGCTGCGACTGAAGCTGATTGATTCCAGAGCACATGAAGGTACGAACAGCATGAAGAAAAGTGTTATTTTATGTATAACAGTGCATAAAATATTAACTAAATAGGAATACATATATACATGAATATTCACATGGGCATAAAGGTTTTTTTTCACTACCTGCCAGGCATTTTGTTAGCATGGTCTCTAAGATGGACCATCGTAGAAACTGAGGTCACTTCTAAACGTGCTTTGTTGCCTACTTGTGATGAGGTATTATAAATCTGATCTCAAATATTAATTTCTCACATCATCTGTAATAGAGACTACTTCACCAGCACCAGGATGTGCATTCCATAAACTATCTTGTATGACCAGCCACTGCTTAAGATTTACACAGCAGTAGTAGCATTAAAAGGACAATGAAACTGGGGCCTTGTTATGCCAAGTGTTCTAAAGCCTAATGGAAGTTTTAACCATCTGAAGACCAAGGTGCAACTGGAGGGTGGCAGCTGGAGTGAGGGGGAAGCAGTGCCATGCTGGTTCCTGCTCAGCTAGGGGCAAACCTCATGTTTGGTCAGGCTTGCCTTTTAGGGGTTTGCTATCCACACTGAGGTGGAAAGCTTTGTTTTGAGAAAGGTTAAGCCGAGGCTACTGTCATTAACAAAGATGAACATTTGGCTGAAACCTAGATCTGATGGGTACAGTAGGGATAAATATTAAGTTTGAGAACTTGGAGGAGAATTAAGAGGCTATGAAGGCTGACAAATAGAAGATGATTCTGGTGAACTAACATAAGGAAGACATCGTGATTGGTAGCAGCGCAAGGAAAGAAAGAAGTGCTGAGTTGCGGTGGTGAGAACCTTACTGAGATTCAGGTGGCCTGGGGGCTAGACAAGCTTGAATATCTGAAAAATCGTGGAAGACAGAGCAGTAAAAGGCTTTGTAGGAGTTGCAGGATACTTCCATGTGCTGTATTTTAGGTCATTCTACAGAGATCTCAGGGTGAGGTATTTCTCGTGCAAGTCTCTTCTAACCTAATCATTAATGACTAGCTATACTTTCAGGCTTTGTTGCTGTGAGATAAAATTTGATCATAAGGATTGCACATTTTTCTGTAAGTTGTCATATTTTATGTATGCAGTGACACAAATCCATATGTGTAAAATATGGCATGAAAGCTGAGTCTTTCAGGAGGTAAGGAAGACACTGGGCAGGAGCTGGTATTTGGTCTTCAGACTTCTGAAAGGGGAGACTGCTGTGCTCTAATGTATTAGAGTTCCCTTTTAACTCTCTTGGGTTTTGAACTCAGAATGTTTCCTTACGTGAGAAATACTGCCTAATACTACCTGTAATTGTAAACTGACAGTAAATTTTTGATAATATGATAAGTGCAATCTGTTTCATGCAGCACATGAAATTCCGTAGAAAAAGTGGCTAACAATTTTGTTAGGTATTTTGGGCTTGATAAAACGAATTGGTTTTGCAAATAGGATTGATGCCTTTCAAATATTTGTAGAGTGTTGAATTTTAGATATTATTAGCAAAAGAGAAGTATAGTTAAGATTATGTAAGGAACTATTAATTTCTGCTTTAATACATGAGTGAGTAATACAGTGGGGTTTGCAAAAATAAGATAAAAACACATTAGAACTGTTCACAGAAGAAAATCACCATTATAAATAAAAGGCCACCACTCTCCTTTAAGCTTTTCCTGTTAAAGTGTTTTCTTAAAACTGCTTGATAAATCTATATCCTTATGCACATGTTATGCTATAAATGTGGCTATTTGGAGAATGTGATTGGAGTTGTAAAGGGATTTTTTTTCACCACATGATTTTGCACAGTATGCTCTCAAGTGGTGTTGGCAGAGTTCTGCTTGCAGTGGTTATGCTGATTGTATGTCAGTGTATTAGGTAAAATTCTAGCCCTCCAGGGAATATAAGTACTGGATAAAAATAAATCTGTAGGGAAACCTGTTAAATTTACCATTAGAAAGAGAAGAAAGTATTATGTCTGAGAAAACACATGTAGCAGCTAGAATAAGTCCACTGAAGTATGATGCTGGCCTAGGGGGAATTGCAAAGAATATGGCCTGTTTTGCTTTAAGGCCATGTTGAATCTAAAGTATGATGTGGTAAAAAGGAGTTGCTTGCATCTGAGATGGGCACTACCCAACTCTGACTGCATGACTTGCAATCCCAAACCCCTTTTTATATTACTTCCATAGCTTTTGCTAATGGTGCGGGCAGCCCAATGGATTAGGATTCCAGAAGTGGAAGCATACAACCAAGAATTGTGTTTAGTTTCCTTTACTTTTTATTTTTTTTCCCTATTAAATTCTGTTAATAAAATAATGGAGAGAGAGAACTGATGAGAACCCAGGCAAAAGAGAAACTGGAACCCAACAACAAATTACGGATTTAGGAGACTGAGGGTTCCTGGCACTGGACTGCTGATTTCTGACCATTGTGCAGAGCCCAATGGCACATCCAGAAAGCACCTGTAAGAGGCTAAATCTAATTGTGTTAGGCATCACTTCTTGCCAGCTTTTTAATGGATAAGTTAAGGAATAGGTACTGAGAACTGATAAAATCCTCTGTTAGAGAATTTTATAGACATGTATGTACATACTTGTATACTAAAGCTGTGTGTATAATACGTATTTACAATATATAAATTTGTTACATACATGTATTATGAGCATACTTAAGGTGTAATAGCTTTGTCTTTCTGAATGTTGGCACTTTTTAATCTCTTTTGATACCTTCTTCTATCTGAAATGTGGGGTAGTAGAGCTTGAGAATGTGAAATGTATGGGATTGTCTTCTGTTTGAGTAAGACTATTCATGACCACTTATATAAGGAGATTAGGTTATGCATGTCAGTGTCTGAGATGCTCTTTGCTCAAGAGCCATTACCCATCAGTGCAGCCAGCCATAAGTGTCCTAAACAGCATTCAGTCACTATACTTGATTTTTAAGTGATTAAGGGAAACATTTTGTGCATTTTTAATTTATAACCACTTACATTTTTTCCAATTCTTTGGAAGAGAAAAAGAGACAAAACTTGAAACAAAGCTGTTGCAGTCTTCTTATGCAATTTTACTTTTATCAAATATAAAGGACAGGTGTAGTTAGCAGCATGGTAGTGGGGGAACTGTATTTTCTAAGTCTAAATTAGACCGCCACCTTTGACAGTGGTGAGGCCTCACTAATGCCCAGTTCCTGAGATCATGTGGAGATACATGAATGAGACACAGAACTATTCAGAATCTCTACTGCTTGTTTTTTAGATTGTCAAGACATAAAGTATAGAAAGAAAAATCACATCAGCCTCTGCTACTGAGCTTGATTGTTTTGGAACACTACTTTTAGATTGGATGGGACATAGACATGAAAAGACACAAGAGGTACTTGTCAATAATTTGTTTAGAAAAAGGTCTGAATTACTTTGGTTCAGAGTGTGAAGTAATAAATAAGTTATTTAGGAGCAGAATTCTTGGCTGTAACTTGGATTCTGGAGGCTGTGGTTGAGGCCGGAAGTTTATCATCATCCCTTGAAACAACACCAGATGGCACTGGAATATGAACCACGGGAAGGAAACTTGGCCTCTTCTAGCTTAGTTGGGTTCCGTGTGATCCAAGAACATCAGAGTTTTGATCAAACCTTTTCCTGGGGAAGAAGCAGCCACAGCTTCTCGTAGTCTATTCCATCCTCTTCCTGGACTTCATTTGCTAGTTAAGACTGTTTGTGCTGTCATTTTTGCTGCTGCAGGGAAGTTCTGTTTTATTCAAATATATATTTTCATTAAATCGGTGTGAGTTTAATCTCCGAATGTTGTTCACTATTATGCTACTACAGTAGATGTAAAGAGACAAATACAGGTTTTATGGACTTACTGTGCCCAAAGTACAGGAATGCAGTTCTGGTTAATAAACCCTATTTTGTCTATCAGATCCATTTCCAGCCATCTGAATGTCTTTCTATGCTGTGCTCTCCTTACTTATTTCCTGGCTAAGAAGACTGAAATAAGAACTAGAATTATGCCAACACATAGTAAATAAAACACATTACTGTAAGGCACAGGATTGACAGCTGTAAAAGGCAAATCAAAAAGCATTGTAATTCTCTCTAATAAATAATATGTTCTGTGGAGAAGCGGTGAAATGGGATTTATTTGCTCCCATTATGGCAGGTTTGGCCAATATAAATAACTGTATAGCCACAGTGGACTTCTGTCTGGTGCTTGGTATGTTGTGCTTCAGTGTAACTAGAATAAGCAGTAAAATTGAGCATATAGGTTTGTTAAAAAGCATAGCTTATTATTAGCAAATTCTCATACCATTTCTTGAGTTTCTGATGCAAAAAGATGGCTGAAGGTGCTTGAAAGGGCTGCTTTACTCGTCTGCCAAGAAAATGTATTCAATCCTTCAGAGTGAGTAATAAGTCTTTTACGTGAGAGGTCAGACACCTGCCCTTGGAAAGGTTACATGGTATTTTCTTTATCCCTGGAGCTACTGTGCAGCATGGTTTTGTGAACTCTGGAGGGAGAAGAATTATAGGGGGAAAATCCAGCTCTTGTTTGGTGCTTGATCCAAACCACTGTGACAGTTTTTGTTGTTTTACTTTTTTTTTTTTTTTTTTTTTTAAACTTGGCTGTGAAAAAAGAACAAAATGAAACCAAAACGAAACCAAACCTAAACAAAAACCAAAAGTTTGTGGTTTGTGCAATTACACTGAATAACTGTTGGAAGTTCTGTCTGGCGACTTCCCAGAGGAGTTGAACTCTCAAGCGCTTCTGCAAGTTTTGGGAGAAAGATGACTGACTAAAAGAGATGATATTGCCCCTGCAAGATGAAGGACTGCAGCAAGAATTCAAGACACCAGGGAATGAATGTGTTCCTGAGCATCACTCCAAAATGTTGTCTTCAGAAATTACCTGTTCTTTCAGATGGCACAATGGTCCAAATGTGCTACATAGCTGTTGCATACCAGGCTTTGCTGTTCTCAGGCTGTGTTGTGTTTGCAGTCACGCACTGAGATAAGAACAAGTAACTGTAATTACAGACGTACTCTCAAACTAAATCTTGTGGAGTTGGCTGATAGGAACACTCAGTACTATTCTTGTCCCCTCTGTTTCTTATGCTTTTGTGCATCAGATGGATTTCCAAGGATGTAGTGGTGTTTTATTTACAACAGGTAGCAAAATGAGTTCCAAGTCTTTACCACAGATGGAGCAGTTATTTTATTTTACGTAGCACTAAAAGGTTTATAAATTTACACAATAAAATCAATGATGCAGTTTCCTGCTTTTGACTTCATGGTCAAAACTGATCAGTTGATTAGAGAAGTTAATATCTTAATTTCTTTTATACTCTATGGCCAAAAATCTCCTTATGAAGAGCTGCCTTTCATTTTTGCAGTAAACATCTTACTCTTTCTTCTGTCTGTAATCTTGATGACATTTTTGCAAGTACTTTGAACACTAGGTGCAAAAATTGAAAATCATAAATAAAAAATAAATAACTTTCTCACTTCTTGATGGCATTTTGATCTGGTCACAATAAAAAGAAAGGGAAGATAGGACATAGTTGAAGGTGGATGTGGGAGTCAGTGGGAGCACCTGCTTCCCTTTGGAAGATTTTCACTTTCATTGGGGAAGTCTCACACTCTCAGGCAAGGAATTGTTGTCCTACCACCTGCTTTTTTTGTGCTGACAGAATGCCTTAGGGGAGCTGTTCACAGAGACAGAAGACTGAAGCAGTATGTTATGAGAGTCAGGCCTGCAAGCACTGTGCTGGAGAATAAATATAAATACAAGTGGATGCCTTTTGGATTATTGTGAGGCTTGCTTTTACTTCTTGATAATATGGTTCAGCCTAACTATTTTTCCAGCAATGGCAGTGCAGCAGTTTAGAAGCAGCTGTTAGAAAAGGCAGAGCTCAGCTGCCAGGGCTGTGCTGGAAGGGCTCCAGAGATGCTGTTTGTGAGGAGCTAGAGCAAGTGTGTGCATGTATAGGCACCCCTAGACTTCTCCTGTGGGAACAGTGAAAGAGAAGAGGGAATAGCTTGCTGTTCTTCAGTTTTCTGTTCGTTCCTGGGGATGTCTAGAAGAAGGAAAAACCAACCTGCACTATTTCCCCGTGCGCAGAATGAAGGAGCATCTTGTAGGAAAGAGAAGCAGCTGTTGGGGAGCTCTAGTCTGTGGAGACATGAGTAATTCTCTGGTCTACCCAAAGCTGGTTTTGCCTTTTGCTTCCAAGTGTGTTTAAGATCTAAATTGATGTCTGGACTAAAAAAAAAAAAAAAGTTAGCTTTTCTCACAAAAGAGTGCTCTGAGTAATGGTTAGTACTGCTAGCAGGTATACAGTGTGTGTGTGTAAAACTGGGAGTAAAGATTATGTGGTTTTCTGCATCCTCCAAAAGTTTTGAAAAACAGAGTTCTCTGTTACATTAAATTTCAAATACTCCCTCTGGAAAGGGAGTGAAACATTCTTTTAGCTAGCTCTGGTGCTTTTGGCCTTAACCAATTAAGGGCTTCCATGTCTTCTCTCATGAATGATTTACAGCTGGTTAAATAACTGTTTAAATATCTTTTGAACTCTTACTGCTGTTAAACTTTTCCCCTTCTCTGTTTTTTAGGGGATGGCATGGTCTACTAGATTTTTTTTTGGGAAGAATCCTGAGTTTTCCTCAAACCTTTTAAGTGTGTTTATGGGTAAATGAGCATCTCTCTTTTTAATGCAGTTGTCTTCGTTTTTTGGATAGCTTGTCAGAGAGATCATCTTGAAAAATGTCTCTGCGTAATAATTCTACCTTATTATTCCTTTTGCAGTATCCTGTTGTATTGTGCATAGTGGGTAAGATGCCATTGTACTTTGCACTGCAGAGTCATAAGCTAAAGAGAGATGTCCCAGAGGCTCAGCTGTACAGGATGTATCCTTCACTAGCTGTCTGTGGAAATTCACTTTTTTTCCCCAGTGACT
Organism: Lichenostomus cassidix; assembly: GCF_008360975.1. Lineage (NCBI taxonomy): Eukaryota > Metazoa > Chordata > Aves > Passeriformes > Meliphagidae > Lichenostomus > Lichenostomus cassidix. Next base: position 45,491,619 of record NC_139483.1, on the reverse strand, counting down.
AGGGTTTTCTATCTCTTAAATATTTATTTAGCTACTCTTCATTCAAACTCTGGCAGTTACTTGGCCAGATCAGTTGCTTATGCACTGCCTGTCTGAGCTCTGCCTCTTGCTGTGTTAATGATCCCAAGTGCTGGTGCTTCTGCAGAGTATAATTATCTGGTAGCAAAGTTCATCCTGTCTTTGGCAGTCACAGTTCTGTCCCTACTTCTCTCATAGCCTTAGAATATAGAATGATACTGTCCCCTAACCTTATGTACATGTGTCTCTTAACTCAGCCTTCAGAGCTTATTCATTCATTGCTGATTCAGAGTGACAGCTGTGCCATCAATCTGTTTGTCAGTTTCCCCCACTTGGTGTGTTGAAGTTGCTCTCCTTCACACACAGGCTCAGGAATGCCTTGTGGCCCCTTGTGCTTTGCAGGTCTGCTGTACCTGAATGAGAAGCTTTAGTCAGACTGCTGGTGTGAGCACTCATGGTTTCAGTGGTAGAGCTCTTATCATAGGAGGGTAAACCAGTGGCAGAGGACTCAGGCAAGGCATGGTTGCAGACTTGGGACAATTCATACACAGTGTTGTGTGTCTGCAGTGCAACTGGCAACAGACGTGTCGCTCGTTTCAGTATTGCTTGTCTTTCTTCATTCTGGTTACTGTTGAATTTCAATATTTGTCCTCGCTGACTGCCACATTGCTGAGTTTGACAGGTTGTTGCCAGAATTTGAGTCTGCTGACATAAACTTTGCATAAATTTAAGCAAGGATTCAACCAGTGATCATCCTGTGTCAAAGTACATCCTGCTTTGATTGTGCATAGAAGATCAGGAAAGGGTGCCTTTTGAGAGAAAAGGTTTGAGGACAGCTATATTTCATATTTATTTGATGAATCATTCAAAGAGTTGATAATGCCAAAAATTACAGCACATAAATATCTTCCGGCTAAGATGTATGTTAGGTTGAATACTGAGGCAATGAAAAGTAACCGTTAGTTTTCCCTATTTCGATTACTGTGTATTGGTGCAAATTGTAAAGTAATTGTTTCTGTAAAAAGAACAGATTAGTCAGGACCTGATACTTAACAAGAAGCCATGCTATTTAAGGATGATAGTAATTGTCATAGTTCCTTGAACAACCAAGACTGGAATCATGCAAAACTGACATTATGTTGAAATATATGTCATGCTTCTACAGAATGCATAAATTACTAGCAAGGAATCTTACTATTCAAGTGCTTTCTTGGATAATGGTATTCTTGAGAATTGGAAGAAAAAATATATTTTCTACTTCCAGTAAAAATCCTACTATAGTGGTTTTTAGCTAACATAATCCAGAGGCAGTTGAAAAGTGAAATTTCTGCATCAGCGAACCTGTGGGCTTCTTCAGGAGGACTGCTCTGTCAAGTTTTAATTTCTGTTAAAATCACTAGCATTTTTAAAAGATGGAACAGTTCTTTGTATAAAATTACTAGAAAAATTTTTTTTGTATTGTTTTTGTTAAGTTGGTGTATAAAGACAATTTTCTTTTCTGAGAGCCAGGCTATTGATAGAATTGCACAGGAAAAAATCGAGCAGAACTTGCCCAGTGGAATATTGCTATGCTCCTCCCTTAGCACCATCGACACTAGAAAGATTAATTTATTCAGTGTCCTTTTTGATGTTCCTCTGAATTTCAGATTTCAGTCTTCAATGAAATAAGAGTATCTCAAGCAGAAAGAGACACCATATTGAGATTTGAGTTTCTCATATCCTTTAATGTCCTAGTGCAAAACTTGGTGTACATTTTCTAACTGAAATAAATGAACATATCTGCCTGACTCCTTGAAGAATTCTTAAAACCTAAAAGAATTCATAATGGGAATTAATCTCTAAGCGTAAGTCTAAAATGTTGCATCTGTTTTTCCTTACACCTCACAGATTGGTTGTTGCTTTTCCTGTGACCATAGTAATCACAGGAACATCACACATTTCTGTTTGAGTGGATGTAAAAAGAAAACCAAGAAAGTTTTCACATAAAGTGGGGAAAATTCTAATAGATGATTCTAGCCTAGGTTGTTTGTGTTAATTTTTAGGCAGACATTAACACATTTTCTGTACTGTTTCTCCAACCCAAACAACTTACTAATGAATGCTGATGAAACAAATGGTAAAAAAAAAGTTTATTGCCAGAGTAATTTGACAGTTTTATTTTGTGGACCTTTAGAGTCTCTTGCCATGACTCTCCAGTTTTGGAGATCGATTTAAAAAATAAAAGAACTTTTCTGCCACTTTATTTTGAGAGGGGAGAAAACAAATCAAGTTTTCTTGGATATTATTCAAACCTGGAAAAATATATTTATGTTGTAATCCTTGCAGTGTTCTCTGTCGTTGAACAAAACTGTGCCACCAAAACTGTGACTTCTGTGGAGATATTTGAAAAACTTCAGATACTGCCATCAGTCTGGGAGGTGTGAAACAAGTGGGTAAAGAGGAGCCTAGAGTGCTTTCAGCACTCTTCTTCTACTCTGCTGAAAATACTCAGAGTTGACATTGTAGGGATCATGTAATCATAGAACCATTTAAGTTGCAAAAGACACTTAAGATCAGGCCTAATTGTAATGATACAGGTTCATTTTCTTCCTGCCTTTTGTAAGCCTGAGATATCTGTCCTTGCTGTAGATACCACTATTCTGATGAGAGAGGTGGGTAGGAAAAATAGAGAAATATCTACTAAGAAGAGCTTCCTGCAGGTGGTGGTGCTGGTGAAGTCAAGTATTTTGCAGGTGTATGTTTCATGCTAGTGGCAGTGGTACCAAGAGGATCAGACACCACATGGATTTGTCAGGTTATTTAAGAAAAACCATCACACTATGTGTGGAAATGGAAATATGCTTGCAGAAGTATCTATAATAGCCTCAGGAATAGATCGGTATGTGTGTTCTCACTTGGTCTTCAGGATGCTGCTTTTGGGGTTTCCAAAAGCACTGGAGAAGGTGACAGAATAAGCCATTTCCTATAAAATGGGAAATTAGTTCAGAACTGAAACATGCTCTGTTTCTTGAAATGTGATTGAGATCATATTGAAATATGATTTCTAAAAGAAATATAACACTAAATATAAATTAAGCCAAATATGAGATATTCATGTGATAGATTTACTTGCTGCAGCATTCTTTTCGACTTTTGGTTTTTTTGAGATGAAGAAGGTAACTGGCAGATTAGGGGTAGCAAGTGATGTCTGGCCTTGATTGCAGCATAATCCTTGTAGAGGTGGCAGCAAATGGGCCTGCATGCTTGGAACAAATCATAAGGCAGAAGTGAAATACAGCCAGTACATTTGTGTGAGGTGTTTACTTTAAAATAATACTTACTTATACAGTGGAGCATGCTCCTATGGTATAACAAAAGTACAGCCAATAATGCTGCTCTTAAGAGTTCCTTGTTTTCTAAAAGTAAATATATTGTTGTACGTGGGGGAAGGAGAAAAAAAATCTGGGAAACAAATGTGTGCAACAGTTCAAGGCAAAATCTTGATTATCAGTCTTCCCAGTGAGTTCTGATTGCATTGATTTTTTTTTTAATCTACTCCAGGTATGTAATAATTTATCTTTGATTACATATCAGTATGTGTGGTGATGTTGCTGCTGTAATTCTCTGGCAATCCAATGAACAATTATTACAAGAGTTACTAATTTTTTCCATATCGCTTTTTGCTTGAATGCAGAGGCATATAAAATTGAAGGTAATCCAACTAAACTTGGCAGAGAGTTGCTAGTTTGAATTTTTTCAAAGAAAATGACTGGAGAGAAGATGAAAAAAACCAGTAAAATTAGAAGTCTTTTTTTTTTTTGTGTAAGTTTGCATGAAAAGACTTTGGCTTTGTATTAGCAATTCCATGTGACAGTCAGTTTGATTTTAATGTCACTGAAGATTGTCTCTAGCTTCTGTTCCCCAAGGGTCTAGATGAATCCTTTTGGAGGTGTACTGAGTTAAAGATTAATAGCAATAGAGAAGGGAATATGGAAGGGTTAACTCTAATGAATTACAGGCTTGACTTACCACCTTTTAGAGATTAATTTGTAACAAAGATTTTTATGAAGTACTGAATTTCATGAGCTACTCAACTCTGTTCCCATGTAAACTTAAGCCTTCATTCTTTCAACCTACATTTAAAAGTTTAAATATATATAAGTGAAGAAACACTAAAGCCAGACTTTGGTTCATCATCACAAAATACGATTCACCTCAATTACGCTCATATTATTTTCTTTGAATGAGATAATGCAGGATATCAAGCTTGTGTGTGTGTGGATGGTCTGTAGTGGTATCCAAGTCAACATTGCAGAAATGTACTAGCTGACCTTAGAAGGATTTAACAACTGAATGACTTTCAGTATGTTTTTTCCTTTAGGAAGGTCTTAGAAACACTTATGTAGTACAGAACTGAGTGGAAGTAACCTAGGGTTGTTACAGAGTCTTTGCAGTCTAAAAGTTCAATGTCTGTGCTAGCTCTCTAGCTTTCCTCTATGATTAATGGAAAGAAGCAGATACCTCCAGTGAGCTGGAGCAGGTGAGTCCACCAAAATGATTGACACAGAACAGTAGAAAAGAAAAATACTTTGTTTTTTTGTGTCTTTCATATATTCTTACAGTTACCAATAGGTGTGAAAATATGAGATAATGATATGAGCTAAATTTACTCTTTTATAGTAAGTAAAAATGAAGGTTTAAAAGGAGGAAAAATAGATCTTTACACAAGGATAGTGTACTATTAAATTTTGTTGCAAATTTGTGCTGACTGAAGGTCCTGCATTTAAAGGTTGTACTTAAGAGAGGAAAACGTGTTGGTTTGTGTAGTAATAAAGTTTGTGCCATTCCAGTTCAGACTGCCAATCTTCACATAAAACTCCATACTTTTTCTCCCATAGTCCCAATCCACCTCTTTTTTCCTCTGGCCAATTCTGAATATATATAGAAGAGATACAAAGAAACCCTAACCAGTAAATAATTTGTTATTAGTTCACAGCAATGTCTATGTGGTATGATTTGATTGTCCATACAAGTAGTTCTAAGACTTCTGTGAATGTTAAATTTTTACTTCAGTGATATGTGTTTTATAATAAAGCAGCTCTTCCTGTTCAAAGAGGGAAGACAGCCTTTAGACTTTGCCTTTTGTTTCAATTCAATGACATTTTTGTCATCTCTTGTCCTCTTCAGCTTGTGAGCTGAGAGCTTGCTGGAAAATGTGAGATACTCTCTTTCACCAAAGTACCCTGGAAGAGAAGGAGTAGGAATCTGCAACAGGCTGAAGAGTTCTCTTCTTAACCCAGAGAGTCCAAGCATATAAAAAAGTCACCCCTCAATCTCCTTGTTCTTAGGCTTGTTGTATTTTGTCCATATGTCGAAAGTGATTGTACAGCTGAGAAAGGTACCTTTGTGGACAAGTGACTCCAGGATTACTCAGCAGTGTAAAGCAGTATCTGTCCTCCTTCAGATTCCTGCGCAATCTGTCTCTCTGCCTACACACCAGCTCTCACTTCTAGCTTCTTTACCCGTTCCAGTATCTACTGCCTTGGATTCTCAGTTCATGTCCTTTTGTAAGAACCAGTGTTGCTTTCTCCTTGAGTTTTTGAGGTGAAGAAAATTCTCCTTTGCTCTTCATCCAAATATATTCCTCTTCATTTCTTGTGTAATCTTCATATGAAATACACAATTTCCTTCTCCCTAAAGGATAGTGGTTTAAACTGTAGGACCTCTAATCTCCAGCTTGGCTCATAACAGTCCAAAACAGCAAGGACAAGGAAATGCCCGATGACTGCAGCTGTCACAATCTTCTTGAAGTCCTTAGGAAAATTCAGGCTAGGACCAACACGTTTGTGTGGGAATAAATTTAACCCAACAGTTTTTGGTAGATTTCTGAGCAACTTCAAAACTTTTAAGAAAAATGCTAGATGGCTTTAATAGATGATTTGATGATATTACCAGGCTTTTGTATGATTGCTTATTCATTCCCTTACCATTGCATATTTTACCTTGGCAAGTGAATCTTGTCAGCACAATTACATCATGCTGTAGAAGTCAGAAGGTTTGCTCACACATTAAAATTCAACCAAAACAGAACTCATGGAAAGGAGAAATTATCATCTGTAACAAATAATTCTTGCAGCAAGAACAACCAATAACTATTTTTACAAGATGTTAAGCACGTACATTTCTAGAGAGCCAAGGACTGCTCAACTTGACAGCACTTGTCATAAAATTGGTAGGAGGGATACCTGCTTAAATTTGGAAATAAGAAAGAGTATCTGTATTAAACTGAAATGGTTATTTTAAGTTTTATAGCTCTTGCCTTTGTGATTTTTTTCAATATTAAATGTGTTATTTTCACAAACTGTTCTAGTTCAGCTTCTTTCTCCCTCCCTCCCCTCCCATCTTTTCTGGAAGAAGTGGGAAGGAGTCACACTCTTTACTGCATCTTTAATGTGATAGTCTTAAAATAATTCTAAGTGTAATACTCACAGTAACTGTAATGAATAAAGAAGCTGTTATCTTAAACCTTGTTACTTTTGCACTGCACCATCACAAATATGATACCACTCTTAGGGAAAGCTCAGAGAAATTTGAGCATGCAGTCTTTTTAAAAAGACCTTCATTATAGCTTCACAAGCCAGTTGTTCAGACACATGATGCAATAGTATTTCTTCTTGTGCACTAACTGGAATATGGATGGGTGAGGGAGCAATAACCAGTTTGGGCCTTAAGACTGTGTCTGTTAGGAAACTTAGGAAGGCTAGGGGTTGTATGTCAGCACTGCCCAGTGATTCCATATTCAGTGAATTTCCTGGTGTGATTTTCACCTAAGGCATAGCTTTTTTTTTCTGACAATACATTTTGATGTATATCACAGGCTAGAAGCTGTTCGCAATAGGGAATAAGCCACTCTTGTTTTGAGGGAGTGCAGATTAGCCATATGGATGCAAACTGTTGTGCCACACTTCCAACACTAAGCAAATGGGGAGTAGCCTCTTTCATTTCCCATAGAAATGCTGTTCTCCAGCCCAGTAAGACAGGGGCTTGGTGATAGGACTGAGGTCTTAAAGGATGAAAGCATGACAAAAATTGGATTTCTCTGCACTGTGGGAAGGTATGTCTTGCTTGGAGCCCTGTGCTGATGCTCTGAGTGCTTCTGAGCTCCTGCCTGCCTTGGTAGCCTAGAAAGTCAGTATACCAATATGGAAAGTATTAAAAAGATAAAAAGTTCAGGATAGAGAGCAAGAAAATTGGACAGAGGAAGAAAAAGAGGTGTTTGCTGTCTCAGCACCAATCACTCAATCTCAGCACTGTAGCTGAAGGGTGAAATTCAGGCTCCAATGAGCAAGTTGGACTTTGAGTTCTCTACACAAGAAATGAGTTTTTCAGGTCAGTTAGCACTCGCTTTGTGAAGCCAGTGCATTCTTAACGAGGGAAGCAACACAGGAAAGGAAGAAGGTAGTTTCTCAGCAACCCTTAACTGACCAGGCTCTAACTCCTAGTTGTGCCAGCAGCATAACTAGGAGTTAGAGCCTTCCAATGGTCTGTAATGGAGATGTTTCTCTGATAATCATGACTACATTCAATCTTTTGCTCATCTCTTTAAGAAATAAATTGGGAACATTCTACAGTTTATCTGCTTGTCCTGGATATAACTTAATTGCTGTAAAGCAGAGGAAATAGAAAGGAATTCTTTCCTGTTTTTTCTTCCTTAAAGAGGTATCTTTGTCATAGTCTCTGGCAATTTGCAGAAAGTGAAGATCTTTTTTTAGAACAAGAGATAGCCGAAAAAGACCCTGGACCGAAAACTTTGTAGTACATCCTACTGTTATAGTTAATAACTATGTAAATTGATACCCAAAGGTGGAGGAAATAAAAAAGGTTTGCTTACAAGTGAATGGTGAAGATTCTTGATTTTTTTCCCAAGTAATTTAATTTAATTTTCAGAGGCAGTTAAAACTGTTAATAATTACAAATCACAAAGCTTTTGGTGACTGGAGCAACATTTATCTGCATGAGTAATGCAAGTATGTTTCTTTTAATTAAACATATTTTTTAAAAGTTAAAGATCTGGAAAAAAAAAATTAGTCCTGCATTGTGTCCCACTTTTGATGCCCTAGAAAGCTTCTTTTTCCATTCCCTTTTTTGCTGCTTCACATGTTTAATTGTAATGTTTTAGATACTGTTCCAGGAAAATCTTCAAAAATATTTTATCAATGTTAAGTGAAGCCAGTTGAACTTTACCATATGCTCAGGTTTCTTTATTGGTAGGGATGCTTTATTTGGCTCAGACATCAGTGTTGCATTTGTTTATTTTTGAAGGAAGAAATACCACCTTTTAAATGACCTGTTGGAACTTTTGAAGGTCAAACCTGATTTTTTGCCTCTTAATTATGGTGCTTTTTTTCCCTTGAGATGGTTTCTGCTAGGCTGCTTTAAAGATGTTTTAGAGCTACTTGGCTTCTACTATGAGAATAATAATGTCTTTTTTGGCAAGAGAGCTGGGCAAAGAAGGATCTTGGAACATTGCAGAAAAGTTAGTATGTTGAAATAGCAAAACAACTCCCCTCCTCTGAGATGTTCATGGATGAAGCTGTGAATATTTGGTATCAGTAAAAACTAGGACAGCATTTTCACTTTTAGGAAGGAGGACAGTGGTGGTTTGAGAAGAAAGGAAGAGCATGTGAGGTGGGGGTGCCTCTGTTATAGTCTGCAGCACAAGCTGAGTAAAGCATCTCATTTCTCTGGAGTTGTAGGATTTTTGTCGCAGAATGAAAACTGCAGTGTAAGTTTGGCTGCTTAGACATGCAATCATTGCCTCAGAGCTCTCTCCTCTCTGCATCCACAGACTGCCCTACTGTGCAATTCCTTGCTCTTCTGCAAACCACAGGAGTCAGGAATCAGCACTGTGTAGGAGGAGGAGGAAGTGTGACTTCTGTCCTTTTCATTTCCCTCTGAATTGCTGGCATGGAGAGGTTATCCAGGCAGCATTGCCCAAGTGCTGGGTTGTGAAATGGAGAGAGGCCAGAGTGAAGAGGATGGAATTGGATGCAGCACTTGTACCCTGTGATGATGCCATTATTACCTGGTGATATTTAGAATTGAAGCATTTTCATGTTACTCTTAATCATCATTCATTCAAGCTCATGGCTTTATTCTCTTCCTGCTCTAATTAACAAATACTGACCTTCCATTGTCACAGATGCCTGAATACAAATTATTGGCATATTGTGTGTAGCCTTGGGGATGAGGCTGGGAAGGACAATCAATAGCTGTGTTGTGACTGGCAAATCAGTGTTGCAATATTTAGAACATTAGTAACAATATACTGGAACAAACTTCTCCAAACTAAAATGGTATTTAGTTGGCTAAAAATGTGGTTAGGTTTGTGTGTGTACCTACATTTCTATATCTGCTGTTTGCTTCCTGGATGCGAGTTTCATGTCTGATGAAGCTTGCTGTGAAAGGGATTGTTCAAAGTGATTGTTGCTTTGTAAGGTATAATCAGTCTAAATTGCAGGGTTGGCTCCATATTTCAAGGTACTTCCTCTTATGTGTTTGCAGATTTTGATGTTTTAGGAGAGTGAATAATATTTCCGATGATGAGAACGGAAATGGTAATATGGCCATAGAAATAATATCCAAACAATTCAGAAAGGAAACATGAATTCAACTGGGAAGAGCTGTGTCTGATTCTGTGGAATTAATCATTGGCCCTCCTGAAGGACTGCTATATGCCAAAGGAAGTGTCTTGATTGCTGCTTTTTGCTTGGTGAACTGAGCTGAAGGCAGATTTCACTTCTGTTTATTCTTCCGCTTTCTGTGGCACATTTATGTGTGTGTACATTTCTGTACCACTTTCTGTGGCAAATTTATGCCAGATGTAAGTGCATTATAATGACATAAAATGACATCTATTACGTCTACACTTATTATCTACACTTCATATCCAGACTGGTGAATGTAGAACAAATAGTACCATGAGGTCAAACACACAGGTTCTGCATAAGAACCCTTTGCATTAGCATCCTGTAGCATGATCAGATGATAAGATACTGCATAAGAGAGGGAGTGTGAAAGAACTGTGAACATTGCTGTGAGTTCATGACTGTAAACTTCAGTTCCCTCTGACACATAAAAACCATTTACTTAGGTTTTTGAAGTCCCTATTGTGGCTCTTTCTGCATGTCAGAACTCCCTGAAAATTCTTGTGGCTTAGACTAATTAATTAGCTTCTCATATTTTGCAACCAGCCTTGTTCCTTACAAGCTAAACTTATTCCTAGATACAAAGCCATGCTCTTCCCATCTGAGAGTTGTTCAGAACTTGTTCCCTTGTTATTTGTAGTCAGAAAATAGATGTTATCAGTTAAATTTAAAGACTGGTTGTCCTTGCCCAGTAACTGTGGACTCTTTTTGTTCTGTACCTGTACAGCTCTTTGTTTTCTTTTTTGTCCAATCTCCAAGTATTTTGATTTCCTATTACTCCCTGAATCTTACCTTCATTCTCTTTGTTGAGGTGAACAGCCAGGTGCATTCTTCTTTTCTATGGCATTAACTTTCTTTTTCAATATTCTTGGATTTAGTTTTAGTTTTTATTTCATTAATTTTATCCTGAAAATCTAACCAGTTTGCAGAGAAAGTGGGATCAATGCTTTCTTTCTGAATTATCTTCCTTGCTTCCTCTCTCTCATCTTAGTCCATTCTCTTACTTCACCGCTGAGAGCTGCACAAGTTTCATTTGGCATACAGAGTCATTGAGATAGTGAAATCAGATTTCACTCTGCTTCCTTATTAAATAACTTGTACTGTCCTTCCCCACTGTGGAACATTTTTCAGTCTGGATGTATTCATGCTACTTTCCTGCCTTCACTATTATGACCTCTTTATTCATTTACCCCTATCTCTCTCTTTTCTGTTATCCACAGGCCCATGGCTAAATATCTTTCTTTCCTCCCATACAAGACAAGCCTTTTTACTGTGCAAATCTCATGCTTGATACCTGATACCCTTGCAGAAAATTTTGGTTCCCAATCTACCACAATAAAGCTCTGCTTCCTTCACTACCAGTTTATTTTCCTGCTTCTGTCTGTCTCCACTCTCTTGCAAAAAAATAAAGTTTAAACCATTTCTATATTAGGGGAAAATAATTCTTTCATGCTAAGCATTTTATCTGTCAGATACCTCATCAGGCTTCACTGCTTCTTGTACTTGAAGTAAACCCTAGTGACAAAGCCAGCATATATCCTTGTGTTAAGCAGTTCTTTACATTAACTAGAGAATGATACTGTGCACAGTATCAAAATTCAGACGTTTTGGAAAGAGAGTAGACAAAATTAGATGTCTTTTCTTACATGTCTTCCATACTTTAATTTCCTTCTTCTTGTTTTACCTCACTGCTTGGCTATTTCAGGCTATGAGGTCAAGGTTGCTTAGTTTTCCTTGCTTGCAAAGTGGCTTGATATTATAGTATAGATTAAGTAAAGATGCATTTTTTACTCACTGACTCTCAAATATTGAAAGCTGAGGCAAGTATTATAATGCAGGGGTTTTGTGAGACTTTTCTTGACTGTCTAAATTATTCTGACTGACTACATTGAACTACTAAATCCATCTAGTTTCGATTTACTATTTTTCAAAAACTTCTTCCTAACTTGTTATGATTTTAGAGATAATACAGCCAAGGGTTTGGGGCATTTTTAAAAAGAAATACAATTTGTTTTCTCAGTCAGCTGTTTTGAACTATACATCTATACTTTGGAGTTTAAGGAAGTTTCCTTTAATACTGGAAAGCTTGTATAGAAGTGGAATGTCTGCTAATAATCTTGCAGTCTGAAGTAAAGAAATATTTGTGGTAAGGAGTGTGTTCTGGGAAGGACTTGAGTTTATACAGTGGTTTTAAAAAAACCCAGCAAACCCACATCCCTATTTTGTGGTTCTATTACTTTTTTGTTGTTTTTGTTAAATGGGACTGTTTAGCCAACATAGGCACCTGCTTATTTCCTTTTTGTAATTTTTAGTCCTTTGGGTTTCTGGAGAATATGATTTAAAAAATAAAGCTCTCCTTTTAGCCTGACTGCTATGTAGACTTTAAAAGAATGAAAACTACATTCATTTCCTGTGAGAGAATGACTATATTTATTGTGTGCACTTGGATATAAATGGATGTAGATTGGTTCAGTTTATGATGCACAATCAGCAAATTGATTCTGGCTGATTTAAACCTTTAGAAAAACAAAGCAACCTTGGGAGGAAAAAGCTTTTTTATTACACTGTTTGGGGATATGAGGCAGAGAATTCATGAATGATAGAGGGAACTTCAAAATGAAAGGTGGGGGAAAGAAAGAAAAATGATGAACGAAGCCTGTTAAACTGCTGAGCTCTCTTTTTCTCCCGTGCATTCAGCTCAGTGAATTAATGAGATTAAGTCGCATCAACTCTGATTGCTAGAGGGAATGAGAAAAGTGGGCAATTTCAGTAGTAGCTTGCATAGGCAAGTTTGGCAGTTGCAGGCTACCTATGATGGTGTAGTGTTAGCATTTGGAGCTATTTCCTAACTTGATAGGTGCCACAGTTTTTATTATTTTTGTGATATGGGTAAGCTTAGCTTGCAGTCTAAAAATTATGTTGTAGAAAAACTGTTTCTTAGTAAGAGAAAACACCTATAAGAACTGACAAGAACCTGCAAAAGTCAGCCTGTATTCTGTATTTTTGGCATTTACCTAATTGACATGAGCTTCTCAAAATTCTGTTTATGCATATAGAAGATGAGATCAGATAAAATAAGGGACAACTTTTACTTTTCAAAATTTCTCAGTTACTCCCTCATCTCTCCCTCGCTCATAACTTAAAGATATCTTCCCACAAAACCATTGCAACAGCTTTCAAGAACCTCCCCCTGCCAACTGTGACCAGTGTGAGGGTTTCTGGATTTTGTTTGTCTTCTCCTTGTTTTCATCTGCTACATTATTTTTATTTATCATCTCGGTTCTTTGCCATAAAAATTATCCCTCCAGCTAGTTCTCGGTGTCTCCTGTTAATTCTGTTATGATGTCTTTTGACAATTAATCTGTTCTGGTTTGTAACCATGGCATTCTCATACATGGTGCTCTTTTGTCCCCCCCTTTATAGGGCTTTTGAGTCCTCCTTCTAGTCCTTTCACGCCAAAGGATTCTAAATCAATGTCTTCTTCCTAACTAATCCTTAATAAGTGGCTTATTCTATTTTGATCTGAGCAAATGCTGTCCTATGAACCAGGCCTGCCTGAGAGATTTTCTTGAGGAATGGAGGGGAAGAGCCTGTTCCCTTGCTTTTTTGGAGTTTTTTGTTGGTTTAGTCACAAAAAAAAAATACTGTAGTATTTTTTTTTAACCTGAGACTACTGTCAGATTGAATTAAGCTAATAGCTTGGGCTAAAAGCATTGTAGCTTAATTTACAAAACCACAATCACTGTGTTTTCTTTCCTTACTTTGTATGAAGTTTCTCAGTAATTGGGCACTCCTAGGTGAAGTATGTGGCATCTGAAGATGTAGATACTGACCTATAAACTGCTCATCTTTGCCTCTGGGGAGAGTGTTGTAAATGCCAAGTGATAAGAGATGCTGAGAGCAAAACACCCTTATTTTAATTACTTTATCTGAAGCAGAGACAAAATGTCCCATTTTGCAAACTCAGGTTTGTGTCAATAATATTTTTACACAAAATGGAAAAGCATCCCCAAGAGCTATTTTGGAAGTTGGAAGACCAGGATTCTGAGCTGTGCTTGAGTCAAGTATGTTGGTATGATGAGATCCGAATTTGAATCAAACCTCCAATTTTTTTTTTTCTTCTTTTTTTTTTTTTTTTTCTCGGGAGATTAGTTCTATCCCTTCATGCTTGATTGATTTCTGTAGGTGATAATTTATCGTAAGATCAGGACTGATTAATTGCAGGTCTTCCAGACAGTTTTAAAGGACTGTGGTGAGATATGTTCCATTTCTGTAAACACTCTCACTCTCTGATGAAATGATGGTATATAGGCAGTTGTGGTAAGTCTTTTAGGTGGAAGAAAAAATCCTGGTAGTGTGTCTGCCAGCTACCGTAGCCTCTCTCTTTGCCTGAGAAAGCCTGCCCTCTTTTGGGTAAAGTTAGAACTGGATAAATTGTCAGGACTGCAGTGGCACTGCTTGAGGTTCTGTTTTGTCTGGAAAAGCTGTTGAATTTCCATGGATAGCTTTGGTGGGCCACTATATTGCTATCAAATTCTATGTAGCTGTGGATTTTCTGTTACAATAATAGTAAACGTTTTCAGTAGGGATAAAATTTGTTGCACTAAAGTTTTAAATATGTGCAAATTATACTGTGTGTTCTCTGTGGGTGTGTGGGTATCTATATATACATGTAGATATATATAATGCTTAAAAAAAATGTTTACGGAAATATGGGCTTTCCTGATTTCTAATAATTTTGCATTCCTGTGAAATTATGTCTGTGCATGACTCTTTCTTTTTCCATCAGAAGAGAATTATTTTTGTTAAATCTAGATTTCTTTTTAGTTGCCTCCTTCTTTTATGTTTTAAAAATAATTTTTTGTTGTTTTTTTAACTCCTTTCCTAGCTGAGTACCTATAGCTTTGATTGTCAGCATCATAAGTTGACATAAGTAATGAATTATTCAATAGGGTTGGAAGGTAGGTGACAAACCAAATTCCTAGAGCTTAAAAAAATGCCAGGAAAAAAGTGGTGGAGCTTTTAAGTCAGTCCTGGGTTCAGTTCTAGAAAATATATACTGTAACCTGTAATCATCAGAATGACATTTGAAGACCTGCATTAAACTGATTGATTGCAATTCACTCCTGAAGGAGCAGGTGTTCAGATCTCATCAAAAAGGCCAAACGGGGCCTGGAATCACTAGGTACCTGCTCAGAGACTGGCAATGAAACACTTGTGGTTTGGTAGGGTCACAAATATACAAGTTCAATTAAAGTAGGCAGATTGTCTCTGCTTAACCAGCTAGCAAAAGAAAATCTGTGTCTGATACTTGAAGGTAGCACAGTATTAACTCATGTCAGTGTTTAGAGCCTAGAAGACTAGCATGTTTACATTATTTTAGTAAATTTGAATGTGATTATATATAATGCTCTAAAGCTTTAAAGACTTGGTCATGGAACAAGATCATGCTGTGCTAAGAGCTTGCACAGCATGTCTTTACTCCAAGGAACATTTAGTCTAGGCATAAGACAAGATAAATTGATGGATGGAGGCAGCATACTGACATAATGCTACAGCACTGGCCAGCAGGACAGACAGCAGAATTTCTGATCGTGTTCAAATAGATTGGCATATACAACAGGACATAATATTTTTACTTAAAAATGCCGTGTGCATATGATGTTTTGGAATACTTGAGTTGTACTGACAGTGCAAGCTAAACACAGAAGATGTAGTTGCCACCTTGCTCAATCATGTATTTTATTGCCTTGTTAGATAAAGCTGCCCCTTGGCATACTATCCCCATCATCTTTGTTTTATTAATGAGTAGTTTTGCCTTGCATTTTGAAAAGGCCATTCCTCTTCTGGCAGACCGTGCTTTCTGGGGAGGCTAATGTTGGTTGTATATGAGATAAGTGATGACTTTCAACATGGGAAAGATGTGTAAGTAATTTATGAATTAAAGCCTTTTATAGGCTATTGAACAAACACACCTCACTACAATAGAATGAGGCTATCCTGTTACATATTTTGAAAAGAAAATATTTTTTTTTCCACTTGCATTTATGGAAGTAGTCCAGCTCAGGGTCTCTTTCGCCACAAAGTGATGGCAAAAAAGGAAATTCTGTTGGGTTGTTTCTGGTCTTCTGTTTAACCTCATTAGGGTTTAGAGCTTTTACTTTGTTTAGACAGTGGACATGCTGGTGAAGTTGACAAAATTTTGGTGTGCTTCTGTGTAGCAAGTCTGTACTTGTGAGATACATCACTGAAATGTTTAACTTATTCCTCTGGTTCTGAGGGCAAGAGTAAAAACTATGTGGAATAAAGTTTCTTTTGATGTTACTGGAGAAACACCTATTAACTTCAATGGGCCCAAGTAATTGCTCTGCTTTAGAACTGCATTTATGTTAATAAAATTTGATTATTTTCAAAGAAAATATATAAACCTTGCCCATTAGTATAGGATTTTGTATTTTACTTTACTTGTAAAATAATCAGAATGGTTAAAACAAAGTTAAAGCAAAGGCAAAACTGGAGGCAGCATAGCCAAAATCTAACTCAGCTGGGGATGCTTCTGCCCTTAGTTTTAAGGACAGTCTCAGAAAATAAAAGCTTGGAAAATGTTGCTGCCTAAATTAGTCAGCTGTTTTAGGGAGCTTTCCAAAGACACATAACTACTACCAAAATCCATTCGCTGAATTGCCTACAGAAAGTAGGCAGTTTGAAATCATCTTGTAAACAGCTTCATGTAAGTAGTCCAAGAATTGTAGTACAAAAGAGTTTCATTTTTTGTGGGTTTTTTCCTCCCTTACATTGCAACAAAATGACGCAAAGTAAGAAAACAAATATTTCTTCTTATTGGAAACTTGCTAATGCTTGATTTTTATGTCCTTTAACACAAGTACTGTGTTAAGTGTTGGCTGGCAGAATAAATGGAAAGAATATATGTATTATCAATATTTTTAAGGATTTTCCTCCTATTACTCTTTAAGGGTAAAAATATATTTGAATTATATCTTGTGCAGTTCCCATTTTTGCTCTGAAAAAGAAATTTAAACACCAGTCTGATAAATAAGATTTTGAGTTTATTTTGCTGCCATACAACCACAGGGGCGTCACTTGTGTTCTTGGCAGATCTTGAGAGGCATTTCCCTTGTCTTCTAGTGCACCTGTCAGACTTACAAAGCCAAATCACTGAGCTCTGCACACTGCAGTGCTGCTCATCTGTGATGTCTGCGTGAAAGCTAGGGAAATGATAGACTGAGATCTTTATTGCTGGTTCCCATTTCTCAGCAATGGACTGGGCTGAATCAGAGATCTGTTGGAAGATTAATATTTTGACTCTGACTTTATTAGCCTCACCAAGACGCTATTGTATGTCAAGTGAATTTTAGTGGAAAACAGGTCTTTTCTCAGTTCTCTGTTTATTTTTTGGTGTAATGAATTCCTCTGCCAACTATTTTCAACACTGATACTTCTTTACTTTATGCTTGTGCTGTCGAATTCTTTCCCTTGTTCTCTTCCACCTCAAAACTCCAGTGTTCTCTCTTTTCCACACCAGTTGTTTTCACATTTCCTTTTCCCTATGACATGCTAAATTATTCTCCTCTATCAAAGTTGAGACATGCAATGTCTGTCTGCCACAGAGCTCCTTTTTTTGCTGCCAATGCATCTTGTTGTACTGAGCTGATGGTTCTTATCCTATATTGTGTCATTTCACCTTTTACTACTTCTGTCTCTGAAAAACATTCCTATTCATGCTGGAGATCATCTTTCTCTACTCTTGTGTTCATTCTAGGACTATTATCAAACCTGTCTTCCTTTCCTTAGCTCTCCAAGAAGTCCTGATCAGCTCTGTCCTTTTTCCTTCATTTTGTTGTGGCCACTGTGACTCCCTGTCATCACCTGAGATAATTTACCACATCCTCTGTTAAAGTATCTGACGGCATCTGCAAAGTTTGGAAGAGTAGCTAAAAGTAGTTGCAGTAGTTGATGATAATAAATTTCTTGCAGGATAGTGTTAGTTTGAGGCTCTCTGAGATGTGAGAAAGGTAGAACAAGTAAGGGTGAAGACGACCCAGTATGCATGGAAACCTCTCTGCTTGAATTGTGTGATTTACCTGCGCACACTCCACAAGGTGCAGTGCACCAGTAGAGGATTCTTTTGCAAGATCATTCTTGTAATAAGAGTCACTCTTTCCAGAGAAGGAAATGGGAGTATACCAAAGTGTAACCACTTAAGTATCTTGTGTTCTTGTGGATATTGAGTTCTGGGCATTTCAGCCCCTTTGCAAAAGTAAAGTATCCTTGTCTGCCTGTGATGGCGATGAGAACCTGATCTTTTTCTATTTATCGTGGCCAATGTGAGGCCTTCACAAATTAGGCAGTTGCCTAGGACGTAGAAAAACAGTCCCGAGGGTGTCTTGTGGTGCCCTCAGGGTTTCTTCCTATCTGGCTGAAACAGACTTGCTCTCTGCTCTCAGTGTTCCACTGCTCTGGGAAGTCTGCAGTGCCAACAGAGGACAAGCTCTCCCTAGTTGTCACTGAAAAAAACACATGAGGTGTCCAGCATAAGACAGAAGAAGAAGCAGATTCCGTGTTGCTGCAGGGAAAGAAATACGAAGGAGGCGACACAGTTTCCCCACCAACTCCCCCTTTCCTTCCCTTCCCTATCCCATTAGCCCACATTCTCTTCCTGCCCAGCCCTCCAGTGCTGCCTAATCTCATTTACAGGGGCTGCTGCCAGATCTGCTGGCAGCTGCAGTTTCTTGGCCGCTGTTTTCGGTGAGGGAGCCCAGAGCGCCGAGAAAGAGGAGAAGGAGGAGGAGGAAGGCTGCTGCTGTGTGGCGGAGCGGCGGCGGCGGCAGCACCTTTGACGTGCCCGTCCCCCACGTGACGGCCGCTCCATTGCGGGGAGGGAGCTGAGCTGCCGCCGCTCCGGCAGAGCACGGCAGAGCCGCAGCCTCGGCGGCGGCAGCGGCAGCAGCAGCGCCTCCGCCCGCAGTGCGTGTGTGTGATGAGCGATCGCCGCGTCCCTCCGCCCGCTGCCGGCTGACAGCACCGCGCGGGGCGCGCCAGGAGCAGCAGCAGGAGGCGAGGAGCCGCGGCCACCGCGCAGTGACCTTGGCCCAGGAGGTAACCGAGCGGGCGGGCTCCGCGCCCCTCCGCGCCCCCGCCCCGCGCCTCCCGCGGCGAAGCCGAGGCCCCGCTCCGCCGGGCTGCCCGGGCGGTGCCGCCGCTGCCGCCGCTGTCCGCGGTGCTGGAACTGCGGGCTCCGAGCCGGGCTCCGAGCCGGGCTCCGCGCCGGGCTGCCCGCGGGGGAGCTCGCCCGCCCGGCCTTTGGCCGCCCGGAGCCGCGCACCCCGGCGGGCGGTGCGGGGGCTGCGAAGCCCGAACGCCAGAGGTCTGGGGGCTGGGGAGAGCTCGGGAGGTTAGCGCTTGGAGCAGGGCTCGGCGGCTCTCCGGGCTCTCCGCAGCCGCCGGTGTGGTCTCTAGATGGAGCACATTCTTACACCTGCGTGCAAAGCCGGAGCTACGGCATGATCCGAGCTCTTGCTCGGTGCAGCTCCCGTGTGACCCGGGGGAGGGCGGGGAGGAGACGGGGCTGGCGGGGAGCCGGTGCTTGGCGGTAAACTGCGATGAAAGTAGGTGAAAGCAACCGGAACGGTGTTCTGGCTTGTTTCTTCATTTTCCCTCGTCACCTGCTCCCCTGCCCCGGCGTATGTGTACCGGGCACACATGTGCCGGTGAATTACGGGGAAGTTCAAAGCGTCTGGTTTGCTTTCTGTGCGTTTGAATGTTGTGAAAGTTGCTACGACCAGAGCCGCGAGCAGAGGGCACTGCTGAATGCCCGTCGTGGGCCGAGTCAGTCATTCCAAAACTGGCCTGGGTGGTGCAGAGCGTCCCTTGGTGAAGCCCGTGCAGGGGAGGAAGGAGGTGTCTGTGAGGAGGTGTCTGTGTGACGTGCTGGTTAGCTGCGTGTGAGGGAGCCGTTCCGAGCGACAATTCATTAACGTCTAAATTAGATCAACACATTACATCCATTATTTACCGGCAAAAGAGAGTAATGACAGTAAGTGGTGAATTAGCAGCTTTGCTCCAATGTAAATATCTGTTGGGGTAAGAGCATACACTGATTTTGCTGATGTGTTGGTAGAAAGTCAGGTCCATTAATCATCAGGGAAGCGAGGAGACCTGAGGCGATGCCCCATTGAAACCACTTTTACCTTTTACAGTGCAACATCCAAAAGCGGATCAAATTTGTGGGACATGGCACAAGGAAATAATTATGGGCAAAGCAGCAATGGGGTGGCTGATGAATCCCCAAACATGCTGGTGTACAGAAAGGTAAGCCTTTGTATTTTTCAGAAGCTGAGGAAGGTGAAACCCTGGACTCTTTTGCCTAGCAAGTGAAGCCATTATTTTTGCTGTTTCTCTCCCATTTCTTGAATAGAGAAATAACTGTATCTGTTGTTTGAAATGGTAAAATCTGCACATGTCAACTTGGCATCTTGTTGAGAAACAGCTGCTTTTCAGTTTGAGGTACTTGCTGTATTTCAGTCACTTTCTGCATTGATATGTATGATATGTGATGGTGGCGACATGCCAGAGACTGGAACATGTTTTGAGGTCAAGTGTTCTCTTGTAAAATCTATTTGTAAAATGAATTCATATATATTAAAGCTAAATATTAACTATACAAAACAGTATTTCTGTATCGTGCAGGGAAGTTGGAACTATAAATTTATTTCATATGAGGAGGAAAACTGATTAAAGATCTCACTTATCTGTGATTACCACAACTTTAAAAAATCCTAAACACATGCACTCCAGAATTTTTTTCTGGGAAGACTTCTAATGTAGTTGTTCTAACAATATTAATATACAAAATTTCCAGGTATTGAACTCTAACAGTGAAGCTTATTTAGTGATTATGCTTTAATTTAAGTGAGAGTAAATGGTTTGAGATTTTGAGATGCCTTTATACTTATTTTTAATACAGCGTTAATTGCATTTATGAAAAAAGAATAAAAAATTTTTAATAATAATGGTGAAAAAATAATTTTGCTGTTGCAAACTGAAATAGGTAGTTATTCAAATACTTGTTTTTACTTGGAACACAGTGCTTCCTAACTTGTTTGTGGTTGGTTTTTATCAGGTGGAAAAAATCAATACTTTTACTTTGTTAGAGGCATTGACTTTTCCCCTTACAAGTTAACTGTAATAGAAAGCATCTGATATATACTCAGTTTAGTCTTTGAGGTGAACTGAACATCAGTAGCTGTGGTAAGTGTTCTTTTCCCAGAAATTAAAAAATAGTCTCAAATTGAATTCTTATGCATGCTTTTTTCTATTCCTACATTCAAATATGTTGCTGATTTCATTTGGTTTGTTGTAGCTGCTATTTTGTGAAATTAGGCTCCTTTAACATAAGAGAATGCATTTATGAACCTGACTATGGTTATCCTTCCAAGAATGCACATCTAGAAAAATACAGGATTACCTTGCCATTAACACCACAAGTGTGTTTCAAAAGGCAATTTTATACGTGAAAATATGCTGCACATAGAAAAGCAATATACAAAATCTTATACTGGTCATTATAGGTTTTTGATCTTTCTAAACAGAATCTTTGCACATTTGCCATTTACTTAAATGCTGACAAAAAGGTCTTTTCTTAGCTTATTTAACACACAGAGGGGCAACACAGAGAAGTTGTTTCTCTCTTCCTGTGGTGAGTTTGGTAAAATTTGTGGTAAAATTTGTTACCTATGGTATTTAGTATGACTCCATGCCAAAATTTATCATTTCTTCTGGGCAGCATTGCCTCTGAGCAGCATCCAGATTGAGTGGAATGGCTGAGGCAAGTGATGAGAATACTGGTGATGCACGGGAGATTTGAAAATGAGGAGTGGATATGGGACACACCACCTTAGGTATATGCTCAGCAAATCAAGACATTAAACACCTTTTTTGTTTTCTTGAATACATCAGTAAAGGGATGATATGAATTTGTGTCCTTCAGTGGAACACTAGTCCTTCTCTTGTCACTAAAGTGCAAGTGGTGCTCTGAGTATTACACTTTGAAAAATACTGACCTTCTACAGCATTACCTGCCCTATTTGTTTTGGTATGCCTACTTATTTTTGTAGCACAGTGAATTAAAGATAATTTCAGATTATGCACACTGTGTTAGAGTACAGAGAGAAAACTGAGTAGCCCTTCCTTTGGCAGTGTGCAAGGAACTAGCAACAAAGTAATAGACAACCCAAAAAGTCACCTGCCTTTTCCTGAAATAGGGTATTGCTATGAGCAAACATGTTTTAAATTCTGGGTCTAGAACATAAGAGGAGGGTAGTCAAGCGGAAATAATTTCACTTCAGAAGATATAATCTCTGAGTATAATTCTTTAATATGAACAACTAAATGACAGGATTCCTTGTAATGCATTTGAAAACACAGTACTTCTCTGTCTGTCATTGTGCTGAGAATGAAAGCATCGTGTGAATAAAGAACTAGATCTGACAGCTTCATGAAGGACTCTCTTTTTTGGCCAACTGGAAAAGTATTAATAGTTGTTAGAAAAAAATCTAAACATGCTATTGGCTGGCTTCAGTCTGAGCTGGATTGAAAGTCTTATATTTTGAATAATGTTGCTGAAATGCACAAAGGCGGAAATGCTTTCTTGCAGTAGTTTATATGACATCAACAGATGGAATAGCACACATTTTGTGTGATGTATGTACCTGCAAGGAATAGATGGGACATCTCTTACTACTTATGTTAATGAAGAGCTAAAATTTGACTGTGCTGATGTTAACGAAGAGCTAAAACTTGGCTGTGCAGAGTGAAGACTGTTACTTTGCCTGTAAACCACAATTTTGTAATCTAGTAATTCTGCTAGTCTGT
Source organism: Lichenostomus cassidix (assembly GCF_008360975.1). NCBI lineage: Eukaryota > Metazoa > Chordata > Aves > Passeriformes > Meliphagidae > Lichenostomus > Lichenostomus cassidix. The sequence continues at coordinate 45,469,024 of NC_139483.1, read as the reverse complement.
GTAACTTCCAGGCACAATCTGAACTATGTTCTGAACTACATGGAGTTACAAGTCTGCGTTGCCTAAATCCTGATTCTATCAGGAGCATTTTGTAGAAAATTCTATAAAGAATGAATTTCTCATGTTGTGAGATTCTGTTTTTAAGGGAATTGTTATTAGAATCGTTATTGCACTTTAAATTGCAAACAGTTGACAAAAAGAGGCTGCTTTTCTATTTTTTTGAAATGTATTTGTTTTTTGATTTAGTTGCTTATTGGAAGAATTGAACAATTGATAATCAAAATGTAATCTTAGGTAATATAGAGTGTAGATAGACTCTTATTCTCATAGTAGCTTTTATTCCTAGCCAAAGAAGGGTTTCATTACATTTTGCTTTCAAAAAAAAATTTAAAAAAAAATCAGCATAGGATAATTAAATGTTCAATACATACATAACTTAGAATTACTTATTTGAATCTGGAAAAGACAGCAGCACAGATAAATAGTTCCCTATATAATTTTTACAGTGCCTTTTAAGATGCTTGTGTCAGTGTTTTTATGCCTTGGGGAATAATTTTTGTTTTAATAGAATGTCAGCTGCATTATTCTTTTTGTCTATCAGCCTAATTATAAAGTAATGGCATGTGACACATCATTGGCACTGACATACCTTAGAAAAAGTCCTGAATTTTTCTGCTGGTAGCCTGAGGCAAATATGAAAAATGTAAAACCCCTCCTTTCACTTCTCCAACAGAGTCCTTTCCAGTCAGCATTTAAAAGAGATAAGAGACTAGAATACATGGTATTTTAACATCACAAATTGCTCATGCAGAAATCTCGTATTTGGCAATACTAGCTTGCTGCTGCAAGCTAGGTCTTAAGGAATAAACTTGAGATGTAGTAGAAAGCCCATATTAAAAAGCTTTTCCAAGTTTCAGAGCATGACCTGCCTTTTTTTTTTACCTTCTTTTTAAATCTCTGCAAAAATAATTGAAAGAATGAGAGTTGTCTGTGGGAAATTTCAGTTTTAGACCTACTGCTGGTCTGGCTAAACCTTTGTTTATCTTTCTGGTCTGTGCTTTGCTTATTTTTTTAGTCAAACATATGCTGCACGTATTAGGATGTCTGATTTGCAGATTTAATGGTTATTGCACTGCTGTCTGAACTAGCTTCATTTGAGAACTGATAACTTTATTTTGTAGAAATAAAATTAGCCTTGTCTGAAGGGTAATATTCTTGTGACTGAGATTTTGGCTGTCTACCTTCTTCACTGCCCCAAGTATTAAATAACTTTTGCCAAGTCTGATTAGAATCGCTAACGGTGGGGCTTTCAATATTCTAATAAAGGTAATGAGGTGCTCTGTTTCTGTGACAATTGTGGAAGGTCATGTATGCCAGTACTCATGTATAGCAAGGGCTGAATTTGTAATCTCAAACTCCTTAGTTCGTTGTGATCTGATATTCTTCATAGAAACTGTGCCTCCAAAGTGTTATACTTTCCAATGTTGTAAATGAGCAATAGCAGTGTAGGGACAACATCTGAGGAAAGAGTGACACCATCTTTTAATAACCACTCTCCTCTCTTCTGCCTCCACCAGAGACAACTTCCAGTGTAGTCTGCAGATTATACTGTGTTCTCATGTGGCCTTTGTCAACCCCCCAAAAAAGATGGTTGGAAGAAAATGATATCACAGATAACTCTATTCCTTAGAGCTTGCGAGGCTAACGAAGAACATTTTAGGTAGATTTTTCTAAGTGCTGTCACTCGCTTTGAGAAGGGAAGAATCACTCTGATACTATACATTTCTGAATATGCCATGACAATCTATGAAGACATCTTGTTTGTTACTATGTCGTGAAAGTCAGGATGCTCTATGGTACTAGAGATAAGTAGTGTGGTTTTGTTTTGTTTTGTTTTTTGGGGTTTTTTTGTGTGTTTTTTTCTAGTATGTTCAGAAATTTTTTTTAAAAATTGTATATTTAATTACAGTATCCCTCCAGATTATGCTGTTTCTTTTTTCGAGAAGAGGAGTGGCACTGGTGTGAATCTGGGTGGTGGCCTTGGTTTTATTCCAACACTCACCATAGAATTGATGGGGAAAGGTCCACATTTGTGAATCTCAGTATTTCTTGCTGTAGGAAGAAAAAAATTTACCTTCCTACCCAGTAAGTTATGAGGATGTTGCAGCCCTGGAGTAGCTGGTTGATAGTGAAGTAAGCTTTTGCATAGGGAAATTTAGAGAGCAGGAACTTAATAGAGATGGACAGAATAGTTGCTAGATGCTGTGGAGTCCCTTTCATTTCCCTTTATGCTATCACCCTCGTATTTTCTGGCTATCCTCTGTGCAGATTCACTTTGCAACATCCTCTCCTGGAATGGTTATAGTTAGTACTAGATCTAGCACATATGTTTTGTCATCATTTGTGATAAAAGTAGTATAAAGGATTTGATTGTCTTCACAACTATATAGAATGACTTCAAATTCCAAGGAAACCTGATTAAAAAAAATGTGTCTGAGTCTGCAGGTGGCTAGATCTGCAAAGGGGCACTTGCCCTGTTCTGGTGATTCCTGATGATATTTTCCATCCTTTCTGTTCTCCACTTCCTTCCACTAGGTGTAGAAATACATCAAGTGATACTGCAGTGAGAGGTTTACTGCTGCTTACTGTTCTGAGCTTGATGTGCTCGTATCACTGGCATTGCTGTCAAATGCAAAAACCTCACAGCATTCTGTGCTACCATGTTACTTCCTTTCTCCATCCCACATGTGCCGTCTGAAAAATGTGTGTGCCTGTTTTGATTGTGCATTGTCATTTTCAGTTTCTCTACTTCTTTCCTTTGAAGCAGTCTACATTTGTAGCTATGGAAACAATGATGCTATTGAGAGTGACGTGCAATATCAAGGCAGAAATTGTTTGTTTTGGAGTTTTGGTTTTTTTTTAGTTCAGGCTTACAACATTTTTGTGGACTGCGGGAATCTTTATAGTAACCTCTATTGTATAATAATATTTGACAGATTCCCCTCAAAGCTGATATCAACTATACTGTTAAATACAATAAAATACTTGCATGTAAATACAATTTTTAAAAATATGCTATTTTCTCCATACAGGAATCTCAAACCAATTGAAACATAGCTGTAACTTTTAGTATAGCAAACACTACACGCACCTCTTCAAGTCAGCTTGTAAAAGCTGCTAAAAGAGAAGAAATTTGGCTTAATTTCCACAGTAAAATGGTCAGCTGAGGATTTTGACATTTCGGTCTTGATTGCCACTAGCTATGAAAAAACAAATTCCAGGTTCAGCCTAGAAAGAACAAACCAAAATAGACAGCAGAATATATTTATTGTTTTTGACATGAGTTAAAACTTTTCTCACAGTGTTGTGGAAAGGTAAACAGAGCAGGTATATAGTAATATAGAGTGTGAACAATAGCTGTTTTTCAACTATGACTCTAAAAAATAAAGCTTTTGTGAAAGAGATACAAAGAGTTGTTCTCTGTGTTACAGATGGCGAAACTGAGGTGTGACAGTGATATGTCAGAGCACAGGAAAAACTAAAAATCCTTTTTTGTTTTGGTAAAAAAAGAGCAAACTATTTTCTACAGAAGAGGGAGCCATTAGGGCTATGACTGCAAAATACTACCTGGTATGGCTTCCATTATTCCTGTTTGTTGTTGTTGTTGTTTTTTTGGTTTTTTTTTTTTTTAAAGAAAACAGATTGCAGTAGTAGGCCAAGAAAAGTCTGGATTTTAATAGTGGTAATATGAACCTTACAAAAATGTATAAGGGAAGAAATCTTTGATGGTGTCTTAGTACTAGTAGAGATAGACCACTTTAGAGAAGCATCTTCAGGTGAAAATTTGAGATGATGAGGCATTGAAGAAAAAGTATATGTGCAATTTCCCATGGTGAAGTGATCAGCTGAGAGTTTTGATTTTTGGCAAGAGATTGCCACCAGCTTCAAATAAAAGCTGAAGATAAAAAAGGTTGAGCTAGTTATTAAAGTATGTGTTGGTTATAAAAGTAACTGGAATAGATACAGTAGGAATGAGGCTGGCTGGGAAGCCACAGGGGATATTGGAGCTGAACTGTCTGAGAAGCAGAGTTGGGAACTGCAGTTTCATTTGGAGTGTGAGAACTGCCTGGGTTAGTGCAGGAGAGCAGGCGAGCCAAGAAATAGAGCTGTAGGAGCAGCTATGGGAGCATCTCATAAATACATTGCAACTGTCAGGGGAAGCTTTTACTAGAGAACATGCAAGCTTATTAACTGACAGGAATGGGAGCGTGGCATTTGGATTATTTAGCCTCCTAAAGTTTGGGGCTGGTTTTGTGCTCGTGTGTGTGTTTGTCTCTGTTTGAAAGCTTCCTTTGTTAGGCGTTGCTGTGGATCTTTCTCAGTTTGTTTGTAATGCTCCCTGTGTCTCTGAGAAGACAGTTTTATAGGCTTAGTTTTAAAGAAGCTGCCTTGTCTGTGAAGGTGGTCAGGGCATCAAAAACCAGAGACATCACTCTTGCTTTCTCTTACTGTTTTTGCCTTACTGTTATTCCTTCAAATATACTTCTGGCTAACAGCTTATTGCTGATAAATAGAAACTGGAAAGATAACTCTGTAGTGTATATTTTATCCATATTTTCCTGATGAAGAGGCCTAGTTTTCAAGATTCTTAGTCTTACTATTTCTACTCAATTGAGGTCATCTTGATAGCTGTTAAATGATACTGAAGTCTATTAGATTGATGGTGTTATTCAAATGAGAAATCCTTTTGGGGAAGACTAAGAATTTATGATATAGTATTCATATCAAGCATGTGCTGGTTTAAATCTGAAAAACCTCAATCAAGAGCTGAATAAGCACCAAGAACCATCTGGATGGAAATTTATCCGTCACAGTGAAATGATTATTCTCCTGGCATTCATGTACTGTTTTTACCAAAACTGGGTAAAATGGGAATTTTGAAGCTGTATTAGCTCTTCTGCATCACTTCTGCTGGAGTTGTGTGTTTGCTTTCTGTCTCTGACCTGTGCTGAATCCCTTTTGACTAATGTAATGTGAAGTTCTAGGAGGTAAGGATTGTGCCACAGATAAAGAGACAGCAAACACAGAGGATCTCTTCACAATGCAGTTCAGATGTACAAGGATTATCTGTCTGAAAGTGAAAACTGCTCCCTGTAACACCAAAGGAATTTTTTTCGTTCTCTTCCACTTACTCTTGATGATGAAGATGGCTGTATGATGTGAATGTACATGTGTGTATATGCAGATGCATATCCTCCCAGCCATGCAGAGTTCTGCTGCCCTGGAACTATTGATTATTGATTCATAATTGAATAGACATGACAAACTGGTTGTATTAAAATATATATAATATTTGTATTTAAATATATAGTAGTTTTTTACAATATCTCATGTAAGTGATGTAACACTATTGTACATTGTCTTCTATGTTATGAAAATGAATTGCACCGAAATATTTCGATTAGCTGTTGTTTAAAAGCACTCTTAATTCTGATGGAAAACTACAGTTTTTCTGATTTCCTTTTATATCAGGATGAATAAGCAGTTTACTGAATGCCTTTTGAAAGACATGTTAGTGCTTAACACCTACACTTCTCTGAACTAGAGACTGCAAGAAGTATTAATCTTCTATGAGCTAGATTCTGCCCTCAGATGTAGATTCATGGGATCTCTTCATATCAGCAGGAGCCATACAATTGCATTTGATGTAGAATCAATACCAAAAAGAAGACTGACAAAGCTCAATAATAACCCTCAAAATTACAAAAACTTGGGGCAGGTATTTTACAATAAGAATTCTCTTTATGTTGTACACTTCTGTCTTTATGGAGGAGAAAATACAGAATATTTTGTGGCTGTACCACAAACCCCCTGATGCTAGCATTTTTAGTGCTGCAAGCATATGTTCAAAGTTGTGAAACAGGATGGCTTCTTAGTAGAAAATGCAAAGCTTTATGCATGAATAAGGAATGCTATCATATAGGGCTATACTAAAGTTTCTGTATGTTGTGAGTAGTTTATTTTAGCTATATCATCTGCTAAATAGGTAGTTTGTGGTATATTTAAACAAGTCTCATGAAATTCTCTGAAGATAACTGTTGTCTTTGTACAGAATACCTTAAGTTCATCAAAGTACTACATTAGATGGTAAAGTACCACAATCATGGGTATGCAGTTTTAGACAACCAGAATACTATGAGTTCTATATAGCTGCTCACAGCATTACTAGTTTTCAAATGTCTCAGTTTCTTTAAGAGTTACTAAGCAACAAAAAATCTCATTCAAGTCACTAGCAGCTAAAGATTTTTAGTACTCTTTCATAAATCACATCTGTGACTTGGTGGAATCATCACACTACCTGCATGAAGTATTTGGATTCTGCCTTCTGTGACCTGGAGGGCATATCTGTGTCCATCACAGTAGAGATGCCATACTAATGGCCAGTGAAGTTAATGCACTGGTTTGGTTTCCAAAAGTGAGGAGAAATACCTTTGGCTTTTTTAAAAGATGAATGACTGATACAGTGCTTTATCTGTGCTCATTTCTTGAAAGTCTGTACTGCAAGAATAGCACCTCTGCTAAAGGAAAATCTTTTCAGAGTTTAAGCAATGTGCTGCTTTATAGACAGTTGTGGCCTGAAGCGCTTAGGTTTGTTTGGAATGGACAAAAATCGTTCTGATCTTGGGTTCTCTTTATTATCAACTCCTCTTCTATAGCATTATTTTTGGATGTTGACGTTCATGTTCAGCAGTTTGCTGAACACACTGTCCTGTTCTTATATTGGGGTAGTGTTTGTGTCTCGTTTTGAGGTACATTCAGAAGAAAAGCCTGTGGAAATGTTCTATTTATGTAGCTGTACTTGTATTTATCTGTGATGCATCTGTAGCTGTCATGCCATCAGCCTTTAACAGACACTGTGGTGCATGGCTGGTGATGCAAGCCATAGCCAGCACTCTTGTCTGTGGGACTCTTTTGCTTTACATCTTTTTTGCTCCAGAAATTGAGGGCCAACTTTGATTCCTGGATGCTGGACCTGACAATCCATTCTAGTTCTATATTGCAAAGTCTAGCAGCTCTCGCTTTAAATTACGGAAAATGAGACATGCTGTTGTGTGGGGCAAAGCACAGGGCTTTCACTTGCTAACCTTAGATATATATTTAATTTAAAATGTATTGAAGATCTACGCTACTTGCTTCCTCTTCAAACAGGAATTCGACCCCTGGTGTCCTGTGAAATAGTTAATTTCAGTAGATCATTGTGTGGGGTTTATTCTTGGTCACTTTTGGCAGTATTAAAGAATATGGAGTAGGTTCAAGAGTAAAATGCTTAGTGTGAGGCATGGAGCATTGCATCATTCTGTAACTTGCAATACATTGTATTTGTGTGAGCTGTACCACCAATTACTTTGGCTGGTGAATATGGGAAGACAATCAGGGTTGAATGGGACTACCAGAATTGTGCAGGTGCTTCAAGAAACGTTGCTGGATCTTCACTAGGTGGTGTTCTTCCTCCTGGATAGGGAACACATCCCACTGGGACGCTGAGAGGGATTTACTTGAGGAAATGATGAATGTTAGTCTCATAAAGACATCAGCCATCAGCCATGCTAGTTGTTGATGTTGGTGCTGCTGCCCCAGTCAAATTGTTGATCAAGTCTTTTGACAATGGTTTTAATTCATTGATCCTTGTTCTGCAGTTTCCAGGGTAGGAAGTCTCAACTGTCCCCATGTGTTCGTCAGTCAGTCTAAACACTCCTGTTAATTGCCTGCACTCTTGTTACACACAGGAGGCTGCTGGGCTTAGCATTTTGTTGGCAAACTGAAAGGATAATTTTTGTGCATAAGATTTGCAGTCTAAGTATAAAACAAGAGGTGGTGAAGTGATTTGGAGAGAACAGTCAGAAATGTCTGAGACTAGATAATTTTCATTTTTTTTCCTCAATGCATGGAATGGTCTTTGTATCACCTTCAAAATAGTATTTGAGGATCACCAAAATAGAACTGAAACTTGCTCCAAATTTAGTCGCTCACATGGTTTGGTCCAAATGTCAGTGGTTTTATTCTTCCTTATCTTGGCAGGTCTTAGCAAGAAGAAATATGTTTCTCTATGTTCTCGTTCTTCTCCCATATCCCATGTTTTTGACCATTGCATATAATCCAGATAGACATGGGAAATGGATTTTAGCTGAGTAGGCCATGGCTGATGGAAAGATATTGGCATCAGTTTAAGTCATAGCCATGTGGTTGGTTGCATTGATACATTTTTGCCCTATTCTTTTTCCAAGCTATCTTGAATAGTACTTACAAGATTAACTGTTTATGTGCTTACGTTTTAGCCACTTAGACTTCAGAATGTTGCTAGAAATGTATTGTTCCCTGTCCTGGGGACACCCTTGAATGTCTGAAACCTGTAGTAGATGCAGTTGAGGGTGAAAGTGCCTCTAATATATTAATATATTTATATATATTTAAGCTATGTATATATTTAAGCTAGGTTCTTTCCTATTTACCTTGTAGAAGTAGAGGGGCAATTTTGCCTTATTTATGGGGCCCTATGTGCAGTGTAACTGCTGTTCTCACTCAAGCTAGTAAGGTTAATTCCTTAAAAAGTAGTACCACAAGGTTTCTATGTTGGTGAAGTTCTACTACAGAAGTTGTTACTAGCTCGGGCTTTGGTGGTGGTGTGCTAGAGGTGTGAATTCCAGCTTTTTTGTTTTCCACTGTAATAGGCTACATTGTAGAATGAATTAGATTAAACATTAAAAAAATATAATGTTTTCCATTTTCCCTTCAAAACAAAGAAATATGATGATGATTTTTGAATGACTTGGTCCTACTGCAGGCTAAATAAGCTTTCACAATTGATGTATCAATTGTAACATCAGCTATTACTGCAGTGATTGGCATCTGACAAGTGAGAATAAAGGACATAATAGGCATTAGCCAGCATAGCACCTTTTTCCTGAAGAAAGAGATGAATGGAATCTGCATTAGAACACAGTGGCAAAACAGTGGCAGGGAGCATGTTGTACTAGAATTCAACAGTAGCCATACTCTCTGCCAAGGCTAGGATGATTTGGGATGAGTTCTCTGTTACATCACTGTCCTAATGTCAGATCACAGCTGATTTCTCCCTATAAGGCTGAAAGTGATTGTGCAGGGGGAGACTCAAAGTGTGAGAAGAAAAGTTGTCTAGGTTGTGCTGCTGAATAGTTTTGAATAAACTGTTATAAACTCATAAACTCAGATTGAGTGAGCTGAAAGGCATATAGACACTTTGTGCTCAACTCTGGATACAGATAGTAAAAGATGGGTAATATTTTAAATATTATGTGAAACAGCATTTATCTTAAAAGTAAATGACCCCTTCCCACTTCTCTAAGAAGGAATATTGGAACAACAGAAACTCTTGATTTGTGTGCTGCTATAAAAACTATATATTCCTGATGGCTGCAGAATTTTTGTAGTGTTACCAGAATGGTGTTTGCTTAAGAGCAAGGACGGTATCTAAAATCAAGTAGTGCGTTTAAAAATTAGGTAGTGCAAAAATGAATATGAGTAATTTTTCTGCTGTCCTGTTTGACAAAATGGTGGTAGTTCTCTGCCTCTGTTTCCTATTTCCAGTTTGGAGGTAATTCAGATGGATTATGAAGGCACACTGATGATAAGATTAATTGTATTTTTGGACATTGTATAGTATAATGATGGCAGTTTTGCAATAACCATTTTTGCCTTATTTGTTTTATACATCTTTTTGCAGGTATTTGTCACAATACCACTGAGATCCATTGTAGATCAAAACTTTGACTTTGACTAACAGATTTGGTTTCCCTTTTGAGTGAGGTTTCATCGGCCTGGAAAACTTTGTCTCTCAGTGGAGTGTAAGTGGACATAGAGTGGCTAAATCTCCACAAGGTGTGCTAATAATATACTTTCTAGAGTAATTTCTTCTGTTTCTTTACCTGCTGCTAATTCTTCAGTGAGTGATGACAGAGGAAAGGAGATGTACATGACCTACAGTACAGGCCCATCTGTGAAGACCAGATGGCATATTTAACAAATTTTCCAATGATTTGGTTATTTTCCCTTCAATTTCCTGTAAATTGTCTAGGGGAAACTCATGTGCTGAAAGAAGCAAGAATGATGGAAGTGCTGACCTTTATTGACAGAATGACATTTTATGCTCTATAACCACTGCATCCTAATCTCACTCTGTAACCCCTATAAATGCTGTGTTCAAAATAATATGTGTTTCTATGGAACCCAAACACATGGGGTGGTTTGGGGTTTTTTTTGTTTGTCATTTGTTTTTTGTTTGCTTGTTTTGTTTTTGTTTTGTGTGTGGGTTTTTTTTTTCCTAGCCACTAAAAACCCAGAGGATATCTGTAACTGATGTGTGGAGCCATGTTTGTGAGATTTTGTTTTTCAGGACTTTAAAACTAGTCAGAACACTGAAGAAGTGTTCTGATGAGTGTAGCTAAAGGAATATTAATCCATGTTCTATTTACCCCAAGGTTTGATTTTTGTAACAGATACTGTAATTGTTTATTTCAGCAGTATATCCTAACATTCATGATGCTGAAGCAGTCTTTCAATTTGCTTTCATATGGAAAGAGTAAGTTACATGGATAGTAATAATTTGAATGAACCTATGCAGCTTCATACACAGTATTGCTGTGAAACATGAGTATACTTTCAAATCAAGTGGCTTGTTCATTTTGCTTGGCAGTCATGTGGCTGGTTGGTGGTTTTCTGGTGGTATATTTTTGTTTGCTTGTTTGTTTTCTCTAAGGTTGATATTATCGACATCTGTGCCATTGCCAGCAGGATGTAATTCCCCAAACTAGTACATGTACTAGCACTAGTACATGTGCACCCATGTTGAGTATTCTGATATTCTAGCTTTGACTAAGTTGTGTTCTGAAATGAATAGCTTTGCCAATTATATAAAATATTTTCCTCACTTTGGATTATTGTCCAGTTTCTTTTTCACTTCTCATAAACTTTAATAAAATAACATTAAAAGCCCCTTAACATGTCAGTTCTAAAATCCGTGACGCTAAATCAATGTATTTGTCTAAAACATCTTTACTTCTCAGAAGCTGTGAGTTTTTTTTTATTATAAGTGGCAACTTAGAGTCATAACACTAAAATCAATACCCCTTTAAATAGTTTTGTTAGGATGTTTCTGTGTGCTAATGAGGTTGAGCCATGGTCCTAGAAAGACCATGATTTTAAGTCTGATGCTATGTTGGCTTTTTTGCAATTTCTGACTGTGTCCAAGAAAGATATATGACAAATTACAGTTTGAGACTGACCAAGACTTTCCTTCTGCAGTCACAAAAACTTTTATGAGCCATCAGACATCTATTTTTGCATCTTTAATTCAATTTTCAGTGCTTCAGTTCAGTATAAAAATCCAATGAATCCTTTAATTTACATTATTTTAATGCACTGAAGTTTAAGCCATGTTCCCTGAGCAAGGAACCAAACTGAACACCACATACAGTTTATGTGGACTAAAGAATGCACCTTATATTCAGAGCCAAGATTTATTTCTTAGTCTAATTAAAGTATTGGCAATCTAATCGGAGTTAATATTTGTCCCATTATAATAGTCCACACAGACACTCAAATCTATATCCCGAATTATCCTATTATTGTTAATTTCAAAAATTTTTAGAGCTAAAACTCAAACACAAGCTATTTACTATCCATTCCTTTCTCTGGTGTTAGGCTCTTTAGGGTCCTGGGGTCAGTAATGCCAAGCTGTCTTCTAGAAAGATGGTGAAGGATTGCATCTGCATCGTGATAGAAACAGTATAGTGTTGATGTTAAAGATTTCTTCCTCATTGCTCTTGGATCGGCTTGTATTTCTTGTTTTGTGTTTGCTAACATGATCATCTCGCTTGCTCTTTCTTTGTTGCTTCCCAAGTTCCGTTCTATATCTGAGTTTTACTATATAGGATTTGTTTTACCCAGCTCCTAAATTTGCATTCCTTCACCAGGAATTTGACAATATATGATTTGTGCTTTTAGCCCTGGACCCCAGCTGTCAGCCTATGCCAGTACCAGCAAAACTGTTTGCTATTATCTGCTGCTTGAACTTTTGGGGGTTTCTGTAGAAAGACTCCTACATTTCTTTAACAACATTCAAGCTTCTTTAGCACAAGTAATAATTTATTGGGGCATCCTTGTCATCCCCTTGTATTAGGGTGACTGTATTGTTTACTGTACAAAAACAATGATCCAATAGAAAATCTGTGTGTTTACTGATACATGTAGATATAATGTTTTGGTAATTAATTGCTCATTGTCAATTTGGCTGGTATGTTACCAAAAGTCCCCTATAACAGTTTTCAAAGAAGACAAATTAGCTGGTTGTAAGTATAACAGACTTTAAAGCTTCTAAATTTTTGCCTTTTCTAAAGTAATGAGAGAGCCACAGGATTTTTCTTCTAAATCTTACGTAGTCTACAATCTGTGCACCAGAACACAGCACTTACACATTACCAGTTAAACAGAGGTGAATATAACAGGTCAAATCCGTAGCTGTTATCCAAAAATAGCTGTTTGTGCAGGCTTATAGTCTTGGTGAGTAATCTAAGAGGCCCTACTAAAAACCATGACCTTTAGCAAACAAATGATTATTACCCCTTTCTTCCACTCAAGTCTTATAACTGATGCCTGACTTTGCAGTAGTTTGAACTTTGCAATCATCTTAAATTAATGTAGGAGAAAGACCTTATTAAATAAAAAGCAGAAGCAGAGTCATTTTGGACATAATTTGAACATCCTTTTGGACTAATGACATTTACAGTATTAATGAGAGACATTGGAAATCAGAGTTGTTGATGCCCAGAATAATTGAAGCATCTCAGCTGACAGTGTTGATGCTCTTGAATTGTAATATCCGTGAAAGGCAGTTTATTTGCGCATAACTTTTCTTGTTTCCAGGTGCATTCTGTCATCATTGAGTATTTTTAAGAAAGGCTAAGAATTCCAATTCCATTGTGAGGGTGCAAAAATATGTGTTTTCTTTTTATACTAATCAAGCAATATTGCTGTGAAAGCTACAACTCAGTAAATCAACTAACAATTGCAAGTGATATTTATAGAAGCTCTGTAGGAGCCATATGTCTTCTTAACCACTGCAACCAATGACTTCTGTTTCTTACTTTTTAAGCAATAGAAATGGAAATTCTAAGCAAGAAAATCTCTCTTGGCTTATTTTAATAATAGTCTACAGGGGCCTTTTTCAGTTTTCGCTGTCCATATATTTTCCTATCTTGAAGTGCTCACCAGACTTTATAGTTCAGATGAACAGAGTCTTTGATTGTCAGTGCTTCACTAATCTGGCAAGAGAAAATGCCTTTTATATCACAGCCTGACAAATTGATTTTTTCCTGCAGGGTACTGTTGGATCTTACAGCTTAAAAGTGCTGTGGTAATGTCTGAGATATATTTCCATCCACTGTTCCTTAAATGGAATTTGCAGTTTCTGAATTTTGCCTTTTTTGGAGTATCTTTGAACAGAATGAGACTTTTTTAATGTGCAGAAAGGCAAGGAAAATATTCGATACATGATTTCATGACCAATTTCAACACTCAAAGGAGGTGTGTTTATTTTCTTTCACCTTTGAAATATGAATTCCAGTTTTAAAATGGAGTTCCAAGGTTGTGCTAAGTTTTGAAATTATTTCTATTACTTTAGTACATTTTTCAAATGTTTTTATTTTAGAAGAATGATGTGTGTCGCTGTTGAGCAGCTAGCAGAGTAATGAATGCATCGGTTCTCAGTGGCAAGAAGGAATGACCTTTATTGTTTTGATTTCATCACATTTATAGAGTTCTCAAAAGTCACCCAGATTGGTCAGTCAGAAGCCTTCCCCCAGGCCTGATTGGCCAGGCCTGCACTGCCCAAGTTCTGGGACACTGTTCCAAAACATCCAAACTTTATCTTTATTTACAAAACACAAGAAAACCTCTCATGGGAAAAACTGTGCTAGCCACAGATGTGTGTGATTGAAAACTAAACTGTAAACTTGTGATTGCACTTTGAAGTACATACCCTTATCAGTGCAGGTGTCCTAAAAAACGATATGATTTTTACAAGCACTAATGGAATGAATTGATGATAACAGCATGACAAAAAAATTGGGCAATACTATAATCTTATTTTATTACATAGAATTATTGTGCTTGGAGATGGACATGTTTATGGAATTAAATTATCAAAAGAGCATTGGCTTTTTTTACTCTGATTTGATCTATCAAAGATACCACATTGTTGTTATTCTTTTTTTCAGTTGCTGTAAAGATCTTGACTGTTATTCTGTTTAGGAGACTCTTAAGTTTCAAGCTTGTATTCTTTCTTATGTGTCTCTGTATGACCCCTTGCAGTCACCATTTCAATCCTTGATCATCATAAACTTTGAAATGTTTAAATATTACCTGTTGGAACAGGTATTTCAATACTACTTCTTGGAACAGGTATTCCTGTAACTCTGTTAGTGACTGATCACTGTTAATACACAGGCAAGTGTATGCTTTTGAAAGAGATCTACTATTTGAGTATCCCAGTTACAGAATAAAATTAAAAAAAAAATTAATAATGGCAGCTCAAAACACAAGATTCCAACAGAGTGCTCAAGTTTTAAAACTGCCAAAACATGTTTTGGCACTATACTTTTAGGGAGTATTCTGAACCACAGTTAGTAGAAAATAATAAAACATTTTCCTGATTGCATACTCATGATTACGTAAAATTTGACAAATATTAATAACATTGCATAGATCAGAATAAGTTTGGTGACCTTTAAATGTCCTTTCCACCCCAGACTATTCTTGTATTCCATTAAGTCATCTGAAGGTGGGTTTCTTTTTAGGGGGGTTGAGTGGGTTTTTTTTAGTGTGGCTTTTTGGTTGGTTATTTTTGTTGTTTGGGGTTTTTTTGCTGTTGTTTTAGTATCGGGACTGGTTCTCTAAGTCTTTGCAGGGGACAGACTGTTGCTGAGCATTTATGTTGCCAAAATGGTAAGGCAGATCCATTCATTAGTAGGACTACATGACTATGTATTTTTAGAACCTTCCTGTAGTTCAGTTAAGGCAAACTCTGTGATTTGTCTTTGACACAACAACTAACAGATGCAATTTACCATGCTGCTGAGCTGACTTTCAGCATGATCTGGTTTTATATCTGCTCTTGCACTGCAGAATGTTTGGCTTAGAAGAAAAGCACATGGCAAGGTTTTCTGGTTGAAGAATGCATGTGGGAGCAACAGCTAGAGGTATGGATTTGGAGTTTCCTTAGTTTCCTTCTGAAATAATTTCAGTACTCAAGGAGATGGTGAAATTGAATGCACCAGAAGCGGATTGTTTTTTGTTTTGGTCATTTTTTTCCCTATGGAGGATCTTCATCCAACTGCCAAACTACAATAAAATCTCTTCCTATTTTGTCCAAATGTTAATTGTCTGTGTTTTATAAAGTAGATGATACACATTTTAACAGAACTGGTATTTTAAAATTGAGTTTTTAAAGAAATTTTAATTAAATTGGGCTTTGTTTATTGGATACAAACCAAATTTTGTTGATAATTAGTTTCATTAATGCTGCTTTGCACATGGAAGCATTTGTTGATTGATGACTTTCTTGCAGGTGTACTAACTGACATTAAATTAGTGGTTGATATCATTCTAGTTTATCAGTGTTCTCATCTTAGGCTGTGTTGTATTTATATTTAACTCCCTGCTTTACCACTGATAAGTATCTATTGGCTTACCTACTTACCTGCACATTACTCTATTGATCTCTCTTCTTATCTTGCATTTTGTACTCTTGTACTTGAGTCAATTTATTCCAAGGACACAGAGTACTTTTCAAGTCGTTTAAACACACAGCAGGAAGATTATCCAGGTGATAGTTTTATCATTGATTTTTATAACAAGGACTGTTCTTTATTCTGAGCTGGCAACTATGCCCCACACAGCTGCTCACTCTCTCTTCCCTCTTAAGGGATCGGGGAGAGAATCAAAAGGGTAAAAACAATAAAACTCATGGGTTGATATAAAGACAGTTTAACAGGGAAAGCAAAAGCTGTGTGCACAAGCAAAGCAAAACAAGTAGTTCATTCACCATTTCCCATGGGCAGGCAGGTGCTCAGCCATCCCCAGGAAAGCAGGACTCTATTATTTGCAATGGTGACTTAGGAAGACAAATGCCATCACTCTGAATATCCCTCCCTCCTATTCCACAGCTTTATATGATGAGCATGATGCTGTGTGGTCTAGACTATCCCTTGGGTCAGCTGTCCTGGCTATGTCCCCTCCCAGCTTCTTGTGCCCTCCCAGCCCACTTGGTGGTGGGGTGGGGTGAGAAGCAGTAAAAGCCTTGATGCTGTGCCCATGCTGCTTGGCAATAAATAAAATCTCCCTGTGTTATCAATATTGTTATCATCACAAATCCGAAACATAGCTCCATACTATCTACTTTGAATTGTATTTTACTGTACAGTGATTCCCATGTGCTTCCAGGGTTCCACAGCCATGACATGTGGGTTTTATTGCTCGAGGACTGATGGTATTGTTTTGCAAACTTGGAAACAGTTCTTCAGCAAATCTGCCTGCATTGCACCAGGAGGCAAGAAGAGGATAAAATGCTTTTTAATTGGATGATTTAATAAACAGGCCTAGGGATAACTTACAACTCAAATTTTTGTGCTGTTACCAGTAAGTTTTGTTAGTAGAAGCTAGTGGTAAGTGGCTAAATTTTTGTCTTCTTATCACCTTCCTGTGAAATGTAAGGCCCATAGGACCACTGGTGTCTTGGTGCATCTTAATATCCAAGGCATAATACTCTTGTTGTTGGTACCATTATCCTTCCCAGAGTTTAATTTCCCTGATTTTTCTATCTTGCTCCATCTTACCATGTTCAAAATAGGTAAACTCTGTCTGAATTTCTTAGTATGTGAGTGGGGTCCTACTAAAAGAACTGTTATGCAAAAATAACGTGCTCTAAAACTCTTGGAAATGGCTTTTCATCAGGTCTATATTCTCTCTTTGTGTGCATTTGCAGAACTGGGAAACAGATCACCTTTTTAAAACATCAAAGTGGCTGCAGCTACAAATAGGCTAATTTTAGTTATTGTTGCAGAGTTTGTGTGTCTATGTGTGTCTCCACATAACTGTGAATTAGTGCCAATTTGATTACTCTTTCTTTCCCCGCTTAACATTTTCTCAAACAGGTTGTGTTTAACAGCTTCCTTTTTCTCGTTATTCGTGAGAGTGGACGAGGTTAAGCCTCTGTATCCCACAAATTTGGTGCTCTAATAAATGTGTAATGGTCTTGTCTGCTTGGTGAAGTGAGAAGCTCCAGCCAGCCTGAGTTTATTTTCAGCCAACAGGATTGTGTGTGCACAAATCAGTGAAAGGTTAATAACAGCTTCTTTTACCAACTCTTTCCTCACCAGTTCCTGGTTAACACAAAAAAAAGTCTTTGAGGGCTCTACAGTAATTGCTTGTCCACTGTCATAACAAAAGATTTCTTGTATAGAATCTTCTCTTTTCTAAAATATTAAGCTGTTGTCAAGCATATTGAAGTAACAGACTTCCCACACTCTCTCCAAATATACATTATATCCAAAACATGCCAAGATGATAGGAAAAGCTGTGACCAGTTATTTTCTTATAAAATGAACCTATTCTGTAGATAACTCTCTGAACCTCTTAATCGATATTCTCTTAAAGAAGGCAAACATTAATTTATTGTCTATTTGATTAGTTAATATTCTCTTGCAGAATATCTCATTATTATCTTTGTCTTGTAGAGCCCATTTGTGTCTGTTCCAGCTGACAGAACTGTTCCTGGTACCCATCCTGTTGAATACACTTTAAAGAGTGCTGCAGCCCTCTATGCAGATTATCTATTGTTTATCTTTGGGTACATTTTCTACTTTGCACTAAAATTACGGAAAAATTTTGGTTGGCTTATTCCCCGGGTGTTTTATATTGGTGAAAATATATTTGGAAAAATAATGCCAGCTCTTTCTTCCATAGGCTGAGAATCTTTCTGGTCTATTCCCTGTTTTGTACAAAGAACTGTGAGGCTTCTGTGTTCTCACAGTGCTTCTGATGAGTTAACTTCCAGCATTGTTTTTGGGAGCTGTCTGTGGAATTCAGGCCTAAAGTGTGCGATCACTTTTTAGTCTATGCTCTACTTCGGGAGGCTGTGTGAATGTGGTGCTAAAACTCTTCACTTGCAACACCACCTGTGTTTTCCCCTTGTCCAGTAATGGGACTCTGCCTTACAAAACACCCCATAATAGGCACTTCTTATGTCCAAGCTTTTTGCTGTTGAGCTCTCCTATCACTATTGTACCTTTGCTTTGGAGGTACAGTCACTGTTCTAAGTCCATGATGAGCTCTCTTTTTAGTTGGTAAGATAAGAACACATTTTCTGAATTTGTGTAGATATGCCATGGAGCATTGAATTAAAAAAAATTCCAAACAAGATTCTATAAAAACTACAAAACTTAATCTCTTGGCCAAGTCATATGCCGTACACTAAATACTTATTAAGGGTAAGCTGTTTCTAGTTTTAGAACAAACATTAAATGGCAGATGCCCATAATTCTAATACCAGATGCCCCAATGGAAAGGATTTGTGACCTAAATACTCCTGAACAATTTCTTCCCTAAGTGCACATTCACAGTGGCACATGACTTAACTGATCTAGGTAACTGGTGAAGTCTTTATCTCTGCTCATGTTAGGAAGCATATATTGGCAAGGTGCCCTTGGTACCATTCTGTTTGCAAAGAATAGAGGAGAAAAAAGTACAAAAGATACTGAGTTACTCTATTTAGGGAAATCAGTTAAAACATTCCGACTCCAACATGGAAGCCGGTGAACCGATGTTTTAATTGGGATCTGAGAGTACCAAGGAGAAGTATATTGCTCTCCTCCTGAAGAGGAACTTGAGGGTATTTTTGAGTTCTTTACTACTGTCGCCTGAAAGGCTCATAACAGTGCTGATGTATGTTAAAAGATAAGATTCTTTGGAGGAGAGAAATGTTTGTGAAGACAGAGTGGATCCAGGAGGCTTGTTTTTTTCCTTTCCAACCCAGTTAGAAGTCCTAGGCTTGCTGCAGAATTAATTAGAGCAAGTTCTTTTGTACTTTGTTATATATAAGGTCAGATTAGATTGCCATAGTGGTCTCTTGGAGCTCTGTATTAAAACAGTCACGGTTAAACCCCAGCTAGCAACTAAATACCAGACAGCTGCTTGCTCACTCCACTGCCTCCCCAGTGGGCAGGAGAATCTGAAAAACAAAAAGTAAAATTCATGGGTAGAGATAAGAACAGTTTAGTCATTTAACTAAAGAAAAATATACCAATAGTACTAATGATAACAATAACAGCAATAATAATAGTAATAGTAGTAATGAAGAGGAGCGAGAGAGAGGAATAAAACCCGAGACAGACAGACAAGTGATACACCACGCAATTGTTTGCCATCCACTGACCAACACAAGCCCCTGGAACAGCCATCAGCCCCTCTTGATCAACTCTCCCAGTTTCCATGCTGAGCCTGGTTGTCTCTAGTATGGAATATCCCTTTGGCCAGGTCAGGTCGGGTCAGCTGTGCTCTTGATGCTGCCTCTCAGCTTGTGCATCTGCTCACTGGCAGAGCATGGGAAACTGGAAAGTCCTTCACTTTGGGTAAGATCTGCTCTGCAACACCGAAAGCATCAGTGTCTTATCAATATTATTGTTGTATTAAATCCGAACCACAGCACTGCACCAGCTACTAGGCAGAAAATTAACTCTATCCCAGACAAAACCAAGATAAACCATCAAACAAAATTACACATTCCTGTGAAATTCTAAGATCTAGGTTACCCAAGCTAGAGAAGGTTACTTTTGTTTCAGAATGACTTGGCAGCTTTGCCAGTACAGTATCTTAATTTTTATTCTCATATTTGTTTATTAAACAGAAATTAATATTTTCTAACACTCTTTTCCCTGTCTGAGGCTGTATGTGCCTGAAAATGCCACTTTGAGGCAGGCTCCAAGAGATCTCAGTCTGTGGTGGTTTCTAGTATTGTTTTAAAGCCCAGAGATAATCAGCCTCAGCTGGTGGGATGGTTGTGCACTTGTGCCCCAATGGTTGGGGCCGTTGTGTCCCAAACTTTGGGTGAAGGCATACTTACTTACCTTCCGCTGCTGGTCACCCTTGCAACTTTCTTAAATGAAAAAAAGCTGCTGTAAAATAACTATGGCTTGAAAAAAAGTTAATATCTACCTATTCATCTAGATGCTGTTGACAGGGAAAGTTCTGTGTACATATACAGTCTCCTTTGAAGTGAACGAGAAAAGACTTGTTTTCCCTTGTACGAATGTTTCTCCTGGGTTGGTGGTTGAATACTTTGTCACAAATATCATCCCATCTAAAGTTTCAACATTGAGAACCATTTAAAATATTTACCTTCATAATCTCCCTTCTCTTTTTTTTCTTTTTTTTTTTTTTACTTCCCCCAGGCATACTATGTTTGCATCTTGTCCAAAATAAAAAAAAAAAAAAAAAGGTAAAACAAATCAGTTAAACATAGACTAAGCAATGGCCTTGCTATACAGTTAATATCTCTCTGTGCATATTTTGTATTTTGAGGTTAAAATTGGTTCTTGAATCTAAATGTGTCTACTGATCTCTTTTTTCCCCCCTAAACAATTAATTTCTGATTTGATGTTTTTCTTACCTTCTTTCAAGTGTTTTCATTTTTTCTATGTTTGTTTTTTCTTTTCCCGTCAATTCTATTTTTCCTGTTCATACTGGCAGGCCATTCAGGAATGACGTGCAGTAATGCTTTGTTGGAAGTGTTCCGATTTTGCCCATGGATTAACCTAGAAATGCTGAACTGTGATGCTTGGCTATGGTTTGTTTACAGTGCCTTTTAACAGATCAAATGGAAATCTGATCTGTAATTATTAAACCTTATCTCCTAATTCTAGTTACTTACTAGATGTGCGTATGAAAAATTAGTGTTCACAGAGGAGAGGAACTACTGATATTCAGTGTTGAATCAGAGTTATAATGGGAGTTCTACCAAAAGCAGAAATTTTTAAAAGAATATGAACTGTAGAAAGAAATCATAATGAATCAGTAATCTTTTTATTAGAGTTGATGTTATCACAAAACATGTTCTGTACTCTTAAATTATATGATAGTTGAATTTATGTGTCATATCTAGAGAATAAGAATGCAAGGTAGATGAAACTGCAGTTGGTGGAACTTGAACAGAAACTTCTACATTTATTTATTGACAGCAAAATTGAATTACTTTCTAAAGACATCTGAATACAAAGAAGATAACAAATGTGACTGAAGCAAATTCATTTGAAACATCTGTTGATTTGTGGAAAGTGTTCTCCCTCCTTTTGCCTTTCTCTGCTTGCATACTCCAAACCAAAAAATGCTATAATGTCAAAGACAACTTACCTGCTGTGGTGGAAGAAAGAAAACACTGGGAAATGTCAGTGTAAAACAACAATGAAACATGGTGTTTTGGTCTAGTATCAAGGTAAATTAACTCTTTTCTCTTTGTAGCTTGTAATGGTACAGAGAGGGAAAAAATACTTCAAAGCTGTAATAAGCAATAAAAATAGACACAGTCTGTATTGCAGTCTATAGTCAATCAAATAATTCTGTCACTAAAACCTTGGTCAATCAAATAATTTTGTTACTAAAACTGTAAACTAAGTTAGTTCTCTGTCTCAGAAGGCAACAATGCCTCATGATGTGAAGGAAAAATTCTCCTTCATCTTTGATACTAGTAGATAACAGCAAATTTTGACTGCATTACTTGGAGAATATTCTTTTGAACAGGAATGCAATTAATTGGTTGGATAATAGGCTGGGGTTTTTCTTCCTCCATTTTTTTGACTTTTAGATGAGGACAAGGATTTATAGTTAATTTTGTTAGACCAACAAAATTTATCCCCCAGCACATGTTTTAGTAAGGTGAGTGACTACTGGCAATGCTTCATGTAGAAACAGTAAATCTTTGGACAATTTAAACAAGATGGAAAACAAGGGTTGGTGGTATCCAGTTCCTCTCTCAGACACTCAACAGTGCAAGAAATTTCCAGTATGTTTACTCTCAGTTTTAGTGAAGCAGCATCTAATGATATATCCTCAAAAGCATTGCAGTGTAGTTTTCAGCATAAATATCATCTAGAAAATGGTCTGTGTGAGAATTGTATCATTCAGGCACAGATATAGACAGGATTATGGCAAACTGGTCATCATGATATTGCATGTCAACCTATGTCAACAAGGCAGAGAGTACTTATTGCACACTATGACATTCATATTGCCTATCAGCTGCCCATGGAACAGCAATACCTCTGTTATGGACTCATTTTTTTGCAAATTGAGGATACAAATTTTTTACAAAGATCAATGAGCAAACAGAAAGAGGTGTATGATGCTTGCATCCTTTCAGAAGATCCTTCAGTGTATGACAGAGCTGATACAGAATAGTCTGCAGTATGTAAAAGAAGAGAATTTTGCATTGAAAAATAGATTTGGATTGCACAGTTTTTTAAAGAATGAGTTTATACAGTTCATTACTTGTACAGGGTTGTGAAGGTGGAAAGGTGTGAGATGTGGCTAACTCTTTAATTGCATTTCTAGCTAATCCAGGAGAGTATTTTCAAGACTGTCCTGGACAATAGGATATTTTTCAATAGTGTGCGTTTACACTAGTGCTACAGCAGGTGAGCAAACACTGATATTGCTGGTTTTGGAGTTCTGTGTACATACACAAATATTACTTTTTAAAATATATATAAAAGGCCAAGTGATGTAATAATAGATTTGAGAAGAACACTTATTATTGCAAACAATCATGCCTTGTGAGAAATTCAGAATATCTTTTACAGAAAACATAATGGTGAGCAGGCAAGTGAGTCCCTATTGACTTGCATGGATGTAGCTGCCATAACCATGTCTAGGAGCAAGTTATGTTATTTCTTTATCTATGGGAAATATAGGGGATGGAATAAAAACAACTAAGGCATGCATATGGAAATTCAGTTCCTATCAGTGTAGCAAATAAGGAAGAATTTAGAATTATGGTATGCTCTGACTGTCATTGCTTGTGAGAATCTGTTAGATTTACTTGGTGTTCACTGTTAAATGTTGTACTTCTAATAACACATTTCTCATCCTTCTTATAATTCTTATTTCCAGTATGAATGAGGCTATATTTTATGTGTGAAGGAAAAAAAAAAGAAAGCTTTATGCTGGAAGCTAGCTGTAGAATCTAGAGAGATTGCAGACTCTTCTGATAGGCTTTCATTCCAACCTATACAGCTTCCTTGAACTCAGCAGAGCTTGCGGCTAGTGAAAAAGTGCTCACTTCACACAAAAGTTTTTGTCCTCAAAAAAATCCCAAGAAGTATTCCTCTCTTCTCTAATGATGATCGGAGTACTTATTTTGGTCTCCACCTCAAGTATAAATGTTTTGTCTTTGAAAATGGTAAAGACAGAATTCTTTGTCTGTCTTGCATCCAGTGGTGAGTCACATGGATTTGTGCTTCAAAGAGGTATTATTTGTTTACATGAATATGCTGTAGTTTTCTCATTTTGTTTTCTGTCATGTTCTTGATTTGACCCTGATATTCGTATTTTATCTAGAAATATATTTTGTTTTCTTGCTGTTTGTTAGTTAACAAGCTAGGAGGGTTGTAAATGAATTCAATAATCCTCACCTTTCCCCTTTGGAAGCTAGTGTCTGTTCAATTGTGTAAACTTCTTAAAAAGTGAGTAGGAATGAATGAGAATCTTTAGCAAGTAGCAATGTCTCAAGCTCAGTGATCGAGGAGATGATGAAAAATGCTCTGCTGGATCTCATACACACAAATATGGGCTCGTTGAGAATGGGAATGGCTGCAGTGACTATGAGACAATAGATTTCAGGATTCTGAGATGAAGGAGCAGGGCAAAAACAAGATCACAATGCTGGACTTTAGGAGAGCAGACTTTGGCTCTCTGCCTTTAGAGATCTGCTCAGCAGAGTCCCAGAGGATAAGGCCCTGAAGCAAAGAGGGCCCAAGAAAGCTGATTAATGTGCAAGTATCACCTTGTCCAAGCTGAAGAGCAGTCCATCTTAAAGAGTAGGAAGTCACAAAAAAATGCCAGGAAGTGTGCATGGATGAAGAAGGAGTTCTTGTCAAAAGTGACTCACAAAAACAAAGCATACAGAAGGTGGAAGTAAGGATAGGTGTCCTGGGAGGGACAGAGAGACACTATTTGAACATGCAGACATGGAGTTAGGAAAGCCAAATCCCAAAGACAATGAGAAGGACTTCCATAAGTACATAAGTGACAAAAAAACCACTAGTGAAAATGTGGACCTGCTGCTGAACAGGGCAAGGGACCTGGTGACAGAAGACATAGGAAAGGCTGAGATATTCAACTCCTTCTTTACTTCAGTCTTTCTAGTAAAGACTGTCCTTCAGGAATCCCAGGACTGAGAGACCAGGGGAAAGATCTGGAACAAGGAAAAGATGCATGTGGTGAAAGAGGATCAAGTTCCAGCAAACTGAACATACATAAGTCCGTGGGTCCTGAGATGGGAGGCAACTTACAAGTGCTTGGGGAGCTGGCTGTTCTTGTGGTAAGGCCATTCAGTCTTTGATTGTATTGATTGCAAGAGGTGCCTGAAAACTGCAAGAAAGCAAATGCCACTGCTATATTCAAATAAAAAAAGGAGGACTCAGGCGACTACAGGCAAGTCAACCTTGAACCCTGGAAAAGTGATAGAACTAATAGTGGAAAGCATTTCCAGGCAAATGGAAGGCAAGAAGGTAATCAGGAGTAGTCAACGTGGATTCAGCAAGGGGAAGCCCTGCTTGACCAACTTGATAAATTTCTATACTGAATTGACTGGGCTCCTAGACTAGGGTAGAGCAGTGGAATTGTCCACCTTGAATTCAGTAATGATTTTGATGCTGTCTCCTGTAAGATCCTCATAGAGAAGCTGATGTAGGATGAGTGGACTGAGTACTGATTGAGTGGCCAGGACCAAAGGGTGGTGATCAGTAGTACATAACCTAGTTGGAGGCCAGTAGCTGGTGGTGTGCCAGGGGGATTTTTACAGAGTGATCTCAATGATGGGGCAGAGTACCTCCTCAGCAAATTTGCTGGTCACGCAAAACAGGGAGGAGTGGCTGACACAGCAGAAGGTTGTGCTGCCATCCAGAGGGACCTGGATGAGAAATGGGCTGACAAGACCCTCAGGAAGTTGTAGCTGTGAAGATGTTCATGAATGTTGGTTGATTTTGTAACAAAAAATACAATAAAAGTGCTAAGGCACTATGCAAAGGTAAGTGTTGATTTATACCATTCCCTATGCATTGGTCAACACAGGGAACATACAAACTCATTTGTCGGTTAAAAGTCGTAGACCTTCTATCTCTCCTTCCACTTCCCATCCTCCTGCCAAGTCTGCTTTCTTTCATGAGGGGCTGAATATGACGTAGCACTTTAAATTATTTCCTAAATAACTCTGTTGCTATGGCAGCAACTGCTGCTGCTGCTGCTGGAATTTACATGCAGAGCACTCCAGTCAGGAGATTTACAGAAAAGTAATTTAAAATGGTCAAGTTTGTCAGCATTTTTGTTGCCCACCCACAAAGCAGTTCATTTTGCATCTCTGTACTAGAAACCAGAAGATCTGTTATGACAGGCACAGTGAGCAATGTAATAAAAGAGAAAGAAAGGCCTAAGCTATTTAGTATGGGGTCCTGACGAATATTTTCAGTGCTTGCAGAATGTAATTTGCTATTGTGTAGGAACAAGACTTCAGTATGATCAAATAATTAAGTGCAATGTCATTTTATGATTTCACTTACAAAATAGGGCTGAGCTCTTTGGAATAACAGCTTTTTGACTTATTTTTTCAAATGAAGACTATACTAGTATACTACCTTTGGAAACTTTCTAACATTGCTTTTGAAACTGTTGTAGGACTTCTAACCTTGTGTCCAGACACCCCCTTTCAAAAGTGAAGACCAAGCATTGCCACTTGATTTGCAGGAGTGGTTTTATACATAGACTGCAGAGAATGTGAGTAGCTGAACGGGCTGGGCTTGTCTTCCTCTTCCCTCTTAAACATTGTGGTGAGATTGTAGCTTTTTCCTGAGTAGCAGTAGTGAGTGCTACAATTTTGATGCTGTGAGAATTAAATTTGTACAACAGCACTGAAAGCTCATGACAGAATCTACTGATGGATTTGAAGATCTACTGGTTAAAAAGTTTGTGTCATTCCTAAAACTTAACATTTACCAGCCTTTAGTTTAATATTCTTCACTTTCAGAGGTCTTGCAGTACACATGAGTTAACAACAGATACTTAGTTTTTCCTGGTTTAACTGGTTTATAGCCTCTTTTTGTATGGATATACAAAATAAAAATAAGGGTTGTACTCTTCAGTGCAGAAGTAAATGTCCCTTTATTTCTTGCTGTGATATATAAAGCAAATGAATGTGGATCATATCTAACACTTTTGTTTATCCCTTGATCAGTCCTTATTTTGAATGAAGGAAAATTTTAGCTATTTCACAAGCCTTGGAATAAAAATCTTTAAAAGCCAACTGTTTTTCTTTTGGAGTTTATTACAGATATTACATTGGGATGATTTGAAATTAATTTTGACTTAAAATGGAAACCCAAAATGCATATGACAAATATCTCTTGCTCTTGTATTCTGGAAAAAAAACAACCCACCCAATTCAAACAATTTTGGAAAATTGCAAGGAATGTAATAAGTTTCCTAAGAGGGTCCTTCCTTCCTTCCTTCCTTCCTTCCTTCCTTCCTTCCTTCCTTCCTTCCTTCCTTCCTTCCTTCCTTCCTTCCTTCCTTCCTTCCTTCCTTCCTTCCTTCCTTCCTTCCTTCCTTCCTTCCTTCCTTCCTCCCTTCCTCCCTTCCTCCCTTCCTCCCTTCCTCCCTTCCTCCCTTCCTCCCTTCCTCCCTTCCTCCCTCCCTCCCTCCCTCCCTCCCTCCTTCCTTCTCCTCCGTTCTTTCTTTTTCTTGTTCTTTCCTTTCTCCTTTCTTTACTTCTTTCCTCCTTTCTCTGTCTCTTTCACTGTATGTTTAAGAATGGGATTAACGTGTTTTATATCCTCCTGAAAAGAAATGTGACCAGTGACAACACTGCATGCACATCAGCTGTCAAGATAGCTAGTTACAAATGTTCGATCTAACAAAACAATGTTACTTGACCTTGTCATACCCAAAGTCAAGCATTGTGCAACTTTAGGCTGTCAGAAAACCAACACTAATTATGTTCCTAGATCTGTTGTAGTATGTAAACTAGACAAGTATTAAAATACAAATGGAGTATGTGCAGCTTTAATTGGAAACTTTGAAGAAGGATTTGAATTTTAAAAATGTATTTGCCTGTGAAATCATTTGCAACAAACAGTAGTCTGTCCATGTGGCTGAATGGAAAACATGAGTGAAAAATAAATGCATTCAAAAACTATTTTTTTTCTACCAGTATGTACAAACAACTTCCCTAAAGTGAGATGGAGCAAATATGTGCCTTAAAAAAATTTCAGGGCTTTGATTGCCACAAAGAATTTTCCTTCCATGATGATTTGTTTTGCCATAAAATGACACAGCAAACTCAGAGTTTCGATAATATCTCTGTTAAGTCTGAAAAAAAGAAAGTCATATTTTTACTTAAGGAGTACCTGAAATTTGTTAAACTTCTATATAAATTGTTACAGTTTGAGAAACTCTCTGTGATATAAAAGTAATGAGACAACCTAAAAAGCTGACATGCCTTTACACAAGAGAAAATGTCTTAATATATTTCAATTCACAAGCACTTATTTATGAGGTAATGAATTATTGAATGAAGTAAATGTAGTATGATTTTTATCAGTTTTGCTAATCAAATACTCAGATGACAGGATTGCATAGCATATACAGATGCCTACTTGCAAAAGTCAAAAGTCTTGATGAGTCTCTAATTATATTTCCTTTGGTTTGTTATGCATGAGGGATATTCCACACTGCTTCCCTGTGCAGTCTGTCATTATACTATACCTAAAATGAAAAGGGGAAATCTGGAAGAGTCTTTTTAGGGTGTGGTGCATTTGGTGGACGTTTTGATACCTGGTATTGTCCGGGAATGGAAGAACAGATGACATAGGATAATGCCATACCAAAGAGGTCATGTCCTAGGTCCTCAGATCTTGGCAGTGGAGCATTAGTCTTGAACAGACTTTCTCGAGACTATTTAATTGAAGGAGTAGTTTGTATAAAAACAGAAGCTCAGGAGACTTGCAAACTTCAAAAATTCTTGCCATTTGGCATCTGCCTTCTCTGCCTGCTTTTAACTCTCTCTGGCTTTACAGGCTTGCTTATAGGTAGTACCATCATTAAATCTCTTGGAAAAAGTGCTCAATACATGATTGAAGATGCATGCTGAGGTTGCACCTGGAACTGGTACTACCCTGAATAGAAGTATAGATATTTGGGTTTTTTTTTTGGTGTTTCTTTTTTTTTTTTTTCCCCAGGCCTAGTAAGTGGGATTTGTTTTCATTTTGTAAATTAGTGTCTACATTGTTACTGTAGACATTATTATTTTTCTTTTCCTTGTAGGGGAAAAAGGGAAGTGGGAAAAAGTATAAGATTTCAATGCTAAAGCCATATTGCCAGTGACAGAATACCAGTAGGCCTAGAACCTCAGCTAAGGTTGAAGCAGGAGCCATGCTAAAAGTTAGTCCTACCTTAGTATCAAACAAGCTTCCAGTCTGACATGCCAGGTTTTGCCCTGTGACCAAAAATCTCAGAATTAAAAATTTCCTAAAAACTTCTAAGTCAATCAACCTTTTGACTATTCTGCTTATGCAGAGCTTGGCTTTCTCTGTTTGGCAAGGAGTCTAAAAACATAGTGTGGTAGTATTTAGGGTCACTCTTCACCCTTTCTTCCCTTAAAGTACTGCTTTTAAAGATACTGCCCACAGCTTTTATTCTTCTTTCAGTTCAGCCAGTTATAAAGTTTGGGTCCCATATACAGTAGTAGTAACAATGCCCCACAGTTTTCAGAGCTTTTTGATTTTGCTTCTAGTACATGTTATGTGTACTTTTGAGGAAGTTTTCAAAGGCTGCTCCCCTTGCTGCACAGATTAAAGGATGTTTTTCTAGTCATACTAAATGGGCTCCAAAATAAAAGTTATTCTCTAGGAAATAGCTGTTTTTGCACTGAGACAATCTCTCTTTTTTAGGTGTTATGTGTGCCAGGCTTTTGGACAACTTGATAAATGGTATAGCAAATGTTTTTTTTGTGCCTGCAGGAAACCAAAGACATGCAGTCTTAACTTTAGTGCCTTGAATATGGGAAGCTCTGTGGAACTAGGAGGTGGCCATTGTCTCATAAAACCTATTTGTTTTTACTTGTCCAACTTGGAAATTCAATGTGCCTCTGAATTTAGGTAGTAAGTCAAGATTAGGTAGTAAGTCAAGTCAAAATATGATTTTCTGCACTGCTGATGAAAGGAGGGATTATAAGAGATGTTAAAATTCTTAGTAAATTAAAAGCAATGATTACAAAATAAGCTTTAACACTAACTAGTGATTTTTGACCAGGTGGATGCATCTAGCATTTTAAATACTTTTACAAGGCAAGACATGCTTTTATGAAGAAGTACTTTAATATATGTGCAATCTCTAATGATTTTTAAAACTGATTTTAAAAAGAAAACGATCCCAAGAGAGTCATGCATACTTTACAATAATTGTTGTAATTATGTAAATGAGACCACTGCAGAGTTTTAGACTGTAAAATGTCCAGTCATGCTTGTTAGGACAAAAAGTATGTTGCTGGGAAGAATATATTCCTTTGAGCAAGGCACAGCTATTGTCCTTTTTATGTAATCAAATAATCTTGCAAATTTCAAGGATCTCTAAAATTCCCTGCTATAAAAACACAATCGAGATGGTGGTAGTAATTCTTGTGGAAATTAGTTTGTGGTAGCTTACTAACCAGAATTTTTTTGTTTGTAGATTATGTAGTTCAAGTCATATAGTCATATGCTTTGGAGTCATATATAGTTCAGTACAAATCACTGAATGCTAATGAAAAATGTTCTTTATTTAAAAAAGCTTACATTTTGGGTGTTGAAAATTAGAAGACTTCATGCATTCAAAATAGCCACTTGCATCAGCATTCTTGTAAACCTTTTAAGACTAATTTGGCTGACTTCAAAGGCAGCCATTTCTGTTGATTTTTGGGAATTATGTATCCTTGAATGCTGTAAGGTAGAGCAGCATTATGATACAGAAGACTGGAAAAAAGCCACAGCACACCAGAGAAAATAGACTAAATGCTAAATATTTTACCAAATAATCTCAATGTTGTTTAGCTTTCTTGTCCTGAGACAAGGATTTCTTTTTCCTCTGTAATCTATTAGGTTAATGGACATAGATGGCTTCTGTTTATTTAGGGTTTTAGACACACCGTGTTCTTCTCATCAATAATCAGTTTAGAGTAAGTTTGCAGGGTACAAACCTCACAGTGCCCAGAAATACTGCATTACATTGCTGCACTCATTACAAGTCTGAGTGATGACGTGAGGCCAGTTTGTCCTAAGGTGACACACAACAGCCTACATAGGACGTAACTGATGAAAAAGAAAGATGTCTTACCTAGTCCAGAGCATGCAAAATATGAAACTCCATATAAACCCAGATTTTTAAAGCAGCTCTTGATGTCTGTGAGCTGTTTTTATGCACTAAGAGCATATATTAGAAAAAAAGGCAACTTGCAATTTCAATAACATTTCACAAAATGCCAAACCACACATTTTCTTGGAAGAGCTGGATAAAGGAAAGGAAAAGACTATCTTAAGTGCTACCATGAAGGAGAAATTTTGTCTTTTTCTGAAACATGAATTTCTATGCTTATCATGTGTAATGTTATGTTGAGGTCAGCTAAAATGGCAAATTCTCTTCAGAACATGGTGAAGATAGCAGAAAAATCTAAAGATAAGAAGTGATGCATTTCAGAAAATCCTACATTTTATTCTAAGAGCAGAGAGAAGCTGTGATTAAGCTCTTGCCTAAGCTATAGATGACCCAGTTAAAGCTTTGTTCATAATAGAAACTGTACCTTTAATCAAGCCTGACTATAAAATCTAATTATGTTTCAATGTGTATTTAAGAATGAGAACATATTTGTGCTTAGCTGGGGGCAACAAGTTACAACTTCCTATATGAAATAGTGTTTATGCATGAGAATGAATGCAATAATGTAATTCTGTTTGCCTTATATTTTAATTGATTAAAAAATTCTTATGTAAGTCTCCATTTTTGCCTTGTCAAAACCACTTTTTATCATCTTCCTCTATGCACAACTGTTTGTTTTTTTTTTTTTCTATAGGTATGCAAACTGTAACTTCCTGTAGGTTGTTTTGGCTTTGCTGACAGGGATTTCATATTACAAGAAAATAGGAGCAGAAGAAACCTCTGCTTACCTGTAAGGAGTTTTATTATCACTGTTTTTTTCAGTGAAGAGTGGAACACAGGGGTAGTAGTGGTTGTTTAAAAGTAAAATTAATGACTTTGAAAGAGTTGATCTTTGATATTTATAAAGCAAAATAAAAATGAACTTTCAGAATAAAGTACATGAACACTGCCTTCTAGTAAAATTAGTGAGGGAATTGAAATGACTATCACCCTGAAAATAGAAAACTATCAACTTGTCATTAGACTCATAGGCATGGTCTTTGTTCTTCCCCACTGACATTGTTTCAGGGAGCAGTCTCATATATTCCTTGTATTTGCCTTCCATGTAAAGAAATGTTATGTGTCAGATTAGAAGTAATGGGTGTAACGACCATCTACTTATTGGAGGAAAATTCATGAAATGGTTACATTACTGGATCAACTAGAAAGCTAAAGTGGAGCCTCAAAACAATACACAGAAAATATCACTCCTCCTTCCCTTTTCCTGTTCCTTACCCTAAACTGCATTTTGTTTAGTGAAAGTTTTGTGAACCAAAGGAAGAGCCAATGATTAAAGGAGAAGAGACAGCTGGAGATAGAGGAATTGATGCAGAAGGGTGTTCCAATTGAACAAATGAGCTAAGAAACTGTATCTGCCAGTGTCTTCCTGCATTGATAAGAATTTAATCCTTGAACTCATTTTAAAAAGCACTGTAACCATGATTTTTAGGTCTAATAATTTTCCTACCTCAAGCATTTTTTCATTGTCTGCAATAAGCTTGAAGAGTCTTGACTTGAACTAGCTGATCAGGTGTGATGTAAGAAATAGCACACATTGCGAGCAAGAGCTAATTCTGGTGTAAGCAGGTTTCCCTATATTTCTTTGTGCAAAAACTAGGTTGTTTGGCTGTTATTTTTTGGTGAGGGATAGCCCTGCTTTAAACAATGCTGTGCCTCTGCCCTGTTTTCCAAATGACCCATGTGACTTGAAAAGGAATGACTGATTAGAGTTCTAAGTACGTGATGGCTACTGCAAGTGTCTCAGCTGTGTACTGTGATTGTCAAAATGAAGAGGATCCCTAAATATGTCCTGAATGGTAGAAGAATTTAAATTGTCCTGTAATATAACTGCTGATTTGAGGAGAAGGATAGATAGCTGACATCCAGTATTGTTCTTGTCTTGTAGCCATCTGAACAAAGGATCTGGCCTACATTATGCCTCTTACCACATGGTTCAGGCTTGCTTTGTTGCAAAGTGGAGAGTTGCAGAGTGGGAACATTCTTAAAATTATTTGCTACATTTATAAAAGTACTTAGTTTTATCTGTGATTGTGATTAAAAAAGGAAAAAAAATATCTTCAAAGCAGTAGAGAAGAAACTAAAATTGATTTAGTGTCCATGGCCCCAGTGACTTCCCAGTTCAAACTGTATGTGCCCTTTTATTCTGACATTCTTTTTTCTAATTGAATAATGTCAAAATTCTATAAAATACAAGGGAAATGAAGCTGGTAAAGGGTCTAGAGGACAAGACCTACAAGGACAGTCTGAGGGAGCCAGGGGTATTTATCCTGGAGAAAAGGACGCACAGGGGAGACCTCATTGCTCTCTACAACTGCCTGGAAGTGTTTGTAGAAAGGGAAGCTCTTTCTGGGTCCTCCCAAGTAACAAGCAATAGGAGGGAAAAAGGTCTAAAGTTGCACCGTGGGAGGTGTAGATTGGATAATAAGAAAAAATGTTTCACCTAAATAATTCACCTAAAGAGTTGTCAAACATTGGAACAGGCTGCCTGGGGAAGTAGTTAAGTCACTACCCCTGGAGGCATTTAAAAGACCTGCAGAAGTGGCACTTAGGAACACAGTTTAGTGGGGACTTGGCAGTGCTGGGTTGGATTTGATGATCTTGAAGGTCTATTCCAACATAAATGATTCTATGCTCTGAAAAATCTGGAGATTTTATCATAAAGTTGTATTATGTTTTCAAGGATTTTTATTGTGCTTGTTATAGATCATTGTCAGAAACAAGTTTTCCACTCTTTGGGTGAGTACCTTTGCTTAGATAACCACAATTAGGCAATTGTCATTAGCACCCACATCAGCAGTTACCTCCTGTAACTGGCAGAAATAACAGAATTACATTTATAAAAGAATATCTGCTGAGTACATGCTCAACTGACAGCTCAGTAAAGATCAAGCAAACTACATTTTGCATAGTAGTTGGAGCACAGACTTCATTGATCCCAACTTGAACCACCACATATCGCCTATATCCTGTCTTTTTCCTCTTGTCCTTCCTCCTTGTTTCCCTTACTCTAATACTTAGTATTCAAATATATAAGAAATAGTTTAGTATTCTCATCTCTGATTTCCACAAGTGTAGTAGGTAGTAATTATTGCAAAATTGCAGCCATAGTAGAGCTCCAATGATCCTTGCTCCAACAGCTAGAAAATTACAAGGTGTCAGTGTGGCACTTTCTGATAATTAAATTGATACTGTAACTTAATTTTCATACTTTGAATGAGTTTGCAGTTTGGTTTTTTCAAGGGTGTCCAAAGTCAAACACCAGAGTTCAGGTACTGTTAAGCTGCTGTTACTACAGCATTTAAGATTGTGTATTGTAGCATTTCAAAATTGTTTTTTAAGCTTTGCTTTTTTTCCCCTCATACTAAGAAGCAGTAACATGACAAAGAAAAGGTGCTTGCTAAATAAACATTCATTATTTCTGCACTTATTTCTCATTTGTATGAATATAGAAATACAGACAGGTATGAGGTTTGAGAATTCTTGTCCTCATTCAAAACCAGAATTTTCTAGTGTCTGTGCAGTTTCAAGTTTTGATTGTCCTGAAAGAGCTCTGTGTCAGAAATGGGTCCAATCTGCAGAGTGCAAATGTGAACAGAACTGTTGCCTGGCTCAAGAGTAGATTTCTGGTTTGAATTCGTAAAGATTCACAGTTATGAACAGGAGTGCCCAATACAGCCCATTGGCTTTCAGGGTAGAATGGTCTCTGTGATTGACCAGTTTCAGACTGCTTTCTGTTCTAAAATGTGGGAGTTGTTTTAATATGAACATAATATTTTTTTATTTTATTTTTGATTCTCGGAGTTATTCTCTTTTCTGAAATATTTTTAAACAAAGATCTTTAGCACATGTCAGGCATTCAGTGCCTTTAGTTAGTTGGTTTATTTTGTATAGTTTTATAAGCAACTAGAAAACGTTTTTTATAATGGGAAATACTGGTCGGTCTTAATAAGGTGTGCTTCACCCCATTCTCTGTTAGGCAGGTTTTATCACTGAATCCTGTCTACTGCTAGACAGAATGGAAATGCCATCATCTCATTTTACTAAATAGAGTTCCATCTCTTGGGAACCATCAAAGCTGTAGAAGTTTCTTTTGTCCCCCCTGTGATACTATCACAAATTAATTTTGTCATAACCTTGGCAGATTTGATAAGCAGTGCTCTCACCCCTCTGCTCTTAAGCAAGTTTTACTGTTTTACTATTACTGTTAGGACACAGGCAGATATCAACTTAGAAAAGTACAAATGGTGCCCTGGGGTGATATTTTTTGGTATCTTAATTATATTTTTTTCTAATTTACTGATAAGTGGATGTTGCTTTACAAATGTAGAGTCATTCTGTGTATCTCCAGAGTTGAGTTGTCTCAGCTCTGGAGATAAATACTTTAGATATACCATGATACTTTTTGCTTCCTTCCTCTACTCCTTCTCCATCTCTTCTTTGGAGACCGTCAACGTTATTTTCATTTATATGGCGAAATGCATTAAATTCCTGATATAAATGGAATAATGCTTTAATAACAAGGATAATAATAAGTGGGGATTCACTGTGGCTTTCAATGTTGTTAATGAGGTAAAACTTTTCAGGACATCTGGACCTCCTTCAGGCTCCCAGTACCATTTCTAGACTTTCATCATCCTGACATCTGGTCAGATTGTTATATTTGGTTATCAACACATTCTATTAATATGTAAATTTATTTGGTTTACCTGTGGTATACAAATCTTTGAAACTCCTGCTAATCTGAGTCTCATCATCACTCCACTCCAAAATTGAGTACTTGGCTTTGATACACCCCTCTATGACCAAACTTTGTCATCTGTAAGAAACAACGTTTCTGTTTGATATCTAAGTGAATGGTGCAGACCTTAAACTAATCTGTGTTTCTGCAGGGAAGGTGAAGTTCCATCTCTTGTTGAAGATATGAAAGTCATTTGTCCCTAATTTGATATTACAGCAAATTAATTTTGTCATAAAATCTTGAGAGCTCAGGTTTGTGTTCAGGAGGTCAAAGCCTAGAGAACCTTAGATGTTCATGCTAGTTTGTTAGATGCTGTAGAATCTAAATAACAGTGGACATCCAGAAAAATCAGAACTGGTTCAGGGATTAAACTGGCTCTAAGCTTTCATGACACATAATGTGAACTTTGTACTATGACTAGTCCATTTGTAACTTCATTCTAGATTTTCTGATATCTTCAGATTGTCTACTTACAGCAATTGTTAAGAAAATTTTTTTTAAAGAAAGGGATTGTGACTATATATTCGAAGAGACCTCTAGATTTTATACTTATTGAAGGCACTAGGAACTCTGCTTGAGTAAATCCTTTGTTCTTTATGCTCATTAATTTTTTCCCAGTGGAACTCTCCTTCAGTTTTGCATGCATGAAGTAACTTGCATGTATAAAGTATGCAAAATTTGTCCCTGAATCCTTAGAATGCCTAGGAGAACACAAACTGGCATCTCTATCTTCCCACAGTTCTTGTTGGCATGAAATCCAGAGACTGAGATTTTTTTGCTTTAGATTTGTCATCTATACCAAGAGCCAAGTAAATAGAGAGGCATGAATGTTCCTGTTAATGTAGAGCTGAATTTAAAGCATATGTTCTACTTTTTTTTAAATTCCTTTTAGGAACTACTTTCCTTTTTGACATCCCTGAGACGTTTGAGCAAACATGGTCTACATCTACCTTGAGAGCCCTGGACAATGATGGTCACATCACTTTAAACTGTAACTCACACTCAGGCTTGTGTTTGTTTGGATATTGAATTCCAACTGATTTGCAATGAGTAAAAACGTCCAGTTCCTGCCAAATTTGCCTCAGTTCTCCAACCATTTTTAACACCACCTCCAACATGATTTAGAGTCAGTTATATTTGTTCTGCAACCATACTAAGATTGCAGTGGATATGTAAGGCTTTTCTGAATTTGGCCAAGGCTGCTAAGTGGCTGCTGGCACCAGTTTGTCAGAGATTATGGCATGTTTTTTATAGTTGTAAAAATTTGGAGTTGCAGTTGGGAAACAAAAAGCTTTTTTAAAATGATACATATCTGAAAAAATATACATTGTGAGAACATGTGTTGAATACTGAGAACTAAGTCTCATTCACTCCCTGCAAGACAGAAAGGTCTGCAGCTGGAATTTTTCATTGATTTCAGGTAAAAATGTGAAATTGAGTTCTGTACTAAAAGTCTTGAATATGAAAATGAGTAGTGTGATGGCATGTCCTTTTTGCTGATAATGTTTTCAAAGGCAAATCCTAATATCTCAGAGTTAGAAATAACTGAGGCTTATTCTTCGCAATCTCATTCTCATTCTAAGAAGATGTAGGAGAGAGATTGGTTTGCCTGAACAGCATATTTGATTAACCACAAGATAGTTAATGGTGATGCTGAAGTGCAACTGCAGAATTCATAGTTGTAAGCTCTTATGTCAGGCTTTATGCAAATTCAGGCAAACATGACTTCAACAGCTTAATTGCATTTTGTGATTTTAGATTTTATTTCCTACCAAAAAGCTACACTAAAATCATATTTTTTATATGCTACAGAATCTTGATTTTCCACACAGATAGTGTGGCAAACTCTACATCTGCAGAATTAAAAAAACCTCCAGGCTTTAGTATGGTTTGTTATTTGATTTTGGTACTTCACTAATAATACCTGTGCACTTTTATAAAACATTTGGAATAAATCCTTCAAGAAAGTGTGCATATATCTGTTAACATGTCTTGTTAGATAACAAACTTTTTTTCCTTTATAGTTTTAATACCAGTTTGTTCAGCTGCTCTGCCCCTACCTGCAGGTATATTCATGAAAGTCTAGCTGCACAGGGTGAATTCTATCTCTTATGTTATGCCATAACATTTGTAACTCTCTTTCATTAAGTCAGATAAATGAAGGCTGCTTACAGTATGACAGATAACTGGGACTCTGAACACAATTTTAGCATAACTTTATCTGTGTCAGACTGTTCTTATGCCTTTGATTATATGACATGGCATATCTTCAACAGATGAATGCCTGTAAGCAAAGAGGAATCTTTGAAACAGGTGAGTCTTTTCATCAGAGTGGTTTATCCCATGACATGACTCCAAGCACCCTGAACAGAAACACCATATGCTTTCCAGTGGGACTTGAAATTTGTGAGTACACGTGGGTGCTGGTGAGTGAGAGTAAATAAAAATATGAATTCTTGTTTGATAAGGGAAACTGGCCTTGAAGACCTGTGAAGTATGCACAGATTTA
The DNA here is from genome assembly GCF_008360975.1 of Lichenostomus cassidix. Lineage (NCBI taxonomy): Eukaryota > Metazoa > Chordata > Aves > Passeriformes > Meliphagidae > Lichenostomus > Lichenostomus cassidix. The sequence goes on along the minus strand of NC_139483.1, from coordinate 45,430,958 downwards.
GTTGAGGCAGCTTCTGCTCCCAAGTATTTCTGCCAGCTGTGTCTGGCTGTAAAAAGATGGCTAAAATTGAGTTGTAAGAATAGGGATATTTTTTTTCTATTTTGAGTTTTATCTGTAGCAACATCGAGAACTTAAAAGTAGAAGAATTAATGTGTGAAATTGTCCCTGAAATAGAGATAGAATCAGATATTTTGTTTCAGGCTTACTGCACTCCATGCAACACTGATGACTAACAGACAGCACTCTTCCTGGAAAATGTTATTTAGCCAAAATGCTTGTGTGATGCATTATTTAGAGGTAGGAGAATTTGCTGAGTGGAGGGGTTTGCGTCAGTGTGAATATTTGCCTTTGGTTGGAACCCATTTTAATTTCTACTGCTGATGGGATTAGACATGATCATCCGACTCATCACTGGGCCCTCTCCCACTTTTCAGAAGCTAACTACAGGCCAATTATCCAGTTTTGATGAGCTCATGAAACAGTTCTCCCTGCACCACAAAACACATTCCAGTACTTCATGATAAACTGCATATGCTGCCAGATGGTAAAAATGTGAATCTTCTTCAAATGTTTAAATAGTTTAAAATGTAGCTGTCTCCTTTCTCCCTTATTTTTCTCCTCCCTTCAGGTTCTTGCTCATTTCTTTCCCACACCTTCCCCCATACTTTCATGACTTCACTCTCAAGTACCAATTCTTCTTTTCCCACCCCTTCACCCAGCTGCTTCTATTGCTCCTCCAGCTTTTTAATTCCATTCTCTGCTTCTTTCTTTTTGTCTTTTTGCCACTCTCCTAATTTTAAAGCTTTAAATTCTTTCCTACATTTTAAATCTGTTATTGCAACTCTTCTTCCAGTTTGTTTCTATAAGGTTTTTTATAAGTTGTCAGTTCAGAGAGAAATTAGAGAGGTGAAGCTAACACTTGGCACCTTCCTCAGCTTCATGTGTCCAGTGGCATTTAAACCATAACAAAAGTTCATCAGTTTTTGCTTTCTGCTTATGTAAGATGATGTAACACATTTATTGCTAAAATCAAAGCAGTTCTGTGTAATATGGAAAACAGATATGTTTTTCAGAAAAAGATTTGAAAAGCTAAAAGACCATTCCTTGAAATGTATCTTTCCCAGACTTTTTTCTCTGCCCTTCGTCTGTTTGTACTTCCATACCAAGTAAAAGCAGTTCTGATGGTGGGAGATAGGGTCACTTCCAAATTTCAAGAGACCTAAAATACATTTGCTTTGTTTTGAATGGAATTCTTAAAACTTTGGTTTTCCCTGATTATATTTTTTTGCAAAATAAAGCATATTACTCAGATCTGTTTTGTCATCTCCCATCCATAAATCCTCTGTTTTTATATATTTTGTGCAGTGCCTGTGAACTTCTACCAGCCTAAAGTACCCATTCTGGTATCAGCGTTGCAAATCTCTGGGCATCCTGGGAAATCTGAGTTACCTTTTATGTGTACAGTATTTGGAAACACTGAAGAAAACCCATTGAATTCAATAGGGAGTGTATCACATATTTGTTTTTAGATATGGTTATGGTGCAGTGAGGAATAAAATGCCTTGAAAATAATCTCTATCAATGTTCTAGTGTTCTGTCATGCAGTCCCTGTCTCTTGTGAGTATTTGTTTTCAATTTCCTATTAGTTGGTAAATATGCATTTGTTCAGTGATCCCTTACCAGTTTGGAGCATGACTTGCTTCTTCTATCCCTACACAGCCATCTCAGCTTCACAAATAAAGACCTAAGTGTAGCTCAAGTTTTAATCATCAAACATAAAGTGTGACAAGAAATATTGTTTCATTTCAGCTCATTCAAATGGTTCAAATTTGTTAAATTTTCCAGCCTAGTTTGTAGTGATTTCATTTGTCTTTGAACCTTAAAAATAATGTAGGTAAACCCAATATATTTAAGACTTTTTTCAAACTGCCTTTATATTTCTGCACAACAGAAGTGTGAAGCCTTTTTACTTTCATTTTAGGACTGCAAATATGTTTGAAATATTGTCTCTTTCTTCATGGGACAGGAACAGTCTTGGTCTAGCACTTACAGTGACTGATGAGATTTCTGTTTAATTTTATTGCATATGTAAGAGTTGGGATTTGTATGTAGACTTGAATAGGCACTGAGATCTTTTAGTGTGAATGAAAAGGACCAGATTCTCCTTGTTTCTGTCTTCATGTCTAGTGTCCCATCTCCTTAGCCAAGTGAAGGCTGTGTGAAACCCTGATTAAAACAAGATGTTCTTTTGAGTACATTATATGTTCCAGAGTTATAAATTTAGGACTACTGGATTTTTGCCTGAGGAAACGTAGACATGCAGGTGGATGTGTTGTAGAGTACACATGGTGTAAAAAGTTTCTTAGGGATCCAGCCACTATATATACTCAGTCAACCCAGCTGCTGGACTGCAGTCAGTGGGTGGAATGATGCTGGAGTTGCTAAAATGCTGCTGGCCACGGCTGGGACTCTTCTTAGTTTACTAGAGACATGCAGTTGATTTAGTGCCTTCAGATTCTCTTTACGGTCAATGAGGATAAACTGATACTTTGTGGGATTTGATTTTTTCCAGTGAAATGTGGATGTTCTCTTTAGCAGAGGGAAATCACACCCTAGACAGATGGGCTAAAAAGAGAGCTCAAAAAGATTGGCTTACAGGCAGATGTCTGCATTGCCTGATGAAATCTATTCAGATGTCAGCAAATCCCACACAAGCGTATTCCCTCACAAGAGAGGGCAAAAAGCTTTTAACCCTCACTGCATTTTCCAGGTCCAGCCTAAACCTGGTTTTGTCCTGTTGCTGTAGCAGAACTTGTTTGAGGCAAGAGACTGTGCAATAAGAACCTGACATGAGGAGCCAAAGAAAAAGCCCGTCATCAGAATGAAGTATTTCTCATATGAGAGATGTATTTCAAGGCTTAGAGAGTCTGTAGCTTCCTGAACAAGTCCTTCACAGAGTCTGTTTGCAGAATAAAATAAACCACATGCCTCAGGCTTCAATTACATGATATCAGAAATACAGAAACATTGGGAAAAAAAAGGAGAAAACAGGGATGAACGAAGTCACTTGAGCACTGCAGTGTAGATGGGAGCCTTGCAGAGGAGTGAAGGCAGTCCTGTTTTGGTTTTCTAGAGATGTTTTTAAAGAACTGAAGAAAGATAAATCTTTCATGATTATAGCCCTCAAAGTGTTAATAGGCTGCTAAAATAGCTTAAGGCTAATGATGGGAAGGACAGATTTTTTCCTTTGACAGCTGAAAATGTTGTCCATTTTTTTAGAGATGTGTGCAATACTAAATATTAAACTAAACAGTGTGATAAGATTGTAGACGGAAGGATTTTAAGTTGGTCTTGATTTTGGAGAGGAGTGGGTGATTTGAATCTTCATGAAAACCCCATTTTCCAACTGAATTTTAGCTCAGAGGTTGAAGAGTAGATTGTATCTAATAAAATGCAAACCAAATGTAGAATGGAGTTTTTTATATCTTACCAGAGGGTGTAAACTTTATGAAATAGCATTGCTGTTGTTGACAGCTGTATAGTCTTTGTTGTCAAAGGAGTTGACAAAACCTAACAAAACCTGCAATGCTACCTTCCCTCCTTTAGCAGAATGCCACAATACCCTGCTTCCCTTAAAGATCTGTGGAACTGGACAGATGGTGAGAATAATCTCTACTGATGATTTTGGGAAATTAAATGTAGGTGAACAAAACTTGTCCAAGCTTTGGCAAGACAGGGGTTGGAAAATCAATCTGCAATATGGAGAAAATGTCTGTGAGGTCAGTGAAACTCAAGTAAGATGTGAGCTCCAACATCATGTGTGAGAGAAGATTCTTTTTGAGGTAGGATTATACCTGGAAGGCCCTGCGCAGCATCTGTGCACACTACCTCGCTGCTTTCTGTGTCATTTTGCAGGGAAAAACACTGTCCTGTGTCTGGTTGTTACAAAACCTAAATAACATAAACTGTGCCATTGGCTAAACTCTGAACCAAGTGTCAGGCAGCAAAGTTTGAGAGTAGTAGCATTCTAAAGGCTTTGAGCCATGCTCTGTCAACTTTAAGAAATGCAATTTACATAATTTTCCTTTTGAATGGAGGGGATATTTTATGCACTGATCTCTGAATCTTATGCAATTGAGGCTTTTTCTGACACCAGTACTCATATTTCTCATAGATCTCTTCCTTTCTCATGCTTTAATTGAGGACCAGTTTGGTGGAAGGGTCTCTAGTTTAATATTGCTACCCAAGAGTGTTTGCATTTCCTAGTTTCCTTCTGAAACTTTGTCACAGATAGCTTGCAGCTGGCAAAGAAAATTTGTGTAGCTTGTTTCCTTTGGGCGCTGACTGGTTGGACAGGGATGTGGGAGATATGAAGGTTGCCTGGGTTTGTATCTGGGAGATGATACTGTGTGGTAGTAATTTACCCTGTCTGTTTTTTCATAAGGAGTTGCATCTTGTCAAGAGAAATTTTATTTGGATTTGTGAATTAATTTTTCTTCTTCAGAGAAGGTATTTTAAGATTAAAGGCAGCTTTTCTAGCAAAAGGGTCATTATTATTATCTGTTTAAATCCTGTATTAAAGGTGTGTTTTTATGGCAGTAGAGGTATTTCTGCAGTACTCATTAAGCATTGTAGCATGAAAGCATTTTCCTAACTAAAAAGTATCAGAGCAGCCTGCAGATCCATAGAATTGCTTGCTGACTTGTTTAGGCTGAGCTGCTACTGACCCTCACCTCAGGTTCTTGTCATCCATCCTGTCTCCTGCTGGCATAGTCCTTAATCACATCATGCCACTTTCTTTCTTATGTGCATTGTGTCTCAGAAAGAGAATTCAGACATGTCTAAATTACTTTTTCAGCTGTTCAATCAATTTTTTTAGTAAGTGAGATAAAAGTATTAAAAATAAATGTTTGGCAAGTTAGATGATGCCAAGGGAAGACTTCTGTTTCTGGTGGCTCCTTGTAAGGGACATTTCTGTCAGGCATCACTAACTTATGGTTGTTAGCATAAGTTAATGATACTTAGCTGTACAGCTAATCATCAAGCCTTTATAAAAACTGGTGAAATACATGAAGAATAGAATTCTTTTCCCTTTGTGTCTGAGAAATGTTTAATATCTTAGTAGATTTTCCATAATGTGAAATAAAAGGAAGACTGAATCTCAAATGGAGTTTATTTTATAGGTGAAACCCCTCAAGGAAGCAGAACAGCTTCAGGGCAGGGTTTTTCTTTGTGAGTTTGTAAAGCGAGATATGATTGTTTGACAAGCTAGGTTTTTTTTAAGGGTTTCAAGATATGTGAGTCTCTTGTTTGATTATGAAGTGAAATCTAAAATGCTACCGAGAGAAAACTCCGTTAGACTCTGGAAACTGGAGATAATGGGGAGCCTGCCTGCTCATGAAGCACTTACTGTGTTTCTAGCTTGTTATTGTATCTGATGACATGGTGTCATTTTCAGTGTGGCATCGTGGGCTTTGGGGAACTTTCTGGTGACAGGAGGGTAAAACTATAATTTTATAAAAAAATCAAAATACATTTTAAGCCATAAAGTGTCAGAAAATAGTCTCAGATTCTGAACACCTGTAGCTCATTCTTTCTTCATAATGCCATATATATTGTGAAAGAAAATAATAAAGGAGGTAGAGGAGAATACCTTATTAACTCACATGCATTCTACATGACCTGAAAAGAAAACCATCTTTAACACCTCCAGCCACAATATTTTTTTGAATGTGACGAAAGAACTTTGAAAGACTAGGTAGAGTCAAATCCTGCCTTTTAATAACTTGTTTTTAATGAAATATGCTCAGTCATAGTTATCCCTTGACATTGCCTATGCTAAAGAATTGTACCACTTTGTTTATACTTGTGTTGGTTTTATAAAGCTAAATCCCAGCATTATCATGGGAGGAAAGTCGACACTGTTTTGTGAGGCAGTCTTATTTAACTAACATTTCAGGTAGCAATGATACACTTTTATAACTACCAAGTTTAGTCTCCACACTAATACTCTTACTATTGTGACAGTAGGAAGCATCAAGATTCTTAAACTGCTAGTAAAAGCTGAACATATCTATTGCTATTTACCTGAAACAGGCTATATTGGAGTGCTGACTTGACAGTCACCTAGACTTCTGACAGCTTTATTTATTTGTGGTACCATTTATTTTTCTTCTGTGACTGTAGTTCTTGACTATCAGATCACTGTTTGAGTGTGAGTAAATCCTTGCAGCTCTTCTGTGCATGAGTTTTGTCCTAGTAGTTACTTTTAGGTGGTTACTACATGGATGCTATCTGGAGGACTTGGGCAGAAAGGTTTACTTTCTGGGGTAGGTGGCACTGATCCTTTGGGAGAACCCCTTTGGTGGGGTCATCGCAGGAGAGCATGTGCACTGCAGCTGAAACTTGATTTGATGATACAAAATGTTTCTCTCCATCAGGGATGATGTAAAGCTTTGAGTGGCAGGGTGAGGAGTGAAAGATCTCCACACAGGGTAGTAGGGGGTAATGAGAGGAGACCTGTGTAAATAATTGGTGTGGTCCCCATCACACACGCTTTAGGGCCATTATTTCAGCCAACCTCTTGTCTGGCCCCAAGGTGTAATGGATAGTTTGGAGTATATTTTTGTGTTTGCCTTAGAGTGAAAAGAATTCAGCTGATATCCTGTGAGGAGACTGCTTCATAATGCGAGGTCTCCACAGTTAAGTGGAAAACTTGCCTTGGAAGTAGATTTGTCATCTAAACTAACGCATTAATGTAGATGAGTTCACAGGGAAGTTAATCATCCTGTTAGGAAATGCAAGCAAGAAGCACTTCACCCAAGATAACTAAGCCTTGGGCATGGTACATATCATAAGATCTCCACAGCTGTTGCCTCACTGGTGGCACTGAAGGTCAGATTCTTGGCATCCTAACAGCTTTACTCCTACAAATTTCCAGCTAACAAATAATAAAAAGTTGCATTTTGTATCTGAATGGAATTTATTTTCAGGTTTTATGGAGTGTTATTATATTTATGTTAGTAAGGATATGTTATTCTTCCAAAGAAATATTTTTCAAGTTCCCTAGCTTCCTAATGACAGTACTTGGAATTGCTAAAGTATGAATACCATCCAGATTTGAAGCCTTTTAAAATCATACTTAATAAGAAGTTTTTTGGAATAAAATACAGTTTTCCTTTTGTGCAATATTGAAATTTTAAGCATATCTGTTAAGGAGAATATATGGCATCACTTTGAAAAAGAATAAATAACTCTGAGTAACTCTAAATGGATTTAGTAAATTATTAAATTAACAATTAGAAAAGGTTCTTTACTCAATGTATTTCTGTAACTTTTTGTGACAAGTGCTGCTACTGGACAGGAAGATTCTGTGAGTTTTTGATTTTCTGTTGTCTTTGCAATTTTTTTTTTAATTACCCTACTGTAAGCTATCTTTGGGCAATTGCAACTGAAAATTGTCAATTGAAATGAAAAAGACAATTTTCATCCTGACATAAGAAATTCACTGGAATGACCTCCCCAGGAATATGGTGGAGTCCCTGACACTGGAGGTTTTCAAAATGTGACTGGACAAAGTGATGAATAATCTCATTTTAAGGTTCCCTTTCCTACAAACTTTGGGCTGGAGCATTTTTTGAAGCCCCTTCTAACTTGAGCAGTTCAATGGTTCTAAAGTTTACTGTCAGTTATTTTGTAACTAATTTAATGAAAGCTCTGTGGATTCTACAGTTGCTTGAGCAGCAGTTAGCTAGAGTTCAAATTTTTCCATCAGGCTTAAATACTAGGAAAGGATGCATATAAAACTTACATAGGCTTAGACAGTTTTGTGGTTACAAACACTCTTTCACTGAGCAATGGGAATGTTTTTCTCAAGTGTAAAGCTTTGTTTTCTCTCTTCTTACGCTGAGTAATAGCTGTGTCCTCCTCTTGCTCCCTCTCCTAGCTTAGTCATCTAGGATGGCTCTCTGAGCTCTGCCTCACTGCAAGGTGAGCATTTCAAAGAGCTGTTGGTGGCTATTAATGTATGGTCTGGGAGGATATAATTTGTGGCTATTTTTAACTTTGTTTTGAGGCTGTTTGTTTTCTGTAAAAGATTCGCCTGTCTTTCAGATATATCATACTTGAAGAGTATGAGGAAAGCAAAAACCTTCTGTTGTGAAGGTTTTTTGGTGGAGAGGAGATGCAATTTTTCTTAACTTCTACACATTAACTTCTTCCAGGTATTAATCTTCCTTCATGGGAAATTTCTCTCAGATGTGTAAAAATGCTCCCACTACTTTATGCTGTTTTAAATCATGCTGAGGTAATTAGGATATAAGATGGTTGTTCCTCTGTCACCTCAACCTAGGCAGTAAAAAATCAGTGTTTACTTGCCATTTGTTCTGGCAGAATAATGCATTTTTCAAGAAAGAAATGGAATTGGAGAATGAAAACGGGTTCAAACAAGGCTACCAAAAGTGTTTCAGCACTCTGTCTTCAGTGCAAAACCAGCATGGCTTATTTTAGGAAAGTTAAGAAGCAACTTAGAGGTGATATTTAAAAAGTATATTTAGTATGTGTAGTTTTTTCTGACCATAATCTCATCTTAATGCACAATTGCTCAATGGATTTTAAATATTTTGGATCTTGTGGCTGCCTTTTGTGGGAAAATGGAAAGGCAGTGGCTCCTCTTGCTTCTGTCTCCTGATATGTGAATGATTACCTGATATAATGGAATATTAGAAAACATAAGACAAGATAATTTCAAACAATAAATCATGCCGCAAGTATAAGGAAAAGCTGATTGGGATTCTGAGTTTCTGCCTGAAAATTAAATGAAGGGAGTGGAACGATGGAAAGACTTTCAAACCAGCATTGAACGCCTAGAGCAGACAACTAAAAGAATAATGTTACAAATATTTGAAATCTGTCTTTAAAATATGAAGTCTAGTGTGTGTTTCCTAAAAGGTTTGTAAGTCTTGTAAGTAGCATTACTGGTTTCTTTGTTACTGCTCTCTCTTTCCACTATTCATGGTCCAAATTGCCTAAAAATGTACCTAAAACCTAGACCTGAGCTCTACCACTTTCAGCAGAGTCCTTCTACTCAGCAAGGGCAGTTCAAGGAGTTTAGGTTACAGATCTTCTGGGCCCCATCTGCAACTAACTAGGGTTGTCAACTTCTGAGAGTGGAATGATTAATTTTTGTGCCTGTGTGAAAATGAAAATTTCTTATTCCTGAATAATTTCAACTCCTGAATTGGTGAGTTCAGATTGTAGGGGTTTTCATGCATAAGAAGTTCTACATTTTTCGTTGTTTTGGGTGGGCTTTGGTCTTTCATAGCTAATGCTATTTTTAATAAATTTCCAGCCAGAGATTCTTCTTTTCTTTTTCCTAGAAACACTGAAATATAATGTTTCTAAATTTTATCATTCTCTCTGTATGCTACAGTTGCTCGGTGACATTATCAAGATAGCAGCCAAGGGTTCCTGAGTTTCTGAGTCACAGTTCTGCAGTAGGGTGCCAAAATCCTTACTAGACTTCCCAAGCATGCCTGATCACAAGCTGAGGCTCCTGGGACTTCTAGACTGCCAGCTCTGTGACAGAAACTCTGGCATCACTTTCTTTCCTGTATCTGGCAAACCGCAGGTGCTGGTGTCCTCTGTTAGACACACCTGACACATTTTTCCACAACCCACAAATTTCAGTTTTAAATATCCCGCGGCATGAACAGCCTGCTTGGAATATATGTGCTACATCTACAGATTTCTTTATTTCACCTGCAGCCTTTTGTGCTGAGAATTTTGAAGAATGTCTTGGAGGAAGTTTTCTGGCAGGAGAAGACCTACTTCTGTGTCTTCATTGTTCTGCAGGAAATAATAGATTTGAGAGAGTACACTTTTAAATTAATGCATTTTTTTGGCATGCCAAGTACATTTTGAATTTCATAGTTAAAATATAGAACACTACTCCTGGAACTGTACAAGAACTTTTTCACAAGAAAAATCTAAAAAAATTGAGATTGAGATTTTGATTTTCAGAAAAATCAACTGCAATAAAGTACGCATGAATATCAATTTCATGCCTGACCACCTCTTTTGAAAAACTCCCCCTAATAAAATAATAGTATCTGATTAATATACATGTTTTTCAAGTATCAAATATAAGGAAACAAATTCATATACCTGAAGAAGCTCAGGAACCTGAATAAAAAATTTTATCAGAAATAACTAGAAAATTCCAGGAAAAATAAAGTTAAGAATTTCTATGTTTTTTGCACTTACATCACTCTGACAGGACTTGTTATTACATATCTAAGATGATTTTTTTGTCTTACAAAACAGCTACAATTTTCATGATGTTCCAACAAGTTTTCCTAAAGCACTCAGTATTAAGACTGATAGTGAATGCTTCAGAATAACAAACACAGACCTTGAAGCAAGAACATTATATATATTATTGCTGTTCCACTAGCAGAAAAGTAAAAAAAACCCTGTCTTTCATAATGGCAAATCAATAAAACATGGTAGTTCAGGTAATAGAGATATTTGGATTTAATTTTTCAGTCAAGCTTATATTGTTATGGAGCAAAATGGATTGGACCTAGCATCTGTACTAGAAATTTTTCTACCCATACACACTGGCAGTCAAAATGCCTGTGCTGGTTTCTGTGTATTTGTGGGTGGACAAAAGCTAGCAAAGAAAGTCTTTGAAGCAATGTCTGAATTTTCTGTTTGCTGGTGTTATATAAAAGGCCAAAATAATATTATGAGATCATCTGAGAATGTTAAATATACAAATATGGGTTACTGTTACCTAACACTTGCTGTTTATTTTCCTGGGCTCACTTGTTGGGCTCAGGAGGATTCTGTTTTGTAGAACACCAATTTCTATGTGTTTGCTATAAGCAACACATTTAGATTCAGTGTATTTTTAATGAAATAATGGAAGTGTAAGCTTGTGCACTTCTGTAGCTCAGTGGACCTCATTACTCTTCTATTTACTTGATTAAGTAAAACACTGAGTTCTCCATAGATTTTGCCTATACCCAAGGTGTCAATGGGGTTTCTGGCATCACAAGTCAGTTGGGTAATTTATGCTGGTGATGTCAAAAGCCAGACAATAACAATAACATACAGAGGTGAATTTGATTAATTCAGTTTATTGAATTGCTAATTTGAAATGTTTAATTGTATCTGACTCTTACACTACTTCAGAATATGAAACAGAAGAGTCTTTCAGTATGTCTGGAAAGCACCTACTGCCTTGATAACAAACTACTTGGAACAGATGGTATTTGCCCAGGAGTGCTACAGGAACTCAAGGGGGAAATAGCTGTATTACTACCGCTGATGTGCAACTTTTCATTTCAAATTGTCTTGGTGCCTAGGATTAGAGGATGATAAACACAATTCCAGTGTTTAGAAAGGACTTGAAATGGAATATAAAGAACTGCAAGCCTGTAAGTCTCTATCCTATATAATATAGTAGAAATTACTTTAGAATAGACTTTGTGAGCTAGTGGATAAATATGATAGAGTAGATGTACTTGGAAGTGTCAGCATAGCTTTTGTGAAAGGTGGTCTGGCATAAGCAGTGTTTTGGAGTTCTCTGAAGGATTTGGTTCATTGTTGATGTGGGTGACCTGAATGATGTGCTGTACTTTGACATCCCATATCTAGTGACAAAGTCTGGTTTCTTAAACCAGATTATTTTATGAAAACAAAGCAGTCAAGACCCAAGAAGGAACATCTTTCCTTTGAGAAAAAATCAGTGAAAAGCCAAAAACTGAGGATAGAAGTAAATTGTTTGGTTTAGTTAATGAAGGAAGGACATAAGATCTACAGGGGCTTGGTCTGCATTCTGAATTTTTCAGCATATTTTTAAGTGACCTGAAAAAGGGGATAGTGTAATGGCAAATTATTATGGGAATAGGCTATGGCTAACTGTGAGGAATGGCAGAGGCACATTAAAACGTAGTCTAACTGGTTAAAGAACAGGCAGGTAAAATTCAAGCAGATAAACATCAGGATCCTTTTTCTTCCATTACTTCATATATTACGTGATGGTTTCCGAGTTGGTCCTTGCTACACAATGATTTATTGTCTAACAAGGACAAACACCAATCTGTCATTACAGATATAGCCATGGAAACATCAACTTAAAGCTAAATAGCAGTCAAAGAAGGAAATAAAATGCTAGTAGTCATTAAGAAGAGAATGGAGAGCAAAGCAGAACATCAGTGCAGTGTTGCAGAAATCCGTGGTTTGTCAGCACTCTGAATTCTGTGCAGGTTTCTGCTCTTCTCAACAATGATGAGGAAAGAGTGGAGAAAATTCAGGAAGAATAAGGATAGTAACCAAAAAAACCTTTTTATCAGGAAGCTTGTTGCTTGTGCTTTCCATAAGATGAAATCACAATATTTCACCCAGTGTTTAGTCTCTTACAAATAGGAATTTAAACTACTACTTCCAAAATATGTCTAGTTTGATAGAAATTGCAATATGAATCCAATTAATGTTATTTTTCAAGCAGTTTTTCAGGATGCAGCTGAATCAGAGCTTAATGACATCAGCTGGCTGTGTTCCTGTGAACTGCAGTGGGCCTGGAATCAGGCATCCCAGAGCAAATTAAGAGAGGGTTTGGGTTCTTACATAACAAAGCAGCAAAAAAAAAAAAAAAAAAAAAAGCAGTGGGCAATTTTGCCAAATGTCCATTGGATGCACTCTCCCCAAAATAACAATTCTTTATGCCTGCAATCCTGTTCTATGAGGGGAAGAAAACGGCCTTTTAAAAAAATTCATCACTCTTCAGGTTGCTTTTATTATAACGAATATCTCGGTGAGATATTCTGGAAGAATCCAATAGTGAAATATGTAATAAAGAATAAGACTGAGAAGATTTTCTGCTACTCCTTTGTGTAAGAAAACATTTTGAAACACATAAAGAGATATAATACACAACACTATTTGTGTTAAACCAGTGCTAGCTACAATAAATGGCTTTGCAAATCACAGCTACTTTTCATGTTATCATTTGCAAATAAGGTAGTTTCTCCATTTTTCTATTATTTTCAATTTAAACTTGTATTTCAATCACTGGCAGGAGATATTATTTTTAATAAGTGTAAGCAGATGCCTTCTCTTGCTTTTGGCAACTTTAATGTGAAGGGGAAAAATATATGACTTACTAATTAATGTTTTTGCCTGCTGAGGCTCCTTACCTTAAGCAAGCCCTGTTTGTCACAGTAGCGTAGCAAGCGTTTTGTCCTGAGGACTAATTGGCAGGCTAGATAGACTGTGACATTCAAAAATATGGAACGGAATTTAAGAATGTAGAATGCAGCCAGAATTTTAGATGCTTCTGTGCATTTAATATGAGGTAATCTCAGTGGTTTTTCATACTGTTTACAGCTTCTGGGTATTTTAAATTGCAATGAATTTTGCAGGTTTGTTTTATTTTTTTAATTTCTTTCTTTCTTTTTTTCCCCCTTAGAGTAAGCATCTGATTTAAAACCAAACAATTTCTTTCAGAAACTACTCCATATTTTTTTTGAAATTGTGGTATAACGATGAAGAATCAGTTGTGGTTTCAATATACTCATCATTGAAAATTGTACTGCATTTGGGGTATTTTTTCCCCCTTCTTTCTTTAGTTTACTCAGAAGTTTTATAATTAACTGTAGTGGGTGGATGCTGGCTGGATGTCAGGCACCCATCAAAGCTGTTCTCTCACTCCCCTCCACAGCTGGACAGGGGAGAGAAAACATAGTGAAGGGCTCATGAGATAAGGACCAGGAGAGATCACTCATCAAATACCATCATGGGCAAAACAGGCTCAAGGTAGAGATATTAGTTGAAGTTACTGCTAGCTAAACCAGAGCAGGATAATGAGACTTAACACCTTCACCCCACCTCTCCTTCCTTCTGAGATCTACCTCGTCCCCCAGTGGCGCAAGGGGGCAGGGAATGGAGGTTATGATCAGTTCATTACCCGTGGTTTCTGCTGCTGCTCAGGGAGAAGAGTCTTTCCCCTGCTGCACCATGGGTCTCTCTTCCATGTGGTGCAGTCCTTCAAGGACAGGCTGCTCCAACCTGGGAGCAGGGCCCTTCTCTCCACCTGGTCTCCCACTGGATCACAGCTCCCTCTCAGGCATCCAGCTGCTCTGGCATGGGACTCCTCCACAGGCTGCAGGTGTATCTCTGTGCCCCCATGGAGCTCCAGGGGCTGCAGGGGCACAGCTGCTTCACCATGGTCTGCACCATGGCCTGCAGAGGAATCTCAGCTCCACACCTGGGGCACCTTCTGCCCCTCCTTCTGCACTGACCTTGGTGCCTGTGGCGTTGTTCTTCTCACATGTTCTCACTCCAGTCTTCTCTGGCAGCAATTACAACTGTGCAATAACCCTTTTTTCCTCTCTTGTTCTTCTTAAATAAGTTATCACAGAGACATTACCACCATTCTAATTGGTCCAGCTTTGGCCAGCAGCCCATCCATCCTTGGGGCTACCAGGGATTGGCTCTGCTGGACGTGGAAGAAGCTTCTGTCAGCTCCTCACAGAAGCTGCCCCTCCAGTGCCCCGCTACCAAAGCTTGGCCATGCAAACCCAGTATGTTAAGTGATACAGAACTAAATCAGTTCAGGAACTGCCCATTATTTTACATGGTTTCTAGAGGAACTTGTTGAGGATACCTTTCTGGGACAGCAAGATTCTGCAGGTCATCACAGGTTCCTGCCTAGTATGGAGACTGTGATCTGAAGCTGACATTACTCTTAATCCATGTAACTGAAGTTCAGATATTACTGGTATTATAAATACTCTGCTCCCACTGACTCCATTGTGACTACTGATGCCATTCAAAAGAATTAAACCTTACTTAATATTTGCTTAAAATTATGCATTCTTTTTCCTTTATCTAGACTTGTCCTGCCACTGTCTCTTTTGTTTGTTCTCCTCAGGTTTTATATCTTTACTTGTCTGCTATGTACACTGCTCAGAATTAAAACTCCTACTTACTTGGACTGTGACAATGCTGGTAAACCTCATTCAGGAGGTTTACTGCACTGTTGTGCTGTGTGTGAGACAGAAGACCATGCTATTTTTTCTCTTTAAGAATCCTCTGACAGTTGCATCCTGGAAGTTCCTTATCCCAGCAACTGTGTGTTGGGCACACATCTGTCAGTTTACCTATGTGCTGCAATCCTGCTATGTTTGGTGATAGCACATTAATGACCAAGGAATATGAGCCCAGAATACTTTGTTTTCACTTAAATGGTGATATTGAGATCAAGTTTAATCCCTGGTAAATTTAAATCTGAAGTTGAAATGAACAAATTTGGTGTTCTTTGTCCCTTTAAAAATGCTGAGAAAAAAAGAAAAGCAAACCCAAAGCAAACCAAACAAACCTGCTGTGCTAAGAATCCCCAGGCCATGAATGGAGAAGGGATAGTTTGCTCAGTTGGGAAATAGACATTGAGTCATTTGTGCTCTCTCCAAATTTGGGCCTGATCTTTTCAGAGTACTCCTAGCGAATCTAGTGAAGCAAATCTTTTATGGAATAGTTGCAAGTTAATGCAGTGATTGGCAGAAAACCTGCTAGTAAAAGTGTAGCCATGCTTCCTGTTTGCGTTTTCCTACGCTGTCAGCATATTTTGTTAAAGTATAATCAATCCTTTTTATCCACAGATGCTAGCCCTTTCAGTGTTTATAGTAATTAGAGAGCAAGTCTCTCAATTTACCTCATCAATGTCAAACAACATTGAATACCTATTGAGCTTTTAACATTATGTCTGTAAAACCTGCAATTGATGACTTTTTAGGAAATATATGAGTCTTACTATGTTTCTCAGTATTTAATTATTTGATCCTTGTTTAGACTCAGCTATGAATAGTTACCCTGAATGAAAAATTAAAATAATATAAATAATGAATTTGAATTGCTTGGATTCAAAATTGAATTTGAATTTGCAGCATGAATAACTTCAGTTGAAGCTATTTTCTAAAATAAAATACTTGCTTAAAAGTATAGGTGAAATGTTGACAAGAAGGGAAAAATTTAATGCATAGTAAAATGATGGGTTTTCAGTTACTAATAAGTGCTGGTATAGTTAACTATTGCAAAATTTATATCAGCATATTTACTAAGACAGACTTATTTAGTGGGGATAACTCATACTTTAATCTGTAGCTATCATTTTGTGAAGCAACAGGTGCGTGGCAGAGACTAGACAACATTAGACAGAAGTAAGAATTTGAAAAGCTTCCTTAAATTTCTATCTCCTCAAAATAGTATTTAAACCATTATATGGGATCCTGGTGTACCTCACATGCCTGTGTGCTTCAGCATTGGAGAGGCTGGGGATTCAACAAAGCTCTGTGTTAGACACTGCAATGAAGACTGCTACAGATTTGTGGACACAGTTTCTTGGCTATTTAAGGGCTGTGTAGGTGATAAAGAATTTTGCTGTCCTTTAACGTATTTTGATTTTCACATGTTTTTTCCTACCAATTTTCAGTCTGCTGTTGCACCACTGCAATGAAAGGATTTTGAGATATGTCACTCACTTTTAGGTTGATAGTTTAGTTGTCACTCGGATGATAGTTTTGTGTGCATTAACAGTAAGTGAATAAATTGCATATGTAATATTTGAATTCTCCATTACTCATGTGATTGGTTTGGGGGTTTTTTTGGAATTTCCTACCTACATTAGCTGGGAAGTGTGAAGGTGTATTTATTCAAGGTCCTAAGTTATTCTGAGACAATATTCAAAGTGTGTGCAGTGAAACAAAATCAGCTTCATTTTTTTGGTCATCTGTGGGCTTTGAATTGTATGGATTTTAAAATGTAATGTAACTTAGGAAAATTGACCATGGTCCATGGAAATACCAATGGCTTTTTGATCATCAGGCCTCTTGAATACTATTTGTGAGGTATGTGAATTTGCATATGGCAAACAAAAGTTGTTCATCTGGCCTATGACTGTGGTGCATTATGCACTATCTTCAATGTTCGTAGAAAGTGTGGAGACCAAAAACTGAGTGTTCAGGGTCTTGGAGGCTTGATTTGTGTCTTTAAACAGCTGAAGACAAAGGGGCTATTGATAAAACTAGTAACAAAGAAGTATGTGTTGAAATCAATTTATGAAACATTTAGAAATATCCTTGTACATTGTTTGTTGGATTGATGTCAAAAATCTTTGGTTCAGAGAAAAGAAATCTGATTGTGTATTTTTTACTAACTACAAAAATTAGAAAGGCTTGGATTTTGGAATGTGTTTTACCCATATGTTTGATAACAATTTTTGATTAGTTGAAAGAAGGGGTAATATATTAGTTTATCTGTATTTGTGTTCTTGGTAGGAAATGTTTGACACTGTTCCTTCTCTCTGTTTTATCCCTTTCTGTCTTGAACCACTCCATGTTTCCTTCTGATATGAAAGAAATACTTTTTATTAATTCCTTCATTAACTGCTGAAGTTTAGTACGGCTGTCTTGGGTGAACTGAAGTTTGCATCTTTCAGACACCTCAATTTCTTTTGGGAAACATTATGAAATTGTGAAAGGCTTGTACTCATCCAGAACAGAGTACAGATGAAGAAAATCCTCTGCACAATTTTATGGGAAGACTTTTTATAGAAGAATGAGGAATTATATGTCTTAAAAAATTACTCAAACGGCTGATATAGCAAGTGCTTATATTATCTCAGAGATTACCTTGAATGCTTCTGTAGAATTTCAGTATGTTCTGACTGGAAGTTATATTTAGTACGTTAGCATTTTCAGTGTCACTTAGAACATTAATAAATTTGGAAACTGTATCAATTACTTCCCAGAAGTTGCAAAATTATTCTTTCAGTTGAGGTTTTCAAGTACATAATGTTCTGAGACTAAATACCAGTATTTACTGATAATAAACCTGATAAGAGGCAACTTCAGTGGGCAAATGAGAGGAATAATGACATGATAGTTCTAGAGGTAAGTGACTTAATGAAAATAATTTTTCAAGAACACCTTTGTTCAATTTGAAAAATGTGATTCATTCAAATAATAAAACAGTTAAGTTACCAACCAGGGATGGTATCAGACTTCTTTTTCTTCTGTAGTGTTTTGACACAGGCAAATGGCATCTCATTACTACAGTGGCAAGACTGCTTTTTTCTTATGATAATTTCTTCTGAAACCATGCAGAATTTAGTTTAGATTGTTTCTCCACCTTCTTGCCAGGAAATCTTAAATGACATGAATGGTAAATTGAAATGACTTTTGTTTCTAAACCTTCTACTTCTGCACTACAGGTTTACATGTTTTAAAGGAATTTTTACCTTTGAATAGTGTAGCGCTTTTTTCATCACTGGATTCAGTGGGATTGATTTTGGACTTTTATTTTTTGATTTTATAAATTGGAGTTTTACTTCTGATCCTAGAAGAGCTTACTCTAAAGGTCAAATAAGCAGCAAATGCTATGTGACTGTGTTTTCTGCATCATTCTTTGAATACTGGAAATAACATTAGCTACTACAGTAGAGTCTTCTGCAGAAAGATCCCAGGCAGACTTCCAGGCAAGATCTAATTCTCAGTAGTTGGATAGTTACATATCTTTACTTCAGTAGTTTGATTCTCATTTCCCTATGAGATATAGTGGCATCATAAAAATGGATACCAAAAGAGAATTCAGGAGATCTAAAATGTGGATCATTCCAAAAATGTGGAACCAAGATCCAAAATATTCTTAGGCCAGCCCTGATAATTTTTTTTCTTGCTAAAACCTTCTTTTTGGAGATTCTTTGCAGACTCTTTTGATAGTCTTGTTCCAGTGCTTAACTGTTCTTTCCTACCATTCTTATTTTCATACCTGGCTAGTTCCTAAGCTGTTACTTTCTGAAAATCAAAACACAGTTGCATAAGCAGCATTGAAAACTTACTTAAGCCTGGTATCTATTATTTCCCCCTTTGTTAAGAATCATCTTATATAAAATGAAATGTGCAAACATGGATTTGATTAATTTCTGGGAAGTGGAGTGATGGGGATGCAGACAGAGGGTGCTCTCACAAACCACATCCTGAACATCATGTTATCTTGTATACACCTCTAAAGTTGTTTAGCATTGCCCAGTATTTTCCTGAGTGCTGCAGTCAGACTGTCTAGCCTGGTAGTTTGTCTATAGGTTGCTTCCTCAGATTTAAAGGAAGGTATTATATTTGCATTTCACAAACCCTTTGGGATTTCATAGGTCTTCCTTGAGATATTAAAAAGAAGTTGCTTTAGCTGATTCTTAAAATATGCTAGATGAATGAATCAGTTCTGCTGAATGAAATATGTTTAACCTCTCTAAATGTATTTAGCTTTCTGATTCTGACCTTTGTTTCTGCAGACAACCGTTCTCACATTCTGGTGGAATAAGTACATGTCATTGAACAGAGGTGAGATGCAGATGCAGAACAGGGAAGTGGCTGCCCCTAGGCTTGAAGCACATGAATGACTGCTCCTACTGGTGTTCTTCACCTAAACTGGAGATTTCTGAGATGTGGCACAATGGCTCGAAATCTTGTACTTATGTATTATGGTCTTAGATTCAATAACTCCTTTTGACTGTCTCTGGAATTGTCTAACTTCCTGTGCAATACAGCAATTATGTTTCACTGAAGTAGGAAGAAATATATGGGGCAAGTTTTAATCCCAGTAACTCTATACAATTATGGGATCATAGTGCCAATACTCTAAAACTCAAAGTAAATAAGTAGTTACAAGACTGCCTACTAAATTTTTGCCTTGAACACTGAACTTCTTCAGTCTCAGAATCACATGTTTTTACTGAAGCAATCGGCAGTGAAATAGTTGATAAATAATTGCTATTTGTTTATGTAAGTACCCTGTGGAACTGAAAAGAGGGGGAAAAGCATTTCACACTCCTCAGGATGTAGAACTGTATTTAGAGACAAAGCCTAAACCAACTCAGAGATGCACATGTTAATGAATATAATTCTTGAGTTTAAGTTATGCTTTCTGAATGTTCATTTAGTGGCTGTATTGGTAACAGCATCTTGTAATGTTTTTGATAACACAGATTCTGTATTCATTAAGACATCTAGCCCTGAAACACATCCTAAAACTGAGGCTAGCGGGTGATGCAGACTGATATTCTGCCAGTTCAACTCTTATTGATTATGTGAACTAAATCTGTACACCTCAAGATAAATCCATGGTTAATCAAAAACATGAAAATCCTTTGCAGTTTTTTCTTCCCTTGTCTCAGAATGGTTACATTTAAAGCTAAAAAAGATTCAAAGATAGATGACAAGTATGCTTGAAGGTATGGAAATAATTACTTGCTATCAGCCCACTGTTAAATTTTGCCAAAGTGGTTTTCCACTACTTCTTTGTCATGATTAGAATTTGTGCTTATGAATTACAAAACAGAAGAACTTATTGGTTACAGCAAGTACAGATCAAATGCTAGCACTTTATTTCTATTGATAAGACTGTGATGTTGAAGTGTAACATATAAGAAGCAGTAATCCTTCACTGGGATGAGTTTTGACTTTGTCTTGGCCCTGGATAAGAAATAATGGCATTTTTGTTTTCTCAGTCTGTTTAGTCTGAAAACAAACTGAACTCTAAAGGTAGTGTTAAAAATCTACTTTTTAGAATGCTGGTGTTAAAACAAAAATCTGCTGTACCCATCTGCCTGGAATGTATCTCATGCTTACCTTAGAATGAGAAAGAAGTTCAGAAAAGCTCTCATCTACTTCAGTACCTTCTGTTGGAAACTCATTTTACTTTCATTTAGTGATTGGAATAATATGACCTAAAGGTATTAGAATTTTTCTCCTTTCTAAAAGAAATAACCCCAAAAAACCAACAAAACAAAACTATTGATTTTTACAGATTAGATTCAGGAATTTTTTATTAGTTGCTTTGTCTAAAGAGTTTTACAAGTCAACAGAGATTAGGAGTAGAGAAGTACTCCTAGTGATGTAAAACTGTAGTTCTGTCTATCATAGATGTGCATTTTATTTTAAATTCCTCAAGTGGCAGCAAAATGCAAAGTACAGTTCTTATGGGAAAGAAATAACAGTGGAAATAATTATATAATAATGTATAAACAGATTCTGCTGTGTGTATTTCCGTACAGGAAAAACAAAGATTAGTAGGTGGTGACGTGGTTCATGAGGCATTATGTAGGAGGAAAAGTATGTTCTTAGAACTAAGAAATGTGTGAAAATGTCTATGGCTGTGCTTATACTGGGGATAATGCCACATATAAAAATTGCAGTAGTAAGCATATTTGATCATGTGTAAAAATTGTTTTCTGCTTCACACATTAATTCAAAAATACAGTTGATTCGTCTCGACTGTATCCGTGCTAAACTACATTTTGAATACCAGCCTGTGCTCAGGGGTTGGAGAATTTTGGGGTTGTCAGGAAAGCCCTTAACATAAGCCCAAGAACATGACTGTGAGGACTTGGGAAAGGGTGAGCACACCAAGTGTGGCCTTGTTGCTGCCACGTGTTCCATCTGGCCCTATGGCCTCTATGGCCAAGCCCCTGTCTTGTCCTCTCAAGACACAGTGTGATAGTGTAGTCTGTCTGTCTGCTTAGATGGTTTAGTCTCCTCTGTTACTCCGAGGAGACCTTTAATGTGTTTTGAGTCTATAGATCAGTTTTTCAATTTGAATGAATATTCTAAACTTGACCTTGTCACTGGTACAGCAACCCAGTCCTCATGATCAAAGTATCAATACTCTTTATCATACTTAATGGATATTAAATAATTACTATTTTGTCCTTAAAAAGAATGTCTCTGAAATATGTGCTTGTAGAATAGTCTAGAAGACTAAGTGGTGTAAAAAAGTGTGTTGGTCCTTTTCACTAAGTTTAAAGTATCAAGTCTTCTAACTTTGTTTTGGTATATCTTTCCATTTCTAGCTTTCTATTTTTTGATAATGTATTCTTCTGAGTAGAAGACTCTAGAATAGGAAGAGTCATTGACTTTCCCAACTCTATTTCCACTGTTAGGTTTGCAAAGCCACCAATGAGCAGGGTGTTGTCATTAATTCTCATTGCAATTAAATGTAAATGTATGTAGGGTGACCAGGAAAGCCAAGAATTCTGTGGTCTCTAGGACCTAAATCATGTAACAGGAAATAAAAAGTAAAATGTATTTTAAGTGAGTTGGTAAAAAAGTTCTAAACCTGTTGTTTGATCTGATTTCAGGTCTTGGAACATGATAGCTATCAAAATGCTTTCCCTACTTCTTTGTGGAAGCAGCATTATTTTGCTGGATTTAGTATGAATGCCTGTGTTAATTGAAAAACATTGTCACTATTAAAGAACTAACTGCTGTGTGGGTGTGTCTAATGTGCTGGAGGCTGTGTGCTGTGGCTATGTTCACAATACTTAAAAATGGAAGCTGGGTGGTGAGAATTTATAGGTGCCCCAAGATATAGCTTGGAAATCTTATACCCCTACCTAAGATATATTTAGGATTAACTAAAACCTGGAAATAAAACTTTGTTGGATCACAAATTATGTGGCAGGGAGATGAATGCTCAAAATATTTAACAAATTCTAGGGCGAAATTCATTTTCAAACTGGTGTTTGTACAATAAGCAAATAAATATGGCAATTGATCACTAGAAGAGAAAAATAGATATTTTATAATAGATATTTATGTCTATTATATAGAGATATATCTATAATAGGTATTAATACCTATTATAATAATAATAGATATAATACATATATAATAGATAATAGATAATTAGAGTGGATCTTAAGAATTACCTTAATCTTCCTAATTGTAATGAAAAAACCAAAACTAAACTGGTCAGAATAGATTTAGATAGTACATTAACTACTTTGCTATAGTTTGTTTTCACAGAGCCGCATGCATTGTCTGATAGGTAAAAGTGCTTTTGAAGTAAGTGCTGTAGAAGTGTTAGCCATTAAGAAATTGAACTCACTTTTTCTTTAGGCAATTTAATACCTCCCATGTTGACTGTAAGGAGTTTATCTATTAACATAATCTTAAAAGATTATGTTTGAAAAGAAATATGATTTGTGCACAAATACTCAGCTTTCCTAACAGATGTTTAGTGGAAGAGAAAGATGCTACCTGTATGACAGAATAATTTGTATGACACTAATTGGAGGCTTGATTTTGCCAGACAGACAAAAGGATGCTCAAAAAATGTGGAGCAAGTTAGATCTGAAGGACAGCTGTGCTTACATGCTGGAAGAATCTTCACAGATGTGAATTTATGAAACCCAGTTTTATGGCAGCAAACCAAAGATGCTGTGAATCATACAAATTGAAATCTGCTTTACTTACTCATCACTTTAACAGGTTTGGTTTTTTTTTTTTCTTTTGGACATGTGCATTAGTTAACAAAGACATGGACTATATCTGGTTACAGTGAGTCACTGTAGCTTTTTCTGAAAAAAGTGCTGCCTATATTGCCACAGAAATGCAGTACTAGGGTGGGTTCCTGAAACCTGAAAATCTATAGATTTTAGAAAGGTCTTTAGGAGTAGTTCCTTTTCATAAGGCACTACAAATACTTTTTCAGTATCAAGCAGTAGTTGGAAAATACAATTAGTATATACTCACACTTCCCATCTGAATATTCAGATGATCTATGTTTATGTAACTCAACCATGCTATAGTCAACCTGTTAAAAAACTTCTCTTAAATTTCATTATGCTTTATAAATGTGTTTATTTAAGCTTGCAATTATGTTGAAAAGTACTTGAAAATCATGGGATTATAGAATAATATGGCTTCTGACTTCATGCTGAACAGTTTCTTTTACTGAGCAGTGGTGGACCTCAGCTGTCTTGTGGCAGAGGATTGATGTAGCATTTCATAAGTTACATTAAAAAAGAAAAAATTAAGTTGTATCAGAGTATTGCTGCATAGACACATTTATTAGAGGTCTGCAGTAGACATTTTAAATAGCTTCACAATTTGATTGTGCATCTAATTCCCCAGTCTTGGAATATAACCCACTAACGTCCTCAATCTAAATATTTGCAGTCTCTAATAAAATTACATTTGATTTTGGTGCCAGTACATTCTGAAAAAAACCCCAGCCCATATCTCATTTACATGTCCTTGTATTTTAGGTTAAAGCTCAATAGTATAAGTTACTTCTATTTTTAAAATTCTTATGGTTCAAGAACTAATAAATTGCCGTCCTGGTTGTGACTAAAAGAATCACATTTTAAGAACAGTATGTATTTTATTGTCTTCCCTTTGTAAATTTTTTTCTACTAATTTTGAACTCAGACTTTTCTGATCTTCCCCTTGCCCATGCAAAAAAGATTGATTCTGTGTAGTTTGTTCTTATCAGCTGTAAGGGACTAGAGTGATTTCCTAGCTGTACATATATTTATTAACCTATTCTATTCAAACATGGTAGCTAGAGGAAAAAACTGTAGGAACTGCCATCCCCCAGCTTTATACAGCAGTGTCAGCTCCACATGTTAATCTTATTGATGAGAAAAGTTTCTCCAGTGTCTGGAGCTTCATGAATACTGAATGACCAGCACACAGAATGAATAACAGCTAAGCTATGCCTTTTTCTCAAATTAGTTTCTTCCATTAGCCACTGGTTCTCCTAAGCTTCACAAGAATTTAATGTTCAGGAAGTTAACCATTGGGTAGAATGGGCTAAAATTGTCCCTCAGATAGAAGAACTAATAAGCCTGGATGAAAGGGCACAAAAATATCAAATACATGATATTAACTTCATAACCTTGGTGTTTTCTGGAAAACAGCTACACTGTTTCTCCCTTTTTGTCAAGGAGTAGCAGTGAAAAGCAGTTCCTCCACTCTTTTTCTTGGACTCTGAAGTGGCACTTCTGTTCCCTGCTATCAGTAAATTCTCTTATGGTTTACCACTGACTGAAGGGCAGAAGTGGAACATACCTTTGGCTCTCAAGCTAGCATTCACTTTTAAAATTAAGCCATCTTCTTTTTAGTCATTGTTATTTAGCTCCCTTGGCTCGTCTTTCTTCCTTTACATGGCCTTCCTTCCTTCATCCCTGTCTGTCTGTGGAGCTACAGGCCATCATTCCTGATCCTCTTCTTCAGAGGTAAAGTCACAGAATAATTTTGATTATGATATGATTTTTAACTACAATTAGTATGCCAAATGGTTAATGTTTTTTTGTTTGAAACGAAATCTTCTTGTGTCCAAGCTAAATATGTTTGTTTAACCTCCATGTTCAGCTGGAAATTTAACTAGGAAACAGACTTTTCTTCTAAGCTTTTAAAAAAAATATTTATTGGCTTCTAGAGACCTCAGGCTGATAAATACAAATATCTTCAGTTCAGGCTGAGTGAATCTGGCCATGTCTTTTTGCACAATATTTCCTTTATTACTTTTCCTCTCCAGCTGTGCAGCACTAATCCAGACTTTGCCAAATTATTTCTGTTATTGAAGTACTTTCTCCTCTGTTTGAGAAAAGTGCAGTCTAGTCTCACTCATACCTTTGAAATGCTTTGTACAATTCTGCCTGTTACTTACACTGTGGATATTTTTTGTCATTTACCTCTCCCAGTGTAAGTTCTTCAAATGTTTCAGTTTTACAAGCCCTTTTGTCCCCAAGTTTCAAAGTAGATTATGTTGGGGTCTGTCCTTCACAGCAAGATGTTGTTACATTTTCCTGACTGGTTAATTGTGACAAATCTCGTTCGTCTTTTAATAAATTTCAAAATGGGTGCTTGTTTGGAAGAACTTGTTTAATGCTGAGTTAACATTTGGATACTCAGATTCCCAGCATCATCTTTAGCTTGTTATGCACTGTTTTGCCTGTGCTTATCCACTCATTTAACATCTGTAATGCCTCTTTCTTTGATGTTGTGTCACTCTGGGTTTTTCACTGGGTTACTAACTCAAAACTGCCATGGCTCTGTAATTTTGTCTTGCTTGGGCAGTTCAATTTGAAATATGCACTGAATTTTTCCGAAGAGTATGTGTGGAACACATTTCATAGTATTCCAAATACATTTTGAAAACTAGATTATCTAATGATTAATATTTTTACTCCAAAAAATTCTAATTGAGAAAGATGGTCATATCACAGGCTGTCTTGAGTAGCAGAATTAATTATTTAACTAGAAACAACAAGTATCACTCACAGTATTTGAAAATTTATTAACCTCCATTTTATACAAGTTTGCATGGGTATATATCTGATTATTTTCTTTTTGCTGTGATTGCTGTTGAAACAGAAATAAAAGTCTTGGACAAGAACAGGAAGAAGTGCATATCCACAATGATTGACACTGTCTTCTCAAAAATGCTAAATGCAGCCGTTTTTCGGCTCTTGACAAACAATGAATGTATTTTCCAAGTCAATAGCTGCAATTAGATATAGAGATAACATTAGAAGTTCAGATAAGTGTAATGAAAACATAAAGGTAATAGATATAGAGATAACATTAGAAGTTCAGATAAGTGTAATGAAAACATAAAGGTAATTGAGAGCAGCTGTTGTTTGTTCTCCTCACTGCCACAGGTTAATTCCTGACTGTAGCTCTTTGCAGGTTCCACTAATGAAATTTTATTTAATTAAGGTAAGGTGAAACATAGCATTCTAGAAAGAAATATTAAATGTTGGGGAAGGGAAAAGAAGTACAGTTCTTTTCTTGACAAGAAACTGGTGAGATCTGTAAACACTACTATTTCCAGTCCTCTTACTGACAAGGAAAGGTGAATGTCTGTGTTTATATTTATGCACATTTAAGCTTATACTGAGCACATTACTGTAGCTCAAAGTTCTGTCTTTTCATTAACCACATTTTCTGAAAATCAACTAGCAGCATATTGGCAATGTTTCACATCAAAATCTGCACTACAAAGTTGGTAAAGACGTTTGAACATCAATCCAGTGAAACCTAGAGCAACTGACAGGCTTACTGTTTCCTTTTCTTAGGATTAAACTAGACATGAACAAACACTGCTGTGTTTACATAAATTGGCTTTTGTTCTTGTGCAACACTTGCATATTCTCAGTAGCATATAAACCTCCTGGAGTTCTATTTCCCCATGCCACTTGGAAGAAATAGTTAATAATTTCTTTCATTACAGCACTAATGAAAAGAGTTCTGAGACATTAGTGTAGAAGTTTCTCCATAGGTGGCATTAACAGTGACTTTGCAGGGAACTTTGCTTGGGAATGACAAAACGTAATCAAAAAGGATTTCTAGCACAAACTGTACAAAGGTTTTGAGAGAGAGAGAGAGGGTTTAGTACACAACCCCAGACTAAAAGCTGCTGATTTTTTGCCATATTCCACAGTGATACAAAAATATCTTGCGTGCATGTTATCAGACTGCAAGAATTGAAGGAGTTTAAGTTTGCTGAAATGCTGTACCAAGATCTGCTCCTAGCAGTTACTAATTACTGCTGGTTTTGCTATGTGTGATATACTCTGCAACTTTCTATAAGCTCTCTGTCTCATATGAAAGGAAATTTAAGGTCCTGATGTTTTTTCTGAGGATAGAGCATCAGTGTAATTTTCATAGTTTCAAGCTTCAAGGCATTGGAAAGAAAATTTGTGTAATCACCCAAGTAACAAAGAGCTTTAGTCTCAAACAAAATGAAAGAAAGGAGACCATGAGTCTCTATTAAATATGCATTTAAAAAAAAAAGAAAAAAGAGATAAATTAATAGCATTTTGTATGAACTAAATTTGCCAAATGAACTGGATTTCTTTTATGTGGGGAAGTAAATGACTAAATGCATCTATGTTTTTCCTCCCTCTTTTTTCTTGAAGTAAATGCCGGCTTGCCTGCCTCATGAAGTACTTCCCAACTGACATTTTACAAACTTTCTAATTGATGTAATGCTATTCTAGTTAAGTCCCCATGGTAACCTTTTCAGAGTCTTCAAGTGGAACAACAGCAAATTGAGCTATCACTGGTTAAAGTTCTTCAGGCCCTTCAGCATCAGGGAAATAGCACTATACAAAAATGTTAGTGGTGTGATTTGCATCACCCTTTTCACATAGAAAGAGTGCTTTGGTTTTGAGCAGATTCTGGGCATGGGATGTGGACAATCAATATCAGCTATGTCAACACAACATTATTTTGAAGTATGAAGTAAGTTTGAAAAAATTCTTCTTTTTAGGGTAAACAGCTGTACAAGAAAGAAAAAAGATATTTGTTTAAGTAAAAGTGCAAATTGGTTTTTTTTTGAACTCCAGCTCCTCCAGGCATAAACCTAAAACTATCTCCCATTCATTAACATCTGTTTAATATTTAATGTTAATGTTTAATTGCTTAGTGTTCATCTGTAAACATATTTTTCACTGTACTGTGCATTTTCAGAATGCTTGCCATTGTTTAAATAGGTTTTTCTTACATCAATGAAAAGGTGAAAGCTTAAATAATGTGTTTTACTTATGTTATAGCACACATTTCTCCCTCTAATTAAAAGGAACTAATATATAAACCAAGCAAAGCTATTTACAAAATATCTTAGCTTTTTCTGTAAAAATGTAACAGTTTCGACTGTAAGTTCATAATGTTCCACTAGATAATAACACAAATGCAGGAATAACAAAAGGATTTAAGCTATTAGCTTTAGGCAACACCACAGAATTTTTAATGCTATTACTTGCAAGTGTTCTAAAATTACTGAGTAGAGCATTGAGGTTTTGCAGATTTACAAGCTGGATGTATTCAACTGCAATGTAATTGACCCTGTTTTCAGCAGAGTCTTGGGCTTGATGCTCTCCAGAAGTCCCTTCTGATCTCAGTGGTTCTGTTTCTGTGTCATAGCAGTGAGCAACAACCAAGTGAGGGTTCAATGTCCTTTGGCCTGCTGTTTCAGGCAAAGGCACAGAAGGAGAGGCACTGGGCTAACTTTATGTTAAGGAATGTTTTGATTGTCTAGAGCTTTATGATGATATGCTTTAAGTGTCTATTGGGTAAGACTCAGGAGGAAGGCCAGTAAGGCACATACTGTGGTGAGAGTCTGTTATAGACCACTCAGCCAGGTGAGCAGGCAGATGAAATACTCTGTAAACAGCTGGGAGAAGTCTCACAATTGCTGGTCCTTGTTCTCTTGGGGAACTTCAGTTTACCAGTGGAAATAGCACACATCAGGGAGCAAACAGTCTAGGGCATTCCTGGAGCATGTGAGAGACAACTGCCTGACACTGTTGATGAGAGAGACAGCTAGGGAGGACACCCTGCTGGATCTGTTGTCTGGGAACAGAGGTCTGGCTGATGATTTGATGGTTAGGGGTTGCGTTGGGCACAGTGATCACAAAATGATAGATTTAATTAATGGAGAAGTAAACTATTAATGGGAATTAATGGGTCAGCAGAACTTGGACTCCCAGAGGGCACACTTTGGTCTCTTTAGGAGACTGGTTGAGGGAGTCCCTTGGGACACAGTCCTGAGGGGTGAAGGAATTCAGGAAGGCTAGACATTCTTCAAGAAGGAAATCTTAAAGGCACCAGAGCAGGCTGTCCTCTGATAATAAAAAATGTTCCTATGAATACATTGGCAGCAAAAGCAGGGATAAGGAGAATCTTCAGGACAGTGACAAAGGCTGAGGTGCTTAATGCTGTCTTTGCTTCAGTCTTTCATAGAAACACCAGTTGTTCAGGGGGCACCAAGCCCCCTGAGGTGGAAGACAGGGACAGGGTGCAGAATGAGGCCCCCACAATCCAGGAGGAAATGGTTCCCTGCCTGCTACACCACTTAGACATGCACAAGTCTATGGGGCAGGATGGGATCCATCCAAGGATGCTGAGGGACCTGGTCAATGTGCTCACCGAGCCACTTGCCATCACTGACCAGCAGTCCTGTCTAACTGGGGATGTTCCATTTGACTGGAAGTTAGAAAATGAGACACCCATCCACAAGAAGGGTTGGAAGGAAGATCCAGAAAGTGGAGGCCTGTCAACCTGACCTCAGTGCCAGAAAAAGTCATGGAGCAGATGATCCTGAGTGCCATCATGAGGCACATGCAGGAGAACCAGAGGATCACAGCCAGCCAGAATGGGTTTATGAAAAGCAGGTCCTGCTTGACCAACCTCATCTCCTTCTATGAAAGGCTGACCTGCTTAGTGGAGGAGGGAAAGGCTGTGGATGTTTTCTGCACAGACTTTAGGGTCTGGAAGTCAAGGAGAAGCCATAGGAAGAATCTTTTCCCATACATAGCAAGTCCCTTTGGGTGAGAAGTAATTTGAAGTGCCTTAGCATGTTGGTGTAGCATCCCTGAGGTGAACTTTTAGACTGGTTTTTTATTGTTGAAACTGTTATTTAAAAACATGGTTTTCTGCCACTTCATAAAAGCTCCCACCCACCCAACCAAAGAAAAATGAAGTAGGCATGAGCTGGACACTGAGACAGCTCTAAGATAAAATCTCTGTGATTGATGTTTTGTTACAGATGTGTCGCAGAATCTGAGGTAATACAAGCTGGCTGCAAGGGTTGCTTCTGTCTGCTAAAACTAAGTTATAAAAGGAGAAAAAGGTGCATAAAATGACAAATGTTTTCCTCCTGCCCTTACATTGTGCAGTTCCCCTGTGGAATATACCTCAGTTGGCATAACAGCAGTAACTTTATTTTATTTTGGACCTATCATCTTTCTCTTAAGCCCAAACTTGTGTTTCATAGTCACCACACCATATCTAACCTGATTTAGACTGACAGCTCATGCAGCAGAAAGCTTATCTCTGAAAATGCTGCTTATGTAAGTAAAAATCTTACTAAAGGGGCTTGCTGTGAATGATTTCCAGAGTATTAGGTAAATCATAGAGGTTACTTAAGAGTTTCTCTTTAAATTTTTGGTTTATTAACTACATGTTCTTTCACAAAATTTTTGGGTGTTCTGAGCGAATTAGATAAGAAACTAATACCAAGTAAGTGTTGCAGGCTTGTAGAAGTATTTTCTAATGAAAGCATAGAAATAAAAATATGGAAGTCTTCACACTTTTAAGTATCAAGAAAAATATTATGAGTATATAGTTGTCAAGAAAAAGCACATAGTTACTTTCTCCAAGGAAAGCAGAAAAAAGAT
This sequence comes from Lichenostomus cassidix, assembly GCF_008360975.1. Taxonomy (NCBI): domain Eukaryota; kingdom Metazoa; phylum Chordata; class Aves; order Passeriformes; family Meliphagidae; genus Lichenostomus; species Lichenostomus cassidix. Next base: position 45,399,931 of record NC_139483.1, on the reverse strand, counting down.
ATGTCTGGCTTCAAGATGATGGACTGTTCAGTTGCCTGCTCCTCTTCGATCAGAATTCTGTGTGAGTTTATTTAGGTCTTGCTTTGCTGACATTTGTTAAATATGTGCAGCTGTTTGGGTGTTTTGTGCACTTTCTTCTTTAAAAAATCCTAACTTCAGTTCTTAGAGATATCCTACATGTGCTTTTGAACACAGCTAAAATAACTGTACTTTCAAAAGAGGAGCATATTGCTTTTGCTTTTAAAATATAATTCCTGCTACTTAAGCTATACTATATTTTTTCTTAAAATGACCGCTAGTTCTAGCATTTTAAAACAGTTTTATTCTTTCATGGTGTGACCAAAAAAACCTCAAAAACCAAAGGAGATGGTAGAGGAGTAGTATTTCCTTTCTTTCTAAGTGAAATGATCAGATATAACCAGACAGCTATGTACATTGTTTGGTCTTTTTTTTTTCTGTTTTAAATATACTCTTTATGTTACAGAACTGCTACTAAAGAGAAAAAAGGCAGGTAATTTAGGGAATTTCCTAAATGTAGGGCATTTATTTCCAAGCCATTAAGTTTCTCTCACATTAGGATTTCTAAGCCAACTCTCTTCCCCATCCTCTGTTATTGCTTTTTCTTCATTTTCTTTTTGCCTCAAACAGCTTGTAAGACCAAAGTGTTGCAGGGAGAACTTTTCACTGAGACTGAAGGATGGATATGTTACCTGAATCTCCTGCCATTTCTATCCTATTGTAATTATTAAATTTTTTATAATTTGCATAATTTCCATTAGGAGACTGCTAGTATTAAAACTCACCAGACACTCCTTAGTGTATAGCAGGTTTATGAGGTATTCCATGTTGTGCTTTGAAATGCTTTTTGAAAGATACTCTGCTGTTCACTGTCCTGTGTTAGTTATTCTTATGCCTCATACCCCCTCCAAGACGCACCAGGTACTTCTGTTTCAAAATGTTCTTGAGTTTTCCTGGCTTATTTTCATTTTTTGTTTTGTTTTGTTTTGTTTTTCTTTAATAGAGGGGAGGATTCTGCTGTGATATCTCTTTGGATACTGCTATCTAATCAGCCATCTCCCACTTCCCAGCTGCACTGTAATAGGGCAGATGTTTGTTGAAAGCTTCAGCAACCTGTTGTCTTCACCCTGTAAAGGTGATCTGCAAAGAGCAACGTGGGGAACATGGTTTCCTTTTTATGAAAAAGAGTAAGAGCAGATCCTGTCAGGTGGTGGGGGTAGGAAAACAAAATGCCATTTGGATTATGGCAGTAGGGTAATAGTCCTGCAGTAAAAATGGTGAACTCTTACATGTCCTTGAGAAGGCTGATAATCAGATTCATGAGGGCAGTGATTAATGTGAGCTGGGTGATTAGTCCACATGATTAGATGTCCTGCTCCAGGCTATCTGCGGATTCAAGTCAGTGTGTTTGTGTGTTAACAGCACATGGCTGTGTGGTTTATGCTTACTGTACTGTTGTGATATGTCAGCTTTCTGAAAAAACCAAGATAACTTTCCAACAGAACTAGGGGAACTGCACTTGGCTTTTTTACATAGGGAGGCCTCACATTTGGGATGAAGACTATTGAGAATAATGTAAATAGGTAGTGACACCTCTTGACCTCCAGTATGGACTGCAGCTTTTGGCTAGCAGTGGTTATTCTCACCGCTCAAAGAATAATCAAGGAAGAGTATTAATGAAAGACATAGCTTGTGAACTTTTCTGTCAGTGGGTTGTGGAGTCAGCCACAGCTTGGACTGCTCTGAGTCAGTGCTTCTGTAGCACTTATCTCGCCAAATCCTCTTCACATGGGAGCTGTTCGTTCTTAGCGGAACAGATAATCTAGAGTCCTAAGCCTCTTTTTGTTCCTTTCAAAGTAACTATACAAATTGTCCTCAGTTTATACATGAGATTAACTTAGATCCAAATACCAATGCCTGTCTGCAACACTCACTTTGTTGATAAGACCTAATGATTCCTCAGTTCAGTAAAAGAGCCACAAACCATAGTATGAGTCTCTTGCAAAAGGAAAATCCTACAGGAGCTTGTAGAGGACCCTAGTGTATATCTTATGAGCATATTTATAAGCCTTGTCTATTTCTTTTGCATCATTCCTGTGTCCAAACAGAAGGAATCCATATTTCATTTTCCTTGCAGAAGCAAAAGGGAAAGGAAAAGAAAAAAAAGCAGAAACAAACATTACTTCCAGAGTAATTGTAGGTGAATAAAATATACTCAAATTATCTACTTTATGAGGGTTTAAGAAGATCATAGTGAATTTTAAAATGCATTTTCATGTTTTTAATAACTCCAGAAGAATATTATCTGAAAATATAAAACAACATGTAGATTTAAAACACCTATTTTTTTTTTTAGCTATTTGTAAAGAAAGTGTCAACCTTTTTATTCTGATTTCTTGCCATCTGTGCACTAATGAAAAAGATAATTTTGATAGGAAGAATGCATTAACAGTTTGTCTTTTCATGCAACACACCTCGTTGTGGAATCTATCATGGATTTTGACTAAAAAACAACATCCAAAATTTGTCTGAAACACACTGATACCTTAAAGTACCAATAATAAGCTTCACATTGTTATATATGTCACTTTATATCAACCTAATTTCATTGCATTGACTAAACATTACATTTGCATTACTATAAAGGATCACGGTAGTCTTTAAGCCTGACCCTCACAAGTATATGAAGGGATTTTGTGATGTGCAAAGGTGAATGTTTTGGTATGACACTGAACTATAATACATTGTGAATACCCACTCTCCATACATTAGAAGTTTTTATGCTTTATAGCCCCGTCAGGCCACATCTCCTTTTGTATGTCAAAGATAAGTTGTTACATGTGACATCAGACTCTCACTGCTGTGGTGCCAGTTAATAAAACACTTGCAAAGGTCTACAAGAAGCCTGCTTTGGTTTTTTTTGGTGTGTGTTTAAAAAGGCAAACAAATAACTCCCCTCGATCTTTAACGAAGACAGCACTCATTAGCAGCTTCTTGTGCATCTCCCATCTCACACCATTTCTGCTTTGGCAAAGGTGTGCCGCCATGTAGGTAAGGTTTAGGCTGAGTGTTTTGGAGGCATTTCCAGCTGTGGCAGAAGAAGTCACCCGTTTCTCCACAGGCAGAATATCTAAAAGCTTTTCCATGTAGAGCTCTTCCTATAGTTCTGTATTCCCAACAGGTCTGCTTTAAGCAGGTCAGCTACAAAGCTTGCCATCGCCTCCTCCCTTTCCATGCAGTGGGAGAGCAGGGAGATGGCCTCCTGCTCCCCTGATTACTCTCCCTGAGCCAAAGCGACTGTTGCACTAAGCAAACATCAGTAGCCAATGGAAGCTGTCAGTGTGGCTTTTCTGATGTCTGTAAGTGAGCAGCCTTGCTGACAGCAGTTGCTTGTTCTTTGGTGATGGCCAATACCACATTCATGCAAGAGCTCTATGTATTTTGTGTAGTTTTTGTGGAGGCTTTTCATGTAGGCTTTCTTTGAGCAAATGATGCCAAATAAAATTTTCCAGCAAATGACTAAGAGCCCGATATATGAAGGCATTTCAAGTGAAACTGTAAAGGTAATAAAATCAAGCTGAATATTGTACCCCAATGCATTTTATATTTCATAATTTATGGTAGATATGACAAATTGGGCTATTAGTCTCATATCCCAAAGCTTCAAGAAACATTTTGCATGTGTTGAAACTAAGCTTATGTGCAGATCAGTTAGGCTTAATTACTCTTCCTGCAGCCCAGATTTTTGTCTTCTCTAGGGCTCACAGAAGACTGTGTAACCACATCTTAGAGTACTGCAGATCTTGTTTAATATCAACAACAAAAAAAGGAGAGGCAGATATGTGTTAATCCTTAGGCTTATGTATATGAACTATAATTTGTAAAAGTAGAGTTGCACAAATGGCTTCTTCCTAATCTATTCCTTTCTAATTGTACACTATCTATTCCTTCCAAATCTATTCCTTTCTAATTGTACACTAATGTTACTTCCTTTTGATTTATGAAATCTCTCAATTTATGATTGTATCACCCAAACTTCCGAAAAGTTGAAAATGCCTATGTGAATTCAAATAGCAATTTTGACTGTGTTTTGAAAAGATCTCTGAAATTCACTGTTGGAAAACAGTGTTTAATTCTGACTCCTACATGTCCAGAGAATGTTGGACAAAAACTCAGTACTGCCAAAAAGCAGTAGAGCAGTAGCCTGGAAAAAAAAAACCTATGGAGTTGTCAGCTGTACCTCGCTGTTTTCAGCTAGTCTTTCATCTTTTGAGGTGAGGCAAAAATAGTACAATGTCATGTTAGTGTCTGAAAGGGAGAATATGAGGGCAGCTAGGCAGTGCAGTGCTGGCAACCCTGATTTTGTCTTTGTTTGGTGTTTATAATGATTAAATGACAATTTACGTTGGTGCTGTTTACTAGTTTTTTAATATCCATGAAATGATAATATGATTATTATATTATGCAATTGTGTGTAAGTAGATTAAAGCCAAATAATAAAAATAAATGCCTTGTTTGTGCAAGAAAACACAGCCCTATTATAACTTTACACTATTCATTTTATACTTAGCTTAGTTTATGAGATTGTTAAATGTTAATTGTTTGTATTTTGGATGTCCCTTCATTTTTTTCACAGGTGAACATGGTGTTTCTGAATCCTCAAACTGTGAGAGAAATTGAAAAACAGAGTGTACAATTTATAATCTCCTTCACACATATTGGTTTCTTTCAGATTGTGATATAATCTGGAAGAAATTAATGTCATTAATTTGTTTGAAATATGTTTTGATGGGTGATATTTCATAACAGTACGTAAAGCGATCATTTGCTGAAAAATAATTTCTTTTGCATAATAAGGATGAACAGAATGGGAATATTAACATGAAAAATTCTAATTTTTGGTCGAATTTTGAAGGGAACTTCCATCATGGTATTTTCAGTTTCTATGACTTTTGTATCTAGCTTAAAATAGTGTCTGCAATATTTCATGCATAGTTTCTTGTTGATGGACCATGTGCAAAGTTTAAGGTGTATTTGCACATAAGATAATAGGAAAAACAGAGTATCTCCTTTGTAGTGCTGAAAAAACAGTAACATAACTATAGCAGGAAAGCGTTAGTCATTGCAGGTGTTCTCTATCATGCATTTTGAGATTTATTTCTGTGCTTGTTTTGTGTGACAAGTTTACCTTTTATGATTTGTACCACGATTGTGCCAAACCTTGGTGGAACACTGTGCTTGGTGCTCCATCATCTGCTTGCACAGTGAGCACACAGGCAATACATAAATGTGCAGTTTGTATGACTACATGAAAGGTGCTGTAAAACTCAGTGCAGAAGCATTATAAATATCAAAAGCATTTGTGTGCTGAATTAGATAGGAATCATTGAGATAACCAGTTTAAAGGAATTGAACCATGGCATAGGCTTTCCTTCCTCAACTACATCACCTTCAGCACAAAATCTGCCACTAATACTTTTTGTCATAAGCACAGCAATAGCTGTATTCTAGTGAAGCAATGGCTGTGTGCATTTGTAACATGGCAGCCCTTGATTCTGGGATGATTTTCATTGACCAATCAAACAGTGATCACTAGTAACCCTCCTCTCCCACCCCCGAATTACTGATATAAATGCAAATTTATTACACCTTTTAAATATTTCAGTTTGCATTCTCTAATATAATCTTGTATCAAAAACTTGGTGATATTCTCAATTAGCCTAATTGATGTAGGTTCACAGCTGTGAAGAAACTCTAGAGACAAAATAATAGAAAACAGTATAAATATCTTAAGATTTGTCACAATACTCAGAATACTCCAGATGACACTATCTTTGCTTTGTCACTGAGCTGATGGAATTAGCATGCAAATCACATTAAACTGAAATGCCTTCATGGATGTTTTTCAAAGGCCTCAGTGAGCTTTCTGACTCAGTTAAACATCAGTGCTGCTTTCATGCGTAGATCAGGTACCTCACTGCTCTGACCTCTGACCACACACTGGCTCAGTCTGAGCTTATAAAAAGCCACTCTTGGGGGAACCATTTGACCAGAAAAACAAAGCAAATCAGGCAAGTGGAGGAAAGTTTTGCAAATGTGGTGCTCTGCTGCTGAGTGCTGTCTTTGGAGAGAAACACTGTGCAGATGTAAATGGTTTTCTAGACTCCTCTACTATGCAAGGGAAAGAGAAAGGACTGAATGTCAGGGTTTGTCTGATATGATACGTGTTTGTATCCTGTGTCACCAACAAATTTGTGGGAGGAACAAAGTAACCATTTATCACTGCCAATGGCTCAATTAGAAACGTTGAAATGTTTTAAAACATAAATGTTTTAAGTGTCTTTGCATGCGAGGTATCCTTCGTCCTCTGAAAGAAAATACCTTTTCTTCTCCTTTGATAGTTTTAGATGGATTACCAATAACAAAGTAGCATTAACGAACTTGTTTGAAGACCACTAAAGTGCCCCCAAACTGGAGCTATTTTCTTTTTAATGGATGGGAGCTTTTTTTTTTTTTTAAGACCATGTAAATTCATGGTCATGTCCAGTTGTTCTGGCTGGGCTCCTCTGTGGGCTGCCAGGGAATTCTGCCTTTGTGCAATGGCACAACTTCCTGTCTTCTTCTAGGATGACCTGGGTCTTTCCAGGGCTATTTCTTACACTTTTCCCTTTCACCCCGTGTTGGTCTACAGGCATTTTTTGCCCTTTCTGAAACACACTTTCCTCGAGGCACTCTCCAAGGTGGCTGTGGGTTTCATCTGTGCCCTGCAGTGGGTTGGTTGGAGCTGGCTGGAATGACCTGCTCCTGGCGTGGGGCAGCTCCCTGGTACCTGGGCAGGGACACCCAGAGCAGAGGAATTCTTAGAGCAGCAGAATATCAGTTTATATTATATTCTGTGATTCTTCTAAAAAACAGCACTGAGAAAGGAATCTGCCATTTCAGCCATTGCCACAGATGGCAGGCTGGGAGCGACTGAAGGTGGGGAATCTGTGCTCTGCACTTTGGCTGCGCTCGCTGCACCCATGAGGTTTCCCTCAGGCTTTGCATGGTGTGAATTTTGGCTGATTGACACTGAAACACAGAGATCTTTCAGGGTTAAAACAGAGATGAGGAAAGCATGGGCACCACTGTTGTGAGCTCGAGGGTGGGGAGGACATCCCTCAATGAAGGCACAGGTTTCTGTTTGCTGCAGGCTGTGAGAACACCAGTGTGTACTTTTGAACTCTGAAACACCATCCTCAGGCTCAGCTGAGTGCAGCCTGGGCATCTACTCTGGTCAGCAGTTTTGTGCAATTTTATGATGGTGTGCCCACCACCTCCTCCCCCTCTTTTTCTTTCCTGCTCAGATACTGGGTATCAGTGGTGGCCTGACTGGCTGTCTCTGGCTTAAGCTGGACTCTGGGGAGATAAAACCATAGTTAGGGCCATAAACCTTGCTGAACAGTTGAGGACTAGTTGAGCATGTGCCAACCAAATTATGGCTGGGATGTGAATATGACTATAAGCAAATCATCTTACTCCATAAATAGGGCACGGCACACGGCCTGTTGAACTCTTGTGCGTGGCAGAGAGCTGCACACCAGGATCTTCCCTTGAGTTAGGACACCCCTCAAGGTTACTGCTTTAGGCTTAGGGTTGGATACTCAGTAAGTGAATTGGGAATAAGTGTACTGAAACTTTAAAATCTTTTCTAAGGGATACAAACGATTGATTTCAATCCTTCAGACATAAACCATTGGCTAAGTCTAGGACTAGGTCTGGATCCAGGACACCTGGAACTCCCTCGGAAAGGAGTTGAGAGCAAGGGGGTCCTTTCTCAGCCTTGTGACTTGACAGAAGGACCTCCCCAGCAGTTTTGTCTGGCCCTGTTCTCTAGAGTAAATAATGAAGTGTACCTTGCCATTGAGTCTTGTTAAACCTCTGAGATATTCACTATTCAGCTTTGCTAGATTGCTGTTTTATATCAATAAGCTTATTGCTGCTTCTCTCTTACAAGCAAAGTGCATCGCTGCACCGCGACACCCACGCTGTGTGAATGTGTGTGTCCTTACGGGGCCTCTTGTTGTGAGCTCTTATACAATTTTTCTCATGGCAGCCCTGCTCATTGACAGCATACTAAGTGAAGGCCTTGTGGAGAAATTCGAGGTCTTACACAGATTTAGGATTTAATCAGGGTGTATGATGTGGCTACAAAAAGAAATACATTTGTATGCTATCTTTGAGACAGGTACTAGTTATTTCCTTTAACTAAATGCTGAGGTAAAACAATTACATTCTTTTGGATTTTGGAACTATTATATTCTTTGATAGAAGCTAAGCAGTGTCTTCCTGTTTCAGTTCCTATGGGTAAACTCTGTTTTAAAGGATTTTGATATTTCAATTATTTTATTACAATTAGTGTTATAATAGATATTATAAAAGACTTTATATAATTATTTATACTTTTTTGATGCTATATATAATAAAGTATGCATAACATATATAACCAAACAGTGGTTGTGGTGAATAAACTGTCCACATAAATCTGAATGTGTATGTAAAGTAGAACAGTTAATATTGAAATGTAGCTGTAAGAATAGGCAGATGATAAGGTCTTACCATTAGCTTACAGTGGAATTGTCTTTATTATATTGTTTCTCCAACTAAACTCCTATTTCTTTCAGTCTTGTTTGCACAGAAAATGGACGTGTACCTGTAAAGTGCTCACTATTATGTAAATGTACTGGCAGTGGGAATTGCAAAAGGCATTGTATTAGTATGTTTCTCTTTTCAAAGCCATAGCTAGGTGTTCTCTATTACTATCTGATCTTTGAGCTTGACGTGGAAAAATTTGTTGTTCATCAAATTAAAAATGACACTGTGCTTTGTATTTTATTGGTTGATTATGAAAGGACTGGTACCTAGGTATAACCCTCTCTCACTCTATCTGCTTTTACTTTTGAGATTTTTCCTGGGGCTGGTAAATTGAAGATTGAAGCTGAGAGTGCTATGATAGAAGAAAAATGTGTTCTGGTGTTTTAGGTGAGTTAGAGAACAAGAGGCAATGAAAAGCTATTAAAATTCAGAATTTCAAACAAATGAATGGGAAAGAATACCTCTAGTCTTTCTGCTGATGGATCCTCCTATTGCCATCAAGTAACTGGCTTGGAGAGAATCAATGTTTGAAATTGATTAGGTGCTAGTGCTCTGTACAATGTCTGTCTATTTGGAACACAATGCGGACTAGTAATGCAAATTTTTGCCCCATCATTTTTTCCTGACTATTGTCACTGACTGAGCTTTCTGCCCCTACATTAGTGCGTACAGCATCAAAGTGGTTGATTCAGCATAGGTAAGGATGTGAAAGTCATCAGCAGTAGAGAAAATTGGCATGAGAAAAGAAGTCTTAGGTTTTATAAACCTTTTATGTAGATAAAATTATATAATATAATATAAATGATCTCCATCAGTGGTAGCTCTACTAAGTAACTTTCTGATTCTTATACGCTTAAGGTTTCTGTCTCTTAGTGTAGCTACCTGCCAAATCAGTTCTCAGTTGCTGGTTTTTTTGGAAGTCCTGAAATAAAGTCAGAAATTAAATATTGTTTTTCCATTTATATCAGTGGAAATAATGTTTGCAGCTGCAACCTTGACAGCCTTATTATTCTTTTAAAGCTCCAAAGTACTTTGACCCTCCTTGTAAGACAGGGAGGGAGACAGGGAGTCCTGGGTCTGTCTCCATCTGGCAGTGGAAGACTTAGCATTAAGGATCTGTGAAATAAAATGGTATCTGTTTGGAAAAATCATTAAAGAATATTTGAAATATTTGGTTTTCAGTATGTAGAATTACTCACAGAGTTTTTTGTCCTGCTACTGCGTTTCACTTTTCTTGTGGAGACACTATTTGTGTTGTTGCAAAAAAGTTATAAATTACCTTTGTCACACTAAGTAGTTGTGTCTGGTTGAAATTCAGAATTCTCTAACTAAATTTCACCAATACAAATAAAAATTAAACTTGAAATAAAATGTTCTTCTATTTCATTTTTTTTCATTATTGTGAATTAAGAGAAACTTATATTGTTTGCATAATATAAAAATTATTTAATACCTAATACTTATATTAGTATTTAGTGAGTTACTTTAAATACAATAGAATAGAAATTATGAAAAGGTAAAAAAACCCTAATCAAAGAAAAGCCCTCTTTTTCAATAGAAGGAGCAGAAAGTCAAAAATTGTTAATAAGAGCAGGTACTTAGCTCTAAATAAGAATGAAAATTGTCATTGAGTTTATTTTATAAAAGATCATTGTTTGGTAACTGCATCTTGAGCTTAAACCTGGATTTCTTTGAAATTATGCATCATGATGCATATTTATTTGACTCAAGAAAAATATTAATTTGTAAAATGTCTTTTAAAAAAAAAAATTGAGTGTCTTTAAAACAACATATACCCTTACTGATTTAGTCTTTTGATACAGTCATATTGAGTCTTTTCATATGGTCATATTGAGATTATCCTTTTGTAAATGAGCAAAAACTCTCTGAAGATATTTTGAATATATATTTGCAGTTTTTGGGGAACATGTGAAGTGCATGAGTTTTTGTCCAGGTGTACAAACTTGCTGTTTCCACTCCCTCTCCATTATACTACTTTTTCTTTTAAAGATTGGCTCTTTAATAATTTGGATAGAAGAAGCTGGTGGTGTGGTTCAGTTGTGAGAGAAGTGAGTGGCAACAATGTCTTCATACATTTATAAAAAGGCCTGAATTAGCACAAAGGAAATGGAAAACTTCTAGGTCAAGACCTGAACCAAAATGATGATTTCCTGAGAGGATTCATTATGAGCACTAGTCAGTTCTTTGTACTTAGCAAAGAGCAAGCCCTCCACTAATAATATAAAAAAGAAATCACTAGAAGTTTTTTTATGCTATTTATTTCTGGCAATTGTTTCCCTTTCATTCTGAAGCAGTACATCCTGCACTATGTGCACTCCACACTGTTCATTATCTGGCTCATCATCTGTCAATGATAGATTTTTGTTTTTTTCAGACACCTAAAAGAAACTGCAGAAATCAATCTACATAACTACAAAATCATAAATAATTGAGTTGGAACAGAGCTCAACCATCTGTCTACCAGTAGCTTACTTAATTTCAAGATGCTGCTTGGAAGATATTTATATGTAGTTTACAAACAAATTATTGTACTTGATTTGAAGATGTCAGTTATAGTCTCTGCCTGAAAAATCAATGACATGGGGGACAATTACTATGTGGGAGCCTGGCAATGTCACAACTTGAATTCTGAAGGGCAGAGTAGAGTTCTGTTTGCTGTTACTTTGGATGAAAAAGGCTGAGACCTTAGCTGAATTTAAGGATGTATTACCAACACCTAGAAGGCAGATAAAGTACTGAGAGTTTGAAAGGAGAGTAGGTTACATTTGGAAAAGCAGAGAGGCCAAAGAGAAACAAAAAATTGCTGAAGTTGATGCTCAGACAGATATTGGCACACTTTTAAATGGAACTATTGAGAAGACCAGCTGTAAATACTAGGCTTGAATTGCATTGTGCAATACAAAAAAAAAAAAAAAAAAAGCCTGCATGTATCTAATAAATAATAGCTGTGAAACCTGGGATCAAAACTGTGGAAGAATTGCTATATGTTATGGTAGGAATTGATAATCTCATTTAACTTCCTATCTGAGCAATCATTCCTGTATTTCTATCACTCTTAGTTCAATTATATTTAATTGATTAAAAGAATTTATAAACCAAAATTAAATCCAAAAAGAAATATACATACTATTAGGTGAGAGGCTCTGCTGACACATTTCCAAGTACAAAAGAATTCATGAATTTTATAAACTCTTAAATGCCTTCGGAATAATTCTTTATTATGACTGAAATAAAAATGAATTCCATGGTAACATGTGCTGCAGTATAAGCAAACCATTTTGTAGTGGGTTTTATTTTATTCTTTGCACTATTTAACAATATCGCTTGATCATATAGCTTACCTAATGTGCAGAAGGTTGAGCCTCAAAATAAGAAGTTCTTTTTAACTGATAAGCTACAAACATAATATATGCATAAAAAGCAATTACAATATATGCAAAAAATGGCAAACCTCAAATTTGGAGATTCAAAGCCAGGACAAACAGGAGAAAACTTGAGCAGAATTCTATTCAAGGAGGTACGGACAAGCATTTCACTATCTTTCCGCTTTAAGCCACAGTAAAGGAAGTGTGGAGTGGTCAGAAAGTAGTAAAATATGAATAATGTAGGTGGAGTTCATAGAAAGCTTCCTTATATAGTTTTCAGACAAAATATTCAGGGACATCATTTTGTTCCTCAAATACTGTTTTACAAAGAAAGTTTTAACATGGAACATTAGGCAAGAGTTGATATAAACAAGCAAACGAACAAAACCCCCCAACAAAAATGGACAAATGAAAAACAAGCAAAGGAGAATCCCATCACATTCTTGGAGAGGAACAGAAACATGAAGCAAACTAAATATTCCAAATTAGTCTTGGTCATGTATGTAATAAGCTCAATTGTCAACTAGAAAATAATTTTCCTTTAGTGAGAAAATCTTTCATATGCCATTTATTTCACATGTTCTGTTGCAATGATCTATGGTCTGGCTTGGTATGGAATGGAATGATGGCTATGGGCAGATGGTTAATGATGGTTATGAATTTATAACACTATCAGCATGTTATTTGCATTACTGATGAAATGACCTTCATTAGTCCTTAAAAGTGGTTGTAAGGGCTAAATCACACCAACATGGCAACCAGAGTTCATGAATAAATGTATTGTAGATTTTCAACTTTGCCCTCAAGTCCATGATTCTACTCATGATGAAACTACTGAACATTAAATGGCCTGGGGATCTTTGTTACAAAAAATTGGGATGGCAGTTAAAATCAATTTCAAATGGAGTCCTTTTTTTTTCTTGTGGATATGGCATTTGTATGTATGCCTTGAGAGAAGGATTATTAAATCAAAAAGTCTTTTTAGTGCTTGAGCTGTTGAGGCTGATATTAAAGATACATCTTCTCCAGTAGGAGTGGAAGAATGATGAAAAATATAAAAATGGAGATACTTTCTACATTTTATTTTATTCTGTAGCTTTTAAATTATGGCAGAATTTTTTAAAATTCAAATTGATTGTCCCAGTCTTTGCTGTGCATGAGCCCTAGGACCAAAAATTAGATTGCTTCAATACATTGTATGATGGTTGCAGGTACTGACAGACACCACAAGAAGGGAAAGAGGGCTGACTTGCTTGTAGTCTATCCTTGTGAAACATGGATTAAATTTATTGCTTTTTATGTATTTATTTCACGACCTTTACCAAGTTGGTAATAGCAGAGATGTATTGCCCTTTATAGGTGAATGTGAGTGAGTTATTCCCACACTGCCTTGGGGCTGCACATGGAGCACAGCCTTTATCCTGTGTGGAAAAACGCTGTCTGGCTATGTCAGGTTCTTGCCTTTGTGTTCATGTGGCTGCTTGGCTTCTTGTTACTACAGAGCACAGACAGGGCCTGCTTATATTTGGAGAATTTTGCTTAGGTGCATTCTCTCTCTTTAGAGGATTATATGTCAAATCAATGTGTCATTTCTCCATAAAAGGTTACTCTGAGCAAAGAGAAAGTGTAAGTTGTGAGGTGATCAGGTTTGGTCACTGCTGCCAAGGCTGCCCCCAACCAGTTTTTTCTTGAGAGGATGTGAAGCTCAAGAGGGCACTTGCCTTTCTTAGATAGTCAATCATCTCTGTCAAGAAGGTACCATCAGCGTTCTCCAAAAATATCCTGGAAACAAGCAAGATCTCCAGTTCCTCCTGCTTGTTTCTCTTGCTGTTTGTGTCGGTCTACCCTGTTGTGCTGATTTCCTAGGAAAGGCAAAAGGGTTTTCCCCACAATGCTGTCCTGTAGGCACATCCTTACATGGACATGTTTAAGTTGTGCTCTTTTTAGTCCTTTGCTACTGATTATGAGCACTCTTGTGTCTTAATTTTGCTTGCCTATCTGGTCCACCACTTCCTCACCTGGTTGTTGATCATTCTTTTGCACTCCTGTTGGTCTTAGTTTACACAAAGATGCTTTTGCCCCTCTTTGTCAGAAACAACTTGAAAGAATTATACTGCTGTGTCTGGAAAAAATATGGATTTGAAACAAATGTTTACTATTTTAGAATTTTTCAACATTAGTAATATAAAATGGAATAACTGGATAAAAGCTTAAATGATACATTTTAAAAATAAACAGTATTGCCTAAAGTAGCTTTTGAAGATCAATAGTTTGGTTTTCAAAGATTTTGAGGGGATTGGGAATGGAAGAATGTATGATAAAGTTCTGAGATCTAAATATTGAAAACGTTTCTGTGTCTGTGCACTATGTGTCAGCATGCACAGGTCTGTAGGTTCAAAAAATTTTCAAAAAGTTTTTTTATTTTTTTTGTTGACTCATTTGATTATTACTTGAATTCATCATAAAACCACTGCCTCAATTTCCTCAGTTGTATGCACAAAGGACACAATATATATAACACTCTGTCATCCATCATCCCAACTGAGGCAGTAAATGCTTACCAAGGATCTCAAAAGCAAACAGTCACACCCTGCCAAACTTTTTGCAGTGCAATTTTGAATATACCAAGGATGAGAAAGCAAGACCTGAACTTGAAAAATGTGTTTAAATTAGTATGGTATTGTTTATGCATCTTTAAAAACTGCAGTTGAGGTTTTTGCAACAGCATTGAAAGCTGTGCTTTACTCCCAGTATAGGCAAGATATTTAAATTTTAAGAACTCTCACATGTGCTGCAGAAGCTCAAGTAACCATCTATTTTATTTGGCTAAATTGAAGTTGTGTCTCATAATTTATTTATGTACACATTTCTTTCTTTGTCTTAAGCCTTTTGGCTAGTATAATTTCATTTTTTTAGAACATGTGTCATGAGAAATATGAATTGTCTTATTCAGTTTTTTCTGCCTTTCATTGATCAGTAGAATAGGGATCTTTAAAGATTATCTAGTTCAACTTCCTCTGCCATGTATATGGATGTATTTCACAAGATCAAAAACCTGTCTTTCACATCTGTCCTCTCCCTATTTGGTAATCTTGATTCTGCTTTTTTCTGTCTGGATGTTTAAATCCTTCCTTCAGGGACCACATTCCATAACTTTGTTCATTCTTCACACTTCACTTTTTCACCACTACATCTTCTACAGATATTAATTGTTTCAGTATAGTCAGAATAGGGAATGATACTGTTAATTTGACTTCTACAAGTTAAATTAAAAAAATCTAGGAAAGGTAAATGTTTTAAATGCCGTTTACTTTGTAATCAATGTAACAAAACTGCTGTGAATGTTTTAAGTGTATATGCCTTGCTATAATGTCTGAAGTTCTAAAATAAATTTCATGTTAATCACTTATTAATTATGTTAATCTGATTTTTAGTGCTGGAGTCATGGATTTGACAACATCTGAGATGACATTAGGAGAGCATTAGTGAGGCTAAGAGCTAATTATTTTTTTATGTATGTACTTGGCAAGGATGCAAGAGGAAATGCAGCAGAAGCAGTTTGATACTGCTTCAGAGCAGCCCTTGGGGCACTGCACTGTCCCAGTTGCCTCTGCATGAACTGCAGAGGGATGAGGCAGGACCATGCTGGTGCTGTTTTCTCAGTCAGGCTGTGGGGCAAGGCTAGAGAGAGCTCAGCCTTGTGTTTGAGATGAATTTCAAAATGGATTTCAATAGATTTCAACGGTGTAGTTTACAGCTTTACCAATGTGAAGAAAACTTGCTGTGGAAATGAGTGAGGTGTTCTGGTGCAGTAATCTTCTAGGATTATTGGTTTGACAGCAGCAACATTCAGTAGTAATAAACTATGGGAATTACCACATGTTTTCTTATCATTTGGCACCTGGGTTATCTTTCAATTTCTGTGTCTCTGAGGGCCATCAAAGGACATGCACTGTGCTGCTTTTGAGCTTTGGTAAGCAATTACAGTTTTGTGATCTGGTTTGGAATATGTATTCAGTGGAATAACTTGGACTCTAGAATAAAGTCTAGATTCCAACAGTATACATTTTCATATGTATACTGTTGAACAAATTCTGATTCGCACTTTCCAGTTAGTTGTCACAACTCCTTCAGATGCATTAGAGCACACAGTGGGGATACTCTCACAGGATAATAAGCCTGACATAACAAAAAAAAAGGAAATAAAGCAAACCATAACTGCCTCCCTTTTCAGTCAAATTGATCTTGTAATTATTTCTAATGAGCTTTCTATGTCTGGGGATTTCTTGTGTGTATTTTATTTGGAAAGTACAGTTAAATCTGCAAGTGATTACTGTATGTATTCATAAATATAATGAAAATTCTAGAATATTAAGTCTGTGGTTTGAGAAGAAGTCTAAAACCAATACAATATTCCAACATCCCCAAGAAAACCCTTTTGCATCAAAATTTTTCAAGACATGTCACAACTACTTGGGTATGGAGAATGGACTACTGCTTAGGAGTGGATGTCAGAGCTGAAATACTGTAGGAACGTATGATGTGAAATATGGTGCTGCTGTTTCTATAAAATAAGTTGAGCAAAGCTATGTTATGTTTGATCACCTTTAAAATAAATAGAGACCAGTGCATAGTCCAAAACCAACCCTCCCCTCTGACTCTGATTTAGCGCTAAGCAGGTACAAGGGAGGGTTAAAAGCAAAATTTCCACAATAGACAAATAATTTAGTTTACTGCATATGGCCTTAAAGGTAGATTATCAAATGCTACTTGTTGAAGACATAAATTTGATTTGAGAAATGCACCTTTAGTTTTGTTGTACCAAAGTCAGTAAATCAGGTAAGAAATAGAAAGTGATAAGTCTCAGATTAATTAAGTTTGGCTGATATTGCAAATAATTTCAGAACAGTTGCCCAAGATTGCCACAATGATTGATGAGGGGAGAAAGACAAATAAGCAGCCTGTCCACTCTTTTTAATAAAATGAAAACATATTTTTTACTTGACTTTCAGTGACATTTTAGAACTAATTCCTGAAGTTAAGCCAAGGTTTAAGTTCACTTTTGGGAGTTTACAAATGTTACCAAGGGCAAAACCGACTCAGAATGGAACCTGATCTCTTCCTGGTTGCTGTGTTTTAAGCCCAACAGGAAATGAAGCACCATGCAGCCACTCGCTCAACCCACACCTCTATGCCCCCTCACCACAGTGGAATGGATTGGAGAATCAAAGTAAAACTTGTAGGTTGAGTTGAGAACAGTTTAATACAACAATAATGGTAAATTATAATAACAATGATAATAGGGGTAAAAACCCTGATGCTCAATGCAATTGGACATCACCTGCTGACTGATGCCAGATCCCCCTTCCTGAACCCAGATTAGCCTAATTTCTGCACAACTCCCCCAGTTTATATGCCAGGCATGATGTCCTATGGTGTGAAATATCCCTTTGTCCAGTTTGGGTCACCTGTCCTGGCTATGCTCCCTCACAGTTTCTTTTGTGTACCTCCTCACTGGCAAGGTGTGAGACAAGAAAAAAGTCCTTGACTTGGGACAAACACAGCTTAGCAAAAACTAAAACATCAGTGTATTATCAACACCATTCTCATTCTGAGCACAAAACACAGAGCTGTAGCAGCTACTGAGAAGAAATTAACTCTACCTAGCTGAAACCAGGTCACTGATTTTACTGATGAAAAGTTGTCAATTCAGTTTGCATTAGGCTGCAAGATAAACAGCAGGTATTAGTATGTTCAAGAATGTTCCTGAACCAAGTGTATCATGAATGTCCTGATATCAGACTAACTGTGCTGGATATATAGCATTCAGAGTTTAAATCTTTTTATTACTTTTACCCGTTTATACTATCTTAGAATTCATTGCTCTCCTCAGTCTAATCTCAGCAGATTTACTCAGAATTGACAGAGTCTACAGCCTCTTTGGTCAGCATATTTTGTTATTAACCCTCAACTTGCAACAGTAGTTCTTATGAAAATAGATATATAAAATATTTGAGGTAATATTAGAAGCCCCATGGTCACTATCTGGTGGAGACTATTTCAGAATAAGGAATGATTGAAATGTAAAGTCTGTGATTGTCAGAATTTGTCATTTTTGTCATAACAATCAGATGTTGTGGTCCTTGATGTTATAAGATTTCCCTGGACACCGCCTTTAGAACTCATGTGCAAAGGGAAATTTTTTATCTTTAAATAAAGATTTCTCCTAAAATAGGGTTTAAGAATACAATGCTTTTACCTAAGCTATCTATTGTGGATGCAGGGCTTTGGGAGGTCTTGCCAAATGTTATGAGACATGAATATATTTTTAACTGCATTTTTCAGTATTAGACTTCAAAGATCCTATCTAATTATCTTTAAGTAGGATTATGTACAAAGAAATAAATCCTTGTAAGACTGTATATGATTACCATAAACTAAAATGCAAAATCTACACAGTTTCAAAGGAGATGAAAAGATAATGAACATGGATCTTTCCTTTGTCCTCCTTGCGATTGATTCCCTCCTCCCTTTCTGATTTGTCTAACACACAAAAGCCATTTAAAACAATTTCAGTGTATGAGTTATTCCTCATGTTTCTCTTGCAACATGATGTAGTGCAACAAGATGTGATAAGGTAATGATGGAACAAAGAGGCATACAGTAAACAAATATGTCTCTAAACATGCTCCTTCAGAATAATTAACTTCTTAGTGAAGTTTAACATATTAAATGCATTCAAGACATGAACATCCAAGATGCTAAGTTAGTTGTAAGGGGAGACCATATAGAAATTCAGTTTTGTGGCTTTGTAGATGGCATGCAACCTGTTTAATTTAATTTCTGGAACCTTCTAAATAGTTTAACTTTTTATATAAAAGGAGGATGTATGCTATGATTGTCATGATTTAGTTAATATTTAGAAGCCCAGTGCCTAGTGATGCTAGTATTTATCACCAAAGTATCAAAGGAAATGCCTTCACTGACTACAGTAGGCTTTGATTCATGCCTCAGAGAAGACATAGGGTGGGAAAAAAGTCAGGATTCTGCAGCTTTCTGGAACTGAAAGAAACTCCAGTCTGTTTTAAAATCTGAATGCTTTGATTTCATCTAACATTACAATGCTGCTGCTCATCAAAAGTGTTCAGAAAATTTTTTATTTAATGTTTGTTTTCTTAGTTGTCTTTCATATTTCTCAGCCAGTGGAGGTTTCAGTGACTTGCCAAAGGTCAGTTGGTAGCAAACTGGAGAAGAAAATCAAGGATTTTCAAATCCTGGTTAAGTGGTTCCTCTGCCAAATGCAACTTGCTCTGTTTTTTCAGAATACCAGAGGAATTTTATCACTCATGATTCGTGTAGGCATTTTACTGTTCTCTGGCCTTATTTGAAATGATTTAGGAGTGCAGAATTAGGGTTTTCTGTATTTGTACACAACATCTGCAGTCCCTTAATTTGTCTAGGTAAAGACTAGTTGTGTAATGTATTACCTATATTCAGCCCAAAGTAGGAATCCGTGGTTTCTGCTTGGAAGGTGTAGGTGCTTGCAGGCAACCTGTATTTATTACATTATAATTTATTATTGTAGAGACCTCTTGCAGCACAATCATCCTGTATAGGAATATATGGCTTTTTTTAGTAAGAGTCTAATTTCTTCTAGCAATTTTTCATATCTAATGTATTTGCAGTATGAGACAGGTCATTCTAAATGCTTCGTAGATTCAGGATTAATTGAAGTAGTGCTTCAGTTGTTAAATCCTGTTACTTTCCATCCTTTAAACTGGTAAAACAGAAAAACTCGTGATGAGAAAAATATCTTTCAAAAGACTTGTGAATCTTAAAGTGAGAAATGGCTTTATTGCAATCAAGCTTCTCTGTTCTGAAAGTAACTTTCTATGAAAATTGTTCTCATTCAAGCTTCCAGTTTGATCCAGGTGGATCTATTGCAGAGATTCTGACTTTTCCAAGTCTTCACTTTCCAAGTCTTTCACTTTTCATTAACTTGAAATGTTAACCAACTACATTTCAAGTGAGAGATCTGAGATTGAGTTGAAAGTGTCTTGTCCACCCCTCTGGCCGACAGAAATGTGTGTATGGCATACCGACGTCCCATGAAAATTGTGTCATATATTCTGCTTACTGTACCAAATAACTAGAATAATTTTGTCCTTCTGGCAAAATAAAATTTGGCCAAAAAATAGTGTTTCTCAGTTATTTCCTGAAGGCTTTTGCCTATTTTTTTTCCAGAGTAAAAAGTAATTTCACAATGAAATTTTGACTTGAATCCTGATTTCTCTCTCTTTTTTTAAAATTTTACTTCACTCAAATTAATCTCTAGTTTATTAAGTTACAGTGTGTTTGATTTTAATGTTGTTCTAATCTCATTGTATACATGTAATAGTATGTAAATACCAAAACTTGTGTACAAAGAAGGAATATCCTCTTCCTCATTATGTATCAGATAGACTAAAGAAAGGGTTTTATAACTATTTTCAGAGCTCAGATATTTCAAATCTGTTAATGACTGCTGCTCTACTTTCTTTTGTGGCACAAACATAGTTGACAATAAAGACATAGAATATTTTTAATCAAAAGGAAAATTGCTGCAAAGGAAACTAAAATGTAGATACTCTAAAGGTCAAACTATGACTAAATTGGACAAGTACAGAACATCAGACCTGATTTGCTTTAAAGTGTATAAATCATGAGAATTCAAAAGCTCTAGTGTTTTGATGGCAAGATAGCTTTCTTGGCTTTCTTTATTCCAAGGCAAATTAAAGTGTGGTTGGTTTTTCTGTAAAAATATGATAAGGACTCACAAGACAACTTCATGGCCTTAAAAAGAAAGAAAAGTTAAATGAGACAGAGGCACATAGTCCATTTTAAATTTTCTGAATTCCTTCAGACCAAGTCCAGTGGAGTGCTAGAGCTGATGCAATTGCTACATACCACTGAAAGGAACTATCACAAAATGTGTTCTAGTGTTCCTAATTATACTGCAACCTGCCAAAATATAAATTGGGAAATGTCACATTTGAATGGGCTCCTATTTCGCCAAGCTCTGGAATATACACACTCTTCGCTGTGTCACCCACTGTCTTTTGATATGTCAGTTCGCTGGTTTTTAATGAGTTAGGTACTTAGTTACTTCCATTTTCTTAGAAAATTTCAGCCTTAATGTTTACCGACTGATAAATAAGCCTTTAGTGAAATTGCTCCTGAATCATTAAATGGCAGAGGATCCTTGTGAAAATAAACCAGTGTGGAGTGGGAGTGAGAACAAACTATGTCCTTTTTCAATGGGTGGGGAGGGAAATTGGGTAAATTTAATTGTAAGACATGAAGTCAAGAAGTCAGTCTGTGTGTGTGTGAGGTAACTATGGATGGTGGAATTAGGTATGGACTGGTGTTACTGCTCTTTTAAGTGATTTCTTTTAAGAAAGCTCCTGGGAAAAAAGCTCCTGCTTTGATCAAAGAGTACGGCTAACAACTTGAGTTTTTAAACAAGAAGCTTTCATTTCTGTTTTGTCCATGTATTCTGTACAATCAAAAACTCTTACCAAAAACTCCTATCAAAATTCTGACTAATTCTCTTCTTCAAATAATTGCTAAAGGAAACAGAGGGCCACATTCTGTTAACCAAGTTACTTTTGCTATGATTTAAGTAATTTTTAGAAGCATGCCAGGATTTTGTGAATGCCATAGAAACATTTACTCTGTCTTAGGAAAAGGAGGTTTTAAATTTATCTTAGAGTCTGGCTCTACACGGTTAAAATGCTATAAGGGAATAATTCTGGGGATGCTGAGAAATTATAAATAGATTAGTGGCAATTTTGACATTCTTTGCAAAATACCTTTCCTTATTTTAATTACATTTCATAATTTTGTTTTGTAGCAAATACATTTTGTTTGGTTTTTTTCCACAATCAAATTAAAATACATTTCAAAACTGTGAAACTCAATGCAGAAGAAACTCAACTTTTACTTTCCACATAAATTCACCCCAATGTTTTTGTTCTTTAAATGCATGTAGAACTTATTTTTTACTACTCCTAGCTGAATAAGACCTATGACCTATTTTTCTTAAATCTTCTAATGTTTTGATTGATGAGAAGCTTGACTAATCTGTATAATCAATGAGAGATAAAAAGATTTGCTTGACATGTAGAAATACATAATTTTTGTTACTGAGGGGCAGACTAATATTTGTATGCTTTGCTTGTACTGCATAAACCCATAGTTTGCACTACAGTTTCTGAATTGCTACTAGCAAGAGCTATATAAAATAATTTTGCTTTTTAGCATGAAAATTAGTATGAGAGTGTGTGTGATCTTCTCAAGAGGAATAAAAAGATGATCAGGCCTGGAGCTTCTGCTGACTCGAAGGGGAGATGATAAGATTTTTAATAATGAGGGAAAACATACTGGTGTTATTGGAATGCTGGTAGCTAAATTTTTATGGAAAACATGTTTAGATGTTCTGTTTCATTTATTGCAGTACTCTTCTTGATTTTTTTTTTTTTTGCTCATGGGGAATTTACCATTATTGCATTTTCTATGGACTGTATCCATCTGTGTTGTTCACTTGGCAGATCAGTAGTTCAGTATTTAATTTGTTTTCCTTTCTTTTACATTGTTCTTTAAGTAAAAATGGGTGAATTCAGCATGCTTTAAGAACTGACATAGAACATCCACAACGGTCTATTTTGTATCTATTCAGATTAGGTAAGAATAAAATATTTGTTTTCAAGTAAGTTGTGTAACAGAGGGTGAACAGACTACTGTGAAACCAATCCATCTGTCATATAATGCTAAATTACTGTATTACTTCAGCAGCCTATTTTTTAAAATGCCAAATAGAATTGATGCTGAAAGCTTTCCATACTGTAATACAATTAAGAACAATTTTTTTTTTTTTACAAGATCATGATTTAAAAGTCACTGGTAAAAAGTCATTTTGATAATAGAAGTTTTTTTCTATAATAAATGGAGTTTAATGCCTCAGTACCTCATTTCTTTAGGTGCTGAAAGATTAGCAGAAGGTCTTCCCCCACCATAGGGCAGAGAGTAATGCAGTAATCACCAAACTGCTTAGGCTTTATCTTCTGCATGTGTTAGTGAAACATTGCTATGGGTTGCCCAGAGAGATGGTGGATGATCCATCCTGGAAACATTCAAGGTCAGATTGGATGGGGCTCTGAGCAATCTGTTCTGGCTGAAAATGCCCCTGCTCATTGCAGGGGGATTGAGTGAGATGAGCTTTGGCAGCTCCTTCCAACCCAAGCTATTCTATGATTCTATGATTCTATGACTCTGATTCTATGACTCTATGACTCTATGATTCTATGATTCTATGATTCTGTGATTCTATGATTCTATGATTCTATGATTCTGTGATTCTATGACAGATGTTCCTCCTTGAATTTTCTTTGTGAATGGAGAAATAATCCTAGGATTTTTCAGCTGTTAGTAGCTTCCTTATCAGCTATTGCCTAGAGCATGTTACAGAACCTCAAAATGTAGGCAGGATAATTTTCTAAATTGTTGTTCCATTTTCTTATCATTGTTTGCCCTAAAATGTTATTTTTATCAATGTAATTTAAAGCATTTCTTGTAATTACTTGCTCCCTCATCATATTTGAAGGATAATGGTATTACACTTTTTTAAAAAGGTCTCATCCTTGGTCAACAGTAGCTGCTTCTAAAATGATCTTCTGTGGTGATGTACCTTTGTAACATTTGGGATCATTGGAAAAGTGAGGAGAAGAGATTCCAACCAGACAAATTTAGATTTAAAACCACTATACACAGGTGATATAAGAAATATGTACCAATTTAGAAAAAGAATCTGGTTTTGCAGACTTTAGAATTAAATTACAATATTCTGGAGTTAATGTAAGTATTCTCCAGAGGAGCATCACTTTTTTAATGTGGATGAATATATCATAACTCTGTTATAGTTAATATTTTTATGAAGGCAAAATGTGCTATTTGCTACATTTCACTTTTGTATCTGTTACCTATGTATAAGCTATCTTTGTTCCTTATTTTCCATCTCCTACAAAAATGTTTGCATCTGTTTTCTTCCCTTAAATCTCAGCCTGTGTACTGACCAGAATATGTTCTTTCTTTAATTTTTTTCCTGTTGAATTTGGACATTTTTATTTTCATCTTTTTTATTTAAAAAAAAAAAAATCAAACAGTTTGTCCACTCTTGTAATATTGTTTTGAAAGGTGCAAATGGGATCTCAGAGATCAGGTTTGCAGTTAAACTTTTCTGTTTCTGAAATATATAGGAGAATTAATTTTTCATGTCAGGACCATCATATCACAAATAATCACTACAACACAGGAAACATTTTGGCTTTGAAAGAATGTATTTTGAAAAATCTGTATTTTGCCTGAGAAACATTATTTCTATCTCTGGTAGCGCAGTTTAGAAGCTCAAGTCATGGCCTGACAGATTAATTAAAATTATTTATAGGTTTGGCTGCTAAAAAAATATATATTTTATTCTGAGTGCACACATCTGCAGACATCTCTCTATTAATAAAAACAGTCTTTCACCAAGACCTCCTTCATCAAGCTGTATTTTCTTCTCAAGTGCCCACAGTGATGCTTCCCTTTCCTCTGTCATTCTAACCAATTTTTCACACCTGTGATGGAAATAATGATTTTACTGCAAACAGGAATACAATTTCCAAAATTATAATTGACTTCAGTGGTTTTGAAATTTCACCATCTGAATGTGTTTTTCACTCCTTTGAGTAAACTTTCCCTGGTTTTGTTGTGCAACAGTACCATTCAAGGTTTGAGAAATTTATATTTTTAATTGATTCTAATGAATAACTTCTAAGTTCCAAGAAAAACAGGTAAATAAAATGAAATGCTTTTCTTTATCTGTCTGGATTTTAAACATGAGAACCATTCATTTAAAGTAGTAATTTTTGCATCATTGCCCAGCCTTTTCTATTTTCTGTATCTGATTGTGACATTTACTAAACATAGAAAATGCTTCTTGGCTAGGAAAGGGCAGAGTGAAAATAAATTGTCAAGTATTAATAGTATGAAACAATTTAAAAACGTATTGGAATTATTTTGCAAGTGGTTACTTAAAAAAATATAGCCTTTTTTCTTACTTAATATGATTTTTCTTGTTTGAAATTGCATTTTCATGAGGGTCAGGGAGCTGGAATTGCCAACTACCTGATTTTTCATAGACTTAGTGTAGCATTTTCTATAACCTTTTTTTGGTTTCTAAGCTGAATCAGTATGATATATTCTTCCAGACTTATATGCTTTTCCTGTAATGCCAGTTGAGTAGCTTTTAGAAGCTACTTCTAAAACAACAGTCTGCTGTTCACAGTCCAGCTATATATATTAATATCTATTCAGTGAACTGGATGTGTCTTATATATCCAGATGGAGGATTCTTGGGTGAGGCAAGAAAGTATTAAAATAGGTATATGAAAAGCACAAGAATTTCTTTTAAGATTTGTATTAAACTACAAGCACTTTTTAAATGAAATGCTGGTTTTTATGATTCAGCATTTTGGTTACATGAATAAGACAAGAGCATGCTTAAAATTATCATTCAAACCCACAGTTTGAAATCAGCGAAGGGTGCAGAGCTGATCTTACTGATTCAAGTTAAGTGATGAACTTACAGTGTTGATAATAAGGAGAAGCCCAGTGGGACTGTTCATTTAACTAGGCCTCAGAAATAATTGCATAGAACTGGCATCAATTTTCAAATAAATTCAAAATAGCCTAAATTATTCTCAATAAATGACAAAGGTTTGCCCTGCACTCATTTGATATAAGAACAGGCTTAGTATACATAGTACCACTCTTGTTTTACAACCAATCTGAAACATTACCTATTTGTTGAATCTGACACAGTATGGATAAATAGGGCAAATCAATTTGAATCTTAATTAGAAATTCACATTTACAACTACAAATGAAGCCATAAGAGTAATGACAGATAATGGTTCAATATAGACCTTTGTGCTACATGCAAAGCCAGAACGTCTTTTGGTCTCCACAGGTATTCTGTTTAAGGACAGAGTATGAACTATTTGCTCACACCAGTGTCTTCATATAGAGAAGGAGAGAGACTTGAAACAGAGGTGTCAGCATCATAGGAAGAAAATTAGGCTCTTCAAATGATCTCCAGTGCATCTATTTAATATGATTGGAAACTTTTGTGTGGCTTGTCATTGATTTTATGATGTCTAATAATTATTTCAGCAAATAGAGGTTCTGAAAAGAATGAGACCAGTCGTTCTTGTACTCTTTTAATTAGGTTATTCTCTAATTTAATGTTCATCAGAGAGTATCTAGGGCTGTTTCCTGCATTGGTAGACCAGAGAGGCAATATTGCTGTCTTAGAGAAAATCCTGACTAACTGCTTTTATACCAGCAAGCTTAGAGGGTTCGTGCATGGCTCTCATTAACAGTCTGGTTAGTCTTGTGAGTCTTGTGTGTTTCAAACCATCTTTCAGCACTGTACTTTGGTCAAAAATCTAAATGTACTTTTCTGAACTTCTGAATGTTTTAAACTGGGTTTTCCTATCAAGTAGGAATAAAGAGTTGAAATAACCCAATTCTGCAAAATGGAAAAAGCTAAAATCTTTGATAGGAAGATACTAAACCATCTTGTTTCTACACACTTGATTTAGAAAAAGAGTTGTCAGCATTCTTAAACTGAGATTGTTTATTTTAGTTTGGTGACTTTGCCTCATACACTAGGTGAACTGAAGATCTCCCATTAACCTTCTATCAGACACCTCCATGGTAATTTTTTGCTGATTTGATCTGGCAATCAGTTTGCCTGTGCCTGTGCTTGTCAGTGAAGCAGTCAGAAATAAAGTGGCCCTTACCTTGTAAGGAGTGTTGTACCTTTCTCCTACCCTGCAAGTTTCATTCAGCCCACGTTGCTTGATGTACATCTCTGCATGGGAGGCAGGCAAAAGAAAACCTCCTGCAACCTTCTGGCCAACTGCCCTGATGACCTTGAACTCTGTAAAGTGTTAAAGTAGAGAGGGGAGAAAATGTCTAAGGAAACATGTGGCATGCCAAAAGATACATACAGTAACTGTTTGTACTTTTTAACAAGTTTTGATGAGGTTTTTTGGTTAGTTCCACTGGGTTATTCCACCCCTGCATTTGTGGAAAAGGAGAAAAAAGGTTTTAGCAAAATTGAGAAAGCTGTAGTGTGGGTGGACCGCAGTACGCTCAACGTAAGAGCAATCCCCTGTTCTGATGTATGAAAACTCAGTACAAAATTATGCTTATTTCATTCTGGAGTTGCTGAGTACACTCTTAATTCCCTGGCACTGAATTTATTTATTTATTTATTTATTTTCGGAGCAGAGATCAAATTAAGACATTTGTGTATGTCTGTGTAGACCAAGGCTTCAAGTTTTTACCATGTATCTCTTGAACTAACTTAGATTCAGACAGATAACATTTTCTAGAATTGGAATCCTTATATCTAGTGATCATCTGTATATGCAGTTGATTTAGGCTTGATTTTAATGGAATAAAAAACTCTTGTCCTGCACTAACAAACTTTTTGGTTTTCACTTTTGTTGCATTTGAAGTAATGAAAAGAAAACCAAGCCAAAGCCACTTCTTAAGATGCAGTGATGCTGAATTATGGATCAAGTTGATAATTTTTGCAAGATGTGCAGATGAGTAGCAATAAAATTCCTATTTAGATGGAGAAGTTTAAAGATCAGGGTCTCCCCTGCCGAACCACATAGCACTGTGGCACTAAGGACCATAAAAATTCTGCTCTTAGGAGTTGTATTCATTTCACCTAGCTATAAGTGGCTAAAGGATAGTGATCCTGGTGTGTTGCCAAGATCTCCCCTGTCAATAACGGAGAAAGACAGATCCCTTTGGGCAGGTGATGATCAAAGATGGAAGAGTTGAATTGTACCCCATATGGCAGAAGCCTCTTTGGTCATGTTAAAGAAGAGAAGCCTGATAAGGATACTCCTTCAACAAGAACCATTACCTTTTCTTCGTATTGGATAACTTTAAATCTCCCTTCTCCTTGGTCAGATACCACTGACTCTGTGGGCTTGTCAGTTGTCTAGGAACTCCTGGTTCTGCTCCTGGGGTAAGCTGGACATACCTGCATGGCCAGCTCCCAGTGTGTTCAGGGTAGAGTCAGTTCTCATTATTATTCAATGATTCCTGCATCCTGCAGCCCTTCTGTTACAGAATATTGTTATCTGCTTTCTTCTTGCTGCTTTAGAGAAGATGCATTGTCACTGTTGTCATAGAGCTGGGCTTTGAAGTAGATTTCACAGAGTCCTTACATGTCAAGATGAGGACTGCAAATTATCTTCCCAAGGAGACAAGTGAAGATTTAAATATTAATATTGTAAGTTTGTTCTGAGTTGCCTGTGCAGTAGAAGTTCAGTGAGTTTTTGTCAGGGTTAGAATTGCCTCACGGGTAAACAAATGTCACATTTTTTGAAGAATACATTTATTTCAAAAGCCTTCTGTAGAATCTGTGCTGCACTGGAACTTCTTTCTAGCTATACTTTCCCAGTTAATGATGTATAATGATGACTGAAAAGCTAAAAGATATGCTTATGTAACTGCCTCTTCTCGAGCATATTGAGCTTTATTTGCAAAGTGATCAGGAGGCAAATTATTTGTGGGTTTGTTTTCTCTGAGTTACTTAAGAATATTAGGACAAAAAAGGATCCCATTGCCGGACCAGGGTCAGGCAGTTTTAGCAAGGTAAGGACATAGGAGGTGAAATTAAGAAGCTTCTATTTCACTTTTGAACATTGAGTCAGGTGACTCAGAAGCAAACAATGATGCATCAGGAAGGAAAATTATTATATCAGGCAGCAGCATGTGTTTCCCAGATTAGGCTTCTTGAGCAAAATTAGATTAAGATTTTCTTTCATCATTCTAATTAAACTATTCTGCCCTTTTCATTGTCTTAGGTCATTGTTGATGAATGACAGAGGAGTGCCTTGACTGCCACTTCCCAAATATAATTAAATTTTATGGTTTTCTGTGGAAGAGGTTATATGTATTTGCTGAATTTAAAGCAGCTGGAACAGAAATAGAAACTACGGATATTGAAAGTTGAACTGTGCACCTGCATATGTTGAATTGAATAGGTTTGAATCTTTAAACTTTTTTCCTTTTAAATTGCCCTTCCTTTTCTAGGGTTCTTATGTTTAAAATTTAAGATAACCACAAACCACAAGTAACTTCTTAGATTTCCCTGCAAGAAGGGATGGGACAAATAATTTTATAGTCTAACAGTTAACATGCAGAATCCCAGGTCAACTGTATCTAGTTGTGTTGTGTGTTGTTTCAGAACATTTCTACTCACTTAAGAAGTAATCTTTGTTCACTAAGTTGACCAGGCAGTTCACAATGATGCTGTCTGGAGTGTGAGCTGCCTTTTACACAGACAGCATTCACTCCCTACACAGAGCAGTGTGAGCTTGAGCAGTGTGAGCTTGACCTGAAGTGGAAGGTGTAATTTTGCAGTACAGACATCCTAGAGCTCACTTTGCTGACCGAAACCAGAGACCTCTCCCAGAGCTGCAGTCCCTCTCAGAGTCAGATTTTATGCTGTTTAGATTAAATCCTGTACACGAAGCAAGTTTAGGAAAGCATATATAAAGATATTTTAACAATTTATTCCATATACCCTCAAACACTGATTACTGACAGCACTAGCAATGCTGGGCATTTAACATTTGCACTTGTGTTCTTGAGCAAGCAGTAACTGCATCTCTTTACCTGTATTACTGTGTTTGAGAAGAGGGGCCTGTGTTTGTAGTAATCCTTATTATATTGCAAATATTCCTTTACCATACTGCCTTATGTACAAATTGTCTTCTATACTTTGTCCTACAGTAATGTTCATTATTCACTCTGCAGTTCTAGCAATGTTCTTACAAGCTTACTCTGCATGTGTGGAATTTATCATCAAATATAATCGGCAAAAATTTTCCCTTGAATTTGAGTGACTTCTTATTCACTTACAGGCACAATAAGACAGTTTGCCAACTGAATTTGGAAGTGGTTGATACAAACCTTCAGTTGCTATGTGGATAAAACATGTAGGCACTGATTCCATTTCATAGATAATGGTTTTTGTGGTTGAAAATTTCTTCAACAATCTATTAGTAGCCTTTTCTTTTTAAAAAATTAAATTCCATGTCAGATGAACGCTGGTTCTTTTCTTCTGTTCCATTTTGCACATTGCTTAATTCTGAGCAATAGATTGAGTTTTTCACCCCTTGCTAAAAGTATCTACTTCTTGTGTATACTTTTTGGTTTGGACAATGACGCTGGATTTGTATTTCCTAGGTTGTTAATGTATGATCTATAAGTACATGGAGCATGGCAACCTCCAGACACTGTCTGTATATATTGTTTGGTTTTTTTTCATGAGCAGTCAAGCTAATTGGTTTTGTTTGCTATTTTTTTGGTGTGGATATTTGTTCTTTTTCCTAAGTACACAACTGGTGACCCTAACTGCAGTTCCCTTTCCCACCTCTATAAAAACTCCCTTATTGGGCCAGTTAATGCGCAGCTGCACCCAGTGGTGGTTTGCTATCTGCTAATGGGGGACATCTGACTTTGGGGAAAAAAAAGTGCATGAAAGTATTTTGTCTGCTTCCACTGCACAGCCCAGCCACAAACTTCTAATGAATTTTTGGGTGCCTGTTAGGGGTTACAGAAGCGACATAGAAATTTTTGTTGAGCTTTGACTAATAAAAGAGTATAAAACGCCCTGTCACACAGAATTTTTAATATGGAGTATGTTGGTGATTGAAGTAAAAAGAAAGAATAATTGTAATTAATTTCATCATAGTTTCATTGAATGTTTTGTGAAGTTGGATATTCAAAGAAAGAAAGAAAGAAAGATGGAAATTATCGAATGTTTAAACTTCAATTACGAAATGGGCAAGAAGAAAAACTGGCATTGTAAGCCAATGACTCTACTTAAATATTCTTTGTTTTCCAGTAAAAGGGTTTTCTGGTGATAGTTCAGAGAAAAGTGAACTTTTGAGTTGGGCTCAACTTATATAATATATGGTCCAAATTAGCCTAAGAATTGAATTGGAAAACTTAGCTAATGTAAAAATGTATGTATAAGAAAATCAGCAAATTGATTTAAAATGTTTTTATACCCACCCATTATTACCTGCAAAGAAATCTGATGTTTCTGGCTCTGCTGTCTCCAGGGATTCAAAATTACCACTTTTTTTTTTCCTCTTTCTCAAAAGGTGGAACTTTTGCTTTGAATTTAAAAGCCCAATTTTTGTTTTGAACATTCTATTTGAAAACTCTATCACTCTCTTTAAAGTCTGTAGGTGTCTATTTTGCTTTTATAAGTGGTACAATACCATTGAAACAATCAAAACATGAAATATAATATCCAGCTATGGTTTTTGTTAAGTTCTTTTTGGTACTTTAACTAAATGTAGCTTTAACTAAGTTGTTCTGCATTTTTATTTCTTTCTCAAGAGTCTTTGAATATGTATATATTTTTACTATTTTTCATGAATAAATTAATTTCATTTTTAGCCTGTTTAATAAAATTATAGAATATAAATTAAAGAAAGAAATAGAAAGAGTGGACCTGTCATTCTGAGACATTGATGTGGGATTTCTTGGAGATTAATTTTAAGAAATAATTCTGGATTTATTTTTTCTTTCTTTCGTTTTTTTCTTTTTTTGTTCAGATGGAAGACGTCATAGCCCGCATGCAAGACGAGAAAAATGGGATTCCTATTCGTACAGTGAAAAGTTTTCTTTCCAAGATTCCCAGTGTCTTTTCTGGTAAGAGTCAAAGTGAATTTCATACTATTTTAAAGTATTCACTCTGCCTTATGTGAGGGAATGCTCTAATGGGAAACATTTTACATGAGTACTGTTGAGAATTTACAGTCATCTGGTCTGGAGGAGACATTCTCTATCCTTTGAATACTTTAATTATAGAAGTTTTTGATGTTTCTGTCAGATTGGAGTGGGTTTACACAGAGATGTTTTTGTCCTGAAAATTAGGTGAAGGGAATGCTTAATTTATCACAAAAAGTTAATTATCTCAAAATGGCAATATTTTTATGGCAGGTCAGGTCTGTTTTTTAGCCCGTTTCTGTAGCAAGTATGAGTTGAGTGTATTGGCCAGTAAATAAAGATAAGAAATGTCATAGCAGCAGAACAAAAGAAAAATCACCACCACACTCTGCAACTGATACTGATTAGGGGCTGTGACCTTTACTACAACATTCATGATCTGCTCTGTAGCTGGCTGGCTGTGCCTGAGAAACTAAGGCTGAGATCTCTGTGGTGATTTGCAAGGCAGCTGTAAACTTTATAGCTAGTCCAGGTCAGTGTTGTCATAGGCACAAAAATCTGTCCATTTATTAATTAATTAGAATATACTTATTCTGTTAGCTGCATAATTTTACAATAACTTATGCATTATATATGTGGTTATATACTCCAAAGAATATGGAGTTTCTTTGAATAGATGCTATTGTTGAACATAATTTTTTCCATACTCTGTAAGAGTGTATCCTTATATAGAAAGTATTTAGAGAAGTTTTTACTATCCAGAGCAGGAAAAAGAATTCTGTATTTTAATTTTCAACCTTTGGAATGTTTTTGCTAGTGAATAATTCTGTCATAAAGAAGGATAGAGTCTTAAGGGTGAACGAAGTTAGTACAGCATGGCATCATATTTAATAATTCATATTAATTGTTAATCTCTGCCTTATCTTGAGTACTATGGATTTCAAAATAGACCAAAATGTCTTTTTTTTAAAAATTGGATTAGACATCATACTTTTAAAGGTTGAGCTAGAATATATACACAGTCATACATAGCAGTTACTGATGTAACAACTTTTCTGTTGATGCATTAACTTCAATAGCTTCAGAGGGAAAGAGAAAGCATAGGAGAGTTTATTTTCTTCCCCCTTTTCTGATTTTCTCCTTTAAATACCGGGGCAGTAATTTTTGCTACACTGACTAAAACTCCCACCACAACAGTATAACTGTCATTTTAGTTCTATTAATCTGCTTTCCTGTCAGTTGACTCTCCTGAATGGAATCTAAAAGTTTCAAACCTATGTCCTAAGTAGCCAATTTCATTGGATATGCTAGGAGTTTATGAGAATGTAGCAAACAATATTAGCTTGAACACAAAACTGTTCATTACTAGGAAGCATAGGAATATTGTCTATGGATCATGATGACAATAATGCAAATATATTTAATAAAAACTTGTAGTACTATTAATACCCACAAAAGCATCAAAGTAGATGCTGTCCAATTAAAATATATATATGCATGTGCTCATATATTGTTATATACTTACATGTATGTGTGTGTTTTGGGTGTGTGTCTATGCTTAATGGGGTTTATTGTATGCAGCCATCTGTCCAGGATTATGTTCAATAAATCCTGGAGCTTTGCAATTCTTTGGTATTTTTGGTTTGTGGGAAGAAGCAAAATGGATAGCACTACCACAGCGAAATCATGTTCCTACAAGCACTTAGAAAAGAACTATACAAGTCCTTTAAACAACTTGTAAAAACTAAGGATGTCCATAAATTGTCTCTCAGAATAGGGTCTCATGTGATATAATTTTAATTATGCTTTTTATATATGTATTTTTAATTTTACATTCTTTTACTTCGTAGTATTGCTTCTGAAAACAGCAATTAAGAAACTATTTGAAAGAGCTGTCACATTTTTAATGCTGAATTACTGACTGTCTCTAAAGACGACTGGATTAGCAAAATCAGCCTGGGGAATGGTATTTGAATTTAAGAGAATGTTGTGATTGTAATAAATAGGATGATGCACTTATACTATGTCATTTACTAAGTCATTCCTGTAATGTTTTCAGTAGTAAAATATCCACAGAGAGAAACATTTGAAATACAGATATTCCTCTACACACATTGCTGTGCTTCAGAAAAATATAAGACTAAGTTAAAGACTAAAGACTTTTTGAAATTTTGAAAATATGATAAATCATTTTGCTTTATGTTCCATATATTCCATACATTCATAGATGTCCCTGTTGAGCAGCTAGCAGAGTAATGAATGCATCAGTTCTCAGTGACAAGAAGGAATGACCTTTATTGTTTTGATTTCATCACATATATAAAGTTCTCAAAAGTCACCCAGATTGGTCAGTCAGAAGCCTTCCCCCAGGCCTGATTGGCCAGGCCTGCACTGCCCAAGTTCTGAGACACTGTTCCAACAACATCCAAACTTTATCTTTATTTACAAAACACAAGAAAACTTCTCATGGGAAAAACCTGTGCTAGCCACACATAGAGAGCAAATAAAAATTTGTAACTTTTAAGGCTCTAAGGAAAAATGTAGGCAGGAGATTTTGCTCCTTCTATGTAATTTTGCATTTTGGTGAACAAAAGAAGGACTTACTGTTGTTGTCTTCATGCTTTTGAAATGTTTTGGAGGAGTGAAGAAGATAGTGTATATGGACATCTTGCTGGTCAAAAATAATAAATGCATGAAGATTGTCATGTGCATTCCTTATTAACGTGGATTAGAGTATTAGGAATGAAGAGAATGTGATTTTCCTGGTCCATGGTTCACCTTTAGACCTGGAAATGGATAAAAAAAACTTGCTTGAAATGATGAATGTAGGGGGTCTGACATATGAATCATGGAGTGTGGCTAGCACAGGTCTTTCCCATGAGAACTTTCTCCTGTGTTTTATAAACAAAGATAAAGTTTGGATGTTGTTGAAACAGTGTCTCAAGATTTGGACAGTTCAGGCCTGGCCAATCAGGCCTAGGGGGAGGTTTCTGGCTGACCAATCTGGGTGACCTCTGAAAAGTCTATATAAGTTGGAATCAAAATAATAAATCTCTCTTTTCTTGCCACACTGAGAATCCGGGTCCTTTCTCTGCTAGCGGCTCAACAGCGACAATGGAGATTAGAAAGACCTCTAAATTATTAGTTTTATATTTGCTAAGGAAAGATACAAGAAAATGCCAAAGGTTTGCTGTTCACTTTGTGTTGTAGTGTGCTTATGCTGTTCTGGAGACTTCTCCCTAGCAGAAACCTGTACCATCCCATGCTGTAATCTTATTGGTTTACCCCTTTCTCCTCCCTGGCTCCTCCCCTCTGGCTTCCTCTAGTTGGTTCTTCTGAGTAACCACGCCTCTGTTCCCTCTCCTGATAACCTGCTGGGAGAGCGGAACTCAGGGTTTACCATCTTGGCTTTCCAGCACCCCAAACCCTCCGCTGCCTCTTCGTCCCTCTCCACCCTCCTCTGACCCTCGACTGTGGACCTTAATAAATCCCTGGAAACTTCAGATGGTGATCCTGCATTTATTCCATCGCCACACCTGCACAGAGTCTCGCGTCCCCCGCAGCTCCACTGCCTGCTACAGCCACGTGTGTGCCTGGCGTGTTCTGGCCCCGGGCAGCTCCCTCCACATTGCGGTGTGGGGTGGCCGCTTGTGAATCATGATACCCCACTGCCGCAACTTCGAAGCAAAAAGAAGAATTTGGAGTTTACTCACAAAGCACTGCAATAGTCGAGGGTTTGTTTTGGAGGTCTTTGTGGGTGTTTAGCCAATATTTGTGCTGAAAGCTTCATTAGCTAATCAGAACATGAATATTTCATTAAGAAGATGGAGTGATGTCTTATGGTCATTATGGACTATCAGTGTGATTCTTTATAGGACTTTAAAGTGTGTAAAACTTGGGTGAGCTTGGTGATGAATAAAACCTGTGGAGAATGTGCCAGTTGAGTGGTGTGTAAGCTGGAGTGTTGAACATGAGCATTTTTATTGAAGGAGCAGGGAGAACTACAAGAAATGTAAGTTCAGTTAAGGAATGAACACAGAGACAGGATAAAAACTATTCAAGAAAAGCATGTTCGTACTAGTTATTGCTGGCTGTTTCTGATGCGTGGCTCAATAATTTTGGAAAATAGTCTCAGCTTGAACCAACAAAAATAGGAGAAGGAGATCAATAGAAAGGTGTGTTTTTAATATCTGTGTTAAAGAGAAAATGAAAACATTAATTTATTTTTCACTGGAAAATATAATCCATGTGAAGTCTTTAGTTTTTTCTTGTTCCTATATGTGAAGCTAGTATGGTGTCTTTTCCATATAAACATTGTGTATTACCATTTTTAAGAAATATTATTGCTGTTATATCTAATTTTTTAAAATATTTTCCCTGATCTCAGAAAATGCTTATTTCTCTTTTACTTGGGAAATCACAAAAATAATGAAATATTGCATTTTGATAAGCAAATGTACTAATGCAATGATTAATTACCAGTCTTTGTTTGAGCACTAGTAGCAGTATGCTTAGTAAAGAAATGAAGAATTTATGTGCTTAAATATAAAAAAAATCCAACTTAAATCAGACCAGAAGTCTCAGTAGCCTGGTCGGATGTAGCAAGAGACTCCAGAGGAAAGCAGTGTTATAGTAGCTGATCTCACTCACAAATCAGAGGTGGGTGAGCCCAAGGAGTTAGTCACAGGGGATACCTGCAACAGCAATACTGATTGCTTGTTCTACAGAGGCAGGCAGCAAAAAATGGAGAGCAATACAGTGGGAATTGGATGACTCAAGGGACTAATAACAGGAAAGAGAGTTTCATCTGTCATTAGTTTTGATCTTTCCCAGCTGAGTAATGAGTTGTTAACATTTGATGACTTCTCACTGCTGCATGTGAAATTAGTTGATTGGTTTATCCACTTCACTACTGGAGATTACCAACCTGAAACACAAGATGAAAGAGAAAACTCTACTGCTTGGTTTGACAAGAAGCAAAAGCCACAAAGCATAACACTTCTATCATCTGGTACTTTTGGAGCAAAGTAATGGTACATTACAGGGAAATAAAAAGGTTTTGGAATTTCCATTTTTGATAGATTTTCCAGAGTAAATTACCAATTTGGGAGAAGCTAGGGTCTCTCAAGTCTTGAATTTATGAACGTTGTTTTTAACTTCAGTGTCTCCCTTCCTAGGTTGATGACAGGTTCCTACTTTGTTGTTCTATCCATTCCTTCATCTCTCTTTTCTTGCATTGTCCTAAAGTATAATTTAATGGTATAATCATTGATGATTTATTCATGTCAAATGAGCCTCTAGTTATTTGCAAACTGAGCCTTCAGTGTTAAAATTGCAAGCTTACTTCCTTGATGAGGTTCCAGTCTTAATAAAATGCTTTGGTGAAAAGCTCACTATCAGTTCATGAAGGACAGAATCTGGATCATTCCCTCTCCCGTTCCTGCTCAGATGGGCAGATTTAAGCAGGGACTTGCATTCTTTACAGTTTCACTTTTCAAAGCAGAATTTTGAGAACAAAAAGTAATAATCCTCTATTCCCAAATGAATAGTTTGTTAGAAGTTATATCACCAGTCTCTCTTACATCTTTTTTCCATTCATCACTTTGTCAGAGGGACTGATTTGCATTCAAACATTCATGGTCTTTTGGGAGAGGATATTTTTTGTTCATGATTTTTAGAGTCATGTGTAGAAGAGATTGACTAAGTGGAGCCATAAGATTGGACACACGGTCATTTCCAAGTAGTGAGATAATTAAGTGATAAATGACTGATGCTTTGAATGCTTTACAGAAAACCAAAGTGGATATTTGAGTGCTGTCTGCATCCCTTCACCTCTTGTTTGTGTTTGTTTGACTTTCTTGGCCTCATGACTGGAATGGTAACCATGAACAGAGAAGGGTTATCATAAGCTGCTTAAAACTTGACAGAACTTTTGTACTTACAGGAAATCAGATTTGTGACAGCTTTGCTTTTGGGAAGTGCAGAATGAACAAGCTATGATGAGCTGGGATCAAATAAGATAAATGCTCTTCAGAAAGAAAAGAACTCTTTCCATTATCTTTAATAATTGAATCATAGAATTG
Source organism: Lichenostomus cassidix (assembly GCF_008360975.1). Lineage (NCBI taxonomy): Eukaryota > Metazoa > Chordata > Aves > Passeriformes > Meliphagidae > Lichenostomus > Lichenostomus cassidix. The sequence goes on along the minus strand of NC_139483.1, from coordinate 45,361,953 downwards.
TTTTGGTTGGAAGGGACCTTAAAGATCATCTAGTTCTGGTCTCCCTGCTGTGGGAGATCTCCCTGATCTCCACTAGATCAGGTTGCCCAGGGCCCCATCCAGCCTGACCTGGAACATTTGAAGGGATGGGGCACCCACAACTTGTCTGGGCAGCCTGTTCCAAGATGTTTATGCTCTCTATTTTCATTTTAAGGCTTATGTTAATATCAGATCTTTATTAAACTACTAGTGGAATGAAAAGCTTTTTTAAAACATGAAGATATTTTAAACAGAACAACAAATACTCATTTAAAGGTTATTTCCTCTTCTTAACCAAACAACAAAAAACTTTATTCTTATGCTTGTCGATTCAGTGACAATTGCCATTGGGACCATTAGTAAAAAGAAGGAAATAATGTGAAAAAAGGCTGAGGCAATTTTGCAAAATTGTCCTAGGAAACTGAAATATACTGAAAACCTATTGAGAATCTTTTAAAATAATCTGTGTGCAAAACAGTCATAGATATCTGTTCCCTTAAAATACAAAAAGATTATTTTCAAAGACATTTAAAAAAGAAGTAGGTATGGAGGTTATGAATGATGGAAAAAAAATCTTAATGGTTATTCTCTTGCTGTGAGATTGAAAATTGCTAGGAACTTTAATTTTCTTTGCATTTTGTCCACATGAAGTGCTGAGTTTGAATTAGATGATCCCATTTCCCAAATGCATGCTTCCTCCCAAACACTTGTTTCCAGAAAATTGGCTCAGGGCCTTGGTGATCATCAATATTATATGAATTATATTATATATATTATAGATATATATAATATTGATTAGTGATTTTAGTGATAATATAAAATAATTTCTATATTATTAATAAAATATTTTAATATTTTATATTAATAAAATTTCTATAATAGTGATTATAGAAATTTTTCCTAACTTTTTTTACTATGCTGTTTTGTAATTAAAGTACTTCTGTCCCTTTGATACACCTTCTTTCTAATATCCTTGTGTGTAAGATTTTGCCACTGTTTTAAGTGGAACAGAGTTGCAGCTTTGAAGTGTGAGAACTTTTAAGAGGAGTATGGGAAAACCTGCATTCACCACAGCTAAAAATTTACCTAATTTGCCACCCTTGACACCCAGTCGCTGTACTCTGGACATGTAACATTCATGGAAAATGTGGGGTGAAAAGGGAGCCCTGAATCAGCCTCACGTAAACCTGAAATTATCAGGAATTCCACAGTCTATCACAGCTTCACTTTCAGTAGTTCACCATTTTTTCTGTCGCTAACATCACATAATAATTGCGTTTTGCTGGTTTGCTATCAGCAACAATGAGTGGTACTTAGAGAAAACAGAGAAAATAGCCTCGTCCAACCCACACATACAAACATAAGTATCACACGTATTTGTGCTGTATGGATTTGCCCATGGAGGCAGTGCATAACATACCAGCTTAACAGAAACCCTCTTAGACTGATATAAGCAGCATCTGTAGTAGTGATAGCTTAACTAAAATCTGTTACGTGCACAAAATCCATAGCAGGAAGAAAAGACTAGATTGTGTCTAAAGAAGAGTGAATGTACAGAAATGTGTTCAGGAGTTTTTTTTAAATGGCTTTCCTTCCATGCTATCTCTTGGAAATCTCTTAGAAAAAAATACTGCTGATGCTGAATAGCAATGATTACAACTAGTGTAATAAGTATCCGTGAGAATTTGCCAGGCATGTGTATTTTAAGTAATTGTTTTAATTAGTAAGCAGAGCAAAGTAAACTATTTGACTTCACCAGTTTAAGAGGTTCTTTTATAACTGCAAAGCTGTTTAAATCACATTGGAATTTTTACACAGAGCAATGTGAGGGAGGCAGAAGAGAAGCACTTTCTCAGAAGAAAGTGTCTGCCATCACTAATTTCTGAGAGAGGAAGGAAATTTGCAGCTCATGTTAAGAATGGGGAGAGGAAGTGTGTAGATGAAGACAAATGAAGTCCCGTCTTGAAGTCCTTTTTCAGAGTCAGTAATGTTGCCACAATGTGAAATCTGTTTCATGGTACACTTGTTGAATAGTCTCTGGATACTATTTCAGAAATGAACATCCACTTGGACAAAAGGAAAAGAAAACCAATTTGGTTCCTCTAAGGTCAGATCCTTTGGGTCCCAAAAAGTGTGCGTTGTCTTGCAAAATCAAAACTTTGCAATGGTACATTAGATTTGTAAGTGTCAGTTTGTATGAGTCCATAAAATTCTAAAGCTGGGAATGTGCAGTGGCAGGTTTGGGTACTGAATATATTGTCAGTTAGAATGGAATAGAATAGTTACAGGGAATTTCTGCATGCAAGGCTGTAGTTAAGCAGGTACTGTAATTGTTTTATAAACAGAGACAGTAGTTATTAATACAATTATATTTTGGAATACAAGCTGAAAAATATCTAATTTTTTAATTTACATGGCATTGCATCCTATTGTCTGGTGGCATGTTTTTGGTTGCATGGTGATTATTAATTATATGTGTTTAGCAACCAGTGTAGACATGTGATAAGTATTGCTGGTACAGACAGAAATAACATATTATTTACAGGTATCCTGCTAAGTATAATACAGTGTAAACAAAAAAAATCTCCTTTTCTTTTTAAGATGATACATATGTATCTGGAATAGTAGTCCTCTGTTCCTCTTAAATGATGTCTGACATTGGCTCATTTTGTGACTTTTCAAGCAACATGATTTCTTTCTACTTCGATTTTATTTTTCTGGTGCATAATTTTCTGTCTTATTGTCTTTAAATCTTCTGTTTAAAAATAATTTAAATATTTAAAAGAGCAGCAAGCTGCATGCAAAGAGAAAGTGGTTCTGTATTTGTGGATTTCAATTATCTATTTTTACAGGAACGTACATGTAGTTGGCCAACAGTTAAAATAAACAAAGTAAAATCATTCCCCAGAGAATATGCCCCTTTAGCAAGAAATCAAGTTAGCAGGGTTTACAAGATTACTTGTGATTTAGCTCCTAATTCTGTTGGTTCCAGCTATGAGGAAAAAGACTTTGTCATTGCACTTGCATCAAAATACTGCAGACTTGTCTTTGCGAAAGGACAGCAAGAAATAAATTGTAGTAATTGTAATTGTTTATATTTCTCTTGCTGCTGAAGTTATCCATAGGCTAGTTTTGCATGGTGATGAAGAAATTCTACTGTTATTTTCTGTCAACTGCGTTCCTGAGAAAAAGTAACATACATGAAATTAGGAAGTCACCCTCATGGGAAGTAAAGGTAATTTCATGCAGCATACTGTGATTGGATTGACAATCTATCACAATGCAAATAAACAGACCATTGATAGTAATAGATTTCCTGTGAATTATCAGAATAATTTAAAATGGAATTATGGTATCAAGAACAATTTGTTAACAGGAAATAAGAGTGCTCAAATATGTGATGAGTATTACAATGCTCCATGCATTTGACAGAGCCTATTATATTCCTGAGCTTCAAAATAAAGGTCAATAATGGAGTTTATTGTTTAAAAATCTACTTTCTAGTCTATGTGACTGGAGAGTCAGCCTTGATGTTACAAAACAAGGACATCAGCTGGCTGCAGTCACCATGTATTCTATTATCCAACCCCACAGACTATGCAGTCCCCGAGGCCAGAAGACGTTGCCAGCTTTGGAGGCACAAAGCCCAGAATTCCTGCTGTGCACCTTGCCACAGAGCATCTGCCTCTTTTTGTCTTGGGGATGGAGGACCTCAGCGGGGATGCTCTTGGTTTACTTGTGTCCCCTGTTAGGGAAGAGCACTGCAATAGGTGCTGCTTTCCTGCAAAGCTCTCTGTAGCAAAGGTTAGACCACAGTGGGAAATGGGCAGAGCTGTTGCTGCAGGTGCCAGAAGTCAGGTGGTGCAGGCTGGTGAGTTTGGTGTCTGAGGAACAGAGTAGAAACCCCGGAATCTTCTGGAATCCAGGTAGATGGCCCAGAGAAATTACTTAAAAGGTCCTGGCTTATTGGTAGGAGGGAGGACACAGTCATTACTGAGACTTGTCTAGTGAACCAATCTAATTGGAAAGCACTGAGAACATTACAAAAAAGAAAAAAGAGAGAAAGAGGGAAAGAAATTAGTGATTAACTCCCTTCCCCATACACACATTTTGTAAGATAATATTTTTTATTAAAAGGCCTGGTAGCGCTTGAGTGTACAAGCAGACACATGGGACTGATGGGGACTTAATCAGTGTTTCACTGCTAGAATAATGGAATGTCTGTGAAGTATCTGAGTTCTTGCTGAGAATTTTGTTCCATATTCTCATGTAGAAAACACCAGACATGGGGTATTTGCAGCAGACAAATAAACTACCACAGGCCTTCCTGAGATATTAACCTTTAAAGGATTTTGAAAAAGTGCTTTGAAAACAAAAAAGCTGTTATTAAAATAATGTATGGGTTTTTTACTGTCCTACAGGAAGTTGTGTAACATTTTGAACTACAACTGTATTTGTGGTTTTGAGATACAAACATCAGCAAGTATATGCATTTCAGGTGTTTAATATACCCATTTGGATCTCAATGTAGCCATCAATGCATGCAAATATTCCATTTATGCATGCAAGTGTCCCAAATTGAATAGGAATTAGCCCTTTAAAACTGCTGCCAAGCTTTCTAACTTGGGTTCTGTATGTGTATATGCATATTCTGTATATGTAACAGGCTTGTGAAAAATATTGAAAAGGTTGTCAGTGATTATGTTGGGGGTTTTTTTGCATTCTTTTTTCTTCAGAGGCAAATACCAGATTAATTTATACAAGAAAGGCTCTCATGGATACCAACACGCATTTGTTTCTCTGATACCAGAAGTTTTGTCCTTTGAGATTTTATAATAAATCCTGAGATAGCTAAAATGTGGAAGTAGTTTAAAGACATATAGACCTGAGTCTGTAGGTCTGTATGTCAGATGCTTTGCCTTTTCATCAAGACTACCTTCTTGTAAGTTTTGGATTATTTTGGAAAGAAGCTTGTAGAGCTTATTAGGTATACAGTAAAATGCCCAGTTGATTCCTGAACTGTATTTCTAGACCAGGGAACATGTTGAGAACAGAGAAAGGAATTGAGACAAACCTGTCTGTTAATGGTTTGTTCACATAAATTCCACCTTGTGCTTTTCTTCCCACATTTTTACCCTCTCCTAATTTTTCTAGTTGCTTTAATCAGTAATAAAGTTGAATCCTCCTTTCTTCCATATTCTTTCAAGAAAAAAAGACTTTGTTCTCTATTCACTTGTTTTCTGAGTAGTAGTATTTTTGTGTTCCTAGTACCTGAGTTTTAGAAGACGGTGTTTTAAAAAAATAATTATCAAGTAATTTCGTACTTACAAAAGCATCTGCTCAATAGTACAAATCAGAATCTGTCTTAATGAAAGGTGGAGATGGAGTGCCTGGGGTCTTTGGCTTTTGTGCCTGGGGTCAAATACAGTTTTACACAATTTTTAAGCCTTGCATGCTGCCTATCTTTTCAGACTGTTGATATATTATTTAAAATTTTATCAAGAGTACTGAAATGACAAGCCACAAAGACATAGTTACAATGGTCAGCATTTGCAGAGGGACCCCATCTGATCTGCAGGAGGATTGGGTTGATTGCTCTGCACTGGAAGTAGGTAGCAAATATGGTTGTGGTAAAGAACATCATGTTGCTCAAGCAGGATTTGCGGGGAAAATCTTAATTTTGTGTCATTTTTACATGGAGCTTCCAGCAGGCATGATGTCCCAAAACTCTAGACCATTTAAAGGCCAGCCAGTAATTTGGTCTATTTTCCAGAAAATTAATGGAAAACTAGTCATTGTAGCAATTCACTCTTCTAGGACAGATGCTGTAAGTAAAGAGAAGAGTGCAGCTTGTCTCGACTTTTTTTTTTTTCCTTAAAAATAGATTTTTTCATGTTTAAAAAGAAAAACAGAAAAGACACCCCCAAACAAGTGGGATGTCCACCTCTCTCCGTGTTTTGGTCATATCTACTTTAGACAGCCATGCAAGGGGCAGGGAACAGAGCTGCAGCATCAGTGGTGTGCTGTTGAGCTACTGAGCAGCTGCAATTTGGCAGTGGTTGCTGTGAGCTCTGTCACACCAGCTGAAAGGTAAAGCATGCATGAATTAGATGGTCTAATTTTGTTTAATTTCGTGTGATGTAGACGATATCTAGGACACTGCTTATAAATTACCTCTGCAATGAGTTAAATGACTTCTGTAATTTAGTCTCAATTAGGAAAACTCTCCTCCTATTACTCTAAGAGATGATATGCCATGTTTAATCCAGTCACCTAGCTAGTTTTGGATTTAGGCTGATACAACTACACTTTTGATTATTGTTAAACCTTTTATTTCTAATCATTGGTGATGGGATGCAAAATTTAAAAAAGCCTTTGAAGAAATTTATATGAACACAGCTATATTAAAATGGCATTGCGTATTAGGCGGAGAAAGACCTTATAGGGCAGTTAATAAGCTATGAAACAAAGGCTGTTGTAGGAGGCTAGAGGGAAATCATTTTCAGTGCAGTTCTAAAACTGAGACTAATTGAACAAGAAATACTGTTTTAAAAAGTATTTAATGGAACCAAGATAAATTGATAGAGTAATAAATTTAAACTAGTGTACTAATTGGAAAGTCCCAATAGAGAAATGGAGGACCACCTGATTTTAGAAAGGGGAAGGGGACTTGTGAGCTCTCAGTTACAGGGAAGAATTGCAAGACACTTCTGAACAGGAAGTGAGTTGGGAAGAGGGAAGGCATCATTAAGGCTTTTTAATGAGAAAAGGTGCAGCATTACCAGACACTACTTTAACACTTGGGTTAAAGGTTCCCAAGTACTTCAGATATATACTTTTTGATCAAAAGCACTGCATGTTTTTGGAAACAGTATCTGTTTGGGTTATTTGGGAACTGTGATTATTCCTGCAGGCATCAGAAAATAGGAAAATACTTCCTCAATGTACATAAATTATTAAATGTGGAATGAGTCCCTAATTCTAGTGGAAGAAGCAGAATTTTATATGGAAAGTGTGCCTTAATTTTTTAATGATGTTTTGAAGGGCATTCATGTTCTATAAAAGGCCATTTGACAAGGTGTCTGTGTAGACATTGTCTATTCTCTGTGGCAATCTGACTATTTTGTAAGAATTAAGTATCTCCTTTACACATGTACTTGTGTTTTAAAATGTAATATTATAATTGGTTTCAACTGAAAACTCACTGCTTGATAGCTGAAAACAAAATTAAATTTCCTTCCAATTTTATCTCTTTTAGAACAGAACAGAAAGCAAAATAAATATAGAGCTTAGAGAGTGAAATGGCAATTTAGTCCTATATGTATTACATCTATTTTAGACCAAGTCACAATTGTTCGTCTGAGAAGCAGCTCCCAGTTTAACGGGTTTCTGTCAAATAGTTTTAAATCCTTTGTTAAAAAAGACGAGATAAAATCTCTAATTCAGTGTATTTGAAATGTTCTTCTGGCATATCTCTAGAGCCTGGCTATTCAGGCCACTCCATCAAACTTAGACATCAATATTTGCTGAACCTCTATGCTCAGTTTGTTACTAGTGAAGCCAAGAAAGAAACTGTCTGTACTATCTGTGCTCAAAAATGGAATCATGATGTGCAGATAGATGTAGTGAGAGTGCTAGAAGTCCAGGAATAAGAGAAATAAATAAAATATACTTTCATGAATGATAGTTTATGATCTTCTGTCCAAGACACCAGATACAGGTCCAGATAATTATTTGTTTTAAAAATTGAAAAATTGCAAAACGGTTTCGCAAGGGAATTACTGAGTTTAAATGTTGTATTTTATAATGGGTGATCCAAACAGGACATTTTATTTACAGAAAAATAGCAAACAGAAAGAAAAAGGAGAACTGCACAGATTACAAGCAAGAGTTCTTAAGTTTTGCCCTAGCTACAGCAAGCATATTAGCAAGCAGAATATATGGCAAAAAGAAAAATTGAATATATTAGTTGTAGCATTTGCAGTAGGTGTCCTCAGTCAGCTGAAACTCTTCTGAAATCGACATATCTGTCAAATAAGAAGGAGATTGTATCCCTGGGTCTCAGATGTAATGAAGATTTTTATCAGTATTGAAAACCTTTTGGAACTAGCTTATCTATCATTATTTTGGAGAGGAAAAAGTTCCTCTTGCTGACATAATTAAAAAAAACAAAACGTTTATCATCTGTGATTAGTGTTGACTTGGTAAGAAAGAAGAATAAAAGAAACAGACTAAAAAATTCTGCCTCAAATCCAATATGCTCTATTTTTGCAGAGTATTACTATTTCAATATGTGATTTTTCTATTTGTAAGGGAACCCCACCACTGTAGTACTAAAAAAAGAAATAGATTATTGTATACATAAATATCTTTTACAGGAAGAAAAATGAGTAAATTCCATACACATTTGACTGGATCTTTCTTCACTCAGAATCTAACTAAATCACTGAACTAAACACATACCTTTAGCACCGATACATGGAGTGTCTTGGCAGCTATGAAAAAGTGGTCTAGTTTTTATGATTATGGGTGAGGAGTCTGAAAGTATTAATGGGCCTCACCCAGCAAGGTCAGAGAAAACCAAAAAGAAGCCACCTGTCCCTGTGGTTGGGGCCCTGGGCTCCTGCTGTTCTTGAGGAGATGGGAGTCCTGTGGCTGCTCCTGCTGCTGCCAGGAGCTGGGTACCAGCATAAGGGTTCTTAGGGCAGCTGCCATCCTACTGGGGAGCAGAACTTGGAATCCCAAAATCACTCTCAGCCAGCGCTGCACTGGGTACCCTCACATAAGACAGACTCCCTTTTTGGCTGCTTTAGGGACCCAGTTAATTGTCTGAAATCTAACAGAATATGGGTGCACCCATTAGGAGTGAGATTTTGCCTTGAGTTCCCAAAGGTGTTTACTCATTATCTGCAAGGTTCTTCTCTACAGTTTCTAGTCGAGGGTGTTTATTAGCAGTGTCAGGCCCAGCATTGAATCACACAAATTGTCCTTATCCTGTTTTCCCAAAGCAACTTCTGTATAACACAGCAGACTGAGTGTAATTAGCATTTCAAAAAATGTAAAGGACATGAAGGGAATTAAAGTGCTGGAAAAGAGGGATCAGTGTTATATACATGCTATATTTTTTCATGACCTTTTTATCTGGCAGATACTCAGGGTAATAGATGGTTATAGTGCAACAAAACCAGAGAGAAAGCCTGAAGTTGAGCTCTTTTCATCGCTCAAGTATTCAGTTTATATCCCCTCTCACCCACTTAAGTAACAGCAAAAAAAGAAAAACCTGGCAAAACAGTGCAATTACAATAACTTTTGTACAAGATAGAGTCAAGATTTTATGCACTAGGGAGACTGTTTGACATTAGCAAATGGTGACTAGTGGGTGCAAACTAGTCAGTTCTGTTTCACCAATACAGGCTGTTCTGAATCAAAACAAGTCAAACATTACTATTCAAAATGCTACCTTAAGAAACCAAACCCATAAATGCGCATTTTTTCAGAGTGATGCAATTAAACAGTAAACACAGAAAAAGGTGTTAGTGTGAGATAATTATAACTCAAGGGATTTTTACCTGGGAAGCAAGGCAAAGCAAACAGTCTTGAAATACTGAAACCTTTACAGCGTCTTCCTGGGGTTAAGAAAATGGCAACTCTCATAGAGGAGAGAATAAAGAATTAGCTACACAAGGCAGCTATGAGCTGTCCATAGCTGAAGCTATGTTTAAAGACACAACCTGCTAACATCAAAGTATACATTTATAAGAAGAAAATGAGATATGGGAGAGCAGAGCTTGAAATAAGTGCTATATAATATGAGTATGCATTCATTTGCAGCACATGCTAGCTTTAGGAGGGTAGCTGATCAATTTAAGTTGCCCCAGCAGATAATAGCAGTCCACAAAGAGAGGTTTCAAATATATAGGCTGTAATGACAAATATCATTTTTTCATGCTTTGTGGCACAAATGGGCAAATTTACTTGCAAAAGTTTGCAACCTACTACATAAAAGGAAAAGCCTAACAAGTGTCTTAAAATCTCTTTCTGTGAAGGAATACATAGGATAAAATATAATGGATTAAACCCAAATTGATTGCTAACATTAATAAAAAAATGCACCAAAGCCCATTTATCTTATGCCCAACCATCAATGCAGATGATATGAGGAATTTTCATATGAAATAAAATCAATAACAAGCCTGATATACTTTGAAGTCCTGCCTGAATTCATCATGTTAAACACTGACCTTTATCTGTATGTTTCCTGTATCTTGCATGGCTTTTATAAATAAATAGACCAAGGGTCATTCATTATTAAAGAAGTACTTGCAATAGATAGTTCAGCAGTGTAAAAATCAATGGTTTTAAGCTTGAATCTTCCCATTTGAAGTGACATGAAAATCTGCCTGTTATTCTTTATGTTCTTTCTAATGTTTTGAGTAGAGTATGCACCAAACTCCGCCCCCCGCCAAAAAAAACCAAAACCAAACAAACAACAACTAGTGTTGTCAAAGCATACTAGCATAACCTGTGGCTCCTAAGAGCAGCTTAAAATTAAGCCTCTTGCATTTTCATCATTGGCTTTACTGTTCTCTCTTTGTGGCAGCAGTCTTTCCGTTTGGCCTCTCCAGCTACTGCCACAGCTATAAAGTGAACTGTGTACTTCATCACTGTAGTACTGGAGGACTTAATGCTGCTGGAGTTCTTCCTAATACAATTGCACAAATTGTAAATCAATTTAATTATTTTCTGTAATTCTTTGCAGGGCACTTTGTAAGTTTCACATCTTTAGGAAACAACACTTTAATAGTGCATCTTCTGCGACAAACTGAGCATTGTTTCCCTTGCTGAAAAGCTTTTTTAAGCAGAGATCATTCTTCTGTCAAAGCCTTTCCCTTGTGCCAAATATAGGTAACCAGCCTTGGTGCAGGCAACCACATATGTCAAACCCAAGAAAGGTCCTTCAAATAATGTGTCCCCCAATAACCTTGTCCTCCTTGTTTGTACATAGCCACTTTTCTTTCTTTTTGTTTTGTGTTCAGCATAGTTACCTAACTGGCATCTAAGACACTCACTGTCTGACACCCCAGAGACCTTTTATCCCTCAGCTTCCCTACACACAGGGAGGAGGGAGCACAGCTGCTCCTGGTTTTTACATACTTGATTCTAATTACCACCATTTGTCTAGGTCTCCTTGTGAAGGCATCAACTGTACTTCAGACAAAGGAAGTGTTTTTGATGAAGGGAGGGAACATCATCACATTGCTAATGCCTCTGGTAAAACAAATGTGTTTCATGTCAAAATAGTCTAAGTGTTTCTTCTTTATAGTGTGACGATGCTCAATTTAGAGCACGAATGCTTTAGTTTGCATGGCACAGGAAGCTGCTTGAGAGACAATCAGAACACCTTCTTAAACAAGATGAAGATTTGGAGCCCCTTTTTTTGCAAATGCCTTTCACCTGTGAGTGGTAGCAAAGGTGCAGTTGAATATAAAAATTCACAGTATTGAATAGGGTATTTTTTTTATGTGAGAAGTAAAACCCTCTAGATGATTATGGTTTCAATACAATTTTGTATCCATACTGAGCTTGTAAAGAGTAAAGAAATCAACTTTAAGTTTCATAAGCAACTTTAAATTGCTGTTTGTTTTATGTAAGTCTCAACATATGTCATAGCTGAGAAGAATTTGAGCTATATTTCAGTATCTTTTTCAACTACTTCTTGAAACTAGATTGATTTGAAACTTTTTAAGTGTTTTTAGTGACTGTAATGGAGTTACTTTGGATTTTCCCATTGCAACTGAGAAAATGGTTTTATAATATTCCCTTTGATTTCTCATTCAATAAATAGACATTTCTTTTAAGGATAGCACCAGAATTAAAAATATACTTGAAATTAAAGCTTAAAAGGATATGATTCAAAACTGCCAAAATAGTAAGTTCACTGTTACTCTTACTTTCAAAGAAATGTCTTTTAGAAGCTAAATTCCAGATACTTCCCAGGTATTCTCATCCCCTCTGTATATAACTCACTGTCTGCAAACTGATATAGTAGTTACAGGAGTTGTGATTTTACAAATGCATTTTCCAAATGGTATTTGCTATATAAAATTGCAAAATGTGTTAGCTTTTCAAGGCTCATCTGTTTTCTTTACTACATGGTAAGAGGAGAGATGACTCATCATGAAGAGAGAGGCATGATATAAGCAGAGCTATCACTGCTGTTGTTATGTGTTTACACTGCGCAATGAAAATATCTTTGCATTTAGTTTAGGTTAAAATGGAAGTGGCACGTTATTAAAGATATATAGTGGAATAAAAATTTTTACTTATTCTGATAATTATTGACAAGGTAACATGTTAAGAGAAAAAGGCAGATGAAATTGCCCACTATTCTCTTCCTTTTTTGTCTCCTGTGTCTAAAACTATCAATCGAGTGTCCCTGAGAGCTCTGTGTAGCAGATCCTATGGCACTGTCCTCTGGTCCTGTCAAAGAGATCATAGAATCCTAAGATAATGAGGCACATCCATCTTAGTTCTGTTCAAGCCCTTTACATCTGCTTAATTTAGAAGAATTACCCGTTAAAAGCATTTCTGACGCAATACATGGCAATCCAGTTTTCTGCTGTGAAATGTTTTCAGAGCCACACTTTTTCAGGAGAATTTTTTTGATGTTGACATTGTCAGGAAGTGCTGAAATACTGAGTTTTTGTTTTATTATTTTATTATTATACTTCCATTAGAAGCTGTTGTATGAGTCAGAAAGCTGAAAATGAAAAATTCTGTTTCTTTTATGCTGAAAAATAGGTTTTGCCCCTGTTGAATCACACATTTTTATAGCATTGAAGGAAAATATTTTAAGTTTTTCAGTTTCTGCAAAGCTTTGTTGTTTGATGTTGGGGTTGCACTTCATATCAAAATGAAGTTTGACAGCCTCAGAATTTGCTGCAAGGTAAGAAACTAATGTCTCACAGGTTCTGTTGTGATTCATGAAGCATCCTTTTGAGGAATGCACTTTTGGCTGGGGAAACTCAGAGAATAACAAGTCAGGGGCTTTATTGAGCAACCATTGAACATGATCAACACAGAAAATCCTCATTATTCAGTTAAATTGTCACATCAGAAATGCTGATTGTAGGATCCTTAGCAGGGGGACTCACTGTTCCAATGTGTTTGAATAGCAATTAGTATAAAATGCTTCCATACTAAAATTACTGAACGAGCTCTGCAATACGAAACAGCAGAATAACTCCTACCGCTGCCAGATCATCTGCCTTCACTGATATGGTTGGTTTGGTGTTCATAATTTTTACTAAGTTTAGACTGCATCACATTTAGGCATCATGAAAGGATTACGTATTTGTATTTGCTATATATGTAGCAAGAGTTACTTGCGGGTGCTTCATTATAAGAATATGTGCTCAGAGCTGTAATTTTCCTCTATTTTCTCTGTGCTCACATGTTCTTGTCTGAAGAACAAGAACTTGTTTACCTTTGTTACCTTACTTGCTAAAAGGAAGAAAACACCAACTAGCAAGGACATATTTTGGAACACAAGCTAAATGATAATTTTAAAAATGTGAGAAGGAAAAATTGCTGCAATGTAAAGTGTATTAACAGTAGTAAAACCTTGCTGATTCCTTTCCCTGAGTGACAGTCATTTCTAGAAGCGTAATACGAGGTGGGGGGGGAACTCATTACTATAAGTAAGAAAGGGAACGAGTTTTAAAGTTGAATCTATAGATTTTTCTTAATATACTCACCTAAATTAGTAAGCCATCACTTTCGTCACCAAAAAAACCCACCAAAAAGAACCCCACCAAAATTAGAAGTATATAAGTATGTTCCATGAGCCATTTCTTAAAATCATGGAATATTGCTCCAGAAATGACCATGGTCAAAGACATACTCTTTGTTAAGTTAATGAAAAAAGAGAACAGTGAATTTGAGATGAAGAAATTCTTCTGATATTTCCTGACTAGTTTGAATTGCTGCTGTGTTTGTGTGCTGCAGGACAAATAGACTGATCATTTCTCCCTTAAGAACAGCATGTTTTACTGGCTGTTTATGTGGCTAGCCCAGTTTTTTGCAGGGTCAGATAGAATTGGAATAGTAGAAAGGAGGACTAAAACAGCCTACTGTATACCTAGTTTTGAAGCATAAACCTGCCTCGTTCAAAGTGAAGCAGAAATTTGAACGGGATAAGGTACTTAAGACTTCCTTCCTAGATGATCTATATCCATCCTGTTTTGCATCAACAAAAACTCTCACCAGTCATATTACCACTACTCCCTTTCCCCTGTATTTTGGAGAGGAGAATGGCTTTGTTCCCAGGCTATCAAGGGGAAGTGATCTGCCTCCTGCCATAACCAGGCTATTTGCTAGTCTGAGCACAAGTACCCTTTGCTGCTCTCCACATACATCTTATCTGACAGTAAGGTAGTGGGAGAATCACATTAATTGTTGGTGCCAGATTGAACAGGGTATGTTTAGCTATGAAGAAATACTTAAAATTTTTGTATTTTGGGAGTTTGTTGGTTTTTATTTCCTATTGCAGGCGAGGGCTGTTAGTTTCCTTTTGTAATCTGCTGATGAATTTTTTTTTGCTCTTTTCAGGATGTAAGAAGATTAAGCAAGAACACGTTTTTCCCAAACATCTTCTTTCCCCTTCCCTCCCAACCTTGGGACCATATTACATGTAGACAGCACAATTCCTTACCTGACAGACAAATCTTTATTCTCTCCAGGGACTCAACACCAGAGTTGTGTCTACTTTTACCTTCCAATAGTAAACAGGAGTCCTAGTACTGGATATCTATTTGCTTTATATTTCTGTACTGATTCTGCCTTTATTTTCCCAAGAGAAGGTATATCACCTGTTCCTGAGTCTGCAGTTGATGGTTAAGGAAGAAATGGTGGCCATTAACAATTTTACATAAAATATGTGCAGGTCCTCAAAAATTACATGGAGAGACCAAAATTCAAAGCAATGGTTGTGTACAGGGGCTGGGAAGAAGAGGGCCAGGACTGGTCTGGATAGGTATCTGAAAGGTTGTTTATACATGTTTCCTCACCAAGGGTGATTTTACATCTTGGTACTATTTAGTCTTACTCAGACAATGTAAACAGCAAAGACGCAACAGGTGCTAAAAGTAGTATTCACATCACTGCATACTCCTAGGCAACAGTTTGAACCTAATTTTTCTCTGCATTTTGCAAAGAAGGAAAAAAATAATGAACTACAGTATCATCTTTACAAGGAGCTTCTGTACTCCCAAGTCTAAGTTATAAAAGAGCCATCCTATGTTCACAGTAAGACACCATCAGTTCTCAGCTGTTTCATCTAGAGAAATAAAACATTGAAATGTGCAGTGAAATAACATGAGGAATAGAATCCAGACTCCAGGACACACAGTTTTATTTATTGCACTAATACTTACAGGTTGATCTTTTCAAAATGCTTCTCTGTTCTCTAGCCCTCCAAAATCCACAGCACAGGATGAGGAACTATTATCTTTTCCGTAGAAATAAATACCAAAGGCTACATCTTGGGCTAATGGTTCAGGATTGTTCAGAATAATGTCTTTTTTATCGTTCTTCTTCTTGGTAAAGGAGGGTGAAAAATTACTCTCTCCAGCTTTTTCACATAAGCTTACAAATGCTTTCCATGAGCTTGTAGATTTGTGTTATTAAATGGTTGCTCTGGATGTCATGAATGTGAGGGTAGGGATGGCAGAAAACAGAAGGTTCTTGCAGAGATTGTAACTTTGTCCAGGCTCCAAGAGACATTCCTAAAATAAAGACATTAGTGATGGCTCTATGATTATTACCTGATACTGATGGAAAGCAAAGTACTTTGCTTCAAAAATCTATTTGATTAATGTGGTACTGAGTTATGTGTCAAAGCAGAAAGGTTACTTTTGAATTTCTATAAAAATGTCATAGAAAAAAAGCCAATACTAGCTACAGGGATGCAATTAATATCTAGCAAATGCTGATGTAAATGTCCCTAGGGAAACACAGTAGCAAGAGAATGAACCTGGTAAACTGAAATGTAGAGGGATTTATTTTCTCTAAGTTTTCTTTCTTGGTTTGCTAAGTTTATTATGGTGGATGGGAGCATAATG
Organism: Lichenostomus cassidix; assembly: GCF_008360975.1. Lineage (NCBI taxonomy): Eukaryota > Metazoa > Chordata > Aves > Passeriformes > Meliphagidae > Lichenostomus > Lichenostomus cassidix. Next base: position 45,345,814 of record NC_139483.1, on the reverse strand, counting down.
TATAAAATGACTGGTGTATATACTCACATAAATGAGCATATACCATACTTCAATTTTCAGTTTGAGATAGAAATATGTTGCTTAATATGGATAATATGATTAAGCTTATTTTAAACCCAAGAACTGTTGATTGCATATTAAAATGTTAGTTCATGTCTATCTCAATTTTTAATAAATGTCCATTGATGGATAAGTCATTTTGGAGAATTTCAGGTGTCAGCAGAGCTTACATTTCAATGAATATTTGGGAAATTTCCTCAAGAGCTAATAAATTTTACCTTTATTGTGACAGGATGGTTGAAGTGTGTATGTGAAGAACTACCATGGCAAGAACAATGAAATTTTTATGTCTTTGAGAACAGACCCAGTAATATCAGCTTCAGATAGTTGTACAGCACAATTACTGACATATAGAATAAATTAATAATCTCTGAATAGTGATGAAAGACTGCATATTAAAAATAAGCTGAACTTGGTGGAAGTATCAAGGTGGAGCAAAGGTCAGTTTTATTTCTTACACATTCCATACTACATAATGTAAGTGATTTTTGTTATGCCAAGCAACTGAGCATGATAAAGTCTTGAAACAGTCCCACATTTTGGTAAAAACTGAATGGGATTAGTTTTTCAGTCAGACTAATGCTCCAAAATACAGGTACTTAAAATTTGAATAACTTAATTTCTTTTCCCTTTTGAAAATGTTGCCCTGTAGCACATCTTTGAAGTGTAAACTCTGAGACATAGCAGTATTAAAATAATCATGGATCTGGAGGAAATACCACAAAAACATCCAGCACAGCTTAATCAAGAATAGAAACTCATTTGAACTTTCTGTGGTCTATTGAATATTAAAACATTCCATATTTCAAATAGGAAAAAAGAAGCCTTGAGCAAAGTTCTGATCAGAGTCAGTGACATTTCTGGTGTAACACTTGAATACTAGGATTAAGGTTGAAGATTTCTACTCAGCTTCAGCAAAAGTTATTTTATATTATATTTTACATTTATTACTAGTTGAAAAATAGCTGATCTGTGCTACAGGCTGTGGAACAATGGGAATAAACAACTAAACCCCCCAGATGACTGCTTTGGCCAAAGTATTATTGTTCTGCAATGTCTTGGCATTTGTTATGAACTTCTTGTTTTGGGACTTTCTGCTGTAGCCTGTGTTCCTACACTGGATTGTATCTCCGAAGGTAAGTATTTTGTGCAACTGCTGTATTGTAGAATTTTTTGTTGAGGTTTCCTGTTGGAGATGTTTCTGAATGTGTGAGAATGGCTGGGTAATGATCAAATTCTTGGGAAACTTGTGGTTAAGGAGCTTCTGCAGAACATCACATTATGCTGTTATGTTTGCCATCACTAAATCTCTCTAAAATTTAGTATTTTAGTGGATTTTAGTCAAAATGACTAAATTTAATAGCTTGGGTTATTCAGGAAATCTACGCTGATCAAAGGGGGTTTTTTGGACATCAGTTTTGAGAGTCTTAAGCGAAGAGAACAGTAAGAGCATGAGTCACTGAAAGCGTGTTTTGAAATAGCAACAGTGGAAAAACCCATTTTCAAATCAACTGTATAAATTAACTATTATTGTGTAGGAGCACTTTGTGAAGAAGGAAGTACATTGACATTGTTGCTGGGCAAATGTCAAAACCGCGAGTCACTGTGTCCCAACTGACTTTCTTCTTGGAGTCAAAATCCCAAGTCAAGTCTTACATATTTATATATATATATATAAAAGTCTTTATATATTTATTCCCATTACCCCTGAATTAGGACTTGAGGATTTTCCCCTGTGAAAATCCTCCATGAATGTTAAAGTGTCTAGCAGAAATTACATTTCTCCTCACTTCCTTCCACTGCCATCTGTGTGTGGGTGTCTTTTGGGGGGCAGTACGGCAAGAATTAGAAGAAGCATTTTTGAAGGAAAATATTGTATTTCTTAGAGATATTAATGTGAAAAAAATACATAGTTTCTTGAAGCATGGTGAAGAGTTTCACAAAGCTTTTTTGTTGAACTTGGAGGGTATTTGGTTTTACACACAATTTTCAAACTGCTGATGTAAAAAAATAAGAAAACAAAAGCATTTATTGTGGCAGAGATAAACTCAGGCAGCTTCTACTGTGTTGTTAAGATTATCAAAGTGCAATGTGCAAGCACTTACTGATATGTGTATGAGAGAAAGAACATATGCTTATCAATCTACCTGTGTTTTTTATACACAGAGTTTTCAGCGAGACACAGCAAAACATCTAGTAGATATGAAAAGAAGGCTAGATGAACTATTTATAGCAAGCAGCAAATTTTTCCCCTTAAGAATACATTGTCACTTTTCCTGAAATAGTCTTGGATGAATTTTTCAGAGTGAGAGTTCAACAGTTAGTCAACAGTGATGTTACTGCTGCCCTTTTATATGTTATTGCAGGAATGGGAGGTCAAACTTGGAACAGGAATCACATATCCATTTCCTTCTCAGCTTTTCTTGAGGCTGGCTGCTCTTATATTCAAACCCTGCTGTGTTCTGCACCAGGGTACACTTGCCAGTGCTGTTCTGCTTCCCATTAAGCAGACTGCACAGCAGTAGGTATGGGACTCCAGGTGCTCAACTTCCCACACAGGTGTCCTACAGGGTAGTAAATAATTTATTTTCTCTTCTTATCTCCCAAGCTATTTAACACAAAAGAGTTACAGTTCGAGCAAAAGGAATTAAAAGGGCCCACAACCAGACTGCCCCAGCCAGAATGGCTAAAGACTGAGGGGGAGACACTTGGATCCAAATACTTGAAACTGCTTGTGTCTGAGCAGAAATTTGGACTAAGTTGCCTCCTGATTTAGAGAATGCAATTAGCAGACAGTAGAGACTGTTCTCTTCCATGTGGAGTTTCTCATTCTTTTAAAAAAGAAATTACATTATCACTGAGAGAGATAGAAAAAAATGTTCTTGAAGCTGGGCACTCTCCTACAAGGTGGGGCAGAACAGCCTTATTGCCTGTTGATTTACACAGTACACACTGTGCTGGGAAGAGCATGGACATCATTATGCTTGGTGTTTGGAGGCTTCCTGCTGTCCACTTGGCACTGGATGCAAAACTATTTTGAAGAATGTGATTTAGCTTGGGTTCATGAAGTTAATGATGGATGGAGAACATGATGAGTGGCTGAATTCTTGGCTGTTTGTCTCTTAATAGTACCCAAATATGTCTGCAGGTGTTTGAAGGATAGAGAGGAAGTGACTGAGAGAAGAAGGATGGGACATGATGAGAAGAGCTGGAAGCCATTTAGCTTCTTCTTTTACCATCATTTAAGTTTTATAATGAACAGGAAATCAAGTAGATCTCACTGATAAGTCTCCTGGCCTCCTTGTTTATCTCAGTCTTTAGAAGTTTTGCTTGAAGAATGCATACAATATTTAAAAATTTAGTGCATTTTTTTCTGGTTTTGTTTGATTGGTTGGTTTTTGTTTTGTTTTTCTTTTTTATGTGGAGCTGATGATTTCTCATAAATGAAATTTCTTCAGGACATTTTTATGGTGTTCAAAATTCTACTTATATTTTATGGGCTTTTTCCCCCCACAAATACTTTTTACATAGAGGAGGTTGTTAAGATTTTGCATGTCATGTGCACATTCTATTATGTGGCTAGCACAGGCTTTTCCCATGAGAATTCTTTTTGTGTTTTATAAATAAAGATAAAGTTTGGATGTTATTAAAAACAGTGTCCCAAGATCTGGACGGTGCAGGCCTGGCCAATCAGGCCTAGGGGGAGGCTTCTGGCCCACCAATCTGGGTGACCTTTGAAAACTCTATATATATGATGAAATCAAAACAATAAAGGTCTTTCCTTCTTGCCACTGAGAACTGGTTCTTCTTTACTCTGCTAGTGGCTCAACAGCGACATTATAGTTAATCAAGATCACAAGGCTTTACATCATTTTGAAGAAAAGCATAAAAATTCCTTTTCAGTAGAAAGGCTGTGCTGGGCTTTCATGCTACTTAGTTTTTCTAAACAGCATCACTCTTGTCTTTCAAATGTTTAGCATGGAGCAATGTTCTTCAGCAAGATGCTAAACCCTAGTGTTTAGGATAAGAGCCTTGGGATTACAGGGGTTTCATCTGTGGTTACTGATATATTGCCAGTTATGCACAGCCAGTGTCATTTGTAAAACAGTCACTTGTGGCTGTGGAGGAGATCTGGGTAGAGAATATCTTTTGGGAAACTTTAAAGATAAATGTTGCTGGAATGAAGTGGCAATTCCTTTTGCTGGAGGAGACAGGGACCTGTGAGGATTGACATGTTTAGAATAAAGAGTGGCACAGATACACAGCATATTTAACTATCCTTTTAGTGCTTATGAACCGGATTTCTGCTCTGAAGCTTGATTAGGAAACAGAGTGTGAGTGCAGGATTTATATAACTGGAATTTGTTGGTCAGTACCATTAATTTATTTCATATAGGTATGGAAGTGGAAAAGGTTTTTGCATTATTTATTAGCTCTTTCACAGTATGAATGTGGATGAATTTTCCTCTCTGATGGAGAAAGTCATCACTGTATCAAGCAACATGTTGTTCTTTCCACAAGAGCAGGCTAGCCAGAATTATGGATCCTTTCTGCCCTTCTGGGCTTGAGTGTTTCTGAGGACTGCTTACAGCAGAGAATGAAAGAGTCCAACTCAAAAGCAGTAGGATGATTCATCTGAGGGTTTTATTTCTGCAAATTCCTGTAGCTACCTTCACTTTGGAAAAAAGTATATTTCAGCTTATATTGTTTTAAAACTATAAAATTGTAATTGCTTTTGTGCTTGAGTAGTTTCATTAAAATATGTAATATTTCCTGTACAGTTAGTATTATTCAGATGAGATTTTAAAATTTTCAGCTGGGTCAAAGCTTGCTTAAGGTTTAACAGAAATCAAACTCATGCATGGTCCACCCTCAATTATAATAAGTCAAAGGGGTAAGTTTCTGCATTTGTTTTCATCAGTAATTCTAAAAAGCAAGTAGCAGAAATGTGTGGGAAAGTTGAGATGTAAATAATTTCCTTAATCAAATTGCACTTTGATCAATGATGTTTTTTCTTTTAAAAAGTCAACCCATTTAAATAGTAAAGGTCAGAAAGTTAAACATGGAAGTGCAATCAGCAGTGTATTCAAATTATCACAATGTCAGCTCTGTTGCCATTCATGGTAAAAAATTGTACCAAGTTAAATCTATAAATGTATTTTACATTAATCCAAAATAATAGAGAAAAGGAAGGAAAAAAACTAATAACTAAAAATATTGGGTGGAAAGAATTAAAGGGGTATATGTTCCTTGAAGCTCTTCAGCAACCCCTCTAAGAGGGGAGTCCTCACATCCGTCTTTTACCTTTCTGTGGATACTGAGATCAAGTGATGCAAAGCCTCTCTTTTCTTAAAGAAAAATTAATCTGAATAATCCAGTTTGGGTACTGGATAATCATGTGTAATCATAGTCATACTTTAACCCAAATATAATATACCCATTTTTTTCCTTCCCTCTGCCCTTCTGGCTGTACATACTGTATCTGGTATTTGATTTCTTTGAGATATGTGCATGAAGAATTCATACAAATGCATAAGGAGTCATTTCCTCTCTTTATCAGATAAAGAAAAGAAACTGTAAAATATCCATGCTGATATGACTGTAGCAACATATGCTATGGTTTGTGACTGAAAACTTCAGGGAGGGTGCACATCATTTCTGTTCCATTCACCAGTGAAAGCCCTTCCTTGCTGAGTCCTACCCTCCATTAGACAGAAAATTTTGTGCAAAAACAGATGATGCTGAGAACCTGAGAGACCACTGGCTTTACAGTCTCCCTGCTCACCTAATCCAGTTTCTGTGTTTCGGATATCTGAATCACTGGTGAGAAATGAAGTTGCATGTTGTATTTTTTTCAATCCTGACCAAGGATTTTGAAATGTATATTAGTGACTAAACTTAATTTCTTGATGTATCACCATTAAGTGATGATGTTGATGATGAAAGTTAAAATGACCCAATTCCCTCCTCTCCCAATGTAAAAATATAAAAGGAAACAATGGAAATACAATACTATGTCCTTACTAATTTAGTAATAGTCTTGTCTTAAATTTAGACACTGATACTTTCTAGAGTTGTGTTTATTAAGTTTTCTGTACTGTGAGCTGGCCTGCAGAAAATTCTCCAGGCTCTCAAGGCCAGGTGGTGGTGAAGCGCTGAAGCTGACCCAGCTGACCAAGAGGCTCCCTCGAGGGAGCACTGGAATGATCTGCTCCTGCCTTTCAGTGCCAAACAGTGGTTTCAACACCAAACCAGATTCCACAGTGCTGGGCAAACAAAACCATGGTGGTTGTGTTGCTCCTGAGAGCCCGGATGGCAAAATTCTTGATGGTCAACAGCAAAACTCTCTCTCTAGGTATCACCAATGCAGGAGAGCTTCCTGTGTCACCTTCCTTTGTCATCATCTGCAAATACTCTGAGATGTAAAACTAAAAAGGAGAACACATTTTAGTTACTAAACCAACATATTAACAGCAAAAGGCTGTTTTCTTCGCACGGTTGAACTTGGCTCTTTATGAAGTAGAAATCATTGAGTTAAGTTTCTCAGTGGTCTTATGGCTAGTGATTCTGATTAATAAATCATACTTTCTTGCAAACACCTCTTCTTTCACTAAATATGTTTTTGAATTTTAAAAAAGAGCATTTTGAATTTTGCTTTTCTTTTGCAGTACTACAATTGCATCTTTTTTCTGTCAGATCAAGGCTTACATGGCTCATTGTGTCTATGCATAGCAGAAATTTGATTTATAATTCCTATGAAATTTTCGATAGGTCAGAACCATCACCTTTTGCAAATGTACTTTGTAAGGACTTGTTTAAAATAGGTGATCTTCTCTGAAAGGTAACCTTAACATTATCTTGGCCTTTATGACTTTGACTTGGAAATTAGTATTGCAGAGTTCAGAGAGCATGCTTTCCTCAAAAATACTTCCTTAAGATGCTGTGAAAGCTTCAGCAACTGCTATTTTTGGAGACCATTTCATTTAAAATTAATCACTTGTGGAGTTTTCAGCAAGTACATTTTACAAAGAACATGACTGAGTCTTTTTATTTTTTTATATGAATATAGACATGTTTTTTCCTATTTCTTTAAAGAAGATGAAAGTCTGTGTTATTTTTGAACTTGAGTAAGATCTTGTGAATTTTGTTGCCCTTATCTGGATAGGTGCTAGCATGAAAGAAATCTCACTCTCTGCTTTCAGGCTCTATGTCTAAAAACATAGAGTTTGTACTAGCTTTTACTAGTTTTAAGATACTATTAAAAATTATTACTTTATCTTGTCCAGTTTTATTTGCTTTAGAAATTGGCATGACAATTAAAGGTTCTTGTGGGATTTCAAAATTGTCAGCAATTTGACTGAAGTCTTCTGCACCTTGCAGATGTAATGGCCAACTTGTTAACTGCTTGCTGGAAGTGAGGCAGGGAGACCTGGGGAATTTAGCTTGAGAATCTGCTTTGACCATGTTATAAATAGGTCTTTGATATCACACATTAAACAGTGTAGAAAAACTGAACATCTGACACAGAAAACATTTTCTATTTTGCATTGCCTGAATTTTCCTTTTGAGGTGAGTCCAGTACCAAGGTGGTAGCTTCCATGAAATTTATATCATCTGAGTAGCTTGGCCTTTTGCTAGATTTCTGGCTGGAAGGTTAAAGATTTTTCATCCTATAAGTACTAGTGCTTGCTTACAAATAATGAAGTTTACAGTCTTGGATCATAATTCCTATAGATGTGAAGTGTGATGTATGAAGAATGACATGAATTTACTGGTCAGTTTTTTTCAAAGCTGCACTCACAGGAAGTATTATTTTCCTATTTTCACCTGTTTTGCTGCCTTTTTTTTTTTTTTTCCTGAGATAAGAAATTAGAGTAATGGTTTTGCTTTTAGAAACACATTTGCATAAGTAATAAACCTTAGAAAAGGGCACAGCAATGATTGAGTGTAACAATTTTGTTGATTAGATGTTAAAACTAGTCACTAAAAAACACCAGCAAGCTCTACAGGTCAATTCCTTTATTATACTTTTGGGACTAGAGTTGGCCTCAAGATCTCCCAAAGACATATGAACTGATACATTTCTCACTTGCAATATGGCAAATTACTTGCAAGTTTGTTTTACTTGAATAGCCTTCACACTAGAAGGAGAGTGTTGATGTTGATATTTATTCATCTGTCATTAAAGTCATTTGTCTGAAATCATCAGAGTGTTTGAATGCAATAGCTGGCTCAAACTCCTGTCCAGGCTTTCATGTGCCAGGGGAATGACTTCAGGACAAAGCACGAATAGAGCAGCAATGGACTTTCATAGTCAGATGGTGCCATTTTCAAGAAAGTAGATTTCCTACTATTATTTATAATAAGCCAAAAGACAGTGGAACATGTGGAGGTGGAATTTCTGATGTGCAGACCATGTATGCACAAATGTGATGCCAGGAGCTGAGGACTGAGGAATACAGCATGTGACTGTAAGAAAGTTTTCAAAAGAGACAAAAAGGAAAGAAGTGTTAGAAGGAGAGATGAAAAGAATAGAAAACATCTTCCCATATGGTACCTGAGAGATTTGAAAGAAGACAAAGTTAAAAATCAGTATTCAAAAATGTCATGTTGTTTTTCTAATTTTTGTCTTTGATCTTTGAAGATTTAGGAAAATATTTAGGTCTCACTAATTCTCTAGTGAGCTGACAGAAAAATGTAGCTATGCTTGGAACTGCATCATTGAGGTTTATGTAGTTTCATCTTACATTGAACTAAAATTCTTCCTTCAGTGTGAGCCTCAAATTTCATCTGTATAAAAAAAAGGACTAAAAGTTGTATTTATAAAAATACATAAAAATAGAATATTTTTGGGTAAGAATATCTGAAACATTTTTTACACCTCCAACAGCATGCAAAAGTGAATTACCTCATTTAAGGAATAAAGCCATGTAAATGCTATGAGAAACAGTGCCACTGCAGTTTAATATTTCTCAAAATTTAGACATTTAACAGTAATGAAAATGCCTGCTCTGGACATCGTTGTAAAATCACTAGAGATTTTCATTGCTATATAATCAATTTAGTAGTGCATGCATGGAAAGCTATGATATAATCAATGAAGCTTTGTAAAATACATGATAAAGGTATTCACTAAGTGTAATAAAATAAAAGCTACAAGGAGAAGTAAATTTCCTTTCTTCTCTGAAATGCCTTTTTAAAATATCATTTTCATTGCCTTAAGAAAGGAAAGGAAATTATGCAGTATGTGAAGTACAGGAAGAAATCTGAATCTAGGGATTGATGGGGAAATATGCTCCACATTCTAATGTTATATATTATTGTACATTCAAGAGGTTTTATTGTTTTGATTTGGTTTATATTTATGTAAGTTGTATAGATTTTTATTGTTTTAAATTTAAGGTTTATAAAAGAGTTATGTTATTATGCTTGGTGGGAAATGGATAAGCAACTTAAATGTTGGTTCTATAAAGAAATACTACGTGACATCTCTCTCTATTACATTGCTTTTCTGAACTGGAGGTATCATGAAACATGAAGAACATGCACGTGACATCCCTCAGTGTTTCACTCATTCTCCCTCTAAGCCAGTTTGGTTATTTCAAGTTGCTTAAATCATGAATGTGGTTTTGGTTTTTTTGTCTGCAGCAATGCTTCATAATTTATTTTGCAAGTCATGTTCACAGTGGGTGAAGTTCAGCTATAGCTTTCTATCTGAAAAACAAGATAGAAAGCTAACTTCAGCTTGTGGCATAAAGTGCAAAGTGTGATAGAAATGCAATTGATGGAAGTGCATGCTCAAGAGAAGCAGATAAGTTAGCAATTAGTGAGGTTGGAAGGATACTCAATGTAAAATGCACCAAGACATCTGGTATCAAAGGTGTTAAGAGGTGGGCAATAGCATGGGACCTTAAAACAAGGCAGGAAATTAAATAAAAAGAAAAGGATAGTCAGTAAATTAAAGGGATAGAGAACATGGGAGACTGGAGTGGTAAGGAAGGTGTTTTAGCACCGAGGGAAAAATGAATTCTGTCTAGAACTTAGCCATGGGGTTGAATTTGATACATTGGTAACATATGTGGGCAATTGAATATGTTTTTACTGATAAACTAATTTTTAAATGGGGGGTATTAGATTAATAAAATGTTGATTTTCTGTGTAAATTTTGCAGTAGCATAATTTTAAAAATGCAGACTATATTGTACACTTAATGCACGTCTATTACTTTTTATGTCTTAGCCTAAAGAAAGAAGTGCTATGTTTCACTGCTAAAACAAAGTTAAAAAAAGAAAACTAAACTGAAATAGAATGGTCAGTAGTTTTTTTCCCTAGGCAAACTGAGCAAAAAATATAGATCTTTTCCATGGAAGAGCAATATGATTTACCTCAGGGATCTGAAAAATAGAGAGAGAAAACTTACTAATCTATAAATGCCTTTTGTTTTGCTCCTAGGTTCAGATATTGTTCAATGGTTAACGAAGAACTTATCGATAGAAGACCCAGGTATGTTCTCTTATTTTCATGTCTTCATATTCTAGTTTTGGGGTTTTTTTTTTAAATTATTGGACTTGGCTTTGTTTTCTGCTGTGGTTGGAGTGACCAGACAGCATTTGAGCAGTATAATTTCCATAGCAAAACAGACATCATCAAATCTTAGAAACCTTTATTAAGAATCTGAGGATTTTGATCATCCATTATATTGCAGCATGTGCCAGGAAACAATATAATGGATGATAATGATAGTTCTTTGGTACAAAATATGTTTATGTTTGAGTCCATGACGAATTTATTCAGTGTTATACTATGCAGCTTGTTAAATACATGCTGTTTCCTTAGAGAATTTTTCAATATATAAAAAATAAACAGAACTTTTAAAATACATTCTTGTACTGTTTCCAAAAGCTAATCTTAAGTTTGGACACTTTTATAGCACCCTAAACAGAAAGTGAAAGGCAAATAAAATCAGTGAAGTGAGGAAGAACAGTTCATTGCTTGATCAGCTGTTTTGGGACATGGAAGTGAAGGTTTGATTTCAAACTCTGCCACAGGTTTCTAGTGTGGCCAGCAGGAAACACAGTTTGCTTATTGTATTTAGATATTATTTATTTCCCTGATTTACAGGAAGTTAGTTACCTGATCAGAAATTTTTGATAAAGGAATAATTTCTAGAATAAAATTGTAGAAATAAAATTGTAGAAATAAAATATTCTATGGAAGTTCCCATTGTCTTCTGGTTAGAGGAAAGATGACCTTCCTTCTTTAAAAAATGATGAAAAATACTTTTTTCCTTGCCTTGTTTTAGGCTTTTTTTTAGGTTTTGGGATTTTTTTTGGTCTTTATTTTTAAAATGTCTTTTTCTGTCATATTAGAAATCAAAGTATGATCATTGCAAAAAGCGAAATCACTGTATTTAAAATTGTAACTTGAGCAATGAGTAAGCAATGAATCAATACATAATTCGATATTTGGAAGTAGTCAGTTCACAAGGTACTGACATGTTACATGAAAGAGATTGCTACATTTAAATCTAATTTCAAACAGTGTCGTATGTTGCTTCCTGAAGATACTGGGGAGGCTTCAAGAGACCTAAGTGTGATACTGTATTTCTCAGTTGTCAGCTACAAAACAGTCACCTGTTTGTATTTACCAGAGTTTAAAGATTGTCATGCTATGTTTGTTTGATGTGGAAGTTTAACCTTTATTTGTCAAACCAGGACTGCAATACTGGAAGAGGTTGTCCTTCAGATTACCTGCTTGTTGCAAAATTTGGAATAGAAAAAGCTTGTACCAAACAGAAAACATAGCTCCTTGGTTGCTTATGTTCATATCCAATTAAAATTAAACAAACACACAAATTACTAACATATGTAACCAGAACACCACAGTAATTTAACTTAAGCTGGGTTTTATCCTCTCAGATTGCATGGATGGAAAAAAATTATCCACAATGACAAAAATGTCTTATGTATATTGGTCCTAATCCAAAGTCAGCTATCTGGAGCTGGTTAAATTCAGATCTTCAGAAAACAAATAGCTTCCTTTGGGTAATGCTCAGAATTGCCAGATAACAGTGAACTTGACAGATGGTGAGCAAGAGCTTTTCACATGAGAAAACTTCTGAAAATGTTTTGGGTTTTTTTTTTTTGTTTGTTTTTTGTTGTTTTTTTTAAATCCATAAGTGTGTGGCTTGTTGTTTTAGTTCTGGACAAGACAATCTAGACCTTCTTGTGGAAAAGCCCTAAATTTCTGTGATCTGTTGTCACCATAATTTGGATTTTCAGCATCATCTGATCGCTTTTAACCAGTGTGTCAGGGTTTAACATGGTTGTCTTTTAAAACTCCCCTGTAGGGTCTTGTTACAAACCACTTGTAAAGCCATGCAGTTTTGTGAGGCAGAAATAAATAATGCCTCAGTTTCCACTGAAAGTTATCATCTCTTTCTGATTTTAATATCAGACATGTACAAGAAAAACATAGAGTAAACCTTGGAGCACATATTTTAAGAGCATATTCTACTCTGCCCAGAAAAATGTAAGGACTATTTGCATACCTCATCTACCAGTGCTGTGCAACTACTCATGCAAGCAAGGCACGTAAATTGTGATTTAATGGGGAAGTAGACAGATTCACAGAATCACAGAACAGCCCATGCTGGAAGGGACCTTGGAAGATCATGTGGTCCAACCTTTCATGGAGAGGTGAACCTGGGTGAGATTACCTAGCACTCTGTCCAGTCTCATCCTGAACACTGCCGGTGATGGAAACTCCGCCAGATCCAGTGATTCTTTTTTCCCACTGTAAAAAATTTGAAAAGACAAAACCGCTCTATGCAACTTGTACCCATTGCCCCTTATCCTCTCAGTGTGGCTCCTTGTGTCCCCTAAGTACTGGAAAACCGTGATGAGGTCCCACCCTGAGCCTTCTGTTCTCCAGGGGGAAAACACCTAACTCCTTCAGTCAGCTTGTTCTTTAATAAAACACAGAGCTAGTAAGAAGAAAGTGATGCTACCACACTTTATATATAAAAGAGTCATATTTTGAAGTGCAATTTTTTCCTTTGTTTTGTGTAGGGAACACAACTCCAATACCATTTCAGAGGGAATGAAAGAGGCAGCTTTATGGATAGTGGGAGAACATAAGGCAGAAGAAGGCCTGGCAGCAATATTTGCTTCCATGTGTTAATAAGTGTAAAGCTTTCACCTGGAAACAGCAATTTCCAGTAAAAAATAGTAACAAGTTGGGACTTGTAAAATGACAGTCAATAAAACCATGCAAATTTTTCACAAATGGAAGATAATTTTCAGTGGAAGATTTGAAAGATTTTGGCTTGCTGCAGTAGATCACCAAGAAAATAAACTGGAGATGATAGGTGGATTCTGCTAAATTGTACCAGATTTGAAGTTATTTTAGTGGAGCAGAGCTTGTGCCCAGAATGGCTGCACTCAACAGCAACATACAGTTGCTGTTACATTGTTTGCTTTTCAATATGTACTTAAAAAATGTTTGTGTTTCAGCCTACAACTCATCTGTAAAATTTTAAGGAACAAAAATTTGTCTAAGTTATTTTTAATGGTGAAGTTTAATTCAGGCATAAATGTAAGCATGATCTCAACCCAAAAAGAAGCAATTAACCAAGTTTGCAGAATTATAAGGGCTTGTGGTTTGGCACTTAGACATGTGTTGTTGAATTGACCATTACAGGGTAAGTGCTGACTCTTCACTGATGTTGCCAATTACCCTTAATGTGGAAAATCTACTCTGTTTTTCTACATTGTGTTTTTTCTTTTTTGAAGTGGTCGTTAATGACGTGAAATGCACCAGACTGACCACACCAGAGACTGAAGTTCTTTGAATCCTTAGTGGGAAGGTAGAATAAAAGGGGTAGAAGAGCTGATATAAAGGTATCAGCTCAAATTGCCAAGAGACTAATCCTGTGCTTGGTTCTTGCACTGATTTCTTTGATGAGCTTTCAGCAAACACTTGATTTCTCTAATCCCTTTCTATATGCTAACAGCAAATCATGCTGTTGTCTCCTAAAGGAGAAAGAACAGTGTCAGTTTTCCAGTCTTTTCATAATGAAATGTGTGTTACTCACAAACACTCATTTCATCCTCAAATCATCCCATAAATAATTTCCACCTAGGTGTCTCAGAAAATGCCTTTAAGAGTAGATAATATATTTAGATATTGTCCTTGTGTTCCTTTACAGTATGTTTATTCCTGAGTGTTGCTGATTTAATTTGCTCAGAGCTACAAACCAGCTGAATTTGGCTGGAGGCACTTCATTATCAGATGGTTGCTCTAGCAGAGCCACTGTAGCCAGCTCTAGAATGCTCAACCTTTGCATTCACATTGCCTTGCTCCAGCCCATTTAGGCAGTTTGTTGAAGTAGTTTGCTACTGCTCTTGGACATCAGGAATTACACTGAAGTCAAAAATACGTATGATTAAATCCAGCTTTTAAGAAACATTTTATGTCTTAAATCTAACAGTTATGAAACAAGACTACCTGGATATTTAAGCCCTCCTGTGAGTTTTTTATTTCAGTTCTTGCCATTTATAATCTTTTCACTTAACTGGTGTAACTAATTTGTAATTAGATGCACATCAGTATCCGTGTAAACTGTGGTCGTTGATCCAGTGCAATAAAGAGGAATGGCTCAGTAGCACAAAATCTGTTTATGTTTCTTCCAGTTTTCCCTCCTTTGCTATGTAGTAAAATCTCTCCAGCAGTTGCTATACTAATAATGACCTTGATAATACACAGCGCTCACTTGAAAGAGTTAGAAGAAAAATTTTAGGGTTTTAATTTGAGTTTATAAAAGTGTACTTGAAAAATTGTTCAGTTTTAAGTTATTTCTGCTCTTTCCCCAATCATATGCAGAAAGGCAGCAGTAATGAGCAGCACAAGATGTTCTAAACAATTGCCATTTGGGAAACAGCACCAGAGAGCTGCAAGTAAAGGGGAGGAACTTCCAGAGATTGCTAACAGAGAAAAGAGTCTCTTATGAAAAGGAAGAAAGAAGGGAATAGAAAGGTCGTGCTTATCTTTGCAGTCTTTCCATTAACTAAAACTTGTGGAAGTGCAGCAAGAGTGGAATGTTCTCATTTATCAGCTTAACTTAAAAAAAAACTCCACCAAAAAACCCCCAAGGAAGTAATTTGTACTGCCTGCACACACACCACACCCCTCATACTGGGAACACAGGGACACCAAAACACTATTGTTTTTCATTTGCCTAATAGAAACTCAGGCACATTTTGTTTGATAGCAAACCTCATGCATCTTCATCAAGTCTAGTGTAACTAACTTCCCAACTTTCTTCTACTGCATGAATGTCAATAGAATAATGACTTTAATCTCAGATGAACAAAACCAAAACTCTGTTTGAGAATGGAAAATGTCAGAATTTACAGACACTGCTTTAGTACCAATAATATTAACATTGTGATACTCATGCAAAAAATGTGTCAGGTTTCTTGTAATTACATACAGCATAGGTAGTACTTATCTGTGTGTGGCAATCAGTGGGCTTCTAGCCACTGCTGAGGATTCAGGAGTGCCATGGTAAATGTTCACATGAAGAGGGTGTTTTGTTTGCCCAAAGAGAGATTTTGTTTGCCTTTAGAGGGATTTTGTAAATGGTGAACAGAAGTGTACTGTCTGCAATTCAGTTGTGACAGGATAAATCAGATTTAATGGATTTCATGTTTTTTCCACTGAAGCTTCTTCCAGTTTAGTATAATTTATTATCCTGTGTAGACTGCATGTGTTAGGAATTTTCCCAAGAGCACACAGACCTGCAGGGCCACCTGGAGTGAGCTATTTTTCTACAAATGTGCCAGTGCTGTTTGAGCAGTCTCATTTCCATGTAGTCACTCTGGAAAGTGATTAATATGTTCCTAGTTTGGCCATTTTATTTTCTCACTTGTAGATAGGTGGTGGGCTACATCAGTACTCATTTTCAATTTTCTTTGAAGGAGCAGTCATTTCTTTTGATCTTTTTAGTAGTGTGGCATCTGGTTAAAAATGTACAGTGTTTTTACACTTAGAGGAAGATACAAAGTTTGTGACTGGGATTGATATAAAGTCTGGTATCAGTATCATGATGCAGAGTATGTTATCATGCTATTAGTGACAAATTATTCCTTTACATAGGTATGTAAGTCAAACTCTTACAACTGTTTCATCATGCTAAGCATGTCTGAATGAAATTCCTCCTCCCTTATTGTCTTAAGGAGGCATTATTATGCAAGATTTCATATAAAATAGTTTCTGTTTTTTCATCCTAGCAATTAAATCTTTTTAAAAAAAATTAATTTTTTATTTTATAAACCTTTTATATAAAAATTTTATAAACCTTTGAATCACCTGGTAAATATAAATGAGTTGTGTCTGTTTAATTTATAAATAAATATCCATCATGGAGTAATGGGTAAAGATGACAAGTATGGAACCTGCTGCTGTCTAGCATAATTTTCTGTACAATGGTAAAAATAAAATGATAGTACTAGGTATTGGTATGATAAAATACATGTGTTCTGTAACATCATTTCTGTGAGCAACCTGTCTGATATTGTCAATAGCATACTGATTCAAAATAGACCTCTATTAGTTCTAATTAGGCTTTGCATAACATGACCTACAGAAAGGTGTCCCTGACCATGTCAGCAGGGTTGAAACTAGATAATTTTTAAGGTCTTTTCCAACCCAAACCATTCTATGGATTCTATGATTCAACTATAACTAGTGTGCCAGCCACATTTTCTGTATGAAACAGAACTCTACTGATGCTCTCTTACCTTTGGTTAAAAGCAAGACATCAACTGGATTTTTAAATTTAGTTTCTCTTAATACTAGCCCTGATTCCATGGTGATGACTTCAAAGATATTTATTTTATTAGGAAATAATTAATGCCTTTAATATTAAAGTCTCCAAATTCTACCCAGAGTTATTTTCTTTAGTAAGTAAAATTGCCTTCACATGACATTCACCTCTTTGTCCTTTGTTTTAATTATTAAAGGTGAAATTCCAACCTCTGCACAAAGTTGGAGGTTCTATTTATAACTCCAAAGGAAACAAGATTTGACTAGGTGCCTTTTAAAATACAATTAGGTTAACATGGCCTTTAAGCTACATCACAGGCTAAAATCCAAGATCTAGCTTATGAAAAGTGTCTGATACCCAATTATATTTTATAAAAAAATTGAAACAAACCAACAATCAGCATATTCTTTACAATTTGGTTGGCAGCATGGGCTTTATTTTTCTGAGGTCTTTGAGAGTCTTATTGAGAGAAAAGGAAGAAAAAAGTACTGAATAGAATACAAAGTACTGATTAAAAAAAATAGGCTGAACAGGCCTACTGAGATAAAAAGTTAATGTTAAAACTGTTACCTGATCAAGATAATAGAAGCTGAAACATCAGTAAGCTTTAAGTAATTTCATTGGAAAGAACTTCAAATGCTCTGTTGTACCATTTGAAGGAATGAATTTCATCCTGTCTGTCACAGAACAAATTAGACCTTAAATCTAAATTACACAATTGAAATCTTTACCTATGATGCTATGGCAAAATACACAGCTTCATCATAAAGCTATACATGACATGAGCTATTGAAAAGTGGTACTTGTTTCTCCACAGTGATTTGTAAGGTCTGAAAAGCTTTATAATCAGTTTTAAGAATCAAATCCCAAATTGGGCAGTTTTTGTTCTTTAGTTTTCTTTGAAAATGCTCCACATTTTCAGGAACCTGGTGTTCCTGAAGTGGGTATGTCCATCCAGATGTTGTACCACTATCTTTTCCCTGATGTTATCACTCAGAATATGGAAGAAATATTTCAGCATAAGGCAAATATAGGTAAAGCCAGTATTAACTTCCTATTGATGCGTCAGATTTTCAAAATAACAGGCTTTGGACTCCAAATCCTTCTGATTCAAAAATATTATCCATTCCCCATCCTGTCTGCTTGCATTGCAACTCTACACACAAGTAGCAGCATGGTCAGAGGCTTTTATGATATTGAAAGTTAATAACAAGAAACATATATTGACTTAGCTAAGGATGAAAGTATAAATGAAGACTCCTAGAAAAAGTATGCTCTTTTGGGGAGAACTCTTATAACTTTTAGAAATAAAGCTGATTGGTTAATTGCATGAATTGAATTCTAATGACCTCCTTTATAAAATATTTTATCTCATTTCTACTAAAGTTACTAGGAATTTTTGCACTTTTCTTACTGTTTGACAGCCTCCTTCTGAACCTTTGGGATCATACCAAGTTTTGAAGGTTTAAGAGGAAGTTCATTTACTAATTCCCTATTCACACTGGCATAATTAATTAAAAGCAGCTAAATAACTGTCTTGAGACTTGATTAGATCTCTGCTTCCTTGTTTGCCAAAGAACTGTGTTACATAGTAATGGAAAATGCAAGTAGGTGGAAGTGAGATTTTAAATCTGGACAACTTAATTGAATAAAATCCTTTGAAATACTATTTCATCTTGCTGACAGCTGCTGCAGGTATTTATAGTCAAGTAAACAAAAATGTTTTGCTATGTACATGTTATATGTAGTATTTGATGGCTGGAAGGTTAGTGTAAGGCCTTCTCTTGGTTTTGTTAGTAATTGACCTTAGAGGGTTGTATGTTTTTCAGCAGCAAATGTAGAGAAATACTGCTGTACACACAGGGGCACAGTGATGGTCCAGGATCAATCACATTTGCTAAGCAAAGTACATTGGTTGCCATTTCATCTTGGACAGATTAATATTTCCTAGGCACTCTCACATTTTTTTCAATACTCCCTTTCCTCTTTTTCTTCCTTTTTTTCACTTCCTCTTCTCTCTTTTTTTTTTTTTTTTTTTTTTTTTTTTTTTTTTTTTTTTTTTAAAATCTCCATGTTTTAGGCTCCAATTTTACTGCATAGAATCCTCTGGTTCTCATTTGTTTACAGCTGGTGACTGGATCTAATTCACGTATTCTTCTCCATTAAGATGTTTTTCCTCTAATGTTTCTCCCTTTTCCTAATTTTTCTGGTTGCATTCAGTCATCTACTCAAATTCCACAAATTATCAGGGCTTTATTTGTTTGTGTGGCAGGATGGGTGACAAGAGCCATGTTGCTCTAGTTTTGTAGCTGCAAGACCTCATTTGGCTTCACTACACTTGGATCCACAAAGTATGAAATATGTAGTGTCAATAGAATTTAATTTTTATAGGTGATACAAAACTACTGTTCTCATTAAAGCTGAGACTCTAATTAATTAAAAAAAAATCCAAACCATAAAAAAACTCTATTCACCTCAGTTAATCATGCAGAAATTATTACAAATAATTTACACTTCCTTTTGAAAGTCTGCTTCCTAATTACTGTCTACTTTATAGCAATACTTCAGTTAAACTGGAAAACTTAGACTTTTAATAACGTTTAAGCTTATTAGAAATGTGAAATATCTGCCTCTTGAAATTTTGGAATTATTTACATCAACAAAGATAACCACTAGCATGAAATTAAAAAAAAAGCAAAAATATAAGAAGCAGCTACTGTATCATGGTAACTGTGAAACAGAATCATTAAGGTTTGAAAAGACCTCTCAGATCATTGCATCCAACCATTAACCCAGCACTGCCAAGTCAACCACTAAACTGTGTCCCTAGGTTCCACATCTACACATCTTTTAAATACCTCCAGGGATGGTGACTCAATATTTCCCTGGGTAACCTGTTCCAGTGCTTGGCAAACCTTTCTGTGAAAAATGTTTTCCAATCCAAGCCACCCCTGTGCAATTTGAGGCCATTCACTTGCCCTATTGGTTGTTACTTGGAAGAGAGACTGACCGCCACTGGCTACAGCAGTGCACTTGTAGAGAGCAGTAAGGTCTCCCCTGAGCCTCCTCTTCTCCAGGCTAAACACCCCTCGGCTCTCTCAGCTGCTCCTCATAAGACTTGTGCTCCAGAGCCTTCAGTAGCTCTGTTGCACTTTTCTGGACAAGCTCCAGTACCTCAAAGTCCTTATTGCAGTGAGGGCTTGGAATTTATTGTGTGCTATGATTATGCTCCTAATGTCTTCCAGTTTGTTTTCTGTTTCTTTCCTAATAAGTCATTATTTTCTGTGTGAGATTTGAGTGGGCATTTTCACAGAATGACATATAACTCCTCTAGTTTTTCTTGAGCAGCAGCATTTACCTTGCAGCCACTTACTGGGCATATGAAATTGAGGAAGGAAGGTTCATATTTAAAATGTTTAGCATTTATCAAAATTTAGTTTTGTCTGCTGTTTTATTGTTTAGTGAATCAGTACCATGTAGTACATCTCACAGCTCACTTTTTGCTGATCTTAGTAATGTTATACTTTCAGCAAATTATATATCTGATGCAATGTCATAATTCACACCATTCTGTGGATAATTAAAGCTTATCCCAAACAGTCCAGGACCTACTAAACACAGTTACTGTGGTTACCCCCCCCCCCCCAGTGTAATATTATTACTTCAGTGTAATATTACATTGTTCAGTGTAATAACTGATCTGCTGTGCCTAACCTCTATGCCCTCCTTTCTACCTATTGCTTTTCTCATGGTTTGCTTAATACCTTTAGAAAACATTTGGGGGAATCATGCCAAGAGCTCCCTGGGAATCCAAGACAATATGTTACCCAGACTTCATAACCTTATACATTCTCTAATTCCACATAGGAATACTCACAGAGTTGTGAGAAATTGTATCTAGCAACAAAAGTCATCCTGAATCTTCCTTTTCTGTTGCACTTATTTTCATTCATTCTGGCCTTTATTACGGTTTCTGTCGTGTTGTCTGTATAGGTGTCTGTTTTGTACATAATTTTTTCTCCCAGATTTCCCCTGGATGTCTTTCTAAAACCTAAGGACATATTTTCCAACTTTTTTCCTTTGGTACTGAGGGTGATTAAATGATAAGTGGCACACTACAGCTAACAGTTCAGCAATTTAATATTTTACTTGCCATCAAACACAGATTGACCATTATGTTGAAACAGATACTTTTGTTCATTTTATCAATTCATTTTAAAGCCTTTGATAGTTTTTGCTGCTGCTGTTGTCATCAGTCCTATCTCTCTCTTCTACATTTAGATTCTGTCACTAGAGGAGAAATAGGTCATTCATTGAGGTCTCTTCTCTTTTTGTGGGGAAAAAAAACCCACTTATGAAAGGGTTTTCATTGAGCTATTTCTGCTAGTGAAGATCTGTCAGTATTTCTGTATTTTTAATAGCAGAGTTTGTCTGGCTGAACTGATAGTTCTCGACAATTATCTGTGTAAATCCCTTGCAAAAGGGAGAAGTGAGCACTAGGACTGGGACTTACGATAAGGGGAACATGGCATAAAATGGGGGGCATAAAATGGGCTTTTGCAATGTTGGAAATTTTGCTCTCATCCTTCATTTTGATGAGGGCAGTGAAATATATTTTATTTGCCAGATGAAGTGATATAAATAATGGACAAAAAATCTCTCTAAAAATGATCCTGTTTGTAATAACTGCCTTGGGGATTCTTGTATATGTGCATCCCAGATAACTGTATCAGATCACAGAGGGAGTCACATTCCTATGTTATTCACCAGAAAAGCCACCTCCACATTCTTTATTGTTACTTTTCCTGAGCCTTGATGGCATTTTTCCTTGATGTATCTCTCAGTGACACCAATTTACTTATAAAGCTTTTAACTCCTGGTGGACTTCCCATAGAAAAAAAAAATACATTATTTAGAGTATTTTATGCTCTCAGTTTGCTGGAGGTATGAAAATTGTTATAAAGAGGATTGTATTCTTTATTGTATTGAGTGCAGTGAAAGAGACAGATTCTTTTTTGTAGCTGTGGCTGCTGCATGTTCTTTGTATTTTTTGAACTGCGTGGTCATAAGTGGGTGTTCTGGGATTATGATAGCAATGCATGACAATGACACAAAGTTAATGGTTGGTGCAATAGCAACTAATATAAAAACAGACTTAGAGACTATAAAAAGTGTCATGATTCATCTTGACCAGCAGTAATCATTGTGAGAGTTAGTGTTACCTATTGCTTACCCTCACCCAACTTCAGAAACTCCGCACTGGCTGACATCCCACTGATTAAACAGCATTACCTTCTGTAGTTCCTTCAGGAAAAAATATTTTGTACACTGAAAAAGCCTGTGCTCACTTTTCCTATTTGCTGGCCACAACTTCAAGTGGTGCATCAACCACACTAGTTATTCGCATGCCCCAGATCTGCCAAGCCCTTAAGGCAGGTCTCCTCCTTTGAAACCTCATCCCAGATATATGACTGTCTGTGGCAGCTCCCCCTGGTCATGTGCTTGGAATGTGCTTTTGTAAATGCTCCAGTGCTTGTGGTGTCCAAGCAGAGCTGACCGAGAGGGGAGTTGGCAGCTGTGCCTTCCCCTCAGTGTGACAAAGAAGGGGAGAAGCAATGGCACTGTGGTGCTGCCAGGAAAGCACAGCATCACACAGGGCACTGGGTCTGAGGGAGCTGTGATGTGAAATATATTTCGTGGCTGATACTAACATGCACGAATTCTTGGGGGTCATGTGGAGAATGAATCAGATTCTTCCCCACCAAAAATTTGCAGGCAAACGATTTGATCACATGTCGGCAGACTCAGCCACTGGAGGCGAGAAAAGTAGGAAGATATGGTGTGCTAGCAGCAGCTGGCAAGCAGTATACGAGAAAAACTGAAATATTTATACTACTGAGAAGTAGACTATGTCCAGTATTTTGGGTCTTTTAGAAGTGCTTGAAACTGTGGAACAAGATTTCATCTGAGAGAATTTTCAAAAGTAGTGTATTTGCAGTAATTGTATTTTTTGTAAATATTTTTTTTTGTCTTTAGCAGGTTTGCTCAAAAGACTGCACATATGACTTTAAATATTAGCTCAGAGTTTCATACTGGAGGGGGGAGTGAGTGAAGTGTTCAGAAATATCTTATGGAGATAACTTCCGACAGTCATTAGGGAAAACAAGACACACAGGTTTTGATTTTCTCTATTTCGCCTTGAAGATGCATGGGAATCAAAGCTTAAACTAAAAACTTGCAGTTTCAGGGGAAGAGCCGGCAGGAAAAACAGGAAATCCGTACTTCAAAGGAGTTTGGATTTCACCCTTCTATCATTTCAATTTAAAGAGACAAGAAATATCAGTAATAGAAGAGCAAAAAGTCTATGATTTCTACAAAATTGAAAGTAGAAAAATTCAAGAGGAGTAGTAGTGAAATTAGAAGAAAGGTTTTCTAAATGCTGTCTTGGGTTGGTAGGTACAGAGCTAGATTCCACCACTGGAAGGCCTGATTGCTGGTGTGATATTTGTAGGTACTTAAAGAAATTGAGGTGGGAGATGACAGGGAAACTATAAAGGCAATTTTAAACATTTTCAGGCCACTTTTCATGACTGCATACTGAATGAACTGTGACCAAATCTAGTTACTGAATTGTGCTGTTTTCCATTTTGCCTGGTAGTTAAGTCTATCTGTTGGTTACAGCTTGGATGGATTTCCTCCATCCTCTGTAGTGGCACATTTCCAGTTCACCAAACACCACAAATACTTCAGAGGTGAAGTTATAGCACTTCTCAGTGCCAGCAGCTCACTCCTCATTTGTCTGCTTCTTGAGACCTCAAGCAGCATGTCCAATTTTTTTTTTTTTAATTTTTTGCTCAACACAAAAGCTTTGGTTGTCGCCTCAAGTCATTGCACTTTGAGGTCTCGGGGGTCTGCCTTTCAAGATACAAATTTATTAAGAGAATAAAAGTAGACTTTAATAGGACATAGCAACAGTTAATTTGTAATCAGCTGAAATGCAATGGGAAATAATCACATTAAAAATTTAACAGGCAATACTTAAAAAGTTTTCAAGTGGAGGGTTTGTGTGTTGCTGGCAGGGAGATGCAGCTTCTTTTTCAAAGACTACTTTTTTGCAGGGCTGGTAGTGTGTCCTTGAAGCAGAGTAATCGAGACTAGGCTCTTGATCAGGCATGAGAAATAGTACATGGTGATTATGGGGATGATTATGATTAGATTTATTGCTAACACAACATCTAAATCTTGCCAATATAGTGTCTAAATAACAACTGCATCATCTAGTACAGTGGATTATAATATAATCAGGTTGTGGTCCCTCCTGTAGAGTCAGTAAGACTCCACTGCTTTCTAAACTTCCTGAAGAAGTCTGGATGTGGCTGAGTCCACTTAATCAACAGTTGCTGTTTAAGGCTTATAAGCTGGTTCATCTAGAAATGTGCAAGTTTGCAGTCTTTGGCCTTGTAGAATTCACAATTACAAAGCAACAAAGCATCAATATAGCTACTCTAGGACTATCTCTGCATTTGACTGGATTTTAGTGCATTTTACTCACCCGTCCAAAAGTGTTCCCCACCTTTGGGCTGGATGTACTCTGCCAGCATCCCTGCTGGGTGAAGTTTCCATCCAGAAACTGTTTCCAGCCTTGGAAGACCAGTTTGCCCAGTTGGACCACTCTCCACAAGTATTTTATACCCTTTCACAGGCTGATGTGGATGAAAGTCAATCACAAGCATCTCATCTCCCCATCCCTGGAATGAAATAATTATGTCAGCATCCAGAAATTCCTCCTGAAATACCCACCTGGTGTTCTTAGGACAAACCACACTTCCCATCAGAGACAGTGGCAGAAAGTGGCAGTGGCAGTGGTGTGGTTAGTGGGGGGATGCAGGGAGATCCAACTGTCTTTCATCACTGTCACAGTCACTGTTTTGCTGGATGTTTTTGTGAAGAAAGTAGTCAATATTTCAGGTGTGCATCACTCTTTCTAGATTTAGGATGCACTGCATGTTACAGATCAGCTGTAGAGACTGTAGGGGTGGAAATTGCAATGCCTTGGGCAGATGAGGACTCATGGCCCATCTTTGATGGGTTTTCCTCCTTTTACCTCCTGAGTGATGCTCCTACCAAAGCCTCTGCCCTGCTGATGGCATTAGCAAGCAGTGTCTAGCACAAGGAAAACCCTACCTATTTAGGTAAGACGCTTTGTTGACAGATAACGTGGTGTGTGATTGTTATTTTGAATCCAAGTATGAATCTTTAATTGTGTTTCGGTAGATAGTGGTAGGAAGAGGTAGATAGTGCCTCTTCCTTTACCAGCTGTTTTATGCTCCTTGAAATGACTCTGACCAAGTGCTGCTCCCCTTACAAATTCAATCCTTCAGACAGGACAAAAGAGAGAGGTTTACAGTGTTGTGGGTGTTCAAGAACGCTTCTAGCTGTTTTATTCTCTCCTCTTTAAACACCACAGTCAGGCCGAGACAGTGAGTGTCTCCTACGCTTTATGTCAGTGTGAGAAGCAGGTTGTATTTTATTACTCTAATCCTTTGCAGCTTGTGTTCACACTGGCAATGAAATGACAGCAGGAGTGTGGTGAGAGTAAGTGATAAAGTCTTGGCATTCGACACTTACAGTGAATGTGTGCTTGTGAAGTTCTGACTCATTAATTCTTTTTCCAGGCTGCTGTGTGGCTTAGCAATGCACTTCAGTATTGCGATGGATTTTAGATTCAACAAATAACCCAGAATACTGAGCTCTTTATTGTTTCATGGAAAGGGAAGTTTTCATTTGTTTGACATTTTTGGATCCAAAAAGTAAGTGAAAACCTGGCAAGTTTGGGTTTTTCACTTTTTTTTTTACATCATAAAGCAGTTTTAAGGACACAAAATGCCCGAAATCATGTTCTTTGTAAGAAATCTTTCCATATAGAATGTAAGACAGGTTACTAAAATGGATGTTTGAATGTGAAGCACAATTGGAAAATACTCTATTTTTCTTTTTTCACTCCCTCAGAGATTACTGCAAGGCACTTCAGATGTTGTGAGACCATAATGGTGTGATACCATAAAGTGTTTAATGGAGTTCAGTGTAAAAATAAATATAGATACCATGTCACCTGTAGACCTGAGATGCGTAAGAAAAAATGGAACCCACACTAGTCACTGAAAACACATCTTTAAAGGGGTTTCAAAGCACAGAAACGTTTATTCCAAAGAAAAAGCAAGGAGCATTCATCCCTTTTAATTCCCTCGTGTGGACATTATCATTAGAAACAACTTGTTCCACCGATACTACCATACCCTGCAATTTAAGATGAACAAACTATCAGCAATCCATGCATTACAGTAAGGAGAAAACTGCACTATGTTTGAAAAGAAAATAAAATCAAAATTCAACCAGCAGGATATGTTTTTCATTCCTTAGATTTCATTAGGTTTATATTGTCCCAAAGCAATGAAAATATCTGGCTCTTGTATAATAAAGTATATTAAAAGTGACTGACATTTAATCTGCCAAGATCACTGTCTTGTAATGGCACAGCAGATGGCTGGGCAATAATACTTCTAACAAAAATGATTGCTAATCAATCTATGTACATGTGTTGTTCACTTCACCCACTCAACTAAATAAAGTTCAACAGTGGAGTGAACCATGGAATTTTTAGCTTTTTCTGCATTTTTAGCCCACCAATAACATACACATTAAGAGCCAAGCTTACATCCAAAGCCATATTTTGATTTTATATAAAATACTTGGTATCTGTTGAAATGCAATAGGCTCATAAAGATGCATTTCTGTCTTTCACCTGAGGCATTCTTCTTCCATTAGCAGTTGTAACTCTCAACACTTTCCTATTTTTAGCTATAAAATTGAAATAGAGGTTTGGGTAAATTTGTTCCACAGTATAACTACTAGGAAGTATCTGGAACCTTAAATTAGATAATTGATGTCTTCAAAACAAGGTGTTGAGTAGAGGAAGCTGAAGTCTACTCCGTTCTACCAGGTACACCTCCATGAGCTCTGTCTTTCTCAGATTTTTTACAGTATGTCTTTGGTTGCAGTTTTTATCCACTATAGAGCAGCTGACTGCCATTCAAATTCTCAGTGAGGCTGTCTGGGTGTGACTGAGAATGTAGTTAACATCACATATTTTTTATACACTGTGACTGAGGATTGGGAAATAATAGTTGTGTAGATATCACATTTCCGTGTGCAGCTCTGTACACTTGCCCTCTAAAAAACCAGTAATTTTTTTTAGTCTATTCTTCCAATATTTTGAGTTTGTATTTTGGATAACATTACTCTTTCTACCTGGCAACCATTATATCCAAAAGCATTTATTTCAGACTTCTTTTATCTTCTTAACTTCTGTACTTCATGGAAGTTTTTGATGTTCCTAATCTACATTTGCCATTTTTCCAGATGAAATGTCCTTCTTAAATTAAAATCCTCCAACTTCATATGCAGGAATATCGGGGCCATATAGAAGCTGTCTGTATTTAAATTCTAGGAATTTAGGCATGTTGTGTTAGTCTGCTGCTGGCTTTATTTTTTATTTTTCAAGCTCATGGGCTTGTTTCCTAAGTCCTACTGTTGTACGTCATTGGCTTCTTACAGTAGTTATTTTCCAGTCTGATTTTAGCAAATTGAGATGGATATCAAGTGTTGCCTTTGTAGTGTCTGTAATACACTGGACAACCTCTTGCTTGGAGATTAGAAACCTCCTGAGAGCTGGATTTTCTTTCTGTGCTGTAGCTCTACTCCTGCTGTGCAGGGAGCATCAGGATTAGTCCTCTACAAGCCTGGTGTGAGGCAGAAATACAATCTTGTGGATGTTATTTACCGGATATAATTTTTTAACACTCTAAGTGTGAGCTATGTTGAATCTTAGGTGGATATTAAAAGGGAATATTTGTGCATTTATATTAATGTAATACTGGAATAAGATGATATATTGATAGCCATAAAAAAAGAAAATTAATTGTCTATTAGTTATGGAAAGAAAAATAGAAGTTTATACATTCATATTAAGGCTTAGGGGCTGAGGAGACAAACATATATCTTAACATTGAGTTAGTGTGAATTCCAGCTGAATGAGATTGCCTGAGGTATGAGTATAACCACCTTAATCTCCATATATAACTGGAGAAGGGATACAGGCTGCTACTGGGACTAATTCAGAGTTTAAATAATTTTAATTGATTTCTGGAGAAGGCCAGGTCACTATTTCCATTTTCTCATGGAGAGGTAGTAGTGACTCCATACTTGTGTATGAGACTCAATGGTCAGTGAGAGAAATATAAGCTCTTCCTGCTACTATATCCAACCTTGCCTGGAATAGAGGCTGTTCTGGCCAGAGATCAAATAGTTTCTTCTCCAATTTTCTTCATCCCTTTTTTATTCTCTGTGTTCCACTTCTCCCTGACCCATGTAAAGGCACAGAGTTGTAATATAATTCAAGCTGAGAGGGTCCTCAGTAGCTCTGTAGTCTAATTTGCTCAAATCAGTGTAAAGTCAAACATGTTGCCCTGAACTTTACCTGTTCAGGTTCTGAAACCCTCCAAGGATGCAGATTGTGGTGTGTCTGGGCAGTCTCTCCTGCTGCTTGGCTGAAAGTCAGAACCATACCTGATTTATTTTATTACCATGGTCTTGTTTATTCATTTATCCACTTTATTACCCTGCAACTCCATAAAGATATTGACTCCCTTCTTTTAAAATCTCCTTTTAGGTATTGAAAACATACTTCCAGATACCTCCAAAAACTCTTTTTTTCAGTCCAACCAATCCCAGCTCCTCCAGCCTCCCCTTACAGGGTGCATTCTCCAGCACCAGTGATCTTGCTGGACTCCCACTGGACTCAGAGTTTGTTGATGTCTTTCTTGTACTGCAATGGACGTGTTAATCATAACTGGACATAGTAGTCCAGATGTGCTCTAAAAATAGCTGGGTAAAAGGAAATAATGTGAGGAGCTCCTGGTGATCTTGAAAAAATATTACAATTCAGAATCCAGGAAGCACATGAAACAAATCTGGAGCCTATTTAGTGTATGCTAAATCTGAAGAGAATGCACTCTCATCTGTGTCAGAGCTCCCTGGCAAGCCCTGTCCCCCTTGTCTGAGAAAGCCTTTCTCTAGAAAAGTCAGCACATTTCTTCCTTGTTTTCCTCTCATTCCACAAAGATAAATAATACCTATGAAAATAATTTTTTTTGGAATTGGCAATAATTTGCAATGTGAAGAAGAAAGAAAAGCTTAATAAAATTAAAACACAGATGAATTGAAACAAAGTAAAAAAAACCTCAGTGACAGACATGCTAGAGAAAGCGTTGACTCAAAATTTCTGATCCAAGGGATAATAGAATTTAGCAGCTTGAAATGAATGAATAACAACAATATATAACCTTATAATAATTAGGACAAAGTTCAGATGGGGATTTACTGACATCAGAAGCACAAGGAGCAAAGCAAATCCGTTCCTTCTGTTAGAGAGATTTCTTGTAGGCTTGCAACTGGGAAAAATGTTAACATCATTGTGGTGTTTTACCTCAGGCCAGAGAGCTCCCTGCCAGAGAGGGTGTATTTTATTTTCTTAGATAATGGCTCTGCTGGAGCGATGAGAACACAAGGGTGGCAATAAATATTTGGTACCAAATAAACCCTGGTAGGGTTATGTGCTCTCAGTGAAGTACTGTCCAGATCCCCTTTCTTGTCCCTTTCACATGCTCTCTGGCTTTGGCTTAGCATAAAGATGCCCTGCTGCTTCTCCTGTAACTCTTGTGTGAATGAATGTCTTTAGGTGAGCAAGGGTGAAGAAGGGAATTTTTTGGGATGCTGTTGAAGTATGGATAAATAAATAAGCCTTCTCATATTGAAAATAATAATGGGTGAAACATAAGTGAGTATCTCTGTGTTCATTGGCAAGAGCACATATCAGGACTTACACTTCCTTCTGTGTGATGATGCTTGACTGCTGGTCAGGTGCTGCAGTGGTGTTTTTAAGAGTCAGAACAAGACAAATCTGTGCTTGCCATTGCTGAAAGCCAAATTGTAGGCAATAGGATCAAATGAGTACTTCTTAGAGGGTTAACATGAATCTGGGCATTATCCAGAGAGGTTGTGGTGTCTCACTCCTTTGAGTTATTCGCAAAACACTTGGACAAGGTCCTCAGCAAGTAGCTCAAGGTGTCTCTGCTTGAGCAAGGGAGTTGGACAAGATGCCCTCCACAGCTACCTTCCTACCTCAACTGTTCGGCGATCCTGTTATTATTTGCTGTTTTCCCAGTAATAAGAAACTTTTAAGGAAATCTCTATCCTTTACAGTAGCTCTGATAAGGCTAGTGAGGAAGATCTCATGTAATTTGAATCAACTATTTTAACATGTAATCAGAAACTGCTCTGAAGAAGAAAAGCAAGCTGCAACATCAGGGTAAAAAAGATAGCTGTTTTCAGCTTCAGAACAAGTGAGTGAACATTAAGGCTACCTGTAAGTGTCAATGTAAGTAGTGGAGCTGCAGCTACAAGTGGGACATCTAAGAGCTATTTGTTAAGGAAAGTACAGCATTTTTTTGGTTGCATCATTATATTACATAGAAAAAGACAGCTCTTTCATAGTGGTAGGACTTTGACTGAGAACAAAGTGATTATCTGCAACGATATCACGTAAGGATATCACATAAATCTTATCAACTAAATTGCTGAAATTACTTTTTAAGTTTATCTTTGTATTTTTTTTTCTTCAAACAGTTGAAGCTCTGCATTTGGGCACTCTGATGGCGGCACATGGCTATTTCTTTCCAATTTCAGACCATGTTCTGACGCTGAAGGATGATGGCACCTTCTATCGATTCCAGGTAAATATTTTCAATATGTTCTTGACTTGCACAAATGAAGGCTCAAAGGCCTTACAGAAAAGTTCATAGCAAATTTAACCATACTTTGTTTCTTACATAATCTGGTAAAGGGTGTAAATTCCCCTAAAAATAAAAAGTGGTAGCAGGATTGATTATATTTATAAATTGTCAGCAAAATGTTAAGATGATAATGACCATTTTCATATCTGGAATAAAAGTGTGATATTGCTAAGTGTGGTACTATCTCTCATGAAATAAATTAATACAGTATTTTGGAAATATAGTAAATGAAATTATTGCCTCTTATTCCTAATATAGTCTTAATTTGGAAAGGCAGAGATATTTTAAATGTTAAATCTATAGCAGAAATCTGATAAATAATGGAGGTTAATATTTATTTTTCTTCTTTTGTGAGGATTTCCTTACTGGTAACTCAATGGTATCTGAGTAGTGTGTATTCTCTTATCAAGTGCAGACACATTGTTACATGGTTTTGTCAGCCCCATCGTGTACAGCAAAGATGCAGATGGTTCAGAACAAGCTGGAAGCACAAATATGTACATATGTGTATACCTACACTTACACATACATTCTTCAGAAACCCACATAGTTGTATTTTATTATATTAAATTTCAAACGGAGGCCCTGGGAGCAGAAGTGTATTTTATCTAATAGTGACTAGTGGGTTAAAATTTTGCAGAACAATGCTGCTAATGACTTGAAAGAAATATGACTGCAAAGTACCAGAATATGTATTCAATGGAAGGAATTAACTTTGCTGGCCATGTGCCACTATTGACAATGATGGTTGTGTTGTGTATTGCTCTTTCTATTAGGTGGTATTCCTGGTGAGTATCACCAACAGCTGGTCCAAGGTCTTTTCTAGATATTTATTGCTTTGAAATGATATGGTGACTCTCACTATGAAATTGAGTTTGTTAATTCTTCTCTGTTCCTTCTAACAGTATTAAATACACTAAAATAATATGTGGTAGAACAAAATCTATTGTCTTCTAGATATATAGGTCTAAGCTTTGTCTTAAAGATTGTTTAAATAAGAAGCCATCAAGAACAAAATAGAACTGAGGTTGTGATCTTTAAAATGGAGAAGAAAAATGGAGATCGGAGACCAATCATAGTCTCAAACATTGTATTATATTAATCTCTGTACAATACTTTCGCCAGCATTTTGGCTTAAGTCCTATAGATCCACATAAAGACTTGTAATATTTGTATGGATCAAAATTCTTGCATGAATATAATTAAATATGCACAGCACAGTCTGGCAAGAAAGAGAATTATTATTGCATACAGGCAAACAATATTATCCTATTTTCATATTTAGACCCTGTGAGTCATACAGTGCCAAAACTTGTTCTTCAGCAGAACAGAAAGCTAGATGTGTGTATGGGTAATAGTAAGAGCAAGCATTCCGAGCCTTCTCCCCTAGATCCACAGTTGCCTTTGATCCTGGGGAGAGTATTTGAAGGAAAAGGGTTTTTTTAGCTCACAGGGCCTCATTCTTCTCAGTGCTCAGTATAAACAAGAGAGATGGCGCATGGTTGGAGGACCTTAATGACATGCTTATGTGGTAGGAAAGGAATTGTGGAGTGGTTCAAGCTCCAGTTCTTGGCTTGGTCTGCACAAGCAGCATCCAGAAGGACAAAATATACAGGGACTTAATTTTGCAGAGAATAGTACTTACAGGGGTGCTGGTCATTGAATTCTGCACAGCTGCTGGTCTGCCTCTGTCTCTAGCATGAGAAATAAGCACCTTTGCTGCCATGATAGTTGGCTGAAGGAATGTACAGCCTAGAATTATCTTCACTGTGGACCACTGAGAGTGCTGCGGCTACCCGCTTGTGAGCTTTCCTCAGAGAGACCCACAGCCTACATGTTTGGACACAAAGCTTCAGTGAGGGCTAGACTGTAAAATATTCTCAGTTTATTTCCATGAGTTAAGAATTTGGCACCTATTTGACAAAAGCATATGAAATAAGAGGGCTTAATCAAGTGTGGTTCTGTCTATATCTGCAGTATTTGGCCTTTTTGCTGTTCCGTGGTGCCTTTTGCATTTGCTATTCCTATGCCAACAATGTGACTTTGCTGTTGTGATGATGCAACTTCAGCTGTTAATGTACAGGAGGAGAAGAAATTCAAAGTGGTGACATAGCGTTAACTGGAGTTATAACAGCAGA
Source organism: Lichenostomus cassidix (assembly GCF_008360975.1). NCBI lineage: Eukaryota > Metazoa > Chordata > Aves > Passeriformes > Meliphagidae > Lichenostomus > Lichenostomus cassidix. The sequence continues at coordinate 45,312,878 of NC_139483.1, read as the reverse complement.
ATTACTCCATGTTCCCCACCAAAATAAGGCTGATATAAAATCTGTTACTGAGCTGCTAAATTAGAAGATGAAGAGAGCACGTTCAAACACGAAAAAAGGTTGACTGCAAATGTGTGAATTTTGCACTAGAATAGATGCTCAGGTGCTCTGCAAATAGTACCCTCTCAGTATTGGACAGGATTCACAAATTTCTGGATATTTTAATAGAAGGAGAAAACCATGCAGCTACCAGCACTGAAAAGTTCAGAAGCCATTCCTGCAGAGAAGTCTCTGCAATACAAAGACCTGACCTACAAAAACCAGACTAGCTGTAGTAATGTTCTTCATGTGCTTGGTGTTTTGTTTTCCAAAGGGTGACACATTCCCACCTGACCGTAAAATTATCTCCAGCTTGTTTTAGGCTACCTTATGTTTTACAGAAATAACTAAAAACAGTGAAGACTGCTCTTCACTTGGACAAATGCCCTTTTATGGGCAAAAATTATACTTTTTCAGTTATTCCTCTTGCCATCAGAAGGCAAGACTGTAGTTACATCTGCTTTTTTAAATAATGTGAAATAAAAAAAATAAAAATCTGGATCATTTATTGACCTACTCAGGTGTTAATTAGGTTAGTTTCTGTGATATCAATTCAATTCAAAGGAGATGGATCTAAATATTAACTGCATCATTAAGAGAGGAATTTTTTTATCAGTCTCAATAAGGAAAAGCAGACACAGCTGCATTGCCTTTTCTTGTAATTTAAGGTAATTTAAGCCTGGGACCAAAGAAGCAGCTGAATATTTGCTCACCATCTTCCTCTACCTGAGAGCAACTAGATTTGAGGGGCCCAAATAAGAAAAGCAAGCTGCACCTTAGAAAGCATATCTTCCCTGGGCCAGGGATTACTCATGGAGACATTTTTTCTATGTCCACACAAGTGATAATATGTCCAACCTGGTGAGAAATGCCTGACTTGCTCTCTCAGCTGCTAAACTTCTGTAATATCATCCTGCAGAAAAATATGGTGATTTCCTCTGCAGCTCCTAAATGCATAGTGTCTCTTGATGTTAATAGTGAAAAATAATGTTTCCTAATATCTTTTGGCTGTAAACAAACTCCTAGGGTACTGAGCGTAGTGATAGTCACACTCTCATTTTTATATGAGATTAATTAATGATTTAACATAAATTAATTTTCAGAGATGAGGGTTAGGATTTGCTGTTGCTTTGTAACTTTTAAGATGAAAGGCACAAATATCTGAGAAAAAGCATGAAAATGGGAACAGTTTCTCATGAAAGCATGATATGGTGAAGAGAGCTGCAAAATTCATGAATCTTGGAAAGATGAAAGTGTGGACTTTGATGCCTTCTCGTGTTCTACCACTGGGAACACTTTCTTGACAAATGCATTTAACCTCTCTGGTCTTGTTTTCCCATGCTTAAATCTGGGATAAAATTATATGGTAATCACTGTAAGGATCCTGAAATATCTTTGTTGCAAAATAGTTTAGAGTGTAAAGTGTTCTGGACACCTCATGTTTCAGGTGGAATTACATTGCTTCATGTGTCTCTGAGTCAGCCTAACTGAGCTAGCTGTCTCTTGGCTCATCCTGGATCAGCCTCTGGCTGTTCTGATGCTGAGTCTGTGGTTGAACATCACAACTCTTCAGCCACTCTCCAGAGCCTTTCTGGATCATCTACTGTGCCTTGAGGGAAGGATTTTATTGGAAGCTAGATTTTAGGAATGAAAAAAAAGTAGATGATCTTATCAAGTATTTGGCAGATTTTCTTTGGCAATTGCAGGTGCAATAACTAATTCACTGCCTTTTCAGCTCAGGCTTGTCATATTCAGGTTCCGTTAAGGTTTCTTGAGGGAAAAAGATTTCAAGTCCATGTGTCTTTCTGACTGCCTCATCAGTGCCACTTTTGATTTTTTTAACTCCTTACTCAGACATACTTTGCCCCACGTTTTCCATGGTCATCCTCCTTTCAGGTTAAAAACAGGAGTCACAAGAAGACAAAATCTTATTTCCAAATTTCTCAACCTCTTTTTTAATAATTCTGAGCTAACCATGGAGCAACTTGTTTCCTGTATGAGCTTGACAGTGGTAGCAATCTTACCCTGTTACTTTACCAAGAAATCATTTTTGTCAACTGCAATGAATTTAAAACAGGATGCCAGTGAATTCTGCCATCCATCATGCAAAGCATTTGAGATTGTGCATAACTACTTTTCCGCAAAGGCTTGATTTCTGCTGTTTATAAAGACTCCCTGGTGTCTATGAGAAGAATAACAGTAATAGGAAAAGGTTTATAAGTGATTTGAATACTCCTCCCCCATTCAAGTAATTGGATTTTAAAAAAATTCATGCAGAGGAGCAGCTTCAGAGACAACTACTCTTTTCTTATTACTATCAACAAGGGGTAGCTGAAAGATGCTTAGTGATTTCCCTCCTTGGTAATACAGTTTAATGCATAGAAATTAATAATGTTTTATAAAAGCTGATGGGCAACACTGGTTTTTACAAGTGGTGTTTCATTAGCTCAGATATTATTATTGATTAATTTTGAGGTAGAGCCAAAGCAGATCTATTTACTTTATCACTGGCTTGCTTACAATGCATAGCAGCCACTGCTGCCAGTTTGTTTATTGTGGAGTATGTTTATGGGGGATTTTGTTTCATATGACTTTATTAACAGGAGGATTAGGGATTTTTGTGGTTAGATTTGCCTAATGATATTAGTGTATAAAGCAAGAGAACCAGTATGTGTTTGTGTGTGCAAAACAAGTTTTCTGTCAATGGCATAAAGAACCTTGTGACTGTTTTGTTCTGAAGGCTTAAATGTACCTGCAATCATATCTGCAGTGCTAGGTAACCCTTATTTCTCTAGGTCCTGACTTGTCCTGGCTGCTGATTCAAATTACACCTACAATTAAACAAAGTGCCTCAAAAGCATACTGATAAAAAGTGGCAGCATTATTTCTGCCTGGGCTGATAAACATTACTTGACTTTCCCTAAACCGTTCTGCCACCCACCTTCCTTCAGCTATAAGTGGGATGTCATGGCAAAATGACAAATGTTCACTGTTTAATACTTCTTCATGATGAACTGCTTCTTATTTCCTTCTGAGGGAAAGTAAAATTCTTAAGTATGACAACTCCTTTAAGTTTTCTACACTCACAAAAGAAAACCAAAATCCTTCAGTATTTCAAGGTCTTCTCTTTGAAAACGGTGGTGGTGTGGTACATGTTATACCACATCCATAGCTCTCCTGGGTGAAATCTTCACTTACGGGTTTCTAGATCATGAAGTAAGGCACACAGTTTGTGTAATATTTGTGCTATAGGAATATATGACATTTCAAGGGATGTTATAATTCTCCTATGGTGTACTTGGATATGGAATTTGTAACAAATAGTTGAACCAAGCTTTGTTTGCATAGTCCAGCTGTTTAGAAGGTAGTTTATGTGAGCAGAGCCTCCCTGCGTTGTTGTGGGATTTTTAATAGATCAGATAAGAACAGGCAGCTTTCTCCTTTGCACTTGCCTCTTGTTCTCATTCCTGACCTCATTCCATGGGACCAGCAATCTTCTTATCAGAGTCTTCTTATTTCCTAATCCTTCTGTGTTGAAGAAGGCAAATCTTTCTCCTGTATTCTTCATGAATAACCTCTCTAGCAAATTCTTCTCAGAGATTGTTAAATATCTGGAGCGTGAAATTGTGTGGAGACTTTTGGAACAGAAATGGAAACGTAAACTCAGCACTTGCTTATAGTCACGTGTTATGTGATTAAACTGTTTGATGTCTATAATGAGGAGCAAAGTAAACTTCAAATTAAGACCAGAATTTTATGACTGTTAAAACCAAGCAATTAGACCTAAGAAAATGTGAAATATTCCTTTGGAGAAACATCAGTCATGTTAGCTACATGCAAGTTTATTATTGGTACTTTTTGTTCATAAAATGACAGCATTGCAAAAGTCAGAAATCAGAATCTAATTTTTGACTCTAATTTTGACTCTAATTCTAAGTCAAAATCAGAAACTATTTTTTATGTCATGCTTTATTTTCAGTGTCTAGGATTTTTTAAAGATTTTTTTTTACTTGATGTTTTGGACTTTCTTTCTGTGTAAGTCTTAATCTGTCCCTTATCCCTACTTTTTGTTCCTGCTTTTAGGAGAGTTTTCCTTGTCTCTGCACACATCAATGCATTTCTGGCTTTGAAATTATATAATAGGTATCTACTCTTCAAATACATCTTTATCGACAGCTGCAGCTGCTTTTGAGCACATACCTTACGGTGATACCATAAGTCTTTACTTGCTGGTAAGGAAGTAACGTAGGACTTTGCCTTGGTCAAAATACATACCATCTACTGTTTATTTCTCGTCTAGTAGGGGTTTTACACTGTCAGTGACCTAACATGTTTTTGTAAAATCCAAATCTTTAGCTTTCAAAGATTAGAAACATATAGTGTATTATGTCTATTCAGTCTGGAGAGTAGATCTAGAAAGATTATAAAAGAGAAAATTTAAGCTTTTCGCCTTTTCTGGAAAGTACAGTTCTTCCCTTCACTGTAATATTCTGAAACTCTGCTGCTTTATGTGATTTTTTAAAATAACTGTCCATGTTTTAAAGGTTACTTGAATGAATATTTTTTCCATGTATAAATTACCCTTTGGGTAATTTGCACCCCTTTAAACATCACACAGGTGTTTCAATGCTTTTGATAACTCTCACCCACTAAATAGAAATTTTTATAGAGTACTGGAGATAAAGGAAAAATACCAGAGCACAAATTTCATAATAATATTTGCACATGCATATGAATCACAGTCCTGAAGAACCAAGAATTTTTCTTTAGTTTGGTGAGGCTTTTTGTTTTTGCTTTTTCAGAAATAAACACAGTTTACCCACATGAAAGCACAATAAATCCTTAAGCTCTCTGTGCTGAATTTCATCAGCCTTCTAACCTGAACTGTCTGACCTCATAAAAATATTTTCCTCCCTGATTTTTTTTTTTTTTGCCCTATGCTTTGCCCTGTAGCCTTATCTCCATGTCCAAATTAATTTTGGGCATGTTGGCAGAGCTGATTGCAGGCAGAATTGAACTTCGTTCCCTCTGGGAGCCAGCTGGCTGGAGGCCAGCTCTGGCCACGTTGCAGTGCCTGAGAGGATGAGCTGTACTGCTCAGCAAGTCCCATTAAATGCATCCAAGCTCCAGGCAGGCAGGGTCATGGCTTGTAGCTCACAGACAGCTTGTGCCTGCCCAGCTCAGAGCATCGCAGGGAGAGCTCACACTGGGTGTCATTCCCTGGGCAGAAAGACTTTAACTGCCCACGGGTTCCCTCCTTCTGGACACTCAAACAATGAAGGCAGTTAATAAACTCCTGTACTTATCTGTACTAGCTGTTATTTGAACCCCTTTCTCATAGTGTAATGTTTGCATTTAACTGGGGTCTCTTTTTGGCTTGCCTTATCACACATCACTGAAACCTTTTAATATGGCTTATCATGTGCTTTGCTAATTAAAACGCATGTTCTGTTTTAACTTTTCTGGTTTTAACTCCCTGGCACAGGGAGGCTTAGACTCATCCTTAGTAGCAAATATATTATTTTGTGTTTTTTCCATGATCTCTTCTCCACATTTAGGATGCACCTTTCTATCCTTCAGAAAAGCTTTGGTCATCTCTGTCTCCTAGCAAGCTAAAGTGACAACATTTCAAAACACTAAAGTTCATGTCTCCTTTCCCATATTCTGCTTAGTGCCCTCACTGTCTTCACCACAAAAGTGCAAGTTCCAGTAAAAGTTAAATGTGTTGTTTCAAGTAAATGGTGAAAACATTATGCTGGCCACGCATAGCTTTTCATTTATGTATAAAACAACAAAGTCCTCCTGTAACATCACTAACATATAAGTTTGAACATATCGTATTGGCTCATAGCCTGTTGTGAAATGAATGCTGAAAGCATTTTTTGATTTTTCTCTAAATCAGAAGATGGACTTTTTTTTTATCTCAGCTGGGATGGGAGTATATGTAACTTGTCAAGAGAAATCCTAAGTATGCATGAGGAGCTTTAATATGGATTTTGCAGCCAGTATGCCCACAACTGGAAGAGTTTCAGCTGAAGTGCTGCCTGAGCAGATATGGTTTCTATGTATTTAGTAACCCTCCCTATATACTCTTTCCAGAAGCTCAGCTTGATCCTGTAAACAGAGGTTAGCCTTCCTGATAGCAGAGAAATGATGTAGCTGTGCTTTTCTTCTTGGTGCTCTCTGGAGATACATTTCATGCCTCTAAGGAAGGGCTATTCTCCCTTTCTGAGTTTGTAAACTGTGTATTTCAATGATGGTGATTTTTTACTTTATATCAATCACATTATTAAATGAATTTTATAGTTTCTTCTCCAAAATGTGCTGAGTGCTGCATTTCATTCTTTAGGGGTTCGTCTTCTTTCCATTTGTGCCTAAATGTGCTTCTACTGGTTGCTTTGATTCAGTGGCACTGTGGAGAATTACTTATTGTTGTTCCCTTACAAAGTACAAAACACTTTGCAAGAAGCACATCTCAGCCTTTGAAGTTAGCTTGTGATGGTTCTTTTTTTATCTTTTAGCTCCTTTATGTTGCTTGATAAATAGCAAGTTCTGAAATGCTTCTATTAAAATTGATGTGTTAATGTTACAATACCAAGAGATTTCTCACATTATGTATTTAATTTGACATTTGGTTTGAATGTGTGACCCTTCAGCCCTGCTGGTTTCCAGATTAACATTAAAACGATTTTGAAGGGAAGTGGGCAGTAAAGAAGATTCCATTTTTGCAGCTGGGAGATTTTTGAGAAAAAAAGAAACAGAGAAGAAGCACTTGTGTTTTGAAATACCACTCAAACCAGTTCACACATTTAATGAGTTTCATTCACCTGCTCAAATATTATATAATTCTCTGTGTCTTTTTGTATGTGTGTATATATAAATTGGTCACTCAATCACAGAGTATTCTGAGTTAGAAAGGACCCACAGGGGTCATTGAGTCCAACTCCTAAGTGAATGGCCTGTACAGGGATGATGTGCTATGTAAAAAATGCTATAATAATTCACATTTTAACAAAAAGTTGCTATTTTAAAAATGAAGTCATTTGTATGAAAAATGCCTATATAGTAATATATTCTTCATTTCTTAGAAGTGAATTCTTTTAACAGTACATTTAGCACAGTTTTATTAAGCATAGTGTTGAAGTAGTTTTTGGTACTTTATTGTCTTTGCCTTAAAAAAAACCCCACATTTTAAATCACAACTGGTAAACAATTACTAAAAAGTAGACTTTTTAATATCTTTGTGAAACCAGGATGTTTTTAGTGGCATTTTTAAACAAATAACTCCTAAAATAGCGTATTGAATATTAATCTGTACTAATGAAAACTCTCAGAAATCAGTAAGTGAATGAGCCTCAAAGGATCTTCTGTCTTTATGCTTTCTAAAACTGATTCTCCAGGACATGTGAGAGGTGCATCTCTAGGGAAGATGTAAAGACAACCTCACTATCTAGCCTTGTGGGTTTTGTTCCCCTAACTCTGAGGAAAAAAAAGAACACTTTATTTGTCTTTTTCAATGTTGTTCTGACACTAGCATGATAAACAGCTGTACAAATCTAATTTCCTGTTTTGATGTCTATTAGAAAAATGTCAAGTTAACAGTGTAATAGATGTATCAAAAATATTAATTGATTCTGAAAACCAGTGTCAATGGCTGGCATTGTCTAACTTGAGTTTCTACTTCTTTGTTTTGTCTATAGACACCCTATTTTTGGCCATCAAATTGCTGGGAGCCGGAAAACACAGACTACGGTCAGTGTAGAAATAGTTCCTATTTCTTTTGGAAATTATGCATTATATTAATGAACACAGCATTGCAGTCTGTCTTGTTTCACCATCCCACTGTTTATAAACAGAGTTATATGTCGTGTAATTCCTGTGCAAGAACTGCTAATGTTGAAAGGAATGTGTTGTTACCTTTTTCAAAGTTTATCAGAAGTTTGTTTAAGTTCTACTTTGGAGTGGATCTGAGGAGAAAATAAAAAAACCCAAACCCCAAAATTCAAGACTCGTCAAAACCTACCTTGCCATTTACATCCTCTGTTTGCTCCAGCAAGTGTAATTATTTACAGTGAGAAAATCTTAGTGAAGCAGAGAACACTTTATTGATGATTGTGTAGTGGTTATTATCAGATTGAACCCAAACATGTGCTTGGTTTAGAATTCTCATTTCTGATATACACCATGTGGAAAATTACTTATTATGGAAACTAATATGCTTCCAATACAAACTATATTAGAAAATACCTTGTTTACTTGCCTGTGTCTTGGGGTTTTATTAATAAATTATATATTTTAATTACTTATGTTGCTTAGACAGCAAAATCTGAAGATAGTAGGTAGTAACATATTAGGAAAAAATCTCATTAGATATTATAACAAAATTAGGTGCCTCTGTACATCAAATAGTGGCCTGTTTATTAAAGAAAGTGGGTCTATGAGCAGCCTCCTGTTCATTGGAATCCAAACTGTAAGTACTGAGCTCATGTAAAGACCAGGTCACTTTATTAGGTGACTGAGCATGTACATGATAGTTTATGTTTTCAAAACCTCAGACTGTGAAAGTCTCTTTTTACAGCTTTTTGGAAATTTCGGTGAGTGTTCACTTGCAATTTGGATTTTCTGCTCTTGGGAGCCAAAGTGTTCAGGGATGGATGGTTCCAATAGATGTTGGCTTCATTTTTGGAGCAGATAAGAGTTTAATTTCAAATAGATTGCTAAATAAAGCTATTTTAAGCTGAGACTCTCAGCAGAGCTGAGTGTCTTCAGGGTAGAGTTTGAAAATGTGACAGTTTCCTCATCCAAAAGGAATAGAAAAATGTTCAATTTTTTACTGATATTTGTAGATATTCAGTAAATAGTTACTGAAAGCTCCCAAGGAGGAGGGATTCTTACCACATGTGTGTGTTTAGCCACTCTATATGAGGAAATTAGTCACTGAAGGAAAAATGACTGATTTACCATTTATTACTTCAGTACAGTCTCCTAATATTTTGAAGACCAGCAAGTAATTTGCTGTGGTTTAAGAGATATTGAGTTGTTCAGCTGTAATGTATATCATATTATCAGGGTGATTTTAATAAATAATTATATGCTTTACATATAATGAACTTGAGATCAGGCTGAGAAAGTTTCTGTTAATATCCTGTAGTCTAAAGTAGGAGACATGAACTTTCCAGTCACAGCTGATCAGTGGATTGGTCAAAGAATTATGAACCTGAGTCAGTAAATAAAAACCTTGTATTATCTGTTTAGGTTTTGCATGCTGGGAATACAGCATTAAACTTGGAATCAATCTTCATTGTGCAGGGAGGTGCCTTTGTTGAACAGTAAATGTACACATTTGAGAGCTTTTGAAATTTAAATATGTTCCACTTGCTGAATTTAAGCTCTTTTATTGCAGAGGGGAGAAGTAAGGGGAAGCAAACCCTCCAGTCTATTTCATTGCTCCTTCCATGTCATGACCCAAAAGTGCAATCCTGTAAGAAAAACATCCAAGGTTCCCCACTCAACGGGGCCAGAGCATTGCACTGGAGCTACCCCAGGTGGCTGTGTGTGTCACCATAACTGGACAGTGCTAAGCATTTGCAGGAAAATAAACTTTTAAGGCACCTTTTCAATACTGTTCTTGTTAGGTTAACATCTTCTGATTCCCAGAAATTAGCATTTGCCTTGTAAACAATGGTGATCAGAGGAACACAGGAAAGTCAAAATATTTAATAAAAGTATTTAAGAAACCAAAACTAATCTAAAGTAGGTTTGAAACATTTTGATTATGTTAAAGGATAAATTTCACCTCAAATATACACCAAATAGGTTCTGCAGATTTTCACAGTAATTGTTACTTCCTGGAAAATATAGTAAATAGAATTTATGCTTTTACAGACATGCAAATGCATTTCATATGTATCATGCATTATGGTGCTGTGCATAACTAGTGCTGCTAGTTTCATGGATTTGTCCTGAACAAGCTTGAGACTGCGCTCTCTAAAACTAATGACTGTCAGGCATTAGAAGTCTCTCAAGACAGCAAAAAGTAAACTCTCTCTGTAATTTTCCTTTATCAAAGTTATTAACAAAGCAAACCACTTTCTTTGGCATTAACCTAATTTTACAAGCCTTTGAAAATACACTAGAATTTTATTTTAATTTAAAAATTAATCCCAGCCATTCATCATTACTCACCCATAGCTGGGCTACTGTCCAGAATGTAGCATACTGCCAGGAAAATAATTTATCTTAAACAAGAAATTAAATGGGCTTGAGATACTGTGTGTTAGTTTATTACCAGAACTAACTAAGAAACAAATGATCCTTACATATTTTTATTATATGTTAGCATCTTCTCTAAAATATAACTTGATCTATGTGAGCTTGTAATATCAAATATTTGCCTTATAAATAGTTTTCTGTAGAAAGTATGATTAAAAAAGACATGCAAACAGAATCTTCCAAAATGTCAAAAAAACACAGACATATTTTCATAATAACGCTGTAGTGCAGTGCTATGTTGTGGTGACAAAAAGAGGGCTTGGATTAATTTAATTTATGTCAAAATGGAAAATAACCTTTTGATTGTAATTTCCAAAATATTGAATATGTTCATTCTGAGGTTATTGAGAAACCGCTAATTTTCATAAAGTGATGGAAATCTCCCTGCTTTTCCTTGAAAATCATGCTTTAAGAGTTGTCAAGTGAGATTCCTCAAACTCCAAATAATTTTTACAAAGGCAGGTCCTTAAGTTCCATCTGTTGCAGTCCCATTTTAATGCCATATGTCTTGGAGTCCACCCAGGCAGGATGTGTTGTTCCATGTAGAACCCCATTGGTTTTAGTGTGATTATGTTAGTTAAAATAAATAACAATACTAATAATAATAATATCTACTATTATTAAGGCCAGTGTACTTGAAATAACTTTTTTTTTCCTGTATGTCCTTAACTTTGTGAGTTATTTTTCTGAACTATGATTTGGTTTTGTGACAAATAGTATTGGATCTCAAATCAGAAAAAATGGCTCTTGAACACAGCTAGTGGCTGAGCATGTGACCTACTTGTAATTGTCTTCTCTTTTCTTACAGATATAATTTTTTTACTGACAGGTTTTTTTTTTTTTTTCTGGCATATTATAAGCAGGTCATGTCATTAAGACAGAATTAAATATGGAGGCTTGTTAAGACAATTGCATCCCAGAAGGGGGAAATACAAGGCCACATGAAATTGTTATTCCACGTGCATTTGATCTCAGCTCCCATGGAACCTGTCAGGTTCTCTTGGAGGTTTAGTGACTCACAGTTGTTGCAAATTTGAGGCATTAATCCATTACTGTTCTCTTTTTTGAATAAGTAAAACATATGAAAGTTTGGGAAAAATTTCCATTCGCAACAAAATAGCAATTATTTGCTTGGTTTTTCTTGGTTTTTTGTTTGTTTGTTTGTTTGTTTTGTTTCATTCCTTAGGCTTAATATGATATAGTAGTGACAATGTAAAAGGCTTATAATAATTTCAGATATATTAAATATGAAGAATTAGTAATTTTTCCTTATTTTCTCTAGTTAACTTTTGCTGGTGGTTAGACTCAAAAGTATCTGTGACATATCAGACTTTTTCTTACAGGTAAATTCATATTAAAAAAAAAGAAATATGGTTGAAGGAGAGAAAGAATAAAATTTAGCAAGTGCCACAGTCACTTATAGTCTTAAGGAGGTTTGGACTCATACTAGAAGAGTCAACTGCATCTATACAGTTGCAACAGGATATTGTTTGAGCCTTGTAATTTTATTTGTGTGCATTTCTCTCCAATGAGTTAAACATGGAGAAGGACTGCAGAATGTTGGTAAGTTATGGAGAACACAGTAGATAACTGATAATGCAGCGTTAGTTTAAGAGCACTTGACCATGTGGTCTTTACTTGATACTTAATGAGACCATTTTTCTGTGTACTCAAAGCAAATTCTTGAATTCTGCTGCTGTGAAGAAGGACAAGTTTTGAAAATGTAACGTATTTTCAGTAGCCTTCCAGGTAAAGTAATGTACTACAAAGGCAATCTCCTAGGAAATTAGAGCAGTCATAGGGGTTGGGGGAAGTCTTAATTAATTTCTCCCTTTAAAAGTGTAAGATACCTGTCTGGATAAATGCTGCAGGTCTTTAGATTGTCATGACTTTGTTATCTAGCCTGTGTTACAGTAAAATGAGGTGGCCATTTACTTTTGCTGTGTCAAAACTGACGTCTCATTGTTCTCCAGCATTTTTAAGAAAGCACAAGTTTTCCATGTTAAATTTACTTGATAATCAGCTAACAAGTCAGTCTGAACCAAACTTCCTTCATAATGATACTTTCTTATTGCTTAAAAGTAAACTGACAGAGTTTATAACCTCTCTGTGTTCTGCATCTGTTGCTCTGTTCTGAACATGAGCCATTTCCCCTGGCTCATTTCCCTCTTCTCTCCCAAATTTGCAGTAGTGCTAAAACATACATAGTGCACCAAAAGTAACTGCAGTCATGTATCATGTTTTTCACATGGTGAAAATTTTCATATAATTTTCTCTTTAGAGTTTATTGCTTTCTTATTTTACATGCCTAGCTTCAAATCCCTCTATGAAAATTTGATTGGTCTGGGAATTTTCTCTCTCATTTGTCTTTCTATACCCTTTACCATAGAGTGGCTGTTTAGAAGGAAAACTGCACAGAGAATGCATTAGATATTTTCTTTGCCCAAATGCACAGGAAGGATTTCCTTGGCAACAGCTCATTAGTAAGCGATTTGTGTCTGAGAAATACTGATCCCTATTGCTTACCTGAACTCTGCTGGAGCACTGTGTGTGCTCAGCATCTCTGGAAATCAACCCATAACTGTGAGTCAATAGCTTGGGGCAAAACTGGTAGCAGAGTAGCACTTCTGATACAAATTGCCATCTATAAATAAAAAGTTATTTGTTAAAATTCATGCCATGAGAATTTAACAAGATTGTGTAGATAGTTTCTGGAGAGCTCTGCCATTCTATAATCTCAGATCTTGATTCTCAGTTCCCATTTTTTCAACAGCTAATGTCAGAGTATGTCAGCAATGACTCCTCCAAGCAATTAACTCCTTTATAGAGATCCCTGCATTAAGGACCTGTCTCTCAAAATTTTCTGGATTTCTAGGTGTAGAAAGAAACAGACTTTTCCCACTAGAACTTAAGTAACATACTAAATTGTTGCTAAGATTGGATTGTGACTCCTTAAGTGAATGACTTGCCTTTAGGAACCTACATATACAGAATATGTTGACTAAGATCTTGGTGGCAGCACTGAGTGAGGAGTACAGTCTACCAAGAATAACAGCCCCTAAAGAAAAATGTGGCTGGTGCCAGTGATTGCTATGCATCAAATTTGATCTGGGCAGAACCGAATCAAATGAGCTTTAGCAAAGATACTTATGTTAGAAGAAAGGTGGAAGAGGTGACCTACAGTATTTTTTCCCACTCTTACTTCATATACCATTATATTTCTCTGCAGAGATATATTATTCAGTCATTAGAAGCTATCTCTGTCATATAAACGAGAAAATGAAAGTCTCACTTCAACAAGCATGGCCTGAATTTTGCTCTGATCCTTGCTAATTCTGACATTGACAAACCACTGCAATGAGGGCTCTGTAACCAGGAGGCATTTTCTGATAATGCTTTCCTGTCATCTCACCACTTCAGAATTTTGTGCTTACCTGAAATATTCTTTCCATAAATGTGTAACTTATTCCCAGTAATATGAGGAGCACGGAAAATGTGTTTGGCCAAGGCATTTGTATGTACACATAAGAAAGGGTAACTGATCCAAAACTATGTTTCTACAGTACTGTTTAAAAAGCATTGATAACTTGCATCTAGGTCCCCTATAAATAGAAATAAAATTCCTTATCAGAATTCTGAGATTTATAAACATAATTTGGAATTTTTAGAACTGCTTTCAAGTTACCATGTTGAGTAAACTAAATAGGTTTCATAGCGTATCGCGAGTTGGAAGGGAATCACAGGGATCCCTGAAGTCCAGCTCCTGGCTCTGCACAGGATGCCCCAAGAACCACACCCTGTGCCTGAGAGTATTGTCCAAAAGCTGCTTGAACTCTGGCAGTCTTGGGGCTGTGGCCACTTCCCTGGGAGCCTGTTCCAGTGCTCAGCCTCCCTCTGGGCAAGGAACCTTTTCCTGATATCCTACCTAAACCTTCCAGGGCTTCCTTGTCACTGGTCACTGCAGAGAAGAGATCAGTGCCTGCCCCTCCTCTTCTCCTGACAAGGAAGCAGTAGACTGCAATGAGATCTCCCCTAAGTCTTCTCTTTTCCAGGCTGAAAAGCCAAGGGATCTCAGCCCCTCCTCATATGACTTCCCCTCATCCCATCCCCACGAGTGACCCAGATTGGAAAGGTGTGGAGGGAGCAACATTGGTGCTCTGCTGTGATCACCATGGCCTGTCTTCTCCAGCCCCGGTGTCCCTGGAGCGTGGGGCTCTGGGGCTATTTGAACACTAACCCTAATGGAATCTTGGTGCTGAGGCTGAGATCTCCATCACCATGGGTGGTCCAGGTTAGAAGGGTGTGGAGGCAGCAATGCTGGCATTCTGACATGCTCTACTTTGCATGCCTTTTCCAGCCCTATTATCCCTGGAGCTGTAGACTTTCTGACTCTCTGAAAATGTAACCATAATTGCAATTGAAAGCATTTTGATAGTATCAAGAAACATGAAATAATTCAGTGGATGGAATTTTAAATCATGTTTGACAACTGGATATTCTTTGTCTGATCCTATGGTTCATGTAGCTTAGGTGACCTTTCTCCCATGCCCATGTTTGTCACCCTGCAGGATTTTCCAAGGCCATCATCATCTGGGGTCTTCTGTGTATTGAAGATGAATTTGCCTTTTTCTAATTCTTGATCTCTTTGGTAGTCTGAAATTTTGTTTCTTTCTTGCCCTTGGTTTAGGTAAGAAAGTCCTCTGCTTGCATAAATCTATAATCAAATTGCTTTTGTGAAGTGTTATAGGAAAGAATAGGATCAAAGAGTAGAGGAGAAGAGGAGAAGAGGAATGCTTCATAAGTTAAGGTTTTGACAGTTTGGCAGTTTAATGTACGTAAACCATCATGGTCTTCCTTCTAACTTAATGTTATTAGCATTTACTAAAGAGTGTCGTTCTTTTATAGATACACAAGACACTGAGGTGACCCATTTGTCCACCCCAGAATTGTAATAATTTATTTTAAGACTAAATGAAACTCAATAGCTGTTCCAAAGTACATTTTTTTTTTCTACTGACTAAAAGCAGAAGTGACCTAAAATGGTATGAAATAGCCCTAGAAATCCCAATGTTGAAATAAGATATTTAATTTCATGCTTTATATCCTGCAGTCCTGTTTTGTGCCGATCGTCCTGTAATCCTCCATCTGAAGCAGGCACTCACATATAGAGGGAGAACTGTCTGCCTGCAGGGCACTTTGAAACCCTTAGACCTTGCAGTACTTTCTACTTTCTTTGCTCTTTGGATATGGACTAAGCTTATACACACTGACTCTGAAAAAAGGATTTTGCCTCAGAGAGTAAATAAATTTAACCTGGCATCAGTACAAATAACGAGTGTTCACTGAGAGCACACCCACCATCTGGGGTGAATCAAGCTGTGACACCGCTGGCACTGGGACAATTATGTAAGGAGTTTGTATTCATACTGGTGGGTGTGTGGGTGGCATAATCCATGGGATTCAGAGGCCCAGTTGAACTTCCATTGAATTTAGCTGTGCGTTTTGGGTGAAAGTTCTGGTTTTTGTTTATTTGTGGGTTTGTTTGTTTTGGTTTGTTGTGTGTGGTTCTTTTTTTTTTCTTTGGTTTGGTTTGGTTTGGTTTTGGTTTTGGTTTTTTTGAGTAAGTGTGTGTAATATAAGGTGTACTCAGTCCAGTTTCTTGAGTCTAGAATGAAACCTGTCATAAACTCTATGATCTTATCTAAAAAAAAAATCTACAGAGGTTTCTTAGGAGCTTTCAAGTGCAAGTGAACAGTCAGGAATAAGAAACAAAGGTAGCTAACCACGAAAATAGTTCTTTTGGGTTTAAAAACTTGGAAGAGGGAAAACACAGACATCCTTTTTATGCAGCTCTGGCTTTGCAGTCTCACTTGAAACTCTCAGATTTGCTCACATTTTGTGAATTCCTGAACAGAATTTTCAAGGGCCAGTAGACTGTATTTACTGCACAGCTACTGAAGTGTGTTTCAATACTGGCTTGTTGTTCAAATGCCATTTATAAACATCACTGGCCATCTTTCATTATGAAATGTTACAAATTAATATGGCCTTTAAAATTATTGGTGAATCTGTTTTCTCATGGTAATCAGTCACTTCTAAAGCACAAGCTATAGCTTCTAATATATAATTCAGTTTAGCAGAGGCAATTATGTTGATTGCAAAATCCATCAGAATACACTGGCTCTAAAAATAAGAGTGCATAAGGCAGTCCATATTTAGCAAATTGAGGTTATTAATCAGACCCTGTTCCTTGTACATCATTCATCCCCATGGTGAGCACTTTTCAGCACCCTTGTCAGGGAGTGGCAAGAGCTGGCAGCTCTGCAAGGGAAGGTAAGCAAGAACTTTGGCTGGCAACAGTGTAGGCAGGAGCAAAGCAGAGCATTGAGTCAGAGCAGGAATGTCCTCCAGCACTATTTTCTTCTACACTAATGGATGTGCTGAACTTCCCACAGTATTAAATCTTCCTTGGCTATATTATGCCTTATGGCACATAGGAACATTTCTAACATAAGGAATCCAAGCCACAGGTGTTATAAGCATTTGGCTCCCAAAGGTGAATGGATCTGGATATTTCAGATAAAAAAAAAAGATCTGAGGGATGAACATGATATTTTGAGTCTTGGCCAAGTTATGCTCATACTGAAAACCAAACATTCTTATATGGACTATTTGCTATGGATTGGGAGCAAAGAGGGTCATTAAAGGAACCCTTCAGGGAAAATAACTGCAGTAGAATTGCACGGTGAGGACACAGTATTAAATTAATAATGTGTCAAGCTAATTCATCTCCTGGTGGCCTGGTGATTGTTTCTCTAGTGTTAAAATCTCTGTTGTTGCAAGATACCTTTTTGATGAAACTTCTTCTGACAGAAAGATGAGCAGTCAGCCATCTCTGCAACAACAATTTTTGTAGGAGGTAACAGGAGATATAATTCCAAAATTTGCCCACAATGGGACTCAAGGAAGAGCTAAACTAACTAAAAGTGACTGTACTGGGACTATGAGAATCTGCTTTAAAAGACCTGATAAAGTGCAGGAACAGGGAGCTTATTTTGTTTCTGTTCAGGTGGTATTAGATTGGTAGACAAAATTTGACCCCTGGAATTCTCAGAACTGTCTACATATATATATTAAGTATGCATATTATTGCTAATATTTACAAGGGGTTTAGGGATTTTTTCCTTATTTCAACAAAATAACCAATTTTGAAAGAAAAGAGGAAAATGTTTCACTGTAAAAAAAGGCTAAATTATAAATACCATCTCTCTCCTCAAGAATCTCTTACCACTATACTGATAGTGAATGCAACCTAGGTACAAAACGTCCAAAATTCATCCCCTCATCTTCTTGTGACATGTCAGCATGGATGCCAATTCATTAGTGTAAGTGTATGATAATATTAAAATGTATGAAAGCTTTAGAAGCTATCTGTCTGCTGTGTGTGACATGGATATATATCTGTCTTTGTAGATTTTGTAGACTCAGAAACTGCTTTGGAACCAGAGGGTATATGAGGGTGTAGGGAATAGAGAAAGAGACTATGTCTTCTTACGAGAGTGGAAAGTGAAATATTATGAAAGAAGATAGACCAAATAACGCACAGAAAAAGAGGAGGGGAAGAAAATACAAAAATTGCATTAAACTATGACTTAATTTTATATCAAGTAATGCCTGTAACTGCAAGTAAATGTGCTTGTAATCAATTCAGCTAATAAAACATTCACTGGAGTAGGTTTGCATGTGTTTGCAGGTGACTTGTAAGGAATAAATATTTCCAAAGAATCTTAAATTATATTCAGTTGGACTACACTAATACTCAAAGGTATATCTACAGTGAGCACCTTCTTCTTCCTGGTTAGGAAGAACTAAGTTCCTGTGTGAAGTTATTTCACATAGAGGCTTTTCTCCTATAGTGGACAAGCTGGCAGTCAGGGAGCAGGAACATTTCTAAGCACAACCAGTAACTATGAGCTCTTTTTGCTCATTGTTGTCAGAGACAACAGATAAGGTTTTCTTACCTACACTGATCAAAACATTCCTCCATCTCACACATGAGTGGTGCTCTGAAGTAATGAAGTGGGTAAATATTGCACAGTTAGGAATTGTGCTGCACTCATTGTCTCACCAGTGGGGGAAGCTGTAAAATATTGTGAGTTGTTTGTGAAATATTTGCTGCTAAATAAAGTCTATTGGAGATGTACTTCAGCATTACCAAAGATTCTGCTGTCTGAATGAAGTGGAGGCAGAACAAGTCTTCTGAAGGAATTTTGAAGTTAGAACATAAATGAAAGAATATTTTGTCTCATATCTAATAGGTGACACACTTTTTATCATTTTTTTGGTCTCACATTATTTTCTGGTTTAAGTATTGATTATAGCTGACTAATCTATATGAGACATGAATTTTATCTGGAATTATTTTTTAGCTAAAATCTTCTTAGGCTGAAAGTTTGTGTTTTCTAAATATAGAGCAAAAATAAAACCATGTATTCATGTTCTTAAAAACCTGTTTGACTAATACAGCAGCTCCTGCTAAAACTCTTACCCATTATGATTCATGCACACACAGTTTGAGAAATGTTTTTGCCATTTTTCTTAAATGTGCTAGTTCCCTGGCCATTAAAAAACCCTGACCTCAAGTACCTCATGCATTTTGCATATGATGTCTTTTGCATAAAGAAGATTTTATTATTATTTAATGAACCTCTGTATCTGATCCATCATTTCAGTTACAATAGTGGTGGCATTGATCCCATATTTAAAGCTTTTTAGAGCAAAGGGAGAAATCAAACCAAAAAAAGCTAGCATTAAACCAGACATGAAGCCTTTATTTCTGATCTGCTGTGTTTGTGAGATGGTAGCAAATTCTGTGTTATTTTATTCTGTTCCAGCTGTTTACCTCTGCAAGCGGACAATGCAAAACAAAGCAAGGCTAGAACTAGCGGACTATGAAGCTGTAAGTACCTGGCAAAAAGGTAATTTCTCTGCTGGTCCTAATAAGCACATGAAATAATGTTAAGTATGAGAACTGTAGGCATTATGTGTGAAAATTTATTAGTTTTCCAGTTTTTCCAGCTTGTGGGTCCAACAGTGCTCAGTAGTCTTAAATCATGTTTGAGAGACTAAAGGGAAGGCCAGCTGGACAAATGTTGAGATTACAGTCCATCTATAATCTTACTCTGCTCAGATCACCATGCCAGGATCACAAATATCTTCACAAATCCCAAGTACACCATGACTGTTTGGAATCAGTTGTTCTCTGCACCATTTGAAGTTTGAATGAAAGATCTCTGAAATTTCCAAAAGCACTTGATAGATGCAGAAATATAAATCTCATTCTTTATAAGTGATGCTGACACTTGAGCCTTTTCCCATCAGCTAGATGAGAAGCAAAGAGAGTCAGACTAGAGGCATTCCTGACAGTTGTGCTGTGCCTCAGGGAAGGTAAGATAATTTGGGCCAGGAAGAGCCTGAAAAAGAGGGAGTTTGATCAGCTGATGAGGTTGGCATTCAATAAGGAGAGAGACATCTTGAATTCCAACTCTACTCCAAAAAAGTTCCTGAATTTTTCATGAGCTTGTCAACATAAAATTCACAAACAGCCTAGGCTCTGTGCTGAAAGCTGTCCAGCTGTGCTGCTATGACCTGACAGCGGGAGAGTCAGCCAGGCCTCTCGACACACCAGATCCTCCAGCCACAGCACCCTGCTGACGCACTGTGTTGCTTCTTCTGGCACAAGCTTGTTTTTCAGTGTACTGCACCGTGGGGTATGCATCATTTTATACTTACGTGCCTTGGAAAATTCCCCTTCACGGTACAATCCGTGAGAGCCTCTGACAAGGTCTCTAGAAAGTCTTCTCTTTCTACAGTCTTTATTTTCAGTGAGTGTGGCACAGAGGTACATTTGCAATGCATAGAAATATAGTAAAAACAACACATTTTTTGTTAAGAAGACTGCATACTGCTGGCTGTTTAAGCTGGGGAGAGATTGAAAAAGCTCTGTTGGAGACAGTGAAAATGTTCCAGTATCAATGGAGGAAAGAATTTTTCAAAGATTTTGTAATTTTTTTCTGTTATTTTTAGTAAGCTGTAGGATAGATACATTTCCTGTAAAATAGTGAAGAACTATAATCTGTATTTTTAAAAATGAGGATATTTGTGGAGGTTTGACTATGCTACCAAAAATGGCAGCCAATATTGTTCAGTGGAAACCCTTTGTATAGATGACTGATGAGGAATTTTCATGTGGATCATCCAGTATGGAAATAACTGCTGTTATCTTTCAGTATTATGTACTTTCAAAACAAGGATGTTTCTTTGTATTATTTCAAAATTGCTGAGCCAGCACCCAATATATGAAAAAGTTTCAGAAATCCCAAGTTCTACTGAAGGATGCATCCATCCTTTTTATCAGAGTTTCAAAACTAAAATCGTCAAGGCAGTCAAAAGTATTCCATTCCATTTGGTGTAAAGAAAAACTTTATATCAGATAAGCATGGTCCATTTACGCTGACACAAATATGACTTGTATAACATCTTGGGGAGGGGAAAGCAAGGGGAAGAGAGAAAGATAAAGCCAGAAGCTATTAAAGGGTAAATAACTTGCAACCTAACCCACTAAAATTGTGCTGTATTTTCAGGAGAGTTTGGCCAGGCTACAGCGAGCATTTGCTCGGAAATGGGAGTTCATTTTTATGCAAGCTGAAGCACAAGCAAAGTAAGTTCCTTTGGAGATGAGTAGTTTTCATTTTGCATGCTTTTTGAAGGGGGGAAAAAAGTGGTTGGACAGTTTTTATGTTTAAAATTACTGTCATCAATGCTGTTTCTTTCAAATATCCTATAACACTGACAGGGTTGACAAGAAGAGAGACAAGATAGAGAGGAAGATTCTTGACAGTCAGGAGCGAGCCTTTTGGGACGTGCACCGTCCAGTGGTGAGTGCTGCTGGGGCTGCTGGGTCTGTGAGCAGAGCCACTGATAAATGTCAGATCTGTGGAGCTTTGGGGTAGCCTGGGGACAAGTAAAAGAGCAGGAGAGTGAGGGGCTGGTGCTTGCCTCTCTTTTTTTGGATCTAGAGTTTATATGAATCTATTATTGTAGATTGCAGATGTGTGTGCATCCAGTTCATGATTTTCAGTGAATAGATTTGTTGTGCCTGATTTCTTGAATCATAAGGTACCTGTCTCTGACTATTATAATCTCAAATGTTTCCTGAGGTATGAGTCACACAACCAAAATTATCAGCATAACTAAAAATACCCTTAAATAAGTCTGACTTTTTTTTTAAGTCTGCTTTTTTGCTTGCTAAGCCTTTCAACTTCACTCTAGTCATGTTTCCAAGCTATTTTTGAATTACATAAAGGTTAGATATTGGCTCTGAATTGTGGGAGTCACCCACAGTCTAAACAAGATTTATCTGAGTTCTTTGTCAAAGTCCATCTGAAACAAAATTTAAAAAAAAAGAAAGGTTCTAGAAAGGTTCTTCCATAGTCAACTACTTTTGAGAACTAAAGTTTTGAGAAAGAATGTCAATTGCTATAATAATTCCAATTAAACAGTACTTTTTTTTATTTTTATTTTTTTTTACTTTACTGCAGAGCAGTATCTGTTTCCCTTATCTAGAGTTAGGCTTTCATTTGCTGAGCACACCGTTTGGTATCATTACTAATGAGATCACATATGGACCATACTTTTTACTCTGACACTGGGAAAAGCTACTTTTAGTGGGGGAAGTAAAATTAGGTGATGATACATATAGAAGAGTTGAATGCAATGAGAAAGTTTAAATAAAAAATAATAAACTTGAACATGGTTAGATTACATTTGTGATTGTGGAACTGAAGCAGTTGTAGAAGAAATGGATTTTTAGGTAGAATTTAGAATGTCAGGTAGAGAAAATAATTTGAAGGGAAGGATTTCAACCACAGGCAAGAGATGCAAGAAGACTGGGACATTATTGTGAAATCGCTGACATAAAATAAGGAAGGAGGGCAGAAAGCAATTTTCCATCTGATGTTGATTGGAGCTACTTTTGGAATAGACATAAAGTATCTGAGGACCTGAGACATGTGAAGGTGCAGAGAGCTTTTCCATTTGCTGCAGAAATATATCTGAAGGTTTTGAATCCAAGAATGAGATGTTATTTTCAGGTTTGGAAGAGATGAATTGTTGAAGCTTCAAGAGATTTAAAGGGACCAGGACAAGAGGAAATTGAATCTGATTAAGAGCTTTGGCTGAACTGTGGATAAATCTGCCTGGTCCAGCAGATGTTTTTAATCTGGCTGTAAACATACCTAGGAGATATCAGAGGAAAAGACTGGCTTACAGTCAGCAGTGTAGGCTCCTGGCTTTAGAAGATATAAATAGATGAATGGAGTGGTTCATAGTTTGGCTAACCTGCTCCTCTCAGGAGTCATTGAAATAATATTTTTGAAAACACCATTATTAATTTACTGTCACAGTAAAAGCCAGAAGCTTCTTTTGAAAAGAACAAAAGATAAAACACAAACAGACTAAAAAGGGGAAGGTGGTGCTAGAGCTCTTTACAATTTGTAGTGGCTTTCCAATCCCCCCAAAGGCCTCCCAAAAACTTACAGAAATGCTGCTGCAACTCTGGAGAACTAAATTTTTGAAATGGCTTGTGAAGATAATGTTTGGTTGAGAATCTATGTATAATGCTTATTTTTATCTATATTTTTTCACCTTTTCATAAAAATTCAGAGGCTAGGGGCAGGGACAACATAGTTTGAAATCCACCCCAATATAATTTTTTTTACTGAAAATGAGTTTTGAAGATCAAATGTTTCATTATTTGTGGTTGGTTGGTTGGTTTTAAGGTGAGTAAATAAATATTTTTCCATAGTATTCTTGCAGGTGTCCAGGTCCTTAGTTCCTTTATTGCTTTATTTCTTACCCACCCAGTTACAGTGCTGACACAGAAGCTTTACAAGTAAAACACAATCTGTGAATGTTACATTTGCATTGTATTTCAACTTTAAGTTGGTGACAGGGGAGAAGAGGGAAGCAAGCCATGAGTGCACTGCAGAAGCAGGAGACATGAGAAAAGAACAGCTCTATGACAGTGAAACCAGGAGAGTGGCGATGCTGAAAAAGACCATGATTTGGGTATCAGAAACATCACTGTGACACATAAGTTAAAAAAAAGGAAATGAACCAATGTTTGACATGTGAAGAGGATTTGCTTCAAAAACCACATTTATTTCATAGGTCCAAGTCAAAGTCAACCCTGCAGGTGATTGCAGAGGTCCTGGGAGATTCATGCCATTGTCTGAGGGACAGACAAATACTTGAAAGTCATCATGACTTACTTTTGATTGGCTGGTTCATAATTTTTTTCATAGGTTTTCCAACAGAGATGATGGTTGGTGATGAACCAGAGAAATTTGATTTGGAAAGTTTTAATCAAATAATCATCTATTCCTCAATTTTCTTCTGAGAGATAGTTAAGAGAATATCTTTGTTATCTCACTGTTTAGTTTCCATTCCAATATTTGTTTTGATGCCTGATATGTTTTTGTATTTTTTATTTTACTTTTATACTCTCTTTATATATAAACTTTATATATAACCTTTTACCTTTCCCCGTTCCTGTACTTTTTACTCCCTGTATCTTAACCCTACATGTCTATCACCCTAGTACCCCTTGCCCTGCTCAGAATCCTTTGGGGAAGACGAAACATCCCCACAATCTCAAAAGCATGACGCACAACCTTGAACAGGGCCCCCATCACTGAGACATGTTTTTTGTAAACTAAGTAGTAATCTTTTGGAGGGGGCAATTTTAATAAGGGGGCAATTACTTCATTTGTTAGACTTCTTATTGGAGACTTTTAGATAGGTATTCTAATCTAGGCTGTCCATAAATTGAATATGGGGGATATCGTCGGGGCTGGCTTTTTGGGGCTTGCTTGTTCGTCGGTACGCATCTAGGATCCTATTAAACCAAGGTAAAACCCCTTTCCTATACTGTGTGTCTGTGTCTAAAAATTTTTTAGCAATTTAAGGCATCAGTTTGATAGTGGTTTCCCTGTGGCAGTGATTTTTGTTGGGGTTTTTTTGGTGGGGGAGGGTTCTTATGTGTATCTCAGGGTAGGTGGAATGCAGTTTTGGTCATTTCTGTAAATCCCAATTTCTGCTTTATGTGAAAAGATCTTAGCTTGCAGTTAAAAAGAGTATGGCTGGGCTTCAGTTGTGGATACTGCAGCCTGCAGAGACATCCCTGAATAAGTTTTAATTTTACTAGTTCAGAATAAACACAGGAATTTGTGTCAGAGAGAACTGTATAAACTCCTTTGTGATCCTGAGCAGCAGACCTAGGATAAAGTCCATGTTGTTATTTCTAAGGTAGAGCCAGTATCTACCATAGGTCTCTAATTAATAGTATTCACATATAGTGAGGCATTTTGCTTTTTGATGGCAGAGTAAACATCTCTCAAGAGTATTTCTCTTCTTTCCACCTGCCTAGAAAGTGTATTTTTGTCATAATTTTGAAACTTCTATTGATAACTGACTGTGGAAATAAGCAAAAATTGGTTAGGAGGATTAAGGTATTAGTCAAAAAACAATAACAAATCAAGCTTAATTGGAGAAGTGAGTTTCTTCCAGGAGAAAGATATTGAGAAGCTGCTTTTGTTCAAAAAGAAATGTCATGCTCCTTATTAACGCCTTTAAAGAGAACTTGCAGCTTTCCTGAATTATTATCTCTTTTTAAACCGCATAATCTTACACTTGTTAAAAAGGGACAAACAGGTACTAAAGCAGTAAATCCTCTGAAACATTCTCAAACCCATGCCAAATACAGTAAGAGCAAAGTAGCTGTGGCTTGCTGTAAAATTAACTCTTTTAGGCAGAAAGCAAGATGGCTGATGTCTTGCTGCTACAAATGACTCATTTTTCTTCTTGAGTTATAAATTCATGCAATAAAAAGGACCTTCTGGATATTTGTTGAGGTTCATATTAATTCAGAAAATAATGGGGGAAGTATCCTTTTCTTCTGAGAGTCACCTGTATACTTTGTAACCATTATAAGTTGAAAAAAAACATTTTGTTTTCTCCAATTCCTCTCTGAACTTTGTCATCAGTCAGAGTGCTGGTTGTATTACAGTCACATTTAGCAGGTTTGTGTGCAGTTGTTTTTAAAGGGAAGATGGGAAATATGCAACAGATGTGCTAGAAAACTGCACTGGCGTGTGTTCCTCTCCAAAGTTTAAACACTGGCTATGGTTTAGCCATAGTGTGATTTAATAAAGCATGAGCCAAGGTGTGATCCAGGTCTTCTATTTGCCATTTATAACTTGGTTAAAACCAATCAACAGGGCTTCTTTTCTCATTGCTGCCCCTTGTTTGCTGAGTTATGGTGATTATTTTGGTTCTTTGTGAAAAAAAAAAAAGGATGGAAAATATTGCTAAGGCTCAGACTTGATGACCTTAAAGGTTTATTCCAACCTAGATGATTCTATGAAAAAAACCAGCACTATTAGTGTGATTTAATACAGGAAGGCAAAGTATCTTGGGTGAGTATGTCTAGAAAGGACAACAGTGATATTAAGAGCAAAGGTGGGAATAAGATAATTCACTATTGTTGTAAAATTCAGAAATATGTACAATTTCTGGATTTGGTGTTTTTTTTCTATTGTCTCCCAGCACCCAACTAGGCAAATAGTATTCAAATATTTTAAACTTTGTCACACATCCCACACCGTTTGCTTCTCTCTTTTTTTGTGAGATTCTATCTCCATTAATTTAATTTTCTCTGTTTATATTTTAAAATTGTATTTTATGTGGTCTGAACATGACCCTCAGCATCTGAGTTAGCAGGTAACATTATAAGGTGTTGAGGGACAGGCAGTTTAAAAACCCATTGGTTTTTAATGATTTTTCCATACTGTCCTTCAAGATCAGCCTCAGAGACTTGTCAAAACAGTCAATTTGCCTTGGATAAGATGGTGCATTCCTGCTTTTCACACTCAGAGGTGGACTTTTCTGGGCTAAACACTTGTTAAGCCAGAGAGCACTTCTCTCTGCTTTATCACAATATTTTCAGAAAATTTTTAAACGTCTTCACAAAGCAAATGCCAGTCACGCCATCCAACTTCTCTAGTGATATATATACATATAATTTTCATGTCTTCTTTTGCATCTGTTTGACCATATATCCTTACAAGGGGGTTACCTCTCCAGCAGACAGGGAATGCAGCAGCAGTTGTTGCTCTCAGATAATTGCCCTTTGGGTAATGAAACAAATCCTTGTACAACGTTTTAATTTCAAAAAATAGTTATAATGTTTATGATCCATACTTCCATGTAGTTGGGGCAGATATTTATAAACCTAGCAAGCCTGCTAATTAAGACCTTTGTGGAAGATTTTGTACTCATGTTATTTAACATTGTTATTTAGTCTAATACTTGAGTAAAGGTGGGGCAGATGGCGAAAAAGAGGTCAGCTTTCTTGCAACAGTGCAACAAAATTTTTGGAAGTTCAAACTGAGAGGTCACAAGTTCTGAAACAGCAAATTTATGAGATGGTGGAAGGACACAGTAAAATGGTTTATAGTTATACCCAGTTCTGTGTGAAACTAGGAAAATAAACTGAAGAAGTATAAGGAATGTTTTTATAAGTGCACTGTTTATACATTGATCTTTGTATCTGTGGGAATTAAGTTTGCTGCTTTAATCCAAAGCATTTTGTAAAGATCTTCTTATAATTCAAAAGGCATGTAATCAATTTCTAAATGTCACCTGTATTTGCCATCAACATTTTCAGAGACACGTGCCAGACTTTTCTGTTGACACTTCTTTTCAAGTGGATAACCTAAATTCTTCTGTATGGGATCTGTAAAACAGCAGTCCTGCCTTTTGGGGTAAAGAAAAAATTGAGAAAGCAATAATGAATCTGAGTATTTAGCATAGGGGCAACAAAACAGGTAAATTTAACAAGTTTCCTTGTGCAATGGTGTTTCAAATACTGGAATCTTCACATACACAAAAATTGTGTTAATACAGCTTTAAGTAAAATTATTACTGCTGAAACACCACTTGAATAAATACAGTGGATCTAATTTCTGTGAAACGATTTCTGGTTCTGAAAACCAGTCACTACAAGCCTGAACTGGTGTGTCATAAATTAAGACTAATTAGAAATTAAATCAACTTGCAAAAAGACTGTAGCATAGAACTTCAATGCAGTAGTATTTTCTTTGAAACAGCTTCTTGTTTAATTTCATATGGCTTGTCTCAAGATTTAAATTTTAACATCCTCTTCTGCATAGCATAGCATAGCATTTTGTATATTTTATGATTCTATGACACAGACTAATAATTTTTTTTTTTTAAACAATGATCAAATATTGCTCTCTTAAGGTGAAAGCCCAGCTTTCAACAAGATCTGTCCTTAAACAACCAAGTATGGGAGAACATGGGAATCATGTAATCATTCAAGATGTTCTATCTCCTATGGATTCATTTTATGGTTTCATTTATTAGTATTATATTTCTTGAAAATTTCTCTGTGTTTCTCTTTCTCCTGTTTCAAACAGGTCTTTTGTTTGCACAGCCGGTGGAATACCTTGTGAGTCTGATACTACTCAGGGAAAAGATCTGAACTCTAGTTTGAGAACACAAATAAGTATGAAGTAGAAATTGGTACAGTGTAGGTTTTTTTTTTTTTGAAAGATGCTTTGAAATTTTAAGTGATCCTGAAGTCTGTGCTAAGTGAGACTTCCCATCTCTTAGTTTGAAAATTGTCTAACTTTTACCTTGCTGCAAGCATAATTAAAGCTTAGTCAGGCTAATTGATCAAAAGTCTCTCCTTTGTCTGATGGTGTTTGAACCTCATTTGCCTTGTCCAAGCAAGATAAACAAATAACAGTTAAAGTTTTATCCATTAATTACACACCCATCTGTGTTTTGATTGGGTCCATTGCAGAGCAACAGTGGAACTACTGTTATTTTGGTTGTAGTCAGTGATCTTCAAATAAATCCTTGAATAAAGGATGAATCAATTTTACTAATTGGCCCAATGGCAAGTTTTCTGTCCTCCATATGGGGCTCTCTATAGCAGCTTTAACTTAAGCATAAATGCAGAATTCATTATTTCTCCGTCAATGTATTTCTAGTGCATGACACCATAAAGTTTATTGATCATTCATTTCAACTTGACAAGTAAGTCTGTAACTTTTTATTATTTATCTCTGTTCTTTAATGAGTCAAAATGAAATTAGCTATTGAGGACATGTATTGAGCATTTAAATTCATTTAATGCTATCTACATAATTCTCTACTAAAACCTTCAACAGAACATTTAATCCTAATGAAGTTTTTATTAATTCTTATGAATTAAGACAATCCCTTACTTTGAAGGAAGGAGCTCAATAAGACTTTACATTGAACATTCTGTGGCCTGAAATATCAGTCCAACAAATGAATAAGAAAAAATGAAAAGTTTTTATTTACTTAATTAAAAGCCAGGAGGTTTTACTTTATTATCTGCTGATAGCTGGTTTCAGCAGCTAAGCTGTGTACAACTAATTTGTTTCCATTGTACTGCTTGACTGTAGATCACTATGTTCAAGTATATTTGCAGCATATTGACAGATATGTTGCATGTTTTAAAAATAGATTTGTATTAAGAAATATGATCAACAATGAGGCTATTCTATGCAAGTCCAGTTTCAAGTTATATTCACTTCCTTCAGTGTCACCCTGAATCCATACCTTGCAATTACTAACCCTATCCTGAGTTCCAAAAATATAGTATTTAGAAGCATGATACATCTCTTATACATAATGAAAAGACTGTAGATATTGAAACTATCTAAAGAGTCAGTAGAACAAGCAGGTTTTAGTAATTTTTTCCCTGATTATCTGCCAAATTTATGAGGCCACTAGGAATGAAATATGAATCATGCTTGTACAGAATTTATACTTGAGAGTAATCTTGGGATTTACTTCCTAAAAATTGTATTTCATAGGTGGTAACTGAAACATCCCACTTGCATTATACCTCTTTGTTTCTCAGAGGATGTAATTTCTAACAGAAAAGAGTCCATAGGAAAAGCTAGAAGCATTGTGAGCTAATTTTAGAAGTTTGGTCTGGAGATGTAGAGAGGTGAAATCTTGATAGGAGCTCTTTCCAAAGTAGTCATCAAACTTACATACTTACTACAATTTACATTTGTGGTTACCATGGCCATTGGACTGTATTCCAAATATTAATCTCTTTGTGTTTGCTTCTTATTAGAACTATAAAACACGGTGACTTAACAGCAGGTACTGGAAGTCCAGTGCCAGTGCTTGTTTGTCAGTCACACAGCTGAATCAAAAGGGCATGTTTCCAGAGAGATAGTTGTGCTAAAATTAATTGTGCAAAAGCTTGGACTAGGATACTGCTGCAAGTAGCATATAATATGATAATATCATATTTTAATAGTACTGTTTGTATGAAACTCTAAGTACTATCACTTATATACTACAATCATTATGTAGCTAGACCCATCCAATTTCATTTAGAGTTTGTAGTTATGGATTATACTGCGTAACGAAAAAAAGTCCACCACTTGTTTTAAGACTTCAACTCAACGTAATATTTTCCCTCTTTCTTCAGGCATCTGCTAATTTACTGGGGATCTTGTTACTGGAGGTGTTGTCAATTCCCAGTGTTCACACACTTGATTCCTCAGAGTTTTTTTCACAGAACTGCTGAACCAAATGGAAATAGTAATTAAAATATTCACTTTTGGGGAGGTTAATAATGTTCATAAGAGTGTTTCAGATTAGATACACCTAGTTGATTGTAAATTAACCCCACTATTAAGGTGTGCAGTTGTAAGTAACAGTATATTTTCCAACCAAAAGGAAGTGGTTCCTGTCACCCTGTGATCGCTGGTTTGTCTCTGCTGCGTTGGGTGGTGTGACAGGGGCTGGTGAGATCTCCCCTAGCAGCACTGTCAGGACATAATCCTACACCTTTGCAGGTTCTGGCAGCTATGGCTTTTGGGTTTGTTTTTTGTCATCACTTAGTTGAAGTTCATTGATCTCTAAGTATAAAGTGAGCCACATTTTAAATAAATGTATTTTACAAAATTTGTGGCCGAATTTGAAATTTTGCTGTCCTTTGACTGGGCCTTAAGATAACATCTGTTTTTCCAAATCCTGTTAACAGACCTGACCACTTGTACACAGTATGTTTGAAATGTTCCTCTGAGACTTCCTATTGCACCAGCAAAGTTATTAATATTGCAGTTTTTCCACTGGAAAAGCCTCTTTTTTCATTGACCCTGAAGTGTGTAAAATGAGGTTAAATCCCAAAACACCCTGATGATCATTACCTAAACTTCAACTTTTCCTTGTAAGCCTTAGTGAATTCTGCACACTCAAGTAACTTCCATCTCTGTGAAATGAAAAATTGGTGCATTGCAGGAGAACGTAGCCTGTTTTTCTTTATGAAAGCTTCAGTTTTAGTCATTACTGACAACTTACTCAATATATGATTTTAATGTCTCCTTTGATGCTACACTATATATGAGAAAAAATAATCTTTTCCACATAACCAGAGTCAATCTGGGTATTTTTCCAGGTACTAAATCCTTTGATTTTTTCCAGCTGAGTGCCACTGGTTTCTTTTTGTTTTTGGTTTGGTTTTTTTTTTTTTTTTTTGCTTCACCTAATTTCTTTATTTTGTAATCTTCCTTTTATTATTTTTTTTATAATCTTCTCCTCTTGATTTTTAACTATGCACTGTTCAGATAGCTGCACAGGTAAACTGGAATAGAAAACCTACGAATAAAAATGAACTCTGGTGTTCTGCTTATCACTCATTGCCTAATTAGCTTCTTTTCTCTGCTTTAGAAAGTGAGTGATTTGAATAGTTACTGTTGAGGGTTAGAAGACTCCCAGAAAAATGACAGGAATAGCAGCAATGACAGAAATAGCAGAATAGATTGTTGCAGAAGCCAATTCTAACATTTGACATTCAGGAAATTTCAAATTTTAAGCTTACTTTTTTTTTTTGTGATAATTTTCTATTTCACATAATGTAAAAGACAGATTTCAATCTCTGCTTTTTCTTTATCTTTGGGTCTGACTTTATCTTTTCCAGTGAAAGAGAAGACCTGTCACATGTGTGCCCAAGTCCATAATTTAAATTTACAGTCTTTAATTCTGAAAGCCTGGAGATCTTGAAATTTAGTATTTTGCAATTAAACTTAACAAGTTAGCCCACGCCTGAAAAACAAATAAAAATATCTATTTCATGGTGTATTGACACTGAAATGCAATGAAATTGCAGAAGGTATGTGAATCAATCTGCCTAAATATTTACTGCCATAATGAACTCTGAATTTATGGGTGTGCATATTGAAATGAGGTAATTATTTTAAATAGCACCTATGTATTTTTAGCTAAAGAGAGTGTGAAATTACATTTCTTAAATAAGCCCTGGGTTTATTTGCACTGGTTGAGCATGCACCACAGGCTGCCACAGGGCAGAGGCAGCAGTAGGGAAGCAAATACCAGTCTTGTTTCCATTCTGCTGCTGTGGGGCGGGGAAGGCAGGGAGATGAATTTCACACCAGTGAGAATACTTGATTGGAGTGTTCTGTGAAGTGGATTATTTGAATTTCACTTCTTGCAGCTTGTGAGGAGTAGGCTGTACCACAGAAGTGTAGGCTAAGAGGGACCTCTGGAGGTCTTCTAGTCCACCCTCCCATGGAAACCAGTGCTAACTTCTAAGGAGAATAAGATTGTCCAGGCACTTGGGTTAAACAAGCTTTGTACATCACCAAGGATGGACATTCCATAGCCTCTCTTACTTTTATTGTGAAGTGTATTTCTTTATAGCTGACTGGAAATTCCTTTACTGCAATTTCAGATTACTGTCTCCTGTGCTTCCACAGTGCACCTTTGGAAAATGTCTATCTCTGTAAGCCCCACCGTTGGCACAGAAAACAGTGGTCAGCTCTCCCCTTTTGCAAGCACTGGATTTTCTTCCACTGGGTTTTCCCATTTGGAATATATTTCTTGTTTTATTTATGGGGTTCAAAAGTAGTGTTGGTGTTCCAGAAGTTTCTTTGTGATGCCAAGTAGAAAGAAATAAACTCTTCCTTTGCCTGCTGGCTAAGCTATTGCTAGTGCAGCTGGGTATGTGGTTTGTCTGCATTGCTGCAGAGAGATACTGCTGACTCATGTTCAGCTTCTCCTTCAGATCATTTCCTACACAGCAGCAGTACAGGCAGACAGCTCCCAGCCTATCGAAATGCATGAGCTTATTCCCTCCCACATGCAGGGGTATATTTGTCTCAGATACAAGAAAACTTCTGGTTATTTTGGTTTAAATAGATTCACAGTTAAATTGCCATCTTCTTTGAGAAATAAAAAAAAACCCAAAACAAAAAAACCAAAACCATCAAATCTTCAGCTGACCTAATTATAAATATTATTTTACTTTCTGATGAGCATTTTTCACTTTTTAGAATTACATCACTGCAAAGAGATTTTAACACAAAAAGGCGTTGCTAGCAATTGATTTGGGCTATTTGGCCAGGCAATAAAAAGGGTGTGCAGCTTTGTACAGCAAACAGACTATAAATGCTCCATAGTCTGCACTACTTGGATGGAAATGTACCATGGCTCAGGCATGCCATGTTATGTAAATAATTAATTCTTCCAAAGAGTTGTTACAAATTGCAGAAAATCAATACACTGTAGCACTATTACAAGGGCTTAATTAATTTATTCACTGTTGCCACAGTTATCAGGGAAGAACATTGGTATCAAGTGGATTTTTGTTTTAACTCAACATACTCTCAGATGGTTGCTTCAAATGCCAGCAACAGGCAGATCATAGCATGTACATTCTGGTACCACCTCTGCTTACAGACAAGGCTTCTTCCTTCCTTTGTGTTTCTTAGCAGAATCCTGGTATGCGTCCTCCTAGACAGCATCAGTAGAAAGTGGTGCTGCTTGGGATTCATACTAACGTTATGCAGTAATTGAAGTAGGGATTAAAATTCCTCTATGTGTGGTTTTTTTATATTATTTATCTGTATCCATCTATACCAACAGTGAATTTATCATGACTGGACTGACATGTCCTTTAAAGTAAATTAATAAAGTGGCATTTGTATTTTGAGATAAGGGCATGCTAATAGATGGATGAAAAATTAAGTGAATGTGTGACAGTTTTTCACCCAGATATTTAAAAATTGATGAAGAGCAAATTCTGCCCTGGTTATGATCTTGCTATATGACAATTTCAACAAGGTCACAAGGCTTTCCTCTGTGCATGTTGAGGGGAAATTGTTTTCATACAGAATATTAATCCGGAAAGAAATAAGCAATCTATTTATACATATAGAAGAGTTTTCAAGTCTTCCAGGAAATCTGTTTGAAAACTATTTACAATATTAGTATGCAAATTATATACTACACACTAAATAGGAATCTTGCAGCAGAGCACTCTGACAGGCATCTCACTATTTGAACTATGGTAGTCCAGTTAAAAAAAAAAGCACAAAAGGAAAACACAGCTGGATGTAATTGTATACAAACACATATTATTATGTTAATAGGGGCATACAAATAAAATGAAATGTTGTCCAGCAAAGGTTTTCCCACAAAGACTATGAATTATTTTAGCGAAATGTTCAAATAATGCAACTTTTTCTGGTAATTTTATTTGAAAAGATGTTTGATATTTATTCCTAAGTATTGACAGATGAAATTTGGCACCACCAGACAAATAATAAAACCTATCTCATATCAAGTATAATTTTAATAAATATACTTCAGTTGAGAAGAAAACATAAGCTGTGGTCCAAACTACATGAGGTACTTCCAGTAATATAATTTAAATCAAAGTATGAGAATGCTATTGTATAGAGGTAGTGATATACATCTTAAACTCCTATTGTTACCCTGTCAGAGTAGTTGATACACCCTTTAGCCACCTCTCCTTCTGCACTGAAGTTTCCTGATGCTTCCCTGCCTCTGCCTTCCTGGGGCTGCTCTCCTGTCAGCTTCTCCTCAGTCCCACCTTGGTGCAGCTTCTCCCCTGGCAGCCTCTCCTGTGTGCCTCTGCCACAGCAACTTTACTTCAGCGTGGGAGTTTGAAACAGCCAGGTGTCAGTAAGAATCCTCTAGGTGCTGTAGCAGGTCAGTACTGGGTAGGGCCTCTTTGCAACCAGCAAAAGCTTTGCCCTTCTTTCATTTCTAAAAATCTCCCAGAATTTCTTGTGTCACTTGCATCACTCTGCACAATTCTGGCATGTAAGTTACCCAGGCAAGTTGCAAGAGCTGTCTGTACCAATTTGCTGCTGGTGGGCTTGAAATCCTTAAAAATAAGAGGCTTCAGATGAAGTTTATGCCTTTTTTTTTTTTTCCCTCTCCATTTTTAGGACACGCTTTTAACAAACCATAACTGAAAACTGAACAAATAACAGTTTGTGCCTTATGTAAGTGTGCCTGCTATTCAAATTGTTACATTCAAAGGCTGTAGATGTTGTTAAAGCCCCTGCCTTCTTCACTGCCAGCTGCTACTGTAATCCTAAAGTAGATGCACTGTTTTGTTCGGGATTTTTAACTTTATATCTCAGTATACTGCCCTGGGAAGTTTCTTTCTGCTTTTAAAATGACCATCATGCAGAACTTTGTATTTTTCAACCTTTTACTTTGAGAGTTGCAAGTTATTTCTGAGTTTAAAACCCACCATTTTTGTTCAGAAACATAAAGGGTACCTTCCCAATTTTTGCGTGTCAGATGCAGCCCTAAGAATATTATCTATTTTTATTCTTAGCAATGGGGTAATGCAGTAGTTCCTACTGCAAATGTAGTATGATCAAATGCACACTAATTTATTACTTTAAAATAGAAACTTATTTATTTATTCATTGAAAAAACCATACTGGATTAAAAAAATAATTTATTTGGAATATTTTCCAGAGGCAAAGTACTATTGCTCTGTTTAAAGAATGCTATTTGTTTCTTAGCTCTGCCTTATTAAGGAATTTTTATAATTTTGTCTTTGAAAATTTACAGTCACATCAAGCATTTTACATTATGATAAGAAGACTGATGTTGTATCATTAGAGTAATAATTAGTCCAGCTTGGCTGGACAAGTAAATTCAATATCTAGCTACCTCCATTAAAAAACCCCTAACCTACTTTCTCTAAAAATCTGCTCCCAGTAGAGAGCAGATTTTGTACTTTCCACTCAGTGTCAAATGTAATCCCTCTAAAATCAATAGATAAAACTCACCTAAGAGCAGAACACATATTATTAGTAGTAGTTTCCAGCAACAGGTAAAAACCAGATTTACGGACAGATTTGTGGCTAGCACAGGTTTTTCCCACGAGAATTCTTCTTGTGTTTTATAAATAAAGATAAAGTTTGGATGTTGTTGGAACAGTGTCCCAGAACTTGGACAGTGCAGGCCTGGCCAATCAGGCCTGGGGGAAGGCTTCTGACTGACCAATCTGGGTGACTTTTGAAAACTCTATATATATGATGAAATCAAAACAATAAAGGTCATTCCTTCTTGCCACTGAGAACTGGTGCTTTCATTACTCTGCTAGCTGCTCAACAGCGACACAGATTTTGTACTTAAAGGGAAGTGTCAAAGGAAGATGCATTAGGAGAAACAAGAGTACTTGTGTACTTTGGGATGCCACAGAGTTGTGAGAATGAACCATTGAAAACCAAATCTGATGCGTCGAGAGGCATTTTATGTAGGCTGTCAGTCTTCTGGTTAGGCTGCAGAAGTCTGTTTTGTTGTTTTGGTTTGGTTTTTTCCCTTTCTTTTCTGAAGAAACAAATTCTGTTTTGGTACTTTTTCTTTCATTTTGTTTTAAAAGGAGATCATCTTTAAAAATTGACCCAAAACCAGATGCTCCTGAAGGGAGCCTGAGGTTCACAGCTGAGGTGAATATTGCACAGTTCTGTTTATTTTGTCTCGTTTGGTCAGCCATGCTTCTTAGGGGGATTGTTAGATGTCTTCCTTGGCAAAACCAAAGCAGACACCGGTGATTGGTTTCTGTTATCTTGAGAATTTATTTTATTTCAATTTCATGGTGTGGAATTTATTTTTCAGTCTTCCACACTGAAGAGGAGTATCTCAGTGAAGGTCCTTCACAGATTTAGCCTTTTGCTTTCCTTTCTCTTTCTTTTAATAGCCTGGCTGTGTAAACACTACTGAAGTGGATATAAAAAAATCTTCAAGGATGAGAAATCCACATAAAACAAGAAAGGTAAGTACTGTTATTAAATCAAAAACAGGAGATGGAGGAAATTTATAGCATAAATTTCCATAGTTTCTTAAAACATTTTTTTCTTACAGTTGCAAGGAACAAATGCATGAATGTATGTTAATATTTCATAAACTCTTAGTTGAATTAGTATTAACAAATTTGCTAATGCTAAGTAAATGCTATCACATAAGATTCTGGAGAAATACAAAGAGATTTTGAACATAAAATTCATTTTTGCATGCTCTATTAATGTTATTTAGTAGATTGAATAAAGCATATTTCAAGGTTTCTGTCAGTAATTAAGGAAAAAAAAATTAAAAATGCAGTGTAAACCCTAACATAAGTTCTTGTCCTGGTCTTAATGGAAAGGGTGTCTCTATTTTACAGTTATACCCAAAATGGATGACCAGAAATTGTGGAAGAAATTAGCTGTATCTAAATTAGGTTGTAATTAGAGTGTAACTTCTTTAGGGATGTACAGATGCATTGCTCAACACTTTTAAATCCTTTGCACCATAACAATGTAGATTGACTCCCACTTTAAAGTAGTTCCTTTGAGGTACATTTATATGTTGACCCATAGAAAAGTATGTTTTAAGAAGGAAAGTGGATTTAGAGGAAGTTTTATCTTTATTTATTGTAGTGAAAGGTCCAGATTAGTGTAATTTACCAGACAGTAATTGGAACTTTGGGAATCATCCCAATAATCCATGTGTAAGCGTACCTTTCAGGATACTCCTACTACCAGTCATCTCCACTCACTGTAACAGCATCTCTCAGTGTCATTCCCCATGTTTACAATGATGTTAATACAGAGACCCAATAAAAGCAGATCCTTTGTTCTGTGGCTTTATGGAATAGTGAGAGTTTGGGGGTCATTATTTTACACTCTAGCACAGAAGCACAATTTTCTCTTAGTGCATGGGTTATTGCAATTTCTTTAGGAAAAGGTGGTCTTGGCTAACTTCTTGAGCACAATGTACAAAACCATGACAATTACTATGAGTGTATGTAAAAAGTATTGTCTGAAAGCAACTATCATTGTCCCATATTTTTTTGCACAGTCTGTCTATGGCTTACAAAATGACATTCGAAGTCACAGCCCTACCCACACGCCAGTACCAGAGACTAAGCCACCCACAGAAGATGAACTACACCAAGAGGTTTGGAACATAACTACAAACATATACTTTTCAATGAACTTTTTAGGAAAGGAGGTATAAAACCAAAAATTACTGTAGCTGGGAAGTTATTCAAAACAGCTCTAGCAAACATTTCATAAAGTTTTTCCTTGTCTCAAGATACATGGATTTAAGCATGTAACTTCATTAAAAATAACAAGACAAAAATCTGAATTTTTTTTTTTTTATCTTGCATTAAATATCTAAAGGCAGTGGGAAGTAGGCCAGTGAGTGGGTTCTTCGTATAGCTAAGCCCCTTAGCCCCTTCAGCAGTAGACAGCCTGCTCTTCCTTTCAACACTGATTTGAGGTTTGGGAGTATACTTAATACTCCATGTGTGCATTTATAGGTTCACACATTTATCTACTGTTAAAGCTTTGTTAGTCTTTCCTGAGATGTTAGAATTTGGAGAAGGTAAATGCCTGAAGTTTGCTTCACAAACCTAAAAAAGGGCTAATTGGATTTCTGTTGATGAATCTTTAGGGAATATGTTATATTGGGCACATTTTTTTGTCTTGGTATGATCTTTTCTCTTTAATGGAAAATTCCATTTATTCTAGAACTACACTGGTGAAATGTTGTTTTAATTCAGATATATTTCTCTTCTGTGCCCTAGGACAAATTAAGGTTCAATTACATTCCTAATAAAAAAAGTTATAGAAATAGAGTCAAGCAATAAATTACTCATAAAACTCTTTGCCTTCGTTTCTTGCAGATTAAGCACTGGCAAATGCAATTAGACAGACATAGATTAAAAATGTCAAAAGTTGCAGAGAGGTATGTATATTGTCACTTTTTCTGGGTTTTTTTTTCAATTAGACTGATAACTATTGGGAAAATGTCAGTATGAAATAGCTTCAAAGAGCTGTTCAGAGCAAATAGCTCTTCAAAGAGAGACATGGGAACTCATATATCATAGAAATAACTGATGAGAGTTTACTTTAAGTGGAGAAGTATGTAGTTTTTTTAGTGATAAAAGATGGCCCAGATATTCCATGATGCATTTCTGATAAACCCGAGTCATTGAAAGAGCTTCCGACAAAGTGATCGCAAGTTTCACCTTGCATTGGCAGGGAGGATAAATGGGAATAGGTCTGGGATTGTTGTTTTGATATTTCAGAAGGGCAATCACTGATGAAGCAAGGAAACTGATTGGTGTGGAGCTCAGTCAGTGCTTGAACAAAGTGAGTCTGAGCTTAGTTTGGGTCAGAGATGTAACACTAGTAGGAATCTATCTCCAGATAAGAACAAAATTTGTCAGGAGTGGGCTAGAAAGCAAGTAAAAAAAGCACAACATGGCAGAAAACTGAGCTGCATAAGGCTTAGTAAAGGAAATTAAGCCAAATACAAATTGCTCTTCATCTTCTCATATACATATGTGCATATGTACAGGCACATATCCACTTATATATGTGTATGTGTGCATATATACGCAAATACATATAAATATTTATTTATAAAGAAAGCAGGTTAAGTTTTTTTGTCTGCTGAACAGTAAAAATACAATGCACACTAAATATAATTGAAAAGAAAGAATAGTTGTCCTCAACTAAATAATAGGAATTGAAAAGAGAGAATAGTTGTCCTCACTTGTTAATAATTTTAAAAAAATTATGAGGCCAAAGGAAACAGAAAGCTTGAATAAGGACAATGGGAGATGTAAATTACCAGAATACAAGCAAAGTTTTTAGTGTCTGCAACTGAGTCAGACTAATTCATAAATATAAAAAAAATTTGAAAAATATTTGCTTTATTTTTGAAAAAATAAACTTGGGAACAGTGTCATTTGATTAGGAAATAATAAAAATATTAATTATACTTAAGAGAAAATTAAAGGAGTATTAGCGGCTGCAGGGCCAATAAATATAACCTGTGTAACATGCAGTGTTGTAGAACAGATTTTAAAGGAACTGATAATTAAAACCACAGGGATATAAAACATGTCTCTTTATGAAAACAAATGTTCATGGAAGAGGTGGCATGATCTAATTTATTGGAGCCTAAAGGAACCTTAAATGGAGCTATGTGGAAGTATTTGGAAACTTATTTTACTTCTACTCTTGGTAGATCTGAGTGCCCCTCCTTCTTCAGTGGGACACTTCTAAAAGGCTTGGGAAAACCTATTCCACCCTGAGCTTGCTGCTGCCTGACGGGTGTGTGCACACAGAATTAATATGGTTTGGTTGATGCAAGGGAACTTAACTGGGGTAACCTGATCAGCTTTCCTCACCTCCTGACATGACAATGTTTGATGCTTTTATTTTCCTAGTCTATTAGCTTATACAGAGCAGTATTTGGAATATGATCCTTTTCTTGTGCCCCCTGATCCCTCAAACCCTTGGATATCAGACGACACCACTTTCTGGGAGCTGGAGGCAAGGTATACAATTTTATTTCTTCTTTGGAAGGCTATAACACACTTTTCTGGAAATGTGAAGGTTTCTGACAAAGGTGTTGCAGGAAAATACTGAGGTAGAAGGGCAATGAGATATCCTTTTGGTCTTCCCAGTTTTACAGTTTTTTAAGATGGGAAGTGCTATGGATTAATAAATCTGTGTGAAATGTTACAGTAACCAGTTTCAAGGATTCTAGTACAGTGAAAAAAAAAGACAGCTTTTAAAATCTGAAAACATTCCTGGTTGGAAATCTTTATCCTTCTGTGTATTACCTTCATCCTGTCTAAGTACTAACAGCCTGTTTGCTCATTGCTGAACATTGCACAGATATGAGCAATCTAAAAGTGAGAAAACCATGGAATTTTAGAACTTAGTCTAAATTAGGAGCACAAAGTATTAGAATACTGAAATATTGCTCACTTTGGGTTCTGTTGTTTTTGCTTTTGTAGCAAAGAGCCAGGACAGCAGAGGGTGAAACGATGGGGATTTGGCATGGATGAAGCTTTGAAAGACCCGGTGGGAAGAGAGCAGTTTCTGAAATTCCTGGAGTCAGAATTCAGTTCAGAAAATTTAAGGTAAATGAGAGCTTTTTCATTTTTTAGTAGCTTATAAGATACATTGGTCTTTTGCTTTGGGGTTGTTGGGTTTTTTTTCCTGATACTTTTCATTTTTTGACCCCTTCCAAAGTTTTCCTTACCATTCAGAACTAATTCATCCAGATTGCTGCCTGCTTTCATATACAGGCTGAGGAAAAGATTCATATAGTTAACAGAGATTTACATGAAGCATATTTTTCCATTCCATTTTTGGTAAGACTACTCATGTAAGAAATTTTCTCTCAGCTTGTCTTGTTAAACAGGTATGAAACATTGACTCATTCAAAGCCTGTTCAATACCTTTTTTAAGTCAAATATTATGAGATAGGTGAAATGAAAAAAGTTAAAAAATAGATAAAGGATCTAAAAGTAAAAATCACAGACTCACTGTTGATCAGGTTTCTGGGAATCGTTTTGAAAATCTCCACCAGTATTCTGGTACTTTTGGATCTGACAAAAATGAAGAAGGGTGACACCTAGCTCTCAAATTGCTCCCTAACTGCAAAATGGAAGAGTGTTCCCAGTGTATGAAGAGTATATTTTTTTAAAGTATCTTTACAGAATTA
Source organism: Lichenostomus cassidix (assembly GCF_008360975.1). NCBI lineage: Eukaryota > Metazoa > Chordata > Aves > Passeriformes > Meliphagidae > Lichenostomus > Lichenostomus cassidix. The sequence continues at coordinate 45,271,526 of NC_139483.1, read as the reverse complement.
CTTTTAAGTGAGGAGAAAAATTATTTGATTTTAAAAAATGATAGTCCATCCATTGGCTAATAACATGTTTTGGTTTTGCTGTTCCAAGAAAGAAATATTTCAGTAAGAGTTATTTCAGAAGGATTAGTAACAGCTTTTCTATAGACAAATTAGGTTGAACATAGCACAAAAACATAGGCAACATTTTTTTTTCTTAATTCCACCTTCTTGTCAGATGTCATCTGTATCCCTTTCCATTCACCAATAACATAAGTAGTATAAATTCCTATTTGCATTTACATTCTAGAACTCAGAATGATCCTAACTTACTTCTTTCCTATGTCAGTTCTCACTCAAAAGTGGTGCAGCCATTCATAGTAAAATTACACTTTTGTAGCATCTTAAAAGAGGCATTTAATATTTATGGTGTTGATTTATAAATGCTGAGCAATTACATGGCTTTCCTTGTTGTTAATTTTAATTTGTCATTTATTAATTTTAATTTTTAATTGGAGTTGGAGTTCTCTAAGTTGCTGACCATGTTCATATTCAAAAATTAATTTTGCATCACAAATACAGCCTGACCTGTATGTGTATGTTGATGACTTTATTAGTCACAGATACAGATTTTTCTTATTAAAAAGTCCAATTGGTAAAATGAATTTTTAAAAATCAGAATAGTACCAAGAAAAGAAAAGGTAATTTTTAAAAAATTATTATTTAAATAGCATCCTGGTAATTTGTTATGCTGAGCAGCTGTTCAAACATGGACCTATTGAGCCCAGTGTGTGCTGCAGTTACTGGTGCTTTTCTGTGATTAATTTGTCTCTCTGCCAGCTAGACTGCTACCAGCATAATCCCTAACTCTTTCGTCTAATCCTATTTACAACACTAACCACAGGCAAACTGCAAGTGACTGATCCAGAAAAATTCCCTCAAGAAATTTCTTCAGAGAAGATTCCTTGACATGCCACCCATTCTTCTGTTTCTCCCTCTAAATTATTTTATTGGCATTATAAAATATAATATCTGAGTAATGGTGAATATGATCTTAAAGGCCAGGCAGGGGAAAAATTTGCTCTGAAAAGGTGCTTTCTGTGATAATTAACTGAAAAAAACCCCCTGTTTCAGAAGCTCAGAATTATGGTTTTAAATTCTCAAGCTGTAGGGAAATCAATCCAGCATTAGATTCACATAGTAAAGTTAGGTTAGAAAACATGAATTTGTAAAGCTTGTTGTGTATGGCTGCCAAAATGTTTTAGATGTCAATAACAGAAATGAAAAGCTTGATGATTTCAAGCATTACCACTGAATAAACCTTGGAGGACCACCACTTTCTTTGCTCACCTGTTGACTCCATCATGGCAATTTGGGGGTTTCTGAGTGGTATTTTTTATTTATTTTTATTTTGACAGCCACCTAGAGAAAAGTAATTATTACCACTCACATCTTCCCACTGCAAAAAATTCGACTCAAATCACTTGCTGGTGCTTGTACTTTCACAGATCTAATCATGATAAAATTTGCAACACTGCCAAGCCTATAGTTGGATAGACAGCTGGGACCCTGCATTCAAGCTTTCAAACAGAGCACACAGGATACAGCAGGGACTGCAGGCATGACAGGAGCTCCAGTATTAGTGGATTAGATGTCTTATACCTCATTTTGGTGAAAGAAATACCAAAACCATGGAATGATGTCTACCTGATACACCATTTCTATTCGAGTGCAATTATCTTACATAGCAAAAAGTCCCAGAGCTGCTGTTTCATTAACTTCGACTGAGAGTGTCTAAGCTGTCTGAGGATATCATTCTCGGTGGATACAGATCCTGTCTTAAGGAACACAAAAGGGATGAAGGAATTTGAGCTGTGATTTAATACTAAGAATTGTGTAGTGATCAGGAATACAACCAGGTTTTCCCTTCTTACTTTGTATCTCTGTGCTTTTTCTTTGCCTGTAAATTGGGCTGAATAGTATTTCACTCTCTAAAGGAGTGTTGTTAAGCATAGCAAAGGAATAAAACTGTCTAAGCAGTTCCGTCAGTGCAGTAACTTCATTACAGTGTGGCTGCAGTTTGCAGGTTGGATTTTGCACTCACCTAACGCAGGCTATGACTTGTGATCTCTTGTTACCATGCAGATTTTTTTAAGAATTGCTTTGTGTGCTGCTCAATACACAGAACAAATAGCTAAATTAACATATGATTTGGATAATGGATTTATGAAATTCCCACTGCCTATTACAAAAATGGTGACTATTGTTTAAAATTCACAAGACTAAAGTTTGAGCATGATCCAGTACTATTGAGCTTGGTCACAAGGCTGTCCAAGTACTAAAAAAAGGACTTTTCAAAGAGAGTGAGGTTATGAAATCAATCTTACTGCAACATGGCGCCCAGAGACCTAATTTCTTTAATTCCTGTAGGAAATTGAATTCCTCTTCTTATCCTTCCTTTGTCTGTAATGCAGCAGAATTCTTTGGAAACTTAATATATGTATGATGACTGTAGGTTTGCTCCCAAGTGGTTATTTTGTAGGAATTGTAAAGATTTAATCATTTGAGTCTGTAAAGATTTAATCATTTGAGACCTGCCCGACTGAAAGCCTCTCCAAATCATTGTGCAGTATTTCAGTGGATGTGATATCCAAAGCAGCTCTAGGACTGCAAAAACCTCATAGGTTAGTGAAGGGAGTGTGGTGACAGGTTAGCTTCTGTGATACATAAAAGGAAAAGCCACTGGACCCCTTGTCCCTTCCTTTGATGCTCATTTAGTAGCTCTGTAAAATGTGACTAAATATGGAAAAGGGACTTTGCATTCTTGTTGTCCAGAAAAAGAAGAGGGCGACTGAGAATTTTGCTTGATTTGGATGTTTTCCTTCAGTAATTTTTGTCTAAGCATCCCCCTGCAAGCTGAGATTTTATGAGATGTTTATTTTTATGCTTTACACTGGCAATTATTAGGCCCTGTTTTGGGTGCTAATAAATTGACTAAAATTTAATCCTCAAAGCTGAAATTGTCTGTGTGTTATTTCTCATTCAGACTCAAGCTTAAATGCCAAGTCCCATCAAGGTTGCCATTTCTTCACAGGAGATGAGAAGGAACTAGTTGCAAGATTTATTGATTTTCTCTGTAATATTCTTGAAGTCCTTCAGTTCTACTATGCCTTGAAGCTTGAAGTTGTAATTGGCAAGAAGGTTGAATCTAGAAATCAGAGAGCAGTGTTTCCTGCCCCAGAAAAAATATTATGTGATTTTATTCATGAAGTTTGTTTAGGTTTTTTTTTGCTTTTTCTGAAAATGCTGTAAGGTCTGGCCTCTGGCTTGTTTTACATGCACTGAGTGCAAAGCCCACATAATTCCCACTTCACTGTTTCCATTACATCTCACACCATTTTGTGGAGAACCACTGCAGCCTTTCTCTCACTCGTTGTTCCTATGGGCTAAATTTAACTGATTAGCTTGGATTGGGGTCTGGCTGCACCTGGCATTTAGGTCAGTTACTGGGACAGAAGTTGTGCTGCAGCTTTGCTATGTATCCAGGAGGCCACCATGGCTCTGAAAGTAATCCAGCTGGAAAACATAATCCCTGGATATCTTGCAAATATGTGTATTACCAGTCCATGTGGCTACTACTGCCACACACTGCACCCTCTCACTCTTCTGTGTGTCTGGAGTGTGATCCAGTGTGTGGGAGCCCAAATGCTGGGATGGAGGGCAGCAGTGAGGATTACACCCAGCTCCTCAGGTCTCTGTTCAAACAGTGCTGAGTATCTTCAAGAAAAGGTCTCCAAGGCAAAAGCAAACCTCCACCAACAGGAGGTACCATTTCATCTAAGGGCAGCCAGACTGAACTCCTTACACAAAGTAGCACTAAGCCTGTGTATAAAATTGTCCAGAAAATGCAGTTGCCCATCTCCCCTCTCCTGCCCTTGCACATATTTAGTGTTGCAGACCTTGTGCTGTTTGCTACAGGAGTCCTCCCTTGCTCTGGTCACAGCCCAATGAGGCAGAGAGCTGTAAAGGGTACAGGGAGCTCTTGATTTGAGGCCCTGTGCTGAGGTCTTGCTGACTCCATTTCAACTTCATCTGTGCTATTGGTTGCCATGGGATATTGGAAAAAGTTATTTTTGAAAATGCAAGAGGGGGCAGCCTTATTTTTGTCATTTCCTAACTTTGAATGTTTGAATTCAACTCTCTGTGGGAGGAGGGCAGGCATCTTTTCTAAAAAGATAAGTAAGTAGATTAAAATCTTAGAATGTGTGTTGGCTGTGAATTAAGCACCCTAGACATAACACAGAAATCATAATTCTTCCCAATTTTAGAGAGGCTTCTATATTTAGAACTTCACATTTTAATAAAGTCTTTGAATTCTATTGTTAGAAGCGTAAAATTAAAGTAATCTGTCAAAAAACTGGTGTTCAGCCTGTAAGAATGGGTCTATACAACCTACCTATTCTATGCTGCAAGCATACAAGTTAAATTTATTTAAAAATTATTTCCCATCTATTTCCCTATAACTGAGTATAACCTCCTATATGAAAACAGTTTACTTGCGACAGAAAATAGAATTATAAGGCACGTTTGTGGTGACTTCCAGAAGGGTTGGCTGTGATACAATGGAACAAACAAGGAAGTGACATCTTTGAGCTAGATCCACAGGATGTCTGCAGGGAGATAGAAAATGTGTGTTTACAAAGAGTATCCTTCCCTTTTATTTTTGTGTTCCTTACCTGACTTGGAGACACATGAGCAATCAGTCAGTGACAGAAGATGCACTTGAAGGGGTTAGCACTGCAGGATATGTGCTTTTAAATGCAAATATCGAAAGCAGCTTAAGGAAACCAAAGCAAGTTGCCCAAATTTGAGAGAGTGAATTGAATTAGAGTTTATGAGTGATGCAGTTTTTAAACTTGAGTTATGAGGCCTCTCTTCTTGCTAGATTGTCATCATATTCTCAGGATACATCCCCAGGCTCTGTGCAGAACTATGTTCAGTTCACACTGTAGTTGAAAAGTAAAAGTGATGCTATCCAGAATTTTTGAAACTGGAGTTCTATTGGCACTGACCCCCTTTGTGACCTTGGAAAAACCACTGTACATTATTACATTATTAATATATTTTCAAAACTGGGGCAATATTGCTTTTCTGTCTCTTGGAGAATCTTAGATGAAAAGAAAGTGTTCTTAGATACTGTTGAAATTGAAGGCTGTAGAAATACCTGAAACAGTCTTCTCAGTAGAGTGAAATTGACATACTAGTTTGTGGACATACAGGCTCCTTTCATCTGAGCTGCAAAGAAATTTCAAAACATGACCATGAAGGAATAATTGTTTCCTGAAAGATAAATTTTCTCAGGTGAAGAATACTTTATAGCAGGAATATTGTAAAGTTTGCTATGCTTTACTATCCTCTCATAAGGGTTTTTGCAATAATGAAATTAGAATTTGGATTGAGGGTGGTATAATTTTGCTTACTTGGAGGTCTGAGTACAGTTTCCCTGTTCCTCTCTCCTATCCCATCCTTGTTGAACTCAGATAAGAGAGCTTAAGTTGATCTCACAGTGTAAGTAGGGTGGAACCACATATTAAAGGTACATCCAATTTATTTGTAAGCCTTGGAAAATCCAGCTGTTCCAAAGTTAAATCACTTCAAGGCTCAGCTTATCTGTTTCATAGGCTCAGCTGCGTCAGAACAACAATGAAAAGTTGCACTGGTATATATTGCATGTTTAACAAAGTCAAACTTCAGTTGAGCTCTTGGATTTGGTAGAGAACTAAGTGGTCTGAACCATGTCTAAGGATGGGATCCTAAATGAATTTAGGATTATTTTGTGCCATGAGGGAGTCTGAACACCAATAGAAGAAATAATGAAATAATGAAATCGAGCTAGTTAGCTATGATCATAAAGTGCTCAAGACCTTTTTAAGAATGGGGCTCCAGACTGAATGAGGATAAAATGAACTGGCTGCATGGCATCTGGTTGCCCAATGTTGGTTTGCTCAGCTGCAGAACAGAGAATGTGTAATTCCATTCAGCATTTTTTAGCAAAAATATGCATAGAAATGGAATGCTGAAAAAAGAAATTAGATTATAATTAGCAAACCAAATGCATTCCCAATTTATGCATGACTTGTGGGTAACAAAATTAGTTACATGGTTTAGAATTTAGTAGGATCAGAGATTCATGTAGATAGCAAGTATATAAATTACTAGTTTTTGAAGGAATGTGAAAAAGCAGAAAAGTTTCTAAGTAATATAAGCCCTTGTGGTTCAGCCAAGATGAAGTCTCAGTTTAATTCCAGCTAAATGGAAACCTTCCTGTAAGCATATTACCCATACATAAGTAATGAAGATATTCCTACCCATCTCATGAAGAGTCTTCTAATAATTGCTTCCAGAGGCGGATTGATTGCTTTGAGACAGTATGCCAGAATGCTGATCCCAACATAAAATCACTCAGCTTTTTCTTATTTTAGCATTTTTAGGTGAAAACTTCAGTTACTTAATTTCTTTTTTAAGAGCAAGGAAGAATGTGGGCACTTCATTAGTGATTATCCTGAGCTGGAAGTCAAGATGCTGTATTGTGCCATAGGTTCTGGTTAGCAGTAGAAGACCTGAAGAAGAGGCCAATCCGTGAAGTTCCTGCTCGCGTCCAGGAAATCTGGCAAGAGTTTCTTGCTCCAGGTGCACCCAGTGCTATCAACCTAGATTCAAAAAGTTATGACAAAACCACTCAGAATGTGAAGGAGCCTGGAAGATACACGTTTGAAGATGCTCAGGTCAGTTTGCAATTGTGTTTATGGATGTTTGAAATGGAATATTGGCTAGTGAAATCTATATACAAAAATGAGATGTATTAAATGGTAATGCCCTGTTCCCTAAAATGCCATTTTGGTAATGCAAACTTGTAACATTCTTTCTTTCATTAGGCATATGAAGTTCTTCATGAAACTTCTGTGCTTGATATAGAGTCTTCAAGAGGACTTTGAATAAAGGAAAGCATGTAGTGAAGAAAATATTAAATACTTCTGTATTAAATGCAACACTTAATGTGACTTATAACTTAATATTTCATCTTTGCAGACTTCTGAGAAAAGCAATAGAAAATAATTGGATTCACAGTAAAAGTAGCAGAGCTGGTATCATCCTCTATTTTCATCATCAGCCCTGTGATGAAAATTTAATTATTAATGCAAAGTGAAATGGTGTCAAAAGGAGAGATTGAGATCACATCCCTGCAGAATTTCCTGCAGCTTGATTATTAGGCCATCATCTTGGGAGTCAGGAGATGCTGCCACAGGCCCCTCAAAGGAGAGAAGGGAATTGAATTGAGACTGTCTACTTTTTGGGAGAATGCCTCTGCCCTAAATATGAAGGGGAATAATTTTACCTCCTTTTCATTTTCCCTTTATGAGAATAGCAACCTATGAAGAAACAATAACATTTTCATTAGACCCTGTGTCATACCCACTGTTGTGAAGTACTCTGCATTAAACCAAACCTATCTTTTGTACTTACATCTGCTGACCCCTGAAGATTTAAGAATGCTGTGTATAGCAAAGATATAAATTACACAAATAAACAATCTAGCAAGATTAAAGATACTAAAAAAATATATCTTTGCAGTTAAATGGGTAAAGGACAATTAAATTCCTTGCCAGTATCTAATCTATATATTTTTAATAATACTCTCTTACTTCCAGATCTCTCTTCTTGTAATTTTGTCCTTCATTTGTGAAAGACGTGAAGTATTCTCTCTTTATGCAAGCAGGACTTTCCCTCCTGTAGAGGACCTCTGCTTAGTTCATCCAGTTCAGCAAAAGGCCTTAAACCTGGAAGCCTTAATTACCCTGGAAAAGGGACAGGCTGTGCCTGCCGTGCTCTCACTTGAAGCTTTAGGGGCTTTAAAGGTTCCCATCTGAGGTGGAGGGGTTTGTCAGGAAGCAGGGCTCTGCCTCTGCACCAGCCCCCTTTTGGCCTGCCAGCTGGGAAAGAGCCCACTTATGTGCCATTCTGGCAGTTGGTGGGCAGTCATTTAATTGTGGTTAAAAATGTATGAAAAGCATTTCTGGACTGGAAATACAGAAAGATAAAACTCCACATCAAATGCAGACACATAAGTAAAATGGGACACATAAGTAAAAATAGTCCGATTGTGCTAAATGTGTGCATTAAAATGTGTCCTGGCTAATGTGTACATTAATAATACTAATACAGCCTAATTTAGCCTTGGTTTTACAGGCATATTTCTTGTACAGAGATAAAATTTTAATGCCTGTCACCACTTTCTGCTCTCTGTTGACTGCATTGTCTGCTTTCACGGACACTGAGTGGAAAAAAACCTCCCCAAATAAGCCAGTCTAAGTTCTGAATATACACCAGAATTTCTCTGCTTGGTGTAAGAAAAACAAAGACATTTAGAATAATTTTTAGGGTTTCTAATAGAGCAAAAGTTAAAAATCAGCTTTAATTTTACCTTGCCTTAATTTTCAGATAAGGTAGGGTTTTTTTTGTTTTGGTGGTGGAGTTTTTTGTTTGTTTTTTTAATGCACTACCTAGATGAGAAACAGTATTTACTTTCTAGTTTGTTTTCTGTTTCCCAATTGCTCAGCTACAGGTTTCTTATAGTAAAAAACAGAATTTAAGTCAAAACAATTCCACAAAAATAGCCAACACAATTCAGGATTTTTTAGCAGTATTTTTGAGAGCTTTTCCTATTCTGATTGCTTTTTCTACAAATCTTGTCTCTAGCTTATAATTCAAACTAAAATTATCAAGTGTTCTACATCATGGAGTTTTTGGTTTTCACCTTTTTCAGAATGCTCCAAAATAAAAAGTTTTTTAAGCTGTTCTTGTCATTTTTTTACTGAATAAAGGTTTCCAAATTTTCATATGCCTCTGAAGAGCTAATATCTTGAAAATTAGATTAGCCTGGAACTGTTTTTCAATTTACATATGTATTTTCCTTTTTGTATTGTTAGCTGGAGTGCAGACTCAACATCTGTAAAAGGATGTTTTCAAGAGTAGCCAGGGGAAATCCTCACTAACCTAAGCAATTATATGTGGTGCTGAATTGAAAACCTAGTGCCTCTTCCCAGCCTCTGAAATCACAAGAGTATCTCCAGCAACTAATTCAGAAAATCTGATGAGGAAGGACCCACAGCTCTTAATTTCATCACTTAGCTTAACTAACTAATGTAAGGGAGGTTTGAAGTTGGGCCTGAAGCTAGGACTCAGTTGTCAATCCTTAGAAAATAATTTTGTACTGCAAATTTGGTCTATAAATTAAATAAAGGTGTTTTGTGTAATTATACATAAGAAATGGGTGGCATTTGTGCTTTTAGAAAGCAATTCAGCCTTGGCTTCAGAACTCAAAATTCCTATTCATAGTAGTGCTGGCTGGAATGCATTCCACAGCCAAAACCTGTGACTGCCTCCCATTTTACATCTGTCCTCTTCCATGGGAGTAACAGCTCCTCCTTTCCTTTTCAGGAGCACATTTACAAACTGATGAAAAGTGATTCTTATCCTCGTTTTATACGATCCAGTGCCTACCAGGAGCTGCTACAGGCCAAGAAAAAGGTATTGGTCCATCTTGCCTTTGTCTTGCCACTGTGCAAAGCAGTGGTTATGTTTGCAACAATACTCAGTCTTCTCTCCCCTGTGCCAGTGCAACTGGATATCTGGTAGGTGACCAGCTTGGCGTTTTTGGAGGGTCACATACACACAGGAGTTCAATATACATATATGTGTATATATCCTGCATGCGGGCATGTTTCAATAAGTTAATCTAGCAAAACTTATTTTTATTTTTACATCCCATATTGTACTGTTTTCTCTGTTATGAAGCACCTTAAATTGCAAAGTGCTTTACAAATACATTAAAAAAATAAAATAAAATCCCAGAAGAATAGTCTTTCATGTTTGCAAGTTTGCTTATGTAATAATTGTTGTTCTCTTTATTCCACCTATGAAAGCTACAGAATGCGTTTAGAAACAATCTTATTCATATGAATAACTTCTAATTTCAACTGTAAATCTAGGGGCTTCCTAATTTGGTTTCTTTCCCTATTACTATATGAATAGTTTTGAGTAGGCTAGGAATCTGACTTGAAAGACTGATCATGTCACACTTTGGCAAACAGAGGTTCGTGTCTTGGTATGTAATATTTGCTTAGAAAAGTCCAGATTATGGAGTGGGATTTGAACAGCCACAGCCCAGAGTATGTGGAGCAGCTTGTACAATGCAGATTTCCATGATGATAAATAATTCTATTAGTGGGCTCTAAACAGTAATCTCCTAGAATCAGCTGGGAGCCCTGTGCCTTGCAAAATCAGGGCCCCGATTGTGACTGGAACAAGGTAGTTATTAACACCGTAGCATTCTGTTGTTTATAATGACAACCTAAAATTATATGAAAGTACTGTGTGATTTTGTTTTTTGTTCAAACATTGATTTCTGAAGATCCAATATAGAGAGAGATGTTGAAAATACCAGAAAGCTTCAACTGTCCGTGTGAAGTCCTTAAGTTTGTGAATGTCAGTTCATTAACACAAGATGTGCACTTCATTATTTCTTTTTACTTTCAGTTTTTCTTTAAATTCAAACCAGTTTGGTCCCCATGAAAAATTATTTTTGTCTAGTACTATATCTGCTTTGCCCATCCCCTGTTTTGCCAAGTCCCATTACAGCCTCATACCTGTGTTTGCTTCCTGATTTATACAAACTTTGTTTTGCAGTCCATTGTTTCATCAAACCTTCTTTTCTACTCCATTGTTCTTGCTTTTCTTTTTCCCCTCCTTTTTCTTTTTGTTTCTTTTCTTTTATTTATTTCAAATTTAAGTTGGAAAACACTCTGGATCGTCGAACATCTTTTGAGAAATTCACACGCAATGTGGTAAGTTTGTTGCCTCGGAAGACTAGTAAGCCTGATGGGACATCCTTCTCCCCTTCCCCTCACTGATCCCTACTTTCCCTTTTGCTTCTCTGACCTGATGGCTAAAAGTGTATTCATCACAGCCTGTGAATTTTCCTGGGAATGACAGGTTTATAATATGCTTTCATTACAACCCTTCCTCCCTAGTCCCTTTCCCACTGATGTCAATAGTCATACATGGAGCAATAGACCTTTGGGAGCCATGCTTTTTGCATTAGGAAGCATGAAATTAGTAATTTTTGCCCCCTATAATTTTAGTAAGGAATCTGTGAAAACATACTTGATGTTGTTAATTTTCTGGTGCCTTCCGAAATACTAAGTCTAAAACAGTTTAATACATTGGATTTCCATCCTGTCTTCTTTTTATTTTACTAAAAAAGACTGTCCCCCTCTTTTTTTAATTTGGCACAAGGAAAAATAAACAATAATAATTTCCCCATTTTCCTTAATGTCTAACACAGCTTCTGCAGGACCAAAGAATTCATGTTGCTTATGTGCAAGGGTTTGATTTGGATTCATTTTCATAATGGACTACAAGAACTGATTTTTTTCTTTTCAATGTATAACTTTCGAAAGCTATTTCTCCAAGGTAAAAAAAAAAAAATGAAGGCTGGTAGATTTTGTGTGGGCATTCTTTTGCTGCCTGCCAAAAGATCCACTGATTTAGTGATATTTGGGATTCTTTTTACTTATCCAGTTTATTTGGAGTTATTTTTTTACATTGTGAAAATTCAAACTAAAGAATTCAACGCATTTATTTTTGTAGGGCAGAAACATCCCTATTTTTCCATGCCATAAAAACTGTACGCCAACACTGAGGGCGAGCACTAACCTGTTATGAAAAGAGGTAGAAAGATCTTGGATTATACTCAAGTTTGTCTGCATTGTCTGTTGAATTGTGCAGGTGACGCTGCTGTGTGTGTGTGTGCGTCTGTGGCTTTTTCTGTGACTTGGTTAGTGGAGCTGTGTGTGTTGAAATGAAAAATATGAGAGCTTTCAGCAAAGATCATGGTTTTTGTTTTTTTAGTTTCTAGGGAAGGAGAAGCAGTTGTCAGAAACTGTCTCCCCTACAGTGAGGCTCAAGAGTATTGCCTCAAGTACTTAAAAAAACATATATATAGTTTCCAGTATTCAAAAAAAGAAACAAACACAGTGAAAGTTTTGTGAAGCTGTGGGAATATCTCACATTTTAAACCAAAACAGTAATTCTTTAACTACTTTCTTATAGGTAAAGGCTTCCTGTAATATGCTTTGAATCCACTGTAATCAGGAAGAAATTTGGATTCAATGGGACAAAGTCAGTAAAGGACGCTAAAAGTAAATAAACAGCCACAAAGGAAACTATCCCAATGTTTGAAACAAAAACCCCTATGTTTTGCATGGTGGTGTTGCCATAGCATGTTGCAGTGTGATTTGTGTGTTGTCTAAACAGGTTGAATCTATAAAACAACATTGTACATGATAGCATTATACATGATAACTCCATTATAATTCAGTAGGAAGTTCCATGTTAATAAAAAGTCTGTAAAAGAGAGTGCATAGAGTGGGTAATACCTTGGGACCTCTGAGAGCTGGATTTTTCCCAGTCACAGTGCCTGGCGAGCTGCAGTGCTGCATTTATTCATGGCATTTTGAGCAGCCCATGGGTCAGGAATTGGCTGTGGTAAACATTATGTAAGCAGGTGGCCATGAGGAGAGAAAGAGCAGGCTGCAGGGAGATGGGGTGGGAATGCAGCGCAAAAAGGGAAAAGGTGAAAACGAGACCACGAGACACTGAAGTCGCTCCCAGAGCAGTGTTACAGATAAACCAGCAGCTCTGGGCACACACACTGCAGCCTCAAAAAATCAGCCATGCCTGATTTTCATCCTGCTAATCTCAGGGCAGAAATACCAGAACAGCAGTGTGCCAGAGATGCAAGGCAGGCCCAATGAACCAGATGTGAACTAGAAATGAAAAAGAGGATTTCTGGACATTAGTACTTCAATAGAAGAAGGGGATTTTTTTTTTCCTCCCCACAGAGCAAGCTCTGAAATAAAATCTGTGGGTTTGCTTTTTTTTTCCAACTACTACCTGTTAATCTGGGTGGAGTCTGTCAAGTCGGGTCAAGTATGAAAGAAAAATATGTCACTGCTAGATCTATATTCTCTATTAGACTGACAGGCCTGAGACTTGCAAATTAATCCAGAATATCAGGATGCTCAAATGCAAACCTTTTTTCCAAGATGACTGAATTCATGTCACCCACTTCCTCAGGACCCCTTTCCACCAGGCATCCTTGTTCTTCCACTCTTGTTCTTGGTTGTGATGAGTTTATATTATGTAATTATCTACCTTGATGCAGTGGTTTCAACCAGCAGGGATGAGGGAAACATTTCTCAGAATATCCTGCAGTGTACTGATTAACTTGATCGACTGTGAAGTGAGGGACTGTGGGATAGATCTGATTAATACAGAAGATAGGTGTGAAAAGAGTCTTCTACAACCTGGATAAAAGCTATCATCTCTGATTTAGTGAGATGAAAATTACAGTTTCTCTTCTCTGATGGTTTGCAATATTTAGACTAATTTTCACTGGATTTTTTCCCCTCACTTATTTCACAGTGGGTTTGTATTGAACTAAACTAGATCTCAGTTTTTTCCATTTGAAGTGTTTAAAATAAACCCAGTAACCTTGGCTGTGTCTAGGGACTCAATCTGAGAAGATGGGCTTGTAATTCATAATCTGATTTGTTGACTCTAAAAGGGTCCTGATCAATGTTAATTGAAATTGGGTTACACTTGCTACAGAAAGCATTTGTTAAACTAGAAAGTTTAGAAACTTTGTAGAGGGCAATTACTCTGTACTATTTCATGAATTACATGGAAATAACCTATTATAATGAGTCATTATTTCAGTCTGATGGGGAAAAAATAGAAGTGGAGCTATACTCTAGGCTCAGCTCTGCATTTCTTTGACATTGAAGAGTTTTCTTTACAGAAAAATTTCAAGAAGTTGGTGCACTTCATGAAAGGCCTAAATGCTCAGTTTGAAAACTGACTAATTAGCTGCTCTTTAGATTTTATAGTGCAAAATTGCTAATGCCTTTGGCAGTCTGCAATAGACAGGATGGATAGCGTTAGAAACAGGTCTGCATTCACATAAAATATACAGAAATAATAGCAAACTGGCATTTGCTGTATGTAATATTTATTACTGAACACTTTATAGTTTGCATCTGTGTAGTAACCCCAGCTATTCTTGGTGTGCCTCACTTACACTCCCAGGTACTGTGCAAAAATATAGAGCACATCCACTTCAGTGCTACTGGAATAAAACTGTTGGATAAGTGAATTGCCTTGGACTAGCACAGGCAGCCACAGGGGTCACAGGCACATGGAGCAGTGACAGTGAGCTCTGTGCTCCTCCTGCCTAGCTCAGCCCCTCAGCTTTCTCTTGGAGTGTAATAAAAATCCAGTCATCTGCAGCTCCCCAAGGGACTAGGGAAGTTAAAGGTCTAAGTGATGGAGCAGGAGGATCTCATTCCATGCTAAAGCAGTAGAGAGACTGAAATCAGCAGTTTCTCTGGCATTTAAAAACTGAAAGTCTTTTGAAGAATTCACATGGGGAAAAAACTATTAAAAAATTAAAAATTAAAAAGCTCAGCAAATTTCCTCTACCTCAAATGCTAATATCTACATTACAGGGGAAAAATACCAGGTGAATATACACTGGTAATAGTTATGGGAAAGAAAAGGTTCTTCAAGGAACAATTTTGTCTGTAATTTGTCATGTGTGTGCAGGATTTGTGACAGTGGCAGACTGAGCAGGACTTGGTGAGTCCCAGCCTGGTGCTTAGTTGTGATTCCTGGTCTGGAACCCTTGAGACAAAGGGATCTGCTTTACAGGGCGAGTGGGCTAATTTAATTTCTACTTCATGCAAATTTCCTTGTCCCACCAGGAACTGAGTTAGTGGGGCAAGAAGGGGTAGTCTCCCTCCTTAGAGCTGCCTGGGGGGAAATACTCCATCCTAATGTATTGGTGCCATGACTTCAGACACCACCATCAGTGTTAGCATTTCATCTGTTGCTGCACAGTTACAAAGAACACAAAAAACCTGCTTGTTGTAAGTTTGTGAGGTCTTGTGGAAGTACAGCCAGTAAAAAACAGACCAAATTCAGTTAATATATTAAACTAGAGAGCCATCAAACTATTATTATCTCCACTCACAACCTCATAAAAAAGATGTAAAAAAGACAGAATTAATAATTCAGAGTTTAAAACCATTATATCTTATATTACCCATATCCTTTCCAGCTTTCTTCTCCCACTTACCTGGAAGAACTTGCTGACCAGGGCCCTTTGAATTTTTTCTCCCCTCCAAACCAGTAACCATATACCATTTCATGCATAAGATGAGAAATGAGAAGGCCATTGAGCAGAGCACATTTTCACTGAGGTTCAAGGCAACGTCACTTAACGTGACATTGTGAATTATGGCCTAGAGATGGAAATTAAAACTCATAAAAGTAGCTTCCTCAGTCCTTATCAGTGGGTCATTGACTTTCTAGATGCTTCAGCAAGTGTAATCTCTTGTCATGTTAAAATCCCTCCCTTTATTGAGAAACAAGGCAGATAAATAATCAGTTTCATCTGTTAATCAAGAAATTTTTCTACATGAATATGTAAAACTTATGTACACAAGGTCCTACTCTGCTGCACCAAAAGTCCATCTAGTCCTGAAATATTGCTGAAGGCTGGATTTTGCTCAGGTATAGCATTGTCCAAGAACTTCAATGTGGTATCAGATGTGGGATCTCATTTTGAATCTACTTACAGGTTATTCCCAAAATTTAAACAACAAAAAAAAAAGCTAGTCGGAAGAAAAATAAATTATAAAGCTACTTATTTGACTAATGCAAAACAAGAATGAAAATAATAAGTATTTGTAGAAATGAAGGCCTTTACCATTTCAGGAAAGAGATGTCTTATTGATGTTTGACTAAAAAGAACAAATAAAATAATTGAAATTTTTATTTTGGGCTACTAAATAGTAACAAAAAAATAATTTTAGGATTTTTAAAAATTGTACTCACAGAGGAAAATCACAAAGATATGTCAGTGAGGACTGACCTCCTTGTGCTGTTCCGCAGTGACTGGAGCTAAGCTGTTGTGCTCTGTGCTGGAAGAGAGGAGCTGAGGAGTAGCACTTGCACAGCCAGGTTCATCCAAGTGAAGAGCCAGCACTGGTGAGGTATTGGGCCAGTGTCTGCCATTTCCCAGCTGAAAAACATTTGCCTAATTCTTAGGCTATTTGCAGGAGCGAGAACTGCAGAGGTATGGAAACTTGAGGAGTCAGGCCCAGGACAAACATACTAAAAATATTTTTCTTGTGCATCAGTCTCTTGGAAACCTACACTTGATGGTTATTCAAGTTCAGACTACCCCATGTGGCTACAGTATTTAGGTTAATCACAAATGAGAGCAGCACATTGGTAAATGCAAAAATAAGTGCAAAAAGAGAAAGAAATGGAGACTGTCACTGGATTTGGAGTGAACCAAAAGTGGAAAGCATTTATTCAGCTGCTGCCTCCTGTCCTCAGAGCATTGCAGGAAACAGTAGAGCCCTAATGAGAAGGGAATAAAGGCCTGCAAATCCCAGCCAGAGGCAGGATTTTCCTGCACATGTAACCACTTAGCACTGCAGCTGGGATGACAACTTGTGCCCCAAATTCAGTAAATACTAACCTTGTCCCCTTCCTCACATCTGAAAGAGAAGTATACCTGCACAGGTGGCTTAGAGCAGCATCCTGTTGCTGCTGTGGAAACTGAAGCAGAATTCTGCCCCCCTGAGCAGTGCCAAAGCAACTCCCCTGTGCTAGTGAAGCAACATGGAAAGAGATTGGCTGCTTCTTCTCCCCTGACTATTCAGATGTGGTCCTGTCAGGGAGTGTTTATGTACCAGCTCTGTGTGTAGTGCACTGCAATGTCATTTGGAAGCTTTCCCTGCCAGTCTGGCTGAGCTGATGGTGTGCTGCTGGAGTTTCACACGTGAGCAGATGGAGACCAAAGAGGGTTGCTTCTCACTCCACATCTCATTTTGCTCACCGTGGGGTTCATGCTATCTCTCTCTTTCCCCACCAGATGCATGGAGTTCTCTTTTCTAGTTCTACTAGTATAGGTCCTGGGGAGTAGCATCTGCACTGACAATAAAGAAACATGAAAAAGGAACCATTGAGGTTGCTTAGCAGAAAGGAAGAGAAGTAATCTTCCAAAAAGAGAAGACATGATCTTTCTCTATCATACATTTACACTCCAGGCCTTATATACATTTCATATTGATTTCTTATAAGCCACATATGTACTGAGGTTGTTGCTGACTTTTTTGCTGGATTATTAGAGGTGTTAGTGTCATGCTGCATAAATGGATCAGTCAGCACAACCGTATTTAGCAACTCATAAATCTGCATGTATCTTTGCAATTTTCCCCCCATAATTTTCTAGAAGTAAAGTCAGAAGAACAACTCTATGTCAAACAGTTAATATTCTCAAATAGGGACTGAATGCTTAGGCCAAGTGGTTTTGTACTTTTAGACGTACTTGTTAACTCCAGCTGCTGTGTTGCCTTCTGGTACTCTGACTCCCTTGTCAGTGTATGTGTGCGGGGTTTCACTTTGGCTTCTGCATTAATAAAAGTCTTAAGTAACTTTAATTGTTATGTTCAAAGTGTGCTAATACAGCCAAAAAAATCCTAATCCTCATTAGAGTTTGGCCATATGCTTCAAAATGTTGATGGCAAGAATATATTGAAAATATTAAGAATCTCCTTTTCATTATTCCGACAAGCATCTACTACTTCTGACATCCCCCCCAATTTTCTTTAATCTCATTAGAACAGGAAATATCTTCACATGCTACAACTCTGAAAACTGGTCTGTTATATGCAGGTTCCCGTATCAAAATCTGGCTAATGGCAATGCTCTTAACATTGTGTCTGAAAGAGATAACTAGGCTCAGCTCTTGAATTATGACCCACAATGGATGATCCTTACATCAGTCTGAAATTGAGTAAATCTGGAAGTCTCCTGGAAGCAGTAATTATGAAACTCTACCATAGAGAGCTAAAGTAGAAGTATACTCTGGAGCAGAGTTTGAAAGGAATATTTTGTAAAATGGAAAATAACAAGTCCCCGCAGATCTAATAAGATGTGACGATTCTGTATTTGGGGCTGCAATGGATTCTGTGTATTAAAAGCTTATTTTCTTAATCAGAGAACTTAATATGATTCAGACTAAGCACTGAAGAAGATCTCTTAAGGAGGGCAGATCTTCTAAGCTGTCACTTTTCCAATGTGATCATAAATTAGAACTACTAATGCCTTGAAAAAAACATTTGTTGTTGTTGTTGTTGTCGTTGTTCAGATAAAGATTTCTCTGAGGCAGGGAGGGGAGATGAAGGAGAGGACCATCCAGAGAGTTCCGGATCACTGTAGGGCTTTGGAGAAAAAATACCCAAAGACCAGAAATATCCAGGGAGCAAGAGATGTGGAATACAGACAAAGAATTGTCATGACAGCTCACTGTCTCTCTAGAGGAAAATTCAAACAATTTGAAAAAAATTCGAACAATAATGAAAAAACAATATGAAAAAATATTGAATTCAAACAGTATGAAAAAAAATTAACCAAAATCAGATCAACAAATAACTACTTTTGGGCCTGATTTTAGGTCAAAACTTCCTGGTTTATGTGGTAACATAATTCATTCCTGAGATGGTAGAATTTGATTACGGTCCATCAAAAAATTCTGGGAATTTTGAAACTCCTAACTAATAGTTGCAAATAATAATAAACAATTATTTCACAAATTTTATATGACAACAAGGGTTTATGCAGCTTTCCAGTGCAGTATTGAGCAAATTGTAACTAACGGGTTTTAATATTTTAATTAAGTGGGTTATGCTGTTCAGTACTAGAGGGGACTCATACATGTTTACAGAAAGTAGCCAGGCCTGTTCACCTGTAAAATTAAATGCAAAAAAACTTAATGAAAGGCAAAGATAAGCATATGTTCAATATTTTCTGAAATTATGTCTAGCACCAAAATTCATTAATTGTCTAATAAAATTGTCTAACAAAACATTAATTTTGGACATGCTGTTTTAAACTGTATTCCAAGGCCACACTGCTGTTGAGGCTTTTCTTGCTATTTAGAAAGAGAAGATATCTTACTATAACACTATGCCTGATGCATTAGAGGAAAACATAATTCAAGGTTTAACAAGTGTTAAGAAGCTGTGAATTTAATATAGGTATCTCCCTGTGGCAAATACAGGGAAGACAGAGTGCCACGAAGGAGACTTTCCATCTTTCAAAGAAGAAAGTATTAATAGTGTCAGGTGATATGGTGAACCTGATGAATGAGCAGTCTAACCCAACATTACAAATCATGAGTTCCCTTTCAAATTATGTTGTAGGGGAAGT
This sequence comes from Lichenostomus cassidix, assembly GCF_008360975.1. Taxonomy (NCBI): domain Eukaryota; kingdom Metazoa; phylum Chordata; class Aves; order Passeriformes; family Meliphagidae; genus Lichenostomus; species Lichenostomus cassidix. The sequence goes on along the minus strand of NC_139483.1, from coordinate 45,252,146 downwards.
ATTCGTCCTAATTTGTTCAACTTGTATTTCACAGCACAAAGAATAAAATAGTTATTCTTCCTTTGGTGAAGACCCACTCTGATATATTGCATTTGAGCAAATGCTCAAGACCAACTTACAGATCCCTGTGAGCATAAATTTAATTGATAATGACAAAAGATATTAAATTGTGTAATTCCACTGAGTTATAATACTGCAGATAACTTAACAATTTATTCATATGGCAGAATAAGTTCATTTACCATTTACTGCAGAAAATGAAGCATCTCTCCATAGTTACAGTATTTCTTACTGTATTTTTCTTGAAATCAGTTTTATATTTTTCAATTGGGCACTTAAAATGAACAGTATAATAAATGTAAGTATTAAATATCTAACTGGTGAGTTAGAGCCATTTTGTATTTAATGTTTTATGATATATTTGTGTTACTTTGTCAGGGTATGCCTGTGATGTCAGGTTGCTGTGCCAGCTCTGCCTCTGTTGGATCAGAGCCACAGTAGGGTGGCCCTTGGAGAGCTAACTCCTTTTATGTGGCTGCAGGAGAGCTAATTCCTGTTCTGTGGTTTCTGCCTGGCTCAGATAAAGCTCAAATCCGCCTGAAATACACCAGAGTGACATACTTGACACCATCTTCTTCAGGCTGTAGACCTAGCTCTTGAGGGACAGTCATAACACCTTATTAAAAGAACTTGTTAAAAAATTGAAACCACATCCTTGCCACAGGAGGAATGATGAGGAAAACAACAATATGGAAATCCAGCCCCTTCAAAGCAGTGTTATGCAGTCACATGTAATACACCTGACCAGTGTTCCTTATAAATAGTAAATATGGTCTCAGCAAACTGTGTTCATGGAAAAGCTGCTTTCCTACCAATATGCAATCTGCCTCTTACTTTCTTACCTTAACTTGAAAGTAGCTTTTTTATCTTCTGTGACAGAGCTACCGCAGTTTGCACACTCATCTTTGCAGCACAAGGCACTCTTGCTTGCGGTAGCCTTCTTCAAGTTCTGGGTGTGACTGACAGCAAAAACCTCAGCATCAGTTTCTCATCAGCCAAAATCAATCTCCTTGAAAAACGGCCTTTAAATTTGCTGGCTTGTTCTGCAAAACAATCTGGCTGGCTGGCAGTGGAGGTGTTTAAGGACTTCCTGTGGTTTAAGATTTGACAGACTCCAGTTGGTGCCCCTAGTTATTTGAGAGTGATGTGGCAACACTGAGTGGTTGCTGATGAACAGGTTTGCAGTGATCATGCCTCTGTTTTCTGTTTTTGTTTTGTGTTTTTATCTTTTCCTCAGGGGAAATCGCTCACATCAAAGAGGTTAACCAGTCTAGTGCAGTCCTACTAAAAGGATCACCTTGTAGCATGGAAGCAGACTCAAATCATTATACATACTTTGTAGCTCACTGATTGCCTGACTCAGAGGACAGTAGAACAAGATGTTGCATGAGCAAGGACCTGACTTGTTTTCTTTTGTGTATACTAAGGCATTACAGACTCCGAGGGACTCTCTAGCCTTTCGATGCCTCCATTTCGAAAACTGTCTGCTCACTTCCTCCTTCATATCAAGCTGGATCTGTGTCTTTTTATTTTCTGCAAGCTCAAGTACAGTGAAAAAAAAGCTTCTGCTAGGCACAGTTTATTAAAAAAAATACGTCAATCAAAAACTGGAAGAAATGTAAAAAATGCATATATTAATAAATATACATATGGCATCACATTTATTGCACAATAAATTAGCACAGAAGGTTTCATTTCACTGATGTATTCACATTGAGAAAGAAAGCCTGTGTCTTTGTCTGTTGTCTGTATATTCTCTGTTAATGTTTCTTGCATTTATTTTTATACCATATTTAAAAAAAGAACACCTTTTACTCCAGATGTATTAAAGTTGATCCTTTCTCTGTAAATTTGTGTATGTTTATATTGTTGTTTTATCTTTCATTAAAAGATGCAGAATCTCTTTCCTTTGGGAAGTTTGAGATTTTAATATTGAATCTGAAGATTAGTCAAGAGCAAAACAATCCCTAAAAGTTACACACCTTGTGCTTTCTAAAAAGTGACATGAAATGGCATTTTCTTTCTCTCAGTGACACCTAATCAAACACACTTTATTGATAATCATTTACTTTTTCTTTTCTTTTTATCAAGCTAGCAGCAGAGAGACCTTTCCAGCTTGCTCATCATCACATAAGCAAACCTTTCTTTAAGCTAGTGCTGTGCTGTGACAGTGCAGCCTGACAGCGAGTCAGGCGCTGCCCCAGACCGGATTGACTGGGCGGCAATTCCTTAGGAATGGACACCAACACAGCTGGCTGAGAACACAAGGGTACACTTGCTAAATAGGAAGGACAGTGCTACTTTCTCCTTGCTGTCACTTGTGATACATGGCAACATTTTAAGCTGAAAAGGTAGTGGTTTGGGAGTGCTAAGTATACATCTGTGGAATAAACCTCCTGTGGTAACGCAGGAGGAGGCTGTCGTTTAATTCCAGGGCTCTGTTGGGGTGTGCTGGTGTGTGTCCACTGCTGAGGTTACTCACACAGAGACCTGTTGACAGATTTATGAGCGTGTGTTGATGTTGCCTGTGAGACAGTAGATATGGAGCTTCTAAAGCCAATCTGAGCTGCAACCAGAAATCTCTGCTTGGCCTAGGAAACAGCATTGTCGACTGATAGAGGTGATGTAAGGATAGTAGACAGAATCTCAGAGTAGAAAAGCAAGGATGGGAACTAAGTCAAATGACAAAATGCTGATACCTCCAGGGCATGGTAGGGTGCACAGGACAAACAAGCCTTTTTAGCAATGCACAGAATTGACTCAGGACAGCCAACTCTAGTACCATCTGTCATGCTGACTTTGGTTTGTTATTGAGAATCTTGTTTTAAAGGGACTATGAATCCTAAACATGCACACACAAAGTGGGACAGTCATAGATACAAGCAGACAATCAATTTGAATGCATTAATACCAGAATCATCTCATTTAGCATTGGAAAACCACCTGCATTGATGCTGCTGGGGACAGGACTGTGGCACACAGCAGCTCTGGGCAGAAAGGAGCTGAGCTGCCTTCTGCAGGCTCCACTCACTTCTCCACTGGCTCTGTCAGTAGCCTGGTGCAGCCATAACCAGGAACACAGCCTTTAAAAAGTGAGGCTGAGTGAGCCCAGTACAAAGTTCATTTTAAATCCATGAATGGCAGTTCCCCATATTCTGCTCAGCTGAGGTTTCTTGAGGTTTGGGATTTCTGTTTGTTCATTGTTTTCATATGCTACTGTGTTTCTGGTTTCTAGTTAGGATGATAATTACTGCTTTAAAGTGTCTCTGTTAGCACAACTCTACTAAGCTTTTATGGAAATGCCCCATCAGAGCTGGGTCTTATCAAGATCTTACCGAGAGCTCCATACAGGTCAACTCAAAATACTCACAATCTAGGGAGGTCAGATGAATTTTAGTAAGTAACTGCACTGAATCCCAGATCTTAAACTGAGATTTATTTTTACCGCAGAAATGTGAGCTCTGAGACATGAGCTTAGGACCAGGCAATCCATACAAATTTGAGCTCTGCTTCACTTCTTAGTGCCAAAGAGAGATATTTATTTCCAAACTCCTGCTGCCACCAATTGCATCAACTGGTATATTGCCACATTTGCCATAGTAGTTAACTAATTAGATACCACTGCCTGCTTAAAAAAATCACTTTCTTCAAACACCTAATGTTTCAAATTCAAGCATTAGGCATTTCATGCAACTTCACCCTAAGAAATTTTTTTTCCAAAATCACTTTGCAACACCAACTGCTCAAGAAAAAGTCATGGAGCATTTGTATTCCTGAACCCATTCTGTACTCATTCTAGTTCTTTTCTGGCATAGTTTAACTCCAGCTGGCAACTAAGTACCACACAGCCGGTTGTTCACTTCCCTGTACCTCCAGTTGGATTGGGAGGAGAAGAGGAAAAAGTAAAAATTTAATGATTGAAATAATTTATATTAATAATAACAGTAATCATAATGAAAATGAGAGCTAAAGAGGAAGGAATAAAACCTGAGGCAGACAAGTGAAGCACCATGCAATTGCTCACCACCCACTGACCAACACCCAGCCCCTGGCACAGCCATCAGCCCCTCTTGATCAACTCCCCCATTTTCCATGCTGAGCCTGGTGTTCTCTGGTATGGAATATCCTCTTGGCCAGGTCAGGTCGGGTCAGTTGTGCTCATGATGCTGCCTCTCAGCTTCTTGTGCATCTGCTCACTGGCAGAGCATGGGAAACTGGAAAGTCCTTCACTTAGGGTAAGATCTGCTCTGCAACACCAAAAGCATCAGTGTCTTATCAACATTATTGTCATATTAAATCCAAACCACAGCACTACACCAGCAAGAAAGTGAAATCTATCCCAGCTGAATCCAAGACATCTCCTTTCAAGAAATATGAAGTCTGTATTGAATGGCTGTCTTTCCCTGTATTTGCACAGGATTTAACACGATGTCTCTAAAGTAAAACCAGGCAGTACTAATAAGGATTTCAAAGCAGTCAGGAAGCTGTGTTAAGATTTCATTTGAGCTTAGTTCCAAGTGATACAACTCCACTGTTACATATGAGTGAATGTGGCCCAAACAAAATCAATCCTACAACTAGATGGTTTTTAAAAGGTTTATCTGCAATCTTGCAATACTTCATCACTGTCATTTGCCAGTGGCACAATACTGGGACTGGAAACCCAAAGCAGACGCAAATTTCCTTTTGCTTCCCCACAGAGAAAAGCTACATGTTTGTTTCCAAATATATACAAAGATCCACTTCAAGAATTAAGATTAACTCAGATTAAGGCATGTTTATACAATAACTGAACAGCTGCAGCATGACTTTGGTTACACAACAGTTTACCAATTAAAAATGTCAGTGAGGCCAAAAATCTGCTGAGGAAAAAAGGACCAAGACATAAAATCACTCCGAAGGAACCACATTTCTTGTTTTCTAGGGAAAAGCCATCAGTCCATGCCTCCTGGCTCTGCCCAAGAAGCTTAAAACACCCTCATGCAGAATGTTAACTGCAATATTCCTTAAAATAACCAGTTGGAGCTTGGAGAGTTGGGGTTCATCAGGCAGTCTCTTTCCCCAAACATCTTTTTACATAAAATGGCTCTGAAACCTGCGGGAGAAAGTGTTTGATAGTGCTGCTACACACTTCAGATGGTTTTCTGCTCCCAGACCAGCCTGTGAAGGAAAATGGCTGGTGGGGGAGGCAGAAGCTACCCTGGCACCTACCTGACAACAGCAAAATATTCACCCATTCTTCTGTAAGAAGCAAGGACAAACTGTCCTTCAACCCTCTTCAAAACCAAAGAGGGAGAAAAAGGGCCTTAAACCAGTGATGAGATAAATTGCAAAATGCTGAGCTAAAACAGTAGTGGAAACTGGCCAAAAATTAATGAGTTGAAGGTGAATACAGGACTAAGAAATGGGAATTAATTGTGGTGACCAGAACGGAACTGACAAGGGAGGAGAACTGGAGAGCTAAATAATTAGGAGCAAGAGAGGCGGAATGCAGCTGGTAGATTGCCAGCCTGTTGGCCACAGCCATGCTGAGTTGGAATTAAAATCTGAAAAATCAGGCAAGATCAACTGTGACTGGTGCCTTAAAACCCAATAAAAACTTTTTTTTTCACCTAGAAAGCAATTATGTATAATAACAAAATACCTAGAGTGGCCTTTTTCAAATTGCATCCATAAGGTTGTCTGAAATCATGAGGCATAGACACCAGATAGTCTCTTAAGAAATAAAAAATAGGAGGGCAACAACCAGTTGCCCTGGAAAACAAGACCTATAGGAATGCATTTAGGGTGTTTATTTATAAAAAAAAATTAAAGCCAAAGCAGACCACTAAAGTGAGAAAAGGCTGGTTTTGGTATGTAACTGGAATTAGGAGTTGCAAAAGCCAGTGATTTATTTGTGTCTCTTCCAATTAATTTTTTTTATGCATAGTGAATAACAGCTCTTTGAATTTAGATTTTAAAACTGAAATTTTTTTATGTCTCTTCTAGTTAAAGATATTGTGCATAGAGCTAACACTGGACTTATAGTCGGTGCATAACACTGGATGTATTATAACAGGTGCATAAAACACAGGAATTTTGCTAAAAGAATTTTAGGAGCTACAGGGTTTTAAAGAAAATAGGGTTTTAACCCCTACATGTTCAAGGGAAATTATCAGCAAATTATTTGGACATATTCTGTGTCCACAATTCATTTAAGCAAGTTGCTAAATGGTTGTGACTCACACCAGTCTGCCTTTTGATCTGACTATGTGGAACAGATTGCTTTTGTCTCCTGTGAGTTGAAGACATGCTGAAGTCCCAATATTAAAGAGGTGAAGGGAAAGAGAGGATGAGTTCTCTGAGGCTGGATTCCCCTCCTCATGCTGTTGTAGACTGTGGAGTCCTCAAGTGACATGTATACAACTCAATGTGTTTTGTTTGTACAGACTTGAGGGCTGCAGAGTCTCTCCAGACCATCGTTATCTCTGAAACTACAAAGTTTTGTTTCCATAACATCTAAACAGAATCTTCTTTGCTTTGATTTATCCCTTTATTTTTGACCAGGCTGCTGCAGTCACTACAATAACATGTTCCCATCATAAATGGACATTGCAAGGTTACAGTCTCCTTTGGTTTTCTTGTTGGTATTTTCTGAAGTGTTGAGTGACTTTATTACTCTCCTTTGTGCCAGAGGGTCTCACAAATTTTTTGGAGGATGGTGCTTGCAGGACTCCCACCAAGGTTTTACAGGAGGAGGGCAGAGGATTACTATTGTACTTCTGTCTGTTCACACAACTACAGGACTTGCCCTTTTTGCAGTAGATGGACACTACTGACCTGTGCCAGCCTGTATGGCACAGTGATGCCCAGATCCTTTGCAGTCTAGCATAGATGGTTGCTCCTCTTTTTGTCTGGCTGACTCTCCTAGGGTCAGTGAGGTGTCTTGAGTTCTCCCTTGAATAGCATCCTCGTTTTTCAGACCGTCTTTCTCTTTTCCCAAGACCTTTTGTTGATTTTTTTATTCCACCTGTGCATTACTTGCAGTCCTGTTATCTGCAGGTATCTTTGTGTGTGGGTGAGAGTGAGGAATCTGCTGGCCTGGTTCTTTAACACAAACACTTGAATGAAAATGAGTATCATCATCACTATTTGCTGTAAGGGATTGATATGTGTAAATTGCAAAGAAAAATTGTCCAGATAATAAACTCTGAGAACCTGCTCAAATGCTAGATGATAGTCCTTATTTACAAGTGTGGATATGGACAGTAAATATCAAACAATATTAAGACACGATGGTAAATGTTACCTTGTTAGTGGCATTTGCACAATTTTTATTGTACTTTGCTCCCAAAATATATTCTGCTGCATCCACCTTCATTGGCTTCTTTTTGATTTGACTAGATTTTGAAATCTTTTAGATTCATCACAGATGTAATCTTTCAAAAGGGGTACTATTTCCCACCCTTCCTCTCAACCTGGCAGCTGCTCCTTCAGCATGGGTATCACATAAGTGAAGCATTTCATTATGCATGTTATCTTTTCTATCCATGTTTTTTTTCCCTTATCCCTTTTGTTTTTGAAAGATGAGTAGCAATGGCATATTTAATGTGACTTACTGTTCTAACTTTTTGCTGAGAGGAATGTATAACCTGAAATCTATTACCTTTTTTGAGTTCATCTCTTTTGATACACTGTTCTTTATACAACTCTTCTTTTAAATTCTCTTCTTCTCTCCCCCTCCCCATCAGTAATATCTTTTTTACAATTCTCCATCTTTTATGGTTCTTTTCTTTGTTCCTCTAATTCTTGCTCCATTGATCTCTCCCTCCTGGTCTTACAGTATCCACTAATGCTCTTTATACTCACCTTCTCTGTTTTATCCTTCTTGGAATGGAAACAAATTAGAAAAAAAAAATACCAAAACAAAACAGAAGACATTGAAGGAGAGGCAGGCCAGTGCTAGGGCAGGGGCTGATGCAGGTGCTCAGTGTGCCTCTGACTGTGGCCTGATCTCAGGGGACCATTCTTCTCCCGGCAGTTTGCCTCTCCCCTTCCCTACCCTGTTCCTGTGAGCTCTCCACTCCTCCTACAGCCTCTGCTTCCCCAAGGTGAAGGAGAAGGGGCATGAAGCAATGTCCTGAGGACAAGGGTGCCTGTGCAGGGGGCTGTCACACAGCAGGGACATCCTCTCTCACTGGTGGGGAGGTGTCTCTGGGAACCTCAGGAGATGCGAGGGAGATGAGTTATTCCTTTGCTCAGGCACACTGAATGGAAACTGGCAAAATGAAGCCTGGCGCCCAGGACTGAGGGGAGGAAGGGGGGTGGTTGATACTTGGGTCATTCACTCCCAGCATTCCAATTTCAAATAAATAAAGAACTTGAGCTTCTTCCGTGCTCAGAGTGAGGTGAGGGTGTCCAGAGAGTGATACAGACTGTCTCTGTCTATTATCTCTATCTTTTGGAGGCAGGAATGAAGATTAAAGCCCAAGACTAGGAAATATTTCTGTGTCCATCCATACTGGTCTGGGAGGTAGCTCCAGTGAAACCAGTGAACAGGCCTATGGAAGCTCATGTTGTGCCTAAATTACAGAAAAAAAAAATGGGGCAGGAGGCACAAATGTGGAATTTCATCAATGGATAGAACTGCTGAAGATACAGTTCTGACAATTTGATAGATATGCTCAATTAATGAGGGAATTGGTTTCCAGAAAGTTGTTTTTAGGGAACTGTTAAATCTGTAATTCCTAAGTAATTTTGGTCACTCCATTTATCCTTCCTCTGTCCCTCCTGAAGCAGTTCAGCAACCTTCCTTGACTATCAAGGTTTTGCCTTATCTCTCTCTTCCCTTGATTTCCTTCTCAGCTGTTTTCCTGATGCTTTTCTTCCAGTTCTGGAAACCCCAGGCATAAGGGAGTAGCTGCAGTTCCTCTCCCACCAGTGCCTTTGTGTGCAGAGAGGAATTTTCACTTCTATATTTATTTTCATCCTGTAATGTGAAAACTGAAATACCAGACGTTCATTTTGTTCCAATGGGTTTCTTCCAAGTGCAATTCCAATAATACAAACACGTATCATCTACTTTTTCTGTATACTTGTGGTATTGGAAAAAAAAAAGACACCCACATCCGCCACACCCACACCCCCCAACTAAAAAACAAACATGGAAGATATGAATTTTAGATAACTCTTCTGCTGTTGGTCAGAGCTAAGTGGAAAACCAGAAATATTGTTTTCTACTCTCTCAAACCCCATTGGTGTATTAAAAATGTATTTTGGGATTACCATCTGCAAGGAGCGCTGAGCATCTCCAGACCTTTTATTGCCTCAGTTGACATCTCTCACTGTTTTTTTCCTGCCCCAAAGTATGCTTCCACTGAAATGAGAGATGTGAAACCTTGCTTCAAAATGTACTTAGCCTTTGCTCCTAAAATTCTGCTTGCTAGCTGAATTGCAGTGGTGGGATCTCTTTGGTAGGGTGGGTTTGGGGTTTTATTTTGAAAGATGGTTTGGATTTCTCCTGCTTCTTCTCTCATCCCAGACCACAGCATGCACTGGGAATGCACCTTTGTCTCTAGAAAGATTTTGAAGACAACCTCTTTCCTTTTTCCGCAAAAAGCATGGAGTTACTGGAGTGGCTTTGATTATTTTGTGTCTTAATGAGAAAGAAAAAAGCAAGGGTTTGCAAGCCAGAGAACTACAAGGAATATGAGAGAGAGAAGGAAGTGATAAAAGTAACAAAAGCATCTGCTTTTATATCTAAATAAAGATTTTTAATATGTTACCCTAATAGCATTGTGCAAAAGAAAACAAACAAAAGAAAACCAAAAGCAATCAACCAACCAAAAAAGCAAACCAAACCAAACAAAAAAAAAAAAAACAAAAAAAACCCAAAACAAAAAAAAACACCACCAAAAAACAAACCCCACCAAAACAACAAAAAACCCCACCCCACAATAAAAAAATCCCACCAGACAAAGAAAGAAAGAGGAAACAAGAAAGAAGAAAAAACATTTCAAGTCCCAACGTGGTCAAGATATCTGATGTTGCCTGTAGAACCTGCATCCTTTTCAGATACTGAAAGCTCCTGCACCAGGATGGAGGTCCTTACTCCTCATTATGAGGCCATGACATCTTGTTGCATCTGCAAAATCTGTCCGCAGCAGTCAGCATCAGTCCTTCATGTAACACAGAAATGGCTTCTTTTAGCAACTCCATCCCCTGCACACTCCTACCTCCTGTTTTATAGGTACCGACGTGGCACGGCCTGTGTATCAGCACTGATCTACTGCACTACTGCTGCAGGTTTTGGCTAAGGTAAAACATGTAAGCTGAATGGTACTACTTTGAATTGTGTAATGCTCACTATGAAATATATTCATTAGAGAAATTTACTGGATGAGACTATTTTGGTATTCATTATAGCCCATTTTTTGAGAAAACTAAATAGACAATAGAATCAGAATCAAAGGAAGGAAGTCAAAACAATTATCTTTACCACAGCAGTGCAAACTAGTTTGGTGTTATCAAAAGCCTGGTGATTTTTTTCCCCCTCCTTTTTCCTCCCATGGTCCTGAAGTGATCATATACCTCTTCTTCCTATTTGACATTTTCGGTTTTCTTTCCTGCTGAGTCTTGCTGCTGTATGTATTGACAGCTGATCGATATTCATCGGAAACAAATAAACCCGGAATTATGCTCCTCCTCCATACCCTCCGCTGCGGGGATGCTGAGGTGTCTGGGCAGCACTCACGCGTTTCGCTCGCAGCACCAGCTTTGCCCGAGAGCGTTGCGGGTGGCGCGGCGGCAGTGACACCTCGTGGGAGCGCGCAGGAACCGCGCCGCGCCGCATCCCCCGGGAACGGATGCTGCTTCGGCCAGGGAGCAGCAGGGCCCCCGGTGGCCAGGGCAGCACCTCTGTGGCCGCGCTCACAAGAACGCTCCCTGTCCCCTCCCCTGGCAGGTGACAAACCTTCTGTCATATCCCGACGCAATGACCGCGTAAGACTTTTGTCAGGTTGCACCAGAGGAGAGCGTCTGCTTTTAAGACTATTCCCGGGAACCAGTGTCGCTGCACTACACGAGTTTCTTCTAGAATGTTGGGGTCTTTTCAAGATGTGTTTGGTTTGCCAGGAATTTACTTCAGTAGGCACTTGGTTTAAAGAAGAAAAAATCAGACTGCTGTGCAACCAAATATAAAAGTACCCCCAAAGGATGAAGAAATAGCAGCAGCATCAGAGCAAAGCCTGTACATCAAGGTCTGATTGGACTCTGGAGAAGTGCAGAGGCTGAGGACTGATGGAATGAGTGGTTCTATTAGTATCATGCCCCCCCAAGACTGCCCCACTTCCAGCTGGCTGCCCACAGGGAAGGGGAGATTGGAAATTGTGCGTGGGACCACTGAACCTGGTTGTTCCCCTGTTTTCCTCCAGGGCAATGAGATTTTGGTCCTATGATCTGTGAGCTAACAGGCTAGTCTGAAGGAAAGCCATTGCCGTCTACTTCTGATTTTAGGGAGAACCTCTTGACAAAGGCCAAAATATAACTGGTTAACAGCTGTCAGACTGCAGCAGTACAGTCTGTATGGCTCTCCACACTTCATTTGTTCTTCATTTGTTCATTTCTGTACCTTGTTAAGAATGAGAAACCAAATCTAAAAGCTGTGCTTGATTTTCCTGGGCTTCCACCTGTGCATTTGCATTGATTTTTGGCCACTTTTCACCTCTTCTCCAGAGCTCCTACTCCCTCTGATGGGATTGCTGAGAAACTCTGACTCTATATTTCAAACTTTTTCATCTCATTTTTTTATATATCCCATTTCAGCTTTACCAAGGAACCTGCATTCTGCCTGTGAGGACGACAGGCAAACCAGGAATAAGCACCCTAATGACTGCAGATACAGAACCATTCTTGGGAGGTTTTTCTGTGGAGAATCATGGATGAGGGGGATCTACTCCTCAGGTTTGAAAGTCGGAGGATGAAAGAAATGCTTTTTCTCCATTACTAATAGACGACTAACCTTAATAACATAATGTTTAATGAAAAATACTTCAGGTATTCGTATGTAATAGTGTTTTATGTCTGGAGTAGATATTATGAAAAAAAAAATTGTCCTGGCTTTAGGGGATAGAGGGAAAGTTTTCCTTTGCTTGGATATATAGCACTACCCTTTGGGATGGTGTCATTTGATAATTCCTGCCACATGTTCTTATGACTAGGATGTTTTTGTTTCCTTACTGTGTCTCCCCTCAAGTCCTGCTGGGTAATATTTCAGATGGTCATGGTCAGAAAAGGCATGTGACAACTTCCAGATGTTCAAATAATCAAAGCGATCTGCAGATCTAAGGGAGCACACCAACAAACAAACGGAGGATAACTTGAAGGGCTGCAGTCTAGGTGGGGGGTCATGTTCAGAGGTGGTGTAGCAGGCTGAAGGATAGTCTTTTAATATCTGGAGAATTCACTGATGTCTAGATCATTTGCTAAAAATGAGATAATACGATGATGTGGCTGGGCAGGCAGTAAAACCCTAAAACATGGGGTCTGGTTGTGGTTTTCCCACAGCTTGGAGCAGAGCTGGCTTCCCTGGGGAGCAAGGAAGGCTCTCATAGTGTGGAGTAGCTCTGAGCTGAGCTGGCCTCTGGGCTCCAGCTTGTGTGATGCCTCTGGAACTAAGAAATGTGACCATGCCCTGCTGTCATGCACACCACCACGGCATCTGCGGCTGTGTCCTTGCTGAGCTGGGAGTGCCCGAGACAGTGCTGTGTTGGACTGAGAGAGGGGAGGGCACATTTCAGCTCAGAGAAACACATGTGCTTCTGTTTTGCTCCTACCTGGCTTCTATAGGCACCTGTTTGGGTACTAGTAGCTGGTTTTAAGCTGTGTTTTGAGAGTCCTTAATCAAAGCCCTTCATCACCCCAGGTGATTTTTGTTAGTCCATCCTCTCAGCTTTATAGAAACAGACAAGACAATTGAAAATGTGCAGTGGGACACAGCATTCCTCTTTGGGAATGCAAAACCATTCATCATCAAGATTTTAAAAGCTCATATTAGTCACTGGCAACCTGGTGTTTGTAGAGGTGAATGAGCATGAATGTGTGGTGCAGTGTGTGTGGAGCAGCAAGCACGAACACCAGGACAGAAGATGCACGTTGCTTCTGTGACACAGACTGAGCAGTCATGTCTCTGGTCACAGGAGGGAACATGTTCCCACCCCACAGGATCCTACAGCAAGTTTCCTGATGCCTTTTTGTATGCTGGCATTTGAAGTCACAGTGCCTGCATTGCTGGCACATCCTTTGAAACAGATGTTCTCTGCATCTGCCCGCTGTGTATGCAACTGGCACAGCTCTGCTGGAAGATTGCTTTCCAAATCCTTCCAGTGATGGGAAGAATGGGCACTATTACTTCTATAATTTCTACTACTAATAATTTGTTTGGAAACATCACTGACTCAAAACCTGGCTTGGCTGCTGATGGAGAAGGGAAGATCTGCTCATGTTGAGAGAGCTGCTAGAGTTTTGAGCTGCAGGCTGATACTTTTTGAAGTGTAACTATTTGGGACATTACTGCCAACTGCTCCTTCCCCTTGGTAATAAGGTTTTATGTGAGTTTTGTGTAATCATATATGGGTTTTTTGCTGCTTGGCAGGTAATAATGTAGTGTGTTAGCAAATTCAGTTCCAACTACAAAAAAAGAACAATTTTGTGATAATTTGTCTGTCATCAATGGCTGCTTTTGTCACTTGGGTTCTCCATATGGCATTCCTCAAGCACCTGGAGAATTTCTGACCAAATTAGTTTTTGGTTTTGTGCAAAGAATACCTTTGTATGTGCATGGAAGGGGAACGACCAATACACTGCTCTCCTGGAGAATCAGATCATGGTGCCTGTGTGCTTGGAGGAACCTCATCCTGAGGAGGGCACTGGTAGCAGCGGCAAGGCCTTGGAAGAGACACACCACAACATGGGCAAACACCCAGAAGTGAGGAGGATGCTGCAATGCATGAGAACACTGATACCTGAATGTACTTCAGGAAAGTGGTGGCCATGAAAAGTTAGGTCTGGATTGTATGACAGGTATTTATCGTGATGGGTCATCTCTCTCCTCATCCATGTCTGTAAGATGTAAGAGAAGGTCATCTTATGTAGTAAACTGAAATGTTTTGGAGGCCTGTGTTCTTCTACTAACTGGGGCATCAACAGCACATGCTTCCCTCATTTATAATGTGGTTGTCAAGGCTGCAAGCTCTTTGCCCATGTCCACAGAGAAAGTTATAATTATGTATGTATGGTAAATTAAAAATGGAAACCATTCATTGCGCTGGAAGCCAACTCCAGAAAGGACAGATGGGGAGATGTGATAAGGGAAATAAAGCTACTACAAACCAGAAAACTGTGGGAAAAACAAACTAAGTGGCCTCTATCTACCAACTACCCATCTGTTGGTCATCCACAAATCTCTCTACTAGCTACGTATTTGGATGTTACTATTTAAAAAATGGGCAAAGCAGCAGCATGGAGAAGTCTGGCTGGGGCAAAACAAAAGCGGCTAAAGGACCTTTTTACTGTCTGGTAAATTCATGCCTCGTCTCCCTTCAAGATTTCATAGTTTAGAAGGAATTTCAATTTGTTCTTCAAAAGATGCGTCAGTCTGTTCTGGATTAAGAAGACAATATGCCTTCCACATTTACTCCCCCTGCAAAGACTGATTTTTGGAGGATTTGCTAGTCACTTCATTTCAGACACATTTCTTAACAAGTTGTCTTTTTTTGTCGTTAAACTTAGACTCTGTCCTTCCTGAATCCTATAAGGCTCGTTCTGTGGTGTTTCTCCTTTCATGGTCATTACTGGTACATACTCGCTGCACTCATTGTGCTCTACTAAAATTGTTTTGTCAGGGTAAAAATTGCAAATTAAAATACTCTCTCAGAGGACCCCAAATGCAATTTCGTAACAAAAATTCCCCAGTCCTTTCCAAACAATTTAAAATTGATGATAAATCTTTCCTTTACTACCAGATGTGATCTTCCCAAAGCTGCAGACATAAATAATCTCTCTGAATTTTCCAGCTATTTCAATATCCTATCCATACTGAAACCAGCCTGTGCCCCTGCCACCTATTCAGGGAAATTTGCAAACAAGGCCTATGACTGTCATTTTTAACCATTAAAATCAATGGTCATACATATTTAAATTTACTTTCTCAGTTTTCATTCCCTTCCATTGCTTCTTTGCAGCTGAACCTCCATTTTCTCCCTTTTTAATGGGAACTTAGGAAGTTCCCTCTATTTTCCTATCTCTGCCTTTTCCTTCTTTAGTGTTTCTAGTCTCTTTCCCTTCCTCTTCTTTTAATAGCTATCATTCTCTGTTGACGGCAGATCTTGGCTATATCCTGATAAAATCAACCAGAAAGGTTTTCCTTGGAATTTTAGATGTGTTTCCATATTGGTTTTTCTTTCCACTCCTCTCCTTTTTCTTCTTCATGCCTGGCTGACCGATTTAAACAAACATTTTCAGAACAACTTGTCCTCAGCTGACTAAACTGGTAAATAACGGATAAATATAGTTTCAATTGGGAACAGCTTTCTGGCAAAGGATGGAGAACAGTGCTAAAGAAGAATTTTTCTCACCTTGAGTCATGGGACCTGGTTGGTTAAATTAAAACCATTTACTTAACCTGCGCATGCAACACACAAACATCAGAGATTCCTTTGCTTGTGCTGATGCTTTGTGCTGCCTACAGTACCCTTGCTGTTGTGAAACACAAATAGACCAAGTTTCTTTCTTTGAATCAAAGGCAGCAGAAATCTAATTTATATATTTTAGCAAAGGCCCAGGCTTATTTTTTAGTAAATCTTTTTTTCCCCTCCACCTAGAAAGCTCTGTCATAAGCTTCAAGCTTCAACATGTAATGATAGAATTATAAATTCCTTGACGTGCTAAGGCTGACTACCTCCTATCATAACTCAATCTCACTGTGACACACTACTGTCTTCTTACCAAAGTGCACTGCACCAAGCATACAAAAGGCATGTTGCTATGTTTGTTAGGATGATAATTTGCACATTTGCTATGCATTCAGAGGACTTCTATAAATATTTTTATATGTGTTTATTCATACAGAGGGGTTAGAAATCTAAATATTATAGTGCTTCTGATATATAGAGAGAAAATAAAAACCCAATTCACAATAGTAAGTCATTGTATTGTGAATTTTTATTGTAATAAATTATAGCAATAGTTCACACAACCCAGCTATTATCTCAGATTGTCTCTCTGCAGAATCACAAAAACAATCTGAGTCATCCTGACTTGATTCATGTTCAGTTCCTGTTTGGGAAGACTTCCCTCACCATCAGGCTGCCTGGTAGCACTTTTGTTTTCTGTGAAAGCTCAAATTCTGTACAACAGTCCCACAGCCTATGGTGCGTTCTGCAGCATGAATCATGGAAAATATGCATCCCTGTTTGTTTGCAGCTGGTTATTTTTGACAAAGTCCATGTGGAAGGAGAGCTATGCAATTTTTTCCTGCATGAGATGTGTCTTTTTAGTACACTGATGGGAATGGATTAATAGAGACTTATCAAACATATCAACAGATGCTCTGCATTTCAAAGAGGGAATAGAAGTGGAGTTGCCATGCAGAGCCAAGGCTGAGTATCAACCATACTCAGAAAGAAAGTGATTTTGTCTTTATGAATAAAGCAAGACACAAGAGGGTTGTTTCTGTTTCTCCCCGGGTCCTCTTCATGGCCTGTCACTAAATTCTTGCCAAACTTTTATTTAGGTTTGTTTTGGCTTTCATTTCACCTGCATATAATATATGTTATATGAATTAGTACATGCAGAATATATTTATACGAATTAGTTCATGAAGCTAATTAATTAATAACTGCTGCTCTTACCTGAAAAGCCTGACAGGAGCAGAGAAAATTACTTGCACTTGCTGCTCTTCCTTACATCATAGGAGAGAGACCTCTCTGAGCTGAAAATGCAGCACAATAACTTTACATAACACCTTAGACTTGAAGTGCATAATAATGTGTGACTTCAGGGAAATGAAGGTATGCAGAGCAACAAGGACACTGGCTAATATTTCTGCAGTTGAACAGTTCAGCAGTGAGCAGCTTTGCTTCTGACAGTGTCCTGCAAAAATACAGCACAAACTTTACTATTAGCAATAGAGGCATAAAATCATCACTTAAAACCTTCCAATGATTACAAAGATTATGGTTACCATCTAAAATGAGGATTAAGGGACTTTAGAAGCAAAAATTTGAAGTGTTTGATCCTTCGATACTATATGACTGAGCAACAGTCATTTATCCAGTGGGCAAAAGTGAAATCAGGTGCAGAGAAACAAGTTGTAGGGGCTGAGTGTGCTGTGGGGAGCCTGCTTCACCAGAGGGCAGTGGTCTTAAACTGGATATGCTAGTTAATGTCTGGGGCATTAGCTGAGTGTCAGCTCCAGGAAAAAAAGTCGTTGGAAACTAATGTAACCCCTGGGAATATGGATTTTTGGCATGGAGGCCTGGTTTCCTCTATGTGTTTGTTGAGCTCTGAAGCACAGTGTTTGCTTCAGGCACTCCTAAAGATTGCTCTGAGACCAACCAAAAGGCTGGAAACCATCTTTGCATAGAAGTGGTAGGTGTGCAATCGTTTAAGCATACCAACAAAACGTTTAAGGATTTTGGTTATAGATGGTAAGTATTTACTTCAGGACTAATGCTCTTCCAATCTAGCAAGTAAAAATATAAAAAGATCTGGTGGCTGTAGCTGGATAAATGCACCGGATGAGAAGGCTACACATTTCACCAGGGGAATACTTAGCTACTGGTGTGGATTTCAAGAGGTTATTGTGGCTTTTCTACCATTAGCAATTTTTAAATCGAGAATAGATGTTGTTGGGTTTTTTTAATCTAAAAAATTTACTCAAGTTTAAACTGGATCAAATTCAAGGATGTTCTCTGTCCTAAATTATGTGGTTAAGTGACCACACAGTGACTCCTGGTTTTATAATCTGAAAATCCTTTTGCTCTGACAAATAGGGCTGGAGGAGCTTTTCCTATGATTGATGACTTGGATTCATGGATGCACACTGTGTTTGCTGGGGTCAGCACTCACCTTTCTTCCTTCTGAACCAGCTTAGCACTGACTGTCCAGGCTGCAGAGCTGTACTAAGCAGACCTGTGCTGCCTAGCCCAAGGATGCTCCTTTTTCACTTATTTCTCTCCTCCCAGGCTGGAACCCCACATTCCTTTTTCCGAGGAGCCAGGAGCCACCTTGAACCGGGGAACTTCTGTAGCGCTTTGAGAGTAACCATTCACAAAGACCTTACATCTCTGAACTACAGCACGCACAAAGAACACTTTTTTTCTAACAACTATAAAATGCTGCAATAAGCTTTGCTCCAATGAAACCTCTCTTAGTGATAGTGGAGCTTTGTATGTTAGCGACAAAGTATTTGACTATCAGATAATCGTGATTATATGTTCTTTCCAGAACATCTTGCATTATTTAAGAAGAAAATCAAACTCCAGTCAAGTTGTTCAGAGGTTTTGAAATATTCAGATGCAGAGCTCCAAGCTTTAGCCATTGGGGTACAGTGCAAAATGCTGCTAAGCAGGCGGTAGGCTCAGGATTTATTGCAGTGACTGAACTTACAAACACAGAAAGTTCACAGAAAAGCCTGCTCTTGTGAACTTTCAACCAGCATTTGCAAACGAAGAAGCCATAGATTACTTATATAATAAATGGATGCATATCTGTCCAAACGTTCAATAAAGATACTGTGTGAGAAGCATGAAACAAGTCATTTTCCTCTGCAGTAACAATATATTTCTTCTACTATATACAGGACAGTCATAATAGCAGTTTGAATCTTTTGAAGTTTCTATTATTCAGAAGGTGATGCTTTGACAACAATTATACCCAAAATACAGGTATTAGAATGGGAACTTTCGGGTTAGATGAGACTAAGATCTGGTAATGATTGAATTCTCTTTAATTGTTATTGATATATATGCACCCTTTAAATAAGATCTTGATACTAAAAGGTAAACTGAACTGTGCAATGTGATCCAGTAAAACCTGTTTTTATGAATGCTCTTTGAACCCTGGAAGACACGGGGACAGTGATGCTATTGATTTCCAAAGGTCAGATCACCTGTTTCTGGTTACTTTGGCTAACGGAGTGTGCTTGGAAAGGAGAGCACTATTTGGCCTGCAGTTGCCATGTACCCTTACAACCACCTGCTCCCTCTGGCTCCCCTGCAAAGTACTCATCAAGTGCACATTACATCTACACCAGCACAGTAATGGTGATTTTCATCTCCCAGTTGGTCCCAGAGACAAGAACACAACCTCCAGCCCCAGGCTGACACTTACTGCCCTACTGCTGGCACAGCCAGCTCCGGGTCTGGCAGTCTGGTAAGATGAGTTGAAAATAAATGTTTCTTCCACATGCACTCATGTTCCAGTTGCAACTGAAATATATTGGAGAAGTTTTCTCTCTCTGAATGTATCTTCACATATCTGCATTTCAGATTAATGCTGTTGCCAATTCACTTCACATTTTGCATTATACCAAATACCTACTTCATGTGTTGATATTTGGGGTCGACAAGAGCAGGAGGGAAGTGAGGAGAGGGAAGAGACTTGAATGACTTGTGCGTGTATTAGCTGCATTTCTAAACTTGGGTTTAGGTCTATTGAATCATTGGCAGCACAATTTCAGTCCCAGAACTGGAGTGGTGGGTGCCTGTCAAGACTGGGCAGTTCCCAGGATGGGCGCCCATTCTGTCCCACTGCCACTAACCACACCTGGAGCATTAGGTCTGCTGCTCTGTAAGCACCAGTCTGCTCATTGACCTTGTTTACATCTTTTCACTTGAGCACACACAGAGAAAATGCTTCTTTTGAGTCTAGCCACTTCATCCTGAGAGGATACATAGATGCCTGTGCTTCTTGCAACCAGAGGACTCCCAAAGCCTTGCATTTTTGAACAGGTAAGTGATGGAAGGGATGGATCTGCAAAGGTAAGAAGGACATTTCTCAGAGCTGGAAATTACAGCACAAGTCTTGTTAAGTTCCCGAGCTCCAACTTCATGGATTGCAGTGGAGCACCTCTGCCACACTAAATGCTGCTTTACTGCTGCTATCTCTATCAGACAAGGAGATTCTACAGTGGTTGCAAGCCAAAGATACCACTCCATGGGATGCTATTAGAATAGCAGAAGGTGAAGCCAGATGATGGAAAACACATTTGTCAAGAGTTTGGTGTGACAGACATCCATTCCTGAGCCGTCATGTGCTGTAGTATCTGTTTTACATTCCTACACAGGGTTTTGTAACAGTTAGAGGAAGTGGTCAATCCTTTCAAATTTGAGAAAGCCATGCTGGCACTGATTTCTGTGGCTTCAGTCATGTGTCAAGAGATTATTTGTGCTGGCAAGTGAGTTCAATACATGTCTACATTCTTGATACTTCAATCTCAAAAACTTTGCTAGAAGAGATGCCAGTAAACTGTTATTTTCTCTAAGTACCAGTTCTCAGTAGATGTAATCATAATAACAGCCATCACATTTGTGGTTACACTGGCCAACAAGGGTTGAAATCTTGGCCCTGTTGAAATCTTTGGTAAAGATTTGGCTGAGAAGTGCAAATTGGTTTCCACACAAAAATAAAAGTATGGAACGAAAAAATAGAGTTCTGTGAAATAACAGTAAAATGTTTTTCATTTTCAACATCCTGGATGTCAATGCCCTTACTCTATAAAAAGTTCAAATTTGTTTGTGCTACAAGGAACCCCCCAAATCCAGTTCATTCCTCATTTCCATATCCATCTCCAAACCAAAAATCCTGTCAGGACTGTGTTTTAACCCAGATGCTGGCAGAACTACAGCCCAGCTAGGTACCAGACATCAATCAGGGGTGATGGGGAGAGTTATATGCCAACTGAATACTTTATGGGGAACACAGAGATTTGTTTCATGTTCTTAAAAGCCGCTGATCCACTGGAGGGTATCCAACCTTCAGACAGAAAATTTCGTGATTGTAGAGGTGATCTAACAAGTGCCCTGTGCTAACAAAAACAAGTTTGTGCCTTGGTTTAAACTAATTTAGGAAGCCAGCTCTGTAAAACAAATTCCTGTGGCACCAAATATCTAAACCATGAAAAAAACTATGGAGCATCAGGTCTTTGACCTGTAAGCCACAGGAGATTCCAGACCAAATGCTCTTAAAAGTTGAGTTGGACATGCCTCGCTTTTTGATGACCACAGGAATTACTATTAGCATGTTACACAAAGATTCAAAAATGCTGCCAAAAATTAAAGGTTAAGTGAGATTTCTCCGTTCTAGGCTCTTTACCTATTTCCCTCTAGAATTAGCTTCTATTTATTCGTGATGCTGATTTATTTTAGTTGCTCTTCGCAGATTTGCCCAAAAACGTGGGCAGCATGCAGCAGGAGCAACAGCAGATGGCAGCACCAAGCTGCTGGATCGGGGCTGTGAGCACGAACAGTGATGAACAAAAGTTTCTGAGAATTTGCTTGCTTTCAGATCTTCTTTTCTCCTGTTTCGTTGGATATTTTTTTCTTATGATTTTTCTACTCACTAATGGAAGAAAAAAAAAAAAAAAGACAAGAAAAGAGCAGCAGATGAGGGAAGTCGCTATGTCAGGTCATCCTGTATTGATTTAGTAGAAGATGGTAAGACCTGAGGTGACCTGCTGAATATATGACATGAGGTTATGGCCTAGCCTACCGGCACTTCACGTTGTATTAAACACTCCACAGGGGCAACATCTGGAGGGTTAAACAACTGCTGGGTAATGCAATTTTAAATACCACTTCATCAAAGTAATAGACTCCACAGGACCCTCTTGGGATCAGTAAACTGATGTGTTCCAGGCTTTGTGTGCTGCAGCCCTTTTGTGTAACACATTAAGGAGACCCTGATAGCTCTCACTTTAGTGGAATGATGGAACCGAGGTTTGCAAATTCATCTACAGAACAATGCCTTGTTGAGCCTGGGATCAAACACATGGCCTTTATGATTTTTTTCTTCTTTTTTTTTTTTTCTTCCTCAAAGCTTGATATTTTGTGTATCCAAAATTATTGTGTGCTAAGGAAAATATTTTAGAAGAATAGATTTACTCTTGAGTCTGTTTTAACAGCAATGTATGAGCTTCCAAAGGAGATCTCATCCATGCTTTCTGTTCTCCAGGGAAGTTAGAGAGGAGCGAGCAAATCTTCTATGTGCTCTACATAACCAGCCAAGCTTTCATTCTGAATAACAAAAGGATTCCTCAGGCCCTTACCAGACCTGGCTCCTCTCCTGCATTCTTCAAATACAATCCCTCCAGCAACACAAATCATGAAGTAAATGCAGTCTCCAATTTGGTCGACCATGGAGGCTGGTGCCACCATGCAGCTGCAACTCAGTACACCTGACAAGTTAGTAGAATGGTGTGCAATTTTTCAAAATAATTCCTTCCACTATTTCAGAACTGCTAAGCAACAATTAAGAGAAGTTCCATTAAATAATTTATCACTTTAATCACAATGAATAATTAATCACTTTGAGAGAGGACAGCCCAAGAAGTTTTTCTATTGCCTGCTAATGCAACATTTGCTTTCTGATTTCTAATCTAATAAAACCCTTAGCAAATGCAAATCCCTGCCTCTGGGCAGGCAGAATTTGATAGCTGTCACTGATTGAATGTTGTCACCATCAGGAGCATATGGAAGGACACTTGGTAACTCCTTTCCAGGGAGAAAAATATAGGGTAAAGCTTGCAGCTGGCATGAGCCAGCGTTGTTTGGCCGAAGTCAATGCAAAGGCTTCAGTTCTTGCCAAGCGAGTGCTGTTCCTTGCTCTTGCCCTCACTTGGAGATCCTTCTCTTTGCTTCACTGAGATAATTCCAGATTAAAAGGCAGAGGAAAATTCCTCAATTACCTGGCACAGTTTCAGTCCAGAAATTCTTGGTAATTCTCTTTGTGATGCCTTTTATAGAAGGATATAGTAATAGAGGAGCAGAAGGAGTTCTGAAGCTGGCAGTAGCCACCACTGCCATTTTATTTTTGTTATTAGGTATTTGTAAACTTTGGGAGGTTATAGAAAGACCAGAGAAATGGCTTGTTTTATCTCTGTCTCGACTGAGCTATATAAAATAATCTTCAGCTACCATAATATCAACAGGAGCACAGGCCTGAGTTATTGCTGAAGTGAGTGCTGCAGCAGCACTTGACATCCTCCATGCCATTCCTGCACAAAATATTTATATCAGGTAGTATTGCCCACAGATGATTCTATTAGGTAACTATTCTTTGGAATTAGTAACATTTTTGAATGTTTATATATGAAAGGTGCCCTCCCTTCTCTAAACTAGTTTGTGGCCTGTGCTTTAGAAACCGAATCTATTAAGAATGGAGGCATATGAGCTGCTGTAATTTACTTACTGAAATTATTTTCCATCACTCATTACTGCTGAGGAGACCACGGCTGCCCTCCATCTGTGGAGAACTCTTCATAAGAAAATGGGGAGCAGTAGGGAAACAGCATGGATTCTCCAAAGAATGCCTTAGTTTATTTATTTATTTCAAATGTCTTTCATGTCTTGGCTTTGTGCATCTTTTCCAAGAAGTAAATGCTTCACAGATGGAAAGAAGCAATTTTCAGTTGTAAAAATTCTAAACAGTTCAGGTGAAATGAAAAACAGAGCTTCCTGGAGATATGCCAGCATTTTCCTTTTGTTCACTTTTTTTTTTTTTTTTTGCCCCAGCCTCACTTTGATTGTGAAAATATTCACCCACCTTCAGACTTCATAGCATGAGAAATGCCCTTCCTGGGGTCTAATCCATGCCTGAGGTATCACTGCAGATCGATTAGAAGGGAAGGCTCCTATTTCCACATAGGCTTTACACATCTGCTCTGATTTTCTGCAGGATGGATCCTCAGTAACCCTCCTGCAAAAATTGAGTCTTATATAAACCCAGCTTATACTGGCATAGCTCCTCTTCTGAAGGGAGCTCTGCTATGTTGTCATCAGGAAAAGGTCTAATTTGTCCACTGATACTCTGTTTTCTGTCAATTCATAAGGTTAGGTAGTGAAATTAGGGAAAAAGATCATGGTTGATTGGTGAGAAAGAGTAATGAGCTTATTTCTGGATTCCTCCTGCTGATAAAACCTTTTAGGATTTATGGCAGATCAAATTAGCAGGAGCTTTAGTTAATACCCTCATAACCTTTGGATATCACACGCTGCCTATGAGGCAGTAAAATCTACTGCACACTCCCCACGGGGAGCTTAACTCATCCTCCAGGATATCTGCCTTGGAGCCAAACACCCATGGCCAGACACCTACCCATCCATGGCCTCCTGTGTGCAGACTGAAGCACAGCAGTGGACAAAACAGCATCTCCCTTGCCCTGCTGGTGGCCATGAGTATGGAGCTGGAGCAATCCCCACTTGGGGCAAGCATCTGCAATGAGCAGAACAAGCACAGGGCACCGGAGCAGCTTCTGGGTGCTGAAGGGGTGAGTCCAGTTCCCTGGGCTCTAAACCATTTGGGACACTCAGGATCAGAGACTGAGAAAAGTAGAGAGGGTGGCTGTAATGATTAGCTACTGCCACATCTTGGGGAACACAGCTCTGAAACACACTGATGCCGAAAGCTCAGTCACTGGCGCCCTTTGGATATTGCAATGGTTTTACGATGCACATTTGACAAGCGTGTCGTGCGAGGGTCTGCGGGAAGAGAGTGAAACACTCAGCAGCGGGTGCTGAATCAGAGTCTGAGTGTGTAACCCAAGGTCATTTGGTATAAAGTCAAGGACATTCCCTTAAAAATGTTGAGTTGTGCAGGAAATGTCTGGTTACATGTGTAACCGTTTGCATGATATACAAACTCATCAGGCTCTGACTCCTAAGTCTTATGACAATAATGCATTTTCTTCCAGACATGTTCAATTGCATATCTGATACACATATTGCTCGGCCAAAATGACTTGTTAGTGATTTATCTGGAATATCCAGCCTTTACCATATGACATCACCTCCTCAACTTGATGAAAAAAAGGTTTAGACTGAATTCTTCCCATTAAAAATAATGGGACAATGGTTTCTTGATGCCAATATTTACTGATATCAAAGCAAAATATTGTCTTGGTTATTTGTCTTAATTTAGCCCAAACAGTACACAAAGCACAGTGTACAAAAACAATATGTTCCTTCTTCTAAACCAGATCATCACTTACTAATTGCTATATGATTTGAATGAAAACAGAGGCATGATTCAGTTATGCTTCATACAAATTATCTCACTATATTTGTTTTCTTTTCTTTCTGATTGATAGAAGGGCCATACAATATTACTTTCTATATCTGCCTTCACACAGAATCTCAGACGGATTGCTTTTAAACTATCCGTTAACAAAATACGGAAGAATGAGACCCAGATCCTTTGCTAAGTTCCATAAGAAGCAGTTACATTATGTAAATGTAATGGTATATATACAGGTAGTAACATATGTAGTGTGTGTGTCTCTATGTGTTTACCCACACATACATAATTAATTTTTATACTTTAACTAACGCTTACAGATCTCAATAGTATTTGAATGTTCATAAAATTCAGGTGTTGGATTTGGATAGGTTTTGCACAGATCATTCACTGTGTATAAATCCAACATAAAATCCAACCTAGCATTTGGGCAAGTCTAAGTGAGAACTGATGGGCTCAGAGACAATCCTTTGCTTTTGAGCATGGACCTGAAGGCAGACATGAATTTTGTTCTGTTTAGAAACTCACATGGAAACCAAGGGTTGCAAGCTCTAATAAAGCATCAGAAAAAATAATTTCAAGCAAGGACTGACATGTGCATACTTAGAACACTTTGTGAGAACTAGTCTGCTTCCAGCACACCAGAAAGAGAAGACTTGAGCCAAGATTTTTTACGGAGGACACATTTGACAATGAATGAAACTGCCTCTTCTCTCTTGCCTTTCCACTGTTTAAGAAATCTATATCAGAAGTTACAAATGCATTTTTCTCAGACCTTTCTACCACAGCACCCCTTGTTAACAGGCATTGAGTAGATCTTTGCTTCCATCTACATCAGGCAATTTCTCCTCCTGCCTCCTCTCAAGCAGCTCCTATTCCAGGCTCCTGCACCAAGGAGGGTGTGGTGCAATGGGAACCACGTTCTGTTAATGATGAACACATCAAAGCCCATTCGTCGACAGCTTTTGGACTTCAATGACTATAAACAAGCCCAAACCATGCCACACACATCCAAAACTAACTTTTAGCCACAGCTCACACATTGCTACTTCTGTGTGGAAGGAGGATTTCTGCCTGGCTGCCACTAGATGGAGTGAAGCCAAAACTGTAGATTTTATTAGTCTTGTGATGGAAACATCCTTTTCCTGTCAAGGTTTGGAGTTTTCTTGGTTAGTTTTTGGGGGGTTTTTTTGGTTTGATTTGTTTTACGTGGTTTTTTTTTGTTTGTTTGTTTGTTTTTTGGGGTTTTTTTTGTTTTTTTTCTCTTAAATAAGTCTATTAATCTGAGAACTAAGCCTGTCTGGTTCTGGCGTTAAAGAGCCCTGTTAGTGTGCTGCATTGATTTTTAACTGTGGGTTCACTCAAAGGATTGATGATACGTGGACTTTCCATTCTGTACACCACAGAACTGGGGTCAAATTCTTGATAAACTGCTTCCTTTTTTTATCTTCCATCACCCAATTCAGATGAGTAAATGAGTTTCAACTATGGAGAGGGTCCTTAGCGCTGTGACTACACAGATACACAGGTTCTATCTTCAGGCTTCTAAGGTAGATCATTAATATCTAGTGGTGCCGACAACCTTCAAAGAGTTTAAGCAACAGTCTGTCTTCCCTTTTTCTCTTTCATTTTTTTAGCACACCTTTTGCACTTGCCCATGTGTGCAGCTAAACTCCCATCCTCTGCTCAACCAATTACATACTCATAATACATGGGGAAATCACAAAATATTTCTTATTGGTGTGCAGTGTATTATCAATCATTGTTTTCACAGCACAGTTGGTATTCCCCAACGTGCTCAGCATTGCCTTCTTAGTTTTGTTTCCATCTAGGGGAGTTTTGTTATTACTCTAAGTGGCAGGTGACAATAAGATAAGAGTTATGGTTTCTGAAAATCTAGTACATACAGATGTGTATTTTGAAAAGTACAGTGCAGTTTGCATGGTGGTCATACCTACATAAAGTTCATTACACTGTTGGTTTTTCAATTATACCAAATCTGCATATGCATGAAACAGCAGAAATCCCTGAAAGTCCAAGGGTGTTTTATGTACTCTGTTGCTTAGTTAATAGAATAGAATAGAATAGAATAGAATAGAACTGAATAGAACAGAATAGAATTGAATGGGACTACTTGAGTTGGAAGGGACCTACAATTATCTTGTCCATCAGCCTGACCAAGGGCTGACCAAGTTAACAGATGATGTTAAAGGCATTGTCCAAATGCCTCTGAACACTGAAAGTGTTTGGGCATTGCACACATCTCCAGGAAGTCTATTCCAGTGTTTGACCACCCTCTCATTATCCACTAAAGTCCTAAGAACCTTTATGTCCTGCTACATCTTATTTGGCAAGAAAGTAAGCAATTCATTCATACTCTTCCTTGAATCTGAATTACAAGCTATTTTTTACTTTTATTCTTTCTGAAGCAGGAAACACTACTACTTTACAAACTTTGAAGGCTTTCTGCTAACCAAATGAAAACCTTGTAGATCTCTGCTACTGCTAATATTCTTTCAGATGAGGCTGCTTGGTTGTTACTTCTTTTCCACCAAGTGAAGCTCCTTTTCACAGAACTCAGTGATGAAATGATTTAAGGCAATAGCTGGTCAGAAATCCAAATACATCTCATCAAGAGCCTTTTAAAAGAAAATTTTGTTGAGGAATGTTTCTGCTTGAAGAATAATCTTGTCTTTTCTCCAGGAAGTCTTGAACAGATGCAGAAAAATCAGAAATTTTGCAACATCAATGTATCTACTTTAAATATTATGTTGTGGTATTTTTGCATATTTTTAAGAAGGCAATGAAATTACTAATTATAACAGAACAAGAGATAATAAATATAACTATTATTAATTGATTGATAGTTTGACTGTAAACACCATTTTGTTTGAAATTTTAAAACTGATTAGAGGAAATTACAGGGCAGCAAAAAAAGTTGACATTTCAATGTAGAGTGCATCAATTTGAAACAAAAAATTGATTTCCACTGTTTCTGTCTGAAAGAGTATTTCAACCTCTTCTAGAGAGCTCCCCATGTCAAACACCTACCTCTCCATGTTGTGCATGCACGCTTCAAGACTGCCAGGGTTTAACAAAGAGGGACAGATAGTGAGTTGTGCAAGCAAAGCTGATTTTTTTCAATTCCAAGAGTAGTGGAGCCAGGCAAGAACCAGACATTCTCATCATGGACAGGACAGGAAGAGTGGGCAGGAATATAGGAGAGAAAGAGACAAGGAAATGCATTCGGAAGGAATAGCAAGGAAATAGCAGTCCAGGCTTGCTGCTTCTGGGACTTCCAGGGGGACAGAGAAATTGGGCTGGGCTGCCTCCAGCCCAGGACTATGACAGCATCTCACATTCTAGCTCTTTTTCCAGCAAAGCAGTGGAAACATCCAGCTTAGACCTCTGGTACAGGCAGTCTGATTTCTAACCAAAAGCATGACACTCGCAGCGACCAAATTATTTTTCTTACTAAAACTCTAAGCTGGATGGAGCTGTCATATCGTGACTTCCCAATTAGGACTTTGGCAAGGCTATCCTAAGTGTTACAGGACGTTTTGACACAAAAAATAAAGGGTTCATTGACACTTCTTCATTGACAATAGTTTTCTGATTATCTTATCTCCCTCTTCTTTGACAATCCTGCTGTACTAGTGGTTCAGTATCCCATCTTATGAACATCAGGTACATCAATAGCCCTTGAAATTAGCATAGACTTTCAGGTCTCTCACACATCTTCTAACTATTCCTCACCCTATTTTCTCCACAATAGTGGGCACCACTGTATTAAAAATGCTAAGAAGGAGTTTGTGATTATTTGTTGCTTTTATTATACATTGACTGTAACCATTGGTATCCATATACATTTCTAACCTGCATGGGTGGTGTACCTACAACAACTACCTAACTTCAGTTTCTTAAAGATCACATCAAATACAAAATACTTTGTGAGCTTTTTTGATACTCAGTGGAGAGAAAGAAGCACTTTTATGAGGCAAATAATTTCTTTTGATGCCATGTGTGAGGCTATGGTACCAATAACTCCAGGGGTATCTTTTTCCTTCTGCCAGTCAAAAAGGGGACCTAGGTGACTAACTTAAAGTAGATAATTCATACTTTATCAGGTAAAATGGTGTCAGATGAATCCCAACAGCTATGTTGTAACTTTATCTTGTAGTAAAAAATGGGGGTTTGGCAAGCAAAAAGCTCTGTATTGGAATATAGCTAAGCGTACGCTAATGCAGATGTATTTAAATATTAATGACTCTATCCAAACCCCATAAAAGTACAACTATATTATTCCAATAATATTCTAATAATATAATAATAACAATTCTTTGCACCAAGTACATTCTCTTTCGTTTTTGACCTACCTTTCTCTCTCTTCACAGTCTGGAAGACATCACTACCTAAATACTTGGTATGTGGTCATAGTTTTTTAACTTACTGAAGAAAAACTATTTGGAAACACCGCACTTTCTTCATTGAATATTGTTTGGCAATATTCTACAATGCAAAAAGTTTCAAAATTAGGTTGTTTCCTCTTGCTCTGCTTGTAAGCTTCAAGACTGTGTACAGTTTTGCAGCTGCGAAATACTATTTCATTCAAGGGCTGTAAAGAAAATCGCTTCCTTCACTGTTGTTCAGGCAGGACCACCAAGTGAAGGGGAGAAGGGATCCTGCCAGGGGCTGCACTGGCTGTGCCTGAGGTCAGAGCAGGGGAAAGTGAGCGGCTGCAGCTCATGTGCACACAGGGTTTGCCCCCAGTGTGTTTGTGCCTGGGAGCACAGGAGGCACAGCCTGTGCCCAGGACAGACACAGCTCTGGCCGTGTGTCCTTGCCATTCAGCCTGTTATTCAGCCTGCCCAGTGCCAGGCCTGCCCTTTGTCATGAAGGAAACTTATGCCAGTGAAAGTGATCCTCTTTTGATATGGAAAAATGTCAGAAGGGACTCAGATAAGATTAGAAAAACAATTTCCCTTGCTGACCAAACAAATTTTAAGCCAGGTCACCAAAGGTGAAATGTCACTACACCAAGTTATGTAGTTTTGACTTCCCAGTTAATCCTTATTTCAAGGTAATGAAACTTAACTGTCAGCTGGAATACCGTGTCCAGCCCCAGTGTGTACACCTTCAAAAGGATTTTGAAAAATTGGAAAGCATTCAGGAAACCACTTCAGGAATGCTTTGAGAACTCTCTAATCCAGCAGACAAAAGCATAACAAGATCCAGTACCAGAAAGCCATGTTTTGAAATATTCAGCTTAAAATAAAGGTTATAAAATTGCAGAAGTAGGAAGGGACTTACGGGATTATCTATCACTGAAAACTTTTGAATTTAGACTGGTTTATCTTGTAAAAAAGACCATCCTTTGCTTAGCTAGAGCTATGGATTTGAGTCCAGAGTTTCCAGATTTTTAAGATTCCACTTGGGCCTTGATAAGCAATAAGTCAATGTGAAGTAAGGTACTTACTTTCAAGCATTATGTCTCATGTCTTTTCTATTTGAGCATGCACTTAAAATTTGGTACAATAGTCTCATACCCAAAGGAAAACCCTAGCCAAGCTTTAGACAAACTTTGAACTTTGGTTGTTTTAAACTATGGTCTTTGATTCTAATAGATAAGAAAAAAACTATTGTGGTGGTGTTGTTTTGTGGGTTTTCTTTGTTTATTTGTTTGTTTTCAGTTGGGGAGGATTGGATTGGGGATTTTTTTGGTTGTTGGGTTTTTGTGTGTGTGTAGTAGAGATGTGAGTTATGATCCAAACTTAGATATATGTTCAGATTTCTGGGGGGGAGATTATGCTGAAAAGAACACCTATAGATAACAATTTGCTCTAGGACCCTTCTTTTCATACTTATTCAAATTCTACTTGCAAATCATAAGCTCATCAGACTTGGTCAGTATTTAGAGGCACTCAGCTATATTTCACTAAAAGAATTTACTTGAGACCATTCATATTTTTTATATTTGACATTCTTATTGCAATGGTTACCTGGTATTGTTTATGTTACCTGAGTGAATGAGTGGTCTGACACATCCAGTGCAACATGTGTGCACTCCACAGAAGTTTCCTTGAATAAAATTTCATTACTTAATCAGAATACGAAGAAGTGCATACGCAAAACTGAAATTATTTGAAGTCCTTAAAATATTCTCTGAGTACTTTGCACCAGTGCAATGAACTTTCAGAAAAAAGTGGACTGATACATCAGAGATTTGTGATGTCCCCTTCTATTTCACACATAATTTTTCAAGCTGCTGTGCTGTACCTTTTATCTATTGCTTTTCCATCTCTACTTTCGATGCAAATTCGTAGTCGTCAAATCCTTCTGTCACCAGAGCATTCTCAGACTTTTCCTCATGCCTGTTTTCTTCCTATTCTGACCACTCCAATTCCAGATCATCCCACTCCCACAGCCCTAGATTTATAAAAGTATGTAACTTGTGAAAATTAGGAGGCATACGTGAGGAGGCACACCTGCAAGTCCCCCTGCTGTAGCTACACTGCGGAGTTTGGCTCATCTGAAGTGCATTTTTCCACTGCAGACATCCAGGGCACCTGAATGAAGCATAGAGCACTTCATGACATGAAGAATATTCTCACTATATGTACCCACAGCACTTCAGAAGCAGCATAAGTTCTAACCTTTATTTCTGAATCTTTCTGGATTTCCTCATAGTTAAAGGGAATGGCACTAAGCCTGTCCTTTTATGTCCCCTTATATAATATTTAAGCAGACAGTGACGGTGTTGAAAGCAGACCTGTAGGCATTGCTTATATATTCAGAAGTTTGTATCTTTCTTTCTAATTATGTAAGTTGGCTTGCTAGGAGCAACATACACCTCCCTACTCAACTAAAAGATTCATGAGCTTGTTAAATGAAAGTACAGATCTGGGACTAGAACAAAAATAACTATGGGGTGCATTGCCTTCTGGTTTCTAGTGTGATTTAAACGGTCTAATCTTGTTTCAATAGCATCTGAATTTCTACTTATTCCTACCCAGGCTTACCATCAAATATAGAAAAGTGGATTATTCAGATTTGAAATGGCATGGCATGAAAAGAGAGATAAGTATGCACAGCAGTGCTGTCGTTTTAAACTTGCTGAAGATCCTTAAGTACTTTGCAGCTGGAAGCTTTATAAATATTTGGTTGTAATCAAATACATCCTTTTGAGAAAGTAGGATGCTTTTCCACATGCAGTGTCAAGCACTCATGACAACTGCAGACCCTTTAAAATTATAAACATACCTGCACTGCCTGGAGTGCTCTATGTTCTCTATGGATGAGCCCCTTCTGGTCCCTGCATAACTTAACATAAATTAAAATATATAGCATATTTTATCTATTATTGATATCCAAATTGATCAGAATTTATGTGAACAGTAAGACATCTCATTATCAAATCTTATTATCAAATTGGATAATTACTCAGTGTTAGGTATAGCTACCTGAAGCACCCAACCCTTTGATGTTTATTATTCTGGCAACAATTCCAGTCCATCACTAAGAAAATAAATAGAACCATAGAACATTCTGAGATCCCACAAGGATCTTTGAGTTCAACTCCTGGCTCTGCACAGAACATCCTAAGAGTTACACCATGTGCCTGAGAGCATTGTCCAAATGCTTCCCAAACTCTGTCAGGCTGGTGCTGTGACCTCTTCCCTGGGGAGCCTGTTCCAGTGCCCAACCATCCTCTGAATAAAGAACCTTTTTCTAATATCTAGTCCAAACCTCCACTGACACAACTTCATGACCTTCCCTTGTGTTCTGTCCCTGGTCACCAGAGAGAAGAGATTGGTGCCTGCCGCTCAGTCTCCTCTTGCAAGGGATCTGTGCACTGCTATAGACCACAGTAGACTACAAACTCCCTCAATAGTTTTCTTAAATTTTCATAAAGGGGAGTTGATTTTTGAGAATGGACAACTGTGTGCATTCATTCAGATTCCAGCTCAGCCTCCCAGATGGCAGCAGAAGAACTGGTTAGCAGCAAGCAGTCCTCATGGAAGTCAGGATTCCCCTGGCTGGGGTGGGAAGATGGCACATCTTGCTCCTAGAATTTGTGACAGAGCTCTTCAGATGCCAGATTTTCTCTTGAGATGTATTTTTTTTGGTAGTTCTGCTCTTCTATCAGTTTAAACATGACATTGTACCTTTGTGGTAAAGGACATATCTCAAATCCAAGAAATTCCTAGCCTCTTCAAAAAGAGACAAAGACAAATCTTTATTAAATTTTTTCTTTAATTAATTAATTAATTCTCTAGACATACATTGAATTAATTCTCTAGTAATTTTTATTGCATAGCACATAGTATTTGGGATAATATTTTATTTTGAAGAAGACGCTTCTTAGTGAGCCCATCCACAGCTGACAAAGATCTCTTAATAACTAACAAAAATAAAGAAATTGAAGGAATTAAGAAACAATGTGCTATATGAGTTAGTAGACATAAAAATCGCAAAGTTTAGCTCGATAGTTTAGTCAGAAATGGGCAGACATTATTGTGTGACATTAGGAGCAAAGAAAAGGAAAGAATTCCACCATTTACATAGAGTTGATGAATGAAGTTGCTGAACTGAACATAAATTATATAAAACTGGCCAGGTAAATTAACAAAATTTGGCAAAAATAATTCAATTCATGGTCAAATTACACAATAAAAACAAGCTGGTGTTGTTCAAACTGGTACATTCGACTTAAAAATACATGTAAGTATTCCTAGATTCCCAGCAAATAAAAAATTCCACTGGTTCTGGCCAAATCTCAGTCCCATTCTGTATCATGCAACACATCTAGTCTCAACCTCACCTGCAACTCAGGATTTAACTGGAGAATTTTTCAGGTTTGCGAGTGCACATTGCTGGCTTATTTTGATTTTTCATCAACGATTACCCCCAAATCCTTCTCCACAGGGCTGCTCTCAATCACTCTTCTGCCCAACCTGGAGGTGTGCCTGGGACTGCCCTGAGCCAGGTGCAGGACCCTGCACTTTGCCTCATTTAACTTAATGAGTTTTGCATCAGGCCATCTCTCAAGTGTGTCAAGATCCCTCTAAATGGCATCCCTTCCCTTCAGCACATCCTGAGTGGTGTCACTCACACTCAGTGACACCACTCAGCTTGATTCATCAGTGAAATTCCCGAAGGTGCACTCAATCCCACTGTCCGTGCTGCCAGCAAAGATGTTGAACATAAAGGGATCTAGACCAGGCATTATGTTTTCAAGGGCTTGCAGAGACAGCCATATGTGACAAATGTTGCATTATAAGATATTCTGTGCTCTCTCACCTCATCACCTAATTCAGAAGCAGCTTAATATTATTTCTTCACAACAATTAGCTGACATGTTCATAATACAGTTGAAATATTGAAGGGGATACCATTCTTTTGTTTGAACTGATGGTTTCAGTTAAATGCTTATGTATTTCCCAAAAGATCCAGTGCCAATCACTATCAGTGAGATATATTTAGGTTTAATTAAAATATCAAATTCCATTGTGCCATGTGATATTAATATAATAAGGGATATTAACTTTTGCCTTGTGTGATGCACATATGAAATTGTTATCATATGTACTCCATCCTCAACATATCCCTGGCAGGATTCTTGTCACTTAAAATCTGCCCTGCTGTCAGAAGGAACCACCCATCATATTATTTGTTTGCTTGGAGCATCCTCTGCTGCTTGGGGTGGGGGTAGGCTCAGTTTGCTTTGGGCAACTCAAACATCTTCCACAGCCTGCTTGCTCTGTGGCAGCAAGGAAGAAAGTGCTTGTTAAGGTCAAAGGAAACTTTTCTTCAGTCGTGGACAGTGATGGGCTGCTTCATGAGCAGTACCAGGGCAAAGCCTCAAGTACACAGAGCAAAAGAGATGGAGCATTCCTTACACAGTGTAACAGTGACAGGAGGCTGAGAACTGTCCTTTCCTCTTCTTCATAGCTGCTGTGACATGAGATCCACAAACAAGGACAATGTGGTGCTTTGTGTGAAATTTTTCTCCTTTGCGACATGCTGCAACTAATTAGGTTTCTTTCATCTTAAGGAAGTTTTGAATGATTTTTCCTCTGAAACACTTCAAAAAGCAAGAAGCTAAAGCAAGAAGCTGGGGTATGTAATACAAGGATACAATAATTATAGCAGGGTTTTAGACCAGGTTTTGAGAGGAAAACCACCAGGAGATGATGAACTAAGGTGGAGCAAGGATATGTTAGCTGATGCAGCTGGAGAAAAACTACCCCGGAGATTCTGAAACTTTGAATTTTATTTTTTCTTCTTTTCAAGTTGCATGAACTCGCGCTGTTTGGGAATAGAAGGAGACGTCACACAAAAACCACCACTTGTAAGAATCTCACTCAACACGTTTTCATGAAAGAAATTAACCAGAGACCCTGTTAATTGCTCACAGTTCTTGGAAGAAGCTATATTGGCTGCCTTCCTGGTTCCACACATATTGCCTTTATTAGGCGTTATACAGCAAGTGAATCATACATGACAGGGCTGGTCTGGCTTAAATATTTTGAGGTTATCTGGTCCTATTTAGTGATGTTCCCTAGAGATCCAGATGTCCCCACAGCCCCTCATGACAGTGAAGAAGGAATAGAACTCATCTCAGATGGACTTCTACTCTCTGCAACTCATCTCTCTTCTTTGCCTAGATAATACCACAATCCAACCGGAGGAAACAGAGATGGAGTGGAGATTAACTGGTGTTCTCATTCATTCCTTTCATTCCAGATTTCAGCAGTATTGTCTGCTTTAAAACCAGTAGAGCATCATCAAAACAGGGTAAAAGAGTGTCTAAGGTTGATTTAGAGAAAGGGAATGACAGACTTCAGACAGGTTAACACCATTTTTTTCTTTTAACTGAAAGTTGTTTCAAGCAAAAATCTAGACCTGTCATAGAGCATATGAAACAGAAAATATAGGACGTGTGGGATGCTTTGGTGTATGAGATCACTGCTTTCATTCTAGATGAGCAGTTTTTGAAGGGTTCAGGGTAGCTCAGGTTGCTCAAATTATTTTGGAGAATTGAAGGATTTTGTAAAGTGTTCATGACTTAATAAACCACAGCTTTAAAGTTAGTGTTGAGAGGCACTTTTGATTACCATATTCTGAGAGAGGACCAGTGAATACTTACATTCTGTCTAAAAAGGACATTAACATTTCATACACTTCTCCCTCCACTTTATTTTTCTGTTCTTCACCAGTTATCCCTTTTCTTATTACGATAAGAAAAACAGCATGGCAGCATTTCATACTAAGCTTTCACCAGTCTAAGTAGGAATCATCCCCAAGGTAGAAAAAAATTGCAATAAAGGAAAAATTTACTTCAGGTCCTGTGTGGATTAAACTTATTTATCTGGTAAACTGAATTTGTGAGCCTTCTGGAGACTTTTCAAAGTTAAATGTGTGAGAAGAAAATGCACAAATGAGAAACAGCTTTCAACTACCTAAAGCCCAGGTTCCTGGAGCACACAGATGGGCTCAGGGCATCTGGATAGCTCAGATGAAATTTTGATGGGAATGAAGTGAAAGAAACTAAAGGTAAAGAAAGGCGATAGCACTTTCTTTTTCTTCTAAGGTGTGCACAGAATAATTCATATTTGAAGTCAGAATCATGCAATACTGAGAATGTTTCATTCATGATGACTGTGAAAGACAGAGATGGCATTTTTGCCTGGAACACATTTATCCATGTTAATGAAGTTCTTTATCGGGGGGTGTATGAAGTATTTACTCATGTTCTGGGATGGGACGTTGCCCTGTCTAGGTAGAGACATATTTTAGAGTTGTTTTTCACATAGCAAAGATAAAGTATGGAAAAAAAACAGGATCAAAATTACCGCTGCTCAGAGTGCTTTCCTGGCTTGAATCCACAATGTTAGAAAGAACTCCAAATTAAAAAACAGGTGCACTATGTCCAAAGGCATTTAGGTGCCTAATTGTCTGTGAAAACAGTATGAGCCGTTGAAGATCTTGACAAGTGTGATTAATCTCAAAGGGACGCGACATTCTCCTGCATTCCTGCATCTTCTCCTAAGCCACGACCCAACGTTGCCCACAGGACCTGTTCCACCGGCGGCTGAATTATCACGCAGATAAGCTCTGTGCCAAATGTTTTGCGTCAACAGTGGGATATCATGTTTTATAATTCCCATTCAGAAAGTTGGCTTTGAACGGAAGTTATTAAGGAGCCACGAGTGGAATACTTGTGCCAAGTGAGTGTAGCTGGGGCGGGTCCAGCCACCGAGACTGAGGAAACTCCAGACCGGGAGTCATTCACCAAGGACAGACCAGCCCAGATGGAAATGCACTCAGAAAAACTGAGAAATGAGGGCTACCTCAAACCAAAGAGCACACCAAGAGCAAGGTCAGGAAATCAAAAATCTTGCGCTGAAAGCTGTGGATAAAGGTGAAGTAGGACTAGAACAAGACAATGCAGGTTAGTTGAGAGGCAGGAACCATGCAGAAACAAAGGGGTGTTTGTAAGGCAGTGAAAGCAGTTTGTGGGACTGCACCTGAATCAGAAACATATTCCATTCCTTTGACAGTCAGGTGTCTCAAGACACCAATCTCCCAGGAGAGTATTGAGCCAGCTCCTGGCTGCAGAGCTTGACTTCTTACTCAGGGCCTAAGAGAGGTGGATATGTGCCTAACTGACACAAATGATTGGTTTGTTCCTTCAGTGCAGATATGTCAATTTACAAACAGGAATAATTCATATAATCACCAACTGGGACCACCAGATGTCTCAGGTTTCTTCTCTTGTGACTTACGTAACTCTGCGGATCATGTCTCAGGGCAGGAATGAGGTTGGGGTATGTGACTGTACCATCTCTCAAGCCTCCCTAGGCTCTGGGGTTGTGCTACAGCCCTTCGTGCTCTGCATGCACTCCTGCCAGATGTGTTCAGAGATCAAGACAAGCTCTGTGTTCAGGGCTGCAAAGCAGAACAGTTTCTGCAGTGGCAATGACAAAGATATGGTCCTTGCTGTGAAGGAGATGGGCACCAGTTGTTTGTGTTTTGTCTCAGTGTGAGACAAAAGACATGGATTACAGTCATTCCTGAAGTGTGGCCACATCAGAAGCAGAATGTAGTCATTAAATCTGTAGATTAAAAGTAGGTATAGGCTTCAACATCTTGCTGAATTAATGGCTCTGTAATTGCTGGGGATATTAAAAGGTTAGTCTGTTAGTTTAAGTACAGCATACAATAGAACTCAAGCACTCACAGTGGAAGAAAGACACAGAAGTATCAATACGAATGTGCTTTACACTGATATTGCTGGATAAATGCTATCTGCACAATATAACTATTTCAGTTTTTAAAATGAAAACGAAAACCACATAACTAACTAAAGTATTTTTAATGGCATAAAATTCTAGTTGGAGACCTCACCAAAGAATAAACATGCTGTGTATTTTCTGTGTGAGATCAAGACCCTTTTCAGTTCTCACTAACCAAACTGCAAAAAAAAGAAAAACGTTGTTTAGAATCCAAAATGTCTCAGTTTGCTTACTAATATATATGTGAAAGGAATATGTGTGAAAAACAATCATTGATCAAACAGAAAAGGAAACATTTCTGGTTTAAAAATAAAGCATGTAATGAGAAAATAAAAATTATTTATGAAGTCAAACGACTTTTAAATCTTTAAATTCCCCACATACCTTCTAGGATTATAGTAACCTGTGGAAGGTCATTATAGTTATAAAGGAAAAGATTAAATAAGCACTTAAGCAGACATAAATAAAACAGACAGGTTAAAAGCTATTAAATTGAACAAGACTAGAGGGAAACTTATCAGTAGTGCAAGGAATCCAAACACCAAAGGAAACAAACATAATGTTGAAAACAGCTAATGGAAAATAGCAACTCTGGAAGTATAAAATCTTATGAAGTCCCAAGTCATCTATACCAAAGAAAGTTCTTGGTCTATAAGGAGAAGTATGAAGACTATATTACAGGAAAACTTCTGGAATGAGTTCAGAGCTTTTTTCCCCCAAATAACACAAAGCAGGAGATAAAATTTGCATTGAAATTGTAGGACAATATGATTGAAAACTAGTAGCTAGAAGGAGGCCTAAGGGAACAGCCTGTTAGGGTGTTTGCTTCAGCCAATGCTCAGCTGGAGGGCTTTACCCCTTCCTCTGACACAAATACCCATCTGTTGAGGGAGAAAAACAGGAGGCCAAAAAGAGGTCTTGAAAATGAAGTCTGTATTCTTCCCAGAAAAAAGGTAAGACTGAAGAAAGGCAACACTTTCTGACTTAGGGAATACTGAAAGACAGTATACAAGTGTGTATAGACAGTATATAAGTGAATATATATATATATATGCACATATACATATATATCCACATATACATACATATACATATATATACACACATATATATATACATATATGCCAGTCATTTGTATCAGGAGCATGCAGGAAGAGATATGCCTGTGACAGAGGTGTTGGGGGGGCAATGGAGATGCAATGGCTGCTGTGGGCCATGGCTGAAAATGTAGCTTGGTCTCTAAACCAGCAATTCCATTTCTCCAGAGAAAAATAAATCGGCAATATGAGAAGGAAAAACATATAATAAAAAAGAAATTGGATCTTTTAGTTATTCTTGGGGTGTAACTAATGTTCCAGAGGTGTAGCTTCACTGAATTCACAGAGGCATGTTTCCACTAATAAAGCTTTAAAAATGAGGGATGGATTATACTCCAAGTATGGATATTTCTAAATATGTCTGGGTTTATATATTTCTCAATATTTTTATTTTTATTTTTCTGACTTTTGCCTGTACAAAACATAAACAAAACGATTCTTAACTACTTCTGTATGCCCCAAAGAGGCAAAAGTATGCATGCTTTCTAGGGAATGCAAAATAACATACAAATTTGTAGGAAAAAAATTAATTAAATACAGAATCAATTAAAAATCCTATGGAGTTCACCACTAAAAATTTACATGCTGGTGTCATGCAAAGGTATCTCTGCAACTCCATTCTCTGCTTCAAATGCTTCAATCTGCCAAATTTGGATAAATATTGACTTCTAATGGCATCTGATGTACCAACAGGCATAGATACTTCTTAATTCAACAGCATCCATTAAATGCAGGTCATGGCATTAATTAAGAGTGCATCTGTTATAGCTCATCATTTTGTTCTCCCTAATTGTAATAAACAATTTTGCCAACATGCTTACTGGAAATATTACAACATCTTCGAGCACTGAGAAAACCCACAGGACCTA
Source organism: Lichenostomus cassidix (assembly GCF_008360975.1). NCBI lineage: Eukaryota > Metazoa > Chordata > Aves > Passeriformes > Meliphagidae > Lichenostomus > Lichenostomus cassidix. Next base: position 45,211,553 of record NC_139483.1, on the reverse strand, counting down.
TTTATCTGGTTCAACTGTATATTGTTTAAACAGAGGGTCATGCTGAAACCAAAGGCTTGCCATTTTGCCCAGAAGACAGATCTAAGATTGGATTTAAGACTACAGCACATCTGCAGGAGGGGGAATACTTTTCCACAGGTCACTTATGTCATCCTGAGCAAAAGGAATACCAACACCAAAGATGCACCTAGGAATGACAACCACAGCTGCCGAGAGTGAATAACCTGAGATTCGGGACGAGGAGGCATCCTGATTCTATCTTCTGTGCATGCCAAGATTTGACGTGTAGTTAACCCAGCTGGGGCTAGGAGCCCAAACAGCAAAGAAAAGCAAACTCAACTCAGGCAAGGAATGCTTTGTCCTACCTCAGACTTAGCCCTCAGGTGATCAGGCACTGCATGCTTTTAATTTTACCAGCTAGGGATATTTTTTTAAATGTCCAGAGAACAAACGTGTCTGAATATTAAGCATGACACAAAATGTCATGAACGCTTAAAGTTGCGGGTCCTGCAGCTCACGGAGGAAGAGGATGCGAAGGGAAGGAGGGTGTTTTGTCAGACCCAGGGTGAGAATGTCCCTACATAAACAAAGGGCCCTGGATTGGACGTCGTCTTAGGGAAGGGGGGGTGAAGGGGGGAGCGGGAGGGTGCGAGGGGGAGCGAGCGGAGCCCGTCAGGTTGGGAAGCCGGCGGGCGGCAGGGAGGAGCGGGGCCGCCGGGAGCGGAGCGCGTGGGGCGACGGAGGGGAGGCGGGCGGGAGGCGGCGGGCGGGCAGGCCGGTGTGAGCTGTTTGGCCACCGGAGCCAATCGAAAGCGGGGCCTTGATCCTCTCCTCGGGCAGTGGCTGCGCGGAGCCAGTGCCGCGCTCCCCGCAGCCGTCGGGACCGGCACGGCCGCCTCGCTCTCTCGGCGCACCGCTGGCCCCACCGAGCGCCTATGGGCATCTGCAGCCGGCCGGGGCTTCGCACCACCGCCACCGGCAGCAGCGGCAGAGGGCGGCGACCGCCACCCCGCTTCATCGCCCCTTGGGATCTATAGCCGGCGGACGGAGCGCTCTGCGGACCCTTCCCCGTGCAGGTATGGGGCGGCCGGGGGGCGCCCGGCACCCTGACCCGGCACCGCTCCTCTTGCGCCGGCTCGCTCTCTTCCTCCTCCTCTTGCTCCCCTGCCCTCTCGCCGCTCCTCCGGGGACAGGCGGCGGGGCAGCGGTGGCGGTGGCGGTGACAGCGCGGCGCCGCCCGCAGCGCCTCCGCCCGCCGGCAGCGCCGTCCCGCACCGCACCGCACCGCACCGCACCGCCCGGCCGCCCCCGCACCGAGCCGAACTGCGCGGGGCTGGCGGGGAGCCGTGCGTCCCGAGCCCCCTCCGCCCGCCCGAGCGCGGGCGCTTGCAGGGGCAAGCAGCGAAACCAGCGAGAGTGGCGCCGGGCTCTGGGCGCCTTGCTCCGAGCGCCCTGCGAAGTTACCTGGATGGTCAGGTCCCCCTGGGCTTGGAGCGCGTCGCGTCCCCGCGCTCCCTCCCAAAGGGAAAAGAGAGGCAAACCAGAAAAAAAGATTAGCTGGTGCTTGAAACCTGTGCCCCTTTGTACCTTTCTTTCTTTGCTTTGGGTTAATGATGGTTTGTGATTATGAAACCCCGCGAGGGATCAGCTCCAAGAGCGAATAGCATTACTTTAAGTCATGACTTGGAAATATACGTGTGTGTATACATACACTCTTTTTTTTCTTCCTTGAACTTGGGGATTATAGAAACCCATGTCTGTCTCACAAGAAGCTCCTGGTTGACTTTCTGCTAAAGTTAAGGAAATATTTGCGCTTCCACAGGTCTTGCAGAATTGGAGTCACAGGTCTTATAAAAAATGGCAGTGGCATTTGGCTGAACAGCTCTTATTTTTAGCACACTATTGTGAAAGTGATTATATAACTTTTGGTGGATTTTTGAGGACAAAATTAACAGCTCATAACAAGTTAAACCTCTTTACCTTTTTTTTTTTTCCTCTGAAAGAGGAAAATTAAACAGAATGAAAGCCCGATGAGTAGAGTCAGATGAACTTCAGCCCAGTGATAGAGATTCCCTGAGAAAAAGCCCCAGGTTATGAATCCCACGGTCCTCTCAACAATCATGAAGCAGCAGGTGCAAGCAATGTCAGCTCAGAGCCCCAATTAGGAAGTTGGTTATCAGGCTTCTTCAAGGCTATTTCTTGCTAAACCAGGGTGAAATCAGCAATCACTTCAGAGTCTTGTCTTCCCACACGTTCCAATACAATACAGATGCTGTGTTTCCTTAGGGGATTAGATTGTTTGTTGAACTTCAAGAAGTACACACAGCCTGAAGTATATGCTTATAGTGCTTGATGTAGTTTAATGCAGATGCTTCACTTGCAAAAGTTGGTTCCTACTTCTCAGGCTGGTCTTTCTTCATTACTTGCAAAAATTAAAGAATAATACCTTAAGGTTTTTAAAAATCACTTCAAGAAAGTAACTGAGAGGAACAGCAGGGTGCCTACATTGAGAGCCTGGACATGAAGGTGCTGTCACAGTGTTCAGGCTCTGAGCAAGGGATTTCTCTCTCACTTTTGTTGCGTGGTCTTCATGAACTGCTGTCATCCAAGAGGTACAGTGAAGTCCTAAATTCTAAACATCTGTGATTACCATGAAGCTGGAGAGAGCGGATGCTTTGCTAAATCTCTTGCAGGATGAGTGAGAAATCTAGCAAGTAGGATTTTGCCTTCTCACCTCTCTTGCAGCCTGCTGTTCAGGTAGAGCCCTTGTGTGTGGGGTGGAGGTCTGTCTGGTAGCAGCGAGCTTTGTGCAGCCTTTTGTTGCGATATGGTAGGTAAGTTAAAGATATGTCAGTGAAAAGCATCAGTAAGACCTCCACAAGGGTGCCACAAAAATAAATGCCATTAACCCAAGATTTTGAGCTGATTCGTTTAGCTGAAATATATTCCTTTTTTAATCTTTCAAATAGACTGTGCAGGACTTTCAGTGTGGAATATAACAAATGTATGAGAAGCTGAAGAATTAAACTTTGGATATTTTTGTTTCTTTCCATAGTATCAGGTGAGGGTAAAAATTAATATCTGAAGTACCCACTGAACTGCATCAATAAATTGGAAGATGCTTGGTTTCAGTCACCATTTGTCAATGTCTATGAAAGTTCAAATCTCAGAGATCCAGATCACCTTTTGTAAGAAATAGTCCTGTTGGAGTTTTGTTTCATAAATTTTGTTTCATTTCATAGAATCACAGTGAAATAATTCTAACCGAGTCATCAGAAACTGGTAAATTACAATTTCGAATTGGTACAGTGGTGTTTACCAATTTCTGATCTTAAGTCAGAATTGTTCCAAGTCACTGTGTAAGAATCGAGCAGTTCAAATTACTGGGCAGATTTACTGATATCTGAAGATTATCTTCAAGAGTAGTGCAAAAAAGTCTTTCCCTTCACTCACAGATGCTCGTGAGTGTTGTTGTGCATTTATAGTGTTGTGGCTTGTGTCAGGAGTTGGCTGTTGACATGCATCCTTCAGTTGTTCCACTTGCTGTCCATCTCCATATACCTTATGGTGCGCCAGCTGGATTTCTTTAAGATGAATCTAAACTTGGAGATGTGCTTGAGTTCTTGCTGGAAATGCACTCCATGGGAGCAGATCTAGCCTGAAGTAAAACCCTATCAAATACACCCAGTGTCTTCTGTGCTTAAGTGTTTTGCTGTGGCTGTTCCTGTTGGGCTGTGCTAGCTGCTAGCTGGTCCAGTTGCAGCAGGCTATTTCTGAGGTACCATGCAGTCTGAAGCCAATACTAGCTGTCTGTCCCGGGGTGTGGGGTAGTCCCTGCTTCTTGCACCCCTGCCCACATATGTGTTACTGAGAAGCTCCTGGCTCGGCTGGAGAGCACAGCCCTGCAACTAACTGTGGCTGTCCTGCTGAGATCTCTTCAGTTCAGAATGAAGGATGCATATTTGTTTTTTATTTCTTTCTAGCCTGGCATGTGATAGCAGACTAGTTTTTGAGTGGGAACTTTGGATAGTGTAGCCTTGTGCTTTTCTGCTAGGTGTGGATGCAGCAGTTGTGTTTAGGAAAGGACAGCTGGTGCTTCTTCATGGTTGTTTGCCTGTCACTGGCCATAGCCCTTCTGCGTATAAAGGTCCATAAGGCTGTTTGTATTCCTCATTGCATTTGGGAGTGGTGAGAAATGTTGGCTTGAAAGTTTAAAAGTGCCATTTAGAAATGTTTTGCTGTGTTCCCTGACTGCATATCCTAGGGGGCACCAGAAGTATCGCTGGTGAGGAGGTTTCACCACTGGGGGTAGTTCCTGGGCTCCAACACATAGTGAGAATCATGCTCTGGCCCTGGAGTCTACTTGCCTCAGGCAGGGGAGAATGTTTAAAGGGAGATGTTTAGAAACATCCACTTAAAACTTCAAGCTTGACTAAAAGATGTTAAACATTTTTTTTTCTGTAGTTTTCACTGTCAAGGGAAAAAATTACCATATTCTGTTTTTTGGTGATTTGGCTGGCTTCTTACAGTTTCATGTTTGTCTTTACTTAGCTTCTTTGGGGAAAAATATTTTAAATAGAAAAAATATTCTGTTAATTATAAACAGTTATCTCTTTTATGAAAGCATTTCTTACTTAAAAATATATTATTGGAGCAATTAGGGATCAGATCATTCTTTCATTTAGAAACAGAAGACAGTTGTCATTGCTGCAAAAAGTGGTCTTCTTACCAACTCTTCAGTTTTACACACATTTTCATTGGATCAGATGGAAATGGTAGGGTTGCATGTGTATAGCATGTTTGATGCAATCACTGTGACTGCTCTAAGACTGCTTTTAGATCGCAGAAAATGTTGTGTTATGCAGACCAGTAGGAGGTGAAAAACAAGAGAGCATTTCCTTCTCACATGACTGTATTTCTGTTGCTAGAAGTTGTCTACTCCATACTCTCTCTGGGATGAAGTGTAGATTCTAACATGAGTTGTGTAGATGATGATATGTCACTTGAAACCATGGTATTTCTTGTTCTCTATCCACTAAGCCTTTTTTTATCAATTTTAAGAAGATTTTGGAAGCATGTTTCAGAAAGGAAAGCAGACCATAACAATCTGTCTCGCTCCAGGACATTAAAACAGAGGGCAATCCATCTTTCAATATCAGGAGTGATACAATCATGGCAACTTCAGTTGTAACCTATCTTTCTCAAAAAGTCATCTTATAGCAGCTACTTTTAACATTACGTTTTTTCTTCTGTTTAAGTATGCTTAACCATACTTCTCTGAATATTTTTTTCTTTGTTGCTGTCCAAACAATATCTCTAAGAGTTATAATGGTGTATTTTAGATTAGTCATAAAAGTAAGGGGGATTTACTAATGTCAGCTTTTCTTATAGACTGTACTGCCATATAGAATAAGTTATACTGTAAACTCATGTTGTATATAGAAATATGAATGCTACTCTCTTTATTAGAAGATTTTTAAAGAAAAAGAGTAAATTTGTCTCTCAGTCCTGACAGTTTTAAAGTCATTGTTTAGGAAGTGAGTATTTTAAGAAACCATAATTTGTAATGAAACTTAAGGAAATTAAAACTAGGATAGATTCAAGTAGAGAAAGACTCATAAAGATTTTGTTTCTGTCTATTTAGTGTTAAGGAAGTGGAGAGTAAAGTAGGCAGGGAAAGGAAAATATATTATTTACCCTCCAAATTTCATTTTGGAACCTGTTTTTATTGAGTGTGATGGGCAGTGCACAACTACAACATCAGACTGTGGATTGAACACGATAAATCTTAAAAATTTCCTGAATTTTTAACATCTCTTAAAAGTTGGAAACAACATTTGTACAGCTCATGCAGAACGCCTTGTTGACCTTGTGTTGTACAAACACTTACTGGAGTTGGAAAACTGTGTTGAGCTGGTCTAAATGGGAATTAGTTGCCCGTCTCTGTTTACAGGCAGTTTTGTTGTGGTTTCTAGCCATGTCTCATCTTATCCTGTTACCCTACTTAAGTGCTATTATGATAATGCTAAAATAGACTGATACTATACAGTAGTCCTAACTGAAAAAATAAACAGCATTGTAAAAATTCTTCATGACCATTTCTGGCATTAAATGGCAGGTTTTTTCCCTGGTGCAAATCTCAGACCTAATCTCATTTCCAGTGAGGCTGAAACACTAGCTTGGCTTAGCATAAAGCGGGATCCTGCTCATAAATCTGGCCAGTCTCCATACAGATAACATCTGGAAAGTTGTCATTTAAAAATATGTGGGAGAGCTTGGGATAGGGGTGTAAACAGTGGGTCAGAGCTTCAATCCAAAAGGAAAACATCCAAAAGGAATCTCTCAGATATCAGACATCCTTGCTCTAGGCATGTTTTTTGTTATGATCCATTGTTATGATCTGTCGTTTGTCAGTTCCTGTTCCGTCAACATATTTTGGATCTCAGTGTCCTTTGTGAGGAACAAGAGGAGTTTGACAGGCAAAGAAGATGGGAATATGTGAACACGTTGCATGACTTAATGGACGCATCCAGTAAAGTCTCCTAATAAAAAGAGAGATGGCTATCGCTTTTATTTTGATTTAAATTGTTCTCTGGCTGACGCCTTTTGGATTACTACACACAACGGACTTATACTAAGCATGTTTGTTGACTTTGGTCTATATTCTTCATTAATGATGTCCATGGAAATTTTGCTTGATTCTTTAGTGAAAACAGTTTTTGCCGAGATAGTCTGAAGAGTGACTGCTTACAAACTGAAACAAATTGTAAGCATCTTGGATTCCCCGTAGGCAGGGGAAGATTGTTCATCTGTCTTTTTAATACTTCCATTCCTTACTGAAGCTGAGACTTTCATAGCTCAGAACTTGTAGCTTCTTAATGGTAGCTGAAGCTGAAGATTCAAGTGTTACAGAAACTGATTATAAGAATATTTATTGTTTTGTTCAAAAATCATAGAAGATATGTGAAAATAGCACCATTGTGTTCAACTTCTGATATATGTAATAAGCCTTTTTCTATAGAAACCCTGAAGCACACAAGGCAAATGCACATAATTGGAAATTGAGCTAGTTTATGTCACCTGAAACTGTCTTGCTTTCAGGTTCCCAAAGTCCATTCTGTCACTTACATAAAGTTATCCAACAACTCAGTCTAGATTTCTGGGTTTTTTTAACTGTAAGACACATCCCACCTTTGTCTACCATAAATTCCTCTCAAAGAAAAAGAGGCTTTAAATACAAATTGTACTATAATAGATTTCACTTCGTTTTCTTTATCTAAGATTTTTTAAAAGTTGTCTGCACTTGATGTTCTTTCTTCTCAAAGGAGCATTGAAAAAGCTCCTTCACAAACTACAGTCTACTATTTTCTGAATTCTGCATCCAAAATTCCAGTTGCTTTATCCTTCAATTCAGGTAGACTGCTTCCAACTAGAAAAATATTTTTCTGTCGGTGTTTCAATAGCTGACTTTAAAAATATGATACATGCAAACACACTATTTTGAGTACCTATCAGTATTTACCAGTCTTCTCTTTATAAAAATAGCCATGTTGGGTTTTTTTTTCAGTACAAAAATATAATATTTTGTGAAACTTGTTTCTTTGGAAACGAGTTTATTGTGTTATTCCAAGTTGAGCCTAATTATTTTCTGGACATCTCTAAGGTTTCTTTAAAAGAAGCATATGATATTACAGGAAGAATGTTCCTCTTGTTTGCCAGAGAGCTGTACTATGTTTACTATAATAAGATTAAAGGAAATTTGAAAGTCAACGCTAGCTCAGTGGGAAACTGATAAACACACGTTGTACTTGCAGGAACACTCTGCCCAGTAGTATTAGGAAATTTATCACTATTTATTTAGCAGCTCAGACTCTATCTGACAAACAGATTTGGTGTCCATTTAAAAGTACACCAGACACTAAAAAAACTTAACAATATGGATGTGATTTGTGGAATCTGAGCTGTTATCCTGGCATAGCCATCTCATGTGGCTTAGGATGGGGAATCTTATAGCACAGTCTCTCAAAATAAGGAGTCTCTAGCTTATGGATCCCGTTGCTTTCCAAAGACTGTGGTTTGATTCCTGGCACTTCTGGTTAGGTCAGCTATTACAGCCACAGTCATAAACAGCAATTTTCAGAATTTGAGCAAGCTAGACAAGGGTGTAGCTCCTTGGAAGAGTTATTCTGGAAGAGGTAAAACCAGCAGTGTCTCTGGATTCATATCTGGCATTGGCAGACTTTACTCTTGAGAAGCAATGGCTGTCCAGTCTCGTATTTACTAATGTTTGTTTATTTTGCCTTGGCCAGTGTTTCAACTAGAGAGTGAATTCTGGAGAAAGAAAAGGCCGCAAGGATGACTTTCCATTTCTAAGTACGAGTTAAGAGGTCATTTTTACGTGGTCACAAATGCTGCTTACAAATTGGTAAAATAGAATGAAGTAATTTTGCTATGAATGTGTGCAGGAAATATTTTTTTAAATATTATTAGTAATGTATAATCACACTGTGACACATAAGCTATTGTTGTAAATGTCTTCATCGCCTCCACAATGGCAGATCTCTTGCTAAAGTGGGCAGCTACTCGCTGTGTGCTTCTGAGCACCCCAGAAGGCCAGTGGATTATTCCTACCATGTGTTGGTATTTAGTAGAAACTGCAGGATGAAGTGACTGCTGGTTATAGAAGCTACTACTTTTAGCTGTTCATGCTGTTATGGTAATACATTTATTTGATAAATAGGTGATTAGGGAAATTGTTTAATTTCCCCACTCCTCTCAACTATGAAATATCTTAGAAAGAAGCCTAAAAAGCAAGGATCACTCTTCATATGAAATTTATGGATTTGTATGCTGCCCATGAAGTCAGCTCAAAATACTAATTTCTTCTCCTGTTCATGTAAGGTGTGACTGTGACCTCCTAACCTGCTTGAGATATGAAAGTTTGAAACAATCTGTGTCATCCTGTTCAAGCTGTGGAGGAGCAATCTCATTTCTCCTGCATTCCTCTCCCACCCAAAATGGTCTTTAAAGGTCTGTGGAATCAGTGGAGATGACCTTTCCATTCCAGCTGAGCCAGCATTTCATTATAGGGCATGCCTAACCATTATAACCAATACAGTCCAGCATGTTGTGGAGTCTTCAAGATTTCCAGGAACCATGGGAATTTTTATTCTGTTTTTAGGTGATCCATTCAGGCAGTAATACTGCAAAAGCATGGGCGTGAAGCCCATACCAAGGGTTTTGTGTCTCAGGGGAGACTGCTGTGTATCCAACTCCGCTGGCAGTCCAGGCTTCAGGTCACAGCTGGGGTGAGTTCTTCTGCAGATCTGACCTCAGCAACTTCATTTGCAGAATAAAGAAATCCTTGTCTTGCTTTGTCGTTAGGTAAAGCAGAGTATTGCCTGTTTTGGCTCTTCTGCTTCCACATAGATAGATAGACGACAATCAGAGTGCCTGCAGTTTGCCCCATTGTATACAGATTGTAACTCAAGGCTACGGCAAGTTGCCAGTTCATCTCCCCACTCGGACGCCAGCTTCATTTACTCGTATAAATAACTGGATAGCAGTCAAACATGATTGGCTTAAGCTGTTACTTTATCTGAATGTGTAAAACTTAGAGTTTGAGATGCGAATGCCGGTGCTTGTTGTTTGGGTTTTCTTCTTCCACACCAAAATTTAGGTGTTTCTTAAGAATATTGGAACTTACTGGTCATTATATTTATCATAGGTTTAAATTTATTGCCACTGTTTATAAAACCACCCTAAATTAATTGGTTTTTATTGTCAGATTAGAATCTGCATGGCTGGGTTTATATTCATGAAAGGAAGGCTTATTTTCTATTATAAAAGTGAACTGTAATTTGAGATTCTTTGGTTATGAAGTGCTCCAAATTAGATTTTTTGCCAATATATTTATTTTTCCTTTAAAAACATTTGAACACTGGCTTACTTTACCATGATTAAAGCTGATGTCTTAATCTGAGCAACAGATACACTTTGAACTTCTAGATGCACAATAACATATATAGCAGTTAGTCACAGAGCAATGCTGATAGAATGCTGAGTAATGCTTAGAGTATCTGTGTTTTGTTCTGCTGCCTACAGCTATGCTGGTGGAAGACATTAGCTAGGCATAGGTATAAACTTAGTAAACTGAAAGGATCATCCTGCCCTCGGCTCTGCTTCTGGCCATTAGGCTGTGTCTTCATTCTTTTACAGCCTTTCTTTGTGCCCTCTGGCATGTCTGGAATGGTATACAATCAATATGTATGGGAGACCAGCTCAGAAACTTTGCTGTAAATGTTGACTTAAGTGTTCAAAACACTGTATGCTCTAACTGATGAGGCTTGTAGGTGCAGACTCCTTGCATGATGTCTTAAAAACCCTGCTAGTACTGGGTGGACTTAATGGTCTAGATACATGAGCCTAGTTGCTATGTGTGGAAAATCTTTGGATAAGATTGCTGTTTAAGAGACAGCCCAAGGACTAGCATTCCCAAATCTTCTGAAATTACATGGGCTAATGAGAGTGGTGAGATGCAGGAACAGCCTGCTCAGGCAATCTGTGTATGTCCTCTCACTGCAAATATTTGATACCAGGTTGGATGGGGTTTGGAGCAACCTGGTCTAGTGGAGCATGTCCTTGCCCATGGCAGGGGGTTGGACTGGCAGGTCTTTATAGTTCCCTTGTCAACCCAGACCATTCTGTGATTGTATAATACTGTCATTGTTTGAACAGAACCTTATGGTTCACCTTATGAGCTGTAAAAACTGTCATTGTCATTGAGCTCTTTAAAAGAGTATGAAAGGCTAAAGTGTTTCTGTTATGAACTGCTTATTGCAGTGTGGTACATGTGCATGTAAACAAATATGAATAGTATGTAAAAGAGGTAGCTATGAACTTATGCACAGATGCAAAAAAATTAGATGTTTTGTTTTTCTGCAAAGCCTATAAGGATGTGAATTCTAATACAGATTGGCACACACTGGATTAACTTCCTTGCACAGAGAAGGAGAACAATGTGTTACTTCAAGACAATGCAAATATACTTTTATACTTAAAAAACCTAACACTGTCAACCATGCTTTCTATACAGTGAGAATTTCACCCCAGTGTGTATTGCTATGCTATCTTCACTATTTAATGTTTCTAACCTGGGATATCCAAAAATTTTATTTGTGGTTTGCACAAGGCCATCCATACCTGTAAAAAGTTTTTACTGTAGTAAAGAGACAACAATTGATAATTGCCCTTGCCCTTTTCTCTTTTGAAGTAGCATATCCAAACCCAAGTGCTAAAAAGTAAGGAAGAGAGGATTTGCTTCTGATGAACTGAATTACTCCATACATAGGTTGTTCTTGGACATTTCAGGTATACCTTTTATTCTACGTGATTTTCAGGGTAGTTGTGAATTAACATAATATTTAATTGGAAACTTTCAAACTTTGTAGCTGCTTAGGTTTTCTGACAAAACTTGTATAATTTAATTCTGAAGTTATTCCATCAACTATTCTTGACTTGCATATATTGTAATGGTCAGAATTGATTTCAAATTTGAATTAAACTAGCATAGATGCTTTGAGACATGGAGTTAACCTATCAAAGATATGTCCACTAAAGGGTTGACATTAACACTTCTGAACTTCATTCTTTAAGAGTCACCTTATTTATAGCAAGATAAATGCACTTTCAGCTCTAATTGCACAGAGTGGCAAAAGCATTCTTTGGGTAGCCTAAGTAATCTAAAATATATCTTATCTGGGAAACCTCAAAGGATCTATTTATTCAAGAAGTTGGGAAAATTTAAGGGATGTATACTTACGGCCTGGATTTCAGAATATACAACTGCTGCTTGCACATTTTAAGAGGACTGTTAATTTCTTTTAATTAAATAGAATGTTTTAAACATCATAAGCTATGTTTTCACAGAGTTTATAGGAAAGATATCATGCCATGCTAGAAATTTATATAAGAACTTGAAAAGTACATTCAAGAAGAAAATCCAAACAGATTAATGCTTTTATGTAACTGGAAAAAAAAAGAAAAATGCAAATAGTGACAGAAATGAAAAGTGAGTTGAACTTTTCAGTGGTGTGAAGTTAAATTCCAGACTGTTTATAGCTTCACAGTGTGTGTGGGTTCAAGAAGTGTTTTGGGCTTTTTTAAGTAGATTTAGGATTTTTCATTGCAAACTATTCTGCTCACACATTCACTGTTTTTAAAGTATTTTTACATGGAAATTTAACACGATTCCTAAGAAACACTTACAAGATGCATCTTTAAATAAGATATCTGACTGTAAACTAACAATCTCTTGGTGTATAATCTTTTCTTAGGAGTTTATACATGCAGCTTGCTGTTGTTAAGGCTTTTCAGGAGAAGTCAAGTGGGATTTATTCCTTCATAGACTTGGTTAGCATATGTGAGGGAACTCATGTCTAACCACTAGCACATTTCATGTTGTGGAACCTTTACAAGTATTCATTACATGTTAACTCCTGACAGATAAAATTACTTATTCACTATTGACTTATCTTTGAAGGATGATTTACTGTGTCACTATTGAATTATGCCCATGCTATGTTGAGACAGTGGTCTCTCTCCAGATCGACTTGTGCCTTGCAACTATTGCCCTGATGCAGAGTTGTGGTTAGAGGTCTGCAGAAGGAATGTGCAGGAGAAAAGGGAGAAAGACAAATGCTGGCATGGTTTTGAATCTGTGCTGGGGATGGCAATCACCAGAGCCTGCAAGGTGAAGGGTTTCACATTTGTAGATTTTGCTTGCTCCTGTTCATAGGGTAGCTCTGCAGGGCGTAGTAGGGGTGTGGGGAGACGCAGGCTAAGTATGTAACCTTTTTTTTCTTTCACTCTTTTTGCTCATAGGATTGCATTATTTTACCACACTGAAAAAAATCAAGAATCCAGAATCACTGTGACATTGCTACTCTGTCTCGGTCACCTTCTCATATCAGCTTACCCTTTACTCAAAATATGCCTGTTAGCCCAGCCTTGTGCATATATATATATACATATATATATATATATATATGAATATATATATATGAATTGCAATAAAACCTTGATTCATGCGTAAGTTAATGAAAGGAGCATTTTGCTTTTATTCTGGAAACTTCAGCACAGTCTGAGTAACAGAAGAAGAACCCAAGAAGAAACTAAATGTATCTGGCCCCTGTGGCACTGCTTAGTTATGTGGCTGTAAAAGTAGCCTTTGCCTTCTTTCCTCCCACCTATTTTCACTATGCAGAAGACTGGCCTGTTATGAAGGTCAAAGGAATTCTGCAAATAACAATGCCTAGAGTGCTAGTCTGTGAACATGAAACCCCAAACTTTTTGTTGGGCAACTTGCCTTAAACCCTTTTCTTAGAGTGCTTATGTTTTCCTCTGCCTAACATTACAAAGGCTAAGAATTTTGCATGGTCCTTGCTCAATATGTGGAGCTGTGAAGATAGATTAGCCTGGCAGTCTGAATTTAATAAATCTTGTAGAGAAGTGGGAGACTAATAGGTAGGGCAAACTGCTTTGTGGTCACCTGCCTAGGTGGCCTCCAAACAAAATGAAGTGCTCTATAGACTGAGCTGCAAAGTATTAGGGAAGTGCAAGTCCTGGTTTTCCAAAGCACCTGTTTTTGAATGTGAAACTGAGCAACCAAAATAATTCCATAGAGGCATCACTCTCACAGGACTCATAAGGACTATTGAAGAGCATAAAAATTAGAGGGCTGGTATCAGGAATTCCATAGGTAAGGTGCACTCTTTGTGCTGGGGATTAGGCTTAAAGTGTACATAAGTCAGTGTGCCAAAGTGGGAAATTATGAAACTTCAGATAATGCTGAAGAAATGAGTGTTTACAAAGCTCTGCATCTCACAAGTGGAGGCTTCTGCAGAAGTGTTCAGGAAAAAAAAAGGAAGAAAAATTAAGAAATGCTATGAGATGCTGCTTAATACTCCCATTTTTGGATGTATCTGCTGGGATTTTCACTCTGTGAGTAATAAGGTGCAACTTCAGTCTGGAGAGGATCACTATGAGGGTTGAATGCATAGGTTAAATTACACTCTGGAACTGAAGGTGGTAAGTTCCTTGGAGCTATAAGAAGATGTAATTAGATCCACAGTACAGCTAGACACATTTTACCCCCTCCCTTCTACTGTCAAGCCCTTATATAAGGAATGGCCCCTGCGGCCAGTAGCCAGAATGTCACAGTTCAGAGCTAGTGAGCCTTTCAGGGGCTCTTGGGATTTCCCAGATGCTTTTAAGGCTCACTGAACATGACTTTACTTCAAGATGAGGAAGTCCTACATAACAACCAATTTTACAAGTCCAAAGTTCAGTTGGGAGCTGTGCACACAAAGGAATACAGATACTGAATTCTTCACTGATACTGTATTAGCCTTGCATGAGAAGAGATTAGGATCAGCCTTTCTTTGCTGAAATGATTTGCCTGGTACCGCCAACTGGCACTAACTAGGTCCTTCCAGCCAGGAAACTACCAAACAAGACATTTGTGTTATGAAGCCAACAAGTAATGCACTCGTTGTGGGAAAGTTACCTTTAGCTTCAGAAAAACGGTTATATGTCACCATTGCTGAAACTGAGCCTCATGACTTCAGATGCTCTGGTATCTCTGGTTTCCTCAGCTGGTCTGGTATCGCTGAAGAGAACCTTAACCAGATCTTAATTTGGTTCAAGCCAGCAGTGTAAATCAATGGAGTATGGGGTGATTCCAATTACATTTTTATATTTATGTCTTTAGAATTACATGGAACTTGTGCCACAAAATACTCCTTATTTCTTTACATTTTCTCCATGCAAAAAGTTGTATTACAGCTCTTTCTCCTTTTTCACTTACTTCAGTATTTTACCTGCAATGATCTTCCATTAAGTTTTTACTAGATCCCTATACCCAGAGTCATGGAAGGAGGGAATGTTAGGAGATAATTATCTGTGGTGTGTTGATACTAAATTATTGTGGGCTCAAACTTCTTAGAAAGGCATTTAATGGGAGACTGAACCATTCTCAGATGTCCTAAGTGAGCCTGCTAGGTGGCTTCACTAACTTGCATAAGCAAGAAAAATCAGAAAGCAGAAAGTTTGGGTTACCAGTGGCTTGCAGAATTTGGTTGAACTGGACATCATTAAAAGGAGGGAACTTTTAGGGGAAACCTTTTTAGCCATGGTTTTATGGAACCTCTTGAAATGCTGCTCTTGTAAAGGCAAGGACTGCTCTAACCTAGATTAAGACTAATTAGGCTAGATTTATTTGGTGTGTCGCACTGGACAGGAAACATTAATTTTTGGAGTTTTCCCTTGCCCTTTTTTCTTCCTCTTTCTAGCCAGATGAAAAATAATTATAATTATAATACAATTTAGATATAAAAAATAATGAAAGAAGCAGTGTAATATTAAGTACAAGTGAAAAATAATTTGTATTGGAATTGCAGGATATTCTAAGAACATAAATGTTGTTAATCTGTTATTTTAAGTTACTTCCTGGTAAACATTTTTTTTCTTTTTTTCTTTTTTTTTTTTCCCATCTTTCAGCTGTCAAAGTAAGCATTTGCTGGCTGCTTCAAACTTACCAATATTTTTAATAGCAGTACATTTTTGTGCTGCCTGAAATGTGTCAAATATCAGCAAGTGTACCTGAAGACAGATCATTGGCTGATCTAAATAACTGTATATTTCAAACCTCAAAGATTTTGTACTTACATTCCCACAGAGAAAAATTATTGTCTCTATTGAACTAAAATGTTATTTTTCCCATTCACTCTAATGAAGACAGTATTTGTCAAAAAAAGTCTCTGAAACATTTTTAAATATGTATTTGCAGAGAAAGCACCCATCTGCCTTATTTTCTTTTCCTGGGCTTACTGAACACAGTGGGCAGGTAGGGAACTTTCTGTTGGTAAAAAGCACTGCAGTACTGCCTAGTGCATGAAGCATCCTCTAATATGCTGATCTGTTTAAGGATCCTGTCTTGTATTAAACATCCCTTTTGTTTCAATCCTGCAGTAATTCCTTGGCAATGAGTGATGCACTTTTTATTAGATTATGAATGTATGTATATCCACTTGACTATTGCTTTGCATTGGATTACAAGGGATGTAGCATTGGTTTAAAAAACATACCTCAAACACTGGCTTCTCTCAGAAATAGCTGGTTACTAAAACCAGTAAATAATAAGAACATAATACTAAAGAAATGACTAATATTGGTATTGTAGGTCACTCTTAGGTGAATGACTCTTTCCTTGCTTTTAGGAAACCACACACTACAATGTCACCCCACCTGTTTAAAGTAATCAGAAATATTAGACTGTATCTAGTTAAGGAAGCAATTTTCCTCATAAAGAAAATGTTGAGGAGATGCCTTTACTCTCTCTATTAATTTTAGAGAACTAGCAACAGTAAGTAAATCAAATTTCAAAACCTGTATCAGTTTTGGAAGGATAAAGAAGGCAGATGGGTCACTTGAATCCTATTCCAGTGTGTGTTCAGTTTCTGTTTGAGGGCAATTTCACTATCTTATTTGCTGTGCTCTGTGGGAAAGGGAGTGTTGGACAGTGGGTAGAGCTTCACAGAGCACTGCTGTGCTTGTAGGACGAATACCATTGCTTTATGATAACAGCTGTTGACAAACTATTCCACACCTGTTAATTATGGGTATTACAAATAGAGAGGAATTTGGGTGTTTACTGTCATGAGCACATTACAGATGTTTTCTTCTGTGCAAACCTCTGCAGTTGGCCTCAGATCTTTGAGGACGTGGTTGTCTGTAGGCCTGTTCTGTCATCCTGAGACCTCTGGGAAGGAAGCCACTCAGCTGTCCCATTCAGTTGCTGGCTGTGGAATTTGGCAGCTCCATCAGCTGGTGTCGCAGCAGCAGCACTGCCATTGCCAGCCTTCTAGTTCAGTGTGTCTGTTCACTGCCTCTGAAGGGACTCTGGGGAAGAAGTGTGCATGGCACAATATTTCCATCTTATCCTCCACCCACCCTGTCTAATTAAACAGTTTTGACTCCTCTGTCTTGAAATCAGTCTTCAAAGATGTTCTAAAACTCTGCCCAAAGTAGCCTTATGTGGAAAATGGTGTCTGTGTGTTTTATGCAGATTTAAATATGTTTTAGGAAACCTGACTGATTTGCTAATGATATAGAAATTATATTCATCTTCATCAAAACATAAAGAAGGCAATGTTTCCTCTAAATAACTGAAATTTTGGAAAAGCCAAGACATTCTTCAAACTCTTGTGTCTTGACCTCTTTTGCCAACAGAGGAGCATTGCACAAAAATTATGTATTCTGCCTGCAGCAAAAGAAGTCAAACTGAGTATTTAATTCTGAAACCATCTGATAGTATCTGCATTATAAACCTGGTAGCCTCACATTTAACAGATTGCAGTGTGTTAAACATCAGGCTGGCTTTGAATAGTGGTTTAGTGACCACATAGCAAAAAGAATGATGATTTATTTCTGTGATAGCTAGCACAAAACCTAAAAGCCTAGGAAGATGACAGATGACAAAACTAGGCAAAAAAACCCCAAACCTATTAGAAAGATAGTTCTTTGGCAGATAATGATTACTGTATATAATATATATATATATATGTCTGTTTATTTAAAAGGGAATTAAAAGAACTTTGAGAAGTCATCTAGCACTTCTCCTACTTGTTAGGATCCATTTCATCTAACATAATCTATGGCAGATGTGATTTTTTTTTCTTCCTTTTGCGTCACTTTTCCTCAATAATACTGATGATGAGTCGACAAACTTAGGCAAGTCAATTCCAATGCCTCCCTATCTGTATCATGGTGCTTGCTAATAGGAATATTGTCTGAAATATTACTTGCTAACATTACTGCATTCAAATCCATGAGGAGTAAAAGCATATAATTTCACTCTTTGCTATTGCCTTTTATGCATTTAAAAGCTACTAACATCACTCCTCTGGACTTTGCTTATGTGTATTAAAGGTCACTGATTCCTGCAATCTTGCCATATTGAGTTAGTTTCTGTCTCTATAAATGTTTGTGTCTTTCTTCCTTGCCTTCTCACAAGAAGACTGCATGGCTTTCCTGAAGCATGGTGCTCAGAACCAGTTCAGGAGCTACTACTGCATTTGTGCACCCATGTTTTCAGGGCCAAAAAGCACTTCTTGATTTGTCCTTAAAATCCTCAATGTACCATCAGTGAAGTGTGGTGGTCGTAGATCTGAGATTTGCATATAAATTGGGTTGGCTTCTGCTTTTGTATAGTTATTTTAATTTCCAGGTGCAGAGGAGTCTCTTATCTACTGTGGAACATGTTGGGACAAATTTGTTACTGTGATGACCATTATGAGAGACATCAGTGCACACTGAAACAATATAAAATTGGGGGAGTGTATGGAAGCTGATTTAACAAAAAGCTGTCAGTGAAGAAAAGAGCCTATGGCTTCCTTTAAAAAGAATAAATATTACTTTGTAATTGATTAAAAACAAAGGCTATATATTTAAGATGGCAGACACCTTTCCCTGTTCAAATGCCAGCTGATCCAAACTTCAGACTTACTCAATTGCCATACAATTTCCATCTCTTAATTTTAATTACAAGTGGGTATAACGTGTG
The DNA here is from genome assembly GCF_008360975.1 of Lichenostomus cassidix. Classification (NCBI taxonomy): domain Eukaryota; kingdom Metazoa; phylum Chordata; class Aves; order Passeriformes; family Meliphagidae; genus Lichenostomus; species Lichenostomus cassidix. Next base: position 45,192,931 of record NC_139483.1, on the reverse strand, counting down.
ATCCCAGTGCTTTTGATTGCTGGTGTGCAGGTTACTTTATCACGCCTCTCTTCTATGGTTTGGTAACTTTAACAGGCTTTTGGGCCTGAACACAGGAAGCCAATTAAGTGTTTGCTTAACTTCTACAGTGTTAGTTTAAAGCTGCCCTGTCTAAATCAGAGTCCTAATTACTTAAATATTCCCATACCTGCATGAAAGCTTAGTCCTATCTGTTGACTATTAATTATATTACATTTATTCTTGCATAAAAGCAGCTGCAGTTAAGTGGAAAACCTTAGCCCACGTGGTTCTCAGAATCACTCAGGCTTTTGGGGAATGAAGGTGCCTTTGTTCAGGAACAAGGGAGAAGCTTAATGAGCAAGTTCTGTGCATAAGGCCTGTTCCCTTTGACTGGCTGGTCACTGTGCTGTCTGTACTCTTTGACTGTGTGGCAGATCTACAAGCTGGGGCTCTGGCACTGGAATTGTCACCGAAGAAACAGTATCTGACCAAGTGAACAGACTGTTTCAGCCTTCTGCACAATGAATCATCCTGAATATTTGTCTGTTTTTCTCATTCAGGTATTAGCACCACCACTCCTTTTCTTACCATGTCATGTGAATGCACAATTTATGCTTTTGTCTAAGGAGGGCAAAAATCCATGTGAATTCAATAGCAGAACAAGTGACCAGTTTTTGTTATGGCACTGGTGCTCTGTTCTGAAAGGGAGGTTGGAAAAATATTTGCATTCAAAATGTATTATAACTTCTGACAGATTTTTTTTTTCAAGTTATAGACCAGCAGATTGATTCTGTCTCATGAGTATTCTGGTATATCTGTTATCTGCAAAGAGAATGGAAAAGTATTTAGTCTAACTTCTTTCACCAAACCATGCTACTTGTTTGTTTATTTGTTTGTTTGTCCTTAGATTTAATTTTCTTTAATTTTGCATTGGACTAATTGCATGGGTATGTAGCCTCCTCACACAAAGAAAGAGCCACCTTGCCACTGTCTTCCAGGCTAGATTCTGGATCAGGTGTGGAGAATCCAGCAAGGGTAAATGTTAGGACTGGGAGGGTGATAGTGATAATGGAGAAAGAGTGAAGCAGAAGGCACCAGTGTTTCATGTATCATGGACATCATTTCTTTGCAGTGTAACCAGTGGTTATGTTTAATCAAAACCCTGACATCTTGGTGGTAGAAACCTTTGCACTTAAAAGGCAAGACACTCAAAAGTCAGACAGTAGGATGGAGAAGTTAGAGTATGTTTTCATGCTTCTTTTTCCATGTTTAATATTTAGTTTTGCACTACAGTTGCAGAGTACATTTTCAAGATAAGATAAAAGATCCTCTTTTTAAGTACCCCATATCCATTGAGGACTTGAGATAAACAGTGCATACCACTTTTGGAAATCTAGTCATGAACCAGAACTGTATGTTTAAGACACTTGCCATAATCAAGTGCTTGTGTCTTTATAGCAGAATGAGGTTCTGACAGAGAGCTGGTTGCCCTAGTACATGCGCCTGTTCACATATGCCACATTTCTCACCTGGCTTCCAGTGGCCACTGTGGAGGAGTATGTATCTCTCACAAGGTCTGTCTCTGATGTGTCAGCCCAAACAAACATCTTTGTGATGCTCTTGGGCATCTGAAATGGTCCTACCCATCACATTCTATTCTATTATTATTATTATTGTTATTATTACTATTCCTTCTCAGTGCAGTGGTACAGACTGTGCTACTAACATCAAGCCATTTAGATACTAGGACCATGCATCTCTTATAGGAAGCCAAAGCATGCAGTTTCATCTGTCAACGCCACCTTTATCAGCCACACCCTCCCAGTTACATTAGCCTCCTCCACCCTGAAACAGGTAAGTTGGGTGACAGCATTCCCAGGCCCCAGTCTGGAAGAAGTATCAGGGTGTGGTGTGGCCACTGGCTGGAAGCAGCCTTGCCTGCAGGCTGGCACTGGGAAGGCAGAGCAGCCCAGCACTGGCACAGGAGCCCAGCGGCACCACTCATCCTGCAGGCAAAACAAAAAAAACCCAAAAAACAAAAAAAAAAAAAAAAACAAACCCAAAAAAACCCCCCCAAAAAAACCAAAAAAAAAAGCCAACCCTTTTTGGCTGGATCAGCAAACTTGTCTTGCTGACTGTGTGGCTGCACACATGCCTGTGTCCTGAGTGAGAGCAGGAGCAGAGTGACTGTGGCTCAGTCTAAAGGACTCAAACTGCACCCTGGACTGGGTGACAGTATGGGATAATTTAGGCTTTATCTCTGAGAGGCATGGGTTGCAATCGGAAATATGTCCAGCTGGCATTAATTGCTGTTTTTGTTATTTCCCAAGGTCAGGTACAGGGTTTTCCATGTGCCATTACTCTTCCTGAAAGTGGAGTTGTACTATTCCAAAATGACTACATATAATGGGAATATATGTTTGAACTAACATTCTGCAGTATTCTAATCAGCATGTGAAAGTGAGGGAAAAATACATAGGTTTTAATTCTTCTTGTCTGTGATTATTTTCATTTGGGCTCAAAAATCTAAAACAATTGACTTTAATCTGTCACGGAGGATGATACAATTCAGGGAGTTTAAATCCGGTCCTCACCCTCCATACCTCAAAGCCTAATGACATCAAAATAATGTTGGATATGGTATTGTAATTCCCTACAGGTCCAGGAATTTTGTGTTTATTCCCTACCTGATAACCCAGCTTTAACTGTAAAGCATGGGAAATGCTTATTTGTGCTTTCCATTTCCTCACTAACCTTTTCTGCAATTTTTAGAGGATTTTCTTTTTTCCACAATAGGAAGGGAACGTGAGTCAAGTTATCTCCAGTTCATGTGTGTACTGAAACCATGAGCTTAAATTCATGAACAGGGAAGATGGTGTTGAAAGGCTTGTTAGGAGGAAGATAAGTAGCGTCCCCCACTGGCTACATTTTTGCATGACTGGTAGCAAGCAGTTCGTGCTGTTCATCTTCCACTCAGTGGTGGCTGTACGTGAAACACACACGACAAAGCAGGGCTGTTGGGTAGCTGCTGGGAGGCTCCCAAATTCCATCTGTCTTCTGTGTGAGTGGTAGAAGACAGCATTGCTACCCACCCAGTTTGTACTGTAGGTTTTGTCTGGGCATCCCTCAGAAGCACTAGCACATGGAGATGTCATATGAAGAATGAAGCTGGAGGTTTGTAGGTGTGGGAACAGGTGTTTTCTAGATTGCTCACATTGATTCAAGTGGTATGTATGTCCCTGTCACCTGATTCTAACATGTCAATAAATATCTTGTTTCTCTTAGATGCTTTGCCATGGATTTGGCAAGCAGCTTTAAACAAATAATATTTTGGTTTTTATGGGGGGTGGAGAATAATCATAGCGAGGACCTTGTTAAAACTACTATATCTAGAGGAGCTCTTTACGTCTTTTGTACAGTTATGCTGTACATCCACTCAGTAGCTCACATTCTTCAGTCTGTTTCTATAATTCAAAAGCACCTCTCTTGCTTCCTTTTCTGTTCAAGTCTGCAGTGCCATTGCACATTCTGCTTAAACCATACCGTTTAATGATCTAATTCTCATTCCTTTTTTTTTTGTTGGTTTTTTTTTTTTGTTTAGGTAAGCTTAAGAGTCCTCCCCTTCAATGTTATAAAAATATGTAGATACAGAAGTATGCATGTAGATACAGAAGTATGCACTTTCTCTAATGTAGCGTTTTGTGTCATTCATGTCATAAACCAAAGTGATTTTGAGGGTAGAAAAGAAGGAAAAAAATCACCCCACAAATGTCCTTGTGTTTTTAATTAGCAAAGTTTAGCCAAGTAGCAATTACTACTCTTCAGTTTTTGTGCTAATTAAGGGGCTTCTTAGGATCTTCTAAGAAGGAGGAGTTTTGCCAAGTTAGCAGATTTTCAGACAGGTGAGCTGCTTTTAGCTTTTACCTTTGCTAGGTGCATTCTTTACAATGCTTTTCCTAATTACTGTTCCATTGCTCTGACATTCACCATGTTCTCACACTGCCCAAATCACTGATCTGATGTTTATGATGCTTCTCTGTACTTTTGTGCTGGAGAAAAATTACAGAAGCTGAAATAATCACTCAAAGCAAAAGCTGTTGTTCTGAAACTAAGTAAGGGAAGAGAGGAAGCATAGTCTTGTTTTCCTAAGCCAAATTCTTTGCTGAGCCTCCTTTCAAAATACAAGTGTAGAAAGTCCCATGGGGCTGTGGTTATCATTGACCCATTGAGGACCATCATACTAAAGGAATTGTGGTGAGTTCAGTTGAAACTTTGTCTCTTCCCACAGTAGGAATGAAAGTTTTCAGAAGTGTTGATCAAAACTTTCTTTTTCAAATATGCTTTTTCAAAGGAAGAGATACAGGCACTTTTAGACCTAGAGGCCCTAATTTGAATTGACATGCATTTTTAGGGCTTTCCCATTACTGAGACAAAAACATGTTTCATGTTAACTCTATGAAATGGCTTCTTGGCTGTTGAGGATTTAGTAATTTTACATTGAAATTACAAGAAACCAGTTTTTGCTCACTTCACCTCCTTCTTGAAAAGAAAATAAGGAAGAATTCAGAATCCAGTAATTTAGCTGATCTTAAGTGGAAACATAGGCCAATGTTAATATTTCCTCCAATATCGAGATGAGGCTTTCAATATGTCTAGTTCTCACAGTTTCAGAAAATATTTTCCATCATTCCTTATTTGAGATTCCAGTCTTCTTAATCCCATATTACACATGGCTTCTTTAAAAAGCCTATTGTTTAGCCAAGACGTAGGAAAATATTTAGAAAAGTCTAGTTCATGGGTGCATAACATTTTTTTTGTACTTTTGGTCTAAATCAGTCATAAATGAATATATGAGTTGTGTGTTTGATCTCTCATTAGGAACCAGAGTAAACCTATGGATCAGAGCATTTTCTTTGGGATGATCTTATTTGGCTATAATCAGCTACAGTGGACTTAGCAAGTGGCACAGATGGCATTTGGTTGCCGAGCCATTACAAGTACTTTCATCTGATCAAACAGAACCTTCATCTGATTGCACTCCCTTGCTGCTTCAGTACAATATATGTGATTGCTTGAACCAACACTGAGTGGTTAGGATTAGTAAAAGAGTGTAAACTGTAGTGCATATGTTCTCTGACTTCTTTGTAATGAGAGAAAAGAAACCAAAGCAAACTCTGAATGGGCAATCTTGCTGATCACTCATTCCCTCTCTTCCCAGTCAGTCTTGCCTTTGCTAGTCACATGTGGACCTGTTAGCTAGGACTTCACTTTGTAGTCCTATCAGAAGGGAAGATTTTCAGCCACTTCACTTGGACCATTCATTACTCTCCATCCAATTAAGCACTGACATGCATCCGGGTCTTGGTATCTTAGTTTTTCTGTGTAGTAACATGAGGTCACCCAAGATTACCAGAGGTGTTCTCTCTTTTCTAGATTGAAGGAAGAGCTGCCTAAGGTAGATCTGGGGAAGAGTCGTTGAATAGACCTGGAAGAGAAATGGAGCTTGTGATCTCACACTGAAATTTATAGCTAGATGTTGGCTAATTCTTTCCAAGGTACTTTCCTGACCTTTCCAAGATAAGCTTTCTGAAAAAGACAAAGAGAAGAATCTTTAGATTTCCTTTTATTTACTGTCTGCTTCTGCTGAGCTTGAAAGTGTCAATAATGGAAAAATACTCAAACCTTACCTGTGGTGACACAGTTTGAATGGCTTGTGGCCAAACACTGTAAAAAAAACCAAGGTCAAAATAAGTTAATAAAGAGCCTCCAGGTGCAGTTTATCTTTTGCTTGTGTTTGAGTAAAGAAGGTCCCCAGTTACTATGAGCCAAAATAATAACCCCTCCGCCAGGAAGTCACAAAGTTGGAATCCTTCCTCTCTGATGCTGCAAAATTATAAATGCAGCTGAGGTGACAATGATAGTCCTGGAACTGCCTGCAGAAGGAGAACTCTGGCACTTTTCTGTGGATGTGTGAGCAGAAGAGAATTGCCCCTGTCAGCTTTCTCCCTTCTTACTTTGTCATAGGGGAAGATCTTCCCTGCCATTATTAGGAAGTGTTTGAACTCCACAGGGCACCTAAATGATGTCTGATTCTTTGTCACTTTTCTTGCTGGATTTTAAAACTGGATCTTCCCAGATGAATCAGAAGGCTGAACTTTCAAATCCAAGTCTGTTCATGTGTTTATCATGCAGCACTTCATTTCCCAAGTTCTGTATTTGACTGACAGCTCCGTTCTCAGACTTTGTCCAGTTCCTAAGTTTCAGTCATTGTCAAAACTGGCAAATGTAAGTCTTGCCTTCCAAATAGTGAGGAGTTACTTTTTTAACTCCATTACTAGTTTTGCCTCTGGTTTACTAGGCCAGTGGCACACTATTGAATCTCATTTCATTCTGTGAAGGGAGTCTGAAGAAATCAGTTTGTGTGTGTTTTTAATTACATGTTTGTCCAGCTCTCTGAGGATGTCAGGAGCTGTGAACAGCAAATGCCAAATGATTGCCAGGAAGAAAGCTGCTGACTTCAGTCCATCATAGACAGAACCCTTCTGTGTAACTGCCACTGCCTTGCCATGCACATACCGACGATATCTGATTTTGATTATAGTCTCTCCTCTGATGATAGTGCTGTCTCGGGTTCTCCTGGAGACAAAGTCTTGGTCAAGTGAAAACATAAGCAATGTTGTAGTTAAGGACAAAGTCAGTCAGTCTCCCCCAGATTCCAGTCTATTGACTCTTCTTTCTTCCTCATTTGGAGTGAACTGAAAAGCTAATGATCTCCCTTTAAATGAGCATAACTTGCTGTATTATGTTAGTCTAGACAAAGGAAATCAAATTAATTAGCAGAAAGACTGTAAATGTGCTGTGGAGGAGGACCTGTCATTAGAATACCTCATTCAGACTCCTGTGGCTTGCTGTGTATTCAGAATGATAGCTCTGGTCTTTCTCTCAGCAGAAGAGAAATAGAATAATAATAGGCTTCAATTAGAGACAGAACTATAATTCAGCCATGGGCAAGGACAGGGGGAGGTGAGTAGGAAGACGGCTGCTCTGCAAACCCTAAGTCATAAAACATAAAATCCTAGTTTATGCATGGCAACAGATCCTTCTATGATTGAATTACAGCCTTCATATTCAATAGTGGGTCAAGTCGGTAAACCAGAAAACAGACAGAGCAAATATTTACATTCTGTGTGTAATGACAGGGAGAATCACTGATCTGAGCATGAATCAAAGCCCCAAGAACATAGATGTGGGACAGCCATGTGTTAGCAGCAGTGTGAAGTCGGAGGGATGGAGTAAATTTCCAGTATTTGGATGTTAAATTTCCTGTACTACAAAGCATCCTGCAGCATTTAAGTGAAAATTTGTCTTTTATTTACTTTCGGTTGTGACACACACAGCCAAAAACAGTGCATAGATGGCAGTTTGCCCATTCTTTCTTTGTGCTATACATTTTCTAATATATCTAGAAAGTTATATTGAAGTGTATAGGTATTTAGCATTTTATGTTGATAGTGCAAACTAATTAAAATTTTATTTGTATTCTTGACTTTATACCATGTCAAAAGTACTTTACTTTTGACAGTTGTTGAGCTGCTACAATTTATTATTGTCTATTTGATATCTGTGACAGTCAAAAATGTTTGTCAGTTTGGAAATATCAATAGATATATAGTGAAATAAATATTTATTTTTTTAATATTAGAAAACAACTTGAAAACTAGGGTCAAAATATTTCCAAACTGAAGAACTTGCATCAAGACATGAACTGATGTGTGGACTAGGGTAGTCAAGAAGCCGTGTAACTCTGAAGGTTTTGAACTCCAAATGTCCGCTTTGTTTTTAGGTTTTGCAAAAACACAGACAAAACCCCATCAGAGCACATGGTTGCTGCATTTTTCAGCCCTCACACATTTGAGTTGCATTTCAGTTGCATACATGAAGTTTTTCTTGTAGAGACCCTAAGTGAGCAGGCTTCCTTCCAGAGCAAAGCCCAGAGCTGAGTTAAACATTTGAAATAAAACTAATTAAACAGGGATTGTGATGGGCCATTGGTAACTGCAAAAGTTAGCCAAGAATAAGGCTGGTGCTATAAGGGAAAGAAGAAAACATCTGGTAATTCTCCAAGTAAGTTTGTGAACAAAGGGGAAGACAAAATATTACAGGATCAACCCAAGGATAATGCCATGCATGGTGTGCAGCAGTGACTTGTTACTGCTTGGCTTCCATTGACAGGCAGTGCAAATAAACTTTACTCTGTTTGGCAGCTACACCCTGGGTGAGGAAATGTATTAAGAACTTGGAGGTGACCCACTGCACTTTCAAGGTGTCTCGTGTTGCATGTGAACATAAGAGCTCATGAACTCTGAGCTTTCTATGGGTGTGTTCAGTATGCCAGTCCACCACAGTAACCCTAAGTGTCCCTTTTGCTACTCACACCTCCTGTTCTAACTTGTGATACCATTGACTTGTTCCCCCGTCCCTTCCCCTGAAATATTTTTCATGCCTTCCTGTGTACCCTGGGAGAGAACACACTTGGTGTAATGCAGTAGACATTTTGAACCTGCCTTGCTGTCCAACCCATTTGAAATTTGGCAGAGGAAGAAAAATTACTTGTGAGGAAGTGTCAGATGTGTTGCTTATAAACTGAAGGAAACGCAAAATAGGATGAGGGGATTCTCTAGATTTAGCCTCACTGAGGAGAAAAAGTGTTTTTCTGTGAAACTAGTAATTCTGGTAAGGCACTTAGTTATGTGTTTGCATGTCATAGACCTGGTTGCAGCTAACAGGCTGAATGGGGTCAATTGTTTTATTTGCTCATTAGCATAGATCTGTCCTCGAAACTGCTGTAAGTTTTAGGCAGGAGGATTGATGCTTTGCCAGACAAATTTAAGCAGAGATAAGTGTAAATGAAAAATGCTCGAAGCAATAAATCTGTGCCATTTTTTAAGACAACTGTATGAAAATATAGCTGGAATGGTTCTTAGAAGTGAAGTATTGGAAAGTGGTGGGATGCACAGCTGAAATTTTGTTTGTATGGGAATTTGCATACCCCCTAATAGAAAGATTAGCCTGCGGGATATTGCGATAAGAGCAGTTCTTATTTGAACCATCTGTGTTTCAGCTCTAAAAATAGGATATTGGCTTACAGAAATTCATAATATAAAGACTGGATCATCAATAACATTTTAGATTTTTCAAACAGGAACATGACCACTTCAGAGTCATAATGTGTAACTGAGGATAGCATCTTGATAGAGAGCCTGAAAGAATAAAACTATCTGAATCTACCAGAAAACCTGGAAAATTTAAATGTTACTTCTCTGCTGATTAATCTAGTGTTTCTTATGTACAAGACTACATGCCACCTATTGATTTTTAGAAGTACTTGCATTTTTCTGATCACGAAGAGAAACAAGTAGAAATTCTTTTGAGCACTTTTGTGATGCTTTAGAGACCTCAGTCTTCTCCTAGAACAAACCTCATCCCAATGCCCTCTTTTTAAAATGGTGCAAGTAATGAGCATATATTGAAGGTTAACAGTCTCCTCCCTTATTGTGGGCTAGAATATGAGTTGTGTGTTCTAGAACCAGTGAGTTGTTTGAAATTATAAAGAAATGAATATCCTAACTCCATCTCTGTTCTATCAAAACTCAGGGAAAATATATTGGAAATTTTCATACAAAATTATTTTCATTTACAGAAGTATAATGTTTTTAAAGAAAAGCTTGCCTAAGGGTAGCAAATCTGTATTTCTTGGCAAAAGGAAGAGTATTGGTGCCATGCGGTGCAATTGAAAGATGTTGGAAACAGTCCATTCTCAGTTCATTCCTGGCCTCCAGTAACTCACTTCCCCTCTGAGCTCAGTTCTGGTCCCACCATATGTTGGTCACCAAGTCAGTCTACAAACATTTGAAGTTGTGTCGCTTAGTCAGGCACTGGTCTTGGATGAGATTTCTGTGTTCTGTTGTAATGCAAACAACAGAAATATAATGGAGACAGTTCATTGCAAAACAGTCTTTTGTAGCGTCGATTCTCTAGTGAGGAAGCAACGAAATGAGCTATTGTATTTAAATGCTGAACTTTCCCCATTCTTGTGTTGACTGTCCTCCTTTCCAACAGGCTGAGGGATGGTCACAAATGAAGACATTTGCTCAAGCCACCGCTTCTCTTCAGATTTAGTTTTTTAGTTTTTTTCTCCCAAGGGCGGAAGTCTGCTGTTTTCTCCTGAATGAAATGCTGCCAAATGGGAGTGTAACAGCTGCCTTCAACACAGAAGAATAAAGTTAAATGTAGGCTGTTTTTACTTGCTGGACAAAATGTTCATGTGCAAACAGAACTGACTTGCCTCTTTGGGGCTCTTTATCTTGTGCTGAAAAGCTGAGAAACACTGAGAAGGAGACCAAGTATCTTTTCAACTTAGTTCACTCTTGCAGAGAGACATTTTTTAGATTCCTAGGAGAATTATCAGTGCTTTCTAAAAAAACTCCTTATATCCATTCCTTCCGCCCCGTGACTGTAGCATCCTTCAAAACCAGGTTGGGAGAGAGAAAATCAGCCTCACGGACAGCTAGCAGAAATCTGGTTTTATTTTGTGGGTTTTTCCCTCCTCCCACTGCCCCTTTTTCCCCCAGTATTGCATATGCTGCCAGTACTGATGACTACCCAGACACTTCTGAGTAGGACATCTCACTCTGCTTGGGACAATTCACATGTGCTCACCAGGCAGACATTTGTCTGTGGTTGGTTCTAAAACCACAAGTTCCTGAAGCTGAAATAGCAACAAAATTTAGGGCTTTTGATCATAATGAGACGAAAAAACCCCTTTGTCCAGTTACCTGCTTGTATTCAACCAGACTTATGTGTGTTCTTAATCCCCTAAAAAAGGCATTGCTGCACTACCAGAGGTACTATAGGATGACTTTGCTTTCACATTTCTTGCAGTTTTTGTTCCTTCCCTTTATTTTACTTTTCCTGTTTTAAAATGATAAATGCTGACCTAGTTGTTGAATCAAAATCTTTGCTGCTGATAAATAGAGGGTCACATGAAGTTGATATTGTCTTCCTTCACTGTATTACCTGGCTAATATTTAGCCTTAAAAAAACCACAACCCAACAAAACTTGCAGCATTGTTTCCTGCACTATTTTCTTCTAGCTGGGGCCTTAGTAATTGCATCTATTATATGTGTGTGTTTTTTGGGAAGCACTGGTATTTATCATGGACATAATCACAGAGGACAAGTAAGGTTAGCAGGAACCACAGTGGATCATCTGGTCCAACCTTCCTGCTCAAGCAGGGTCATTCTAGAGCATATGGCACAGAATTGTGTCCAGACAATTCTTGAATATCTCCAGCCAGGGAGATTCCACAATCTCTCTGGCCAATCTGTTCCACTGCACAGTAATCCTCACAGTGAAGAAGTTCTTCCATGTATTCAGATGAAACTTCCTGTGCATCAATTTCTGTCTATTGCCTCTTGTCCTGTTGCTTGGCACCACCGAGCAGAGCCTGGCTCCATCCTCTTGGCATCCTCCCTTCACAATTGATGAGACATTGATGAGGTCCCTTCTCAGTCATCTCTTCTCAGGCTGAACAGGCCCAGCTCCCTCAGCCTTTCCTGTAAGAGAGATCCTCCAGTCTTTTAATCATCTTGTACTGAGGAACCCAGGACTGGACACAGCACTGAAGATGTGGCCTCACCAGGGCTGAGTAGAGGGGCAGGATCTGCTCTCCTTGACCTGCTGGCACTGCTCTTTCCAATGCACCCCAGGACACCATTTGCCATCTTGGCCACAAAGGCACTGCTGGCTCAGGGACAGCTTCTTGTCCACCAGAACCCCCAGGTCCTTCTCCACAGAGCTGCTTTCCAGCAGCTCAGCCCCAGCCTGTGCTGCTGCAGGGGTTATTCCTCCCCGGTTGCAGGACCCTGCATGCGCCTTTTTGAATCTCAGAAAGTTCCTCTCTGCCCATCTCTCCAGCCTGTCAAGGTCCTTCTGAAGGGCTGCACAGCCCTGTAGGATATCAGCCCCTCCTCCCAGCTTTGAGTTGTCAGGGAATCTGCTGAGGAGGCCTCTGCCCTTCATCCAAGTCACTGATAAATAATGTGAACAACACTGGGCCCAGTACTGAACCTTGGGGGACGCCACGAGTGACAGGCCTCCAGCTCAGACCTGTGCCACTGGTATGACCCTCTGGGATCTGCCTTTCAGACAGTTCTGAATCCACCTCACTGTCCACTCATCCAGCCTGCACTTGCTGACTTTGCCTATGAGGATGTTGTGAGAGAGACAGCCTTGAAAGCCTCACTGAAGATGGGGTAGACAATATCCACTGGTCTCCCCTCATCCATACAGGTGGTTGTTTCATGGTAGAAAGCAATCCGGTTGGTCAAGCATTATTTATTTTTTTGTGAATCCATGCTGAGTGCTCCTGATCACCTTCTTGTTATCCATGTGGCTAGAGATGAACTCCAGAACGTGGTACTCCATCACTTTTCTCAGGGTTGAGGTGGGGCTGACTGGCCAGTAGTTCCCTGGGTCCTCTTTCTTACCCATTTTGAAGACTGGGTGACATTTGCTTTCTTCCAGTCCTTAGATACCTCTCCTGACTGCCATGGCCTTTCAAAGATGATAGTGAGCAGCCTCACTATAGTGTCCATCAGTTCTTTTAGCACTCATGGATGCAGTCCATCAGGGCCCATGGACTTGTAGATGTCAAATTTGATTAGGTGTTCTCTAACCCAATCCTCCTTCCTTCCAACATTCCTTTACCCTGGTCTCCTGGGTCAGAGTCCTAAGAGATGATCATGTCAGACCAATGCAAAGAAGACATTCAGTAACTCTGTGTTCTCTGTTACCAGCATCCCCACTCCATTAGTAATGTGTCCTCATTATCCTTAATTTTCCTTTTGCTGTGAATTTGTGCATTTGAAGAAGCCCCTCTTGTTCCCATTGACATACTTGACCAGATTTAGTTCCAGATGGCATCAAGCTTCCTTATCTCATTTCCGGTTACTTCGATAACCTCTCTATAATCATTCCAAGTGGCCCAATCCTGCTTCCATCTCCTTAATGATAAAAGTGCTAGTGAGAGTATGTCAAATTAAAATGGCAGGGCTGACTTCATCAAAACTTCCCGTCCCCTCTCTCCGGTATTCTGGAACTTTAGTTTAGAGCCAGCTTCTTCAGTGACTCTCCTCACAAACTCCTAGTCCTTGCTTTAAAAAATGAGAAACCTCTCTTTCCTCAAGTAATAGTACTACTTAAAAAAAAATGAAACACATATTTAAAAGCTATGCAAGGTAAGAAAGATTCAGCCTATGAAGAGTATAATACTATAGATCAATAATACAATATTTAGATCAATATACTTTGTGGCAGGATGACAGTGCAAAGAAGAACCACTGCAGCAGTGTGATCCTTTAAAACTGATGAATTGAGCAGCTGCATTTAAACAGGTTTCAAATCAGCTTGTTTGAAGGTTCTGAAAGAAAAAATAGTTCAGTGGTTATAAACATGAATTTCTGCTGGGACTAAAGGCAGATAAGAAGGAGAGAGGACAAGATGAGAAGCAAAAACCCAACGTTCAAGCTGGTTAGTTTTAGTGTCAAGGATTGGTTTACCCTCAGGTTTTCTTCATTATTCCTCCTGTCTTAAAAATAACACATAATGCATTGCTGAATAAGACAGGAGTAATTGGCTGAGTTGTCGGTTCCCCTTACATTTTTGTGCCTGGATCAAGAATTCTTCTAAACTCCCAGCCTTTTCAGAGAAAATTCAAGATAAAGCTCTTGGTAGTAGAAAATCTATAAGGAGAGATGGATTAATATGATACATCATCCTTTGTTCTACATACTTCCATTTTGTTGATTATTAACTCTATTTTTCATTACTTCAAATTCATTGTCTTCAGGAACTGTTTTGACAAGGAGAACTTTTAAGTTCTGGCATTATTGGGGAAATGCTGTCCTCTTCTGAGGAACGCAGGCTGGCATTGTTGAAACACAACTTCATTGCCCCCTTTCAAAAAGCAAAGCAAGAGCCTGAAAAATGGAGTGGGATTGTACAGTTCCCTCTACTCTCAGTAGAGTAGGTTCTACAAACAGTAGAACATCCAGCCTGCAGGAAGACTTTTCCTGGTTCCCTCAAAGCTTTGTGGCATTCCCTGTGGGCACTCTTTGCTCTCTGGGAGAGAGGTGTTCATGCAAGAGAGAAAGATGCATCTCCTTGGTGGAAGGGAGAGGGAAGGATAGAGATGAAGAAGGATCTTCATCCAAGCAAGCCAGTGAGGGTACTAGGAATTTATTAAGTCTGAAATAAATGTTTTCTTCCTCAACCATCTACTGTTAGGGCTGTGATGCGACTTTCTTTCGATCACTATAGAAGGTTCTTAGAGGACAAGAGTGGAAAAATTGTCTGTAATAGCATTAATTATTCTTAATTAAGTAATCACTGCCTTGTGTGTTGTGTACAGTGGTTTTGAAAAGTGATGTTTAGTACTCCTAGAACATGGTAACTACTGCTAAAATACCGAGTTTTTGTATCTGAATAACTGAGTAACTGAATCCTAGCTGCAGTACTGTGTTTTCTTCATTTTTTTACGTTTGGTCTGCTCTGCCTCCTGCATGTTTTGTTGTTGTGGCTGGCCTCAGTCTTGGCAATTTAGTAGTAGGGATCTATTAATGATGGAACGATTTAATAAGACGCCTATGTCTCCGCAACAGGAGATACATTACAGTGTTCAATTATTGCTAATGCTGTTGGGACATGGAAGAAATAGTTTCCAAAGGATAGTTAAAAGGGAGAAGTTAGCACCAAATACCTCCCTTGCACAAAGATGCCTGATTAGTCTTTATTGTAGTCTTTATGAGAACATTGTACCATTAGAAACATGCCTAACTATTAATAAATTAAATAAATAGCATTTTTGGCTTCCTGGTAGAGGATTTGATATTTCCTGGCTTTCCACATCTGTTGCTAAAGCCAAGTTTTAGTTCTTTGAAAAGCTATTGCCTGGCTTGTCTTCAAGGAACACTTCTTGTGTCCCATCTTAAATGTGAGAACTAACCATGTACATTGTGTTCTTACATTATTGTACATATGAATGGTTTATACAGATTCTTTTTCTGACTAGGTCTAATACGAAAGTAAGTGGGGACTAGAAAAAAGTTTTGGTAACAGGGCTTCCCACACTCAGCCATGCTCAAGTGATCCCTAAGGAGAGCTGTCATGTCTCTGAAGTTTGCAGGATGGAAACTGGAAACAAGCAACGCAGGTGGTCAAGTGTGGCCATCTATGTACTGTAGTATGCAACAGGACCTGGCTTAATCTAGTCTGTAATGCCTGCCTTTTGCTGGTAGTTAAAGATAAATACTTGTCCAAGGGAAGCTCTTCAGCTGTTAATTAAATTTAAGGTTTTCAAAAAGTAAAAAATCTCTGAATTTGTTTATTATCTTCCCACTCACTGGCTCTTACGGTACTTGAGACTGTACTTTTGATGGGTCTATGATAGGTTTATAGTACTAAATCCTCTTCCTCATGAATCCATACTGTGATAAAGTTGAATAGGTAGAGTCTTGAGTTCCATGGTAAAACAAGTTTTGCAGGTTTGGATTTTTTGGTTGTGGGTTGGGGTTTTTTGGTTCTTTTGTTTTATTTTGTTTTGTTTTAAATTGCCTGTGACTTTTATTTCTGAATTCCCTCCAGAAAGGCCAGGTGAAGAGATGATTGTGTCATACCTGTATCAGAGAGTTGGATGCTTCCAGTAATGCTGATAATGCTGAGTGCTTTGTAGGTGTGCATGCTAAAGCAAATAAATGGGTCTCACACCTCCTGATTTCCTGAGCAGCTAACATTAAATAGCACAGCAATCTTCCAGTTATATCTCTCTTTCTATCTGTCCCCTTGCCACCCTGAAGCAGGCTGATCTACAAACCAGGAATTCCCAGTCAGAATCTGCATCCTGAGCTGAGAATCTGGTAGTGACTTAGAAAACCAGAGGAAATGTCAGAACAGTCAGTCAGCACAGATGGGCACAGGTGTTACCTCCTGCCCTGTCTGTCAGACCATAGCACCCACTTCACTGGAGGACTCCCTCGAAAATTATGACCTTGAATTCTGAAATCAAACCCGGTGCTCCAATTCAGAGGGAACTTCCCTAAGCACAAAACTATAAGCTATTTTGGGGGTTACATTACTACCTGTCCTGCTCTGGAGCTTGATTACTTTCAAGAACGTGTGAGTTAAGGGCCCAGAAGGTCAGTATAAAAGAGGGAGCCTGCCTTGGTAGATACTTGATGTTCCACAGTACTTGGATCCAAAGAAATAAAGCTAAGGGTAGACACAGTGATCCTGGGTCTTCCCCTCCTAGCACGGGGACCAGACCTCTGAATGACAGAGCTGGATTTTGACTTTCTTGCTTCCATGGCCAAGGATTTTTTACACTCCTGGGCCTGATAGCCCAGCTCCAGCATGTTGGGTTTGATGAATTTATGAACTCATACTTGATGCTGATTTCCTTATCTCAAGGAGAAAAAACTTGCTATGTGATACGTAAATGCGGCCAGGCCTTGTTGAATGACTTGTCTAAGGTAAAGTTATTCTCAGCTCAGGCGCTGGAAAAAAGGCCTGGGGGGAACTGACAGCAGCTGGCAACAGTGCTTGAAGAGGTTGAAAACTGTCACACAGGGGCTGCCACTGGCTCTGCTCTGGGGAGCCCCAGTGCAGCAGGAATGGGGGGCTCAGGCTGGCACTGGTGCAGGCTGTAGAGGCGTTGGTCTCTTGAGGCAGTTCTCGCTTGCATGGTCTCAGCCACATGCTGTTCCATTCTGTTCCATCTAAGTAGGGCAGAACTGCCCTTTCCTTGCCAAAAGCCACATTCTTCTCCAGTGCATTTTGTGTTTCTTCTCATCCCGCTCTGTCTGCAGACAGACAGCATTCACCATGTTGCTTTGCATTCAAATTGAGTTTGCCAAAGTGTTCTCTTTCTCTTGGAGTTCTGAAGTTTCTCTTCTCTTTGCATGTGAGCACTGAAAATATATGTAGTCCTTAGCAAGTTGCTGGCACCAGGTGACCTTGTTTGCACCCTTACTTGCTTGAATAGGGGATTTGTGTGCCAGGGCTTAGAAAGGGGTGATTTGCAGGCTAGTGAGGGGTAACCCTGTGATTAGAAATTCCACGATCTGACAGAATGCACATTTGACCTGCTGGTGTAAAATAGATTATTACTCCATTATGTAAATATTTTAAGTTTCAATTTTGATAAGAATCAATGACAGAAATAAATGGGTGCGTTCCTACCTGTCTGTAGAAGTACTTACTAACATGAATTGCAGTGCTTGGTTTATAACCATACAATAGTGGCTTTGATTAATAATGCTTTATTAGTTAAAAACACAGACTTACTGAATAAATCCTACTTACTCTATTGAATGGCTCTCCATGCCTACATAAAACCATTTCAGTAATTAGAAAACTGGTATAGTATTTCTCTATATTGAAGACTTTGAGTTGTTAGTTCTCTGTTAGCTTTCCTGAATTCCTACATGGGATTTCTACTTGACCACCACTCTTGACACAAAAAGGAAATGTGTCCTTTCAAGTTGCATTTTATAATGAGAAAGGGCAGGCGTGGTAACACAGGGTTTCATAGAATTGTAGAATCATGCAAGTTGGAAAAAAACATAAAGGTCATCCCAAGAAAAGAGGAGGGGGTGGGGGAAAGGGTGTCTCTCTTTCTGACCTGTGCTGTCTGCTTCTGTGCCAGGATCAGAGAAATGAGACTGGAGAGGCAATATCCCTTGTGTTTCAAAAGAGTAGAAGAGTATGCCTGAGAAATGTGACATGAGGCATCTTGTTGAGAGCTCACCTCTGTCTTTTTCTAGAAGATCTAGGTTTGTAACTGACTTTTTTCTCTCCCCTTTCTATATAAAACACAAAGCACTGGGAATCAGTTGTTTTATCTACTACTGAAATGCAGCCATCAGGGCAGAATAACATGAGAACAGTTTGAAAGGAAGCATGGAACACTATATTCAACTGAAACTAATTACCTGATTAGGTTTTGGCCTGGCTATGTGGGTTGACATCCAATGGACTTGGCGACAATACCTGCCAGCGAAGCCAAGTCTAGTCTTGCTTCGTTTAAAGGCTCTGGACAAAACTTCTGGACTTGCGTGCTGAATGCTAAGCAATGTGAAAATAGGCCACTGATTTAAAGTACCCATGGCTACAGTGGGTGTTCAGTGGGGAGATGGCATGGTTGCAGATGAAGGAACTTTTATGTGGTTTAGAAATACTGTTTTCCATTTAAAGGTGGTTCTGTTTGAAGCATTCAATTGGGTGAAATTTAACTCTGCATCAGAACATCCTCTTTTTACAGCTATATGATTAGCACTTTTGTTTCCTTCAGCACTTCAAACTTATTCCTTTAGAAACTTAGTCCAAGTCTGACATTGAGATCTTTTAGGTTTAGAAAATCACCTAAAGGGATGATATCTCACCTAGTCTGCTACAGCAGTTCCTTTATCTCCACAGAAGTTAAACATGTTAGGTCTGCTTTATTAGGTGAGAAGCATTTGTTACTGCTATTCTTGTCTTCTTTTGCACCTTTACTGCAAACACTTTTTTGATCTTTTGGTCTCATTGTTTGGAAGATGACATGTTTTCCAGATGGGAGTACCTATGCAACATCTGAAGTGTCTATAGTGTTAGGCATTATAATTACCAGTGTGATGGTAGTTTTTTGTCTTGGCATCTCTCTAAAGGAAAAAAATTAAAATCATTACTTGGAAGGTTTGGAGCTTTACTGGGAAGAGAGTCTTTCTTCTGTACGCTATTATAAAAATATTCATTAAGAACAAAGGTGAACAGAGCACTTTAGAAAGACTTGGAAGTGTTCTCATCTCCAAATGGGAAGCTTCTGTGCTGCACCCACTTCTGGCACTGCAGAGACCCTCTGTTTTCCTTTCCCAGGGAGAGTGATATGAAATGAACTGCCAAATGAGCAGTTCACTAGTGAGCATTGACTTTATTAGGAAATTTAGTACACCTACTCTGATATTCTGGAAGCACATCAAGACACATTACTAAAATGGATTGGACAAGAGTTGGTGAGGGATACTCCACAGAACAAGAATACCTAATAGCCAACCATAGGAAAAAAGTATTTTTGCCATCTGGCTGACTATTTTAACTTAGCAACTAGCTTACGCTCTGACTTATTCCTTAACATCTAAAATACATATTAAATCCTCTCTTGTTTACAAACCTTCTTAAACCATTTGCTCAAGAGGCTTTGCAGTTGTGAAGTCCTCAAAGTTTTGTTTAAGCATTTCCTCTTACGGCAAAAATAAATCCATCAAGGTTTTGGCCTCATGCAGAGACAACAAATAAAAGCCTGCAAGTGCCATAAAAACCCCAAGAAACTTCAGAAGCAATTTAAAATAATAAAATTAGGTTTTTGGACACCCCTTGCAACTTCTGTGTGGAATGAGGCTGGGCTGGGATTTGGGGTCTGAAGAGGCAGATTGGAGTTCATTTTGTGTAATCTGGTATTCCCTTCCCCTCTCCCCTGCCATCCCCAAATCAGCTCTCACCATCTTGGCAGGGGTCTCTTGAGCCTTTGCTAGCCAGGAGTTTGCCCAGCTGTTTGGCCCAGGATTTCACAGAGAAGGAACTGTTTCTGGTTGAAGCTTCTGTAAAACCACCACTTCAGCCATCAAAGCATTAGTGTCCCTGTGGGGAAAAAGCAAGTAGTTGGAGAGTTTCGGGAGGGGTGAGGGGGAGCAATGTAATTTTCCAAAGGGCCTGGCCTCTTCGTGATAGGTAATCACCCTAGAATGGAGCTAATCTAGGAAAAGTGATGGGATTATAAAGACGATAAGATCTCCACTTCCAAAAGCATGCGTGAAGTACCAACTCCATTCCAATTCCGCGGTTTGAAAACGCGTCTCTCCTAACAGTGCCTTGCGTTGCCCTTGCAGGATGATTTGGAAATTCGCCTTGTCCGTTTTCCTGATGGCAGCGCTGGTCCGGGTGACGGACAGCAGGAAAAACCGGCCCGCAGGTGCCATTCCCTCCCCGTACAAAGGCAGCAGCAGCAACCACTCGGAGCGCCGGCAGCAGCTGAACAAGGAGGTGTTGGCTTCCAGCCAGGAGGCCCTGGTGGTCACCGAGAGGAAGTACCTCAAGAGCGACTGGTGCAAGACGCAGCCGCTGCGGCAGACTGTGAGCGAGGAGGGCTGCATCAGCCGCACCATCATCAACCGCTTCTGCTACGGGCAGTGCAACTCCTTCTACATCCCGCGGCACGTCAAGAAGGAGGAGGAGTCCTTTCAGTCCTGTGCTTTCTGCAAGCCACACAAGGTCACCTCTTCCACCGTGCAGCTGGAGTGCCCCGAGCTAGACCCACCGTTCCGACTCAAGAAAATTCAGAAGGTCAAGCAGTGCCGGTGCATGTCTGTGAATCTGAACAGCTCAGGCAAACTGTGAGAACAGGCGTGTAGCTGCTGCTTGGGGTTGCCTCCATCAGCTTTACTGCTGCCTCTCCTCTCCCACTGAGCAGACTGTCCATTTTGTTGGTTTGTTTCTTCTTTTCCCCCTTTTTTTTTTTGGTGTTTTGTTTTCTTTCAGGAGGCATCTCTCCAGCAAGGAAAGGCTCCTTGTCACTTGCCTACTGGAATAACGCTTTTTAACAGGCTGTGTTAGGCACATCACCGTAAAGTTTCATTGTATTTTAAATATCATCCGGCAGTTGAATCTTCTGGAGTGGAGCAGGCTCCCAGAAGCTGGGATTGATCATCTAAGTGACCAGTTGGCTGAATCCAGCATTAAATGTTTCCACTGTGTGGAGTAAAGCCCTCTGCCCTACACTCCAGTTCCCTCCACAAGTTGAGAACGCCTTCCCTGTGCTTTGGACTGGAGCTTGCTTCTCTCACTTGGAAGTGCTGGGGTGCTGCCCAGGACTGGGGGACACAGATGAGGGAGGACGAGGAGGAATGTGTGAAAAGCAAGAGAGACTCTCTGACGAGGCTTCTCTCCTCAAGATGACTTCAATTGTGCAATGACAAATGGTTCTGGGCTTGTTGTCTGAATGGCAGATCAGAAGGAAGGGGAAGAGGGTGAGGCGCTGGGTCAGCCACGGTGACCGCAGAGCAGACTGAGGGTGGGTTCTGATGCTGTTGTGGTTAGAGTATATTGAACACATGGTCTCTGCAGCAGTGTTTATTTTGTAACCTAGCTATAGTAAACAGCTGTTTAAAGTATTATAGACCTAGCCATGTATATTTTTCTTGTGGCAGAGTATGCCAGCGATTAAAATATGTTAAGAGACTTGGTTGCTAGGTCAGCTGCCTGGCTTAAAATGGACATGGTTTTACTATGCTTTTGGTAGGTTTTTGTATGTTAGATATGTGTGTGTGTTTCTTACTCCAAAAAAGACAACATCCATTTATGACCTTATATTTATGCCTGCTCAGACCAGGGAAGGTGGGAGGGTTGTGGGAGAGAACACTTAAGGGAACAATGTGTCCCCAAAGGTATAAAAGCACTGTCACACAAAGGACAAAGTTTGGTTATTGCTGGACTGAATACAAAAGCTACATAAGTGTCATCAGGTTTTGGGAGTGGTGTCTCTCCCGTGATGGGAAACCATGTTAATGTGTTAGTGTTAAAAGGACAAACGCCTCAGTCAGTGCTGCTGGAATGGGTCACAGCTGTGGGAGCAGGGAAGAAAGTAAGTTGTAATTGCTACACTACTGGTGGTCCACTCAGTTTTTGAGACCTGCGCAAGAAATGTTGGTGAGCACTTGCAGTTCATTTTAAATCATACTATGTTGTTGTACAGCTGATGGAGTTTAACATGTCCCGTATATCCCATTTGTTGCAGTTATCATCTGTATTAGTCCCAGCTGCATTAAAATCCTGTCTCAAACCAGCCCCTTCCCCCAAACCAAAGCCAGCGTGCACTCAGTTGTCTGAAGCTTACAAATTAAAAATGACACGCCGACTCCCTGTGCATGTCTCACAGCTCAGCATCTGCAGCGAGTGAAACCAGCCTGCTGCCGGAGCCCCTCCCCACCAGCTTCTTCACATGCAGCCACTTCAAGGGGTTAATATGTTCAGCACTGGCGCTAGCCGGGGCTTCGGAGCCACAGGTCTGCATTCTGTGACACAGGACTCCCTAAGAGGCTTTCAGGACTGATCTCCACAAGAGCTCACCAAGCGGTTTACAGGGACTGGCATGGGCAGGGTGAGGTGGGTCGGGTCTGGCAGCCCTGGTACGTGGACAGCTTCACTTTTCTGCTGTGACCCTTTCAGAAGTGTGCAGGGAGACCTGGTGCTGCTGCCCTGTGCCCAGCCCCAGGATGAGCACAACTCAGTCGAGTCTTGAGAGTGTGGGTGGGGGTGGGGGGCAGAGGGGGAAGGTGGCAATATAGTCTACTAAGACTTGAAAGGAGTGAACTGAAAGTCAGACATTTTGGACCAGAGAGAGAAAAGCACCCTAGTAAATTCACTTAAGAAAAACGTGCAAGAATCTTTAAGCTATGCCCTGCCTGGGTTTTTCACCAGTTTGCAATATGAATATGCTGCAGCTTAAAGCTCCTTCTAGGAGCTGTGTTTATGTAAAAACTGAGTTGAGCTTGTAATGGTTAAAACTGTATTTAATTCTTGTTTTATAAATGAAAACAAAAAATGAAGAAATGCTTTAAGTATAATGTAATTATTTTATAGGTCAACTATTAAATTATAGATTAAATAATAAAGCTACTCTAGGGTTATATGGCATTCAGGTGTTCTGCTTCAACAGCTTGTGTCCAACTGCTCTCTAATCAGTATATTCTCCAGCTTCCTTTTTACCCTCCCAAATACAGGTGAATGATGGCTCACCCTAATGGGTTGGGAAAACCTAACTACTTCTCCTCTTGTCTCCCACTGCCCTCAAAAATACCTGGAAAGCAAGAGGGAAAAATAAAATGCACTAATCTTAGATTCTGGAGTTGATTCTGCATGCACTAATTCTGGGTTTTTTGGTCAACTGACAAGCAAAGCTCCACCATTGGCTGAAACACTGCCATTATTTGCCATAAGAAAAATAACAGACTTAATTAATTTTACTTAAAATATATATAGACCCTTATGTAACAGGCACCAAACTACCCATAAAGAAAAAAAACGTTATAGGTGCGATTAATGTTTGCTATTGGCTCTTGAGTAGGTACACCGTATGGCACTCCAAGAGTAGGGTAGTATTGTGGGGTTTGTGGGTTTTTTTTTTCCTTTCCAGCACAGAGATAATGCAGTTTCTCAAAGGAAAATTTGTGTGCAGAAAGGGAGTTGCCACACTGATGGATGAGCCTCCACATGACCAGAAGAGATGCCTGTGATGGGTCTTGAAAGAAGCAGGAAAACCTAGACCACAGCCAGCAAGGGAGGGCTATGTCCTTTATGGCACTACACTTACAGGGGCCTTTTGCTTTCTTCCCTTTCCTGTACCTTTATCCAAATCTCACAGGTCAATGTTTGGAGACTTCCTTTTTTTTTTTTTCCCCATAGCTGTTGCTTTAGAGAGTTAGTGTTTGCTTTGCCTTAACTACTCGGGTACCTCGAAGAGCCTCTGTCACGTAGCTCAAAGGGAGCTCAGCTCAGCAGTCATGTCCTCAATGCCCCTCTCTCATTTCCACCTATCTTTTGGTCAGCCTCCTGCTTTGTGCTTTGCAGGTAACTTCATTTCCCAGCACCCACCTGATCCTCCTCTGCCTGAGGCACAGCCCAGATTCCAGCTCCAGTTCTCCATCACTACCCGACGGTTGAACTGTGGTACCAGGGGTGTATGCTGTAATCTAAAAATCTCCCTCTTGCAGGAGCAATCCAAGAACAAGGAGAATCTCTCCAAGTAGATTAAAAAGCTGTAGGTCAGACAGATGCAGTTACTTAAAGTGGAGTGGTGCTACAGGACAGGGGAAGGGAGGAGGAGAGGATGTTAAACTGAATCACAATGGCACTGCCATGCCAGCAGGGACCCCATTTGGGGGGGTTGGCAAGTGAAGTTTCTAAGAGCTTAAATTTGAGCAGCAGCTGGGAATAAATGAGATAACTGTGCTGACGCACTAGGGACCCTTTATCTTCAGAAAGACACCATTTTTTGAGGCAATGGGCTTACCTTTGGATGCTTTTACAGGTAGGTTGGATGAATGCAGATACAGGAACAGCACAGACAGGCCTGTCATAAGCAAGAGAATAGCTCAGAAAAGCTGTTCTGTTATGAGAATCCTCATGGTGGGTGGCAGACATTGGTGGGAGGCATAGTTTTCTCCCTCTCCTCCCTTTGCTTACTTCTTTACACCATCTTCAGAGGAACTCAGCTTCATCAGTTTTCACTTATTCTGTCCATAGTAGTTTAAAATTGGTATAATTGAAGTAACTGGTATAGTGGATTTGTCACAAATTTGGCTTTGTTTTTAACCTAGAGTCTGCAACAAAATAATTGGAATGCAGTGACTTGCTATATGTTCTCTCAATTAAGCAAATATTTGCTTCCAACTTTTTAAGCCAATCACTGAAAAATTGGGCAAGAAAAATAGTCAGTCTATGGAAGATGCCTCTAAATATTATTCCCACTGCCACAGCTGATTAATACTTAACTAAGTTTTGGAAATGTTTTGGGGTGATGAAAGGTGCTTCAAAAAAACCTAATGACTACATGTCATG
Organism: Lichenostomus cassidix; assembly: GCF_008360975.1. Lineage (NCBI taxonomy): Eukaryota > Metazoa > Chordata > Aves > Passeriformes > Meliphagidae > Lichenostomus > Lichenostomus cassidix. The sequence goes on along the minus strand of NC_139483.1, from coordinate 45,168,225 downwards.
ACCATGCTTCTGAAATGCTTTAATTTATAAGAAAAACAACATGAATCCTCTTAGGTCCTCATAAAAAACCAAGATTGTTATTATCAGCAAGTCACATCTGCAGCTCAGGTATGAAAGTCCTCCTTTTCTGCAGCATTTAAGTGCATTTAAGCATTTAACACTGAGAGATATGTGGTGCTGGTACCAGCAAAGGCTCAGAATTTTGTCTGTGAGAACTCTTGTAGAATTAGGGCCAACTCAAAGTGTAGGGTGCTTATGTTGCAGTAAAGGGGCAGGGGGGACTGCAGAAAATGAGGGGAGAGGGGACCAGTGGGGTGTTCAACCTCTTTAAAACACACCCAAACAAACAAAGAAAAAGACATTAGTCCAGAATTCTATAAAAAGTTGAGTGTGCTGCTGAAAAAAAAGCAGAAGTACAACTTACACTGGGAGTCTGCTCTGGATGTTTTGTGGGTCAGCTGTGGTGCTGCACATAGTGGGCTACTTTGCATGGAAGTTTGAAAACAGGCTGGAGAGAAGCTGTATAAAAGAGAGACATGTTCAACCAAATAGGTTGGGTTTGAGTAAAATAAAAAATCTATGTTGCAGCATGTGTCTTAAGATCATAATATGGTACCATCAGTGCAGTCAACCTTTGACACTTCTTCAGAGAGAGTGAAAGACTTGAAATAACTTCTAGCATCCATGCTGCAGATCCAGTTGAAAGGGTATGTTTATATGTGACAGATTTAGCAGGTTGCTGGACAAAACACATATATATATACACATATATAAAAGTTTATAATACACGGATATGACTTTTCAATGCATCTTTTTGCCCTAATAGCAATCTCTTGAGACTGTTACTTCAGCTACGTTAGTAGGACCAGGTTACAAACCTGAGCCAAATGCCAGACTGAAGGCATGCACAGGCTGGAGAAGTGAGTTTTACATAGTCTCACTGGATAAGGGATGCTGAAGCTCTCGCTACCACCACATGGGGAAAAGGTAGTGTATCCACATAATTGGGAATTACTGTCACTATCCTTTCAAAAGGCAAGCAAAGAGAAGCCTTGTTTCCTCTGATCCCTTCACAAAGGCTCTTCCTTGATCAAAGGAGCCAGAATAGGGTGTGGTGCTTATGGAGGAAACCGTTTGCAGCACTCTACAGCATAGCCAGAGAGTGACAAGAGAAGGAAGTTATTTCATTATTATTCCTTTTATTTTCATATAAATTAAAATTCTAAAAAAATTGGAATAGAAACACTAAATACAGTATTGCACATAGTGATCTTTGTTAGATGATCTATTATTTCATTTAGTATAGTAATATACATACTGTAGGTACTGAAGAGAACAGGAAGGCTACAAATGAAAACATGCTACTGTATCCTTGCACTTAGGAGCAAAGTTAGGAGGAAAAGACTATTGTTTACATAAATACAAACATGGATTTGAATCAGTGCCATTAAAATAGCTTTATTCTTTAAAGATTTTTCTTCCATAAGTTAGTTGTAACAGCAAATAATCTCTTATTTTCTCTTCCCCAAATAGTAACGTTACTCCCATCAACGCAAAATTTTAGAATTCTGTTCTTGGTAACTTATATCCCTGCCAAAAATCATTAGTAGTACAGATTTTCACATAGGTTTATCAGCAACAGGAGACTTGCTTTTCACACAGTGAAAAAAACCATTTTTTCTAGTGCTTGGTATATGTGAAGAATAACAGATTCCTGAGGTCATATTTTGCACTTCCTTTTTTTTTTTTTTTTTTTACACCCTGTAGAGTATATTAGCCTCTGAACAGCTCGGAATGTCTCTGGATGTGCTAGATTAGACAGGGAATAATGCAACCCCACAGGTTAGAGCTGATCTGCCTTACCCCAGTGTCTTTCAGGGTCCAAAGCTCTGAGCACGTGCATCCAACTGAGTTGCACACGCGATCTGCTTTCAGGAAAAATTAGGTTTGAAAGAAAAACATTAGTAATCAAGCTGATTGCTTTGGGGCTCTTAAATAATGGCTGGAGGAAGGGGTTGTTATCAGCTGAGCAGACCAAAACTGATACTGCAAATTCTGGATTGCAAATAGGAAGTAAGCACGTGGTCTAAAATGGAAGCCCTAAGTCATATATTTCAATCATTAACCTCAGGGACATTCAGTCAGGGACACTGAAAGCCTGGAGGAAATGACTACAATTCTGTTACATGTGAAATTGATGTCAATTAGTTGGTAGTCTATATTCTGTCACTAGAATTGGCTACTGTTTTCCATAAATGTTGTCTCCATGTGCATCTTCTAATGGCTCTCTAAAGGAGTTTTAAATTAACTGTAAAGCTAATTCCAGAAGGGAAGTCATGTACATGTGGCCAAAAGCCTGTCTGACTTAAGTGATCAGCAGTTAAAACTATACTATACCTTCTAAAGCTCATGTAAAAGTATTAGCTGCTTTATATATTAACAAACTATAATAGCCAAATCTCTCATACTCTCTATCATACTTCTGTGCTTTTCTGTATTTTTCTGGTTTTACCTTTTTTTTTTCTTTTTTCTTTTTTTTTTTTTTTTTTAATGCTGGATTTCTGACCCCCATACCACCTGGCATTCACTATCTGGCAAAAGATGAAGTAAAAGTATGGTGCCTTATTGATTTTAAAGATAGTTACAGTAAACATCTTGTTCCACAAATATTTAGTCATGGAGGGCAACCAAACAAGTTGGGAAAGCATTGATTATACTGTATAAACAGCACTTAACGATTCAAAATACAAACTACAAATGCCAACATGAAACAGATACAAACAATTCACTAGGAGTAACATTTCTTTCCCTAATCTAAGTGCAGTGCCATGAAGTATTTGTGTTAGATGTTGCCAGAAGGAATGGAAATGTTTTACTGTACCAAGTAGCATTCTTATGAAGTTCAACTTAATACAATTTTCAGCATGTTCAGAACTGATGCAGATGCCACTTCTTATGCATGCTGACTTGTCCTATTTGTAATATACCATACACTTTACAAAATACCGTTTTTGAGTGGCAAAGGAGATACAGAGTACAGGGAAGGTGTTTCAAGTCCATACCTAGTCTATTTTTGGGCACTCCATTAAAGTGATTACATTCGTGAATGAATGTACAATAACACATCAGTTGGTGGAAAACTCTAGAGAACAAAAAGCAAGTTTTAAAAATTCAAGGAAGCAAATGATCAGGATGATGTAGTTTCCTTCCCTCTCACTCCTCACCCACAGGCATGTTGAGTTTTGGTAACCAGGTAGCAATGGCTTTTGAATGTCTTTTCTCAGATTTTCATACTTATCTTTGCTTTCTGAAAAATAAAATAAATTAAAAAGGACAAAATTTCAGTGTACATAAAACTACCTTGCACAAATATGAAAAGTATAGAAATACATAGGGAAATGTTCAATTATACTTACTGTAAAACTGACTTCACAAATATACTTTGAAGCTAGAACTGAAGTAGACTACAGCTATACACTGCTTATGAAATATTTTTGTTTACTTTCCTTTTCACTCATCAAATTTTCACTAAGAACCTGTTTCAGCACAAATAGTAATGATAATGATACAGGAATAATTAATCAAGTAGTTATTTCTTAAAATAAAACCTTCAGTGTCTTTATATACAGCAAGATACAAGTTAGATGGAGAAATGCAAAACAATGTTTAAATAACACGTTGATCTGGTTTTAAATAAAATTGAAAAAATATAGTTTGTCACTCATCACCAAGCTTGTACTCCATCTACATTTATTGTGGCACTAACTACAGTCAGCTCTCACTAAACATTCAAAATAAGAAACAATAAATGCAGTATTATTCCTTCCTGTGTCAGATTATGTTAGTTAGAAAGCAGTAAATTACCACATGCTTAATTTACAAGCTATCATGGATACTATGACTACAAAGCATAAAAGAATTCAGTCATGTCTCAGGGTGGGGGGGATGGGTGGAGGACTCAGACAGGGACACAGACACATGGAAAGATCTTCTATTATAATATTTTCCAAATATAAATGGTGGCCAGTTGCTATAGTTGTAATTGAAATGTGAAGTAACAGAATAATTTTTTACTAATTTTTCTGTGAAAACAGTCATGATCTTCACAATGGTTAGGCAATCGTAGGGGAAAAGTTTCATTGAATGACCAGAATTACTCATCTATTATCACTGAAGTTATTTATTTGTTTTCAAAAGAAAGGTGAAAGTCCAGAATTATCTTTTTCTAGTGTTTGTATTCCAAACAAATCCATATCAGTGGATCAAAACCCACTGTATTTGATACCATGATGCAGCTTGAAAATGTGTAACTATCAAAATTCTTCCTTGCCTTCTGTATCTGTAGAAAAGAGACTGAACACAGAGTGAATAAGCTGGAAGACCAGAACTACCTTTCTGCCTTCTGCGTGCAACCCATACTAAGACTGGGAAGAAGACAGATTGGCTCCATGGGGTAGTAATAAAATGCTCTTGCTTGTGCTGCATCTATTTTGTGGAGTAATATTCATAGGCAGATTTCAAGTTTGTTAATCTAACACCTTTAAGAAAAACATTAAACATGAAAAAAACCCCAAAAATCCAACTCAGAACAAAAATATACATCAAGAATAACCTACCTATAAATGCAAAGAGAAAAAGGTAGAACAAGTGATAGAAACACAAGTATTGCTACAATTTTTACTTACAATTCCAGAGTCATGTTTTGGTCTTATATTGTATAGCGATTTCCCCTTTTTCTGCCTGCATACTTCCTCTGCTTCTTTGACTCTGAAGAGAGACAAAAATCTATAAATACTCCAACAACAACACTTACAAAGACAATGCAGTACATAACTTACAAGTTTAGGCCTGAGGACACAGATGGATAACTTTATTCTCCATGTATTCTTTAGCATACTCCACAAAATAGCACTTGCACTCTGGGGCTGTTGTGGCCATAGCTGGCACTTACAAGGACAGGCATAATCAACTGCACAATCAATTCTAGTAACAAAACCAATCAGTACTTACTGCAGGTGAAGATTCAAATGTATGAGGGTTTAAAATACACTTTATGACAGGAAGTTTACATTTCAGAACATTCATGCAAACATTGCTAAGAAAAGTCCTTTTTTTTTATCACTATTTAAAATAATTCTTCATCCATTCTAACCGTCGGTATTTCAACTACAGTTTAAACAAAGTTCCTCACCAAGCTTTGTTTCCTTCCACCCATTTTTGTTTGTATTTAAAACAGAAAAATAGCTTAACCTAAATTTCCAGCCATCGCTCTTTAACTTAAAAAAAATGGAAAATTGCCATGAACATGATGTTTAAACCAAGGTGATGCCTGTTACTACACATCTCTAATTCCAAAGCTGGGGGACCTCAAGGCTTACATGACCACTGGGGATGAATACACTTGGGCTGCTTGAAAGCAAAGAGAGGAGCAGGTTCTAAAAGTAAGGGTCCACTTCTTAGTGCTTCCTAACTTGCAAATCAGTACCAAATTAGGACCCTGTGAAATACCACCACATTTTGGTGAGAGAAATGTCCTTTTTTGTCACGCAGATAGGAAACAAACTGAAAGGCAGAGGACTACACTCAGACTGGGAACCTGCCAGAATCAAGCTGATGGGTTCAATGCCACACTGTAAAATATTTCTTTACCATTTGCACTCATTTTGTAGATCAACCTTGTAAAAACACATGGTTGCTGAACCACTAATAACACAGATTTATGTTATGAATTCTCTGAGCTTTGAAGACTTACATAAACACTTTCTCTAGGAGAACGTTAAGTAATGTGAGATCAGAAATTTATTGATACGTAAGAAAGTAGAAAACAAAAATTTAAATCCTATATTGGGTTGATCTTGCCAAAAATACAGACTTGAGATGGAACTTAGTCAGCCTTTTCACCATTATCCAAGACTGAAAAAAGAAACAATAGTTAAATGATATTAAGAAATCATATATCCTTGGCTGGCTCCTTCCAGTTTATCTCCAGACCAGTTGCATGTCTGTTATTTCACTGAGGCTACACAGGGCAATGTGAGAATCAGACTTTGTCTTACTATTATTTTTGAATATTTTTGTGCGTGTGGTAAGGGCCAAGATTTTGAAAATAAACATCCAGCAGAGTCTGCTAAGTGCATTAAAAAAACTGCCTTCACATTCATCTCTCCTTTATTCAGCTTCACCAGACACACCTTGTTCTTTTCATAAGTTTCAAATTTATACTTTCAAAAATTAATTTAAACGTCAGTTCTTTTCCAGCACTTCTACAAGCTGCCCTCTTCATTTGATGGGCTTATATGTCAGTGTAGGGAGACCTTCCTGTGCACAGGTTGGAGTGAAAAAAAGTTTTGAAACCTGTTATTTTCAAGCTGTGATGTGTTCTGTCTGACTGCAAATCAGATAGACTGCTGCAGCATAATCTAGAACAAAACTGTCAAGCAACCAAATAATTCACCTTTAAAATTAATTTAAACAAATTCAGGAGAAGTGGCAGCCAAAATGTGGTGATAGCTTCAAATAGAAGCTTATGAGCATGATGCAGAATGAACAAAAGAAAATTCAAAGACATTTTCGTTTTCCTACAACATTTTTTCTTCTGCTTCATGTCTACTTTCCTCCAAAGGAGGAAACATATCTTTGACATTGATCTTCCCTTGATCTTTTCCAAATATTCAGACACATTCCAACCTATCAAAAGCCACTCTTACAAAGCCAGATATAAAATAGCACATCTATCATATAACTTCCTTTTTTTCAAATACGAGTATAGCTGGCTCCCTTCACTGGTAGATATCATTTAAATAACAAAATGAAATCTTACTTGGGAGTAAATTAGTATCAAATCCCATCAAAATGACTGTTTTATCAAAGCAGTGTAATATATGCAGGTATTCTGACTACTCAACATGCAAATGGTAGCATATGTAACATACAAAAATATTTACCAAACCAGTTCACACAGGTCCAGATGTTATTCTTGGGAAATGCCAGGGAATCTTCAATTCCAGTCTTTGTCCCACCTAAATATCTCCCTTCCAGGGTGGATTACCCACTGCTTGCTAGCATACCAGGTCACGAGACAACACAGCTCCCTAGGCGTCTCATGTAAATTCAAAATAAAAATCCTCCCACAGTAAGGGACCCTTGATAATGCAGCTCTTTTCTAAAGAGCAGGTCCCATTAAGTGTCACTGTCAGTGTAACATCTCTACATATTCTGCTTCAATTAGAGATAGCTATTTGGAGAAAGGCTGTCTCTTCTTGAAACAGCGAAATGTTAATAACATGCCACACTGTGTAGGAGGAAATCAGAACTTCTGTGTCCTTTAGATAGTATTTCAAAAAATGACCCACAACCTCCAGACTGGCAAATGACAAGTTTAAGCTTGTGTTACCCAAATTTCTAGGATTATGTAAGAGGTGCTGGTCTCAATAGTATGGTTGTGGACCTCAAGGTTTTGGGAGCCTTTGTGAAATTCCTTGGAGTTTGAGCCTATTTATTCATACCAAGGGAAATACAGAAGACGAGAAGCATTACTCCCTAATGCACTTAAAGCTGAGAGCTAGCCACCACTCAGTTCCAGTTCCAACCATATCACTGACTCACTGTGTGGGTTTGGGACAGTTCACAGCCTCCTGGCTCACATCCTGCTCTCTGTGCAGGAAGATCCAAGTGGTTGGATAGAGCCTCAGTGAAGCCCATGAGACGCGTACGTTTGCTGCTTCAGCAAGAAATGTCCTTAGAAAGGTAAAGATAGCACACCAACGGCTCATTGTGAAGAAACTAAGTTTGTGACCATGTTAAATCTGGAAGCATAAAGAACTGTATAAATCTACAGCTGGATCTAAAAAAGAAAAGGCAACAGACTGGTGAAACAGAGGAAGAGGCAACCATTAGCCTTTCACAGGGCTAAATCACAAACCAGTGAAAGTAGCTATCAGTTTCTACAGTGTATTTTGTGAAGGCTGATGATTCTGCTTAATTAAGTTTTTATTAAATTTAAAATTAAAATAACTCAATCCTTCTGGAAGAGGGAAAGGATGTATTTTGGTAGGAGCATCCACATCATTTAAACTGCATGGTCTAGAAAAGCAGATAGAAAGTTACATTTAAAGTAAAGGCAATAGTTACAGTTAAGTTGGAAAATAATTTCCACTGGCAGTTTTTTGTCAGCTGCTTAGGTTTTCTCTATTGGCCATGAATGATTCTTCATCTTTCTATGAAACTAACAAGATTTAGGGAAAACCACATTGCTTCTTTCACTTCATGCCTGGTTCAAGTCATATTTCTCATAGTGGCAAGCAAACTCCTGTGTACCTTCCTCTTGCTCAAGCTTTTCCTTCACTACTACCCACTGACTTCAGTGAGACCCTAATCAGCATATAGGTGCAGGATAATAATATAAGACAAAAAAGTGCAAAAATCACATGAACACTAGTGATCATGTATTAACTCAAGACTGGGTTAACTTAGTGGTGAGTTGATAGAGCTTTATGAAGAAACTAAAAAATGTAATTCAGTAACAGGAGGAGGGAAGAGGATGTTTGGAGAAAACAATACAAGAGTCCCAGTGTAATAAGGAGAAGCAATTGCATACAATGACATATTTCCAAGCTCCAGACCAAAATGACCCTAGAGCTCTGCCAATGCAGAGCTCAGAGAGTACCAAACAGTTAAACAGACATTCTTAGGAAAGAAGTGGGGGATTCAATTGTCAGGCCCTGTGTGGAAAGATGGGCTGCCACTGGGGAGACTGTGGGGAAAAAAGTCCGAGGAAGGTGAGTGTTCCCCACTTCCTCAGAATTATGACCCTTAGGCAAAGGCAGGCATGTGATAGATTGATTTATTGTTCTGAAGATCTGTTCTTACTTAAACTATTTAGTTCTACACTACCAGTACTTTCTGTTGAAGAGGCTGTTCAGTCCCCATATAGAGCCATCACTCTCAGTGGCAACCAAATCCTCAGAGGCAGGACAGATCCCCAAGGCCTGATCTGAGAGTGGGAGAGGAAGATGGAGATGGATAGGACATGGTGTGCTCTTGAAGAAGCCAGGTAGTACACTTGATAACTGTGATGGGAATGCTTTGCAGGCCTGCAGTGTGCTAAACTTATTTGCTAAACTCATGCTCAGACTATCTCACTTCATACTTTCCAGCCGCTTCCCAAACTCACTTTCTTTCAGCAAACTGACTTTGGTTCATTTACTATCAACCCCTGTCCCACCGTATGCCAATTCTGGCTCAAAAGTGGGCATATAATTTTGACAGGAAAAACAATATCAGCTGTTAATTTCTTTATTTTGTTTTAATGGGAATATAATCCTACAAAAGCTAGTCTTCCCAGTCTAGACAACCTGAGAGTTGATTAACTCTCACTGTAGTAATCTGAAGAGCAGAGAGATTCAGACCCAGGGTAGATTCTATAAATACTTGTTAAGAATGTTCATCACTTGAATCTCCTTGAATATTAAATTTAGCTAAATCATTGCTTGCATTATTTCAGAAAGAATATACTACAAACCTCCCCAACAATAAGAAAACATGTAGGGAACATGCAAGAGTGGGCAATCCATGGATCAGTTAAAAAAAATAAATAAACAAAAAAATCTGCAAGGTAATGAACAGCCAGTCACAGAGGCTAAGATTTACAGCCCTGAAATCTGCTGCTTAAGATTCAGGGAGTCTAACAACTGTTGCCTGTGACAAAAGAAGCAGTTTCTTATTTCCATCATAATAAAAACTTTTCTCCAGTGCTATCACTGGCTTTTAACTCATATTTATTGTGAGACAAACATATAAAAATTATGATTAACTTTAAAGACAGCCTATAAGATGAATAAGCAAGTTACACTTTGGCAGGCACACAGGAAAAAGAAACCAGACATGCTTAAAAACCCAAAAGACAGAGTATTTTTATCTACCTTCTAGACCAAAAGGCAGCCTGGCCACAACCTTATCAAAGCTTAGATACTTTCTGTCATCTTTCAGTCCAGTGAAGGGGTAGCCACTTTCCTGCCACTAAACATTAATAATTTTGTCTAAAGTATCTGTGGCAGACAGATTCATTTCCTACTGGCTCCATCTAGGCTTGGTCTCCTTACACTTCATGGCGAGCACTATGACATGACAAATGTAATCACAGTGAGGGGACTGGAAAGTTATGCCTTAGATAGCACAGCTGCTCACAAAAACTTCCATGATAAACTCAGACAGATATTACTTTTACAGTTGACAGTATAGTTCATGAAACCCAAAAGACATTTTTCTGCAGATATTCTGTATTTTTTAACACACAACAAAGCTAAGGCAAATATTCTTTATACTACTAAGTGCTTATTATCAGTTAAATAAAAGGAATGTTGCCAAAATATTTTATGTAGCTTTGTCTGTGTTGAAGATTGAGTTAAACTCGTTTATAATAATAATAGTACATTTACATATAAAAACAAATAAAAAATCCTCCAGAAAACCAAATGCCAGGCATCTTTCAGATTTCAAGGGCAGAAAACTTTAAAACCCTCTCCTTATACTCTTCCAGGGCTATGTTCTGATATTTTATTCGTTGACTAAAATACTGAAAATATTTTTTACTAAGGGATAAACCAAAATACAAAACCCAGAATAGAAAATTACAATTCTCAACATAAAAGTCAAGTAAAAAAATGTAGAGCTTTTACTTTCATGCCAATAGAGTTGAAGTGATGACACAGATATGATTCAGTAACTGACTGCAAAGACTTTATACAGATAAGAAGTACATTGTGATGTACTTGGTTCCCTCAAACAAACTGATGAAACCTAACCTCTGCCTACCAACAGAGATAACATATCAAACTATCTTGACATCCTTGCTGGCTCCTTGCATGGTTAATTCAAGGACCATGAGGCAGACAGTGGCTATTGGAAAGACACAGTGAATAATCATAATTTCCCTCAGAGGATCACAAACAAATAGAATAAAATGTTTTAATCTGGACACTTAATACAGAAAGTAAACTGTGGCAGGACCCTGAATAAGATAGCTCCTCGGTCAACAGTGTAGATAGACTTTGGAGAATACATTTCAGATTTTTTTAGTGTGCATCATTTCAAATGAGCCTAAAATAAAGCTTTGAGGCCAACTGAAATGAACATTAAACTTTCCCATTTACAGAATATTACTGCAGTTCACAAAAACCTTAAAACTATTCTGAAAGTATTTCAATTCAGAAGTATTCAGTTTCACTTGGCTCTGTCTTGTAATCATACACTTGGTGATCTAGTGGTTCTGCTCTTAACTGTGCAGATGTACAGATATGAAAAAACACACCAGAAATACTGTGTGAAACATGATTTAAAGATCATAATTTTAACATTAAAGAGAATTTCACCTTGAAAATGTAACAAAATTTTAAAAAATTAACTGTTTAGGATGGCTATATTTCTAATAATATGCAAACATAAATATACGCACTTAAATACACTAAATATATTTCATGACCTTTACCATCAAATTGTCAAAGTGGCCAGTATTTCAGGCTGTACCTGGCTACCTTCGGGCAAGATGGAAATCACTTTCCTACAGACTTTACATACCGAGATTGAAGTCAATCTAAGAAAAGATAGTCATCACCTTCCACTGTTTTTCTTGGAACTGAAGCCAGGTTGCCCTCAAAGAAGCTGGCTACATTTTGGCTATTTGGTAAGGAAATTCAACAGGAAATGATAAGGCAAGGGAACAAGGCTAGAGGTGAAGCAAAACTGGTAATATAATCAGCAAGTGAAAGGAAAGAAGCTCTTGAGTGAATAGAAATGTGAGACTGTGTTAGCTGTAAAACATTTTTTAGCAGCAGATGGAGTAAAAGAAGGAAAAAACCACAATGTCTAAAAAAGAAACGTCTTGTAAACAGACTAAATGGAGAAGAAGACTCTTAAAGAGAACATGGAGACATATCCTGGACTGATGAGTTGCTGCACTGGTCATGCTGGGGCTACTACATTGGATAATTGAAAGCTACAAGATTGGCAGTACAAGCAAATATGAGAATTGGGTGAATAGAAGGGATCAGTGAAAAGAAAATTAAAATAAAAATGAAGTCAGCAGGAGAGCCACAACATTAAGAGATGGGACAGTAAGAGGCCTTGAACTTTGCTGCATGAGGTAAAAAGTACCCATTCATCATTACATAATTACATAAAAATGACTGCAGACACAGTAAGGCTCTTCTCAAATATGTAAGAAAACCCCTTGATGTTAGATTATTCCCTATACTGATACCATAAAATATGCCCACAGCCATGCACTTGCAGTTAATGGATAAATCCATGGATAACTCCATGCACTGCTTTAGCAAACTGCCAGTGAGCAAGGAAGTTAACATCTTAAGTAGTTCAGGATCAGTCTGGGTTACAGTAGATTTTAAGCCTTTGTGAGCATCTCAGACTTTTGGGGACCAATGTTCAATGACAAATGCTGCTCATTTGTAAAACATTGCAATGATTTATTAACATCAAATGCCAAAGTGATTATTTAGCATGGGAATGAAAACATTAACAAGTATAAAAAGTTTAGTGCCTGACAAATGTTCTCTTTAAAATTTTTAATGATATAATTATTTTCACCAATATGCAAGTGAAATGTTGGCCCTGTTTGTATCATAGGCAAATGTAATTTTTTGTTCAAGAAGTGGTGAACAGGAAAAGGTTAAAAAAAGATCAAAAAGATCATGACATGGTAGGAATCAGGGTATCCCATGTCACTACAGCTTTTACCATCACACCCAGTCTGACACTACAGCCATGAAGACAGTCTGTAAACTTCATTATGAAATGATTGGTATCTACCTTATTTTATGCAAAACATACATACTAGGATGCAATACAACACCGTCACTAGATAGAGACTACTGAAGAGCCCTTCTGCTGTTCATGTGGGGGCCCTTCTGGAATCCAACCTCAAACAAGTCACAAAAATTAGGAAATATTGCACGTTTGGAATTAGTTTTCTTACTAGATACTTCACTTTGTTTAAGTTTACTATTTGTAAGCACCAGTTGGCTCTCAGCTGCAAATGGAAATATTTTTTCCTGTCTTATAAAACACAGAATTGCGAAAAATGTTGGACTAAGGTATTCAAACGGATTTTCCACCAAAGATCCAGACTGAAAAACCTATCTCCAAACACCTTTTTTCAACAAACTTTTCCTCAAAAGTAATGCTAAGACATGTAAGTTCTGTCCACTTCCCCTAACCAAAATACAATGGTGTGTTCATTGGAAAAAAAACCCAAAACTGGCTAATTACCAAAAATGCGCAAGGAAGAAGAAGAAAACAAGCCATACTGAAATGTTGATCAACCTCTTTTATCTGGACAGCAAATGGTCTCTTTTTGAGGTACTGCCTCACAGGAATGTTCCTTGCTCCTGAATCTTTGGTGTGTTTGGTTTTTTTAAAGTAGATTTTCCAGTGCCCATAATAGTATATTCTGATCAGAAAGCCATTAAAGCTACAATTTTGAAATACTCCCAAAACCTGAAGATCCTTTTAATTATTCAATTCAATGTCATGTAAAACTGTCTTCTGCTTTGAAATGTCATTATAAGAATTATAAACCCAAGCCTACCAGCATGCAACTCAGTTGGTTAGAGTGTAATAAACACATGGAGATTAAAGCTCTCAAGTCAGCAAATGCATCCACCCATGACTACTCGCTAACATCACACTTGGAGCTTTAAGTTGGCATTACAGGAGCATGCCAAGCAAAATGTGACCCCACTAAACATACTCCACATGTTCATCATTGCCCTCTCATGTTGCAACTCCACATACATTTTTCATCTCTTTCCCTCCATCTCTGCATTTCTTTGCAAGTACCTATTCCCATGTCCCTCGATTTCTCACTCTCAAGTCTGACTCACTGGTTCATATTATAAGCCTTAACAAAATATCCCTTAAATTACTCTGAGAGGACATTGCTCGTGCTATGGGATTTAATGCCCTCCTCTGCAAGAAGTGGCAGCTTACCAATACACTCCTCACTGTGCAATGTACAGATATCCCATGCCAGACTTTAAATTGCTCAACAGCAAGTTTTAAATCATCCTGCCGAGGAGTCTGTAGGGAGACATACCAGTCTTTCTGCAGGGGGAGATCAATGAGCTGTGGAGACATGCTGGCCAGGAATCTCCCTTTCATCTAGATATACACAGTGTGACACACCAGGTGCCAGCTTAACTGCTATTCTTACGGGAATGGGCAACTTCTGCATTTGAGAGATGAATGCATTTTTCCGAGTTTATAGATTATTTTTAATGTGTCGAAGATTTATCGTGGGAGTTAAAGGGTTGAATAAAGCCAGCCAAAAGAAATTCTCAAGCTTAGTGTGATGCAAGATATCAGGGACTTACTGAATTCTACCATCATGTTGATTCTGCTTATGAACTCTCCTCTGCTGGCATCCCTGACAGAGTCTCTTGCCTCTTAGTAAAGGCAAGGGCCACAGTGAGCTTATGAGCATGGTAAACCTTACACAGCATTTACAGGGCACCTGTATCTGCCCCTCCCTCTTTCCTCCTCCAGCCCTCCCATCTAGAAAGACAACTAATACATGGTAAATCTTTGCCCTCTAGAACAGCAAACGTGTTGAAGAGATGGAAATGCATCTATAGCTGGAGAGGACTAACAAGTGTAAGCATCTCACTCGTACCCAGAGAAAGGGAAGATGGAACTGTGGCCCTGCAGATGAGTTTCTACCATATCATTGATCTGTTTCTAATAAGGTCTGAACTGGTATTGATGATCTAATGATGTTGATACTAACCTTTGACAGCAATGGAACCGTAAAACAAAATTTCCTGAAGGACTGACTGCTTTTTGCCACTGTAATGAGCCAGGGTGTATTTCAAGGTCTAAAGATGAATCATTGCTTTCCATAGCAATGTGAGATTTTCTAATAAATAAATGTATTTTTATAAAGGATTCCCATATTTTATATTTGATTGCCATGACCAGCAGTTGCTTTACTTTTTTCTTTTTAATTTATCATAACATTTTAAGACTTCCCTCTTGGGCTATGTTAGGTGTTGCCTCATGAGCTCTTTTTGTCTTTTCATTCCTAGGACAGGATATCTTTTCCTGGTTGCTAGGAAAATGGTAGGTCTGGGCAACAGGTCTGCAGGCCTTTGGTGGATGTCAAGAAAAATAAAAATACATCTTGCTCTAAGAGAAGTGCTAGAATGGAATAGCGCGCTTAAGATTGAATACATCTACCTCTGAAATGTAAAGAAACCATTTTTCCTTAGAAGGTGAGACTTTTTCAGAGGTGTTACTGTAGCTGTGCATTATCTGACTGTGTATTCAGAGAGCAATGTGAATCTGAGAGTATGCAACACCTGAAATTCATGTACAGACAATAAGGATGCTGAACATAAAGCTTACAAAATTCAAAATCATACTCTCTCTTTTCAAACAACATTGAAAAAATATTAGGGAAAATATGCCAGCTATTCTAGCCTTTCTTGCTGATTAAGCATAAAATGAAAGTTTATACTGACAGCAAACCTTTCAAGAGTTTGCAAAGTATGAATCCAAACCATAGACTATGACTGGCATATTAAATACATATTTAAAGCACATTGAAAATAGCACAACTGTAAAAACTCAAAACATGCCCTATGAAGTTTGATTATGGCTTTCCTTTTTTTTGTGTGGGGTTTTTTTTGTGTGGGTTTTTTGTTTGTTTGGTTTGGGGTTTTTTTTAAACTTGCTTAATCAGAAAGCAGTAATATTTGAAAATTTTCACCTAATATGATACATATTTCGGATAGGCATATCAGAAATTTCAATATCCACTATTTTCAAAAACTTTATAACTAATCCAATATCAATTTCTATTGGAATGATCTAGTTAGCCTTACATGAAGTAAGTCTAGTAAAAATATAGTACTAAAAAAATAGTACTTCTCAGAAAGCCTCTTGGCAGACCTATGCTTTTACTGCAATTTTCAGCTGCATTTTTTTTATTGCTACTGTATTTAAAAGTTTATCACACATAATTTTCTCTACAGCTGTTATTTTTCCAGTTCTGCTTTACTTCAACTGAGAGAAGAGTGAAAGCAGTAGAAAACTTCAGAAAAATTGTTTTAACTTTGCACCATTTTTCTTTTCTCATCTTCTTGTAAGGAAATACAAAGTCTGACACTTCAGTGTTTATCTTTTGCATATAAATGCCTGGCAAACCAATATGCAAGTTGAAATGCCAAGTGAAAAGTGTTTAAAATAGGAACTGTCTGACTGCTTTCTTTAAAACATACACATTTAGTCTATCAGTAACAAAAAGTAGTACCACTGTAGGAAACACCATCTATGAAAATCCTTTGGGTAAATTATTGTAAAAGAGTATGACACATATTTGCAGAGACTAAATAAGGAACAGCCTCTATTAGCAGTCCATAGGGAAGCTGGGATATAAAATATTCTAGAAGCATTGCCCATAGCATAAAAGTTTGTTAAAATAAATAATGAAATAAAGAAAGAGGCAAAAAACCCACCAACTAACCAGGGGTTGATAAAGATGATCAAACTAAAAAAAGGGAACAAAGTTATACATTTTATAAATAATTATTGTAAATAAAGTATGTTTCATGAGGCAGATACCTGATCAATAGTTCACCAAAGGTAGCATATCACAGTCTCTTAAAAAGTCTCACCGTATCTGTCACTTGATTTTGCTGCCAAAGAACAATTACAGAATGTTTCTCTGACCATTAAAGTTTTAGCCTGCTCTTCAACTTTATCAGCAGAAAAACTTTCAAGAACCTCACCAAAAGGGGAAAATCTACTTTCTTGAAATGACTATTTGTATTTCAGTGGAAATAGGGAGATTTCATATTTTTGTCACCTAAAGATCTCTCGATCTAGGCTGAGATTTTGAAAACCATAGTGTACATTCTTACACCTCAGGGCAACCCATATTTTTCCATCAAGGTTTTCTTCCTTTTCACTTATCAATACTGAGACACCTTCACAGCACAGTATCTGGTCTTTTACTAAGAGAGGCAGAAATGTGAATCAAGAAAAAGAGCCTAAAAGAGAACTTCAGATATCAGGTTGAACTATGATTGGAGGCAAAGTACTTTTTATGCAAAAGCTTTGGTAAGATGATTTAATCAAAGATTCTTCATTTTGGGGAAAATGATATTTGAAAAACTGTTACGCTTACTGCTAGTTTGTGCTAAAATATTCTAATTCTTAAAATGCAATGAAAAGAGCTTGACTTTGCCAGATCTGACACAGCACCACGCCAAACATATCTGAGAGGTGAACACAACCAAGAAAGACATCAAAGGTTCCTAAAGTCTAAGCCCTGTCTCACTTGAACAAATGAGATAGAGCAGAAGATTTAAATTTGATAAGGCAAATTAAAATTCAAACTAAAAATCAACTTGTGATTTTCAGGATGTATCATTTTCAGTCTTAATCTCAGTGACTTCCTGGACTGAATTTATGTAGTCCTGTCTGTCCACCTGACAGAGCCTCCTTCAACCCACCACTTCCAAGTCTGGGTTTGGATCTCCCTGCTGTTCTTCCTGGGGATCTCCAAGTTTCTTTTACCACTGTAGGTCCTTCTCACTGTCCTTTCCCTTCCCTGCCACACCTTGCACCTGCAGCCATTTGGTAGGTTTATACAGGTTCAGTTCCTTTCAGGCTAGAAACACCCTTGCTGTAGCAGGAACAAGCTGGCAGACACCTTTTTTTCTCTGCTAATTCAACACATCCTCTTAGTATACACATACACTGAACTGAAAGAGGGTCAAATGATTGTATCACAATCCCATTCTTCTCTTAAGCTTTAGATGTTTAGGAAAAATAGGAGGAAGAAGTTTTGTGCTTATTTAGCTAATATCTTTAAAAGGAAACTATTTGCAGTGAGAACCCTCTGGAGACTTTTTGGGGATTTTTTTAGAAAAATAGCTTAGTATTTTGAAACAAAAGGATATTTTTTTCAAATCCTTTCCTATAAAATATACAAGATTAAATTAACCTGTATCATGTAAGCAAATAAATCCCTGCATAGGAAAACAAAGACATTATTAAGTGTCAAATCAGTTTCAAAGAGATATACTTAATTACATAAAATTAGTCCAGCCAGTCAGTAATGTGAAATAGATCCCCAGAGATCTGCTGTACTGCGTTGAGGTTTGCATCATGCTCTTGCTATAGTAGCAGAATCCAGCTCTTTATCTCTGAGACTGCTTGTTCCAAAATTTATCCACTTACAGCAAATATATATGGTATACACAACACTGATTGTATAGATGTAAACCTCAAAGTTTTCAGTAACTTTCTAAACCAGTAGTCAGATGCCTGTGACAATTACACAGGATGAATATGCTTGAAAAATGGCTTGTTCTTGTCAGTTTACCTAATAACGGGCTGAAATCAATCATTTAATGAATGTAAAGCTTCAATCCTGTCATGTTTAGGCTCAGGTGTAGGTTCATTATCTGTATACAGAGCTCACTCAAGTTGCTAACAGTTGTAGGATTATATAACAGTGCTTAGAATTTGCATTTGCATTTGTTTAGTTTTTCCTTATCTGACATTTATTACTTTTTAAGCAACTGATTAATTCTTGGTATAATTTTTATAAATAAAGGGTGACCATTGTGGTCACACCCTGGCTGATTTTTCAAAGCTAATGTCTTTCTTTATGCCATGTATACCGCACTTGCTCCTGTGTACCACATCACCTAAGCTGTGAGTTGCAATATGATTCATTCTGAGTCTTCTTTTAACACATGGTCAATTTACTTATTCCTTCTGCCTTCCTTTTTCCCAACATCACCAAATAATTACAATATGCCATGTCGTGATGCCTTGGCTTTCTTTGACTAAATATGCCAATGGAAAATCTTTAATCAACTTTCAGGCCTAAAACAAGTCTTCCATTCCTAGACTTCAGAGTAGCATAATAGTTACATTCTCTGCCAAAAACCACTGTTCAGGTAATGGACCCAAAAAACTTTAGCAAAAACTGGTATTCAAATCCCACTCAAAAATTAGGATGACTGGGGGCTTGGGGGTGTTGGGGGTGGGTGTCATGATCTGTTAAAAAACAAAACCTGAGAAAACTCCAAAAGGCATTCAATAGGTTGTGTGGTAATGAAGTGCGGCTGACTGGTTTCTGTGCGATTGCTCCCAATAACATTCTTTGAGAAAAGCCTTTGAACAAACAAACAAACGTACCTTTCTTGAAGAATAAGTTTGTTTTCCTTCTTCCAGAAGTCTTTGAAGTCAGAACTGAATTCATGCCAAATACTGAAGAAAGAATGTGGAGACACCTCCTTCTCGCCCATTTTTGGTTTCATACAGAAATAGGCTGTAGTTTCCAAAAAGCTGTCAAAGAAAGCAGAAATAGCAAATGCTGCAGTACCCACTGTTTTTGGGTTTTTGGTTTTTTTTGCTTAATGATAACATAGTATTTAATTATTCTTGGTAGCAGATCTAAAATAAAAGAATATAAAAATGTAACAGTTCTGAGCTCTTCATACACAAGTAAGTAAGCAATGTAAGATGATTCTTCAGTAAAGCTGGGATCTGGCATTTATCACAGTTTCTAGTTTTGACCAAAGTATTTTCCATTTCAAAGCTAACATGAACGCACTGTCCACAGCCCTGAAAATCCAGATACCCACATCTACCCACATACTGCTTTTCTGTTATGTTTAAAGCTGTTTTCAAAACATGGAGTCAAAGCCCATAAAAGATTGTAAATAAACTCTTTCAACTTGTGTTAGATCTGTGCTACAGCACAATAGCTCAGGCTGGAAACTCCACAGAAATATTAAGACTCAAACCTGCTTTGTACTAAACAAGAAATGATGCAACAGAAAACTGGGCCAGGAGCAGTTGTGCTAGAAAACAAGTGCCGATCACGACCCTACCAGAACAATCCCACAATCCTTTCTGAGCCAAACTAGAGTAGCAAAGAGTAAAGTAAGTAAGAGTAAAGTATGAGTAAAACTAGTGTAGCAAACACAAAAGCTACTCCTCAAGTAAAAACTATTCCTGAAATGCAAAGGTAATATTTCCCACACTGAGTGAGGACTGTGACTGTGTCTAAATTTAATGTATTTTTGAGATTTTATTTCAGGAATGTTACAGAAGGGTACAGAATAATTATTTTTTTAAAATATTGCTTGATTAACTATTATTCCATTTTGTTTTTTCACTTTATGTTTTGTAAATATTGGAGATTTTAGGAATGTTTTCCTGATCTGAAGCTCAACATAGAAGCCACTGGAGAATTGCTCATTTTATGAAAAATTCAATGGAGACCTCTCACTTGAAATATAATTGTAGTTGCTTTGCTCACTGATCTATTAATCTTCATTGACTCCTATGATAATTTTCTCTGAAGCATACATCACAGTTTTAATCACTTTAACTGTGGGGGAAATCCAATTCCAATTAAATGGATGGAAATTTAATTTTAGTCACAGAAGTTATATCTTCATTCATGGATTATGATAATGACAATGACATACAAAGGTTCAGCCATTCCGAGAGGTCAATTTCACAAATTCTCCAAGAAACTGTTTATTCTAGTTCTCAAACCCAATATTCCAGTTGTTTTCCCCAACCTGAAAAGGAAACATCTACATCTATTATAATATTTCTGAACAAAAAGGCCTACATCTTAAAAAATTAACATCAATTTACCAATCAAATTTTACACCAAATTTTTTCTCTTGATTTGTAATTCATTTTTGCATCTGCTGGAGCAAACTGAAGCTGTTGATCAACAAAGTTTTAGCACATAAAAATACAGAAGTCAAAAACATCCTCTATTTCTAACCCAGGACACTGATGCTCAAATGCCACCTTACCTGATCATGCCATTTCATCAGTTCTCTCAGTTACCATGGCACTCTGTTCTGTAACTCAGTGCTTGGTAAATAAACAGAATGCCTTTTCTTTGGCTGGGTTCTGTTGTGGGTTTGGTATGTTTTGGTTTTGTATTTTCAAATGATTTATAAATGAGTAATACTACTGATTAAAATATTCCACTTTACTTTTTTTACATTTTCCCCATAGTTTTATACTGGGGAAAATATTTGTCTATCCTCTGATTCCACAAAATCACTCCAAAAAATATCCCTGACATTCCAGTCAGCTGTGCTCTGTTTTAAACTTTTTGCTATTACATATTTTCAACTTTTTGCAAGACTGCAAATTTATCAGGAAGATATTTTGGTTTTTCTCCCAGTCTCTTCCCCCAGACTTACAGCTCTGCAGCTGGCCAGTGGGGAAGTAATATCAAAGGTTCATTTGAATTTTCACAATGAACGGACAATATTTTTGGAGAAACGTGAAGAATAAAAAACAAGAGAGAAATCTGGAGGCAGCAGCTGAGTCAATGACTTAATTTTGAAGAAGCTCTTTGGAGCTTAATGGAATGAAGTCCATTAAGGATTTACAAAACAAAGACAAAATTTCACATAAGAAGCCTTGTTTAGAGAAATGTGTCTTCAAAACATTTTGCAAATGACAATGATGAGAAAAGAATTTGACAGTGAATGGCCATCCTAAGTAATGCTTTTATATTTGAGATAATGAACTAGAATTCTGTTACAGGAGAACATCCCAAGAAACACAAAGCCAATCAAAATGAAATTCCTACTGTATAGGAGAATGCTCAATTAAAAAAACCCAAACAGATAAACAGCTCACTAAGGTCTACTAGAGATGCAAAGACTTCAATTACTCTTCAATTATTCCAACTATCCTCTGAGAGCAGGAGGAGATAACCAATGCTTTTTTCTCCGGTGACTGAAAATCTCCCGGAGGACCACTTGTATAACCAGTACAACCTTACACATTCATGCAGCTGTGTCTAACAACTGTAACATAATTACTAGGTTTATAGAGAGAAAAGAAATGCTCGTACAGGTTGCTTGCCTCCCTAGCAGTTAGTTTGGGAGGTAAGGAAAATTAGCTGTCTGTGAAATGTGAAACAGCAGCAGCATAGCAGGTTGTCATTGTTAATATGTCACACCTTTCTAATTCCCACTAACAATGCACAAAGCATCATCTGAGACACCATAATACTTCAGGGCACAAATTGCCATTAATCAAATATTTTTTTCTATAAATGCAGATCAAACAATCAAGACAGTTACCATATTTTTTCCAACCATAGAGGTCTACCCTTATTTAGCATTAAAGTTTCTTAGAGTGCATTTAGAAGACATATGGAAACCTGCTTGCTATACATTTGATGCTGTCATTTTTGTAGTACAAGACAAAATGGCAAAATTCACACATGAAAGACAAAGCAAATAGAGCAAATCCAAATGCATCAAATAATAAAACATAGAAAGCAATAAATCCTCTGTCACCATGGTCTTTAAATATCTGATTTGGAAATGTTTACATATGTCAAACTAGACATATCTCAAGGCTACTTTCAGGAGGGGACATGCATTTTAAATACAAAGAGATATTTGGATGACATTGCCATAGCCGCAAGACTAGATACAATTCTTTCAGACTTCAGCCAGGCAATAAATATCTTAAATATCTCTCGTGCTTTTCTCTTGGACAAGCCATTCAAATTTTCCCATTCATTCTTCAGCAAATTTTGAAACAAAATATCTGCAAATACCATTGTTACTATTCCTAACCATGCAAAACATAGACATTTTGGATCAAATAAGGGAGTAGAGTTCAAAAGCCTTTTTTTCCTACTCTCAAAATAATTTCTGCATCATACAACCTCGAGAAACTTGTCTGATCTCTTTGGATTTGATTTCACCTATTTGCAAAATCAAACATTTATATTGAAACAAGTATTGCAAAGCTTGTTTAGTGTCCATTTCTCAAGTGAAAAGGTTCATACTTATCCATGCCCTTTCTGAGGGTCATAAAGGAAAATAATGTGCATTAGAGAAGATCTTTCAGTCATGGAAGAGGGAAGGAAGGGCATGCAACTTAGTTTCAGGGATTAAAAGAGGTAAAGAAGTCATTGCCTTTGCTTCAAACAACCTGA
The DNA here is from genome assembly GCF_008360975.1 of Lichenostomus cassidix. Taxonomy (NCBI): domain Eukaryota; kingdom Metazoa; phylum Chordata; class Aves; order Passeriformes; family Meliphagidae; genus Lichenostomus; species Lichenostomus cassidix. Next base: position 45,145,196 of record NC_139483.1, on the reverse strand, counting down.
CTTTTCAAGCATGATTAAAAATAAGACAGTGATGTTCATATTACTGTCTTATCCTGACATGGCAAAAGCTAGAATTCTTTAAACAGGTTTTAGACTGGGTTTCTTAGCCCTCATGCTGGCCCTGAAGGAGAATGAAATAGCATCAACTTTCTCAAAACAATGGAAGAGTTGCTTGTCTCTGACAAGTAAAGAAGGAAGTAAGATCAAGAAAGATGGTTATTTCCTTTTCTTTCTTTCTTCACTTCTAATGTCTTTGGTTCAAGTGTTTGTGTAATTCAGAAAAATCACTGCAGACTGATGTCTGAACTCACTGCTTACTCAAATGTGGAAATTTGATGAATGAATCACTGGCCTTTTATATGTACTCCCTTGAGTACAACTATGAGTCTATGAAAGTGATTTTTCTGTTTGGAGGGAAGAAAGGAATGGATGTACTAACAGCCAAACCAAATTTAATCATATGAGAAAGAAAAGAAGCTATTCACATTGCAAATGGCTCATTGACAGCAATACTAGTTAATAGATCTGATCCATTAGGAATATTTTAAGAGCAGCTATGGATTATTCAGCTTTTTTCCATTCCATTCTGAAAACAGCTAGCAAAAAGTTGCAGACAATGACTCAGATTCAAGCCTGCTGTCTGTGATGCATTGGCTGGTTTACAAATAGGTACAACATATGTTTGTACACATGGATGTAAATGTATGCAGCAGGTCAAGCAATGTAGAGGGAGAGGAGGTAAAGCGTAACAACACTACTTCTTTTGATGACAAAAAAAAAGCAGTTATAAAAAAAACCAATAAGGAGACAAATCAACAATACTAAGCAATAGACAGCAGTAGTTTTATCTCAGTATTATTTGATCAGGCCTCCATGGCCAAACAAATAGCAAAGTAACCATAGGTACAGACATGCTCTGGCTGATCTTTCTGAGAAATGCTGAGCACACCCACAAGCACATGTGCATCTGGTTTCCCCATGCAGCAAACTAAATCACCTGCAAGGGTAAAGATGTCCTTCAATGTGGATTTAAAAGCAGAAAACAGTGTTTCTATTCTGTACTATTTAACAGACTATGTATTTTGGTTGAAGTTCAAATCTGGATATTCTTCACTATTTTGGCTTTATAAATCACTAAGCATCACTTATGTATATTAGAGATTAAGAATTGTTAAAGTAAACGGCAGTACCCTGCTATTTTTTCAGAAGCAATTCTAAATCAGGCTGAAACTACTAAAGTACATTTTAGTTTGATTAAACTCACAAGTACAACTTAGAACTAAGCATAGTCTACCAAAAGAAAGTAAAAGTGAAAGAAAGGACTATATGTGCCTCCTACTAATGAAATCTGACACGAGTCTTATTTAAAACCAAACTGATTTGATGGGCATGTAAGCCTGTTCAGAATGCTGATCCTGAATTGTTGACTACATACAAAAGATGAGTACAATGTATAAGTAACAGTATTTGCTTCCTGCATGCTAATAATTTGAATCATCATATTAGTATTTGTTTTTTAACATGGCCAAGGCTTTGTATGTATTTTGTGTATTCAACATCTGAAAGCAATAGCAAGGGTTAATCTTCAGACAGAATACCAATCAGTTCAACGAAGTCACACAAAATTATGTAAAATAAAAGAGAACCAGCATCCTTGTTATTGAGATAGCACAAGACTGTTAGGAAACTTTATATGCACAACATCCTAAGAAGGCTGTAATTTTCTATTGATGTATTTTGTTGAGCGCCCTTCTCTGCACTATAACTTTACATCACTTTCTTCACCTTTTCTTTTTTTCTAAAAAGTATAATTTCCTCTCCTCCTTGCTGTCTCTTGTTCTGCATAATTGTAGGCAAGAAAATATAAAAATAAATGTAGGTTAGTTCAAGATATCTAGTATTTAAATGCTGGTAAGAAATTTCTTCTTGACCTTTTATTTTGCCCCTCTTTTTTATGAAAGAAGAAAAGTAACTTTCTTATATTAAAAAGAAAGTTGAGATAATATGCCAACTTAAATTAGCTGCCAGAATCATTAATCTCTTCTCTCATTTGCCAATTTATATTGTGTAACTATGTATTTTGTAATATTGTTCCTTAGAAAACAAAGGTCTCAAGAGATTTTTCCTTCCCTCTAAAAAAAACCTGCCAAACATTTGCAATGTTTTGAATCCTAAGTCATCTCCCTCATGTTCAGTCCCTTGCCTCCTATAAATTCATATTAAAGAGAAAAGTGTTTTATTGCTCCAATCGTATGAAAATTAACAGCTTCAGTAATAGCAAAAAAATCCCTCTACCTTTGAAGTACCATTTTTTTCCTCCCAACAACAGCTCAACAAAAGCATCCAATATTAAGAACAGAAAATTATGTTTTGACAGGGCAGTCTGTCTTATTCATAAGAATTTTAACATCCTCCCTCCCAATGCTTTAAACTTTGATGTTCATCTACAATGATCAATATTATCAGTTGTACATAATGATTAGTAACAAAAATGCACAGCTTCCACATTTCATAATGATGGCAGCAGACCCTGTAACTGAAGCAGAGCATATACTGTGACACAGACTGTTAAATTCAGCAGGTATTAGGACTATAGCTTTGCATTTCCTGTTTTTATTCTCATTCATCACTAAAATAATAGGCTACAACCTGGTCCCTCTGCATGTTTGGGATTGGGTTTGGCTTGAATCTGGGGTTTTTTGCATTGCTGTGATGCAAGCAAATGCTCCAATGATATAACAATGCCATCTCTTATCCAAGGTGGCATAGGATTAGAGGCTAAATTTCATCAGGAGGGAACTATCTTAGTAAACAGAACTTTTACAATGGCAAAAGAAAAAAAAACAAACAAAAAACAAAACAAAAAAACCAAACCAAACAAAAAAAACCCCAGAGTTGAAAAAGCCATTCTGCATATACTGAGTCAACTTCCAGTGATTTTGGAAATCAAAGGTCAAGAAATGTAGGTCATAGACATCTTTTTGCTACCTTCACTATACCATGTGCAAAGCATTTGTTGGCTACATCTCACCCAGTAACTTGGGTTTATGTGAACCTAAATTCTGCTGGGAATATTTAAAGGTTATGTCTCTATTCAAGAACATTATTCAGAATAAAATATGAATTGAGATAACACATTAGAAACAGAACTAACTCTGTATCTTGACATTTGTATTCTAACAGGCATCTCTGAGGAAAAAAAAAAAAAGAAAAAAATCAAGCACTTTTTAGTGCAACCCTTCAAATGCATTTTTAAATTAAATGTGCTTTCCACATAATTTTAAAATGACAATCTAAAATCAGTTAAAACTTCCTCCCAAAAACTTAGCTTAAGGTGGTTACAGTTTTCTAGATGCATTGGCTGCAATCCGCTGTTACCTGAATATTTTGCATGAACATATAGGCTCTCTATCTTGGACTTTAGTGCTTTTAATTTCATGTTAGGGTGGATATCATGCCCCTGCTTGCCAGCTGAACTGCTATGTAGACATATGGATAGCTGTGTGCAAAACTCGACACAGGCAATATGAGCATGTGTAAAACAATACCACGTAATTTTGTGCTGGAAAGTTAGGCCCAGTAACATATCCAAGAGAAAAGTATTTTTCTCTCTTCAAAAGACTAACATGTGAGCTTCAAACATATTAAATAACCCTTGGCTGGTTGAACTTGAAGAAATAATAAGGTGCCATTAGACACAGAATACAGCGATAGAATGAATTTCAACAGCAGTGCTCTGACACACGAGCCACTGGCCTCAGTACTGTAAGGAACAGCTAAAAGCCTCATGCAAAAGCCCAACTTGACCTCAGATCTTTCTGTTAACACACCTCATCTTAACTGGAGGCCTTCTGAGCAATCACTATTACCTAAACAGGTTATAATTACATATGGAGGTAGTGCAGATCTGCCGTGCAGTAAATGCTGTGTTAAAAGCTTGTTATGTTTTCTCAATTTATGGATGACAACCTCAGCTTTGTAATCTGCCTGCTCCCATGGTGTGGCTCACTTATATAACTGAAATTCATGAAGAGGCAAGGTCAGGGTTATCTAAAAAAAAAAATAATGATTACATAATGAAGCAATAATTTTCCTTAAAACTAAAGCAGATTATTTAGATATCTAGATGGAAACCACACATGTGGTTTACCAAATTTCCAGTACACAAAAGATTAACTCATGCTCTAAGAATATAATTCAGCATAGATGAAATTTTATATATGTGCATTGACAAAAATACGCTCTAAATATAGCAAGTGAAATGAACATACATGGTTTTTTTGGGCATAATCATGTGTTCTTTTCTATTTTGGTGCTCAATTAAAATTTAGGTTTCAGTTTCTATTTGGAATTTTATTCTTTGCAGAATATTTTTTTTCTCTATAGAATAAAAATGCTGTGAAACACTTGCATATTATAGAATATCCTAGCATTTTAAATGTCTTTTGATGCAGTTTCACCTCAACCCTTTGTGGTTGCTCTGGAGAGCATTCTTACTTCATTCAGTGCACAAGAGTTCCCTCCTTAACATGCATTCACTAATATCATCACAGGCCAGCACAACTATGAATTGAAGAAATCCATCCTTTGGTGAAAACAAAACTTTCATGGGGACTTTAATTCTTAGAGTCAATTACAACAACATCCCATGAAAGGAAACTGAAAGACTTCAAAATTGGCCTTGATGAACTGTCAGGTTGAAAAGGTCTTAACTTGCATTTTTCAAACATTAGGCCCTTAAGATTCAGCTCTCAAGTTATCCCAATATATTCTCCTCATAGAAGTGACAGAATTTTTGTGTATATGAGTAGAGAAAATGGGCAGTGTTTTCTGTAAGGATTAAGTCCAAATGAAAAGGTGGCAGCCACTGGAATTAACAGAAATACTGTATTAAATAGCTGTATCACTCTGGATCTGTGAATTCAATATTCACACATCCAAGCAAAGCTAGACAAACCACACTCCTTTGGCATAAGAAAACAATCTCAGTTCTGGAGAAGCTGTTCCCATTCCTTCCAAGGGTCACACAAAGGTTTCATGGTGTTTTCTGGCCTGGCCCTAATTGTTTTCTTTAGGGTAAAGCAGGAAGTTTTACCTCCTCAACAAACTGATTAAGGTAGAACTATCATGCAGCAGCCAAGAAAAGAAGAAGGTGCGGTTATCTCATGAGAAGCCCTCATTTAAGGCATAGTACAGAGGAGATCTGACCCAGTAAAGCTGTTTCAGAACTAGCTTGTTAAGGCACTCAAGAACCAAGGCAATAAGGCTGAGGAATGAACGAATGAAGGGTAAAGACACAATGCTTTTTCTCCTAGTCACCTAATCTCCATATATCAGAAGCACAGTGGAGTTTCAGCAGTAGGTTGAAGCAAGCCCTATATCATGGAGGGGCTTGTGGATGGCAGCCTTCCATCAGCTGGAAATTATTATGGAAAGAATGACCTATATTGTACAGATTATTACTGGATAGTTCCCATATGAGTTAATACAGCAGTTGTGACCTAATTAAATCCCATCCCTTACGTTCTGCTTTTCTATTTGCATACACATGATAACACCAACACAGTATTGTAATACTTAATGTAAATCTTAACATACAGCAAGGAAGAAAGGAACAACTGTAGTGGTAAATCAGCATAAAAGAGTAAAAGAGACATGTTATCCACATTTAAGTTACAGTCCTTGCAAATGTAAACACTGTACTGCAAAGGTCTTAGGAAACAATCCAACCAAACAGCTCAGGTAGACAATATGATGAAAGAAAAGTCCTGCTGAACATAATCAGAAGCTGATGCACAATGGAGAGGCACTGGAGCTAATCACACATACACACACGCACACAAGTGTTTTACTTCAGCTGCAACAGCTCAAGAGGAATATCTCGAATTTTTGAGGGCTACTCAGTGAAACCACCTGCTGGACATAAACTTAAAGCCAGAAAAAATGTGCCATATTGAAAAACTTTAATTCCTGTATTTTTCCCCCTAATTTTATTAGCTACATGATTCTTCTATCTATCTTTTCTCTTTTTTTAATCCTCGATTTCATGCCACAGTATTGGTTTTGGGTTGATCAGACCCAAGTTATTTTAACTATATTGTTTTCAAGGTGTTGACTGTATTGTTAACAATGCTATTTAGCTGTGTAACTGTAGCTGCACCGTAAAACCAATGTCCTTTATCTTTTACTGTGAGATTGAAGAATAAATCCTCTACATAAACTTTAGAATAAGTTGCATAGAGATCATTTTATGTTGCAGAACATTAGATCTCTGAACTGTACCCCAGTCTGTTAGAAGTTGTATTACCATTTGTTCATACTAGCACTGAATGCCATTAAATGCAAACTAATTTCAAACCAATAAAATAAAAGTATTTTTAAAGCAAGTAGGCCAAAATCTTTAGAAGAAAAGATAATGCTCTTAAAGGAAAAAATCAATCATCCAAATGATTAAGGACTTGTGTCATTTGGCAAATATTTTCAGAAAAGGACAAGAACTTCATCTTTCAGAAGATCAATTACCCATATTTTAGAAGAGACTTTCTGACCTAACTAAACTTCTGGCTAAGTTTCCATTACTGCATATCTAAAGGTCCTGATATTTTGTCAGAGACAGGATACTAAACTAGAATCCAAACTGTTTAACAGTCTGTAAGCTTCTTCTATACACATTTCCTCTGCTCAGCAAGTATTTACTTTTTGCTGATCCAACTAATGTATACCTACAGTCTGAAATGTATTACCCTTAGCAATTCCAGCCTGCATGCAGGGAGCCACACAGCGAGAAAAGAGACATAACAGTGAAGGAACCAACAATAGATGAATGGCCAAAGAGTAGTGAAAGACAGAGTCCAACAGCATATTTTGCCTTTCAGTTAAAAAGAAAAAACCAACAGAAGAAAACTTTTAACTACATACCTCTTCCATTCTAAGCTTTTCATCAGTTTATTTCAATCATTAACTCAATTTTCACTTTAACTTTACAGTTCACTTTTGGAAACAATCCAAAACATTGTGTGGAGGGTAGCGAGGTGGGAGGAACATTTAATGTTTTAAAGGATTACCAGACTTAGGTGCTACATTTTGAGGTGTTGCTTTTCAGCAGTGCCATTGTACCATACTGCCTGCTATTTCTCTAAGTGTCATCAGCTTGTCAGCTCATAAGCAGGTGTAAACCTTTGTACCTCCCCAAGTCTTATGTTCAGTGAAGTCAATGGAAGTCTGCAAAGAGTGTTGTGTCAGAAATACTTTTTTTTTTCTCAGGGAATTTAAAGGTAAACATTTCACTTCAAAATTAATGTAGTTTTGTTGCTACAGCAAAAGGAAGCAACAACACATTTCTAACTGGATTATTAAAAGTCGTGAAAACAGAAGCGGTGCCTGGGAGGCTGCACTCAGAAAGCACTTAAAAGCCCAAAAATCACTGGAATGTGCAAGTAATGGGAGCAAATTATAAAATAAACCAAATAAAAATATCCTGACATGGAAAGATGAGCATTCCATACCAAGCCACACACATCTTAAATTCCTCAGTTGATACTTACGTCAAAAGGCAAAAAATCCTTTGTTTGACTTTTTATAAAACAAATATATATTCTCAGAATGCATTGAGATTTACTGAAGAAAAAACAAAATTCTAGGATTTTTAAAAAAACATTGATGTACAGAAAGCCAGGACAGCAAGTGGCATTTCTGTCTTTCCAGCTCTTGTTAGGCATCAACAGGAAAAGCAGGTGAACTGTTTTAAGCCACCAGTCAATGGGACTGTTGACTTAGTGACTTATGACTTCAAGCAAGGTTATACTATCTTAAATATTAAAAAAAAAAAACAAAAAAACAAAAATCTGTAGTATTCTTAAATAATTCTAGCATACATTGTCTCTTACAGGAATGCAATATAAGTTAATTATATGAAATATGAGTAAATGAACAATTTTCAGTGCTGCTAAACGGAATTTAAAATCAAATGCTTCATTGTTAGACTGAGAGCAGGAAAATTTGAAGAACATCTGACTGTATCTTGGATATAAAAAACCAATAATCTCCAATTAAATTTTTGAATAATTCCCAAGGTGTTATTCCAAGAAGACAAAAATATTTGCAGAGAAAGGGGAAGGAAAAGATCGTCTTAACTATTTCAGTGGAGGAAAGATCAGTGTTACAAGTCTGGAATTACATACTTTTTAAAAAGACATGAATCTGGAAGCCTTCTAAGGAGATCAGAACTTAATACTAGGTGAGGTATTATAAGAAAGTAATAAAGTTACATGCTACTCTTCTAGAGATATTCAGCTTTCAGGTAGCAAGTCAAAGAATCAGGATCTTCAACCTCACTGACTGCTGTTTCTAGAAATTCCAGTAAGGGTGTTTAGCTATCGATTCTTCAGAAATGAAGTGCAAGAAGACAAGTAACTAACACATTTCTGATTATGAGTCAGCAAAATTATATTGCTACTATTGCTATTGACTTTTGTCCTAGCATGGCAAATTAGATATCAGTTGTCACTATTTGGACAATAATTTTGTTGCAATCTTGGTTCCTACTTGCTGTGGATACTATGATAAAAGTCTGTCTCTGAAATTTTATTAAGCATACTTGAAAACAATAACACTTCAATATTTTTCTTGCTGCTTAAGTAAAATCGCATCTGAAAAGATGAAAAATATTTAACACTAATTACATGAAAATACAGAAAATGGAGAACATTATATATAATACAAGTCTTGGGAGAGAGGACATAATTTTGAATTTAAATAAAAAAAGAAAAAAGGGCACCAAACTGAGGACTCAAATACAGAAGCTTCCTTTTCCCCTCCTTCCCCTCCTCTCTCTTTTCTGTTTTACTTCTTTCACCTCCCTCGAAATAAGTGTTTTTTGCTTTAACTTGAAAAGTATTTCACAGTTTCTCAAGCATTTAGCAATGAGGATCTAATTGGAAAGTGCCAGGTTCTTTCTTATTACACTTTATCAATATTGTTAAGGGAATGATGTAATTGTTTGGGGTTTGGTGAAGACATTCCATGTCACTTCAGTGTTAATACCAGGCTGGAGCCTTCCCTGTCTGCCTGCGTAAGCTAGATAAACATAGACCTGTGTGCTTTCTTCTCATCTCAGGATACTTACTCAGAGAGAGCTTGGAACATATGCCTATTGCGAGCTAAACATTTCACTTTTCATTTTATCCATGTGCCAGAAATCCATTCCTTGGATAAACACTTTACATACTGACACTCTTAAAGTCACTAAACACGATAAATAAAGAGAGAATACATCATTTCAAAACTGATTAAACATTTTCTCACTTGTGACAAATGAACAGCTATACACTGTATGGAGTCCCTGGAGCAGACATTCCATTTTCTTTGTCTTCATTTTGTGTGTAAGATTAACTTTCCATTTCAGCTCATCTATTGCACAACTGAGCTTTTTTAAAATACATGTTGACGCATTTTCCGCAAATCATTATTCATTTCAGAAACATTTTTTTGTTATTGCTGCAAGAAATTTTCTTTTGGACTTTGTATTTTAATGGAGACAAACTAAGAAAATAATAATAATAATAATGATAATGATAATAACAACCACCTACTGGTTTCTAATAAAAGCTAAAGAAATGCTTCCATGCAGTAGACCTGAACTTACGCATGGGCCAAAGTCATCCACTTCAACAAGGAAAATCCAAGCACATTAATCACATTAACTTTGCTCCATCTAACCCATCACTTTTCCTTGCACTACTTGCTTGTCCTGTCATCCTATGCACTGCTATCTACCTATGACTAGCCAAATGCAACTAATCTTTTATTTAGCTTCTTAAGCTCTCATCATCTTTTTCACCCAACCCTGCAAAAAAGAATCCCAAGCATTTTATTTCCAAGCTAAATAAAAAAATCTTAGTTAAATAATCACACATAATACTAAAACTATATATGAAGTTGTCTTCAGTGTTTTAACAAATACCACTAATCTGATCAAGAATTTCAGTGGGAAGGTGGAAGGAAAGAAGAAAATATAACCTAGATACTAGTAAATGTGGTCCTAGCATAATTCCTTATGTGTTCCACAAAAGATTGTTTCTGTGAATATCCTTGCTAGATATTCACAGTAAAGAGGAGCAATGAAGCAGAATTTTCTTCTTTGACTCACTGTGTAAAAGGAGAGGCTACACTCAACATAGGGGGAGAAGATAGATTTAGGACAAATCAGAAGTAGCAGACCAAGCTGAATGAGAATCCATGGAACAGTTTCCTTTCCTCCCCCATTATGCTAATTAAACCAACAGGAAGTTTTTGATATGATGATTCCAGTCTTGTCAGCGATAAAGATTAGAAGGGAAAGTAAATTAGACACCAAAAGATAGTGATAAATCACAAGATTTCTGAACAGATTGCAGATTCCACTGTCATTAGATTTCTGTCACCTTTGGACTTATATTCCAGTCCATTTTCCAAAGCACAAACATTTTCTTTTAAAGAGTGTCAGAGATCAAAAATTCTCTTAAAAGTGCCAACTTCTCTCAAATTTTTATTGTGATTGACAATTTTAAAGATAAGAATTATGTAACTGAGCAGCTAAACCAACTTAAAAAACGTCTGAATGCCCTTCATATACTCAAGCAACAGGTATAATACCAAGGCAAAGCAACACCCTGATATTAGTTCAGCTAGTTAGGGCCAATAGCGCCAAGGTTGTGGGTTTGATCCCTGTATGGCCCATTCATTTAAGAGTTGGACTTGATGACCCTTGTGGGGTGCTTCCAACTCCAACTAGTCTGTGATTCGGTAATGAGACATAAGGGAACACAGACCTGCTCACCACAGCTGTTTGTGATTCTCTTATACTCTCCTTGCTGTATTTTTTCCACCATGATTCCACACCACCAGCGTCCCACTCACAGATCTATCATTCCCTTACAAGTAATAAGGGAGGTTCTTGTGGTACTTGCTCTCCTCTTGGCTTGTTTTTCAGGTAATATCTTTAGGACATAGACCCAGGGAATAGAGAGACAATGTGGTGTACCAGGAAAGATGTCAACTGCCTGTGGCATTACTGCAGGTAGCAAATTTTGGCATCGAGGCCTTAGAATGGCTAACAAACCATAGTAAAAACTAGAAACTTTTATAGTGACATCTTTTACAGGAATCCTATTGAGACACTTCATAATTCTGGGAATATATAATGGAATATTCATTAGTATATATTCAGTGATAGTCAAAGCTAGTACAAAAAGAGAATGCTATTTTTAGTGAAAGAAAAGCAAATGCAGAGTGTAAGTTTCAATAAATCTGGGCTATAAATGGTGTGTACCATATTTTGATCTCTTGCTGGGACAGATAAAAATCTGTCCCATTTAAAGAGTACTGCTGGAGAACTCTTCCAAAAAATCAGAAGAAACCACATGTTGTGCAATGCAGTGAGGTTCCCAGTTTTGAAAACTGTCTCAACTGCACACATCATAAATGAAATTTAGTGAGGTATTCTGCTTTTTACCACAAAATGCATTTGAAGATCTATTAGCAATTCTACAAAGGATGCCACATTTAATTATACTTATCATTACAGGTTTTAATTATTTTTATAAAATGGGTACTTTATTAGCACAGGAAATGGTGCCTAGTGAATAATATTTGTTTGGGAAATGCTAAAGGTCTCTCAAACTGCCATGATTCTGGTGTAGTATGTATGAACAGTTTTCCCTCCATTCAAATGGTATATTCTGAATTTATTTTTACATAAAGTTTATGCATTTTCTGAAAGACAGGACTCACGTACAATATTTCTTTAAAGAATTTCAATTCCTTTTCAGTTTTAAATTAAAATTGACAATAACTAAATATGATTTTGTTTTCTGAGTGCGTTTCTATCACTATTCAGAAATACAATAATGCTGGCTGGTTACCAATACAGCAACTGCTACAAAAACATATTTTTCAAAGAAAGGTCTTTCTGCATTGCTCTTTCTTACCTTTTATGTGTTTCTGTCAGTGACTTCTCTTCATTTTCTTGGTCTATTTTGGCTGTAAAAATACAATCAAATAATTAGCAACAAAGAGAAAAATAGAGATAATTCAGGATAATTTTAATTTTAAATATGTCATATGTAAAATATATAGAAACCACCTGAAGATATATAGATCAATTCTTAAAGAAAAACTACCAACCAACATTCCCATTCAACAAACAACACAAACAAAACTACACAAATTTTGATAACCTTATGAAAAAGAAATTCAAAACCATAACCACAAAAAGAAACTAACACAAAACTCAAAGCCCTGAAAATGAAAAAAAAAATTATTTTGCAGTAATATAAACAACAACCAGATCATGAAAGTGACTTAAAAAGAGATCTTAAATAATGATTCCAAAAACTTAAATAATGTGTGAACTTGTCTATGAAGAAGAGGAAAAGCTGATTGAAGAGCAGGAAGGGCTCAGATTTGTAGCTTTTCTACAAATTGCCTGACAATTACAAATGCAAACTCTTCCCTCTCCCTGTACACACAGCAGTTTGTGAAGTACAAGAGCTGAAGCAGGCACATATTGAAAACATGACTGGTTTTATAGGAAGGATATTATAATTTCATGATCATATGAAGGAAATTACAAATAAGAAACTGTCATTCCCACACACTGGTGAAAAAAATATCTATTTGCCACATGTTCTCTCATAATTTTCTTGCACACATTTCACTTAAAATAGATCACTGAAAGAACACGTAACAAAAAATCTCCAAGAACTTGAACATAAGCTTAGGCATCACCAATGTGCAAAGCAAATGTCAATCAGCTCTGTGCATATGCTTAGATGAGATTTATATTCATATAGTCATTCAGATAACACAAATCTCATTTAAGATCTTCATGCTTTAGCAGAAAGCTTTTTTAATTAGGTACTTGATTCCCCTTTTCAGTCTGCTAGATTTCTAGCCTGCTAACTTGCAAGGAGAATTCTAGGATTCCTGAGAGCCAGTAGGTTTTGGAACATGAAAAGGCTCTTAACTGCTGTGGTAGCAAATGTCACTGGTATAAAATTTATATATGAATCTAAAAAAGAAGAAAGCTTTAAGCTATTTTTTATTCCACTTTCCCACATAGCTCTACAATAATAATCAAAATGATTTTTCTACATTATAGATACGGTACACTGCCTTTGAAAAAGGAAATCCTGATTTTAAATTTGTTGAAAAAGAGCAAAGCAATGACATAATTAGGATACAAAGATAATCACTGGTTTTCTGTTGCAATGTTTCAATCAACAGCAATGTACAAACATACACTAAAATTGGCATGTGAAGTCTGTAGCAAAACATACAAATGGAATTTCCTTATACTTTCTGCAGTCACAACAATGATCAGAGCTTTGTCTAGTGCTGCAAATGCTTTTTATTAGTATCGATGTAGTCTGCTAAGTAAGCTGACCAGTGCCCGTATATTTGCAGTGGAAAACATTGCATTTAGTAATCACTGCTTGAATACTTGGGCTCCTCCATTGTTAGGCTGAAAGTGAAAAAAAACAATCAAGCCAGCAAACCACAGAAAATCTGAGGGAGAGATGGGTAAATGTTCTCAAGGAAATTGAAGAGCACGTGAATCCTGCCTGATTACAGGTTTCAATATTGACTTGAAACTTGGCCCAGATTCTTCAAAAGGTTTGTGAAGGCTCACAACCCTTTTGAGTGAACTTGAGCCCAGTGCTGACTGGATTTGGGCTGACTTAGAGCTTTTCTTGAAAACCTTGCATTGCTTTAGATAAGAAACTAGGTGAAATGTGGCAGCTTTTACAGATTTCATTAATACTTTCTTTTCCTTCACACTTCAATCCTGAAAGTCAAGGTATGACCAGTAAAACCACATAGTTCAAAAGAGAAGAAACCACACCAACTCTCTGGATGAAATGAGATCAAATATCTAGTTCAGCATTAACACAGCCACTTAGTATCTGTGGACACAACTCTTTAAACAAATAATCCCATTACTTAAAAATGCAATTTGGACTTCTTTTACTTAAGTAATGCTTAGAAATAGACACTAGTATGTTCCATCCCATGCCAATCTTGTATACATACATCGCATCCTTAGGACAGAAATCTTTTTATCATTTCCAGGATTTATGGGATGGAATATCATTTGAGCTGCCTTGTTTTAGGTCCTTTTGTCTTTGTCTCAACTGTTCTGCATATGTTTACAAGCAACTATTTACCCACCAATAATGGAGCAAATATTCCACAATTTATTTTTTGAAAGAGCCTAAGCATAACATATCATCCCAAGATTATCAAAGCATGTCAGAATATCTGCATTCTGGCAAAAATTTTCTTTCAATTAAATAAAGAATTGAAAGAAATGGTCCAGAGAAAAAGAAAAACGAAACAAAGCAAAACAAAACAAAACCAAGTTATTTCTGGTATCTATACTTTTGATAAATTCATAGAGAATTGGTATTACACAATGAAAAGAAACTCTAGAAATCCTGAATGGCAGAGGTGCATGTAATAGTGCTTTTTTCTTTTTTTTTTTTTTTTAAAGTAATAAGTACATATGCAACGGCAGCTACTATACCCACAGACAGAGGTTTCATCCTGCATCAGATCACCTCTTGGTATTAAACAGAATCTTGCAAGGAAAAGAATTTTCTTTGAAGAATTTCCTTGTAGCTTGTTCCAAAAGTGATGATATTTTTAAACCATTCACATGTTATCAAAAAGATATTATTCAGGTGAAAATCTAATCTGCAACCCTTTTGCTTTCTCATTTTTCTGGACAGAAGAAGTTAAAGACATTACAAAAACAATTCTGCTTCCACAAGATGACAGGTGGCACCAGTGAAAGAGAAGAAAATATGGTATATACACTCAAGGATCTGTCCCTGTCCAAAGAAAATAATCAGATGACTCCTTTTGTACTAGTACACAGTAAGCATCCAAGAGCTGTGGAAAATGGTTAGTCAAAGACATGCAGTGAGATTTAATCAGTAAGGGAAGAAAGCCTCCTGTTAACAAAATCACAGAATCTTACTATCACCTGGACACAATGGAATAACTATTAGCTGTTTAAGCACCTGGAGATTGTTAAAATTTCTGTAATGAGTCACTAATATTATCACCTGATATTAGTGGTTATAGGTACTTCACTCTGTACTTATCACGCCATTAATAAACTGTATCCGATTTATTTTTCTTCTTTAAAAAGAGGAATAAAAAAAATTAATTATGATGGATTCAGTTGAAGTGTCCCAGAATGCATTATATTTCATTATTTCATTCAATATAATGCATCTTTATTATTACTTCTTCTTCCAAAGTAATTCATCACAAGTGTAAAAAGAGGGCATGAAAGGCACCAGCTTGGCTTCTTCATTCTTAGCATATATCCATTAAGTGCCAAATACCAGCTAATAGGTGTCCACCTTGGGAGAACATTCATGGGAGAAAAGTGTACTTCCTGTTATGAAAGAGAACGCCTACAACAGGCGAAATAAAAAAGAAAAGAATATCCATACCCACTCCACAGTGATCATAACATGTCAATGGCCAATACAGAAAAATGAGACTAATCCAGGGATACCATGACAGATTACCATATCTGAGAACTCTCTTCTGCCACTACAATTACTCTCTATCTTCAAGAAAAAAAAAATTAGAAGTATTATTTTACTTTCTTTGAAAAGAATTAAAAGAAATCTCATAGTCATGCAGTATCCATTTCTGCTTTTACATATATTTGGAATCCATCAGCTAATATAGCAGTGACTGCTTGCAGGTTTTCTGAAAGATGTAGGAATTTCCACTCTTGGGTTAGTTTTCTTTCCCAAATATTCCATATTTTATTGGCTTATCATCTTTACTAAAACTCCCAGCTAAGAACTTTTCTTGATTCTTGACACCAATTTGCTAAAGTACCTCCTAATACACTGTTCCAAATCTATTAAAGACAACATCATAGCAGGAAACACTAGCCCCTTTATTTTGTGTAACACATCAGTAAGCAAAGGTAACACTTAGTTTTATATGTCAGTTTTCATACACTCTATTCACCACCACACATATTGTAGGGTTTTATATGCAGCTTTCATATCTTGGAGGCATATATATTCTGAAAAAAAAATCTACTTCAAATAATATAGCTGAAAAATAACCTTAGGTCATATTGAAAAACACTGCCATCTCAACACCCACAGCATTCTAGAGTCAAAGTGACCTCTCACAGAGCAAAGCTACCTTATCAATGATTTACAATATATACTGATTTGGTTATATTTTCCCTTTTTAATTTGAAAGCATCTTTAATGCCTCCTTGTTGGATGACATTCCACCGTTTGTCTGCTTTTTCCATTAAGGTATCTTCAGATTATTTAAAGTTGCTCTCCTTTTAGAGCAAGGTCTATACTTCCTAAACACTTTATATATTTGGTCAAAATTCAAGTACATTCCTTCCTCCCTACGTCATTGCTTACCAAGGCATGAGGACTGTACTATATCCAAGGCTCTTATATCAATTCTTTTAACTACAGGACATAACGTATTTCTTCAAAAATTACTCCCATCAGATGTTCTAATTTTGATTCTATCACTTTTTAAAAAAAATTTCTTAAATTTACTGCTTGATGTTTTATAATTGGAGCATAAAATTTGTAATTCAAAATGAGCTTTCAAACAAGATCTCACAAATGATGTCTAATTAACTGAATTCTCAAGTTTTCTATTGTTATCAGCATATACCCACATTCCAGAATGATACATGCCATTGTGTCATATGTTTGCTCTTCCAACTCTTTTTGAGTAGAGTCCTGCAAAGATCACATATAAACTTCTCCAACAACTGTTTTAGACTGGGATTATTATGCTCCTGTGTTGTATACATATTATTAAAAAGCAGCAAAATCTATAGAAATCCCTTTCACTGGGAAAGAAAAAAAAAAAGAGAAAACAGTTATTAATAGTTTTACAAACCCTTGTTGCAGATTTACCAGGATCTTTAAGGAGGACATATTTTCTTCCACACTGGTGACGAGTGAATAGTAGCTGGAGCTTTGAAAATATACCATATGACTCCACTGGCAGAGCCACAAATTCAAAAAAAGTCCTCACCAAAGTAAAATAAAAAGAAAATTGAGGGAAATTGACTTTTTTACTTAAAAAGTGTATAGAACCTCAAGCAGTTCACCTGTCTCTTATGACCCAGCTCCATTAAGGCCTGAGGCTCTGAGGTGGCTGAGAGGTCATGAGGATACCTTCTGTAGGTATCTCAAGCATGTGTCTAGGACAGAAAAAGAATGGATATAGAGAAAATACTGGATGGACTGTCAGCACAAGCCAGGGCATGCAATTACTCTACTATTATTAGGGTATAAGGTCCGAGTTTACAAGAGTTCTGTCAGTGCTTCTGAGAAAATTCACCTGCTCTCCTTGGTAGTAGCTAAACTTTTAAAGGCCCTTAGAAAACACCAAAATAACACTTAGAGATTTTTTTTTTTTAGCAATTAGCATACTGTTCAAGACTGTGTTTCAGAAAACTGTGAAATGCCAGAGCAGAATAGCAAAAACACCAGAATCAATAGAAAGCTCTTGAGAAGTCTCTTTCTTTTCCTTCCTCTCTATCCCCATTCCCTTTGAGACTTTTGAATTTTTTTTTGCCTCTATTTTGGGATTTTGTTGTTGTTTGTTCTCTTTCCATGTTTTATTTAATAGGATTAGTGTGGTTGGGGGCACTAGTGTAGAGTGGCACTAGGAAGAACTAAGCCATTTTAGATGGACACCCAAAAAGAAAGTGGGTTTTGGGGAGAGCTGTAAAGTTAGATAATCATTAACTTTTAAATTATGACAGGGGCCTGTGCTTAGTGGTTTTGCAAAAAAAAAAAAAAAAAAAAAAAGACCAAAATAAACCAGCATAAAACTCAAGCTTAGAATTGAATATGAATTATGAAAGGGATTTGATGAGAAAAATAGACGCAAAGCTAGCAACTAATAAGAATTATCAATGTCCTTTATGTGCAAATGTACTAGATAAACATAGTCGCAAAACAAGCTGACCTGGTGGTGCCGATTCAGAAAGTATTCCAAGTAGACCTTGTAAGTCTACTCAAACTGCATTCAAACACCCTGTCAGAGCTTTTGTTTGACCAGAACTTTTTGTTGTTGGTTTGTGGTACGATCTTGACCCAGTGATTACTGTCTGTAGTCACCGTCTGGCCTCAATCCCTGTTGCAATTTAAGCTATTTCTGCTGAACCAGTTTCAAAGGGCTATGAGTAAGGAGATGCACGAAACTGCCATCCCTTCTGATCTCCCGATCTCTCTTAAGGGAATATCACATCTTCTCAGGTAATTGAATACAGGAATGCATCTGAGTAATCTCAGATGGAAGGCAACAAGAATCCTTTCATCTGCTTGTCTATGTCCTAAATCTTTTTGCTTTTTTCCTCTCTTTTCATTTAAAGTGTTAACTAGTATTTGTTTATAATTAGCTATGAATGTGCTTTCCAGTAACTTTCAAGTGGAGCCAGTTGCTTTTTCTTTTTTTCTTTTTTGAGAGATACAAAGCCTTTGCAATGACTCATTAGAGCCATTCTGCTATAGTTTTCAGAATTTATATTTACACTGAATAAAGACCCAAATACATTTGGATGGCTTATTATGGGGTACATTCATGGTAAGAAAGCTTTACAAGAGAATAGAGCAGGATTTCTTCTGGGAATCCTAGCAAGAGTCTTACATCCTGTACTCCTATGACAAATTCATAAAAGGTTGTCAGCATGGAGAATACCTGCTCCCTCCTCCCCCATCTGATAAGATTTTTATGCATACAGGTAAGAGAATATTTAAATAGAATATTTAAATTTTAACTTTCAGACCCCAATATCTTGACGATAACTTGGGATAAAGCATCAAATATTCTGAACATTTTCCTAGTGTTCCTTTTTTTAAAAAAAAACCAAACCTGTGATAAGTTAAACATGTAAACATTTATATTGATTCCAACCAATTGTACTTCATAATGTCTTTACACTATCACACAACAGGAACTCAAATTACATGATAGCTTCATAGATTATGAGCAGGATTTGTAGAAGCACATATTAAAACCTCAGTGAACATGCAAGGACAGAAACTTGAACTTCCTTGAAAGTTAAAAAAATTTAAACTTAGAAGAATCTGTAAAAGGAGATTTACTTTTCAAATTAATACTATATTAATAATAACAACAAAACACTTCATGTCAGGTTCTGTGATGTGTTTTGAGATGCAAACCTTCTCCACATTTTGCTATTTGTGTCCTCTTTTAATCCATCAGGAAGCAGTTTGGTAAGAAGATAGTTATTTTTGCCTCAATATTCTTCAGCAAATGATCCAGCCATACTACCAAAGTTGCAGAAGTGAAAGGCAAGGACTGAGAGAATGAAGGACCACCTACTGTGGGAGAATAGGTTTGAGACTAGCTAAGGAACCTGAAAATACCCAAGTCCATGGGACCTGATGAGATTCATCCACATCAGAGGAAGTGGCTAAGCCACTCTCTCTCATATTTGAGAAATTGGGGCTGTCTGGTGAAGATTCCAATGACTGGGAAAATGGAAACACTACTCTCCATTTTCAAAAAGGGAAATAAGGAAGACCTGGGGAACTACATGCCAGTCAGTCTCAGTGCCCAGCAAGATCATGGAACAGATTATCCTGGAAACTGTCCTAAGGCACATGGAAAATAAGGAAGTTACTGGTGACAGCCAGTATGGCTTCATTAAAGGGCACACTGCCTGACAAATTTGGTGGCCTTCTATAATGGGGTTATAGTGTTGGTGGATAAGGGAAGAATACTGATGTCATCTGCCTGGAATCATACAAAGCATTTGACACACGACATCCCTGTCTCTAAACTGGAGAGACATAGGCTTGACAGATGGGACACTGGGTGGATAAAAAATTGGCTGGATGTTCACACTCCAGAGATTTGTGGTCAACAGCTCAACGTCTGAGTAGAAAGCAGTGACAAGTAGCATTACTCAGAGGTTGGTATTGTGACCAGCAGTTTCTAACAGCTTTGTCGGCAACACAGATACCGGGATTGAGTGCAAACTTGGCAAGTCTGCCACTGACACCAAACTGTGGGGTGCAGTCAACATGCTGGAGGGAAAGGATGCCATCCAGAGGGACCTGGACAGGCTTGAGAGGTGGGTCTGTGGCAACCTCATGAAGTTCAACAAGGCCAAGTGCAAGGTCCTGCACCTCAGTCAGGCCAATCCTAAGTACAAACACAGGTTAGGCAGAGAACGGATTGAGAACAGACCAGAGGAGTAGGACCTGGGGGTGTTGGTCAATGAGAAGCTCAACATGTGTGGGCAATGCACTCTCACAGCCCTGAAAGCCAACTGTCATGGGCTGCATCAAAAGCAGTGTGGCCGGCAGGTCCAGGGAGGTAATTCTCTCCCTGTACTCTGCTCTTGGGAGACCCTGCTTGGGGTACTACATACAGCTCCAGGATCCTAAACCCAAGAAGGACATTAACCTGTTGGAGCAAGTACACAGATGATGATAAAAAGGACGGACACCTCTCCTATGAAGGCAGGAGAAAAGAAGGTTTCAGGGCCACCTTACTGCAGCCTTCCAGTACCTAAAAGGGGCATACAAGAGAGCTGGAGAAAAGCTTTTTACAGGGACATTTAAAGAGAGGACGAGGGGAAATTACTTCAAACTGAAAGTACATTTACATTAGATCTAAGAAATAAATTCTCCACTGTGAGGGTGGTGAGACACTGGAACAGGTTGTCCAGAGAGTTTGTGGATGTCCCATCTCTGGAAGTGTTCAGGGCCAGGTTGGATGGGGCTCTGAGCAACCTGGTCTAGTGGAAGGTCCCTGCCCATGGTAGGGGGGTGGAACCAAATGATTTTTAATGTCCCCACCAACCTTGAACCATTCTCCGATTTGTCAGCCTTCGAAGAATGACATCTCCTGTCAGCTGAATTGAGATAGAGATAGAAGTGGGACCCAAATCCAACACTTTAGAAAGCCCCAAAACATAACAGAAACCAAAGAACCCAGCAAATTACTCTACCGTACTTAGTTATGTGTATTTAGCAACTATTCGCTGTACTGTCATGTCACATTCACAGAAGTAAAATACATTGTATTTCATGTGCAGCTTTGAGCTCCTCACTCGATGTTCCCTGATACTGATCTTAAATCCTACACTGCTGAAAGGTCGCAGTGAGCTCAGGACTAAGCAGGAAACAGATGTACAGTTAGAAAGCATACTTATGACTAAATATATGTTATTAGGTACAGTAAAGATACAGCAAGACAATTCAGGCCTGATTTAAAAGGAAGGCTGCTCTTCTGTGAGCCTGGACTCCACTGAGCTGAAGAATATGTGCCATTGTGATTAGGGCTCATGAAGGAGCTAAGTGCTTTTAAGCCTTCATGTCCTCTTATTTTTAATTCTCCATCCCAAGAATTATGTCATAAAAGAAATCTTATTTGAAAGCGTTTTTACAGGAGAGGAGATTTAAAAAGTGAATTATTTTCTGCCCTCCACAACTACCCACAAGGCTTTTGGTAATTTTTTTCAGAAGGTATTTTTTTCAGGGTATTTTGAGTTAGATGACTTGTATCATGCTATTGTGATACTCACACATTGATCTGTTCTCACGTGATGACAAAACACCTTTTTTAACTTTACCACACCTGCGCTGTCTGCAAACACTGTGATGCCTACAAAAATGATTAGATGAGATCCTGTGCCAAAGGCACAAACAGCTGACAGCCCTAGTCAAAGTCTGGCCTTTCATGGACTTTGAAGCAAGGTGAGGCTAATTCAGTGAAGCCTGTCTAGTGTTGCAAATGCAACACCATCTGAATTAGGATTGTTGTGTAAAAACGCACACCAATGGAGGTGCTGACATCTGAAGTAGGGACAAGTTTATACCATGCTGACGTTAAACTATTTATCAGCATTAAGATGTCAGTGTAAGATTAAAAAAAATACTTTCAGCACTCAAAGAACAAGTTTTAAAAGCTCCTTCAATAATTCAACAAAAAGAATACTAACAGAAAAATGTAAACATTCATAAAATTAAATTGCTTAAGTTGAATTCCTACATCTTTTGTTCTTGTGATTTCAAGTTGCTTGCCCTTCATATTCCTCCAACCTTTTCTTCTCAAATTAAAAAAAAAAAATTGGGTCCTAATAATGAGTATATTTTGGTAATCATAATAATATTTAAAGTGAATGTCTCCACATAATTTACTAATATCCAACTTCTTCATGTTCCATGCAATTTTTTCAAAGAAAAACAAAAAATATTTATTCATATATCTTCCTAATCATGTTCGTCATATTTTCCTCAAACTATTTTTAGAAAAATTGTTAAGTACTGCTGTGTTCTCCCTTATATAAATCAAATTATAAAAGCAATATTTAAAGAAAATGGAATCTGCAAAATCAATCATTCTGGGTTAGAAAATGCCAGAATTTAGATTACCCTAGCAACACTCATTTTGCAATCATCTACAGTACTTCTGGAGCCAGGAACTTAACCCAGACATCCAAGATTGAGTCTGATGCTTTAGTCTCATTCACAATCCATCATTTGATGATGCACAGCCTTTTGTTACTTGACCTAAAAGAACAAGTCATGGCCAACTATCTGGTTGCAGCTACAGAGATAAATACAACTCACTGTGATTTATACATTCATTTACTAAGTTTGGAAAATGGGCTCCTGGATGCTCTTCCAGGCAAAAGAAAGAGATGGCTACATACACTTCACCCAAGAGGATATCTTTATTCTGAAAGATCACAAGGATATGACTAGAGTTTAGATCTGGAGAAGAGTCTATATTCTTGGGTCCATCAGAACAGAACCTAGTGCTGGTATTCACTCACAACAGCAGAACTGCAGAATTTTGCAAAATAAGATCAGAAGGAACCAAAGATTGATAATTCCAGTGTTTGTGGTCCCAAACTTAAAATCACACTGGAATTATTCTCGTTGCTTTTAGATGAACTAGCCAAACATCAGAAATTTTTGGTTTTTACTTCTGCAAATGATGCTTATATTTCCTATGGCATAATGTTTTTTCTAAAGTCTAAAACTAATTATATTGACTTGGCTTCTGAATATGATGTCAGATGATTTACTCAGATTTGAAGTCTGCAACATTTTCACAATTTATAGAATCTCAGTGGAAAAGCCGTGATTTCAACATATTGAATCTTCCCACTTCCCAAACAAGACTTACTATTCTGAGGGAGTGATAGTTGCTGCCTCCTGCCATGATAAATTTTCCTACTTTATCAAGCTGACAAGAGTGCACAGCCTAGACAGCATCCCAACAGCAAACACAGAGACTGCTTTTCACTGCAAAATTAACCACAGTTAAAATCTGGGGACTGCAAATCATTTGTGGTTCGTGCACACCCAAATATTTCAACATGAGCTGCCTAACCTATCCCATGGGGACAAGGTTAAAGGATTACTAACTGCTAATGAAATTCCTCTATGAACTGCATTATAATTAGCACCCTCAGCATTTCCCCACTGCTCCATGTGTCAGAATGCCACCAGTAAAAGAAGTGATTTCTGAAGCTTTCTAAACTGGTGGATGTGATCTCTCATGTGTTTGCATCCCTATCTATCCACAATTACATAAGGAACAATGGAGAAAAGTTTCCCAAACAGTGCTTTGCTTTCAATCTCTCTTATTCAAATTGTGATAACTTGTGGAGGATAACTCAAAGACAGAAAATGTGACTATATCCCCTTTACTGGGGACATGCAAATCCATACTGTTTGGTATAAACAAATTGTCATCAGAAAAGGACAACTGTTTTACTAAATTTCACAGTTAATATATTACATATTGGAAAACCTTAGAGAAAAGGTTATAACAAACTAAATAATAAATAACATAATTTTGAAAAGTTTTGTAGTTTCTGACAACTCTTCTTCAGTTTCCTATTTTGAAGTAGATTTTCTACTTTTTAAATTTTTTTTTCATTTCTTTTTTTAAACCCTGGGGAAGTTCAGGAAAAAATCCCCAAACATTTGTAAGAGCAAGAGAACCCCATCATACATTTGGTGATTTGATGTGATTGCAGTAATATGGACTCAAAAAGAGGACATGAAAAGAAAACAAGGAAGAGGAAACATGGAAGAAAACAAGAGAACCTGGAAGAACAGAGAGGATTTTGTTGGAGGTTTTGAGGCACGCAGACTCTCAAAAATCCAATCCACAAGATAAATCATGCTTGCCAATATCCACTAAGCCAATGTAGAAAGGAAAGCACAGGTAATTTAATCATCTGTTACTTATAATGATCACTTGAAGAATGACCCTGAAGTCCCCCAGAAAAAGGACTGGCATCCTGTCACTAATTTGCATACCTTAATACACATGCTGATTATTTAGCTTACTGACTTGGGTAGCAAGGCATATACTGAACACCTACCACTAACATTATCATCTAAAATCCTCATGATCCTAAATACATGCTTGCCTCTTCCCCTTCTTTAGCTTTCAAAGTAAATCAGCTTTACAAGCAAGCTGATAATATACAACCTTTTTTGTCTCTGATGAATCTAATAAAAGTGTTAACATTAAAAAAAAATATTAATACATCATTGGTAACAACCAGCTAGAAATGTTGCAGTAACGTAATTCGAAATTATCTAACTGTGCATGACAGCAACCTTCTTATAAAGCATAGCCTTTCTAACCCATTTCCAAGGATATTTAATTTAGTGTCCAAGTTTTCTTGCCTATGGGAAAACCATTTTCCATTTTAGCTGCTAGCAACAAGTATAAGTGAATATGCTGTAAGTAACTAGCCACTTTGAACTTTTGGGTCCCATTATGCACATGACTTATCTGCTCTGAAAAGGCATCATATAAACATGCCAAATTATTCAACCTTATGAAAAATGCTTTTCATCTGAATTATAAGATAAAACTTTTTCTGACTTTAGAGAAACTGGAACTTGAAAAGACAAAAAACTTAAAGCTTGATTTTTCTTTGCCCAGAGCATATGTTATATAAACAAAAATCCCCAAAAGGTGCCAAGAATTGTCCCTCTGTTTTTCTAAATGATCATGTGTGCAGTCTAGCTGAAAAGACTCATCGATTATGTCTACATAAACAACAAAAGCCCTTAGAAAAAATATCTAGATCAAAAGCCTGTCAAACACTGAACAGGAAAGAGAAATCCTGCTTTAAACATGGCCTCTTTCAAGTTGGAATTCAATCCCACGAAGTAAAAACAAAGGATTTCATAATGAAAGGTATTTAAATTACTTTATTTTTGGAACTTAACCAGGGATTCTTTTTTGCTATATGTTAACCTTTGTCTTTCTTACTTTGGGACAGAACTCTGCATAATCGGCCCTACAGTTTTAAAAAATGTACAAATTGTTTAGTCACAGTTTACTGTTTTCACAATACACATTTGCAATTACTTTCATTAAAATGAGACATTGATATTTTTACTGACTATGCATTTCTCCTT
This sequence comes from Lichenostomus cassidix, assembly GCF_008360975.1. Classification (NCBI taxonomy): domain Eukaryota; kingdom Metazoa; phylum Chordata; class Aves; order Passeriformes; family Meliphagidae; genus Lichenostomus; species Lichenostomus cassidix. The sequence continues at coordinate 45,119,697 of NC_139483.1, read as the reverse complement.
TTGTCAACCACCCAACAATATACACTATTAATATGACAACACAGCAAAGTTCTTTATGGATGTGATGGATATCTTTTTTCTTTTCTTTTTCCTCATTCTCCTTAAGTACAGACATGTAATTACAAAGGAAATTGCATATCCTTGCAGAACCAGATCACTATATAGCTTATATAAGAATATATTCTGGAAAGTGTCATCAGAAATCATAAAATAAGCTAAAGTATAATGTTATGTACTTCTAAAGTTATGGTTTCCAAAAGAAATAACACAAATTTAACAGACAACTCCCTACTGAAATATAATAATATAATCATGGAATGGTTTGGGTTGGAAGGCACCATAAAAATCACCTAGTTCCAATCCCCCTGCCATGGACAGGGACACCTTTCTCTAGACCAGGTTCTCAGAGCTCCATCCAACCTGGCCCTGAACAGTTCCAGGGATAATCCCCATGTTTGACTTCCTACTCAGTTAATAAGTTTAATATGCAAACATATGACATGACTTACAGTATGCCAATAGTGATATCTTTCAGACAAACTTGTGATTTGAATGTCCCCTATCAATACACAAAAATAATAATATAAACCTAGTGTGAAACACTTGCTACATGTTCAATCATACCACTGCTGTAATATTTGTATGCCATATACATAATCAGAATCCAGTTTTAAATCGGTTCCTACCTACTGGTGCTGGAGACAGCATCCTGTCTGTCAGGTTTGGCTAGTAGACAACTGTCTTAGAGAACATCAGTTCACAGCTTATGATTCAAAATATTGGGTGTGCTCAATTTATTCCCTGCTGTTGAAAGTCCTACAGCGTGGGTCAGTACGTAGTAGAGCCCATGTGCAGCATGGTCAAGGCCCCTTCAACAGAAACCATCATATGGTTCTATAGGTACTCCACTTTTAATGTTTGGATAGACACTCATCTTGCCTACTCTGACCAGGAAGAGATACATGCATATCTGACTGGCCTCTCAAACACAAAACACATTCAGTTAATAATGATTTCTATGTATGGTAGATCTTTAACACATCTCTAGGCTAATGAATTAATGAATCGGCACTAGAAACTGAATTTTTACATTATTTTCCTGTTCAGGAGACAACAGGTCAGCCTTCAATTATGAAATGCATTATCAAAGCAGATGGAGCAGCAAAATGTTAAAATTACACTGGTGTACTCATCAGAGCACTTTAATCCTGATGCATTGAATTCTGACTCGTATTAAAAAGGGAACTGGTCAACGCAGAGTATTACTTCAAGAGATGCTCTGATATGCCATTAGTCAAAAACTAAAGTGATCCATATTTCCTATAATCTTGCCAAAGAAAGGTCTAGTAAATCATAGTCTATTCATTTTTAAAGTGTCTTCCTACTAATACTTAGGATGCAGTGGGTCCTAGGTATTTCTAATAAATTTTCTCTTGCACTGGTTATCCTTTAATCACATTCAAGTATTTCATATGGATTTGCAGTATATCTCGAAAACCTTTTACTACTTTTGCTATGCTTATTACACATTTTTGGTGCATACAAAAGAATTATCTCTTTGGAATGAAGTTAATGAAACAGATCCAGCTTCAATAATTTTTCATGGAACAAAGGCTGCAAATTTGTTTTCTACTGGAATGTTGAACTTAGAAGATCACACACTCAAGCCAATAGCATTTGTCTTTGCTGTCATGCAAAAGTGAGTGAGTCACCTACAGTACAAGGGAATCATTTTGCAAATCTGTTAGAACTGTGTGGCATCTGATTAAACTAATCCATGTCTTTCTATGATGCCAAAATAAACAGTCCCTTTCCCACAATGTATAAACATTGTTCCCATAACTTTCCTTTGAAATGTCATGAAAAGGTTAAGTGACGTTTCATTATTTACCTTGACTAATGAATTGCTCCATGTTGTCTTTGAAGGGCTGTAGGTGCTCTTCTAGTGATAGCTGATAAACTTTTGCTGCTTCTGTCTCACATGCTGAAATTGAAGTAACAGATTATTTTAGGATGACACATCATAGCATGGATCTGCATACTACAAGTACAAACACTATGATGATAATAGAATCAGGAACAGTTATATTTCCAGTCAAATAGTTTTATAAGCAGATAATTTGTGGCCAGTGTGAGAGTTTTAATGAGTGGTAGAAAAAATTAAAAGTATTCAATTGTTTTGAGGGAGAAAGACGAATTTAAGAGGCAGAACTGCATGGAAATAAAATTACAAACTCGTATTCCAGGCTGCATTGATATACACAGCCTGAGACAATAGTGCCTGAATCAAAACAAGGTTTAGAGGCAAAACCTGCAGCAACTAGTAGGAATTACCTTAATTCAGCGAGTTAAGCCAGATGGGGTCTTGATACTTGATAAAACCATAGATGTAGTGAGGCATTTTGCATTGTTCAAAAGTAATAGTGCAAAAAGATCAAAGTGAAAGATTGTAAAGGTACAGATCTCATGGCTTGAGTTCTGTGAGAGACTTTGAAGCAGAACAGCTGGGTTCCTATTGAACTAGAGACCAAGACAGAAAATCTGGAGCCTAATGTAGCCCTACATAAGACTATTAGTGAGTAAGGTGGTACCATCATAATTCCATCAACAATCCAAGCTAAATTAATTTGGGGCAAGAGAAGACCTGAGACTATTATTTCAGGTGAATGTTAAACTCCAATTTTCACTAGAAGGGAAATCTCTTCAGTTCATATAATTTAACAGAAATGAATCCTGCTTGATTCTGCCTCAAAAACTCCAGTTAAAGTGCACACATTCCACAACCTTTCATTGCTTAACCTCCAGGTTTTCTTTAAGCGAAAGTGAATTATTAGCACATATTTTTTGTTAAACCTCTAAAAAATATTTTTAGGTAGCAGAAAGTGCTTTCCTAATATTTAAAGTGCACATCTACAGAAAAGCCAGCTGTCTCAAATAACAGATAACTCCACATGAGTGAAGTAAAACCAGGATGATAACAATTTAATTTTAATTACTATTATTTCAAGCTTAGAGCAAAGCAGGAATAATAACAGCAGACTTTTAGTGGAGAGATAAACATGAATATATCTACTTAAGTAACCTGCTTAGGAAGCAATATTAAAAATAATAATAAAAAACATAACCACCCCAAATACAGTAATATAATATATAATAACATAATTGGAAGCCTGTAATTTTTAAACAAATATTAGTCAACACATGATAAATAGGGGAGGGAATCCAAATGACCACGAATTTTCTTACAACATATGACAAAAGAAGAAATAGAGCAGCTATGTACTATTCTGCAAAGGGAGACGTTCTGATGGTAATGTAAAGAATCTGCATTCCTTTTTTCTCTTATGCAAAAAGAAGTGACAGAGCTGAAAGAGGTAATAGAACCTACCATAATATTTAGTATCCCTGAAATTCCATGCCTTTTTCCAGAATATGGATTAAGTATTTTTCAGAGCAGTACAGCATTATACTCTCTTGAATGCCTGCAGCTTTTATGAACTCCTGATCTCTCAGCCAATTTGAGAGAAGTATATATCTTATGAAGAGACCAAAAATCTTAGCCTATACTCATGTCAACATCTTAAAGCAGTCCAATTTCAAAATGCATAAGGAAATGTGGGGTATTCTATGTTTTATATTCATCTTGTTATGGGAAACAAGAACATGTAATATTGACTGTCAAAATGAAATAGCTCTTTAACAATTCAGATACTGGAAGCTCTCCCATAGTTGATTTGTTTGTGTACACATGTGTGGTGTGGGAAAGGGTGTGCAGTTAATGATAGGTTTGTTTCTCCATTTTTTGGTATAGTTACTTTTGTTCTTTTCAGCCTACACCCTCTGCCTCTGTGGAAAAATTAAAATCAATGATGTTCAGAAGAATAACAGTTCAGGTCCATTTTTTACCCTATTCCTGAATTGCAAACACTGTGTAAATGATTTAAAATAAAAAAGAAAACATAGGGGAAAAAATCCCTTTCTCTTACTTTATAGAGAGTAAAATATTGTACATAGTATTCAGACTATAAAAATTAATAAATTCTGTCATTATTACCATACTAATTATTAGTTTGATGCTTAAAACAAACTAGATCATTGGATGCTTTCTTCATTAAAGAATTAACAGGCCTGTAAGCTCTTCCTGAGTTTCTCAATTCTCCAGATCACCAAGACTGGAATTGTAGTCTCCCTGCACAATCTGTCGGCTATAGCACTCATTTATCATTTTCTGTAATTTGTCACCAGAACATAAACCCCCACTACTTGTATGAGTTATTGCTATTCCTCACTGTAACTGAAGAAGTTAAGGTGATGATTAAACTAAAATAATACAAAATACCAGATAGTTACCAGTATTTCTGCCCAAATGAAGAAATAAGATACTGAATAAATGCTTGTGTCAGAAGGGTATTTAATAGCTTCTAAGCAACATGGAGATAAAACATGGGAAAACCCCAAAAAAGTATGTGAGAATACAAACAGCCTTCTAGATTTGATTTTTTTAACCTCAGCTTCATACACAAACACATTTATCTCCATGAAACAGCTCAGCTAAACATCCCAGATATCAAAGGAATAGAGTGGCAATGGGGATCTGCTGTGATGACTTTGTAAAAGTTTTGTCTAAAACAAAAACTTGTCCGATTTTTCTTAAGACTCAAAGTATGGTCTAATCTTCCCTATTCTCACAGGTTTAGTTATTCTCTCATTTTAGGAGATGTGAATACAGCTAAAAAACTTAGACAAAGCTAGACTATTTCTAAACTCCCTTTACTTCAAGAAGATTTTAAATTTTATTATAGTGAAAGAATTGAAAGATATTTAAGGGACCACAAATGAGACTCATATATGCAGTCACAAAAGCCAAGCACTAGGTAGAAATTTATCTCACAAGATCAAATTGCCCAAACAGGAATAAAGGTAAAACTTCGTGTTGCTTTTTAGCAAGGTGAAGGTTTCAGTGTGCTCAAGTCCCAAATCATGCACTTGAGACCTTCCAAAGATTTCAAATCCTAAGCAGAAGTTAGCATGGGCAGAGGCACCTTTTCTCCAGCCCTCTAAATAATTTTTAACAGAAAAGCAATATATAAACCATGGAAAGGACCAATAATACATCTAATTTCACCTCTCAACATTGTAAGCAGTAGATGACTGTATGTCATTTTTCAGAGAAGCAATCAGAGGGCAATTCAAAATGGTAGTTTTTTGCCCATTCATGCACAGTTCTCTCAAATGCTCCTGATCTGGAAATTGACGTGAAAATCTGTGTTCAAAACCAACGCAGAAATTTAAACAAATTGCAATTCCAGCTGTATCCAGTATCTTAAGAATTAATCTCATTTTCTATTTCTGTGTTAAAATACAATTAACTGCATTTTTTTCAAGCTATTGTGTTAGCTTACTCATCCAATTTTTTTTCTTTTGTTTTTATTTCAGGTCAATATACTAAAAATATATAAAGTTGTCAACTGCCAATATCAATTAAGAGACATCTACACAGAAAAGGACAGTGAAAAAACATTCTGTGCTTTGTGATAACATTTTCAGGAAATTATTCGGTAAGTGACGTAAAATTCACTGAGTCTCATTATCAGAAATAGCTTCTTTACCTTTTTAAAAGGAGAAAAAGGAGTTTTCAATATTTAGAATATCTTTTTAATGCACATTTTCCAGCTGGTTCTGTTGGATGCTAAATTTTAGCCCTTGGAAGCACAAATCTCTTCTAAACATAAAAGGTGTATTTTTGAACAAAATGGGCAAGCAGATGACCAGCTGCTCTTCGGGCTTACTGCATTGTCTTTGGCCAGGTTAACAGTGGGCAGCAGGATTTTTTTTTTTTCCAAACTCCCCAAACATAAAAAACTAAATGAAAAATAAAAGAAACAAACAGAACCCCTAAACCTAACAATAAAAAAACCAAAACAACCAACCCATCAAAAACAATAAAAAAGAAACCAAGCAGACTTATGTATTGTCTTGGATGAGTAATTAACAGCTTCATTAGGCTGCTTTTGTTAACCAATTCAGAAATCACAAACTTATCTACACAAGTCTGATAGAGGTCAGGTGGATTTTTAAGATAGTTTAAGGTATTTAAGAGGACACCTTTAATAGAGACTTCATAAACTATTTGTTTCCAAGCCTTTATGGAAGCTTTGAAATTCTGCCCTTAATTTTCTGAGGTTCTGAGTACTCAGACTTCCACAGGAGATGTGCCTGTGTTCTACTTTTCTGAAAACTATATAACAACATAATCACTGTTTTCTCAACTTCCTCAGTGCTTTCTGGATTCCTTACAACTGCAACCTATGACTTTAAAAGAAAGCTTAGACTTCATCTAAAGGAAGCAATGCTGGCCTCATCAAAAGACAAACTCTGATGAACCCAGCCACAAATACAGAAAGAGCTCTTAATTTTCTTTTATTTATTTTTTTTGGAATTGTAATGACTTACACTAAGAACTGCTGAGTCTTCAAGGGCTTCCATAGGCAGCTCCTTGTTTGGAGTTTTAAGGACAGTAAAATATGACTCACAGATTGACTGAAAGCCTGGCTTTAGTTTACATCTGGTTTAGGTTTAGGAGTCTGCATGCTGCATAGTTGCAGCAATTAACCCTTTCAGTGATAACTGAACAAACAGCTAGAATCTGTGGATGTGCAGCTGTTAATGAGTAGGCAAAAGTAAAGATTTAATTTGGTTAAAACAATAGCTGTTTCTGCAGAGGTTGATAGGACAGATAACTGGAGGATAACTGACCCAAACCACTACTGTTGCTGTATTATTTTGCTATTAAATACCTTGAGTGATTTGGCATTTTATTATAAAAGACTGAAGGCCTCTTTCCACCAGAATGTGGATCTATGGATAATATAAGAAAATTAAAAGACCTATTTCTTAATTATCTTCATTTACATTTATATCAAAAATATTGACAGAGAATAACAAAACCACAGACTTTTCAAAGTGTCTTAGAATAGAATGTTTTTGATGATGTAATGAATTCAAACTCTGAAGAGTACAATTTATTCTCCATTTCAATTATCTCTCCTCCAGTTCCATCTTCTCTTGAAACTTGAAATATCAGTGTACAAGCACATTTAAAAAAAAAAAAAAAAGTAAGTTTTTGGGAAACCTCTTAGAATAGACTTAATTTTTACCAAAATGTAGCTTTTTAAAAAGCTAGATAACAGATTAGACTCAAGGACTTTCCTTAGCAGGAAAATCAATCAATCAATCAATCAATCAGTCAGTCAATCCTTAGATTGTCTCTCTCCTCCTTTGCAAGAGGACAAGCAGATTTAGAAGGCCAATCTGTTCCTTTTCTTCCATCTGAAGTGGGGCCCTAAATGGCTTAAGGCTCCTCAAATTTGTTAATTGAAGTTGCAATTAATACCCTCCTGCTTCTGATCAAGAAGTGGCATTGAAATGTTGTGAGAGTCTTAGCCCCATAACCGGAACTGTGATGGAAACAATCTTGGGACAATGAAAATATACAAGGATAAATGTGTGTGTGTGTGAGAGGGGGCAAATAGAATGGAGTTTTTTTTTAATTTTAGCCTGAACACATTGATATTACCTATGAAACAACTATTAGTGGATGCAATCTTATTTTGCAAAGTAGTGCCTGCAACCCAGACACAGACTTGCCCATGAAGAGGAAAATTCTGTCTCAAAGTACAGCTTGACTGAACTGTCAGGGTTGGGAACTCTTTCTAGGTATTAAGGGTAACAATTACTGAGGCAAGAGATTAGCAAATGATTAGTAAGCCTATTAATGTCCAAACTTTCTCAGTCCCACATTGATACTATCCCAAATAGAACTTTAAATTCTTTCTATCACACAGAATGATACTTCCAACGCTCTTGCTCACACAGCAGGTGTTAAACATGAGAGCACATAACAGCTCTACAACTGGCAGGTCCAAGCTGAATAGGTAACATTAGGTGACTGTAAGAAGCACTTAAAAAATAGGGAACGTGTATTTTTCCAAGACACTCTGGGGCTTTTCTTGGAACATACTTTTAAAACACAAAGTGTTCTGCAAATGCTTAACACTTTATAAACATTCTCAGTCACATTTATTCCAAATCAGAGAGATGTACTGGGCCACACAGCCTAGCTTCTTTTGGATGGAGACTTTTCAACGAGTTGTAAACACTCAGAACAGGAAAAGAAAGCATCATGACAAAAATAACATTTAATTATCATAATGATTGCTTGTAGTCAGTTTCCAATCAAATATATTAAATATGACATTATGACATATAAACAAGTACTGACTTCAACTCAATTTCATAGCAATCTGCATTATATTGGACTATTAATCTTTTCTACTAGTCAGATTTATTTTCTGCCTGACATTGTTTCTAATTCCCTTTTAGCTGAGCTTCAGTGAAAGTTTTGCAATAAGTGACAAGTGATGAATTAGTTTCTGATTAGCAAGAATAAACTTGATGTTGTAAGGCTAGAATGCTAATGTGTAGCCAAAGAAAAGCTTCTAAACACTTTTAACTTGCCATAATTTTGTAACTCTCAATGCCATTTTAGCGCTCTAGTTCTTTCCTAAACTAAATACATCTTGAAGAATTTCATGGGTCACAAATCCAACACTTTCCTAAACCACAATTTTACCTTAAGAGAGTGTCAGAGCAAGTAGCATTAGAATCTTGGTTGATTCAATACACGTTTTCCACTTCTTCTGCTCTACCTGGAGCACTCTGAAGTGTCTAGAAAAACATACTAACAGTTATATAACAGAGGTCCTAATCAGTGAGTCCTAATCACTGCTCCTGTGACCCTGGATGCCCAATTTTCTTTACATGGTGAGTTGATTTAAGTCATGTGGCAAATGCTAAAGTTTCTTCTGTGGAATGACATAGGAACAGAAGTCATTGCTTGGCATGACTGCATCAAGGAATGTTGCTGACAGCCAGGAGAGATCAAAAGCAGATCAAGTTGCTTAACAAACTGTATGTCACTGAAGTCAAAAAGGCTAAAGTGGGAATCCTGGAGAGCTGTGAAATCTAGGAGCAACAGATGGAGCCAAACTCACTTGATTTGTTAGTAAGAAGATCTACCTGTTCTTTGGTCTTCCATCTTACAAAAAATCTGGTATATAAATTTTAACCGTGGGATTTGTAGGATCTAAAAACCAAAATTTCTGTCTTATTTGTCTTGGAACAGTCACATGGCATGCTTCTTTGGGACTTGCACCTTTAATCTGAAATACTAGAAGAGAAATGCTTTTCTAAGATTTTACAAACTGCCAAGGCATAGGGTTCCTAAACACTTAAAAATGGACAATAGCCGAAAGTCTAAAGGGAAGAAAGCATAGACGTTTGAACATCACAAGTCCCTTTACTTTTTAAGCAGTCAGCATAACTCTAATATAAACATAAATCCAAACTCAAAACTGTGAAAGAGTGTGTCAACAAAATTATTTTATAGAGTCATGAAGATTATTTATATCTGCATGTCTCTGTGTCTGCTACTGACATCATTAGATGGAAAAATACAACAGTTCTAAAATGAATAGTTACGTTAGGGCTATGATTTTCTTCTTTTTTTCTTTTTTTTTTTTTTTTTAAATAATAACCTTCCTCTACTTTGTGGGCATTCTGTTGGGTTTTTTAAATGACCCCAAAATTTTATGAAAGGATCTTTCTGGAATGAAATTTACCTTTGAATAATTATCATTGAAAGTTTTCTGAGACAGAAATAAAATATCTTCAGGAAATTTATTTTTTTTTTCCCTGGGGGAACCAAAACCTCCAACCCCCATTGTAATAAGCATGATCTCACTGCATGGTTTTCAGGGGATTTGAAACTAACATGAACAGAATACCCTTTAACTGGTGATGCTGCCTGCATCAATACTATGTGCTATTTTCAGTTTCTTAGTGACAAAGAACAAAATAATCATCCCACCCTCACCAAATGGTGAAATCTAGTCATGACATCTGCCACCTAATTACTAAAGAATATAAATTCAAGGTTACAGCCCACGTTTCAGTATAAAACGGTAACGTACTCTGGGTATGCATTTCTATGACTTTAGTGCTTCCCAGGAATAATACTCATTTACTTGCACTGACTTCAAAAGAGTAGGCTCATATTCAGAATTTTGTCAGAATTCTCTCAGCATCATACAACCCTCATCCTGTTCAGTCATTTAAGATGGCACTTACTAGCTCTAGTAACTCATAAGATTCCACACGTTCATTAGCAAAGATGGTAGCGCACTTAAAGTAAATGCAGAGAAAAAACCCCACACTTTGAAGCAATTCTAGCCATTCTGTTAAAATTTGCACTCTCTTTAGAAATGATTGTCATTAAGACAGGCTATTTTATCTCACTGAAAACATTACAACAATTACGCTATTGGAATATCCAGAATTCATAGTATATTACTAAAATTTACTACTACTGCTCATGTGGTCACAAAATCTTCTAACACAAATTAATTTTAATTTAGACTGACACTTTTCTTTGGAAAGGAAAGCCAACACAAAGCATTTGGCACCTCTGGAGGCTGTTAAGAAGTCATGAATGAGATTGCAGTCTGGTGTTGAAATTGTCACTTCACATCCAGGAACAGATGAAGATGCTGATGCTGTCCCAAAAAAAGTTTGTAATAGGGACAGAGCAATGGTGTTTGCAGTTATTCTTCATTGTGATTAACTAAAGAATAAACTGACAACTGCCTAAGGGTTTGATTGGAAGAACAGAAAGAATTCAATTGCAATCTGATGGCTGATCGAAGCGTGTAATTTCCATTTTTACAGAACCCCTGCTTTGATCACTGCATAGTGCGGATTTATTCCACAAGAGATTTATGTCTGTGCCCAAATTTCAACCTTGATCTAAAAATATTTAACCTTTCATGTACAAAAACCCATTTTTGGTGAATTTGTGAGGAATAAAACCTGCCCCCATGGATCTTGGTTAACATGCACCTAAATTCAACTATCTTTTTTTTTAATATGACCTAAGTATCATGTGCAATCTTGGAGAGCAGATCTAGGACTATCTGGAAGTTGCACAAAGTATAGAAACAAGTTTTCATGGCTGAACTGTGAGATTTTTGCCTCCTAGATTGTTCAGAAGCAGTAAATAAATGATGCTTCAGTTCACTCCTCACTGTCACACTAAGCAACCTTGATACAATCTTAAATATTAACTCAAAAATTTAAAATAATTTTTTAAATATCCAAACAGAAAGTTTGATAAGAGCAAGAAGGGAAGGTCAGATATCATTTAGTAACCATGTACGTTTTTGTTTTAATAGAGAACCTTCCATTCTAGGTTGTTCAGGGATTAATGGATTACCAAACCTTTCCTAGGTCTCTAAAGGCATGGCATCTAAAAGCAGCAAGGCAACAGTAATATGAAGATCACTCCTTGATTTGTATCTCTCCCTCACAGATTTAGCACAGTAACATAACTGGCTAGTTTAGCAGAGATTTTTGGCAAAATTATTGAAGATCATGGATCATTTGTGCAAACTAATCTTGCTTAACAAATTTAGTGCTTAGATCTCCAAGTTAAGAAATATATATGTTCTTCAATGAAGAACATATATATTTAAGCTTGTTGAATTCATTTAAAGAAAACCTTTCATAGAAGGAGAAAAAAAATCCTTCCTTTGCATATTACTTTTCAGTAAAGTCCAGTTATTTCAGTAAAATCCAGTCATATATATTATTTTATCTGCTAGATAGTATTTGGACCTGGTCATAAACCCTTTTTTTTTTTTTTTTTTTTTAAATCATGGACATAGCCCAAAATTTTGCAATTCTTTTTACGGTCAAAGAATTGAAATCAGTTTGAAAAAAAAGAAAAACTAAATCAGATTTTTGGTTTCGTCTTGAAACAAAAGATTTAACCTAACTGGTTGATTTAACCAAATTGCTGCTTGATTTAAAAACCTCTTTCAGGTTATGTACATAAAATTATAGATTATTGTATAAATGGTCATGGAAAAGCAAATTAAAGAAACAAACTAGTAATTGAGAAGTTAAAAATACACAACTATTTTTACAGTATCATCTAATTTCTCAAAATGATACAAACAAGAACAGAAGAGATATAGTGGTAACATATGATTAGCACTTAATCTAAGTTCAGTACCTCGCAAATCTTTCTTCATTTTGCGGAGATCTTTTTGAAAATCGTCAAACTTCAATTGTGAAGCCTGGAAGAGATCTTGTGGATCCGGAAGAGGAAAGATGCATTGTTCTCTTCCAGCATCCTGACAAAAACACAAATGAATAGTTACATAGCGCTCATTACTTTTTTTCTATACTAAAATATATAACTGAAAACACAGAGAATATTTGCACGCATTCCTGTGTCTCACCAGCCGAAGAGCAAATTTGGTAAGTTGGGTTGCTTAACTTGAATTTAAAAGAGAAAATTTAATTTTCACTCACCTCATCAAAATTACGCAAATAATATGAGACAATGTAAGATAGAAGACTTCGGCTGTTGTCCTGTATAAAAAAGGATAGAGTTTGCTCTGTCACTGAAACTTACGGAAAAAAAAATTCAGAAAACATAATTCAAGTAAATGAAATAATTAGTGTAAAAAAATACTTTGCTGGTTTGGTCCTCTCATTAAAAAAAAAAACCAAACAAAACCAACAACAACAACAAAACATACACAAAAAAAAACCCCAAACCAAAACCAAACCACACCCTGAAGTTCCTTCTAATCATTAAATAAAATGAAGAAAGATATAACACTCATGTAACACACTCCTGATTTTTTAATTTTACCTGATTGCAAACCAAACCCTCACATTCTGAAATTTCCCAAGAAGGAAAAGAGAAATTTTTTCTGTGTTCATGTATACAAGTTCTTTTGCAACACTATAACCAAAACAAAGTTAAATTAAATGAAGAAAGTTATTTTCCTAAGTGAAATTTTGGGGAGGTAAGGGAGGCGTGGAAGGTTGACAGAACATTTTCATTGCTTCCTCTCTGTGATCTCTCTAATGAAAATTCAGCAGAAAATCTTCCCTTTGAAGAGGACTTCTGACAGAATTAAATTTTCAGATATTTTCAGAGAAGTATTTTGTAAGAACTTTCCTGATTGATTAGTAGCAAATAAATTGAAAATATATCTTACAATTACAAGGTTAATAGGCATAATATTTTCAGCAAATTACATACTAAAGTCTTGAGTTACCAAACTGAATTTAGTGTGACTAAATTTTCTACCAAGCAGAGCTCTAAAGCTGGTGACATATTGTATCTAGAGTCAATTTGGAGGTTCAGCTAGGGTAAGCTGTCCTATGTTGTACTGAAATGTCATGCACACCACCTCTCCCCTGATTTCCCAGAGAAACCAGCATGCAAGAATAAAACTCCTTCACCTGTTTAAAAAGGCAAATGGCTGACATAGTCCCTCAACTCAGGGTTAACAGTCTGCTTACATGACCTAATCCAGCAGCTAAAAAATGTATATTTAGAGAGGGACCAACCAACTCTTTCTGCCATTTATAGATTTGAAGATCTTGACAGTGACTCTCCAGACAGATGGAGTAACCAATTTTAAAGTCTCAAGAACTATTCCTATAATCTGTCACATTCAGATAAGTTCTTTTCATTATAGCCATAGCAACTCCAAGATTATTGTTTCCTTGTAAACAAAAGTAGATACTTGAATGCAACCCCAAACTGATTAACCAAAGCCAAAGAGCACTTGTAACTCACAAATTCCAGTTTAGCACTGAGCAAAAACCCCACTACTTATTATTCTCTTCACTGAGATGACTACACTAGACAAAACTTGAATCAAGAAGTCCTTTACTCAGGTGGCTCCATGTTCCAATGTCAAATACAAACTCTGTAATGATGGTGTACATAAAGAATGAGCTTTGGGTTATCCCAAATGCTCTGGGTGCCTATTCAGTCATGTCCAGGAGTAACTTTTTTTCCCTCACAAATATTTTGAATCAGCAGGGAACTCTTTCCACTTCTGGAATAAACTTTTAAGAGTAAGATCACAGTATTGCTTCTATTTACAGGAAAAATTGGAACTATGAGATGTACTGAAAGTCAAATGTATATCAGACTAGGAACTGAAACATAATTTTAGGCATTTTTCTTCCTACAGTAGTGAAAAGAGATGGCTAATTTTCATACTTCTACAGAAATACATCCAACTCTAGAAGTGTGATCAGATAAGCAGAGTAACAAAAGAATTCCCTTCCAAAGGGCTTCATAAGCTTCATACCATTAACTCAGAAACAAAGTCATTTTCTGAGAATTTAACCTTCTCAGGCCTTCAAGAAGTCTTGAATCAACTTACACTGCTCTTGACATCTTTCAGTTTTGGCAGGATATCTAGTCCAAACCCATCAGCCTGTCCTCGTGTCCTGTTTCCGCCATTCATGTAATTTCCAAAGGCGAGAACCAAACCCAGAACCCGCATAACTCCTGACTCATTTTTCAATGTCTAAAAAAACAGAGAAAGAAAAAAAATTCTGTTCAAAGTCCCAATAATATTTATGATTAATGAGCAGATTTGTTAATATAAGTATTATTTCTAAACATTATATCAAGACACAGATAAAGGAAATTAACCTTCTACCGCAACATGCAGAAGTAGAGCAATATTAACACATAATTTTTTTATGAATGGGGAATGTTATCTCCAAAATGGATACTTAGAAAAAGAAAAATAGAAAATCTATGCAGTATTACCAGAGATGTCCTGCTGAGAAAAACAAAATAGTAGTCCTTATCTGTTGCTGACACTGTGAATGGTATATTTAATTTTGGAGAAAATTCATCAAGAAGTTAATAAAACACTCACAACAATTAAAACATTTAATCAATCACATAAAAATACTACATAGTAAACCATAAAATATTTGAAAGAGTTTTACATTATTAAAATACTGATGAAACCTGCATTTTAAAGCCACATATTTGTTTTGCATTGGACTGCAAAATTCCAGTAATATCTTCTAACTAGATACAACATTGCTATCTCTGGCTGATTCTAGATATCACAGATATTACTGTTGTACATTTCTCAAGTCCAAGCAAATACAAGGTTAGTTGAACTGACATTCCTTTAAAAAGGAGTGATATGGTGACTATGAAGAGGGAAAATTTTGCTTTAACAAAAGGAGGTGTACTGTTTTGCAGAGACTGACAACACTGATGGCAAAACCACAACATAATTTGGTACCAAAAACTAATCTTAAAGTTCACATTGATGTTGAAGCACAATCATAAAACATTCTATTCTGCTGTCCTTCAGATTTTTAATGTGCACTTTAATTAAATAAAGTGAAAACCTTTGAAACCTGAGTGAAACTTAACAAGATTAAATAGCAGCAATTTAGATCTACTCTTTCACTGAACACAACCTACCTCACACAGTTTCTGTAACAATTCAAGTTTGCGACGGATTGAACCAATGCTTTCTGAAAATGTTGATTGGAACAGGATGCAAAACACACGTTCTGAAAAGTTGGGAATCAGTGAGAGTTCGTAGAGGAACCTTTAGAAGTGATTAAAGAAAATTATTTAAGTCACTGTCAGTAGGGTTGGGGTTTTTTAATGCATATTTTATTACAGTAGAAAAAGTTTTCTGAAGTGAGCAAACTGCTCTTTTGTAAGTATGCTCTTACTGTTCTGGCTTATCCAAAGACTTGGCGTTTTCTTTTTCCTTGGATGCCTTGCTATGCTTTTCTATTTTTTCTAGTTCATCTGATTGTGCTCTCTGGAATAAAAGAAAAAGAGAAAAAAAAGAAAAATTGTGACTAGTCAAACAACGCAGATAAAGATGCCCTTGTAACAAATCAAATTCATAGAGTTTTCTTTTCTTTCTAGCACCTGCTTATGGTAAAACTGTAAGAGTCCACAGAGTGACTTTAAGTATAAATAGATCTGATGGAGAATAGAATATAATCCAAATAATATTATTGACTACTAGTAGTCTGCAAAATATTCATTCATTCAATGATGCACTGAGACAATAATTGTCATTCCCAATTCCTTTGCTCATTTATGAGTCTTTGAATTGAAGGACTCAAGAGAAGAGTTGTATTCCTCTTCACAAATTTGTTGGGCTATATTTGAATGTGATCTGATCTTTAACTATGTATTTAAAATATATTTTTTAAAAATAAATGAAAATAGTTTTTTATTGTTTACTGAAACTTAAATTTTATTTGGGATTTGAAAAACACTATGGAACAAAAACATACTGGATTTATAATGGAACTATCATACATATAATACATGAGATCTACTGCATAATTCTTTGGAGTAAAACTATTTTCATTTGTATCCTAATAAGCTAAAAAAAATTACATATAAAATGCCTATTTTCTTGAAGAACCCTGTGGCACACTGAGAAGTCTATTCTTCAATATTCCAATCAATAGAAACTGGGCCTCAGTTTTTTCTGTGCTCCAAGCTATGGCAACATTTTTTTTTCTGAACTACATTACTGGAAAAAGGAATGGCCTGGAAATGAATAAAAGTGAAATGAAAATTTCTCCTTTGGACCCTTCTTTTGACAATCATAGCAGGTTCAAAAGAGATTCAAAACATTAATCTGCCCAAGATTTAAAAAAAGCATATCTACCTTTATTCCTTTAAGAAAACATTACAGTAATTTTTTAACTTTCTCCACCACAGAACTTGAAGACAACAGTGTAAAATTATATTCTAATTACTTAGATAATGGCAAAGCATAAGATATGCTGCATCTGCATTCTTTCTTGAATGCTTTTGCAGGGTTAGCAGAAGAAGGATAGAACTGTTTCAAATCATAGTGCCTGCTCCATCAGCAACCTGAAACCAGAAAGTTGGGTTTGGACACTTTTTCTGAGACTGTTGAACATCTTCCCATGTCAAAAGGGAGAAAGTACTGATTTGAAATAGAAAGATGAGGAGATTGAAGAGCATTTAGCAAAAGCCCTTCAGAGGATTTTTTTAAATTACTTCAAGAAGGCTTTGCAGTCATTGCCAGACACCTGCCTTGAATGTCACACATCCTAATATTTAGCCAGCATTTCTCTGGATGTTCTTCAAAGGTCATCTCTAAAGCTGTCTGATCTTATATATTTTATACTTAAACAGATTGGAAGCATTGCAAACATTTTTTTCCCTGCAAAAAGCTTTGTTCTGGACACTAAGAAATTATAATGATGTTAGTACCTGTACCCAAGATTTACAGAATAGCTGAGGTTTGAAGGGACCCCGGGAGACTGTCTAGGTGAACACTGTGACACAAAGCAGAGGCAGCTAGAGAAGCTTGCT
Organism: Lichenostomus cassidix; assembly: GCF_008360975.1. Taxonomy (NCBI): domain Eukaryota; kingdom Metazoa; phylum Chordata; class Aves; order Passeriformes; family Meliphagidae; genus Lichenostomus; species Lichenostomus cassidix. Next base: position 45,102,410 of record NC_139483.1, on the reverse strand, counting down.
CAGTATCATGTCCAGCCTGGTTTTGAATATCCCCAAGGATGGAGACCTGATGACTTCTCTAGGCAGCCTGTTCCAGTGTTCGGACATGCTTGCAGTAAAAAAAAAAAAAAAAAAAAAGAAAATAAAAGGAAAGGATTAAAAAAAAAAAGAAAAAGACAAAAAAAAGAGGTGTTTCTATTTAAATGGAATTTCCAGTGTTTCAAATTCAGGAGGCCCATTATGTCTTGTCCTTATACTGGGCATCCCAGAGTCTCACTGTGTGTTCTGTACTCCCCCTCCTCAATCAGATATTTGTACATGCTGATAAGATTACCCAGAGCTTTCTCTTTTCCAGACTGAGCAACCCCAGCTGTCTCAGCCTCTCCTTGTATGACCCTTCTCCAAGTCTTTAACCATTATTGTTGCTCTGCACTAGACTTGCTCCAGTATGTCACTGTCTGGCACTGGAGAGGCCACACCAGCACACAGCATCCTCAATGTGGTCCCATGAGGGCTGAGCAGGTCACTTCCCATGACCTGACTAGTCCTTCCTTTATCTGCTTCTGCATCATGCTTTTATCAGTTAACAAGGGCTAGGCTGAGGCTAATTTACCCATTTTTAATTTTAGAATACTGGCAGTGGCCCATTCATAACACTTATTTTCCTGAATTCCCTACCTCAGTTTCACTTCAGTGTGAGGAAAGAAACTTGGGGACTCATCCTCCAAAGGTACTTTTCTAAAGTCAAGGCATGCATAGGACCTGTGAATATAATTACTATTGTAATTGTTTCTTGTATAATGCTATCCTGAGAAGAAAAATGTTTCCAAGATGCTAGGGTAAGAAAATTTAATCAATTTTTAATCCAGTATTAGAAGACTCATCCAGAGACAGGGGGAGGACTAGAAAAGGTACAACTAATTGCAGAAGTATTAAGTTAAATATTTCGTGTGCTGTTGAGGAAAAATCTTGGGTTTGGTTTTGTGTTAAAAAAGCAGATGTAAATGGGACACGTCCACACTTAATCTAGAACACTCTTATCCAAGGGAGAGTTAAAAGCAAAGAAAGCTTCCATCACTTCTCAAATCAATAAGAACTCCCTTGGTAATAAGTGAAATGTACAGATTTTAGAAATCAGAAGGATGCCAAGAGAGATAGCATTGTTGTCATATCATCAGAGCCACGGAGGTCTAGGTGTGGAAATGACATGACTTTGTAGGAAGAGCTATTTTATTTATTCAACCAACATTTAAAAAAAGTAATGTATTCCATTTACACTTTTAAATTTTTGAAAAAAATCAGCTTTTTTGAAAAGTGAGAAAGTTCTCATACTAAAAATTTAAATTAATTTCCATTATTTCTGGTCAGTCTGTAAAGTATTTTCTCTTTGGTTAAACTGAAGGAAACTCACTTGACATTTTTTTTCATAAGAGTTAAAGAGAACTAAATATTTTAGCAAGGAGCACAAAAGTAATGGTTATTTGCAAATATTTTAGAATAAATACTGAGAGTACTCTCTCTCCTGGCCTTCTACACATAGTGAAATATTAGAGTGCTTATCCCAGCAATCTATTACATACATTCATGTTCAAGCTCTTAATGTTTCTCCACCAAATCCCATGGGCAAAGGTTAGGCAGACTCCCTATTCCTTATTTAAGCCATTATTCTCAGTTTGTGTATGCAAAGAAGTAACAACTGTCAAAGATGCAAAGGCTAAGCATGATCTACTCATGGGCAGCCCAGAGCAAAACTCAAGAGGTGCTGTTTACACTATTCACCAAAATCAAGAAGTTGAAATATATGGTCCAAGTTCAGAATCAAACCTGAATTTCAAGTCACTAACTTTGGCTCAGGTATCCAGAATTCTGACCTACTTTAAATTATGACAGAAAAGGAATACTGTGTCTTATGCACAGGTATTATTGAAGATAATTTCTCAGAATTTTTACCAGCTTTCTTTATTGTTAATGACTGTTTGTTCTCTAATTTAAGGATGGATAATTTAAAAAGGTTTTTATATGGCACTCCAGATTTGTGTCAAGGGAGAACACATTCGATAGATATTGCTCACAAAAGTCATTAATCTGATTGCATTAGCACCTCTTTGAATGTCACTGCTCTTTCTTTCCTTGAATTTTAGCTATATAGACCTATACAGCATCAAAAATGGAATAAAAAGTACAATATACTCTTGAATATAATATCAGAATTTGATATTAACTATATATTTAACCAGACAGCCTAAATCTGACAGAAATTACTGCAAAATATTCTGCTTCAGTTTAACTATTTTCCCATTTTTTCCCAGAGTATAAATTTATCCTGTATTTGGTCTTACCCAAGTTCATAATGGCCCTTTTTCATCTCACAACATAAATCTGATTTATTTGCTGGTTAGATTTTTTCCTTGCAAGTGAATCTTAGCGCTGAGTTTAGATAAATTCAAATGTACGTAATCTTAATATTTTTGCAAATCTGACTTTAAAAGTTTATGTTATATATTTCAAAAACTTCAAGGGACTTGTCTAAGGAATTTTGTCAACAGTAGCTGAAACAACAAGGATATACAGAGATACCCTGGTTAATAATAAATATATTCTTTTGAAGCTGGGTCATCCGAACTCAAGTACAATTTATATGCTTTGCCAAAAGATATTAAGACATCACACTGGAATTGCTAGTTAAAAAATAAAAAAATAAAAAAATCACAAGAAATAATTGAGGAGAAGGTTTGAATCTTAAGGGCAGTGAAGAGTCATGTATTTCAGACTTCTGGATGCCTTTCACTCCTGCAAAAGCATTTTCAGGTTTTTGAAAGCATTGACCTAAGTCTTTTAAAGATAAAGGCAGTGTGGACAATTTACCTAATTATGAAAGTATACATGTTTCCTTTGTGACATAAAAAGACTTGAAAAGGCCAAACACATAGATGAAAGATAATAATTTGACAGCATTTTAAATCCATTTTTGTACAGTTATTTTCATGATATAGCAAAGATGGAAGCAGAAGCAGACATACCCTGTTTCAGCAATACTTTAGCTACAACCCCAGCTGCTAGGAGGCAATCAGTTTTCAAAGTAAACATTCACTTATTTGCCAATCAGTACATGTCTCATCACAACATGTATATCCTAACCCCATACAGCAACTTGAATGCATTTTACCTGCCTTCTCCCTTTCTAATTACTGCAGTCACCTGATAGCATTGTTATTAGAGTTTGTAGTAAAAGCACATTAAAGTAAATGTTCCACATGTAGTTTTATCTATTAAGACTCTCCTCTTAAAATTGTCTAGATCTTAACCCATAACTAATTATCAACAGGTATTTAAACAACTCTTCACAAAGCAAGATATGCAACCAGACATAAGAGCTATTTGACTGTACTGTGCAATGCTGAAGTCCTTCTCACTTAATGCAATTCAACTTAATACTATTAAATTATTGAGGGCTTGGTTTTAGGTGGGGTGTGGGTTTCTTAGTTTATGAAAAGTCACCAAGATATATACAATAACTTTGTGGTTTAACAAGAGTTTAATTCCTCAGTAAACAGGAATTGAACCCTCGGGACTGTGGCTTTTGAAATTAGGGTGTGTTTAGGTTTGGAGACTGCCCAAATTTCATTCACATTTAAGAAGGGAAAGCACAATGCCAGACACATGCAATCAGAAAAAATGATTACATTCTGAAGGATGACTGTAAAACAAATGCTCCCATATGTTCCATACAGATCAAATAGAAAGACTGAAGACAAGTACTGTGGTATTTAAATACCCAGGAAAAAAAAATCTCAATCCAATAAATAAACCCTAAGAACTAAAAATTAAGTTAAGGGTCACAAAGTAAACGAATGCTGCAGTTATTCCCACTTACAACACAGGATGAGATTGAGAAATAAGGGAGGAGTCAAAGATGACAGTCTCTCTGGTACCACCCATTGCTTACAACTGTTATTGAACAATATTGTTATAATTAGTGAAGCTAGCAAGGGAAGAAAATGCAAAGTCTGAAGTGTTTTGACAAAAGGCTGAAAGGAAAAAAAGAAAAGAAAAGTCAAGGAAATAGTAAGCTTCTTTCAAGACACAGTTTTTTTTCAAACAGAAGATCTGGATTAAAATTCAGGTCCCCTTATAAAGCCCTTTCCAAGTAAACTGAGGGCTTTTTTTGTTCTTCGTTAAGATTTTGGTTGTGGTTTTGGGTTTTTTTCTGTCTTGTGCCCAAGCAAATACAATAAATTTGGACTGATCTGTTTACTGTTCAAAGCAAAGAAATATTTTAGACAATTTGAGTGTTTCCTGAGATTAATATATGGTATTTTCCTCGATCAGGACTTTTCCTAGACATTTTCTGTAATAATTGAAGGTAATTAAAAATTAATACAATGAATTTTGGTCATTTCAATGAACTGCAAATTTGCAAATAATCCTTTATACTAGGATTCTGAAGTATATTAGAAATGACACTAAGTAAACATTTGAAAAGTATTACTACATTATCAACATAGGAGGAATATTTTTTAAATCAAAATTTAAAAAAAAATTAAAATAATGTTCACTGTAAGAGAGGTAAGTATGCAAAAATTGGTTATGACTGCAGTATCTATTCCATACTTCCCACAAGAAAAATCTCTCACATTCACACATATGTAACACATAAAATGAATTCAATTTTTTTGCGTGCTAAAGATTGTATGGAATGGGATGTAACTGTGCTATATAAGGGAGCAGATTAAAAATAATGTCAAATAAAATACCATAGGCCAAAACAGAATAGCACAAAGAAGAAAAGCATTTACACAGGTTTGGAATAGGATGTTGAATAGGTTTCCCTTTTGACCATTATCTTCCTGAGCAGTGTTGAGCAACCGAGTTCTTCAGAGATGAAGAGTGAATGTCCTTTTTAACTCTTGGCAGATTTTTGGGTTTTTTTCTGTTGTGTTTGGCTTCTCACTTTTTCTGTAAAGTGGACTAAGTCTTACTATCACTCATTTTGCCCCTTGAAGTGGATTATTTATGAGGAATTTAAAAAATCATCCAATCATTCCAAAGCAGGTGACTAAAAGCTAATGTCTAAAAACCAAACATCTGAAAGGTGTAAAATTAATTAATGTTATCAAAACTACAATGCGAGGGAAGTAGAGGATCCAATACAATGGCATACATTGGCCTTCAATGCCATTCTGTGGCTCTCAGCTTTATATCTCATATTTTCAGGTTCTTTGGAGGCAAATAAAAAGCCTCCTCACTCTTTCCAGAGATGTCCAGCCAGAGCTCACAGATCCAGGCAATGCACCCACTGAAAGGGGTAATGTTCACCGGCCTCAGATGAAGGCAGAAACATGCTTCTGAGATCCACAAGTTTGAATTTTTTATGTGACTGGCTTTGTGAAGTTTTAGAACATGCCTGAGCATATTCTGAATCCCTGATTTTACATAGCTAGAGGTCAAAGCTCTCTGATTATTACTACCAGACATTTATAAAGCCCCTGGAAGTTTATACTACTTTTTATAACATTACCTTAGAGAAATTATTTTCCTTTCAAAAAGTTAAAATTATTTTGGAGGAATCCCTGAAGCAACAAATAATTAAATGCTACAGTTCCACAAATAGAATGGTTTCTGTATCAAAATATTTTTTTCTTAATTGAACAGTATTTTTTATATAAGTGAAATTACAAAATGAAGTCAAAGATGTGGAGTGTAAGGTCCAATACCTATTGATCAAAGACTGCCCCACCGAAGGAAAAAAAAGAGCAAAACTAATTTCTATTTAGCCATTTAGATGTTGATCATGTTACTTATGTAGAAATGCATGCACTACAGAAATCACAGATTTGGCAATTTGCCAGAAATGGCAATTAATGTAATTTAAATACTTAGTATTTTCATTGTTTTGGGGAAACCAGTAGCTTCAAAATAGGACATTTCTACAAGCTTTCTGAATATTATTGATACCAAGTAAAAATACCTTCACATAGACACACAGTATTCCTACATTTCATGGACTTCCTCTGATTACTCACATTCTCATACAGGGCTTGCAGCGTCTCTAGGTCAACCACAGAGTTGTCCAAGTTCACAACAGCTATAAAAAAGACAAAAGAAAAAAGAGTTAGTTGTTCAGAATGATAATCCAGCTGTGAAAGAAAGACTGGGCACAATACTCAGCAACAGTTTTTATGACCTGCTGGTCATACAGCTTAAGGGTTTTAACTTTATTAATGCCTTGAATGGCACTGTTTCTAAGGGTATGGCTGGAAACCTGGTAGAGCCAGGTGTCAAGTGTTAAAGAATTCATCTCCCTTCCCCCAAACACACAAACATGATCCCACGAGTATGGCCATAGTCAGAGATCAGAGATAAGCTTTACATCAGACTTTCATGGTCCAGCTGAAAGCATTATAAAAATTTGTAAATCTGCACCACAGCCACACACACACACTCACACAACAAAGCTCATTCCTGTCACTGGTTGACTTCAGTCTTAAACTCATTAATCCATAAGTCAGCCAGTTAACTTCAAAACACCTGACAAGGGTCAAGTCTTCTATGCACTAAGCCGACACGTTTAGTATGGATACAAAATATGCCTTTCCTGTTCCCAACCAATTCTGGCGCCACACACATGCTGTACTCTTTTTAGCATCGAGAAAACGTAGTGGAACAGTGCAAAGAGAATGATTTCTATCTATCTAACCAGGATTTAAAAAAAAACCAAAAAAACAAAAAAAACACATTAAGAGGGACATCCTGACTCCCCACTTGCTTTAGGAACATTTCACAAGGCATAGGTAATATTTGTGCAAACTACTGAAAAACTCAGTTCTCAGTTAATGCAAAGAGTTGTTTTTCAAATAGTACTTTTAAGTCTTCCTCTTACATATTTTTCCAAGCACTGTGACCATTCATTTAAAATCGAGATAAATTCAATTTTCCTCATCCAGATTTTAAATCTTGAAATTTAGAATGTTGAATGAGAATGTATGAATGAATAATTAATAATTTTTATCATACTATACCCTGCTTGTCCTACTTTGCAGTTCATTAATTTGTACCTTTTGTGTAACGGGCTTTGTGTGTGTGTGTGCATTTGTACAATAAGCCGAATAATTCCCTAGGCGAGATTAATCTAGAAATTGCAACATTGATCAGAGATAGAAACCCAGCACTAGTTTACTTTTTGTCCTATAAATCCATGCCCTCAGGTTTCACAGAGAAATTCTGTATACACCTAAAGACTACAGAATATAATTCAAGCTCATGTGTTTCTGATTGCTCTAAAGAATCTAGAGATACCACTCTGAGTCTGGGACTCATCATGTTTCTCCTTTCCAGGCCTGAGACATAGTTTTAGTTGCAGTATGAGAAAATTATAAACAAAAAAGTGTTGATCTTGATTAAACTAAGCAGGCCACACTGTGTCTCTAAGCAGGCCACAAAGATAACTTTTAGGACTAAACAAAAAAATAATTAAAAAATTCTTTATTTTTTCAGAAATAATAAATTTTTCTATCTTTCCCTTACCAGAAAGCAATGTAGCAGATAATGCCAATGTAACAGTTAACAGTTCAGGAAGCAACATATTTTTTGTTTTTTTGGGGGGAGGGGGCACATGCAAAAAGCTGCTACTAATTATTTGGGATATTTTTAAACTTCCCTCCCCCATCCAAGTGTAATAATTGTTGCAACAGAGACTTAAAGATGCCCTCTACACAAGGCACTGTATTATACATTGTATTTAATAATCCCTGTTGCTCAATAAGACTTTCAGTATGCCAAATTTGCGTGGTAGAACTGGACACTAAAATTACCATACAAATAGAAAGTGGGTCTAGATTGGTTTGAGAGCTCTGCTTTAAGAAAACACAAACATCAAAGCCTATATACAAACAGCTGTATTAAACCCAGGATATATTATGAAACTCAGTTTATATTATCCAACATTTCAGCACTTTCGTGCTTAGGCAATGTTTTCATATATGTACACACTCACAACCCTTCAACTATTTATTTTGAGTTGCGGCTGTCTTCTCCCTACTCCACCCCCACCCCCTTCCTACCAGAGACTGTCTACTCCTGCACTAAGAAGTTTAACACAAGTTCTTGCCCTGACTTTTGCTCAATGTTAAGATCACCCATGGATTACTCAGGGAGCAATAGAACACTTTTGTTTGAATGCTTTCAGGAGATAAGAGAACGCCTGGCAAACACAATGGTGCCAGGTCTGTGTACTTTTAACAAAACAGGTATGTAGAAGAGTTTACACACTTCAGGGAGCTGCTTCAAACAAGTCAGTCCCAGACAAGGACATGGAGAAGTTAGATCCTAGGATGTATCCTTCAAATCTCCTCCTCCAAAGAGAAATATATTTCTATAAGTTTCATCTAAACCTGCATATGTTCATAAACAGCACTCCAACATCTCACTAGGATTTTTCCATGTTCACCATAGGCGCGCTCATTGTACTCTGAGCAGTCAAGATATGAGCTTCTGTTCTTTGGCAAATCTGCAGCATTGTCATACAGAACATGATAGTTGGCAAAATAAATCAGAACTTTAGCATATTTAATTCCATTATCTCGACAAATTGAATTGAAAAAAAAAAAAAAGATTTTTCCTTATGTAGCCAAGCTTACTAGCTAAACATGCTCCCCACAATCAGCATGACTACACAGATATCTAACCAAAGGATTTCATATGTGGTGGCAATATAATGATGAAACACAGAAAAAGATTAATTTCCTCATATGAAAATATTTTTAGCCATGCTACAATTCCAGTACACTTTGATGCAAACAACTGGAGAAGGGTTTGCATTAATCTTGCAGTTGCTGGGTATTTTCACCCATATCAGTACTTTGGAAAGTGATTTTTTCTTGTTTCAAATTTGACATTGACATTTCCTGGCCTTGACTACTATGAAATTGAAGAATTGCCTTTTGCTCTTATAAAAAACTGTCTTTTATTTACATCAGACCTAGGCATTTAGTTCTCACTGTTAAGATTTCATAGTTTTGTTATTTTCTTGCATTCCTGTTGCCACTGCTGCCAATAAAACCAGCACTAGTTTCAAGCCCTAACACTGTAAAATTGAGATACATATCTATAATTGTGTAGATATACAAATACATAGATATGATTAAATCAAATTTGAACAAAGTATGTCCAGATACACATGGAAAAAAATAAAAGGATATACAAACCAACAATTTCTTTTTCTATTTAAGCAAGCTGTGGTCAACAGGGGATTGCAAAAGAAACTACCCAGTAAAATGAGGGGTTGAGGATCGATCACAAATGATTACTTGATACTATAGAGGACAGAGGAAAAGAAGAGATTTCAAAGGATTTGTAGCCAAATTAAAGGGTGTGAGGATATATACACAGACTCACATTTGAAAACCCAATTCAGATACTAGTTTGAAGTGAGAAAGACAAAAAAAGAACCACAAAAAATCCCAAAACTAAACCAAACAAACTGAAAAAAAAAACCTCAAAAACAAAATACGCAGATAGGCAAAGATTTACTATTCTTATTAATATAAATTAATTTAATTTCCAAATGTAAACAATACTTCCCCTGACAGGACTATATGTTGCTGATAAAAGAGTGAGATTAGTGCACACAATCATATTCAGAGGCATATTTGAGCTGAGAACTGACAGACTTTCTTCCATATACATGGAAGACAATTTAGAACAGAGACAATTAACAATTAAAAAAAACAACACCACAGCAAAACACAAAAAATAAACCAAACAAAATAACTTATCACCACTCTCAGGTCTTCAGGGGAAGACAGTAACCAAGCCAACAAGATCAAACTTTTTGCCAAAAAATGTAATCCTGAAGAGGAAATGTATGAGAAAACTCCATTAGCAGGAAGCTGCAGGATACCCAATGTATTGTCAGGTATAAAAGGAAGTAGCTGTATTTTTTTGTTTGTTAGACAGATCACTGCTGTTTATTACTCATATATCTAGGAGCATGTGAACTACCAGCTACCACTAAACCAAAGCCAATGGGCAACTCAGACACAGCTAACCTGGCTATGAATCTAAACCCACCAATAGTACCACTTACATAAACTCTAAGGGGAAAGACAACTTCCCATAGCTACCCACTCGTTGGAAACTCAATTTTGTTTCAAAGCCCAAAACTTTGGAATTTCCTTTTTAAATGAAAAGGCCAAAATTCAAAGTTTCCCACTGAGTAGAATTTCAGAAAGAAGAAAAAGTGTTATAAACCAGATCCTCTGGATTCAGCTTTTGTGTCATAAAACTCTCATTAGCACAATCACATATGGATGATTTTCAGAAAACTGGTATTCAGTTAAATTCTTAGCCTTTCTTTTTCTCAGGGCAGGTTTCAAATCACACTCACTTTCTCTGGTCTTTCCAAGTATGCTTCCTAAGCCTTTCTTTCTCTGGACTCCATCTAAAATTAAGTGTCTCCTTCCTGAAAAATCCTGGAAGCATAACTGTCTCTCAAAAAACTGACTAAGCATTTTCCAATGACAGCACTTGACTATGATTCCACTTGACTGATAGCAGATTACAGTTTAAATCCTTATGAAGAAGCATTAACTGAAGTAAAACAACCTCTGAACCTGTCCTGCCCTCAGATCCATCCTTCAGGGAGACAAACAAGTAAACCACCCATCCAAGTTCTTCCTGCTGATTTCCACCTCATTTGACTTCTCTGTGACTCTGCAAAGACAAGTAGTATTGCTCCAAGAGGGCACTCCTTTTTTCCTCCTGCCCATCTTTGCCTCTTCACTTTCACATCTGCTCTCTTTCTCCAGAAGAGCACCAGGAGTTTCTGCAAGACTTGACGACTTCCTTGACAAATGGCAGCAACAGATAGTCAGTACAGCAAAATACAAAGGCAGACTGATTCTTCTCCACTGAAGGAAGGACCTCCTACTCCTGCAGCAACTAACCACAGCACTCTTACCACATTGTTCTGTGTGTGGCACAGATTTTGGGGTTTCACAGCTGTCATGCTCTTCGTGAGACTCTAACATGCAAGATTACAGGATGCTGAGAGGTTACAACTTCCATGGTACTTTTTCCTGGCTTTCATCTCCAGATATTTCTGCTCCATTTAAATCATCTATACCCCAGAAATATTACCTTAAGCTGAAGAGTGAAAGAAACTGAAAAGGCATCAACCAATCTTAGAACAAAAATTGACTCTGTTCTCATTGAGAATATATATCAATGTATAGAAACATAGAAACACTAAGCTGTATATAAATAGAATCTCAAAATTACTACATAATTTTGAAACAGAACTGTATAATTAAAATTAATTCAATCAAATTTTATGAGACCTATATTAATTTTAAATTATGTAAAAAGGATATTTGGAAGAGAAAAAAAGGCACTCCCAAAAAGGCATAAGTAGTTGAGTAGGTGCAACGCGTCACTCTGAATGATGTTCCTTAAATTATTATTTCTGAGTTAATTAAAAACAATAGCTTCTTCAAGAATAATGTACAGGCAGTAAATTGAAAGTGGTCAAAATCCAACATCAGAAAACTAGCATACTGGCAAAACCTTAAAAAATGGAAAATTCTGATACAAGTAATACAAGTCAGGTAATGTCTGTCTTGACCAACTTATGCTTTTATCAACAGAGAAAAAAGAATAGATAAAGAACGTATACAGAATTGTTCTGTGAGTACAGAATAGCAGTCTTCTCTGACAAGTGTCTTTGGAGGAAAATGCAAGAACATGACACATGCAAACACAATCAAACCAGGAAAAAATTCAAGGTAGACAATTTTATCAGGTTCATTGGAATGACTGACACTGAACTGTTGAGTTCAGAAATAGAAGAAAAAACAGCTTCATCAATGTTCTCATCAACAAAAGAGCCAAAGGAGCCTAAGAAGATAATCAAAGTGCAATGGCTTTTTCTGCTGCTATAAAGATTATGTTCAGATGTAATATCAAGTTACATACAAAGTAAACCCAAATTTACATCCAACTTAGTATTTATATCTAAAAATAAACTACAAACCTTTTATTCTCTTACTGGTTACATAGAAAACCCACAACTTCAAAATTTCATATCCTTTGTTTCAGCCCTCCTTTCTCTCCTCCCCCCCCTCCCCCTTTTATTTTTCCCCCATGTGACTTTTGGCATCATTCATCTAACATTCAAAAGGTCATATTTTTATCTGTAATACTTCCAACAACTTTAAAACTACTGCTATTCTCTTGGGATTCTTCTTTATCTTAAATAATAGAAAGGTGAATCTCCAATGCAGAAAGTTAAATCCCAAATGGGCCTCTTTGAAATAAACATTGTGTTTACACAACAGTGCTAAAACCTAATGTCTCTGTGCTAATGGAAGCTGCAGCAGACACACACAGGTCATGACTGTATAATTTTTAAAGATCGTCAGAAAATAAAGGAAATAAAAGAATTCTTAAACAGGAGTATCTGGACTTGCATAACTTGCAGAAACCTCCTCCAGTGATAATGGGTAGGTTGGATATGACTGCACTGGGTAGAGTTGGCATAAATGAAAAATGTCAAATTATTACCTACCTGCTTGCCCTCTGTACATTTGTGATATATTTATCTATTAGGAAATCCTCTGACATTCTCAGGATGAAAACTTGAAGTGCACAAAGCATAAGGGAGCTTAGAACTTCAGCACAAGTACATGCAGCATGGATGAGAGTCAAGACACACCACTTAGAACTGCTTGCACACAGTTTTACTGTGGCAGTAATTCACCTTGATCTAAAGCTTGTGTAAGAAACCAGAACAGTAAACAAAATTTCCAAGCAGAAGCCATGGATTAAGCTGAGCTGTTGCTTCGGATTGTTTTTAAAGGACTTAAGAATTTTAAATACCTCCAAGAACATGCACTCGCATTTCTAGGAAGCAATAAAATAAGAATCAATTAAGCAAGAATATGTTTTGCAAAATGTGAAGTAACAAAAGCACGAAACTTCATTGAAAGGAATGAATCTCTGGCATGATTCTTCTCTTATAAACACTTTTCCCCTTTTAGACAGTTGTCCTTAGCATTCCTGTTTCCTAACTTGTAATCCTAATATAAAAATTGTATAAATAATGCTTTTTAATATACATGTAAATATGAATTCAGACATACAACAAAATATACCACCAGGTTTTAAATAGCTGCACATAGTTAATACAAACAGTTACATTACATACATTTGAAGTAAGTGCCTGCCATGTTAAGGACAGCAGTTACTGATTATATGAAGTCAAACTCCATACACCTATACAGTTTGTTTACAAAAACTGTGCAAGTTCAGCTCATAGAGAACAAATATATTTTGTTTGACTCAGTATGTCGCCTTCTTGTCTAGGCAGGGAAAAAAAAGTGGAGAGCAATGCTGTAATCCTTTCAGAATAAAATGTTTAAATACAAACATGATTGCCATTGTAGACTGTTTAATTTAGAGAGATTGTATTTCAGTTCTGGCTTTGAGAGGTTTGCTGATTTGACTATAGAGAGTACTTCAATGCTTATCTTAATTGTTTAGATAAGATTAGTTTGAATTTGGCAGGTGAAAAAAACATGGGTGTGGGATATAGGAAGGTTGAGAAAAGACTGTCATTTTGCCAGACTATGCTTATTTTAAACTACAATGCATAGAGGAGCAAACAGTTGCAATGAACCTGCCAGGGGCTGTTCGCTGGGGAGTGAATCTGAAGTGTGAGACTGACTGGCAGGATTCAAGATTTTAAACAAACTGAAAAGGATTACTTTGATAACTCCCAAAACACTACTTAAGGCTTACCATAGTACACAAATGCAAATTACATAAGACCCATTTAAATAAGTTAAAAAATATAATTGTGCTTTATGATTATAGTAGGGTCTTGTTCTCTAGGCAAACTTCCTGACCCTTAAATGTATTTTTAAAGTATTTCAAGAATAAAATTTTAATATAAAATTATTATTGGCATATGGGTATATTTAACATGTAAGAATTTCTGTTACAGAAAATAAAATTACTGCTATAAAAATAACACAATGCTATTGGCTTTTTTTCCAGTATCACTTTGTACCAAGTTTTGTCATCTTCTGGTTAAGGTAGTAAAGCATGCCACAAACATTTCATTTAGAGGTTCTTAAAAGAAAGCTTGTCATACCTGTCAAGTGTATATTTTTTTTGTGGGGAGACTACTAGAACATGATATTTGAGGAATATATTTTGGAGATGTTTACATGACAGTATGTATTTACAGTGCACATTATAAAAACAAACTGTACAAACACATCAGCTGCAAAGCTACATATGCAATAGGTCTGGCACTGTGTATCAATCTGTCTGAAGACAAATATGATTTATAGCTTTAAATTCACGAGTCAGGTGACATAAAATCTGGGTTTTCTGTGTGTTATTGTTTAACTTTTCTTTTAGATCCACAAAGTCTCTAATGATTTTCTGTCTCTGTTTCAATGACATTAAGACCAGGAGTTCCACTGGCTAATTGTGGCACCAGTAATGGTGTAACTGGAAGATATTAGCAAGACCTGTTTGGAATACAAACAAGCCTTCAGGCTTCAAACTCATTGAGACTTTAACTTTTGCGTGGGTTTTTTCAGAATTCAAATTTGCTGGCTTTTGATTTAATTCCTCCTAATCTATTTTTATTAGAATAGCTCAAAGTAAACAAAGTCATGTCCAACTCTGAGAAGTGCAGTCCATAAGCAAAGAGACAAGCTTTTGCTTTCTTGCTTAGGGAGCACATTCTAAATTATAAATTTAAACAAAATGGAGGAGGAGGAAAAAGAGATTTATTTGGAATCATCTGGTAGTGCACTGCTGTATTTGATAAAGTTTTCAGGGCAAATACCTAACCCACATTTTTTTCCAAAAAATAGATTCTCTGGAGTAAGCAGCTAACTTGGGATCTTAACTTTTTTTCTCCCAATTTACCCACAGTTAGTGCATAGTTAATGGAGCTTCCAGTATGTCTAGCTGGCAATTTAGAATACTTACATTAAATTATTTGTCAACAATAAATGAGCTAATAACTGCCTAGCTCATAGATCTGAAAATGTAACTGCTCTTGAAACACTACCAGAAATGAGAGAGTATCTTAGGCCTTCATAGGACTCTGTTCTCAGCTTACTGCAAATAAATACATTTTATCAAAATTAAAAATAACGTTATCAAAAATAGTGATTAATCCTCAATGAAATTCAGGTGGCAATGCTAATGGGAGAACTGCTCTTTTTTGAGCAGACTCAAACTCAACCAAAGAACTCCTTTGATTGCACTCTTTGTAATCATGATCAATGACTTATTTAACACTCTCAAGCAGTGACTAGAAGTTAAAGTAATTTTTGGATTAGAGCTAGAACCAGTGTAATATCAAAAAGCCCAACAAAGGAGACAGCAGAATAACCTCAAGAACTTGTCTTTCTATTGAATTGCTTGATCTATTTAACTTATACAAAGAAAGTTAAGAAGCAACCTAATTACATACCATGAGAAGATACCTGAAAGTAGATGGCCCTGTAATTTCACAGACCAAAAGCAGGAAAGAATGAAGGGCATCTATAAATTAATCTGGCAAATTTACTATGAAAAAAAAATACTTAAAATTATAAAAGTGAGGGAAATTAACCTTTTGAACAATGTTTCATGGGGTATGTTGACTTCTCCATCACTTAAAGTATTTCTATGAAATCCTAGACTCACCAAAGTCAACTACAAAACTTTCAGCAACTTCAAAGAAAGCAAGAGGTTGAAGGGTCAGAATTTCAGCTGGAACACAAGACCATTTATGCTGCTAAAATGTTCATATTTATACAGACTAATAGTTTGAGGGAGAAATTAGCAGTCAATATTACACATAACTTGCCTTATCTAGCAGCCAGACAAAATGCTTAGAATGCTCTTTCTAAAAACCTAGACTTGAGCTGCATGTTTGCCCTTTGCTAGGTCTCTCTGGAACTCTCTACTAGTCTTCTGTAACATCACCAAGCCTAAATCATTTGACATAGACTACATGAAATGTTGTTACCCATTGATGATTTACAACAGAAAGTACTGCAAATTCTTTTAGCCATAAAGACACATATTATTATTCAGAAACGAGCTTTTCCTGCTGATGGTTCAAGCTAGCCAGTTGTGTGTTATATCAGTATCTGTACTAGCAGAATTAGTTAGAAAGCAGGGCATGGAAACTTATAGGGTTTAAAACATCAGGCAAAGCAGGTCACCATTTGCCTATAGTTGCTGTACAAGCAACTGTTTTAGTCACAACTCAAAATACAAATTTTCTTAGTCAAGAATTACAAAAACAAATTCCTTTCAAACCCTAATTTCTCTTTCCTTCTGTCAAATGGTAGTAGCATCTCACTGAAATGAAATTACATACCCTCAATTTATTCTCCAAATCAAATTAAAATTTTATTTTTGGCAGAGCTGAGAGCATATTGGTTGTTGCCTAGTATTCTCCATGTCTGCCCTGTCTGACGTCTGGATAAACACACCAGGGATTTCATCGTATTAAGGCACGTTAAGCCTTCCACCAAATATTCTGAAGTTAGAGTACTAAGGAGCTACAGATGCTAAGAAAGTGATGTAATGATCTTGTGATCTTGTGACACCGTGTTGTAAGTGTGGTGGGATTATGAAAATAATGCAAAAAGATTTTTTTGGCTAGGTACATGACAGATGACACAGCTTTACTAATTCAAATCACCATACTGTGATAGCTGAGCGCAGAAGGATGCCTGTTTATGGTTTAAGTTCCATCTTTTTTCACACACCAAAGCGTTTCTCAAAAGCTGGTATTAATAATTCAAGGAAATAAGGGCTGGGATAACAGCAAAACCAAATGCCCGTGTAGGCAGAAAACCAAAATGCATACATTAGAAGGAAAAAAAAAAAACCCAGAAGTTATATGGAAGCATATATGTATATTTATTTCAGTATCATCACTAGTTCTGGCCTACTGAGGAATTTAATATTGTGAGAAGCATTCAATATTGCTTCAGTTAAATGACACTGAGCTATATTTTGTGTCCAGGTAGCAAAAGCAATTGCAACTTCACTAAAATACAGAAAACACATTACACTGAAACAGAACCAAACACCCATTGCTTGGGGAGGTTTCATGTGCAACAGCAGAACAACAGAAATAACCCTGATCTTTCACTGCGTGAGGACAACAACAGAACAAGAGAAGGAAGATAAAGAAATAAGTACGAGAAATCCAGGTACCTCATAAAGTGACAGGTACAGGAACAGCAACACACTGACTGCAGCATGGGAAGCAGTAGGATGTCAGACTAAGCAGAAAACCACAATTTCCCGGCACTCTTTCTTACCCTCCCCTATCATAGACGATGAATGGACTCAGCAAACAAGTCACGCTACCATCTTCGCACCATACTTTCTCTTCCTTACACTCGGAGCTACTGTTTATAGGAGCTATTCCCTGCCTGAGGACCGTGCCGAGAGGCAGCGCCTTGCCGGGCGCGGAGGCAGCGGCATCGCTGTGCGCACAGCCGGGCCGAGTGTGCCGAGCAGGCGGCGGAGCTCCGCCGGCAATGGGCGCGGCAGCGCGGGTCGCTGTTGCCACCTGCTGCCGGCAGCGGGGACCCGGGGCCGAGCGAGGGATGTGCGAGGGGCAGGGATGATGTGCGAGGGGCTGGGATGATGTGCGAGGAGCCGGGACGGCCCCGCCCGGGGAGGAGCGCGGTGCGGGCAGGAGCAAGGGAGGCGAGGGCAGCACCGCGGCCAGGTAAGCAGAGCTCAGCGGGGAAAGGCCAGGCTGTGTGCATGGCGTGTGTCCGTAGGGTTTGCAGGCATCTAACATCTGCAAAGGGAAGATTTGAGTTCACCGGTGGGTTTAATGGCTGTTCCGGAGGGAACAGGAGTTTGATAAATAATCGGCGTGGCGCTGACAATAAGGCTGCACACGGGGCCATAGCGGCTTACAGCACGAGAGAGGCAGCGAGCACCGGAGCGAGCACTGGACGGGTCAGATAAAGCAATTGGTTGTAAAAGATCTACAGCGTTCCCTGTAGAGGAAGTTCACACCTAAATAGAAACAAAACCCCCACTCTCAGTGCCCTATTACAGATCACTCAACAAGCATCCTAATAATGACTTCTAAATGGTATTTTACCATTTAGGTGTAAGACAATATGCCAAGTAGAAAACATGATAGCAGAATGTTTAATCTGTTAAGCATATTGTTTGAGCTATCATTCAGAGTCTAAATTTTAGGGCATTAGAGAAATTACTCAAAGCAACTAGGCAGATTTACTGAAAGAGAAGAAGTAACATTTGATCTGCTTCTGAATAAAGTACAAAACAGTTGGAGACACCAAACCAGCCTTTAACGAAATTTCTCTACAGGACGAGGGAATAAGATTTTTAGAAATAACATAATAAATTTAATTTTTACAACCAGAAATTACCTTAAAATTATAGTTGAAAGCCTAAAAAAGGTTGTAGGTCATAAGAGAACCTAAAGTTACTTTATCAGAGGAACAGAAAATAAGTAAACTGATGACTTTAAAAGCACCCTTTTCCCATGCCTCATCTTTTCACATCCCCAGTATTCCTACTCCTCAACATCATATACATGATTAAGTATAAGAGCATATACTTAAGTGTATACATAAGTGGGACACCTGTAAATGAAAGATACTCTTCAAAAGTGGAAATCAGCCAAAGAAAACAAAAGAGCAAAGCCTTGTAAGTTCAATGTAAATTGGACAAGAACAAAAAGATCTAAACCCTACTTGCCAAATGCATAAAGTTAGCAATAAAACTGCTTTCAAACACATCACATGTATGAAGCCTGACAGGAAACAGCTGGGCATGCAGATAATCGGGCTGTAAAAAGAGCACAAAAGAATGAGAATCAGAAAAGGTTAAACAAAGTATTTGTGTTAGGATTCACAACCACAGAAAAAGTCAAAGTGGTTCTCAGACAAGTTCGATACTTCTCAAGTGGTACGTTTTGAGCACTGTCTCAAATTGAACAAGCTTCAACATACAAATGAATATTTTAGGTGGATTACTCAGATGATACTGGAAACTACAAACCACTCAGTCTGATTTCTATGCCTGGAAAATGCGTATGTATTATACAGAAGTAACAGCTCTTTTAAAGAACCAATGTAATGAGAAAGCAAGGCAACACAATTTTGTAGTAGGCACTCACAAGCAACAAATGAAATAGTAATGCTTTAATGGAGTGATCAGGTAAGAATGATCAGGTTCATACTGAATTTACAAAAGACTACTCACAGTCATTACCTAAGGCTTCAGCAAAATTTATGCTGTTGTGGTATAAGCGGAAAAATCTACTTTGATTAAAAAAACTCAAATCAACAAAACAAACAAAACAAAAAAAAACAAACCAAAAAATTCTCCAAAAAAAGAAAAGCAACTGCTTTTTCCCAGCCCCTCGCACATCATCCCTGCCAAAATGAACGATTTGTTTTCAAAGTAGAAATTTATAGCGAAGAAGCCTTACTAAGACCTCTGCAGGTTACTGTGCATTCTGTTGAATGAACATGAGGTGTCAATGTTCTCAGATAGTAACAGCACTTTAAAGCTGACCACAAACACATACAAAATGATCTCTCAAATATTCAGTGTCAATACATGCAAAGTAGATGGGAAATAAACCCAGACTGTAAAAGTCCTGTGATGCATACAAAATTCACAACTGCTATCCCCAAAAAGACACACAGATTTTTTTCATAGTTCTCTGAAAACATAAGCTCAAAAATTAGCAGCAGTAAAGGCCAAACAAAATATCAGCAACAATACAGAAAAAACAGAGCCTGAAGGAAGACGATATGACCTCTTGGCATAGGCTTATGGTGCACACAGATCTTGAAAGCAGCATGCAGATCTAGCCAGTCACCTCATTGAAAAAGAGAAGAAAGAATAATGGATTGTAGACTGATGACAAAGAAAAATCAAAAGAACAGAAAACACGTATGAAAGCTGTTCAAAATAAACTCTTCAATTTGAAGAGAAATACTGCAATAAGACATCTACAAAAATTACATAATGAGCGGTCAGTGCCACTCACCTTAGCTTTTTATTTTTATTTTCTGATTATCTACAGAGGAGATCAGGTACAAAGCTCAATAGATCTCCACTTGATCAAATATAAAATATAGTTTTGAGTTTTTTTTTAAAGACTGTTAAGACCAATATATTACAGGCACACTGAATGTAAAAAAAAAAATAAATAGGGATTTTTCAATTTTTCTTGCAAGTTTTACAAAATCCCCATTTTAACTACCTTGTATTTAACTTGTTAGCAGCTATATAAGTGGAATTAATTTTTGAATACAAATTCTTCATGTATATAAATGTATTCAAATCTGACAAACGTGACAAAAGACAAAGATTGTTTTGGCAAATATCCTTGTCTTCTAAAATTTTTGATTTAATGAAAAAATATGTCAATGTATTATTGGAAGTTCTTAGTTAACAGGGATTTCTTAATTTTAATAAATGCTAAAACCTCTATGTAGATCAGCAATATATGAGTATGATCAGTGGAAAATATTTCTGCTATAAAAGAGAGACAAGGTGCTCTTTTTCTCCCTTCCCCCACCCAATTTTTACATGTAACTAATGCTAATAGCACATATTTTGTTGCTTTTATGCTAAAAATTTTGTAACATCCCTCTTCTGAGTGAGTACACAGCACAAAAATGAGAAATAACAGTACTACTTTTTTTTTTTTTTTTTCCTTTTGGGAGAAAAGAAGTTTCCTGAAACTTTTCTCTCAAATTTTCAAAAAGTTAGATCAGACTTTCAAGAAGAAAATCCCACTGTTTCAACTGAAACACCAGACGGACAATGCAGTTACATTTTCTTACAAAACTTCTGTATTAAATTACATTCATATGTTCTTAACAACAACAAAAATCTTTAATTATCCAAACTATCCAATGTGGCAGTAATTAGTCTCTGCTGATTCAAATGTTGTGAAGAAAACTCAATATTATTTTCCTCATTTAAAACCCTAAACTTATCTTCTTTAAAATGCATTTTGCACTAGAGAAAAAATGGTATAATTCTAGAAATTTGTTTTAAAGTGAAAATTACAAAGAGACATATGACATAAAGCATTCAGTTCCTTTTGTGGTGATACTAATGTTTCTGTCCTTCATTATCTGGATGTAATGCATGTATATAAAAAGAAAATTATAATTGAAGTTGTATTTTTCCTTTAACAACCATCCTATTGCTTTATTGACCTCTGGTCGCTGTAAAGTAAGTTTCAGAAAATCTTAGAAGGTAGAAAGGAGACTTGAGGCATGCTTAAAATACTCAGGACTGGCTTTCAGGACCTTCACCCACAGCTCAGGGGTTTATGCCACATCCATTGGAAACCCCACCTGTCTCCAAGGACCTTTGTTGTCCTTCCTCCCTAACTGTGTCTGGCAGGAGTGGCCAAACAAAGGCTCCAAAATCACTGCTCAATACAGAACACTGTGGGCACAGTAACAGCATCAAAGCAATAGAAACATCTGCAGCAATACATATGTGTGACACTCTCATTTAACTCTAGTCTGTACTCTATAAAAGTAATTTTGTGTATTCCATTGTTTTCCTTACCAATAATTTCCCAATAGGAGCTTGTAAAGTAATTATAAGCAAATAAAACATTTAAGCATACAATCTGACAGCAGGCATAATGTAATGAATATGGTAGCATAAAGTCAAGAAGAAACAGAGGAATAAGACTCAGAATTATGGTGTGAAGTTTTGAGGAAGTGCTAGCACACAAGACAGAAAAATGCTGAATCAAACCAATCTTTCCTAGGGTGTGTCTCTTGAAGAATCTAAGTAGGTGTTGGAAAAGCTATCAGAGGAGAAGTTTAAATCATAATCATTTAAGGTTTGGGGTGTTTGCATGCACAATATTTGATTAAGAAAAAAAAAGAAACATTTAAATAATTTAAATTCTCTATTGATAAACCAGAAGTAATAGGTAAAGTTTCAAACTCTGTTATCAACCTGCACTGATTGCAATCCCTTCATTTATCATTTATTTAATAAAGAAATACAGACTTGCCACCCAACAGAAAAAAGAAAAGGTCTGCATATCTTCCTACAGCCAACATTTTTTCCCATAACTTAAATGGACAGAAATAACAATTTTGGGCAGCAGGTTTGCTTATACTTTCTAGTGTAACAGTGGCCAAATAACTTGATCCAATCATGTCTTGTTTTGTCCTCATGACTTGTTTAATCAGTAAGATATCTTTTAGGAAGACACTGAAAAATGAGTATTAGGAGTTTCAAATGATTATGCTTGTACACACACATTTCTGTTAGGATAAATAATGCTCAGATCACCTCTGTACTTTCCATAAAATAAACCAATCCTGAGTCTTATTTTCCAGATGTTCAGTCATTCTTTCCTGATTGCTTTCCATTTAGAGCATCTCTTGGAACCAGACTATGTGATAGTTCAATGCATGAATAATTCCTGCACAAAACATTGAAATAATGCAGTGTAAGAGACACTCTATCATCCTTCCCCAATGAAATAATTTAGTTAAGCCTTTGACAAAGTCTCTCCTTGCTCATCATTTCTACATGTCAGCATGACTGGTCAAGTAAGAAAACAAGCCCAAGATTTTCTCATGTTCTTTTGCCACTAATAGTCAAATACTAAAAAACAAA
The DNA here is from genome assembly GCF_008360975.1 of Lichenostomus cassidix. Lineage (NCBI taxonomy): Eukaryota > Metazoa > Chordata > Aves > Passeriformes > Meliphagidae > Lichenostomus > Lichenostomus cassidix. The sequence continues at coordinate 45,079,736 of NC_139483.1, read as the reverse complement.
CATTTATTTTTCTTGCTAACATTTAAAGTATGTTCACTTCCTGCACATCTGTCTTGAATTCAGGGCAGAAGACATGTTTGTTGTCCAAAGTTGTATTGCTGTTAGCAGAACAAACTCTGCTGTAGATATAACTTCCAGTTAAATAAGCTCAAATCCCGATTACAAGGCTGGTTTTTACCAGCTGTTAGGTGAATCTGCCTGCACTTTCTGTAACTGTTTTTGCTATTTCTTTCTTTGTTATGGGCTGTAATAGAAAGTGACTTGGCTTTCCTCTTTTTTTTTTCCCTGCGGATATCAGAGTGGGACAGGTAGCTCCATCAAATTCTGCAGATTAACAGTGTCTCAGAGAGGGGGGGAAAAAATTTATTAAATGAGTATCATGAGCAAAGTCATCCAAAATTCAGAAGCAGAAATCTCAAAACTACTTCCAACAGACCCAGGGCAACCACAAGGTGTTATGCAAAACCTTACAGAAAAATAGTTAAGAGTATTTTATAGTATTAAGTATAAGCAACACAGTGTCTGAAGTGACAAACACTGTTAAGAGAAACTTACTGAATTGGAAAAGGTTACAGATTTCAAAAGACAAAGAATTGCATATGCCATTTTTCACAGACATTTACAAGGGATGCTCAGAACTGAGACGATTTTGGTGACCCAAAGAATAATTTCCATATATGAAATAAATACTAGATAAAAATCTTGCTGCGTAATAAATGTAATATTTAGCTGCACAAAATCCAAAATTTGCCTTTTCTTCTAAGCTGACATACTCAGTTTAATTTTTTCCTTCTATTTTTACACATACACAGAAGAACTTTTTGCTATTATAGCACTACCAGTACAAGTTGTAAACACAGAGGAGGATACACTGTTTCTATATAAACAAAGTGATTGGGGAAGTCACTAACAGAGTTATTGTCTGCAGCATGGCTGCAACTTCAAACAGTTGTTACATTTCAGGTGCTGGCAGACAACAAGATATACCTTATTTACAAGACGTGGTCCTGAAATGCATACACTGGCTTAACAAGTAATTGTATTTTAATGTATAGGGTGCTCCTCATAGGCTACTCTATGCAGATAAACCAGAATCTTCTTGTATGTCTAATTTAGGCACACTTTACATCTCTGAAATGTTAAGAAAAACCCCAGAATACCAATGTTAAACCCAAAGTCTTTTCTCTAGGAAGAAAATCTGACTATAAAGGAAAAAGAGGTAAGAAGTGCTTGTTTGGCATTTCTCAAGCTTTGTCCATATCACACAGCCAACTACAGCAACATTTCCAGTGGGAACATAATACTGGATAAAGGATATTTGCGGTATGGTGAAAGATACAAAAGCAAGCAAAACGCCTGGATAAAGTGTTTTGCATAGTTGATAGATGATTGCAAAAAACCAGACATCAGTAAAACCTTGCATGAAATCAGAGAAACCACGAGTATTCATTTTTGTACTAATAACAGAGAAATGGCACTGCAACTAAAGAGCCCAACCAACATTTCTTACAGTTCTAGCCTTGACTGCATAAAAAGATGAGAGTTCTGTTAGCAATTAGAATCCACTAAAAAAAACCCCAACAAAACAAAAATTAACCTACAAACTTTAAAGCACTACTAGAAAGACACACTAGAGTTCAAAACAAATGTGCTCTGATTATTACAACTACTCCTTCCACTCGGTAAAAATATTTTAAAAGCACACAAGCTCTGGGCATTTGTCTTACTAAACCTATTTTCAAAGCTGGAAGCAGACAAATGCAATTCTACCAAGCAGACACTTAACAGCCATAATAGATGGAATCTATTTAAGATACATTACAATATACTGAGATCTTCTATTAAATGCTATCTGATCAGATATGCAGCCAATATTTCATCATTATTTTTTATCTTAAAAAGCAAATAAAAATACACCAAAAAACACCAACCAAAGAGTAAATATTTTACAAGACATTAAATATATCACTTGACCAGGTCTCAAACTATTTTTAAGTCTTCATCTAAACACAATATGACTTAAAACTTGAAATGTTAAATTTATTAGGTGAATTAGTACCCAGCAGAATTGTTTTCCCTTTTGTTCATGTAGAACTTGAAAATTTTTCAAAGCAGTAGAAAAATACAACACAGTAAGTAGCATGCAAAATGAGAAATGGAATATCACACTGCATTGAAATTTTCTCTCTCCTTCTGGGTGCTTTTCTGAGGCCAGTAAAAAAAAAATTCATTTCTGCAATTTGCATGAACATCACATTGTAAAAATATGCTTTATGTTTAATGTAGGGAATATTTATAAGAAAGCTATAAAGAAAGTTGCCTAGTACCACAAATTGGCAAGGGGGGGGAAGTCTCATTTGACTGCATTTCTTATTTATGGAAAACCATTGCTTGCATTCTACTGAGTGAGATATGGGTAATTTTACATGTCAGAATAGATCAAACATGGAAAAAACTCAAAGCCACTACTAAAACCATGAGCCAGGACACAAAAACCACTGATCATGTTTTTGCTGTAATCATTGTCATACAACTTAAATATTAATGTATAAAGATGTAAATATATTAACTGACTATTTTTGTTAAGGCAAGCACTCGATAATTATTTGAATTTTTGTTAGTACATTCTTGTTGGTATATTTAAATTGCAGTAGAAAAACCAGTATGTTATAACACTTAAAAATATGTAAAGAGCTTTCTTTTTTAATAAGGAATTAAAACCAGTGCATACATAGAAGTAAAGCTAAATAGTTGGGGTTGTGATTCTATAATTTCTGCATGGGCTCTATGGTCAGATCACTCAGAGACCTCTGCACAGAGTGACTGATGCCAGAAATACTTCTGGGTGAGATCTCTGTTTTCCTTGCCCCCACCATGCAAATTTCTTTCCTGCTCCTCACCACTTTTCCTTCACGCCTATTTTATGTTCTTGAAAAAGAAAAAGGAAAAAAAAAAAAAAGAAAATACTTTTAGCACCAACCATTTTCACAAATTTCCCCACCAGACAAAAGTTTTCTCATGTTTGTTCAATCATTTCTGCACAGCAAGGGAATAAGAGAACTATTAAAATTCCCTTTTGCAAAGACTTTTGGTTTTAGAAAACAGCTATTGTAAGAGGAATATACAAAATCTGCACACAGCTCTTAGATGATCATGTGTGCTTAATATTGTAATAGGATAAAGGTTAAGAATAATATTGTTTGACCCCTTCAACTACTGACATTCATGCCATGTTATTGTTAGTGTTGCATGTTAAGCAAGCAAATTTTCAATGAACTTGTGTTGGCTTTACCACAGACACAGATGTTAGGCGGACTCCTTTTTTCATAAGGTTCTCATTATTAACTGAAACCAAGTTGAATATTTGACTGAAGGAAAGGACCATATCATTGTTTTCAGATTTTGCTCTATGACTTAACTGAACTACATCTGCCAGCTTTGGAAATACCAAGTACTTCTTGGCGCCAGTACTGGCGCCTTGCTCTATGACTACCATCTTAAGCGCTTCAGCTTGAGGAAGTCTAGTAACCATCAAAACAGTTTAATAAAACTGTAAAACTGTGATTAAGAGTTACTCACTAGCTGACAGAGTGCTCTCAAATTTGTTCTATTTATGAATAATTTTGCAAAATAAGCAAATCATAGTAAACTGAATGCATGGCCGTAAATATGTAGCCTAGAAAGTTCACAAGATGTTTTTGTGATTTATGAAGTCTGTGTTATACTTGAAACCACATTTATTTAATAGATAGGCTGGCACTTCACAGGATAATTCAATCTGCTTCAAATCTATCCAAAGCCTTTGGGAAACATAAGGGATGCTCTGAATCTAAATGCAATTCCACTTTTCACCTTTTTGCACTACTGTCTCTTAGCATAAATGTGAAAAGTATTACACTCCTCCAAAAGACCTCACTTTATAAAAAATGCTGTTGAAGATGAAAGAACTCCACAGTTTGTGCTAACCCAAATATAGGAACTATTTTATAAAGCAAATAAATTTAATGTTATAATTCACTTTTCTAGCTATGTCTCAAGGCTATCTGAATTAAAACAAACTACACATCACTCTTTCTTCCTCAAAAAGACCAAAAATCAAAATGCCTATATTATATACCACTTATATAACTGATGCTGAAAGGGGAATATAAATGACAGAAGAAGATATTTTCAAAAACAATTGAGTAAAAAAGGCCTCATATTAATTTATTTTACATATCAAAAGATAGAAATACTTAGCATTTCCAGATTATTAATTATGTGATCTGAGAATAATCAATAGTTATTTCACTTACCATGCTGAATGTCCCTCATGTCTAAATGAAGGCTAGACATTAATATTCCAACAGCTTGAGATCTTTTGTTACTTAACAACTTGACAACCTGCCAAAAGAAACACAACTGTTATTATCAATCTGCAGGATAATGTACAAGATATTTTGCATTACTAACAGCATATTCAAGAAATAGTGCTTTGTAATCTATATACACATCTAAAAATGAGCAAAATTATTATTTTTAAAGTTTTCTTCTGCTGTATAAATCCATTACAAGTGTATGTAACTGTGTCACCTAGTTGAATTTAGTCCTAAAAGAGTCACTATAAAAGCTCCCCTAGTCTTCCTTCTTCATTAGAATACACACTTTCAACTTCACACTGATGTTACTTAGTGTATGAAACACGCTGTCAAATAAAAAAATTCCAACTGTGTCTATCTTGGAATTGCTTTGGTTTCCAAAACCACACAATGATTTCCATGTTTGATGTAAGTTAAAACTGTGAGAATTTGTATTTTATTTGAATGTTTGACGTAGTAGGCGCCAATATGAATTTTATTTAAAAATCAAAATAACCACGTACACATTGGGGTTTTCTTTGATCACTTTAAGGAATATAAAAGGTCACAAAGGTTTTTTATTCAAAATAGAAAAAAAAAACCAGCCCAAAATCAAGCCATCAAAACGTCTTGCTTTAGGGGGTTAAAATCAGTGATTAAAATAGATTTCCATAGAAGTAGGTTTTGCAAGCATAAAAGCAGCCTGTAATTCCCAGACTGTCTTCCATAGGGCTCTAAGTTGTTTTAATTCAATTTGGTTTAAATTTTATATCATAGTTAGGAGAAGCAAGTAACACCAGGAAAGGACTCTTATCTGTAAAACAATGTGATTCTAGATGAAGTACTTTTCAATGTGGGGATACAACCATAGCATAGAAGAAAGAGTTTAATATCTAATCTACTTAGGTTGCCGAGTTTTACGGTACTAAGCACACTGATGAAAACCTTTGTGAGTCACTTGGAGAAAAAAAGAAAACCAGATAATTAGAACGGTAAGATCAAGTCAGAAAATATATACATATTTTTTCAAGCTACACAGTTGCTATTGTAGCACCAAGAGGCTGTATTATCTACAGCCACACTGTCAAAATTATTTTAAAAATGATTAACAGAAAAGATATTAGGAAATGTAGAATTAATGTAGCCAGAGTAAAGAATTTCATGATCCAGTTCACATCTTAAAAATTCATAAAAGTACCCAGTTTGCCCAGTGATTCACTGATTCACTGATTCATTTCCAACTTTGATTCACTTACATTTTCAGACAGAGGTTTGTACACTGATGTTTGAACAGTAGAAAAGAAGGAAAAGCCTGACCCAGAACTCTGCCACTGGAACTACTGAGGAAAGGAAACTTGAGAAACTCACAGTGCTTACAGTATAGGTTTTCAGAGGATGTGGCTGGCTAGCCAATTGTTCAATTTGATTTTTTTCCCTTCTTAAACCTTCATAACCATTGATTATGAAGACATTTCATACCCCTTTCCTCACAGATGCCAAACTAGCTGCAGTGGAGTGAAAACACAGCTGCAGAAGCCCTGAAGTTAAGGGGCTAATGTGTATGTCCCAAGCACGGACAGCCGGATAGCCGTGCGGCCAGGCAAGGATTGCTGGTAATAACATGCTGTGAGAAGTAGCAGGATGTGGCTGGAGAAGGGGGCCATGCAGGGCTAAGGCAGCAGTTTTCTGGGACACAGGACCTGGTTCTGGCTCCTGGAGGTAAGCACAACATGGCACAGTGCAAATTCAGGAATGATGTTGAGAAAAGGCCACGGACTGTTGATGAAAAGCCTACCCAGCAGTGGGGTATCGAGACACCAGAGACCTCCTGAAGCCCTCCAACCCATTTCAAGAAAGGTCTAGAGGAGTGAACTCTGTATGATAAGCTTCTTGCTTTTTATGCAAATCAGTTATCTCCAGGGTGGAGAAAACTTACCTATAAATAGGTACCCCCATGAAGCTCAGGTATGCATGCTCCAGGACTCTGGACATCCCATTAACTGGATCAATATGGGAGCAAGGACTGGTGATCTTCCTCCCTCCCTCTCTCCAATTTCTCTAACTCTACCCTTTTATTCAAAACCCCCCACTGTGCTTATACTGGAAAATAAGGGAATAACATATCAATTTCCATGACAGGAGTATAATTTCCTAGTAAAAATTTGTAAGCTTTTACAGACCTTCTGACTTTTGTCATTCCTGTTTGACCATGAGCATCAGCACAGCTGTGTGTTCCCCTCCTTTTTGGGGTGGGATGCCACAACAGCAAAACCACTGCTCATTAAGTGAAAATTTTAACAGTAGAAAACAAGTATGTCATAACTGATGTTCACAAGGTTAAAGACCCAAATTCAAGGCATGGCTCCTGACATCACCTGTCAAAAATTAGCAAGAAATTCCTATGCAATTGTCTAATCCATGTAATATATTATTAGGAATTTAAAACTGAAATCAAATGGACTGAAATAGGATAGCATAGTAGATTTTTCTGAATTCAAAGGGAAAACTAATGTAATTCAGAAAAATAGAATTAGAATATCCTGCCCTGGTCTTCTAATACCCTATTATCACTGTAAATATTTTTTAAAATGGAACATAAATTTCATTTAAGCCTGGAACTGAGATAAAGCTGGGTCAATATGAGATTTGAATATGAGAGAAGCTGTTATCGATTTACTTCAGCGCAGCTACAAAGGGATTACAAAATAAAGTAGATCTTGGGTAGCAAGGTATGGATCAAATATCTCTAACAATTAAGTTTCAATCTCTAACAGCAACCAAACAAGCATCTTTCTTTCTATTAAAAAAAAAAAAGTGGGTACAAAATTTCAAAACAAACAATTTCTTCAAGTGGTGTTGCTATGATACCCTACTTGAAGAAAAGGCAGAACAACACAAAGAAACAATGTGGTATGTTATATAACAGAAGTTCAAAACCTTCTCCTTAAAGCTGTGCATTTCAACAACATTGAGAAGGCTGAATTTGGTATGGAAGATGTTAGGGAAACTTGATTTCAGCTCCCATCATTATTGCTCAAGCAATATCTTAATAGCATAACTTTAACTTGCTGGTGTCAACATATAGAAGGAGTCCTTTACTGCCTTTATTTTGAACAAGAAAACTAACCCAAAGCTGGCAAATAAAGTGAATTAAAAATCAAATGCAAACTCATTGCAAAAGTCCTATCAGAAAACAGCAGTCACACAAAGTGGCAAAGACCTCATCTGAAGTAAGTTTGTACACTTCCTGTCACTCAGATTCTGCAAAAATTAAGTAGAAATGGAACTGATGCAAGGTACGATATTGTCCAGAAGTAAAACCAAACAAAAGAAGAAAACTGAGATTAAAAAAGCTTTGTTAAGTAGTCTTCTGCAAAACAAAATTACAACTGCATTAAAGTGTGAGCCTACCTAGAACCAACTTGACCTTTCCAAAGGAAGTAGAACCACACTGTTCTCTCTTGGAGGTCCAAAGCAGGGATGAGCTGGAGTCCATTCCTGGGACTCTCCCACTTCTAATTCAGCCCCCATGTATTATCATTTTTACTTCAAATTGTGAAATCACAGTTTTTATCTTCCATCAGCATTCTATAGCTCAGAGAGCAACTAAGATCAGGCTTACAAATACAACAAGGGACCAACAGTAGAGAAAAAAGAGCCAAATAATCTTTGTTGTTATCATGCAGGCTAGAACATGATTCCTGTCACTGCTGTAGCACCAGACTTAGTGACATAGTAGATCCTTTCAAGTCCTGGCTTAAAAGTTAGCTGGAAAAAGAAGCTGTTTCTTTGAAAGTGAGCTGATAGACAGGAGAACAATAATTTGCTGAGTGCCACATTTTGACAGTGATTAGAAGAAAAACAAAACAAAACAAAAAAACCAAAAGAAACCAAAAACCCAAACCACCCACTGTCCTCATGAAGAAAAAGTTATCTTTGCTGCCAAAATTCTGAACCATGATGACACTGAAGGAGTGACAAAGAGCATGACTGTAAGGTGAATGGGTCCAGAACAGCAATAGATAAAGCAGTTTCACATAACAGCTACCAAATTTGTCTGGTTTTATTTAAAATGTAGGGTTTATGTCAACTTTTACACTAATGTCTTTTATGCAGTTCATTCCCATTTCAGTCAATTGCATGAAAACTAGAGTTTCCTCCAATAGAATGGCTGTAACAATACAACACTAATTCAGAAAATATGAATATTAGCATAAATGCCTAAAGTAATTCCCACATTTAAAAGTAAGACAATAAAATAAATCAACTGCATAGTCTGGGCCTACAGGCTACAGACAAGTGACGCCATTTAAAGGCAGAACAACAAAAGTTCGATAAATCCAATCTCTACAAGATCTAAAGCCTCAGACACAATACTCAGCCCCTTTTTAGTTTGGATTCTGGAACTCTGCTTTAAACAAATTTTAAAAAAATAAATGAAAAGGAAGCTAGAGATATTATCTGCAGCCTGAAATCTAGGACAAACTTTCTAATTGTTGAGTGGTCCTCATTGTTGAGCAGTAAACAAACTACATGCCAAATTTATTCCTGATTGTTTAACACAAGCAAAAACAGTCAAAAAGATATTTTGTGAAAGGTAATGCAAGACATATGTTTGATGAGAACCCTGAAGCAAAAATATGAAGATTCCCTTTCCCCAGAATAATATTTAGTTAATGCATGGAATTTTTCAATGATTCTTGCTTTCTGGTTCTGACTTTGACTGCCAGCATTTAGAAAAATTCTCACTGGTTAAGAAAACCTCCTTTATGTTACACAAAGTAACATGCAGGAAACTCCACTTTACAAAAGCCTATTGCTCACGATGTGGCAAAGAAGCAGAAATAACAAAGTCCCAAATAAAATGTTAAGAGACAGGATCAGGGCAGCAATGCAGTCACCTTCTCACTAGACATTGGGACAAGTCTTGTCTGGAGATTTAAGTCTATTCCAAGTATAAAATAGGCAACGACAGAAGTGGACCCATCATATCTTTCCCATGCATATCCTTCTTCTAGGTATAACAGAGTAATAATATATTCTTACAGGTGGAGAATTTTGTGTGCATTTTAGTTAACATTTCTTTTGCCTTTTTTTAAAGATAAATCCAGAAGTAACATCTGGCTAATAATGGCAATTTTGAGGTTGGTAACAGGGACTATTTCAAGTAGTGAGGTTGCTTCATTGTAATAAGAGATCAAAACCTTTTCCTTAATACCAACCAAAAAACCCCTAACCCCCCAAACCCAACACCCAGTCCTCACTGTCTAACAATATATCCGTGCTGATGGCACATAATTATTTACAGAGCATCAATAACAAAGCATAATTTTCAGTATCTCTCTGTCTCATATCCTAACCAAAATGGAAAAACCCCTCTAGAAACTATCTGGTTTCTTTCCCCACTGAAGATTTTCATTAGCTATATCTTTGTCATATAATTTTAGATGCAAATTTTTGACATGTTATGCAAATTAGTGAAGTCAAGCAGCCATGTCTGAAACTTTATGCTTGAGGGTAGGGATTAAACATAATATTTACTTTTCATACATTTTCTCTATTACTCTGCCGTGTTATTTCATAAATAAAGCTTTTACTGATATGGATGAGAAACAGTTCATGCTCTTTTGTGGTGCTTTATGACTAAAATAGCACTGTTTGAAATCAACATTATAAAACTACTACTTAGTAGGAGTAACTCTTACTTAGTAGGAGTTGGCTTTTATGAAGAGATTGGTGCCCCAGTTAATAGTCATCATTTATGACATTAGGTTAAATACTTAGATTGTTTTAATGCTGTTAGAAACTAGTTAAGTTAGATAAGCATTGTGTTCTTCAACAGCAGGCTGAGCAATAGTAAAATGTCCCTTACTAAAAAATAAGAACAATGTTCTAACTCTAAGGACTGGCATTTTATTTCTAGAGGTATTCTATTACCACAGCTTCTTTTAAGTCCAGCTTAAAAATTCAAAAATCCTGTAAACCATTACCTAAACTGTTGTATTGATATACCTTTTTTACATTTAAGGCTTTTGAAACCAAACGAAATTTTAGTAACCTACTATTTAGATTGTGAGGTGGAAATGGGAGATTAAAATCTTAATGTCAATAAATTATTAGTGGACTTTCCACATGAGAATATCTTTAACTTTTTTTCATTTACATGATAGATCACAAACACATGGTCTGTGATTGAAAAGTTCATTGCAGTTACATGTATAATATTTTCCAAAAGTACAGTTAGAGGATTATCAGTAAAGATTCTGAAATGACTGTTCAAAAGTTAGGGAAGTAATCTATGCAAGTCAGCTCAGTCCATTCTATATAGCAAGATTTTCTGATTATGTACCATTTTTCCTCTGAACCCATTCAAAGTACACTGGCCAATGTTCACCATGCAAGTATATTTTTAATATTGTATTTGCCATCATTCTTGAGTATGTGGCCTAAATCATAAGATTATCCTTTTTCTTCTTGTTTCACTAATTGCATGGTTTTTAAGTGCTGCAACAACTACTACAATACTTTTTTTTTTTTTTTTTCCACAGGTAACAGATTAATTTATTAAGTAATCATTATGGACTGTGCTCATTCCATACAGTTCACACTAGCTGTGGAAAGGGTTCTATGAAAAGGACTACCCAGCCATGGAATCAAAACTAGTATTGTAATTACATGGCACAGCTAAACAAGGCACAAGAGTGAGTTTTATCCTCTGCTTGGGTCAAACACCACAGGTTTGATGAGAGTGACTATCTGGTGAAAGGATCATCCAGGTCAAGGACACCCCAGTGTCACAAAAAGTTTCTGAGTGAACTTACATTAGACAGCATAAGAGGTGACACAGAATCACAGCTAATATGCTCTATATTTTCAGCTGTCAGATCTCAGTTCTTCACTCCTTCCCCAGTTACTTTTCTTAATCTTCCTTTGCCTCCCTCTTCTTGGCCCTGTTTTCCAAACTACCAGTAAAAGTTAAAAAAAATAACTTCAGGATTATACCTGAAGTCCCTGCTAAGCAACAGAAACAGATCTATAACCTGTAGAGTGGCAAAATTTAAGAAACCCTTTATACAACTAAAAATATATATATGATAAAATTTCACCATAATTCAAGTCTATGAAACAATGTAGACATGAGCAAAAACAGACTTTGTTTTCTTAACATTGACAAAATGAAGGAGACACAAACTGGGGGAAAAATACCCAACCCAAAAAAACTTGCCGTCTAAAGAGCTAAATTTTGGCAAAGTCATAACAAGGACCTATAATGAAAGTCAGACCACTTTAATAGGTAGCAATTGCAGCCCCACCTAGAATATAGGCTATAAAGGAATTTCTTTGAAGATTTAGTAGACATTCTCATTGAGTGAGCCTGCACACATTTACAGCAGCTGAGAATTTGATATATATGCATTAACAAAGCAAAATAAATCATGTTTTTTGCTGTAGCACCAAATAAGAGACAGTAAGAATAAAATCAGCTGCTTTCACAAATTAATATTAACACTTCATTCTTTCTCTTTCTTTAAAAATTCTGGAATGGATTTTAATGTGGCCTTCATTCAATGCAAGATGTAATATTGATTTTTTTAAAGCACTATAGATTTATATTGTATTACTTGCAGATGATCATGCTGAGAAAAGAAAATTACAACCAATACTTGGGTAGGGTGAAATTAACTCATTCATTAAGAAAAGAAACCCCAAACAACCCAGAACAATAAGAATAATTTTACCACTTAAAAAGGACTCACTATTCAGAAATTATATTATGCATATCTGTGTACATACACAACAAACATATGCATATACTCCATAGATTAGAGAATAAGAAGTCCTGTGTGCAGACCAGCAGTGTACTTCAAAATAATTAATCTTTCACCCACTAAAATATCCCAAAACTATTGAATCTTTCTACAGATTAGCTAGAACTCCCCCTCCTGCCATGTGGCCTTCTCTGTAAATACATTTTATTTTGGCTTACTATAAAAACAGTGTTATTAAAATCATATGTTCACACAGAGTACCAAATATTTGATACATTTGAAAGTTATCTGTACATTTTTTCATGACTACTATTTCCAGTGTAGCCAGTTCTTTGTCTCCAATCCATCTAAGCAATACATTCGCTCAGCAGACTCTGCACACCAATGCAAGGAGCAAAACCAATTGCCAGAGCAGAGCATTTCTGGAAAGCAGCAGAGTGAGGGTCCTGGTTCTGTCCTGCACAGTGCTTCTTCATAGCTCAACAGGTGACAAAACACATCTGCTTTGCATAACACGTCCCAGTAAAAATCACTACAGAAACACCATTTGTAAGATCTTTACAACACCCATAACTATCATAGAAGCCACGGAAGTCAGTAACCACTTAAACAGCACTTGGTGCTCCCTGTAAAAACATACTTGTGGAATTACAGCCATGCTTTCCTCAAATAACTTTCTTCTCCTAAACATGGATGGACTTCATTATCCATGTGTTTACTGCAGTATAAATGAAGAGAATTCTAAATATGAAGTCCTGCATTCCAAATTTTCACACATGAGTATTTAACTTTGACATCTGCAATAAACAATAGCTCTAACCATAGTTCTGATGGAAATTTGTGATTATCTGTTTGGTCAATCTTATCTCCCCAGATACTACAGTTCATCAAGTCAGACTTCTCTATTAGACAATTTCTTACTATTTTGGAGAGCAGTATATTTGTTTGATTATCAGAGGAAGAGAAACAGAAGATTCGCTTCTGTGAATGAAGGTCGCCCACAGGAATGTTTGTCCTAGATGACAGCAACTATTTTGCCTTGAAATTCTGTGTGGAAATTTCTGTCAGAAACAACTTGTTCTTTTCAAAGAAGTTAATAATAATCATTTAATTTAGTCATTTTAATTTAGATTTAGCTAGATTTTTTAAATTCACTGACAAATCTAAATTTTTGGTATTGCAATAAAAATAAATACTTAGTATGAAAATCCACATCTAATGTTTATTCATAATCACTATCTGTATTTAAGCTCGCTTTATATTACAGAAGTAAACAGTTACACTTTTTACTCTGTTGAGAGACTTTCATCACCAAATCTTATGAAATGTGCAGGGACCAACAGCATCATCTACACCTTTGTATTCCTTTTTTTGCTTAGTGAACTATGATAGCAATTAAGCTAAGAATAACCATTAAAAAGGACTTTTTCTAGAAAGAGGAAAGAGAAGCAAAGCTCTTGCACTTTGGAGATTTAGTGCAGGACAGCAAGGTAGCAGCAGAACCTTACATTTCCTCCCACCCCAGTTAGTACAGCCTAGTGCAGCACCATGGTACCTGTGTCTGCACTAACCTCCCTATCCATCCATCCATCCATCCATCCATCCATCCATCCATCCATCCAGAGAAAGGTTTTATCCAACACCTTGGGATAACCATCTTAATTTCATTAGCAGTTCTGTTGCCTGCAGCAGGCTTTCAGCACAGTAAAGCACCTGAACATTTATATTGCTGAACAAAATGTGTCTATGGCGGCAAGACCTCCAGAACTAAGAGGTGGAGAACTAATAGGTCATATTCAGCTATTAGAGCTAGTCAACAGAGATTTGAAAGAGACCCACTGTGTATCCAACATGATAAAAAAGTCTTGTACAGCATTAACCTGCATGGCAAAGATGATGGAAATAATTGCCTAGCTTTGAATTCAGTACAGGAATATGAAAGCAAGATAAAACAAGAACTTTTACTGCTGTTTAGGATCCTGCAAAAGACCATTCCCCTCTGTGACCTGAAAGTTTACTTGGAAATTACTTAACATACCACCACAATTTGATTTTTACACAGATACCAAGATTACAGCCAAATAGTCATGTAAACATTCGGATTCAATTCTTTTACTCTGGGGTTTAAACCTCTACATTTTAAAGTATGCTTCCCATTTTTATTATATTGTGCACCATTCTGTCTCAAGAGACCAGTCTGATTAATGTTGGATTTTTCCAAACTGTGCTTGTCATTTATTGTACATATAAACTTTATATTCTTTATATACATAAACACAACACAAACTTAGAACCATTCTGATTGGTATAAAATGAGGAGTTAGATTCTGAAGCATAATTTTTCTCTGAAGTAAAGGTAATTCATATGCAACTTATTATTTAATGTATAAAATTAATCCGAATAATATATACTATGCCTTGCACATCTGCAGTCAATTTCAAAGCATCATATATGCACCTAATTATTTTGATATTATTTTTGTTAAAGTGGATAAAGCAAAGATATTTTAAGAAAATACATACTTGAAACATAATTTATGAAAAAAGAAATTTTCAGTCTTTAACATATACAGCTTTGAAATCCATCCTACATTCTCTCCTTGTCTTATTTTTCCATAGTGTGTGTATATATGGTAACAATTCCACGCCAGACATAATTCATCTCAGCTGCATGCAAAAATCCATCTTTATGTAAAAAACAGCCTAGAAAAGATCCGAAATTAAATGAGTACTCACTTGTTTAGTCTTTGTTTTTGTAATGGTGTCCGAAATGGGTTTCTTCCTCTCTTTAACAGCTGTTTTAGAAAACAGTTCTTCAAACTCATGATAATCTATGGAAGGCTCTTCAATTTTTTCCCACACAAGTGAAGCACTAGAATCTCTAAAGTTAAGCAAAAGACCTATGTAGGGCAATGTCAAACTAAATAAGGTCATAAATGGAGGAGTTAAAAAAATAAAATAGCAGCAATTTAAAAGTTGTTGCCTAAATTCTACTAGCAGCATTTTGATAAGAAATACTGTTGATTCTCCCTCATACTTCTGGGTTTTCTTCTTTGTTCACGCATGATATAGTCAGGTTTATTTATATTCACCCACTCTACATACAAAGGAATAAAAGTAGGCTGTATATAGGCTATAAAACATACAGACACAGACAGGAAGGAAAGTAGAAATAGACAGTTATTTGCAGACCACCTGTGTGACAGTGGCTAGGACTTGAAAAGAAAGAATAAACTTATCGTTAAATAACAGCAGATGGGTTTTACAATTACTATTCAGAGACATAACGAAAATATTTATAAGGAAACTTCTTTTAATGACCAGTAATGATCTGTTACAAAAAAAAAAAAAACTAACCAAAAATCATTAAGTGAAACCAAGTATATAAAAGTCATATCAAAGAAAGAGCTACCAGAATCGCTTTATGCAAATAAATTGCAGATTTAAACTGAGTCTGCTGAGTGTTCAAGGTGGGGAAAAAAGTATTTCTAGGTCACTGAAGAAAGGAAAGAGAATGCGTTCAGCATACATTAATCTAGAAGGAAGACACTACCAAAACCTGCAAGCTGCTCCACAGAGGGACCAACGCTACTTTGAGATTTGTGGGGAATTAAGTATGACATTTTGAAAAACATTTCACAGAACACTTGGTGGCACACAGACACCCCCAGATCTCTGATCAACATGTGGTATGTAACCCCAAAGGACCCAGCAAACATTACCCTCAAAGAGCTTCCATGTGCAAAGAGCTTTTGTGCACTTTAAAGAAAACTGGTACCCTATTTACATATCCAGCTACATATAAAATTCTGTTTGCATCTACATTCTCTTTAAAGACCTACCTAGCAGTAAAGACTTTTCTAATGACCAACGATACTATTAAGAGAGCCATAAAGCAAAAACACCACTCTCTACACAACTCTATGACTTACCTTTTACTGTGGAGTTGAATTCTTGTCCAGTAAAGAGGCTTCATTGGCCGAGAAGGCTCAATCACTTGTTTCCTGCTCGCTTTCTCCTGATTCATCCCCATGGCAAATAAACCAGATGGTAATGGAGGAGGAAGAAAACCACCACCCTGTGGGACCGCGGGGTAGGAACTGCCCTGGAGTGCTGCTGGAAGGGGTGGTGCACTTCCAGGCAATGGTGGTGGGGCTGGGGGAGGCATCCCCAGCCCAGGTAGAGGTGGTGGTGGAGGTGGTATAGCTGCACCAGGCAAGGGAGGTGGTGGAGGGGGCACACCTACACCAGGCAGAGGAGGTGGTGGAGGGGGCACACCTGCACCAGGCAGAGGTGGTGGAGGTGGTACAGCTGCACCAGGCAAGGGAGGTGGTGGAGGGGGCACACCTGCACCAGGTAGAGGTGGTGGTGGAGGTGGTACAGCTGCACCAGGCAGAGGAGGTGGAGGTGGTGGAGGTGGTACAGCTGCACCAGGCAGAGGAGGTGGAGGTGGTGGAGGTGGTACTGCTGCACCAGGAAGAGGAGGTGGAGGGGGCACAGCTGCACCAGGCAGAGGTGGTGGTGGAGGAGGAGGGGGTGGGATACCCACTCCAGGCAGAGGTGGAGGAGGTGGTGGCAGTCCTGCTCCAGGAAGAGGTGGTGCGGGGGGTGGCAATCCCAGGCCAGGCAGAGGAGGAGGTGGGGGAGGGACTCCAGCCCCAGGTAAAGGTGGTGGTGGAGGAGGAGGAGGCGGGATACCCCAACCAGGTAGAGGAGATGGGACTCCTGCTCCAGGCAAAGGTGGTGGTGGTGGTGGTGTAGTGAATCCATGACATGGGAGGGGAGGAGCTGGAGGCACCGTCGAGATCTCTCCAGTTGGCAAATGTGGAGGAGCAGGAGGAAATGGTGACATCATGGCACCTGGGAAAGAGTGGTCCAGGTGTGGCACTGCTGAGACAGCGGAAGGAGGGAGTCCTGAGCCAGGTAGGGGTGGTGGGGGTGGAACTCCTGCTATAAACATGGGAGTAACAAAGGATGGGCCATGTGCTCCAGACAGAGGGGCAGCCTGTTCGGTTGCTGGCAGTGATGGGGGAATGCTACATGTGGGCTCTGGGGGCAAAGAAGGGGGATGTTCACTACAAGTCACAGCTACAGTACTTAGAGGCTGATGGGAAACTGATGTTTCAGTCTCTCCTTCAAATGCAAGGGACAAATCAACTTTGGGTCCTGGAAGAGGTGACTGCGGTATACTCTGTGCTGATTGGCTTGCATCCAGTGGCACTGAGATTAGCTTCGGTGACAGCATTAAGGAGATTTCAGAACAAAATGTGGGCTGTAGTTCTAGAGCTGGCAATTTCTGAGTTGGCCCTTCGCTTTTGCCCCCTTCTAAGTGTGGTGGCGGGGGTGGCTGTGGCAGTGCACTTGCTGAAGGCATTGTAAGTGTTAAGTAATCCTCCGTTGGTGACGTTTGTACAGATCTTGCCTGCGACACAGTCCTGGGTGTTGTCTCCTCTTCATTCCTTTGAAGAGTCACACTGCTGAGTTGCCCAGAGTCTGCGTGTGTGCGCTCATTTTCCTGCTCCCTCCCAGCAGTCTGTACCTCTGCGGCAGGAAACTGTTTCTCTAGTTCTGCAATTTTTGTCCTCAGATCCTCAATAGTTTGCTCAAGTTGTTGGATGACACTGGCACGCTCCTCAGATTTCACCTCAAAATTATCCTTTCAAAGAAAGTAAATAACAAGCACAAAAGAAGATAACATTCATCACTATATGAAAAATTGAATTTAGATCAAAAATATTAGACCAAGAATATTTGTATTTCATAAGTTCAAAAATAAGCTAGTTATGTCAAGCCTTTCAAAAGTGAGGAATCATTCTGGCTCACTACATTTTAAGTGGAAGAAGACAGTTTAGGAAAATTACTTGCTTTAGTATGACACTTCCTTAATCAGTACAAGCATATTTTAGACTGTGATTATACTAGTCAAAACCAAAAATCAGTAGCAATCTCTCCCTCCCTGCAAATATCCTGACCAAGGTAACAACCCAGTGCTGAGCACAAGTGCTGAATTTGCCTACACACAGATATGCAGACCTGGTGACGAGAGGGCTCAGCATTACTTTAATTCTGTCAGTTGAAGAGAATGTTAAGTGTTTCTCCAAAAGGATGCACTGTGCATAACAGATTCTACATAGCATTGACTGCTGCATTTCAATATGCACCTTCATGATACAACACAGATCAGGAATGCAGAAAACTACAAATGCTCTCCTTTGAAAAACAGCTAAACCTCAGAACAGAATAATTGTGCTCTTCTCCAGCCAGCATGACTAGGGAAGAAAAGAAGTAAGACAAAACTAAGGGGGAACTTTCCTCCTGTCCCAAATTTATAACTCTTCTGCCAAGTGTTATAGGAAAGATTATAGGACTGTTATAGGAAAGATTCCTACGCGGAACAATTATTCTGTATTTAAGAGTTTTCCTATTTTTTATCTCTTTCTCTAAAGCATCTGATCCTGCTTCTGTAGACTAAGTAGAGGAACCATTAACCTTAAAAGCCACACTAATTCCTAAATTTTTAAAGAAATACCAGTAACTAACTTTAATTTTACTAAATTTAATGGGTATGTGCTTTTATCCAAAGCTACCAATAGAAGCAACCCTGTCCAAAAATAGCCATTTGTGCTTATTCAGGATTGATGAACTGGAGATAGTCATGATGACACAAAATCCTCTAATAAAGAAATTATTTTCCAGCTATATGCACTTACTTTTTAGTACTTCTGTTTTCTCTTTCAATTTGGAATATTACCCAGCACTCCAAGTACTTAGTTGAACTAAGTGCATCATGCAACCGGTTTCACAAGTGGTTACAGCAAAACTTTTGTGCCTTTTTATTCCCTTTTATAAAATCATATGAATCTTGGATGAGATTGTAGACTTACTTCACAAGAAATATTCAAATTATACATTTTATAAAGAAGCCTAGAAATAAACATACAATACTTGATATACCAATTGCCTTGATTTGTTTCAGGAAGAATTTTTTCTCATCTTTTGACGCATGAAACATTTAAGAGTAAATTTTTTTAATCTGGAAAATGAAGTTATAACTTCCAGCTGGGGATTATTAATAAAATATAATATTCATTAATATTTAAAAAAATGTTTCTGCACAGAATTAGTTTTCAGACATAAAATTTCAATTTCTTATTTTTCTTAGAATTTCGTAGCTGTCCTAAAGCAATCCCAAAAGTAAAGCAGCAGCTACTACATTTAAACCAATTATTGTTTGATTTTGAAGTACCATTATCAAAAAACTTACAATTTCTTATGATGTTTGAATTTTCTGGAACAGCAGTTTGAACCAAAAGTTATGTATTACAATTAGGTCTCCTTACCAAAGATTGAAGAGAAATGTAAAACAGAGAAAGGAACATGAAAAAATGAATAGTGAAGGAATTAACACAGTAGACATATTAACACACTGCATAATTACAACAGAAAAAGGCTGAAAAAGACATTTCCATTACAAATTACTCATGGTGCTTCAGCCCATTCAGTTTCCCTAAATAACTCAATAATTCATAGCAGCAACAGTTTTGTTGAAGAATTTCTTAATAAAGGAGAAATGCAATATTTATCCCTTTGTTTCATCTGCTCTTATCCCCCTACCAGTCACCTGCAAATACAGTAAGGCCTATCAATTCTTCAAAAGGCAACACTATCAAAGGAAACGTGTTGCTACGATTATTAAGGCCACACACCAGTTTTCAGCTGAGATCAAATCCAGTTTCCCCAGACTGTAATTCACCTAAGCTCCTATTTTACACTGTAAGAAGACTCCAGCAAGGGTTTTATAAGAGATACAGCAAATTCATTTCTGCCATAAACAAACTGCAGCCAGCAGGATTAGGCACAATATTCAATGGCTCTGAAGAGATTTGCCTTAACAATGGCTGATCTCAGAACAGTTCACTGTTTTAAAAACTCTTTTATTCAGGAGATTGGATTCAACTTTTAACAAGAAAAAGAAGTAATTCTTGAATACTGAAATTCCACGTTAGCTGCAGGAAAAACCTAGAATTCACTGTTCTACAAGACAATTTACCCTGCAGATAATGAAATTTCTTTCAAGAGAAGAAGCATTTTTTAAAGTTTTTAAAAATTGGACAATCAAATGAGATGAATTAGCAATTCAAACAAGAAATGAAAATATGTTGATGAATTAAAGGGACTTTTTAGCCCATGTCCTAAGAAACAGTGTTTCTGCTATCCTTGAGACATGGAATTTCAAACAACATAGTGATTTCCTACTGCATTGTACCTAATAATCACCAACATATCCAGGTTTTCATACAAACAGCATTAGTATGAACAAACAAGACTTTGATGTGAATGAAGAGATATTTATCCAGAGGAAATTCTGTACTTCAATTTATTTGGTTTAAAAAACAAAGAAACCAAAAGCAAAACAAAACAGGGCCCCAGTCGTTATGTGTTTCAGCAATTATTTTAGATAGAGATATTTTTCATTTAGACTTTTAGGGTGCCCTCAGAGTAGTGTAATTGGATTTTTGCCTTTCCCCTAGTTTACAGTCTACTCTAGATCTGAAAGGGCTTACCAAACAAATGTAAGTCACAGAATGCTTCCACTATCCTCAACAAAGAAGGAAATCAAAACTATGTAAATCCAATTAGATATGAAAATTGTACCATTTTCTTAGAGAATAAGCAAGAGAATAATTAATTTTTCATACATGTAAAAGATGGTCAAAAGCTGTTGACAAGGACCAGAAGACTGAGATTAAAAAACCACACACAATGAAAAGAAGTTTCATTTTCAATCCAGGGGACAATTCCACAGCAGAAACCTACGGGCTTTAAAAGAGATATGAGGAAACTCTGTCTTCCCTAGAGTTCTTACCCAGGGCCCAGGTACTGTGGAACAGTCTTCTTTCTGAAAAGAAAGAAAGAAAGGTGGAAGCTTAACCCTTGCTTTATCCTGGTGGGTTCAGCATGAGAGTGATCAGGAAAAAAACATTTCAGATGTGTATGGCTGTAGAACAATGTCCAGCATTTCTCAAACAGGCTGTACATGTTCCATGTGCCATGAGTTGGATGTTTAGTCTGGGACTGATGCCCTCTTTGTGTTGCATGGATAGGGATTGTTTGTACACTGATCTGGGAATATTTGCTTTATTGGCTAAAGGTTGTACACTTGGATCTGCACATGTACATTACATACAATTCATTCCAATCTTGCATGTTTTCCACATGTGCACATCAGATGTCCAGCATAAAGCTAATCTATACAGACAGAACAGGCCCAGGATCATCAAACATGTAAAAGATCAGATTGCAGCTACCTCCTGCTACAGAGCTGACAACCTAGTTACTCAGAGGAGTGACTGAAACCTATAGATCCTCCTATAACTAAATTTCCAAGCAGAAAAAAACTGCATCTGTAAAAGTTAGCCCTGATCTATACGTACATATAGAGATACATATATGTATGCTGTATTATATATTAGTCTATATCTATCTCAGCTTTCATTCATATATAGTCTTTATGAAGAGCAGTAATGTATCTTTTTTTTTTAATATGCATAATGACAGTTCTTAATGGTAACTTTTGAATATTTGAAAAATAAAGACATATTAAAGTTTAGTTTTAGGAACTAATACCTTATAATATTACAATTAAAAAAGTTGCATCAGCAGTTTGATAATTTTGAGCAATTTGTCACTTAGTGTCATGACATTTCCTCTCTGGTTGTAATTCATATTTAGATGATAGGACTATATTTGCTTTCATTCTTTTTTCACCAAAAAACTGACCTTTTAGTCTCTCTCTACATCACAATGCACGAATCACTGTCTGTGCTGCTACCCAGTTGCAAGAACACACAGGAAATAGAAGCATACAATTAAATCAGGATTAAGATGGCAAAATAAGACCCTTCCAGTCTTCTAATAAGTGCACCTGGGGGCACTTGGTGATACTAGCAGTGCACAATTACTCGGAAGGATGCTCTTTCCAACTACTCTGTTAACAAATGCCTCTTTTCTACGCGAAGTGAAACATTTTTGAACGCGCACGCTCACCGAATGGCACAAAGTAGAGCCACAGTAAGAATTTAATTCAGTCAGAGAAATGTGATCTCTATTCAGGTTTCTCTCTTTAAAGCTGTCTCATTTTCAAAGCTACTTCTTGCAACTGCAGATCAACCTTAAGAAAAGGAGACACAACATTTAACAGGCATTTTTAGTGCTACAGTAATTGGCAAATGAGAAGTTCTGGTGGAGACTCAATTTGCATTCAAACAAAATAGCATCCCTCTAATTAATTCTCACATTTCACTTAATCTCAAGGCCCATTGCAGCATTGTATTTTTGCACCAGTAGAAGTTGAGTCAAAAGTTGGCAAACTTGCCAATAGCATCAGGGAGAACTGCTGAAGGAGAAGAATTAGTATTGGATAGTAATTTCTTCCTCAGACTTTTTGAGAGGAGCTTTTACTATACTGAAGTTGCACATATGGGGACACATTTTCATGTGTCCATTTTCATGCAAGTCCATGTTTCTTCCTACAACCACATGGAAATATGATGCAATGAACAAGCAAGCACTGAAACAAAAACAGTGTAGGGCATTGCCCTCCCTGAAGTCATAAACTTTCTCTGGTGAATGTGAGCTGGTCTCCCACTCTGTGACACATGGCAACAGATGGATCACACCAGCCTGCACTATTCTGGCAATGGACTATGTAGCTCTTCCTATCCTAAAGAGCTGGGACATGTCTAATCAACCAAGTGGTTTTGTAATAGCCTGTCATGCGTGACAAAAAAACCCACCCAAATCATTACATGCAGAAATCAGTAATTATTGAAATTCAAATAGTTAAAGTAGTCAAACACACAATCAAGAGGGAACATAACACCTTTGAAGAAAGATGCATGGAATGCAAATGCCAACTTGGAAAGTTGGAGGTCAGAGGAAAAGGAGCTTTTTCAGATTAATTTTGTAGTTTCTGTTCCTGAACAGTTTGAATTCTTTGTCCCTGGGCTAAGTGTATTTCAGAGGATAAGATCTCAGTTCTTTACAGTACTCATTTTAATAAATAATCAACTTGAGATGTATTAAAGATTGAAAGAATTTTCTCTCTTTAGGGTGTAACTAAAAATAGTTGGAATATAACCTTAGATTATCCCCAAGTTTTACTACAATAGGAACCTCAAAAGAATTTTTGAGGCCTACAGATGAGACACAGTAAAATAAATTCTCAGAGAACCACTGGCCACTCTAGGAGATGCACAGCAGTCAAGCGTAATTACCATAGTCGTACATAATATCAATTTTAACCTTCACAAATAACACTTCTAGAAGCTTAAACCTTGTTTTATCCTAGTGGCTTGAGTATGAAAGAGTGAGCAGGAAAAAAAATACACTGAGAGGTGTATGACTATAGAACAGTGTCTGGCATTTCTCAAACAGGATGTACACATTCCCTGCACAATGAGCAATGTCCTGATTGTCCAAGCTGAAAAACCAACCAAAAAGTCCCTCTCAAGCCTTGAAGGTTTATGTTCTAGCCTAGCTGAAATTTCATTATTAGAGAGGCATGAAACAGGACAACAATAAATAAGACTTCAAAAAGGATATACCCACCCACATCGCTTAATTGAACTCAGAAACTGGTTTGACTGTTCTATCACTCATCCAGTGATAACAAGTATGTAAATTAAAATGGCCATTGAAAGAAAAGTAAAAGTTGAACTTTACTAATTTTAATATAACCTCATTTTACCTGTTTCTGTGTCTTTTATTTATTGTGTTGTGGATTGCAAAGAGACTGCTAGGGTATAATTAGTTGTGCAGATGAAGAGAAAACTAAAACCTTGCCACCTATATCAGCAGTCTATAACTAACAGGTACCTTAAGGGTCAGATTTCCTTAAAAGTTGGGATAAAAACTGTCTGGATTTATTTTCTCGTCAATATTTAGACTGCTTATTGAAATGCCTATCACATGACAAATTGCTTCCTTTCCTCTATCACCTGTGATTGTTCTGAAGTATTTCAGCTATGAATCTAAAGTGTTTGGTTAGTTTTCCTGTGTATCCAGGCCAAGGCCACCATTCATCTCATTCTGTTAAAACACAAAATCTGGCATACCTTGAACATTACTGCATTGACATATTAGAGAAAGGGTTAAACCTTTTCATACCAGACCTTACCTTGATTTTCAATTCAACTTGAAACTGACCAGCAATCTAGAAAGCGGTCATTGTGCAAACTAACTAATTCCATTATTATTTCTGTGCTGTTTATATGCAAAAAACTATAAGCTTTTGTGCTAGAAACAACAATAAGGATTCTTTGAGCCAAAATGTGAACATTAATAGTTTAAATTTGAAGGACTTGGAATGCCTTTAATCTCGAGTAGGGGAGATCAAAAAAACTAATGATTTTCCAGGTGACCTTTGCCACATCCTGATAAGCAACTGTCCAGAGTATGATACTTCTACACAGTACTTGCCCTTTTTATCCAAGAGTTCAGCCAGACCACAAAATGGGAGGTTCACATGTTGCTTTTGTTTCAGGCTTCCAGCAGGGAATAAGCAGCAAAAATATCCACAGTAAGAATAAATCTTTGTAGATACCCTGAAGCATAAGCCTACTACTCACAACAGAAAATGTCTGGAGAAATGGAATGAAAGCCTTCCCAAATGTATCCATAAACATGCTGAAGGCAGGGCCCTGGAAGTCAGTGACCTTTTTTAACTCTTTAAAAGGGCAAAAGATATATTAAAAGCAAAGCTCTATCACTTTGAGTGAAAGAACCTTTAATAAAGTTAGTCAAAATCAAGTAATCAAAAATGAACTTTAAGTATTGAGAGGTTAAGTAAAATCTTTTTGGTATCATGGGCATTAGAAAAAACCAATTTTTATCTTTAGGAAAAGTTGAATAACCACAGAAAAGAGCAATTACACATTCTAGAATATATGAGTTAATTTTTATGAATAGCTTTAAGCCTGTTCCCTAAAGAACAAATACAAAGAAAAACAGGTATTCAAAATACAGAATAGGAAAAAAAGTGATTTTACTTCTTTTATTTGTACTAACTGAAGATGGAAAACCTAATGATAACTAACTTTTGATTTAAATATAAAGAGATGATAAACCGGTTATCTTGTCTTGTATCCAAAGAGTAGAAATTATTCTCAGCTTTACTTTTAAGTTCTCATTCAGGTTTGGCAGTATATCATGGTATGGTTATTTATTTTGTTTTGTTTTTAAATTATTTAGGGTATTTCTAAGTTGAAGTAATATTTATTTTTACTGAGGAAAGCATTTCTTTTCTCTCTTCTACATACAGGGTCCTGTGGAAAATCTCAGGATCTGCATTAAAAGGTAGCACCGAATACTTAATGCCAAGAGAAATATAAGAAGAACTTTAAACAGTTCTCACTTTTGGCTGGAGGACGTCTCTCAAATAGGTTTAAGTCTTTTTGCCAAATGAGATGTCCTGCTAGGAATGTCACAAGAAATTTTCTTTTCACAAACACAAATGTACACCCATACCCACAGACTTACATACATACACTTTTTCAAACTGCTTTCCTGTATTTCATGTAATTTCTTCCTCTGTTGTCTTCTATTTTTGTGGAATTCTTTTTAAATAAGCTTGAAAGGTAAATACTGTAGTACCAAAAATATTCTATGTAATCCAAGTATATAGGATGTTACCACTGAACATACAAAATCTATGTTTTCACCACTCTCCAAAAGATGAGAGAAATTTCATATGTGAATAATGGAACTTCCAGTATAAATCATATTTTGTTAGAAAGGGAGTGTATAGATTTTCATCTGAAACAGGATTTCTGATTTAGAGAATGTAAGAAAAAGATTGCATTTTAACAATTAATGAATACAGCTCATATAATTTGCTCTAACCAGGAATGCATAGATGGCATGAGCACTTCCTCAATTTATCTACTTCATGAGTAAAAACAGTGAGGAGTCAGAGGAGAAGAGAACAAACAGTTTAAACAGAATTTTCAATAAGTATATAGCTATCATGCATTTCTATTCACTGGTCCCTCAGGGAAGTTATAATACTTTGCTATTATTTTATAAGAAACTCACTGTAAAAGGCAAGAGAAGAAACATTAATGCTCAGAATCACACATACACAGATAGAAAAGAGAGAATTCTTTCTACCCAGGCCCTATCCCACAGTCCTCCTTTTTCAAGAAATTAATGTCTCTTACATTATAGCCAAGGATTTAAAGTATTGCCAAGTAATTCTTGTTAAAATAAATTATTTTATCAGTTTTACTCTCCTTTTTTTCTCCCCATCAAAGACACAAGAAAGGGAATTCTGTAAATACTGAATTAATTTTCACTGGATAGAATTTGCAAGCACATTTTTCAGACACTATTATTGCCTAAACCTTAAGGTTGGTGCTATATTTCCAAGAATTTGTACTTAAAATAACAAAAAACCTTGTCTGTTTTTGTTGAAGTATAAAGCATTGTTAAAATGGAAAAGGGACAATGTGCATTATGATTAAAGGATGCAAAATGTATGTTATTATTACTATTGCTCTTGTAATTATTAATATTAATATATATTCTCATAAAAGTCTATGATGAAGAAGTTGTGAAACAAGATGAATCACAAGAACTTCACCCACAGTTTCTTGAGAACTTTAATCAAAGCCTGAAGGGACACAGTACATGAATTAGGAGTAACTCACAGGAAATATGAGTTTTTAGTGCACACATTTTAATCTCCTTTAGCTGTTATCAAAACAATGCATCAGGAACAGAGCAAGACTTACCATTTTACCACTGACTAGGCAAAGCAGGAAGTAAATATTACAATTACCTCATACCAATGATCAGAGATGAGCAAAGTCCTGAGAAAAACTACGAAATATCTAAGCTAACCTGGCTTGGAGGAGGTTGCTGGTGGAAAAGGGTTTGTACATCATTGACCTCTTAATGTCTACTCAGCCCTGAACTGTGCTATGATTTCTATGTGTTCCAGACCTATGATACATGGCTGTCCCAATAACAGTGGGAAAACAGTAAAAAGAGCCTTTGAAAGTAAAATGAGTGCAGAAGTAAAACTTCATCTTGACATTAATAAGAAGAACACAGATTAGAAAAAACAAATTTTAGTCTCACCACGACCAGGAGGAAGAGTGCAAAAATGTGTTATTGTTACTCCACTGAAAATAATAAAATGTATTGTTTCTTTTAAAGAGGCAAACACTGCCTTCAAGGAAAACAACAGAAGTCAATCCAAGTATTGTGAAGTCTGGATATAATACAAAATACTAACGTTTGTTCTGGGAATTAACTGCTTTCATTTTTCTACCACACAGGCATGACATACTATAGTTCTTTATTTTCATTTAAATATGAAGTCTGTGATTTATATTCTATATGTATATATGTCAATTAATTATGTCCAATGCACTTTTATACCTTTTTTTTTTTTAACTTCCCCCTCATCAGAAATAAATAGCAAATGG
The DNA here is from genome assembly GCF_008360975.1 of Lichenostomus cassidix. Taxonomy (NCBI): domain Eukaryota; kingdom Metazoa; phylum Chordata; class Aves; order Passeriformes; family Meliphagidae; genus Lichenostomus; species Lichenostomus cassidix. Next base: position 45,052,139 of record NC_139483.1, on the reverse strand, counting down.
GTTCAAGATTGTGTTGAAAAACCAAATTTCATCTTCAAGGGAAGATTGACTTCTTTATTTAAATGATGGTAATTCAGCAGTACAATTTTTTAATTATCACTTCAAAGACAGTCATTCAGAAGGCTGGTAGACCAAACCAAATGTTTTCCTTTCACTGGTTTAAAAAACAACCAAACAAAACAACAGTGACAGAACAGAGCTTTCTAAATATTTAATGTTTTGGGGACTTGGGAGGGTGGAGGGTCTGCTTTAAGAGATGCTCCAATGGCTAAATCTCTTTAGATTAAACAGAGTAAGTGTATGTACATTTTAATGGCTAACTGATTAATTAGCAGAAAGCCACTACTTTGACTGGGAAAAAATAATTAAATTCCCGCTGTAGGGCGCCTGTAGGACCACCCGGGAATGACTTACAAGCGCCTCGCAGTCTATTCAAAAACACTTAACTGCCATCTAGTGGCTGAAGAGGCAGACTTCTTTAGGATGTCCTTCAGAATCTCTAAATAAATACTTATTTCCCCATTTCTAATATTCCTATTTGCAGTCTCATCCTTCCTCATCCAAAGAAACCCCATCGTTATCATATGATAGTATTTAATTATAAGGTTTGGCTACTAGATATGTAGGAAGAAGCACAGGCTGGAAAAGACAATCTCTGTTTAAGCTGTATGAAGGTCTCAACTCAGAGAATCTCACTTCATATTTCAAAAAGTTTAGTTGATTTACTTGCTACAGTTTTAGGATGTAACAACTCTATTTGTGATTTTTAGGCCTTCTGAAAACAAACAAAAAAATAAACCTGAAAATGACAGCACATTTAAACTGAAAACCAACTTCTAATATTAAGAATCTAAGATTTCCATCAATAAAACTTGAAACTCCTACATAAAAACTTTGTTTCATGAAAATGAATATGAAAGATTTGATTTACACTTAACTTGTCCTGAAGTTGCACAAAGTTAGATTCCCCTTTACTGCCTGAGCAAAATGCTCTGCATTTCAGCAATTCCTATGACCCTGGCCAGGTTCCTATCACCTCATTTCATACAAACTGTGTTTCCTTTCTGTATGTTTCTGATAAAGCATCTTTTACTCTGAATGTTAACAAGAAAACACTATCTGTCTACATATGCTTCCTGATATTCATCTGCTTAAAGCTAAGATATCCCAATTCTAACATTGGACCTACAATTACAATATAAGTTCCTCTACATCACATGTTACAAATCTGGGTTTATATTTTGCAAGATAAAAACCCCCAGATACATACCTCTGAATTTTTAAAAATTTTATTTTCTTAAATTTGGGTATGCTGGCATGATTTTGCAGAAAGTTTACATTGAAACAGTTCTTAAAAGAAGATATACTGTTCTATTCACTATTATTTGATTCATATGGAATCTTCCAAAAATGCTTCTTTCATAAGGCTTTATTTCCTCAATGAAAGAACTGTATATAGTAGGTAATTTTGAATATGTCATACATTTTTGTTGGTTGGCTTGGTTTTTTTTTACCCAACAATGCAACTTATTTTTCCCGGCTGAAATCTGAGACTTTGGCAGTCATATCTTTGCAGGAAAAGAATTGTTTCAGAGTAACCATTCATTGCTTCTGCAAGCCTTCTCGTCCTCCTTACAAAAAATAACCTATCAAATAGCAAAGGGATGGAAGGGGAGTGACACTTCTTCCCAGTTTCTTTTCTTTTTCAAGAAAGAGCATGCAAAATCAAGCAGTGTTAAAAGAGCCACAGCCACAGAGCAGTTTGTGAGCCTATAGAATTCCCAATTTTCCTCCATTTCCTGTTGAAGCCAGTTGTCCACTACTCTTGTCTACAGCTGGTCTATGTGCTAATGAAAACTAAGTAATACCAAAGTAAAGCAGGTTTTATACTAGACTCCAAGTATCATAACAGTCTAAAGCAGGTTTAAAAATTCTTTTTTAAAAAATTCTTTTATGCATTTCACCATTTCAGACTAATCTTTCATCTACCTTCTTTATCTTACCTTCACCTATAAAGAGTAATTCCTCAAATTTCTTTTAAGAGAGGGTTTTGGGCAGCATGCCTATTTCTGAGACAAATTCTAGTAGTGACATTTTATAATAATGAAAAGTAAATTCCAGTCCCACCAATGTCTTATACTTTCTAAATAGACTGATTATGTATTTATCTTAAAGGATTTCACAACCTTTTTTCTTGTATTACTAAGTGTCAAAATTGGAGCATTTCCAATGGTATTACCCTAAGGAGTTATAATAACCCATAGTTAAAGACTAGAAGAAGAAGAAAGGTCCCTGCTGAGAGAGGGGTTACCACTAAAATGTGGTGATTAGGAATACTCCAAAGATACACTCCCTGAGTCTGTTTTTATAAAGCAGGAAGTATCTTCAACATAGCAAAACCTGGTTTGTAATTTAAGGTTTTTAAGATTAGCATTGTTTCCCTATGATATTGCTGGAAAGTGCAGCAATAGATCATGCAGTAGAAATCTGTCTTCAGCACCTCAGAGCTTCCAACATTTTGTCTGGCTTTTAGTACCAGGGGAAGTACGTGGCATTCCAAAAAGGCATATTATTTTGGTTGAGGATTTATTTGTTGGGTAAAATGTGGTGAACCAAACCAAACTGAACAACTGAGATGGAAACATTACGAGCATAAGAATTTTTTGATGAAAAGCTTTTGTGACATAAATATAGTTTAAATAGTCAGTGTAATCTATCTTCTAACCAAACTGCTAGAGATTGCAACAGTCTGGCAAAACCTACTCTCCCGAGATAGGACTACAGGGCATCATCAGTGGCATGAAGAAGTATTTATTACATCTGGATGCTGACAATTAAATAAATGTAATAAGGGCTTTGTCTTTAAATTTGTGTGGTTCACAAAATAAACTCTCATCACAAATGATCAAAAATAGAAATTTAGAATAATTTTATAATAATGTGTATAGACGACACCTTAAGTGCCTTTCACATAAATTCAGGTTTCTGGCTTTGATGTCCTGCTACTAACCAAAGCCTAGTTTTCATGTACTCATTTTGCAATTAAAGGATGCTTCTTTTTTCTTCTTCTTTTGGCTAAAAGTCTTATTTTTACCTACCATGTAAACAAAAATCAAGCCGAAAGGTGAGAAAAATTGTAAGAAAAATTGTAAGAAAAATTGTTGGGACAGTACAAAAGATTAGAAGTACAAACAGAACAGAAACTGGCTCCTGCACAAAGTACCGCTGTTAAAGATCGGGTTTGAAGCTGGAGTTTCTAAATTAGGACATTCAAGTTTTCTCTTCTTCCTTCACTAAAGGAGTTAAGTCTAACAAAACTTTCTCTGTTCGCACTGGGAAGACTAAGCAGACACCGTTGCTACTTGGCATTTCAAAACCAGGACTTTAAATGGCTGCCAATTTTGCTTATTTTTCCACCACTTAAGAATTCCCGTACTAAAAGCAAGCACACCCCTTTGTCCTCTTTTTTCTTTTTTTCTTCAGCTGTAGTTTTGAAAAATTAGGTATTTTGGACTCAAAAAAGTGCTCTTAAAATACTTTCAGAAATTATGCTGCAAAACATGGAGATTATATCTTACACTGTAAAGATAAGGAAATGGAGAAGATATACATATTTTAAAAATCCAAAACTTCTCAAATGACAAGGAAGCATGGAATTACTGGAAGCTGGATTACTTGTGATTTTAATTTCAAATTATTCTGAATCTTTTAGTTAACTGTTTATCATAAATGAGATAATTTATGAGCACATTATGTTACAATTCTTTTGTGGCCAATAATCTTCAATTTCTTTAGTAGCATGTGCAAAATGTCTTTTCCCAGAGAAAGAATAGGGAAGAGGTCTGTAAGCAGACTTAGCTGATTAATTTCAAATTTTAGACTAGAGTTCTCTTCCTTTTTGAGAGAAGAAATCACCTACTAGGCTAACTTCAGCCAACGCTTGCTTTTTTCAGAAATGAAAACTACAGACAAGCTAGACAAATAACAAAAGAGGTTAGATCTCGAATAGAAACATGTCATAGCATTTAATCACTTTAGAAATGGACAAATAACACCAAGAATGATCTGATTGCAGTAAAGGATTTGGCTACAAACATGACGGCCATACTACTTTCTAGATGTTTTTATAGACTGATGTAGTTAGACACTGATGGATAGGGAGAATATGCTCAACTGCTTGGGACACTACAGAAATAATTTAAACAAATGACAACATATTACCCACATACAATTCCTCAAATTAAAAAACTTCCACTTCGATTTTCAAAATAAATCAGAATGATGACATAACACAGAAAAAACTTGAGATGACTTTCTGCAAGTAAGATGATCCTGTTAGTTCTGCAGTGCATTGATAAACAATAGTATAGAACAGAAGAAGTTCATGTTAATGTCATAAGAGATCACCACTGAGCAAGAGGGATGGGGATCTCCTAAACACTAACAAATGGAATTCAGTAGTTGGACAACATAATAGGCTAATTTTAAAAATGAAAAAAAAATCTCCTAAGCGGAAATAAATGCAATTTGTTCAAGTGATCACACAGTTCTTTGGTTAAACTTCATTCTCATAATACTTTTTTTTTTGCTAGGTAAAATACCTAAGTATTCATAAACTTATTTCCATTAATTGTATTTCCAATAAGAAAACCATTTATACAGGTAATTTCTTGCAATGAATTAAAATACTACAGAGTGATTAAATATGCTCCTGACATACAATAACTTTCTGTAAGAATAGGGAAAAAGTACTTTTCCACAATAAATACTAGAAACCATTTTTAGTGAAACGTGGGTGACAGAAATATAAAATAGCATGAGAGATTTATATTCTAGATTAAACTTAAAATACTTGAATGTAGAATAATTTTGTGATATCATTTTAATTAGTCTGCTGTGGTTTTAAAATGCTCCATATTATGAAGGTAGAAGAATTTAGGTAACAGACGAGAACAACTCTTTAAAAGTTGTTTGGCAAGACAGAAGCTATAAAGTTAATATACCTTCTTTCCTCACTCTTGGCTCACAAAATATGTGATTGAGCTCAAATTAAATTTGCATGTCTAATGATAAGTAGTATACGTTTAACTAGGCATTCATTATTTTTCCCTGAAAAGCAAATCACTGACCATTTTCACATATGCTGCTTGATGCAGTGATGCTTGAATCATCTTGTCACTAACACAAAAAGCCCTTCAAAAAAACCCAAGAACACCCCTAAACCTCACAACAAAAGCCCCAACAAACCAAAAGAAACAAAAACCACCGCACTAAAAAAACCCCACCAAAACCAAACAAAATCAAACAAAAAAACAAACCTCACCAAAACCACAAAAACAAAAAAAACCCAAACAACAGAAGAACAGAATGGCACAAAAAACAAACCCAGAGAGGGAAACAAGAAGGGGAACAAGCTGGGAAACAGAGGAAAAAGAGATTCCAAGAGCTTTTGGTCACTGCTTGTTTCAAACCAAGACTTCAGAACTTTGCCTTCCTTCTAACGACTTCCAGAACAACAGAGTAGTCTTATTCACTAGTAAAATAAGTCTGGGAGCTAGCCTTTTGAGGAAACAAAATTTGAAGTTCCTCAGTCCCATCAAACTGCACTACCTTTAATGAACAATTGAACATGTATGGTGACATGTTAAAAAATGAGGTAGACTGTGTTTATGTGGTAAAAGTCCAACCCAGACTGTCTCCACTGACACAATATTACATTATCTCCTTTTTAAGTCCAGCATGGCCCTCTAAAGCTGTTCACTTACTACCACTGCTGTAAGGTTGAGAAGAGAGTCAGAAAAAAAATCCCTGCCACTATTTCTTACACAAACTTTTGTAGATTAGCTATTATAACCAGATCTTTTATAACTCTTAATTAATAACAACATCAGAGGATTAATTTACTTTTCAATAAACGGTAATATTTTGTAAGAATCACCTTAGGTGGGTAGGAATCTTAAAACCTTACATGTAGATACACTATGGAGCGTACAAAAAACCCCTCATTTTGGAATTTTTTAATTTAGTACACAAAAATATTTTAAAAATGTCTGAAAAGAAGTATTGCTTTTTGCACTCATTTTAAAAAATGATAAAACATTCCTGTTAGAATCTTACCTGTGCCTGCTGAACACCATCTGTGCATTGCTTCTCTATCTCTAGGACTGTAGATTTCAACTCTGAATTTGAAAAGAAAATATAGATTTAAAATTTTATATGTAAAAAAAGTCATTGATCTTTTGAAACACACATTAAGAAATACATGGAAGGAGTGTAAAGTTAAAAAGAAAACAATGTTTTTAACTTTCCAAATTATCTCTAAAATTAACTGTCCTCAAAACTGATGATTCTTGCCAACTGTGTTTCCATTTCCTTGACTACCACAGAAATTTGAAAACCCTGCAATGACAGAGGTAGCAATACAGATCTAAAAAAGGGCAGCAAAATATAAGATATCCCACAACTTAATCCTATTTCTTAGTTTAACACAGATTAATTTTCTGACCTAAAAGAATCTCACTGTGCCTCTGTTTCCTTGCCCAATATGAAATAATGAGAGAAAGGAAAACAAACAAGCGAACAACTCCACAGCAGCTACACAGTGCACAGAGCTTTAATCAATTTAGGAGCTACTGCTAATGATGCCTCTTTGCTGATCATAGTCTAATTATTTACACATGATAAGAAAATAAGTATTTCTCTTACACCTGCCCAGAGAATACACATGGTACATCCTTCTTTTAAAGCTACCACTATTCAACAGGGAAATTTGCAGAAAGAGTGAAGCAGCTGTGAGCCAGAACCTCTGGATTCATAATTCCTAGACATTTGGCTTCCTCAAAGCTTTCTGACAATCCCAGCTGCTGGGAAGTGAGACATACAAGGAAGAAATTTCATTGCAAATATGAGTTATGTTGCAAGGCTACTCCATGAAAATTAACAATCCCCAACTTCTTTTCCTGCATGTGGGTAAGTTGCACCTAACAAGAAATAATTCATAATTTAGATTTCTCTATTTTTGAGAGAAATGTTAATATCTATTTGATCTTTACTCACAGCAGGTTTATTCTATGCTGATTTTCTAGTATTAGACATGTACCCACATGACTTAATGTTTTCTATCATGCAAATTAGCACAACTACTCCCATATCCAAAAATACTTAAAAAAATAGGAACAGAATGCTCCTATCTATTTGCCAATATTTAACAATTTGACAGAATTTTCTAGCTTATTTTTACCTCAGACATGTTGTGTTCTAAAAAGAATTCTAAATATATGTTGAAGTCAGGGTGATATGAGCAGTTAACTTTAAGGTTAGTTTGATGAAATGTGGCAAATATAATTTATTCTCAGCAAACTAATATTATTTGTTAAGCAAAATGAAAATTAAAAAAAGCCAAACATTACCACCACACTTAAAGCACCCCCCAAAAGTTAGAAAAAAAAGTGTTATATGAGAAATTAAACCTTTCCTTTGAACCAAACCAATCATGAATTTTTTTGTGTGGGTGTGGGTGTTTGGTTTTTTTGTTTGGTTGTATTTTAGATTTCAGTTTGTAAACCAATAGTGAGATTTAGTGGGCTGGGACAGTTTAATTTTGTAGAGGTTGTGTAATCTTGAAGTGTCTTCACAAGTGGTTAAACAGCCACATGGGACACAGGATGACTGGGCTCTAGTGCCTGCTTAGTTGCCTTTTCCTATATGTTAAGTAGAATAGTGTCATCAGCAAAGCATTAAAATAATTGAATTTCAAATACCCTGTTGAGTTTAAATTCAGGCAATGTGCTGAGATGTGAGAATGGTAGATGCAATGCCATAAGAAGTCACAGGAACAGATTTTGGGTATTCAGAGAGAAAATTAGTGCCAAGCACACTGATCTTACAGGTGATGTTGTTCATTTTGTCCAAAACCTTAACAAATCCAGAACTGAAAAATGTTTTCAGCATAAGCATTTGCTGACTTGAACCTAGATTCATATTAGGTATTTCCAAATGTCCATTTTAAAATAAATAATCAACCTAAGAAGCCCCCAAACAACAACAATCAACCTGACCAAACCTACCCCCTGCCATAACCCCTGAAACTCCTGACCACTCTAATAGCCCTTTTCTCACATCCAGCAGTGCTTCAAATGATACAGAGCATACAGTAAATATATTAAATACATACTAAACATATTATTAATTATTTTGATAATATAGGAAGGATTACCTAAAACCTTGCAGAATTTCATCTTGCCTTACTTAAAATTTGAAAGCCTGCTATTGTTCTAGTGTTAATGTATATAATAAAACCAAAAATTATAAAAATATCCCGCTCCATTCCTCTCCCAACCAAAGCTTTTGTCTAAAATGTATGTTTTTGTTCATGGACTATTGTTTCTAATGTTAACATATCTCTTTAATCCATACAGCAGTAATCATATATAACACAAAATAAAGCTACCCTGTGCACAATAATTTAAACCTTTTAAAAACGTTTGTCCCCTACACATTGCAAAGGTGTAAATATATAAAATAACTTAATTACAAATTTTGAGGAAGATATTTAGCCTCTAGTTTCCCATCACTCACCTCCAGCTTCTTCCAAATAGCAAGCATGTGAACAATTAAAGAAAGTTAAATTATTCAACTTCCTGAGTTGTATTCAAAAGAATTATAACTTTTCCTATAATCTCCATGCCCTACACTGAAAAATCAGACCAAAATTTCAATAAATAAATTTTAATAACTACTTATATTAAACTTAGAAAAAGTCACACTATACAATTTTCCACTTTATTTCTGACTATTTCTCAATATTTTTCCTTTTTTTTTTAAGGAAGCAATGGCTGAGATAAGGAACAGACAAATCCTGTACACATTCCATCCATGAAGTAGGTATAATAAATAGAATAATACAGGATGGAAATGTATAAAATGACTGCATTAAAAAATTATTAGTATTGTCCTTTCGGTAGAAACACCCTTCTAAGAGTATCTTTACATTTCAAAATATTTTATGTTATCAACATTCCTCTAGATTTTAGAGCACAAAACTCATGTTAACTTGCACCAGCCTCCGCTGGGCTAAAGCCTCAAAACAATTTAATAATAAATTCAACCTTCTGTTTTTCCAGTGCAGAGTATGTTCATAAGTACTGTGATCAGACATCCAAGTCTCCAAGTTGAGAAACACAACTCTCCAACTCTCTGAGTACATGACAGTGAATTCTACCATCCCATATGGCAGCACTTGCATGGAATACAGGATGAAACAGTAGACCACTAGTTAAAAACTGGACTAGCTCAACAATCCAGTAACTGCAGCATTCCACATCCTGAATTGCACCAGTGAGATGGATGCAGAAATCCTTGATTGCAAACAGAACTCTTTTGGTAAAAGGCACAGCATAAACAGAATAATGTAGCAGTATTGCATCTTTGTGGGCATCACTTGTTTTACTTGTGAACACTGAAATAAGTGATACCAGTAAATTGCTGCCATGGGAAAAGGTATCCATACAATAAATACTTCGCTTATGTTCAAGTGGAAGAGGCAGAGAAGTCCCACAGAGAAGAAAATCTGAAATTAACTCCCCCCAAAGCCTACAAGCAATGCAAAGACATCTGTTGAAATAATGACTTAACTCTTCAAATCTGAGCAATGAAAAAAGAGGAGTGGAAAGGAATAGAAAATTTGAGAATACCCAGTGGCTCTCCATGGAGGGCAGGGGGATGAATGCAGTCTAAAAGAACCTGTGGTATTTGTGCATCAACACTACTAACAGAAAACAGGTTTGAAATTCTTTTCCAAATTTCTTTGTCAGCTACAAGGGAGGTTATTTTCTTGCTTGATTTTGTTTTAATTCTCAGTTTAAACAAAGCTGTTAAAAAGAATGAAGAAGATTGCAGAAATGTGGCTGGTAGCATAACCTCACAAATTTTAAGATAAATTGACTTTGTAAACAAGACCTCAATTTATTTTTTCAAATGCACTTTTCCTACCCCTCTGTCAGCATGGGACTGCTGAATCTACAAAGGAATACCTTACACCACTCTAATAACTTTCAGTGTACCACCAGTGGGCTTCTAAAGTTTTCCATATTTTTAAGAAGAGAAAAGAACCCATATCTCATGGCTCTGGAGGTATATAAACTGGAAAAGAATAAAGATCACAGCACCTGGAAAAATCCATTACTCAACAGATGCCAGGTACATATCTTGGTTGCTAACAAAAAGAATGCATTTTTGGTAAATATTTTTTATTATATTCATACCGGCTAACATGATTTTGGATGCTAATCCAAGATTCTCAGAACCAGGTGTTTGTTAGTAGCTAAGATACTGTTTATATCTTGGATTCTAAAAACACAGCAGCTTCCCCTGAGCTATGCATTTATCTTGTCTGTGTCCAAGAACTGTACCTTCTTCTGAAACTTTGAGTCTCTGTTCTTCATCTGGAGGTTTGGGTGGGGGCCATGCAGATGGAATTTTCCTTGGAAAGCTTCCTTCGATGTAATCCGTTGAATGTGTGGGTTGGCTAACTGCAGCCCAAGTATAAAGCTGGTCTTGCTGTGATTTAAAAAAAAAAAAAAGTTGAAAAGTTCATATAGAAAGACAAGGTCGAAATATGTAAGCTTTTGTTTCTAGTACAAATAACTCAATCTCCCCTATATCAAGGCAGACTTGGTTTTATGCACATCAGTCTGATAAAGACATAAAATAAATTGATATTAAAATAATTATATTCATTAACAGAAAATTAAGCTTTTAGTTTTCTACAACACAACATGCTAGAATACAGTTCAGCACTTTTTTAGCATAAAGAACTCTTTGCCACTCCTCTTAAAAAGATAACACATTCTGTCCATCATGACTGCATTTCATCACACTCGGCCAGTTTTATGGTTTAGAGGGAAATACTTCAGTGCACACTGTACATAATATTTTTACACCAAATGCAGAAGAAAGGAAAATGAATGGGATTATTTCAGCATAAATTAAACTTATATATGCACTCTTTGCAGTCCTATTTTTATAGTTTCCGTTTTAATATTTTTAGGGAAAAAAAGTAAAAAGGTGAGTTTTCTTTTGGAATAAAATGAAAAAAACCCAAACCAACAGCTAAAGGTATTCTCAGTCCTCTGGGCTCAAATCAGATTACATCCCTATTGCTCAACAGCTTTGAGTTTGAATCTATGATTAAAAGTAGGACACAGAGACTTTTTGATGAAAAACTAGGGCAAACTTATGCTTTAAGCTAACAGCAAGATTTTAGATGACCAAAATTCAAGTAGTTATTCCTGTAACTCCTAGTATGCATCAGCATGCACACCTTGTCATTAAACATTTAGGATACTATAAATTCTATAGAGATCATTTACAGCAATTGCATGAGTAACCTAGTAAATGATCTGGAAAGAAGCAAATATTGTAGTACAAAACTAGAAAAAAAAATAAAGTCACAGGATGAAAATACAGTAATAACTTCTTATTAAGATGATGTTCATTAGACTTCATTCATGCTATTTCCTGTGTAAAACACTGATACATATTTCATTTTTAGAATAAAACTGGTTTTTTTTAACTTGACAGATAATAAACTTTGAAGAGATTTGCGGGGGGGAGGAAAGAAAGTTATGCTTTTTTTGAGGATAATCACTATTCTGTGTGACTAAGTTTCTATTTGCCTAAAAATAAATTCAGGTAAGAGTGATAATGTTCTATTGGGAGCAACTTACTTGGAACAGACAAATGCTGGTTATAAAGTAAAAAGCTTTCTTTTACAGAGGGTGCCTCAGCTAGGGTCAAAGGAAGCTCATTAGGCCTTCCCAGCGTGAAAAACATGGCAAAAATCCAGACATGTATATTGACTTTAGATAAGGTAAAAATAAATGGATAAAAAGCTTAATAAAAAATAACATCAGGTTCTTTACATAGCCCTGAACTGTATGTTCCCTGAAAAGCCTGTCCTTTTCCCATTACCATGCCACTCTCTTTGACCATCTGAAAAGGCTTGATTATTTCAGTCCTTTGAGTCACTTAGCTCTTTCCCTTTCTATTTCCAGCGTTTTAGAGGATATGTATTTCTGAGTTTCTGCCCAATTTCTAATACTATTTGAATAAAAGGGAGAGGGAGAGTCCTGCCTGTACGTACTGCGTAAAGAAAAAGTGCTGGATATTTCTATTTGTCATGTTTCCACACCATTTAAATCTCAAAAACACAGAGGAAAAGAAGACATTGGAAAAAGTCATTGAGAGAAACCAAACCATTTTTATTACCCTTATGCACTCTACCACCTTATGCAGTCCAGAGAACACAGGGAAGAATATGCTCCACACAGGGTTAACTGGCTAAGCACAGATGACTTTGAATAGGACTACATGTGGGGTTATAGGGCAGTAAAACAAAAGACAACAGACTGTAGATAATACTGACATAGCATAAATGAGGAAGACAAACAGTTAAACTGTTCCTGGACATGACATTTCAGCACATCAGTTCTTGAAAGGTATAATACAATATTTTAGTAACAGATTCTTAAAGTAAGATTAGTCTACATGAATCAAGATGTATTTTGAAAAAATTCTCAGAATTCTTGAACAGATGGTATACATTATGAAGGTAAGAAATATGAAGTACCTATGTTCTCACTGATATAATTTACAGCATATAAAATATGAGCAGTTATAAATTAAAACATCACACAACTTGATAAACGATTGCATGGGAGCTTTGTTTGTGAGTAATAAAGACAGTATTTTTTTGTTTTTATTGCATTTGGGGGGGATTTTTTATATTCACTATTCAACACAGAGGAGGACAATGAAATAGGCCCCTAGTAATGGAAATTTACAGATGTAAGTGTAGACTTTCAAAAATGCCTCCAAGGGATTTGAACTACAATGAAAACATATAAACAAGGTATTCAACAACACCTACTTTCAGATTACACGCAAGTTTATAAACATAATTAAAAATATGAAAAATCCTCGTGACAGAAAGGTAGCCTGAAGCTCTGGATGGCAAGTTGATAGTCCATAAATTACACTTTAAAAGGGAAAAGATTAACCCTGTCTCTACTTTCATGCCCTTCAAAAGATATGAATCATTTGAATGTCCTAATTCCTATGCACTGAATCTATGGTCCAAAAACCTAATCCTCTTTATGTTTTGTCTTTACTTCCTTGTCAGTTAATATACTAACCCATCTCATTTCTACTTTTCCAAATCTGATTATGCCATAAATGTGCATGATTATTCAAACAGTTTGAGGGAAGATATATGCAGCCAATTCTATGATGCTGAAGTACTGTTCAAGCAAAATAAAGAAAATAACACAAATAAAAAGAATCCAAACTTTTTTTTAGTATTAATAATTGCAAAACAATCATCCTTAAACATAGATTTCCACATTCAACTATTTCTCTTTTAATCTTTCCATTTCAGAGGCAATTTTTACGAAATATCATTGTACATACAGTCAGTGAATATGCTTACCGTGATCAAGTTTCGGATACGTCTGGAATTTCCACTTCATCTTCCTCAGACTCCGCTATTTAGTCTTAAAAGCATCTCTTTCAAGGGAAAAATTTACATATATATCCTTGTACTGAATAATCCCAGTCTTATTTATTCAGACTCATTTCTGGGCAGACACTGGAAGCTTCAAGCTCTCTGACTCCAGTGCACTAAACGTGATGCTAAGAAGAGTTCTCCTTTCCACACATCCTTACACAGCACTTTCCACTGGTTCTTAAAAGTGCAGAGCATCTGCACATGGGCGAGGCAAACTGCCTGCAGGATCTGATGGTACCTAATCAATATACATTTTACCACTTATAGATGCTAGCATTTAGAATCACAAGGAGTCAGGACTGTAGTTTAACTCACTCTCTTCCCAGACAGCTCTCAGTATGCACAAAGAATGGCTTTTTGTTACAACTTTTCATTCTCTGGTACTGCAGTGTTACACTTCAAGTACATAATAAATTAAAAATTTGATACGTTCCTTCACTGCTTGAACTGGAGATTCTTTCCAGCTCGTCTTTAAAGAAGGAAACCAACATTAGAAGCTAGTCAAAGAAAGGCATCTAGCAAATGATAAATGGCTGGTGAACCCAAAACTAGGGCCATGAGCCAGACCTGCAGTAAACATCAGAAGTCATTCTGGTGGGGCTGGAGCTTTCAGAAAAGGGGTCACGTCTTTCACATAGCGAGACCAGTTTTGTTCACTGGGCCACAGACTGAACTGCAGATTAGTATATCCCTCACTGCAGGAATATAATATGCAACCTTGAATGTATGCGGCATTGCTCTTAGGGGTATAGAGGTAATACAACCTTCTGCTCAACATTGTTTCAGTTTTTAATCAGCTGTTTTACCTGCTTCCAGTTCAAAGAACAAAACTAGCCATTGTGAGAAATGCTTAAAAGAGGCACAGGACATAGAGCTGCAATAGCAATAGGTGTATACACTTCTGCCCCAAATGGCTGCAAAAGCATGAATTAGCATTGTGAGAATCAAGGGGGGAAAAAATCTGACCAGAAGTATTTTGATAACTCTCAAGGAAATAAAAAAAAAAAGCCCAGTCAGATGGGAAAGGTGAGGCAGTACAGCAGCAAAAAGCTGTACAGCAGTAGAGGGAGGAAGTACATCAGCAGTACCACTAAACTTTCTTACATGAGAGTGCATTGACCAACTTGCCTGATGGTCCCTGTGTTGAGCTGTGATGCAATAGGGCTCTATTTTGCAGAATTTTTTTTTTTTTCAAATAGTAAACTTGAAAAATTTTTCACTAGAACCATAAAAGTTTGAAGTGATCCTGAAAAGGGGAGAACAGAAGCATTAGTATGTTCACAGGTGTGTATAAATGGGCCAGGAGTAAACACAGAGCAGTAGTTACAAGAAGGTGTCCACTCATCAGTCTGGATTACATTCTGTCAGTGGGAAGAGGTTGAAGAATGGGGAGAGGAAAAAGTATAACCGCATTTAAGATGGAACGAGAGAAATGAATCACTCATAGAAGTATCACATTTTATGTTACTTGGGATAAGAAGGGATCAACCTCCGTGTCACAGAGGTGTTTTCCAGGCTAAGAGCTCCAACAAGCTTGTTCCACATTCGTATAGAATTGCTTGGCATTTAGTCTGTTTCAAATGCATAGAAGAAATTAATTTTTCCATTCAGGAGGTTTAGTCATTCTAGTACACTGAGTATACAGTCTCTAAAATGAAACAAAGCCAACTGCACGTTCTCCACTGCATACAAAGAGTTAATTGGAGAAGCAAGGGTTTAGTTTGAGAAACTAGAGCCAGACTACCTCAAAATGCTCTTATCAGCAGGAGACTGCTTTATTTTAAGCAGCTTTTAAAATAAAGAAATCAATACTTTTAAGAATGGGGAAAGTGGTTTACTTTTTGAGGAGAGGTTCAGTAACAAAGCTCTGTCTTGTCACTGACAGAACCGGAGCAGTGATTAAACATGGCCCTTGCCTTGTGCTAGCTTTGGCTGTTCTAGTGAGCACAGATGCTTTCCAAGGTTGAAAAACAGCCAGTCCTTCATAATACTGTAATGCATAGCTGAAGCAGCACTTTACCCTCATGAACTAAATTTTTTACATAAGCATTTTACTTGAGTCAAGGGGGTTTTTTTGTGCCTCAACAAGGAATTTGAAAACACTTCAAGTGTCAAAAATCATGAAACATTTATTTCCCATTAAATGACTCCATCCTCCTCAACCAAAGAGAAAAATCATATTTGATCCCATCAAACTGTTCAGGATTCAAGACGATACCCTGGAAATACGAGAGGAAAACAGAAGCACTAGCCCTGCAGTTAGAGCTCGCATGGAGAAAGGAAACCAGGAAACTAAATTTCAGATTTCCATATCTATTCTCATTCTGTTCCAGAGTTGTTGTCTTGGTCTTCCTATTCCCCAGTAACTTCTACATTTAGTATGGCTGAATAGGTTCAACTGGTGAGCTTATAGTAAACTTTCGCTGTGGAAGAGCAAACAGTGGGTAACTTTTAAGAAAGGAGATAAAGACCTTAGCCTCTCTACACATGCAGCTAGAACACCCACTTAGAAGGCCACATCCCAAGATCACCAGGTTATCAGCTGTTCCTGATGTGACCTGATGGTTGGTTCTTTCTCATTGACTCCTCAGAAAATGTAAGCCAAGACAAGAAGCTTCTTCATCAGGAGTTGTTTTCATTTACACTGACACTGTTCTTCAGTAAGTTTGGATTCTGAAAAATCTGAATTACCCAAAACAAACTGCTTCCTTAGAAAATTCCTTTCACCTCTATGTGATTTGAGAATGTGATTTTTACTACTGTAAAACCTCTCTTTGAAAGACAGATATGCAATACATACAAATTCAACCCTCAATTTATTCACAATTCCATGCAAGAAAAAACATCTTTTTATGAGAGAAATTATGAAGAAAGAGCTGCCCTAAAAAAAGCCATAAAATATAAATATCTCTTGAGGTGACAGGCTGACCACCACCATCACCATATGCACAATTGTCGCTGTTGAGCTGCTAGCAGAGAAGTAGAAACCCAGGTTCTCAGGCAAGAAAAAAGAGAGTTTATTATTTTGATTTCCATATATATAGACTTCTCACAGGTCACCCAGATTGGTCAGTCAAAAACCTCCCCCTAGGCCTAATTGGCCAGGCCTGAACTGCCCAAGTCTTGAGACCCTGTTTGCAAAAACATTCAAACTTTATCTTTGTTTATAAAGCACAGCAAAATGTTCTCACGAGAAAGACCTGTGCTGGTCACACACAATGACACTAAAAAACTTAAACAGGTGATGTAAACTTGACATTCAGTATTTGGCTCTTGAAGCAGTTCTTTAGAATAACAAGCAGGTAAGCAATGTTCATTGCAAAAAGAAACCTGAAAGCCTAGCAACATCCTACATTTAAAACATCTCAATTTAAAGTCTATATAGTAGCATCACCACAAAGAAAAAAAGAAAAGGAGTACAAGGAGTAGAAGACTGCAAGGCCTAAGATAACAACTGTAAAATAAATATGCAATTAAAATTTTAAAACAAAAAATATGGCAGCAGGAAGGCAGCATAAGAGCAATACTTCAGCCCAGTGATCAACCAACTCCTTCCACTTTACTACACTCAGGAATATTCAGAGTTGTTCACCACAAAAGAAAAAATGTCACGAAGTGTGACTGGGCAATGGAAGAGGAGACCTGGGGGCTTTGATTTAGCCAAAAGGAATTGCCCTGGTAACCTACACTACAAACAAAGATTAAGACAGCAGATTAGCAATCTGTTTTCTCTGCTCTAGTCCACAATTTTCACTTGCTCACTTTTAAAATCTTACTCACTATTGACTCCAATGCACTGCTCTGACAATTTCCCTACGATGGGACTACAGTTAGTCTCACACATTATATGCCCAAGTACTGAAAGCATGCTTGAAGAAATACCACATGCAGTGTTGCCAGCTCTGTGCTGCAGTTTAGAATTGAAGTTCTCCTAGCTGATTTCAGTACTTGGGAAAGTTATTCGGAAACTAATCACTGGTATTTTTGCTCTCTGTCTTCTGAGAAAGGAGCCTATTTGCAATCTGTTTATCTACTAATTTTCAGACTGATATAAACAAGGCAAATAAGTTAAAATTAAGTCAAGCCTTCATGTCACTAATTTCTCTTCCTTCCGACTTGCAAAGTCCCACCATCTGCTACTACTCAGCAGAAAGAAAGCAGCGTCTTTATTTCCTTAGAAAGCATTTGCATCACCACAGGTGGCCAGGAGATAATAGGAAAACAGCCATTTTTTGTAGCATTTCCCATTCATGCTGTCTGTCGCTCTGCTTCCTTGGGGAAGCATTATTTCAGACACAGATGACAGCCTAGTCAGGCATCACAAGTACAAATGGCACAGGGGGCAGTGCCTATCCCAAACTGTCAAACATGACTGTATAAAATCATATCACAACACAGCCAAGGAAAAATACTACCCACAAGACATTACTGAGCCCTTCCATTATAGAATGTGCTGAAACTCTTGATGAATCAAGAATGCAGTAACATCCGTACTCAACACAGTAAGAGCACTAAAGAGAAGCACTGAAAAAAGATGGAGAGAGATAGCCTAGTCAAAATCAAACCAGAAACAGAAGAAACAAGAAGATAGTGCTGGTTATTGCCACTTGAAAACAAGTAGCTATTTGACCCTTTAGTAGGAAATAATGATTAAGTTTCTCAAACAAGGAATGTAGTATGGATACTAAGGTATGCTTGGTTTTCTTCTCAAAAGCACTTACAAAATTATAAAAGAAAGCTCCTATCACAAAACAATTTAAGTTTTCATTAAGAATTTAAGTGTTTTAAACCTAATGCTCAGAAACAACACACAAAGTTACTTGAAAAGCTTGTCAGAAAATGAGTAGAAATTTGCTATGAAGGAAAAGAATGCCCATAGCTTAAGACTATACAACCTGAACCAGAAAATCTGAAATGAAAAGTCATAAATAGGGACTATGCATCCACAGCGCGTGCTAATTGCAACTACCAGATAAAACACAAACACCAAGAACTGTCAATATTTCTTAACACTTAGAGGTTAAAGAAAGTTGCCTCACATTGACAGGAAAATGCCAGCTTCTTTCATTGGTGTATGAACAGTGTAAATTCTAATGCAAACATGTATAATTTAATGGCATTACTGATGACCCTCTCAAGATAGTTATAACTTCTGTGATTATTAAGAGAGGAGCCAAGCAGATTAGATCTCTACTTATTAAAAACTGTGGTCCTCCAACAGGTGAAGGCAAAACCTGCCTGTTTACATTCTTGCCAAAACTGCACCATTTAGCCAAGTCAATTCCATGTTTATTTTATTCTAATACAATAATATAATAATGAGGTAATATGCTAAAAAAGACCATAGCTGCACTACGTGTTGGAAGGTAAGTAGATCTCACTGCTAACAAATGACAAGACAGGGGGGAAAGGCTCCAAGCTGCACTAGGGGAAGTTTAGATTAGGTACTCGGAAAAGTTTCTTCTCTGAAAGGGTAGTCAGGCATTGAAACAGGCTGCCCAGGGAAATGGTGAAATCACCACACCTGGAAGCATCCAAAAGGAAAGCAGATGTGTCACTTGGGGATATGCTTTAATGGTGAACACAGTGGTGTTGGCTTAATGGTTGGACTTGATGATCTTGGAGGTCTTTATCAACCTTAACGATTCTATTTGCTATGGTTTGTGAATGGAAGAGTTTTTCACAAAACATTAATTTCTTGTGTATCATTCATGCAAAAGGTATTATTTTTAACTTGAATTTTTAGAAACCCTCTTGAATAAGTCACTGCTGATAAAAAGGAAAATTTTTAAAAGGCAAGCAGTCAATAGCTATTCAAAAGGCAAACAATTTTTTCAGAGAACATGCTTTGTGTAGGCTCTTGCTAATCTATCTTTCTATAAGTTGTTCATTCACTTGCTTGACTTTATTTATTTTTTAGTTAAACCCTCTGGTTTTCTTTTATAAAATACTAGCAGAAGCAGGAAAGACTAAAGATAGCCTGATGAATAAGTCCTCATGACATACTTGAAGCAATAATTAGCAGCCTCTCCAAGAAATGGGAAACTAGCAGTAAGGGCAACATATTTCTAGAGAGAGAACCTGCCACTGAACATTAACTAACTCTTTAAGATACCCTTTACATTGTAAGAGTAGGTAGAAAGAGCTATAACAAAAGCTTCCACTACTTCTCAACAGCAAATATCTTTAAAACCCCAACCCTGTCTATTTCTGTTACTTTTAAAGCTTTGTTAAACTTTTATTTTTCAGACTAATCTTCTATTCTGGGCAACAGCCATCATTTGTTTCAAAAGAAATAATTGATAAAACAGGCCAAGACTGAACATGCAAGTTTTCTCATAAGTTCCTCAAAAGGTTCTAAAGTTTCTGTCCTTTGGGGTAATTTGACAAAGAGGTCAGAGGTACTCCTTGAACATGCCATCTCCAATCATCATTAAAATCTGTCCAAAGACCTGAGTAACATATAAGCCTCTGGAAACTAGACACTACCCTCAGGGTAAATGGGAAGACAGGTGCTAGTTCTCTGAAGATTTGTGGTCTCATTTGGCATTTGTTGATCCTTCACTTTCTCCATATATGAAAAAAGGAGTAAGCATCACACCCACAAAGCATAGCCTACACCAGAGACGCAAGTGCCAAGAATTTAAATTAACTGTCTTCTAGGACCCATTATAATACCAGCCTGAGAAAGTAAGAGCTGAGAAAGTTATCTACTTTAATGCACTGCTTAATTGCAGTCAGAGAGAGGGGAAGAGAAAGAAATAGGAATCAAAAATAAATCAAAAAGAGGGTATGTGCCATTGTTTAACAACCTACACTGAAGCCTGGAATGTCTTGGGAGAAAAAAAGCAAAACAGATCTCTTGCATTACTGAGAAAACAGACACAAGATTTGGATAAACATTTCTAAGACAGGGAGAAGTAGAGGTGACCAGCAAGCATGAATAATAAAGAAAATGAGAATATAATCAGACTGTACAATTGAAAACATTTCAAGAGATTTCAGTGTTACTCAAATTAAATTCCCTAGAAGCCATCCAGAAAAGGAGATCAGAGTGAGAGAATAGGACTTTTAAATAATCTGTTTATATTCATCTCAAGCCATGAGCAATAGATCACAGAGGGAACAAACTTACTGTATTGTTTTCATAAACTGTAACCTAACATCTTCAAAAAATAAAGTCTGTGGGACCACACTTAAGCAAGAAGGGAATAATAGATTTTATTCAATGTAAAAAAAAAAAAATAGCACTTTAAAGTTTAGAAACACAAGGGATCAGTCATAAAAGGACAAAAGGCAGGATTCAAGGAAGGGTTTCAGTGGAAAAAGTGTTGGAAATTCTGCAAAAAAAAAAATTCTGAAAGAGTGACCTATGGGAGTTTACAAGCACCAGACCAAGATGAAAATCAAAACAGCCAAAGAAGTAACTTTAAGGAACAGGTAAGCCCCATAGCTGGATAGAGAAGGGAGGAAGGGCAAGAAGGTGTCAGGGACCAGGATAAGGCTACAGGAGCTTTGTTGATGGCAGTTTCAGCTAAGTGAAAAGGATATCAGTCAAACTGGAGGCAATCCAAAATTGAACTGGGAGTCTGATGAACTCTAAGATGAAGGAAGAATATGGGTCTGGCTACGCTCCCAATTTTGGAGTAAGATCAAAAAAATGTACCTCTTAATTGTAGATGGGTGAAATTTAGGTATTACTTAAGGCTAGTCTGATTCCTCTGTCTTTGAAAGAAACTGTTAGATCAACATTAAAGTCTTGGTCTAATGAATTAAAAAACCCCAAACAAGAAAAATGTGAATAAGAAAAAAACCCCAAAGTATAGACATGGAGAGAGATGCAAGAGAGGACATAACACACCAACCTTACATGTCCTTTCTAAAGTAATATTCAGCGTTGTCATAATTTTTTTCAAGCTCATTTTAAATTGTTTCATTCCCTTACATAACAATTAGCATTTATTTCCTGTGAAATACTTCATTTACTCTAAGAAGCAAACTCAGCTAGGAGATGCACAATTTTCAAGTTTTCGACCATTAGAATTTTTACTGCAAGTTCTAAATATTTTCATTTTGGAGGACATGTAATGAATAAACTGATAGATGTTCCTGTACTGTGGTCGTCAAGACTGGAGTAGAAACACATTCCAAAGTTCAATATCAGCAGCTCTCAGCTCTGCTCCATTCAGTTACTGAGATCCTAGTGCTCAAGACAGCTGCATTATGTGCCTTTGAAGTAGGATGAATTGTTGGTTACATAACAAGGCTCCACACTACTTCTGACAGTTTTACCAGGAGTGTGATCTATTTAGAGGATTTATACAGAAAAATAGTCTCAGAAGCTGTGACATTTGTGGCTTACTGATAGACCAAGTCAAATTAAGACCACTGCTAATCCAGCAACGTCTTAAACTCTTGACCTTGACAGACAGCTGATGTGGCACTACAGTACTACATCCCTCCTGTTGGATATGTGAAACAAAAGATAACTAAAATACCTGTTATTCAGACAAAGCATGCTATATCAATTGAAAAAAAAAGTTTCCTGTTTCTTTGCAAGCTTTGAATTTGATTAAAAAATTTCTTTATAATGAAAGAGAAATTTTTTAGGAATATAATATTCAATACTCTAAAGGAGATAGCTGAATACATGGTAACAGCAGGAGAACAGAAAACATTACCAGATTTTTTAAACAACCTGAAAAATAAGAAACTTGTATTTTCTTAAATTTAACCGCAAGCACTTTCAAATGCTGTGTGATTTTAAGTTGCCTGAGTAACCTCAGCTTTATAGTTACTCTGATTTTTTCAATTATTTCAAAACCACTTAAAAAATGTTTCAAATGTTGCTTCTTAAAAGCACCAAACAGTAACACCAAAACCAAAGCATAAAATGTATAACATAATATTGTTAGAGGGACCATGGGATGATTTTGTGGATAAACTGGGTTATTTAGGAAACCTTGTATTAGAATTCATTGGGGGAAAAAAAAATTCTCTCAGTTTTCCCTTCACCAGTTGTCTTAAACTATTCTTCAGGAAAGATGAGCAAGATTAAAAGAGTTAAGAAGAAAGATCTTCTCTCATATCTATGTCAATCCTTTTTGGAGTGTTTCTAACCAAGCTTCATCTTAATGTGTAGAATAGGGATGATCATAACTATACCAGCATGGTATCTAGGAGATTAGTCAGTATTTGTATACTATTTTGCAGCTAATTAGTGAAGAGAAAATCCCTGGTTATCTTTAGCCACATAAAATAGCACAAAGTGCCATGGGTTACAAGATGAAGACATCCTAATGTTGAATTAATTATCCAAGAGAAAGGAAAAGTATGTTAGGTTACATCCACACCCCAGGGTTGTAACAGTATGCAAACAGCTGCCAGATAGTCCAAAGGCACAGACAACACTCTAGCTGGAATGCCAGCAAATGTGCACTGACCTCTGCACTATTTTGTATCAAAAGTATTTTCGGGGGTGGGGTGGGGAGGGAATCTACCATAGACATCCTGTTTGGGTTCTGTAAAATTTTGCAACATGTTGTTTTCTGTTTTTCCTTTGATTTATATTTTTTGGTGAAGCAGCTATTGATTGAAATCTTGGTAGTTGTATAGAGTGCTTTGATTCAAAGAACAATGAAAACTGCAAAGTCTAAGATATGAGTTAAAAAGTTAAGAAATCAAGTGGTACAAGAATGTTCTTATCCTTACTTGGTTACAAAAGTGTGCGTACCTGAGCTTAGAGAAATAGCCACCCCACTCTCCTAAGGGCAATTTTCATTAAAAGGACAAATAGAATTCTCTCAGGAGGGAAAAACTATTAGCAAACTATGTCCTGCTTGACAAAAGAGACAAGAGATAACTTTTGCAGTACTTACATCAAATGTGGGCGTGCTTTGCTGGGCACTCTGATTACATGGCTCTCTGAAGCAGTCAGTGAATGGAAGCAAAAGACCCAGAGCAATAATGCGAGAACACAGTTTTTCTGCTTCTTCTTGTGGTGCATTTTCCTGCTGGCTGAAGAGCTTTTCCAGCAGAGTTCGTCCTGCGAAGGTGATGACAGGTCAATAAGAATTTGTAGCTACACGCAGGACACAAGTATTTAGGCATTACAGTATGTATTGAAAATCTGAACTTTTAGAAGTAAAAATACTTTTAAAAAAGAATTTTTAAGAAATGTATCTGATAGTAAGTCTTTAATATAAAATATTTCTACATAATATTTGCAAGCGATCTGGAACCTGATTAGTTAGAATATTCAAGAAAATATACGTATATATTACATATATGCATATATATATGTATTGGCTGCACTGTGAAGTAGGAACAAAAAGCATGAATTGTTATTGTTGCATCAATTTCCTATACAATTGTTCTGAAGGGAAAACCAAGATATTACCAAGAGACACAACAACTTCTTCCAAAGACATCACACAAAGTTAATATAGGGTTTAGTCTCTCAATTCCTGGAATAAGCCTTTATTTTTTGAATCATAAAATTATTATAGCCTTTGAGAAATTGTGTTATGTTTCTTTGGAGAAGCTCTCAATAAAAGAATAGTAACAAAACCCCCCTGATAACTATTCCATATAAAACTGTGTTTAATACAGATCCAGAGTGGTGGACTGCTCCAAACTTAAATGCAGTGTCATAGCAGCAATTCAGAGAAGTAAGGCTTTTAAAGAGCCAAAAGATACTTATTCCTCTTATAGGGCCAGATTTCATGATCAAAGTGTTTTCTTTTGTTATCCAACCAGAACATGAAAGGAGAGCATATGTTATGAAATATAACACAGGAGAAAATGTTAGTGGTTTGAAAAACGACAATGCTTTGTGAAGTTAGGCAGGAATAGACTATAAAAATTAGTTACATATGCAGGTTGCAGTAAAATCTACATTGTAAAAGTATTAAGTTCCTAAAGCTCTAAAATGTCAAATGTAAAAAGATACCAAAGTTCAGATTAACATGATATCAATAAAGAGACGAAATAGACCTACTGAAAGAGAAAAGACAAATTGAGTAATAAAGTTCATTTGACGTTTGATTATAAACTAGCTGGGAATACAGCTTGTACCTAAATAAGTTACCATAGCCTGTTTTTTTCCACCCACTCATTCAAAGCCAAAGTTATTTGCAAAAAAAAATATACTGTATTAAGAAAACATTTTAGTGTCATTTAGCATAATAATAATATTATTGATAGTGCTACTGGTTTTTACATGCAAGATTTCTGATTGAACATTGACTTTATTCAAAATTTAAAATTTCCCAGGCTTTCTGAGCATGCTAAAAAGATTTTTCTTTTAAACATCTGGAAGCCATTTTAAAAGGACATTGTAAGTGACATTTGGCCAGAAGTTTCTGTATTATTTTAAATTCATGTGGCAATATATCCTAAAATAAACAATGCATTAAAATGTTGGAAATTATTTCAAAGATTTTATTCTCCACATCCATAGATCTTATAAATATCTGATTATTAGTCCAAGTTTCCTAGCCCTTTATTAGACAGAACACAACACATTGAAGAGAATAAGCTATGAGGTAAACTTATAAGAGACATAATTTTTATGTTTGCCAATTAGTTTGCCTCTGTTCCATGGTTACACCATCTATAATGCAATGCTAACAAAACTGCTTATTCAACATATCCCTCTGTCACAGTTCAGCCGTCAAATGTTCAAAATAATTTATTAGCTGAAGACAGTCTTTCTTGCTGACTGCTGAAGATGATTTTGTGCACACCCAAAAATAAAGGATTATGCAAGAAAACTACACATTTCTGCATGCTACATTATATACTGAAATGTTATCCATGACTTCTGAATGTTAGACTTGATTGGGTTTTTTTGTGTGTGGATATTTCAACATTTAAATAATCTTGTCATGTTTAGAGAGTCTTCTCCTGCATATTCTGAACCACAATAGGCCCTCCCTTCTGCTTTGACCTAATTAAAAGGAACAATATCTGTAAATTACAATACAGGAAATGAGGCCCTTTTTCCCCCTTAATCCACCCATTCATTTGCTAATTTTTATAGCATTTAGCTGTCTTGCCCAAGTTCAAATACATTGTTCAGAATGTTAGTTGCAATTCAGTTGGAGTTCAATTTGCATAGTGGTTTTTAACTATTGTCTAAAAATACTTTCGTATTCAAACAACATATGTGTATGCGTTAAAAAATTCATTAATGAACTTAAGTAATGCAGATTACGGTAAGAGAAATTATGAAATTTTGTCCACCTGAGCATGAAGTAGTCTTGGAATGAATAGGATAGTAAGAATTATTTAATTATATAAGTAAGTACTTTTAACCTAGAAGAGTCAATAATTTGATTTAAATTCATTTTAATACTATCAAGGTGTTGTTTTCACCAAATATATGCTGAGTCAAAAAAATAAACATTCTCAACACAAAGGAAGCAATGTTCATATAAATCTGTGCTCTAATGCAGCCTATGTGTTCTTTGCAATTGCTATGGAGATCCGAGGACAGACAGAAATTTAAATTACAGAAATATGTTTTCTTCACGTAGTCAACACATTTTACTAAATGTAAACAGAAAAATTCAATTTTCAAAGCATACAGAAATAATTTTACTGCAAGAAGCTGTAAAAAAAAATTTAAAAAAATCTCTGTATCAACATTGAATGGGTTTTATGTTTAAGTACTTAATACATACAATATAGACAGAACATAGTGTTAAGCCACAGAAGTTTTGTACCTAATCAGGTAGGGCTTATAATCACGTCTATGATTCAGAGCACAATGAAGGCTGTATTTTTGTTTAGATTTACCAAAATACCTCTTTGGCACTCTACCCCACAGGCTTTGAGCTGCTACTGTTTTGAACCATAAACGGATTGCAACTACCACATCTACCTGCACTACACATAGGAATTAATTCAAGCTAAATTATGTCTACAATGTCTACACTGACTGTACAATGTGAATCCCTGCATCTTTATGCTAAACAGCAAAAACAAAATCATAGCCAGACTTAATGCATAGGCTAAATTTCAGTCAACTACCATACTCTGAGCTACAATTTTACATTGATGCTTTATAAATAAAATGCATCAGTGACAGTTTTTGGCTTCAAGTACCTTAATCACCTCATAGTCATAGCTAACATGAGGTAATACCTTCAAGAGTTGAAGATCTTTGCAAATAACCTGGAATAATTAAATTATTAATAATTTAATCATTATTAAATGATCAACTGATTTTTGCTACTGGAGTAAATGGAATGGCAAAGAACTTCTCTTGACTGCCTTTACCTACCAGGAAAAAAGTAAAAGCAAAACCCAAAAATCTCTGAGATCTCTTTTTCCCCCTAAGAGATTAAATTACTCCTTTTCATGTTTAGAAGCTTTCTTCCTAGAAATCCCAGGTCATGAAGTTTCTGAACCCTATTAATTTGGCAAGGGATGGGAAGCATACTAAGTTTTGAATTAGACAAGAACTGCAGCTGGGTTTCAGCTTTACATCAAATCAGTATTCTGAAGATCCTGTCAAAAATCTTCAAAAAGTAAGATGACTGTAAATTCAGAAGTTATTTTTTAGGAGCTTAGAATGACTTATTAAATCCGAGTAAGGGATGAAAAGACTCTTTTTTTTTTTCTCTTGCAAAGGATTACAAAATTTATCAACTAAAAAAGAGAGCATGAAATTAAGTTTGGAAGTATCAGGTATCCCAGCCTTCTGTGGATATTTTGTTATACTTTAGCTACCGTGACTCAGCCTGTCTTCTGACTCAGCTGCCAAATTCCACGTTCTCCACCTCTATAGCATCAGCCTCTTTCTCCCATTCCCATTGAGATGAAGCACTGTTGATCTAGTCACCTCCAGTATGACATAACAGGTCTTCACCCAATCCCTATGATCAAGAATTGAACACCACTGTTCATGAAAGCCATCTCTGTAGAACATGTAGACTAGTTACTGCAGAAAAAAAATCCACAAGTTCCAATATGGTTACCATTCATATTGTCTCGCTGTATGAAAAATGTGGGTAATTATATTCTTAAATGACCATTTTGACTTTTGATTTACAGTAACCATATTTACTCAAAGACAAGTTGGAGAAGGGAACTTACACCCAACAGAAGTCATTCCACAAATATTATTTAGTATAATGATGGTATGTGGCAAAATATTGGCTACATGATATAATATGCATATAATAATCCAACTCAGTACTGGCCTGACATAGCCCCAGATTTTCCCTTTGCCTGGAAAGGTGCCTGCGTGCATGTACTACAACTCCTTTAATGTGGTAATGACTGCTACAGACCTTTGTCCATTCGTACGGATAATGGGAACCACTTCATCTGCATGACCTGGCAGAAGAAGTTGTCTATTTCAGATGGAAACACATTTGATCTTTTATGATTACCTTGTATTCCAGGGCAACATTTTCATTCCTCAAGCAGACGCTAAAAACAAGGATCTATGCCCATCTGATGTAGTAATTGAATGTTGAAAGCATGTTCAGTATTGTCCATAGAGAAATACAAGCAAATCCTGACTCAGTGAATTCACCTTATAGACCTTTGATATGCCTAGAAGACAAGCCTTTTTTTTTTTTTTTAAGAGCTACAAGGTGACCAAGAAAATCCTTAAGTAGCAATATCATGAAAACGTTGTTAGCTTTGAATTTGTGTAATTATTGAGGGGAAGAAGAGTCATGAATGGAAGCAAGAATTGGGAAAAAAGTAGAGCAGTCATAGTTGTACTGAAAACACACACATGCGCTGAGGCACTGCGCTACAGCAGAGCTTGCAATAATGTTTCCCTGAGGATCTTGCTGTTATAACCTCACATTTATCTTTTAAAGATGTGTCTTCTATCCTCCTTCCGCTGGATTTGCAAAAGCCCGGGAGCACAGCTGTCAGGGAGCACCAGTTGAGACTAATGATCCAAATGAGTTACACTCCAGCAGCTCCCCCTTCTGCCAGGCTCGGCGGTTCTCTCTCTGAGCCACCAGAGGATTACACCACACTTTCAGCACTAGCACAGCACTTGCGTCAGCACATCCTAACCTACACACTCTGGAGACAGACTTTCCATTGGATTTCTTCCTCATGCACAGTGAGCAGCTTCAGTATAACACCAGTTCTGAGCACCCCAAGGGTTAACTCGACTGATGCACACCCTGCTCACATCTTCAAAAGCTGAAATCTGCTTGCTTCCTTTTCCCCAGTTTGCTCCTTTTTTGCCCATTTTAGTAAGATCAGAAATGCTCACACAGCAAAGTGATTTCATAAGCTTTGAAGCCAAATGTACCACAGGCCTTGCTCTATTTTGGGGAAGTACAGTTCAGGAAGTAAAGGAAAAGGAAGAAGAAATGGACAAAATGGTCAACATCCATTTAGAATGTTTTCTATTAGACTTGCAAAATGTAAAAAGACAATTGTAATCTTCTTACAGTTTCTCATTTAGAAAGGAAATTACTAACATGGTTTAATAAATTAAAAAAAAAAAAAAAAACCAACCAAAATCCAACAACCAAAAAACCCCGAAACATAAAAAAGTCGGAGGGGGGAAAAAAAAAGAAGAATTGCATTCAAAAGTTATTAAATGCTGTACTTCAGCTATCTGATGTCCCATATTTGTCTAAATAATTCCTTCCTCCCTCCATTTTTTTCCTCTATCTCCTTTTCTACCCATGCTGCCAGCAAGGTGGCAACTCAGGCCTCAGTCATCTGGCAAAGCACCTGACCAAACATGCCCCAGAATGCCAGAAGAGGACAAACATGACAGAGGGACAGAAATACCGCAAAGACACTCATATTTTGGGCTGAGATAGCAATTGCAACTACCTGTAATTTGTCAAATAATTTTCAGTACAAATTTACACATTCATCATAATCACTCAAACTATACAGCAAAAGCTTAATAAACATTTTTTCAGAGGCAAATCAATCACACTCCATTTTCACCTTTTTGCTGTTCAGGGTACTTTACCAGGTGTCAAACATATCAAGCACACTAACATTTTATATATAAAATTAATATCTCAGTGATCAAAAGTAGTAAAATTATTTAATATTTTCCTCTCATTTCACAATCTTTTCAAATTTCCAGTTTTCACTCAGCCCAGATGTAATGTAGAACACATGACTGCTGAGAAAGAAGTTTTCCAAGGTGCACATGGAACCTGGGGAATGAAATGGAACTAGACATTGGTATTCTAACCATCTTTTCTTCAAATAACAAGCCCAAGTACTGCATAAATGCACATTAAATATGCATTTGAAGTAAAAAAGTAGCGATTTAATTTAGTCTGTTGTTTGCCTGAAGACTGACCTGGGAGATTATGCCAAATATTCCAGGATTAGAAACTTCATTTATTGTTCTTTTTCACTCAGAGTTTCTAATCCTCTTCTGATTTAGATTGGTAAACTGTTCTAGATTTCTCATCCTGTGAGGTTGCTTTAGCTGCTTTGTTTTTATTTTTAAATTTTTTTAGGGGATTGAATTTTTATTGACAGATACTATCCTAAAATCATGTGACAGTTTTCTCACAGCCTGGTTACATAAAACATGGAAAACCTACTCAACAACAGGCCTGCACACAAAACATACTTTTATAATAGAAAAAAAAAAAATCCTTCTGCTTTGAACAAACACAAAATAAAACTTGCTTTAAGTCTAATGTCCAGGCAACATAAACCTTAAAAATAACAAAAATGGTCAAGGTCTAGGGTTAGGGCACAAATTGCCACACTATTGCCAAATATATTTCCTTTTGCTCTTATTATCAGTGTAATAGCTGATCTCTGCCTTCCCTGGTTGTATAAAAGCATATGTTTCTAAAGGGAAAAATGCCACAGATATTGTATACTGTAACATTTATATATTTATATTGTATGTTCATACGATACATAAAATATTAATTTATGCTTTTTTATATATTTATATTTTAGGATTTAGAACATTAATAAAGCTAGGGATGTGTGGAAATACCCAAGAAGACTATCCTTTCTTCTCTGATGTTCTGCCTCCAGATTTCCTGGCTCTGCTCACATGGATGGTATGAACTAAACCCACACATCATCTTAAATTCAGAACTCAAAGCAGAAAGCCAGTCTAAGCAAGAGAATTAAGAAAAAGACATATATCAACACTATCGCCCTCATACCCACAGTTTTCTATGTCTGCCTACACATAGTTCAACGTAATTTTGAAGCCAGAAATACATATTTATTAAATTACAGTGAATAATGTATTGATTGAATACATTCATAGACTATTCAAACAACTAGAATATAATTATCAATTATTAATTTCACATTTCTCAATCCTTTACTTGATTGTCACAGTAAACACTATGCTTTACTTTTGCCAAGCTGTCTGAATTTCTTGGCATCTCAATCTCCCTCCTTTTACACTGTCCCATCTCCTGTAGTGCCCTTGTTTAGTGTTAAAAATTTTCCATGAAACTCTTCATTATCTCTAAGGGTAGGACCACACTATATCAACCCCTGTGCCACTCAAGCAAATAATTTTTTTCCCTTATTTTAGCTCAACATGTGTCACTAATAATTTAAACAGATTCTGGGTTGTGGAGCTTTAATATGCACATCAATGAGATTTCAACTCAGCTAAGGACAAGCAATACATTATACAGAGAATCCTGCTGCTGCCCCCAGGGCCACCTCAGTGCACACAGGGAAAAAAAAGCACCTCTTTCAAATGGCCCTGAAATTCTTCCAGAAATGCATTGATGGAAAAAGTGGAGGTCTGACAAAATTTGAAAACATGATTGTCCAAAAATGAAGATGATAAAGAGAGATCACAGAGTTACAGTAGCAAAAATTCACCCCAGAAAGGATGTCACAAACAGTTTTCAAATCCCACCCATCTCATTCTTTATCCATAGTGGTCCTTGTTTGAACCAAGTGGCTGTATT
The DNA here is from genome assembly GCF_008360975.1 of Lichenostomus cassidix. NCBI lineage: Eukaryota > Metazoa > Chordata > Aves > Passeriformes > Meliphagidae > Lichenostomus > Lichenostomus cassidix. The sequence goes on along the minus strand of NC_139483.1, from coordinate 45,020,654 downwards.
TGAAAACAGCCTGTTCATTTGTGCTGTCTATGAGACGTGACAACACCAATTTCAGTTCCTAATTTTGAAATTTGTGTCACAATACAGAGGGACAAAAGTTTAATGAAAATTTTACTCAAAAATATCAAGTCCTACAAATGCTATGTTCAGGCAAAGGTCAGGACACAGGTCAACTCCTGTGTTGATTATGTAATAAACTTCCACAGCCTGACCAAGCCCATCAATCACACTAGGGGGAAGCAGCCAAAATGACTCTGCTCCTCTGGTGGCAGTGAAGTAATGGGACAGAGGCCCTTATCTAAACACACCAGGAATTTTCTTATTTGGATAAATGATTTTCAGTGTTACCATTTTGTATGGAGATGCAGATGAATGCCTTCTTACCATTCTTGTGTTGTCTTGAAAGCAGCTGTACTTAAAATGTTATAAGTGTAGTCCTATTGAACTTTGCTAAAACCATGCTGCATTTTGTTTTTCTTTACCCTTATGTCACATACTCAATTATATCCTATCATTTCCTGCTTCAAGATTTGTTCCAAAGCCTTGCTTGCTGCTACAGTCAAAAACATGACAAAAAGTGGCTTGATTATTTGTAATAACAATATTTTACTTTCTATAAAAACAGGTATTTTAGCTTTGCCATCACCAGAGCTTCTAAATATATTAAAATATTTGTGATGGGCTGTGACAGTGCTTTCAGCAGTCTTCCAGATTAGCAAGTCTGTGAAGCATTCTGTCTCCCTAACTTGAACATAAGATCTTTGAAATTTTGCTTTCATGGTGACTAAGATTTTACACCTTTCCCCCACAGTGAATTTTCTTACATATGACATATGTATAACAGGATAAGCTGAGACAGAATATTGAACTATTCTTTTATTCCTGCCTTTTGCTATATGTCACTTATATATGTCATTTAGTGACATACATATATGTGACGTATATAGTAAAAGGTAAGAATATATCTTTCAGAAGCTTTCATATATTAACTTTCAGAAGCTGAAGATTTTAAAAATATTTTTCAATACCAGACAATTCCTCAACTATGATACAGCAGGGGCACACGGTACAAAATATCTTTCAAAAAAATAAACAAGATGCACCCTCCCACAACAGCAAATGGCATGTGTCTTGCCACCTTGATTTCTCTTCAGGTTCTAATGCAGTATCACTGCATATTACAGAGGTACATTTATAAAGCTTCCCTAATTATAGCAGTTTATTATGAAGGAGAATCTATATGTGTCTGTCTACCAAATCTTTTAGGTACCATATGCACCTTTGGCAAATTTCATATGGTGTTTTCCAGGTACTTAGATTCCTCTCAGCAAGTATTTAATTCTGTCCATCTTTACCCTTTTAGCTTCTGTGGTGACTTGTGATGTGAAGGCAGCATTCTGTGCCAGGTTCTCACAGACTGCTGGAAAGCCAAAATTCTTTCTGTCTAGCTCTTTAAAGAAAGAAGCTCCTCTGAAGTCTTTTTGGGCATCTATTACTAACAAAATCTTTTGTCAGTCCAGACTGATACACACTGTTCCTTACAACCCAATTTTGTAAAACTTCTTTATGCCCAATAGTTTGACATTTTATTCCACATTCAAGGCAGCCTGGCCTATCTCTACCTTAGAAGTAAATGCAAGTGTGTGCTCAAGCAGCCACAAGTCACAAGGCACAACTGAACTGAACCAAACTAGGAAGCCTTTAAAATGGGACACAAATAACACATTTTCTTCAACCTACTCATTAGCTCCCAGGCATGCCTTAGCTTTCTTTCTCCTCCAGACCCTGTGCTGTTCCCAAGGTCTGGTAATCTCCAACTTTAATAACTGCTTTAAAATGTTTATAATGACTTACAAAAGCTTTTCTTTATAGCCATAAACAAGTAACAGTAAGATGAAGAAAGGGGAAGAGCAGAAAATTGGAATTACATTTCACAAAAATGAAAACTAGACATGCACATTTCTATATTTGTGCAGATATGTTATTCTAGACATCATTTGAACAAAACCTGGAAACACAACTCCCTTGCTGTAACCAGGCCTTTATGTTCTTTCACTGATATAATCAAATATTCCCTCACCAATTTCTCAGCATAACTTATTTCTTGACTCTCTGCATGAGAAAATACCACTTGGATACACATCCTCTGTTATGAAGGCAATGTTTTGGTTTTAGTGTTTTGTTTTGCTTTTTTAATGAAAATCACCTTTTCTTCTATGACTTCTAAGAGATGATGATGTAGTTAATTATTGTGATACTGCAGCATAGATTACTTCTTTACAGTGATTTTTTTTCCTTATCAGTGCAAGGAAGAGGAGAGGAATTACTTTTTCCCTGGTACAGTCTATCTCTGTCTTCAAGGGACATCTGAGATGTCCAGATCTCGCCATCAAATAAACTCTAGAATGAAAGGTGCCTTCTGTAATTAGTTCCCCAGTAAAGTTATCTGTGTTTTCTCCTGATTCAAGTTCATACCAGGTTCAGAGATCTGGCACTCCTGATAACTTTCATACAGATCTTGAGACCAAAAAATTCGTACTTGTACTGACAAATAAGAATGCCTCAATAAATCTCATTTGTGACTGGGCTTTAAATTCTCAAGATTTATGTACTTCTATACTTATATATTTACATTTAACTTTATATATATTAGGGCTTAGTTTTACAACTTATTTACGCACACAGTCTCATAAGCACTGCTTCTTACTGTTGCAAAACTGCTAACTTAAGGTTTTTCTGCTGTGCAAGTACAGAGGAAAGATGTCATGATCTGTATTTATCTGGGAATGAAACAAGTTTTAGCAGCAGAAAACATAACCCACTTCCTGGTCAGAAAGCCTAGCTACTTCCATCAGTGTGAAGGAAACATTCTGGACAGCACTAACATGGAAATAAAAGAGGAAGAGTCATTTCTTTCACTCAAGGTAACAGAGACCACCTTGTGGTCCCTGACTTTCTTTACATTAATTGCAATGTAGGAATGCGGGAAGCTGCTGTAGCTTAGAGAAAATAATAGCATGACACATCTCCTGAACCCACTTTGCTGTCTTTTCTAAAGCATTTAATGAAATACAACTGGCCTTCTATTATCATATGAAGAGGCAGGAATGAAGTGGCCCAGTGTAAAGTCCTCACATCCTTCCATCACCTTCCTTTCACAGCTTCTTTCTGTTTCTGTCCTGTTCCCCTTGTACCAACTCACCTCATTCCCAAAAAAGATCAACTGCATACATAAAAGTAAGTTTCTGGAAACTTGCAGTCCAGCTAACTGCTACAGAATGGTGTTTTTAAATGTACCTAAAAATAAACCAAAGCTGCAGTCACCCACACCTACACTTATATGGTTCATCACCGCTACTCCTTATGTAAGCTCAGATTTTGGCAAAATAGTTTATAAGAAATACACTTGGCCATATCCTGAACTTGATTAAAACACTAAACAAACAAAATATCTTGGGTAATTAGTATTTTTGCATTTTCTATCACCACAATTCACATTAGAACTTCATCCCTCATATACAGTCAGCCTAAAATACCCCTAGAGCTGCTTTTCAATTCCAAGTTTGTTTTTCTTTAGACACAACATTGCAGAGGGAAAAAAAAAAAAAAAAAGGCCTGTTTCAAGAAAAGTGGGGTTTTTCTGCAAATAAGAGTCCTACACACAGTTGGTTTTTTTTAAATACACCAACCATGCCCCAAGCTATTAAAAATACTTATATATTTTAAAAAAGAATAAAGCATAATTAGATCCAAGAAATATAATCAAACTTGAACTCCACATAAATATCCCACTGGAATAATCCACTGCTCATTTCACAGAAATGAAGTCACTGAAACACACAACATCCTTTAATGTTTCATTCCAGATAGATGCCTTGTATGATGGATATTTTAGTAGTACTGTGTCTCAGAACCAAGTAGACCTGCATAGACCCCAGCTACAAACTGTCCCTTTTCCTTTTCCCCTTTGCACCCCAAAGAAGACCATCAGGCAACCAAGACCTCACATTCCTACTCCAGACGTGTCAGGCTGCCAGTCATACCTCAGAACAGGGTTGCTGCACAGAATGTGGTTGCCCAATAGATAGAGCCACTCAATCCCATGACCAAAACCTGCGACTCCCAATGAAGTTCTAGATAAAGATCAAAGTATTAATCATAAGATCCCATCAAAACAAGCCTGTGGCAGCTCTGAATTCCAGTGAAATTACTCACGTTGCTCCAAATCCTATATTGTAGTGTTGGCACAGTGACATTAAAGCAACTTATCAGCAGTCAGAAGTCTTTCAATAACATATTGCAGCCCATTTGCAAACACATTTAGTATACTTGAAGTATTGGAGTCTTGCCCCCCTCCCTCTATTTTTGTGTGTACTAGGCAAAAGGAGGAGTATCTTTCCCTTCAGATGCTTACTGGCAACACTCAGCGTAGCGTGTGATCACATACCACATGTAGAGTTGCTGTTGGGCAGCTCCCTTGGTTAGAGGAGGCTGCACCCATCTGATAAAAGAATCGTTTGTATTACTGCTAACAAACATCATCAGTGAAACAGCAAACCATAAGTAATCTTAAATAACAGCTGCATGATAAACAGTCTGCTCAGGATGCCAACAAATACAAATCCATATTGTATGCATCATCACATGAACCAGAAAGAAAAAAGATCTTGAAAAAGCATTTAAAAAGATCTACTTTATGTTCCAGAAACAAACTTTCATCCAACTTTTTCAAGTTTTCACATATTTATAATAAGACCTTTGCATTTGCCTGTATACACTGCACTGGAACTGCAAGTGGGAAAATGGCATTAGCACAGTACAAAAGTCAAATAAAGTGGCATTTTTAAGAACTGTGGAAATCAGAAAGCAGGTGTGAGTACACAAGTAGAGTACTGGCTTCAGGTTTTATTTTATGGTAGCCAGGACTTTTTGTGTCCTCTTTACAGCTAGAATAGAACAAATATAAATCTCTGAAGATAAATTTAAAGATAAACGATCTGCTTTAAAGGGCTTCATGCAGCAAGTGCATTACAACCAGGCAACAGAGATTAGAAAGGGCATGGGTTTGTCAGGGTCAAGTTTAATTACCATCTGGGGCAGCTGATGGGACTCATTCAATTGATGTAAAATACACCCTTATTAGATCCTCTGCAATCACCGCACCTCAAATTAATGCAAGGATGAAATCCTTTTTACTAAATCTATCTATTGGCTTTCATTTCCATTATGCTAATGTTTGGAAACACCAATTTCATTTTCCCACCAAGATACTCTCTTCACATTAGTGCAAATCATTTACTACCACACACCAAATTGAGAGAACCAAACTCTTGTTGAGCTCTTGTCCTCCTGGGACCACAATAAAATATCCATGACTCCACTGTGCATTGGGTAATCTTGAACTTGTAATTACTGTCACTGCAAATTCAACTACACCTGTCCACATCAAAACAGAAATGGATCCAATGCCTGAATTACAAAATGCCCATAAATTTGTCCACACCACATTCCTAAGCAATGCATCATATTTAAAATACTGTACTTTCCTTCTTGTATAAAGCAAAATTAAAATATGCAAAGACTCTGCCATTCAAATTCTTGGTTGCCATGCACATTTTACATTAAAGCAGTCTTAAAAATTTCACACAGCCAAACCACAACATGATGCAAAAGTAGGCCAATCATCTGCATAGAACCTGCTGTCACTGAAATCAATGATAAAGTGTTGTGGAATATTTTACTTGATTCCAGTTAGAAATACAGAACAGCACTGCAGTCACTGCAGAGCAAAATGGGATTTAATGCTGTAGGCATGAAGCTGTTTGGGTTTGGCTTTGGTTTGTTTTTGTTTGGTTGGTTGGGGTTTTTTTTTGTAAGCTAGAAATATTCCACTATAAAAAATGTTATTTCTAAAACCCTGGTGTTAATCTCCAAATCAATGTATCTCATGCATGCAAGTAAAATACATTTTTCACAAGTAGTATCAAATTATAATGAAATTATTTCTGTAATAATTGCTGTGCAGAATGGTTTATTTAGAGTCTCTTTTGCTTTTACAGCAATGGCAGTTTATGGGATTAGTAATGTGAAGTTTAATGTCTCTTTTTTATGCACACTAGGGATTATTTTAAAATTCTTGATAATTTTTAGCTTGTAAATACATTTTTTCAAAACTAAGAATGGCCAAACAGAGATGAGTCATTTCCAGTTCCCTCACTTTAAGCTTTTCTGCATGAACTGAAAGATATAATTGTCCTCTGCCAGCAAAGACAGCTGGTATGTACATGCAAATGAGGGCCACTGTAATTTCCATAAGGATAGAACTACTGTTGCATTGGACACTGGTCCCTTCACAATAACAGTCCAAAGCATTGGTGAGAAAAAAAAAAACCCAAACCAAAACAAAAATTATTAGTAAGTAAATCAAAACCTTGTGAGGAAATGCAAAAAAAATCTGATTCCCAGAAAACAAGTATCTAAAAAGAAATACCATGTTCTTGAATTTTGCCACATGAAATTTATTTCCACCATAGCTCCACCATACAGTCTAATTACTGATTAAACTTTGTGGCAATTAAAAATTTTCTGAGTTGCTTGCAAACTGCCAAATGTTGATAGCTTAAAAACAAAAACAGTGTGCTGTTTATATGCTATAAATCTGAAAGTAGTGAACATATCAAATTGGAAAAGCTTAGGGAGTATGTCTGAAATTAAATCTAAGAAACAGAGAGAAGGTATTTAAAACAACAAAACCCCACAAAACCATTCAGCTCACTTCACAGAGGGCTAGTGTCGGGGGGGACTGGCTTTTTCTGTGTTAAAAATTTTGAATTCCAATTTCTAGAATGAAATTGGGGTTTTTGTTCAAGACTACAGAAGAATAAAAGCATTGTGATTTTAATCTAGAAAATAACGTTAATTCTTTACTTCATAAATAATACTCCTGTTTACTTTTCATAAAACCACAAAAAATCACTCCATTTTTTGCAAAGAGCTTGTGTACATGTATGGTTACTGTGCTCATGCATCTAGAACTGACTCCATTCAAAACAAAACTGATTTTATCTTATAACTGGTGCTCTTAGGATATGTTCTCTATATTCTCTTAATTCTACAGGCTCCTTAACTGAAAAATACATGCAATGTGTTTCTGACTTTTCTCTGTATACATACCTCCTATGTGGCAGAAGTGTTCCTATTTATGAATGCATTACCTTTTTAAAGAATCTTCAGGTGGGGGGGAAGAGAAAGGGGAAAAAACCTTGGTGTACAGGAAAATATAACCACCTACTCACACTATTTCATTTGTGAGCTCTCTATTCCCATGTCTTAGTATAGAATGCAAGCTGCCTAACAGGCAAGGTAAAGAGCACTTTACTGAATGAGTCACCTCATGTAGCCTGAGCAGCAGCCTGCCACAGCTACCAAATTGTACTACCCCCGGTTTCCCTTCTCCCCTCATGTTTTTGCTGCCTTTCAATACAATACAATTTTCTTCTTCTGCTCTTTCCCCCTTCTGAAGAGGGAATTGGTTCCTTTCTGAAGTGCTGTCCATCTGTGTTTGCATGGCTTTTTCCTTTTTGTACTAAGCAAATCCTCATCATTGCCTCAGTCTAACACCAGGTGCAGCTCTTGTATGTTTACAGTTCATTAGAACAGCACCTAGCACAAGGAAACTCAAAACAGGATCCCAGTTACAGAAAGCTTCGCATTTGAAAGATCTATTTATGCAGAGATCTGGTTTGCCTACAACACTGCAGCCTTTAGCATTTTTCAACAAGAATAATTTAAGGCATTCAGCCTTTTCCTACAGGATGTAGACAAAGGAGACAAGTAGAAAGAAAAACTTCAAAGAGTTATGCACTTCCTTTACTGGCAGTACTGCCAGACTGATGAAATGTGACTGTGTTTGTAAGATCAGGCCTTGGATTTTAAAGCTGTCAGCACAAGTAAAGATGATAATACATGCAAAGTATTGCATGCAATGAATTAAAGTATTTAAAAAATATTTTCAAAACTGCTGTGGGAAAATAAACCAAAAGACAAAACAACCCTTAATACATATCACTCACCTGAAAAGACATTGGGAAATGTCTCTGTAGAAGCCTGGACCCCTGAGGACTTTCTTGACTGAGTCAAAGGCACTCTTTCTGTTTGAAATTTCTCTCTAAACCCCTTGTGCTCCAAAAAGTCAGCAGAGCTCACCTTCTCTGTTATCTCGCTTTTGTGATTAGACACCTCTTCTGTCCAGTCTGCAGAACGACTGAACAAACCTGCCAAACTAGCAGACCTCTTCTTCTTGATTGAGACTTTCTCTTTTTTGTGGGAGGACTCCTGCCTCCTTGTGAAAAGCGGGCTCTGGGATGGGGAGGGGGAAGGTGAATGGTTGGGAGAACTCAGTTGCCTAGTTGTGGTTTTGATGTAACAGGGATTAATTAGATAGGGCTTAAAACATCGAGAACCAAGCATCGGACTCTCTGCTGCTCCTTCAGAGGACAAACTGCCATTTTTCATTTCCATGGATAAACCATTATGCAGCTCCTCTTGACTGGCTGACACAGTGTGTTTCCCTTCCTGAGTCTCAGCAGCATGGTCATGGCCTGCATCTGAAATACCACTCTCTGTCACTGAGCCCTGAAAATCAGCAGCCTGCACTTCAGCAATTTTAGCCTCAGCATCTGCCACTGAAGTTGGAGAAGGCTGTGCAGAGCTGTGTATCTGAGACCCATTTTCTACCACAGTTCTATTCAAACCATCTTGTAGTTCACTGGGTACAGCATCCACTCCAGCTCCGCGCTGTTCCTCAATCAATAGCTGGCATTCCTGTGTTTCAAATAAGCCATTTCCAGGAGAGCCTGTGCCATTCACTGCTTCTTTTGGTTCCTGTTCAGTCGCACTGGAGATGGGAATGCTTTCCACAGTTTCTGATGCCGCTGGAAGAGCCCCCTCAGTGTCTGGGCTCCTCTCTTTGTCAGTGGTAGTTAGTGAAAAAAACCGTTCAAAATCTAAGGGGGTAGCTTGCGAATTAGCCATGTGTCGGCCCATTGTTTTGGCGACAAGGTCCTCAGTTCCAATGTTAATTGCCCCCTGCTGCTGCTGCTGCTGCAGCCTAATAGCTTGCTGGATATCAGAAAGCAAATCCTCTTGTTCTGCGGCTGAATGGAAACTGTATATATCCGTATCAGAGCCAGAGCTGGTCCTTTGTCCATCCTGTGTCTCTGCAGCAGCTGGAACAGTTTCATTTCTGATTTCAAAATGTTCAACATCTGTGTCTGAGAGACCCCCTTCATCTGCAGAGATGCTTATATCAGGAGTTTTGGCTACAATTGAATGAGTACTGTCCAGCTCTCCGGGCGGCAAGGCCTGGCTTTCCAAAACATCCTCCCGTGAACTGCTATTCCCATCTTTAGCCTTGGACAGATTTTTTCTGATCCTCAGATTTGAAAACACAGAGGGCCTGGAGTCCGACTTACCCTTCTTCTTACCCGATTCACTTCCTTTTGCATGCTTCCCCAGTCCCCTTCTGCCTCCCGATACCTTCTTTGTGCCGTCCGTATCCTTGGGCCCAGAGGCATCTTCTCCTCCTTCCTGCACATCACCTGCATTTTTCTTTAGCTTCCCATCCTGATTCCCCATGATTTTTCGCAGTGCAACACCTTTGGCAATCAAGCCATCCTCCCGGATTTCATTCCTTTGGCCTGCTGGCGAGATCCCCTCTAGCGATCCAGGTTTGTTTTCAAGCGGTGGTGATGCAAGTGAAGCAAATGCTTGCTGTGCCTCTCTCCCATCTGCTAGAGCTGCCTTTTTGCATAATGTGCTGCTCTCACTGGGCTCCGCTGGGACATGCTCAGTACAGCACTGAGAGCTGCAGACAGCTCCTTCCAATGGCTGCTGCTCTTGGAGCTGCTGCCTGCTCTCCGCGTTTCTGCTGCTCTCTTGTTGCTTTGGGAAGGATTCTGTGAAAAGTATTTCTTTTATGAAAGTCACTTTTTTTTCCACGGTTTTTATTGCCTGCATTGCAAGCTCAGCTTGTCACCAAATCATTTATAATTTCAGTACTTCAAGTTCCTGAAGGGAAAAAGAAAACAAAAAAGGTTAAAGCAAGGTACTTTAGTTATTCTGCAACTGCTCTGCAATTGTTTAAACAAATAATCTAACAAACTTGGAAAGAGAAATATTATGATTATTTAATAGTTTATAAGGTGCTTAAGCATATGTTGCTTTGACAGATTACACAGTACCTCTGGTGATTTATATACTTGCTTTTTAAAGGCCACCAAAACAATACACACTTTTAAAAGAAGAGTCATTCTTCTTTTAAAGCAAATAAAATAAAGATAATAAACAGAAAGTTCTTTCCACAGTTTTAAATAGTTGCACTTAAAATTCAATGCATTGTGGTAATTATGCTATAAAAAGCCTCCTAAAATTTGTATTCTGAGAAGGTTGATATACTATTATTCCCAGGAGAATCAACTCATCAATATTAAAACACATCACCATTGTTTTCCCTGATAAGAACATCTGGCATGAAACAAGATAAAACAAACAAGAAAAATAGCTTTATTCAAATGCTACTAATGAAAAAGACACAGTAAAGTATTCCTCTATTTCACCCTACATATATAATAATGGATTTAGATGCTGTCTCTTTCTAACTACTTTGGAAGCTTGTGCAAAAGTTTTAATCAGTTGCTGCTTCCCCTTAACTTTTGCTTTAGATGTATAAGCATCACTGCTTCATAAATACATTTCCTGAACTTCCAGACAGGTATTCCCTTCAGCTTTTAAAATGTAGAAATAAAATGACTAGAAGAGAACAAAAGGGCTTGAGAATGCCAAATTGCCAAGTTGGATCAGTTCAGAGGTCCAGTACCTTGGTTCAACACCAACCAAGCAGTAATTAGACGGATTTTTCTGTTTAAAATTTACCACCCCTAAAAATGCCTGGTCTACTAGGTTCAGTTTCTGAGAAAGACTTTATGTATTCCTCACAGCTGTGAGCTTCCTTACTTGCAATTTCCCATTCATCAGGGAAACATCATTCCAGGGAAACACATTCTAGTGGTTTATCCAACTCTTACTTATTGTGTCATTTCTACCAGAGATTTCACTTCTTTACTCTGCCTTAATATGCACTAAAGAAGAAATATCATTCACATTTTAAAAACTATACAGACATATCCCCCACCTCCCAGGGACACACTATTTTTTTCCAAAAATTTCTAAATATTTTACAAATTTAGGCTCTTTTCATAGTTAAATATTTTCTATTTATTTGATTTGGAAAGCATAGTGCTGTCAATAACACATGCAAATTAATTTTTTCAAACTATCATCTTTTTTTCCTTGTACTTCTTGGTCACTTACTGCTCTGATGTAAGCCCTGTCCTGAGGGAGTTATGGCTCAGGCATGAGAAACCTTTTGTCTACAAAAACTGGAGTGTTTCATGTGGATCAAATGACTTTATATACTCAGTGGGATGTTTTGGGTTGTATTTTTTTTAGTTTTCCCTTATCTTAGAAAGTCAAACATCTGTTTCTTTCTGCTTTTAACACTTAAAAATTATAAATACACTAACAAGATCTAGTACAGCAAAACCTGCAAAAGCATGTGAAGTGATTTTGCTTTTTTACTCCATTCCTGCCTTTGCTTCCTGTTATTCTACTTAGTTTCTACTTTGTTGAAGTATTTTACCTTTTACGTCACTATTTTGTATTTGCAAAAGGCTTTTGAAAGCATGTATAATTTCAGTCTAACTGAAGATACACAGTAGGAATTACTTAAGGCACAGTTTGAGAGAACCATAGTAGTAGAATAATACCTTGATGGGTATTTTCACTGAGTAGAACTGACAAGGATCTGAGCCTTGATTACAACTGGAGTACTTGTAGCTTCCAACCTCACTTAAAAACTCTTTTCCCACTAAAATCTTCCAGAAATTAACATAGTACAGGAATAATAGAAATATACCATGGACTGAATATGTAAGGAAACTGCAGAATTAGTGTAATGTTCTGAAAAACTCCCTTTCCTTCCTTCTCTGTAAATCTGCCTGGCAGACCCTATACACTTCCATTTCAATTAATAAAACTCACCAGCAATGATTACTCTGCAAATTATGTTGCAAAACCAAGCCATCAACAAAGGTAGGCTTATAAGAGACCCAAGTTAAAGATCAATATTCAATTTTTAATTAGAAACAAGAAGCATATAATGTTTTTAATCATGTAGCTGCATTATTTCCTAGGAGTTTTCATACAGCACATCCTAATGAGAAATTTCTTCTAAAAACCCCCCACATAATGTATAGCCATAGATATCATCCAAGTTTAAACAGATTACACTAAAAATATTTTTTTTTTCAACCTCCACCTACTTCTAAAAGCAAAAGAACTATGAGGGGAAAAAAAAAAAAAAAGCAAGCCAAACCATTGTCTAGATAGGGCCTCTGAATGTGGTATCCTAACCATCATGATCTATACAGGGAAGGAGCACCATCGAAACAGTCATAGTTAAGTGAACAGAGGTAAACATGTAAACATCATGTTTACATGCATGCAAACATCAAAGATTTTTCTCTGTTTTTTCCACATAAGGTACAGAAAACAGGTTTAAATAAATTTTAAAAAAGGGAGCATGGGGGCAGAACAAAAATTACCCCACAGTGGCAGTGATACATACAACTCAATCAGCATTTGTGGGAAACTCCAAAAAATTAACATTATCCAAATATAAAAACAAATGTTAATACTTTGGGGTCTGTTTATTCACAGTCAGTATTTTAGCTTCTAAAGAAAAACATCTTATCAAAAGTCAGTAAGGGACCAGAACACTTTGGCATCAGTGTAAGATACATTTTAAAAGCTAACACTGTATTCAATATTCTTCACCAAAGAAAGAGAGACTTTCAATAGACAATAAATGGGGAAAAGAAAGCTATTTAGGTGTTCAAGAAGGATATTTCATTTTTAAGAGTAATTATAACTCATTCTGAGTTACTATTACTTATTCTTAGCTTGCTATAAATTGTCAAAAAATTACTGAGGCTGGTCAGGGAGCCTGCCTGCCTTCCTCATTCAATACTTGCCAGTGCTCAGCCAAAAACACTGAGGGTGAGATTCCAGGCAGAGACCTGAGGTCTCCCTCACCTCTTACTCTCCTCCAAAGCTCAGGAACTGAGAATGGCAACACACAGAGGAGAGTAAAAACTTACAACTCAAGATGCATTGTCCTTGTGCTCCCAGAGACCTCCACATCAACACATTCCTATTAAAAACACAAGACCCTGTTACAGGATTGTGATTATTTTCAGGACACTTACCATTTCCTGCAGCCTCAGTGGAAAGGTGAGCAAATCCCCCAGCACTGCCTGTCTTCCCCCTTGATCAGCTGGAGGGGAAGGGCAGCACAGATTGCCCACACCTGGGTTTGGGACTCAGCCTCCTGGAGCAAAGCCAAGGCAGAGTGCAGCTCTCCTGTCGGGGCAGGAGTGTTCCCTCCAATTCCTTACAAAAAGGCTGGGTGAGCAGCTGGCATCCTCGTAGTTTGGACCTCTGGCAAACATGGACTGCCTGGAGGAAAAGAGGGGTGCTTAGGGGAGCCTGCTCTGAGGAGACACAGCTTTCTTGGGGTGGATGAGTTTTCACCATGATTTACTGACTGCGGTATTTCATTCTGCTCTCAACAGTAGTTGTTGAACTACTGGTGTCACATTACTGACTAGGATATGGTAATGCAGAGGGTGTGAAAAAGGCTTGCTTGAGCAGACCAAGATGTTCCAGCCATATATGTTACTAAAGCTTGAAATTTCATACTCATTCTTGTTCAGCCCAGCGCTGGAACCTGGTCCCTATTCCTGCTGTCCTGTGGCAGCAAGAAGCCTTTTCCCAGCTGCCATTTTGAGCATGATGTAAAATTTATCTTCTCAGAAGGTACCAGCTACCATTGAATATTCCCTTACATTGCCAAAGTCATGCTCCAAACAGCTGAATTTTTCCTGCCCCCACACTCCCATCTCTTTCAACTATGGGGAGAATTGTCTTTTAGGACTTGACAAGCTCTAGGTGTGATTGGCAAGGGACAAGTCAGAAGATCAGAAAATAAAAAGTAAATTAAGAGACCATAGTGGGCAGGATCAAGGCTGGTCCTGCACTTGCTTAATTTAGTTTCTAGTGGATATGAGATTCTGTTTTTTCTTTTATTACTTGTTTATGCAGCATGAAATCATACTTTATGCATTGTGCATATTAAGTAGAGGTGATCCAGTTACTGGGAAATCTAGTTTACCTATTGAAAGGTTTCCTTTAAAAGGAGCTTGAACCTAGCAAGCAATGATCCTAGGTGAGACTTGACTTGCTTAGGAATGTTTATTTAGTGCATGAAGAAATATTGGCTAGGATTTTCAAATGCCTGCTACATAGTGCTGAACTTTCTTTCTCATAATTTCTAGCCAGTGAGAACTAACATTTAAAATTAATGAGTCTGAAGAAGCAGTGTCTCCAGCAATGCAATATTTGCCAACTGCATGCTGCAGGAGGGCACTGGCTAGGAGCCAAAGTCTCTATGAAGCATTTAACCTCCTGAATTTTTCACCTAAATGAAATCATACGGTTATGCATTGTGAAATAGAGCTTTTTTTGTTTAAAAATATGATCAGCTCTACATAGCAAAACCCATATACATTCCAATAAGTGGCTCTATTATTTTCCCTTTGCATTTCCATATTCTTACTGCTTCTTTATTGTAAAATATACTTTTCATCATGAAAGCTATACAGAACCTATCACAGTTACTTATAGAGGAGGAGTTGGCTGAGCAGCTGCACTCAAACCCCTGCCAGCATTCCAGAGATGTATGCATTGCATTTCAGAGTTAGGTCACAGAACCAAGCTCCAAAGGTCCAGGCCTCCACAAATACTGCAGTCAGAGACTCCTGTATGTGGAGCACAATGTAGTACACTACTACTGTTTCAAAACTCAAGCAATGAGGAAGTCTGGAAGTCTGGTTTGTTCCCTATTACAGACTGAAAAGTGAGCTGTCTTGCGGCACAGCTTCCACTCTTCCTTTCACAAAGTTTATTTCAGACAAATTGTATGTTGAATGCAGATCACCAGCCCTTTTTTGCTAGTATATGCTGAACAAATTTAATGCAACACAGTTTAGGCTTCACCAAGAAAAAAATGATTAGCAAAATATCTGCTGGCCAGACTGTCAAAGCACACAAAAAAACCCAGTTTCTACTATTTAAACCACTATAAAGTACAATCAAAAAATTGGAGTAATGGTCTAAGTTATAAATTTTATTTCCTAAGGAATGAAATTTAAGCAATAAGGTTATTTCTTCAGACGTCATAATAGCTTTTGAACACAGTAGGAAACATCAACCAAATTTTAAGATGGAAATCTCTAAACCCCTCCAAAATTCACACATGTACAGAATCACCATTTGAGTAGAGGGGGGAAAGATAAGTAGAACTGACTGTGCCAGTCGATCAAACAGGATTAACGTCGCTTAGGACTACCCACCACAAGCAAGCATTTCATAAGAAAAAACGAGAGTGGACAAGATTTATTGTACTAGAGGATAGAGAGAGAAACAAAGAACACAAAACTGTAGGAAACTGGGCCTCCTCATTTTCATTCCTTAGAAAAGAACATATTCTGTGAAATCAAGTGGAAAATTACATATTGTCTTGATGGTTTTCTTGGACAACTCCCAGAGTGCTTAATGACAGATTTGAAAAATGTAGACTTTGATGGTATCAGTGAACCTTTTTGCCTGCAGAGAGCCCAAAACGTCATGAAACAATGGCGTACTTTGAGCCTAGTCCTTTTCTGCAGGAGACAAGGGATTAACTGAAGTACTTAGCACTCTAATTTTATCTTTTCTACTGCAGAAATTATCCACTAGTCTGAAGGAAAAATTGACAAAGATCAGTTTTTCCTGAGGTTCCTTTAAAAGTTTTTAAAAATCTCAATTGATGACATTGTTTTTTTTAAATATGTGAAGAGAAGAAATGATATTAATTTTTTTTACCCTCTTATTTTAGGTATCAGATATTGTTCTGTTGCATACACACTTGTGGATGTGTAGAATTTGGGTCAAATAAAAAAAGAGAGCTTTTGATCAGTTTTCAGCTCTTGTTGAAACACCAGTCGTTCTCTGTCAATTGCCACAAGCATGTTCCTCATAGAGGGAACAACCCTGAGGAAAACTCTCTGTAAAACGCCCAGGCAAGTTTACAAAATGTGATAATTTTGATTTTGTACTAATTCGTTGAATTCTTTCACATACTTTTGGCAATTAGAAAGCAGGACAGGACATTAACTGGGCTACAAATCCACCTGCACACAGTACTTGCCAACACCCAAGCAGTCCTGGCTGCCTCTCTAGGCTGAGCTAGCTGTGGTAGAATTACCTGCACTGAGACAGCTGCAACTACATAAATTGGGCTCCATCCATAATTTATGTTTTATGTCCTTGGCTAGACTTTAGCATGAGGGACCTAAATCCTAATTAGCACAGTGAATTCCTACTGGTTTTGTAGTTAAAATGGCTTTCCTTTTGCCAGCTGAATAGTCATAATAAGCTGAGTTAAGGTCCTGATAGTCAATAAATCTAATATGCTGGAGATGAACAGGTGGCAAACTATTTAGCTACAGTGAGACAGAAGAAACATGGTCCAGATCAATAACTCAGATGCTCAGATGAAAGCAATGACATTCAATTAGGATGATGATGTTTTTGTATCAAAAATATCATAGCATGCACAGAGGCCACCGCTGAACTGCAGCTTTTGTAGGGAGAAATACATAGGGCAATTAGTGTGAACCAGTAGGGGAATTGAATGTTCATTCCATGAGCAAAAGAAAGTTAAAATTTTACCAGATCACTGTTTTGCTCACTATACCCATTCCCAGTCTTTCATATTCTTATGCCTTCTTCCTCAACTTCAACATCTTCACCTGACCAAGCATCTAATATCAAGTGTCCTACTGAATCTTTTGTCCTGAGCAACTCTCCTTTGACTTGGTCTCTACCACTGCTGTATACAAGAATTCTTTGATTTCTCATCTCATGATTTATCCAAGGTTATGCACAGATCAAGAATATCCTCAATATGACGGGTGACCTGCTTCTAGCTACAAAATGTCACCTCTTTCCCTATACTGTCTTGTCTTCATTAATTCATTTTTCTGAAGTTGTTGATCATTTCAAACACTTACATTAGTTTGCCAGTTTCTAATGCACCTGCCTTTGCAGTGCCATATCTTTCTTCTTCTAACTAACCACATTCTCTTCTAGACATGAGAACTGTCCTGTCCTTAAATGGTGTATCATCACTCATATTTATTTTTTAATCCAAAATATTGATCACTGTACCTAGAAGCACATCTGTGGCTATGATGGAAGGAGTCACTTCCAATTCTTGACAGATGGTCAGTAATGAGTGGAAGCATGCAGAACCAAACATCACTTTTTTTTCACCTATTACTGTGGATAAGGAATACAGTGAAATTATCTCACTAGTTTAGAGTTCAGAAATTTTAATTGCTTTTACTTTTGCCTTCCATATCTTGGGTCTTGGATAACATTAGTAACTGTAAATGCCCATGTCTTTCAAATATTTTCAAGACATGACTGACAATGTAAAGGATGTTCTGTGTTCATCATCTATTTTATCTATAATTCTGATAAAAATTACTTTAGCTTTATGCAGCAGATTAATTTCTGCTTTATGAAAACCCTGAGTTGGATTCCAGTCTTCTGCTGTGTCACAGTCCAAAGAGAACTGGTCAGAAAGAGAAAGGAAGGAATTAAATATTTGCCTCCCTATCTTTTTATAGAGAGTTTAAACTGAGAAAACATGTAGAAAAGGGATTAAAGAAAATTATATTTAATTGCTAAAAGCTTCAGTTATGAGAGAGAATTGTAAAGAGTGCAGGGAGTTATAATTCAGAAAATGCTTTCTTGCTCAAGGTCTCACTTTCTCCGAAAACTGTAACATAGTCCCTAGGAAACTGGTCACAACACCAAGCCTATCTCAGTACAAGAAGTGTTTGAAGAAGACTCAGGCACATGGTGTGATTCTTGGGCTGCTCTGCCTAGGGCCAGGAGTTGGGCTCAGTGATCCTGATGGGTTCCTTCCAACTCAGCAAATTCTATGATTCTATGAAAATGTTGCAACCTAGAGTGCTTTAGGAAACTAGTTACAGAACCTGAAGTGATACCCAAGCATTAATTTATGCAACATTTGGCAAGAAAAATTTCAAGCAAATACTTATTGATGTGTCCTCAGCCTTGACAATATCCTCATATTAAGAGCTTGGATAAAATTATTTAGAAAGTAAGGTCCTTCCCAATATCCAAGCTTAGGATCAAGTAGGGTCCTTCCCAACATCACACATTAAATGACATGACATTTCCATTTCATTTATGTTCAGGAAAGATGTCCAAGTAAACAAAATTTAAATACTCAGGAAAAGTCCTAAATGAAGCTTAAAGAGACTTTGTTAACTTTCCATAGAGCAGCTCCTCTTTTTGTATGTGATTACAATAAGAAGGATAAATGATGTCCTAAAAGATCTTATCTTTCAATTTTTTAAAATAATGTACTCAGCACTGAGGCAAAAACACCACCTGGGGGAAAAAAAGATTAAATGTTCAATTAACAAAATTCTGATGGTCTTCTCTGAGCCAGCTTAGCCTTACCTTCAGTGTTATTACAGGAGATGTTTGCTTTACTAAAATAGTGTTAAGCTACCTTAGCATGGCCTAAAGAAAGAAAGAAAAAGAACTCATAAGGAGACTTGTGACTTTTAAATAGGGTATTCCCATTGTCATCTGGCACTTTAGTTACTTCTGTGCCAGAAATCTTCCCAATATCCACAGAAATATTTCAGAATATATTACCTGAAAAAGTAAAACAAAAATAAGGGGTTTGGACTGGAGATACATCTGGTTCAACATTAAGCTTCTAGCAGTGGCCAGTATAGACAATGTTGTAGGAAACACTCTAAGTGTAAGCAGTAGGAAATTTAACTCCCCAAGTCTGTCATTCAGGTTAATGAATGTCCTTTGATAAGAGGGCTGGTTTGTTTGTTTTAATTGAGTCTCACAACTCCAAACAGTCTTGTGCTGGACACCTTGCTCAGGGTGTTCTTACTATCATGGGGGCTGTGTTTTGTGCTCACAGACACCTCAGTCAAGGGTGGGAGCAGTTGCACCAAACACAAAACAAAGTGCTGCAAGCACACTGTTCTACTCCCGAGTGCTGACAGTCTAAGTAGACTCACATGGATAACCTCATTAACTCAATTACATTTATTCTCTTTCTCCTGCTTCTCACTGCTTTCACTTTTGCATCACAGTGCAGTGAAGAGGTATTTGATGGACAAATATCAGTAGCCTTCCAGAAAATGCGAATTAGAAATAGATTCTTAATGTGGAAAGGATAGACAACCTGGCCTAGTAAAATTAAGCGGTTGTTTGATGTGTAGAGCCAGTACATACAGAATGGGAAAAGAAAGAGTCCTAAATCTGTCAGCACCTTTAAATCAAAGGACAATAAGCCACAGAAAGGCTCAGAACAGTACAGAACATATGTGTCACTGACATGGGATGAAAATGAAATGAAATGCTCAATCACAATGTAGCATTATAAGGAAGTGAAGGAAAGTAAGGGAAGAATTGGAAAAGAGAAACTGAAGACACATGGGAGATCAATCTTTTCTGTAATACATCATAAGGAAGGACAGCTCTGAACTCTGTTTTCTGATTGCCTTAGCTGTGGGTGTAGACATTAGCCTCACATTTCTATTTCATCCAAATACATGAATTCTCAAGCTCTGAAAAAGCAAAGACAACCTTTGCTGCCTCACAGATACCTAAGTGCTGTACTTCACCTGCTCAGCTGCAGGAATATATATAATTACTAATGTTAATATATTAAGCTTTATTTTCAACCCTTACTGTTACCAGTGCTGCTTTTGTGGCAAAACACTGTAGCCCAATGCGAGTATTCAAAAGAGAAGGAAACTCTCATTACAGGACCAATATTGACATTTGGCTCTAATATAGATTAAGGGCTCCCTGTGCACTAAGCACCATGTAAGCATAGCAGAAGACAAGGTTTGATTTTTGTTGTTGGGGGTTATGGATTCTTTTTTTTTTTTTTTCTTTTTTAATTTAACTTGGGGCACAGGGCAACTACAGATAAAGCAGATATGTGGAAAATACACTTTATTCAAATCTTGTCAGATAAGTATCTTACATCAGTCTGAGAAACGAGGAGAAAAGAATTTGACAGAACATCTACAGATCCTGTGTTCTTTCTGTTCCACTCTGCTAAACTTACTCTTATTCACTTCCATTAGGGACTATTCACGACACAGTTGTTTTTTTTCCATCATGATGTAAATATCTGATTAGACACAAATAAGCTTCTTCTGGTCCTTCTAATTCAATGCTAATATAAAATATCTCAAGTGCCATAACAGGGCTCTAAGCAGTCCAAAGTTTCTGTGTGAAATTTTGTATTATTACAGGCTGAAATTACTCCCTCTGATGTGGAAATCCAGCTGTGTCCCAGAGAGGAAATCAGATGGCTTTCCACTAAACCACAGTTCTGAAGTTTTCTGCAGAGGCAGGAATTAGTCAGTTGGAAATAGCAGTGAATAAACATCTGTTTAGCAGTATGCAGGATATAAGATTTTTCAGATGATAGAAGTCAGACAATTTCCATATATGTAATAATTGCTTTTAAAGATATGAAAAGCATAAAGGATGTAATTTTTAAATTCAATTCCTATAGTCCTCAGCACAGTTACAGTTCCTTAAACTGGCACTAGCCCAAATCATGTATTAATAAGGCTGCTTTTGTTGCCAATTAAAGCCCTAACTGCATGGAAGATTTCAAGGAAACCTTAAGGCAAAACCCACACCAAAGTCATCTTTATTTATAAATATACATGTATCTTGATACAGCTGCCTTGATCCCTCAATTAGGGTCTGCTCCAGCTGTGTCCTGTTGTTGTGGCTTGAAATGAATAGATCCTGCCCACTGTTTTCTGAGGAAGGCATACAGATAAAAGCAGAAATACCTTGTTCACGACCTAGAAAACTATTTCTTAAGCAAATATGAGCATGCAGTATAACTTATATTTCAAAGTGATAGAATGTCAAGTTACTTAAAAATTCCTCTAATGACAGTGTCTGCTGTGAGTTATTTTTTTTTTATTATGTTTCATTTCACATTCTCTTCTGATTCTATCATGAAAATAAGTGAAGAGAGCCTTGAAATATTTATAATGAGTATATATTAAGGCAGCTTTAGTGAATGCAAATTTAAACTCTCCATTGAAATATAGCCTGCATGTAAACTGCTGTGCTACAGAATATAACTTTGAAGAAAGCCATAAAGTTCAGATAGAAAAGATACTGAAGGCTCAGGCTGTTGCACAAAGAAGAGAAACATCCAGATCAGAATGTAATGATTAAAGCATTGGAAAGAAACTGAGTTTTCTTAGGTACAAATGTGAAAACATCATAAGGAATTCAGTATAGGTAAAGATTAAAATTTCTAATGTGTAAATAATTGTTGACTTCACATGGAACAAAGAATTATCTTCTTGTGCTTCAAAATTAATTAAAAAAAAAAAGAAAAAAGAAAAATAAAGGAGGTTTGATCCAGGTCAGGAGGGTGTGTAAATATAAATTGTGAGAATCACTGTATATGTGCAGTATGATGATGAAAACTGCTTGGTTTTGGGGTATTTTGAGTTGTTGTCATCTGATGACTAAGATTGAGAAATCTTGCAGACATTTGGTGAACACCAAGAATTTTAGTAACTGGAATTGATTACAAGACTATTTCAGACCTATCTAAATTAGGTTCTCACTACTTAAATGTCTTTTTACCTGGCACATCTAGATTTTTCTGATATAGAATCATTTGTATAAAGACTGCATGAAAGGACATTCAATTTCACTTTTTTCTGTTAAAAAATTTTCTTAATAAAACTTCAATACAAGATGCTTTTGAATTCTTCTGCACTCTTGAGTGCAACTGGTTTGTACAGGCACACAAGTAACATTGGTTATGTGGTATTAGTTATTTCAACAGTTTGTGGGTTTTTACACATATTTTAGACTGTTTCTTCTGCTAAAGAAATATCCACAGAAACTGGGTTTATATTGCTACCTCATTTATAATTTCAAACCAGATAAAACAGGTCTCGTACTAAGCCACCTACTTGGCTGTTATTTTTAAACAGGGTGGGTATAGCTTTTTGTCTGTGGTAAGATCTCCCCCTGCTTCTCTCTCAACATCTTTAGATAACTCATAACATTTTATCAGTCAAAAATGGTAAGATAGTGATAACCACACAGTTCAGAGAAAACACTTGCAGATCTTGGAAGATTGAACAGAAGCTGCTCTAACACATCATTACCTGCTATTTATTTATTTAACACACACCATGTTTTTCTTTGAGGATTTGTCTTTAAATCAAAATCCACATCCAGCATAGATAGGACAAACACAAACACTTGGACACTACACCAAGGCTATTTTGGAAATATTATAGAAGTCTCCTTTGTCAAATTAACTGACACTTATTTTTCTTTATTTACCCTTACCATACCTCCTCTTGAAGGCAGGTAGGAAATAACTTTTTTTGGTGAAAGAAGGAAAAAAAACCAAACATAAAATCCATCCATTCAATCAGGTAGCCTGGGTCCCATAAATGTAAGTTAGTCCAGTGTTATGTGGGCAGCTGGAAGATCAACAACAAAAAAACTTTTCTCTTTTGGACTGGGAGCTTCATAGGGAGTAAGGAATTCAGTTGCAGATTTTCTGCGATGTTTTTAGACCTTCTAATTTCTCTGAAAGTATGCATACATCAAGTGTTATATCTTAAATATATTTAGCTACACTAACACCTTGGGAGGCAATTGCAAGTGCAAGTCTGCAGCTGCTCCTAGTCCAGCCATCTCTGACTGGCACAGCTTTCTGTCTTTGATACCACCCAGGCGACACTCCAAATAAATCTCATTCACATGTGCATAGGCTTCAGTTTATCTCTTTCACTCTTCATTGCTAAAAATGCCCTTTACCCTTATGCACAGCTGGTTGCTGCATGGCATTCCTTCTACTTAAAAGGTGGAAAACCTCTTAAGAGCCTAAGGCTGCTCAGAACTGCTCCCTGGAGTGGCTACAAGCTAAAACCCCAAATTCAGCCTTCTATCCTGTGAGATAATTCCAATATAATCCCAGAAGAGTTTCGGATACTGCCAGCAACATGTGAGCCACTTAGTCTTGTGTCCAGACAGAATCCTTATTTAGCAGATCTTTGTGTTTTTCTTCAGCTCTTAAACCATTTATTTCCCAAACATACCTTTAATAAAGGTAATAATGATAATAAGGTGGTCATAATGCAGCCTTACCTTGTTTCCTGCCAAAATGTATTCTGGTGTGGACTCAGCAACTTCTACTTCTGCTCAGTAGAAACATTTCCACACAGACTATACTTATACGAGAGTCAGAATGTCTGGCTTTTTTGCTCTGGGCACCATTTCCAGTCACATGAACTGGGAACAGTTTGATTCAGATGTTAACAGCCACTGACATTTGCAAGAATGTTAAAAAAAATAAATCATAAATGCCTTAAGAAATTTCACTGCTTAAAAGACTTAGCGCAAAAGTTATTGAAAATGTGGAATGTGTTTTATTTGGAGGAACATAGGTGTTCATAGTAATATGTCACTTAACTATATATTAAGTTATGGAGCAAACCATATTGAATAATTTTTTCACCAACTTTTATGTCTTTACAGTCTCACTAAAGTAGAACTTTTGTGCAAATCAGGGAATAATCTGACATTTAAATTTTAAACGGATGTTGGAGTTTGACAAATTAAATGGGATGAATTCCACAAACTGACAAAAGTAGTGGATTAGAATAAATCTGTGATTGGCACCTAAACTTCCAGTAAACTCCCTTGCCTCCCTTTATTTATTGTAAACACATTTTTTAATTCTGTAAAGTGATTTATTTTTATTGTCCTAATTTGAAGGAGCTCAGGGGGAGGGGGGAAGATGAGAGATTTGTGGTTTACATTTCATGGGACTGCGGTAATGCAGACACTGAGAATACAGCTCTCTGTTCCAACTCATTTCATGCTCCAAGGAAGTCTCACGCTCAGAAGGTGACCTTCAAGGGGCATTGCTCTGTCCCTGAATCATTGTATTACAGGATAAGTCTTAGCTGACAGACTCTCATTCCTCTCAGTGTAAATGGAAGTTGCATGGATTATTTTAAGCCTTTCTCCCACCTGAGATACTTTCTTTCTGCACTCTCTGGCCTTTTAAAGTGAATGACAAAAATCAAAGAACCTCAAGAAGCCTACAAGGAGCATTCAGAAGTTTTGGAACCTTTTTGCTTTCAAGCTCAGTGAGAGAGGAAGAAATAGCTCCAAGCCAGCTAAATGTAGATAAAGGCGATACATGCACATTGTTCCTTTATAACATTTGCATGGTACTGGGAGCCGAATATTGGTATTTTTCTAAGGATAAACAGAGGAAAAGAAGGCATATATTTCCTCTTTCCCCATTAATAAAGTTCCCACAGCTCTTGCACCTTTACTAAAGAGGTAACCAATTGGCAAAAAAAGTTTGGCAAAGTTTCTGTGCTAGATACAGGAGGAAAATTAAATTGATAAGTGTGCAGTGGGCAGTTGTTCTAACACAGCTGGTAAATTCCCACTGTCTAGTGCAAGTTTTGCAGGAAAAGCCTATACATATTTTGTGGCTGTCAGCCTTCCTAACTAAACACAGATCACCTGTATCACACATCTACTTTAAGGCCATCCAACATTTGTCAGAAAGGGGCTGATTTTGTGTGTTTGGATGAGCAAAGGACAGAGGAAAAGAGCATCCCTTTGTAAATTACTTAACTTTTTTTTTTTTTTTTGGTTGTTGTTGTAGTTGAAGCTAATGGTAATCTAAATTATCATATCCCTCAAAGGTGAATTACTGACAGGAAACTGCCTCTTCCATAAATATTTTGGACATTAGCAGCATGTTAGACTGTCGCACTGGCAAACCAGTCTGATGCCTGCAAGTAATTGAGAGTAGATATAATCTTGTAATTTGTTTTGAAAATTCTCCTGAAAGATATACAATTCTTGGGAATAACCCTGTATGTACATCCCAAAAGCTAAATATAATGAGGCAGCAAGTAGAACAGTAGTTTCATTTAGTTTGAAAGCATGAGATGTTACTATTTGCCATATTTTTGGTCCAGATTACAGCTAAAGTGTTTCTTTAAAAAATATAGTTTTAGCCAAAAGGTGTGAAATTTCCATACTCTAGAATAAAGAATTCCAACAACCTTCAAACACAGCCATATGAACATCACAGAATTCCTACTTCAAGAGATTTCTTCCCCAAACTAAGATTTCAAGGACTAAAGGATAGTAATGAACTCACTATTTTCTCCACCCTCATATTGAAAACATCATCATTATTAAGACACTGAATTAGACAAATCATCATGACCACCTGAAAATTCCACAGTTCAAACAGGGGGAATTGTCCTGCCACAGTGGGTTATGAAGAGTAGGTTAACAAGATTATCATGAAGACATAATTTGAGACTATTTCATGAAGACAGCTCATGAAGTAATGATTGATGCAAAGATATTCAGAAGTGATGCAGCAGGGTCCTAGAGGGTGGCAGGAGCTGGCTGCCCCCCCGGACCGGGTCTCTGGTCCGTGTAATCCCACCAGATCTGGGGCGCCCAGCCCCCAGGGTCCTGTGGCATGGCAAGAGTCTTCCAACCACAGAAATTCAAGCAGGAAACATAGCAAGGCGAAAAAACGAACCTGGACTCCATCTCTGTTCTGGCAGGGAGGTTTATTTGGGGTAATGGGGGAGAGGGTCACAGGGAAAGGAGAAGGGGAGGGAAGCAGGAATGGGGTAAGAGCTGCCAGCTCAAAGATGGAGGACCTCTCCCAGATCCAGGCTCTGGCTTTTAAGGGGAAAGGAAGGGGGTGGGGGCTGCTCTCTAAGAGCCAGTCCCAGAAGAAGGAAGGGAAGATTGGCAAAAGGGTACACACCGATAGGTTTTCAGGTACAGCATGATGCATATTTTAAAATGAACCAATAATATACAGAGCAGGGAAACAAAGAGAGCACATGGAATCCTAAAACCCCACATTGCTACACAGAAGAAGGAAGATAGCATAAACAATATAAGTAGCTACAGGGCAGCCAGAAAAATCAGAAAATATATTTTGTTTAAAAAAGTCTGAACACCTTCCACCACCCAAAAAAACCCAAGCCAAAACAAAAAAACCCCACCCACAAATCATGGCAAGATTGTGTTAGAAATTGAATAGGAAAATTTCCTTTTTATTTCATTTTGTCTATAGAGCTGTCACCACGGCAAATTAAAGAGATACCGAATATGTTCCATTCTCACTAGCCTACAGAGCTCCCTCCACTTCAAATATCAGACCTTGTGTGGGATCCCCCTGAATTTACAATCCTGGTTTCAATCCCCCACAGAGAGCTGTGCACTGATCATTCACTGAGCCACATGTGGGTGGATTTTGTATCTTTAGCACTATGTGAGCTAATATAACTGCAGGTGCAAGTCAAAGAAATTGCTCCTGAATCAGTTGTCCTCCAATAATTAATTTATTCTATGTTAATGTTTAGACAAATATGATGAAAACTAATGCCCAACAAGGAAAGTGCCTATATGGAGGTGTTATGCTTCAAAATGTCTCCCACTGTTACAAAGAGTCAAGAGGGGGAAAGTGCATTTTGGTTTTACCTAGCTGTCAGGAAAAAATAATATAGCAAAATTGCTATATTTAGTAGAAAATCACAGCAGTGGAAGAGCTGGAGATCATAGGATTTGGGATTTTTTTGTTGTTTGATGTTAGTTTTTTTCTTGGTTGGTTGGTTGGTTGTGGGATTTTGTTCATTTTTTGTTTTGTTTTGGTTTTTTTTGTTTTTTTTTTTCTTGGTTGGTTGGTTTTGGTTTTTGTTTTGTTTTTAGTGTTTTTTGGTGTGTTTGTTTGTTGGTTTTTGGTGTTTTTTTGGTTTGGGGTTTTTGTGGGGTTTTTTGTGGGTTTTTGGGGAGTTAGTTTTTTTGGTTTTGGTTTGGTTTTTTGTGAGTGTTTTGTGTTTTGTTTGGTTTTGGTTATTGTGTGTGACACAAGTAGAAACCTAACCTTGGTGAAAGTAGAAGGTAGTATGCATTAAAATCATTGCCCTGCCAGAAGTCATGCCTAGGGTAGCAATACTGGAATGTTTTTCCACTACCCAAAGCAGAATATAGAATGAGATTAAATGAGAGTAGTTGCCTTTTTCCCCCACAGGCTGTTGGAAGGCAGGCTACAAGTGTTATTTATTGGAAAATGAGTCACCAGGTACAAATGCCTTTTTGAAGAAGAATCTTGCAGAGATTCTCAATATTAAGAAGTCAGAACCCTGGTTTCTCTATGTAATACAGAGGAGAAGATCCCATATGATGGAAATGAAATATTACATTAGGTTTTGAAGGATCACAGGGTACTTAGATGTTACAAGTTCTAATCCAACCTCTATTACCAAAAGAGGGCTTTAAGACTAAAAGCCACACTTGAGACTTAAGAATGTAACTTGGAACACATTGTTCTGACATTTTAGAAGTGCAAAGCGGCAAACAGACTAGTTTTAATATAAGGAAATGAATTCAGTAAGTACACTTTCCTTTGTTTGAAAGTTCAGCACGGGGCAAGCTCTTTCACTGCTCTCAAATCCTGTGATACAATATTTGATCTGATCTCTTGGTTCTGTTAGATGTATGATACACCAGTACTTGTGATGGTCCAGGCACTAGAACTCTTGCATACAGAAATACTAATTATTTTAAACTGAATTGTGTATCAAGATAGAATAGGATCACACCGCACTGAAGGCACTCAAAGGACACAGGAAAAAACCAAATTATGGAGAAACACAGAGATCTGCACTGCTGTTATAACTGCTCAGAAGTATATCTTACTTTATGCATACAGGGAAAGAAAGAGAAAATCTCTGAATATCCTTTTTTTTTTTCCAGTGGACATTTTGCCACGTGAATAATTTCCCCAGCATAGAAACCCATAAGAGAGTAAGTAATAAATCCCTATAAATTTGTCTTTAATTTTCAGTCTTTATTTTACTTTCTGGCCATTATTTCAGATCCATTTATTAAAATACTGCCAAACATACTGTTTTGACAGAGTTCCTGCAGCATAAGTTAAGGCAGTTATTTCATATAACTGTATTTTATGTGATATAAAGCATCCCCAGAAAACCAGATGGATATTATTAAATTTTATGGTAGCCCGTACAGAGATAACACTCATTTTATGGAGACAGAAAGAGTCATAAACCAATTTGAGTGTCAACTTAGTCTTTACATCATGTTCCTCCTTTCAAAGGCAGAGGCAGAATTCTCAGTAAAGTCCCATCAGACAGCACAAATTACCACAAATAGTACAGAATGTGTCTACAATAACTATACTATTGAAGAACATGCAATTTTTGTCCTCGGCCAGAAACAGCAATTTCATTGCTCTACTAGCTGCTGTCAGCTGCAGGGAAAAGCACCAGGCAGGGGATTCTGAGGAGAATCATAATCCCAGAATATGGGATAATACCCTATTACCTCAGATATTAGTTGCATGCCAGTGAATATACTCCAAATTTTAACACTGTGTCTACTGGGTCTTTCATGCAGCTTCTAAACAAGAATTTGTGTGATGAGAGAGAAAGATAACAAGAAGATAAAGAACAAATAAAAGCTAGACTGATAATTAAGAAAATAAAGCTGTTGACTTTTTTTTATCCGAAACCATAGGGTTTCTTTCTGACAATTGCAAGGACTGGAGAAAGTGTTTCACGGTCCAAACAGAAACTTAATGCTGGTGTCTCTCAGTGTTCTCTGGGCAGATCCTGGGCAATTCACACAGATGAACTTGTATATAATTCATTACATGCTTGGCAAACACACCAATGAGGAGGGGTCCAGCAATTGCAACCTCACTGACACCTCGGTATTGTTTTGTCCCTTTTACAGGCATGAAAACATGGACAGACAATGTACCTTACCAAAAGATGTCCAACAATTAAACAACAGAACTGCCTCAAGTCCCAGGCCTGTGTCCAAGTCACTGAAGACCACAATCCTTACGAAAAAGGCCACTGCCTTAACCAAAGTTGTATCCCTGTTTTGGGGCCCCAGCTGGTCCTCAGACTCAGGCAGGTCTAAAGCTGTACCTGCATGGTAGTGCCACTTGCACCAAATAAGACAGACACTGTTTTAGGACAGAGGAAGATTTGGTTGGAGATGCATCTCCTTTTAGGTGTTTCCCAGGGAAGAGATGGAGATGCCATGTGCCAGCAGCCATAAAGATTTATGATCTCTAATGTTTGTTACAAGAACATATCCTGCCTTAAACTGAGCCTACAAGTGCTGTGGCAGATTTTCTCAAATTGCTTTTCAAACCCACCCACCAGCCTGAAGTTTTCGACTGACAAAAGCACGTTGTTTTGATGTACAATTTGTATACTTTATTTGCCACTTCCTCACTCTTCAATTATTTTTCTTCATTCAGTTCTCAGTTTCTTGCTAAAAAAACCCCACAAGTTTGCTTATAAACATTTCCCTCCGTCCATAGCAAACTCTGAATATTTTACGAAATATACATGAATGAAATTTTCCCATAATATTCCTGTTTTTGAACTTGGTGACCTTCCTGTGCTTCACTTTGAAATAAATTAATTTACATTTTGCTTCCAGTTAAAAGGTTCCCACCCTTAAGGTGTAAAACATTAGCTGTATAAACAACATGTTTTAAAAAGCCAAACATCATTATTTCTGTTTGCAGAAGAATCACTTTCAAGCCATCTTTATGCTGTAAATATAATTTGTACAGAGATAATGTAGTCTAAAAATTATAAAAATATACAAATATACCCTGCAAACTTTTAAACAATTCTGATTTTAATAAATATATAAATATATATTTATTGATAACAGTGTCTTAAGACCCAGTAGAAATCCAAGAAATTCACTAAAATGATAGCAAAACTTACCTTAAGAAAAATCAGCACAGAGGCTCTAGTTTTTCTCTTACCTCCTATTCAATCAAATGCTTATGGCAAGACTTAATGCTGGCTGCTTCCACCTCTGTAGTGGTCAAAAAACAGATAGTCAGAATCTAAGCACTGCTATAGGTTTGGCAAACTGAATGGGAGTAACATCTGGCTTTCTGCCTGAAATTAATTGGAGAAGTGTATTACAGGCTGTGCTTTTATCATCAACTGCCAAGAAGCATTTAGATAATGCTTCTTTACAAGAGGAGAAAGGAAGATTTTTCATTTCATTTCCAGAGAGATTCATGTGCACTGTCAGACAAAAAAACAATTAAGGACTGACTGGTGAATATCAGAGAAAAAAAGTGACATAACTTAGTTTTTCTTAAAAAAAAAAAAAAGTAATCTCAAATATAGAGGGAGACACTTACCTTTTCCAATGGATTTCAGGATAAAGAACCTAGCTGATAAACTTTCAGTTTTAAGATGCTTTGCCTACGTATTTTGTTTAAACATTGACAGTCAGACCTACTTTTCCCTCTTTTGGTAAATCATCAGTAGAAATCACAATGTCTTCAGGGCTGTGAAACTGCACCTGTGACTATTTACCATCTCTTCTGGCTCTGCCACAGGTGTTCCAGTGCCTCTGTCAGGGCTGCAGTACTACTGTCAGCAAAGGGTGTTCAAGTAGCTTTCTCTGTGGGCTGTGTTAAGATTCTATAGGGAGGAACCGGAAAACAAGAAGACTGAAAAATATGGGAAAGGAAAAGAAGAGCTCCCTGAAGAGCATAAGTTGAAAGACTCTTTCCTGCTAAAAGGCTATTAGCAGAACAACTTATATGGTATACAAGCATCATAGTAATCCCTGTTCATTATTATTACTTTTTATTATTATTATTGCTCTTAAGTGAGCAGCTTAAATCAAGCACACATTTGGATGAAGATGGATGAATATTGTGGCAGAGAATAAAGGACAAAGAAGAAAATAGCAGAGATAAAATAGGGTAAAAATTAAGCAGGCTAGAAAGGAACTAGAATAGGAGACAAAAAAAGTTTAGGTAGACAGAATATGGCACAAACATTTTTCTATTGCTTTTGCTTCTTTTGTCACAACACATGTGAGGAAAGGCCTGGAGTGGCAGGCGTTTATCAAGAGCATGACCATCAGCCTGGCTCTCTTCAGAGGAGGGTCCCACCAGGCTGTTTTAGGCTATGGCAGCAGGAGGGTCTCCCCAGCCCAGGATCAGCCATGTGCCCACTGTGCCTGGTGGGGGATGATCAGGCACAGTGGGCAGGCAGGAGACTCAGTGTATGGCTAAATGAGGTGCTGGGCTACAGAAACAGCAACCACACTCTTTCAATCAGGAGGGAGCTGTTGAATGCCTTCCCATAAGACTGGCAGTCCTGCTGGCAGACCAGGAGGGTTTTTCGTCTCCTCACTGGTAGCAGATCCTCTCTGCTCTGCCCGAATGGTGAAATGCAGAAATGTGAGGGCTGGCACTGGATTCTTCTGGAGCTGTTTTAGTCAGAACAGATGTACATACAGACCAGAGCCATTCACTGCAGGCTGGCAAGCCAGCTAGGATGGGAGCTGTGTGATGCCCAGTCTTTTGTCATTAACATCAATGAGCAACACCAGTTTTCCCCATGCATAAAAAGTCTTTTAAATCATCCCTGCAAACTTTTTTGGGCTAGTCTGGGTCCACTGGACTAAGTAAAATTTGTCTCATACAAAACAGCATCTGGTGGGAGTTCTGAAGCACTGGAGTTATGGTTGGTGAGGCTCAGTAAACTCACAGCTATGAAACAGGGCAGGTACTGCCTACATAGGGAGCTGGATGCAAGCAGAGTAATGAAGACATCAGAGAGAAATTTGGCACAGCACAGTAATTAGAATATACATCAAGATTAGTCTCCAGGAAAATTTTTTATTTGGGTACTAAAAAATACTTTATTTCAATTAAAAGCAATCCTGCAGATTATTAAATTATTCCCAAATTAATCTCTGCAAAGGTTTTACTGTACTACTGATTTAATAATTTCATATTTTTATCCCAAAATGTGGTATAAATGAGCACACATGTAGCAGTCTTTTACTCCTGCACAAAGTTGATTTTTCTATCACTTAACAAAAACATTACAAACTAACTCAGCCATGAGAGTAAAGGGTAATGGCCCAGTATAAGAATATGTATATCAGCTCTTACACTTACCTTTCAACGAAATAAGATATAACTATTTGTATAAAGGCAAGCATGTGGATGGCTGAACAGAAAAAATGCTGCAGGTTCATATCTCTGATTATGACTACCAGCTCCACTTTCATCAAGAAGTCATTATAGTTAAGCTATGAAAAACTTTGTGCATGTTTGTGCATTTTTGATCATACTAAGCATGCGTGTTTCATTTGGTTTCTTATGCATTTGTTAAGCTTTTCTGCATAGAAAAATAGCATAATGGAAAAATAAACAGTCCACAGGCAAGGGTTGTCTTTCACATTTATTGATACAGCAAACTAATTAGGTGGAGCTAGACTTAGTTAGCAAATTAAAAATTTAATGCTGAAATTGGGAATCAATCTCCCTGCTGGTATTGCCAGTGACGTCAGCAGGATGGCACTTAGGAAAGGTTATATTGGTCTCTTTACTGTTTAATGACTTTTCTTCTGCATCTAAATAAATAAATATGGCTAAGCTAGCAATTTATTTAGAATAATTACTATTATTCAAATACAGGTCATAGATTTTGAACCAATTTTCTCTCCCTTAAACATAAATAGGAAATTTCACATAACCATCCAACTCCAGACACTGCAGCATTAGGAAAACAGCTCTGCATAACATCAAACTGATGGAAGCTGTCAGTTCTTCAGCTTTTAGAAATTACTGTATTTCTCTTTCTGCTCCCCAGTTTTTCCCTTACTAGGCTCCTTCTCTGATCCCTCATTTTGTATACCTTAAAGCTGCTCTCTTTCCCTAGGCCTCAGTTCTTTGTTCTTTCACTTCTTGGGTCTTACTAAAAGAATTGTCTTTTTCTGTTGAAATGATACAAAAAAATTCATACCTGGAAGCTGATATGAAAAACACCAGGTATGATGGTGGGACTGTTGAGAAGTTATAGTATTTTTATTATTCAACTGGGCTTAACAACAAAAGCATGCTGAAAAAATGATAATCCTTTACTGCAAGGGCAGAAAGAAACAATTATATAGGCTAGAGGCTATTAGCTTTTGCATTAGTTGATCCTGCACGACAGCAATATACTAAGGTAAATACTTTCAAAATTAAAGCGTTTGTACTTGGCAAAAAAAAAATATTTTTCTTGATGTCAATGGCCCACATAAATGGTGCAAAGCCTTAGAACCTGTTGTGAGGTGAATGCTCCTGAAAATGGTAAGTCATTGTCCTATAATATTAAACAAAAGCTGTCTGTACCCAACAATCAGAAAACCCAAAGCCTGTGATAATCTCTCAACAGTTTTCAATTTCTGCGATGCGTGTATTGATGTACATGGGGTTCTGAATTTCACATCCTCCCCCTGGAGGGCAGCTTTCTAACCAAAGTGGACAATGCCCTTGTGTCGCTGTTGAGCCACTAGCAGAGAGAGGGAAGACCCGGTTCTCCATGTGGCATAAAAGAGAGCTTTTATTATTTAATTCCAACTTATATAGACTTTTCAAAGGTCACCCAGATTGGTCAGTTCGAAACCTCCCCTTAGGCAGATTGGCCAGGCCTGAACCGTCGAAATCTCAAGACACTGTTTTTAACAACATCCAAACTTTATCTTTGTTTATAAAACACAGGAAGAAGAGAGAAAAGAATTCTCATGGGAAAGATCTGTGCTAGCCACACCCTTCTGCACAGACAAGAGTTAGCTGTGGAACCGTGCTTTCACAGAGCAGGAATTGGCTAAAGATGTAGGAAACATGGTGAAGGTCAAGCTCCTGATCAATATGGCCAGGGGAACTCGCTGGCCACCAGTTAGAGAAGGGTAGGAGAGGTAGGAGGTAGGAGATAGGAGGCAGCTTCTGCCCACTTGCTGAGCCTGTGGCACAGTCAGTCTGCACTTGCTGGGGAGGAAATCCAGCACTGGGGACTCTGATTCACTCCAGCATGACTAAAGGTGATTCTCTCCTTCCAGTCCTGTGTTCCAGAAGTCTGTCTGTGCATTGGTTTACATGGCCTTTAGACAGAGAGACATTGTGTGGAACAGGTGTTCAGGTCACCTCAGGTCCACGTCTTGACTGTTCTTTTGGATTGCCACCTGGAGAGCTGGCAATAGGGTGTAGGACGCTGTAGTAAGTTGAATGTATTTGCTTAGAGTGAAAAGCCCTAAGGTGACACTGACTCCTCATGATTAACTTCTGGTTGTTCTGCCTATGAAGAAAACACCAGAGGAAGAATATTAAGTAGTGCTGTTACAAGTTTACCCTTGAGGCATATAATATTCACTTTCACTTCAAGAACCATAATCAAGAACTATTTTACCAAAGAGATACCTTCTTGGTTTCTATTTGTCCAGAAGGTAGAATTTAGGAATAAATACCTTTTAACAGTTCATGCTCTTTTATATGTATAGTGTACATGGTGTAGGTATATAGATATGTATATACTCATATATCTATATATTTAATGTTAGAGACTCCAAATTATTTTAATAGAAAATATTTATTCAATTTTTAACAAGCTAATTTTTTAAAAATTCAAATACTAAATATCTTGTTATATTTTCATGCTTTCTTTGCTTTCTTATATTTTTTTTCTCTCAAGTGATCACGCAGTGCCACCTAGTCGTTGCTGCTGAAGTTTGCAGAAAAAACAATTCAAAAGAACTATTTCTCTAAAGGGTTATTAGAGAAGTGATTTTCTCTTACTCTTGGGAGGAAGAGTAGTCCTGTTGTTCCCTCCCCACCCTCCTTCAATGTTATTCTAACATAATTTGTTTATAGAATATTTAAAAAATTAACTTTTATGTCAGTTTTAGAATGCTCACATTCATGACTATGGCATACATAACATGTTTATCTGAGCAACATACAAAGTTACCAAGCTTCTGACAGAAAACTATGAAGTGATTATTGACAAGAGCAGTTACAACAAATGTAATTGAAAAATAATTTCCCTCGTCATGTGCCATGAGGAAGTAGGAGCACGAGGCAGCCTACACTGCAGCCACAGGAAGATGTGAGTTTTAGCAGGAACATGTGGCAATAACACAGGCAGTGCTTGGGGCTGCTCCTGCAGTTAATAGAAGGACACCCCTCAGCCCGAACAACAGCAGCAGTACGGCCAGCCTCCATTTAAATATGCAGGTATAACATAAACATGAAAGGAACTTGAATGGT
The DNA here is from genome assembly GCF_008360975.1 of Lichenostomus cassidix. Classification (NCBI taxonomy): domain Eukaryota; kingdom Metazoa; phylum Chordata; class Aves; order Passeriformes; family Meliphagidae; genus Lichenostomus; species Lichenostomus cassidix. The sequence goes on along the minus strand of NC_139483.1, from coordinate 44,985,166 downwards.
TGCTTTTCAGTCTTAAAATTACTGTGTGGCTTCTCGCAGTTGTATGAAAACATTTCTCTCTTTCCATAGATCTGTATCTTAAATACTTATGTGGTAATTGGTGCCTTCACGTAAGCAATCAAAAGGCAAACCAAACAAAAATAAATAGGATTTCAGCATGTAGCAATCTGAAATCAATCTGATTCAGAACACAATCTGAAATCACAAACATCAAAGGCTTAAAAATCAAAATGTTAAGTAAATAATTTTTCCTACCTCCTGGCTTCCTTTAAATATACATAAATATTTTTAAAAGTCCCTAATTCTGGGAGTACTTTCCATTTGTAGTGTGGAAACTGATTGTATAGCCTGGATCAAAACACTTTCAGAGAAAGAGTGAATTAACAGATTTTTTCAGAGGAGTCATTTTGTACAGGTCTCTGGGTGCCCTCTAGAGTATGTGCACAGGTTGAAAGAGTGATGCATGATACTAGTTCAAATTCAGGTCCTTGATAAATGAAAAAGGGCTAATATTTTGTAACCAGTATTATCAGCTCCATCTGGCCTTTAGACTTTTTCTTGATATCGGAATTTTTGGAATGTGAGTATGAGGAAGTGTCTAACTAATACAGGTCAGCTTCCTGCAAAAGCTCAGAAACTCCATGCAGATATAAGGAACTAATCCATTAAAAATCCAACCAGACCATGAAATAGGCTTTTGTCTTTATTACCTGACAATCTCTTCAGGAGGATTTTGTTATTTTAAGCAAGCATCCTTAAAAATGCTTTTAGGATCACCTGTTGTTTTAGAACATCTTGAAGAAAATCTGTGTGAAAACATACAAAAAATCAGTGGATGGCACTGTTGGCTTGCTTGTAAAAAATCATCTCCTAAATTACAAAATCTATACATATTTTAAGGTTAGTGCTATATATATGAATATATGTTTGCCTAATACTTTAGAAATTTTTCTGTATTTGAGCAAATCCATCTTTTTTTAAAGTTTATTTTCATGCTAAAGCCTCCAAAATTAATGGTTATTTAATTCTGATATTTTGTGACTCACTTGAAACAGAAAGTGTTTAGACTAAGTATTGGACTAATAAAATAATCCTTACAATCACTGCAAGGAATATAGTAGGTTTTGCAACACCGACAAATGACTGATGTTATCTCTTTGGTCTGTAAGCACAAAGCATGAAGTTTTGGTTTATTGAAGTCTTGTACACAAAACACACTTTCTGATCCACAGAGCACCTTAGGAACTTACTCCCTCATTCAGGCTCTGATCACTTCGTCTCAGTTGATCACAAGCTCCCTCAGAGTCCTTGAACACTCTGAGCTTCTTTGAAACAAGGTGAGACAGAGAAAGTGATGTTGCTGGAAAAGTGCCATGTGGTTGCTATGTGGGGAGGGAACACAAACCCAGTGACAAGGCAATTGCCTTCCCTGGAGCACAGTGCTCTGAGATCATTTGATGCTTGGCAGCATTTATTCCATGCATGCAGTCGGGAGGATACCTGTAAATCTTCTTCTGTGGATCATGTGGGTTGGCAGAGGAATAAGGAACTGCCAGGCTCCTTTGCCATAGTTGTAGAGGCTGGGGCTTCCATCATTTACAATGGAGTTAATTCCATTGAAAATAAGCACACTTGGAAGTCATACCTAAGTTTTGAATGCAAACAAAACCAAACACAGCCTCATTGTCAACCTTTGAACCTGCACTGTGGACATTGGTGCTGTGTGCTCTGTTTGTTAGCTTGCTCACAAGGGAGAGATGAAATGCTCACCTCTGTGTGATGGATGGACCAGGAAAATGAGGTATGTTGTGTTTATGCTGTGGCTTTTCAGCATGATCTGCAATCAAGTCAGCCAAAGGATTGCCTCCAGGGTGAGCCCCCACATAATGTGGAAATGGCATCAGAAGTTTCTAAGTAAACCAAAACTTTCTTTATTGTTCTGACAGTATGGCACTTACCTGCAGGCATACTCATATGCACATGAGGCTACATGGAGCTAAATCAGGAAACCTGCTAAGGCTCCCAGGAGCTAGGAACACTTTAAATGACTGTATTATGATTCCAGGTATAGGGGAATACAGCTTGACAGCCAGAAAGCACTGAATAACCAGTAAGTACTGAATACAAGAGAAAGATTCCCATGGAATTTGAGGGGATCCCTTGGTCCTCTGTCCTAAATTCCAGCTGGATGGATATCTAGCTAGGGGCAGAGGCAACAGACCTTCCTTCCCTCCTTCCTATTAGGGTTTTTGCAGAGATATTAACATTGTTACATTTTATTGAAACTGAAATTCTGAAATTTTAAAACTATTTGCTATTTTAAGATAGAAGGAAAGAAATATCTTACTTTTATTTTTGAAACGGAGTGCTGTAACTCTAATGTACCAGTCAAGGTCCTACAAAGTGCAATGCAGACGGGGATTGAGTAAAGGGTTGGGGATTTTGTTTTTCTATTTATGTGCTGTAGAGCTTACCCAGCCTCTCTTACATTAAAAGTGATATGAGTTTAAATACCATCTAAGGGACTTTGGTTTTGTGACTCAAAAGTCTTGAAGGAGCCTTTTATCCTGACATATAATATATTTCTGGCATGTCTGTTGCATCTCCACACTTTTCATCTAGGCATCCACTGTTGTCATGGCTACAGGATCCATACTCTGAAAAATAATGAATAAATAAAATCCCCTCGATCGGAGTAGAGGAAAAGAATATTTTTTCTGAGTACATGAAAAGCAGTTTTCTGTATCAGACTTACTTTAAGACTACAATTTCAAATTAAAAGAATTTTGTTGCGAGTTCAGTTTTATTCCCACAAATTTGAAGATGGAATATACTGAATGCATGTAGTCAACAAGTGAGCTCACAGCTGGGCACTGCTGGAAGAGTATGAAGCACTGAACCTGGAAATTGATCATGAATCAGCATCTCTTTGCATTACCCTGTGAAGAGAAATCTCTCCCAGAAATTTGGTAAGATTTTTTACACAGAAGCGGCCAAGATTCCTTAATCCATGAAGTTCAAATATTTCAAGATGCCGATAGCAAAATATTTCTTCAATGTAAGTAATGTGGGAAGTGGGGACAGAGTCTGTGGTGTAACTCCATTAAAAATGGAGGGATTCAGCTTCAGGAGTAGATATAAATGATGTGTTTCTAAATGTAACCTCAGAATAATTGTGCAAAATGGTAGATGACTGTGCTTTGAGTCAACTCTTCTAGCCTCAGGGATTGAAAACAAATGGCACAGAGTTTTAATTCTCTGACTATTGAGTTTTGTAAAGCTGGTACTACTATAGATTGACAAGAGCATTACTTTGATTACATAAGGCATTGTGCCTCGTCAGACAAGGCAGACAGTCCCCACTGCCTTGCTCATGGCTGTTGGGAGGCTTTTGTGAAACTCAGCACACTCTCCTTGTCACGCCATCCTTTCCCTGTGGCTGCTTGCAGAGGTCTCCACTTGAGTCCCACAGCCAAATTCCTATCTCAGTTGTGCTTTTAATAAGCAAATGCCTTCACTGTGGTGCATAGGCATAACTGATATAAGGTGTGCAAATTGCACAGTTGCCTTCCCTTGCTACCATTCTTCCCAAAATGTTCAGAGGAAGCCTGCTTACATTACTGGTTGTCAGAGTGTTTCTGTAAGGTCAGACCTTGGCTGCCACGATGCTCGAGTGGATTTGTTCCTTATTGAAATAGAATAGCTCCTCTGCCCTGTCACATATAAACACTGCTGCTCTGGATTCTGTCATAGGTGTCTGATTCTGAAAGATTTCATTTCTTGCTGGCAATAGCAAACCTACTTGCTAATACAATTTAGTGGAGTTTTAATCAGCAGCACAAGGCTGCTCACAGAGCAGCTCTCAGACATCTGCCATACATTTCCCATATCTGACAGGAGTTTTCCCAAGGCACATGCCATTTATCAAGGAAGGCATGTGATGCTGTCTCTTACCAAAACCTGTTCTCTTAATGCATGTGTAATGAGGTGGCTAATGCTTTGTGAGTAGGAGTGCCCAGCCTTAATAAATACTGACATGCACTAAATGATACCAAAGGCTTTGGAGTTATCCTGCAAAAAAACCCCAAAAACCCTACATATATATTTGCATACAAAAACAAGTTTCCAAGTATGATTAAAAATTGAATTGAATATTTTTGTTTTAATTTTTTGCTGCTCTCTGTTAAGCATAGGAAAACAAAACAGAAAAATGCACTGTCTCTTGCTGTTGTGGTAGTATTAACACAAAGAAGCCCACAATATCTAAGCCCAAAGAATGCATTATAACTAAACATTGTAAAGCTGAAAATAAACATTTACAGAGAGGAAGCAATAGTTAAACACAATGTATAAATTCAGGGGGAAGACCGTGCTTATCTGGCCAATAGCCTTTCTGAGCTCAATACTGCAAACAGTAATTCTGATCTACTTCTGATTTTTGTGTATTCTGAGCAAACTATAAGTCCTTGCCTTCTGGTATAAGCAAGAGTCCAAGACCAAGGACTTTTATAAAGGCAGTCTTTTACCTTCTCTCTGATAATCAATATATATTTTCCCTTGCTATCTTTTGTCTTAGAAGGTCAAAGCACTGACTCTTCACCTTTGTTGTGCAAAATTTCTGCAGGCTAAAGCTGCTGAGACCACACTGCCCCCAAGTCCCAAAGCCCATTATATACTGAGCACTGTCTTCTCTAGCTGCTTGGCTGAAAGCTCTACAGCTCTCTAGAACTGTATCCTCTGATTTCCTATTTCATTCTGGGGTTTTTCTTCAGCTATTCACTACAGGCTGCTTGATATAGACAGCTACACCCCCACTCTGATTTTAACAGCAGGAGCTCCAACATAGTTTTGGTCAGTATGTTTGTTACCGTGAAAAAACACTACATTTTTCTCGAGCTTGGGCTAGGGTCTCTGACTTCCTTTTTCCCAAAACAGCTATGGTATAAAACCCAAAGAGCCACAGCATGTGCCTCATTGGGTTCTCCCTGAGCTGGCATGCAGGGCGACAGCCACCAGCTTGCTTTAGGATCCTGGGCAAGCTGCTTCACTTCTGTGAGATGTTATCTGTGAAACTGGAATAGTCTTTGAAACTACATCGCTGTCTGCCACTCTGTCCACAAGAACAACTCTGTTAGCAATTAACTGATCTGTGTATTTACAGGATTAAAGGATCTGGTTTCTCTTACTAGGTCAGTTTACTCTGCTGTAATTAGCCTTATCCTCTTCTTACAATTAGTGTCACACCAAAGCCTCACAGCTTAACACGGGCCAAACTCTGAGAATGTTCAAATTCATATCTCAGTGGTGTAATTGAAAACAGTTTGTAATCTTGTATAACTTTTTGTTCTTCTTCCACTTTCACATATACAAGACGCTTTAAAATGGTAATTTAGGCTTGAATGTCAGAGTTTTGCCTAACACGGGGATGTTGAAAGTGGCATAGGAGTTTCCAGAGAAACCTATGTTAAGCACTACAATAGGGGAGCACACAGCCCACTGCTGAATGACCTACCTTCCCTTCATCTAACCAAGCTAGCTAGATGTGATCAAGTCTGATTTGAAAGCAGATATTCCACCAGCAGGGCTTATGGATGTGCTTGAGCACACTGACACCTTATTGAAGCCATCTAGCTTTCAATCTAGGGCTAGCCTGGAAAGCAACCACTGACCTCATACACCAGGCTTATTTGTGTCTATGGAACATCAGCAACATAAAGATAAGAAAACAGACTGATGGGAAAACACTCCTGTTTCCTGCATGCAGTGATTTTCCCCCTCTACACCTAATGGCAAGATGAATCCTAACTTTTAATTTGAAATACCTGATACAGAGATATTAATCTGAGCCAATTGTTGAGATGCCAATAGCTGATTGAGACAAACAGCTCCTTTCATGAGGGCCTTTATTAGATGTCCACATTGGATGAGTCATTCTGCAAAAATCCAGATGAAGCTCACCTAATGTGTGAAACAACTTCTACTTTTATAAGCAATATATAGTACATTACTGAATATAACATCACATCCTCAGTGCTTTGAACATCCTTGTGGATTTTAGCTGGAATTTTCTGGTGTGCACTTAGTGAATCAAAAGCTACATCATGATCCCAAACAGAACTGCCCTAATGCTAGCCAAGCAATTAAATTCAGTTATTTTCAAACTTTACTCATTGGCAACAGAGGAAATCAATGCTTTTAATACCCGTTCTTGGTGATGCTCTCTTCAACATCATCTGGAGCTCCACAACCTTTGCTCCTTGATTGTCTTGAATGATTTATCATTTACCTGCTCTCTTTGGGTAATTCTTGACTCTAGTATTGTATGTCCTACAGAAGTTAAACCACAAGCAGAAGACTGTTTACTGGAGATAATCATTTTAAACATGTAAGAGGAGTTGCAGTTGCTGTGGTCTGTGAGTAAGGAGGTGCTGATGCAGTGTGCTCCATCGCCAGGTGTTGCACACATTTATCAGTCATGACGTTATTTCTCTGTGTTGTTCCTCATGACAGAATAATAGTCTGTATGGTCTTTATACACACATAGTCAGAGATTATGCCCTTGTATAGCATATAATCCTCCTCCCATCTTATACGCTTGTTGCTGATGACAAACACGCCTATGTAACCCAGTCCCCTCCTCGCAATAGAATGGGCTCAGCAGAAGAGCCAGACCTCTCTGTGCTTTGTGTGCCACCTGAGCTGGCAGGTATCCCCTGTGTGGCAAAGCACCACAGCTTCTGATTCTTGGGCTTTAATTTTACCTTGCCCATTTGGAGCCACTCCCCTAGCTTGAAAACAGCTTCAGAATCTAATCCATCGAGAAGCTCCCTAGGTACCTTCTTACAGCAGGAAAGAAGTCAAAACTTCTCAGGATTAAACCGTTGCATTTAAATTTAAATTCCCTCACCTTCCCTAACTTTTGACTGTTCTGTTTTCAGCTCAAACATGTCCCAGGTTAGCTCAAAATGTCCCAGGTTTCTAAAAGACTTTTGCCCTGTTTCTGTCACTTCACAAAAGCAGTAGATGAACTGATAGCAAATTTAGCTTACCCATAATTTGTCTAATTCATTGCTTTAACATTTTGTGTTGTAGTACTGGGCTGTTGTTAATAGACAACAATAGCTGGAAGTCAGGTTTTAATTTTTTAAAAAATTTATTATTATGTCATTAAAATGGTGAATATCTGCAATATGGAGGAATTATTGAAGAACATGGTCACACGTAGATTAGATGATCTGCCAGTCAAGTAGCTCTAAGTCTTCTGACAAGTAACCATCAGCAACTGGAAGTCATCTGTTAGACCACTCACTGAACCTCACTGGTGTTCCACACTACTCTGCAGCAGCTGAGAGATTTGGCCTATGAATGAACACCTCTTGTCCACAGCAGAGAAGGAGTGGCTCTCTGATGCTTTTGCAGCTCCTTTCCTTTTTTGGTGTCCTCTGAGAAAGGTATTCAAAACAAGGTTAAAAACACCCTGTATCAACAGACAGAGAATTCAAACCACTCAAAAAAATATGAGAACTTTCAGAAGGCTGAAGACAAGCAGTTATTTTCTCTTGCTTTCTCTAATGGAACCAGCCTGTAATGTAATACACCTGGTCTCCGTGTACAATTCCTGTATCTTTGCAGTTAATTTTTTTTACAATTAAATAGTTTGTACCATTGGAGATATTTCATCTCAACAATCATCTGCTATCTAGTCATTCTCCTTATTTTCCTAAAAATAACCTCCATGTGAAGGGCTGGACATTCTACATGTTCAAATATAGAACAAATCTTCTGTTGCAAATCACTCAAGCAACATATATTCCTATTCAGGAGGGATCAGACTTAGGCTTGAGAATTAGGACAAATTAATTTCATTACACATTAAGTCAAAGAACAGCTGCTGAATCTGATACTATTTCTTAAAATGAAATCTGTGAAAGCCCCAGATTATTTTCTTCCATGCACTGTCTTCTTCATCCCCCTTCCCGCCATTTCAAAAAAATACTGGTGTTTAGTCTCACAAGAAAAGATGTTGGCAAAGAGTGCACAGCTTCAAAAGCAAGGCAGCGGGCTCAGACTCATTTTTGTACTATACAGCTACAATAATTCTGAATAATAAAAATCATAATAAAACCGTATATATGCACACACATGTAGTTGCTCCATCACCCTTCTCTCTGCACTCAGTAAATCTCTCTTGTTCACAGTTATATCCACTTCTCATTTTCCCTGTCTTTCCACTAAGTTTCCACAGGAAACACTGCTGTGGTCAGAACAGTGTACAGACATTTTGCCTGTATGGATCAGATTTGTGTTTGGGGGCTCTTGTCCTGCCCTCAGTCCTCATGTATATCAGCCGGAAAAGATGTTTGGCAAAATCTTCACAATCTTCACAGCTTGGCACAGGCAGTAAAGAAAAAAAAAGTACTATTTCCATAGCATCTGTAGTCTTTTATTGTTATAGACAGGAGAAGCAATTATTTCCTCATTTCTAAAATCTTTTGATCACATAATTAATAAATCCAAGGGACTCTTGAAATTGTTCTCATATTCTGTTAAAATAATCCAAAAGGCAAGGCACATTCATATGGTGCAAGATCCCTCTCTGCTTGTGTTTTGTTGGGTTTTTTAATTGCACCATATTAACTGGAGATTTTGGTGCTGCTCTTGCTCTACATACCCAGTGGATATTTTGTGGGGGAAAAAATCCCATTTTTTCTTCCTCTAAGCTAAGAACTCTTTATGCCATTCAAAAATCTGCCAGATAGCCATACTGCATAGCTACAAAAAGATACTTATCCACCATATTTCAGAGCCACAGGTCTATTTAATTAATGATAATGCAAATCTTTGCTGAAGTAACTGTAAGAATATGTATGGTAACTTTGAGAAACAGATTAACATACTCTCAGGTTTTGTTTGAGTAGCATTAGGAGCTGCATTACTTTTTCTTTGACCCCAGCTCAATGGAAGAAACAAAAAACTGCAGTTAAACCTTTTCAATAAGTCAACAATTTCCCATGCTTCCCTGCTGACTTACTGCTTCATGGCAGAATAAACAGCTTCAGAGAAGATACAAACAACTCACTAGAATTCACATCTAGTTGCATTAAGTACCACAGCCAGAAAGCTGTGAAGAGTTGTATCATCTGTCTGGCATAAATACTGGAAAAAACACAGCATATGGATATTTGTACAATGAAGCAAAGGAAATTTACATTTTGAAAGCATCATCAGGAAACAGCTTGCTGGCTAGAGGAAAGTATTTGTGACATTTTCTTCTTGCAGCAACCGGATGTATTTAGCTACCATAGTGGCAGCTATACTCTGGTTACAGGACAAGGGGGTAGCATATTATTTAATTTGATAAAGCACCCTGAATGATATTTATAATGAGTGCAGCACAGAGTCCTTTACATTAAGGAGACGGTTGAGGATGCTCAGAGGATTAGGAATCAATAGTTTCATAAGGACTTTTATTGGAGCTTCTGAACAGGAGTTGGACTATACAACTTCAAGGTACATGCATCAGAAGTTTAGTTTAGTCCCAATCCAGAGTTTCCTTAGAATTGCCTAAAAGCACCTTTGAAACTTTAACCCAGTATTTTAATCTATAACTGGTTTAGCCTTACTTGAAGCACCTGACCTTTGAATGCAGCAACAAGACTTTTCAAGACATGTTTTTCACTAGTGGCATCCGGATCGCCAGGCCTTCTTTAAGGCTGTGCCAAGCAAACTGACCAACCCATTTCAGCCACACAAGGAAAACCCAAAGTTCCCTTTCTCTCCTCTCCCCTCTTTATTTCATCTCTCACAGCATATATAGGTCGGTTTGTACCAGCTGCGAAGGCATTCCTAATCTGGGTGGAGAGTTCCCACCTCCAGGGAGCAGCTGTAACTGGTGCTGTGTGCTGCTGCTCATCTCCCTCCCGAGCCTGGCACAAGCAGCTCGCTGTAGATCAGCCGGCTGGGACTGCAGCAGTGGCACCCTCAGCTGCTCGCTGCATCCAGCTGTGCTCCAGCTGCTTGAGTTATTCTGTGATCCAGAGTTCACTGTCATTCCTGAAAGGGTGACAATAAATCTATTCCATCCTGTAACGAAAGGAAGGAAAATGGACAGGTGAAATTTGATAGTGATGGGAAAGAAAGGCTCATGACAGAAGCAGATGCAGAATGACATATAACAAGAAAATAATCCACCTTTGAAGTAACTATAAAAATCAAATAAACCCACTGCACAACATTTGGGGTATTTTTTTATTATGTATGGTCAACATCCAGGGCCTTGTCTTTGACTTTTTGTATTTTATATATTTCCTCTAGCACTTTACTGCAGAGAACATCGTATAAAGTGACATTTATTGTTTCTACCTCCCTTTATATTTATGTTCCTCAGATAAGCAAGGAGAAAAAGAGGTTGAATCACTGCAGGAAACTCCTCCAGTTAAGCTCATTTCTCCCATGCCCTCTGTTTTACAGTGGTTGTAGATACGACACTTCAATGTCTGTAGATGATTGTATTTCATAGCAACTACTGGCCCTTGATGAATGGAATATGCATTTGCACCCTGTAACACATCTGGCTTTTGGGTTGGACCAAGGAAAAAGCTGGACATATGCAATCATTCCAAATGGCTGTACATCCCATGGTGTACAAGGTGAGGAAAGTACTTAAGAACTCTACAGGTTGTGCTTGTGGAGGAAAGTTTTAAAGCTTTTCCTTCAAGATGAAGGGAAAGTCTAGAAGAGCTATTTTACTGAATCAAATCTCAACAGTGGGACTGATTTTTTAAGATACTCTGCAACTTCTACCCACATTCATTGTTGTATTGTTGTGAGAGGTCTGAATGTCCCTCACTTCAGAAAACCTGAAAGGACATGTGGTATGATGTGGAAACCTTTCAGTTTAAAAGTAAAACCAATCTTTGTAGGAAAAGAGAAGTTCTGACTTTTTGTTCCACTTCACTTTCTGATGTCCTCTTAGGGTGATGCACTGAAGTGGCAATCTCTTCCCTGGACTTCTGCAAAGTGTATCCCCAAATTCTCACAGCTGTACAAGCAAGAATAACCCATATATTGACTAACAGCTGGACAATGCATAGTTCAGAACTCAGCACACTATCTGCTTTAGTAAGGAAAATAATTAAAAGTATTAAAATAATGTACTGGGTATAAATGACAGCTGTGACAGGAAAATGAGAACAACTTTCATGTTTTTATTGCTGCCTTAGAAGCAATTGATAAACAGTACACTTCATATATAAATGAGCATGTGTCAATATATGACAACAAAAATAAATTACAGTGACATAGTATTTAACTTTACAAGGTTGTACAAAATTTCCAAATATGAATAGACTTCAACTTAAAAATTTGAAATAAGTTAAAACTTCAACTATTCTGAAGACTTAAAAATATACATACAGTTTCACTCAATCACATCATTTACAGTATGATTTTTTTTAAGCTGTTTAGTCTTATACACCCATATATTTTTGACTGTATTAGTGGAATATATCCTGCTATATGCAGCTTTACTGCAGTGGTATAAAGGGGTTCCCTGAGGGCACAGAACAGGCTTTGAGTGTTTATATTTTAACTAATTTGATTACATTTATTAGCTGGAAATATAAACCCAAAGTGTGATTTATCTGTCCTATAATGAGAGATTGATTTATCTGCTCTTTCTAGAATTTCCATTGATGCTAATGAGAATTTTGAACAAAGCTTAACAGCAGAATTGAGCTAAACTAAGTCTGTTTAGCTAGGATGAATTAGGTCAAATTATATAATGAAGTATTTGAAAAATATCTGTTTTGTGTTGGATATCTTTATAGACTACATAGCTAATCATGGCTATGCACTGAGATATTTGCTTCCACAACTAGTAGGAAAATATATTTAATATGGTACTTTGAAGTAATTGGATGGACTATGGATTGGTATTTTTAACACCTCAATTATATGCACATGATTATTTTATCAAATATTATGAAGATTAAAAGCATTGCCCAAAACTCCTTGGCTGTTGAGTATGTGATAATTGAGAATGCCAAGGGTCTAATTCAAGCTGTAAAATAAGGTAAGGTGGAGGAAATTCTTACTGCAGCTGGATCACTCCTGATAACTAAAGCTTGTGCAAACAGACTGTGCACCATCAAAAAGGCAAAGGCTTGAAACCATTAGTGAGAAAACAAATGAAGAAAGAAATTTGAACCAAATGGCACATGTGAGAAAATTGCCTAATTGTCAAAAATACAGGAAGACACTTGTGCAGAGGTTGGTCTCAAACTGTCTGCAGTGAATTTGATAAGAAATAAAAAAGAAATGCAAGATGTCTATTTGTGAGACTGAATTTTCTCTTCTCTAAATATAAACTATCTGACTATTGCACCAGTAATCCACAATCTTTCCTCCAAACAAATAAATGTTCTGTGTACATCATTTAAATGAGAAAGGAAGAAAAGAAGTTATAAACAGGGCAGAGCCATGCAATTCCTCATTTCCATTTTTCTCTAACGTTATTGGTAATAAAGACCACTGCAGTCAACAATTCAGCTGGAAATTATTTTAGAAGCCACTGTTTTTGTTGTGTGAATATGCTGTCATTGGGCAGTGGGAAGGAGGAAAGCAACTGGAAGGAGGTATATATATATGTACACACGTATATATACTTATATATTAAAATGGCTGGGGATGGCTTGCTCTGTTTGCTCGGTTTTCCAAGAGAATTTCTTTGCAGGCTCCTGCCCAGGGGGAGCAAGGTGTGGGGTTGTAATGCTGATGGGAGACCACACATTCCAGCCCCTCACTATGGTGCAGGGGCCTGGCTACCCCCTGCCCATCTGGGAAATAATGTGCATTTCAGAAGCACAGAGGGAGTCGTTCCATCAGCTGAAGCTGGCTTGGATCAGCCCCCAGAAAAGGCTGTTGTTCACCGTCGCTAAGAGAGCACAGAGCAATTTCACTCAGCAACAGACTGTGTCATTAAGTGAATTAATAGCAGTCAAAGAATGTTGTAGCATAAGAATCCAGACAAAATTTCCTTCTACAAATCTGTATCTAAAGGGAGTCCTCCCAGACTGAAGAGAAGGACAGTTTCCCCAAAGGAAAGCATCGACATGATGAAGACTTCAAAACACTCTAGATTGTTTACTCCTCTTGCAACTTCTAATCTCAAATTACTTCAATCAAAACAATTACACTTCTCTTAATTGCTTGTTCTGTGTTCTGCCCCTGTTTTAGCTCCAGAGAGGAAAAAGAACATGGAAATATATCTCAAAAGTTCAAGCAACATCTAGTGGTTATGTAAACTTTACCTCACCAACCGCTTGGCACACAGTGTATTACTGTACAATCAGATATGTCTTTTATATCCCATAATTTGCTTTTTATCTTAACTAGCAAGCCACTCTATGAGCAACAACTAAAGAAATGAGTTTATCTGCTTATATTAATGCAATTGTTATCAGGGGCATACAGGGTAAAAGTCATTTGTAGATTACAGTAATATATTTGCAAGAAAATTTCCACACGGGAAGGTGCCACCTGATTAGTTTTATATGGAGAGTTAGGGAAAAAAAAAAAAAAAAGATGTTAAAGCATCTTGGCAGGAGAAAATCTCTAAGGAGCAAAATGTTCCACTGTGATAGTTCAGTGGGAGCCAAGTTTTGACAGCACATTTTGGGCTGATACCCATGCGGTGAAAGGAGAAATGTGAGCTCTCATAGGACACTTGACCTGGACCAGTGTATTGATTTTTCTACCAACACACAGCCATCGACCTTCTGCCCTCAGGATTGCAATGCTGGCAGTCATTCCAGAGAGAAGAACAAAGTTTTTGAGTCTCTCTCATTACATCTGCTCATACTCTGTTTTTTATTAGCTGCAAAAGGGAAAGTTCCTCTAAAACACTGAAGCCAAGGAAAACGATTGCTCTTCATCATTATCCACCTCTACTCTTCCAATTACTGTGCTAGTGTTTTGCAAACTGCTGTCAATACGAGCTAAGGCCAATTATTCTCTGTGAGCATTTATCGAGACATAGAATTTAATTACTCAGCAGAAAAATTGCTGCACAGGAAGGCAGGTGTTAACAAGAAAAAGATCAACTTGGCCAATAACTTAAAAAAATTTAATATTTTGTATAGTACCTGAATGGGTAGCTATGACTAGATCAATAGACACCAGACTTGGAGTGAATGCTCAAACACTCTTTACACAGCAGAAACTGAGGGTCTCCTTTCTACTGTTTCCTGTTATTTTATCAGTTTACAATACATTCAGCTCCACTGGTTTTGCTGAAGAAAATCAGTTTTATAAGGAGTACAATCACAAATTCCTTTTCATGAAACCTATTTCTGAGCTGCTTAATTACTGCATTCAATTTCTCCTATTCTTCAAAATCAGAAAACAACAGGCAAAAGTCAATTTATTTAAAATTTTCAAGCCTTAAAAGTATATGTTCAGATATTGTCTCTGGGACTTGTTTTGCTCCATATTCAGCAGAACAGAAAGCTTTCAAGTAATAGGAACATATCAGGAAACACATAAAATATGTTCATCAGATTCCTGCAATGTTATCTCTATTTCTATCACAAAAATACCCGCTATCTCCAAGTAGAAGCAGGAAGCTTATGGCTCCTTCTTGTAACAACTTGACTGGTGTGGCCCACACCCTTCCTGCTGTGGGGTGGCAGGGGCAGGAGTTCAGTTCCAGCTTCCCGTGAGGCAGAAGTCCCATGACTGCTGGTCAGCTTTGAGGCAGGAGGAATTGGGGTAAGAGGCAACTGGGTGAGGGGACACCTCTAGAAACCCAGGGATAATTCCAATTAAAAAAAATGACATCTCCTTCACTGATATCTTCTAACATCTACAGCTTTTAAATACAAAAGTTGACATTTTATTTATTGTTTTCTTGCTTCTTTTGGAAAGCAATGAATAGTAATTCAGGCTTTTTTAAGCTTTAACTAAGTACTTAACCATGCACTTAGTACATGGACTTCAATGATCCATCCTTATGCAGCTTGCTTTTGAGAGCAGCTGTCCATCCTTAGTCTTTATATTTTACCTCTAATGATGGATTCTGTGTCAGTCAATACGCATTGCAGAGACTAAAAAACAAGATTTTAAAAAAAACCAAAATGGCATCTGTGAATATTAGTTTAAATTTCTCTTGCATTTTTCATGCTGATCCTGTTTCACAGCAGGAGAAATATGCAGCTACATAATGTGGCTGTACAGTTTTGAAAACAAGTCTGAAAGGACCTTCCATCATATTCAGTGAAGTGCATGGGCAGTGCAGGACATAAATGCTGTTCTATCCTTTTCACAGAGGATTTTGTTCAGACTAGCCTATGGTCAGGATTTCACACTCAGTTTGAATAAAGGAATGAAACATGTACTCAGATGTACTTCTACAGCCTGAAAAGTGGAAAGTTTTGGTCCTAATATCGCTTGTAAAATAAACATCATTAATGGCGATATGAGGCAAGCAAATGGAAAGTATTTCTGAATCAGAAAAAGTCTCGCCAATGGAGGACAAAAACTGCCAAACTCCAGCTATATCTGCTTTTATATAGCTTTGCAGGTGCAAAGAAATGTCATATTTTTATATTGATGGCAGAGGGTGTTCAATAGGTATATGTGATAGGTATATTCAATAGGAGGGGAATGATCTCTCTGAAGGATAAAAGTAATGAGAGGAAAAAAGTACTGAGCATCAGGAAATACTGCAGAGGTCTATTTCTTGTGATGATTGATGTGATGTGATGTGATGTACCAGCACAAGGCAGAGTGCAGTACGGTGCAGGGTTCAAAGTAAATTGGCTTATTTCTTTTGCCCCACAGTGTTAATTAGTCTGTGCCACAATCATAATAATTACTAATGTGGAAACATTTAGCACAAATTAATGAATGCCGTTTGGCCATTTCCTCATCCCTTTGGCATCTCTAGACTAGGTAGTATTTCAGGAGTGACTACAGTTGCTTTGTTACCAAAAGATTTCAATACAGAAGAAAAATAGACTCAAGACAAGATGTTTTGAAGCCACATTAAGAAATGAGATTCTTGTCCAGAGACTATATTTCCATGACAGTGTAAAATTTTTCAGATCTTCTGAACGTTTTAAGTAAATTAACTATACCTCTATGAATGAATTGAAAAAAAAATTAAGTTCTCTTGGCACAATAATGTCCTATGCTTTTCTAATTGTTAGGCATGGTTGTGTGATGACCACCAGATCATTTCAACAGTCCTTCCAGAAAGCACACTAAATAGCTTTGATCCTGGAGTGAGTAATCCCATCAAATTCCTGGAAAATGCATATGCACCCAGACAAACAGGCCATGCTCACATATCAAGGCACAGTTATTTAGTCCTAGAGTGCCATAATGAGTATCTCTGCACAGAGGCCTGAGTGGGGTGTCAGGCTGCTCTGCCAACAGTGTAGCTGATGGTGACGTGTGCTTTTGGCTTACAGAGTCATTCATACACTGAACTTTTTTGGGCACTGTTTACATGTGTTGATTCACCCTTACGCAAGGAGGATGTGCACATCTATAAAGCCTTTAATGCCTTGGGGTTTTTTCCACACCTTCTGCCAAGTTACATAAACTGCACAGCTTCACTATCTTGGAAAAAATGTTACCTCTCCTCACCACCATTGGATTGAATGTTTTTATCACCATTTACACAAGACATTCCCTTAAGCCAACGTCACACAGTCAAGGTTTTACTGTTTACAAACCCAGAAGGGGATGAATGATCTAGATGTACTGTGCATCTCTTAGTCCCACCAGGTGAACAAGGTTTTTAAAACTCGCACAATTCCACCCGTGAGACTGGCAAATGAAAAGCATTACTCCATGCAACAGAAAGGGCAGAGCAATAGGATGGGATGAGGGAGGATGGTAATTTTTTTTCTCTCTCATTTCTAATGGGAGGAGTGCTGTTCATACCTCAAAGAATTTGCAGTAGTGACTTGCCTAATTTTCCCTTTATATGTTTGTGACATTTGCCTCAAACTGCTTTTGTAATGACTGGGTTTCTCTTAACACTGAAAAACTGGCAGTGATGTTCACGTGGGCATAGGAGTTTCTCTTATGCAAACTTAGATGGAATCTACTCTAAGTGGACTTTTTTTTCTTATTTAAAAAAAGGCAGGGTGATTTTGGTTAAAGCACCAGAGTTAAACCCAGTGCAGCATTGATGCAATAGGTCAGTAAGTGAAATCTGTCCATGAATTTCCAAATTTTGTGTAATCTGTGAAAAGCCAGCTCAATACACTGAAAACACCACATCCAGAAATAAGGACAATACAATGGCAAAAGTATGCACTAAGGAAAGACGTGGAAAATTTTCTTGCAGATAAGCAGAGGAGACTTAAACACAGTTCCACTGTCCAGTTACAACTGATGAGGCATCGGAGGCAATGTTGACCATGCCTAACAATCTCAGCATAAGTTTGTATATACATCCATAAACATTGCTCTAGATGTGGTACATGCACAGCAGAGTCACTGAGATATACACAGTGCATGGAGATGTATAGGTACAATATGCATACCATACAATGCAACACATGTTGGAATAGGCCATGAAATAAGTAGCCCTTATCTTAATGTTTTCCCATGTTACCTGTGCTCCTTCCATTAAACAATCCCTGACAGGGCTAACTGAAACACTCTTGAGCCACTTTAATATCTAAAATTAAGCAAACATCCTCAAGCACATCTAGGAATGTATCCGGAAACAACTACAATGATATTTCTTGAGAAAAAAAATTACAATCTATGTAATATTTTGAATGTGCCGTGTGAGTGGTGAAGAGCAAAGTCCCAAATACCAGTACAGCATAGGCAATGAGTTTGCCAGTTCAGATTGTGAAAAACTGTGATGCTTTATCTCAGCCAGGTGCAATGCCACAGAGTGAAATAAAATAAACATGAAATGAAATAAACACAGTGTGTAATTCCTATTCATACTCAACTTGCTTTCAACAAATAGCACGATTGCATTATCTCTGCCTTACATTAAAAGCTGAAGTACAAAAATGCCCAAATATCAGACATTACAAATTAGCAGTTTGCCCGGTATCTTTCTGGCAGCTCAAAAACATAGAAGTAGAAAAATGCAGATGCTATAAATTATCTATGCCTGTTAAAAGGAAGAACATCCTAGTTAATTGAAGTTTTAAATTCCTTGAAAACTTGAATGCCATGCATGCTTTAGCCAAAACCAGAAGTGTTTGGGTATCATGGGAGAGCAGTGCATGAGTTAGAACAGGCAGCCATCCTTACAAACACCTCAGCTCCACCAGACACCTCTACATTCCCTTGGGGCTAACACAAAGCAACCTACAAAAATATATCACTTGGTGTTGCTCCCATAAGCCAATGCAGTGGTATTTGAATGGGCAAATACATAAAAAATAAAAAGAATATATAAAATAGCAAATCACAGGGGCTGGAAGCAGGTTGTGAATAGGGACTTCACAGATTTGCATGGGTCAAAGAATATTCAGAACTAACACAATGAGTATGCATGTTTTTTTAAATTTCCAAATGCATTAAAATACATAATGATTAATGAACTGAGTGAAGTTCAAACTAGTTGGAGTTTGGGACAACAACTTTAAGGACAGGTCATCCCCTGGTCAGGCTAGGTGAACAGCCAATTTGTGGCACAGACCATTTCTGCCAAGAAGAACCTAGCAAATGTGAAGCCTTCTCCAGTTTTTTTTGGTATGTCATACATCTTTAGAAAAGAAAGTATCAAACAGCAACACTATACAACTCCTGAAATTAATAAAGTGTCTTTTGATAGTGTGAGAGCAGATAACTTTGCATAGGGAAAGTGTGAAAGGAAAAAAAGCCTGACAAAAAGACAGGCTTGTAGAGCATATTTTAGCTAATAATCTAGGAGCCATCTGGAGGAAAATGAGTGTTTAGAATCTCAAATATAAATTTGAATAGGGATGCATAAACTGTCAGATGGGCAAAGGGCAAATAAAAAGCACTTTATAAAAAGCATGACACTGGTTGACCATTCCTATTGTATATAGGGTAGCATGATGATAATTGTGTCTTCAAAATTATTTATCCTGCTCATTAGGGAAAAAAATGATAAAAACTTCCTTTTGCTTTGATGTTTACATTCTGTAGAGGCAAACCAAGTGTACTTTGGGACCTCTACTCATTTTTAGATATATATGGTTGATAATGAACCAAGATTTTTTAGAATGTTGTTCTTGCAGAGTAAAGAAATATAATAATTAAGACAGCAAAATAAGAAGATTAAATTATACATAACAGAGAAAGGTCACCAACTGTCTCAGAATTCTGAGTGCATATTCTGACTGCCAGAACCCTTTAGGCCATTTATTGTTTAGGTTACACAGATCCACAGGTTTAGATCCTGGGAACTACTCAGATCTTTCCTATATTTGTTTAGCTTTAGAACAGTGCCAGAGTGATTTGCAGTTTACCTTTGTTGAAAGTGTGTTAAGCAGGAGTAGGAAAAAGTGCTTCATGCATCACGACTTCTGCCCTCGGATGTTCAGATCAGACATTTCTCACTGCCTATGCCATGACAGAAGTAATAAACTTCTACCACAATTTTACACTGAAAAAGCCAAACCTATATTTTAATGTATTCTGTTGCCTGTTCAGAGGCTGACAGTGATTGGGGTCTATTCTGCAAAGCTTTCTCCAGACTACCCAATGGCTCCTGTCTGGCTATCGTTTCTGGCTTTTTGGTCCTCTTCATATGGAGTCTAATCTTGTATTATTGTAATTAATGGAGACTGGTCTCTGAAAAGCCAGCTTTCCATGTGAGGAGTGTTAATGGGACTGACCTGTTTGTCTGCCATCAGAATGATGCTTTCTACTGGGCTTCTGACTTAATTGTCCTCAAAACAGATGAAATATGACATCATTTTTACTTCTTAAAAGTAATTCTGTGTCATTGGTCTTGAATTGTTCTTCTGCAACCTATTGTGTGTGCCTGTGATCATAAATAATATATCCACTAGTGCATACAGCTAAAATTTTTGTGTGTGAATGGGTTTAAAGCAAACAGAGAGATGTAAAATACAAATTAAATTGATGCCCACTGTACTCATAACACAGCCAAATTCTTAATATTTTATAGTGCATATTCCATTAAATAATAACTAAATTGATCTATGCTAAATATGTGCATACATACACCTTTTATGATGCCTGTAAATAACGTTTTAAAGCCTGTTCACACATCAAAAGACAGGTTGTTTATTTCTCTGTTAAAACAATCCAAGAATTTAACTCTTCCTATTATGTAAACAGTGGTGACAGACGCTTTCAAGGAAGCTTAACTTCAATAAAAATAATAGTTTCCCATTGTAAAATCAATACTAATATACCATAAATCCCCCGATGAACTCTGGCTTCCTTACATGCTCTCACATTTTGTGTATTAGGGGCACAGCACTACTCTAGATATCAGAATATAATAATATGGCAATATATATAGATATAGATATATATTTAAATGTTAAAACATTTGTTAGGTCAACTTGAGTAATGAATATATTTAAAATATATGCTTCTTTCTATAAATAAAGGTAATTGATTTTCTTTGCAACATGGGTGTCTTATCAGACTTTGTATGTGGCTAGCAAACTAGCAAAACAATTCTGGTATCTTTAATTCAAAATGCACTTGTGACTTATAGATGAAGCTTTAACTTTTTTCTGTTTTATACTAAAATTGTACTTGCAGTAAAGTTTCAATATAATTTCTGAAATTATTTTAGGGTAGACATTTTAAACAACTCATACAAAAGAGAATTTGTTTTAGTGACAAGAAAGCTAGGTATAGTCTATTCATTTCTCAAGCAGACCTTTATGAATCACTTTAAAAGGACACTACAGCTGAAGACTGAAGAGCAATATTTATCAACATTAAATAAAACATTTGGTGAAATATGTATAAATATTTCTTCATATGAACAAACACAAAATTAAATAGTTCAGATACACAGACACCATTTAATATATTTCCACTGTTGTCAAAATCATCTGTAAACACCATCTCACACTGAATACAAAAGCAGCTTTAACATCAGTTCTGTGTTCACAACACTGATGCCCCTTTGTAAAATAAGATACTTGTTTTATTTTCAGCAAAATAAGAGTCTAAGCAATAAAAAAAAAAGTTTTGGTCAGTTCAAAGGAGAATACAAAATAATCTTTCAACATGTAACTAAATCAGATTTAGAGCAACAGTTTAAAGTACAATCCTTTCCCCAGGGGACCTCTGACTTTTATAAATCATGTTTGGTGCAGACCACATCACAAATACCAGGAAATACTGGTCATGTCTAAGCTATAAATATTAAAGCCCTTTTAAAATTGTCTTTATCAAAAATTGCCAGGTTACAAATTGGCAATATCACATTTTTCACACCACCGAATAACCTGGCGTCAAACGCATTTAGGTGCACTTCTCCTGATGATTTTTAAAACAGGTTGTGGAAAAGAAACACTTTTCAGTGAGCATCCTTCATGTGCAAAAATAAAGCATTTCTGTTAAACAAATCATTCGCATCTGAAGATCATCCGGGCAGACAGTGCAAGCAGGGGGGCTCCACCAACTTTTGCCAGAAAATTACAACTTGAACTTTCACTGGCAGCTGTACAGATGGTGCACACGGGATGTGAGCTGGCTCTGAGCAGGGCGGTGCATCCACAGCTGCAGCTCAGGACAAGGTGCCGCGGGAGCTGCGTGTGCCTGGATGGCAGCGCAGCCTCCCCAGCAGCATCGGCACTGCGCAGCCCAGCTCTGGGCTCTCGTCGTCCTATGCCCTGCAGAGATAGCTTCATACTCTTCCCTGAATGTAGCCTTCAATTCCTTCCACCTTTGCATCTTTTAAAGAGGCATGACCATTTTGGGGAGAGACTCTGTGCGCAAGATTAAGGTTTTACTGGGCATGTACCCCATCATGAAACTGTAAACTGTTCAGATCACAGGCTACGTTTTCTTCATTTGAAATGTGGACACCATGTTTTGGTTCCAAAGATAAACTGGAATTTCAGGTGGCAAATAATGAGCTACGTACTTATAACATGATTTTCTTACTTTTTAAAAATTTCAATGACATGTAATCATGATGGGGGGGCCCTGTAAAACCTAGAACAATAGGTCATGTATTCCTGGTATGTGTGTATTCCAGAGGTGTGAATGTATGTTATCCATACATACACACTCACACACACATATATAACATCAGCTGCAAACATAGATACTAGGAAATCAGGAATCAGGGGCACAAATGACAATATACCAGAAGAGAAGTAGACAGAAAGATCTACCTGGACAACAAAAAGCAGTTGTTCAACCTATACATTGTCTCAAATAATTTCATAATCCTGTTTCGCTAGCTTGCTACATCTGTATGTAACTTGAATTGAAAGCTGTTGGATTCCTTGGAAAAAGAAGAGTTGGACTAGCTAGATGTGCTTACCTGAGATCCCAGAGTTGATTATAATCAAAGAGCTGGGCAGAGCAGTAATGGGTTTATAATTGCTATACAGCTTCTTGCAAATTTGTAGGAAAACTTTATTAAATCTTTCACTCCTTAGTAAAAATGTTGAAGTTTCTTAGTTTTTGCTGAATGTGAATTCATTTTTATATTAAATTGGATTTATTGAAAGAATAAATAAGCCTGGCAGCTGCTTTCATGTCTTGATAGTTAAATCATTGAATCAGCACCCTGGAACCACCCTCCCACCCCAACCCATTCCGTCCCATCCCTTACTATCCTGTCTCATTCTGCCTTGTCCCGTGCCACCCTGTTCTGTCCTATCAAATCCCATGCCATCCTGTCCCATCCCACCTCATCCCTGCTTTGTTATTTTTTTATTTGTTTAAAAAATACTATTCTATGAAGCCTCCCTAGGGATCCGCTTATGAAAAATGACAGACTGCCTTTGCTGGTACTGCTGTTTGCGACGTTTTCGTTTGTCACACTGGCACAGCAGCAGCATCTTGAAAGTGTTTCTGAATGTTTTGTTACACAGTGCATAGCACATGGGGTTCACTGTGCTATTGATGTAGCAAAGCCAATACCCCAGGTGCCAGAAAGTTTTGGGGATACAGCTACAAAAGGTGTTCACCAGAACCATGATGTTGTATGGGGTCCAGGTAATGATGAAGGCAAACAAAATGGCACTGAGTGTCTGTGCCGCTTTCTTTTCTTTGATAAGTGACATTCGTTTCCGTTTCGTGATCTGACTTCTGGTCTTCAAGGCAAACTTTTTTGCCAGGGTAGCTTCCTTGAAGGACAAGGGCAGGGCTGCCGATGTCTTGGTCACTGATGAGATGCCATCAGAAGCTGTGGTTGTCTCTTCTGACCCTGATTCAATTGGAAGCTTAGTAAAGCTCTTTTGGAAATTTCCACCATCCTGAACACTTTTGGGAGGATGCAATTTTTTAGGTTTCTTTTCCTTTGATTCTGTGTCAGATTTCTGCAGTTCATCCCCTGACTCATGCAAATCTTCCGAGGAGGGTAGTTTTGTGGAATTGAGGATAGCACTGTGACCAGGAAGCTTCAGCACGATTGAATAGATGGCTCTGGTCTCTGCAGCAATGTCTTCTTCGTCAGAGGAGGCTGAATTTTCAAGGGAAGCAGCAGCGTCATTGTTGTTCCAGCTGTCACTGCTGCTATGCTCCTGGTCCCCCTGATCTGTGTTGGGTTCCCAGCTCTTCATTGTGAGCCAGAAGTGGCAGCGTCCGTATTTCTTTCGGGCAGAGCGTTTCATGCTCTGCCGTTGCAGCTCGTAGCTGCTGCAGCTCCGGGAGCTGCCTGTCTGGTGTACAAAGCGTGCTGCCTCTGCTTCACTGCCTGAGGCCTGGAGCCCTGCTAACTCTTTGGTGCGTTTCTCCGTCTCCTTGTAGATCCTCCAGTACAAAATACTCATAATGGTGACTGGCAAATAAAAGGCAGCTATGGCAGTGCCAAAAGTGATGATAGGTTCACTTAGAAACTGGATGAAACATTCGTCAGGAGGCACAGTCCTCTCCCCAACAAAATACTGCCAAAACAAGATGGCAGGGGCCCAAAGAACAAAAGAGACGATCCATGCTAAACCAATCATCACCCCAGCCCTTTTGGTTGTTCGTTTGGCTCTGTATGTAAGTGGCCTGGTGATGGAAAAATACCTGTCAAAACTTATAACAAGGAGATTCATGACAGAGGCATTACTGGCAACATAGTCAATGGAGAGCCAAAGATCACAGGCTAAGCTTCCCAAAGCCCAGTGGTCCATGATGATGTATGTGGTATAAAGATTCATGGAAAGGACACCGATGATCAAATCTGCACAAGCAAGGCTCAACAAGAAGTAGTTGTTGACTGTTTTCAGTTGTTTGTTAACCTTAAATGCAACAATCACTAAGATATTTCCTATGATGGTCACCAGTGCAAGGATCCCAGTGAGGAAAGCAATCAAAACTACTTGCCAGACAGTGTGTCCACCCAGAGGGTCTTTGCTTGTGGCATTTAGGGTCATGTTTGTTGATTCCACAGTGGAGAAGGGAAAACTCTCTGTGGTCTGAGGAAAATCATAGCTGCCAATGAGTGACGCTGCTTCATCAAGGAGTCCCGGTCCATGCGAATCTCTCTTCCAGAAGGAGCTCACATTCGGAAACAGAGGCGAGGCTGAACTGTTATTTTGCATGATCATTGTGGCTCTCTGACATAGTCTGTAGCAGAGAAAAACCAAACAGAAATCAAGTGAAAAGGTGAAGATTTTAAATAAATAATCATCCTCATACCTGTACATAAAATCACTTTAGCACTCTGAAAGACGTCTTTAAAAAAACAAAATGCCTGTAACACGTTTCAAGCCAAATATGTATGTGACAGAACTCAGCTTCCAGACAGTGATCCATCTGAGCTATTGATCGTACTCTGTTTCCTTACAAACATTTAATCACAGAAGAACCAAAATCCCAGGAGAATGTGAACCCACTGTAGTATTAAAATGCCCCCTAACTCTAACTCTCAATTCAAACACTCTCTGTTGTATCTGCCCTGAACTCAACATTTCAAGTATCCACTGTCCTGGAGCCTTCAAAAACTAAACTCCAACCATATGAAGCCACAAGTCTTCCAAGTTTCAAACAATTCTGGTCCCCAGTACTATCCTGGCTCTAGCAAAACACAGCCCCAGCCTCTGCTGCCTCCAGCTATAGCTGATGACAAACAAAAATATTGTTCTGCCTTTTCTTAAACTATGGAGATGCAAGCCAGCATCGTTTCACTGTGTCAAAGTACTCTAACATGTGGAACTGCAAAGCTCTTCCCATTTTAATCTACATTTCAGCTATCTGATAAAAGTACTAAAACGTCTCATTAGCACTTTTGCACATGCCACTATTCATTTTTTCATGCACATTTTTATACTTGGACTAAGGATTTTGCACATCTAATGACTTCAGAATGTCTTTGGGGCAACACATGGTAAAAGTTCCTTTGAAACTATGGTCTCTAGAGTCAGGAAAAAAATCTTTGGCAGACGTATGCCAAAGCAGTCATTAAACACTTATAGGAAAATAGGAAAAAAAGCATGAAAGGGATTCATAATTAAGCATTAATCCTTTTCCCCAAGTACTAACGTAAAACGAAAACATGCTCAGAATAGGAATTTACATTTCTCTTATTTCATTAGCTTCTCTAGTCAGATGATTAGATTCACAGTAATAAATCAATTATAACATCAAGAAGCAAAAATTCTGATGAAAAAGTCCACCACTGACTGTAAATGTTGAGCAAAATATGCTGTCAATTTTTGTTTTCTAAGTGTGAGTCCTTCCAGAGCCAATATATTATGGCATAAGATAATAATGAGTATCGCAATACACTGATCTTCCACAAAAATATCTACCCTAAAGAGGAGGGTTTGGTTCTGCTTTGCAAATTAATTTCTAAATTCTGCTTTCTCTTGGACTGTATTTAGTTTTGTTACCAAGACATAAGACAAGCCATGTGATTTTAAATGGTGCAGTTTCTTTAACATATACAGTAAATAGATCAGCAATTCCTTTCCTTTGCTCATGTACAATAACTAACGCAAACCCCTCCCCTATTTTGATATCCAGCATAAATGAGGTATTACTGTTTCTTTTTATTAATAGGAACACAAGATTAAAATGAAAATGCAATATTATAATCTAATTCAGTACACTTTTAATGAATTCATCATTGTATCACATAGAATATGAACATAACAATAATAATGAATAAATATTGCTCTGGTAAATCACACAGTTAAATTTTAAGTCTTTTCCCAATTGAAAGATTGAAAACTCGGAGCAGCTCAGCTTCTAAAAAGAAAAATGGTAAGACAGGACTGCTGGAAACCATCCTTCTTGCAATGCTTTATTTAGGAAGCAGACTTTTTTTCCAGAGCTGTCAGACAGGATGAGGTCAAAACCAGAATAGTATGAGAGAGATCTCAAATAGCGATATTTGCTAAATATATGCCAGAAATTATTAATGTTATAGGGTGCAGACCTTCCTTCATTCACATTAGGAACAGAGAGCAGAAGATGAAAGCCAGAAAGCATCCGTTCTGCAGCCATAAGTTTCTAAAACCTAAAGTAACAGCCAGTGTAGTCGAGTACTGGTCAAGAAATCTGACACAAACATTTAGATGGCAATGATATAATTATGCTGCTTTTTCATAAAAAAAAAGACAAGCTTGAATCTTGAGACACACAAGAAAAGACCAGGAAGAAGATATTGATAAAAGAGATCAAACTTCCCCTACAGTGTATGGAATAAAAAACCAATATCACTTAGAAGTGATGGTAAAAATAACAGTATTACTAAGAAATAAAAATAGTTAACAGTTAGGGAGTACTTGTTATTTTCATTGCATAACACAACCATGAACTAATCTGAGTGTTAGCTTTGGAAGTCCAAACCAAACACCACATGAAAGATACAAATAATCTTGCAAAATTAATGTGTAAATGCCACCCTATCTATCACTAAGTCCATAAACCAATTGTGAATTCTATTTAATTGCAGACTTTGAAACAGAGTTTCAATGTAAATTTACCGATAAAGCCTTCAGAAATGTCATGTTTCAAAAGACTCATGGTGAGGAATCCTGAGAACATCATAATTCAGCTGCAGTCTTTCAGACACTGAACAAGTGCTGGAACGAAACCTTTCTTTCTCAGGTCAGCTCTTTCACGTCTGGACTTCAAAGTAACTTCTCTAAGTTTTTGTTTAATGAAAACCTGAACAGTCCTTAGCAGTTGAACAACTAAGAAGAGGAGAAACTGAGAACAACCCACCATCTGTCTCCTGCTGTCCAGTGCAATCCTGCACCTGCAACTCAACTTTTTAAACTCCTCAGGGATTAAAGAGACCCGTAAATTCACATTGAGTGGACTATTTGATAAAATGGAAGTGCTAGTAGAATGATTAGCACAGCCTTTTGTTATTCTGCCTCTTCTACAAGCTCCTGTAATTGAACCATTTAATTAAATAAAAAATGTATTAACCACATGTTCATCTGCACAGAACAAAAAAAAAATAGTATCACTACCACCATCACTATAACACACCAGATCAGCTCAACTGGATTTTCTTGCCTTTAAGAAGCCAAGGCAAACTACATTATCCAACATTTTATGAAGCTGCCATGCATTTCTGCTTTCTGTATAAGTGCCCCAGGGAAAGAGGGTCCTGTGATTGACAAGATGGCAGCAGCATTTGCAGTGCAGCCACCAGCACCTGCCCAGCCAAGCCCAGACAGGATGATGTGTGACCAAGTGGGAAAGCAGTCACACATACTTTGGTAAAACAAAGAGTGCAACACTGTCTGAGGGAGGGAAACAAACCAAACTGTGAAATGATTATAGGTTTACATACCTCGATAAGAATTTACAAATCATCAGTATGATACACTACATTACAATTTCAGGGAGTAGCAAAGGAAACTTGTTTTAGCCCAAGAGTATATATTTACTTACCTAAGATCATAGCAGTAGTATTCCCTGTGGGTTTGAGGTTTTTTCTTCTTGTTTCTGCTTTTTATTAGGATCTTATGAAAGGTACAGGGCAGAGATCACCAGACAAAATGCACATTTCCCAGGACTATTCAGGAGAAATGCAGGCCCAGTACAGGCAACGGCTATACAGACTTTAATACACTTCCATCCCAGCGTAACTCTGCTCTCTGCCCTGCCAGAGGGAGTGAGATATTAGATATCCCACTAAGATGGATTGGAAGGGAAGGAGAAAGCACCAACAGGAAGGGTCACTGATTTCAATAAATAGGTGCAACCCAGATTTAAAAGCCTGAACTTTTTGACTAGTCTGATTTACTGCATATTGCTGTAAAGAGAAAGTAAAATAGAATAGACAGTAATAACAATTCTGTCACACATTTTCAGTGCATTTAACTTCTCTTTGCGTATTTCATATTTAAATGCTTTTGTGAATGCTCCACATTTTACCAAATTTTTTCTTTTCCTTAAATCTCCCAATTCAAGAAGTTTGCTTTTCTTGCTGTCTTTAAAGGGCTCTAAGAAGAATTTTCTGGGAAGTGTGATGGCAATCTCACTGGGCTTGGCTATCTGTGAGCTCAAAACTAGCAAGCCTTTATGGTTGAAGAATTTCACCTTGGATCTGTTTACACAGACAAGAAAATTGCTTATTTTTCCATTTTCTTTTGCATTGCTCTTATATACACATTAGCCTAAACAGCAGAGAGCTCCATGCAGTGATTTATAAAATTCTTTTCTAACATAGAGACAGCAAGCCTTCAGAATGCTTAATACAGTTGCCTAAACTAGCACATATACTTTGTTCCAAAACTATCGTTGGGTAAAATAAAAATACATATCTGAATTATGAAGTCTCCCTAAGATTATTCACAAGATTATGTATAACAATTTTTCAAAACACACAGAGGTTTTTTTGTTGTTTTTTTAAATCAAAATACAATAAAGAATTTAAAAAACTTGTTATGGAAAAAATGAGGATGAAAGCGTTCACAGTTTTATATCTACAGTACCTCATATCACTTGAAGTTAGTGTAGCACAAAGTACAAGATTCAGTATGAATGTTTATGTGGAACATAATGGATAACATGGATAACAGGAAGCACAGTGCAATTATCAGTGAAGAGGATTTCAGATTTACCATGACTTACTTACACTGATATTAAATATATTACAAAACTATATAAATATAGTTTTGCTTCTTTGCAGAATGAGAATACAGAGCCATAGAAATCAATCCCACCAGGAAAAATCCTGACCATTGTCTAGCACTTTCACAGTGGATACAAACAAATGACAGACTGTCATATACTTTTATACATATGTATGTATACAAGTAAGTATATTTATATACATACACAAACATATGTCACATATAATGTGACAAGTGTATGTATATATAGCTGCAGATGAAAGCATATGTATATATACACTTAGGTATATACACACACACATACATCTCCAGCTACATATACACATAATTTTGTCACATTATTCCAAATATTGTTATAAGGGAAGACTATATCTTTCACTAATTAGCTATCAACTTGATACAGATAAAGTTCAGTCAAACATATCCCAGTAATACTTCAACCCAAGCTCTTCCATTTTGCATCCATAAACATGTTTGGTTTACTAAAATCACCTAGATTAAATGCCAGAGCTTTAAAATCACTTTTGTGACCAATAAATTAGATTTCTGGAGGCCTAGCACGAGCAAATTAGGAGCTAATTTCTCTAACCATATGGATTGTTTTCATTACTTTGAAGAGAGTATAGAGAACCTAATCCATAGCATGGAGCTACCTGATCCATCTCCCTTGCAGCCCTGCAGTCAGAAGGAGGGAGTGTCCCTCCTGGGGGCAGAGGCAGGGGGATGCTACCTCAAGTATTCCTGCTGGGACACCTAAGGATGCCACACTGGGACTACCTGAGACTACCTGACACAGCCAGGAAATACACTATCTAAGGCTGGGTGGGGCATGGCAAAGCCTCTTTCTTGCCTTAATTTGCCAATTAGCTTTTGCCAAACATCTGCCAGCTCCTTCACTAGGACCAAGAGACTTATGTTCATATTGCCCAGCTGTGCCTGCAACATCCTCTGGGGACTTGCTTAAGCTGTGTTTGCTTTCACAGAATTTGCTCTTCCAAACAACTTACTTCATGTAGAATGAACCCTTCATGGACTGTTTTTATATTATGATAGAAATGTAACTTTGAATACTAATGTGTTTTAATGGCCAGTGATTTCAAAGGAAACATCTGCTTATTTACACGGTCTCAAAAATAAGCAATAAATACTGTGTTACCACTAGGCCCAGAGAAGAAAATCTCAGACATTGCATCTGTGCAAAAATCTAGATATGCATTTCTGATCTCTTGCACTTCAGACTTCCATTGAAGATTGAATTGATTACACAACCTCTATAATCCTCTTGAATATTTTGTTTTTACAAATCTACCATATATAACAAATATACATCCTAGCCTGCAGAGTCAAAGGACAGTGATTTTCACAAATTTATTGAATAATTGTTTCTGTACTACTTAATATTTATATATTTTTCAGCCTCAATGACCCAATACTCATTCACACCATGACTTTCAGTTGCAAAATAATCCTATCTTGATATCCTCTAAAATGATTCCTAGAAGTTTCAGAAATGAGCTCCTAATCTCAGCTGTGACATGGCCTCAGGGCAGTGCAGGTTTCTCACACATAGCCGCAGCAGGCTTGCTCAAGGATGGGTACTTCTTTCTCTCAGACAAGTGCACTTAGTGGTTATTGTCTGAACAATTCATACAGAAAAAAAGTGAAATCTTCAAAAGCCTGACCTTGGACCTATCTACAGTTTTCAAATGCTTGAAAGCCAGAGCAAAAAAAGCATTGCCCAATTAAGATTACAGTAAATATTGACTATCAGCTCAGTTAAATGTATGAGGTGCAATTCTATAAAGAGAGACAATTATTTCATTCCAGGCAGTTTCAGTGAACTTTATTAGAATTACATCACATCTGTCTAATTGACATTGGTGGAAACAGACATGGAGCCTGAAGTTAGTAAGAATTAAAAACACTGAGAGTTTTACTCACTTTGAGCAAACCACTGACTTTGCAGGTTATCTGGGGACAGAAAAGTTTTGAAAAAGGGTTTATTAGTACACTGAATATAAATATGGTATTAGATTTCTATGAAAGAAGAATACATGCCATTCAATTATCTCTTCTATTTGTGAGGAGTGCATGTTTTTTCTTTTGAATAAAAACTGTCCATCTTAGAGATCTCATTTCAATATTTTATTATAGATGCACTTTTAAACCTAGGACTTATTAATATTTTGTTAATTTGTATAATGTTGGATCAGAGTTGTGGTCTAGATTTTCAGCTCTCTCTTTATGAAATACTGTCCATTTGCTCCACAGATAATCCTCCCAATGAGATATTTAAAGTCACATTAAAATGTTGACTGTGTGAAATAAAGCAATGGGAACTCTTAGGCTTAACTATATCATTCTCCCAGATGCTGTTAAATGCTAGAATACCTTGAATCAATGTGAAAAAATAGCGTCAAAAGGGGAAAAAAAAAAAAGAAAAAGCCTTGTGAGGGAATTTTACTCCTCTTTTACTGAAATGGCATCCTCCTCTATAAAAATAATCATGTTTGAGCATATTGATATTGAGAAGAGCTTGTTATCAATGCTAGATAAAGCAAACAAATTTTATAGCGTTTCTAATCCTACTCCACTTTTAGATATACTTGCATGCATTTAAATTTCATATTTAATGTGAATATTAGCCAATAATATGGGTTCCCTTTACAGGGAACAACAAACCTTATAAGCAGACCTCTTTACTACCTTAAATGGAACTGCTTTAAAATAATAATAGATTATGCTTTCAAAATAAACAATTTTTTGCTTTTTCTGTTTGCTCACTACACAATATACCTCCAGAGAAAACTGGAACACTGTACAAACACTTTTCAAGAATCAAAGATTCAGAGAGCCTGGACACTGAGCTTTAAAGAAGCTCACCTGACATCTGACACAATCTTTTCAATTTCATTTGTCTGCAAGAAGAAAATGAAATGACAAAATGTCCGTCAAGCCTTGAAAGCAGAAAATTGAAAATATTTTTTTCTGGAAATCCTTCTCCTAGAGGGAAAATAAATAGCCCAAACAACAACAACAAAACTGCAAAAAAGCTCCCTCAAACCACAGATTTTCTGCTTTTCAAAACAGTATGGTTTTTTACCTTTGGAAACTAATTTTATTTTCTCTCAGCTTAAAACTGAATCTCAGATATTTTGTAACAAAAAGTGCTGCAAGCAGATGAGCTCCATTCCATTGTTCATTTAGGAAAAATTATAAAAAGGTTTGTGTTTACATCAAGGTCAGGCAAGCCTCCAGTCTGAATGTCATGTTTACCTGGTGTCAGGTCCTGTTATGTGAAATATCTCTAACACACATCATTTAAATGTGTTGAAAAACATGAATTTAAAGTTCCCTGTAGAGTCAGAGAATCTGAAAGGCTCTAAATTGAACTATTGCTGACCACCAGGTTTTCAGCTGTAACTACGGCACTGCATGCAGGCACTAAAAGAGCAGACTGCCTACTGTAGCTTTTGTTGATGATGGATAGTGTGGCAATTTTATATAAGGTGTAATAAAGTGATTTGAACAATGCTAGGAAATGCTCTATTAAGGGAAATTTATTGTTATTGGCTTTGGTGATTGAAATATTAGAGCTATCTACTGCGGCAAACCCAATACTCCCACACTGGACAGATGGTTTACTTAAAAAGTGAAAGAAAAAAACCTACAACCCTGTTGAGAAGTTTCAGATAAAGGAGAAAAATCACTAAGAATTAGCTACAGGCTAATGAAATCTACACAGCTATTTGGACACAAACTATTTATATGGAAAAGGAAATTTTATGAGAAACTTTGTGTCAGAATGTTATGATTTTAACATAACACACTGCTTATTATTTTGTCTAAATAATGCCTTAAAGCATAATACTGTGTTAAAGTATTTTTGCTTGCTGCCAAGGGAAAGTTGTCATGGTTGGTCAGAAAATAACATTTTCAGTGTATTTATTTATTCAACTGTTTTACAGAATGGAAATTTCTGTCATCTGAGATCTGGGGATCTCCTTTCATACTGATAAGCATGAATTGTGCTAGCAATTTATTGGAATGGATTTATTGCTGAAGAGGTAAAGAACTCTGTGTGCATCTTTTTGTGTATTATATTTCTTTGTTACAATTGCAAACAAAATGCTATGCTATGCTATGCTATGGTTGAAACGGAATATTTTTTTACCTCAGTGGAATACCTTGGTAAATAATCAAGAAAAAAAGGGAAAATACTTTTTGTCTCAACATGTCACTAAAATATTTGAATAAATACTTTGTTTCTTTATTCACCAGAATGTTTTAAGTCAATCTTTCCATCTGTTTTAAAGTGCAGTTTAACACTCACTAGGTGGCACAATAGTTATTCAGAAGCAAAAGTCTGGACTTTGCAACAAAATCTTAAACAGTCTCTCATAAAGCCTTTGTCTTATACATTGAAATTACAAACCTAATTATATCTATTCCTTGATAGGGACAGCAGCTAAAGTAAATGCATGTCATCCAAGCACTGGTCTGAATCAAACTAGCAGCCAAATTGTAGAAAACTCTGTTCTCTGCTGTAGTTTAACTTAAATTATTATTTTTTTTCCTGGAATAGACACATCTGCAAGTCCTAGTGGAATTCTGCAGATTAATCAAAATGGCCCATTCCAAACTCCAATCCCTTTTATGCATGCTGCCAGGAATTTGTAAAGTCTCTGGGAAATCGATGGTGGCAGGCACTGTGGATTTTAATGCATGCAAGCAATTGTTCTTTAGTGAGATACAGACAAGTAATCAAATAATGCACCAATGCTGTGCTCTTTTGTTTAGGCTTTGTTTGCAGGGCTTGTGGGTTTTCTTTTGCTTGTTCTCTCTTTTGAGTGACAGAGCAAAGAGTGGGCATGTCACTAAATGGAGACATCTCCAATGAAAACAGACTTGACAGAGAGGGGGAAGGCGCTAATGAAAAATTTGATTTTAGTTATTCTACATAAGTGCCTGCTGGTAGCCCTCATGACAGGGTCCTCTTCCTACTAAGATTTAACTAGGTTTGCTCAACTATCTCATTTTCTCCCTACTTGAAATATATCCCTATTATTTGAAGGTTTTGAACTACGGTTTTGAAAAATCAGTGCTAATATAGAGAATACACATTCATGAGGTAGTGATTTTATTCTGTATGCAAAATGGATCTGCTCCAGCAATTCACTGCAGTTACACAGCAGAGTACTGATTTCTTTAAGACCCTTCTGCCTGATGGTTGTAGGAGCTTTGTAGTGAAGGAGGAACAAAGCTGAGGAGGGAAAATTAAGGATTCAGGGTTAAGAAAATTACAAGTGTAAGTCAAGTGATATTTTAAAGATCTGCAGACATAAATGATGTCTGCATTACCTTGAAAGAGTAGTGCAAAGCTGCATTTAGTAAATCACAGGCATTCCTCAACTTTTGTGTATACAGCTTTGTAAAATGAATGATCTTGAACTATATCTTTGCAGGACTTTGTCTACATGATTCTAAAATTTTAAAGTAATTCCATCAACAAAAAAGACCATTTTTAAATTCAGCC
This sequence comes from Lichenostomus cassidix, assembly GCF_008360975.1. NCBI lineage: Eukaryota > Metazoa > Chordata > Aves > Passeriformes > Meliphagidae > Lichenostomus > Lichenostomus cassidix. Next base: position 44,950,423 of record NC_139483.1, on the reverse strand, counting down.
ATATATTAATCTATTACACTACAAGTTTTCTTTTTACTATCTAGCTAACACAGTTAGGGCACTCTGCACTCCTTCCTTGCTGCTGTTTCTGAGGATTAAGGCATTCTGTACATGGTAAATAGAAAGACATGGACATATAATTACATTATTTGTAAAGTTTGCTATCTAAGTAACAGGATTTTGCTTCTAAAATAAGAAGGTAAAGTGGACTCATAATTATTTGCATTTTCTGTTGCAAGCCTATAAAACCTGCATTTTGCAAACCCATTATAGTCTAGGATAATCAACAAAAGACTTAAAATCAGGAGTCTTAGATAAATTAGAAAGAAAATATTTTTTCTAGCTTTGATAGGTTTGCTCAAATGGCAAATACAATATGCCATTTCCAGAAAGGAAGTGGAAAGCTAGAAGAAAATCTACCTAGAAAAAATATCTCCTGCTCTAAAAGGTCAGAAGAATTTTAATGCTTGAACTAAGAGTAGGGATACATACAACGTTTCACAAAGACCCATTGCCCCAAAAAAGAAGCAATAATGCTTCATTAAGTATTTCCTTCCATTAATCTTTATCTTCCAGCTGCTGAGATTTCATGTTTTGGTTTGCTGGTGAGCTGTACTTCTAGGCTGCTGTGGGTCTATCTGACGAATTATTTTTTAGAATCAGAAAAGAATTCTCTATTTGGTTGCCACTCAGGAGGGTATTTTGTTTGTTGTTCTTTTAATCTTTCTTGGCAGTCCTACAGGGACACATGAGGGTAAAAGCCCCTAGGACTGGGTAGTCTTAATTAGGTAAGTAACTGCAGCAATCCGTGGACAGACTCCAGAGAAGATAAAATGATTTTTGATTTCTACTGGTGGACATCAGAGGACAAATTGAAACCTGAGTTGCTGCTATTGTTCCCTTCCCATCCCATTTCTTGCAGGATTAAAGATTCACTGTAGGAAGGTGAGTACAGGCTCTGTCTGCTGCCCTCCTGCATGACCTGAGCAACAGCCCTCGGAGGGATTTCAGACTCAGTATTCCCAGTTTGCAGGGCTTGGTGGGACCTTGTTCCCTGTATTCAGCAAGATGATTGTACTGCAGTGTCACTGTGTTCTTAACAAACTGTCCTGTGGGCCAGGGTACATCCTTTAGAGAGAAAGATGTGTGGATAGGGTTTGCATCCAGGGCAGGGGCACCAGGGGAAGGATGGAATGGTCAACATAAACTGCATATGCCTATGAATGCTTGTGTGCTAAAAGCTCCTGAGTGAAATTTCACTGCACAGACAAAACCAATCTGGATAAAGACAAAAGGGACACAAATTATAAAATACAGTACAAAGATGTATGGTGATGCAATGTTGTAACTCCTTATGGATACCTGAAGTAAGCAGGCAAAGAAGGGAGGGCATGCAGGCAATCAATCCTTTTGGGATAAGGATTCTTATGACTGAAAGTAGCAAGAAGATCACTTGAAGATAAAAGACATTTCCATTAGTTGGAGCAGCAATTCTCTGCCATAAGTCCTCCTTCTTCCTATGGTGCTCTCCTGGCTTACTCTAAAAGAAAGGCTACTACAAGCACACATGCAGTCAGGAGAGGAGTCCAGGCACAATGGCCTGAACAGGTCAAGAACAGTGAGGGCTGGTAACTCCTTCTACAGAAAAAGGCATCTTCAGCAATGAAGTACTCAAGAAAAAGAGTTACTTGAGAATGGCTGGAAAAATGCCTCTTTCCTAAGAAACTAAATTTTTGTTTGTCATGGCAGAAATACAAAGAGTAGGAAGAGAAGAAAAAGGGTTCTGTTAATAATTTCAGAATTTTACAGAACAAGACAAGTGTGCAGAGTTGTTTTGGCATGTATTATAAACAAATCAATGTCTTATTTCTCTTATGTCTGACAACAAAAGTGCCAGTGATGATCTTAGTGAAGAGAACGAAGAAGCCACACTGCCTCCCAGGCTTTCAGGAAACCCACACTTCGTGTTAAATAAATACACAGAATCCCACACCCACTTACATCATTTTTATGCCATTTCATCTGAGACTGAGATCTAATCACAGATGCTTGGTACAGTAGCATGAAGAACAGAGCTAAACAGAGAATCAGGTTTCCAAAAAGACCAGGCATTAGGGCAAAGCCATGAAGCTGCGAGCTGGAGCCAGGTGATGGCAGATAAACACGTGGGCTTCTGAGTGAAGCCCTGCTTCCTTCCAGTCCAGCTGCTGCAGATGAAGCAAGTCCACCATGCTTGCTCCTGAAGCAGTCATTGAATGGGGACTCTCTGATTCAGTATCATTTTATGAGAGAAAGGAGACAGGGAGAACTCACTCTCAATAAAGCAGTTAGACATTAAAAAATGAGAGACGAGAAAAAGAAAAAGAATGCATTTCCAGGCCTAACCTCACATCAGCCAATGGCTCTAGCTGGGCGCCTCAACAGCTCCTTACTACCAGGGAGGCAGCAGTTGCTGAAAGAGAAGGAGTTTATGGCATTTCAACAAACTCATGAGCACAAGGAAAATACACTGTCTGGATTTATCTCTGTGACCTGAAATTTGGGGGCAGAGGGCTCATGGAAGGAAACGAGCTCACTCCTCAAGTGGTCTGTAGTGAAATACTGTGAGAGATTGGAGTCCACATCCCAGAAGGCTTCTTTATCTTTTTTTCTTGGAAGTGATATTCACATTTTAGTGGCAACTAAAGGCAAGACATATAGCAATGTTATTCGGAAAGTGAACACGTTAATGTTGTGTTAACATTTGAAAAACCCTGGTCTTCAGGAGGTTGAACACTTGCAATGTAGTACTGGTAGCACTAGACAGGCAACACTGAGCAATGCAGGAACGTGCCTGAGCTGCTACATTTATGCAGATCACCAATATAGCACACAGCAGAATTTTCTAGATTTTTTTCTTGTATTGGGAATTTATCATAAAAAGGGTGCAGGATTTCCCTGCCACTCTCAATACTGTGTGCCAAATGTACATTTTCTAACTAAAAACTTAATGAAAATTAAAGCATTGCTGTACTTATCCATCACTGAAAAGTACCCTGAACAGGCATTTAGCATCCAGTGTCTCCAGCTTTTTCAAAAATCCAAAAACCCTACCTCAGCACACGTGGGCTAATTTCAGAGATTATCTGTATTTCTGCTGAAGTTACGAAAAAATTATAAATTAATACAGAAATTCAAAGATTTTGAAGGAACTAATACTAACTTAACAACTGATCCTTCAGAATGTTAATTGCTGCCAGAAAACTGGTAAGACTTTCAAAAGGCAAAATGTATCCATGAGGGACAGTACTGAATTATAGTTGCTTGGATATGTATTAATGTTTACCTTAGCTTCTGAAATAGAGAATAGTACTTAAATCTCACTGTAGACTGTTTTGATCTGAGCTTGCTTTTCCAAATGTCTCTGTTTCCCATCAATGCATTTCACTAATCTTTATTGCTATTTCACAATTTTTCCAGCTGAAAATGCATCCGTGCAGGCAGTATCCTCCAAGCTCCACATTATTAGTGAATACAAATAAGCTGTGACTCTTTAGGATTCATGTAAACCTATCAATATTCCCATGCTGGCTGCGCTTTCAACTGCAAGAGAAACACTCCATGTTAACAGCTGCAGCATATTAAAAATCAAAAATGAGGGTTTTGATGGTACTTGCACATTTCTGCCCTTTTATCTCTCCTTTATCACTCATTTACTCACAGGAGGAAATGACTTTTCCTGCCAAGCTAGAGGTAAAATGTGTCAGACAAGGGCAAAAAAAAAAAAAAAAGACTCATCAGCGAACCAGAGGAAACAATTTCTGAGATGCAAAGTGTCAGCAGAAATGAGTTTCTACTGTTGCACTCCTGTGACCTTATTCAAAAAGATATAATATACCACCTATTTTTTGCTATTAGGAATAATTTTCAAATGATAGGACTTAGATGAATCAATGTTTCACTAGAGTCTGCCTACTTATCAATACTTGGCTTTTCTTCCACAAAAATAAGAAAAAGCTTTTCTGAGAAGTCAAAATAAAAATGTGTGCCTTACTTGTAAAAAACTGAGAGCTTGGAAATAATAAATGCCACTGTAATTGGAAATATTGTCCTTAATTCCAATGCTGCAAAATTTCACACTGAGTTTATTTCAACACACTGTGTTTGCAATTTAAACTTCTTTTCTACTGGAGCAATGTAGCATATTTGCAAAGCTTCTTGTTTCTCTTAGTTTGTAAAGTAAGAAAGAAAAAAAGAAAGGAAACCAGTATAAACCAAGTCTTAATACTACTTAGGACTAAAAAATTTGGCCATTAGAGGACGGTGAACTGGAGCCATGAATACACATGCAGATTTGCTGGCATGAGCAAAGAGAAGGTCACTTCCCACTAACAGCCCCTCCAACACAGCAGGTCAGAGTTCACTTCAGACTGCCAGTATTTGCTAGGTTTTTAAATTTTCATTTATTCATTTATTCATTGAAACTTCTGCCCAGAAACCAAGGCAATCAGAAGAACAAGATATCAAATCTGGAAGCTGTGTACCTGAGTAATCAAATCTCAGATGATTACACTTACAGTGCCTTCCTCTGGCCCAGTCAAAGGCAGGGAGCACCAGTCATATTCTAAACATGTCAGTGGAAAGAAAAACAGCATTGCTAACAAAATGTAGGGGGATAACTGATACACAGGGACACTGGGCAGGAGTTTGGGATGCCTCATTTAGCAGTTATTCAGGAAGGAATTCATGGGGCTTTCAGTTTACTATGTATATATACATATATGTATTTCTCATTTATTTTACTGGCTGCATCAAGCACTTTTTCTTCCACCAGTTTGATAAACTTCAATATAACATAACTCATATCTGTTTTTCAAAAAATCTACATCAGTATTTAACAAGAATGTCTTATTGCAAAACCAGGAAGTTAAAAAAAAAAAATTCTATTAGAAGATTTCTTCAAGGCAGATTTTTCCATTAAATAATTTCACTGCAATGTATACTTTAATTGATAGCAATGAAATGCAAGCAAATTCAGACAATTTAATTCTCTAAGAGGTCTGTATTAAAAGGGATGGCAATGAGGTTTTTCTTTCTTTAGGAAGATTTTTTTTTCTTCTACCCTTTAAAGAATTTTCCAAATAACCAACATTTTCATTTCCTTACTCTTGTAAAAACCAGTTCATAAGTCAACACTTTCCACTAAAAAGACCCATTTAAATGTCTTCCCCTGTACATACTTAAGCACAGAATCCTTGCGTGTTCAATATCACACAGTGAGAGAAGTCAATAGGCTACACTCAGCTCTGTTCTTAAAACGAGTCACTGGTGTGCCATTCTGTAAATCGCTTAAATCCCTCATTTTTATAAATGGGTATAAAATCCATTTACCTAATTGCAATGTCCAAGCCCCACCTGAATTATCCTGCAAGACATTTTCATGCTTTTGGAAGAAAAGTCCTTAAAGCTAATAGGAAATAGCTAATAGCTATTTAATTTGACCTTTTCCTTAAAGCCAGGTAAATATCAAACCTTAGTTTGCATGCCTAAATGAAATTTGATCTGAGAAACCCAAGTGGAATAATGATACTTTCACAGGTGTCGAGCGATGCTATCACACCTAATTAGAACAGCCACTCAACAGGACCCTGACTGCTCCCTTTGCTCATCTGCAGTAGTGGACATGGAGAGTACAGGGAAACTTAGTGGGGAACTTCAAATCATTCAGCATTGCAGAGGGTTGCCATCAACTGAATTAATAAACTTGCCGTTCTTCAACGGGACTTTGCAAGTTGTCTCTGTGAATGTGCCTCCTGCTAACCAACAAAGCCTGGAATTTACCCTACAAGGGAATTGCACAGGAGATTCCCACTGGTTCTGGGTGCAGCCTGTTCCATGTCCTCAAAAGCATCTTGGAGTGACTTTTCTGTCCTTATGAGGCTTCTGTTAGATCACTTATGTTCTGCACTTCCAGGCTGCTGTGCACTATCATGCTCTTAATAGATTTTGATGCAGCCTTTTAAGTAACAAACAGTCCTGATTTCTTTTTCATTATTTTATTCTTCTGTTTGCCATAAGATCTTCACCCTAACCTCTTCTAAATATACACAAACATTGGAGTTTCTTTATATCTGTGCTAATATGACTTTTCTAAAAATTTTTATTGACCTCCCTCAGTTCACTTACATCCATACAAAACATGAATAAAGCCCTACTGTTCTTATTAATGATTTATTCTAATAACACACAGGGGCAAATAAGTTCAGAAAGTATAAAAGAGTGAAGGATTATTTTTCAAGCATTTGTTTTCTAAAAAAACAGTATTTAGTCTGGATTGTAGTAAATGAAGGACAGCATTTATGTTTTCACTCAAAATGCACTGAACAGGAAGCAGCAATTTCCACATATGCTTGTCTATAAAGATGTGTTTGTTTCTCTACAAGTTTAGAACTGCAGCTTATAGAATGGTTTTGAAAAAATTAATTACTAAACTGCACCAAAATTGCATAAAGCATATAATGGACCAAAATGGATTGCTGTATTTTCCACATTTTTACTACCCAGAAAGAAAAGAATGATGATCTGTATAATTTCTACGTGGTTGGGTGATATTTGACATTATAGGTAAGCCAAGATCTGAGTGAATGTGGGGATATACATAAAAAATTACTTTTTTGCTTTTACCTTAAAAGAACTGGTAGCATATATCCACTAGATTTTTCTTTTTTTGCAGTCAGAGAATGACAAGGACAATTAGTTCTGTAGCAACTCACAACTACTCAAATAGAGATTGTTTAATTCTGAACTACATGTAAGAGCTGGGGATTTGATTACTTGGGAGTGTGGGAATCCACCTGGACCACTGGGAAACCTTTAGCTCCTCAGTGCTCTGCAGCTCAGCCCTAGAAATACCTCCTGTGCTAGCCTGTGTTCTCCATGCATGCATGTCCTTATATCTGGTTAAATCTACTCTGGATTTAATGTGCCTAAATCTACTATATCTGTAGAGAGCATGTTGCCTGTAGAGACCACACACATAGTTATGAGTGATAAGACTGAAAAATAAAGCAACCTGAATGTAATTCTATGCGATTTTAAAACTAAACAAAAATTAATTTTATTCACATGTTGTTTTCATGCAGGTGCTTTTAAGATTCCAAGGAAATACATTCTGCTACGCTCTACAATTGCCATTCATCTGAGTGTGTTCAAAACATTCTGTTTTTTAAAATGTTGGTAGCTTATTATATAAAGCTCCCAACAGCAAGGTGTAACCTACTGATTATTTCTGTAACTAAACGAACACTCTATCCCACACACCAAAATGGTAAAAAAACCCATAAAGAGCCCCATTCATAACCTAGCATATTTCCACCAGCCTGTGGCATAACTGATCGTAATCTCATTCAACAGATTTTATATGCCTTTTTTTTTCTTTTTTTTTTTTTTTTTTTTTAGGATTGAGTGTGGTAGGTTTTTGTTGCTATTATTTTGGGGTTTTCAATCCCTTAATCTCCTGTAGTTCATTAAGGATTAGAAAAGAATACTAGAAGAAAAACATAATTGTTAAACAAAGAATTGAAAAAGTAAATTCCTTTTTGCTGAGGACCAAACCATGACCATTTACCAGCCCTGACAACCAATACAGCCTGTGGATCACTTTGCCCTTCCAGCAGCAGCCTCTGTGAATGTCCAGCCAACATTTACATGCTAAGGAGCCATTCCTCTGAAACACATCCTCTCCTGACAATGTGATGACACTTCACTTGAAACAGCAAATTGAAGGAGATCTCCTGAACCAAATATTGCTTCTTCTTACACAACCACAGCACAAATCCTGGTGGAGGTCCCTTAATCTCTTGAGCCATTGCATGGTTGACAAGATATGCTAAACAGGCAATTCAAAAAATCATATCAAATCAAAAACTGCTTTCTCATATTCCGTGAAAAACCTCTCCTTCATAATTTCAGTAGTTTATCTGAAAGGTTTTGGTCCTACATCTCTAATATAATTGTCTCCAATGAAAAAAATGCCTCAAACTTACAGGAAGTCCAGCTGCTTCCAGATCTCAGCATGGAAAATATTATTCTCTCTGACTCTCAGTATTACCTATTTCTACTGAATCTTTTTAAACCTACAATTTAATTTAAATATAATTTTGTGATTGATGGCAGAGCTTCAAAACAGTGCTCTATGAACTATGGAAAAATACTGGCTACATCTAAAGATAGTTGTAATTTTCTTACCTCAGAGAAACTAAATTTGGTTTCCAGATATCCCTGAGGCCATAATTAATGCATGTCTTCAGGCAAAGGGAGGGTAAAGTGCACCTGGACTTCTAAAACTCTAGTTTGAAAAACAAGTTTCCAATTGCAGCGTTTTTCCCAGTACTCTTGATGAAGCGGCAAAAACTATAGGGACTAACCAGTGTAAAGATGGTAAAAAACCCTGTGACTTTGAGCAGAGAAACCTTTGAAAAAGACACATTTGGTAGAACATTTAGAGCAGCTCAGCACAGGCCATGAATAAAACTGGGCATGTGAAAATCCCTAATTTTTCTCAGAAGAAATGTTCCTTTTTTAAATTTCTTTTTCTTGGAATGAAAAGGCAATAGTTCAAATTCAGACAAGTTTGAGGCCTTTTTCTATTTTATTTTATTTGGAATCCAAGCAGGTTTTTGTATCGACATTGAAGTGAAACTGTTTCATTGTCAAAAGACTTTACTTTGACAACGTCATTAAGTGTTTTATATATTTAAATTTTAAAAATATCTGTAGTTAATTAATCACTAGTCTACATAATGAATTTACATCCTTTTACATCCAAAAGATGTAAGTAGAATTGCTAGATTCCAGAGAAAGCCTTCCATGTCCTGAAAAAAGCATTTAGCAGTGGAAATTTCTGTACCTGAAGCTTTCTGGCCAGGTCTCTTTGTAAGGCTTATAAATTTGAAGTTATCTGTTCCTCTGGTGAGGTGCAGGCACAATCTCATTGGAAATTGTTCAAAGTACAGTTTTTCTAAGTCTCTTTTTTAAAAGGCTTTGTATCAAGCATCAGACATTTTTTTCATCAAGCATTACTGCAGTACTGACCTGAAAGGCCCATAGGAGGTTCAGAAGAACAAACTGAATTACAGTATGTTTCCCTTGGTCCACTAAATGGGATACATGCCCAAAGTGAAAAATTGATCCAGTAGCACTAATTTTTGATCCATCTGAAGAATCAGAACTGTCACCAAAGGAATTAAAACATCAACCTCCAAAGATGTAAAAGAAATCTCTGTCTTGATACAGAGGAGTAAGCCATTAGAGACAATATGGGAATACTGTCCAGTGGCAGAATCAGATATAAGGTTATTCTAATTACACTGCTATGTTTTTAGAAACCATTAAGATGAAGTATATGGCATTCAAGTATTGTTCCATAACTGCATCTCACACTCACTCATATAATTCTCATTTGGACTATAATTAAAACCAAAACTTTCAAACCTCAGATAACTAGATGGAGCTGAGGTTTCTCCAAAGTCCCAGGGAGGGATCCCAGGAGGATCAATTCACCAACTTTTAAGGAAAAAGAAGTTAGGTGATAATTTTAGGGCTAAACTCTCAAATCCCGCAAAGAGGGATTCTGCCACATAGCCTTTTGGGAAGGGAGTGCTCCCATCTGACATTGCTAGCACTGCTGAGAGTCAGGACAACAATTTAGTTTAGCAGTCAACATTTTTTTTTCTAGTTCTTACAGTGACTATATGACTTTGAAACTAAGTTCCTCATTACATAATTTTCAACGGTGCTAGCAAAGCTTTTCACCCTAAGCTATTGACTTGTGTGTATGGAAAGTCCACAAGATTAAAGGTGGCTCAAGGTGAAAATCAAAATGCAGACTCACATAAACTTTATGATCTTGGCTTTTACCTGCTTTGTGCCTCAGTTGATCTATTCAAGTAGAAAAAAAAAACCCAAATGTATTTAAATGTCAAGACTATAGCTAATTATTTACAAAAGCACTAAGTCTATATAATTAATTTTTCATTTCCTCAACTCTCAAAGAATTGGTACTTTGTCTTGAATTTTTTAGTATCTCTAAACACCTCAAACTACTCTCTCCAAGCAAACATTAAAAAATAGTTACATATGGATTGAACATTTTAATATAGAATCCAGCAGAGTTATAACAAGTACCATAATAGAAGTCATGGATCATGTTTTACAATAAAGCAAGGTGTTAGATGGCTAACCTTTTAAAGTAAGTTAATGCTGCAAATATTGCAGAAGGGCTTTTTTTTTTCTTTTTTTTTTTTTTTTGACAAAACACATTTCCTATCAAGGGCAATTGCCCAGGTCCTTGAATTCCCAGCTCATCCGTACTTGGCAATCTTGCCAGCTCTATACCTCATGGTGTTAGAGCTCTGCTTAATATCCAGGAGAAAAGCTTTTCCTCAAAGTGACATTTTCCTGTTACCCCACTGCTGCAAGGAAACCCTGCATTGGTATCTGGCCAAACTTTATCTTTCACTTTCCCAGTTTGGCAGTATCCATGTACCAAACAGATCACTACTTTGACTCTTGCCAGGGATCAATACGTTGTGCATTTATACCAACACACACAGTCTAGCTTACTTAAATGAATAGGTTTTGGAAAGTGAAACGTACATAATAAAAGGAGTGAAGAGAGAGCAGTTTGATATATTGATTATGGGAGTTATTGCTACCTATGTTCCTATAGTGTGTATGTGTATTTACTGAGACTACTGGCAAGATTGCCTCTATTCTCTCAGACCACGTATTTAACACCTTCTAACAATTTATTATCAGAGACAGGCTCATCAAAGCTGTGCAGATCAGTTATGAGTGAAGAAAGGCATGTGGGAGTATGTGTATTCATGGGCAAACATACATATATCATTCTTTTAGAATGTCTTCCCAGTGATTATGGAATATTTGTGAAACAAGAACAGAATGGTTATCAATGTTTTTATGTCTTGCCCAATTTTCCTGTACTATTTATACACACCAGATTTTGGTTTATTTCACAGCCATTATTCATAAGACACAAGAAAAATGGCAAATAACTAGGAAGACAAATCAAGGACTCCAAACATATACTACGTGTAGTCATCCAACTACAACCATGCTGTGAGCAACACTGTGTGTTATGTGTGTGCATATATATATATATATATGGATCTCAGTGAGTTTCTAGTACAGCATTCATTCATTTTCTGTGTGTTTAAATGAGAGGAATAAATACTCTGTAATGTGAGTGCTTTCCTGGAGCACACACTTACCTCTCTCTCTGCCTGAAGAGGCAGGCTGCACCAAGATTCCTTACTTGCTCTCTGGCACAAGAGGTACAGAGGCTGCAGAGAAACAACTGGCTTTGTTCAGCTTTTTACTTTCCAGGACATTGGTACCTTTCTCTGCACACACATTTGACTCAGGGAGAGCAGCAACTGGAACTGCATCTCTGCACAAACAGGGAGACAGCAGCATATTGCAGTTTCCATCCTTCCTGCCTTGAATGCCTGTACAAGACTAGTTATAATCTGACCTTGACTAAGATTTCAGCAACTCTGAGGAAGAAGCAATTTACACCCCCAAATTGGTCCTTCACACTTATATTTGCAGTTGCCCAAGGTACCTAATTTTATTGCACCAGCTGCACCATACTAAGCAGAGCCTGCAATCCCCAAATACTTAGTATTTTGAATAAACTTAGGAATTAGGCTGAGATATATTTCTTTCATGGATACTAATTTAGCTGATAAGGATTTTCTGGGTGGTAATGGAGATCCTGTACACAAAGGCTAGGAGCTTTCTGTTCCTCTTATTGAGTCCCAAATGATAAGGATGTTAACTGGAAATGAACAAATTAACCAAGCTCCAGCGGAAGTCCTGAGGGTGGTCAGTCCCCTTCATTTGAACACTACTCTTGTTTTACTGCCAATTTCTCATTTACTTTTTCCTCTGCCTCTGTATGTCCATTTGAGATCTCCAATGGCACTTCAGCAGAATACCTGAAGCTTCTTAGATCTTTTTCAGCCATTTGGGGTTGCACACTGGATTCCCTGGCACAAAATGGAATCAGCCATATGTAGCAAGTTTGGCTGTTTTTTTTTCCTGCTAACAAGAATTATCAGACTACAATCTGCTATGTGCCATGGTTGTTTGGGAGTAAAAATGGTTACTCACACTTTACAAACTTCTAGGAAAAAGTTAAATCAACATATACATTATATTTCTATTACAGCAGCATATATGATATATTTTTGCCTGCAAATTCCTCTTGTAGCAAACAATGCCAATTAGACAACCAGAAACCAGACATAAGTGAAACATGAATTCTCTCTTCCTGAAGGAATTTCTGACATGCTGATGCTCAATTCTGGCCCACCTTTAGTGGACTGCAATGACTTACAGCACTTTGCATCTATATCACAGAGAATTAAGCCATGCAGTGTCTGCAAGTTCCATTTTTGTTTCCCTGCTAGGCGCAGCTGTCTTAATATTCAGAGGCAAGAAACGTCCAGAGCCTATTGAGTCCAGGTGAAAATGAAATCAAGTCACCACCTACAGACAGTAAAATCTACATGAAAAATTCATATTGATTTTTACCAAGACAACACTTCTACAGAAAGTTTTAATGCAACTATTTCTAGTTCTTGGAAACTGTACTTTTTCAGGAAAACAAAAATAAATTATTGTCTTCTAAGTTTCTAGTGAGTCAGAATACAACCCCAGATGTTAAGTATTTCAGCTCAAATCTCTTGATACCAAACAAATATTTTTGCATATTTTATATATAAAACATACACACTTGTGTATTATAATACATGTAGCAAAACTACTGACAGATGCTTGGAGCTGAATTTTATAGAATAATGTATTTGACTAGAAATATTAAGGCTATGTTCTCCCATTTGTTAATGAATCAGAATCCTAAAGGCCAGACAGCAAGTAAATTGTGGGCAAGACATAAAATAATGGAAAGGAAATGGATACTCAGTCATTGCTAATGGATACTGCATTAACTTTACTATATCAGTGCAGGAACAATGCATATTCCCTCTGCACTACCAAACTGCTTCCCAGTAGCATCTTTTGGAAAACCCACTGGTACTGATCAGAAAAAAATACTATGCAAATATCTGTGCAATTGCTAATGTGAAAAAAAAAAAAGATTGTCTATGCTATTGATTTTGACTTCCGTAATGGCATATCATTTACAAATCTGAGACTACAGAATAAGAGTACGTATAAAAAATAAATTAATGAAAAATGAAAAAAGAATTATAAAATCATCCTTCTGAATCCATTTTTTTACAGTTTTTCTATACTTCAGAGTCATATTCATTTGAAATATTAACTATCCAAATTAACTTGTGAGTTCATAATATTAACCCTAAACTTTGGAGAAATTACGAAAATAAATTACTTCAGAGACATATCATCTTTTGATATGTTTCTTTTAATTTTGAATTAATCTTATTTTAGTAGTGTTTTAACAGGTGAACTGAAAACATCTCAAGCAGGAATAGATTTCAGGCTAAAGGTTTCAAATTGACTCTGCAGAATTTGATATCCTTAACACTATAAGTCTACATGGGAGTTATTTGCATCACACTACTCCAGGAGTAGTAACAATATATATTGCAGTTAACGGAGAAAGTTCTTTTGAAGTTCTGAAGATTTGGCATATGAAAGAAAAAAATTACATTACTTATTATTTTTTTACCCAAACAAGATTTTATCTTTTAGTTATAAATTAATTTCAGTTTAGCTTAGACATCTTCATGATGCACAGCCTTATGTGAATTTCTATTATACTTCATATTGAGAGGGCTGAAAGGTTGAGAGATACATCTGTCATACCATAGTGTAATAGAGAATTTTGTTCCAGCCAACTTAATCTGTACAAGACACTTACAAAATACCTAAAGAGTAAAGAGAAAAAAAAAATTGAGGAATAGAATTCCTTGAGTTATGGGAAGAGAGTGAGGAAACATATTGTTTAAATAAGATGACAAGTACAGAAGAAATACTAAAAGTGTGGAAGGGCATCAAGTAATTTTGGAAATTTTAACAGAATAAGTGAAACATTATTATTCTCACAGGTTGTGCCTACATCTTCAAAGAAATGGCTTACAGCGATGAAGCACAAGTGTCTCAGAAATAATGAAGAGGCTGACAGCAGGGGCAAAACCCCCAACAGTGCAGCTCCAAGAAAGGGAGGATATTATTTAATGTATATGGAAGGCACTCAATTATATGAGCAAAGGGAAGATTTCCTGGTGTCCTGATTCCAGCTGAGGGTTATACTATGACACCTGGCACCATCAGTCTTTAGGATACTTTTGAAGCTCTAAAGAAAGTTCTTAAAATGTTAAACTGGCAAACAACCTAAACAGACTAAACTGGAAAATGAGAAGTACTTAAAGAAGGAAACTCCTATTAGCAAAGAGATGGACTAGGGTCCAATGAGTTTTAGCTGTCTACAGTTTTTTCAAGTCTAGAAAAATGTTTAGCTTTTTAATTTACTTTGAGAGAAAGATACATTTGGCACCTAAATGTTTTGCAATGGAAGAATCCTGTACTAGAGAAATTAAAGGCTTGTTCTCTGCTATAATAGACTCTGAGAACATATTTACCTTGCCAGATCAAATGTTACTTGTATCAGGAAGAGCTGTAATGAAAAAGGCTTACTTCACAACATTCACAGCTGAAACTCAATAAAAATGTGATCACAGGTTTTAAAGTTTTCATCTTCTCAAGGTCTCCTATCTACAATAAAAAAGGTTTACGTCCTTTGACAGGAATCACATTTTTGTGCCCTTTTGTACTTGTAGGAGCCTGTCAGTTTTCATTTCCGATGAAAAATACTTTTATTCCTTTAGGGATTTTTTTTAGTCAATTATGGTTTGCTTGCATTCATGCAAAAAGTAGTAATAACAGTAATTTGAGTAATTGTTCCCACCAATGAACACTTATTGCTCAAAGACTACATCCAACATAAAAAAATCCCGTTGCTTTGAGATCTACAAATGCAGCCTGTGCCACAGGATAGCCAGGCTGAGACGTGAAGCTCTACTGAAACAAGAGGTGAACAATTATGATAATGAGAGCTAAAACACTTCCATTCTAGGAACAGCAACATCTAGGGACTATAATTTCAGACTATATCTATTGATGAAGATCAGTGGTTAATGATTTCTTAATCCCATACTTCCCATAATTTTTGAGTCTGTTCTTTCCCTCAGCTGGAGCTGAAAATGATGTGAGAACCTTAGGAATGTAATAAGAAAATATCTGTAATTTTGTTTGACTGGTGGAAGTGAGGAGTTATTGAAAACCTGCCTCTGCCACAGCTTGATAACTAGGAGAGAGTGAGAGGTGAAGATGTCAGCTCAGACAGGCAGAGATGCTTTTCATCTTCCTTAGGTGAAGTGAAAGAGTGTGAATGGAAGAGCCACAGCACCGTGGGTGGTGTGTCATTGCGCTCCTGCTGTTCTGGCCACACATCAGCTGGCTGTAAATCTGCTCAGCAGGAGATTATGGAAGGGTGAAAGCTCTGCTTTTGCATCAGCTCAAACAACAGCCCTCACAGACAAACAGCAGTAATCCTGGGAAATGCAGCTCACTTGTCATGCCTCCTGTGAATATTGGAGAGCCAGATTACAGGGACAGGACCCACATCAGAGATATGACTCAGCATCTGGAAACAAGCCCATGGAACAATCCAATTAAACCAGTTGTTCTTACCCTGAGTTATACTTCAATTAGTCTGTTAAGAAAAAGGTTTAGACCACAGACTAATTTTAATTACTAAGTCTTGAGGATGCATTTTTTGAGAGCAGTTATTTAAATGACCTTTGCAAATTTGATGAAGTCAAGTAAAGGATAATCAATAAAGTAACTAAAAGGCAATAGTGAAACTCCAGTTGCATTAGTACTATTTCATACAGCTTTTCTTTAAAACTAAAGCAAAGCAATACTGAAGACAATTAGTAGAATGCACTTGCATCAATAAAAGTACTGCATTAATGACAACTTTATAAACTGTGGTCTTGTGTAGCAAACGACATTCAAATACAGCTATTACTACATGCAGCAAGTCAATACAAAGTTTTACTGAGTTCACACTGGTTGCAATAAAGAAAACAGTTTATTTATAGGGATTATTTCTAATTGCTGGTAGTACTCTTGTTTCTAAGCACTAGGAACAGCTAAATTTGGAAACTAAGAAAGAAATGTATTGGATGTCCAGGTAAAGCCTCTATCGTGTTTAATATGTGAAAAATATACATGATGAAAATATAGTAATGACTCATTTTAACCAAAATGGATTCATCCTCAAAAAAAGTTATGAATAAGAGTTTTCCTTTGCTAGCATGCCCACAGACAAAATGCTCAGCATCTGGTAAGTTTTTCTACCCCTTCTCTCCCACTTGCCTTTACTCCCAGTATTAGAAATGTGACATCAAAGTGTAAAATTGTATTCTTAACTGTGGTTCTTCATAGAAAAATAACAGATACCACTAACAAAAACATTTATTCCGAGTTTTCGCACTGCATTTCTTCTCAGTATAGTTCAACTAACTATTATGAACATATCTTTACTTAGGAGACTGCACACTGAGGGCTTTACATTCATGACCAAATTCTTAAAAAGATTTTCTTCTCTGCAGAAAGATATTTTTTTCATTTGTAACAAACTTTCTTGTTAGCTTCTTTAAAAATTTTGATCTTAGACATCCTTAACACATTTTATTCACAATGTAAAAGTTGATTCATTCTACTGAAAGTGGCATGCTTCTTTTATCCTAGCATATAAACTGACTGCTGGCCTAATTGGAAATATCCTTTAAAAAGGAAGTCAGAGATACAAAATCCCTGCAGAGATCAATTACAAGAGCCATTCACAAACACAAGAAAAATAAAAACTGAAAGACCCTGCTACAATTGATAATAATGGTTGAGAATAGTAGAATAGTTACATAAAAAGCCCAATGATGTTACATTTGTTATCCTTTGTTTTAAAGCAAGTATTTAAAGAATATTTTCTATTTATTTGTGAAACAAAAAAAGAGGAATGTAGTTGGTTCACTACCAAGGCTGTACGGTGTTAAACTGTATGCAGATTAGTTATGCCTATTTTTTCTTTTTAAGGACAAAGGTGAAAAAAGTGGTAGTCTATTACTTTTAAGACATCAACTGACATTTTCATATAGTAGCTTAACCTGCAGTAGATGAGGAGTAGCCTGACTAGATGACATTTATTTCCAGAGATTTACTAGGGGATGAAATGTGATGTAAACTTGATGTGAACACTGACTGACCTCTAGCTAAGGACAGCAGCTGATTATTCATGAGTTCAAATGCAATACACAGGATTTGGATCTGCAACATTTCCTAAAATATGGTCAACACTGTCACTGGATTTTTGGAAAGAAAAAGTTGGAAACTGGTGATCCTTGACATTGGGAGTGACTCTCTTCCCTGTTACTCTGCTGTACATAACAACCATTTTCACTAACTACAAAGGGAAAGATACTTACTGTAAAATGCTACTTATTGCTGAAACAGTCATTAGAAGATTTTAAGTGGGTGACTCCTCTCAGCAAGGTATCAGAAAAGCAAGAAGAGCCCTTCAGGATATGAATATATTAGGAAACAGCTGAGAGTCTATTCCACTCCATCTCACCATGTCATGGGAACATACTGCATGATTTTTATGAGCTTTGGACATTCATGAACAATTGTCTCCCATTTTGTCCTGCAGTCTTCTCCACCCAACAAACCATGCATTGTGTGGAAAAGCCAGGCCTGAACATCAGCTAAAAGCACCTGAAGAAAGCTGTCTGCTTTTACCTCAGGCCTGACTGCTTTCCCAACACCTAGTCCGCTCCTGTGAGACAAGGCTGGATATTGTGTTTCAGAAGTCCATGATGCCTCAGAATAAGATAAATAGATGTATCCAACAGATACTCAATTACCTTTCAAATGGATGTGGCATCTGCACAGACTTCATCACACTACACAGGGCTAATGGCAATTTTCCATCTGTGAATGGGGTCGACAATGCAGCAATCAGCCTTGCATCCAGACCCAGCTCTACACTGCGCCTACCCAATGGCAATAAAAATTAAAGAGATGCCTCTTTAATCAACTGCAGAAATTCTAGCCATTTACAAGGTATGCAGTCAGTCTCTCACAATCCACACCCTGCACTGATTCATATTGATTTGGGCATATACAAACCTCCAATGCCAGAACACAAACAGCATAACAGAGATGCCACTTTTGGGTATCACTGGCATCTTACTCACAAAAGTTGTCAACAGCACAAGAAGTGTGGAATTATTGGATTCAATGAGAGAATTAAATGAAAAATCTAAAATATCAATAGATGTATATTTTATCATTCTTTGACAGGTTTTTCAGGGAGAAGATATATAAGAAAGATCGAGAGACAGGTTTGTGAGTGAAAGCAAGTCAAATGAAATGTCTTTCTAGTCCTAATGAAATAGAATTTATTTGGTTACTAAATATATTCTGTAAATACCCACTCAGTTCTGTATTCAAAACTAGGCTAAAGGCTTTTCATTTGTGTAAGCAAAGTGAATTTATGAGGAGAACACTACTGGGGATGAGAGCCAGAAACAGTTAAATTTTGATGTGTTTTGCGAGATTTCACCACCTTTCTCCCTTCAAGCTAATTTCACCTCATCAGGGACCCAGGGGTTTTTCCTATGTATTTAAGCCTATATTGAAGTTACAACAGGGCTGAGACTTGACCAGAAGGTATGGGCTAGCTTAAACTTTTCCCTACTTTTGCAAATAGGCAACATAAGCACTATACTGGGGACTCAGCAGGGACTGCTCCCACAGGCAGTGTGGAGGTGGGCAATCTCCTGCACACAGGGGTGTTATGAAGTGGATGACACTCGAGAAGATTAGGAGGGAAGACACTTCCACATCAATTCACCTTTGAATCTAGATCTGTGTATTGAAAAGAAGTCAAGGAGGAAAGGATGGCCAAGGAGACTTGTAGATACATCTAAAATACCACAGGCAGAAAGCAAGAGATTAATTCATGACCTGTGGAGAGCAGAGTTGGGGAAGAGAGTGTCTCAGTTTAAGGAAACCCAGTGCCTGTGGTGCTCTTTCAGCATAGTGCCTCCTCAGGAGACTGTAGAGCCTGAAGCAATATGGAGCAACAGAGCTCCAGCAGACCCAGAGCATATTTTTTTTTTGCAAAAAAGTGGAAATGGATAGCAGCCAAATTCTATTCCTTAAGTCTCAATGCAGGTCCCAATATAGTAAAGCTAACTGAAAAATAATAACTGCATAAGGAAATTTTTACAGCAGCTCAGGTATTAAAAACGCCGCACTAAGGTTGACAACACTAAGGCTGTCCTTGGAAAAATGCACTACGGAAGTATTGTATACACAATGATTTTCCACACCTCAGGGATTTCTCCACTTCTTGAATTTAAAATACAAAATAACAATAGAAATATAGACATACTATTTTAAGTTTAAACTCTCTTCGATTTCAAAATCAATTTCAAAATACAAGCTCTTTTTGGTATGTTTTCAAAGTGGAAAATGTGCTCATGCAAAAAGGTAGCATAAAGTTTACGCAGCAGCTAGGTCCCAATAAGGTCCAAATAGGACTTTGACTTAAATTTTTTCCTAGAGCTGTATTAGTCTTCTCAGCAGAGCTTTATTTCATCCTAAATGAATGCTTCCATTAAATCACTACCCAAATGTGTGTAAACAAAAATGCAGTTTCTCTAAAAGAATACCAAAACAGTGTTGGTTTTTACAAGAATAGATTTTACCTCTATCAAGTGCCTTCATCTTAGACACTATTTGAGCAGCTTAAGTATGTCTGTGAAGCATATTAAGTTTCTAAGATTAAAGTATCCAGATATGAGAATAATATCTGTATTAGGGCTGTTACATACATGGGATGATACAAGTACTGTTTTTCATTTATTGTATTTTCCAAAGATGCTCAAACTACATATAATTATCATCTTGTAAAAGATGAAATACATTTTAAAAAATCAAAAATCGCCAAGCTCTGCTCAGCTTTCAAATATTCTATCATACAGTAATGAAAAACAATTGGAAATTTAAAAATAAAATAAAAACAAAAGAAGGGTGATAGCTAAAAATGAGAGCAATCTTTCAGGTTTTTTAGAAGCATAAGTTATGTAGTCATTTAAATGAATTATAATTTTAAAATGTAGTTTTAGTTTCCTCTTAAGCGAGGAGGCTGGTTTACTTCATATCCAGCCAGGGCTGCTTGGAAAGTAACAGCTCCATTTGACTGGTCTGAGTTTTTCTGTAGGATTTTCTTTATTTACATAAAAATACAGGCAAAATTGTGCAAAGAAAATCTTAGAAACACCAGGAACAGTAGTGACTGATAGTGCCGTTATATTATACTTTCTGACAGCACAGGATGTTTTAATGAGAGACCATTCCTTCCTCCCACGTTTCTACAGAAGCTCCCTGCAGTGATGGGTGGTGGCCTGGTGTCTGCTGTAACTCCAGGCACAGTTGTGCCTTCAATGTACAACTGACCTGATACTTCCAGCCAAAGGGAAAAAGCTTCCTGAATCCTCATGGTGCTTCTCCAACATGTGGAAGGTGGTCAAACCTGTCACCTCTGCTTTTGTCTGAAGCACAGAGAAGGCATAGTTACACATTTCTGAGTTCAGTTTTCAGATGTGGAAAGACAAGTCTTCTGAACTGTGATTAAAACCAATTAATCAGTTTAACTTCTTGAAAAACAAATATTTCACCTCTTGCTGCCCACATCCTTCCTCTCTCTTCTCCCTCATAGACTCCCATGTCTCTACAGAAGCAACAGAACACTAAGAAAAACCCAGTCAGTTTTTTAACACTTTTAAAATGTTTGTGCTCTGGCTTCATTTCCCATGATTATAACTATTAACTGCCACTACATTTAAGTCTTGCCCCAAATCAGAAATAGGAAGTCCACACTTTATTCTAATAGCTGTCAAATTACTATTTTTCATCTCATTATTAGCAGTAAGTGCGAAATAATCCAGAAGTTCTTTTATTATCATTAAATGTTAAAGTTTACTTTGCAAATACAAATAGATCCTATAATACACAGATCCTCTAAAACATCATTAAGCTTTAACCACCACAAACAAAATAACCAGCTCTTGCTCATGACACAAAGATATTTTTCATTAAAAGAAAGCACATAGTTGTTTTCATATGAAAAAACTACATTTTCTGTATACCTCCAATACAATGAACACAGTATTCCCAATTTAAGTTGCGTCTGATGGGCAAACCCCACCAAAATGCTTCAAATATTTTCTGTTTTTTACTACCATCTTTTGAACTGACTGCTTGCTTGTGGAGAAATTTAGGAATCAGACTTACAGAACCTCTGGTTAGTTTGCTGCGAAGTGCATTCTGATAAGCAGTATTAGTACCTGATCACTAAAATTGAAATAACATGGGCTGAAATGGTGACTCTAAAAACAAAGTAGCAATACAAAAATAAGTGAAAAATAATTAATTTCAAAACTGAGATTAAATCACTTTCAAGGAAAGCTTAGAAGCAGCTCTTTTAACAATCCCATTAATTTTTCTGAATTACATTTTACATTTCAGGGTAGTGCCAAGACAAGCTTTGGGGTATTAAAAAAACAATTAGAACCAGCAATCTTGTGAGTCAATTCATTTTCTGATTTAGATCAGTGTAAATTTAGACCAACCTCACCAGGAAGGAGTTATTCCAAGCTTGTGCTGATGTGAACTAAAGTAAAGTGTAGTCCTATTAACCATTTGTTTCCTTGATTTGTCCCATAAAGAGCAGCAAAGACTAGAGGAAATTAAAGAAGCTATTCAGTGGATTTTATTTCCACAGGACTCTGCAAATATGTCATTCTCAAAAGAAAAAGGACCTCCTGTTAATTTTCTGCTCTGGTTAGAGGTAATTTGGAAGATGAGCGCTGGGAGCTGAAGAATAATCATTCTCCTATGATGATCATCCCTTGAACTCTCAAGATGAGCAAAATGAGCAACCAAGGGCATATGAGCATACATAAAGCTGCGGACATATCCTCTTACATGTGACTTTGGAAGATGGGACTAAAAGACTGTAATCCATTTTAGCATCACCCAGTTTGATGTTCACATTGGTAAGACACCTGTTTGCATCTCCCTTACAAATACTGCAACTTAAAACAGCTCTGATTTAATTTGAATAGTTCGAAACATTGCTCCCTCCAGTCAAAATTAATTTTCATCAACGTCAAGCCTGGTTTGCATCATCAAGCAAAAACTACATTTTACAGTTGCCATCACAAACCAATAATTAGTTTTGTTTCATTATCAGAATTATTAATCAGTAATTTACTAAGGTACAACTTCTGCCTACAGCCCCACCCCTCTAACCACATCCTAACCTATCTCCTACCAGACATTATGCTAAAATTTGCTTTCCAGATTAGGAGTCATGCTCCTAACTCTAACATATTTAATTGTACAGTTTTCATTTAACTGATTTGGAAGGAAATACACCTGATTTAAAACCTACTGCTTTCTGCATGCAATGTTTTCCTCCTTTCTCCTCTCACACAGTTATATCAAATGTCCTCTGAAGATAAAATTTTAAATAATTCATCTCCATTTGGAGACGAATCTATTTTTATTATATACTTGTGGCTAGCACAGGTCTTTCCCATGAGAACTTTCTCCTGTGTTTTATAAATAAAGATAAAGTTTGGATGTTATTAAAACAGTGTCTTGAGATTTAGGCAGTTCGGGCCTGGCCAGTCAGGCCTAGGGGGAAGTTTCTGACTGACCAATCTGGGTGATCTCTGAAAAGTCTATATAGGTTGGAATCAAAATAATAAAGCTCTCTTTTCTTGCCACACTGAGAACTCAGGTCTTTTTCTCTGCTAGCGGCTCAACAGTGACATATACTTAGGCAAAAATGTTCAAAACATTTATTTTGAAACAATACAGCATTTCTTTTCTAATTTCGCTAAGTCACCCAGTCACCACGGAGTAACATAAGACATGAATGCTGACTATAGACAACAAACAGGAATAAGGACTTGGACTGTGCAACTTCCTTTCACTTCTAAAGCTATCCACTCCCAGCTCTGGTGATAAAGAAGAACTGATTTGCATTAAAATTTCCCTTTTCTGTCTGCAAAGAGAACTAGGCAGTGTATCTTGGATATCTTTGTGGATACACAGACCCTGTCATAGTGTAGCATTAACAACATAAACCATGACAGCTATTTCTACAGGTTGGCAGAGCAAACAAGATTGAACATAGCAACTGTAATTTAGGTTTGTAAAGAAACTTGGTGGAGTGTTGTTCAAATAAAGGTCCTACAGTTATTTGCACTGGCTTATTCCTGGAATAATTATTTTTTGTCTTTTAGCTATGAATTCTCCTTGGAAACACAACAGAAAAATTGGTTGGTTTTTTCCTTATTTTCATAAGGGTCATGTACAAAACTGAGAATGACTTCCCAGACTTTTATATAATTTCCTTTTTATAAATGCAAAAGCTACACACAAAGAGTCTGCCACATGGAGAATACAAATTTCATTTTCCAAACCCTAGGCAATAGTGCTTCTGGTCACAAAAAGAGACATTACGGCATGCTTAAAAGTTGTACTGATATATATTAATGGACATTAAATTACCAAAGGAGTCTCCTGGTGTGACATACACAACTCTTGTCTCTTCTGGCAAAGGCACTGGTGAGTTCAGTACAAACAGTGCTCTTGGAAGCAAGAGACTTTCACTTTTTAGTGCAAATATGGATTCTGTGCTTCAAAGACATTTGAAATCACTCTTTTGGATGACTCTGAAGTATTTCACTGTAATGCAGAGATTCCCGCCTCCTAACCCTTATTTATTGGATTCTCATATCATGTCTAAGGATTCACACTTGTAGGTTTGTTTATCACAAACAGACATGTAAATATTTTCTTTGGAATTACTCAGGAGGAGATCAGCTGACGGATCTGCAGGCACTGCTCCTACACTGCTGCTGCCTTCCTTCTTTTCCTGCCCTTCTCTTCCCCAGGACCTCCTGCCAAAGGGATTGGGCAGTTTGTGAGCACCCTGGAAGCACTGCACTATCAGACAATAGCAGATGAACCCCAAATCTTTGATATTGTGGGATCTGTCTGGTGACTCTAGAAGCAAATTATTATCTGCTATCTCTAATGCATTGATCTCAGTTTTAACTATATTGCCAGGTTTTCATGGTCGGCACACAGAATAAATTCTAAGTTTGGGCAGAGTTCATCTGCTTTTGAAATACCTAAATAGCAGCCAAATTTTGCTTCTAAAAAAATTGTACCCACACAGTGCTAGTTTTGCTTCAATGCTTAGATGATGTGGTTCTCATGCAAATGTTGCAAAGCTCCTGCAAAAGATAATGTTTTCTTTTTTTCTGAATTGCCTTTCTTAATGGGACAAAGGAGTAGGAGAATATGAAAGAAGAGAGTTTCTTTTTTGCTTAGCTGGAACACTAAGCAAGAAAATGAAATGATCCTGAAGTTTGGAAGTAGGTGTGCTACAGCGTGACCCTGTCAGACTGCATGGTGGATTGCAGGAGCACCACCAGTCAGAGCTGACTGCTCCTCTCCAGCTCTTGAAACATTACCTTGACAGGAAATTTTTGTTGTCTTTCAAAACAAATTGAAAAATTAAATCAGAACAAGAAGCGATGTGAAGAGGGCACACTGGATGATGGGGCTAGGGGAAAAAAGGGGAATGAGAGCAGAAGAAGTGAGAAAGGCTTTAACAGCTCAAAGGATTATTCTTGTCACCTTTTCTCAAGCTGCTTTTTGCAGTGAGGTTGTCAAGCATCAAGGCTATGTATCAACATGCACAAGTCACCTCAGTTTTGACACTTCCTATTTTTCCAGAGCTTTTGATACTGGAACACTAATAACAGACCTTTTAATATGGAGTTCACCACATAATTCTGATTTCCAGCTCTTTAAAGATAGAAGTCTGAGTTGTTTTGAGGGATCTTTTCACTAAGGATTCTTTCCTGATATGCCCATATAAAAGTATATTTACAATTATACGCTGTGTTTTCTACATAGTGCAAGTCTTAGTATATATTCCATCTTTGCTAGACAAAAGACAGTCACACATTATGATTTTAATTTACTCTACACTTAATAATAAACTTAATTGACAGCAAATAAATGTATAAATAAATAAGTAGTGGAGGTCAAGGATCAAAAAGCCTGAGAGAAACCAATGCACAGAATATTGATTTCTGATAAACAGTTATAGCATTCAAATATCTCAGTCTGACATTTGGCTGAAAGTTGAGTGTTGATTGCATTGAAATGAATTCACAAGCCCTTGCTGGGACAGGCAGTTCTAATAAAAAAGAGAATGAAACCCTTTAACAGGAATTTAATCTTTTCAGAAAATGTAGGATGAATGTTTCTTGTACAAGCTTTTAATTATTTCTAAATTATCAACAGTCTTTTGACAATGAAGGAGATGGATTACAACAGTTGGTCTAAATGCAAAGGAAAACATCTTTGCCAAATGAAGGAAACATGCATTATTGCATGCCTGTATGGACCACGCAGGATGAAGATGTTGTTACAAATGACATAGCAAATTAACCAGTTTGATAAGACAGGTGACAGTTCCCTGGATTTGCAGACTACTTTACATAATTACAATAGCTCTTCAACAATATCACTCTCCATAGATTGTTTTAGTCATTTTCCCAAAGCACAGTGTTTCTTTCAGCTTTCCCAATTTAACTCATTTATCTCATTCCGATTTATTCAGGTTTACTCTTTTTTTTCCTTATCCTTTCCTTACCCTTATCATTACCTACTGTTTAATATAAGCCAGACTTACGAATTCCTGGCAGTCATTTCAGAAAAACAGAAATCACGGAAGCAGCCAAGTTGGAAAAGACCTTTGAGATAATCAAGTCCAACCTGTGACCAAACAACACCTTGTCAACCAGACCATGGCATTGAGTTCCACATCCAGTCTTTTCTTAAACACCTCCAGGGACAGTGACTTCACAACCTCTTTGGGCAGCCCATTCCAGTGCCCAACCACCCTTTCTGTGAAGAACCTATTCCTAATGTCCAATCTAAACCTTCCCTGGCACAGCTTAAGACTGTCTGCTCTTGTCCTAAATATGAACCTCCACTTATGTAAATATGATACACAAACCAGCAGACCTGCTGCTGCTGTGCTCCTGTTTCCTGAGGAAATAAAGCCCTGTGCCATCATTTCCATAACTGGATGCTAAACCTACACACTTAAGTGTATGAGCATAAACTCAAGCTGCTGATTCTGAAACTCTGAGTCACCACATAATTGCTGGACCTCCCAGAGCACACAGAAAGCATGTGGACCTGAATTCTCCATCCAGCCAAACCAGAAACTCTGCTGCCTTACCTGCCAGCCCTGGGTCCCCAGACTACTCTGGACTCATCTACTGTCCACAGGCAAACATATTTCACGTAGCAGAATACATCATGATAACAATGTACCTCCCCATGAATTCCCACAAAACCTCAAGGAAATTCCCGGTGCTCCTTTGGGCAGTATTTCTGCCACCAAACCCCAGCACACCTACTTTCAACCTCATGCCAGTCATTTAATACCCCAGAATCCAAATCCAGCATGATTTCCTCTAAGGTTATAATTACTATTGCAACTGGCTTTGTTTCTATCTACCTCAAACAAAAGGCAACTATGATAAATGGAGTCATTGTTCACAGCAAAATTATGAGCTGAAAAGCTTTACTGGCTCCTTCTGCTTGCCTGGCACAGTGCGCAAAACAAAAAGAGAAGCTGGGGCACAACTCCACAGCTTGGAAGATGTCATTGACTGGGTACAAGAAAACACTGGAATTTTTTATGCCCAAATGTAGTATTACCTCAAAAATAATCTCCATACCACTTGCCTAGATTAATCATCAATTCCATTTTCATTCAAATGCTCCCTTTTTCAAATTCACAAACTATTGGCTAAACTTTTTTTCCTACTTTGCATTTATCCATAGGCTGGGAAATTAATAAAGTAAAATAATTGAATGGTCCAATTTGGAACAGACAAGCTAATTCTATCATTCCATACAATAAATGACAGAAAGCCTGACAGCAGAGAAAGGCAAGTGGAAGAGTAAACAGAAGCAAGTTTCCAAGAGCTCTCTCACTATTCTTCCTATGCATTATTTTGGATATGATCTGGATTGTTTGGTCCATATGCCATGTCACCAGATTCCATGCAAGAAATCCCAGGGCTCAGGGACCCTGCCAGCTGAGAACTCATTATATGAATTGCTGCTTAAAAATTACCTTTATTAAAGGCAGAAGAACAGTATAGCAAGCTAAGAAACCGCATTAAGAATGTTGCACTACTGAAGACACTTGAAATTCTTGTCCCTGCACCCACAGGGATTCAGAAATGATAACCAATGTGTGCTGCACTGTACAGTGGCTGCCATGGCTGTTCTTTGTAATGGCTCAATAAACACATGTGAGTAGGGCACACCACAGCAAAACTTGCACCAAGTGCTATTTTATCTCTGAAGCTACTATGGAGGGAATGGCATAAGGGATTGTAATTCAGAACATCATGCAACGACATGAAAATTACGAGTTCTGAAATATTTTCCTGAACTGAAAGAGTTTAACTTCTACATTAAAAATCTATGCAAAAAATGTGTAAAAATACATCTGCTAGACTTATAAGCTGCTCGTATCAGGCAATTTTGATAATCTAACATGCTTATTAGAATCTGTTTTGCTTATTTTGCTGTGAAATTGTGGTGTTTTTTTCCCCTTAAACTACAAATCATACTGCCATATTTCATTCCTTTCTGTCATTTTCTTCTATTACTAACTTAAATAAATGATAAATACAGCTATGACATGAATTTTGGTTGAACATTTCAATACAATTTCCAAAGAAAAAATCACTTCCTGGCAGTATTTCTTTTT
This sequence comes from Lichenostomus cassidix, assembly GCF_008360975.1. Lineage (NCBI taxonomy): Eukaryota > Metazoa > Chordata > Aves > Passeriformes > Meliphagidae > Lichenostomus > Lichenostomus cassidix. Next base: position 44,922,411 of record NC_139483.1, on the reverse strand, counting down.
GGCTCAGGCAGCTATTCAGCTTCACTAACTCTCCTATTTTCAAACTAATCAGACCTTACTGACCTTTTTTCCATCAACAGTTGGAAGAATAATGGTGGCTTGTTCAACAGGCTCAACACCAAAACCTGGTTAAATTCTACCACCATCCATGAATGGCTCTGAGGAGCTTCTGATGTTTAACTAAAAAGACACATACCGGTGCACATCTAAAGTCCTTCCAAAAAACCTGAGTTCCATTAAAAATAAAAGATTTATATGTTAACATAATATGAATGTAACACAAATCACTATCCATATTATCATTATTGCCGTCTCAAAAACTAATTTAGCAATTTTTTAAAAAGAGCAAACAGAGTGTTGCACTGAAAAATGGAGGCCTCATTCTTACAGGTATCCCAGTAAATAAATCAGAAAAGCTGATTAAAAAAATTATTTTATAAAAAGACAACTGCTTCGAAATGGGCTTTCATTGTGTATCAAGGATTTGCTAAGGTGATCTACTGTCAGTACATTTTGACTTTCAACTATTCTCATTATGTTGTTTAAATATTATAACCAGTTCTGATCTCATAGCATGAACTGTAAACTTCATATTTGCAAGAAAATGAAATGTGGGAAAGTAAACAGGAAATGGTAAAGCAAAGACACTGATCTGCAGAAGGAAACTGCCTCCAGAATATATTTGCTTAGAAATAAATAAATGGATCTCACAGAACTTGACACTCAATGTAACTTGTGTTTCAAGGTAGTTAAAAAAGGAAGTAGATCCCAGTGAATTGGTTTATACTGAAATGCCTTTCCTTGGAGACTTACTGGCTCTATGAACTAATGTTACTACAATTTTACTCAATCACCCATGGTGCCTTTAGAGCTGAGTTTTTCACTGGTTAAGGCTCAACAAGTGGTCACCACTAACAAATAAAGATACAACTGCTGCCCAGAAGGGCAGACAGCCATGATTTAGTGTGACATTAGAAGATACTCATATAGTGGAAAGGGGATTGAGCAAACAGAAAAGAAGGACAAGTGTCAGTACAATAAAATGACGGGAAGTTATCTGGAAGATTATGTCCTAGTTGTCCTAGAGAAAATGAGAACTGAAAGGCTGGAGGCAGGAAAAGGGTTCAGAATGGTGTGCATCTGAAAGATGTTTGCATAGAAAAAAACAGGGTCATTCAAGGAAAAGAAGACAGTCAAGCTGATATACTTTAGTTTTGAATATCCTGTACATTCTTTTATCACTTCTTGATTTTGCAAAGAGATTTGCCTTATATCTGCTTATTTATTCCGCATTTTACTCCTTTTGACATCAAACTCAAGACATCTCATGACATATTTAATCTCACAGTGTAACTGTATGTCTCAACAGCACTTGCTCCTGGGCCTGCCTATTTCAGCCTCTGCCTCCAAGAATAAACTAGTCTTGGGACTGCCCAGTGGCTACAGAGTGGTGACCTGGTGATTTATCCTTGGAACACCACAACACATTGAAAAAAAAAAAAAGAGGCTCTAGATAACACACTCATCTCTACACCATTGATGTCATATAATCACCCAAAAATGTAAATGTGGATGATTAGAGCTAGCCTTTCTTAATTGATGGGTGGCCCAAGACACTACGTAGGACAGCAAGGGGCTCTTTTGATTCAGCAGACCTCATCTCAGTCTCTGTTGTACATGTTTTGTCATTTTGCATTCATAGTTACTGAAACTGTATTAAAAAGTTCATTTTAAAATTTGAAACTGTTTTGCCAAATGTTACTCAGAAAGTATTTCTGGCCTTAACCTCTTGCATTTTACCATGTAGTGTTTTTTACTGAGGTAGGCAATACTTTGCTCAATACTGCAAGCAGTGCAAACATCAGAAAAAAAAAGGCAACTTAAAAAATATCAAATACAAGCTTTGCCTGAGATGCTAATACATCTGTTAATGATTAAACTAATGCAGTACTTATTGACTCAGTAGGTTGCTTGTTAAAGTCCATTAACATTTTCCTTTTAGTCCTTCTAGCACGTCATCATTTATTAGAATAATAAAAGTTTCTTGAAGATTTAACTGCTATTACCTGTATCTTATTGTTTTGCTTCTTTGCATGTATCATGGTCTAGGAACTTTTTTTCAGTCATTACCCTGAGGTTTAAGTTGCTGTTTTACATTCTCAGTGCCAACCTCACCTCAGTTTTGTGTGTGTGTGTCTCGAAAGTTGCTGTTTTCAAGCTTCAGTGGCACACTCAAAACTTAACAACCTCTGTCTTGAATTAGAGCACTAAAACCTACATAAACAACACTGAGTCAAACTTCAACTCACCAAGGCAAGAATTACAGTCTCATTCATAAACATATTTGGCCATGCCCTGATGTGGCAGCCTTCAGATGTGGCTGCATGTTGATTTTCTGGACCCTGAAGAGGAAATGTGAAACATGAGGCTCTTGAAAGAACAACCTTCACAGTCAGAACTAAACCAAATCCATAGCAGAGCAGCATAAAAGCGCTTCTGAGATCCTGTCAAATGCTGATTGGCATCTTGTGGTGCCTAAAAAGAAATTGGTTAAGTCTCACTGCAATTCCCAGAGCTGTAAGAGAAGCAATTTTTTTTTCCCTTCAGCTTGATCTATCAGACTTATGGGCAAATCTGAGGATTGCAGCCTTTTTTTTTTTTTTTCCCCCTCTCTCTCCCCTCTCCTCCCCCATCCCCTTTTAGAATTACTGGGGGGGTGGGGTAACTTGACAAACTTGTACATTTATCTTAGACAGCAATTAGCTGTACTGGGCAAAGCTAGTCTGGAAAACCAAGGTACACTTCTGTTGTGGTTGATAATCGCCAGATAAACAGGGGCCTGGCATGCCATTCTGGAGAACAGGCTGCATGCTGAGGCTCCAAGAGTTCGTCCCTGCATGACAAAATGTCCTGCAGAGATGAGAAAGCTGGCTGTCAGGTGGTTGCAACCAGCCTGCCCTCAGTTATGCAGCTCCAGAACACACCTCTCCACTTGAGTACATCTCACTCAGTCTGCAGCTGAGATGTCTTGCTTGTTTTAGTAAAAGAACAAGATGCTGGCAACTTTCCTTTACTCTTCCAGCTATGACTTCCAACCTCCACCTTGTGTCAGCTTTAGGATTTGAGCTGTTGTAGAGAAACTCCACGTATCTCCCTGTAAGGTGAATTTGTGTTGGATTGGGTCACAGAGCCACTGGTGTTTGGCCACAGGTAAGGAGAGGAAGGGACAGGCAGGGCTAGCAGAGTAGTACTGCCTCTTGCAGCTCCAGCTGACTCTGTGAACCTTGAATGCACCAACACTCAGAAGGAGTGGAGACCTGCAGGCTGCTCCAGCTGCTGATCAGTTTTTTCTGACCCAGGGATCATCGTAACAAACAGCATGGTGCCCCAGGTAGGAGTGCTCCTCATCATCAGGGACTAAGAACAGTGCAGACCAGTGCTTGACAGAAGCTGTGGAACATAGCAGGGAATACTGTTCCTAAAGAATGAAAGCTCAAGGCTTTCAATGGATCAATCATTATAGGATATACCTTAAACCTTACATGCACTGCATTTGCTTTAAAACAAATTACCTTCAAGAAACACCCAAAGCAGAGACTTGGTAAATGCCCTGAAATCATCCACCCTTATCCAAGACGAATAATAAAACTAAATACATTTTGTAAAACAAGAGTGATGAATACTCCTTTTCAAATTTTAGAGATGTTAGATATATTACAGCAACATTTCAAAATTCAGCTACATTAGCAGACTCCCAGGCTCCTGATAGATGAAAACCAGTAACATAATTACATATGTAAACAAGACAGCACTTGAAATTCCAGTCAGAAACATCTAAAGCAGATGCATTCTATTATAACACTCACTATGTAGGATTTCTGTGAACTTCATAATCAGAGAATTTTAAAAGTTAGGTGCTGGGACCTTCAGTGTCAGCTAAAATGATAGCACAGTTCTGCAGCAATACAGGAGAAAAATAGCACACCTGAAGCTAAGTCATCAAGCAGTGAAGTTAAGAATTACACTAGCTTTGGCTTCTTACCTATATTTATGTTGCAACAGCTAAGTAAGGTCTGGATGCAACCACGAAGGGGACAGGAGTGGGACTCTTCCCTGGGGTGGGACTCTACCCTACTCCATCACCCACATACAAGCACAGAGGGACTCCAGTGAGGGATGTCCTGTGTGAGGATCAGAAGATTCTTCTGAAGCAAAGTCATATCAACAGCAATGACAATATCAAGACAAAAAAATATACTGTAAGATAAGAGGCACATAAGAGGCACAATGCACAGACAAGATATTGATGTCCCCTGAACAATTCTTAATGTGTTGTATTTGCTTTTACCCTACATTAATGCAAGCAGAAAAGCTTTTCAAGTGCTTTTGTAGGAAAAGTGGCAGTGTGAGAAACTACACTTGCAGGACTGCAGGCCACTAAAGGACAATGGAAATTAATCTCCTTTGTCTACCTGGATTGCAAGTTTGGGGCATGCTTTGTCTCCCCTTCAGTAGGTTTTCCATGCTGCACAAGATTACTGACTGTATTTTTAAGACGCTTTAGTTTATGTTTCTCCAGCTCTTAAGATACAGCAAAGAACTTCAGATATGGAAAGAGAAACCTAAAACTTGTTGAGTTTGGTTTGGTTTGGTTTGGTTTGGTTTGGTTTGGTTTGCGTTTGGGTTTTTTTTGCCTCTATCTAGTTCTTCTTGCCAGGTGCTTTAAGGGCTTTATTCAGTTCTTTAGTGTGCCTCTCATTTTCATCATGCTACCCTTGCATCACAATCCATTTACTTTGATTTTTTTTTTTGTGTTTTAGTTTTTAAACAATTTTCATCCTAATATCTTAAAATATGACATAAGAAGAGTTTCTCTAACTTTTCAGTAACCTGACTCATCTTTTTTGGTTGTCTGTATTGCTTCCATAGAAGGTCTGAGCTGTCTTAGAAGCTTTTCCAAAACCTTTTCAGTAAATCTCAAGGCTTTTGTGCTCCTCGGGAGGGGTTACAGTTCACTGCTCGAAAAACACCGTTCTGCAACCAAATATATTCCCAACTCTTCCTTAATTGAATTGGATTAAAAATCTGATAATACCAGAAGAATGTGTCAAATTAACTCCAGAAAAAGTCAAAGAAATCCTCCAAGAAACCACTTTGATTGGTACTCAGGTTAGTCAGGGATTTATTAATTGCTTATTCACCCACCTAATTAAAACACTTTCCTGAAATATCGATGAGGAAGCATTACAGAAAATTTTATTTTAGTCTCACATTTCCCTTTCAAAAATTGTCAGTATTTCATCTTATGAAAATTCAATAGGATGGATTCATAAAATAGTGTAATACAGAAAACTCAGCTGAGACTATCTGATTTTTAACAGCTTTTTCCCTTGTATCCAATAGCTTTAACAGTCCTGTGTTTCAGCTTTTTGATTACTACTCTGTCCTTTTGGAACTATCTATGGGGTTTATTGATTTTTTGAGAAATTATTTTCTGCTTTTCCATCAAGCGATAAAACTGTCAATGTCCTTATGATAAAATTCTTAATGGAGTTTTACAAATTGGTCTTGTTTATCCTGCTTTCATTCCCCTTTACATGCCTTGAAAAATTTTTTCTAAGGTACACAGATTCTTTTATTTCCAAATAGCCCTGAAGTTCCTTCTATACCAGCCCTCAGAACTTCCAGGATGTGACCCTGTGGCAGGAATGAATATGAGCAGGTTTTTCACCAGCAGCAGCTCCCACAGTTGGAGAGGAACCTGGATGGATTCCAGCTGCTCCAGTCAGCTCAGTTCACCACTGGTTATTGCTGAGGCTGCACTTTCTGTAGAACCATTTATATTAATAAATAAGGTGTTATGACCTGTAAGGAGAGGATTGTACAAATTCATGGATTTTTTGGATGTCAGCTGACAACTCTCACAGTAGGCACTCCTTATTGTTTAGTGCATATCAATGGCTCTCTTTGGTATCTCCAGTAAAATCATTTCTAGGATTAAAGCAGGGTAAGAGTATTGATCCAAAAAGGGGAGAATAAAGTTCTGAGTCTGCTGAAATATTCACAGATTCTTTTGAAGCTTCTACAATGTTTGGTTATAAGAAAATCTATGGAAAATATGAAGGAATAAAAAACATGTGGGAAAATATGTCCTGTCCCAGGAAATCTGGGCACCTAGTTCCAGCTAAATTGGAGAAAATCCACAGGTTGCCATCTGTGCTCCCTGCCCAGTGAGGATAGGGACCTGGCCAAGTGGATTTGGCTGGGAGTGGAACAGATGGAAAAGAAAGGATGGTCTTTCCAAAAGACAGTACAGCTGCCTCTCCTGTCTGCTCTCACTCCAGACCCCTGGAGGGAATTCAGCCAGAACTTCTCCCATGATCTTCACTGCAGTAGTGGGAATCCCTTAAATAAATGCCATTGCATTAAGTAATTATCTAATCCTAACTGCAGTTTGGACAGATGTGTAAAGGAAATTGTTTACAACTCTACAACCAGACTAGCTGAAAAGAAACTGTGGGAATTTGAGTTGACAGAAATCAGCAAGCCTTCATTTAAACAGCAAACAATTCATTCAAAAGATGAACTTAACATATTTTTCGTGCTATGATTCTAGTTCAGTTTATCGCATGAATAAATAATTTTTGTAGTTCTTTTTATACCATGTTTCTAGCTGGAAAAAGTTAGAAGGCATTCGGAAACAAGACTTCCTGCAGTTTCTGAATGCTGTATGTTTTCAGCTCATTAAAAAAGCAGTTAACTGCTGAAAGGATTGTTTTCACAACTAAGGTTAAAAAAAAAGTGTCAGAGAGACAATATTTAAGGATTGTTCTAAATTTTTGGAGACATTTGGAAACCTTGATGAAGCTGAAAAATTATTAATTTATAATTTAAAATGTCCCTATTTGTATTTTGCATTTAAGAAGCTAACAGAGGAGAATAAAATAATGAAAAAAAAATTAGTTTAGCATACCATCTTATCTTTAGAGGAAGCCCCTCATCTGCCACTATCCATGAGCGGAAGGCTGGCTGCAATCTGTACCTGTTTAAGTAGCTGCATGCACTGACAAATGCCTCTTCTGACTTTGGCAGATGCTGTAAATGGGATCTGTAGTGGCTGGCAATACGAATACTTCTTAAAAGTATATATGTCTGCTTCTTAAAAAGTATATATGTCTGCTTTATATAAAAGCAGACAGAAAGCCTCTGTACTCTTTTGAAAAGTAAAGTTTCAACTCAGGTTTGATAATTATTTTGTTTCCTATACCATATATTAGTGGAGTATTTGTCAAAAGCACAATATTCCTCCTGCCTGGGACTATATAAATCTGATTCATACAAATCATTGCTCTATGCTCCACTTGAAAGAAACAGAAGAATTTAAAATTATTTTTGCTTTAAGCCTTATTTCTAAGCACTCCAGGGACATTCCACAGATGCTGCAAGGCTCTAGGTTTTGACATTAACACTACATAAAGGTGCTGTTATATGCACATTTGCAAGATGAAGTGTCAAAACCACTCATGTACAGAGAAAACAAATGTGAATTTCCTTGCACTACATTGATCCAAGCAATAGAAACAAGAATTACAGACTCTGAAACAAAGCCCCGTATGTTTGTTTATGACTGTTTTTCCCCTTTTCTATGTTCTTATTTATTAACCACTTATATAATCTGGGGTTGAATCCTGGCTTTGTTTCTAACCACCTGCGAGTCATAACACAAAGAGAAGCTGGTCTATGAATGGACCGAGAAATTTCATATAGTTGAAGTTTCATCCTTAGTCTCCTTGTGGCAGGTAAGAATCAATACAGGGCAGCAAATATCTAGCACAAAATATTCCTTCAACAGTGGAAGCAGATCAAAGGCCCCAGGCAGCCCTGGAAGAGATCCTCTTGGTCAATTCTGTTATTTGACTAGGGAGGTTGGTTTTCTACACCTGTAATATGCAATTCAAACAATAAATGTAAATGATGTACCCTGATTCATCTGTAGGGATGTATTCCTGATTCATAGTCCGCTGATAAAAAGAATCATTTTGTTTTACTTAACTTTAGGAGCAGCTGAGCAGGAGGAAACTGGGCAACAAGCCACCTAAAGGCATGGTCTATTAAAAAAAATCTTCCAACACAGATGACTTTTCTAGGAGCTATAGACTTTTGATAACATGTTCCCTCACCCCATGCAGATGACAAGTTTCATTAGACTACCATACCTTTTAGAACTGAAGCCAAAAAAAAACTAATTTAGGAAAAAAAACAGAGATCTAGTGGACTACTCTGTAGCCATCCTAAGAATTCCCAAGCAGTAAGAGTAAATATAATTCTTCTTCTGATATAGAGAGAAGCTTTCATCACTTTAAAAAACCTTATGGAAAGTCCAAGAATGAGATGCTAGATCTGCAAGGCACTATACCCTCATGCAGATGACTTCATAGCAATTCCTTCCTAAAGGAATTTAACATTTGAATGTTAGAATTCGGAAGTCTGGTAAATTCATGCCCCTTCAGGGGATTAAATCAACATATTTTTCCAGATCTTGGATTAAAAATATTATCAGGTAGCAATCCCTTTCTTTTACATGTTTATATGGCAACTCTGACCATAACCTCTGAAATCTTCTAGACAGAGAATCTTGTGAGATGGAGAAATGCTAATGATCCCAGGTGGTCAAAGAGGGGTGAATTAAACTCTTGGGGATGGTTATACAGGCAAGTTGATAACAGAACTCAGAGTTATGTGTTTAGGGCCTCCTATGGCAGTGCAGCGGCCAGGGCACAGATCTACTCTTCGACTACAGCCCAGATTTATCCTTGGGGTTTGGTTATCACTGTTTAATTTGGTGCCCTGGGAGAAACATGGGACCAACTGGAAAGGCATTGCTGTGAGTTGGAGCCTAGTTTTCTGAAATTGGTTTTGTACAGCTTCTTCATAAAGATATGACAGAGTTTAAGTTGTAATATTACGCATTTTTCTATTCATACATTCCATTTACTCTTAAGCAAACCCGAAGAATATGGCTAGCAACATCTTTCACATAAATACTAAGAAATGCTGAGGTGAGCACATAATGGAACAGAGAAGAGACATCACTGGCGTTATTGAGATGGGAAAAATAATCCTTCTGATCAAACATTGTTCAAATAGAATTACAATATATTGTAATTTTTTTTTTCTTAAAAAGGAGAAAACCAATATAAATTAAATGCACGTGGAGAAAAAAAAGCATCATTACAACATTTATATGCTAAGGAGATGAGGAATTTCCTTAATTACCCTAACTTATGCAGCTAGTATCTTAATTTACTAAGATCATAGATGCTACACAGTCTACGCTAAATATCTTTAATCATTGCTTGCCCATTCATTTTATTCTATAAGATGCCAGGCATAAGATGCAAGATTTTACAGCTGCAAAACTTTCCTTTCAGAAAAGACTAGACAAAATAGCTGCAGTTTGATGTTACAAAGGGTGGTGCTTTGCCCAAAGACATCAGTACTGGCACACTTGGAGGAGCGTGGTACAGTTGGGAAGATGGGGAAATGAAAGCAGCTATGTGACGTGTGGAAGCTGATAAGTACACATTGTGTGCAAGAGATTAGAAAAAAATCAAATGGCAAAATATAATTTCTGAAGTAAAAATAAAGTGGAAAGAAATTGAAGGGATGGTCAAGAAAAGATGTGATATTAAAGTCAGGAAACGTTCTAAACTTAAGTAGAGTTATACTTATCCACAGAAGAAGTAGCTGTACTTTTTTGCTGAGCAAAACATCTGTGAGGCCACATCTCGAGTGCTGTGTCCAGTTCTGGGCCCTTCACTGCAAGAAAGACATTGAGGTGCTGAAGCGAATCCAGAGAAGGGCAACAGAGCTGCTGAAGCGTCTGTAGCACAAGTCCTATGAGAAGCTGTTGAAGGAGCTGGGGGTGTTTAGCCTGGAGAAAAGGAGGCTCAGGGGAGACCATCTTGCTCTCTGCAACTTCCTGAAAGGAGGCTGTAGTCAGGTGGGGGTTGGCCTCTTCTCCCAGGCAACAAGCGATAAGACAAGAGGAAATGGCCTCAAGTTGCACCAGGGGAGGTTCAGATTGGATATTAGAAAAAACTTCCTCATGGTAATGAATATTAAGCATTGGAACAGGCTGAGCAGACAAGTGGTTGAGTCACCGTCCCAGGGCATATCTAAAAGATATGTAGATGTGGCACTTGGGGAAATGGTTTAGTGATGGACTTGGCAGTGTTAAATTTATTATTAGACTCAGTCTTAAAGGTGTTTTCTAACCCCAAATAGTCTATGATTCTACAAATTTAGCTGAAATGGTTTGGAATATCTCATGTGGTTCTGGCCGCCTGCCTTCAAGGAGGAGGAACCACAAAACACAGCAGCAGCAGAGACGACTTGTGAGGAAAACAAGGTGGACTTATCCAGGGAGTGGAGTCATGGTGGAGACAAAGGAGCATGACTTAGAATCATGGAATCATAGAAACATCAAGGTTGGAAGAGACTTTTCAGGTCATGAAGTCCAACCATAAACCCAGCACTACCACTAAGGACTATTAGATAAGGGCTTCTGCCCATGAGCAACAGGTAACTCATTCCCCCTCCCCTAAATGGGAAAATGCATAGCACAATGTTATAAAAAACATGTAAAGGGAGTTACATGTTTTTCAATATAGTAGTATTTCAATATAACCATAAAAAGGTCAAAGTATGTTTAAATCTCCTCTTCATTATACATCCCAAGACAGATGGAAAATGTGACTTGATTTAATATGTTGCTACCCTTTTTGCACAGCTCACTTGAGTCTCTCAATATGCATTTCACTAGATTTATACCCTTAGTTAAAAGAGCCATAACTTCTTCAGAGTGAAGAAGCATCAACTGCCTACCATGAATCTGTGCAATGATGTGCTATTTTAAGATTAAAAGATGCATTAAATGCCTTGGAGTCAAGAGCAAAAAAACCACCAGCTATGCCTTCCATGAAAATTACTGTTCTGTTTACAAATAATATTGCAATGTAGGAGAATAAAAATAGGATTTTAGTTCCCAGAAAGTCAGAGTCACAAAGACTGTAAGTACAATGGGAAAATGATATTCAGTGTGATTTTTGTCTGATGATGGCTGTACATGCAGCCATGTGAACGGCATGTGACCATATGGGGGAACTTTCTCCATGCACAGTGCAGATGCTGGCGCAGCCATGTGCTGTCATCCTGACATGGTCTCTGCTGTCTTGAATTTCTGTTCAGTGAAATGAAGTGTGTTTCTGGGGTGGAACACATCAACTGTATAATGACACACAATTGTTCTCTTCAATAGCCAAGGACAAAATGCAGGAAGGAATGCAATATTGTATTTAACATTTCCTAACAGGGGTTTCCCTGTAGCTGTCTCTCTTGCTAAGTACAAAGAGGATCATAAGCTGCACCATTCATTCTATTTTGCATATAAAATACTGCAACTTGAAAAGCAAAACATGGCTTAATGAGTATGAATTCATAGGCAAACATACAGGAGTGGGATAGAAGCACAAATATATGTGGACATTTCTCTACTTATGTCATGTGAGTGGCTGGCTGTTTCCCCTGTGAGACAACCAATTAAATCAGTATTGAAAAGAATGTTCTGAACCTTTCCTTTCTCAGACCCTTTTCCTTCTCCAGAATTTCAGACATATAAAGGGGCTATAAAACTGGAGAGTTAAACTAATGCAGCTAGAACTTTATCGTCTGCTAGTAAACAAAGATGAGTCTGACAATTTGCAAAATGTCACCATCTAGGGAAATGAGAAAGGTCTTATGAAGCTTGAAGTATTATCAACTCATACTTTAAAAATGTTTTGAAACCTTAATAGATTGGAGCTCAGTTAATTCACAGCCACAAACAAAGAGGTTACACTTCATTTAAAGCTGTAAATCCTTTTGAGGGTTTACCATTTGAAATATCGGGCAATTTCCACTCAGGGTTGACAATGACAGTAAACTGAAAAACAAACAAATGACCAAAAAAAACCCAACAAAAAACCTAAACCAAGCTAAAATGACAGAAATATCAAAACAATTAAAGATAGATTTGGCTGCACTCTGGAGAAAGGAACCATGACCTCTATAATCTTGTCTCAATGCAGCATCAAGCACACAAGATTAGGACAGGATACCAGTCACACAGCAATCAGTGCAAGTTTACATGTAAAGGAATTCAGAGAAAAAAAGGCGGAAATGCAAAAAATGTTGCAAATACTGGCAGTAAATTACAAAGTAGTGAAGAGAAGCAGCTGAGAATAAGAAATCCCTTCTTTTAGTTGCACAGTCAATAGCCTCTGGGACTGTCTTTTTATAAATGCTGAGGTTTCTTTTAAAGAGTGCCTCTTTATGAAAAGGAGAGTTGCAAATTATTTTCCCACTATGATGGTTTAGTTTCAAAACTAGCAATTGAGGGAAGAAGCTCTGAATCCACTCTTTACCCAGAATTACTCAGATGCATGACTCTGACTTGGATCCAGACCACAAGTAAAATTTGATGTGGACAAGGTCACATGTTTGTGATGCTTCTGCATTTCTGCAGGAGATGCTGCCATGTTCCCAGTCTGTCTAAAGCCATCTATGGCTTGCCATCAGGCCTGCCAGCTATAAAAGTGGTTTGCTGTGCATGGTTTGCTCCATTGAGTCAGAGCCAGCACTCTGCTTCACGCAGAACAGCTCTTGGCAAAAATGCCCACTAGACTTTGCTAGAAATTGGCAAGAGAAATAGCAAAAAGTCTGTTGGGTAAGCCTACCCTTCACTTTTCCTATTCCCCTTCAGCATATCAACTTACATCTATTTAAAATACAGCCAATAATTACTATTGGTGTGCATACAAAACCACGTGCATGAGTTTGAAAAATTGATATTCAAAGCTAAAATTTAATCACAGAAAAGCCCTGCACCCCTCCTTTTCATTCAATCCTCAGCACAAGAAAATTACTCAAATTAGAAATATGGTTGATGGCCTGAAGTTTGGGTTTCGCAAACAAGAGAAAAATGGCTATTCCTTTTCAGAGAACCTTTTACCATCATATTCCTTTTGTATTCACTAAAGAGCTCCTGCTTTGTCATTTTTTTGCAGGCACAATTACTGCAAGGCATCAGAGTGACAGAGGCAGCATTACATTATCCAGATCACAGTGGAGGTGTCATACGCTAATTGAAGTTATCTCTCGGTATTGTATCTCCTGGAAATCAGTATGAATTACATGAAACAAATGTCATGTTCTCTCTACAAGAAACAATGTTTTATAGACAGTAACTGTTAGAGAAAAAATAATTGATGGAAGATTTTTTATTAGAAAATATTATGTCAGACTTGAAATATTTTGCTGGAACATAACTCATTGATTACATCTTTGGGAACATTTCAGAACAATTTGGTTCCAATATATAGTATTTCATTTTGATGAAACTTGCATTCAGCTAAAGTAGTGAGTGTATGTGATAAAGTGTATATGATATATCTCCACTTTATTTCCATACATTCTATATAATTTATTGCTCATTAAAATTCTATGTTACAATACAGCCACATTCATTCCAAGCAAAAAAATAATTAAATATGACTTTTGATTTTTATGTCTGGAAGCCAAATATCAAAATATCAGAGTTTCCCAGAAATAATATTTGTCCACCAGTTTCTCTGAGAAAACAAGACAGGACTCGTAGGACCTTTCATGTCCCCCTGTCTGAGAGCTGGGATTTCCAAAGAAGAGGAGGGGAAAGAAAAAGGAGGTAGGCATGAAACATGGAAAACCTCTCCTATGAGGAATGTCTGAGAGAATTAGGATTGTCCAGCCTGGAAAAGAGAAGGCTTTGGGGTGACCTAATTGTGGTGTTCCAGTAATAGAACGGAGACTATAAGGAAGATGGAGAGAGACTTTTTACAAGAGCATGTAGTAACAGGACAAGTGGGAATAGCTTCAAACTGAAAGAGGCACTGAAACAAACTGCCCAGAGAAGATGTGGATGTCTCACGCTTGGAAGTGTTCAAGTCCAACTTGGATAGAGCTCTGAAAAACCTAATCTAGTGAAAGGTGTCCCTGTCCAAAGTAGGAGGGTTGGGCTAGATGATCAAGGTCCCTTCCAATTCAAGCCATTCTATGATTCTATGGTTCTATGATTCTATGGTTCTATGGTTCTGTGATCGACTCTATGACTCTATGATTCTATGATTCTACGATTGTTAATTTGAGATCTGAAATCTATAAGGCTTCATAGCTGAAACTCACACCCTACCAGCCCTCAGGAGCTCCTGACCAGTGTGTGTCCTGCACCCCTGCATTGTAAGAAACTTCAGCCACGTGAGAAGTTGGGCACCAGAAGGGCAGAAAGACTTTCTAAGGTGGGACTTCATGATCCCTCTTCTCAAACCCAAATAAAGTAATCCTAAATAAACATTTCCAGGTGAACTGTGTCCTGGGAAATAAACCCATGTGTTCAGAGGTACTGCTGTTTGTATCTCGGGGGGATTGTAGATTAAGCTAGCAGAGGATTTCTCAGAAACTGTTGGGAACAGCATTGGTATCCACCAACATGCCTTCATGTTAGCGGATACCAACAAGCCTTCGGCACATGCCTGACAAGTCTTATGTTAAATATCAGGCTGTCTTTACCTGAAATTATTGTCTTAATTATACAAGCTCAGAATTCTTGAGGTAGAAAGCTGACATTATATTGAGAGAGCAAAACTGCAAAAGCAAAAAAAACCATTTTGATTAAAACTGAGATACAAATTTGCCTAATTCCTAAGCTCACTTTTGTTTTTGTCTTACGAGAGCTTGGAGAAAGCCAATGGAAGATTTGACTTCAAAAAAACTTCACTACCAACCCTCCTTTGCACTGTGGCAGAGATGTATGTACGAAACTGTGGGGAACATGGGTGACAAATATCTTTGATAGAATGGAGCAGAACTAAGAACAGAGATTGGTAGATGTAAAAACCTTTGAATTTCCAGCTAAAGGAGCTGGCTTACTGCACCTCTGCTCTGCACTGCAGCTACACCACACTGAGTAATGGATGGAAGTCTGAGACGAAAGCCTGAGTGACACAATGCTTTAATTGATTAGACAAATAAAGGAGTCCTATCATTTCCATAATTCTTCTAATTTCTGGACTTCACACTTAATAGGGACAACCATCGGTTTTGGATTTAAAATAATTTTATAAAAATTGTGCTCCTTGTACTTGTTTTCTAGTCATATCTGAGCTAAATATTATAATATATGCAACTCTGCAGTCATGGCACCATAATGCCTGCATCATTTAGGTGCTGTCCAGTTTCTCAAGGTACTTTGGCCTCATTAATTAACTGATATCACAATCATTTTTTGTCAACTAGTGTTCTTGTTTTTCTTAGTCCCTTCATTGCCTTTCTCTAGCACAGAGGAAGAATAAATACATTAAGGACAGAGCTGGATTTGCAAGGAACAAAGGCATTTAAGAACTCATTTTCTTTTTTAGTATATTTTTCTAGCCTTGCTTCTTAGACAGATATGGCTTAAGTATAAAACTGTATGTGTATGCACATGTGCTTTTTTTGTCCTCCTCTTACTTTGAGTCATCTGCTAATTTAATTCACATTTGATTTGGAAGAGAAGACCTCAGAGGTATGAAATGCCTACAAATTTCATGAAAAGCCTACAAATTTCATGAAAAATTAGTGTATTTTAAAAAGAAAAAGACCCTGTTACATGGTATGCAGGAAAAATATGACCATAAACTCTGATAACAAAGAGATGTTAAAAATGTATCAACTACAGGAAAAGCATCAGAATCTCTATCTTAGAGAATCTCATCTGAACATATAGATTAATTGGATAAAAGCTTCGTTCATTTAATTTATTATTATTATTATTATTATTATTATTATTATTATTATTATTTTTCTTTTTCTCACTACTATGCATACTATAGTCACTCTTTTTCACTTGGATAGCATACAACTACAAATGAAGCATGTATTTACCATGTTACCATGCATCAGTTCCCAATTCTACAGAAATTTAAAATAAGACCCATATATGATAGCAGGGCTCATTTAAATTTGGTATCATTTGGTGCTATGCTGAGCATAACTTCAAGGAAGACAACAGCCAAGTATAAAACTTTGCCTTGTATAGTTACTATTTCATTGTACAGAGATAGTGTGAAAGTGATCAAACAGAATTAAAACCTTAAGTCTTGAAGAATCAAAAGTCTTCATCTGCAAAATGGGGGAAGAAATGCTAAAAAACTGCTTAGCAACTCGAGAAAAGATAGCAAATGTGATGGACCAAACATGGAGCTGTCAGAATAAATTTTCGTACAAAGACCTGAAAAACCTCAAAAATCTGCTACAGTGGAAAAGCTGTCTCAGTAGCTTAATATGATGTAGGAAGGCATGCTTTGCCAATAAGAACAAGTCCCCAGAGCTAATACAAGATTATTTCCTCAGGTGCAATATTAAATATATTAGGAGTAAGCGCCTGCTTCTAAGGAAGAATGTAATCTGTAATTATTACCCCCTTTTTCTCTTTTTCAGAAAACTGAAATCTATTAGCTCATGTGAGAAAAAGTAGGGATGGAATACAACAATCTCAGGAAATCTCTGTCCAGCCTTGAAAGTCCCTACAACTGCCCCCTCTCAGAGTTCTCTTGGGTTTTTCACTTCAAACATGTATGTATACCCAGTAATAGATTTATAGGGATAAATGAGTGCCTGTATCTCTCCTTACACAACGTGAAGATCCAGGTTTTATTAAGTGATCCAAAGCAGCAGCTTGCTTTTGCACAATGTGCTGGTGCCTATTCAAGGACAGGAGGAACTGACAGGGTTCTGAATCCTTCTCACACCTACATGATTTAGATCTGACCCTTTAATTTGACTCCTCAAAACTTGCAGGGCTACTCCAGCACCTCTAGACACAGGTCATGAGTTCTCCTAAGGAAACTCATATTCTGATTACTTAGGAGTTAACTAATCCAAGATACAATATTATCGGAAATCATCTCCTTCCTCCTCTGGCTATATAAAATTAATCCTCTCACATCCCCTACTTTTAAAATTTTTTATCATAAAGCTTCTATTATTTGTATAAGTAGACAGTTAAACAGCTTGAAGATCTCGTGGCTAGAAAACTTTCTTTTTCCCTGTCAAATTGAAATCCTTTTTGTCTATCCCATCTCATCTAGCCACATCCATTTGTAGTACTCTAATCTGTTCTTTTTATGCTTACACCCCTCAAATGCTTGCAGATCTTATCTTCCTCTTAGAAAGTACATTTGTGATTTTAATTTTTGTAAGTGAATTCTTTGGTGCCTTTTGGTTGTATTGATTTTTTCTGACCCTTTTATTTGGATGTTCCAATTTTGCTGGCACTTGGAACAACCATCCATCCAGATTCATGTTTTAGGTGTAGATTTACCAGTGTTTCCATTAAAAGTTTGCACACAAGAAAGTCACATTATATCTTTGCAAACTCCCATCACTATTACTTTTTCTATTAATTTGTTTCAGTGTTAATTCCCATGTTTGGTACCTGCCCTTTTGTTTTGTTCTGTATTTTGCAAAGGAGCTGAAACAAATTGGTGCAGATGAATACATGTCAAAGGAACCTTAACAATACAGAAAAAGGAAAAAAAATAATGTCATATTAAAGACAGGAAAAAAGTGTACAGTTAGGAAAAATCCCCATAGACATGTCATAGCAACAAGATGAGCTTTTAAACTGGCTTGTTGGGTGGAAAGAGACACTGTATCTCAGTGAAATGATTTTACTTAGAAAAAAACCCAGAACACTGAAGCTAGAGAAAAGACACACAGCCCCCCTTCCACACTCCCTACTCTTGGGGCCAAAGTACAGCCAAGAATAATGTGTGATATTATCAGCAAGTATTACTGTGGTTCTGTGTAGGTGGCAAACATAATACAAGCATTGGCAACTCAGTAAATAAACTAAGGGTAATTTTCAAATGCTGTAATGGAAATGACAGGGCAATTAAACAAAGGTCACTAAAACATATATACACTGGCAAGCATCCTAACATAAAATAGCTAGAGAAAGATATTAGAGAGGTTCTATTGACTCTCTGAATATACTATCACTGAAGGACAATCACAAAATGATAAAAATGTATGAATACACGTATTAATTTATGCATATGCCTAGTTATCACAGGAATGTTTCAAGGATCTGATTACTTGTTGGTATCTGCAAAAAGGCTTTGGACATGAAACCATTTGCAACCTATTTTTATTTGTAAGCCCTTAAATGGTTATGGGTGGTGTCTGCACTCTGCCAAAGAGAAAGATGGACAAAGCTAAAGTGACTAGATCATAAATTCTCCTTTAATTGTGGATCTAAGGATGGTATTCCAAGATTTCATACTGATTAAGTACACTTTGCTGTAGTTGGTTTTGAGTCAAATGCATCCCCTGTGTTTTCTCATGTGGAGCTCACAATTCATTTTGCTATCAGGGACTGACACATTGGCCCCTTTCCCCCACAGAGATGAAGAAAAAGGGCACTCAGGAAGCATCTGACTTCCCTTTAGGCATGCAGGCTTTGGGAAGGATGTAGAAGCATTTTCCTCCATTCTTTTGGTCCTTGGCTGCTGTGCCACTGCAGCCAACTGAGGGACATCTCCATCCCACCTCCTGCATTGGGAACTCCCTCCCTTCCTCCTCACTTAATGGATGAAGCATCTCCGTCATCACCACACATACCCAAACAACACTTCCTGGCTTAGCTTCTCTCCTTAACATGGGCATCTCCAGCATGTGGTAATGCACAAACACCTCTTTTAATAAAGAGTGACACCCTTCACTCTTTTATATATAAAGCATAAAGTAAATTTGCTCCAGGAGAATCCCAAAACAAAAATGTCCTGGTCTGGTTATTTGATTCAGTGAGTCCTTTCACATATAGCTCTCATGAAAAATAAAATATAACATCGTAATAAATTTAAAATATGAGTTAACATTTTACAAACTAAAGAAGTCCCCAGTAAGACCACAGGTGTGAGAAAATAAAACAATTTTCTTTCTCACAGTTCCTCCTGAAGTTTCATGTTTTCTGTAACATCCTTGTGTACACTTGAGGTACTCCATACACTTGTGTGAAGAGTAATCTCAGTAATTCTGCATATCTGATAAATGTGGTCTGAAATACAGTTATGCAGAGTAAGAGAAGTATCCTAAATCTAAATTGATTAATACATAAGACATACATGTACAGAGTAAATGTGGCACTGTAAACGAAGACACGAGAGATTACAAATTTCAAGTAGAAAGAACAGTTAGAAATGCTAAAGAAACCATTTTCATCAACTAAAAAAATTCTTTCAAATTATATAACACAAATCCATGAAATCTAAACTGTCAAATTTTTAAATCCATTCCAATGTTACCAACAATATTTTAAAAAGAAAGTATTAAAATATTCATGAAATCATGAAATGATTTTGCTGATCATTTTGAAGCAGATTTTATATTTACTGGGCAGTATGAAGAATTTAGAGCCTCAATTCAGATAGAAAATCAAACTACAATTCAAAGCCCTCAGCATTCTTCAGAACAGATTTTTCTGTCTTTTTTATAGAAGGATTTAATGTCATTGTCTTTGGACTGGTGTTCAATCACATTGAACTTTTACATATTCTAGTATATTTAAATAGGAACTGTTTTACCAGACAAACATTATTTTCAAATGGCTATTCAAAAGAAAGAGCTATGAAACAGGGAAGGAAAAAAGTGGAGAATGATTTAGAGTATGAGGAAAGTACATTGGTGAAAATCAATAAGGACAAAGTAGAAAACACTGAAACAAAAGGTGAATATAATTTGGATTTTCAAACTTGTTCATTGTTAAAAGTACAAGTCTTATGTGAAATAACTCAGTATCTAAGCTAATTTTGCAAGGAACAAGAGCAATTAAAATAAACATATTTTAATTTTCATTATATTTTAAAGCCTTGTGATAGGAAAATAATTGAATTTACCTTTGCATAGTCTTAAGGACAGAGTGGTGCACTTGGAAATCAGATTCCATTTATACATATCCGCATACCAGATAATCTGCCAGACAGGGACAGCTGCGGCATGAGGGGGGAAAGGGGAAGCAGCCTTCACATGGGAGCCACACAGCAAAGAGCCCCAGCTGCTCCCCTCCTCACCACCTGGATGGTGCACACTGCCCAGCTACCACCAAACCTTTGCCTTCTACCCAGTAAACTCAGCCCTGCTGTACTTGCTGCGTTTCTCTTTCTAAAAGAAAAAGAAAAAAGCCTAAAAATCGCAGGGCAGACACACAAAAATGCATCAATAACAGAATTGGATTAGTGACGGCTGGCAGGAAAAGTAACTAATTTCATATTACTAACCTTACACTTAGAATTGAATCAATACTAATATGAAGTAAGCTGCACGAGATGTACCTGTCACTAAGTTAGATGTTCATAATATAGGATTACAGCTCCAACCCCCTGAGATTTTTTTTGAGATGAGAAATACAAGTAAGGATTATGAGCAAGCACAATGTATTTTGAAACAGTTTGCAGGAGAGATACAGTAAATTTGCATACATTTTTACATTCATATCAATGGTGGGGAAGGTACTACTGAAGGTAAGAACAACCAATTTTGGATCTGTGAATCTTAAGACACCTGCAAAAATAAAATACTGACTATACCTGCTATTAAACAAAATATGAATTTATAAAATATCCAACACTTTTTATCCAACAAGTATGAGTTTTTGCTATTAAAATTGCTATTTCTTTAAAAAAAATTTTGAAAAAAGTTTAAATTTTTATTCTTTAAAATAGCTTTTCTGCAGCTGTGATGGCATAAGTATAGACAAGAAACAGCCTGAAGGCATAGGTAATCTCTTTATCTTCTAATCTTCTATTAGACAAGTTGAGATAATTACGAAGAGTGGGTAAGTTTCAGATTGAGGGTTACAGGAGCCATTTTCTTTGTCAAGGAAGCTAGTGGGGAAAATATCCTTTGCCTATATTGCAGCTCCTCACACTCATCACTGCTGCACTGCAACTGGGCCACATAGTGCATTTTATCATTAATGTAATCCAGGTTAAAAAAATACCCCTGTTAGGGAAACATAGCTTTTTGTTTGTTTATGGTTTTTTGGTTTGGGTTGTTTGTTTGGTTTTCTTAACTGATTCAGTTATATGATTAAGATGTTGTGTTAACCTCACCCAAGATATTGGCATGAAACAAAATCCCAGGTTGGAACAGGTCAGGCAAATTAGTCCTTTGCTTAAATTACAGTGTTCTTCAGTTACTTGGGTAAAACAGGCAAGTGGCACAATTTAAGGCCATAAGAACTGATAGGCTAAGAGAGTCTGTCACACAGAAGATGCTTTTGGTATTGGAGATAAAGAGATGTGGCAGCAGAAAGACTGTAAGTAGACATAAACCCAAGGTCTCTGCTGAGACCATTATTTTTGGGTAACCTGGGAAGGTTTAAATTTCACTTACCAGACTTCTCTACTAAAAAAACTTTTATATGCATCTCATAGTGATGATGGTTGGGTTTAACCTCAACAGTAGGAATTTATTTGGAGGGAATCAGCCCCCAAGAGCAGCTAAATATTTTTATTCTTTTAAAATCAATTGTCTGTAGAAGTCCATTGGTAGTCATAGCTGATGTTTTTCTAAAATGTCCAAAAGGGCATTAAATATGCAAAATATAGCATAACCACTTTGGGTCAAGCATATGTAGGATTCATGGATTTAGAACCTTCTTTTATAGGGAACACATGTTCATAGATTTTGGGTTATGGCTCTGGTGGTTTAATTCACTGCATAAACAATTAAAGTAGTTAAAATAAATTTTTTGTTAGCCTTCACTGGGGACTGCAAGACCACCATTGGCCAAAGTAGAAGATTACCTGCTTTGTTCATATTAAGTCAACCACTCACCAAAATTTATACCATCCTACTCTCATTACCTGCACATTAAGTATGCTTTTTCTCATCATTTTAAACATTGCTTTCTTAACAATAGACATGGCTCTTGAAGAAGGGACCATACATTTGGAGCCCACCAGATCTGACTGCACTCCTGAGACACTATCAGAGTGTGGGGAGACCACAGGCTGGCGAGTCAGATCTGCACATTCTTGCAGGGATGTACACAGCAGGATGAAAACCCTTTAGTGGGAAGACAGGTGGGAAACAAAATTTCGCTCAATTCTCATGTCTGTCAAGTTGGGATGATGGATTGCTGTCTGGGAAGAACTAGCAAACAACCAAAGTACATATGAGTTTTAAAACATCTTTTTGGAAACAAAGACTTGCATTGCAGAGTGAGACTTTATGGGAGGAAGTTTTTCTTTTGGGTTATCTTTAGTTCTCAGTGATTTCAGAACTTTTGTTCTGAACTTTTGTTCTGAAATCACTGAGAGATAATGGAGGCTCATTATGCAATTTTTGAGTTACTTTCAGCACAAAACCTCAATGGAATTGAAATCGTGTCTTTAATTAGCTTCTTGATTTGCTATTTGGGATTTCTGTGAATTATAAGAGAGATTAAGAACTGCTAATACTCCTGCATGTAACCTTCACTCTCAAATTTTAGTGGCCTCTCTAAAGGACAGAACAAGGAAATGTGAAGGGGGGTTATAAATATATTTGTGGAGTTTCTATTTTATCTTCTGAGGTACACTTACTCTTTCTACTTACAGTATTTATTTGTTAGTAGTTCCCCATTACAGTTTTTCTAATTTCTAGACATAATGCAACTTTATATCGGGAAAACAGAACTAGAATGCATCTTCCAGATCACAAAGGTAATGCTAAGAAATCAAATAATGTAATTCCTCCCTCCTCTCCCACTTCAAAAGGAAGGCTACACCGAAGCTTTTCTGTCTCTGAGTGATTTTCCAGTCTAGTTCCAGCATCCTGGAAATCCTCCTCAGCCCCTTTCTGAAGCAGCTCCTGCTGGGCTGGTCCCCTCTGCAGAGGGACTACTGCAACATCACCCACAGGCTGCCAACAGTCCTGAACATGAAGGAACCACATAAACAAATTTGGTTCATTTTTAGCCTAGAATTAATGTTAATTAAAAACAAAAACAAAACAAAAAACAAACAAACAAACAACACCAACAAAAAACAAAAAAACCAACCAAACAAAAAAAAACAAACAAAAATCCAAAACCAGAGGAAAAAAAAAAAAGAAAGAAAAGAAAATGACTGCCAGTGCTACAAGAAGAAGGCTCTGCTTCCCATTCTATTTAATTCCATTCTCAAGGTGCTGTGGGCAGTAAAAATAGTTAATATGGCTCAAGAAAGATAAAAGTGAAACTAATGTACCACGGACAGCACTGTCTTGCAGGCACAAAGCAAGTTGCTTTGTAAATATGTTATAAAAATAATACAAGGTTCAATTTTATTCATCTTAAGGTCAAGTAAACTTCGTTTGAACTTAACAAGAACCGTTTCCCTTTGAAATTCCTGCTCATTACTCAGTTGTCACATTTAGAAAACCTCCTGGGCAATATGAAAAGCTCCTTGTTGTCACAGCTTCCTCCATGAAGACAAACGGCGCATTTCACAGAAAGGATAATTCTACTTTTCTTAAAGTAAGTTGTTTTTGTTGGACCGTGCACGTATTTTTTACTTATCTTGAGACTGTACAATTTTAATTTTCTTTTTTTTTTTTCCCCTCCCAAAACAGTAACAGAGGCTTTACCAAACTCAAGCACACTAAAAACTTAATACTGGTAGAGACAAAAACAAACCATTAAGTAATTCTATAAAGTGACTAATTTCAAAGTTATTGAAATAATACAGAATTAAAAATCCTACCATAATTTACAGTGGCCTTCTTCTGGGGCAATGAATCACTTCCATTCTTCTCTACGTGATTAATATCTTTCCTTTCATAAAGGAAAAATATAAAAAAATATTCTGCTAAAGAATCCGAAGTGAGCCAAACTGGCCAGATAGCTCATTAAAAAGTTGTAGTGTATAACTTGTGTCTTCTCTGGAGACTATGAAACCAAGATCCAAATATTTAAAAATAAAATAAAAAAATGCAGGGACTTCACAGGCATACTTTTAATTAAGTTTATCTACAAAAAGAGATTATTATTTAAAGTTATAGATAAGGCTTTCACCTTCAGATCAGTCAAATGTCTGTTGCATTCTGATTAAGAGAGATGATCGTACTTCCTCCTCTCCCTAAGGATATATTTATGAACTTTTTTTATTTTGAAGTATGAAAAACACTCTAAAAATTAGATTATTGGATTACTAATGATTTTAAATTGCTTTAAAATATTGTATATTTCATATATTTTTCTTCTAATTAATAATATATGTTATTTTATTAGTCTTCATTTCTCTAAGATATATAATAATTTATGTAATATTACATGTTTGTTTTTCTATCCCTGAACATTCACAATTTCCAGGCAACAACCTACTTCCTGTGGAATTTACTGCTTTCTAAAATATGACCACGATTGCACGATTACTACTGTTACTAACTAACTAAACTTTGTACTAAACTGAATACTCACAGAGTTAACAGGTTTATTCATCCCAAATAAAAATGAGCATGTTCTTCACCACAGTGTACTCCAAAATTGCAAAAGGGCCAAATACATCTGTGTTCCCTGTCTACTGTGAGGTGAAGCTTTTCAATATCCCACTCTCAAGCAAGGCTCTGACGCACAGTGATTCACATCAGCTGTTTTCCACTCAGTCATGACTAGTCAAAACACATGAGGATCTTTATTATCAAAGTCGGATGAACAGTATATACAGTACAAATCTAAACACACATTTATTTAGAGGTAGCTCCCCTGGTCACATTTACAGGAAGACTAAGCGGTCCCTAGAATAAGGGAATTTTCCTTTAAATCTGCCTAAGTTCTTCAAATTTGTGTTTTTTCTGAATATTTTCCTGTTATTTCCTAGAATATTACCAGATCTCCAGGATTCTCTTAGAAACAGCTTAGCTTTGAGCCTACTTGTTTTACCAAACTACACACTAAGCCAGCATATTCATGGGATGAATACAAATTAAACACAGAAGGAGTTCAAAGGAAAGCAACTAATTTTTGACACTGAGTCACCAACTGCGTGTTAAATTTAAACAAATATTTTGAAAGTAGAGCATGCAAATACCATATGGAAAACCAAAACAATATGATTAAGAAACTAAACCAGACAAACATTAGTTACATATTCAGAACACTACTTACACCAGAGAAGAGAGACATTTTCTTCAAATTATTGCTTGAATCGTTGTGTTTGTAATTTTTTTCATCATAACCAATCCAATGATTATGTCCTGGAACATTTTAGACATTTGGTTTGATACTTTGTGTCTCCTCTGAAATGTGCATGTAGGAACTAAAACTTTAGACAGGTCATTATCTGCTGAATCAAGGTTCAGTAAGTTTTCACTTGTCCATCCTAATTCTTTTATCCAGCAAGGCAGATTTCTAGCATATTACATTTCACACACCTACCAAAACAGACAGTATTGCTCCTGCCATTACCTACTTCCAGTGAATACTCTTTAGGTTGAGATTTCAGCCCTTCCAATACATAGAAATAGGTGTCACATACATATAATCACTTGTAAAACTCCTGTTTCAGAAATACCTTACTTTAGTATTTCCATAAAACAATAGCTGCCCTAGCATAAGTCTTTTCAACTTAGAAAAAATACATCTCTTTTTTCATATGCTATAAGTGCATCTATCCAGATAAATACATTAGCTCATTTAAAAAAAGAAAGCGGTTTAATCTGTGAAGTAGTGCAAGAAAGTTCTCCAAGTATCTGGGACAGGAAGTGACTGCTTTACAGAACACACAATGCAAAGGAGGAAGAAACTTTTTTAATGGAAAGACTTGTGTGTAAACCAGTAGTAAGAGGCACCAACCTTTTTCAAATGAAGTGCAAGTGATAACTTAAAGTAGTCAAAAATTATTCCTGACCAGAATATTTTCACCCTGTCTGTATTGTGTAATACACAGACTGTCCCTGTCCTCAGTTGCTCACAGTTTCAGTCCAAAAATCCTTTGAAAGCAAAGCTCTGCATGGACTGTAGGAGTCTCAGATCAGAGTCTCTATGTACAACATTGAGCAGAGATCCTGAGGGTGATTTTTTAAACATGATTTTCTTTCTTCATACAAAACGAATTTTATTTCACTATTTAAATGTGGTCCTAAGAACTGCCTTTTTTCAAGCATAGTATCTTTATAAAATTATACACTAATTTTGATCCTCTCGGGCAGATTTCTAGTCATATTTACTGAATGGAGGGTTGGGTTTTTATGAGAATTAAAGTAAGATTGTATTAACAATCCCTACACCTTGCTGGAGTTTTAGCATCAGGTTCAGCCCCCTCTTCCTGATCTGATGTAGATGAGTGTAATTAATTTTCATTTGATTCTCTATAGTTCCAAGAGAGTTTGTTTAAAATCAAGTAAATTTCATCTTGGGAAAGCCTCCCACAGGCAGAGGAGTGAAAAAAAATGTTAGTTGCTAATGCACAGAATATTAGGACAAAACAAAAACCTCATCATAAGAGATGAAGGAAATGTGAAGACTGTCAGCAATTGTGATGCTTAGGCTGGGTTTTCCCCAAACTGTTGCTCTACTTGGCCTTTGTATCGTATGAGTGAAGGGGAAGAAGGGCTTTGGGCCAAGCCTGTATGCTGGCAGAACCCCTCAAGTGGCAAAACTCAGCAGTGCTGCTTCCCCTGTTTAGCCCCCATTGCTTTCAGTCTTCTAACTGCTCTGTTTTACTGGCAGGAGACAATGACTTACACTTTATATGGCATCCACATCCTCAAAAGCAAAACACTGGTTAAATATGAACACAAATGTTCACGTTGCCATCAGATGTACTCTCCACAGATGAATTGCATCCTGCTTGCCCATCAGGATAGGATCCTCTACAGAACTGAACTGTAAAACTGTTAAAGGAGTTTTGAGCTCCACTACCAAAACAGGCACTACTGACATCACAGAAGTGGAAAATGAACCATTATAGAATGTTGGACTTTAACAGTGCTATAAGGAGTTGCAGTACCATTTTAACAGCAATCTCAAATACATTCTTTCCATGATGGTAAACGAGGCTGTGTGTCCTGATTCATATGAATGAGGGCGTATAAAACATCCAGAGTATTCCAAGTTATTGTGTTGAAGCAAGACAACCTATGGCAACTACAAATCTGGAACAGTGAGATATTGATTTTTGATACAGGTGTTGCCAAGGCTGCTAGGAACATTTAACTGGTTCATGACTATAGCCCCTTGTGTCCATTTAAGTACACAAGAATGAAGTAACATTTTAGTAGATATTCTCCTATCAGCAGCATATGCTCCCCAAATGGACAAAACTTTAACTAAAGTAGCCACAGTGATGGTAGTTCTTGTGCACTGACCCCAATCCAGCTGTCTACAGTCTGGGCAGCAGCAGATCTACAACATAGCACACCATGCTGGATCTGTGTGCTCTTTCAAGCTGTTGGGTTCATAGGCCTGCACACAGTTGCACTGTGCAATAGCATGTCACTTTTCCACCGTGCTCAGATGCAAGCAGGAAAATCTTCAGATGCTAGTCCAAACCTGTGGGGACTTTTCCATGTTGTTCTGGATTGATTTGGAGAAGGAACAGTGATACTTAAAAGGAAGAAAAATCACCTGAGTAACTGCAATGGCTATGTCTTGCAATCCCTCTGGGTGTCAGTTTCAAGGCATCTTTGGCCAATCTCATTAGAGCTCTCAGAAGAGCTCCATTCTATCGACTGAGGAAATGTTCTAAACAAAATTGATTAGGAAAATGTATTCAAGAACATCTCCGGTAGGAGTAGAGTAATTTCTACTGTGTATTTCTAAGCCCATTTTCTAGCACTAGTAGCACTTTGATAGCAATGGCCAGGTAGCTGAGATGATGTGCAGCTGATGCAGATGAGGCACACAGACTCCAAATGTTATTTATGGGCTGGATGACAGAAATTGTGCACTTTCCCACTACTTCTTCAGTGAGAGACTGTCTGCAGCTAATGTAAGGCTCAGATTTTCCAGGATGGTATGGCAAGTTCAAACTGTTATTTTTCCTTCCCTAAAGGCTGACCATACGGTCACTCAACAGCAGTCTTTCAGCAAGTTTCCTTCCTTGTTTTCTTATCATATAAATAATCCTATTTATAACATTTCTATAATAATCATTTTATTGTGTTCTCCTTCATTATTACAAACAAGTTAAAATAGGTTGTACTAAAAAACAAACAAAAATTTGTCTGAAATGCGGTACGATGCAGCCTTGACACTAGTGGACATGAATGCTGCCCTACTTCAAAGTCTTCTGCTTGCCAAGTTTTTTTCCTAATATCTTCAAGAATTCAGTCAGGCCAGCTCAGTGCCTATGCTGAAGTTACTGCTGCTGTGTGGGTACTTTCCCAGTGTTGAACCACAGTGACAGAGATAATGTGGAAAAAGAACTCATATAGCTTTTTCATTATTCAAAACTTTTAATATACAGACCACTAGTTCAACTGCAACCACTAGTATGAATAAGGTTTTTTTAAAGGTTAGCAGTTCTACCCAATTCTATTTAATTCTCCAAAATACACACTCAGATTTGGTGTCTCTCCTGATGGAACAGAATGTAGTAAAGATACCACACTTACATGTCACTCTAGCCAATATATTTATAGATAAATTACCCAGCAGATACTGCTTTTCTTGAAGGCTGGCAGATATTAAAACCTTTTTTTCTGCCCACATGGAAATAACAGATTGAGTCCCATCATGGTTTGAATAGTCTCAGTAACTGGAAACTCACACAGATTTTCCAAAGCATCCTCCTGCCACACTGTATAATATTGACAAGAATATCCAGGAAATAGAAAAGTGCTTAAGAAAAGGTATAGAAGTTATGCTTCTCTGCTCCTCTCTTTGTGCCTAACTCCACATTCCTGTATGACCCAGAATATGTGGTGCTCTTAAGGTTACTTTCCCTCCCTTATATACATGCAAAGACTGTACAAGATTACACTTGCCAAGGCCATGGTTAACCCTATGTTCTGAACTCTTTCTTTCTGGACTTAGGTGAACTAAATTTTAAAAGGATCTGGGAAAGAGTCTACAGATCACCTCAGAACTACCTGAATTGAGAGCATTTGCCAGAGTGAGTCACTTGTTAAAACTGGCGGAACTCTTGGATGTGGGGGACCAAGAGGATTAACATTATCTACCTGTCAGTGTATGCCAGAGGCTGTAACCAAGGAACAATGTGACTGTCCAGTCAGAGGTGCCTATGATAAAAAACAGGTATAAACCAGAAAACAACAGGAAACATAAAGCAATTTTCTTCATCTAATAAAGTGAAATTATGACATTTGTGTGTCCAGCATTGAATAATGAAGTAGATAGTGTTATAAGAGAAAAGGGAAGAATTCATATGCATTTTCTTCTCTCAGATGTTAAAAGTTCCTATGTTACTGCTTAATGGATAGCCAACAATGTAAGATACGGATTTTTATGTCTGATTTCTCTCTGGCTGTGTTTGTAACATCACATAAAATATTCCAATGATAGGAAACTTCCATTTTATTACTACCAACTATCCTACAGCAGAGGAGCAACTTTATAGATACATTATAGTACAGTACAATATAAACTGTATAGATACAGTTGACTGTTAATGTCTCAAATACTAACTAGCAGGACAACTACAGTTATTTAACAGAGAATCACAGAATGCCCTCAGTTGGAAGGGACCTTAAAGATCATCCATTCCAACACCCCTGCTGTGGGCAGGGACACCTTTCACTAGGCCAGGTTGCTGAAAGCTCCATCCAACCTGGCCTTGAACACTGCCAGGGATGGGGCATCCACAGCTTCTCTGGGCAGCCTGTGCAAGTGCCTCACCACCTCACAATAAAGAATTTCTTTCTTATATCTAATCTAAACCTACCCTCGTTCAGTTTGAAGCCAATCCCCCTTGTTCTGCTACATGCTCTTGTAAAAAGTCCTTCTCATCTTTCTTGTGGGCTCCCATCAGGTACAGGAAGGATGCAATCAGGCTGCAACTCTTACAAGCACAATCTACATCTAGGAGATATAAGAAAAAAAATGTTGACAAATCATATTTTTAATCTCACATGAATGTTAACCTTACTTTTCAGCACTCACAACTTAGCAAGACATGTCCATCCAGGTTTACCTCCTAAATGGGCACCAGACTGTTTCACTCAGATTATTTGCGAGCATGCCATAATGTGCTGTTTGGAATGGATGGTGCACAAACAAGGCTGAGCTGCTCAGCAGACTGTGCTGGAGATTAGAGGGAGACACAACTCTTAGTGGGAGAAGGTACCTGAGTGAGGCCTGGAAACGACCTCATTGTGGAGAAAGAA
This sequence comes from Lichenostomus cassidix, assembly GCF_008360975.1. NCBI lineage: Eukaryota > Metazoa > Chordata > Aves > Passeriformes > Meliphagidae > Lichenostomus > Lichenostomus cassidix. The sequence goes on along the minus strand of NC_139483.1, from coordinate 44,891,988 downwards.
AAGATTTATAGCCCTGAATGTCAGTAGTGTGTTATGCAGAAAGTCTCTCAGATTCTATTCTTACTGTAATGTAAATCTAAGGTGGCTTATGTTAAGCTAATTGTGACACAATTAATGAAAAATGGCCTAAGAGGGGATCTGGGTAACTTAGTTTTCTAAGTTTAGGCTTTATAAAACCAATGAACTCCTTCTGACTTCAACTCTAAGACTCTGAAGCACTCAGAAAATGTTAGAAAAGGAATTCTGTGCTGTACAGAGATCAACTTATGAGCCATTCTCTTTAGTGAGTGCACCTGTTTGCCACTGTCTCATTTATAACACTTCTAAGGGGAACAATAAGCAAGAATTATGCAATTAACTGTTTGCTTAGGGGTAAATTTCCATCCTTTTTGCCAGAGAGATGGCTCTACAAAATGCAGTTCATATTTCTTAATTAGAACTACTCAGCTGAGGGCAATTTGAGATATTTCCTGAAGAAGAAAAAGAAATCAATTTTGAAAAAAAATAACTGAAGGAATGTTACTCTTGGGTTAACCTGGCAGTTGGAAGTTGTGAATGTAAACTCTTAGGACACCAGGAATTACACAAAATAAAAAATTTAACATAAAATCTCACTGAATTAAAAAACAGAAACAGGTTGCAGAAACTTCATTTCTAAAACCATATATACATGACTATTGACTGCACATGGTAACAGAAAGGGATGGGCTAGAATGCCTGAAGAAATAACAGTTTACAGGGGCTGTAAAAGCAGAGAGAATGAAGTTAAGTAGCATGATGGCAGACTGGACTTGAGCTTTATGTCAAATTAGAGTACAAGACTTCCTGGTAAACCCAAGGTGAATGAAAGGCAAGATTTCTTAGAATATATTCTGAGTTCTGAGCTCCTTAGAATATATTCCCATTCCAATGATCTATAAATGTTGCCGCAAACAGGTATTAGTGTAACACAATTAGCTCTGGCTGCGCATACACTGCTGTTATCTGCTTACAAATATTCAAATTGATAAAAAGCCCAGAGATCCTGTATCCACGCTGATTTAGCTTTGAACTGCTGCTAAGTGAAACAGCTTACAAACCAATGTCCTCTTGCCTCTGTTCCCCACATTGCACAACACAGGATCAGAAATAGCTTTGTGTGTTCTTTTACCTGTTCTTGCATTCTACTTAACCTTTCAATCCTAGGACATAACACTAATAATAATTCATGTAAAGGATTTATATATGCCCTAATTTCAAACAACCATTTGAAGCAATAAACTAAAAAATACAAGAGATTAGCAGCAATTCCTTTTACTTCAAAGCACACATTCCAATTACGTCAGAAAAAAAAAATCATCTATAGCAAAGACAGAAGTTGCTTAAAAACTATCATGAATTTCAGCTGTGGGCAGGAAAATATAATCAGCTGAACATAACAGAAAACAGTGTCTCTTCAGGAGATGAAACTGCAGGAACATATGAACTTTATAAAAGGAGGCACACAGGCTTGGTCCTCTGAAGATAATGAGAATAAGAATCTCATCAAAAGTGCTGTGATGGAACGGAAGAGAAATTGGACTTGATGCGGATGGCAGACAGAAGAGATGATTTGAGCTCAGAAACAAAGAAAAGACTGCTCAGCAGCAAGATCCTTTAAAGAAGGGCAAATTGAATTTATCAGTAGCCTGGAGATAATCATATGAGACACTATTTTTATAATACACACCAAGACATTTTTTCATGTGGGAAATTAGAATGTCAGAGGCAAAATACAGCTAAATGATTTCAGTTTACTTTTCTCTTATTTTCCTCCTATATTCGCTTTGAATGCATTTCTTTTGCATACCACACTGGAAAAGAAAACCAAACCAACAGAAAGGCATGTTTCTGTTTCTAGGCATGTTGCATGCTATGTGCTTGCTTCAGTGAGGCCAAGGTAGAACACAGGCATCAGAAAATACAGAGGAAAATAGAATTTAAAAAAATATTTTCAAGAAAACCCACAACACTTAAGAAAAGGTATAAACTGAGTTATGCAAGTTTATTGGAGTATTTACTTAGTTCAGTGTTATGATCTTGCTCTGGTCATCTGGCATAAATCTCTTGCACTAGTCTTTGATAGCTCCTTTTGTCAAGAGGTACCTTAGTCACTTGCTCTCCACAGAATCCATAATTTAAGACAAAATCCTATTCCAGTTCTTATCAGGGATTTGTCTTTTTTAACAACCAAAATAAGACAAACTTCAGCTCAAAACTTTTGTTGATGCTGTTTCATTTCATTGAGCCTGTTGCTAAGATGGCAACTTTGGGACTTCTGAGCCCACACCCTAGATTCTATCTTTTCAGGCAGCTACTTCCCCCTCTTATATCCAGAAGTTATGAGTCATCTGCCTCACTGAGCCAACAAATGTCTCTTAGCCTTTTACAGGCCTGAGAGAAAAACAGCAGAAGGAGGTGTTCAGGCAGATTCTAATGACCTTTTAAATCAGAATAACTGTGTGGGACAAAATTTTGTCTTAAAGGTCTTTCAGAAAACACACGTTAGAAAGTAAATGCTAATTAAGATGTCATTTCAGATAGCATGGCATGCTGAAACACTAATATCTACCAAGGAGAATAGTTTCCAAGTCTGTCTAAACCCAGCTAAACATAGTGAGGGTTCTCAAGTATTGGTGGCAGTGATTTATTCTAGTATGCCAATATTTCATTATAATTTTGCAGTCAGAGTGTGATCTTGCATTCCTCTTCCATAAATAAAGCAAATCACTCACCCTTCAGAGGCTTTGAAGCCAAGTTAAGGCTTTGAACAGACTACACATTTTAAATTTCCTAAAATTCATTTTTTCTAACTTGTAGAAGTTTAGAAGATTTCTCATAACCATGTTGCTACTGCTGCAGGAAGCAAGAGATCCCTTAAGCTGTTCTGTGTACAGCCAGTCAGGAGCTCTCAAAAGCATCAAACAGGTCCTTTTTCAGAAGACCTGACTGGTCATCTGGACACATGGAAGGAAGCAGAATGCTGGATAGATGTTTTCAGTCTGCACTAGAAAGAGTTGCTTCCCACCAGACAAAAGGCAGGGAAATGTCCATTACCCCACAATACGATACACACCTATGAGTACAAGAGAATGTAATCTTTCCACTGAGTATAAAACACAGCTTCAGAAGGAAAGGACATCAACTAATGGATCTATGGCTTAATCAGCAAGACAGCTATGATACATTAGTTAAAGGAAGCATATTTAGTTCAAAACTGATCAGCCAATAGATCTATCTGGCAGAAAGGTATGGTATTCTTTTGAGAAAACACACAAAATGTAATAGCAAGCATGTCAACTTGAGAGAAACATGATAGTCTATGGTTATGAAAACTTAACTGCCAATTCGCTTTCTTACATAAGAATATAAGGGATGTCTTTCCTGACCACTTCAGTTATCTTATGGAACTGTAAAATGCCTGTGAACTACTTAATGCTAATTTTATCCTTTTGTTAACACTGAATGTTACACCAAAACTACTGAATAATCAAAGAAAGGTGTCGTTTACCACAATAATTAGTGTGTTCCAGTGATGCCTATAGACTTGAAATCCCTCAAATTCTACAACAATGTGTTTGCCATGGGTGGGACCTATTAAGTTACCTGAACACTGCAGCTGTGTCACGCCCCATTATCTTGTTTTCCTGCACCTGTCATTTTGTGTCATTGACAGCATGTTTGCAAATCTGTTACATGCACTGAAAATTTAATGATATCCAAAGGAAGGAGGAGTGAGAGGCTATGGGCCTCTTGCATTTAAGCTCAACACAATTTTCATTTCACAACATTTTCATAAGATATCAAACAATTTATTTTTTATTGCACTATTGTAATGGAAAATAACTGGGAGGGGTTTTTCTACCTTGGTTCCACCACAGTGCTGAGAGAAAAGTTCTGGCCATCTTGTTTGAAAGAGGAAACAAAGCCATCTCCTTTCTTGGTATTTTCCCACACACTCTTTTATCTTCTACCTTTTAGTGGATTTATTCCCAGGAAAGAAGAAACACAATTCCCTGCTGTCAAAGAAATCCACAGCAGAAGTTCTGTACCTTTTCACAGTGTTTCACACTGTTGGTATTTTAAAGGTTAGAATACAATTTGATGTTTTACTTAATGTGTCCCAGGAATCAACACTGGTAATCATTATCAAAAACAATAAAAAGTTTTAACTTAAGGATCTGCAACATTTAAATACAACTGCAAAGAGTAATATGTTGGAAACCTGCAAATGCTTGTAAATTTGATAGCTTTAAATTGCTGTGAATAATTGTATGTGTCAAAGTTAATCATAGGGAATATTTAAAACTTACAGGATAAGGTGTTTAGACTATTTAACATTACAAAGCATACTTTTTTCCCTAACAATTAGAGCATTAGGCCAAGACTGAAGATACACAGATTGCTTTCTGTAAACCAGTAACTATCTGCATTACCTGGAGAAAATATTTACATCTACATTTCAGGTGCCTTATCACTGAAATTAGGGACTTTCTTTACCTTTGCAAACTGATATAAAATAGTTAAAAACATAGATGTTTAAAAATACTGTTGTGATCCTTTAATTGTACAAGATACACATGCATAATAACTACAGAATGAAAAGATATTTTTTCCTAACTGAAATTATGTAGAGAATGTATTTAAGCAAATACAAATATACTAGGATACTAGAACGTACACAAATGTTCATTAATGGGAATCCAGTGAGGCTGCTTAAGTCTGGCTTTCAGCCCTAGGAAGAAATGGCTCAGAGACAAAACCTTCCTTTGGAAAGTTATTTACCTCACATGCCTTCATGACCATCCCTTGCTGGATGAAGCACCCATTCCTCAAGCACTTGTCTCCAGGATGTCCACTGGCTGAGACAAGATGCGACCTTCTACATGGGAAAACACTAGGAATGTAAATTCCAGGCTAAATGTTTGTCAGAACAATCATGACATAAATATCTTGGGTATAACTACCATTTTTCAGGCAACCTACATTTAGCTTCTCATGTGTATTCACCATAGGAGACAACTGAGCGCCCTAAGTCAGTTTTAAGGGATTTCTAGGTGACATTTTATGAATAACCCTTCTCCCACATAACCTGAAACAAGATTTCAAATTTTCTCCCTGCTTTTGAAAATAAATCTGATAAGGAATAATGCTAGAATCAAAGAGAAGTTAAAATGTTAAATAATAGTTTTAAAGTTTGATTTCAGTTACAAGAACCCTATTAAAAATAGCAAAGATTAAATATTTGGGAAGAGAAAAGCATTTAGAAGGGGCAATGAGTTTGAAACACATTTCTAAAAGTATAATAACTAATATCTTTTGATTAATTTCTGTACTTGTGAACTCATCTTAAGTGCAAATGGTTTCCATTCAATATTATCTGTATTTTTTAGCTCAGTGTGCACCTGGTGTTCTTAAACTGCCTGTAATTATCTGCATACACTATACAGTATTTTGTCAGCCTGAAAATCACTGTGTCATCTCATTTTTGTCATTTATGGAAAAAATTCCAAAGTCTAGATTTCTAATTTTGTTTGGAAAAGCTAATCTGTGATTTCTGCTTCAGTAGTGGGCAGCATATCCAACAGTAAGATCTTCACAACCAGTCTGGTTGGTTGGCTGAACATCAACAGGAAAAAAGGCATGAATTCTAAAGCATCTGGGACATGACAATTCTGCTGTAGTTCACATGATTTTGTTTTTAGATTAGAATTGTTTTTTTCTTAGGGAAGTCATGATTTCAACTGGACCAAACAACACTGTAAGCAAACCTTTTTACTAGTATTCTGAGTAGACTTGTACATGTAAAACACACAACATAGCTTTATATTCAGGACAGAATTTTATTTTCAAGCTTTTAGGCTTGGTCTTTGATAGTAGAAAGCATTTGTAAGGTATGGTGAATCATTTGCTTTGTTTGCTTAAAGAGTTGAATAAAGATGAGATTTTTCATAAATATCAATTTCAGTATTTTCATTATGACAACATGGCAGCATAATTCAGCTTAAAGGAAATGAATATTTTCCCTAATCTTCTCAAAAAAATCCCCAACAAACTAATACAAGAAATGAGTTCTGTAATGGCTTGCAGCAAGAAACCCCAACCATGTTGTTTCAACAACAAAAGACCAAAAATACAAAAACTGAACATGTGAGACTAGCTCAGTGCGAGAGGAGTACTCACACAGGGAACAGCTATGACTAGGATTGTTACTAAAGCACATAAAAGGTTACCCAGACTCAGGACATTCCGCAGCATTCTGAGCAGCAGACAAGTGTGGGTGACATGCACGCCATGAAAATGATAGCAGTGCATAAATTCTGCTTCTTTGTTCTCAGTAAGCAGTACATGCAGTTACTGAGGTGCCTCCAAAGGGAGCCATACCAGCTCCTTCATAGTTCAGCTGGGATTATGACAGACCTAATTTCATCATAACTTAGAGCACAAAGATGTGCCATATCACACCGGGCTCTGTGTGAGCCCAAAGCTCTTCAGCGCTTCACAAAGGAACATCAAACGTTTTTTCTAGCTAGCATTAACAATTCTTAAGGTTTCTGGAGTCAGTTTAGTACTGTAATAGATGAAGTCCTCAAGCACTTGGGGTAGCATTAAAGAAATCATAAAATCACCCCCACTTAGGCTCATCAAAATGTCTCCCTTTAGTTTTCCTCCCCCATGACAACTCCCAAAAAAACTAGACCATGTCCACAGATCGTGCATCTGGTGTAGGGATAGTGAGCAGTTTTTCGTTGTTTCCCTAAACTCAATTCTAAGCTCACGGGAAAGTTTATCCTCTTTTTATTTTCAGTATTTTTATTGTGTTTCCACAAGAAAACTCCTTGACAAGTCATTGAGACCGCTGAAAGAGAAGGCAAATGAAGTGAATTTGCAGAAGTGAAAGCCATTCAACCAGAATAAGAAAAGTGGCCTTTACTCTGTCTCTGTACTGACTCCTGGATGGTGGCTAGTGCCCAATACAGGTGGCTGCAGCAATGGAATAAGTGGCAAGGCAGGGATAAACCCACCTGGACTGCTGTACTGTGGCCAGACACCACTGCATGGGTAGAAAACATGACTCTGAAGGGATGTCATGTAGATGCTCATGTGCCCAAAAATTGCACCACTGAAGAACACTGAAACAAATAACAAGTAGATAAGGCTGTCAAAATTGAAATAGCTTAGACAGACCTAGACTGGCAGCAAAAATAAGAGCTGTTTATATAGCCTGATGGGCCCATGAAATATCTGGACCTGTCAAAAGAGATTCAACATACATACAGATGGGCTTGTGACTGAGGGGGAGATGCTGATTTCATCCAGTGTTTTGGCTACTGTGAGCAGTGCTGGCACAGCACAGAGCCATCTCTACAAAATTCCACCTCCCATCAGTAGGCTGGATATGGGAAAGTTCCTGGGGGGAGGGGGGGGGTGGGGCGGTGGGACACACCTAGCTGACCCAAACTGACCAAGGGGATATTCCCTGGTGGGGCATTTGCTACTGACAATGTTTTCTTTCCAGGGCAACTATTCTGCCAAAGCCCTGCTTCCCAGGAAGTGGACAAATATTGTCTAATGATGGGGAAGTAGAGAATAATTTTGTTTTTCTCTTTGCTTGTACATACACAACCTTTTTCTTTTGCTTTAGTAAACTGCCTTGTCTCAACCTATAAATTGAGTTCCATTTTATTTTCCCTCCTCCTTTCTATTTTCCCCCTGTTCAGCTGAGAAGGGGGACTGATAGAGCAGCTTGGTGGGGCACCTGGCATCCAGACACAGTTAACCCAGCACACACTGTAGGAACACTAACAATTAAATAACATTCTTATGGTCAGACAAGCTATTCTACCTGATTCAGGGGCAATCCAATAAAATTCAGAGAGGTCAAACTGGTTGCATTCACTTGGCTTAAAATATCTAAGATATAGATCAGTGTTAAAATTTCAGCCCAGAAAAAAATAGGATCTTAAACTATTTTCTAGACGGATACATGTATCTACAGCTACAGCAGACAAAATACAATCAGTATCTGGGTAAAGAAGTAATTTTCCTTTATGGTTCAGTTATAAAGCAAGTACATTACAGTTGTTGTTAGATTATTAATCATTTTTACTACAGTAGTGCCTGAACCCATGCAAAAGATGAGCCTCCTAGGATTTTGTAGTATGCAGACATACACAGCAAAATACCATAGCTATCTTGAAGAATTTATAGACTAGGCAAACAATATAGGTACCTGAGGAGAAAGTGATGCAAAAAATGATCAGTGTGAACAATGCAATCACAGCAAACTTTAGGTCTGCAACGGAAATGAGCAAACAATGCTGAGAAGGGATGGGGAGGGACAAGGGGGCACTAAGAAAGGGACAGCTCAAGCAGATAAAACAAAGAAACAGGCAAGCAGAACCATGACAGATGCACTTGGGACAGAAGTGAAGTAAAACTGAGGGAAAGGGTGTTTGTAGAGATTCAGAGCAGACATCCACTAAGCAGAGGGGCAGAAGCAAGACAGTCAAAAGTGCAGAGATAGCTGAAGACCATAGGCAGCCTGCAACAATAGCTGGCTGGTCTCTCTGGACACTATTTTCCCACAGGGTTGCCCTAGAGATGGTGAGAGTTCCTCAGTAGGTCAAGAGGTATTTGGAAACGTGTTCTGCTGGATGCATCTGAGACAGATGATGCACTGATTTGCTCTTGTATATGCTCTTACATAATTGTGTTTATATATGACCACATGGCAGAAAATCATTTATTTGCCATTTGGGACCACAGAACTATAAAAATAAAACCCATATGACACCTGCCTTAAAAATTATACTAGCTGTCACTCTTTGAATGAAACAAATCAGATCTGTAATCAAAACACAGTGAAATTAGAGACTTCATTCTTGAACAGACATTACCAGTGTATCTCAAAGAATTACTATAACTGTCAGTCATAATACAGTTTTGCTCTTCCGTATTTACTGATATATTTTCTCTGCCCTAAGCACAGAGTGAGGAGGCAGTGAAAATCAGACTGAACACAAAATCTTTTCAGCAAGCAGCTATTACAACTGACAGTGCAAAATTAACAAGAACATTGGAGATAGTGTGGGTTAGTTTTTCTTCTTCTCTGGTGTCACGAGATGAGTTACACAGCAGAAAAGCAAAGAGCATATTATACATAATCCTGCATGCAAATTCATGGTAAAGGACACGTGGATACAATTTCCTAGGACAAAGCCTGTTCCTGTGATCAGCTCCATGAAGGGAAATCTCTGATTCCATAGAAATCTGTGGAAGTCCTCTGGTGGTGCATTTGTTCTGGAAGGCTCTGGTTTCATGAGCCACATGAAAATTTATTTTAAAGGTGTTCTTTATCTACTGGGCAGGGACCCAGCCTACAAATAGTGACTATAAAGACCTCTTGGTTCAAGCAGATTAAGAGATGTTCCTAAAGCAATGCTTTCATAAAAGCATTATAAGATGAATAAACCATAAGAATAAGACATGTATACACACACATGTATGGGGAGGAGTTAATTTTATCTCTGCAGCTAAAATTGTGAAAACACAAGAAACAAATACATGTCATTCTGGTGCCAATGTTGTAAGAGACAGAAAATTAAGCGTAGCTGCAGAATTGAGATTTTTTTTTTTTTTTAAACCCATATTTTCTCTACCTTACTCTAAAGAAAACAGAGCCATGATCTATTTAGTGCATACATTGTATCAAAAAGAGAAAATACTAAAGCAATCTTTGTTCTGTCAGCACTGGAATTAGTGGCCTGGATCTGAAATAAATGTCTGGAAACAAGCAAAATTCACACATTGTCACGGAGCATGGTCATCCACTATGAAGACCATTAAAATAAGTAACGGATCCTCTGTCAGTTTATGTCTTATTTATCACTCAGAAGGTCACTTGCTCCTTAATTTAAAGCATTTTAGATCAACACAAGTATAGCTAGGTGAAATTTAATGTTTTCTGGGTGTTCTGAATGAAAATATCTGTACCAGCTACAAAAAGAAACTAGCAAAAATGACATAGGTTTATGTGAGTAATTTTTTGTCTCACAGCTGAGGAAAGTTTGACTTTCTAGCAGCAATCTCCCTGACACTTCCCAGCTTTTCACTGACCTTCCCTTTTAGTTCACCCTCTACAAATTTGTTTTTTTTAGCTTCTTTAAAGAAGATTCTTCTAATATGACTGGCATAAAGCTCTTTAACAATCTCAGCAAACTATAGATGAAGCTGAGGAGTCTTCTCTGGTTGCTGTTCACTCGACTATTTTAGTAGAAGACATTCCTCCTATGTAGATAGCAAGAGTGTTTCTTTCTCTTCTTATTTATTCTCTGTTACCAGTACCTTCATGATCATCTTCAAATTTACCTTTTTCTATTGAGGCAAAGTGCAAAGCCAAGCTGAACAAAGAAACACTAAAGAGTTATGAAAATACATTGTATTTTCTGAATTCAGTGCCAGCTTCTGTGTGTTTGCAATCATATCAAATTGCTACGAAACTAAATGTTACAGGTTTTCAGATAGAGAAAGAAAAGCAATGAAGCTACTTAGGAACACCCAGGAAAATAATAATGTGATCAAGCAGCCACCCAGGAACAACTCCTTGGAACTGTCCAGTCCACGACACAACTGCCAGGGCGGAGAACAGAGCGACGAGGGAATATCAAACCTTTCAGGTCTTATTTTATTCTTACCAGCTTTTCTGAATAAGTCACATAGACAAAGTCCTATTGTTGTGTGACCTTCTGCTTGCTTTTGAAAGTTAAGTAATAAGTAATGAATTATGAATAATTCATTATTAATGAATAAGTAATGATCCTCTTCAGAGTGACTGGGATTGACTTGCTGATAGCAGTATTCTGGAAAGAAAAAGCTTGCAGTGGAAACAGGATCATTTTGTTCAAAGAACATGAAGAAAAGAGATGGATAAAGTCTCTACATAAAACTCTTAATGGAAAGGTAGAGGAAGCCAGGTTTATTTCTAGGAGCTGTCTTAGAAGTATCTCTGTGGGAATAGGGTATTAGATATAATTTCAAATTCCAAAGTAATTTCTTAAGTATGAAGAAAGAGAAACTGTTCCTGCTTTCTTGGAAAGATTTCAATAAAGGGAGCTTGCAGAGAATACACGCAGGGAGTACTGAACAGATGCAGGTCCCAGTGTGCCGGCAGTGTGTCTCAGGCTGGCTACACATGAATGGTACTCAACATCACTGTTTGCAGGTTTTATAATTCTGCGGTGTTTATCTCCAAAAACAACACTTCAGAGATGATTGACTGCACTGTATCAATGGTGTAAGGCTAAAGAACTGCCACTAACCAATATCCTCTTCAGGACTGAGGAACTAGGACAAGCATTCCTAGGTCAGATTAATGAGAAAGGCATTATCAACGTAAAATATTTATTTTTCCTACCCTGTGCTCTTCCCTTTACTTTTGCCTACGACAACAGTTCTCCTGTATCCCTATCTCCTATATTATGCTCCATAATACAGCTCTTATGATGTCCACTACCCTTCCTCTTGCAATAATCACCTGAATTTTTCATTTGGTTGAAAACATACACCATTTGCCCATCCAATGGAGTGTGATACATAGCTTATCTCACAGACAAGCAGAATACTCTTATCTTCTGTCTCGAAGGTGGCTTACACCTGTTGGAAGGAATGCTCCTCTGCCCAGGCTTTGGAGCAGACTCAGAACACCCTGTGGCCTCTTTGCTGTTGAACTTTTCATCATGTCAGGGGGCCAAGAAGCACTCTGCTCCTCACTGTAGGTGAGCAAAAATGTGCACAGGTGTGCGTTTCATCTAGGGGGAAAAAAATCAACGTTCTGCACTTCTGCTACAGGCATGAGAAAAGGCCCTGGGAGAGAACTGATGTTTAAAATGTGCCTGATTTCCCACCTGTATTAGTTCTGTCTGCATGAAAGAGTTAGGATTCATAAACACAAATTCAGGTGAGTTAGGAAAGGAACTACACTTCTGCAAACTCATGTAACCATATGAATATTTACTCATCTTATGAACATTGTTGCCCAGTATAATGAAAACATGGAGTTAGGAAGCTTTGTCCGAACAGCACTGAAACTGGAGATATTTTGCTGTCCTTGCAGCTCCTCTGCTGCTGAATTCACTTTCCCTTATTTTCCCATGTGCTGAATGTCACCAGGGTGTCCACTGTATAGTCTGACAAGCAAGTCACTCTGCAGTAAACTCTCAGAAAGCTAAGAAAAAGCCACAATCTCACATTTGATTTGATAGACCTAAACAACATGAACTCCTGACATATGAAAAATGACAAATAGGTCATGTATTTAACTGTGAACAAACTCCACTGAGTATAGTTTCAACGTAACATCTCCTATGTATAAAAAAGGTTATGTGCTGAGTTTATTCATGCTTTTTTTAGAGAAAAGCACACTTAGTCCAACTTATAAATTGTACAAATTTATTTCACCATGTGATTTAAATTTTGGATTTATAGGATGCACCAATTTATCTCATTTTTTTCACATCAAATGAGGGAAATGAAATATGTTTTATGTTAACATGAAACACGTTTTCCTCAAAGCACTTTTTCCTGTCCACAGTAATTAGGGTGGCAGCACCATTATTGCATGCTGTTCCCACAGGTTATCTTTTTCTACTGAAATCCAAATTTGTTTCTACTGTTGACTCAATCAAAGTAAGTTTATTTGGAACATACTTCCAAGAAATATTCTAGAGTCAGAGTAATTTGCACTGCCCCGAAGGAGCTAATTCAAAGCATTTTTTAAGAGATCATAATGTGGAGTTCAATTTTGGATTTTTTTGGTCAGTATATATTATGTACCTTAATAGTTTCAGCAGAATTAATTATCACTAACTTTCCTCTAGTGACACAAATTAAAAGGGAAATTTTACTGTAATTCTCAAGTCTGGAATCAAAACTTTAATAGAAACAGCATTTTATCTTAGAAAAATACTAGAAGTGCACTGGTATGTATATATTAACACATACATATGTATATATACACATATATACATTTGTATATGCAAGTGTACACACGACACAGAAATTGACTAATGCATCTATTTATACTGAACTGCTACCCCAAGATAGCAATCTATCAGCAGCACAGCCTTGCTAAGAATCTAGATACCTAAATTGTACATGCTTAAGAACAAAAAATAGGATCTGAAACAGGAGTAAGGGGCAAAAAGTTCTCTTGGGATATTAAAAACTCTTTTTATGATATGCAACAAAAGAATTGCATTCATTTTTTGGAAACAAATTCTGAAGCTACATCATTAAACATGTTTATCTCAAATCACCAATTCAGAATGCAATAGTATCTATAGGTTTTGTATTTCATTAATCAGCAATGATCAACTAAGTAGTGCATAGAATATTCAATACATGAATCTGTCAAGTTATGAGTCCACAGTATGACAAAACTTAGAGTTTATTATCTCAAAAATTCCAGTGTATAGAATTTGGGTTTTTTGTCTCCAAATCCATATATTTTGGCAATGTATCTTCACATAATACAGGTTAACACAAGGTCAACACTCAGAATTAACCTTTTTATTTTTCTATACATACACAAAAAAGAGTTTTCACATTAGTTGATTGCTTTTATTAGAGACTATGAGCACAAAGCAGACTCCTTTCTCTCCACCAAAAATACTGCATGCACATCTGGCATACCAGTCCATGCGGAGAGGGAGGCAGTGATGCTTTCCTCCTATCAACAACCCAGACTCCTGAGAGGACTAGGGGTGCCACACATCTGTCACAAACATGTCACTACAGAGTTACATATGATGGCCATCACCTCTCAGGGCTGTCATTATGTTTTGCACATGTTTACTGATTTCTTTTGCCATCATCTGCATACTAAGTGCTAAAATGCCATCACTGCAGGCTCTGGCACTTTCTTTTTATATCTCAGATGTAACTGCTGGTCTTGTGAGTGCCTTCTATCCCTGGTAAAAGTGCTGAGGGTGTGTCTCATCCTCCTGTCTGATGGACCCCAAAGACACAAATCCTACTTTCAGAGACACATCAATAATTCTTACACAGTAAACATATGTTAGTCTTCCAAACTGTTTCACAAAGTGGTGCTGAGCTCACAGGTTGGGGTATATAGGGAAGCAGCAGCTCATTTTATCAAGTAGAAGTCATCTGAAGCACATGACTACAACCAAAGAAATGCAAAATAAAGGGCTTTGGAATTGATCTCACTATTTTCATGTTTTATTACTGCTTCCATGCATTTCAGTAAGTAACAATCCACCATAAAAACACATTAAATATGGTTAATTGACATCTATTTCACTCTTCTAATATAGTGTGCTTCTGTATCTTAAGAAAGCTCCCAGATGATTGATGATTTATTTCCTCTCTCAGGCTAACATATCTAGAGCACTTTACTTTCTGAAGCTCTAAATGACATTGCATGCTGTACCATAACTGATACCATCCATAACACTCAACACAGAAGAGATACATCTTTTTCAAAACGTCACAGAAATTTTGGAAGATGTTCTACAATTATTTCAGTAGAGGGAGTGTATTGCAGATACTGTCCTAAGTGTTTTTATTACTCTAAAGAATTTTTATTACTCTGAACTGTCAATCTAGCATTTCTCTTAATAATTTAGACAATATTTTGGGAGGGTGTTTGGTCTGCATCACCTGGAATTACCTCATCAGTTTTACGCAGGGTGTTTGACAAAACAAGAGATAAAAATCACACATCAGTAGCTGAACTTAATTCACTTAAGACACTAACAATGAACTTCAGTCAGCAAGGGTGGAAGAAGGGGAGATAACCCACACAGAACACCCACACACTAAGCAAAAAGGAAATTGTTATTAGAAAAAAACCACATAAGGAAAATTCTCCTGACTATGTGAACCAAAGAGGAGTAACTAGTTCAAATTCCACCCTGACATCTTCTGAATGTGAGTCTCACATTTTAATAGGTAATAGTTTCAGGGCTCGAAGATCCTGAATTGATCTATGTGACAGTAATTTAAAACATGTCTATCTTGGAAAATGTATAGGAGAAATACTGATTGCATAAAACTAAATAAGAGATTTAAAAAAAAAGGATAGAAAGAATTGAAGAACCGAGATTTCAAAAACTTTTACATTCTTAGAGAGAGGAGTTCAAGCACTGCCCGCAGGGTTACACTGAGAGGGCTGTGAGCTGCATGGGATTTTACTTTTACTTCTTCCTCCTCCCTTTCTCATGGTAGGAGATCAAAATATCCCTAATAAGAGTGATATAATTAGCAATCAGTGCTGTTTAGTCATTCTTGCTCTGATGTGGTGACTGTCAGAGAGCTTGCATTCAAAAAAAAAAAAAAAAAAGAAAAGAAAAAGATTTTTCACCCATATTTCAAGCTCCATTATGTTTCTGTGTAGTAAACTGTAGATAATATGTGTAATTCTTTTCTTCTCAACTCTGCCCAGACCCTGTGTCTCCATTTGAAGATTTACAAATAATTAAAATAAGCACAAATAAGAGTTAAACCTACGGAAATACAAGGTTCTTCCAACCATATTGAATTGAGGAAAAGAACAAGGCAATTGCCAATAACTGAAAACCCTTTTCAGGATTTCTTTGGTCACAGAGTACTCATTACTATATTTTAATAATTTACTGAAAGGTCTCAAAATTTTTGCTGTTCTAATTTTGATGTTATTGAATTCTCAACTGAAGGCAATGGATAATGGAACTGAGTTTATTCTTACTTCAGTAGAAACCAAAATGGGATATTAGAAAAAAAGGAAGAATCCAGAATTTAAAAATAAAAGAAAAAGCATTTTGTTACATCAGTATTTCAATTCTTTTAATATCATTAAAATATCTTTATTATTATCAATGTTACACAAAGAAATCATTGAAAGTTAAGTTCCTTTTCATTTTAATATATCACAAGTAAAAGAAGAAATTTAATAATTAATATGTTAAGAAAGAATTTTTATCTGCCTTTGCATTTTTCTGCTAAAAGCTGAAAAGCATTTTGCAAATATTAAGTATCCCCCTAAGGTGACTCTTTCTTATTATTGACACATTTAGAAGAATTGAAGCAAGAAAAGTACCAGTGGCTGGTGAAAGTCAGAATGAATGGCAAAATGAGTATTTCAAATTCTACAGTCCTGATTACCCACCCACAATCTTCATCACACAATGACACTCCTCTTTCTCTATGAAGACAAGATGATTTACCACTGCCTTCTCAATAATTGGAATATTCATAAGCAATTATAGCTGTGTTCAAAGAATGTTCTTGGACTTAAGCTCTTGAATAAAACTATTATCAAGGATGAAAAAAAAAAGAAATCACATTTTCACAGAAAATAGCACATGTTCACTTTACCACGGTGTTTCAACTCTATTCATGAAATCCATGAAGTTGTACAGCAAACTTATTACATCTACTGTAGTTTTGGAGACCTGAAGTCTGGTAACACCTATGGCAACTTGGATTCCAAACAAGAATTAAAGTCATTGTCATCCTGTTGATGCAAAGCGACAAACCGAATCAACTACCAAATTATCTTTACAGTTTTCCATACAAGTCCTGTAATAAGCATCAAGGAAAAAAACAACAAAATTTCTTCAAATTTACCAGGGGAAATGTAAACAATTCACAATACCAGAGCAAGTTGAAAGAGTCATACCTCAGAAAGTAGTAACTTTTCAACTTCAAAAGTTATCCTTTCAAAAAAAGCTGTATTTTGACAGTGACTCCTCTGGAATGGAAGAGCAAAATATTTCTTATTTTACTTCAGTCTAAATGCACAGAATGTCCAAAGGGGCTTCACCAGCTTTCAAAGCAGGCCCCTGGAAATCTATAATTGAAAATTAAAATAAAAACAAATACCGTAAACAAGCTGTCACTGCCATAATATCTCCTGTCAGTGCAAACCAGGCTGCTCTGCACTGGCGCAACAGATCCAAACACCATCCTTCACTAACACAGAGCTTGGATTTCCCTTTGCTGCACAGAGTGCTTTATCTCACGCAGAGAAGGAAATACCAGGACAGCTGTATGCCAATTCCACACTCCACTCTTGAAGCTGTTAAGTGAACATCCAGTTCCAGTGTGTCCTGACAGTCTGGGTGAAAGCAGGGGCACAGGCTGGTGCTTCTGCAGCCACCTGCCAGCACTGCTCTCCCAAGCAGTCCAGCTGCTCGCAGCAAAGGAAAGCAGGAGCTGACAATGAACAGAGAGACTGCAGCCTTTATCAAATAAATATGCCTTAAAATTCCACTCACACAAAAACCTGCCTCTAAAGCAACCCTGGAAGACTTTGTGCTAGTGATCCTCAGGCTGAAAGGATTTAGTTTAAAACCCAGTCGCACACACTCAACCTCGAAGCAGTCGCAAGACACTTCCCTCCCTGCCAGACGGCTGGGCAGTGTGGTACCCTCACAGCATCCCTAAAACATGCTGGTGACACCCAGTGAAGTATGGGCATCGAGGTGTCCTAGGGACAGAGCCAGGAGGGATGGGGCAGCACTGCTTCTGGCAAGCCTGAGAGCAGTCACTAGTTGGGATGCAGAATTCAGAAAAGGCTGATGCTGAGACGCAAGAGCAGAGTTTCACTGAAAAGTGAAACAAAGGGTGACATTCCAGCTTCTAAGAGTAAGTGGCAAAGCCCATCATGGATATCTCTATAGTCTCCTTATTTAACCAAATGAGACCTGTTCCTTACAAGCAAGTTAAACTGAACTAAATTTTTGTCCTACCAAAAAAGTGACCATTTTGTGTCCATGGGTAGGTACATACTGACAAACTTTACTATTAAATAAATACCACTAACTTTACACAAGATAACAGGAAGGATTACAAGACAACTATACATACACACAGATTCTTAAATTTGCATGGACACTTCCAAAGAAGTTGATGGTGCCTTTTCTCTAATGAGTAAAAATGATGCATTCTTTAAAACTAACTTTAATGACTTCTAAGTGGTAGAACATGATAAAAAAAGGACTACTAGTAGGATTTCTCTCCAGGTATGCTCATTCTCTGGCATTTTTAAGAAAAATCAGATCTCCTACATGGATTTATTTCAGATGTTTGAAATAATCTGATTTATGGAAAATATTTCAGATGGGAAATAGAACTTATTGATATCTGCTTAATGAAGCAATAGAATTCCTGTTTTCAGTGTGCAAATACAATAATGGGCTTATTTCTTAATAGAATTTGCTCTTAATAATGAAGTGGATAATGACAGACACCGAAAGCCATGAAATCTGAATTCAACTAAAGTTCAATATACTTTCCATGTGAATGTGCTGTATTTCACCTAGAATTGCATTTTAAAATTCCAAGGATAAATAAAGAGTTTAGCTGTTTTGAAAAAAAAAAATCATTGTGATTTATTTCTGGCAAAGCATATATGTTTTTTTTTAATCTATGTGATTTGTGTTTTTCCCTGCAAGCACTGTATATCCATCATTCTACAGCATGGTGCATTGGAGTAAAGCATCTGCTGTACAAGAACCCCTAAAGTGGCAGCTGTGTTTGCAGACAGACCTTGGGAATTAGACATTTATCAAGTTCTTGCTGGTGGATGGGAGCATGGTTCATGATAATGCAGGATAATCTCTGTGGACCCATCTTTTGCAATAAAGCAAGATTGGCTCTGGTTCTAAGTTTTAAGGAAAATGACAATTATAGACCCTTCTTAAAACAACATCATGATGGTGAAACCATCTGTAGGGGAAAAGTACTTGATGCATTGTGAGAAATTATATTTTACTAAATTGTATTGCTTTCCAGTTTTAGGTATTTATGATCTTAAGCTTTTCCTTTAGAGCTCACTGAGAAAGAATAAACATAACCACTGCAAACTGGAAGGGTATAGAGACAAATTCTTTCCATTTGAAGAGACATACGTGAAGCCCACCCTCCAACTTTTGGCTTGTAAAGTTACTGTCTTAGAAAACTAATAATCAAATGCAATCAAATAGAAAGATGGTCCAGATTTGGGCTGTAATTTGTGGCTATATAGGAAGTAGGAGAGCAATAAATGTAATACAAAGGAAAATGCCAAACTCTTCAGCACAAGAGAAGACCTGAACTGAACCAAAACTTTCTATGAGGCTACTAAAGAATCCAGCCGATAATTTTCATGCTTCAAGGTTTCATTTCCACAGTTTAAATTGCTAAAAGTCACCTTTTAAATCAATGGAAACAGTCTGAAGTCTTTGGCAGTCTTTGGCTCAACATGTACGTGGTAATCTCCAATTTCTCCATCATCAGCAGGGTCTATTTGCTGAAGAACTGGTCCAATATGTAGTTAAGTTACAGTTAATTACAATATATGCACAGAAAGGTATGTAAGAGAATATCCAAGGTAAAGCAGAGTTACAAAAGAAGACAACATGTAATAATTATAACTGCATAAGGTGATGACTACTTCTATAGCATTATTCTTCCTTTGTCTTTGTTCAATGTATTTGTTCTTCATTGCCTTGTATTTAAGGAATATTTAAAGTGACTCTTAGCTCTAGGGAGTTCGGTTTTGGGGAAATGACACCCACATGCAACCCTGAGAAAAGATATTGAAGAATGAGTCTCAACAGGTTGAAAATTCAAATGCAGCTTAATTGAAAAAGTTGAAAACCAGAGGAAAACATTTTTGCAATTATTTCAGCTTCTGCTATAAACAAAGATGAATGTTTCTTGAGTTTTAGCCATTAATAATGTTGCTGTAAAGCTCAAGTATGCAAAACAAAATTAAATAAACAGGACTGATTCATCATCACACTCCAGTTGTTTCGCAGTTCTCTGGTGAAGCAGTAAACGCAGAAAAAACATGTTGTTAGATCAGCTTTATGGCTGTTCTGCATCACCAAAGTGGCACAGAGCAACTTATCACAGACATGTAGCACAAAACAATTTGAAAAACCTCTTCCTTACTCTTCACATCTCTGTCCTCTCTCCCTTTCCCTAGCAGTTGCACAAGATTAAGATAGTGAGTTTCCCTCTTGCTCTTTTGACCCGTTCTGTACTTAAAGCCATTTACAATTACCTTCATGTTGCTACTCACCCCTGAAGCTGCTCCTCGATGCAAAGCTGGCGAGTTCTGAAGATGATCGCTAACCCTGACTCCTGTCCTACAACTGCAGCCTGGCTGCAGCCCAGCACACAGCCAGGGCAGGACTGGGATCACTGAATATAAGCTCTACAAACAGATGAACAATTCTAACCATGTGTTACTAAGAGCTGTAACTAAAACAGCACGGAAAAAAACCCCAAACAGCAAAACCAAAAGGCAAAACCTCTGGAAAACAAATGTGCCTGTGATGGATACCTGCAATCTCTAAGACACTGATCAGCAAAGAACTCACACTGCCTTGCTGAAGCTGAGCTTTCTGAAGTACTTTAGCACACTTCCCTTTAGGATGAAAACTCTTATGAACACTTCATTGCAGCTCCTGGGTGGTGAGAAAGGGGCATCCAGTTCTGCACTAATCACCCAAGCAATGAGGAGAGCAGAACGTGCAGGAAAGGAGACAGGAATATTGCAAAGGTAGGCCTACTTTGTGTGTTAAAAATTGATCCACAGCTCCTCAGTTAGAGTTTCCAATGCTATACTTGTGTCTGATAGACTGCCGGCCTCTTTCTGAGGTGTGAAATGAAAGTGAACCTTCTTACCCATTTATTTTCTTTAAAACAGTGGAATAACTTACCACCTGTTGTCCAGAGCAGAAGATAACAAGGTGACCTCCCCAGCTGCAACTCTGCACTTTCACCCGCTCACTCCCATTTCTACTCACAGCCTCACACTGGCTCTCTACTTTGGTACTGCTACCCATGGCCATATCCACAGTGGAAGCACAAAGCATACATCTCCTTACACTAGGATGAATCTTTTTCAAGTTCAGAACCAATTCAATCCATGTTACCAGCTGAATTGAAAATCATATTTTCCTGATATGCAGGGAAAAAAGTGCTTAGTATGTCCTTTATCCCCTTTATTTCCAAAAATCCAGCAGGAAAGTTCTGTTCTTATGAAAGTCCAGGGGAGATTAAAAGCCATGGAAAAATATATAGTTAAACAAAGTCCACCTAAATTGCAGCAGGAATAATACACAGCAAGATTTGTATGCCAACATGATGGTCTAGAACCCCACAAGAAGAGTTCAAATTCAGTGGCATACAGAAAAGGAAGACATCCACAATGCTCTCTCAGTGAATGATCTTCAAAACCACATTGAAGTTGGTAAATTGAATATTTACCAACTAACACTTAACTCAGGAGGGGACAACCCCTAACACTTACTATCTAATAATAGACTACTCTCCAATGTTTTACACCTACAGGATAAACTACAGGCTGGAGAATGAAAAATGACCACAGGTAGAGCAATGCACATAAGGAGGCTGATACAGACAAATTTTGAACAGTCTATCTAGTTCTCACTTACATCCCCAAATGCACTTGCATTACATGTGCTTGATGCTCCTGGGGATTTGTGTGAGGATTCGCAGTCCCAGGTTTTATCCACTCAGGCAAGATTGTCATTAGATTCAATTATAGTTTAATATTGGTATACCTAAGGTATATCCAAAGACACTGATTTGCTGTTCAGTCACTGGCAGCATTTTCAGCTCAACTGGCAGGTGAATCTATAGCATTTAGAAATCTGAAAAGCATTTATATGGTTTTCATGGAAATTACACACGCATATTGAATCATTCCCTCCTGCCATCTTTTCATTGGCTGTGATCACACTCCTTTAAAATGAGAAAAAATCACAAATGTGCATACATGATTAACTTTAATTAGCAAGCACCTACAAATCAATTATTAGATTGTCACCTAATTAGCTGCAATAGCAAGCTGTAAGCCGCTGAGAGAAATTTCAGAGAGAAAACAAACAGTGCCAAACACTCATGAATTAGGAGCCAAGTTCAGCACCACTGAGGAGGAGAACTGGAAGGAACTGAGATGAGGTCTGTGAAGATTTGACCTGTCATCCAGTTCAAGTAATGAGGACATTCAATAGTTTCTCTAAAACTATGAGCACAAGGACCAACACAGAGAGACCAGCACAATCACTCTGAGCACAAGGACCAACCAATGTACAGAGAGCTGTACACTGATGTGTTACTGCACTATGCTACTCCACAGCACACAAGCTCGGGAGTTTAGATTATTTTATTTTCTATGTATTTTAAAAATGTTATATCATCTAAAAACTTATTTTAGCCATATTCTACCAAGCTACAGGGACAAGAACGTGTTTTGCCATCCTGATGTCTCTATGTTTTCCCTGTTAAATTCTCCTTCTAAATCTTGGCTCAGATGTAGAAATATCAAGAGGATTTGGTGGGCAGGGCAAACAGGCTATTGACACAATTGCAGTTCTCTTTTGTTGAAATGGATGGGATCCTTGCAAGAATTCCTACAACCACAATTTTGGCTGTAACATCATAATTCATAGGCAATATCATAAAGAGGCTCTGAGCTGCTTCATTGTGACCACACTTTTTTAATATTAGAAAATGCACACCATAAATAATTCCAGTCTGGAATGAAAAGAATTTGATTAGAATTTGCATTTCCTGATGAAGTTATTGCATGAGCACATGCATCATATGCTACCCAGGGTGGAGCATAGCGGCTGGTTTTGGAACTGCGTAGCTGGATACAAGTAGAATTCAAGTGATTTGGTCCTGACAGCAAGTATCCTAATCAATTTCTGGATCACCCCTTGGTGGATCAGGCAGAAAAAGAATTGAACTTACATTTTGTTTTTGAAATAGTTTACTCCAGTAAACAACTAATCGGGAAAAAAAACCAACCAAACCACCTAACCACGAAATACATTTCCTTTCTTTTTGCCTTACTCAAACAAAATACATTACACAAGGATCTTTATTCATCTTCTTTTCCAATACTGCTATTTAAAACATGAAGTCTTTCTTTATAACAAATGGAAAAGCACTACTCATGTAAGTGGGAGTTCTAAATTCCAATGTGCGGTTGCTCTTTACATGAAAAATCATTTATTCTTTTAATGTGCTGTGCATAGAACAATTTCCTTAAGTATAAGTGCTTCTGACTTGATATGAATTTGGCTTTCTCCCTCTCTCCGCAGTTCTTCTCATCTAACAAATATGTATCAGCACAAAGGGCATTATGCAATGTACCTTACGATGTTCCTAATGTAAAAGCCTGTCTTAGTCTGTTTTCACCGGAGATTTTTGTCAATGCTTAGTGAAAGGTGAATGAAAGAAAAATTTTGAGTATTTGAAAACCTTTATAAAGAGCTTCATATGGCATATCTTCCTAAGAGGGAAAAGTGAAAATATATTTTTAAAAAGTATGTACCTAAGAATGTTTTACCTAAAGAACAAGTTTTAAACCAGACCCAAAGCCAGACCTGCCAGATGCTGTCAATGAGGACCATAAGACCATCAGGCAGTGAAGACAGCAATGGCAATGGTCAGAGTGGTGAGATGGCAATTTCAGCACCATTTAGACTTTCTCCTTGCTGAGCTGTACAGCAAACTTGGCTTTCAGATAGAAGAAAACATTTTATTCCATTTCTTACTCTTTCAGAAGGCTATTCACAAAAGAACAAGAGCTAAATGCTATAATCACCTCAGACAGTTACAAGAATTACTGTGAGAACTACCAAAGAATTCACAATATTGTCTGCATTTCCCATGCAGATTATGAAAGAGATGATGAAAAACTAGGATCTATAAAATGAAGTGTTCTCAGTCTTGTAGTAGAAACTAGTGTCCTTTTTCCTGAGAGAGGATATCACCAGAACAGTAGTCACTTATGCAAACTGTATGCTAAGTTTTGAAACCCATTCTTGACATAAATATCTGGCAAGGCATATAATAAGAAAATCTCTAATGCATAAGCCAGCTGATTAACTGACTACCTTAGTCTTTTATTGTAAATGATTGCTGTGTGAATTTCCTGAATGATGCATTATCTGTTAAAGAGCATACAGTTATGCTGAACCAGTTTTCTACAAAACAATTTTGCTGATGAAATGATGGTTCTTACAGAGGACATTATTTTTTTTTTCACAGGATGAGAATGATTCATAACCACATTTTTTGCCTTGATTAGAATCTATTTTTTTTTTTTGGTGTGTCTCACACCAGACTGATGGGTCAGCCAGCCAGAATGTCTGTCATGCTAGACAAAAAAATACCCTCCTGTTATATAGAAAATACAAACTGTTTATTAAAAGAAACCATGAACAAGAAAAAATAAAACAGGTGGAGAAAAGATTTTTTTGCTAAAACAAGCAGCTGAAATCCCTTTCAGGCTTATCAGCTTGAATTGAGGATTATCTACTGTCCGTGCAACACTAAATATGATAAAGGGAAACATACTGCCTTTTTCAGCATTTTCAGTAAGAGAAAATTCTTCTATTTGTGCTGAAATAAAAGCACCAAGAACATACTGAGCACTGCTGCTGCTAAGTACTTTGTACAGACAAAACCCCTTGATACAAGGAATAAATGGTTTTGCCACATTAAATTATTACATTCCCAGTACAGTAACAGATTTCAAGAAGAGCCTGTCACACACTTCCTTCTGGATTAAAGAACAGTGCAATGACAATACTATGTTATCTACACAAAACTAACATGATGCCAGGACAGGCCCATACAGCTGCTCCTTCAAAGCCTTCACAAACCGAGAATGAAAACTGAGCTTATCCCCTAATTCCACATAACAGTTCTTACATTTTTAATACACAGAAAGCATTTCCCTCTCTTACCTTTGACAGGCATGTGCTGAAAGGATTCTCCCAGATATTTTTCAGCATGCTGGTGACAGAGGAATCCCTGACTTACACAGGTCAGCTGCCATGGCACAATACTAAAAATGTCGCACAAAGTAGTCAGAATTACCCAGTGGCTTGATAAAAATCAGCTTACTTCAGATCTAATCTAGAGACTGTGTACTGATAGGTATGTGTTAGAGAAAAGACAAATAGGACAGCACCAAAAGGACAACTGAGGAACAAACCATGAATTTAGATTGCTATGCCTATTTACAGTATAGGAAATGCATTGTTACTGTTCCTGAGCCTTGTAAATGAATACTGTGAAATTTATCACATCCAGAGTTCTCCTTCAAACAATTCTGCATAATATTTATGCAAATATAATTACAATTATTTTGAAAGGATTGGCATAACTTCCAACACTGTCCCTCAGGAGAGAAATGTCCCAAATGACTATTAGTTCCTCAATATGAAAATTCTGTTTATTCTTTGCAATTTTACAACCTTTTAAATTTACTAAAATAATGAAAACACCATCCATGAAAAAAGAATTCCAAGAAACACCTCCACAATTTAGCTTGTGGATCAGCGAAAAACACAGTGTCCCTAATGAATAAACACTGAGATTTTACAGAAGAGTGAATAAGCCAGGAAAATCTCAATGTAGTTTTGCATGTATAGAGGGATGTATATTATCAAGCAAAGCAGTCAGCCCTACTTTCTGCACCTTCCTGCAAAGCCATGAGGCTTCTTCTCCTGGATGTAGACAGGCCTGCTTTGACCTTTTGGACAGTTTGCCTTTTTGAGCTGCAGCATTTTGCATCTGCTATTTCATTTGGAAAATGTTTGAATTTTAGGATCCATTAATACTGCTCTAGTAAAAAAAGACAGCTAATAATACTTTCATATCCTGTTACTGCAATCAGCAACAATGGGACAATGGTTATTTTTTGGATTATATTAACTGCACTATCTGTAAGTCAGTAAAAACTAACCACAGGACAAAACCCCTTTTTTAAAAAAAGAAGTTATGATGAGCAGTATTTCACAAAATTAAAATTAAAATTAAGCTGTTGGATATAAAACCAAAGTATTGTAGTGTAAACACTCATGGAAATATTACACATACAAAAATAAATATTTTGCCATTATCTCATAAGAAATAAAGTTGAGCAAAAAATAACATACATTGCAATACAGATATATCATTTGTCATGTTTGCATAAATTGAGAGGAAGTGAATTCTTATTACAAGCGCTAAGGTGCAGCAGTAAAATAAGGATTATCCTGGCGTTGACATAGAGGCACAACTGATTCTATGTCTGCTCTTTATTACCACTTGTAGCACTGCTAAGATCAGTGATTAGGGATAAATAGATACATTTGCCTTTATTTAAGAAGTAATTCCTCTGCTAAGTATAAAGAATAAATTCAGAACACAGCAAATACCACAATAAAGTGCTTCATTAAGTAGGCTCTCTCTGGAACAGCTGGAAGGTCATGAAACATTGAACTTCTTTCTGTCAACCTGAATATAACTAAAAATCATAATAGCATAAACAACTATCTCAATTCTCAGTCACATGCAAACGTGAGTACTATTGCACACAACCCTGAATTTGTGGTTAAAAGGCAAACTGCATTGCTTCCTTTGCAGAGACAAAATGAAGGAATATCCTCCCATGGTCTATGCTGAGGAATCTGGCCAATATTCAGTCTTTACTATTTTGTATTAGTAATCTTACAGCACAAAGTAGTCCTGCAGATACTTACTAGTCAATACAAAAGTGTTGATGAAATCCTGTTTTAGCAATAAGTCCTCTTTTAAACTGAAAACTAAAACAATTTAAATTCTGCCACTGATTTTGCATATATAAGTCAGGTTCCAAATCAAATCCAGGAGACTGAAGAATTCCCAGAAATACATAAATACTCTGAACCTAGTGGCACAGCCATGTGCAATGTAGGTACCACCACTTATACTCTGTAGTCAGATTTAAACTGATGTTTGTCTCTGGCTTCTGTGCAATGATAAAATAATGGTTCTTGTGAAAGCCCAGACCTGTGCTCAGCCCAGAGCTTCATTTGTTCATTCAAGCCCAGCAGTCAGGATTTACCAGGAACAAAGGATACTTCATTCTTTGTGGAGTGTGATAAGAAATGGTGGCACACCAGTTTATTGCTGTGATGGGTGATATGCCCTGTGCAAGGGAAATCTACCTTTACCTTTAGAAAAAAGACGGGAAAAATAACATCACATTACTTTGAATCTTGGAAATAAGGAACCAGAAGTGGAACTTCACTTCGGTGGCAGATTGGTTGGTCTGTCAGCATTCTGCACCTTCAGAATATAAACTTCTGGTGTGGCTGCAGTGCAGTTACAATTCATTTAAATCAAGGATACCATGGGCTTGTGCTTCCTCAAGCATGTATTCTACCTCTATCACTGTACCAACACTGACGCCTGGGAACCAGAGGAGTGAACTGGAAACTAATCACTGTTTGTAAGATTGCACTGTCCTTACTCAAATGTAAAATGATTCCCAGCCTGCTTTTGAATGTTGGCATTAAACATAACATAATCCTTAAAGAGTTGATCTTCAGTTGTATTTCAGGGAAAAACAGGGCCACAGGCTCACACAGAAGAGCAGAATGCAGAGGGACTGTTAAAGCAGCACCCTGCTGAAGGTGAAATGGGACAAGGTCCTAAAGAGTAAGACAAATCCGCCATGAGGAAAGCACCCCAAGTTCCCAACCTGACACCTCAACCATCAGTTTGTCATGGAAGATTTTAGGGCAGTTTAAGAAGTAGCCCTTGCCCATTATGCACATTTTATGGCCTGTAGCTCATAAAATAAGCTGTCAGTCATGAAAACACTGTGAGCAATTAAAAGTCACTAAAATTAAAGAAATAACAACTTATAAATTAAAAATGTAAATTTAGATACAATGTCATGGGTTTGAGACAGGACCTTGCCAGGAGGACGCACTAAAAAGGGCAAACAGGCTTCAAGCTTAAAGTTGCAAAAAGTGTTTAATTACCTAACAGAGTTGGAGGATAAATGTAGGCAAAAATAAACTTTTCATACAATTTTTGCTCATTACCTCCTCCTTCTTAAGAACCTATAGTATTCACCCCCTTTCCTGCTTTACAGTCAACAAGCCGGGTGGGGGGGGGGCAGGGTGTGGGGTCTCTTTTCAGTCCACAGAGCAGATTCTCAAATTTACTCATCACCACAATTCTTCTAATACAAATACTCTTTATCTCTACTTGTTTCTCTCTCTCTTCAGACAGTTTTTTTCTGCTCTCACCCCCACCCTCTTAAGAAGCAGTCTCTGCACTCACCCCCCCCCTTTTCCCTCTTTGCAAACTAGCAACACAGACAGGGGGCAGGTTGAGGGGTCCTCTGGTCAGTCCAATCAGGAAAAGAGGTTCTCTACTTAGCCAGGGGTCCTTCCCACGAGAGACAGTCCTCTAGGAACTTCTTTGGCATGGGTCCAAACTCATGAGCAACATGCTGCCCGAATTCTGCTGCAACATGAGTCTTTTTGTCCATAAGGGGCTGTGCAGACTCTCCTGAGCTGAGGCCAGGCTGCTTCCATGCCAGGAGCAAGGCCTATCTCTCCCAGTCAAGGCCTTTTGCAGTTTTAACTCTTAGATGAGACTCCCACTGGTTCACAGTCTTTTCCAGGCATCCACCTCCTCCTCTGGAGTGAGCTGTGGGTGTATTTCTGCATCCTTATGGACTCCATGGGCTGCAGGAGGAATTTCTGGCTCCCCCATAGCTTCCACCACGGCTAGCAGAAAGTTTCAGCTCCAGCGCCGGAAGCACTGGAGCACCTCTTTCTCCACCCTTCTTCACTGACCTTGGCACTCTCCATGCTGTTCTCCCTCATATATTTTCACCTGCACCTCCTCCTCCTCCAACTACAAAGTGAAAGAAGTGCGTGCCTGCTTTGTTTTGAATTTCTCTTAAATATGTTTTCACAGAGGCGTAACCAGCACCTCCAATTGGCCCAAACTTGGCCGGTAGCATGTCCATCACTTTCAGAGCCATCAGAGATTTGCTCTGCTGGACTTGATGTAAAAACTTCCAGAACTTTCACTCAGGACACACAGGAGCCATCTTTGTGCCACACTCCACCCCTCAGACACCTCCCCAGGCCTACTACAACAGCTTCTGAGGGGTCCAAATTTCTCCTAGATGTTAAAAACACTTCACTGATGTTTTGGGCCAATCAAAACCACCACGACAATATCTAAGAAAAATGAAGCTTTGGATTTTATAACCCAGTTAAGGGAACACAAGAAGGTGGAAGAGTAAATACCAGTGGCACAGCTGCATTCAGAGCCATTCCTCCAGCAGAAAGGATAAAGAAGGGTCATCAAACACCACATATGTGGGAGAGGAGGGCGACTGCACTTTCAGGAGGGTACCTAGAGTAGATGTAGCCCAAAATATGGACCAATTTAATTGAAGCAAAGGTTGCTGCAGCCCCCGACCCCTCAGGCCTGAAGCGATTACTATTGAGCCTGGTCAGCCCCTTACAGCTGCCTGTGGTCTCACACAAGAGCAGAGACACAGCACAGGGCCCAGCTGGGGCAGGGGCACAGCTCCTGCTCACACTGCTCTTTCCAGCAGAGCTGCCAGGGCAGAGCAGCTCTGCAGTGGGGATGCCCTCACCACATTCACATGCTACCTATGGCAAGTAAGACGAAGCCTTTGGTTATCTACAGAAAATACCAGTTTTGCTGAAACTTGCTGAGAGCAGTCTCAATCTAACCTGAGAGGTGGGAGGCACATTATTCCTCAAGAGGAAAATATTTATCAAAAATAGTGTGCAGACAAAATCCTTGCAACTTGGAGCAAACCTAGGCTGCTGAGAAAAAAAAGTGCATTTCCAACCAAGCCAGGAGTGTAAACAACTGAAAAGGTCACATCCCAGCATATAAGAAATCTCTCTCAGGTGTGAGAGCTACAGCCCTTCTGCCACAGGCAAGTGTATGGAGCAGCATTCATTTCTGCAATGCTCCCTGGGGATTTGACACGCTAAAGTACCATCAATCTTTAAAGTCTGCACAAACAAAAGACTTTTTGGGAAGCCGAATAAGTGAAATATTGACCATTCTCTAAACAAAAATTCCATCATATTTACTGAGATTTCAAGTGAGGTGTAGATATAACTTATTGAAAGAATTCAAACTCATTTACTGTGAAGCTGTAGTTATAGGATTTTAGTCTACATCTTTCAGCCCTGTCACTCTATTCTCTCATTTTTTATGCTGCTGTCACTCCCACTCCTCCTCCTTCTCTGGATCAACAATATTGCAAAGGGATAATCAGGTCATTTGAAAAGATCTTAATTTTTACTGAGAGCTGACAAAGCCCCTTCAAATCAATCAAAAAAAGTAGAAAACACTGATATTTGAAAATGAAAAGCTTTTAAAATGGAAAAAAAAAAAAGTCCTCAAGGAAAAATAAAACCTTTAAATTATTCTCCTGAAGACCTCAGAGGGTAAAATCCTTTAAATCCATTAATATTTTGGCATCAGTTTGCAGTTATTAAATCCACGCTTCACTTGAGGTTTTTTTATAACACTAAGTATAGAGACACTACACAGAATTCAATAATTTTGCTCAATTATGTGTTACTTAGTTCAAAATGATGCCCTAAAAGGAAAACCCATACCCACAACTCCCTCAAAAAACACATAAAACTGCCCCCCTAAAAAACCCAGCTCTCCAAGACATGTAAAGAGGGAACAGCACACAGCCCTTCCTTCAGCTTTCTCTGACACCTTTCCCTGCGGTCAGGACTACAGAGGAGTCACCAAAACAGATGCAAAATAAAACAGAGATGATACAAGCTGCACATCATCGCTTTTACATGAAACTATTTATTATTCAGGAGGGAGGGGAGCCCCTTGCTCTCTGAAGGCCACAATGCTTTAGATCTGCAAGCACAGCTGAGCATTGGCCCTTCAGGCAAAGGAGGGCTCTGCTGGGGAAAACCCAACCATATGGTCTTGCCAAAAGATTATAATAGAGCCTGAATTAGAAGTCAAAAGCAACTATATCATGTAATTTTAACTTTGAGGCAGGAAATATTTTTATACATGTATTGGATATATTGTATTTAGTGGAATAATAAAAAATGAAACATTATTTGATTCTTATAGCCTTTAAAGTTATTCAATGATTATAAAAAAGTTGGTAAGACAATAATTTGGTCCTGATAAGATCTTTTCCACCTCTATGATTAATCAAAAGACAGAATTAACTCTGAGTGATCCATAAATAAGTTACCATCAAAAGCATGTATTTGAAAATACATATATGGACCAAATCAGTTCAACTGTAACTGAAAGAACACCAATATATACAGTTTTGATGTTTTTAAAGATTAATTGTGGCATCTGGAACACATTAAATATAATTTGATAAATCCCAAGATTAGAGAATTTTAAAACTTTCTTATAACAGACAATATATAATTTCATGAGTTAAATTTAGGCTTTCTCTTTGTCCATATAAAGCAATTCATGTTCAGTTTCAGTGAAATAAGCTTTTATTGTAAACATAAGTATTACTTGAGAAACCTACATTAGATTATTATTTTTATTTCATTTAATCATGTCATGAACTTTCTAGGCAGAGGGAAAGATGAATTTTCCACCCTAGGTAAAATGAATTATTATAGAAACTAGAAAATTTGAGATTGTTAATTATAATGTTAATTGCTGGCCCTCTGTATTTTCTCTTATGCTCCTCCCCCTCCCCAAAAAAGGCAACAATATAAAATTAATGACCATAAACAAAAGCAAAAGCAGTAAGAGATCATACTAATTTTAAGCCCTGCACTGATCAAGAAAATAGTTGTTATTATGACTTAGGAAGAGCTACTGTAAATGGCTCATGGAACATCCCATAAAGTAGTTTCAACATGTTTTCTATGGCATGCAAAATCTGGGAAAATATAACTTTGTGTCTTGAAAAACTTTCAGATGCTGAGTTCTGCAGGCACGGCACATAGTTTTGTAGAGTCTACTTTCTTTTTAATATTTCTGGTTTTTAATTGAGAGCGGATTATTTTGAATGGTGTCTAAGGGACAGAAACATGCTGGATTCTTGCACAAGTGTGGATCCAGCAGAATAATGATGCACCAGACCCATCCTGCAGGAGTATGTTTTGAACATTGTGCTCATGCCCAGTGCCCAGCTGACACTCACTACTGACACCTGAGTCCCCTTGGTGGTGTTTCTCATCCCAGAGTTATTTGCTGCCTCCTGATTCCTGATACTCTCTGGTTAAAAATAAAATAGTGCAATAACTTAGATGTTTTTATATAACACCAACACATAGTAAATCCTAACAAACAAAATCAAACAAGCAAAAATAAAATTGTGCTCCAAAAGCAATATTTAGGCCAAGCTTACCATTCATGAAAGTTCAGCAAAACAATGGCTTAGTTTTTGGTTTTTTAAGTTTAAAAATGTTGTAATTTTGGATAAATACATCTGGCTTATTGAATTTTTGATTGTAATTTGAGATGGGAGAGCAGGAAAGATCAGTAGAAAGAAGATTATTTTACATATCAGTTTTGTTTTCAGACCACAGTTTTCCCTTATTTCCACCCAACGAGAAATATACAAGTGTTTTATTCCCATTTAATGAGAGCAAAAAGGGCAAATAGGGTAAATATATTCCTCTAAAATGGAATGTGTAAAGCAAGAGGTTATTTGGTATCAATAGCTGTTGTATCAACTGAGGCAGAAGACAGGCTGTCTTGATGACACATATGAAAATGTGAATCTAGAGTCAAGTGTCTTAAAGAATTCTTAAAACAATCACCCAAAATCTCAAAGAATAAAAACAAAAGGCCAAAAAAATCAAGTATAGAACCTCTTCTAATTTGAAAAGGGCCATGCAGGAGCTCTGCCTTATGCTGAAGCCAAGTTCAGCACTTCTTTTTTTACTAATTACTGCTCATATCATTTAGTATCTTATCATAATATTATGAGGAAAACACACAGAGGATTTGCATATGTGACTGTTGTAAAGCACTGCATTTATCACAGAGGCAGAGCTCCTTCCAAAGGGCAATAAGTGATGATTCAAAGTTCCAACTTGTGCACACCAACCAGGTACCAAACTGCAGTCCTCATGAGCCAGACAGAATAGCAACCAGCATGCACATATAGGTCAAAAAGCAGGAAAATAAGTGTCTCTGGAAGTAAGACCACAGAGGAACTTCCTGCTGTGACACAATTCTGAATTGTGTCAGTGGGCGAAGTGTTTCTGTCATTTCTGCTTAGTTGATTAGCTGGAAAAATCTAGCCTCTGAAGCTTGAAAACTCCAGAAGAGCCATCTTTTATTCAGTATGGACTTCCTGCTGAGAGAGACCCAGAGAGACTCTCTGTATAGAGACGACAATGTAGCTCAGCTTTTGTAGTTCAAGGTTGAAGACCCTAATTAAAAATGCATTCTGGCTGTGCTCAGAATGCAGGTGTATTATATAAAAAATAAACATCAGGTTTTAGTACATTCCCTGGTCGTGGCTTTTCAGTGCCAAAGACCGCCTAAGAGAAGCCTGCAAAATATTCCCATGGATTGAAGCACTGCAGTCATCAGCATAATTCAAAATCAAATATGGCCAATATTAGTATGGTTTGCAAAGCACACTGCTTTAAACTCAAAGGAATGCAGTGTATTACCACTCCCTTAAAATGGAAAAAATCTTAAGGGATGTTTATTCATCTTGCATCCACCTTTAAGCATAGCTGTAAAGTTTGATATTAAGGAAGGTATAGAAGTATTTCATTATCATTTTCAGTTCTAATGTCTAAGCTGTCTGATTCCGTTTGGTCCAAAATCGATTGGCGAGATGGTGAGTGCACAAGCCCCATAAAATCAAAGCAAAGACCATTGCTGATGGTCCATTTCACACTCCCTGTAAACCTCTAGAAGCTCTAATAGTTATATAGGCATAGAGACTTTAGTATGATGACACTGAAGGTTAATGATGTCTGCGGCAGCGTGGAGCCCAAGGTCAGTTAACACATTGACTGCATTGCCTGTCTGAGAAGTATGGTAGATATGGATTCAGGCTGCTGACTTGAACTGAACTCTCCAATTATCCCAGATCCAGCAATTTTAAGCAAGCCATGAGCTGTTTATATGAGGCACATTTTCTTGAGTGATTATGCTGTAGCTACAGCCATCAGTGTATCACAGTCTGGTAGATAAATACTCCACGGCCTTTTTGAAAACAGACAAATATACATTTTGCAGGACTTTTCATGATGCAGTGTGTTCTTTTCTCCTTGCTAACTGAAAGCTAAGAAAGAAAAACTGCTAAATAAAATTTTAAATTTATGCTTCAGACGAAATATGCATAAGACAAAATATCTCTAAACTGCTAATGTTGCATAGCAGTTTCATTTTATCTGACCTTAATTTGCAGATTTTTTAAAAATACCTTTTGCATTTAATGTGTTTGCTTATAATGTGGTGGACTTGGCAATACTAGGTTAATGGATGGACTTGATGATCTTAAAAGCCTTTTCCAACCTAAACATTTCTATGATCCCATATAATTATTTTATCAATTCGCTGGTTCTCCTTACCTAAAGTATCAATGGTGCACACCAAGAAGTTTGAAAAAATGGAACCAGCTAATCTCTAAACAAAGATGAGATCTAAGGATTTCCTGCAAGGTTGCTGTCTCGTTTTAGCAATCTATCTTCTACTCACACATTTTGTATGTGGTATTTTCATATAGCAGTGTAGATACAGACGCATATTGAAGATTTTTCTGCACTATACATTGCAGAAAGCAATAAAGGACATATATGTGACCTGAAAAACTGGGAAATATTGATGATATGCGCAAAATTTGATTGATTGTGATTTTTTAGCCCAGATAAGACCAGAATTTTTACCAGACTACAATTTTTCATTTCTGCTCTTCACTAGGCTGACAGTTGTTATCCCTGCGAAAAATCTGAGAAAGCACTGCAGTGCAATATTAGAAGTATAAAGACTTATTTTCTTCTAAGAGAAGAACCTTACCAGCTTCAGTTACTTCATGATGTCTCTGAAAGTCAGGAGCAGCTGTAACTGATTTTTTTTTTAGGTGCATGGTCATGTCAATAAAGAGGCTGCACTCATTCCTACAATTTTTTCAGTTAATTCAGTGAACAATGCTGACTGTAATCATCCAGAAATAAAACTACTATTTACTGAGAGGGGCAGCCACTTGTTTCCAGTGCTGCCGCTGAGGCTCTCATAATTGCTGTCCTGAGTAAACTTTCATTCCTCCAAGGAGCTTCATACAAAGAGCACCACAGGGATTTATTGATTACATGAACTCTGTTAGGAAACAAGGCTAAAACCAATACTAAGCACCAGAGACCCAAAGAAGCCCTTGGAAATACAAGCTGGCTTTAAGCACTTTGTAGTTCTGCAGTACCAGTAGATGCTACCCCTTACTCTTCTCCTTCCAGACTTTACAATGCTGCAGGACTTTATGTCCCTCTTGAGATACGTTTGCCTGTGGCATAAGGAGGAAATTACTTTTCCCTCAATGAAAGATATGCGTAAAAGGTATTCAGGGACAGAGCAGCAGCAAAACTATAACAGCAGCCTATTTTGCCAATTTCTGTAGAGACAGAAATTCACACTTTATTCTTAGTTTATACTAACTTTCCCAGCTGCCCCACCACACGGAGACCTTGATCCCACTTAAGTTTTCCTCACTGCATATATTTCAGTTTAGACCCTCAAAGGTATTAAAGCAGCAAATTCCTGAAGAGGTTGGTGACAGAAAGCAGAACCCAAGGCAATCATGTTCATGTGGGCCAAGAAGAAATGTAAATGCTCATTGCTAAGAGACAAGTGGATGGGTAGTTATCACAGGAAAAAGGTCTGAGGAGGAAAGCAGCTTTCCCTGAGGATTATGCTTTTTTCTGGAGTAAAATGTGTATCAATCCTAGAATTTATGATTGAGTTTTCTTAATCTCTGCAAAATCAGGAAGATATTACATTTTCCAGAGTATGAGACCATCGATGCTTTCAGCACCTGCTTATGCTACCTAGGGACAAATAAAGACAGTTCCCACCCTTCTTCCATACTCCTCCAAAGTCGGTCCATCTTTGCATCAGTCCTTGCCTCAGCTACTTTGATTCTGTGCTCGCATAATGTACTATTTAGGGGGAAAAAAGGTCACAGTCATGGATCAGAAGGCCTACAAACATCATTTAACTGTTATCTAAACCAGATTTAAATCATGCAGGAGATTCATCTGGAAAGAAAAATATGTGTCATGGGCTAATCTAAACACTGGTGTAACTAGTTTAAACTGTGGTTAAATAGAGATACGCTCTTTTAGAAACTGTCGTCTTGTTCCTGGAATAGCTCTGCATGCATAGAAAGGTACAGAATCTGACTTTTCAAATAGCTCTACACATATTACAAAGAAAAAATCTGCAAGAAAAGGAGTCAGAGGAACACACCTTCACAGTCACATGGATTAGAACATTAGGGAAACAGTGTTTAGAGTATTACAGGTATCTCAACCTAATTAAAAAAAAAAAAAAGCAGCAAAATATCTCACTTATTTTTACTTTTTTTTTAACCCCCCATCTCACACGAAGAATGAAAGTTAGGATAGGTTACTGTGTATAAGATTTGAAAAAACAAAGCTGGGTCCTAACTTGGGAATAACAGAGCGATGATTGTATTAAATATATTTCTCTGCGGTTGACAGAACTAAAAAGATGGAAAATAAGGCTGAAAGCATGGGCCACAGCAGGATATCAATCTTGCTCACAGCAACACACAGATACAGGGTCTCATTTGAGAGGGTTTTGATCTCTAGTGAGAACATGATAATCCATTTAGCATGTCTACATTAAAACAATAAAAATGATAAAGGAAAAAAAGTAGGAAGAGGAATAGAAAAGTTAAAATATTTAAACTTTGAAATGCAGCCAGTGGTTTTCCCTAGAGTAACCAGAAGAGCTGTACTGTAAATGGGCATGCCAACACAGTTTTAAAACCTTATCTTTTGCCCATATCTGAAAATCTTTGGAGAAACTGAAGGGCATGGTCTCACAATCTTGTTGATGGGGAGGATTTGCCACATTACATGTGTGCAATAACTTTGGTCTATGAGGAAAGTCTGAAAATGGTTCACACAGAAAGGCACTGTTCAGATACTGATTGATTCTCAAGGGGCGTGAAGCCAAAATTGGCATTTTTCTTATTTAAAAGGTGACCTTGCTCCAACAGAAACTGCAAGAATAGAACTGATATACATGTAAAATATCCTGTGTTTATTTCTTTGTTTTTAAAAATATTATGTATCTTCTTCATTTCATCAAAGGTTAAAAGATGGGCTCCTAATGGCTAGGTGAGTGGCAACATCATTTATAGTATATAAATTTTTCCTAGACATATAAGACTATATTTTTCCCCATAGTATATAGGGATTTTTCCTAGGCATATAAGAAATCTTGAGTACAGTGGAGGTTTCTGATCCCTGTCCATGTGTGAAAATCCAGCATTTTTCTCCTTCTTTCAAAGTTTGTCCCTCCTGAATGCTTATGAGCAACAAAGGACCTCAGTGAGAGTTATCTGTTTGTTCACCATTTTCCTGAAATTATTCCAAAGCTTCCACTGTGACAAATTAACTTGTCCCCGTTCAGACTGACTAGGAGGTGACAGAGAGGGTGGCAGAAGCTTTGTCCAAGAAGGAAAGAAATTTGCTGGGGAAACATCACACAAAATAAAAACAGGACTTCGCCGTTACACGGCATGCAATAGTGACCAGAATACTGCTTTATATTTTTATCTGCACGGCAAAAATGTCCCAAACAGTAATGGCAGTATTACTTAATGGGCAGGTCCCTAAATGTGATTACATTTTGGCAATGCATTGTTCAGGGTGATCCATCTGGGAGTAATATTTCAAGCTGTCCTCCGGGGACTTGGGCTTTTTACAAACATGTGACTTTCCTTTGTTGGCATAACAGACATTTCTATGGAGATGCTGATTACATGGAAAGTAGAGTAAGTTTTCCTAGAAATTAGCCAAAACATGAGGAATGAATTCGCACAGAAACAAAGAACAAGCACAATCTTCCCTCAACACTTTTTATTGTTCCTTATCAGTGTGAATGCTTCAGGTAACACCTTCCAGAATGGAACCAATCCTAAGTGTTTTTCTTTGCATATGTGATAACTAATCAATCTGCATCCACAAGATAAACAATATTGCTGCAAGAGGGACAGCATTCAAAGAGACAGGAAACAGCATCTAGTGAGCAATCAATAGTATAAAACAGGAAATTATTTGTGTTTCCAAACCCTATTGCTTACTAGATAAGAGTGTGTATTATGATCCAAATTTAGAAAAGTCTAAACACCCCCTGATTAAGAGGTTCAGGTTATATTCTATTGTTTTCCAGTTTCAATCTTTCTAACAGGAAATAGTTTATTAAAAAAACCCCAAAATATCCATTTAGAAGGACCATTTCTGACTGTAGACATTGGGAAGGACCCTGAGTACAGTATTGTTACTGCAGATTTTTTCTGGTGTCCTTTGAGGAACATTACACCAGAATTCACTTTTCAACCACTAAAATGGAATAATTAAATCACAGTGATATTCAACAGCTGTCCTTTTGTGTAATTTTTGTGCTACAGCAACCTTACCCCTTGTATTACATGTCAGCTTGCTCTAAGTAACGCTTTGAGCAGACCATACATCCATCACGTTGATTTTGCCGAATTTTTTTCCTTGCAATACTGATCTATGTCAATTTTTTCATCTTCTCTAAAATCACACTGAAGCTTAGACCACATCCACTTCAACCTATTTGTTATAGCTCTCTGGGAGGGCTAAGCATAGCAAGAGATCCAGGCATCTGCACCTCCGAGTAAGCGAGTGCTGTGCTCACCGTCAGGCAGTGCTGTTCTCAAGCCCTTAGTACCAAGATCCCATCAGAGCTGGCAGTCTCCAACAATCTATCCATGCTTCCTATCTAGCCACTATCAGAAGCTGCAGATGAAAGTCTCCTGTACTATTCTGAGATTAACAGTATCATACAAATGTTCTGCTTCCTTGGTCTAGTGCATTTCTGGAAGACACACGTTAGCCCATTCAGTCACTGCCAGCTGGATGAACATGCTTTTCCAAAAGCTGTTTGCACACAGACAAAGATTGATTGTGCTTGGTTTTTTTCTGATGAAAAATAGATACAGTGGACTATCCTGACCACCCCACTTTTCATACTTCTGCACAGAGGTGAGAAATGAAATAACGCACAGCTTTTCCCAGTGCAATACTGTTGCTGCTGCTTCTCAGCTCCCTGTAAATGGGGCAGAAAAATCCTGGGTTCATGTCCCTCCCACTGGCACAAAGCTCAGGGATCACGTGCTTCTCCTCCCTGACCCAATCCTCACTTACAACTCGGTTTAGTATTTTGGGTCAGGAGAACGTCAAAAATATATAGTTTGAAAAAAAAAAAAAACCTCTTGTTGAAAACTTCTTTAGACATTTTCAGAATGAAAAGATAAATAGAATTTTAAAACAAAAAAAAATGATGAAAAATTTTGGTGTCCCTGATTATGTTCAATTTTAAAAGTCAGTTTTTGATTATGAAAATGAAGAATTAAAATAATGCTATTACATTGAACCATAAATTTCAAGAAAAAAGATGTTTTCATTTCCATTAGGTTTATACAATGCTATTACATTTGATAAAATATACTGTTTTTATGTCTAAAACTTTGAACCCAAAGTCCAGCCTTTTTAAACCATTAAGTTAATAACAGACCAAAACCAATCACCTGCTTTTCTGTATTAACATTATCATATGTTTATTCAAGCCTCATCAAAATGGAGCGAAAGAATTACACAATTTTTAAACTTTTAATTATGAGAGAAAATGTAAAAAAACCCCAAGTACATGTATACATAAATAGGTAAAGAAAGAAATCCCTGTTGATTGATCTTAAGGGAGCTTTCTACATCTGATATATAAAAATATATTTCTCTACATTTTGGGGTATTTATACCACAAACTGATTTAGAAAATCAAAGATTTGTTACTTACTCATGTGAAAAGTATCCTAAAGAAAAGTATCCTGAGAAAGAAGAAACCAACCAAGAATAGTTTGTGTTTTTCTCAAATAACTGATTCTTGATCCTCTAGTCTCCTACACTGAAATAATGGAAGCTCCTCACTACCTCATGGAGTTACATTCAGTTTGTATACAGTTCTTTAAAGCAATGATTTAGAGGGATTTTTAGCCAGAAAAAGTAGCTTTGAGATGTAATCACTAAGGTAGAAAAAGCTGGACTCCCTGGAAGCAGAGACTCAAATTCTGGCTGGCTCATTTCATCCTTTCATCTTTCAAAGGCAGATTAAATTCCATGTGGCTTAGCATATAGGGGTCCTCCACAGGACTTTAAAAATATGAAGTCCTATCTCCTCTAAATGTTGTTAAATACAACATCTTTTGTCTTTTTTTTTTCCCTTAGAAATAAGTCCTAGGAACTTGAAAACATTTTTCTAAATACATGTCTCTTTTACAGATGGCTTCCTACCTTCTTGTCTTGAAGGTCTGCAGCTTTATTTCCTTGATCTTTTATTTTAGTATAACAGACTCTCATCCGTAGAATTGTTCTATTCCATGGGCAGCATTAGTGGAGTACAAAGGAATACAAGCACTTCTTCCCAGTTGAAGATGTGCTCTTTTAATTTCTTTAAATTGCAAAAAGCTCATCAGAGACACTGAAAACACTGAAATAAAATTTAAAACTATCTTTAAAAAGAGAAATAAACCTCAGCAAATATCACAGGACTATTGACTGTCTCCATCAAACCCATACATGTACTGCGAAACAGTCTGAGAAAATTAATGACAGTGGCTACTACAGCTGGATCTTAAATTTATAGAGCTAAGACTGTTGATACATATTTAAAGCATCAGTGTTTGTACATGTGTGCACTAGGGACCTAATTTAAGCATTTAATGACAACTAACGCATTACACAACCTTATATATTTTGGTAGATACTTGGTTCAGTTTGTCCCAAAGGCTACTTCAGCAATTATAAAGAACCGAAAAATTGCTAATAGAACCTGTGATAATGCAAAATATCTTGACAAGAGAGAAAATGGGACTGTGGATTCTTGGTCCTTAGGTTTTTGATTTTTTTCCTGATTGAATAAAAAGAGTAATAAGAAAATGAATTTGTCAGTACCTTAAATCTTTCTTAATCCTGACTGGGGTTTAGGCATATAATCCAAATAGTCCCAAAGAGAAAGATGCCTAAAGAAAATGAATAATAATGTTTGGACAATCTTGGCTGCTCTTTGGAGAAAAAGGAATCCTAGGAGTGGATGCATGGGAGGAAAGAAGAAATGCAGTTCATCAAAGAGGCACTGTCTTGCACAAACAAAAGAAAAGAAACTTAAGACTTGTCTATATCCTCTCCCCAAGAAGCCATAGAGAATACTTTGCTATACAATGCAATATATTTTCCCTGGAGAGAGAAATGAAACAATATAGTATATCACAGCCAATCTTCAGCTTGGTGTTCCCACATGAGAAAAAGAACACTAATGTGAAACACCCTGTGTTTCTTCCTTCAGGGTCCCTTCAGTACACCTAGTTCTTGTTAACCATGTAATGCCTGCTCATGTTTCAGACGGGAAAATACACTTTTAAAATTATTCAGAGCAACACAGCCTGCAAATCTGGTTTAGTACTTTTGAAGACAGACATTATTACAAATGTCACTGACAAATTTTGTGTCAAAACATTGCTTCTCAAGCTTTGTTTCACAAGTCGTTCAAGCTGGCAAGTGCCAGCCAGAGAGCAGCCCAGTACACATTCGTCAGCCCTCTCGAGCCTCCAGCTGTTCAAATCCCTTTGCACAAGCACACCAGGGCTGCAAGAAACTTACAGGTACAGGAGTGGTGCCTGAAGAGCACCTTAAAATCAGCAGCCAGGCTGAGAAGTTCTTTCTTGCAAGCTGTGTTGCCTGCAGCTCTATCATCCAGTGGATGTGATGGGAACAGTCCACAATTACACCCAAGATTTTGAGACCCTGGTCTTCAGAAGAATGATGGCCATAGAAGTCTCAGAGCAGTGGAAAAATCACAGAACCACAGCATTGTTAGTGTTGGGAGGGACCTCTGGAGATCATCTAGTTCCATGGCACTGCCATGGCAGGGTCATCCAGAGGAGGTTACACAGAAATGCATCCAGGTTGGTTTTGAATATCTCCAGAGAGGGACACTCCACGACTTCCCCGGGAGGCCCAGTGCACTGCCACCCACAATGTAGAGAAGTTTTAACTGTGAGGCAAATGCTAAAAAAGTGAACACAAAGACAAACTGAAACAAATCTTGAAAATATTTTGGCAGACTTGCCATTTACAAATAGAAGCAGAGGGCATTTGGGTTACCAAGTCCGAGTTCTTGTCACCTTGCCACAGAAAGCCCTGCTCTCCATTTTACAAGTTCTCTATTGATCTTTCCCAAGTGCTGCAAAGCCTTGTCTTGGGCATAATATGGGCCACTGCGTGACACTGCAAATTTGTTGGGCTGTTCTTGAAAATATTTTTCACTTCACTTTAGGAGAATCAAATAAGCATCAAAATAACAACAACAATTCCTTTAATTAATTAATAATTTGATTGATTATTTTTGAGAAATATTTCAAATTGAAGAATCACCACAAATCAACTATTTTACACCTAGAACACAGTCATTCCCATGTTCTGTTCCTTAGTGTCTGTATATAAACAGAGTCAACCAGTTAATATAAATTACTATAAGGGACGGAATAGCAACAACTAAAAAAAAATGTAGAGGCACTATTAATTTCTTCTTTTCTATCAATCACTAGGGTAAGTTTTACAAAACTCCAACAAAGTACTTACAGTGAATGTGAGTCTTCTCTCAGGTGCAGTGTAGCAGTGCACGTCTAGGTCAGCAACTGCTTAAGTTGTTCTCAAACAATTCATTCATAGTCACCTATTCAAAATCCTCACTAAACAGATATTTTAAAACATTTTGAATGCTGAGAAATCTTCTTTGGTTTTTTTTTTTTTTCATATGCAAAAAGTTGTATTAAGTTAGATTTAAATCAATACAGGGCAGATGTCGAGAGTCACTCTACCTTAGGGTATGATCATTTCTGCAGGAGGGTCCAAATGAAATTCAGGCATTTTTTCAGAAGATATACACTGTCATGAAAGCATAAGCTTTGTAACTCCCCCAGCAACAGGCAAATCAGCAGTGACCATCTTGCTATAGCTGACTGCAAACCTCACTGGCGTTCAAACACAAGTGATGCTCTGTGCCCAAGAACAGAGTATAAATCTCAGTTTTATAATGATGTCTACAATGGAAAAAAGCTTGAAAAATCCCAGGGAAACTGTACAAATGCAGCTTCTTTGTCTGGACCATATCCTTTGTTCCTGCATTCTGTGCTTCAAAGCAACATTGATTATTAACTGCAGCTGGACTGACACCTCCAATGTGATATCTGCTATTATTTCTGTTTCAATAGCAGCCACCAACACATCACACACAATGCATTCCCCACAAAACTCACAGGATAAATAAAAAAAAACAACAGAAAGATGGCTGGCATCTATGTAAATGTTTTATATTACATCTTTACACATTTAAGTATCTCAATGCACCCTGAAGTATATCTGACTTTAATACTGCAATATTTAATTTTCAATTGCTCATCACAGTGTTCAAAATAATAAGGATTAAAAAAAAAAGAGTATGATTTGAGGAAATATTTCAAGACAGGGCTATAATATCATGAGAGGAAATACAAAAGACACAAATATGAGATGAGAGGAGACATTTGGAACAATGTAACTACAAAAACAGACAAGGCAAGGTGTTATCATAAGAACGGAAGGTTGAAAATAATTTGTTATGAAACTTTTGGACATTTTGGAATTAAAATATTTTCCTTTCCACATTAACTGTCCATTTGAAAGTTGACTTTAAATTACAGTGCAACAACAGATTCAGTGGACTTACAGCTTTGTTCACCTGTGACTCATATTCTGAATAAAACATGTCAATCTACATTCAGAGCATGGCTGGGTGGCAGTGCATATGAAGACAGAGCATATGATTAAATGCACAACTAGTCAAGTGGACAAATTTGCAAATTTCAAAAAAATCCTCACCTCAAAGCTCCTCATTAACAGAATTCCAGTTACCTCACAACTTTGGCAATGCACCTCTGTGACAACAATGTAGATATTTCAGTGAATTCCTAAGGTTATATCACTATGATAACAGCTGTAAGTTCCTTCCTAAGTCCTTGCACATGAAGGTTTACAAGAACTTGATTGTCACCCTGTGCACCATGGGTCTGGAGAGGAGCAGGCAATGCAAGGGGAACACAGCTCCAATGGGAGCTGGGAAAAGGGAGAGAGGGACTGCTGCCCTCCCGCCCCATGTCTCCAGTGTTTGCTGTCAACCTGAATTTCTCCAAAGCCTTTTCTTTTGTTATGATC
The DNA here is from genome assembly GCF_008360975.1 of Lichenostomus cassidix. NCBI lineage: Eukaryota > Metazoa > Chordata > Aves > Passeriformes > Meliphagidae > Lichenostomus > Lichenostomus cassidix. The sequence continues at coordinate 44,847,604 of NC_139483.1, read as the reverse complement.
AAACAATAAGCCCTTAGAGTACGGCCTGAACCATCTTAGCCTGTTGAGTTTGTTGGAGATTCAAACATACATTTACTTATAGAAATATGGACTTCCATTGCATGAAAATTTCAATTTTTTGATGAGGAACTAGCCTTTTATTCTACCTACCACAAACCAGCCCAACTAAACTAAATATGTGGTGATATGTGCATCTTTAATGCATCTTAAACTCATTAAAATAATAAACATGTGTATTTATTAAAAATTAAAAAATATTATCTATTAACTTTAAAGTTGGTCAAAAAGGGTAGGAGACAAGAAAGGGAAAATATAAGTATGGTGCAATTTAACTGCCTAATGAAAATTATTTTTAGTAACTTTCATAGAATCATAGAATAAATTGTGTTGGAAGGGACCTTTAAAAGTCATCTAGTCCAACAGCCCCTGAAATCAGCACACACATCTTTCAATTGATCAAGCTGATGAGAGTCTCACCCAGTCTGGCCTTGACTGCTTCTGGGGATGTGGAATGCACACCTTCTCTGGGCAATGTGTTCCAGTGTTTCACTACCCTCATCTAGTCTGAATCTACCCACTTTCAGCTTAAAGCCATTAACCCTTGTCCTATCACAAGGCAATGCTAAAAAGTCTATCCCCATCTTTCTTGTAGGTCCCTTGTGAGTAATGAAGGCTGCAATAATGTCCCCCTGGAGTTTTCTCCTGGCTGAAGAAACCCAACTCTCTCAGCCTTTCCACACAGGAAAAGTGCTGCAGCCCTCTGATCATTTTCAGGTTCGTGTCTTCCCTGCACTGAGGTGTGCAGAGCTGCACACATCACTCCTGGTGGGGTCTCACCAAAGTGGAGGAGAGGAGCAGAATCCCCTCCCTCACCCTGCTGGCCATGCTGCTTTGGATTATAGCCCAGGACATGGTTAGCTCTCCAGGATGCAAATGCACATAGCTGGGTCTTGTCCAGCTTTTCATCCACCAGGATGCCCAGTTTTGGAGAAAGTTAGAAACAATACAGAAAAACTCCTACTTGACACAGTACAGTAAATTTGGTAGTTCATTGGAGTTCGTTACCTCTATTGTTTAATCACCTGGCAACGATCTAGAGTAAGAACAAAAGCTAGTTTTGAAATGCAAACAAATAATGTTGGAGGGAAAAAATCCTGTAAAGCAGAAAGGAAAATGAAATATTTTCTTAGTACATACAATGAAACTGTAACTTTATTTAAATGTTAATCAAAAAGCTTAGTAATTTTACTGAAGAATTTTTTTCTTTAGACTTCTGTGACTAAGTCTCCTAACTTTTTGCATAAAACTTTTATGTTCTGAGTCATTAGAAAACATGTCTAAGTTTGATATTTTGTACTAGCTTTCTTTCCTCAAGGTTACCTAGTCTACTTGAAAGTCTCAGGCCAACAAAGCTTTTATTCAATCCAGCATTAGTTTCAATTCCTACCGATTTCTGAAAGCACTTAAAAAAAAAGCAAACATTTTATAAATTAGGGAAAAATATGTGCATGGCTTTTTTCTCTATTTCAATAGTGTTAATAGCTACAAACATTTATTTTCCCATGTAGAACGTTTTCAATAACTTGAAATTAAGTTATGTAAAACCAAAAGCATGTTTTAGACCTAAACGGGAATTAATTTGAAGTCAATGGCAGTTTTAAAGTTGACTCTGAGGTGAAAATAAGTGTCATATAAGGAATTTGCCTGCTTTTATTATACAACCTGTTTCAGCTTTTGTGAGCTTATATGTGCTTAGACTATCTCTACAGAAACCCATATTGCAGAGCTGTCAATATTAGAGGACTTGGCACTACAGATTTACTGCCCTCCTTGCTCTTAGGAATGATAGCCTGATTTAGTTCAGCCTGTACAGTCTCTTGTCACGAGGTGAAAAAGGAAGGTAAAAAAATCATCCTTACAATTAGCTAGTTCACCAAGATTTTCCAATAGTTTCCTAGTCATCCTCTCCTGACAGACATATTATCTTCACATCCTATCAGACTACCTCACCTCCAAGTTATCTTTATAGAAGAGGGAGACTAATGGATTCTGTTGCTCGTGTTGCAGTCCCTGCTCAACAGTTACCCCTGCAAGCACCCTGGAATGAACAAGCAGCATAACTTGGATGAGCAAACTCTAAAATATTCCTGCAGAAGAAAGCTTCACCCCCTCCATTGTTTTGATACAAAAATTCAGGCTGAGTTGAGACACTCAGTTCCAGTAGGAGTTTGATAAAGTTGAACATGTGTGACGCAGCGATGGTAATCTTGTGTCACAGCCTGATGCTCAGAGCGTTAGTCACCCAGAATAAAGCACTGAGAAATGAAGGAAGGAAGGCAAATAAAACTACAGTGATCTGCTGAACATGAGGGCTTGGAACAAAAGATGGAAAGAATTACTCCTGTTGCAATGACAATACTTTTAATTATAAATATTCAATGAAAAATAAACTATTAGAGAGAGAATAAAATACTTCTAATTAATGGAAGTAATGTAATGTTAAAACTTAAATGAAGTATTTTTCTCTTGAGAGTTTTGTGTATTATTTTATTTAGCTTAATGCAATTTAAATTATAAACAGAACGGTTGTGTAAGCCCCCAGAGAAATGTACTTTATTTATAATGTATTTCCTTTGAAGTGGTTATGGAAATCATGCTCTTCCTGAACTCTGTATTTCACATACCACCTACAGCTGCAAACTAGTCAGTCCTCACAAGTTAAATATGATCTGTCTGGTGAAGTGCATTACAAGAAAACCTGAGATTTGCTTTTTTTTAATGCCAGAGGAAATAGAAATTTGTAATTCTGCAAACTAATAGTCCTCCTTCCAAAAAAAGTTATTGAAAGATCTTTGCTGATAAAAGTTATGTTTTTTCAGAGGGAATAGAACTCAGCCATAATTATGTCACTTTATTTTAATGCACATAATGAAATTATAATTGCTTCTACTATACTCTAGAGGGAGTTTCAGCAGGGAAAATTTGTATTTTGTATACTTAAATTTAAATGCATAAATATTTCCATCTTTCATTTAAATCAAAAATCCTTAAAAATTTAATTCTAATACAGAGTAAAATTTCTTTCAGGAAACTAATTACAAATGCCTTGTTTGTGTCACCTCTTTTCCTCCAAGTAATTAAAATTATCTTTTTACAAATAAATAAGTAGCTATGAATGAATAAATGGAACCCCAGTCTACATGCTCTCCTCACCATCAATAGCTACTGCACTGAGTTGGTTAAATAACTAGAGAAAGAGGAAATTGTTTCTAGAAAATTAATTTTGGCCATTAATCATCTTTATAAAGCATAGTAATACCTTACCCTCATAGATGAGCCATTAGCTTAACACTCCAGCCACAAACATTCAATAGCCTAAGCTGTGAAAATTCTCCTGAAATAACATCACATCAAGTCACTTCAAAGGAAAAAGGCAAGTGAGCACTGCAAGAACAACTGACAAATTCTGTTTAGTGCTCTGCACATTTGTGGGTAATAATGAACATTATTTTATTATTTCTCTATGGATATAATCCCTTAAGAGGTACAATGACAGCGTAGTGTAAATCCAAAGCAAACTATTAGATTTATTTGCATGAATAGCTTTGTTGCCATTATTTTATTATAAGGAAAAAAAAAAATCAAACAAGAGATATTAATTTCTGGCTTTTCTGGAAATGGATTATATGGGTTGGTGCTTTAACCCTTTTACTTTTGCTCACTGTTTCCCCACTGTCACATCAGACTCTAAGTGAGAAATAATACATGTCTATACAGGAAGAGAGATGCTGACAGTAACAAAATGTACAGAAGTTAACTATATCAATTAAGCTATTTTCTTTATTTATTCCTTTCACACTAAAACTGAGCACAGTTCCAGTTCCTTTGGGGTACCCTGAAATTCAGCATCAATTATAAAATTTTCTGCAAAGGCATAGCTGAGCCACTGATACCTACAAAAAAGACATTCTCCTTAGACTCGATATCCTCTCCAGCATAATATATGTCTTTTGAGATTGTTTTCCTACACATCAGTTACAACTGGGAAAGATTTTGGATACTCACAAGAGGTAATATGAATCTCTTCTCCATTCTGGGGATAGCAACCCACTTATGAACTAAGATAATTTAACCACCAAGCCAGAAAAAATATATTTTCAGTATTTATTCACAGAAATACTGCCATTAAAAAAAAGGGAAGAAAATAAGAATCCCAAACCACAATCTTTCACTTTCTGCAAAATACCTGCAAAACATCTAATTAAAGCTGGAACATGGTCAACACAACATGAAAGGCAGCTGTGTATGTAACAGCATGCAGTATACCTTGACATAATTTCAAAATACAAAAGCAAGAATAAGCATTGCTAGAGGATTCATCTGAGACTCCTGTTGTTAAAAGTGAAGCCATAAAAGATTCAACCAGTACACTCTGAAAATGTTTTACTGAGGTTACTTAGAAGCCTTCTCTAGACAGAACTGAGTGACTGAAATCTCAAGATGCTCCAGAAACAATCACAATGAACTGTCAGTGTCAAAGCCCCAAAAGAGTATGTGAGGAGAGCTGTTTGTTATGTGCAGAGACTGTGCCAGCAATTGTAAACACAGGCCATCTAAACCACTGCTACGCATCCAAGTTTACAGTTCATTTCCACAAAATTATAAATGCAAACCTAGGTGGAACTTTTACAGTGCAAGGGATGTAACAGAAACACCAACTATAATGTAGACATAAACACTGCAGCTTGCCAATTCATGCGAATTATTTTAAATGCCACTGCAACTGAGACATAAAACAGCGCAGCATACAAGGGAGAATGCAGTCAAGAGATAATAAATGCTGGCAATTTAATCAGAACAATTTAGTCCTTTGCCTAGTTTTGCTAGCTCAGAGGGAGGTGACTTCTTGACTAAATGCAGCTAGCATATCAAAACAAAAAGGAAAAACACACTTCTCAAGAAATTGAATCCAAATTGTTGGATTCACACCTCTTCTATAGCAAAACTGAATTACTCGGCAGGGAAATCCTGGAGACAGAATATTGGCTACATTTTATACTTTGTCTGAAATTCATACAAAACTTGATGATTTGTGCAGAAGCTCAACAAAAATAACCGGAAGGCATCTTTCTTCTGACTACTAATACCATGATACTCCTTTATTCTTCTGAAGACAAACACAGAGGTTCATGCATGCAAACCTGTTCAGCCCAGCTCCTACCTGGCTAGCTCCTATTCTGCTAGCTGTGTGGCTATAATAACAAGAAACTCATGGTTTACTAGCTACTTCGGAATTTATTCAATTTCTCTGCTGGATTTCATGCCTAAGCTGAAATTTTCACCACTGCAGCTGCTACTAAAGTTAGCTCAGGTACACCTACAGGAATGATGGGCATCACACTGTTGCCAGCGCCCCCAACTACTTAAAATAGACATGGCAAGAAGACCAACCACATTGTGACATATGACAGTCTACTTTTGTGCTTCTATTGACAATAAAACACACCAGAAAGTTGCAGGGTCTTAATTAACGATATTGTAGTCCATAAATTCCAAAAGACCCATATCCACAAAGGGAGTGCTGCTACCCAAAAACCAGCTGTTTCCTGATATGTAGAATACTTTCAAAGATATAGTGTGGATATATATAGGGTTTTTTGAATTTTACCTACATGGTCCAGTGAGGATCATCAGAGCAGCTAGTTGGATCAGACACTGTAATTCTGTGAACTCCTCTTTTGGAAACAAAACTGCTACTGTGTCAGCATGAAGGCTGTGAACAAACAAAAGATAGAACAATTATTAAAATAGATAATAGAAACATGGGGAAAGTACAGACATATAAGCCAAAAGGCCTCATTTGGAGCAAGACAAGACAAAAGCTTTTAATACCTTTTATTGCCAAAAAATACTAGGGTTTTTTTTTGGGGTTTTTTTTTGGTTTGGTTTTGGTTGGTTTTTTTTTTAATCTGAGAGACTTAGTTGAAAATAGAACAACCCATGCATGCATTTATCACACAGATCTGGAGCAGTGGCAATAACATGGTACTGACAAGCCTTTGGGCTGCTCACACCTATCTCCAAAGGGCCGTATGACCACAGTATTTTCAGATTATTTTTTCAAACCTGGTGACCAAAGTGGAGTAACGATAACAGTTTCTCCAATTCAGTACAAACAGTTATAGAATCACAGAATACCAGGCTGGACCTTTCCTGGCAAAAGCAGAGTCCTGACAAGGTGGCCCAGCAAACTGTCCAGCCAGATCTTAAAAGTGATCTATGCTGGGGTATCTACCACCTTCCTGGGGAGATTATTGCAGCTGAGTCAGCAAGCAAACTTGTGTAGCTTATGGGCACCTCCAGCCCAGAGGAACAATGAGCCCATTCAGACCAAGAAGCAAGTTGCCCCAAATGTAGAATTAAGAATTGGGGTCTCCTTTTCTTCCCCAAATTAAGCAATCTTTCAAGCTAACCACTTTAGAAAGTAGGTCTGGAATATTATTTTTCATGTAAAAAATGAAATGGAGGAAGCAAAAATATTAATAATTAAAACCTAAACAAAACACTTTCCTCTGCAGAAGTTGTAAATTTCGGAAGTCAGAAGTGTAGGGGAAGGATTTACGACTGACCACTGTGCTCCATTTCATTGCATATAATCAGTGACAAGCAGAACCATGTGCCATTTTTATCCCATTTATTGCATGCCATTGCAGCCTAAGGCTTCAAGACCCCTTTAAATAACTTAAACACAGAGGAGTGACTCTGAATCAAGATGTTTCACTTGTTTTCTTAGTGTCTCAGCCTTTCTTTACCAGAACACCACGGGATTTTACTCCCAGGTGTTATAAAAAAGGAGGAAAAAGACCAGAGAAGGAATATATTTGCCATGCTGGATATTCAGTTTCTCAGGGAACAAAACCAAAAAACAACACCAAAACCCCACAGCAACAACAAGGCTGAGGTTACTAAGAAAGCTGGGACTGTACAGCAGTTAATTTTCAGAAGGGAAGGAAATACATTATCTACTGCTCATGTATAATGCTGCACATCAGCCCAGCACCACTAACACAACTCTGATGGGCTTTTAACCATGAAGGTCTCTCCCTCCTCTGGTAAAACACTCCCATGGAAGACAACCATTCCCTCTGCTAACCCTGCACGCTACAGAAGTGCAGGGAGTCAGAGCAGAAGCCAATCTGAGCACCCCCTTAAACCAAATGAACACAAGAGAGTCTGTATTTGAATGAAGGAACAGAAAAGATGCAAATCAGATTAAATATGGCCAGAATTTGTATTATTTGTTGTACAAGCAGTGAGAAGCAGCTCTTAGCTGGACACGTCAGTGTGGCAAACCCTTTCATAAGAGCAGGCTTTGAGATCCTCTCAGCCCAGGACATACATATATAGATGAGAGATTATCATTCTGAACTGACTTCCTGAAACGTTTCTTTTCCTGGGCACTCCTTGGCCCAGACATTATAACACTACTCTAACACTCTGTTCCCAAATAGACAATTCCCAGGAAGCACAGTACAGGGAAAGTCACATGCCAAAAAAGGCAAAACTCTCAGAAAGAGGCAAAGAGTAGCCAGGGAGCTCATGTCCATCATTAACCCCCTCCTACCCAGAAAAGGTTTTCACTCTGTAAAGTGGCACAGAAGCTCTGTGAGGATGTTGTGGACCCTTTGGTGGGAGAGCTGGATCTTTTGGCTCAGGAATGAGGGTTCCAGACTTTTCAAGACAGCAGCTCTGATTTTAGTCCTTCACTCCAGTGATGCAGCAGTGAATCTACACACTAATAATTCACTCACGTAGTAAAACTACAATTTGCACAGCATGTACCAATTTTGTTTAATTGAGGTCCCTAGAGGTCCTTAGTGGAATGCTTACATAGTGTCAACAGCATGAAACAACAATGCAAATTGCACTGTAAAAAAATTGAATGTTTAAAAATTAATTGTTCCATTATTTTTTATTCAGAAAGTCTAACGGCTGAAAAAAATTTCTCATTTACACTATCAATGCAGAAAAATAATTTCAACAATTCTGCTACATGATCAAAGTCAGTTTTAAATAACTTGCAAACTTTTAAAACTGCAAAACAATTGAAAAGAGAGGGCTTTTTAGTTAGTTGACCCTCCTTTTAGTTGTGAAATTGAAGTTTCTGGCAATTAAAACTGGAATTTTTATAATTTCCCTCATAAAATTATTATGCTTTTAATTAGCAAAGAACTAATTTATTATTAAATTGGCTTTTTCAGCTATTCTGAATTAAAAAAAAAATCTCCCCTGTAATTTTCTACTATATTTTATTTTTAAGCCATTGCTACCAAGAATCCAGTTTTGCCCTCCTAATAATGCAGGTTGTGACTCAGAGCTCTGGAATTCATTGCCTTAATTTACAATAAACTAAGTCTCCTCAAATAAGCTTGTGCTGTTTGTATGTTCAGCTACAAAGCTAATACACTCTACTCTTTATAAACAGTAACCAAAGCCAGTTGACAAGTCAGCTTGCGCAGAACATCATACTCCAGCTGAAGCAACCTTGTCAACAAACCCCTCAAAACCCCACTCCAGGTATCAGCATGAACCCCAGACTTATTTAAGCCAAGATCAGCTACCTCTAACCCCATTTACTACATCTGTGCTAGAAAATTTAATTTGAGACATTTATTTCTAGGCCTTGGCACTCAACCTGTGCCATAAAACAGTGAGACTGGTCCTACCAGGATTTTAGCTTGGGTGTAGTTTGGGAGGCAGCAAAACCAAGGAATTTGAGTTAGGCTCTGCACATATGGACAAGCTATGGAGAAGAGAGGATTGAAACTTGTCCACAAAACCACAAAAACAGCTGTGATTTCAATACCTTAAAAAAACAAAAAAACCCCTGCAGTCTGGACAGGCAGGTGCTCAGTGTTCCAGGTACAGAACTGAAAATCACATTTTATGACTTGCATGATTCCTTTCCTATATTCATGAGAATCCCTGATTAAAAAGAGGAGAGAACCTGTGTGCTGCCTTTTTTATTTCTTTTTGGTAAAATCTCACTTGAGACTAGAGCGTCAGAAAGGCTTTTAAATAAGAGAACTACTTTTCTGGAAAGCAAAAGTATGGATACAGTAACTTCTGCCCTGTTTACTTGAGAAGACAAATTTGCATGCATTGACTCTGCACTCAGAAAATTAGCTCCTGTATGTCACCAAGTGGGTTCTTCTCTATGAAAAATAAAATTCCCAGACTGGTAAAACTTTATACATATGAAGTAAGTATTGCATGTGAGAGTGTACCAAGAGATAACAGTGATCTCATGTGTTGGGATCATTTAAATGAATTATGTGCTATTTTTGCCTTGCTGTAAGGAAAAGAAAAGGTCTCAAAGATTTGACTGAATTACATATTTTTATTCCTTGCTAAATAATCTATTAAAAATCAACACTCCCACACATCATATTTATCAACCTCAAAAATGCCTACAGAGGCACCTAAATAGATAAAAGGCATTTTAATAGTTGAAGGAATATGACTAATAACGAATATATGATCCTGATGACCAAAAAAAAAAAAATCAGGAAAAAAAGACTGCTTCTATTTCCAATGGACTTTAAATGACAGAAAATATTTTGATTCCTAAGCTTCAGATATAAAACATCTGAAAGCTGGAAAAAACATCTCTGCCTTGCATTTCTTTCACTGGGTCTCATTAGAAAGAGGTTAGGATCATTCCGGACCAAGACAATGTTAAAGATGGACAGCAAGAGATTGCAACTGCAATGTTTGTTTGCTTAAAAAGAGCCTCCCCACTGATATGACAGAAAAACATGCAACATGTAGGTCAGAACAGAATTTCTTTGCTGGGAGAAATTTAATATCTCACAAGTTTGTCAAACTTGCTCAACTTATTTATTCAGGATGACTGAAAACAATCATTTCATGCTCCTTTCATTCAGTTTAACAGAGATAAAAACTAATAAAAACTAACATCCTTAATTAAAACAATGTTCTTGATGAAGACACGTCAATTCATAGAACTGTATTAACCAACTCTATTTCAGCTGCTGAAGAACTAAAAATCTTTATTTTGTTTTGAAGTTCTGAGGAGTATGGTAAAACAAAATCCAAACATTTCAGATATAATTTTAGTTTGGTAGTCTCATATTTCAAAAATTTTCCAGTCTAGACATATCACACTTGTTTTACTCTAGAATAGTGACTTCAGTGTTTTATTGACAAAGCTGAGTGCCTATTATGGAAATACTCAGAACTGCTCAACATAAAGGTGTTCAGCTCAGTTCAGTTCACATACAAAGCATCTCAGAAGTGCACTACAGTGTCTGAGTAATCAGTAGAACAAGCAGCTAGAAAAAAGGAAAACATCAGGAAAAAAACACCAGAAGAGTACTTCAATCTAAATTGCTCTATTACTTATATTTTCTACATATCTGGCATATAATAACGTATTGTTTTACAGTTGAGTTTTTTTAATGTCACGTATAATTTTATGAGACACTAAATGATAATAACAGTTGACCAGACCAAAGCAGGAAGCTCACTGTTTAGTATACAGTTATCAGCATTAATAATTCAGGAAGTGGTACCACTTAACTTTAGATATTTTTGCATTTACAGGCATATACTTCTGAGCTGTACAGGCTGCACAATCAACACAAGGAAAGCAACCACAGCAAAGAACCATTCAACAGAGCTGATGTGTTCTAGTTGCTGGCCTTAGGATGAGATGAAATAAGCTTTAGGAGTATCTCACGTTCACCATCCATTACACAGCACATATAAATCTGTTTTGATATATCCTATCCTGCATGTTCATTTCTCATGATCACATATTGGTATCCTTAATAACTGTTTTTACCAATCCCTTCCACCCACTGTTTAGTCTATAAATATTCTGATCCATCCAGCCACTTAGAGTGAAATTAGGCCCCTATATGCATAGGAATAAGACCATACCCCTTCTCATGCAAAAAGCCTTATCTGAAAAAGATGTCCCAAGCAAACAGTGCTCCGTTTCTTTCATATGGAGCTTCACTTTAACAGTAACTCAAAAGTTTCAAGATATTGATGACCTCTGTATTGATAGCCTTTTCTCCATCCACCTCTGCAACTAATAAACCCCCCTCCTCTGTTTTCTACTGTAACTGATTAGTCTAAACAGAAAAAAAGTCTTATGAAACATTAGACTTTTCAACATTTGAGAAAATATTTTGGTGAGACTTATGTACACAAGATACATGTTTGGTGTGTTAAATCTGAGAAAGTGGGAAAGCATAAGTATAATTTTGAATTATCATGAGGCAGCTGAATGTGCAGTGTGTAATATGCTGCTTTATCAGTTGGAAGCAGATGGACTTTCCTGAATAGGGATTGTAAGTCTGTTAATGGAAATGTGCAGCTTGTTCACTGGGATACCTAGGTAGGTAGGAAATGTCCCATAAATTGGCCTTCCCTAGCTATGCTTGCCAAGCAGTACAGGAAAATCCAAGTAATCATGAATTTCCTTCTATCTCCACTTTGTACCAAGGATACACAAAATTACCCAACAAATGTCCTAATGAAACATCTGATGAGAAATTATGGGATTAATGATGTTTATAAGCAAAAAGAAGAGATAAACTGTTGACAAGAGGTGCAATAATCTCCAATACTCACCTACCAAAAGCCACTATTTTACATCCACAGCCCAGCCACCAGCCTGACATGGGGTCACCCATCCAACTTCAGCCTCAATTCCAGTAGAACCCTGAGATACTGTTACTGGGGTGTTCACACCATCCTCTGGGGCTATTCCCAGGCACCCAGAGGGTCCCTGAGAAGGTAAGGAACACAACCCTGCATGCCCCAGGGACAGCAGCCAACATGGCAGCACTGACACAACCTCCAGAGCAAATGTCACTTGAAACAAGGAAATAAAATCAGCTAAGAAGCTTCGGATTTACCTCTGCTCTGGGATTTCTTGTCCATGCTGAAGGCTTTCTCTGAAGAGAGTCAGGGGATGCCCCATGCCAGGTGCAAGCTTCTCCTGATGGCTCCAAGGTACCCACCACAGGGTATGGATGAGCCCTGCAGCTGCACTGGCACTGCCCTGTGAGATGTGTGGCCCATGGGGAGCCCAGGCTGGAGCAGGCTCATCCTGAAGGACAGCAGCCTGTGGATGCCTCAGGATGGACAAGGGAGCAGCATGAGAAAAAAGGAGTGGCAGAGAGGAGCTCCCATTAACTGACCACAATCCCTGTCTCTTTCCCCCTGTGCCACCTTGAGGAGCAAAAACCAAGAGAAGAGTTCACTGTGGGGAAATTGTCCTGATGCCCTATGGGAGAACATTTTAAGTGTCTTTTGAGACTGTAACATACCTTTGCTTATGTCTGAAAACCTGTTAACTTCTGTAGATCACTTGCAGAATGGCTCTCTGTGCAGCCGAAGTTAAAGATCTGTTATTAATTTTGTATTGAATCAGTATACAGAACTTCAGAATTGGAAAAACCAGCTCAGCCATTTATTTCTCTATCAATATCTTGAATTTTTCTTTGACTAGATTGTTTATGCAAACTAAAAAGCTAAATAGCTTTTGCCTGGTTGGGAGAAAAGAGGAGGAGGGAAAAAAAAAAAGAAAAGACTGATATGTAGAAAGATCAAAATCCAAATGAGACTCTTGTGTCATGCCACAATCTGTCATTAAATTCACAATTTAATCAACACATCAGCTCCCCAAAATTACAAAGTACACTGTATCATCCCAATGCTTTACTAAAACTAGACAGCCCAGGAGAAATAAGCCAGTGGCTTTGCTATCATGGTTTAACATTACTGCTCAGATAATACAGGTTTGGCTTTGCTCAGGATTTATTTAATTCTGAGTATTAGGAAAAGCTTGGAACTGATTACTACCAAGAGCAGTAGTAATCAACATCTGTTGTTGATACACATTTGCTCAGATGAGTTAATATGAGCAAAACACTGTAAACTACTCCAGAAGTATACAAACTCGGTGATACAGGAGATTAGGCTCTAATGGGATGTATCTATGAGAGCAGCCAGAATGACCTACACCCTAAGCAGGACAGAGGATCAGTGCAGAGCAGGAGGTGTGTGCTCTGTACATAGGCTGTGACTTCCACAAGCAGTGTCAAAAGAGCAGGCAGGCACTTCTGACTGATTCTCTATAATCACTGCAGCTCTGCTTTGCTGTTCTGTGATTTCACAGGTCATTATATGAATGGAAGCACTGTCACTGAGACAAAATACAAAACTACACATTTCTCTTGAGAACTAATGGCAACCCCAGCCTCATTTTCTAGCTGGAATAAACATGGGGTTTGCCTGTGCATGTTTCCTTCTGTATTTCAATTTAATCAAAGAGGTAGTGTTGTTTCTATACGTTCACAGTCGAAGGGATGTTTCCTAAAGCATAATGATTCTGTTTTTTCTGTATATACAGTTTTCACAATGACACTTTGGAAAGCAAAGAAAATGATGGGGTTTTTCTTACAGATAATACGACTGGAGGTGACTGCTTTTTAAATATTTCAGAAAAATTAGATGCTTTAGAAACTGGGGAGAGGACTCCTATCTGTTCCTGTTACAGGCAGAGGTGGAAGCGTACAGGAAAACCATTTTCATTTTCAAGGAAAGGTTAACCCTACCAGACCAATCCCAAAGTGATGTGAACCAATGCTACCTACCAGCAATACTACAATTCTCAGGTTCCTAGCTAGATTCTGTAAAAACTAAACTATCTGTAAGCCAATAGCCAAACCTAAAATCCAGAAGAAAAGTAGTCTGACTAGATTGGCAGGGACTGCTGCACTTGGTTTTGTTTATTATTGCCTTTCCCTGGACTATGAGATGCAGTGTTTTCCCTACAAATATGTTTTATTTAACATATTTTCCACTTCTAAAGGCACTTAAGCTATTGGCAATAGCCTTCATTTCTTATACTCTTTCTCTGAAGTATCCTGTAGTTGTGGCTTTTGACCTTTTACTTTAAGTTACATATTCAGGAACATACCAGCAAAATGTTTTATGAACTTTCTGACCTAGAAATTTACTGAATAATTGCAATGTTGCGGGAAAATCCTTAAAAACACAGGTACTTCCATTCCTGTGGTAAAGAATCACATTAACTTTATGTTTCTGCTGAAGTAATGCAATTCAAGACTTAATAACAATATTAAATTGCATAATTAATTTAGAGGCATTAAAGAACACCAGGATGTATTGAGACAATTAAGATCTTTAGCAGCATTATCTTATGATATTTTCTGCCTGTGGAAGGCAACGTAATATTAGCACATCATCTGCTGAAGCAAAGGCTCTCACTGGGATAAGATTTTAAATTACTTAATAAAGACTTTACAGACAAAAATTCTACGATCATCTTCATTGGGTTCATAAGTCAAGTAAGGTCCTGATTTATTACAAGCTAACAATGTAATTACAGAAATTATGCATCTTGCTGACATTACAGAAAATGAGACAGAAAACTCAGCTATTTTTCTAAACGCAGCAAAAAGATAAATGTCAAAGACAGAGTGAAAACCCTCAAGGCTGAACTCAGTCTTACATTAGTATAACAAATTACCTATGCAGAATAACCAACAGAACTCACCGTGCCCTTTTTTTACCTTGCAAAAATGTGTCAGTACAGGTAACTTTTGAATTAACTGCATTCAAGAGGAACAATACTACTCCAATGATACAAAAATGATAACTGCATCAATTCTAAACACTCAATTTTTTCCCTTCAGTGTGGCTAGCACAGGTCTTTCCCATGAGAAATCCTTTTGTGTTTTATAAATAAAGATAAGGTTTGGATGTTATTAAAAACAGTGTCCCAAGATCTGGACGGTGCAGGCCTGGCCAATCAGGCCTAGGGGGAGGTTTTTGACTGACCAATCTGGGTGACTTTTGAAAACTCTATATATATGATGAAATCAAAACAATAAAGGCTTTTTCCTTCTTGCCACTGAGAACTGGATTCCTCTCTCTGCTAGCGGCTCAACAGCGACACTTCAGCCATATCCCTATGGCTCAATTTCCCAGAGATAGAAGAAATGCCCTGAAGAGGGCTGTTGATACCCCGTAACTTAATGATTTATTTTATTCTGATGTGAATCATTCTTTGCAGGAGCTTCTCCCCAGGATCATAGGAAAAAGCCCACTGGTTAATTTGGATAAAATATCCAACACCTAGACAGGTAATTTTAGGCAAGTTGGATTCTACCCAAAACTAGGTCAAGAGTTGGAATAAAAATCTATTCCTTTCCTTCTTATAAAGCAGTGATATACTCAAGGTCTGAAGAATTCAATCCACAAAATATCACCCTCTTGCCAGCTATCTGAAAATGGTCTTGACTGATTTCTAAACGAAACTTCTAAGTTGCCAAAGTAACTAAACTCACTCATTAATTCCTGTAATTCTACCTGATTTGTTTAGCTATTGTTTAATTAGCACAATTTATGAACAAAAATCCAAGTATTAAAACTGTGTAATGAGGAAATGAGTCCGATGTTTATAACTATGAAAAAGGTAATGGTAGATAGATGGAAAATCATACCACCACCAATCTTTGTAAACATATATCAATGGAGAAATCAGTTGGCTTCAGGATTCCTAACTAACTTTGCTTTTGACAAGAACTCTACCAGGGATGGCATGTTGGGGAACTGAGCCCCAAAGCAAGGAGGAGAGCAACGTGTTACTCTGCATCTCTGTTGCAAATAGAATGCATCCCTTAACCATCCTTATCCACAGGAAATAGAGTGTCCTTGCATTTAACAAATTATTCTGAGAGCAAGAAGCTGCAATATCACCCTGGGGGCACCACTCACACCACCTTTCTTTCAGCACAGGGTCTGTGACTTGCAGACACCTTCCTCTCCTCTGTAAACCATGGTATAGCATAACTTAGCTTCAACAGGCACAAAGGCAGTACTTCATGCCCTCCTATGTTTTTGAAACAGTGCTGCCAGTGAAGCAGATACATTGCTTACAGACAGGAACAGCAGCTGCTTCAACTCTGAAGGCTATTATAGTCCTTTTTTTTTGTTTAAGGAAAAAAAGAAATTGTCTGTATTTCCATTTTACAGTCCAGGAATAGAACATAATTGTGTTCTACATTAGGTCAATTAAAGAAATCCAGTGTCAACATCTATAAAGCAAAAACAATGCAAAAAGAGAAGCAAGCATTCCTAACTGCTTGATATTGGTACTATTCTGGAAGAATGTTTGGCAAAGCACTGCTGAAAACTGCTTCTGGTGTCATCTATTCCTTTAAGTAGTACAGTTTTCTTATGAGGAGCTAATTTAATGGCAGTATCAGTTCAAATCACAGGGTTGTTCTTTAATAGCTAGTAATTTTCAAGGATAGCCTTTATACCTTGCAGCAAACAAATAAATTTCATCTACAAAACTCTTTCCTTACCATGTAACTTCAAACAAATCAGCTTTTCAAGGTCCTGCTACTTAAATGGTTATACAGTATGAAAATAGCTCTTTCTCAGCCCAGCAAACAAAAGGAACATCTGGGAACATTTTAATAAGACTGTAAATGCAAAAAGCAGTATGAAATTATGAAAAGTGTGTTATATACGAATTAGATGAAAAAATGCCACACATTTAAAGGTGCCACCTACCACTCTGAAAGAGAAGGAAGCAGAATAAGGAAACCCATGATGGGTAAGTAAGGGTCCAGCAATGCAAGCTCCCAGCTGGAATCATCTTATTTCAGGCAGAGGGAGAGTAGCTGTTGGTTCTTTACTTGCCAATATAAGTGAAGTGAATTTCAAAGCAAAGTGAGTTGAGACAGAGATTTGCTTTCAGGCAGAGAATGGAATTTTACGGTGGACATGACTTTGACAATTACTTTCACTTAAAAGGAGCCTATCTTTTTATAATTGTCTAGCATTCAAACATCTTGGTAAACTCATGATACTCTCTCCAGCAATTTGATGTGCAACCAGTCCATGGCATGCTTCAAGCCTTAATGCCAACCAGTTTGTACAGCACAGCAGTTCTGGTGACTCCTCACAGACCAGCGAGTCTCAAGACAGGATTAGCTCCAGAGTAAACCGAGGAACCACACATGTGCTCAAATATAAAGCCTCACAGAGAAATTTTCAGCTATTCTTTCCTTTATTTCCCTTTCTTTGCCTTTCTTCAATATAGCAACATTTTTCACTAGCTTACGGTGCATGATCTCCACACTCCTCAATCTACCTTTATTTCTTGGTTTAAGAAACTAGTTTGCTGAATTCTCCTAAAAGAATTAAGAAGATGGCAAGATTGCTACATGTTTTGCAGTGGCATATTCCAGAACATTGCCCTGAAACTCGTATCTGGAAGTATGTTGAACTGTAACTCATTCACTGCCAGGAAATTAAATTTTTCTTCTGTCAGGGAACCACTAAAGTTTCTTATGTCCTGATTAATTGTATCCACTAACTTTAATTTTCCACACACAGGATGAGAAAATCCACTACTTGGGAATTCTGTATCTTTAAAGATAAAAGTAAAAAAACCAAAAAAGTCTGAAAAACCCCTTTTAAGCAAATATATAACATCAAGAATAAAATACAGAAACAAGTAAAGTAATAAATCAAAACAAAAAGGGAAAGAAATCTAATCTCTATGTAATATCTCAACTGATTCTGAAGATTGTTTTATCTACATGACCATAGAAATATCCAGCTGAAATATTTTAAGAATTTTAATAATGAAAATCCTTATTTGTTACTACACAGAAATTCTCTTACTTGTTCAGAAATGAGAAAAATAGCAAACTCCTACCTCAGGCTGGCATATCTTTGCTAACATTATACCAAGAAAAGGAAAAAGGACAATTAGAAAATGGTATCACTCCTCCTAATGTATTCTTGGATTTCATCTTTTTCACTTGCATCAATAAAAAACAATTCCTCTTTACAAGAAGGCATATTAACATCATTGTACTGTTAATGTTTGGAAGATTACTTATTTTCATTGCTAAAGGAATTCAAAGAATCCAGCCATATGCAGTCTTTTCAGTTCAGGTTATATCTTGAAACAGAGCTCAAACAGATATTAAAAGTATTCCAGTTTTATATGTTTATTGAAGGTGAGATGATTTTTTGAGCTTTCCAGGTTTTAGCTATAATCAGGTTTGATTTATGCAGAAAAATGTTGCATTTTGAAAAAAAAATAAAATCAAAAGCATCTTAAGAAAATAGTTGCTCAAGTGAGATGTGGCTTGGCTTTTATCTCTATATTTTTTCAATTTTTTGTTTTAAATATGATAGCTAAACTTTAAGTTTTATCTTTAGTTTTTCTTTTTTTTTTCCTGTCAAATATTTATCAAGACAACAATCTTGATTATCTAAGACAATGATCAGTGACAAAAAACAGAAAGGAATTATTTACAAGTAACTGTCAAGTCCACTTGTGGTTAGGCAACAACAATTTACTTTAATTGACAAAAAGATATTCTTTCTATTTTTAGGTTCCCTCTTACCAATGTTAACATAGCCCCTGAGATCTGCTCAGTTGGTTAGAGCCTGGTGCTAAAAACACAGAAGTTGAGGGTTCAATCCCCATTTGGATAATTCACTTAACAACTGGACTTGATGATCTTTGTGGATCCCTTTGAACTCAGAATATTCTGTGACTTGTGATTTAATACTTGCCTGCCACATGTTTTGCAGTCTTGAATAATAAGCATGACATTAACTGAAGCTGAAACTCTGTACCAAAAAAAAAAGAAAAATTCAGGGTGCATGGAGTCCTGCCAGGCTATATAATACCCCTAGTCATACACCTGTAATACATCTACTGTAATACAGCACAGGCCAAGAATACATACAAAAAAAAGAATTAACAGACAGACAAAATTAATCCATAAAGCAAATATTCATTTCCAATTTAAAGTTGAAGTGTCTAAGCCTTCTCTTCCTTTGCCTCTACTTTGAGCCATGTTATTCCAATAATTTACAAAATCATTTGCTACAACTCGTGTGACTGAGGTTTTCACATACTGATGTGAAATGCAGCAGCCACCATAACTGCCTACCCAACTGTCCACATGCCTCGTGGCTATGCAGCATATTCAATTTACACTGTACATTTGCAGATTCCAGCTATATATCTTTGGGTTCCCTGGCAGTATATAACATGCAGATCATGTCACATCCAAAGGGCACTTGGAGAGAACACATTTTAAAGGCCAAGAAGTCACTTCATTATGAGAATAGCTCAGAAGTTCTTCCAGCTTGTCAAGCCCAGCTGCCTAAGGAGCCCATCAAAAGCCAGATGTCAGAAAATATCTTTCAAGAAGTTGCCATTTGCACCCTGTGATTGCCATCCAAGACGGAAACAAGTGAACGGACCATCTGATGGGACAGGATAGCTGGCAATCCCTGCAGAGCTGTATCCTGATCAAAAGATTTACAAGAGTGTTTGAAATAAGAGATGAAAATTAATGGATAACTAGTGATGGACAACTTTTTTGTACCTAAAGATATATTAGCAAATAAAATACATGTTTGTTTTGTTGCTTGGTTTTGGTTATTTGGTTTATTTTTAATCTTGCCAACTAGTTACATATTTTTGCAATAATGTAAACCTAACTTGCTTATTACCACAGCTAAATTCTGGGACATTATGAATGCTTAGGAAGGTAAATATTATGGGAGTGATTTTTTTTTCTTTGCATTAGTTTTGTGTTTTAATGTACAAAATTAACAGGCTGTTGTTTTGGGGTTTTTTTCACTTGAGCCTGGGGATCTATACTGCGCACAATATTGGTATTGGGTTCACAAACAGGTAATAAATGAGTACTGAAATGGACAAATTCAAAACAGATTTTGAAATTTCTAGACAAATTTTTGCTCAGCCATCAGAAATAACACCTATAAACGGGTAGATATATTTAAAAAGAGACTTCTTAAACTCTACTGTCTTCAGCTTTTGTGTACTTTATAAGATTTTTCAAAACCTAATAAAAATATTTATTCTTTCTAGGGAACTGCGACTGGATTCTACAGCTCATAGATCCAAAACAAGCAGTTTGTGTAACCTTAAGCTAAGTTCATTAATAATAAAAGAACCTTGCCTTGGGGAATTTGTCTTATTACAAGTTTGCAGAAATATACATGGAGCTCAGATGAAGAGACAGTCCCTAACTCACGCACTGTCCTTGAACCAGCATTTCCATCAATATTTTACTACTCATCTCTAAAACAATCAGATAACTTTCCCTTTGAATTGTGACTTCAAAGCACTCAAAGTTTTGGATCTAAAAATTTTTCTGATTGTATACTTAATCTAATAAGTACTATACAGGATTATTTTAAAAGTATTTTCCTACAAAGGATGAAAATTTCTTTGGAATCTTTCTTGTTCCAAGCAACCCTGGGATCATCATTAAATACTGGCAGCTTAAAGACTACCTCTATGTATTTACCAAATCTTACTCCAGCTCTGACAAGATAAGATGAAAGAACAGTGTTACTAGCCAGGCTCAAGAATTATGGCAGTCTAGAATGCAGGGCACTTTACTCCATGATAGGTTGGGATTTTTTAATAGGATTTTGAGTGGGGATTTTTGTTCCTGTAGATTTGGGGGTTTGGGTCAGTTGTTTGTTGGTTGTTTTTTTTTTAAAGTAGGATAAGAAGTCATAAAAAACATAAGTAAATGGAAAAGAACATAGTTTTCTAAAGAGACAGCTGAAGTAGTCCAGTAGCTTTATAGGCTAAAGGAGTATTGTAAAATGCATGGGAGGGGAAGAAAAAACGCACTAATTTTTGCACAAGAATCAATGCAAAACATAGGTTATTTCTACCTGCATTATAATTGATGTAATTTAATGTCAGAGCCAACATTTTCTCTGTGCAACTCTCTGCTTTTTCTTCCCTCTGGTTATGTGTTTTAGCACACTTGATCAACTGAGTTTCTCCCATGATGATGCTCACAGAAAACCCATGACTAACCCAGTTCCTGCCTGGCCCACTGTTGTAATGCAAGGTAGCAACAACACTCCTTTTTCCCCCACAGAATTAAGTAGGATATAATATTCAAAGAACACTTTAAAGAGAAAAGCCAGGAGCTTTTTGTCTGAACCTGACTATAACAAATTCCATGCCACATTTGAAAAGGAGAAACTAGATTATAATGTATAAAAATACCTGCAATAATGAAGTCTATGTGTTCTTTCATCTCTCTTTCATTCTTTGACTTACTTTCCCTTTCACCTTTGTAAATAAAATTTCAATCTCTTATTTTTTCTTGATCTGCAGCATTATGTTTTTTGCAGGTGCTGCTAGCACCCTCCAGCCTCTAAATAATTTTTTTCATTTTCATGTCCTTCCCCTCTGTCCTTCCCTGTTACTGAGATGTTCTCAGTTCCTCTTCCTTCTTTCCCCTATATCTCAGTTCTCTGAACCACTTCTCTCCTTTAGCAATTTCTTGATAGCCCTTTTGATGATCTTTATTTCAGCAACAAGGAGCATCTGAACTGCTGCATCAGTGCCACAGTAGTTTGGGAGTTCGACATGTTTAACAAAGGTGTGTTAGAAATTCTTCTGTCACAGTCTATTTTATTATTTATACTTTTAACTTTTGTATTTTGAATGGGACTTTTCACAGGGATTTTGAAAGAAAGCAAAGGTGGAAGCAGAGGCGAGTAAACATCATAAAAGTGCTAGAGAGAGTTTGCAAACAGCGATCTCAAACCAAGGGAAAACCCAACATATTGCTTTCATCCCCAGAGAGTTTTCACTGCCAGGTGCCCTGAAAAATCCAAGAAGTGGCTGTAACCCAGTCAGGTCATGAAGATTCACAGCCATTGTTCCTAACAGAACAAGGGCAGAGCTTAGCCTTCCTTCGCCTTCAAGTAGGGAGTAGAAAGGACACTTAGGATTTGGACATATTTCAAAAATTTGCCCTAACAGCGCCATGGAGAGAGAGATGAGCTAACGCATTACCTCTGATCAATTTACTTTTTCAGCGTAAGTGAAAGTGTAAGTTCTATTTACTTCTGCATATGCCCCTTATAAAGTGTGATAAGAAGAGCACGAACCTGGTGATGAGGTACACTAAGTTGTGACAGCCTGTAAAGAAATCAGTGTTGGGAATCAACGTTGATAGAAGCACAGGAAAGAGAAAAGCAAGTCCAAGAATGAATAGATTTATTCAGGGATATATACAGATTACTAATGTTTTATAACACTTGAATAGAGAACTAGATATACTACTCGCTTTCACAGATCTGTTAAAAAAAAAAAAAGAAGAAAAAAAACCAAAACCCCAACCTTCCTTGGAAAATTAATAATAAAGGCAAGAGGATTTAATGAGTTATAGGGAATATATGTGCTTCCTCAGATGATATAATGATAAATCTTGACATGATATTTAAATTTGCAAGAGTTCTCATCTATTCACAGAAAAATTGAGATACAGGAATTAGTATATCTTGCCAAGGAGAGGCTCTTCAATAAAAGCAAAACAACAAAGTGGATCAGAAAGAACTACTAGGTGTCATAAAAATGCCTGAGGAGACTTCTTCCAAAGAAAGTTATAAAAATCAGATGAGTCGGTCTGAGAAAAGAACTTGCTGAGGAATCATATAACAGTAGAAAGCTGTGAAAAAGCCAACCACCTAGCTGACAATTTTTTTTTTGAGAGTCTTCTCACATTTCTCTTCCTGTTTCAGTCCATTTCATCCACTGCATGCAATTAAATCTCTTGTAAGAAATCAAAACTCTTCCCAATCATATCTAGGAGAAGCAGCAAGGCAAATCCTGTGCAAAAAAAAGTTGGTTGTTCATATTTATCTCCAACACTAGTTCTAGGAAAAAATCTGCATCCAAACACTGATATTTCTAACTAATTTTAAATTAACAGACTTCAAGAATACAAGAAATGTATGGGAGAAATTTTGTTTTGACATAAGCAAGTCCACTCCTGATATCAATAGACTGATTTTTTTGCTTTTAAAAGATACTAGTAAAAAGTTACTGGTATCAACTGAAAATTGACATAGTGTTATTGATCACTTGGTAGTACCATTTGGTACTATTGCTGGATTGATTTTATAAAAATTAATTGATTTTTAATTCCTTGCATCAGGTTTTTAATCTTCAAATATTGCAGAAAAAAAAGTTTTATTCCCCCTGCGCCTGAAGGCCTTATATTGAATCCCTTTTTGTTCCACAGCACTGTGCATATCAAGAAGCATGTCGGAAAAACACTGTCTCCACTTTCTACAGATTTTACAGAGCTGAAATGCCTGCCCTGTTACAGAAGTTGACAGAGTGCATAATTTGGTCTCTTATTCCAGCTCTCCAGGATGGAGAACATGACTACAGGTAGCAGCTTCTCAATTTTTCACAGAGTATCAGTATCAATTGAACTTTGGAGGAAAACGGCATGACTGTAAATTGTGTTTTGAAGTGGGATCAACAGGCAAATATATACAACAGATCATGGCAAACTATTGACACCAACCTGAGAAATCCATGAGCAAGCAATGACAGAGTTTGCCTTCACACCCAGTCTGTGCTCCACAGCAGCAGCCACTGACTGGTTTTCTCTCACAGTTCACACAGCATTCTCAATCAGCACTCTCACAGCTCCCTGTTTGATGTCGACTTCTGCTAAGCATCTCACTCCGCACACTGTGGGATGCTCATTTGTGGGCTAGAAATGCCTTAGGCAAGTATGTTTAACCTCCTGCTTTCACTTCCATGGGATTTTCTTTTCTCCTACATGCTGGCTGTACTGTTCTGATGTGCAGAATGATAAAGGCGGTGGAAACTGCTTGTAACATGGGTTGAAAAATTTGAACAGAATTTAACAAATGAGTTTTGCCTCTTCTTGGTGCAGATTTGTATTTATGGGTAATCCTGCAGAGCACAGATCAATTACTAATGACGGTGAAAATACAGCCTGAGATACTGAACTTAGAAAGATCTCTATTTTATGATAGATTTTTTTTCTCCTTATAAAAGAAAGTGATAAGTGGTCATACATAAGGTATTAACATTTTTTAAGAGCACTACAAAGCTCCAAAGGGTTTAATTCACTTTTGCTGGTACTGTTCCATGTCTGAAAACAGTTTTCTGTCACTTTTGGTTTACTAACAGCTTTAGTATTAAATGGCTGCAGCAGAGTTACTCACAATGAAGGTAATGTCTTCATTTCAGGAGAAACACATTCATAGCATTTAACCAGTTTTTAAATTCACATACTCAATTCTAGACCTAATTGGAAAATGGTTCTGAATGATGCGTTAAATCTTGTCGCTTATAACAATTTTGTCAAAAGCAATCTCTTTGGATGCCTACAGAAAAATTTGAACTATGGTATATAAAACATTAGACAACCTCTTGGTAATTTCCTTTCCTCCCTTTTCTACCTCTCACATGAAAAGAGGATGAATCACTTTTCCAATCTGTTTCAGCACATAGCTGCGCAAACAGCTTTGCAGTAACATGGGGACAGGTGATAGGCAGAAAACACCAGACTTATTTCCAATCTCCGGTGCATTAAAAAAAAAAAAAAAAGTATACATGAAAATCTAGCATGGTTACAATTAACTTTACTGCCTTAACATTAAGGTTTTGCAAAATGAAACCTGTTCATTTGCAAACTCAGTAAATTAGCATGGATCATTAAAACAACCTGCAACTTCTCAAATCCAAAAGTCATTATTAACAGCTATTTTGCACTTGAACTAAATTAAAACTTGGGCATTCAGAGTTGCTGGCAACTTCTGTGTTGGCAAGACTACACAAGCTGAAAGCAGATTGAAAACAAAACAAAAAAAGGCATTGAGAATCACTTAGGTATTAAACAGAGAACAACATTTAGTCACACGGCTACATCCTGGCAAAATCCTTTGAGCCATTTGTTGGAGCAAGACATGCATTTCTGACAAACAAAATCTACTCTATTAAACATTTGTGTGTCAGCCATGCTTAGCAAAAAAATCTTTGATTGCAGCTATGTTAGTGAAATTTAAGTTGTGCCATGTATCATTTCAATTAGATAAAGTTTTGGAGAACAGCTAAGCGTTTATTTTTATTGTCTTTGCAGTCTTGACTGGTTATTTGCTCACAGTGCCAACAGTGGATAATAGGATAGAAATTCTCTGTAAGGAAAAAAACAAAAACTCAAACCAATCTGAATAGTGTCAAGCTTCAGTTTGCTAGCAGGAGGATGTGGGGACAGGAGGCTCTGAGCAAGAGGTGATAGAAAAGAATTCCTTAATACCAGACAGACAATGGAATTCTCATATTTAATACAAACTGAAGACCTAGTTTGAAAACACCTCATTATTTAGACATTTCTCTATGGGTAAAGAATTTACCAACTCTACTCTTCACACTTATCTCTGACTTTCCATGTAGTGATGGCTACATTTCAAGGTCTTACTGCTGCTCTTGTATTTCTTCATGTGTAACTGTACTTCAAGGGTATGTATCTCTGACAATGTGCAAATTCCTATTATTTACATATTACTCCAAAATATGAAGAATTTCTCAACAGTATTCTCAGCAAAGCCAGCAAAAGAGAATTAAGCAAAAGTCATTGCTATTCAAAATGGTCCCCTATTTCCCATTTTGTTAGAGCTGGGAAAAACCTGAAGCTGTAAAAACAAGTAAGACTCAAAAGCATCATTCTCCACCTTGATGTTGTTTTGCCATTTACATACTTCCCCAAACTCCTAAATAAGGCACCTGATCAATTACCCCTGGGCTGTCACAAGCCCCCCTGAGTCCCCCCAGTGCTCTGACTTGGTTGCACAACAGGAAAACCAGGCAAGATCAGAAGAGCTGAGTTTGGGGGATGGCTGCAAAGTCAATTATTTATTTGAAAACACTTGAGGTACACAGACAATAGCATGTGAGATTGCCCTTTTGATAGGATATACACTGTGCTCTCAGCACTTCTCTTGACTGAAGAAGCATTTCTTTGAAATGACAGCTCTTTCTATCTTTTTGAACTTTAGATGAACCAAAGCAGAGAATTCATATATTTCATATCTCTTCTCAAAAGTACACACATAGGATGTAAGATACCATAAAAGCTGCAGTATAAATCAGTTATCATCTGTCATGTTTAATATTGACATTGTCTTTCCAAAACAGAACAAACTGCCTGAGAATGACAGGTGATCTTCCCTTACAGTATGAGTTTCACATATTTTGTCCCTTCCTCTTTTTCCCCACTTTCACTCACTTTGGTTTTACTTCTATTCGCTAGAAAGTGCACTCTAATAAAACTTAGCCAAACTGTGTTTCCTGTTCAATCCAACTTTTAGCAAAGCCAGTGAGCCAGTGGGGTGAAGAGGGTGCTGGTTAAGAAACAGCAAACAAGGAACCTCAAGATGCCTCACCAGCCCCCATTTTCCACTGCTGCCACACCAGAGCAAATGAATCACATGGTGAGTAGGTGCAGTTTAGTTTTTGATCTCTTTACGTCACTAACATATCATTATCACTAACATCTCATTGTCACACCTACTACTGGCTACACTGAGTTAACATGAAAGGCCCAGCAGTATATATTGTGTACTTAACACCTAACAGCTAGATATGACATATACTCTAACATGCTAAAAAATAATCTTCACTCAGAAGGCAAAAAAATGGAATATAAATTCATATCAACTTCAAGGAAGTCAGTAAGTTTACATCATCTCAAGCGTTCAAAGGGAAGAGTCTGGAGTCCTGCCTGCGATCTTTTTGAGACTGAAATTTGCTCTGGCTAATGTCAGACCAATGTAAATTCCGCAGAATCCCACTGAATAAATATATATAGCAACCTAACACAAACTGGAACCTATTTCAGGATCTTCTCACACTGCCTATAGAGACACAAATGAAAATACTAACAGGTTTGCAACATAAATTAAGGCGGTTTCAGAAATATCATCATTTATCATGTCATATCTAAATGTCACCTTTAGTTCATATAAATGTCATCTAATTAGTTCATATAAATGCTTTTTCTGAACTTTCATCAGCCTTAAAAATTCAGAAAGGTCAGAACTGACAAGCAGAAGCACATCTATTCTCTCTGCCCCTGCATACAGTTATTCTGCAAAGATACCTGAAAGAGAACTTTGTCTTTGGTAACTAACCTAAACAAGATAACACTGAGACAATGTTTAACACAGATGTGTGTTCCAGACAGTCCTCAGTGGCAAGATACACATTACTCCAACTAAATTTTTGAAAAGTAAAAAGCACTGAGTTTATACTCCATATTCCCTTTCCAACTTACTCACTAACCTTCTCATCAGAAAATAGAAAAAATAAAAGTGTTGCCACAGCTTCTACTTTAAGTATTTTGCCATCTTTCTTCTCTAAATACACAGCATTTTTTTCCAAATAAAGCCACATCATAGCCCAATCAGATGAGCAAGTGTTTAGCTGAATTTTATGTGCCTTGTCAAGTCCTTTTAGTTACGTTTAATGTGTTTGAACACTGCAGGATTTACCTTTTTGCATTTTAAATCTGGAGCCTGAAAATAAGCCCAGTGTGGAGTTGAATCCCAATAACGCATCCTTAGGAAATGCTGATAAACAGGCCACAAAACATGGCAACTAATATTTCAAATCCTACATATATAATACCAAAACTCCAATGAGGAGTTTTATAGTCTTTAATCCTGCATATATCAAAACTTACCTACGAGGGTTTTTTGTTTCCAAGTAGATATAGATGCTTCAAGACTGATTATAGTTTTTATTTCTCTTACAACAAGGCTTGAAACAATTGCTCCCCTAACTGGCTTTCAGATGAAATAAATCAAAAACTTCAAGCCAATGACAATGAATAAGGGAAAAAGAGACAATTTAAGATTTCAAATTCTCATTTTTTTCTTTGTTTCCAGAAAACACTACACTGAAGCCCTAGAAATAAAGACTAAGAATCCTAAAGATTTCTATAGTTCCAGTTTAAGAATATTTCCAAAGAGAAAGGCTTCACAATGGGACATTTTTAATATTAACATGAAATTAATTAATCAATAAAAAAATGACATAACAGCCTTTTTGTTTTTCATACCAAAGTCAATTCTGAGAGTGCTTCATTGAAGACTAGACGGGTTGAAGACAGCAAAAAAGCTAATTCTCACTTCTGCTACATTGGCATAAAAGAAAATATTGTGGAGCATTATTTAAAAACCCCTCACAAACCAAAGGAAAGTAAGCCTAGATTAATACTAATGCTTGTTTGCTTTGGATTTTTCTTTTGCCTGTTTTGGTTTTTAATCTCTATTTCATATAGTGATAGCCACCTAGAAATTCTGGAAATGTGCTGCACATGATATTGGACTTATTTCAGGCCAAAATTAAAGAAAGCAGCTGCAAATGTTTTCCACTTCATCACTCAGTGGAAAGATTCAAAGTCACAAGTGAAACATTTTCAGAAAGAGGTTACAGTGAATTAAAACACATGAAAGACACAGAACCTCCAAAGTACTTACAATTTTGCCTTCTAAACTGCACTTTTTTTGCAGTTTAGTTTCAGCACATATGTCTACTTTGCATGCAACAAGATGGCTTTGCGACATCAAGCAGATGAGGAATTTGCTTGAAAGAAGCACTACTGAACTAAACGAAAACTCTCAGTAGTCCAACAGGCATTGAAAGGTCACAGGTTGCTTCTGTCAACCACCTTACTCCTACCATTGTCCTTCTGAACGAAAATGTAAACAAGATATCTGTATGCATAGTCACATAAGATAGTTACTGTAATAGACTCTGTGACATTTAATATTTACTTTTAACTCTGCTGAACTGCAGAGTCAAAATTCTTGCTGTTACATGACTATAAGAATATAGTTTATATTTGTATAAATTCCCACTTAAATCTACTTAATGAACCATGAGAAAAGACCAATACCCACTTCAACAGATGCCAGCTCAACTGAAACAGGATTTCCTTTTCGGCAAGAAAGTAATCTACATTCTAAGTCTTCTTTACTTGTTTTTAAAACTCGAAATCAAAAATGACAAAACTACTTTAAGCTAAAAAGCCAGCATCTCCATGTCTTTCATTTAGTAGTATGCATTCTTTGATCAAAGAAATGGTCATGCATCTAGGCAGGGACACCTTCCACAAGACCAGGCTGCTCAGAGATCCATCCAACCTGCCCTTGAGCCCTTCCAGGGATGATGTATCCACAGCTTCTCTGGGCAGCTTGTTCCAATACCTCACCATCCTTGCAGTAAAGAGGTTCTGTCTTACAGCTTATCTAAACCTACCCTCTTTCAGTTGGAAGCCATTCCCCTTTCTATGTAATTTCATCCCCTTGTAAATAGTCTCTCCCCAGCTCTCTTGTAGGCTCCCTCCAGGTACCGGAAAGTTTCAATTAGGACACCCCAAAGCCTTCTCTTTTCCAGGGTGAACAATCCCAGTGCTCTCAGACTTTCCTCATAGGAAGTGTTCCACCCCTCTAATCAATTTAGTGGCCTTTCTCATGACTCATTCCAATGGGTCCATGTCCTTCCTGAGCTGGTGGCCCCAGAGCTGGACACAGCACTCCATCTGGGGTCTGACCAGGGTGGAGTAGAGGGGGAGGATCACCTCTCTTTACATGCTGGCCATGCTTCTTTTGATGCAGCCCAGGATACAGCTGGCTCTCTGGGATGCAAGAGCACATTGCAGACTTATGCACCTGCACCACCAATTTTGCAAGTGGCAAGATCCACTGAATTTGTAAGAGCAAATGGTCTCTGGAGTCCAAAGAAGGTGGCTGCAAAAACAGCCTCATACCCCTGTCAGGATGCCAATGCTCAACATATTCAACCTCTTTGTCAATATTGAACAAGTTAAATTTAAAGAGTCTTAATTCTCTGGTTTTTGGGTTTTTTTTTTCCTGTTCACGCAGCAATTGAACCCTATTCCAGTATTTTTCTCTCCTGTCCTTCTTGTCTTCTGCTTAAATAATGTAGACAAGCTTGACAAGCTTAACGCAACTCTGAAGTGATGTAATTGCTGTGATAGGCCAAAATGCAGTCAGCAGCCTTGCTTCAGGCCAGGAAGTCCAGTTGCTTCAATACTACACACCATATTTCACTCATCTGTTTGAAAAACAAGCTTTGAAGACAAACCTGTCATCCTCTCATCCCTTCATGTGTTTTTTCCAAATGATCAGGACATTTGGGAGAATACCTTTGAAGAGCCATTACAGACACTAAAAGGAGAATAAGCTGATATCAACACTGGCATTTCCCGTCTTTGAGAGGCAACACATTCTAATAAAATTACTACAGATAAATAAGGAAAGGAATATTTTAACTTTTGAATATCAAGAATATATTCTTACTGTTTTTCTTTTCTATTTTCATTTGTCATTAAGATAAATAGGGGTTAGCTGCATATAAAGATAGCCAAGTCCCAAATGCAATCAAACCACCTTTATCATAAATGGTGATGTGATTTCTCTCATAGAAAGATGATTCTAATACAATACAGAACCTTTTAGTTCCATACAATTTTCTTATACAGGGCATGAGAGAAGCTAAGTGAGACCAATTAGCAAATGAGAAAAGTCAAAAAGCCTAGCCTATTCCTCAAGATAAGAAAAAGACTTAAGTCCTTACTTTTCTGTTACAGGTACCTGTACCTAAAAGCAAGACACATACTTTTGATTGTTCTTTCACTCTCTTTTTAATAATGTCTTATCACAACATCACTTCTTAATATAAAGATTATCAATTATATATTTATAACAAATTAAATAATTTATTAAAAATATAAAGTTATAACATATATCCATATTATAAAAATATTAACCTTCTATTTGTATATAAAATAAAATTAATATCTACACAAACTAGGTAAAAATTAAAAGCATGTATTTACAGCAAATTCTTGCATTTTCCAGTGCTTGCTAAAAATTTTCAGATAAAAAAATTTTCAGATCTTTTGGGTTTGTTTGTTTTAAGATTTATATGGGTACAAGTAATGGCTTGCTACCACTGGGTAATTAATATAATGTTATAAAAAGATTTGGGGGTTAATAGTGCATGCAGCAATTACTAGTTATTTACTACATCTCTAAATATATTTTATATAGAGGATGTAAGGGAACACATATATCTAAATACAAATTCTAATATAGTTCTAAAATTTCTTTAAGTTCATGCTCTCCATGAATTCAGTGTTAAAAAAAGAAAAAAGACCAAAAAGCACTTTAAAAGTTTTCTGTAGGAGGGATGTGGAAATGCACTCGACAAAAGCAAGATGTTGTATCAGCACCAAATGCAAGGAAACCGAAGCAAGCCCTCTGCAGTGCAGAGCAGCGTTTCCGCAAATGAGAAAATGTACTACCACAGGTCACACGGACTGATGAAAGTCAAAGGCTCTGTGACAACATGCTCTACAAGCAGCAGATGCAACTTCAAAAGCACTGTGAAATGTCTAGATAAGAGCAGTTGTTCTGGTAAGCAATTCTGCTTGTCCTTTGCCCTGGCATAAAAAATAACTGTGCAATCGAACAGTACAATCTGCTCTTTCTTCTGCCCTTACCATCTGTCTTGCTCTTGCATCATCATGATGGGTACCTCAGCAATAATCAGTGAGGTAGGGGAATTTTATCACACAGACATGGAGAACAATATAAAAAGAAAAGCAGATATTAAAAGGAATCTAATGAAAGGTCAGAGGAAAGAAACCTTGCAAGTTCTTTGTTTGTTTTTTCTCTAAAGAAATACACAAAACCAAAATGACCAAGACAATTCATGTGAATTACGCCACAATGTGATAAAAGTCAGTATCCTGAAATAATTAACCTCGAGAATTCTCCAGGACAGAATTTGTAATATTTTGCTTTATAAATAAGTCATCATTCTCTTTACCTACTTTCACACAGGTTTCTGTTATCTCACAATAATTTAATTGCATTTTTCTTTGCTTCTTTTCCAGTACATAGTTTTTCAGTATTTGTGCTGATTGTACTGAGTACTCCACAGCTGAAAGATCCATTATTGAAAACAATCCAAATATATTTTAAAGTAAATGCTTATGTTGACACAATGAAAGGCTTTTTCTAATCCATTGTATCTTTGCATTTAATAGCAATCACTGTTCTTCTAGTGAACAGACATTAATTTTCCAGATAAAAACAATAATCTGTTTTTAATAAAAATATAACATAGTTTTCTTCCATGGAAAAATCACTGGCAAATATTAGTCTCTACACTGAGAAGCACAGACTTTCAAAACACCTCGAAGTAATTTTCAGACACTAAAAAGCAATTTACTCACTACGTCTTATTAATAAGAAATTAAGAAGAACTGAAAAATAATAAGTATATAGTCTCAACTGATGATGTTTTAATGACATGAATACTCTCTCAATTTAACACAATGTGCAAAGTTACTAGTGATGTAACCTCTGTACAGTGCAATATAAATACACATAATGAAGGTGCCAGCCCATCCCTTGGCATGTACAAATTACTACTGAGAAGCATCTTCTGGGTCATGGAAGGCCAAAATCCTTGAAGCTCACAGCAAACCCACAGTACTGTATTTGACTTTTCTAAGCTACAAAATACAGAGATGCTGACAATTATCCATTTATTTTTTCCCCTGTATTTCCCTCTGGCCATTCGCTATGTGGACAGATGGATGCTGTTCAATAGCTCACTTACCCTCTGTCATTACACCCATAGAATAGATTATGGGTACACAGTGCTAATGAGACCCTCAGAACAAAATATTAAATGTCAGTCACCCTTGGAAACACATAGCAAATTAAAACTAATTTCATGTGTACACCACAGAATTACAAATTGATTTTGA
The DNA here is from genome assembly GCF_008360975.1 of Lichenostomus cassidix. NCBI lineage: Eukaryota > Metazoa > Chordata > Aves > Passeriformes > Meliphagidae > Lichenostomus > Lichenostomus cassidix. Next base: position 44,814,797 of record NC_139483.1, on the reverse strand, counting down.
CATGACCAGGGTAAGATAAAAAGCCTGTAACAGAAAGCAGGAGGATCTGGAGTTTATAATTAAATAAAATACAGATGGACATTAGAAAAAATAACCCAGGTTGGTGACTCAGATACATCTCATGGGTACTATTACAATGAATGAAGGCAGCTCCTGCATCAGGACAAAGTTCTTACTCAGACACTCTCACAAATCAAATTACAAATCAAAACAATAGGAAGACACCTCAGAAAAGCCCATAGCCTGCTGAACTAACACACTGCTGTGAGGTGTTTTGATTTCAGTACATCCTTTTACATTTACCTTTCTCTTTTCTGCCCACCCCAAAGATGTCCATCAGGCAAGTGCATCCTTCCATCTCCTACTGTCCTGTGAGACTCTGAATCAGACATAGTTGGAAATATTCAGTCAGGTTTGATGGAGCTCTGAGCAATCTGATCTAGTGAAAGATGACCCTGCGTATGGCAGGTCGTTGGGCTAGATGGTCTTTGAAGATCCACTACAGTCCAAAGCACTCTGTGATTCTATGACCTGTGGGAAATGCTGCAGCAGGCTGCAAGGAAATCCTACCTATACCCATATGTTGCTCACACTTACAAAGATCTGGCCTTTCACATGGCAGAAAAATTCATAGAGCCCATGAAGGGAGCCTATTAACTCTCTAATTAGCAGCATCATCAAGTAATGTTATAGTACAATTGTAAAGAAAGAAAAGGCAGAGACCTACTTGAACAACCAAATGTGCTCGTGGACAGATTTTCCACTACCCCAGAATTGCACTGGTAGGACACCACTGAAATGAGACTATGCTAAACAGAGTAGAGACAAAGAGGGTTATCTTCCACACTCACCTCACCTTGTCACCCTGTATGTCTTTTACGGAACTACTGATTGGTGGTCTAAGATGAAAATTCCTTCTTTCCCACCAAGGCAGCACAATCATTATCTGAGTCATAGTAAGACTCATTTTGATAGTTTAATGGGACTTTTGTGGCTCACATGCCTTATGCTATCACTGCTAAAAAGAGCATTTTACTGGGAGCACATGTTTATCAGCACTGTCAGACTGAGGGGTCTGGAAAAGCTGCTGGTTCTTCTGAAATATTTTAAGCCACTTCCTCAGCTCCACTATTGAAGAGCAGGTCACTTTTCCTGACATGGCAATAGTATTAACGATCTTAACATACATAAATGAGGACTTCTTAAAAAAAGAGAAAGTAATAAAATATCAATTACTTCTAAGATCGTGCTTTAATTAGAGTTCTTCCTCTTAGCAGCTAAAGTGATAGAAATCAGCTATGATACAATTATGTAAATGGACAATGTGAAAATGGCTACTCTTTTAGTATCAAAGCAGGAACCATAGCATTTATTTTCCTGGCAACACAACTTGAAATGGGCAGAACTGAGAGGAAATCATCACCTCTGCTCAACTCACTTTTTCCTAAATTAGGCACCATGAAATTATCAGCTAAAATGCTTCCTAAGGATTACAAAATGTTGCGATGAAGTGCACACAATTAGATTTGAAATGCTATCTGTCAGGCATTAACTTTTCAGCATTCAAAACACCAGTTGTAAAGGGCAGGGAAGATGGAGAGGGACCATAACAGTAAACATCTTGCCTTCTCTAGAAATCACTGCAAAAATGTAGTTTCCAAGTATTTCCAACTACTGTTAATCAGTACAAAATGTCTCTAATTGGAACCTTCCTGGAAACCCAAAGACCACACGTGCTTCAGATAGAACGAAAGGTAAAATTACATGCATGTCAAACTGAACATGACCTGGTAACGTGCACTTGCAGGCCAGAAAGCCAACTGCACCCTGGGCTGCATCAAAAGAAAAGTGGTCAGCAGGTTGAGAGAGATGATTCTCCCCCTCTACTCTGCTCTTGTGAGACCTCACCTTGAGTACTGTGTCCAGCTCTGCGATTCCTAACTCAAGGAAGGCATTGACCTGCTAGAGCAAGTCCAAAGGAGTGTCACAAAGATGATCAGAGGACTGGAGAACCTCTCCTATGAGAAAAGGCTGAGACAGTTGGGATTGTTCAGCCTGAAGTGAAGGCTCCATTGAGACCTTAGAGCAGCCTTCCAGTACCTAAAGAGTGCCTACAAGAGAGCCAGAGAGGGACTTTTTAGAAGACCATGGAGTGACAGAACAAGGGGTAATGGATTTCAACAGAAAGAAAGTCAGTTTAGATCAGCTATTAGGAAAGAATTCTTCACTGTGGGAGTGATGAGGCACTGGAACCTGTTACCCAGAAAAGTGGTGGATGCCCCATCCCTGGAAGTGTTCAAGGCCAGGCTGGATGGAGCTCTGACTAACCTGTAGAAGGTGTCCATGCTCACAGCAGGGGGTGGAACTAGGTGATCTTTAAGATCCTTTCCAACCAAAAACATTCTATGATATGCAGATTAAAATATCAAACCACAGAATTATATGATTTTTCAGGTTCTTTTCAACAACTCATAATCTCTCTCCTGAGGTGTGAACATTTATCTTTCCTAAGCCTTATAGTTTCAAGGTTTTCTTTACACAGTTTATGATTTCAGAATGAAGTACTATATTACCAGCCTTTTATTCTTTTTCTGCAACACTGGCCTTAAACATTTGGAGCCTAGGACATCAAAGGGAACTGTCACTCCCTTAAACTACCCCTGACTACTGAACACATTAGGAAAGCTCTCATCTCTTCAAAAGCTTGTCCTGTGTGATATGTTTGGGCTCCTTCCAGCAGAATTCTATCAAAAGTGCTTCACACTCACAGTGTGAAGCAAACAAAAAAGGGAAGGAGTGGAATATGCCCAGAAATATTCTTTGTCTCCTGGGGTTTGAACACATCAGTCTCCAGAGAGTGATATCAGTAAGTGGTGTGGCACACAGCAGCTGGTGCACTGCAGTGGAGCAACCATTGCTGCAAACAGGGCAGAATGTCCATGGGATTTCTGCTCCCCCCAGCCCCTCCTGACCAAATCTCCCCTCCAGGGTGTGCCTGGCAGGAGCCCAGAGAGCAGCCAGCCCAGAAGCTCCACTCTCACTCAGAGGAGCAAGTGCTGCTGGCTGTCCCTGCAAAGACCTCTGAAACAGGTCCTACAAGGGAGCAATTCTTTGAAAACATCACTTGTTCCTAGGCCTAAGAGAAATTGTTTTTAGGCCTGTGAATGAGGATGAACCCTATTTGTATAAACAAAAAACTCAGCCATGAACAGGGAGAGTAAGGGATGTCCACATGGGAAAGAAGTTTGGGTTTAAGGAATTTTAGAGGGAAAAGAGACTCTTCCCTGGCCTGCACACATCCTCCCTCCCATCAAGCTGACTGGCTAAGAAGAGGCCATGCAGCCTAACCTGAACAAAGCATAAAGTCAGCATTTATGTCCCTGAGCACAAAGACTCCAATGCTTCAAACTAACTGCTTCTTTGATTCCTGTTCTTCTGAGAGACTGCTCTATTATATGTCTGCTCTCTACAGTGACAAATTCAATTATTTCTTACAAAATACATGTCAATAACTCAGTCTAGGGATATTATCTGAAAGAAGAAGGATTTCCCCTGCCCCACATTTCCATGATTCCATCAGAGAAGCTTTTCACAATGGTAAACAATTTTAAAATCTCAGTTTAAATGTCTATCATACTTCAAAAGTCTGCTTAGCTGCATTAAAGTATCTCTACATCAGATAAAGCTTTTATCCTTTAAGCTAATTTTTTTTTAAATGGATACAGTAACCCTTATTTCCTAACCTCTTTAGGGAGATGCAATAAACTTTCTTCTCAAACAAACAAAAAACACTCAAATGAAAATGGTTTATATTACCTCTTAAAAGGCTGGTGATGGCATGCAATGGAAGTAACAGAAAGCTTTGTCTCATACTACTTTACACATTCAACAACACTCCATAAGCATCAATTCTAAAAGCAAATTCTGAGGAAACTAATAGAGAATTTCTATTATGGTGAAAGGAAAATTACAAGGGATAGTAAAAACTGCTGTCCAGGAGAGAGAAAACATCTGGATACAAACCCTGGTTTAAAATTCATTCTTCATCCCCGAGATGCACAGGACCAGCCACGATTTACAGCTCAGCCATCAGCACTCCACACCCTGCTGCTTTGCAACTACCAGCTTCTGGAGCAGCCCAGCACAGCTGCTTGGTGTGATGTGCTGGAAGTATTCAGGGCAGGGCAGGGAGCCTAAACAAAAGGAAGGTGGAGGGGTGTATATGGGAAACAGCTGAAGGTAATTATGCATTCTTGCTCTCTTTTGCATGCAGGATAGAGTTGCCCCAGTAATTCCTTACCAGGTCTCTGGTGAGATCTTTTAAGAAAAATGTGCCTAGAGAGCCTGTTGTCTCGTGCTGTTGTATCAAGTTCAATTCCATGCAAAGAAAACATAAGTTCAGTCTCAAGGCTTCGGCAAGGCTTGAAGAAATTAGGGCACATTGCTTCCAGTGACTGATTTTAAAACATGACATAGAACACTGGGAAACAAGAGCTATAATGAAAATGAAAAAATGAGTGATATTAACCCACCTGCTTTTTGACCTGAAATGAGAGAGACCAGACTCAGTGACTAGGAATTGCCACTAAGCTCAATTTTGGTATTGTCAGTAATTTCCCTAGAAAAAGTATTTTCACTATACAGGCAATCAAAATAAAATCAAAACAAGCATTTAAAATTAAATAGAATTAATGATATCCTCACCTGCCTTGGTCAGCCTAATCTTCTAAGTTTAATTTAAAAAATAAAGATTAAGGGGCAAAGCGATTGGTTTGTACAGTTACTCCTTCTAAAAAAAACCAAAACACAACAAAAACATCACCATCGCCAAAATGGTCCTGTCATCTCAGTGACAGCATTTAGCACACATGATGTGCAAGATGCCCTGCTTCCAAACAAGTTGGACAATATGATGCTTCATTAGTAGTCACACTAAGATTCACCACCACCAAGTTCAAAAATCAAAATTAGTTACAACAGGGTGGAATGGGAGTCTAAAACGTTTTCTGGTGGAGGTAGGGAAATATCTCTGGTTCATCTGAAATCAACTGAGGATATTGCTACAGTCAGAAGCTTTCTATAATTTCAACCTTCCCTTCTGGCTTCAATCTATGAATGATCCTCATGCTCACTTAGAACGCAAGTAAGGGTATTGTATATACACAACAGGACTTTTTATTGATTATTACACTGTTTTTCAGTCTGCATGAGGATGCCAGAATGAAATCTGGATCTGTGGAAACTAGCAGAAAGCCTATCCCACCTTTCTAGAAAAAATAGTATTATTCTGTGCTCATTCTCACCCAAAAGTGATTTTTGGGAATAAGAAATGTACTGGTGAAAAAGTACACAACTTATTGACAAGGCTGATTGCCAGCATTAAATGACTTTAACAGTAATTGGGTTTTTTTAATTAAAATTTCACTGTTTAGCCATACTAAAACTTTTAAAGCTGCACCATTTCTCCCTGATGCTCAGACCTTTAATAAGTAACTGGTCTCTCAGTATTTTATGGGCTGTGTTAATAGTTCTCTAAGGTGTTCTGCACAGTTACAGACCAATGTTTCTAAGCTGCATTAAGAACCCACATCAGACATATAATAAATCTCTTAATGTTCTGAAACGATGCAAGTAGACTATGGCCCTCTCTGTCCCTTTTATTTCCTGTATAATTATCCCTATGATAAATTATTAATATGATCCAGCATTTTACTGACTCATCTGTACACTCATTTCAGGATCAGAGATGTAATACTTTGTACAGTACAATGCTGTAATTCATGGTCATTACCTAAAGAGAAAGTTTTGGTGAACTATTTCTTATGACATCCACACCTAGGAGGATGGGAAGAAACCTCAGGAGAAAAGATTAGAATGCTTAGATACTTCTGAGATTTGCTTTGCCACACAAGAAGTCAACCCATTTTTCTTTTCTTAAAAACAATCCTGGTGCATACTATCAATGCAAAGCAGAAAATATTAGAGAGTTTCAATCATTAATTTGCGGGGTCAGAAAGTACCTCCTGAGTTGCTGAATGTTATTACATGCACTGTATTACACAGCATTTATAATCACAGTCAAGTCAAGGTGAGTAATTGTAAGGGCAAATCTTGCTAATTATTTTTTTTATACTACTGTCAAAGCTTGTTACACTAACAAACCTAATTGCATATGTAATTAGTAAAACCCCAATAGACCCAGTAAAATACTGTTATGGTGGAAGACAAAGTCAACACAAAGTCTACTGCTTAACTGCAGAGAAAGCAATTTTAAAAATCCACAATAACACAACAGCCAATGTTTTAAACATTATTTTTTATTTTATTTCAACTACTAACTAAAAAAAAATATTTAAAGAAAGATCTGGGACCAATGCATCTGGATGTCTGAATAAATTGTCACAAAGATTTTTCTGGATCTGTCCTATCAGGATATTCCCTTCTGCACTTACATGACAATAAAAATATCCAAGCTGTCTGGCAAAGTTCTACAACTACATGAAGAGAAAAATGAAAGTCAGCGACAGCATGCAGCTGAAAGTCAGCTTGGATGTCACAGCCTGCAGAAAAGTGCCTGGGCAGCACCACAACAGTGACAAAGCCCAGGGACTAACAGAATAGACACCAGAAATCAATTAATGATCTCAATGACACAAAAGGAAAAGGCCTCGAGGATGAAGGTGTATAAGAGTTGATACACAGGCTACAGGAGAAAAGCCACTGCCCCTTTTCAGGGGAAGTTGTTTCTGAAAGACAGATATGGTGCTTGGCTGCCTGGCATAGGCTTTTCATCTCTGGGATTCCACAGAGCGCCTGCTGAAGATCACAGCTAGGCTTGGAAGCAAAGTTACACACATACACACACACACCCCAAAAAAAAAAAAAAAAAAAGAAAAGAAAATCTGGCATTGGAAGAGACTATTTGCTTTCTAATATAATCTAAAAAATACAGAACAGGAAGACTGAAAGGGAGTTAAATAAAAAAATTTTGCTTTTTATTTTTAAGTGCATGGCTGCAAAATTTTGACTGATGAAAAGGAGTGCAGCAGAGGTGAGGAATGGGAAAAGGATTAGAGAGAGTGCCCATCAGACTACCACTTCAGAGGTAGGAGAGGCAAGAAGCTATTGCTTTCTGCAATGAGCATGTGAAGAGCAGGCTCCAGGTTTCCCTTTATTGGTTGTAGTTCCCTTGACCTCTCCTGCACCAAGCAGCTGGGCTGAGCTGCTCCTGAGTGAGGGCATTCCCAGGGCTCTGGGGAAAAGAGGCAGCAGGCAGCCTGTGCCAGCTTGGGGGTGCCTGAAGTAGGTGGCTGCAGAGCCTCAGGAGGTCAAGGGACCCATGGATGGGCAGCAAACCACAGCTCGCCCAGTGTGTCTCAGAATACAGTGGATTTTAAGCGAGAGTTTGCATCCAGATTTCCTCTCTGTCCTGGGATGACAATTTTGCATCTCCGTGATGGTTTTTCTCCCTCTTTATATAGAAATGGTCTATTAAATTTCTCCAACTTTTCTTTTGAGAATTATTATTCTTATAAACACTCTTATGGAATGTTTTTTTTAATATCCAAATTAGTTTGCAAGGACAGGGACTTTTAATCTGTAGGAGTTTCAACAAGCTGAACATTCCATCCTCCCCACTCCTTTTCACTTGTACCTGAACATAATGGCACCTCTCCTCCTCCACTTTTTCCCCCAGAACAGAGTGCAGAAGTGCTCCTGTAATTAGTTCCCAGATTCCTAGTGTTTCTTTTACAGCCTCTTTGCTGTAACACTGAGCTGCAAGAGGTCTGAGCTATTTTGTTCATTGCTCGACACAAATGGAAAGTTCAGGCAGGAGGCTGGAGTCCTGCCATGCCTCCTTGCGGACTTGGACTGCCTCAGCTCTCCATTTCTCAGCTATCCTTCACTGAGGATTTGGGACATTTTTGTGCTGGATGCCTAAGTTCTGCTCAGTGCCTAATTTAAGTGTGATGTATGAACTCAGCTCTATGTACAGTGAATGTGCACATGTCTATAATCAGCTAAGGTAACAATCACACGCAGAGTTAAAGGCTTTGAACTCAAAGATTGTAAGCAAATCTGAAGTTTCCATAATGCTTAGTCACAGACTATATTATCCTGATCCCTAGTGCAGACTGCAAGATTCTCATTTTAGATAGCATGCCATGAAAAGACTTTATAAGGATTCACCACTTCATCAATACTTATTCTTCTGCAGCAGAAAATGACAAATTAGTATAAAGAACATTTACAGGTAACTTTTCAAAGGATAAGAGAGTTTCATTCTAGATGTTATTAAACTTTAACTGGTATTAGAACTATCTCTGTAATAGAGATTTTGCCTCTCTTAGAAGTGATATATTATGAGAAATATTACATAGATTATTAAAATTACTTCTTCCCCTCCAAACATTTGGTAGAGGACTCATCCCAAGAGCTCAGAAATTAGAATAAGCTGCTGATGCATTGTTAGAAAACATTTATGCCTGTTATTTTCAGAGACAAGTAGCAATACAAGATAAAAAAACCACAGAAGCCTGCAGAAAACAAAGGAAATTTTGAATACCACTACTTAACGTTATCTGTCCCTTTTGTGCTGCTGGAACAATATTATAAAGGGTAAATTTATTTATCTATGGGGGACTGGGACGGAGGTTACTTTTGATTCAGTTCTTTTGTCCTGTTTCATTGAACAAAAGGAAAAAAAATAAAGCTCTGTAAAATAACCGCAGCACAAGGACTTGACCAGATAGAAAGTCACTTGCTCAAAGGTCAGATGCTCAAACTTCATGGAAATATCTCCTCACAATTGCATCTCTAGTATCACTCCAAAACAAACATGATTTTTCTTTTTTGTCACATACCCATATTTCTTCTCCCTCTGGAGGTGAACAGATCTCCCAGAATTACCATAATGAAAAAGCAACATGCTTGGACATACAATGACTGTAGCCTACTGAAGTGTTCTGACACAAAGCAACAATGATGAGGGTCCTTCACAAATTTCTGTAACTTCCATTGCAAAGTCAGGCTACTACAAGTGCTTTCTGCTAGAGCTGCTAGATGGGTGGCTGTGAGAGGAACACTTGCCGGTACCATTTCAGAATATATTGTTCTAAGTCCAGGATAGAGTTCATCCTGCAATTTGCTGAAAAGAGGAAACCAAATGCCCTTCCCAGAGCACCCAGTCAAGAGCAACTCGGAAGGATCTTTCCAGGACAGACAAAAGGGGACCATGGCCATGAGCAGCACTTAGGTGGCTGCACAGGATCAGAATCTCCTCCTACACGACTAGAGGCTTTGTCTAGTAACCTCCAAGGAGGGATGTCAACCAGGGGCGGCCCCTTCCCTCCAAGGGACAGGCCTTTCCTTGTCATCAGCCCTGTCCCTCCTTGGGCTCAGCATGCCTCCACGCTGCATGCAGAAAAACCCCAGAGATCCTCCAGATAATTCAGCAAGATGCTTTTATAAGCACCATCCCCTGTGATTTGACAGAACAGGCTGAGGCATATACAGAGCTATGGAAGGATTTAGAAGGATTTCACAGCAAATTCAGAAAAGAGACAAAAGTGACATGAGCTAATCAAGTAGAGACACAAACCACTTTCTGACATCATTATTCTGTGGATGCTGAGCTTCTTCAGAGGGAGCTCAGCAAGAACACATCTGAAGCCTGTTATTATGCTTCATAAAAAGAAGGCAACTGGCAATCCTCCTAATCATTCTTTTGTAGGATTACTTATATCCACAAGCATCACCTTACTCTTTCTTAATTACATATTCTTTAATGGTAATGAATACTGACTATTCAAATAATAAATATCAACAAACCATGAAAAAGCTTATTATTTTCTTATATTATGTAAAACCAGTACTGCAGTACCATGTATCCTGAAATATCTTGTAGGGTAGGGTGTTTGAGGGTACTTCAGTGAGAAATAAATATATTTTAAAACCACCATACTACAGAGAGCTACAAAGAGTTGCGACAGAGAGCAGCAACTTTTGAGTAGGGGCAGTGATAACCCACTCAGCAGAGTCACACAACTAGAGAAGATTGAGCTATGCTCTGCACACCTGAGAAGTGCAAATATAACAATAATAGCTCTTACTGTTTTTTGCATACCTCTGTGTCAACTTCTATTCATGCTGAGAATAATATCTGTTAAGGACTACTTGAACAACAAACAGGAAGATCTCCCTAGACACAGGAATGTGTTTGTTTCTTACCTCCTAACCAGTAGATTTTGGCAAGCATGAGTCACATCTATCCATAAAACAGCTTAACGTTTAATAAACACCATTTTGAACCTTTATTCTATTTTTCACGTTGTCAACTTTTCTTCATCCTGTATTTTATTACCACTCTAGGATAAAAATTTTCTCCCAATATCCCTGGAGTTCACATACATTACTTTTTTCTCCCCATTATTTCAGTGAAAATAAAAATAATAAGTAAAAAATTGCCGAAATAAGGGATTTGATCTCTGCTGAAGGGGTGCAGAGGAAGAAAAAGGCAATCAATAGGCTTCAGAAATACAGTGGAGACATAAGCATGTTTGGAAAGTACAAAATGTTGCAGAGAGCACAAAAAACCACACAAAACCTGCCTCAACAGTTGTTATTTCACTACCTATAATATCTGAAGAGGCAAACTGTATGCTCTGTTTATTTTCACTCACCATAAGCACCCTGCACTAACAGATGCCAGTATATGTTTGACTAGAAACACACAATTAAACCTGCTTGGAATTAACCAACTGCAATAGATGGGGGAACAAAGATGTGTTGAGCCATTTGACAATAGCTTGAAGGCAGCAGGACAATCTATCGGACACAGTAGCCAAAGGAAATTTAGGAAACGAAAATGTTTGACTGTATGGAAGTTCATTTGAGGACTGAAGAGTAATTATTAAGGTGGAGGGGGAAATAGTCCCATACACAGAACAAAAACCAGCTGCACATCCTTTACAGAGAACCCTTTGCAAATCACCCTGAATCGGTAGAGTCTTTTTAGTATTTATAACACTTCATCACCACAGTTGAGACTGCAATATTTCTGGTTGGTTGGTTGGGTTTTTTGCTGAGTTTTTCTGAGAAAATAACCCAAAATCTATAGACTTTCAGCTGTGGCCCTCTTCCATGTCCCATTCTGCAACTTCCAGCCCCAAGCATGCCCCATGACAAAGTCGTTTGTTTATACATCTTGGCTTTCATATTTTTAAGCTTTACTAGTTCCACACACTCCATTTTATTTTTCTCCTAGACCCATAATTTAATTTTCTGTCAACAAGCTAAAAAATTCCCCTCAGGAGACGGGAAAGCCACTTGCTCCTTTCCCATGCTTTACTGACAGTAAACACAATTCCCGAATCTCGCTTGTGTAGCATTTTAAATGTGGCCCTGGAGATTCCTGAGCACTGGGGCTAAGCTGTTCAGCCCAGTCAGATTGCTGATAACCCTGGTTCAACATGCCAGCATTGGCAACCATGAGGAAAGAAATATCCTCCAGAAAGCAACAGCTCAAAAGAGCTTCTTCAGTATGCTCTATGACGATTTATGTAAAACTAGCTGACTGAAAAGAAGAAAAATAAAAGTTGGCCATGAGTAGACTGGATAACTAAGCAACAGAATAGGCCACTGGGAGTTCAGTGATCAATAAAAGAAAATTAACTACACTCTACTTAATATCACCCTTCTGTCTCTAGGTATCTTATCCAAAACAACACATATTTTATTGTAATGAAAGCTATTAATAATAATAATCTAAAAGGTCACCTTTCACCTATCCCCCAAACAGGAAAATCTCCCTCACAGATATTGATAGAAAAACATAATATGCATGAAATTAAATATTGAAGACTTAGTTACCAAAGAATACTTTCCAAAATGCATGTTTGAAGTATTTCCCACTTTATGTCATTGCTACCATGGGAAAAAACCCACACAAACTGCTTTACTGATAAGGATCCTAGAATGTCTCTCTTGCGTAAATGAAAAGACAGAGAATGAAGATCTCCCACCTGCCTCCCTCTGCAGCTTCTTCAGCAGCAATAATACGCAGATTAAACCACAAATTACATTTATTAGACATTAATGTGAAGGCATTTAAAGCCTTATAACGGGAAAGAAGGCTAAATTAATGCCATCGTCAACAATGTGCGAAAAAATAAGAGACTTTTCAGCGGCAGAACAAGCTCAAACATGAAGATGAGAAAATTAACTGACCAATTCATTACCCACAAAAAGCACCTCATTTGAATACAACTTGAAAAGGCATTGGCATTGCCTCTGTTGCTTGCATGTGCTAGGAGCCCAAGCTACCCTCCATGTAGGGAGATATTTTCCTCACACTTCTGTGACACTTCCTACAGAGTTAATCCTGATTTTTCCTGGGCTAGAGAAGACTATACATTAAATTAGCATGCATTTAGGGCTCAGCCCTGCATCATGTTGAGTATTCTGGCCCCTGGCCACCAGAGCACTTAGGCACATGTTTTATTTTAAACACATGAGCAGTTCTGCTGAAATTCAGAGAGAAAGTCACAGTATGGAAAGGACCAGATTATGCCTTGCAAACGTGAAGCTATATTAAAAATGAGCAAAGCTATTTAAAACTAACAAAATTACTTCCCTGAATCAGGCAAATCTATCCTGGTAGACAAGATGTTCTACAAGGCATTAAAAGTGTCAGAGAGGTCTCTCAGCCCCACTCATACCTCAGGTATGCTCCCAAATTTGACAAGCATGAGAAAATTGTTTTGCAGAAAATGCTGTGAGCATTCAAAGTTCAGCAACAGCATTTGCTGACACCAAAACCAAAAAGAAAGACAGAAATTGAAACCTGAAGGATGTTCTCCATTCTTGTCCAGCTGGCAGGGTTCTGAGCCACGAAGGATATGTGTGTGCTCTTCACAAAGTTGTTCAAGCCTACACCACCTTTGAACAACTACCCAGGTCTGGCAAATTTCTTTCCTTTTTTACAGTGGCATAAGCAATAGAATTGCATTAATTATTCCCTGAAAAGGCAATTAACATTTCAGTGTTAAAATTACATTGTGTCAAGTTGTAGACAAAAAAAAAAAGTTGAATTTTACAGACTACAGAAAATGTCTGTAGACTCAGTGCTTTGAGGATAGGATTAAAAAAAAAAGACATCAAGACCACTTTTATCTGCATACCTAAATCTTTACTTATCTTTCAGATGAAAACAATAAACTATTACTCTACACTATTAAGATAATATTTTCTGAAATGTGAATGTTACATAATACATCAGTTTTTTATTTTAAAACAAATCTGGTTTTAATTTTGAGATCACAAATTAATTTTGGCATATTTTGTATCTCTTGCTCAAACACATCAGAAACAATTTAAATAATTTTGGTTACATATTGTAATCTGCACCTTGAGTGACAACCTCTGCACTGGTTATCAGTTTAGAGAGATGAGTTAATAAATAACCCCCTGCTGCAGGCAGTATTTTATAATGCAAAATGTCACAGCTCTAAAGCACTGCTAGCAGAACTTAGCAAATTGTTGTATCAATGATACTTTAAAACTAGAGAACAGGAATTTTAAACTAAGAGATCAACAACATTCTGTTCTTGACTTTGCAGCACATAAAACTGTAATGCCTCCACCACTGCAGCTGAGAGAATTTTAGCTTCTTCAACACTATTATATTAAAAGTAAATTTTAAAAAGAAAGGAAAAGTCTCATTACAAAAGCTTTAAATTTTCAGTAACTGCTGGCATATACAATATCCCCACCCTTTCCCCAAGTGAAATTCTCACTTGTTTTACCAGGTTTGATGAGCAACAGTGATCAAGAAACTTGGTTCGAGGCTTTGGGCTTCTTGATGAAAGGCTCAAACAACATGCATCTGAGCCAGAGGTTGTTCAGACCTCTGGTATCTCTACAAAATCTTGCAGCTGAAAGGAAAAGTTGGGACAGGATCCTGAGGACCAGGTTCCAGGTGACAGTTCATGCCAGCCCTTGGGACACAGGATGTCTCTCAGGTACTTGGGCCCAGCGGCACTGACCCACCATCCCTGAACCTAAGGAATTGCCTGGTTTGGAAAAGACCTCTGTGGTCATTAAGTCCAGCAATTAATCCAGCACCACCAAGTCCATCAATAAACCATGTCCCAAAGTGCCATATCTACATGTCTTTTAAATATCTCCAGGGCTGGTAACTCTACCACTTCCCTGGGCAGCCTGTTCCAATGCTTAACAACCTTCAGTGAAGGTTGTTGTCAGATGCAAGAATACTTCAAATCTGCAAGAAAAAAAAACCAATATATTTTAACATCTTCCTTTTTAACATCTATGTCTGGGTTTTTTTGCTTTTTTTTTGGTTTTGGGGTTTTTTTTTGTGCCAAGACTCTTTAAATGCCTTTCAGGTGCTGAAATGTTGCCAGCCATTTCTGTCACTGTGGCAGCTATGATGTGCACTGTTCAGAAGGATGATTTCAATAGACTTGCCCAGTGCTGCGAGACCTCTGTTTATAACTTTTTTCTTGGCCCTATCCTGTAATGCTTAACTCTATCAGTTCTCATCAACACAAAAGATTAGATTACTAAATCCTGACAGCTTGTAGAAAAAGACTCAGTTTGAGATACCATACTATCTGTTCTGCTTTTTCTGATGCCTGAGGCTGCTCTGTAGAAGAGCTGCAGCTGGGAAGTTTTCGATTTGCTTGTTTTAAGGAAAAATAATGCTGTTCTTCTGACATGGCTTGACTTGACTGAGAAGGAAACAGTCCTGTTACATTGCTATGCCATCACACATCGCGCTGGTCTCTGATAGATTACTGAAGCAGGAACACTCCTAAAAGCCACTTGTGAACCACTGATGGTACACATACAGATCAAGCAAGATGATCTTCAGAGACCAAGATGCTCAACAGCAAAGGGTCATATGACTCATTTAATAAATTAATTATTTATACTCCAGAGGTTGCTGCATAGTTCAATTGCACTAAGGATGAAGAGCTTGCCTTCTAACTCCTAAACAACACTTATACGTCAGTTATAAAATTACTTCTTCACATTTAAGGAGTCACATTTAAAAACACATTAAAGGAGTGTTGGTCTTCACTCAAAAAAACCCCCAAAAAACCCCACAACAAAAAAAGCAAAACAAAAAACAAACAAACAAAAAACCAACCAAAAAACAAACAACCCACGAAACCCAACAAACCAGCCCTAAATCAGCACCTCAATAAAAGCCAAAACAATTTGAAAAACAACTAGTGGAAACAAACAAAGCAATCATCAGTTTAGATCCATAAATAAGTAAGGGGAAAAACACAGTCTGATATCTCATTCTGTACAGAAGCAGAGTCAAAGATAAAGCAGAAACCTGACTAAGTCAGAACTAAGTAAATACTGAAGAGGTCCATTACAATAAGAAAAAGAAAGAAAAGAAAGAAGGGTGAATTTCTATTCCTATTGAAGCCCACTGTAAACCTCATTCGGTCATCAATTTAATGCTTATTTTGCCAAATCACTAACTACAAACAGGAAACAAACCCAAGCCCAATCTGACTTAGGAAAAATACTTCAAGTGCTTTACCACTGAAGGAGCTGAGGAGTGAGGGACACAAGCAATCAGGCCTTACTGGCAAACAGGGGGACAGGAACTGCGCTGGAGAGCAGCGCCAAGTCTAGACATCATCCCTCTGCATTGCACACGGCACATAGCCCAGGCTCCCTGACTCCCAGAAAGTCAGGTTACAAACCACACCTTCAAGGTACCATTTAAGCTCTTTGGTTGCAGCTCTGCATTAAGCTACACCGGCATGGCACAGCTCAGGATTGGCTTTCTGTCCTCCTGTGTGACACAGCTGGGTGTAGCCACCACTGCAGAGAGGGACCAGATTTTGGGCAGGTACACCAGCAGACAGCTGGTCCCAACCTCTGAAGAAAAGCGAGGAGATGGTGGGCTAAGAAAAGAAAACTAACCATGTCAGTAGCATAGCTGATGAATCCAATAGATTTCATTTTGCTGGTGGTGGCATCAGCACCAGGAAGAGATTTCAGCACACATGGATACAAGCAAAGGCTAGATGTTGTATCATACCTTACACTTCACATTGCTATAATTCCTTCTGCAAACTATATGAGAAGAGTTCATTTCTACAAATAAGGGTTACTTCCAAATTGATTTTCAACTGATCAAGACAGTCCAAAGCACACTACTAAGGATAGTAACCATTCTCCTGACCTGATTTTAAAAGATCATTAACCCAGATCCGATTAGACACAGTTTGAAAAGCAAATTGTAAGAATATTTACAGAGTTTTACTAAAGGAGAAGCTGAATTGCTGCATAATTTAAAAACATCAACATATTCCACTTGATCTAAATTTGATTAATTAATAGGTTGTTTGATACACTGCCAGTTTCTCCTCTGTCTAAAGTTCTGGAAATCATTCCTTACCAGTTGATATCAGTCTACATGCATTAAGTTCTCCTTTTCAAATTTAAGGAAATGACAAAATCTTCATGTTGACGTATAAAGAAGTCGGGACATCTACCACCACTCTACACCAGATTAACCAAGCAGATTTAATCAGAACAGTTTGCACCTTTGAGCAAGTAGTTACAAACCAGACCTAAATAAATATATATACAGCAGAGTCAAATGCTTTGCTTATATTTTGTATATTTTTTATGACCCACAAGACGTGTCTAGAAAAGACTCACAGCAGGTAAAAGAATAGAGCACAGACAGCTAATTAATACAGCTAATTTAACTTGTACCCTCACACACCACTTATTGTTACCTGCACTCCATCAAGGAGTAGATGGTGACAGTTCCCAAGCATTGCTAGTAAATTATTTTCATTTTGTCCTTTCCCTCATAAACAAAACATCACAGTGACTGAAGCTGCTTGACCTACTTTCTAACACAGAGATTTCCAAAGAAGCACTCCCCCCTCCTCCCGTTATTCCTGATTTCTGCTCTATTTATACTTCCAGTATGTACAAGAGCACACAAACTAGCTACTAAACTACTAAACATGATTTGCATGTGTTTTCCACTGTGTTACAGACATTCAAAATTAATTTCACCCATTCTTTTCCCAGATTATGTATTTTAAGGAATCCATACACTCAGTAAATAGAGAGAAAGCCCCACATATGTAGTGAAAACATAAACACAATGCTAGTTATTCACTTATCACACTGAGACTCTTGTTTTCTCCAGATCTCAGGGATCTGCCAAACCTTAGGACACCACAAAAGAGCTCTGACAAATTTTCTGTGGTTATCACAAAAGTGAAGTAACCTCTTGAAAAAGTCAGCTTCTCTAACTTTGAAATAATTTTCTTAATTTCATTTTTTCATGTATGAACATTTACAAGGTCTGAAGTCATAACACGACACTATGTCATGGGGCTTGTCTCTGGAACCTCCATGTCACCTTCTGCTGGGCAGCTACAGTTTCATGATGGCTAGCCTTGTAATCTTTGCCTTTTGTTTTCTTGAATTGTTCCTTCCATTTTCCTGCACCTTGAGACCATCTGAAACAATGACAGCCTCTCCCTACTGAACTTGTGCCAGTGCACAGCAACCTCCATCCTCTCAGTGGAGCTAGGGGACTATATTCTCTGCAGAAATTAAGTGAATTACAGCCAACAGAGAGGTGCTCACATATTTGGAAGCAAAATTCTTTTACCAAAATAGAGGCACTTTGAAGCTCTTACTTCTTATGCTTAGTGCAATTCCTGATACAATTAGGGTGGCACATGAAGATTCCCACTGTGTCAGTTAATCATGGATAAGGAGTTCATTATACTGTAATCCCCACCATTACTAAATGGGGGGGGGGTAAAGGTGATGGTTTATTGTTTTTTAATTGACATAACACAAAAACCCTCTCTGAGAAAAACAACATAGTTTTACAGTTAATTTATTGGAAAAGCAGCACGGATTTAGTTACTGTGGCGGAAAAAGCATTCACAGAATTTAAAATTATTTTGGGACACTGCAAAAAATTAACATGAATTTGAGGAACTTAGAAAAAACTAAGTTTTCAAGAACTTCCTGGAAACTCACAGTTCCTAAGAATGGGTAAGGATGGGCAAAATATTGCTGGGATATAGTGACCTCTGTGCTGTCTGGGGCTCAGACACAGGGGAGGAGGGAAAGGGGGACCACATTCAGCTGCAGCATGGAATGACCTCTTCTCAAGTCTGGTGATTCAATGATGTTCCTGGCTAGGATGGTCAATCAAAACAAAAAATTCTCCTCTTAGTGATTTTTCACCTATCACATCAGGAAAATGAAACCTTAAGGGTAAATTAGAGAATTTGAAAAAAACAAGAGATCAATTCTTCCAATAATTTAGTCCAGCCAAAGCACAGGCAGCTTTTTAAATCTGTTGTATCAACACCTTCGAACTAAAGCATTCTTTGCTGCGGAATAACCAAATACTGACAAATTTGCACATGAATATTGATGTCTTGCTTTGACTTTCTTCTCCTACATGACAAATTCAAGTAAAGGGAGAGGAAAAGGAGAGGAAAAGCAAAAGCTTCATTTCAGTCCTTCAAACAGTTAGGAGCTTATCAGCAAACACACACTGTATAATCACGAATTCAATCCAAAATGCATAGAACACTGGGAGCAAAAATAAAAGTCAAACATAATCAAAAACTCTGTCAACAATGATACGGCTCACAGAAATGTGGTATTACAGCAGCTGCATAAAACAGTTTACAAGTATGGTTTATAGTTTTCTTTAACCAAATGGAGGGGGAAAGCAATGTTAGCAGTCTCATAATACTCAATGAGGTGATGATAATATGACAGCATTTTTTGTCCTCTGAAATACCAATGACTCTTCATGAACAGCTGAATTAGCCTTAATCTTAGGAACTGCTCGGGTTTACAGACATTTGTAATAGGAGAGGATGCACATAGCCCTCCAGGGATAGCCCTGCAGTTACATGCTCCTTCTGTCTTCCACCTGTGTCAGCCACAAAAGACTGGCAGCACTGGATGACATCATCCCAGGTGCCATCAACCCTGTCCCTCCTAAACATAGAAATTAAGTCACCTCTTCCCAAAGCCACATCCTTTCAAAAGTAGCCAGATGTTATCTGTCTCTTTTGCCCAACTAGATTACGTGCAAATACAACAAAGAAGTTTTCCCATCTTGAGAGAAAACCTTTTTTTTAAGAATTCTACACTTTGCTTACTCTCAATGTCAATATACTTCATAGAGATTTAAACTGTGTCTTCTACATACACCGCAAGGTTTCTATTTATTTATTTGAAGTGTTCTTCCCTATTGTGCACAGGCCACAGAACTTTAAACTTCTAATTAAAAAAAAATAAAAATTGTGAATCGTTTCTGCCCAGGCTCTAGTTTTTCTGGTTTTAAAAGTTTATATTAGAACTTAACAAATATGGTGAGACTGTGTTTGAATCGGCTCAAGTATGTCTATTTCCCAAACAAAAGAAACTCCGTGAGTATTCCTGCTCCACAGCTGACTCATATTCAGAACTAAATCATGCACATTATTATTTTATGACTTTGCTTGGAGTCAACATAAAGTTGTCTTGCACTGCAATTTAAATTACCTCCAAACCTCTTTTGGCAAGAACAACTTTCCGTAGTAACTAGCACTATTCTTTAGAGACCTGATTTTCTAACACCACTACCTAAATTCATTTAATCTGAGCTTTTCAGACTCATTGCCATCACCTGCTGTAGATGCTAATGTGTTGCTTCAGGCTGTTCTTGGCAAGTTTGATGCCTTGATTCTCACAGGATTTATCACTTTGAGGGAGGTCCTTCACTTCCTTTCCCCTAAATATAATCACACCCACAAATCCTCTCTTCTCAAAAGCCTTCAGCTTTTATAGCTATGTATCTGGGCAGCATATAAAGCATATAAAATTATTTTCCTAACATAAAAAATTATCTCTCCTTTCTCTAATATTGCAAAGACAAAATATCAACAATCTTTCAGGCAGGAAAAGGTGGACCATGAGATATTTTAAATACCTGTGGTGTTACCTATTTCTGAGGAGAATAATTTCTTTCAGACATTTGAAGGAAAGTCACCTGGAGGAGGGAACACACCAGCTGCTCACTGGAGCCAAGCAACAAAACAGTTTTCAGGAAGAATTAGAGAATGAGAGACTATATAATTGAAATGGTTATAAAGTTCTAACACAAGATGTAATACAAGCTGAAATCTGGCTGATAACCCAAATTGACACAGTTTGTTTTATTAGTACAAACGGCTGAAACCTTTGTGTTATCTCTGACTCAAAATGTTTCAGCTTTAAAGCTTGGCATTGATTAGTCAGAACTGCACAAGAAAGTCTTGTATAATGGAGTCAGGCCGTTAACCTCACTTGACTGAAGGTGAAACTTGGACTGTAAGTATTAAGTCCTGAACAGATCTATACATTCTCCAATGGGAAACATTTTCCACACCACTAAAATGCCCACATTGCTCTGCTGAAACAGTGACTATTTAACAGAGCATCAAAACATCCATTTCACTTAGAAGAGGAAATGAAGACTGTCTACTACAGATGAATAAACATATTGCAGTAACTAGTAGAAAATGGTTCAAAAAGTCTTGCTTCTCACAATGTTTTTTTTTTTAAACAAAGTCCAAGTTTCAATAAATTTACCATTCTGTTTATATATAAAAAACACATCAGGTAGCATGCAAAATGGAAAGTATTTTATTTCTGTGAATGTCAAACCATTGAGTTCCTATCAACGGTTCCTTTTGTGTACTTAAAATATACAATCCCTTTGAAAAAGTGGGGTCACTACAGTGATCCAATTGCTGCAGCTCCAACAAAATAAAATGAATTATAGGAAATATTGGGTTCTTCGGGCTTATCTTGGCCTTGGTTTTTAAAACAGGAAGTAACAATACTGCATTGCACCGACAATTACCCAAAGGGTAATATATCCCCTTCTATTATAAGTATTTAAGACAGATGTAAGACAAGAATTGCCTTCTGAAGTTGCCTGCCTCTCCCCCTTGACAACTTAGAAACACCAGGTGAATCCTACCTTTATTATAAAGAACTGAGTGATAAGAGATACATAATAATGGATTCAGAATTCAGATAAAGCTGCAATTAAAAAAGAAAACATAATTTTAAATGAGTTTATTTTCCGAGTTTGCTCTTCTCCTCCCCCCCCCAAACTTCTCCTTTAAAGTGCCTCTGTATAATTTAAACTATTATTTCATCTTTTTAGTTAAGTGCTCATTTATATATATACACACACCCCATATCAAAAGATACATCAGTTAATGACATACAGGAAACAAAATTAAGTTATAGCATCATTTATTAATTCTTAGAGTAATGAATATCATATCTCACTAAGCCATTGGTTCCAAATTATTCAAAATCAGTATTCTGAAGTATCTGAATTGTTTCCTTAGCATTAGCATGGAAAAGAACTACTTTTGATACTAAATCTATTTACTGACACATTTAAGCAAATGACATAGCAGAAAAATTAAAATTTCCCAAGGGAACTCTTTATATACAGAAATGTATAGCCCAAATTAGTAGCTTCAAACTACTGTAAAATGCACTCAAATCACATAAAATACAGTTAGAAGGCATGTTTATGTAAAGCTCAAGTAGGCTGTATAATACAAAGGGAAATAAAATGAGAGGAAAGCTGGTAAGACAAAGTATTACATAGTTTTACAAAAAGCAGAGAAGGATATTCAAAATGCTTTTGTCAAAAGAAACACCACTGCAAACATTCCTTAAAGTTTTCAGGATTTGAGCTGGTTTACCCCAACTTTGTCAATTTTCTGGTAAAAAAGGGTATCAATTAGCATTTCACTGAAACCAGAGAGTCTGAAAAGGTGAATCTTGTTATCTACAAGCATTAGTTATTCTATCAGAAGTTGTGACTGATATACTTGTGAAAATCTGCACTGATATATTTTGATCTCAATTAGATAGTTCTAGCCAAGCTAACAAATTGCCAATATCTTGATGCTTTCAAGGACAACAACAAAAGAAAAAGGAAAAGAAAGAAGGAAAAAAAAGGCAATGAGAAGAAAACATGGAAAAAGTCTAGCCCTCTATTTCAGTTTCTCAATTCAAAAAAATCTGTCAAAAATCAGGTACTGAAATCTCCTGTAAAGCAATGGTAGCTTGCATTTTTTCTGGTTCTGCTTCTGAACTTTTGTTTCAGTTTCGTGGTGCTGAAGTCTCCTCACAGTGTAGAGATGGTGTTGTAACTGAATTGCTTCATTTTAACTGTATAGAATCATTAATAAGTATTAAAACCAATTTTACTTATTTCAATTACTTTCTGCCTATTGTGGAAATGTCCAGGTTTCTCTAGACTGCCACTGATTTCGCTTAGAGCATTGCTCCATCAGAGCTCACAAAGGTGGATTCAGGAAACCTGGGTCCATCCAGCTGTGCCACCTGCTAGTCATGCTGTCCCAACATATCATGGGCTTTGTTTGGATGACAGAGTACATGGCATGGCAGGTACACTTAAAGAATCAAAATGAAGCATATATTATTTATGAATGTAATCACAGTCCTACTGAGATATATCCTGAACTGATGTTCCTACAGTTAACAGACAGAAACAAAGAAATAATGTTAACATTTGTCTTGAAAACTTCAGGTCTAGGTTTGTAATGCTGCTTCAGTACATGCAAATAAAGTAAGAACTCCCCTTTTCCCTTTTCATTTTGTTTCCCTACACCTTTATGTACTTCTTTTCAAGCTGATGTTGTGATACTGAAGGACTGCACTGTGTCAAGAGTCTTGAATAAATTATGTTACAGAAGCTTTGAAAGCTACTGAGAAACTAGCCTGAAGGTTAGGTATTGGTTAAAGAAAGGCCCAGTGACTGAAGAGGCATTGCTGCTGCTGTGCCATGTTCTAATGATTTTCTATTAGTAGGGAGTCTTGATTAATGGTTCTCTATCAGCATGTCCTGATTAATGAGCTAGTCAATGGATCAGTGTGTCATTTTATTTTCTCCTAAAGAGCATCCTTCTAATGTGAGTGTGACATGAATTGGCTTTAAATGAACTGCTGCAAGCAATTTCTTTATCTGAATGGAGAAAATATTTTCACTTTCTAAAGTTTTGAATTCCTGCATAATTTTCCTCTGGATTCATGAATTATTTGTACCAAGTAACTACTTCTGTGAGTTTTTGCACTTAAAAAAAATAGTAACTTTGTAAAACCGCTTGGAATCACAGGAGGTTCTGTGGTAATGTTACTGCTGTGTTTAAATTCTATACTCTTTTAGCGGCAACAGGCTCTTAAGAAAAAGCTGGGTTAAAAGCTCAAGCAAGCTTGCTTGAAAATATATTCAATTATTAATATTTAAATTTTAGCTTTTCTACTGTGCTACTGTAAAAAAGCAATGGCAGCCATTTTCTGCAAAAGACTAAGAGCTTGCCAGTTTTGTCAGGGGAAAAAAACAAAGCAATTGCTAGTAAAATAATATTTTTTGTTTGTTTTTGTTTTGTTTTGTTCTTTGGTTTTGTTTTTTTTGTTAATCTAGCAGGTTGGGTTTTTTTTTCTCATTAACAATACAAGAATATACTGAGTGCTTCAGATCTGTTTGGGTTTGTTTGGGTTTTTTATACTCCTGACATGAAGGTAAAGTTTCCAGTGGATGACCAAGATGTAGTACAGAACTTACAGAACCATCCAACCCATTATCAATTTGATAGAGGAGGTTCCTGGAAAGCTAGAAGTGTTTAAATGGTGTGTGATGAAGCAGTGCTGTACAATGATGAACTGCTTGTGGTGTTCAGCAAGCAGTGGCTCTTCTCCTCACAGTTAAACCTTGTGGAGCTGCATGAAGTTAGTGCAACTAACTCAGTGAGATACCATTTTGAAGGGAAAGGTGGTTTATTTTAGACAATCCACAGCTGAGTTTTCTGGTTCATGTTCTCACACTGGCAGACCCACAACACTGAATTACATGTCCAGGTGATCTGGCCAACATTGCTTTTGTCCAAGTCTGCAGGCCAAGAGATGCCAGAAGCCGCATCCTCACCACTTCTCTTGGCTCCTTCCTGGTGACAACAGACGAGTTCTGGGGATTCACCAAAGAATTTTGTTTACTTCAGCCACTTATTCTGTAAGTGCTAGGCAAATCTGCTGCCAGATGTTGTCCTTTTGTGATTCTCGGGGTGACTGGGCTGACAGGAGGAGACAAATGGCATCACTGCATGTTGTGCCACCTCTCCCACCTGCTTGCACTTCTGACCTGCACAGCAGCCTGGTTTACAGTGTAATCAATTACACAGTTTTAATTCTGGATACCTACCTTGAGAAGACATGCAAAATGCTTACTAGAAAATTTGAGGACCTAAAAGTTACCTAGGATTAATCATCCAAAAATATGCCCACCTTAGCTTTCCTTTGAAAGAAAGAAGCAGTGGAGTAACTCACCAACCATTTAAAAGCTTATGTGAGCCTTGAGTGGATACAAAAGTGACAGAAGGATGAGGATGCTCTCACACATGGCACATCCTCTTTGCTTGAAGATTTTGACTGCAAAGAGGAAAAATTCTAACAATTAAGAATGCCAAAACAGTGGTTTTTAAATTATCCGGACAATGGATGATGACATTCCTTAAACAATTTAAGATGTCATCACACCTTTTATTTTCTTTTTTCATTTCCTTTAAGTTTGGCCTCGAAACACTGTGGTTTGTAATGGATTTTGTTCTCCTGCTGATGGGCACAGGGAATAAATGCTGCAACGTAGTTGTGGTAGTTTTGATTGGCCCAAAACATCAGTAAAGTATTTTTTGACATCTGGGAGAAATTTGGACCCCTCATGAAGCTGTTGTGGTAGGCCTGGGGAGGTGTCTGAGGGGTGGGGAGTGGCACAAAGATGGCTCCTGTGTGTCCTGAGTGCAAGTTCTGGAAGTTTTTACATCAAGTCCAGCAGAGTAAATCTCTGATGGCTCTGAAAGTGATGGACATGCTGCTGGCCAAGTTTGGGCCAATTGGAGGTGCTGGTTACGCCTCTGTGAAAACATATTTAAGAAGAAATCAAAACAAAGTAGGCACGCACTTCTTTGTAGTTGGAGGAGGAGGAGGTGGAGGTAAAAATATGTGAGGGAGAACAGCATGGAGACACCAAGGTCAGTGAAGAAGGTGGGGTAGGAGGTGCTCCGGGTGCCAGAGCTGAAAACCCTCTGCTAGCCGTGGTGAAGACCATGGGGGGAGCAGCAGGTTCCCCCTGCAGCCCATGGAGTCCACAGGAGTGCAGAAATCCACCCACAGCCCACGCCAGAGGAGCATGTGGATGCCTGGAAAAGACTGTGATCCAGTTTGGAGTCTCATCGAAGAGTTAAAACTGCAAAGGCCTTGCAAAGAAGAGAAAGGCCTTGCTCCTGGCATGGAAGCAGCCTGGCCTCAGCTCAGGAGAGTGTGCACAGCACCTTATGGACAAAAAGACTCATGTTGCAGCAGAATTTCGGGCGGGATGTTGCTCGTGAGATTGGACCCACGCCAAAGAAGTTCCCAGAGGACTGTCTCTCGTGGGAAAAGACCCCGTGGCTAAGTAGAGAACTTCTTTTCCTGATTGGACTGACCAGAGAACAAACCCCTGCCCTGCCCCCTGTCTGTGTTGCTGGTTTGGAAAGAGGGAAGGGAGGTGAGCAGAGAGACTGCTTCTTAAGAGTGTGGGGGGTGAGAGCAGAAAAAACTGTCTGGAGAGAGAGATGTAAGTAGAGATAAAGAGTATTTGTAGTAGAAGAATTGTGGTAATGAATAGATTTATGGACCTGCTCTGTAGACTGAGAAAATACCCACACTCTGCCTTCCTACCTGGCCTTATTGGTTAAAAAGAGGAAAGGGGGTGAATAAAAATGGGTTCGTAAGAGGGAGGGGGGTGAGTGAACAAAATAGTGTATGAAAGGTTTATTTTTGCCTTGCATTTTATCCTCCAACTCTGTTAGGTAATTAAATCACTTTTTGCAACTTTAAGTTTGGAGCCTGTTTGCCTTTTTTTTCTTCCGTGCGTCCTCCTACCAGTGTCCTATCTCATTTAACTAACGAGATTGGTGTGTATTTTTGCAGTTTTTTTCTTGCAGCAAGAGAGAGTCGAGGTGCCTGGCGTTTAGTCAGGGTTAAACCCCGACAGTAGTGTAGCAAATCTCTGCAAAATGAGACAGAATCCTGCAGTATTGACACATACAGGATAGACAGTTTTCTCTGTTTAAACTTAGTTTTTCCATCAGACTTGACACAAAGCCCTGATTTCATGATGAATCAGTGTACACTCAGGATGCAAAAACAGGCTCAGAAATGTATGGCACATTGCTGAAAAGGAAATGGAGAAAAGGTCAAGTCTTTGAAGCAAACCTGCTAATTTGGCAAATACAAAGCCTGGTTAGAGAACAATGCAGATCTCAATAAATAGCCAGGGCAATGCTTTGCAGAACCAACAGGTGCTGGATAACCCATCAAACACTATCAGGTTTTTCCCCTCAGTATTTGCAGGCGGAAACATGTGAGGTGATGCTTTCTTTGCTATTTATCTGGCTCCCTGGTTTCAGAGTTGTATGGTTACTACTTGGGAGACATATAATGCGAAATGCAAAGCCAGCTGAAATTGGTAACAGAGAAGCAGGCAGAAAATGCCCTCCACAGGATGAGAATATGTGCTATATAGCTATCCATTTCACTGTGTAAATGCCCATTTTCACCGAAAATAATAGTAACCAGATTTTCTGGTGAACACCTCTATCCACTTAAATGGGATATTTAAACACATCTTTCTATTATGAAGTGCAAACACACCTCTAGAAACTGCATTGCTTCTATCTTAGTTCATTACAGTATTTAAAACATATAGTAAGAACAGTCTTCACTAATGCCTTATTGCGTTAGGCAAATTAATATTTGCCTCTTGTATTCTCTTTACTTTTTTCACTACTTCTGCATGCTTCTAAGAACTCTAGAATCTGGAACAGAAATAGAAAAAGAAAGATAACTTTCTTATCATATCTTTTCTAACCTGAATACTAGACACAAACTTAGGGTAACAAACATTTACAGGCAAATCTTAACAGTGAATAGGCAACTACTCCAGACAATTCAGTATCATTCATAACCAAACTTTTGCATAAGAGCCACATATAAACCTTTAAAAAGGCGAAGAGTGAGACAGTGAAGGTTTTAACCTCAAATGCTTAACCTGATTTTTGGAGAGGAGACTTGGCTACAGTTTCTGGTGTGCTAAGGAGTAGTCAGTGGAACATTTTGATACCCAGATTTGGTTTGTCAATGCATTTAGCCAAATGAACAATGAGTGTTTTGGACTCATTACTGTAGGTCTGGGCACAAGCAATAATTCAATTATAATATGAGGAGACTTGCTTTCAATATTATTGATTATACAATACTTAACAGTGCTCACAGATACTATAATCAGATTAACTGTAGGCACAAAATAGAGAAGCTTTGCAAAAATAAAACTGAAAAAAAATATTTCCAAGCATTTTCTCCAATTAATTTTATACCTGTGTTTTATAGTAATTTGTAACACAGTTACACTTATTTTATTCTTAAATACATTGTGGTATGTGTCTGACCAAAAAGAACATTTGGTTGGAATCTAATTTGAATTAAAACACACCACATGAAGGTGAATATCCTTTCAAGTGGAAGGGAAAGAGAACATTTCAAGTTGTGTATCAGGATTTTTGTACAGCTCTAAAATCATCCAAAAAGAGAAAAGTTCTATACAGTTATTATTTTTGAACTTAAGTTTTTAAAACATTTTCAAACACCCTACGAAAAAAGAATTGGTTTTATGTATTTATTAAATTGACAACTCTAGGTTAATCCACATGAAAACAATGGGAATAACATCCAAAGTGGGTCACTGAAAACTTTTACTTCCTTCTCTGAAGTATTTAATAGATATGTACAGAAGCAAAACTCACCATGGACACGGAAGAGGAGAAGTATATCTCATGTTTCAGATGACTGTATATCATCCAACTGGTAGTCCATTATACCACAGGCTGATGAAAGATTTTGCCATAACCATCAAGATCTTAAGAAGAAATAAAAAATAGAAAAGTCAAAAGACAATCAGACACTGAATAAGTTAAAACTGAATGTTCCTTATTCAGAATATAGTTTCACTGGTCTTTAAAGCATACTTTTAAAAAGACAGTAATAAAAGAGCCTGTTCCACACTGTCACCATCCAGCAAGAGCTTCTCTTACAACCACTGCAATGACTTTTGCTCAGATACTTCATTTGCAGTTATTCTGCCGATTCTTTGCCTTTCAGCTGACTTCAGGGTTCATATTTTTTTTTGATGATGTTTAATGATGACGGTTGTATGCACTGGCCTTTTCTCAAAACAGTATTTTTCAAGAGCTAGTTTCTTTTCCTTCTTGTTTCATTTATGCGGGACTCTAATGTGCATTTTCTACCAAAACACAAAAATCCACCACAAGCCAAAATTAACTGCAGAGGTGGATGGTAGGGAAGAGCACTGCATGTAAGCAGGGAGCAGACAAAGCCAACACCTCTAACACGAGATATGCTGCTCAACTTGGGTTAACAGCACATGCAGAACAAGGAACACCCACCATCCCATCAACAGCAACTATTCCTATTAATTCATTGTTTCTCTTTTGCTAAACACAAAGGCCAGAGCTACAAAGCTTGCATGAGGATCTGATCCCAGAGCTGTACTTTTAAGCACGGATGATGGGCAGAACGGCAAGAGGCGGGTTCCAGGCCAAGTGGCTGTACAGCATGGAAGCAAAAGCCAATAGAGTTTCACTGGAAAGCTTATAATATCAGCAATTTTCAGCAATCTTGTTTTCTGCCAATTAATCCTTAGTAGGCCTTCTTGAAAGAATTTTTTTACAGAACCATTTTTTCTTGGTTCCTCGAAGTGCCCAGGAAGCGCTACAACTTAAACTGAAACACTGGCTTGACCTGAAAACTTGACAAATTTGGGGTTCTTGGGTTTGGTGGTTTGGGTTTGTTTTGGAGCTTTTTGTGTGTTGGTTATTTGTTATTGTTGTTGTCTGATTGGTTGTTTCTTGGGTTTTTTTTTTTTGTTTTTTGCTTCCTGAAAGCAAAAAGGGATGGGAGGCTTCCACCCCTCTAGATGCATCCCATTGCAGCAGTTTCAGATTTAAATATTTCCTCTCAAAAGAAGCTTTCAATTTTAATTATATTTAATGTCAAATCTTAGGTTAAAAGGAAGTTAAGATTAAAGTGAAAATGTGACCCCAGCACAGTGATTACTCTCGAATCAAAAGCTTTTAAAGTTGGATGTTTCAAAACACAGTTTTCATCAGATAGAGAATGAGGTTTTATGAGATTTCAGAGATCTCTCTGATGTGTGGTTTTACATTTTCCATAGAACTGCAAAGAACTTAAAAGCTAAGAAATTGATTCTCTTTTCACCTTTTAGGAGAACAACTTAGGTAAAATGAATATAATTTTCTGACATTTTTCCACAGACTATTTTTGTCTGCATCAATCACACTTTTCTTTTGACCTCATCCTCTGCAATTTTACATCTAAATTCTGTTGATAACTTAAGGACATTAACATGACCCTTCTAACCATTTAACCTTTTAGTCTGCTTTTCTCTTCTAAAAACCCACTAGAAATGCTGAAGGATGGGTTCAACTGAGCATAAATGGGTAGGAAGAATCTTCACAAAAATTTACAATAACCAATTCTTAGCCAGAGTTTTTATACAAGGGAATTAAGTAATTAATTTTCCTAACCATGACAGCTTTTATCATGGTGGAGACCAGTAAAAAAGCCAAAGCAAATATGCTTGGGAAGAGGCATTTTACTCACATACAATAGTCTTTGATGTGTGTGTTCTTCTAAGTACTTTTCTGTACTCACTTTCTCAAGCGCTTTCACAGGACAAAATTATGTATTTTCAAGCATAATTAGGCTTTGTTCAAACAATAAACAACTTTTAGCAGGTCCTACAACAGGCTACTTATTGCTGCTACTTGTCACATCCCTGCTGCCTTTGCAGCACAAATGCTAGATAAAGTGATCTGCACCTATGAAAAGGCACCAGCCTAGCCTGCCAAGACAGTCAGGTGGGCAATAATTGTTTTTTACCTTGAACAGGCTTAGAATTCACTGAAGGACTTCCTTACAGGTGATGAGAGGACAAAAAACAAAAACAAAAACCCCAAAACAACAACAAAAAACCCCACAAAAAACCAAAACAAAAAAACCCCAAAAAACAAAAAAAACCCCAAAAAACCAAAACCAACCCAACCCAAAAAAACCCCATACACAAAAAAACCACCCACAAAAATGAAAGCAAAACAAATAACCCCAAACGACATAAAAACTAGTAAAAAAACCCTGTAGAGTTCATCATTTAAAAAAACTGTGAGGAGACCCTTTCCCAGTCTCCTAGTTCTTTCCTTTAAAAAATATAAAATTAGCATGAGAAATCAGAGAGTCCTTTTTTTTCCTATTAGCACATGCTTGCCTTTCCTCTAAAGC
The DNA here is from genome assembly GCF_008360975.1 of Lichenostomus cassidix. Classification (NCBI taxonomy): domain Eukaryota; kingdom Metazoa; phylum Chordata; class Aves; order Passeriformes; family Meliphagidae; genus Lichenostomus; species Lichenostomus cassidix. The sequence continues at coordinate 44,784,260 of NC_139483.1, read as the reverse complement.
ACTATATTCCACAAAATTTTCAGAAACTTTGCATATTCTTTGCAGTGTGAAGTTGCAGAATGTAGAAGGCCATCAATATGCACAATGGACAGGGCCTGGTAAGGTAACTGATGCAGTTGTATTATAACTTCTGAAGAAGTACATTTTTATTTAAATAATTACTGTTTTAACTTGGAGGTAGATGCTGTTTAAAGTGAATGCACTCTTATATGTCAGTGGATTAGCTACACAGACACAAGCAATCACTGTGACTCAAATTCAAGAGAACTGACTGCTGTGAAGTGCAAAGTTATTAAAACATTTTAGCAGAAGCGCCTGACCACCATTCAGTCATATGATGGAGGGCTTTGTCCTGCAGGGCTAGATTCTTGAGCTGCACTGAAGGATGCTTTAGTGACCAATGTAAAAAGCTGGAAATGGTGTTTACACATGCTGCTGACAACCTTAATCTGTCAAGAAGATGTCTGCAGAGCCAAAACAATAGAAGGTTTTGGCTGTCCTGTGGTATCCTCACTGCCCATAAAATGAAAAGCCATAAACAGACTTTGATGTTTTCAAATACTTTAAGAACATGAAAGAAAAAATAAATCTTGCAAGGACTAAAATAATTGTATTTTTTGAGTATACACCAAACCAAATAAGGTACTATTCACTAGAAAGAGCCTTTTAAAGGTAGTTACTAAATATTAGCAAAAGTGACAAAACACCTGAAATACAAACAACTAAAAATCTGCTCACTGTAGCCAGAGTCCTAATCTGTTCCCAGCACTTAAATGCTGAAGGTGGACAGTAAGAATTTATTTTGTGACTTCTTCGCTGAACCCAAAACATCTAGTTGAATTACAGTTGCATAACTACATAAAAAACAGCAGTCCCTGTGCATCAGCATTTATATTGGGACTACATGTCCCTGCAGCCAGCCCCCACAGCATCAGCAGTGCTCCAGCACAGGGACAGGGACTGGCACTGGTACCCAACTCAGCACCAAGGGCAGCCTGCTTCGAGAGCACAGCCTCTAAGGTCAGTAAAATGAAAAAAGAATAAGCTGGTATCTGAGAATGAAGTAAAAATTTTATCCTAGATTCACATCTCAGAAATGTGGATCAGTTTTAGGATGTACACATCTCACTGTCATTGCCACAAAAGCCTTTCTGAAAACCAGCAATTTCCTGAGTGTCTTATGCAGCTACACAGGCACCCAGATGGAACACGAATTAGCAATTGATTTCATTAATTAGAAAAGTTGTTGTGAAGGAAGTGAACATTACTGACAGAAGCAGTTTGCAAGCATTGTTCTCGAATGAAATCTAAACTGTCATTTCAACAAAGGCAAAGGATTCTTTTTTTTTCCTGACAAGCAACCTGCACTGAAAACTAATTAGAAGCCACAGGTATTTTTCGTGTAGTTCACACTCAGTGAAAGGCTAATCTCGAAGAGCCAGTTGCAAATGGCTCAGCTTGTACAGATAAAGCCAACAAGTCACTCGAACACCCTTTCTTGTCAGATCACACAAGCCTGCCCCAGTGCTGCTCATCTGAACAGGCAGAGTGGAATGTGGTCATTCCCACAGCCACTGCCTCTGCTGCTCTGCATGCACCCCGCTGGGCCACCATGCATGTTGGATCCATGCTTCGATGTCAGATACATTCATCTTCATTCCTTAAAAGTGTAACACACAGGAGAACATTTTTTGGTACCCGCACCTCTAATTGTAAGCATAATTCTTGACTCACGTTCTTTTTGCTCTAAATTAGCCAAACCAATGGTTACTTCCAGGCATAATGTAACAAAAGGAAAAGAAAAACCCAACAGTGTTGCCAGCTGTGCAAAGCAGGAAGGAGACACTGTGTAAATGCATATAAGGGCTAAAGAGGTTTCATGACAAAACAGGTAAGTTACAGATGGTTTTAAATCATGGACTATATTCAAACTGATTGCTATTTACACAGTTTTCCTTGTTTAAGTGAAAATTCCTCATCAGGTTTGGTTATACAAAAATTTGTATCAACAACATGCTAAATGGCAGTTGATTATTCTAACACACTGAAAAATAACAACATATGGTTTACAACAAAACACCTTGCATTTGTCCCCTTAAAATGAACAAAACTGGATTGTATCCAAATTACCAAGAATTTTGGCCCCTAACAACTAATATAACTTGTTTTAATCAAATTTTGTTTAATGTTATGAAAATGCAACATTTTAAACTGTGGAGTAGCATATTATTGCTTGAAACCCTCAAGTTTGTTTTAAGAGTGAGACCTCATGACCACAATGTCTAATGAGTCCTGATAAATGATAATGATAATGAGTCCTTTGGTCTTTAAACAAACTGTACTAGCCACTGACCTATTTTCAAAGTTTAACCAATTCAGCTTGCACTTACACCAAAAATCTGTTAGTCAGAGGACAAAGAATATGATCTTCCATTAAAATGCTATTTTCCAAAAAGAAGAAATGTAGGGGGAAAAAAATGGAACAAAGCTGCATTTGAAGCACAGTTAATTAAAAATGCATCTGGCAGTATGCATTTAAAAAGAAATAAACATTCTGGTTATTGGCACCAGTATCCACCTCCACCATGAAGGGCAGCCTGCTCTGAGAGCAGGGGTTCTAAGTTGAATGCAAAAAGACTCAGATGATATCAGAGGATGAAGTAAAAATTTTATCCTGGATTCACTTCACTCTCTAGACAGTTTTAGACTGTACATGTCTCTTACTCTCTTTGCCATAAAGACACTTCTAAAAATTGGCAAGCTCCTGAGTGTCCAATGCAGCTGTGTACAAGTATCCAAAAGTAACATGAATCAGCAATTTTCACAAATAATTGGCTGATAATAACTTTCCAAAGAATGGATTTTCACTCAAAGAAAGAAAGGACTATTTACCTGTGATTTCTGAACAGTGAACTCTGCTCATAACAGAGCAAGTGAGAATATGAAACATAATTTACATTTCTCTTGCATCTTTCTTTGCTTTTTTTTCTCATAGTGATCCCCCACCTTACTATATTCCCATTCAATGCTTGCAATGACTTTAAGGCTATTTGCCTCAACTCTTCAAGACTCTGAGATATATAAATTATTACTATTTTATTGTAATTTATTTTAAAATGATCTAGTAACAAATTGTTGAGCAAAGCAAGCATTTGTATCCTCATATGAACCAAATAATATTTTAAGGAACTAGAGAAATTCCCATGCAGCCTGTTGTGCTATATAACACTCAAACCAGCAGTTTTTCTGTACAATAACTTCTGTACAAAAATTAGCACCTTTTGCCTGTGTGAGACGTGAATAAAGTAGAAGAACAAAGTCAGAATTGATGGCTTGAGCACATATTCTAGTATTTAGCAATAATAGTTCATTAAAAAAAAATCAAAAGAAAATTACCCTTAACCAGGAAATCATCCTTACCCAGGACAGATTGTGGATGGAGCTCAAAAGCAGAACATGGTTCCCTTAATCATCTTACTCCCACACAGCAGCAATGAGGTTGTGCTTAGCATTTGCCCACAAAACTAATCCTTTAGGGAACTCGTGTTAGTTAACAAAAACCCTCTAAACAGACGAGCCAGATCATCCATCACTTGTTAAAAAACAAACAAACAAAACACAAACCAACAAAAACCCACAACCTTGAAATACTCCCTGTGATATATTGATTATATTGTAATAAAACCTCTCTAGGAGAAATCAGGTTGCAACAGCTTCATGGCATCTCATTCTTAATGCAGTTCAACATCAGCAACACAGATCTGGATTCAGGAGTGAGGGGATGAGACTGATTGTAACCTCTTCAGAAGTCATTAATTCTCCTCTACAGTATGAAGAACACCCAGACTGGTGCAGCAAACACCCACTATATACACTATTTGGGATTACAAGATCTGGAACCAATCCTGGTTTCTTGGAAGCAAAGGTAAAATTTAAGATGTGGGGTAAAATCAAGAGTCAAAAATCCCCAGGGATCTTACAATTAGAGGTTCAGGCTAGAAACGTGGGGGTGTTTCTCAAAGCATGCAGCAGGAAGCACTGGAGAGAAAAGAAAATTTTAAAACTGTTTGGGAAGCAGTTAATAACTGTTGGTACTGCACTTCACTCACTTTGTTTGTGGATGAGTTACTGAACACTTGAAGATTGACTCTGAAACTTGCCTATGATGTTCAAAGCAATTCACAGACCACATATTCAGAGTGCAAGTTTTGGGACAGAGGAGGTAAGAACCTCAAATAATGGAATATAGGAACCAAGAAATTACTCTTTATCTCTTGGGGAAGGCATCTAGCTGGCCCATTTGTCAAAACTTTTTTCCTTGGAGGGGCCAAAGAAATGATGGAGTATCTGAGACACAGTCATCAAATTTTCTTCTCATTGCTAGAACAACTGTATTGCAAGTAACATCCTGAAAGTAGGAGCAAATTCACAAAAGATGGAAAGAGAGTTATAAAGTTTCATTACTTTTTTCTTTTAATTCTGTATTGCAAAATCACTAAGGACCAAATAATTTTGCTATAATTAATATGACATAAAATATTCAAAAGGCTTTGAGGTAGCAGAGAATATTCATCAGTTCACAATACCCTTTAAATTGCTGAGCAAATTAGTTCAGAAGATGTCTTCTGTTATTAATGCCTAAGTACATATTGTACAAATCCCAGATAACCAAGTTATATTACTGATTTTTATATGGGTGATAAAACACAACGTTTAAAAACCTATTTTTATTACCGCTTTAGCATAATTCTTGTTGTAACTTAACCCCAGGCACAGAGAGAGAGAATCAGCAACATTTTCCCTTGAAATACCAATGCTTTCCTGACCAAGATGTTGTTAGCCAGATCTTAATATTCTTTTTCTGCATTACTCTTGCTCTGTTACATGGTCTAGGAAGGTCTTATTTTTTTTAGGAAATAAGAAGGGACAGAGAATATTTTTTCTGCTAATATGATCTAAACAAATAAGATAAAGAATTCAGATACTACAAGGACATACTGTTCCCTACTATGTGGTAACTTTATTAGTAATAATTATGAGAATAAGTTACACACAAAAATCATTCAAAAGAGATTAAAGGCTTATGCTAAACTTATAAAAGCTATGACCTAAAGGCTAACCTTCAGATATTAAAAAAACCTTCCAAAAGGCAAAGAAGAACATGCTATATATGGAAAGATAATCACTTCACAAACTTTAGGCAGATGTCTGAAGAAACACATCACTCCTGTTTTGCTTCATTAGAACAGAAATTAGAAATACAAATGGAAAGAGAAATCATAGTTTTCAGCCTTGACAGACTCCAACAGAACACATCCTTTGAAACTACTCTTTATCCCATACCTTTTCTGTAGATGGAAGAGGTACAAATGCTTGTGCATAAGAGACAGACACATTAGTATAGTCAAAAAAATCCAACTCCTCAACCTCTCTTCTCAGTGGATTATAACTTTGTTAATTCAGCCCATTGGGCTGTAGGTTTCTATGCCAATGGACTTTTTCTGCTTCCAAAGACCCAGAAAGAACACTTCAGTAATTAAAAAATGATACACTGAGGAAACTCCAGGATATCCAGCCCAAAAACTGACCTTATTTCCTTGTCTGGTGACCAGACTGGAAGAGTTCAGCAGGTGGCCCACAGGCTCAGAAACACTTCTGTGAGCACAGCAGCAAAGCCTCACTCCTCTTGCCATGCACAGGCAGGCAAGGTTCTACCTGCACTGAGGAGATCAGGCAGTGTCTGGAGAAAACTTTCACCACCGAGTTTGACCAGCAAGCACCACTATGTCCTGCCAAGAGTATTCATCAATACCATCCTACCTTTCCCTATGCCCTCTGAAATAGGCAACTGCTGAAGAGAGAGAGCATAAAAATCCAACACTTGCTGTCACTTAAAAGTTAACTCTTCAGAGAGGAGAATGATTTCAAGGCTGGTAAAGGCTTAAAAGACAGATTATTAGGTATTTTCTACATTTTATTTCAAAATCTGTAATAAAAAATTAAACCAGAATAATTCAATAGAACATCAACAAAGGAAACTGCTTTCATTAAAGCACAATGTTCTTCTTTGGTCACAATTTATTCCTTATTATCCAGGATCATTCATATTGCCCACAGAACCATACAACCTTGTAACTGCTTTATACAAAATACTAGGAAAATTGTGTACTTAACAAACCCTACAAGAGTACGAAACTCTGATCCTACAAGAGTACAATACAGTTTTACAACTGGTATCAAAAGGGTAAGGGAGAAAATAAAAAGCAGCTATTACTGGTAGAATACTAGAAACTGTGTAATTAATTCCACTTAACAGTTACAATCTGTTTATTGTCTCTCTCTCTTTTTTTTTTTATCAGATTACATGTAAAAAGAGATTTGAACTTCATTCAGGCACATTCCAGAGCAAGTTTAAAAAAATCTCAATTTTTTTTTTTCTTAAGAGACATCCTTTTCACATGGAAGATGATTAACCATAATGTTTTATCAATTAAAATATTTTTTTAGAAGTACTAAAGAATTCTGAAAAAACAGTCTAAGTTTTGAACACACAAAAAATTGGTGTGTTTATTTCCAAAGCATAAGTTACAAGGGAAGATGGGGTGGACATGTTTTTTTATTTAGATTAGTGTTTGGTTAGTTTTGTCTTTAACAAAGAATGGAGTCCTTGTTAAAAAAACCCTGATAACTAAAATTGTCTTAAGTTCTTCATTTACATCACTATTTTGCTATTGCTACTGTTTTTAATAAAAAGACAATGCTATTTCTATACATTCTTCACAGAAAGCCTGTTAATCTTGGTGTCCATTCATTTTGCAATAAAATCAATAAAGATCAATACTATCTACACCTGTATCTGCAACAATACATCACAATTCTGGGATCTAAAACACACTGTCTTTTTCCTCCAAGTAGAACTAACCAGCAATTCCTCAGACACTCTGGTGACAGGGAACTGTGTTTATATTTTAGATAGTGACTTCGATAAGCCAAACATTAATGACCATCTCCTTCCAGGCAAAACAAACCTTTTTTGTAACAGAGCTTGTTTCTCCAGAGGTTTCTAACAGACAGTAATTGTAAGTGTATGATTTTAATCTCATCTTGAGGAATTTGTGCTGAAGTTCACTTTGTACATCCAGCCAAACTAAAGATTTTCGTGCCCTGTGAACTGAAAACATTTGATTCTCCCAAAGATGCTAACATTTTCTTTATAAAAGAGTGTAAGCCACCAAAGTGAGACAGCTGAAGAACTCCTAATAAGAAATACATCCATATATTGTCAATATTATAGTTCTTTCTTCCCAAGTACAACTTATGCATGATTGTCTTGTTTGCTTTTATTTGCTTTCATATTTTTCCTTTGCTTATCTCTTTGTCATGCTTGAAACAGCTTTTCTATCTTTTTAAACACTTTTTCTTCAGAAGCTTGTCGGAGCAAAAGAGTATTGTACTGCCTCTGAAAGGAGCCCCATGAGCTCAGACTCTCATTGCCAACAGTGGCCAAAAGCAAATATCCAGGCAGCAACATAAGTGATCCACAAGCACAACCCACCTATTCCCCAGCTTCCAGACACTTGACAGAACCACTGAGCCACATATGGTGGTGGCTTCTGTGCATGGTGTTATCTCCTTCTCCTACAATCCCTCTGCAATTCTTTCAGTTTCCCTTGCTATCCCAAATAAGTTTATAACAGCAGCAACATCAGTTGGAGACCAGCACTCAGCTGGTCTCCAACAAAATATATGCTCACTTGAATGAGCATTTCTAATGTCGGGTTAATCACTACTTGTTGTATCAGCTACAGTAAAATCATGATAATACAAAATGAAGAAACATCCTCATTACAAGGTGGTTTGTCTGTTTTCTCAGTTCTCAGTAAAAACTCTCCAAAAATGGAATGCAGACATGAGTCCAGTCTCTGACTTGTGAGCTTTCCAGAAGTTTCAGGATGAATAGGTAGTGGAAACAGACAGTAGTAATGAAAGAAGGCCTACTAAAAATGAGCAAGAAACACTCAGTATTAATCTGCTTTGTCTTGCAGCCATTCCATCTGCTGGCACCAGGAATACATGCAGATCTGTCCCTTCTGAATTGGGTCCACCCAGAGGATGATAGGAAAATGCTGATGGCATAAGACAGAAAACAAATTAACACCAAATAAAGCTTTGCTATTTTCTTTGCTTATAGAACAAACTGTTTCAAATTCCAGATCTAAACTGCATATCCCAATATTATGGGGGGGGAAAAATGCTGTTTTAGCAGCAAACAGTAAGAGAAATATTCTGGTAATGGTTGCATGAGAGAAAGGAAAAGAGAAAGCAATAGAGCTTAGAAAACACATTTTTATTCTTCTGTGAGAAAACGTGTCACAAAGAGAAAGCCCCATTGCTGTGAAGAATGGTCTGTTATAATTTTCCTATAGACAGAGACTTTATTGACTGGATATTAGATACTGAGAGAGGTGAAGATACAAGTCTGCACTGAGGTCTGCCCAAAACTAAGTGTGCCCAGGGTTGGATGGATGACTTGGAGAATGCTCTTTATCTTACCCCATCACAGGAATCCTGGCAGTCTCCATCAACAAGTTAAACACAGCATGCAGTACCATGCCTGGTGATAGAGGAGCTTGTCTATACAAAAGACTTTCCAAGCTTGATGAAATTTGCACCTGCCTAGTGAGGTCTTTATTTCCTGGAAAGACAGAAGGGCTCTGAAGAAATGTAATGCAGGAGCAGAGAAACACAAGGGAATGAGTAAGAGACACTGGGGGTGCCAGATGGCAAAAACTGATATTCACATCTGGCAAGTTTCTTTCACCTTTCTTCTACCTTAATATTCCAAGGTTCTCAGAGCAAGCTAACTTTTTAAAAATCAGAAAATTACAACACCACAAAGAAGAACACCTTAAAACTTGGCTCTATGGGACATTTGCTCTTGTCTTCCACTGTTGGTAAGTCTTCAATTGACCTTTTCAAGGTCTTGTGTACAGCCTGTATAGCAGCCCTTTCTGCCAGAAATCAAGCAGTATGCCATTGGCAGAGTTCAGGAAAACAAAGTTAATGAGGCAGTAGTGTTAGTGGGAAGGCTTCTTGGACCTCACCAAATGCTACTGAATTCACAGCTTATTACAGGTGTGCTGTGAGTGTGCACATAAACATGCAGAAAGTGTTAGAGAAATACAAAGAAGTAAATACTGAATCCCTAACTGGTATTCTGTTGCATAACTCTGAAATTCATGGAAATCTACCTGGTTTCAAAGCCCTGACACATCCCTAAGATAAAGGATTTTAAAGATGCCTTAAAGCACCCTGAAGAATGTATCTTACTATATAGAGCAAGAATAAAAATAAAGGGGCAGGAAGCATTCTTGTGGTAAGAGGGGAGAAAAACTTACAAAGTGACAGGCCATGAACAGTACCTAATCATATTTCAGGGGCTCATCACAACAGCTCTGTAAATTAAGGAAAGCAAAAATCAGTGCACATTGCAGGGAAGTAGCTGCTGCTGAGCTGCACACGCTGCATGTCCAATTTTGATACCTGATACAGGGACAGAATTTGTCACCTTGCCCCCTTGCCGGCAACTGTTGTGAACAAAAAGCACAGCAGAAGGAAGACAGAAACATCTTAAACCTCTCTCAGTATCAACAGCTTGGTACTTGTATAGTATTTACAGGGGGATGCTGCCAAGACATTGACCTCCAACAAAGCCTAGAGTGTGTGAATCAGTGAGGTTCAGCATAATCCCCTCATAAAATCTGGTAGTGAGTCACCAGGCACAAACAGCCTCCTGCTCCTTCTGCAAATGAAGAAGCAGGAAAGGGATGAATGAATGAATGAATGAATGGACGAACGATTTGTATATCTCTTTTCTCTGAAATCCTGGCTATGAAGAGGACACAGGCAAACAGAAAGCAGCAGCAGTTGCTGAAGGACATCACACATGAAAAATGGTAAAGAGAAGGGTCAGAGAAGAAAGAAACAAATATAAGACGATTCCAGACTAAAACGATAGTGTCTTCTTAAGACAGTCTGATTCTCAGACACACTGTCAACTTAAGCATCACTTAACATTTTTGGGCCTGAATGAACAATGTCATATCTTCTCCACTGCAGATCTTTCTTGCCTGAAAGACAATCATAAAATAGTTTGGGCTGGAAGAAACCTCTGGAGGTCATCTAGTCCAATCCCCTACAATTAGAAGGGACATCTTCAACAAGACCAGGTTACTCAGACCCCTGTCTAACCTGACCTAGAAAGTTTCCAATGATGGTACATCCACCACCTCTCTCAGCAACCTGTTCCAGGTTAAAAAAAAAAGAATTTAAAAAAAATTGCCTTATATCTAATCAACATTGATCCCCTTTCAGTTTAAAACCATTATCCCTTGTCTTATCATTACAGGCCCTGCTAAAATGTCCCTCTCCAGTTTTTTTGTAGCCTTTGAGTACTGAAAGGCCACAGTAAGGTCGTCCCAGAGCCTCCTTGTCTCCAGACTGAACTATGCCAACTCTCTCAGTTCTTCCCCATAGGAGATGTGCTCCAGCTCCTTCATCATATACATGGCCCTCCTCTGGACACATTCCAAGTATGTACTCTCTTAACTTTAGTATGTCTTTCTTCAACTACTACAACTATTCTGGGTTTCCAGATAAAGACATTTAAATGACCCTGCATATCATAAAAAGCTTTATTAAGTTATGACTGGACAAAACTCCAGTTGTACATACCTGTATATCAACAATAAAAAAAAAGTAATCTGTGCTTCCTAAAGGCAAAGGATCAGAAAGTGTGAAATCCTTTAAACTTTGTTTTTAAAGCATGAAAAGGGCCCACCACATACACATACACTTTCAATGCTATGTGAGAAAATAAGTACTTTAAAGGACTATTTTTCCCTGTGAAGAAATAAAAGGCAGAATTTCCCTTACAGCTTGTGCCAGGTAGAGAGCTGTAACTGTACAATTTTCCATGAAATCTGCTAACATCTCACAAGTAACTTACTAATTTTTCAGTTCATTGCTTGGCTAGAGATACCTAAATTAAATCTGGACATGTCACGTCCTTGGAGTCACCCGTTTATACTGGGACAGTGTCAGGAAGAGATCTGCTTTCCAAGACAGCAGTGTCAGCAGATGCTGTTGTAATTAGGGTATCAGACTGACTTTCACCAGGAAGATGATCCATTCCTGGCTTCAAAATAACATTTCTGCAAGGCCTTGAGAAAGTCTCTTAACCACTTCACACTCCACCTTCAAAAATGAGTCAGGTTATAGAAATCACACCAAGAACCCAGGTTAGTCAGGTTGTACCTGGATTCAAATTAATCCAATCTCCCTAAAAGGGATTCCCATTTTTTAAACATGTATTTTTGCTCCTGAAAAAGGTGAACATTTAAATACATCTTTTTAATTGCTTCCTGCTCTAAATGTGTCAAGCAATTCTGAAGCACTAAAAATGTTTTGGCATGTAGTCAAATAATACAAAAAATAAAAATTAATTTATATCATTTTCCTTTTTTCTGTTGTCAAAATGCAAGTTTTCTCTTGTCATCTTCCAGGAATGGCCAGTTTTACTAATCACAGAGAGCTCATTTGGCTATTTACAATCCTCTTGTGCGCCATAAAAGGCAATTAAAATAAAACTTCATGTTAGGATGTCTTTATCTCATCAGATGCATGGATGATTCAATTCTGCTTTATTACTTTGATGTCCAACTGGAATAAACTTGGTTTAGGATAGCAGAAAAAAATGAAGGAAACAAACCAAAAAGGATGGCCAAATGGAGGGAGTGAAGGTACTTTTATCTCAAAAATGCATGTCTGTTAGAGCTACAGGAAGCCTTTACATATTGAACCATCTTTCACTTTCCACATTTTTTTCAGAAGTTCACAGGCAGGAGGCCTCAACTCCAGGAACAGAAAGCCTAGAAAATATAAAACTACTCCACTCCACTCCAGTGCATTAACTTATGATGCCTCCAGGTGCCTATGCATAACTATGGTGATTTATACTGAAGGAACAGAAATCACAGTCAAGAATTCAGAGACTAAAACTCAGAGTAAACTACTTATTTTGCAATCAAAAGCAATGTTTGCAAAAAAGATTCTTCAGTGAATCTGTGTGACTGTCTACCAAGGCAGAGAGGTGCTCCAAGGCATGTATATTCCTCCAGATTTGTTACAGTAGAAGTGATGTGACATTCCAGAACTATTTTTTAAAAATGCTTATTAAAAAAAGAAGAATGGTTCCAACTATCAAAGGAAAATAAAAACTTAAAGCTGTTTAACATTTGCAACAAATCCCACATATCATATTCATCGCTGCATTATCAGACCAGTGTTTTTATCATTGCTTTGTTCTCAACTATTTGTAACAATTAAACAGTGAAAAAGTTTTCAGTCATTCTTGAAAACATCCAGAGGCACCAATAGTCTTTGATATACAGTTATTGGCAGTACACAACCCAGGGGGTTCTGTCTTACAACCACAGGATAACAGATGAAGCTTTCTGTATTTTTACTGTTTAAAGCTGCATTTCATATCTATTTCATTTTTAATTATCTCACTTTGTAGAAAGATTTTCTTTTATTCCTGCCAATTCCCACCCCTCCATTTTCTATTACATGCAATACATTGTGATTCTTTCTGCACAGATATATGCCAGTAGACTTGTCTCCATGCTGCAATATAAGAATGTTAGTAATAGGAAAAGAATCTAAACTTGTCAGAACTTTTTAAATTGATCCATAGAGAGGCATAAATCAAATTATACCACAATCACCAAAACTTGTTTTTGAACCTCTAATCATTCAGTAATGAGACACTGTCAATTTCACATAGAAGAACAATTACTTGTTCCCTAGAAATTATAGCCTGAAGTCAGAAAGGTTTCCCGTTAGAAGAGATCTATAAATTACATTGTACTTCCTGAAAATCTTCAGTAGTGAATCTCAGACAGGAGATGACTTCTTATTTATTTCCTTGAAATCACCTTACCAACTTCTGGCAGAGGTAGGGTCACAAAGAGTTTTTTCTCTCACTATGGACTATGGACTGTCCTATCAGCTGAACTACAATAATCTGTTTTTGAAATTCTTCCATACTTTGTATTTTCTTGTCATAACACATGTTACTGAGACACAGAGTAACAAAAGACTAAATAAAGGACACTGTCACAGCACACCGTGCAGCTTACACGTAAAACAAAACCCTCAAGATTACTATGATTAACAGTGTAAGGCTATGTCTGTCCTATTAACAAATACTCACAGTAGTTCTACTTTGAAACAAAATTGGAGAAGCCACCCGACAAGGGAGAGCAGAAGATGCCACATAAAAAGCCTGAGCAAGGGACTAGTTAAGTAATAATCACATGCTGCCTCTGTGACACAGGAAAAGCCAGCTGGCCATACAGAGGGGATAGTGCCACAAAATACATTTAGTAAAGCACATTGATACACCACGTCTATAATGGGAAAAACAGAACCAACAAGCTGTAGACAAAAAGCAGCCAATTAGAAACAACTCAGAGAAGATACAAGTCTTAGAGAGATAAGCAAAGGTATCTGTGGAGAGACTAGCATGCAATCCATACTGAAATAAAGGATGCTGCTTGCCTCAGCCACAGTAGGTAAGAGCCCTAAAAGCATAATCTCTCAACAGAGAGCAGGCTGGTCAGAACTGGAATGACTTCTTGGCAGTGACATTTCACCGTCAGTTTGCAGCAGCTGAAGCACAACCCATGCACAGAGTGCTGCTGCAGAGAGGCTGCCCACCTGCTCTGCTGACAAGGTGATCTGTGCGTTAGATGTCCTCTCTGAAGAAATGCTATGCATGCTCCCTGTCTCTTCCCAAAACAAAGCATAATTTACTTGTTTACATCCATTGCCTGTCAAACAGACAGCTGCAATCTATTTGGAAAACCTGGTTTTATTTCACTTTTGCTTGATTTCATGTGAGACGTGCGTATCATACCAAAACACACTTGAATTTGCTTGTTTCATACCACCAGACCAGCTCAGTCTGTCAAATGTGTTAAAGCCATGCCCACTCCTGCTTTGGTAACTGCAGAAGGCTTCTAAGTGCTTCTGCCTAAAGTGCAGCAAGGGATAGAAGAGAAGAGGAAGACAGGCATAAGTCCAAAAAAACCCCAAAACCACAAAACAAACATAAAGCCCCATGCCCAGTAATTCCCAGCAGAACCATCTCCTTGACAAAGACATTTGTCTCCTAGGAGCTTCAGGAAGACTCTGAAATCTGTAATTCACATAAGCCACAACCAGCTACACCAATATAACACAACACAGACTGGGACAGAAACACATGACTTAATACACTAAGGCTAAGAGGAGATTTTTGAACTCTTCTTTACTGGAAAGCCTCCCTGTGTTCATATTTGCATGAAAAATGTTTCTCAGAAGATCAAGTACATAGACTTGCAAAGCAGGAAAGAGAGAGAGAGCTGCCACACCAAGCCCACAAAAACAATTTAACTGAAGCCAGGTGTGCCAACCAGCACCCCACACCTCCCAGCACATATGTAGGGAAGAAGGAGAAAGGAGAAAATACATCCATCAACTCCTTTATCATGACAAAATGGAGACTTTTCAATTTTTGTTTCCTCATTGGGACAAAACCACAATTTTGAAAGTGCTTTCTTAAAAGCAATATTTTTGGTTTTCAACAGGCACTAGCAATAATCCATTACAACATCAAGTGTCAGCTCCAAGCATTTGAAAGCTGTAGATCACATCAGACATCTGCCTTTAAAAGGCAAATTGCTGACTCATTTCTGATCCACCATGCTTGACATTCTCATCCTCTCTTAGTGATAGCCCAACCCTTTTGTTTCTTCCCTGCTCTTTCTTAAATAGGCTTAAATTAATTGCCTATTAGATACAATAAGTGTTGAGGATAATACTGCAGCATATTTCAACTCCTTTCATAAATCAAAGATGCTTGTTATATTTTTTGAAGGATTTCTTTTATGCCTGTGTTATAATTATACTTCCACAACTACCCTACCAATTAATTATCAAGTTTACATATGCATTTTAACCAATCAAATACTAATTAAAAAATACATGTGTAGTTTCTGAACCAGTATAAATTTAAAACTTAGCTTCGAATTATCAAAATACACAGGCAGAAAAAAATTTTGCTTTAGAATAGTTTCAAACAACCCACTGACTATACATACACTTTTTAAAGATTAAGAAGTTTAAAAATTAAGAGTTGCTTTTAACACTGTGAATTTTAAAGAAATCTTATTCTTTTTAGAAGTGCTTCCCAAAAAGAGGCATTACTTCAAAACTCAACACAGGAAAGATGTTAAGAGTCAAAAAAGAAATTGCCAAACAGGAAAAAGGCAATTAATTTAAATATTCATTTAAATGTAAACTACCAAGGGGGAGGGGGGGAGGAAATTATGAAGTACAAGGCTCAATGTTTTCTCTTTTATCCACCTTAAAAATGATGACAAGCTTGATCTAAAATTTAAAAGAATTTTATAATCGAAGTAATGTAATCTTCCTGTGCAGAAAATAGATCAGGATAAACTCCACTGGTGTGAATGTGAAATGGGATTTCTGGTTTAATTTCCTCTGAGAAGTCAGTTCATGACTGTCAAGACCAGGTAATGAAGCAACATGCAGTAAGTAGGCAGTAAGTAGGGACCCCCAGGGGCTTTGCATTATAATCACACCACTGATCAGAAAAACACTAATGCATATGCAACCAGTGATGGATAAAAGGACTGAAACACTGGAGCACAACAAATTTTTTTTTTTTATTAATAGACAAAAGCTAAAGCCATGGAAGCAGCAATAGACGTACTTTTGTTCTTTAAAGAAATTGGTTTACCCAGACTTAAATTAGCTGCTTTTTTTTTTTTGGTGTTAATTTGAAGAGGAGCTAGAGGCATGAAACTGTGTCTTCTGCTTTCAAACTATAAACCACTTCTTTGTGCAGAGAAGAAAAACTGAAAAGACCATTACACAAATCCTGATGCATGGCTATATTTGTGGAAGTGGAAAAGAACAGATCTCTCAATGACAAAAATGATATCCAGGAGTCATTAGCCCTTCAACTTTTATTTTATTAATATAAAAATAGATATAATTTCATATATATATATATATAACCTGGATAAGGACAGATTTTAGCTCTTTACCTGTTACTAGATTTTGTCAATGTAGAATTATATGAACAAGGAATCTGCCTGCTAGCACTGAAGCACAACATCTAAAATTACTACTGGTTAATCCATCTTAAGCGGCCAGCTTTCTAAGACACCTGGGCTCCTTAGAGCTGCCTTGATTCTCAACAAAGTTGCTAGTTACTAAACATTGTTTTCAAACAAAAACAATTCTTTTAAGCCAACATATTTTGCAAAGCCCAAGCATTGTACTTTGAGGGTAAAAAAATTAAAAGCAGAGCTGACACAGAATGAGGCTTAAACAGGTTAGTCCCAAGGCTACTGGCTTTGAACATTCCCACTGGGAAATATTATCAAACATCAAAGTTGTGTGTGGATGAGTTTGCCCATCCTTCCCACTTGTTTTCCTTTATGAAGTCCTTTTAGCTTTGTCAACCCACTGTAATTGCTGTTTCATGAAATTGATAACATTGTACCTAGTGCTCAATATAACACTTTATTAACCAGAGCAAAGCACTCTCCTGTAAATCTCCACAACACTAAACGATTGTGACTCAATGATCTTTGCTCATTCTCCAAAAATTAAAGGATTGTCTTGTTTCGGTATACAAGCCTTCTAGAAGCTTTATAGTTTAAACTTCACAGAGAATGGGTTTAACTGAATACATATGAAAGATTCTTGGAAAACAAATTATTCCTCATTCTCCTGGCACATGAACAATTGCTGTCCTTCTAAGGATACATTAAGATTTATGAACCATCTTTGTCTGATGCCATTTGGAAGAAAGGATAAATTACTAAGCCATTAAAAGTAGCTATATTAATTCAAGCACAGTAAATGCTAAACACTAAACAGTATTAACATGGCACATGTTAACAAAGTCTAATACCTAGAATTCTTTGAAAAATAAATGTTATTTTAAACACAGAAGAGCCTCTTAAAAGTAGCTATGTAGGAATAAGAAAGTACTGCTTCTTTGGGCAAATTGATATAAACATTACAAGCAGTATTTTCTTCCTGTTTTTGCTTCTCCTCTCATTAAAATAATTTTACCACCATCTTATGATTCTTCAGTTGTTTCTCAGGTGGACATATAACACTGTTCCTGCTATCTACCAGGCCACAGTAACTGAAGAATCTTTCACAAGAAAACTTTTATTTCACTCCTCTGATAAGGTTAGTTAACATATATTAAACCAAAACCAAACAAAACAATGAAAAAAAGCCAATCAGACCTTTTTTACATTGAATAGCTTTAGAGATTGACTATCTCTATGAAAATTTTATTTCGAGGAGGCATTCCCACAACAGCCCAGCCCTTGCCGTGCTGAACAAGGGAAGCATTATGTGACAAAGGCAGCACTAAAGCTAATCTTAACTTCACCAGAAAACTCAAGAAGGTGAAGCTTGCTCAAGTACATCCACTGGGCAGTGCCAAGCCTGATTTTAAACATCTCTTTCTCCTCAATAGGTTGAGCATTTCAGCAGCTTTAGACCTTTTAATAATACATACTTGCATCTTCAGTAAATTATGTATTTCAAGAATTTCCCCCTCACCCTCCAAAAGAAATAAATTTCAAAAAAAATACCTAAGTTGCCCAAATGGTAATCATTAAAGGAACTTTCTTCTCTGAAGAGGGCTAATAATTTCATTCCCTACTGTAAGCCAACCCAGCTTCCACAGTCCTTCCCATCCACAATGCCCTCAATATTAAGTATCTGCTTTAATGAATTAAGATAAAAATATTTTAACTTATGTATAGAAACCATCCAAATCATTGCTCATTCTTTTTATGCTCATCCAACTAGCTTAATTGAATGGTAAGCCAATACAATGGCAAAGAGTCAGAGCGATTCAGCAGAAATACTTACAGAAATGTCTCACAGAACAGCAGTAAAAAAGAAGGCTGATATAAGAGATGCCAATCAGCAAGAGGTTTTGGCATGAAAACATTTTCTCCTGCTAATGATATAATTTGAATTATCTGGCAGCATCAAAGAGAGGCAGAAGCTAGTATCTAAAATGATGAAGCTACTGAAACAGTAATAAAGACTTGCATTTATGAGCAGAACCATTAGATAATGCTACATGCCATAAATTAGTGCACCAATAATACAGCATTTGGAAAGACAGACTTGTGATCTGCCACCTTTTTATGGTCTGGCTTCAGCTATTAGGGTCATCACCACGTGTCTTCCCCAAGGATGAGCACCAGGCATTGTTATTGGGCTCCTCCTACATACACAGCACAACTTAGTTATCATTGTTTATCCCATACAGCTTTAGGATGAAGGATTCTCTGGTATGAGCATCGGTGTGATCACACCTCTCTACTGCTTCTAGGAAAATACTTAATTTGCTTTAAGTCTCTTTTTTACTTCTAGTTGCTGTCAAGCTAGAATACATGGCTCTCACACTCCCCAGTACATCAAAGACACCCCTAAGGTATCTTTTTACTAATATCTCCAGTGTACCTAAACTATGGTTTTGCACCACATTCAGAGGGTGTCCTTTGCCCACTAGAATGCTATAATACAAAAGATCAGCAGATTTCCTCTGCTCCTCCAAAAAGCCTGTCCCTGAACAACTTTGGACCATGACAGAAAAAGAGCTCTCTGATCCTGCAATTTAACAACACATGAAGATCATCATGGGACCTAATCATAATTCCTACACAGACAACCTACGCTGTCTCAACCACAAACCAGTTGTGAGGGATATACTGCTTGTTACCATGTGTAGGATGCCACTTCATGTCATTAACACATGGCTTAGTTAAGAAGGGATCTTTTTCACTACTTTAACAGGTAGGTCAGTCCTGCACCACCACATCAAATTCTGCTAATTAGAACTGTCTAGTGACTTTTCTAAATGTTAAGGGCTAAAATGAAACGCAAATTTTGAGAAAGGAAAAATGAGTGTTCCTCTGAAGTTATGGCTACAAGGCAAATCTGATTAAACCTAAACCTCAAATAAGAATTTTGAAGTAATTGATTTTGCATCTGTACAGAAATACAGCTATAATAAGTTACTGAACCATGAAAAATAACATAGAATTCAAAAGGAAAAAAACCTCTCAACTTTTTAGTTTAGTTTTCTAAGGAAGTTTGCACAAGGCCACGTAAAATGTAAGTTCTGTTTTGACAGTGTTGGGAATCTTCTTGAGGAGGACACTTTTAGTCTTTGGTCTCTTGGCTAAGGTTCTAGATCTTAAATCCAGAATTAACAAAACATATTAAAAATGCTGTATAATACCAAAAATATTATAGCTTTATCCAGTCAAATATATAACAACACATTTCAAGAAGATGTAGTATGTAAAACTATAAAACTATAAATTTGACTATCTCTTGTTATGCCCACCAGATGAAGAAATCTCATTAGACTCACAGCACCACAGCTGTTTCTCACACTGGTCAAAAAGACACATTTTAAAGCAGGATTTGAAGCAGACAGAAAGAAATACAAAACAAGAAAACCTGGAAGGGTATAATTACTGAGGTGGGGTTGTTTGTTTTACTTTCAGGCATGCAATACTGTTGCATCTTTCAAAAACACAATCGTGTATGCTGTTGATATAAAAAAAATCAGAGAACATACTGCTTAATTATTCCTCACAGAATAGTAACTAGAAAATATCCTGAACTGTATGGACATCCAAAGGTCAAAACTCATGGAAGCTGACTTGAATCAAAAGTGCAGGGTCACTGATGTGAAGAAAACAGCATAGTTAATATCAGCACAACACTCCAATTAGCACTGCTCAGATCCAGCATTTAACCTGAGCAGAACTCACATCTGAAAAGGCACTGCTTACTGCAAGTCAGCTCAATTATTTTCACTTGGCAGAACTCAGTGCACATATATGTACCAGGAGTGCTGCAGAAAAATCATCTCTCATGGAGGACCATAACAGTAGTATTTTTACTACCTGTCAGGTACCACTTCCTATAATGATGTTCTAAGCAGGTATTGTAAACGACTCTTTCCCTTAGTCCTGATGTTTAAGAGACAATCAAGTTAACAAATATCTAGAATGAATATACACATAGGAAAAACGCCATTTACTGGCACTTTCCTGAACCAAGGGGCTCATTTGTGATGAACACCGATCTATTCTGATATACAGAAGCTGTAAGAATGAAATTCAGCCAGCTGGAACTCCTTCTGGGGACCTAGCTGTGGTTTAACGAATTCTAGGACTAAATTGATATTTCACCACTGCTTTAGGATGGTATTAACCATTGATCCCAGAGGAATCAGGCAAATGGTGCTTTCAGGAGTATGGGCTCAAAGCCAAGTACTAATCTTTACTTAACAGTGTTCACTTCTCTCTTCTGTTTTGTGCACAAGTTGCTTTGCATATACAAAAATCAGACTTTTTGAGTCACTTGAGCTGTCTGCCATGAAGGACCCCAGCCCATGACATCAGAACTGTGAGTGGATTTTTCATCAGTTTTATGGTATTTCTGGAGAGCCAGGAGCAAGGAGCCAGAAATGGCACTTCTTTCACTTTTTTTCCCCCCTCTTTGTGATTATTAACTATTCAATAATAAAAATACGTGCTTTTACCACATTCCTTTTTTTTTTCTCCCCCAAAACTGTATTTTTGTCATTCTGAAGAAAGCCACAGCTCCTGATCCTGACAGGTTCTTGTGAGACTCCTGCCTTCAAACTGGCCAAGTTCTCTCAATTCAGGTATTTAAAACAAGATGTTTTGCCTCAGCCAATTTCCAATTTCAAAAGATATTTGTTTGCTTGCTTTCAGAAAATTTCTAACCAGCTTTAAACAGTGTGTATGTCTATACAGTGAGCTTCTCAGAAATTGTACTTCAGCATGATCTCAGGCACTAAAGTTACAGAATTAAATAATACATTAAAGCCAGGAAGAAGTATTAGCATGAAAGAGAAAGAAAACGTGTTTTCAAGTCATATTTGGAAAGAAATTTCACTAGGAAACTGAATTCATGACACATTACACATAAAATAAGTAGATTGGAGTGGGATGTTTAACTTGCAGACACGTCGCTGTGAAGACAAACACAGAGAAGCACAAAACAAAAGTAGAGGAATCAAGTTTCTTAAGACAAACTAAAAGAACCCTACCATGCAGAAGCAGAAGTCCTATTTTCAGGATAACTGTTTACACATTTGTGCTCCACCGGAGAGAACTGGCAATGACATTTTTTGTGTACTGGAACAGAAAGTTTTCAACTCTTGCAGGAAATGCTGCCAGGCCACAGCTCGTTCCCACTTCCCCAGCTCCCAGCAGAGCACTAGGTAACTGATTTCAGGCCATCTCCCTGAGAGATGTTTATGGGCACTGACTGCTGCTTCTCCAGACGGAGATGGGACAGAGCTTACTGATCCTAACTCAGCACATGGCACCACTTCTCACAAATTTTCTTTCAAATAGCCCACAGTTACACAGTCCATAGAGGTGTGCTAGGAAATTGCAGTGAGTTAAGCAATTTTTTTCCTAAAGAAAAAAGGCAACACACTGAAACAAAAGCAGAGAGTCTTAACTAAGAATTTGAAGCCAAAGTACCAAATTGAATTTGAAAATCATCTTGTTCAGAGAATTTTATCATTTAATTAAAAAATTAAGAAAAAGATAACTTGTACAAGAAAGTAACAGAAATCTAGGCAAAACTAAATATCATCTGAATAAGTTACAAAACATGGTCAGGTTTGGAGATAATTACAGCTGAGTCAAAAAACTCTTTCATAAATGTATCTAGAAGAAAAAGCTTTTGCAAATTATGAAGCTGATACATAGTAAGACTGAAATTACATCAGATGTTTTATGGAGTGTGTCACACAATAGTCTACATTTTTACTCACACATATGCTGCATCTTGAAAATGAAATTCTGCTAGGGTTATGTGCTGAGATACTGAGTATAATCATAGACGGGGAACAGAAGGTAAACCAACCCCTTTTAATATTGTGCCATGCCTTTCTACAGTGCTCTAAGACATGGAACTATGGAGAAAAAAAAATGGCAGATGCCAATCATAAGCAGTCAAAGTCCACCTATCCAGAACTATGCACTTTTTGGCATGGATATTTAGCAAGAATGCTTCCATGTTGACAGTACTTTTTCCAAGGTAAGTTTCTCAGATACTGTGTGAACTCCAATCCCTTTGGTGGCCAGAAGGAGGGACTGTCACACATGCCAGAAGTTGAACAGAAGTGGGTATATTTGTTCCCCCAATTCCTCCCCCTGAAGTACAAGCCTCAGCATCACTGCTAAAGCTCTAGAAAAGCAGAGCTGGGCATGAGTTTGGGCATCACTTTATCTGGTGGTGGGTACCACCACATTTATTGTGCATTGCTTCTAGATTTACCCAAGATGAAAGGAAGAATTTTTTTTGGGAGGGGGGCCAGGGTGGGCAGGGAAGGGCAGTGAGAAGGAGGGAGCAGGGACCAAAACACAAAAAAGAAAACTATTCCAAGTGAAAAGCTTGTTTGGACTCAGCAATGTGGAAAACAGTTCAAAGGGATAAGCATACTAGATTGTCCTAAGGTGAAATGGGATAGCCATTATCCCTCTTCCTTTAAAAGGAAACTTCACACATCTGTGAAGAAAAAGAAAATGGAAGGCAAAAAGGATGTTTACAGTAGCTGCGAAGACTCTAAATAAGAGCTGCAGGGTCTTCTAATACTTTGTGTTTATTTCTGTGGATGGTTAAAATTTTTGTCTTTTAAGGGAAAAAGCAAATAAGCACCATGTGTGACTTCCAGATCCGTTTGTATTTTAAAAGAAAAACAAAGAATTATCATCTCACTTTGGAACAACATCTAAGAGTTAACATTTAATGAAATAAGTCCCTTGATAAGGTGAATGCTAATAATGTTATTACAAACAGCATAGGTCAAACATAACTTCAAGCCCAATCTCTTCATATGCAATGTGCACAGAGTAAGAAATTGCAAATGATTCATGTGTCTACACTCAGACTTAAACTCACAATTCCTGCTAATACCATAATACTTCTGACCTAACTTCATTTTCACATGTCTGTACAGCATGATAACAGCCAAAAATGGTTAGATGCATTTTCATATCTGTACCTGATTCACATTCACCCTTAAAGAATGCCACAGATGCATGCATTTAAATCTATACTGATTATCACACACATTTCTTACTGTTGATAATTCTTAATAATGACATACTAGTTCTGGCATTATACATAAATATTCTATTAATTTGGGCATAATTTTTATGTTAAAAATACAGCCTGGAGTAAGTTAAAAACTAATTTGACCAAGATGGTAAAAAAACCTTGATTTCTCATTTTCTAGAGCAAAAAAAAAGTAACTGTTCCCATTTTTGGCTGTGGTATCTCAGAATTAAAAATTGTGTCCATCCCAGCTGTCTAAAGGAATGTATCCACACACTGCAGTCCAAATTTATACTGTAGTCTAAATAGCATTTTTCCTTCTTTTCCTCTTCCCTTCTCCCTTTCCCTTCCTCCCTTCCCTTCTGACAGTCATTTGCCTTCAACCATTTGGCCCATTTTTTCCCTAGGCATTATCTACTGCAGTGATGTTGACACCACAATCCTGAACCTGCAGGTTTGAACTGAGAATCTGTAATAATTTACTTCAAATGAAATAATAACAATACTCCTCCTCCTCCTCCTCCTCCTCCTAACAATAACAAAAACAATTTAGAGTATCATTCCAATGAAAGTGGGAGGGGGTGAGGGGATGTGACCCTGCAGTTTGGTCATGAGGTGGAAGGAACCGGAGAGGGGCTGCTGGCCAAGACACTGAACACCTCTGCTGAAACACTTGTGCTGACACTGGGAAAGAGGGATAACAATTGGCTCTGTGTGAACATCCAGTCTCCGCTCACCATCACAGGAGACAAGACACACCTGCCCAAGCATGCCTGGAACTGCTTCTCCCACTTGCATACCCAAAAAGCCTCTTTCTTTCCCCCCTCCAACCTTTGCAAAAAGTGCAAAAAAAGGAAACAGTATGACCTGCAGAAATTAGGAGGAGTGCCATCTGTAATCAGCCTTTAAAAACATCTAAATGTCCTACAGCCCTGCAGTCAGTGCACTGTCCCAGGGAGGAAATATCTTTCAGGCAGAGGAAGGAACCAAGCCCAAGTTACAGAATTATTTTCCAAAAAGATGACAATTACTTAATCTGCGGTAGTTTTCTTAACACATCCTTCCTTTTCTGTTGCTTTTTTTGTAACCAAAAAGACAGTTATTCACATTAGCTTTACAAAAGCTCTTCTAAAATATCAGTGGCTTCCTTAAAGAGACAAGGGCTTGGTTGTGGATGGGGGAGAGGAAAAGGGTCAATTGCAGGGAACACACTAGGGCCACCTTCTTCATAGCTTAATGCTAGAAAAACCTATGTGCATTTAAAATACACATTAAAATGTGGGGTTTTTTTTCTGATCCACTCTACCATAAAATATTATATGAATGGCCATTAAGCCCTTTTATTACAAAAAAAGGGAAAGAGTTATTTAGTCACAGGTTATCTTTTACCTGTTCTTAGACGCAGTAAGTTAAAATAACAATGACAGTGGCCAACTTAACTACTAATACTAATGTTTTTGCTTCAAATTAAAAGCAAAATCAGCAAGGAAATAAACAGTTGAAAGTTTTGTTAATGAAAGGTTAAGGTTGCCAGCCACAGTATGGACCCTTTCAAATACCTCATTTAGTCGGAAGAGAAAAATGTATCCAGAACATAAAGTTTACGACCAGAAAGCCATTTAACAATACTTTTCTTCAGTAATACTCTAATAATGACCACCTAGAGTCATCCATTTAGATAATTCTTTTGATGCTGCAGGACCTCTGTCAGAGAAATATATTTGTCACTGAGTAGATTCCATTGTGGAGAAAATCCACATTTAATTTCTATTAGTCAAATAAATACACCTATTTGGGGTAACAAATTGATAATTTGGGACCTAAAGGTAAAAAAAATCTTAAATTGCTTATGTCACAGAAGAAAATAAAACAGTCTTTTACTTTACAGCTGCTGGAATTTCTGAATTACATGGGCATAGTCTATGAAATTTACCAGGGAAAAAGATCCAATCCCTTTCCCCTCAAAAATCCCAAATCCACACTTCAAACAGAAGAGAGAATTCAAGGACTCCAGCCCATATGAGTGAGATGGGTAAATCAGGTGGGCTAAAAAAAAAAGCAGGGCTCAGAAGCTCAATACATGCAAGAATGGAACCCCGAAGTAGATGCTGCCACCTGAGATAAACCAGAGAGGCTATTAAAAGGTTCTGTGTGTCCTCTGCACAGGTGTCACTTCCTTCCTGTGTATTTTAACTGGGAAGACAAGCAATGCAATTTGCTCTGTCACACTGTTTATAATGCTTCCTCCTTAGTAATCAGCTCACTGGCCTGTACAGGAGTGGGAATCAGTGTCTCTCACAGACAGGATCTGGAAAATGCCATTTACCCCTTAGCTCTTTATTTTCTCTCCTTGTAAATTACTACACACTTGCCTCTGTTATATGAATGTTACCAAGACTTTGATGTCTTCAACATTAACAACTGCAGCTGGCTTCAGCATTTTCTGGTATCTATAATCATACTTTACATCATTAGAGAACAGTAACTACAGTATAACAGTATGAAAGCATCAGGATTAGTCACCAACAAATAAAAAGATTGATCTGTTTTCTTTGTGAGTTCAGATAACACAAGCCATGCTTAACTGGCTCATTACATAGTGCATAATAAAGCTGTAGAACTAAATGAATTGCCAATACAGACTAATCATTTCACATTTACCCAAGATGATGGCATCCAAACAAGACTACTGCATTGCAAAGCAGACTTCTTAATTTAATGTGTAGTTCTATAAGCCCTTTTTTAAGAAGGTATCTTTATTTTACACTTGTAAGTCCAGAATAAGATCAGCAATGTGAAACAATGCAGTCACTAAAAGGCCATGTAAGGAGCAAAATGATCTACCGAGTTCAATGTTATAGTTTAAGGATCCAGTCCAAAAAGGTAGAAATATAGTGACCAAGAAAGGTCAATGAATATGATATTTTTCATGGTTCTGGAGATTTGTATGATGGCAAAAAGGAGGATGATTTGTGACTCTACTTCTCCTCATGAAGAGTTTAGCTTAATGTTTCTTTTCCACTTTAAATGTTCTCAAGAAACACATTAAGACGAGTTTAATGTGATAAGAAAAATGGTAGTGATATGCTGAGCAAGTTTTTACGTACTTCAGCCTTGACCTGCAGTATCTCTGACACAAACCAACTGAAGCAGAAAAGGGCACTTATTCTAAATTATGCTTTATTATAGGACAGAAATTCAAGAAAAAATATTGACTAAAACTGCCAAAATTATTTTAATTATGCCTTGCAATAGACTTGAAAGTAGATTTTAAAGACTTTCAGTCTTTAAAATCGGAGATTCAGTACCTTAATATACGCTGTCAGCAAAATGTCCAAAGGGCAACAAAAAGGACAATGACAAGGTTATTAGAATTGCAAATACAAATAAGAACTGCATAGCTCATACATAAGCAAGAATATCTTTTTCAGAACATCTTGTGAATTGATGACAAGCATTCAGAAAGGGAAAAGAGTTTCATAAAAGTAATTTAATTTCATTTATTGATTAATCACAGCTCCTTAAAGCAAATCTAATGGAAAGAACCTAGCAGAAATCCATACTGAAATGACAGGGGAAAATAAAGGAATGGAATTAATTACAGATATAGGAAAGAACTATATTCAAACCTGAAGAAGGAAAATGAAGAAATGCATGGAAAGATATATTGGTACTCAGACACCAAAAACCCTGGAAAGACAGATAAAGGCCAGCACATGGAACTGAACATTTTAAGCTTAAGAAACACTCAGAGGTGCTTCATAGAAATAGTAAATGAAAGATTACATTACACAGCAGGCTTATTTCTCAGAACACACTTTTTAAAAAGTATGTGACTCTGGTTATACGTATAGAAACCCATCTCTTATTAGAAATGTCATGCAAGGATCCATGTTGCATGAAAAATAGATTTTTTCCATTCTTCCACAAAGTTTAGACATGAACTTTAACTAGTTAAGGAGGAAATAGATAATGATAAGTTAGTGTATTTATGAGTTAATGAAATATACTGGGAAAATATATTTTATGACTTGTTCCTAAAAATCTGTGAAATGCTATAAAAAGAATACATTAAAATGATAAAATAATTATTACCATCTTGCCTTCCTGGAGATGTGAAAGAGAATCTGCTGTCCAATTTTAAGAGTAAAACTAGTTCTACTGAAAAGGGTCACATTTATTCAAAAATTTTAATTATAATTGAAAAAACCTTTCCACTGATGGGTTACTTCTTCAGGAAGTACATACATAATGTAATACATACTGAAAAACCTGTGACTGTCAAGACTCTCATGATCCAGGATTCTATACAATGCAGAAGAAAAGCCAAATAACTTTAATAAAATATTATCACCTTAAGAAGCAGTAATAGACGAATGGCAAAAGTTACCAATATGCAGTTCAAAGCTAGGCAATATTTATTTAATATGTATTTGCTAGTATGATAATATATAAGTAGAATGGTAAGCAGCAGCTGGAGTACCTTTCATCAACAAATTCAAACTACTATCTTTAAAAAAAAAGTTTATAAGATATAGCTAAGAAGTATTCTATCAATTGAACTGACACTTGGAATTCAGCAACACTTCCAGAAGACTGAAAGAAAGCCATGTTACAAATATTTAGCAAGATTAATTAGCAAACAAAAAAACCTACAGGTATTATGAACTGGTCAGAAAACAGAAACAGTGCTAATTAATCAAAAACAGTAATGGAAATGAACATAAGTAATGGTTACTCAATATGAGGTTTTGGAACATTACTTTTGTAAAATTGACATGATTATAGACCTGGTTAAGTTTATTACCACCACAACTGATTTTTTTAAGATCTGGTACAACACAGTATCTCAGTTAAGAAACTAATACAATATAAAAAAACATTACAACTTTCACTGAATTGCTTACAAAATTGAATTCAGAAATTATCCTGGAATTAGTCCTAGTAGGTGTTCATTTCTTTATTTTTCTTTTCCAACTTGCTCAGTAAATTTAAGAAATTACAAGCCAGGATTTTAACACTTGCTTAACAACTAAACAGGTAAAAAATTAGGTGTTATGATAGTTCTTGATGACACAGTTTTTGATTTCAAAAGAACTCACCTTTTGAAATCGGTTTTAAGCACCTATCTTCGATTAAAATGAATTAATCTACATTTTTACTGTGGTCTCCATAACCTACATCAATATTGGAGATAGAGTCCTACCAGGATTTGTGACCTTCCAATATCATTGCAAACTCATTGAAAACTAGAAGTAGAGCCGCGGCTACTGTAACACTTTAGATTAATCAACTTTTGTTCCCATATTAAAGGAAATCAATGTTTCCTTTTCTAAATACAAATATTGTGGCTATGCAATATTGGCCAACTTACTGTGACAGCCTTAATGGAATCTAACATAAAAATCAGGCTATTCTTTCACTCTTAAGAACTTCTAACCAGCCAATCAAACCTTGAAAAAGAAAACTGAAAATATTAAGAATATTTCCAACCTATTCATTGGCTTCTGAATGATAACATTGTATAGGTTGCATGTAACACCAAGTGAAGGAAAAACATACTTTATACCAGAATACACTTGCACCTCCTCAAAATGCTAACAAGCTAATATAAAAGCTTCTAAAAATTTCTGGAAAATGATGAAAAAACCTTCCACATGATCAGAAATAATGCCATTTTTAGGACATTTAGCTGTAATTACAATTTAGGCATACCTTAGGCCAAGGAAACATGGGTACAAAGAATCTTTCACTCCACCATCTTAAGAAGAGTTTCTTCAACATTTTATACAACACTAACTCAGCCTGATGTAATTTTCCAGTAATTCCAGAAGGCCTGGCATGCACAAAATAGAGGTCATGTTGAATACCTTGCTCATTTATTTAGTAACTTAACCTTACTATGCCAGAGATACCTATAAAAGGGAGCCCAGAATTAGTTGTCTTTATCTCTAAAGAAATTCAAGAATTAGTTTGCAACTTCCCAAATCTGAGTTGCTGAGATTTAGCTATTGTTAATTTAGTGGGTTTATTACTTATGCATTCTTTAAAAGAGTTCTTAACAGAGCAAGAATCTAATTTTCTCTGGACTGGGAGAAAATAAATGTTGGTTAAAAAAAAAAGTACAGGCTGATCACAATTGACAAAGTGCAGAGCTCTGAAAGTAAGACATCTGGTTCCTGAGACTGACCCACTCATTGAGATTAAAAATAAAGAGAAGATTATGAAAAATCTAGTCCCTGATTCAATAAAGTATTCAACTATGTCTAGCTTTACATATTCAAGTTATCCTACCAAAACTAATGAAATTACTTACTTAAAAAATTATCTCTATGCTCATAGACAATGATGGAGGAGAGAGTGAAAGTAAATTCAGGGAGAAAAAGTAAGGCAAAGCATTTCTGGGGATGAGGCTGCACCTAGCATGGTGGAGAAACTCCAGGAGCCCCCTGTTCCAGAAAAGGCAAGGATTTGGCTTCACTGTTTTCAGATGAGCAATGAACCCCATCCATGCAACGATCACTTCCAGTATCACCTAACATGTTCCAAGCAGCCTTGCTGACGGATAAACAGCAGCAGGGGTTTGAAAAGAAACATCTGGAGAAAGGAGCTGTTAAGCAACTCCATGAATCCTTCCTTTGGGAAGATCAACGAATTGCAGACACTAATTTTCTGTATTTTTCAGGATACATGAAAACCAAAATTTACTAATAATGGATACTTCTAGCGCAGCTTTTCCTCATCAGCAACTATAAAACATAGACATGAGCAACTCAAAGAAGAATTAAGGTACTACCAATTGCTGAGGGGAAATTAAATTCACTGAAGAAAGCTGTTAAAAGCACTTTACCCAGAAAATAAATGTTAAAAAAAAAATAGAAAGGAAACTGGCCAGACTTTCATTGTAAAATTACTAATGGTTGCAGAATAAATTGCTACTATTCCTGTTTCTAATGTGGTAACATTTCTATAGGTTGAAAAAAAAATTTACAGCACAAATAACACCCTTCAGAAATATTTAAATGATCTGAATTCTCCTACTGAAATAATAAGTATTCCTTGATAATAGGGTTTTTTAAAAATTTCCATTTGTTAAAGTAACTGAAAATTAAGTTCAAAAGTAGCTGCTGTTGAAAATTAATTTAAAGATCAAGCTACATTCTCTTATGGAAAATGTAGTTCAAGGAAGTTGAATTGAATCTCAAGAAACCATCATCAAACATTTTATTGAACCATAAAAAACTTCTGTGGTCAGAGAAGGATGTGTCTTGAATTAGGCGACGCTGATAATAATTTTCACTTTTTTATCTATACTTTTCAGCAAAGTTGAACTGCAACATTTAGCCATAAATTATTTCAGTGGAAATAATTAAACAGCTCTCAAGAGCAAGAAGACAGGAAAATCAACAACAACAGGAAAAAAAAAATACTTCTTAAGGAAAACAAGGAGTTGTCTTAAACTATTTTTGACCACTGAAATGAAATTATCTGAAATGACTCATCAAACTCATGTCAAGGAAGGCCATCACTTTCAATTCCCTTAATCTACAAAGAGCAACTTCAGTAATTCAAATGTTGCTATTTACCTGATTTTGTTCATTTTAATATAATTTGCAACTAACAGATAACATAGGTATAGAAAATCTCTCCTCTTTGGTTAGGCACTTTGTTCAGCTGTTGCCAACGGTTTTCTATTGCTACAAAGTAAAATTATAATTTTTTTAAAGCAATATAAATTATCTCCCAGCTCTCAGCTCTAGTATATTCTATTTTTGAAAATTGTTTGTTTTACAAAGTTATTTTAAAAGATTGGGAAAAAAAATCTTTTTGGCAATCAAACTTGTGTACTTGGATACTTAGAAGCTTAGGAATCCCTCAGTACCTAGCTTCTGTGTACCCTAAGGAGTCCACAGTTAAATGGTGAAAATACCAACTTTCTTCACTTTAGCATCTGTGCTCCCTTTCGTCCCCAAACAGGCACATCTGCCTGTTTCTAAACTTCTTGTAACAAAATATAGAATGCAATCTTTTCTCCTTCCACAGTTTATCTTTAAAAAAATTTTAAAAAATCAACTTTTTGTAAGGTTTATCATTAATAAACTTAGAAAAAAAAATCACCAAAAAGACTGAAATGAAAGCACCACATATAAGTAAGCAGCAACTACACTGTGCCAGCCTGCTTGTTGGTAGCTATTAAAATGACACAAATGTTTTCCATCAGTCAAGATAAATGAAGAATAGATTCATTGAAAGGAGGTAAAAAAGAAAAGTCCTAAGTATATTCCTCCTTTGGAATGCAATATAAATGAGGATTTCTCATTTTTTTCTCATTCTGCTGCTTTTTCTTTTCACAATTGATATTAAATGTCATAGAAAATTTTGAAGTGACAGAACTTGCTACTCTGATCTTCAGTATGTGCTATATCATTTAGTAGTAAAAGACTGAGTCAATAAACTTACTAGCACTGTGTATCCTAATCAAATATTAACCAACCCTCTTCAAGCTATATACTATGAAGGAGATATCCTGCAAAAGATTTAGTTTAATAAAATGGAAGGAGGAGACTTTTTTTAAAAAAAAAAGAATTTTAAAGATTATCTTCCTGACTCAGACCTCGCTCTGCTGTTGGTTTGAATCCCCAGGCCTGATGCTTTATAAAGTACAGAAATAATCTCTGGAAGAAGAGAAAATATGACTGCACAAGTCAAATTACATGGGAAGTAATGAAACACATTCAGAGTCAAAGAAAATCCAAGACTCCAGCAAGCAACACTCAATTTTTTTACAATTACTAAAGTGGTAACTTTCAGAAATACCATTGGTGATCACAGAGAGCTAATACATACAACAGAGCTTGCAAACTGCATTCAGAAATACACTTCTTCACTTGACTCCCAAAGACATACACGTCCAGTGCCTGTGTTTCCATGTGTGGAATACAGAGCACCTTCCCTGGCAGCACTGTGGGCACAAGGAAGTCCTTCCTGGCTGCTGCTCGGCCACAGTGCTCACACCAGCTCAGGTGTCCCAGGCTGGGCAGGCAGTCCCTGATCCTGGGCAGGGAGAGAATGAAGGTTGAAAACAGCTCTGTAAAAATGACTACTCTCAATGTCCAGCCATGCCTTATTGCAGTCCATTGCACAGTCCAACAAGACATCCTGCATCCCAGCTGAGGCACTGCACACGGGACAAGCAGTGTGTGGTGTCAGTGAGGCACCAGGGAACTGCCAAGAGGAATGACCACAATTCTTGAAAACATGCCCAGCCACTGCATGCCTGGTTTTGAACACAGGGACAAAACCTACAGTGTCAGACACCATCCAGCTCCAGATGAACGTAAACAAGAACCTGTCCCCTGGTACCAGCTGCAGATCATGGAGGCCTGAACACACCAGTGACCCTCCAAAGGAGAAGTGGGTTCCCAAAATTACACTGGAACAAGGAAGCTCAGAATATTAGAATGGTACAATTTACATTTTAGAATCAATTGAAATCTTCTATTTCTTTGAATATATTAATGAAAACAAATTTACATTTTTCTCTGTTGAAAACTTGTTTTCAACTGCAGCTTTAGTGGCATCCAAACATCATGGAAATAAGTGTATTCAGGAATTCACTACAGATTTTGCTCTTCAAATTACATATCAAAATTCCCAGTGACTATGTGCTGCTCCTCACTGCTGGGAGTCAAAAGTCATCAGGTTAGTAATAAAATGAACCTGCTGCTTTCACATTTTTTCCACCTTTTCGCACAAAGAGCTTCCTTTTAGTTCAGTAATTGTTTTGTCTAGACAAGCACAACAATGTTTCAAAAAAATCACTGGCATATGGTTTTCACACTCAAAGAAGAGATCCTTGTGTCAAAATCCGCTATATCAAAAGCAACTCCTCAAGGTTTATCTAAACGCCAAAAGTTTCTTGTGATTTATGTAATCATACTAGTAAGATCAGCCTGACTGGCTTTTTCACCTACAAATTTAAGGGAAGACTTCTTTGTTGTTCTCACTTTTTTAATGGATTTGGGTTTGGATTTGCCTTTTTTAAAATTTCTATTTCATAAGTTAATCTGACAGAATAACAAATTTAGGTACATCATGTTTATACGGTCAATGCATATTTGCAAGTAGAAGAACAGAGAACTACACATTTTCACAGAAAAAAATTAAGTCAGAAGCGGTTTGCAGGGATTGTCTAATCCATCCCCACTGCTCAAGCAAGGTTATTTAAGGCAGTTGGTCCAAGTTCATGTCCAGTAAGATTTTGAATACCTCCAAGGATAAAGCTCCACAGCTTCTCTGAGTAACCTGTGCCAGTGTTTGCTCACCTTCACAGTAACAAGATGTTTCTTGATGTTCAGACAGGAAGTCCTGTGGTTTAGTTTGTGCTCACTGCCTCTCTGCATGTCACAGGGCACCATGGACAAGTCTGTCTTCCTCCTCTTCAGTCCCTACCATCAGGTATTTCTTTACATTGATGAGCTCCCCCTGAGCCTTTTCTTCTCCAGTCTGAAGTTTCAGCTCTCTCAGCCTCTCTTCACAGAGATACTCCAATTCCCTAATCATATTTGAGGCCCTGTGCTGGACTTGCTTCACTGTGTCCACACCTCTCTCATACTGGCAAGCTCAGAACTGAACCCAGCACTGCTGATGTGGTCTCACCAGTGCTGAACAGAAGGGAAGGATCACCTCCCTGGCCCTGCAGGCAACACTTCTAATGTAGCTCGGAAGGCCATTCCCTCATACTCATTCCAGCTCAAACTGGAACTGAAGGTCTCTTGGCTCCTTGAGGCAAGCCTAAGGACACCAAAATTTTTTCAGATGAAATAAGTACAAACAGTAACACTTTGTCCCTATGCGGAACTGTGTAGTTCTTGGTGTTTGACCTACTCAAGTATGTTTTGGCTAATCATTCCCTCTTGCACTTGAATTAGACATGGTCCAGTTATATTCTCTGGAAAATTATATGCTGGTGTGAAAACTTCTAATACTCCACGATAATTGGAACTGTCTCCCGTGTATAAATTGTATGTAAATGGAGGAAGGGAGGAGTAATGAGAAAATGCAACTCTCTAGCCTGGTGGCTAGATTAGTCACTTGGGAAATGAGACATCTGGTTCCAGTCCCTGCTCCCCTGAGTGTTTAATTTTGCATACAGAGCAGCACAATGAACCTTATTTCTGATTTTTTTCGAGTCTGGTTATCAGAGCACTTTCTTCAGAGAGGGAAGCTGAATGTTCAAGTGTCCTTTGGTAAAAATAATGAGTTGAATCTGAGTTTACTATATGTAACATTAGCACCTTCATTACCAGGCTAACAGTTTTTAGTGCATTATCAAAAGCAGAACCCACAAAAGAAACCCCCCCCAAAAAAAACCACATGCAAAAAGGCAAAAAATACCTAATCCTAATTGTTCTGCTTCAGATGAATATCATATTTGACACCATTTTTCCAGTGGTGATTTTGAAATTTTACTTCTTCCAGACAGGGTGGCCGTGGCTTATATAAAAAAAAAAGAATGCCATTATATTGCTTTAGTATTTACGTAGTCATTACGTTGAATCACCAGCAGATTTCTTAGAAGGGATGAAGAGGAGGGACCTGTCCCTCCTGAACATTGCCCTGCTCCCCACCAGCCCATGGGACTGATGCACACCTTCCCCTGAAGCTCCTCTTCACCCACCTGCACCCTTGGATTATGGCTGACTGAGTCTGTTGTTGTTGCGAGGTCAGCCTAGGACTCAGATACCAAAGTCTGTCTGATAGCTGTTTACATAGGTCATAGCAATGAACAGCAGTTTTCTCCCAAGCAACCTGCAATTTCTTTTATTGCAAATTCAGAGAAAAAAGAATTTATAGAGAAAATAGATCGTTGTTGTATCAGATAAAAAATTTATGGAAAATCCTTGAGCCTAATATTACATGAAGTATGAGATACAAAAATAATACACCTGGGCACCTGATATCATTAAAAAAAAAGGCATTTGAACAGACCAGATATGTCAACAAATATTTTTTAAAAGATTGGGACATAGAACACAGCATCATCTTTCAGAATTACATGATTACGTACTTTATGGAAAAAAATTACTTCCAGTCAAGTCTGATTCCTTCAGCTTCAAAAACCAGCACAATGAAAACCCACTTTCCTTCAGTCAATAAAAAATAAGCATTTAGTAAAAACCTCTTAGAATTTTTAAAGTGGCCTTAGAAATTCTGGCAGCCAAACTCCATTAAAATTCACAGCCATTTGCCACTTAACTCTGATGCATCCCATCTGTAAGTGCAGGAATGGCAGCAGCCCCATGGCCTCAAGGGCAGTGACAAGCAGGATGCTGGCAGTGCAGCCACCCACAGTTCCTCTCAGCACTTTGTGGATGATTGCACCCACGTGCACAATCTTCCTGAAAACTGTTTCACATGATCAGCTGAGGAGAAATGGGAAAGGTGACTTTTTAAGAACAATAGGAAATAAAAATATCGAGGTGAACTGTCTAGCCTAATGTTGACAGTGGTGATTCAAAAAGCCTCTAGATAAGAAGGAAGTCTCTTAGGAAACCAGACATACATCAAAAGGTGAAACCTGTATTTTGGTTAATAGAGTCCTCTAATGATTTTTGAAGTATGTTCACTTTTAATGTACACTTACTTTTTCAGCTAAATGTTTTGCTGTACACATCATAATGCAAACATTAACATGTGTGATATCAAATAAATAAAATACTTGCATATTCTTGCGCAATAACAAAAGGCAATTATATAAAACCTGACTATTTCTTAGCAATAAAGTCTTTAAAACAATCATTATTTAGATATGAAAGAAACTACAGCAATGGCAAAAAACCTTGGTCTCTGTGCCCATGCATCTCAAGAGATTAGCTCCCCAGTGACTTGCTCCCTACACAGGACTAGCCTCTGTTTCCCTGCTTTTCATTTTCTAGTGCTACCAGGCCTTTCTTACCAGGGAGAAGGTGAAAAACAACATTAATAAGAGCCCTGGATGAAATTAATTTGAAATTAATCCTGAATGTTATGCAACAGCACGACAGAACAGACAATATAATTTAAAACCCCATAAGAACATGATAAAGTACAAAGACACACTGAAGTTTGTCTCTATTAGACATGTGACTGGAAAATTGTTGCAGATAGATCAGAGCAGCAGAAGTGAGCAAAGACATGGAAGAATTTACTTTGAATAAAAAATAATACACATGCAAAGAAATATGCCCAACTTGCATAAAAGAACACAATTCTAAAGTCATCCCAGAGCAAGTAAAGAAATTCTCATGTGAGTACATGTTGTTTAATATCGATAACAAAGAGATTAAATGAAGCAACGAAAAACAGTAGTTTTTTCTTTTAATTCTTTTGAAAGGATAAAATCAGAAGCTAAGCAGTGAAAGAACTTTACATATGTGTATTTTAAAGTAGAGTACATTAAGGGGATTCTCACCCAAGTGAGAATCACATGCACATGAATTCACATTCAGAAACACTGACAGCAAACTTGACCTTGTGCAACGTGTTTTAAGAAAAAGTAGGATGACATTGTCTTGTGCTATAACAAAAAATTTCAAGCTCCTAGTACAAGGTCTACCTTAAGATTTCCACACCTATATTTAGGTGTCTATAGGTCTGTTAAACAAGATTGACATTTAAGAGCCATTTCAGTTTCAAAATCATAGGTAGCTGGATTAGGCAAGTGACACACTTCCCAGGGCTTCAGAAGACAACCTAAATCATGGGCAGCTCTGTGCCTTCCTAGGAGTCCATGGTCAGACCTAAGACAGAATGGCTCAATAACAGAAAGCCAATTTGTCTTTCAAAGAATTCTACTCTTCCATGTTTGTCAGATTCAGAACATTCTGTAAGCATTACCTGATAAATGCATAAAGCATTCAGCTTTCAGTTTGGTTTTCTACTGACAGAGCAAGCAGAGAGAGGCCAGGTAGTAACAATTTATATCCGAATTACAGCTTACAGAGCTGCAGACACATTACACAAATCATCCGAGCTCACCTTCACCAGAAATGGCAAAATAATAGTATTTTCTAACAAAACTTCAAATCAGCAGCAGTTGCTGTCAGATACCTTGTAATTTCTCAGCTAAATCATCGTGTCCAGCTCAGATGCTAAAACCTAGTTTTTTCTCAATTACATGTCAGTGCTTACTCTTTATCTGTTGATTAGTTCTCTTTTTGCTGGGCTGTTTTACCATTTTTAATTACATAAGAGCCTTTATAGAAACTAGAAGATATTTCCTTTAAAAGCACTTCACAATACTACAACTTTGCTACAGTAATCAAAACAATTTCCTACTTCTAAAAAGCTTGCAGACAAAGTAGATCCACTAGGTTAGAAACTATTAGAGCATATTTCAGTAATTTCAAATTTCAGTTTTCCTGTAAATTTATTTTTATTTCTCAATATTCTTTGCAAATTTTTTTTCCATGGAAACAAAACGGGAGCCTCATTCCCAAAAAACCCCCATGGAATCAGCATTTAAGTATTAAGTAGAGTACAGAGTTGAGAAAAATAGTTTACAGGATTGCAAGTTTATTCCCCTACTTCACTGCCCCAGCAAAACAACAAAAGAAAAAAATAAGAAAATTTAAAAAATTTTAAAAATTGTTAATATAATAAAGTCTAACATTTTCACAGAAACCTGATCAAGGCCATGAGTAGTAGCTCCCACTGCCCAATTATTTAAAACTACAGTAATAGCTAAAGTTTTTCCAAATACCAATACTTAGTTTTCATGTGAACTAGTCCCATCCACTTGCTGTGTTCAACAAGCCTTACACCAAATCTGTGCACTGAAGGAAATTTTTTGGAAACAGACTGAACAGCTCACACGACATTGGAACCAATGGCACCACACCACATATGCACAAAACCACACAGCAACAAGAAACCAGGAAGAACACAAAAATTCAGGTGTGGATCACAGCACATTCAACAGAGAGTAGCAGAAATGAGGTTTCTCTTGTGCTCCTATGCATCCTGGAAATAAAAGTATGAATGCTCAATGCCATGGTGGAAGCCAGGCATGCAACACCTTCTGCAAGTGAGGGAGATTCTGCAGATAAAAGGGCTGCATCACTTACAGCTATTTAAAATTTTTTTTTTCAGATAAATAACTAAAATCCTGTAAATGTTTTAGCTAGATGGTTTGTAACACCAAATCATGTTGAATTGGTGGCTCATAATGTCTGATGGCATGTGCCGTCATGGAGGACACTTTGCCACATAGTGTCCTGCACAGGGAGTCAGCTTCTTGGAAGAGGAGCATCCTTCTTCCAAGAGCCAGGCTGAAAGCTCCTAATGAATAAAAACTGCATCAAGCTGAGCAACCAAAAGTGACAAAGTTTACAAAAAGAATAGGTTACCCTGTGTTTTGTCAAACAGCTTTTAGTGGAGAAGGGTAAGAAGAGGTATTTCAAATAACTTGTACCAGATCTATCTTTATATGAAATTAAATTACACTTGACACTTTTTTTTTAAGGAACAGTGTTCACAAAAGGAGTTGTATTTGTGTCATGTCAGAAGTATGCACCTTAAAAAAAAATTATATAAAAAGGCTGGATTATGACACTTTGCAGCCTTTGTACCTGGAGTGCAGACAACATCTGCTCCTTTATGTAAACAGAAATACTTCTTCCCTACCCCCACCCCATGATTTATCAGCCCTATAAATTATCCTGAGACTGGAAGTTCAGGCTCAGCATTTCCTTCACAGTTTATCTATCACCACCAAAATTACAGGCCAAGTCACTCACTCAACTGCACCTGCTCAGCTCAACCAAACCTGAAGCATAAATTCACTGACTTCTGGAAGAGCAAGTTTGTACAACATAAAAAGATCAAACAGTCAAAGCTTTATGTGCCATTGTACCAGCTCTTTTAATTTATTTAATTTGG
Source organism: Lichenostomus cassidix (assembly GCF_008360975.1). Taxonomy (NCBI): domain Eukaryota; kingdom Metazoa; phylum Chordata; class Aves; order Passeriformes; family Meliphagidae; genus Lichenostomus; species Lichenostomus cassidix. The sequence goes on along the minus strand of NC_139483.1, from coordinate 44,745,044 downwards.
TGGCAGTTCATCTGTTATTGCAGGGCAGGAATATATTTTAAAGGGTTATTCAATACTGTTTGCAAGAACAATAAATTCTAAACACAGTATTTAATATTTGCCAATCCTTTAAGTATAGGAAAAAGAAGATAAGACTTTCATCTATTTCCTTTCTCTGATGGTAGGTTTGATGGTGCCCAACAGAAAATTTACTGTAACCACTTCAGGCAAATATGTTTAAAAATATTAACATTCTTCAGTTTGCAGGGAGACAGTAAATCATACTGTCAAGAGATCCCCTAATTGATCTGTATAGCAGAATTGTAAATGCAGCAGAAAACAGCTTAGTGTAATGTAAATAAAGCTTTGCATGCAGTGCTAACAGGACAAGTTTATTTAATATAACATATTACACAAAGTCACTATTGCTACCTTTCAGTTTATACTTCTATGGTAACAAACTTATAATAAACAGAGCCCTTGTGTTAAAATCCAACACAAAGTAGCAACACCGATCCTTTTCAAACCTTAGAGACCATTTAGCTCTTCACTCTTCACTTTGTAGCTTTAGCTACTAGAATTATTTCAGTTATTAAAAACAATAGTTTACCTATACTATTAGGTATAGGTAAACTAATATTAGCCTAATTATTTTAAAAAATATTAATCCAAAGTTTCAATTTAATTCTTATGCTTGAACACTGGGTAGCTGTAAATTCAGTTAAATTCGACCAACTTTACATGATGTGGTAACAGAAAAAAAAGTGTTATTTACATCCAAAACCTAGAAAACAATAATGCTCAGTGTATATTCAGGTATTCTACAGTTAAGCTTTTGACATTGTTGTATTCTACATGTTAGAAAAAAAATGCCTGAAAACCTTTTGTTGTTAAATTTTCGGACACTTAAAGCACTCAATAGTAGGTTAAAAAGTCCTTTATTTAAAACCCACATACAGTATCAACACTAGAAGCACCAAGGTACCCCTGCATTTGAACTCTAAAAATTGTGGATGTTCACCATTTTGTGCTTCGTGTCCTCATTTCTAAACCTGGAACAATGGAAGAGCCACTGAAGAAGCCTACCAGCCTACAAGCCTACAGCAGCTCAACTCGTTATAACTTAAAAAAAAAAAAAAAAAAAGGTAGAAAATAAAACTAGCTAAATTCTCAGATAAGAACTGCAAGAGAATTGATAGTGCTACCTCATGTTAAACTGGCTCCAAGAATTCAGGATAGTGTAGCAGCTGGTGCAATAATGACTGTATAATTATTATAGTTAACGACTCCCTTGGCACCCTGAAACCTTGAATTTTGGATTCTTGGTCTCCAAAATTAGCAGGTATTTGCACGTAAGTTCTCTACGCAGAACTGAAGAAAAAGTACTTCTTCTCTCCCTCGTATGAAGAGGCGTATTGTCACAACTCTTTAGAAAAACCCTACAGTACACATTAAGTTCATAAAACGGGAGAGAAGGCATAAGGGTACACTGCTGTTTGTTCCTCACCTCACACGGGAGAGGAAATAGGGAAAAGCCATAGCACCCATACCTGCTCTGGCTTTTGGGCATGCCACCTCATTCACAGGCCTGCTCTTCCCAGATCATCCCCATTCCTGCTGGGGAAGATGCCTCCGAAGTGGCCAGAGCTGAGGAGGTGCCGATATGAGAGGACAGCCGGGTCACAGCCCACCCCTCTTCACTGGGCTCTGCTTCCACACAGGGCACAGCATCTCCTCCCACTCCAAGCCAACAGGACTGGGCTCTTCTGAAGGGCTCCCTGCTGCCCTGTGTACCTGCACAGCCTCTGCAGCCATTAATTTACCAAATTTTTAAGTATTGTTGCCATAATTTTGCAAAAGAAAAAAAAAAACAGGAAAAAGAAAAATGGAGGAAAAAAGAGGGGAAGCAAGAAGAAGCACATGGCCAATGGGATTGTAATGTGAGAAGGGGAAAAAACTATCCAGCTGTTTCCATTCAAGTACATAGGACTCTTCTTGGGATTTATTCTTCAGACACACCAGACTTCAGCTCTTAAATAAAAGCTGCAGAGTTCATTTGCAGTTGGCTCTGATGCCTGTAAAACGGAAGTCATGCCCCACAACCTCTGCTCTGACATGGAGGGAGAGCTGCCAGACACACAGTGACCAGTGACTTGAAGACACAGACCAATCTGGGGGGGTGTGGGGTGTGGAATGTTATCCTGTACAAAGAGAATTCAGAACTATTGAGGTTTTTTTTTTTCCTTTTTCTCCTGGGAGCACCTGCAGCTCAGAGGATGTTCTCCTGCACACCTCTGAGAAAAGGGCCCACCCCCAGTCAGAGCACCGAGATGTCAGCGAAGAAGCAAACAGCATTGTCAGCCATCCCAGCAGGAAAGGCAGCTGCTGCCTGGGAGCTGGGAAGGCTGAGCTGATAGGGCAGGGCTGGAACTGGACATCCAAGGTGTCAAGAGGCTGCCCTGCCATCTGCTGCTGGGTGTCATGGGCAGGAGAGGAACCACCAAGCACCTGCCATGCCCAGCCTGCTTAGTAAACACATGTTGGGTGAGATCACTGATGAGCACAGCTCTGTTCTGCTCCTACAGGCACACTGCTCAGCCAACTCCCAACTAGGGTGATGGGTCAGCCCTCACAGACAGGCTCAGACCCTGCTGTGAATAAAATGCCCAACCCTTCAACTTCAGGTACTATTTCCCAATTTCAAACCCTCGAGAACAAGAAAAGCCAACACAATTCCAGGCAGAGGCTCATGTGTTGGTGTCTCCCTGCTTCCCACCCTTCCCACTGGGCTTGACTGAGCTTTTCCCAGGCCTTTTCCCCTCACCACCCTGGATTCATCTTATTTCAGATATGACTGACGGCAGCTCCAGGAGATTGTGACACCACTGATAGCAGCCTGGGGTGGGTAGGGAGAAAGTAGGTTGAACAAACAGCAGGGAGTAACTCCAGCATTCTTTGGTTATAGGAGACAGTTGATTAATAAAAGCCAGGGCAGTGTTTGGCTAGTAAAGATCATGTTTGCAGTAGAGGTGGGCAAATGGAGAAAGGGACCATCTGCCTCCTGGGCTTCCCCTTAACCCAGACTCTCCCTGCTGCCCAGACATCCTGCAGCAGTTTGCAGACAGGGTTGAACCCAAGGACCAGACAGGTAACTGCAACAGAGATCAGTGGCTCAGCCTTCTCCTGCAGTTTTCAGAAGGAAATGAAACCTTTCCCCCTCAACGTCACTTCCCAATCTGTGTTTTAATTGCATGGCAGCATACCTTCCAGTTATCACTTCACAAATAGGACAACAAAGTCAATTACCTTGTTTATATTTGTCTTATGTTTTTAAACAACTTCATTTCATTCTCAAGAAAAGATAACCACCTTGAGAGCAGCAGAAAACTTCTTTTGTGTAGGAGGAACTTATGGTTCGTGCATGCCTTGGCTACTGTATGCAGCCCATTCTTTAAAGACAGACAGGTTTGGTTTGGAGTTCTCCCTTAATATTTTTCCCTATATGTATTTCTTCACAGAACTACAAAATTTTAGTCAATGATGAGACAAAAATAGCAAGTTGTTAGTAACCTCTTTTTCATAAATAGGAAAAAAATATACTTGCCCTAATTCTATAGAGTATTTATGGAAAGTGCTGACCAACAACTTAAAGACAGTTGTACCACCAATCCTGTCTGTCTCTGTTGTACAGTATGTACAGGACAGATTGGTCTGATTTGCTCTTTGGGAAACAGCCCAGGACTCAAACGATCCCTACATTTCTCAGTACAGCTCTCTTCCTACCTTTGAAGGCATTTTCAATGGCCAGTGGAATCAATGTGGGGGAAAAACAGAGACAAAGGAAAAGTTTACCTCAATCATGAATGTGGGCCTTGGAGTTTTAGAAAACTGGCCAAGCCCAATTGAGCTTAACAGTAAAAAGAGTTGTGTAAGTCTCTAAATTCTGCAACTTTGAACCAGAAAAGTTCACCAGCTGCTACAGAGAGATAAATGTAAATCAGGTGCTGTGGTAGAACTTCAGCTTGCAGTGCCCAGGTCAATCAACACTAGTGCTTGCCTTTACTCCAAAAACCATTTGTAAGAAACAACCAGGCTGCCTTCCCCACCTCCTTCACTGCAGGTAAACACCACTCATATCACAGGATAGTAAGGAATTTTCACAGCAATCCATTACTTTCAGCTTCTCAAAACCCACAGAAGTACAGCTAAGGCCAGAGGTGACCAAGACACAGAGCAGAAGTTCCCAGTACCCCAAGGCAGCAGAAGCTCCTAATGGCTGTGGTCTCATGTGGTGGCCCAGCTCTACCACAGCCCTCAAAACACAGCTCAGCGGCAATCGTTAAGAATAATCTGGGGAGTTTCAATAAACTGATTTTAAAGGATAATACTTCACAGAATGTGTCATAGCATCAATACGTTTATTTTTCTGTAGCCTTAACAATGAACATTCCACTGATATTGTTGTTACCACACGGGCATGAAAACTAGAAAAAATTCATGAAGGTCTAGTATTCTAATCTTTGGCAAAAAAAAGTCAAACTTTTAAGAGACACTGTGATTAGAGGCTAATTACAGATACAAAACAACACGCTGACATAGAATAAATTAGATCCTGAACTTGCAGCTTGTCAGTGTCAAAGTACATTCCAGAGTACACAGTCACCATGTTTTTATAAAAAGATGTTTTCCTTAGTTTTCCTTAGGAGGCAAGGCAAGAAGCCTTGGATACTTCTTCTCATGGAGACAAGTTAGCCTACTTTCTCATACCCATACAAACGCATTTCGACTCCACGGTATCTTCCGGGTTTCTTGAGAAATAACAAAGCTGTAGTACTTTTGTCCTAATTCCAAAAGTTTCAGCAAAAAAAAAGTAGCACATAAATTTTGATCCTCCATTAATAGTATGGTCCCTAGTAAGGAAGTCTATCCACAATAAGATCTCTGGCAACACCTTTCAGAAAAGAAAACTACTGAAAAGACACTTCTTGAGGAGGCAAAAAAAAAAAAAAAAGCCAAATAATTTTGAAGTATTTTTTCTTCTTCTTTTCTTTTTTTCCTTCTTTTTTTCCTGTTCCCTTGTGTCTACCTGCCACTAGTTTGCATCTATTTATCACAAAACTATTTTGGGGATAGGACCCAGTATCTGGACATGGATCTAAACTATCAGGTATTTGCCAAGGTTCTCAGAACATTTTACAGATGATGTCGTCAATCACTTTTTGACGTGAAGTTTAAAACCAAGGTACACTAACCTAAATACAATCCCAAAAAAGTAGGACAGGATTTGAACATTTCCTTTGACAGAAAAAATGCTTTTTGTTAAAAAAAGCATCCTGAACTTAGAGGAATTGTTGCCTATCCACTACCACATAAAATTCTTAAATTTCCCATAAATATATTTGTTCCAAATACTCAGGATAATGGACAGCTGAAACACAGAATTACAAAGTTATCACTCCTGCAAAGGCTGAAATATATCCACAGCCTTGCTTCTCACCAGAACTCCAAGAACACAGGGAGAAAGCAGAATATCGAGCATCCTTTTCTCAGCCACTAACGAGCTGTTCCCTCCCTCCCTGAAAGCCCAAAGGCTGCCTTGAACAGGCTCTGGGAAAGACAGCAGGGCACCTGTGGCTGCAGCTGCTATTATTGTACACCCATGATGATTCCTTGCAGGGACGGATCAAAGCCACCCTCCCTGCTGGGCTCCTCTCCTCTCCTTGCCAGGGGTTTGGCGTTAAATGAGCCCCATTTCAGCACTGCTTACCTCAATTTCCACTGTAAGTCCAACAGGACCAACCAAACAAAGTGATTCATGGAAACACAAGTGAAAAATAAAGGCTGCAAGTAAATAATTATTCCAAAATCAGAGAATCAATGCAATACCAGATCTCAACTACCAACTTTCATTTAAGCGAAACAAGAATACCAAACAGGACTTAAAGCTGTAACAAATACTTAGACTAGTTTGGTAGAAGACTAGTTTGGTAGAAGGCAACCACCCATACCTGTCACAGATTACTTGCACAGCTTTTCAGAGTGTCAATGATTTGCTTTTATCAGGAAAGTGACCATATATACTTTCTTTAAACAGCCCATCCCACAAAACCATTGCTAGGAATACAAGGCAATCTTGTTCATTAATTATACAGATGGTTTTAAAGTGGTCTTCATTGCCAGGCTGAGCTTTTAAAGTCCCTTAAAAATTTGAAATTTGTGCCTTGTCACTTATTCAAATACATTAGAAGATATAACCCTGATGTAAGAGCAACTAAAACTGTGGTCCCTAAAATGAACAGCAAGTTTCCCATTGGCCCCAATTGGTCCCACTTATCTTACCTGCTAGAGCATGAAGGAAAGAAGGTTGCTAGTGGAAACAACGACAGGAAAACAGTCTTAACAGGATGCATTTTTAAGATTTTATTCTTAACTTTGTATTTTCTGCCCGTCTTTTTTTTTCTATGTTTACAATATCAGAGGAAAGACTCCTGTGCTATATTAGATTAAGGTACTAACTTGGGAATGATCATTCCCAAATTGTAGTTCCAGCTCTAATACTCACATACTGCAGCAGGGCAGTTCAATTAACCTTCCTCTGGATTTGCTTACCTTCCTGTGTAATGGGGATAAAATCTCCAGAAAAGGACTCTATAAAGCTTAATCTTTATACAGCTCCTAAATTGAAATAGAAATATGCCATCCCAAATGACATGTACGCAAATAAAAAGTGCACAAATAAGCCACTGTATACTGGAGCTAGTTGGAAAAAACTACAATCAAACAATTATCCACCACAGAATGCTGGTTTATTGAAATCAAAGTGCTACACACAAGTCATATCCATTGTGCTGGCATTTAATATCAAAAGATTTCTTTTGACAGTTTTTGAGGCATGTGTGTGGGTTCATTTGGAATAAAAAAAAAATTAAAGCACTCCATAAAATGGCATTTATTTTCAATAATTTTATTTTTAAACTTCTGATATGCACTACATACTTTGGAAATTTTATGTCCAAAACTTTTAACTGTGCTTTGAAACAATTTATTAAAACGTCAATTTGGAAAAGAATAAAGTTCTTTGCAATCTGAATATATCATTTATGAAAAACTCAATCCATAGTTTCAGTGTTGACAACAAAATTTGCAATTACATGCTGCCACACCTTCCTATGACACTTATGAAGTCAGTCCATATCTTTATATTCAATTAAAACTATTCTTAATAGTTTTTTTTTTTTTACATTCAAGCAATTATTCCTTACATAGAAACACACTGATGCATATAGCAATCATCATGGTGAATTAAACCCTATTCCTCAGGCTAGAGACTTACTGGTTTTGTTTTGTGTTTATTTTATTTTCTTAAAAGACTATATAATCTGAACTCTCATTAAATATTGGGGGGCTCTCCCTCTGTAGAGCTTTAATTTTTGTTTTCATTGAATATGTACGAAAAACAACTACCACAGTAAGTTTTACTGATTTCCCCCCACAGTGAATTTCATCTACAGTTACAAATGGAACTGGGAGCTAAGAATGACAGACACTTCAGGCTTAAGAAGTCCTTAGAAAGGACTTCTACAGAGTGTACAGAGTTATTACCTCAGACTTCCGCAACCATTATATTTTTTTACTGAAATAAGCCTGATTATTGCACCCTGAAGCACACTTTAAAATGTCATAATATATTGGTTTGCATTAGAGTTCATCTACAGGGGATACCTGGTTTAAGTAAAATGATTAAAACTATCTTTTTTCCTGTCATTTAGGAAATATTTTTATTCTGTGTCCCATAGGGTAGTTAGGTTAGAAATTCAGGTCTCCATGTAGAAAGCAGAAGCCTTCAAATATCATGCCTAGTCCCCGAGCCCCTGTGGGATTTAGGCTTTCACAAGAAAACATCTTTAAATGCCCAACCTTTGATTCCATGCAGGAGTTAGTGGTCCAACAATGTCAAAGCAACAACTGACTCAACTCCTCACAGATCTTCAAACTGTCCAGCAAACTGAGCCCTCCTCTACCTCACAAGCATTTACGTGTTTCTTTTAATTAACAAGAAAAAAAAGGAGGGGCCATGGGAGAAGAGAGGTGGTAAAGTGATTCCCCATCCAGTGCCTCTCAGGCAATAGCTCCCTGAGCAGAGGAATTGCTTGACAATCCATCAGGGTGCCTCAGACCATGAGGAGTACCAAGGCTCCCCCTTCTCCCTTAGGCAAGCTCTCCAGGGTTCCACCAAATGCTTACCTGCTCCTGACCACAGAAGTCTTCCTCACAAAATTTCAACAGCTGCTGCTTCCATGGAAGAATGGAAAGGTTTTAGGGGATTTTTGTCTGCTTGTTTTTAATTGTAGCTACAAAATTTGAAGAATACCTAAAGCTGCAAACATTACTTATAACGTAAAGAACTACCCATCTATTTCCAGCAACCAATCTGCTGCCTGCATGCTATAAACACATCATACCTGTTAATGAAAGACATTCAAATTCTTTTCACTTAAAACATGAATTAGAGCTGATTTGAATTAAATTTGTGGAATTATCTGGATAAACCTGTCTGTAAATAGATTAAGACTATATTTTTCTGAAAAGAAACATCTTAAGCTATAGAAAAATAAATTTTAAAGATTAAAAACTGTTAATCTTAAACAAGAGTTTCTTAAGAGACAGAAGCCATTCCAACTATTTGAATCAAGTACACAAGGCTTTATTTTTTAATTATTCAAGATCAGTCATTCAGGGGATCAACATGCTCCAGGGTAGAAACACTGTATGGCAGAGTTGAAAAAAAAATATTTGCAGTCAGATGTGTTTGGATAGTGATTCAAAAGACCTCTGACATAAATTTGTCTTCTCGTGACTTACGCAGGTGCTGCACGTCAGGTAAACCACAATCATCAACCACATCCATGATTTCAGTTCCTTGCAAACCCAAGTCAAAATGCAGCTCCAATGAACTAAAGTAAACCCTTAAGGCAAAGTATTTAGGCCAAATGTTTGGGTCCTACAAAAATAGTCTAGCAAGACTTATTTTGTAAACACCATATTGTGTGTTTAAGCAACGTTGTTATTCTGTCATCTGCTCAATCAGATCAGAAGACCAAGAAGAAAGAAAAGTTCCTCACTCTAGCCAGGAAGTATTACTGGCTTGAAAGGTTTAGGGAGATGTAATCACCAACACTAATGAATTAATCTGTATCCTTCAAGGCAGTTTTAAAATCGATATTAAATACTAGTTATGTTTTAGACACAAAAAACCAGAGGTTGTTGATAGACTCCAGAGTCTATCTCTTAAGCAACTCCTTGATTTTACATGGAAAGGAGACTGTGCACACACATCAAAAGGCTAGGAACCTTCACAGAAGCCCCACAGTTACCATGCACATATTGAGTAACTCAAAGCATTTTACTTCCCTTTCCTTTAACAAGGCCAAAATAAGATAAATATTAAGAATTCTGATTTATGATCAATATGAAAATAATGAATGTTTAGGTCACAATACAAAACATTTGGATATTTTAATGAATTTATTTAACTTCATTTGTGAAAGTCTGACAACATGGAAAAGCTTCCAGCTCTCCTGTAAGAGAAGTATTCTCAGTTTACAGAACTGGTGCTTCTGCAATTCACACCACTGGAGTTGTACATCAACCTTTACCATAGAGTTTAAATGCACATTGTTTGTGACAGCAATTGCATTCATAGCTTGGTGACTTATAAATCAAGTCCCAAATTGTACTTTTACTAAGTGCTGCCAGAGATAAATGCCAGGATGGACTCCCCGGGATGAAACTGCAATGCTGCTGTCAAACCAACAGACACAAGACCATGAACTGAAGGCAAAAGGGAAAGGCTCTGTGTGTGCTGCTGACAACCCAGCACACCTCACCACACACCAGAGCAGGGACCAGCTTTAGAAAACATCAGGTTCCCAAAAAAAGAAAAAACCAAACAGTGACCTTACGTGGAACTCTTCCTGATCAGAGCACCCCTGCTAAAGCATTCACATTTACCTCAACAGTGAAGATGAAGTTATTTAATACTTTTTCTGCTTGGCTGCCCTTTAATGCCCCTGTCCCTTCTAAGGCTTCCGGCTTTTGAAATTATCCTCTTTCACCATTATATGCATATCATTTTCAGCCTTATGAAGGTGTAACTGATGCAGTCTTCAGTCACGGTATATTTACTGGTTTATTTTTCTCTGTGGTGCAATGTCCTTGTGTTGATTCATTTTTGTTCTGTTTGATTTTAAATTTACTTCTATGTAAAACATCTCTACTTACACAATCAAATGTTGCCAGGAAACAGAGGAAGGACTAAGGAGGCTCCTGATGTGCTCTCCTGCACTACACTTAAACTGCTTTCAGCTTTCAAGGATACTGATTTCAATTTAGCCATCAGTGCACCTAACTTACGCTTGCATGAATATACTTTTTTTGTTCAGCTGTTTCAGCTTTGGATATCAAAAAAATCATGTTTCAGTGTCAAGTATATAAGCAACACCCATGTTCCATCATGTTCAAGGAAATTATTCCAACTAGGGGATGTAGTAGTTTATTAAACAAATCATTTTCCAGGACATGTGCACTTATGTTTCTTTTTTTAGGTACATTATGTTCTTTTCTGCTCACTTTTGGAGAAGCATAACCATTCACCCAGCAAATTCAGTCTCCCTGTCCAAAGAGAAAATAATGTTTATGCCAATAATGGGCCTCTCTGCCCCATGCTTCACACTGTTCCTTTCAGGCAAACCATTTCCATTTTGGAGAGTCCTCTGAAGACTTTTTCACTTGCCTTTCTTCAGTTTGTTTCTTTAGGTTAGACACTATGCATGTCATGCATTGAAACTTAAATAATGCCATTATACCAGAATTTACTACTGTTCTCAAAAATCTAAAATATTCTTATTTTATTTTTCCCCCAAAATTGAAACTTGAATTTTCTTTTTTACAGAATGATTCTCAGACACAATCAAGTTCAGGTACCATCACATGCTTTGCAAACCCATTTTTTATCAGCTAATAAAATTGAGCAGATCTTTGAGCTTTTATATGAAGCTAATAGCATAAATATTTTGAGTGCTACATTGCTCATATTTCTATAACTGACATCTGATTTTTCTTTTCCTAATCGCACATTAGTAAACAGTTATTTGCTTAACAAAACACAATCAAGCACAACGTTCTAGCACATCTTCCCTTTCAGCAATTCTATTTGTCTTTACACAGCAGCATATGGCAGAAAGCACTAAGGGATCAAGAAGTAAAAATAAAGTTTAAAACAATCACTTTTATTTTACTACACTCCATTAGTAATCTCTTTTATAAATAAAGCCTCCATTTTTTCAGTACTTGCTATCCTGTTCATGGAGTGGATCAGGCAGATACAAACACATGACCTTTCAGATCTCTCTCTGCCTCCCACGGTAATGGAGAAGCTAAAAGAAGAATGGAACACACAGCTGGCTGCACCATGGACTCCTGAAGATGCTCACAGCTGATTGCTAGCATAGGGTTTATTGTTTTCCTTGACATCCTTCCTGTCCACATTTCTCTGTGCCACTGCTTGTAACACCATAAGGCCACAGGACAATGGCAGATCCCACATTGCAGCCCCTGAGTTACTCATCTCTGAAGCAAAACTCTGCCCTACTAAGGAAGTCAGATATCACTGAAGATGTATTTGGCACATTCATGCCAGAAGCTTTATGAGATCAAAGCACACTAAACAGCTGAGATTTGATGCCTGTTTCAAACACTCACTTAAATGATTGAGTATAGCATCAGTTAAATATACACAAAATGCTCGTTACATCAACATTAAAAATGAGACCAGAGGTTTTGTTCAACAGGGACTGTGAGCTGCCCAGAACAACCAACCTTAGTCCACAGAGGAGAGACAAGAGCACCCAGTCTCCTGGCTCCCAACCCATCCCACCTTCCCTTTACTAAAAGTTTTTATCCTAAGAGGGAAGGACTGAGTTGCCCCTTTTTCCTTTTTAAACAACAGTATATCAATATAGATAAGTGACACTTTGTGTAGTAATCAGGCCAAAAATATTTTGTTCCCTATTTTTTTGCAATTTTTTAATACAGAATAAATAAGAACAAAATAACCAACAGCCAACAGCAGGAGTACAACAAAACAAATGAAAAAAAAAGGGTTGATAAAAGCTGCACCACAGACCTAGAGATTTTGAAGCCACAAATACTTAGAAGACTTACTGAGATAGAGTCCAGTTATCTGTACTTGACTAAGAATTTCATTGGAGAAACAAATGTTTGGGAGGTTGGAATATCCTGCCGTTTAAAGCACCTTCACAGAAGTGGAAACTTTTAGTTTGAGAGCTGTTTTTCCTTGGAACAACAAAGCATACTTGAGAGACAATTCTGAGATTTTGGTATTTTGCCTTACAACCACACAAATCCATGATAATACAGTGATTTCTCTCTGCATTTCAACACACAAAAAGAACTGATAGAAATTCATGGTGCAGACAGTCAGACATCCACATAAAAAGTGCATAAAAGACTTAAGAAAGGGATCAACAGGTAATGATTTAACCGCCGAACAGAAAATGATGCAAAAATAGATTCTTTGTTCACATGTGTACTGACCTCAGGCAATGCACACTGCATGCAACATAGAAGAAAAAAAAAAAAGAATGATAAATTTCAAAATCCTATGGAAGTCTGCTTTTAATAAATACACAACACCATTTCCTGGACTGAAAACAAAACTCCTGCAGAAATTAATAGCATAGTGATTGAACAAACCATAAGGTACACACTAGCACACTGGCGTCACATTTCCTTTATATCTTCCTTCCTTCAACGAGGTGAGAGTATAAAAAGAGGAGTACTAACAACACTACTGCATGATCAGTGCTGAAAGTTAACAACCTGAATGTTCTTTCCTTTACAGTATTGGGATTTCTAGTGTACTAATATATCCAAAACAGCTGCTGAATTAACATTACCTCAATTAATTTCGTATTCCTTTTTTTTTTTTAATTACTTGAATGATATAATGGTAACAAAGCTGACAGGTAGCTGCATTTTGACATTTTTGACTGCTCAGGGGCCACCCATCTATTCAGAGATACTGAATAGGAACTGATAGAAGTAAAGAAAACAGTCTTTTTCCTTCAAGAACTCCACTTCTTTCATCAGACAAATTGTAAGAAAGTGGCCATTCTGCTATTCTCAGGGTTGAATGAAGAGTCCCTGGCAGCATTTGGTGCACCAGGGAAAAAAAGCCTCATTTGTGGGTACAGACAAAAACAGATCTCTCTGCACTCTGCTGCTCCCTTTTAGGGTTGTTGTGGTAAGAAGCAGCAGTAGTGGTTTAGGAAGTTGTGACCAAGAAAACCAACCAAAACCCCCAAACTACCACTAATAACTGACCTTAGCGAAAGATTCTTTAGGTAAGTAGTTTACTGTGGATGTAGTACCAGAAGCAACAGAAAAATGAGAATTTGTAAGTAATTCTCATTAAACTTTTAAAATATTTTTCTGGTTTTTAAGCACAAGGGAATTTTTTGACTGAATCTTCTTTAAGTCAATAGAAATTATTAACACCCAAATTAACCATTGTTTTGTGGAAGGAAACTATAATTTAAACATCTTCTGGTTATTACAGCAAGGTCAAAGATTTATTCCCCTATTGTTTCCTCCAAACAACTAGCACAGCAAGGCTAATCTGTCATTATCTTCAATTCTTCTAAGCCATGGCAATAGGAGTTTAGACTAGGATCTTCATTAGTTCTTTCTTTGTTATACCATTAGATGAGAAACTAAAAGTTACGAAGAACTATTTACACTACACAAGGAGAGACACAGATTTGGGATGACAGATTTTATTAGTTTTGCATTTAATTGGAAAAAGGTTTCCCCACTTTAAAGAGAGCTTTTCAGCTTTCTGTTCAAATAGCTCAAGTTAGAGCTTCAACACAAAACCAAAATACATTGCCAAGTGAACTCTGAGAGCTTTATTTCCACAAGAATATATTACTTTAGAAGAAATACCCTTTTTTTTGTACCTTTATGAAAACCTTCTAAAAATGCTCGAAGAGGAGGATTTTTTGTATCATTTTCAAGATATAAAACCCAGGATAAACGAAAGAATTAGACTTAAACTGAATAAACTTTTTCTAGAAGAGTATCTATTTCCTTCCCTTTTTATTTTGAGGTAGTAATAGCAGTTGTTCTATCCTGTGCAATGAGGACATAATCCAAAGTAAGTGGTCTGTGATCAGACAGAGACACTGGAGGCACAAAGAGAATGTGTCCAATAGTGATGTTAACCAACACAATGCAACTGAACTTAATATATCTTATATATATATTATAACCATATATCTTAATCAAAATCACCACATTAGCAAGGCAATCATACAATTCCCATATAGACAAATTAATCACAGAATGATTTGGGCTGGAAGGGTCATATATTGGGCTTTAAAGACCATATATTCCAGCCCCCCTGCAATGAACAGGTACATTTTCTACTAGATTGAATAGCAGGTTGCTCAGAGCCCATCCGACCTGACCTTGAGTATTTCCAGGGATGTGGGATCTACCATCTCTCTACGAAACCTGTTCCAGTGTTTCACTACCTTATCTTTAAAAAAAAATCCTCCTTAAATCTAGTCTGAATCTAACCTCTTCTGATTTAAAACCATCACAGCTTCTACTGTTCAACAGCAGCCAATAGTCAATTTAACTGGAAAACATCAAGAACAGTGCTCAGTCCTCTGAGGTATAACAGCATTTAACCAAGTTTAACATCAGAAGATATTACATCTAAACACAAAGATTTTTTTTTCTCATCTCCTCTACGTTGCAGATCTCACTTCAGTCATTTAATCTGTTGTATTTAGGTCTGCTAGCATTAGCTTGCCAGAGAAGGCTTGTCAGCACAGCACAGAGGGGTGAGGAAGGAGTGCTGGTGGCTGGAGAATCTCCACTGGTTCTGGTAACTTGTCCATATGATGCTAAAATCTGCACTTGCTCTCAGTCTTCCTGCATCTGATCGCATCATTAGAGAGGAGGATGATTTAATGCTTGGCTTCTTGTTTTCAAACTTCCTCTATGCCATTATTGTGTTAACTTCCAATTTTTTATTTGGTTAGCAAACTGAGCCCTGAAGTTTGGCCTTGTTTGTTTTGGGTTTTTTTCCAGAGACATTTATCCTAACTTCTTGAACAGTTGCTCTTCTCAATGTTTTCCTCCTCATTCCTTAACACTTGTTTTCAATACAAATACTAAAAGTGTCAATCTCACTGGTCTGAACCAGGTTTTTTACATACGCACACACAGAGGTATACATACATTCCTGTATGTATGTATATTCTCATACATATGTATAAGGAATACACAAATATCACAATCTTTTCTTTCTACAGCACCACCTAGGGGCAAGGACCCTTTTAAACTCCAAGCATTTAAACTGATTCCCAGCCCTATGACTGGGGTCTGTCTGACTTAGTTTTAAAAACTGGCTGCTTCAGTTGTGAAACTCCTTTGATTTCACCATCGTAGTTGTTTACTGTTTTGATAAAATGTGTAGACAGCATAATTGTCAATGATTTAATCTTTGCTGCTAGATAATTAACAAAAATTATTTTAAGCTCTGAAGAGACAGAAGCTTCTTTTTGAAAAGCCACTTTTGGGATGGCATCCTTCCCTTAATCCATTTAGCATATGCTTTTTTGGTAATGTAGTTAGTGCAATAAAGTGATGAGCACATTCCTAGCCTCCATTCTTTGCTTCTGGGACTGCTTACTCATTTTATATTAGGACTCACCAGAAATAATGTATAACCTGTCCTGGAAGCAAGGAACAGAAGCTCCTCTGCCACTTCCCAGTAAGCACCAATGGATGTGCTGCTTCTGCTGCCTTCCAGTCTGTACACATCAGATCCCTGCCATCACAGGCATGACTTTCAACATTGTGGGCAGTTACAGAACGCTGATCTTACATCTTCTTCCTCCAGCAGGTGATCAGGTCCTCAGACTCCTCACATTCTCTCTTTGTGTGGCTTTCCTTCCTTCCTTGGCTGCACAGCCTGGGCTGACTTCCCAGCACCAGCCACAGCCAGCTCTTTTCAAGCCCTTACCAGGGCAGTCAAGAATCACCAAGGAGCCTGGACCACCTAAAGCTTTAGTATGTCTGAAGGAGTCAGGGGAAGAAATGCTCTCCAATTCACAGAGAAAGGCCAACAGTCAGAAAGCTTCCTAGTGCTTTTATTTATATTCTACTTCACATTCATTCACTGCAGGCAACAGTGGATTTTTCTATCCATCCTTTTCCCGAATCACCTAGTGCTAGTGGGTATACAGCCTTCCACATGCTGTTTCACTTTTCCCTGTATTGTGGCAGAAATATTAAAGCACCATGACAGTTTTTAACTCTATTACTTGACAAGCAAGATACAAGTTTATTCAGACAGAAATTCCTGAATTGTGAGCTGCACTTTAGGTGCTCATTTCTTCTTTGCATAGTCTCTCTGTCTAGAGACTAAGAGCACCAGAATAAAGCAGAATTATTCAAATAAACAATAAAATTAAAATCCCCTGGAAGAGGAGAGGAGTAAGGGGTGGGGGGGGTGTCTGCATCCTCCCACAGCTGAAAGCTGTTTGCCCCTTGACTGGCAAACTTTGTAGTGTGCCTTAGGTACACTACATAAACACAGTGGGGATTAATTGAATTGCTCATAGTTCAATTCACTTCCAAGATAAATTTAAAAGCCAAATATGCAAATGAGCTGTTTTTAGGAAATGGAAGATACATTTTACATTGGGTCAGCTTTAATTTCTTAACAAGCCAGGACACAACATGAGTTAACAACTGCCCTGCTTTATACAGATAAAAGCCACCATGTGAGGCAGTGCAGCAGCTCTCATAATATACCACAGTTACTCAGACAGCAATTAAAATGTCAGTCTCAATTAAACTGACCTCATTTATTTTCATGTTTCCCGATTAAACATACCTATTCTATTCTCTACAAAATTTCAGAATAAGTTGTAAATTTCGTTTATTGCAAGAGGTATTTCAGACCAGGAAAGCTGATTAAATTTGTATAATATCATAAATACAATTGAAGGCACTTAAAAAACACGCAAAACCTGTAAATATCTCCTTTACCTTCTAAGCAACAAATAAATTATCTCCTAAACGTATCTTTTAAAGATCATCCATAAATTGAAAGTATCACCTTAAAATTACTTCTATGAACACTAAATTTCAACACAATTTCAAACAAACCCATACAACCACCTTTGGAGGTAGTTCTAGATGTTGGCCATAATCTTAGTATAAGGCTTAGATTCCAATCAATATTTTTTAAGTTTTCCCATGAATATCTGAAAGCAGTATGCTTATTATTTCACAGGAAACTAATCCAATCAGGTAAAAGCATAAATTAAAAAAAAAAACAAAAACAAAAACAAAACCTGATTTAGTTTTCTAATACAAAATCAATTTAAAAAAAAACCTCTTCTCAATTTACTATAATTTATTTCTCAAAAATTATATTCTTCTCTATTCATGGGTATATATTTTAAAGGAAATATGCAGCTTGAAACTAAGTAATTTTTCAAGAAAAAATCCTGGAAATTCAGAGCAAGGCACACTAAAGTTTAAGACAGTTGTGTATACATGTAAAGATTACCATATGATGATGTAACCTTTACTTATGCTTTCAGTAGAATAAACAAGAAGAGTAGACCATAGCCAAGGAGGAAAAAAGAGTAGAACTCATGTCAAGTGAAAATATTTTCTAGAAAAAACAACTATCAATATCAATATACAATAACAAGAGAGAGGTATATGAGTAGGGAAATTCTGAAAAAAATCTCTAACTCTTTTCTAATATGTATTAACAAATGATACCACCTATGTGAAAACAGTTTCATCTAGTCCTAGGGAGAACAGCATACAGAAATTGGACAGAAGTGTCTCATTGTGTTTACAATATCACACCTGTGAATTATGGTTTTAAACTAGCACTTTTTAAAGACATATATGAAAGCTTGTATGGCTTCACAGCATTTCACAACGTGTAACAAATTCATATATTGATGAAGCATAATTATGCAAACCACCATGCAAAATAAATAAGCTAGGTGCTTCACAGAATTCTCATGTCATAGACAAAAGCTTTGGTAGGGCAACAAAAGACCCCACATTTTGCATTAGGCAGGTATTTCAGGGGAAGAGAAACAGCAGTGTACATGGAATGGTCTCTTAATGGAAATCACTATTCATGGCTGTCAGTACTGCAACAAAAACCCACAAGCCTGTTAGTCAGAACCATTACAGAGGTGGAAACTTTTCAGTTATACTTTCAAAAGCCAATTCTTTGTTCATTTGTAACCAGATATCTGACCTTCATAGTGATAAGCCTTAAGCTTGAGCTAGCAACAAAAATTCAATTTAGAAAACTGTATTATGCCAGCAGTTTAAATGCATCCTCTTCTATCCTAAACTGGCATATGTGAGATTTTTACGTGTCCTGCGTGCAGCCTCAGAGACTGCTATGCTTCAGCAGCAAGTGAGATCATCCTTGTAGATTTTAAAGGTTCAGCTGTACCAGAAAACATTATGCTTCAACCACACCCACATCAACAGCACTCTTCCTGCATGCTACCATTTCATCTCCTCAATATACATGGATATTACTAGACTAGAATAACTATGATTATAGTATATTTTATTTCAGTTTGGGAATTAGAATGAAATAATACTATGGTTCCATACCTATGCCATATTTCATGGAAAAACCTTATTGCAATGTATTATTAAAACATAACAGTTGATAGTATTCGTTGATACGCCTTCTGCAGAATACGTATATCGCTCAGATTACATTATTTCCTATTTGTTCCAGCTCCAAATGGGTTCTGCTAATAATAAAAACATACAGTGTTTAAACCAACTATGCAATACAAAGAACTTCAGCCAATAAATCTTTAGCTCAACTGGTGCAGGTTTTCCCTTTTCCAAATGGTAATTATTTTAAAAGAATTTGAAGAAACAGGAGAATTAAAGAGAAAAGGTCCATGACAGAAAATTCAAACCATGTTATAGTGGGAGTGTCTTCGAGAAATTGAATGTTCTTATTCAGGCTGCCCTAGTACTGGTACTATAGCCCTAGGCTCAAAATAAACTGAACTTTAATCTAGGTATTCTTGCCTTGCAGTCCATCATGCTCTCAGAGTTCAAAACAGCAAAGTAAAAAGATGATTTTAGAAAAGATGAGCATTTCTCTCCGACTGATTAAAACTATGCTAGGGACAAAAACACAACAAACAGACCAAAACCACCACATTCTAGTTCATGTTTTACATAAATGCTGAAACCTGAAAGTTCTAAGCGGTTGAAACTGCATCAACAATGCTTATATACCTGCATAGTAACAGCTACCAGCTTCTCCTCTTAAGGTTTTTCATATGAAAATCAAGAAAAAAAAAAAATTAGGTCTGACATACTAAATTTAATTGGACACTCTTTCTATAGTGAATTAATTAATTTCTTTTGGCTCTTATAGAGGAAGAATTCAGCACACATTTCCCTCAAGCACGTTTCCAGGAAAGGACTGGGCACCACACTTGTATCAATTCCAGCTCCATTCATCTCAATTAAGCATCTGATGATCAAAATGATACTCAACTTATTTCTTACAGATCTGCACTGGCACACCAGAAAAGGCTATTCAGTATCCAAAGTGACAAATTGGAATCATTATGAGCTTCGTATGATTATTTTATGACTCTCATACCACAGATTAGTATCTGCATTTGGCTGTTATCTCTATTGCAGAGCAGCATACTAAACATGACATGCTTAGCGGGCACCCTCAGCTAAATGCATATCAAAAACAGCAGTTCAGAAGAGGCAACATCAGTGGTTACAACTTGTATTTTGACAATACAAGACAAGACCCTGCAAAAATCTGAGGATATAAACAAAACAGTATGTTTATAGCACCTAAAGAGCGGTTTTGGCAAGACCAGAGTTTTTCTAGACTCAATGTAAAAAGCAACTACAGGAGACCAAAAATCAGGTGAAGATGAGGAAAAACACAGCAGTCAGGGGTTTCAGTCAAATGCTTTCTTCATTAGTTGAGTCCCACGACAGAAGCCAACAGAGACTTCGAATGGGTGAGTGAATGTTTCCAGCTCCTCAGTATTCTCAGACAAGTCTTCTCTCCCTCCTGTTACCTCAGGGAAATGCTAACAGTGTTTTGCAGTCATGCAAGTCCATGCATCTGTAAGAAGCAATGAAGCTACAGTGAAATCTTACAAAAGCAGCTTATATCCCCAAAATTGAACTTAAACTTGAAAGCTGTTAAAGTTTATATTTCCACTCTTTGTTTCACCCATGAAAGTTTCCACTTGTTGCTTAAAATAGCAGACAGAACATTTTTGTTTACTTCCACACAAGAACAAAATTCCCTGAGATATCAAGGCAATGAAGAATATATGTACATGAGAGAATGGAACAGCTTCTGTGGCCAAAGTAGTCAAGTACTTTGTATATGGAATTAAGTATAAAAGGAAGAGCTTTCTGATGTTTATTTTTTGCCTAGTGATAGAAAGTTTTTATTTATTGAATGCAAGTCTTATATTCTTGCAAACATTTACATACAAATAAGAAAATTATTTAAGAAATGCAATTACTGTACCTATACTAACCTCCAAGTATGCATATATGCCCAGACAACTCAGCCTTGACTTATTCATCATTTTAAATGTAATTATATAGGACTCAGCGAAAAGAGTCCTTTTCTTCCTACTCCCACTTGCTCATCACTGCAAGCTATCATGTGGTAATATTAGCAAAGAAAAACCTTTCACATAACTGTGCATGATGACAAGAGGGGAATTTTGAGCTTCTAAAGTCATATTACATCTATGTACATGTAACTAAAACTGAAGAGCAGTTATCATTTATGGAAGGTCCTGCCAGGCTCCTGCAGTATGAAATTGTAGTAGGGGTTACTGAACTGTGCTTAACTGTGCTTACATACACGTATACTTATGTATTTAGTCATTACTCCTGAAAGAAAGTGCCAGTAAACAACTCCCAAGAGGATAACCTCTACCACAACTATGCTTGAAGGAGTTTGCATTGTCAATTCGGGTTTTTAAAAATATTTTTGCCGTGAATTTTGCCAAAAAATAATTTGTTTTGTGTTATGTCTTGGAGTGATTCAATTTTTAATCCTTTTACACAGTTTTTTATATAAACACATAAGAAACTCAGAAGTATAAACTCTTCTGTCTTTTAAATGAAACTGTAAAGCCAACAGATTCAATTTTGGAATTGACTGGTTTCAACCCAAATTACTATTGTTCAAGATTTTTTAAATGACAAAACAAAGACCAAATTGAATCATCTTCTGTCAAGCAAATATGTTACACTCAACCAGCAAGGAAAAGGCATATAAATACAGACTTATGTTTGCAAGAAAAGCCCATGCACAGAGTTTACAATTATCACTCAGGCAAAACAGTATCCTGAGGCAGCACAGAATTGAACCCATGGGCTCAAGTGCAGATTCCTGAATTCCCAAGGACACGGCTAAGTTTGAGACTTTACTGTTCTCCTTGTCAGGGCTTTTCTCCAAAGGCTTTGAATAATGAAGAACAGGAACAAGGTACACACAGAGACTGTCAGCCCCAGCTGTGCTCCTGCCCTTGCTTCATAGGCAGCCCAGATACTCCTGAGGTAGCTCCAGGATTTCTGCATTTTATAGCTCTTGGACAAAGCAGTGGTTAATTGAAAAGCCCAGGACAAAGCATGGCTCTGGGAAGGCTGCTCAGTGGTCAGTGTAGTGATAGCAGAGGATACAGCTGTAAGAGCAGCCATCTCCCAAGTCATTCACGTGCAACTCTCACCTTCCTGAGACACAGGACTGGACCTTCCTGTTGAAGCTACACCATGTGATATGAAACACATGCAGAAAGAAAACAACTGACTTACAATTAAGACAGAAAGAGGGATGCTTGCTAACAAACAGAGGGATGTGACAGCACAGCTGCAGTTCTTATTCAGGTGTGTGCCTGCTGGTTACCAAAGGTATAACCATGATCTACAAGCAGTGCAAACCAAAAAGTTGCATGTTTGAGGAAGTCTCCAGGAAAAAGAAAAATATTTGAAACTCCTTAGAACAAAGCACCTGATGCTACTTTGTATGGCAAATGAGTAATTTATCCTAAGCTAATGACTCTCCCTCTTATACAGTGATGCATTTTATCGATGTGCAGGCATTGAGTTAGACTGCTTCTAGGCACTTGTGGTCCAAAGTCTTCTCCTGAGAACACATTTTTTGCCTGATCAACTAATATCTTGACCTGCAAAAATGTCCCACTCAGTCCTTGCGCTAAAGAGCAAATCTATCAAATCCAAGAAATTCTCTCACTTTACTTGCTGAGAAAGCAGAACAACTATCTTTTCTGTTTACTTTTCAGTATTCAACCTCACTGCTTTCTACAGTTAACAGTAATCTCATGGCAGAAACTCTTCCATTTACCCCAAAAGGGGATTAGGACTTCTTGGAAACATTTTCAAAATAAACACTTTCCTTACGATGTTTAAGCAATGATTATTTAAGCTGTGGAATCAAAATGACTCAGAGGAATTGTACTTGTCATTGTACAATTTTCAGCATGATCTACAATGTGACCAGGAAGCAATGACCTGTATTAATCACGGGCCAAAGTATAATTAAGGTAAAATTAATGTACTATGACGCTCTGGCAATTGCTGTCCATGTTCTTACCCCTTCTGCTGCCTTGCCAGACTACTGTGCTTCTGGTGGAGAAGTGGTCTGCAGCTGAGGAACTCATTTTACACACAGCAGATTCACAGACAGATTAAAAAAAATAAAAGGAATCAATTTGTGTGAGCATACAGAGGAGTTCTTTACACCCTGAGTATGGCAAGGGCAACTGGGCAAAAGAGCACTGCTAAATCTACCCAATTCCCTGTACAAGAGTTTCCAAATGCCTTAGTCCACAACCACCCATACTCACTCTTTTTTCTGCAACACACACAATTCACTTCTCTCCTGTGACATGCTTATGGTTCTGCTTGTAGTTCACATTAATGGTGCAACACACCTGCTATACTGACACATAGCAGTGCATTTGTCACATTTGTCACCAAAGGGTTTTTCAGCAATCCAGCCTGTGGAAATATTGGACTACTGCAGCCTTATAGTTTACTGAGAAATATACAACAACCTCAGAAATAACAAACAGTTTCAAGAAAGAAAGCTTTAACAGGTGGCTGGAAAACTGGAAACACACTTACAAACTACTTCCTCAAGCTAAACACCCAGGTAAAAACACAGGCATGTGACCCACATTGGGGTCAATGTCTCATGAAATTAGCTGCCACAGAATTCTGGCAAATTTTTGGGAGATGGGGAGTTTTTTGTTGAAGCAGATTACCAGCTTCATTTTTCAGGGGACAAAAAAAATTAAATCCTTGACAATTCATTAGTAACCAGCAGTTTACAAGCTCACAAGCACCTTAGGATACAGCTGCATCCTATCATGACAGATTCATGTTAAGATTATATACTAACACTTCTGGGAGCCAAATCTTGATATTTCTCCCCAATTTCTTCATTGAGAAGTTTCTGCACAAATGCTGGTACATGTCCAAGTCAAGAATACATGCTAGGGAGCTATTTCAACATTGCTTGCTATTATCTCGTGCCTGCCATTGCTTTCAGATTCCCATACCTCACATCAGACAACTTTTGTACTATCTTTTGGAAACTAAAATAGCTGTCTAGATTTTCAAGGCATAATGGTAATGCCAAAGTGTGAAAACACTGCACTTCAGATCTATGAATGACAGAAACTTAAACTTCCCCAATTCCTCCTCATTGACTAGAGTAATTATAAACTTTAAACTCTCTTGGATGGCCAGCCTGTCTCCACAGATAACTGTCCTCATCTCCTTTCTCTGAATTTTGACTAAACATTGAGGATTAACAGGAATAACAGAACTAACTCAGTGAAAATTAGGCAGCATCATATCCATCTGCTGCCTAAACCAGAGAGTTTAAAAGTTTTCTGAGGAAGCAATATAGCTGTTGTGGAAATGCAGAGATTCACAGGTCGTGCCTGAAAAATCAGGTAAGTTCCCTTGGCTGTAGCTAGCTGAGTAATTTTTATAGATTTTGTCAGAAGAGTAAACAAACTCCTCCAGCCAGAGTTATTTCTTTCATGTTTCTTATTGAAGATGTAACGCAATAAAGTCACTTTGTAGCATACAAAGTTTTGAATATTTCAGCTCTACTCTCATTACACCAATTTCAAGGAACCCCTGAAATACAGGATTGGCAGTCAAAGCTTCTAAATATCAACAGGCGAATTCACAATTCACTACTTAAACACTTGCTTTTCCACTATGGAAACTGCAACACTCAGCCGACATTTTCAGTGACTCTCATCTCAGAAAGAACAACAAACAATATAGAAGAAACCAAAAATGTGTAATACCAAGGGTGTGCAAAAGGAAAACAAAGCAGCTGGTACACAGGTCTCTTTTTTTGTAGTGCCTTTTTTTACCCCCCAAGAGGCCTAAAGAGCTTCAGCTGTAGTTATTTAAAATTCTGAAGGGTGGCAGAAGCTGAGTGCATATAGCTGGTATTCTGTAGATGACTACAGAGGAGCTACAAATTGATATAAGTAAATGAGCTAACAAGATGTGGCTAATTCGTAACCACCCTGATGCTAGCCCACATTTCTTTACATTAAGCTCCTCCGGATAAAATGTCACAATGTACTTCCATGGTTATTTGCACACGATATTTACAATTACAGAAGTAAAACTAGCCTTTAAGTCAAACATACTGTGCACATTCCATTTTGTGTCATCTTGTGGTGACAGTACAGACTCATGAATGTAACATCCTTATTTCAATGACCTTTTCTTTGCCCATATCTGAAATTTTGGTTAACTTTATATGACCATCAATCTAGGTAAAGTTCGGATGGCTAGCAAACTCAGTAAATATTTTGCTACATGTAGCTGACTGACTAAAGCTCTAACATATAGTCATTTATCCATTTATATTTTGCACATTTCTGCTGAAGCTATTTTCACATATTTACATGATATTCCAGTGCATGTAACATTTCACTAAATCCAGATAATAACAATTTTGTAACAAGGTGAAGCATTATTACTAAATAACGCAGTCAAAGAAACTATCATTGAAACCCCAAGCAGCTGTCAACAGCTCGCTGATAAGAGTTACTAGCTGCTCATCTTTCTGTTCTCTGTATTACTCAGCTCTCCCAGCTCTGTCCAAATGTAGCTGAAGAGATAAAATACCAAAACAACACAAATCCATCATTAGTTCAATTACTAATATAGCAATACTATATCAATGATATTTCACTCTTACAGGCTGATTCAGAATATGACTTTCTTACCTTCACATGAACAATGCAACTGGGATTCCTTCTGTAGAACCTCAACTCTATTCCATGTGTTCATTTCACTCAATGATTCATGTTTTTTTCCACATTTGAGATCTATTAACAAGCACAATCAAAACCACACCTTCCTATCCAAGGCTATGAATAAAAACCTCTACTCTTATTATTTTGTGCATAATTACACATTTAGAATATTTACTCCAGTTCCATGATTCTTCCAAGTCTTAATATATATATATATGGATCACTACATCAGAACTAAACTTGCAAATAACATAGAAACAAGAATATTTGGGAAAATTACACACAGGTAATGAACAGAAGGAAAAAAAAGATAAGACTGAAAATTCAAAAGGGAAGTTACAATCCTCAAATGAAAGGTTCTGGTCTGGTTGTTACTCTGAACTAGGATCAGAGGAAGAATATTGCTTAAGCTTATCTTCATATGAAAATAGCCACACATATTAAAGCTCTAATCTCATTTAAATTAATATAATTTAACAGCTGCAAATAGTTTGGGGATATTTATTTCAATTTATTTTTCTTAAGTTGATTAGGACAGGCCTTGAAGTATATTTTGCACACGTACACTCCAAGCACATCATTAGCTAAAAGAAGGCCAACTGGCTACCTATTTCTAGAATTCACATTTCTGTTCCAATTTAACTAAGAGAGGATAATATCTCTGGTAGAAAAAAATTGAAAACTCAAAAAAAATTAATGAAGAAACATAGAAGTAAAACTTAGCAGAAAAAATCCTACACTTTTCATTGTGCTTAATAAATAAAGGGAAATAGAGGTTGAAGTGAAAACTCAATTTGTCGAAATCCAAAACAAAGAGAAAATCCACACTTTTGCTTAACAATGTTCAGCATCACCCCACATTTTTAAGTAAGACAGAAATAGTCAGATGGTTTATACATAAAACTACTGAATGTAAGAATGCTTCTATAGTGTTTCCTCTTTATGTCGTACCTTTTGAGTTTAGCCTTCTGCATGAGCTAGTCAAACATGACTAGTGAACCTTTACTGCATTTATTCATTGCTTTTAATCACTAATAATCCAGGACACTTGGCATCAAAGACTAGGGCAGGGGGAGAGCCATATCAAGGGAATGTTCCCATCTGATAAAATCAAAAGGGTAAGATTTTGGGGTTGTGTTTGGTTGTTGTTTGTTTGCGGGTTTTTTTTAGTGGGGGGTGTTGTTAGGTTTTTTAAAGGACCCTTTGCTCGCCTTACCTTCTATAAAAACAGTATGACAGTGAAATTTAGGAGAAGCAGAAGCAAGAATGTACAGCTGTTGTAAAAGGGATGCATAATCCCTTGAAGCAAACCAATCCACCAAGCAACAACATATCAAGTGAAAAAAGTTGATCATATCTGACACAGAAAAGGATACTGATCACCTGTATGACTCACTGTACCACGGAAAGTTTCCAACTGATATAACAAGACCTCTGCACGCCAATACTAGCAGATTGCTAGGTATTAGATATTTAGCTATATTAAAAAGTAATCAGTACACTAAATTGCTTCAATTCCTGTATTTTCTCCTGGAAACAACATATCTGAAAATATTTATCTTTGAAACTCCATTTCCTTAGCTTGCAAATATGACAGCAAGTTAAAATGGTGTATATGTACTAAAACTGTGGGAAAGAACTTAGGCGAGATGAGCTTTTCCATGTACTATTTCATTTCAAGTTAATATGGAGTTAACTTGCGATCATATTTGTTTTTCCCCTGATTATTGCTGTCAGCCTACCAGAGTCACAATCCTCATTCTTCCATTTCAGGCATTTAAAATTTGATTTTACCATTACCATAATTCAAGAGCTGATCCTGGCAGATAACATTGGCAGCAGAGTTCAGTGCCCCGAAAAGCTTCAGCATGCAATGCTTCAAAGAAGTTCTGCGCTCTAAGTACCTATGTAGTGAACCACATTTCTGATGTCAGACTCAGCTTACATTTACTTAAATGAATGGCTGAGAGTTTTTTCGGGTTTTTTCCAACCCAATTCATTTTTTTTCAACCTAACTCAATGAGCTGTTTAATACAAATCCACGAAACCAAACCCATGATTGCTTAGAAGACTGGAAAAAAAATGTGTCTCCAGGGTCATGATCTTCATTTAACAACTTAACATTGTTAACTGGGGAGGAGGCAGGAGAGAAGACTAATATACACTAGTAGAAATCATGTTATCTGTTTGGCTTCAATACACCACAATGAATACAAAAGTGAGTATTACAAACGACATTTTTCTTCCCAAAACTAGATGGAAAGGTAAATACCTTAAAAGCTCTCTTCTTTGCAGCTTGTAAAAATGTGGTTTTAACAATGGATCTCTTAAGTTGTGCTTACAACAAATACAGCTCATTTAAAATAGCAAGTTCAGAATCATAATACTTAAAATTAGATTTCAGTGAATACTTCAATGAACTTTTCACCAGGAAAATAAACATCCAATATTTTTGATCATTGGATATGAATCAAAAACGTGGATATCCAACACAAAAAACTCATCAGTTTCCAAAGAGTTTGGACATTAAAGGAGTCACAACAGTTTAGTGTCGAAATTAATACAACTTTGTAACTTAGTTTAAGTTTTATCCAGCTCAAGATGGAAGTATTCAAGCTAACATCTCTGCAAATGAAAATTCAAAATTTCTACAGACATTGCAGCAGAAAACTATCCCATCTTGGGCAGTTTTCAAAGACTAACTGAAAGGTCTCCACATATTAAACTCCCTTCACTTTTTTTTTATTTTTTAAATCCCCTACCATGTTCACAGATGAACAAACCTACTGCTGTATTTATAAACCTTTTGTTGACCCTCGCTGGACACCAACTGCCCAAAAAGCTTCTCTATCACTCCCCTCCTCAATTGAACAGGGGAAAGAAAATCCTGCAAAAGGCTCAAGGGCCAAAATAAAGGCAGGGAGAGATCACTGACTGATTGACATCATGGACAAAACAGACTCCACTTTAGTAGTAAGTTGGGAAAATTTTCCCTGTATTGGAGTAGGACAATGAAAAAATTAAACCCAAATCTTAAAAACACCCTTACCGCTTCATTAGGGTCTGTCTCAATTAATCACACATTGCCTCTAATGTACCTTACTCCTCAGGAGGAAGAACTCCTCACACTCTCCCCCTGCTCCAGCATGGGGTCCCTCTCACAGGAGACAGTCTTGGACCAGCTTCTCCAAACTGAGTCCTTCCCACACACTGAATTTCTTCATGAACTGCCCAACTTGCAGGGTCATAAGCAAACCTGATCCAGGCTTTTGTGACAGAAAACCTGCTCCAGCATGGGCTCCTCTCTCCATGGGCCCACAAATCCTGCCAGAAGCCTGCTCTAGCATGAGCTTCCCAGAGTCAGAGTCTCCTTCAAGCATCCACCTGCTCTGGCACAGGTCTCCTCCGTGGGCTGCAGGTGGCTATCTGCTCCATCATGGACCTCCATACGCTGCAGAGGGACAGCTGCTTCACCACAGCTCCTGGTCAATATCCACTTTCCCCCTGCTTCTTCACTGACTGGATCTGCAGAGTTGCTGTCCTGCACAGTAACATTTTCCCTTCTTGAATACGTTATCCCAGAGGTGCCGCCACCATCACTGATGGGCTCAGCCTTGGCCAGCAGTGGGACTGCCTTCGACCCACCTGGCACTGGCTTCCTGTGACATAAGAGAAGTTTCTAGCAGCTTCACACACAGCCTGCTCCTGCGGCCCCCCTGCTACCAAAATCTGGCCACATTAACCCAATAAACCTTTTTTCAATCTTGCTTGCACATTTTTGCCTCTTTAGCATTCCCTTTGGCAAACAAACACAGCTTTCATTGAGCTGAGTGAGAATGAAAATTACTGACTCAGTAGTGAACAGTATAAACACCGTCTGCTGCTTCTGAAAAGTACAGTTCATCTTCACCTTCCATATACTTGCTTTCACAAAACAACTGAATTTTTTGAATGGAGACATAGAACAGGAGGAAAACTAACATTCACTCATATTTTTATTTGAAAGTCTTAGTAGGCATTATGCTTTTCCAGTGAAAACTGCATATGTGACTGAAAAGGAAAAACCTGTCAATCCAAGGCACATACCTATAACTGTCTATCAACAGTAAAGTCAGACACTGCCTTCAGACGTGTTGATGTATGCCCATATCACAGTGCAGTTTAACACCAAGGAGGAGAAGAACCAATGCATGTGCCTAACACATCATCACCAGCCAGTAGCTATTGAACTGCAGTATCCAGAAATGGGAGCTACAAATTATTCTCATTGCTTTTATGTTACTTCCCTTTGCCTTATATGGCAGTATTTTTAGCTACTATTTTCTACAGCACAGTACTTCACACCTCAAGTTGGAGTCCTCCTGTAAGTTTCTCTTTCACACATTTTTGCTTCAATGTAGACCTTTCACCAGTGTTTGCTCTAAAGTAATTGTTAGCCTTTTTTCACACTGCATCCAGACACTAGAGATCAATCTCTTCTGTCTTCCAGAGAAAATCTGTCTTTTTTCTACAGAATTATTTTTTCCATCTCTTTCCACAGAAAATACACAACAATTTTATTCAAACCAATGATCAGAAAAATAATGCAAAGACATTTGAAATCCAGAAGTCTCCCCTGCAAGCCCCCAAACTAGATTTAGGTCTCCTTGAATTTACCTTAGACACTCCAACCCCAAGACAGGATTCCAACCCTTCTTTTTTTCCATCTCTCCTTAAGAGACACTACTAAACTGTCTTTGCTCAGATGCTATCTGAGCTACTAGGTGCTTTCTGCAATAGATATTTCAAAAGAATATTTACATAAATAAATACTCCAGGGATCACCTGTCTTCCAAGAAGAAGGAAGAACCAAGAGATACAACTTGAAAATAAATTTAAAACTTTGACTGCTTGAAAATGGTAACTTTGACATTATGCAGAGGGCTCTCCAAGAAGAGGTGTTTTGACAAGAGAAAGTTGCAGAGGTGTGGCCTTGCATGCAATTGAATTTTCAGTATTTATCTCCTCAGCAAACAGTCCAGCCAGGGAGACCACAGAAAGTCTGCTGGTGGTGGAGGCACTGCATATAAAGAAACACACTTTGAAAATACTCAGAAGAAGCAGCCTTGACATCCAGTGAAGCACAATTATGAAGCCACCCCCTTCATGAGGTGAAGGAAGAATCCACAAAACAACCTTTCCTCTCCAGGAAACTGTCATGTCCTTCCCAGGATGTCTACCACAGGCATGTTCTCCCCTCAGTACCCAGAGTCTCATTGTTCCATTTTTTTCTGGGGCTTTCACTGTTCCCCCTTCTTTTCTCTGGCCTGTATGTATGCAAGAGTCACATGCTCCCAGGATACTCCCTTCAGACTTCCCTCTTACAAGCACTGCCCCTCCTCTGACTATCTTCTTAACTTCCTTAATTTACAGTTTTATCATTCTTACCCTTCAACCGTCCTTCTACTTTCTTCTCACACAACCTTTTCTCAATGCAATCAGCATCCTTGGAAACATAGCTCCCCCTAAAGATTTATAAGCTTTCACTACCTCAAAATCTATCACAGATAATAACATCAATCATGGACTTGCAGTGCAAGACCTTTCCCTTTTATTCCAATATGCTTCAGGTATTTGGCACTTCCACACCCCTTATGCCTCCTGATTTTTGTGTGTGCATATATGCGTAACTTCCCTTGTCTGCCTGTTATCAAGAGAGATGACAAGGTAAAATGCAAATAGCAATCCATTCCAATGAAAAAGATGTTTCAGCTGGTGAAAAAGCAGAGATAAAGCACCATCTGACTTCATAAATTTGGATTATCTGCTGTCCAGCTAATCCTGAAACCTACTTAGGGTTTTCCTGCACATGCATTTTCAGGGCTGAAGAACAACCATCCTTTGAAAGATGCAACAGTTTATGTCGAAACTTTATTATCAGAGATAAAAATCTGCAGAGTATTCCACAGAATGATGTATTTTATCTCCGAGGAGACAGTGTGCTGTAATTATTTTGTTCAAAGCAACTATGCACCTTTGTACAGCAACTGGAGATGATTAATAGGAAGAGAATGCTGAAAATTTTCAAGTTCTGTTCTTTCATGACAGTTTTG
This sequence comes from Lichenostomus cassidix, assembly GCF_008360975.1. NCBI lineage: Eukaryota > Metazoa > Chordata > Aves > Passeriformes > Meliphagidae > Lichenostomus > Lichenostomus cassidix. The sequence continues at coordinate 44,713,480 of NC_139483.1, read as the reverse complement.
AGTGCTTGCATTACTCCCCTTCTTTTTAAAAAGAAAGTTCCTTAATCCTTCGAATAGTTCTTGCAATTGTGCTTATTACATATTGAGATTGAATTCTCCTACTAATTGTCTGCAGTGAAGTTCGAAAGGATTTGTTGCTATAGCAATACTTCGTGTTGATTCAGAAATTAATGATAAAAGAAGTGGCAATTAGCACTATTAATTTTTACTAGAGAAACATGGGAAAATGCTAAAAGGCTTCTGGCCAAAAGAAAAAAAAAAAAACCAGTAGGATTTTGCATAGGTGACCAACACAGACCTTGCAGCTATAAAAGCAAGCATAATGGATATTTCATGCTTCAGTACATGCAGCATGAACATTACTGCCTTAATACCTCAACACAGACTCAGCCTCTGTTGTGTTTCAGGAATTCCCATAAGACCAGAGGGATGTGTCTCCTTTCATACATAACGGCACCCTGTGGGACAAGCTCCTCTACATTAGTATCAGGAAGGGGAATTGAGTCCTTTTCTCTACAGATTTGACATTGTTCTTTCAGTGTTTTGCAGGGACCTTTCTTCGGCATTTTTAGTGAAGGCAAGTATGTTGCTTCAAGATAATGACCTGCTTATTCTCATCCCTAATTAACAGCCATGGAGCAGATAAGTGTTTTCCAGGTCATACAAAACCAAAAGAGGTAATTAATTTTCTACACCAAGACTGCTATTATCTCACCAAATTATTTGATTTTGTTGTGGTCCAGTACCTTCTACGAGGGATTCAAGATCTTTTTTTAAGGCTTGACTCATTATCAATCCTATAAAGGATATAGTGTGGCTCTATGTGACTGTAGTGCAAGGCTGAAGGAAATGGAACACTTTGCTTCTTCACTATGTATTTAGTGAGATTTTTTAATGTATGATTTGACAGCCTTAATAATGTATTTCCCACTACTAGAAACCCACGTAATTACTGAACTCAAATTTACTTATTTCATAATGAAATAATGGAGGCTTTTTATAAATCCTTGTGCATGATAGATAGCACTTTTCCCCCTTCAACCCCTGTCAGGTTTATTTCCTTTAGATGCTATAGCTGATACCTCAGACATTCATGCAGGAGTGTTGGGAAGCTTTCTTTAAACCCAATAACCCTAGATGCTGGATGGGTCCTCTCCTACTTATGAAAAGGATGGACAGGAACAATGAGGCTGCAGGGCAATGTAAGTCATCACGACTTCATACACTTGACCTGAAAAGGTGTCCCTTCATTCCTCACACGGAGCTTAAAGGTCCAAGAAGAGCCCTCAGCATCTGGCTCCAGCACACCTAATGCTGTCAAGCAAGATAGTAATGGAAAAAACATTACACACAAACACAGCTAGAGCTCAGAAGTAAAACAATATTGTACAAAACCCCTTGGCCAACCAGTGTCACCAAGATTAGATTGTTTTCTTTCAGAGAAGTAATGTACACACAGAGACATGTCCTAGTAACTTCAAGCATCTTTTTAATCCCTTCCTTCCAAATTTCTCAGTCATCTATGACCTTATTTGTAAGAGGTAAACTTTTGGGGTTTTGTATTATAAACCTTTGTGTGTCATAATTAATCTTTTTCCCATCAGGATATATTGGAAATGCAGAAGGACAGATTATAATCCAAGTAAAGTGAGAGATTAACCTTATACATCATCACACAGCCTTCTTATTCAGAGAGGGAAAGGAAAAATCTAGAAATTATAGAAATATATTTCATTGTAGAGCACAAGTCCATCAATTTGTTGAATGTAACTGGACAATTCTGAACCTCCAGTCACATTCACTATCCCCACAAGAACTGTCTACAAACCAGCAGAGCAGACACAACCTCCTGGAGATCAAGAACAGGCCTACTGCCCACAACAGAAAACAGCCAATTTGTCAAATGTTTGCTGTGCATGGAACTCTGATATTGTGGCTACAATGCTACATTGCACTGGGCTAAATGAACAAAACTTTGAATTTGCCTGCAGGAAATTGTTTTAAATTGAAGAGTAAGGTTATTGTTTACTCCATCTTTAGAGAGAAAGCACAGAAAACAGAGAAGGAAAGGCAATGGCATTGACAAGTGGCTGCATTTTGAAATCATATCCAGGAAAACATTTTCTGATAATCCATACTGAAGCTGTATTATTAAATATTTCTGTGTAACTATCTCCATCGAGATTAATTTAGAGAAGTATGAAAATACCTCTAGCTCTCATTTCAGCAACTGATTATTTATCATTAGTAATATAACTGACATCTTTTGTTTTTCCAAAGATTTTCCAGCCATAGAAAAGACTTTGTCTTCAGTTTGTAAACATTTAATAAAGAAACTCACTTAAGCCTTCCCTTCTTTACACCAACAGATGCCTCCAGCATGAAACCATGTACACAGTATATGAGACGGGGTTGATTGTTCATCCTCACCTGTTTTACACACAGTAATTTCAACATTGTACATTTAGGAGAATGACTTCTCTCTTTGCCCTCACAGAATCTCCTATCCAGGCTTCCATGGACAAGGTTGTGTTCTGCTGGCACCCAACCAAGGCACAAGCAGTAAAAGCGTTGCAGCCTGCTCTTACCCTGTCTTAAAACAAAAATATGACATAACTCCTGAGCATGAAGTCCTAATCTAATCATGGCACACCAGGCTTATACTAAATTGATTTATAATGTTTTGCACCCCAACACCATCGGGAACAAAGCCTTGTATATGCTGCAACACTGTTGGATAGACTGGGAGGCACAATTTGTGCTTCTAGAGGTATAGGTGATGGACGCTCTCCCAGCATCTCGGAGAGTTTCACATGTACAGCAGCCATGCAGACCTGCTATCAGCAGAACTGACATTCTTCTATAGAAAAAAGACACAGAATGAAGCCACAGAGAAAGCAGCAACACCATTGAATGGATTTGTGAAACAGACAACTTTTGGTGTTACCCGGCTCTTTCTTTTCATTCCAAGCTTACAGATCCATTTAAACATCCGTTACACATTCACAAACTATGGTACTTAGATAAGGAAAATGAGATGGCATTGCATATCCTCCCCCACATACTCTTATATGTGCTCCTCCTCATTTTAAAGCTTAATTATATATCTTTGCTAAATTAAAATCTGCCATTACAGTAAGGGATATCATTAATATTAGTAAACTCTTCTATTATATTTTGTACTAAACTAAGTAACCATGTGTTTACATGCACTGAGCAGAGGTTTCATTGCCTTCAAATATTGCATAGATACTTTGTCTCATCCTTAGAACACCATCTCCCCTTAATGGCAAACAAGCCGTAATATGATAATGAACAATATTAATTAAGGTCATCCAGATCACTTCAGACGTTTTCCTACTGTCAAGCACCTTTTGCACCCCTTCCTTTTTGAGTCACATAACACTGCGTAAGCACAGTAATTGCTGGCACAAAATACACAATTAGGCTGTCTGCTACAACCAAGACTGAGGGAGAACAGAAGATATGAACATAAGAGCCATAACACTGTAGTATTCATGTGGAAGAAATTTCCACATTAGTCATCACAAGATTTTCTTTAGCATTGCAGGATTTGACCCTGAAAACATTCATAGCATTAAGAATAAAATTCAAATACTAATTCAAGAAAGGGAAGTCAGATAGCTTTAGAGCAGCTACTATAGGTTTAGAATGAAGAGCATAGTAAGTGTGACAATTTTTTAGACCAGCTTACAAATTAACCAAGACATTTTACTCCTTAACACTAATACTTAGGACTGCAATTTAAGGCATCATTGAGCACTGTGTTTATGATGTTTCATATGGTCATGGTTGGTTTTCACTACAAAAACCTATTTCTGAGACTGCTACTCTAAAATACATTAATAAACTGTTGGATACTGATTATATTACTATGAGTAAGATGAATTTTTTTCAGTAACAGAAAGAAAATGCACTGCACTTGACAATATACACATACATGATATAAAATATGCAATCAGCTTCCTCCAGAAAGTTACCATTCATCTACTTGAAAATGAGATGAATTTACACCTCGTGACAGTTTCTGCAATAAATCAGGTTAGGTTCTATTTCTTTTGAATTAAATGTGAAAGGATACAAAACTGAATTTCTGGTTTTGATGGCAAAGTATCTGGTAGCAGAAGAGAACTTCCAACATGTTTTGATATAGCTGGCAGCAAGTCAGATGAATTTCATGCTGGATTATCCCTAGTGCATTTCATTTCTTTGTTACTAAAATCCGGCAAAACTGCTACATCCAAAACAGTCCAAGAGAATTGTTTTCAGTGTTTCAGCCCAAATCAACGGATTGTCTTTCCCTGTTGCTGGAGTTACCCTGTTAACACGCTCATGATACAAAAATAAAAGCACATTACTTTGAGTGAGATTCAGCACTGGAAAATATAGTCTTCACATTGCTCCACATGACAATAATACATAAAAGCTTCTGGTAACAGTAGAACTATTGGAAAAAAAAAACCCAAAAAAACAGCCCTAGTTTTTTTTTTTTTTTTAATAACAAAGGAGAGCACAAAACACATAATATCAGAAAACCCTACAATACTTCTTCCATGACATGGAAAATTGCTACTGTATGAGCAACCTGCTTGCTTCCAAGCTGAGGCATGTTTCTGAAAGCCATCAAACCAGGCTTCCATTCTGGAAAAAGCAGCGTTCCCTACTGCAGTCCTGGTCCAACACAAGTAAGCAAACCAAATATTGCCAGATTAAATAGAGGCAGATGAAATAAAATCAATATATCATTCACTAACTTTGAGGTGTATAGGCAGGTAAACAAACAAAAAATAGTATGAATAATTCAGTCAATGTAGGATGCAAACACAAGAAAATATATCACTTGGACAAAAAACATCCTCAGGGCAGATCCTGGCTTTTGCTTGCTGTTTTTAAAGTTTCTCGACCTGTGTCAGCAATATTAAAGTTATAGTACTTCTGTCTGCAACTACTTCTATATATGGTCAGCACAGATATTAGTCGGGATTTGCGTTTTTCCAAAGTAATCCCAGACAACCAGAAGCCAGTTAATCAGTAAAAAAAAACCCACGAGCGGATCCATAGCCCCGCACACGAGTCCATTTGGGTTTCTCTGCCCCGAGACTTAGAGAGCGAAGGGAATACGGCTAGTTCTGGCTTTAGGTAAACACTTGGGCTCTGTTTCAGACAGTCTGCGGGTGCGCTGGCAGCGCACACCCTGCCCACCGCTGCCTTCCCAAACTCCAGCCGCACGGCAGCCCGCGCTCCGGAGCGCAGTCCCGAGGAACCTCGTTTGATCTGGAACGGAGCGGACACCGCGCACAGCCGCGGGGACTATCAGCGACCTGCCCGGGGAGAGGCCGCGCACCGCCGCGCACTCCCCGCTGCCCCGGCGGGAGCAGCCCGACAGCGGGCGGCACGTCGAGCCCTGCTCCGGGCTGCGGGGCGAGCCGCCTCAGGACGGGACACCGCACCGGCCGGCCGCGCTCCCCGACTCCGGCGAGCCCGAGGCGCACGGCGGGCAGCGGCTCCACGCCGCGCTGCTCGAGGGGCGCAGCAGCCCCCGGGAGCGGCTCCTCCGAGCGCCCCCGGCAGCGGGGCAGCCCCGCCGCTGTACGCGGAGCCCTCCGGTGGCTGCCGCCGCTGCCACAGCCTCAGCCCCCCGCCCTGGGTGGACAGAGGGCTCCGCGGCTCCTCAGCCGCTTCGAAGCGGGGACGGTCCGCACAACTTTCCCCGCGGAGAGCCCCGCCGCGCTGCCGGCCCGGGCGGTGCCGCACGCCGCTCCCCGCCGCTGACACCCGCTCGTACAAGATAAGACAAACAAACAAAAGCCCCCCGGACCCGCCCGAACCGGCGTTTCTCCTCCTTCCTACCTGCCCGCTTTCCGGCGACCCCGGACCGCCCGCTCCGCGCCGAGCGCTCCCCGCGGCGCGCAGGTGGCGTTAGGAGCGCGCTTCCCACGGGCGGCGCGCCCCCGGCGGCCGGAACATCCCCCGCCGGGCGCCGCCGGGAGGAGGGCGCTCCGCACCCGCCCGCGACACCGCCACCGCCAGCGCCAACACCGCCGCACCTGTGCCCGGGCAGCGGCACCGCCCCTTCAGTCCCGGCCCCCGGGTGGGCGGGGGCGCGCCGGGACCGCTCGCCCCGCGCCCGCCGCCGCCGCCCTCCCCATGCAGCGCCGCACGAGGGACACCGGGGCTCCACCGCCCGCCGCGCCGCGCCGCTCATTGGCGCTGCCGCCGTGACCTCACGGTGCCGCCCCGCCCGCCCGCTCGCCGACCCCGGCCCGCCGCCTGCCCCGGCCAGCCCCGCGGGCAGCGCCGGCGGCCACGGGCGGCACCGCCGAGGTGCGAAGCTGGGTGGCCCGACGGCCCGCGGCGACTCTGAGCTGGTGGGACATTGCGGGGGCTGGCGGTGCTCGGCCGGGCGGGGACGAGCGGGCGGGAGTGTGCCCGCAGCCCCCGCCCCGGGATGCAGGGAGTTAAACGCAGAGAGTTGCCAAAGCCGTCTCTTGCCCTTGGCAGCAACCTGCGAAGTAGCAAGGACTCACAGAAGATGAGGTTATGTGGGAAAGCCTTCAGTCTGCCACAGCTTCTTCTCTCTTTTTTTTTTTTCTCCTCCTCATCCCCCTTTTTTTAAAATCTATTTTTATTTGTTTTAATTGAGACATGTGAGCAGCTATTGCTTGAAGATTGTGGTTCTCTTTGTGGAGAGTAAATAATTTTCTGTTGCATATTAAAGATGCCTCTTAATGAGACATATAACACCAACAAAATCACAAACCCTCATGTAGCTCTGCAACATATATTAATATGGTATTTATTCATTACTATCAACTTTTCGAAAGGCCTGCTTAAAATATTCTCCACTCTCAGCTAATCAGGTTATGCTACAAACTCACAGGAAGCCACAAAATTTATTAATATATGCTTGTACTCCATTAAAACGTTGTATCAGAAGAATATAAGAAATCTGCTTTTAAAAACATCGTGTAAAAGTATGTGACAACTTTCTGCATCAAGCTGAGGTGTCTCACACCATCGTGTTTCTTCTGCTGTAAAAGAATAATAAATCTAAATTGAAATCATTCAACACAAAAGAAGTTCAGCACTTAGCGCTTGTTTTTGCGGGCCACGTTGCTATGGCATAAGGGAGCAGGGTGTGTTCTGCTTGCCTGCTTGTGTATTTCTTGGCTATGTGTAAGAAAAAAGTTACAAAGTAGTGCTCTGGAGAACATAAACAAAACAGCGGTGTATCCCTTCGAGGGCACCAATTCTCTATTAATCTTACAAATAATATTGTTTCAATTATATACCACCTTAAGAACAAAATTTTAAAAACTTGGGGTCCATCTTGCACTCTGTGAGTTCAGCGAGGAAGAATCACCTGTGCATGTGGTCCTTACACCACAGCTTTCACAGAACATGCCATAGGATCCTTAGTGACAAGTAGCCATGACCAGAGTCTGTAGAAGAATATATAAACTTCCAGGTATCAATTTTCAATATTTAGAAAGAAAATTTGGTAACCTGCTGGTTTTAAATTAATTCAACGGTAATTCACAACACTCTAAAAAATACCTGTGGGATGAAAAAGCAAAAATGAAAACTACTTACATATGAAAAAATAGACCTCTTGGTATGAAAAGATTCCCCTGCTTTTGAGCTCTGGGTATGTTGCTTTACTGCCCACCTATGCTTTTCTTTTTACCTTGCATCTCAGAATAGCATCAGAAAAAGCTCTATACCCTGTAATAGGAAGCTGGGGTTTCAGCGCCACTGCGAGCTCCTGCGACTGAGCCATCTCAGGTGACCCTTCCCAGTGCAGTTGTCCTTGGTGCTTCTGCACCTCAGCTGCTGAGGGCTCAGCACCCCCACATGTTGGAGATGAACTCACAGGATGCACCCCTGGCTTTTAAGAATATATTAGAATAGTGCATTTGTTTTTGTGCCACTGAAGATGTAGCTGAAAATTCGACCATCTTTTCCCCTTTGTTGCTTGTATGAGCTGTTAAATTTGCATAAGGGCTTCCCAGTTGTGAGCACACTAAATATAGCTAAGGTAATCTCAGGCTGAGATCTTTACAATGCATAGACCATTCATATGGGGGAGGAAAACCTCTCCAAATAGTAAATTGTGTTATGATTAGTCCAGTGTCAAAAAATGCATAGCTTTGTAGCTACCACAACCTCATTAATTTCTGAGGATGTGGCAAAGTTATCTATGTATATAACGCAGAATGCATTTTAGAAATTACATTCTTTTTAAGATTCAAAGCAAGCTGATATCAGCTTGGCTTTGAATTTGCCATGTTGTAAGGCACATATCAATACTTTATAAATCAGGGCTCAGTTGCCCAGTACAATTGTGTAACATAAATATATTTAACCTTGAGTCATGCAAAGTGAGCCTTTGAAGCAAGCATATACACACTAAAATCAATGATCCTAGAAAACTCATATAGGACAATGTCTTGTATAAAGAAATAAGTGTCAAGGCAGGCAAGGAACTGTTTAGGGAAGCCTAAGGTATGGGAATAAATTTTGCAATAACACTGCTAAATAATACTCGTTACGGAAAATATCCATTGATTTTAATAGGATCTTTAGCTGAGCAGAGACCAGAGGCTTAAACCTGCACAGTAGAGCTCCTAGATATAATACAGTCACTACATTGTATTCCTAGGAAGGAACAGAGGTGAAGATGAATTAGAAGGCTGTTTTTGTTTTTGTGGGTTGGTGTTTTTTTGTTTGTTTTTATGTTGTTGTTTGATTGGGGTTTTTTGTTTTTTTTTAACTACGAAACCTTGTGTGATTATTTTTTATGAGGTATCTGTTGGAATAAGAAGCAAATCTGGCATAGTAAGTTGCACATCTCTCAACATTTCAATTTATTTTTCCTCTCACTGAAAATATAGAACTTCACTGACATGTGGGACGACGTGGAGGATCAAGACCAAGTCACCAACCCTCACAGAGAGCAGTGCTGCAAGAAAGGTAGGAATGTACAAAGGAGCACCATGCAATTGAACAGCTGGACAAATGATGCATAACACACAGTTTTATAGAGGACCACTGAAATATTGATACTGCATCTTTGAACTACTGTACATAGGCCTTTTTGTGCCAGTGTTCATGGCCCTGCTTTTCCCAGAAAATGTGCAGTCATCCTCTGGACACTCTGTGGTTGTGTATTTGCAGATAAGATATAAACATGCTTTTTAAGAAATCAACTGAGCGCTCCTTGAAGTTATCCTTGAAGGACCTTCTTGAGTGACATCACTTCCTTGTCTGGGGTTTCATTCATTACATGGAACCAGGAATCATGTAGTTTCATTCAGAAGATCAGATGATAAAGATTATCTTTTAATTTTTGCTCCTGCCCTTGTTGCTCCTCTGGAACAGCAGATCCTCACATCTATAATAGTTAGGAATTTCTAATTTTAAGCCTCAATTTATTTCTGAGTACTTTATTCCCATTTGTCTTGCCTGATGATACTAGCCTGACTTGAGCTAGCTCACCATTCTCTTGTGTTTTAATGTCTTTATAATGTCCCCTCCATACTGTTGCTATTCTTAGCCTTTGTTTTCAGTCTTATTTTGTAAATGGGGTCCTCTTTTTTTCTGCTTATCCAAGCTGCATTTTTGTGTCATCTGTTGGGTTTTTTTTTTTTATTTTAATTTTTTAATTTCCTTCAATACAGTTGAAATTGTATTTCAGTTTTGGACAAGGTGCTAAATACAGCCAGTTATAAAGAGCTCAGAGTAATGAGAGTGCCTTGGACTGTAAGTCAGTGTCCACTCTGCTGCTTCCACAGCTCCATCACATTGATGCCTAATACCTTCTGGCCAAATAGTATTGACAAGTATTTCTTTTGCTTCTTTTGTTTCCAAGTGATAATGCCCAGCTCACAACAGTAATTCCTGTATTTGTCTTCCAGGTACGCTGTCCTGTTTTGCCTCACTGTATTTCTCACTTTGTGCCTTACTGTGACCTTATGGCCACTCTGGTGGGTTTTTTTTTGGCCAATCACCAGATACTCATCAGCCAGCCCTGGCAGCGCCTCTCAACTTTGTCTCACCAAGAGCCTCAGCTGGCAGATACCTCACTTTCGCCACGGCCAAGCAACTGCTGCTCCTTAAGGAATTCCTGCAGCAGTATGCACCTAGCCTGATGATTTGTCAGCACAACACACCTCATTGTCTGCTCTTTGTCCAGTGCCTTACAGTATTGACATTCTTTTACTAATCCTCATCCTCTTCAGCTTAACTAACAATTTCCCATGTTTCACTGTGCCAAAAGCTTGCTGAGCGCCAAATAGATCAAGTCTGTAGAGTTACCCTTGCTAAGGAAATTATCTTATCTTAAAAAAGGGATCAGATTAGGCACAACCTACTAAAACTTCCTTTTATCGAATTTTCAGCATGTAAATCAGTTCAAATCACATACCACTCCATAAATTCAGATGTTCCTTGTAGTGCAAGCAAAATCAAAGTCATTTTAATGCCTGGTGATCAGGGTCACACAGCAACCAAGCAAATAAGCATAGCTGAAACGAGACACAATTTGTGCCGTTGTCTTAATATATCTAAAGAATATGGTTTCATTCATGTTTCATAATCATTTCAGACAATGTCCAGCAAAGATGACAGTGGCTCACAATTTTCCGAAATGGTAATTTCATTGGCTATATCATCTGACAGTTTCTTTGTGAGAAAAAAAAGCAGAAAAGTGTGTTCAGATGGGGCCTTGTCTATATAAACAGGTCTAGTCAAGACTGCAATTCAAGTTCTAGGCCAAATATTTGGTAACATACAAATTTGATTTTTGTAACACTTTGATTTCACATAATGGAAAACACTTGCAAATCAATTAATTAATGTCTTGAACACATTTGTTAACTTTATATCATTATTTCCTAACTGTGAAATGCATTCAGTAGCACTAGCAGATCTAACAATGAGGTAAGTAGAAATGAGGGGTTTTTCTTAATGTGAAACAAAAGAAATATATTTGTCACGTCCCCCCCCAACACCTGTTAAGGCCCAGCAGAAGTATAAATTGAGTGTATGCTCATTTCAACAGCAGTTGGCACAGTGACACATGGGAAATGGTTAGCTAAGATGAAGAGGATGAGGATCAGTAAAAGAATGTCAGTTTTGCAGTGTTACTTAGCAAAAGGTGTTCTGACTGTTTTCACTAGCAACTAGAAGCATTTGCAATTATGGTGAGGGAAAATATCGCAATCAAAGTAGTCAGAAACTGGAAAGTTCTTTTGATAGATACACTTTTCAAGGGGCTGGATTTCCATATTCTCTCAGGTAATGTGATCCAGAATGTCTTCTTTCAGTACTTAAAAATATTTTAAGTTAGGTGGGGAAAATAAAAATACTTTGTTATTTTACAATGCAAAACTAATTACAAAACTAAATTTGTGAAATAATAGCAATTTTATCTTCTAGACAACTTTTCAGAGTTACTAAAAGCTATAAGGTATATATCAACCCCCTAGACTGCACAGAATACTGAAGTACACAAAATAAAGAAAACAAGTTTAATAAGGTAGGAATGCTCTCAGTGCCAATGCAAAAATGAAAAAAATAGATCACTGTTGGAGTTTCATATCATCTCCTGTTGCAAAGTGAGTATGCAAAGGCTGCTTAGAAAATAAATGATGCACTCAAACCTGGTAGAGGAATTCTGTTCCCAAGCAAAACGCTTTTTAGCATGTAATCCCATCACGGCACTTCTCTGCTACACACACTGTAAAAGGTACAGATCTGATGTGTCATTATGCAGTTGCAGCACGTTTAAACATTTCTGGTTACTGCAGACTGAGAGCTATTTAATACCATAGAATAAAAAATACAGAGTTGAAAAAATGGAATGTCACTGTAGTAAAAGACAGATCAGTAACTCTGTTATGACTCACTAGCTCACGATAAATTATTTAAACAACTTGAGCTCAAGAATGACCTTTCAGCCATTGCAAGGCAGGAAAAATATTTTCCTTTCTTAACATCCACAATTCAAATCCCACTTATTCCATCAAAATCAGAGAACCAAGACATGGGAACTTGGTCATTAATCCCAGACTGTGAAGTCCTGAAGTGCCATCAATCAGGTGTAGATGATGACGTAGAAATGGAAGGACTGGGAGAGGCTCTGCTGGGCAGAAACCAGAGGTATTTCACCTTGCTTGGCATAAATTTCTAAGCCTTTATGACAGAATATTTTAAACTGATAAACAAATCCTTCAGGTTATTCAGTTTTGTGAGACTCAGGTCTTGAAGCACATATTTTAATTGATTCCAAGTTATAAAAATAAACTTTAGGCAAACATAATTCCAGTGCATTGTACAGACATCCAATGCACATCAGAAATTTGTAGGTCAAGCTCCATTACCTCAGAGTATCTAGACAGCTGCATCCCTCTCAGATCTGACCTACTTCCTGTGCTTTTAAGAACAGGCCATGCACTTGTGAGATGCATCAAACCATGAGTTTAGGAGTCTCCTTCCCTCCTCTGCCAGGTCCTGGAAATGAAGGAGTGAAGTTGAGGCTGGGAAAAAAAGGTGAGAGGTGGGGAGAAGGTGTTTTAATTTTTGCCTTTTATTTCTCACGATCCAACACTGTAACTAATTGGTAATAAATTAAATTAATTCTTGACAGGTCAAGTCTCTATTGCCCATGAGAGTACTCAGTGAGTGGTCTTTCTGTTCAGACCTGCAAGCTTTCAATTTTATTTTCTCCTCCCGTCCTGTCTAGGAGGGGGTTTAGGAGAGAGCTGCTGTATAGGTGTCTGGCAGTTGTCCAAGCTGATCCCACCATGTCCCTATAGATGAATTTGCAATGCTACTGTGGGATCTACATGCACAGCCACTATGGTGTATGTTCTTATGGGAAAAAGCCAATACATCTAGTGGCTTATTTGGTGCTGTTTTGAAAAATACCTTGAAAGAATGAAGTTCAGTAAATTTGGGGGACCAAAAGTTAATTCTGGAATAGTGTCACACAAATATCCTTTCATTTATCCTTATTATCTCCACATCTGAGTTCTGTTTAAGTGAACAAGATTTTAATTTTTGACAGATTTAAGAAAATTAAATGCTGTTTCTGTAAGTTAAAAATTGTTGGGGTTTTTTGATTGTTGTTGGTTGTTTTTTTCCCCCAGAGATATCTTTCCCACTAATGTAATTGATTAAGTCTAATTCTCATATAGAGAGCACACTGAGGAATTTATTCAGTGGAAGTATCAAATGAGCTGGAGATACTTCTTCACATTGCAACAAATCAGCATTCTGCCAACTCATGCAACTCCACCTTTAAGATGCAGATACTATTTCTTGATCATTGACCTGGAAGTTTTTCTAAAACTGTGTGTTTGCTACTCCTTTTAAATAATTCACCTTCCATTATTTTTTCTGGAAACAATGAAAAAAATCTATGGCAATATTTTGAATGTGTAATGATTTGCACAGAAATTGTGAGGAGGAGAAAAAGGCTTAGAGGAATCAGTCTGAAAGATGTACCAAAGTATACACAAAGAAAATCTGTGGTTATGTGACTGGAACTTTAGCCAGAATCTCAGCATGTCAGCAAAGTTCCTGTGATAACATTGGATTAGTTATCAAAACATGGAAACTCTTCATATTAGTACCTAGAACATGGTATATGAAATTGTATAAATATGATTAAAAATGTGATTTTTTTTTTCTAAAGCCTTAAGGGTGATGTGCACAGATTTGAAGGATCTATAATTTTGATACTGTCTGTTTAAGACTCATATGCATCTTCCATTTCCATGACATCATAACAGTGCAATACTGCTGACTGGGAATGGTGATGCTGGATGCTGAAGGGAACTGAAGTTGTACAAGCTTTAGTAAATGCTGCCAGTATCTGAAAATGACAGTGAGATGGGGAAAAATATGAAGAAGTACAAACCTATTTTAGTCCGTGTATCCTTGAATTAAGTAGAAGGTGATGGGAATGATGGCACAGTGCTGGGTGGTTCAGTTGACACACCTGAAGGACAGGATGCCATCCAGAGGGACCTGGACAGACTCAAGAAATGGGCCAACAGGAATCACATGAGTTTAACAAGACCAAGTGCAAGCACCTGGGTCAGGGCAATGCCACAGTATCAACAAAGGCTGAGGGATAAAATAAGTTGAGAGTAACCCTGAGGAGAAGGATTTTGGGATGCTGATGGATGAGAGGCTGAACATGACCCAGCAGTGTGCATTTGAAGCCAGAGAGCCAAACATGTTTATCCTATAATGAGTACCACTGAATACATGAGACAAATTCATACAGCTTGAAGAAATATTAATGAAGCACGTTTGGCACTGCTCCTTGGCTTCTCCAAAAGAAGACATTCAGGGAAGGGAAATGTGCCACCTGGCCACCTGAAATTCCTGTTTTCTTTCTTTCAGCCCACAGCAGTTTACAGAACAGGGAGACAGAAATCCCGCTCTGGAAATGCTTCCTTCTTACCCCTCAAAGATTTTTCTGCAGGTTTCTCTGTTTTGCCAGCCCCTGTCTGGGATAGACAAGAGAGTACACAGTTGACTGGAGCCTGTATGGTGTGCTGTCACTGTACACCAGCTGCCTGTTATTCAAGAAATGTTGTAAAACATCTCAGGGAGTCTATGACTAACACAGTTTCAGTAATGATCCAGAAACAGACACTAGAGCAGGAGTTAATTAGCAGCCACCCAGCAGCACCAAAGTGAGATGGGAAGAGTCTGTGTTTAAAACCGCACGCCTTCTCCAATCCACATAATTCACATTCATCACTCACTGTACAAAAGCAGGCACTTAACTCGTTGATTCTCTAAGTGCAAAACCAAAGCAAGGAAAATCTTTTCATATGCTTTGTAGTACCAGCTGCTCTACTGTCCTTTTACAGCTAATTAAAACCACATGATTTTCCAATACACTCAGTACAGAAAAATGTGTATTTTGGTGCTATATCACTGCAAAAGAGCACGTCTTGCTGCAGATTAGAGAGCAATAAGTTGAGATCCTATTGAGAGCTGAAAAAAGAATGAACAAATATGGTTGGCCTTCATCCTCAGGAGTCTTAACAAATGCTCATGAAAGTCCCCTGAGGTATAGTTAGATGCCATCTCTGCAGCAAAATCCCTGCAGCTGAGCAGTATAGGAAAAGGATTTGGCAGCTTCCCTAAGATATGTATATTCAAGTGGAAATTATTCAGAAGGAAAGGTTTGTCTTATGACTGAAGGGGCCCAGCAAAATGCTGGTTCCAGGGCTGGGGCAGCAAAGAAAAATGGAAAGAGGGACAGGGAGACCATTTTTTTTCAGGAGTTTATGGGTTAATAAATTAGTATTTGTGATCTATTTTAAGGGCTCTGAATTAAAAAGGCAACCTCTAAGTGCTGAAATACCACTCTTCTGAATTTGCAGTATAATTTAATTTATGAGAATTATGCAGTCAAAAGGTTCACAAATCAAGTTGTTGGGGTTTTTTTAAAACAACTTTCAGTTTGAGGCTAATTATCTGTTTCAGAGTCAGTAATGGATTTTTCATACATTTTCTATGTTCATATTCATATGCAAAAGTCATGCCCATAAAAATACATTCTTCTGGGGCATTCCAGCAGATATTTTAATCAGTTAGGAAAGTTGATCAAGAAACTAACATATTTGAAAAGCACTTTTCACTAATGCAGATTAAGATTCAGGCAGAGGATGTGCAACAGTTTATATTAAAAAAACTCCCAACAAATAAAGATGGAATTTTCTCCTTATTATTACTTTTTTTTTTTTTTCCAGTTTGCGGTGCTTGCTGTAATTTGACTGATCCTAACTTCCACATTCCCACACATTTCATTTTTGCTCATGGCAACCTGTTCTCTAAGTTTGGTGCAGAACTTTTTCCAGAGATTATTTTTCTTCAGGGTAGCACAGAGAGAAGATCAATAGTTTCCTTTTTTGTTTCCTGCGAATCTTAAAAAGTGCAATCAAATGGTTATGCCAACACAGAAATGGATTTATTACACACTAGTGTTAAATGTGAATCACACTAACAAATATTGGAGTCTATTGTGGGTATTTTGTAAATATTTGGCTTCATTGTTTGTGAAGCCAAGCCCTACAATGTCCGTATTTATGCTGCTAGGCATGCACATGATCATAGAGATCATGGTCAGTTAAAAGGTAGGAAAGGAACTACTCAAAATTTACATATTAGTAGACAGGGACTGCTAGATATGGAATGTTATTAGAAAAAGACAAATCATGGAGTTATCAACTGCTCTGAATAACTTCCTTCTTTATTGTGTTCAGAATTCTTATAGAAAGGAAACATGGATCCTTTCAGAAGGCCTTTAGGAAGCCCTCAGGAGAACAAATCCTGGAAACTGAGGTAGTAGCAGGAGTAATGAAATTTTACAGTCTGTAGAAATATTTTTTCAAGAATTCTATACCTTTTAGCCTTTAGTTGTGCCATTGAAATAATATGGACTAAACTGTAAATGTAAGCATAACGATTTAGTGTAATATGCTCTGTTATCTTTTGGCACAGGAAGAATATTGAGTGAAGAAGAACTGAGTGAAGAGCAACTGGAAAACCTCTGACTTTGAAGCACATCTGAAGAACTTCTGTCAGTACAAGTTGTACCATACAAACACACACAAATATGACTTCAGAGCAGTAGATTAATGCTGTATATTACACGCTGTGTAGTTCCACAGGCCTGTGAAAGTAGTTCTGAAAAACTGTAAGCCTGCCAGAGATCAAGGTGCAAATACCACAGAAACCATAAAGGAAGCAAGTACAAAAGGATGAGCCTATGAAGGGCAGCATTTTTTTTTATCAACTCTCTTAATGCAGAGTTTCCTGAGCAGATGTTCAGAGCAGGCTGCACTTGTGGCATTTGTTCTAGCTACACTTCTGCTACTACCCTTTTACTGAATGTTCATTCACTTCATCAGTCTATAGGTGTTAAATGGTATAAGATTATATAAAAACAGTATAACATATCCCTCAGTGAGAATATAAAATCAGTAAAAGCTTAGCAAATGTGAGGAAGCATAATGAGCAGCATACATTTGACTTCATTTTCATTATGGTAACAGGAAATTGCATGACAGGGAACCATCAAATTGGAAATGTTTCAGAAGCAAAAAATAAGCCAGGATAGAAACCACAAAGGTAGTTTAGGGATCTTATATTTTTATACCTATGATTATCTTTTTTATATTAGTGATTTATTTACTCTAAAGGTATTAATTTTATGTTAATAGCAAAAAAATGCTTATTCCAACATGGTGTCTTACATGTTTTTGAGAATTTTTCTGCTTTTAAACATAAACATTTGTTACATGTATTTTTCTTCTCATCTATGATTTGCATACTCATAAACTGAGTGAATTGCCTATATAATGTATTTTCTTGTTATGCTGTTCTTTATTTACTATATAATATTTTTAATTCATACAATAATTTTAAAATGTATCCAGATGATATTCAGCGTGACCCATCACATTATAAAAGCATAGATTTCCTTGACTTTATTGGGAAAATACTCTTGGGTTTTGCTCCTGTCTGGTATCCCAGATCTCCATAAAATCCATATTACATAAACTAAACATTTTTAAATGGTTCAAAGAGTGTCTAATATGAGACATAGAGTATTTACTGGTGTTTGGAGCACATTTACATTACTGGTGTTGGAGCACATTTATTGGTTAGCAAGCAGTCTAGGGAGTTGAGATGGCATAGCAACACCTGAGATTCTTGGACAGCCATGACATGACTACCTGTAAAAAGTTAACAATCATTCTGAAGAACTACTTTTCAAAACCTCCACATAATTCAGGGCTAGACTCATACTGAAAAATTCTTTTGTGATCAAAGAACTTGAGTATCCAATTGCATATATGTGTATCTATTTTCTCTTCTACATAATGCCTTTGCCTAAAAAGTTTACTTTTCCTGTTATCTGAATAATTACTTAAGTCAGAAAAAGATCAACTAAAAGGCTAGTCATCTTTATAATAAATATTTTCTTAAAGAACATGTGATTCATTTTGTTTGCAGCAATCAAAGTTAACCTTTGATGGAAAATAAAGAAAAAATATTTAAAAAGCTATCAGCACAGACCTGTGCTATTTCTAATAAATTTCATTGCTCTAGACTAGTTAATTTACATAGATTACATAGAGCTGTTGAACATTTATCCTATTCTCCAGTGATTTAATCTTTCTTTGGTACTTTCTGCTTTCCTATATTTATGTCTTCCCAAAGTAAGTGCAAAATACTAAATTAGAAAAGCAACAATTCATAACCACTTATCTGCACATGGCTGCACAAGACAGACAGAAAACAAGCTGACAGTCATCTAGGATTTATTCTCCATGATAAAGGTGTGACTGCGCAGCTGTGGCCATGACATAAGAGTTTATTTAGTCTGGATTCAGCAGAAGCAAAAATGAGCACAATGAGATAACAAGCAGATGACTTCAGAGCCTCTGAAAACTGCTGAGTAATAAAGGGCTAAATTAAGAAGCTAGCTCCTTACTTCTGTACCATCAGTTCTTCAATCTGAAGGAAACAAGAATAGGAAAGGAAAAGCAGGGTCTCTTTGAGGGAGCTGTGGGGCCTTGGAACTATGGCTGAGAGGTTCTGGATGATGTTTGGTCATGACAGATTACACTGGTTAATCTGTATTGCTGACCTACAGTTCAAAAGCTATCATTGCAAAAGCTACTGTTCAAGCCAGACAGCCATGTCATTAAACTAGGCAACCATTTGTCTGGCTTAGACCTGATATATCTCTTGACTTGATGATTAAGCCATATATTCAGCAAAATTAGGTGAGGAATTTTAAGGGAGTCTATGAGCCCAGGGCTGACCTTGTTTTGGGCAGGCACTGATCAATTCCTTACAAGCAAATTTAACTATCCTTCATCATATTTACTTACCTGTACATGACTACACAAGTCAGGAAGGAATCAAGTTCACAGTCATCTAGGATTTTTTCCTGCATGAGAAAGGTGTAATTTCCCAGCTGTGGTCATGGCATAAGACTTTATTTAGGCTGGATGCAGTAGAAGCAATAATGAGCCCAAAAAGATAACAAGCAGATTATTTTAGAGGTGCTATAAATTGATGTCCATGCTTTATTGCGTACCAAGGACGTAAAGGCAGAGTGAAAGCAGTGAACACTCCCTCTCTTGTCTTTCTCAAAAACTAACTTCAGTCTCAGTGAACCCAGGAAAATATTAGCAGAACCTCATTTTGGCTCAGTCAAAACCAAACCAGTGACTGAAAGCTACAGACATCTTCAGGAGGGATGTGTAAACAGTTAGCACCAATAACCAGTCCTGCATTAGTAAAACAAAACAAACTCCTTGCCCTGTGAATCTCCAGGAAGCCAGAAAGTAAAAAACCCAAGGAATTAACTTTGAAGCAGAAACAAACATGTGATGAAACTGAGAAGTTAGTGACATTTCATTGGCTCTATCAGGAAATGAGGGAGTAAGTAAGGCATTTCAGAGAGACTCTCTGGATATCCTATGAACTCTGTGTTCTGTTCGTCAGCTTTCAATGTTTCCTTCTTACTCACGACTATGACATGGTAGCCAGTTTTATGTTCTTGATAGTGAAGGACCCCATCTCAGGCTCTGGAGATCTGCTGTCTGCATCCTGCATGCATTTGGTTCCAAGCTGTGCCAATTAACTCTCTGGATACTGTGGAGTGTTCATCCTGTCACTATCAGATGTGTGTCATTATATATGCTACAGTCTGAATGAATCCAGAAATAATTCTATCTTGTCAGCTGAGCAGACAGTCTCATCACTACCCTTATCCATGAGGCAGCAGGAGCTGTGTGAGAAAATAGTGAACAATCATTGGGATTAATTAAAAGCAAAGTGATTGAAATAAATTAATGTCATTGAAGGAATTGTGTTGTTGCTAAGAGAAAAAATTTTTTTGAGCTGGGTATTCTTAGAAGGTTAGCTCTGCATCTTCCAGTCCACCTGGTCAGCTGAAAGCCACATCTCTTTGGGCACTGAAAACTTGTTTTGTGATAGATAGAAGAGTAGGTATGTACTGATGCTGGTTGGCCAAATTTGCTCTGTGCTTTTCTAGCAAAACTTTATTTTAATGGGAAAATGTGTTTCTTGACAAACACTTTTTTCAGAAAGTGCTTGCATTCCGTGAAAATCCTTGATGGGAATGCAAAGGAAGAATTCTTTTGGAACTTCTAAATTTTTGGTTTATGTTTTCAGGTTTTTGTACTTATCGTGTTTGGAGATTCAATTTTTTTTTTTGTGTGTGTGTGTCTAATGAAAATAACCAAGAAACCAAAAAATTAGTGGAAAGCATCTGTATAATAGGTATTTTCTTCAAGAAAACTACCACACCACTATACCAAACCTGACAGAGACATCAAGAGATGTCAGAGATGTCAAGATCATGTTTCAAGAACTGGGAATAAAATTCCTACCTATCTGTCTATTCCTTTAAATACAGGCTTTTCTTTTCCTGGTACTCTGAAATCTTTCCTTCTGCCTATATGTCATTCTTTAACTTCAACTCCTGTTCTCAATCCATCAAATATACTCTGATAGCAGTTTTTTGTTATCTCACATAATTCATCTTCACCATTCATCAAAGTTTATGGTATGATTTTCATAGTAAGTGTCTCCTCTGGTGACCATGACTTTGCTGAAGAAATTCTGGCAAATGCTGCCTTATAATTTTTGCTGTATTCTGTATTAAGTCATATTAAAATCACAGAATATTTTATTCCTCTCAATATATTTAAGATGCTCCTCAGGATCTGAATTCTGTGCTAGTACTTCGATACACAAAAGCTTTCTTGTTTTACTGAGGATAGGGAAGTTGTACTTGAAAATGTTGCTTTATGAAATCTGAGCATGACAAAATAAACTTCCTTGTATTCCTTCTATTGTGGAAGAATGTAATTCTTTGTAAATATTGAATGCCTGTGAGTATTTGAAGTCAAAAACCCCTGCGTGTGCATGTTATATAATGGGCACTTGGAGCCCTTTATCATTAATAACTATGCTTTTTTATTAATATGTTGTATTTGTCTTAACAGAAGCCCTTATGTTTGGTGTTGGATCAATGAGTCCTGAGAATTTGAACACTATACTGTCCTGGGCAGCAAGTAATTAGTATCTTGGCATTTGTGGGAAGTCTGTTGCCAATATCACTCACCTGCCATTACCAAAGGAGCAATGACACAAGAAAACAATAAAGAAGAGGGAAAAGAAGTTGTTATTGTTTGTTTAACTGGCATGAAAGCAAAGCGAGCTGCATGGAGAGAGGCCAAATGGTTACTCACAAGAAGTACAGTAGGCAGCATGACCGTGAAAGGCTGCACACTGCCAGCAGCTCGCCAGAGCCAGTCCCTGCAGAGGGGTGTGCATGCTGCCAGATCCAGCCGCACAACCAGGGCCCAAGTCCAACCTGTCACACATCTGAGAGAAAGATTAGATGTTCTAATCACTCATCTGAATGAAGAAAGAACAGGAATTAGTTTTTCCTAAGCAACGCTGGAAGAAAAATGCACTTAGGCATGGGGGAGAGGAGGAAAAGGGAAGTTGTATGCGGAAAAAGGGAGGCTCTCCTCCCAGTCCCTGGCTAATACACCTCGCTAGGATGACACAAAAGCTTTCAAAAGTGTATTGACTTCACTTTAAAGCAAACAGAAAAGCAGGAATCTTCCTGGTGTAACAAAAACTTCATAAACCGGTTGTCATAAATCAAGGCATTGTTCATTTGAAGATTACGTTCTTTTGAAGAATACCTCTTCCAAGGAAATTGCCAAGAGTAGTTATACATCTTAAAACTGGAAGCATTTCTAAGATTTTAGCTTCTTTTTTGTTTTGTCCAGAGATTGATATAGGTCCTTCTTTTCTTTGAAGTGGGGGAAACTAAATAGCTTACAGCCTTACAGCCTGCTGGTGAAGAATTGGGATGCTGCTTAAAATTTTCTTTCAGATTTGGCTCAGAAAAAGCAAGGATTTAAATCCTGATCTTCCCAAAGAAGCAAGGTACCATTACCTCTCTGTTCCTTTATTACCATTTTTTGCCCAGTGTGGAATAGGACTCCTCTTACACGTTCATACACTTTCAAAGCTCTAGGTTGTCCAGATCCACAGTACCCACGAGGAACAGCAGTTATTGAATTTTCCCTTTAAAGATCTATGGTTTGCTAACAGTAGGTAAAAATTGAGTCAAAAGGATATCTATCAGGGGCTGGATCAATAAATTGCTTTTCATGCAGCGGGTAACTTAATTCATGCTCAGAGAGTGTCTTTGCTCAGACAGAGTGTCTGTTGCACAGACACAGCTGAACAGACAATGCTGGCCGCAGATTGTGCTGGGGAGCACAGAGCAGCTGTGCACAGGTTTTCCTCTTCACAGATGCACACACAAACACACGTGCTCACAAGCACATCACCTACGTTCAGACCATGTATGAAGCTACAGTGTAACTGTAGCTGCAATTAGGTGTGCCAACACCACACATAATAGAGCATATACGGAAATTGTCCCTGTTTTGGGGAGTTCTCTCAAGTGCAGGTGCCAGGACATGGGGATAGCCAGACCACCATCCAGGATTGATGCACCACCCAATCTGACCATTTGATCACAAGAGAAAAAAATTTGGTTTCAAACAATTACTATTTGATATTCTTCCAAATGTAGTAAAACCTCTAAAAATTGCTAAGTCAGTGTTAAATTAAGAAGCTAGTTCCTTACATCTCCTGTACCATTAATTTTTTTGTTCTGAGGAAAAAGAGAATAAGAAGCAAGAAGCAGAATTTTTTGGGCTGGAATTGTAAAGGAATATATCAGCCCAGGGCTCACCATCTTGTTTCAGGCAGGCACCCAGGAATTCCTTATAAGAAAATTTAGCTACCCAAGGCATTGTAATGAAAGCCTTGAAGGCATTTTTCTTTTGAGTACATATCTCTATATATATGGACATCTGGGTTTTGCATCTTTAGTGAGACAAATCTCACTTGGCTAATCTATTTATCTCTTGTTGGGAGTTTTTGTTGATATTATTCTGATTAGGTGTTTTTGATGTACAAATATATACTTGGAATTCATAAGAAAGTTTTATTTAAATTATCCTGAATTATCTGAGAATTAATAATTTTCTGGGAAAAAAATCTATAATTTCATAAGTGAATCATTTCTAGATTGCATTATATTTTAAGATCTTATTTTCAAATGACACATCCAGAGAGCCAATGATTTCCCTCTCTTTTGTATGTTTGAAAGACATAGAAATAAGATAAAAACTTAACTCTTATTCCTCTTCTAAATAAGTTTTAAGAATCTGTTGAAAAAAATATATTTTAAAATGATCAGGTGTCCTAGGTTGCAATATAGATGTAGTTAAGTATTCTATTACCACCAGCTGTGGGCCGTTAGCTGCTATCAGCTGCTAATGACCCACTCCGGATGACAGGCAATGAGCCATCAGGGACCCACCGTGTGACTCATGGACTTATCTCATCCCATTGTGAGATGCTCTGCCGAGGAGGGAGGAGCCAGGTGTTCCCACCTGGATATAACCTGGCCTTGGAACTGCCTGAGCTAGCCCTGTCTACTGGGTTCCCAGAGGACGAGAGCTACACTGGATCTTCAGCTGGAGACTAGACCTTCACAGGATCACCGCTTCAACTGGACTACTTCAGCTGGACTGCTACTACCACCCTAACAGGGTGTTAGGTTGTATCTGACTTTGTCAGTGCTTTTCCTTGTATTATTTCACTTATTTTTTAATTTCAATCTTGACTTGTGATTTCCCACTGGTTTGTTTTCAAACCAACACATCAGGTAACAGTTTTAAGTAGTTACATGATGTACGTCTGACGCCTGAAAAGAAAGAACAGCAGCGAGAAAGGTAAAGAAACAAATCCCGAAAATCACAGCTAAGGTGGTGGCACAAATCCACTGTCAAAGGTATGGTGAGTGAAATCTAATTTGTCTGATGAGTCAGGAAGAAGCCTGCATAACACCTAGACAGTGTTTAAGACTGGGGATAGCTTATCTGGATTTTTGTTTTAGAAATGTCTTCTTTCCAGGTAATTGTATGTTTGTCTCAGATCCACTTGACAGGTGGATTAACAGGTATTATGCTTATTTTACACTCCAACAGTGTAAAACAGACAAGATGTTGAGTAATTTCCTCTGAACTGACTGGAATTCACCATGGGCATTATGGTAGCAACAAATATTAGTTTTAGAGAATTTATTAGGGTCCAGAGAAGGGTCACAAAGTTAACCAAAGACTGGAAAATCTGTCATTTGAGAAAAGTCTGAGGAAACTGCATTAGCTCAGTCTTGAGAAAAGAAGGCTTAGGGGAGGCCTCACCAGCATTGCAGGGGTGGGGACTGCAAAGACATGGTTTCTATAGTGCTGGACTTTTCTAAGATTCAGCTAGACAGGATGCTGGGTCACCTTATCTAAATCAGTTTTTGGCAAGAATGTTTGGACTTGATGATCCTTGACTTTGCTTCCAACCCAGTATTCTATGATTCTTGCCATGCAGTTATTTTTTCCCTGGAAACAATAACTATCAGATGGTATGGTTTTCATGGCCTTTACATTAACATAAGTAATGAAGTGGAATGTAACGCAGAGGAGGATATATCCTGGGGTTTGTGAATTTCACTACTACATCCTAACCACAAAACCATCTTTTTTTTTTTTTGTACTGTATTTATGGCAAAATATGCCTTCTGTGTTCTATTTCTTGCTAAAATTGCATGCATAGTCATTCAGAAGAATGTTATTTAGCTGTAACTTGAAGATCTTCTGTAGGTTAAAGATTGTATGAGCAAGGAAATGCTCAAAGCCTCCATCACACCACAAGGAGCTGGGTAGTCCTGTACCTTCCTTCTTAACTCTGTTCAGTCCTGTTTTCCACAGTGTATTAAAATTTTCTATACAAATAGCATTTCAAATTAAATTCAATTAAAAAAAAAGTGAGTGCACAGGAAACAGTCTCCCACCCACTACTGCACAAACAACATTTGTTTGCTTATACTTTTACCCATCAAAATACTTTGAAAACATTTCAGACTTATTTGTTCAAGATGCTGGAACTACATTCAGCAAATATCCATCTGCATATTAGTCTTAAGAGCATTCTGATACAATTGAAAAAGGCACAAATAATAAAATAATCTGTACTCACATATACCAGTAGGCTAGGTTATCTCTTTATGCATGATAAGATTTAGGAAAGAAATTTAGTCAAACTACAGACTGCATGAATACCTCATAGTATCAGAAGTTCTGATTTTGAGAGCAATAGTAGAACTGAGCCAAGAAGGGTGCAAGCTTTGCATCATCGGTAAAAGGCACTTCTGCCTCTATCAAATTTAAGGCAGTTGAATATAATCAAAGCATTTCTAGCAAGTAATTTTTGTAACAATAAACAAATGAGGAAATCTATAATTTGGTAAGTCTTGCAAAAAATGACAGAACCAGAGGGCTGTCAGTACACCACCTAAAGCTCCAGGTTGCATTTTGGTGGAAATGACAGGTTTGTGACTGTCCCTGTGCAGGACAGCCTCTGGAACTGCACCAGCTGAAGAGCACTGGGATGGAGCCATTGACCAAAGACTGTTTATTTTTAACCAATGTTTTTACTCATTAGACAGATGATTATACCTGTCTGCTGGTACAAATTCTGTTTCCTGTCTATTTCATACTCAGAAATATTAATATTTCTTTTAAGAATTTATAAATCTCCAGACTTCCCATAGTCAAAATTATTTTGATTTAACAAAACACGAAATTTTACCCGAATGGAAAACTCTCAGTTGTTGCTGTTAAGCCGCTAGCAGAGTAAGAAGACCTGGGTTCAAAAGGTAGCATCCAGAAGAAAATTTTATTATTTAATTCCAACTTATATAGACTTTTCAAAGGTCACCCAGATTGGTCAGTTCGAAGCCTCCCCCTAGGCCTGATTGGCCAGGCCTGAACTGTCCACATCCCTAGAAACTGCTTTTAATAACATCCAAACTTTATCTTTATTTATAAAACACAGGAAGAAGAAAGAAAAAAGTTCCCACAGGAAAGGTCTGTGCTAGCCACACTCAGTGATACATTCAGATATCTCTTTCAGTAATAAGCTGAGGTGTACTATTTGCCAGAGATGTTTTCCTTTGGTGAAGACTTGCTAACTTTCTA
Source organism: Lichenostomus cassidix (assembly GCF_008360975.1). NCBI lineage: Eukaryota > Metazoa > Chordata > Aves > Passeriformes > Meliphagidae > Lichenostomus > Lichenostomus cassidix. Next base: position 44,687,255 of record NC_139483.1, on the reverse strand, counting down.
AAATGTTAAACAGAAATTATGCAAGTTCTGATTAGACCTATCAGCTTTCTAAAGGGACTATTAACAGATAATTATGCAGAAGAATTATGATCATAAGAAGCAGTGCACGTTGTTCAAAGAAAATGTTTTCTGAAATCTGCCATTATGTATGTTGCTGAAAATATTCCCAAATAAACTTCATTTTGTAGCTCATCCTCAAGAGATGTCATTAATATAATGATACATTTCTACCAATTATCAAGGGAATAGCTGAATTTATTTTCACAGCTGAGTAAATAAGGAGCACAATCCCAGGAACATTTGTACGACTAAGTTCATATTTGTTATATTATATTGATACGTTATTAGTCAAACAGCACTTCAAGTAACAGCTGTAGGAATAACTATTTTCTAAACTCAAGTGATTTTTCTCTTTTATCTCTATTTCAGATATCTTCAATGGAAGTAATTAAGCTGGTTAGTTAGATGGACATGTGACTAAAAGTGTAGCAGCCCATCAACCATGGCTTTGGCATGTTCTGCCAGTCTGCTTCTGCTGCTCTGACATTACTGAAAATTTGTTTCAGTTGATTATTGTGCAAGTATTCTGGAGAGATGTAGCTCTGTCTCATAAAATGATTACCCTGGATTTAACTATGCCTCTTCCATTAAGGTCAAAGGAAATGATGACTTATGTTTCTAATAAGACTTAGGACAGGAGCTTCTGTCCCTAGCCTGGGGAATTTTCAGATGATCTCAATACTTTTTTTCAGTCTACCTGAGAAGAAATCTCTTGATTTTTCAGGAATCAAGAAGCAATAGCATTTCTGTATTGGGAAGAATGTTTCTGAACTTTGGGTTATGTGTGTGTACAGAGTAATGTCTGAACATGTTGTTTCTCCAGTTATGTATTCTGAATATAGGAAAATAATCTATTTGCCCTGACAGAACATCCAGCTGCTTCCTCAGTGTATACAATCTCAATTAGCCTAGACTGGGATGTAATTTAACTTTTATTGTATTGGATACAGTGATTGTACCATCCCTCTCATGGAAACCTCTTAAGTGTGATTAAAAGTGCAACTGTTTTTCTAATGTTTTTATCAGTTAGCTATCATATGAAGGAAAAACAAAAACTCAAAAGGCTCTGAATCAGAGGAAATGCTCTCCCACAATGTGAAACAATCTGTGGGTTCATGTATGGTCATCCTTGGCAGAGTCTTATTTAAGTATGAATTACCTTTTCTCCATATTTTTAAGTGAATTTACCCTCCTTGGAAGTCTTCTTCATTTAATTTGCTCATCATGATTATATTAATAAATCTACAGAAAACCTGTCACATGTGTTTTTCAAATGAATAGTTTTTATAGTTAAAGTGTATCAAAATTAGCATCCAAGGTACCCTCATAAATGCTCTGAAAACACAACTGCATTACACAAAATTACTTTGGAACTGGCACTGTGGATTCCACTTGCCACTTTCTCTCTGAGATTTGCAGATAAAATTCATGTTCCATTTACAAGGAGAAAGCAGCCTTCTTTCCAAATACCCTGTTCAACAAGCCCCAAATGAATACTGAAATCAGACTGAGATCTTTCTCACTCCCTGCTCTCCAGCCTCAACTTCTTCAACGAGACCCAAACAAGGAAGGAGGAAGGACTGAAGTGGCAGCTGGGACAGCCCAGACCCAGATATGCTTTCTTTTAGTGCACTGCCCTTCCAAAAGGACAGCCAAACCCCACTCCTGCTAGGCGCCTGATATATATAACTGACTGCTTTTAGGCACTAGGTTTCTGAACAGAAATCAAACAAATTTACAGGTACACTTTCAGATTAAACCAGTTTCAAATAATGGCTTCTCCTCCTCTTAAGTCATCATTTTGGAGTGAGCATTTAATGTAGTTAGGACTGGAAAAGTGAGCCAAATCCACTGCAAAGTGGGATCTGCTGTGAGCTCTGCATTTGCTGTTTGTTCAGGCATTAGGTTTCCTGATTAAGTTTGTAGGATGCCTCTTTTTAAGGGTACAAGAAGTTAAAACACATCACTGAAATAATCACAAATAAAATTCAGGCACAGGAAAGGAATTGAAAGTGTTTAAACATTTCAGGCTTACTGGTGAAGAAAGATTTGCAGAAAAAATTTAGAAATTTGGCACTAAAGAAGACTAGTCAGGATTTAACCTTGACTATGTGACATGGTGTGCAGCCTGAGCTGTATATGTGCTGCATGGAAATGTTCCTTGGGGCAACCCAAAGGGTGGAAGTACAGCTCATGCAAATTCACATGAGCCTGAGTAGGGAATTTATTTTTGCCAAACAAATTAGATTCCTTTTTCAATTAAAACTAGAAATTTGTTTAGCAACAGTGTATCACATTGAGTTTAAACAACTTCAAATAGTATGGTCAATTATGTTTTGTTTTGCAAAGCAAACAAGCTGACAGTCTTCACTGTACAACCTAAAAATTGCTTCATCATGTTCAACTTGTGTAATCCTTTTATGCATGTATATTTTTTGAGTTCCTTGTGCTTTTCAATAACCCTAAGCATGATCTGGAGAAAATATAAAATGTCCTTATGAAAAAATAGCAAATTACAAAAACACAGGTAAATTGCTTTATTTTGCTAAGAACAAAGCAGTTAAGCAGGTTTATCAGAGAGAAATGCCTTTTGGCATATCTAAATAAAAAGTCAGACATCTAGGAGCCAAATAATTTGCATGCAAATTCCCCTTGCTCTGTTGAAGCCACAAAGGTCAATTCAGTCCTCGGAAGTTTGAGCTGAGAATTGCCAGGAAAGGATGGGAATGTAACAGTCTTTTGTCACCACGGTGAGGCTCCTATGGAGCAGGACCATGTCTGATTCTACCCACACTTTGGAAAGGAATGCTGAAAGATTAGAAAAGTTCAGGAAAGAGCAACAAACTTGATTTGAGGTCTAGAGAGAATTAAGGGACTCAGGGTAGTTAATTAGTCTAACATGTGATGTGATCATGGCCTTCAGAAGTACTCCAGCAGAGAGAAGACTTCCTATAATGACTTCTTTAATTTAGTAAAATAAGGATAATGAAATCCAATGCCTGGAAATTGAATTTAGACAAATTCAGAATAGAAATTATATGCAATTTAGTAGCAAGAGTAAAAAACACTGTACTGATTTGCCTAGAAAAATACAGGATTCTCCATCTTTTAAAGCTTACTATACAAAAGGTAGTCTATCAAAAAGATATGATGCAGATGAAATGTACATTAAGATCTATATATGTAAATTGTAAGAGAACTTCTCTAGCCCTTATTCTTCAGACCAGAGGATGTTCTGCAATTAAAATCAGGAAAGCTGGGAAAAATTCTTTTAAACTCATGTTGTCATTTGAACTGTATTTGCCCTTGTATATGTGAGTGAACAGAAAGAGGGTATATGCACTTGCCTGCCTTACTCTTGCTTCATAAATATCTGCTACTTAGTAAGCACCCCCTTGTGAAAAATACTTGGTTAGTTCTTATTATTATTATTGTTGCCGCTTTGCCTTTATGTGTTTTAAAAACAAACAGTGAGATACCAAAAGGTGTTTTGGGATGACTAGCCTACACCCACAGGCACAGAGCTTGACAGAGTCCCATATGGTGAACTGTTTTATTATTATTTATTTTTGCAAAGTTGGGTGTATTGTACTAATTTATTTCAGGAGTGTAAGTTTGGTGCTTAAATTTTAATGGTGTAGATATTTTAAATAATTTTTAATATCACATCCTGCTAAACTGTGGAGAGGTGAATATGTGAGTTTCACCTGCTCTTGGTCAAAAGAATAAGTGTCTGAAATTATCTGTAAAAGGCTACTGATAGGGACTTGCTGTATTTGTATGAGAGGTTAAAAGCAGGCACAAGAGACAAAAGTGGCCAATTAACCACTGTCATCAGCAGACACGAGTCAGTGATGCCGGATAAGTCAGCAAGAAATATGAAAATGGTGTTCCTTTTAAGAATGTACTACTTGTGTACTTCTGAACCTGAAATATGGCATCCTTACATTCTGGTTCTGAAACTTTTAGCTTCCATGAAATTCTGTTTTGCAGAATATGCTCATCATTTTTTTCCCCTTCTTTTTCTTGGTTTGGTTTGGTCTTTATTTTTCTTTTTCTATTTTTTGGATATTATAGTGCCCAACTTCCAGATACTGAACCCACAAAGTGCATCATTTGCCTTCATGGAAGATACCAAATTCAGATCCAGAAAAATTTTTACTTAACTAAGACAACATCCAGAGCTTTACATAAAGGATATTAAGCCCCTTGGCTCAGGGATTCATGGAGGCACTGCTGCCAGCAAGTGCCGAGTCTCAGTGGTGACTGTTGCCCTGGGAACTAATGCTGGACCTCAAAAACACTGGCTCAGTGAGGAAGTGAGGAAGACTTGAACCCAAGCTCTCCAGGGAGTACCACTTGAAGGTAAAGATTAGAAAGGGGCAAAAGGAATTAAAATCTTGAGCTGTTTCTAATGTTTGTTATATTCCCCTTCATACCAACCAAAAGCTGCCACCTCTCAGTTTCCAGGGGGCAATATGTACAAAATACTTTCTGAGGCCTGGTACTGAGAGAAAAGAAGCCTCTACACTGTTCCAGCACTCCTTTTAGGCAGGACCTGTCAATAGCAGTCAGAATTTTCTCGCCTGCCTGAACAAGAAGACACAGGATAGGAATAATGTAAAATGCTATTAGTAGTCACAGTCCATTATGCTCCCATTGTGACAGTGAAGGAATGAAAATGGCTGTAGATGAGTCCATGAAGTTAGACCAACTGTGTAACAGGAATAGGGTTTTTAACTTTTTTTTTTAAGTCTATAAATATTTATTCTGGAGAAAGCATACTATGTGATCATAATTGCAGATGCTCTTCTGGTCAATATTTGACTAAGGAAAGCAATCAGTTCTTTGAACAGTGGCAAGAAAATTTAATAACATGAGGAACAACGAGTACATTAAAAAAAAAACCTTGAAATTAACTCAACTTTGAAACAACTTAGCTGTATAAGGGCAACATCTGAATGTTACCAACAGATTTGAAAGCACACTAAAATGAAAAAAAATGCATATAACAATTTTCTTATCTTTTAATGGCAAAAATCATTTAACAATAAGACAGTGAATTTAGTAATGTGGCCAGACAGCATCAGAGTTCTTTAATTAAAATTATAGTGGCTTCCAACTCAGAATTCATCGCTTCCATCAGCTCAGTCTGGCAGGTGATATAATGTAGTTATTATTTTTGCCCTACATATGCAGCATCTTTGTCAAAATAATAGAACTGAAATTGAAATTAGAAATCTCATGTTGGATTGGATCAAATTAACCTGACAAAATCGTTATGGGGACATAATTTTTTTTCTCATTCTGCACACATACAGTGTCTCCAAAGACAGAAAGCAAATATCATACAGACTATAACTCTTCCACTTCAGAGGCAACACTTCCCTCTTAAAATAACTCAGAAAATTCTATGCAGCCTTGAGTACTGCTTATCAGGGGCTGGTACAGCAAATGTCATTACACCTACATTTATGAGCCTGCAGCCAGAACAGGGACCCACTGTTCTATATTTCTCTTAGAAAACGGATGGTGATCTGCACAGAAGAAAGACTCTCATCCTGTTGCACGTTGAACAGCTTCCATTAGCCTGTGGAAACCACTGATGAATGGAGTGTGACTGAAGTATTACTTTTTTTTTAGTGTAGAGGCAGCTTTAAAGAGCACTTCATGGCTTTGAAACCTAATTTTGTTCCCCTTAAAACCTGGCTCTTTTCTGTTTTGTGTTGTCAGTACACAAAAAAAATAATGTGGTCCTAATGCAGGGTTAACTGATAACAGAGGTATACAAGTAAAATATAAATGGCTTGTATCATCTCATTGCAGCCAATACAGCCATAACAAACTTTTTAAAAATTATTTTGTACAATTTTGTTTATCAAGAACTGTTGCATAATATGAAAACCCTGAACAGTCTGGAAGATTTATTCTAACCTATTCCAAATTCTTTCTGCCCCTTAAATTTTTTTCCATGAAAAGTTACATTGAGAATTCTCTGTCTAGAAATGTTTGATCTCAATGAACACCTGTGCCTATACTGACATTTTTGGATGTGTTTTGTTCTGTCAGCTACAGAGATATGATTTCATACATTGCTGCAACTTTTGCTGTGACAGGAGAAAATCATCATCTGTTAGAAACAGCATTATAATCTCATCCCAGCTTTTGGAGACACAGCAAGTGCTTCATTTTCTCACTTGTGAAATTTGAAGTGAAAATGCTAGACTGGTACAACCCATGGTCCAGAAAGGGATCAAAGCAAAAGAAACATTAAAATCCATACATGTACTGCTCAACGGCACATGTTAGAATCCAGGTGTCTAGCTTGGACACCTCCAGTGGTAGGTCCTTTCTAGCCCAAATCATTTTCACAGAGAAGAGTTAAGGAGTGAAAAACGCACAGTTTTATCCCCTTTATTGTTAGGACTGAGGTTTCATTAGCTGAAGTCAGTGTAGCTGGAGGTGGTCATGTCATCAGGGCTGAGCTTTAGGCAGAACAGAACATAGGTCTGGGGAAAAGTCACAGGGCTCAATCCAGTCTAAGAAGAGAAAACACTTGGAAAATTCCTCACTTACTCAGACACATTTTTTATAGAAATCAGAAGATCAAAATTTAAACCCAGAGCTGCTTTGGAATCACAGGATTTCAAGCCTATATTTTCCACTTTCCAAAATACACTCTTAATAAAGTGGTGTAGCAGGATTGAGTTCATTACTTATTCCTTGGCCCAGAAGGAACTACGAAGAGTTGAATTTCTGCTGAACTCACAGAATTTAACTACTTTATGAAAGTTTTTGGAGGCCATAGGGAAATAATTTTTTTTCTAAGGAGAATAACAAAAAGAGTAGCAAACAAAATGAATAATTATTCATCTCCTCTATGAAAGCTGATCAAATTGGATAGCTAGTGGATGTACATGAGGACAAAGGCAAAGACTTAAACGTAGCTTTGAGCTGCGTGCAATTTCCATGATTTTGAAAAAAAACAGCAGAGAAATTTAGGACAGAATGGATTCTAGAATAATATTATTAGTAATGGACTCTGGAAGGAGTTTTGTAGAGTCCTAGGGGGCAGAGTCCTGCTGTTCAATCAAGAAGTGTGAAATATGAATTGCCAGAATCCAGGCCCCTTTGTTTTAGAAAAAGGAGGGTTTTCTTACTGCTGAATTAGAACCAAAGTACCAATTTTTATTTTAAAATTGTTAATAACTTAATTTCTGAAAAGCTTATTCCACCAGTTCAGCAGGGTCAAATGAGTTGGCAAAGGTAGAGAAATGAGTGTCACAACAGTACAGAAAAATTTATGATCACATGTGCCTCCCTCCAAAACTCCCTGCAGGCTTCCTCCTATCAGAAAATTCAGGTGCTGAATTTTAATTCAGCACTGTAGTACACATTAGCTTTCCACATAAAGGCTGCCCCAAAAGCTCACTCCTTCCTCCCACTCTTAAGTCATGAACACCAAACCCCAAATTCTTTCAGGTTAAGGCTGAAGAAGAATATGTTGTGATATTCATCCTTTCATGTGAGTGGAAAGAAGATTTGAGACAGCAAAAAGGCAAAGGAGACAGGACAAACCATTTATCTGACTACTTGCTTTGATAAATTGTATAATTAATAATTTGGTAGGAGGAATGTAGTGGTTAGCTGGCCAAAAGCACTAATGCTTTGGAAGAAACTATACATCCAAAATGAAAAGTGCATTTCATCTAGGGAACAGTTTGAGATTGATTAATACCACAAAGAAAGATTTTTCTTATGTTTTTAGCTGAAAATGTAGCTTTTTTAAGAAGCACCATCATAGTTAATTTCTGGACAGCAACTATGCCCCACACAGCTCACTCCTCTCCAATGTGATGGGGGAGAGAACAGAAGGGTAAAAGTAAAAGGTAAAAGAGAAAACTTGTTGGTTGAGATAAAGACAGTTTAATAGGTTAAGCAAATGCTATGTAGGCAAACAAAGCAAAGCAAGAAATTCATCCACCACTTCCCACAAGCAGGCAGTGCTCAGCTATTCCCAGGGAAGCAGGTCTCTGTCACAAATCATGGTTGCATGGGGAGACAAACATTGTCCCTCCAAATGAGTCCCCCTTCCTCCTTCTTCCTCCAGCTTTATATGATGGGCATGATGCCGAATGGTCTGGAACATCCCTTGGGTGAGTCTGGGTCAGCTGTCCAGGCTGTGTCCCCTCCCAGCTTCCTGTGTGCCTCTCATCTTCTTGCTGGTGGGGTGGGGTGAGAAGCAGAAAAGGTCTTGGTGCAAACTCTGATCAGCAATACCTGAAACATCCTGGGCTTATCAACACAGTTTCCAGCACAAATACATAGTCTTGTACCAGCTTGTATGAGGAAAGCTGACTTGATTCCAGCTGAAACCAGAACAAGCACTTAGAATCATCACAGCCACCTTTGTCTGATTTCTATCATTAGCCCTGAATTATTGTCATCACCAGTAATATATTAAAAAGAGCTTTAATTAAGAGAGTTTTTCTGATTCTCCAGTGGGTCTAAAACTTAACCAGAAGAAGCAAATTGAAAATTTGAAGGCAAGTACAATCAAACATTGCACTGTATGATAAATGACCCTGGCTGAGGAGTGATGAAAAGTCTTACAGTACAATGCAGGAATGTGTTGGACAAAGCTCTTGCAGTTGTAGAAAAGCTTAAAGTAGAGAATGTGCAAACATAAACTGCCTGAAAGGTCAAGAGAAATTGATGCCATTGCAAGCTTCTTTTCTTCATATACTTTACTGTAAAAAAAACCCAAAAACCAACAGGTTAGTCAGTAAAAAAAATTGTTTTGGTTTGTTTCTCCAGGCCAAATATGCCTGTACCTAGTGACTGGGCCAAAGAGCACAAACCTGAAAGATGGTGGGCACACAACAATGTCTTGTTAACTAATTTGTATGCTTTCTTCATTGCAATCTTGATCAGGACATCAGAGCAACACAAGAGAGAAAAGTGTTTAAAGTAAGGGTGATGCAAGTGAAAAATCCAACTGAAGGGATGAAACAGAGCTAAGGCCAAGTAAGAGAGTAAAAACAATTTAAGAGGTGAAACGAGTTGCTTGGGTCACCTTCCCTATGAGCTTTATTGTTTGCACTTAGTCCGGAAAATGATGATTCCTTCTTACACCACAGCAAGCAGCAGCCATCCAGTTTTCTGGGTCACAGATTGTTCTGAGTGAAGTTCTCAGCAGTTCCTGCCAAAGTGAAGGGTAGCTTTGCAAATATTTTGAAAATATTCAGGAAATTCCTTGGTAGCCTTATAGTGTGGGCTGTCATGTAGGAAGGGGACATTTTTACACCACACCATATTCCCATAACTGCATGTGAAGGAAGCTCTTGAACAGGACTAGATGTTTCAGGAGACTGATTAAATATAGTCCATAATTTTTTTTGCATGCAGCATGCAGCATCTAGATTAAGCTTGTCAAGAGTGCAAGAAAGCTCTTTGAAAGGTATCATGCATGACCACGATTGATCAGTGGGGTTTTTGCTGCATTTCAGCAAGTTGTAAGGACACAATCTTCACAGAAGTAAAAGAGGAGAAATAACCAGTATTAATCAGGTAAATTACTCTGCTACTTGGGAGTCTCAACATGAACATATTTTCACAGGTAGGTCATTTTCAAGAGATATTTCTGCAGCAACTAGTTCTGTTTGGACTTTTCAATGTATTACCTCATTGTGATGGAACAAAGATGAAAAAGATGGAGATAGCTTATCAGAAACCACGCCTGTGTAAATAGTTTCCAGTGTCCCACATTCATTGAAACCCATGGTCACAGTCAGGATTTGCAAGATAAGTAAGAAAAATTTCTTTCTTCTTGCATCCCTGCAGGTGATCCATGCAGACTGAGGCTGCAACACACCAATCCAATGTTTTGTCACTGCTACCTATGTGGTTCCCTTCATGAAGACCTCAGGTTTTTAATTGCCCATCCCTAGGAAGCCTCTCAGTTCAAGATGCTAATTTATATGTTGACCACCCTCCTGGCAGGACCCTTGATGCATGTTAAATAAGGTTTAAATAATGTTACTGGCAAACAGCTAGCATGCGTGACTTATTACTAAGGCATACAGATTTAAGTCCCCAAAATCATGATGTGGGTGATCTCACTTCATTACCTCTTTTGGAGAGTGGTCTGTGACTTAGTCTGGGTGGTACAGTGACGCACTGGCACTTTAAACTGGGGAAACAGAAGAGAAAATATTTTCCCTTACCAATGACACAATGCGTAAGATGTGAAATGAATGCTATGGTTGATGAGGCACAGCAGGCAGTAGATTTGACACAACATAGGAGATTTCACTGGAATCAGTGTGTCATCTTCTACAGACATTGACATAAATGACTTGAATGAGTGAATCTTGACTTAAAAAGGAAAAAAGAAGAAGCTGTTGGAGCTTGGCAGGCGCTAGAAATTTGATGTTAACAGACTGTTTGCAGAAAGTGGGCATTTTTTCACTGAATATTTAAATTATCTTAAGTAGTTTGGAAGATTTCTTCTAACCTTATATGTCCAAAATCTCAATCTTGGATAGTTATTCTAACTTTCATGAATTTAAGACAGTAGTCTTCATTAATATAAGAGCATACATCACTTTTTCATCCTTGTGAAAAAAGCAGATACATTGTTCTAAAGCCATACTCATGACATTGTTTTCAAAAAACTGAAAATAAATGAAAAGTGACCATAAAATCCCATGTAAAATCCATTGCAAGCACTCCATCAGCTGTTCTTTACTAGGGGATTTTTGGTGGGAAAAGAAGTGCTTGGGGTTATTTTTGTAGCCTCAGCACCTGATTTAAACAGGCAACAGGATGAAAATGGAAAGGTCCATGAGAGGAAAACAAAAGCTCCAGTCCCAGATCCTAAGTGAGGCTCTCCATGGTGTGGATATGTGCAGGTCATGGTGTCCCCTCTCAGATACATCACCATATGAGTCCATGCAGACCTCTAACTTTGGAAGTGGTTATTTGGAAAAATGGGAAAATAATTATCCAAATTACATGTACTGAAAATCAAACTCGTTACCTAGAGCTTATAGGAGAATAAATTCAAATGACATTTCCTTGCTAAATTTCTTCCTCTAGAAACCACATGGGACTGTGAGAGGGACCAGCTCCTGACAGTGGAATAATCTGGTGAGATGGTTGAAGAACAGGTGCATTAAAAAAATATTGCTGTCTATATCTAACACCTTTAATTATGGCCTGAAATAAGCATGTAATCAGCTACACAGAAACTGATTTGTCATGAGTACCTATCAACTGACTGAAGTTTTTCTAGCTTACTATTCTTAAAAAGTCACTGAAAAATCATTATCTATAAAAGAGGAGGACAGAGATATTCACCACACTTGCATGCACACATCTGGAATTTTATATTTTTTGAGCCGTCACATCTCATATATTAACTCACTGCCTTATGCTATTCTCAGTTCCCTGGTGTTGTGCTGATTGGCTGGGAGTTTACACCCACACCCATGGATTTCTCCTTGGAAGCAAGGAGCCGTGGCACTGCCCCTCTGCCCTTCCCAGGCACTGAAGGTCTTGGTTGTCAAAACTGTTTTCTGCTTCCCAGCTCCATGGGATCCATTCCTCTTCCTTGTGATAGCTTTGCTATGAAGCCTGGAAAAGTATTCCAGTCTGTTCTGGTGATATGAGAGCAATAGTAATCTACTTTATGCAATACATTTGTCTTCATGTTGTAATGCCTGTCTACAAATATGTATGTAAAATTAGTGAAATTAAGAATTTTTTTTTTTCATTTCCACTCTTTTTCAAATGTATTTCCACTTCTGATATTACAAAAGCATTCTTTTATAAGGAAAGTCAACATTGGGATTTTTCGTTGTTTGGAAAAATTCAAGATAGTTTCCAATCTTCTAAGTCACATCTTTTATTTCATTGTTTTCCACTGTCAGAAACTGCAGTCACTAGCATAATGCTTGTTCCTGTTAATGCTGTTAGGATGTTCTACTTCAATTTTATTAACGTGGCTAAAGAGAGCTGCTATGTCACTGAAACATTTTCTCTTATTTTTTCAGAGCAAGCACATTCTTTTTCTTCTCTTGTATAATTCAGTGTTCAATTATAATGGCAATGAAAACACAAATTACTTTTATATTTAAGAGAAAATGAGATACCAGAACAGAAAAGAGTATTTTACTAAGAAGTTATTATGACCTTTCACAAAAGACAGAAAATTTATGCTGCATTTATTTTTTTCAAGAAAATTAAACTCTCATTTAGACAAAATCAGCATGATTGTTTCAAAAGGTGTTTTAATGAAAAATTCACAGCCATCTCTGTATGGGAGTAAACACCTACTTGCACCACAAACACTTAGTCATTGTGACTGTATCATAGCTGTTTCTACAAATCACATCTCAGCAAGGTGTCTTCTTTCAGAATAATTATTTCTAATTATATTATTTTGCTGCTCTTGTATTGCCTTACTTTTGAAAGCCTGGCAAAACACATTCCTGCAGAATTTAATACTATTATTTAATCCCATGCAATTATTTCCTTAATTAATCTTAATTGTGTAAAAGATATGAAGTGACAGAAAAGTGTTCTTGTGGGTGAGGAAGAGCCAGTGCACCACCCTTCCCCCATCCCATTCGCTGAGTGCTTTAAAGCTGTGCTTCAAGTGCTCTTCCAAAGCACACATGCGTTTTATACATCTGTGCACTGATACATACATATGCACACACACACAGCAAGGGAGGCAGACACACTCCTGCATCTCTCCAGCTCTCTTCCAATTATGAAATTATAATTGTATTTGCTGGCAGTGGGTGGTCTGCAGGATAAACAAAGAATATATCTGCATATAAAATGCCTTTGAGTCATTGATCTGCATGAGTCATTTAATCAAGAGGTGCACCAGGGTGAGTAAATGTGGGCAACACTTTACAACAAACATATTTAATATATTTATGTATTTATAAAATTCCACTCTGTAACGAAAATGACAACAGAATAGCCCTTAAATATAAACAGAAAATGATAGAGTTGTAAGCAAAAAAGCAGCATAAATTTGCCTGGATTTCTTCTTAGGGAAGTAGAGAAATCCTACCTGGAGCAAGAATAGCAAGTGTTACACTATGAGACTATAGAAAAGGCAGTGGACGCAATGAATTGCAAAACGCTACAGCAAAGCATTGCTAATTGTATTAGCTGTGTGCACTTTCTAAATGAGAAAGTCTTGGGGGAACAAAAGGCCAAAGTGGTTGCACAAATGGAAAGGCTGAGCTATTCTTGGGGTGACACTTGCAGGTGGGCTTGTGCAAAGATCAGGACACTGTCTGGACCCAGGTCAGCAGGAACAATGGAGGGGAAGGATGCAGGCATATTCCCCTTCCCCTGACACTTTTGCCCCCAGGTAAGTGGGACAGCAAGCAATGCAGCTTGCTGATGAAGCCAGGGGACCTGCAATGGGAGGGAAGAGCTGGGGATGAGGACCCGGGGGCTGCTGAGGGTGAAAGACTGCAGAGATGAGAAGGAAAGTAAGAGGGGAAAAGGAGCAGCATCATATTATACAAGCTTTGACACTCAAAAGAGGGCTTGGTTAGATGCCAGGGAAAGCTGTAGGTGGCTTGGTGATGGGAAGATATACACAAGACAGGCACACAGGTTTTCCCTTGGCATAGCTGCTGTCAGTCTCTGGGTACCTGCTTCCAGATTAAGGGGACTGAGGGAGCTAGATTGGGACTACTGTTTCCAAAAATTGTCTTTTATTGTCATGTGTAAATAATATTTTGAATCTGTCAGAACATTTGATGGCAAGTTCTCTCTCCTTCTCTCAGCTAGTGAAAGAAGTTAGTAAAAAGGATTTGAGCTGATACATTTGCATCTCCTCAGAGAATTATTATGGAAGGTGAACCTGAAATCTCATGTCCTTGCTTTTGTTCTGAGTTTTTGGTTGGCTTTTTAAAATTATTTTTGGAAATTTATCAAACGCAACTCACTCGATGGGAGCTGAGAGGAGAAAGGAGATTTGCATGCATCTTGTGATGCATGATGGACTAGTTCAGCATGGGTATTTGAGTAGCAAACATTTGAGTTGTAAATAACGAGAGAAAGTGCTGAACACCTTCAGAGAGGTCAGAATGCTTGGAGGAAAGGTATACAGCTGACAGTTAATTGAATTATTGGAAAAATCAGGCTGTTGTACAACAGAAAGGAAATTTGAGCTGCTCATGTCTTCTGCTCTAATAAGTGTTCAAGTCCAAAGCACTGCTTGAAAGAACAAGATGTGAAAAATAAGCTAGAAAACAGCACAGAGAAAATGATGCTGTCATTACAAAGATCAATTATAGATTCTTCTTCAGAATATTTGGCTCCCGTCTCATCATTCTATCTTAGAAAATGATGTGACAGCAATAGAAGGTTCACAGATAAGAAGTGTTATCAAAAAGGCTACTCTGTGGAAGGAAATTGAAATATTGTCTCATTTAGAGAGAAAATGAGTAAGAGGAGACATCCTACAAAGATATGCTATAAAGTAAATGTAGAGGGGAGTAAATAACATAAAGGGGGCAATTGTTCTATTGCTTTCCTGCTAAGCAGGAAAGCAACTAAGCAACTAAAGCAACTAAATCTGATTAAGCTAGAAAACAAAAAACACTGCAAACGAACCTAAAGATTGGTTCAGCTTTAGATCTTGGTATCAGCAACTAAGCAAGACTTACATGTCAACTTCCAATGTGTCAACATAGTTTCTTTTAAAGTCTTCAGATTTTTTTTTCTAAAATCAGTTTATGCATTTCTAACATCAGCTCCTGTATTTCCTTGCTCTTTAAGATTCCTATTCTTTCATATGTTTTCATTTTTTCATATGTTCTCATTTTTTCTTGTACTCATTCTTCCAGCTGCCTCTTCTTTGAGACTGTTAATCCAGATAAAGGGCAAGAGTCTAGAAAAGCTTATGATCATAGCAAATATGCTTCATAACTTGTTTTGACGTAGGAGACATAGTAAATCTTAATATATTTATACTTATATGCTGTATAAATGTCACTAACCATTTTGAATTGATAAAAGAAACAATTGTTGCTTACTCTCTTCTCCCCCTTCTCTTTTCTCTCCAGGGATTTTATTTTTAGAGGAGGCATTCCTGTGGATGAATTCCAAGAAGAAACACACTTTGCCTTCTACCATACTGTGAACTTTCCCTCACCTTTTGAGTTGCAGACCCAAATCTAAAAACACACAGAGTAGATGTATAGAAATGTCACAAGTGATTAAAATTTCAGTCTTCAATCTGTACTCAAAGATCATTGGTAACAACTTTCAGCAAATGAACATATTTCATATATATAACATTTTATATATCTATATTTATATCCATGTCTTTCATAATTTCCAGAATGCATTCTAGCTCTTTGTTTACCTGTTACAATATTGTTTATAATCTCTTTAAAAAAAATTCTACAGGTAATTTGTTTGATCCTATAAACTGAACCAAGTCAGGTCAAAATAACTTCAAATGTGACCTTTGACCATGCAATAAGCAATTAAGTAGACCTCACAGTTAATTTCTCCAGGGACAACCTAGTAACTTACATCTAGGGTTGGACGCTTGGGTTTTTATACACAAAGATACTGCTTTATTTTCTGCACCTAATAATTTTACCTCATGAGGTGGTGTTTCAATGCCATCTCTGCTTGATGTCCCTTCTGAGCTCAGATGGCAGAGACCCAGTGGTGGAGCTGCACAGGCTCTATAAGGAAGGTAACTGAACTCAAGACACTATGTGTTTCTTCTGTGCTCTCAAGCCTGCAAGCACACAGAGCTGAAAATATACCTCATATTTTGAGGTTTTCTTGTATGATTTGGGCAGTAGCAGTGATGTTTTCTTAATTACTATTTCATAGTTGCTTGACACACGAATCAACTTTTGTATCCCTAGATAGAATCAAAACATCAGTGTTGCTGTGCCAGTGGCACTGTCCCTCAGTCCCTTCCTCTCTACCTGCAAACCTCTTTGTGCTTTCTTCCAGGATGTGTATTACATGCTGAATACTTTCCTCTTAGTTGGTCCAAATGGGTCCCTGTCCTTTAAGTCTCTTTTCAAGAAGGTTTAGATGCAGCCTTTCTTCACATTATTTCCTACTGGCGGCCTTGGACACCTCACCCACCCCTTAGGCTTTCAGAGTGCTGCATATGGCACTTATTCTGACACAGGGAATTTTTTAGCTGTAGCTCAGCTGAGAGTTTGGATCAGTGGCAGCAGAGCCTGTAGTGATATTTTGTGGTCCAACCATCACGTGCCATACTTGTTAACAACTCTACAAAATCCAGGCTGTGGTGAACACAATGAACAATCCTTATGGTGACTGAAATCTGGTGCAGCTGGGACACTGAAGTTTTCACAATCATGTTTTAGGAAAGTTTTCAAAATGTCCCTCCTGCTGGAATAATGACTTTCTCACTGGAGATTTAACCCCAGTTCCATTTTTTTCCCCTTCTGTAAGCAGCTCATGTAGTTCTACATTTAATGAAAAACAGTCTCAGATTGCTCCGTAAGGCAAATTATTTACCCTTCCACCACTTGCTTAGCAAAGAACAATAAATGAACCACACAAATGGTGAATACTGCACAGGGGAATTGCTAATGGCTTTCACTGCAAATATCTGATCAGCTGTCTGTAAGAAATATGAAGCTTTTTGGAAGCACAGCTTGATTTATTTCAATACAGTTAATTATATAAATAAATAATTTGAAATATTGATCTCTCCCTCTTTCCTAGTAAAGTCACATTTTCCAGTGTTTTCACTGAGAGTGCTGGAGAGGCTGGAACAAGAGAAAAGTCTTCTAGTTACTCCTCCAAACTATCAGGATTTCTGAGTCAAGTCACTTTCACACACCTTGTATCTCCACATGAAATGCAATAGATAATAAATAAGAAACATTTTTGAATGAAACAGTTAAGAAAGCAAGGAGAGAATTTTTCTTCCAAACCAATCAAAAAGTATCTATTCATTGATTTATGTATTTTGACTTAAGCTCAGGGTTTAACTAAGGGATTATAACACTCTGTAGAAATATTTCAGGAAGGGACAAGTTGACACATATGACAAAAACAATCTCCTAATTTCAGTCCTGATAAAGACTCTTCATCATAACTTGCACAACAACTGCCTGGAGCCTGGCTCAATTAAATACCCAGGGCTGCTACAGTTTTGCTTGACAGCTGGTCCTTAATGAATGCCATGACTATTGAAATGTACATGATACTGATTTAAGTTTAGAGGAAATTTAAGCCACACAAAAGGAAAAGAACAACAAATCTATTTTCAATGATTGTGTTAAAAAAAAAAAAAAAGCTTTGTCCTTTCCAGATCTGAGTACATCCAGATCTGTCCAGCTGCTGTCCTGATTCTTTTTCATAACATTTTTTGTCTCTGTGTTTGTCTGGGTATTATTTCAAGTTCTCTAAATATTGGCTACTATTTTCTCTGTCAGGCCTATATCCCATGGCATTAAGAAGCTGGGGTCAGTAATTCTTCTGCTATCAGAGGCAAATCTGTGCTGAATGACTCCTCATATAACATTTTATTTTGACAATTTGGCCAGTTGTTTGGGCTAAATAGAAGAAGAGCCCACACATACTACATCTGCTTATGACAGCAGAAGGATTGGAATCAACAATATAGCAAGTTCTTTAAATTCCTTTAAATGCTGAAAATCTAGTTCTGGAAGTGCTGAACATTTATCAGGGTAGTTCGAGAAATCATATGAAGTACATTTCAAACCCAGCTCACAGCACTAACTCACTTTACATTTATTCATGTAGGTATGCAAATGAATAGGAAAAGTAAAAATCAATTTAATTCACAAAACTGTTAGAAATCCCAGAACAGAATTAGATTGATTCTTGTAAGAGGACATGAAAGGCTGTAATTTAACTTGTTTAAATTTAATTAGAGACGGCACTAGACCTCAGGAGCCCAACTAGCCATAGTGAATCCCTGAGAGTCCCCCTGAAGGTCTGTGAGATGAAAGAGGAAGTACATGGGATACTTCTGCTATCTCTGTTTTTTTGTTTTCTGGGTTTTTTTTGTTTGGTTTTTTTGTCGTTGTTTGGTTTTTTTTGTCAAAGCCATGTCACCCCTCATAAATAACAAAATAAGAGCACCATCTTATTGCCAGGAGACACATGATGGCAAAATCACTTTACACTCAGGCTGTGTTTTCTGCCCATGGAAAAGGAAGAGTGGAGTGTTTTCCCTTGAGTGTTTTCCTTGCGCAGCAGGTGTCCATCCACAGTAGCAGTCCTGCTCCAAGGAAACTGCAGACATACCCTCAGTGGTCCTCAGCACATTCAGGTGTGCTCATGAGGGTATCAAATTCCATATATGACAGATATACATCTGTCATATAACACTTCGAACAATTCTGAGACCTTTCCTTGGTTTGGATATGAACAATGAAAATGTATAGAGACACATGTCACTGATATTTGACTTCATTTATTAGCTGCTTTTTCATTTGATATCCATTAAGTTTTTTTATCAGAAAACCAACAAAAATTCAAATGGATGTAGGAACCAGTGTTAATTACAAGGAATGAACTACAGCTCCTGCTGGGAGGAGCTAAGTGCTGGAAACAGCTCTTTATCAATGTTGTGTCTGAACATTTAAAAAATCTCCCAAGCCTTTGATCAATATAATTAAAAACCCTTCGAAAACCTATAAACAAACAAATCACAATGATATTATTAAACCAGTCTTACTATTATATATTTCAAAGAGCTCTTCAACCCATGGATTAATCTTTGACATGTAGTTTTTCTTTGTCATAACTTATTAATCTTATGCTTGTGAAGCAGACCTTAAACAAAATTGAAAGACAAAAGGAAAACCCAGACTTCTTGGAATCACAACACAGCGTATATTGCACACCAAGGAAGGACTAATGGGTTTCAAGAGAATAGAAACCCAAGATGTCTTAGAAGAATTCCTGACCCATTTTAAAGTACTTGGGAAAGACAACTAACAGCTGTTTTACAGAATAGCTACATTCGTTTTTAACTGTACACTACATTTTCCGAGCCCCAAGGTACAAAACTTGCTTATTTGGTTCTTCCACCTGTCTGTTCAATAAACTATGCTTTATGAACAGTTTCAAGAACTGAAAACAAACTTCCAGAGCAAGGGAAAAAAAGGACTAGACATTGCTGTCACAAGCCTTCAGTGTGTGCTCTGAGACACATTCTAAATTAATTCCACTTTGATTAGAAATCAATAGTAATATCATGTGTGGGAAAAATGTACAAGAACAGGGTTACAATGCTCACAGCTTTTACATGATTGAACTGGTCAGAACAGTGGCTTTTTTTGTCTTTTTGCAATGAAAAGGGTTCATTTCAAGAGTGTTTGTGGTCAGGTATTGTCTTGATCAAAACATCACATCATATTTTGGTCTTTAACACTGCTGAAATTCCACAGACTCTACAGTGTTTTTTGTCAATATTCAATCCCTCTTGTGAGCAGGTCAAAATGAATTTTATCCTTAGACTTTGACAGCTCACAGCCTGTAAAAGCCTGATGCACTCTACAGAATTTTGGTTAATTTTGCCTTGCAACCATTGTAATCTTCAGGTTTAGCATGGGCCAGAATGAACCCCACCTACTTGTTTTATTTTTGTACCATTTAAGGTTGGAATTGGTGTGGAAAGTGAAGGTCAAGAAGCTGGGATGCAACTGTAGATGTGCTGTGGGAAAGCCAGGGACAGAGCTGCTGTGTCCTACCTGTGAAGATTTGGACTGTTTGGAAGTTTAAAAACTTTTAAAAAGTAAAATAAAATTTGGACTGAGCTATTTTATACTCCCTGTAAGATAACTTGAGCAGGTACAAAAAACGAATAATTTCATCTCAGCATCATTATGCATGTTCATCTACACTACACTACATTTAAATGCACAGAAATTTAAATAAAACTAAAAATCGTGGTTGCACTTTAGATGAAGTAAATAGATACAAAAATTTCACATCTGAAACTGCATCTTCACAGCAATTTATTGCATATGTACATTTTTACTTCTGGAAGCCAAAGTAGTTAGTGCTAGGGAGGGCATATATGGTTATTAGTTAGACAATGGTTTTATTAGAGGCACCTTGGGTCTATTCTTTATATTTCACCTAGCCTGTTTGACACTAAATTTTCTTCAGATTTAAAACTACAGCCTTCCCACTGAAGACAGTAAAATGAAAGGAAAAGTCTCCTTTCTAGAAATATAAATAAAATATTTTAAAATGGAGAATGTTTCAATGTTTCCTGAGAAACGATGTGGGTTTCCTGCATAGAGTCACTATTCTGTTGGAAGAAATAGGAAAAAATATTTTGTTTGGTATCTAGTGATTACAAAATTGAAATATTTAATAAGACATATCTGAAGCTTGAGAAATACAATATATTTTTATGACATATTTACAAATAGGATTTCCAGACCCCATTTGGATAGATTGCTTGCCCAAGTGAAAGAGGCATAATAAAAATCTAATTTGTCTAGTCTGGAAAGAAAGGCTTATTTTTTCCCTTACTTTTTATTTGTCACAACATGAAAGTCAAGAGAATTTTTTTTGATCCAGGAGTTTTTTTAAAATTTGGAGTGGTTTAATCTCCTAATGGTACATCCACATTTTTCAATTAAGTATTCCATAAAAGATTGCACTTTGTCAATAATTTCTGTTAAAAAGGAAAAGATTGATAGAAATTTGACTGGGAACATTATAATGTAGGATCATTTATTGCATAATTTCTAATAGCAATGTCTAGACTTGTAGCTGTTTTAACTTAATTTTGTGTAAGCACTTCCTCTCAACTGGCTAATTTGTGAAATGTCAGATAACTAGAACAGTTTGAGAATTTGTTAGCATTCTCAAATGTTAGCATCTCAGATTCAGTGGTATTTCTTTCTTAGATAAAATAAATAATTTAAAAAATATTTTTATTTACAGCCTTAAGTGTTTCCTCTGCAACAGACAAATACTCAGAAATACAACAGCAAATGCAAAATGTACTTTTTGCTAGGCTTGTGCTGCACCAGAGTCACTACTGACTGACTGTCTCCAGCCTCCTTCCTGTTGTATAATTGCTGAGTTAACTGCTAGATAGTAATGTGAGCAGCAAAGAAGCTTTGGGTTAGCAATGAGAAAATCAGTGCTGCTCAGTCTCTCTCTGCACCTTCAGAAAGCATCTTTTCCCACTGAGCTGATTTTGTAATGCATATTAAACACACTGCTGAAAATAAGCTCCTCAAAAATATCCTAGGAATTTTAGATATTATCAGATCCATGAATTTTAATTGTGGTCCTTGCTCTGAGAGATCCCCCATAATTGACACTGTCTGGTCTGCCAAAAACATACCCTTATGAATGAATCCATCACCACTGCGAGGATTTGTTCCCTCAGATGCCAGTGGGATGCACCCTGTGGCTGTGAAAGAGTTCTAAGCTGCAGAATCCTGTAGCACATTGGGTCATGCTGCATGCTAAAGGTGCAGTGGTGAAGGAAGTTTTTAGGAGAACACAAACTGAGTCATTGTCTCTACTCAAGTGATTGACAAGGATGCAGTGACATTGCTTGCATATAGAAGAGCTTCAGTGTCCTTCACACTAATAACACCACCATCCCTCTCATCTCACTGTTCATTCCCCCCTTCAATGCCAACTGACAGCTGTTAAAGACAATCTGCAAAAATTTGCACGGTTTTTTCCCAGGTAGAGTAGATTTTATTCACAGTAGCCAGTATGGGGCTGTGTTATGGGTTTGTGCTTTAAACAGTGTTGATATATAGGGATGTTATTTCTGATATTGCACTGAGCAGGGCTTACACAGCATCAAGGCCTTTTGTGCTTCCCAGCAAGGAGGATGGGGGTGCGCAAGAAGCTGGGATGGGACACAGCCAGGACAGCTGATCCCAAATGCTTCATGGGATATTCCATACCATTGGCAACATGCCCGGGACTCTCAAGCAGATGGGGATGGAGATAGAGCCTGCTGCCCTTTGGCCCAGTGTCCTCCAACCTGGATCTAACACAGATCCCCACCTCCCTCTACTTTATTTGACTTAATTGCTCGCTGGTGTTAAACCACAACACAGTCATACAGAGTTCAGAGGAAAAGTAGTTTCTTCTTCATAACTTCATCATGTACTAATGACAGGGTGCAGCTGCTGCCCCAGAGTATAGGAAACAGTCAGAAATATGGATCTCAGGGAGAAACCTGATACCTGAGGTACGGAGAATGTCCAGATAAACCCTTAGATTGTCATCCCAAACTATGAACCTGATTTGTCAAACTTTAACAAGACCTGCACTAAACTGTTATGATCAGAGAGTCATGGCTAGTTTCCCATTTTCCTTTGAATCCATAATTCTCTTTCCTAGACTAAAACCACAGTACTTAGCAGAACATTTTGGAATTTGTAGCACACCAGCTTCCCAATGTTCTGCCAAGCCTTTTTCACAGCAAAATTCAGGTCACCTGCCCAAGCAGTGCCCAACATAACATTCACCTGCAGTTACTGCCCTTCTCAGCCCACCTGTGCCAGGCTTTGGGTTATGAGCAAAAAGGACTGTTATTCAAGGAAACAGCTGGAATGAAAAATCAGTGGATGATGCATTTGAACTTCTGTCTCCTGATAATTTGGACCCTTCACATATCCTTCAACTTTTTCCTTGTCGTAGCTGACAAACATTTGTTTTCTAGCTAAGTAGTGGACATGCTGAAATTTGGGGAAGTCTGGACTTGGACCTTCACTGCTTGCTTTAATTTTTTTGCATGTGAACAGAAAGAAGATCCTCTACATGATTGCCAACAAAATAGGGGAAAGATATTATAGCTAAGCTATGACAGAGAAAGATCATTAGGAGGCCAACTTTAAAATCTGTTGTGTGATTTCTTACACCTACTTAGTTTGCTTTTCCATATACAGGCATCTAAGTCTGCCAGACAGGCAGTTGGTATTAGGAAATGTTTGCGTGGAAATACAAATAAATTCTGTTCAATTCATTCTGCATGCTTATTTTCCTTTGATTCTTTACTGTATATTATTTTATGTCAGTCACCACTCTAGTCACTCTGGCTACAGCCACTGAAGGGATACCATGTGTGTTTATTATTTAAGTTTCTATAACCTGTGTGAGTAAAAACACAAAATGAAAAAATGAAGTGTGATATAAATTACTAAAATGGGAGGCAAAATGAGCAATATTAAGTGCAGCTCTTGGAGGAAAATATTTAAAAATTAATGAATAACGATATATTAGAAGAGATGCTTGTACCAAAATTACTACAGAGAACAGGCAAATCTGTACATGTTTGGAAATTATAAAGCTGGTGTGATACTTAGTACCAAGACAGCAGATAAAAGACTGATCTTGAGTCAGTCAAAACACAGCAGTGATTGAGGAGACATTATTATATTTGAGAATAGACGCTTAAACAAAAAGAAGTCTAAGACCACTTTGATCATTTGATTTCTTCCTTATTTAGGGATAATGCTGGTCTCCATGTTGCAGCAAGAACAAAGGCAAAGACAGAAACATGGAAGGAAGAAGAGCATCAAGGAATAAAACTTACAAAGAAAAAATTACCATGGTAAAGGCTGTAATTTAAGACTTATTTTTACATCACTCAGCTGAATGTATGTCTTGAGAACTGAGTTTCAGAGCTGAGAGGAGAGCTGCAGTGACACTGCAGCATGTGGGAAAGAACAGTCTCTATTCCTGATTAGCATCTCAGCACCCCACTGTCCTACTTTATTGTTGTGTCTCCAAAAATATGAGTCACAGAACAACCTCTGATGAGAACATTATTGAAAAACTCACTTCTTTCTTCCCACTCTGCATCCTTTCCTTCTGTCCTCCTCCATCGGTCTCTTTGATTTTCAGTTAGAAAAAATTCAATTTTGAAAATTTGTAGTATTTAACTGCAACTTAAAGAAAAAATGTTTTCCAATTAATAAAAAAGCAGACGTCTTAGTCAGGCATTATTATCTGCAACCTAGCACCAGAACAAGGCAGAAAGAAGAGGAAACCTTTGTTTTTAAAATAAATTATTTTCGTTACTCTTGTTTTCCACCTGGGACACATGTATGCTGCAGAGTGCATACACACACACTGTGGGAGGTGGCAGCAATCGTTACTTTGTTCTTAAAATCAGCAGTAGAAAAATCATGAAATATATATAAGTAATACATTCGGGCTCCAAGGCATACTTTTTAATCTGGAAAGAACCGAATACAATTAAATGGAAGTGCAGCTATTACTTTGTTTCTTAACTTGCTAATGGTCTTTCAAAATTTGTTGCTGCCCTCCTTGGCTTAACGATTACAACAAGAATAAAAAATTCACAATGTTACCATGACCTTTATCACTCATAACTGCTGAATCTTTCATCAATATTTTATCCAGGTAAAGATAAATCTCTCAATTAACCTATGATACAGCAAATTAAGTGTATACAAAACGGAAAAAAAAAGATAGTGAAAAGTCCAAAACTATCAGTTATGTTGTTTTTTAATATGATGTCATGTAACAAGATTATTCAACAGTGATAAATAGCTACTATTAGCATACAAAATGTCTCTAGTACAACCTAATGCTTTTAGATATCAAAGTTGATGAAAACTCAAATAGCATTTTGATTCTTATTTTCAAGCCCCCATCTTAAAAATACTTATCCATGTAAACCCTGCTCAGCAACAACTAAAATCCCTAAGTGTTATCAACACTGATTTGGTCACCAATCTGGCAGAGCATCATGTGAGCTGCAATGAAGAAAATCAACTCTATCCCAGTGAAAACCAGTATATATACATAGGTTTTCTATATAATTTGCTGCTCTAATATACCTCTGTTTATAATCTATTATGATTTCAGTTTCCTTTTCCTTAGTGGTAGTCGTCCCAATACTCTTTTCACTTTACAGAGTCCTGCACAGGGATGTCTTTACAGGGGACAATAGTTGAGAAGAAGGATAAAGTTTATATATCATCAGTTCAGGTCTTTTTGTTTCTCTGAATATCAAAAAAAGTAATATCTAACCAAATTGTAACTCCAATCCTTTTCCTGCAAAAATAGCAATTATCCCCTACCTTTCACCCCAAGGCAGCAGTAGCAATACCAAGGACAAGAGCAAGTCTAAGGGCCAATGTGTGCCTCAGCTCACATACTTGGCGTCTCACATGGCTGTTGCTACTTTGATTCATTTGGGGCTTCATTTGATAAATCTGATCAATGGAAAACTGTTCTTAATTGTGAATGCCCCTTTGGTTACCAAGGCATTTTGCTGGAGTGAGGATGTTTGTGCTGCCAGGACGGGAAGTATGGATCATGGGAGCCTCTGGAAGGAACTGGGTCCCCAGCCACAAATGGGGGAAACTGGGGGAACCAGGATGGGTGTGGAGTGACTTGAAGAGTCTCCTGAAAAATGTGTGTGTCCATGATGATATGAGGATACCAAACCAAAACAACAAAACTGTTCACTTGGGGGGTGAATTCTTTATTTGCTTGTTCTGTTCCTCAAATACACTCAAATTTACATCTTTAGGTTTCCCATCTGCATATAGACTGTGTGGCTCCCCTTTCACAATTTCATTCAGAAAATTTTGATTGGTGAGCACAGTAAATTATATTATTGATACACAGGAGAGGGTGGATTCATTCCCATTCTTCAGGAGACTGAAATAGCAAAGGCCAGCTCTGGTTAGAAAAGATGCAGATATATCCAGACCTCCTGTTAAAGACACATGAAATTGTTCCAAGAGGACAGGAAGATTTTTTAATGAGATGGTCAAGTTGCTGCAAGGTTGTAATTAAAACCAAGGGATCCTGATTTACCAGTTCCTAACGTCCCTGATTAGATTATTGTTGTTGACTGAATTTTGAAATATTTAAGCACAAGTTCCTCAGGGTTGGATTTTTGTTGGTGTTGTTGTTATTGCTGTGCATGGAGTTTTTAAGCTTTTACAATGTGGAATTATGGAATGGAGTGATTACACAAGGAGATCGGAGAAATACAGAAATGAGGTTCATCTTATTACAGTGTTTAAGCAAGAATGGCTGTAGCACATATGTGAAAATTAGTGAGTGACATCATAAATTCACACCAGTATTGAAAACATCTTAGTCCTAAAACTAGACATTTAGAAGTGAAATATGACCTTTGTTTTGCAGCAAAATTCTTCAATGCTACTAACCAGGTAGCAACAAATGCAGGCAATCTTGAACCAAACAATGTGAGTATTTCCTCTGAATTCAATGGGGCTGTTCTACTGTGATGGTTTGTTCTAGGACATCTAGAACAAAGATCTAGGGAAGCGAATAATACTATGGCTTGTAGAAATCGATGGTATTCTCCAAGTAGGGGAGAATCTATGGATAGCAGAGCCTGCTAAAAAGAGCTTCCTCTCCCTGACCTGTAGTTTCACCAAGTGATAATAACCTTATTTTTTTTCTGTTTCTTTGAGACATAGTAACTCTAGTGTCCTATTGGAGCACCAAGCGATTGTAGTATAGAGTGTGGATTAATGCCTATTCTGAATATTTTCCAGAGCAAATGGGTTTTTCTTAGAAGCAGGCCATCTGCACACTGATCCAACATGCATGAAAAAATGCTGAGATGTGTATTTACAGAGGTATTAGGGCTTGGAAAATAAATATAAATAATAGCCTCCACGGGTTCAGGTAAATCATATGCTATCTCAGTATATGTATATTGAATTACATCCCTGCCCAATGAATGGGAGCTATTAGACATCATTATTTTAAATGAGACTGGAGGCTGTTATTGCAAAAGATAATTGACTTTTACCCCATATTGTTTTTTTAAATTCCAAAAATATACACCGAGATTTGAACATTTTGGTGTGACTGATAAAATATACTATAAAGTTTTAGGGTTGTGTTTGATTCATAAAGTTGGCTTCTAATATGTTTGTCCTCTCAAAAGTGACTCTTCTCATTAGATAAAACATGTCTGACAGAAAATATTTTGATAGCTATATGAAGTTAGTATTAGGAATGGCCCTGCTCACAAAGGACAGCTGGTTTTCTAGTAACAGCCTTGTATGTCTGAGTTTTGGAATGAGCTGCAAAGAGCTGGAGATGCATTTGGAAAGTCAGCTTATTAAAAATCCTCCTCAACATTGTCTATTCTTTGTGGCATTCTTCTGTGGGCACTAAGCCCACAGTGCAAATGCATCAACCTAAATGACTGTTTGTATTAAGTGTACTGTAATGTACTTCTGACTAGAAAAGCCTTGTTGCTTTTCTAGTCTTTGCATTAGATTTAATGTGTTTATGACAGGGCTTAGATACTTTAGTATATTTGAGGCTCTTGTGGAAGAGGTGTTGATAAATACTGGGATTTCTTTTGTTCTGTAATCCCCCCATTGATATTTTATTTATAACACAGCAACCGTCTACATAATTTACACAGTTTCAGAACCGTGTGTGAAATACTGTAGAACTACAAAAAATGAGATAGTCTTACAGAAAATATATCATTAGAGATACCAAATTTGAAGAGGTGATGACTAATAGTTCTCGAGATGCTTCTTTCCTTAAAACCAATAAAATTAAATGTGGCCTCTGTTATTGCAAAGAGGCATAAGATGTTTTCTCAGATGCTATACGTTTTCTCAGTTCATGACACTGGAAGAATTTTGAGATACAGATGCAAACTGGCAGTGGACAAATGGAAGAATGGTTTTCTGAACAAATGAAAGGGTATCTGTTTTGATTTATGCAGAACACGGTGGGGGGGAGTTCATGCATATATTCTGCACTGGGATACCACACCTTGTACTTAAACCCAAGCATTTTTACCTTTGAGAATGAATTATCTAATCACTGCTGCAAAATTTAGGAGGACTCAATGTTTTTTTTCAGATGGATACTGAAGTGAGAGTACAAGCTAAAGCCCAGTGATAATGGTGGGAATACTCCGGCAATCTGCTGCCCCAATTAGCCAGGACGCCACCACTGCAACTGCCCTCTCTTGCAGGTGGTACAACAGCAGCACATTTCTGCTAAACTAGAAAAAGCCTCACCTCCGCTTTCAGACCTTTTTAAAAGAAAAAAATATAAATGTTTATTCAGAATTCAGTAAAGTCTTGGTGGAAGGTTTTGCTTTTGCTTTTCTGGCAACAGCTGGGTAACAGAGAAGATGAGGGTGTATCAGCATCTGTAGGAAGTTAGCCCACTCCCTGCATGCCCAAGAGGTTGGTGGTTTGGGGGGACAGGGCTGGAGTCCAGCCCTGAGTCGTGAGGCGCCTGCATGATGGATCTGGTAAATGAATCTGTCTGTGAGCACACAAGTTCATTATACTAGGCCCCAGCTTATTTAATTTGTGAAATCCTACTGAATCACAAATCCAGACAGTGTGACAAAATTCATAGCACTACAATCATTTCTGGCATTATTTTTTTTATTACATTTATTGTGACTGATTGCTATTTTCTGCATGACTGTAGCCTTATATGAAGATATATGAAGTTACTTTCATTCATGAAAATACATCTCCATAGTGTGTTGGCTCATTGCAAGCAAAACAACTGTAAAAAAAAGTTATTCATAGGCATAGAAGATCCATTTAGGAAAGATCAATCTGGAAAGAGGATCCTTGTGTGATATTTTTTGTCAGAAAACATAAGCTTGGATGGATTTCCAATAGCATGGAGTTCAGTAGGAGGCATTTTTGACAGGAATGGGTAGACAATAATAATATTTATCTTCTTGTTCCTATATCTCATTTTCCTCCTCTTGATTCATCATTCCAAATGTTCCCTTATGTTTCCCTAGCAATTTTCTAGTCATGCTAACAAAACACGTAAGTTTCAGTATTAAATACTGTGGATACTAAAATGCAGCTCATTTGAATAGTCAGAAATCTTCCAGCTGTTATAAGCCTAGACACATCTTTATCCAGTTTTTGCAGTCTTCTTTGACTGTTTAATCATGCCATTTGAACTCTCTGGTTTCATCATTACGTATCTACTTGCTTTGTCTCTTGACTTACAGGGTTTATTCCCCCTAGAGGTGTACTCTGAAAGTTAGATTTAGTAAACATATCTTTTACATACAAATGTAATTTGATCATTCACTATTGCAATTTCAAACCTTTAGTGAGTTTGCATGCTCAGAAATGAGCCTCTGAAATATGAAGAGACTGAAAAATAACTATAATAAAAGGAGAGGCTATGATATAAAAGAAACAATCTCTTTCCTCTCTCAATGTTTGACTCACTGCATGAAGTGGAAAGAAAGTTACAGGTTATTTGAATGAATATTCTTACTCAGCTCAGGACAGTGAAACCAGTTCTGCAAAATTTCCTGTCTTTCTTTAAAAATGTTTTTAAGTCAGAGACTATTTCCTTTTTATCCATATAAAACAGAAGATACTGTAAGACCAGAAGGTTCTAGTATTAAAAGGTTTGTCAGTGGACTATTGTTTACATTACAAAGATCATTTAATATTTAGCTGATTTGGTGGAAAAAAAGAATTTCAAGGTGGTGGAAGCTTATTAGCTAAATGTAATTAAATACATTCCAGCTGCTCTTCCTCACGACCCACTCTATTTATTTACACCATAATGAAACAAAGGGAACCTGCATTTGCTATCCATTCATAATCTACTCACTACGTAATATGTGATTTTCATAAAAATTTATTATATGTTTCAAAGCAAATATACTTTTTCTAACGTCAGATTATAAATAGAATGTGCTAAAGATCAAATTATATATTTTGGACATAAGGTGTAGCCAGTATTTATCAGTGCAATATTTTTGAAAATGAAGGCATTCATTTGATATCCTATTGCTCTGCACTTGGAAAGGGGAAACATCCTTAAGCACTGTTCATATTTTACATTTATATATTACATAATGTGTTGCTGTGCAGCCATACCAGTGCCTGTACTCATCATGTATAGTGTGCAGTTCTGTCATTTTCTCTCACAACTATTACCTTACTGCCTGATCATTATTCACTGGAAGTAATGGGAATTCTGCTGTTGACCTTAGGCAAAGCAACAATCCTGTCCTTGCTCAGCAAGAGGTCCTATTGATTTGACTCAAATCACTTACAGGTCATGGTGCCACACAGCATTTATCAGCACAATAGGATGAAGCCATAGATAAGGGAGCATAATGAGGCACAGAAAACAAGTTATCTGAAGCTATGTCTTCAGACTCTGTAGATACGAAGTCCATTTTTATTCTGGATACCCAGCTTTTCACTGCAAAATATGTTTTCACTGGTATAACATATTAGCACTTTTAATCAACAAATTCCACACCAGCTGTGGGAAAAATGTTGCCAGTTCTTAGGGCAAACTTAAGTCATATGCACAGGGCACATGTCTGTTGTCTTTTTGGGTATTCTTTATACGTGTGCTTTTATCTTTTATTTATTCCATATTTTGATTCTATAGATGAAATGTGTTCTCCTTCATTACTTATACTCTCATTCACTTCTTGATGCTATCTTCCTTCCTAGCTCCAGCTCTTTGGCACCTTTTGTTTTGCTTTCCAATTCTTCAACGACATTCTTAATTCCCAATCTTTTTGTTGTTACTTTTTCTTACTCTTGTGTCCTCTCCCCTTGTGCCATTGTTTGATGAACAATTCTCCTACACCTTCTTAGACACCATTTCCATTCTGCTTCTATACTCTGAGAAAATAGTCTTCTTTTTAATGACTGCTTTTTCCATCCCAATTGCTGCACCTTCAAGTTTGCTGCACTTTCCCAGGTTGCATCAAGATTTATCTGCTTCACATTCATTTCACTTCTACCTGTCCACTTCTGTTCCCTCTCTCCCCATTTAGTCTATTCTAGCTGATGTCCATGGTTTACTTTATTCTGACTTATTTTGCACTTTCACTACTACTTTATTTAACTTGATCTTCTGTTGTCTTGCTCTGTTTCACAGAGGAACATGAAAGGTGAATCTGTCATTAAAATGGCAAAATAGAGGCAGATGAGAGTGGATAAATTCTGTCCCACCTTCCTGCCATTCTGCTTTCTCTGCTCAGAGCTTGAGAAGTGGGACAGAAAGGGAGGAAGATATGAAATTACATTTTAAATTGTCATCATTAATGTAATTCAGACTACATAATTATTACAGTCTTGATTGCACTTCTAATATGGAAGCAGAGCTCTCTAACAGAGAGATTTGAGCTGACTGGTTTTCCTGAAAATCTAGCCAAGACTAAAATTCATGTTTTGCTATTATGAGAACATGCAAACACATAATATGACCCTAGCTCAAAAAAATTTGCAATTAAAAAAAATCACCCCAAAAAATAAACTAAAATTCTGGAGAGTAAAATAGTTAAAGGTGGGGGTTTGTGTTGTTTTTTTTTGCATTTTGCTCTTATCAAAGCTTTAGCTAGGGAGCTTATTCTCTCGCAACTTTTCACTGTGAAAATTTGTTAAAACAAGTCTATAATTTCCAAGAAGCCCATGTAAATTATACATCGATGACTGAGTATTTGATAATCAACCAGGTTGGATCAAAATAGGAACTGTTTCAGAATTCTCTTTTTTTGGTAGACAAATTTTTGGTAGTTTTTGGTAGACAAGTTTTTGGTAGACAAGTTTTTTACAGTTCCTACAAAGATGATCAAGCTGAAGCAGACTGAGTTCACACAGTTGCAAGAACAGAAAGCAAAATTTTCCATTGAAAACCAGGGCCACTAATAGATTCTTCTTTTACTTGAGTAACTGAACTTATGAAAGATATGGTGACCACTGGGTATCCTAGTTAAGGAAAAAGAAATTATCTGAAAGCCAACTCCTTGCTCTCTTACATGTCAGAAGTAGTTTTGTCACTCCAGATGAAAATATGAGGCTTCTGTCTTATCCCTGAGCCCACATTCCAATACTGCTCATGCATCATGAAGCTCCCTTGAAAATTTCAGTTGGGGAACTGATATATCTGCTAAGGCTATAATCCTTGCATGCCACAGCTGCTGAAAGCCATCATTGTGATAACATGCCAATTATTTTCCAGGTGCCATGGCAACAAAATAGAAGAAAAGCCCACTCCTCTTTTAGCTGGAAATTGCTGAAGGCGTGATCCCCAGGCTTCCTTGGGGCTAACTTGGGAGATCCAAGCAGAATGCAAATGTGTTGAAGCAAACTACACTGCAAGAAACAGCAGGGAAAAAGATTACTATTTTCTGTGACGTACACATCCAAAGTTTTACTTTTACAGAGTTCTTTGCTGAATTTAGGCATAAATTGGTGCTCTGCCCATGTAAATGTTACTGTGTTTACCTTTTGCTGCAAGAACACAACATACACCATGATGTGTTACTTGCACAGTAAGTATGCATTTTTAATTTCCACAGCCGTATCAATCAAATGCCTTACAAACTTACTTTACAATCCAGAAAAAAATGTCTGCTTAGGACTTTATTTATGCATCAAGAATGCACTGGTGCATGAGCTAAAGCTGCTTTAATTACCTAACAAAAGGGGATTTGTTGTGTTTTGTTTTTTTTTTTTTTTTATCTCTAGATTCTCCCTCATACTAACAGGTGTAGTCAAAACAAAAACATTTTTCAGAAATACAGGTTTGCTGGGGGCAGGAGCTGGTAATTTGCCTCTCCTGGTTGTCTACCACTGGTTGCAGAACCTCCCCGTGCTGGCTATTGCTTGAGCTTGGGAATTGTTTTCGCCTGAAAAAAAAGATCACAGGGGATCTTCTGGGAAGGTATGTGGGACTGCAAAGGTAAATCCAGTACCAAATTATGTGGTAAATCAAATGTATGAGTCTTTTACCTCTTGGGACTTAATGTAAGCTTTGATTCTGAAGTACAAAATGCACCAGATATATGTTTAAAAATTATTGGAGAGAACAACATGCATGTTATGTAGCCAGGCTGGTGCACAAGTTTCATGAACTCTGGATTCAGCATGCCATTGCCTGAAACTGAGCAAAAGGCAAACTTGAAATGACATCTCAAGCAGCTCACTTGTCAACAAGCTGTTTTATAGGAGTGAGGTTAACTCTATAGGATGAAAATCTTTTGCGAGAGTAATATGATGTTTCTGGCCAGAAGTCTACAAACTAATTTTTCAGTTCAGCAATGGAGTTGAGGGCAAATAAAAATTAGTACCAGGCTGAGAGTCTTTCTTTTGTCCTACATTCTGGTGGTATATACAGCAGTGTCCATTAATACATTCAGGGTTAGTGCAGTATATGTCCTCAGGTGGATTCATTTCCTCTTTCTTTCTCCTTTATAAGGATAAATAATTTTAATTTAGTTCTCATTGTTTTATAGTGAAAATATTAATGCACAATAACAGTCTATACTTTATTAATTTTTACCAAGTATTATTTATTTACATTAAAAATATTGCAAGAAATTTAAATTTAATCCTCTTAGGAGACTCTGTGTAGACTGGGGTCTTTGAACTCTGACATTTTTTCCTCTGACCTTTAATAAATATGATTTTCTGCTGCTCAGTGACCTTTTTTGTTCTTTAGGTGGTGGTTTCTGACCAGTTAAATAGGCAGCCTGCTGCATATTTGGCATCACTTGGTCGCTGTTGTTTTGCTCACACATCAAGGAAGCATCCTCCCAGGCCAGGGTGTTGTGATGGCAGGACATGGATGCAAACATGTGAAAGTTCTCCCAACTTCTAAGTACAGTAGCATTGGTGAAGCCAGCATAGAATTAATAAATAGAAACAGAACCAGTGGAGGTAAAAAGGTAAAAGACCACAAACACCCAACCCTCACTTTAGTTTCTTTATGTCCAAATACAAGAGATTGACAAATGTGGGTTATGGTTTGTTTTTTGTGGTTGCCTTTTTTATTTTTTTTCCAATCTATATTTTATATGGTGAACAGAAACTATAATGAAAGAAAATTATTATAGGTAAAATTATCTTGTTGCATTTTGTCACCCATTTGGGATGTAAGAGAAGTCTCTTGGGTGACCTACTGTGCATTCAGATATCCTCTGGTAGCGCTTGATACTCCACACTATTGACCAAAGAGAGATATTTACTTTCAGATTGTCTTCTGGCAATTTTAAAATAGTGCAGAATCTCTTTTGTTTCCAGCTTTTGCCCCAGATCCTTTCCAGCATAGTCCCTGTTTAACTTGGGAATGCAAATAGCCATGGAGGGTTTTGTAGGCAGACAGGATAGTGCCAGCAAAATGGTATAATTTAGGGCATTTCAGCTAGAGTACTCTGTCCTGGATAAAAGCACCTTTTAAATCGTTCATGCAATAGTTCAGTTTAGTTTGCATGATCAAGAGCCCCTGCAAATTGCAGCCTGCAAAAGGTAGTGAATGAGAAAACACCACTTTTATTGCTTAGCACATCATTATTTCAGTGCTCTGAGCTCTTTCTCAAAAAAGAGCAAAGGGGCTTGCAAAGGCTGTTTTCTCAGTTTGCATGTTTGATCAAACTCTGAATTCTAGAAATTGTAATTTGCTCAAAAAAAAAAAAAAGCTGACAACTTCTTGAATTTGAACATTGCTGAATCTGTAATATGTGTTCCTTCAGAAGAAGGTTTTTGCAACCCATCTGCCTTCCCACATTTACTTTTGCATCACAACCTTTGTTTCCTTGCTATGCTCAAGAAGGTACTGCATAAGGATTCACTTACACAAAAGCAAGATTTCACTCATCTTTTACTCATCATCTTTATGTCATCACTCTATGCCAAGAGAAATGCAGCCTGGAGATTTAAGCAGCATCTCAGTATTAGAACAACAAAAGATTATAGGAAAATATTTGCAAAGGTACTCTAACATAATCTAACATGTTCAGTGACACGCCTACCTGAGTTCTGCAAACCAAGAATGGTCCACTGCCCCTCATCTTAAAAGAAAAATCTGTATAAAATTTACATGCTTTATTTGTAAAATCAGTGAATCATAGTTAATTTATAAGTCTTACCTACCTCCTTCGTCCACTTTTTCAAGTCCATATTTTCAAGGTAAGATTTCCATTTTGAAACCTAGAGAATTGAAATCAAAAGGAAATATTAGTCATGGTCATGATTTGAATGAAAATCCAAATATCTGAAAATGTGAAATCTGAATGTTTTGGAATGCCTTCTATTTTGGTTTCTTCGTTGAAATTCAAGGAAATAAGTAAATTCTGGTTGGATGTCTTATTTAATTTGAGAGAAACTGATGTTTCTGCGGGAGGGCGGCAGGAGGTGGTGGCCTCACAAAACAAGGTCCCTGGGGCACGTATCTCCACCAAGTGCGGGCCGGGCAGCCCCCAGGGTGCGCTTAACGTGGCGTGAGTCTCCGGCCACAGAAATTCTAGCAGGAAATCTAGTGAGACAAAAGAACAAACTGGACGCTATCTCCGGGTCTGCCAGGGAGGTTTATTAGGGTCCTTAGGTAGGGTGCAGGGGAGGGAAAGGGGGAGGAAAGCAGGGGAAGGGAGTAAGGGCTGGCAGGCCCAAAGATGGAGCACCCGAGGCTTACACCAGCATCGGCTTATAAGGGAAGGGAAAAGGGGAGGGACTGGCTCTCTCAGAGCCTATCCTGGAAGGTCTGAAGGGAAGACAGGCAGCGGGAACACACCAATAGATTTCGTATAAGGCAGGGTGCATGTTTCAAAAACAGCCAATAGCATACAGAGCAGGGGAACAAAGGAAAAGCCTAAAACCACATGGAGATCTAAACATCACATTGCTACAAGAAACCTTCTTGTTAGTTCATTGCTATATGCACTGCACTGTTCTAACTCCTCATTTTTTCCCACTGATGAAAAACCCCTGTTTTACTGCAGAAGGTGCTGGAAGCTGGTGATAAATTAACAGTCCAGCTGAGAGGCAGCATTTGGTAAGTGGAGCAAAAGACTGTTCCAGCTCACAGCAGATCCAGCAAGGTGGAGTTTATAGCACCCTTCGTCCTTTGCCCAAAGGCTTGTTCTGTGGATTTGTAAGCAATAGGGTGTGAAATCAGCAGTGGATTTCCCAGTGTCTGCAGGAAGATTGACTATGACTTTTGAGGATTGCAAGTCCCACTTTTTGTCAAAAACAAGTTTGGCTCGTGTGCATTGATCAGGGCAAGGACTTGAACTTTGGTTTCTTGTATTGCTGGTGAGTGGTGTAACTGCTAGAAAACAGAGCAAATCACACGTTCTTCATTTATACCAAAAAATACTTAGTTTATTGATATAACGCAAATCATCCTCAATAAAAGAAACTAAGAGAGACATAAAACTTCTACCAAAATAACCCTGAGAATGTCTATCTAATTGATGGAACTATCAATTTCATAACAGATGAGCTGAGGTTTCTAGGTATCCCCTGAGCCTCCGTTTTTCAGAATGAACAATCCCAGCTCCTTAGGCCGCTACTCCTAAGTCTTGTGATCCAGACCCTTCTCCAGCTTTATTGCCCTTCTTTGGACTCCTATTTGGTACATGTGTGTAGAGACACACGCAGACCTAAAATGCGTAAAATGCAGACATGCTTGCAGAAATTTTTGTATTATTTTAGATGAAAAGTTTTCTGCCACACCATCTCTGACCAGTTCAAATTGCAAGATTGTAATGACTGATTCTGCCACCTGCATTTTACCAGAGCTTGTATTTGATAATATTTGAAATCACTTTTTCTTCATAAAATGGTGAGGCTTCTCTGGAGAACAGTATGATGTTAGAGTTACCATATCAGAAAACTGTTCTTTGTTTTAAAATTGAGAGTTTTGTAATATGTTGTACTTCAGGTTCATAATGTGTCCAGATTTTAAATCATTAGTACCATTAAAAAGGTAACAAATGTTGTGATAATTAAAATTTTTTCTAATAGCAAATATTATTATCACTAAGCATCTAGACAGTTCAACAGTCCAGTTCCTTGGGTGTGAGGAAACCTTTATCATGCAGTAGTGAGGTAGTCATTTCTGGAGTGAAAAAACAGCTGGTTTATAGATCCTAGAAGCAATGGAGAAACTCTCCACAAAGGCATTATAACAAATCCTCCACTTACAGAAAATATCACATTATTTTCACACAGTAATTGCATGAGATACAGTTTTTAGGATGGCATGTGGAAATACACAAAACAGCACAGTGCATGATGCTCAATTATTCCATGAAGTAGGAAAAACTACTGTACATTTAGGGAGCTAAAAAGAAAAGAAACGACATGCCTGATGTTTATACTTCATTAGCTCAGTTCCTATGGGTGGAATTTGAACCATTACTTCAGAATAACAGAGAAAGAAAAAAGAATAATCTGGGAGGAGTTATTTTGTTAAGGCAATTATGATAGTGAAAAGAGACAAAAATGGCTTACCTGTGAAAGATGCCTTCTCTCATGTTTGCCTCATCCATTTTAAGCTCTGCAAAAGCCATGACGAGGTCAGGGAACAGATGCCAAATGAGGCATGTAGGTCCTGGTTCTTCCTTAGCCTTTGTTCAGAGTTAGACATACACTTAAGGGTGAAAAAAAAAAGAAAATAAATATAGTAGAAAAAAGAAGGTCACCATGTAGCATGTAGATTTATAAAGTTGGTGTGATGAAATTAAGAAGTCTCCAGATGTGATTGTCTTAATTTCATTTCACATGCAAGACAGTATTTCCATAATGACTGGATGGGACATTACATTTTCATTGTTCTGTACGTTAATCTTAGAATTAATTTTTATTGATAACATCAACTGATATCATGGTATTATGAGAGGTAATATCTGTAAAGTTTCTTCAGCCATCCAGCTGGTTTTAAATCAGTTTATCAGATGTTAAACATTATAAAATAGTGCAGGATTGTTCCCACCTTAAAGTTCAACACTTCTTTACATGTATGATGAAATAGGTAATTTTATTCTTGTTGTTAAGCACAATAAAAATTCTCTTTTACATCCAACAGACAATTTTTGTAATGGTCTCTTCATTCCTCTGATGATGGCATTTTTCACAATGGGAAAACTCAGTAGGTGGGATCCAGCTCAGTTGATATTGGTCCAGATTTTCTGTCATGGTCCATTGCTGGATAATTTATTTTTGATTTTGCTGTTCAAAGATTATGGTTGGTGGATCCCTAGAGCTGATGCATATTCAAGGGACTTATTCTAATTTAAATATAAATTCTATTCAAATATAACTCCAGATGCAGCTTAGTCCTACCTAGGAACAAAGACCTATGGACCCCAAATTTCAGAGACTTTGGTGTGAAAAATTGGCAGGCCAGAAATAGCCCCTCTTCCCCAGAAAAACTGAAAGGTGGAGTATTTCTAGTACATGACACTGAAGTTTATCTTTTGACTCATTCTTCAGATAAAGATCTGTACCACCAAGACCTCATATTTCAGTTAGAAACTCAAAGCTTATACAATTGTAGTAATGAACTTCTTACGCACAAAGTTAATGAGACATTAAGCTCCCTACCTTCTTAGCAAACACCACAAATACCTGCCACCAAATACATATTTATTCAAGTTTTTTAAGCAAATATTTATTCCAGTTACTGAAATAAATTTCTTAGTTAACTAGGATGATCTTGTTTCAAACACTTCACTATGTCACAAACATTGCTAAAAATTTGCAATGTGAATTACAGGAACTCTTTTCCTGGACATTGAAGGAGGATGCCAAAAGGTACACTTTAGCTGGAGCCAACCTGCTCAATGGGAGCTAATGACAACATTCTCACCTCCCTTCAGCAAGGACTTCCTGAGCTAACTTTATCCTGACTTGGCCAAAAAAAAAAAAAAAAAAAAAAAAAAAAAAAAATCCTAAAAAGTCCCCAGGTTTCAGCTGAATAAAAGTCTATTAGCACAGCACCTTTGCTTTTTGCTCTGGCCTTTTGAGCTAGGGCACCTCTGCAAAAACTATTCAGAAAGATTTAAACGATTTTTTTATGTAGGTAAAGGTGCATATTTTGCCAGTCTTTATGTGTACACAACAAGATGTACAGAAGAGGATATATTTTGCTCTGGGATTTATTGCATCCCCTGTTGGCAGCAGGCAGTAAAAAGGCAGAACTTTGACTTGTTTTTCAAATATAGCAAATCAACTTGGGGGAGGTGGGGAATTTTTGGAAGCAATAAGGTCCAAAATACTTCAGAAGGAATCTAGTGTGTTTCAGCTCTTACCTTCCACAGGGCTCCTCCAAGTACATTTTTTCAAGCCCGACAAATAATTAGGTTATGTAGTTCTGATTGTAACTTCAGGATTATTGTATTTCCAAAGTTATGTCTTGGAGAATGAATTTGCCCTCATGTTTTTAAAAGGCAATAATTGTTTTCTCAAGTAATTTTTTTCTCTGTAAACATCTGTATGAGGAACATGCTGACATCAATAATTTAATCTCTCACATACTTTCTAGTAGTCTGTAGAATCTAGTTACACAGTAGACCATGAAATTAAGTTATCACTAGACACAAAAGGAAAAACCGTCTACCATTATTACACAATAAAGAGCTATCACATCACCTTTTTGCCTGTCTAAACTTAAATTTCATCACAATATAGAGAGGTTGTGTTTCTTGTATCTGTGTGTGGTTGTAATTATAGCAATACCTGCATATTACAGGTGCCTATAAATCAGATTCTAGGACTGAATACAACTTCTATAGTAATAAAAATCACATGTTGTCACAGCCTGAAATAAGAAATACCAATTCCTATAAAGATTGTTTAAAATGCTTTTTAAGGCATTTTGTACATGTATTAATGTAATGCAGAGGAGGAAGAAACAATTGCACAAAGTGGTTTATGAATAAATGCATTTTATGGGTATAGGGAGGTAGGCTCTGCTCACAGGAGCCTGAGATCAAGCTCTTCACTTCTGCTGGCTGGATGTGAAATGTGCAACTGTGCAGCAAGCAAGAGTATGCTCATCTCTGCCTAATCCAGAGGTGTGTTCAGAACCAGTATTGATTTCCTGATTCAATCAGATGTGATTCAGGCATTTATCATGTTGCATTTTATTGAACTTTAATTTTTGCAGGAGTTTTGCTTACAAAGCATAGAAAAATTTTTTGTATGGGACCACGCACTTTGCAATGACAAAGTGTAAAATCTTTTCCTATGCCAGCACAAGTACAATTTCTTCACTTGCAACCAAGTCCATGTATTTATTTACAAATGAGAAAAATAAAGTAATAAATCAGTTACTCTTCTCCAATGAATTCTATAGTAATAAAAAGCATAAAAAATGTAAAAGCTTTGCTTCACTTGATGTCTTTGAATTGTGTTGAATCTCTTATCTTTTCAAAAGAACATTCTGATTCTTGCATCCAAATTGTTCTTTAACACAGACTTCTTAATATCCTGCTGTTTTGAAGCCATACTTTATCAGCAAGATTATTGACTTTTAGATCCACTGTAACTGAAAATCAATCTGAATACAAATCATGGTCCTCAACAACCTAAAATGGTGAAAAAACAAATTTCTAATCCAGTTTTTCAATTTTTCCACATAGCTCAATAAAGAGCTGTAAAAACTCCCAAATCTCCAAGTTTATCAATTACATTAGTTCAAAAGAAGAG
Source organism: Lichenostomus cassidix (assembly GCF_008360975.1). NCBI lineage: Eukaryota > Metazoa > Chordata > Aves > Passeriformes > Meliphagidae > Lichenostomus > Lichenostomus cassidix. The sequence continues at coordinate 44,646,675 of NC_139483.1, read as the reverse complement.
GAGCTGAGAATTAAATGGTTTTAAAAGGTTTAAGTAAAAATAGTACATTACAAAATGGCATTGACAACCTATAACAAAAAAAAAAGTAAATTTTTAACATTTGTATTCTGGGATACATGTGATGTTGCTCTGTAGACAACTCAATTATATGCTGTATAAATTTAGAACAGGCGAAAATGAATTTTCTTGTGATGTCTTGCTAAAATTCAAAGAGAACAAAAAAGGCATGAGATGGTAAATTATCCTATCTTGTTCATCTTATTGGAAAGTTCATTTATAACCCCAATTTTGTCAGTTTTAATATAGATGGAACTACAGATGGAAGTGGAATGAGTGATAAATTAGACTTAGATTAACAATAGTAGAATTGTCTTTTTTTCTCTCCTCTGTATTTACCACCTCCTTGCTCTGCAGTTATTTAAGCTTTTTTTGTGTAACATTGTCCCCAGCTGAAGAACTTTCACCTTATCCACAGTGGTCTTTGCTAGGATTCCCTCTCTGGTTTTGTCCAAAAAGTGAACAGGGTCAGAGGGGTTTTTTTCTGAGCTGCTTGAAAACTCTACAGTGCATTATCAGCTCCCACAGAGAAGCAAACTTGGTCTTAGCATCTTATGAGGAACTAAGGGGACTCACCAATGTGAGTCACACATGGCTGAAGATACTACACCTTTGATTTCTCAGCATGGATGAGATACTTCCAAGCAAATTCATCAGGGATCACCCAGTTTTCATCTGGTCTGGTGGAAGATTACGTCTGTTGTTTTGCTGACTAGGATTAAAACCAGAATTTTTTATGAAAGTCTAATCAGTCTTCACACAAATTAATCCATGTTTTTGCTTTCCTTTAGCTAGTATTTTGGACACTTGAGTATTTCAACAAAAGTGGAGAGGTTGTTTTACATGTATCATGAATTATACCATGACATTTTGCAATAGGTCTGTATAAATATAAGAGCTTTAACCACCTTTGATATGTAAGTAAAACAGCCTGCTGATAGGGTCAGTCAGAGCAACTAAAATTTATAGTTGGACAAATCCAACAGACAGAAGTATTTAACTGTCTAAAGAAAAATGTTGCAAGTAAGTTTGCTTGTAGATAGCTTAACTGTTAAACAATGAAAAATTTGTGTTGTTTTTAAGAAAACTTGGAAATTATAACATATCTGGAACATCCACAAAAGGAAAAAAGACATTTAAGAAACAATTCTTGTAAATTATGTATCTTAGATCACTACATGCAACATGTGTACTGTCTCAGAAGTATGACTGGTATATAGTGGCATTTTAAATGTAGGTACAATCTTCTAACTAGGCATATATTAGAACTGAGCAACCAATAACCACACATTCCGTTATCCTTATATATGCTTATAGTCTTTTGGGTTAGTTTGACAGTTTCTTTTGTTTGTGTTCTGATTTAATCAATTTTAGTCAATTACCTACATTGATCAGTACAGATGTAACCTGTATGTGAAGCAAAGGGAAAAAACCCTATTGGTGAAGACAGGTCTTCCTCTCCTCTCCTTCATCCCTGTTTTCTTCATATTCTTCTCCTGTATGACAGACGGAAGATCTAAGAAGAGAGTCCAAGGAGCAGAAAAGGTATTGCTGGAAAATTGTTGGAGCTTAAAGGTCAAGTAGTATAAAGCTCAACAGAAAAAAATTAAGAAAAATTAAAAATTGTAAAAGAGACTGTAAAGTTCTGGAAACTGAGCAAACCAGCAGAAGCAAAGACTGAAAGATCAACACTAAACCCATAGCTTTTTTTCTGCAGAGTGATGGTGGAAACAAAGAGAAAGGATGGTAGATAGGAAAGAGAGGATAAACCCAAGCTCAGCCACAGCCGAGCTGGAAGCAGAAATTGAAGGCTAAGTCTGTGCTGCAGAGGAAAGCAAACATGAGGTGCACCATATGTTCAAGATGCCCACTTCCTTTGTAACACCTGCATGTCCTGTCCTGCTACCAAGCAAATAAAGAGATTTTGTTCAGATAAACCATACCCAGTTCATCCACTTCTTTGTCCTGAAGAGGTGGTCATATATCTGTTGTTGCTACAGCTCCAACTTCTTCAGTTAATTTATCAATTGGTTGAGTAAAATTTGTTTAAAATACAAACAAAAGAAAAGGAAGCAACAAAATATTGACATTTCATGGCAGCCTGCTCATTTGGCAGGTCTGGAACAGCAAAGCCCATCCATGTACAGCAGGAGAGAACCATGAGCCCCCAGCTGTTCCAACTGCAAGACACTTTACAGTGTTTATCTATTTATTCTTTTCTATATAACTCTATTGATTAAAAAAAAAAAAAAAAGGAAGTGTGTTTTAGTCATCCAAACAGTCTTTGTATGATTTAGCATTAAGGTCCTGATTAAAGCAAAGCACACTATATGTTTTAAGCAAGATGCATTTGGTGAATTTGGCTTTGGGTCCTCCTACTTGCCCTGTGGGTGACACACTCTGGAGTCTGGGCAGTACCCGAGACAGAGAGCATATATTTTGCAGGGTGCTGTTTTGTACAGAACTGCCATCATCCAGTGCCTAGCAGCAGTTTGGGTATCATAAGGCATACAGGATGCAGGGTTTTCACATAACTCTCCCTCGCCTGCTGTCAGGCATAAACCCAAGAGTGATACAACACAGTTGTCACTGTCATTGCTGAAATGTACTGATGTGAAAACTAATTAACTGGTCTGCCTTTGGAAACAACCCATATTTGTTTGGGTTAGAAATTTTAGTTGTTCTAGCCTGTACCCGCTGGATGTGATGAGAAATTTTGGAAAACGTCTTTCTTCATTGTCTTGCCAGTATCAGCTCTGTTAGATTCAAATGGCAACTTAAACAAAAAAACCCTGCTATCTTTTGTCATTCTGCAGTTCATCTCCCTCCTGTTTGTTTGTTTCTGTACATGTTATTTCAGTACCTCTTATCAAAATGCAAAACATGTGATTTCTTCATCTACATCATAGGTAAGGTCATCTTTCTCCATTTTAGCCATTCCAAATATATTACTGTTGGTTTCAATGATTTTAAAGATATTTTCTAACCTAGGTGATTCTGTGATTCTCAGTGATAGGACATGTTGGGCTTTTGTATTTGTGTATATCATACATCTTATTCAAATAGCTACTTATGGCCTAAAACTCTCAGTTCTTACGGCTGAGATGTGTGAGTCTGTGAAAAACTGCTTTGTCTTTATGAGGATTTCTTTCAGCATTTTTCACAAAAAGGACCACAAGCTAAGCACCAGCCCTACAAATCCAGCAGCTGATAAAGCAATGAGGAGGCTAACTTTATCACCAAACTGATCCAAGCAGGCAGAGGGGTTTTTTCCTCTGGGGATTTGCCTTAAGCAGACCATACTTCTGGTATTAATGTCAGTTTGGTGACAAATGGGGGCCAAGTAGGCTTGGTTCCATCAAAATTTTTACACTTTTTCGGTATGTTTATCAGGCACCTTAGCAAGCTACAGTGGAGAAGGCACCAGCCACACCTGTTGATTGCCTGTTACCTGTGTGTCTTGCTGAATCTCTATCGTGCTGTTTTTCCACACAGCAAATCTACTGGCAATTAAGAGCTACATGGAGTTCATTAATGAGTAACAGATCTAAATTTACAATCTTTCAGAGGAAAACTTCAATTTACTCCCAGCTTCCTCCCTCACACAGCATATTGACATTAGAGGCATAAGAAAGAGGAAACAGTCTTTTTATATGCATTTCTTATCATACTTGCGTAAACCATGGGAAGGTAAATGTGTTATAGTTTTCACAGAAACAAAAGGCAGTTGCAGTGTAGTTCAGCCTCCTCTGCAGCTGGACAAGAAACTTTTATATCAGGAGCAATGACTAAAACTATTCTTTCATTTAATGAAATCCTGTATAAAATATAAATGCATTTTCAGAAAACGTAGCATTTACAGAAGAGCCTTACTCTGGCAAACTTGACCATGTAGTAGGAATTATCATTTCTATCTAATTCTTGCTTCTGTTTCTGCTCCTAGCATGCCCAGGCTCTGTGATCCTCAAGGACAGCAGAGACTGAAGAGCCTGTGCAGTTGTGGCAGCTTTGCACCATAGAGCTGCTGGTGGTCTGCTTGCTCACAGTCATGGCAAAACAGTGGTGACTTACAAAGGAATGCTGTGACTTTGTATTGTGAAGTATAAACAAGGCGTAAGAGGAAAAATAGCACCTCTTTGAGCCATGCCAGTGTTCTTAAGGGCATTTACTTCTGCTGCACTTCAAGTAGGAGGCTAGAAGCACAGCACAGCCCAGATCACATCTGTGTGGGTCAGTGCTAACAACAACGGGAAAAGTTCAATATCCCCATCAGATATTTTAGGACTGCCTGAGGTTTTTAAACAAACAAAATCCTTCTATATAAACCTCTTGCATGGAACATCAATAAAAATTATCAGAATATACATTTCACACTATTTTCAGTGTTTTGGAAGTCAAAAGTATACTTAAAAATATCTTTTTACTTTAAAAACACAGTGGCCTAGAATCTACAGCAGTTAGAAAAACAGTTGAATATAGCTTTTTTCTTAAGTTATTTTTCATCATTTGACTCTGCTCCCAGTAAAGCCATTTGAGGTATTGTCAGCCAAGTTCTAATTGCTAAGATCCATTTAGTCAGAGGAGGTGCTACTGAGCTCTATTAGGAAATGAAATAACACTAATCCATCTTTCACTTTATTAGTAGCTCTTCAAAGTCTCTATCTTTTGAGACAATTGTCCTAATAGAGTGTTGAAGGACTTAGACTGAAGACTAACTTAATTTGACATCATTTTGGCAATTGTGGTTACCTAGTTAGAACCATGCCTGATAATGTGCAGGAAAAAAAGCAAATTTGGAAAAAGATTTGTGGGATCTATAGTTGTAAGGGAGTATGATAAAGTACAATTTCTGTAATGGTGAGATATGTTAGTGGTGCAACAGAAAAGAGAAATTCAACTAGGATGTGTGAAGCATGTGAGAAGAGATAAACTTTACTGCATCATTAGAACTTATCCCTTACTCTACCACTGAGATACATACAAAACGACTTTCCTGCTGATCTTCTAATTAAGCATGTGAAACTAATTGGTTTCTTTAGTTGGTTGATTGGTTGGTTGTTTGGCTGGAAAAATTTCAGCCCTAATGTGGTCAAAACCAAGGAAAAGTAAACTTTTTGAAAATTCACAAATATTATTTTTCATTTTATTTTATTAAGTTTTATTAAAAGTCTTTACATTAAAATTTAAAGAAACTTTAATTCCATCAAAATGTCAGAAGAAAACATTAAAACACCAAAATGAATGATCTGGTAAAATGAAAATAAATTAACTAATTTTCCATGTCATTGAATCTAACTCTCATCAAAAAAACTATTTAGTTAAAATAATTTTTCTTTGACAGTTCAAACTGAGAAATCATTTCTTAGGCATATTAAGATGCTTGGCTCCTCAGTTCACATGTGTAGATCCACTTTCCATGCTCACGAACTGAAAACAGAGTTCAGAAAACCTTTGTGTTTAACTGACTATTAAGCCTCTCTTTCTGTATAAAACTCCCTTTAATAATTTCTGTGTATTAATGTTATAAAAATAACAATGGCAATAAAAACAATCTGTATACAAGTATGGTGCTAGTATCAGATATTCAGGGTGTTTTTCTCTTAAAGATGATATGAGGCATAGTTTATCTTTCCTATATATGGATGACAAAACTGATTGATCTTATTTTGATTCTCCTCAGTGCTTTGGAAACATCCTCACATATATTAGCTCCTATTAAATAGCAGATAGTATCGAACAAGGAAGCACTAAATTTTTTATACTTTGTTGTCGCTGTTGAGCAGCTAGCAGAGTAATGAAAGCACCAGTTCTCAGTGGCAAGAAGGAATGACCTTTATTGTTTTGATTTCACCACATATATAGAGTTCTCAAAAGTCACCCAGATTGGTCAGTCAGAAGCCTTCCCCCAGGCCTGATTGGCCAGGCCTGCACTGTCCAAGTTCTGGGACACTGTTCCAACAACATCCAAACCTTATCTTTATTTATAAAACACAAGAAAATTTCTCATGGGAAAAACCTGTGCTAGCCACACTTTGTTCTTTCTATCTTGTCCATCTCTAAAGCAATATGGATCATTTTCTAGATAACCTCAGGTTTTGGTGTCTGGTCTGAGAAGCTGCAGGCTCCCTTCAATTCCTCCCATGACCTGAATGCTGCTGTGCCCATTGCACAACCAAGCATTGAAAAACCTGAGCTAAGAGCTTGTGCTGTGCTTCTGGAAAGCACAGCACATGGTCCTCAGCAGAAGAGAAGGGCAAGCAAAGCAAAGCAAAGCCTGAGTATCTTTGTGACAGCTCTGACAATCTGGCCCAGAATCTGACAGCAATTGCAGAGTTCACTCCTCTACATAGAGAGTTAGCACCTCCTTTGCCACTTTCAGGACACACCAGTGCAAGGGCATCTCCAGCTCCCTTCAGCCATCAGCAAATCCCTACATCATCTCCCTTGTGCTCCTGCTTCTGCCCCCAGCAGAACCCCTTAGCTACTAACAGAGCTTGCAGAAGCCCAGCAGCATCACTGTTGTGCACACAGCTGGGGACTCCTTGTTTCTATTTCACTTTTAACAACTTTGGCAAAAAATTCGTGCATTGCTTCCATGCTGCTTTTGAAATCCAGATTGTTGGAGACATTTCCACAGTACAAAAAATACTGCTCACCAACAGGTTTTTAAGCATTTTAAATTCATCATTAAAAGAAAAAGACACATAAAAAATATGCTGCTGGTCATATGACAAAAGTCAAGTGTCAATATTTAAATTATTATGTGTTTTAGTTACTTTGCTGCCAAAACCAGCATTTTACTTGATATTTCTTAGTTTACAGTATGTGTGAGTCAGCTGTCATCAGGAACTCATGCGAATCTGCAAACAAAAGTAGACAATCTGCTAACGAAACAGAATGGATATGTAGATGGAAAATAATTTCTCTTTCATTTAAGGCCAAATTGGCTAAAGCCAGCCTCCAAAATGGAAGGCCTGTCAGTCAACAATATCTCTCATCATCATTTATTAATTTGGGGCTTGATTATTCTATCAGCGTCAAGCTGGCAGTGCATCTATGGTTACACATACAGTGTTCATAATATATCACAGTGACTTGTCATTTAGTTTAAATAGCTATTTACATAATGATTAATTGATATAATCTGAAATATTAACAGTACTGACATAGGACAGCCAAATATTTTCCTGCAGAACTGTTTTTTCCTTCTCTTACTATTCTCTAAGGAAAGCAATCCCCAGGTCCTCTTGATTGTATTCTCTTCATAACTATGAAAACTCTTTTTGCTGCTTCATTGAAGAAGACATCTTTTCCAACCTTGAACTTACTCATCCAACCTGATTTTCCTGTAACTCTCACATCTTTCACAGAGCAAAATTCTTCCCAAGGAAAATGACAGAGCCCGACATGATCTTATCAAATCCATATTATTTCTCCTTAGGCAGCGGCTATTTTCCATATCATAGTTGCAGAATTTTCTCAACTTATCTTCACACCTCACATTTTCAGTTGGACAAGAAGTCATCTCTTTGCAACTTTAAATGCTCATCCCCAGGCTTTCTCACATAAAGATGTGAGAAGGCTGAACTACACTCCCAAGTATTTTCATCTCTTTCAGAGGAGCCACCTCAGTAAGCTTGCATTACCTATTCCTTCCATTTGCAAGTCTTCATCTTTATGCTCTGTTCTGGGCTGAGAGAAAATGAATCTTTTCAGTGAATTTATCTGCCAGAGGCTCTTTAAGTGAACCCATGTGTGAGACAGAAAAAGGCATTTGCTTGGAATTCTGTGTGGAGGTGCCAAAAAAAGAGACTGGCAATGGGAAACCTGGCAAGGAGTAGAAAGACGGAGGGTGGTGCAAAGTTGTTCAGGCTCTGGAAGAAGGGAATGAGTCTCCTGAGCAATAGGCTTGCTTTGTGTCCTCCTATGAGTCCCATCCACTTCACACTTCTTTTCACCCTTTGGATGAAATCATTAATTTATCCCATTCTGAAACCATGTTAAAAAACTCTGCCCTCTTCCAGCCTCACAATGGGACACCAGCACCCTGCAGGTTGTGATCTCTTTGCAAGACACATCTTCAGCTGCTGAAATGGCTCCCACTCTCCTGCACAGTATAGCAGGCAGAGGATAGTTCCACCTTCAAAGTAAAAAGCTGCCATTCCCACTGAGTGTGTCCTTTCTCCATCAGAAAGGACCTCAGTGACAAAAGATGCCCCTGTGATCTCTGCAAGGAGGGATGGAGGGTGCTGTTCAGAGAAGGCTAATGTAGCAGAGTGGGAGCTGGAGTGGTGCTCCAGGGAAAAGCTTTGTGGAGTGCTCTTGGACTGAGTTTCCAAAGTGAACCTGGCTCACACACACCAAAACTGTTCTGAGAACCAAACCTCACAGGATGAATAAAACCAGAGAATTTGCTTCACGCTCCTCTGAACCACACTCTAAATATGTGCTGAAAGCAGCAAGTGCTGTTGATGGAGAGAGATGAAGCAGCTCCAAAGGGGCAGTTCAGATGTGGGGTATCCCTTTTCAGGGTGCCCCTCACGCTCTGCTGACTTCACTGGGAGCTCAAGGCAGCTGTGCTTGTAAGGCAATAGGTACCTAAATGGCAGAGGGAAGGTGCTGCAAAGATTCCTTTCTCTCTTGCATTCCTGAGCTGTGTCATCACTCGCTTGTGCTTCCCTCTTGATGTAAAAATTCAAGAGTGCAACTCCCATCCATCTCTGGCTCTCTGAGTGCAGAGGCACAGTGGTGGAGAAATGTGGTACAGTAAAAAGGGCAGCTTTATCTGCAGATCAGGTGCCCAAGAATGTCCTCAGAGTCTGACAATAAATGAATAGTATTTTAAGATGAATAGTAAAATAAAGGAATCCCTCTTGCTATTTGAATGAATAGTAAAAGAGGGGTAAGAGGGGGTGTGCATTTTTAAAATATTTTTAATTTTATAGTACTCTGGTCATTTTCACATTCTCCAGGCACAGTGACTGAGAGTCAATGAAAAACACTGAACTAGAATGGAAGAACAATGGACCTTCCCAATGAAACATTTTCTTTTTTGGAAACAGCTTCTTTCTGAGTACTGCTGCACAAAGGAAATGGGGTTTTTTCTCTTAGTTTTTTATTTTAGGAACATGGGGAAAGAGGTGGATCAGCTTGGAATATAACTCCTGAGAAGTAGGATAAGTCTGTTCTGGGAATAGGGAATAGTGGAAAATAGTCCTCTCTTCATTGTGGGCTTTAGAAGAAAATTATCTCATAAGGTTTCTTGTCTTCACTACCTAGTTGCTAGTTTCTCACTCAGTAGCAGAAACTTTTCCCACTGGAGATACACTGATTTCTCATATTTTTCCCTTTTCTCTCCCTGCTTGTCACATTTAACTTTAGTTTTACAGATCAGGGAGAAAGATAGCTGTTGTTGTACTTTACGTATTCAAAAATCAATCAAGCTATTGCTAGCAAAATCCCTAAGTCAGTTTAGATAATGAAAACATAGATCCTGCCTTCAGAGCTCTTGGGGTTTGCAGAAAGGATCTTGCTTTGAGCCTAAAACAGCTGGAGGAGCCTTTTCGGAGCTTGATATCAGATATCAAATGTATGTTTTAAATAAAAGTTCTCATAACAGCTTCCAAAAGGAGGTAGAAATTCTTTGTGACAGGAAATTCAGTTACTGTTGACACATGGAAGTATGGAAGGGGTGTGGCTGAATGGGTGTAGAAAGGTTTTTGTTTGTTCTGTACATTGAATACAGCCACCTTGTTCTCTTTGCAAAGCCTTTTTTTTTCATTAATGTCCAAAACCCACATGGAACATATGCATCGCATGCTGAGTTGTAAAACATCTGGAGAAAAAAATGATTTTGCATCTTTAAGATATGTTCTGCAAGCAGAAGAAAGGGCTTGCTTGTATTGAAGAAAATACACCGAAAAAAATCACTTTGCACTTAACCAATAAGCTTAAGTTCCAGGCTGCTGGTAATTTTCTGTATAATCATGAAGCCAGATATTACTACCTCCCTTGCAGTGAAGAGCTATAATTTTTATGAATGTGTCCTCAGTTTAGCCTTCACATGTCCGTAATAGAAAGCTAATATTCAAGATCTGTGCACTCTTTGGAAAAATGAATTACAAGTCTAAACTACAATTATATTGCATTAGCTGGAGAGGTCAGACATTTGTTTCAGAAGAATTTATCCAAATCACTAAATATTCCTTTAGAGACATAAATATTTCCCACTGAATTTAGAAAATTCAAGAAGAAGTTATGATTCAGAAGTTTCTCTCAACTTTTCAGAGTAGAATTAATAAGGTGATGAACACTTTAACTGCTTGATTTCCTGGCATCTCACTGTGAAGCATATATAAAGGCAGTAGTGGGAGGTAGGATATGAGTTATCCAGGCAGAGAAGTGAACTTGCTATCAAAGGGCAGCCTTCATTAGCTGGGGAGCTGTACTGATTTTTGTAAGAAGAATATATTATAATCAGCGTACTACTGTTGATGATTTTGCCTCTTCAAATCATCATTTTCCATCAGAAGACTATTTCCTTGAAAAATTTATGATTCTCTAATTAGGAAAAAAACAGTTTCACTTTTTCCTTATGAAAGCTTAATAGCTTTGTAATTATAAAACTACTGCTAAGTATACCTTAAGCATGAATTTTTAAGAAGCTTAAGGTAGACAAAGGAATGTTACTTTAAAATGCAAGCCTTGAACCAATTTTTACTGCCTTTTCCTTTGTGCACTTTAAATTTAGCTTAAAGACAGCTTAATTATTTCTCTCTGAATCTGGAGGTAATATTGGATTAAAATTACATGTCAAACTAATTTTGTGGAATTGAAATTGTAGGAGTGTAAAAAAAGGCAGGCTGATTTCAGTTGTAACTATAGAGAGGCTATCCATTATTGTCCAAATAGAGGGATAATTATTGGAACTGTTTCCTGTGCTCAGCCAAAGCTCAAACACAAAGGAGAGTGGATGAAGGGGCAAACACTGAAAGTGTAGAAGCAAGTGTTAACACATTCTGAAAACAAATAGTGGTGCTGCAAAGCCTTCACTATTAATGGCTGTGCCATGTGCAATTTATTAAGAGGAAAGATTGCTTCTGTTAGATAAGGTGTTATGGAAGTGCAGACATATGTCTCTGTTAATGGGCTCTTTGTCCGAGCTGATAGGGAAATCAATGTGCCATGCTCGGAGCGAAGGCCTGATCCAGGGAGGCACCACTGGATCAAAGACCTTGCCAGGTAAGGATTGGGCACAGCAGGGGCTGAAGGTGAAGCTCCTGGGGTACAGGGGGAGCAAGGGGTGCTGGGGGAGTCATGGGGGGCATGGAAAATTCCTGGATGGATGAAGGCTTGGGGTTAGAGCTCACATATGGGAGCTTGCAGTGGGGAAGGAGGTCCTTGGAGGCCTGCAAGCGACAAGAACAGGTTAAGCAGTTTTATGGGGGTGTCCTGAGGCTGGAGGATCTCAGGGATATGTTTGAGGTTCTGTAGAAGATACTGAAGGCCTGGACTGCCCTTTCCAAGAGCCTGTCCACTCCTCTGAGCCTGGCAGTGTTTGAAGGTGATACAATTCCAAAACCAGAGTCTCATCCTTCCACTGTGGGTAGAGAAAGAGCTGGGATGAAGGAAGTGGGAGTGGGCTGCAAAGAGATTGCTGCCATTGTTGCTGCTGCTGCTGCTGCTGCTGTGACTGCCTGCATGGCAGGAGCTGATCCTGCCCCTCCATCCATGCTTATCCTTCAGTGCTGAGAAAAAAAGCCTGCAGGCTGGCCCGTTCCTTCTTCCTGTCCTCAGGTACAGAGAAAACCCACAGCTTCCCACCTTGGCTGCTGGTGGGTGTGTGCTTAGAGGGACATGGGACAGGCTGGCTGGAATGCCTGAGGGATGGGCATCGAAGGGAGAACCCACAATGCTTTGGTTTGGTAGGTATTTCTCCATTAGGAATAGTTTAGGTGTGGTTTACCCTTTCCTGCAGAAGGGAGAGAGGGAGTAATATGATACCCCCACCCTGATGTTTTCTGTAATTTCTGTTTCTGGGAAACATCCATACTGTCATAGGCTGAAATAATACAGGCAGTTTCTTCAGTTCATTTGTCAACAGCAGCAGGTGATGAGATGCTCTGTCCTGCATCATGTCCCTGAAAGCTGCCCATGCTTTTAAAATTTCTTGCCTCCTGCTAATCTTCTGAAATGTGTTGTGTTTTCTACCTGATAAGACTGAGTCAAGACAAATGAGCAGTGGCTTTGCATTTTAAGAACATGGCCTCTTGGCAGCAGTAGCCAGAGAAGATGAGGTCTCTGGAATATATCTTGACCAAATTATTTACATCTTAAGCAAGTCCTTTGAGCAGTGCTCCCTGGTTCACAGGAGGGTGTTGCTCTTGCTCTTTTATACTGGGTTGGAAGTGGCCAGAAATACAACCTGATGAATCTCAGAAGTGTTTGTAGAGAGCTTAGTGTAATTTATCCCAGGGAATTACCTGAACTGGGGGAAAAAAGCATGAGTTGCTATGGCAAAGTATGTTTCTCAGAGGTAAATATATTTTCAAATCACTGAAGATTGTGAAAAGAAATATTTCTGTTGGATGTTCCTTTCCTTGATAGCACATAATCAATTGTACAAGTTATGGTCATGCTGGTAAGCATTATAGCTAATAATCAGTCAAAATTTTGTTTCATATCTGCTATTCCATTTAGGTAAATACTGAGTCCCTCTTTGCTAGGGAAAGATTTGACACTGAATTAAATATGCAACACTGGAGATAGCAGAGTATTTATATTGTGGCTCCTTTGGAAACCACCAGCAAAACAAGTTATTGTTTCCACATACAACCTTCTAGGTGCACAGTGGATGAAGAAAGATTAACCATTTTGTCATGTTTTTTTACCATCCTTTGCTTTGCTGCTGCTATATATCTCTATGTAAAATTACACAATTCAAACGAATACTGACTACCAGTGTTATTGTTTGTGTGATGCATAAAGGTGGCTCTGGAAAGGAATGAAGTTATGACACAGATCTTATTGACCCAGATTTGTTCTGTAAGCCTGATGATTCCTCTTACTCAGTAAGAAGAAATGTGTTCAGTTCTACACATGTGCTCTATGACTATATGTTTTCAGGTAGTCAGGCTACAGAGACTGCAAAATCGATAACATCTCTATACTACACAACAATGATGTTTAAAATATTTTTAAAATTCCTATCCAAAATTTTTAGAAATTATATGGCAATAATATGGGAAAATGAACTCAGGAGTACAGGAAGGACATGAACCATAGTTTCTCTTGTCCTGTAGAGTGCCATGACTACTTAGTCCTGGGGTATTTTTTATGCAACTTATTCATTTTTCCTTTAATTTAATTAGAATTCTAGACTGAAGCTTTTCCAGGGAAAGTTTTGAATTAAAAATTATTTAATTGAAAAATTCCTAACAAGCTTTACTGGACGGAGCTGGCAATATAACACAGGTCATTTGGATTTGACCTTCAATACAACTCTAAATGTCAAATTAATTGCAAACCACAAAATCTCAGTATTATGTGCACTGAAAACATTAGCAGTATTATTCCAGTTTAAATGATGTTAGTGATTTCTTCATTTTCCGAAGAAAAAAATTTAACAAAGTATAAAATCAATCAATACAAAAAAAATAAACTCTGTTAGTTTTACACTAATTCCTATCACCCTTTTCTTGTCTTATTGGTGTGAACTTTGTAGCTACTTCTAGGATCAGCTAAAGAATATATGCCATTCTTATCTCAAATGGCCTGTTTGTTGAACACTTGTGTTATTTTTAGGTAGTCCTTTTAGAGTTCAAAGACCCCAGATGATATGGGTAATTGTGACATGCAGGAAATACCAATCCAATGGACCTGTCAGGTGTTTTTCTCTCAGCAGTTCCAGAATACAAAGAACCAGAAGCTGAATTACACCATACACACCCTGCAGTGAAAACAGACATCCAAAGGATTTTACTTTCCACTGAGACACCATGGGCATGTTTGCACAGATATCAGAAGATGGACAGGAACTTGCTTCTGCGTTATAAATGCTAGGATATGACCCAATTGCTCAGGTGAGTGAAGCCTGTGCTCTGCATGACCCTGCTTCAGGTCAGCTTTTGGAGCATAACTGGCCTGTGCCTGGGCAGACTGGAGAGCAGAGAGATGGATCAGGCCATCCTTACAATTCTCCTTTCTATCAGCAGGGTGACAGACAGTGGCATGATCTAAGGAAGAGACACTATGATTTTCACCATCTTCACTTTCTTAAGCTGCCTTACTGCAGCATCTAAGATAGCATGGTCCTGAATTCTAGTATTAGGCATAGTAACACATCATTTAGTATATAATTTAACATATCCTTACAAGAAATCTTATTCTTAAATAATTGTCTTTATTCATGCAGTAACTTACTGTTCTCAAAGACATTTTGTGCTGGGAACTTTTAAAAAAAGTTTCAATTCCCTCTATTTTATTTATTCATAGTCTGCAAGCCATTTTTTATACAGGAAAAAGATATCAGCAATTATCCTTCAAGGCCCCAGCTTTAGCGGAAGTCAATTATGCTGCACATTTAGTAGCCAATTATTCTGCAACTGCTCATACTGATGGCAATTCTTCATCTCAGAGATTTTAATAAAAATGAGTTTTGTAAAGCAGCCTCTGTCTCTCCATCTTGTGCAAATTAGCAGTGCAATGGCAGAAAGCAGACTTTGGCCCTACAGTGATTGCTGAGCACATCTGTGCTGCACCCAACTACCACTGCATCCCTCAGGGCAAAAAGGTTGCATATGGAGCTCCCTGTGAAAGAGCCTTAAGCTCCTCAGAGCTATGTGTGGGGTGACGTTGATAAGAAGGAAAGGTGGGCAGGGAGGACACTTGATGAAAGGTCTCTGCAGCAGCAGGCTTTCCCCAAAGCCATTTCTACTGAATGTCACTCTCAATCCTCAGGGAGAGAACAATGTTTGGAAAGGCACATGTGGGTGGCAACATGGAGATGGGTTTGTACAGGGCTTGGCCAAACAAGGACCAAGAATTAATGTGACATTGTCCAACACCCAGAATCACTTTCCTGTTTTAAGAAAAAATTAACTGTAATTTATAGAAAAGGAGGGGAAAATATTTGTCTAGTGTTGTGTCTGAATCCTTTTCAGAATTTCCAGAAATTCCGAAATCTATTACATAGGTTTTGTCACATGTTCCTTTTCACCCAGCAAAATTTCTTCCTTTTCAATGCAGAAATCTTTTGTCTCTACATATGTTTGCAAAGAGGTACTTCCAAGTAGTTTAAACATTACATTTCAGCTTACTGGAATGAGTACATCTATATTTAAAGCAAATATCTATCACTGTCATCCCAAAATAAAATAAGTAATAGCAAAACCATTAGCCACTGTTGAAGCCGTGACATGCAACACTGCAGCAGAGGTATTCCTTAAGACACTGAAGTTAACTCTCAGGGGCTGTGCCACTGGTGAGGAGTCATAGCTCTGATTTCAGCAGCAAGAAGCATAAAAGTCATCACTTTCAGAGCAGCATTTAGTGCTATAGATGACTAGAGGAGAGGATCATATTAAGAGCTCATGCTACGCGTGACAGCTCTTGGATAGATCCTTTACACAGGTCTGAGAATTTCTCAACCATAAGATAAAACTTGTCCCCTTGAATTTAATTTAATTATTGAGCTAAGAAATTGTCCTTGTAAAACAAGGTCTGTTTCTCACTTGCACTCAGGCCAGAGTAAAATGCAGCTGGGATACAAACAGCATGTAGGTGTTGTTGCTTTTTTCAAGGGGAAGAGGGGAGGGTGGGTTACCCTGTGTATCACTTTTCAATGCAGCTGTGACTCCTGAGTGCCACTGTGGCTGTGCACTTCATGGACTGTCATGGCTGATTATTATGAAACTTTTTCAGTGACTCCAGATAATTTTTGTGCTGCAAAATAAAAGAAAGCTGGGATCAACTACTGTACTGGACCCATGCCTTTCTGACCTCAATATTAACTTTTTCTCCAGTTCTCCCGCAGGGTGACATCACCTAGCTCTCTCCAAGTACAGTCTGAAGGATGCTCACTCCAAGGATGGATTCCAAATGACAGCGTTCCCAAGACTGAATTAGGTTTGTCTTCCTGAAGTCCTGCGACACATCTCCAGAAAGCTTTGTACCTTCCTATCCCTTCGTGCCAGATCTCAGGGCATGCAACACAAAGCCTCAGGTTCCTGCTCCAGGAGCAAGATTTTGGTGGGCTTGAACATCACTTTCAACATCTTACAAACTAAAAGAATGTTTCTGTTTAAGGAACACTGAGTAGCAGAGGAAATCCAGGGGCAAGATGAAGAAGCAGTCTCTTCTGCATGGAGCTAATCTTAGGCAGTGTGTGTCTCTTGACAGGCAGACAGTACCCTCCACTTCTCTTATTTAGCAGAATAGGAGGTAAATACTCCCATGAAAGCATTCAGGACAGATGGTCCCTGAAATTATTAGATTATAAGCAATATCAATTATAATATGGTTATAGAAGCAAATGTTGGGTTTAGGAATGATTTTTTTTATTATTATTTACTCCTGAAACATGAAAAAGATGCAATTTTAAGTGCCCTTAGGACTCTTTAGCATTCTTTGTTTTCCTGTTCTCACCCAAATTAATGTCACCTTTTATTACACATGGATTTTCAAGATGAAAGACCAAATCACATATCCTCTCTCTCTAACCAAAGGGTGCAGGCTGAGTTGTCCAGCCATGGTTACAGCCATTGTGTCCATGCTGAGCTCTCCCTGGACACTTAGCTCACCCGGCTGAAGTTCAGAGCTTCTCAGCTGCACTGACCTTTCTGCTGCCCAGCTTGCAAAGGTCCAGCTGCAAAGATGGCTCCTGGAATGCTCTTCTTGGACCTTGAAGGTGGGGCACTGAACCACCTGGGCCCAAGTGTAGGAAATTGACAGCTCAGCTTGCTGGGTTCAAGCACAGTATCTTGGTAATAAGCTGACTTCTGTGGCTCCTACCCCAAGGGGCCTGTAGGAAGCCTGAGGACTCTGGGTGCATTATGGGCTCCAGTGCATACACATAAAATATAGAAACATTCAGTGTCTAATTCTCTGAAAAAAGAAATAGGCTCATATTAGAAGTAAATAACACTTCCCACAACACCATAAAACCCTATAGAACACCAAGCATGCAATTGTGCAGCAAGTTTCAGACACAACATCCAATAAAATTAGTTTAAAAATTCACTGAAAATATTATTCCCCATGTCACCATATTGGAGAAACTCTCCCTGTTCATTCCACTCTATGACAGATGAAAATAATGACGGTTTTTTTCTGAAGGATAGTTGATATATATAATTTATCCTCAGTTTGGTTGCCTCATACAGCAACTTGCTAGGAATAAACTTTGTTTTGTTTGCACTTAGTTCTTAAACACTTGGTGCAAAACAACTGTAAAGATAATGTGCAGCATGCATATCAATTAAAATTTGTGTTAATCAATCTTAATCTTTTGTCTTAGAATGATATTGTCTATTGAACACAATATGTAAAATATTTGGCTTAGAATGCTAAAAATATTTACTACTTTATATTTGAAAGTCTACCCCCAATTATTTTACATTTATTCATTTACGACAACTTTCCTTGCAGAGGTGAAAAAGTATGTTTATGAGTAGAATTTCAGATACTGTTACTTCAGTTACCACTGATGATGAAGAACATGATTTCTGATAATTTGAAAATATTTTACTGGAGAATTTGGCCAACTCTACTGATCCAGGAACTTCATATCTTTGAATTGTTTGAAATCATATTCTTAAGTCTGGCCATTATTATGTTTGTTCCTTCATGAAATGGTGCCCAATATTTATAGACATTTCAGATATAATAAAGTAAAATTTTCTAGATATTTCAATGGAAGAAGTTTTTTGTCTGATCTTTCCCTAATTTTTTAGACAAATAAGAGTGATCTCACCAACATGTTTTGTTACTAAATTAAGCAAGTAAAAATGCAAAACTTTTGTGTTTGTCCCTGCATGCCAAGTCATCACATACATTAAAGCAGAAACTAATATATAAGGCCTCTCTAAGGAGATCAGCTTTTAAAAATCTAGTCACTTCTCCAACACCTAAAAAAGTCTGCTTTTCAGAAACAGGCCCAAATGTCAAATACCCATTAGATTCTCAACAGGATTCTGTAAATGGCTATGGAGGATACTCTCTTCATGCACTTCCCTTTTGGCAAAAAGATCCCTTCCCCATCTTGCCTTGCATTTCCTTGCCTTGCCATCACATCATATCCCTTGCCTGGCAAAGAGTCCCTCAACAAGTAACACTTTATCACTGTTATGGCCAGAAACTGGAGCTTACATTTTTTGTAAAGTGCTTTATGTCAAGGACTGAGAAATGCTTTGCAAGATATAGCCATTACTGTTATTATGCTTTGCAATAAATAAATTTTCAGCTCACTGGCTGGAAATAAAAATGTATTAGGTTAAACACAACGTTTATTAGTTCTGCAGAAAAAGAGCTACATTGTCTTTTTACAGTTTTAAATATCTTTAAACTTTACATTATAGTAACATTGTAGTCTCTTTACAAGTATAATGCCTTTACAAAGCCATTTCTTTATGCCATTTTGAGCATTGTACTGAAATGGAAACTGTGATACAGATTTATTTCAAAAAAGGTTAGATGTTTTAAAAAATCATAACCTGAGAGTTAGGCCCATGAATAAAAATGTATGAATTTATAAGATATAATTTTTCATTACAAAATTAACTAATAAAATTTTAAATACTTAGATTTATTTTGTC
Source organism: Lichenostomus cassidix (assembly GCF_008360975.1). Lineage (NCBI taxonomy): Eukaryota > Metazoa > Chordata > Aves > Passeriformes > Meliphagidae > Lichenostomus > Lichenostomus cassidix. The sequence goes on along the minus strand of NC_139483.1, from coordinate 44,627,806 downwards.
AAAATAGCCTGAATTCTTTTTGTGCTAAAACCTTAGCAGAATTTTCTGTCTATAAATCTATTTATTTTCTTAGATGTCTATAAAATAAAACTGAAATACTGTGTTTAATGTGGCTTTTTTTGACTGAACAAACTTCACAGTGTTGACTCCAGAAAGCTATTTTTCTGCTTTTCTACACCTATATCATCTGAAGACTCATTTATACAAAGGTTTTCAAGCAGAGGTGTTTCTGAACTGAATGCTTTAAGAAAGTGTCCCTCCTTTATACCATAAAATGCATTAAAAAAAATTTAAAAGCTCCATATAGATAGTGGAAGCAGACCTGTAAAATGCCATGCTGAGGAGACGAGCGCTGGCACTAAAAGAGCAAAACCCACTGGCAATTCTGTCTGCCTCAGCTGTACTTTGCAAACGGCCCAAGCCTCTCTTGAGTAGACAGAAAAATGCATTTAATATTCACAGAGCCTGGCCAGGAGGCAGGTTTTACTTTTAAGCTTACAGTTGTCATGAAATAGTGTAAAGCTGAGAAGCAACAATGTGCCAGAAGGTGCAAAAGTTCTGAGAGTGCCCTAGGCACCCTTCGGGAGGGGGACATGGTGTGGAAGGGGAATGGCTGGGTACAGGAAGGTGCAGGCAGAAGAGAAAGCCACTGCTTCTGCAGTGCCATATGTGGGCCTCAAGGCTGGTGTGACAGGGACAGTCAGCATGGGAATGCCAGCCAGGAATTCCGGGTTCCCTCACTTGGTGAATTTTCAAGTAACCGTAGCAAGATAATATTGATCTGTCAATTCCTCTTGTGGTCTATATGAAAGGCCTATTGCCATTGAAATTGAATCAAGTATTGTCAGTTTCAGAGTTTTGCCTCTGAAATGTGCAGGTGCTTTGATTGTATCTTAACTGAAGGAGGTAATGTTAGCATGAAGGAATTCAAAGTTTGCAAAATACCCCCACTTTAAATTTGTAGAAGACTATTTCTGGGCCAAAAAAAGTACACAAGGAAATTACCTTTGTCAACTACACACACATTTTATTTAATTTTTGTCTAGGACCCTTTTCTTGCAAAAAAAAAAGTGAATATTAGCACATGGGAATCATCACCATCATTTTTACCCATCAAAAGAAAATAAGATGATCTTATGACTTTTCTAAATCTTTGCTTTACTATGACCATGGAAGTAGAAAAAAGGCAAGAAAATAGAGTTTCTTCTATAGTGTGACACTACAGCCTGCAGAGTTCTGGCTTTAAGAACAGACTTCCCTTTGAAGTCTCATGTTTGATGGGATTGACCTTACCTTTGTGTGTTCTTCTGTTCCCATTCACCATGGCCCAAGGAGTGTGGGCAGGCAGGACTGTGCAGACACATTGAAGCCAAAGCAGAGCTGTACCCACGGGCACAAAGGGCTGGGCTTTCACCCTGTGAAAAGCAAATAGAGAAGGCTGGTGAGAGGCAATGTGCCAAGGCACCAAGCAAATTTGGAGGGACTCAGGTTCAAGGTCTGCCCTTGGCTTTCTGGGTGAACCACTTTCTCTTCTTGGCTTCTGCTTACAGCAAACACGAGCACTGTGCCAGAGGGATTTCAAACTAAAGGTCTGACTTGTTTTGCAAAATTCCTTAGAGATTAAATAAAAGTTGTTAAATTTTTTTTTTTTTTAAAGCACACGAAGATCAATACATTAGAGAATAGTAGCCCAGTCCAAATGCTGGGGCAGAGTGAAGAAGGGGAGGCACTTTGGAGCGCTCCTGTATTTTAGTTAAATTATTTGACCAGCCAAGCATTTCAGCATTTTTTATTTTCATTTTGCTCCTTCTGGACAGAAAAAGAACTGTAGAGATCCTGTCAAGTGCTTGTGCATATACATAGGAAAAACAAAATGTAAGTACCTTAGTTTATGAGGCAATTTCATTAAAAACTTTCCAGCAATGTGAAGATGGACAGAATTGAGAAACCTCATCCACCATTGGCTCTGTCTGTCATGAGTGTCGGTGGCTGTACTGGATGACAACTGAGAACAAGCTCTGTTGTGAGCATGTAAAATCTTTGGATAACTCCCTAACCACATCCTCCAGCTTGCAATCCTAGCACATTTCACACAGTTGTCACAAAATTCTGCAACAATCTTTGTTGGTCTAAAACCCATACTCATGGAATCACAGTGTTTCCAGAAAATGTGAGCTGTTGGTTATACTTGTCACGAGAAATTTGTTACTCATGGTTTCTGGGACAGCCTTTAAAAATTGTGCCGAGCCTAATGCTCAGGCTAGACAGGCAGGAGACAATTCAATGGAGAACCTACAACCTTTTGGACACATATCTCCAGGAGGATACTGCATCTTTGTGTACCTGGGCCAGGAGAAAAGGGGAACAGAAGTCACCTGTCAGGTGCTCTCCTGGAGGGGACTCTGCAGTTCCTGAGGCAGCCTCTCACACACTTCAGGGCAGCTAACCAACATTTCCTCAGTTTTCAAAAAGTCAAAAAAAGGTGGGTTATGCCAATAATTTATACACACCATTTTTTCCCCCTTAATCCTCTGTATGTTCAAGAGCAAGAGGGTTAATAATTGTCATAGCCATGGGTGCAGAGCAGACCTGTGTGCACTCATCCCTTCCAGAACTCACTGAATGACACACAGAGACAAGAACACCAATCTCTAACTACCTTTGTGTCTTTTATTACATTAAAATGAACGGACCAAAATTTGATAAACCAGTCAGGACCCTTGAGGCTAATACACAGACCTTGCATTTTTGGAAATGAATATTTCTCTTCAGACTTGGTTTGGAAAAACCTCAAGGTTTTGTTAAGAAATAATTTGATTTGCAGAAGAAGTAACTGGCTTATTGCTGCAATACCAGAGGGATTTATTCTGACCATATTTCAGATATCACTGATTTGCAGTACTTCTGTGTTGACAGCATAATTATTCATATTTTTCTTATTTTCTTGCAATTATACATTTTCTTTGTTGCTGTTGTTGCATAAGGAGCTTTTAAATATTTTGTGGTTGAAATTTTTTTTTTTTTTTACTTTGGTTATTTTCCTGAATTGTTGGTGATGGTAAGGTCTGCAGTTTTTTGGGGTTTTTTTTTGTTTGTTTGTTTGGGGTTATTTTTTGGTATGCAAATATTTTCCAGAGAGGTAAAAACCAGAGGTAAAAACCATTTTGGCGGGACAATGCCAAAACTTGAAAAAAAAAAAAAATAGGAAGTCACACCCCACTCCCCTCAGCTCTGACTTTTGTCCAGAATAATGAACAGTTACTTCTCACTCCGATGTACTTCTGGGGGCTTCAAACATCAATAGATCACATGCCTGCTATGTTTCAAAGGATTTTAATTGTGCTATGACTTTCTTCTTTTAAGTGACAGGGCCATAGGGACTGTGACTCCCAGAACCAGTTGTCAGTAAGTATTTATGAGTCTCAGGTGGTCGTGGGGAAGTCAGGATTTTCAGAGCTGAAATGTTCATGCAAGGTAGCTGCTCTGGTGGTGCTTGGATGGCACTGTCAAGGTGTCATAGGACACCCTGGGCATCTCCACTGCTTGAGCATGGCTCAAAGAGAGGATTCCCAGCCAGATGTTTAAAACAAAGTTATAACATGCTTTCTCACTACTTTCTTTGTGAATAAGCCTTCTAAAGGGAAGGGATGAAGCTTTTTCCTATTGGCTGGTACTCAGCACAGCATCTGGGGTGGGACAGCTTCTGGCCATGTTTCCCTCACCCTATCTGCCTCTGGATTTACCTTGCAATAACCCATGGTCTCTGTTTGGCATGGAAGGAGATTAGGCACCAAATGCACAATCCTTCTCAAAGAGCATTAAAGGTAGCTGATGCAGAGCCTAAATTTGTAGGCAGCGACTTTACCTGCTTGCATCTTCTCCTATCATTCACTGTGTAAGCACTCTGCAGTGGGGCATGACCTTTGGAAGATTTATTTGCAATATGAGAAAGTTAGATAGCAGTAATTCAATTATAAAGAACATGGAGAATTTAAGAAAAAAATCCAGCAGTGCAAACCAGAAACCTCAACGTACTGTTTATTCAGTGCTGGCAAGTTGTACCTGCTTTATTGGCACAACATTTGGTCACAGGGTATTGTTCCAGCAGCTGGGCCATGTGTTGAAATGAAACTCTAAGGCCAAGGGAAGTGCAGCAGCATTACAGGGAGAACTAGGAAGGAGATTATGAGAAAAGGATAAGGAGTTGGCTTTTATTAAGGAAATTTTGAAAGAGGCACACAAGGCATTGGCCAAAAGAAATTAGAGTGTATTAACCTGGTTCCTCAGATGAATGTGTCCAAAAAAAAAAAAGAGAATGAGAAAGAATTTAGCATTTCAACTTGGAAAAGAGGGAATCAGAGTATTAAAATGCAATCCAAGGTCATGGGCAGTTAAAGGCTATTTAAAGCAAAAGATGGACTCTGAAAGGCATTGTCTAGACCTAATAATGGACTTACAAAAAAACCAGCAAACAGCTGCCATTGTCTCAAATGAAACAAGACTACAAGATGACGTTATCAGAATGATTTTATCAGCAGACAAAGGTGATTTAAACTGCAAGAATGAAAGGGAAAGGGGAAAATCTAATCATGAAAGGAATCAATATGAAACTCTGAGTGCTCAGTGGGCTTTGAAGGCAAAACTTAAAAAATATGAAGACAAGAGAGAAATCACAAATCACAGATCTGTGCTATATATACTTGTTTGTCATCAACGTCTTGCTTCACGTTGAGCTTAGCCACTTGTCTGTTTAAAATAATGTGATCTCAGGATGATAATTCTACCCTTAACCTCAGCAAAGTAAAAGAACAGAGAGAGAAGCAGATGTGAGGACACAGTTATGCCCAGGAGGATGAAGAGAAGGCTGGGGGTCCCCTGCTTGCTCATGCTGCACCAGTGACTCCCTGGGGCTGTGTGCCTCACCAGGCCTCCATGCAGCTCAGGGCATGGCTGGGCTGTGGCTCAGTCCCTAGTGGCAGGGGCAAAAAGGAAGATGGAGAAGCTCTAAACATTTGGAACAAGGTGCTGCAGCCAAGAAATCCTTTGGGTGCCAGGATATGAGCAAAGCTGGATTTTCAAATGGCAGATAATTGGGTGTTATTCTCCAAAGCCATAGGGTTGAGCAAAGCCTTCTTGCCTGCATGTAACAAGCATTTAGGCTGCAGAAGATCCAGCAGTGTATAAGCCTTTTAATGTAGTGTATCTGAGTAACCTTCTTTAAAACTTGTTTTAAAATCCCTCAGAGGGCTGTTCTTGACTGGCCTAAGGATAAAGCCCAAACTTTCCACAAAAAAAAAAAAGCTTTAACAATTCTTACAGTTATTTGTATAACCTTTTCAGAAATGCTTTATTTTCTTTGCCTTTCATTTACTTTGAGGTTTGTAGGTATTTTTATCAGTGGTAACTTTGATGTGTAACAATAAAGTAATTTTTAAGAAACAAGCATGAAGTGTTTTACACTTTTGAAGAGTAAGTTGTTAAAGCAAACTTTTATTCAAACAACATGAAGGGCTAGCTCTTGTTAACAAAAGGTCAGCTATGATGAAGATTTAAATGTCACAGGACCAGAGCTTGTGCTTGCTGTTAACACAAGTTTCACACTTTTGGTTTCACAGTAGGGATGGAAGTATTTGTGTATGAGAAAGAGACCATGGCTAACACTGTGGGCTAAATCCCAAGGAGGGCTAGTTAGTCTGCTTGACCACAGTATCACCATGCAGGTTTTCATGCAGCAGTGAGATAACTACAGAAAGTTCAAGAATTTAAAATGTATGTACATTTTGTTTCATAAAACCTTTCCCTGACAGAGATAGATTTGACTGATGCTAAGGTGACAGACGTCCATTTTGGGAAAGGAATGTGCAAGGGACATGCTCATCTGATGTCTGAGAAAGCTCATGTTCTTGTATAATCAAACATGAGAAATGAGAAAATGTAAATTTGGGACAAGATATTAAATGAAGAATCAATTTAAACACACTGTTTTTCCCCTCTAGTATTTTGGAACGTATTTAGTAGCTGAAAATATTTTTTTCTTTTTATGTATGAAGTTTCTGCATCAATCCAATAACATCCATTACTTTGAAAATTCACATGATAAAAGAGAAAATGCTCTGAGAACCCTTCTACCAAGCTGCTTAAGAAACAACTGCCCATGGTATTAGTAGTTCATGGTATTATATGAAAGAGTATGAAAACGAAATCCAAAACAAAGAAGAAATTAAACAAAAGATAAATAAAGGGAGCTGATTACTAAAGCCTGGGTTTTTCATTCTGGGTCAAATTCCAGTATTTTGAAGCTTCTGTTTTGAGTGGGAGTGAAGACTGACAGTATTTACATTTTCCATGAAAAAGGAATTTATTAATGAAAGAGTTTATTTGGAAAATCAGGACCAAACCTTTCTGAAACAACATGAAGTCTTCTTCCGAGCAGCCATGCTGCAGAATCCACCAGCCATCTGGGGTGCTTTTTCCCAATGTTTACATCCTTCTGGCCCCATTGCAGGAAAGATTTTGGGGCCTTTTTGGTCAGGAGTGCCCTTGAGCCCTGCATTCCCTTCTCCAAGAAGGTCTCCCCCTGTCATTAGTGGGGTTTGGCAGGCCTCCATCTTTGGCTCTGTGCTCTTCTACATCTCCATGAATGACTTGGATGCAGGACTGGAAGGGATATTAAGCAAGTTTGCAGACACTACAAAACTGGGGGAAACTGTTCACTCCCTTGAGGGCAGGAAGGCCCTGCAGAGAGACCCCCCAAATTTAAAGGGCTGGTCAATCACCAAGCATATGAAGTTCAAGAAGGGAAAGTGCCAGATTCTGCACCTGGAATGGGGCAACCCTGACGTACACACAGACCAGGGAATGAGAGCCAGGAAAGCAGCACCATTGAAAGGGATCTGGGGGTTCTGGTCCATGGCAAGTTGAACATGAGTCAGCAGTGCCCTGGCAGCCAGGAGGGCCAAGTGTGTCCTGAGGGGCATCAGGCACAGCATGGCCAGCCAGGCAAGGGAGGGGATTGTCCTGCTCTGCTCTGCTCTAGCGTGGCCTCTCCTCCAGTGCTGTGTGAAGATTTAGCTCTCACAGAAAAATATTAAGCTATTAGATATAGTCTAAACAAGGGCAGCAAAGATGGTGAAGGGCCTTGAGGGGAAACCCTGTGAGGAGCAACTGAGGGCACTTGGTCTGTTCAGCGTGAAGGCGAGGAGACTGAGGGGAGACCTCACCAGTCTACAATTTCCTCATGAGGGGAAGCAGAGGGACAGACATTGACCTCTTCTTTGTGGTGACCAGTGACAGGACCCAAGGGAATGGCCTGAAGTTGTGCCAGGGGAGGTTTAGGTTGGATATCAGGACAAGGTTCCTGTGCTTGGGCACTGGAAGAAGAGGCTTCCCTGGAGTAGTAATCACAGCACCAGCCTGACAGAGTTCAGGAAGCATTTAGACAATATTCTCAGGCACATGGTGTGACTCTTGGGGTGTCCTGTGTAGAGCAGGAAGTTGGACTTGATGATCCTTGAGGATCCCTCCTAACTCAGCATACTCTGTGGTTCTGTGTCTCCCTGATGGGTCCCAAATGCCTTTGCACTTCCAGTGCCGTAAGTGGGGACACCCTTCCACAACACAAAATGTTGGCAAGTCACCAAATTATCCAAATATTAGTCAGGTTAGGAAGAGCTAGAGTGTTATAGCAACTCTACAAAATATTTTTGTACAACAATCAATGAAGATTTTTCTTTTGTATCTTCTTAGCTTTTACAAAAACACAGTCATATGAATACTAGGATCACTATTATTTTGCAATACTTATAGTATAATAATATTTTCAGCAATTCAGTTTTAACTATTTCAATCAGCTTCTCTCCCGACCAGACAGCCAGCAAAGGCTGTGTAGCCCATTGGTGCTAACTCAGAATTCAGCTTTCAGTTAACTCTGCTCTTGTGGATTGCAAATTATAGCCAGGAAATTTCTGATTACTCTTAAAAAACAAGATTTGAATTTCAGTTTTAATCTCTTTCCCAGGTGGGCCATTAATCTACTTTTCAAAATATACACTCAATGAACCATTTCAGCATGTAATACCGATTTTGAAATGTAAATAGGTTGTGCATGTAAAATCCCATTTTTCTGATAAAGTGGAAAGCAACATATTTTTGCTCTGTGGTACATTTATAAATGCATGGGGAACTTCCGTTACAAAGTTTTGAAGTGCAATTATTCTACCCAAAATTATTACCCATGGCATCCTCCCTTCCAAACTAGTGATCTCCAATGGTACAAGTTTAACATCCTCTGAAAGTGAATAAAAATAAAATGATAGCTCCAGCTAATAGTTGAGCAATATAATCCAATGTGTAGCTTAGTAGTTTCCTTTCTTTGTGTTCTAACAATTCATTGTACTAAACTAGTTACATGTATTAGCCACTGCTGCTTTTCCATGTCTTTTTCGTAGTTTATTTTTTGATGGTTACACTTTATGGTTGCACTGTCTTTTTAACGTTTTGCTATTCAGTATCTGTCAAATAATAAATTATACCTTTCATATTTTATTTCAATGGTTCTTTTTCCCCCCAGGTTTTCATCTGGGGCTATTAAATGTAAAACTTGTCATTTTAGCATCAGAATTGCTGTTTGCAATCAAAGGTATATCACAATCTTTTCAAGGCAGACTCTAATTACAACAGTTCAACTGCATTGATGTGCAAAAGTTTGATTGCCTACCCATTAACATCACATTCCTGTGATAAATAGTGTAAAATTTCTATGGAGATGGCATGGGGAGTTAAAATTGTTTTAATTCAAAAATGCTAGAAGAGAGCCTAACTATGTGAAAATCTGAGTGGAACAAACTGTAAGATAGGAGAAAGTTTTGAGGTTGACAGCCTTGCTGTCTTACAAAGCACAGAGGAAGCCAGGCTTGTGGGCTGAGTATCACAGAGTGGGGTCATTCAGCACAGGCAGGGCCCAGAAAGAGGAGGGAGCTCAGCCTCCTCCCTCCCAGTCCATATCCCAGTGGTCATTAGGATGCAGCTCCAGCTTTTTAATCATGTCTTTGTGGCCCAGGGGCAATAAAATACAAAGGTCATCTGAATTTCCAGTCTGGCCTGGATTTTTTTCCTATTTGCAATGGCCCCTGAGACATTCTCTGTTTGGGAAATGGTCCTGATGTGTTTTTTCTGGACTGAGTTCAACAAGTGTCTCCCAAAAGCATGGTCTCTTTGGCCACGTGGACATGAAACAGCTTTGTCAAATGTCAAACATGGGGAAATAGCTCTTGGCCCTGCTTGCTTTTCTCCCTAAATATGGGCACAATGCAGCTTCTTTGACAGAATTATTGTAGCTGGTACTAGATCGGGTTTGAACCCCATCCACAGATTATCCCTCAGATGACTTCATATTGGACACCTAACTCTATATATAGAGAAGCATAGGGAGCTCTCCTATAGTTTTCCCTGAGTCTAGTCTCCTAGGAAAGACTTTCTGGGAAACTGCAATGATCAGGATATGATGGAGTGTTGTTGTAGAAAAAAAAATCAGTGCTGCATTTGTAATGAGCATGACAAATCTCATCTAAAATTTGAAGTACACAGATTAATATATGGTGCAATGGTAAAATCTAGCCTGAGGCACCAGTAATTTTTAATGTGTTTAAAGAAGTTTCTGAGATTCAGCCTCTTCAACCATGATCAGTGATTCTGCTTTTGTATTCTTTTTCACCCTTCAAGCATAACTGCATTTTCATGGTGGTAGAGTTTCACAGAGTGAAAAAAAAATCATCTTAATTAATATCTTAATTTAGATATATGCTTTATGATAAAGGATGGGAAAGAATTCACTCTTAGGACTTGCAAGAGTGATGCTCCCCATATCCTGAATTTTCACACATCTGCTCCAAGCAGGAGTTCCCTTCAAGTATTATCATTACTTTGAAATAAGGGTTTTAACTGGTGGGTAGTATCTAAAAGACATAGGTATTCCCAGTCTGGCTACTCAGTATTATTACATCTCAGCCTTGGAACATTTGGCTTGATTTAGGTTTTACATGTGGGTTCATGTACATTTCCTCGAGATGGCTTAAAGAAGTTGTCTGCTTCTGGCTCCTTTTGCTTTTCCCCACTAAAAGATGTGCACAGTGTAAGCATTGTTTTCCCAACAATTAAAATGAAGCAATATATCCAACTAGGAATGTTGCTAATAATTAATTGGCAGAAGAAAGAAAACCTACAGACTGTACTTCTGTGTGTTTCTGTTGCCCCTGTTTGTCTCATAAAAATAGCACCCCACAAACCATATACAAAGAGATAATGATCAGTCCATAACAAGGGCGTGTAAAGTCAAACTTCCACTTTCAGTCAGCATGCAAGATGGAGAGTTTGGACAGCCTTGTTTGTTTAGTAAGTTTGCCAGTAAATGCAGCTAGGATAGAATTGTAATGACCAAACACAAGGAAAAAAACCCATTAAGATAATTTTCTGGGCATTGTTGTGCTTGCTATTGGATAAGCAGCCATCAGATCAACAGGTTTCCAGCTTGTAGAGTCCTTTTTCTTGTGCAGGGGAGGGAAAATGTTAGAGACTTTTTCCCACTGTCATTTCATTCTTTTCTAAACTTTCTACAGCATATGAAAGTTACATAAAATGTCCTGCAAAGTTGTGCACAGTGTGTCTGTGTGCTCTTAGACAGACACCTACGCTTCACACACAGGCAGATGTCCTGTTAGGATTTTTCCAAAGGCAGTTGCAATTACTTGCTTTGCATTTGTGATGCAAAATATGTCTGACATTACTCTCCCCGAGCTTCTATGTCTGGCTTTGAAATGCCACTATTTTACCAATAAGGAACAAATAAATTTGACATAAAACAAGACAAATGTGCTGCTTCCTTCTATGATGATCATAACAGATCTTTCCTAGAAACTGTTTCTTTGTAAAAGCAATCTTGCTGCTCACAATACTGCTCACCTTTAATTAGGGGCTTTTACCAAACAATTGATAGGAAGGTGTTGGATTAAAAAGTAAACAAGCAGGCAAACAAAGCCCATGCTGTCTTCAGAAGGCTGTTTTAAATTGAACTGACTAGTATACTCAAGTTCAGGCAATTTCCCATGGGTTTGATCTCAGACAAACAGAGTTTCAATTACACCTTGTACACTGTAGGCAATATTCAGACTTCAAAGGTTTTCAAGGATCAGGATGAATTGTTTATTAATTTAAAAACTGAAAGGTTCTTTGCTTCTGCACACACTGCCTATCCCCCATGGATGAATGGCTATATCTTTTGAATGTGAAATTTGAGCATTTAACATTCCTTTCTGTTGGATTTCTTTTGTGTATATATAAATATATGTAATTTCTTTGCTTAACAAGGGACAACTCTTACTATCTTTTTCCTGGTGCTGTATAAACAGTTTGAAGATAAATATGCTGTGTTGCTTTAGTGAGTATCCATGCATATGTATCTTTATATCAAACTCTGTGAAGTAGTCAGACTTATATAAACTCAGTCCCACACAGTGTTCTATTATTTACATACCTTTCAGTACCGTACCACACTGTAGTATAAAAAGCACAATGAAGTCATTCTGATGTCCCTCACCTGCTGTGATGGGTGTTGGAGTTTACACATGGAGACAGGCTGCTCCTACACAAAATACTGTCAATGCATAATGCTTTTCCCTTATTTAGCTGTTAGTAAGGAAACAAGTGGGTCTTTGAGAAACCTGAAAATCTGATTACTACACTAAGATATTTGTTGAGCGGGTATGTGTTGAAGGTAATTATACATTTGGATGCTTTTGGAAAGGAAACTTAATTAAGCATGATGTATCAGGGATTTAGTAAACTAAGTCAAGACAGTTTAGGAATCTGCAGATTAAAAGAAATTAACTGGGGAGAAGTAAGGCAAAAAACCTGCTTAGGAGGTATTATTTCTAGTAATTATGGGCAAAAATTGATTCATTTTAGTGTAGTCACTAAACACTTATGATAATCAGTAGAGTTTAGAAAATGAGAAATAAAATGTGAGAAAAAAAGTGAATGACATGGAAAGTAGTACATTTTTATTTTTTCATTGCAAACACCAATGAGATGAACTGGACTGAAAGTTTAGTGAACTGAACTAATATTTAAATAGCTGCCTGTGGATAGGTATTTACTGCAGTCACTAGGGAAGCCCTCAAGATGACCAGATTTCTTGAAATCCCAAGAAAAAGGGCTTCCAAAGAATAATCAAAGCTCTTCCTTGACTCAAAATCACTTTTAAGATTGACATCTAAGTGCAGTATGGTGAATTTTTGTATACATATTCAGCTACTCTTAGAGAAATAATTTTGACTTTGCATTCAAGAACATTTCCTAAAGGTTTCTCCTACAGAGCATACACAGGGAAAGCAGAAGCATCAGAGACGGGTTGTAAGCAGTGGCAATAAGAAGTAAATAAAGAGTGTAAGATATATGGTAGCTCAGGAAAATACACATTTTGGTGTCGGTAAGAAGGATATGGATACGAGTCTTTAATTCTGTTCTAAGCCAAGTCTCATATTTTATGACATTCACAATCTCTTTTGTGAATAGTCAGCCCGCTCTGCCTCAAAAATTTTCAAAACAAAGTTTGGATCTCTTACTTAAAATGATAGATAACTGTGAAATCTCTGTACTTTGAAATGATAAGTAGCAGATCTGTTAAAAAATTCCAACATTAGAGCCAGTAAAACACTGTAATAATGTGCTTTAATAGAGGCTACAGTTAGATTAAATTTTACAAACATGTAACTTTATCCTCTGCACAAAATATCCAAACCTGAGCCAGATTTGAATTGGAAGCTGTGTAACTAAGGTTAACCCAATCTAATAAAATCTGCTGGAAAGGAAAAGACTATTAGCATTGGCTTAGCATGATATTAACAAAAACACATGGCTTGTGGCCAATATGGACCATGGGAAAGCTGTGAAACACCTAAAAGAAGCCTAGAAAAGTAACCACATGGTGGGGAATTTCATGAGTGCGTTCATGGAAGTTCTGCATTATGCGCAGAAGACATGCAGAGGACAAAAGAGAGATCTATCTGATTCTTGCCTGCTTTCTTCAGAATAAGCTGCAGACTTTGATAGTACATCACTGAATTACTGGGAGAAGGAGAGGACACACTATCTGTACAGGCAGCTTTGTAAATGACAGTGATCACAGCAGCCAGTCCCAACTGCTATCAGCCATACATCCAGAAAAAAAGCCATTCAGGTATGCATGCATAACTTCTATACCAGAAGTTCTATCTTTTTAAAGATAAAGATAAGGAATGAAAATAACACAGTGGTTCCTGCATTACCTTTTCTAAAAGTTATTCTGTGAACTTCCTTGCCTTTGACTATTGAAATCTTTTGACAATTCTGGAATGTTTGTTACAGAAACATTCATAAACTAAAAAGTTATTTTCTGTCAAGCAATTCAGTGAATATTTTCTTAAATTTGGAAAAAATATTAATAGTATTGCATTAGGTCAGTGTTTCACATTATTTCTAAATGCTTCTTGATAAGATGATGGCTTCTGATTCCTATCAACTGGCCTTGCATGCCAGGAAAAGTCATTATGTTATGCCACCTAGAGGTATTCTTGCTCAGCTGTTAAATTATCTGAATTATCTATGCATTATTCCCTATATTACTCTGTTCTATTTTGACTGGTGATGCCTTTTTTGCACAGCAAACTGGACTACCACAACCATGTGAAGTTTAGCTGAGACAGCTATATCATGCAATAAGTATTTGTTTGCATGTTTTTATCAGGTATATATACAGGTGATTAATTTTTAACTAAACCTTAATTTTACTTTGTTGTTTTTCTGTGTGCAGCTAGTCTTATCAATCCTTTCAATTGCACAAACAGCACATGATCAGCTCTTGTTGTTTGTCATGGAGATGAAGGTAAACAAAACTTGTCATAAGGATCAGGCTTCTGAAGTGCATATGACACCTGGAAAAGATCAGGCGTTGGTCGGAGTTGGCTGGTGCTGCTCCTTGAGGCTTCAGTGCTGAACACTGATGATGGAAGTCTATCAGTTGATGAAGCAGCTACCTTCCTCCAAACCTCCATGTAAAATGCTACAACATTTCAGCAAATCACAGGTTTCCTTAGGGTTGTCTTTCCTGCATGGTGCTCTGTACTAGCTGTCACCTACACGCAACAGCCACAACCTTGTCCCTTGCTGTTGTCTTATTCCAGAGTGCTCCAAGTGGAGTCACAGCAGGGTCTGTGGGATGTCCCTGCGGCAGCATCAGTGCTGATGTCCGTGGAGTTGTGCTTGCCCCCTGTGCATGTTGTTGGGGCCACAAAAGCCCAGAGGCATCATGAAGGACTGGCACATGTGTGAGTACTTTGGTCATTGAGAGTCCTGTGAAATGCTCTGAAATGCTCTGAGTGTCCTGCAGAGCCAGCCAGGATGCCCAGCTACAAAGCAGGCTGCATTTGGAATAAGTGAATCCAGAACCTGCAGCTCAGGGACAGTTAGTAAAATATCAGAAAGCTAGAAATTGCCTCGTTGAGTCCCACTTTCCAAGCTGACTGCCATCTAAAAGGGCTTGCTTGAGCTTTGTTTTTAAAGATCAGAGAGACACACTGATGATGTCACCAGCCAAACATAGCTGGCTAAACAAAACCCTCCAGCAAAATACGGGAGGAACACACTGTAAGCCAGAACAAAGTTTGATCTGGTTCACTGAAGTCTATGTGCTCCTTGGGTACATCTAATGAATGCATTCTTTTCCTGGAAGGAAGTTAAAAATCATGAGTCATGCAGGTATGTGTTCTTTTTGTTTTTTTTTTTTAATTTGTAAAAATCTGGGCATACCTGCCTTCAAAGTGTCTTTTTGATTTTGTATTTTTTTCTTATTTATTTTTTATTTTGCTAGTGAGATATTAATCTTTGTGTTTACTGGGTATTTGGCTGCCAGCAACCACTCAAATGATAAATCAGAGGGAGATTAGAAAGATGTTTGCACTTCTGAAACAAACTTCAAGGTTTCCTGTGAGCTATCAGTGGCTTAACCAAGTTGCTTGAAACAAGAAAGTAAAGAAGTTTCAAGTCAAAAACAAAATGAGATCTGGCTTGTAATCCTGAATCCAACAACCCCCTTGAAACCCCTTTTTTTTGCCACATCTGCAACTGTGGATAAGGCTTTGTGAAGGAATCCTCAGAGACATAATTTTTTTGGCACAGATTGGACTGGCCAGAGACCAGAAGTGAAAGGTTCTGTCAGTACTAAGAGCAAGTTTGTTCCTGAGGTTTGCAGATGCTTGAAATCCAATTGCTGCAGATTACCAATATTTTTCCATATTTAAACTTTGAATAGACTTTTGCTTGCTAATAGCATGTTATAATTTTATTCTGATAAAAAAATTTTGTTTTATTATAAACTTTCAATCCCTTTTTGTTCAGGGCTAAACAATTTGAGACTGGTGTGAAGGTTAGAATTCTTTCCACCATCATACCTTTCTTCAGCTATATGACCAAATTAGAATAGCTTTATTACACGATATAATTCTTTTAGCTTAATGCCTCAGTGAGTGCACTTTACTGGAAGTTGCCTCAAAAAAATTTAAAAATTAAAAAATATTAATAAATATTTTCAAAATACTGACTTTTAAAAATTCTTGAACTCCATTAAAGTGTCCATTTGTCTTCTAAGTTTTGTGTTTTAGGCTTACGGCAATGTTTTGAACCACAGATAAATATAGGAATTGCATCTTTATTTTAATTTTAAAAATTATTTCTGTTAATTATAAAAATATTGGCTGTGAATGAGACATACCAGCCCTGCTACCAGAAGGATGAAGGAGTGACTGGGGGCACTGTGTTCGGTGGGTTTTCTGGGGCAGAAAAATTTTCAGTCCATAAGGGGAGCTTGTAAGAAACCAACCACTGATCCTTTCCTGTGTGCTAATCAGAATGATATATTAAAAGGTTAAAAGTGTATTAACAGTAATCTTATTGTCTCTTTATGTGTGATTGAGTTCTCTGTTTCCTGTAGTCTTGTTATTAAAAGAACTATTTCCTTAATAGATTGCATTAGGTTGTGCAGCAAAGGTAAATTATGATTTATGCACTCGAACAGCATGCTAAGACAAATGTGGTTCTACTTAAAGCAAGTGTTATATTTATTTAAAACTTCTGAATGTAAACAATTTCATAGAAATAATTGTTCATGAAGAGATTTCCTGCTATTCAGAATGTGTCAAAAGGCTGGTTTGAGCTTCTCTGGCAGTTTTCCAGACAAGACTAATACCAAGCTAGCAACACGCACTTTAATGCTTAACACAGAGTGCGTATGCTAAGTACAACAAATACTGATTCCCAGCATGAACTCTTAAGGCAACTAGTTCATGGTGAATTAAAATATGAATTCCCTCACATCTTCTTTTAAACAACAAGTTCTTGCAAGATTTAAATGTAAATTAAAAGCATCAGAGAGACTTCATAACTCAGAATGACTTGGGCCCTGATTTATTGATAACACCACATACACGTCTTGGAAACTCCATAGTTGCATAAACCTTTCATAAGCACTAGGGTTTAAAAAGGGGATGCTAGAGGAGAGGCAGGAGCATTCTGACAGAATTGGAGTAAAACCCGATTTTTGTGAATGCCCTATTACAGCTGGAGCAACGCAGTGGAAGTTAACCTTCTGAAGTGCACCCTAGACAGAAGGAATAAATTCAATCCAGGATGATCCATGTGGACAATGGAAGAATTAATGAGCTGGAATTTGTACTTTTTTTGCCAACTAGATACAAACAGTCTGGAAAGGTCATCTTTTTCAAAGAGAGAATTATTTTTGTAGGAGTCATTTGCAGAATAAGACGTACTGACTCTCGGCAGATTTGCTACAGTAGAATAAGATATGAACCACTCAGGAAATGCACTGATTTTGAGCAAATATTTGGGCTAAAATTATCTGCTGCTATAAACAGAATCTGTTAATTTTTATGTGAATTTGAGCAGTTGTGCCAGGAAAAGAATATGTCTTTTTATTTGCTCACTTCTGCCTAGGAAATAATCTGAAAATAAACATTAGCTTTTCCTAAACCCAACTCAAATGAAGAAGGAACTGGTATAAAATTTATATTTGGCAATTCCACTTTTTCTCATATTCCTTACTAGTGTGTATTGTGTAGTTATTTCTCCTCTGACTTGAACACTCTTACTTTTGATTATACTAAGCCAGAAACAGACAGATGCATTTGACACATATAAATTACCTATTTAGAAGCAGTACTTCTGATGTAATTGCTTAAATGGGATTTAAGCCTAAATGTCAGTATAACGTTCACCATGTATTTGTCTGATCTATTCTCAGTGTGTCATCCAATATGTTCTTTCAAGGTCAATTTATTTCCATATTAGTGAAGATTTGTTTTTTGCTGATGTTGACTGTAAAGGAATTTTGCGTGTGCATGTGTGATTGGTTTTTATCTATAATTCTAGTGAACAAGTGAACACACACTTGTTACCAACTTGGCCATTTTCAAGTTTGAAATTCCTGAGATGCTTCAGGAAGAGGTAATTCTCTCAGGCCTTATACCACTGTCATTTTGAGTAGGGAAACTTCTTTTCATGCCTCGCAGTCCTGCAGCTGAATATCACTTGCCCAGGCAGGGAAATGCAAAATCCTGTGCCCTTTTCTACTTTTTCAGATACTCAGATTTCATCATTTGCTGCAGAAGAACTTTACAGACTTTTAGTATGGTTGAGATTCCCCTCACCACCTTCCACTGTGCACTGACTGACATTCTTTCAAGAATATAACGTAAATTGTTCCAGTCAACCAGCAGGTTGATCCATCACTATGTGTTACTGAGGACCTCCTGAAAAACAGCAGCTTGTAGAGTATCTGTAATCAATCAATCCCACTCTTCTTCTGACCACAGTGAGTAAATGATAAAGATAGATAAACCCCTTAGAACTTTTTAGTTGAGAAGTCTTGCCATTAATCAATAAGACACATAATTAAGGTATGAGAAAACATAATGAAAACTGTGTTTGGCAGAATTTTGTTTAGAGAAATTAGAAAATTGTTTTTTCCATGAAATATTAATCCAAAGCAATATGATTTTATTGTCAAAATAGATTGCGTACGATAGTACACATGCCATGGCCATCAAGAGATCCAGTTCTGCTAACAGAGATGGGGTGAGATATCAATATGGGTGGATTGCAGCAGCATGTTTGTATCTGAAAAAAACAGCAGGAAAAAAAAAAGCAGCAAAAAGCAGTGGGCAGCCGAAAGAGTGCTTGTAGCATAACCTGAAATGAAGCTCAGACAATCTTTGTATATTACTTGTTATAAAATATTGGAATAGGGAGTAAACACTTTCCCTTCTATTTGATTCCTGTTGCATTCAGAGGGGTCAGATGTTGACATAATCCTTTCTATTTACAAAGAATGTGTGCAAACAAGTATGTGGTCCTGCTATTAAGTTCTCCCAATACAGAAAGAACACCACAAAATTAGCTTTGATGAACTAGTCTAGTGGAAGGGGGTAACAATAACTACTAACATACAAATAACATGTTCAAAAGGTGTAAAGACAGTCTGAATATGCAACAGGATGATGGAAGCAAAGAACCTCGATAATTTTAGAAAGCAGTTATGGACTCTTCTGAGAAGTAGCAAATTTGTGAGTGGGTTCCACTGAAAGGACAATCACTTGCTTACCTCGTATTTTTGTATTTTCGCTGCTAGTTATATGCTCATATGTTTTCAGATATTCCTAATAGTGCTCCCATGACAAAATTAGAAGTTGTGCATATAATCCCATTTTTGTTTTTATTTTGAAAGAAGAGTGTGGGAAAAAAGTTCTTTACAAATGTCCCAGACACCCTCTGGCGTCTGTGGAATACAGTGATCAAAATCAGCTTGCAAAGATTTCAAAACAGACTCATTGTTATCTCCTTTTTTCCAGCTAGGGCAATGTGTAGGGAATAAATGCATTTCAAGAAGCCTGCTATGCCTTCTTTACACACAGGGTCAGAATTTGGCTTTGACGCAGAGCGAAGCAGTCCAGAAACTTTTCCATGGTCTTTATGAACTTCATGTCAGTGGAGAAAACGTGCATGTCCTCTTTCTTATACTTTTTCCTGAGCAGCCTCTTCTGACAGCTTTGAGAGACAAGTATGCAGGGCACAGCACAAACAGGGAATTCCTGTCCGACAGCAAAATGTTTATGTAAAAGTAGAGGTTTATGGCAAGATTATAAATACCTTCCCACTGCATGAGCACTGAGAACTGACCCATTTAATAGGTGATCTCCTTCACTTGGTGCTTTGGTTATATACTAGGGGCTCATATATTTGTGAACTATATAGAGTATTACTATAAAAAGGAGACTAACTCTCAGGTAGAGAGTTCTCTTATGGCTGCTTCCTTAACAAAAGACTTGAAAGGACTTTTTGACCAACTGATTTACCTACTGGCACAAATCTTACAGTTCGAAGTTTTGATAAAATTAATTATTCTATGCAACCATTGGCCTAAGAATGTACATTTTTGTAACACATATAAGTATTAAATAATTTAGTAGTTTTACAAGGTAACAACATTTCTTGACTAACAAGAAATTTAAAAAACTTGCTGTAGCACAGTCAAACAAAACATTTAGTATCTGACTTTGCACCAAGATGATAGTAACAAAAAAATTTCAGTATATAAAAGCAGCAATTTTATTCCACTGCAGTAACTGAAATAGAAAATGTAAGAAGTTAAACTTCATCAAAGTCATGGGAGTTTCTGTAAGAAATTCAAGAAAATCACTGGCTTTAGTAAAATGGGCCAGGTTGGCACTGATGAGAAAGTACTTTTTCAAGAGGTGGACTCTAGGAAACTTTCAGAAATTAAGAAAGAAATAGGGGAATAACATTAATTAATTTAAAAGTTACTCAGTATCCTCTGTACCCAGTCAAGCCAGTCAAGGATAAGAACACCTCTATCCTTAGGGACCCTATGGGATTTCTGAGTTTTGAGAAGATAAGAAAAGATTTAACCTTTACAATTTTATGGCTGCTCAGATAAAGCAGTATTTCAGTGAATCTATATTAATTTTGTCAAAAGCTCCACTCCTGTGACAACAGGAAGCTCTGGATTCATTTAGAATAGTCAAATAAAGAAAATCTAACTTAATAATTTGGACCAGGGGCTTTAATTTAATTCTTTCACATCCCAGTGACTTGCATAGTTAGAATGCTGCTGTCTGCTCCACAGGGAGTTTCTCAATATTTGTTTCAGAAATAAGTTACTTTCTGTCTGTCTCACTATCTCCTAATTTTTCAAATGGATGCTGAGTTTGGAGCATTCCTTTAAAAGAACAAGTATGTGGTGGCATCCCCTCCAGCTTATGGCTTAACCACCAGTGGGGACTGTGATGGCTGCATCCACCTTACTCTGTGCTTTGGGGGACACATGACAACCTGGAAGCTGGGCTGCAAGGGTGACCCAGACATCTTGCAAATATGCAAACATTGCAAATATCACTGTCAGTCAATCATCTTACTCCACAAATAGTGGCCACGAGGCCATTGAGATCTTGTGCACTACAGCAGGTGGATATTCCCATGTAGGGACACCTCTTAAGGTTACTCCTCGAAGCTGAGAGAAAACTTATTGTGTCAGATACTCAGTAAGTGATTAATAGCATGTTAAACTATGAAATCTTAGCTACATGGTCTAGAGGATTGATTACATATACATAATCCTTGAGACATTAACCTTTGACCAAGTCTGGCACCCGGAGTGGATCCAGTCGCACCTACAATCCTCCCTGAGAATGAATTCCAAAAACAAGGGTGTCCTTTCTGAAAAACTGTGGGAGGATCTTCTTGGCAGTTTTGCTGGTCCTGTCTTCTATGCAGTAAATAAGAGTACTTGCCATTGAAGAATTTATCATTGAATTATGTTGTATCAATGAAATATATTGTTGCTTCTTTCATTTGACTGAAGGGCACAATTCCACCTGTGACAAATTCTTGTGGACTAAATGACTGGCAGAAACCATGATCATTTAGTGAAAATTCCTTCATTTGTCACACACAGTTGAGATGCTTCTTCCTGGAAAAGCTCTGAAATTGCTCAATATCAGTCTGCATATTCCTTGCTTTAAACATACATCACATATATATGAAAATTAATAAAACAAATTAGCAATGAGGTTTGCATGATAACATTTCAGCTAAAGCTGTGCAGAGAACTAAAAGAAAATCTATCTGCTTCCCATTACTGCATTACCATGGATCTTAATAGCCATCTGAAAGTTACAGTACTGCAGTTGCTCAGTATTTCAAGGTATTCTTTTTTCCCATCTTAGTAGTCTATGTTTTAACAATTCCTCTATCATGACTTGCAGGTTCTAAATCTACTTCTTCTTCCTATCTCATTTCTCTCCTTTTTCTCCAAATCTCATCCTTTTCAAGATCATGTAGGTGGAATCTGGCCCCAAAATTCACAATTCCCATTTCAAACTGGGACTCAGTCTCCTACACTAATGTGATGATTCAGAAAAACATACATATATAATTAGTCTGCAGTAACAGTGTGAGTCCTCTGTGAAATAGGCTCTGAGAGGGACAATAATTAGAACATTAATCTGTGCGTGAGGGGGTGGTGTAGCCCTGGAGTGCAAGAGAGTCCAAGAGCAACTAATGCTGCTAGGGATTCTTGTGGCATTATTTTTAAATTTAACTGTGTCCTTTTACATTGAAAAAGAACAATAAGATCACACTTAACATGTGATCTTATTTATTTACTACAGTTGTCAGTATAAAAAACAAAGTGTAGTTGCCATTAGGAAATCCAATTTTTGGTTATCCTAATAATTCTCAAACAATATTGTTGATGGCATTTTTCTATAGTAAGAGTAAATGGTTCCTGAGATGAACCATGAGAGAAACTGAAAAACATACTGAGTACCATGTACTATGGATTATTTATGCCAATTCAGGGGACAGAGGGATTACACAATAGAAAAGGCAGATTCACAATTTAAGATTAAAATATGCTGGTATTGTTTATCATTGTCCGAAACAACAATCTGTTGTCACCAGAGGACAGAGATTGCTCCTTGACCAAGGAATAGAAAGCAGGTTTCTGTTGGGGTCCAGAGCATTTTGGTCAGCCTCTGCCAGAGACGATCCCTGTAATGACAATATACAAAGGAGGTTCAGAAACATCTTTGCAGGATGATTCAAATCACTTGAATCTCAGTGTTCATGGGTTTATGTTCTACATTAATAAAATCCTTTTTTTTAGTCCAGTGGGTGTGTATCAAATTTTATTAGTCATAAATATAATATTGTCTATAGATCCTGTCTGTGACAAAAAAGCCTAAATACTAATACTAAAATAGCATTTATCTTAGCATAAAAAGAAGGATTGCAAGCAACTAAACTATTGCTTTCTAGATAAGCCATCAAAGCTGGCTGTATCCATGGTCTTAGCACAACAGGTGCTGAATAAAATGAGTTTGCTTGTATCAGAAAAATAATTCACTCACCAAAGTCATGGTGCACCATAAGCACAGTAACACAATATAGCCTATTCAGTAAGGGTGACTCAGTTGGAACTGTTGGTCTTAAAGCCACAAGAGATGGAATACATTCATGAAACTGAAATATGTTGAATGTGTATTTTACTATTTTTTACATGCAATGATCCCATTATCAATAATGACATTTAATCTGGATTTTTTTGCATTCATTTTGCATTTACTGTATGTAGAAATACATGAGTAAATGTATGAACAATTATTTGTATGTAATAACAAAAAGACATTCCAATGGAGAATATTTACATTCATTTCATATCTTATTGAAATATTTATAGTAACTAATTCTTCAATGTAAACTTTTTTATATTTTTTAAATTTTAAACTTACTGATTTTGTTTATTTTATGCTTAGTAAAATGAGATACTGAAGTTTTCAGTAGTAACTGTGCGGTACCTGCCAGCAGTTAGATAACAATTAAGATAACATTATAATCAGCAGTAATCTCTGGTTTTGAATTTTAAGTTTTGGCAGATCTTATTAGCTTTTAGAGTTTAAAATAAATATTATAATTCAAGAAGGAAGTACAGAAGACAAGGAAGTTAAAACAGAACAAATGGGATCAGAAAGGAGAATGGATGGGTGGGTTAAGCCCAAGAACAATGAATGAATGGGCTTGTCCCTGTGGATCTAGCAAAGATTTTCTTTAAAATTAAGAAAGTAAAAGCAAACATGCTTTTAGTGCCAGTTTTAGATCCAATGTACGTGAATCTGGATTCACTGATGTCAAAAAGTAAACTTTCACAAGGTTCAAATTTTCTCCAGTCTGCTAATCATCAGGATGAACTAAAGCAGGTTCTGTCTTAAAATCAATGTATGTAGAAAGAGAGTTTTAGAACATTGCTGATATCTTGTCACTCCATTACGCATGTTTCCATGTGTTTTGGAAATAACCAGCAAGAGCTTTTTAAAAATTATTTTACATAACAAAATGAATACATTCTTTCTTTATGCAAAAGAAGTGTGAAATCACAGAACACTGGTTTGAGTAAGAACCTGACCAGATATTGCACAAGCCACAAGGTTCTTGTTTAATTTATTTGATATTATAAAACTCTCTGCTGGATATTCTGCAACATTTCTTTTCCATGCTCGGACTTAATAATCTTTACTATCAGAAGTTTTTCCCACCCCAGAAGCATCTGCACTTTCTGTAATTCAAGCCTATACATTTTTTGCCTGTGGCAAGGTGGTTAATTTCCTTCCTCCTTGCAGATATTTCGTACATGTTAAAATACCATGTCTTTCTCTCTCTCTCCTTTTTAATATGCTGAATAATTTCCCCTCTTTGAAGGTTATTTTTTATAAGCTTACAATAACTTTTTTGGTTTGGACCCTGTCTTTAACGGTCAGCACCAAATATAAGAGCAGGTGTTAAAGCTGGCCCTTGAAGCACAGCTGACTAAAGCTAGAGGATTACTTCAATTCTCATATGTGTGTTGTTTACATATCTCTGAGATGCTTCTCCTTTTTTCCCAGAAAGACATCATTGTTGACACATGTCTAATTTATAAATCACAATAAACTGCATTGTCTCTGTGCAGAACATGGTTGCCTAGCCTAAAATATAATAACCTGCATTCACCTCTATTGAATAAAATCTATTTCAAACTAATTTGAATATGCTTTGAAGTCTTTTCCAGGAAGGTGCAGCTAAGTAGTAATATGTGGATATGAGCAAAGGTGAGGCATACAGAGACCTGTTTAAGGAAAGTGGAGTCTAATGATACTACAGTGGCAGCATCCATTGCCTCTCCATTTAATCTGAAAATGAAAAAGAATGTGATTATTGCACTTCCAGCTCAATAAATGAAACCCTTGACTGTAGTCACGCCATGAACACAGGCTTCCACTGGCAACCACTCCCTTAACACTGCTTTCCACCTTCTGGCATTCTTGTCCACCTTGCCTTGGAGACTATCACAGGAAAGTGTCAGCTATTAATGATGATACATGATATGAGCTTGCAAAGCTCTCAGAGATGAGTCAGCCTAATGACACAGAGTTTCCATCAAACAGTGAGATTTTAATTTTTTGAAGATTTTTTTCCTCTCTAGGCTTTTCTTACATTTGACACTGGAGTTGTGTCCCTCAGTTGGAGTTGCAGTCTTTCAGTTCATAGGTTCTGAAGCCAAGGGTAATCAATCTAAGAATGAAATGGGTTTGGAATGTGCCCAAATTACTAGATATGGTTCCTATATCTGTATATTAATAATCTCTTCACAAGCCACAAATATTATTGTACATATGCGAGTCATAATTATTTGGGGAACCACTGGCACCATCAGCTTAGACAAACATCATAACATAATATGTGACTATCAAATCACTCTGTATGTGTTTGTAGAGAAAGGCCCCATTATTTCATTTGGATTGTTCCAGAACTGTTGCTACTGCTCTGGTCTAGTACATGAATAATGAGAAAATCTTTCAGTTCTGCTGTTCAGTAAGCATGGAGCTTATGAGACCCTCAACAACACTAGTGTGAAACTCAGCAGGTTTCACTAAAATATTCAGAAATCCCCTTGTGCTATATTCATTCTGCTCTGTTCGCAGATGGATGTGGCATGTGCAGTGCCATCCACAGAGCTGCTGCCTGCATCAGCTGTTCTTCCAGACACAAAGCCTATTTATGATTTCAGCTCTGTTTGCTGTGCTGTGCCTGGATCAAGGCACCCTTTGCATGCACTGCAATTACTGTTGAGAAATGTCGGAAGAGTTACAAACAAAAGACACAGAAGAGAGGCAAGAACTGGCAGTTTTTCCTATGCATGGGCAATGTAAGCCTCCTGTGGTGAGAGACATTTCTTTTGTCCTCAGGGAAGCTGTGTTAGGTCCTATCTATAGAGAGTATTTTCCACTGCTGTAGGAAATCTCTAGACTAGGTTGGCAATCCAACTAAGAAATCATCGTCAGGGAATGCTTGTTTCAGCTTGGTAAAAAAGCCTTTTTTCTTTTTTTTTTCTTTTTTTCATTTTTTTGCCATGAGTTTCTGGCATACTCAAAATGAATCTTGCAAGAAACATTTCTGCTCTTTAAATGATGATGAAAATATGGATCTTATTTAAGACAATTCATTCTTTCTTTTATCCTTAAACCTCATTAGTGGATATGCCATTTGGATATCAAGGTAAAAGTGCCACTAAAGTAATCGCCAAAAAAAATTCCTGCTGCACAAATATTTGTACCTTTTCAAAAACAAGACAACAATCATGCCTGAAATACGAACAACCAATTTGGGAGCAGACAGGAGCAAACTATTATTAACGTGTAATTTACTATAATGCTAACAGACAGTTCAGAAAGTGATGACAACCTGCCAGAGATCTTTTGAGAGTACATGCAAGTGCTAAAATCTACCTACAGTGAAGAGTCAACATGCTATAGTGATTGCAATTTTCACAAACTCAAGGTGTTTTTATAGCAGTGTCAAACTGAATAATTACAGAAATTATGATGACATATTTGCTTTTTTTTATCAGACATTTTGAGAGCAATCATCAATACTCTCGATATGTAAAGGAAAAGCAACAATTCAAAAAGCAAAAGGAATGTCAGGAAATTTCAAAAAAAGCACCACATTGTCACTGCACTTATCCATAACAGACTTTTTAAGCTTGGGGCTTGCTTGCAATCCTGAATCCCACTTCAAAAAGAATACAATAATTTTACAAAGTGTCAAAGAGGAGTTACAAATATGACCAAAGTTATGTAACAGTCTTCACTCAGGTAAGTATTGAAAAGATGTCTGCATTTAAAAATGAAAGAGGTGGGTGAACAGACCTCTTTCACAGGATTAAAGTGAACTTTCTTGCCATGAAATGTTGAGGATGTCAAGAGGCTGTTAAACTGAGAGGTCTACTTCTGGCCCATTATGTCCCTACACTGCAATTTTTCCTGGTCTGATAGTCTTACTCAGTCATCTACTATTCACTGGTGTGAGAGAGGTCGAAGACAATTTAGATCTTAGCCACCATGCTGTTCCTCTCATCCACAGACAAGAGCTATCAGGTCCAGAATGCTCCCTGATTTTGTACTGCACAGCTATGCTGACCATATTCTTCATATTTTATAGGAAATCAGAGTCTTATCTCCTATGGTGGAATGCAACAACTTTCCCTTCTGTGCTGGTTTGGGGTAGAGTTAATTTTCTTTCCAGTGGCTAGTATGGGGCTATGTTTTGGATTTGTGCTGAACACAGGGTTGATAATACGGGGATGTTTTTTCATTGGTGAGCTGGGCTTAAAAAGAGCTTTTCTGCTTCTCGCACTGCCATGTTGGCAAGGAGGCTGGAGATGTATGGAAAATGAGGAGGAAATGCTGCTTGGAAAGGTTATAACCTCCAACTGCCCAAAGGGATATTCCAGACTGTATGACATCATGCTCAGTATAAAAAGTCAGGGAAAGAAGGAGAAAGGGGTGGATTTTCGAAGTGAGGGCATTTGTCTACCCAAATAACCATCACATGTGATGGGGCCCTGCCCTCCTGCAGGTGGCTGAGCACCTGCATATCCACAGGAGGCTGTGAATTAATGCCTTGTTTTGCTTTGCTTGTGTGTGCAGCTTTTGTTTTCCCTATTAAACTGTGTTTATGTCAACCCATGGGTTTTCTACCTCTTACCCTTCCGACTCTCTCCCTGACCCTGCTGCTGAAGGAGTGAGTGAGCAG
Organism: Lichenostomus cassidix; assembly: GCF_008360975.1. NCBI lineage: Eukaryota > Metazoa > Chordata > Aves > Passeriformes > Meliphagidae > Lichenostomus > Lichenostomus cassidix. The sequence goes on along the minus strand of NC_139483.1, from coordinate 44,600,557 downwards.
CTGCTTGGGGCTTGGCTGCTGGCTGCAGTTAAGCCACACCACCTTCCAAGAAAGCCATGCACATATGTGAGCTGTTGTTTAGAGTCAGATGGGAAAGAGAGGTTCACTAAAATCTGTGCTAAAAAATGCACAGAGTATACCATCTATTCTTAACAAGTTGAAGGTTTTATTAAGCTGTGTCTAACAGGATTAGATGTATATGATGTAATTGTTTTATGGTAATTTGGGTTGATCCTTATTCTGCAGGTAACTATACATAAAACTAAAACCTGGGTGGAGAGACCAGCACTAATTTTTCTGATTTTGTTGGAAGTCGCTTCAAGAAAAGGAAAAATGTGTAGATACAATATTTTGCATTATTTTCTTCAAGTTTGCTTTGAAATTGGCCCAAAATCTTAAGCCTTTCTCCACAGTTCTCCTTCACAGAAGCCTTCAGAAATACATACAAGAATTAAACTGAGATTGTCACAGTTTTGAGGGCTTGTTAAAGTGTTATGAATGAGGAACAGACCTTGATTATATAAATTGAGGCATTTTAAAATAAAAGGTTATCCTGAAATGTGAGACCTTTTACACCTAGTAGTGGTGGGTAGAGCATATATAGCACATCAGATGCATTCAGATGAAATAACATTACATTACTAATTTGTTGTGACAGAATGATGCTTTCTTGTTTTTATTTTCTTTTGTTTTCTTTTTGCTTTCTTTCTTTCTTTCTTTTTTTTTTTTTTTTTTTGAGAGAGAGTAGCAATAATTTTAGCTATTTGAAGAAAGCATAAAATAATTCTTTGGTCACAGACAAAATCTGGGGTATATTTTTAGAAGACCTATTACTTGTCATCTATATATACATTCCACAGAATTAACTTTAAAACAATGGAACAAAAGTTCACATTTAAAAATGTGTAGTTTCTGACAACGCTCAAGAAACTATAACTCAAATTTTAAGTCACAGTGAGAGCTGGTCAACTAAATGATTCTATGTCACTTGGCACACGGCATTTGACAGTAAAAGACCATTGCTTCTTTTTGCACAAGGGATATTTATATAAAGTTATTTATTTCTTCCTGAATAAAAGTCAGTATTCATTTAGGAACTTACTATTGGCTGAAAGTTTGTACATTGAAAACAAATTTTACCTTGGTCCCCACCTGAAGGTCTATAAATTCCTTCTGTGCAGAGTGATGTCTTCACCATTTCAGCTGCGAAGCGAGGCTTTGTGCCATGGTACATGCTTTATGTTGTATCTCTGCAGGGAGCAAGGGGAAAATGGAATTGTGACAAACAAATTCGAGCTGGCTACCAATTCTGACTTGCAATAGTTTGATGTAAGAAGCATTTCCTTGAATACTCTTGCTTCTCCATGGACTTGAATGCTCTTGCATCTCCATGAACTTTATATTTGGATTTTAAAGAAATCAGAGGCCTTTTGTTTTGCCTGGGTTAGGATCACTGTGAAAACACTGACATGAGGTTCTTCACTAGGAGTTTCCAGGTCACTAATCCCCTTCCGTGGAGATACTGTGCAGCTACTTGAGGGTTGCCTGTCAATGTCAGATAGATAGACTCATAAAGGGGCTTTGGTGTTCAGTTCTATCCTGAACTAAATAGTAATTTATTATAACATAAGCAAACAGAAGTGTGGCAAGCACTGGTAGAGCTGTATCTTGCCTAATATGTTAATGTAAGCATGGTTCCTGCCTACAGTAACATATTAGCTGTTTGTGAGCAAAGACAGCACAGAGACCTTTTTCAAAGCAGCTAGTTAAGACCAGCTGCCACTTCCTATAAAACATTGTCTAGTTCATTTAATGAGTCTAGACATTCATCCATCAGTGTACCTTTATGTAAGACACAGATTCCTAAATCTAGAAGCAAGTGCATTTTTGTTGTTTTTCTTGAGTGCTGCATGATGAGCTTGGGGACAGAAAGTCCTAAAGAGGAGTTTCTGAGCACTGGAAGTGAAATATATGTGGGTTGTTAATAGTACAGTCTTGATTAATCATTTAATTCTTCCAAAGACTTTTCTTTGGCAGCACTCTCGAAACATTATCTAGGATTCTAATAATTCTTTTGCTCATGCAATCATCTGGCTGTGTAGTTATGTGGCCTTCATCTGGGCCAGCATATGCATGAATCCGGTAACACCAGCAAAGACTTGATTTTGGCAAAGAATGTAGGTATTTTCTGCATATTTTCTGCAAAGTCTGCTTTGGGTAAGCAAATGTCATGGGTGCACACGTAATACTAAGCTCTGTTGAAATGTTACAGTGAGAGTGAGGAAAGCATATAGATTTCAAGCTCTATGGAAAATGCTTTCACAGTTTGTGGCTTGGTTGGTGAACAGTACAACCTGTTCACAGTGGTGAAGCAGAGATTTCAAAATTTGTGAGGTGCAGGATAGGAATGCTTCCCATGACACATGCCACTGTTCATATTTCCTGAATGGATGCCACAAGTTTTTGAAATATGAAAACAAAGAACATCAACCAGACGTTTATGACATTTACTGAATTTATTAACCTTTTTAAGATGTGGTTTTGAACACAGAACTTCCTAGCCACATGAGAAATGGATATTATCTCAATATTTAGATATGAAAATAGTTCAAAACGGATTTTTGTATCCTCTCACTTGGGGAAATTTAATTCCAATTAACACAGTCAGTCAGCCACTAATATGTATTCCGAAGAACAGTTATAGAGTTATATCATAAGGGTACAGTATCTTGAAAATTTAGGTTGAAGGCACGGAGGGGATTTTGAGCATTATTCTTTTAGCCTTTTGCCTATGTTTCATTTGAAATGTAGATATATTCCTTTATATTTAGCACCACATATTTGGATACCCAAAGGATTCTGATGTTTCTTTTATAGTGTGTGTGTTTCCATGCCATGTTTTCAAAAACTATCAGTGTAGTTATGAATGTACAGAATGATAGAGTCATAGAATATCCTGAACTGGAAAGGATCCACAAGGATTATCATAGTCAGACTCCTGGCCCTGCACAGCACAGCCCCAAAGTCACACCCTGTCCCCAAGAACATTGTCCAATTGCTTCTTGAACTCTGTCCAGCTTGGTGCTGTCACCACATCTCTGGGGAGCCTGCTCCATTGCCCAACCACCCTCTGGGTTAAAAAACCTTTCCTAATATCCAAACTAAACCTGCTCTGACACAGCTTCATGTTGTTCCTCCAGATCCTATCCCCGGTCACCAGAGAGAGGTAAATGATCAGTGCCTGCCTCTCCTTTTTGTCTCACAAGGAAGCTGCAGACTGCAATGAGGTCTCCCTTCAGTCTCCTCCAGGCTGAACAGACCAAGTGCCCTCAGCCACTCCTCTTATGGCTTCCCCTCAAGGCCCTTCACCATCTTTGTGGCCGTGTTTTGAACTGTTGCTAATAGCTTGATGTCTTTTCTGTATTGTTTTGCCCAAAACTGCACACAGTACTTGAAGCAAGGCTGCACCAGTGCAAAGCAGAGCAGGACAATTCCCTCCCTCAACTGGCTGTGCCTGATAAACCCCAGGATAAAGCTGGCCCTCCTGGATCTGATGGAACACAGGTAAGGTCTAGCTTTTTTTGTTTTCTTCATCAGGATGTGTCATTTTGAACACAAATATTGTTGATGAGTGTCCTAGGTTTGGTTTTTTTCCACTTTTTTCTATTAGTATTCATTCCATGTTGGTGAAAAGGGATTGTTGGAACCCTTAAAGGCAGTCAACTCATTCTGGAATCTTCTCCTTTAAATTGTCTCAAACCAAGACGATGAGTTAATCTGTAAAACCTCCTAGAGAATCCATTCTGTCATCTTATTTAATTTTTAATATTATTTTTGTTCACTACTATTACATATGATTTTAATCATCATAATTGTTCAAGGAAAGATCATGTTCTTAAACAAGCTAAATAGATCATTTGAAAAATATTTTTTATCTTGTGTAAAAACCAGTAAATGAGAAATTACAAAATAAGCTTGAGAGTATGAAAAGCCTTATTTTCATATATTATGCAAGTATATATTCAGGAATAACACAGAAGTAAAAAAAACCCTCCCAAAAATGTATGAAAAATGGCTAAAGGTGATAATTCGGTATTTTGACTGACTTGTCATTTCAATGCAGATGTTGTAATGCGCAACATTTAATACAAGAGTCCTGTGGGGAGAGAATGAGGTTTGTCTTATTCAGTCTAGGCATGTGAGTCAGAAAGGCTTTCTTATTATAAAGCATACAACCCTTCAGGAATATGCATTCTAATTTCCTTTTTTAAGCAGAAGTTTCCTGGATTAAAAAAACATAAAAATTTGAAATTAGGGCACATTATTCAGATACATGCTGGAGGAAATCAGGAGTTCATATATTCATCATCAGGAGTTCTTATATTAAAATAAGGCAGAATATTTTTGTTATGGACAAGCAGCAAAGTTTTGTGACTGTTAAGATTTAATGACTTTAGCCATTTCTTTTTAAATTCCTGTTTTCTAGAACTCTGAACATATTTTTGGAAGTTATCTTGCTATTTATGGGATGAAAATACAGATCAGCTCTTTACCTGTATACGTCTCCAATGTTAAATTACATTTGTATATCTTTGTTTGCTGTGCTACAGCCTCGTTTACAATCTTTGTGAGCAGCTTTTCTCTTTCAAGTGATTGCCCAGCAACACATAGAGCATGCCATAGAGCTTGATGCTGTATGTTAAGTTGGAGCCTTAACATTACCCATATTGAAGACATTTCCTTTTATCACTTTTTTCAATTATTGGTTTGGTGCTTATGTCTTCAATTTTTTCCCTGTACAGATTTGACAGGGACTGGATCTCCCCTTCAAACTCCCCAGAACCAGAGCAGGCCATACAACTCCTTCTTCTCATTTGCCATTGATGACCTCAGAATCACCCATATCCCCAGCTTTCAACCCTCTCAGGCTCTTCAGTAGCATGACAGATGCTTGCCCCACAGGAGATATTCTCTGGAGCATCCCATGTCAGCTCTGGACACGCTCCTGTTGGAGCTGCCCAACAAGTGAGCACACTTGCTGATATAGAGTGGGGTAACAAACAGCCATCCTTGGAGCTGGCTGAGGGGGGGACCTTGCCTCAGGTGACATGTTCTGTGTGGCTGAGATACACATTTCAAATGAAACTTATTGATAGAGAAAGGACTGCAATTTGTCTCCAGGCAGTGCTAACATCTAGTAGGTTGCTGATGGACTTGGCAAGCTAAGAGCTTTTTAGCAAGGTGCTGTTGGAAGTTTGTTTTTATGCAGGCCAGACAGGAGAGTATAAGGATGGGTTAACATTGTGTGACAGCCCATGCAAACAGACCACAGACTCCCTCATAGCTTTGCATGGGAGCAGCTGCTGCGGTCCACGACCCTGTACCAGTGTGCTCTAAGCTTGATGTCATGAGTTTTGTATCTTAATCTTCTTTTTTTAGTCTTATTTCATGTTCACAGCCTTTTGTGGCCACAAATAAATGACTTTGTCAACTGCTCCTACAATCTTTCCTCTATGCCAAAACCTCCTCTCTTGCTCTTCCATAACTTTCTCTATTTTCAAATCTTAATATGAAACACCTCTTAAGTACCTTTATATTATATGCCAACAAAAACAAGTGCAATGCTCTGAAGCATGAACCTTCATCTAAATTACTTGTTTACATTTTAGCTTTACTGGTATTTAAAAATCCACATTTAGAAATGAAGACAAGAAAATTCAGTTTACTGGTCCTTCAAAGCGTACAGTGCTATCATTACTCACAGTAACCCAATTGTGTCAGAAATCCTGCCCACAGTAAAAACTGCATTTCTTGATTCCTTCAACATGCACTAGATGCTAAAGTTTGGATGTCATTTATGAGTTTATTGGCTTAGGTGTATCTAACTCCAAAACACTGAAACTGGAGGTCCAATGGTCTGGGACAGCAGGTAGATGGAAAGTGTCATGCAAAAGGCAAGCACAGCACAGCCAATTGAGTTTGACTTCTCTGGTACATGCAATACAAAAGAAAGGCAAAACCACAGAGCTATTGTTCTATAGGGATTCATGTTTTATCTCTCTGCTTCTGGAGAAGTTTTGTGTGATGTGTCTAACATTCTCTGCTAGTTCACAGCTTTACTGCATTGTGAAAAAAACAAACCAAAAGGGAGATGAAATAGACATGCTACTTGAAAGGTTACAAATGAGTCAACACTACACTGTCATGACTCCTTTAGTAAAGATAGTGAATGATCAGTTTGTTTGTTTGTTTGTTTGTTTTGATCACATTGTGTTGCTTTCTTAAGATGAGAACAAACCTATCTTAGGTGCAGATGTGGGTGGCTGCCTCTTTGTGACTCACTCAGTCACTTCTCCCACCAACAAGCAGAAATACCTCAGCAGACTGCACTCTCCTGAAGCAGATGACAGACACCTGGTGTCATGGCAGGATAAACAGAACACTTTTCTGCAAGAAATTTTTGACAGAAAATAAAGGTAACCCAGAAATATTTAAAATAAGCATTTCTACCACATGTTTTTCTTGTGCAGCTGAAGACCTGAAGTTGATCTTAGTGGCACAACTACTGTGCTAATATTCTGACTCTGAAAGATGTCACTGTGGTTTATATGGCAAAGAAAATATTAGTTAATAGAGCTCCTGTGTTACTGTACCTGCAGGATGTCAGAGTCTTGGGATAAGCATTTGGCATTTTCATGTTCTACAAAGGACATATCACTGTGTACAAGTGTTTTTGAAATGTCCTCATGAAAACATTGCTTTCAGTCTAACTTTTTGAATTAGTGGTTCAGCATCACACAGACATAAAAAAATCAGTTTGGTGACTTTTGGAAGCCAGACAGCCTTCATCTACTCTGTTCCCCACCACAAGTTCTAAAACTTGGTCCTTGATACACAATGAGGTAAATTTAATGTCTTACTCTGGGAGTGGGTGCGGTAAATCACACTGATGACAGCATAACACAAACAAACAATCTGTTGGCATTGCCTGGACTATATATAATGCTAGTCTGCACTCAGATCCCATACTATTGGAAGAGTAGGATGAGAAAATGGGATATGACTGAAATGTAGATTAACTGATCCCATGGATAGGAAGCAGCAGAAAGAAAGTGCAAATACAAGCACACTGACAAAATGTAGGGGAGTTGCTTCCATTGGAAAAGGCTGTTGCACTTTAGCTTTGCTTCGTCCAGCAACAGCCTATTTTACTGGCTAAGTTTATTATGAAAGGAGGGTGAGGAGGGAGACCTGGATTTAATTAATTATAGAAATTTTTGTAAACAAAGCTTTTGTTGGTACCAAATTTGGGTAAAAATTTTGAAAAATTACACCTTTTGACTTTGGTTTAAACAAGCACTTATAATGCTTTTACTTTCTTCTTTATTAATTTGTGTGGAAAGGTAATTTTCTTTCAAAGTTCTACTTTGAGATCATTTGAGAAGCAGGTTTCCCTCCTATACAGAATTAGATACACAATGTACCTTTTTTACTGAGTAAGCTAAGCGGCCACAAGGAACAGACCTTCAGATTTCATTTAAGAGGCAGTTACATAGTCAAGAGAAAAAAAAGTTGAATTTTTTTTTCTATATTGTTACAATGTAAGTATTTTAATCCAGCAAAGGGAAATATCACATAAAAGAGAGATGTTCTCCATCGGGGTTATCTAACTTTTCCCCCTATTTATTGCAGAGTAATGAAACCGAACATGTACATTTGTTATCATAAATGGTTATCATTCAGGTGTTCAGTTTTTGCTATAAAATATTCTGTTGAGCCTTTGTTGAAGTGTTTTTCAGAAAAAAAATAACAGCTGAAGAAATGGAGTTAGATGGGAAACTTTTAGTCCTGCTTCAATTCTGATAAGTTTATCTATTTTTTTTTCTGAATGTAACAATAGTAATTGAAAATTGAGGGTTTCTACATCATCCCTTTTAGCTGCAGATCATACCACTCAGAAATGCATGTATTCTACATTAAATGTGTATGGGTCTCTTCTTTAATCTGTGTAATATAAAAAAAAAAAAAAAATTCCACCCAATGGCTAATTAAAACAAGAAATACCCCCCCACCAATGTAGTAAACTGAATATAAAATATTGAATACATTGAAATAAAATATTATATATATTTCTGACAGTTAAGATATATGTAGAAATTGGAGTACTCAATGGTTTGCATAAAAGAACATAGTGCAAACTTCATGAAACATAAAATTATAAGGAGAAAATTTATGATGTATACGAATAATGTAAGATGTTATATGTCTAATTTCTCAAGAAAATAAAAAAGGCTGAAAGGAATTTAAGTTTAAAAACAGAATGAGTAAGCAGAAGAAAACAGTCTGTAACACTGAAAAACATAATGCCTGCTTTCTTAGATCTACAAAAGTTCATATCTTCCAGGTATGATAGCTAACAGCTGTCAAAGAAAAAATTCAGAATAAACAGTTTGTGTGCAGAAATTGCAAAATGGAAAAACAGTATCTCAGGCTTTCCTGGAAAATATCAACGTGCTCAAAAATATATGTCTAAACTCTGATGGCATTCAGAAGCATCCTTTTGCTTTTTTTAGGAATGCATTAATATTATAGACATGCAAATCTGTTTCTCAACATGCGTTCTGAGCTGAAAATGTTATTCCCATGGGCTCCACGAGGGAAATATAGCACAAATTGAAACATCAAAATGTTATAGTTGAAGAAACATAAGGCAATTTATTACAAAATGCAGGCCAGTCTTTGTAATATTTGCTCTGCAGAAGAAATACAGGCAGAATTTTATTTTTCCATTGTTCTGCTTTGCATGCAGCATGTAGATGATCTAAATTAATGGTATTAACAGAGGATTTTCTTGCCAAAATTCCTCTGTTTCCCAAGTGTGTTTGTTTGTATCCTGCCCCTTAGAATGTCAAGTGTTTCAAGTGAAGGCGACAAGAGGAACCCTGCAGTTTCTGCTGAATCTGAAATGTTTCAGCAAAATGCTGTTTTCTCCTCTTTTGATTTCCAGATATTTGTAGATTTTGGGCTTTTGCAGACAACACACACAGCAGATGCAGAGCCCTCCAAGTACTACTAGGTAAGAAAGAGGCTCTGGCTTGTGGAGATATCTTAGGCGGCCTATTTCTTTGCAATATAGATTATTGCTTTCTGAGGCAGGAAATGTTCTTGACACACAATTAGGAACAGCTCTGCTAAGACAGAAAACAGCAGTAATAAAACCTGATAGCTGGCACACACAAGCCAATAGTCAGCTCTTTGTCAGGGTCACCCTGTTTGTCTTGATGCTGGGGGCTTGCTGGTGATAGGAGAAAGAAAGACTGATGCTGAAGAACATTTTAATGATGAATTTTCAGCTGTAAGCATTTTGCACTTTCCCAGATAGCTGCCAAGGAGCAGCAGGACGCTTAGCTCCTGCTTCTCACTTTGGCAGTCACATATCATGTTTAGAAATGTACCTGGAGTCCACCTATGGAAGAAAGGCATTTAAAACTCCCTGTGAGGAAAGGGAGGAGAAGCCCTCAGTGGGTATGCCAGCAGGTGAGCCTGGAGGCACAGCAGAAGGGGACACTGTGTCCTGCTTCTTCACAGGGGCCACAGTAGGGACCCTTCCAGGTGCTCTCCATCCTCATTCTGAGCCTTCCACAAGAGTTGTGTTTGCAGCTTGACCAAGGAAGAGGGCAGCTCTCCCTATCACCCCCAAGGGACTGCTGGCTAAGCAGAGGATGCCTTGCCATTACCCCTTCCCGCTTTCCCTGCCTTGCATATCTCTCTTGCCCCTGCTTGGCCAGATGTCTGCAGGTGGAAGGGAAACTCACCTCTGCCACTGCCCAGATGGCAGCAGAGCTAATTGCTGTCTGACGAGGTATTAGCTTGAGAACTTGAGGAGCAAAGAGGAAGAGGAATAGCTTGTTAATTCAAGAAAAGCAGTGTAATTTTTAATGTCTTCACATTGCCAGTGTGGAAATTGAGGGTGTCTTCCCACAAATTAAGAAAAAAATCCTTTTGAATTACCCTTAAATTGTGATTAACAACAATTACAGATGGTATTAATGGAGTACAATATATCATGCTCATGTTTAGTCTTGCTCTCAAGTAAGCCAAGAGTCCCATTATAAGCGGAAGTTACATCACTGATATTTTACCATTTTTTTTAGTGTAGGCACCTGTGAGGATTTATTACAGATAATGTTGTAATCAGTGCCTAGAAGTGCTTTGACTGAATATGGAAACATGTAAACTGTCTTTTCAGAAGAAAAAAAGAGTGATTATTTCTCACTGTGGGCTGACAGTGTATTAATACATAATCAGATGAAGAAAATTCTAGTTTCATAAGATGTACTGCTCAACTTACATGTAGGAAATGGTGTACCCTGAAGCCCTACAGTATGGTAGTACAATTACTGCTAGCAATTGGGCATAAACATTCTGAGTTTGCAAGGCATAAAGTCTGAGGATTGTCATGCCTTCTCTGCATGAACTTTTATTGACCTGCCAGCAGCTATACTTTAATGTGGTTTAGCTGTAACATCGTATTTCCTAATGGCAGATTGTCTACAGCTAATTTGTTTTCCTTTGTTCTGATGACTCTAACACGATGATGTCACATTCAGAATCACAGGTTGGTGAGACAGCAGCTTGAGAAGTAGAGGCACCAAACACTGCTGACTGGTGAGATGGGGAAGAGGCTGGCACTAGGGACTCCGAGGCTATAAACTGCTCAGCCATGGTCAGTCAAGGAAATGCACACCTGGGCGTGGAAAAGAGAACAAAGTATCTAGCCTTGAGAAAAGATACCATAGTCAATAAATTTGGATATAATATGGAGCAGCAGACCAGTGAAGAAAGAATAAGGTATGAAAGCAAGATAACAAACAGATAAAAAGGAGGCCAAGTGAGGTGAAACCATCAATGTGACCATGGTGTCCCTATGAGTGAAGAACTCCAGATACTCAGAGCTTGCCATATGAGCTCCCACAGCCAGAATAGGAAAAGCGGGAGCGTAACCCTGGGAAAACGGAGGAGAACCAGACGTGTGCATACCACTGCTAATGCTATTCTTCCTTTCTTCCTTCCTTCCTTTCTTCCTTTCTTCCTTTCTTTCTCCACAAAAATTAGATTCGGATGGAAAAACTATCAGAATTTTTCAATTTTGATTATATAAGCAATAAACATTTGTCTTTATATATATAAGGCATGCTTGTTCGGAGCCAACAAATAAGGTGTGAATGTAACTGCAGGCATCAACTTTAGAGAATTTCCTCTCCTCGTTTCTTTCTCCTTCATATATATTAAACTCAGTCATAAATTAGGTGTGTGGTATTATATTCCATTCATCCTTAGTTTTCAGCAAGACTATCTGGTCTGTAATATTTCACTGTGATAGAAATTGATTATATTTAGCACTGCCTCCTCCAAAGCCCAGCAACAGCCGCTAAATAATAAAAAGCACAAGAGTCATTTAACATACACCCAGCATTAGCGCTGACACCCTTGGCACTATCAGTCCCATTTGTGAGATGCTACACAAATATGAGTGAACACTGCCCTAGCTCTCAGTTTAAAGTTACTGCAAAAAAACGTGCTGCCTATGAAATAATACTTTTTCACAATTTCACAAATAAGTCAAGCTTATTTCTGGCCCCAAGTTATTATTGCAAAAGTATAGCTTCTGGACCTTAAGGACAGTGTTAGTCAGTCCTTCCCCATGTTTCTTATTTCAGCTGCTGCAATGATTGCCACTGGCTGATCCAGCCATGGAGCTATGACGTGGGCCACATCTCTGTTACTGGGATACAAATATCTCTTTTTTTCCTTTTCTAAATATAGCTGCAGCTACAAATGGCCAGCCATTAGTGAGCTGAATATGCAACAATTGATTGTAGCAAGGAAATCAGCTATGGTTCTGTTTTCACTAAGCGTGTCTGTGGTATCAGATGCAATATGGATCACATGCCTCTTTCAAAGACTGAGCTATATTTCTAAACCCCAAAAGTGTATGTGTTTGCCATTAAAAATAATAAATAAAGCTAAAAATGTCATTGTATGCACAGAACCATTGTAGGATTAGAACCTATGATTCCACAAAAGAGCAATTCTTTAAACAGTCTGCTGTGATCCCTAAAATTATAGGAGGTTTGAAAGGGTCTATTGATTCTATGGCAGAACAATAGATGTCCTGTACTTAACTCCTTAATTGATTTTAATGATTCCAATGGATAAAAGCCAAAGACTTGGAACAAGCTGTAAGGTCAAACCAAAGTATTCCTTTTGAACATTTCCGCAATCAAATCTTCTTATGTTATAAATTAATTTGAAAAGGAAAATGATCAATTATAGCACTTCATAATTAGAAACTCACATGCAGGAAAGCTAATGAGATGTATCTGAGATTTTCCATGCTCCATGGAGGCTTGCAGTAGAAGAAACTGAATGATCTGTTTTCTGCCATAATGCACACAGAATTTCACTCAGTCTGGAAAGAAAATACACTCAGATCCATTGCAAGGGGGACTTTTTTCAGTCAGTATATAATTAAATGTATCATGCACAACAGTTTTTGGAAAAAAAGAAAACTTTATACTTCAAACCAATTTTAACATTTAAGGGTATGGAATACTAAAGGTTCATATGTTACCTGCTAATCAGCTGATATGCAGTATGTCTCTGTGGCTACGTACACTTAAACCAAGAAAAATTTGACAGAATTCAAACCACCATATCTCTGTTCCACTGTGGCATAACTATTTTACTTTTCCAGGCAGGTTGCTTTTCTTTCCTTTGCCCTTTTCCTTCTCCATCCCAAACCCAGCTGTTTTCTTCCCTTACCTCTTCTGCTCTCAAACCTGGTGTGAAACTCAGGGGATAGAGTATTTGGAAGAGTCAGTGCACCCTTCAAGCCACACATTGGGACAAAAGGCCACCCTCTACAGCTAGGGCTGCCGGGTAATTATCCTGTGGAGCAACATAGAGGTCTCAGCTATGTTCTACTCATGATGGAGATCTCTGCTCATGTATCAAGACCCTCTTGGCTTGAGTACAATGTCATACTAACAACCTGTGTTTCACATGGTGTTCAGAAACATTTCTGCTTCGCTTTTCTCCCTCCCAGTTCCTCTGTCCCTTCCCATTAATTGTCCCACCACAATCTCTCCTTAAAATACTTTTATCAATAATTAAAATATTTATAGTGAAATGCAAACACTGAAGTTAAATCAAAAGGAATCTTTGTGCCAATAGCACACCTTCATGAGTCACCTCAGTTCAGGCACATTTTACCACATGCAGAGAGACTTTGCAAGCAGGCTGGGCACAGCACAGAGAGCACAGCAGATATTTATGGGGGGTAGTGCATGCAATAGATGGCCAAGACCAACACAGCAGCAGACTGGGAAGGCTGAGCCTTGGTCTTGCTGCATTACCCACCCTAGGTTCCCCCTAATCCCTTTCCCTTTGTTTTTTATTTCTTCACTTCTTCCTATCAGGGGTTCTGAATCCTGGAGCTGCTCAATGTTATAGCCCCAGCACCTGCAGCTGAGGGACATCTTACCTCTTCCCTTCCATTTGGTGTCTCCAGCTCCAGCACCAGTGCAGCCCCACTGAGCCCAGGTCATGCACCAGGGTTTGAGTCAGAATGGCTGCACCCTTGGATTCAACACACGTCTCATGGTTTGTTCATCTTCTTATTTGACCTACTTTCCAAGATATAGAAGCCAAATTAAGTTTTGGGATTGATCCTTTCCTAGAGGAAATTCAGATCAGTTTTGCTCCTCCCAGAGGGAGGAAGCACATCAGAGGAAGCACAGTTGGTCAGAGAGGTGTCTATATGTCTTACCAGTCCATATTTGATCTTTGTTACAGGCAACATCCCTTAAAGAGCTACATGTAGATCATCATCTGTTGTCATTGTGAACAGTATTGCTGCATTTTGGGGGTGGAAAAATATAGCAGCATATCCTGTAACACAAAAACCTGCAAATTATTGCAGTGAGTTCCTGCTGCTGGTGACCCCATGACCTATAAAATTCTTTGAGAAGGAATCTTGTCATAGCCACTTTTATTCATGTGGAAGACACACGAAGGAAAAACAGAAAAGAGCACCAGTTGCCAAGCTGACGTAACTCCAGAGCTTTCCTGGTGCCACAACAATCTATATCAGCTCAAAGCCCTAAATCTAATAAACTGAGTGTTTTAAAAATGGTTCGTTAAAGTTAGAAGAAATGAATTGGCTGCATGACCTTGCTAACAAGAACAAAACCAGTTTGTTTTCTGGACAGAAGCATTTGTACTTCAGCAACAAATCTTGACCTTTTTGCTGAAGTTCATTTTTTTACGTTTAACAATTTCAGAGCTATTATTTTCACTTGCAACTGCTTCTAGAAAGCTTTCAGCCTCTAAAAAAGTTAGCAAACTTTCATATTCTTATCTTCCTCATATCTTCTGCTTTAGACAAACCACCAGAATGCTGTGTGTTGACAATCACTTGCAAATGAAGTACTGGGTTCTGCATGTTAGAAAACCCATTTGTAGCAAATAAGCATGGGCCAGAAAGTGTACAACAGATTCTTTTTTAATTGGGAAACACATGTAATGGTTATGGAAAGGTGCTTGCAATAAAAACTAAATCATGAGACATTGATATTTCATTTATGATAGATATGATATATATTGCTATATTTTCAGAGACATAAGTATTTTAAGAACCTAAAGTGTACACAAGTAAGGACAAAGGGAAAAGACTAGGTGACCAAGCTACCAAAAAAATGCTGCACAGACCCAATTAAAAAATACCTTTGTGATTTTTTGTGCCTCAAAATAGATTTTAGGAATTTAAATTAATTTTATTGTGAAAATGTAAATTACACAATAAGATATCGAGGCCGTTCATCTAGGTTCATAAAGTTTTTACATAAAAGCAAAATTGATTAACCCTGTCAAGGAAGGTCACTTTGGTGGTCAGTGAGGGGCTTTCTTTTCACAAGCATATGTTTCTTGCATTATTTTTAATTGCATAAGGTATACTTGAACATCTACCTTTTCTCTGAGAAGACATTTATATTTAATGTCTTCTCTTTCACTGAGTTGTGGATTTCCTTTGTGCTGTCCTGGCTGGGCAAAAAGCCACACTGCTGGCACAGACCCTGCCCACTAGGGCTGACCCCTCTCCACTCTGCAGCACAAGGGCCTCATAGCAGATAACAACCTGATCTGGCCCAAGCTGATGGGAACATAGAGGTATTTTACTTTCTTTAAGCATGTGAAAACAAAGTTTAGTTTTTAACATGTAAGATTCATACCAATTTATGCAGACTATGGTACAGGATGTGATTCTGTCTTCCAGCATGTAGTGTTTGTACAGTCTTTGCCCAGGAAAAAGTTATGCAGAATCTGTCATTGAAGAACAAAGAACAATTCTCCATTATAATTTTGGAAAATAGACAAAGAATATTATTTGAAGTCTTTCAAAAAAATGTACACTTGAGACAGTGCTACAATACGTAAAAATCAATGCAAGTACTTAAAATTCTGGTGAAATTAAGATGCACTTGAGCACTGAGTGTCATAGTGGGAAATACCTGAGAACCACAAGCTCTGGATGCCTTACATGATTGGGTACTACCTACTGTTCACTGGAAGCACTGTAACCGTGCCTGGGTGTGAAAATGAACATTAGCTCTTTGATCTTCATACTACGGGGGTCTTGCAGAAAGGTAAAAGACTTCCTTAACAGCATGGAGAACACATCAGGTTGGTCTGAGGATGGTAAAAAAATTGTATTGAAGTAAACCATTCAGGTGTGGTGAGCTTTCAAAACTTTTTTGGGTAGCTTTTTTCCTAACTATTATTTTGGTTTTGCTTTATAACAGGTACTTTCATAGGGAATGGTGTATTTTTAAAAACTTCCATGACTCTTAGGGAGATAAAGGAAGAGTTTTAAGCACCCAAGCAAAACATTTCAATAGGTCAAGAAAGGTTGTTCTTTCCAACAGTGCTGTACTGCAAATGTCAGGGTTGGAGAATACAAAAAAGAAAAAGTTAAAAACCAGATAGAAAGCATGAAATAGGAACAGGATTTGATAAATATATTCCTTGTTTCTATTCATATCTCAGACATAGGATCTATTGCTGAATTATTGAAAAAAAGAGTAATTGAGTTTGGAAGAGAGCTATGGAGCTCACCTGATCCAACCTGCAGCCCAAAGCATGGCCAAAGTAAAAATTACTAGGAGCTAATCAGATTCATTCCTAGCTGAGTTTAGAATCTCTCACGTGGGAGGCTCCAGAACAATATCTGGGTAAGCAATTTTACCAACACTGAGAAGATTGTTTTGTTAAAAAACTAATTGAAATGCTCTTTGCTGAAATAGGTGCCTGTTACCTCTCAGACTTTCAGGGTACACCTTCAGTCAATGTGCACTTTCTCTGTAATTACACGTTAGGTAGCAGAAGAAAGCACAATGACCCCTTCCTCTCCCATCTTTTTTCCATATTTACCAAACCACTCTCAGACTCCTGTCAAAAAGTCATTTGCTTCAAAATCTTTAAGAGAAGATTGGGAAATGCCACAGGCAGTATATGCAGATTGCATATCAGACTCTTAATTGGGTGAGGAAAAACAGACATTTCTTACTCTTTTTCCCCCAACTTTCAACACTTTTTTGTGTTTCTTTGCTATCCACATTACTTCTTCAACATAGTTTCAGAAAAAAAAGATATTTCAGGAGACAGAGGGAATGAAAAAAGTACACTCCAACAAAGAAAAGGGGTAGGCAAGAGACTATAGCAGAGCTTCTATAGAGATTTGCTGAAGGCTAACACCAATTCTAATCCAAATACTCCATCTGGCCCAGAGAGGAGTTCACATATCATTAGTTTTTGAATCTTTACTTAACACATTTCTTATTTTTAACCAAGTCTCTCCAGGCAGAAAGAAGCAAAGACTATTTTCAGGGAAAGCTTTCCAAGCAGTAATTTAGTTCTGACTAGACTGTTTTTAAAAACTGTTTTCCCAAAGGGCCAGAAGCAAGATGAGGGGACAAAATGAATAGCCTAATTAGCAAGCTGAATGCAGCACTAGTCTGGCATCTGAAATGAGTGCACACTAGTTGCTGAATGAGAGATTCACTTCAAGGCCTCTTTTACTGCTTAGTGTGAAAAGCATGAACTGTCCTGTGAAAAGCAGATGGATCCAGAACCTCCTCCCAAATGGAAATCATGTTGCCACAGACCAGCAGTTTTCACCATTTGAAGTAAATGGCCCTTAAAGAGTGCTGTTTAAAGGATAGCCACCTAATGACAGGAAAAACACAAAATGATTGAACCTGGAAATGCGAAGCTTGTAAAGTGAAATCTATCCCAAGATAGCACTGATATATAAACTCCTTGTGAAGGCATGTAAGTACACATTGGAGTGTGATCAGATATAAAATTGTGGAGTGGGAATTAAGTACTGGTGTGGAAGAGGCAGGGTTGTATAGACATTCACTGTTCTGTGGCTGACCAAGTGGGTTGGTCTAAATTTTGTCAGAAATGTAAATAAGTCCTTTAGGCTAAAACAACCTCAGCACCTGTATATATTATTCAAAGGGAGTTTTGAAGCCTGCAAAGTGCACACTGCTTAATTTCAATAAAGTAACAGGACAGCAGTATGGCTAAGATTTCACCCAGTTGCCCCAAGCTCACAGAGTAAAGTTTAGGCACCTCTTGGCATGGGGATCACGTGTGGGGACATCCTTCAGCAGACCCCAGGTTTGCACTCTCACTTCCTGCACAGCACTGCAAACTCTTTGTTTCTGCCACTATACACACCACTTAATAGTAGAACAGGCTGAAAAATGTACATCCTGAAGGGTCTAAGTAAAGCCTTGGGCCTAGAATTTCGGAGACATTTAATGGCCTTGATCTTTAAGGGGTATTTACACTGGAGCTTGATTACATAACTGTGTGCATATGTATGCCAATTAAACCAAATGGCAAACATCAGTGACATCTGAAATCCAAGACAGGACACAAAATCTGCCTGTTATGAACAACTGTGGATTTAGAGTAGAAATGGTCACTTTTAAATAAGCGATACAGAATAGACTGAAATTAGTCAAGCAGATTAACCACAGTTCCCTAGGTACATACCCTGGGGAAGTCATATGGAGTATGGCAACATTAATTGGCTTATGCTGTAAATTATTCCCAGCCTTTAAGCCTTTAGGCTTTACTACTACTCATTAGCTGGGTTTATTTTTGTTATTCCAGTGAGGCCCACAAGGTGGTTATCATCTTGACTGCCTCATGTAGGAGAGTTTCAAAGCCAGGCCTGAGCTCAGCTGCAGTTTCCACCGTTTCACAGCCAGTAAGATGTTAAGGACACAGCACAGACCAATTCATGGCACAGCAATAGAAATGTAGAGTAACTGATATGATCAAGCTGTAGACACCTGTTCTTCAGCTCCATGTGGTGTGAAAAACTCAATAATGGTAGAGAATACCTCATCATATTTCTCTTCCCTTATCTGTATACTGCCAGTGGTGTCTCCTCATTTCCTTTGCTGTGTTGTAGCCCTGCCTTGAAGCTCAGGTTCAGCTGATGCAGGCATTCTGTTTCTAGTGACTCCCTGTGCTTTAACCTGCCTACAAAAGTAGGGGGAAGAAAGATACAAAACAATGAACATCAATGTAGGTATACCAGAATATTATTCCAGAGGCTGGTTTTTAGAAAAACAGAATTTTCAATCAATTGTTTGGGAAGAAAAAAAGTGAGTTTTTTTCTTTTTAAAAAGGCAGCATTTTTATACCCAGTCTCTTTAGTATTTAATGAATCTGAATGCAGCACATGCAATACACCATGACAATACACATGACAGAACCAGACAAGTTTTAGTTTCAAGTTGCATTTGAATCTTTCCAAGACCCAAACCACTATTTATTCTTCATTATCAAATGTTGACTTCTAAATTTCACCTTCTGCTTGAAGCAAAACTATGTATCTAGTGAGTGGTAGACTCAACAAATATTTCTCTTTTTTGCTACCTGGATATTCTTGCAGATTTTTCTTTTATTCCAGGTATCATTCAAATCATCTAGGGAATTTGTGGTAGCTGCAACCTCCTCTCTTGTTTGCTCCCCAAAACGCCTGGTGCTGTCTAAACAGACTTGTTTCAGCTGTAGCAATGCATACAGCTCCCAGCCAAATTACTGAAACAAAAAAATTCCAACAATTATGAAATCACACTTTGCAGTAATCTATTATTATTAATATCTAATATATACAGCCCAGTAGGACTTAATGAGAGGGTATAAAAAGGCAAGAAAGGTTTTTCATAAGTGCGTAAGAGAAAAATATTGTAAAATTTAACATAGATTGCATATCAGATGAAGGTAACTAGATTAAGTTAGTGAAAAAAGGAATGAGGTGTCAAAGTAAGACATTAAAAACTGCTTGCTAAGAGGAAGAAAGTACTTCAAATGGAACATGTGAACGTTACCTGATCCTTCTAGGTCATTAGGAAGGTTAGCTAACCTCTCACTTTTTGTACCATTAAGCAGCATTCCTAAAAGTTGTGAAGAAAATTGATAATGGTCTGAGGGATTTTAGAAAAGTCATTGCAGCACCAAAATTCAAAACCAGAATTTGATTACTTAGTGCAATTCATAATGATGCAGAAGCAAACGAGCAAAGGTTCATTTTGCATATCCCAGTTAGCTTTGTATTAAAAAACCAGCAAGTTGTTAATATTTTTAAAAAGTGTTTTGCAGTAAAACACATTTTATTGTTTTATAAAATATTAACTAATTAAACATAGACATTGCAGCTCTAAAGTACTTGAAATAGACAAGCTTTATGACAATATAGCTTGTTTGTTCTCACTATCAATACATATTTCCTTAATGTCTTCCTGAAGAGTACGTACTGAAAAATATAATAATTGGAGACCTAAAAAGCTGTGGAGAGATATTGCAGTGATAAATACTTATTGCAATTTTAGCACATCCATTATTGTTTCAGAAAGAGGAATAATGACTCTTCAATAGTACCTATAAATTAATTTAAATGGAGAGTTTTTATTGGGTTTGCCTAGCAAGGTTTTTGCAAGTGGAGGTTCTACAAGGGTGGTTTTTCTGAGAACCTGTGAAGAGCTTCTCCTGTGTCCAGTGGAGAACTGCAGCCCATGGGAAGGACCCTCCCTAGAATAGCTGGTAGAGAGCTTTCTCCTATGGAAGGAAGCCCATGCTTGAGCAGGAGAAGGGTGTGAGGTGTCCTCCTCATGTGGAGGAAGCAGTGGCAGACAAAATGTGCAATGAACTGACCACAGCTTCCATTCCCTGTGTCCCTGTGCTCATGTGTGAAGGAGGTAGAGAATATGGAAGTAAAGTTAAGGGTTGGAAGGAGGCTATGGTTTTATTTCTCATTATCATACTCTGATTTGACTGGTAATAAATTAAACTAGTTTCCTCAAGTTTCGCCCATGACAGCAGTTGCTGAGTGTTCTCTCTCTGTCTATATCTCGACACATGAGCCCTTTTATTTTATTTTCTCTCCCCTGTCCAGTAGAGGAGGGAAGTGACAGACAGGCTTTGGTCCAGCCAGGGTCTCTCCACCACATACTTAGAAATAATGAAAGGCAAGGGCAAAACAAAAATTTTGAGGATATGTGAAATGCAGCTAAATATGTCTTGATAGGTCTTAAAGAATATTATTTTATTATGGATCAGAATTTAGAAAAAGTTTTCAGTGAAAAGTGAATT
Organism: Lichenostomus cassidix; assembly: GCF_008360975.1. NCBI lineage: Eukaryota > Metazoa > Chordata > Aves > Passeriformes > Meliphagidae > Lichenostomus > Lichenostomus cassidix. The sequence goes on along the minus strand of NC_139483.1, from coordinate 44,579,821 downwards.
GAAATATGAAACTAATTCTGTGATAATACTAGTGAGAATGAAGTGCAGGTTGCTACTGAGGGCTCATTTTTGCTTCAATCTGTTTGGAGAACATGCATAATTTCAGTTTCATATGGGGAATTACTGTATGAGATCAGATTGGTAAACATGAAGGTTACTGTTTTCTGTTCCGAACATAACAGATAAAAACCCCCAAAGTCATTACTTTTGGTCTTTAAGATAGTTCAGATAATAAAATAGCCTTTTTTTTTTTTTTTTTTTTTGAGGTTGGAAACTGAGAGCTGTATTTTGTGCAACTTGAAAGAGTAACACAGAATTAAGTGCATGAGGAGGAATCAGCAGAGGACATCTTCACAAATTTAAAAAGGCAAAGTTCACCTTTAGCACTGAGGAAAATCTGACACTTGGGCATTGGGTTGATACACAGCCTTCTTAAACAGGCTTGGAAGCAGAACAGATTAGTACATTAAAAATTTTACACTAAAACATATACTATTGTGAGTAACCTCAGGCACATCTGGATGGGAACAGGGTGAAACAAGGACAACTTTTGTCTCATATTTTTTTTAAGAATGTGAAACCTGAAGCAGTGAACTAGACCTAGTATTTTGTAAGCTCAGTTTTTATACAAGTTTTTCCTAAGCTGTGTTTGTGTCTTCTGATAGCTCTTTAGCATGTGGTTGATTTCAACTTGTGCTCCTGTTCTTCCATTGAGAATTCAGTTAAAAATCCCATATTCTTTTTCTGTTTTTGCCTTTTGGGATGAGACTGCACTTCTTGGGGCTGCGTCATAAAAGTAATTATCTAAACCTTTTTCTATCCTTCACAGGGAATATCAATGAAACGATTTCAAGCTTTTTTACTGTCTTCCTGTTTCTGAGCAAAATTTTACAATTTCCAATATAAACATACTCAACATCCTCACTGCTTTGGATCACTGATGGTTCAGTGATGGGCAACAGTATGTATTTGACAAAATAAATGCTAAATTTAGCAAATAATATTCAGAAAATAAATAAGCTTCTGAATTGTCAGCTCCTTTGGACAACATGTCTGTGGTGATGCCTGATCAACCTTTTGGAGCAACTTTTAAAAACAATTTTGGTCTTGTAACTGGCAACGTCATATTTCTTGGAATAACTTGTCCTGGGGCTCACATAAAAAATAGAAGCAATCAGAGAGATGCATCTCGGTGGTAAGACACACTGTAGAAGCCGAGCAAAAAGCAAGAAACAGTCAGAACTCACGAAGCATTCTGATGCCTTTCTACAAATTTAAAAGCTGCAAAACAACTGTGAGATAAATCTGGGTATCAACTGGGTACCAGAATGAGCATGACCCAAACAACTGTGCTTGAAGCACTAGACAGGAGGTGTTCATCTGTAGCCAAGAAGTATGAAACAAATGTTGACTTTCTTAAAAAGTCAATAGTAGACTCCCTCCAATTTCAAGAAAAACACAAATTTCACCTCTACCTCATTTGTAGCTCCGGGAAGAACGTCTTGTTCAAGTATAGTAATGACATCTCCGAATTCCTAATCATAATCACAAACAAATACAATAACAATTTCTAATATTCTTGGATTTGCTTTTGCTTTAAAAATGTCAAGAGCCAAATGTTGAATGTAATCTAGTTAGATTTGGTGTGGTAAAAAGATATATTGATTAAAACTCAGGCATTTCCAGTACTGTTATCTTTATTAAAAAGAACCTACTATTACATGCACATTTTTAAACATGTAAACTCATACATAAATGGTTTTGTGTCTTGATTTTTATAGTTTGAAAACAGAAGAGAGTTTAAAACTTAATCCTGTCTATGTGCTCATTTCAAAATGATGAATAAGTTCAACATACAGAAAAGCTTGTTATAAGAAGTCTGATGATCAAGATGGATTAAAGTTATGGTATCTGCAACTCTGATTTTATTTGCTTCCAAAAGCAGTTTCTGAGCTTTTGTCTCAGATACCAGTCTTCACAGCTAATCATTTTAGCTATCTCATGTAGTTGGACAGCACTTCTGAAACAGAAAATAGATACAAGGTTTTGTATTTCAGAATCAAAGTATTGTAGAATGGTTTGGGTTGCAAGGGACCTTGAAGATCATCTAGTTCCAGCAACCTGCCATGGGCAGAGATACCTTTCACCAGACCAGGTTGCTCAGGGCCCCACCCAGCCTGGTCTTGAACATTCCCAGGGATGGAGCATCCAGAATTTCTCTGGGCAACCTGTTCTAATGCCTCACCATTCTCACAGTACAGAATTTCTTCGTAACACTTAATATAAACCCACTCTCTTTCAGCTTGAAGCCATTCCCCCTTGTCCTGTCACTACACACCTTGTCAGAAGTGCCTCTCCATCCTTCTCATAGACTCCCTTCAGGTGCTGGAAGACCACAATTAGGTCATTCCAAAGCCTTGTCTTCTCCAGGCTGAACAATCTGTTAAATTAATTCCCTTAGCCTTTCCTAAGAGAAGAGGTGCTTCAGCCTCTCCTATGGTGGAGAGGCTTCCACATCCCTAGGTGGGAATTCAGTCATGTAAAGGCATAACTTCTGATATACCTTGTAAGCAAAAGACTACAAAATACAGCAGACATCATAGTGCTTTCACAGTTCCAGACTGTTCTGCATTACAAGAGATACATTAACTATGAAAGCACCCCTGTAAAGGCAAATAGCAACACTGCCAGTAGGGACATCGAATATCCCTGTAACTGAGCCCTATGTACATATAAAAAAATGAACAATATTTCTGTGGTATCATAGAATAAACCTTTCATATGCATTTAGTATTACTCCTAGTGCCAGCATCACAGCCATCTCTGCGTTTCCAGTAAATCCTTCATGACATTCACAAACCTGAGATAATTTGATTCAAAAATAGAATTCAGTAGCCAAATAGAAAACAAGCTTGTGGTTTTTTGCTTTTTTGGCTATCTCAAGTACACTTTCTAAATCTCAAAATCTGACTATTTTTATAATTTTCCCCATATTTGAGCCTGGCAAGACTCAAAAGTTGTTTTTTAATATGACATTATAGAGTCATCTGTAGGGTTAGGGTGGCTATTATGATAAAGCTGAATCATTTTCATAATTAAAAGTAAAATGGAATTCATCTGTAGTGTAATGTTTCCTCACTTCTACCATGCTTATCAGTGCCACATACTCTGCTAAAGGGTCTGATACTCCAACACACTATGCATGAATTTTGGTACCCAGCCACTCAAACCCTTCAATTAATTAACCCTTAATTTTAAGCATGGATAGCTGCAGCAGTGCAGAACCTGAAGGCAGCCCCCCCCTGCTGCGGGGGAGGGCTGCCCTAGAACCTGAACACGCAGGATGGTCATTCCATGGCCACGAGCTGTGGGGCTGGTCAGACACGGTTCTTGTAGAAGCATTGCAGGTTTAGAAAGGCAGCTGTTTGGTTTCTGGTCTCCATGGTGTTTTTATTGAGGAAAACAGGGGAGGAGTGGGGAGACTGGGGAGGGGGAAGGGAAGGCAAGGGAGGGTGCAGGTTCCATATGAGTCCAGAACCAAAGAGGCCCGTTCCGGATCTGGCTGGGGTTTTTATCTCTAGGGATGGGGGGCGGTCCTGACTCACATCCAGTCAGAAGGGGTCAGGGGGGCGGGGTCAGGGACAGGAAGGACACACGTTACAACAGATAGCTCTCTGAGAATCAGCTACTTATGGGATTGCCCTTCAGATGAGTTTATCTCATGTTAGCTTGAAAAAAGTTTCTCTACTTATCTAGCCCCCTCAAGACAGTTAAAGTAAGGGTGACTAAGAAGAGCTCATGTACCATATCTGGTTCTTTGGTGAGTAAACACCACTCAAGGGAAAAGATTATATGGGTCGGAGCATCCCACAACAGATTTGCATTTTGTACTTTCAGTGTTCCCTGACAGTGGAGACAAATGAAAGAAGACAAACAAGGATCCAGCACTTGCTTCCTTGCGTCTGTGTAGCCATGGCTCTGGACACAGCGAGTGCTCAGGTTTGCCTATGCCATGGAGCTCTTATGGATCTGCAGCCAGAAACTTTGGGAGTCAACAGGTAGAACTCACCCCAAGAATGACCAGAGATGAGCTGAAGTCCCTTCATGGGCAACTGCCTGGGCCAGCTATGGCACAAAAGGCTATGGCACAAACAGCCTCAACAGCTACCTGCGTTCTCTGAGCTCATCCCTCTTTGCTCTGTGAACCCATGTTGATCCTGAGACACAGTGCTGCTCCTGTTGTCATCTGAGAGAAACATCCCATGTCAGAGGTCCCCAGCAAGGTGTGCAAATAACCTCAGGAGGTCATATCTCTGTTTTCCTAATTTCCCTCAGTGGAATGGGAGCACTTCTGTTTTGTAAATATTGAGTTTTTAGGGTCCTTTATGTGACTCTGTCCTCTTTTTCCCATTGCTCTCGATATCCACATCAAAACGCTTTCTTGACTACTGCAATCCCTGGACAATGAAGTTATCAGTGAGGGGTCATTGACTAAGAAGAGCTTTAAAAGAGTAACTTGTGCTCAGTGAGGCTGTCTCAGTATTTAGTCACTCTTAATTATCGTTAATTGCTCAGCATTGCGCATGGAAGAAGTCACAGAGGGAGACAGGGCTTTGGCAACTTTTGTGACTCTGACAGAAGAGGATGCTGTGATCAGTGCTGGCATAAGACTGGGAAGTCTTATGGGAAAATAAAAGAGGTACAGAGAGCAGCAGAAAAGTTATCCAGGCAAAACAAGAAGTTGTGACAGGTCTCTTATTTTCATTCCACATACTTTTTAAGGTATTTGCTTTTTCTGTAATGTCATCTCTAAGGACAGTAATTTAGGGCAATAAGGTGTTGACACTTTCTGATTAAATCAAGCATTAAAATGTCACTTTACACAAAGACATGCATATTTCTGAGATTTCAATGCGATAAACAACACAGACAGTCTTATGCAGCATGCAAATGTGGCCTCTTTAATTTCCTTTGAATACTCTGAACTTTTGCCAAAAGATAAACCAATAAAGGCTAAATATTGCTCATGCTGGTGTATGATATTTTCTCCTTCTATGTAAGTGTATCCTACAGTCATTATTCTGACAAAATTACTCTTTGGAAATAATGAACCTCTTACATAAAGAAGGGGAAAATGCACTTCCTATAGAGGTAATTGCTTTATATAACTTGCTGTTAATTAAATATTTACTTTGCTCTCTGAAAGTCCACTTCATTGTAACTTTGAAAAGTAAAAGCCACAACCTGTTTTTCTGGTTGAAGAATTTTGTTTCCTGGTCAATAAAATTAAATTGTGCCAATAAAGTTGACATTGCAATTTGCCAGGGCAAACTATGTGGTCAGCTGTAACAGAACAGAAAAGTATTGCTCCGGAAAAAGATAATTTTTATCAGATGCTAATCATAGAATTATTAGTGAGAGAAGTGAAACTCAAGGTGAAAATAGCCAGTGCAGGCAAAGGCATACAAAGCAGTATGGAAACTGCATATATACCTTCATATATCAGATTTCAAAAAACAGGCCTCACTGAAAGTTTTATTCTCATGCTTTTTACCAGGATATCGTCAGATATTACAAAACTTGAAAACTTTATGGCCACCAAATGCAGTTAAGAACTGGTTATATGGATATAGTCCTGGTATACTCCTTCTTTTCCTCCCGTCTCAAGAGGCAAGAAATAAAAAGAGATAAAAAATATTTATCCATTTAGGCCTAAGACTGTTTCCCATATATTGCTTAACTGTTTTTTTAAATTTTCTTGTGTGTTTTGTGACAAAATCAAATCATTAATGGGATATGGGAATTCTCATCTCTGATGGATCTCATGAAGAAGATTTGTCAGCCAGGTGGAAGTTCTTGCTATATTTACCATGTAAATGATAACAAAACCCCACAAGTCTTCGTAAAAAAAACTTTAATAATTGCCATTAGCACACCACAGTGTATACATGACTAATAATGTCTTTTTCTGCAAAAATAGAAACCTGCTTAACAACTAAAGCTTTGTTTGCAGTACTTTTTGTTGTACATACGAGAGAAACACGATTTTGGATAGTCTTCTGGACAGTAACAAAGTGAAGTCCAGAAGTGTTATTTTAAACTCAGAATATGTCCAATAACAAGTCAGGACCTTATTAGACCAAGGCTTTTGTAATGGCTTGGACCAAATGTTAAGAAGACAAAAGCATGAGGGAAAACTTCAGGCTGCAACTTAACTGAGCCAAAAGGTTGCAATTTTTTTTTAAACTTTTTTTAAATAAGCGTGTTGCATCAGTTTATGTTTAGATCAGCTTGACATGAAACACCACAAACACTTAAGATAATAGATTAATTCAGGACAAGATGACTTTTCTATCTTTCCTACTGACTTGCAGGGCTGAGCACACCATGAACTAATTGAAAAGCAAGACTTGAGTTAATAGTATATGAGTACAATAAACCGCTCTTGTGAAAATGGTTTTTGTTTTTTCATCAGCAGGTTTTGTTGGAGGATTTATGACAGGGTGAACCATTAGAATTATCTGAAACTCATCTCGGCTGAGCAGTGTGCAGCTTCTCCTGAGACTGCAGAAGGCTGGTTTGCTTGGGAGAGATCTCAGCATAAAATTGGCAGCCTGTTCTCAGTGATGCAGATCAGATCCCAACTGCTAAAGTGAGCACAGCTTGTACCTTATTTTATGAACCAAAGTTGATTCTTTATGTATTTTATGTCAAACCCACTGGGTCTGGAAAAAACTCTGTACTTTGTCACTGTGTTTTGGTTTCTTTATTAACAAATACTTGGATTTTGTAAAGATGGAAAATAGTCTTCAATACTCATAAAATTTTTCTAAAGAGGAAGCAGCTGGTTACTCTGGAGTACTGTGATATATAGTATTACTTTCTACACTCTTTTTGTACTCATTGTGAGAAATCGTATAAGTCACAAAGCATCACAGCTTCATTCCACTTACAATATTGTTTTCTTTATATTTGAGTTTATTTATTTTCTTCTATAGCTACAGGAAAACTGGTGCTCAGTAAAGCTCCTTCTAGAATGAAAAAAAGCCCCACAAACCCATCTCAGATGCTATGTACCATTTTGTAAGTGATATATGATAAAGCCTTTTGTCTCACAGTGTTGGCATAGAGCCTTAGTGCACAAGATGACTGTTGAATGCCATGGTAGCATTATCTGCTGGTTTCTGAGCAAATTCATACAAGATTCAGCAGCTGTCCAGGTAAATTGTTGTAATCTATCTTTCTGGTTTGGGGGGTTCTTAAATGATGTGAAAGAAATGAGCCATCTAGTTCACCTTCCATTCAGTTAGGGAAAGATGACTTATGGGTGTGTGTGCAAATTACCTGTCTTTTGTCCCCTGGCTTCCACAAATGCATGGACTTTAAAAAATGACCAAATAATATACTAATAAAATGACCTGTAATGACAGCATATTACTTCCAAGCTGACTGATATTTTCCAGAAAATAAAGGCAGCCTGTGTTGCTATATTTATTCATGAGTTTCCAGAAACCCAGTGGTTGGAAAGCAAATTGACTGAGTTTCTCTAATGGACTGCAGCAGTTAGAGGGCAACAGCAAACATGGGATTTGAGAGCTCCCAGGAAGTTTCAAGTTCTAGTTACCCATCAAGAAGAGATTGCTCCATCTGAGCTGTCCTTTCCCTGAATACAGCCATGTAGGTAGTACATTACCCAGGAGACAGAATTTTAGCAAGAGACCATCTAGTCTGCAGTCCCTTAAGGCAGCCAAATGGCGATTTTGCCAAATAGCTTTCAAGCAGATTTTGAAACCTGTGAAAAAGACAGAATAGTTACGCCTTCAATAATTTTTAGCAGCTGAAGCTGAAGAGAAGCTGTTTAGGCAGTTACTTAGTAAGGTAGAAATAAGCTTTACCTTCAAAAGCCAAAATATCATCTTCCTGTGATTTGCAAGGGTTTCATCTTTTAGGAGAAAGAGCAGTTCCAGCTCACTCAGCTTCTCCATAGAAGTAGATGATAGGGTGATCTGTGAACAATGTCTTCCTGAGGACATGCGCCCTTTTCCAGCATTCTGCAAAAGAACATTCTTAACTGTGATAGTAACCTGAGGAGGAGGAGGTGGTATTTGGGGCTAGTGGATTCTGGCTCCCTAGATCTTATGGAAAAAGGTTTTATATGTTGAAAACATGTTCTGAGAAGATCAAAACAGAGAAATATATAAAATCCGACTAGATAACACAATCTAAATCTGAAAAAAGGAATAAAAATAAAACCTCAGAATTCAATGTCTGAAGATCCTCGAAGCAAACCAAGAGTGACCTGATTACAGTGCTGGTGTAGCAGAGTAAAACAGCATAGATACAGCTCAGCCCTGCCTGACGTGGCAATTCTTCTGGGGAAAAGAACCCCAACAACCAACCGAACAACCAACCACAAACAAAATGAACAAACAAAATCAAAACAAACAAATAAACAAATAAACACCACTACCACCAAAAACAAAAAAAAAACAAACCCAAAAAAACCCAAACAAACCCAAACCCAATAAAACTACCAACAAAAAAACCACCCCAAAAAAAAAACCCAAACCAACCAAAAGAGTCCCTAGTCCAATCTTCCTCAGGATTGTTGGAGTCTTTTTGTTCGCTCAGAAATACTCCTTCCTTTTGGGAGTATTTGATGAATGAAGTTAAGCTTGTGTGCTCCTGTAGCTTCTGTCAGGATCATGCAGTGTTCTGTGCAAACAGAGTGAGAGAGTCTCTGCCTCCAGGGGTTTGCCTGCTCTTTGAAGGTGAAGTGTGGAGATTTGGGTTAGCAAACAAATAAAAAGAAGAGGAAATACTGAGGGATGATGGCAGCACTGAAGAAACTCTCATGTGTCAGCAAGGTAAAAGTGGTTAATAGCTACTGAGGTTTTACCATGGTGGTTACATGTTTTGTCTTCCTTCGCAAATGCCATTTCTCTCTCCTCCTGCACTGAAAGAAAATATTATTTCTTGCTGTATTAATCACTGTCGCAATTGTAAACTTCAAGACTTGAATTAATTATTTTGCTCAATAATTCCTTGGAGGATTTTTGTGTAAATCTGTTTCTGAGACTCAATATTTAATTTGAACATTTGACTCCCGTATAGAGAATGTTTAAAACCTCATCTCAGGTAAATGCTGAAAGTATTTATTTCTCTAAGCTCTTGTAGCTGTGCTTGTACCCAGTGGACACCAGAAGTTCAGCAGTGTCAAGCACCCATATTGGTTTGAAACCCTGTACAATCCAAAATTATTTCATCTGTACTAAGTGCATTCTACAAAAATGTTTTTTGAGTAGTGTCCATTGGAAAGGAAAGATATGACTTAGTTTTTAATAAAGCAAGTTTTTATTTTTAGAGTATGCAAAAAATGGTCTAAGAGGCTGAAATCTCTTTCAGGGAAATTCCAACAAACTCTTCAGATGTCCCTAGCTGGACACTGTAATGGAGAATATGGACCTTTAATTTCATCTTGATCAAAAGTTTCAAATTGCATGCACTATTTAAGGAGTCATTGAATGAGAAGGAGAAAACTAGAGATATTATTGAGCTATGATGAAGAGCAGAATCTCTTGAAAGCATATCTTTTCAATATGAGAGTTAAGAGGAGATGAACTTGCTACCTTCTTAGCTAATTTCATTAGGTCACATTTACTACATAAGTATTATACAACAATTACAGGATAAAACTTCCTTTAAAACAGTACAGAGTGTGGATATATGAGTTGATGTTATGCTTTATTGTCTTTGTGAAGAAATCTGAAGAGTATTGCTATCCCTTTGCGTTATTTTCCCAGCTGAGAAAGTAGGATGTGAGTGAGCAGGGGCAGAGCTCACACAGGGGGATTACTAGCATGTTTTCTGAGAGTGAGTTGAGGTCCTAGAATTAATTTCCCTGCTTTGTCAGAACCAGACCAAATCTACTGGTAACAGTGCACAAGTTTTGCTCAAGCATTTGAAAAAAAAAAAACAACTGGCGAAGAGCTTTTATCTTATGTGTACTACCATATTTTCCCCAGAAATTCTTGCTTCAAATTGCAACAACCTAGGAGAAAAGATACAGCCTGACTGCTGAGTGCACTGTGCACAACGATGAGTGCACTGTGCACAATGATAAGTGCACTGTGCATTGCTTTGCTCTTTTCGAAGTAGACTTCTGGTGCTTGTTGTCTTAGTCCAGGAAAATGGAACTCCAAATCTCTTGCTGGTTTTGCTCTATACAACCACATTTTGTATCATAACAATGTTCTGATGCAGCCATTGGAGATATTTCAGGTGAGAGTGGACATTAATAATTTATCCTTTTAAAGGCACCTGTTCTCAGACTGAGGGGGTTTGGGGAAGCAGGGGCTGCTGTTCCCTCACCTGCACTGTAGATGAGCAGGCAGCCTTTACAAAATGCAGGCTCACACGGTGTAGGCAGGCTCCTGGCAGTAGAATGCAAACCAGCATCTGCACAGCACTGTCTGTAGGCTATCCTCACAGGTGCAGTAATGACTGCTCTGGCAATATTATCCCTCACTGTGCAAAAGCCTGCTTTAACCTCTGCTTTCAAATGGTTTTAAGCTGCTGCTGCATGTCAAGCACATAACAGCTAACGCGTTGTCATAAACACACATGCTAAATCCATCCAGCTCTAACAGCTTGGGCAATAAATGCTGTACTTTGGAAGGGAGAGCGATGCTGCTCACTGGTCCTTGAAGCCCTCATTATCCAAAATATGCTTATGGCAGAAGTGTTCTATGTGTGATTACCAGAGAAGAAAAAAGCCCTGCTTAATTTTTTTAATAATTATTATTACATGGTTGTGAAGATAAGGTGATGTTTAGACTCTACAGACAGGGATTAGCTATAGAAATTTGAAGTGCCTCTTAAAGTTTCAGAAATGAATTTCTTCATTATGTTTATAGCTGTGACAGTATTTTGCAGAAATTAATGGTCATGTTTTCAAGTGAGTGTCAATTCCCAGAGAATATAAGGATGACCAGGATAAGTCCTTCAAAACAAAAGGAAAACCTACCTAATCCTCATACATCACTTAGTTCCCAATAGAAAATAGACTTGAATAGTTTATGAAGTTCATGTGATAGCAAAGATTCTTTGAAAGGCAGCCATTTAAATGACAGATATAATGGGAGGTTTTGTAGGTTTAGGAAAAACTTGACGTATACATTTTGTATGTTGGAAAATATGAAATGCTATAATATTTCATGTGGTATGACTATTCCTATCCAAAATATAAAAATTATTACCTTGGTTAACAGTGGAATTTTAAACTCAAAATATATCTGATTACAAGTCAGGACTTTATTCTATTGAAATAGCACATAAGTCTCTGTTATTTTGGTAAAACCCTTCTTTTTCTTTAACAAAGACTGCTTTGCTGAAATCAGAGTCAGATGCTTTGATTTTTCTGTAGGTGGAATGAGGGGGTTTTGTGTATGTTTGTTGAAGCTTATTCACATAAAAATTTCAAATCAGCATCACTTTGATTTAACTTTGATTTTAGTTATCTCCTGGTTGTACTGCAAGGTCACCAACAATAGAATGTTCAGACATAAAAACACTTGAAATGAGATATTAAATCTTCTGCCCTGTTGTCAGTTTTCATACTTGGTGCTACAGACTTCACAAGTAACAGATTTTTTTTTTCTTTTTTCCCCCAGTTTCCCTTTACATTATGCCTGATAATCAGTACAAATTTTGATGCTGGCAGATTTAGCTACACAAGTCAATGGAGCTGCTCTGGAATTATGCTTATGTAGCAAACCCAAATTCAAATACATTAATAGACTGATAATGCTCTAAAACTACCTTTCCAGTCATTGTCACTCCATGACTGAGGATATTTCCAGTCATTGTCACTCCATGACTGAGGATATTTTAACTTGCAGATAGTCTTTAATCCAGGTTGAGTGGTTGCTTACATTTTGGTTTATATAAGGGACTTACATAAGGAAAGGGGAAGTCTGATTTCAAATCATTCTGTTTCTGATTAGCTCTGCAACATCAACAGAACCCTTGTATTTCTCAACAGAAAGATGCAGGAATACTTTATCAGACTTGTGACCTTTTCACGTTATTTTTTACTGCTGTCTCAGTGAAGCTGACATTCCAGTTCTAGCACTGGCTACTTGTTCACAGAGTTACACAACACCTAGGTTTGTGGGCTGGAAGCGGGAAGGGTGGAAGAAAAAGAGACATGCAAAACACAACCCATAGCAAAATAAACAATAGATATATTTTTCCTCAATGAATAATATATTAAAAAATCTGTTGGAAAAAAAAAAAGGCTTGAGCTGTGTGTTGCGCTCAGGAAAGAGTGGGAAGAGCACAGAAAGATGCCAAAAGAAGGGGAAGAAGGAACAGGGCAGTGCTGAGTTTGTAGTCTCACCATGGGTTCTTTGTCTTACAAGCATGAAGCACTTATGTGCTTGAGCATGTACTCTGCTATCTCTGTGAAGGTAGAAGTATATTGTCCTTGGTTCCTGTTTCATGATAGCAACCCTAAAAATGGCACCTCGTGATAGCAACCCTGAATCACAACTGGGAGGTTTGAGGTGAGCTCAGTATGATATCATGACTCTTGTGGTATCTCATGTTTTCCTTTCAGCCACAAGTCCTGAGTCTATACGAGTCTTAACTTTCAACATAAAGAAAAATTTCCCTGTATTTGCAGAGAAGAGCTTAAAAATGTAACCTTAGTGAACTTCTCAGGTTTCACATGAAGAGAATAAAAAGAAAAAAGAAAAATGCTTTAAAGCTAATAATTTTTGGGTGTTTGCTTATTTAGATTGGTTTTACTTGTCAGTCCATTTCCCTTTTGTTTGTAAATCAAGGACAATTTGCTTTAGAGAGGGTAACTTTGTAAAAATACAGCATCATACACACGAGGTGTGGTTTTTTGTATGTCTGTCCCATACATTTAACATCCCTCATTATGTTTTTCTAAAGGGAATACTGCAACTGTGTTGTTGGATAAGGAACTCTATTGTCAGAATTACCTAGAAAGGCAGAGAACAAAGTCCTGTTATACAGCAATCTCCAGTGACTTCATGAGTAATATGCTGTAATTACCTTGTTAAAAAATGCTCTCACACAGTCTCTGCTCACAAGATGATATGGAACATGTTTGCCTCAAGAACATCATGGTTTGTGTGAAGTGGTAGATATCTCTGGTTTTAAAGAGTATGTCGATAGGACTAAAGAAAATTCACCTCAGCAGGAGAAAAACTTGTGTTTACTCTTGGAGTGGAAAAAATCTTTCTAGAATTCTTGATTGTGTTAGTGACCTGATTTTAGCTTTTGTATGTTCAGAAAGTGCTCCCTTGAGGAGCTGTGTGGGATAAGTCGCATACACACTGTCACAAAACAGGCTGACCCTCCTCCACCAACTGGAACATTTAAATAACTGGCCTTTTGTTTTCTGTCTTCTGGAAAACATCCGTAACCTTGTCTCCTGGTACACACTTCTAACCTAAACTATGTATTCACTTGCTCTTGCAGCAATTGTCAGCTTCCTCTAACACTGCACTGGTTGTGAGGAATTCACCTGTTCTTGTATGAGAGCCAACTCTCATGGACAATATCCAAAGGATTATTTATACACCAACTGCACAACATTGACTTTTCTTTCATTCTCTCCTTAAAAAATTCAGGAGATGAGATGCCTAGAAAGGCCTTAGCAGGCATTAAGGGATCATTCTTTGCCATGCCTCCTTTAAATACTGTGCTGACATTTTCCTAAGTAAATGAATAAAACTGCACTTGTCAAAGTTAATTTTCATTTCAATCAATACTAGTGTGAAATGTGAGAGGAAAATAATTTGTGATTTAGTTCCAAAGATTATTTTAGATGGAGACCACAGAAAAGAAAAGAAAGACCACAGAAAATAACAAGGTTCTGTATTTTTAAGATAAGTTCCTGATTGAGGAAACATTCATTCTTTCTGGGGAAAAAGGACAGATTATGAAATTAATGCCATTTTATACAATCCAGTGAAGATTGCTGACTTTGGCCTTAATAGAGGTTTCTTTGTTTTTTGTAAATAGCTGGGTTTATTATCCAATGGTCAGAGCTGGAAATATGTTCCTCTCTAAAAAACATCATTCCCAAAGCCTAACATTTTCTGTGGAAGAAAGCTGGCTGGACGTTAAACCTTCTTAATATTTGGACATGTGAGCCTCAAGAGCTTGTATGGATATGAAAAGCTAGCACTGGGCAAGGTCAGTGCCACAGAGAGTTATAATTTCCTTAATATTTATTGCAATTCAGCTGAACAGGTGTTGGTAAATGTGAGATTGGACTATGTGTCTGTGAGAGAGTTAAACTCAGCTGCAGTTTCAAAATCTTGTCATGCTGATGTTGGGCAGGAGGAAATGATACCCTGAGGTGCCAGTGGCGCCTGCTTGCGCGAACACAGAGGTGGAAGTCGGTGTCTGATTCTGAGATAAAATGAATATAACATTTCACACAGGAATGTGTTGCCCTTTTTATCTTCTTCTTTACTCGGTCTCCTATCTTCAGTCTAGCCTCAGTCTTCAGTGAAATACTGCAGCCTACCAGAGCTCAGTCTGTCTTTAAAGGAGAAGACAGTCCTTCATTATTTGAATAGGTGATTTTGCTCTCCTGTAACCAAAGCTAATAGAAGTTGCACTCTCATGGAAGGAAAAAAAATGGATTTTTAAGACAGAAAGACAATGATTGGCAAATTTTTAAGTTTGTGTTTTACTAAATATATGTATCTTCAATAATATTCCACCATCCTCTTCTTTTGGCTGCCTTGACTACTTTGAAGTCCCTCCCAAACGAGAGGATCTGGAGGAGGACAGATCTGTAACACTTTGTAGCTGGATCAGAAAAAGTCTGCAGACTGCAAGTTGTGAATCTTATCTCATTATTACACATTTGGTCAGAGAAGCCACTTCTTGCATTTCAGACAATTCACCATTTTATTTTTTTGTCATTTTTTCCCGACAAATTACTATGAGAGCTTCTTGCTAGCTTACTGGTAATTACTATCTAGGTGTGCACATGCTTGTGTGTGTTTGTGCCTCAAAGATGCACATATCTTACACATATGAACAGAAATTCCCATTTTGTCATTATCTCAGGATATTACGGTATTTTGCCTCTGATTTTATCCTCCAGCTTTAATATACTCATTTCAGAGTAGAATTTCAAGTCTTTGTGAGAACTGTTAGAAGTCAGGTCACCTGTAGACCTAAAGGTTTTACATCAGAATGAATAAAGCTGCCCCCAAACCTCCACAATCAGTCTTGCACATTCCATCAGCATTTCAGCCAAGTGCAGGCACTCTGGCTCACCATTTAGCTCTTTCCAAGGACATTCAATTTCAAAAATAATTAGACATAAGCTTCAGAAGACCTCTTTTAACTTTACCATTTGCTTAAGTGATAAAGAGTAAAAGGACAGTTCAATTTTGAGCAAAGCATCCAACCTGAACACCTGAACACAACCCTCCTTGGCTAATCTTTACTTACTGACATTTAGCATATTGCTGTCTCTCATTCAGTGTCTCCAGCAGCTCTCTGTAATTTTCAGCCATCAGGAAAAAGTTCTGACAGTCAAGCCTTTTTCCATACTTTTAGAATTCCATTTTTAATGTTGGTGTCTGTTCCTGATCCTTTTCTGAATTACAAACAAGTTCTAGCTATAAACTGTCTGTAATCATGGCTCTCCAAGGATTTCAATGCAACATGAAACCCAGAGAAATCATCAAGAGAGACAAAACCCATTAAAGCACTTGGAAATTAATTTGAGGTCTAACAGAAAGAGTTTTTAATATTAGAGAAATCAGAATCTTGTTCTCCAAATCTTCAAAATTTTTTCCCGATCTTTTGCAGCTGCTTGTTGGTAGCTGGATGACAGCCGGAAACATGGGAGACCACAACAGGAGAGACCATCATACTGTGAGGAGATCTAGTAACTTATATCTCATCAGTGACTCACTATTTTCAAAAGATAGTGTGTTCTAAGATAAAAAATAAGTCAGATATGGACTGGGAAAACACAAAAAAGGCTTGATCTTTTAGCAAAAAGATTTTTATTTCATTTACAACAGGTGTTAGGAATGTCTGTTTTGGAAAGCACTCAGGAAAGATGAAGAATTGTGATGCCTAAGCAGATTCCTGGTATGTGTTGACTTGCCTTCAAATAACTGAATCTCAATGTTATGAATGTATTTTCATATATAGAATAGAGATGCATAGAGATGAACTAATACAGGGTAAATATCATCTAATAAAATTATTTCTGCTTTTAAAGGGGACTAAAATTGCTTACCTTAATTTCTACTTCTCTTATTTTCCTCTGCTTGATTTTCCTTGTATCTGTGGTTCAGGACTCAGAAGTACAACAGATCCTGGCTGCGTCAGCAACTTCTTGTCACAACCAGTAAAACCTGTAAATCATGTCTACACTATCAGGAAGAATGTTCCAACAAGAGAGGCTCTGTAGAGCAACACAGATGGTGCAAGGACCTTTGTCTGCACTGCAGTCAAATTTCTCCAGACAAATTTAGCATGACCCCATGAGCTGATTGCCAATTAGCAGCTAAAATTTATTGTGTGATCTCAGATTGCAGCTTTCACTTCAGTGTCACCTAAAGGGAACACAGTTCATGCTTCCTGAGACTCCTCTGCTATGCAAACCAAGATGCAGTGAGAGAACAATTGCAAAATTCACTTAGAAAGCATCTTTCTAAGCCAAATTAAAACAGTCATGTGGATACATGCTTAAATACCTATGCTGAAGTTCCAGTCTTTGCCCTCCAGAAAATGTAAACAATTCTGCTTTGTGTCTAGGGGCCTGAAGAGAGATCATCTGCTCTGCTTTCTTCCCCTAATATAAGATTAACTGTATTTTTCCTTGTGTTTTCCAGCTTGCTTTCAAAGACATCCAAAAATGTAGACTTATCACTTCCCACATAATCTATTCTGGTTTGTTCCATCTTGGATATTACTTGCTTTACAAATACTTCTAATAAAGATTAAGCTGAGGCTTCCTTCACACTGTTTAATCCACTTCTGCTCATCAAATCCACCACAGACACAGATTGTCCTGTTCCCTTTTGCAATAACCTTCAGTATCCTTGAAGACTATACAGTGCCTGAAAGGAATTTGTATATTTGTACATATGTATGTACAGATGTGTTTATCTTAATATATTTTTAGCTTAAACAAGAAACATAAAATTTATGAGCACTCCCATTCATCCAAGCAAAGATGGAAATTGGGAATTATTTTATCCCTTGATAAAATCATTATGCGTCATAAATTTTAGTTTTGTATCAAACCATTAACAAGGATCTATGATTTCTTTCTGTGTTCATAAGATTTCTATTGCAGGATTTTTTTTAAAGAGCACATTTGTTGTTTTAATAAAAAAGTTTGGTTTTTTTTAAAATCTGTTCTAGCACCTATCACACGTGATGAAAACAATATGCTGGCTCTTCAGCAACATAACTAATCTAATTTTCAACTCTTTTCATACCAGTGTAGGCACTGGGTTTCCAAACATTCTGATCTTTTTAGCACAGTACTTGGAAAATTGCTCTTCCAGCAACGTAGGCTGGGGTAGGTAGATGCACTTGGGATATTCTGCTGGTATAGGAATGTAAGTCTTGGCAATTATTTTGTGTATCGATGTGGGCAGAGAGCCTGAAATTGCAGGTGGCATTCCTGGGAATAAATGGGCAGAGAACTCTCAGTGTTTAGACTCCAGCCCTTTGGTTCCTTTAATTCTTATATGTGAAAGAGAAAAGAGTTTGATGTTGGTTCTAATACTTTAGTCTGTGGGCTGTTGAAATAATTTTTAATATACTACAAGATGATTCAATAAGTCAGTGTATTATTGACCAGATTTAGTATTCAATATTGTGCCTCTAATGTCAATTAATGAAGTTAATTTTTTTCTGCTCTCTGCCAAGGAAATGCAGACAAGGGATGAAAAATATTCTGTTTGAAATTTGAATAATTAAAGGAAGATAATTTAGTGAGAAGTTCAATTTTTTACATAGTTTGTTGCAAGGAAAGGGAATCCAAAAAATGTCTAGCATAAGGAGGCTTTATTGAAGGATTTAGTTTCATCTGTAATCCCCATATTTTTCTAGGCTATTATATGCAATTAGTCCAACTATAGCAATTTCCCAACTGACTTCATTTTTAACAGAATTTCAGACAATGCCATGAACTCATATTCTTCAAAACGAATAAGTTTTTTTATTTAATACCAAGCCTTACAGAGTTAAGCCTCTTCACACATGGCTAAATATCTGGCTAAACCTGCATTATAATTCTGTGCCAAGTGATAACATTAACAAGAGGAAACCCAGTAAGCTGCAGCTGATAATAATTATGGCAGCTAGGAGACCAAGTGTTTCCTTATAGCAGTGCTGTTACAAATCTAATACTCCTTTAGCCTCTCATATGGAAATAAACTTATTGGCTTGAGAGACTGGTGTTTTGTGTTGCTGCATTACATGGCAACATCTAAATATCTGGTGGCAAGAGATCAGTTAACTTAGGAAAGCAAATCCAAGTTATTAGAAAAAAAGTTTTGATATTTTCTTCTTAGCATATGCAATAAATGTACTTATTTCTTCATCTCCTTTGCCAAGTTCTTGTCAGAAACAAAATAGTCAGAGTGTTACACAAAAACAAAATAGTCTGAATTATTATTGGAATAAGTTTAGTTATAAGCATGAGGGGAATTAGTAAATTTAATGCTATTGCGTACATTGTGATTCATGATAACTTCAGGCAGTGCATCTTGCCAGCTTCATCAGAGCTGCTGGAATGAATTCTGCAGCGAATGGATTCCTGGATTATGATATTTTTAGAAACCTTTCTTAATTTAAATTACATTGCCTTTACACACTCATTCAACAATCTTCATACTGAAGTACATACCTGTGGGTGTAACAATCTTTATTTGACAAAGAAATTTTCAGTTCTGTTTTTCTTCAGGTGTAAAAAAGAAGAGAATTTGACTGACATCTGAAGCATAAATTCTCCACTTCAAAATCAGGAAAGATATATCACTTTATTTTTCCACTAGATATAAAAAATAAGCTGAACAACCCTGGTATAGAGCCATAATCTTCAAATTAAGCACTTACTGGTTTTTACCCCACATGAAATCACATGTTGCACTGAGAACTCATTTACCAAACAAGTTTTGAGATATGAAGATGATAAAAAAATCCAAACTCTTTTTGAGGGGCAGACACTCCTGAGAATATAGTCAAAGAAAATCATCATGATCCCACGTTTTACTTTTCCTTTATATCAGACATAAAAATAAATTCGAGAAAATCAGCAGAAAACCTGAAATTTTCACAGGGGTTCCTGCTTTCTGGTGCCTTCCCCTGGAAATCCAGTTTCTTGCATCCTTGCTTTACTGTGGATGGATATAAAGTGTGATTCTTCACCCACTGTCTGTCTGGAAGGTCTTGCCTGTATATCCAAAAGGTAAATCAAGGAAAGCTACTAATGTAAACTGTCTTTTTTTTGGCAAAAGGAAAAAATGTTTCTGATTTCCTTGTTCTAATGTGGATTACTACCACTTTTTTAAACCTTTGATCAGTAGAGATCTCCAAAGGAGGTTATGGTGGAAGGAGAAAGGCATGTGAGTTCCATGAGCAAAGACTCCTTAATTCAGAGCGGGAAAAAATTAACCTACCATTATATTCTTCCACCATGTGAAGGATGGGCCATGAACATTGTGCAGTTAATCTTGATGTAACTTTGTGTTTTCTCTCTCATGCTCTAGCTGCCCTTGCCTTGAATTTAGTAGCTCAGTCATACCACCCCTCCAGTGATCACAAATATTCCAGACAAACGTAGCTGACATGTTTTTCAGTCTTGTAAATATTCTGGCTGAAATACCTAATTTCTTAGCTGACCACAACTTTATCTTTCCAAACAACTCTGGATTCCATCAGTTGACTGAAAGCAAGTTCATGAGTTCAGACCAAAAAGTGAAGAACAGAGATTTTTTCTTACCCAATTACTGCTTCTTGTTTTAATCAACAGAACTTTATCATACTAAAGTCTCCTCCACATGTTCTCTAAGACTTTGGGAAAAGGAATAATTTATATGCATGCAAAAAAGTTTGGATTCCAAAGTAATTCTGGCGTGTATTCTGACCCTCAGTCTTGGCTTATTTCTCTTGAGCAGTCTGTGATCCCTTAAATATCAAAAAATCGACATGATTTTTGGTATTAAATGATAAATTTAAAAAATTTGGTAGAAAATACAGTGAGATAAGGTATGTAGAAGAAAAATGACATTGGAGTGGAAACCTGGTGAAGATAACATCAGGGAGTCATCAAAGTCAGAGATGGGGAAAAATTCATTAGGTCATTTTTCTCAGCAGGGCACAGCATGAGGCCCTGGCATAAAGGGCAGGAAGAGACTGTTCACTGACTTCAATGGATTCACAGCAGATTCTTTTTTGGACTGGTTTACTTTTTAAAGCACAGAGACAGCAGCGTGTGTGGGAATAGTTACTTAGCACACTCCCCAAGTATCAGGATAAGTGTCAGCCCAGGAATGCTCACTAAATGAATGATTAAGTTTGTGTACCATGTCTGCTTGCCACACTGCTGAGCAGCATCTCCCAGCACAGCAGCACAATACTGGAGCAAAAAGAGAGAATGCTTTCTTTTTGAAAGTAGAAGAAAGGAAAAATCACTTGAGTTCAGCAGGAGATTCTATTGCTTTGGTGGGCCTGAACTGACTCACTGCATCTAGTTTTGAGTTACCCTTGAAGAAATGCTGTACTGGCTTGACAAAGAATATTCTGCTTTTTGAATGTGACTTAGCATGCTGACCATGTGAACCAGTGAATGCCCACTATTGATACGGAGTTTTAGGGTTTATGAGAAGTATTAGCTACTAACTGATAACAGTTTTGAGCAAATTCAAGGCAATTCAAAGGAGTTCACCAACATTTCCAAACATGTTCCTATCAGTGGAGGTGGGGTTTGCTACTACACTTTTACCAGAGGCAAGTGAGCACCTACCTGAGTTTGCTCCAGAGCAGGTAAATTACCAGGTATTGTACCTTCATTTCCTCACTGTAACAGCCTGGTACATTGCAGCCTAAGGCTGAGTGACAGCCCAGGGACATCACTTCCCTGAACACTGTTGAAATTTTGACTACTCTTCCTGTCCCAAGGCCACATTAGGATGTTCTGTCTCACCCCATTGTCTGAAACTGGAACTGATTAACAGCTGAAACATACTAAGAGATGTAAGGGGGCTACCTATCACCTAACCCTGCATGGTGGAGTCCAGAAGTACAAACACCTAATTTATCATGGAATGATTTTCTGAAATACTGTATTCATGCAAGAAGCTCAGCATGTTTGAACAATGTAGTCCTCCAGTATTAATCTAATTTTTTCTCAGTAACGCTTGTACCCAGATGAATGTAACTGGGTGTTTGTGAAAGACAGCTGCATTTAGGTAAGAAATAAATTAGAGAAGAGCAAAATGCCATGCATCTGCAGCATGTTTTGTCATTACAAGTGTTTTGCAAGAAAACAAATCTAACCTTTGAAACTTTTATCCTAGATTGTGATACTGCCCCCTAAGGGGAAAAGCAACATCCTTTTCCCTTTTGTCATGGCTGTGATAAGTCTTCTACCAGAGCAGAGGCAGTATTGCCACAAGGATAATGGATATGCTGGGCCACATGCGGGCAGCTGTCACCACCAGCCTGAAAACTACCACAGATCTAATTAACACAGTAATGGGTTTTCCACTCTTATAGTCTCTGAGTGACAGTTTAATAAGGAACTCCACAGTGATCCTGTAAATCAGAACCAAATTTCATCTTAACAAGACACAGCTAAAGTGTTCCAAAAATTAATTCTGAGGAACTTGGTATGTAGTACGTCCAGTGTATAAATATTATCATTTATTTAACTTATTTTAATATATAGATTTGAAAATCATTCCAGGACTACATACTAGCAGTTTAAGAAAGATGCATGTACTTATGAATTAAATCCGAGCTGGAAAAAATTGAATCTGTATAATTTATAAAATTGTCTAATAAGAGGAAACTATCCCACAAATAGAGATTTGCACTGCAGACATCTGTAGAACCTAAAGCCTTTAGACCATTGGTATCCTTCAATTTGGCCTCAATTTAGTACTTAATATGTAAATCTAATATCTGTAAAACAGCTCTATTGGAATTAATTGGGTCCTGTGCTTCAAATGAAATGACTTGAAAGTAAGCCACAAAGCAAAAGCTTGTTGATTTTTAATAAGGTCCATTTACGTTTTTGAGCAAATTAGCAAATTTAGTCCTAATAAATAAAGCAATTTTGAGCATACTTTGAAGTAGAGAAGGTGTTTAAAAGCCTCATTGAATCATATGTGATTTTAAGGGCACACAGGATTGAAGACTATAGTTTGCTATTAATGCAGATTGAAATTATAATCCCTAGGTACTCTAATTGTAGGATAGAAAAACAATTTTTTCTCAGTCTTTTGTATCTTTAATATGTTTTATTTTTATTTGTCTTTCATGGATAAGATACTTAAATAAAGACTTATAAAAAACATGAACCAAAGTAAATCAAATTGCAGTTCCAATTCCAAAACCTCTAAAGAAATGGAAAGACACCAAATACATATATGGTGAGGAAAAAGCAAAATTAGATTACTTTTTAAATTGAATGTTGAACAGATTATTAATATATGGTGGTTTATGAAATTGTCTCTGTTTATACATTGCTAAGATAACTTTTTCCTTATTTCCATAAAAGGGAAATATTTTTGAGGTTGCTGCAGTAACTACACTCTTCTCAGGAATCTGCCTGTTGTGCCCAATGTTTATTAAATCCACATATTACAGGCAGCTTAGTTGACACTTTTAATTCTAGGAATCAAGCACTCCTTTGTTATTATTTAGCCTCCCAATGCAAAATCACTCTCTAAGTTCAATATTCAAGTAAGTGCAGGCCTTGACATGTAAACACACAAACACAGACACAGGTTCATTGTGCTGAAAAAGTAGTTAGAGGCAAGACGGTAACACAGGCAAAAAACCCGAATTGGGTACAAATAAGTGTATTGTGAAAGGATATCAGAATTACAGGGGTGGTTATTTCAAAAGATTGAATCCTCAGCCACAGCTGAGGCTCATATCTGGCCTTAACATGGAAATAAAAAGAAATTGAAATAAAAGATGTTCATGTGGCAAAGTGTCACAAAATATGGAATTAGCCAGTGAAAAATCTCAAGCAGAAATATTTGCTGCAAGTGTTTACCAGAGGAGGTAATGTCATTCTGATCCTTAAAAGCCCTTAAAAGAGTAATCATCAGTGGAAATGTTTAATAACAGAAACAGGTACATAGCTAGACATCAACTTCCCTGAGAGTGCTTCCAATTAGTACCAAAGCTGTAGAGCATGCATAATGGAGAAATTCTATCTATTATTTCAAACAAGAGCAAAGAAGTCTGAGGCCATCAGATTAAAAGATAACTGGGGTATGTGAGAGTGTGAACATAACACTGTAACTTCATGACCCTAACAGAATGAGCAAAACAGGTCAGAATGAAAACATCAGCTTTCAGAAAGGCAGACATCAATGAAATCAGGGAATTGGATGGGAAGAACTTTCCAAATGGCTTCTATTAGGAGAAGGTTTAAAAGAGATTAGTAATTTACAAGAATATCAAGGGCACTGAGCTGCTAAACTGTAATCTCATTGTCATTTTAATCACAAAGTGAACAGCATAGAAAACAAACCCCAGGTCAAACTACTGAGGATGGGTGGAAAAACACAACACTACAATTAAACTTTGGGTTAGAAAAACAAAGTCAGAAAAGGAAAATTGTGGAGAAAATGAATTGCAACAGAAAATGGTTACAAGTATTCCAGAAGAAGGATGAAAACAAGAGAGATCATTAGTCTGCTCCTGCAGAGACTGAAAATGATTGGCACATGATTCTGAAATTTTCTGAACATTTAATGACTTTTTCCACTCTTGCTAAAAAGCTCATTTGCTATCGTAGTTAAGATCAGGCATGAAGGATCAAGGTTTCAGCCTGGTATAGCAAGGAACAAATTGACACTTGACTTAATCAGATATTTTCAAACTGCCTTCATCTGATGTTTTTTTTTCCTCAAAGCACTGAAAGAATTCATAAATAAAAGCTCAGTGTTGGGTTGCATCTGAAAAATTATGACAGATGGATATGAGAAAAATAGCAAAAGTGGTGCATTGCTTTATAGAGGAGGTGCTTGAAAATTGCAGATATCCTAACTGCAGCTGCTTAAAAAAACATAGAAACTGTGAACACACTGAGTAAAGCAGAGGAATGAATAACCACCAACCTTCGTGTCTCAGGAATGAATCATGCCTAACTAGTCTCATTTCCTCCTGCAAAAGGTAAAGGCCTTATGGATAGAGGAGGAGCATCACATGTCAAAGTGCAGTTCCAGTGAGGTTTTCAACACTGTCTTGTGTGCCTTTCCTGGAAGAAATATGGAAAAGTATGGTTTAGATAAAAATGCCACAGGTAAGTGGAAAGCTGAGCAGTTTCCACTCTCGAAAAGGTCTCTGCAGGTTATAAATCTATAAAATGTTTGTATGAATGGCATAGAGAAGCAAAGAGAAGGTATGCTCATTAAGTATGAAGGGTCACCAGGGTGAGAAATTTGTAATTCTTATCAAGAAATTCAAAGAAATCTTGTAAGATTTTAGATGGGATCAGGAAAAAACATGCTGGATTTTTTAGTGCAAGTTATTGTATACAGGTAGGAATAAGCAGGAGAGGCTATTAACTGAAAAACTACCTGAAAAATAACCTGATTTGCAAAGAGAATAAGGATGAGTAACCTTTTTGCTGGGGAGGGGGGGAAGTGGAGAGAGGGAAAAAAGCAATTTCCATGCAGAAAATTTGTGCCTATGACATTTAAAGTAGATTTTCTCTGCTGTCTACATTACTGTGATAAGGTCTCAGCTGGAATATTACAGCCATCCTTAGGTGTTAGAGCAAAAAAAAATTTGATCAAATGAGTATTGGTTGGGATGAGCACAGACGTAGAAAGCATGAAATGCAGGTAAGTATAAAAAATACTGGGTTTGTTTAACCTGAAGAAGGCAAAAGCAAAATGAGATGTACCTTTATTCAAGTATGTAAAAAAAGATTCAAAATTGAAAAATTCTGTTCTATTTCTCCATGACAGACTTCACTAAAATATTTGGCCTAATTTACAGCTTGTAATTAACAAATGTTTTTAAATTTATAATGAGTTCTGGAATACATTGGCTAAAGTGATTGTTACAGTCTCCACCACTGCAGGTCAGACCAACTTCTACATCAATGGATAAACTGGGGGTGGGAGTCTCCTCACCTACCTCTAGACACCTGTCTAGGCTATTTAGATTCTGCTTTCTGTACTCACTAAAATATAATGGACAAATTTAATTACCAGTTAGTCTGGTCTGTTGTAGACCTTTCCTTTGGGATGAGATTGATTTCTCCCCAGGACTGTTCTACTGACACTTGGGAGACAATGAGACAGATGCAAACATCTCTGCTCCAGATACTGAAAAATGGTGAACTCATCTTCTTAGATTATTATGAGACTTGTCAGCTTGCATGGCTCTGGCACATCCACCAAGAAGGTCCATGCAGGTTCTAGCAGTCTTAATGAAGAATTGAGCCTACAGCTTGGCTGCGAGCCGCGCTGCTGCTCTGTTTTGTGGTGTTCTGCATCATCCCATCATGGACAATTGCTGCAGCTAGAAGAGGAGAGGAGAGCATGGTGCCTTTGCTCAGCTTTTGCTCTCATTTGCAGTGCAAGTTTTGAAATTACTGCTGGTGTAATCATTAGACATATATGACTGAGTACACAATAAGGCAAAATTCTATACCTAAAAGGAGAAAGAAGAAATGCAATTGAAAAGTAAAATCTACTCTGTCTGACTTGCTTTCTTTCTTTTTGGTTCACCTAGGGCTTAATAATTCCTTTTACATCAAAGAAGATTCAGATTAAAACTTCACATTTTTTGTCTTTTACAGTTTTCTATTTTAAAAAATCTAATAACTTCCTTTTTATGGCTGTACTTCATTAAGTCTGAAATGTGTTTATGTTCTTACTTTTTGTTATTTTATATTACTAAAATTTGATTGAACATCCATGTAATGGCCTTCTGTACACTGGAACTCTTGGCATATAATATAAAATTCAACATAATTTAAAAAATTTATTGCTATTCAAATGTTCAAACTTTTCACAGACTTCTATTCTCTTCTTATTAGGTATTTAATGTTTTCTTTGAAGTCCCCCTTCAAGTATCCCTAAATTATAGGGCTTCTTCTGTTGAATTGTGCACATAATTCTCATTATCACCAGTGGGAATTACATATGCACATCAAAGGAGTAAAACTTTTATTTGCCTAACAAAATTAGAGAAGAAATGTTTAGAAACATAAGCCTAGGACTGTGTCTTGGCTATGTTTTTCTCTCCTCAGCAGGACTGTAAGACTTCCCTTAATTTTTCTTTTTCATCTTTAAGGGCAATTTAAAAGGCTCTCATTCAGAGGAATAGTATAAAATGCTGTTCATATATACATATTTGGGCTTTTACTTGTCTCCTCATGGTTGACTTCCAGTGTGAGTTAGGCACATTGCTTATACATGTTCCTTTGGCATGCTGTGGCGACACACCTCTTTATTCCTTTTTCTTTTCAGTTGGTGCTATAGCTGCACACAATGGAAAATATTCATGCCCCCCCACCATAGGCACCAACATTTGGTGGAGTTCAGGGCACATAACGTTAGATACCTTGCTTCTTAGCTATCAGTGGCATAATTAAGGTAATTCTGACAAATGTTCCCGTGCGGCAGGAGCACAGTGTAGAGTCAGTGCCTGCAAAGGTACAATACCTCAGTTAGACACCTGAAGGTATGGGGTAATTGCATCCTTGCTCCCAGGTTGTTGTCTCTTAATGAGATTCCACCTTAGAAATTAGGAATAGTATGCTCTGAATTTCATCCCCAAGCCAGTTCTTTCACCTCCCACCTGGAGAATAGCTCTGAAAGTCTGGGCAGCTAATGGACTCTCAAAACATGAGATTTTTCTCAGCAATATGTGTGCAGTTGTTTTATGGCATATAACCTGGTGATAGTAAGAGTCTCTGTATCAAACCTGTGAGCTGAATCAAAATAAGCAGCTCTAACAGATCTGTTCTGGCTTTATATTGACTTAATTTCCTTTTGTATAAAATACATTTTGAACGAAAGTATATTATCACATCCTTTAAAGTAAGTAATGGAAAAAATTTCATAGTCCTTGCTAATTGGTTATTATTATAACGCTCATCATCAAAAAATGATGTCTTTTATTTCTTCATTCTGAACTCTTTTACACTGATTCACAATCATGAGACACCTCTTCACTATCAGATTCCTGTTTCCTCACTAGGCATGTATGAGAGGTTATTAATTCACACATAAATATTTGCTAAGATTTCACAATCAATTAATGACTTCTCAAATTCTCGCATATCTTTCCAGTCTGTCAGCCGTTCTTGTGACTCTTCCATTAAATCTTCTCAGTTTTCCAGTGGTCTCCTTAATCAGTAACTTCTGCTCTTTATAAAGACTTGCTTTAAAAAGAATGTGAGAATTTCCACGTGAGATGGAAACAGTGCCAAGTACAGGTAATCAGACTTCCTTTACCTCCAGAAATTG
This sequence comes from Lichenostomus cassidix, assembly GCF_008360975.1. Lineage (NCBI taxonomy): Eukaryota > Metazoa > Chordata > Aves > Passeriformes > Meliphagidae > Lichenostomus > Lichenostomus cassidix. The sequence continues at coordinate 44,552,060 of NC_139483.1, read as the reverse complement.
TACACACATTCATACTATTAAAACCTTTTCTCAATGATCCTTTTTCCCCCTTGAAAATTTACCCATTACAAGACACCTTTTGAGAATAGTTCCAGGCTTCTTCCTCACCTGGATAGGTCAAGGGAAATAGGGGCAAAGCAGATACAATATTTTAAGAGTTGTTCCTTTGTTCTGATTACTCTGGTAATCAGAGAATCTCCTGTTCAGGTATGCATCCCACACACATCAAGCTAACAGCTTCCTATAACCAATATGAGGCCTCAGCCTTAGTCTGTATCCATTGCTTGCTGCTTGTTCTTTTTTTTTCTGTAGATAATTGGTTTCATTTTCAGGAATAGGAAGGTATAAAGCAGGTTTTACAAGATCTGTTTCCCATAAACTCATGCCTACTGGAACAAATTACATTACTTTCCTTTAAATCTTTATTAATAAAGTCTTATTATCAGTTTGTCCACACTTTACTTCAGGGTTTATGATAAGCGGACAGACATAATTAGTTTGATCATTCCAATTGCCTTTCTTCATTATTGGCTGTTCCATGAGTTATTGAAAATCAACATTAGCTAATGTTAGTGAGAAATTATGAGAGATTCTTCCTGAACTGTGTAAGTGCAAGTTTTCCAATTATTCTAGAAATCCTCATATAAATATGTCCAGCTCCTGTAACTGTTGTTAAAACCTTTCAAAGTTACTGATGCCATAGAAAATAGTCCATCATACGGTGTGAAGTAGTCTTCTGACATCTTCTATAATAATATCTCTTTCTGAATGCTTTAGCCTGTCATGTAATTGAAATGAAAGGGTAGAGTTTGCCAAATCTCATTGATCAGCTAGATTTGATTTATCTGTCAAAAGATGAACCCCCTAATCAAGGAAAAGTGTGATCAATACAAGTCCAGTTTCTTGTATTCCATGCTCTTTAAAATAAGCTTCATCCTTAAATCTGTCTGTAGACATCCTTATGCTTTTCTAGAAAGTTTATCAGTTTCCTGAGTTCCTAGCTTTAGTTTATTGCTATAAACATCCTCTTCCTTTTGTTTGTATTTTTCCTTTAAATTGTATTATAGCTGGTTTTACTTCCAATTTAGTCTTGATTTACCGTGACTTAATTGGATGTCTATTAAACTGTTCTGAAACAATGCAATCAAAAAATTTAATCTTTAGTTCATCTCTCAAATGATTTGGCTCAGGATTTATCCTTTATTGAAAACTGCCTTTTTAAAGAAAGAAGAAAATTTTCAATTTTTTTTTTTCCATATAACAAAACAAAGCATATTATGACCTCTTGTACCTCAGCATCAGCTCAATATAAGGTCTACTGAAGGACTCTTCTTTTTCCAGGTACTACTTTATGATTAAACTCTTGTTTCCTAGCAATTGCATAAAGAGATTTCTGAAAATCCCAAAGATTCAGTGTTGGTATAAGTACACATCAAGAAAACTGCAGCTGTTCTCAACAACATTTAATATAAGAATTATAAAAATAAAGCCTCAAGTTGAAAGTTGTGTCTGTTTTTTGTTTGATTCTTTATTTTTTATTTAAGTAAACTGGCTTATTCTAAAGTAGGCCTAAATGAGAAGAAAAACCCTTTTTGAAGCATCTGTAGTTTTATTTTACAATTTTCTATTATGAGGTTATCTACTAGAGAAGTTAAAAGTCATCCAGCCAGAAACTTCAAGAAAGTGAGTTTTCAAATGTATCCGTTCATAGTGTATTTATGACTTTGATGTCATAGTAATGTTTCTTATTGTAAAGTTTAACTTTTCTGTTATTTGAGATGAAAGGGGATTATTCACATATTGAGGTGTTAATTAGCAGTTCCCATCGATATTATGGGTTATTTATAAAATTTATCCATTGAACAGAGTATGCATACAATAATAGTAACAGTCCAGTTCTCACAGTAAATAACTCTGATTATTCTCCTGAGGAAAAGAGTTTCTAAAGGTCATTGTATTCTCCACAGTTAAACAAAAATAAAAATTATAGTATGTGATGGAGATGAAAACAATTTATCTCACAAAAGGAGCATAAATCTTGCCTCTGAATCAGGCAGACACACAGACTATACTGGTTGGGCTTCTTGGCTGCCTCCCACACTGAGCCTCCAGCTTCACCCAGTACAAATGCACAACTTTAAGATGCCTGTTCTTGTCCTTGGTCTGAAACTGGCTTAAAAAAGACGTTAGTGGATAATTGCCAACATGTCACTTACAGCACTTCTGTCACAGGAGCGGAGAGAACTTTGTCCCAGCCTGGTGAAGCACTAGGATGGTGCTCTGGGATGCCCATGACGAGGAAGCTTCCATGGGGAAGGAGTAACATCTACCTTCAGGTTACACTCAGGAAAAGAGCAGAAGGTGAATTCAGACAGCAGCTGAAGCAACAATTTGCTGTAGTTCTGCCTGTGGAGCTCTGCCCATTCCCACCAGAAATTCCCAGTGGGGCTCTGCATTGGTTTGAGGGTGGTAAATGCAGACAGATGGCTTCATTTGCTCAGTCAACTCCATCCTAAAACTAATTACTTTTAAAGGCAACAGTGTTTTTCCTCTGGGAAAAAACAACTTGCATCAACATATATAGGTCCCATAATTACTAGTATGATCGTCTGTGTAAGAGAAAGTGTGAACTGGAGCTCCATTAGTAAAGAATATATTTCATATATACACATTCTATTTTCTCTCTAAAGCACACAAGTGTGAATAATTCTATGAAATGTCATCAGTAGCCTTGTTACTGTAAGTAATTCTATAATATCAAAACCACACACTGCAGTAACTGAGGAAATTTTTTATGTTTTTTCACAAATTGGTTATTTTTACACCACTCATCCATGAGAAAAATTAATTGCACGAGGAAGAGTTTGAGAGTTAAAAACAGTTTGGGTTTGTAAACAGGGGACTAGAAAATAATAAAAAACTACAGTATATTATGTGTCTAATTGTATATAAAGAAGTTATACCAGAATATGTTTGTAAGTGTCAAAAAGTTTATATTAAGCAAATTGCTTTATCAGTCTTTGGCACCAGTCTTTATCTATCTTGCCACCTACTAATCATACTCAGCTGCATTCCTAATTTTCATGGGCAGCTGTGGATACCAATTTACAGGACCAACAAGGGTAATAGAAACCTGTAGGTGGAATTTATCCCTGCTCAAACAGCTGTAACAAGACAAAAGCATGCAATAATGTGACCAGCAGGAGTGAACAGAAAACCTCACACCCAGCAAGAGTGTCACTTGCACTTGTCCATCAGGGAATGCTGCTCTTTTGCAGAAAGAGCTGGTGTGGGGTCATGCTGGGGACATCTGCCATCAAACACCTCCCTCCTGCTCCTGCATCTGCAGCTTGAGTGGCCAGTATGGACAAATGACTTCCCAAGGGCTTCCATCTACAAAAAAATGCCCACTCAGCACTAATATTACCTTTGATATATTCTTGTGGGCTACCAACGTGCAGAACAAAGGAAAAGTACCAATAAGTTAATAAATTTTTGCAATCTTTTGTTTTGAAAAGTTGGTGAGCATTAGAGCTGTCAGGTTTCAATTTTAAAGAAGGCCGAGTTTGGAGTCCTCCATATCCACCTCCAATAATTCTCATTGCATTCCAACTAGGACTGGTGGACTCTGAGTGATGCACTAACCTTGAACATACTCAGGACTAGAACAGCTCCTGAAATGCTGCCCCCCTCAAATCTTTTTCAGAGCTAGTTCAAAGAGCTCAAGCATTTTCACTTGTCTACTGCACAGCAGAGAAGACACAAGGCACATATCACTCACAACACATCAATAGTCTTTATTCCTCTGTTTCCAGTTCTAGTTGGATTAGAAAAAGGGATGCATAATTTGGATCCTTCTTTTGGAAGTAAATGTATAAATTTTAAAATATTTACATATAGCTTTTATAGTATTTTCTGTAGATGCCTATAAACCAGAACAGAATGAAAGTATCTATTTTCCTACAAATTCCACATTAACAATTGTGAAAAAAGTTTTCAGTAATCAGATAGACTTGGTTGTGTTCAGAGAAACACATCAATAAGGGGAATGTATTTCCAATTTTTCTTGCAGCTATCTTATGAATAACAAAAAACATTATTTAGTTACCTTTTATTTTCTGTAAAGCAATAAATGAGATCTTTTGGATTATAAATTTGTTAGAATGGATTAGAAAATATGATAAGCATATTTTCAAAGGTTTTCAAAGTTTTTTTCAGTCATTTCCATTATAACTGCAGATTCTTAAACTGCAATAAAACTTTGATAATTCCCAAGGCCATACATTTTACTGGGACACAGTTGTCTTCATAGCACATGAAATTAAATGAGGTACAAATAAAAGCAGGGTAATAAGGCTTCTCATAGTTGGAGGCCAATATTTTCTGTTAAGGACACAGCTGAAATGTACCTGGAATTTCAAGGATCATCTGCAATAATGAAGTTGTAGTAATTTCTTATTCATTTATGAGTGAACAGAGTAAACATACTGATATGAAATTGGAACCTGTAAACTTCAGAGGTAGGTCTGAGAACTATAATCATTGCACAAAGTTTAAAAGAAGTCAGGTGTATCTAATGGCAGTTAAAAAGTTTTGTTCTCTAATATCTAAGTATGAAAATAATAATTATATCTGAAGTCCACTGAAGAACAAAGAATATGGTATTAACTTTTCATTCCTATTGCTCATTATCCTCATGAATGCTTTTTAATCTCTTTGCTTTAAATGTCCTTCAGAAATATAATACTTGAACTATTATGAGATCCAGGAATTACACATAAAGATATTTATTGCCAGGTTTGAAGTGTGATTTTGACTGCAGAATTGCACTTGTATAAGGAGCATGTACAAGTACATATATCAGCAGTACAATTTCTATTTCAGTCAGACGTTACTGGGCTGGTTGCATGCAATGGCATAAAGTTTAATGACTATGCTATGGTCATTATGCAGAATATGGAATACTCCTAATTTAATTAGGATTATGTCTTCGATTCAAATTTTGAATAAATTTTCAGATTCTTGGCCTTGATGTTTTGCAGTGAGGATACTTTTGCTATTGTGGTTTGCATGCGGTAATACAACATATTCTCATGAAAACTGATAAATGTAGGAGCTAAAAATTGCTTATACTTTGAAATTATCTTTTGTACTGACATAGAAACCCAGCTCTTTTTTTTAAGGGAGTGTGGAGTCCTCCATTGTGCAACACTTCAGACTTCAGAACTGAGGATATTTTCTTCTCTACAACATAAGTTTAGGTTGATCTGATTTATAAGTAAAATATTGATCAACTAATAATGGCCTGCATTTCAAAACTATCAAGTGAGTTTATTTTAACAGAAGAGGGAAAGATAACCACCAAATGAAGCACAGTGAAAACAGTCTTTGTTACTGTCTGCCATGTTATAAAAACTGGCATAATACTCAGTGTATATAATGAAAAAGAAAACCGGGAGAGCAAGCCTGTGGCTTTTGCCATAGTTATAAGCAGGTGCAATTATAAATTTGAAGTGAATTTAAAGAGAATAGAACAGTCAGATGCAAAAAGACAAGCCACTTTTAAAGTTGAATCACTGCAAGATTTCTTATGTGTCTTAAGGAAAAAGTCTACCACTGGAAACTTTGGCAATGAACTTTGTAACAAAAGAAAAACTCCCTATGTAATTATCACTTCAGGTGAAACTGTTGAGTTCAGCTGTTAAACGCAGATTCAATGTGACATCAAAATTCAAGATTCTGAATACTGATGAATGCTGGAGTACTTTGATTCTGTGATTTACCAAGCAAAATCATCTAAGAAATTTCATCTTTATAATGCAGTTAGAATTTCACAGATCTTAAAAAAAACAAAACAAAACAACTTTATTAAAGGTTCTTCAGGACAGAAGTAAACACCTAAGTCTTTCCTGAAGTCTAAATGTCATGACAACAGACTGCTTTGAGAAACAATTCATATTGCCATGCAGGCTTGTCAGATTCAGGGTTTTTTCACCTTAAATACTCATGGATATACAGACACTGTCCAATTGCCTCTTTTCTTGGCATTACTTTGTCTCTAATTCCTTTCTCTACCTCCTATTCTCATTCACTTTAGACCCTCATTTTCGTCCATATTATCACATATGCATAGTTCATAGCTGCATTGAGTGTTACACAGGAAATTCAAATGAAGTTCTGTAAATCACAAATGGATGCTATTTTCTCAACTCCCTGATTTTTTTTATAAGGCAAATGTGAAAAATTGAAAATTAATTTATGTTCCATTTAGAACTGCATATCACAATAGCGGTGGCATAGCATTTATGGGAATTGTCTGTGTAATTAAACTTTCAAGTAACAATGGAAATCAATTTGAAATATATACTGCCCTTTCAGATCTTATAACTAAATTTTTATGATGTATTTTCTTAAATAATTACTTTTTGAGAAAATATTTATCATAATTTCTCATCGTTCCAGCTAATATTTTTCTCAGTCTCCCAGACACAAAGACTTGTAGTTGAGTACACAAAATAACTTTTGTGTTATAATAAATGTCAAATGATACAAACTCAAAACTTTCGAAGTTAAGTTCAATAGAGAAATCAGTTCTTGGTACGTGCCAAGGGCTTGAGTCCTTCATGAAGAGGTCAAACACAACAATTGAAATACTCCTGCTCTCCAAAATCAGAAAGACTTGTAAAATTTATTTTATCTACTTTTACTTATTTATCTATTATTGTTTATTAAGGCAAATAATACTGAAACATATAATTGTATTAAATGCTTAACTCTGCTCTGTTCTAACTCTTAAAAGTACAAATCTCCAGTAATTCAAGCACTCAATTCAAAATTCCAATTGGACTAAAATCCCACCTAAAGAGTAAAGTTTAATCTATTATTTCATAGGAATTTGTGGTTAGAATGGAATCTGTATATTTCCATATATAACCAATCATTACACTGTTGTATCAACTAAAGGACTAAAGTTTTCTATATCAAACTCAAAGGCTATGAATTTGAAAATCTAGAATAAAATGTTTTAATTCTATGAATTAAGAACTTTATCTACTAATACTACAAGAGAGAATTTCAAATGAAAATTTTCTAAGTCCAAGATCTAACTTGGGGAGGTAAAGTTAACACTTTTACCTTACTTCTAAATCCATACAAGTATCTTTTAATGATAACAATACAGCAGTCCAATTGACTACAAAGTATTTCCAATTGTAGTAAAAATGCTTAAGAGAAGATGTAATCTGCTCATGATGGTTTGGACAAGGACAGTGAAGGAAGACATTTAAGATTGTTCTTTCCACAGAGACAGCTAAGATGTAACTGCAAAAACAACCCCAAAATTAAGTGAATCAGCTTGGTGACATGTTCCTAAATGTGTGAGATTTCCAGACTGATCAAATGCAGCTGGCTATGATTAACCAGTCTTTAATAATAATGAAATACGTTGCACTGCAAACTGTCTTTTCAGCTTCATACATCCTAAACTGACAGTAACAATTTTTGAGGTTTAATTGTGATCATAATTATAGTGAGCAGTATCATGAACACACAATACATCATTTGATGACAATTCCTTTGTAACAATGCCTAACAGCCTTAGTTCAGGAAAAGCAAAAAGCCTTCATTCGCATTGTTCTGTTCAACCTTTAGAGCTCTAATATTTTAAATATATTCTTTAACAAATTGCCTTATTAAAGCCTTTATGTGAGTTGCCAGTAGAAGTTAGAATTTTATTGCAATAATGTAGTAAGCAGAGAACACTTTCATAATAGAAAATGAACTGGAGATATGTAAAAGCATGTAGTTACTAATTGTTCTAAAGAATCTCGACTATCAATTGACCTTTCATTCATAGGCAAGCTGAAGTATAATACCATGTGTGCTTACTGTGGCTTTTAACTATTACAAAGAACATGACAGTGACTGAACAGTTGGGATATCATTGCAAATCCTAGATCTGCAAGAGAGTGACAGGGTTTCTGGATGTGCTTCACCTGCTTTGTATTTATCTACACACATCCAGAAGCAAATAACAACTGTAGTCTATATAAAAGTCCTTCTTTGTCTATTTGTTGCTTCTCTCCTGGGATGGCATACTGGAAAGAAAAACAAAAGAGGCAGGAACATTACTTGAATGATGTCCATTCTCAACCAAGGAATCTTAAAAAAATTTAAGTCTGTGTTTTAAGTAGTTTGCATTGCCATAACTTGTGTTTCCCTGAAACATAAATACAAGAATAAAAGTAAAGGCAGCATAATCCAAGCATTATCAGTAACTGATCAAACAGCTGTAAGAAAGAATCTTGATTAGTTTTGTGTTAAATGACAAAGGAGACCTTGGATGCCATCTGGTCAAGGGAAGTGCTCCTTCCCTTCTGCTCAGCACTGGAGAGGCCACAGCTGGAGTGCCTTGTCCAGGTCTGGGCTCCTCAGCACTACAGAGACATGGAACTACAGGAGAGATCCAATGAAGGGCCACAAAGGCGATTAAGGGACCGGAGAATCCCTCCTATGAGGAAAGATTGAGAGATAAGGGGCTTTTCAGCGTGGAGAAGAGAAGGCTCAAACGTGACCTTGTCAACATATACAAACACCTGAAGGGAAGTTGTAAAGAAGATAGATCCAGGCACTTTCCAGTGGAGCCCAGTGGCAGGTTAAGAGGCAGTGAGCAAAAGCTGAAATAAAAAAGGCTCCATCTGACCTTCAGGAAACATAATTGCTAGGACGGTGACAGAAAACTGGCATGAGTTGCACAGAGAGATTGCAGAAGTCTCCATCCATGGAGATATTTGGAAGTTGTCTGGACATCTCCATCCATGGAGGTATTCAGAAGTTGTCTGGATGTGATGGTGGGCAGCCAGGCCTAGATGACACTATGTGAGCAGAGGGAGTGGAAAATGTGAACTTCAGGGGTCCCATCCAATCTCAAACATAGTTTCAGGCAGGCACAGGCCAACACATAGTTTGTACAATTGTTGCCAGAGCCAGCCTGCAGCATCATGTAAACTTCTTCTCACATGAATATATCAAGAGGATTTGTGGAATACATCAGAAAGGCATTAAAGAATATTATCCCCTCTATTCTATTAGTCTCTCAAGCAGCTGGTTGCATCTAATACAAATGGAATATGTATTATGCTATTAAGACATCTCTTTTTCTGTATTAAACACATTGTACATGCATGTAATTTAGAAAAATAAAAGTCATTTCCTTGCACAGGATGAGATTAGACAGCTTATTTTTCCTTTTTAATATCAACAGAACAATGACTCTTCAAAAAACTAATTGAAATCTGCATTAAAACACTATAACCACTATTCATTTTGCAGAAAAAAAGAGAGGTACTGAAAAGCAACCCATCTACCTTAGCACTTTCTACAGTATCTATGCAGTGTATAAGAAAAGAGACCAAAATATTCAATAAAATTGTTTCCTAAGATTTATATACAGAGAAAATAATCTCTCTCTCAAGATGCTTGCAGTCCATCCAGTGTGTTAAGGAGTGATTTCAATCAACATCAGAAACCTCAATGCAAATATAAACCTTTATATATTTCATGTTTCCTATTACTGTAAATGAGAAAACAGCCCTCTTCTCTTTGTTGTCAAGGTTTTGCTGGAGCATCAGTAGGGAAATTTCACTGCCTGCATTCCTTAAAACAGCTACCACCCAAGCATCTGGCCACATGCTGATGACAGAGAGGCTCTGAGAGGAGCTGCAGGGTCTCTTTGCTGTGGGACATGCAGCTGGCCCTTGTCACTTTGCTGAAGTGAAAGCACCTGCCTAGCTCAGGCACCTCTGCTTTATTCATCTTTAGTGGAGGCAACTGTGTGCTGAGAAGCAAGGTCAGTAATTGCTGCAGCATGGGGAAGCTCATTTGAGCCATGCTGATTTCAGGGCAGAATCTCTGCTGGTTGCTTTTGTTTCCCTTCAGTCAATTCTCACCTCTATTTTGGTTTTTCCTTAGACTCAGCTTCCGATTGATTGATCATCTTTTGCTTGTCCCTTTCCTGAAAGGAAAATGTGTCCCAGAAAATACCCCAGCATTGCAACCTGAAAGGAAACACTTCAAGTTACTATTTCAGTCATAAACTGTCATCTGGCCTAGCGCCCTTCTTTAAGCTCCAAAGAAATGACTATGACGTATCTCTTTTTTTTCCCTGTGTTATAAGGAGAAGCAAACAGGCACATCTTAGTACATAAACAACCTCAGAGCATTAGGATAGTATGACTTTAGGTTTCTGCAGGTGTTTTCTATATCTGCTGAAATTCAAGGCAGTTGGCCCCTTGCTGTGAGAGCATGCCTGTATTTTCAGAGGGCCAGCTGATGAAGTCGTTTGATTGTTTTGAAGAGGTGTGATGCAAATTAATACTCAGGCTTTCTTTGCTGTAACTTTTCTCATCCATGCCCTCTGTTCTGTCTTTTTCTGACTTCTTCAGTCTTGGCTTCTTGCCATTTTGGCTCACCTACCTGAAAGTTTTAGGTGACACAAGTGGGGCTTTTTTTGTCTGAAGGTGCCCTATACTTCTAAACATATATTCTCATAATAGTTTTCCTTCAAGTCTGTTAGTAACTAGTGTTTTCTATGTAATTGTTGTGTAATTGTTGGTTATAATTGAGTAAGTATAATTTTATAACAGAAATATAATAATTTTATTTTACAAATGAATGAATTAATGACTCTGTTGATTTATAACTTGGAAGGCAGAAAAACCAAACCAAAGCCCAACCCTCCTCCCCCTTCAGCCAAAAATTTAAGAGGCAAATATACATAGAGTTTAGGAAAGATTTTATTTCATGAGTACCCTGATGTTAAGGAGGACTAATTTTGCTTAAAGATATGCAATGTATAACTTTAATTGTTACTTATTTCTTCTGCATTTCTTATTCCTGAATATAGACAGCTAAAAATAGGCATTTAGTTTAAAGCTGCTGTCTACAAACCCTGCATCATTAAAGGAAAGAGTGAGGCATTTCTAAACTGGCATACTCATTGCTGTCTGGGAAGCTCTCAGTGCCAGATCAATCCTACCAAGAGCTGTTTTCCCTGGGTTGTTCACGTAGGAAGCGCAGATGAGATGATTCATTTGGCCTGTCTTGCCTGACTCATAGACCCTTTATGAATCCTGCCCAAGGTATGTACAATTTTGGGTGGAAACTCTGAAATTATTGGAGAATTTTTTGTTTGTTTGTTTGTTTACTGAAATGAGTTTAACATTTAACCTCTTAATCTGATTACAAATATTTAAACCTGAAGGTTCTTTTGTAAATATAGCAAAAGGAATGGAATATTTTGAAGGACAAAGCTTGCTATACGATGTTTTAACATTTGCACTAAAAGTAATTGATCTTTATAATCTCAAAATCCATATATTGGTGCATAGGAGCAGTAAGGATGTTTATAAAATGTCTATATGTAAAATGAGACTAATCATATTTGCCAGTATGGCACAGCTAAGAAGACCTGAATTTACAGCATTTGGAGTCAGTTCCCTTCAATCAACAGACTTTTCTTCTACAAAGACAGAAAACTAAGATATAAAAGACAACTTCGAAGAAATCATCTGTGACAAACCATCAAAATAGATCATAATTTGCATTTGCTTATGAAATAGTCCGATGTGCATTAATCACTTGGAGTCCTTGGCAAGGGTTCCTCATATCTGTGTTTCATGGAAGAACAGTTCCTGACAGCTATCTCTAACTAGCGTTACAGAAATAGCTGACTTGAAAAGTAAAATGCTAGAATATAGAAATAACAGTGAAGAGAATCTGTATCTCTGCTATTTCCCCCCGGCCCCATATATTTTCTTAGACTTTACTATGAGAACTTCTATAAAATTTAATTTTCAATATGAAGAGTTAGAAGTTGATGGAGAAAAAGTTTGTTACTGGTTTCCATCTGTTTTGCTGTGGACTATTACTGCTTTCAGTCTTGCATATGGTTAGTGGCTAGTGGCATTGCCACTCCAGTTCCAGCCTGTCAGGCAATGGAAATGAGCCAGATCACTTATAGCTTCATCTGTGGTAGAGAAAGAGGCAAAGCTATGTTCAAGAAGACAAGTCCATGCTCAGTTTTGAAGTGAGATCTATTTATCACTTCAAGCAATGATCTGAAACAAGTGGAATACATGCACAAGAAGGCATAAAGCAGATTAACTCCTAAGAGAAACAGTAGCATGTGACACGATGCTATTGCAAAAGAGCAGACCCTCTCAGAGGTTTGCACTCAGGTAAATTTGTCAGGCAGGTTTGAAAGAAAGCATATGGTGAATTGTGTCTTTGTGTGCTCACAGCTGCCACACGTGGTCAGTGAAGGAGACTCGTTTATACATCCAACCCAGACAAATGGTGACATCTCCACCACCACCTCAATTCCTATCAGGATTTTGTAAAATACCTCTGAACATGCGTTCTGCTAGACAGGTCACTCCACCAAGAAAACCAGGTCAGAGCATAGCAAGCCATTTGTCTAGGAGTGTCTAATAATGAAATATTAGAGGATAAGAACAGATAATGGAGATCTTTAGCTCATTTTATTTTCCCAGCAATCAGTGGGAAGACTTCTAGAAATTTCCTGACCTAGAGTTTGAATTCAAGTCATCATATATGACAGGCACAGCTGAAACTACCTTACACTTGATGTGTTTATAAATTTTGTGTGAAAATAGACTCTCTTATGGGAAAAGGAAGGCTTCCTTTAGATTTTAGTCTGGTACCCAATAAAATCTCAGTTTACAAAAACAATAAATAATTAATTTTATCTATATTTACCATAACTTTATCAACTGTATAATTTCTTAGATCTCCCTCCAGGTGAACGTTTTTCAAAGCAGAAGTTTCAGATGAATTTTCATCCTTAATATAAAAGCATTCCCCCACCATGACATTGTGGTGATCTTATTACTCATATCTATAGTTCTTAATTTAATTGTTTTACTATATTGATTCTGAGAAATTTCTGTGGAAAAATGAAAAAATGGAATCCATAATTTTTTATTGATAAAAAGAGCATTCCCCAAAAACCAGCATCCATCGAGGCAATTTTCTGGTGCCAGATATTGACCATATTGAGGTAACGAGAACATTTGTTCAAATAAGAGGTATAACTAAATTACTAAAATCGGTAAGATACACATGATCCCCTGGAGTAATGGTTAAATATTTTGATGCAGCATTTAAGTTAATTCAACATTTTGAATTACCTAATCTACTTGAGGTTGTCAAAGTGATCTCTACCCTTGAAAAAAATCTGTTTAAAGACAGAGTATTTCAAATTAAAATTTTCTGACAGCTCCAGGGACCAGTTTTCCAAAACAGAACATTAGTATTAGCACTGACTGATCTTTCACAGAACTTCTCTGGCAATAACAGTTACTTTTTTAATTTTCTCACTCTGCAGTTATCTAGATGAGAAACAAGCAAGAAGTTAGTCTTTGCTTCAGGAAATGTAGTGCAATCACATGTAAAACTGCCCACATGAAGATCATAGAGTAACAAAGGAAAACTATCATAGAACTACCTTAAATTTGACAGTACCCATATAGGCATTTATTATGATGAAATACAGACTCATAAAAAATCAAAATAACTATTCTTTGGGATTAATTTTGCATACATCTTGTAGATATGCAATAAGAAAAAGCATAAAAGTCAAATAGAAATGCAAAAGGAAGGTTTTCTAAAAAATTAATGAAAAAACACTTAATTCTTCTTGGATGCCTATGGCAGCACAATGAAATTTAAGAAATGTTTCTCTCTGGCAAACACATATTCTTCTGTTGCTTAGAAGTTCACTCTTTACTACTACAGCAATATGTATATTGGAGTAGATTTAGCAAAGAATAGAATTTCCACCAGGTTCTTTTAAAAGTTTTTTTTTATTTAATGTTCTCTCGTTGTAATTAAAAAGTAATTAATTCACATCCATATTTTTTCTGTATTTATAACCTCACAAATGGCAGTTTTTCAGGTGTTAAGAAATCAGACATGAGAAAGTCAGTTTTTCAAGTTAGTCAGCCCTGACAAAGGGCTAAAATTTATAATTGATATGTATGAAGCAAAGTAATAAAATATGAACCGATAGCATTTTGACTGTTTTTCTAATTTCCTGGAGTCAGTCCTCTGGAACAAGAGCTTCATAGTTTATATTCTTTTTCTCATTTCGATATTATCAATATGGTATTTTATTTTGCTATCAGTGAAGAAAAAAGAATTTTTCTGTTCTGCTCTGTCTCACTTTAACCACTAAGGCTGTTTCATTTTTTTTGCATAGGACAATGAGTCAAGGATATGGAAATTTTTGTGTCTAGCTATTCCTAATGTAACACTAAATTCTTAAACATCACTAAATGATGAGTTACTTTGTTAATAGATATGTAGCTTCACAGTCTACAGCACTGCTTACTAGGCTTTTTTTGGAATAAGAAAATTTTAAACAAGAACGTTGGTTAATTGAAAATCAGTCATAGAAATACCTTCTGTGATCACTCAGCCTGACTTCTTAACCTTGGTCCTGATATTCAACCCTGCAGTTCTACTGAGTCCAGTAGCTTGTTCTTTGATTGATACAATCATTCCCTTTGAATGAATGATCTGGCAGAGTTTAGCTGAAGTTCATGTGAACTGTTATTACTAGTGTACAGAATACACCTGTTTGCTTGGTGGCTAAAGAGATCCATTTTCCATTACATGATGACAAAACCCCAATATGCTTGCAAAATTCTACTAATGTCCCATATGTTTTGTTAGATTATTGTTGTTTCTTTAAAACATCATTTCCCTGTAAAATCTTTCTTTTCAGTACCATGTAAAGTTTTTGCTTTTATCAGAAAAAGGATATATATACACACATATACATATATATATATATGTTAAATATATATTTATATCTATAATATTGGATGTAAGTCTCATGAAAACAAAGGAAAAAGCAAAACAGAAGTTAAAGCAAAGATAGAAGACATGGCAATTATTAAGATGTATTTGTTAGACTAAATGACTGAAAAGAATTTTATCATTGGCTATCAAAATACTTTACAGATTAAATTAAATTAAATAGATATTTTTTACCAAAAAGTTAGTACCTTAACATTTAAAAATGTTAAATTTGCCCAAGCAATCTTGAAAGCTCCTTTTTAATGCCTTTACATTCAGTAGTTCTTGCAATATGAATGAAAAACAGGGTACTTAGTCAGACTCAAATTAAAAGGGCACAGCTGCTTTGATGGGAAAGTTTCCAAAATACTTTTTCAGTGCTTCACTGGAACAACCATATTTAAGCATGAAACTTTCCGGTTTTCTTGGGCGGACAGAGGCAAAAACTTCCTTTTCTTTTTTTGTTTTTGTTTTTTTTTTTTTTTCTTTCCCCAAATGCTAATGTGATTTATTAGGGAGGAAGGGTTGGGTCACCACAGTATTCATTTCAGGAATAAAAGTCCCACTGTCTCCAGCCAAGCCGAGATTTAACTCCTTCAGTTTTGCCTTTAATTTTTAAATGGAGTAAATCAGTAGCTTACTGATGAAAAACAAGAAAATAACCAGTAAAAAATCTGGGAAAAACTTTAACAAAAAGCAAACCATGCCATTTCAAATAATTTTAATCTGAACATATAACTGGCCTCACTTTTGTGTAAAACTCAAAATTTAGCCAATGCTTCCAGAAAATTTGGCCCTTTGAGATTTCATTGCTCCTAATTCTCATAAAAGTAGCATGATTTTAGAATTATTCTGAAAGCTAGAAATAATCAGCTACACTGTGAGTTTATGGTCTAGATTCAGCTTCATTGTAAGAAAAATCTACGTCTGTAAAAATTCAGTTCTGTGAAAAAATTACTTCACTCAAACGTAATCTTGCTTAAGTGACTTGTTAACACTTAAAAAAGCCCTGAATTTGGCTGTAGATTTAGGACAGATTAAATACATAGGATAAATGATAGAAAGTAGTACAATGAGAAAACATGAAAAAAAAAAGATAAGAAAATGGTAACATATTTAAATGTGACAATGGTGGGTGGTTTGTCTTACTTCAGGGGAGACTCAAATGGTATATCTAGTGGAAGGGGGAGCAAGCTGTCTTTGAGCCCAGAGAGGCAAGACAGATTTTAATCCCTCCTGGGTCCGAATTCCCAATAAGACATATAATAGGGCATTTAGTGTCTCTGTTTCAAATTTGTTGATCAAAGAGTAACAAATCAAGTCAGTTTTTTTTTTCTCTTGACAGACTAGTGCTCAAGCCTAGCACCTTTATCTTCTGCTGATTTTAAGTCTTCAGCTTTTCTGTGCACATCTGCCTTTGAGGGCTCGTCACTTCAAGGGCTCTTGGCTGTTTCCTTGCTGTATGGACTTCATTTCCATGTCTGCAAAGGCAGTACCGACCCAAAAGTTCTGCTTAATCATCTAGCAAGTGTCCTCTCTCTTGCTACTTTTCCCACAGAGTAATATCTTTTAGAATTAATATATAGCATCCCAATTAATTTTTATTTTCTCCCTTAAAAGGAGCTTTAGTCTGTGTCCTTTAGGTCTTTTTTATGTCGACAATGTAAAAAATAGAAGCATTCACATCTACAGGGCAGTCATAAACCCAACAGCAAAATCGTAGAGAAACCAATAGCCCTGATTTTTAGTTTGCAACCTGTTTCATGTTCTTTTCATAATCTCTTTCCATGTAATTAGCTTATATAACAAACATTGTATACCTCATGTGGATACTCATAGAGCTGCTCTTTTGAATCTCGTGATATCAGGGCCACAAGTTCTTGTATTTTCCTTGATTTGAACAGGTGCCTGGTACAGTCATGAAATTTATGACCTCATCAGAAGAGGGGATTTTACCTCCCATTTTCCTAGAGAATCAGACCCAGAATTTCAAACAATTTGAAACTTTTTCCCCATGTAGCAGCCTTACAAGCATTCTGAGAATGTGCTTTTCCTCTATTTCAGATGGACCTAAAAGTGGAAATAAAAATATCCCTCATTTGGAACTCCTGTAATCAATCACATATTTAACAGAGGAAAAATATATGTGCAGCAACAAATTATAGATATTCACTCTCATTTTCTCTTCTTAGATACCTCAGCATTCTCAAATGTGTTTTATTCTTAGACCAAGCGAGTATAGGATCCTTTGATAATTTTTGAAGTGTCTGTCTTTAGGAAAATAAATCTCCTTGCTTTCTTTGCCCAGATCTCCTCTTTTCCCACTCTGACATTCTCATAAAACCACTTTATTCTTTCCCCTTATTGTTTGGTCAGTAAAGGAAAGCAATAAGAAGGGATTACAATTATGAAATTCTTTCTTGCAGTAAAGTTTTTCTCTCATTCCACTATTAGAAAAATCACTATTAGCAATCAATCATTCTACTATATAATTTTCTTTTTCTACAGCCTTACAAGCCTTGTTTGAAGGCTGTAATACTGACACTTTATTCCATAGTCCATCATGAAGAGAAAGCAGCTCATTCTGCTAAAAATAACAGAAGATCAGAATGGTAAATGCTTATTTATTCCTTGTTTTTGTGAAGCACAAAACATTTGATTTATAGTAGAGGGTTCTGATTTCAGTGTCCTTGTTTAGCAAAATTCAAGGCCAGAGAACATTTTGTTTCTGAACCTCATTTTAGTGAACATCAATCATTTAGAGATTATTTTAATTTTGAGCAGTTTTAAGTAATATTGCTTCTTTTTTCTGCCTTTAAGTTTAAATGTTATCCATGTGAAATGCTTTTCATGGTATTTATCAATTCCTATTTCATTATCAGGAATCAATATACTATTGGAACTGGAAAAAAAAGGTAGGAAAAATATAAATTAATACAGGAATTTATTAATTACTTTACCATGAGAAGTTTTCACAAGAAGATACTTGAGAAAAGCTACTGAATTTCCTGTATTTTGTTGTTACTTGATCTCATTTTACCATCATCTTTTCCTCTTTACTTTCCTCTGAAACTGATTCATTATGCTTGTTGCTTCAGCACTCTCAGTTGGTTCACATGGTTTTGTTTCTTTAGGGTCAGGTAATATATTTTATTTTTGGCTTTAAAAACATAGAAAACAAAGCAATGATGGAAAGAAGTGAAGAATCTCATAAAAATAATAGCCAGACTGGAACACAACAAAATTCAGCAGAAGAATATTGTATTTTGTCAGGTATTGTGATGTGAGACAGATAAGAACTTGCTCAATTCAAATAAATTTTTCTATTTCTTTGTTTAAGTGCCAGAGTTCTGCTTCCAAACTCTTTGCTGGTGTTTAGACTTTGCTTTATAGATAATAGGGCTGGACCACTAATTATGATCTGGGAGATATTATGCTGTACCCTTTGTACCATGTTGCCTAATCTGTGTTTGGAGCACATAAAAGATTTTGCTGTTGCAATGTCCATCTTGCTGTTCTGAACAGAAGGGATAGAATAATCTTTGAGTTTGTAGGGAGTGCCATGTAGTTAAATCCTCTTTCAAAAGGAGACAGATTTTAATTCAGAAAGCTTAAAATGCAAGAAAAACCAACCCACAACCATGCAAATAACCCTTACCTATAGACATGCCTGAAATCTTCCTGTGGCCCTTCAATGCCTCCTTGCCTCTACAAGTGAAAGTCTTCTTGTCTTTTTCCCTAGAAATGCTGTAAATAGACATACTTCTTCCATTGAATTGCATGTCTTTGCCTTCTTAGTGGGTGAAACACCTACACTGGTATCTTGCTTCACCTTCATCCTCTTCCTCAGTCCTCAAAGGATCAAATATGTTATTTGTATGAATGACCCACAATCAATTGCTCACCTTCTGCTTCCTTGTACATAAATATCAGACAACATGACTATGGCACTTCTGACTCCTGGAGGTTAATTAAGTACAGAAAGCATGTCAAGTTGCTGTCTGGTGATGAAATGCTTCTATTTGTAGGAATAAAACAGGTTTGTCATAGAATGATTATTTGAATTAAGCAGTTAGGGAAATGTTAGAGATCCTTTTACTTTCACATAAGCGCCTGAGTTTTCAACTGTTCCCTCCACACGTCTTTCTTTGAATTAGATGAAGACTGATGGCTTTGACAGAGCAAATAACGTGAGAGAAAGATAAGGACCCTTAGTTCAAAGCCAGCTTACTCAAAACTAACCAGGTTTTGGTTAGTCTTTCCTTATGTCTGTTATGGCATCAGGGTTCCTGTTTATTTAGTGTTGTTTCTTTATTTCTTTTTCTTTTAACATTATTCAACCTTGTATAAATGCACACTTTCCTGACTGATAATCACTTTTCTGGAAGATGTAATGATATTCTTTTAGCATTTATTTTTGAAAGGAAATGTACCAGAGAATCTTTAATTTCTAATGTATTACTCTTAGGTTTAGAACTAGTCACCCACTGATATGCATCACAACACAAGGGCCAGATTAACACAGAAAATATGCGTATCTGAGGGTGGCATTATTCAGTTCTCAAAAAAAGGAGCAATTTTGTTTTGTAACACAAACTCTTCTTTTCCATTTGAGGATCTTTACTATCCTGGACTTCATTTCATGCAGCTACACAGGTTGGAGGACTTGTTAAAAGATATTACAGAGAAAAGTGAGTAACTTTCATTATTTGCTCAACAAGATAAGTGGAAATACATCATACCACTTTTCAGAGAATGAAAAGCACTACTTGTTTGTTGAAATTCCTTCATCTACTTGCCCCACAATTTTCTGAAATGGCCTATTTGTCATTGGAAGGAAGCATTTGTTCTATAAAGACAACTACAGTAAGGACTGCAGGTAGGCAAAAGCAATGAATATTACTCCTGAGAGACTGTATTTCTCATGTTTGGTCTTCTAGACAGAAAATGACAGAATATTGTAGTATGTGACAGTATATTATAGTATTCCTTTCATGCTAACACCAGATTAGGCAAATAATGGCAGATTCTGAAATTAATGCAATTACATAATTTTTTAGGGAGGAATTAATAATTCTGTGAAATAATTTACATGCTTGTAATATAGTTATCATCCTATTTTAATGGGATATTTTAACTTTATGAGAAGCCAGGAATCTGCCACTTTTGACAAATGTCTGAGACTTGCTCAGAGAGGTAAACTAATGTATGTCTAAACATTTTACCAGAAGTTTAAGAGTGGTGCTGTATTTTCAGAGTCTCCACCACTAATCAAGTCTGGATAACAGAGATTCATTACTAGGTACTTGCCAGCCTTCAAGCTGACCGGCTGGTTTCTAGTTAACTTTTTTAACAATCTGAAACTGATTAATTTTTCAGGGGCAAAAAAAAAGAGGTAAAATCCTGCACAGCTTCCCTCATGATCTATCAGATCTTTGCCAGGTACAACTAATGAAAACTTTGCAATGATTATTCAATTGCAATAGGATAGGACTCAGAGTTGATATCATTCTCTATTCAGCGACCCTAATAGGACATGAAAATTTGTTTTAACCCCTAAATGTGGTAATACATACAGATAACTGAAGTATTCTGAAGTCTGATTTCTGGTTGTGCTTATTTATGTCTCTTGCAGAAAAAAAAAAAAGAAAAAGAAAAGATCATCCACAGTTTCTTCTGAATTCCCATCCCTTCAGAGGTCTCTGGAAGGAGCTTTAGTTCACCACTAGATTTATCATCTTTCCCCACTAGAAAGTTTCTCACTCTCACTGATGAATAAATTCCCCCATCATTATGATGAGCAGCCATCCTGGTCAACAAGAGCTTGGTCTCTGAGAATGTTAAGAATGTTTGATTGACTCCATCAAATTATAAAGGTATCTTATTTTGACACAAGTACACTTTGACAAAATGAAATGTGGTGGATAATATTCTAAGGATTAGGATTTATAGATCTTTGAATCTGTTCTCCTTTCTTGGAGTGGGAGAAGTAAATATTAAAAAAATATTTTTAGAACACTCACTATAAATTTTATTAATTTTGTTTTGAAGCTGTATAGTTTTCTTATCTAAACAAGCTAATTTTTAAAAAAGAAACCCCTAATGTTTCACATGGGTAATTAGTATTTGCACTGTAAATGGATACATGATATCTGCTTCCACTTTTTCAGTTCAAATCTAAATGGAGCAAGAAAAAAATTAAATATGTTGTTACCTTCTGGAAGCTGTATATTGGCAGATGTGAAATCAGCTTTCAGCCTAAAAGCAGAAGTAGTTATTCTTGCGTCTAGGTGTTATGAGTGAAAATAGCAACAAAGATTCAGCAGCACAGACAGCTAAAGTGTTAATCCAGAGTGCCTATCAGGATTTTCCAAGCTGCAGTAAGACCATGAAGCCATGAAATCACCTTCCATGTGATGACATATGCGAGTGCTTCTGGTAAAATATATTTCAGAGTTGATGTATTTAGGGAATGTATTTTCAGGATTTAACAATACCAAAATAAGGTGGTCGAATCTGAATGTCAAAGAAGAGTGGATTAAATGTACTTGTCTCATTAAAAGCAGTTTTCCAGAACTTATAGTCACTGAAGATTTCCCTAAGAAACAAGATCTGAGATTCTGTGGGAACCTCTCTCTATCTATTTCATAAGGATCCCACAGGAAAAGAAAAAGAAATAGCAACTAGAACAATTGTTCGGAAAAAATTATCTATTGCTCAAGTTCTAATGCTGCAGTTTGAGTCACATCTCTTTATATTTCTAATGACTTATTCAGGGGAAAGAGTCCTCCAGCTAGAAACAGGAGGCTTTCCCCCTTCCTTTGCATGACCAGTTATGTTTGCCAGAAATGTGTTTCCATCCATTTTGAAATCAGTTCAGAGAAGTTCAGAGAAAGAGCAAAAATGTGATCCAAATATAGATTACCCTTTAGAATGAGAAATCTGCTTGAAATACAAGAGATCTCAGATTAATTATTTCAATGTAATTCTTTTCAAAATGAAGGCAGGGAATGCCACCACTACATCAAAGATATTTGTTCTCCCTATTTTGACTATGACTATCGCACCACAAAATGTTTGGTTAAAGAGAAATCCTTCAATTCAGCAAGGTAAAAATGAAGAAAAAATATTTAATATTCAATTGTACTGTATGAATCTGAATGTATGTTTAGGGAAAATATGTTTAGGATACATGTGCAAAAATATTTAAAAGAACCCATTAGAAACTGCTTTTTACGAAAATTGCAACAGACTTTTTAGTAAAGAAAAAGACCATGACTAAAGGTAGAAACAAGGACTCTGAAATTGCACTTGTCATGAATAATAAATAGTTTTGTGGCTATTTTAGAGAATGGGGGGGTGTATACATATATATGAGCACACATGTGATGGTGACTCATAGAAACAAACTGACACCTAACAGGGTCCTGGAGTCTTGCTGGGTGTGAGCTCAGGCACCACCGAGGGCTGACCCTGCCCACGCTCCCTCTCAGGCTGTTGTCTCTGAATTTCTTGAGGTGTTTTGTTCCCTCTTCCTGCCCATGGAACAACAGCTTCATGGCAGAAGCAGGTATCTAAACCCACATTACTCCCAACTTGTCTTTCACATTTCCTACGCCAGGCTCTTGCCATGCTTCCTAACCTCAGGGTAGGATGTAGGGCTTGGGTAAGGTGAAAATGGCCAGGGCAGAGCTGCAGACTGTGGTTTCCTTTTCTGCTCTTTCTGCAATAAACTTTATGCATTTCTGGCTTATGCACAGTCTGCTCCCAATTTGTCTCAGGTTCACTCAAATTAGATCAGTTCATCTCCTGCTTTTCTCCTTCTACCCGAAAGGCTTCCTCTCTGGATATGAAGGCCTTAGGTCATGGGAAATGTCTTCCCCTTCACCATTTGTCCAGTGATTAACCACTCTCACAGTTTAAAATTATGTGTTTCAGTTTCTCTGGGTTTGTTGTGCAGCTACTAACCTTTGCAACTCCTCTCTCTTCCGCTTTAGCAAGCCCATAATTTTCCAGTGTTTTCTCCCTTTAAATGGTCTTATGTTCATCATTCAACTAACTTCTCAGTCTTCTTTTTGAAAGTCTAAACAAAACAAGCCCTAAGTACCTTCCTGAAACAGATTTCCTATACCCCTGAATGCATTTTTACTTCTCTTTTGGCATCTCTTCAGATTTTCAACAGCCTTTTAAAAATGCTGGACAAAAATCCTACATGGCTTCCCAGTACAGAAGCAAAATCACTTCGTCCCTTCTATTCACTATTTTTCTCTGTATTTATCTAGGGATTGCATTAGGCCTTTTTTGACCCAGCATTATAATGGCAGCTCCAATTGAGTTGTCTATCCAATGTGAATCCCTACATCATTTTCTCTGAGACATTCTTTTCCAAGACACCTATTTTCCCACTCTATTTGTATGCTTTCCTTTCTTTCTTTTCTCTAATTATGCAAAACTTCTCATTTGGCTGTATTACAGGTTTTCATTCAAACAGGCTGGGTTTATCACACAATTCAGACTGTCCTACTAAACAATGCAAACCCCACCAGTGCCACAATGCAGTAAGCCCTCATAATGGTGTTTGATAAGACCTCTCTGGAGAAACTTCCCTCAGGATGGGCTGGGAAGAGCTGGCTGGCTACCATGCTTTCAGACTGGCTCTATGGTCCCACTCACAGAATAAAAGAAATACAGCATGCAAACAATTAGATGAAATAAGCACTTGCCACTTCCTTAGCCATTACTTAGCCATTGAATCTGCACAGATTTTTTTCTCATACATGACATTTCCCTACTTGTCTTCTGAGTTTGAGACAAATGCTTAGAGCAACAACAAAAATAACAGCAAACCTCATCAGTTATAAGAAAAAAAGAGACTCAAGCTGAGGGTGTGGGTAGATAGTTACTAATTTTTAAAACATATACACCATCCCTGAAGAAAACTAACAAAAATTTGGATATTCCACAAGAAGGAACAACCCAGGAAAAAGTCACCTCAATACTCATAACTAAGTTGTAGAACTGTGTAGAAACACAAGGAAATATCAGTTACTGTCCATAACAATTGTTTTTCTCATGATATGTCTTACATGTTTGTATGTGTACATGTATTTTGCATATATACTCATGGTATGTGTTTTTATACATATTATGTATTTAAGAGGGCTGACAAAATCCTTGCTCTGGACAACTTTTCAGAGTTCTGCCCAAAACCAAAAAAAGCAAATTTCCTCTGAAGAGGGCAAATTTTGCCCACTTCCCACACATGTTTATTGAAAAAAGGTTACAGAATCCAAATGGATTTAATTAAGGTCTAACTGTACAGGAGAGATTGTCCCCATCAACTGTCCCTCCCCTGACTGTTCCTCTTCTACTCTGCTCATGAGTTTTCAGTTTGTTAAAGAAAAGAAGCATTGTGGGGAGGATTTAGATATGCATTTAAAACCAAATCAGAACATGTATACCCGCAAATCTTTTATGTAATAATCATGGAGGTAAAGGATTCTCCCAGAGCCCTCTGTGCTCTTCCCCCATGGGAAAACCAACCACCCAGAGTGGCTAGTGGATTAGATGTGCTCTTAATATTCTTCTTCTGTCACCTTTGTTTTTCCATTATGAATCATGTTTCTGCTGGTGTGCTGCTGCAGAAACTAGCATATAATTTAGAGCCATGCTATTAAACGAAAGCTTCCTCTGACTGACTAACATTGTAATTGGTTACATAAATATAAATACGCAGTACACACAATAAATATATGGGAAAATGCCTTTCTGAACACAGCTTTAATAAAAATTAGCAATGCATGAAAATTACAGTTTCATGCCAGACTTCTTAAGAAAGACTTATCTTTTGTTTATAGTCCTCCTTCTCTCTTTTATATTCAAAAGATCAGGATCTTTGTTTTCAAAACCAATTTTATCACTGTGCTTGTGGGATAGAGTCAACTCTGAATAGGAAAGAATCACCTGGAAAGCCAGAGGTAAATATCTATTAAAAAGGTAGTTAAAAAATAAAGGTTTATAATAAAAAATTAAGTAATAGTAATAAAATATTTTATAATATATGTCTGAGATTTATTTTTGGTGTCCTTGACCCTTCTTTGAAAATCAGGTAGTCCCGGTTTCTGAACACTGCAGGAAGACACGTTCAGGGAGGACAGTCATTCTTCAGAAAAATCTGAACTCTACTGTGGCTTTGAATATAAATTCTAACATCCCCAAGGTTTAATAAAAGTGTTTGAGAAGGGAAAATTATATTATTCCACCTAGTTTATGCCATATGTATAACAGTTCCACAAGATTGCCCCTGTAGTAGCAAGAAATCAAGGCTCTGCTGGCACTTGGAACAAAGCAGTTGTTTTGCTCAGTCACACCATGAGAAACTATGAAACTCAGTCACAACATGAGAAAGAGAAACACTGTGAAACTACCCATGAGAGAAGATAAACAGGTCAGAATGTACAAGGGTCAGTACCAATAAACCCAGACTTCTGTAAAAATAGCCCTTTGTATTCTCAGGGGAGTCTTCATTGATCCAGGAGTGACAATTATGTTTTGGGGTTTTTTTCACTTGCTTATGATCTTGCTAAAAGTTTGTAGCATTACCATCCCTAGATTACAGGATTGCCTGGGTTAGTAAGAAATTTGCCACTCCCTAAAGTAAATAGGAGGAGGACCTAAGGTAAAGAAGAATACATACTTCAAGGCATGGCTGTAGTGCAGTCATGGTCTCCATATGATTGTCGATTAATTCAGAGATATGCTTGATTGGGGTTATTCTGTGTGCTGTGTTTGGGTTTTATTCAGATATATTGTTGTTGTTATCATGCATGTTTATTTTTAAACAGAGAAGGTACATTTTCAGGATGACTGTAAATTGTACTCCCATTGAATTTCAGACACTTCAGCCAAAAAACAGACGAAATGGTAACAAATATATGTATTAAAAATCAAATATATTATTTTGATAATTTTAATGTGAAAAATGTAGACTTTTATTTGGATGAAAACTCATTCAGCCAGAAATTTATCTTTAATCAATAATTGGTGATTTTCTTAAAGAAAAACTGATATTATTTTACAGATCATTTGCTTGACCTGCAAACTTTCAACCCAATATTTTGTCCAGCTCTATTCCAGAACAATTGATTAGCCTGTGCCCAGAGTACCCTCCTGTGCCTTTAATGGTGTATGATTTTTTTATTGACTAGGTACAGTCAATAGTTTAGGAGCATAACACATGAAATTTTCCAGAGAAGACTGATGAATTGGTAGTCTCCGTTATTAGGATCATTTGGTATTAAGTTACACATCCAAGTGTTAAATTAGAGTCTCAAGGCAGTATTAGCACAGTGAAGCATAAAATCACACAGTAAGAATTTAAAAAATATTTATTCTACTATCATATTTTTCTATAAATCGAGAGCTCTAACAAGCAGCAAAACCACTATTGATTATAGAGCTGCTAAAGAAAACATCCTCAAAAGATATTGAGTTCTCTGGTAGGGTAGTACAGAACAGGTAAAAAATGCTTTTTTCTGGAGGCAACAGTGTACTGTCAGGGATGCAGGAGCCTGAGGGTTACAATATAAAGTCACAAGAACTTGGCCCAAATCAGTTGGAAATGTTGCCAAATGTAAATATATCAGTGTCTCTTAATCTCTGTATGTTCAGCTCCACTAGAGACTTACATTTCTAAAGTCCAGTCTCGATTTCCACAACTTTGCAAAATTCAGATCTGATTTCTGGTAGAATTTTGCTTATGGACAGATATTGACAGCAACAAAGCCACAGACTTGCTTGATATTACAATGTGATTGTGGTCTACTCCAACAAGACCTCTCTCTACTACGACAAAATCCCTCTTTCACACATAGAAAAAGCTCTCCAGAAAAAAATAAAATAAAAAAAAATCAGGTGGTTTCTAAGCTTTAGACATGTAACCAATTTTGACAGAAAGCAATTAAGTAGATCACTGTGCATAGTACATGATGTGGAGATTCATAAAACAATCAGCTTTTTATTATAAAATGCCAAGAAAATTTAAAAAAAAAAAAAGGTTTCACATATCTGAATCAAATAAAAGGAAATCTAGAAAAAGCTTTGATGAAATCAGCTCTTGTCTTTCCATATTTCTCTTTTGACAGCTTGTCTGCCCTGAGCACTAATCTCTTCTGTGCATCTCACGGCAAGGTGAAAGCAAATAGAGCTCCCTGAGTTCAGGTTTCATGGTGGTGTCTGGTAAGATTTATGAATATATCATCTGTCCACCTTCTTGATAGTCCCAGTTTTCTGTCTCTGTTTTTCATTGTTGATGCATTGGCCCAGATCTTGACTTTCATCCTCCTTTATGGACTACTTAAATATCAAGAGAGACTGATCTGAAAACAAGCATCAAAACAATGAAATCTAGAAAAAAAATTAACTCTGCCTACATAGCTTTAAGATGGTTTTACTTATTTGCTAAAGTAATTAAATTCTACGAACATCACCCCAAATGTCATATGTTTCTACAGTTGCATATTTACATCATAAAAAGGATTTAGAAATTTAAGGTATAATTGCTTTTTCAGAATGTTTGTTTAAATTAAGAACAGCTGTAGTAAGCCACACCTGTTTTTAAAGTGTTTTATTGACATAAAGTGTGAAAAATTTCATTTTAAGTTGGTTTATTAGTCCTGAAAGGCCACCAGCCTCTGACCTTTAGAAAGTCATATGCCGACACTGTTTTTCAGGTACAGAATAAGTCTTGGTAGAGGACAGCTGTTCTGGAGCAATTGTGTTAACAGATATTCTTACTCATGACTAAATGTACTTCATTCTAGCCTGGATTCCGGCTGAGCAAAATTCACACACCTTTTTTTTAATTCAAATTAGTTTCCAAGGTTAGGAAAACCTTTATCCTTAGCAAGCCTCCTGGTCCTAAATTGAATCCACATGGAAGTTCCTTACTCTTATTCCTATTTTTACAGGTTTAATGGATCAATTTAGTGTCTTTTTAAAAATAGTATGCCAGAAATGTGAGATGACAGAAGTATAACCTGTCCCAATATGTTTCTTAAATCTGAGAGTTTGAATTTGGGTTGGGAGATTGATGGAGTAAGAGAAGGGAGAACAAGCTTAGAAGCAGTTGAAATACATGGGAGGATGATACATAATTCATGTTTTAACACTGGCCTTTGTCTGCTTTGAACTTCTTTTCACATATGACTTTGAAATATCATGTATCTCCAAATCACTTGTAAAGCAGCACCTCTGTAAACCTTTCAGCTTAAGCCTTGGGAAGACCTTGCCCTCAGGGCATATTGAGATCAGCTAAGACCTCTGAGTTCCCCCATAGCCCTGTCAAGGTGACACTGTGACCCACTCTGAAATACGACTTTACCGGTGCTTTAATAAGAATCAGAAGAGCAATGGCATAACTACTCCCCCATGGCTCTAACAAGTAAATAATTCTGCGTTTCATATCTTTCGTTTCTATTTTTTCCTTCCAGTGATAACTCGGGTTCATTTCTGACAAAAAAGGCAGCAAAAGGAGGTAGCAGAGGAGAAACTAGAGAATCAGAAATAATTTTTCACAGGGTTCGGAATCTTAAGATATAGGTTAATATTTGCATTTTTCAATCATTCATTCTCACTTGAAGCTTAGATATATTTTTCTGCTTTCTACTCAGAAATTAAATACTGTTTCCCCATAAAATTCTGTTAGCATATCGCTCTCTTTCAAATCTTAAGTTTCAATATTATTTGTGTTTTATGTCTTTTATGTACACCCCTCTCATGAAGTGATAGTGCATATTTATGGTTTTATTACTTTTTATATTTCAGCAGAACATATGTCCGGAATTAAATTACAATTAATTTGGGGGTGATATACATGTAATTATACATGTGAGATTTGTCATTACTTTTGACAGTGGCCCAAAAGAGATCTAGTCACAGGCTTTGGCTATGCTCTGCGTTAGAAAATCTAAAAAACTATAAAATATGGCAGTGAAATGAAAACATAAAATATAT
Organism: Lichenostomus cassidix; assembly: GCF_008360975.1. NCBI lineage: Eukaryota > Metazoa > Chordata > Aves > Passeriformes > Meliphagidae > Lichenostomus > Lichenostomus cassidix. The sequence continues at coordinate 44,523,167 of NC_139483.1, read as the reverse complement.
ATCTGTAATATTTATGACTCATTATGCTGTAACACATCTGTAGAAAGCAAGGTGGATGTATCAACTCATATGAAAAAAACTGTGTTAAAAAACAGGATTTACTTTTAGCACAGTTGTCATCTTAATGAATTTCTCCATGGCAAGTTTGGTTTTCCATATATTTCTTTCACACATACACTTCCATTATGTAACTGTTATAAAATAAAATCTGTTTACATTTCTTTTATGTGCTTTCTGTTGTACAGGAAATCAAACAAGTAATTTTGAAGAAGCATATGCTTGTTTTCCTTCATTATGGAAAAATGTTATCTTTTACCTTTGAAATATTGCATGTCTGGAATAATTTACTTAGAAATTTAAATATTATTTTATTTTTCTGGGTTCATTTTTTTACTATTTTGCATCATATATATAGTTATAATGTCAAAGAATAAAAAGATGAGCCTAAAAATTTCTGGTTTTATCAACAACAGTAAATTGACTTTCCTAATAACATAGGACACATTTTGGAGATCCGGTACCACTTAGTTTTGCATCAAAACTAAGTTTTATATTATTAAATTTGGACACATGGTTTTGTCCTGCATTTTGAAGAAAAAAACTAAGAGCCTTTGTTGTCCATGATATTTTGTAGACCTCTTCATCTGTCAGTCCAAGACAAATATACATAAAAATAAATCTTCAGAGTTAATTATAAAAAAAAAAATCAAGAAATACATAAAGAAATCTATATAAATCCATGTATTTCTTCTTTTTGACCATTTTCACAAAACCGTGCTTTATTTTTTTATTATATATGTCAAATCATTGTTCTTCAACAATCTTCAAGGAGATTGACATTTATTTTCCAATTACACTGATTTTTATAATCCTAAAGATAAAAGCAAAATTTTAAAACTTATTTAGAGAACAAAATGATATTTTTTTTCTTATTATTCAGCGATACCCTGATAGGATTTTTTGCATATGTTTTTATAATTTCTGAATTAATTTTTGCTATTTCCCATTACTGCAACCTTTTAAGGAAAGAATAAACCTACATAGCTAGATTATAGAAAAAACACACTGAAGTTTATCTTATTTTTCCAGACCCAAGATTGATGAGACATGGTGCCTGATCTCAAGGATATTCACTTTCCTCAGTCCATGTCTGTAATATCTTTAAAAAATGAGCAACAGATCTTAGTTCCATCCTTTTGTGGCAATGCCTATAATTAGTCAATGAAATAATTAAAGATAGGCCATGAATAGCATGGGACAGAAGATGAAATCAAAGAACAACAGTGGCGAGTTGCATAAGAGTAAAGATGTGGATTCACTGGAAAGTTTGTGCAAGAGTAACCTGAGGATAAGACTTCAGTAAATTACGGATCTATTTTAACAGCCATGTGTAAACAAAAGAAGACAGATGTGCTGAAGACAAGAATAGGATTGAAGCTTGGATTAGTGCTTGCAAAAAGGGAGAAGGCTGCTGCAATGATACATATATTCAGATGTGTCTCTTTCGCTTCAAGTTGTCATCATTTTGAAAGAAACTAAGAAAGATCATATCCCGAGATATGATATAGACAAGGGAATTGTTACCAGAAATCCTTGGTGGTGGAGAAGGCTTTTCTGTGGAGGGAAATCAGCACAGAAACACAAGGAGTGAATTTTATGGAGAAGTTTTCCCTGTTCCAATTTGCAGTATTATCCCAGATTATGTGCCTCCTCCGCAGGTTTGCTGATGACACAAAGTTAGAAGGAGCAGCCAATATCCCAGAAATCTGGGCAGCCCTTCAGAAGGACCTCAACAGGCTGCAGAAATGGGCAGAGCAGAACTGAAATTCAAAAAGGCACATGCAGGGTCCTGCAACGGGGGAGGAATAACCCCTGCAGCAGCACAGGCTGGGGCTGAGCTGCTGGAAAGCAGCTCTGTGGAGAAGGACCTGGGGGTTCTGGTGGACAAGAAGCTGTCCCTGAGCCAGCAGTGCCTTTGTGGCCAAGATGGCAAATGGTGTCCTGGGGTACATTAGGAAGAGCAGTGCCAGCAGGTCAAGGGAGCAGATCCTGCCCCTCTACTCAGCCCTGGTGAGGCCACATCTTCAGTGCTGTGTCCAGTGCTGGGATCCTCAGTACAACAGAGACATGGAGTTCCTGGAGAAGGTCTAACAGAAAATACAGAGATGATGAGGGGACTAGAACATCTCTTTTAAGAGGAAAGGCTGAGGGAGCTGGGCCTGTTCAGCCTGAGAAGAGATGACTGAGAAGGGACCTCATCGATGTCTATTGGTGTCTAAAGGGAGGGTGCCAAGAGGATGGAGCCAGGCTCTGCTTGGTGGTGCCAAGCAATAGGAAAAGAGGCAATGGGCAGAAACTGATGCATGGGAAGTTCCATCTAAATATGAGGAAGAACTTCACCATGCAGGTGACTGAACAGTAGAAAAGGCTGTCCAGAGAGCTTGTGGAGTCACCCACACTGAAGATTTTTGAGAGCCACATGGATGCAATCCTGTGCCATGTACTCTGGGATGACCCTGCTTGAGCCGGCAGGTTGGACCAGATGATCCCCTATGATCCCTTCCAATTTTAACCATTCTGTGATTCGGTGATTGTTATGCTTTAATTTTGGAATTCACTTCTGAGTCTGCAATATGTTTAGTGGAGCTAGAGGGGAATCTAAACACATATTTCGAAGAGAGATATACAGTAGGCTAGTACCAAACCATATGAGTCCCAGGAAAACCCCAGAAAACTACCTGTAGACTGGAAGTCAGGGGATGTATTACATTTCCTTTTCCTTCTTTAGGTATTTAAGAACCAATTCGGGCTTGGCGAACGCTCAACGAGACCTATTAATATTTGTTCCTATGAATTGTTATCATTTTTTGGCTTGATAGGTTATTTTCAAAGTCTTCCACAGAAGTAAACTGTACCAAACTTCAGATATATAGGCAAATAACTCAAAGCCACTGTATTATGTTGACTGTAGCATCCTTCTTTTCCCTTCTCTTTCATAAAGGCACACAACTTCCGTTTCACTCCTGATGTATGCTAGAAGAAGACAGACCCTAATACTATCATCACAGTTATCATCCTGACCTAAATCATCTGGAACAATATTTCTGTAACTAATTCCCTTGCCACATTTTATAAAAGGTTTGAAAGATGTGTTTTACATTCATAAAGATTCCTTTTAATAATAAACTGAAAGCTAATCTGTATCCAATAAGTCTTTGAAGGTAAGAAGTAAGTAATGCCATATCCTTTGAGACTCATCAGACTTTTCTCATGTGAAAAAAGAAATAATTGTCTGTGCTATTCAATTCCAGTGCAGTCTTTTAATATACTCACAGCCACAGAATCAAGCTGAGATTGATTGTCTTATTTTGAAATTTATTAGCATAATATATTAGTATAGAATTCTTTTTTCATGTAAAGCATGTGTATCTATGTGAAACAAAATTCCATAAAATACAACCAATTTTCTAGACATAGACATTATGGTGAATTAATTTTATTTCTTTTAGTATATTGATATTTCAGTACAATCAAAACCAAAAAGTTTAAATGTTAATTTCAAAATGAATTCATATGCTTGAATTGCTTTAAAGAATTTAAATAATATGACTGTTACATAATTACAGAATGTAAATAATATGACTGCTTTTTAAAACTAATGAGAAAAAATAGCATATTATTGAAGATGACAATTTCAGGTTACAAAGGAGAGCAAAAACTTGAATCCTTACTACTAGGGAATTACTCTATATAACCTGGTAAGAAAGAGATTCATCCAGATAACTGTTGGTAGAATTACTGACAGAAATCTAAGGGAAGTAAGAGAGTTTTAAACACAGTTTACTTGAATTCAATGCTTTCTCACCTGGAAATCTGTGAAGCTAGGTGTGTTTGTGAAATGTTACTGTTTTGATATCCTGAAGCTGGCATCCTGTGAAAATTCAGCGCTATGGTAGGCTGGTTAAACATCAAACATATGCAAGAGTTTGTTGTATCTTCTTAATACATTTAATTTACATTAGTATACAGTTTTGTAGTAATTTCTTAGTTTATTTACCCATATATCTGTATCTATTGAGAACAATGGGATAAACCCCATGAAGATGCTAAACACCAGTTTAATAGGATACTCTCAATAAAGGAAAAGAAACAAAAGGAAAATTGGTCATTTCCTTTAGCATATAGACCTGTGAGTGCTAAACTATGTAAATCAAATTCTTCTCCTTCATGGTACAAACAAAACATTTTCTTCTTATAGTTTCATTGGTTTTAAGTTGTTAAGATTATTCAAATAGTTTCCTTACCTTCTGTTGCAATAACGTCTTAAAAGCATCAAGTCTGTTTTGAGAACACTTAGCAAGGAATACAGGAATGTAAGTGTGTTCCAAATTTACCAATTTAAAAATAAAGTATCACCAGATCAAACCCTTAATAATTCAGATTTTACTTATCTCTTTTCTTAAAATTAATTTGATTTACTTTTACCTTTAATTTTAAAAACTTCTATTTAATGTACTAAATTTTTTAATCAATAATTAATTTCATCACAAAGGACAGAATGATGTTGCAATCGTGGAAATGACCCAGTTCTTCTGGAATGTCAAAGAAAGAAAGGTAAAACCACCAGCCTCAGTCAGGTTTTCTTCATTGTCAGCTTGACCTCTCAAAAAAAGCCACTGAATGTACATTTGGAAACGTTATTCTGAGAGCTAATTCCTTTTTGTCGGACACAGATTTGCAAATAAACTTAAAATATCCAGCTGATTCTGGTAAAAAACAATAATCAAGACTCTTTGCTGTTTCTCATCTTTTATTCAACCATTCAGATTTATTCCTGCCACTGATCATTGCATGATACCATCTTCCATCTTAACCTGTTTTTCTTTATTAAGTGATTTCTGGACAGATGAAACGGACAGATCATGGCACTGCACAAGAAATCTACAAACCTTATAACATTTTTTTGTTGTATATCTTGTCAGGACATCTCATCTCTTTAACTCCAGTATTTTCATTTGAAATGTGTAATAACAATGTCTTCTTACATTTGAAGATGTTGTATTTGAGTATTTGAGCTCTGCCTATGAATATTGCAGTGTCAGACATGAACATTTATTATTTCATGGCTGAAATAGCAGAAGGTTAAAATAATAAAACCAAGCACCCTATATAGGGGTATCTGTTACACATCTGTTTTTCAAAACGATCCATGACTTTTTCCTTTCCTGTTGGTTACAGAGTGGGTGAGGGTAAACTGAAATCCATGCAACAAATCACATCAACCTTCATTAAATTAAAGCTACTGCAAGCCTCAAGCATTTCTGTAAATGTTGGAATACTCCGTGCTTCCAGAATAAGCCTGAAAATATCCTCTGCACCTTGACCTGGAATCCATATGGGATTTCCTTTTGCCTTAGAGGCATGAAGGTGGTAGATAAAGGAAAGTAAGCATGGGAGATTGTGAGTGTCTGATGTTTCTGAGACCCAGGAGAATTATGAAGGAATTGGTGTGATACAGTGACTGCTGAGATCAGGCAGACTAGAGGAGAATTTCGAACACTCCTAACACTCACAAAGTGTTATTATATTTTTAATATATCTGCATATACTAAAAAAAGACCATGTTTGTGCTTCAGTAGAAATAGAAAATATGACAGGCAAAGGAAATAAGAATACATTTAATTATTTTATTTTTACTTTGTTGTTATATAAATATTTTTTTTAAATGAGGATTTTTTTACATGACAGAGTTAAAGCCAAAACCACATATTTAATTAATTTTCCTTATGAGAAGCTGATGTGGCACAATCTTAGGCATTTCAATAACTATTTTCATTATTCCACATATATATTCCACTATATCACAAAGTCCTGTTATAAGCAATGCCTAAAATCTCTTTCACTTATTCCATGATCAGAAATTCACTGTTTTGTTTCTGCTTCCCCATTCAACACATGTCCTTTAAATCTGAATCATCATGTAAATTCTGTTAATTGTACAATGGGATTTTATGTACTCATCAGAGCAACTAATGAAGGGGTTGACACACAGCGCTATATTTCCCAACATCCATGTAATGTGAAGACTTATTGTTATCCTTAGTGAGCATTTGGAGCTACATCACAGAGAAATAAACCATGCTTTCCAAGAACAGAGTCCTCAACCAACCACTTAAAGGTTTTTGTTGATATGCATACTTAATTTTCTGCATCATGCAAGACACAGCTGGCACTTGTTTCACAGTGAGCAAACTCTTGATCCAAACGAAATGTGACTACATGACACCTGAACTCTAAATCCTTTGCAGTTCCATGACATAACACAGTCAGCAGTTGGACTCCTGAAAAATGCAGCTGCAAAGCTTAAGGAAGACTATCTAAAATAAGATTTTCCAGGTAATCAAAAGTTTTGAGCTGGCTAACATTCTCTCTTGCATACAAGCATGTGTGCATAGAATCAGCTAGATTCTGACCTAGGCTGGGTGCAAGCTGGCCTTAATCAAATGCCTCTGGATACAGGGGGCTGACAAAATACACATCAATGATTTTCCAAAATTGACCACAGTTTTGGGAGATTTGCATCATTATTTAAAGGTTCACATTTCAGTTAGCTTTAGACACCCATTCACTGAAAAAAAAATAGGCATTAAAGTACAAAAATCTCCAGCCAGCCTTACTGGAGCTCAGATTAGTAAACACACACAGGTAGTAGCACTTTTGAGGTGTCACTGTTCAGTCCTGGGGAGAGTGAAAAGCTTTGTAATGAAAACACTCTGGACCATAACTCAAATGCCTGTCAGCTCTCTGCAGGCAGACATCTGGTCACACTGACATGGCAACACTTTTCACATTCATTTCTGTGCAAACACACTGCTACAACAGCCTTCAGACACAGACCCTTGAAGGGTGGTTCTGGTAACAGGCACTTTGTTGAGGCTGCTTTCGTCAAATAGTGCAGGTTGTTTGCTGCTGGCTGTAAAAATCTCAGCTGGCTTTTGCTGCATGAGTTCCCAGCTTCATGTGCTGCTATAAAATTATGGGGTTTTTTCCACAGGAATTTTGCAGATTCACAACTGATAATTTGATTAGCACTGTGCCATCTACAGATGATATCCATTCCTGCAGAACTTTCCTCCTATAGTCTTGATTTGTAAAAATATTTAAATATAGACAATATTCATAAACAAAAATTTTCTAGTGGTTTACCTCCATTGTAACATTCTTTTCTTATTCAGCACCTCAGTATTCTGTAACAATTCAGATTCTATAACTGAGGTTATGCTGGAAATTTATACAGTCACATCAAGAAACAATAAGAAAAAAGTCTAGTCAAATACTGGCAAACCCCAACTGCTGCCCAATAAAATTTGGGACACTTCCTCTGTGTGTTGTATGTTGCATAAACGTAATATTAACAGTTGATCAAAGAAATCAAAAGGTGAAAAATATCTGGAAAACTTTACGCTGACAGAAGCAGCCAAGAGGAAACACTCTTGCACCAGTAGCACAGCAAATGGGTTGGTTTTACTTAGGAGATTTCAGGAGTTTCTGCTTGCAGCCTAGAGTTTATAGAAAGGCAATAAGCAAAGAACAAGTAGAAGCAAAAGTAATTTCAAATTAGACACAGTGTCTGGTGAAGCGATGAACCAAGAGACAAACACCCACACAGGCATTTCAGATGGTAAAAGTGCATCTCGGGCTCTATGGAAACGTCCTGTCACACTGCTAAACCCTGCAGTGATGGGAGAGCTCTGCTGCAGCTCACAGGCAACAGGGTGAGCTCACCACATGCAGCAAGCAAGCAGAAATCACTACGCTGGATGTGCACCAGACCACAACTATTTTGCAAACTAATATCTTGAAGAAATTAGTCACTGATTGTAATTGCCCTGCAAAATTACACTCATCATTGGCAGACAATGATTAGCTTTCATTTTGCAGCTTATTTGAAAATTAGTGGCAGACAATGCTTCTTGCTAATTTCCTAGGAGGATGGGGAACACTTTGCAAAACCTCTTGCCACAACTCTCTACGTGAGCTGAGAAATAGATGTTACACACTTGGCACTTTATTATTTGCTGAATTTTATGCTAACATTGTATTTTGGCTTTATGTACATATAGATTTTAAACTCTGGGTCCTGGCTTGAAGCTAAAAATCAATTACCCCTCTTTGAACCTGTCATAGGAATTGCAGTTTGCTAAGCTCCAAATCAGTGCTACACTGACCTGAGATAATGTGACTCCAGTCCAAAAACTTTGCTCTTTGCAAACCCCTAAAAACGAGCCTGGACATGCCATCCTCTCCTCACATGCTTGGTGGATGTTTACATGAAGTACAGAGGAAAGTCCTCTTACCTACGATGCAATTTAATCAGACAGAGATCAAATAAAGGTGTTTGTTCTTCTCATTAAGTCTCAAATCTCATCCACATATTTTATAGAGATTTGAGGGCCCATCAACAGGGTGCACCTGTTGTATGCCAATGGCAGATTTTCTTAATGGAATGTATTGATCAGTGACTGATAGACTGATTTCAAATCACAATGTTCCAAAAACTAATTAAAAAAATATTAACCTACCTTGTAAATGCATGTAGTTTTTGTCTAATTCTAGCCGCCCTAAAAACAGCAATGTTAATGTTGCAAAGTGTTCTGTTTGTGAATTCTCTAATTCCATGAACTTTTTTTGTCCTGTACAAAAGTGAGATGCTGAAAGAAGTTGTTAACTCTATGTTTTCACCTGTGGGTGGGGTCAAGCTACATCACTGGCCTGCATCACCCTCATCTCAAACATTTAATACTTCACTGATCCAATTTACATTAGCATTCATATAAAGCAAGCAGGCAATTTGCTTTTTTTCACCAATACACTTGCAGATAATGATCTTATTCCCTTAAGACATCCCTGGACACCATCCTGTGGAGACTTGACTTAATTTTGGATGATTTACTGAAAGAAATTTCCATCATAAACCTCATTTAAATTTGAACTGTTGCTGTTCACATGGTAATCTGTTACTCAATGTGAGTAACTATTGCAGAGTCTATGCTATGATATCTTTAATAAAGAAAATCTTATGTACAGAGATTTTTATCTTTACAGAGGCAACAGTGCACACAGTTGCATGAGGTCTCTTATTTTCCCCGAGTATTAAGGTCCCTCACTTTGCCTTGCAGTGGCTAATGGGCATTTATATATGTTGGTCCAGAAGCTCATCTGTGAAGATAACATTCTAAGACAATGTCACAAAATGCTGTACTGGTTTTCAAAATTATAGAGTATTCATATCCTCGTGGGATCTTTCAGTCTTTGGAAGCTTTCATATATCTTGAAGTACTCTATCTAGAGCAGCCAAAACATATTCAGTTATCTTCTGCTTTCAGATGCATAGGTAAAAGAATGCAAATCTACTTTGTTTTTCAACCCCAACCATATTATGTGTTTGTTATGGTTTGGAGTTTTTTTGTTGGGGTTAGTTTTTTGGGTTTTTTTAATATGCTTGTTTTTTCTATCTTATCTATGTTCTACTGTGAATGAATCAAATTGTAAATGGCAAAATTGTGAGGTCTTTAAGGGTTCGAACCTTTTTGTTCCAAAAGATGTTTACTCTGACAGAACTGCAGATCTAAGACATTTAAAGCAAACTTGACTATTTAATAACCCCTTTAATGACTACTAATTATTTAAAATAGCTAATAGAATTAAAATATTTATCTTACCCTTTTACTCTTGTGGCAGAATTAGAACATTCTGATGATTCATTCTTATTCATCTGCAGTGGATAATTCAACTGCATCTACTTCCATCAAAATATTATCTGCACAACTGTATTCATTATTATTCCAGCTTGTGTTACAGGTTTCAACAGAACTTGCTATTCTTCATATTGCCCATATTATCCTAAACCTATTTCTCATCTTGAAAATGAATGATGTTTTGAAATCACAAAGCTAATAAAAAATGAGCAGAGCAGAGTCACTGCTTAAGTTAGATTTTAATTTGCTGCATTGCACATTTCTTTTCAGTGTTATTATAGGCAAAGCTGGTTCATTCACTCAGGTGCATTTCATTGATTTACAAATAATGGAGTAGCAAAAAGGCAAAGGTAGCAGAAAAAACAGCATGAAATGGAATCACAGAGTTGTTAGGGTTGGAAGCAACCTCTAGAGATCATCCAGCCCATCCTTCCTTCCATGGCAGGGTCACCTGGAGCAGGTTACTCAGGAACGTGTCCAGGTGGGTTTTGAATGTCTCCAGAAAGGGAGACTCCACGACCTCCCTGGGAAGCGTGTTCCTTTGCTCTGCCACCCTTAAGGTAAAGAAGTTTTTCCTCATGTTCAGGTGGAACTTCTTGTGTTTTAGTTCATGGCCACTGCTCCTTGTCCTGTCACTGGGCACCACTGAAAAGAGTCTGGCACCATCCTCTTGGCACCCACCTTTGAGATATTTATATGCAATAATGAGATACTCTCTCTGCCTTCTTTTCTCTAGACTAAGCAGGCTGAGCTCTCCCAGTCTCTCCTCATAGAAGAGATAATCCAGACCTCTCGTCGTCTTTGTGCCCTTCTGCTGGACCCTTTCCAGTAGTTCCATGTCTCTCTTGCACTGAGGAGCCCAAAACTGGACACAGCACTCCAGAAGTGGCCTTACTAGGGTGGAGTAGAGGGGCAGAATCACCTCCCTCAGCCTGCTGGCCACACTCTTCCCAATGCACCCCAGGATGCCATTGGCTCTCTTGGCTGCAAGGGCACTGCCGGCTCATGGTCAATTGGTCACCCACCAAGATTCCCAGGTCCTTCTCTGTAGAGCTGCTCTCCAGCAGGTCAGCCCCCAGCCCGTGCTGGTGCTTGGGATTATTCCTCCCCAGGTTCAGGACCCTGAACAGGCCCTTGCTTAACCTCACCAGGTTTCCCTCCACCCAACTCTCCAGCCTATCAAGGTCCTGCTGAAAGGCAGTACAGACTTCAGGTGAATCAGCCACTCTCCCCAGTTTTGTATCATCAGCAAACTGACTGGGGGTGCATTCCATTCCTTTGCCCAGGCCATTGATAAACAAGTTTAATAAGGCTGGATCCAGCACTGATCTCTGGGGAATGCCACTGTTTATAGGCCTCCAGCTGGATTCTACTTTGCTGATCATGATCCTCTGAGCTGTGCCATTTCTGTGACAGTTCTTGATCCACCTCACTGTCCATTCACTTAACCTACATTCCCTAACCGTACTTACAAATAACCATAGAACACACAGAAGTCAGAGGTGTAGTAGCTGGAATTATATGGAAGAAAAAAAGAGAAATAACTTTTTTTTTTCCATCTGAAAGGTATTTAATATTTTTATGTCCTTCCTCACAACCATATAAAATGTTTATGTTTGTAATTTTCTTTTCTCTTCTTGCCTATTTCCTTTGCTGTTCTATTCCCCTTGTTTTTCCTTCATTCTCTTCCTGATGGTAATAAACCTCAATGCAATTATTCCAGTCAATACTGGTGTCATTATTTCTATAATTCCTAATCTTGCCATTCCTTTGCACTTCATCATAGCCCCAGAGCTAGGTAATGAAGAGGTCAGAAAAATTCCCTAGCACCAGATTCCTTGTCACTTCTGTGTTTCAGATCTCAGGAATAAGGACTGCTCCACATGAGGTCACCAATTGAAGTCACTCTCTCAGTAATATTTTCAACTTTAAGTCAACTGCTGTTTGCTGATCTGCATGAGAAGTCACCCTAGTGTACATCAAATCTCTGGTGTCTGAGGCCGTATATTAGAACCTTAATTACTCCTGATATTGTCAGCTTCAGAGTTAGCAAGAGATAAACAAGTCAAAGAAACTGAGTTTCCATCTAAAATGAGAGCTTGTTTATTTGCTCTTTTCCCACACAAGTTCTGAAGCACACCTGATGGGAGAGGATTTGTAAACTGCATGGCAAATTCACTACTGAGTTCGGAGAATGCTGTATTCAAGACTGGATAATACAACCAGGATTCTGACACATACTGGCTTATAAAGTGAAAAAATGCTGCTCTTCTGCAAACATGAGGCACTTACATGTCCAGAATGTTGTTATACATTTTTTTACACTCACTGAACTAATTTTTCAGAGTTCAGATGTTAAAAATGACACCCCTCCCCCCCTTTCCCCCACCTTTTTTTTTTTTCCTTTTTTCTTTTTCTCCTTTTTTCTTTTCTTTTTTTTTTTTTTTTTTTTTTAATTTTTTTTTTATTTGGACAAAGCAATAAAGTAAGTGCAGGGGATTTTAAATGATTAGTGAAAAATGAGCTAGGCTGTGATTTTTAACTAAAGTGGTATCAGTACTCTTTACCACTGTTGTGATAAAACAGCCCCTTCATCTCCCTGGATGCATAATATTTAAGATACTTCCCCCAAAATAAGGCTTGTGCACATGATTTCAGTTCACAGTATCTTTATGAACCTGAGCTTTTCCCCATTGAAATTGACAACCAAGTGTGGCTTTAATAGCAGACAAAACAGAACAACATGACTTTTCCTCTTCATTTTGCTCTGTTGTGGATGGTATCACATTCCTCTTTAACAATCAGTGACATTTTCTGACTCTAATCTCACCCCATCTTTCCCTGAGGATTTCTGAAAGGATGTAGCCTTTAGATAAATCTTCAGTAGAAGAACTTCAGAACCTAATAAATACTTCTAAGACAACAAGCAGAACCCTTCCTCTTAGTCCCATCTTATCCCTGTAAAAAGCCTATTTCTAGCAAAGAAAAATTATGAAATGTGAGAAGGAAACATATGATCTGGTGAAAGAACATTAATTTTCAGCTACAACACAGGGACTGTCAAATCCATGATTTGTCATGCTGTCAGTGCATCTTTTACTATGAAAACAAGACACAGTTTTGTTCTGCTCAGTTCTGCTCTGAAGAACTAATTACTGCATTTTTTTATTTTTCATTAATTTCAGAGATGATACATTTAAGGAAAAAAGTGTGAGTCATTACTGAAGTACCTGTTGGCACAGGTGATGCCCATGCTCACCACTTCAAGGGAGCTCAACTTGCTGTGGAGAGAAGGCCATGATCTTGTTTTGCTAGGAATCTTGTGATTCTTTAGGTAACAAATGTAGAAAGAGCTTCTGTATTGAAAAACAGTAGTAACTCATCTCTGACTGTGAAAGATGCATATGAGAAATATGTTTGTTAGTAAAGTTTAGAAGCTGCATAACGATTTACCTCTTGCACAAACAGTAACAGTTTTGAGTTCATGTGGTGTTTTCTGACTTGTTGACAGTAACATTACAAGAAATAGGAAGAAAAAAGAGGATTTTTCTGAATCAGATTTTCTTTTTTTTTTTTTTTTTTTTGTTTATAAAGCTAAAGCACATATACTCTTTAAATTTGTAATCATAACTCAGGGAAAAGAGTTCACCTTGATAGAGTTTTTGTTTCTAGGCAGTGAAAATAATCCTTGATGCAGAAAATGTTTTTCAACAAAAGGAAAATAACCTTAATAGTCTGCTGATCCATACACCCTCCTAGGAGGTGATAGATACCAAGGTCTCTATCTGTTTCAAAGACTTCTCTGACCATTCTCTTGCAGATGTCAGTGGTAGCAAACAATGCAGTTAATTTTTTTGTCCAGATGCCAAACTTATGTTTTAGACATGCTCTTAAAATAAGTACAAGACTGTCCTGTTCAGAGAATGCCTATTTTTGAAACCCCAGCTATTTGAATGCGAAAGGCATGCCAAGCTTTCCAGTGTTATCTCAAGTGTAGCAGGTGGGGAGGGCACATAAAAAGAACAGCTCTCACAGCCTTCAAATCTGGGCATTGACAGATCATCTGAGAGGGAAACTTTCAGCCCTGCTACTCCTAAATGAAGCAAAATCTCACATTTGAACCTGGTCCTATGTGACTATCTAGAAAGTCACAGATGCATTTATCATGAAGTAAGACAGAAACAACAGTAATTGTATTTCTGAACTTCTTGTGGGAAACAATTGTTTTGTGCTGTGAGCATGATTCATTCATGAAGACATATTTCATTGTCTTAATGACTGTTGATTTTTTTATCCTTCCTAATAAGTAACAAACTCATTTTTCAATAGTGTAACCGGAAGGTCAAGGGGAAAAGGGCATTTAGCATTTCTATGGTATTTTGTTTTATTCTGGAAATAAATGTGGTACAAGTCTTTCCCATGGAAGCAATACAGAACTGGAATATTCCTCAGGCAAAATGTGTAAGAATTGGAAATAACTTACTCTAAAAGTCAAAACAGCAGTACTAAAGGAATAACAATGGAATAATAAAGCTTTGCCCATATCAAGAAATCCAAAACAGACTGACATAAAATTTAACATTGCCAAATAGTCTTTCTATCACTCTCCTGTCTAAAAGCATATAGAGGCTTGCAGATAGCTCCATTTCTGCCATGACATGATCCATGACCTGTGGAGGCTGGCAGCATAAAAGTACATGAGCTTGTAATAAGTAAGCAAAAAAGTTCAACATGATGTTCTGCTGACAGCTCTCATAAGATACAGGTGGGATGCAACATTTCTACTCCATAGAGTTTGTGTCATCCTTAGCATAAAATGAAGACAAAACGGAGAACTCTCACAGGTTAATTCAAGTGCTCAGAAAAAGACAAGTGAACCAGAGTTAACACAGAAAGATAACAAGAGATAAATTTGTTCTAAATAATGAGGTTAAAAATGTAATTTTTATATTTAAAAGGGTGAAGGAAAGAATCTAAGAATAAAACCTGTAAAAAGGGATCCATCATTACTCAAAAAAAAAAAAAAAAAAAAAGCTGAGGCTGCCCCAGTGGAGAGCAGAGCAGAGCAGAGCAGGACAATCCCCTCCCTTGCCTGGCTGATGATGCTATGCCTGATGCATCCCAGGACACACTTAGCCGTCCTGGCTGCCAGGGCACTGCTGGTTCATACTCAGCTCTCTGTTGATCAGGATCCCCAGTTCTCTTCTCACTGTGTTTTTCTCCCATGTCTCATTCTCCAGTCTGTCCATACATCCAGGGTTGTCCCATCCCAGGTGCAGAATCCAGCACTTTCTCTGGTTGAACTTCATATGCTTGGTGATTGCCCAGCCCTCTAATTTGCTGAGGTCTCTCTGCAGGGCCTCCCTGCCTTCAAGGGAGTCAATAGCTCCTCCTACTTTAATATCATCAGCAAATTTACATAGTATTCCTGTAGCCAAGTTATTTATGAAGATGCTGAAGAGAACTGGGCCAAGGATGGAGCCCTGTGGAACCCCACTAGTGACTGGATGTCAGGCTGATGTCACCCCATTCACCATAACCCTTTGCACCTGACCCATGAGCCAGTTGCTCACCCATCAGATGGTGTGTTTATCCAGCTGGGTGCTGGACATTTTGTCCAGAAAGACACTGTGAGAGAAATGTCAAAAGCTTTGCTGACTCTCAAAAAGATTGCATCTACTGGCTTTCATAGATCAAATAGGTGGGTTACTCTTGCCACAGAAGGAAGTCAGTTTTAACAAGCAGGACTTATTCATGCATTGTGTAGCACATTAAACAAAATATTTGTGAAAAAGGACAAGTTTTTGGTCCTTCTGCTTTACAGCATGTTAAATTTACAGAAAATAATTACAGCTGGCAGCAGAGAAGAAGAAAGAGTCCTAGACTAAAGGACCTGGGTAAATTTTATGTATGAAATATATAGTTATTTTAGTTTTGTCTGTCACAAAACCAGAGTTATATCCAGCAAGCATAAATCAGGTTGTGTTTTCCAAAGCTCTCTGGCAATTCAGCTGTATGTAAAACTTCCGGTTTTTACTCCATGAACATTGGTCTCTGTTTGGCAGAGCAGGTTGTGATTTTAGCATACCTAGAGACAGTCTCAGCTATAGGCATGCATAAAAGACTGAGACTTAGAAGAACAGTGTAGTGTTGCTCAAAACACAACATTTCATGTAAAGTCATCAATTTTATTGCCAAGGATACTTATTTCATGGGTGCTGCTAGCCTGTGGGGAAGTCAAATGGTCTATTCCAGCCATCAGTGAATAAATAAGTAATTTTTCGGGTGCTGTTTCATATATTAAATTTTAATGAAGATTTTTGTTATGAAACAGAATTTAAGATCAGTAAGAATGCAACAGATAACCGCATAACTACATAGACTGAAACATTATAAAGTGTTTTAGTCAAATACCTATTATTTTTTTTAAGTCTGCTGAAAAACATACACAAACAGGGTATTAATAAGTTGAGGATACCTAAATAACAACAACTAAAATAAAATATTATTATTTCTAACACTAGGTTAAAAAAAAAAAAAGAAATATTTAACTAACAAAAGTCACCTACTTTGAGCTGGACAAGGACAGATCTGGTGAGCCTGCATGTATTAGCTTCAGTAACATCTGTAATTTTTCATTTGTCTGGTTATCTTCCAGTTCCAGGAAACAAAATTGTGTTTGAAATTCTGTGTAACAAATTCTGTCCTGAAGCTTATTCAAATGCAAGCTGTCAAACAGGTTTTTAGCTTCATAAAGATAAAACACAACAACAAAGTTTCAAATATAAATTCTAGGACGATCAGCTTGAAAGAATCCTTCAATCAGCTTTGGTCACCTTTAGGCTTTCCTTCTTTAGTGGTCCATAATATCAAAATCACATCCTTTTTACATTTCATACCCCACTCCACCAAAGTATCCCCAAGCCCTCTACCCCAAAAAAAACCCCAAAACCCCAAAGCAATAAAAACCTAAAACTGCTTTCATGTGACATATAGACCAACGACCATAAAAAGGGATCCTAATGAGTACCTTATTATTATATCAGTCTTATCAGGTCACTCTTCAGATTCTCACTACAGTGGGTGAAGTTCAGAGACATCATAGTTGGAAATGGGAAACAAATTAAAAAAGTAAAATGTTTAACTCATATTTTATACACAGTTTCACATATTTTCACCCTTTGATTTGCCTGTGAGTACCACACCATCACATTAACTCAATAGGGGCGAAATAACAGACTATGGAGCAAGGCACACATTTTCTAACATAGCTTCCCTTATGTCTTCAACTGATGTTAGGAGATTAAAACTGTGTTTAAAGCCTGATAAAGTAAAAAAAAAAAAAACATGATGTTCATTGTAGGCAAACCCATGGGAGTTTATAGAGTTCAGTGGAAGGTACTGAAGACATGACACAGCAAAATCAGACTGCTAAATACCAACATTAGACAAGCTCCTAAGAATCAGAAAGGAGAAGCATATTATTGTTACATTAACATTTTTTAATACATGGGGCTTCACTTCCAAATGAAGAAACATTTTTTCTGAATAGGTTTTTGAAGAATGCATCCTCCACTACCACTTTGTGTTTGAAACAGTTACTGAGCTATCAAGAGAAAGTCAGCAGCTTTTATCAATTTATACAAGGAATGATTTTCTTGCAACATACTTATCTTTTGGCCAAGTCAATAAAATACATGAAGAAGAAAGGTACAACAATACGATGATGATTTTTCCCCCAAGATGCATTACACATCTCTAAATTAGAGGGAGAAGCAATTTAAAATGATGCCAAGTTAATTAAAAAAACCCCAAAATTAAATTCAAGGACAACATCATAACTTTCTAGGGAATCTGACCTCTGATGTGTTCTATCAGAGTTATGAAGCAGCACATGTAATACTCTTAATAAATTAAATATATTTGCTTATCCAAAAACGAGAGATAAACTAATCTAAAAACCTTTTCAAGCCACACATTAGTGCATGATAGTTCATGTTCACTTCAGCTACCAATTTCTAGCTCATTATGACATACGAAATTGCTTCAAGACATTTGTAGGCAATAAAAAAGGAAGTGTTATCTCAAACTCCTTCACTTTAATCTTGTACCTTGAGGGCAAGTTTTTAAGTAGTTGCTGAACTGTTCTATGAACTCCAGTCCTCTTTCTGGTCATTGAACTCCTGAACTTTTTATTGAAGGTGTGGATTTTCACACAGCTGTCACATATTCTTTGAACAGGATTGAGGTAAAGTGACTAAAGCAACTTAAAAAAATACTCCAATAAATTTCAAGTGTGTAAATCCTGTGACATAATGTTGAATATGCACATATTTGTAAATATTTGTATCCATTTGAAATTTAAGGATCAACAAGTCAAAAATGAAGCCCTAAGTGATGCCTCTCTTCTGTCATAATTTTTTGTTCAAATGAGTAGACACAGATGACTCTTACCCTGCATTTTGCTTAACATGTCTTTTAGTTAGAAATTTTATTTCTATATAAAGTCACTCCTTAAAAATTGTATAATAGTTACTGATTGCCTTTTGCATGACTGTCTATGCTTTTTGGGGAAACACCATTTACATTATTAAATTAAAACTTCTTTTTAGCAACATTCTAAAAAAAAAAAAACCAAAAAACCAAAAAAAACAACAAACCACAACTTTTGAAAGCATATCAGGGGGAATCATTAAGGGGAAGCAAAAATACAAACAGAACTAAACAATAAAATAAATAAAAAGAAATACCACTGAAAACAGAAAGTCATTGTCACTGAATCCAAAAATAAATTGAAATAATGCAGAGGCTTTCAAGTATATATTTGTTTATATTTTGGGTGAATATTTAACAAGTTCAGTGAACATATCCTAAAAATACTACATTTTGCTTGTAGCTGTATTTATAGTGCATTTGCTTTCTCATGACAGTAAAATAATGCCTCAAACACCATCTTTGTAAGCATGTTTGCAGGTTGTCAAGAAAAATAACATCAGATCAGAACAACTCTTTATTATAAGTCATGTCTATATTAAACTACCAAATCATTTACTATCTGGGGAAACCACAGCCGAGTAGTTCAGTGGCATTAATACAGATCCTTACACTGGTTTCTCTCAAAGACTAGTCTTAAGTGGGGACTGTAAGTTATCGCAGGAGTGGGAACAAAATTAATTCTTGCAGACCTAAAAGTCTGTCATACAAAGAGCACAAAATTTACCTTCATTGTAGGATTGGTGTTATGTGGAATTAGTCCAAATCTGAAGTGAGGCAATTGTAACAACTTAGCATGGAGTTTTAAACAGCTCTGTGTAAACTTCCTGAAAAACAGTCTCTATCAGGATATTATACAGTGGGGGTGCTCTTATAGAGGAGGATTTATTGAGCCACTGCTGAAAAATGCTCCTTGAGAAGGATGATTTTGGAAAAAATCATGTCAGTTCAACTCATGATGAAGCACAGACAACATTACACAGACTGCTTTTCAGATGCTTTCCTGACATCCTGAACATCAAGGACCTATGCAAACTTAGTCGCATTTTTCTTCTGCATAGTGAATAAAGGAGGGAGAAATGGTTATGTCAAACACATCACCCTGGTTTAGCTGTCATGCATGCTCATTAGATTAGAAAGAGGAAATTCTCATCTTTTTATAAGAGTCTGTTTGGAACAGCTAGAAGAACTTGTGTTTTGTGTGTTTCCATTTTTTTTTAAACTATCACGTACAATTTTGCCAGTCAGAGCCTGCTCAAAATTGGTCAGAGGGAGCAAATATTACTGTTAGAATAGAAAGGCATATAGATGTGTTATCAGCTAATACTCTAATCCAAGACAGAAATTTTGATTAATATATTTTAAAACAATTCAAGTAACATTATGCAATCATTTGCATTTCAATTTTTTCACACTAAGTGTGTGATTAGCTACTAATTGATTCACTTGAATCAAAGCTGTGCTTTAAAATGATCATCTGCTCTTTCTTTTCACTCTAAAGCAGATAAGAGCTCTCTGTTATTTTCTGAACTGATTTACCCTGTGAAGCCTCAGCTCTTACTTTGAACAGAAAATTGACATACTTGACACATTAAGAAAGCTTTTCCATTCTTCCTGAAGTGCTGTCCTTTCTGCTGTAAGGATTGTGAGTGGATAGGTGATGTCTTCTGTGGTTTGACCATCTTATTGATTCAGGCTGTCAGGCTGTCTGCAGTAGAGCTAGATACCAGAACTCCACATCAAAACCAAAAAAAAAAGGATCCTAAAAAAATTCCTTGACACCCAAATCCAAACTGGAAAGCAAAGCTCTCGCAGTAGCTGTACCCTGACTAGATCTCCTGTGCGTCTGATATCATTTCAGTATCACATACCAGAAGTCAAGGCATATTTACAACAGACACAGTAGGGAATGAGATGCAGAAGTGTCAGCACTAAAAACATTGGTTTAGCTTTTTCTTCTTCTCAGGCTTTAATATCATTGTGTATTCAAGCAAGCAAGGAATTTGAGGGCTGAATAGCAGGGTTTAAGGGAATGTAAAACATCTTCACGTGCATTTTTCTCTCTCTCACTTCTTGTTTGATTCCAAGATGAGTTCATCCATCTTTAGATGCTTGGGGCCAAGCTATAGATATGGAAGTCAGTGAAGGAGTTTATGAAAAGATGAAGTAGAGATAGAAGAATAAGCCTCTGTAATGCTTAAGCACAATTTAAAAACTGTGTTTCCTGAAACCATAAAGCATCCAAGAATCTCAGACAGACAGAATAGACATTACTTTTAATTTCTGATCACCCATCCTTTCCTAACCTTGTATTCTCTTCTGCATGGAAAGACCACAGATATCAGACCACTCAGATTAAAAATCATTACTTTCTGTACATTACGTTCTACAAAAAAGCTTTTGAATGTGAAATAATAGGATGGTTTTGTATCAAAGCAACAGTTAGCTAAATTTGAACAGTTATCCAGCTTTATTTTCTGGTTTGTTTTTTAAGTAAGGAAACACATGGATGAACTCTTTGGGGCTAGCTTGTAATTGAGAGGAAAGAATTAATTATTAGATTACTCAGAAATGTAATTCTTCCTAAAGTTGTCATGAAACATAAAATCATAATGCAGTACAGTTACATGTTCCTATACTACTCAGGGATTTTGGGGGAGGTGACGGAAATAAATCTACCAACCTACAAACACCATAGCTAGTAATGGCAAGAACCGGTGAGCTATTCTAAGGTGTGTAAGGTTTTGTTTGATAATATGAACGTTACTTCCCTAAGCAAATTATCAGTATTTCCCCAGTGAAATTATTGCCCTGTCAGATTTGCTGGCATCATTACACATATTCCCTTCTGCAACCTGCTGCTCTCAATGAACTTGGAAAAGAGAAAAATAAAAAATAACCAAAAGTATCAATTTCCCTCTTTAAAGCACTCTGACTCACCTGGAAGTCTTAGATGGAATGAAGGCAAAGCAACTGCAGAGCAGCATCTCATTCTGTTGCAACACAACAGCAACCAGAAATCCTCTGTGAACTCAGCTAAAATGGCACCAGTGCCTCATCAGAGTGCTTGGAAAGGAAGTTAATAGATTTTGCATGAGCTACATGGTCTGTGATACTAAAATTCTGTTCTGGTGCTTGGGCATGGATAAAGGGTGCTGAAGGGGAGTGACACAGGTAGGACTGAAGTCATTTTGCACAGCAAACCCACACCACTCAGAGGGTGAAAGTACATGCTTTTCTATTAGAGTTCACAATGGTTGCTATGTTTCCTGTGGAGCATAGAGAGCTGCAGGGCAGCATTGGTAAAGAATGTTGTTTTTCATTTCTCCACTCCAATTGAGAGGGAAGTGCTTTGTCCATAGGCAGCTTTTTTGTGATCCAAGATGTTTTCACCTAAAGAGTTGATCACTGAAGTGCAGCCTCATAAACTTTGAAATGGAAATGGTGGAAATGGTGGAAACTGCTTGATACACAAAATTTAGTGGAAAAACTGGATAGGTCCATGGCCTTTAATTGCTACTGATTTCTGATCCCCAGGTTTTTGTGTGACATACAGAAATACAATATTTACTGTGAATGTCATACTGCTTTGAAAATTCTTATCCTTCTTTAAAGAGCCTTCTTCTATTGTCATCTTAAGCAGAATGCAGAGCCAAATTAACGAGGAAATTGCCAGCTGTTGAGAATTAGGACAGCAGCTAAAACATCTTAAAATCTGACCTTAAAGAGATGAACTGTAAATCAGCCTGAGAGAAAGGCTGAGATGTTTGCTTGAGGGTATCTACTATTTGATTACACCTATGTAATGTTGACTTAGGTGACATTATAATTATAAAAAATATTAATTTAATTTATATAGTTTGTAAAAAACACTGAAAAAATTAAATAACAGAAAAAATGGCGTCAGGTTGTCACAGGGAAGGTTTAGATGAATATTAGGAAAAAATTCTTCATGGAAAGTATTGGACCAGGCTGCTTAAGGAACTGCTGGAGTAACTGTCCCTGGAAGTATTCAGAAGCCATGTAGATGCAGCACTTAAGAGACGTGATTTGATGGTGAACATGGTGGTGGTGCTAGGTTAACAGTTGGACTTG
The DNA here is from genome assembly GCF_008360975.1 of Lichenostomus cassidix. NCBI lineage: Eukaryota > Metazoa > Chordata > Aves > Passeriformes > Meliphagidae > Lichenostomus > Lichenostomus cassidix. Next base: position 44,500,821 of record NC_139483.1, on the reverse strand, counting down.
ATATTGTTAAAGGTTTTTTCAACCTTGACAATTCTATGACTCTCTGAAATTTTGTTCCTAAATGTCCTTAAGAATGTGCTTTTTATTATTGCAATAATTTTTCATTGAAGTGGCATTACTCTTCCAATGTTGCCTCCTAAAAATAGATAAAATGTACACATGGAAGTACAAGTTTAAAAATGTTACTTTCTGAAGTATGGATACTGCAATTTTGTTTAAGTAATGTTTAATTTAATATTTTAGCCTGTAGATGTACCTGAAGAGTTAATATATGTCACAAACTGAACAGCAGGTTATTCAGTCTGACCATTGGTAATTAATCATGAAATGTCTTTCAGGTCTTAAATTCATTATGGATTCCTAATGTGTCTGGGATGTCCAATACTAGATTCAATTTGGGAACACTTGTTATCTCAGATCATACCTACCATTATTCAACATAACTTTTTCCTTCAAGTTCATAAACCACACCTTGGGCAGGCATTACAGATTTGTCCAGAGGCAAATAATTATGGTAGTTTCTAGGGCATGGGTTTCAAGGAAAGAAGAAGCAGCAGTAAAATGGGTATGTGTTGGTTTGCAATGCAGCCAGACCAAATCACACTAAAATAACTCTGTGTCCCTCGGATTGTATCCCATTATGTACAAGTGCCAAAAGATATGTTAAATAAAATGGTTTTCAGAAGTGTGAATCCAATAAATGTAACACAGAGAGAGAGAAAGAAAAACAGATATTTAAGTGCACTATGCATACCTTCAATAGCACAAACAGGTACTCCACCTGCCTCTCAGGCATCTATGTACACAGAGAATGTTCCCCCAATTCACCAGTGTACACTTGTATCTATGTTTCCACAAAATCATTGGCATTTGACTAATGATGCATAAGCTTTTGGTTCCTAAAACAACCCATTTTTCCAGGTTAGGTTAAAAAAGAAAATAGCCAAATGCAAAACAAAATAATGAGTATTTCCCCTTGGTAATGTATGTTGATGATTAGGAGTTGTTATATTTAATATGTTTTAATATTTCATTGGTTTTCTAGGAAAACACTGCATCTGTTTCTAACATTTCTTGTAGGTCTAGATGGTCGAAGTGAAAGAGTGAGTTAGAAATCATAAAGCTTTCCCTTTCTACTAGCATAATTAAACCAAATTACTTTATTTTTACCACCAAGCTTCATGAAAATTTGCTGTGCCCTAATTGCTAATGCACTTGGATAATTTAGAGATATCAAAGAGAGATTTGTCTTCTGGTGTAAACCTAATAGATACATAGTGCTGATGAGTTTCTATTAAATTCTAATTAAAAAACATCTGTTCTTGAGTATCCAGATCAAGTGGATGAGTTTGCTTTATTCTGTAGTGATGGTTGATAATTTCCATCTCCCTCAGGACCAGTTCCATAAAGTTGACGTCCAGGTTTTTGAGGGATCTTAAGGCCTAGATTGTACCAGCTGTGTGGTGCTCCCAGTTAATTTCTGGCAAGTTGAAGTCCCCTATAAGGACAAGGGCAGTTGATTTGGAAGTGTCCCTTAGTTCCACAAAATAAAATTCATTGGCATCATTGGCTAGGAGGTCAATAGTAGACTCCTACAATGACATCTGCATTATTTGTTTGACCCTTGATTCTTATCTAGAGGGTCTGAACTGTGCCATTGCCAGCTGTGAGCTCCATACATTCTATCCCTTCCGTGACATACAATGCCACCCCTCTGCCTATTCTGTCATGCTTGTCCCTCCTGAAGAGCTTGGAACCATCCAAAGGGTGCTCCAGTTACAGCACTCATCCCACCAGGTTTCACTTCTTGCAATGATGTCAAGTCTCTGGGACCAGGGCAAAGTCTTGAGCTCCTCTTGTTTGTTCCTCATGCTGCATCCATTAGTGTAGAAACTGAAAATGTGATTGAAGTAGTGTGTCTTGTGAAGGTCGTTTTTCTCCTGCTCAAATAACAACACTTTTTTATTGTACATGAAAATTTATTTCATTTTTATGTCATTTTCCCTCAGTGTTATTCACTTCTATAAATTCAAAAAGGACTAGATATATGCATAATTTACACATTCTTTACAGGCTTTCTGAAGTACAGATACTTTATATTGTGGAAATTGCACACTCTCATTTCTTCCGCTTTTTCTATCTAGAAGTAACTCACAGTAATGAACATCTGCTCATTGTCCACAGTTTATCTTTCTAGAAAACACTACTTTTAAACCCTCAGGATACTTGCAGGAGCATGAAGTCAAAGGCAAGCAAAAGTAGTGATAAAATTCCCCTCATCAGTATGTTAATGTAGTTTCTAAACTAGTGTTTCTTTGCCTTTTGGTGTTGTTGGGATTTTTATTTTATAGAAGTTTTAACAGCCATACTTGTGTTAGATATTTCTGTGCCACAGCTGACCATTAGTCCTAAGTGAGAGGTAAGGTAATTCATTTTTTGGTATTTGGGAAGCTATTACTCAAGACTATTTGATATTAGCAGGTAGTTACATCAGACTTATTGTTCTTTCTTTTGAGGAATCACTTTATTAGTGATAAACCTCCCTACTTACACCTTAAACCTCCACAACACAATGTTTTTAGCTTTTCCTCATTTTGCTTCATTCTTCTATGAAAGCATCAGTGATCTCATGAACTTTTTATCTGCTTTTCTTCAGATTCTTCTGCAGCAAGTTCCTCAAGCACATCCAGCAACAGTTGAAAACCTGCCTTTGGTCTTATTTACCATAAATAAAAATAATATATTTCCCCCCAAGATTATTAATAATAGAAATTCTTCAGGAGGAAGACCAGGCTGGTCAAGCTAAAAGTCTCACTAAGTAATATTTATGCTTTGATGAAGTTATTTTTAAGCTGACAAGACCAAAGAAAGCACAGTATGGGATTTACAAAGTCAATCTAATTTATATCAACTAACATATTGTAGCAGGGCAAACATAATTAGGTAACTGGAAGTGACACATACTGATGGAAAAGGAAGACTTAGGGTCCTGTAAGTAGTCAGATCCAAAGAATAAAAAGTGCAAATAATGTAGATTATCTACCTTGATTTGAACGGATTAAACTCCAATATCCATTTATTTCTATCCCACTGTATTTCTCCCTTCTCTTTGTTATCCAGGATTGCTCCTATTGTCAACTTATTTTATTCCTACAGCACACTCTCTGTAATGGACCAACCATCTGACTGTGTATAATACACTCTGTCTCAAAGCAGTTACAGCTTCTAATTCTCCAATGACCAATTCTCATTTCTCACTAAAGAAAAACTAATTTTAATTACCCATCACACTTCCATATTACTCACATATCTGACAAGTGAACTATTTTCTTAGAGGTGCATAAAATCCTCAGTTTTTCTACTACTGGCACTGTTTTAATTTCAACTGTTCAGAGTTATTCTGTTCATGACCTCCACATGTAGAATGAGCTCTGATTTACTGTCTCTGAGGAAGTGAGCAGTGTCAGCCAGTGTATGAGGCACAGGAGAAAAGCACATATGCTGTGCATGTCCACTCAAGCCTTGTAGTTATCACTCATGGCATATTGGCCACAAAATAAGAGAATCCTGACCTGTTTACCATCTCTTTGTGATTGCTGCCAGCTCGCCAAAAGCCAACAGTGTAGTGCTGAAGTCTGCTGTGGACTTGCAGCCTTGCATTAAATGGTGCTGTTATCTGGATATTCAAGAATTAGAATTTGTTCTCTGCCCAGGGTATTAAGATAAAATGAAATCAGCTAGAAGGTACTGAAGGCAAAGAAATGCTGAGAGGTCAGGAGACTACCAAAAGAAAAAGTTTAGTAATTACTGTACACATAAAAATGTGTCAGAGCAAGAAAGTGAGTGTTCTGACAGATTATTTAAAGTTCTCTTGCCCTCCCAGCCATCAGAATATTCAAAAATGAAGAAAGCAAACTTCAGAATATTTAAATAGCATAACATTTTCTACTTTCAGGCCTTGTCTATATTAGAGAAAGCATCATTTGAGCAATCTAGATCACAAAAACAATTCTGAGGAGGCTTCATGCGCAAAGGCATTCTGTGCTCCATTAAACTCATTGCTCATATGTTATCATTTTAAAACTAAAGTGAAATGCCTGAAATAAACTGCAAGTCAAGTCTTGCAAGTGAGGAAATTAAAATGCAAAGATGTGAAAATTCTCTTGCTTTTGATATTTTGTTTCAGGGATCTAACATTGATATCAGCAAACTGTTTTATTTCAGTCAATAACTGAAAGGGCTCCCAAAATGCCAGGACCACTGCGCAGTGGAGGGAAAGCCACAGGGAGATGAGAAGAAAGGAAGGTAAAATATTCTCCCTTACATTTGTGTAAAATTTCTCTATATTCATACATATCAATAAAAGCTCTTAAAATGTTCTTAGTTCCAGATATGCATTGTCACTCTACCTCTGCTGATATTCTCCTAACAGATCCTTTTAAAAATCAGCAAAAATACGGAATTCATGGAAGATTATGATCTTTCGAACAGTTGAATACTGGTTTCCTGCAGGGAAAGGAACAGATTTGTGTTTGATCTGTTCACCTCAGATGAGCTAAAGACTCCCAAAATTCCTAATTCATGGATTACCACAAATGTGGTGTCTGTCAGCCTTACTATACCCTCTCTAGATGAGATTTCTGCCTGTGAGAAGCTATATCCACTGTTGCCTGAATATAGGCAAACATAAGCCTATCTCGCTTGTGACCTCTCTGGGTTTTCTCCCAGAATCCCTCAGCTGCAACTAAAAATCAGTGTCTCCTAAACCTCCCTCCTGTGCCCCAGTCACACCTGAAGAACCACTGCCCTGTTCTAAAGACCCTCTAGATTTTTGCAGCCTAAATTCTTTTCCTACCAGGAGAATCCTTGGAATAACATGTGATGGAGAGGATCTCTATGTTCCCAGTTTTCTAGTTGCATGGTTGAGCTGACTTTGAAAGTAGAAGTAAAACTGGAAGGTCCCAACAGTAAACCAGCCTAAAAAGTTGAATTGTATTTCAGACAAGAGAAACTGCCACAGTTTTATTGGACAAGCAATGCTACCTGTATAAAAAAATATCTGCCAACTTGAATAGCTTTTTTCTAATCTTAATTCTCATTTTTTTAGGTTTTATAAAACTTAAAAATAATTCATAACCACGCTGGTAGGGGTGTCTGTAATTTTGTATTACAAATATTTATGACTTGTCAGATCATCCAACAGTTCATGTTTTGCAGTTCAGTGTGTGGTCTGTTTATAGGTCCCAGCAAGACCAGAATTAACGAATTGATTTCTTACATTAGAGTGCATAATGTGTCCTTCAATATCACCACATAAATTACTCAAAATAAAGCATGTAATGAATGTAGGAAGCTGCTTACCTTCAGAGTAATGCAACAGTTATAGGGATTTCACTCCCATTACATAAATCAGACAACTCCATTGAGGAAGACTAAGGAAGATTGAACTCAGAGCTGATCAAGGAGAACCTCACCCCAGGTCCTTTACCTCACCAGATTTCTCAGGCTTGGTTATCTAAGTTGTGTCTTAGCACAGATCAAGCCAGACCACAAGGTTATTGTCTCGTTGTCGACATCTGTCAGGTTTTTTGGCAGTGCTCTCTGCTGTGTCTGAAACGTTTAGTCTAATGGCTATTTTCTGCACTACTTCTGGCAAGGACATTCTAATTCTGGCTGGGTACAGTGCCAGTATATGTCCCTACCTGGTTCCTGATTGTTGCAGCTCAGGGAGCATCTCTGCCCCATACAGGCTCCCATCTCTTCCCTCCAGGAGAGCAAGGAGATTGGGACAGAATGAAAATCTGAGAATTTATTTATCAGTTGGATTTAGTGTCCTATTTAGTTCTTCAAAGCTGGTACTAGCAGTGGAACATATGTGCATACAGATACCATTTGTACTCTTTATTTCTTTTGCACATTATTGTAAATTCTTTCTTAAAGACTCACTATGTACAAAAAAAAAAAAAAATAGACACACACTTCACAGAAAAATGGGAAAATTTTTGCACATTTGACTAATATAAAAGTGTCCTGCTAAGTTACAGAGTTCATTTAACACAGAGAGACAGCTAATAACTGTTCCTGTAGGAATGGTTTTACTGTAGTATTTATACATAAGAACCCCTGAGAAATGGCTCATACACATAATAACAAAAAATATTTATATAATAAATGAAAATCGTGGCCATGTTCAACTCCATGACTCAGTTATCATTGTTGATGTAAAATCTATTTTTCAGTTCAAGCAAAAATGATTGAACTTCTTTCCCAGATGCCAAAGACACTCTGACTACTTTCAATGTATATGACTGTGAATGTACCTGAGAATTTATAGCCTGGTTAAAATAAATTGGGGGTTTTTTTCAATATTTTTGCATACAGGAAACAATTAAAAATAATGTTGAGAAAGTGATACATGTTGCATATAATAGAGCACTTTTTTTTATACTATTCAGTGTTTTATATCTAGGAATCTCAATATGTAAGTAAAATGTTATCTCAGTTTTACAGGTCAGGAAGTGAACAAAAGGAGGTCAAACAAGCCAATGTCAGGATCAAGACTGGAAGTCACTGGCCTTGGACTGTGTGTTAATGATCAAATATAGCTGCATGTGATTTTCAACTCCAAGTTTTCTTGAATCTTTGTAACCATCTGAAGAGACTGAGATTGGCCATTTTTCCTGGGTGAATAATAGTGCTGTTAATAAACTGTTAATAGTAATGGCAGCAGCTAAAACCTTTTTCTTCTGCTCTCGTAGCTTTGTGTTCCAAATTTATTAAAATATGGTGGTATGTAAGCACTGTGTTGTGCATTATGTTATTATTTTCCTTAAATAATATTACAATTTAAAGGGAAATGCTGGACTAAAAGCACCCACCTCTACACTTTCGTGTCTGGAATGAAAATACTCTGGGTTAATGATTTTATTTAGCAGAGTGTTATGAAACTGAGAGCAATGCAAAACAAGAGGGATTCCAGCTAGAGGCAGTGCATCCCTGAGATGTGTCAAGGCTGCAGAGAGGTGGAGCTTAGCACCTTGTGGGCATGGCTAATTTGCTCTTCTATACCATCCACATTATCATGTAGTTTCGGGTAGAAGAAAAGATGATCATACCCCTGAAAATACATAATTTTGCATCTCTCTTTCCAGTAGGAAGGTTGTTGGGATCAGCCCTGCAGACCCCATCATCTGCTGCTGCCATCCACCCCTTACCCAAGCTGTGGCTCCAAGACATGGTTCTGAAAAGCAGAGAAACGCAGAACTGATGTGGTGCTGAAGGGTGGCACTGGTGCAGGAGTTTACCAAAGGGAATGGAGTGGCAGGACAGAGCCCCAGTCCCACTGAGCCAAAGGGAGCCAAACTGAGCTGAGCAGAGCCAGGTGGAACAGGGCTGAGCAGTCAAAGCAGTGGTGCTGGTAGCAGCCACATGGAACCAAGTCCAGCATCCAAAATGATGGCATGGAGTCAAAACCAACGGGGCCCTGAGCACCTGAATAATTTTCCAGTGCCCTTCCCATTCTCACTCATAAAAAAAAAGTGCTCATTTTCCATAGTCAGTATAACTGATAAAAAAAAGAAAATTGGATGTAGAAAAAGTGTGAGATAAGTTCAAGACGAACACAGGCAAGGAGAGAAGCAGTTATGATGCAGTAATGACAGTAAGGCTTTGCTGGAGAAATGATCACTCATTCTCAGTCGATAATAGAGTGCTACTTCTAGGTGTCAATCACTGGAGAAACAGAAGTTTCCAGTTTTAGACAAAAACCATGACAGTCAAAACAACTGAAAGAACAGTTGTCAGTGCTCTATTAGTTCAGCATTGCCACAGAGCTAAGCAGTCAGCCAATTCTAATCTCAGTGCAAATTTTTGAGGTTTCCTTCATAGCAAAATGTACATTTTCCATTGTTAATTATATGGTGGTTCCTCTTTTTTGAGCTGCTTATGGCTTTCCACCTTGTTCTCTGTTATTGCCCTCTGCTGACAGCCATAACCCCTTTGCTAGGAACTTTAAGTCTCTTTTTTGGGATGCTTCATAAACCGTGTCACCCCTGCCTTCAATAATGCTATGATAAATATGACCTCTCTACATCTTACTGCCCCAAGGAAGGATAATTTTTGGCATAGCACAAAAAGCAGCAGAGATGTGCTGTCACACTCAAGGTAGGAACTTTATTCCTATTCTCCCATCCCAGCTTTTCTGTGCTGAAAGACTAATTTCTGCATCAGGGTGAACATAGGTTTCTGTGAAAAAAACAGGTCTCCCTCTCCATCTCCAACCTCTTTGTTAGAGCTCTAGCCCAGTACAAACAGCCAGTGAAATAGAAAGACTCCTTAATCATGGAAGGACAAGATTTGCAATATTATGCATGACAATTGCCAAATATAGCTAACATCTGTATCTACCAATCTATTAGGTGCAATATGAAGGTTTCAGTACTGTTTAAGGAAGTTCCTCAGGCTCAGATAAGCTATGGACATTTCCAATAGTAAATGTATGACATATCTTTTTGCCAAAGTCAACTCTCCAAATTTTTTTCTTCATTTTCCCCTATATGTTCTTGAATGTGTGAATACTGGGAGATGCCTTCTTCCTCTATATGAAGAGATGTAGAAAAACAAAAAGAAATTACTGAAGCACACTTTCTGCCACATATTTAAGGAGATTGATGAGGAACAAGTCATGGAAGTGAGGCTACAAGACTACTGAACAACTACAGCCCTTTAGGAAATCCAGTTCTGCAGATGCTTTTCACATTACTTTCTTTGTCTGTAGCACATCTAGCCAGCTAGATTCAGAAGGTGTGGAAGGCTGCTCACAGAGAACAAGATAAGAGAATTCACCAGCGAGAACTGATGCTCAGCTCCAGTGGATAATTGTTATAAAATATTTAAGCATATTCTGACACCTACATAAGTGCTCTAACCCTCATGCAGGCCTTTTGTTCTTTCTTCATGGCCCAACTAATATTCAATTATTTCAATTAGAGTGGAAGAGTTTTTACTCCTCTTAGTCAGAGGAAGAAATTATACCTTTTTTATGCATCCTGGCTGAGTTTGTTAACCACAAAACAAATTGCTTACCATAGCCAGTTCTCAGGCTGTGCTGTATAAAGAGGATCTGAGGACCAGTCCTGGACAATGTTTCAGGTTGAAAATCCCAGTCGGGAAGAATTACTTCTGCCTCTCTGAAGCAGCTGAATTACAAGGCCCTGATATTTGATTGCTTCATAATTTCTTTCTCATTAACTGTCTGGGAATTCCTCTAGAGCCTAGATTTCTAATTAAAGACGGTGGATTTACAGAGTAGTGTGGCTGAGAAGAAGATGATTTAACTCTGGATGCTCTCTTGCCCACAGCCTTTTGTGGACCTTCTCTGTGGTATGATAATGAGTTCCTGGGAGTGAAGTTGGACCCTTGGCCTTCAAGGCAGCACTTTAACCCCTTGATGCATAGTTGGCATGCATGAGACTGTGGGTCCCACAGCTCCTCCAGCCCATCAGAAAATTTCTGCATCATATGGCAGCTTCATTGAGAAACTCGAGAAAAGGCCTGTCAACAAAATCTCTTAGACTGAGACCATATACTAGGCATTCTCACATTGAGACCGTTGTCATGACACGTGCAGAGAAAAAAAGGAATATTGACAAGGCTTTTATGGAAATCCAGCACAGACCAGTGTTCATTTAAGTCCAATTTTTGTATTACTACAAGAACATGCTACAAGAATGCTACAAGAAGATGCAGAAAAGTAATTGAAGGAAGGAGAAATGGCCCAGAGGTGAAAGGGCAGTCAAAATAGACAAACGTTGATTGATCTGTTCCTGCTCTTTCCCCCACAGTGCTCTTCCATCCAAATATCAGCACACACATGTATGTCTAGGTCTTTAGAAACTTGCTAATACTCTAAGGTGGGCAAATACATGGCAGGATAAGGAAGTCTTGTGTAATGAGTGTGTCAGAGAGGCCAACTTGTCACACGGTGTAGGATAGTGACTAAACAAGGAATACCCCTCGGCATCCAGGCTAGCACACAGCTTAGGTACACTGCAGACATCCAGCAGATGAATTAACAACCTATCCTGTGAATGTAAAAGTAAATTTTTCCACAATAAAAGTGTCATCATCTAACAGAGGCAGACATAAATTGAAATGAAAGAAACAGAAATAAGGGGGAAATAAAAAGGAAAGAAAGCACACTTTGTGATTTATTCATGTGCTGTAAAAAGTGAGAGGTCAGAGAAGACAATCAAGGCATTGGTTACCATTTCTTCTTTCAGTTGTTTCCCAGAACTTTATTTTTAGGCTCTATGTATGTTAACTAGTTTCTATCGTGCTACTGCTTGGTAACTTTGTAAATAACAGCACATAATGCACTCTGCACTGAAGAAGATAAAATTTGAACAACCATACATTCAAATTTTAGTGGTATTTCAAACAGGAAAGAATATGAAAAACCTGAAACAGCATTAGATAGACTATACACCACAGAAAAAAGCATTTTATGCCTTTGTCTATCATCAAACATGTTACTACTCATATTGCTGGTTTTCAGATTTCTTTTTATTTCATGCCATAAAATTGTGCATCTCAGTCACCAGTATATTGGACAGATAAGAGCAGCTGGATTCAGACCTTATATTGGATTTCTGCAGTCCTGTTTTGGTTTCTGTCACTAGACAAACCAGATAACTAGGTGTGTTTCCCATGGAAGAGGTTTTTCCATTATATGGTAGTGAAAGGCATCAGTTTTTAGGATGGGTCCTTTATCTGTCAGTGTTCACTTCAACATTTCCTGTAATGAAGATGTCTGAATTGTTATTACCTGACAATATTTGACAAGAAAGTACTAACATGAATTACTGAAGCAGCATCCAAAACAACCCCTTTCTTCAATTTTACTACACACTATTTTCCTTTACTTCTATACACTTCAGTCCTATAATCTGATTGTTGGAGTAGAAAGATGAGAACTGACAAGTTTTATGGAGTATTTTAAAATTTATTATTTTCATGGAGTATTTTGAAAAAAGAAGTGGAGGAAGGGAAGAAAGAAATGTAATTTGTTTATGTAGCGAAAACTTGTGGTAACCAGGGTTGAGACAGGCTAACATTCAGTTTCCCTCCTGTGACTCATCTCATGCCAGCATAGTAGAGATGGCCTAAAATGTACTGGTTCTCCTGCAGTTCAAAAATAATTAGTTGTCCAAAGGCTGAAGTCATTGTTCAAAGCTGAGATGCAATACCTGTGAGAGGGGCCATGAGCATCATCGTGACTTAGAGAAGAGTTCTCAACTGAGCCAAGGAGGATTTGAGTGTCAAAGATATTTGGGAAAACCACTTATGTTTCTGTTTAGATGAGCTCTCAAATACCTCAGCATTGGAGCCAGACACCTATGCCTGGCTCTCTTCAGTGTCTTTCTGCAAACCCTTTTCCTGGAGAATGTGAAGTCACCTAGTCTCTTATTAAGCTACTGCAAAGTGTTACAGCCCTATGAAGTAGTTAGTCTTGTTTCAAGCTTCAGGGGGTAGACTTTGCATGTGTATATTCACAATATAGGGTTTAAAGACTCCAGTTTGCCTAAGTTTTCAGGATGAAAGAATGTAAGGACCTTCTCAGAAGAAACAGAGAGGGAGAGAAAAGCTAAGGCAATGATTAAACCATATGTAAGGCAAGTAAGCACTACGAGTAGATGTTGAGCATTTCTTAAATCTGAGATACTTACAGAAAATCTCATACATCTAATTGAGTGGTATCAGCAGGAAGTATATCAGAATTATATGGAAGAAATGTTTGAATGGTGGGTACTTCAGGGGGGAAGACCCTGAATCATAATATCTTGAAAAAAGTGAAATAGTTGCAATTAAATGAATGATAAAAAGGTTTAGCAATTGAGGCCCTACAAATACAAACCAAATGAGTACTCTAAAAAGATATAGCTAAAATAAACCAACGCTGAAAAAAAGAGCACCTTTTTCATGGCAAATCTTTGATAACAGCCTATTCTTCAGTTTTGGTCATCTCCCACAGCTCTTTTGGGTCTTAATGCAGCTTAGAAGGACTTTAAGCTTTCTCACTGCAAGGAAGATAAATAAAATATGTGCATTACTACAAACTGAGAATCAAGGAGGAGTGTAAAGATGAGAGCCAGGGGAAAAAAGCATTTTTTGGCAGACAATAATTGTCAATGAAACAGGTCTGGTAGGGAAAATCTAGAAATAGATGAAGATCTGTTTTCTCAGCATAATAATCAATTGGGTTCATGATTCAGTTTTTTAATGTTAGTTTAACATATTTTTAGTAATCATACATAAAATAATGTTCGAGTCCATAATAAGGGCAGCTAAGAGTCACAGATATCATGAAAGTAATGTCCTTGAAGGATCAGAAATATAATTTGTGGAAGGTATATGCTTATTTGACAAACAAAAAGACCAAAGGACACTGTGAACTGAGTGCTAGGAATCAAGCCAGGTAAAATAAGTAATATTAAACCTGGCTGGAATTCAGAATCTGATCACAACATTATCAAACTAGAAGTCCTCTGGAGTGTTTAATGGAAGGTGTCATTTATAAAGCACTTTAAAAGCAGGCCCACGTGAAGTTAGTTCACAGTATTGGATCCATAAACTTTGGGAGCATGTGGAGCTTTTCAAAACCAAGAGTTGGTGTTCCATTTCCTACAAGATTCATAGCTGATTAATAAATCGCAGAAACTCCATGTAGCTCTAATCCATGGAAGCTCATGCCATCCACCAAACCACTCTTCTGCATAACATGCATGGAAAAATATAATTTAAAAGTATTCCATTACATGAAATGGTGGAAAATTAAGAATGGAAAACCACAGGAAAGTGTCTGTCACTGTACAAGGCCAAGAATTTAGTGGATCAATTAACAGACTCACACACAGTATATTAACAATGTGACACTGAGGAAATTGGCTGAATAAGAAACAAGAATTTTCCTGCTCTTTGTGTTGAGAAGGTGTCTTAAAAGTTTTTTGAGTTCTTGGTGTTGTAAAACAGATTTTGAAATATTTATGTGCAACTTTGCATATAAAACAGGCTTTGTAGTAGCAGAGTGAACACCTGTGTATGAATCTTTCTGGCCACTGGCTCCTTGGGTCCAGTATCAGTATCATGGTCTCTTGCAAATTAATTTGTCTCTTCTGTTCTTCTGAAAAAGTTAGTTATCTATTAGAAAGAAGCTTGGAAAGTAGCTTATTTTCACACAGTGTTTCTTCAATGGTTACTTAAACAATAAAAACAGATTTAAAAAAATTATAAGTAGTTATAGAAATGAGATTCATAGCAAAATTTATTTTCATAAACACGAGAATCTAGGAAGATACTGACTTTAAAACTTGTGCATGTGATGTCTGTCCAATTAATCAGCTAGAAAGATATCACCAACCATGCTTTGGAAGGGAAATACTAACAAAGTATGCGAGTGGGACCGTATGGGGTGGAAAAAAAGGGCTTTTTAGGATTACGTTAAAAATATAAAGAATCCAATATCTTCTGAGCAGTGACCATATGATAAATGCATAGGAGATCAGCAATATAAAAAGGCCCTTTTCTAATATCAGATAAGATGGTAGAGGTAGAGATTCAAGGGGTAAAATTTTTGAATAAAATTCATGACAGTAATTTTCATCATGTTTTACTTTTTTACCAGGATATTTGCAGTGGTTTAATAGCATTAATGGTATCATTTTTGAGGCAGTAATCTATGATTGTCATGAAGGTGCATCTTAACTTCACCTGGTGATTTTTCAGATTGAACAGCTCTTCATGAAAGAACCCTTTGTGGAGCAAATGCTTCTCTTTGCTTTTCCTGGGTTTGTAATAAAAAGCTTGTGGCAGACAGATGACTCTGCAGCTGCACAAAAACATTCAGGCTCTTGATTACAGTCAATTATTTGCTTTAAGGAAATCTGCAGAATGGGAGATATTAATGGGATAATTTGAAAATGGATATACTGTGATCATGCCAGTGAAGATTTAGAGTCAAAGGCATCAAATAAGATAATAGAACTAAGCCAAGTGTGACTAAGTGGGATTGAACATAGTAGAATGACAACCTAATAACCTTTGAAAGTCATAAAAACTGTGATAAACAGAGCAATCAGCCAAATTATAGATAAGACAAACCAATAAACATGTTTCTAAGCAGATGCTCCAGAATATAACAAGATTTTTTTTTGGAGGTGGAGAATGCCACTGGATGTGATTGAATGGCTGTGGAGAAGACCTAAGGCATAGGAAGCACTCACCTCAAAACAGTGTCAATAGAGCCTAGTGAGGTTTAAAACTTGTAGGAAGTGGCCCACATTGTATGATTAAAAAATGGATATTTTAACAGGGGTAGATCTTGCGAAGTATCTTTAATAATCCAAAATTTTAGTGACAACTCAGGATGCTAATCAATGTTGGGGAAGAAATCTAGGACATTAAAGATAACAATATGTTCTCCCAAAGCCAGACATATGAGTAGGGCAAGAACAAACATAAATTCACAGTATTTATATGAAGGAGATCAACGAATGTCAGCAGCAGCTGACATTCACCCTAAGTTGCATAAAGAACTCAGAACTGAGCAGAGTAAACAGCTAACTACTGTAAAAAACCATGAAAGACAAAAGGGAAGATAAAAAGATGCACCTTTTCATAATAGAGGAATATGGAAAACAAGAAGAATTTGCAATCAGTCAGATTAATTAGTCAGAAAATTGCTGAAAGAAATTATTAAGTAATCAATTCATAAATGCTCAGACCTAGCATGAAGTTGTTGAGTCCAAATCAAGACAAAGCAAATTAATTTTGTTTTCCACAGCATACATAAGGGGAGAGCAGTTGATCCTAGGATCCACATGCAGTTTTCACAAACAGGCTACAGAATTGTGATATGGGTAAGATCCACAAGATCTGAAAAAAGAGCAGTTAAAAAGTATATTTAGCGAACTGCTCTCAGTGACACACTCTCACACTTCCAGCACCCTCAGGTGAGACACAAATTTGGTCTGCTCAGGCCCAGGTTCTCTTTAATATTTTCACTGAAAACATGGGAGATCCTAAATATGCATGCTTATCAAATTTGCAAAGGATGCCAGCCTACAAAGGGTGGCAATCTAGAGGCAAATATTGAATGCTTTTTAAAAATTCTTTTCATGTTGGAAAATAGCTCAAAATCAAATGAATGAAATTCATAAAATGTGAAAGTAAATCATTGCAGCCAGAAATGAGAAATCAGGTGCCTAAATGCAAAATTAAAAAACCTGACCAGGCACCAGTTTAATAAGAAAAGTGTGGGAGTTATGTAGGACAACAGACCAACAGTGATCTGATACTCTTAAATTAGGGAAAGTCCTGTGGTTTGAGATACTAAAAAGAATGTTTCCTACAAAATGCAGGTCAATATTTTACCTGTTTTCTTAGTTCAGTTATGTCTAAACTGGCACTTTGTGCTGGGCTTCAGATACATTTCTTTAGCCTAGGATTATGTCTAGATGAAAGTAAGAGAAAACTTGAATATTTTAATTTAGCTTTAGTT
Source organism: Lichenostomus cassidix (assembly GCF_008360975.1). NCBI lineage: Eukaryota > Metazoa > Chordata > Aves > Passeriformes > Meliphagidae > Lichenostomus > Lichenostomus cassidix. Next base: position 44,485,265 of record NC_139483.1, on the reverse strand, counting down.
AATCCAAAGAAAGGAAGATTGATGGAAACCGTTCAAAATATACAACTCTCTTACAAGGAAGACTACATTCTCCTTTTCCCCAAAGACAGAATTGGAGGTCAGATATCAGGGAAATTTTCTAAAGGCATAAATTCTTGTTAATATAGAAATCTGTCAGGTAAATGGATTATATAATCCCCCTCACTAAAGCTTTTAAAGACAGTATAGATTTTTTAAGGAACCCTAGATTTATTTACATGTGCTCAGCACAAACGATGGGGGAATGGCCCCTTCTGTCACAATATGTTTCTATCATCCTCTGACATAACCTTGCATCCTTACTCCTCCCTTTTTGTACCTCTTTGCTGTGTTAAAATTTCTATGTATTAAACCATATCGGGATTAAATGTTACCAATATTGAACAAAAAATTAAGAAGCTGCCAAATAATCTTCACAGCATAAATTAAACATTTAACTTTATGTTGAGTAGATCCTTTTTACTGTTCAATTCCCTCAGTGATTTCACTGGCAATTGCTTAAGCAACCTACACAGTGCTGTAGCTCTGGACCAAATATGATTACTACCATGAGAGAGAACTTCCTTTACTTTATACATTTTTTGAGAAACAAATTCCTTACAATGGTTAGCCACAAAACCTCCACTCTGATGAATTTAACCAGCAAAAGAGGTTAAAGTCACTCACAGCTAATCTATATGTGCAACAGTGAATGTGGAACTGGTCAGAGTAAGTTGATCAAACACTATGCTCCTGATGTAAAGTTAGTGCTATAAGAATATATTTTCTTGTTTTGCACACAATATCGAAATTAAAGTGTAACTGGTATTAAGAGATACTTACCCAAATATTTATTTCTTAATACACCATCATCTGTTTTTCGTTTGGATATTTTAGTCTTTCCTGAATCTGGAGCATTGTTCAGTACTTCTCATCTTTGAACCATGTTCAAGGGTTGTAGGTTATCCTACTCTGCTTCTGGATCTGATTAATGGGTAGTTGAAGAACTGATCTATTTTTTATGGAGAGACGAAAGTGACCACACAGGGAAAAACTCTGATCTAACTGTAAACTGTCTGCTCCATAGTTCTTCCAAATATTTATAAGTACTTTTTCAAACCAGGAGAAAAACATGGGTAGGAAACAAAACAGAAGATAATAATACCTACATAAATAATACAGTGATGAAGACCAAAGAGGTGAAAAGTGTTATCTCTGCTGTTGCTTCACTCTCCAACTTAAGGAAAAATGTATGATCAGATAATCTGTTTATTTGTAATCATCTCATTCACTGGCCTTGTGTTCTAGGAAGCTTGTAATGATTTTCCCACTGACACATAGGGTACAAAGAAAAGAAGAGATAGGAGAGAATTTGGCTTGCAGGAAGGGATTGGTTTAGATATTTGTTAAAAGCACTACTTTTATGACCAGTGGAGAAGTCTAAAACAAAATGTGACCAGGAGAAACTGTGAGAGTCAACTACCTCATTACAATAGGACTGGGGATTTATTCTGTTCCTGTTAAATTGGTCAAGATCTGCTGATGCGCTTGAAGAAATTCCTTTAAGAAGTTAATGTATCTGTGGGCAAAGGAAATAATGTCCAAGTTAAGACAGATATTTTTCAAAGCAGATGGATGCATACAACAGAGTGCAGGGTTTTTTTGACTAAGGGCAGATGTTGAAAACTTTAATTTCCTTGAGTGTGTCATAAAAGATGGGAATATGGGTAAGAGTGCTGTGGTAGAAATTTGCAAGTGTCAGGAAAAAGTATGAACCATTTTTACTGAAACTAATAACTTCGGGGTACCTTTGAGCAACATCTCTTTGCAAATAGCATAAATCATAATGAACTTAATAAGCAAAGAGAGACCTTGTTTTCTTGTACTTAGACATGGAGAGTGGTTATCAAGCGCTTGTTTGGAACCAGAGGAACAGCTAACTTGTGGATCTAAGTGAATAACTGACTTTCAAGGTGGTATAGAGATCCATAATGCCAAAAGCACACTTAATTATACAAATTATTAGTCATGCATCTCAAAAAAAAGGAGGGGATGTTCTTTCCTTTTTTGTTTTTTTTTTTTTTTGTTGACCTATTTTTGAGTGCAAGATATTTCAGTATGAAGCCGATTCAACCTTTTCAGTCTCTTCACACTCTTTTAGCAGCAAATTTTGACTGTAATAAGGAAGGCAGAATGAGAGTATAAGACTTTGAAGTTCTTCTGAAATACCTTCTGGTATTTCTATAACATTGAAGTCCAATTAGATTGTGTTCCATCTGTCTTTTCCTTCTCCTAAGAAACTCTATGCTTTTTGTTTTCTTTTCCCTGTCTTAATTGTAAACAAAATCAGATTTGTAATGTGTTTCTTGTAAGTGATAAAAAGTGTTAAGGAAATGTGTAAGTAGCTTTATCTGCTCTCTTTCTCCCAGAGTATTTCTTATGATGGTTTGTTATAGCAGAGTCGTATCCGTTGGCAAGTATCTAATGAAATGTGGGCAAAAGTAAATTATCTTAATCTTCTACTTCTGTTTTCATGGGGGATGACAATTACCTTTGCTATGTGCTTCTCTTTATCCTGAAAGGAGGGAAATAATGAGAATAAGGCAGACACTCAAAGATGTTTTTTTCAGAGTGAATGATGAACTTTATCACTTATTGCTGCTGTGAGGTATGGTGCAGTGGCTTTATCCCTGTGGCTTCCATACAGCATTCCACTGTGTTGCAGATGTTCCTACTTGCTTTTTGGAAAGGTAAATTCTCATTTGTTTTCTGAGCTAAATCAAAATTAAGTTTTTCCTGAGTAAACAACTGCAGATGCTATAGAGAATAACTTTCACATACGTTTGTGGGCTAGTATCTTTAGCAAAGCTCTTCTTGTTTCATTTCAGAGTCATTGGGGGTCAATATTTTCAGCCCCCTCAAGAAAAGTAAATAACACCATATGAGCCTACGATAGATATTGGTCTCATCTGGCAGCCACACTGAGTATGGCTTGAAAGGCATGTTTCCAGGCATGTATCCAATGAGACAGTAAAAGATAAAGACTCAAGGCAATAAAATTACCCCGTACAGTATTAGCTACAAACTTACCACTAACAGGGTTTCATGCAATACCTGGATCAACCTCACCTTATTGTACTTTCCTGCCATTTCATAAATTTCTAGAGGAATCACTGCAAACAAGGAAAGAAAAGGAGAGCATTTCATCCTTCTTGTTGCCTTAATCTTTAGGGAGATTTCTGTCTTTTGCTAATTAGTCTCACAGGATGCTGTGGTCTATGAAAAAGCATAGCAATGATTCTAATTGCACAAATTTTTTCCTGACATGTCAAGATGGAAAAATACCAGAATCCACCTCCTGGATTTTCATTCTTTGAAACTGTTATGTGTTTGCAGGATAGATGTACCCAAGCCCAAGCCAGGCTTTTAAGCCCAAGATCCTACCTAAGGCTTCATCCCCAAGGGCAGACACACCAATTGTAAGGATCCAAACTCTGAGCTCTCCTGTGTGTGCATGGCCATCTTGAACACCTGACAAAACTCACCCTGGCCGGAGAGTGCCAAAGCAGCACCATATTGGGCAGAGATTGTCATGCTGTCTTCAGAGAACCTTTTGTTTTGGGATCTTCTACATGGTGCTGCTTTTGGGGATGAAAAGGAATGACTAGAACTGTGTTTGCTTCAGACCTCTTTACTCTTCTAGCCTCAAAAATGCAAATGGTGTTCTGCCTGTGTTGCTGATGTGAGATGCTGGAGGCAGGCCTTCGTTCAGGAGTACTTAACTCCAAGACAATTTCATGTCACTGCCGTGGAACCCTCAGCACCTGCCCCAGGAACAGTGCAACAGGGCTGGACTCCAGAGTGGGGGTCCATGTAGGTATTTGAGAGGGGGATCTCAGTATGCCAATCAAAACATTCACCTAAATAACCAGGAGATTTGAAAAGCTTCAAAAATTATTTGAATTCCTCCTTTTCAGACTATTTGTAGAATAATTTCTAAGATTATGTATTCCCAGTCACTTATTTTAGCAAAATGTACCACTCCAGTAGAATTGTTTCAGCTGTGAAACTACTGCCATAAGTCAAACAACTGAATCGTGTGGAATGAAGCTCTTCTCAAATTAAATAAATAACACTCATGGTAAATCATGAGAGGAGTAAATATTTTCTCTCTTTATTGCCTTGAAGCACAAGACCAGAAGCACACTTTACAAATATTTAATACAAATTATAAATAAATTACAAAGGCAAAAACTAAACACCAGACCTAGGCAAGGCTGATTTCATTGTGCAAAAACTCACTGAATTTTGCTGTACTGTCACCTTTTACTACATAAATAAAGGTCTATTTTTCATATCTCCTTTCTTTAAAATTTGAAGAGTTATCAAGGTTTCGGTGGAAAGATGGAATTGACAGAAATGTTTCTTTCTGACATCCTCTCCTCCCTAATGACCTAAGGAAAAAAAATTAAGAATCTGGCAGAAGAACCAACTGATCTGCAACAATGCCATTTTTACTCAGGAAAAAGCCCTTGCCCTTGAGACAGAGGGCAAGTGCCTGAAATGGAATGCTATTATTTAGTGTATCCTACTACACCAGCAAAACCCTTGATAAGAACAGGTAGCACAATAAACCTCAAATAAAGTTGCAACTTCTTTTTCATTTTCTCTTTTCCCCCTTCTACTTAATAAATAAGGGTTTTCCCCCTTATCACAGCTCCCCATAGGCTTCAAGCCCATGCTGCCTTTTACAACTGTTTCGTGTGTCCCTCCTCAGAGGCAGGGCAACACTGCCATCATGACCACAGTGTTTATGAACAGAGGACATGCACCACAAAAGCACATTTGTAGATCTTGGTAACGATCAGATTAACCAAAAACACATTTGCAGGACACGCATGGGACTGTGATGCCTACAACAAGAGGAAAGACAAGTTAATGTTCGTACAAGCAGGTTTAAAACAGTGTATGCATAGTGGAGACTGATCTCCCTGAAATATTAATGACAATGTTCAGAGTTCACACAGACTTTTTGCCTTCACTTAGGTCACCCAATCTGTGTAAGTTGTTAAACCGCAGGAACTCATTGCCTCTGTTGTAGTAGATGTTTATTTTCATGGTTTTTAACAACTACTTTTGTTAATAGCTATGTATCCGTGGCGTCAAATCTGACTGCTCATCGAGGGCTAGGTGGAAATTTATACACAGCAGTTGGGCTGGCAAGGGAAAGCAGCAACTCCAGTTGACATGGCCTCTGTGCTTCCAAAGTCACCTGTTTCCAGGCACTCGCTGCGTTCAAAGTTCCCAACTTCATTCTGAAATAATGTCTGACTCATGAATGCTGTTTGGAGAAGCAATAATGGAAAAAAAAACTAAAAAATTACAAGAGTGCAAATGCAGGAAGTCCTTTTAAGTCATCAACATACATGAGAATAGGGTGTCTGCAGTTAACAGAGCATTTTTCTTTAACTTTTTTGAAGCCAGGTATTCAAAGTCTGAATTTCTGCTTCTGAAGGAAGGTGTGGAAACTCAGTAGGTATTTTTCTGTACTTCAATGTTTTCCCTAATTTTGTTTTAATGGCAGTTCACAGTACAACCTTCCCATCCCTGACTATTCAAGATCAGTCTGGACAAGGCTCTGAACAACCTGTCTAGTTGAAGACCTGCTGGAGCAAGTCCAGAGGAGGGTTAGGAAGAAGATCAGAGGGCTGGAGCAGCTCCCTTATGCAGGCAGGCGGAGACAGTTGAGGTTGTTCAGCCTGTAGAAGAGAAGGCTCTAGGGACACATTAGAGAAGCCTTCCAGTACCCAAAAGGAAGCCTGCAAGAGAATAGTAAAGGGCGTTTCTACAGGGGAATATAGTGACAGGACAAGGGGCAATGGCTTCAAACTGAAAGAGGGCAAATTCAGATTAGATATAAAGAAGAAATTCTTTACTCTCAGGGTGATGGGGCACTGGAACAAGTTCCTGGAGGATTGCCAGCCCATACAAGCATTCAAGGTGGATGGGACTTTGGGCAAACTGGTCTATTGAATATGTCCCTGTTCATGACAGGAGTGTTGAACTCAAATGTATTTGAGGTCCATTCCAAATCAAACCCTTCTATGACTCTACACTTCTCCAGTAGGAACAATTATTATGTTCCTGAAAAATCCCATGTAATGAATTAACTGTTGTATGGCAAAACTATAAACAGAGCTGATGGCAATACCATTACTGCAAGTGTTTTTTTCCTCTTGGATTTCAAAATGTTTTACTGGAGAAGACAGTGCTCTTTTACAGATAGGGAAAATTATGTACACAGAAGGAAGTGACATGGTTAATTTTGGAGCTTACATTTAAACTAATCTATATTTAAAAGACTACTTTCTTTTTTTTTATTTTCCTCACTCACAAATATTTTTTTCTTGCATTTAAAGGGAGAACAGTGTTAGAATACAAATCCTAGCACCAGACAGATTATTGTGACCTGGGTTTAGTTTGATTAAATTATTTCAAAAACATAAAAATATGTATAAATGGGGGTTAAATTTAAGTCAACTAAACAAAAACAGCTTTTATGTCACATAGTGATGTGCACATAGACACATAATCTTGTATTTTGGTCTACAAGACTAGATTTAGCTTTCCTGTAGTCTCAAATTTCATTGCTGGTGAGTTAGATTATCTAAATTGATTTTTGCCTGCAGCACTCATGACTGCAAATCAGCTCTGACCAGACCTGACCAAAATATTATTCTTATCAAATTTCTCTAAGTGAAGAATTATAACTTTGATAGCCTCAGCCCTAATTCCTAGAAAAGGATGTTACTATCAGGAAACCTGCAGTCATTTAGTGTACATTACAGAATAGGACTTGTCAAGAGGCCAAAAGCTTGGGCAGCAGCTCCTGTGATCTGAGATAAAGCGCCAGAGCTCAGCAGAGCAGACTCCTGTGTGCAGCTCTCTCCTCTCTTCCAGTGCCTTCTTGCAAAGGACTCCTCAACAAGGCAGGAGCTGCTGGGGGGCAGACCTTGTGTCATAGTCTGTGTCAGTCAGAAGCAGGTTTGGAAGGCTTGATGCTCTCTCTGCTCAAGAAGGAAAGGGTGAGAAGTCCCTTCTCACCCCTGGCTGAGGGAAAGAAAGGAAAGATAAGAGATATCAGCAGTAGGAGCAGAAAGAAGACTGTGCTCTTTTAGAAGGCTTAATATTTTTCAGATATGTTGAATGGCTGCTCACAGTTCCAACTAAAATCACAGGACATGCATCCCCAAGAAATCAGCCTTTCTTCCGCCCTTGCAATTGCATGCACTGCATATTTGACCTCTCTGCCTCACAAAAACTTGACACTTTTGATTGAAATAAGTTTCCGAACTGCCATCCTCCATACTGAGGAATACCTCAGTCACATATCACAAAATAAACACCTTTTCAATTCAATTTTAAGGTTGCCTTGTGCTTTTCCAAGAGATTGAAGTTGGCAATAGAAACTCAGGAAATTAATGAAAGTACAGACTGTGCTTTTTCTAGAGCTGGCACTAGGCACAGAGAGGTTCCTGGATACAAGAGTGCAGTCAGTGCCTTCGCTATCTCTGTGCTGGGGATTGATTAGCTGATTCAGCTTGGCAGGGATATCATTGTAATCTGAACAGACCTGGGAATTGTTTCAGAGAATGATGCAGAGCTGCAATTCCACTGCAGCTGTGGTAGAGAGTTCCTGTTCTTGGATTTTGGTGTAAGACAGTGGCAGCTCGGGTGAGATCAAGTCTGTGCAGTGCAGAGAGTGCAGGCTGTGTGAGTACCCACAGAGCAGGGCTCTATCTGAGGGGGACAACAAGAAAGCATGCTCCAGGGATAACAGTGCCTGCTCAGAAACACAGCAATACACTACAGAAGCACAGCAATACACTACAGAAGCACGGCAATACATAGAAATCTGTGAATCGGAGAGGACAGCATGCAAAAATGACTGCTGTGCTTGAAAACATATTGATAATTTATTTGCAGGAGAAAGTTCAGTGCTCATTGTAGAACAAATGTAGGTTGATGACCATCCAGAAGACCTTTTACTTTAGCAAAGTATGTATGGCCTGCTTTGAGCTGTGCTGCATGCTGCTCAGAAATGAGCAACATGGATTTGTGTTGGGACATGCTGAGTGGTGACTCAGATCCAGCAAGAGAAGGGTTTCCCCAGCACACACGTTCCTTGTGCTGCCCAGCTTTCAGGTCCACATCACTGGGGACATATTTCTGCCCGGTCCTGCCTGACCAACCTTATCTCCTTTTATGACCAGGTGACCTGCTTGGTGGGTAAGGGGAAGCCTGTGTATACTGTCTACCTGGATGTCAGCAAAGCCTTCAACATCATCCCCCATAGCACACACCTCAAAAAGCTGTTAGCCCAAGGCTTGCATAGGAACACACTTCCCTAGGTTAAAAACTGATTGGATGACCAGGCCTAGAGAGTGGTGAATGGTGCCACATCCAGTTGGCAGCCAGTCATTTGTGGTGTCCCCCAGGAATCAATGCTGGGACCAGTTCTGTTTAATACCTTTATTGATGATCTGCATGAAAGGATTGAGTCTACCATTAGCGGAATTGCAGGTAACACCAAGCTGGGTGCAAATGCTGATCTGCTGGAGGTCAGGAGGACTCTGCAGAGGGACATCAAAAATAAGAGGTTAACAAGACTAAGTGTGGGGTCCTGCATTTTGGCCACAATCCCCTGCAGTGCTACAGCCTAGGGACAGAGTGGCTGGACAGTGCCCAGGCAGAGAGATACTTGGGTGTACAGATTGAAAGCAGCTGAACATGAGCCAGCAGTGTATCCAGGTGGCCAAGAAAGACAATGGCATCCTAGCCTGTATCAGGAATAGTGTGGCCAGCAGGCCCAGAGAAGTGATTCTTCCCCTCAACTCAGCACTGGTGAGGCTGCACCCTGAGTATTGTGTCCAGTCCTGGGTCCCCAATTTAGGAAGGATGTTGAAATGTTGGAGTGTGTCCAGAGAAGGGCTACGAGGCTGGTGAAGGGTCTAGAACACAAGTCCTACGTGGAGCGGCTGAGGCAGCTGGGGTGTTTAGACTGGAGGAAAGGAGGCTCAGAAAAGACATTATTTCTCTTCTACAGCTGCCTGACAGGAGGATGTAGCCAGGTGAGGGTTGGCCTCTTGTCCCAGGAAACCAGTGACAGGACAAGAGGACACAGTCTTAGGCTGTGCCAGGGGATGCATAGGTTGGACATTGGAAAGAAGTTCTTCACAGAAAGGGTGATCAGACACTGGAATGGGCTGCCCAGGGAGGTGGTAGAGTAATTGTCCTTGGAGGTGTTTACAAAAGGACTGGTTGTGGCACTTAGTGCCATGGTGTAATTGACAAGGTGTTAGGTTGGATTTACAATCTCAAAGGTCTTTTCCAGCCTAGCTGATTCTGTGATTCTGTCAGGAGCCAGGCGCTACAGGGCAAATGCAGTTCTGCCTCAGTGGAGTAATTTGCAAAGAAGGTTTCAATTGCTGGGAGCACTGAAGTCTTGTTAAAAGGTCTGTTGAGTCTTTGGCTATTAAACTAATATTAAAGAGAAACAGATACTGACAAACATCTGGATTTGAAGGTTTAGTTGTCTTTTCAGAGGAAAAATTTTCTATATTTAACAGTTGTTAAACAAACAAATATGTAAGCTTAAGGTTTTTCTTCAAGCTTAGGAAGCATGGGCTTTCTCCTGATATTTTATCCTTCCTATTCTAGGGAATGTCAGCACAAGTCTGAGAGGATAATAATGTGAAAACTAAAAGTAAAATAGTAGAGGGAGAGGAAAAATATTATGCAAATATTTAGAATCTAATAGTAGTTCAGACTCTAATAACAGTTACAGGAGCAAGCGATAGGCATAGCATGGTGTCTTTTCTTTATTTGACATGGCAACAGGCATGTATGAAAAAAATTTTGATTTTTTAGTTATTTCTGAATTTTTCCAACGTTTGTAATTCAATTTTTAATCTTTACTTGTCAACGGTGCTTTGAAAATCATGCAGGACTTTTGACACCAGTTTTGATCTCAGGCTTTGAGGTGCAGGATCCTGCCAGCTCCCTCTGGCTGCTGCAGAATTTGAAAGTGTGTATTCAGGCCACCTGGGAGGAGTTCATCTGTCTGACATTACTGCAACATGGTTTCCATATGCATTTATATGATTTGACCCAGCAAAAGCAGCATTTCTGAAAAAATGGTAAGGTACTTTGAAAACATTACACCTTCTGACTAAGAAGCTGTAGATTTCCTCACTCTTAGTACATGAGGTAATTATTCCCTGGTTACACCTGGAAATATTTGAAATCCTATGCTCACTAATAGAAAGATAATTTCACATGCTCCACCTGGAATTCAATATTAGTTATTTACAGAAGTTGTCCAAGAAAAAAAGAAAAAAAAAAGAAAAAAAAAATCCATCATGTTAATATAGGCCCTCTGACATCCATAAAAACTCCAGTGTTTGGAAATAAAAAGAAGGTTCTCTGTTTTCTTGCAAAAAATATATTTGCTTTCAATAGCATTCTACTGACCAGCAAAGGAGCTGAGATGGCCAGCCTGGGCTAACTGTCCCACTGGTTCAAGGCTGAGGTCAGCTGAATGCCTGAAGTATTTAATCTGTGACAAATTAAATCTGAATTACACACAAGTAATTTAATGAATTGTTGTATTCGGCTTTATGAATCAAGACTGAATACTAGCTTAATGTTTCTGTTTTATACTTGATGGGATGCTAGTATTATAAATTAATTGTTTTAAAGAAAATATGCTTTTTTCATGATGACTTCCTTGGAAATAGAAGACTTCCTTGGAAAATTCTCACCAGTTAAATTTTTTATTTATATTTGAAGTTTTGCATTTTCATTTTTAAGAGTGGAAATATTTTTCATATGAACATTTTTTAAATATGTTGAATAGTAATTGTTTTGTGCCATTATCAGTAAACTAGATGTCTCTCAAATTCACCTCTATCCTTTTATTAGTCAAAGAAAAATTTTCTCACTAAATATGCAGGGCAAGTATTTTGTGCCTTCAAACCATTTAACAGCAAAAACAAAATGTGAAGGTTTGTTTCCTGTCACTTGAAAGTAATAGTACCATTCAAAATCAGAATTAGAAGAGCAGAAATAATGACCTTGTTTTCTAGTCATGGTTGACTAGGTTTTTGAGAGGCATTCCTCTCAGGAAACTAAAATTTGGTTCCTATTACAAGCAGTAGCAATAAGAATTGATTTCATTTTAACACCTTGAAAATAGAGCTTTTTGTATTTCATTCAGCATATGCTTGGGAAGAACAGCATAGGACTGCATTAAATAGTCACATAAAATGCACTCAAAGCTATCTTGCCAACCAAGATACTTGTCTTATGATTTTAAGAAGGCATTCTATTCTTTCTATAAAAGCCAGGCAGCTGGTGGAAAACAAAAAAACAAAACAAAAAAAAAAAAAAAAAAAAATCCACATTCACACTCAAACTACTGACTGCATGAGAAAACAACTCCTTTAATAATTTGTTTATTTAGAATCCATGGCGTTCTGTCTGATCCACGAGAATCTTCCAGGAAATGACTGAAAATAACAAGGGAGGTAGAGACCATTGAGCTGGAAGGCCTGGGGTCAGGGCATGGCTTCACTCCCTGCAGGAGGCTGTGAACTCCAGTGCTGGCTCTGACCCCAGGCCAGGGCTACTGTTACTGCATGGGTAGAACCTAACTGGAAACAGATATAAGATGACAAAAGTGTGTCTGTGATGCTCCTCAGAAGATCCGAAGAGGGCTCTATCAAACGTGCACCATCTGTTTTCAGTTCGCACAGAGAGCCCCTGCTCAAATGGTGACTCTTTCTGTCTGTCCCTGCGCAATGATGTGTTTCTGCCAGGTTTGTCTGGCAAGAGGACAAAAGGAGATGTTTGAGTCACAGCCCTGCTAAAGAGTATGGCTGTCATTTCTAGTTCAGCCTGTTCCCATCTAGGCCTGGTATGGCCTCTTTAACCACTCAGTCCTTTCCCAGAAGGAAGGACTGGAATCATAGCATATGCTGAGTTGGGAAGGATCCAGAAGGATCATCAAAGTCCAGAACCTGGCCCTGTAAGCACACCCCAAGAGTGACACTGTGTGCCTGAGAGCTTTGTCCACACACTTCTTGAACTCTGACGGTCCTGGTGTTGTGACCACTGCCCTGGGGAGCCTGTTCAGTGCCTGAGGATGAAGAGTGTCTTCCTTCCTACCAGACAAGGACCTAAAAAAGGCAAAGAAAACAAAGGCACAATTTGAAATATCAGTAATATTGGTTCATACCACTTTGAAGCAGACAGAAAGGTAAAATTTGATGTAATCACACTTGAGTGAAAGTAGGTATTGCTCTGATTCCAGCTATTTTCTCCATGAACTTCTGATTTTAAGATAAGCAGGTATCAGAAACTGAATAAAACGGTAATACCAGCTGTGGTGTCCAGACTGTGCTATGATATTTTATATAGATATAGTCAGTGGTGTTGGAAACATGTAGATAGCAATCCATGTATTTTCCACAATGTATTCTTTTCAAAATAGAGGGAATAATTATGGTATTTATATATTTTTATTGCCAAGTTTTGATATAAAGAATGGAAAGGAAACATATAAAACTGTGCTAGATAGCATTTTTGAAATTTTTCTCTTCTATGATAAAAATTTCTTTTAGGGTGTATATAATTTAATTTCAGTATGAAGAGGTTTTGGAAATAAGTAAGTAGTTCTTTAAAATTTCAAATTTCACACTCCTGGTGCAAAATCTTCTTTTCTCCTGATTACCATCAGTAGATTTAACATGATTATTTTCATGTGAAATCCAGGAAAGGTTGAAAAATATGAAGAAAGTAGGAAAAATGAAGAATTGATAAGCAGTTCTCTGAAACTGCCATTTACATGCTTTGGAAACCAAGGCCAGTTATACCCCAGAGAAGTCGTGATGGCGTAAATGAAGCTTATTTGGGAATTTTTAAGTAATGCTACCCAAAACAAAACTTTTTTATTTTTTTTACATAGTATTTCCAGCCTTTGTTCATTAAACAAAGCTGAGAGGACAGGCATGCTCCTTTTGAGATGAAAAATGAGGTATAGTCTGAAACTGTCACTCAAGGTCACTGTTGCATCATAATGCAGCCAAATTAGTGATGAAAATATATCAAATATTTCCCAACACCCATTCTGCTTATTCTGGGAAGAAAAAGGGGAAAATGAATTTACAAATCACTAGGCATTCCTTGTGGGTAGCCTAGAAAAATGTGTATGGAGTGTGTAAGTATTACCTAAGACATCCTGCTCTTACTCAAGTTAGTGAAAGTTTGGTAATGATCAGCTATTTATTAATTTAAAAAGGTGAAGAATATTTTCTTATGATCTGAATTAAGAAGTTGCACAGGAGGGTGAGGATGTCATACAGTGAGAGAGGAGCATATTGAAAAGTGAAGAGAAGCAGGTTCAAATTAGAGTATGAAGTCAGGGGTGCAACCAGAAATTCTGAAAGGAGCACTAGATTATGGGGTGAGACATGGTAGACAAGTACATGTTTCCTCACAAAAAATCATTTATATTGGGACTGACTAAAAGTAACTTAAACCCTGAGTACACTTGGGTTAGCCAATGCCTACTCTGGTGTTAGAGCATACACTGAAACAATGATCCTGGGAACAAATTTGTTTAAACTTGAATTTTTGTTTAAGCTGAGATTTCAGTGTCACAGTGCCCTCATAACTCTGCTGTGGCTTGTAAACTTGTCCATGACAGAAAATTCAAGGTCCTGGACGTTGTGCTAGATCCCTAAAGAGATAGATATGGTTATTTTGAGTGCTGTTTTGTATAGCCTAAGTTGTCATTAGCCAGCAAAGAGTATTTTTCAAAGAAAGTGATGTACCGCTTGCTTGCATTTGAGATGTGCTGAGCTAAATTATTCCTTTTCTTGAAACAGTGTCACTGGGTGATGATTTGACAGAATTTTGATTTTTTAAGTAATTCCTTCTTAGAAGATATCATTGCCCAGAGGCTCTGCACCAGGCAATGCCATGTTGCCTTCTACTGTATATGGGTTTTTTTCTATATTTTTGCCTCTATTGAGCTTTATATGATTGAAAGAAATTCCTCCTTTAACTTTATGGAATGGCCTTACAGCACAAGGAAACCTGGAGCCCTGGGCACCAAGCAGTACAATTCCTGGAAGCCTGATCTTCTGCTGCCAATACTTTCTGGGAATACTACACATGCTCTACTGACTCACATCACTTCAGATGTGAGTCAGTTAAAAAAAAAAAAATAAGCAAACAAACAAACAAACAAAACAAAACAAAAAAAAAACCAAAAAAAACTAACCAACAAAACTTCTGGCAGTCTTTTTTTTTCCTTCACGGCAGAGGTGTGTCTCTTCAGCATGCTATCATAAAGGTCAAAGGGAACACTAATGTCAGCCAACTTGTCTGTTATTGTGACAAACAGGAAATTTCTTTCTGCATTACTTATAAATTTCTAAAACTAAAGAACAATTTTGAGGGAAACTTTGGATTTAAAGATTTCATGTGAAAACAAAATTTTCATACCTTCTAATAAAAGGCTAGCAAGCTCACTAATTTAAGAACAGAATTAAGGTTACTGCTTCCAATTAATTACTGAACAAGAACTGGTGGAGACAGACTTTCCACTGGGATCTAGTGCTCATCATTTCAACCATTTTTATATTCTATGGATTGTGTGCATGATACACCAGCAGGATCATGGAAAGATTATGCCATCCAAACATTGCCTTTGTCAGCATATTTTTCTGCAGGGATCACCATCATTCTCCTGAGGGCTCCCACAGGACCACCCAAGAGCTACAGCAAGCACCACCTGGGCAATTCAGCACCCAACAGCTATGGCCAGGGAGGAATCACAGCCGACTGACAAGAGCTTTCACTATCAAGGTCCTGCCATGGCTCTCACATTTTTATTTCATGTTTATACCTCCTGACAGCTGTGCACAGCGAGCTGTTACTGTAGGCATCATATCTGCAGTTGCTTAGGCTGTGGTTAATAAGATCTTGGTCTGCAATTGTGTTTATTTTTATCTTCGTGGGCCATCCAACAGACAGGGAGTTGTTTAATGTGCAGTATTACAGCGAGGTTCAAAATTTGCTGGATTCGATTATTCTTTCTGCTTCTCCCTTTTAACAGCACTTAGTCATATTTGCTTTTCACTGTAAAATAGGTAGTCTTTTGAACCTTGTAAAAAAAAGCCATTTTAAATGCACTGCAGAAATGAATAAAAAGCCCATCCTCCTGACTCTTTGTCAATATCCTACTGCAAACATAACTCAAACACTCACATTGCCAAAAAAACTCTTTTAATGACTGAATTTATCCCAGTTCCAAAGATCCAGGATACTAGTAGTAATAAACAACAAAAAACAACAAGAAACAACAACAACATTAATAATAACAGTAATAGTATCCTTACTTTCACCCTATATATTCTTTTTTCCATTTCAGCTTGTTACATGCTGGTAACCTCTCTGAAAACTTGACTTACACAGCACTGCCTTCCCATGAAAATAAATGGAGATTAATTTTGTACATATGAGAAGAAAAAAAAACATTAAAGGCTTAAGTAGTTTCAAATATCAATTACTGTTAAGAGGCACTCACTGTTGTTTTTTTCCTCCAAGACACAGTGAATAAAATTTGCCTCTGGCTATGTAGATTTGGTGAAAGCATAGAGTGCCCCAGAGACTGTTCTGCTGCAGCCCAGCATAAGCATCTATGTTTATCCAGGAAAATAAAAGTATTTTTGTAATCTTTTTTATCTTAGTAATTTGAAATTTCCTATTGGAACTGTCCCCTCATTGCACAGACTGGGGCATTTTCTTTATTGTTGCCAAAAGACAACTATCAATGGTAGCATTTGTGGCTGAGAGGATTTAAAGTGTATATAAGTATGCACCCAGCTGTTGCATTTAGTGTTAAAGTATTTGTATCATTATGATCCATGCAGAGTTGATGGTCAAATCTCAATCTCATCTTTTTCTACAATGATCAATTAAAATTGATTGCTTGCTTATTTTGTTTATTATATTGTTGAGAGCTACCTAGCTCTAAATGGGAATGGGATCTGAATCTCTCTTCACAGTCACATACATGTAAAAGCAAATGCAATTTTCTGGGTTGCTATCACTGGGTTGCATCCAGTACACAGCAGTTTCCTATTGTAAGTAAAAAAAAGGAGCTGTTGTTTACATCTTGATAGTGAAGTGGTCTACATTGCCTACAAATTACTTATGTGGGATTTAGGGAACTCAAGCTGAGACAGCTTGTGAGGCACAATGAGAGCTCTAGAAGTCATGCATGAGCTGTGGCCTAAAATTTTGGACAGTTACTATGTACCTAACAATATCATCCTTGCGATTAATTTGGGATTTGAGCTACTTTGACATGGAGAAATGACAGGAACTGTGACTCTGGATACCAGGACCAAATTAATCAGAGAAATGAGTTTATGTGGTTGAGAGAGCTCTGGCACACCTGTGAAGGATGGCTTTCCACAGGTAGGCAGGTGAACCTCATGTCTGCAGGGCATATTCTCAAGAAGAAGGGAACAGAAATGTTTCTTACTAAAAGTCAGTGGGAAAGTGTGAAATTCCTAGCCTACTATCTGGTGCAAGCACTTTATTTCTGTAATGCATGAATCTGTCAACAATTCAGAGACAGAACTGGCTTAAAATTTTCTTTTACAATTAATAAATGGTTATTTGCTGCCTCTGCAGAGTGACCAGTTCATCAGGAAGGTGCATGACACTGAGGCTTGCGGGAGCATTCCCTCTGGAGGATAAGGTTCTGTGACTCCTCTTTCCTGTAGAACAGATTTTTCTTCTCTCCCAAATGAACTTGCCAACATGATTTTCCTCTTTGTTAGGTGACATACACTTCTATCACATAGAAACAGCCTGGTGTGTTTCACAGTCTGCATTTCTCAAGGCTTTCAACCCGTAACACTCTCATAGATTGTTTTGGCCGTGAGAGAAAGCAGTCCCATTTCACGTGTTTACAGACATTCACAGCACATGCTGTAATGCCCACCTTATATGTGTGATGTTCTTTACTAGTTGGATGCTTAGAAAGGAGCTTTTTATATTACTCTGTGGGAAAAAACTTATGTCCAAAGGTGCTGGCCTGGGCCTATGGCAATTAGAGCACTGTTGTTATAGTCCTGCCACTATTTCTGTGTCTTATCTAAAAGCTATGTCTGTTGTCCACAACATTAGAAATTAATCCTGTGTACAAAAATCAATAAAGCAGGCATCCTTGTGTATGACCCACAAACACATATTAGCACATTTGCTCACCTGGTAACCGACAAGAACCAGATAACGTTCTGTGGCTCAGTCATTAATGTCAGTCCCAGCGTTTGCAGACAATAAAATGTCAAGCAACCTTACATTAAATATTGGCGTGTCTATAGTCAATCATCGTATTTGTCCTTTAGTTAGATGCATTGAGTACAGCTCCTAATAAAGAGAAAATGGCAAGTTTACAGTCTATCAGGATTCAGTTAGGAATCAACGTCTGAGATGAAGCTTCATAAGCTGTAGCAAAGCTACAATAGTGATTCTTAAATTTGAATTAAATGTCCAGCTAATGGTCTACAGTAAATGAATTTTTCTCTTTTTAGTAATTGCTAAAAATTTTCTATTATCTTCCAAACAAAGCTGTTAAAATATAGATCCTAAATAAAGATCTTAATATCCTTCCATTCATCAGATATTGAATTATCTCTTGAATCTTCTACATCTTCATGTATTAAACTTTTAATGATCAATTTTACTGATGATGGAGCCCAAAATCCCTATCAGTGAAATGCTTATTGTAGAATAATTCTACTTTGTCTGAGAGTCTTGCATTTCTACACAAGGCTGAAAAGGCCACTGAGCAAAAGAACTGCTACATCTTGCCATTAAATTTGATATTGCAAAGGTGTTTCTATTCTCATTCTGCAGTTGAATTAACAGAGCAGAGAGAAGTGAAGCAGAGAGAAAAAAAGCATTTGCTTGATAGGGTTCACAAGTGACACATTTTCCTCGTCCTCTAAATTGCCTGTCAAATTAAAGAGCAAGTCTGAAGACTTCTGTAATTATCTAAACTATTATCTCTAACAAAGATTTACATGTCTTTCCTACTGTGCTAAAGAAGGGCAGTTTCAAATCATTAAGCATAAAACCTTCTGAGAGATGCAGTTAACAACATCCCACAGCAAGGCAGCTAGTTACAAACCACTCTAATAAAATTTTCAAGCAGAAATTTAGGGTTTTCTTAGACTGTATAGACACTGAACTATTGTGGTCTAACCCTTTAAAATCATTACCACTCCCCCTCCTTCCCTCATCGTATTAAACTGATGATTTATCAGAGCCAAAATCTTTGTTAGTGAAGTGTTTTTTTTTTTCCAGGATGTGTGTTATACTTAATGTGCATTAAAATGCTGATTAATCAAGCGCTGAAGTATTAGCTATAGATTAAATAACAACTAAAGTTTTGCCAATATCAGAAGCTAGCAGTTGTCCCTTTTGCCTTTCAGTTATCATAAATACTCGTAAAATATTTTTTAAAATGTAACCCCCTTCCCATAGCTCAAGCATAAAAACATTTATTATCTCTATATCTTTGTTGTGGTTACATCAGAAATTATAGAGTACAGAGTGATTTCAGTAGTGAAGTGTTTTGGTAATACAAGGCTGGGAATTTTGTAACTTTCTAGCTTTGTCAGATTCCGTTTCTTCTACCTTTACTTTTTAAAATTCATAATATTTGTGTAATAAAATTATTTAATTTCTTCAGCAGAATCAGAACTTGACAGATTTTTGGGAGTGATTGAAAAGACAGCAAACAGTTTCTGGTCAGTAGGAATATTTATATTACAAAAGTTGTTTTATTCAAAGTGGATAATGAAAAATAGCTTGAAGATGATGCATCATTAAAAGAAGAGCTTGCAGATGTAACATTCCTAAAGAATTATGCATGAAATTACATGAAGATCTTTTAGAATCAGTAAATGTGGGGAAAACTTATTAATAACTCAATTCAAATACTATCAAAATTCTTGTAAATTATGCAATCAAATTCAATGTAAACCTTTTACTATTCTATTTAAACCAGATACAATAGCAATGTCCTGGATAGTTTAGGAGTGAACTGCAAAACATGGCATTATTAATTTACATACAGGAATCATGGTTTTGCAGATAGGGTCATTTTACTAATGGGATGTCAGGAAAAAAAGATATTTTCACTAAAACAATGTTGCAGCACACTGCATCAAGGCAGATGTGAATTTTGAATCAGAATTTCATTGACTTTTTTTTCTAGTGACAAAAATAACAAATATTCCTGATTAAAACTAATGATGATTTATTAAATAGGTGAACTTTACTTAATTGCAACTTCAGCTTAAAAAACGCCTGAATTGCCTAATTAAAAATTTTATTCCTCTTGCTTAGAAGGCAATTGCTTAGGAATTGCGGCTTTACTACTCTGATTGCTCTTCTTAAAGCTCAGTAAAATACTGAAGCTCAGAATGCATCAAGTGCTCGGCATATGTAGGTGAGCCTTCCTTTGCTGTTGAAGCGCTCAGGGAATTGGTTTTGCTGCAAAGAAATTGAAGTGTTTTGCAAACAATGACATCTCCATGCTTATCCATGGAATGCTGCCTTTGTTCTTGCTAGTGTGAATATACACAACATGTTATTACAAAGCGTGCACATGCATTTTGAGGTCACTAAAAAGCCACACCCCTGAAAAAAAAAGGGCAGAAGAATATTGTACAGTAAAATAAATATGTAGCTAAATGGTAATCACAGTAAAGACAATCAGAGAACAAATCTTCAAACTGTTGTAAATTGGTTTGGGTGCAATCAAAATGATTTATTTCCATTTCAGTTGAAATACTTTTAAAATGAATTGTAAATAGGAAGCAATTCTTTCATTTTTAAAAAAAAAAATTATTATCAACATTCCGCAAGGAAGAATTCAGATTTTCAAGAAGATATATTCCACCAGAGAGATTGTTTTGTCAAGTGCTTTCTCTCCATTGTCTATTGTTTGATTTCCAGACCCTTACTTGGTTGTCTGGTCATATGTACTAAAATATTTTGTCTTGTCCTGTACTGATACACAATTTTGAATGAAAATGGTTCATATGGAAAAGACTCATATTAATGCTCCTCTAACTTATTCATGTAGGAGAAAGAGTTTTAAGTACAAATCTCCCCTATCACATGCACAAATTTATGGAGTGAAGAAAAAAAGGTGTACATTTTTGTTAAAAAGAACGGCGAGGGGAGAATCTTGTGACACATTCAATATGAATTATAAAGCAAGCTCCATTTATTTTACCGTATGAGTGGCTTATATACTGTTATAATGTTTACAATTTACATTTATTGCATTCTATTCTCACACATTGAGGGCTCCTCCTCAGTTCCTCCTCAATCTTCCCATGAGATTCTCTCACAGCTCAGAGGCACAGCTGTGCTTTTTAGGTATCTTTCTCATGGCACCTTCTCAGGGCTGTACTGCGGCCTGTTAGCTAGCCCAGGCCTTGTTCTTCAACAGTACATAGTTTCGAGTTTGAGATTTTTTAGTTTCATGAGAAAACAGGAACACCCTAGTAGTTTGTGAGTTATGTACTTATAATTCACCCATGCGAAACCTAGAGTTTCATTGCAACTTTACTCACAGAGGTTCAGTCTGAAGCTAGCCTTATGCCATGGCTGTGGTCGCCTCAGTAGCTTTGGGAGATCTTCAGATAGATTTCCCAGCCAATTTATCCAATACTATGGGCAAATATCCACTGTGAAACAAGTTTTGCAATCCTCCACAAGCAGGGTCAAACTCAGCAATACTGTCAGGTGGTGCTGTGATCTCTAGGCATATTGTACAACTGGTCAACAAAGGCAAATCCATTGTGGAACCATTTTGCCATCAAGTGCAGTGTTTCATGTTCAGATGTAATGGAAATAAGGGAACAGCAGCTGTTTCAGCTCTTTTGGTGCCCAGCCTCCAATGTGCAAGGGTAATGGGGTCACAATGTGGGATACCTGGGATCTTTATTCTGATCATGTTCCTCTACTGTACCATTTAATTCAGAATCCCAGTGAATTTGTTTAGATAATACCTACCTAGAAATCTGTCTGCCCTGGCTGCCAAAATAGTCATTTCATTTTACACCATCACTTCTCTCTGGATGTTTCTTAAGAGGCTGAACCCAGTAATTTCTTCACTTCCTCTAAGAGAGGGAACCATATAGGGAGGAACTCAGAGAGGAAAACCAGAGGGAAATAAGAAGTAAGATAAAGATAAAATCAGATTAGGAAAAACATTATTATGCTGAAAAATTATGAATTTTTGTGGCTGACATGAACCAGTCTTTACCAATAAGCAATGAAAATATGCCTTTTTAGAATTCCCTGGAGGTTTTAAAAACACTGTACTCTAGTAACCAAATCCCCTTCCAGTGATTTCATTCAGTTACTTGCTTTCGTAGCAATAGTATCCAGCCAACAAAAATGTGGCTTCCCATCAGAGCATCCTCTCCATTCTCTTCTTTATCATTTGTGTTTATGACATTGTGTCTACTGGTGTATGGGTTCACTAACATTTGCTGGAATGAAGTTGCCCTTGCCAGTAGCTGTAACTAAAGTTTACAAGTCAAGATTAACAAGTCAAGATATTTCTGCCAATAGATGAAGCTCTGAAGAGCCAAAGCAAGAGCTGCAGATTCCTCTGTCAACTCTACTGGACTTAACTCAGCATACATAATACAACTTCCTAATAGATCTCTTTAGCCTTACTGTGAGGTTTATGTAATCTGACTGTATAGCACATGTTCTTGTAAGTCATGATGTCATGTCTGTTTGTTAATAAAATCTGCAATGAACCACTTCATGTCAATGAGTACCTTCAAATGAAATTTGTGATCAATTTTATATCTTAGAAAACAGTGTACAATACTAACATCATTTGTAATATGCATTTTCAATGAATGCTATTTGTCTCTTTCATATCCAGTCAGTTGCTGTGATAAGGCTGGTTTTGGAGGATATCCAGTTCTATCTCCAGTTACATCTCTTGGATACAAAAAAGGAGAACTTATTCTGCTCTCATTGGCTACACAGAGACCAGTAACCTATCTCTTCAAAGGCACTCTCTGAATAGAGCCACTGTCATAGATCTGGGACAACCATGTCTAATTTCCCTGTCATTCTTATGCCTAAAACATTTATTTGAAGTTTCTAGATGGAGGCATAAGATTAAGATATTACCACAAATGGTCATCCTCTCAACGATGACTGTTACGTAGAGTTTTCATCACCATCTCACTCCATAGTACTGTAGCCTGTGGTCTGTAGACTGTTCACAAACACTAAAATGTGTAGAAGATACTGAAAGGTCCCTCCTGATCTGACAGTCAGGTCCTATCCCTGTTGTTGAAAGGGAATAGTGGGAATGTATGTGGACAGCTAGATGGATTTAATCTGCTCTTAGACACTTTACCATCTCTGGAATCATAATTTTTCAAGAAGACCTTTGCAACATCCAACTGACTTGGTCCTGTCAGGTAAAGTGAAGGCAAATGTCTTAGGTCAACAGCTACAACAACAGAGTCAGGGGACATGGAAATCAGGCAATGGGGAGGCCAAGAGCCCAGGCAGAGCAAGACTGAAAATGTGAAAAGGCAGACCATGAGGTAAGAATGCTGAGGGGAGTCCCAGCTCCTAATTTTCTCTATGTGTACCTCTCACAGTACGGTGTGATGGTATGAACCGGCAGGAATATCCAGACCCCAGTGCTGGAGCTGAGGTACTCTGTGAACTATAAACTCTGAGAATCTCAAAAGCACAGACTCATTGGTATATGTTCCTATATTACCTATCCACTTTTGAAATGCTCTCGTGTCTGTCACAATATTATTATAAAATGGACTAGGGCTGAAGGTGATACCTTTTGGCGCAGTTCAACATGAATGTAGTTAGCGCTGATCTGAAGATATTGGACATATATATTACAATCCCAATGAAGAATCAGGAAGATCAGATTCTTTTCATTGCTCTTCATGATGTTTTATGTCCCAACATAAATAAATGGCCTTCAGATCAACTCCTTAAAGAAAGGTGTATGGGACTATTTTGACTGCATATGTTCTTTGTGCTGGGATTTTAAAACCTGTTTGATAAGGCCATCCACTTAGCTGCATTCTGCTACAAAAAGCAGCTGCTAACACTTCACAGAATCCTACACTTTGCCTACTGTTGGTTACTTTAAAAAAAGGTTCTTCAACAGAAGAGGGTCTTAGTTAAATTCAATAATTGTATGTGTGTCCTCAGAGCCAATAATGAGCATTCTTGGTATTTAGTATTTTTAAAAACATTTTTAAATGTGTGGCTTATAGTATGCTAAAGAATCCCCTTGGAAAACATACCACTTTTTACTATGTATACTGTGTCATAGCTGAATGCAAATACAAATATGCAAGGGTGCAGACCTTGGTATAAGTAGGAAATTAAGATAAGGTTTGCATTTAGAGAAGGAAGCTGACTGATGTAAAGACATAAAGATGATGAAGACTGATGGTGGGGAAGTAACAAGTTACTTGTACATATTGCGTATATGATATGAAATATAATGAGATCATTTGAAGTCTATCAATACAGATTGTAAAAATGTACATGCAGAGGCTGTGGAAGTTCAATCTTAAAAATACTACAGATAGGATTAGAATTTGCTGCCCAGCTTGAATCTTAAAAAATAACATAGAATAACAATAACCACTTTTAATTGTCACATTGCACTCATCTGAAGTGGCTTTAGAAAATGAAATTGAGAGCTAGAGAACTGAAGTAACTGAAGATATCACATTAATGTTGCCCTCTGAATACTAGTCACATTGTCTGAATCATAGGTCCTGGTTTATATTCTGAAAAAAGGTTATTTTCTATGCAATTTAGAAGCAGTAAGTGCTACATTCTCAGACAATCTGAATGACTTTCTTTCAAGTGAACTTGGTGAAGCAACATGCATATCTTGCATGTTCCCTTGCATTTCTTAAGGAAACTAAAGAAAACCTGTGACTGAATTTTACTTGCAGATTTTATGTGGGCTGAAATGGAAAGAAGGCTAAATCATCAACCCTCAGTGAGCAGAAGCAAATACACTTTCCAATGAGAGTGATTTGGATTTTTTCATTGTATTTTTTCTTGCACTCTCAAAGCTGAACATTTTATTCTTTATAGCTTAAACTCTGTGTGTGCTAATTAGTCTGAAAGACAGAGAGAACACACATTTAATTAGTGTTTGCTGTAGCTCTTTTCTCATTTTGTAGGTTCCTGAATATTATTCAGAAATATGAGGTCAGCCAATAATACTGAGAATGCCAAAACCCCCTAACTTAGTACTGCTGGATATCTCTTTCTATCTGCTCACTACAACTTCCCTCTAACCTTTCTCAGCACCTTATAGAATATGGACTATATTTCTGGCAGTGCCAGTCTTCATCACAGTTTCTGCTTTCAGGGGTTTCCTCCACAAAAGACAGAGGATGACAGTATCCTTGTTTAATCCCATGTACATTTCCATATGAAGCCTGGTTTCTGGCACATATAGCATGTATATGACAACACATTCTATCTTTATGTACTTATATACAGTTATATAAAAGATATTTAAATAGCAAAAGACAATTAAAATTATGTGTGGAAATCAGATCCAAAGTAGGAGTATGGCCTGCCTATGAAATCAAGACCCTCCAAAATGTACATTTTGCATAAGCTTGAACATTTTCCTTAAAGCTTTAAAACAAAGGTAGCCATAGTGTCATAGTGATATGGGAAATTTTCTTAGGCTTCTTGGTTTTGGTTTGGTTTTGGTTTGCATAGAAGCTGACAAAAACAAGATGAAAAAAAGAGGCATGTTCAGTTTCATTCCGTTTCTAGCTTAGTTAGGAAAGCCTTACATACCCCAGGAAAGCCTTATGGAGCCCTGATTGTTCTTGTTTTTTGAGAAAAGCTTTCCTCTGAGCCCTTTCTTCCCTTTTCCAGGCTTATGTGTCTTTTGGAAAATATAGGTGCAGCATGGATGCTATCAAGGAGTTAATAAAAACAGCAAGGCTATTGGGCATGAGACAGAGGACATCACAACTCTTGCTTTCAGAATTATTTTGGATACACTGCAGGGGGAAAAGTGACTGACTGAAGATATGGCCTTTGGCTGAAGACTGGACACGATGCACCATATGAAAGAGTTCTTTGAGACTAGAACTCTACTGCCTCTCATGTCCAAGTGAACTCATACATTGCGCAATACATTATGTCATGTAGACAGCCCCAAGGTGAGAATTTCTTCTAATACACCTGAGTGGAAGTTACCTTTCAACACCATTTCTGGGGGTCAGCCTTCATTCCATTATTAAAGCAGTAACAGCTCCCCTGCTCTTGAACTAGAAAATCAATGTAGGAATTTTTTGCTAGGCCTATAATACTGTAATCCCTTTAGAGTACTCTTTCCAGATAAAAGCTGTTTGTAAAGATCATGCTTATGAATGACTGCTTTCAAATACAGAATTAAAACCTCAGCATTAGGCATTTTGGTTGCCCATAAAAGCACCAAGTTTCCATTATTTCTCTGTATAATTTAGAAATTCCAGTGCAGTCCTACAGGAGAGAGTTTTCTGAATCAAAAGGCCAACAAGAATCGCAGGACCTTCTGATGTTAAAAAGAAAAATCAATAACTCACGTAAGCACATTCTGGGAAATGTTTTGTTTGTATATTGTTTCCCCTGTGTGTGCAGCCTTTTTGTTTGCTTTCCAGGTTAGCTGATGTTATAAAGTTGATTAGTTTGCTTGCTTGCTTTAGAGGAAGATAAGAAATAATAAACTGAAACAAACAAACAAACAGAACCTAAGCAGAAAACATGCAACGGTCAATAACAATTTATAACCCTCTTCATACTCTACTCTCAGGAAAAAGTATACTTCAGAAATAATAGACAAGATTTGCTTTTCTTTCCAAACACAGTCACAGACCCAAGTACAGCTGCTATTCTTTTTGCTCTCACATTTCATACGGTCCTACAGAGAAACAAGCGTCCACCTATTCAAAACACACTCACAGTAAGTCAAGCCTTTTAGACTGTCAGACTCTCTTAACATTACATCGTGGTTTACTTTACAGTGCCTCATTCTCCCAGAAGAGGCAGAGCACACACTCATACTCTCAGCCCTCCCAGGAGGTACAGCAGAGCTGCCAGATAAAGTCATGAGTCCCTCCTGGAAGTGACACTCCAGGCAGATGGCAGAGCAGCTGCGCCAATGTATGCTTCTCTATATCACACTGCCCCCCAGTGCTTCCAGTGATATTAAAATATCTTCCCATATTTACCAATGAGGTGAAAATTGCCCACTCAAGCAGCCAGTCAGAGGATGATATTATTTGCTTGTGAAATACCTGGCTCTATATCGGACACAGTCTAGACTGAAGTGAAGCAAACTTTTGTAGCTTGTAACCACAGCACATGGATGCAGCAAACAGCCAGCGAAGCTTAAGTTGCCTTGCATATGCCTTATCACATCCTTTCTGTAGCCCTCCACTGATACTTGCTACTTTGTTCTGAAGGTCCCTGGAGAATTAGGTTTGAGGGAGAGAGAGGAAAACGAGGAAATGAGATTAGGAGTGGGAAAATGTCAACATAAATTTCAGTTTCCTATTTCTAATGGGAGAACTGAAGTATTTGGGACAGATCCCATTTCTATCAAGGCCAATGACAAAATGTCCATTGACTTTAATAAGAACACAGTTGATTTGCTTGGGTTTTATTGTTTATTATTTTCTAACTTCATCTTGTGGCTGGCTAGAAAGTTTGGATTTGGTTTCAACTCTTGATAATAGCTTTCATACTATTAATATAATACAGAGAAATCCCCTTCAAGCCTACATGTTCATAAGATTCACGCTGACTCAAAGTGATCGCATGTAGTCTGAAAAAAAATCTCACTCTCAGGAGTCAAGCTCTAGTACATTTCTATGGCATATTGCTTCTTTCTATTTTTAAACTGCTCAATTAAGAAGAAAAGGATTTTAAAAGATGACCTAGGGCAACTATAGCAATTGCTACCTTACACGTAGTTGGCTTCAGGAACAGTTCAGGACTAACCATTCCTGCTTGGGCTGAACTCAGGGGGATAAACATCATGATGAACAGGTCATATTCTGGGGAAAACATCAAAGAGAAGTTAGTCTTATTTTGTAGACAAAGCAAACCAGACAAAAAAATCTTCTGTCTGGTGAGTGGAAGCCAGGAGTTTTTCTGACAGCCAGGCAAATAGAAAAATCCCTCATTTATTTCATTGCTAAAGTTAATATAAAAGCAGCATTTTACTCAGTCCTTTAAATATTCATCGGAGTTATCTAAGTATATGGACAGACACAGAGGCACAGAGAGATAAAAAGAAAAAGATGACTTGACTATTGAAAATAAATAAGTTAAACGTAGAGAGTAAACTTAGAGAATTTCAGGTTTGAAAATCTGTTGGAATTCATAAGCCCTCAATATTACTTCTCTTTTTTTCTTGGCACTAGGAAGTCTTACAGGTTTTTAGACTCAATTCAGAGAGAAAATTGTTTTATATGAGTTTATTCCTACTGTTAGTCCTTATATTTCTGCTTAGTGGTCTGTTTTGAGTTTGTCATCTGTAAAGCCAGTGACTAATTTCCACCAAATTCCACAGGCTGTTCTGAAAATTGGTGAATAGACACTACGAGTGTCTGCTTCATGTTTACCTCACACTTATCAGACAAGCAGACACTGCTGTGGGCCTCAGGGCATGAAAGCGTAGCAAGCTACTTTTCTGTTGTTTCAGAGCTTGTTGAGTTACTTTGGGCAGTGCTCTGCAGTAATATTGAGCTTAAAATAAAAAAATGCAACCCCAAGTCTTGCCAACACGGCAAAAGTTAAACTAAACAGCAGCTTCACTTTCTTTCATCATTTAATCCTTATGTCTAAACCACTAGGGCATAGCTGAAGAATTTCAAAAACTGACATTCTTCCCCTCACATTGCAAAGGAAATATAAGAACTGTGTCTTGAGTATTGACTGGTAATATAATTTCTTCTGATGAGCACTCTGGTTTTGTAATATAGGGTTAATTTATTAGCATTTTAATAACTGAGAGATGAGAACTACCAGAACATAGCTAGTCTTTTTTTTGCTAAAATTTTACATACAGGTGGTCAAACATCCAACAGTACTTTTACTTGTTGATCTGGTATTGTACTTGTATCCATATGGAGAGCAGATTTGAAGGAGGACACAACAGAAGTATGTCTGAGAAGCTGGCTTACTTAAAGATTTCCATTATGAGGATGATCATTATTTCTCTGACATATGAGGAAACTCAGACACACATCTGGGCTCTTTTTTTTCTTATTCTGGCTTTCTATAGGAGTCTATGGCCTCAACAGATTTCCTTCTGATTTGAACAGGAAACAATACGCAAAAGATCTGGTAGCAAGTCTTCTGGCTTCACCTCACAATTAAGATTTCTTTTGGAAGAAAATCCAAAAACTGTCACCGGTTTATGGGAGAAATTTTGTGTACAGCAACAGCAGAAGTCTATGAGTAGTTCTGCATCCATGTGTTATTTTGTCTTACATGGCTGATTTTTTCCTTGAATAGGGTCTTAGATTTTTCAAAAGGAATGAAGAAAATCCCACTGGCAAAAAGCATTTAACAGGTGCCTTCCTTGCACAGCTTTGGCTTAAGGTAAGTGGCTGCAGGTCATTGGTACCAAGTGAGTCCCTCAGGCAATCAGCAGAGCAAAGAGGGTCACAGCACTGTCTTTCAGTGAGCAGTAATCACTGCTCCACACTCTTGTGGAGAGCACCAGCAAAAAGAAAAACAACTCAAGCTCTGAAATACAGAGACAGATGAAGCAAGAAAACAATTCTTCTGCTTGATGAAGGCAAGGAATGCTGGCGACTGTTAGCAAGTCACAAGGAGAAGGGAGAGAAGGAGAAACAAACACAAATAAGATTGACATTGAAAAGAAAGAGGGAAATTATCCTATTTGTCAAATAAAAATAATAAAATAATATGAATGAAAAGAAGCAGATATAATCCTGTAAACATAATGAGGAAGTAGAAAATGAGCAATAAGTCAGCTACAAAGGGCCAATTGTGTCTTCTGTTCTGATCTGGTGCCTAAAAAGCTTTCCAGGAAAGTACATAACATTCTCTTATGAAAGCTCATAACAGTTCTGTGAGAGAGGATAATTTATTTACAGGTTATGGTGTTATTTTTAAGAGGAGTCTCAGAAAATCCTTGGAAATTCCATTACTCAAAATGAAATATAGAGAACATTTTGTTTAATTCTTGTATGTGCTAAAAAGGAGGCTGGGAAAATGAAAGTGTCTAAGTTAAAAACATAGTATCCAACTTATTTCTACTATTTCCTTAAATCACTTTATTGGCTTAAACTTATTTTCATCAATAACATATGATTACAACCAACAGTGCCACTATTTTAAAGATGTGTGAATTGATGTCCAAAGAGTTTCAAGGCTTGATTATGGCACTTGCACTGGTGTTGAAAATTTTACAATCTGCAGATGATTGAAGTGGTCCTACTAAACCACTGAGAGGTGTGAAATATAATGCTGTAAGAATAACCCTAATAAAATCCTTATTTAAATGGCTTGGGAAAGGTATATTATTGGGAAAAGGAAATCAGATCCTTAATTTCCTTCTTCTGAACATGAACACTAGCCAATGTTCCTTACATCCAATTTAACATTTTCTTCTAAATTAATTATTTCTGATCTTCATTTATTTAAACCTTTGGGGCACTGTCAAAACAAATTGCAGAGCATTGCATATTAGCCTGGTCATTTTGGCACTTTTTTTTTTCCCAATAATTTGCACTTAAACAAATTGGCATGTCTCCTTACTAAGCTTCTTGAAGTTTTACTCACAAAAAATTTTTCTCTCCTCAAAGAGGCCTTGCCACGAATACAATTCATCCCACTTCCCTTCTACTCTAATGGATACAGAATGCTCAGTGTATACACTCAATTATCACATAGTCTGACTACATGAAAAATCCTATTATCTTCAAAGGATATCAGATTGCAGCAGGGCAACAGCAGAAAAAATATTAGCCCACTGAAAAGACAATGAGCTCATAAAGGTAAGTGACACAATTCTGTTACCTAATTCCATAAAAATTTCTTGTACTTGATGTTCTCTTTGAAACTCATGTAGCACTTTTTTTTCTTTTGAAGACTAAAGTAAGCTGTAGTAAGAGAGCCATTACATAGACTCATGCTAAGTAGCCAAGTTTTACCTCGCTTCTTGAGAAGCTCATAAGATGCCCTTCCAAATAAAACAAGATGCTGACAGGTTAATTTTAGTCATTGCCTTCAGAGAACAAATGACAGAAGTTGACCTGCTGATGAATATTTGTCAATGGTGAATATTAGCTGCAAGTTCTCTTGTATTTCAATTAGTGAGATACAGGCTATGTTATTTGTGACAGAGCAAACATATTTGGCTTGAACTTTCAGAAGTGCTGCTTTTACCTGCAAGGAAAGTTTCAGCACAGCTAGAAGATGAGAAAGGCCCTTTCAGAATTCATGTAACGGTGGCACCAAGCTGCTTGGGATGGGCTTGATATGACACAAAATCTGTCATTTACTGGTAGGAACATGTTCTGTTGACCTTCAGTGCTCCCAGCCTGAAACTCCTGTCAACTTGTACAAGTGTACTTGAATTGAGTCCT
This sequence comes from Lichenostomus cassidix, assembly GCF_008360975.1. NCBI lineage: Eukaryota > Metazoa > Chordata > Aves > Passeriformes > Meliphagidae > Lichenostomus > Lichenostomus cassidix. The sequence goes on along the minus strand of NC_139483.1, from coordinate 44,454,441 downwards.
TATTGTGATGGGAAACTCTTTTTAAACCTTGGTAAAAATAAATAAAAAACATTTCAAAATCTTCTGGAACTGAAATATATTTAGGGTTATTCTCTCTATATCCTAGACCCTAGGGCTTTTCAGATCTTCAACCTTGAATCTCTTCCTGATTCAGCACCTCACCTCAGTAGAAACAGATTCTTCACAGCCCCCATGGTAGGCTGCAATATCTATCTGAAACCAGCAGTAAAAACTAAGGCAGCTAGATATTTTTGTGCTCCACGACCATGCTTCTTGCATGATCTTCTGGAAACATGATCTTAGATTTTTTTACATGAAGTACAGCTTAATACTAAAATAGACCACAGTAGTTTCTGAAGTTATAAATATTTTTGTGCCAGAAAAGACAGGAACATTGTTATCAATGGCCTATTTTGGCCATATAAAAATCCATTTTACTATTGTTGCAAAGAAATACCCTGGGCATGTCTACAGATACATCCCAGAGTCACAGAATCATCAGATAACTCAGATTGAGAGGGACATCAAGAGGTCTGTAGTCCAATCTCCTGCTCAAAACAGGATCATCTCTGAGGTCAGATCAGGTTAATCAGGATTTTATCCAGTTGGATCTTAAACCCCTGCAAAAAATGGAGACAGAACAGCCTCTCTGGCCAGCCGCTTGGCCTTCCTCAGGATCCAAATGTGCTCTGAAAACTACCCAGCAGTGTAGACAAAAGATAGCTGTGCTGATGCTGCTGTGTGTTTCCTGTGCTGCTGCACCACTCACCCCATGTCCTTTCACTGATCAGGGCTGTGCTGCTCCTGCAGTGCCCAACAGCTACCTCTCCAGCTACGGAGATAATTCCTCTCTATGTTAATCCAGTCACTGGTGGCATCCAAATGCCGGCTCTGATAGCTCTTTCACTGCTCAAAAGAACAACAGGAAAGAAGACATCCTACCAGGAAAAGCTATGGAGCTTATTTGGCAAAGAGTTTAGAGCATATGGGTGAGATGAAAGAAGGCACAGCTGGTTTCAATTTTCTGTAGTGGAATTTAGCATTGGAAAGTATGGCAAACATCGGTAGAAAGAACAATTTCAAACTCAGTTTGGCATCAAACAGATGGATGGCACAGATTTGGGTCAATATACTTGCTTCAAACTCAAAACATAACTCAAATTTTCATTATCCATAAAAAACCAGCCCACCTGCACTGTTTATTGGTTTTTGTTTGAATCATGGCAATTTATGGAGCTTTCATTTACTATAAATGTCCATATGCTCTTGCAGACAAGCACTAATACTTCCATTTTACAACAGAAAATTAAATATACCTAAATTTTAAACCACTGTATTTTCTTAAAGGTAAATGAGACTGTAAATATTTCCCCTCAAAGAACTCACACAGAAGTATATATTTTAGTTCACAGAATGGTGCTTAAAAGTAGCTAAAGAATTGCACCTCAGGGCTCTTTTTTTTTTTGACACATGGTTTTGGTGACAGGCATGGAAATGTTATTTTTGTGTTAATGACTGATTGTTTCCAAGTAACATATTCCACTGCTTGGGAGGATAAAGGCAGTGGGGCTGCTTCTGAGAGCAGACAGATGGAGAACAGATTACCTAGGTAAAGTAACTATATTTATGCCACTCAACTCAGTAAAGTGCATTTGCATCTTTTCCAGCCTCCCTAAATATACCTATCTAATTTTTGCCTCATATTTTTTCCAAAAACTACTCAGCTCACACCAGAGAGGGAAAAACCAAATTAAATAATGTTCCTTCAATATGAACAAATGCAGAAACACACCCTGCAATATCCAGTGTGGAACATACATCTTCTGGCTATTATGGAAGATTTTCACCAGTTGAAGAAATAAAGGTGGTTCTGTGATGGTTCACATCATCTGACTATAGGATTATAGAAATTCTTGGTAGCAATCAACCAGAACTTCACAAAAGCCGTGTGAGTTGTTCTGCCTCACTGGGAAAGCAACCTGCAGGAGACTGCAACCCCTGGTACCCCAGTTTTGCTCTGACTGTTCAGAACCTTCAAATCTCACTGCTGCCCTGCAGGAGGAAAAATGTATCTTCCACCCTGGAAGTTGCCTCTCAAGCAAGATGAATCCAAGAGAGAGAGAGGGCCTTAATTCTGACTATACTCAGGAGAGTATGCACAGACATCATTGCTATTTGCTCCAACTTAGTATTTTTCAGTCAGCTATATATAAAACTGAAATACACCTAAAAAAATTCATGTCATCTGCAAAAGAGCTGCAAAAAGTGCAGATGAAAGGTTTGTGCAAAGGGAAAATACTCTTTGTGCCTTGCAAACTGCAAATACAGAATGGTGAAATACAATGTGACACTTAGAAAAGTTTTAAGGTCTTAATAGTGAGTTCATTTCTGGTGCTTAATGAAATGTGCGAACTTTAGGAGTTTGTTAATTAAATCCCTTACTTCACTTTATTATTATGTTAATGCATAGTTACTCATATATGTTGCAGCCAAAGAGAACACACTAAGTTTTATATACATTTTTAGAAAAATCAACATTATGTAAACAAACATAACATTAACACATGTTCTTTCATTTTATTCATTCAGTGCTCAAAGTTTTTGCAGACAATGACCTTGTAGAAGCTTTCTTAAAAACATATTTTTCCTTTAAGTCCAAGGCATTTTCATTTAAGTTCCAGAAAAATTGGTATGTGAACAGAAGTGATTTCATCCCTAGAAAACAAATGGTTAACCAGAGCCTTGGAGCAAGAGAAAGGGCTTTAGGATGAATTATTAAGGAGAATGTGTGTGGGAATACTGGCTTTCTCTTTTGAAGAGTGGGAAGGGTTTGTATGTACTGCTTTTGACTCAACATTACCTTGTTTGGTTTAGTGCTGGTGAGGATTTCCATGTATGAAAAGCCCCTTCAGATCATTGCAGTGGGCTAATCCTGGACCTGGCAGCCCCTGGCTTGCTGAGTCATGACAGGGGAGGAAAGAAATTTCTGCTTAGAGACTTAAGCTTACTTCTAAGCTCCACTCCAATCTGTGCCACTGCTTGGACATCATGTAGAGCCATAAAGCCTTCCATTGAAGGAGCTGGAACAAAAGAAACTGCTTGTATGCAACTGTAAAAAATATAGGAGCTTTGAGAGCTGCTCTCTCATAAGTGCCCACAACTGAAAATCAAGTAGTGAGAGGGATCACAGACATGGTAAAATTTTAACTTCTGAATAACAGGTTATTCAGTTATCTTCTCATCGTTGCAGTCTGCAGGAACTCAAGCTGTGTTTAGTAAACTTGACTGGTCCTTTAAAGGAATTATAGTACATAATTACTATAGTGTAGTATTTAGTTACTATAGTATTTACAAATTTAACCTTTGCTTTCATTCTTTGTTTCCTTAGTCCATAAGTGATTTTTATGTTTCTTATTTTGAAAGGTTAAAACCATGTTAATAACAGTAAGTAATTATGCTTACATTCATACCTCAAAATAACAGAAATTAATTATATTTCTATGATTTCTCTTGATTTGGCATCTGCAGATACAGGAAGGTATTCTTTAGTCCTTAAGGTCATTATGTAAATTTCTCCTATTACATTTGCATATAACATATATATATATATATGTGTATGTACTCTCATTTAATGGATAACACTGTGTGTGAAGCTGAGCAGAGTTTTCAACCCTTTGTGGCCTTTGTCCACTTCTACTGTATTTTCTTTCACCTCAATGCTGTGAATCATTTTCCATCTCAGTCATTTGCGATTAAAAATTAATTATTAATCCCTTCATTTTTGGGGTGTCCTGTCCTACTTTTACTTGTTTTCATCAACTCCCTAAAGGAAACCAAGTGCTTCAGCACTAAGAAGATGCCAAACAACATAACAAAACTGATAAAAAAGTTATTCTGCCAAGAATTAGGACCTTTAAACTTGTTGCCATGGCTAGATGTCTATATTTACTCTTAAAGAACTGTAATTCTTGATGTGCTGTTAAAAATGTTCTTTTTTTTTAGTGAAAAAGAAAATGAAAATCAGTAGAATTGTTATGTGCTTTTAAAAACATTTCTTCTTCCCCTACTCAAACTGCAACTTCTGTTAACTCACCGAAAGTTACATTGTTGAGAGCTTTTTGTGTGTGTTTGGGGTTTTTTTCTCTGTTTATTTGGAGATTTTATGCAGAAGATGAGGGAGAAAATTACAGACTGGAGTGAGCAAGTCTTCTAGATAAAATAGAGCTATGAAAAGAGAAAACTACTGTATTTGAAGTTCTATTACTACCTTGAAAAAAGGATTTCTTGAAAGATCAAAGAATTTTTTTCTACAAATGTCTCTATATTATTCCCTTCCAAAATGTAGCTATATTATTCCAAGTATAAAATTTTACTTGGAATGTTTTGTAGTATAAGTCATGCAGTGGAGAGTCCAAGACAAAAATCAGTTATTATTTCACTTTGCCCTGAAATTATATTCTTTTGTTCTACTGGACTTCTACATTAAGAAGTTTCACTGGTGGACTCTCTGGGGACCTCGGGGGGAAAGGTCTTTTCATTATGAATTGTAAATAAACTCTAAAGTTTTTCAGAGCTTTTCCTTTTCTTTAGTTATCTTGCCTCTTGGCTGACACATGACACTCCTTCACTGCCAAATTGCACTTTGCTAAAAACTACTGAGAGACAAAAAATGCCATCAGAAGCATGTGAAAGGCAGGGATTTTCTTTTCCAGTGTGAAGACAAGTGGGCTTGAAATTAACTCCAGATCAGACAGCTATACTTTCACTGAAAATATCATTTTTTCCCCCACAAAGTGCATTTCCTACAGAAAATTATATCTTGCCTCCTGAATGATTTAACATGTCTCAAGTACTTTAAAGAGAGAAATTCCACATTCTCTCATATGTATTTATTACAACTTACATTTAGATTTCAGTACCATGAACTTTCAGCACCACTCAGGAATATCCATCACTTTCCTCCCCAGTCAGGCATACAGGGTGGCAGTGAGTGAAGGAAAAGGATGCCACAGCCTCACTGCTGCTGCCTGTGCAGGCAGGAGGGCTCTGGCCGCCTTGGGGTGTCCTGTCTGCCCTCAGCCCCTTCCCTGAATTCCCTGGAGTTCAGCAGACCACTGCAGCAGCTCTTGGAGCTCCAGCACATGATAGGAGCCCTGGCTCCCTCTCAGTGCCAGCTGCAGGTGCCAGAGCTCACACAAGCCTCAACGGTGCCTGGAACAGCAGCAGAAATGAAAATGCATCTTGGCAATGATGCAGCTCAGTCCTCACCTGCATCTGCATTGTTCACAGCTGGAGCAAAACTGCAGTCCACTACACATCCTGAGAGGAACAACATGGAAAATACAGAATAAAGTTAGAAATAAAGCAGGCACAGGAGCTCCTTTTAAAGTTTTTCCTAATATAGCTCCCACTTCAGCAGGCTGTGTTTGGGTTTTCTTTTCATTCCTTTGCTATGACTGGGACAAATTGTTATTTATTGGTATTATCCATTGATTAGGAGAGAGTGTTAATGAAATGTGGATTGATTTTAGCCAGAAGCAGGTTTTAGCATGTTATGGATCATTTCATTAGCAAAAGGTCTATTTGTTTATTCCTGTGTGGGTTTTGGTGGGGATTGTTTTGGGTTATTATATCAGTGTTATTATATCAGGGGCAAGGAAATCTGACTGATATTTATTTTAGAATGAGAAAGGCAGAAAAGAAGAATGCAAACAAAGAAAAATAGATATCAGAGGTTTGCTTTATAGAAGTAAGGGAAAGCATCTCTATACTTAACTACTCGAAGTCTGTTTACAAATGTAATTGAAATATTTGGTGCTCTTGGAAGGTAACTGTTTGATGATGATATTTTTTCATCATCCTGAAAAATACAGTAAAATAATTTAGCATTTCAGAAAGGAAGGCAGGGGTCACTGGTTTACTGGGGAAGAAAGGTAGAAAAACAAAAGAAGAGAACATGCTCCTGGAAGGCATAGTCTGACAACAGGGTATGTGCTACTTAAGGGCTAATAGTCCTAATTAAGTGACAACATGTCTAATTATCATGGAAGAACTGGAGAAAGCAGGATAATTTTTACTTCATCTTAATTTTCTGATTCGTTTTATTATAACACCTCAGTGTCAGACACTGAAATTACTTGGTATTATATATAGCAGAGTTTGCATAGACTCTTCCTGCAGGCCAGAACCTGTCCCTTGGCAGGAAGGAACAGCTGCTCCCATGTCTCCAGAGCTGGATGACAGCCACTGGAACTAGACCTGAAGGTTCCAGCATTTTTTTTTTTTTTTTAATATTTTAAGGAATCTCAATTCTTTTACCAAGATTTCTTTTGAGTGAGCAATTTCTGAGCCTTTAAATGTAGCACAAGCATAGGGCTTCTGTTTTCAGATGTATGTGCCTACTTGCTTTTAAATATAGGTAAAATGCCTGGAAATTTATAATTTTGTTGCTGTTTTAATATTTATAGGCTTTGTTGCTGATTCCTTAGCTTTACTTCTAAATCAGATTGCAAGAATTACTTAGTATCCCGTTGCTTTCAAGGCACCTTTCAAATTACAGCAAGCTCTACTTCATATTTTTCCTTATCAAACTTAATGGAAAAGGGAGAAATTGATTTTTTTCCTTTTTTTAAATAGGAAGAATTACTTCATAGTATTATCTATTCCTTTAAACTGTCTCAACAAATACTTGCAGGTAATGCCATAGATGCCAAGAGAGGATAATGTATCAGGATGCATTGGAAGAGAAGCATGGTACTGAGTTTCTTCACTGGGGGAAGTATCTGATCATGCACCTTGGTAGTGACTCCACCCAGTGGGCTGTTCTGAATCACTGACAAAGCTGTGGAAAGTAATTTGGATAATTATGTAGTCTCACTCAGCTGGCTGATGTACTGGAAACTTTCTTTGTCATCTCCAGTTAGGGGAGAGATGTGAAATATGAACAATATTTATATCTCCACACACACGTGTATGTATCCTCACATATATACAGATAGTTTTAAAAGTGTGTTCTAATATGCAATATTTTTTTCACCTTTGTATAACATTTTGATATAATATTGAGTGCCTGTGCATTGAGAAACCATCACTTTTAATCTGGGAGGTGGCTCATAAGCTTTCCCAGGCTGTCAGCAGAATGTGGAGGGAAAAGCCTGTGGGGAAACGAAATGCCTTTCCTGTGGTTTGCAGCAGAGGGGTCCTGATGGTTTCAGCCAAAGCCCTGGGGAAGCTGCACTGGTGTCAGAGGGGCAGGCACAGAGCTGCTAGGAGGAGATGTGATGGGTGCCCCGTCCTCAGCCATTCCCCCTTCGAGCTGAACCTCTTCACTGACCCTGTCACTGCCTTCTGGATCCTCCTCAGCTACAAAGCTGCCTTATAAGAAGTTGATCACTCTGCTCATAGTAGGTAACTTCAATTTCAAAACAGCTGCACATATGCACCAAAAATTCTTCCACAACTCATTCATTTGTACCTCTGCCCAACCAGCTCACATCTGTCACAATCATGGCAAGAACAGCAGCCAACATATTTCTACCTTGAGAATGATCTGAGGGGTTTTTTGGTTGTTTTTGCTGTTTTGCTGGGGTTTTGGTTTTTTTTAAATGAAAGGTTATTAATAAAAATCCACACGTAACAGGAAGAAAAACCCATCACTTTCACCTGAGGCATTTTTCTTTAATGGAATTGATAACCATTCCCAAGATATGTTTGTCTTGTGTATTGATCCTGCAACTCCAGCTTCTATTTTATTTGCATGCTTCAGCTTCATGGTCATCTAAGAGATTCCTAGATTAAAATGTCAGAAAGTCAGATTATCCTGATTAGGCTTTAAAGAGATTAGGGATAAAATAGAAAAACTATTTATATAAGTGTTATACATACAAAACCACACACATATTATTTTGGTAGTGTAAGGACAGGCAGAATTATAAAACCACCCTGCATGGCTTCAGTTCAGGCTGAAGTCAGAAGGTGAAATACTTGAACTTAAGCAGAGGAAAGATATATAAATATTTGCAAGGATTGAAATGGATGGGAAGTCCTACCATTTTTTATATTTTTCTTTTAGATTTTTTCAGATGTTTTTCAAGCACTTCCAAATGTTTTTTTTCCTCATTGTTTGGAATTATGAGTTTAATATGTCTTTGGTAAAAAACTACATTTTGCAGTTGGGAAAATACAATTTCTGTAATTATGGTAAATAAATCTAATATAGCATTTTAAAATTACAGTAATGTAAGTATATGCAACTTGCATTGTATGTAATGGAATTTATGATTAAGTGAAATCTGTGAATTTAAAAACAAAAAAGACACAGGATAAAAGTCTACTGGAAAGAGGATGAGCAAGCCAGATGATGCTAAAATCTATTGGATTTATATTGGAAGATATCCAGATATCCATTAAATATCTGAGCTCTTGTGCTTGCTATACATAGATTTTTGTCTTTTAAATGCACAGCATTCCTTCTCTGCTCCTTAACAGATACAGAAATATACATATTTGTTATCCAGGATAACTACTAGATAAATAAAATAAATTCAAGAAAAAACAATTACATTTTCTTCTAGCGGAAATAAAGGAGAGAGAATGGTCCTAAGTTCAGAAGCAATCTTCCTGAATCATCTGAACCTTTGCTAAGAGGAGCTGAGAAATGAGAATTTAAGAGCAAAACTTCCTGGTGAAGATTGATCTCTCCTATTCTTCCTCTTTAATTATTATTTCTCCTATTGTGAATTCCCAGGATGTTTATTCCTGCCTGTGCTTCCAATGTGGCTGTCACACCACTCAGATTTAATAGGGACTTCTATACAAACTAATGGGTGTTCAGTAGTGAAATATTTTTTACCCAAACCTTGTAATCTAAATGTGTGTGGTGTAGCATCAACAGGGCACTTCAGCAGAACCAGGACTGGGGCCAGCAGTGTGCCAGACAAGGTGACACTTCAGGGGACAGGAAATGTGGGTTGTTTCAGCTATATATTCGTGTCACAGCACAAGTCACCTTGTATTACCTAAAACTCTGTAGGTGTCCAAGTTACATTTCATTTACTTTGTCAGCTATTACCATTTGACACTTATGCAGAGAGGGTGAATTTTTTGTCCTTTGTTCAGCATCTTCCCCTTCAAATCTTCTGTGTAAGCATTACTTTCTCCATGGTCTTTCTGAGAAAAGAGCAATCACAAAAATCTCCCCGCTAGCCTTGGATCCTTTCAAAATGATGATGTCTTCACATTTTTAATAGGCTTTTGACTTTATTTTGTGAAAAGTGGAAGGGATTTACTTTTGCTCTCAAATGCTCTCTGCTCATTCCATACATTTTTCCACTCAGTGTTCACTAAGTCATTCACAGCCTCTGTTTTGAAGCAAGTCTGTCTTCACAATCACTAACCCACCAGGTCATTAGCAATTCAGTGTATCTTTCTGGCACATACATTATAACACCCTCAGGGCATTTCAATATTATCTCACACAAAAACCCAAACAAACAAACCAAAACCCAAACCCAATATCCCAGTCTTTCTTTCCAAATTTCACGTATTCCTACCTAACAATGCCAGGACAATCAAACACGGGTAGTTTACTTTTCTGCAGAAGAAAAGCAGAAGTAAGATTTATCCTACCTTTAACATGGATTGATTTTGTATCTATTCCAAATTTCATATAGTAGTTTTATTTTCTAAATGTTTTTAAGCCTTAACTAAAGTCCAGTACTGTAGCAGAACTGAGGAAAAGTGCCTAGATCTATTAGGAACTTAATATAACTTCAGCAAAGATTATCAAGTTCCTTGAGGTACAGCATAACAGTTCCTACCTCAAATACTTTAATACTAGTGTGCTTTTTTATAGTGTGATCCTATTGATCAGATACTTCAAAGTTTCTTATTAAAATAATTTTCACATGCATGAGGAATGCCAGATTATTCTTAGTCTAACCACGGACCATGGAAAGAGCCTTTCCCTCAGGCTAACACATGGTAAATCATAACGCAACATATAGGAGAAGCATGTGTTACCAAACTCTATGACAGGTTCCTTTTTAATATTTTGAAGTTGAATTCTGAAAATTCATAATTCATGTATGACAGAAAAGCAGAAGATAACCTTCCAACTACTTTTTAATTCTTACATTAATAAAAGCCTGCAATCACTCAAGATGGCTAGCTATATCCACAAATTTATATTCCCATGTTCCTCGGCCTTACAGGGAGTTCATTATTCACCTTCTCTCTTCTGTGCTTTCCATTCCACCAGAAGTTGCATGGGTTTTGGTTTTGGGTTTGGTTTTTTTTTTTGGTTGGTTGGTTGGGTTTTGATTGTTTGTTTGTTTTGGTTTTGGTTTTGTGTGGTTGGGGTTTTTTTGTTGTTTTAGTTTTTGGTGGGGTTTTTTTTAGTTTTTAAGGGAGGGAGGTTGGGTTTTTTGGGGTTTTTTTTCTTTTCTTTTTAATTTCTTTTTTTTTTCATTTTTAGAAATACTACAGAAATATTTACTTACATTATAGTCATGAAACACAAATTTTGAGTAGTAAAATACCTGAATAAAACAAAATTTTGCTTTATCTCCCCTATTCAGGGCAACGTAGAATAACTAAAATTTATAATTTGCGTTAATGCACATTGTAACAGAGTGTATAATCCATAAAGGCTTCTGAAAAATTGTTTGGTCATTGCTTCCCCCCCGCCTTGGGCTCTGCTGGACTGGCTTACAAGAATGTACCTTTCTAAATAGGTCCTTTTTTCCCTCAAAAAGGCAACTGTTGCTCTTTCACAAAAAACCCTCAGAAGAAGCCTGCTGGAATTTCTCCATCAGCAGATCCAATGAAAGAGCACAGCCCAAAAACGTTTATCATACTGAGCATGGTGCCTGGAGACACACTGGGAAAACCCGCTGGGTAATAGTAATCACAATAGGAGGTACTTCGCTTTTGCAATAGAAAGAAAGGACCTATAAACAGCATGGGTTAACCATAAATTAAAACACTTTTTCTTTTGCCTATTCCATAGTTCAGAGCCAATTAGATCCAGGTCTAGTATGTGATTACTCTCCCTTTTCTTCTGGATAAAAATGTGGTAATTTTTCTGAAATAATTAGGACTAGTCATCACCACAGCACCAAGGGTGTGATCAGTGTTCCTCAGTGCCCTCCATCCCACATGGAAAACACATCAACATCCACAGGAAATTACATATTTCTTCACCCTTAAAACATGTTGCTTTTTTATGGTGTCTGGGCAGTGCAGACCTTCTGGAAGCCCTCCAAATGTTTCAAACTTTGTGAGAAAATTAGTTTTTAAGAGAACCTATCTTCTGTGGTTCTGTGGAAAGTTTATGGTTCCATGCAAAAACACTGAAAAAGAACATTCTTGCAGTTTTCATCTATAAAATAGTATCTGATATCAAAATCTCTCTACCTGGCAAATTGGATGGTTCAGGAAATTTTGGTACAAAAGCTAAACATGCTGTCTTTACATGACATCACTGACAGGTTGGATCCTTCTTTTTTCTTTTTTCTTTTTTTTTTTTTTTAATGTGGTAGAAAACTGTGTTATTGAACAGACTTCCCTTTCCATGAGATTTCTGAGGGATACAGCTGACTTCTAGCATCAATGTTCTTGTGCCATTCTGTGGATTGCTCAGGGTAGTTGGACCAACCCAACTCCACCTCTCAACTCAAATTTAGCTGCCCTTAGCCCTTCTCTCTGAGAACTCAGGGCTTTTGTGTTCTTGCTGTTATTTCTCTCACGTCATAACCACTGATCTTTTTTTCTTCCTCATGTAGACCATAAAATCCTTTAGGTTTCTAAAATCACTCTGATCAACTCATTGGTTGGATTTTTTTTTTTTTTTGGAGGGGTGGGTAGGAACAAGTGGTGCTGTCTTGCTGTTTCAGTAACGAGTTTTATTTAAAGAAAATAAAACTTATATGGAAATGACAGCTGCTTTTGTATATGTGTTCTTTTATGTAGCACTCACTCATCCTTTGCAAGGTTGCCCAAAAAAGTGCCATGTCCTGGGGACAGATTTATTTTCATTACTATTTTATACCTGTGAATTTTCTGATGATGTCTCTTTTTAAGATTAGGGCAGTATTTACACAAGCCCACATGATTATTTCTAAATATTTTATATATGTTATTTCAGAATAACTTGTGACTAGCGTTTCAATACTTGATTTTCATTGCCTCTCAACAGCTCTCATACTGGCTTTGACTCATGCAAGAAAAGAAAAGATCATAAAATTATATTAACATTCTTTAGAATATCCTAGTTAATACAGGATAACAGATTTTTCAAATTTTCCATGTTTTTGCCCACCAAAACACAAAATTCTTCTGTTTCTCTATATATTATGTTATTTATTCCTGGAGTGAGATTCTTAAACTGTTGCCATAGTTCCTTTCATTGTGGTGGATAAAACAATCCAAATATGTAAATGCTATTCAAACCATGTTTTCTGCAATATTTTCTGAATCCTCCTGGGTGAAAGGCTGTTATGTGAGCAAGTCTGTCATCATTACCTGTCTCCAAAGTATGGATGCAGAAGATGTTCTTAGCCAGCAGTCTGATTATGCCAAATACCAAAATAGTTGACAAATTGAAGTGAGATTTGCTACTGGCCTTCTATCAATCAGAGGATGAGAATTGCATCCTGTGAGCAAACAATATTGTAGGCAATTTGCATGGAAATTAGATATTTTTAAAGTGTTTTAAGCTGTTGTACTATTCATAAGAAGGCATACTACAAAAGGAATGAAAGGAAAAACACTGTCCCTGTATGTGAATATTGTGAGTGTGGTATTTCAGTGATGTTTTCCTGATGAGCAAAGATATCAAAGGAAGTATGGGGAAAATTGTAGAACTAGGCAATCTAGATATAAGATTAAAATGATGATTTAACTGTTATACCAGAGACACAATAGACTAAATTAAAAGTTAAATATTAATGTAAAAGCATGTAATTTGATCAATTAGTGGTTTTTTTCAGACAGCAAATTAAAATTAAATGATGGGGGTATTTCTGTTCTATCCATCATGATGGGTGTGCTAAAACATATTCCAGATTACTAAAAGAATTGGCTAATGGAATGTCAATGATCATAGCATTGTCTTTGAATATTCAGGAACAAAAAGGAAAATAAAGAAAATTGAAGAGTGGAGCTGTCTCTAGAAAGGACAAAAAAGTAGGAGTTTGAGACTTGCAGATATAATCAGATTAATTTTGATCTAGACAAAAATACTGAAACAAATAAGTAAACTCTGAAAGTGTAGAAGAAAAGGAATTAAATAAGTAATGTTCAATCCGGAACAGAAAACAAGTGAATCACATCTGGTAAATCTCAGAAGCAATCTGTGAAAATGTTTTTTAGATAGAAGCACTGCAGCAGGGATCCAGTGGCTGGATAAACCTTCCTGATAAAACAAGTGTTGGTGTACCAGAATGGAGGGATGTGCAAGTGAGATTCTGCAGAGGATAACATTTAATGAATAAGCAGGGTAACAGAGCAGAGATTGTACCAATTGCTTTTGTAGATGCATCCTAGCTAGGACTGGCTGCTGAAAAATGATCTCAAATTCAAAATGACTTTGTCAAACTGAGGCTAGAAGAAAACAATTAGAATTCAACAAGTAGAAGATACTGTGCTTTTATAGTAGTTGCTCATGCAGGATTGAGATTACCTAGCTAAACAGCAGAAAATATTCTGAGTGTAATAGCAAATCATATTTAAACATGAGCCAGCAATGTTATGCTGCAATGTTATACTGTAGCAATAAGCAGATCTCATAGAGGGATCTGTCCACAGGAGTACATCTGTAGGACAGTAAATAATCCAATCATACACCTTTGTGAAGGTCTCAGCTGGAGTACCTTGCCTATATTCACAACTTCATATGGGAAGACATCATCTGGATGGATAAGGACCATCAGAAGATGGAAAGCAATCTTTAGAAGTCTAGGAAGTCTGATGTCATGAAGAAAGGACAAGGGAGCTGGGATTTGAATAGTATTAAGAGGAAAGCAAGAACAGATTTTTAAACTTCTAAGATGTGCCAGCAAAGGTGAAGCATGGGTAATTACTGAAGGAGATTTCCTGGGGGAGGTCTAGTATCTCTTTATCAGCAGATTTTTAGCAGTAGTTTTCAGCTTTTCTCAGGCTTCTGATTCCAGTTTGTTCATAAACTGGCATGCATATTTCTGATGTCTTCCACGTGTTTATTCTTATTACACAGAATACAGATAGGTATTTATACCTATTTGAATCTGAATAATTCATTCTTAATAATTTGTTCAATAATTTCATTCACAGAAAAGAAGCTCTCAGAATTTATCACTGTACCTGACAACTGCAGGAAGCTCACTTGACTACCATAGTGTTTGGAGGCAGGATTTCAGCTACAGCTTGGATGCCAAGTGGCAAAGCTTTGCTGTGTTGAAAATAGAATGAAATTTCATTGAATGAATTAGTTCTGTCTTCTCCTGGATTTAAGTTATACATTCTTAAGCCATGTAAATAATGCAAAAGCAGACAAACAGAAAATCTGCAAAAAGCTTTTCCATTTCCTTCTTGATCTCTTACACATCTCTCAGCTTACTGGGAGTCAAGTAGGGCAGTCAAGTGATATGGGACAGCTAGGTCTTTGCTATAATTGTTTTCATAAGACATAATTCTTATTAATTCTTATTCTGCTGACAGGAATATGACCTGTTGATGCTTCCTCTAGCCTGTAATCATACTGGTACATACCATGGTTAGGGATAATGCTGCAGTGAAATGTCATGTATTTTCCAGTTCTAAAGTCTGTTGGAAATAAACCTTACAAACTATGATACTTGCAAGAAATTTCTGTCAACTGATTAGCAAGAAATCTAATGTATCCTTTGTCAGTTATGTAAAGAGAATGTCAGTTTTAGAAAACAAAAGCACATGGGAACACTTACTATAGGATAAAGTTTAAGCAGTAAAAAATCATACAGCTCCATACCATATAAATACATAGTATTTCACTTAATTAAAACAGTTTGATAGAATTTTTCATCACCTTAAAGGTCATAGTTGGATAGCTGATGCTGTGAGAATTTGATGCAATGCCAAACAGTGAAAAGAAAGCTAGAAGAAAATGATGCATAAAGATAACTCATGCATCATGAGACATGATGAGAAAGAGTTAAAGAAGAGAATAAAACAGTGACGGAAATCAAACTAATAATGATCCAGAGAGGGTGAAATTGAAATTTTCAGAATGCAACAAACAGGTAAAACATCTTCAAGATGAATTTTCTCAAAATGACTAATAGTAAACCTTGTTAAATATAACTAGGAAGTTACTCTATATAAGAACCTATTCAGGAAAAAAAAAATTGCATATCTTCCTATGGCAACAACCTGTGGCCATTTCTGCATTCTCTCTTGATATTCTGCTGATATTTCTGTCTGTAGGCCCTTCTAACTCTTACTTGGCTCAGCAAAATCTTTAGTTTTGAATATAGAACATTTAGAACTACAGATCTGCATATCACTTAAGTGTAGTTAAAACAATTCAAAATGTTATACCTTTAAATGGAGTTTTGTAAAAGCAAAAAAAGTATCATTTTAGGATTTTTTTCTGGTTATTTCAGGACCACTGTACACTTAAATTTTCTGTAGATCATTGAAAGCTTTGGTATCCTTAACCTTTGCAGAGGTTGAAGGTGAAGACAGCACAACATCTCTGAACTCTCCATGGCATTAGATGGCACTATACCCATGCAGTTTTTCTCCTGTCCACCTGACAAATAATTGAAGCTCTCTATCATGCTTCAGAGTCATGTGCCAGAGGTAGAAATAATTGACAGTCAATTCTCTAAATTAAATTAAGTGGGCGCATTTCATAAGCCCATATGGATTAAAAATTAAAATATACTAGCTGGCAAAACTGGTGAATGATTTAAAATAGCAGGAAGGGGAAAAATTAAGTCTGAATTCTATCATGTGTTGCACAGTAACTTATGTTGACATTAGTTTCTCAAGAAATGTCAGGACACTTTCATTTTATCTGACTTTTTCTCAGATATTTTGGCAGAAGTTCTGGAAAAAATTACATCAAGTAAATCAAATTAAACAAACCATCATAAAATTGATATTTAGAGCTCATCTGATAGCCTAGTAGCTGCAATGCATTAGAAAAACCATTTATGTTGAGGATTTAAACTTTATTACCACAACACTCTAAAATACTGATCAGCCTAATCATTCTCCAGGTGTTCAGCAAAAATGGTTGCATGAACTCATAAAATCTTCACACACAGATGATTTTAGATCACTCAACGGTGAAAAATTAAGCAACTCCACTTTCTTACGCCTCAAACCTCCCTCCACAGGTTACCTGAGTATGCAAAAAGAAGAATGAAAGACAGAGTTTTAGATTTGCCTTTAATCAAAAGAGTAATTTAATCTTTTGCAGAAAAGGGGGTAAAGTATCAGATTTGTTGCCTCCACAGGGGGTTCTACAACCTCAAGTTGGATGTTAACTTGACAGTGAGAGATAGAGCTAAATGTTCTTGATGACAGAGCTGCTACCAGAGGAAACAATTTCGGCTCCCAGTGGCTAATCCAATTTGGAAACTTCTTGCCTTCCTCTGCTCATTTTTCCACTTTCCCTTGTCGAGGGTCTCAATATCTTTAGCTGTTACACTTGAGAAACTACAAAGCATAAAAATATTTTTAAGACATTTTTCTGAATGTCTGAAGATTTCAAGGAGGGAAGGGGGAAGGGGGAAGGGGGAAGGGGGAAGGGGGAAGGGGAAGGGGAAGGGGAAGGGGAAGGGGAAGGGGAAGGGGAAGGGGAAGGGACATGTTTCCTGTTTTGTTTTGATTTTATCTCAAGCATGATTAATTTTTACTGTCAAATTGAAGGCAGTTTTCACAAGATTCATTTCCTGAGTCACTGGATTAATTTAATCAAGTTCACTTTGCATTAACTAGATAGTTTATGTCAAAATGTTAAAATAATATTGCTCCAGTATGCAAGCTTGATGAAATGCTTCAATTCACAGTCTCTGAGCCCCTCAAGAGAACCAGCAAAATAAGGAAGACTAGAGTAAATGTCTCTAGAAATGTGTTCATATTAAATGCAGAAACAGGGGAGCTAACACTTAAAATCAATGACACTTAAATTTTGCATCTCACTTTTGAATGCATTTTATTTTAATGGAGACAGAGGAGAATTAGAAGAAAATGTCCAGGTTTTTGAGTGGTGTGGAATACAGTTGAGAGGTCTCCTGGTAATATTACGTGTTTCTCAATCACTTCTGATTTTCACACCTAGATTCTCTTGATCTTGTGGGAATCACAGTTTTATTCTTCATTAAATGTGTTTTCAGCTTCAAGGTTGAAGTGAAAAGAAATCTAGATACACGAGTAGGTTCAAATGAGCCTCCCTATGTGGTTACAATAAATGCACCTACTTTTATTTTTTCTTTAAATTCCCCATATCCAAGAACTCTCAGGTTATTGAGTATTTGGAGTTGACAATATTTAGATATTACTGTGATCTTGTTTATACATTCCTAGTTTGCTTTTTTTTTCATGTTTTTAAATTTTAAATACATGAAAAACGCCTTCTGAAAGTTTAGTTTAGCTTCTTGTCTATCACATTTTTGAAAGGCTGGTGATCTCATCATATTTTAAGTAATGTTTGCTCTTCATTTTAATGTGATAAGAAGGGCTCCAGAAGGAATAGATAAAAAATGAGGATGGACAGTTTGCTGAGCATCGGCCAATAATTTGATAGCTAATGAGAAATGAAGTAGCACTCAAGAGAAGAATGTGCTTCAAAATATATTTGAATTGAATTCATGTTTTTCAGATGCTTGCTGGGGAAGATAAAGTCTGTCTTCCCTATAAATGTTCGTAGAAGGTTTCTAATTTTCAAAGGTTTTTTCTTTAAATTCATTGTGCATGGAAGGAGGGGTTTTTAAATATAGAATCTGTGATCCTAAATCTTTCTGGTGCAGGCAGAGATGTGCTGCTGGTGGGGTGACTTTTGACAGCATCAAATCAGGTTTTGACTGCTGCTATGGTACCTCTTCTTTCTCCCCAGTTACAGATGTCCAGGCTTCCTTTATACTTCCATTCCTCCTTTGTGTTTCCTCCATAGTCAGTTCTGTGAGTGCCATTTGCAAGCTCTGTGCAAATGACACTCACAGATTAATTTAAAATGAGCAAATAGCTCGTTACCTCAAGCAATCGTTATCCAGGCACCTTTGCCAAGGCTGGGCTTTGTGAGCCCCTCCAAACCTACCCTATTTTAGGAGAAAACATGAGAACAGGTCCAGTGATACATATATTCTTTCCTGCTTGAGCAGACTGTTCTTGCCACTTTGCTACCTCTAACTTCTGAATATTGATGGGCTTAGAACAAATATCATGGTGCAATGATTTACTTCAAGTGTTATTATAGGGGTTTTTGTTTTCTTGGTGCACTGCAGTTGTTACTTAAGTTTTGGTTGTCCTCAAATCATTCAACAGATAATTGAAAGGGGACTCCTGTCCTCTCTCTGTAATTCTATCTTATTGGGTTTTAGTTGATTTCCTAAATGGAAGCTTTTTGCATTTGTGCAGTTTGGCTGCTAAACTTATTTTGATTTTTGGTAGCTGTCAGGTAATGACTAAATAATATCCATCAAAGGGAATTATCTGGCTTGCAATATTGCATAATTATTGTAGTAATGAGGAAAGAAATGGAAATTATATCCCAAAGGACCCTGTGAGTCTACCTGATCATCTTTTGCATGCTCTGGTGGCCTCCCAAGGGCTATTTTCACCACTGTTGTGCTGAAGGAAAATCTGCTTCCTGGCCTGACAGTGTTTGGCATGGAATGGGTTTCCATGGAACATTCCCTGGCTCCAGAGTTATTCAGAACTAGCACAAATTAAAAGCCATTAATCCCTCTTTACATCAGGGGGCTGAACTTGAGCTAAGTAAATTTACTATTTTTTCTTTAATTTAATTGCTTTGGGAATAATCTGAGCAATGCTATTTCCTTTTTTTTTTCCCTCCCCAAATTTTAAGTAAAACAATTGAGTGTGATGAACATTTAAATTGCGCATCAAAGTGGCAAAGACCCATGAGGCCCCTAGTAAGTTAGCAGGAACATCACTACTTGCAAGACTTAGAAGACACTTACTTGCTTAGACGAGGGAATAAAAGTCCAAAGTTGTCAGGTTTATATAATCAGTGCTAATCTCCAAATGCCTTGTGCGGTGATGTGTAACTGAATGTAAAAGACACCAGATGTATAAAAGTGTATTTTTAATCCCACCTAAATTGTTACTTGGAATTTATAAAAGCCAGAAAACTCCTGAAAATTTGTTTCAGCTATGAATTGGCAACGCCCAGAGATAACCAAAATCAATAACCAGAACATTATGTTACAAAAGGAAAAGATAGTGTCTCAAAATACTAGAACTGATTTCTCAAACATTTATCCTGTATCAAAAGTTTTTTTCTACATGCAATAGAAAAAATGTGACTGTTTTAACTATGAATTTCCATAAACACAGAATGTAATTTATGACATCAATCATAAAATTCTCATAATTCTTTACTTCTCAGAGTTGCAGCCCATATTTTGAAACATCATCCAAAAATTCTCAAACTATCAAAACCATTCTGCTTCCACAAATGTACTCCTGTGTTTCCAAAACAAGACTTAATGAAATGTTTATTTTGCATAAATAGTTTCTTCCACTAAAAATAAAAAGGGACATGTCCCAAATTAAAAAGAGGCTTCCCTCAGCCAGGATTCGTATACTGGTTTGATATGGTGACCATAATAACAACTATATTAGAAAAAAGCAGTAATATTGTTTATTAATAAAAGTGAAATCTCCCGTAATGTTTTGCTTGTGGTGGTTATTGATAGCTTTCTCTCTGTATATTTTGCCAATTCTGTGCTTATTGTTTAGTTATTTCTCCTTGAAAACACTTTTGCACTTCACCAGTGAAACAGGGGTAATGTCTAACAGAAATAATTGAGCCTGGTTTGCATTCATTTTCACAAAACTTAAGCTAGTGAGCCAAGACTTAGGATATTTACATCTGACTACATATTTTACAATATTTTGAGATAATGGGAGATGGTACAACATCTAAATGCTGGAAAATTTGTCTGTAGTTTTTGGCCACCCAAATATTTTATAATTTGCCTACTGGAATAGAAAATAATCTGCTAATGTATTTTTTTAACAGACTGCAGAATAAAAATGAGCACAAATTCTATTTAGTATCACAGAAACCTCGATCCCTGAAATGTGTCCAAAACTCTCTCTTAAACTAAGTAGGTTTATATGTCATTTGGGGGCAGCAGTTAGTGTTGTAGTGCATCTGCTACTCTTTCTCACCTAAAAATTATTTCCTTGCTTTCACTGACTGTGAAACTATTTTGTTTGAAATTCTGATGATCTGTGTAAAACCATCAGAAGCTCAGTAACACCAGCATGAAAAGATTTCATGGCCTGAATTGCTCCGTTTTTTGTCGATACTACAGCAAGTCTGAACAGATATGGATAATAATAGTATTGTGTGTTACTTAAATGAATTTATATTCCTCTATTTCTTTGCAAAACCAAAACCTAATAGGATTTTTTAATGAAACTAACCTTTAAGATTTTAATTTCTGCAAATTCATCATTAAAACCTCTTGG
Organism: Lichenostomus cassidix; assembly: GCF_008360975.1. Lineage (NCBI taxonomy): Eukaryota > Metazoa > Chordata > Aves > Passeriformes > Meliphagidae > Lichenostomus > Lichenostomus cassidix. Next base: position 44,433,753 of record NC_139483.1, on the reverse strand, counting down.
AGACCATAGCTATCTGACACCTCATTAGCACAGTGCTACACCCAATTTAAGAGTTCATATGAAAATGCCAAAGGCAGGTGTTAAAAGCTACTTTGGACAGTGATGAGAACCATTTGGAATCCCAGTTTTTGTGGGAAGCAGCATAAAGGGTTCTGCTTGAAGCATCAGCCTCTTGGCAGAAATGTGGGGACCTCTGGAAGCCTTCAAGAAACTTTCACTGCCTGTGAAAAGAGTGCCTCTCTTCGTTTTTAAGATTCAGTGTGAGTACTCATTGTCAGAGGATTCAGTGGTAGGAGCCAAAGTAACACAAGCTGTTTGCAGAGAGGGAAAAGAGGAAATCAGATGACTTGGTGCTGAGCATGAATTATGTTAGCAGTAACATTTAGGGAAGAGCAGTGACCCCCTAGGAGAGCCAAATTTCCCTTCCCTATGCAAAGTGGTGTAACTGTGGAGACCAGGAGCCTTCTCTGGTGTCTCTAAAACAGGCATCCATTGCAGCCTGAGGGACACACTCTGCTCCCATAGTGCAGATTCCTTTCCACTTAGCTGCTGCTTGGCTTTGCTTTCCACTCTGGTCTGGAGATTTGAGTAGAAAGAATAGGATGACTTGGCTTCTGTGCTAGCATTATGAAGGCATTTAAATAGCAGCTGGGTAGGTAAGAGGGCATTTACTCCATCCACTTGAATCTTAAAGTCAGTAACCTCACAAAAGCTTTACCTTTTTGTGAGTCTGAAGCAGCTTCAACAGGCATGCTATGGTATTCATGATAGGGAAACAAAAAGGTAATAAAAGCTCATAACCACAGAGCTTCTGTGAATGGGACAGAAAAATACCACAAGGGCTAATGTTAAGATTCGTTTTAATATAAGGGGACATGGGAGAGTTATGAATAACATATTAAATGAATTTCCAAATAAATGCTAACCAGGGAGTAGTTTCAAGCTCTTCTGTGTACCCATAAAGGAAAACATCCTTCTTTCAACTGTTGGGAAAATCATTGGCTTTCCCTGCCAGGATACAAAGGTAGAATAACCCAGAGGGGTACAAAGACCATTGCCATCCAAGCAGCCTATTGTGCGTTCTTGTGGCTGACTGCAAACCGGACCCCTGTAATCTGATTTGATCAAGAAAAATGGCTAAAAATCCAATTGCTTACTGTGCTAATACCTTCAGTTTTGGAGTTTTTTTGGCTGTCCCTTTGTTATTGACAATAGATATTAAAAATACAAGTGTGCTTGTCAAATCTAACACTTATCGTTTGAGAAAGAATTTCTACAGCGCATTGTGTCTTTTTCACATAGAGGGCACAGACATCAACTTGCTAAATATGTGTGGCAGGAAAAAATGAATTGATGTTTTCTGCTGCCCTCCTTAGAATAGAACTGATGTTCATCATCCCTTGTTTTTTGGAGGATATCTGTCACTAAGGCATAGAGTGCTGGTTTGTTGTCAGATTTTTAGGTTGAATTAATGAATATAAACACACAGTTCTCAAAACTTTCCCTTTAATTTTCTCTTTCTTAGTATTTTACTGCCATGCAGCAGTCTTGTCATTTTCATTTTATTTTCACCAAGATTTTAAAATTTATAAGATGCTTAAACATAATTTTCCTCTGATACAAAGAAGTCTCTACAACTTCTCAAAGAAAGAAGGCTGCAGAAGTTGACAGAGAAAAGTCTTGTATGCCTGAAAGCTTGTCATTCTCTAGCTATGTTAGTTGCTCTAGTAAAATATAATACTTCTCCCTATGAACATTGCTTCACAGGAGAGGATTATTTTTGAGTTTAAACATTTGAACCTCTTCAGAGCAGAGATTTTTAGTAGCCATCTTAGACTAACAAGTGTTTGCCAGCGCCTGGCAAGGTCTAATAAAACTTAACACTTTACTAAAGTTTAACAGGTCTGGGTGCCTCTGCTCTTCCTTGAGCCATGGTGCCTTATGAGGAATATCCTTTCTGCAGTTTACATTGGTTTTTCACACCTGAGCTGTTGGTGTTATTTCAATGTAAACATTAACACTCCCTTAAAAATGTTTTTGAAGCTGTATTAAGGATTTGTTGATGTTGCTGCAAAGATTATATTTACTTGGGTGTAATCATATGAAATGCAACCATATAACTGCAGAATCAAACTCAGTGAAAACCAGCATATGCTGGAGGTGCACAACAATATTTTCAATCTTGTCATGTTTTTGTTTTCTGTTCAAGTGAGTGTCTCAAAGTATTGTTTTTCCAGTAAAGGTCAATTTTATAGTATACGGCATTTAATGCTGTTAAATATTCACTTTGGGACTGTAATATTTTAATTTTTTCAGTCTGGTTCCTACTCATACCATTTTTTTGTCTAGAGTTAGTGGTTAAACAGTGAAAAATAAATAGCTATGAATATTAATTTAAAAATAAATTTATTCCAATCCTTCTTATGAATCTATTGTGTTTGTTTTCCTGTGGTCCCATAACTGAATTTTATAAGCATGAATGTTTATGTAAAGACAATTTTGAAGTCACTCAACTAAACACACATTGATGATACACCCTGCATTTGAAAGCAAAAATGTCATGAGCACTTGATCAGTCATCCAAACAGGAAACAGAAACAAAACCCTGGGCCTGTTGAGGACAACCAACATAGAGAGGCAAAAAATACTAAAAAATGAGGAATGAATGGAAATTTAGGACTGAAGGTAGCTAAATTCATGTATAAGGTGGAATCAACAGAAAAAGAGTTTTTATTCTCAATAAATAATAAGCCTTGTCATAAGATAAACTCAGCATCAGGCTAGTGTCCAGCTAGAATTTAGAATTAAAATTAATTAGAATTTTCAGGTAACAGGTAAAGGTAAATTAACAATACCCACTTGTGGTATTTGGGAAGTTCACCAACAGCTTTTCAATAACAGAAAATTTCAGCTATGGCTATGATTATTGAGGTGGAGTACTGCAGAGGGAGCACAGCTTGCAGTCATCCCTTTCAGGTGGAATTTAAGTCCCCAGTCAGAGAGTGCTACAAGGAGAGTCAGAGCATAGAAGGATTGGTTCACCTTCTAAAGGTTCAATAATAAATGAAGATATTAGTTAAAGATTGCAAGTAGTCACATAAAAAAGAAAAAATAATTCAAAACAACATTTAAAGAGGCTGATCATTCTTCACATGCTAAGAAAGTGTCTCCAGGTGTAAATATGGCTGGCAGATGCTGAGGAAAACCAGGGAAAAATGATCCTTTGACAGGTCTTAAGTTAATTAGCTACTATGACCTAACCTAGGCAGAAAGATCTGAGAAATTCAGATGAGCAGGTGATAAATAAATGTTATAGAGCAATGAAATACTGAATGTGTGAGTTTATTTGACCTGAAAAGATTGTTAGAATGAGCGCTTGTGCTCAAAAAATTTCCTACTAAACTGTAGATACATTGATATGTAGGACATTGTGATTCATGAAAATCACATTAATTATTAGGGGAAAGAAAATCACGTTATAGAAAATACATATATAATTGTCTTTTTTATCTCATCAAAGAATTAATTTTATCAATAAATTTGTATATTTCAAATACGATATTTGCTGAAAGATGTAACTTCTCATTTTATTCAGAGGGCACTTACCTCTAGTGTCTAAGTTTCAATGAAGTACATGTTGCAGTGACTTCTTATTTGGAGATTAATTGAGTATTTTAAAGTAAGGATAGACCAGATTTTATACTTATAATTATTGGTTCAGGTAGCAGTTTACAGGGCAATGTCAAAATTGTCATCTTCGTGAATCCAGGAGCACAATGTTTCATCTTCTCACTTCTGTGACAGTTCTTTATATTTTTGCTTAGAATTGTCAACAGTTATGACTTGGTGTAAAATTCATAAAAAACAACAAGATCTGCACTGGGGCCTAAAACTTCCTACCCATGAACAAATATCTGAGCGAGGCTACAGACTAGTCTCAGAGGAAAAAAACCTGCTGGTATTTTGTAGAAGTTATACAAAACTTGGGCCAGGAACAGCCCCAAAGAGACTGTATTGACAAGTAGTTGGGATGCTTTCCTCACACTGGAGTGGATTCTGTCCAGTGCAGCATTAGAAGCTCAGGTATCAAACACCATGGTCTGAATTTCACTCTGAAGGTTTTTTTAGCATGGATTACCTTTAGAGGATTTGGTTATTAACGACCTAGGTTTCTCTTAATGTAGGGTTTTAATACAGTAAGTCTGTAGAAAAATTAGTCTTTTTTCCCCCTTCTTCTTTCCCACATACTGCTCTAAATGAATATATTGCACTACCCACTACTTCATTCGGAAGGCAATTGCCTTCATTAAAGTCAGAAAATGCCCTGCTATTGTGGTATTCAATGGATTCACTAGAACCATTATTCCAGTAGGAAAAACAGACTATATTGTAGAAAAGGGAGAGAAAAGAAACTCAAACATCTCACAAAAGGATATTAATTCAAGCTGGTAAGTCTTTTATTCAGATTTTAATAAGCTTAAAAGTGATAAGCCTGAATGGGAGAAAGGTGTAGCCCAGGACTTTTAAAACCATTTAAATCTTATTAGAAGTAATTTTTTTTTCAGAGGTGGGAAAAGTTTCTGTCACTTACCATTTAGATGATGAGAATAAAAAATCAATTTTAAAAAAAGGAAGAGGAAGGAATTAAAAAGGCAGAGGAAAAAGAATTAAATCCCATTCTGAAGAATAATATTATATTACTCTAATGTCCATTTCTGAGTCATAATTAAAACTTATCAGGCATTTAACATGTGTGAATACACTGAACTGCTAAGTGCAGACACCATGGTGAAATTTTCATTTGCAATTATTAGATTAAGACAATTTTCAGGAAATATAATGGGCATTAAATTACTTAGTGTCAGTTTTACACAGAAATAATAGCATTGTATTACTGAGACCGGTGTTAAATACCTCATAAACATTAAGCAACATTTTTTCCTGTCTTAGTTGTTCTTCCTGCCTTTATACCATCACTTAATTTAATTGCTATTACTTTTAGCAAGAATGCATGGAATAGCAGAAAGCAACAAATTCTGTCTCAATGACTTTTGTGGCTTCAGGGGAGAAACAAAAGAAGGAGCACTGGAGCCATATACGCACATTTTCATTTCTGTGTCCTTTTTGTCTGCACAAATAATTTGCTGGGGAAAATTGGGGAAACCCACTTGTCTGGACAGGCTTAAACACCTGCTACTGGAAAGACAGCATACCATGCTCTGTTCATGTAAACAGACACATTCTTTGTCCTTCAGCTTAAAAATTAAATAAATAAAACAAAATACTTCTTACTTTCTCAGGTGGCAACAGGTCTAATATGGAACAGCAGCTTGCAAAGCTATAAATCATGGCAGTACACAACTTCCTTTTGAAAGTATACAGTCGCAAGGTATTTATAGTATGAGGGAGTTAAAGCATATGGATCATGTGAACTTTGATACCCTCTATAAAAATCATCAGAGCTTACTCACCCTGGCAACAAACATGCTCACACTACAGGATGGATATGATTTCTGTCCTTTGGAGAATTCCCTAATTTGGCCCTTTTGTGCAGGCAGCCAGCAGTTTCCTTTTCCCAGACCATTGTGGAGGTTTAGAATAGCTCCTCTTTTGACAGGAAAATGAACAGGAAAAGTGAAGTTAAAAGCAGTGCTCTTCTGGGAATACTCAGCTCACTGAAAAGAGTGGTGAGTGACTGATAACTGCCTTGTGGTCTACTCTGGGAAGGTTTTGTTGCTTTATTTGAAAGCTCTGCTTGGGAAACATTAGCAAAGCTTCTGATTAATTTCTGGTGTCAAGGTCTGAACAGCTCTGGAAGGTGCTGCTGATGAGGCCAAACTAGTATAGCTGGGATAGAGAAAGACAGTATAATTCAAGGTTGTATGACATTTCTCACGGTCTTTTTTTTTTTTTTCCTAACCTTCCCAGAGAAGACTGGAGATCAAACAGTAGATCATCCCATGGGATGTCTCTGAGAGAAATGAAGAAATCCTCATTCAGTGGGTCCTATGGGAACAAACATTAGATACATTCTAACCTCAGATTAGGGTTATACAGTTTATAAGAGATGAAGGGTGAAAACATGCAGCATCTGAAAATGACAGGTGGTGAGCTGTTTATTCAGTTAGAGTAAAAGTATTTCTTCCAGTTTCAAGAGAAATGTAGTGGTTCAGCCAGAAAGGTGGAAGGAGAGCAGGTGTGGGTAACTCAAGTATCTCAGAGGCAGATTTTGTAGAGCAGAGTGGGCAGTGCTCCACAGTACTCATGACCTAAAACTCCAGCTGTGGACTGCCCAAGCCTGTGTGAAAGTTACTCATGAGTAAAACAGAAGCAGGCTTTTATATAGGAAAGGGGAAGGCTGAAATTCTGTTCACCTGTCAATGGGGAAAAAATATTTGATTATATTTTAGTTTGTGAGAAATAAGAATAGCAGTGAACTGTATTCCTTAAAAGCAGTGTAATCCTGGCTCTGCATTACTCTGTTATTCACAGAGATGGAGGACTGGCTACATGGCCTAGAAGACAAGCACTGCTACTGATTGCAAGCAAATCTTTATGAGGCCCCCAGAGAAGCAAGTGGGCAATGAAAAACAGTCTGGAAAGATGAAAGGAAGTCCTAGGACTTCAGCAGGAGAAAAAAAGTGGTTAGATATCAGCTACATCTTAAAAACTTATCTTAAAATCTTTAAAATTTTAAGGTAAAATCCTTAAAATCTTTAAATTTTTAAATCCTTAAAAACAGACATGTGGATGGGTGTGAATTCTCAAGGAACTACACAACATAAAGCATGTCTGGCTATCATTTCTGTGTGAACAGTGTCTATACAAAACAGTGAAATAAATACATGCAAAAAGAGAGGGTTTTGTCATAATTTTAGCTTTTTTTTATTTTCTTTTTTTACTCCTTAAAGGGCATACAAGCTAATGTATACAGGCCAAAAGGCAAATTGATTGGAATCCTGTAGGACATATAGTACCTGTAACTCAAAATCAAGGCTTCAATCCAAATACTTTTTCATCTCTTGCCCTTTCTTGTACCATTTCTTTTGAGAGAATTTTTTTTAAACTGTCTTAAAATTAATTGAAAAAAACTCTATCTCCATGTGATTGAAGTGACAGCCTGCCCAGAGGGGAAGAATCATTAAAATGATCTGAAGTCAACGAAGTTTAATGGAAATTAATACATTGAAACAAATGTAATGTGACATCTGATATTTCTAAAATAATTGATTTCCATTTGTTAAATTAAACAACTGTAGCTCAGTTATGATTCAGAGGCTCTCTTTCCTTCATTAGTTTCAAGGAAAATGGCTAATGTCGATAGCATACCACTGGGTTTAAAATACACAGCTTGTGGAAAAGGCTCCAAGAGATGCTATATTTAATGTAAGGAATATGAAAATCATCGTCAAACTATTCTTTCACTACTTAATTTATATACCTTGTGGTACAATCTGTGTCTACAGTTTTATACTCAAATTTAAAGCTGTCAAAAATTAATTATTTATTGCCAGAATTATTCAGCGCAGAGACTTCGAGGAAAATAGCCTGAAGATTGTAATAATTAAATAACTTTTTGATTAATCTGCCCATGCTTCGTGATTTGTTATTAAATGCTTGGGGTCGGAGCAACTTCCCCTGACATTTAATCATAAAATCCTTTACACGAGAGGGGGGCAGGGCAAGCAGTAGATGTGAGGCACAGCATTCCAGCTGAATGGTGGTGGGCTGTTTGCCCCCATGGTTTTGCAAAACAGTAGTCCTACACCAATTCCAATTATTTCCCACCTGAGCCCTCCTTTCCAAAACAAAACCTATGCCCACATCCCAAACAGGAGCCTCGCTTAGGCTGGGCGACCAGCAGATGTGGATCCCCAAGTCCTTGGCAGCACATTTGGTAGAGCAGGTGGGACAGGATGGTATTCCTAATCCCAAGCTCCACACAGTTGGAAAGTCTGTGTCTTATGGCCAGGCAGGAATGTGTAGGCGAGTGGTGCTTACCACACATTTTTAAAACCTATTGGACTATAATAATTCAAGATTAGATCTTTCTAGTCTTTTCTGAAATGGGAATCAGTTCCTTTCAGGTAAATGTTTGATGCCTTACACTATCTCATTGGTTTTCTAATTAATTCTAATTTTCATTCTGTTAAAGATCCTGAAGTTTTACTTTGGAAACCAGAGAACCATGACCAGATCCTCACTTCTCCTTGTGCCAGTCCAGCAGAGCAAATCAAGTGGAAAGGCACATCAACTTCTACTGAGAAATATTGCAATGTCCTGAAGAAGAGGATTTAGATTCTCTCTCTTTGTGTATTATCCAGCACCTCTCTTCTACAGATACCTAAATTATTAATGAGACAAAACATATACATATGCTTTGATATAATTGGACTCCTTTCGTTCTTGACTTTTTATAGTCCCAGATCCCAGCTCTGAGAGCACTTAATAACTGCAGACAATTATTTCTGAGTTCTCATTTTTCTCTATCTTCTTTTTCCCACCACACAGAGCTTGAGGTTGAGCATTCACACCTCTCTAACCTTGTGGTAAATCCCCATCAGAAGCAAACAATACATTTTAAAATGCATATATATAGTTCTTCTTGCCAATACACTCAAGTACAAGGGGCCTTTTTGGGCCACAGAGGTAATTTCCCTGTTATTTTAAGCAATTACTTTTTTTTTCTAAGTATTGATCAAACTTTGTCTTGAAACAAGGCATGTTTCCCTCTCTTCTCACTTCCTCTGAAATGTTTTCACAAAACTCGTCGCTATCATGATTTTTCAAGCTCCCTTTTTGCATTTACTGGTATCAGTTAATACATTTAACATTTGAACTCTTTTAAAGTACAACCTCTTTCTATAATAGATGCTACATTAGGATTGTTAATTATCTGAGAACTAAAAAACTGTATTTTTATTGGAAGCCTATGTAATCATGCATTATGGCTTTATCTTTCTTTTAGTTTCTTTTGGGTGATGGAATTAACATAAAATGAGATGAGAAGATAAGCCTTAGGAATGAAACAATATTAAAATATATAGCTCCAGGTGCAACTGAACCCTTAGGTAAATTCTGACTAGAGCTTGGGAATGTGTATGACCTTTTCACTTTTTTGAGTTCTTTAGAAAGGTCAGAAATACAAAGTTTATAAATCCTTTACATAAGGAATAGCACAAATAAAGCTATGGTATTCCATGGGACTCTTTTCGGTATGACAGAGATATGTAAAATTGTTAAGACAGAAAACACATTATTTTAGCTCTCCTTAATATTGAAAAAGGACACTGAAGGCAGTATTTTCAAACATTTTTAACAATGATTCATACACTTTTAAAATCGTAGAAAGATGAATTTTCAGTTTTAGCTTCTTCTTATTGCTAAGGTAATTTCTGTTATATGAGCAATCTGGATAATTGTCAAAATCTATGTCGCTTTCTAAGGTGATTTGCTTATACAGCCACTGTTCATGTGCATAAAACACCAGGCTATTTTAAGTCAAGACTTCTTAAAGTTGAGGAAAACTCTACTTTTCAAAGAATGATTCAGCCTTCCATGCTTGGTTTCACTCTCTGATTCCTGTGACATTAGTTTTGACAGCTGGTTTCCTCTCTTACAGGTCTCCTACACTTTTACAATGAACTTCAAGATAGGTTGTCAGGGGAAGTTAAATTCAAAGGCTTTCAGCATTGGCTTTCTATCTGTCAGCTCTTTGTTGTTGTTTTCTTTTTCTTCTATTATAGTTTGCTTGTTTATTTAATGTGCATTGTTCTTCTAATCAGAAAAGTAGAAAGAAGAGGAAAAAAGCTGTGACATTTCTGTTCACATATTTTACTAAGCTTAAGCTAGCTAGGCAGAATTATCATGTGTTACTGGACAGATGAGCAGCACAAGGATTGTGTTCACACAGCTACAGCAATTACTGGACAATATTTTGAAACTGAAACGTGAAGAGAATCTTTATCCTGTAGTGGTATTTTTTAAATAATTTTTCATTTAGTATTTTTTGTTGTATTTGGAAGTTTAGCTGAACTAGTTATTGTCAGCAAACCAGACAGAAAAATAAGGTTTTCAGCAAGAAAGGGAGAGAAAATGTGTCCTGTTCTTGTATTGGAAAAATGATCTGGTTAATTTCTGTGTTAGAATTTCTCTCTTGAGCACAGGTTGCCACCAAACTGTGGGGACATTCCATGCCGTGGTAGGTGACTTTACACCACATGGGGTTGATACTAATTTTATCGTAACCAAGAGATTTCTGAGAAAGGTATGTGATTATTGGTGTGTGTATTGAGCACAATCATTATCAGTACTACAACTTTAGTCAAAAAATGTTGCCTGTTAAAAGGAAAAGTGAACATGTAGCATTCTAATGGAAAAAGATAATTAAAAAATTTAAAAATAATCCTTATTTAGCATATCAGTCACAGCAGAGACAGTGCAGGATCTCAGATTTCATGAGCTGCTCAAAGGAAATTCTCCAACTCATGTTTATTTCTAAATCTTCTTTACAGTCTGTACTTGAGCATCTGAATAATTCTTGGTCACAGTAAAACATATTTTTTATTATATGGAGTAGAGAACTCTTCCCCAAAACACAAAGCACACATTAAAATTGACCAAAGCAGAAAATCAATCTGAGTCAATGTTAACACAAGGGTTTTTTAAGTATTAAAACTTTTTGGTTTTATTATATATTATTTTGCATTGCTTTGCAAAATAGAAAACACTTATTTAAATGCAGTTTGGCAGAATGACATATAGTGGTAAACAATATTTTCTCACCCACACAGATGGCAGAGCCGGCCTGTGCAGACAGCAGCATCAACTATGTAACATCCAATGCACTAGGATTGTTTCACACTAGTAGAGGAAAGTTCTGGATGGACACAAATAACTTCACTGTTTCAAAATGGGAAAGGAAAATGTGCAGGAAGGGAGATGGTCACTGTCCTTCAGAAGAGCTTGAATTATCGGTTGCCATACTTTACATCATGATTCAGCAGCTATTTTTATTTTTACAAAATCTCTTCAGACATTTTTCTGTCTTGGACTTTGAATTCACAAAGCTCTTAAGTACACAGGACACGTTTTGCATGCCTACATGACTACATAAGTAGCATGTCCGTTCTTTCTCAGAGCAATCAAAGGAAACTGATAAGCAAAGTTCCCTGTAGATCCATCACATTTTCACAAACATACCTCTGAATGTACTTAAGGAAATACAGACAGTACATGACAATTAAAGAACTCTGGATATGTTTTGACTGATACTTTCCAGTAAGAATTTAATGATATGACAAAAGTAAATTTACGTCTTTAAAATCCATTGAGAAATACTTTGAACTGTGATAAGGAAATAGCAATTGCAGGAAGCAAAATTAGAAAGAATCAAGTCTCATAATCAGATGTTTAATTACTATAGGGCATTTTGTGGCAGATTTCATTTTGTGACTTGGATAAAACAAATGGTTCAATGACTCGAATTTATTGGATGCCTGAGGCTGTCTGGTGATACGTATGTTTTATCAAATTTCAACATGTACAAGTTTTTAAGGACTTTCATCTAATTTACAACATGTCCCATGGAGGGGGGGGGGGTGGAAAGAGAGTGTATAGGGGCAAGTAAAATAATTTAGAAATTATTTCAGATTTTTTTTTTCTAAAGACCAGGCTTAACTTACTCTGTTTAATGTATCACAAAGTTTTCCCAGCTGACTGATTAGCCTTAGTATTTTCCAGAGAAGACAAGCAGTTTCTGGTTCAGAAATACCTACTTAAGTTTTCCTATGTTTTAATTTGGTGAAACCTTAATAATCACCTGAGCCTGTTAAATCCTTGACTTTGCAGGAATAGTGTCAGGGATTTTATTCAGAAAGCAACAGACCTAGATGTTTTGTGTAAGAAAAGTACAGCAAGCCCCCCAGTCTCTTTGTAATAACCATCTCTACAGTGTACACTAAGCTAATTTCAGTAAGACTTATATTGTGTGACCCTTTTGCAGGTTACAGTCATAGTGAAAACACAGTTTATATGAAAGAGTGTGATAAAATGATAGCAAAAGAAGCAATAGGACAAGACAAGAAAATCTGTTTACATAATAGCTTGTGAAAATGGAGCTGCATTTCTTCTTTTTGACTTTGAATGGAACATGCCTTAAAGTCTATCACCTCTTAGGCTTACATAGTTCTAAATAGAGGTAGACTAGAAATTTAAAACCATCTAGCAGGTGACTTCCCTTCATTAATCAGATCAGCTCAATTAATGGATTAGTATTGTATTTAAGTATTATGATACTTGATCATTAGAATTAGAGAGCATGTAAAGCAATAAGTCAAGCTCATGACAAAAGATTGGCTCTGATCCAAAATAGTATTGCCTTGAGTGGAAAATTATTTTTCCAGATCATAAAAAATAACAATGAGACTTAAACTAAAGCCATTTTTTTCTGGTAGATAAAAATAACGGGATTAGATTTTATTTTAATATTTCCATTATAATAATTATTATTTTTATTATAATAGGATTTTAAATTTCTTAACTTTGAATATCATGAAGATACAATTACAGGGAGTTTGGTGCTCTAGACCCTTCACCAGCTCCATTGCCCCTCTCTGGCCACACTCCAGCATGTTAAGGTTATTCTTGTAGTGAGGGGCCCAGAACTGGACACAGTACTCAAGGTGCAGCCTCACCAGTGCCGAGTACTAGGGGAAAATCACTGTCCTGGTCCTGCTGGCCACACTGTTGCTGATTCAGGTCAGGATGCTATTGTCCTTCTTGGCCACTTGGGCACAACCTGGTTCATGTTCAGCCACTGTCAACCAGCACCCCCAGGCCCTTTTCTGATGGGCAGCTTTCCAGCCACTCTGCCCCAGCCTGTAGCACTGCCTGGGGTTGTTGTGACCCAAGTGCAGAACCTCATACCATTGGCTTCAGCCCATGGATCCTGCTGGTCCAGATCAATCTTCAGAGCCTTTCCACTCTTCAGCAGATCAAGAGTCCCACCCAGCTTGGTGTTGTCTGCAAACTGATGGAGGGTACACTGGATACCCTCCTCCAGATCAAGGATAAAGGTACTTAACAGTGCACAGCCAGTTTTCCCAGGAGAGTGCTGTTGGAAATTGTGTCAAAGATTTTACCAGTGTTTAGACAGACAATGTCCACGAACTTTCCTTCATCCAGTAAGCAGGTCACCTGCCATAGAAGTAGATTAAATTGATCAAGCAGGACCTGCAGACCTGTCCTTCAGAAACCCTTGCTGGTTGGGGCTGATCCCTGGCTGTTCTGCATTTGCCACATCATGGCACTCAAGATTATTTGCTCCATGAGCTTCCCTGGCACTGTGGTCAGACTGATAGGCCTACAGATCCCCAAATTCTCCTTCTGGTTCTTCTCATAGATAGGTATCCATCGGCTAACTTTCAGAAAACAGTGACATCCCTGGTTGGTTAGGACTGCTGGTAAATGATTGAAAATAACTTGGTGAGTTCTTCCAGAAGTTCCCTCTGTACCCTTGGGGGTGCTGGTGGAATTGTTCACCAATCCACATTTTTCTTCTCTGTTATTAAGAATATAGCCAGTGTGGTTTACTAGTTGGGAGCTAAATCATACAGTGGTTTGTATTTTAGAAAAAGAAAGTGTTGTTGCCCATTTCTCATTTTCTCTATCAATAACCCAAATGCAATTGTTTTCATGACCCAGGCTATCATAGTCTGAAAAAGAAGTTAACACTACTTCTCATACTTAATACCTGTTCTTGTGAAAATGTTCCTCATTACAATGAATCACTCACAAGTCTTTCATTATAAAATCCCACTAGGCCATTAAACATTGCCAATGTTTTCCTATTGTGCTTAAAAATGAATAATTCATATCCTACATGAAAATAAACTAGGATGATGAAAAACAGAGCAGAGCAAATACAGTTATGTCCTATCATATATTTTACCATATGCTGACAACATGTGATTTCCTGCTTTCTTTTTTGTTGGCTAGGGTGAATTTTGTCAATGTGTATATATATATCTATCTATCTATCTCATATACATATGCACATAATTATTTACACACACACACACATATACACTTACACATGTGCTCAAGGAACTTAAATAACTTTAAGGAAGTAATAAAAACTTGATAATACTTTTGATCATGGAATAACTGCTTGGAAAATCTCAGCTCTTTCAGGTACTGTCATTTCCCTGAACTGTATATGGCTGTAGGTACAGTAATTTTTTTCTCTTTTCTTTTTCCCCCTGCACAAATGGTTTTCAATTAGTTTCAAAACATTCCCTAACACATCTCACACAAAGAGGTGAAATGGTGAATATATCCTTACATTTCCTGATGAACCATGACTATAATTCTTCCTTCATGCTTCTTGCCAACTCATTGATTTTAAAAAGCCCAGCAAATACAAACCAGCAAATAAGACCTTTAGGGGCAGAGAGGACCTGCCATTACCACTAAAAAAATTTAAAAAAAAAAATTAAATTTGATAAGTTTGGACTGACAAAAGATTACTGTCAGACTACATCATTTGTTATTATTCTCCACATCTTGGAGTCAATTAATCCAAGAAAAATAGCCTAAGAATATATCCTTACAGAAGAAAAAGAATGTGTGTTTCTTCGTGTCTGACAGCCCATGCATTTCCATGAGGAAACCAGAGCCTAGTCCCTTATTCCTTCTACAAAAACTTAGTAGCTCAACCTTTCCTATTGATTTCAGTTATAACTGATCATGCAATATTATTGCAAAAAGAGAAAAATTCATTAGAGAAAAAAGCAAAATCTTCATTTATTTCCTAATTCAGTATGTGTTAAACTACTTCTTGTAAACAAGAGAAGTGTTGGTTTAATTAACATAATTTCTGGCCCACAGGACTGGGAAAAAAGAATTAATCCTGGAGGATGTAATGGGGTATTAGGGTTTGATAAAACTTCTTCTGCGAGACCAGTTTCCTTGTAACACATCCTTAATTAACGTAAATGTTGCCAAAACCCAAAAAAAGACAATTCAAGTTAAGTTAATTAAACAGTGCTGTTGCTCCCGATGTTCTCTTTTCAGTGTGCTAGCACCTGTGTCCCTCGTGCCTCCTCACTGGGAATGCTCACACCCCATGGATTTGGCCCCAGGAGGGATGGGCAGGACAGGCTCTGCTGAGCTCCCTGAGCCCCAAGGAGATTTTTGTCTGGAAAATTTAATTTTGAAATTGAAAGGAGTTCTGACAAAGTCTGTGGCTGGAAAAAATACATGAGGATAAATTTTCAAAAGTTTATCAGATAATGGAGAGATCAGATCAGCTTGATTCAGGCCCAAATGTACAGGGCAGGGTGGGAGCATCCAAAATAAGGACTACACTTCGGTGTGATTAAAACAATGCCTCCCAAGTCAAGGTGTAAGGACTATTAGCCTTCTGAAATGATAGAGCATAGGCATAGCCATTAATACACGTGCATATAGGTATGAGCAGAGAAAGCTGTTTTCTGTCTTCCTTTTGTCTTCCTGTGCCTATCTTCTTCATTTGGAAAAACAATGCTTCAGCGAACAGCACCGTAATCTTAATCTATAGCAAATAAGAATCATCTAGAAAGAATCATCCATCTTCCCAAGTTAACATTTATTTCTTATGGTAATTGAGGCTATCTCTCTCCAGTACTTTTGCTGAATGTGATATTTTACCACAGTAATAAACAAATCAGAAATGCTGAAAGTCTTTCTTTGTCATCTTTGTATCTCTTTCTCCAATTCCCATTTGACAACCAAGTGATTTATAATATTTAGATTAATGTTTATAGAAGATCATTCTTTAATGACGATATTTGATAGCCTAATCTGTTCTCTTGTTGACTCAGATAGTTACATTTTTACTGACTGATGCTCATTTCATATGAATCTTGCTTGTCATCCACCTACAAGGAAAACAGAGAAGATATTGCAGCCAGAACATATTTCTTTATCTCACAGTAGTAATTTAACACCGAGGATACCTAGCTGTCTCTCTAGATTCAATAGATAAATGAACCTATCATTGGTGAAAGTGAAGAAATTTCATGCCTTCCTAGCAGATATGTGATCTTTGTTTTCTGATAGTCTTGCTTGCAATCAAAACAGATTTTTTTCCAGGCTACCTCTTAACTGAGAGCTAAAATAAAGTGAGAGACTGTCGCTGTTGAGCAGCTAGCAGAGTAATGAAAGCACCAGTTCTCAGTGGCAAGAAGGAATGACCTTTATTGTTTTGATTTCATCACATTTATAGAGTTCTCAAAAGTCACCCAGATTGGTCAGTCAGAAGCCTTCCCCCAGGCCTGATTGGCCAGGCCTGCACTGCCCAAGTTCTGGGACACTGTTCCAATAACATCCAAACTTTATCTTTATTTATAAAACACAAAGAGAATTCTCGTGGGAAAAACCTGTGCTAGCCACAAGAGACTTCTAGATTTTAATCTTAATTCTGCAGGCAGAAGGTCTTAAAGGAAAAAGATAGCTGTGTAGCACCAAAGCTAATATCAACCTAGAGGATTCTCAGTGAAGTTGTGTGTCTGCAGAGGGTTCTGCAAAGCACAATTGCAAGAAAAATCTTCCTTCTCTGCTAACAAGATATATATTTTCTGTTTTATGCCTGAATTCACTGAAGATTTTGTTTTGCAGAGGTCTTTCTCTGGTCCAACAATAGCAGGGTAAGACAGCAAAGGAAAGCCACAGCTATGGCTGTTTTCTCCCCACGCTGTGCAAGTCCAGCAATATCTCCAGCTCACACCATTACACAAATGGTCTCTTCAGTCTGCATTCTCTCAGGAAGCCATGACTTTGGGCACAACCTCAGCACCTGGCTTAGAAAGCCTGAAAACCTAATTTGTATGAGTTTCAGAAAAGTTTCTCCCTTGCCTCTACCGCTTGGTTGTTACCTTCTGCCTGAAGGCTTTAGGAGGGTGAAGGAGCTGAGGTAGCAGTGCAATACAGGGACTAGATTGATGACTAAACTGGGGGACTACAGAGGGCTGAAATCACAAGCAGATATTTGAGACCTGATTACCAGGGAAGTAGCAGGTAGTGCTGATTTCATCTCACCTGGAATTACTGACCAAGTGCTTAAGGGATCAACAGCTCTACGTAGCACACCAGTAAGTTGGAGAATAACTGGCATCAGCCCAAAAGTAGAGATGTGTAGCTTTGTGGGCAAATAATGGAATAATACAAAAAATAGTTTTCAAAATTAAGGAGAATTTTTTCTAGCAGAGACAGAAGAGATAGGAGAAAAAGTTAAATTCCTGTAGTCTAGAAAAGTGAAAAATTAAACAGGCTACAACGTAAATATATATAGAATATAGTGTTTAAATGTAGTGCAGATAAAATTTGTGGTAACAAGGCCAGGAGAAAAGTTTACAAATCTGTTCTTAACTAGTTAGAATTTGCCTAGTTTCCTTGAGCCACAAAACTGAATTTCATGACACAAATAATGAGGTGAATTTCTATGCTTGGGGAACAGAAAGATGTTTTTTCTGGAAATGAAAACCCACATAAAATCTCAAGCCTGGTAATAAAAAGGTTTTATGTAAAAAGCTTTCCAGAGAAAATGATTAGCAGAGTGCATTTTCTTATTGACTATCAAGTTCAAACTTTTGAATATTTATAATGGACATTTGAAGCTTTTAAAAAAGATTAACATTTTTATTGGTTATGTCAATTATAATTTCAAGAAGGCCTATTATATCAAGTTCAGAGGCAAGCCTAACTTTTAATAGGTGATACATAAACTAGAAGAACTCAATGAAACAAGCAGGACAATGAAATACATGAAAGTGATTCTTAAAAGTGATTATTTTCCATCATATTAGCATAACACTTAAGAAAAGTATCCATAGCAATCAAGAGGGACAGCAGATATCACGACAGCACATTGTCCATCAGTAGAGAAATTACCTCCCAGAATTTTAAGTAATAATTTCAATAGCAGCAAAAAGTGAGTGCAAGGTATTACATTAGGGATTGATAGTGTCTTTTATAATTGAGAAGGAGCTTTTGCCTTATTTCTACTTCTAAAATTGCTCATGGGTTTCAAAAAGTAGTTTCTTTTTGGATGAAATTTTTCCATTCCATATCTCAGGTTTAAAATAAAAATGTATCTGAAAAGATTCACACTTTTTCTACATACAAGAAAACCACAAACTCATTCAAAAATCAAGTTACCCCAGGTGCTATAGTTGAGTCCTTACTAAAATAAAAAATGTAAATTATCTGAGAACTAGTATTTGTTTCATGGTCCCTATAACCATCTGTTAAATGACAATGTAGCATTTGGATTCTTCAGTCTTGATTTGATTACTAAAATGATTATGAGCCTCATCAAGTTTGAAAGAAAAATCCTGCTTCAATAAGTTTCAAGTAAGAGATAGTTAAGATGGATAATTTAATTACACTGATGAAAATGGGCCATTTCCTTTGCATTCTCTGTTTGTTTCTTTCCAAGGAAGAAGTTTGGAATACAATGAGTTGCAGAGGCATCAATTTTGCTTAGGCTGTGTGGTTCTAAAGAGAGCTTTAGCTAATGAAGTCATGGCTGGGTGAGAATGGCATTGCACATGACCTCAGACTGCCCCTGCTGCAACCTCTCTCATTTCAGGACATAGCAATTGAATTGGCAAAAGCACAGTTTGACTCTCAGATCCAGAGTTTAGACAGTAATAGGCATTTTTGTAGCGTTTGAATGCCTGGATTTGTTTATTTGAAAAAAATATTTTTCTTTATCAGTGTCAGCATTACAATAAATCATTTGCAGCTGCTTTATCTCCAAATTAAGAGTGGATTCATTCCCATGCTTTTTGTTATGTCACTCAAATGCACTGAGCTACCTTAAAACTAGGGGGAACTTTTTTCTTCATAGTATATAACTCTTTAATATATTCTTCACTAGATTGCAATGATCACAACTCATCTGTGATGTCAAAGTGTAATTTCTGAAGGATTTTTAGAGGTCCATGGCAAGCAAAACCTAGTTAACTTTTAAATATGCAGTACAGCAAAGCAGATCAAACGAGACTGAAAGTGAGAAGCAACTCTACAAATGTTAATGGCTACATATTTGTTTCATCAAACCAGCTGAAGATGCAAGCATTAGGTTCTTCAATTATTCTGCAGTACAGCCTACAATGTGCCATTTTGTGGCAAGGCAACTATTTTTTTTTTGACCTGACTTTTGTGATAAAGGGTTTATTACACTTACTCATGGAGTAACCTCGGGCTGGTAGCTCGTAAGAGCCAAGAGAATTTCTTGGAGATTTCATAGTCCTTGGTATAAAATTTCCAGGATAAAAAATTAAGCTGGGTTCATTGAGGAAATACTTTAAATTTTGTTTGTTATTTTTAGATATCTGTTAGATTTTAATATTTTTGTTATTTTGTTTCAGTTATGTTAGGTAGCATTACACCTACTGGTTTTAAAATACACTAAGAGATATGTAAAAAAAGTTGAAATCACTTCTAAGAGGCCCCTTCATTCTTCATTTGCCATACAATTTCAATTAAAAAAAAAATTAGATTCCCCCTGCTATGCCTAATAATTATTTCTTACTTCAATTAGAGAGGGTACATGCAAATATATTGTTAGTGCTGCAAACTGTTATTTTCAGAATTTGATGTACTCATTTCCTATCTGGCTTTTAGGATTAGAACAGTTTAGATAAGGAGAAACAAATTAACATAGGTATCACAGAAATTATTCTATTATTACATTGTTTTCATAGCTGAATTACACTGTTGTAATGCACGGTACATATTTAACAACATAATGTTGGTGTAGCAATTATTTTGATTCTTCTCAGCTTGTACATCCAGAGGTAGATGTTATCTGCTGTCGTTTGTATTTCTTGAAGAACAGCAGCAGCAGGAGCCCATTGGTCCAGACACAGGGAAAAATAAAAAGGAAGCTCTAAATTAAGCGTTATATTTCTAATCTGGAAAATAAAACGTGTTAAATTCTGCTTTTATTTAGACTGGTTCAATTTCAAAGGTTTTATCTACCCACAAAACATAAAACATTTGATTCCTGACATACACTGGGGGAAATGTACTATAGATGTGGACAGAGTTAGCTAAGAGCTTTCTTGTAAATAAGTTCTTCTCCTCTATGAAGAATGCACTCTTACTTGTAAATCAATACTCAAGCTTATGCAAAGCAGTAAAATGAGACATTCATACAAAAAAGAAGCCCCAATTAATGTCAAGATGGCAAAGATAAATGTTAGAGTTCATTAAAAATCATGTCTTCAAAGCAACTTGACTGAATCAGGGTTACATGGGAAAAGAAAACAAAGTATTGATAAATTTCTTTGTTAACATTTGAGAAAAGATTTATGAACCATGAACATTACATAGTGTTTTGCTAAGCAAATAGAATAACTAATGGTACAGGAAATCACTGAAGCTTTAAATGCATGGTGGTTTGCAAAAAGCAAACACATCAATCTCTGATAAAGACACACTTCTCTGAGTAATATTCTCCCAAACGTGTGCAAGTGTATGTAATTTTTTTTTTCTAAGTCTAATATAATGTGAGCATACAAATGTATGTATAACAGGGTAAATATGCAGAGTAGTAGCCTCTCTTAAAGCTAATTTCACAAATTTTCTTTTATGCAGTTATTTTAATGATTAGGTAGGTAAATATAGACATGTCACTGGTTTCTTAACTAAAACTTGCATTAGAGTTTGTGTCTTATAACTTGCTTTCACTTTCCTGGATTGCATTTCCCTGGGGAGGAAAAAAAACCCAGACAAACAACCAACTCACACACACACACTCCCCAATTAAAAAAAGAAACAACAACAACCTACCAAAAAAACAAACCCTCAGGTGTTTTTGTGCTTTTAAGAAAATTTTGAAGAATTACAGTTTGCAAAATGTATTAACAATAGTCAGAAGGTGTCATGTCTCTGATAACCATGAAAGGATTAATTCACATTAGTTTAGTTTTCCACAGCAGAGTTAATATTTGTAGTTGTCTTAAAATTTATAAATATTATGCATGGAAGATTCAGATAAATTGATTTTTTTTTTTGCAAAAATTATCAGTTAAAAAAAAAGTTCTTAATAAAAGACATTATTCTGGAAGGAGGGAGTATATACAAGCATGAGTGGTAAAGACATAGGAAGTTTTATCAGATTTCAATATTATTCCTTAGATATTAGTAAAATATTTCAAATTGCTTTTACAAATGCAGATTTTTTTCTGAAAATGTGGAGTCTTAAGATGGATGAGTTGGAAAAGTAATACCCAAGGGTATACTGAAAATGAAAACAAATTCTCTGATTTGTGAACATGGGATGTAATGACAGTGTGGTACTTGCAGTCAGAACAACAAAAACATGAATAACATGGTGCTGCTTGACTTTGAATGAGAGAACTGTTTCTTGGATTGTTTTCCACAGTTAGCTGTTGTTTAAGAATGTTAAATGCATGCCAAGCACACATAAAGAATCTTTCAGAAAAAAAAACAAAAAATCACCGATAAAATACTTATATAACTAGATCTTCTTAGTCACTTCCCCCTTCTTAAATATGCAAACTATTAATTTCAAAATTAAATAACAAAAGATTACAGAAGAATGTATTGGTTAAGTAGTAACTCACAGTACTCTAATTATTTCAAATTTTTTATTTTAGTTTCATCAGAGCAGAATATTTTTATTTTAGTAAATTCTAAGTAGTGAGGGAAGGTTATGATTTATACATTTGCATTACATATGCACACAAAAGTTGTCACGGTGGCACACATAATAGATCCAACTGTACTAACAGCTATTTAATTTTTGCATTCACATTACAACAGCCATCAATCTTTTGGTCTTATAGCTGAGACCTGAAGCATTTAGTTAATTTTGAATGTTGGAAAAAACTTACTGCGTACACAAGTATAAAATAATTCACCTATTTGAATGCTAATTACACTTAAGAGTCTTGGTTCTCTAAAGACAGAAGATCAGCCTTGGCCATGAATTGGTAATAAACTGGATGTGGCTATGAGCATAAACCAAGACACCAGTGAAGAAAATAAACCCATTAAAAGATGATAGCATATGGGCCGCCAGGGAATGTAATAGACTCAGATAACATCAGATTTGCTTGTATGTATCCAACAGTACCAAAAATTCAGAGACTCTTAGTTCAAAAGGACATGAAAAGCAGATGTCATTAGCAAAACATCATGAAATATGAAAAAGCCTTTGAAACAAACATTAAGAGATAACACTATAGCAAAATGAGTGGTTTGGGCTGCTTAAAGGATCACTGAAAATGGTATCAGCAAAAGCAGGTTTAATATACACTTGCAAAAACTTTACAAAGTTTGGTTGCAAGCTTCACTCTACTAGTTAGTACACGAATGCAATGTAGACAAGAACATGGAATTCAGATCTATATAGAATGATTTATGTGTAGAATGGGGGTAAAAAACGGGTAAAGTTTTAAGAGGGAAACCCTCCATTGAGTTACAGGGTCCAGAGAGGTCTCCCTTGCTTTCTAAATCCTCACAGAGTCCAGGTGTGACTGAGTCCAGTCCTCATCCCAGACTTGGTCAATGGTTTATGTCTAAGAATTTAATAGGGTAAAACAAGAGGCAGAGAAGACCCTCCTTTTGGGTCATAAAGTTCAGAAAGGACCACCTTGTCTCCTGAACTCCTTGGCAGAGAGAATTCTAGTGGTGCTGGTTCCAATCTTATTGTCAGACTTGGTAAGGAGTTTATGTCTTAAGGATTACAGCAGCAGTTTATTACTGACTAATTTATAAAGTGGTTCAATAGAATTTACTACAATGATAGCAGTTGTTTAGCTATGCATTCCTCATATTTATGCTATACTCTCTGTAAGGCACTCAGATCAATACATACTCATAAGTACAAATGCATACCTGTGAAAAATTCCCTTCAAGAGTTATGAAATACTCATGCAAATGCTTTGGCCTTTCTCAGTGGGCAAAGGATTGAGCATCAAGTAGTGAGGGTATCAGCCCAGGTCCTGTAATCCAACAATGATCCTCTGAGGATTCCAAACTGGAGAGCTGTCAATCTCCAAGGGGCATCCCATTCGCAGGGCCATAGTCAGCAGCAGTCCAGGAGAGCTCAAAGCATCTCACCCAGGACTGCTGTTAAAAGGGTCTCAGGATGATTTTCTTTAGTCAAAAGTATTTTTCCATTCTCAGTTCAGTAATTACTGGAGTTTCCAAAGGAATTGTTTCCAATGCCATGGAAATTTTTTATTCAAAACTACAGCAACAACAATACTGCTCTCCTCAGGCTACAGCTCTGGTAGAGAAAATTATAAGTTTGTCATGGGAAGACTGATTATGCCTGCTCTTGTATGGAACACTGTAGGAGTTCCTTGTGTGGCCAGTTGCCATTCCACTTTAGCTGTGTAAGAGTTCACGCTTCTGTCAAAGGACATTTCACCACTCAACTCACTACACAAAGGCCAGTGAGTAGCCCGGGAAATACTGCTGCAGGGAGGCACTGAGCACCTCCTTTGCTAAAGTTTCCTCAAAAAATCATTAAGAATTATTGAAATCTTTGAGAATGTGTTTTATTAGCAGATTGAGTAGTCACAATTATTATTTATGAATCATAAGCAAATTCAAGGAAAACAGGTACGAGAAAAGCTGCGATCAGCACTTGAATCTAGAGAAAAGTATTTCTGTGTCAAACATGAACAGACTAGGATTATTTTTTCACTAATCCTTTGGGTAGGATAAATGATAGGAAGACAAATACCACTGGAACTTACAACAGTTTTGAACAAAAATATTTTCAGTCAGTAAAAAGTAGTGAAGAAAAATCTCTGGTACAGCCAATTATCTCAAAAACTCACAAGAGTATACTGCAAGTTCATGTCATGTCACTGTCTATTCTATCAGCTTCTCTGAAAATGTCCTTTTTAAGATTCTCTTTCTGGATTAATTATCTTCTGTAGTACTAGCCTAAATATATTTTGACACAGGCACTTGAAATTGATTCTGCTAACTCCCTAATCACATAGCATAGTATGCAGTCTCTCTTCCTTGTCTATCTGTAGTGTTCATTATAAACCCTCAATCCAAATGACTGCAGAAGAGTATCTCATATGTTTTCCATTCATTTTATTCTGGAATAATAAAAAAATTAAATTCCAAATATTTGTAGAAAAGAAGAACTTCCTTCCCAGATACACAGACTGTTGGGAAATTTTACTAGAAACCTACATAAAAATCACCACAGAGAGGGAAAAGTGACAGGTAGAAGGGACTACAAGATTGTCCATATCACTGATAGGGGCCACAAAACTCCATTAAATGAAACCTCCACACTTTGTCAGAGGTACCCACAGCCTTATGGGCTCATAACATATTTTCTCTGTTACATTTGCTACTTAGAATCTGAACAAACTATTCTCAGTATCAAGATAAACCGGTTATACTGCATATAATACTGGAAGACAGAAAATAAAATCCACTTGGTTAAAATGTTCTTTCAAGAGAATGAAAGGCTGAACCATTTAACCTTCAATTACTGTTCCATTTAATTATCTGGAGGCAACTTGTTTAGAGACAGCCAAATAAAACAAGATTTGTGCAGTAAAACAGCACACTGTCTCAGATGAACTGTAAACCTTTGCTCATGGCAGTTTTCCCTAATGCTCTGGAAGTTAGAGGAATACCAAAATACAAATTATGTGGTCCTTAGAATCAGTGTGATTCAAAATATTAATTACTTAATTTAAGAGCTAGACCCAAATATGACTAAAGCTGGTGGGAGTTTCCCAAATGAGGTTAATAAGGTTTTAATCAGATTCTAATTTAATCTATTAATAAATAATGGGGGTTTTCCTTATTATCTTTTCTTGTTTCTTCATGACCCCTCTTTTTCTTTTCCACAAAAAAGACAACAATAAAAGACAGTGCAGTTTGAACTTACTATTCGTCAGGAAAGAAAAAAAATGTTCAGGCTTTACCAAAACCAAATGAAATTTGGTTTTCATTGTAAAATATGAGAGCTGACTCCTTAAATATGTCTTCCTAAAAGCCAATATATATCACAATAAAATTTAATATTAGAAAGCTCATCGGGAATTTATAATTTGTGACAATACTTCAAAAACTTATCTCAGCAGATAGCAACCTTATGGTGATAATGAACTTTGTTCATTAAAGAAATTGATTACCACCAAATTTTTATGATAATTTGAAAAAAAAAATACATAGGTCTCTTAATAAAGAGTCATAATAGTTATAATAAAATGTCTGGAAACATTGCTGCGGTACCCAAGTTGGCTATCTCACTAGCTCCTCTAACAATACTCCAAAATATTTCCTGTGTGCTGCAAGTGTGAGAGTCTATTACCAGCCCTATCTTTTGGGCCTGACACAGGGGGTAGTGTTACCATTTCCCTGGAGAAAAATGGCAAAGCTGCTGAGAACACTCTTTCAACAACTTGATCCTTGCCATGCTGCAGCCCTGCAGGGTTCTGTATCCAGAGGAGTATGGAGATGGCACAGAAGGCCTTTAGTCCCTTTCCTGTTTTGGGGAAAGCACCCAGCACTGTGAGGGATGAAGATAAGAGCACATTGCTTACATCTTCTGCTGATTTGCGCATTCCAAGTTTATGAGAACTTTTGGGTGATTCAGGTTAGAAATTTTTTTTACATTTTAACCCACATGCCACTTAAATGGGTTAATGATACTACATAACTCCTGGGGCACTTCATGCTTCAGCTGCAGTATATTGGTCCTCATAGATAAAAGAGGCTTCACAAATTCCATTGTGACCTCATCTCATCTCACCTATTCTCTTTAATATTACCTCCTCTGCATATTAATATGATACTCCTGTGGTGATCCCAATTACAAATGTTTAAAAGGTGACTGATAGAAAGAGGCTATCAGCATCTTTCATATTAATTCCAGTGTTTAGGCACTTGCATGGGTTAGACTTTTTAATTTCATTTGGCTTCCCTGAAGACTGGCAGCAGCCTCTTGTTGCACCGTTCTTCAAAACACATGAGCACGTCTGAACACTAATTAGGATGCATGCCTGACTGAAACCCTGGCTTCAAAAGGCATCTTCAGGAAGGTGCTGAGTACAAATGCTATCTATGGAATCAAGACTCTCCTTGTGGCAAGGGTTGTATTTGAAGATTCTCAGACTGCAATATATTTCCACTTGTTTCAACATTAAGTGTCCTAGAAACCAGGAAAAAGTTTGGTGATCAATTTCTGATTACTTTGGTTTTGACCAGTGTGTAAATAAATATAGTAAACTCTTCTTCCTTAAAGACTGCTAGGATTGGCTAATAAATCTAATGGCTAAATGAGGAGGTTTTCCCTGGATTGCCTGTATAACTCTTTCCTGAAGCAAACTACAGACAGTTTTAATTAGAGAGCTGGAGACAAGAAAGCAAGGCAGAAAGGACAAGAGATACTAAAGTAATAAAATTAGCGTGCATAGGGATGTAGATTTATGCTGGAATAAAAATATTTTCAAAAGTACATGAAGTCATATATTAAAGTGAATTATGTCAATTAAAAAAAGATGTATATAGTAAAATGCAGGCTTTTTGGAGCACAAACCCTCCATATTACTAGAAATTCATATTACTGGAAACAGATGCTTCCTATACGGACACGTAAACATGGAGAAAACATTATTATTAAAATCAAATAGAAAGAGAGAAGTTTAAATAAAAATTATTTGAAATAAAAAAGAGGCCATTAGAAGATTAAGTCCACTTTAATAAGACTTAAAGGAAAACAAAGAAGAATATTTAAGAAAATGTATTTCAACTACTCTTACTTTGGACAAAGCTAAGCAATGAAAAAGTGAATATTTAGGTCTCCAGATGCCACTGAATTCTAATGAAAGAAAAAAGTCAAGTTCAAACCTCATATATCACGCTAGGAAGCAGAGCAAAAGGGTACCCAAGATGGAGTTAACAAAGATAACACCAAACCTCATAAACTCAGGAGAAAGTAAAATTCATTGTTTACCTTATAGTAAAACATCTGTGAGCATCATTTGGTATTCAAAACTGGAGTGGCTGAATTGATGTGGAAATATTTTAAAATGTTATGTAGAAGCAAAAATGAATCAATACTCAAACTTGTGGCATTATTGATTTTTAGGCATATTTTACTCTCTCTGGCATGCTATATGTATATAAAAATTAACTAGATATCACTGCCTTTCTAGGCCATGCATTCAAAATAGTTTTGCTGTTAAATGCTGCCAAGAGATTCCTGTCCAAAAAACCCTGAGAAACCAGTATACATAAATCAGCCATCAAAGAGCAAAGAAACAGATGTCTCTACCTTGTGTCCCTTAATGAGACAGGGTGCTGGAATGAGAACCAGCAATTTATTGTAACTTGGTTTTATTTTTGAAAAAGCCTTTTTTAATAATATTTATGCCTTACTTTATAAACATAGTTTTATGCTGCTCACACTGCTTAAATATTTGTTTCCTCCATGCTCTTTGGTAATGAAATAGATGGAATTTTCTTCCCTGAAATGTCCTTACTGGTCCTTTACTACATGCCCTGTTGCATTTCAAAATGATTTAAAGTTCAGACAGTAAAACAGTGGACTATATTCCACTGTCTACTAACATTGCTTCAATTTTTTTTTCCCTGCCATTAAAGTGTTTTTAGTTAAAACTGGTTTGCAATCACACTATGTTAAACCTCCCTTCCCTTCTGTAACTTCCTTGAAATTTGTCTGAGACATCTGTCAAATCTGAGACAATTCATCAGTTCAGAGACCAAATGAAAGCATTTTCTTCCTTCACCAAAGGTTACATGAGAAACTGAATACACAGAAAAACTTTAGATTAAAATCATGAGTCTTAAACAAGCTTCTGTATGTTATCTCACAGCCTGAGTAATCCCTGTAGTTCACAAAACTTCAACAAACTAAACAATTTATTTTCACCTGAGATCAATGAAAATGCAATTTCTTTCTCATGCTTGATACATTCATTAATGCAATACTGTTTATCTGTATTTGAAAAGAAGCCTGAAAACCTAAGTGGTTCAAAAGATGAAGGTCTTTGAATTTTTAAAACATTTTCAGCAGATATGCTAGTAAACACATGCTCCTGTATGTGGAAAAAAAAAGCTAATTAAATCATTAAACTAAATAAATAACCCCTTCCTCAAGCAGCTCAGCGAGAAAGGAAGAACAATTATTTGGTTGTCCAAAGACACATACAGTGACACAGACTTTTCAAGAGTGTGTTTGCCTGGCAGAAAGCACAGAATAAATACACTGTCCTCCTAATTTCTCTCTTTTGCTATCTTCAGTTTCCCACCAGCAGTTTCCCACTGCTGTTTCCTTCGTTTGGGTGAGTGAGAATGACTCTTTAAGGCAATGAGGATTGGCTGCCTGTGGTGTCACTGCACCATTCAAGGAATGAACCAAGTGGTGTATCTGAGCTGATGTTAGAATTTCTCACCCCCAAACCACACCACAAATGTAGGGTAGTGGTGTAGGTCTGAATGAGGGAGTGCACTTTGTTCATAATCCCACCCAAGTAATAAGGCAAGATGCCTAAATGTGATGCTAATTTAAAATCATAGAGGCACCAACTATTTTGCTCCAAGCCTAGTTCTATTTGTTGATTTTCTTTCCAAAATCACTTATTTTTCTGTGTGACAAGACCTATAAAATTGATTACTCTCTGACAGCAGAGCAACAGCTTGCCCGTTGGGCAGCTGCAAGCAGTTAGCTGGCCTTTTTGTCACTCCTGACATCTGACTCAAAGATGTTCAGGCACTAGGTTTTGGTGAGATTTCAGGGATGTGCAGAGTCCAAGCCTGACACATTCGATATGGCATCTCTCATCCAAAACAGATAGAACAGGAGCTTTTGCTAAAGCTCTGTTGCAAGGGAATAGCTTTTTTGCCAGCTGTAAAATTCTGTCTCAGTGGAAGAGAAGCATGTGCCAGGTTATTACTTAACTCAGCTATTTTCCCTTCTGTTCAAAAGAGGTAAATGACTGAAAGAACCAACATCCTGAGTTTGTTTTGTCTTCCTTTAGCAGCTTTTCTAATGAGCAAGATAGTGAGCTTTTACCTTTTTAGTTTTAATTGTTTTGAAATAAAAATCAAGGGTCAATCACTACTGGTATGCCTTAACATTTAACAAGAAACGTGTAACTATCCATGTAGTCCATATGCACCTACTCAGAATGTGCAGTTGATTATTCCACAGTTTTCAAAGTGGCTTTTTTCTGCAAGATGTTATTGGAAGGAGATATATCCTTTACAGTGCTGAAGCTAAATCTCAGCATTGTACAGAAAAAGAATAGATTCATTCTCCATGAAAAACAAAAGTAAAAGTTTCTAATTTGAAATATGCTTGGGAAAATACATTAATTTGTATAAATACTTAAAAATATGAATTATTTTATGTGTATAAGCAACAACATCAGGAAACACAAGTTCTCCATATCTTAAGCTTGCTAGCATACTAGAACAGAAATATCTATACAGGATGCTGTTTAGTCCTGTCATGTAAGAATTTGCATGGTATCTCACCTAATTTCTCTCTTCATTTCTTAAGTGTCCTAACTGGCTACTTTAGGAGGTTACACTTTCCAGATTAGTGGGCTTGACTCTGTTTCTATCTCTGATTTTGCTCTTCATTAAGTATAAACCAAAGTCAGTCTGCATCCTTCTTTGTGGTTAAGGGTGAGGTTTTTTTCAAACACACACAGAGTCCTTAAAGTATAAACCCTCCCAATATTGCAGATTAATGAACAAGCTCTTATACATGAACCATAGCTACTAGTGAGGCTGCAAACCACTGTGATTAACTAGGGGAATTGGTTTTGGTTTAGGTCATATCCAGAGCTGTGCTTGAGATGCCTATTTCAGCAGAAGCTAAAGAGTATCACACTGCAGCCTCTCAGCTCACAAGCTGTTATTTTCTTCCCAGTTGCTTGTATTTCCTTTTTTCCCAGATTTTAAGTTTTCACATCAGCTCCTGTTATTCAAGATTTTTTTCCCAGTAGAAAGGCTGAATGCTTTTGGCCTGATTCCTAATCATTCAACGACCTACACGTGTGTTGATGCTGCAGGTTAAAATCATTTAAGTGGAATTAAGGTTGTAACCCCAGAGTTTTACACATAAAATTTTTCCTTTTTGCAGCTAGGGGCTCATAAACTATAAGTAACAAAATACAGTTAATGACTTCTAAGCACAAAAGGATCAACATACCCTGGGTATGAATAACGTAGGATAAAATTCTGAATTAAATTATCTCACTCACAGAATCCAAGCACTCTTTGAAAAGCTTAAAATCTCTCCTTGGATAAACATCTAGTGTTGTATAGCCTAAATTCTATCACTGTTAAGTCTTGTTATCCTTCTGTCAGTCACAACAATTCGTGAGTTAGCTCTCTTGTCCCACACACCTGCATGAAACATTGTATGCCTGAACTTCAAGCATAATATTTAGGAACTGGTTTCAGTACCAATGGCCTGCCAAGATCACAAACTTAGAAGAGAAGAGTAAAATTACAGGATGGGAATGTCCCAGTTGGGTTTCTGTCTTTCTTTCTTTCTTTCTTTGATCATATTTGACTGTATTTCTCAGTGGCAACAAACAAGCTTAGTTTGCTTATTTAATAATTAAATAAAAGGTGTTGCAAAAATACTCAAAGGAGTGGTCCCTGTGACTATGTAGAAAACAAAAAATCACTTGACTCTCCTTAAAGCACTGTTTTCCTATAATATTTAATGGGTAATTACTGCCTTTTGAGGGAGACATTAATCTCTACAACTGAGTTAATCTCTAGAATTAATCTCTAGAATTTTTGATCTAGAATTAATGATCATCCTCTGGCATGTTATTTTGACATAGAGAATTAGGTCTCAAACTGATCTATAATAACTTTTGCTCCCATGTCAGGTTGTTTGATGTTGTTCATTGCATTTATAATCTTTTGTTTCTTGAAGTCTTCACTGGTTTTGTGTTTGCTTTTAAACACCTTCTCAATTTAATTATAGTTACAATTAACTGATAACAAAAGCAAAAATGGGATAATTACTTAGGAAAGTTAATGAAGGGGGTTTAGCAAATTGAAATGGAAAGGCATATGGAAATAAAGAAGAAGCAAACTAACTTACCTGTTAGGCTTAAGTAATGAGGTTTCCAAATGAAGGAAGCACAGTTTGAGTTTAGGACATTCATTTTTGCAATAAAATATAATATTCTATTTCCTTCTTACAGATAAAATTAATCTTTATACGGGACTGCTTAATCCATGAGTGTCTGTGGTGACTATCCATGTACTAATATGTCAGGGACATGGTTTAGTGGTGATCGTGGCAATGATAGATTAAATGGTAGAACTCAATGATTTTAGAGGTCTTCTCCAAAATAAACAATTCTTAGTTCAGAGATGTTAGCACTTGACTATACCTTTGATTTAGTTTTACTAAATATTTTATTTAAGAGACAATTTACTTTTAAGCACGGGGATATATTCTCAGTACTAATTGGCTTCCTTTGAGTTCTGTGATCACGCCAAGACAAAGATATAAATAGGCATTTCTAATGTTTATCATCCCCCACTGTTCAACAGTATGTCCAGATTTTACACAGAGTTGGGAAAAAAAAGATAAAAAGGATTTATTTATTTGCCTTCCCTTACTAATTAGTGCCAGTGAGGCCACCGAATGCAAACACCTCTGAACTCTGTGAGAGATGAGAGACTGGATTCTACAGATCAGTCTGCTATTTGTGACAGCAATTATGTCAACAGCTTGCAGGCAGCCTGTAGTAAATGAATGGACACTTGTGCACTGGGTCATGTTGAGTTTCCTGCTGCATCATTTGGCCTCAGGTTATAGACAATTGCTGGTAAACTCAAATTGGTTTTCGCCCTTTATATTTGCACTACTTCTTGCAATTATAATTGGGCTCTATACCTCTCACTTACTAGATGTTTGCAGATTACCTCTAGGTTGTATTTTGGATGACATGCATTTTATTTGTTAGTCCACAGTGCAGCTCTTTTACATCATCAGATTTTCATGTATTGCTCATGTACTGATCTCAAGTAGCATCTGTAATTTTTTGCTGAAGAGTTCACAAGAACAAAGAGAGGTAACCATTATTCATGCCAAAGCTGATGATATTTTCAGAGTCCACACATAATTTTGTGAATATATTTTTGATAAATGAATAATATATCATCCCAAGAAAAGACTTTCTAGAACTTACTTCTTTTTTTATGCAAAAGCACATTATTTTTCTTCTCATAAATCAGGACTTGCTGTGGTAAAGTACTGTGCTGTGAGAGAGCACATGAAAGTTATATAAATGAGCACATAAAACTTCCCTGTGATCCCCATTGAAAAACCATACAAAGCAGTTGAAATATTATATCAGTAGAAGGTATCAAACAAACAAAGGCCATGAGTGTGACTACAATTTTTTTTACAGAGGACTGAAATCATGTATATTACATCACTCTTCTAACTATATTTAAAGTAGAAGCATCTGGGTCACTTATAGGTTTTGAGGAAGCTGAAGACATAGAGTGGAGGTTGCTATGTTGAGCTGTGAAGATAGAGCTTGGATCCTGATGAAGGCAAATGGAGATACTGTTGGTATTCTGATGCAGCTGATGAAAGATTTTAGCATGTTATTAAAGTGTTAATAGTACATTAGGCAGTAGGGATGGAATGCCAAAGCTGTACATTCATTGAAGTTCTCTCAGCAGTGGATTTTCTTCAACTCCTGGCATGAGGAAAACAGGAAACAAGCATTAGCCAGTTCTTTGTGTCCTAAAGAGAAAAGGGTGATTAAAAGTACCTTGTGGTTCTTGGTCTTAGACATACCCATTATGTTTCCTATAAAGTCTAAAATTATAACCTTGAAAATATTGTAAAATGCTTATTTGGAATGACTGTGGAGATGGTCTTTCTGGGCATCTCATTGTATTTCATAGTAGAAGCAAATAATATTGAATCAGCTACATATCATGAACAGCAAGAATGTGTGTCCTTAACAACCAATCATCAGCAGGAGCTTAGGAATCATGTTCTTTAGCTATAGTTTATCAAACAATTTGTCTGGAAGAAGTTAAGTCACAAGACTTGAGTATTTTTCAGACGAACTTCTAGAATATGCATTATAAAGCAGCTTAGATCACCAAGAGGGTTGTTAGAGACACTGACTTCAGTAACAGGAAGGGATTTTAATACAATAAGTGTACATTCAAGCCTTGAAATGCTATAGAAGGAACAAAGGAAAATGCTGAGGTCTGTAGGCAGCTGTCCCACTTTCCCAGGTAGGAGGTGAAAACTGTTTCAGAATCAGGAGCATTCCTTGTAACACATTTCTTGATAACCTCATCAGTAGCCCAAGCTGCTTGGCAAGCATTCTCACTTTGTCTCCCTGCTGTTTGCATTAAAAATCCATTACAGGATTCAGTTGTACTTGACACAACCTTGTACAATTTCAATCCATGGCTAGTGTTCTTTTCTAGCCAGTCCACAGAAACAAAAAATAGACCTGGAAAAAACAGTGCATCATGCTTTTCCATCCCTTTATGGCCTGACCATCTATAGGTGGCCTTTACTGGTGTTTTTTTAACCTATTCTCAAACACTTCAAATGATTTCTACAGCATCCAAAGCAATTTGTTCTAGTGTGTTACTACCTTTATTGTTAGAAAGGTTTTCCTGACATCTAAACTGAATCTTTCTTGCTGTGGTTTAAGAGCACTGTTTCTTGCTCTGTGCATGATAAAGAGAAAATTGTTCTCTTCCTCTGTGCAGCAGTCTTTTATACTTTTAAAGGCTACTGTCAGTTTCCTCTACAGCCTTATCTCCCCTGGATTTTAAATAACTGTTTCAATGTTTTTTGTAGGTTTTGATGTTTTCTAAACCTTTGATCATTCACTGGATTTTGTGCAACTGATCAATATCTTTCATGAATCAAGGTGTCTAAAACTGAGCAATGATCTTAAGATACAGTTACACTGCTGTTTATACATCCTTTTAATCCATTTTATATGTCCTTTCCAAAAACGTCAATGTTTGAGTCACAGTCATCTTGTAATCCATGTTACTTGAAGGACTTTTTCTGTAACACTGCCACCAAATGAGACATTTCACAGCTTGTAGTTATGCCACAGAGTGCTCACACCAATGTAGAAAACTTTACATTTGTCTTTACTGAATTCAATCTTAATTTTTTCAGGCTTTTTCTCTAGCTTATCAAGATCCAATTCAATCCTACTCCATTAACGCATTCTCTTCAAGTTTCAGTTTGCTTAACTACAGCAGCCAGTACTAGAGTCAGTAGGCACTTGTAGAAGTTCAATACATGTGTTTTTCCCTTTGACAGTGAACTCCATTACAAGTCTCCTAGCCAGCTTCTGAGAGCTTTATCTAGACCACTTGCCCCCAGGTTGTTTATGAGAATTTTCTGTGAAATAACATTGTATTAACATATAAGTAATGGATACCTGTTGCTTCTTCTCATGAGTCTTATTTCTCTATTACAGCAAGAAATCACATTCCTTTGATATGATTTGTTCTTCATAAATCTTTTCTGTCTGCTGATCATTGTTTCTTCTTGGCATTTGTTTGTTCCTACCATTTTCCTGAGAAATTAAAGGCAAGTGGTTCATTTATAATTCCGTTTTCACAGACCATACTTTGCTGCAGAGTAGTCTTATTTTGTTTCTCATTAGTCACCCAGTATCTCACCATATTCCAATAACTCTTTAGAGTAATCACTAAAACATATTGCGTAGATCACCACTTTAAATTATATACAATAAGGTTTATTGTAGCAAATAATTTAAAAATCTCTAATTTCCATAAGTGTTCACTACACCCTTTCCTTTTTCTAGGTTAAAGTAGTATCTTTTTGTCGTTAAAAGAACTTGTGTCAGTCACCTGATTGCAGATGACATTAATTCTTTGAAAACATTGAGGCAAGGAATGTCATCCATCTGTTCACATTCTTTATGCCATTTACAAATAAATTTCACTCTCTGTTTATCTGCAGCATGACATTTTCCTACAGCATATATTACAATATACATTTCCCACATCATTTTCCCTTATCACTTATGTTGCCTCTCTTGTCAATTTTTATGTCCTTTGCTAGCTTGGTCTTTTTTTGTGCCCTGTACCTCCTGATTTTGTCCCTTTGTGTTATTATGTTATCATTTTCCCCTTGAATCTGACCTAGTTCCTGCCTTCTGTAAACCTCCCACTCATTTCTCTAGGTCCAAGAAGAGCCCATTGTTTAGCCAGGCTGATAACCTATTACACTCTTATTTTTCCTTTAAAATAATTGGTGTTTCTGATTTGCTTCTTTGTTTACTTGTATCTTATGTCTTAGACTTGCTCCCCATAGTATCCTAAGAGCTGGATATGTGAGATAAAAGAATCCCACCCTCTTGGAAATGTCACCACTTATAGATGTAAAAAAAAAAATGCTTTGTGAACAAATCCATAATATGCTCTTTTACCCATTGAATGAATACATATTAGTGACAATCAAGGAAAATCATGTAATAAAAGCATCATTTTAAGTTCTCATTCTTACTGGATCAGTCATAAGATTCTTCAGCTCAATGACATAATTTTAATATTATAGTGCAAATCCTTGATATAAGCAGTATGTATAAATATTCATATACTGAAAAAAAAAAATAAGTGCCATAAATGCAACTTTAAAATACCTTTTTTAAATTACTGTTTTTCTTGACAAAATTTATAGCATCTTCTTGGAATGGAATATATATTGCTACTTTCCCATAACTATTAAATAGAATTCTTGTTCAGAGAATCATATTGCACGACTACAAATATCATTACAGTGTCACCTCTACTCTGGATCAGGTGCCACTTAGAAAGGCACTCTGAGTCAGTTTTAAGACCTATAACATGGTCATGTGCTTTAATATGTATGGAATTAAGGGTCTTTTCTTGAATATATTCAGATACCTCAATGGTGAATCTCTGTCTGTTGGATTCTGAGGAAAAATTAATTACATTTTAAATAAATAATCTATATTATGGGTGACAAGAATTGAGAATTGATAACTTACTTTCAGGAAATGCTCTGGATATCACTGTAGCTAATAAAACATTAGCTTTTTATTTTGAAGTTGTGATTCTAGGAGCTCTTAATGAACATTTTAATGACATGCTAAATGCATTACCAGAAATGAAGTATAAATACTGTTGCATGCTCAGATAAATATTGCTGCTGTTCTCTCAGCATCTTACATATTGGCATTTAAAGGCTGCATGACCAGAATCTGAATAACTTCAACTGAAACAAGATGCCTGAAAAAATTGGTTTTAGAAAGGTCTGAAAATTTTCTCCTAGTACTGTTCTTAAAAGGAGGTAATATTCTGTGCCAGATGTGGTCACCTCAAGTAGCTCTCCATATGCTTGTCATTAATTCTGATAAATTAAAATGTAATACTATATACTTTAATATATAGTGAGCCTCGATAAGGCACAGGTGTTACCTGCATCTTCTTCCCTCTCTTGTCGAAAAGGTAAAGAATAAGTTAATGAAGCAAGTAGTCACAAAGCCTAGGTTTTAGCTGAATAACAGATTTGCTGTAGGTGTGCCAGGAGAGATTTACTTTCAGCTGTGTGGTTTAAACAAATAGGAGGAAAGGCTTAAAAATTCCACATTATGTGGTATTTGCTTGCCTTTGAACTTTGAGTGAAACTTACAAAGGATTGGGACAGCTTTGAGACATTTCTGATAAGCAGAGCTGGTTTTAGGAGGACAGGGGCAGCTGGCTAGAGTTTACCAAAGGTGACGGATAAGGAGCCAGGCACTGGTGAGTTAGACTGAAAGACCCAGACTTTATGCCAACTTATACCAGAGAAACCTGAGATACATGGGCTCGATACCTGACATAAACCCAAAAATATACTATGGAGGATCAGGGCCATTTACAACATTCTGTAAGGCAGGTGCTGTTTACCTAGGGGAGACCTGGAAGCAAATCCAGGGAATCAATAATTGCAGTTGCCAGACAAAGTCTGAGTAAATTCAGGTTTGAGTCTAGCCCCTCCAAAATTACTGTCCTTATAGGCGTTACTCCGCAAGTCTTTGGAAATCAAAGGTTGAGCTGAGGAATAATTAGCCACACACTGTTCCCACCATATTCAACCTACAGCAGTCACTGCAAAGCCAGTAACTTAGAGCACTGGAAAAATGTATGTAGGAGATTTCATCTCTCCAGGTTTCAGAGAATGGATACAACTTGAAATAATCTTTCTAAGAACAAAAGAGCTCAGTGTTGGAGACACCCATAGGGTGTATTCAGCTAAAGGAAAGGTGAGCACAGGCCATTTGTTTTCAGAAATCTTTTGGAAGTCATGAGGAAATCCAGTTATGTACAAAGTGTGACTGTAATTGCATTTCAATCGTCTCCTACTGTAAGGTAAAAAGAAAGGTCTGGTTTTTCCGGTAAGATGTCAGAGGTTGCTGATTAAGCCAGGTGTTGTGAAACAGTAAAAGGTCAAGGCAGCACTTCAATTTCATTTAGTTGATATTCTCAGTGCCTAAATTTCACATAAAAGAGATCTATACTCCTTTCTATTACCTAATACATAGCACTTGCCATGTGAATCACCCCAAACCAGTCCATCACCACAAGTTCAGATTTGCTGCACCCCTGAGGCAGAGCAGACACGTGGCTCAGGCTGCCGGCTGGGTTGTGTTCCATGAGTGAAGGATTATTTGTCCAAGGTCCCATGGAAACTCAAGTTACTGCTCTGCAACCTTAATATTTAGCTTTTTTAAGTGTGTCTTATTAAGCATTTAAGAAAGCCCAATATACCTGGCATGTTCATTTGTTACTGACATTCTTTTACTAGTGATGGTTATTCTTGGGTATTTCTATGTTGCTTTTCTAGAAGAATTTTCCATGCAGCATGGGAATGTCCAGCCTCGTATTTCCCTCAGCACAAACATAAGTATTATTTAGTTAGTCAGAAAGAATTTGCAAAAAGATGTTGTTTTTAAGGTGGAGACAGAAAGGAAAAGATTGAATAAAGAAAGGAATTTCAACATCAAGAAGTGGAGCTACTTCCTGACCATCTCTAATCTATTGCTCAGAAAAAGAGCTCTTTGCAGGTTGACAGGACTGGGACACAAGTAAAAGAAGAGACTTTAGAAGTAAATGCAGGGAAGAGCTTTAACTGTGATAGTCTGTCCCTGAAATCTTTAACAGCAGAAGAAAGCAAGTTGTCCAGATTAGCATCAGGCAGGAAATTGGTGTCACTGCTAGAAAACACCTTGGATTGCATCACTACTACTTAAGCCT
Organism: Lichenostomus cassidix; assembly: GCF_008360975.1. Taxonomy (NCBI): domain Eukaryota; kingdom Metazoa; phylum Chordata; class Aves; order Passeriformes; family Meliphagidae; genus Lichenostomus; species Lichenostomus cassidix. Next base: position 44,395,395 of record NC_139483.1, on the reverse strand, counting down.
GGCTGACAACAGAATCTTCGCTGAACAAGGTGTCTTAACTTTAAGGAAATTACAGTGTTTAACAGCCACAGACAACCTGCCCAGATCACTTAAGTGAAATGCCAGTGACGGCTTTTGACAGAGAAAAATGTTTGAGTGCCTAGTGATCCAAAGAGTTAATACTCTCCATGCATTTGCTAGCTGCAGGTGCAGAATTGAATAACATGCTAATGCAGATAGGTAAAAGCCTAGGCAAAAGTTTCTCCTTTGTGACCCATGATGGACAAAATTCGTTTATAGGTTAGAAGGGGAAGAAGGAGTGGTTGTGAACAATTGGGTCTTAAATGTTACAGCTATTTTCTATGGAGTATGTCAAAGGTTTTAATCAGTACCATGATGTTCTGAATGTGATAGAAGAAATCCTGCCACTGGATTGCATACAGTCTGCAAAGGCAAACAAACATTGAAGAAAAAGGAGCAGCACTGGACTGCCAGAGAGGATATTTCTGCAAGACTTACGCGTGATAAAAAGGAGGTGTTGGGAAAAGAGAAAGAAAGAGAGAAAGAAAAGAAAGAAAGGAAGAAAGGAAGAAAGGAAGAAAGGAAGAAAGGAAGAAAGGAAGAAAGGAAGAAAGGAAGAAAGAAAGAAAGAAAGAAAGGAAGAAAGGAAGAAAGGAAGAAAGAAAGAAAGAAAGGAAGGATGGTATGTTTGTTTGTAATAAAAAACCCCTTGAATTTACCTGGTAGAAAAAGTAATCACGAGGACCTTTTTTAACTTATTGATTACCCTACTTGAAAGCCTTACTTTATTCTGTGTTGCTGACCAGTCTTGCATTCATATTAGATGACTCCTCAGATGATGTTCCTTGATATCAAGTACATCAAGAAAAGTACTATAGGGCCAGAAGGAATTTTTGGCTCATCAGTATTTATCAAGTACTCTCCAATCTAGTTGAGACTTAAGGGCTTTCCTGTAATAACTTCTCCTTCCCACTGAGTTAAAGAAATTACATGAACAGCCCCCCTGCATGTTTCTGAAACTGAAAGACAAAGAATTGGTTGAAATTTTGCCAATCTCTTTAATATTTTTACATCATAAACACTTCTCTCTAAAATTGTCCCTGAGGCAAATAATTTTAGAGACAGAAATAATTTAAAAATTGTTTAATACACGGTCAAGTATTATTTCTTTTTGAGAAAAAAAATATAACCGAGCAAAGAAAATTTCAAAAACCTGGGTATTTAGATAGATAGACAAGTAATATTTTTTGGTTTGTGTAATATGTAGTAAGTAATGCGTCATTTTGGTTCAGCCAATGAACTAGAAAATTTGAAATCTGTTGGGAAATATAAGAGATGAAGCTACATAAATCAACTGTGAAAGAAAAGCCTTTTAGATTTTGCAATTAAGATAACATAGTACTTGAATCTGAAGCCCTGTTATTGAATTTGTTATTGAAATCTCCGTATTAATTAACCTTCAGTTATTGTTGTTCCTTTAGTACATCATAAAAAACAGGAGAATCTTGGGTTTTTCTTACTCAGTTTTCAATAATGAATATTTGCACAGAAAGCAATATATACAATTTATGTTTTTGTTATGCTCTCCTAATTTGTACTTGCATTTAGAGCTCATGTCATTGTAAGATATTCTGCACAAGGTAAAATATTTTCAGGCTGTTATTCAGAAACATATTAATTAGGAGTATCTATGTTTTTATAAAAATGTCTGATACTCTTCTGATAAATGCTTAGGTTTTTCTGAAAATGCAGCTTCTCTCAGGTCACCAAACTCACTTCAAATCTTTAGAAAAAGAAAGGATATAGCACATTATTGAGAAGAAGTAGCAAAACCTGTGTGTATGTAAAGGATATGATTTAGAGGTCTTTGTGATGAAAGGGTCATAAACAATGTATTTAGTCTATAGTTTGAACATGTATAAGCATTTCCTATCCTGTGTATTTATGAGCAGTAACATACAGGGAAGTCAGCAGAAAAAGGAACAGCAGTGAGTGACAGCTTAGAATGATTTATGATATGCTGACGACACAGGTTGTGTGGAAGTCATATACACCAAAAAGGGGCCATTGTGCAGCTGTACTTTAGCCACTGAGAAATAGCTGAGACTGGACTGCAGCTAGATTTGTCATGGGAAACATAAGTGTGACGCTGGAATACAAGAGCAGGGAAGAAACTGGAGGAGGCAACAGAGATTTTAAAGATCCTCCTTTAGAGTTTGTCACAGACTGGTTTACAAGCTTTTGATTTTAGCAGTCAGATAGGAGCACTTACTGTCCAAGGAATTTTTCTTTGCCTGATCTTGAGTGTTGTGATAAAAGAATCACTGTTCTTTTATCCCTTTAGGAATACACCACTGAAATGAAACGTACATGAATTGAAGTCTAGGCAGAATCTAATACTGATTTTCTTGGGGCTTCATACATTTTTAAAGATTTTGAAAGAAAAAAACAAAACAAGCAAAGAAACAAAACTTTTTAAAAGGCCTGAGCTTCATTAAGAACAGCTATGTCTGCTCATAGCATAGTTAGGGTTTGAAATGCATGCTGTAGCATACCAGGACCAATTTCTTTAAAAGATGCTCTGGATGATTACTAATTCTGACCTCTAAATGGAGCCTACATCTGTTGAAGGCTGGGCCTCTCTCACTTGCTGAGATCTACTGTGACTCCTTGTGCATTCATTCTCAAGACTGTTTTTCAATGAATACTGGAACAGAGTGAGTGATAAGTGATGGAGGCAGACAGGGGACAGAAAATGAAACACAAAACTTAATACATGCCCGAGGGTCTCACTCCATATGTGCCTGGGACATGACCAGGGCACACAGTCAGATCTAGGAACTAGGAAGTGCATAGTTGAATTTCTCCCTGGTCCTTTGTCACACATGAGAATCTGCTGCACAAATACTTTAAACAGAGCCTGCCTTGTGTTTTAGTTCTTATGGGTTGTCACTGAGAAGTAGCTAACACTTGTGGGTTTGTTTAGGTTATTGACCAAAATATAGGAAATCCCTCAACCATTTGTTTGGAGCATTTCTATATCAAACATGGAATGAGTCTTGGTATCTAGTAAAACTACTGTTGCCTAAAGGGAAACAGAATGAATAGGTGAAAGTACAAAGATGTTTGAATTAGTCTTCTTTAGATGTGCTTTCTAGTCTGAACTCTGCTGGCTGTGCAGGGTATGGACCCCATCAATGCCCTTCTCCACAGTGATGGTGATCTGAACCCTCTTGGCTTAGACTGTTCCCAAAAGACACCACTGTAAGCTTCTCCGTTCCCCAGGCTCCATGCCCTGGTACTGAGGATGTCAAACACTTTGTCCTTTGCCTTATGCTCAGGCTCACTCCAAAAATGCCAATCCCTGGTGCAAAGATTGTCCATCTGTTACTTTTCCTTGTGCATCTGTCCTACCCAGAGCTGCTTGAAATCTGTTAGACAGCATGTCCTCATGGACAGGTCTTTCATCACATCTATCCTTAATGTCTGCACTTGAAACAGACCACCACAAGCCTGTTTTAAGGGCCAAAAATCACACTGTACCTGGAAAGTTTTGACACAAATGAGTCAGATGGCCTTTGAAGGAGCTTCCAGGATGTTTTTGGTGGAGAAAAACACAAAATTTAGCTCTTCTGGCTGTCAGTCAAATTTTCCAAGTATCCATCCTCCCTCTCATCTGAGAAATGGAATAAAAAATCAGATAAGTGACTCAGGTGACATATTTTCAATCAGTAATATGTGAAAAAAAATGTTTACCTTTTTTCTTTTCTGTTATAAAGATTGAAATTTGTTAATGAGCACTCACATTTTCTGTTGTCCTCATCTGCACTGAAATGTCATATATTTAATAGATATTCTCAAATTGGAAATAAAGAATGAGGCTATTTAATTTGCCTAAATAGCTATAATCTACAACATTCACATATTACAATAAATATTGTGTGGAAGATTAGGTTTTCAATCATATTTGTTTGTTAAGCATATAATTATAAAATTGTTAAAACTCACACTGAAGGTAAAGTCTTGTCTCTTAGTGAAGGCATACGAGGTTTTCCCTGTAAATGACCACCATCTTATGAAATAATAGTAACAAAAAAAACCCCTATATATTTATGCTGATTTTCTCCTTTGCTACATGTCTTGAGGCATGCAAAGCCATGAATTATTCATTTTTGAGGAGGATTACACTAAAACACATTAAACCACCTGTAAAGAACATGGGTTTTAGTAGGTACAATGCCACCAAGTTAGTTTAGTTGGCTTAACCACAGGACAGAAGAAATATTTTGATCCAAGCTCATGAGTTATTCGCCAGAAATGAAACTGTTTTGTATGCTTTGGTAAGTATTGACAGTATAAGAGGTTGGGCTAACAATAAAGCAGAGCACCTTATTGCCTTTCTGAAAGTCTTCTGAGAGGTAATAAGGAAAAAGTATGCACCAAATATACATGTAATTTCTAACAGATAACTGTCATCACTGCCTTATTCAGCAGATATTCACCTCTTCTTTCCCCTATGCAACTCTGGTTTTCCCCCTTGATGCACAATTTGCTCTTTGCTGTAGAGTTCCAGCAGAACCAGCAGCTTTACAGTAAAGCATATTTTCTTTCCTTTTTAATCTTACCCTGAGGAACAATCCACATGGAAGCTTAGCTGACTTTCCAGGAGATCAAGAAGCAACAAAAGCATATTTGCCAAGAACTTCTGGCTTAAAAATTAGTGTGACACAGGTGCCTGTACTACTGTTAGTGTTAAGGGACTGTGCAACCTTTAAAACCAGGGGCTGGATAAATACTTTTAGCTGATAGTTAAATTAAAGAGAATTTCAGAATTTTATTGACAGGCCTAAGGAAAAGGAGCTGTTTATGTGAAGTTATTTTATACTCTCTGGGGAAACACAAAGGAATTGAGGTTTTGCACATAAATCCGCAGGTTTTCTTCAGCCTTATAAACACTGCAGAGATGGAAAGATAATTTTTTTTCTCAAACATTTTTCCTTCCCCAGTTAAAAATTTTTGAGAGGATTTGTTTTAATGGGACTTCTCAACTTAGGGAATATTTTGATTAGGAATGATTTATTTGCACATTTTAATGAGATAATTAAAACCTGCTTTATGTAGAAAGCTTACAGATTTTTTTGTACAGATTTCTTTTATTTCTTCCTGATTTACTTCACTTCTAGCTAGTGTGTTCCCATTGAAAGCACAGGTGAGATAGAGGTAAACATAGTCAACATGCATTGCTATTCGTCATGCACTGCTAAAATCTGTTTAATTGTTCACAGTTAGATCTTGATTTTTACCTTTCACAAGCTGAACTGTGCTAGAAAAAGAAGGAAAACCCTTCAACAGTGTGTCTCACTTGTGCTGATATAGAAATCCAATTTGTTCTTTCAAATACGTTCAGTATAAAGCCTTAATTTCTGATTCTTCTTTGATATGCACATGTTCAGCAGAAAGTTTCTTCTCACCTTTAAATAAAGAGTTTTCCTTATTTAAACAGTTATATGCTCTTACTTTTTTTGCTGAATACTTCACTTAAAGAATTAATTCGAAGCCACATTGCACAATATTCCTTTATTCTTAACTTTCCCATAACCAAGTGAAAACAGATATCAGGTTCTAAAAGGTTATTTGGTTTATTCTTTTTCTTAGCCTTTATTTTTTTATATGTTGTATTAGAAAACTAATCTCTTTCCAGGAAAAATAATTAAATGGGTTAAAATAAAAGCAGTAATAGGTTTTTGCTTTTTTCTTAATTTAGAGTGGAGAAAGAGAAGACTACATTTTTCTGATTAGTATTCTTTGCATATTTGCATTATACAGCCAAAAAGAAAATTTTAAAGTAAAATGTGCACCTCCTCTCATTAAGACAAACCCTTCCCATTTTCTGTGCATATGAGGTAATGAAATAATCTTATAATAAAGTAAGGCTTTAAAGTAAGCCTTCAAGTAAGGCTTCCGTATTTCCAGTAGTTTTCAAAAATTAAAATGTTAGGAATTTTAAGGAAAGCCATGAAAAACAAGCTAGGAACATATCCATATATGTGCCCACATGTTGATTACTGGATTCAGGTCTGCTCCTTGATTCTCAGTCAGGATATTGTAAAATTGAAAGTGAAAGAGAAAGGAAGATAAAGGAGAAATTATGACAAGCAATGAGGAATGATTTCACTTATAATGAATGACAAAACAAAGATTTACTCCAATTAAGTAAATACTGCTGTTACAATTTTCCCCCTAATTTAATAATTTCTACAATTTTCTACTTTTGCATGTCTTGTAATTTTATTTTAAAAGCATAATAATTATATAGTGATCATTATGTTTACTGCTTGATTGCTTCATACTCACCTATTTGCCAAGGGCAAAATTAATGAACTATATATTCCACAAAAATTGGTTTTGAGTGCTGACATAAGTTAGGGAAAGGAAAACCCCCAATCCATAATTTGATTTAATTTAATTTTATTTATTTTTTAAAGATATGAAGAATGTATTAGGGCACCAAGACATTAGGATGTTGTACATTGATGTCCGACTATACTTTCAGTCAAATGTTAAAAATGCATATGTTTGTATTTATTCATCTTCATCTTTTCTGGAAGCCACTGAGGAGTTTGTGCTCTTTGTGGTCTTTGAGAGAAGGTTTCACAGAATGTTAAATGTCCATAATGTCAGTATTTCACATAAAATTTTCCCAGCCTAAAAGCTAGGCTCTGACTTTAGAATGGGAGGATCATCAGATCTTCTCAGACTGCAAAATATGAGGAAAGAATTGCAGAGAAAAGATGGTTCTTCGGTGAAACAGGGAGAAACATCTCTTTCTTTCTATTCTCATGTACTTATGGCACAGACATGCCACGTATTCAAGAGCTTGATGAGTTTCCAGGGATCTAATAAAACATAATACAATTATATTACAGTCAAAACACCTGAATAAAATGAAACATTTAAATATTACCCATGAAATTATCTTCTGTATTTAAACTGAAAAATGATCTTAGAATTTCAGGCAGATTTAATTTGTTCTGTTTTGGGTTTTTTTGAAAAAGTCATGTTCGTCTGTCACTCTTTACATTCATGTGACTGTTCAACTGTTTTGCACCATGAAGCATATAATTAACACTAAAATTGACTTAAAAATTGCTTCTCAGAATTCTTCTCTACAACACAACATGGGTAAGGAAAAAAGAAAAAAATCTCAATGAATTAAGTAAAAATTGAGGAGAAAGATCTGTAAGGAAAGAAAATATATCTTTGCTGGGTGGGCCGAAACAGTTGGAAGAATTCAGATGTTTGAAAGACATGGGAGAATTTAAAGAAGGAACTATATGCCACAGTGTTGTTTGGGTTTTTTTGTTTGGTTTCTTGTTTTCTTCCTCTCTCTTTCATCTTTACTCCAGCAGGTATAATTTTCTTCAGAAATGTTGCCCTTCTCACATGCTTTGATCCTTACTGTTCCCACGCCATTACTTCTACAACTAACACATGCTTCCTAATGCAACGTAGAGAAGATAAGAAATTAGAGAAACAAAAGCTTATGGTTTGCATACATCCTTCTTTTAAGACTTGACCTAATTTTAAGACACTTAGAAGGACTCCTTTAACTCATATTCCCTGAGTCTTATCCTGTGGCTTCTGTTTCATGAACACACTTATTGTCTTTGCAATTTATAATCTTTTATGTGCTCATTCTTGATGACTCATTAAGTAATGACTTTATTTGTCATGCCTTAATCCCTGGTTTGTACATGATGGTAACAGAAGCAGTTTTGATTAGGAAATTCAAAAATTGTATCATTTCCTAAAAGGTGAAATCCCCTGCTGTGTTCTCTGCAACATTGTATTTAATTTTTCACTTGGTGGGAGTTAAAGTAAACGTCGTGGTATAAATAGTAGTGCTTTAATACGTCAAAAGATTTGTAATAGCAGTTTAGCAACTGCTTATATAAGAAATCTGAACTGTAGTCTAAAGGCAGAAAAAATCCCCCAGCTTTTGTGAATAATATAAATACATTGTCAGTCAAGGCTGTCTATTTATCAGTAAAATGTTTTGAAATGTTTATACACTAATTTTTGTTTCAGTACAATCTTGAAAAAATGTTATAAGATCAGAAAGAAAACATAGTATGTTATTATCAGTAGTAAGAATTTATATTAAAGCAGATCACTCTGAAAAGCATTGTCACACTCTCTCAATTTTATTCCTCTCTCCATTGAGCCTTGCCTTGTCTAAATATTTATAGTATCATGAGAAAAGTATTTTGTATTTTTTGCTTTCCGGTGTTTAAAAGATATATATTTTCTGATTTGCCTTCCTTTCTTAGCATCATTTTTACAACGCAGGTAGGCTTTTCTTCTGCAGTACAACTTCTTGGTAAGCAAAAAGTTACACAGTTCTCACATCAGGACATCTGGTATGAGGGAATTTCATTTATTTTATTGTCTTTATTTTAAAAAGATGACACTCTGTCCAGCAGTCCAGGCAGCCAGCTCTGCTATCCCCTGAGGCTTTCTTTTGTGCTAAGGATTGATATTTCTAAAGTTTCTAACCTTGGCATCTGGAAGAAAGCCTTCAAACTTCATTCAGTCACCATATGCCCCACTAATGGCAAGACTGATTGGTAAGTAAATTGTGTGGTTTCCAGTTATCTAAAAGGCACAGTGCCTGATTCTGAGCCAAATCATGACACTTTAGTGCTGGCACAGTTAGTTGCTGCACTGCTGGTCACTGTAGGAAGAGAATTCTGCTGCTCTGAAACTGCTGGAGAAACTTGAGTACTCTTGAAACTTGCTTTGTCTTACTTTGATTTTATAAGTTGAAACAGCATGGGACTTCCATTACAGTGCAATAAATATACTGTAATCTCAGTTTAATTATATACCCATTATATGCATTCAATACACATGGGCTATTTTTGGAGCAAAAGCTATTAGTCTATTTCCCAGTATACTCTATTTCCAATGTTTTTTCAAAGTTCTCTAAATAAAAAATTAAAAATTTCAAATGTATCTCTTTACAAATGCAAATGAAAATAAATCTCATCTCTGAGTACATGACATTCCAGCCCATTACTCAGACTTCTCCTTGAGCCCATTCACTGGGTGGAGGAGCACTTCTTTCCAAGACATTATCTTCAGAAAAATCACAGTGTGAGGCAGAGGTCACAGAATTGTCACATATTTTGCCTAACAGGTAGATGAAGAGTCCTGGAATCTGTTCGCACTCTGAATTCCCATCCTGATATTGTGAACCTCAATTCCATTCATCCATTGTTACTGAAAAATGAATAATCAATGACTAATGTAGAAACAGATCTTCTAGAAACTGTAATTATCCTAGCAGGGAGAAATAAATTGTTCTCCTTCCAGTGCAGACAATGCTGTGAGCAGGACGGCGAGCATCTCTCACTATCCAGCTGAAATACATCCCATAAAACAAGTCACTTGTAAATGAAACTGATAATTATTTCTGATAAGTAGGGGCAGGTAATTTCTTTCCCACATACAAAATCACTGATGATTTTGTTGCTGTATCATGTAGTTGAGCAAATTCAAACTCAGACAACAACTACAGTACAGCCATATATATATTGAGAAAACTGCCACAGAGTTTCCAGCTCCTAGCTTATCCAGTCTAATATCCCATTTTGAGAGGTTAGTAATAAAAGCTTTATAGGAAGATACAACTAGTGATGCATGAACATATGCCCCCATATTACAGCTCCTTCTAACCCTAATAGAGTTGGATCTAAACCCTTAGGCATGAGAGCTGATATTTTTTAAATGTTCTACTTTCAAATTTGTGTCTCAGTGTAACCTATTCATCCACTGAGTGTGCCCTTCCGGAGACTAGATAAAGATCTTATCAGTCAAAAACTCCCTGGCAAATCTGTATTGTGAAAAATAAAACAAACAAGCAAATAAAACTGTAACTCCTGACTGCTTTGCATTGTTTTCCTTTTGTTCTCATACTTCTGTTTAATTTAATAGTGTTAGAAAAGATAAATCTGTTAGAAACTACTATTCTACTATTAACTTTTCTCACAGAACTTTTTGCACCGCATATTTTTAATGTGCCTAAGAATCTGGGGATGAGCCACCCCAAACCTGCTGTCAGCCCCAAATAACTGATTATTTTTGGGAAATATCTCAGTTAAAAAACATTAATTCCAAAAATATTTATCAAAAGTTTGGTTTAAATCTGCAGTTTGATAAAAAATCTAAGGCTTGGTGAAGAAATCCATGTAGCTGACAAAGACAAAGAAAAGAGTTTGATGTATTAAGGAACTTTTGATTAGGAAGTTAAGTTGAGGAGAATGCTACAATGAAGAAATATCTATTTATCACTGGAAGGGGGAGAACACTGATTCCACATAAAGAGAGAATGGACTGAGTTTCCAGGACAAAATATTAAATAGATGTGGACACTGGAAGACTTTCAAGACAAATCTGGCAATAAAGCCTAACAAGCTCTCCTAAAATATACAAGAGGATATGTTCAAAGCCTGAACCCTGTGGCTAAGACCTTGTGAATGAAGAATCTTTTCTACAGGAGAAGATTAAAGTTTTTTAGTGAAATGGGTATGTCAGGGCAAGAGTAAAGGTGATCAAAACTGTTGAGTTTCAAGTAGATCAGGGACCTGAAATACAAAGAGTTCAAACAGTGTTATAATTGCTGTTCTTGAGGCAAAAACAGTATAACAGAACATGAACTACTGATATTCTCATGACTGCAAAATCTGTGTATGGGACAAGGTCTGAAGTGATACATGAATGAACATTGATATTTTGATCACTGATACCTAAGAATTAAAATTAATCTTGATCCTTCCAATAATCACTCCAAAAGAATAAGTTGTCAAGTTTTGTCTTCCCTTAAGATGTCATAAGAGTTAGCAGTGTCTGTAAAAAATCATTCAATATGTTTTAAGAGCATGTGAGATAGAAAGTGAAATGCTCCAGGTATACTGTGTTCAAAGGGCTTGACTTCATTGCACTTACAAAAAATAAAGAGGAATTCCTTTCAGATTATTAACTGAATTGGTTTTAAGCAACATGAGATCAGAATCACATCTCTGTTATTAAAAGAGAAACTTTTTTTACACTACATGATATGGGAACAAATTCAGCATTTACCACACCTCAGTACTGTGAGAAAAAGAGAGGAAAATGAGAGACTGGTTAAAATAGAGTAGCAGAGAAGACATGGAAATATATCCTGAATCAGGTAGAAGGAAAGAAAATAAATTGAGAAAGCAAAAGGAAAGATGGGTTGTAAGGAAAAAGAAGTCTCAGTAGAGACATATGAAAGAAAATATTGAAAGAGAGGGATGAATATCCTCTCTTAGGTGACTGTGATATAAAATTAATATGAAATTGGCCTGAGGTCAGATCTAAGCATCAAAGCAGATGTTGTTATTCACCCACAGAGTCTTAAAATCTATCATCTAGGGCATCTGATGCGTACTCTCCCTGCTACAACTGGTCTGTGATCAAATGGTTTGCAAGCTCCAAGAGCATGACAGAGCCTTTCATCTCCATCTCATGTCATGCTGCCTCTTGTCTTCGCACCAAAGGATGTCATGCCCAAACATCCAGCTTCTCACATCTTTCAAAAACCAGGGATGTCCCTGTCCTAGATGAAAATAATTCTAAAATCTTTCCTGTGACAGAATGATCTGGGGCAATGGTCCACTAGGAAAAATCAGAGCTCTCTACTGGCATGATTAGAGAGAGGAGAGTGATCGGGGTGAAGAGAGTCTCGAAAATTAGGTGAAGAGCAGCTCTAGAAGCCATAGAGTCTTTGGAGAGGAGAAGAAGAGGGAAGGGAACAGGGAAGTTTTGCTTGGTCTACATTTTAGGAAATTACTCAATTTTCTTTATGTGAGACTCCAGCAGTGACTATAGATTCATTGACAATACATGCAGAGCACAAAAAAACCCAAAGTGCTGAGCTCATGAAATGGAAGCAGAGAGAAAGTTAATGATGAAGAAAGGTAAATGAGGAAAAAGGCTCAGCAAAGAGGCACAGGGACAAGAGAACCAAAGAGTGCTCTTTAAAAATTATGGGAAAGACTTTGGCAATGAAATAATTCTTGAGTCATAGAATAAGGAATAGATAAATAGATAAAAGCAATTATGTAGAAAGAATATAATAGAATATTATATAGATCAGACACAAAACAAGAAACAGGCAAAATGAAAATTAAAAGAAGCCAAATTGGTAAAAGAAGGAAATTTAAAGAAAAATGGGGCTTAAATCCACCAACAGATACATATAAAGCCCAAATGCTAAAGAATATTTTTGATTAAGTTTTACACAGCATAAGGCTATCAAACTACATACTCCCTTGAATATGATAAATCACAAAAAATATATATGACTTGCATAAATTCAGATTTTATGCCTTTATGGCAACTATTTCTCTGTAGCATCTATAATCCATTGTGGATAATTTTGCATACAAGTTATTTTAATTTACATCAAATTGAAGTGTCTTTGTACTTTGTCTTTAGAACAACAGCAAAACCTAAACTAGTGAAATACAAATATAGGCTTATTGTATTAATTATTTCTTTCCTAATTATTATGTCTTGTAACCACTGATTTGTTTTGATGTAAATCAAAATATAAACATTTATCCTTAAAGAAAAAAAAAAAAACCTTTTGGGCTGCAGATGAGCTGCCTATAAAACGCAGGTGCTTTATTTTCAAATATTGATGCCTCATATCAAAAAGGAATTGAAATGTATACCTGTGAAATGCTTTGGAAAACAATTGAGGGATGTACAAATGTAAACAAAAATATCCCAAGACTGGTCTACTGATCAGTATTTCATTTGCAACATCTAATCATCATCTACTCAGATGACATAATTAGAATGAGTTCTCCTAGCCTTAAAATCTATGCCTGTCCAAACACATAATTGATAATTAGACATTCACATGTCTGTGGGGAATATCTCTTTCTACTCAGTTAAATGGGTAAGCTTATATTTTATCCCATATCATGACTATTGGTATCCATTCTAAATTTCCAGCTTAGGTAATGCAATTATATATGATATTAGTCACACATTTAATTGTTTTCATCCTATTAGGCAATTATCCACAGTATTTTCTGACAAGCAGTTTCACTAATTATTTGTGGTACAAAGAATGTATATATTTGTATTTTTATTACATTTAATGTGGTTTTATTTCATTTGGACTAGTTCCATCTTAGTATTCAATGCCAATTAAACATAGAAGAACAAGAAGCGCATGTAAATAAAAGTACAAAATGTCTAGAATTTCTCTAATCTAGACAGAGTCTATCAATTTTATCATCTATTAAATCTGGAATTTCTGTAATTAATTAAAAGACAGGTTGCAAAAGTTAATTTTTAATCAAGAATATAGCAGACTGAGGCAACAATATTCTTATCACGCGGTACTTACATACAAACATATGCAAACACATGTACATAGAATATGTGTATAGAGAGATATATTTGGCACATGTATGCATATATATTATATATAATACCTATAGATGTGCACTTAGAGGGCTTTGAAGACACGCCTTTCTGTTTTTAAATGGCTCATGGGAAACAACTGTGGCTAACACTGTAAGTGCATTGCTGATGTGTGACTGAATAATCTGCCCCTGGACTACAAAGAACTGACAGAAATAACATTTTTAGATAACATTTTAACATTTTAGGATAACATTATATAAACACGTGTATAGATACATGCACAAGTGCACAATGCATGAATATATCCTTGGAACACTTAAACACATACTATGCATGATAAAAATAAGCAGACAAATGGACATGATCATCATTTCCCAGCTATGTCATCCTCCTTGCTTTGCTAGAACATATCCAATCAGTGCTGTGCTGTTAATTTTTAGTCATAAAGCAGATTAGTTATAAAGCAAATGGATTGGAAGAAAAGACAAAAATTCAGAACATTACAACTGGGCTTGATTTAAATGTCTCAGTTTAGCAGGATCATAGCTCAAAACAGCTAAGCTGTTTAATGAAGCCTATTGGGAATTCGCAGTGTGCATTGCATGTACAACCTTTGCATCAGACACAAATACAATACATAATACGTAGAAGTAAAAAAGATTCAATGACAAAATATAATCTCTATTTTATTCTCCCTCAGAGTTCTAGACCTTACAAGTAAATGCTGGTTTCATTCTGTCCATTTTACATTTTCCTCCATCTTACCTCCAGACATAAAGGTTGTTCTGATTGTTAGCCATATGATCAACAGAATAATAAAGTAAAACCTGCATCTTTTGCCAAGTCCAAGTCTCCAGTGCCATGGATGTGCTGTCTCAATTGTATTCCTCTATTTCCTCTGTACCACTAAAACCTTTTGCCAGAGAAAAAGCTTTGCCACACATTTTAACTTTTATTCTCATTCCGAAAGAATCTTCACTATGATCCTTAAGTAATATGTACTAATTTAAAATTTATTTTAAACATAGGATGTTACCTTTCAAAGGCTACAAAAAACTACCAAGGGGTAATAAAGAATGGAAATGAGAATTCAAATATTTTGTGAACAACAAAAGCCTTATTTGATCACTGAAATTATATCCAAGTAATAGGATCAAGCATTACTTCACCTGTGGGAAATATAGCAAACATTATTTTGAAGGCAGTTAATTTTGTGACAAAAGCAGCTTGTATGAGTTTTACATAAAATTATTTTCATGCCAGTACTGCTACATCTGCTTATCCTTTAAAGTACATTTTTCAAATTAATCCCCAGAAAAGGACTTGAATTTCCTCTTCTGTTTTCTTCAAACCAGTTGTTTCACTTGACTATTTCTGAGTTCTCTTTTGTTGCATTGTATACAACAGTACTCTAGTATTGCCTCTTTTATGCAAGAACTAATGTGCTTTTTCTTCTTTTCCTTCCTTTTTTTTCCCAAATACAACTCATAGAAAGTGTAATATAGACATATGCCATATGTTCTATTTTATCTAATTTGCATAGATTTAATTGTTGCATGAGTGTAGATTCAATAACTTCACTTGTAAATGAGCACTGGCACAGGTTGCCCAGAGAGGTTGTAGAGTCTCTGTCCTAGGAGATACTCAAATCCTGATGGAATATCCTTATCTGGGTGAGCACAGGGGCTGCACTAAACAATCTGCAGAGGTGCCTTCCCACCTCAGCCCTTCTGTGACTCTGTGAAGTCTACCACAGCTGCCCTTGTGTGCCAAAAGCCCAAAATCTCCCTGGTGCAGAGTCACTGGGCACCTTTTGTGTACCTCTTACAAACACAATTGAGAGCCATTTAAAGCCATCAGCAAGAGGAAAGTCGTAGGAAGAAAAAGGACAATGAGAGAGAGAGAGGCAGCATGCATATATAGTATTTACAGCTTAAATCCTTAGTAAAACACAAATCCAAAGTGTTTGTATTTTTTTCAAAATTGTACTGAGCTATGCTCTTTTATCGCAGGATCCTGTGCTCAACATCCAGACACCTGATTCGATGGTGTGAACATTCCTCTGCTACTTTAAACAGGGCTTCTTAGCCTTCTGGAAACTGTGCTTTCATGCAGATAAAACAAATTCATTCTTTATAGATGAAGAAATTCCCCTTGTGCCCCTTTTCAGAAGAGCTGAATGAGAAAACACAGCAGTAAATTATCCATGAGAGGAGGCAGAAGTCTGCTGCCCTGCAGCCCGTTTTGACATCAACGTCAAGTGGTTGCTGGGTGTGACAAACAGCAGTATTTCCCAGAGATTTAAAGAAAAAGTACACAGAGATGGAGAAACAGTGAAAAGATTTTTAAATAAGTATAACATAATAATTCAGAGTCCTCATTGAAAGTGAAAAACCTACTTTGCTAGGTGGTATATGAATTTGTACAAACATACATATCCTACTTCACAGTGTCCTGTTTATGAAATGTACTGCACTTATGATGGGTTCCAGGTTTGAAATGCATTCTTTCTCCTCATATCAATTCTCAGCCTTTTTCTGGAATAAACTGGCAGATCTGTGAAGACGAAAGAAATATACACCCATAAACCAAGCACCCTGGTAAAAAATCACATTGTCAAGAAAACTGTTTCCCCCTTTTTTGATGTCTAGGGTGCCTGCATGTATAGTACAAAATTACTTATCTACTGCTTGGCTTCATTTGAATTGGAAGGTAGGAGAAACTTTTCCTACTCTGCCAGGTTGAGCTGCCTCTAAGAGTGAGAGTGCCAGAAATGGGCATGGTAATTTAAAATAGATCAGAAATAAGTGGCTGTTTTCTCAGCAGCTTTCTTCTAAGAATAGTATATTTGCATTAGAGCACAGTTTTGTGCACATGTGTGTGCAGTATCCCAACAACTAGCTTTGCAGATATGGAATGTTGAGTAAATCCATAGAATATAATGGGAGTAGTCCAGATGTGTGATTTTAATCTGCAATAGAATTTGCCTGATTCTGTAAGCATTGCCAAAAAAGACATGAGATTTGTTGTACTAGACAAATAATCATTAAGTCTATAAAATAATTGGCTTCAAGAGAGCACACACCCCACAGAAGTGTAGGATGAGAGGAAATCTGGGATCATATAGACCACTCTTTTCACTGCTCTCCATCACACCTCTGGAGAAAGTGCTACTAGGTCATTCCTGACAGGCATTTCTGTAAACTGCTCTTGAGAGCCCTCACTTCACTACATATCCATATCCATATCCATATCCATATCCATATCCATATCCATATCCATATCCATATCCATGTCCATGTCCGTGTCCGTGTCCATATCCATATCCATATCCACATCCATATCCATATCCATGTCCATGTCCATGTCCGTGTCCATATCCATATCCATATCCACATCCATATCCATATCCATTTTCTTACAGCCAAATCAAATTCAATGCCAGTGAATTCTGATTCCCATCTATGGGTGGGATAAGAACCTCCCAATTTTGATTATGACAGCCTCTTAATCCAAGAATAAAATTTAAAGTCTACATGTTAAAAAACAATTAAGAAAGGCCTTGTAAAGCTGTAGAGAGAATTGTTGAACAGGACTATAAGGAAACATGATGCAGCTGTATGATGCAGGAATAGCAGTAAAATGCACACATGTGTCAAGTGTGCTAGGAGCAATGTCAGTGAATGGGAGACCTAAAGAATTTCCTTCTAAGGATGTGCAAGGCAGGAGGCCAAGGAGGCCCCTTTGCTTTGAGAAATGGAGACATAACACAATTTCCAACTTTATTCTCTTAAGAATTCTCTAAAGATTTCAAGTTTTTTTCTGTTCATATTGACAGAAAAGTTTCTCATAGCAGGTAGGTGCCATAGTGTTTTTCCTGGGCTTAGGTCTTAGTTTCCAGGTGCCTCAGAATTGAAGGATAACCCTAAGAAAGCAACATGACATGAGATGCTCTTGGCTCACTTTGTCCTTTTCTTGTTGTTCTACAGTAATATTCTGACTGCTTCAGAAATTGCCCCAAAAGAAAGGATTTCTTTAATAATATGAAATCATCAGAGGATATTTTCACTGAAAAGGAAAGATCCTCAACAAATTCCACACTTCATTCTTTGCATTAAGTAAGGAAAGACAGCTTTTCATTACATTTATTGATACAGGAGAGCATTGAAGACTTACTACTTTATTGTTTCATGTTCTACTACTAAAGTAATTATGTAAGACAGACCTCCTGACTATTAAAGTAATTACGTAGGACAGACCTCCTGACTATTAAAGTAACTATGTTGGATAGACCTCCTGGCCACAAGAAGATCCAGAGCAGATTCATTGTCTGTGCCAGCTAATTCTTATTTCAGTGAGGTTCTTTCAGCACTAGATATTAATTATTTTAAGCGCGTTAGTTTTAGGTGAATGAAAAATTAAGGTTAATCCCTTAAAATGAAAGAAAACATATAATCTTCTGATCTACCTGTATTGGGCTGATTTTGAAGATATTTTTATTAGAGCTTTGTAGCTCATGTTTTATCTTACAGGACAAAAATAGATACAGTGAAACAGTTCCAATGGTACCTTTAAATGTTTAGCAAACCAAGACTGTATTACAACATTAAGGTACAGAATTTGCAGCTTAACTACAATGAGCAGGAGTACAGAATGTATCACTCATTAACATGCATGGAAACTCCCAGTTTTGGAGCTGGGTATGATTAATTACACAATTTAATCAGATTACTTTTAATGAAGTACACTTTTTATAAACTTACCAAGGATAATCATATACATGTTTTGGTAAGCACAATTGCACCAGAAGAAAGATGCCTTATCTATTTTTAACCTTTGTGCTTCAATTATTAAGCATAAAATTTAGGTTTTGATTGCTATATATTAACAAGAATTGTAATTGTTAACTAATAATATGCCTCACAACTGAACCAGTATGTTAACGGAATATACCTCTAACTCTTGTCACCATAGTTTATTTTGTCCAATGAAAAGCCTAGTTGGTAACCAAAATGTTACAAAGTAGTGAGAATACATTTAGTTTGTGCCCTCCATCCAACTTTTTCTTATCACAGCATTGGTGTAATTATTACAGGTCTGTCTGTGCTCCCTTATGCTGTGAATGTGAACATCTCTGCCCTTGAAAACTCGAGATTAAGTCCCTGACAAACAGGACTGTCATGTCCATAAGCCTAAGGAACTGATCCTCACTAAAACTAAGGATGCACTAAGATACTTTGTCACTGTAAGGGATAAAGCCCTTCAAAGTGCACACATTTTACAGACCCTTCACTTCACTGGAGTGGATTAACTGTGAAGAAAAATCATAGTCATCTGAAGTCACTAGGCCTGTGCAATTTTGTGTGAATGAATATTTCCTGTCAAAAAAAAACCACTGATACTTTTTATTTTATAGCATATAAAGGTGGTGAAGTTATTATATCCATTTCCCTGAGTACACAGTAACAATATTGATTTTCTTGTTTTCTACCAAACCATGGTTCAAATTTATTATGAAGCAATATTTCCTTTGAAGAAATGGACTACATAAACCAGCGGGTTTTCCCAGTGTAAGATTTGCACTAAAAATGCTAGTTAACTTAAAATCTCTGAAAATAATGGGGGTGAGGAGCACTCATGGTTGTCTGAAGAGAGCTGAGAACACCATGACACAGAGCTCCTTTATGTTTCCATCTGGCTCTAAATGACATGCCTTTGCTCATTATTGTTTTCTTCACAACAGCACAACAAATTAGGCAATACACAGAAGGTATGAACCTTGCCCAAACCATTGTGCAGCTCTGAAGAGAAATATCAAATATATATTCATAACACTAATTTTCCATTACAGTTGATACTCTAGGTGCTAAAATATATCTATGTTATTATTAAGATTACAACATTATTTTTAAGACTACTGTTGAGATATCTATACTGCTATTAATGCCCATGTCCATGTTTTGCTATTCCAGGGGGACAAGAGAACCTCAACTCCTATAAACTACTGCCATTTGTTCTGGTAAACTGAACTGAAAATCTAGGGACAGTAGATCTTGTGTCAATATTTTGTGGCTTTTGCTCTAACACAGGACACAAAGAGGAGGCAGAATGTATTTTTTTTTACTGTAGCTTCACAGTTCCTTAAAAAACACCAGAAAAAAAACCCAGGACATTCCAGCCATTGCCTTCCTCCTTAAATATGGTGGCATTCAATAAGGGGAACCACATAACTGTGTTCTGCTCTTTGCTTTGACAAGGAACACTGAAAACATTTCACAGTACATTAAAATCAGCTCTTGCTTCTAAGTCTTACTCTGTTTTCTTAGGTTTGTCATTGCTGTTTTTAATCTCAGTAATTACATTATTCCATTTAAAAAACAAAAAGCAAAACTGACTTTTCATAAAGCCTTTTTGTTGTTTTATATGGAGGATATTGAAGTAGGTTACTCCTCTCAGAATAAATGAATTTTTGATTTAATTTAAAGCTTCTCCTTCTTCCCTACTAACCTTTGTTTGCCTCTTTCTTTTCTGCATTTTTGAAATAATATGCACAGCAAACACTACCACTGATCAGCTGGTATTTGTATAATGTACATAAAATATATATACAATTTTATAAATTTTTAATACAAAATTAAAATATATCTTGAGATGGTTTTGTATATATATCTCTATATTGAATAATTATATTTAAGAGTCTCAAAATTTTCTCTGTGTCTTAATTTTATATGATGAAAATCGTTATTATTCCAATGGCCTGACTCACATTTAATTGACACACAGGTTTTCCTCTTTCCTTCCAAATAAGGAAAATAATTCTGTCAGCATTGTTCATTAAAATACATCTGATTAAATAATCTCAAACAGTATTTACTTTATTATTCAATCTCAGCCTCCTGAAATTAATATTTTTTATTTATTTATTCAAGGCACTCAAACCTCAGCATGAATTATTCATTATCTGAAGTAGAAATTAAAATAGTAATTTTTTTCCTCCTACTATATAACTCAAAGGTCAACTGGTCCAAATGGCTTCAAATTTCAATCAGTTTAAATATGAGAGGTTTCAATCTGCTTGCAAATTGAGATCAGGCTTTCTATAGTACAATCTAGAGGTAATATTTATTTCATAATTATTGTCCATGATGGAAAATCAGATAAGACTGAAAATGGTTTTTCAATTAAAATTAGTTAAGACCCATATTTTTAAAATATGAAACTTTCAAAATAGTTTTTACTTTTCCCTTTTCTTTTTCTTCCCCCAGTCCTCTTTCACTTTTGTTCTTTTTCTGTGTAATGTTTCCAAGGTAAAACAGAGTAACAGAAATTAAAGTGGAAAGGAAAACCACTGACCCTTTGATAAAAAGCAGTGTGTTTGCTGGTTTTGTTAAACATGAGTTTCAGGAGGAAGGAGGTTTATTGTTTCTCAGCTTTTCTTGAGAATACTCTCTGATTCCTTAAAAATCAATCATCCTTTTAAAATCATCTTAAAAAACCCATTGATGTCCCTGTTTGTCTTGTGTCTTGGAAGAAATGGTTGTGGATATCCTCAGACAGAAACACTTTTAAGAGTGCTTTTGTACACATCATTGGCAGGCACAGATCATTTACTATCAGAAGCATGGGCACAGCACCTCAAATAGAAGTGTATAACATTTTATCATGAATGCAGGAGAGAACACAGGATATTTTCATCAAAGCAACATGAGCAAACTTATACTGAATTACTGTAGCATGTCTAACTGGTGAAGGGAATCCACATGTACAGCAGATGTTCTTGGGGATAAAAGGACATATTTACATACATTTACACATCCATTAGTGGAGAAGCTGCTTCTACATGCTGAGATATCTGATTTGTGTCCTCCTAATTGTTCTTGTCAAACTAAAAAAGTTGTGAGCAGAATAATCATGGAGTGTTCACTTTACTGTGCTTTTTCTGGATATACAGACAAAATGGTTGATTGTGTTTTTAAAATGGAACACTTTTTATTTCCCTATATTGATTGTAATAGCATCCAGATGCTGTTTGAAAGGATGAACTTCATTAAAGAAGTATTTTTAGAAGGGCTATTTAATAGTCATGTCTTTTTATTAAGAGTCTGTGTTAATGCATCACAGTATGATATAGACCAGTGTATGGCAACATAAAATATATGTATCTCTGGTAATACCAGTGAGAATAATTGTACAGAACTGCTGTAAATGTCAAGGCAGGGCTCTGGCACAGGCTAGCTTTCAAATAACATAACGAAAAAGAGATAGTTTGCATACTTTTCTCAGTAGATTATTTAACTTAATCACTGTAAGAGTGACCAATATGTGGTAATACCAGGATGAAACAGCAGCAGTTTTTCCTGACATTACACTTGAAAGTGTTTGTCCTTAGGTACAACTCCCTTCCCTAAACACTTACAAAAGAATAAATTAATTAATTAAAAAAAAACCAAAAACAACAAACCAAACAAACAAAAACAGACAAAAAAGCCCCAAACCAACAGTTTTATGGTTTGGGTTATTTTTTGAGGTCATGTAAAATTCCCACAGGACAGAAGAGGAGAACAGCAAGGCTATTAATCTCTAGAATAAGGATTCCTTAGCAGAAGAGCCTTTGAAACATTCACAACGCTGACCAAAAAAAAAAAAAGGCAATGAAAAAACCCCAGGGCTTTTTGTTCAGTATTTCTGTTACAGCTGAGCTCTGGAGGACCATAGTGCTTCTGAGACAAGTTTTTTAAATATGCATAAATAATTTTCTATTTCTTTCTTTCTCTCTCTATCTCCCTTTCTCTCTCTATCTCCCCACCCCTCTGGCATTTATTGTTAAATAAAATCCATGCTGTTGACTTCAGTATATGGTCTCATTTGCACTTTAATTTGGGCAGACACATCTCTCCAATAATTGTAATAACCAGATCTTAACACTGACTGCATTTTTTTTCCTATGAAAACAGAGCAGTAATGGCTGTCTGGAGTCAAAGCTTTTTAAGTGAGAATATTGCTGATCCCACTTGCTGCTGCTCCGCAAGTTTTCCATGCAAGTGCTGCTGAAAGCTGTTTAAGAGCTTCCACTGCAATCCAGTAGCTTCATTACAGTAATTGGAATCAGGAGTTATTTATTGCTGCCCACATTGATTTTGTATAGCACACAGATAAATGATAGTGCTGGAGAAAGTTGTTCTTTGGCTAATCAATTGAACTATGCGACAAAAAGCATCTGACTTTTGCACTTTAAAATGTGGCTCCATTGGTATTCAGGCTGCACATAAGTGCATGATATTCTAACGGCTTTAGATACCCAAACCATTCCAGACTGATTTGTATCATTTTCCTTAACTAATCATTGCATCTGAGAATTAGATATTGCACTTATTAATGCTTTTCACATAACGAATTGTTTTTGCAAATCTGAATAAACCGAAATGGTTGAAATAATATATCATTGGTAATCAAGTTATTTTACTGGGATTGGGAAGTCAAGAATATTTAGGAACCATAGTGCTGTCCTGCATATCATTCTGGTGACCAAAATGATGTCTGGAAAGTACCAAGAAGAAGAATGACAAGAACCATGGAGAGATAATAGTGATTTTGTCCTTTTGCAATGGAGTCAGTCAATGTTAGACCACCCTACTCAAGCTTACCATGAAGCCCATCCTACCTCTTCCACAGCAGCAGTAGGATTGAGGGCAAGCCTTCTAAGATGAGCACAAAACCATGAGTCTAATTTAGCCAGATTATTGTGTGCAACATGAGAGGAAGAACTGGCTTGGAAAAATAGAAGAAGGGTTAAATTTTTGACCAAAATAAAAGTGACTTAATTAATGTCTCAGGAGTAGGTTTTCTCATTCTGGTACAGTCCTGAGGATGAAGCTTGTCAACTGTCATTTCAGGAAAGATAAATGAGATACATTATGAGTTCATTGTTCTTGTATGAGTCTGTCCATGCCAGGCCCTGGTTTGTGTATCCTGTGTATTCTTGATTCATTGCATCCTGGATATGACCCTGTAAAAGAATCTTATTTTTCTAAAATTCATCATTTTTTCTTGTTTTGACAATATTCTGCAATTTCTGTTAGGCTTCTGTGCAGTCAGAAATCCCTTGACCTTTTGCATAAATACTATCTATTTATTTTTCTTTTTTGCAGTCATGAACCCCTTAAAAGTTTCATTACACAGTTTTTGAGAGATTAATTCAAAGTCATTAATCTGTGTGAATTTCATTTTAGAATTTTTCAAAGAAATAGTTTATTCTTAGAGTGATGCGGCAAACTGGGCTGAGTGGGATTTCTTCTTCATGGCTTTCTGTGACCTATACAGTCCAGGGCAATATGTTTAAGCACCAACTGGGGTAAAATGGACTTTTGTTAATTTCTGAGAAAACAGTAATAGTTTTATTAAGCCAAAAAATAATACTTTCAGCCTAGTCACCTACAGGTGCATTCTTATTCTAGTGTTCCTCAGATATCTAAGGACCTGAAGAACCTAAAGTGGCTGCTGTTGCTGCTTCTCCTCCTCCTCCTCCTCCCCTTCCTCTTCCTTCTTCCTTCTTCCTTCTTCCTTCTTCCTTCTTCCTTCTTCTTTCTTCTTTTCTTCTTTCTTCTTTCTTCTTTCTTCTTTCTTCTTTCTTCTTTCTTCTTTCTTCCTTCTTTTTTCTTCCTTCTTCTTTCATCTTTCTTCCTTCTTCTTCTTCTGTCTTATTTACAGCTTAAAAAAAAAATATTCATTTACTTCCTAATGGAAACCATGAAAGAGGTTAAAAAGATATTTGTTTCTAGAGTATCAGACAATATCCATCATTCCACCAGAATCCAAAGACTACACATGGCAGAGAACATAAACAATCTGTGTTGTGCTCTCTGAGACTGTTTTGAAACACCTGTAGTAGGGATTGCCTTTGTAAGCCAACCTAATAATTAAAATAATTGTGAAGATGGTGCTTGCAGATTTTTTCTTATGGACAAAATTCTGATGTGGGCTGCTGTAGAAATAGAATGGGAGACAGACAGTAGTGTGTAGCTCTGTTAGAGAAGCTACATCACTTACATAGTTGTGGGACACAGAAGGAACCAAAAGATGCTACAGGTTTCTTCAGGGTGCTGCAGCTGGGTGAAATACCTGCAAAATTTCCTGCTGCTCATTCAATAACGAATCACTTGGAGTGGGATGGAATTTAGACATTCAGATATAAATCAGTTACTTTGAAAAATACTCTGCTTTCAACTGCTAGTAAGCAGAATCCATCA
The DNA here is from genome assembly GCF_008360975.1 of Lichenostomus cassidix. NCBI lineage: Eukaryota > Metazoa > Chordata > Aves > Passeriformes > Meliphagidae > Lichenostomus > Lichenostomus cassidix. Next base: position 44,370,682 of record NC_139483.1, on the reverse strand, counting down.
GTGCTTTGTTGCTCTTCAGATCTATTGGCTTAAATTGTACTTAAATTGTCTTAACTGGACAGAGCATCCCAGATCCCAATACCACAGCAGGGTCCAAAAACAAGATATACCAGTGCCAAAATCATTTTTGGGTGCACAATCCAGCAAGAAAGCGTCCAGTTAAATTCAATGTATCGCAGATTGTTGTTCCAATTATCACTTTCGTTATCCGAAAGGTTTTCTGAAGGAGGGAGTGGGAGGTGGCTGTGTAACATTTCTTTCTCTGTGATAGCCTTGTGGCTGGAGTGCTCCCAGAGGGATGCCAAGTGCTTGATTCCCTTTTCTTCCCATGAAGCTCAGTTCATACCCACAGGCATCCCTCAGGAGCCAAGCAATGAGGTCCTGTGCCTGCATGATCATTCTGACAACATACCGTGAAGAAGTGGCAGGGGAAGTAAGACTTTAACTCCTGATTCAAGTACTTTTCCAAATAAATACTTAGATATAAAAAAAAGGTGTCAGAATACTGAGCTGCAATAAAATATAAAGAAGGAGTCACTGAGTACTGAAATCCCTCTTTAAAAGAGAAAAAACATGGGCAGTTTACCTAGATTAAAACATGCCCATGGAGTATCATCTCTCCCAAGGAACTGGCAAAAGTAATTACATTGATTCTGTTTATTTCAACATCTGATTACCAATTCCAGTGAAGGTGGGAAAGGAACAAGAAAATATCCCCCAAGACTAATACCATCCCAACAGTTTAGAGGTCTGTCAAAACAGTGATTAGCACATGGCTGAGTGGCACCTGGAAATCTTGCAGAGCTTCCATCCAGTGCCACGGGGAAGGGCTCAGGGGACAATGACAGCAATTAATTTCTTTGCCATCTTATGTTCACACTCTCAGTCAGCTATGGTTATGTTTTGTCGTGATGGTTGTTTGGGATTTTTTCTGCTTATTTTATGTTCTATTTACCACCTGTAATGTCAGAATATGCCCTGCATAACTGACACTGAAATTATTTGTCTTGGGATTTGAATTGGCAAGTACCAGAATCACTGGGCCAGAAATGCCCACAATGTATGTTCTTTGCCCAATAAATACCAACAGATGCTCATCTGCAATAAAATAACTGGAGCATTACACTATATAAAATATATGGAACAGCACAAAATGTGAGAAATTTTCAGACCTTTTTTAGTACAGTTACCTTCTCCTTGTATAGTCAGGAATGAAAATAAGTATAGTCAGGAATGAAATTTTAATTAGAAGAAATCTTTAAATTATTGGGTAACTAGACTATTTCCAATTCTATACTTTCTAGCCTATCATTTGTCGTAACTAATTTAATTTCAGTTGGATAATCTCCACAACACTTTTTTAACGCAGAATTGTCCCAAATTTACAAATAAGTTACTTTATGTACAGACACTTTAAAACCAACATTTCCAAAATGTTCTTCCTGAAATCAGATTACCAACATGTGGGTTTGAGGAGTTATCAACCCATTTCAACATTTTCTGAATGCATACAGAGTGTTATCCAAGTCAAGTTGAACATCTGATGTTCAACTGATGTTCAACTGATGTTTTGCAATGGAGTCAGTCAATGTTAGACCACCCTACTCAAGCTTACCATGAAGCCCATCCTACCTCTTCCACAGCAGCACTAGGATTGAGGGCTTGAACATCTGATGAACATCTGATGTTCAACTACTACAAAATTCAGGAAACATTTTGCTGTGAAGGGTCAGGGAAATTTCCCCTTTCCACATGACAACAGTTGTTACCGAATACTTTCCTCTTAGGACATCAAAAAGCTTTGTTCCTTGACTAAACTTACACAGATATATATGTGTGTAACTAAATGTAGAATTTAAACCATATATATACATAAATGTATATTAATTTGTTTCTCTTTGTGTGAAATTTAATTATACTGACCTCCAAATGCCACAGGATTTCCCACAGAACCACATTATCCACAGCTTTTTGGTTTTTTGGTTGGGTTTTTTTTGGCATGTTACCAGAGAAGCAACAAGTTTTACGTAACAGACCTGTTCATCTTTTTGTGTGGTACTAAAACAAATGCAATATGCCATGGAGAAGAAACATAGAGGGAGAAAAAAATACAAACGCTAACACAGCATAGTTAGATCTCAGGCAAACTGTCTTGCAAGTCCCTACTCAGTCACCCCAGGCAGTTTTGTAATGATTGATAAGACTATGAGGCCTGAGGAAAAAAATCAGGGCAACATCACTAGGCATTAAATTTAATGAAAGACAGAACATCGTTTCATCAGAACATAAGCATTTCTAGAGTCTATCAAATTTCTAGTGGAAGCCACAGGTGATTCCTTACAGTTCACAAGATGAATTTACAAACTCAACACAACTGTGTTAGTTTCAGGTGAGAGCAGATTTTGAAAGCCAGGAGGATTCTTTTCACATGCAATAATCCTCGGATGACCCAATGCTTTATTTTATTTAGTGTAAACTGTAAACCGAACTGACCCTTTTGGTTAGATCTTAGAAAAACAGCAAACTGTAACATTTTTGTGTGCCTTACACTAATGATGTCCAACACAGTCAGAATCAGAGAGCAGCACACAGTCAGGAGTCCAGACGAGAGACAGGGCATGTAGTGTTCTGAATGCCTTTGCAGCTCTGTGAAAGCTTTCTTTAAATAAATATTAGATACCAGATGATGTATTTCCTTTTTCTTTTCCTTTGGTGTATTTTTTTATTGTTTTATTTTGGTTTTTTTTGATTTTTTGGAGGTTTGTTTGGGGTTTTGTGGTGGAATATTTTGGTAGGGTTTTGGTTTTTTTTTTGGTTGGTTGGTTGGGGTTGGTGTTTAAATACAAAATTTTCCATAATTAATCTAGTAATTGGGACTAACCTTGGCTTAGAAAGTCCAAGTGAAGTAAACAGACAAATCTATTCAATTTTCTGTTTAATATCTGTCGTGTCTTATGCACTGAAATTATTTACAGGAAATACAGGCTTTGGACAATTCTTCAGAAAATGTCCTGATATTTTAGAAAAAAAGTGGGCTAAAGGAACAGGCTCAACAAATATCTGTACGGAAGGAAACAGGTACTTTAGGAGGATGGACTATATCTATTACCCTGGCCCATAAGGAGAAAGAAACTCATGTTTTTCAGAAAGAAATAATGAACTGCTCAGCAATTTAGTACGGATTCTCTTCAGATGTCCTCTGCAGCCTTCTCTGCTGTCTCCACCATTGCTGTCAGATGGTAGGAGCCCTGGAGTGCAGTGCTGAGAGGGGTACTCTGAAATTTGGATCCCTTTAACCAAATAGAGTCAGCGACTGTAAATTCCTCTGTTAACACGCAAATGCCAGGGAAGGGCCACAGAAACCTTTCCTGTGGACTTCCTCACTCTTTTAAACCCTGGGGAGAGGCATGGCTTCCAGCCCACCCTTGCTTCCTCTCTTTTTTACTCCTAACAGATCATCAGGTGCTGTTCAGCAGCTTTTCTCAAATCATCTTCATAATGCATCTTTACCCATCCACAGCAGCCATGACTTCAATTTCCATGGGGGTTGCTGCTGAGACACAAGCTGCAGTAGCTGTTTGGATCTATGGCACCTCTGGCAGCCACTTCTGCAGCCTGTTAAACCTGAAACTTCAGTTAGCCAATAAATCATTACAAAACCGCAATGAAACAAATCTCAGGCTCAATGAAAGTGAAACTGTCAAAAAGTAGATAGTATAGATGTACTGTATTAAAGATAGAAAAATAAGGTGGGGAAAAAAGGGAAAAACTTTCAAGTTAAAACTAAAACTTTCATATCACAGCAGCAATTCCATCTGCGTGTTTCACATGCATTTTGTGTGTAAGAAGGCAAGGTATCAGAAGAGCCTTGGTGATCTATAGAATCAGACACAAGCACTAACAATACCACAGCAAATGACTCAAAGATCAAAATCCATACATGACTGTGCCATACCTTAAAAACAAATCAAAGGTTATTTTCACAATGCAGAAGGAAGCAATGAAACATGATTCTCCTGCTTATAAGTGAAATGTGTCTTACCCACTTTTGCAGTTTCTACTGCATAACACGTAACACAGAACATGCACTTTAGCATTAACCACCTTAGGATGCCCAACAGGATCTCACCTGCTGATTTTCCATATAGGAATCACAGGTCTTCAGAAAAACTGGAGGTATAAGACACAAATAATTAAAAACATCATTTTAGAGTTTGCATCTCTGCTTGAAATAGTTGATATGAAAATAAACAAACAACAAAATCATCAAAATAGACTTCCAATAGGCTGAACCAACCTGCTGTAAGGTTAGGGTAAAAGAAATAGGCTTTAACACTTCAGCTTTGCTTTCATGAGACTGCAATGCTACTGCCACACACTGCCAAGGTGAAATAGTTCTTCAGCAAAAGAAGTGAATCATCAGTAAATAATGGAAGCTTCTGAAAAACGTTTTTTCTCCTCTTTCCCTGTCTTCTGCTGAAGAAGAAAGGAAAAATAACAGAGTAGATGTACCTGAGGCTAGCTTCAGAATTCTGTATACAACTAGAATAATACTCTCCATGTTTCTGCTCTAGTCAATGCACTAACCATATGCTATTTTCTCTCACTTTGTTTTTTGTGTTTCAGAAATCATTCCTCCCTAACCTTTTGCCATGAGCCAGACAGGAGTGACTCATATGTTCTGGGATTTAAAAGGCACATTCTGTAAGCACAGCTAGTGAGTCTTACCTGCCAAAAATAAAGCTCCCCAAGTTTCTTCAGAGATGAGTTGTCTAGTCTCCCTTAATACCCTGACTTCAAGAACAGAATTAGGATTTAGAAGTGTTTTATCTTTCTTTTGACTGAATTTCTTTGTTTTGAACTTCTTCTTGAACTTCTCAACTTATGTAAAAGTGAAACAGCTGTATTGTGCCTGCCACCAACTCCACAGAAGAAGGTAAACTAGGAGGAGGTCAATGCCACAGCTGTAAATGGCACTCAGGATGTCAAGAATTGAATACAGAATTGATCAGTTTTATTGACACTGGGAGGAAGTTTGTTTTTAAAGCATTGAATACTATGGTCCCTGCACATGGTTTCCATAACTAGACAATTAGGTAATTGCCCCTTACTGCTGACTCAGAAGAAAAAAAAACAGCAGAATTTCCTTAATGTGACAGCAAAAAAGAGAAAACCTTGGGCCTGACCCAGCATTTTTACTGTACTCTGTCCTGAGCTCTGAAACTCCACCTCTAAAACATGAACAGAAATCTTTCCTGTTGTGCACTGTCGTGTAGCTCTCAAAAATGTGCCAGCTGAGATAGCTGGGTTATAATCTCTTCCGGGCACACTGAATTTTACCCTGCGTAAGTCAGCACCTACTTCTGAGTATGAAAATTTTTGTGGAAAAGAAATATGTAAGCCTGAGTACAATCTAAAGGGGACAAAAAAAAGCATTACTTGGCAAAGGAGCACAGAAAGGAAAGACTTTTATAGGATCAAAATGAATAAATATTTGCAATAGGAAAAAGGTAAAGTGGCTCAAAGATCCACTTCAGGACAATATTGCCACATGTTCATATTTCAGCTAATTCGTTGAAAGACATGCAAAATCTTATCCACTTCTACACTGGGAAAGAAATTTTATCATGAACAGAGTGTTTGCAACATCATTAAAATCATGAAGACTGTATTACCATGCACCGTGATGTACGTGGATCATTCTTTCCGACACTTGTGTATGCATTTATTCCTATTAAAGAGCAATACATTCTTGTACTAGTTCAGGGCAAGAAGTGCAAAGAAATATTATAGATAAGAGTAGGACCTGGTATTTTTAGGATAAAGTCAGTGCAAATTTATTTCTCTTGCTCACTTGAGATCCTTTTCCCTTCAAAGCTGACCTGAATACTAAGTTCAGTAACAGGAAAAGTTCAGAAACAGTAGGTGTTTCCTTAATTGAACTCTGGTGAGTCCTCACAGCCCACTGCACAAGCTTATTTTTATATTTATTTTTTTCAAGTAACCTTTATTTTAAGGAACGTCTAATAAAAATATTATTTTGTCCGAAAAGAGTTGTTTCTGTACAGTAGTTTGTGCAAAGACGCTGCCATACTAAAATCAGCAAATTATAATACTTCTTTGGCTTAGCATCCCCTAGAAATCCTGAAATGGAAGAGATGCCAACAGGGGAGAGCACTGCCACCACTTCTCTGAGTGGCAATCTCATTCCTTTGGACACCATGTGGGAAGATGCTACTGTTGAAACACATCTTTTGCATATGAGCAGTATTTGGTCATGTCCATCCAATTTCCCAAATTTTTATAAGCAGCTTTATAAAGGGAACAGGTGAGTTGCCTTTCTGTTGGTGCACAAAAACCCACTGAGCTGGCACATAAACCCATACTGGCTCTCAGCATTACTGTATAAACGCTGAATGGAGTACCACTTCAAACCCGAGCACACTGGACCTCGTTTTAGTGAGAAAGACAGCATTTTTTGTGCTCATTAATTCAGAACAATATTTTGTGATTTTCCTTCAAAGTTCAGGAGCTGCCACGCATCAGCTCTTCAGTCTCAAGATGAATCCAGCTGACCTCGGTACCACTTGGCTGGAAAACTGACATAGCAAAATACATAAACTGCTTTTTTTTTCACATTTAGATTTGGATTCAAGTCATGACATTTCTGAGTTTAAAAGTGTATGTCAAGTATGTAATAATAGTATAAAATCTAACCAATAATTAACATTTTGACAATGCCTCCAGTGTGAGAATTAATGCAGTTAAATCAAGTATGCTAACAAAAGCCAAGAGAACAAAAAAAACCAAAGAAAATGCAGCATTATGGAGATTCTTCATTCTGTTATAACGTAAAGGAATTTAGGGCTTTGGATTTGAGATGAGAGCAAAAAAGTACATTTTTAATGTGCTGTTGAAATCTTACAGATATTCCTGGGGTTTTGTATAGTATTTGAAGAAATATTTATGAAATGTGGAGTATATTCACCTAAAAAATGTCATAGGACTTCTGAGAACCAATGATGCTCTGTATTATTGTAGCATTGCCTGGGGTTTTTTGGTCAGCATTTAAACATTCTTAAACCATGTCTATTCGTAGCAAAAAATGAGCATGATCTTAAACTTTAAGTAATGCGAGGTGACACAAGGCAAATGAAGGACAGTGTTTATCTTTGAGCATTAACTCTCCTGAGAACATAACAAAATTCTATGAAAACAAGAGCAGAGCCTACACATTTTTCAGAAGTACTGTAAAACATACATAAGCTCAGCTTTTACTGTCAGCAGCTTTGGGAGCATGAAGTCCCATTAAACAGAGCTCTCCAATGACTTAATTGTCCTCTCCCACGGAAAGGACACCTGCTAACACAGCTGTGCCTCATGCTCTCTGCTAAAGGACAGAGGATGCCATCACACGTATTGGACTTCTCCAAGCAGCCTGACTACAGCATCTCAGCATGGCATCAAAGAGGGGAGGGGAGGGGAGGGAAGGGGAGGGAGGGGGAGGGGAGGGAGGGGAGGGGAGGGGGAGGAGGGAGGGGAGGGAGGGGAGGGAGGGGAGGGAGGGGAGGAGGGGAGGGGAGGGGAGGGGAGAAAAAAAGTGATTTCCTTTATCTCCTTACCCTGTATGGAATCCTTGTTGAAGTGAAATTTTCCAGACATGCAGTGTATTTCAGTGTATAAATTTATGACACTGTTTCCCAACAATTTCACAATACATCAATACTTCAAAATTTTACTAAATGATGTCAGTTTCTTCACCTAAGCTAATTCACCCAAATGATTACAACACACATTACAGTCCATTAAAGAGAAGGCTCTATCATACAGCATGTGTTTTATGCATATTTAAAGTAACATATTCTCAAAATGACCTGGCATCCATATGAAAGTATTTCATAACTGATTTGATTTTAAGCACACCTTTCCACAGATATTTGATGATTGCTCTTAGTTTCACCATAGACTTTAAAAACAGTCCTTAGTTTTAGATTACGTTCTTGAGCTTGTACTCTTTTTCTTCCTTGTTAAATTTTTCAGTACATCTTCCTCACAGGCAGCATTGTTGGTACCAACTGCATCAATTCCCTTATGCTTAGGGCCTTGCCATGCCCATTGCTAATAATTCAACCAGTATGGATTGATAAGAAATCACTGTTAGCAAACAATAGAGCACTGCAGTAGGATTCCGCACACATTAAAATCACAGCTTGTAAACAAATCCACAAGACATGCATTCCTGCCTTTTTTCTGTTTCCTCCTGGAGAATATTTTAGGAAATGAGAAATTGGAGGAATGTTAGCAGAAACAGAGTTTTAGTCACATATTAGACTACCCACAATCTGAAATTTCTATTTGTTGTCATGGTTATTTACACTACAGTCTGATAACAGAAGGGAAACAAAAAATGTGACTTATGTGCCCAATGAAGACTAAATAACCCCACTCAGATACTTGCAACTCACTCCTCTCATTTGAGTTACAATCCACAACTTAATCTCCCAGAGGTAATAAGCTGCTTTCTTCTTCCTGACTGCAGAGTGCTGTGAACCAGATCATTACTGCCTGATAACAGCCAAGGCAAATTGTGACATTTATAAAGCCTTCAGGTATGAATTTATGCAATTAGCACCGTATTAGCAGCCTACAAATGTGAATTGGAAAGAATCCCTAAAGATATTCGCTGCTATCAAAAGCCTTTTCTTTACTCTTTCTTTCAGCTGTATGTAATAAATTAACCAAAATGAGGGGAATGAATGCTTCAGTCCCAAAAGGATAAGTTAGGATGCCCTTTTCCTATAATAAGGGAAAACACTTATACAACCTTCAGAAATGGGAACCTAGCTCTCATCATTGTGGCGGTGACAGCTTATATTTGAAGTTGTCCCAAGACAATTTCTTTTTATCCTTCTTATTCTCAGCTAATCACAAGGAAAAGTTCCTGGCTATTCATTTTAAAATGCTGCAATAACTCTGTAACAGTAAACACTCACTTTAGAAGGACGCAGAAAAAAATTTTTCCTTCCGTAGAAAAAGTTGAGTAACTGATGGAAAACCATTAAAAGCTCACTTGTTTTTCTCCAAAAACCATAATATTTTTACTTCAAACTACCTCCTGCGCCTTTCTCTTGACAGGCCCTTGTGGTATCTGCTGCTGCTCACTGTCTTCTGCCTTTTTGGCTGGGAGAGTGACATACTAGAAATACTGAAGTTTTACCCCTAGACAAGGGTACATTGAGGAAGAGCTGAACTCTCTTACCCAGCTGTCCACATGATTGCATGAGCATGATAGCTTTGGGATTTTTTTTTCCCCTTGAAGAAAAAACAAAGCTATTTATAGAACTGTAATCCAAACAAAGCCAAAATAAAAGAAATAAATAGATCTTTTCCCCCTATCCTATATCTCTCAGCCCTGATCAGTTTGCAACCTCCATGGTTTTCAGGGAGATAACCTGAACCACCATGGTCTTCTCCATGGGACTGTAAGGGAATTCCTACTCCAGTGCCAGAAGCCCCTCCTCTGCCTCCTCCTACTTTGGCCTTGGCATCTGCAGGGTTTTTTCTCACATATTCTCACTCCTTTCTTACAGATGCAGTGCAGCACATTCTTATCCTCTCCTAAACATGTTATCACAGAGGCACTGCCAACAGCAGCAGTCACAGCCTCAGCTGTGTCAAGTGGCAGTTCCATTTTGGCACCATTTGAAACGGCCATTGTGGCCACCACGAGAACAGCTCCTGGTGTCTTCTTACAGACCCCACCCACCCCATCTCACCAAAAAACCCTCTTTCAATGTAAACCAAATATTATAGCTCTGAATGAATTAAAAAAAAGTTCTTGCTGCATGTTAGCTATGGATTTCCTCAAAATCATGCACAGAGAAGGTGTCAAAAGTCATCAAACGAGAGCAGAATATGCCATCTGGGTAGAGAGGGGCTACCAAACCCAAATTATTTTTAGAAATACTTTGTATCTTCCTCTCCAAAACATTCCCAAGACCCCTAAGATGAAAAACTCACAGAATAAAAAAAAAAATTAAAAATTTTTGTGTTACCCCTGCAATTTGTTCTATTGCCAGGTATTCCTCAAGTAAACACAAAATGTTCTGCTTACCATTTTCCTACTTAACGTGATTTGCTTAAAATCTTTCCCACTATATACTTACATATCTGTCATTTCTTTGTTTTTTCTGCTTCTTTGCCAGTTGTCAGTGTTATATTAAGCTGATGGTGTGGAAATTTCTGGATAATTAGCTCTGGGCAACATCACTTTCTCTGCTGAGTGATGATGGACAGGCAAAGAGGTGTCAAAAACAGAAGAAAGAAACACAGAGATTGTCAGGGTCTCTGCAAAGGAGATACTTGGGCTTCACTCCTTGAGGCACGACAGGCTGGGCTGCAGGTTGTGAAACTTTCTGATTTAAAAATGGCAAAAAGGAGTTGGTGTTGTTCTCTCACAGAGAGGCTTGGATGCATTGGGTGGGACTGGGTTCTTGGTTAGCTTTTGTCAATTAAAACCTGTGTTATGCAGGAAAGTGAGCAGCCTTCCAAATAGGACTTAGTTGGCATTCTTCTTGTCCTCAGTACAGCATATTATAAATTATCACAATGCATTCTGTGGATTAAACAGGCATTAGATGGGGACACAGTAAGGTTTATATCTACAGCCATCTATTTAGGAGAGTTTTATATGAGCATTCATAAACCACTTATGTGTAAGACTTGTGCTTCTGTTTCACTCTATTAAACTCTAGAAAAGACTGCAATAGAACCTTTGTTCTTGATATCCTATAAAATAATTGTGAATAAAATTTTTTCAGTGCAAATTTCCTAGCCAATTTTAATAATAACAAGCATAAGTAAACTGAAATATTTGAAGTAGCTTTGGAATCTACCTACTAAAAAAATAAAATTATTTAACATACTTTACAGTAAGAAGTGGACTCATATTAATAACTTTGCTTGAAAGATCTGTTGACAATAAATAGAATATGTGAAATTAATGTCAATTCAGGTAACTGCCTATTTTTGTTCTGCTATTTCTCTAAAATCAGTTTTATAGCAGTACTATCTTTGTTATTCAGTTTCTGCATTCCTGCTGCTTAATCTTCATTCATAACCATGAAATCTCCCTCTGTAAAAAGAAAGCACAATCTGAAAAATGTAAGGCTATGTCTTAAAGGAAAGGACAAAAATCTACTTTAAGAAAGAGCTGTTCTCAACAGAAAAAGACAAAAGTCATTAATAACATAGCTGAAAGACAAAAATCTCTGGAGAATATTCAGGCACAGTTGAAAACCTTCAAAAATCAAATTATTCCATTGTGACTGGATGACTTCTCTTGATCTAATCTGGCTGTACCTCACAATGATAGAGATGGGTACAGGTTTCACTATTTGTATTAGATAAAAATTGTTCAATTTCTGCAGGAGGATTTTGCACTATAAGGAAAAAAAATCTTTTGTCTGTGTCCTAGAAAAGGAACAGACTTTCTAATATTTTGATCTCTGTATTTTTTCACTGTGTCTTTAATGATTTGGACTGTAACATTTTGAACCTGTATCCCTTGTTCAGACATGACCTGCCCAGTGCTGCTGTGAAAACAGTGGAGCACTGCAGGGTCGGGGTCAGCACTCCGGAAGTCAGCAGCATCTTTCACTTACATCTGTAGTGTGGCATCCCTGAAAACTCAGAGGAGTATTTTAGCAGTAACATGAATATGAATTTACAGCTAAAATGTTCACCTCATTGACATCCTTTTTGTAAACTCAGGTGAAGGAGAAATTTCAGTGTCTACGGAGACACTGCAACTGCAAAGTGGTTTCATTACTGCAATGAACCCCATTCCCTGCTTTGGAATCCACCTTTGAGAAGGGGCACAATCAGCCTGTCCTAGGTTTAACACTGTTTAGAGGAAATCCCACTGTTTACCGCATGGAATCTGCTTCAAAACGTCTTTGTAAAAAGTACTGAGAGCAGGTTTGAAAATATTGGAAGGGGAGAAAAAGGACATAAGTAAGCTTTAATAGGGCTTGCTAAATTTGCTTAATGTACAGACATTCAGTTCTAGATAACACATCTACATACATTAAATGAAATTCAATTGGATCACCTGAAACACTGAGGTCTCTCTGAAGAGTTGTATTATGTATCATATCATGTGACATGACATACTTCTTGTGGGTTCCCCCCTCCATTTCTGGTATATATATATCTTCTCATACATATCAATATGATCAAGAATTTTCTGCCTAATTACATATGTAATTCAGTGAGAAACCTTGACTTTTGTCTCAGTATATTTCTCCATTAATCAGATCAGAAAATAGGAGACTCTTAGGCAGGCAGAAAATCAAATTACTTTTGGAGGTTTTATGTATGAGGGCTGAGACTTTGGTTGTTTCATAAAATAACTTCTCAGCGGATAATCCTCCACAGAAAGGCTTTGTAACATCTACACATAAAAGCAAACAAACTAAAAGCTAAAAAAAAACCCAAACCAAAACAAAAAGTATTCCCTGACCTAACCTTGAGGTTGTTGAGTCAGATAAAATTTGCTGTTTAAGAATGCTTTGACAGATTAAAAGAGAAAGTGGCATCTTCCTTTTCAATTACAGGACCACTAGATCTACCTTTGTGTACACAGTATATATTTATCTATCAGTATTAAAATATTTTATGCAAAGGTTAACAATGAATCTGTAAAAAATTTCCAAATAAGCTTCACAAGTTTGCCTAAGATTTTTCCTTTACCAGTTTTTTTTCATTAGCAGTCTTTTCCTTGGTTAGCAAATTGTGTCATTTTCTGCTGGCTCTCCGTTGTTCAAGTGTTTTTAAAGATTTTTCTCTTGAGTTGTCTTCTTTGACTACATTTTTAATATTGTCAGTAAAACATGATTTTATCCTTGTTCACCTTACCACAAACATCTGTCTCTGTAACTCCAGATACCTTATAGCTTTGAAGGTCATGGTCTTGTCAGACTAAAGATAGTCTGAATGCACTATGGGAATAAGTGCTTGAGAACTCTATATTAAAGGCTGGTTTGTATGTGAGAAATGGATATACATAATTCTTAATAGGAGAAAACAGATAGAATTTATTAGGCATTCTTGTGGAAGTTCTAAATTGCATCCCCAAAATAATGTCGATCTTGTTTAGGTCTTTTAGCTCTTTGGCTAAGGTAAATTACTGTCTGCTCTTATGAACTTGTGGACCCTGGCCCTTCATCCCTGATAACTCTGGCTCACTTTGCAACAGAGCATAAGGAACACGGTTTTAATATTCTTACTGGTCAAACAGAGACTGAGGAAATTCAGAACGACTAGTAACCTTTGCCTTTTTAACTCTGTAGCTTTTCTATTCTGTCCATCTGACAAGGGAAGATCTGAACACTGCTTCAAATACAAAGCATCTTTTCAGATGTATTTACTGCAAGGAAGGTACAGTATTTCCGTGAAAAATTCAAGTTAATATCTTATAATCTGTTTCATAACAGTTACAGAAAAATTCCTTTCACCGAATTTTTATTTTATTTTTGGTGCAGAGGTAAAAAAATATTCACCATTACAATGCAGCTAATAATTGGCTCCTATTTCCCCTCCCTGATAGCATTCATCTGCTTTGTTTTCAAGGTTCTCGTTTGCCACATGGTTATTAAAGGCCTATGTCTAAGAAACTTTCCCATGAGAAAAATTGCAGTTTTGAAAGCAAATAAGCTGTCAAAAAAGCAAAACTAATCCAAAACGTATAGGCATTTTTTTCCCCAAGCGAAAACTTGCTCTGCTTCACAACAGATCTCCTACTACCTGTCAGGAATCTTTCTATGAGGTATCTAATTCCACACAGAGTATAACAGAGCATCAGGAGAAGAGGAGGAAATTTACTGCAAGTGCATAAATCACAAACTATCTGCTTTAGGCTTCAGGCAGATGAGTTTAATTACTCCTCTGCAGTTTATTAGAAAAATTATGCTCTTTGTTCAGGCTGAAAGACTGACATATATTTTTGCCGTTAAATATCTGTCTTCAGTTAGAACAATTACAACCACAATTAGGAGTTGGAGCACCTCACTCTCAAACACCCATCATGTGATAGGTAAATAGGATTCAGTTTGTAGCAGCAATATAAGTTATTGACTGTGACCTAGGCAATCTAGTTGCTGTAGTTCTGCAAAAATATTTCTTGTGGATATCACACAGCAACTGAGCTAGCGTCAGGAACTCCTCATCAGTAATCTGGGTTAGTAACTAGGTAGTACAATAGTAGCATAAAATAACACTACTGATGTGTTATTTTATACTGAGTCAAAGTGTTGGCAGAGTAAAACAGACACAGAATGTTTTGACTTAATCCTCTTTTCTTGAGAAAGCAATTATGGACAAAGGGATTAAAAGCCTACTCAGTGGCCCATTAGGTAACAATACAAACTACTTTGTAATATAGAGGATCCAATTAGAAAGTTTGTCCAGAGCTGAACTCAATCCCTTCAGAGTGCCTATAATTCACCTTTTACAGGGATAAGAACACATTTGAAACAAAAATGTCTAATGCAAGGGTGCAGATTTCCTAAATTCCAATCCAAGGACATTGGAATGTACCAGTATGTTTTCTACTTCTTTAGTCAGCAAAAGTAACAGTGAAAGCTTTAATTTACTCATAACTGCATAGCTAATTGCCTCCATGACTGCTGCAAACTACCTTTATTTCCTGGTACCAAGCATAGGGTTGGAAGAGTATTCTCACATTTACAAAACTGCATCTTAACTTGTCCAGCAACCATTACTCATCTTTTCATTCTAGATAAATTTCCAGAATTTTCAAAGCTATTTTTCCATTCCTAAATTTTTCATGCACAGATTGATATGAATTCTGGTCTCTGTCTTTTTGTTGTCACTGTCATTGTTTTCTTTTTTTTTCTCCTTCCAGAAGTCATTGGCTCATGGCTTGAAAACTAGAGTCTATAAATTGCTTTGGAAAACAAGCTGCAGTGAACTGCTTTGGCCTTTTCCCTGCAGTGTGACAGGTCATTTAAATTATGTAGCATTAGCTAGTCTTCCTCACTAGATGATTAAAGCTTTTTAGGTAGCTATAAAGAATGAGTCATAGACAGAGAGAGATGAATATCCATGGAGTTTGTGAAAGGATAAGCCTGTTTCCACAGCTGGAAGCAAAGGCCTATCTATTTGCATGGCAGCTCACACTGAGGGCAAGGGGTGACCTCCTGTTCCCTGAATGATGTTAAATAAGGACCTCTTGTCCTGCTACCTCATACAGGTGGGAATTTCAACTTTCCTATGCTGCTGACCTTTTACCAATTGCCTGAACATCCCTCTAAATCTGTATTGCTTTTTACATTGGATCAAAATATGTCTAACTGCACAACTCTTCCTATTTCAGAAGTGGCATGACTCTTGGGAATATGGAGTCTCCATCCAGCTACAGGCTGTACAGATGACTGATACCAAAAGAACATATCACTTTGTAGGATATAAACAAAATAAAAATTTTGGTTTTTTTCTAGCATAATAAGGCACAATTTAAATGTATAGAAATTCCTGTTGTCTGAAAAACAGCTACTAATTCTAGGGTTTTTTGTAATATCCATCCAATAAAAATTCCAAATAAAATTTATATAATCTCACCGTTAAAAGTTATAAAAGCCCTTGCTGGAATACTAGGTAGTTAATTTATATAAACATAGATATTATTTAGTATCTTTTACTGAATATATAGTAATTGAACATTCATTGCAATTATTTATACCTTAACCATGCAGAAGAATTTTTTGTAAAGAAAACACTTCATGAAGGAAACACATGAAGAAGAAAAATTTTCTATGGCAAAAATGGGATCACTTAGCTATAAACATTCCTCTGTTTATCAGGGTAGTCTCCCTATGTCTGATTGCTGTTACCTAGTTTCGGCCCATTTAGTCAATGCATGTTGCTTCTCTCTTGCTACCAGGGACTTTTATTTCTTCCTCTTCAATATGAGACTTGCATCAATGTGATGCATTTGAGATGCCTGTGACCAGAAGCCACTTCATGACAGTGTTGCCTGAACCTCAAAATCAGCAGTAAGTCCTGTTCCTTTCTTTTCAGGGTCTTAGAGAAACCTCAGAAAACAGTGTTTGGTCCTCCATTGTCCAGCTCCAGCAAACCTTATCCCTGAGACCAGAAAGTGTGATAAAAATGGAGATGGGTACATTAAATCTTGATGCCACCCTTCTCAGCAAAGCCTGAACAATCCCTTTCCCAAGGCACTGCTCCCCACAGCCTCCCTGTCCAGCAGCACCCATTCCATGGGACAAGAGCCCCTGCAATGCTGGACTCCAGCTGGGAACAAACATCTGGGTGCCCCTTTGCTAACAGAGTAGCTACTTCTCTCCCATCTGGGGGGCAGATTATCCATGGAAATAATGGATGAAAAGACCAGCCATTTTTCCACCTACTTGCAGCAGGGGTTTGCCCTTCCCATCAGCTACTGGGGATTTCTGGGAAAACAGACCATTAGGCTCAGGGTCACATCAGCAGAGAATCCCTCTAGACCTTCTGGTTTTGACTAGACTTCAGGAGGATCCCCCTGCCCTGCCCTCTGCATTGCCTCTCTGGAATAGTTCCTCTCATCTGTGGTTTATGCTATTACTTCCTGCCAGGTGGAAGTTATAACTAAAGGTGAACATGTTGGATGTTATTCACCAAGCAAAATGACATTTATAATGTAATGTGGATAAATTCCCAAACTGTCAAAACTCACCCACAAAAGCCACTTCTTTAGGTGGGTGAGATGAATTTTAGCCTCTGGAAAATATTCCAGTGGAAAGGAATGACAGTTTCTATTGTATTATATTTTGGAATATAATTATTTTTTTGCAAAGAAAGCACTTAATGAAGGAAACACAGGAAGAAAACAAATTTTCTTTTTATGTTTTGGAAAACTTTTGCTGCTCCTCCTGCCCCTCTGCAGGTGGTGGTCCTGCCCTTTACTGGTTCCTCTGCCTGAGACCTAAATGAAGGCAGGTTTCACTTACCTTTCTTACAACAGGATAGAGCTTTATAGTAAACTTCAATGGCCACTGGGAGAAAAAAATAAATATTTTGCTTTGACAAGCTAACATCAAACACCCTGACAGGAGCAGTTTTAAAGATACAATTCAATGGGCCAGTACCAAGGTTGAAATTCCACCCTGCCTGCTTTTAGTAGTGCCTTACTGCAGACTCCTTGCATTACTGAAGGACATTCTGTGGCTGTTTATATCCACTATTTTCATCTGTTAATAAGTAACTGATATTGTCTGTGGAGTCATACACTTGGCAAATATACATATATTTGTATATCTACATATATGTGCCAAATACACTCTTTCTTTTTTATATCTAAAACCAGCTTTTCGTCACATTATCTAACACATTATGTATAAAATCTTAGTAACAGCTGATCCATTTTTCTTTGCTTAAAAAAGATTAACCAGCAAAAAATCTAAACACAGAAAAGTATATCCATAGCACAGAAGACTAAGCATGCCATTGAATACAGTCCCAGCCAGTGCTTTTATGGATGGCAGACCATCATTCCAGGGATCCTAGAAAGCCTAAAGAGTGTTACAGAAGGGTCTTTGTTCTTTTTTCCTAAGTGTGTGAAAAGCACAGAGGTCTTGCCTCTGTGCCAAACAGCGTGCTGAACAGAAGCCAGGCTTCAGGGTAAAGATGCCATACTGAGTTATTGCCATCAGATCCAACTTGCTTTCATTGTGTTTGCTTTCACTGTGTTTGCTTTCACATTGTTTGATGGCTGCAGAGGAGAGAGGAGTCAGATGAATATAGCTTTTTTTGCACTCCAGTGCAGAGATGGGCAAAGTCACTTGTTCTTCTCATTTTACCTCTCTTATCCCTTATTATATCAACCCACATTCTCACATCACAGTGAATTGCACTTCACCCAAGAGCCAGCAGTTCCATTGTGGCCAAGACAGTCAATGGTATCCTGGGGTGTATTAGGAAGAGCATTGCCAGCTGGTGATGGAAGGTGATCCTGCCCCTATCCTCAGCCTTGGCGAGGCTATATTTGAAGTATTTCGTCCAGTTTTGGGCTCCTCAGTACAGGAGAGACATGAACCTCCTGGAGCAGATCCAGCAGAGGGTTACAGAGTTCATTAAGGGACTGTATCTTCTCTCTTAGGAGGAAAGGCTGAGGGAGCTGGGCCTGTTCAGCCTGAGAAGGGACCTCCTCAATGTCTATTGGTGTCTAAAGGGAGGGTGCCAAGAGGATGGAGCCAGGCTCTGCTTGGTGGTGCCAAGCAATAGGAAAAGAGGCAATGGGCAGAAACTGATGCGCAGGAAGTTCTACCTGAATATGAGGAAGAACTTTACTATAAGAGTAACTACACACTGAACAAATTTTCAAGAGAGGTTGTAGAGTCTCCCTCCTGGAGATATCAAGAACTATCTGGCCTCAGTCCTGTGCCATGTGCTCTGGGATGACACTGCTTGAGCATGGAGCTTGGACCAAATGACCATATGTGGTCCCTTCCAGCCTGACCCATTCTGTGAGATACTGTGATTCATTCTGCAACTATTCCCATTGATCTCAATTAAACAATTTTAGAGAAACATTAAAGTTAAGGGTGGGAGGGAAAGAAAAAGAGCTGCAGCTGATAGGTGTTAATCTTGTTATTTGAGTAGAAGGCGCTCTGGTATTTTATTAATAATCAGTGAAGTGCAAGAGTCACATGCAACAGCTTTTTCAAGACCAGGAGAATGATGATTTGCAAGATTTCATTCCTCTTTTAGGTGATTAATGAAACAAACAGAACATGTCCTCAAATAATCCTACAGACTAGGTTATGTAATAGTACCAATTATAAAAGGTTTTAACAGAAAACAAAGAATTTATGTACTGAAACTATGAATTTTCTTCTTACATTTCCTTAAACTTTTTTTTCTATCAACCACAGATGCAATATTCATAAGCCCATACCCTTCCAAAAATGGATATTTGGGGGCATCTTTTAGAGGGGAAAATGGGTAATATTCCCAGAGAAGCTGCCAGTTATCGTTGAAGCCACCCACATGCTGTCAACATGCTGCTAACATTTTTTTTCTTCAAACTAATTAACACCTTAGTCAAGATGTGTTCACTTTTGTCTCTTGACTTACCTTATATTTTTATATGATTTAAGTCAGAAGTTTGAAGAAATTCTGCAATGAAAGACTGTATGTGCAGGATGATCACCATGTGGAATGGGACCAGTCTCTTCAAGAAAAGCATGAATTTTTACCACAGTTCAATTTACTGCGGAAACAATGACAGCCACATGAATTTGAATTTTTTTTTTAGTTTCTCTACTTCAGTGCTGCCTTCTCACAATGTTTTCAGATGAAACTGTTCACCCCTAAAATATTGCAGCAACTATTGTTTCATCAGAGAGACTGTGAAGATGAATTTTAACTTTTTCTAAAATAGCATAGTTACTGCAGGCTGTTCATTCTACCTTTCATACTTTTCTGACAAATTTTATTCATAAGGGACTTATGATTACTACTTACTATAATATCTATGAGTGAAAGCATTGCAAGAGTCCAAGACCTAATGCCCTCCCCTTGCCTCTGGATGGATTTTCTTAAGAGAATCCACCAACTCCTCGTAGCTGCTATGAGGTCAGAAGACTAAAACTGACAGAGGTAGGGTTTGGAAATTCAGCTCTGATAGATAACACATGTAGCATCTTCCTGGGCTATCTCTTTTAGAATACACAGTGAGAGAGCTGTCAGACCTGGACTATGTAGCAATTTTGTTAAATCTTCGGTTTTACAGATTTTAAAAATTATATCATTTTAACATTGTTTGAATAGACACAATGCAAGGAGGAAGGGAATAAATTCCTTTTTTTTGTTGTTGTTGTTTATTGAGCAAAGAACAGTTGCTGCATTCTGCAGTGGATAGAAAGAAATCAGTAAAAAAGCAGATAAACCCCACACCTTGTCAGACAATTGCATGTATGAAATGGTCTTAATAGCAAAATCAGAGCATAACCTGGATAAAGATAAGAGTAAGAAAACCAGATCTTGAGTCTTCAAATAGATTTTTGGGCAGTTCACTTCACTCCAGTTCCCCCCAGCCTGTGCTTCACTGTGTGAAGTGGGAAAGCTGCAGCCATTTACCAGCCTGGGGAAAAGAAAGCGCGTTTCCCCGAAAGAGTGTGCTTCACAAGCTTCAGCAAGTACTGCTGAGGCTGTATTCCAAACTGGCTTGACAGTGATATGGTCTCCAGCACTGCACCTATCAAACATTAATGAACTCATCCTCACAAACCCTTTGCAAGGCAGGGAATCACTATCTCCCTTTTACAGATGGAGAACTGAGCCACAGCAAGATGCGAGTGATTTGCCTGGGGGAAATCTGTAGCCAAGCAAGGAACTGAACCCAGACCTTTTAAATTTCAGAGCACCGTTCTCAGAGCCTGCAGTTCCAGTCTGATATGCTGGGAAATTTATGAGGCATTGTACCTCTGGTAAGCTCCCAGCACTCGTGCTGTAGCTCAGCACCTCAAAGCCATGGCTGAATTCCACATCACGGTAGGTTTTAATTCAGAGCAAATTCTGTTTCATGATGTTTGCATTACTAATATGATGAATTGCAATTCCTTCTCTAAAAAGATAACATTGCAGTCAGACTTCCCTTTGAACTGCTTGGTTGTTAGTCAACAAACCATCACTTGGAGCTGTGAAGGAGTCCAACTCATTTTCAAAACTCTTTGTCACTGAGATTACATGAATTCACAGCTACATGTGTATTATAAACTTGGTGACACTTTTTTGATGTTACTACAAACTCTGCTTTTTTTATTTCTAAGTTTGCTTAATGAATTTAATATTTCATGTTAGTTCGGTGACTAAAAATGACTTATCCAATTCTGTTAATTCTCACTCCATGAAAGACATCAATCATATTTATTCACTTTAGTGTAGAGATTGTCTATCAAAGGAGAAAAAAAATATTTGAAGGAACAGTAAGATGATGACCTAGCTAATGATTCATTTTTAAGTGTCATTGTGCTTTTGTAATACCTCGTATTTAAAGAAATTTTTCTGATTCAAGCAAATAAAAAATAACCATTTTCCCCTATGTTTCAGTAAATAATTTTATTCCTAGAAGAGGATAAAATGAGAAACTACCAAAGAAATCTTAATGTTTAAGACAGAACACAGGATGAGATCTCTGAAAACAGTTCAGTAAGATCCACCAGGGCAATGCTTAAGAGTGCAAAAGAGAAAATATTGGTACTGTGGTTTATCCATTATAAAAGATTTTTGAACATTGACTGCAACTAGGTGGAGCAGTCAGGGCTCAAGTTTAGTGGTCAGGTATACATGGAGTGACAATGGGCTGCAAAGTATTATGAATAAGATGAAATTTTAAAAAATGCAAATAACCTGGCAGCCCACCTTGATCCTACCTTAAATAAATGAGGATGCTCTCATCCAGCAGTATTGGGCTGCATATTGGCAAACTCAGGTTAAATTACTCCATGGCTTTATTTGAAAGTATTTTTACTGACTTCACAAAACAGAAGAGTGTCTCTTTTTACTTTTGTAAATGGTATTTTCAGAGCAGCAAGCATGAATGTAGATATCAGTTCCTGCCTTTACCACCTTGTGAAGAAGTTTGAATGGTGTCCTTGAGATTGCAGCACGCTGCCCTGGGAAGAGGAGTTTCTATCAACCAAGCTGATCTGCCTTCAGATGAGCAATCATGAAACATTATTTATCATGCAATATATAAAAACAAGCATACATGTATGCATAGGTGTATTTTAATTTTCTTATACATGTAAGTTGGGGTTTTTTACAATCCCGGTAGGCATATATGAGTATATTGTCTGCATATTTATGTACATGCATATGTAGACATGTATGCACTTATACACACACTTACACATCATCTGAAAATACTTGCTGAAGCACAGACAAAAATTGTATTCCCTATGCTCCTACTCATTGAATGGGTATTTCCCTTTTTATATTACACACTCTGTGGTCTATTCAAAGTGGAGCAGTTCCAACAGAAAGGACTACAAGGAGAAAAGCAGAGATATTTATGTCATGACACAACATTTTGCTGAGTTTCCTAGAAATAATGTGACTGTTTAAATGGTTAGATTAAGGAGAATCATGACTGTCGCTTCCTCTAGAAGGCTGGCAAATCAAGACCCATTTTCTTCACTTTTATATTTTGTCACTTTTAAGAAAATATTCCTTTTAAAATTAAGTAGCACAATTAAGTAGTACAATGAAGTACCTTATTTCATGGTCTTCCTTCAAAAAGATTAGCAAAATATCTCTTGACTGAATTGTTTTACTGGGGTTTCTATAACAGTTGTTTTGGTATTAAAGTAGGAATGCAAAATCCATATTTTCACGGCCCTACTGACAATGACAAAAACTGCGCCAGTGCCAGTAATGACAAGCTATGACCACTCCAGTAAATAAGAAAAATGGGGAAACACATCAAAAAGGATATAATCTATTAAACTGAACAAAGAAGACTCCTTAAGTAAAAGAGAGGGAACAATCAATACAGTACAAGTAGAAAAAACACTGTCTGACATTCATCTGGGAGGTGAGTGAAAGGATTGACTAAGGTAACAGAAAGCTGAAGACAATGATTCAGACTGCATCAGGACTGCAGCTGAGGCATAGCTTGTGGGAGCAAAATAAATTGAAGCTCATTTGGAAAAAAAAAAAAAGAATCCTTTCGTGTCCAGGGCTGTTAACAATTCAAATCTGTATAGGGTGCTAAGGCATAAAGCTACTACAGGTGAAACTGGGCCTTTTCTTAAAAACCTCTTTGTAAAAACGTCTATCATTTCTGACCAAAAATCTCTTTTACTACAACTCTGTGACAGTAACAAAACATTTAAACAGAAAAAGCAGCAAATGTAGAGACATATTTTCCTTCTTCAGAATAAGAAATCCAGAGAGGATTTGTTATTCATGGAAAGAGCTGCAGACCTTTGGCACAAGAAGACATCCTGAAATTGTACATAAAGTTTTCTAATCTCATTTTCATTTGAGTAGAAAGACAGTTAGATTTACCAAGAAAGCACCAAGACTCAGTACTCAGACTAAAGGAAAGAGGAAGTAAAGCAGGCACAGCAGAGACCCCTGTAAACTTCAAACACCAAGTAACCTTTCATTCAGCTCTGCCAGTTTTTTAAGTTTTTCAGTAGTTCAAGTACTTCAAGTATCTTGAAGTTCAACACACTGAAGTCATGTCTTCATTGGTATTTGAGTTCAGGGTTACATTTTGAAGCAAACCTGTTGGTCATTCCTTCAGGATATTATATGGAACAGCTGCCATTTTTGGCATGACTGTTCCTGGAACATTCTTGTTTTATATCATCTCCGTGGAAGAATTCAAATTGAAGGGTTTGGTGTGAGCTACTTCATCCAGACCTATGTTATCACAGATACCTTGTCATGTAACGCCCTTTGCAAAACTCCCTCTTAAAAATCCATTAAGGTTTTTGTTTCTCCCCTGTTAAAAAAAAATTCCAGAATTTATTTTGATTTGAAATTCCACTTTTTTGTGATCATACTAATTTGTTCCAGTGTTATCCTTAATTTATATGGTTCTTTAGTCTAGCCTGGTCCTTCAAGAATCCAGCAGAATCCTTTTCTCCCATCAGAAACAACACGTATATTTATAAACAGTAGTATTGTACCTGTTAGGTTTAATTTCACTGTTATAAAGAAGCCTTAAGCCTCTAAATTTCTATATGCATACTTACATCTTGGTTACATCTGTACTTACATCTTCCTTGAATGACAAGATCTCCACTCTGATGATCCAACAGAACCTCTCTGCACTTGTACAAGTTTGAAATAATGTTTCTGTGGCAAAGACAAGAAGAGCACAGCATATGAACAGCGATACTTGTTCAGACCATTTAATGTGCTATCCTGTCTCCCATTGTGGCTTTCCATGATCAAGAAGGGAAAAATAGAAAACATTTTAATAGTTGATCAAAAGTTCTCAGATAAGGTGATTTCTTAAGTCAAGTGCTTTACACTTAGCAAATCTGAATATACCTCACCCAGTCACCATCCAGCCTAGTTGCCTCTTTCCTAAAATACTGTGTTGGACTTGTCCATGTATACAGTACTGTATCATTGCTCAAACCACAGAGAGGGGATCAGTGCATTTTCTTGGAGATTTTTGGGACCTGAGAAGAGTGAGAGAACACTGGTTATTACTTAGCACGGTAGCTTTTAAAATCAGAAAGGAAGGTGGTTGCACTAATTTTATCTCAAATTTAAGGATTCATTTCTTAAAGATCAATGTTCATTGGGCTGACTAGATGGTACCTCCTATGGTAAGAGGGAAATACCAAATTTTGGGTTAAGTTTGTCATGCAGGTAAAAGAAGTGTGTGGGTTATCAGCTGAGTGTTAACCCTGACAGTTACTCATGGCAAACAGAAATACTTGAAAAGGAACAGCAAAATACGTAAAAAGTCATAAAAATGCACCTCTTTTAAATAGAAAAGGTAGTAAGATTTCATATTCCCTTTTGATATTTAGGATGAAACAGTAAAGACACTCCTATAATTCCAAGAGCACATGGAAAACCCAAAGGCTATAATTCTAATTAATTCAAGGACTGCGTCTGCACTTGCTGCTGTTGCTTTTTAGCTCCCACTGTTAAGTTATGTGCATTTTAAATGAATATCTCATTTTCAAAACTGAATGTTGGCACAAGGTATGTAATAGCTACTAGCGATATTACTGAATATGAGACAGTTAACAAGGTAGCAGCTTTAGCAAAACACATCTTGATGGAGGAGAAAGGGAAAGAAACTTTAGGAATGAATTGCTGTCAAATGAGTGATATTTTTAAATTTAATTTTATATGAAAGATTAAAGGAAGAATGCAGTATAAATTACCCAATGGATACTATCTGAAGTTGTCTTAGTATTAATATTATCTTGCACTCCATATTTCTCATATGGTTACAGGTTGCAAAATCAGGCTACAAATTAAAAAAAAAGAAAAAAAAATTAAAATCAAAATGATCTAGACATTCTGTCCTCCTACTCAGCTTCTGCTATGGCTGATACTATTCAGAAAAGTGTGAAAAATTTTCTGTCCTTCCAGGAAGGAGGACAGAAAGGGAATGAACCTATTTGCCAACTGGAAGTATGAATATATAGCTTGAATTGGCACATTCAATGGTTTAGAATTGACATAGGTGGAGCAAAAAGTTCCCTGATGTCTCTAATGCCAAACATCTACTGGGCTGAAGACAATTATGAAAGTCAGGAATATAGAGTAATATTCAAATTCCTCAAATTATATATAGCTATAACCTATACACCATCTATAACAACCTAAGCTTATAGATCTTGTTTTATTGATGTGTACTTTATACAGTTTCATAAGCCTTCATACTGATTCTAATATTTTATATATATATATATATGTGTATGATTGACTTGAAGCTACAGCCCTTGGCTTGGTGTAAGACTGAGTTTAAAAACAAATTTTCATCATATTAATATTTTAATGAAAATCCAGTATATGTAAGGGCAAATTTTAAACTACTGAAACTAATATATGGGACAGCTGCTATAGATGATAAGCTGACATATGTGCATCCTTACCAGAGACAGCAGTCCAGGGTGAGGGGCACATTAATTATAGCTAGAATTTTGGAAAACCAAATGGACCCTTGAATATCCAATCAGCCACTCAAATCTTCTTTCAATAATAGTTTGAGCCTATTCTTAATAACACCATCTGTAATTATAAGATTTCTCAGTTTAACTGATCATCAGCTTTTCAGAATTTACAGGTTTTGACTAAGGAAAAGCTGTCCTAACTTTTGCAAAATGTGTAGTCCAATGCTTACTTTGAAGTATAAAACGTGAAGAGATGTATACCACCTGGTAAATTTCAGTCATTTAAATTTCACATTTAAATGACATTGGATACAGTGAGCAAAACAGGAACAAATGTTCCTGTTATTCTCAACACATTGTTAAGAGCAACTGACAATCTGCTTTATTTACATATGGCATTTCTTTAATGTATTTTTCATTCTCTTGATTCATTGGGAGGAACTTGTGCTGTAGTTATGATATTTTGCATTTATAAATACTGGAAAAATAATTATTGTAATGCTTCTTGCTGAATGTTTCTGTGTCAAATGTATGGGACTATTCACTGTGTTTTCAACAACAAACTCGTTGTGGATGTCATTCAAAATAACAAAACTGATTTCTTGATTTACAGTTTCATGATTGTATCTCCAGTGTTTCCTCCCATATACTGCATTGAAAGATTATATTCTGCAAGGAAACCAATGGAATACAAATATCTCTTCTATGTGTAAACATTGCATTATTTAACAGAGGAATATTACTAACATGCAAAAAAACAGCCAAAAGTTGAGAGGGATCAGGATTAAGGATGCATATTTAATATCAAATGAGTGCTTTTTTTTCTTGCAGCAGAGATTAATTACAATTATTAATTACAACATCACACAATGTCCAAGTCTTGTTTTGTATTGCCACTTATAACAAGACAAGAACAAAATCATTAATTTTTAGAGTTAATGAAAGTTCAGGAAAAATTTGTGAGTTAATTTAACCCGAAACTAAACTTAACAATAAAATATGAATTTTACTCCCAAAATTTAGCATTTGTCAAGCTTACAAAATCATTGAAAGGGCAGAGACAGACAGTGAAACAGAGCATTCAGTCTGGAAGCCAACAGCTCCTGCATTGCTTTTCTTTTTTCATACATGTAGATGGTAGAAGACCAAAGGGAGAAAGGAGTGAGAACTGGATACTTTTTTATTTCATTGGTGTTAGCTATCAAAATGGCCTGCCATGCTCTGATCTCTGTAAATGCAAGATTTATCATCTGGACATGCAGTAAAGAATGCAATAAGAGGGTTCAGCCCTTATGCTTTTCTGAAATGGTAAGCAATCAGGATGGTATTATCCATAAATGAGCCCAAAAATCACAAAATACAAACACACTGTTTTCCCACCTGTTGTCTGAATTGTAGCAGAATTCTGAAGGCTGGGTTTGTGTTTGCTATTTATAGATATGAAAACATTATTAAAGGATGTTTCTGCTGTGTTGAGGTCCTGACATGCTGGGTCTGTAAAGCAAGTATTTGGCAAGGTATCAACCAAGTAATTAATTTAAACAGTAATGTTATCTAAATGGAATCAAGTACAGAAATATGAGCCAAAACTCTTGGACTCTCTCTTTGATACCTGTTGTACATGGGATGTGTTAGTTTTCCCCTGAATGAAAATCAATGCTTTGACTAATTTTGCATTGACATTGGGCTTGTTCTAAGAAGAAAGTTGAGCACATGAATAAGCACATAAAAAAGGGAAATTTGAAGTTATTAGGCCTTGTTTTGCATGTTTCTATGTTTATTGGTCTGGCTTCATAGAACTGCTGTCACTTTCATCAAGTCAAAGTGTTTGAAAAATTTTGTAGAAGATTTCTAAATGCGAAAGGTTCTGGATGCAGAATTTTAATTTCTGGTAAATTTTGAGAAAATATTTTAGACAAGTTGAAGAAAAAACTCTCTTTTCTTGCATATTTATGTTTTCTGAGCCATATAAAGAGTTGCAAAAGCAAATGATTGAGCACTCTGGAATAATTCCAGAGTGGGGACTGAATTAATTTTAGGGATGACAACAAATAAAAGAAAATATGAGAGAAGTTACCGAAAGTAACTGAATAGAAGGAAAACACTGAAGAATATGTAATGCTTTGCTTCAGAAGCTGTTCTCTTTTTGATGCAATACATTAGGGAAACATTACATTAACCATGCAAGTGGAAACATCTAGGACCTCAGGAAGGATCTGCCTGCAAAAGATTAATTACATCGCAGTAATCACACTTGTATTATCTATTTCTTAAAACTATGATTCTAGGATATCTGGAGTTTCAGCTGATGTTTGTGAACTATGGGCTCCTGCACTTTGATATCACAGAATCTTTAAGGTTTTAAAGGGTTTTTAATACCATCAAGTCAAACCAAGAATGTAACTCCCATATTCACCATTAAATCATGCCTTCAAGTGCCATAACCACGTGTTTTGAATATTTCCAGGGATGGTGACTCCATCACTTCCCTGGGCAGTCTGTTTCAATGCTTTATAACCTTTTCTGTGAAAAAAAAAAAATCATAATATCCAATCTAAACCTCTCCTGGCGCATCTTGAGGCCATTTTCCCTCACCCTGTCACTTGTGACCTGGGAAAAGAGAATGATACCCACCTGGCTACACAGCCTCCTTTCAGGGAGTTGAAGGGAGCAATAAGAACACCCCTGAGCCTCTTTTTCTTCAGGCTACATAACCCCAGCTTCCTCAGTTGCTCCTTATCCAGCTGGTGCTCCAGAGCCTTTACCAGCTCCACTGCCCTTTCCTGGACATGCTTCAGCACCCCAATGTCCTTGTAGTCAGGGGCCCAAAACTGGACAAAGGATCTGAGATGCAGCTTCAACAACTATTCTAATTAAACACAATGAAAAGTATTTCCCCCTAAATACATGCTTGTACTGGTTCTGTCTTGACCCTGCAAACACAGAAGTGGTCTGAGTCTACCCTCTGCACATGGTTTTATATTTTAATCACCACCTGTGACAGGGCAGAAGGTCAAGGAAAGGTTGTTGCCAATTTTTTATTCTACGTCCACGTTTAGAAAACGTCTACGTTTTCTAAAGTTGGAACTGAGATTCACTGAAATTTATAATCTCTAAATGCAGTCTATTATTTCACAAAAACAACAACAATGTATGCATATAAATATCCGTTTAAAGTCTTAGCACTTTAGAGTATCAGAGTTTGAAACTCTGCACTAGTCTGCCTCTAGCACAGACTCCATCACTCTCAGTCCTGCTGATCCCTGGGTTGAGCAGCTCTCCCAGTTTGTCAGGGCAGGACACAGTAAATCCCACATCTCTGCTGCCTTGGACTGACCCACCTTTCCTGACCTCACTGCTGCTTTTGTAAAGCACATCCCCAGCATTATCTGGGGATTTTTATGTCTCCTCAGCTTTGCTTCCTTTGTTTTATTCCACATTTCTTTTCTCTTTTGTTTTTCTCTTTTCACTGACATAGACATGCCCTAACTGTTATTTTCTCAGCTTCCAGTTTGCCTCAGAGACCCAGCTGCTCTCCTTATCTCCCTTACACCCTCTTTTCTCCTCCTCTGCTCACTAACTTCTCCATGTATGGATGCATCAAGAGACATACCAGGCTCCAAATGTGAAACAGGAGATACCTACATTGTGATAAGCTCTCACAAACAAACAGGCTCCATATGAGAAACAAGGAAGCAAATCGATGCATATTGAGAAATCTGATATACATTTCCCTCATTCATTGATGTGCTACTTTTTCACTCTGAAGGTCTTGCTGCAAGGACTCTTTCACAGTGGTCATAGATTTTATAATGAGAACAGCTTGCCTTACCACAGGTTAACAGATTCCTGCATCCCTGCACTGAATACCTTCTGGTCTTTACCTCATCACAGGCTATTTTTTACCCTTTTTAATAACCCATATTAGGAGGTTCAGTTTATCTGTAGCTGTCACTCCACCTTCTTTGTCATACCTGTAAATTTGCTCTAGTTGCTTCCCCTGGAAACTTAATTTTCCAGTTTCATTTTAGGCGCTTTCCAATACAGTCCATAATCATCAAAAGCTTTCTTTTTTTTTTTTCAAATCTGCATGGATTCCTCTTCACCAAACCACAGAACCTGTTCAGCTTCATCCATCTGGACCTGTCAGCTGTCTTAGTATTACCAGAAACACTCTTTCTTAAAATAATATTCTCTGTTGGTGCCCATGACACCATCTTCTGATTTTCATTCCCTTCTTCTCTCTCCAACTGTTTCTTTGGCACAGCCTTTAAAAATCCTCCTCTGTCTTCCCGTCATTTTCATTGACAGTTTCTGTTTTTTCATCTCCTCTACTTCTATAATTTAATTCTTGGTAATGTCCAACCACAAAAAAAAAAAATCCAAAAACCAAGACTATAAAACAAACCACAAACAACAACAACAACAAGACCCCAGAATCCCACTCTAATTCTATCTCTGACATATGATCTTGAATTTTCATCTCTTAGTTTGAACTCATTGCAAAAACAGACCCCTGGTTTGGCCCCATCACACTGAGCACTGAAGGAAGTTCTTGAATTTGACAATCACTAAAAAAAAATTATTGAAGAATTAGGACCTGTGTCAGTGAGAAATAAGCCCGCTAGGCTTCCTTTTACAGAGTTAAACAGTTTTAAAAAGCAAGTAATTTATATCTTGTTGCAACACATATTGATGATTGCCAGTAGAAGTGAGAGATGGAAAAATAATCAGCTGGAGATCCTCTGCAGAGTATTTTGAATTTCTGAGTGATCTCAAGCCATGTATTCCATTAGCAATCACAGTCATGGGGTGCTGTGAATTTAGACAGGGCAATCCAGGAGGCTGCTGACCCATCTGTCCACCCCACCTCCCTGCCAAGCACACCTGCCATAACAGTGGCAGAAAAAATGAAAAAATGTATGCAGTTGACATGTGATTTTTAACCACAAGCAAGGCTGGGATCACAACAGTTGAACAGGATGAACTGCAGTGAGCAAGGCACTAAAAACACATCTGCTTCTGCCTCACTATCCAAAACATCCCTAACTGGTGGTGAGGAAGAAAGTCAACTCCCAGGGGAAGAGGATTGTTTTAAGTCACAATAGCTTTTGGCCTTCCTGAACTTGAGTCTTTATATGACCATTACTTCCTTTCATGCTTTTCTCTGGTACCCTCAAGACATCAGAGTGGCTGCCTGGGTCAGTGCTGGGACAAGCATCAAAAGAGGAGCCCACGCGTGCGGTTTCACAGAATTTGCACTGCATGGTATCCAGCAAGGGGAGGAAAGAATCTGTGCTCAAATACCTCAGTGATATAGAGCACATTGAGCCTATTCTGTGTCCTCTGACCCAAGAAAACCCAGGCAAATCCACATCCTGGCTGATGTACCAGGAGCAGGATGCTCTGCTGCCAGCCCTCCCAGCACCCACAGAGACACCACACAGTCACTGCTAGACTATTAGTACCTAAACTAATTATTAAAGATGTATCTTTTACACATCTTAAAAACAGCAATGACTTGTACATAGTGCTAATTAAACCTAATTTCATCATGTGTTTGCAGTCATTAGTGCTCATTGCTGAGGAATCCATTATTTATCCATTAAAACAGTCCTCCTGTTCTTGGCACAGAGAAGTACCAGATGAAAGGTTAATTTTTGCATGTTTAAAGTTCGGTGAGGACAATGTAAGCATGGAAATTAATTTCAGTGACGCAGCAAAACAATAGGCAATTCAGCTGCATAGCAATCTTCTTTACCCTTTTAGCTCATAGGAATTCAAAATTTCATTGAATGAAATTCATAGTTTGAGTAATTCTTGCTAGGTTATACGATAAGAGCTCATCTGCAAGCCCATAAAGAAGCACAGAGGCACAACAGTCAAAAAGTCCCTGGACTCCTTTGTTAAACATTTTGTTATGCAGCAAGTTCCTCCCTGCCCTCCTGACACAGTATTCCAGCTTGGTAGAAACCTCTTGTGCTTCCTGAGTGCTGATGAGACATGTAGGCTTCTCAGATAAGGATGCAAGAGTCTGAGACAGACGAGTGAGCCAGCAGAAGGAAAATAGGAGGGCCCTGCTTCACATCCTGCACCTCCCAGAAGAGACACGGGTTGATCCCTTGGAAGCCTTTGGGCTGGGGCTTCCAAGAGAGTGTGAGGACTGATCACAAGTGCAGAGAAAAAAAGTCTCTGAGTGAAGCATGGCCATGTTTAGGTATTTGCTAACCTGGCTAGTCCTTCATTTTAGCCAGTGGAATAAACCAATCACTCAGAATGTGTGAAGTGAAGTGTCAAGAACAGTAAACGAAGGCAACTGATAAATGATGTGTTGGAAGAAGGAAACCACTACTGCAGAGAACAAGGCCAGCAATGTGG
The DNA here is from genome assembly GCF_008360975.1 of Lichenostomus cassidix. Taxonomy (NCBI): domain Eukaryota; kingdom Metazoa; phylum Chordata; class Aves; order Passeriformes; family Meliphagidae; genus Lichenostomus; species Lichenostomus cassidix. The sequence continues at coordinate 44,338,625 of NC_139483.1, read as the reverse complement.
CTGAAAATGGGAGCTTAAAGCTGGTGCAGGTTTGGAACAATATTTGTATTTGCTTTCTCCAAACGTGTCATTTTGAGCAATTGAAGTGTGCTGTTTATTCTCAGCAATCGTCTTTTCATTTTCATTGCATCACATGGTATTAATTTCGTATTGCAGAGCTCCTCAAACAGATCATACAGTTAAAATTATTAATTTCAAAGAAAAAAGTTGACATTGAATCTGTTTGCTGAATTTGCTGGAACTTAAACAACTTCTCAGATTTGTTTTAGGTTTTTAATTTTTTTTTTTTCTACATAGGAAAATGAAGCATTTAAGTGCCAATGCAAAGGAAACTATTTCGACATTCAAGGGCTTTCTGATAAATGATGGAGCAGAATACTTAAAGCTATTATTGCATTTCCCCTGCAGTCCAGTGCTGCTTGTACTAAAGAAATAATTGCCACTAGGAATGCATAAAGCTCACTCTGTTTGATTCTCAGTGAGAGAAATCTAAAGTGTTCAAAAGACATCACCAAGAACCTGACCAACTGTGTTTGCATAACAAATGCTTGGCAGCCATTTTACTTCCAGATATTCTAATGTGTGCTGCCTTCAAAATGTTGAAAGGGATTTCTTAAGCTTCTGTGTTACCAAAGTATAAAAGTTTTGACATATTACCACTAGTTTTTTCCCCACAAAGCATCCTGAATCCTCCCATCATTTTTGTCTAGAAACTGTTGAATAATTTCATGTTATTTCTGTGGCACAGAGCTATCAGGAATTTTATTAGTACGTGACAAAGACTTTGAAATGTGGATGGGAGTCTGAAGAATTTAACCTAAATGAGAATTATTAAAGAAAAATACTAAACCTAAAGAAAAAAATTGTTTGGAGTCAGACAGAAGTTATCTATATTTATTTCTAACATTATTTTTTCCAAAACTTCTGATTCAACTACCTAGGAAAAAAAACACAAACCAAAACATGATAAAAACTCACCATTTCAGTACATTCATCTCAGAGCGAGAGGTGGATGAATTTTTAAATATTATACTAAAATCCCATTATCCTGATACACTGTGGTAAAATATTACCAGCAATTTAAGCACTAGCAAAATCCATAATCACAATATGTATACCTGATATCAAACAGCCTGTTTCTAGTTAGCAAATGACTACTTTAACCTTGCACTCATGCACAATGTCAAAGTTTTTGGGTTTGCTCTTGAGTTGTTGGAAATGATTAACACTTTGTTGTGTTTCTGAAACAAAATAGCATCATTACAACCTATGACTTTAAAGAAGCCACTAATGCTCATCAGTTACATCTCATTTCCATCATAGGAATGTGCAAACTACAAACCTACAAACTGTGACAACAGATGACTGAATGTTGCAACAGGCAAATGTCTTCAGAAAATATCAGCTGTTAAATGCAAGGGATTATGGCAAATACAAATACCTTTGGAGCTTATAAATTTATTATTTCTACAGCTATGTAGAACAGACTGCAGGTATGGGGGACGTTTGTGAAGACAAATGTCTGTGTTGCAGCAGGAGTGACACTGGAGAGCTGAGCTGGAGGAAGATGGAAACAGGAGCAACCAGAGGAACAGTTCCATTTAAGAGTGGTTTGGGGTGCCTGGACAGATGAAGCCCCTGCTCACAAGTGAGGAAGGAAAGATGGAGATTTAGTCTATTCACTACAGAACAACTCACTGTAATCAACTTCTTTGTGATCTTTGAAAAGGATGACATCCTTCAGACACTCTGCTCTGTGCAGTAGAAATCAAATGGCCTTCAGTCTTTACTCAGACATAAATACGAGTGAGATTCACTCCCCAGAAAATTTTGTCTTCTCTGTTTGGTTAGTCAGTAGCTATATACAAGGAGAAAAGATATAATGTCTCTCTTTTCTTCCCACCTACACATAACTCTTGACCAGTTGTGCACAAAGACACACTTTAAGAAAGGAAGCCTTCCAGCAATTGTAATCATGGTTGGCAGAAACCTCACAGGTGCATGATTCATATTAATGCATCAGGCACATTTCTGACTAGTAGTGCTGGAAAAGGGCAAGTAGAGTAATTGACTTGCACATATAAATGGCATTTTAATGCCTTTTTTCAAATTTAGGAAGCAATAAACAAATCAGTAGTTTTACTACATAAGAAGCATTAATGCATTACCTGAAGAAAAAACATTAATATTGCTGAGTGACGAGAATATTGCTTCAGACAAGAATACTGCTGCTTCTTGGTCAGTCTGTGCAAAAAGTTATATATTTTATGTCAAGATGAGTTTTCTGGAGGGTAAACTTCTAAATTAGTTTTTAATTCTTCCTTTTGAAAATGTCTTTCTGAGCTCTTTTAAAATGAAATTAGGACTAATGAAGATCAGGAGAGGAATTTAAGTTCAAATACACTAAAATAGTTCAGTAGCTAAATTCAGAGGAATTGTGTGCATCATGTCATTCTTCTTATTTCCATTGACATTCAACCTTCTGGATGACTTAATATTTATAAAATCAAATAAAATAATGCAAAAGCCCATACAGCAGCTTTATGATCCCCCACACAGACAGTCTGACACAAAGTGAAAAACTGCCATTAAAACTTTGATAAGTGTTATACAGTCATGTATTAGGTTGGACAAGAGTGAAACAAACACCCTTAGGAAATGCATCATTAGCAATGTTGAAGGGTATATGAAAGAGTTATGAAACTTTCTGCTTTCCTTTTTTATTTGCATCAATATTTCATATTAAGATGCCATGCCCTGGTGCAGTCCCAGCAATATATCTAAATGCTGTCTTTATTTGTAATAACTTATTTCCATATTTGGCAGAAACTCTCAGTAGTGTTCCTGTCTGCAGCTTCAGATCTCAGTACAGTAGTGCCACAAGATTTAAGCTGCAGGATTTAAACTTCCATCTTTGTACACAGATCTTGAAAAAGAGTTTACTTCACCCTTAAAATATCAGAGTTTTGACTGTAGTATGCATTCAAAAAAGATATGCTAGATGGTTCTCTAAACCAACAGAGGTTAGTGCATCCTAGGAGCTGATCTAGTCCAAGTTTCCAGAGATCTTCCCACCTCTGGGAGTTACTGAGGGCACACAAGTCTGAGTACATTATTTATGAAGAGTTAGAGGAGTCCTCTTCTTGCAGAAAATGAGTAGTGAAAGGTGACTACAGGCATGAAGGAGGTCACATACTTGAAGAATGTGTAAGAGGAGAAACAACTTAAGGGGGGAAAGAATATTTCCCCCCTGCAGCTTCTAAGCTTCTAAGCCTTGTTAGTCTATTTTTAAATTTCATAGGAAGCACAAAAACTAGTGTGGCCAGTAAACTATTGAGTTATCTCACCTCTCCTTCATGACCTTTTTAGCTACTACTTATTTCTCTCAGCTTTCCTGTCTCATTGCTTTACAGATAGAAAACTGAAAGGGGTCCAAGACAGGAAAATTTAATAGCATCTATATTGCTGCAGAACTTTCAGGTACCTCTGACTGCTGACAAAACAATGTTGCATGAGGAGCAGAAAATAAAGCAAGCTAGTGAGTTTGTTTTTTTTTTTTTCTATAATCCTTGTGAAATAGAAAAATTATCTTTGAATTTCAAACAAAAAAATAAAAAAGATGGATTGCTTTCATTCTCATTTTAAGAAGGCAGTGACATAAAAAAGTATCCACATGGATTGAAGCCATAAAACTTTACAGGAACTTGCTGTCAAATGAAGAAAAAATTACTTATTTGGCATAAGATAAGCAAATTTCTAACAAAGAGAAAATTCACAGCAAAAAGCTAGGAGACAGTCAGAAATGCCAGTAGTTCTTTGAGTATTCTTACCTGGTTTTGTTCCACTTTTTCCACTGGCTTAAATCAAAGTCTATTTATTTTAAGCAACTGAATAATTACCTTATTTTCTTTGTATTGTTGAGTTGAGGAAAACAGGTGAGCTTTTCCCTCCTCAACTGGTGTATTCCCAAGTTTTCTGAACCCTCACAAATTCATCTTACAGAAAAGAAAATCAGCGTCTGCAAAGAATGAGCCTCTTATAAGGCTACAGCCAAAAACAGACTAGAAAATTTTGCTGACAGTGATAGTAAAGTATTTCTGACCTTCAGGCTGCCTGTTGTGTTAAGTCTAGCATTACTTTTAAGAATCAGATGTGCCCCATCAGAAATGTCATTTGTTCTGCGAGATATTTCTATTTGTCCCTTAAATTGACACCAAGTATTGTCTTGACTGAAAATTTATTTCATGTAAAACTTTAATTATTTTAAGTTTCATATTGTCCTTTAGGTTCTTGACTGAGCATTGTAATACTGTGATGCTAATTCTTGTTTCCTTCCAGCTGACTAAAGCATGAATTTTAAGTACCTTCTAGCTACATAAAAAAGCGTTTTACTGCACAAGTACACATTCATAAGAGTAGCAGTTCATTTAATGTCTAAAAGACTGCCTTTTCCCTTGCCTGTTCTGCATAAACTCTCTCCATCAGGCATCTACATGCTTTAAACAGCTCTGTAGTGGTAGAACCTTATGCATTTTGACTTTTTCAAGCAGTATTAAAAAAAAGCATTAACATCAAAATTGTCTCAGTAAGTTCTAAATTTGCTTTTAGCCTTCTTGTGTTCTTTGATTTTACCAATATCTAGCATGGTCCCAGATGCTTGTCACAAGCAGAAATATATCATACAATTATTTTGACATAGCTCATGGGTGATATTAATATAGCTTTATTGTATTTTACATTTTTGAGTTTTGTCCACTTGACTACTATACCATACAGTGATTGCAAACTGAAGTGTCATATTTTCATTAAGATTTGGGTTTTGCCTATATATTCTTCTTTTTCTTCTTGTGTTATTTCTTAATAAATGTCTCAATATCTGCACTCTTCATGGGTAATGCAGACATAGAACTGCTACAGCTGAGGTTGAAAGACAGAATCAAATTTAGGCCTTCAGCTGACAAGAGTATGTTCCAGGTCAGGTCTGAATTAGATTTAAACCTTTTATTGCAAGTCACGATGAGAACACTTATTTTTAAAAATAGCAGGCTTTTTAACTGAATGTGTTTCAAATAAACCATACGTTAAATACAAGACAGTGAGAAAGTATTTTTTTTCTTCTTTTTAAAGACTTTCCACATTTCAAGTGGAAAGTCTAACTTTTCTTTAACAAATATGATAAAAAAATGTAGGAGAAAAATAAAAAAGAAAAAGGACTGTATAATTAAATAAATAATAAAACTGGTTTTTTTCCATTTTCCTATGTCCCTGGTGCTCTGATTTCACAAGATCTGCACCCACCCAATCACTCTTCCCCTTTGGCCCTACCTCCCCAGTTCACTCTTGAGAGCATTGGGAAATACAAAATATCAAATAGTTTGCAAAGGTTGAGAGGTATGCCTGCTTATGTGATTCAAAAAACCCCAGGTTCTGCAGAGTCACAGATGGAAACTAGATCAGCCCTACAGAACTTTTATTGTTTTTCCCATATTGGCTTTTAGACAGCTCCTATTTTTTCTTTCTTCCAGGAACTCCTCATATATAGGATATACATCAAACATCTCTGACTGGAAAAGAAATTATTCAGACTCATTGCCACATAACAGCTCAAGAGTGAACCTGTTCAGAGGAATGTTTGCAAGGACACAGCCTACTGCTGGATAATAAATTACAAATATTTCACAGACCAAGTTCTAAAGCAACCATAACTGTCCACAAATTTAGTGAAGTCATTGTTTAGTCAAAGAAAACCATATCAATATCTGTTGTAACAATTTGGAATAATATGACTTGCCATTTGGTTGCAGTTTCATGCTGAGAAACCCAATAAACAACATGGCTTCTTCCAGCCAGCAAAGTATTTCTACTTACTTTATGATTATGGATAAAAATTCCAACTTGAAAGAAGAACATTTCTATTAGATAAACTTCTCACATAACGAAATGGCGTTTTTTTGAATAAATGAATTTCTAAAAGTGTCAGCAGCATCTATCAGTCAGACAGGTTGGCTGGTTGGTTAAATATTCATAGGAACTTTGCAGTAATCCTTAAACTCCTTAAGCCTTTTGAATTTTCAGTAGGCCAACTACTACACTGGGATTTGCTTGCAGCACTCACTGACTGCTTCCTAAAAGGAGCTACAAGAAATAGTAAAAAATCATGCCATTGGAAAGGTTTCATGGTTCATCTTAAACATTGCAAATTGTCTCTTTTCCCTAAAACATGTAATAATTCCTAAGTCTGATTTTCAATGCAAGCAACAAGCTTGCACAGAGCACATTGACCATACTTTGACTTCTACATTTATTCACTCAAGTAGTCTCAGATACATCTATTTCAGACCATGAAATAATAATTTAGGTCATTATTAATAAAATTGCAATATACCATAGAGTCTTGATGTTAGTAGGAGAAAAACTCCTAATCTTAATATTCATATTTTACAACAAGCATTATTACTCCACAGAAAGCTCTGTGCAATCCTGTTAGAAATTAAACAATTTTATTATAAATTAACTATTCAAATAGGTGAGCACCAGAACAGAAAATACACAGACCTGAAACCAGAGCATTTTTCTAGAAGTGGACCTGAAAGACATTGATGATTAAGATAGACTTGCATTGGAAATCTGTGTCTTGTTAAATATGTGTAACAGTTTATTTTAGGAAGTATGTTTTTAATTTGCTTGTAATGTCTCCATAATTTAGTCATAGGTTTGACTTTCATATGATGGGGGTCTGAAATTGCCTGAAATCTTTCAGCCTAAAAAAAACCCCACACTGAAAAGAATACCATGGCAAATGTTGTGTTTTGTGTTATCTTAAAAACAGAAACACATAGCAGTTCTGATATTCACTGCATTGGCAATTTAAAGCAGCATAGTCAAACATGTAAGGAGGGCTGTTTGACACTGCAGGTACGTGTGCCATTTTCCCTCCTGTTCCATTAGACTTTTCAAATTAAGGAAAAGTGCAGATGCCTAAGGATGTGGGGTACTGTACAGTCAGGAGATGGGCTTCATGTCCCCACCCAACAAAGTTTCCCTATGGTCTCGCTACCCATGACTAGGAAATTAAACATGCTCATAACCATTTGCTGCAAATGAATGTATGCCACAGAAGTGCTGAATAGATGAGCAAAAACTCATTTTGATGATCAGACACTGTTCTCGAATTAACAGAAGGGACTTACACATGATCAAACTTTTCTATCACTTCCTTGACCATGATGGAGTCTCTTACAGGCACAGTTTCCATTCTGGCATGGCCTACAGGAGGTTCACTGGTCAGCAGAAAGAATCTGGGGTGTACCAGACTCTAAATGTTCTCAAAACACTTTCCTCTCCCCTTGTTATGCCCCAAGCTTGGTCAGAGAGTGTTTTAAAGGGGCTGAAGTACTATGAGACACTCTGTGAAGCACAGTAGGACAACAAACTTCTCAGGAGGTCGAATTGCAAACTTTTACTTGCAAACTTTAGAGAGAAAAGTTCTTAACAAATTTTAAATCAACAATTAGTTGTCTTGAACCAGTAATCATTTCTCTGGTTCCCCAGGCTATTTCCTGTAAGGAAGTGATTTCTGTGCAATAAAAATCAACAATTTTATACAGATTTGTGGAAGTGTAATCTATTTAAAGTATTTTGTGGCAGTGGATGCTTAACAATCCCATCTTTCCAAAACCATTATTGCAATTTCTTAGCCTTTGTACTCTATAGGCAATTTTACCAAAAAGGTTTTCCTTCCTGACAAATATATAGAAATATAATGTTTTGGGCATCTGGTCAACTGTTTTTCTAATTAATTTCTTCCCAAAGTCAGGATGTGTGTTTGACTGGGGCATCCTGCCCCAGTCATCCAGCTTCAAGCACTGCCTCTGAGGAAGACAGGTTCCTGTCATGCTGTCAGGGCAAAGTAGACAGCCACCTAAAATTCCATGCAGCCATGATCCTATTTTCTTCTTTTAACAGTCTGTTAAATTTTTTCTGTTTAATAATGACTTCATGACTTCAATAATAACACCACCACTGATATCAGTGTTTTGGCCTAGGCATCCCTTAAAATTTTATGTAAATCTAAGAGACGAGTATGCAAGACAGAGCCTCTGACATAAAGCTCTAAAGGATGAAGCCTCCCTATATTCAAATAAGTGAATCTCCTTTGCTTTTTGGAAACTTTCAAAGTAAAAACATTTTGCACATTGACAATGGAATGATGAAGAGCCTCACAAAATAAGAAGAAAAAACCCACCTGAAATCATAGAGCACACTTAACTTGCCTTTTTATCTCTTCTTTGACAGAGTTTTGGCTGGCTGCAATTTGCTTTCTCCTCATGTCCTGCAGAGGACAGCAGATTTGTGGATGAACGGATTAGGCAGACAGAGATGCTTCTCCAGTTCCTCTCATTTTTCTTTGTCACCTCAAGTGGAGCAGGAGTCACTCTTGCTGGCAGTGGTGTCACTGCTGGCTGTGGTCTCTATGATAAATCCTTTTGCACAAGTCCCTTGTGCTTCTAACTCATCCCCACAGGACCCATTTAGCCACAATTGTCTTAGTTTGCAGTATTTTGCAGAACCTAAAGTATTAATTCTGAAATCAATAATGTTTTTCTGTATTATAATAATAATTTAAAAAAAACAACCTAGAGATAAGAGAAAATTCTTAATTGAAAAGGGGAAAAAAAATAGCAGCTGTAACTGCCAGAAGACACGATTTTTTTTTTCTCCAGTTTCTGACAGTTAAAGTCACCATAGGGTTCTCTGGAATATGATATAACAGAGAACACATTTCAGAAAGCACATTATCATTTTCTGTAGCACTGAGCAACCATACCTTTCAATGCCAATGGGACATAAAGTTTATTTGGAAGAAAGATGTGCAATGCAATTTGCTTTCGCATTGCTTTCTGTCTTTAAGATCTAACTTCCTCCTTCTGGCTCCTCGGACCAGACCATCGATCATTCTGCATTCTGGAAAATAGAAACAAACCTCTCTCAGGAGCTGCCTTTAGGGATGTATGAATTCCAATATGTCTCCAAATAACCTTCTGTAGTTGTAGTCAAACACTGTATTTGCTGTCAGGTGCCCTTCCAGCTGCATTTGCTCATGAAGCAACATGGCTGAAATAAACACAAAAAATTTCAGTCAAGCACCAAGCATCCTTTAAGTCTTGAAGGAATATTTCTCCCAGCAGTTTCTGAGGTTCATTAGTACTGATTCCTCTGCCTCCATGATGGTTGGAGGGTGCATGAGACAATATTTATAGGGAGTAATACTATCCTACATCAACTGGAAAAATGGATAAAGCTGTCTTCAGGCACTGTTCTATTATTCTATATTCTGTCCGTTCTCCTATTCAGCCATTAGTTTTTTATCTCACCATCTCTATTTGAGTCTGACATTGCTTTTCTCTGCATAGCACTTCAGCTCTATACCCAAGAGTATTTGGAGCAAGGATGATCCTTTAACAGCTATCATCCATGTTTGCAAAGGAAATACATTTACAATATGTATATATACATACCATTATCTTCACAATCTCTGCCTGGAGGATTAAAGATCTACACACAATTAATTACTTAGAGACATTTATACAAGAGTGTTCTTCAAACAAGCCATCCAAGGATTAAAGATAAAACAAACAAACTCTGTTTACAGCACCACTGCATCCTCTAATCTGGGGCCAGAAGAAGAGGAGGCAGAATTTTTAAGACAGTCCTCAGTGGTGTGATGAGGTAAATCATTCATCATTCATGAGATTGTGTTTCTCACTAATTACATACATTTCTCAGAATGTAAGTTATTCCGCAAAACAGGGAAGCAATTAATTATTCACACTTGTTCACCCTCTTCTGCGAGTAGATGTACCTAAACAGTAGCATTTGTATTCCATAAATACAGATGCTTGAAAATTGGATGATCACCTTTACTAATTATAGAAGCATAGAATATTTTGAGTTGGTAGGGCCTTTAAATATCATCTAGTCCAACACCTGCTGAAATCATCAGGAGCATCTTCAACTAAGAGAGAACACAGCAACCCATTTCAGGAGAGGCCCAGAGCAGGCTACAGGAATTGCCATGTAGAAATAATTGTCCCTCTCCTGTGGCTACGTGCAGGTTAATTGGAGTCTAAATTAGGCAGAAGGATGATGGACAACAATGTCTTTATTCATTCCTTGTTCATTCCCTAATTGAAGGGTTAAAGTGAACTTTAAGATAAGGTTCCAAAGACAGCAAGAATTCAGCCTATGTATTATTCCATGTCTGGTTTTGAGTCTTTTTTTTTCCCAGTTTACCTGTTAGCTGTGATGAAGAAAACACGCAACGTACATTCAACTTTCTCATGCAAATTTTTTGTGAATGAATTTGAATAATGCAGAAATTGTCCAATCTTGTGAGATTCAGTGATAATCAACTACTCCCAGGCAGATAGTATCCCTTGAGAAAGTGTCACTGTTAAAACTGCATAGTAATACCATTTTTAAAGGTAGATGTACAGTTCTCAAGCTCAGTTGGTTCTATTTTAAATAAATTTATTCCATTTACAGGAACAAGAGGCAGTTAAAAGTTATGAATAAAGATAGGAAAACAGGTTTGTATTCACTCAATCTCCTTATAGGCTTATTTTCTGCATTTCATCTAGAAGTACAGAAATCTTGATCTAAAGTAAGAGGCAAGCACATGACTAAAATATGGGGGACACCCTGTGGGAAAATGGCAACATTACTTGCTTTGCAAAGTACTTAGTGTGAGCCTACCTTTCCACTAAGAATTAAAAAAAAAAAAAAATTAAAAAAAACCAGCTGAATTTAAGCACATTCTCAAAGCTAAGTACTTGCTTGAGTGCTTCCCTGAATTGAAGCCAAATTGAAGGATATAATAAAACTAATAAAGAGGATAAAGGAGAAAACAGAATGATTTGAAATCCATCTAGCATACACTCCTGGAGATTTTTTGAAGCCTCAATTTAATACCTATGTATTTCTGACACCAGTATAATAACACCACAAAATAAATCTGTGAAAGCTCAGAAAATTAAAGTTTAAGGCATAAAGCCAGCATGTGAGCAACAACTTACATCATACCCCAGAAGGCCAAATCTGATTTAGCTGGGCTAGGAAAATCAGAATACAATGAGGAAAAAGTTGAAAAGGAGTTTTTGAAAAAGGCATTTAAAAGAGAGCTTATATACCAGTGACATTGTAATTCATGAAATGGGCATTTCTCCTTGTTTCATGGAACAAGTCATCTAAGGAAGAAGCACGTGCCTGTGTGGTAACTGATGGCTGATTTAAAGATCTGTATGATTTCATGTTAGTTTACATAATCATATGTGGCATAATTCATAATTTTAAATATTCTTTTGTCAGCTAGAACTTTCGCTGCCATTTGAAACAGTGTCTGTCCAATCTGAAAAATTTGAAGCAGATGGAAACAGCATCAATCATCAGCTGATTTCTGATACCAGTTCAAACAGAAGAATTTTTTTCTCTCAAAAGAATATGCTGCCATGATGTTGCCTCACAGGAGGCCAAACACCATAGACAACAGGCTCCATAATTAAAGTTATATAATTCCTTTCACTTCCATCCCCATTGGATTTACTCTTTCATTTCCTAATGCCTCACCTCACATGGAAGAATTTCACAAATTATATTTCTTCTGAAAGATTGGAGCACATGTTAGAAAGGTGCAACATCTGCCATCAGCCATGAGAGCTGGGGTGGGTTGTTGGAGTTGGAAGGAGTACAAAAACACTGCTTCAAAAGCTGAGTTCAGCCTACAATCTGAGGCTGAAGGTAAAATTTGCAAAGCCCAGCAGGACCTTTTAATGCTCCCTAAGAAATCAACACAGAGCATCAGTGTTTCTTGGCGTATATCATAAAGTTAGTTCTGACAGTTATTGATTCTGCATTGCACTAGGAGTGAAGAACACTCCAGCACAGATAGCTATATTCAAGGTACAATCCCACTCCTGAACATAACACCTTCAAGATGATGGTAGATGTGACAGTGGGACCAAAAGATCTGAAAGGAAAAGGACCAGCAGCTTGTGAAAATTAGGATATCAATAAACAATAGAAACTTTGTGATATTTTCCCTCCTTCTAGGAGCATAAAAACATTTTGGACTCACCATTTCTGCAAGCACAGATCCAGCAACTCTGCTTGTCCCTCTGCTGTATTGCTGACTCTCGCATGGCTTTAACCTTACCACAGTCCTCCATGAGATAGGAAAAACCCTTCTGATTTGAGCAGAAGAAGTGCTGGTTTTAATGCAGATGCAAACATTTTCATCTAAAACTGTTTGTCACGCTAATACATTTTTGACTGCTACACAAGGAACCCCTTGGAGGCACAAGGCAGAGGGAACTGCTTGAGGCAGAGGCTCAGAGCCTGGCCTCCAATGCCTTGGTACATGAAGAGATAGTCAAAAGCATCCATGGCCACGCTCTCATGACAGAGATATAGCTCAAAATATTCCACAAGTTGAAAAATTGCCACATCAAGAACAAAAGTTACCCCACTCCACATCTGTACTGCTTTCCCACTCCCCAAGAGACACAGGGAAGTGTGGACTGCATGGGTAAGCAAGCTACAGCTGAGATTGAGACCCTAAGAGTCTGCCTTGACATGGGGCTAAAGGCACAGACACTAAATTATGTTGTCTAATCTTGGTGAGTTACCTCTGTGTGCAAAATTCGGTGTTACAATCACTCCCTGTAGCAATGCTTTTGGCCAGCTGAGAAAAGCTCATTTCACTCCAGGAAACTACAGCTAAACACTTCACGAAGCCCTCAAGCATAAAGGAGATCAGACTTTGGTTTCAATAGATATCAACCCCTTCTTAAGAGGGAGAAAAGGCAGCTTTGACTACGGTATAGTTGTACTAATCATAAAAGACCCTTCCATCCAGATAGCAATTTATAGTAGATGACAATACACCCTAGAGCAAATTTCATCCTGTGTCTTCAAATTTACTGATATATTACAGTGTGTTTTTACAAATCCCTGAATATAAACAGTCTCATTCAAGAGATGTATAAGGAAGACTAACAGTTTAAAATTATTTTAAACAACAAAAGAAACACCTTCCTTGCCACACACTTTCACCAAAATATTTACAAACTTTTTTCCTGCCACACACCTAATCACTTATCCATATTGCCTGTAATCAAAATAGCTTTAAGGACCTGTCACTCTGCAAATAAACTAGCTATATCCTTGTGCAAGTCAGAAAAATTATTAGCATGAAATAAATACTGTGCTGCTCTCTCAATTTTAGGGAAATTGGAGTGAATTAATTTGAAGAATCTACTTGTGAGATACAGCAGGGAAGCTCACCAGAAAAAAACACATTGAATAGCAATAGAAAAAGACTTCCTTGTGCTCCCCAAATATATATATATCATACCTTAAAAATAGGACAGGTTTCTGTAATGCTTGCTACCAGAGTTTGGCTTTTTTGTAGCTTCTCATCCTGCAAGAGAATTTGCAAGAGAAACATAAAGTCCTCTTCAGTTTTCTTCCCTTATTTTTTGATTTATGCTGATTCCCTTTCATGTCCTTCCTTTGTTGCAAGAGGAGTGACCACTCTTAGGATCTACCCAGAGATCATCTCTCCACCCCTCCTCTTGGACTGTGTAACCCTTCCTTCCCACTTTGCTCCTGAAGGTGAAGCCATTCAACCTAAAGAAGTAAGGTGGGTGTCAGTGAGACAGAAAATCGAGAGGTTTTACAAACTCCACAGCTGAAAGAAGCTTTGCTTTAAAAGGATTGCCTTCCTATTGTGAAAAGGCAAAGGTGCTGTTCAGAAGGAGCTTGGGCCTCAAAGAAAGGGAAAAGTTTCATGTAGCAGCCCATGCTTTCTTAGGTGTTTTGGTATCAGTGTATGAGTGAATATTTTGTATACCAGCAATTTTTCTGACTACATGTCCCAGGTTGTGATATAAAAATGTTTCAATATGCACATATTCATTATTTCATTTCCTCACTTCCACTTCTCAGTTGTTTTTGAGATAAAGCAAGCTGAGCAGAGCCAAGATCAACCATAGCTCAGCATATTAAGAACTTCAGTATTTCTTTTCCTCACCATATGTTGCTGTAATCCAAGGATAGAAATTTTAAATTTATATAATTTTCCTCAAAAAAAAAAAAAAAAGAAAATTGTAAATTGCCTCACAAAAACAACAGCTTTCACATATCGCTCAGGATCTGCCTGTGGAAAATGATACAAAATCATGGCAGCAAGTGTACCAAGATAGGAAAAATTACTCCACACACCCAGTCCCTGTCCTTTAACTTGTATTTCAGTTCTGTAGCTGAACCTGGAACCCTGCTAACAGCCCCAGCACAAATCAGCTGTATCAAGAGTGATGGCAGGGTTGCAAAAGAGAGGAGGAATTTATTAAATAAATAACTCTCTAAATATTTCTCTTCTTTGTGAGCATTTGTAAAATTCCATGGACACCAGAGGGAGAAGGTAAGTAAAGGAGAGACTTTCATGCAGAAATGAGAACACAAGAGAGTATTCTTGACCTTGTGGTAGAGCAGGAGCCAAAAAGTAAGAACAGTTCCGGTGAACTACTTGGAGAATAAAAGTACTATTATGCTCCATTTCATTGTGTCCTCAGTAGGAGCTGAAGAGCAGTGTGACAGGAAGATATTCTATTTCTCTGGCTATTAAAACTACCACCTAGAAACTGGATGGTAAGACAGAAAAGAGCACAGCTATAACAAAACAATTTCAGCATCATTTTGACACAAAACAATAACAATCTTTCCTTAGTTATGAGGTCAACAATGAATTATCCCTTGGTACAATTGTTACAAAAGAAAACAATCTTTTTTTTCAGCTTCAATTATTTACACGATATATCATTATTTGCTGAGACTGTCAAGCATTTCATAGGGATTAAAAGTGATTAATAAATGCATCCAGACTAAACAGATTTAATGCATTGAGCTAACTCGATTTCTGGGTGACTCACATAAATTTATTTAAAAGGGTCACTAACTGAAAAGATGTTAAAAAAAAGGTTAAATAATCTAAATATTAAAGATATTGGACAGTATCAAAATGGGATTACATCCTCTTACACAACTTTGACTATGTGAATATACATTGTCCTAAATGCAGTGAGCTGAAATCTTAATGTTTCCTGGCCCCAGGATAAGCAGCGGGATTTATGCAAACCAGATTAAATAGATGTGGTAGAGGAAGAGAGCAAATATGAATTTTTCAGTGATTTTTTTTTATGCAAATCTTTGCTGTTAGGGATCCTAAATTCATTATTTCCACCATATTCTAAAATTGCTAATTGTTTACAGGTGTACATCTAGGATATATCAGAAGGTATGCTTGCATGATTCATAGAGATGGCCCAGGGAGTTCATGTGAGGTTTAAGGATTACCTGAAGTCAAAGAACTTTCTTTTCCTACCGTCACTGCAACCATTAGCCTGGTTCAGTCAAAACCTCATATTGGTCAATCCACTACCACCTGGGCTGAGTATGAAATGTGCTATAGGTGTGACCAACTTTTGCAAATGGGAATGACCTGTTTCACTTTTGGCAAAAGAATTTCTTTAGTCAGATTCTCCCTAAAGAACTCATGGACCAAGACATCCCTAGACTGTCACCAAAGGACTCAGCCATTTAGTGTCTGGATGGATAAGCAGCCACTTTTGAAAGAAAAAGTGCCACCATTTGAGCTAGTGAGAGAACAGCTAGGCTTTCTTCCTCTAAAAATATGCTATACATTTAATAAATATGTAAATAGTATAACATATGCTTTTAATCATTCTCTCTGTATGAAGTACAAATTTACTTCAGCAGAGAGTTTCAGAGGAAAGTGACAAAGACCTGTGAGGAGAAGATAGAAGCATATTTAAATTTATGCGCAAACATCTAACCAGGGTTTTACTGACAATTTACAATGTCTAATCAAAACTTGGCTTATTAGAAGAAATAAAAACTTTAAATCACACCAATTATCCATTTAAATTAAACATAGAAGCCCTTCTTGGGTTTAAGGAAATTAAAATCTGACCTGAATTCATGCTACTGCAACAGGACTTGGGGTATTGATTTTAAAGGAAGTGGGTTTGCTAATTGTTGCTTTTAAGTCAGCTCTGCTTGCCAAAGCACAGATGAAAAACTGAGAATAAATAAAAATATATACTAAGCATCTCTAGTGCACTTCATTTATTTAGTAATTTCAAACTTTTTTAGTCTTCACTTCAAAAATGCAGAACTACGCTTACAAGCAGAGATAACAGACTGAATTCCTGCCAGCAAAAAAAGAGGTGAATATTAATGCACCACTAATGCATGGAGGTACTCCTCAGTTAAGGTCTTTCCTCCACTCACGATGTGACAGCATCACAAATATATTCCTATTATTACCTTTTACATCTTTACAATAGGGACTGGTCACAACATCCTAAACTTCACCCAGCTGTACAGGTTCAGAGACAGTAAAGTCACTGCTGTAGAGTTACACCCTTCTGTCTTTGCTTACAGACTTGAGAGACCTATTACAGCAAATGGGCATTATATTACAATGCCAGGCTGATTATCCAGTCTGGATTCTGGGTCTCTTTTTTATATATGTGTTCTCCTCTTCCTCCCTGACAGACTGGCCCTGAACAAGGTGTGCAGGTGTTGTCTGGATACCCAGGGAGAAAAGTGCTCAGCAATTTCAGGAAAAGTGTTTTGAAATCCATTGAAAGTTTTCTCCAGAAACTGCAAATTCTGAACGTTTGTGAGAAACAAACCCAAAATTAATGTGACAGTAGATGAACAGAATTCATTGTAATTTAGTAACTGCGCAAGTATTTTGGCTACGTTCTCTCTATCTGTCAGTCATCATGTCATTTGAATAAAAACAAGCCAATAATATAACCTCCAAAGAAGGAAAACATATTCAACAGTCTCCACTAGCTTCAGAAACCAATGTTATACAATATTTCCATTATTGCATGATATTAAATTCATATCCATAAGCTTCCTTAACCTCTGAAGTATATAATTTAGTAGGATGAATTTGGAATATTTGAATCCACAGGTATGACTAAATTGCCCTCCTAGACAGCTATTGGTTTAGACAACTTCCAGCTGCCAATAGCACAAGCTGCACATGGTTATCAGGAGCTGGCTGTTCTGCACAGTTTGTTTCTATAACATTGTGTTTTCACAGCAAGCAACAATTTCAAATACCTATTTGCATGATTTTCTGCTTTTGGATGAAGTTTTTAGGTTAATTATTAAATATTTTAGGGAGGTATTAGTGCTATGCAGTGAAATAGAATGGTAAGTTGGTGAGAGTGAGAACCAACAAAACTGATCTGTCTCTGCCCTTTCCTCTTGGAATACAAGCTGTGGGTCTTTGCCCCAGTCCAACGCAGTAACATGATGAGAAATGAACTGAATTTGCACATTGGCAAAATTTATGATGGCATATCTCCCAAAGAATCCCCCCTTGACAGTGTCTGTCAGAGCCCTGCCAGAAAGAAAATATCACTAGGAGGTGGATAATGAAGGTCTTAGTTGAGTTCCTGTACCTTCTACAGGTCATAAAACATCTGTGCAAAAAGACTTCTATATTCCTGATATTGTATTCTGACATAATACAGCAAGAGAACCAAAGCTTTTGGAAGTCACAGTAATTATGATGGATATTTGGGTTGTAGTGACAGGAAGGACTGAGGATTTCTTATTGTTAGGGAAATAGGGAAAGCATTATTTAGAGATATGCTTATCCTTTTAAGTTATAAAGAGGCCCTGGACAAACAGTAACACTTCAAAGAAAAAGTTAGGACAAGTGAATGAGAAGGGGGAAGGATAAAGAAAAAATGTTTTAGTATTAGTGCTTTCTCTCCTGATCCCAGAAAATAGTAATTTCCAGAGAAATTAAAATGAACACACTATAAGATATGTGGCAACAGAGAGGCAGCCAGTGCAGCCAGTGCATGCATTGACAGTTGCTGTCTCAGCCCTTCCCCAGGTAACATCCATCAGGAGACAAAGAAGCACCAGAGTTCAGCTTGCTGCAGCATCCCATGCTCCACAGACAGGCATGACACTGCCTGACAGTGTGGAAGCTGGGTGGCCACCAACAGATGGTCAGCCAGGCCATCACAGGGTACCAGCTCTCTGTTCAGCCAACACAAATCAATTATGAGGTCTCCCAGCTCAGTAGAACCTACAGTAAGTTAGCAAGTGGTTGTACTACATGAACTAGTAAGGGAACTAAGGAAAAACCTGCAGCAGGAAAGAGGAAGTAATGTCTGAGCAAACTTAGCTGCTGCAGTATATCAAGTGCTCTCTGTTTCTGAAAGAGATTGATTTCTCCCATTTAAGAGGCTTTCTTGAGAACTGCAACACTTCTGATTTGCAGATCTCATAAACTGCTCTATCCTAGTAAAATATTCCTCTTGATATTTCTCTGAAATACATAAAAGAACAAACACACTACAACTCATTTTCACCAGGGCTTTTGTGTGAAGCCCTCACTCAGCTAAACTATGGAAAATCAAAAGGAAACAGAAAGCAAAACCCAAAACATATGGACCCCTCTTAGGCATGATTTTTTGCATACACTGGTATTAGGAGAATGAATCATAAAATGTCAACAAAATCATTCACAAATTGTACACAGCAAAACTTAAATGTTTCTTCATTTGCATATATTACATAGTAATACCAGCAGTAACTCCGTTCTGCTTAATAGAAATAAGCACCAGATTTTAATTTTACAAAGCCAATTAATGAGTCACCGATCATTGCACAGCTAGAAGCAAGATCCATTGCCCTTTGCTGCCTATTTGCTGTGGTCAAGACATTAATTCATACAACTTAAATGTTTACAAAACTGGCAGTTGCACAATCAACCTTACAGCAGAACTTCTGAAAGCAATTTCTGAAGTTTTTTTTTTATTTTCCAGAGAACTGTTTTATTCCAGCCCTCTCTCACAGAGAGCAATTTTCAGCCTTTAATGATTTTTAAACATCAGGCAGTCCTTTCATGTCTGGCATTTGTCTCAATTACTGATCCAATCTGAAGCCTCACTAGGTCATCTCACCCTCTGTTTTCACTAATCAGTGAGAACAAAATAAAAAATAAAACAAGAGACTTAATACTCTTGTCTGCATGACTATAAAAATAGCAACCCACATCAGTATCTTTGTTATCTTGGTGTCAACTATGAGAGAAAAAGATTTGCTCTACTTGCCAGCTTTACAGGGCCTGTTTAAGAGTGTGATCACTTCCTCAATGTACACAGTAGGGTTCATCTAAAAAGGATAGTAGTGAGTACATTATAAAATTGGGGCTATGAACTTTTCAGGTGTAGAGAAAGTGGGGCTCTTAAGCATGTACTTTGTTACGGCCCAAGCAGCTGAGATAGAACTCAGTGCCCTTGAGAATGTGGAGGATTGGGATGAAATGGGAGAAGTGCCAGAAGAAAGTGAAGAAGAGATGGATTATCCCAGCAACCTCCCAGAAAAGTATTACAGATGGTATAGGCCGTTATCTCTCTCCAACCACTCGACGCATGCATATCTCATTGTTAGACATTGGTAAATTTAGACTGTAAATTACTTGTATTCACTTTTCTATTTGTTCTGAAAACTTGTAAACCCGCCTAGTTATGTGCCCTTATAACCTGTTGTAGAGCCTTTGTTCAGGGCTCTTCAGATCTTTCTCCAAACTTTCCTATCCCCGATGTATCTCCAATAAAGTTGAAGAGACCTCATCTCATTCTCTCGCCTGAGTCGACTTCCAGAAGCCCAAATTCATCTCCTGTGTAGCTCAAGACAGCCCTTCTCCCCACTGAATGAACTTTCCTGTGGCATTTAAAGCACTTCTGGTTATGACTTCAGAAGTAGCCGCCACAGTACTTCTTGTAAATCTAAGAACTAGGCAAAAGGATCCAACTAACTGAAAAAAAAAATCATAAAATCTCTTTTATGTATATGTAAATAGTAAAACATACGCTTTTAATCATTCTCTCTGTATGAAGTACAAATTTACTTTCATTACTCAAGTATCTGATACAGAAGATGAAAACATTGCTCTGAGTAGTAGTTTCATCTAAAGTTCCTGTTCTGGCGATTTCCTTGGCAGCAGTTCTAGGCTATCCTGCTCCCCTGGACCTAATGCAGCTATCATCCATTGCATTTTTCCTGCACAAATTGGCAATGTTGTCTTTGTTGGCTCTTCCCTGGGGGAGGCAAGTTAATATCAAAGGGGTGACAATTTAAGAAATAATCACAGGCAGATTTTTGTATGATGATTGAAACCACATTGTTTGCCTTCATTTCTGTTAGAGCAAGGCTTTGAATCCCAAGCAGAGGCCAGCAGCTGGCACAGGGCAAATGACCAGAAGGCTTGATGAGCCAGTGCACACACACTGTCTTCTGGCCTGTGTGCCAGCTAAAGATGATAAAGCTCTTGAGTCACCTCAGTTGGAAGACACTTTTCAGTCACGTTTTCTGACCAGCCTGCCTGAGGCAATCAGTCCATAATTCGTTTTTGTCAAAATTACTTAGTTTGCTCTAAGTGGTCAAAACACTGTATGTCTGCAAGTGAAGTCATTTGAATCGGAGCAAAGTGAAGCAAGCACACAAGCATCTCTACTGGCAGATGAGGTAATGGAGGTTTCTGAGAGAAAATCTAAGGCAGTAGCATAAATTATAATATTGCCACAGGTTTTAATTTATATAATCAGTTATAAATAAACATAAATATTCACAAATTGCCTTTGAAGTGTGCACGTAGGGTGCAGGAGACCAAAGCTGTGACTGAGGTGACCTTCGCCTCAACATGCCAGAGAGATCAGTACTTTGAAAGCAGCTAACCATTTCCCAGCCACGTTTTCAGTATCCGTCAAATCAGAATTTCAGGGACTGGCACAGCACTTCGATATCTGAATTTCCCCATGCTAGGGGAGCTCCTTCACACAGCACAGAAAGGGCAGGAATTGTGGCCTGAGAATACCTTACCAAGTCCAGGATGAAACTGCTCCTCTCCTGGCTGTGCATCAGGCTTCTCTTGTACCTGGTTGCTTGCAGAGAAATTGTGAAGGACATCCCTGCACATGGCCAGTGGATGGACACTTGCTACTGCAATTATGTTCGAGTAGTTTGGTTTTAAGTAATTGTAGCAGCCTCTAAAAATTAGTCTGTCATGTCAAATTAACTAATAGAGCAAGTATCAGTTTTATGATGCTTGACAATGTTTGCTTTTCTTAATTTTACTTTAAAAAAATAATCATAATAGAACTGCCCACTCTGGCCAAGTTTCTCTTGTAACTCCTGACTGCTTTCTGTTGCTCTAATGGTATTAAACAGCTGCACTCTCTGATGGAGCACTGAGCAGCCAAAGCATACCAATGAATCTGATCCCAGCACTTGGTCTGCTCCCAGTAAGGTATTATTTTCTATTTTGCCAAGACTAACTCAGCCATAAATACAGAACATAATCATCCTGCATGTGCTGGGGTACTTTTTAATCTTTGATCATATCTACACCAGAAAACTATTCTCTTTTCTTCATAGTAATCGTTGAACTCCATATGTCTGAATTTGCCCATCTGCCACATAGTTGCATGGTTACTGAAGACACATTTGACACTAATACAATGAAATAAGACTAAAAAAATCATAGCTGAAGCTTTTTTTCAATTAGTGGGGTCAAGGATATCAAGGTTTCTATAGCCTGACTGTATTTCTGAAGCATAAATATCTGACAAACATTTATATGCATTTGTTGCCTCTTTGCATTTTTATATATATTTTAAATATTCAAATGCACAAAATAAAAATAGCATTAATGTTTTGTTAACCTGTAGTCTTCAGACCTCTTTCAGTAATGACTGACAGTTACTCTTAACAGTGCTCTAACAGTGCTCTACAAATGTTTTTTCTGCCCAGAAAGCATACAGATTAATTACATGTGCTTCACTTGGTCACCGTTCATTTTGGACACCTCTGCCCCTCCCTCCTCCCCCTTTCCTACAATTTCAGTTACCATCTCACCTTGCCCTCATCTCTGCTCTTTCATTCCTGCTGTTTCTGGGCTGATCCTCCTGGGGGCTCAGGACACCATATCCCTTTTCCCTAAGCAGCAACCTTCTTCTAGGGGACAAGATTTCAGCTATGGTGGTGCTGGACATATTCTTCCTATTTGTTTCCATTAACTCCTGACTGTCCCTACATTTCCCACAGGAAGGAAACAGCTCCCTTCCCTGCTGGGTGACACTATAGTTTCCAAAATACTGTGGAAGAGAGCTGTTTGAAATGGCTGCTAATATGTAATGGATTTAATAACCACTTTGAAAATCCTGCTTTGGGATAGCCTTGTGCCTTAAAAAACAACACAGGGTTGTTTGACCTGAGTTCTGTTTCAGCCTTGCAGTGGCATGACCTCTAGCTCAACTCTCACTGTACAGATTGTGCTTAGTAATTTAAGGAAAGGTAAACTCACAAGTTGAAGAAATCCTGTCAAATACCTGAAACAAACTGCCTCACCATTTACTATTAGGGAAGCAGAAAGCCATGTAAATATTTAAAGATCTTAAATTTACTGAAACAGAGAAACACAGACCCTGCTGGGAGAACCAGCATGGTCCAGGGTGGTTTTGCTTCCAGCCATACAATGGCTTGTCCATGGAGCAGCTGGATCCAGCCCTGGCCTTGCACAGGAAAGACATAAATTGTGAAGGAGCCCAAGCATAACTGAAAACAATGAGATTTGCTTGCACTGTTTCCACATTAAATAAACTGTGTGTTAAACCCAGGAGCTAAGTTTGGGGACACTCACTCATTTGAACATAACCAGATGAGAAGCAGAAAAGACATCTTTCCAGCAGGCAAGAAGTCATTGTTAGCTCAGGGGTCTCTTGATATTATGGGCATGCCTCCACAGAGTTTCTGTTAAGTTACTGCTCAAAATAATAATGTCTTTTCCATTTTTTGCTTAGGATACCAGAGCACATCAAGGCTCAGTCACAGCTCTTCCTCTACAGGACCCTGGCACAAACAGGAGAGATGGGGTCACAGATCCTTTTTCCCTGCGGAAATCACTCTTGAATCCAACCCAAATCTAACACAGCACATCACAAAATCAAATTAACTGTCCACAGCAAGCAGTGGCTGAGACATCTGGCCATCTGGCCACTATGAGCAGCAAGTGGAATTAGCTCCTTTTTTTCTTATTTATCCTCTCTGGAGACCATTAACATATTCATAGAGGAGGTAAGTGGCACTTCTTGCATTCCAAGAGTCTTTCTAGATCCCATCTCTGTTATACCTACTGCAAATCTAGAGAGGAAGGAATCCTTTTCCCAATTATTACTGTGAAAATCAAGCAGAAGTAAAAGAAGCAAATTAAATCACGAATTACAGCACTTGCCAATAAAAGAGTAAGAAAACAAGTCTGCTTTCTCCAAAAAATCCCATTTCTTTACTTTAGTGCTGTGTCTGATACACATCTTCCCCAACATCAGACACATTTTTCAACAAAACAATGAATTTTTCTTATTGCTGTCAACCTTAATCCAATGATCCGGACTCAGAATCACATACGTTTGAGAAAAAATATTTTGTTCTATTAAATACATTCTGTTTCACTTAATAACACAACATTCTTGTAAGTTTCTGCCCTTTAATAATATGTATCCAACACTTTATCACAATAATCTATTCAAGTTTCAATAACTGACTTAACAAATTGCATGTCCCAGTCTTAATGCATCTTAGAAGAAGGTGTGTCTGCTGTCAGAAAGAGCATAGCTGGGAATCTCAGTTTGCTCAAATGTGCCCAGACTTGGTATTTGTAAAGATGTCTTTGACCACCTTTCCTCTTGGTCATCATGTAGAAGATGGTTTGCAGATGTGCAAGAGAGGCAATCCAGAGCACAGGGCACCTTCAAAAATCTTTAAGTATTTACTTTCCTGAGATGGACAGGCTAGAAGTGCCAGGTGGGGTGGGATTCTCACAAGGAGGACAAAATAAGGGCCTGTGTAGGAAGCTTAATGTTCAGAGAGCAAGCAAAATCTTAGATAAAGATTATGATTATCACAAGCATACTTGCAATTAATCACAGAGTGTTGCAATAGTGCTTCTGCTCACAGAGATTGAATCCCAAGCCAGATAAATTAATTGACACACTTCACTCGATTAAGCCCAAAAAGTCCTTACTTGTGGGTGCTTTAGACTGTTCTCCAGCTAAAACCATTTTACATCCAACATTCAACAGTGATATTTAGTAATAGATTATATCTCAGTCATTATTTTGATTAAGACAAGTCAATAAACCTCTTAGTTAGCCATTCAACACAGCTCCTGTATAGTCTCGCCTTATGAAGAGGAGATTGTTTTAGTGGTATCTTGATCTGTTACACAGTACCCCCAGAAAACAAGCTGTTTGGATAACTTTAGTCCTCCTAAAGCATTACAGATAAATCCAGAATTTCAAATGTCTATGAAGAAAATACAAGCCAGAAAAAGGGAACCAGGTGAAACCTTTCACCAAAGGTACTAAATTAGTTGGTGCAGACTTTGTAAACATTATTCAATATTAAAAACAATACCTACAAAACCTGTTCATATTATTTTTTATGCTTTGTATTACCTTTCTTTGGTCATTAAACACTGCAAAATAGCAGCTTTTAATAGAGACAGCCCAAGTATGCGCTGATATATAGCTGACTGCCTCCAGAGAATAGCTGCTTCCCTCAGCTCCTGACACTAGTGCAAATTTTCAACATGTGTCTGTCAGAAAAAACCCAATAAAATCCAGACACAATACAATCTTCAAGAAATGCACTAGCATCTATTTAATCTGAAGTTATTTTGTTCATTATGTGTTTTCATAGACTTGCGTACAAAAGAAATGTTGCCATATTGCCCTAAATGTAAAATAAATCTGGGCTGCTCTTCCTCATTTATATAATTAGCCACTGATATTTAGTAAAATGTAGTTGTTTAACCTGTCTGAAAAATGCGGAATCATTTTCTTATCATATCTGTCTGTGTGCACACAGTCTCTGAATATGCCATATTTATTGCAAACTATATTCTATCACATACTTTCTAAGATTTTCCAAAACCTGTCTTGAGTTTCTGACAAACTACATAACTGTGAAACTTATAAAAAGAGAAAAAAAAATTACTTTTTTTTCCAGTGTCTTTCAAAGTTTTGGCAGGTTGGGGATAGTACTATTAGGGTCACTTCATTTTTGCTGTTTGTTTCTGGCATGATTGTTGTAACATTTTGTGATAGTCTTTTCATCAGATAGAAAACACCTCTGAGATTAGCAGAAAAATAGTAGAAGAATCAACAAAAATCTGAACATAATCTGTCTTCCTTGTGTTATAAAGTAGACAAATATTTATTTTTTCCTATTCTGTCACTGTTTCCTCCTCCAGTGTTTAGAAAATCTTTATGTATCTAGCTTTCTAAAAATGCTTTTTAAAATGAGTAAAGCTAAGGAGATTTTTTACTACAAAACATCATTTTAGTAAAACTGTTCAAAATTGTATAAAAGTGAATTACCTTGTCATGGTGTATTCTCTGGGAATTAGCTATTTTCTAGTGGTAACATTTGTTCAGCTTCCACAGATGACAGAGTTTACTGCATTAGGCTGTTTCTATACATAACTGACTGTCACAAAAGAATTATTTAGCCAAAGGAAATGAAAGTAACCCCTAATACAAGAGCTGCCTTCTAGTTTAAAGGCATGTATTTTGAGTGAGTTTGTTTTTCACTTGCTTTGCCCAATGCTGTATTATAGTAAATAATGCAATGATGTTCTGAAGCTCATACAGGCCAGACTCTTTACTCAAGTAAATGGTTCTGCTCAACAGCTCATCCATTAAAGAAATGCCATGAAGCCTTTTGTTTGCTGTAGATTTAAACAATATAATTTTACAAACCTTGTTGGCTTAAAGGCAATGATTTGATAAGCTACTGTTGGCCAGTCCAAATGATACTATAATTTAAATGCAGTCTAGTTTTTATACTAGGTTACAAGTTCTGTAAAGACTTGCAAGTGCAGCCCAGCTCACAAAGAGGGGAAGGTAAAACTCTACAGCATACATTATGACAAGCTACCATGGTAACAAACATAGGGCAAAAACCTGTAAAAAACTGATTTCTGTCCTTGAATATCTAAGACCCAATCATGAAAAAAGGTAAGTGAATTTTCAGTACCTCATTTTTTTTAAATTCAGTTATTTGTCTTATTTTCATTTTAGTTTTAGAATTTGGAGTCAAATATTTATACTTTCAATATTGATAATTATAAACCATATAATTAGGATTAATCTTGGAGGAGGTCCATAAAGGTTGAACATTTGGCTAAATCTATGTGATGGTAAACTCTCTGAATCTGTGGAATATTCTCTGGATCTATGGAATATTTTTCCAATGTGAAATGATTCCAGGTCTGCCTTATGGCATATTTTAAGCTAAATAACGTAGCATCAAGTCTATTCTGAAACTTTCCAAACATGGAATGAGTGAATATATACCTCATGAAAAAGTGTTTTGCAGAGATTTATTGTGTCTAATATTTTTTAGTTATAATTTTTTTTTTACAGTGAACATATCACAAAGAAAATGTTGCAGCCTGTATCCGAGATTCAACTTCTGGGTGCAGTGTCTTTTATATTCACAGAAGCAAAAAGAAAGTAATCATCCCCAATAAATAATAGTTATTGCATTTGACATTTATATTTGCCAAAGCAGGATCTTTTATTCAGCTCATTTTGGGCATTTCCTTCTAAGTCAAAGACAGAACATTCAAATAGTTTCCTTGGTGATCTTTGTGGCTGGTTGCACATGTCTCACAGTGGAGAATTTGGGGCTTTAAGGGCCAGATATTACAACAAAGTACTCCCAAATCCTTTTGTTCATGTGTGTGAAGAAACAGGGAAATTTACAAAAGATGATGCCTCTGGTAGACTTACACTGAAAAAACCAGCAGAATGTTTCCTTAAAACAATCTCTAAGCTGCAGACATAGAGGTAGGACTCAGTAACTATATTTAATTCAGACTGGTTTACAAGTCAATTACTCACAAATCCAGCAATGACCAATTGAGGCAGTGTGAAAGAAAATGATTCCACAAATCTGTGTTCTTTTTCTCTGATTATGGAATATAGGGGATCAAAGTACTAAACTGATATAAATCATCATAATTTCATTGAAATTAATGGTCTTATGCTCATTGCATGATTTGAGACTGAAGTAGCTGGCAACGCATTGGAAGCAGCTAAGTCTGCAGAATGAGCACAATTTTATTAATATGTTTTCAACACATGAATTAGAACACTCCTTGATTATGTGGAAGTCAAATCAAGTTACTGAAACATACAGTGGTGTCACTGAGAACACTTTAAACAAGGTTAATTTTCCTGAGAGTTTAAATATAATTGTTCCAGTTTATAGAAGCAAGAAAATATTTACCCTAATCTCAGTTGCTGTAGTGCCTGTGGCTCTGTTAATACTCAGCACTCGTTGGGATGGCTCTACTTGTTTCAGCATTTAGTGAGTGTTTAGTTGAGTTCATTTCTATTTCACCATGTGGTTACACAGAACATACTGAAATGCACTTCCTAGAGTCTTCTGACAAGGCAAGTGCTCAGGTTAGTAGTGATTGTAGCCAACAGGAATCTCATACCCAGGGGCTGAGCTCTTAACTCAGATGCTGGTTCGTCTTTTACATTGCTGAAATGACTTCATCATCTCAGGGTTGCTCCAAAGGAGAGGTCTGAGGGAAGTCCTGCATATTGCAGGGAATATTCATCACCATTCATCCATCCATCACCACTAAAAACTTGACTTTTTTCCCTTCTATTCATGGGCATAAAGAAATACTTCATTTAGCCCCATCAGTGTTTCAGCCTAGAACCAGCAATTGCTTTTCCAGAGGAGCACAATATCCTTTGCCCTGTTCAACAGTGAGGAGTACAAATACAGACATATTGCAGCAAGTGTTTCACTTCCCTGGTAGAATTAATATAGCTCAGATTATATGCCAATAACAATTTTCTTGAACCTAACATCAAACAAATTTCAAATTTCCTGTCCAAGGGATGTGTATTTCATCACTTGCTCTTTGCATAGACAAAATTTAGAACATCAAATGTTTGCACACAACAAAAATTTCCAATGATTTTGTTTCAAATATGCTGAAAAATTTCAAACATGCTGAGAAAAATAAATCTTCCAGTTCAGCCTAGGGCTGATGCACAAGATTTCATATTAAGTATGTTAAATTGCAATGCTTTTCAGGAGATGAAGTGCAAGCCACTCCATCAAACTCTCTCTCTGCATTAGTATGCTCATTTCAGAGTATATAGCACAACATTGTTCAGGTGGGAATTCCTCATTATGTTCTGGGCTGTACAATCCCCTGAGCAGTTCAGCTCATGGGGAAGAGTGCACTCCCAAACAACACCCTGGGAATCGCTAGGAATACCATTTAATTTAAGCATTTCCAATTAACTAACCAACTCAAAGTTTTTGGAATTGGGTTGAAAA
This sequence comes from Lichenostomus cassidix, assembly GCF_008360975.1. Lineage (NCBI taxonomy): Eukaryota > Metazoa > Chordata > Aves > Passeriformes > Meliphagidae > Lichenostomus > Lichenostomus cassidix. Next base: position 44,310,074 of record NC_139483.1, on the reverse strand, counting down.
AAAAATCCTATTTTTTTCAATATTAAAACCGAGACTTCAGCAAAACAGCAGTTGCATTTTCTGTCTTTCTTTTTAAGAGATAGAATAACAATGTTTACTTTCTTCCTACCTATATTTGGACATTAAATTTCATTATGGGGAGTAGAACCCTACTATGCATTTAACAAAGAACATAGTTCAAAACTGCCCTTTATTTTTCCTATTTTAAAAAGTGCAATGAAAATGCAATTTTAGTCAGGCATTCAACTTCATACAGATGTGTCTGTACAAACAACGTGCTAGAAAATTTTGGCCTCTGCAATAAAGAGCTCATTCACTCCCATTAACCATAATTTTAGAGTACAATTCTATTTTTTTACTGTTTTAATGGCTATTGTTATTTTGTCTCTGAACACACCAGTCATTTCTTGTTTTGGGGAGGCTTAAATCTGAGGGCTCCTATTCTAGTCAGCAAAGATCTAAAAAACAACCAGTCAGTCCCCAAACCCCAAGCTGCACTTGAAAGCTTTGACTGCTCTAGGTAGGTTTTGACTAGTTAAAAAGCAATTGGATTTTTTTTTAGTTTCATTATAATTTCCCTTACATTGTCCATTACAATTTTTGGTGCACCTATCTGTACTAACTATGGTGCACCTATCTGTATCTGTTTTGATACAGAGAACTTGGTGTCACGTTAGCTCATTGTCACAACATGTTGCTGCTGTGGTTTCTGAGTCTCCCTTCTCACTGTGTTCAGCAAATCCTGCCCGCTGGGGAAAACTGAAATTACGGGAAGTTTCAGACACTCCCCATGGAACATTATTGAGCTTGAAGAGGAAAAGCTATTTTCCACTCCATTCTGACAGGCAGAAGTGTTATAGATGATACTGTCATTAGTAAATTCCCTTAAATTAATATGAAGCATCCAGCTCTATCTCAAGAAACATTCACAGTCTCTAAGAAATGATTACTTGTTCCTGAATCAAGTGATTCACCTCACAAACGTAGCTTTCTGTGAGAATGAAAAATTAGGACTATGTGCCAGTTTTCAGGCTGAGTCAGAAGGAAAGTAGATATTATCTCAAAACACCTTATGTAACTTAGTAACACATCAACTAAAATCTTAGGTTTCTACATCAGACCTGTCTTATCACAATACTGGCCCTCTCCTAGGTCTAACTTTAACAGACGAAATTTGGAAGGAGAATTTCACAGTTTGTTCTCATCCTAGATCATGCATAGCAAGGATGCATAGTAATACCAACATCTTTTAATTATTTAGACACTACTATTTGTGATCTTAAAGCTCATCAAATTATGTGTGGATTTTATAGTCCCATTTTTTCAGCTGTAGGCATTGCAATAAAACTTTATCTTCACCTATTAACAAGAAAAGTACCTTTATGGCTCAGGTCATTTAACTTCCTCTGCCACAAATTCTTACTCATTTTCTGCCCAAGTGATACAAATAGGTTACTTTAAAGAACTTGTTTGTTTAACAAATGTTATGTTTTATGAAACTGTTAAAAGTACTTCAATATTTTACTTATTTCTAGCTTATATCTACATGCATTGCCAGGTAGTTAAGATGGTTGCAATAGTTAACTTTTATACTAACCAAAAATAAATTTTTCTGTTTCACTTTTCAATTCCTTACCTTTTAGGGAAGAAAATAACAGAAGTTTTCTCCAAATCCCTCACAATTCTGAAAATAAACAATTTTGGATGACATTTCAAATTACAAAAGAAGTTACAAAATTGATGAACATTCTTGCAACTATTGCCAGCTTTTCTGGAAAAAACAAAAACAGAAAAGAAAGAATTTTTGCACAGATTCAGTATTTTTGTCTCTATTTAGATTACAGTGGGTGTAGAATGACAATAAATCAAAGTGATAAAAAGACAAAAATAGGGCACAGCAACAAAATGAGGACAACACAAGAACTACGTGTCAATTTTCAAAATCTTCCTAAATTAAAATTTAGGTTTCTGTTACTCTATTGAACGTATCTGCGGATGTTTTATTTAGAGTAAAATGCAATCTGATGGCTCCACATTATAAAAATTATTGATTCATATCAATACCTCTGATCTTCTACAGTCTGGGCTGTATTCCTCAGTTACTGCCCTTAGACATGCCTGCTCAAATTAGCAGGACAAATATATGCGTACTGTCATTTCCCCAAGGTGTTGTGCAACCATTATGGTAAATTAATATATTTATGAAAATAGCTGTGAAAGTTCCACAGGAGAAGATACATTCGTATATCGAATATCTTCTAAACCTACTGAATGTCTTTGTCAGTAAGGCAGCAATAGGTGTGCTTTACTGGGTGATTAGGTTCTCAGTTATTTCAGAAAGATAAATAAAACCAGCTCCATTAGCACCAGGCTCGAAATATACCTTCCTGAGCATCAGGGAAGATTCCTTTGGTTTAAATCACCCTGCCTCTCACTCTAGGTTCTGTCCAATATAAAAGCAGCAGATCAGAGTCTCTTTTGGTAGATAGAAAAATGTCAATACTATAAAATATATTGGGGAAACACAGTGGGAGGAGCTGGGATGGTTCTAGGGTGGATTTGTTATGGCTAGGAGAGGGCATGTGTGTAACAGAAAGCAGCATGTGAAGGAGACCATGCAGACTCTAAATTCCTTCTTATTGCCAATAATGAGCACAATTTCCTCCTTCCAACAGAGCAGGGAGTGACAGAGCCAAGCACTCCCACACTCTCCAAGCACCTACTACGCTGTCCCCAGCGCTGCCTCAGACATCCTGTCCTGTCAAAAAGTTCCAAACAAAGAACTCCAACAGCCACTCGAGACACTGCCCAATATCCCTTCTCTGATACCTTCCTTTAGGTTTATTCTGCACTAAATCTTCAGCATATATTTGATAATGCATAGAACACTAAATTTTTTATGAAAAACTTACAAAGGCTTATTATCCTTCCCTCTGTCTTTATCACTTTTGAAAAACTAGGTGTACATCTTTAACAATGGCTCAAGAATTTCAAAACATGTCTCAAGTGCTTCTTCTGTACCTTACTGCCTATTGTTGTCACACAGATAACACCTTTCTTGAGATGGCCACTAAGTACTTCCTGAAAGGAAGAAGAATTTAGTAGTCACTGTTAAAAGGAGAACAGTTTCAACATCCTTCCTTTGTGTTCTGTTCTAGTGTGTCAGCAAGGTAAAAAATTTACTGTACACAACCACAACACAATATTATACATAAAATTTGTTTCAGTATAAACATTAGAATGTGAAGCCCAGAATGACAGCAGAAACTAAGATAAAGTTGTGTTCATAGGTAAGATCTGGTATCGAAACATCTGTTAGCCCCAGGAGACTGCCATTGATGAAAATTACAGTGAAATCCCCATCTAATTATCACAACTCTCTACATAGTCATAAATAGTAATTCACAAAGCAGAGCTTATCTTTTAAACAAATATTATTAATACATAGCAAGTAAGGATTACACAGTAGCATAGACTTCAAAAATTAAAAGATACCTTTTTTGGCTCAGGGGTGTGCAGCCAAGCTTTGTGGACCATGTGGAGTTTAGGATCTGTTGCCCATGGAAAAATGACATGGATGCAAATGGTCAGAACATGCCAGTAAATCAGGGTGCCCATCTTTTTATCAGCTCTCCTTGGGATTCCTGAGTATCCATCATAAACTATTCAAACAAATAGGATACCACAAAAAGCAGGAAATCTGGTATATTTACTAAAAGATGACTTAAAGGTATATGCATTGTACTGAAAGCAGACATCATGACTGCAAATAAAATGATAGAAATTACTTAGTTGCTAATCAAACATACTCACTAAATAATAGACAGTCCATTTGTTTCAAAGCACATTAACAGAGGAAATGAAAGGCTAGAGGAATTGAAACAACTCAGTCTAAAGCACTGAAGGGGTAAATCTATAATCTTTGTTTCAGGCAAATGTTACCTGTTCTGATTTGAAAACAGCTGAAACAGCCACTTACACATAATGAAAAATAGAAAAAAACAAAACAAGGCAGCAGATTGTGGTGCAATGTTCAAGTGTTATGTTTTCTATTATAAAGTGAAAGCTATACCAAAATTGCTACACAATTTTGAAGGCTCTCTTGATTAAGTGTACCCACCATTATTTACTAATCTTATTTAAACAAGTTCTGAATAGTGTCTTCTACAAAGTTCTATTAATTTTATTTCTCAAGTATGCTTCTAGGAAATGCATGCTTTTTACCTCACTTGTTTTCCTTTCTACCTTCTAACTACTTTACACCAAGAAATACATCAAATATCTCTGTCTGCAGAGGTTACAAGTCACCTCTATTTACATTATTATTTAAACCGTTCCACTGAGTTAGTACAAAGTTTTTTAGTGTGCTGAATTTTTATGTAAAGAGCACTGGGAGAACTTTGCAGCAGCAGGTATTAAGCAGATGTAGACTGGCAGAGCTCCCCAGCATGATTCATGTCAGCTGAACCTCTCTTCCTGTGTGCTTAAAATAGACTCAAAAGTCTGAAAACACATATTGAATGCTTTCTTAAAATCTGACTCCACTTTTGATGCCATTGAAGTAGAAGCTTATCTGATCCTTCTGAATCTGCATAACAAGTTTTCTCATTAAGCTTCCTAGCTCTGCAAACATCATCAGTGTTATCATTAGGAGCACAGCCTTTCTCACAGTACTTAGGAACTTGCTTTTGCTAAAATCAGGAAGGGAGGTACTATGAAAAAGGAAAATAACACAAAATAGGGAAAGTGACTCATAATATATTGAGTTCTTAAGAGGTCTTAGATGAAATGATAATAATAATAACCTTCACTTTCCAATAACAGAACCAAACCTTTCCTTTAGCCTCAGACTGAATTTATTTCATGTCAACTGACTTCTGAATCACTGCAACCTGCTCCATCTGCTCTAGTATGTATGGCCTGATGACTTTGCTAAGCTATGGAAACATACACCTCCCTGTAGAATTTTGCAGAGCTATTAGAGAAAAAAATATTAGTCAAAGGAGATATCACTTCAGTCTTCCTTTTTTTTTTTTTTGTTTTTTCTCTCATGGTGCAATGGACATCTCATTTGAACTTGAGCAGTGTAAGTTAAAGGCTACTTGATTGTCTTGTTTTCATGGACAAGTGTGTTAGAAAGATCAATCAATAGGGTCTTCAGTGTCTTTTGACAGATATGTTAGCAAGGTTAAAGACATGAAGAGAGCAGGTAGCTAGATATCACAAAAATTGAGTTAAATACAGAAGTTTCAAATACATCATTCCGTAAAAGGTTGGGGGCTTATTCGGTTTTGGTTTGATTTGTTTTTTTCTTAGCTAGTCACTTGCAGTACTGTCTTTGAGTGGTGCAAGATTTCCTTTGGTGCTTCTTCTAACTGAAATTGTGGTCTCTCACATTGATTCCTAATGTGCAGATCTTCAGAAAAATCTGGATCAATCTGTTGTGGGAAATTGCCAATGTACTGACGCCAGCACCTGAGATGAATGCTCTCTCCTGTCACTGCTGCAACAACTTGTATCTGAGGCCTCACTAGGACACCAGACCCAGGCAGCCAGTCTTGGATCAGTAGTTTCCAGGATTTCTCAGATCTCCTCCATGGGAAGAGATTTTTCTCCTTATCTACCATGTTAGTCGTTCTTGCAAGCACCACAGTGACCTAACTTTTGCAAACTATTGAGGAGTTCAAAAATCCTTTGATTTTTTTTTAATTAATTGCAATTTACTAGTCTTATGTACTTTGAATAGATAGCAGACCATTAAAGTACATGCATAACTTTAAGCACAAGCCATTGGCTGAGTCTAAAAGAACTACTGGATGATATAAATACCTGTGTGAGGATACCTTAGGATTTAGGATTTGTGGCTTCATGCCTGGAATTACATAGATATTGCCTTCTCAGCTGGCAAGGATGAATCCTTAGCCATTAGACACTGCCAGGAGGAAACAGGAGGTCCAAGAATGCATGTTTGAACTCCTACCCTTCTCTCTCAGAAGGGATCCTGACTCAAAACCAGATACCACAACAGCATCTGGGTCAGTAACAAGGGCTGCTAGGCACCACTGTAACACACCCCAAAATCTGCACTGCAGCAACTTGTATCTCAGCACACAAAGCCAAATCATGGCTGTGCATTTTCCCATGGCAAACTCAGCTGTATCTGTCAGAGCAGTGCAGAATCTACATTAACTTGGAAAACAGCAAAACGTAGAAAGCATAAAAGTGCCTGCACTTCTCACATTTCTCTGAAAAATTCCATCAATCATTCCCCTGCCTTAAGCCTTAAGGATTTGCTGCTGGCTAAGAAAGAAAAAATTCTACAGTAAGGTGATGATGATAGAGGAAAAATATCTTAAGAGAGGGAGAAAAAAAATGCATTTAGGAACTAAAAACAACTTGCAATTTGTGCCTTTTGGATGAGAGACCTTCCTCCCCTGAGCCTCAAGGTTTTTATCATTTAGAGCCAGGACATGAAAAATACAATCTGTCTCCTCTCTTCCAGTTCCAATCTGTGAGTCATCACGAGAGATCTGCAGATCAATTCCACTTCCAAAGATGCTCTTCAGCTTTTGGGACATACTCTCCGGAGGATCCAGACCCAAAGTTTTCTGCAATGAATGACTATAAACTCTTAAAAAGGGATATGTAAGGTAGGAGAAGTGGTGGGTTAGCCTGTATGTTAGAAAGTGTTCAAATTGCCTGGAGCTTTATGATGAGGATGATGGAGTTGAGTGTTTATGGATAAAACAGGAGGAAGGCCAATGAGGCAGATATCCTGGTGAGAGTCTCTTACAGACCATCCAACCAGGTGAACAGGCAGATGAAATATTCTGTAGGAAGCTGGGACAAGTCTCGTAATTGCCACAAGAAATCCTTGTTCTCATGGGGAACTTAACAGATGTGTGCTGGAAAAAATATACAGCAGAGAGGAAACAGTCTGGGACGTTCCTGGAGTGTGTGAAAGATAACATCCTGACACAGCCAATGAATGAGACAACCAGGGAAATGTGCTACTGGACCTGTTGCTTGTGAAGAGAGAAGGATTGGTGGGTGATGGGACAGTTGGAGGCTGTCTTGGGCACAGCTACCATGAAATGGTAGAGATTCTTGGAAAAGAAGAAGATTCAGTAGAACTGTTCACTTGGACATCTGTAGGGCAGACTGGCCTATGTAGGAAACCAGCTGACAGAGTCCCTTGCCCTTAATTTGCACCAGAGGAGGTTTAGATTGGATATTAGGAAAATTTTCTTCACTGAAGGCATTGTCAAGCATTGAAACAGGCTGTCAAGGGAAGAGGTTCAATCACCATCTCTGCAGGTATTTAAAAGACATGTAGGCGTCACATTTGAGGGCATGGTTTAGTGCTGGACTTGTCACTGCTGGGTCAGTGGTTGTAACTGGTGATCTTAAGAGTCTTTTCCAAGTGAAAGAGCCTATGATACTGTGAGGAGATGAGGTGATGATACCTGGCACATTCTTCGCACAACTCACTACAGCAGTCACGATCCACAGTTTACCTTCCACTTCTGCAGCCTCAGAAGAGGAAGATGGACCATACAGAGAGACCAGACTGCAAGAGACTTCCCAGATTCATCTGACCCTTCCTCTCCACAGAAGTGTAAATAATTTTTAGTGATCAATAACCTTCTAACTTCACTTCTGTAACTTGATTAGTGCTATACAGAGTATAAGTACTTTTTTTTTAATACAGTGAGCAGCCTTTACTCCATCAAAGGCAGATGACTAAAGAGAGTGGAAAAGTTATCACAAGTAACTGAAAACTGTAATAAAACAGTAATTGGCACAAATTTTCATACATAAACTAACCCATACTCATGAAGGATTGATTCCATATGCTTGTCTTCAAAGACACATGCTTTGTTTAAAGCAGAATAAAGAAGAAAATTGGCAATTCTCATTATGGCATCCTATTTACTTTGTGAAAGAGACACAAAATTCCTTATCTATCAAAAAAAAATTTAAATAAAAAGGACTATGTAACATATTCTGAGTAGTAATAAAAATGGTCATTTATCATATTTCACTTTTCATCAATACGTTTCAAGGTCAGACTTGCTTTTCCAGAAGATAAAATAAGGCCCAAAAGGTGGAGTTACTGCCTAGAGTGATCCATCAGGCCAACACAGATTTGGAAATAAATCCAAGTTTCCTGAATCCCAGCCCAGTGTTCTATCCTTAGCAGTAAATGATTGGATATCTTAACCACCAAAGGACAACTTTACCCAATCATTCACGTGTCTCTGAAGCCAAAGGCCGTCTGGAAAACACTAGGTATTTGCAGTTCTGTGGTCTCTGCAGAGTCTGACATTTCAAGTGTTTGTAAAGTCATTTTTAATGCAAATTAGGGATGACCAAGAAAGAAATGGCTGGTGTCCATGATTAATTGGCTACATATTAATATGGTTTTGAAGTTTTCCCTCTGGAGGCTTGTTCTCATGAGGCTTAGTTATCTAGACATTCTTTCATAGCAACCCTTTAATTCAATAATACTTTAAGCACAAAAACAGATTTGAAAAATGAAGCATCAGTGTGAAATATACAAATTAAATTGCACATGGAAAAGGCAAATCTGAGGCTCTCTGAGAAGAGATTATAACAGCAGTATGATTTTGAATATAGCACTGATGGAACTTCTGGAAAGTATCCTTCCTTCATGAAAAGGTAGCTTGTGGGCAGATGTTGACGCATTTTTAAAGTCTGGAGACTCAATTTCTAACAGAGTAATTACTAGATAACAAAAGTATAATCACTGTCTGGACCATTAAACTCTGTCAAAGGTGACTGAAATGATCTCAGGGGAACCAAAAACTTGTTTAGAGCAGGGATATTAAGCAGCAGTAATTAAGCAACGCAGTGGGAGTGGGAGTCCCAAGAGAAAACATGATACAATGACAATTTTTATTACACATCTCCATTACTTCTTTACACTTCAGCTTTCTGCAGCAGAAATCTACCACTATTTCAGATCTTCAGAAGCCTGAAACACTTCACAGATGACCTGAGCCCTTTCTCTGGTCCTGAGATCAAGTGGCACAGTATAATCCTGTCCACCCTGGAATGGTAAACTTGTCCTGGAAATAGGAAGGCCATATCCAAACTGCCCAGAGTAAATAGTTTGCCTTATATTAATTCTCAAACTATCCCACGAATTACCTAGAGTTGCCTTATGCACCACAGCTGTGCATGGGCTGTTTGAACAGTTTAACAGTGCAGGCAGCCTAACTCTTCCCCTCTGCCTTTACTCTGAAACTATTAACTAGTTAAACAGACCCAATAATGACCTCCTAACAAAACCAGGATGCTTGTCAGGTGTGATGGACAAACAAAGAATGGATAAAGGATGAACAAAGAGGAATGGCACTTGGAGAGGGAAGATAGGGCCAAAGTTCTTAACTGGGAAAGGAGAGAGCTAACAGAGTTGTAGATAAATGTGAGCAATGTGGGACTTAAGAGACAATGCTGCAAGTTAAAAAAGGCTGAGGGATAGAGACAGTGAAGGTATGGAGCAGCATCTGTGTTTTAGAGCTAGTAGGCAAGAAGAAACTTTGAAGTTCAAGTCAGCCCTGGGCAGGAGCTCAGTTGAAGAGAATTCTGAGATCCAAGAAATGTGGTGCTGTTCTTGGTGAGCAGAAAGGAAGTAGCAGGAACTGATAAGGAAACAGTGTACTCTTGATTATGATTATACATCACTAAACTGGGTCCCCAGAAAGTAGAAGGAAGCACATGGCTTGAAATTTGTCTGTGTAGACTTAGGTAACTGAATGCCTGACAGAGGGTCCCAGCTGGGGAGGAAGCCTACAGTTTATCTTCCAGATCATCCAGGATATACATCCAACAGCCAGAAATGAGCCACAGAGGTTGAAAGAGAAGTTAAAGTGTCTAAAGGTGTCTGGATGGAGAACCACCCCAATAACATACATCAAACTGATCATCCATGGCATACTGATGTGCTGGCAACTCACAGCTTCAGTATATCCAAGCTCAGGAGTCAAGAGTGGGTGATAAATTCTTTCAGGTTGTCCTCTTGGCCAGGCATTTATGGTTAGAGGTGCTGCAGTCCTGCAAGTCCAAGAGCACAGAGGCTACCAGGAACCCCAAAGAGTCTCTGAGAAATGGGTTCAGAGTCTCTCCACCCAATCATCATCTAAAGGGCTGTGGAGAAAGGACAAAATGTCTATTATAGTAGTCTAGGCAGCAGGATATGGCAACCAGAAAAGAGCCTGGGAAACTACTCTGTCATTTATAGGAACAGTGAAACCAGGAAAAACTGCTACAGACTACTGTATAAACACAGTCACTCTTTCACACAACAGTGCTTTTTCACTTAGACATGACTCACATGCTGCAATTCATCTAGAAAACCAAATTTTCAGAGGCATACTTCTCTTACTGCCTACATCTAAATGAGTAAGCTCATTGATGCCTGCATCTTGGTACATAATCACTGCCTAACTGCTGGAAGACAATTTGAGGTTTCTGGTGAGTCAGAAACCATTTCCCCTAGGATGTGTGGATACAGCCCCTCTGTTTTGAATGTTTCAAAGATTCAGGCACAGTCTGGTTGGTTCCAAGGGCAAAGTATGGGTTCTGTTACTATTCAGGGTTCTATTCCAGATGTATCCATTCTGGGATGAATAACAGTTGGTACTAGTAATTTTGCTATTTCCTAACAGAAGTCTTAAGTAGAAAAACTTCATATTGGTGGCTAAAGTTATCACTTTGAAGTGTGATGTGGGTAGTAACATGCCAACAGCTGATGCTTTGCAGTTCTGTGAATACTGCAATACATATATAAATATTTTGGGGAAAAAATACATTATGTCATTTAGCTTTGCCTGGCAAAGTATGGTTCAAGATAGTGTGTGTTTTACTCTGTTTCCCCATACTGACTGATAATCACATGGACAGGCAGCATGCTGGGGATTTCATTTGTCAAGAGTGTTCCTAAGGAAAATTATCTAAAGGACTGAGAAACTCCTGGAAGCTCCTCACTCACTGAGGTGCCAAAGGAGACAGGAGATTTGAAAGCTGAATCCTGAAAGTGTTTGTGCTGGCAGCCAGCATACGACTCAAAGTTTGCTGTTTTATTTTCTCTCAACATGAAGACACAGCCTTGTAAGGACTTAAAGAGCACAGTTACCTATCTCAAGCACTGTTAAGGCCAGAAGAACTTTGCAATAAGACAAGCACGGAACGGAGCGACAGGCCTGGCAGAGGTGAGATCTGCTTAGTACATCCTGTGGAATTCATCCTTACAAAAATTCCCCCACGGCAAACTGTGTTAAGAAGCAACTGCTCATGTGCATATCACCAGTCAAACAAAGATCACTCAAAGTTATGGGATAGTTGGCATCTGTGACCACCACTGAATCCCACTCTCCGCATATACTCTGAAACTTGGACTGTAAATTAATCTACTACAACAGGAATTTGAAATAAGATAAAGTTCCATTGTCCAGATGCTATCTCAGGCCTAGGAGGAGGTTAACAAAGGTGGTGAAGAAGAATGCAGAGGCAGCTCCCACCAACTAGATCACAACAAGCCTTCATGCTCTACTAAACTAGAAGTGACTACTGAGTGTCTGTAATGCTTGCTTCTAATACATGCACGCTTTCATACAGCTGTTTACTGACTACAGCCACCAGTAATGTTAGGAATAGTTGTGGCCTGATGTTGGCACATCTAAATGGATATATTTAGAGGTATTTTGATAAATATTGATAAAAATCTTGATGGGATAATATTTCTGAGGCTGGAGTGTGCTGCAGTGTATATGTACATATAAGAGTTACAATTTTGCTCCTGCTTATCAGAGCTTTAAGACTTGAAGGGCTTTGCTCTCTGGCAGCTGTTTTCCACACTATTCAGTATCAATCATTCTGCTAGAGAGGAGCAGCAGACACTCTGTCTTTTCATGAGCAGCTCTGTGCTGCTTTGAAGTGTTTCACAGTCTCTGCTTACTTTCTAAAAAAAAAACTGATTTAAAAAACCTGATACACATTCTAATGCTATTGATTGTGTCAGTGTTTCTTTGTGCTTATAAATAGCTGCAGCTAAAAATTGAAGATAGACCTAAACTTCTTCTCAGAAACTGGTAAAAATTAGGATTAACCCAAGTGTTACAATAAATAATGTATCACTCATTACCCTTTAGGAAAATAAGGTGACTTGGTCCAAAAAACTATGTGTATCTTATATTTTGAACTAAGAAAAGCACAATTATTTATCCTGAAATAATGGCAATAAAGAAGCTTTCAGGTAGCCGAGGAGGGATTTTATGGCTCCAAGGTTTATTTATAATAACTATTATTTATAGCCCCTTTAAAAAGCTTTTATAGCATTACCATGCCTGAATTTTCTCAAGGATCATAAATATTTTCTGCCTTTTAATGTACATTTGGGTTGAAGTTCCTCCAAATGGAGCTACTATCTCAGCATCCTTACACTCCCTGCTATTCCTTCCCATTCCTAGGTCTCTCATTCCATATGCACAGAGCCTTGTCTGTGGAAGAGTTTCCTCACTGCAGAGTGCTTTGGTGATACAGAAGTGTAGGAGTGTACTAGGGAGAGGAGGGAGGCAAATCAGAAAATGGGCTGCAGTGTTTTGACCTGGAAGCAATAAGTACCCACACACGAAATGAAACAGCAGTCCTGAGAAAGTACTTTAGTCTGATTTCAAGTTTGGGTGGGTTTCAACCTCCTCCATCCCAGGAAGTTACTTACCAAAAGGCTGTCCCTGCTTTACACAGGGAAGGCTAGATAAGCCTCTTTGTATTTAAAAGAATAAATCAAGATCATATTTACTGCCTCTTCAGGGTTTAACAAGTAGTTAAATTCTCACCTATATTTCTACATACATAATTCCCTGCTTCAATGGTATTTCTTTGTCTGGAGTGGGAAGATTGTCCAGCTTTCTCTCCTATGCTATACTTCATCTGACCAGCCTGCAGACTGATTGGAATGTACAGAATTAAAATATGCTGGTCCAAACCCATTCCCTAACAGTCCATTTAGATAGGAGAGATAGGGTAAATATCTGCTCACCGCACGGCACATTTTTTCTTACTATTTGCATTCAAAATATAACCTCAAATAAGGGCACTTCTGTCTACCAATTGTATGGCCACTCACAGCTCAAGGGCAGCTCTCCTATTAGCCATAACAGAACAGACAGAGCTTTCTATACTCTAAATGAATTTTCTGCTCAAAGTGGGAATCAAATCAAAATATCACTGTCACAACAGACCAATGACTCCATACCAAGACACCAAAAACCACAGTGACTAATAGCAATGAGAGAATAAACCCCTTTAAATTCAGAAACTACTTAATCTCCTCTCTGACTCACCACTGTCTTGTTTTCAGGTTATTCATTTATATTTATGACCAGAAAATAGAAAATCATGAGAACTAACTGGAAGAATAGGCTTGCAAAGGACCAGGTGAGCCACCATGCTTCATCTTCCTAATCAAGAGTTATTTTGTCAGAGTTTTTATGTCCAGAAGAATTTAAGTCCAGAATGGCTATAATTCCAGAAGTATAGCCATTCCCCTCCCATGCACACAAGGATGATGGTATTCCTCATCCACAGCATGCAAGTCAAGCCCTCAGTGACTGCAGTGCACTATGGAAGGAGAGATTTAGAGGCTGGAATAGAGGCTGCTGCTTGCTGTAGATTCACAAGTGAGATAAGGCATCACCTACTCCCTATCATCATGCATCTTCCAGACAGACAGTAAAAATAAAGAACACTGATAGAAGAAATTCTATGTGTTCCTGGGCACAGAAAATTACTTCTACCACTGGTAGAAAGTAGCAACCAATAGTGATCTTAAATTGGAACAAGCATTTTTGCACTGCTCATTGGGCTGGATTTAGCATGAGCTATGAACTATAGTCATTACCACACAATTACACCAAGCTAAAGAGGAAAACTAAAAACAAAACAAAAAAAACTCAAAAACAACCCCCCCCAAAAAAAAAAACATCAAAACCACAACCACAAAAACCCCAAACCAACAAGAAAACCCAAAAAAAAAAAAAATCCATAACCAAAAGCCCAAATAAACAAAAAAGCCACCCCAAACCAAAAGCAACTAAACTCAAAAAAAACCCTCCCAAACCAAAACAATGAAGCCTGAAAAATTCCAGGTATTTCACCAGTAGTTCTCAGTGCTGGGGAACTCACTTTCTCCATTCTTTTTTGCTGCACTTTATATGGCACCTTGGTTTGCAGGAATCTGAGGTAATGATCAGAAGCCAAGCATCTTTCTTGAGTGGGAACAGGTTGGAACCTATAAATTATTACAAGAGGTAAATAGAACTGTAAAGAAGATATTCAGATATTAAGGTGAGCCCCTGGGGATGCAGTACAAGACGGGAGAAATAATAAATCCGTGAACTTCTCAGTACCTTGCTGTTGTCTCCTGGGTCTTCCAACAGTTTCTGGAGAGACTCAGGTAACTCCAGGGGTATATTGAAAGTATTCAGAGTTCCTACTTTGAATTTCTCCTCACTATCCTGGATACTTGGAGAGAACAATCATGCCAGAGAGAGCATATCTTGCCCTGAATAAAAAAACAGAAGTAAAACACTCAGGCCTGAATATTTCTAACTATACCCCAGTTCCATATGCCTGGAGTGCCCCACCTTACTGCTGGGAAACTCCTGCAGCTCCCTGCAGCTCCCTGAACTCAAAAATTACTCCAGAGGCAATCCTGCAGAGTGAGAGCTACACTTACAGCATATGCTACACAAAATATTAAGAGTTAGAAACTTGGTTTTAGTTCTGTTTTTCATGGCTGTCTGCATGAAGATTTTGAGGAGAGAAGTAGTTTGGTTTCAAATGAGTGGAATGAAGCAGGGCCACAAACTCCCACCAAAACTCATCTTTAATGACTTGCTAAATCCAGTTCTTGTTCATTCTGCAGTCCCAGCCTAAACTGAGAAGGATTACAGATGGGTGACACCAGTTTGCTGAGTTTATACTGCAGAATATAATAACCATCAACTCATATCCTAATGAATTCCCATTTATACAATGTTCTCATTCCAGAACTTCCAAAACAATAACACACACATAGCTCCCCTTTAGTTTGTGCAAATCCCCTGAAAGGCATGCAGCAAAAATATGCAAATAAGGCAGGCAACATAATGACACTACTGAGTGAAAACAAATATATTAACATAGTCTTTAGCAAATCCTCTTTCTTGGAAAATCCTATTCTTTCAGACAAAGAAAATGTCTCCTTTTTTTTAAAATAAACTATCTCTGAAAACAAAATGCCTCTGCAGGCATAAGCACAGGATTTCTTTTTAGTAATTACAACTAAATTTATTAGAGCATTTCTCTTCCACCACACATGCCGATATACCTCCTGGCTGTTTTGACAGCACCTGAGGGCTGGAGAGAAAGTCACACTTTCAAGCCTATAAATTGCTTTTTCTTTCAACTCAACTGGGTTATGATTTTCTTGAACAGAAAATTGCCCAGTTTAGAAAAGAGGGGAAAAAAAGAGGAAAAAACATTAAGGAGACCCTAAGCAGACTCAGAGGAGGGAGAAGAGACAGCAAATAAAAGGTCCTTTCTAATAATAAAGCCTGGGTGGGGGAAAAAAGAAAAAAAAGAAGTTGTTTTCACTGCTAAGACTGCAGCACACTCTTTCTGTCTTGAGGCAAAGCCAAGGGGATCTGTTTTCACCAGGCTTTCCTAAGGGTTGAAATTGGGGATGCTTCAGGGACGCATCCAAAGCCAGATAAAGCAGAGAGCACACAGAACCTGAGGATATGACTCTTTTATTTGGACTAAGTGATAAACTGCATGCAGTCTCCCATTTTAATGTGATCTCCTGAGCAGAAATATGAGCATGCACATTGTGGAAAAGTACTGGCAGTAAATGCCAGATTCCCAGAGAGCACTGGACTTGCTCTGCCTGCACCAGCCCAGTTAAGCTGTGTCTGCATCAGCAACTCAGTTGCTCTCAGTATGGATGCTGGGTTTTTAAAAAAATCCAACTTAAGGCCTGAAGAAAAAAAAAATCTTTCACAGATCCAGCTTATGAAATTTTGTTTAGAAGAAATTAGAATGAATTGTGACAGTTCTGCCATATTTACTGGTGCTCTAGGTCTGAAAGTCAAAAACAACTACCTAATTATGTTGTTATGGCAAAATGTTACACTAAGCCTTCACCACCCAAGTGGACACATGTATATCACAAGAACTGAGAAAGTAAGACATAGTTCTGGTCCCAAGTGATCTAATCTGCTAGGCCAGACATCAGACCTACATTCTATGTTCTTCAAATTTGTGAAAATGAGAATATAAACCCATATACAAACCCATATACATAGATGTATGTAACTTTTATAGAAGATATAGGATGATCTAAAGTATTTATCAAAGAAAATTATTTTTTTATGAGAAATAAAAAGAAATACTGCTATAAAGAGAAATGTGGTGGGAAGTAGGTGGTTTGTGTGCTGAAGACCATCATAGATGGAGGAACATATATGGATGGATTTGTACAAAATATATCAGACTGACATCATATTCAACATAACTAGGTGAATCAGACTACAGAAAGCCCAGAGCATGTGTCCAAGCAGTGATGGAGGGCTGCAAGCACTGGAAATAGGGAATAAGTAAGGCACAGAGGCCTGGCAGGGCAGGAGCTGGCAGGCAGTGAACAAGATATTTACAGGCAAGGCAAGTGATGGGCATTAGGTGAACACTGAGGAACAGTGTTGTATTGTTTTGGATGCCTTCTTTGCAATATTTGTTTTTTCTTTACAAAACTTTTGGGAGTCAGTGATTTCCTCTTAGTGATAATGGCTTATTTTTTTCTCCCTTGGGCAATGTATTTCAATACTTGGTCAATTAGATTTTTTCCTGTCTTGCATGGTGCACACTGAAAAATGACAGAAGACATACTGCCTTTAAAAAGAAAGTAGAAAGAAGAGAGAAAGGAAAGATGTGCAAAAAGAAAAGAGAGGTGGTGTCATTGCCAACACTGAAAATGAATGATATCTAGAAAATCTATTTATATCTTGTTGTATAATTTCTTAATTTATCTGCAGTATTTTCAAACAAAGAGTACACATGTTTTGGTGAGAAACTCAAAAAGTTATTTCATCTTGAATAGTAAAAAATACCCAGAAGGGAGCATACATTTTATGAAATATATGGCTGTGGCTTTCAGTTTTCAAGTCAAAGAGAACAGTGCTCAGAATCTCCCAGCAGTGAGATCAGTGTAGCTTTAGTTATTCCAGTGCAGTCAAATCCTGACAGTGGGATAAAAATGCATTAGGTAATAATGCAAATAAATCTAGGTAGAAAACTCTGAAAAGAACATAAATATTTTGTTTTCTTTATATTCTTGACCACTGCACACAAACCTCACAATAGTTACAAGTAATCTCCTTCATTACGTAAAATTTTTGGATTTATTTTTTGCTCTTTTAGAAATAACATTTTATTTTTCCTGGCTTAGGAGCAAGGCTCAAAAAGAGAGGGAGAAAGAATTTTAACTTTGATCTTACTTTTCACAGTCCCATTCTTTTTGTCTCGTATATCATGCGTTCTTTTCTTTGTGTCCTCTGAAGACTTTCTGAAGTCTAGAGATCTCTTGTTTTTATTTAATATTTTTATTCACACATGTAGTAAATCTCTAAAGAGAATTGAACCAGATTTTTTGACAAATACTTAATTCACAGATCATAAATACATTCAGTGGTAATGTTTTTGCTTAAGTTAATCTTGCCATTCAAATAACTATTATTTTGCTTAGTACTGTCAATTCTAAAGTAAGTTAGCTAATTTAAATGAAAGTAGAAAAATAAAACATTAGCATATTTTGTTCCAGTTAATAGATTCATGTATCTACTTTACGAATCTACATAAAGGCATGTATCTATTTTAATGTGTTAAGATTTTTGTAGGAAAACCTAATTAAAATATCTTTATGTGAGAGGGTTTAACGTAATACAAGGAGTATTATTATAAATGTAGACAGAAAATTAAAAAATTTGGACTGTGAAGAACATAAAGAAAAAACTTTCCGCTAACAAATACTAGTAACTTTCATATAATTTTCATGACCATTTCACATCAAACACAGCAAACACTAGTGGATAAAGAAGGAACTCAGGCTTGCATAAAAAAGGAATTCTTTCTGGTTTTCAGTCAAAAAAAAAAAAATTGTAGGGCGTATCTAGTTAATAATAGATAACCTATTCTTTCTTCTCATTCAGCCCTCTTTCACATTAATGAAAGTTTTGAAAAGCATTGCCACCTGATCTTTTTTCATTGGAAATCCCAACCACTATAGCCAAAATTAACCCATTTAGTTAAAAAATCTATGCAATAAGTATACAGTATTGTACAAATCCATAAGTGATGCTGTAGGCAACAGAGGGAGTCTTGCATGGGGAGCTCTTTCCCAAACAAAGAAATCCTTACTTTATATTAAAAATGTCTCATTCTTTAGGCAAACTCTCTACTGCCTTTGCCAAGTCTGTGGCATTTGACCTCAGTGCCTACTCTTATTTTTTTATTAGCATGCCAAATTATTCTATGTCCATAACATCCTCTTCCTTTTCTTTCAGGAAACATGTGGGGTATGAAAAAAAAAATTATATATCATCAAAAACCTAAGGAAAAAGACAAGGGTCAAAATTCAAATAAGAAGTTTCAAATGAGAGCTTCCAGCAGGAAAACAAGAGGATTCTATCTACCAGTAATTTAAAAAGAGACACAATTGCCAGCATCCTGAACCAAACAATACTCTGTTTGTTTAGAGAATGCTACTGTAATAGATATTGCATTTCCAGATGTTCATGCAGGAAATCCTAATTTCTTTTTAGTAAAGAAGGCTATTTGGGCAACAGAAACAAAACCCATAATATTATAGGAACACTCACCTTTGTAACAATGCCAAAAAACATTGTTTGCACTTTTCTATTTGAGGTCTTTCAGGAAATAAAGGACACCTGCCATTTTTGCCCCAAAGATTGTCTAGAATTGAACAGATGCCAGGCTGCAAATATAACAGGAAATTTCCTGCATGTGTTTTATATTTGTAATGTCACTGTTACTTGGCACAACCAGCCAATGTCAAAAATGCCTCTTCCTGATACTCCATGAAAACCAGCCATCTGTGGTGCAATATGTAAAGCACCTATAAAATGACCAAACTTCATTAAATAAGAATGGTAAAGAATTTTGTGATATGTGGATACATTTATCAGTACAGAGAACAGGACACACACCAGCTTCTTCAAGGGGAATGGACAAAAGTACAGGGCAAGACAAAAACAAAGGAGCTAAACAGAATATTGCTAGAACTTGGAAGAGTTGAAGTATCAGTACCATCTAAGTGGTATATCAGCCTATCCTTCACCAGTTTTCCACAGCTTCCAGATCAGATGAGCTGCTCCAGTGGACAGCTGCTCTAGTCCAAGGGCTGCTCCTAAATGCTTCAGTGGGAATTATGGTAAAGCACCATGAGAAATAATCCAGGGGTTACTTCCCTGTCACCATCTTCTTGGGTATACCAGCTTAAGTGCATTTCTTTCTGACCACACCAAATCCTGTGAAAATTAGCTGAGTTTAAAATACAATATTCTACCATTCCAAAATTACCTGTATGATTCTCATAGACCCCTAAATCTTAAATTTGTTCATCTGTACAGTACAATTGACTTCATTTTTAACCTTTGGTGAATTATTTCATGACAATAAGGAGACTTACAAGTTTGAAAATCTTAAGGCTAATAGCTAAATTTGGATACTATAGCAGAAATATTGTACAAGATGTCCTTATGGAATTCCCTGTATTTAAAACAATTTACAAAGGGAAGATGTACGATTCTGTAGATGCCACTGAGTCCCACTCTTTGAGGACAAAATACACTAATACTTACATGATATGTTGAAAGCATCAAAACTGGAATTATTCAAGAAAAACATCTATTTCATCTATAGCTGAAAAGGAAAATCCAATTTGGGATATTCATCCTGGATCAGTCATTGACTACCTTCTTAAATGTAGATGCTAATGCTGTTTCTAGCTGGTTCATCCCCCACAGGAGACACAGCAGCCCTTCAACCAAGTAATCAAAGAATCATAGAGTTGTTAAGGTTGAAAGACCTCCAAGATCATGAACTCCAGCTATTGACCCAGCACTGTCAAGTCAAATCCTAAGCCATGTCCTTATTGTCATTAAATGTCATTATGTCACCAAGCCATGCAATGCAGCAGGGCCAGGCTGGTGCGTCAGGCTCTGCCTGGGCTTTGCTGCTTGTCTCAGTCTGTGCCTGCCAAGTTCTGCCTGTGGCTTCACTGATGCTTGGCTTAGCTGTGAAAGCCATTCTTTGTATGAAAATAGCACCTACCAAACTCACTGTGTACAGCACAATCAGAGTGACCTGGACTTTCAGAGCAATGAAGAAAGAGTAGGATGCAAAAACCCGATAGAAAAACATACAAAGATTACACCCAGAAGATCCTAGAATGAACACAAGGAAAGCATTTTCTTTAACACCATCTCTCTCTTGGCAAAGGGCTGAGGATGCTGATTTCCCACTGCACTCCTCCAAACAGACCCCACCATCAACCTCAGCACACCAAGAGCAGTAGTATGAGGAGCATAACATCTGGAAAAGGGTTAAATACTAGAAAATGTGCATAACTATTTTAACTTACACTTTATTGTTCAGACCTTTTCTGTGCAGTAACATTAGTTACTTTTTGTGTTGTTGTTTTCCTCTTAGATTTGCATTAACAATAGTTATTTCATTAGAATGCTTAGGTTCCAGATATACAAATTCTTAGCTTTATATATAAGCTAAAACATATGTATATGTTTTCTTTTTTTGACTGGAGCAAGACTTTGAATGCAAAAGCAGGCAAAAGAGGCTTTCCAAATCAAATAGACATTATTTGACTGTCTATTTTCCAAAATGAAATAGGCATTAACTAAAATGCACTTTGTTACATCTATTGGCTTGAATAACCTGTTGGGATCTGTATAGTAGGATTACATTATACAACTGTTGTCAACACAGTGATCAGCTGGAACCAGAAACTTGTTACCAGATAATTCCAATATGGTATTACAGAAATCTCAAGCTAAAATAAGGAAACAAATCAAATGGTTCAAAGAAGTGCAGTTGTACAATATGACTCAGCCAGCCCCAAACCACAGCTTAAACCTTCACTCCAGGTACTTAAAGTCATAATTTGTGAGCTTCTGATTATCCACACCAAGCAGAGCTAGTATGGCTAGGATGAATCACTTAGCTAATTGTTAAAATTATTATTTTTACAGATAGGCAGTGTGCCTAACTGTAAAAGCACAATGAAAGAGCACAATGCTCTAAACATTCAAGCATATTGGAAAGCATTTACACATTGATAGGCAGTACATAATTTCAAATAAAATCAACTTTCTCTGAAATTAATATAAACTATGAACTTTACCCAT
The DNA here is from genome assembly GCF_008360975.1 of Lichenostomus cassidix. NCBI lineage: Eukaryota > Metazoa > Chordata > Aves > Passeriformes > Meliphagidae > Lichenostomus > Lichenostomus cassidix. The sequence continues at coordinate 44,288,568 of NC_139483.1, read as the reverse complement.
CACCTTTTCAATATCCTTCAGATAAATCCTGAACTTTGTTTGCATACCATAATTGAATTGAAGACAAGTCCATTTTTCATATCAAAACATATATCTCCTGGGAGCAATCAAGCAACAATCAATTACAAAGATTAGTGTTAGTTTATCTGTTACATGACATTACTCCTTACACAAACTCCTTGACCAACATGCTGCATTTGAGATCAATGCAATCTTTTTTCTTCCTCTCGCTGTAATTTGCAAGAGAGATTAGCAAGGGAAGACTCCCACAGAAATTGGTTAGCAGGCAGGATGCAGTTGCACTCTTCTTTAACGATAATCTTTACAAAAACAAACCTTTCAGCAGGGAAGCCTTAAAGTACAAATCCACTTATGGCAAAGAAAAACCTCAAGGTCTCTCCTTCCAGCAAAGGTCACACTCACCCACCCTTCAAACAATGACAGCCAGGATTTGTCCTATTGGCTTGAGCTTAAACCAGACAACATGGCATTAAAAATACCAGTCTGACTCTAAATCAAACCTCAGAAATTCCCTCCTGGATATCCTTGACATTCCATTCTGTTGCACCTTCCAGTTTCCAAAATGTGTAACCAGAAACACAAATCATGGCACCTGCCAGCCGTGTAGCACATCACACCTGATGGTTTTACCTGACAGCGGCTCAGCAGGCTTGGCTAGGGGCTGCCTGCCCCACAACCCCTTGGGGAGACCTTGCAGGTGTCTTGCCACCCACACCTGCCCCTCTGCTCCCTCACAGGCACAATGAGGGACCCTTGTCACCCTCTACTGCAGCTGTGTTGTGTCCTTCACTGTAAAGGAAGACTGTATAGCTCCCACAGCCAACCCTGACCACCCTCCAGTTCCAAAAACAGGGAATCAAGCATAGAGGTGGACACTCTGGGGATGGCAAGCAGCAAAGGTAAATAGAAGGTAAAAAAAATGATCCAGTCTGCCGGGCAGTGAAACCGTTAGATGACAAATCCTCTGTCCTTGTCATGATACAATGGGATAGAATCATTATTTAGCAGCATACTGGGGGTTTTATAGTAATGTCATGATTTGCAGCTATTTTAATGCTATTAAGATAACCATTAGACTGGCACAAAGTTAATAATTCAGTGTAATGGTATAAACTTCATTGAAGGAACTTTTGTTTGAACACGAGAGCAAAATGTTCAGTCTGTGGAACCTGCTTAGCTGTGACCTCCAGTTATGAGCCTGAGGTTTAGCTACTTGAGTTTTCAAGAGTGTAAATCTTGAAGAAGTAACAATTGCATTGTGAAGAGCAAAGACAGCCCTGTAAGAGAGGGAACACCTGCTAATGAAATATAGGGAAAAAACCCAGTGCCTCAGATTCTTCACTAGCAAAAGAGCACAGTTGCATTGATCTCTATAATCACTTTTGTGTAGCTACAGCCATTTACATCAGCTTCCTAGGATGTCAATATCATTAACATCTTAATTTGGTGAAGGTTGATTGATTTTCATGCAATTTTGAAGTATGGAGAACTGCAGAAGCCAAGGTGCTCATTGTGGCATCTGACCTTAGATCTGCTTTCAGTACTTAATGAATCAAAGATCACTGCACAATGCATCCATCTAAAATCTGCCAATCCTAACACCAGAAATGTTAGCAGTCAAATAGTACACGATAAAAAAAATACTAATTATAAGTACACTAGTGATTTGGTGTCAATGTCACTGTATATAGGCTTTTGAAGAGAAATGCCATAGAAGCAGCAGCATTTTTAGAGCACAAGGACTGTAGAATGAGGGAGCTGTGTGAAGTACATAAAAAGAAAGGAATGCAAATAAAGTTATAAATAAGAAGATAACTGCTCACTGGACACTATTAAGATTTACAAAGACAGCTAAACATCTTCACAGCTGACTGAGACACATGACTGCAGATGATTTTCAGTACCTTTTAATTATCTCCATAATATTAATTCCATAATCCACATCTTACCATATTTAGAAAATTCTAGGCAGGAGGGTTTATTGCATACAGGTTTTGTCATTCTTTTTATAATTTTAGTATTAATTTTCCCTCTTATGTCTAGGATCATTACAACACCAACAATCCCATGTTATATTTATCCTGTGATAAGATTTCTAGACATTTTTTACAGTTGGGGGATCTGATTCTGTGAGAGATGCTCCAAACACAGGATGTTGTTTGATAATCTCTTGCTCTATAAAATGATCATTGCAACAGCTTTCATCTGCACTCAAATAATAAATTAATACTTTTAAGAGAAAAACAGAACTCACAGGAGACATTTGTCCTCAAGGATTTATAACACCTTATGAAAATGTCTTCTATGTTCCACTAGTCTTCATTACCAATGTGTGTGCCTTAAAAGCCTTGATGAGAAAGAAAGTGTGCAAAGGGCATCCATGATGAGGATTAAATATTCTCAGCCCAAACCATGGGAATTTATTTCAGAAGCTTAAATGACAGACAGCTTAAATGATGTGAGAATTGAAAGATGAAAATTACCTCATCTGTAGTCTGCATTTCAAGGTAAAACTAAAAGGTTCTGCAGTAAGCCAGACTGAGTTTTTTCTAGGCAGTGTCCTAAGTCTTCCACACCAGATCATTCTGAATCTCAGCCAATGGAAATAAAATAAACTAATTCAGACCCTGCAGCACATTTCATTTCAAATTGACTGGTGATTAACAAGTGAAATATGTACACAAACCAGCCCATATGGGCACCATGATTTTTACAGCATTAACTGCTTCCCCAATCCAATTTATTTACACTGAATGAGAATTTATTGATCCTCAAGAGCTTATTAACATGTGAACAAATCAGATGATATGTTAATTAACCCAAACACTGTTAGGATTTCCAGATTGCAGTCTCTGGTCTAGCTAGAATAATTTTCTGAGCAGACAGTTGTTAATGACAGATTATCTATAAATAAGATCACAAGTTAAAGTAAAAGAGAGTTTCCCCAAAGCAGAAAGTTTCAAAAATATGGAAATACAGATGCCACATCCACAAATGCCAATTATGATCAGTACATTGAAATTCTGGCATTCACTCAGTATTTTGTATTATTTAAACAAAACAGGCATCTTAATTAACCTGCTTCTGGTTTCCTTAACACAAATAAACCTTGAGTATTATAAAATGTGAACATAATTCACACCAACATAGAAACATGCTGGTGGCTATTTCAGAGACCACAGACTCTGGCACAAGGCTGTTCCCAGACATACAGGTTTAAAAGGACCTGTGCTCTGACAGGAATCAGCAGAGACCCAGCCAAGTTTTCCTAGCCCAAATATGTAAAGGGAAGGAAAGCAAATGTTTAGAACAGGGTTTACCAGAAAATGCACCCTCCTTTTGGCATATAGACCCATATTCAGTTCCCATCACTGCCATATCTCTATCTCTCAATCTGCTCAAGTCCTACTGAACAGCCGCATTCAGCATAAGGTCACTCCCTGCATCCCAAGCTTTCTTTGCAATGCAATTTTATTTTTTCTACCACACTTTTTTTCCAGCTTATGAAAAGTTTTCTCTACACTCTATGAAAGACAGAAGAATATTCTGAATTAGGCAGTCAAGGACAAGTTTTGTTGCTCTTATCACTCTTTCCAAAGAGCACAGTGCTGGATATCAAAGAGCATTGTGAGCATGATTATGTTTTTAATCACCAAGAATTTTAACATGTATTAGGTACCTGTAAAAAAAACCCAAATCTTTTGGGTTTGTTTTACCCTTTAAAAATAATTAAATTAATTCCCAAAGGTAAAATTTTCATTTCAAATCAAACATTTGAAACTTTATTAACTTCAAAATTGGAACATTACAGCTAATTTTCTTCCCCTCTGCCTACCCTAAAAACTTGATGAAGTGAACCTCAGCTCAACAAATCCAAGTTTGTGTTTCTTCATTAGGAAACTGCCACCTTCACTCTGTGCCGCTGCCAATTTCCTTGGAAATCCAGTTTTAAATGTTATATAAGGAGCTGCTGAATGCTGAGCTCCACGGTGTGGGCTGAGCAGCTGAGAATCTTCCCCCACATACTCAGAGGTGTCTGTGTATCATATGCCTGCTTTAATCCAAACCTCCTGGTTCCATGCCTCTACCTCTCTTGAGCCTTATTAGTTGAAATTTTGGATTCAGCTTCAGCATCACCTGCCAGCCAAGTTTCTGTACATGGGTTTATTCCTCATTCAGCCTGTCAAGAAAAAAGGAGGCAATATTGAGAACTTCTGGGCTAATTTGAATATTCAAATCCATCATGCTTGGAGGAGCTTAAAAATAGGGGAAAATAGTCGACCCTGCTTTACATTTAGTGTTAAAAACAGTAGCACAGATTCTAAGAGAATAATGTAAATAACAGAATTAAGATGATTCAAACAAATAAGTGAGAGTGATGGATGTGCTCAGTCCCCTTAACCAAAATAGCAATAGTTTCATACAGACTCCAAAGGAGGCAAAGTCCTGAGGCATAGTCAGTCTGAGAACTCCTCCAGAAAACCCACAACTTGATCCAGTGAGCATCCATGCATATGAGCTTGGAACAGTGTATGATCAGCACATGAATGGCAGATGTTTTTTCTAAGACTCATAAAGAATATTGTTGGTACAAGGAGTCTGATGCATACCTGTCCCATGCAATTTAATTATTACCCAAACACTTTATCCCAAAAATATGACAGCTTTAGTGAGCCTTCTTTGGGTTCTCCCTGCTCAGAGGGGTGGACGCATGGCAGTGGTCTCCCTTGCTACTGGGACACCTCTCAAGTTTTGAAACTCCTTATCTGAGACTGAGATAAGGCAAGAGACCCCTTATTCACAACATATCCTTGTTAAGCTGGTGATAACATGCTAAATCAACACTAATGAAATTCACACATTTCTTCCATTTTCCAAGGCTGAAACTAAGATTAGACCTTATCTTAACCTAAGCTACATCAGGAGCTTAGAAAGTAAGGGGGTCAGCTCCTGGAGAAGAGGAGGCCTTATTGAGGTCTTTCAGTATTTAAGAGGGGCTGTGGAAGATGGGGACAGGCTTTTCAGCAGGGCCTGTTGTGATAGGACAAGAGGTACTGCCTATATCGTTTTATTCTCATTTGCATAGGAGTGATCTGAACACAAGGGCTTAGTACTTGTCATAGCATCCCCAGCAGAACTTGACACCTATCCCCACTCTATTCTTGTGCCTTTTGACATTTGTAATCAATATTGTTTGTTAGCCTGCTGCAATTCCATTTCTTCTGTTAAAAATCCAGCCATCAAAGAAACATTATTTGAAAAGATTTGCTGTAAGTCTTACTTGTCCTAGTAGCAATCCATGCAACAAAAAACCCAGGTTGTTATAATCCCACATGGGATGGATGTTTCCCTCTTTAATTATGAGATTTTTTTCCCCTTTCAGTCATTTTTTCCACAAAGTCCTCAGGTAGAAACAAAGAGGTGCTCAAACGTTTGTCTATGTTATGCCTCACACTCTCTCATAGGAGCCTTCAAGAAGAACCCAGCACTGTAAATTTTTCATCTTATGACCAGATGTGTGCTTGTCCCAGAGCCAACAGGCTCTCCTGACAACCATCCATGATGTGCAGTTATCTAATGAGCTGAATGTTCATCTCTAAGTGGTTCATCTGCAGTGTGATCAGGAGGAGTCTGGTGCCCCAGGTCATGTTGCCATGGGTCCCTGAGGAAAGGGGTGGAAAGGAACCAGCCATCAGCCCACTGAACAGTTTGATCAGGCTGCATTTGGCCCATGGCAGAGGTCAGTTGCTCTTTCTTGCGGCACAATGTCTGCTTCCTGCTTTGAAGGAGAGAATATGTGAGTTCTCACACACACTATCCCCCTGATAGTGTGAATGTTTATCATTCTCAGCTCAAAGCTGAAAGTGTGAATGCACTCCCACTGCACCCGTGAAATCTTCTGGATCAACAAATCACTTCTACCAGAAAAGTGTAAAATTCTGCTTTACAACAGATGCAACGTTGTCAAAAGATGCAAAAACAGATCAGCAGTTAAAGAGTTAAACACTATAGGGTAGGCAAATTTGAGATGTAGTAAACTCAACAGTGAACTTAATCCCCTTCACCTCCTCTGTTCTTTCCCAGACAGGTGAAAAGAAGGGCAGACATCCATTTCTTCTTTTAAGAACCAGAATGCTTAAAATGGTGCAGCAAAATTGCAGTGCACCAGTATTAAAAGTTCAGAAGAGCATTGCTGTGTACAGAAAGAATTAACAAATCCTGAGGGCTGACATAAACTGTGTAAGAACCAAATGTCTAAGTATTAGAAATGCAGACTGAGAACTTCTGTTCTGAGCTTCAGCCTTAGCAACTGGAAGTAAAAGAGGAAAAGGATCTCTGTGTGTAGTTGTCAGGCACAACAAAAACCACAAATCTTTGGTGTGATACATGCTTGGACAGATCAGTCCCAGAACCTATTTCAAACATGTACAGGAAAGAGGAACCCCAAGCTGAAAACAAGTAGCGTTATAAAATTAATAGATGGATAGTGGCTTTAAAATCACACTGAAAAAATTGAAGTATTTCCAAATCACTCATGTTTTGGAATAGTTTTCAATGGAATTTGTGAAAATAAAACAAGCATTTTTTTAATATTATATTGACACATTTACAGAAGCAAGGTTCTTAGCTTGGATTCAGGCAGTTTGGTCTGGATAACTAAAGTCTGTAGTCACGAACTTGTGCATCAACAGATTTCCCCACCCACCCCCTGCGCCTCCCAAAGCACATGTAAAGTGGGTGGCAGTGACTCAGTTCCACATTTTTGTAAATCAGCCTGAAGTCCTCTCCTTCCTCTACCCCTTTGTGTGGCAGATCAGTCACACGAGGCCCTGGGATGCAGATGAGCCCTGCAAGTGCACTCATGGCAGCACTAGCAGGAGTCGGCCTGTGCTATACCCATCCTCAGAAGAAGCTCTTGCTGTAAATAATTGAAGGGATTAATGATGTTGAGTCTCATGCTCAGGAGAGTCAGTCTTTAATCATTAATCTAACACATGCTTCACTAAGGCACGGAGCCTATTACAGATAAAACTTAAGGGAAATATTTATTGATCACTGCAATACTTCCACGATATTTAAATTGCTAGTTTTCCTTTGCAGTCTTAGTCACTAGAGCTGTGAAAACAGGCAAGTAGAACTGGTAACATTAGTTCAACTAATTAAAGTTTAAATTAGTATGATCTCCATGTCTTTTGCCTTTAATTATCACTCTAATACCTACAACAATAAAGTCAGATTTAATCCATGAATCACACTGGATTATCTAGTGATAATAACAGCAATAAAGGAAAATTATACACAGTGGGAACTTGGTTCTCAGAACCAAACAAGCTATCTGGAATAAAATACTAATGAATAATACACTTCATTACAGACAAAACACTACTCCCCATCAAGAGTACCATCAAATTATACAGCATTACTGACAGTGGTATCTGAAAAGACATATTACAACACGAAATTCCAAGAAAAGGGTTGAGTCATTATCTGTATACTTTTTATTTTTTTTGCTGAAACACAATCATTTCACCTTTAGAAAGCAAAGAGCTCTATAACAGCTAAAGCGAACTCTTTAAATATTTCCCTGCATGTAGGACGGTAAGTATAAGGGACACAGTGGATGAGAAGAATCAGTGTGTCATGCTGGGCTTTTTTTTATCTTTAATTCATATTTAATTTTTCTTTTTAACTCTGGGATGTCAGGCAGCTTACAGATTTTTCCTTTCAGTACAGAGGCCAAAACACAAGGTTTCCAGAAACTAAGCTGTCCACTGGGCAACAGAATCAGACTCCATTTTGTTCGTTCTCCAAGTAGTTTCATTATTTAGCATTCTTGGATGGACTGTTCTAGCTTCAACTAGACAACATGAAAGTATCCTGCTGCCTCATCTCTCACTTTAAAGGCTTAGGTACTTCTAAAAAAGAAGTTTGAGCCTCTCAGGGCTGGAGTGCTTGAACCACTTCTATCCCTATGATAAGGGCTGACCAGCCATTACAATGGATAGCTTATCTCCAACTGAAGAATTCAAGAAACTTGCTGATTTGCATGTATAGTTTTCACATCATCACTGAACACCTAGGTCTGCCCAGGCACATCTTAAGGGGATAAAAACACTTTCAGAGGAGGAATCAGATTTGTCACATCTGTTTGCATGATGACCCCAGTAGTTCACACCAATAAACAAGCTCCTTATTCAGCATGTAACTTTAGGTCATCTCTCTGAAAGGCCTGATTTTCCAGATGCATTACACCAAGTATGTCACAGGCTGGGCTTTGAATTTCACATACAAAACACAAACACAAAAACACCACACCAACCAACACACCCAAACCCCCAAAAACAAACAAAACCCCACAGAACAGTGATGTAATCATATGTTAATCATCAACTTATCATTGTTCCATTGTTTCCCCCCAGCATGACTTTAAGCCCCCTTATCTCCCATAGTATTTCTGATTTATTTCACAGGTGCTAATCCGCATGATTTCACTAAAACAATCCCCATTCTCTAAGCAATCTTCGTGATCATGTCGCTGAGCCCTGTACATGCAGTGCTACCTACCCTGTTCCTAAAGCCAATGTTTAACTAGCATTTTAACCCAATGTTAACAACATGAGCGCATAAGAATTAGGGATCTTTCTTTCTCTGTTGGGAATAATCTGCAATGGACTGTAAGACAAATAGAAGGCATTTCTTAGCTGCTATAACTCATGTTTTATGACAAAATTAGAAATGAGCAATATATCACTATTTAGACAGCTAGCTAAGATAGTGATGGAGCCACCTCCATGCTTATAAGGAAGGATTGACCTCAATTAATGAATTATACTTTAAATCATTATAGAATACATCTCCTACTGTGAATTACCAAATTAATGAGGTGCAAAAGTGACAAAATCTTAATTATCCCAAGAGCTGCGGCAATGTTAATGAGGCAAACTGAACACAGAGGAGAAGGCAGTATAAAATTTCTTTCCTTTTCCTTCTGAGAATTACCTTTTTTCAGGGTTTGGCACAAGCGAAGTGATTGGGCAGATTGTTACACTGTTGGTTCATATTCTCTAATCACAGTGGGCATTTGTAGAAAGTTAACATAAGGAAGAACATAAAAGTTGAACATTAGGAAAATGCCTACTGAGCCCTTTCAGTGGGATTTAAGAGAAATGAGCATGGAGACTGAGATGTACAGATAATCCCACTACAGTACATCTCACATAGCCTGCCCTTTGGAGACAGCTGATTGCCTTGACCTGTCCCTTGACCGCAGAGAAGCCAAACATGGTGGCATTCCTCAGGTCCTGCAGCTATGTGGAAAGACAAGGATCACACCCTGGCTTGTGGGAATTCATAGTTCACCTCCTGGTTCCCCCTGATTCCTGCTGAGTTTGGCCAGTCTCTTTGGATGGGGCCTTGAATTCAGGGGAGATGCTCATGGTGGAAGTTAAATATCAAAATGCTGGAAATTGCTGCCTAGCATTCTGGGTTAAACCCTTCTCCTACTTAGTGACTCCATGACCTCCTTGGGCAGCCCGTTCTAATGTCTGACAAACATTTCCAACAAGAAATTCCTCCTAACGTCCAGTCTGAACCTCCCCTGCCAGAGCTTGAGGCTATGTCCTTTTGTTCTGTCACTTTGTTACCTGGAAGAAGAGGCTGACAATCACCTGGCCATACACTCCTCTCAGGGAGTTGTAGAGAGCAATATGATCTCTCTTCTTCTCCAAGCTAAACAACCCCAGCTCCCTCAGCCACTCCTCACAGGACTTACCTTCTAAAATCTTCACGATGAAGGAAGGAGTAAGTTGAGAAATTGTCAATTAATAAAAGTAAATTAATAAAATAAAAATTGCAATTCTTTCATTTCAACACAATCTGAAGGTCTTTTCTGATCCTTGTGAAGCTAAAAACAAACAGGTTATTTGCTAAATCCTTTCTCAATTTCAAGGAGACAAAGATGCACATCAAAGACAAAGACCATCTCCAGTTTTCACAACTAACTTTCCCACAGCTAATTAATCCTGCTAAGACAACTCATTACTTCTTTTGATCTTGAAGCTGTGGGGAGATAGCTTAATATGCATCCCTCTTTATCTAGAAAGAATTTAAATGCAATTTTCTTGATCTATTCCCAGCTGATTTGAAATTAAAACTAAAATTATTCAAGGAACACCCAATCTTAAAGAGCAATGTCATCTTGCATCAGATTTGAAAATAAAAAGATTACAAAATTTCACTTCATTGTGTTGTTTCAAAGCCATCCAGAAGGCATCCAGCATAGTGATCCAACAATTTTCCCTTTTTTTTTTATCCCTCTCACTGGGAAAAAAGACCAGAAAGCCAAGCAGCCCTGGGAACAGCTGAGCCAGACCATCTAAGGAGCTGCTCCCTGGACACCATTTCTGGGGGTCAGCAGGGCACAGGCACTCAGGCAGAGGCCAGGATGGTGCCTCCTCTTACCTCCACATCAGCTCACCTGGGCTGGGAGAAATGGGGCCAGGGAGCACCAAAACTTCCCGGGCCAGATGAGGGAGGGGAGAACCTCCAGGAAGCCAGGGAAGACTGGAAAAATATGGGGCAGGGGAAAGGGCCAGTTGGCCCATCTTCCCAAATGGTTTCATTTGAAGGTTTGGCTAGAATCACTAAATTATCATGAAGCATTTTGGGTTTTTTTCAGATTGGTATTTCTCGGTGAGCTTTGCTGAGGTAAGGAAAATGTGCAGGCTGAGCAGGGAAAAGGTCAAAGTGGGCTGTGGTTTTCTCATAAAGCTTTAAGTGGGCTGTGGTTTTCTCATCAAGCTTTAAATAGTTTGGCAGAGAGTGTGTTCTAACTTCTCTGCATTAACGGTGAGTCTCCAAATGAAAAGAATTGTTCCTTATAATATTTATTTGACCTCATTTTTTTATATGAATGGCAAAGAGAGGACTGGGCAGGACTCTCATGTACTACCACTCCAGTATCTTTGAGCCTGAGGCAAGCTGAATATGGTTTGCTGGGAGTCTGATCTTTGTATTGGCAGGAACATCAGTTCTCAGTTTCCCTGGGGAAGACAGAGAAGGAGAGGAAGGAAGGAAAAGGAAGGAAGAGTTGTCAATCAAATAATTTCCTCTTTTTTTTATTTTGCAACCCTGAAAGCAAAGTACGACAACTTACCCTTGTGCTGGTCATGATTTCAGTCAACATCCTGCATTCCTGAAGTCTGTCAGCTCTGGACAGGAGTAAAACATCTCCAGGATACGTCTGAAGTCTGTCCTGTGGCAGAACACTCCTATCAAGCCATGGGAGGAGACAGAAAGGATCTGCAGTTCTCTTAGCAATGTACAATCAATTCCAAACTGGACACATCACACTTGCTATAGTAATTATATTAATGCAAATGCAAGAACTCATTAGACTTACTGTTAGGATCCATAATTTAGAAAACACAGTGAGTGTTAGATTTAAGAAACCTGAAAAAAGAAAGAAAAGGATTGGTATACAATTTTGCATGGCAAATAAAATCACATCTAGATCTAAGTAAATCCATTTAAATGCCATAGATTATTACAGAAATATGCAGCCCCTTCACTAATACTCAAAAGGGATTTTTGAATTTGTATGCTAATGAAGATAAATATACTGGTGTGAAGTTATTTTTCATATGCTAGAAACCTAATATCAGATAATAATTATCATGGGGCATCTCACTGTTCATTCAACTAGCATAAAGAAAGTAGTCTTTATGCAAATATACATGGTCACCTACAAAGAGACTTAGGAGAAAATTTAATCTAAACTCAGCACAAGGTTACTACTCCAGTGGCTGATGATTATCTTATTCAGAAAACCACCTCTCTGTTCTGGAGACAAAAAGTGATAAGTTAGTAGTATTTTTTCATTTTGACAGTTTCTGGTTTGTAGTATGAAGCAGTGTTATTTGTTTTCTCTCCATGTAATCATGTGTTTTCTCTGTGTGAGCTACAGAGCATCTGCAGATCCTAACTTAGGGAGGTCAGGAGTTTGACACAATCTGCTTCTGTGGGAGGTTTTTCTCAATTTACATATGCTGTTATTGGCCTTTTCCTGCAGCCCAAGTAAGAGTCCAATTATGGAACCCTGCTGTGATCAATAAACATTGGAATTGTTGCAAGTATTTGGGGAATAAGATATGAGGATTTCCAGCATGGAGCCTGTTTGAAATACAAGAAAATGCAGTAACTGAAAAGCCTATTTCTAAAAAGAAAAAAATCTGTTTATTAAAAACCCTGTGATTTGAGAGTTTTCTTTCTTTCTTCATTTCAAAGAAGTCACTCTCATGGCTGATGAAAGATTTTATCAATGCACTTTGTATTTATAACAAATTAGGAACTAAATAATAGAGACATCTAGATTTTGGAAGGCCATTTAAATTCACTTACCTTTGACTGTGAAAAAACTGTATTTCTAGCAAGCAGATAACCTTTGTTGCTATTTATATTAATATTCATTATAGCTACTATAATGAATGGCATATTATGAAGGGACTGAATTATTCAGAAATTCTAAAGATAAGACTTGTGTGAAAGAAAGAAAGAAAGAAAGGAAGAAGATTTTTTTTTTCTGGTTTGTTCAAGCAACCTGAGTTCATGACTGTGATCCATATTACCATGTGAAGGCAGTTGCATGGCTATGAGAGCAACATTTTCACGGTATTTTCAGGATACAGACTGCCTTCAGAAAAAGTCACAGCAGATACATGGATTTGTTGGAATTCTGCTCCATATTTTTCACCAGAGTGGTATTTAAATGAATGAACTTATCTTTAGCTGGACTCTACACCCAAGTACCAAAGTCAATAAGCCTTTGACAGGTTGCTAAGAGGAAAAATATGGTTATTGTTGCTGCAAGCAGGTACGTTTTTAGGTATTTAAAGATACAAGACACAGAAATCAAAAATAGAAGAATTTCAACCAGCACAAAGCTCCAATCAGTCCCCCAAGAAAGGATAAATTCATCAAGAACAAAATCAGAATAAATGTAGGTTAGCTTTGAAAGTAATTCTAATCCTTCTCTAATCTCTCCAACTACCTACCTGTGCATACACCTTTTCAAACTGCTTCTCCCAAGTGGCCATGTATCACCTCTGGTAATGACATCAGTAAATCTCAGAAACGATAGCTAGGAATCTCCCTGAGGTCACCATGAGTGATTCACTCTCCAGCAAGGACTGGCAGCCAACTAGCTGTCAAGCTGCTGCTGCTTGCTTTAGTACAATGACATAGGAACAGACAGGCTTAGGAGAAATGGTCTAAATAACTCTCTTAAGTGTCATGAATACATTTGGCCAACAGATGACAGTGTAATGTATGGCAAATTACTACATTAGAGAAATTTCAATTTGAGGTCCAGATCCTCACCCCTGGTAAAATTTCTGTAGTGCTTTGATAGTACTGAAAGAAAAATTGCCCAAAGTGCATTATATGCTTTTAGCAGGGGATATCTCTAGCCAAAGAAAAGATGCAGTCAGTCCTTTCAGCTTTGCTGTATAGTTTGGAACATGCTAAGATGGTATCTTCATTGTAATTCTAACCTACACCCAGGCTATCACTATTCATCTCAGGGAGAATCCCAAGGAATTTTCCTGAGGTAGGTGTTGTTCTTAGTCACCTTTTGTCGGGCAGGAATCAAATGCAGCAGTGAGTGTGCAATGTTCCTTTCGGGTCACAATATCCTTTAGAAATTATATCCACCTCTCATTAAAAAACCCATCTCTCACTCTGATCTGCTACATAGGGTGAGAAGACCTCTGTTCATTCAGCCATGATGTAAAGCAGATTTTAAAGTTTTCCACCTCTCCCTCATCTACCTTCCTTTTTTTCATCACTTTTTTGCAATGCCAACAGTCACTATCTGTGGTACTACATTGAGAGCCATGACGAAACTGATCCATCTTAAAAATAATGTTTTGCTGTTATTGTTCTACCGTTATTATTCAAACACAGAGCAGTTCCCTGACCAACTTTTTTGTTTTCCTCTTATCTAAAAGTTAAGCTATTTCTAACTTTTTCTACAGATATAAAATTCAGACAAATGCAAAGCAATTTTACTCTCAAATCAATAGGAAATCAAAGGTGTAATAACAAATCAAATGCATTACCCTTGAATTTATATAAATTAAGACAGTAGCTGTCTCACAGTAAATGACAAATAAAGAATGAGAGAGACCAGTGAGATCAAATCTATTATGTGACATTTAGACCATGACCTGGGTACCCTCTGTAATGCTTCCTATGCAGATTTTCATTCTCACACAGTAACTAACCTTTTCTTGCCTCTGCCTCAGCCTTCTAGTGATATAATCCTCACTTTGAAGGTTCTTGATAAACATGTTTGATAACTCTTACTTACCAGAAATTAAGGATGACAGCTTCAAGTGCCTCAAGTCCTTAAGCTATAACACTCCAGTGAATAACTTTTCCTACCACATTCAAGCTCGTTAAAAAAAAAGGAATCATCTCCCAAACATCCTCGTGCAAAATCAGCATTGAAAGGGTACTCTTGTTCAAAGCTAACATGCTAAAAGGCAAGCAATCCCTACATATTCTGCTCAGTGGATTTCCCTCCTTCCCCCTACCCACAACAGAGGCACTGAGGTAGATTTGAGTCAGTGCATTTCAAGTTAGATATTCCCTGGCCAGTAATCAGTCCAACTCTGACATGACAACAGAGAAGACTGTGACATATCAATTGGTACTCACCTGCCTGGAAACTACACCTGCCTCAGTCATCTGCAGCCTGGAGAAGTCTCACTTAAGACAGTAATGTAATAACAAAACAAAAACATTAAAAAAAAAAATGCAGTCTCCCAAAACAGAAAAAAGGCAATACTAAATAAATTATTGATAAACTTCAGTGAAAATTGTTGTGATCTATGATAAGAGAAAAAAGCTGTTTTCCATTAAGCACCCTTACTTTGCCACAGGCACTGTGATCTGTCCCTGATGTTGCTCTCTCTGCCTTAAATCTTGCATGCCTTTACCTGGTGCTACTATACTAATTCTGATGGAAAAATATAGGCACAAATGTTAAACTCCTTGTCAAATCTGTCGAGGATAATAAAGGATTCTACAGCCTGAAAGTGGCATTTCACAAGTCAATGGAAGAGTGTGATAATACACAGAAACATCATTCATCTAAAAAACTTTAGGCAAGGTATCACAAGAGAAATACACCTACCTTACTCTTAACCTCTGTTGAATATCAAATTGCAGCTATACTTACATTCTTAATGTTCTCCTGCAACAGGTCCAGGCATTTAAATCCTGATTAAGATGGTGAATACACACTCTTGACCTCCTTTGTCAGCAGGAAAACAGACAATGGTGTCTATTCTAATAGTAACCTTCAATGAAAAAAAACTCTTGAAGATTTCATTAAAGTATTAAATCTGATTTGAATTTTAACTGTACATTGTAATTCTCTATGAATGTAAAAGCTGAAAGCTGAAAGGAGAACAGAGGAACAGAACTTTCCTTCTCTTCTTCCAATGGTGTTATGGATGATATTTGGGGGAGGAAATAATAAGAGTGATATCTGCTGTGGTGCTCCACTTAATATTGTTACTGATGTCAAATCCTATTTCCTTTAGGAAAAATGCAGAGAGAAACACAGGAGCTGAAGAAAACAGTGACAGAGATGACAAGGCAATTTCTGCCTCCTAAACTGTGATATTTTTCAACACAGTTTTTGGAGAAATATTGACACAGCATAGTTTTACCAGTCTCCAAGACATGACCTGACCTCCCCTGGGCCATACTGGTTCTCAGATGGTTTAGCTGTTTACTTCTAGCTCCTTTTTTAGCCACAGGTGCAAAGAGGCATAAACAAAGTTTAAACTCTCTTGAGTGCTCAAGGCCAGACTTCTGTAAAGTCATCAGGGAGCCTTAGATAAAGGTGAGCAATAGTGAAGAAAACAATCAAATGACAATGAAAGGATAAACAAAGGACTGAACTTTCACTTATGTGCTATTCAGGACTCTGACACAAATGGAGGGGGTAACAAGCACTGGTGCAGCATGCAGAAGGCTGCAGCTTCTTGAGGGGTGGAAGAGCAAAGACACACAAATTTTAGACCCAGCTTTCTTGGACTTTCTTATGTCATGTTGGATGAGGCTGTTCTTAGCCCAGTTCTCTAGTCTGTTGTGACCTCTCTGAACGGCAGTACAACCATCTGGTGTGTAAGCCATCCATCCTTGTTTTGCATCACCTGTGAACTTGCTGAGAGTACATTTTGTCCTATTGTCCACATCATTAATGAAGATGTTGAACAGTACTGCTCCAGCATTCATACCTGGGGAGCACCGCTAGGGACTGGCCTCCAACTCATTTTTGTGTTGCTGGATCACAGAATTTTGAGCTTCACCATTCATCCAATTTTCAATAAACCACACCATCCACTTCCCTAGCCCATGCTTCATCAGTCTTTTTTGATGTTGCACACACTTGTGCATGTCCATTTTTTAAAAATGTTATTTTACCAGGTCCTCTCCCCTCAAAAGTAAGCTTTGTGCCAGGATACTAAATGCCAAGTTTCACATTCCAAATCAGTTCTTCTGAAAGTGTGAGGTCCATCAGAGCATCTTCCTTCATCAGATTCTCCATGTATGTTAGTAAATTTTCCTCAATGCACTGCAGAAACCTCCTGGATTATTTGTATCCTGCTGCCTTGCCCTCTCCCCTGAAATTGGTTAAAGTCCACCAGTTGGTGCCATATTTTACAGTTGCTAACTACATATGAATTTAGGCCTAGTGCTAAGAAAGAGCTGTGCTCACAAAATGTGAGCATTTTGTTTGTATAGCCAAATCCTCTACAACCCCATTTCCTGCCCTCCCCAAAAAAGCCCCTTGTGTTAGTTCAAGACATGTTGGAATGAATTTTAAATCTCTTAGGATACATCCAGGTCTGCAGCTGTTGAGTTGCTCTGGCAGGTACTTAATCATATTTATTGTCTGTGGAGTGATTTCCCCTTAAGGCAGGGCAGCTTTGAGGTTACAAACATAGAATAAGAAATTTTTGAGTGATCATTTCATACCTTGTCACAGTTCTCTTTGATTGCTTTGAAGTATACTTGAATACGACCCAAGAAATAGCTTGAAAATATTGTCAAAACTAAAATTAAATAGTAACAATCACTCTCTGCTGCCTGTTGGATAATACAGAAAATTAAAAATATAGAGGTTGGATATGTTTTCATTAATGGAATTCAAATATCAGTCAACATTGAGGCAGGAGTGCTTAGAATTTCAAATTATACTTTTTACCAAAATGCCTACCACTGCAATTCAGTCATATAAATATTTATATTTCAGAAATCTTTTTTTTTAATTTCCATAAATTTATCTAGATGCCAATTAAGGATGAGCAAAACAGTTACAAAAATACAGTAAAGCCACCAGTCATTCTCCCAGGCTTCAGAGTATGTTTGTTGAAGTGCAAAATATCTTCATTGCGTGCCACTGTTTCTTTTGGTCAGGAGTGGAAAGAGAACAGCTATATGGAATATTTCTGTGCCCACCCCCTCAGATTTCTGGCCACAGTCCCAATAAGGCCTTTGAAGCCTTTACTGGCTTGAGCATCTGCCTTAAGGCAAAGTTCTGTGCTCCTGTGGATGAAGCAGCCTTCTGCCCTCTGCCTTCTGCCCTCTGCCTGTCTCCCCTGCCCTGAGGCTTTTCAGCAGCCAGTGATGCTCAAAACTACACTTAGCTGTTTTGTTTCCAGGGAGGTGCTGACTCTTAGAGATTTATAGGTCTTGGGGAATCCCTTAGGTGAGAGGGAAATTCCTGTGGCATATCAGGTAACCATTCTCTGGCTTCTCTGTGCCATCAAGAAAATATAGGTGGCAGCTAAGGGATCAGAATAAGACCATTTCCCAGCTCCTTGTGCCCTATTGCTCCTGGTGGTTTTGCTACTTCACTAACGGAGTAGGGTCTTACAAGGGACAATAAGAGTTAGAGAACTGGCAACTCAGAAGGTACAGCCTCATTAGCATGAAAGCAGAATCTTTATAAAAATTAAAAATAATAAAAGTAAAAGTAAAAGTAAAAGTAAAAGTAAAAGTAAAAGTAAAAGTAAAAGTAAAAATAAAGTAAATTTAAAATAAAGTATACATTTATACTGTTCTGAATAAGATCAGGCAATCATAGTTGTTAAATTCAGTCAACACACTAAAACCAAATGAGTTTCTTTCACTGATCACAGCCAGTAGTAAGTGCTGTGTATAATTAAAGACAGATTTCATAGTACCTTATTTCAACCAGTCTTAAGCACTTCCTTTCAGATTTCTGTCGAAATTTGTCCAGATAACAATCAAGAAAGAACTGTGAAAGAGGACATGATTTTTTTTCCATTAATTTTGGGCTTCAAAAAAAGGTTAACAAAATCCAAAAGAAACAACACTATCAAACCCTATATTTCTGCTCAAATATATAAGGAAAATAA
Organism: Lichenostomus cassidix; assembly: GCF_008360975.1. Lineage (NCBI taxonomy): Eukaryota > Metazoa > Chordata > Aves > Passeriformes > Meliphagidae > Lichenostomus > Lichenostomus cassidix. The sequence continues at coordinate 44,270,089 of NC_139483.1, read as the reverse complement.
AAACAAGACTATTCCACACTGTTCTGACAGCTATTTTATCCAGTATAGTTTTTACTCTGTAACACAGCTGAATCTTGTCTCTTGGGCTCATGAGGAAGATTTATTTTCCTTCAGAAAATAAAGACAGCTCTCTCCTTGCCTGTAAGGCAAAAGGGATTAAGACCAAAGGCACAAAACAAAAATCTCTTTTGTTACTGCACCTCTGTTTATGAAGCACAGAGATAAAAGGAGGAGATACCATTGGGGAAGAAGAGAAAGAGCTACAGCTCAGCAAGTTCTGCCTGTCCCTGACATTATGTCAGATACACCATATTTCATAAACTGGACTCTCAGACCTCCATTGTCAAAGGCACCTCAATGAGCTCATAGCTCAGGACTAGACCAGGAAGACTAGAAAGTAGGCAGACTAATTCAAAACCCATCAAAATAAAAATAAATTCTTGTCTAGCTTCAATCCTTTCCCTCATTTCTGTTGGACTTGGACTTCCATTGGACTTCTCCACTCTAGACACCAATTTTAAACCATTATTACAGTGAATTGAGGAAAGTCTATCCAGCTGACAGAAGAGCCAGGATAAAGAGGTACCAAAATATATGTAGCCAATTTTAAATTGTTTATTTCATACCTGAGAGTTCACAGTTGATTTGGAAATCTGGTTTCTCTTGACATGACTGGAACAACTGTGAGTCTGCCTCCCTACAAAATGGTCACAAGCAGGCAGGATACACATGCAACCCAGGGCTCAGTCCTGAAAGGCAGAGACCATTTTCTGCCAGGGTCTAAAGCCTTCCACTTGCATTGACTGCAAGGGTTGGCAAACATCAGCATGTCAAAGAATCAGCTGCAAATCATCACACATTTTTTACATTAAAACTGTGATGTCTCCACCTAGTTATATCAGAAAGAATATTCAAATTTTACTGCTCCACGGTAATCTTATTTACAGCCTAGCAGGGTGAAAAATTATTAGAATACAACACTTGACATTCAGTTTGAAAATAATTGTTATTCATGAATTTTAATGTAAATGAAGTCTGAGCAAAATCAGAATAAGTCTATCTAAGTCCAGTAAACTGCCATGTAGCACATATTTGCAGGACCATATGTTCTGCTATAATTGCAAATTATTTCAAACATGCCTTCAAGTTACAAAAAAGTATTTGCATGGGAGGAAAAATTGAATTTAAGCTAGTTACATACACAATGCCAGAGCAGTTCTTATTTTCTTGTTTGTTTCTTTCTTGATAAGAAAAAATACTTCCTTCTATAGAGGCAATAGTAATATTCAGACAGTGAGAGCATACCTCAATCACTAAAAAATAAGATCTGTTTGGAAATAACTGGAACCACAGGCTGCCAGAGGATCTGGGAGGTGCTCATAGCCTGCCAGAGTGGAAGCTGGAGAACAAGCAGGATGCTCTAAAGCTATTGCAGTGACACCAAACACAGGGCTTCAGCAACTGAATCCCATCCTGCCTCTAACCTTAGTGGACTTCAGTGAGAAGAGGTTCTTCAAAGCATTTCAAATTGTCTTTTCTGTGCTCACCAGTAAACAATAAAGGATATCAAAAATCCTTTGAAAATGAAATTGTGAGTTGCTATTGACCTGAAAAGGCATAGAGTCCATCTTCTAAAAGTCAGTGGGCTGGGCCATATTTTCTGTATTCTGATGTTGCTTCCTAGATTATTTGGAGAATATAGCCCTTTGTCTTTGCTGTGAGGAGCAACATATTTTCAGATTAGTAACATCTGAACAGCTTTTTGGACAAGAGGCTTCCAAGCACGAGTGTAGAGGGCAAAAAAAAACCCATGATTGCTAGATTGGGTGATAACTTTTCAGTTACTTAGATTCATGAACAAAATTAATTGGCCAAATTTGGGTGTTTTCACACCCAAAAAGTAAGAACCAAAATTTAAAAAGAGCAATTACTTCACCTTATCAGTTTCTGGCATTCACATGTATAATAAGAAAAGCAAAACAGCAGGTTGATTTGAGAGAGACCTTTCTCCAGCTGTCTGCCTTTATCTCCTTATATTAATTTTATTTTTTTATACAGGAAAACTCATTAAATAGTCTACATATCAACTGAGATAAAGGACAACCTATAAATTACCAGAAACAGTGAAAAGCGTTTTTTCACATTAAAAATAAAAACAAAAGCCAGGCAAAGAAAAAAAATCCATGTTGTAATATTTCACAAACTATTTTCCTTTGGTGCAATTATCTGAAAATATTTATTCTTAAAAGTTGAAAAATATAGATTTAGAAAGGAACCTCATAATTCATCTCACATTATGTTAGGAATATATTACTATAAACCATTTCTTGATCTAATTTTGAAGTCATTGATTTGATAAATGATTTTCATTTCGTGGTGTTTAAAATCACAGCTCAGAATCCTAGAAGAATTGTAAGCCACTAGATGCACATCCCTGAAAATGGCTTAAGTGTAATGCCTTTAAGAGAGGACAGTGGAAAGGAAACATCACCTGGGTGGTTTAATATTAATGAAAACAAATCAGAAAGCCACAGGGAAAACCATAACACCTTGCGTACTGTTGGTCTTCTGTGTATTTAGGGTTGCAGGAATAATTTTTTGACTGAGCACAAGCATTCCCAGTGATCCACCCATCAGAGACAAAACCAGACTTTTGAGGAGAAAATGAGGGAGATGCTATCCTGAAGAAATATGCAGTAATTTCTCTGTGAGAAAAAAGTAACTTTAATCTTCTATTTTAGCTCCAAAAAAAATCTGGAACTTTTTATGTTGTGACAACTGAGAAATATATCTTCTAAATATCTAAAATTTCTTCTCATATTTAAAGCCATGGGATGTAATTGTAGCCAATCTAGGATTTTTTTTAAATTTATCTGACATGTTTCATGTGGGCTAAATTATATTTGTAATGAAAAGCAATTAAGCAGCTAATTACTCATGCTATAAAAGCATTTTTAGTGATCTACTGGCTTTTCTTCATTCTATAAAAGAATAAAGTAGATGGTAAAACCACCTACTTTCCAATGTTGCCAGTACTGCCAGCTTGAAATCTTACCATTACTAGATAATGATTATCTTCTTTTTTTTCATTCTTTTTCCCCACTATAACCAGTTATCTGGGGAATTCCCTCTCCTTTTTGCCTCATTAAACATCTCTTTTTTCAAGAACACAATGAAATATTTATTAAAAATTATGTGCTCTTTACCTCCCACAAGGAGGATTCTTTTGTTCATTTTTGGGTTTTTTCTGACATAAGGAGTGGAACTTCTTAAGCAATTACTTTAATAAACTCTTATTCTTCTGTATCATAGATATTTGATGACTTGCATTCAGTTGGTATTTTCCTCTGTGTTTTCTCTACAGTAGGTCTAAATTCTACTGACCACATGGCAGAGAGGCATCAGGTAGAAAGCACTACTGCAAACAAAACTTTGTTCTCCTGTAATACATAGGCTGTAATTTCTTTGTTAATATTTTACTAAATCATCAAATTGAAAATACAGCATAGAATATCCCAAGGGGAATAGGGAGTGGAACTTCTCCTATCTGGATTTTGATAAAATCCAAAATGTGACACAGTGACAGGGTAATAGCTGAGAGAGAAAACATGGAGAAACTGGGCAGGCTCAGGAAAACAGAAGTAGATTGCTTGCTTGGTCGCAGCAATAACTAAGGACAATAACTAATCACACCTACTTCCAGAGAAACATCACAGCAGCAGTGCAGGGACAAACATTTCTGCTGGTGGTCCAGATCCCACAGTGTTGTTTCTTTCCTGAATTCAACCTGCTATCTTTGCACTGCCACTTTTATATCCTTTCAGTTCATACCTTCCTGCAACAGGTGCTAATTAAACTCTTCCAGTTTTTAATTCAGACCTTCTCTAGGTATTAGCATGGATAAGGTATATACAAACCACCATCCCTCCCTTCTGTTTCAAATCCCTCCTCCCACTGCCAGTTCGGCGCTTGGTTTGCCTAACATGCAAAGCTTGTATCATCTACTACCTCCTTACACTCTGTCCACTGTAAACCTCAGATTATCCCCTCCCAGGCCATTTCTTCAGCCTTCTTCCTTTTGGGAACGTCCCTGTATGTTCACAATCAGCAGAAGTGAAATTGAAAGATATGGGAAAACACTGTGGCAGTGAAATCCTCCACAACAGAACACATCTTGTTTTCCTTCTTTCTGGAAAATTCACTGCCACTGATTTTATACCAGCCAGTCTCAGATGCCCCAGGAGTGCATATCTGAAGCGAGGCTCCTGATTATTCCCACTAACCCTGCTCATGAAATTTTGGATTAAATTAAACTGGAAGATGCACTTCAGGCAAAGTAGCTGCAGATGGGTACTTTATCCACAGTGTTACTCCAAAGTACAATCCTTGAAACACAGATATTGTGGACAGCACCAAAGGTATCACCTTTCTAATCCACTCCTGCTTGTCCACACTGATTGGAAAAGGAGACATGGGCAATGCCTGTACAGAATTTCAGGGCTACAGGCTAAAAAATTTCTCTTTACTTCGGAAACAAGAGTCTGACTGAGCTGGCAATAGATGAATGCATGGATTTCTCTGGAAGCTAAGTGGATTATGTCTTGTGGTTTGCCGAGTGTCCTATAAGAGGAAAAGCTAAAGTGTAAGAAAGCAGTTGAAAGGTCTGCAGAAATCAGGCAGTACCAGACCACAGGTTTCAGAAGAGCAACCTCTTTTACCTGGTCACAAGCGAGTCACTAGAGAGTGATGGACACTGTACTGTCAGAAAAATAAGCAATAGCTCATCAGCACCAGCTTGCAGGGAATTTATTCCTTTGCATGTAAAATGTAGGAAGCTGAAACAGAAGACTGAAAACATCTTGAAGGGGGTCTATTTTATTGAAATAAGACTTCCTAAGGAAATGTCAATTTGAGAGCTCTTGTAGCACCATGGGTTACTGTCATTCAAACATCCAAATGCTTATGGAAAATGAGATGGTCTCTCCCTCACATTTTTATGCATGAGAAAAGATTTCTATTAATTGGCTACCTTTTACAAGACAGCCCCACTAAAACGACCATCATTGCTTTCTGCTGACTCATTTATCTTTGGAGTTTTCTTCACTCCAGCTTTGTTTCCACATATAAGTATGTTATCCTTTAAAAATCTAGTGGCACACTTTGGCTGCTTCTTCAGAAGCATATGTCATAGAATCTCTTCAACAAAGCCATCAGTAAGCCAAAAGATTCAGTGTGAAGAGAAATAGTCCCTGTTTCTCCAAGGAGGCTAAGAAATGATTAAAGAATATGAAGCCCATGAAATTAAGGCATAATTCTTTCTTATTTTATATGCAGTGCTTCTTTTACCATGACCAGATGTTGCCATTCTAATCATATTAATTAAATCATATTTAAAAGGAAGAAAAAAACAGAAAGGTTAGCCAAACATTTAAATACACTGATGTTGTCCTGGTTTCAATACTTATCTATTTCAAAAGGAGTGTGCCATATCACAGACATATCACTTTGGAATTATGTTCTAATCATGATGGATTTAAGGTAAGCCATGTAATAAACAGCTGCCATGATTGGCCTGAAAGGAAGTTGAAGCTTTAATCAGCTCCAAAAAATGAGCTTTGTGTCTATTGCTAGATAGATAACTAAAACTCAAGTACAAAGTGGGTGATATTCAAATGAATATCCTAGAAAATATTTCTAAATTCTGGAGTAATTTTAGGAACAAAATTCCATGTCCCACAAAGTCATGAAAGAGAACTACAACCATACTGAGTTATTAAGAGTAAATAATATTAAATACATTTTTGAACAGACTATTTTCCTAGCAAAGGGGGTTTTTGTTCAGTTTTACAAAGTATAAGTTAAACATCCCTTCCATTGGTATTTCTGGTTCATTAATTCCACACAAGCTGCTTTATTCTCTGACCAACACAATTTTATATAAGGCCAAAATAATACCTGCAAGATTTTAATTGGTCTCCAAAATTTTCATATGCACACAAATGGTACTACAAAACTCTTTAAAGTGCAATAAGCATCAGCGTTTCTAAATGGGCAAAGGAAAAATAAAGTTTTTTACACTAACAAGTGTGGCTATGCATGTTAACGTTAAGCCCTCTAAGCCAGAAGATATTATTAGTCTACAACCGAGCCCACTTACCCTACAATGCAGTAAATAAATTGTGTAATAGTATGCATTATTATACTACAGATTGACAGAAGCTTCTTGATTTGAAGCATAGTAGCTTAATAGGTACATTTAAAAAATCATTGCACAACCATGAAGAACTTTCCAGGTGAAAGACATTCACCTATTTCCTTTAATGTTCTACCAGACACCTGCTTCAGCTGCTGCATGTAAAAAAGCACAGTTCTCCAGAGTGGAGATCTGTCACCTTACTGACCCAGAAGAAGCCTTTTTTTTCATTACTCAGCCTTGACCTCAAAATCTCTTTCACATGAACTCAATGTGCATTTTCTTTAATTTCAGTTTTCAGTTAGCATACCTTGAAGTGTTCTTCACAAAAGCTTCATTGAGCACTGTTACATTCTTCTACAGAAAAAAAAAAAGTCACCACAGAGTGCACCACTGCTAACAAAACCGTTCCTTCTGAATCTGCTGTCTCACAGCATGATGGCCTGGGGATGAGTTGCTTTCTACAATGCTCAGTTGGGGTGAAAGCTATAGCTTAATAGGTTCGTGCAGAAGTTAACCATGTATAACATCACAGACACACACTGTGAGCTTTATGAGCACTTTAACAACCTTTTTTCTTGTAAAGTCCTTTCCTCAGCTGCAGTTGGGTTCTGAATAGTCTGACAATCCCTGGCAAGCTGTTTTTTAGGTGTTATCTCCTGTGTAGGTGGAGGAGGACTTAGTAGATCACAAAGGACTTCATGTCAGCCTGTGTGACACAGATATAACAAGCAGGTTTAAATTAACTTTTTGGGGGTGAAACGGTAAGGATAGAGTTCCATGCTGAGTCTTCAGTGGAAACAAGATTTTATCCACACACATGCACATAAAGTAGGATTGAGCATTTTAACACCACCATGTTTTGACCACCGTTTTTCTGCATTAAATTTTTTGCTTCTATCTCTATTTATTTAGTAGGGGGGAAAAACAGATCTCCAGAGAGCAATTACAAGGACATAAAATCAGCCCCTACCTTAGGGTGACCTTCAGTAAAGATGTACCCTTTCTATTGACCATCTATCAAATGCTGATAAGCTGGACTACTTAGCCAGCAAAAAGATGGCTAAAATGAATATGCACCACTCAATTGCATCTTTCTCTACACACTAGATAGTAGAGACCAGGGACACTACAGGATTCTCAACAGCCCCAAGAAGACAAGCAGCAAAAACAGACGTGATCAAAAACTGACATTGTGATACAAACCCTTGCACTAAGGAAAAGAGGATGCCATGTCTCTCTGGAAGATTTCCTGATAATCTCCTCCCCATTAATCACCCTTCTCAGGCAAAATGAGCTAGAATTTATTGTTTCACCTGGAGACTTCTGTCTATAAAATCATTAGCAGAAGATGAAGTTATTGCTTGAGAGCAGACAAAAAACAAAAGTCAAGAAGTAGTCCAGTGCCTTATCAGGCTTTCCATATTAAAAAAATCTGCTGTTTAGCAGCTCCCATACTGTATCTTTGTCCTTTTTACTTGTAAAAATGACACTTCAATACATTTAAGCTGTTACCTGAAAAAAACAGATAGAATAACAAAGACATTAAGATAGATTTTTTTATTGCTAGTTTCTAGTTTGGAAAGATACCAACTAATGTACTACTAGAGGTTCTAATTACTAGAACCTTATCCATCCTGCATTGGCTGCACAGCAAGGGATAAAGAATATAAAAAATATAATTTCTTTCTGGATTTAGTGCTTCTTTTTATTTTAGTTTTAAGATAAGGACATAAAAAGGCAAAAGAATTTACCCCATGCAGTTAAAGTCAGTTTACTCTCTTTTCAGTGATTATTTAATTGGTGTACAACCATGGCCTGATTAAATCCAAAGAAAGGTTGGTTACAGGTGGTACCAAGGTGGGTTACAGATTTGCCAATGTTTAGTCTAAATTGACTAATTGATTTGAAAATTCCTTCGTTTTTTTTTTTTTTTTTAATTTAGGCGGTTTGGTAATGTCTTGTTTATTTATTACTGGAGAAAGGGTCACCTTTCCCTAACTTTTTTCTTACATTTTATTTTCATCTAACTTCTCCAGTATATGCTGTCACCACTGACTTCTGTGTTTCCCTGTAGCATCACTCTCAGGAAAATTCCCTATTCAGTAGGCTCTGAAGATTTATTCTGTGTTCCATTCTGATCTTTCCGCCCTATTAAGCTCATGACAGCCATGTTCAAAACAGGAAGGCCTTGCACAGACTTCTGGCACAAAAAATAAATGTTTTGCAAGAGGTGAAAAACCAAAGGAGGAATAACTGGGCAAGCAACAGGCTGGAGAGCTTTACAGAGTAGAGTTCCTGCCTTTGGCTAGGGGCCACTGTCTGTCATTTAAAATGCATTGGAGACCTTTCCCTTGCAAACAAGCAACTTGTGGCCAAGTCTAGCAGCTGAGCAAAAAGTTTTTGCCATTCACTGGCTAGTCGTGCCATAAGATGGAAAGAGAAAATGCTCATAGCATTGTCTCAGACTCTTCTTATAGTCCACAAGATCTTCACCAATCTATCTTCCAAACAGAGGAAAACCAGAAAATAATATGCCCCAATTGAACAGCATGGCCATTCAGGAGCAAGACAACATGACAGTTAATGAGAAAGAGAAAAATCTAATCTTACACATTTTTGGTTATCCATATTATCTACTAAAGGACAGTCATAAATATCCACAGAAAAACTTTAATGACAGCATGAAAGAAAACATGTACTATAACACATTATCTATTCTAGATATTCTGAACAAATCTTCATCCATTTTTTCTAACTTGACCTACATGTAGGTTAACTGAATGAAAACAAAGCACTCCTCACACAGGGGTGTAGCAAAATTACAGACAACTGGGGCACTGTAGGTGATGCATCTGAACTATCTTCATGCCTTTCCTCTGCCCAGCTGACATATTATCTCTCATTTTTTCCGTAAATATGATGTCCTTTTTTTCTATTCTTATTATGTTATTGCTGGTGTCGTGAACTAGACAACAGCAACAGTTCAGTGACTAGAATAATGAGGCTTTACATATGAATACAAGAACATTAACACTTGGTACAGTTAAGGCCTAATGCCACAAACATTTTTGAGAAAAATAATGAGGGGAAGACATTTTGACAGCATCAAAACATTTTGTTTCAGCATGCTGAAAATAACATGCTGCATTTCAGCCTTTCTGAACACTCTTGTCATTTGCATGGATTTGCAAGGGTCAGAATGAAAAACGTAGTTGAGGTTAAATTAAACCTTTCGGTGCGACTAACAGGTGTCCTCCTTTAACTCAACAGTAAAAGGCAAAGAAAATTTGTATGATAGTTGAAATAGAGCTCATCTTCATTCAAATCTATGTATGAAACTGTCTGTGCACCTGGTTCTATCTCTGTTTGGTGTTGCAGTATTTGAAGTGCATCACAATGGGAGAAGTAGTAACTTGGGTAGTAGAACTTGGGTTGTAAACTAAGAAAGAAAAATTGAACTTTTATTTAAAGGCCTTTATAACATGATGTGTTTTAGTTTTGAGACTAAATTAGAATTTTAAATAGTTGATGAGAGGGTGATTGTTCAAGTAAAACCAACTCTGGGTAGGGAGGAAGAAACAGGGAAAAAACTATAGAAAACTGTATTTTGGGTTAATTTGAAATATTTCATTTAGACATAAAAGAAAAAGGTTGCTTTCATTTCTCTCTTATATAACTTATTTCCCCACCCTTATCTTTTAAGGGAGCTGACTTCAATCAAATTTTACATGAAAGATGCAATTTCTACTAAAAAGAAGTCAAAACACTGTAACTGGCTTAGAGCTTGAAGGATAAATATTTATACCTCAGCTGCAAATTACAGCTTGTTCTCATTCCTTTCCTACAGACAAATTAAATTTTGCCTGATTCAGAACTGCAGGAAAACAGAAATGCTGAAAGAAGGTAATTCCCTCAAAAATAACTAACAACTCCTTGCCTCCTTTTACTACTGCTCACAGGCAGCATAGCACTTGCATCCCCTACTCCCAGTTTGTCTGCTGAAAAATAATTTATGACACCTACAACTTTGTCTTTCTTTAAAATAATCAAAGTTTCACTCTTTTAGGGAAGGAGAACCATAGAGCCAAAAATCCAGCAACAACAGGTTCTCCACGTAAATCTGAAGACTGGATATATGGATGCTCCTTGTCATTAAACCTTGGAGCATCTATGAGAAGCCACTCAGTACGCTGTTTGCTCATTCTCTTCCTCACAATGCAGAACCCCCAGCAGATCCAAGCTACCACTGGGCCTCTTTACTTAATTTGAGGGTAATTCTTGCTTTTGTTTCATTTCTACAGTAATCCCCATATTATTTTCAGCTCCTGTTTTCAGAAAGCCAGATAACACCTGAGAGCAAAATATTCAATGTTCCTTCTTTATTGTCAGCAATATTTATGCATGTGGATCAAATCAGGTGTTTGTCTTTGCCACATTTTAGTATTCAAGTTGGATGTTTCTTTTAGATGAAACATCATTGAAAACTTTCAACAGAGATCACTTATTTCTGAGGAAAGTGATAAAAAATAAATTCAAGACTTTACCTTCAGTAATGCTCCAGTCACTTCTTCAGTTTCCCTATGAATTAATTTCTTTTCTCTCTCTGGATGACTTTCAATCACTTCTTCCATATCCAGTGTCCTCTGTGTGTGTGAGAGAGGAAAGAGGTGAAACAATTATAAATGTCAATGTTAAACTTGAAGTGTCACAAAAAAGTTATTATCTCAAAAAAACCCAACAAAACAAAACCAAACTAAACAAAAAACCAAACAAGCAAAAACCCCCCAGGCAATTTAGAAGGAATCTTTTTGTTTTTAATCTGAAATATAAAGGGTTTAATTCTACATAAACTCTACCAGATCCAAGAGAAACACGCATTTTATTAACTTTCTACTTTATAGTGTAAATACTACTCACTGGTTCTTTTCATCATTTAAAGCTATGTAGTTTTTAAAGTTAACTATCCTATCTTTGGGAGTTAAAACATATGTCAGGGATATCACTCATTTCTGGTCTATCTTCCTAGAGATTTCTCTCCTATCACAACTGAGAGCATCACATACTTTTAAAACTTTCAGCACTGTCTTTGAAATGGCTCTATCTTAAAAGGACTCACTTTTATCCTGAGACTTCTATATACGTAGGAAGTATAAATCTACTAAATATTCTTAGGAAGTATAAATTTACTAAAAGTTCTTAAATTGCTGTTTTCATATTTACCTGTGTGAATAGTTTTGATATAGTAAAGAAGAGAGCAGCAATTTAAAATTAGTTACTCCAAACAAATTTTAAATAGTACTTGGAACAATAAATATATTTTCTTTATTTCAGGTGTTTGCTTTCATTTCCACGAAGTATTTATTTGGTATTTTCTTGTTCATTACCATTACTTTAATACATGAAGGTCTCAATTGTTTATGGATTTCATGCTGATCAAAATTACTCAAAAAAGTCATTGATATTTTTGAGCGTGAATACACGAGCATGTGTACAAAACTGAAAAAAAATGGTCGGCAAAGAGAGGTGAAGTGTTTTTCCTTGGCCATATGATTTATTCATAGTGTGTCTTTGTACACAAGTCAATCCTAAACATTTAAAAAACATTTGCCTTGGTCTTAGAGTCCTTTTGCTCTCTGTACCTTCACTAGAAATTTAATTCAAACTAACAAATGTGGGCTAAGGTTGCCTCAACAACTGACATCAGATGTTGCTGCAGACTGAACTAAAGAGAATAAAATGCACTGAAAGCCTTAGAAAAGATTAAAGCACAGACTTTTCCCACTGACATATATTTTATCTTCTCTCAGCTTGCGCAGCTTTTAAGGTGCATAGCAAAGTCATACTCAGATTAAAATGAAGGCAAATTCATGACTCTGTGCTTCAAGATAGCCAAAAAAAATTGTTTAATCATTTAAGACCAACTCAGGTTATATTTTCAGTAGCACTAAAACCCTTTTTTTTACCAAAACTCTTTGCTGTTGGGGTTTTTGTGTGCATGTCCCCATAGACCATGAAGGAGTTAGCACTCCAGTAGACAGACTCACAATAAATCCTTTCCGTTATAAATTATTTGAATTACCTGACTGACACAAATCTTCTCAGTGCTCTTTCATCAGCTTTTCTTCTGGTATGTGTGGATTCATTTGCAGATCTGCCAAGCTATCCACGCAGGAACATGCCTTCCCATCCTTTATTTGCATCATTACAGACAGACAGGTCCCAGGTGACACTATCATCATTTGGCTGCTAATTCACCTCAGCCAAGGACCAAGGTACTAACTCTCATTTGTTTTCAAAAAAGATAAAGGAACTTGATTTTGGAAGAGGGGGCTGTTTTCAATGAGAGAAAATTGCAGTCCTTTTGATGGCTTACTGATCTGGAAGAGTCTGTGCTGCAGTAAATATTCCACAAGTGGCCATAACCCCAGGGAGCACACTTTAGAGGCAAGAGGAAAAGCAGCATGACTTGCAACTCATACACAAGCTGTTTCCTGCCCTGTTGCTCTTCTAGATACATGAACTAATTCTCCCTTCCTAGCCTCAAGGAAAAGGCTAACATTGCCCTGAACCTCACTTTCTTTTTTTTTGCCCTTCCTGTGTCTCACCTCTTTTCAGTAGGACGACTGACAATTTATTGCTCTTGCTTTTAAAAGGAACCAGGATGATTGTTTTGAAAATTCTGTGGTAGCTTTCAGCTACTAATATTTACAAACTGATACCTAAACCAAGAGCAGAAATTAAACTAAATTAGTTGCTCTGAAACTGATGTAATGAGTGAAGCAAGATTTTCTTTAGGAAGTGCATGAAACCAAATCTCAAGAAACAGTGAACAGTCTCAATGTTGAAAACTAATAAATATTTTAAACATATGCTGTATTTCTCACTGAGATTGTTTTCTCTGATTATACTAACTGGTTTCACTCACCTGAGATCTTTGCCAGGATTTATTAAGGAATAAAGGAGGAAAGTGACCCAGTTATTACAAATAATAACAAATCTTCTTTTAAAACATTTTCATGGCAAGGTTTTCAAGAAGGGTGAAGTTTTAAAAGGAATAGAGGAGCAGGAAAAATAAAACTGGTATGAAATGTGTTTCATTTTTATGTTTTGTTGTGAAGACACAGCACACTGTTGTTTTGTTCCTATTACAGGTGTGAAAAGGAAAAAAATCTTTTCCATCCCCATACAGCTGTGCAGCCTGTTTTTTCAAGGGCTGGGAAGAGTCATCAGTGTAGGAAATGAATGAAATAAAGAGTAAGTCAGGACAAATGCATAATCATAGTCAGATGCTTAAGGGATCTGGATCGTCAGGGGAGGAACTTCAACACACTTCAGGAAAGCAGCAAGTACTGTGACACAGGAGAGGAGAGGACATCTTTCCCTGGGGTCCCAGAAAAGCTGCTGGAAAGATAATAGGGAGGAATTAAGGAAGTCCAAAGTCAGAGAAGGACAGAAAGAAATTAGACTGAATCCAGAAAAGAAGCAAATGAACCAGGCATGTGAGAGGTTTCTAGCAGGGAAAATAAACAAACAAAAAAAATTAATTCAAAGAACAGAAAAAGCCATAGACCCAAGGAGTCCTGTGAGTAGTACAGAGTAGCACTGTCTCAAAACAATTGGGCAAACAGAGCTGTAGGAGTCAGTGAGGACACTGTCAGAAAGGAGCCAGAGTCAGCACAAGATTGGTGGTAGGATCCTCTGGGTGATGTGATATGTGGAAGCAGGCACAGCCACATTTTGAAAGCAAAAAGCCTTTACATCATTTCAACTCTACTGTCAAAACATACCTGGAGGTACAGCTGAGCTACAGTCTGCAGACAATGTAAACAGCCACAAATCTTCAAGCAATAAACCCAATCATTGACACATCATTCAAGCTGAAGTAAATATATATATATACACACACACATACACACACACACACACACACACACACATCTATAGCCCAAACTCCACAAAATTGCTTTCAGAATACTGGGGAAAAAAACAGGCTGAATGGAATGATTTAACCCCCTATAAACAATGGTGGCACTGTGCATAATCAACAACAGCATCTAAATATCTACCATGCAAAGTAATAACTCTCCTCCATCACTTAATAAAGAATCTCTAAATTCACATAAACATAACACACACTAACTGCACCCAAGGAGCTATTGCAGTGTATCACATCAATATTCAGCAGCTTAATGTCTCCCTGAACAGGCATTGTCAAGCTACACCCAGAGGGCCTCAGAGGAGCTGTAACCACATCCTATATACAAAATCTGTGGAATAAACACTTGTTTAATAGGCTGCAATGTGAGAGAATGTGGCAGGTACTGCCTATAACGCCAGTCATCCATGGGTAGTGGGAGAAACTTCCAGCAAGAATGGCAAAACAGATTCAAACTGATGGCAGCAACACAATCATTCTCCCAGTGCTTTTCAAATGGCATATTGGGCACAAATTTGCTAACATAGTCTAAATTAGATAACTGGTTATGTTACAATTTTAAATTGCAGTGTAATCAGACAAGTGAAAAAAAAAGAAAAAAACCAAAACAGAAAATCCCCAGCTTCTCAGCATGATGGAGAACTTGACAGGAACCCTCAAAAGGAAAAATTCCTAAATAATGTAGCCCCATCCTTCTGTTTTAATTTTGTAGAATGCAGGATTGAGGACAAAATCATGCTGAAAAATTTCCCCCAATACAGATTCATTTGCATTCAAATACATGTTTTCTTTTACTCAGGCGCATTTCAGCTTGCAATAATGACTTCCAAACTCCTTCTAAATTTGCCCTGGGAAAAATATGGTATTTTGGAGGACATGAAAATGGTACAAATGGAAAACAGCAGAAAATAAAGTTTGAATCCTTTCAATTTTCACTATTATTAATTTGGTTGCCTCTGAAGTACTTAAAAAAATGTGTTTCTCTGAATATATATACATATATATATATATATATATATATATCTGTGTGTGTGTGTGTGTGTGTGTGTGTGTGTGTGTGTGTGTGTAACCTCTTATTACTGCAAACAGAAACAGTACCACCTCATACTGAAGGAAGGACATAAACAACATTCAGAAACTTCATAGAGTGGTTTGGGAAAAAAAAGAGAAGAAAAGAAGGAACTAGCCCTTTTAACCAATGTTTGATCTAGACGAAATACACAGTAGGAGTTATAGCGCAGACATAAATCAGTACCCACACAAGTAATCTCACTGCTACAGTGGTACTGTAGAAACTGAGGAAGTGTGATGACCCTTGTCTGACAAGAGCAGGAAAACTCAGGAAAGATCAAGTTTAAACCAGGCTGCAAGTGAAAAGCAGGATTCTAGAGCTCTGTTTTCTCATGAACTAACTGCTACATTATTAGCTGCGCAGGTTTCTGGGGACCATGGTTTTGGAGTATTCTAGTGACAGTGTGCCATCACAGCCACATGAGCAAACCCATACAGCATAGATGTAATTAATCCTGACCAAGAAATGCTTTTGCGAACAATGATTTATACTAATCAAGTGAAGAAAATCCACTACCTCAAGTAAAAATAGTTGAATCACAATGAGGGAAACATTGTCTAACATGTTACTTGGGCTGTTACAGCAGCCAAAACTTCTGGAGTGGAAATAGTCACAGAACAGGGAAGCTACAGGATTTCAAATTATTGCAGGTTCCAAATTATTGCAGTTATCCATGCTTGAGTCTGTGTCCCTCTTCAGCAAGGAATTTTCAGATCACAGGATATTCTGAGTTGGAAGGGACCCACAGGGATCATCAAGTCCAACTCTTAAGAGAATGGCTCACCTGAGGATTGAACCCACAACCTTGACATTATCAGTGCCGTACTCTATTTCTTCATGGAGAGCTGCCATTCCAATGGTTCTTTTAAACATTTGAAGATGCACTTTGGTCTTGAGGAAAGAAGATCTACCGAGTTTAGAAATCTGAGTCTGATTTTCTTCAAAATACATCAAGCCCATGTGTGGCAGGACGTTCCCCACCCCCCCCCCCCCCGTCTCTCTCTCTCTCTCTCTGCTTGGTTGCAGAAGATGGATGACTCTAGCTGGGTTGACAGCCTAGCAGGGGTTATCTGTTGGGGCCCGAAAGTCTAAAACCATAAACCCTAAGTCATTTGTTGGAATGAAGAGAGAATGTGGGAAAATAGATACTTTCTGACCAACAAAGCACACTTTTACACTTTAAAAACTCATGGAAATATCCCAGAGGTATAAGTCTCTTACGCACACTCTGAAGATGTGTAGAGGACTTCTCCCCAGAGTCTGGACACAGCTCTGTGGTAGCTTCTTGAAAGACTGAGAGCGGATTCTGATGCATCCCAGCACCAAAACTGGATTTTGGTAAGATCATTGACTAGCTAATAATAATAAGAATAGGTACCTTTCTATAACTTGCATTTTAGCTATTTTATCATTTTTGCAGGCATTTACTCCATAATTGCATTTTAGCTTTTATAGTTTTTTGCAATTATGTCTTTTCCTGTGTGTATATGTAAATCTGTTCTATGTCTCTATGTTTGTTATTTTCTGTGTCTAATAAATGGTATTTTACATCATATTAGACTAATCGGCCAAAAATCAAAGAATCTTGCAAGCAAGACCGAGTCTGGGGGTGTTAGCCACCCTAATAAGCATTAAACTCATGAGGCTCCTGTCCTCCATGCAAGACACCATGTATGTTGGGATCTTATTCCCAAACCAGCAAAGTTGTGCTCACTTTTTTTCTTCTGAGCTTTTAGACATCAGTCTTTCCACCTACTTTCAATAGTGAGAAACATCCTTTGAAAAAAAATATTACTCACATTCCCGCAAAATCACCTTTCCAGTGTTCAACACACAAGTGTCATGAGATTCCTGATAAAGCAAGAAATGGCAATCTCCTAAATGGCAAAGCCCACACTTCTCTGCTCTTGAGGTGCTACAGAGATTTAGAAAGGTTTTATCGTATTTGTTTATCCTGGGCATCAAAGACTGCCTGCAAACACATCTCAAGAGATCTGCGTACAGCATTTACTTTTCAATTCACTTTTCCATGACTTCACGAATAAATGTCCTGGGGTTTTGGGTTTGTTGCTCCTTTTTTTCTTCTGCGTTGTTTGCTTCATTCTCTTTTTCAAATGAAAGGGTAAAGGAAAGAAAGTGGGATTGTCCCTGCGCTTGAACCTGTTTGCATAGACTTTGTGCTTTGGGACTACACACCCAAGAGACACAGAAGTACTAGAAGACCTCTGATAACTGTAGCACAATGGCATTTATTTTGTTTCTTTTTAAACAGCTTCTTCCCACAGTGCTCTGAATTTCCTTAAGACTTTCAATTGAGTAAGTGGTCTGACATTTAAAAAAAATCATTTTCCTAAGTCTGTTCAATCAAAAATAACCTATAACAAGCAAGTACAAAAGAGTCATCCAAGTAGGTTCCTACCACAGATAATTGCAGCACTAGACACCAATTGATTTTCAAATGCTAAATATTTTCAAAAGTGCATGAACAACTTGGAAGTCTGAGTTCCATATATTTAAAAGACTGTTAGGAATCTTGCTTCTAATGATTTCTGGTGAAACTCAAGATACCTCTTTCTGAATCAGTGGTATCCAAAGCACAAATACCAGTTAGGCCAAGCTTCATTCTGCCCTGCCTTGCTCTGCCTCTGATCACACCCTCTATATCACTGCTATGGTACCCTTCTTCATCTAAGCAAAGATGAATCAATCTTTCCAGAAAATCCCTGAAATGTGTCCCTCTGTCCAGAAGGCTAAGTAATTACAAACCCCCTATAATTAATTATGGGCATATCAATACCTATGGAATTTCCCATGAGAGATCTCCTGCAAACCATCTTGCACTGGCCCTTCTTCCAAGATTTGGATACCCATTAAAATAAAAGAACACACTTTTAAACTGACTTTCAAATAAAAATATCTATAGCTGATGTCATAAAAACTTGACAAGAACCATTTTGAGTACATGTTTTTGCAGGAAATATTAACATAGCTGATCGAGGGGTGCTTGATAACACAGAAAGAACTATAACAACTTCTCAGCTGTTTTTTGAAGAATAAACACCTCATCTGAATGGCAAGCTGAGACTTAAAAAGACTTCATAACCAAGTGAAGCAGCTTTACATTGCGACATAAAAGAGAATGAGGTAACAGCAGTCTCCTTTTAGACTGAACTTTCCTCTCAGACTGCAAAGACTTGACAGCAGAAGTGAAAAGAAGCCTCAGTTCCCAGCAAGCTTTCTTCCCTCAGCCGTGTACTGTGCTATCACACCTCCACTGGGATGCCAGAAGCCAGGAGAAGGTTATCTGCTCAAATTTGACTACTGATCCTTCGTCAGAAGCAATGCTTAACCTTTATTTCCTGAATAATATCTTAAAAGTAACACTTCATGTCTATCACCACACAAAAACCTGTCAGACTATCTAGAGGCACAACAGTGAATATGTAACTATCATTTCTTTAATGCTGTGAGTAAGGTTTACTCCTTTTGAACTCAAGGTCTCAGTTCAGGTCTTACCAGGGAAGCCAGCCTTACAAGTGTGAGAGCTTCATGTGCAGCCAACCCACAGAGCTGTCACTGCTTTAATGTCTCTAACACTTTTCAGTACTCCCAACAGACAAAGATCTTCAGCTATGCTAACACAGCTGCCTGAAATGCACTCTGAAATACATCCTGAAAACAGAAATAGGAGAAGCAGAGCCAAAGATAAAATAAATTATTTCACATCCAGTGAAAGCTGAGTAGATCTCAGACTTTGAGTTCTGCATAAGGTCCTTGATAACACCAACAGCTCCAGCACAGAAAAATTCATTTTTACTGTTTAACATTGCAGACATAACTTCTTTTCCTCAGTGCTACAGTACACCTATTAAATAAAGGTGAACCTTGCCAAACAATGTCTCTACCATGTGGTTTTAAAGCACAATGGAGCAACAAAAGAATATTTAAATCCCTAGAAAAAAGCTAATTATTTTAATTAATTCCCATTTTTTGAGGTTTTTTTTGAAGCAGAGAAAGATTTATGGTACAGTTCTGAACCCCAGCTTTGACAAAACAGAGGAAGCATGTCTAGGTTTTTGAGTTGAGTAGTAAATGATTGTTACTGCAACTGAAACATGGCCATAGCAGAATAATGGCACCTAGAGCAGCTCCCCATGGAGATTTCTGCTTAATTACCAATGTGTGTGCGAACATGCAATGAAATGCCTAACAAAGGAAGCCAATGGCACAGTGAGAGACAACAAATTAACACACAACATCAAGAGAATCATGCCCCACTAAATTGGCCCTGAAGCCATTTATGGGGCACCAGTGGAGCTGCCTCAGTGGTGAGAGTCGAGGGGCTGCTTCTCAACTGCTCTGTGGTCCACAGGGCTGCTATTGCCAGCACAAGGCAAGCGTGACACAAAGCTATTGTGACTCGATGGCATTTGTTCAGTTATACAGGATGCCTGCCACCACTTCACTCTTCTGACATGACTGTGCCAAGTTAATCATTTGTCCTGTCTCTGCTGGTTAATGGGAGAAAGAAGAACAACAGCTTTGCTCTTGAATGCTCTCTGCCCATTTGGCATCAAAAGCTTATATGAGTGCAGAAATGTGAAATGATTACCCAGAGAAATTATGGCAAGGAGGGTGGAGAGCAAAACGCTGCTATTGTTACTCAATTGGCAATAGGGAAGGAGAACTGAATAAAGTGCTCAAAGAAGGAGGACAACAAGGCTGCCACTTTGAAAAAAAAAGCAGAAAGCTCCAGATGGTTGTCACTTTCACAGAGCTGCCTCAGCTGCTTATGACACATAGCCTGCACTAGTGCCAAGCTGTCAGAAACACAGTGTGAAATGGTCAACCAGAATAATAAATGGGGTCCTTGAATGTACACAGTTGAGTGTCAAATATGAACTTAACACTTCCTCTCTTGAGAGTGCAGTCTAGTATGTCAAAATACATACATCAAAGGAATTCCAAAAGGATTGGAAAGGGCAAAATATTATTTAACCCACAGAATAATCTACAGTGGAAAACTGACCTATCTTATTCATAGAATATCTATCAAAAGCAATTATTTATGCTCTTATTTACATACATTTGCATGTGTGTGCTCTGACCCTTACAGATTTGACATTAATAAGACTCATCTTGAGCTTTTATATTTTACATTGATTATTTTTCAAATATTTAACTGTGACTTTCACACTGTTTTAAGAGGTGCAAGGGAAAGGAACAGAGGTTACACCCAACACATATTGACTGAGGGCATCTGCAAAGAAAGTATCTACAAAATAATTAATCAATGACTTTCATTCCACAATGGAAAGATGTGATTTACAAAATTAAGGAAGTAGTTCATCATGACTGTTTAGGACAACAGCTCTGAGTTGTGTTAGCCACAGCAGGGGTTTTGTCAGGAGTAATTACCCATGGGACTAGCCACAAAAATTGGACTCATTTCATGGAAGCCTCAAAAGGATAATCACTTCTCTGTGAATTTTGTTGTCTACTCATGCAGAATGAATCTAAACAAGTATTTCAGTGAGAAAAAGCTCTAAAACTTGGTACGAAGCTGCAAAATTACCTTGTCTTTCAGTCAGCTTTGAAATGGTTCTTCTCATATTCAGCAAAGGATGAAAAGAAATAATGAAAATCTGTGAAACCCTGCCATATGCCTGTGGAACTTCTAGAAGGAATTAAGAATCTTGAAAGAATGACAATTAATACATTCAGAGAATTAATATTTGCTTACTTCCACAATACAAAAATTTCTGAATAAGTAGTAGAAACCCAAGTAGTAAACCAACATGACAAGGTAAAAAGTCCTTAGAAACAGACAGGGAAGTTAGAAGACAGCACATCAGCTTCAAGCTTCAAACTGTGCTAAGGACCAGCCGTGGCTGACACTTCCCCACCTGGTTGATGACTGCCTTCCCAGCAGGAGTTTGCACTGGGGTTGTCTGCACATCAGTGTCTTTTTTCATCAACTATTCACTCTGTGTGTAAGCCAAGAAAAAAATCCACTATGTGCACTTATAGTTTGAGTATGATCCTGTTTGCAAACCAGTAAAACAAACATGCCCAGGTATGTAGAGTCTGCAGAACTCCAGGTTCCAATAATGATGTGTGTCATGCCTACTACCCATTTTTGCTCTCCTGGAAAGTATTGGATACTACATACTGCAGAGTATTCTGGCTGCAACCCAAAAAAGCACTCACAAGAGTGCTGAGCTTAAGTTTATGGGGAATCTACAAAGGGGATATTTGCATACATACAGAAAGAATGTGATTAATTTTGTTGGAGGTAATGGTGATCAATGATTCTTTTTTCCCTGAAGACTTGAAAACATGAAGTTTTCATCAGTCTGACTAACCCCTTTAGATTAGAAGGAATAAAAAATATGAGGAAATAAAATACAGTCTTCCTGAAGAGCCACATACAACACATACTTTTTCTTAAATCATCTACCTGAATTCATAAAGTCATCTTTATGGTAACTTTTACTGAGCAACAAAGCCAGAAAACCCTTTAGCCACATTCCATTCTGTTGTCAGTTCTGGTTCATATCCATGGTACTATAGCAAAACACTGCAGTACATAGAGAAATTCTAATAATAATAGCTGGCGTCTGTGAGACTGTAGTGCCTTTGTCACATAAGCCTAAATTGCTGAACTCAGGGGATTAGAAGTGTTCAGAAAATATTTTCTACAGAAAAATTACTGTAGAGTCAGGATTCAGAGTTACATGTCACTATAAAATGGGCTATCTGCTCCATGTACTAGGAGAAAAACTGGAACATATACATCAGAGAATAAACCTGCTTCCTCAGGAGATTGAACTGATGACCTGACAGGGTATATGTTTCCATCAGCAAGTCTCATTCACTCATTATATTGATTCATGTGCCTGTCCTGAGTGTTGTGCTGAACCTAGCACCTGTAATTTACCTTGAGTTTAAACCCTGGGCTTTTAAAAAGCAAATCCTAAAAAAAAAAAAAAAAAAAAAAAAAAAAAAAAAAAAAAAAAAGCCTATTTACAAAAGACAGCTCCAGGATTTCTTATCTAGGAGTTTTAAAAAGGTTCCCTACATTTATGCAGATATAGGGCTGTGCTGTACTGAAGATTCACTACTTTTATTAGCAGAAGAATTGATATTTTCTCCAGTCTTGCTCTCTGCAGAACCTGTATGCCTGTGTTTATGCACATCTGTGCATGTGTAGCTGGAAAAATATTTTCAGCTTAGAAGTATTTTAATTGTAAATCTTTATATGTCATTTATGGCATTGCCCATCACAGCTTGATAAGTACAGTTCAAAGAAAAAAAAATTGCTATAGGAAATGAAATTATTTGAAAAACAAATCAAGTAAAGGGGAAATAAATAAAGGTGAATTATTAAATGGCCTAATCTGTGGAGGACGTACAATCTTGCCCTGATAAAAAGCATTGACAAATAGCTGCCACCAATAAAGATCAGCTAATTGACAACAATGCCTTTGTTATTTCTTAGCTGCTAGAAGTTTTCTATTTAATATAATGTAATGAAATAAATCTAAAGATTAAATGAAACACTAGCAAAGAAAAACTTTATGAGGTGAAACATGAAAGCATATGTAACCTTTCAAAATTTCATATGTTCTCCCATATATCTGATCTTTGCCAATTATAACCATTTCCACATAGGTAGACAGGATCACTGCTTCATAGTCTTTCACAAATCAATTTTTTTTTTGCCTTGTTGCTCATAATTTAACAGCAACCCTGTCTCCTTTACACAGCAGAATTATTCTGACTCCAGTAGAAACTATAGGTGGAGCTGGAGCATTCAATCAGAGAATGGTATCTTAGGAATAATTCTAGCCTTTCTAAACTTGGCAGCTTCTTTTTTGCACAGGAGTCCAGGATATAGAAAGAGAAACACATAGTCTTCTCTTCAGGCAGCTGTAAACAGAGCTCACCAGACAAGTACAAATGGCTTACACTTGCAGTATTCATTAAGATTAATACATTCAAAAGCTGGAGAGGAACAACCTTATCATGCACTCTGGTCTTCCACCTAACACTCAGCCTTTCCCTGAATTCATCCTGCTGTCAAATTTAATTGCTGTGATCTGTAGTTTTTTTTTGATTTCTGGTGATTAAGAATGCAGCAAAAACCTGTGTGAGTAGTTCCAACAATCAATCAACTTCTCAGCTAAACATATTGTCTGAATTTTTCTTGTTTCCACTTCCATGTGCTGGATTATATTATACAGTAGGGTCACCACTCTACCTCCAGTATTGTCATTCTTCTTTTCTACCAGTATAAGCCCAAAAGAAATGTTGTCATACATTCTGTTCAAAAATCAGAAATAAATCACAGTTTTTAAGTGTCTACAATGTCTTGTTGTTTATACAGAGATATAGTCTTTGAAAACTGGTTTAATTTCTCACAGAAAATTAGTAAGAGCATAAATCTATAAACATAATGATTGCCTCCTTCCTCAGGGCCAAATTTGTATTTCATACTCATAGGAGTTCACAAAACAAGTACAAAAGAACAACCAACTTGCTGCTTGTCACGTGAGAGTTAAACACAGCCACAGCCCTTTTTTTCCAGCTAGGTACCATGGGGGAAGATGCAGTGCTTACAAATACTGCATGACATAAGAATTTTTAATATTGTTCTAGCTCATCTTAGTATTTCTTTGATGAAATAAAAATATGTAAGTTATCACACGAAAATGGTTGAACTTCTATCCATTTTAGAAAGCAAGAGCAAGTGAATCAGCTCTTACATGCTTACCCCTCACGTTTTTACCTCCCATAGCTCAAGAAGCAGTTACTGTGGTGCCCAGGCATAGCATGGCATCACTTCACATGGTTTCAGCAGACAAAGCTGATCTCCTAGGTTTCCATGGAAGCACCATATCTGGAAAGGTATGGACTCTGTTCTGGATTTCCTTCATTTTCTCCGGCAGTTACAGAACCTCTTGGCCACAGCACCTTCTCATGAGTAGGGAGTTCACTCACACCATGAGTTTCACGCTGCTCATTCTTTATCCACAGAGCGTCAGTCCACAGCTCGTAGATAAATGCTTTGCCTTTAGTGCTCTATGACTAAATTACTGTTCATTTAATAAAGAAAAAAAAAGTTTTTAGTAATATATTTTCATAAAACCATGTTACAGTTGTCCTTTGAAATTTGGAGAGAACACTATGTAATCATAGATGTGAGGAGTTATACAAATAGGTACTTATACAAATAGTCAGATAGAAGGTGGTTCAAAGACATTTCATCCCTTAAAAGAAATCAGTAAAATACTGAATAGCCCACTGTTCTAACCATGGACTTTTTCACATCATATTCACATCTAGAGGAATAGATACTCTCACAAAAGCAGGATGATGATGGAAGGAGCAGGCAAAACCAGCAGCTGGGCTGTGAAGGAGTATTTCATTAAGAGAAACTTGACTGTGACTGACTCTGCAATAATAAAAATGATTGCTCTGAGAAAATGATTGTCCATAATCGTATTTTCTCATTGTAGGATTATTGTACCATGAAAGTCTCCTTTTAAAGGAGCTGAGCATAGTCAGTTTGGCTTTTTTTTTTTCTCTTTGACCATTTGGGGTAGATAGAAGTAGGAGTAGAACTAGAACCTGCAATAATCTATCTTCCCATATACTGACCTAAACAACCATGGCAGTCCCCTTCTGAAGCAGCTTTCTAGGCTCAAAATGTTTGCTGAAATAGAACAGCAGAAGACCATGTTCTTCCTTAATTTGGTGGTTCATAGTTTAACACATCTTAAAGTTTTCAAACCATATTTTTAATGAGTGCTTGCATTCGCCTTTAAAAGAAATACTTTCAGCTGGCACTTGAGGGGGCCTGTTTAGTGCCAGAGGAGTGGACAAGAAACTAGAACTAATACAAGGATTTCTCCCTGGCTGTGAGAGGGGCTCTTTTTCTGTCAGAGACAGTCAGATAGATGTCTGCCAGGCATGAATATCGTAATTTAAGTATCAGCATACAGCCTCCAAATGACATTTTTACTTAGCTGTAACTTTTGAGTAATAAGGCAGGGGAGAAGCCAGCTGAAACACCTGAGGAGGAAGCCAGAGGCACAGTCTGATCAACAAGATCATAACTACACCAGATGCTGTATTTGTCAACACATATCATATCTATAACTGTGATGTCTGTCATTTTACCTGAACAGGCAACAGAATATAAACAAGTCAGTATTGTTCAACCATCAGGGTTGAGTTGGGCTATTAACATTGATGAAAAAATCAAAATTTTTTTTAAAAAGCCAGTCTTACAAGACTTGAGGATTTATTCTTTTTGAGGATGTAAAAGAACTTGAAGACATTTCAACTAAAGGAGGAAATTTTTTCATTATTTTTGCTCTTCATGGGGTTTTTTGGGTTTGGTTTTGAGGAAAGTGGAGAGGGGGTGCCATTTTGTTTATTTATTTCTTTTGTTTAGAGGTTTGGGATTTTGGGTTGGGGGCGTTTGAGTTGTTAGTTTTTTTTGTCTAGCCAGAGCATAGTCAAGTCTCCCAGAGACAGCTTCTAGAAATTATGTTGGTATTTTATACTAAAATGGGAAAAACAAATATGACCTAAATAAAATATCATCTCTAGTTAAAAATATATTGCCTCACTTTTTGCACAGTAATAACCTTTCATCTTTCTCAAGTTCTTGATTTTTTTTTTTACAGAATGCCTTCCTTTCACCAGAATCACCACAACAATATTTTTAGCCTGTAAAGGTTTCTTAGCCTTTACATTGGTAAAAAGGTTTAAATGTTATTGGCCTACTCTGAATGCAATCCTACTACTCTTGGAGGACTCTGCATAATATTTGAACTTTCTTCAATGCTTCAGTTGAAAAGATACTTGTCTGTAAGTTTTATTACATTTCTCCCTACAGGTTTTATTGCCTCAGGGTTCTTCTCTTCATTTTCATTGAGGTTCAGAAAACCTAAAGGGTAGGTCTGAGAAAAACTATATTCCAAACGTAAAAGTTTGGATAGTTTTTTTGAGTTTCACATACCTCTACTCTTGCTACATGATTAAATTCTTCAAAATTTAAACTCCATGCAGTCATTTACTGCATGAGAAGTCCATGCAGTACATACAAAGTACAGCCATGCTTCTATAGCAATTTGTGTAAATCAAAGTAGGCATACCAAAATTAATTACAAAGCTGGCTTTACACATGAATAATTCAACATATCAATTATTTACTAAAGATCTTTATACCTGAAGTGGCTAGAGTATAATTTAGTAAAAAGGTCGTGTATGATACCAGAGGGAGCAAATATTTCTAAAAATTTTAAGTTATCTTGCCAGAAAAGCCAATGAACATCTGCCAAAAAAAAAAAAAAACAGAGACATAACATCATTAATTTTCAAATTTTAGACATTACATTTTTTTCTTCAGTGTAAAAATATGCATCATATAGAATGGTTTGGATTTGATGGAATCTTAAAGATCACTGAGTTCCAACTCTCCTGTATGGTATACATACCTATGGTATGGTATGTGTTGTCCTATACTATGAACATAGTATATTTAAATATTGTAAAATCTAGATGGATATTTGAGGAGTTTGATTTTTACCTTTTCTTGGAATTTTTACAACTTGAAAAAAGACATGAGCATCCAAAGCAAGCTACATTTTATACTGAGGACACCAAAACAGTAAATGCAACAGTGAAATTCTCTGCAGTGGCACACAGAAATCTGCCTCCTCTTCTCAGAGCTCTAGTCTCAACACCATAGTTGTCCTACAAGAAAAAAATTACATTCACACTGAAAAAGCATCATTTGCACACACAGATAGGAATAGCCACAGAGAAAGCCAGCACATGCTAAGAGTATGTATAAGATGATGCACCTTAAGGAAAAAAACCCTACAAATATGTGAAAACAGAGTAAGTCTTTTTTCAAAACCTGAAGAGCGATACATCAGTTATCCCTCCACTGGTATCTCTGTTCTTAAGTAATTATTGCATGTGGCCTTCTCCCAGCAACAGAAAACGAAACTAAGAACTCAGTCATTACATTTACAAATACAGAAGGAAACTGTACCTTTTAACTCAGAAAGATCTCCAAGAGCATCTGATTTTGTACATTGGTGCTCTGCAACAACAAAAATTTTCAGTAGCCATAATTATGGTTAAAATGGGACCCCTGAATTATTCCTGAAATGAAACAATTTCTGCTGCTTGGCAAAACTGTTTGGAGACCATAGTCAGACCAGAGCCAGATTTCTTCCAAACCTCTATCTTAAATCATACATATTCTAAAAGTACAATTGATGACACCAAGGGTGAAATTAGCTTCTACACTGTGCTCTGCATGGAGTACACATATTCTACAATATGTCCATGAACTTGACCTTAGCATGATCTTTACACTCCCTCCCACTACAGCTTTTGAAAGAGGTGACAAACTACAGCACAATGGAAAGACACTCTTGCCACACTCTTCAGCAGATGACAGAATTACACAGTACCTATCTCCTAGTCTCCAAGGTACTGAAAGTGTGAGTGGTGTGTCTTCACATTCTGTTAAGAACACACGGAGTAGCACTACCAATATAAGCCAGGTCTACTGCAAATACAGAGATAAAGACAGAGTTATGTTTTTGGAGAACACAGCTCTGCCACAGGCAAAGTCCACTGGGAAAAAGGGAGACCATGTACAATATATTTGTATCTTGAATTGTTTTGGTTTAGTTAAATTATTTTTATTATGAGTACAGTATTTATACCTACACCAAAAATTATTTCTTCAGAGTTATTTGAGCTATAAAGTATTATGTTTACACAAGGCTTCCCTTTTTGTGTTCAGAATGACCTCCAATTTAAATAGTTACTGGCAACTACTCTAACTCTCAGTATTTTACAAGTCATAGGTTTTCCCTACATCACTTCTTGTTATCACCTCCACTGGGCTAATGTATTAATAAAATTTCATCTGCAGCTGTGGTATGCAATGCAATAATATTTAAGTTAAGCCATTATGCCATTTGTCCTTATCAAGTCTTTAAAATGAAGCAAATACAAGTTAAATCCCTTCAGGTTTTTCAAGTTTAGATACAAGGCCGGATCACAACACTGAAGCCAATCTCAGATTAAAAACTGTGTTTGCATGGGCCAGATAAGAGCACCCTGATAATTTTTGAAGATCAGCTTTTGATTTGATTGATTACAAACAAAATTTCCCCTCTAATTTTTCATATCCCACTTCTCAAATATACTTCATTTCAAGAATCTGCATTGCAATGGAGGAGCTGCTGGCAAATGAAGAATGTTGTGAATCATACTGCCATAACGAGAGGTAAAAGCCACATTAAAATTCACTGTGCTTCTCTGCAGGAATTTGTAGCAAAGATATGAGTAACATAAGTTAACATGTGTCTGAACTAAAATAGTCTCTGCTGTACACCCATCCATTAACAGAGGGAAACAGAGTGGTGCTTAAATAATGCATACAGATTCCACAACTGCTCCGGACTGAAAACGGATACCAATTCACATAAACCAGTTCAAAAATAAAGCCAAGAACTTTAAATTTCAAATCACAATTTTATCAGAACAACAGAACTAACCTCATTACTGAAGTGAAAAAAAAAAAAAAATATTAACTGGACAGTACTGAGTCCTCAATAGCGCATCTAAAATCAAAATACCTGACATAAACTGTAAGTCATTTTAATACTAGCTCAGAGTCTCATGAGAATAAATCTACTCCATTCCTGTAATACATGCAAGTGCCTAAGAGGTCTTTTACCCAGACACTGATTGAGCTTGACTTTGCTATTTAGGAGTGGGTCACTAATTCAGCATTATAGAAATGAAAGAAAATAGAAGAAGACATATGGGGCAGTCTCATCAGGAAAGCTGTGTTGCTGTAATGTCTTCTTGGTTTTGTGAACTTTCAGTAATCCACAACTGTTTCATACATTTCTCACCTTTTTCTTCTGCTTCATTTTTCTTCTGCTCCATTTCATTCTTTTTTCTTCTCTTGCTTGCAGTTATACAATAAAGGAAACAGTTCTGCATGACAGGAACACAAATTGCACAGGAGTTAGTCTCATCCTTGGTGTAACATCATTCCACAGATTTCAGACACCTCAAAAGGTCAATATTGTTTACAGGGCATCAAGATCAAAACATGAAGATCAGTAAGCAAAGTATGGTTTCAAGTGCAAATAATTCAAAATTAAAAAGCACAGCAGAGAGGTGAAAGTCAGAGGCAGTATTGGAAGGTGCATAAAACTGCACCATAGAATCTTGTATGGCAGTCGGATGGGTGAGCATGCTGGCTGTGTCCAGCAAGCCCTTCATACCAGGGAGGAAGATAACACTCCCTGTCCACATTATTCACCAAGTCAGCACTATAGACTGCCACTTAGCTTTTTTGTGAGGTCTCAGTTTATGCCCTGATGCGTGAACTTTGATTTCCCTGATTTTATTTGGAATAATATTGCTGGTAATAGAAAGCTGGCATTCTCCCAAATCCAAGTATTATTCTGATGATGGAAATGTATTCCAGATTATATTTCACAATTATGTTTTTGGTTGGTTTTTTTCAGGTTGTTGGGGTTTTTTGGTTTTTTTGGGGGTTTTTTTGTTAAATCTTTTATCCTCTCACCTCCTGTGCCTTAAGTCACCGTTTTACAAGAAAATTTTTGTTTCAAATTCTGGACAGCTTTGAAGGGTCATCCTTAAAAAATGCCTCTCCAATTTTCTCCCTCACTCACTATATATGCATAATACTATATAACGGTGTAAAGAGAATCAGGAAGGTAATACTTTTCTTTGGTCGGTGATATCTCCCAGTCCTTATCTCAACCTGACACCTTTGTTATATTTTCTCTCCCCTGTCCAGCTGCAGGGGGGAGTGACAGAGTGGTTTTGGTGGATGACTGGCATCCAGCCAGCATCCATCCATTACGAGTCCACACACAACAATTAGTAAAGCTCCATGACTACCTTAGTAGCTTTTACTCCCTCAAAAGGTGATGTTGCTGCCATCACCCTCTTTACAACTCTGGCTGTTATAAAACTAACATAAAACACCTAACAGTAAATGTAGGGCACCTTTTCTCTTGAGTTTGCGGTTGCTAAGAAAAATTATATTCAGGCTTTATATCATTTTGCATCCTTTTTTGATCCAAAGATTACACATCTCAGCTGGCATATCTTGAGACATGAAAATACAGGGCATTTATGCATTACAAAGAGTATACAAGGAATTCAGGGTGACAATCCTGAAAACAATCACTTATCCCCTTCACAGATAACACGGAGACTCTTCACTGGAGTGAAGAGCTTGCTAAAGGGTCCCTATTTGCCTCTGTCAGGCAGAACTGCATTAAGAAAAAATACAGTGGTAATCATCGCATTCGGTAATTTCTATGAAAATTATGTGTGGGGCTTCAAGTTGTTAGCTGAAAAAGGCTGAAATTCTCCTGCATTTGCAAGAGGTGGGATGACAGGAGTCATCCTCAGTAACCAGGGAGAAACCTGTCTCTCGTAGGTTTTATATATTTTTGCCCTTAAACCATAGGGCAAACCTTGCCCTTTTTCTATCTCACATGCTCTATTTTTTATAAAGTTTTCTTTCTAAAAACTAAGAAACAAATTCCAACTGAGTATCAACATTTCTTACACATTTAGGAGAGACATATCTTCACATCTTTTTATCCAATTCATCTTTCTTTAAGTTGTAAAACTGGGAATATAGGCTGGCTTTTCTAACATCTGGACTATGTAAACAAGATGTTATTTCCACTTACAGCAAAAATAGTGTCTTTGTGTGCAAGGGAGGGGTGTACAATAAAATGGATGATGATTATGGGCTTGAATAAGTCAGGAAAAATGGACTACTAATGGTTTTATACTAGATGTAATTTTTAAGCAGACAGCCATATCTTGAGGCAGTCTCTAACACTTCTATTCAAATCTGTTGAAAGTGTGTACATCATCTGATGAAATTGCTACAACACTGTATAAATGTTCTTCCCATTTACCCCAAAGCAAAGAAGCCCTTGAATGCTGACTGTCTGAGACCTTCAGAGGCCACACTGCTCTCCTTCAGTAAAACAGAAAGTCATCTCAGTCACCTGACTGAATGGTACCTACAACAAACACCCACAAAAAATTAATGACAGGAGCTGTTTCTTCTTCCGTGGTTGGTGCTCTCTGGAGTTTCAATCCATATTTCTCCATTCAAGAAAGTCAGCTATAAGACTGACCAGTCAGCTGATTTGCCCTTCAGGGCAGCAGATGCACTGCACTTGGAATGCCCTGTCATCACCCTGAACACAAGCTGCAAATCCAGCACTTGCCCCTGACAGGCAGAGTGACCCTTCCTCACAAGCACAGTGAGGCTCATAGGTCCAGCTTAGCACATGGGCTGAGAAAGCTCAGCATCTTCAGAAACAGCAACTCACACTTTACAGGTGTTGAAGGGAGTCTCACCTGGATGATGTTTGTCTAATAACATGTCACTGGAAATGTGCTGTGATTTAGAGATTTGCCAAACCTGGCAATGAAAAGAACAAGTGAAAGAAGTAAGATGTTTCACTTTTGTCCAATTGAAGTTCTCCAGAGGGGAGAAGATCAAATGAGAACCAAACAAAAATGTAACATTCCTACAGTATGCCAAAAGAGAAACTTTCCTGATCAATTATTTGTTGGTAATGTGTAAGAGCACATCACTTCTTACAGTTAGGAATCCTGCAAGTTGTTTAATGCAAAAGTTTTACAACAAAAACAGCTTCTGCTACATTCTAGTGATGTATTCCCTTCAGCTGAAAGAGGAAATTTTGGATTTCCAGTATTGTTCTCATACCTTAAAGGAAAAAAATCTTCAAAACTTGGATTTCTGGCCTTTAGTGCAAACAAAAAACAATACTTTTTATTTCTTCCTCTGCTCTCCTCTGACTGCACATGAATATATATTAAGGACAACTTGAGTTTTGTGTCATCTGGACACAACACAATATTTCTATCATATTTTAGTTTCAAAAGCTGATACACTAAGGCCACAGGTTTTGGAACAGAATGCCAACAGCTTAACATCTGCAATACACCACCCAGATGTCTAAACAAGTAGCAAGAGGCTCATATGGAATGCAGAGGGAGGACAGCAATTCTTACTGCCAGCTCAGTTTTAGATACTTTGTCTATCCTATCATTATATAACCAATCTAAACATACTTTCAGAGGTAGTGAGTAAGCAGAGAATCTCAGTCTCATGCTCTGCAGTTTTCTTAAATGGTCTGAGGGGTCTTGAAGTATAATACATGCACTCACTAAGAAAACAGTTTCAATATTTAAAGCACAAATAATGGGGATAACTCACTACACATTGTCACAGTTTAACCCCAGCCAACAGCCAAGCCCCATACAGCTGCTCGCTCACTCCCCCACCAGCAAATCTGGGTGAGAATCAGAAGGGTAAAAGATAGAGAACTCATGGGTTGAGATAAAGACAGTTCAATAGTGATAGCAAAAGCCATGCACACAAGCAAAATAAAACAAGGGATTAATTTCCTTCTTTCCGTGAGCAGGCAGGTGTTGAGCGATCTCTGGGAGAGCTGGGCCACATCACACATGACAGGGACTTGGGAAGACAAACACCATCTCTCCAAACATCCACCCCTTCCTCCTTTTTCCCCCCACTTTATATGCTGAGTATGATGCCATATGGTCTGGAAAATCCCTTTGGTCAGTTGGGGTCACTTGTCCTGGCTGTCTCCTCCCAACCTCTCACGCAGCCCGTCTCCTCACCAGTGTGGCTTTACAAAAAGCAGAAAAGGCCTTGGCTCTGTGTAAGCCCTGCTTAGCAATAACAAAAACATCTCTGTATTATCAACCCTGTGTTCAGCACAAATCCAAAACGGTCCCATACTTGCCACTGGGAAGAAATTTAACTCTACTCCGGTTGAAAACAGGGGACACCACGAGTTCTGTATCCTAATGTATAGAAAGTTGCAGCATCATTTCAGAGATAAACCTGGTTCAGCAGGAAGAGGGGAGGACAGGAGCCTTCTTTTATCAGCTGGTATGCTTGGTTTCCTGCAAGTTTAGCCTTATACCACCTACACTGTCTCTGCTCTCACAATGATGGGGCTTCTTCCCAGATGGCGTGGGTATCCATCCTATGCAATAACTCAATCACCTCTTCTGTCCCTTGAGCCACACAGAAACATCTCCAGTTTCTTCTCAGGTCCCCAGAGCTTTGGTAGCAAGAGCCAGAAAAGCCAACCCTTAGGAAGCCAAGCTAAAGATAAATCTAATGTGATATGCAAACCAACAAATGCGATATCCCAGACAGTTTAATTCTTTTACTGTTCTCTGATTTCTGGAGAGTTACTTATCCCAGGATGACATCTGCATCAAAAATAACAGAGCAAAATAAAAAGATATACAGGAAACTTCATACTGCAATATGACTGCCTGTACAGAGATAACCAGAAAAAAATGAATGGTTGGGAACATAGAGTTATGCACTTTGTGATGACCTGTCAGGGTCAGGAGGTGATACACTATCTCTGCTGTTCACACTTTATCTGACCTCACAAAGAGGGACGTGGGCTGCGAGTCAAATCAGATGTTCATTTTCCCCTAAATGCAGGAGACACAGGAATCTCCATAAATTTATCAGTTCTGGTCTCCTGAAGAGAAAATAAAACATATCACTTCTAAAAAATGAAGGTCAATCTTTCAGAGCTGCCATTCTTCAGAAAATAACAGACCTTTCTTCCTGTCAAAAACTGAGCCTTTCTTGAGTTATTATATTGTAACACAGCCTCAGAAAAACTGAGAGGAGGTGGGCGTCAGTCAGATGTGCGTCGCTAGGAAAGTGAAAAGGTGAGGTTTGGTAATTATGTGATGTTCTTATTTTCTGTTCTAGGGGTAGAATGATGTTTTGAGGAATAAACTCAATTATTAAAAAGAGCATATTGATTCAGCCTGCCAAAAGGACACTGCAATATTCGTTTTTCATTAACAGCTTTCTTAATATACTGTGTGATGTATCCTAGCAAAGGTGTTTATCTAATCAGCACCAATGTGGGGGATTTTAATAAGGCAAGTTTTTACTATCACAGAGATTACATCCATTTATTATCCAGTACCTCAGCCAATTTCAGTCTCTTTTCCCAAAACAATCTGCCTCTAGCTGCTATCCAAATTTGTCCCTGCAAAATGTTTTCATGAATCTTGAAAAATTGGGGGAAAAAAATGAAAAAATAGCTTGGTGCCATATGGATTGATATGATGAGGACAATAGCATATTTGTAGCAAACAAAACATAGAATTTTCTTCACAAAGTCCTCACGTACATATCAATGCCTTTAACTGTAAGCACATGCTCAAATTCCAGTGTCTTCAGTAGGACTTTATGAGCTACTTGCAGTTAATAATTGCTGAAATATTTTCCAGAACACTGCTGGTTTTAATCATATGAGCCAGTGTTTTACCAGAATCTGTTTCATGTTGGTAAAGATTAAAGTGAATACTATTGGCTATGGCTTTCCATTTTATCAAATTCAAGCCATGGCAGGCAAAATATAAAAAGAAATAGCCTCTGGCTCTTCCCCGTGAAACACAGATAGGTCCAACAGCCACATTCATGTGCAATATTAAGCAATGCGTATTTTCAGCTGTTAATAATGGTAGGTTGATGGCTTTACCCATCGCTCATCAAGATGTCTTTCTTTGCCATGGAAGATTTTTTCTCTGCCTTAAACATGCATACATTTTTACATAAACTGAATAAACTAGAATTTGGAATATGTTCTATAAGGCTATTTTCTGTATTCTCAACTAGAAATTCATCCTACTCTTACAAACCATGGGCCAGTATTCACTATTGCAATCTAATTCCTGGTTTTTTGTTTATTTTGATGGTATTTTGAACCAATTGGGTACAGACATAAGTAGCTGAAGTGCTCCATGAAAACTTCTTCTTAGGCTGATCTCAAAAGAAAGTATAAAAATTTCAAAGATGGCACTTAGTCAATTTTGCATGAATACTTTTAGACAGCATTTCTGTGTTTGCTGTCCTACCAAACTGAACTTTTCACAGAGAATTTTGAGAGCCCATGGAAATTAAAACAGATCATTCAACTCTGACAACAGCACGGAGGACCTACTATTTACTTGATTTACTTAAGAAGCTGATTATTCTTTATTACAAGCAAATTTATGCTCTCCTTTTAATTCATACTTAATTCATATTTTTATTTAATGAGGAAACATATAAAACACTAAAATTGAACTAAGGGCGACTATTTCCTCTATAATAGAATTTCAGCAATATCAAATATGTGCTGATTGCAGCTGGATGACACCTTTTCTCTCTTCTTGTATGTCACAAAATGACACAGTAAGTTCATGTTTTTGCATGTATAGCTGTCAGGAAAATGGAAGCAGACATGGACTGACATCTGGGAATAGAGCAAGCACCTCTTAAAAGGAGATGAGCTCATGGACAGCCTTTGAGGGCAGGATGATAGGATTAGTAACCTTGCTCTAAGCTTTGCTCTCTCAAAAAGAAATATTTCTCTCATTTTCCACTCATCACATTTTACCACAGTACATTCAGCAATCATATTCAAAAGTAAAAATTTTTACGTTATAAATGAGTTTTTATAAATGAGTATAAATGAATAATTACATATTCACTGCTTTTGGCCATTGCTTTCCAGCTCTGGTGGATTACTCTCCTCTTATACAGCGTTTTCTGTTCACAGCCTTCTCTGCAAATGTCATAGTCCGCTTATCTCAGGACCATTAAATACCAAAGTGCTTTTAAAAGTCAGGTGTTGTGACAGAAAACTTTTGTAATTAATCCCTAGCAGTCAAATCTTAAAAACTTTGTTCTTTATCCTATTTTTGAACCCTACATCCTCAACATAAAGTTCAACAAGGAGGATATTTCAACCACAGGAGATTGCCAACTCTCCTGTATTTGCATTTCTCTCAGAAGACCACACGGGGGGAATCCTGTTCTCCCAAAAGTCAATAATAGGGTTGTCATTTGGTTACCTGTGGGGATAGAGGCTAAAATGCAGCTCTAAGTGAAGAAAAGAAAGCTATATTGCCATGGTGACTCTGAAGACAAGGGGAGGAATGGGAAAAGATTGAGTTGGAATGAGGAAAAAGAAAGTATCTCTAGGTTCTAGTAATATTAAACTCATAATTCTAGTTACTAACTAGCATATGTAGGACAGATAGACAGAAGTGGAGCTCTGTGGAATAAGCAGTGCCTAAGCAGAAGCTTATCCAAGGCACACATATTAAAAGATTGCTCCTGCCTACTTCCACAAAACTCCTCATAGAGAGCACAGGCAAAACTGTTTCACTTGTAAAAACCAAGCTGGAAAAGTAAAAGTGGATGACTACTGTACATATTCAGAGATTGGATTTAATTGCTGGTACTAACTGTAAAGTCCTTCTCCCTCTTAACAGAAAAATGCAGAAAAAAAAACAGAAAAAGGAAGGTCCCTTCCTACCCAAGCCATTCTATGATTCTATGATTTTATGATAACCTTGGCTTATGCTTTTCTACTCTGTGAGTACAAAACACTTTTTGAAGGATTTATGGACTGCTCTTGCTTCAGTTAATCATTCCCCTTTACACAACAGCTGACCCTTGAAATTACATTAACATACTATCAACAGCACCATTAATATTGGTATCTTAAAACAGAAATTAATCTTGTGGTGCAGAATTGCAATAAAACTGCACTTCTCAGCATTAAATGTGTGAGGTAATGTGAAATCCAGTCTCATGCTGTGGGACCACAATCATCATGTCACTAAGCCTTAAAGTTTAGCAGCATAAGGTCACACTGGATCAAAAGTGTTATATTTTGCTTAGTAAGTCTGTTTTCTCAGTGATTTTCAAGGCAAGTGGTTGTTCACCTATGTATGTTAACAACTTCTACTAAAATCTGCTTTAATTGGATCTTGATTAGGATATTAACTTTGTAGGAAACTTACTAACATATTTCAGAGATGAGTACATGAAGTCACATCCAAAGGGCAGGAATGCTTCATAATTCTAATTCTAATTCTTCAGTAATCTGCATGTGAATAAACATAAGCATTGATTAGAACATTATTTGTAATCTAGGAAATTTACTGTGGTATTCATATCATCCATCCAAATATTTTTTCTCTGAAATAATATTAGACTCCTAATCCCCAAACTGGTCTTCTCCAACATCTTTTCCTATTGAAAAAACAATGATATTTTGAAATATTGGGTTTTATTTTCCTTGGCTAATCTCAGATTTTAGGCTTTAGAAAATGTCAGCATTTTTAACTCCTTCTTGAAAAATCCATTTCTAGTTTGATCCTTTTCTTTATCCCTTCCCCCCCTCCCCAATTCTATCCAATTATTAAAGCTATTCCTTCAAAAGCTACCTCTGAAAAGCATTATATATAAAAAAATTAAATATCAGACAGTTCAAAAATTTTCTCAACAACAGAAGAGGAAGGTAAGTGTTCTAAACCTTACGGTTTAAGTTAAGGCTACGCCTTACTGTTTGTTCTGCAAAATACTGGATTTTGGCAAGCTTTTGGACATTGTAGATACAATAAATCTCTTGGGGTTTTTTTGCTACAGCAGTTCAATAGGTGTTTCTTTTCTACATATATGATCAAGCTTTGTTTGAAAAAGAAAGCCAAGAACATTCAGAGAATTTACCTATGCATGTTAATTTTTCTGTCTTGTGTAGTTCATACAGCTCATTGTGATGTGATTTCAGTGAACTTATATTTGGCATTCCTTCTGTTTAGACAACAGGGACTGTGTATGTGATTGTGCCTAGCATAAATAAACCTGATTTATAAAAGAGAGAGTTATAGCAAATTCTTAACTTCTTTGATGAAAGTGCAATTATACATTAGTTGCACCTATTTTAAACTATTAAATATTTGAAAGCTGCTATAAGTAAAATAGAAATCAAAGAAAACACTGAATTTGGGCTGTATTATTTACTCCATGGAAAGCATATCATTTTCAGGTGGCAACTAAGCCAGTCACTTTTCAGTCATGAAAACAGCAAAATTGAAAAAATAGTTTTTACACCTTTTGAGAACTTAGGAACTAATACAAGCTTTTCTTCATGAGGCAAATTCAAATACATAGTGATAGAACTGGAAAAGCAGTGTTTCAACAAAGTTGTTGGAGCACAGCAGGTCTCATCCTTCCCTGAGAAATTCAAGTCCTTTTAAGAGAGAACGGACAAGTGTGGGGAAAACAGTTCTCCTGGACACATGCAGAAGATTCAGGAAAAAGCAAGCCTCTTTGGCTTCCTTCCTTGATAACCTATGAAATACTATTTTCAGGAATTGAAAAAAACCTTTAATATTTTGATGAATACCAAAGAGAACACAAAAGAGATTTCTATGCCTGCCTTTTGTTAGACTGTTGTTTTGGTGGAAAAACTTACCATTTATAGGAAGTTTCCCCTTTGCAGTTGTCCAAGAGAACCAGAAAGAATTATTCTTGCACCCTGAAACTGATACTGGACCAGACTTGTCCAGGAAATTATCTACCCAGATCTTTTAGCTAACAGAAGCATCATTTCGCTCATTTTCACTATGTGAAATATCTCTGTGTTGAAATTAGGTAGTATGTCTTGTGTTTAACAGTAAATACTTATTTTCCTTAATTAATGGTAAATTCCCTTTGTTTCTTTGGTAACTTCAATGTCCAATTTCTCTTTTACTGTGTACTAAATCCACTTGATAGTTTACTGAACTTTGTAGTGTGCCCATTAGCACTTACATTTGATATCTAACCTCATAGTGAGACACATTTTCCATATTCTGTTATTTCCTTTTGGTTGAGACCAAATACAATGGCAATTTGCTGATTTGCAGAGAAAATGGATTAAATGGAATTGAAAAGTTAGATTTCTCCTCAGTATCTTGCTCCTAATCTATATGTGATAATGATTCTGGTGAGTGTAATGGCATCCATCTTTGCAGCAAGGTAAAATTAGCAGTCTTGGCTGTATTCTGGACTCACCTTGGTGTCCTCAGGACTCTTGAGGTATTCAGGGTTACAGACTAGGGGCTTCCTTCACTGGTCTCCAAGATTGTATTGTATAGATTGGATAAAATTATGAGAAGATTTGTTGAAAAGTAATGAAAATATGCTTCAGGGTGGAGACTGGACTAAATGGATATATATATTTCCCTGCTGGTGTAGGAAAACAAATAAAAAGAAATGCTTGAACTGACAGAGGTCAACAAAAAATGAGTGTGTCATCTTTATAGACAGGTGTCTCATCCTAGAGGAAAAGCAACAATTGAATGGAAACATTGAGTACAGAGAGGCAAATTGCTGCTACAGTCAAGTGGGTCTATTTGTCATATTAACTGTGGGACTATCTGAAGCACTTCTACCAGAAGCTAACAGGCTGACTTTTCATTCATAATTCATACAGTTTGCATTACAATGATTCTTTGTCATAATGAAGACAAAGATTTCATATTTCTGTTGCGTCTTTCATCTAGGTGAATCACAAATCACTTAAATTTCACGCTGCTTAAACATGTTGCATTTAGATTTTTTTTTTTTTTGCCAGCCACTGAAATAGGGCTGTTACTCATTGTGCCAAGAGAAAACTGCAACAGATGGAAAAGCCAGCTTAGTGACTCCTTGATACATCTCTGTCTGCCTCCCCTCCTCTACAAAATTCCTGAATTGTGAAGTCTCTTCATTTTGCAAATAATTTCTGCAGTTCAGCAGTTCTGCACTTCAAGCATCATAAGGTGTTTTTCTTGGAAAGTCTTCTGCTGTAAATATTTAGCCATGATGAGGGTGTATGCACGGTGGAAGAAGAAAAGATATTCTGCTATTCCCACACTATATATCTGAGACTAGTCCCCTAGAATAACTTAAAACAAACTGCAGTAAATCTGTGGTGATATTCTTGTGCTTGAGAGGCTAGAATTCAGACCTTCGATTCTTACATTTTCAGAATATCTAAAAGTATTGCTTTTCCATTTTTTCTTCACATAATTTTTAAACTTGCTTTACATCTTGCACCTTTCTGAAAAAAATAGGTTTGAAGCACATAATTTTCCCAAGTTTTTTTCTGACTTCTATTAATAGAAGTGTCTGCATTTCCTTTTTCCATGATGTTTTCGTTCAAGTTGCAGTTTCAAACTTTAGGCTTATTTTTTTAAAATAAGTCCCAAAATATATGGATTTAACTTTTTTTCTGCCATTCTACCAACTTCAAAAATTTCTGCCCATGCTAAAATAGCAGCTAAAGGCAGGTAGCATCTGTTAACTTTTGCAAACCACTTTGTTTCATCATATTCTTGTATGACAGGTAACTATTGTACCCTTGAACAATAAGGGAGCTTATTTCACAAATTACTACAAAATAGTTTTCAGATGGTTACCACTGAGGTACAATTGTCACAGACCTTCCTTCGATTCTACACCAGTTTAAAATCATAAAAGGTCACATTGAACCTGACTTCTGCCTCCACAGCACGCACTGCAAAAGGTCATTGCATCTGAGATATGTATACCTGCTAAACTACATTTCACCTATTGAGACTGTAATAATCCAGGAAAAATACAGTCCAATCTAGTTTACACTCAGTGTTGGAGCAAAATCATGTTTTGTCTTTGATCACCAACTACAGCATGATCTTGATTAACAAAAACCCTGCAAAAACGATCAGCTTCTAAACTCATCACAGACAAAATATAACACAATTTTCATATATTACAGCATGAACTTACAGCTATTTCCAAACTTACAGGGCCAAAGTTACTCCTAATTTAACTGCAATAAATTCTGCAGAATTAAATAAAGAATGAGACAAATTAATTCAAATTAAAAGGGCAACTATTTCAATTGTTGTTGAATAAAAGTACTTCTTACCTTCAACCTCACCTAGAACTTCCAAGTGCTGGATTTCAGTAGGCTTTTTTTTTTTACTGTTGTGTGACAACATTGTGTCACAGAAGAAGATTGCTTGAGTAGCGGTTGCAGATAATTCAGTTTGGGGAATCCAGAAAATGATTTTTATGTCAGAAAAAGTGTTGTTAAAACCTGAGAGTGCCTAAACAAACTCAATCATCAAGATCCTTTTCTTGATGGAATGTTGCAAATAAGGACTTAGCAACATGCAGTTAGTGAGGAGAATTAATCCAAATTATCTAAAGGTGCTCTTTCCTAGTGTTTTTTATCTATCATACTAAAGTCTAATTCTGGATAAAAGGGCCCTAATTAAATTTTAGTTTTATTATTTCCAAAGTAAATTAAAGCGACTAGCATTGGAACCATTTCTATTCTGACTTGCACTACCTACATAGGCATTTAACACTGCTTAACTAATCCATGTAGAAAACTAGGCTTAATTTTCCTGGATGTTCTCACACAAACAAGCTCACAGATATGCATTG
Organism: Lichenostomus cassidix; assembly: GCF_008360975.1. Taxonomy (NCBI): domain Eukaryota; kingdom Metazoa; phylum Chordata; class Aves; order Passeriformes; family Meliphagidae; genus Lichenostomus; species Lichenostomus cassidix. The sequence goes on along the minus strand of NC_139483.1, from coordinate 44,228,433 downwards.
AGTAAACCCCACCTCATATAAGATAACAGAGTAGAAATGCAAGAGTGGAAATGCCTACACCATGTTATATGACAGGCAAGAAATTGAGTATTGATGGCTGCAGTCAGCATTGCTGGAGGGATGAGCAAGAAGTAGTTTATAAAATCCAGTTCTATTGAGCCAGACCAAATTCTCTCCAGCTCAGACCTGCTTCCTCCTATCCTTCTGTCAAAAACAGTGAGAAATTTTGAATCAGAGCTATGCTTCTAACCAATTCCATTGGTAAAGAGGAATTTGGATGGCTGAAGTCCACCTGGAAAGTAAACAACTCTGATTCTGTGAAGAGACAGACAGAACGCAGAGAGCTAAGCAGAAAGAAAGCTTGCACAGAAGGAGTTTGAAGGGAGAAAGGTGACACAGTGATAGCAAAAGTAAGGTCTGCAGTAAATGGAAACGGCTGACGACATAAGTGAGAGGTTAATATTGAGGCTTAGGGATTAATTTCTTTCATGACAATTTGAAGACAGTCTGAAGCAACAGTATATTGATTTTCTGCATGGGAAAGAAATGGAGTACATTACCAAATGTACTGCCTGCACATAAAAGAACAATACAAAAAAGAGATATAGAAGGGGAATTAGAAGCACAATCTTCTGTTTACCAGAACTGTCTTGCTGGAATAATTCTAAGTTTGCACAGCAAAAACATAGACTAATATGAGCTGAATCGTTTAGCAACAGGGACTCTTTAAGGAAAAAAAATATTAAGGCTCAATTAACAAGTTTTAATCGCCCCACTTGTGATGGCATATTAAGTACTTCAAATTAGAGTCTTCTATTTATTATACCAAAGCTATTTAAAGAAAGAATAAACAAAAAATTCACAGTAAGTTAAAGCTTACAGCAAAGTATCTGCAAAACAAAAAGGGTTACCTGATAGCCCTTAGTGCAATACAGCTATTTATTTAAAAAAAAGAAAAAAAGCAGCTGAATTTCTTCATAGAGTGCTTCTCCTGCAATGCAGTTGTGATTTCCTTTCATCCCAGACTGCAAGCATTAACTCAAATAATTTCTTTACCATCAGAGATGTGTATATGTAGTGCTAAAAATAATTAAAATGGAAAATAATACATTTTAAGCTATTAGATCACACGTAGTTCCACTATCTAGGTAAAATGAAAGGAAATAAGCAAGACCTTAAGCACATAACTTTAAATGTTTGCAGAATCAGAAAAAAGGGAATGTTTGAAAGTAAAATGCAGAAATACAATCTTCTTCAGAGATGCAAACACAAATGCATGTTTCATTAAATATAGCCTTTTGCTGTCTTCAAGGGAGAAGCCTTGTCCAGCTGCAACAATTACACACAGTAAGGGATGCCTAAGAATAGACCATGAAACAAAAACAGGTTTTAGTTTTGTTTTGTCTAAATTAAAATGACAATTTATAGGCAATAGCAAGTGGTGAAGGATGTCGCTCCTTTCTTTTCCAATTTTTTTCTTAACAAGATAATTTTGAGGAAAATTTGCAGTAAGATCAGAAGGCCCAACATAAACCACTTAAGCTCTTTAAAATTACATTGACTGGGAAGAATAAGAAAATAAAGGTAACAAAACTATTTATTTTATTTTATCATTAATATGTACAAGATTCCCAAGGCCCAACAACAAACCAGATGGTTGTAAAATGAAGCATTTTTCCACCAGGCATTCCTCTGCTCTTTAAGACTAATTGACACTCGGCACAGAAGAATTATCGAATCTCAAATTAGCCACTTCTGATAGCACATCACATCTGTTTGTCTGTCATTCTGCTGATACACTGGGATTGTTGAATAATTTGTTTACAAATAAGAGAACAATCTGTGCTAAAAGTTTTGCAGAGAAGAGCAACATTGCATTGATTGTTTCAGAATAGCCTGGGCAGACTGCAAAAACCCTTTGCAGACCATTAGTCAACAAGATGGCATGTCTTCACAGCTCTGTTAGCTAGAGGTACAATTTAAATGTTGTTCCCAACTCCAAATAATGGTGTTTTATTTCATTTACAACTAGTGTTTCCTGCACTATCAGTATATTTTTTCTCAGTTTCAGTCCCTGCTCTCAGATTGATTTTTGTGAAATTGCCTGAACAATTGTATGCTTGACTGGACAGGAAGCTAAGGGCCAGCAAGAGATAAGACCTTTAATAAGAAACTTCTGACATGGATGGAGGAAAGCAAGTGTCATCAGTAGGTCATCATTGCTGAGAGAAAAGAAACATTACCTTGAAGGCAGAGAAAGGAAGTGAACCAGTAATTGCAATATATTCCATATTTAATTGTCTTTCACTGTAAGAATATATCCTTCTGTCTTTGATAATTTCTTATGCCATCTCAAACATTATAGCGCATTACATAAGGAAAGTCTATAGAATATTTTAGGATTTCTGCTTTACCAAAGTGTTTCCTTCAAATGGCTCAGCAACACAAATCTTCTTTTGACTCTCTACTGGGCAGGTGGATATAGTGGACATCATGATACTAATTTCAGGACTCAGTTATATCAGATCTAGAAAAATCTCTTAAAATTATTATAAAGACTACTGAGGTTCATGTCTCATTCAAAATCATCTTGAAAATAAAATCAAGTTAGCAGAATCCTGTGTATCCATAAAAAAGAAAATGTGCTAGAAAAAAGGTCTGGTATTACTTTAGAAGAATAAGTCCTCCCAAAAGTTCAGTTTGCTTTATTTTTTGAAATACCATAATAGTTACCTTGCAATAAGTAGATAAAATTTGACCAGCAAAAATTAGGTGGGAAGGAAGTATTTAACATTTATCAGATGTACAGTGTTGAAGGTCAGCATGGGAAAACGAGCAGAATTATCAGAAGTCAAATGCCATAAAATCTTAGATTATTTCCAAATCCCATAGTTTTAAAAAACAAAATTATTACACATTACTATGTCTAAACCCTATTCTATCCAGATCCATACCAGATATGGCTATTTTGTTTGCTTCCATCTGTCAATATCCAGTGATCTTACTAATATATATGAGAAACTTTTGAGCTCTAATTCCTCTGCTGCTGACAGGAACAAAGCTTCTGAGCATGATAGAATAATCTTAGAGAATCCCAAGGCAGAAATTGAAAACATAATAAAATATCCTGAGAGACTTAACTGTTCTGGGGATATGACATCACAAACCAGCAGCACAGAGGTGGGTAATGAGCAGGATCAGATGCACTAGTGAGAGTAACAAAACAGCAGATTAGAGGCCAGGAGTTTCACAAACAGCTCATACAATGAAACATACACAGTACAAAAGTTTTGTCTACATGTCAAAAAAAGAAAAATAGGAAAAAAAAAAAAAGAAAAATTTTAAAAAAAGGAAATCTCTAAGTATCTTGGGTAACTTTTACAAATCTGACCTAAGGGAGATCTTGTCCAGCAAATAGATCAATAAACCCTCTTCCCTCATTTGCAACTATATATATATCAAAGCTGATCTAATAGGTGCTGCTACTTACCGCTGCATCACCTAATCAGCATCTTTGTTCCAAACACCAGAAATTGAGATTTATGTGCTAGGCACATTTTGGACATTCAGAAAATCATTATCCTTGCATTGATGGAAGCACAAAATAAAGAAAGGGTAAAAAGACATGACACGAGAAAGGAGGAAAATAGTAAGTAACTAATATTTATCAACCTGATCCACTTAAAGCATCATGACTAAAGCAGTTATGAAAAAGTAATTTTGCCTAGAAAAATGAAGCATCTTGCAAATAAAATACAATAAATTGTCTGGTGGAAAAAGATTTGGTGTGAAGTCCACACACAGCATTGTATAGATCAAAAAAAGAACAAAGAGAAAAGGTTGAGTTACATGTAGGTAGTACATGGGTTTATAGGCACGATGGGTAGGTGCTAATAAAGATGAAGAAGAGGAAAGATTCAATTACAATTAGCAGGGCAATATGGAAAACTGCTTGCATTGTCTTTAGCTATTCTAGTTGGCTAGAGTTACCATGAAGTGCACAAAACCAGCTCGAGAACAGACATCTAAGAGATAGACTGGACTGCAGGACTGAACAGACCTAGACGAGTCCTGCTGGAGATAGATCATCAAATCATCAGCTGGGAGGAAGCTGAACAAAGTCACCTGAAGGGACAAGATGACAAGTGAATTGGAGGATGATTTCAGTGGAGGTGGACATGGAGAAGGAGCACCCCCTTAGGTGAGTAGAGCAGCCAGTCTGGTTTCTGCATATTCTTTCTGGTGACAGACATGAGTGCAAACCGTAGTATTAATACCCACACATGTCCTTCTCTCCTTGCACAGCTGCAGCACAGGTGTTTCTGCTTCACTGTCAGCTTTTGAGCACCCCAGCAGCTCTCCTGACACAGATCCCATCTGGAGTGGTTGCATCCTTGCCACGGACCTAGCACAAACCAGCCTCCATAGCAACAAGTGCAAGTCTGGGAGAGTGGGGCTAAGTGCTGTCAGGTTTAGAGAGCGCAGGACCAACTTGCAGTGTGGATGGTTTTTTTCCTGAGTGCAATCTTTAGCACAAAATCATTTTTTGTCTGAGACTTAGAAGTAAGGAAGATAAATAATGCTTTACCCAGAAAAGTACTGCAAAATTACCACTACTTATCAAATAAAAACTAATTGATGTCAACAGGAACAGAATAAGATACTTCTTTCTTTGATCAGTATTACTTTATAAAACGACTGGCATGATTTCTTTTAAATTAAGCAAAGCAGTAAATAACAATCTAATACCAAGATTCACAATAAGAATCACATCTACTGAACAAATCCTGCAGAAAAGTTGGTGTTTATTAGACAATTGTTTTATTTGTAGGAAAGTACTGGTAATAAACCATTGTTACAGACAGGTGAAATTTTAGAGACATAACAAAACCACTTTTTGCCGTGAAATTAATGAGATTTACCTGTACAGCTAATAACACTATTAAGGCTGAATAGTCATTCTCTACACTGAGAAAATACGTATGACTTGAATTTCATAAACATAGACATTAAATTGTTACATGAATAGTGTCAATAAAAAAAAATAAATGTGCCTATATTTAATTTCCAAAATACTTCAAGAAGATGGAAAGCTACCTGCTTTGGCAGGAAATTTTCTTGGTGCTCTTTACTCAGAATGAAAAGAGCCAAACACCTAAGAATTATAAAATTTCTTCTAACAAGAAAAACAAAAGAAGTCTTATTCTTTTTTGCAAAGAGCAACTTCTCAGTGTTCTGCCTTTGAAAAGACAATTTGCAGCTGTTCCAATTCCCTCTTATCCTGCCACATTATGTTAGAGTGGACTTAAACAGAGAGCATTTCATTGGTTTAAAATAAATTCTCAGATTTCTTGTGGTTGTTAAAAATTAAAGTTCAAAGTAAGAAAAATGAGACAACCCCTTCTTAAAACAATCAGTTTCCAGGAGAATTTGTTCTTTTCTAGACTAAAAGTAATACTTCTGTTGGCATTTTTCAGAGGAAAAACACTACTCTGGGTAAATTTAGGTTTATTTTTCTCCATAAGCTGTTATCCTGCTCTTCTCTTTTTCTTTGTGTTAACATGCATTAAGGTTCTTTTTTGCTCATATTTAAATGCTGTTGCAAAATGTCTGAAAGCTATGAGTGAAACAGACATCATAAAGTAAAAAGCAAACTAGCTTCCTGAAATGAGGCTTTCTAAACTTATAAGGCAGGCTGATTCCAGTTTAATGGATGGGAGGCCTTTAGACAAGGACAAAACCCAAGTGTTCAAGAACTGATTCAAACACACCCTAACTTTCCCAAAAACTTCATCACATCTTCTGCTTAATATTTAGCACAGCAATTAACATCAATCCCCTCACCATCACATTTTGTGCTTAGGCTTCACTATGATGAAGAAGAAAAAAGAAGTCTCCCATAACTACTCATTCTGATGTCAGTCCAGACCATGTCTCTTTGTCAGAAAGACCAAGCTCCCAAGAACCAATCTCCAATTCCACAAAAAAGCCAAGACAAATGTTCCGTATAGAGACTTGTATTATTGGGGTCATGGACATAGACAGAGCTCATGGGTTTGGTTTACACACTTGGTTATACAGTAGGCAGATTTTGGCAAATAGAAATAGACACCCATGCAACACAGCAAAGATGATGCCAGGGTTTTCTAGAAACAAACACACCACAGGTTTGGTAAGAAAAGACAAAAGGATTATTCTTGCATCTCTTCTGCTGATTTATTGCCTAAGGTCAGGAAAAATCACTCTGCCAACATGTACCATAGTTCCTCAGGTACAGCTGAAAACAATCAATTTCTTAAATTCAGGAAAAATATTGGAAGGTTCATATATAAGTTTTTCATGAGCAGGAAGTTTGAGTAAAATGTAATCTGTCTCACAGAAGTAACACAGAGCTGCATACAAACGGAACCATAACTTCCATAGCCTGAACCTTTCTCACCTGATTGTTGCAAACCAATGCAGGTCTGTCAGCAGCTACTGCAAAGTATACAAGCACAGAGAGAGACAACATAAATATCTTTTGGTTCCATTTAGCAAAGATTTCTTTTGAAAACTCAATGTACATTTATGTCTCCAAATTATATCCTTATCTTGCCAGTGGCTATAATCCTCACTGAAATTAAGCCAGGATTTGACAGACTAATAATCAATAATTAAGTAGCAAAGAGAATTATAGAGCCGATGGGGAATTTACAGAGAGAAGTTGTTAGTTTATAAATTGATTTGCATTCTAACAAGAGGTTTTATAACAAGGCCTGTGTGGCTGTCACTAACAGGCACCTGGAACATGGTCTGTGGCTCTCTGCCCCCTTCAGATTTTAGGTTATTACAGAGCAGACCACTTGTTACAAAGTGAAGAAGGGAAAGGCAAATAGTCGTTTTTGCTAACAAGAGCAAATTCCAACCAAGTATCAATTTTAGCACCCTTGACAAGTGACAGAAGAGTGTAATGAAGCAAGTGAAGCAATGCTGCTGGTTTTCTGTTTTGCCAGTGTGAGTCATTCACCCACTGTTATCCCAGGCTGCAGCTGCCTTGTCTAATGAGGCTAATGAACTGTCCACTACATCTCTCTGGCATTACTGACATGCAGAATTGAATAACACAGCACCACTTGGAAAAAGTAGATATAAAATTGTGTTGAAGTAAAGGAACATGCGTATCTGAAGGAGAACAGCAGGCATCACGCTCCTTGCTCTTCTCATCTGAACATTCTTTCTTGTATGTTTCAAAAGATTCCACAGTCAATGCTTTCCAGTTTCTCAAATTGCTATAACATATCTTTTCTTTCTTGTCAAAGTTCCCACAGTATATCCATCATTGAAGGATCCATCTGTCTGTATAAATGAGTAAGTACATATTAATCAAGGGTTTAATAGCTGTGGTTATTAAACATTCACATTCACTCAACTTCCTCTGGTGTTCAAAAAGTTGCAGTAGTTTCATTGAGTATTTTCACAGATGTCTATTTCTGGGCTGGTAACTGTTGTGGGGCAATGTGATTTCCTGCAGTACAGAACAACAGAATAAAGACTAGTTAATACACACTAACTTTCAGATCAATGATTATGTGAAATCAAAGTGACAAAAAGGTGTGAAATTAGTACTATGTCCCTCTTTGGCCTGCCTTGAAGTCTGGCACTCCCTTCTACCCCAGTCACACAGAACTGAGAGCAGGCAGACCAGCCTAAGCAAGACCTCAGCTGGTACAGGAGCGAGCAGGACTCACAAGATAGTTCTTCCATCTATCTGATCCCCAGTGAGAAAGCACTCCAGTAACATTTGCAATAAATGAATTTCCAACACTCCACAACAGCAGTAAAGACAAGTTTCCCCCAAACTCCACTTAAATGAGCACATCTGATCTCTACAGCCAAGACAACATACAGCATATACACTTCATAGGTAGAAAAAAGTACTTTGAAACACCTCAATATAACAACCTAATTTAGCCAGATCCATCTCTTTTTAAGGGCAAAAAATTACTAACACAAGCAGACTAACTCAGCATCTACTGAATTAAACAGTGGGATTCATTTTGTCTTCAGTTAGTGCCAACTTTTGATATATTACCTCTGACCACAAGACTAGATCTTTACTGGTGTATTTATATTTACAAACTCACTGAAAGATAATTTCTCTAAAGGGCACTATGTCAAGCTCTCATTTTAAATTATTTGTTGACCCATTCTTTTATACAGGAGAAACCTGATACACTTTCATAGAAGAAAGAAAACAAAAACAAGATGGGGAACAAAGCTCCACTTTAAAGAGTCAAGGACAAATAAATCTGACAGATATAGATTAGTATGATTTGACAAACATTCACTTTTTTGAGACTCTGAATAAGTAACTATTATTACTGCAGGGAATTCAAACCATGCAAGAGTATTTTAAGACAGAGTAAAATAAAAAAGCACAGAAGAGAATAAACATTTTCTGAACTCTTCCATTCCATTATTGTGCTATTGACTCAAGGCATATTATTACTTCACACGTACAATAAGCTATAATAGAGTATGGTACTGTATTTCCTGTATTTTTTTCCTGTTTTGAACTAAAACTCTTTATCCTGAGTTAAATATCTATGCTGAAAGTATGAGCAATTTAAGGAGAGCTATATGGTCTAAAGTGAATGTAAAACAACAACCAGAGTAAAACAGCCTTCTCCAGAGGATGAACAGACAATCTGAAGGAAGCTCCATAGATGCAGCCTGTAGAGACCACTTGGCTCTTATCACCTCAGCCAATGACTAAAACTTAAGCAAGATATAATGCTACTTTTAATCTCAATAATACAGAACTTCAGAAAAATTCAGTTCGTTCCCAGGGCTTGGACTCCTGATTTTGGTGTGCAATAGTGTAATCCGATTCCAGAAAAATCTGAAATACCTGAGTTTTTGCTCTGTTAATACAGTCTGGTCTTTAGCTTGCCACTGAGTTTAGTTTTGATTAACTCCAACTGAAATCAATGGATACCCAAAGGAATAAGAACACAAAATCTTAGGCACAATGTCATTAAATCAGTACCTTTCACCTGATTATATCTATCTTTACATACAAGAATAACTTTAAAATTCTAGCTCTCTTTTTTGTGATTTCTCATATTAATTTATTTGCAACTGAAATAATAGTTATCCATCTTTCAAATGCTTTAATATTCTCACAAAGAAATCTCTATGGAAATAAAAATTCTTCACGTTTCTCAACTCTTTCGACATTGAAAGCAAGTATTTTTATTAACAAGACATTTCCCCTATGAGCAATCACTTCTTATGTTTCATTATACAAGTAATTAATGTTTTTATTCAACTTACCTGAGACTATGAATAGTATTTCAAGTGGGTTCCACCCTCATGTATCTGGTATCAGCCATATGGTAGGAAGGAATAATTACTGTTTATTAAGCCTACATTAAACTTTTCAGAGAATAATTTTATGAGATGCCATAAGGTCGTATACTTACAGCAGTCATTAATCTTCTCTGGGCGTCTTTAATCAAGCAGTTCTGTCAGAACCATTGAAAGATGTTAGGCCTTCATAAATGATTAAATTATTATGCATTTTTTTGTCCTGAAGAACCAATGTGCTACTGAATTATTTTCACATGTGAAATTGCTCTGTTTCAAGCTCTGGAATCAGCTTCCCCTTATAAAGTACATTTTTTAAATGGTTTCTGAATCTGTAATGAAAACACCATATGACCATGACATGCTGGTGTTAGAATTACCATAAAGTATTCACACCAAGAGCTCAGAGATGGATACAACATTTCTAACACAAAGCAAAATAACAGCAATCAAACAAGTAACATCTAAAGTCAGTAGCCAAAGTTCATGGAAGAGATAGGTATCAATTGTCCAGTAAAATAGCCCTGAAAGATTGAATAGAATAATTCGAGGGGCTATTGGCATTGCTGCATGGCACTTGCAAAGAAAGTGGATAGTAGAACACTGCTGTGAAAGATATTGATGGCACCTCTGTGGTCCTGAACAGAGCTACTGCAGACATTGACATCTATATCTTCCTGCTGTGCTCCAATATATGTGAAATTTGGCAGAAAATGGCTCTGTTATACTTTACACATAGCACTTTATAACTTACATGTGCTACCAGTGAGAGAGTCCGGAGGAGGCAGCTCTGGCACTTGTCACATGCTTTATCCCGCTGAGAGTACTGCCTTTCCTGAGGAGGCTGCTGTGGCTGCCCCACTTCTGTAGGGAATTCCTGTGGTGTCACGAAATATTGGCCAAAATATCAGTGCAGCTAAATTCACAGAAATTAATTTGAATGGAATCAAGAACAACAGGCATAAAAAAAAATTTAAAAAAAAAATCTGACTTCCAAATGTCAGCTAAAATGTCTTTTCCTCTGGGCCCCCTAAGCATTTTAAGAGGAATTCAGGGGAGGACAAGAACAGATGTCAATGGAAAGATCAGATCCTTTGAAGAGAAGTGTCATTGAAAGAGGTGAAGTATGGCTCCTATTCATAATATAGTTCTTGAAAATGCATTATCAGCCCCTTTGAGGAAACTTAGCTGATGTTAAGCAAAGCACCTTTTCCATACTAATGAAGTTCTTAAGGCTCTCAACAACCAAAGTCATTACCAAAATATCCTCCAAAGGAACCCCACAGAGAACAAGCAGGAGGAAAAGAAGAGAAAGGACCTAGGGTAGCTGGGCCTGGGAAGGTAGGGACCTGTTAGATTGGTGGTACATATTGATGGACAAATATGTTTCAGACACCTGTAAAAGACTGACTACTTGCATAAAGAGAACATAAACTATTATTTTCCTTTTATAAATTGAACCTAGAACATTTTCTTGCAACATTTTAAAAGACCTAGAAGTGAAAACTTCCATAAGGCTTTCTATAGGAATCAGCATTTGGTAACCATCAGTATTTTGACGGAAATTAGTTTAAACACTGTCACCAACATAAAGGCCATACAGCTCAATACCCCTTACATGAAGAAAATAGGACAGCAATGAGGACAAGACAATCACATACTGTTTTGTATTTTGACTTGTAATTTTGAATACTTCGAAGTCACAGATTCACAAACAACAAATACAATCTCAACCTGGAAAGCAGTGGGCTTTGAAAAGAAACTAATGTGATACTGTTTGAGCAAATGTAGTAGTGTTTTCAGCATGATGCTTCTTTCAAAAGGATTTAACCAAACCTTAGCAGCATAAAGAAGTCATATGAGTGTTCACTTGATTCTCTGTGTATGCTTCTACTGTGCACATGATTCCCCTGCTCATGTTTGAAAAAACATGCTTTTCAAAAAATTGATAAGGTCTGAAGAAATCGTCTTACAGAGAAAGATGTAAAGGATTCAGCGTGCTTAAGTTATCAAAACAAAATTGAGAGATGACTCGTTAGAAAATAAACATCTTTGTGGGCATGAAAAATAGAGTATGAAAAGTGCTTTAAAAAATAAAGTTTAGGTAGGTAGTGTATAGAAAAAATATTTTTGCTGATGAAGTTACTTGATGAAGTAACTTTATAAATAAGGTTTTAATTTTTATAATTCAGACAGATGAAGCATTGAAATAAATAAGGAAAATTTTGTTTCTGTACATTCTGTTACCTTAATATCAGAAAAGTAGGATTTCTGAGAAATTTGTCCTCTTAAAATACAATTTTTTGTGTGCAATTTTATAAAACATAAGTCTATTCTAAAGAGAAACTAGAACAAAATATTAAATTTATGCTTTTTCCTTCAAAAATGTGTGAAAGAAAGTGAGTTCAAAATTTTCAGAGCAATCATACAAAATTCAGAGGCCATGCTTTCTCACTGTTTGTCCTCCTTTAAAGTTGCCACTGGCCTCCCTGGCTGGAAAAAGCTACCGAAAGTTCTGTTTGAACCAAAACATGCAATTGCAGAAGCCAACACTTGTGAATGTGTGAAACAGTAACAGTGTGTAATGATATGTAAAAATATTTGTTAACAAAAACATATGAAATTTGAAGCCCTAAATCTGAATGTTACTATTCTCATTACCAAGATTTTTTACTTAGTTTAGGACTTCTAAAGTTTTTTCATGTCAAGAACTGGGATCTCAGTTCGACATATATGAGAAAACCCATCCCACATCAACACACCTGGGATTTTTCCAAGAGTATTAAATTAACAAGCTATTGCTATTTTTATACTACATTACAATCAATACTTGTTAAATCAAGCATGAAAAGATACTAAACAAAGTAAGTAAATTTTTGACCCATTTGTTCTTTTTTGCTTTTTTTTTTGAGGCATGAAAGGAATCTTATAGAGGGAATTCCATTTAGTTGGTTTATATTTGAAGCTATAAGTGCAAATATTGTATAAAAAACTCTGCCCACAGTTGACATTAACTGGAACACTATATCCTACTCAAGTGAAGACATGTTTTTATTGAAGCTATAAATATATGATAACATTCACTGGAGGTAACAAAAATTTGGAATAGCATTGGATCATTATTTTTAATTGTATTCTCTTCCTTTATGTCTGATACACAATACATTTGTTAAAGTGGTGAGCATGTTACTCTAAAATATTTGTTGGAAAACTTTGGTATTCAGAGAGTTTAGAGATTACTAAATAATAATAAAAAAATTACCAAAAATAATAAAAATAAATAAATACAGAAATGAGAAAATAAGCCTCACAAGTTTTAAGGTGAAAATGTCAAAATTTTGGTTTTCCAAGAGAGAGTTGAACAGCTTTGTGACTGCCAGAATTCTCAGGGGGAAAAGGTTAACCATTAACCAAGCAAAAACATATGAAACAGGAAAAAGAATTAGCGTTTGAAACAATGAAAAATGATGGGAAAATAAATAATTTGAAGCAAATTAACAGACATTTGCTACTGAGTTTCAAGAAAAGGTAGGTAGTTCTGAATAGAAATATTTTTTCCTTTTTTGATAGTCAAGAAATTATCACACATTGAAAATCAGTAAACAGGAAAAATACTAGAATCAATTTTCACAGCTTGTTAACAGTTGGGAATAGGTTTCCTAACAACAAACTCAGAGAAAGTAAGTATTGTAGAGCCACTTAGACAACACAGTCACATATTGCAATGGTTTCTTACATATATAGATTAATTTTCCCTACATCCATGAAGCTTTAGGTAACATTCATTTTCTGGCCTGCTGCACAAGAGCCACCTTTGCAGAATGACCCACATGGGAACCATAAGTCCATTCTTTAATATTACTAGAACAGGTGTAACAGTGCTATCATATAACACAGCTGAAGATGTTACTGTGTAAATCCATTCTGTCCCCAAAGACCAAATGAAGACAAAGAACCTTGTAAGTAGTCAGCAGTGAAATTAGTCATGAGAGGAAAATAAAACTGGTTGCTCAAGAGGCACCATGCAAGAATGTCAGTAGCTAAAGCCAGTACCATGAACAAAGAAACCACACAAGCAAGTGCTTCACACTAACTCTGATCTGTCACAGAGAGACCTGATCAGGAGCTCCTGGCCATCAGTAAGCTGAGGCTTTGGTATTTTGGGGAGGCAGGAAGAGGGAAACTCTCTCATCCATTTATGTTTTCTTCTCTCCTCATTATCTGTTTCTGCTCTTTTCTAAATTTGTTGAAATATTTTACTGTACCCCTCTTATTTTAATTTCAATTTCTCCCTTCTCTATCTCATTTTTCCTTCAGCGTTTTCACCCATAGCTATCTGTATGACATTAATGGAAGAAGGGTAATTTCAGAACAGTGTTGGAAAACCTGCTCATCACTAGTGGAACATCATCAGGCTGCATTATAACTTCTTACCTTTCAAATTCAAACTGAAAAATCAGAAGTTGCACCCTTCTGTTGTGAAACAGACAACTGACAAATAAGTCAACCCAGGACTCTTAAATGAATCAAATTTTGCTGTTCTTTGCAGTTTCCAAGTAGGACTTGGTATTCAGTATTGGCTGGTTTATGCCACACTACTGCATTCATAAATCTGAGAGCAACAAAGCAAAAAACAAGTAATACAATATGCCTGCATTTACCCTTCACTCCACCTTTGACTGGGTATTACTGAATCCTGTTATTTTCTTGCCACTTTTCACCAAAATTCTGTTTTCTTTGGCAATGGACGAAGCATAAAATCTGCTTCACCTGTAAAGCTCTTAGGAGATAAAACGTAATAACACCATCCGGTCTGACTGTATTTCTCTCCAACTTGCAAGAATCTACAGTTGTTTCTAAAATTATTTTCTTTCTGAAACAATGGGGTAAAAATGTAAAGCTGTATAACTGTGCCCCATTCTTCTGCAGGATGCTATGGCGTCCTTCATTTAATTTACCACACCAATCTCCCTGAGTTGAGCAACACCAACACATCAGGGTCCCCAAGAGACTCTATGGCAGACACTCCACAATGGTGAACACCAGGATTGCTGCCTGAACCGGAGTTTGTGTTCAGCTTGGAACCCACCTTTCTCTGGGAATCAGACATTCTACAATTCAAATGGACTAGGTATTAATGAAAGAGGAAAATGACAACCTGGTGATTTCACCGTGATTTCTTTTCTTTAAAAGATCATTGTTTCTATCTTTTTCCTAAAGCAATAATCACATTATTAAAAGGACTGAGGTTACTAAAAAAAGTCCAGTCTCAAGTTTTGCAGACATGTTATTTTTTCTTTTACTATCCTTATGAATCAGAGACCCCAGGCTACTTTTATCTTGTATTGTTGTGTAAAGAAGGAAGTTTTCAGTTGTAAGCATTCACCAGATTAACAGAGAAATTCTTCAATATCCTTCCAGAAAATGAATGTCTCTCCTCAAGCTTCTTAGTGTCATAAGGGCTAGAAGCCAGTTCAAAATTCTCTAAAATGTGTGGAAGCTTTCTGCTTTTACAGCTTTTTTTTTTTTTTTTTTTTTCCCAGAACTCTGGGGCTGCATGGTTCAACTATTTCATTTTGGTTACAAAGCCTCCAGAGCTCCCAGTGGGTAAATCCTGGTAGTAACTGTGCTCTACCTGTGTCTGTAACAAGCCAGAGAAGCTGAGAAGATAATTTTTATGTCTTCAATTCTCTATTGGTTGGTCTTTGCTTTGTGCCTGGTGATTGCATACAGTCAAACATATAAAAGGGGCTTAGCATTTCCCAGCACTCAGGGCAGCTGTAATCCAGCCTATGAATTGCTTCAGCCACAACCAGAGGGCATGCTGGAATACTGCCACACAAACAGTGCTCTGGGATATATCTGCCCTCTACCAAATCCTGCCGTTTCTAAAATTGTGGCAACACAAACATTTTCTCATTGTAGTCTAGATTTATTTTTCCAAGTCCTGTTTGCTCCCTATTCTGCTTTTAAAAGAACCATTCTACATATGTCTAGTACAAACCCCGTATTTAAAATTATTACATTTTAAATTTTAAATTATTTTTTTAAATTATTAAATTTTAAAAAATATTAAATAATTTTTAATTTTTTTTAAAAAATTAATAAATTATTTTCCCCACGGAAAAAGTTACGTTTTGGAAACTTTACTATTTTATAAATGAGCTTTCAGTTTTGAAAATTTTTGCTTTTCTACACTTCTGTAGAACGTATCTAATAGCCTTAGCCATTATATTTATTTTCTGAGTAATTTCCTTTCCCCAGAAAAGGTTTTGAAAATAATTAGAGATCATCTTTCTTCCATTGATTATTAATAGTTTGTGGATCTTATTTTACTGAATTCACCAACTTATTTCTGTGACCCCATGAATGCTTAATCATGTTCTATCCCATAAAACCTGTTTTGACCAAAGGACTCTCTTGAATGTAATTTGCAACATTAATTTCTGATAATGTTCTTTGCAAAGAATCTTGACAGGGTGACAATTTGCATTTGTTAAAAGAAAGTCGGACATTTTAGCTATCTGTTCTTTCCAGGTAGAAGGACAAACAGTGTCATACTGTGATAGTAATGTAACAGGTCACAGGAGGATATTTGGGGAAACAGAAGAGGAATGACCATGGCAGCTAACAGGGAGCAGAAGAAAGCAGAAATGAAAGTAGTTGTCAAATTTGTTTCCCAACAGCCTTCTGTTGGGAACAATAACACATCAGTCAGACACACTTCAATCTCTTTCAAACAGGCACAGACCCACAACAATGGATTTGTCATCTAGAAGTTATATGAAAGTCATAAAATTTAAATCACATAATTATTTTCAACATTTTTGAGAACTTAGAAACATATTTCAGGTTAAAAAGAAAAAGTTACTTCATTTTTTGAAGCCTTTCCCATTCCCATCATCTTTCTAAATCACAGTGAACTTCTGGAGGAAATAAAAAAGTTCTCTACATACTTTTAAGGCAGATATTAAAGCACAAAATTAGAGTGGCTGTGCTACATCTGACTAAATGAACATGATGCCCAGCAACTTGTATCCAAAATAGTTGTCTCAATAACTGGATGTTTAGGAATGAGTAAGAACACTTCTGATGTCTCTGTGCAACAGAATCAAAGCATTTTGCTTGGATAACACTTGTGGATAGCATTTAAGCCCAGGCTTCTACTCACAGATGAACTTTGAGCATCTCCAAGGATATAAGTCCCTGCATAACTTTTCCAGTGCTGCAGCCCTCTCCTAGTGAACAGATTTTTGCTAATGTCCAGACTAAATCCCAGGAACCACTGTTTAGTCCCTCTGTCCCTTGTACATAGACTACTAGCACAACCAATCCACATACACTCTCAGCAGGACACTTACGATTTTCTAGACTTCTGTTTCTTTTGTTTCATGTGTATCATATTCTTCCAAAGTAATCTCTTTTATAAATGGAAGACTCTCATCCAATGAAACTGCCCTTTCTGCAAAACTAATGCAATGGCTCAAAAGATGGTTAGTCAAAGAATGAGAAGGAATTGTTACTATTATTGTTGTTGTTGTTGTTATTATTTAAAATTTGAGTATAATATCAGAATGAGATTAAGCTTCATATTGTACTGTTGAATTCCCCCCCTCCATCCCTGCAAAGAAGAATTGCCTTCAAGAATACAATATCGATATTTTAAAAGGCTTTAAGAACATAATATACATAGTTTTCAAAGGCTATCTTCTTTGGAGAAAAGCAGAAATATTTTTCAGATCAATACAGACCTCATGAATTTTCAGAAAAGAAGACTTTTTTTTCCTTCAAAACTGATTACCTTTTGTGGCTGTAATGCTGCATCATTTTTCATAAGAAAATCGGGGACACTCAATGTTTCAGTTAAGCTGTAAACAGCTATGGGTGTTACAAGACTTAAAATGAAATAAACATTTCTTCCCAACATTATTTTTATGCTTATTTTATGCCTCCAAAGTAGACCAGAATAATTCATTTGAATCACATTATAAATACAGGTGACTTGCAAAAGCAATATACAGAAGTATCAATCTTTCCAGGTCCCATACTGGGGAATTTTGAATATTAAGAGGGTACAATATCATTTCAAAATGTAATAACATTAATAAAGTATCTAATAGTACTGGCATGCATAAAAAAGGCTTATTTTCCATTAAAATATTAATTCTTCAGCAATTAGTATTTATTCCAGAATTTCCCTTTTCCAGCTGAGTATGCTACACGTTATTGCACAGGGAAGTGTGCTTTCACTGCCATGTAACCAACTCTGCCATGCATGTATAGCACAGTCAGAATATATACAGTAAGGTGGAGACTTCCCTAAATCTCATCACACACATTAGTACTTCTGTGTTGCTCAGTTGTCTCTGGGTATGTGACTGGAATAATGTTAATTTTGTCAAAACAATTAATTTTGCCTGCTCCTGACCATTTACTACCCTGGTGTGTATAAAGCTTTGTGGATTGGCTCATTTATTTTCTCGGGGCTGCCACTTCCTGCTTTTATAATTGTTTGAAACCCTTCACTGCTCCCATGCAACTGGACAGGATTGTGTAATTTCTCTGTGCATGTCTTGTCCACAGAAAAGAAGAAGAGAACATGTGACCTAGAAATATGGCACCTGAGATCCTTGCCTGAGCCAGAACCCATCATATTCCAGCATCTCCATGTTCAGTTAATTCCAGTGCATCACTCAGACCCCCCTGGCTATACTCTTGTGAGTTTCTGGAGCATGTAACAACTTATATATAGTAAAGAAACTTTCAAGGATCTCAGGTAATAAAAATAATCCAAATTGTGGGAACACAGATTAAGCCACAGCAAGATGTAAAAAGCATGTAAAGGCAAAAAGAGATATCAGATAATGTGAGTAGGTCTCTGGGATATCTGTTTCACCAGCCTACAGTGCTAAGACCACAAGACCAATATATAAGTTTTTTTACTGCTTCTAGAACAACTTCAACAAAACAATGCCTGCAGAGATGTTTCCACACACAAATCATGGTACAACTGCAAGCTGGGTAACTGAACCAGTTTGTCAAGAGCTGATCATATATGCAAAATGTTAACTATTAAACGGTCATGTACAGGAACTTCCTTTCACAGTTAGAGATTTTTGTAGTTTACATTACCCTAGTTCACAAATTAAGTGCCAAACAATAGGAAGAAAATTTGATGTGAATTATTTTCTAGTAATTCTCCTAGGCAAAAGAACATTTTGAGTAGAACATTTTAACCAGTCTTTTGCAACTCTGTTGGATTCCTATGGCAAACAACTTATAGTCTGAACAAAAATGATCGAGGTGAAATATGCGTATTAGCCTTGCAGGCATATTAATTACTTTGATTATTATTTTTTTTTAATCAAATAAATCCAAATAAGAGGCTACTGCAATTCAGGCTGCACAAAGATTCCTTATGAAAACGTTATAATAAATTATCAGTAAATTATACATCAGTTCCATATAGAAGCAACAGGTCTACAGATCATAAATTACATACTTTGGAGATTGCCATTAGCATTCAGTACTGAAAAGTCCCTAATTATATTTGTATACTATTTAGATGTTAAGGATCATTCAGACAAATAAAGATTAAAAAAAAAATTATTTCCAGTCTGTGACATTCCAGAGGGCTTTTGACATCATTTGCAGAAGCAAAATTTAAACAAGGAACAGATTTCTTGTATTGCAAAGGACTATAATTTCAGGAAATTATACTGCATTTTTCTTTGAAGCAATCCAGGATTATTTTGGCCTTTGTATATAATCACTTTCAAGTACTGCAAAGTATGTGATATTAACCTCCTGATATGGGGCAGAACTCTGAGCAAATAGAAAGAAAAATTGCCTCATTATAGCCAAGAATACTGAAGGATAAATCAGGGAGAAACAAATTCTGGTATTATGGACCTATCTTTACATTCTTGTATTTAATAATTATTAATTCTACACTTGTCCAAGCATAAAGAACCAGTGAAGAAAATAAATTCAGTGTCAGTAATTCCTGTCCAAAGCTCCTTCCATTCTGCCAGATTTATTTTAACACTGAGTGGTTTTCCAGATGTACACAGAACATTATGAACCACCACTCTTTTCTAAAACATTGTGCTTCAGAGAATGATAAATGTAATTTTCCCTATCACTTGAATTGGCTTAAAGTTGGGCACAGAGATGATCATCAAGAATGATAATATTTTTAAACAACAAGGAACTACACTGAATTTTGGTGATCCTTATGGGTCCTTTCCAACTTGAGATATTCTATGATTAACATTCAAAATCAAAAACTTGGTTTATTAACACCTTAGGGTAACATTTTAAAGCAATTTAAAACAGATCAGTAGTTACATCAAAACTAGGAAGCCACTAATTCTAATACAGATTGTATATACCTAAAAGGTTTACAATATTTTACTTAGTGCCTGAAATTTTATCTTGTTTGGACAGAGCCAAAAATGAACTGCAGCTATATGATCCAGTGGCAGTAATTTACTATTTCCTAGTCTGTGAATTTACAACTGTCCTTCCATTGGGATGGACCACGTGGTAAAAGGATGTGCCCTGTTGCCAGCACTGAGCAGCTGTCTAATCAATTTAACTTCAATTTCTTCTCCCGAGGAGGTGTCTGCACGCCGTGCTATCAGCAGGTACAGCAGCAAGCAGTCTGCTGCCAGAGGACTGAGCTAATAATGCAGCTGAGAGAACACAAATGGTCAGTTTCTTCCTTTCCCTGGCCCTGAGGGAGATGGGAAGGGACACCTGAACTGGATGCACCAAGCATAGCTTGAGCACATCACCACAGGAGGGAACAGCACTGCATGCCTCACTGCATGCCTCACTGCATGCCAGTGTTTAAGCCAGATGTCATCCATTCTCCTCCCTTCCCGCTGATCTGCACAACAGGCACAGCAAGGCTCAAAGAATAACTCTTCTCTTAGCCATACTGTGCCTGTCATGCTGATAGCACCGAGACTAACACTCCCTCAAAATTACTGCAATTTATTAATCTCCAAAGAAATATAACATCAGTGCACGACCCTTTACACTTCTTCCATTTATTCACCAGTGGTAACAGGACCTGAGGACTTTTGCTTCTCTGATTCTCCCAGCATGGTTCTCTTTTTCAGTGCAATCAAGTCATGCCATTTCTTTCTATCCTTCTAGCACTACATAAGAACAACTAACCAAATCCTTTTGATTTGTTTCAGTTCTCAATTTGCATAAGCCAGAATTATTTAGCCACCCTTTCCGCATTCCAAAGGTTTTTATTTAAAAACTATCTAGAGAGAGAGGTATTTAGTCTATATAACTGCAATTTCTACAGAGAAACTCAGGAACTCCATCTTGCATGGAAACTTGGAGCATTTATGCAATGGACTGACAGCAAGGACATTGTTTATTTTAACTGTGGGGTTTTCAGCTTTTCCCCCCTCCATTCCAGAAATTTCAAGATGTTCTTTTCATGAGAACTTTATCTCAGATGTTTCCATCCAGCACCAAATGAACAGGTTAAGGGTTTGTTACTGCAGATTCGCCCCGTAACCATGTTATTACAAAAGCAAGTTGCGCACACCAAAAATTGCCTCAACTCTTGACCTCCTTTGACACAGCAGAATAACAGTGTTTGGCTGATGGAGATCTTCAGTAACTACTGAGAATGATCTTCTCTACTGCCTACGGGAAACACATCCTTTTGCCTAAACACCCAGTTAACAATATCCAAACCAAAAAGATAATTGTGAAGTAAAGCAGACAGAAGGAATTGCATGGATACACTTAAAATGTTATGCAGATAATCAAAACCCTAATCCAGAAAAAAAAAACTTGAAAAACCCTTAAAAACTGTAAAAGTGTATCTTTCTGCTTAAATATCTTGCAAATTTTCAGTAAGAAAGGACTGTAAGAACTGTATAATCTGAAATTCTATTTGTAACCTAGTTTCTATGGTTTGGCATGGCTTTAGAAAAGCTGAAAAAAACTGAAAAAGAAACAAACAATTGTACAAATAAAAGTGGCTATGACTTAAAGGAGAGAGATTGAAGAACCTCTATTTATGAGCATATATATTAGATTTAATCAAAGAACATACCCACCTCTCTGTCATAGATGTCTTATCATTTGACTAAGACTGTTTGGGACATCAGTTTTGTTTTGGCAAATGAGCAAAAAATTAAAAACATTCTACTTTAGAAAATATTACATCCTATAAATACTTCACAGGTGATTATATAAATAAACTAAATTATCCAGTGCCTCTGAAGATGGTTGGAACATTATCATAGGATTATAGAAATAAAAATGAATGCAATTCCTATTAATACGAGTTCTGCAACAGTGGGAAGATACTAAAAATTAAAATATTCAGCGACTTCAATAGCACATTAGTGCTATTAGGATTAATCTTTTAGTCATGCAGGGGCCAAGGATATTACAGAATCCTTTTCTTCCTTTCTATTTTCTGTCATTGTCTCAGCAAAAAAAACACAGATAAGCTTCAAACCTTTACAGACAGGAAATGCATAAGAATAGAGTATTGGAAGAAGGTGTATAAAATGTCAGTTCTTAACGGAATAAATCACATCTCAACCGCTCTTCCATCTTACTTTTCTGTTGCCTTTCATTTATTCGTTCCTTTGCTGAAATCAACATTGATGTGCTGGGATTACCAGTTTTAGAGCTCTTCTCATTTTTTTTGACATTCAGAGATAAACAGCAAAAATTCTGTCTCTGCTTTTTTCAATAAAGGGTGGGAGATACTTTATATCCTCCTGAAAATTACTGTTTTACCGACACAATCAGTAAATTCAACTAACAGCTGAAAAAAACATTAGCATACACAAATGTGTGTATAAGTATAACCTTACCTTAAATATAATATGCATAAACATCAATTTTTTTTTATTTCTTGGATGCAAACCTGCAGTTTTCAAGTGACATGTTATTATGCACCTTGTGCTAGTATACAAGATACTTGTGTCAATGCTAATTTCTTTTGATAGAAGTGTTAAAGCAGGGAATTGTCTGTAGTGGCTGACTGTTTACAAATCAAAAATTCAAACAATTTGCATTTGTCACAGGAAATTCAGTAATTTTTAATAAAATCTAAAATTTCAACTTTGTCTAAGACTAAAATAAATTAAACAGTATTAAATTGTATCCCCCTGTGTGTATTATATAGTATGTGAACTTCTTGAATAATATCATCCTGCTGAAAGTGCACATCAGAGGGTTTTCTGTTGAATTAGATGTACTAAGATAAAACTTCTCCATGGCAAAATTTGTGCATCAAACAGGAAATGTTAAATTTCAGGGACTCACAGAACGCCTACAGCCACTGCAGAGGGAAATGCGTGAACCAGGCTCTGAAGGTCTGCCAAAGCAAGTTCAAATCCTTTTTCAGCACTGACTGCTAATCTTGCAAACTCTCATGATCAGTTCCTAGATGTAGGAACTTGCTTCTGTGAAAGCAATATTTGGTTGAATAAATGAGTATTTTTATACTTAAACTTTTTGCATCACCGTGTAATCAGTAACTCTCATTGTTCACTAGAAAAAGCCTCTAGTGTTTAAGTGTGGCTTCACAAATATCTGTTAAACAGCTAACTGGATTCAACAGGAAGGATGCCCCTGGAACTTGAGGTTAAAGAAACACATCACCTTTATTCTGGTATTTACCTACAAAGCCCATTTGAATTTGTTTTGAAGACAAAGGAATCTTGAAATACCCCTGAGAATCATTAGCCCTATATTTTTCTACAAAATGTGCAAAACCAAAATAGCCTTTGAACCTGTGTGTTAAACAAGAACTATTTCTATGTTGTACACCTAAAAGGGAACATCATCGCAATACCCCATTTAAAAATCTTAGACACAGATTCCAGTAAGGCTGATTAAAGGTGCTTTATGAAGTTCTTCCAAACAGGGTGGAAACAGAGCTGGAATGAACATTCCAGAATGGGTGGGAGTTGTTTAAAACCTGAATACAAACTGCAGTTGCTGCACCTGTCCTTGCACTGTCACCAGTCTGCTCAGCCTCTGGCCTCAGGTCTTGCAGTTTGAGGGAATTTTACCAGAACCCTCACCAGGATACCAATTTCAGCAATATTCATAGTCTGCTGAACTGGAAGCCTGGCTTTTAAGAATATATCCTTAGTATTTTTAAGCAACAATTTCCTTAGTTTTACTTTTTGGATTTTAGTTATGACTGAATATTGATACAGAAAATTTCTTTCATGACAAAACTGTGGCCTGTAAAGAAATGAGGGAGAGCAACAGAATAGCAAGAAGTCCATGAGAAAAATCCGAAAACAATACCAAAACCTTTCATTAGAGAAACAATACCTTAATTCTGGTTTGAAGTGGTTGAAATAAATTCAGGGATTAATAAAAAGACTCTGTAACAAAGACTTCAAATGCTACCAAAACCAGCTTTTTTCCATTCTGAATGTCTCTTTTTATTTGTAAAGACTGGCATTACAATTGAAAAGGACTCAAAATGGAGTAATGTACACATCATTGGTGTTTCGTGATGCAACTGATGGAGTCCCTGAATGGATATTGCTTCAGCTTTGCTTTTAAAAAATAATTTAACAAGAAAATCTTCAACTCCACTATTGATCACAGGTGGCAGAAATGAAAGAAAGAAAAAAAATAGAAATCAAAATTACTGTCAAATTCATAACATATACATTGTTGGTTGATGACACTTGTTCCAGATGTACAATAAAGCCCACAACACTTTATTACTATGGATATAATTATTGTGAATGTTTTTTCATGTTGATCAACTTGTTTCTGAAGGTTGTTTTTTTGATTGTTTTAAACTTGCATAATAAACATGCAATGAAACATTTCTTGTTAAAGTGTTTTTTGCAGCTGTCTTGTATTCATACAAAGATTTCATAAAGTAGCAGTGTTGTATCAGAGCATTACCAAAATAAGAGCAAAAGCGAAAGAGGAAGGTAAATGTGAAATGAACTCGATGACAATAACCTAATCTTGTCCTGAGACACTCCAGTCTTATTAAAAAGATGTGCACAATCAAATCCCTTCCTCCCAAACCCACCAAAACCACAAAATAAATATTAAATTGGAAGAAAGGGAAGACATAAAGAAAAAAAAAATTATGTCATCATGCACTCATCTTCTGCATAGCTCAACCCACATATAGTAAGGCACTATTTCCCCACAACTTAGTGTCCACAACAATCTTTTACAGTGCACTGTGAACTATATATAGTTCCTTCCAGGATGATGAAATAAACAGACCAAATGAGTGTTGCTACCATGTCACCCCATGTGCGATCTTTTAGACAAGGGCATCATCTGGCAGTTTCAAAAATAAGCTGTCTCAAGTCTCTACTTGTGTGTGCATGTTATGTATAGGGACATCTTTTGTCTGTGCAAGTGGTTGGTTTGGTTCCAAAGTTGCTGTAAATTTTCATTGTTCTTTACTCCAGTGTTCTCAAAGCAAATACACAAGAAAAAAAAAAAAGCGCAGTTGGGTCATTAAAAACAGAGCTTTGGTGCTCCAAAATGCACACAGCTTTGGGGATTTAAGAAATCTTTTAGACATTCCCAAAAGAGTTGGGAAATACATGGACATTTTTGTCCAGAAATCCTCATCTCTGCTTAGTTGAGCTGGTCTTCATACTGTTTTCGGAAGCAATCACCAGCAGGGAAAAACTCCCAGCACCGTTCTTGATACATTTTCCATACATATGATTCCTGAAAGAAACACAATTTAAATTATTTAATTTGATTTAATGCGAAAGCATCAACCATGAATTTTTATTCTCTTTTACTTATATATCACTTCACCTTTTTTTTTATTCTGTGCATGTCAAGTTGTTGAAAGTCAATCCACAAAATCATGTTAATGATTTTGGTTAGTTTAGAATAGCTTTTACGTTTTTGTTCCCTGGTCAAAAAGCACTACAGAAATGCATAGAAGAGAACCAGGTAGTTTAGCTCTTTTAGCACATCGAGGAGCACTGTAAAGCTCAATTAAAGCTGGCCACAAAACAAATACCAGAGTAAGCAGAATATTTTCTGTCATAGAAATTTGACTGAATTTCTGCCTCAGTCATTTCAAAAGATGTCTACAAACAATACATAAACCAAAAGGAGTTTAAAAGTCAGTATTTTCTGAATCACTGGCATATGTTTTTTCTCCCTTTCTGACTATTTTTTCGGGTAGGGTTCTGTCTCTAGACATTCCAAAGAATAGTAAAGAATATGTCCATTTATTTCTACTTTAATCACAAAACTTCAAAGTGGTTTTTATTATGCAAATTTCATGGTAGAATGGGTGTGTTTTACACCAGTTACAGAATCATAGAATCATTTATATTGGAAAACACCTTTAAGATCATTGAATCCCACCATAAACCTACTACTGCCAAGTCCACCACTAAAGCATGTTCCTAGAAGTTGTATAACATGAAATATTCTCCATTTTCAAACTATCACCTGGTAGCATCAAAACTGAATAGTTACTAGAAATCTGTCTTCAGTGAATAGAGTGGGACAAACTGTCTGCCAAGAAAAGGCAAAGTGCAAAAAAAAAAACTTTTAATAATCTCAGTCATTATGAAATTCTCAAATGACAAATGGATGTTCAAAAATAGCAAAGCAAACACTTAAAATGTTATGCTAGACAAGGCTGAGATTTATGCAAAGATGATTACAACACATGTCAGGGTTCAGAAAGAGTAAGCTATAGAGATTTAGAACAGATCATCCCTCTGACCCAAATCTGTAGAGTTATATATTTGATACTATTCAGTTCTTTTGGGTTTTGATCTGCAACACAGGAACATTTGCTTAGTCAGCTGAAAGACTATCACTAGGGAAAAAAAAATAGACTGAATTTGATACATTTTCTCAGTGACTTTTAATATACTTGAAGGAAATTGAAGGGGGCACCAGAAGTTTGAAAGAACAGAGAAGAACAAAGAAGACACCTCCAGAGAAAAGTTCACATAGTTTTCATTTTAAATATATGCACAAGCTCTTTCATGTGGACTTACTCAGGAATGTAGACTTAGAAGATTAAACATAGATTATAATAATGAAAGACAAAGACTATTAAAAAAAAATTAAAAGGGAGAAATGAAGAGTGCTGCCTTCACAGGATGCTTAAATATTCTGTTTCTTATTATTTTTTTGTTTATAGTATGTATTAATATTTTTTGGATGCAACAATTTAAAAATAACAGGTCAGATACCAAAGAAGGAACAGAAAGTTCTACAGAATTGATACTCAATCTAACATTAAGCAACCAGAGTCTTAAGAATTGCTTAGAAGAATGAGAATTAAGTTCTATACCATACAGGGAGCTATCCATGATAAAAAACTTAGTTTTTTCAAGCCTAAATTATTTTTATTTTAGAATCAGCCAACATTAATAGAGTTGTTCAACCTACCTGTCCTGTATGCTCTGTTTCATCTTTATTAATAAGATACATCAGAAAAAACCTACAAGCAAAGAAACAGCTATTATGAATAGAGTGTTTGAAAACATTAGGCAACTGACAGGGAGATGGATATTTTTCAGCGTGTACAGTGATAATACTGTTCATGGACTTACAAGTTCCAAAGTTCTATTTCTGATAATATTCTGAGACAGATTAAACACTTTCCTGACACTGTTGACATTCATTGTTCAATGAGTAGAACACTGAAATGCATGAGATTGAGTCCATTTTAGTGTAGTTTGCAACTCAGTTTAAATGAAGATTTTCTAAGCTTTCTAATCTGAAAACTACAATAGACATTTTCTTGCCTATGAAAACCCATTTAAAAGCAGACAGAGAATGGTCATTGGAAATTTCTTTTTTCCTCTTCTCACACTGAGTAAGAAACACTGAAGATATCTGAGATTTCTGTTATTGAAATTATAGGTTGGGAATATTTTAGTAGAGTATGCAAGATCAACATGAGCAGAAAAGAAAATGTGATTTTAAAGAATATATTAGTGTTGCGGGTTTGATACAGCTGACATTCACTGGGTAACAATTTCAAAATTTTGCTCGTAAGAGACATTCGCTCCAAACATATGCAAAAACCTAAAATATGATCATGCACAAAAGGAAAAAAAAAACTAATTCCTCAGGTTGAGGCACTTAAGAGCAAGTATGTTATAGTATGCTATTTTTTCAGTATTTCAGTAACAACAAATCCCATATGATAGTGCTTTCAATGTATTTTGTTTGCACAACCTGTTTTTCAAGTGGAAGTTTTTATAGGCATATCTGACTCACTTTGCAGTCTCATTATTTTGTGCACATACAGTGCCACTTTAAAAACACAAAGCTACAATTCATCCCCTGCTTCATACTGACAGCACAAATATAGAACACAGTCTGGCACTGGATTTTCATATGTGAGAGGAACAGTATGATACAGTGGTTGTAGACCTGATAACTGGCTTTATTTCCAAATATAAAAAGACTGAGTTTAGTGGTCACTGGTGCTCTGCTTGCATTTTCCAAAGGTGGACCTGATGCCCTTGGCTGATTCCTCTTGTCTCTACCTCCTCATTACAGTTTCCCTACCTCCCTTTGTCCCTGGTTCTCTTAGTCTCAGCACTCCACACAAAATATTTTGTCCAACGGAAGTTTTTTTGCCTTACTCCACTGCTTGTTATCTCTTTCCATCAGTCTCCAGGCCAGGTCATACTGCTCCTCTGTACATTACACACCTCATTCAATTTTACAACTTATGTGGCCTCTGCACCCACATATCAAGTTTTTTTCCATCTACAAGCTCACACAAACTTCTTTTGCCACAACCAAGCTGGAAAGCAGGATATGAAATTTGTTAATTCCTTGCTGGCATTGCCACAGAATTATACATTCAGAAAGCACAAGTGTACACCAAAGCCAAACAGCACAGACTATTACCTATGCAAGAGAGTTAATCAGGTACCTGCAGAGGCTGCAAGGATCAGGGGTTAGTGAGGAGTGCATTTTTGCTGTACTCACAAATAATTGGCCAAGTTGTGCTCCTGTAGTGTGTGTGTTTCAAAGCCATGAGGCACTGTATCAAAGTAGTCATTTCCTATCCCGCAGATAAAGCATTTCGTCTAAAACAAAGAATACAGAGCACTTCAACACTACATATAACATTTGCCTTGCTTTGTGCAAAGGCCAAAAAAAAAAAAGTAATCATTTCTTGAAAACGGCAATGTGTTGAACAAAAAGGCTTTTCTTTTAATGATTTGGATTGGATACCTCAACCAAACACTTGAATTGAAGCTTAGCTACACTCAGAATAGTTTCTTACTGTTTTAAAAAAAAATAAAACTTTGCCAGCTCTAAGTGAACAGGTATTAGGAGACAGAACAACACACAATGGTCAGAGCCGACTTTTTTAATATCAAGCAGCACTTACTGTAACACATGGCAATATTTACCTCAATGTTTGTCCAGCTGAAACTGAATGTGCTCCAAGTTCACATTACAAAACACAGTTGGTTTGCAACACTTGCCTGACTTCTTACATTTGTACTTCAATGACAGAATAGAAAACCACAAAGTACAAGGTACTTTCATGCATATATTAAACAAAGAAAATTACATTTGAGATGACATGCAACATGACAGTGTTAACACCCTGTGTTAAAAACTTCTAGTTTGAAGATCCAAAATACTTAAATAGCCACAGAAATGGAATTCATTATAATTCACATTGTATGATATCAGACAATGTGCAGGACTGTATTTTGCTGTTAGTTTGAGAAACTATCCACTGGCTAAATCGTATTTTGATTGAAAACAGATATTCGTTAAATCTGAAAATAGGTATGGCTCAGCAACTGGATGTTCTTACCTCCATGTCTTCCTTAACTTGCTCCTGCTGATCTCTTAACTCACCAAAAGCATCAATAATTAAACCTAGGGTTTAAGTTAAAGTGATAGTTAATGTTCAAGAACAGAACTGTGACAAGGAGTGTTTGGAAATCCTGGGATAACATAACCCTGTTAAAGAATATTAAATGAGAATCTTATGCAGAAATAAAAGCCAATATACATTCCAAAGAAAACAAGACCATAAAGAACACAAGGAAAAATGAGCAAGCCAAAGAAACACCAGTAACATGGTTGGTAGTACCATTTGGAATCATAAAATGGGACAAGCAGACTTCTCTTTAATTCCCAGAGCCCTAATCTTGACTTAGTACATTAAGATATATGTGGGTTTGCAGTGATTAAGGCCCTACTCTGCAAAGAATACTACTGTATGTTTAAAAGAGTAACATGGCAGATGCAGAAATGCCCAGAGCTCCACACATCCTCTCTCAATACGGTTGTGATGTAGCACAAGGTTCCACTACTGGAGTGCTACAAAATAAGGGCTCATTTGTGGGAGATACAGCCGGAAGAAGAAACAGAATCACAGGCTCTACAGCTCAGATTTTAAACTGCTGATCACCTTCTCTTCATTCTGCAGCACAAATAAGGCCTAAGTCCACAATGGCTATTGACACTCCTGCACTCAAAGCTTGACAGTTAAGGGCTCTATTCTTCATCCACTCACAAAATGAAGTAACAAACAATAGGAGATATGCCACTTCATGGTATTAAATTTTTTTCCACCCTCCACAAGCCCCTTAAAAAAACCTGTTGCTTGAGTAAGGGTAAGAAACAATATTCCAGAAGCTCAAAGTTGCTTTTGAATTTCCTTGTAGTGAGTGAGAAAGAAGCCTTACTGCTGCCAAAATTATCCTGAGATAGCTGTTAGCTGACAGAAAGCAATGAGGTATCAGTATTTATGACAGGAAGTGAACCCAGTAAAAATATTTATCAATTTTTCAAAAACTGAGAATATACTTCTATTGACTTGTGCAAACTTAAATGCCTTTTGGGCATTCCTGACAATGTTTTAAAGATGTAGCATGAAAACGGATGGGGGTTAAGTACTTGAGGTAATAACATTAAATATAAATAATGCAAACATAATAAAAAAGCCTTTACATGCCAAAATAAGGTATCCACTATTCAGATTACAACAGTGAGAAACCCTGTCAAATAGTTTCACTGCAAATCCAAAGCTAACTTACTGGCAGCTAACTTTCCATTGTCATTAACCAGGCTATACCAAAGCTGTTTCATATCAAGCACCTTTCTTTACTCTTAGACGTTGTTCAAATAAGCAGGCATCACACCAAATGGGAGTTTTTATGTAAAAAAAGATTAAACCTCTTAAAGTTATTCTCCAGTTTTCACACCACTATTACTAATCTGAAGATTTGCCAGATGGCCAAGAATATTAGATATTGACAGAGGGAATATTGAGAGCAGTGCTGATTTTGTCCACAAAAGCTCACGTAGGATGGGTTACATTGAAAGATAATTTTAGGTTGTGCCACAAGATTTCTATAGGAGGCTTTTAGAAATGGCAATGGCAAGATAGAGACAGCAGTGACAACAGCATTCTTAGAGCAAAAAATTTATTTTGTTTCTGTTGATCCAGTTAGAGCCTGTTGATTTTACAGAGACTCAGAAGAGCAGTGTATGAACCAGAGTCAGCTGGTGTGATTTTTTTAATAAAAATCTTTCAAGTCTTTCAAGATCTGCCCTGCTGTTCTGTCTGAATCTTAGGCTTGTGATTACCATAGCATTACATGTGATTACTCAGATCTTTGTATGCTAAATAATGCTTTCAGTCCCATTGTGGGTTACAAATGCCTACCTTGAATAATTGCAAGGAGGATGACAATCACAAAGAAGAAGAAAGTGATGTCAAAGATTATCCGATAGATTTCATATTCATCTCCTGCTGGATCTTCTATTTCATCACCAATGCCTCCACCTGCACGTACTCCAACGTACATATGAAACATGTAGCACTAGAAAAGACAAAACAAAGGGATAGAAAGCAGCTAAAAGCAAAAATACCTATTGTTACAAATTCAGTTATTGGTAGAACCGGTCTATGGTCTAGGAACTATGTAATGTCAAGCTATCTTTTTCTCTCCTTTGAGATTATGCATATTTCTGGGGGAGGGGACATGCTGCTGTGCAGCTGAAGCTGCAGTATTTCATGTTCTGTCACTATGAAGCAGTTCAATAAGATCAAAAGTTCAACTACCAGAAACCCAGCAGCACCCCATGATTCATGTAAAATCATTTCAGCAGTGTAAATAGGACGTATCACCACCACAGCCATCTCCTTTTCTAATTTCCTAGCTCATAACTGAATGATTTTTCCCATTTTTAGTGTTTCAAATTAAAAAATAAACAACCCTCCTCCCCCAACCCAAAATAAAACAAAAACCCATAAACAAGCAAAAAATGTTTATGAATGTTTGTGCAGAGAACAGGCTAAGGATTGAGAATGTCTGAGAAAAATACTGTGAAACTATGATTTGAAAAGTGGTATAATAGGTCTGGTCAGTATAGTTCCCTGTGTTGCTGACAATACAGAATTTCCAGTTTTATCATGTTATAACTTAATAGAAAATTGTGGTATCACTCTCTAGAGGTCTGGAGCAGTGAATTAGTTTTTGTGCTTTAAGCAGCTTTGCAAACTACAGGTCAAGGGCTCTCACCCTCTATCCAAACACAGTGATGACAATAACCAACTCCTAAAACCTAATCATACAAAAAAAACATTCTTCCCTTTCTATGCTACACAATCCCCAAAACCTGTTCTTTAAGAAATAGATATAATACCTTACAATGCTGAAGTACAAGAAATTAATATAATACTATGCCCTTGCCTGAAAAATCTAACATTTTCTGGAGTTAGTTTAAATTCCAAAACTGAAAGGTAATAATTAACTTAATGGGTGAATGTAGTGTTACATATGTAAAAAGCTTTATTTTTTTTTTATTCCTAAAAACTTATGTAATCTTCCTAGTCTACTTTTTTTTTAAATCCCATCTCAAGTCTGAGTGTTTTTGCAAAGAACAACCCTCTTTTAACAGCATATCACATATTATTCTAACTCATTCCTGTACAATATTATAGCCTTGTGTTATGTGTATTTTCAGAGAATTACAGAGCAGGTCAGGTCAGAGGGACTTTATGAGGTCTCTGATCCAAGCAAGGTCCACTATAACCTCAGAAAAAATTGTTTTGAGATTTATCCAATTCCAATCATTACAACCTCATAAGGATAGAGACTGTAACAACCTCTCTGAGCAACCTGATCCATTGCTTGGCTCTCCTCAGTCAGAACAAATTTTTCCACCTTATATCCACTGTCATCCATCCTGTGCTTGCTGTTAAGAGCTCAGATTTGTCTTCCCAATAATCTTACTGCAGACACTGGCAGCTTCTCTTACACACCCCCTACCCTAAGACTTTCTCTTCTCTTGACCAAACAAGTCCAATTCCCTTAGGCTTTCTTCTCATAGCAAGTGTTCCATCACCTGACAATTTAACAGCCCTCCACCAATTTGCATTCCAGCTCATATGGTTTTGTTGTGCCAAATGTCCCAAACCAGATAAAAATATAGACATACTAATCTGCTTTAACAGTTTATCTATTTATTTGGCTTTTAAATGTTGTCTAGTCCCTGGAAGACATTCATGTTGCACTGTATACTGAAATACATTTAACTATTGTACATGATTGCTTTTGGAGAGATATTAAGGGCAATGCATCTTAGAAATTCTTTGTGGTTTAAGCTCTACCTATCTCCCATAACTCCAAAGCCTGGCACTGTCTTAGTAAGTACAAAATCATTTACAGTGCTTCTGGACACAGTGGTTACAGAACTGCCTATTAAAGATAACGGTGGCAATTCAGGAGAAACTGATGGACTTCAAAGATTAAACAAGCATTTAATTATTTGCGTTACTTACAAAAATCCTTGCCTATAATTGACCCTCCTCCTAAACGATCTGTGGAATTTTAAGATTGAGAAATACTGCCCTTTAACTGGCTCAGCTCAGCTTCACAGCTTGTAGTTGTTTTGCATGTTTTGAAAAACTATAAAAAAAGTATAGTATCACATTTCTTCTATTTCTTTATAGATGTGTTTGTTTAGCATATGAAAGATCTATCTAGTTGATGAGGATGTTCATCATATTTTTCCCTTTGCTTTCAATTGCAGTCTTTCCTGCTTGCTGGCTAATGAGATTACTGTATGAATACAAATTACAAAAAGGTCAGGAGAAAACCACAAGATGTTGAGAAAAAACCCAGAAAGCAAAATAAGACTTACTGTTAGCATATCATCACATTTCATGTCTGGCATATCACCATCCTCGCTCTTGTTGTAGAACTTGCGGAAAAAATTGAATGCCACTACTGTGTACAAGTATACCACTACTGCCAGTAATCCCACTGTTAGGACAAGCTGGAAGACAAAATTACAGAATGGATATAACACCACCATGGAATTATTATATAATTTTTTTAAAAATTAAAAAAATTTAAAAAAGAAAAAAAAAGGAAGGAAACTAACAAAAATCTGCATGTACTAGCAGCAGGAAAACTTCACTTCTTCTCTTTGTATATTTTTTTTAATATGGAGTAATATATCTACATATTCTCATGCAAAGATTGTACATTTTATTTTATTTTGAACAAAGACTATGTTTCAGAAGCATAATTACCAAGACAAATCCTATGGATAGATACACAATGAAACAATTCTTTAGAATCATATACAGTCCTCATAATCAGATAAAAATATACAAACCTTCACTACCTAATAGCAATAGTATTATCACCTATTATATAATTAATTGCAATAGAGTATATCCACTAATTTAACAGGGAAGCAACTTTTTTTACATGTATGAAATCACATACAAGAAAACCTGTTCCTAAGTATTTGAATATCTCAGAAAAGCAGCAGCAAGTACTACACGGCTCAACTGCAGCATCATTCAGATTTTGCACTGAGCTTAATGGAAAGGGCTGGAAGGGAGTTTCAGTATCCTGTAAATTGGTATTTCACTTGTGTATCTCCAAGATCTAAAAAGCTCCTTATAAAATATGCCCCTTTACTTCATAGGTAATTTGCTAAAACTTCAGGACTAATTTTAGAAGGGAGAATACATATATTATTATAATTAAATTAGCTGTCCTACTGGACGATTTTCTGAGGTGACCAAGGATGGCTTTTTTACAATTTGAAATTGTTTACAAAATTCCTTTGAAATGGGGAGGCCATCAGCCTTGAGGAACACTGAGTGTCAGGTTACATTAAATGCCATTTCTATAATAGATCTAAGCAGACAAAAAGCCTTAGTTAGTTTTTATTTACATTAAACCAGACATGCAATTTCAGGTTCTGTAGTTTAAGAAGAGATTTCTCATTCTCCAACAGTGGAGTTTCTCAAACAGTCCTCTAGCAGAATGACTCTGACTCAAGCACACCTTTATTTAAATGACTCTTGAAAAATTTTAAGCAGCAGCCTTATGAAACAGTTGCATGTAACAGAGACTGTCATAATCCTAGTCCCTTTTTCTTTTGCTTAGAAATCCCATTGTCTAGTTTCATCACCAACTCAAGTTGTAGAGTTCATGATGAAAGAACAGTTCTGTTATCAATCTGCAGAGCAACTGAATCAAGTCATGAAGTGATATTTCCCGTGTAGTCCTTAAGTAAAAAAAGTCAGAAAGAGATGACAATTGATACCTGTTTGCCATTGTGGGTAACTGACGACAGGATAGTTCGTAACGTCTTGAATCCCATTGCAATGTCAAGGAGATGAGCAGCAAAGAAAAAATTGTTGTAATGGCCAAGGACTGACATGGTCATGTACCAAGCTAGGTAAAGGAAAGACTAACAGAAAAAAAAATACATTCAAAATAGAACTCATGGCTTTCATCTATAACTTAATTCAAGACAATAAGGAAATATAGAAATTTCTCAAATATGGTTTTCTTTAAATAGAAAACAGTTCTTTTTAAACAGAGAATTTTCTAGATATCTTTGAGAATTTTCTCTTTCTGCAAAAAATATTAAATCCTCAAATACAAAGTCCAGAAGACATGGGCAAAATTAAGAAATTCAGAATCTGTATTGTAAAACCTAATTTTGAAATCCCTAAAACCTTATTTCTAAATGTCTCTAAAAAAAGGTTTTCTGATTTAAGTTACATTTTTAGCAATTTCTAAATAATTACATTAAAATATTAATGCCCAAAATAGTTAATGACAATTATAGGACTCTGCAAGCAACAAAAGGAATTTTATAATTAATTTGAGCTACTAAAACTACTATTTAAACATGTATTATTTAAGTAACAACAAATGTTAATTTCATCTGTTCCTCTATCAATTATTTTTTATTGAACATAAGTACATATTTATAAGATTACACTCCGTCCCTTAGAAAAAATGCTAGTCCCTAACAAACACTGCTTACAGATCATGCTGAGTCTAGACCTGAAGACATTGTTTTCACTTTTCCTGAGTACATTCAGATTACACTTTAATTTCTCATCTGTCCTAGTTCCAAAATAATTTTTCCCCAACCATTTTTTTCTCCAGTAAAATAAGTGGTTAGGCAAACAGTAATCGTAAGACTTATAAATCATATGAAAACTGATTTCTTAAACTGCATTTTAACATTCTTGTTTATATTTCCTTGGTTTTTTGCTTTTAAAGACTCCCTTTTTCAAATTATTAAAATAGTTTGCATCATTCTGTGCCTCATCCTACTATCAGTTTCAGTGAAACAAATGTAGCAATTTGAGATACATTAACTATATTGCTCTGACTGTGCTCCAGGAACATTCAAGTGTTCATAAAATTTATGAACAATGTGGGAAGTGGCAATTAGCATTTATACAGTCAGTTTTCTAATTCTACATTACAGTGTTTGCTTATTGCTTCTAATAAGGCATGTCAGAAAGGGGGACAGGAATTGACTGAGGTTCTATACACTACTACCAAATGTAACTGTGAAAATATTTTGACAATGTCTTTTTAAGAATTCCAGATTTTCATCAGGTAGTAAAATAAATATAATCCAGAGCACTTTACACTTCTCATTGAAGTGCTTTGCATTAACAAGTGTGTATTTAATTTCAGAACATGAATTTATATATCTATATCTGTCTCTGTGTATTTCTATATATCTCTCCATATCTCAACGTATCTATATCTATATACTGAGAAACTTACATTATCAGTGAAAACAACTCCTAATTTCCACATCTGATACTTAACATCGATGGAATTTAGCCTGTAAAAATTTAAAAAAAAAAAAAAAAAAAAGCATTTTATAGCAAAACACAGCTGGAAAACATGAAACACAATCTGTAGGAAGTGTATTGTCACATAACAGAAGTCAACAGCTGATCTATTTCTCCAAAAGCTGAAATACATAGGAGTTTTGTTCTAATTCACACTTTTACTCTGGAATGAACCTGTCCAGGAAAAAAATGTTGAAAATCAAAGTCATAAATACTTTACATTCATCAGACTGAATGCTGATTGATTTATACATCATCATGCATACAAGTCTTTAAACACACTGTCTTTAAAATCCATGGAGAAAAAAAGATTTTTTTTCTTTTTAATGCAACCCACCCAGGCCTAAAGCAGCTGCTAAAAAAGCTCACTGAATTTGCACCCCAAAATGTCAATTCTTTACCTTAATTATTATAGCATACCATGACTGACACACCTGGATGACATTAAAGACAGACAAATTTAGATCAGATGAATCTCAGAGATTGTTCAGAAAATTGTTCCATTTTTCTAAGGATGTAAGAAAAGTCATTAATGAAAATATGATAATTCTTACCAGTTTTGATATAGGTACTTAGGAAAATCTTCTGTTAATGTTACTTTTTGTACAACAGAAAGCATCCCATCAGATAACAAACATTCTTTATTAATTGTCAACTAGGTAGGAAACATCATTTTTATTGCACTGTGTCAAAATTTTGTGCTAGGCACTGTACAACATCAACAGGTGATACTTCATAGAGAATGGTGCCATTTGACCATTACAAAAAAGAACACATTGAACTAAAACAAAACAATGAGTTATTGGGTATCTGTAAGCTATCTGTCTGTCTTGGAGACAGAGCACAGAATAGATTATTATTTTAAGGTATTCCACAAAAAGCCTCAGCAAGGATCCACTAGGCCTAAGATTCCCAAGTAAATAATCAAAGGAGGAGTTATTTTACATTAGCATCCATAAGGGGAAAGGTTTGAAATTGAGATTCCTACGAATACCTCGTTCCTTTCAATGGAAGAGGCTGGGAATTTGGACATTAACAGGGACTATTAATTGAGGTTGAGGGCCTGCCTTTCAACCACGACAGCTGAAGTCCCTACCCACCGGCAGATTTACACTTCTACTCGGACAAACAGGCACATCCACACTTCTGTAAATCCTGTAGTGTCGTCATAGCAAGTATAAATCTTGGGACTTCAGGTGTAAAAACTATTGCATGTAAAATTTCTCACTTTTTCATTAGCCATTATGGGCAAGAGGCAGACTGTCACCTGAGGAAAAAAGTCTACCAGTTTTCCAGGAACAATCCTGTTCTCTGAGATACTACGTTACTAAAAACCAGGTTACTCACTCCAGAATCTTTTGAAAACCCAGATTATTGTTTCTCATGACAAGGAAGAATAAGACCTTTCAAATTCTTTCACATTCTGAGACCAACTGCACTCAGTATTTGTACACTTCACATTTATGATATGATTAAATTCTCACCACCCTATAAAAACTTCAGATCTTCCAGCAGAAAATTAACATTTTTTTCTATGCTTGAAAGTGGAAGAATTTTTCCACCATGTGACCATTTGAGAGAAGCCCTGCTTATTTTCCAGATTAGCCTTATGTCACCACTTGCTGGAGATGCTTGAGCCTTATCTGCCTCTTCCATTGACTCTGATCACTCTGATCTGACTGATGATCACAGAAACAACAGCAGTTAGAAAGGTAAAGGGACAGGGTAACAGTAGTAATTACTAACAATGTAGTAACGATGGCACCTCTGATAATAAACTTTCATGTTTGCATCTTATATATTATTCTCTCAAATATGCTTCATCTGTGATGCATCTAGTTTAACACCACCCACCCAAAAGAAGAAACTAATACAATGGAAAAATGGCACCACTGTCAAAGTCTCAGTGCGCAAAATATAACTGGTTTTACTGTCTAATCTCTAATCTACAGCAGAGCTCCAACTGCATCATCCTCCTTAGTTGGTTATATTTAAATAATCCTGCAACATATGCAAATTATTAATTAAATATTAACATTCATATTTATATATTTAAATAAATATACTTTAAAAATACTCGAGGCTGCATCCATGAGCTGGATGGCTCTTCAAGAGTCAGTAAAATGTAGATTTTTTTTTTAACACAGGGAATGGGACAGGCAGAAGCTTTTGAAGAAGCATGGTCACCTGCAAGTAGAGTGCTTTAAGTCCCTTGCAAAATGACAGATGCAAATCCCAGCCTATTTTTCCAAAGGAAAGGGAGAGAAGCAGTAGGAGCTAGAGGTCAAGGAGACCTGCTCACTTGTACTGGGAATGAAAATGCTACACGCTGCACTTCCCTTCTGTGTTGTGAGAGACACAGAATCTGCTCTGGCCTCAGCCTGCACCACCTCCTCCTCGCACAGGCACAAGCAACCAGAGCTGCAACCCGCACCAGGTCACACCATTCTCTATTTTCTTCCCAAAGTACTGCAGTAAGGGCTCAAGTCCAATGCTTTTGCCACCTCTCTCTTCACTGCAGGGTAAATACATTTAAAATTTTGAATCTGGAATACGCGTAAGTTTTAGTAGCTGCATTAGGATTCATTTTTGAAACTGTTAAAAAGTGGATAAATGCACCTTCCTGAAGCATATATTTTTTTACGTGACTGGTTCTGTAAATTTTTATAATAGTTTTTTATTTCCCCACAACATATTAATCTGTTATGAGTATGGAATGATTTCTCCCAGGACAACATGCAAGATGGATGAAGTAATAATTTTTTTTTAACCATATATATCATGGAGAAGATATTAGAGATATTAAAAAAGCCAGGCATCCTTCAGGCATGGTTTTAAACTAAGTATTTCATCAGCCTTCTCCAGCTGCTTCATTCTTGTCTCTTTTTTTAAGATTACTCACAGAAACATTATTTAATTTTTTTTCCCCTCATATGAGTCATGGGCACACAGAAAAGGGAAAGTAGTTTTATTGTGTTTTTATACCAATAACAAAAGTAATAATTTTTTCCTGAACTCAAGCATGGATCCTACTATAGTCCAGGAGCAAAACAGCATGTAAGAAAGCATTCTGGAAAGTACTTCTGCCACAATATTAAATTTTATTTAGTACTGAAATACCACAGAGTCCTTGAGCCTTAATGCACCTGATTGATTGTTCTAACAGCCTCCTGGTTTATCAATATCCATTCTTTATAATGATGAATAAAGGAGCCATCCTTACAAAATCAGCTCTTACTTCAATACAATTCTAATCTATCAGTAGTCCCACTGTACACTTCTCATAATCCTTGCAAACCCATACGTAGAATGTTGCTTTTAAAGAAAGCTTTGAATAAACCCTTACATTGGAATCTCTGTAGCACAAAAATTCCATCTGTTAAAATATGTTCTATCTAGTTGAATACCTTTCTTATAATGCAGAACTGGAAAAAATATTTTTGCAGTCCTTTACGAAAACTGAAGATGCTCCTACAATGCAAAGGAGAATTTACTACTCTGAATGTCTAGGGGTTTTTCTTCAGTTCTGTCTCTCAAATGATAAACAAATGCACAGTTACAGAAAAGAAATTATAAAAGGATGTGAAGATTAATCATCTAATTCCTAGATTTTACTGGTCACTAGCACTTAAATTTATTCCATTATTTCTTTATAATCAGAATACACAGGACCATTTTTGCCCATTCTTTCCAGCAGAGCTGAACTGAGAACTTGAAAAGGAGATTCTAACTCAGCTGAAATGACACTGTCAAAACAGTGGGAATGTGATGTATTCAAAGCAGATGTATTCAAAGTAGTGCACTTAACTAAGTCTTCATACATAAAAACCAGAGGAATCCTGCATAAATGTGGTCTATAATTGAATAAATTTACTATATCCTTCAACATAAGAATTTATTTATCTTTATATATATAGATACACATAAATGAGCAATGTGTTTTGTCTGAATGGCAAACCTTGAACATTTGATTTTAACTTACAAAACCCCCCAACCAAATTTAAAACAAAAACAAAGAAAGAAACAAACAAAAACCAATCACAAACAAACTGGAGGCAAATGCTTACACAGCAGAAAAGGAGCTATCCTTCTTTGGTTTCTTCTTTTCTCGAGCATCACTAAAATCGAGAGCAGCTTTGTCCATTCCTAGTAACTCACTGATCCTGTCACGACCATAGAACTCACCATATTTATCCATGACCTAAAGTCAGAAGGAATACACAAAAATATTCATCAGTTTGCTAGATCAGCTGTTTTTTAGCCTAGATCTGAAGACAAGAGTTTTAACATACAAGGAGCCCGAAAACAGTGTTTCATAACTATGTACAACATTGTCATCACAGACTTTGAACACAGAGTTATGGCAAAAAATTATTTTCAGTGAACTCAAACTATCTCCTATCTCTTTCTTACAAAATTTAACATGTTTCATAAGTAATTTTTCTGGAAATAAACATTTACTTGTTCTCCTTCTCACTGAACACACTGCTCCTTCCTAAATATTATCTGTCTCTTCTCATTTTAAAAAGAGTAGTCAAAGAAATACAAAATTTTCTATAACAAGATCATAACCCAGTGACTCCTGAAGGTAAGGTGGTATTTTGCCAGCTTTCTAATAGGAAATGCTTTAAATATTTATTGATATTTTTGCAGATTTTTAGAGACAAGCCTTTTTGTAAAAGCCTGAAAACAGTGCTCCATGAGTATGGATTATTCTCTAGATTGGGGATTAAATTACAAATATATATAAAAGAAGACATCTTTTGCAAAATAGTATATTTGAAGGCAATTAAATCATACAATGCAGTTCCTCAGTCAAAGCCGAAATACCAAACCTTTCACACAATTTAAAACCATAGTCCTTTTCTTTTGATTTGAACCTTCCTAGACCAGCTACATTGTCAAAAGCAATGTAGATTTCATTTTCTTTCTTGAGTACTCTGTAAAAGCTCCTGCCTCCCTTTCCATAGACAGATAGAAATCTGTATATAACAACTTAAAATATGAAAAAAAACATTTTCCACAGCAAAATTAATACATTATTCAAATGAACTTTTTGTCAGGTTGACCTAAGACTTTTACAAAGCAGAAGAGCAAAGAGTATTAAAAAAGACACGCTTCCAAAAGTATGATACAAGATTGGCATTAAAGCATGAAGGAGGGGTAAATCTGCTCCAACAACATGCACACCCTCTTTTTCAATTGTGAACAAACACACTAAAAAGATAATTCTTGCTGTAAGCTGTTGTACAAACATCAGGTTTATTTCCTAAGAGCAAGCTGAGAAAACATTTAAAATCACATTTGTAGGAAATGAGCTTCTGCAGTCTCTGTTTAGAGAGGACTGTTCTTGAGAGAGAGATCATTAGCTTCTGCAATAAAAGCTCACCTGCACAGCCACAAAGGAGCTCAGAGACACAGTGGCTGGGGAGAGTACAAAGAATACCTTGCCCTCCTAGTCCCAGGGCCATGAGGCCATTAAAGACCAATTTCCTCAAGCCTAGAGGATTACAGTGGCCCAGTGGCAGGCAGGAACCCAAATTATGGATTCACAGTGAGTGGATGCTCTGCCTGGCCCCTCCCAGGGTGGTCCCGGGAAAGCCTCAGACCCAGTGTCCAAACCCGAAACCCATCAAGGTAAGTCAAGTATCTCTCTTAGTCTGATAGGTGAGTCTCCAGATCACCTGTCAGACTAAGAGAATTACTGCCAAGGGATGCACACATTATGCACTCCATAAATGGGATGTTATTGGATATTACAGGGAGGAAGAAAATACAGAGAAAGGGATGGATTTAGGTGACTTGGGGAGAAAAAGGATGGGAAAATAGAGTGGTAAGGGACAAAAAAGGCCAGTGCATGCATATACCTTTCAGGCAGGTATAGTTGTCTGATTTTGTCCTGTGCCTAAATACCTCAATCTGTCCTGTCTTCCTATTAATTACTTTTTAATCTTCTATTGGGTGAGAGACACCATTCTTTGTGTATGGAGGTGAATACATAAATATGCACAGATAAAACATTTTCCATAATTTGCATTATTCATACAAGTGCACAAAAAATTCTTCATGTAATTTCATGGAAGTATTTGAATTCCTGTTTTATACAAAAAGCTGTATGTAGAAAAATTTTTAATGAACAACTATCCAAACCTCTCAAAAGTAGTTCTAAGAATGTGCTAAGGAATTCTGTGTACTTTGAAATTGTAAATATGGAAATCTGCACTGAATCAAATTTATATTTCAAAGAAGTGTAGTCCACATTCCTCCAAACATGAAAAGAAATTTCCATTAAAATTTTATTTTCGCTTCATATATCTTTTTTAAAATAAGCCTCACCTTTCTTTTCACAAATTTGTCCCAATAGTTGTTTGGAAAAGACCTGAAAAACAATATGCAAGATTAAATTTTAGACAGTCATGAGAAGGTGCAGTAGTTACCAAGAGGCAGTAAAAACTTCATGCTGATTTTGTTTCTAAGAGTCTCTATGTGGTGGCTACCACCAGTTAGTCACTTGAGCAGCCACTGGAGTGAAAGTTGCCAAATGGTGCTCAGCCTACCACGTAAATGTGGCTTGAGAAGCACGGCAGAGCCAATGCCTGCAGACAGAGTTCCAGAGCAGTTACATCCCACAGTCCCACCAGGCAGACAGAACCTTAAATAGGTGATGCAAAGCACAGCTCACTCTTGAACTGATAGCAATGCACAACCATCATTATTGTGCTTGCCAAAACTAACTCATTACTTTTTTTTTTCATTTATGAGAAGAAATAATTTTAAGACAAAAATCTGGGAATGCATAATATTAAACAGTAATAGTAAAAATGATAGTAAACATTACCCTCGCAGGTGCCTGAAAATTTTGTACATCCATGCTAGAAATATATCCCTAATAATTGTTTATTTCAGACAAGTTGGATGATAAATATGTAATTGTGGAAATAGAAGAACAATTACTTGCAAGGCCATAATGATACAGAGTAAGTAAAAACTCACTGTGTGTTGATTACAAGTCTATCCCACTGTCCCTTAATATCATCTTCTGATGGCTGCTCAGTTATATATAGCCCATCAAATTCCAATTTCCTTGCCACTTCCTTTTCTCTCTTAAAAATAACAAGTGGAACCTGCAGTTGAAAAAAAAGCAAAAAAACAAACCAGGAATTATTTAGGATGCACCAATATGTCTGCAAGCTTTTAATAAAGGCTGTTCGTTATGAAAGAAAAATAGTATTTAAAAAAAAATAAACTACTTAACAATTCCCCAGAACACTGAAAAGGTATCGATACACTAGGATCAGGTCATTCACAATCATTAAACTACAGTGTACCAAACAGCTGCAAAGAGAAGATCAAAACCCCCGAAGAGGGATCCTCCAAATAAAAATAGTTTTTCAGTGCTATGAAAGGATTAGATGTAGCCAAGTAAAAGAAATATTTTTTTTTTAATGCTTAGAAATTCTAGTTCCAAAATATTAACTTGGAATCACTTTTTTTTAATATCATTTTGATAGCCAGAGATATTAGAGGCTCCTTTTATTTGTTAAAAAAATTTTGAAGTTTCACAGTGAGAAACAGTGTTTAACTTCAGAGAACAAAGACTGTATGCAATAAAAACAAAATTGCTAGCAGCTTAGACACCTAACCAGGCTTTACCTACAACTCTTTCATCAGCTGGATGACTTCAAAAGTACATTCCAAGGAGACAGATGTAACTAGTGCTAAGTAACTAGTTACTAAGTTGAGAGGATTTTTCTAAGACATCATTTACCAAAAAAAAGTAAACTCTATTTATCCCTGAAACTATTTCACAGGTCCCCAAAATGCACCTACCTTGCATTAGCCACCATAACTGTAATAGTAGCAAGAGTGGACATGAGTATACTGGAAGAGTAATAATTAAAACCAAGGCTATTCAAGCAACAAGGTGATTACATCAGATACAATTAAAAAAAAGTTCCA
Source organism: Lichenostomus cassidix (assembly GCF_008360975.1). Lineage (NCBI taxonomy): Eukaryota > Metazoa > Chordata > Aves > Passeriformes > Meliphagidae > Lichenostomus > Lichenostomus cassidix. The sequence continues at coordinate 44,183,954 of NC_139483.1, read as the reverse complement.
ACACAATTTTCAGAAAGCTAAATGAGAAAAATTTAATAGATTTCATGCTAAGCAATATCCAGAAGAAAACCTATCACACACAGGCCTGCAGTTCAGAAGATTCTGGATTCAAAAATCTCCAAAATAGAAACTGAAACCATATTTGGACCATATTTTGGTTTCCAAATTGGAAAGGAGACAATTCCTTAGGATAAATATTGATAACAATCTTTGCCCCTTCTAGTCAGAAAATTAATGGAGTTCAAAAAATCCACAGCATAATAAGTCATAGTAGAAAAAAACAAAAACATATGAGGTGGGAGAAGAAAACATCTCAAACTCCATAAATCTAAGCTTTCATGCTGCATGGAGACCAATGCAACAAGAAAATGTTTTAGTATTTATTGACCTGCAGCGACATTTAAGGTAGAGATGAAAATCAACACTTAATGCAGTAATATAATTAACAACTCCTTCAACCATTAATGCAGATCCTGTATTTTAGCATAGAAAAATTATTAGCCATTACAAGAGGAAAAGAAAAATATTAAGGACCATATAAAACCTTAATAAAGATATTATAAGGACAAATATGCAGCTGTACTAGGTCATTGCAAAAGTCCATTTAACTTAGTGCTATCCTGCACTTTGACCTATAGCTGTTTCCCAGCAAGAGTGTAAAAATGGGGGAAGTAAATCTCAGATATACTTCTTCCAGCTCCAGAGATTGATGACATTTGGTTTTCTCAAACCACAATCAGCATTTTGCCAAAGTCACATCTGTAGTTTTCACATCCCTAACAGAGATCTTCTCCAAGACACTAATTTAAAAGATGCTTAGCTCCTGCCACTATTTACTACCAGCAGAGTATGTGTGTATGAAAGGCAGGCATTCTTTACAGTCACAATAAGCACCAGCAGTAGTCCAAAACACTGCATCCTTTTCAAATGACATAGTTGACAGACTACTAAAGCAGACACTGTAATCTGCCTTTCTCTGGTCATGTGCATTCACACCTTGTCTTTGACAGTCTCCAGCAGCTTCTGAAGCAGATTATTGCTGTCACTGTCTGCCTGATAGCTAACCAGACTCTTAGTCTATATCTTCCTGAATACACACATCACCTAAAACACACTTTCTGTGTACATCACAGCGAACAACATACGATTCCTTTACATGGTGCCCCAACCTGCTTAAGCAGATTAACTTTCTTCTAATTTATACCACTCAACAGATAAAGAAGTTTAGACCTAGAAATAAAGAGGTTTATTTTTTTCTTACTTTCAGACAATAATACCCTATGATGCAGAAGAATGAGATGACTGTGTGTAGGATGGCCAAGATCCTCAGTGTGGGCTCCATGTAGCCACTACTTTCTTCCAGGACATAATGCACTGCAATGACAGTCTCATCATCATCATCGCTTTCCAGGATGTTCAGCTTGGTACTTTCACCATCAGATACCACAGGAAGCTCCTTTTCTTCTGTCACAGCAGATGTGGAGACCTGTTTAAAACACATTATATTGCAGCTGAATTCCTTTGACAGGAGCTTTACAATACTACAAGCTAAGCAGTATAGCTAAAAAGAATGATACCAAGAACAATATAACTGTAAAGAAACAATTTTTTTTGCATAAAAATGTCCAAAAAGAATACCTCAGCAAATCTTGTTACACCAGTCTGTGATAATGTGCTTTCTCTTTCCTTTTTTTTTCCACTGTCTGTCTATATTACCAAATTTGGTCCATGACAAATTTCATCACCTCAAATTCAAGAAAGGGCACAGCCCTCTTAGAAGAAACCCCTGACAAACCTGCATGTAGTCTTTAATATCAGGGCTCTGCCAGAAATTGATTCGAATCCAAAGACTAGTCTTGCATTAACAGTACTAAAAGTCTTGACAAAATCAGTGATATTCTAGGCAGCTTAAGATGATGCAACTCCTTGCTATACACACACTCTCAGGAGAGTGTAATGGCACAAGAGAACATCTCAACTGGCATGGATTACTTGAAGTTACCAATGAAGGATCAGCTTGGATGTTTCTCTGTAGTGTGAAATGGAGCATCTGAGGCACAGGTATGCCTTTCAGCGTGCTGCCTTTGTCCCAGCACAATGCTCTGTAAATAGCTATCTGTGTACTGGAAGTCTATTCTAACTTCACACAAATGCTTCAGCTCTCACCCTGCTGGATTTCTGAATTGGAAGGATGAAGCAGGTATTTCATCTATGAGGCTAGGTACTTTTACTGTAGCATCTTGTTTACAAAACCCAGATGTTTTCCAGAGTGCAACTTGAAAAGTAGTATTTTAAGAAATTTACCTTATAGAAAAGCAGGATAAAGTTGATGGCAAAAGCAACAAATAATGCCAACATCCTCATGTTGTAAAAGTTTCGTGCAAAATAATTCTGAAAAGAGAACAGAACATAAATATATTTTGCCTAATAAACATTCAACCATCATTAGTAAGTAGCTGCTGAGAGGGTTTTTTGTGGGTTTTTTCCCCCCATGGAACTTTTAAAAAGAATTATAAATATAAAAAAAACCCCAAACCAACAAGCATTTTGCGGGATGTACAAGTTCTCTCCTATTCTACATGTGCAATAATGGATAAAGAACCTTTTGTTTCACTCCATACATAAAGGAGGAAGGATTTCTAATTGCCTTACATCTTTTTCATTGTCCTCTCAATACATTACAGACAACACAGAGACACCACAATGTAAGAGTACTGGTAATATGTAATGTACATATGTACATAACATATGCAATAACAACATAGAAGTCTCTATCTTCCCTGTAGCTCAATATTCATACATATGGCAAATTGTTACTTTTACAAAAAAAAAATCTGCATATAATTTTATTTTAAATATTTTCTATTCCAAAATCAACTGCATTTTTACCAGGTCAGCAAAAATCATGTGTGACCTAAGTACCATGAATAGAAAGCTTTTCTGACATTATCACACTATCAACAGGCCTGCAGAAATATATCTTGTCCCTTCCTGATGACTCACAAACCTTTACAGAACACATTTTGAATGCTTTAACTCTCCCACAGAAATTCTTCCATTTTACAGCCCGTCATAAACAACTATCAGTGAAATATAAAAAGTGATTATTAGAAAAAAATTAAGCTAAATTCACACGATTGCAAAGTGGCTAGCCTGAAAAGGTATCTCAGTACAAAAGCCAAATTTAAACACTTAATTTCTTAATAAGATTTTGACTGAAGTTTTGCAGTTTTGCTATGTTACTCATATTAGAAGCAGGCCATCTCTACATAATTATGTACTAGATACATAGCAAAAATGTATTTATTTTTGCTTTGCATTTCACCCTAGCCTCAGAGAATACTAATGGAATCACCTAGCTAATAAACGCATGGATTTTAAGAAGTTCTGGCGCAAATATTATCTGATATTTTACTGAGAGACTGTCAGATGCAGTTTTATGTTTTCATTAAGTCTTATTTTCTATAGGTTTTGAAAAGCTTCACAAATATTAACTTGCTAGTTTGCAAAAAAAAAATAAAAATCTGTAACAACTTTTCTTATTTGTGTCAGGTTAAGCATTTCGTTGATTCTTTTTACAGGAGAGCTTGTAATTTCCCAGAGATGTCTCTCAGAGAAGGAGAAATCCTATGAGCTCCCTAGCTGCTGTAAAAACTCAGGAATTCTACTCCTAGAAAAATGCATGAATATTTTCCAATGATGCACATGTGTCTCTAAAGGTCTAGGCCTGGGACAATAATTGTCTTCCTAAGAATTAATATCTTGTATAGTAAGTTATTTTTGTGTTTATTTTCTCTAACATTCCCATTAAACCTTTGCTTCATGTCCTTTTTATGGACAATGGGGGATAGAAAAATGTGGTTCAGCAGATGCTGTATGTCTTTGCATTGGTAGAATACATTGGTACATGTCTCTGCCAACAGCTAAACCCATAAGCTAGAGAACATCTTACGAGAAGCTTCTGCTGGTATGCAATTATATTCTTCCAGAAAACTGATTCCTGGACTTCTGGTTCTCCATATCTGTGCGTATGCAGTTGTCTTAATTTCTGTTTCCCTTTGTCTTCCTTGGTTTTCTCTTCTTTTTCTCCATCTTCTCCTCTTAGGATACAAACGAAGACAACACAATATGTCAAATTAATAAAATTGCTAAATTAATATCACACACTGAAACAGGCTATTGCATCTTTTAATAAGACTCAAGTAGTCATGACTCATGCGTTCAGGCACATGACAAATAATCCTCTTCAGTCCAAAGTACTGGCAAGGGTGACAGTCTGGTTAAGGCTACAGATAAACTTATTGGTTTGGCACTTTGAAGTGGGAATGCCAGCTGGTAGAGGCAGGCAATCAAAAATCTGCCAACCTTGTTATCAGGGGTTATTCTTCCTAATTATGCAGCTAATACTTGCAGTGATAGAATGTCTGTAAGCTGACAGCTCTGTGTCTGCATGAGTCCCTGAATGACTAAGTGCTCCCCTCCAACCTCATGTGCTTGAACTATCTGGTTCATGGAAAGGTTGCAAAAAAGTTTTGCTCTTCTTGCACTTACAAGTCAAAGCTCAAGTTTTAAATTGTACATTTCTGCCCACCTGATGAACTCACGAATACCCAATCCAGGAGGAGATGGAAGTAAGACTGTGTCAGCATCTGGTGTGTGTTACCATGCTGTCTCGTTAGAGAAAGTTTGTGGGCTACCTTCTCCAACACATGATCTAAAGAATTGTGAATTATCTTAGAAGTTAATTTGACCTGTCAGCATGACAGATGAAAAGAAGTCCATTTGAAGCCAAACCAGACTGAGAGACAACTTCTAAGTTACATTATTAATTTCTCTGTACCTATCTACAAACAGAATAACTGATGTGCAAAGCCACTCCAATTCCTAGAAGACATGTGATAAACTTTCACTTGAAAGTTTGTCATGTTAGGAGATGCTTCAGGGCAGCTAATATTTCCAGGCACTGCACTCCTCACAGAGAATAGAGGTATTACTGCAACTCACACAGCCAAACAGAGCAATCAACAGTGAAGTGACCTTCAAAAGTCAGCAAGACTCTCGTTAACAGAGTTATACTGGCTGAGTTAGAAATCTGCTGCGCTGATTAGGAAGAAGTTTTTGTCACAGACAAGTGGCTGTCATCCCAGAAGAGCAATAATAATAAGAGTTGGAGTCTAAGGAATCCTCTTAGAATTTTGACAGTGATAAATCAGCTACAGAAACTATACACAAAAATATACATGTATCAGGAGCCATAAAATAAGGAGATGGATAGCCATGGTTTTTACTGGTTAAAATCAAGCACTATATTTTGTTTTCCAATATTTTTATTCTGCACTAATGGCATTAACATTACATTTTAAAAGGGTGTCCTAGAAGGGTTTAAATCATCATAGATCAAATCCTAACAGTTTCTCTTCATAAAGACGTGAGAGTACTCTGTAATTCATTAAAATTATTCTGGAATGTTAAGGTTTTGAAAAATGCAAATAACTCAAAACATATCATAACAAATGGAAGAGTGTAAGACAGATTCAGTGTCTACCACTGATGGACAGCAGGTCTCTGGAGCTCAGGTGCTCTTACAAAGTGTCCAAGAGATTTTCTTCTAGCCTTTAGATTTGCCAAGAAAAAAAATAATCAATCAAGCACATTCTAAAAGAAATTAAATGGACATTACAAAGGATGCTTCTGGGAAGAGGGAACTTCATAGAATCGGAGTGGTGCTTATTACATGTCATTTCCTTGCAAATGGGCAGAGGTGAGGAGCATTGTTAAAAAAAAAAAACCAACCTAACTGGAATGTGAATGGACAGAAAATTAAAGGCAAAGAAGTACAAATCAACCTGGGGTTTTTTTCAGTGAAACAAAACACTTTTTATTTTTTTTGGGTAGGATCAGATCTTAAAGTAATACATACTCAGCTTTTTCAGGTTCTGATTTTGTTTCTTCTTTCTCTTCCTTTTCCTCTTCTTTCACCTTCTCCTACAGAAAATCAGGTTTAAAACTGTGTCTAAACACTACTGTACAGTACAGAGTTAGTTAAAAAAATACCCATAATGCAGAATGTTAAGGTTATTTGTTGTTGTTAAACAACTGAAACCCGAGAAAATATAATTCAATTTATATTAATGAAGAGAGGCAATTTAACACTGAATTAAAAGCAATCCAAATCACCATGTACTTAGAGAAGGCGGTGGAAATTCAAGTTTATGACAACAGAAAGAGTAAACACAAGTAATTAGATGTGGTTCCTTTAAAAAAAAATCTGAAAACCCAGAAAAACAAAGATGCAAGTTTTATTTCAAGACTATATATATTATATGAAAGAGAGAAATATATATCAGAAATAGAAGATACAATTACCTGGATTTTTTCCTGTACCTCAGGCATTGGGGCTAAGGAGGGAGTGCTCAGTAAATCACTCAAACCAGCATTTGGATTATGAGGGATTAATTTATACTGTCCACCTTCTCGTTTCAAATCCAAGCCAAATATATCTGAGAGTAGATCACTCTCTTCTGTTATAGTCTGTAGATCTGTCAAGTCTTCTGCAGGCAATGCAGCTTCTGTTGGCTTCCTCTCCCCTTCTTCTTCTTCCCCACGCACCTCATCCTGAGTGGGATCTGGCATATTAGCCAACAGTTCAGCCACCTTGATTTTCTTGGCTCCTTCAACTAGGCTTCCTCCAAGCATCAAACTGCATATGATGCGAAAAAAGCCCCGGACAACATTACAAGCAAAATGCAGTAAGCCCATCAAAATGCTCCAATAGGAAGAAAACAAAGCCATGACCATGTCCTTCATGGTCATTTTCTTCACTTTTTTCATTTGTTTCTTTAGGCTCTTCATGCTGAGCATTTTCATAAGAGTCATTAAATTATACTTGAGAGCTACTAATGCTGATTTCATGGTCACAAGAGAGAAGAAACCCATTCTAGGATCTTCTTCCTCAGGATTATCTTTCTCATTCTCCTCTTTATTAGCTGACCTTTCATTCAGATCTGACTCTGAGATCTGGGCAGCCAGTTGCATTTCAAAGATGGTATCCTCACAGAAGTTAACAAAAAGCTCCATCTTTTCTTTCTCCCCACCTTCATTTACGACATCAAATATAAACTGTCTCTTTGACTCTTTTACCTGAGGTTTTTCCCACTGAGTCCGACTTGACTCACTTATTTCAAAATAAACTCGTTCAATGCGCTTTGCGCTGCCCATGATTTCTATACGTCCGAGGAAAGGCTGAAAGTAATTCAGCACACTCTCTGACAGCTCAAGGAAAGTTTGCAAGCGTGTATCATGGGGCATGTGTTCTGACAGGTTGGTCAGGAGAACAGCGACATTGAAACCAATGTCTTTTGCAGGCTCATGAAATCGTTTTACAAACTCCTCGTAGTCCAGAGTCTCATTCTCATCTGTTTCAGCACATGACAGCAGAAACTCAGTTTCAGACTGAGTGTAGTGCTTATGGCTTTCCATTGCCCTGTGAAAATCCCTCTTCGAAATGATCCCTTTACCATCAGGGTCATATTCTTTGAATGCATCAGAGGAAGTCAAATCTTTCAATTTTAAGAACATATCAAAAAACTTCAGAATCATCTCCACATTGTTCGACGATTCCACAAGCATATCAACCATCTGCTTTCCAATAGTTCCATTCACAACATTACCTAGATGTGATGACATGGAATTAGAGAGAATGATGTCAGCAAATGTTTTGGCAAAGAAAAGTCTATTGTAATGATTAGTGAAATAAGCAGAGTAAGAATGATAAACTAATGGGTAACACCCTCATATAAGAAAGCTAGCTATGAAATCTGAAATCTTTTACTATTAACTCTACCCTAAGACTTGGAAAAAACAGGTGACTAAGTATTTGCCATTACAGAAAGGAAGAATCAACAAGGCCTGCAGAGAGAGATCATATATTTAATATAGTACTAAAAGTGGGGTACCATATTATAAATTTCACTATAGTCCAACACAGACAGAACTACTGTCACATTATCTAGATGAGCAGCTCAGTAGGTTCCTCACTGAGCACAGCCTACAGTACTAAGAATTTACTTTGCTTCTCAATAACATTCTATGAGCAAAGCAACAGCAGTGGTAGTGCATGCTACACTGCAATCTATGCTGCATTTATAATGCAATTTACTATTTAAGCACTGTCTTCCTAGTTCTCACAAGACAATGTGGTTGGATACACGTAAGAAGCTAAAAGGAAGAAAAGATCTTTGGATCTCTATGTGTATGCCTGATTGGTCTCGTGCTAGAAGCACAAACACAATATCATAAAGTGCCTAAACTGATAGCACGAGTATTTCTTGACAATGACTACATTCTCTGGAAAATCATAATTTCAGGACTTTGAATATAGTCACTAGATGGCCAAGCCTGTTCTTTATGGCTAAGATCACTACCAAAATAAATGCAATATTTTAAGTATATAATATTAATATGTTAATTAAATTACTGACGAATGGTTTTGTCCCTAGAACTCAGGATTTCAACTTAAACAGTAAAAACCTTTTCTTCTAACTCAAAAGGTAAATAAAGTTCATGGAAACCAAGCAAACTTCTGCTAACCCTGGATTTTATACAGTTCTGGCATTCAGAATTAATACACCCTTTATCAACTACACTACCTAAATCTTCCATTCGCTTTCAGACCCTAAAGGTCTTGTCACAATTAAGATATGAAAGTTAAAAACCCGAAGGAAAATACAGCATTATTTCTCAAATTAAGAAATTCACAGAGGTAAAGACTTTGCTAGAACAACTGTGAAAGATTATTTCAAATTTTTACTACCTTCCAGCATAGACAGCAACATGACGACCATATCTTTCTGAAGATCCATTAGCTCCTTCAGTAATTCAATTTGACTGGAATCCTAAATAACAAACATAGTATAGAAATATAAATTATATATTGATTTCTTTGACATTTATTTATGTGCATGCATGTTTCACCTTGTAAAAAAAAGACTTAAAAATTAAGAAGCTAGAAGTGTGAAAAATGGTAATACAGTGAAAATATATATTTAATTGTTTAACTCCTCACAGTATATTTACACCATCTGGTTAGAAACAGTAATTTAATAAAAACAAAACTGAATGTGATAAAAAATTTAAAGCAATAACTAGGTATGTCAAGATCACAGATGATGCTTTTGTAATGTTTCCTGTCAGCTAAAATAGTGTTGCTTTTGGTGTAATCAAGCTTATAGCTATGAAAAATTGTAAAAACAGCAACAGCAGTAGCACAGAGAGCTCAAAGTATAACATGATTCAAAATGAGTGATTTCATTACAGGCCTCTGAACTTTTTTGAGGGAAAAATAAAAGTTTAAATAAAGTTTTAAAATATTTATTAATAAAGTTCCATTAGTAAATCATTAGATACACATTAAACTGATCTTTTTAGCCATCTTTTATGTCACAGGGTTTACCGAGTTTTCTCTGTTACTTGCCTGGAATCTATCTGGACAGATTTATTCAAGTAGTTAATTTCTTCTTCAGCAATCCACTGCTGCATCATGCCATTGATAAATACTCGAGCACTGCTGCACTTCAGTGATTGGTACAACAAACTCAAGGTACTTTATCCTTGTGGCAGGATGCCCTGATAAAGCTTATCTGGTTGGCCTGCAACCCAGTCAGGAGACAAAGCAGTGCAAGCTACCTGTGGAGAGCTACCCGTGGCACCAAAGTGGTATTTTTTAGTGTTGACTATGCTAAAAGGCCAGCCTGGCTTACCATCTTCAAACACACACCTGTCCCTTTGAAGTAAGAATTCACAGATAAGCTGCTGTACTGACCTAGAGGCATATGACTGCCAGCCTGCTTCTTTATGCTGTACAAATCCAGGCCACTTTCATACAGTTAGATTCTCCTACAAATTTAAATTATATGGAGTTTCTCCTGTGGATTTGGGACACCTCTCCAAGGTTACTTTCCACGGATTTAGAGAAAGAGGAAGAAGTATTCCACAAAAAGGAGTGTCAACCTCTACATAATGTTTCTGTTGCTAGCTTGCATATAGTTGCTTTAACAGAATTGCTTTCATATAGCACACTTTGAAATTTAATATTGTAGTTCACCAGTGCTTTTAGCTTTTATAATGTGTACTAAGTAATTCTGATTAAGATCTTCTGCCTGTTCATTTGTCTTAACAAACAATTCATCTTTTATAAATTTGTCTTATTTGCCATCACTAAAACTTGAAAAGCAGTGATTTAATCACACCTCTATAATTCCTTAAATTTAAACTATTAACAAAATCTGAAGCTAAGGAAGGATTTACCTTCATTTAAACCCCTTTCTGTGGAGTTTAAATACATAAAGGAGTTCTTTGTGCACTTCAGACTCAAAGAAAGGGCTTCTTTAATAAATTTTGTCTAAAGCACCCACCCCACCCTCAACAATGACAATTTGGATCTTGGACTGAAAACTGCATAATTTGGAAATATGATTTCTAATTGTTTTGTCCTGTAAGTTTTCCTTACAGATTTTTTAACTACAAAAGCTGTTTGCAACCTCAATGATCTTTGTTCACTAAGACTGAAAATTGTACTTTCTTTTTATGCCTTAGGGAGATTTTTTAAGAAGTATTACCATTATCACATTGTTTCTCCCTGGTACAAAAATAGAGAATTAAAATTTTTAAAAAATACCACAAAAGAGTGATTTAGTTTTGTTCCTATTAAAATCTTGCCTCAAATGTTCTCCAAAAGTGCTCTGCAAACTAATGATTGAAAACCAAAGTATTTAGTCTAGGCAGACAAGAATTTAGCTTCTTACAGACAAAAGCCATATGGTAACTCCTTTTAAATACACTTAGGCACACTCAACACTTTTGAAAACTGTATTTCAACACAGTCTGAAAAACTTATATTCTTGTAATAAATATAAACAAGCCAAAGAGCACATGTCTATTCTGGTATTTCCTGTTGATCCCCATAAAGGGTTTCCAAAAGCTAAAAGCTTGATCTCTAAGCAAGGGAAAAACACCTTCACTATTTATCGTGATGCATTTGGAGAGATACACTTGGAGTAGACCATGTTTCTGTCATCCCACAGAACATCACGAATAACACACACTTTGGTGGATATTGTTGTGCAAAGCTGCTGGGCTATTTTTGAAGAAGCAGGAAGAGTACCATAATTTTCCACATTTAGTTATAAAAGATGCTGTGAAGCCACTCTGGTCACAGGAAAGACTAGAAACTTGTCATTACTGTTAAAGCAAATCTTGCCAATAGCCACATCACTTTTCATAATCAGCACATAGCTACCAGGTGTTTGACTCACTGTCAGTAATTACTTAAATACTTCTTTCCAGTTTGCTTTAGTGGAACAGGAAGAAAGCACAATAGCCTTCACTGTGGGCTATCCAAATAATGACTGTTTAAAAATTCTTAATAAAGATACTTCAAAACCAGTATCTACAAGCACTTTTAAATGCACTTCAGTAGAAATTCAATGCATTTCTCTTGAAAAATAGGTTTGACTGTGATGTCATTTGTGGGAAGACTTCTAGTTAGCCAAAAAGAATGAGAAACATACCCGAAGCCCAAAGTCTACAGTGTAAGCATTCAGCCTACTTTCATCCATAAAGTTCCAAGGGCAGTGAGAAAAATAATCTGAGCAAGATTACTTTAATTTATGCAAAGAATACTTACATGGACACCTTTGGAGCCAAATAACAAAATCTAAAACCCCAGAGCCTTCAGAGCTGTATTTCTTAACAACGACTAACACTTTTACAAGCATATGACATTTTTCTCTGAAAATGTCAGATTATGTAAAAAAATTAGAATCACTGCATTCAACTAAGATGTGCACTTCTTTCTAAAAGCTAGGAAGTTGAAAAATGCACTGCTTAAGGATAGGATTCCTCGCACCTAATTTTCATACCCTAAAGAACTGGTCTGTGCCAGTCCCCTTCACTATTTCTACAGTTTATGAAATGAGCACTCACATCCAAAAGAGCTTCACCCATTACAAGGTCTGACTACTCTCTCCTAAGAGTGAAAAAGGCTTAGATGCAGACATGTTCAATAATGTTCAATGAGGGCTCAATAATGATGAGGTAGGGTTCAATGCAGGAGCCATCAATGAACATGATGAGTCCTGCATAAAAGGAAACTGCAGAAAACACAGTGAGAGAATTTTGGTACAAAAGACCATAACTGAGAGTTCTTTCTGAATAACAGTGATATGCTTGGTTTGCAGCTTGATCTAATCTGCTTTGTACCTGTGGCCAGTAATCCAATTACAAGCCTGCTATTCATACCCACTACAGTTTTGTAATTTACTCTCTCAATTTTATTGTATCCTATCACATGTCTTTTATTTTTCCTCATATTTTTCCTACTAACTGTTATTAATGACTCAAACATATTAACGTGTTTGTTTCTCATTTACAAAGATACAAGTCACTTATACAGGAAAAAGTAAAACAAAAAGATACCTGAGACAGCTTCATCTGCATGTGGGCAAACACATGAAGGAAGCCAACTACAGCATCCCACAGTCTGCTGTGTGCCAGACTTTGCTGATTCCCAGTACATGGCCCCTATTGTTCAGGCAACAAAAAAAAACAAGGAAGAAAACCAAAGTTTGTTTACAAGAAATTCAACAAAAACAGGAAGAAAGATATAAGTGCATAGCTTGGGGCTGTCCTTTAGAAACTGCTGTGAAAAATTAAGCATATCTAGAATGATGTATTTAATAATACTGACTGTAAACAATGCCTACTCCTAATAACCATTCTGCCTGCTTTAGCCAAGTGTCAATTCAGAACCCCAAAGAGTGTACCTCCTTGTAACTTTAAACAATAAATGCTAACGGAGTGCAAATCTTCAAGCTGTTTCTTCCCAGTGTAGTTCTGTAAATTAGGAATAACCTCATAGAAGGTTAATGCAAAATTCACAATAGCGATTAGAGAATCAGTCTCCCGATTTTATCCCCCCCCAGCACATTGTAGAGCACAGTGCTAAAAAATACTTAAAGACAATTCTAACTCCTGAAAAACACAAAAGGAACACAAAAGCTTTTGAAGCCTCCAAGGTTAACAAATAAAATATGTATACATTAAATATATGCACACACATGCATATGAGTTGCCTCTTCTCATTTTTCTTTAGTCCTATCACTTTTAATCCTCATGAAAAATAGCATACTGCTTTCATAATAATTGATTTCATCTAAATGAAAACAATATAATAGATGCCTAACAGTCTAATGAGATTCTCTTTAAACTGCTTATTATATGCAAAATCAAACTGTAATATTGTCAACTGATTTACATAAACAATTAATGCAGAACTAAATGACACTGACTTCCTTAGATATACTGGAAGAACTGCTATATTTTTATTTTGACTGAATTGATCTCAATCTCATTTATTGCTGAGTCCACCTCAAGTGCATCTCTACAATTCTCAAACATAAAGTGTGAATTTATTTCAAATGTAGCACTAATGCCTCTAAACAGCCTAATTCCTGAAAGAAAATACTATCTAATGTTATATTGACTAAATACCAACTATGATCTGCACTGAAATTAGTTTCTCAGTGGATTAAAAGTAATGGTTTTAAAGTGGGTAACACTGCTGCAGTCTAATCAAAACTAAAACCAAAACAAAACTACGTTACATAGATGATTATTAATAATTTTAGATTTTAATAAAATTATAAGATTGCAAAAGAGTAGTGACAGGTATACATGCGTTTTAATATTTTGCTTTCTACATAAAAATATGCACTAATGTTGAAGAATAAATGTATCTATATTATATTTCCATGTTATATCTAGCTACTTTACATCTTCATGCCTAATGTATGATAAATTTTCTTTCAAGTTTGTAAAATTCTAATGAAATTAATTTACCTGGATATATTCTGTGAGAGTATTGAAAACTTGTTTTGCAACCTGGATGGCTTTGGAAAAATTTCGTTGTCCTTGTTCATCAATAACATCCTTCCCAGAATAATACCAATAGAAATCACTAATGGATTCCTAAAGAAAAAACAGTCGTGAGAAGCACAAAGAGATTGTGTGGCCAAACTGGCTCTAACTGGATATTCATATGTATAAGAAAAAAACATCAGACAGCATTCTAGTTCTCAAAAATATTTCATTTATAAAGGCTTTAAATGAACCACCTAGTGATTCTCAAATACTACTTCAAGAATTTTAGTTTCATCTTAAGGGAATCAATAGGAAAACAAACACAAGGAAAGAAATAAACACCCCACAGCAAACCTCAAGATAAAATAAATTAAAAATTAGATGAGTTGGTATCTGCTCTTAGAAATACAACTTCCTGCATTCTGAAAAGGAGTGCTCAGTAAGGCTGCCAGACTGCACGCTGTTCATTGAACAATGTCTCTTTATACTGCGTGCTTGACACCTAGTCAATAGTGGGAGCAAATGTTGCTTTGTGTGCAGGATTCCTCTCTCCATCTTCCCCAAAGGCGAGCTTATTAAAGTTTCAACAAAGCAAGCAGTGGAATAAAAATCATCATATTGTCTCTGCAACTTCCACAAAATGCATAAAGATAGAAAGCAATGTTGATAGAAGCAGCAGTGTAAACAAAAAAAAAGAAAAAGACTTTTCAAAGCCTGGAATTCTCAGAGCAAATAAATGAATGGCCAAAGGGAACTTAATTAGATAAATAATAATAGTAAAAAAACAAACCACAACAAAATATATTATCATGCACGGTGATTTTCAGGACAATTATAGGTAAAAATTATTAACATTTATCACAAAATATGTTTTCACACCATTCATATGCTCCAATCTGGGAAAAAGTAGATTTTTTTCATTATTTTCTACCGGGTTGTTACCATGAAATGTTTTCATATTAAAATGATTTGGGAGATAAGTCAAAAGAGATTATTAAAAAGTTTTTCAATCTAGCCTTCTGCATTTGTTTTTTTCTCTTGCCTTTTTTTCTTCTCCTCAGAAAATGCGTTGTTCTTATGTTTCCCTCCATGTCAGCCCATGAGCATTCATTCACAGAGCGGCCAGTGCTCAGCCTAAACCAGTGCTCAGCCTAAACCAGAACATGGATGAACAAACAGCTGGCTGAACCTGACCCTGTGCAATACCAAATGCTTGTCACTCACAGGGCAGTTTCAGTCAACGCTGGCTCCCTGTACTCACTGCCACCCTGAGCAGAGCCTGCCTCCTGCTGCTCTCCTTGGCTAACAGAGTCCATCGCATTTCTGCATGGAAAGGCTGAAACCAAACCAGTCTTTCACATTTGTGTCACTTTTGACTCTCCCAGTACAAAGTAACAATTCTTAAAGAACTGCAACCACCAGAGAATTTCAACCTTTCTCATCAGCTTGGGCTACAGAGACCAGAATAAATATGATGAGAAATAAAT
This sequence comes from Lichenostomus cassidix, assembly GCF_008360975.1. Taxonomy (NCBI): domain Eukaryota; kingdom Metazoa; phylum Chordata; class Aves; order Passeriformes; family Meliphagidae; genus Lichenostomus; species Lichenostomus cassidix. Next base: position 44,168,550 of record NC_139483.1, on the reverse strand, counting down.
GTGCTCCTCTAATAAAACTTGTATAGAACCAAATTGTTATTTTCATCTACTTAGTATATAAGTTACTTACCTGAACTCTTAATAAGTAATCCACAGTTGAAATGATAATATTAACAGTTGTGTTGTTACCAGTTTGAGTTCTCAGGTAATTCTGAAAATCTAAAAATTCAAATAAAAGTTTAATTTAAATTTAAGTGTTAAAACCATTTCTGAAAATTAATTCTGATTTAAGGTGATCTAGAAAAGTTTCTCTTAGAGGCATGGATTGGGTTTTTTCTCTCTCTTTCTTTTTTTTCTTCCTCTCAATAAACCATTGTAAGAGTGTTAATACCTTATTGCAGTAATCACATACCAGTGAACTTCTGAAGCCAGAAGCCTGTTTGCATATTTCCCCAGTAAAACTTAACTTCATCTTATTTTAATCTATTCATAACTAGAACTACATCAATAACAACGTAATTATACTTAGAATAAATTTTGTTAAGCAAAATTAAATCGTAATTACACAAATACTGATAACTAAGACCAAAAATATGTCCAAAGCCTTTTTTGTTTTGCTTTCATCCCCAAGGAATGACACAGAGAACACAGGGTAATATACTTAATGATAAAAATACACTTAAATCTGCATTTTTAATGAGTTCTTGTGTATTTAAAAGATATCCTCTTCAAGGAAGGTATTGTGTACAGTAACTTCACATACAATTCCAACTGACCTTAGTGGGAAACAGTGTGCACTAGAAAGCAGTCACATGTCAAAGGACAATAAATATAGCTTCCTGTTACATTCTTCTTTGAATCTTCCATTTCTAGAAGTTATAAACCATGTACATTTTCCTATGTAAATTTGATTTTCCTAGTAGGTTATAATCCAAAACTCATCATTTTGGAAACCATCATCTTACCTACAAAGTTAAGGCTCCTAAAAAAACTGGCAATTTAATTCCACTTAAAGATTTTCCCTTCATGTACAGTCTAGCAGCTACTCCAACTTTCATAACACTTTATGAAAGCTGCCAAACCTTCAACAATTAAGAGCTTTCATGGTCAGTTACCATCACCTTGCCTTCACTGGCTGGCAGCCTGCCCACAAACCTGAATTGTGTCCTTCACAAAGCAACTGAAGGAAGCGGAAGAGGTCACAGGTGAATTCATCATCCTGCATCACCTTTTCTCCTGCAGAAAGGCCAGATGGAAGCAGGTTATCACAGTCTGCCAAGTAACACCCCACAACCCCTGAAGAAGATCTCCATGATTAATACTAAGGAAGAGAGGAGGGGAGCGCAAATTTATAACCACCAGTCTATCTGAAGCACCTATGACTTGTGCTTGGCAGATAGTTATTTGGTCATAAAGAAAAAAAATAAATTACAAAATGTAACTTATGATTTATAAATATGGCAGCATGAGCTTGGCAACATTTTACAAATAATCCCCAATTTACATTCTTGTTTGACTTTACTGGGCATGGATGCTGTGTCACAGACAAAGGTTAGGGTTGGATCAGTTTGGCTCCCATACATCACAAAAGAAGGTACTTAAAATAAGGAACAATATTTAATCAAATGCTTGTGAAAGTCACTCCTCAAATCAACTATTAAATCTTAAAATATTCTAAAATAACCCATGAAATTTACAGCTATGTGCATCCTCAAGAACCATTTAGGCTGAAATATTGGAGGATTTAGTACCTATCTGCTGCTGGTTGGAAGTTGTCTCCTTTGACAAAATAAAGCAATAAATTTATAAAGAACTAAGAACAAATGCCAAAATGCTTTACTGAATTAGGCCCTTCAGTGCATGTTTGGTAAACAACTAATATCCAAATGAATTAAGCTCCAAACTGGTTTGGTTGCCCCCCCCACCCCCACAAACACAGGAAACAGTATACTAAAAACCCCTCAACACGTCATTATTTCAAGTACATCAATACATACAGTTAACTTTGTACAGGGACATGTGAAGAGGAGAAATAACCATTCACTCAGGAAAACAATCACAATTGAGGAAAATGTAGAACAGCTTATAAAATGACACAGGAGGACAACACCATAGGTGTTAAAACAATAAGAAAATTCCCATATAGAAACTTGGGAAAGTATTTTGAGTATGTATGCAAAGATGGAAGTCACAAAAATTTCTACTTTTTAAGAATATACATAATTTGAATATATACCAAGCACTATTTGTAAACAACAAAAGGAAGGATATAAAAATGAAACCAAAGTGTAAAAGAGTTTGGAAGAATTTTTCTTTGAGAGGAGATAATTTAGGCTCTACTAAAACAGCATCTTTAGTGGGTGAACAAGAGACCAGAAGAGTGAGTAAAGGTATTAAAATCAAAATTTATAAAAAAAAGTTTGTAGCTACATTAATTAAATCAGCAATTATTTCCATACTGTTCTATTGGTAGATAATTCTAATTATAACAACCACATTTACAGATTACTACATTATTATGATTAGATTATAACTTTATGCACTGGATTTGGCTATGATCAAGTTAATTTTCTTCATAATAGCTTGCTGGTTTGTAAACAGTATTTAGTACAGTTTGGAATTTAAATAAACATGATCAGAAGTTTAACTTTACATAAAGTCATGAGCAATTATAATTTCAAGCTAATGGATTTATCAGTCCACAGACTGTGAATTTCAAAGTGAGAAACTTCAGTATATCAGGAATAGGAAGAAAAACCATTCTGAAAACTAACATGAATATTTTAAAGTACAAAATTTCACACTTTTCTGTTGCCACCAAGACAATTTTTGGTATTAAGAGCATATATCACTAAGGTATATGTCAACATAATTTCTTGTAACACAGGGAAAGATATTTTTCCTCCTGACTAGACATGAATGTAGGGCAGTCACAGTACCCAATTCTCCAAGAACGAGTCAAATAATATAAAAGACTGAAAACCCTTTCAAAAACCCTAATTAAACAATTAAAAACCAATGACTGTTTCTGTCAGTCCTGAATAAGGTATGCATGCAATATATGCCCAAGAAGGCAAAAGGAGGTGGCTGCGCACGTAAAAGTGTATTATTCAACACTACATGCAGGTTCAGCCCTGCAAGGTAGTTTCATATGCTGCTGGCCAAAGGCCACAGTACAGAATTTTTCTCAGGATTAATTGCTTTCTTCTTTTCAATTTAACTGAACTCCTGTCATGCTTAAAGCTACATATGGAGGCACATGCGTTGTTGAACTAGATGCAAAAATAAGGATAACAGGAAGCCAAAGATTTGGTGAAGCCTGTATCACACATGTAATATATGTAACTTGACTGCTGAGATGGCAGTGATTTCAGAAAGAACTTCACCAGGAAACTTGCTTGGAAAAATCAAGCCTGTGAAAGGCCTAACCATCAATTTCTTGCATATTAAGGCATCAATGAATCAAAGCCATTTGTATGAATAAGATTACAGAGCAAGTTACAGTTTAATATTTTTGACCTCTATTTTTCTTGCCTTCTTAAGATGTAAGATATTCCAGAACCAGAAGGAAAACAGGTCTCAAGTCAAAATGTTTTACAGAGCCTGGCTCTTAGTACGCTTACTGGAGTTCAGGAATTTTTACTAAATAAATTCCACTTTTAACACTGGAAGGGCATGTAAGGTTCTTTTAATTAGCTCTACTGTAAGTAAATCACAACATGAACACAAGTTATTGCAAAATTCTTCAAAATCAGATGGTGTTTAGGTACATCATTGTACAAAAGCTGAAAGGGCTGTTCCTTTTAGCAATATTTTTATATATTTCCAAACAAAGCAACAAAACCCTGTTTCAAACCATCTGACTACACTAAGATTTACAATATCCTGTTTTTCAATTTTTACACCTGATCAAAATCAGACCAGAACAAACATTGGTATTGACAGGAATTTTAATTTTCAGATTTCAGTTACTGACTGCAAGTGGTGCCTCACTGGCAACTAGAGAAGAGAAGTGGAGATCCATTTCTTTCTCTAAAATCCGTGAGAGCAACCTTTGCTGCTGTGCACACAAATTCATGCCAGCTCACACAAAGATTTTGAAAGATAGTGTACTTACAAACATACACACTACATATCGTATGATTTAGGTTGTTACTATTAAATATTCTTTAATTTCCGTTGGTATGAGACATATTCTGGCCAATATTTGCTTACATGTTAAAATGCTGCCATTGCTCATGCTGTATGTAAATGATATGGGTGTACACACAAATGCTTTAAGCCTGTAGCTTTTGCAAAACTGGCAGTTTGTGTTTGTGATATACAGGAACAGAGGAATCGTATAGGAAATGAAAATAAAATCCAATGAAAAATTAAATACATGGGGCTTTTTCATTGAAAGTGCATGTGTCAAAGTTCAGTAATTCTCTCCCTGTTTCTCAATTTTATTTTTTAAATCCTCAGTGGAAAAGATCTGACTTCTATTGCTACTCAGAAACAAGGGTTTGATAGTACATATTACAGAAATATAAAAATACTTGCAGCTTTCAAAAGGAAACAGGGCTCCTTTTTGATGACTGTTAAGAAAGAGCAAATCTCTCCCATGATAAAACAAGTGAATTTATTCTTATCACAAGGTCCAGACAGTATTGGGTGGGATCGTGAGTGCTGCATGCCTTTGACTTCTCAGCAATCTAATTCAAGTATTAAATGCACTTGTTTTGTCACTGAGTGAAATTCTCTGAAGTTATTCAAGTTCCCTTTTAAATGCAAAAAACTGATTCAAATCCAGTTTTAACAAGGTGTAAAAAAACCTCTCCAATGTAAGCTACAGTGGATCACACAGAATTTAAGGATCCACTTTAAGTGTGACTAGGTTGGTGAAGGCCAAAAGCATATTGATTGAGTCCACATTATGAATGGCTGAAAATAGCCCTGTTGTGAACCCACAGTACAGCTAGTTATTATATCACATGTGTACTACTCTCACTCAGACTGGTAAAAGTCCTTTAAGAGCTACTGTCAGATCAAATCTCACTCTGAAATTTTATTTTATTAAAATATGCCTTCTGTGAACTTACAGAGAAATTCATGAAACAATATTAAAAGACTGAAAATTAAAACAGAGCTTTCCTGAAAAAGGGAGAAAAAAGTAAAATAATCTAAGTGTAAACGTAACATCTTAAATTTTGTACTTCATATGATAAGTAAAACATGTTTCTCCAAAGGAGAAAAACATTGCACTTTCAAGATTTTTGTGACTCACAGTGAAATGGCAAGAAGTATGAGTGTTAAATGAAAAAGCTACTGCAAAATAGTAAGTATCTTTACATGTCTATGATTTTGAACCCCCCTTTTTGGAAAAGGAAACAGAACAATCAAAACAGAATACATACAGAAGAAACAACATTGAGTACGCCACAAAAACAAGTAAGAAACACATTTGCTAAAGAACCATCAATGTTGTTACCAGTGGGGGTTCCAGGGTTTGGAAAGGGAAGGTAGTACCAGTCAGAGGAATATCAGGACAAGGCACTTACGAAGTGGACAGCACAAAGAAACAACTGGAATAGAGCAATAAATTTCACATCCATGTTGACTCAATACAGGGCTTTCTATCTATTGCTAAGGTTGACATGGGACCAGAAAAAAACACTGCACATTGACTTTATTCCCGTAAGTTTCAACAGTTTTTCTTTGACTTCAGGAATAATAGTTTCAGGCTTATAGGTTGCAAACTCAGTGACAATTACTCATGAATGTGCTTCTGCAGCCAATTCACATGACATGAGAAACAGGCTAAAATACACATTTTACATCCCATCACTTCCTTGGGAATCCACAAAATTATCTTTAATTGCAGAGTAATTAATTACTCTAAAACTAAGCATCTTTCTCAAAAAAAAAAAAACCAAAAAAAAGCAACATGGGAGAAAATCTTTCTCATCTTTGCTACTTCCTTTGTAGTATTTACATATGATTATTCAGAGGATTGCAGACGTAAGAGCTCAGATATCCTATAAAATCTAGGATACTTTGAAACTGTTCACTACAGGAGTTTACCCACAGACACACTGGCTTGGCTTTCATAATGCTGTCAGGTATTAATACTAGTACTTGTAGAGCTCTTACATAAACTGCTTTTCAATGAATGGAAAAAGGTGTGCTTCATAATATAAAAAGAGTATTATTATTTGATGTAGTATATTATCAACAATAAGGTAACCTTGAAAAGGAAAATTACAGCCATTTTTTGTCTGGATTTGCTTTTTCTATTGTCTTGAATTCTCAGTATCTAGATATAAATATGTAAGAAAATATGGTGTTAGCAAATATTCTTTTGTGCCAAGAAATCTTTGACACAATGATTACTGTATCTTGACACTGCTGCCACTCAGTAGCAAAGAAAACAAACAAAAAAATTATCCTAATCACTGTGTAGAATTTTGTTAATCTGCCAAATAGAAAATTTCCACTGAGAAAACAAATAAAACACCAGATCATCCGCCTCCCCAGCATTTGGCTAATGAAAAGACATCTGCTGTGTTTGAGTTTATTGTTTCTGCTGACTTGTATGCACATTTTGTATTTTAAATTTACTTTTCACATGGTGACATGAACACCTCACGGCAACTGCCCCTACAAAGGTCTTCCTCGAAGTAAGGAACCTTTGAGGTGTAGCAACTATAACACATCAAGCAACTTTCAGAATAAGAAAGAATCACTTGAAAACAGGACAGATTTCCCCAAATTAGCCACACATCACCTCTTTCTTGTATCAACTCCTGACTGCATTAGATAAACCTAGCCAGTGGCAAGTCCTCTCCTTGCTAACCACCCTCAAATCCTCACTGGATCCACCACTGATTTCCTGTGCTTACACAAATCAATGCAGCAATAAAGCCACATTCAATACACAACAAAAAGGCTACAGGAGGACTATAGCACAAGGCTTTGTGTATGTATATTTTATTATTTTTCCTTTTAACATTCATCCACCACAAATACTGGGCTCACTAAAATGAAAAAAAAATTAAAAAGAACAGGAAAGAAAAGTATAAAAAAGCTTGTTGCTCTTACATCTACTGTGTCAGTCACTGTGCAAATCCTGAGAAAGAGAGGAAGAGCAAACTGGGGAGATTTCACATGTAAACCAAGAATTTAAGAATGAACAACTGTAATAATAATAAGAAAATCACACTAGTTTAGCAATCTTAACAGGAACAAAAAATCTAATGATATTCAGGAGCTCTACAGTGCTGACACAAAGCGAAGAGCAGAGAAAATAAGGAATAAATAAGGAATAGGCAGTCGTTTTCAATAATTACCACGCTCATGAGTGATGACTGAGGAAGGGAGGACAGGACAATTAGTTCAAAGAAAAAGAAACAGGGAAAAGAAAAAAAAGGTGAGAATTTGTTTAGCAAATACAAAGTATAGTTTGTATTGGTTTTGCCAAAATTAGTTCTGTACTAAAAGAGAAAGATCAAATAAAGAGAAAATGAAAAAAAGTCCCTCATATGAGGAAGCACAAAAACACTCTTATCATTAGTAGAGTCAATTATGCAGCATTTTAAGATTTATTTATACCTGCATGCAAGATAATTCATTTCTAGAAACAGAGACAGCAGTCAAAAGAATAATGAGCCAATATCTTGAAAGTCCCTTTCAAAATCCATTATGAGTAAGTTTAGTAATGTAATAGTAGAAACATTGTCCAAAGGAACAAAACATGGTGCAGAATAATCTTCAGTAAAACATGGGAGTAATGGCCAAAATTTATATGCCAGATTGCTGCACCAGTGCTCAATTCACAATCTTGTAACTGAATTTTATCTGTATGGGTTCACTTTTTTGTTTACTCATATAAATCTAGAAAGATTTAATCTGCAATTTAATCTGTGGGAGCACTTTTGGAGAAGCAGAATTTTTGACTGGCCTTGAAGTCATTCAAATAAATGTTAAAGAAAAAACATTATTTAAGCAGTTGAATATTAAAGAAATAGGCCGCATAAAAGACCTACAGGCACAAAAGACAATGATATATGCAGTGTTGCTGGTATGAATTATGATCCCTCAAATGCAATAGGGATTATACAGTCAAGCTTTTTTACCTTGTTTTTAAGATAAAAACACATTAAAAGGTTAGGTCACTGTAGGATTTAAACATAAAAATTCACTGTAAAAAATTTTGAAAATAGGGGAAGAAAATGTGCTTTGGTAGCTCTATTAAGTATATAAGAATGAACTTAATGGTTCCAGACAATTACAGTAAGAGTAGCAGAACTTACTGTCAAACAGAAGAAAGAAACTGACAGTGAACTTGACAACACCAAGGGTGAACAGCCAAATTGGTTCAAAGTCAAAAGTAGAGGGAAAATTTTGCAATATTTCCCCAAAGACAAACAGAAAAAAGTTACTTCAAAGAAAAAGCTTTCCCAGACCTTTTTCCTCCCAGCAGACAGATTTCCCTCCATCTCTTATATTTAACTTATGGCTTAAGTAAATTGTGTCATTTTCAGTCTAAGAAATCAGGTGGGAACTTTTAATTTTATTTTGTGCTAAAACTGGTTGGGAATTTCTGAAATATTTTACGTGCATAAACACTGCTGTTTATAACTAGGATATGTTTTCAATTTTACATGTAATGTCTTCACTTCTGCAGAATGATGAGAAAGAGTCCCCTGAGACCATTCTGAAATTCAACACATGCTAATGATTTACTGTTGACAAGGATGGGCTTAGGTATGCCAATCATATACAAACCACTTTTAGGAATCCTGTTCTAGCTTCAGCCTCTAAATATATATTTATAGGGTTCATAGAATCAGAAAATATCCAGAGTTGGAAGAGATCCACAAGTGTCTCCAAATTCTAAATGCTGGCCCTGCACAGTATACCCCAAAATCCCCCCATGTGCCTGAGAGTGCTGTCCAAACACTGCTTGAGCTCTGTCAGAGTGGTGCTGTGACTACTTCCCAGGGGAATCTGTTCCAGTGCTCAATCACCCTCTGGGTGAAGAACCTGCTCTTTATACCTAACCTAAACCTCCTTGGGTTCTTTAAAATTCAGCTTGCTTCTGCAAAGTGTGAAAGAGAAATGTTCATGGATAACTTCTGTTGAATCAATAGTACCTGATCCCTCTTCAGTCACCATGCCAAGGCCTTCTGCTTTGTTCTGACGTTCAAACGCATTTAGGTCAAGAACACTGCAGCGAGAAAAGTTACATTTGTCCTGTGATTAATTAAATATACGCAATATTTAATTTTGTGAAAGTTGAAAAGGATCTGTGATGTCATTTAAGTTTACAATCATACTAGAGTCAAGTAGATACATCTCACTGACTTGATAGATGTGTCTGTTGACAGATTACAAAACAACTCAACAGGCTTAACCTACTTTTGCCCTGAAACTGACCCCAGAATTCAGCTCTTTATGACTGACCAAAAAAAGGGGAATGTATGCATTTACGATATACATACTCATTTTTTAGATGTTACAAAGAAGCCAAGTTATTGACTACTTTTGTACTATAGACCAGTTCATGCCAAGCAGCAAGGTCCATTAAGAAACTGTAATTATTAGTTCCACTTAGTGTATCTGTCCCTCCAGATTCTGAAAAACTGAAGCTGTCAAAAGGGAATATATATTCTACTAACCAGATTTAAGGAACATATACCTTACATATTTCATTTGTGAACTGTGAAGCTCTGCCTTTCAAGGGCTTTGTGTGTCAGCTGGCCAGGGACAATTTTTGTTCATAAGTGAAAATGGTTATGAAAGTCAGATGAACACAGAACTACAACAGCACCTCTGCTGGCAAGAAACCTCACTAATTTCAAAATGAAACTTGGCCACAGACAGCATTAAGACAAAAGAACATAACATGGTACCCTGGACATAACAAGAAGACTGGATTACCTGATCCAGGAAGCCCTTTTAGTCCTATGTTTTATGTTTATTAATATGTTTATGTTTATTGAGATGTTTTATGTTTATTAATTAATAATTATTTATTGATACGGTTAATTCTTAGGAATATAAAACATTTAAAGACATTTTTTATATATGAAATCAACATAAATTGTAAATAAGCATGAATGGACAAAAAAGTCATAGTATCACCACAGTTTATGAAAACATGCTATTCCATTCCTTTTTCTGATGTCTAAAAAGTCCTATGAATCCTTTTAACAAAGCTGGGTTTTCCCAAAATCTTTATGATTACTTAAGATTGATAATTAATCTGATCTCTGCAGGATTACTAGATACCTGCAGAGTAAAGAATTTGCTTCTGAGGAATGCTCTTAACTCTGGAGTTGTTTTCTGCCAGCTCTCAGGTTGACACAAATTTCATAAACATTTTCAAAAAGAGCTCTCATACAGAGCTAGATCCATATCACAAAGATTTTCACACCATGAGCACCACCCTGTCCTTTACCCCGAATCTGGCACACGACAATCCTCAAGTGCTGCTTGCAAAAACTGCATGGAGGATCTTTCCAGAACTATAAATCCCATGGAATAAAATATAAATGCAAAATAATACATTTTTCAAGTCGATACTTTCTTACCTACAGGACTGCATAAGGCCAGCAAGGCTCTGAAAGAACCCCACATCCTTTTTATCCTTGAGGTAGTCAAGCATTTTCTGCAGCAAACACAAATTTACACAGAGAATTAATATCAATATTCTGTGTTTATCTAGGTAATTTAAGATTATATGGATTCTATTCTGTTAGTGATGTTGGTGTTTGGAATACCTCTAATATTTAAAAATTAGATAAGAGTCTTGCAGAGAAAAATCCAGATATCAAAACCAAAAAGAACATTTAATGCTCGTGTATTTTATAGAAAAGGTCATCCATTTTGGATACACCTTCCTAAAGCATGGAAAATAAAGACAGTAACAAAAGTCAACAGAACTAGAAGAATTTAGTACTTAATGTAAATGCAATCTTGCCACTACCAGGCTGAAAATTTGTACTAACACTACTGTTTCCGCACCAGACTGGGCTTTTCAAAACCTCCATTTGTTTTGAATTATTTTAGGTACAAAAGCCAGCAAGTAGTAATTTGAGTGTATTTTTAAATTTGTTTTTGCTTTCTTATAGTGTGTAATAACTATCTGAAAACAGATGGCAATAACAAGAGTTTATTCAGTGGAGTGAACTCTGATTGCAGAACACAATGTCTTGTTGAGTAAAGATACAGGATGATACCAGAGTCCTCAGTTGGGAGGAAAAGCCACAATGCTTAAAGGTCAACCTTAGCAGGAAAGTTACAAGAATTCATGTTGTGAATGAAGTAAAACAGGTTTTGAAAATAGCAAAAATAATAGGAAAAGTGGATAATAAGTAACCTCCAAAATGGAGATCAAATAAGCAGAAAGTGCTCACAAAACATAGCAGTGTAAACCCAAGTGATTCAGGGTAAAATAGAAATTATTAATTTAAAAGAACTAGAAGTTGGATAATAATAATAATATTCTTGAACTGATTTAGAGAGCCAGAGATTGGATAATGATTTACTAGGATATGCCTGCTGTAAACCATTTATTACTCCCTTAATGAACTTGTGCCTACCTGGTATCAGGGAGGATGGAGAGAAGAGAGCCAAATAATTGAGAGAAACCACCAAGTGTAACCAAGCATCCCGCCCTTGGACCCCAGAACTGGTACAAGCTGGCTCTCAGGCTTGGACTAGGACCAAGAATCAAGGGAGCATGTGCAAGGGAACAGGGTGAACAGCTCATCGTAAGACCGTTGATTACGCCGTCATCCATCATTTGGGACCCCTGCCCACAATTAATCTGAGACACTGCGCTTGCACGGGCAGATTTAAATGAACTTTGAACTCATTATAATATGAAGCGGGGATAGGTATTGAATATGCAGAGGGGCTTTGTCTAACTTTATGCATATGTAATCTGCAACCTAATATAAACCTAGTGAAGTGCTGCTGACGGTGTGCATGCCTTTGGAGGGGCTACCCCCCATGCAGCCCAGCTGGAATAAACACATACCTACTTCATAACTTTCTGATTTGTGGAGTCATTCCGTGCTTCACAAGTAGACCCAAGATTACAGAAAAATACCCCAATCAACAACATTATACCAATCAAAGCAAAGAACTCCAAAGGAGGATGATGATACTGACTTTTCAAAACCACTGCTGTAACTCTCCCCCCACCCACATCATTCTTCCCAAGGAAGACTGAAGAGTTGATCTTAAGACCTAAAGGAAAATTGGAAAGTTGAGCATAGCACCAGAGAAAACAGATAGAAATGAGGCAACTGAAAAAAAATAGAATTTTAACTGTATTACTGATCATTTTATAAGTATGTAATTTAGACTAGCAGCATTTGTATCAACGTAACAATACCAATAAGTGTTTCCTGCATTTTGATTCATTTCAACTTTAACAAATAATTTTTAAAAATAGATTGTAGGATTACACATTCAAATTATATTATTATGTACAAATTTTCATGATTTTCCCAACTTATGACATTACAGACAAGTGGCAGTGGTTCAAGCAGATAGTTTCTGCACAACTTGTAGTCTTTCAGGTCAATTCCTGGTAATGGCAGCTCCTGAAAATAATATTATTTTGGTTGCATTCAGATGCTTCACTTGGGACCTTAATTGTTCCCAGTTGTCTGTATGTTTCAAATTGCCATTAACAATACTTTGTTAATGGCAGGTATAAACCCTTCTCAACTCAGGAATCCTCAGCTAGTTCAGAACACTGAATGTACCCTGTATCAGTCTCTTCTCTTCAGCCTTGCAGAATTCTTTTAATATATCAGACTTGTCCACTGATCACCAAATTGTCTTATGGTAGATTAGTTAATCAGGCTTGAGTTCTCTGCTTTTATCAACAAGACTCTGCATTGCATAAGCTAAGGACTTCTGAAGTCTTGTTTCTATCATTCTTTTTGGTGAAGACTGGCATCAGCAATTTTGCTCTACAGGCTACAGGACAATGGCAATCTGCCAAGAAAGCCCCACCTCTCAAAAAATTCCTGTAGAAATCAATGATATCATAAAATTTCCCCCTTGCGCCTGAAATGCAAAATGAATTTTTTTTTTAGCCTTGTAAATATATAAGGAACACCCACCAAACAAGGTGCTTTTGTATATTGTTCTATTCTGGGAATGAGAGTAAGAGGATTGACAGTGTGTGACAAATAGTCAGACTATGTAATGCACTGCTACAGTAGTAATGACCATGGTTTAAAGATCTATACTGACTAGAACGCATGGAAAGAAACTGGTACCTTACCTGTTGAACAGTAGAATTTCCTCCATTTAAGATGGCAATTCCTAGCTTTAGGGTAGCTGCAACCATTGGCCCCATCTCACCTTGAAAAATATTTTAAAATATATTTTTGGATCATATGTAAAATTAAGAATTTTTTATTAATTCATCCATTCAATGACTTGCAAAACCAACCTATTTTCCTTCATGATCTCCAGTGTGACAGTATCTTCGAAAGTACCGATAGACATAGCGTAATGTATACACAATACACAGAAGCAGCAAGATATAAGGCAGGAAGAACTGAGTTCAATGAATATAAATGATGTTTCAATTGCTACAGCATCCAAAAATTGATTTAAGGGCTCACAATCATAAGCTAGCTTTCATATTTAACAATGTGTCAATTCTGCATGACAATCTAGATGCTTTCTTCTGTTTTTTTCAGAAAATGACAGTGATCCAAGCATTTAGCTATAGTAAACAAAATTTGTAATCAGGAATGTTTAAAACATCGCTACTGTGGAAACAAATCACAAAAAAAAAAAAAAAGAAAGCATAAAACCTTAAAGTAAGATGGTTTCCAAGGGACAGAAGCATCATTTATACTTTTGAAATGTTTTATCTAAGTACACCAATAAAGCAGATATTTGCAGAGTGGGGAATAATGAAAGGACTAAAGACTACACCTATTTCAGAACTGTACACATTCCAGAATTTGAGGGCCATTTCGTCATTTTATGATGCTAATGCTATGAAGCACTTCGCATCTCCTCTAAATCAGCACTAGAAAAATTAATTATAACTACAAAAGAAAAAATAGTCTCATGAAAATTAATCATTGTACTTTCCTGGATTAGCTGTCAATTTTTGAAATTTCAAGTTCATTTTGAAAGCAAGCTTTAGAACCAAATATATGCATGTTTTGCCCCATAAGAAATAAAATCACTTCAAAGTTCATTAGAAATAAGGTTTAAAATTTAATCTACACACCAAAACCTTACCTTTGCTTGCACTGATTGTCTGCAGAACCATCTCAGCAGCACCCCGATCATGCAGTCTGGCTTGTTGATACAGAAGTTTTTGCTTTTCCATTTCTTTTTCCTGAATAAAAATTCCAGTCATTTAAGATTTGACTTCAGTTACTATCAATCCTCCAAAGGTTTTTGGTTTTCTCTTAGTATATGGGCTCTATGGCAACATCATGGACCATTTTAATACATACGATGCTACTGAACAAATAATTAACAGGTAATTAAATAAATAATCTCCACTCGGTATTTTTCTTAAATATGCTTTTAGCAGTTTATCTGGAAAGAGTCATCTCAATTGTAAATCATCAGGTTAGTTCAAAGCCCATGTTCATTGTATCTATGCACTGCATGTATCAAACTTGCACTTTTGTGCCATGTTTTTGTGCAACAGTTCATAATAATCTTATTCACTCTTAATAATCTTCTATAGTGTGACCATAACTTCATACTGCTCAGTATGTGGCTCTTGAGTTGCAAGTTGTTGCTAAATACCAGAGTAACAGAAGCATCTCAGAATTTTTTTCAAAACATATTATATTACAATATGGATTGCCCACCCTACTAACAGAATATTTGATAGAATACACTGTGCTTTTATATTTTGTATTCTCTAGCGGCAACAAACAATACTGCATGGCGTTGCTTGAGCAATGGTGAAGTTTGTTTTTCATAATTTAAACTACTACCGAAAACATAAAGAAGAGCATAAAGAGCAAACATAAAGGCACAGTTAATTCCAGATGAGTTTGAACTTTCATCAGGTTAATTGAAGTTTGCTGGAGAATTGAGGATGACTAAGCAGTATAAGTTGCAAAATGGAAGTTGCATAGAGCCCTATGACAGCGAGTCCATCAGATGGCGTGGTAAAAAGCTTACTCAAAAGGAACATGACACAATCAGTTAGTATCATGTCCAAAAACACAACGCCCAAAACATGTATGACCTAAAAGCAGGAACAGCTGCAGCAGAAGTAGCCAGAATGACAGCTTTGCTGCCATAAACTTTCCATCCAAGTTACGGAAAAAATACATTGGAAGATGGAAGAGGTTTAAAAAATGAAGGCTTGCTAAATAGAGGGTATGAGTAATAAATTAAAAAAGAAGAGGTAAAAAAGAGAAATATGTTCAAATGAATGAAAAAGAAACCTTTAACTCAAAAGCAAACCAACACAGACATTTATGCTGTTACCAGAGAGTTCTCGCCGAGGCTGGCAAATTTGTTTCTTAAATCTTTGATAATATCGTGCTGCGGAAACAAAATTCATCAGGGTTTTTTTTTCACACTATTAGCTCTCCTGTGATTAAATTGTATCTTGCTTTTTGCTTTAAATTATGTGACAGATCTAGATGGAGGCACAAAAAGGAAAAAAAAATGGCAGCGTTGCTTCGTATTTAGCCATGCTAAGGTTTGAAAGTTTTGCCTTCATGTTTAAACCTCTTCCTGGGAGTTCAACAAAAACAAAACAGAAACATACACACACGCGCACACACACCACACACACAAACCACCAGAAAATCATGACATCACAGGTTCAGTATAGCTACAATAAATTATTTTCCTTTGCTTCAGAAGCCATTGAAAACTCATCAGCATTTCTTTTAGTAAAAACTATCTCCTATTTCTAGATACTACTAGCTTTAGACCCAACACCCTTTCCTCTTTCTTTCATTGCAAAATTTATTATTCACAAGCCTAACACCAGCTATACTACTTTCATTGCACAATATTTTTTCATAAGAATATCAAAGATTTATGACAATGTTTACAGAGAGGATGCATCTGCATAATCTACAGACTAACTTCTTGCAATGGCACTATAGAAGAACAGTAGGAAGAGGCATTGCCAAACAGCTTAAAATGAGAGAAGTGGCATTTCCCATGGAAATCAAGGTGTCTATGTAATTAGTAACAAAACAGACAACAATGAAAACCAAAACCAACCAAAAAACACTAACAAAAAAAAAAAGGCCACAAGCATTTCTTATAAAAGCAACCATTCCTTTGATGATAACCCACAAAGATCATGGTTCCTTCTTCAGCTTGACAATGCATTTTCACTGTTGCTTTTTCCTTGAAAACTCACTACATATATATAAAATATATATGTGAAGGTAGCACTGAGATGAAGTGGGCCACCCATTGCCTACAAAGTATACCAAGTTAATAAGGTTATCTCCATTTCTCTAAGATGTGATTACTGTTTACATTGTTATCTGTTTCAGCTACCAGTTTCAGCTTTTTGCACTTTATCCACTTGCTTGGCAGTTGAAGCCAAGAAAACCACCAAACTAATTAGCCACCAATTTCAGTTTTCTGTAATTCACAAAACCATCACAACAATAGCAAAAACACTTCACTAAATGCGACATTTAAAATAATTAAACAGATTCTAAAAAAACACCAAAAAAAACCAAAAGAAATGCACCCCAAAACAAAACCAACTCTCAGTGAAGATGAAATCTTTTTTATCTTGGAAGTTTTCCAGTCATATGAGGAAAAAGTTGACCACTTAGAAATGTACACACATGCATTCTCATATCATAGACTTTTCCCAGCAACCTAGCAAACCAAGGAAACTTTTGAATCACACTATTTGAAAGCAGAGACCCAAATATTTTCTACTTAATCATGGTTTTTTGGTTTTTTAGTCATTGCAAGCAGTCATATGCCAAAATACATCGGGCAAAACCACAAGTTTTACTTTGAATTTGTAGGCAACAAACTTGCTAAAACAAAAGAGAAGTCTTAATGACAAGTGTCCTGCTGAAATTCTTAATTTTCTTGTAATTCAGACAGAGACTTATTCTTTGGAGCTAAGACATATAGAGAGGTTTGTTTGCTGCCATAACTAAGCTCCAGGATACAGACTGCTGGCATAAGATCCTACTTTTACAGAGCATTCTTTTTTCTTTTTTTTTTTTTTAATATAAAATAGTGAAATTAAGTAAAAGAGAATAAACAAAAAGATGGAAAGAGGAGAAATTACTTTCAACTCAGCGATTAGAAGATGAATGCTTCTCCCTTGAATTGTCTTCATATTTTATACTTTTCAAGACTTCAGTTTAGTCCAGAGAACAAATCCTATTAGACAGGTTGTCCACTGGCAAAATATCTGTTCATTTCAATGCCAGGCATGCATGAGTATAAGCTATGTAATTAAAACATCAAGTACTCATGCATAATACTTATGTATCTTCTTATATGTAAATCTTTATTTTAATCCTTTAAGTTCAAGATACGCTTGTATACTCTATAAATAAAATTGAATTTTTCCTAAATCTCTCCTTTTGGATTTCATTATTGAAGCATCACTGCTTGTTGCACAGGGTTTGGACTAAATGACCTTTAAAGGTCCTTTCCAACCCAAACTATTCTATGCATAAAATAATTTATTCTGTAGTGTAGACAGTGAAACCATGTGTTAGGTTTCATACAATCCATTATAGGTAGGAAAAGCTGATGAAAAACACATTTTTACATACTGATTGGAATGTTTAATTTCTTAGAATTGATAAATTGATTATTGTGTCTCATCTTAATTCATATAATAAATAGTTACTTATTGTACATTTGTGGTACATGGACATGGTTTATTCAGGATTTGTCACAGGAAGAGATAAAGGCAACTATCTTCAATGGGCTGGAGCCTTAGGAGGTTGCATTATTTGTACGTACTAAAACTTGAAAATTTTTGTCTACATAACTGCACAATGTATCACTTTGTCAAAAAATTGTGAATACAGAAGTCTATCAACAAAGTTGCTACCAGTAATAGGAATGAAAAGAACTGACATAGGAAGTTCTATTTCCCCAATTTCTTTTATTTTCTTCCTGTGAGGAGTCAATTTAAATCAATTTACTACAAATGAGTTTAAAAACATGAGGTAGATTTTGACCCTTTTTTTGACTTCCCATCCCATATTTCGAGCACATTAATATGTAGCAGTGACTCAAATGCAGAAAATTATTTGGATTCAGCTACTGAAACAGTTTGATTTGAAAGAATTTCCTATCAGATAGAATCAAAGGGGACAGTGACACCAACTTTATAGGGAGTCAAATGAGCATCTGTTCAATACAACAGAAAGTTAATGTAGCAAACAAGGGCATAACTGTAATAACTCAAAGCAAATACTAGCAGGTAAATGCTGACAGGAACATATAAACATACAGAGAACATTACTGTCACCTCCCTACTGTCCACACAGTAAATCCGATACAGATTAACTGTACAGAAATGAGACTACACTTCGTGAGATATGGCCATGAAAATTGTCAATAAAATACACTTGGCAATTTTATCACATTCTAAGCTTGACCAAATGTCTCTGTTGCTCTGACTGTGAAGAGATTCAAGACTTCAAACATGACACATTTTTGAAGTTTAGAGAAGCAATAGACTTTTATCTCCATACAAATTGAAATCAGTCTTTTCACACACACACACAGGATAGAATAAAAGAACTGCCTTCAACATTTAAGTTTGATTGCCAGACAGAAACACACAAATGCACACACATGCACACAGAGCTGGCATACAGTTTCACATCTGTACGACTGTTTCCTATCATGTATGAAGGAAGAAATGGTTATTTCTTGTTGTGGTTTTTTTCCCTCTTTAAAGCACTTCTGTCAGCAAGACAGAAAATTTTCTGTAGAGCATATAAGATTTAGTGTATGGTAACCAGGTAACCAGAGTGGTAAATATGCAGTATTTGAATAGCTGAATTATTGGAATTAAAAAATAAGAAATTATATTATTAGGTTGCTTATATATTTCCTTTGGGGTTTTTTAATATGCACTTTTTGTTTGTAGGAATTACAATACCTTTTAAATAACTTTTTGTGAGCACATTCATCTTCCAGGATAATGTCATTATCATATGAAGTTTGGAACAGACCTGTGCAAATTTTTGGAGGAGTAAGAGTAAAGTTGATCCTGAAATACAGCTTCTCTCCCCACAGATGCATGGTAACCTCTTTCTTTTGTGATATGAATGTTAACAGAAGGCTAGCAAACAAAATACCAAAACCATCTTGCACTTTTCCATGGAGAAGGTTACAATTGTTTCCCTACCTTGCCAAAAGAAATAAAATTTGAAGTTACTGACTGAAGTCTGACCATTAGCTAAATCTGTGCATTTCAAATCTCAAGCACATCATCTTTATTTACTCTAATCTATCATTAGCCACAGCACAAATAACTGTATTTAAACACCTCAGAATCAAATATCAGCTACTCCACACACCATACCTTCTCTCAGAATATCAACCTGGCAGCACTACCAGCAAGTGGCCTGAGTCAACAATAGGAACCGAAACTTCTACCTGCATCAAGTAGGCAAGTAGTTTGCTGCATAGCTATGGGATACCTTTTAGAAACAAATGGTGAGGCTTTCATGACGAGACACAAAAGGCTATGTAAGAAATTGGGCCAATAAAAAAATTGCAATGAAATTTCAGAGCTATTTCCTCTAAATTCTTAGAGAAAACATGGAACAACTAGGAATCATTTCAGGTAAGGAATAGCCAAGGAGTTTCTATTAAATGTTATAATGATAAAGACTAAGGACTCAGTGACCTCCAACTCTGAATCAGAGATAACTGTGATTGATGTCTGTCTGTGACAGATATTGAAAACAGAATTCTACCACTGCATCAGAAATGTGTGTCTGCTAAGAAGCAGAAGAAAAGTTCAACTACTTTCCCTTAACAGCCAAAGAAGTTGTTTTAATAACTCAAATTAAATCATAACCAGAAAGAAGATAACTGATGCACAAAAGGCATGAACAGCAAAACAACACGAACAAGCCGAATGACACTTAGTTTCCCCCAAAACAGTATCGCAGTTCCACATGGCATATTCTGCATAAATACTTCCGGGAGTCTTTAAAGAGTTTGTGCACAAAAAGGGTTTGGTAGAGATGTCATGCTGCAACTAAAATGTTAAAAACAATTTCAAGACCCTTTAGTTGAACTTATCCAAGATGTTGGGCCTGAAAAATCACAAAATTAGACCCAGACAAATACACACATATTTTTTTTTTGTTTTACCTTGCTGCGTTGTGATCCTGTCACCTTAAGGAAGGGCAAGGACAAGAAGCGAAATAGTAATAAGAAAAAGAAGTCCAAAATTTTTTACTGCAGGTGACTGACCAAATACATACACAAAACTGTCTTTTGAAAATATTAATACATTATTTAAACATACGTTTCACAGCTACAGGAAAAAAATAATGAGAAACAAATGAATAGGATCTTCTCTCAAAACAAAAAATTGAATGCTGAACAAAGAACCCATTAGGAGCACTAACAACTTCCTTATTGATAATTTTTTTCATTCGCCTCAATGACTTCCTGTTTATCAGTTTTCACACTTATAAGCACTAGGCTTTTGATATTTGACAAGTGTGTACAGGCTAACTGATAAAAGCTTATAGGAATGAATATTATTTTTTTAGTCAACAGTAAACCAGTGACTGTGCATACCCATAGGAAAAGGAAAAGAAAAAATCAGAAAAATCCACTGAAATTTGGGTTCACACTCAGATATTTACCAAGAAACAAAAATTTATATATAGAGTATATTACTTGTAACGGAACTGGACTTCTGAGTGATTGAAAAGAATTTAGCATTGACATTCTTTCTGCTTTCTTTATACAGTCAAATAGGGAATATGTACTTAAATAATTCAGCGCTATATTATGCAGCATCATGTAGAAAACACACAGAACATTTTACGTGTATAAAACAATGGAGTAAAAGTACACATGACCCAAACCACTCCTCAACAATCAGAACAGCACAGATAGCTTTATAGCAAATAAATCAGTATATTTAGAACTTTTTTTAAGAAATAATCAAAGTCTTTATTTCATGTTTCTGTGTTTTAGTAGAGATATGAAATGGAAGTATTGACTGATTTGAAAGACATAAGAGACACCTTTCAATGTCAGAATTGTAATATGCCAAAATACATTAAAATATTAAAAATATTTAAAAGCTAATTCCCTCAGTGCCCCTTAGATGAGATAAATTTCTTGCAAGCTCCATTTTATTCATGGAAAAAGAGAGACAGATCCCAGAGCACATGACAAAGACTCATCTCTTACACTTGTAATCAACTCATGTGTATATCCTTAAACAGTGATGATCACGAGAAACTCAACATTAAACAACAATAAATACAGATTTCCTATTCTCAACATAAACAAAAATCGTAGCAGTACTGATGAACAAAAATTCACATTTTATTAGGAAGCACTAATATATCTGTGAACATA
Source organism: Lichenostomus cassidix (assembly GCF_008360975.1). NCBI lineage: Eukaryota > Metazoa > Chordata > Aves > Passeriformes > Meliphagidae > Lichenostomus > Lichenostomus cassidix. The sequence goes on along the minus strand of NC_139483.1, from coordinate 44,147,028 downwards.
AAACTACTGTATGAATTACCAGTACTGAATGTAAATTACTACTGCAAAAAGTAGTATTATTTAAGAATTTTGAAAATCCAAAGTAAAGGTAGATCAGAATACTTTAAAAGATACAGTCTGTTATTATCAGACTTTTATAATTAGTCACTATCTGTAATATCTAACTAAAAAGTAAAAGTCAATGAGATAAATATGTAAAATCCACTAAATTATTCTCTAAGTAATTTTATGTGATAGTGCATGTTTTTGTTTCGCTACTATTAATCTGGTGACTCATATCTGCCATATCCAGCTTGTGACATGCAGTTCACTGGCATAATAAGCTGCAGTAAGCCATGAACCAAGAAACATAAATGTCAGCTGGAAGCTATGAAATAATGTCTAACATGATAAGAAAAACAATACAAGTATAATCTTACCTCAAAACTCTTTACTTCTTCTTCACCATCATCGTCTTCTTCATCATGGCAGCTCTGATACCATGTAGAAAGAAAACATTTACTGATAATTTGCAATTTACTGATAACAATTTACAAATAATTTCTCTTTATCTTCTTCACTAACTTAATTAAAACACAAAATTTGCAAAAGATATCAGCAAAGTTACCTTTGCCATAATGTCAGCATAAGCCATATACAGGAAATCTTCTTCCAGTTTGCTGGTTGATAGAGAGAGGAAAGGTAAAATGAGGAAGGTTAGAGTCATTATAGTAAAACTGAAGTGCCAAAATATTTTTAAACATCTTACAAACATTTTTACAGATTTTCTATGCCCATAACTAATTACAGAAGTATTTTTGGAAAATGAAGACTTGACTAACTTATAAAAATAATAAAGCATAGCCAGCTACAAATACAGTACTCAGAAATTCATAAACACCTTGCAGTAAAGTGAATATAGTTAATATTTCAATTATACTTAGAATATACTTCACATTCAGACAGAATATGACTGTCAATAGGGAGCATAGATAGAAGACAGAGGAGTAGTAAGTCCTGAACACAGGATCTATAACTGTGAAAAAGTCATGTTAACATCTCTTCACATACCACAAGCTAAAGAGGTTTGAGTGTAACTCAAACTCACCGTATGTTCATACGCACGTTTTGGCCTAGCTTATGCAATCTCACTTGAAAAGAGACATACATGACTTCAAATACAGGAGCAATCTGAAAATCTGCATACACTCTGTAGTCTCTCACACCATCCCTACCATTTTTCAGTCAAGGCTGTTCGACTGAATAGCAGAATAAGTTGATGTAAAGGATCAACTCTTTTAACGCTTTCATCTTCTTCTGGTGGTTCCTCCCCAGGTTTCTTTAGGGAAAAAAAGATTTTAAAAGTATTCCATTATCTATAATGAACAACGTTTTACTCTGTGCAATTTACTAAACATTAAATATTAACATATGTAATTTTGATTTGGATAACCAGAAGGAGGCAACTTCCAAGCAAAGCATAAAAAAATTGAACCCTGACTGTGTTTATGACTATGAAGACTTACAAGGATGATACCACTTGCAAAGCTTTGGATTTCCTCTCCTCATAAAAACCCCAGATTAACCCTCAACCCCAGATTCTGAAAATACTTTGATCTTTTACTCTGTTAGCCAGAACTAGTAGTAAACAGATGCCATCATTTACTATTATACTGTTTGTGGCTCACTATGTTAACCAGCTTCATCTGCTAAAAATGAGAATCCTCTGTTTCAAGTCTATGTCAGGTATAATGTCCACTGAGAAACTCTGAGAGACTTTGAGGGAGAAGAAATCCAAACTTGAACCTCACCAACAGTTTTAGACACAAGGAGTTCTATCTACCAACAAGAATAATATTGGCAGGATGTAGAATTTTAGATGACAAATCAACTATGTAACAAAAATACTATATACGATCCAATAATATATATAAATCCATAAAGAGGGTTCTTTTTTCATGTGGTTATTTTGCTTTTGGTTTTAGACAGCTCTAGTTAGTTTACTTTGAAAGAAAAATGTAGTCCTAAATACAATAACGTCAACCACCAAAGCAATGTTCTGAAAAGAATCTATACAAATCTGTCCTCTGACGTCTTGTCTTTTGGCAAAAGACTTTCAGAAAGTTTTGCCTATCAAGTTATTAAAAAATAGCTTCATCCAGACACTTTTTCCTATGAAGAATCTGCATCGAAAACTAGTTGCGTAAAATATGTTCATTCTTCCTCCTTGTTTTCAACTAGCACTATACACTAAAATACATATAAAAAGAATTCCATGTATAGATAAGACAGCACAAGTAATAAATTATTGTATTGTCATGTTATCTGTTAAGCAATAAGGATGGGTTGGCCCCTTGAGAGATACAATGAAAATGGACTGTCGTCTATTAAGAAAACAAATTTTGCATGCCAGATACCTGCGGGAATGCTCACAGATCTCTATGTGTACTACTCTTTCTGTGTGCCTATGACGTCCACATTTCCCACTCAACTGTACCAAACATGACTGTTTGCAGCTGAGAATTCACTTTAGTTGATATACATGCATAATGGTTGTTTCATATTCCACTCTATGATGGCCATACAAGGCTCATTTCACATTTTTCAGTATGTGACAATATTTACAGTACCAATAACAAGATCAGAACAATTATGGATCTCTTCCCCTGATCTTTATTTCAATCTCATTTAGAATGCTGACCTTTCTCTTTAATTAACTGGCAGTGTTCTGTACTTCATAATGTTATCAACCAGAATATCTCCCTAATTCTATAAAAACTGATGAAACGAAAGGGCAGAAGTTGTGTTAATGTCTTACCAGTTTTCATAGATTAATTCAAATTAAATGGAGGATCAAATTCGCCAATGACTGAGTTAAGCAGGACTCCTTATTAAGCACAGTAGGAACATTAGAATAAAATGCTTGTCTGACATTCCTGGGAAATAAGTATGCTTAATTTCCAATGTCTTGAAACATTTTCCCTATAGTTACTTAGGCATAAAACTAAAAGCTTTTACTGAACGTAACATATGAGTGTAAAACAAATAGGTTGGGTAAGTTTCATTTGTCATTTCTAAATCCTGAAGACTTAAAGAATATTATTTTATATGATCTAATATTGTCTATTAAACATATTGTTCTTACAAGTTATTACATCCACTAATGTCTACCAATAAAACAAATCAACAATTATGTCAAATAAGTCTAAGTGTTCATGTAACCTATTTATTTAAGCAGAATCATTTTTATAATTAATAAAAAGTGTTGAATACCTTATAATGCTAACACCAAACATTAAAACCTTGTTCCCTCAGAGGCTTGATTTGTTGAATCAGAATAAAGAATCAGCCTAATTAAGTTCCTCAAAGAGAGGACAAGTGTATACCTTTCTCTTTTAATACCACAAGTTGAAGAAGGAGTGCCACTTTTGCATAACAGACTTATGGACAGAAGATTCAGGGAACAAAACTGCAAGTTTAATTTCAGTTCTCTGCTTTTATGGGATGGGAATGTTCAACTCCCACATCCCAAAAAAAGCTCTTACCACAAGTCTGTAAATTGCCTGGATCTGGCAAAGTCAGGAAGAAGGTAGTTTTGACTGTATTTGTTCCTTTAAATTATTTTTACTTAGCAGAAAAGCATGGTCAAGTTGTAATTTACTAACTACAGAGAGGTAAAGGACAGGAATCTTGCCTATGGTTTCTAGGTCCTGGATTGATCCAGTGTTCTACTTAATATGTGAACAGTTCAGAAGGTTCAGACAATCCTTCAAGCATACATTAGAGAGCCAAAGCTCCTCCCTTCTCCCCTTCCAGATGATTTGTGCCACCATAGCCTGGGCTATTATTTCATCTTGACAGTTCAATAAACTTATTATTCCTTGCTACACCAGGGTATAGTTTCTCTAAGAGCAACTTTCACCAGCAACACAACCACACCTTTCATGAAGTCCACAAAGCATTCTGGGTCAGTTCCACAAAGCTGAATTATGGAACCTCAAACTCTCACCCTTCTGAGAGCGAGTGCACTAAGGCAGCAAGATTGCGATAGAAATTTATTTAAAAGACAGACAGAGTTTTGCATCCTCTTTTAAATGAAAGAGAGCAATGGAAACACACATAACTGTATGTTTGAGGAATTATAAGAGAATTCCTGTAGTTTTCTAATAAAGCATGATACAAAAGCCAGACCAGTCTGTTTCTGTCTTCTCTGAGACAGTACACTCAAGCTACCTGCTGGCAAGGATTTATTAATAAACTTTGCCAATAACTAGGCTCATTGAGGAGCCTTCATGTCAATGTAACCAAATTACCATGCTGGGTTATTTCATTACATGTACACACCTGCACATACATGCATGCATGCAAAGAGCTAGGCTGTTCCACTGCACACTCATGCTCCCCACTGCTAAAATACAATCTTCGAGACTGAACCTGCACTATTTAAAACACTTGCATTGTGTTGGGATACATGAGGATATCAGTTTAAAAGGCTGTATACAAAGTAAATATTTGTAGAAGTCTTGCTTTTTCACAATGCTTGATCATACATAAGGATGCAACAAGAAATTAATTCTACATGTGTGCAGGCAAAACTGAACTTATGTAGTCTGTGTTGAGCTCATTGCTGCTGATTTCCCTTTCACTATTTTGATGCTTATTTTCAAAACTGTTTACCACTTTCCTAGCTGGTTTTAAGCATAAGCTTTAAGCAGTAAAAGCAAAATAATGGGGTTTTTTTCTGATAGAAATTTTCCAGTTAGCTTCCTCTCTCTATTACAGAGAGCAGGCTCTTCTCACAATAATAAGGCCAATCTCAGACTGTGTTCTGTTGGACCTCCCAGGGACTGAATCAGTTCCTAGTACTCATTCTTGCCCAACCTGTGAAAGAACTGCCTTTCAGAGAGACAATGGTAAGGGATGACAACCCCAGACTTAACTGAAAATCACCACAGGCTTTTACAAGGCTAAAGACATGGCTCTAATACTTCACCACTGGGAAAAATCCTCATGTCCCTGACAAGAGGATTCTTTTGTGAAGAAGCATCAGTCTCTGACAGCTTCTGAGGAACTGATTGATCTCAGACTAGAATTCCTCCAGTTTCCTTTTCTAACCTTTTGACTTAAATGGTTTTAATGTGGATTACGCAGTCCTCAAATACACATAGGTTAGCTGCAAAACAGGAGGGAATAGGCTGTTCCAATTCTCCACAGGGCAGAAGATAAGAGATAGGGGAATGACAGAAATTGATATGTAATTTAGACAAAAGCTTTATAAAAGGTTATTGAAGTCCTGAAGCAAAGTGCTTGAGGGGATTTTGGAATTTCCATCATTTGCAGTTTTTAAAAAGCTGTCAGAGTTACTTGGTTATAGCTCATTCCTTTGGGTAGAGATAGCCTTAGTGATATCTGAGGTACCTCACAGATTTATAATTATTACTATACAAGATGAATGTTAATCCACAATACATTCCTATGACCCTTTCACCCAGACGTACTGCTAAGTCTTCTATGAGTTTGTCTTCAAAATAGTGTTCTTCTGTTTCAATCCAAGATTTATCATAGCCTTGAAGAAAGAGATTGACGGCTCGGTGTCTGAAAAGGGACATTTAAAACAAAAGCTGTAAAGTTTTAAAAAGAAGATTTGGTCAACATGAATTGCATTTAGCTTGAAAAACTGTCCAGTCACTACAACAATAATTTAAAAGGAAGGCAAAATTTCTATGGTCAAATATGCCAAAAGCACCCATTTTAAAAAAATTAATTTACATTAAAATGTTCTACTTAAAACTGTGTCCCAATAACTTCTAAAACTGATACCAAAATGTGGTAATAATGATTTAGGAACAGATAATAAATAAAGCTTTGAATAAATCTGAACATAATAAATAAACTAAATTGACACATTGGTGAGTTTTATTTTTTATATAAAATATTTAGATATTATTTTAATTTAAATATTAATATAACAGCAATTGATAACTTTGGACTGTGCTCAAATAATTGCATTTTTTAATATTCAGGATTGGACTTGAAATCAGAAATTGAAAATTATATTTTTTATTATTCTTTTCAGAAGCTAGAAGAAAGTAATTAAACCTAGGAAAATAAAGCAATATAAAAACTATATTACCAAGTAGTTTATTAATTACTGGTTTACATTTTTTTTTCCTTTTGATTTTAGCTCTGTATGATCATTAGTGCATTTGTGAAAGATAGAATATAGCTCTTACCTTGGCAGATTATACAAAGGTGCCATTCTAAAGCAGGCCACTACTGCTCTTTTCCTCTGTTTAGACAGCAGCTTATGCCACACTGCTTTTTTGGAACGCTGAGGATGCTCAACCTGTTACACAAAATACACATGGAAAAATAATGTGGAAATGTCCCTAGTGTCTGGACATAGTAATATTAGTAAAAATGTTAGTTAACAGATAAATGAAGTAGAAAAGCAACAGAAGAACAATAGATCAGAAAAAGTGTTCTAGACAGAGTTCAAGCATTCAGCCAAATCATGGAATCAGAATTTAGAAAATAAAGCAAAAATCTTCCTTTCCTGGTATGATACACATATTCTTCTTTTTTACTTCATTCTACTTTTTCTATTTTCTAGATAGAATACTGTGATCAATAACACCATCTCTCAGGAAACCTTAACTTTTAAGGCAAAGAATCTTCACTCATTTTATCTTTTATCTGTAACTCTTTACACATGTACAAGTAAATTGTACACATTCACATTGCCTCACACAATATTTTTAATGAAATTTTCATGGATACAATTAATATTTTGTAATATTTACCATGCGCAGCTATGATGGAAAGGTATTAACTTTAAAAAAGAGTGACAGGTACAAAGACTTAAGACTAAATCTTTTCCATGAATTTGCAGAGACATAAAATATTTCAAAGCACTTTAGCTATATTTTACAAAACTACAGCTCTATCTTAAGATATATTCTCTTTCTGCATCCTGGCTCCACAGTAGCATGACATGAAATTGTGTGTGCTCCATCTTTATCATTTATGCTTTTAGGGTTTTTTCTTCCACCCTTCACCCTTGTTTCCATCTGAAGAAAATTACTACTGTGGTGCTGAAGAGCACCTGAATACTTCTGTATATAGCCTGACTGGACAACTGGAAACTGTGATTGCAGGCTGCACTATAGATGACTCCTTTCTCACAGCCTATTCACAGTTTCTGTGATTTATTTCACATAACTTTCATAAAGATTATATCATTTGATTGAACCTATTCAACTGTTGTAGAGTTAAGGGGGAGATGACTTTTGGGGGCACCATTCGGTTTTTTTATGGAGGGTTTGTTTCTTTTACAAACAACTACGCTCCTCTGTGTTCTGACAGCATCAAAGAAGCCAGGGGATGTTAGAATTTCTACCCTGAAAGATTTGGCAATTCTTCCTTGCAAGAAAATCAAGCATCATATGTAAAATATGTAGTGGCAATTCTGATGTTTATGAAGACTCAGTATTCAATCCAAATTTGGTTATACAGTTTAGTGAAATACAAAAGAAATATTAATAGTTAAACAATAAACATTTGATTAAACACACAAAAACACTGACAAGTATTCAGTGAAATATATAACTGTACTTGTAAGATTAAACAGTAACAATCTTAAATAAGTTTCTTCTAAAAGATAAATACAAAAGAAAAATATTTTTTAAGAGAAAGGACAAAAAAAGCATTCACTGCAAACATGTTTAAAGTCACAAGAAAAAGCCAGCACTAATAATTTAAAAGTCAGACAAATCCAAACGTGAAAGTTAGGTAATTAGTAATATCTTAACAAACAATTATAAATCCCTCTATACTTTCCCAAAAGAAATAGCCTCGGCCTACGCAAGCAGATTTCTGAAAACAATAAAAACAAAAAAGTTAGCTCTGCATGGGAAGAAAATACAAAGAATGAACTGATCGTTGCCAGTACAATAAGGAAACCATTCCGAGTATGTATATATGGAGAACAGAGTATTTGTATGTAGAGAGCAAAGGATCACTCAAGACAATCACAAATACAGATGCAGCTCTCATATATTCATTCATTTTAAAGACACCGAATTTCCCACTTCAGTAAAAAAAGCTACTGAGCATTTGTCAATAGAAGATAAGTAAAGCTGTGAGACTAAATCTTTAAAATAATAGGTGCAAGGTAGTCATAAAAAAGCACAAAGAATTTACTTGACAACAAGTCATTGTCTAAGTCATATCAGAAATACTGATCTTAAATGTTGATATGGTATTATCACAATGGGAATCCATCCTGTTCTGTACTACTGCTAGATTATATATGGAGTGAGACTGATCCTATGACAGAACATGAAAAACATAAGGATCATACCTTGGGTTTCACTCATTTGAACAACTCCAAACTACACAAGCTTAACCAATTTATATACATGATGGTAAAGCCAAAATGCCAGAAATCAAGAGATTGAACATGCTGTTTGAACTTAAATACAAGAGTCTAATGCTGAATTATAAAGCTCCATATTAATCAACTTCCTTTCAGTTCCATCAGCTTTGATAAAACCAGGGTAACAGAGAAGACTTTCTGCCCCCCTCCCCCCCCAAATTTCTAGCTTTTGTCCATTCTCTCCTCACAGCAATTCTATATCCTTTCAAATCAGCACCCATTCTCCTGTCTCTCTCTCTCTCTCATAGGCAAACCATGATTGACAAGGATTTAGTTCCATATTCTATCACTTTTTTCTTGCTCCACATGTTCAGCAACAGGTAAAATTTAGTGACTCCTCCTCATTCCCTTCTGCCACAGTGTAAGGCTCTTGAACTTGCAGCAAGTCCATATCAAGGCTGGCAAACTATATGAAGAAGAGTTGTGTGATGCAACAGACAGGACACAGATATTCACATCGACACGCCTTCTGTAGGGTGTATATACAAGCACATTCACACATCTCTCAAGTTCCTATTGACTGAACCAGTGACCTCATCACAGCGTGGAAACTTCCTGACATCGGATCTGAAAACTTGCACCAAGCTTCTGAGTGAACCCAACTAATCTAAAGAGAATGCAAGAGAGCCTTGAATTCTCAAACGTTCTTTGAAAAGGGAAAAAAAAATGATGAGTAAATTTTATAAGCAGACAGTTTGTAGTCTGTGGTGTGCAGCCAACAGTGTTCATCTCTGCCACTAGGAATACCTTCCAAGTTAATGTCCTGTTTTTTCAGTACATTTTTAAAAGGAAAACACACAGAATAAATCTAAAGTGCAAAATAGGTAACAATTCAAAAAAGGAAAACTCACAAAACTAATTTATCAACTAGTCTTTGACCTGTAAGATGTACCAATATAGGAGAGTTTTTAACTTCAAATTTTAAAGAATATTGCTACTGGAAAGGACATTAAATAAAATGCAGAATTACTTAAATGAAAGTTATTGTAGTTCAGGTCACATGGGAAGCTCATATATTAACGCAAAAAATATTAGCTAATACAATAGAGCTTTGCTCCAGATTCTAAAGCCATTTGAAGATTCTGACAGAACTTTCTCAGAAAAAAATAATTCCTCCAATCTGCTTCTGCTGTTTCTTGAATGCAGCAAGGAATATATGAGTTGGCCAGACTGGCCAAACAAATTGTTGTTGGAGCTGCTGCAAACACACTGTGTGAAAGATATCACCTTGATATTGGACTACAAAACATAAGATTAGGCATGTAAACAGTAGCCATCAAAAGAAAGAAAAAAGGAATATACCATTAAATATAGCAGGTGACAGTATAAGTGAAAGGGTGAATACATTTATTTAGATTAAGAAGCAATGGATTGGTAAAATGTGTCTAACCTGTTCCAGGTGAAACAATACGTTAGCTATATCAAGGACCCTTTCCACAGTCTTCTCTGGATCTGAGGAATCTTCAGTCCTGTTTGGTAAATCTTTGTAAAGTGCCATCTGCCATCTAATGGCAGGATCCTCAAGCTGCAGGAGAAAGATTTCACAGGTGATTAAGACAAAAATCTTCTAATTTGTAGAGAAACTGTTTCAAAGGCCAACTCAAACACTTTATATGGTTAACCTAAGCCTTTACAAGGCTAACTCATACAGCATCTGCTACACTGTGAAAACAAAACAAGACTGATTTGTGCAATGTTTTTTAAGAGCTTCCATAAAATCATAAAGTGTTTTGGGTTGGAAGGGACTAAAAGCCTTCTAGTTCCAACCCCTCTGCCATACACAGGGACACCTTCCACAAGACCAGATTGCTCAGAGTCATATCCAACTTGGCTTTGATCACTTCCAGAGATGATGCAGCCACAGTTTCTGTGGGCAACCTGTCCCACAGAACTAAAACACTAATAATCATACAAACAGCAAATGATCATGGGTCAACAAATAGCACTGGCACCAGCAATGAACATAATATTTGAGGAAAAGTAATGAATATGAGGTACACAGCTATAACTTAGTATGCTGCCTTTCCCATTATTAAACCAAACATTGAAATTGTTGCTCTGCTGGTTGGGATTACTTAATTTTCAGTCATGGAAATGAGTAGTACTGCTCTTATTAATGTCTATTTTAAAATTTGTTTTAATTGTTAGAAAATCCTAATTTTACTGATTACTTAGAAAAAATGAATTCAAGATGCATTTGCTGATCAGCCTATGAGTTAAAAGAATTGTAAGAAGCAAAATGTTTTTTATTAATTTTTTCTCTTTACATTTAATTTTTTCTATTTAATTGATCTGTAATTCTCTGTTTTAAAATTAGCAATTACTTTTCTGTTTTGTTTTGTCTCCCCAGTCCTTCTTATCAACACTGATGCAACGCATTTTGCAACCTTTTATTGTGCCAGTGACACTGATGACCCATTTTTCTGAGAGCTGTGCCAGTGATCATTCCTGATTATGCAGTTACAGTTGAAGACCCACTGGACTGGATGGCTAGAGAACTTAGGAGACCAAACCCTAAACCCTACAGATTTTAATAGGGCTTGAACTCAACACTTACTTGTCTAAAACATCTTTGTGGATCCAGATTTAAATTTGTGCCTAAGATGAGACAATAATTCTAATTCACTGCCACAAAACATATTACAATATACGGTTTACTCAAGTTCCAGGAATGGTTATGAACTTACACATTTGTTCATTAATAGCTTATTACAACCTAGAAAGCCACATTTTGCAGGCATTTCTTCCACCTTTCGGCTTTTCCATTTCTTAACAACTGTCACATCCACAGTCTTTGTGTGAGCATTTGACTGGTTCATCATGAATGGATAGTCCACAAAAGACTTTTTAATCACAGGTGGAGATGTCTTTTGATCTGAGGACTCCTCACATTCTATCAAGGTACAGCTTTTTTGCATAAGTAGTTTTCTAAGGGTATGAGTAGTTGACATTTCAAGGTGTGAATTAGAATGGCTGGAAGAGGATTTTGGTGACTTGAGCTTCATCCATGTCAAAATGAATGCAAGTTTCGTCATCAATTTCTTGAAATAAAAGGCTTGGTACTGAGTAACAGCATGCAGGCATGCAAGGAAAGGAAAGACAGAAACAGGGTGAAGACAAATGAACAAATGTAGACAAAGGTAGACAAATGCATGAAATAGACGCCACAACATTAACAGCTAAAGATTCAGAAGGATGATTCGCTAACAGTGCAATACTCCAAAAAGGAATCTAGACAAATTACATTTTAGCTCTAACATAAATAACAGAATGTTAGGTGTCTGTGGGAAGTGGTTAACAGAAAACACCATTTGAAGAAAGAATATTGCTACAGCTTGGAGAAAACCAACCTTTCAAAAAGTGGTATTTTTCCTATATTTTTAAAGCCACTTTACACAAACATCATTATAACTAAGTTACATATTAATTCATAGTAGTAAATAAAAATTTAAATTTATAAGACCTTTTGGCCTATATTCCCATTATGTCTGAATCAATCAGACAAAAAAAGTGTAGTGTATGCATGATGGCTTCATTTTTCATAACAGGAAACATCATACTTGACTGTACAGTGACTGAATCCTAATGACATCACAGATTTATGGAATAAATTGTATTGTACTTGGTACATAACTACTGAATTTAACTTTGGACATCATACTTTCAAGTAATTAAGTTACACACATTTAGTGTTAACTCTAGAATGTGCCAGTGATAAATCATCACTTTGTCTGTAGTTAACTACTTTTCACATGCAGGTAAAAATCAGAGCCTTTAAAAGTTAATAAAGCAATATTTAAATAGCTATAAAATAAAGCTAACTACTATAGCAGTTTATCTTTGTCATCCCTGTCTTATGTGGTTCTCTTTCAGATTTTCTTCTTCCATCGAGAATTCAATTTAAGAAAATCTAAAGCCACTGCTGAAAAGTTTACAACTGGAAAATCCAACAATGTGTACTTTGGATTAGCTAAGATTACTTTTGTCTTAATCATCAAGGTGCTGTAAAATTGTATCAATCTAAGAAATTTAAAAGCACTTTCATTTTCATGTGGTATAAACAGAGGAGGTGTATGTTGCTTAACAATAGCAAACTTTTAATTGAAGCATAAGAAGTTTCTGAAGAAAAAGCATAGATCAAGATATTAGGATGTACCATTACTTCCAAGCAACAAAGCAGCAACAGACAGAAATTTCTGAACAGCAGAATGTATCACTGAAGAAACAAAATGGAAACTGAAGTAGTTAAAACAGGAGGACAAGTGTTAATACCAATTTGAAATGCCAGGCACAACTTATAACTGCATGGCTCACAAAACTACAATATACACGTACTGAAAAGGTCAGAACAGAAATATCTATCATTGCCACTAAGAAAACACTACGGAAGTTTATACACAAAATCACCTCACATTTAAGGGATTTATGTTCATGGCATGCACATGAACATAACAGCACATTGTTTAAGTACTGTTGCTCATTAAGATATTCAGAAACACTCCTTTCCTCCTAGCACTGATTGCAGTGGAATCTAGACTTCTGGAAGATTCTTAAATAACTTCTCAGAAAAAAAAAGCGCCAGATTTTCAGCTCAGGTGTTTACTCTCTTGGGACATTTTAATGAGCACAGGAAATACTAGTTTAGTCTTTTATAGAGGTGAATAAAACTTGGGGCAGGGGAAGGAGGTAGAGGACAATCCTAAGTAGAGCAACATCCATAGGTACTATCCCATCTTTCTTCAATAGAGGAGAAACATAGATAATTTTATTACACTTCCATATTCTGGCTTCTTTGTCATTATTTGAAGCATTTTTAGAACAGTTTAATTACACTGGCCATTTCAGGACTTTTCCCCTAAAGTTATTCACCTGGCACTGATTGGAATTCAGTAACAAAGGCCTATACTTTTTCCCAAAGTATCTTCTTTTCCCTGCGCCGAAAAGCAGGAACAAAACTGAGAAAACTGGAGATGTTTCACTTTACAGAGTATGCCAAAATGGCAGCTTCCTTTTAATTTACACTTCAAGCTGATACTAAGTAACTTTCAGCACTTTGCAGACTTTATCTCAGATAATAGTAGGTGGAGTTTAAACAGTGACAGACCTTCCTTCCATCTCCAATTTTGATTTAATGATGTGAATGGAGAGAGATTTGAAGGGCAATATGTAATTGTATATAATACATATACACACATTAAAAACCTAAAATTTGACAGATGACATGAACAAGTTACTTGACAGAAGAGAAAAAGGGACTACAAGTTATCCTAATGAACCAAGGCAGGTTGTCATTATACGTCATGAACAAATGAATTCAAAGGAAGAAAAATCAAATTTAAAAACTGCATTTAGATTACCTTGCCCTGAAGATGAAGATTACTGCGGATGACATCTCGTACTTCATCTTCAGTATCTTTCTGCCAATAGATTACAAATCATATAAATTAGGAAGAGAAGGTAATTAGGAAAGGTTATCATTCATTTAAATATCAACCTTGGGCTTCATCAGATGATGAATAAAATTGACAATGTGAAAGACTGAGAAAAATCTCTGAGACAAATGTTTTTTATCCAAGATCACAGGAGCAAGTTCTGAATAGCATCATACATAACTGTTCACAGTCACACACTAAATGTGAGTCTGAATTCAAATTACTAATACATGCATACTGAAAGTTTGATCAAGTCAAACCAGGAACATGAACAGAGCCTTCTGTGATTTGAGTTGTGTTTGTTTTGCAGACCTCTTATCCTTTAGAGCATTAAGTTCAGCTATCCAATGGCCATATAACCCACTAAAGTGTTAAAGGTATTATAGCTTAGGCAAGGAGTATATTTGAAATTACAATCACATTATCACATTGTGAGTGTACACCAAAATAATCAGTTTTAAATCAGTCTATCCCTGCAGAAGTTCTTGCATTCACATGAGAGTGACTTAAAGGACTTAGTTATGATATTGGGTATAGAAGTCAGGAAACAGCTAGTCTTTAATTTTATCACAGTCACAGAATCAACAAACTGGAAAAGACTTTTGAGATCAAATTTTAGCTTCATAAAATATAACCCACACTACTTTGCATCAAAAATTAAGAGAGAAAAAAATGACTAGATTATCGACAGAATGCTATCTCTATTCATATACTGATCATTCTGAAGTACATCCATACTAATCATATATTCAAACTGAAATGTTTTAAGGCATGAGAACAATATGTAGATAACTATCTACCATAATCACCCACTCTGCCCTTATAAAACAGAATTATAACCTTATTCTCTGTGCCATGCTGTAAGAATGAACACAGGGTGAAATATTCAAAGAATTTAATTAGTAAATATTTCTACCTTTTAGAAATGGAAAAAGACCGCCTACCATGCTAAATCGATTTTTGGCCAGTGCAATTAGCTCTTGGTCTCCAGGAGCACAAATGTTTAGTCCTATTGGAAGCAATCTCTTCAGTGCTGCCACAATGAGTGAAGTCTGCATAGAATACCGGTCACCTTTTCGCTTCATCTTCTTCCTTTCCTGGTCAGAAACTGCTGCCTGCAGAATAAAGATGGAAAAAAGAAAAAAAAAATCCAATATTAAATAAAAGAATTTTACCAGCAACTTTGTACTTGTCTCTGGTTTGACAATTTCCTTATTACCCATACAGTTGCAACCCTATCCATTGGAGCTGTCAATATATCGTTGCCAATATTTTGCAATGTATTTCCCAAATGACTGTGTTTTGAATCTCAAACCAATGTTTTCAATGAGAAAAATAGAAAAAACTTTACACTACCTTAGACATCTTAGATTTGGTGTCACTGATAAGGAAAGACATGTTGTTGATTTCATTTTGTACCACAAAGTTTTGTTCTTCCCTTTTAAAATTCTGGAAATACAAAAGATCTCAGTCAGAAGCATTTATATGAGGCCCCTGCCTAAATATACCTTAAATAAAAATATAAATTAGGTAGAAATCTGTAAAATTCACAATTATGGCAAAAATTAACAGGTGATCAACAACATCCTTGAATTTCAACTTCACTTACATGGCATAACTAAGGTGGTGTAGTTTGGGGTTTTTTTCCCATGTTGGAGAGAAGGAAATGTTTCCCTAGCTATGAAAAAGACATTGTAAAAATCTCACTCCTCTTCTAATTCAATATAAAAATTTTCCAGCTTTTCCCTTACTAGTAAATTATTCATTCTTTTTTTTTCCCCTATGATAAATTTCCACTATATTCAGATACTTAAGAAATTTTTAAATAAAAGACTGAATTTATGAGTACACAAGTAATTTCATTATCCAGTAACTATCTGCTGTGTAACCACTTCTTGTGCACAGTGTGGCAGTGTTTATAACAAATCTTACAGTCAAAATCAGGAACAAGTACAGAAGTTATAAGGCATCTTGTTCCCCAAACTTGAGAGGATTGAAACTATAGCAAGTAAACAAATTCAGTACAGACAACAGTCCATACAGAGCTCTAATGTCTGAAAGAAATTACACTCTTTTGGGGTTTTGATTCTTTGTGCTCCAGTATTAAGTGAATCACATTTTTTGTAACAGTGCCTACTAGGTGACTGACTAGGCCTGATTATAAAAAGGCAATGGGGTCAAAAAAACTGAAAAGAAAAAAGAAAAGAAAATAATTAGGACACAAAACACAAGTTTAGTATATAAGGAAAAAAAAATCAAAAAAAACCCACAAACCAAACAAACAACAAGCCCACAACAAACAAACCAGGAACTGTAAGAAAAATATCCTTTATCAGTTTACTATTTACAAACCATCTATCAACTCTTCTATTTTCTCTGCCATTTCAAAAGTGTCAGAAATCTGAGTTATTAATACCTTCCCATCTGCAGTTTCACTTTTGTCATTAAAAGTACTTTACAAGATAATTGCTAAATGACTGACCTACCTATTAAGAAACCTCATTGAAACAAGTATTTATCAAGGAATTACTTACATGAGACTTCGACCAATAAATGAAAACTTCAGCCACCATGCGGAACAACTCTTCTGCTTCAGGATTGGGCTCTTTCAGCCATTTTGCCCTATAATTTGGTAAAAGGGTGAAAAAGGGGATGATCCTGTCTTTATGCTTTGAAATAACTTTTCAACATTTTACAAGGATACAAGTCAAGAAAATCAATCATATATGTTTTTAATCCTTTCTGGTAGCAGTGGCTTTTTGATGTCCTATTTCAAAACCCTTAAAATCTTTTAATATTAATCCTAGTTCTAATCCAATAGGTTTGGATTGCAATTTTTTGTTTTATTTTGTTTTCTTCTCAAAAAGACCCCAGCTTCTCCTAAAAGTCAAAAAGCATTAGCCTGAGCCACTTCACAATTGTCAGACTCAGTAAAAGCCACTTTAATTCAGTGCTAGGCATATCAAGGGATAAGAGGTGATATCAATAAAAAGGAAGATTTTATGAGATTCATTGACCTATTCCTCTCCACATACCTGTTATAGTCCACAAATCTAATCAACAAAGGGTAGAAGGCATAGAGGTCCCGTGCCAAAGTGGTGAACTCATCTAGGATGAGCAGTTCAGCCTCCGACATGTCACCTCTGCCTTCTGCTCTTAGATGTTCTTCATCCGATACAACCACTGCTGCTTTTTTCTTTAGTTTATCCATCAGTGGAAGGAAGTGTGTCTTTAAGAGCTCTGGCTTCGCTTTACTTATGATGGGCTGGGAAAACACTATTTAAGGCAATGAATATTATAATATATACCTGGTCACAAAATATAACTAAAATCTTTTACCTTTTCTCTCTTTCTTGAATCTTATTTCTAGGTTACAGAGTCAAATCCTGCCCCCATTGAAATCAGCAGAAGTTTTGCCAAGAATTAAATGTGGTCAGGATTTCAAAAAGTCAATTCATTTTGTGAATTGAGGCAGAAAATTGCAACCTCACAGACTAAGCTTGCAAGATCACAAAACTCAAAATACCTCTTTACTGGAATTATGTCAGCATGGTATTTGTCTGCATAGTTTTACTGAGCAATGCAGAGGTTGTTTAATGGTATGGATGGATACATATGTAGCTACATAGCGCACACACAAGTTTTCTCAGCCACTGCCTTCTCTTTTGAATCTTGCTTTTTAGCCTGTGTGAGGTGGAACTGGAAAGCATGCTCTGGTTATTTAAAAACTTATGGAAACACCTTGCCTGTATTTCTTGTGCACATTAAGAAGGCTTATGAGACTGATTCAATCATTTATTTGAGACTTGCTAGCGTAAGCTTTTTGCTTTCTGCTAAACTACTCATAACTACAAATATGTGAATTAGCACTTCAACTGGACCCCCTGGTACAAAACTATTTGTAAGATATTGATACAATTACACTGAATTTTAGGCAGTTACACCTATTCTTAGAGTGCATTACCTTACTGACTCTCAAAAGACCAGGAATTCTGAATGTTACTATGAATGAAATTGCTACTACAGTAAATACTGAATAAGAAAGTCTTATTGAAAAACTGAATCCTCACCACTGAAGTGACTTTTCCTCAGAGATTATAACGCTGAGAATTGAAGTGTTTTTAAATGAATTTCAAGCTGTGCAGACAACAAAGTCAACATAACTGTTACTAAAATGACATGAGCATTTCAACATTTCATTGTAATGGATATGTTAAATATACACCTTCAAATGCATATTTTAAGGATCTACCATTCATACAGAATAGCAAGGGACTGCATAATGCCTGCAAATGAAAACTTGTTATAAAATAAAAACCGGCTAAATTACTACAGACCTTAAATTTAATATACTGCAAAATGCACATGTGAATATTCTTGGGAAGAAGAAATAGTCTAATGTACTTCTTATGTTAGTTATTAAGAGATTAAAACATAATGCTTACACTGCTTTTTCTTTATACTTCGCATTTCTGGTTCACCAAGATGAGTATCATTTAAAAATGTAAAAATACCAGTGCTCTTCTCCAGCTTTAACAGGTAAGTACAGAGTAATTTGGTCTGTGTGTGAATTTATACATTCTGAATATACACACATTTGCTTGTTTATTTATTTATTTTCACATCTTACCTGCTAATCTCTTCATCCAGGCACCTTCATCAATACCAAGGTTGTTATAGATGATTTTCAATATGTTACCCAACAGAGTGTTCATGTGCTCTGACGTCAAGGCTGTGCAACACATTTCAGCCTTGTCAGGGTTGTTCTCTGGTCCATGCTCCCACCAGTGTGACATGTAACTACAGAGCATAGGCAGTATGACTTCCATGATATGTGGCATTTGCGTGTAACGAATACCGGATTCTGCCAGTTCCACTATTTCTTCCATTAGCTTCACCAAGGAAGGAATATTTGGGCAAACCTCTTCTACACTAGTTGGCAAATTGAGAACTATTGGGAGAAAAAAAAAAGAAAAAAACAAAAAAACCAAAAATCAATAAACTGGGTCATAAAAAGAAAATAATTCTTTTCAATTGCTATTCCCTACAACTTTTGTTTTCTGTTTACATTTGCACCCTTCTGATCCAAAGGAAATCAACCAAAGACAACAATGAAAAATGTATTGCTTCATACTGTTGAGCAATAAACTGTTTATATTAAACTTTCTATAACTGAAATTCCTATATGAAAGTTTCAACCATGTACATATTATGGAATTAATTCAGAGAAATCAGATGCACTTTTCTATAATCAAAATAAAGCCTAAATTTCAAAATTACTTCCAGCATGAGTTTTGCAGTTGAGTGAACAAACTGATACCATGAAACATCTCTCAACAACTCATCAGATGAGACCTGGATTTCTAATGGAACAAAAAGAAACTATTGCCTGTTGTAACAAATTGAGCATATTTGAGAAATTGATTTTAGACGTGAATGTCTGATTGTAGATGTTTATTTTTGAAGTTACTTGAATTTTTAGTTCCTTCCTCTGAAAAGGCACTGCAGTTGCCTTTATTTTTGAGGCAGTTTCTTTCATTTACAAATAAATATCTGTAAGCACAACTAGTAGCTCTTGAATGTCATACTAACATACACATACAATGACATACACAGGTATTTATAGATCAAAAATTTAGCCTGCAACTTGTGAATACAAATTTCTCTACCAGCATTCCACAATTCCTTGTACTAATGCTAGTCTTTTTTGAAAAGCAGTATCTTCTCCTATTTAGACTATATTTTACACAGACCTCACAGTCTCCTTAAAGATTAATGCGATTTTGGAAAGTAAATTCAATTTTCTGCTAAAAATCATGGCAATTGAGTGGATTGCCCTTCCAGATAAATTAAAATAGCTTGAATATAAGGCAAGCATGCATAGCTGTTGATATTTTCAAGTTTGGATACTGCAGCTCATTGGAGAATTAATCTGCTATGCTCCCTTTGATAAAAAATAAAGGTGAAGTAATAAAAGGAATGCCATTATAAACTGGCATCTTACATGAACATACACTGTCATCTTTGTGTATCTGTAATATGACTCACACTCAGCCTATATGCAGAGCTTGTAAAATCCTACTGCAACATCTATTTATTGCAGGAATAGTTTGTGTATATGACCTTATTCCACAATCATGTTACTGCATAAGAAACATCAAGAATGGAATAAAAAGGTGTATGTAAAATAAACATACATAATGTTACTGGAAAGTATCTGTACTGTCTTGTATGTAAAGCACAATAAAAAGTGATTTACATCCTGCTCTGCAATTTTTTTTCTTTCTAAGGGCAAAATATGTATTTCATACAGAAAAGCTATTTTCCTTCAGTTGCAAGTATGTATGTTTCAGGGACCCAATATTGTTTATGTAAAGCAAGGAACCAAAGTTACTGAGGAGAATGAATAATTTTATGATCAAATATATAATATCTGAGGTACTAAAAACGGGCAAAGTCTCTTCATTACATCAATTCCAAAGTAGTATTTTGAGAATTGTATCCCAAAATAAAAATATCGGTAACATTAGGAATGTAAAATAATGTTTTATCAGACTTAGCCCATTGATTTAGAAAATAAAAACAACCAAGACACTACAATCACTGTAAAATGAAAGCAATAATACATGTCTTAAGACATGCAGCATTTATAGTGAAGTCATGTTTTCATAACCGTGATGTGAGTTTCTGGAAATACCTGCTCTATCTCTCGCATTCTTGGTATTGTAGATCGAGTAGATATTATGTTTGTTCAAATGAGTTTCCAAAAAAGCCACTGGAAAGGCACCTGAGAAAGCAGCCAAGCACTCTCCTAGTGCTGATCGTTGCCTGTGGATAAATAAACACCATGAAGGGCACACGTCTTTGACCACAGAGACACGGAATGGGTAAGGTTGGAAGGGACCACCAGTGGGGTTCCCTGGTCAGTGATGATTGACCACACCTTGGGGTTGTATTCTAAGATGAATGCATTTCAAAGAGATAAGGCACGGCATTATTAGGATCATCAGCACAAGAACACGTAAAAGAAATTGAATTCTAGCAATCTTCTGCTAATATATGAATGAAATGTTACAACAGAAAATGTCAAAGGTGGCCTACACTGCTTACAGAAAATGAACAACATGCAGGGGAAACCACTGTAATTGTAAGAATGCCTTCTGTTCTATTACTTTCCTCTCAGCTTTACTGACTTTATAATATATACTATTGAAAAAAAGCTACCAGATAGAACAAGAGACCAAAATCAAAATCTACTATCATTTCAGTTAAGTGATATTTCCTTTTTCTGAGAAATAGTGATAATCACTTCCATGCTTAGTCTAGTATGAAAGTCAAGTACTTCAGTGAGTGGAAAATTTATTCTAATGAACCATAACTCTGAAATTTTATGACAAAGGCATTGTTTTAATGTCTTCAAATAGATGACATTTATTTGATAATCAAAATTCTTTGTATGTCAAAATTTTAAAAAGCCTATTTCTAGGAAGAAGCAAGTGATGCCCTGTCACTTAACTTGGGTTCTTCAGGGGACATTTAAAATATTCTTTCTAATTTTCACATGAATTGATCATAGCAGAATTTAGAGAGGTGACAAATCCCTAGCTGAGACCAAATCACACATGTGACAGAAATCCAAGAGAATCTGAACCCAGGAGAATTATGAACTTTCAAATTAAAAGGAAAGAAAGACCTCAAAACGAATCTTGTGATTTAACAAGAGTCATCCTTGGTCTACAGTTTATCTGTCTTGCAAATTTTAGATTCTTACTAGATCTAACTCATTAAGCCTAATTTGGTTAAATATAACTTCATTTCCATTATTATTCATACTGTTTTCTCCTTCTTCCTGTTTTTTCCTTTTCATTAAGTCTTCACAAACAAAACATACGTCCATCACAGACACCTGCAAAGAGCATGCTATGTGATTTTGATTGCAATAATGGTTGCAATCATTCACAAAAATTGTCACACTGATATATTTTGTCTTCAAAACAAATCCCAAATCCTTTATTTGCCAAATAGCAAAATAAATTCATTTTATATCTTTAATGAAATTAATGAGACCTGATTTTCCCCACATATGTATTTTTTTTACTTAAATACTGGTCCCAACCATTTTTCACATTGTTGCCTATGATATCATCACCAAGTAAGCAAGGCTATGTCATGGGGCTGCTCTGGAGTTGTGCACAGGTCGATTTGCTGGAGTGTAATTTCCCAGACAGTGAACTTCCTAGATTACTGCTGCCAATATCTGAAATGCATGGATTCTGTTTAGCCTTTCTTCAGAACAGTATTAGTAACTAAAGTGCAACAATTCAGTTTTAAGAAACTAATTTTTCTAGGTATCTCTATTTTTTGATCAAACATGGCTTGCACAGACCAAATGTAACATAGAGGGGGGTTAGCAGATACTGAGATGTATAAAAATGAAATTATAAAGCCTCATTTACCAGGATAATTGAGCTAGCAAAGAAATAGTGTTGCACAAGTGACAAGTTAAATTAAATGTAGGGTAATGAGTAAGAAATACATCACAATTAAACATTACAGAAGGAAGAATATAACAATTACTGAGCTGAATGACATAATTTTACAATGCCCTACTTAACCCTCAAATCAAGTGCTATTTATTGTAAAGTCAGATAACTTTATTTCTAATTTTTATTTTAATTAAGAAATACATTTTGACAAACATATAATGTAACATTTCAAGTGTATTATGAAAAATGCATCAGCATTCCACTTAACATATGAGCACTGTTTCTTCTCTCAGGATATCTTTCCACTAATATTTTCCTCCTATATTAATTTCTGAACTGCAAATTCATTATGCTAAATATAAATGCAAATATTAGAAACAGAAGAACAATTTTACTTCTTACCTCTCTACATAGATACTCTTGCTGGTTCCCAGAGCATATAAACTGGCCAATATTCTGTAACAAGAGACCTGAACATCTTCCACTACAGAGAAGAAGAAAACTATATTTACAAAAAGATTTTTCTTTGCAATGCATTGCCATAGAATTAAAATAGATTTCTTTAGACAATACCAGAATCAAAAATACTAAGCTAACAAAGGCAATCCACAGAAATTGCCAACTAAATGCAAAAATTCTTTGGACCTCTGAGTGCTATACTTTTTACTCAAAACTTCCATTTACTTCAATATCATATTAACAGCTAAAACAGCAAATCTATTTCACTAGTGCACTAGCTTTATTAAATTAATGGCATACCAACTCCTTACACATGGCACCTTTACAAATAGAACACCACTGTGCAAAATAAAGGCAAGCCTGTTAAACAGATATTTAATTATTTTAATCACAGTTTGTACTTTTTTTTAAATTAGGCACTGATACCAGCTAATAGCATGTACTAAATTTACACCTTAAACTTACACAGGATTAAAAAAAAAAATAATCCTTTGTTTTAAAATTATCAAATGATTCAGTCCCAAAACTGTGAGAATAGTCTTAACATCTATTTGAAAGAAATGTTTTTGTAATGCACTCTGTAGCAATGACGTAACAGTGTAAGCACCATCAAGAAGGACAACACTCCCATTTTGCCATACATTTTCTTCGTAGTCCCTCCTACAGTACTAATATCATCCCCCAACATGCAATGAATGAAATATTGAGTAAACAAGGCAAGACTTAATGAGCTGGGACAGCCTACAAGATAGTGTGTCAAAGGTACACAGCCTGGCCCTTTACTATACCATGATTTTAGTTCAGATCATCTCAGAGTTGAGTGCTTTTACATCATAATAGTAGTCTCAAGTACATGATCCACCTGCTACAGACTAGTAACTGTAGTTACTGTAACTAGTACTCTTAGGTACAAGCACCAGGTCAGGATGCTCAGGATGCAATAAGATAATCTTATTCTTAACGAGATGTAAAGAGAAGCTGTGTGTACGAAAAATCAGTCTTTCCACTATGCTCTAGACAAAATAAATAGACGCAACTTAAAATTATTATTCTTTTTTAGTTCATGAATTCTAAATATGGTGTTTTACACCAGTGTGATGTATATAAAATAGCTGGACACCAACTTAAGTGATAAAGCATTGAAAATTAAATATAAAGTTCTAAAATATGGAACACCAGAGATCAAAAATTATACAAGGTATGAACATGTTAATGCCTGAAAAAGTGGTTTACTATGAACAAACTACTTTTTCTGGACCATCATAGCCTCCTGGATTTTACAGAAATAGTTTAATGAAAAAAGTGGATATTTACACCTCATAACATTCAAATCCAACAACTCCAATCTTTTTAAGAGTTCTTTTAATGCTATTATGCAGATTCTAGAAGAGAAACATTATAACTTGATATTCTTTTCCTCCAGGTGCTTCTCTTGGATTTTCATTACTGAGCCAGCCATATAGAGCAGGACTTCCCCCTTTAGTGCCATCTGGACAGTGATATTTCTGTGAGTTCCTAAAATACGTAAAATTAAAGTTTGGTGTGCAGACTGCAAAGTCTGCAAAATTTTGGGTTTGGGACAATGAAGGACCACTGAATGTACTATAATCAGAATCTCTACAGAAATCCCATATACAGGCTCTCATATACATTCCCTTCTCTGATGTCTGAATTCCTCGGGAGCTCCTTCCACTTTTCTCTTTTCCTTAGAATTTAAGGACTGACCCAGATTCCCCTGGGTTTTCAGATAACTGAAACTGAGTCAAGGTGCATGTATGATGGTGCGACATCATTCTTGAAGTAAAAAGTTATTTAGAGACAGAGTAAAGACAAAGTAACTTACACAAAGCGAATTCTCACACATGAAGAAAGTCACAATAAATCTGTGATAAACTTATAAACAAAATCAGTCCCTCTGACTTTCTAATTATGGCCACATCTGCTTTAATATTTATTCAAAATAATATTTATTCAAAGTCCACTAAAACCTGCAGCTTTTTGGTTGATTGCAGCAAATGTTTGATTGAATCAATAAAGGTTTGTCAAAATGACATAGGATTTGTCCTTCTCTAATAGAATTGAGGGTCTAGCAATGTTTACTGCATGACACTACAGCTATTTTTATGGCATGGTCCTTCTACATGCATATATGATAACATGATACATACATATCAAATCTTCCCCAAACTGGTGCTGTCCGATATGCTCAAATAATGAAGATAGCACTGGCAGGAGAGCAACTGTGGTATAATTAATGATTTGTGTAACTCCTTTTGGTTGGTTTCTGCTGTGTGTAAACTGGCCTTGCTTAAGGTTTTCCAGTGTTTTCTCCAGATCCTCAGCAGCATTGTCCAAAAATGCTCTCAATGCCATCCTAACAGATTCCAGACCAGTTTTCATCACAGTCCTGTTTATAGCACATAAAAAGAATGAAGAATATTCTATTAGATAAGCATGGAATAAAGCTTCATCTTAGAATATAAGAAGTAGATAATAGATATCTGAAGAAAAATCTTTCATCTTTTAATATGGCAAAATATCCTCAGAGCAGAATAACTGACTGAAAACAAGTTTCATAGGTATTGTGCAGATCACAAGGATATTTTACATATTTTCCTGCTGAGCAAACAGCCCTTCACAATTCATAAATTGATTTATTTGCTTTCATAGAGGAAAAAAACCAAAAAATGCCAAACAGAAAAGAGAATTATTAAGCCTGCAATTTCTGACTCTAGAAAGAAAAGAACTGTCTCAAGATAGAATTCAGAAATTCTTCCCAATTATGACAGTCACATTTCTGTCCAGAATAAGTGTGTTAGAAAGGAACGAATAAAAACCACCACATCTGCTAAACTCAAATAAATAAATAAATAAATAAATGCATTGATTATGTAACTATATCACCATAAACAACTACGTAAAGATACAATCCAGGAGAATTATTATATTATTAAATATATGATTGAGCTTATTTACAGATCCTTTGCTTAAGGAAAGTATCCATTTAGGCATGTGTGAAACAAATCAAGGTGGTGTTCTTTCATAAATTGAGTATCAGTCCAGATTTTTTAGTGTTTGTTTATTTAAAAAAGTGAATATACACAGTTTCAAGAGCAACACCTTCAAACTTTCATGTTACCTCCACGAATTCCTTAATCTCCATCTGGAGCTATTTTTACATCTCTATCAACAGCTGAATTAGTGACCTCCATCTGTATCTGTATTCCGTTTGGGTGATTGTACAGAGTATGAACAATTTAAGATAAAAACCCCAACATATTGCAAACTAAAGGATCACCATGCAATAGCTGAGCCATATTAATGGCCATGATCATGACTCCACCTCATAGCAAATGGAACATAAAACTTGTCCACTGCAAAGATATAGAGAAAACAAGTTATCTGTGCATAATCCAGCCAATTTTTTTGCGACTAGACACAAAGTGAAAAAAGTTATTTCGTAATTTCCATGCAGGCAGTTTAAACTACCATATTTTGTTTTAAAACTGCAAAGATCAAAAAATCAACTATCAGCACAGATGGTTGACTTTACAGTAAATGAAAAGCAACACATTACCCTCTAATAGATCAAGGTTATTTCATCTATAATCTTCACAATAATAGCTCAAGCAGCTCAATTTAATATAAAAGTAACACTGAATTCTATGCAAAAAATTTGTTTTTTTCAAATTAGAAACTGAATTAATTTTGCAAAAACATGCTATGAGACAAATTTACAGTATTCCATGTGCATTTATATCCTGAATTTTTTGATTAAACAGTGCAAGCAAAATTTAATAAAATATTTCTAACATTATTGTGGTTTTGAGAAAGTCACATCATTAAATCAGATAAACTAAAAGCCAGAAGTTTCTGGACACCACTGATCCATACTGAAACTTAAAGTAACCTACAAATAGTGTCCTGTCAAACCTTAGTAATTAACCTCTGTTGCAATGGGAATTCTTTTCAGCATTGTAACTCCTTGAGTGTTGAAATTCTGCAGCCTTACACAGCCAGCCCAAATGTAACTGCACATTCTTCAGTGATTTTCCTTGTACTTTAGAAAATATAATTAGTATTACCTCGCATCCAAGGTCTGTCCCAGTATGTGAAGACAGTTGACTATTGATGTTGCATCATTTCCTAGAGAGGGAGGAAAATTATCCACCAATTAAACTTTGCATAGCATATAGCATATTGACATTGCTAACTGTACTTCTGAGTTTCATGAAAGAATAAATGACATACCAGAAGAGCAACTGAACTTCTGCATAATTTCAACATTCAAGTTAAAAACATGCGTTTTTTTTGTCTTAGCCTTGTTTACACAAATGCAGTAACTAGAGGCAGTAAAGCATCTCTCATCAAATTGCTGAGGCAGCCAAGATGGAAGCACTTAAATGTGGGGTTAATTAGAGCTGCAGTGTATTGTCTGGTATTTATTTGATTTATATAATTTTTGATTTAATTAATTCAAGTTTATGCAAACATTTATCTTACTACTCTCAGTAACATAAAAGCTGTTAACTTTCATAAGTTGCTATTGCAGGAAAAGAACACTTATAGAAAACGTCATTAGAAAGTGAATTCCCTGGCATTTCCCATAGGCTGCAAACATTTGTAGCTTCATTGGGCGTGGTCCACGTGAAAACCAGTCTCTGACACAATATACATATTCCATAATTATTTTTTTCCCCACTTGGGTATGTAAAAAGAGGACTTATACACAACAAGCCTTCAATGCATATATACATCCCAAAATGTTGCCATGTACAAGCCTCTTCCCTCTAAGATTATTTTTTAACTTGAGGACAGATGTGGGCTACAAAAATTTGAACTACAGCCTATTTTTTTTAATTTATTTTTAAATGAAACTATGCATTGTTTTTGCATAAATTCATTTAAGTTGATTTGCTCCAATTTTAAATGAAATTATGCGAAAATAAAACTGCCTTTTCTTGCTTCTGTTTACATTTTCTTGATTTAAAAAAAGTGGAAACAAATTGAATGTTTAAGACAGATTTCTGAAAAGACTTCTATCTGCATACAGTGATACAGCGTACTAAATTTTCTCTCTGGTGGTTATTTCTTAAAACTATAAGCAAATATACATGTAAAATTATTAATTGTTTTATTGAAGTAGAGATAAAAAGACAAATGAGAAGGAAGGTGTGGGAGGTTTGTTTCAGCACGGAGAAGCTGTTCTGTGCTACCAAAATTAGGAAATATTGTTTTGGTGTTCATCCATAGCAGATTAAACAAACCTGAACCACAGCTTCCATGGCTGCCTCAGCCAGGCAGCCCCACCTTTTTTTCACTGGCACTTGTTGGCATGCAATGATACAACAAGCAGGTAAGAAAGGTGATGTGACCTAAAAAATAATCCTACCAAAATCACCACCCCAAAGGATTAAGGGTTTTTTGTCAGATCAAGTTTTTTCCCTTATTACTTTGATGTTCTGGTGACAGGAATGTCAGTGCTGATGGAAAGAGCACAGGACTGTGCTAATGACAGCAGGTATGGAAAGAAGTACTCAAAAGAGACCAGACTGTGGATTCTACCATCACAGAATCATAGAATGGCTTGGGTTGGAAGGGACCTTAAATATCATCTAGGTCCAACCTCCTGCTGTGGGAGAGACACCTTCCACTAGACCAGGCTTGCTCAAAGCACCATCCAGCCTCGCCTTGAACACTTCCAGGGATGGTGCAGCCACAAATTCTCAGCAACCTACTCCAGAATAGAATGCATTGTTTACTAGAAATTTAAACAGTATAAAAACCTGAATCAAACTATTTACACAAATCCGTTTTTTAAATTTGAGAAAATATAAATGAAAAAGCTCAATTCACCAAAATTATTCACTAAATTCTTTCCGTTTCAGCCCAGTAAAAATAATGAAAATGATTCAATATACTCTTCCTGATGTACAGCTAGAGCTCTCAAACAGTAAATTGCCATGGTCAAAATCTACTTTCACATTGTAAAGAAATAATGATTCTATGCTGAATGAAAATCCCATAATCTAAATGACACTCTCAGATATCAAATGTGATTAACTATTGAAGTTCATTCTGGAAGACATGCATGCTTAATTTCCCATTTTATCAAACTCCTATATATATCTTAAGCTACACAACTTTCACAAATGATTTTCATAAATGCAGCTGTATATTCAGAAGTACCATTCAAATTCACAATAATATAAAATACCTATATAGCAAAACTATATAGCATTTTGCTATTTGTTACAGCAAACTCCACACTATCCATAAAAATCATTACTGAGGAAGTTTTTCTCACAGCAGATGCCTTCAAAATACACAAATAAGTTCTAGGCCCCAGCAGTGCTCAGTTATGAGCATTTTCTCCTCTTCTATACAGTCATTGTCTTGGGTGGAATAAGTGCAACTTTCTTGATCAGATTTTCTCACATGGTGCAATGCATTGTCAAGGGAAGGCAAACTATAAGGTGACATTGATTCGAGTTAACAGGTCCACAGCAAACAACCCAGTCATACTCCGTAGTCTCACGACGACCTTGACATGATTCATAGAAAAGCTACTGTGTTGGCATAAGGATTTTGTATTCTGTTAGTTACTGCAGTCTAGGAAATGAGTTAGAAAACAAACTACAGCCATAATGGATACTCAGCTGATCCTATCCGACTTATCTCTTAATGCTTGAACCCAGCCAATCAACAGGAAATAAGCAAGATGAGATATGTAATAGAAAATATGTTTTCTTTAGTACTGAAGAAAGTTGTATTGACTCAGTTGTTTAATTTCAACCATGACCCATTTGAGAAAAAAATTCTGAAAACCAACTGCACAAATAACAAAAAAGATTTCCAAAATTTTAGTAGTATACCTGAGCTAGTTCATTCTTTGAAGAAACAACCTAGGGTATAAATCATAGCTTATGTGTACATTTGTGACATATTCCACCCTTCAGAAAAAGCTACAACAATGCCACATAGCTGCAGAAATAACTCCATTCCTCCTAGGAGCTTTTGGCTTTATAGGCAAATCCACTCAGCTCCTCCAAAAACATCTAAAAGCAATTATCACAAAAAACCTTCTGATCTTTCTTCTCAGTTTAATGGTTTTCATAATGGTCTGTAAGATTTTTAAACACCACACTGCTGCAGCAAGTTCCTTCCCTTAAGTTGAATGAAATATGCAGGAATTGAATTAGATGCATGTTATCATAATCAAATTCTAATTCACCCAATTCACTAGATAATTACCCTATTAGGT
This sequence comes from Lichenostomus cassidix, assembly GCF_008360975.1. NCBI lineage: Eukaryota > Metazoa > Chordata > Aves > Passeriformes > Meliphagidae > Lichenostomus > Lichenostomus cassidix. The sequence continues at coordinate 44,116,971 of NC_139483.1, read as the reverse complement.
ATATTCATGGATGCTGAAGTTTGCACTGCATCCATCATAGAAGCTATGTATGCATAGGATGTAGTATTCCAACTCTCCTAGCACCACGGTATAAGAAAAAATTGCAAAGTAAATGACTGTGCCATACATTGCATATAATCGACTTCAATTAAGGGCATAAGACAAACACCAAGCTCCTGCCAAGGTTACATAATACCAGAAAGAGATTACACATGCGTATGTGGAGTCAAGCACATCTGGGAATAGTCAAGAATTCCACAGAACATTACTAAGCATTTCAGCCCACTTCAAATTTTCCTTTATGACTTTCCAATACAAATGTGCAGTTCTGATAGTTAAATGTTTTTCCCATTTAAGAATAACATAACAAATCAGTAATTTTCATTTACCTAGCAAAATTCTTTAACAGGATAATGAAACCCAAATATTAGTTAAGACACACAGAAAACTAAAAAATTCTTCCCCCCTGCCCCCAGATTGAAAAGTACAAAGGCTTTTTATTCCATCTAAAAAATTCTGTGATCTACCAGTCTAAACAATTAGTGGTCTGTGTAGACCATGCATTTCAGCCATGCAGCATGCAACAAAGCAGCACTTAACACAATGCAAAAATGGCAAAGAAAACCAAGTGATGGCCATGCTAGTATTTGTCAAGGGTCTCCTTACCAAACAGTGAAATCCTATGCCTGACAAGAACTCCAAGTTTGCAGAACAGGCTGAAGACAAAAGAAAAATAAAAGAGAAGAGAAGGGAAAAGGAAAAAAATAAGGGGGGGGAACAAGAAAGAAAAAATAACAGCTGATATATGAGCAGGAAAAGCAACATGATGTCACGCAGAAAGAATCAATTGTCTGAGCAGAATGTGGGACAGAATACTAAAGAAAGAATTTTTAAGTGCATATCCTTAACAAACATGGTTAAATAAGCACATATTATAATTAAAGAAACAAACAAAAAAAATTAAAAGCAAAGCTAATTAATATAAAAGCGTTCTATACAGTAACCCACAAGGAAATAACCATCAAAGCTTTAAAAAGTAAAATGTGGTCATTGTGCTACACAGGATACTACTGACAATTTGAAAACAAAAGGAAAGAGAATCAGATTAGCTTAGGTGTGTGATGGCAAATGTTAAACTAGTTCAATTAGAATTTTGTAAACTTGAACACAGCAAGAATTTCTTTTCAAGTAAGTTTTTTTTTTAAATATTAACCATGAATATTTGCCTCTTATATGGTTTAAAACAATATGATCAATGATTTTGTTTCACATGTTTGAATTACTTTCTGTGCTGATGAGTAGCACTCCATTGAGAACAGAGTGAAATTTTGTGTTAATTCGTAGAAGCAGGAGCAAACTGCCCAACCCAAATTGACCCGGCCTCCAGATTTAGGTGGAATTAGACCATTCTTCACTATCTGGTTTGGTGTGAGAATTTTCACCAGGAACATCCATTTTGGTGTTATTATTTTATGCTGCAAACCCCTTCATCTGCTACAAATGACATGAACAATATCATGCCATTTTATTGAGCTACTTAATTTATAGGCACACTGGCTGTTTATTAGCCTCTGATTTAAAAGCAAAAGGTAGAATGAGCATGTCTGCACAGCCTATGGATGAGATCTGAACATGTTGTTCCATTGACAGACGAGAGCATAGTGTCAAATGGAAACATTTATGTCCAGAATCACAACAGCCAGGTTAATGTGGTATTGAATCCAGCTAATTAGCCAGTGCACAGTGATCCACTCTAGCAACAGCAACTGCTCTCTTTTAGAAATGAGTCTGCTTGGTGCATGTACAGGGATCTCTGTTCACTTTTTATTCTATGATGCAGACATATACTATATATTCTTTAATGACTATCTTGGTTCACCAAGTCCAACAGGAAAAGCTGTGGAGATGCATGTTAGCATCATACAGATTTTGTGTACATTCTAGCTACAAATAGCCCACCAATCTATCTAATGTTCCGACATGGAAATGTTTCTCAACTGACTGTACCATTCAGCAGATCCTTTCACAAAGTGAGACTGAAACTATTATCTCCAGTGTATTTAGTTGAGGTTAAATAAATCAATAAATAAGTCCGAATTGCCAACACTTAGATTGATGTTCAGAACCAATTTCATGTAACTGCAGCAGTACAAGAACTTGTAACTTGGTCAACTGGATAAGAAATTCAAAAAACCCAATTATGAAGAGGCTGGTTACAAATACAATAGAATATAATGCCACCACAGTTTAGGAATAACTCTGACCTATATTTGTCAGCAAAATAGATCTGGGTTTACTGTATTTGCTGAACATGGAATCATTATTGCATATGCTAACAGCATCACTGCATTATCAATACACAAAATTATACTCTTCCACAGATTAATGAACGCAAGCTTATCTTCACTGGAGAAGGAAAGCAGCTTAACTTGAAGTAAAGTCTATGTAGGAGGTGCACTCAAACAAATCTAAAGAGAAAACTCAACAGAAATTCTGAAATTCAGCTTTAGTAAGCTCCCTAGAATATTCTAAGGGAGAAAAACAAAAACACAAAACACAAAAAATGTTTGGCATCTATTAATATGGCCCAAAACAACCCTTCAGGAGATGGATCATACAATGTAGTTTCTACAATCTTTGTGCCTTGATAATTAAGAAAGAAACTGCTCAATAGGATTAGTTACAGTTATTATTCATCCAAGGTTTCCTTGTATCTGTTTTCTTCTCCTTGGCTGACACATCTGGATGGCAGGTAACCCAATCAAGTATGGCAGCAGCTGTGATCTTTTGGAAGGGCAATATGTTTGGGAATCTCACACAGCTATAGAGCATATGTGCAGAAATCCTAAGTCTCTGTGCAGCAGGTTTGCTGATATATTTGACATATTCCAGATTTAGGGAGTTTATTGGCATGACTTAACAACTGTAAAAATACTGTTATCCAGGATATTACAGACAGAAAAATAGCAGCTCATAGACTGAAAAATTATTTATATGCATGCATTTTTATACACTTTTTTAATCCCTTGAAGAACACAATTCAGATAAGTTTCCAGATCAAATCAGTCCATGAGATGACATTAGGTCAAGGCAGCCATTAGTTACTTGTGCTTAGTGTTTTGCTAGAAACTTCATTCAGTAGTCACAGTCTTGCAAGCCCTGCATGTCTGTGTGATCATCAACTGGCTGTCAGCCTCAAAATACAGCAATTCAATATTGCATGTTTCATGCCCAAGAACTGCCAAGAAGGCAACAATCATACATGCACACATTACAGGTATTCAAGAGGTCTTGTGTGAGGCTTGTAATCCACCTTACTAAATGGGAAATGTGGGTTTCAATTCAATCAGAACCGAAATAAAATGAAAACATATCTTAGAGAGATGGTCTTATGAAAAGCGTAGCTTTAGGGAAAGAATCAAGTGAGTATTTCTGTGATATTACTACTCTTATCAATATTTATAAAATTAAATATTAGAAAGACTGCAACTCCCTTATTTTTAATTTTTATGATGGACATTAATGATGAAATTTATTGAAACTCAGCTACAAATAAGTTTGGCTTTTAAATCTACCAAAAACTTCTGCAGGAATAACAATTTCATTATATATCTATTTCTAACAGTGAAAACTGATACATAATTGTATAGCCTATGCCACAGACTGTGCAAGTGCTCTACTGTTGGACATAATGATAAATTTAAGTTCCTTGCATGCTAAAATCATGACCTTTTAAACAGCATATAATAATAACTCTGTACTCCTCTCCATTTTATACAATGAATTTTCCTAACAGGAAAAGAGAGTGAAAAAAGTTTGTGTGCACATAAAATATTTCTATGCCTACCACTTGTCACTTTCCCATAATCAACTGCTGCTTTTTAAAGACAAACACACATATGCATAGACATTAATATTATTTTAAGCTTTACCTTGTCACCATTTCTTTCTCTTTATTAGAGGCATGGCCTCCACTGCTGAGAGGCCTACTTGCTGAAGATAAGAAATACAGGCGATGATTTTTAAAATATTGATCAATCAAAGGGAGCACAACCTGAAATTATATCAGAAAGAGTGGTTATATCAGGATCTTCTTTACTATGTTCTGTATTATGCTTTGTAAGTCACAACTAAAGACAGGAGATTTCAAACAGGTTTTCTGTTTCAAAACCTCTATCTGTTTGGCTTTTTTCTTTAACAGCTGTTCCTCTGAATTTATTTAGTATTCAAGGCACTTAATAAGTCATCAAGAAAGGCAGCAGAAGAAATCTTTACATAATCACTGGGACTTGTCTGTAGTTTTTTCAGGAGGAGTACAAGGCAGAAGGTATAATTTAATTTTATCTCACAATCAAAGATTTTTCCCATACCACATAACCAAACACAACTGTTGTTCTTCCTTTCTTTTCATGTAGGTTTAAAAAAAGTCACCTACAACTGTCAGCATGCTAACAGCACTTAGTTCTAGATTTTTCAAATAAAACTCCCAAAAGAACCTCATTCACTAAGGGCTTGTCCACAGAAGTTTTCCTGTTTACTTCCTGTGGTGATTATTACTCAGTGCCCACTGCAGGTGTCAGCCAGAGGGAGATCCAAAATAAAGAAAACATGAATTGCATCCTTTTTGGAGCATGGTTCACAAGAAAGTGGAATGCTAGCTTCTGAGTCTGTCAGCTTGCCAAATGGAACTATTCTAAGGTATTGAAATTACAACTTACTGCAAGGATACCAGGGTTAGAAAATGCTGCTAACAGTTAACTTCTCTTATTCACTAATGAATTCAAAAGGTATTTTGAATATGCAAATATTATATAAGCTTTTACATGTGAAAGGCATAAGCAGATGTTCTTAGTTTATAATGTGTAAAATCTTTACAGAAAAAGAATTGTGCTGAGAGGAATCTCATGACTGTCAGGGGAAAGGGGAAGTGAAAAGTCCTGCACCTGGGGAGGAGTAAGTCCAGTTACCAGCACAAACTGAGGGCTAATCAGCTGAAAAGCAGTTTTGCAAAGGACCGGGGGGTCCTCAGCAGACAGCAAACTGACCATGAGCCAACAATGCAATCTTACTGCAAAGGCAGCTGACAGCATCCTGGATTGCATTAGACTGTACTTGTCAGCAGGTCCAGGGCAGGGGTTCTTCCTCTACTCAGCACTGGTGAGACCACATCTGAAGTGCTGTATCTGGTTCTGGGCTTCCCAGCACAAAAGAAACTTTGACATGCTGGAGAGAGTCCAGTGAAAGGCCACAAAGATGATTAAGGAACTAGAGAATCTTCCAAAGGACAAGAGATTGAGGAAGCTGGGACTATAACCTGGAGAAGAGAAGGCTCAGGAAGGATCTCATCAATAGGTATAAATATCTGAAGGCAGGGTGTAAAGATGGAGCCAGGCTCTTTGCAACTGTGACAGCACCAGAATCAATGGGCACAAACTGAAACTTAGTAGGTTCTTTCTGACCATCAGGAAATGCTTTTTTAGTGTCAGGGTGACTGAGCATTGCCACAGGTTGCCCAGAGAGATTGTGGAGTCTCAACCCTTGAAGATACTCAAAAGATGTCTGGACGTGGTTCTGTGACACTGCTAAGTAAAGGGCCCTTCCAACCTAAGCCATTGTGTGACTCTGTGATGGAGTCAACAGCACAGTTTTAAAACAAGATTAATAACTACCATGACACTGGTAAATACACAGCTGTGTTAATTCCAATGAATATCGCTCACATTTGCCTTCCTGAATACTGTAAAAGAGAAAATTCTCCAGATTTAGACTAAGACGGAAAACAGAAAATGTACAGAGCTCACGAATACCATTACATGAGCAGTTGCATATCATGGAGCAGGAAATAACAAGAATAATAAAGATAATCCTGAAAGTTTACCACATCTATACTTCATCCTACATTGTTTTCAAGCTATTTTTATTACTGCTGTTTTTAATTAATAAAATAATTAATTTAACACACTATAACAATAACAGACACTAAAAATATGTTCTCACTTCTGTTATTCACTAGGTTGACAAAGAATAAGCAAAAATATACTGTACTTTGGCAAAAAACTTGATTTCTTGTTCATATGGGAATTGCTCTCCTTTGCCTCTGCTGCCACCATCTGCAGAGAGAAGAAAAGTAAGTTCCCTGTCATATATCCTCATTACAGTCTACTCTGCATTTTTCTTAGGAAGTGTACACTATAAAAAAACAATACTGGTCATCTTTAGATGGAGATTTAAGGTACCTCAAACAGCATATGAACTATTTAAAGTGGAATTTTATGTCTACCTTGTGAGAGGAAAAGTAACAGCAAATGAAATGCATAAAGTATCCAAATCTTCATAAAAGTGTAGGCATCTTGAGGACCAAAGAGATACGGATATTTTTGTAAGATAAAGATCTGGTGCGATTTATCTTGTCCTGTTGCAGGTGACAATTTGGAAGCCTAAACTCAGATTCTAATGAAATACATTTCTCTGGTCATTTGCAGAAGAGAATTAACCAATTTTCACTCCTCATTTGTGAACTTTGTACTAAAGAACAAAATGGATGGTTAGATCTACCCAAATGAAATCTAAATTACTTCACTCTCCTATTACTATAAAAATCAGAACCTCTTCCAAAATAAAATCTGGTACAGCTCCCAGACTATTTATCATTTATTTATTTCTTCTTTCCATTCATCTATTGAGGGACTCATGACTCAAATGGTATTTGTTCTACCAATGTTTCTAGTGTTTCAGTATTTATTCACTATTGTCCTAGCAGTTACTCCAAATTTATGATGAATCCATGGTAATCAGGCATTAAGAGCAGAAGTAACCTGATGAGTTATCAAAACCAGACTTTTGCTACTGTAAGTTACAATGGCATATAATAACTCATAAATTTGACAAATTTACACATTAAAACTAGATTTTTTTTTTAGATGAGCATTGATTTATTCAATCTCCCTGATGATCCTGTTACTAATACTGTCATTTACAGCATATATGACTAGGAGGCACAGTATATGTTCTGTGTCATTGCAACTCCCATGGTCCCAGCAGAAGCTACATCTGGCTAGTTTTTTCAGCTTTTACTGATCATGTAAGAAGCTGACTTTGGTCACCAAACTTTTGTGGTTTTTTATCTTCACCAAAAGCAGATAGTTAAATCCTTCATAGCACTATTGACAAAACATGTGCAAGGTGTTTGTGAAGGAACATTCCCACTGTGGGAGTTTGCTGAAGAAGTTTCTCTACTCCCTTTTCCAGAGAAAATTGCAGAATGGCCCAAATGACTGGTTTCATTTGCTCTCTGAAAATGGGATTACATGTGAATAGTAACCATTAATACGCACATGTGAGAGATTATAGTTTTGTGTATAAATGCAAGGAGGCAGCTAGTTTTACTTTTCAAAGAATGAAAGTCATAAATTTGAATCTAATGAATGAAAATGGGAAGCTGGAATGAATGGCAGTCTCATAACTCCAAAATTCATTATCTTCATCAACTACAGGAAATTAAGGGGGAAACTAGTCCAGGAATGTACCAATTTTTAAAAAGTTTTCCGGTTTTTTTTATAACATTGGAAATCTTAGTAAGTAATTGTTATAAAAAGTGTGCAAGGGGTACTGTACCAAACTCCAGAATGTACTGATGGGCTTCATCCACATATCTTATAAGCTGCTGAAGGAAACTGTAGGCAAAGCGTTTCTCAATGGAAGGGGTGTCTAATTCCAGGTCCTTAAGCCCTCTGTAAAAAGAAGTGAGTAAATTTTTACACATGCAGAAGGACTCAAAGCAATCTTACCTCTCTGTGTAATCCACATTTTCTCTAGTAATGATTATGTGCTTATTAATAAAAGAATAGCTATGTAGCACTTGTGCAAAATCAGAGGAAAACCAACACAAAGTGACGGAATCGATTTTCCTGCATGCTGCATCATAGTTACTAGTCTGACATTGAAAACACATCTTCCTTCAACAAAAATGAATCTCCAAGGCATGAATCCATGACATGGGCTGATGTCCCTAGCAACAAGCTGGCACTGACATAAGCCTTGATTATGCAGGATCAGGACTTAATCGATGGCACATGAGAAGCTATTCTCAAACAGCAAGGGAATCAGCCACACCTCATCGCCCCCTGCCAGAGGCACCAATATCGGTACTCAGCTAGGCTGCAAGTTTAAAAAGTATACTTGCCTCACACATACTGAATGGAAATGCCTATGTCAGTGCACATTTCTGCTTTAAATTAAAACATTGATGATGGTAGGATTCACATTCAGAAAAAGAGATCCTGGAACTAAAACAGCTTTTTCAGCTGTTGATACCAGTAAGGGTACAATAATGTCTGCTTGATTAAGGCTATCTGATCAAGGATCTCCTCAATGCAAAAGCGGGTAATAAAAAAACCACAAACAAGAATACCTAGAGACACAAATCTGGTAGATAAAAGATAAAGGAGACAATGCTGGAGAAAAAAAAAATCTCCCGTTTACCAATTAAGGGACCATTAAGAAACTTCAGACACAACTTTGGAGAGGGCCACCTGAATTTTGTAAGTCTTAAAAGTAAGGGGCATTAGGATTTGGATTATTTGAGGCAGCTCAGTACACAAACTGTATGGGGGCAAAGGCTCAACAAAGAGCAAACTGGAGAAGAGATGAGAAGATTTAAAAATGTCTGGTCACATGTAAACTGTGGCCTGTCGATACAGTTGACTGACTGACCCCTGTACCTCATCACTAGAATTTATCCTATATGCTTATTAAATGCTTTCATACCTATATCTCTGTGTAGTACCACTCACTATACCATGTGCTGGCTGTCAGGAGTAAATGGCAGCTACTGGCAAGACCAGCATGAGTGGATACTGGGACAGCAACTGGAGTCAGGCTTGGGGTGTAGGTGCCCCCAGGTCTGTGACAAATGAGGTAAATGAAGGTCTCAAGCATCAGTAGGTGGAGAGGCCACAGCTTTGGGGAGCATCTCTATGGGCCCTGCATACCTCGAGCCCAGAGCGGCAGCTTCAGCAGGGGAGTGGCACAAGTGCATTTGGTAGTAGCCACCGGAGTCAGACAGTCAGGGGCATAAAGCAGCGTCTGCAACTGCAGGAAATGGAAGTCCCAATTGCCTGCGTATGGGGTGGGAATGCTGTGGTCCAAAAAAATCCAGCCAATGTGAAGCAGCTGTGTCAGTAAGATGAGTGAGGGCTTCTGTACCAGCTGCAGTGGGACTGTGGGTCACAAGCCATGTGCCTGAGTGCCACATGCTAGGCAGGGGGCAAATGTTTCCACTTTCTTTTAACCCAGTTTGCATGAGGGTGCAGAGACCTGAACAGTCACTGTCAAATAAAGACTGTAAAGAAATGTGAGCGTGTTATTCTGCAGACTATTCACTATTATTGCATTTACACAGTGGTTTGTTTAATTTTTTTTTAAATCACTTTTTCACTTTTAAAGTATTTTAATAATACTGTAAATTAACTCAATTGAATAAGCTGTTTTATCCAACCAATTGCCTCGAAATTCCTTTAGAGAGGGACATGTGCTTGAAGATGTGCATGAACCTGTAACTAAGACTTAGTAATTCCATCACTTGTAGAAAACTAACACATTTACTAACACTTGGATATATGGAGACATCTCAGAAAGAAAAAGCAGGCTGCGATGTTGAGAGGGAAGGCAGAAGACATACAGATACCTCTGTTCATGCCTTCCAAAAACCCTGCTACTAACTCTGTAATCAATTCCTTCCTTAAAGTGTTCTATATGAAGAAGCTTGTCCTTATTTCCAGGTACTGAAACATAAAAGTGATCATAGAGTTTTGCTTTGATAGAAGAAACCCCAACAAACAAGCAACAACAACAATAAAAAACAAAAACAAAAAAGGGAAAAAAGCCCAAAAAACAAAAAACAAACAAAAAAAATGCCACAACCAACCAAACCACAAAACAAAATGAAATAGACCACTCAGGACTATCAGAAACCTTCCGTGACATTATTACTGAACAGAGAATTACCTGGAGACAACATATCCATTAATCTGTAGAAATTTCAGAATATCCTGTGCTTTTTCTCTGTCCTTGGCTTTTTCTTTGGCTGTGAGTGTATCATAAGGAACAAGAAGGGGATGGTTGCCTCCTCCTACTAAGGAGCATCAAGAGAATCAAAAATGAGTTAGTTATCTGTTGACATGGTAAGTCCCAGTATGTAAAAGTACTATCACAATATTACACAGCACATCACAGTAAAATCTAGTCCAAAATAACAATATACTTGTCTGTTTCTCTACACAGACCTTAAAAAACATTCAGATAGAAAAGTTAGATATGGTTATGTAGTTCTAATATATATGCTACAAGTACCAGCTAAATATGCTGAACCTATTGCAAAAACTCTTAAAGAAGAAAAAAATGCTTAACTGTTACAAACATTTATTATAACTACAACTTCATTTAACAAAACTGAAAATATTTAAATAAATAACACATAATTTCCTAAGGAAATCAAGATATTAACATATGTGTAGTTCTGCTTTTAATCATTCTAATGACAGGGTTCATCAAGCTTAGCAAGATATACACATATCGAAAAATATATTAAAGTGATACAGTTCTAATTTATAGTAATAAATTAAAGACATAAAAATCAAACATGGTTCACACAACTGTCCATCAGGATCAAAAGTATGTTGCAAAACCAGAGGTAAACAGAATAAACTTCATTGTACTGCTTACAAATATCTGATGTATGGATATCTATTGAATGTAAATACTTAATTTGGAAGGAAAATAACGCTGCTATTGTTAATATACATATCTGTATAAAGATCAACATTCTTCGGACTTCAACTTCTAAAATCACCATCACATAACATAATACAATAAATTCCCAAGACAATTGCTCTAAAACCCCAGGAAACTGTAGGAAAACTGTAAGATCATATTTACCTCTGAAAAAATACTACAGGAAGTCTTTAATAATAATAATATTTTTTAAAAGGAACAAATTCCCTCTGGAATGTTGCAGTGGCTTTAGCTCAACTGAGCGTCCCTAGCAGTGGCATTTCCCCACAGGACGAATCATGGGAATATTTACTGGAAAATAAGGAGATATATCCCTGGATGACTTTTTTCAGTTTCATATTCTGAAATTTACCATTAGTTCTGCCTGAATCCATTTAAGTACATGCCAAATGATAACCTAGTGAGCAAGTCTGATGGTGGATAGGGTTTTTTGTTTCATTTGTATTTGTCCTAAGAAGTACAGTCTTTAACACTGGGATGATTGGATTTTATTCTATTATCACCAACATGATGTCATTCTACCACATGACTGCTGAAGACAGATATGCAAAAATGCACATAAGTCCACATTATTGTTTTGTTCTTTACCCATGGGTAAAAAAACATTTCAAGACTAGCATATGAAAAAACCCTCACAACTTCTGAAGGCCAAGTTTTTTTCAGCTGACAAATTCATCTACTTTTCACACATGAAAATTCTCCATGATAAGCTTCTTCCTCCATCACTACAGCCACCTTCAGCCTTCTCATACTGCACAACTCAACAAATGCTATACAATATTCTCACTGAAGTGCTTCTCACATGCAAAAATCTGCTTTCAAAGCTGTGAGATGCAGTATATCCATTGAAATATCTCATCTTTCTGTAGCCTATAATTTCCCAAACTTGGCCCATCCTGAGGCTGCTTATCCTGAAGTAAGTTTTATAGAAAAGGAATAAAACAAAAGTTATATTAAGGGGGAATATAATTAAAGGAATGGCAATTTAGAGTGTTTATCAAAGGCACTTCCAAATGGAACATTATCTTTTTATAAAACCTTAACTGCTATAACTTTTCTGGAATCTTACAACTTATAAAAACCCAAGCACTGAGGGAAAAAAAAAAAAGAAAAAACAATCAAGTTTGGTGCATTCAATATGAAACTAGACACATTCAGATAAGGTAAAACCCTAGCTTCAGTCACTTGCAAGTGAGAACTGGTTGTTTTCTCCATGTGCAAATATGGCATTATCTGCAAAAAAATCCCACCAGCTTTAACACAAACAGAGAAATTATTTTAACAAAGTGGAAAAATAGTAAGTTACACAATACATGAGAAAAACTTTTCATTTAGGTAAGCAGAGATCATGAAGCACATGCAAGTTTTGCATGGAATCAAGTATCTGCTCTAGGTTTGCCCTCTTGTCAATTCAACACATAGTATGTGCAGTACTTAGTAAACACTCTTTAGATCTACCTGCAATAAAAGAAGCAATACAAATGAAATCACAGTCCATTGGGTAATAGTCTGTAAGATTAATGCTAGAAGGAAAATGGATTCATGTGGCTTAAATTTATTTACAACCTTTGAGCTTCCTTCCCTTGATATATTTGAACTGCTAAACTAATTTACCAAGAACAGTTACACTTGGTACTATAAAAATTTTCGGGCTCTAAAAATTGCAATCAAGAATAGATACTTTGTTGTTTCTTCTTTGTCAATTTATATTTGCTTTTCCTTTTCCTTCTTTTTAATTTTTTCTCAAATGCTTAACCTAAGGTGGTCACACAAAACATAAAATACTGTAAAAACATATAGTTAACATTACCTTTTGCTTCAAGCTCCATTTTCTTTTTCTTTGCCCATATGTTGTGGTAGTTTTCAGCCATCATCTCAGCCATAGCCTGAGGAAAATGGAGAGCTTAGTGATATGGGCTGCAATGGTTAACACTGAAGAAGGACAATTTTCTGGTTGATATCAAATAACAATGTTTGTTCTCTGGGAAGTTTAATACAATTACACTGCAATGGTTCACTGGAAAAAAGCTTTTACTGAAAAAATATTAGATAGAATTTGTGTAGAATCAGCATAGGTATGAGTCAGGAGCATGGTGCTGAAGAAAGAACTCCTAATACAGCAAATAATGAACCACAAAGAGAAGAAGTCTAGAAATAGTACTGGGGTGTTAGATGGGGGACTTCATTCTCAAAACAAGGCCAACAAGAAACCTCTGACAGCCTTGGACAGGGAAATAAAGAACAGCAAGCCAGAGGATTGAATCACCATTGTTACTAATGGCCGTGGCAGACTAATTATGAACCCATGGATATAGCTTCTTGTGTGTGGATACCATGCACATTTGTGTGACCACACTGTTAAAAGCACCAACCACCTCAGAGCATAAATTAGTCTACATATTCTTTCTATAAAAGAAACTCTTTCAGACTGGCAAACTAGAAGCTAGGCCCCAAACTAAGCAAAACAGAGAAGCTCTCCAGTGTCTGCCTAGCAGGAGCTATTTCAACATGAAACAACTTTTTAAGCCCACGTCTACTGTCCTCCTGGTCATGTACTCTAACTGTAGACAGTGGTAAAATTTTCCTCAGATTTCACTTTACATTTCTTTTATGAACCTACAGAAACTTTCTCATCTTTAGTAAGGATTTTGAATAACAAGTATTTCTCAATACCAGTTTCTTTATTTCTGAGAATACTCATGAATTCAGAAACCTTTCAGCTATATCTTACTTGTCCATAAGACAATTTGTTTCATAAACTTTGTTCCAGTAAATACATTATGACACATATCTCTTCTGTATGGTAGGTGTCTTCTGCCATGCACACTCTGATCGTGGTGTTTTGATAATCCCAGTTAGGAGCTTGGAAGGATACAGAGTAGTCTATAGTTAATTTTTAAAACTTAGATCTCATTTATACCAAACATGTTTAGATATTTCCTCAGTGTCTGTATCAGGGCAATTCATAGCTGAAACTGCATTTTAATTAAATTTGTTTAGCTTTTAAATAATAGATTCTGAAGCTGGTTTCCAAGACCTCTCTTGATAGGGCAATTGAATCATAAAGCCAACAAGCTCTGCCTAAGGGCTACAGAGGAAATACAAATACTAACAAGTGCTAGAGGGAATAGCATAAAAAATAAACAAGGACTAACAGAAGTTCTAATTCTCTTTCTTGGTGATTTGTGACAAGATGGTTACTTTTATCTGCATTTGGTTTGTTGCATCATAATACTGTGATGAAGTTCACATCATGAGTTGTTTCCTGAGCATTACACAAAGTCTGCAAAGTCGTTCAACTATACTGAGTTTATACAAACGTTAAATGCCATAATTGTAAGGAACCTCTGTCATCAGTTTAAAATAAGAGTGCAATGACAGAGGCAGTTATTCAATTATCAATTTTATGAACTCTTAGGAATGATCAGCAATCCACTGCGAGTTAATTGGCAGAAAATTCTTGCAAAGCTAGTCAGCAATCTAAAACTGCTAGGACTATAAAACTGGAAAGTGCAAGACAGAAGTCAAGGAGTGGAAATCCAACGTGAGAACTTGGTCAGAGGCTCAATAGTGTGTATTCTGCACAGTAAGTCAACTAATTTACTACAACTGCTTGTTTCCTGCACTGTGGCAAAGCTCAGTATGGGCAAACTTAACCCTGTGTTTTGGGAGTCTATTGTTGTCAGCTTTAAACACCATGTTGCCATCACTAGACTCACTAGTAGCACAAACACTCACTTTAACTAATTTAAAACTATTTAGTGTATGTTTACATTACATGGCAATTATACTCACAGGAAATTAGTAGACTATAAAACCTAGCACCATACTCCAGCAAACACCATGAAAAAATCCTAACTAATGACAGAAACATAGGTTATCAACTAGAACATATTGGTCCAAAAAACAGCAACTTACTGAGAGATCGGTCAAAATCTTACCCCTAATTCCTTCATTCTCTATTGTCACAACACTTAATGTAACAGTGGTTCCTGATTCTTATTCCTTCATTTTAGAGAAAAAAAGAGCATTGACAAAACATTTTAGAAAGATGGTGGAGAAATGAAAGAGAAACAGAAAAAACTGATGCTGCTAGCTCTTCTAAACACGATTCTCTGCAAAATGACAACTGTTCACAAAGTGAGCTGAGAAAATCAATCCAGGACTAAAGAAAGTTCTGAAGTTTTTCAACAGGAACTGTGTTTTTTAAGCAACAGAGTATCAAAGGGCAATCATGAAAAAGACCAAAAAAACCCCACCAAAACCAAAGCGTATCAAAATAGGTAATATTTTGCCCTAAATTGTTCAAAATAAGCTAGCAAAACAGACAAAATTAAATTGTAAAAAAAAAATAAAATAAAAAGTAAGCATTTCAGGTACTTCTGACTTACATGTAAGTCTCTGGAGAGGGTGACATTGCTCATGTCAATTGCTCGAGGAGTGTAACCATGGGCTGCATCTACAGAGATCTGCATGACAAATGTGCAAAACAGCAGAGTTATGCAAGCATTTAACATAAAGAAGTTAACATTGACAAGATACTGAAAGTCATTAAGGAACTTCAAGAACAAGACACTTCTAGATCTCTAGAGACCAAAAGAATCCTATAAGGCCCAGCTGAAAATACATCAGAGGTGGTAAACTCCTGTGAAAATTAGGCAAAGGTCAACAGAGTTTGTTCCCAAAGACAGATGACAATCAGACATAAAGCCCTCTCATTTAAATACAAATTTCACATGAACTCATTTAAGGTTTGAACTTATGGTGGATAATGATAAAGTTGTGATTAACTCTCTGCATCTTCTAGAGATTCTTTTTTTTTCTCAGCACGCAAAATCTCATATAATCTGGTTTAAGGTGAATTCAGGCAAAAATCAAACTTTGAATTTAACTTTTCAACCCTGTATCTACTTTTAAGACTAGAACCGATAAATGGTTCTCTTTTACCTTCTGTCTCTCCTCCCCCCTCAGAAAATATCACCCTTTTTTTTTAATTCTTTCTCTTTACTGTCTAAATGTGTCACATGTTTGTTCATTACATTGACGTAAATTGTCAAAGAAGGATAAAAAGTGACAGAGGTTCCCTGGATGACAAGCCACTGCCACAAGAATTGTGGTTAGAAAAGGGGCACTGATAGTCTTTATGGATTATGCAGTAACATAAATCTTGCTTTAAAAACAAGTGTCCAGGCTTTTGTTCTTATGTGTGACGTTATCATCATATGCATGTATATGAGTATATAGAGCCCTAAAAATTCAAAGGCTTCCTTTCAAAACACAGTTATTATTAACAAAGAAAACCACAACATTCTTAGCAAAAGGGCTCACTTGACTGGTTTGAGATATGCGACGCGTCCGATTATACAGTGCCATGGAATCTCCCTCTCGTGTTCTTTCAATTCGCCACCCCCATGCCAGCATAGTTTTTAATGATTCTTTGATTGGCCATCGATAAATTTCTTTCTCCTAGAAGAATGTACATGCAATAATTAACTTGTTTATTCTGTATCTGTACAGAGCAAAAGAACTATTAGACTTTTTCCTGGTTATACTGAGATGCAAAGAAATACACTGAATATAGCCCTTATGGACCAGGGTCATTGAAATGATGCAAATAAATCATATAAGATACTAAAAGGTTTATTTATCATTTCAGAAGCAGGCAGAAGAATTCTAGCCATGCAGGAAGCTGATGATCTCAGGGATAACTATGTTAATAGCATTCCCAGACATGAAATCAAAGGTGGAACAGTAATTATCAGGAATAACACAGTGTTTTGTCTGCTACATGAACCAAAACCATGTAATCATAGAATCATAAGCAAGTCTGTGTTGGAAGGGAACTCTGGACATCTTCTGCCTCTACATTCTGTTGAGGTCAGATAAGCTACATAATTGGGCTATCAAGATTAGGTTAAGCAGGTCATGCTATATCATGTCTTCAATATGCAGGTGATTTCACCACTTCTTTGGGCAAGTTATTCCAATGTTTAAGCTGTCAAGATAAGAAGGATTTCCAGAAAGCATTTCTGATAAAGAATCTTACAGCCATTGCCTCTTTTCCTGTTACTGTGCACCCCTGTGAAGAGAATACATCCATCCTCTCCATAACTAATGCATAGTTACCAGGAGACCAAGACCATATCTCCAGCAGCTTTCGCTTCTTCAGGCTGAGCAAACCCAGTTCCTTCAGTATTGCTTTATTTATATGAAGTTCTCTAGATGTCTGATCATCTTTTTGGTTTTCTGCTGGAGACCAGACAAAGCCTAAACCCTAGTCTTCCCTAGGCAAGAAGGCATTCCTGTGTGATCTTACTGCAAATATTTACTGGCAATATCACGCTTCGGTTTCACCGTAAGTTATGCCACATAGATTCAGCCATGTGAGAAAAAGTTTGAGTGGTCTGTTTATCATACAATAAAACCCTTCCATATCTTTGTAGGATTTTGAGGAAATCAACAACTATGCATTAGCTGGCATAGAATAAATATTTTTATCTTAAAATTATGTAAACATAAGGTGGTATTTTCAGTGATATTTCAGCTACCTTGGATCAAGCGTGAACAAATTCCTTACCTTTTCAGACAGTAACTTATATTGTTTCATTAATGGTTGCACTTTTGCAGATTCAGAAAATGTTTCACCATATGTCCATCCATTGGCAAACTGGAAACAGTAATAAGGATAAAATAGGGAAAAATGATGAAAAATCCTGTTTTTACTGGTAGAAATTAACTGAAAAATGCTTCTGCAGAGCTGTGCTCTTGAAGTTTCCTTTCTACTATTTTCTCAACACCTTCTCAACTAACATTTATATGATCTACAAATTAAGATATGAATCATGTAGCGTGCCATCTTTTTGCAAATTAATGATTACCCAAAGCAACCATATCAACACAATTTCCATTTAAAGATTCTTATAAAGCAGAATACTGTGCTACAGTTGAGGAACTATTTTCAACACTGGACAACAAAAAAGCACAAAGGAATAAAACCCCTAAAGAGCTTTTTCGGTTAAAAAAATAATTTTAGGTCCATAAAACTGTTAAACAATTAGCAAGTATATTTACTCAAAAGTCATCAATAAAAATGATGAAATTATGAAACACTATTTGGAAATACTCATATGTACTCAGAGAATGCTCCACCAAATACATTTCAAGAAAACAGTGCATTTATATCTTATCTACATACCAACTTGTAGCATTATGAAAAATAATAACATTCAGAGTAAAATATTTTAAAGATGAAAGGTATTCAAATAAGAAATCTGATTTTGCTTTAACAGGAATATAGATTTTACCTTTTCCATTGACCATTTGTCATGAGCATGTTCTGCATATTTGTTAATGAAATATTCTAGCTTTTCAGGGATTGTAATGCTGAAAGTGAAAAGAAAATTAGCATTATATCATGCGGGTTAAAATTGAATGCTTTTGTATTGAATAAAACTTCAAAATAAAAAATAAATAATGCATAAATCCTTTCCACACATCTTGCTGTGCTCTTCTTTCTCACATACAATTTGCTCCAAAGCCCAATTAAATCAAGGAAAAAATCTGAATTATTTCATGGGTACTGGATGACAACCACAGTTGTTGTAGGAATTTTGCTTCTTTGAAACATGTGTTAAAAGAAAAATCAATATTGATCACCAGTGCTTTTTGTCACATATTTTCTTAGTATTAAAGGTGTAACTACAATCTATCATTTCAGAAATATGGTAGTAATTTATTGCACATGTCCATTATAAATGAAGTGTGCTAACAGTCATTTTTGAAACATTATCTATTTTATATATCCCTACAAATAGTATATGTTTGAAACACTCTTATGATAACTCAAATATTCATGACTAAGGCTTTATTTTACAACCCATCAGTGAACATTAAAAATATTAAAATCCTTATTAAAATAACAAAAACTCATACAAACTAATACACTAGTCCTTCAATGGGCGTACAAGATAGTGCAGAAGTTAAGGTTTCTGAAGCAGTAAGGAAAAAGAAGTGATTCTTAATCTTCAAGCAAGCACTAGAGAAAGAAACCTCTTCCAAAAATAATTTATCAAATATGAGTAGTTTACTTCACTGGCATTTCTACAAATGAAAGGGAATAACTGCTTTTGATCACTGATGAAATAGCAGTATCTTGCCTCCTAAAATAAAAATTTCAGTACTGAAAGTGTTAGAGTGCCATCTACTGCAAAGTAGAAGTCTGGTTTTTAAGTTTCAGCCATAAGGTAGGAAAAATCAGAAATGTAAAACAAAATTATGTCCAAGTAACAGTTTGGACATAAAAGCCTAACACACACACAAGGGTCAGAAAATATTCATCCAACACTGTTAGCAGGCTTTTTTTTATGGTTCTTTGAAAGACTGTATTCCAATGGGAACTCTGTTAATGCTATAATACTCCAAATCATTTCAGAAATGCAATAAAATTAGAAGTACAGTAACATCCTATTATCTATACCTTCATACAAATAGGTTGAGGACTACTAAGCAATGCAAAGCAGGATTTTCATGTTAAAAGAATGTAGGATAACTTGGAGGTTACAATTATAGCAGTTCTGTCTTTGTCTTGAAACATCACAGAACTGTTGACTCCTTTAGCAATGAACTGACATTTTCTGAGTTTTTCAAATCTATTCCAGCTATCTACAATTTTTCTCTTAAATGAGACCAGATAAAGTAATATTCAATTAATTAAGTGATAGTATCTTACTAAATTTTATTAAACCTTCATGTATTTTAAATAATCTTAGAAAAATGAATTTTAATGGTCACTGTCATCCTTTCTATACTCCAGAGGGGATTATGGCTTTTACTACCATATTTAGATGTGCATACATGTACAAGCGTGCTGTAATGAAGGTGTAAATCTACTGCCAGCATTCTGTGTGCTGAATGTTAATCCAGGCAGAAAGACCACAGAGGCAAGTAAAGCAAATATTTTACAAGAGGAATTTTTCAAGATATAGTATAGATTCACACTTCTGTAAGACTACTCTATACAAATGGAAGTGGCACACTGGCCATAATCACAAATCAGAGCAGAAGATTTCCATTCGGATATGTGCTTTGTCTTGTTAATATTCTTTAAAAAGCACGGTCAGAGTCTGACTGCCTGGAGAGAAAGAAGATTGTGCTGCCCAATTCCCAATTATTCATAGTGAAAGAGATTATATGAATGTGTGATCAAGCAATTTTCTGTAGGTACATTGCCATTCACACAAACTGGAATCCAAGTCTTTACATATGTTAATCATGACAGGGGTGATGCAGGCTAGTCTACTTTTTCAGCTCCTAAGAATGTGCTGGTTTGTTTGCAGCAGACATGCAAAGATAATTGGATAGTTCTATCTCCTGGGTAAAAATGCATTAAACTTATTCTAAGTTGACCAAGACATTAATTATGTAACTTGCTAGTTATTCTTTTACATGATTTAAAATAAATACATAAATAAAAATATTAAGATCTCAATTTTATCTAGAAAGTAAGCATTCAGAAGAGAAGCTGTAAATTCACATCATACCAAACAATCGACTCCCTCCCTCTTTTACACATTCATGATCAAAAAACCCTAGTTGCAACAAAGCAATTCCTTACTTTGAGGTATCAACAGGTTGAGGATTAAAGTTGCCATCTGAATCCATTGAAGACTGTTTTTCCATCATATTGACATAATTTGATTCCATATAATCCGGAGGCAAGGCCCCTGCAACTGCGCTCAGACAAGGCAAAGCCAATTTGAACAATTCTTGTTCATACTTCTATGGAACACACAGGGGATAGAAAGCAAGTATTGAATGGGCTTTGAACTGCACTGGCAAAACTGATGCAGCTATATATGAAACCAAATAGCCAGAGAATGGCTTTCTTATTCAGTGTGAAACTGAATTTTTGTTCCAAAAATAAAGAAAATTGACTGTCCAAAGCACACAGCTAGAAGCAAGTCTTAATCTTGCTCAAGTAAATAGGAAAAGTGTTGACTTCACTGGTAGCAACATTAAACATTTTTCAGATGCCTGGGAAGACAATAAAGCACAGGAATATGCACAGCATTTCATAATACTTAGATTTTAAATGAAACTTATGAAATTTTTAGCAGGTTCAAATAATTACAGAATGAGCAGTAAATACATAGCATTCTGTACAACATAGAATGGATTCAAGGATGCTGAAACTACTACTACTAAACAGAGAAGTGTACAGATCTGTACAGATGCATCTCAAGATTATTGCTTTAATGATATAATTTTTGAATGACCAGATAAAATGGTATACCCACATTAAAATGGAAGCCATAAGAGGAAGATTTAAATTTACTAAAGCCTGTATTTTTTTCCCTTTGAAGTGGATGATGCAGTGTTGATAAAAGCTAGGTAAAAAATTACTGATTAAACAAAAAAGATTACACATAAGGATTTTACAGTAACAGATGGATACCAAAATTACTTACCTTTTGAGATAAAGCATCAAAAATACCCCAGAACAACTTTCTGGATAAATGAAGTTCTTCTTCTGAAGCAGCACCAAAGTTACCCCATCCACTTGGCAAACAATAATACTTCCAGCATCTTTCATAATGATTTGTCAGCAACTAAAAGAGAACATATTTTGAAAGCAAATACAAATGTAACTGCAGAGGTTTTTCCACTCTGGCACTCAAATACTGCACAGACACTACCAGAAAAGTTTCTATAGTTTTATCAATAAGCCATGTTATGTAAGTATTTTTTAAATCACTGGTGCATATGTACCCAGAATGAGCAAGTTTTTCATTTTTGTTTCAATACCATTTTTCAAAGCCTTTTAGAAAAATATTATAAGTCATAGTCAGTAGAGAGCTGATAGGATTCCTTTTTTTCCAGTCTGAACAAAGGTCAAGATGGAAAAATGTAGACATTCCTTGAAAAAAAGAAAGGGCTGGTGTGCAGAAGTGAGGATTTTGATAGCCAAAAAAATAATCTTGATGCTGCACTGCTCTTTTGTAATTGTAATGGATCAGGAAAAGAAAATACACGTAGTATATTTGTATATCTTCAGATTTAAATAATCTGTTAATATCTTTTAAAATTTTTGGCTGATTCAAATAATATTCAATTACACAATGTCAAGACAAGCTTGCTTTTGGACTACATGTGGATAATATAATATATGAATATGTTTTTAAACCTAGTCAAGAGAGTAAAGGTTGGTTTAGTCTTAGAGAAATCCCTGATGTAGCACTGAATATTATTTAAGAGGAAATTTCAAAAAGGCAGAACTATTTTAAAGAGTTTACACTATATGGAATACTGGAAAAACATTGCAGATTTGAATTCACATGCTGCTTAAAACCTGAGGCAATTTTTAACTGTAGGAACAAGCAAATGTATTCACTGCAGATAGCACAGCATTCTGATTTGCCTTCACTATTTTCTCCTCTCTTCCCATTCAATATTACATTTTCAGATGCCTGATTAGCTTATAGCTGCCTCTTTAGATTACTATAACTGGCTCGCCAGCACTAGCCCAGAAGGAATACGCAAAAGACTACAACATTTTCAAATCAGAAACACAGCAGATATGGGTAGGAGTCCCTTGTTAAATCACTGGAAATCAGTTTATTGTCAGTGAAACCTTTTAAAAGTTATAGGTCTATCTTCAGATAAAGAGTTCAATTTCCTCAGAAACTCCCATTAGTATTTTAGGTGTCAATGGACAAAATCATTTGACCATGCTAACACCATGTTCTCTTCACATGTGTATTCTCACAAGGCCTGACTAGCCAAAAGGATCCAATTATTACTTCCTTACTGTTCAGCAACAAGGGAAGCTCCCTGCAGTCATGACCCTCAGTATCATAAAATCTGTCCTTTTAGATAGACAGATGTCAAGGAGCTGAGTTTGTTTCTTCCCAAAAAAAGAAAAAAACCCTCAAGCACTATAGCCATACAGGAAGCACCAAGTTACTATTTGGTTTTAGCAGCACATAAAATGTCATAATGCATTAGAAGGGTCCCCTTCAGGGCAGTATACTAAATTATCAACTGTTTTTCTCACACATGGACACTGAAGAATGGCTGGTTCAGGATCTTTAGTTTGATTGAGAATTTCTGGGAGTGCATAACCAAATTATGAAGTCCTTGGCAGGACTTCAGCAGCAAGCCCTGGCTTTGAGACTAATGGTTTAAATTTCTCTTCTTACATCAGAGACCCAGATGTGTTCTTAAAGCATAAACATATATTAAATAAGAAAATACTAAGCATCTCATTCAAAGCTGTGGTAAGAAAGCATTAAAAAGGACTTCTGAAAAACAGTAGGTAAAGTGGGGAACCGAATGTTTATTAAAACTGATGATGATGTCTGAGGTATCTTTAAGGAATGTGTCATTTCAGAAAGGAAAATAACCTAACTATTTCGTATGCATTAGGAATCAGAATCGAAAGATATGGATAAACTTTTGGGAGCTGAAAACAAAATGGAACATTATTACTAAATATGTATTGCTTAGATTTCCAGGCATCAACAAAAGAAAAAATGTCCTTTTTCCAAAAGCAAGGAAAACCAATGCAGAGGACAAAAGTAAGGGTACATACAGACTGTAAATTGCTATGTTTTGTGAATTGGATTATGCCCCCTGCCCCCATGGGTTTTTCTATTCTGTTTTCACATGGACTGAAACAAACAGGAAATAATTAAAGGGGAAGGAAACATTAGACCTAGACTTCATAATTCCATATGGATGGATGTAAATTAGACTGAATTTCTCCCAAAGAAACAATTTATCCTTAAAAACTATGGTCTTAAATTATTGCAGAGTGGAAATTACAAAGATTACAGAGAATCTTCTCCATGCAGGTATTTTCTGTTATATTCTGTTATAAAGAATGCTGTTGAATACTAGTATTTACTTTTACCTTGAGAGGCATCTTTGCGTGTTCATTTAACAGAGGTACATCAAATACTAATCTCCTCAGCAAATGCTGCATCATGGAAGGTCGCAACTGCCTAAAAGCAGACAAACCATTTCAACAGGGTGTACCAGCACAGCTTCACGTAAATACTGTAAATACTTAATAAATAAATTAAAGCAACATATCAGCTCTATGCCGTTAAAATTCTTCAAATTCATAAAATAATAAGATTTTACTTGTGGCAGTATGGCACCAGGGGTGCAGAAGAAAGCAAACAAGTGCATACCAAAGAAAATATTCTGAACAAGTTGCAAATCAAATGTTTTGAAGAACCCAAGACAATATCTGCTCCATAAAGAGAGAAAAGCAGTAAAAAATAACACTGAAGTTTTAATAACAATGTTAATTTCTTGCAATATATCTCAGTATTGTAATATAAATATCTGTCATTTCTGAGCACATTTCCACACTATGCACAAAAAAAAAAAAATCATGGTGAAATAATTAAAAAACCCAAACCCTCTAGTGAACTGAAAGCCTAATGTTAACTTTCATTAGAACTTGAATTCATATTTGCCTAGTCAGCTTCTCATAATTGAGCTCATATGTTTATAAAAACTTGGATAATAATCAACTTTTTTGAGTCTACAGACAATTATCAAAATTTGTCCCATAGGTGTCCAGTAAAGAGACATAACACTACTAGACATTGATTAGGATTTCAAATGGAATATGCCATAAATAAACCTCTACATAGAATTGTTAAATTACTGAACATCTAAAAGTATTTAAATGGCAGTTCAGTGTACATATAATTCCACAGGTCCAGAGCTTTTTCATTTTGCAGTACATCCTCTTCGTTAATCACCAATTCAAAAAATGTGGTGATAGCAAAATAACTGAGGACTGAATATTAATGACTGCTGATTAA
The DNA here is from genome assembly GCF_008360975.1 of Lichenostomus cassidix. Lineage (NCBI taxonomy): Eukaryota > Metazoa > Chordata > Aves > Passeriformes > Meliphagidae > Lichenostomus > Lichenostomus cassidix. Next base: position 44,092,342 of record NC_139483.1, on the reverse strand, counting down.
TAAAACTACAGATTGAATACAATATATTAAAAAATACCACAATAATCTGATAGGAAAAAAAATAATCTTCATTTGTGTTACTGGAGGCATAGTTCTGCATTCCTCTATTATAAATGCCACAGGTTACTTTATCACTTAGCATTCCAGTACCGCCGAAAGTATTTTCTTACCCACAGATAGACAGCAAACACTCTTCAATAGAATCTCGCTGAGCTTTGGTAAGAGAGCATCCCTTTGAGAGTCTGTACACAGTGTGCAATAAGGAGTCAATGAGGGAAGCATGATGCTCCGTGCCAGCAAAAAGAGGAGCACATCTGGTCAAGAGAGGCAAGACTGCCGTGCAAAGGTATCGATTCAGAGCCAAAGCCATATCTGTAGCACTTAAAGCAGCCTAGAAATTAAATGGGACAGAAATTAAACTTGTTTCATCAGTGCTCTTACAAATGAAAAGAAATCATTGAGTTTGTTTAGTAGTTATAAAGAGGGAAATTTCCAAGACACATAAATGAGGATACGATATTTACCAGAAGCTAGATGCCTAGCTTCTTCTGCTTATAAAGTCTCATAGATAGCTTTTGTTTTGTTTTTAATGAAAGAAAACAAAAATAGTAAACGTGGCAATTCAAAAGTGAAACAATTTTCAATATCATTTTGAAGAATGTCATATTTGCTAAACAGAACACTCCAAAATCAGGTAATACAAGTCAGTATCTCTTTGATCTGAACAAGGCCGAGTTCCATGTGAGTTAAAAGTCCTCCCCTGCTCTTTCTTAAATATCAGGCAGAAAGCAACCTGGGGGTATTGATCCATAGCTGAACATGAACTTGTGCCCAGGTGGCCAAGAAGATTGAGGGCATCCTGGCTTGTATCAGCTGGTGAAGGATCTGGAGCACAAGTCTGATGAGGAGCAGCTGAGGGAGCTGGGACTGTTTAACCTGGAGAAAGGAGGCTCAGGGGAGACCTTACTGCTCTCTACATCTCTCTTTGTATCACTCTCTACAACTGCCTGAGAAGAGGTTGCAATGATGTGGGTGTCAGTCTCCCAAGTAATGACACAGAACAAGAGGAAATGGCCTCAGGTTGTAGAAGGGCAGGTTTATATTAGATATCTGGAAAAAATTCTTCATTGAAAGGGTTGACCAGCATTAGAACAGGCTGCCCAGGTAAGTAGTGGAGTCATAATTTTGGAAGTGTTAAAAAAACATAAATATGTTAAAAAAGTGGATATGGCACTTGAGGATATGGTTTAATGGTGAACATGGTGGTGGTGCTAGGTATACAGATGGACTTCATAATCTTACAGGTCTTTTCCAACCTTAACATTGCATGATTCTATGATCCTAAATTACAATATAATTATTTTTAGAAAACAATGTTGACATAGATGGTGAAATAGGAAAACCAAATTCAATGTCTTACTCTCATAATAGCTCTCTAAATCTAAGCTTTCTGGACCAAGACCACTAAAAGAAATTAGATGGAAATAAAATGCATAGGAAAAAAAAAGGCAGCAGCATTGAGGAGGAACTAAAATAGAAATGTTGGAAATGTAGTCATTTTCTAAATAACAGTGTAGGTGTCTGTAACAAATGCACAGAGATGAACACATTCTATCTATCTCTAGAAAGAGGCTCTCAGTCACATGCTTCATTGGCAGCTCATATGATTTTGCTTCCATAACACAAGCTCAGAAAGTCTCCTGAGGAAAGGCATTGCATCTTTTACAGATACAGTTATCAGCGCGGGCTCTTATCCAGTGAGCATTACTCTGGATGATGCATCTTCAAGTATTATCAAAACTCTGCAGCCACACACAGTTCAGCCAGTACTTGAGAAATGGAGAAGACGTGAATATAGAAAAAATGCTTTCTCAAGGGATGAAAAATGCTGTAGTGTTCAACAAGATAACGAAACCAAAATAAAAACAAACCGAAACCTTTACCGTATCTAATGAGGCAGCAGCACGAAGATCTGGCAGAAAGCCAACTTCAAGAAGATGTAGAAGAAAATCCTGGTCCTCAATTCCATAGACCCTGTCAAGGAACAAAACCATGGCTGCCTTGTGATCTGGGCAAAACCCCGCAGACATGTCAGGTTCCACCACAGTACCATCTAAAAGGAAGAAATAAGACTTCAGTGACAAAGACCATCCTTCATCAGCAGACTAGGCAGTCATGCTGCTGCTTGTTAGAGCTTTTGGGTCTCTTTTAATACCTAGGCATCTTCCCCACAGTTTACATACACAAAGGCAACATATTTGCAGTTAAATGAAAAATAATGCATAAGACAAATTCTACCCACAGAGACCTCAAAGTCCCTGCATGCTTTTCTGTTCATGCTTTGTATATTAAGGGATTCTTATCAGTTGATATTCTAATATGGTAAGTACCTAAAACATAATAATTAACCTACATAACTACCTAGCTCTTAGCAGAAGCAGACAGAAAGTAAAAATTACAAGAACTTTACATGAAAGATCCTGCAAATGTGGTATTGGTGAGCATATCTTTAATGTATGACAAATAATTAAGAATGTGCTAACAAGTCCTATCTATCTCAAAATTTTCAAAATATCTGAAAGGAATTCACTGAAATGTTTTAAAATTTTGATACTTTCATTTTGAAAAGCAAACAAATACTTCTGTGTCTATGAGGTGTTGTCTGCTACTGAGATCTCACCTATAGGTCTATCACTATTTGGAACATAAATAAGTAATGGTGCAATAGAACAATTGATCTTTTTATCTCTTCTACTGTAACCTATAGGACAATCTGAAGTGAGTCTCAACAATCCAGGTTGCATTTATATTGTTTTCTCTCCAGAGCTGCTAAAAAGCATATGTAATCCTTTTCACTTTTATATAGGTGCTTAAACAGCTCCCACTATTGCAGTCAATTTTATATAGGCAGAAAACACAAAGAAATGCATCTGCCTATGTATGTCACACCTATCTCTTCACCATAGTTGCTGCAGAACAACTCTGGTGTCTTAGTAAGATCTGCTAGAAACAATTGATAGGGTTAGAACAGCAAAAGCTAAGGATTATGTTACTGAGAAATGAGACTGCAATATTTTTAAATAGTTCTAAAACCAGAAAGCATGCATCTTAAAATTTCTTTCAAAAGTTGTAATAGATTTTCATAATTAAATTTAACAGGATTTATATCAGTGATTTAGGGGTACACAGAATTGTTGACTACAGCATGCAGAAAGATTTTTGAAAAAAGTATGAGATACATGATTTCTCTTCTAGCTCACATAATAAATAGTTGAATTTTTATAACATTTTTAAATACTGAAAGGAGTGCCAATATGTCAACAAATTACAAATCAAAAGAAAAGAATGGGAGAAAAAATATAGAACAACCTTACCTTTCGCTATGGTTGGCATGTGGAAAGCAATACTAATTACTCCCACCAAATCTTCGAGTGGAATCAAAGACCGTAGAATTGATCTGATTCTAATGGCTTCCCCTTTACCAGCATGGATTAGCTAATAAAAAGACAAATAAAAATTTAGCAAGATCTTTTTATCTTCTATACTAAAGAATAATGGCTCCCAAAATTGAATTATACTTAGCAATGTAAATTACATGCAATCTGCATCGATTTCTGAAGTTTGGATGCAAATGCAAAGTCTTAAAATCTACATGTTTCCTTATTAAACAAAACTAAGCTCATTTTCAGAACATAACATTAGGTACAGTTGGTGAACAAAGCATTAAAATGTAGCAGCGTATGGTGGAAGGGGTGGGGGTTAAAAACAAAAGCAGACTTTCAAATTTAAAAAAATGGTTTTCCATCCTGGTCAAATAAGATGATTTCAAGTATCCCAGCTGCTTCAGTTTTGTTTGATAAAAAAGCCAGCAAGACAGGAAGAAAACAAGATAATTTTTTTGTTCAAACAAAACAGGTATTCATACACTGATTTTATTGACCAGATATATCACTCTTCTCTCAAGTTATCAATCTCTGCACAAATCTGATACTGATCTATACTAATGTATATTAACTAGGGCACATTTCAGGGTGCAATGATAAACTATGTATAACTAAATTTCCGAAGAATAGTAATGGATATTGAATTATAAACAACAAATGTTTTCAAATAGTTTTAAGCTCTTACAAAATAGGTGGTAAGGGCTTGGTTTTTACAGTGTTTTAAATTCTTTTTATATAATGCCTGAAATAGTGACATCTTACCTTTGATAAAGTTTGTCAGTGTGAATAAAGATTTTGAGATATTGATGTGTATGTCCAAGTATAATGCTTATCCCTACATTTTAAAAGAATGCCATATAATACTTACATTTTTATAATATTTACTCCTTTCGATGAAACTTAAAAAGTCTGTTTAGAATAAGTATATGAAGAATAAAACTGTAATTTATAAAATATAAACCACTCTATGCTATCACAACAAATAGGAAACTTGAGAAATTTGTCACAATGGACAGTCAAACAAAAACAAACAAACAAACAAAAAAAAAAAAGCAATGGAATAGTTCCTTTAGAAAGAACAGCTTCTGAATATCTTTTTTTCCCCCTGTCACTCAGTAGAACAATACATTATGTCCACTAAGACACTATATAGCCATACCACTGCCTTAATATCTGATAATGCAATACTGTGAAAAAAATGAACAGCAAACCACTGATCAGTAAAATAAGTACGCCTTTACTTTCCAAAGCATGAAGACATAAAACTTACATGCATTTCAGGGGCACAACGTCCTAAGAGATCAATCAAAGCAGCATAAAAGGTCATGATTGCATTTCCCATGTGAATAGTGTCATCTTCTTGTTCTTCTATTTCACTGTAATTAGTTAAATGTTACAACAAATAAAAGATTTTAAAAAAAACAAGTTTTTTACAACAGTAATATATAAAGAAAATCTGCTCATAGGTGTAATGGAGACACAGAGAGTGGCTTCTATGAACAAATGGACTTACAGCAGACTAAGAATGCACTTTGTCCCTAAAAGATTGTAGCAACATCTGCATTGTAATCATCATAACCATTTATCTGTATCATTTTGCATAAGTGGACTGACTCTTAATGGAATGAAAAGGAACAAACAGAATTGCAGAGATGTCTTAATGTTCAGAGAGAGTTACTGAAATTAACAGTGCAGAGGAAGCATTGTTAAGCAGAAGATAAATATCTGCCTTACACAGAATCCAAGGAAGAATCCAACTGATAATTCACATGTTAAAACAAAAAAGTAATTTCATGTCTACGATTATAAAATAAACAGACAAATATTACGGCAATGTAAGCTATTGTACTGCACCTACAGGGTTTTACTGGATCCATTACTTGGGGAAGGTCCATCTCTTGTTGGATCTTCTGATATTTGTATTGCCTCCTCCATGGCAGCAAGCAACCCATTGCCTCCTTCTCCTCTTAGAGCTGGACCAAAACACTCAGGTCGGCGAATAAGCAGTCTGACTACAACATTAGCATTCTCCTCCACACTCTCTCCTACCACACAGAACAAATATCAAGATATAAGATTATATCGAAAGGAGTCCTGAAATGTAGTCAGAAAAAGGTACACAAAAGAGAAGAATGCATAGATACTTTTAACTACAAAATAGTTTAAATATCACAACAAAGTTACATATACACATACATGCCTCTACTACTGCAAGAAAAGCTATGAAATAAAATATGTTTTAATTCAAAACTTAATAGACTGCAGGAATTGACTACGCAGTAAAGGATGCTTAAAGCACCACTGAAACTACTGATTTTTAGTAAAGACTCACAGTCAAGTGGGAGGGTTAATGAGGGAACCAATAAAATTGCTGAACACTAAAACTGGACTATCTAAATCTTCATAAAAAGATAGGGGTTTGGCTCTGTATATAACATGAATTTACCACAGAAAGATTTAGGACTCTCTGCTCTACTTCCAAAGGAGATGTGGGCATTTTAAAAACTAAAGCTAGATCTAAAAAATGGGGTAGAGGCTCACATGACCCTATATGATTTCTGAAATGGACATTTAAGTTAATGCGCATCTTGAACTATTCGTCTCTTTCTGCAAATTGTTTTTTTAATTTACAATAACTAATCAAGTTGGATTATACTGCTATTTAAAATTACAAATTTATTTTATTATTAGAGGAAGTTATAAAATGTTTAGGTTTCTATTCTACCATTGCAAAAAACAGCAAAACGAAGAAAATCCAGATATCGTTCTCCTTCAACTGGATTCCATCCAATGTCTGGGTAGCCTTTACAAATCAACAGAGGACAACTCTGCAGTCCACATCCAGCCAAGTAGCGAACCACCTAAAACCAAGGTAAGATGAAAAAGATATTAATTGGGAAAAAGAAGGCAAGTGCAACTTCAAAGCAAAGCATCCTCATACATAGTCAGGATATGTTGTACACCATCTGTTATCCCTGACAAAACCATATCATGTGTTGGGCAAATCAGAAGAGCACCCTCCTTCTCAGTTCACTTTTCCAATCTTTTCCTACTCCTGCCAGAAACTGCAAGACCTTCCTATCTCAATTCCATCATTTCTCTCTCTAGAGTTATGCTTTGCTCATTCATCTCATTTCTCTTGCAACACTGAGCATTACAAACTAGTCAGTTTTGCAATACTCCCGAACTACACATCATCCGTAATAGAAAACACTTTTTTTTCTTTTATAAAGAATAAAAGGTCTGCTCTTTTATTTTAACCATTTGCTTTCACTTGCCTTTTTTTCCTTTTTTTTTAAACACACTGCAGTAACACTCCCTGTAATTCAGGACTATAGGCTCAGTAGTAGTTTTCAGTTGGCCTTTTCCTTTCTGAGCTGTAAGAATTGTAACCACAGCCTTTAGCCAGTTTAGACAACTTATTTTTGCTGACCACTTATAAGAATGGCAAGACTGAAAATGTTCTTTGAGACACATATGGTCCATCTTCCAAGAAAGGAACATCTACACTTAAATTATGCCATAGAGATGTTTTCATATGAACATTATATCATCTCCAGAATTTGAAGTCTTCAAAAAGAAATTGGATATTGCAATTCCTCTGTCTTACTTTCCTTAAGAAAAAGTTTTTGTCTACCTTGAACCTGTCTTTCCATTATTTAACCTGCTTTACTTTTCCACTACTGACTGAGTAACTATTATTCTATTCCTTCTTGCAGCAGCAATTTACATTTACTACAAAATGTCATAGGTTCTCTTGAGTGTTTTATTCTTTAGTGTAATTAATCCAAATTTCTTCAAACTTTTCTGAAACAGGCTTAAATGTTGGGGGGAAATATGACAGATATAGACAGGTATTTTTATGAAAATTTGCCATATATTATAACAAGTTGTCACAAAGATCCTAGTAACCCCTATTGTATTATATCACCACTGCATGTCACCATCCAACACAACAAAGATTTTAGCAATGAAGTTTTGTTGGGTATGGACTCCACTGTGGCAAAATTAAGAGTTGCCTTTGAAGCAATTCCTTTTGGCTACAACTGTGTGTGTAATCACCATAAACTCGGTTCAACTTTTCAGATCACCAGCAGAAAGAAAAACCAGATTCTCAGCCTTCCTCTGAAGTGTACCAGAAACTTCCAAATAATCTTGGATTTTGTTTACTCCAATAAATGGGTATCTTGTCCTCTCTATAGAAAAAAAAGTTGATGAAGAAGCTACCAACCTTCTCCAGATCAGGCTCCCTTAAAGCCAGAGCAAGCTCATTATTATCCATTACAGATGCTGCTGCAACATCTAAAGGAGTTGACCCTCGCATAGAAGGAGAGGCTGTTAAAAAAGCATTTCGTTATAACACCAATTTAGTAAAGCCCAACAAATTCATAGCAAATGCATTACCATTTTTAATAGGATGCAGCATTTTGTCATTAGTTGGCACACAGTCCAGAAACAACTTGTCTTATACATTCCTGTTCTCATCACACACTTTGTTTTAAAATCTCATTCTAACTTTCCTAAGTGACACTACCTAGAGAAAAGTGTAATAATGATTTTATGTCTAATACATGGACATGCCACCAAATCCATTGAAATAGAAAACATCTTTAATCTTTAAAATATAGGATTATAAATTATGTATTTCTTTTAAAAATGGCAGTAAATGTAGCACTAAAAAAAATCCACAGTTTTCACACTGACACTCCAAATGCATTTGATTTGGGCACTTCCTTTTCAAAAAGATTTTGAGCTTATATTTCTGTCCTATGCCTTTTCATTAATACATTTGTGATCACTTAAAAAAATTATTAACATGATTCCTAAATACTTATATATTGTCAATTACAAGTACTAAATTAAATAAGGATAAGTGTATTTCCTCTACAGCATTTCAGCCTAGAAAAGGAAAGCAAACATGTTAAGAAAGCTTCGAGGTTCGTTTCTGGGCATCTAATCATGCATGTCATCAAGCAAGTGAGTTCTGTATTTCTCCCACTGCCACAGGTGTATACTGACCAGTATACAGAGAAAAGTGTAGGGGTGCAGGCTTGAGCAGTGAGAGGTAAGCCTTAATGAAATGCGGCAAAACTTATTAATGATTCACTTTGTCAAAACAGTATTATACTTTGTTCCTCAAAATGAGCAAATAATCATTAAGTCTCTCTGAATGTTCAGCATCTAAAACAAACTGTACTAAATTAGCTCAATTTAGTGCTACTGTCAGGGGAGTTGTTTGGAATTAGCAATACAGTTAATGAAGATATTTTGCACCAGAAGAAGGAAAAACTTCAATACAGAGCGAGTAAACAGAGAGATGCAGAAAAATACAGGTGGTTTCATATATAAATCAGCAAAAGGTTTTAAATTTTATTTTCATACTTACCAAGGCCAACACTGCTGTTTTCCAATAAATAGCTAAGATGATCAAACATAGCTTTTTGATTTTGCCTGCTGATGCGGCAAAAATAACATAGAAAACGACAGCAGTTTGCCACCATCTTTGGGAAAGTTATTTCCTAAGAAACAAATAGAAACAGACTGAAGTTCAAACTCTAAGACAAACATATAACATGCAAAAGATCATTTATGTAATGCCTTTTAATGTATTAATATACAGCTGTTGTAATCATTGCCCCTCAGAGAAGTTAACTGTTTAGGTTTCTCACTGGAATCAACAGGACTTTCTCAGAGAGTTAGTAACACTTTAAGCCTCAAAGACTAAGGTCTAAGCTTGCAAAACAAAAGTGGGATCACCCACAGCTTGTAGATTCAAACATGAAAGAAGGTGAATACTCAGCTTCATAGAGTAATACTGACTTGTTTTTTAATTAGTTAATAAAAAGATCTCAAGATCTCATTTTTAAAATACAGTAAGTGTAGAAAGTGCAACAGATTTTTCTTTAAAGCACGTGAAATTACAATGCTAATAATACTGTCCTTTGGAATGGAAGGACAAATTATTCTAAAAAACATAGCCAGCTATTATGCTAATGGAAATTAGTAAGAGGTTATGGTCCCAGTACCTCAGTGCCTTATAGGAAAAAGCTTTGAACATCTGTATTCTAAACGCTCTGCCTTCTAACAGAGAATTGCTTTACCTTGGATTCTCCTCCACCAAGCACATTTACCATCACTTCCATGACAGTTTCATGCATGCCTAGAGCTCTCATGAGATTTGGATGTTGGTAAAATACTTTATTATTCATGATGTCTCTACAGGAAAACAAAATAAAGAATGTTATGGACCAATAGTTTACCTATTATGTTATTTGCAAAGCTGATTTACTGTGCAATTCTTCACCACCAACTGAAGTAAAAAATTACATCAGGGACTTTTTCCATTGAGTTTCAATCTCTCCTGTATATTTTTCTATATGCATTGTGAAAGAACGTGACCTTCCTTTTCCCATATTGTAATTACTGCACTAATTGCCCCTTGAATACACTGGAGTAGGATGCTCTTCTATTCTCATTAGAAATTCCATTCAGATCTAAAACTATGTTCTGACAAAAGCATCATAAAAACTGCTATATTATTTTTAATTTAAAATTCAATTATTCAATTTTTTTGACACTAAATTCTTTTTAGATTATATAAACTTTGAGACATTTGCTATCTGCCATTGAAAGCAATAAAAAAATCATAGGGTAAAGAGATATCCAGCTATCTTGTAAGTGTCAAAAACAGAAGCTGCACAAGTATTATTCATAAGTTACTGTTCAGCACAACTTTTCTACACATTTCATCAGAACAGATTTGCATACTTAAAATCAGACTTTGAGATCATAAAGTCAATATTTTATTTGACATGTTATATCCAATAAAAATGTCTGGTGTAAAAAGTAATTAAATTTCTAAAAACTCTAACGAGTCTTGAAATCAAAACAACCCATAAACAACTGTGAAAGCAATTAGGTCATGGGAGAAAAGGATTAGCAAGCCAGTAGAGAAAATACTGTTGGCAACTGTTCAAATTTCATTGTACATTTTATAGTAGTCTTTTTTTTGCTTTCTGACCTTAAACTCCTACGCTCAGGCAAAGAAAGCCTTTTAAACGATGAGACATGAAGAAAACTATTTGACACTATCAGTTTTGGACTCCCAATAAGTTTTTTCCCAAAACCTAAAATTGAACTTTGTATCAGGGATGATAGAGGCTAAGCCCTGCCTACAAAAGCTATCTCATCTCCTTTCTGCAATAATGCTTCATGCCTGGAAAAAGACCTCAATGGTATCAATCTTCCAAGCCATTCTAAACTCTCATTTGTCTGCAGCAACTTTCTTTTACAGAAAGCAGTACAGAAAGTCAAAAAGTCACCTCAAGGGCTGGCCAGCAACATTGCTCTACTTTGCAAAGTACATCCACTTTCAGTGCTCTGTTTAACTGTGGACTGTATTATAAAATGTCACACTTAGGAAAAAAGTCTTAACAGCATTTCTGAGGAAACTGAGTTTTAAAGCAAGAATGAATTACACTTCAATTTCTCAGCTGAAAGAAAGGAATTCCACTCACAGCAAAAAACCTGGCATTACTAAATAGGTGTTGGAGCTCAGGTTAGCCTATAAAAGGCTATAAAAATAGCTCAGCTGGGTAACCTAAAAGCTAAACAAGACTTTATAGAGATTAGCAGAAAAAGTGATAGGAAGAGGTAGCAAGAGCACTAGCTTAACTTACAGCAGACTTTTACATATCAGCAAAAACACTGTTAAAATTAAACAGATTCAGAAAATCTTAGTTTAAAATTAACAGTAGAAAATGTTGAGAAAAAAAGTATAAGAACTAAGCACGGAACATGACATGAAAAACAAATCTAGTAAATATTAATCCATTTTAGCCTTCATAAATGAAGGAAATGAAACAACTTCAATTTGTACAGAAAGGGAGATTTAGAAATGCCAGTACTTTGTGTCTCTTGACCAATGCCAGACCTTCCCTTTTGCCAAAGCTTTAGTGTGAGTGCACTGAAGACTGCAACAACCATGAAACATTGATGAGACCTGCTGGTAACCTAAGTAAGCATTGTTCATAATGACAATACAAAATCATGTATACACATTGTTTGGATATTTGAAGTTCTCAGTCAGCCAAATAAAAACAAAAACAAACAGTATTTTGCACAACAAAAGCATCGCTTCTCCTTGCATTCCTGGCATTCTTTATACAATGCTGTCTTTGGATCCCATTGCTCTTGCTGACTGGAGATTTCCAACAGATCACAGCTGATGTCTAATATCAAAAGATATCTCTTGGGAAAACACGAGTGGAAAAAACCAACCAATCTCTTTCCTACTATAGATTATCATGTTTGCTTTGCTGTTTTCTCCTATTGAGCTCTTTATTAGCCTATACTTCACTATTACTATCCTATAATTAGCAAAAATAAGATTGTGTGAACTACTTCATGGTTCAAACATACAATCTACATTTAGTTCAATAAAAAAGATGGCAAATGTACAGGATGGGTAGGCACAACTCCATTTGCCATGTGCTGAGGGAAATTGTATGTGTCAAGAGACAATAGTAAGTGTATTCATAAAAAATGGATAGTATTATTGACAGGACTCTTCACAGCCATACTATTTAAAATATAGTAATGTGATAGATTTTGATATCATAAAATATTACATACATGTTTTCAACTTTGCTTAGAAGTCTTACAGATGTCAACTGCTTCTCCCCCAAAATGATACATATAATGCTACAAAGGCTTTATCTTACAGCTGAAGATACTACACAACTGATAGCAATATCTGCATTTAAAAACCATATTCGGATTCAAACTTCATGTATAACCTTGGCCATACCCATACAGCAAGTAAAAAAAAATTGTAAACAAAGGGAAGTTACACTCCAGTTATTTACCCTAATCCACGAATCATAAGCTTCTCCTCTTCCTTCCCCATTCTGACACTAAGCAAGGAACGGATTTGGCCAAGAGATGCCAGAAGATTGATTGTATCTTCCACAGACACACTATTTATGGTGTAGGTCTTTGGCAGAGCTCGAACCAGGCCACCAATACCATCATACTGGCGATGCAGCAATACAAACATGGCCCTCACTAGCTCCGGGTCTTCTATCACTGACTCCTGGGCCCAGCGTACCATCGTGTCTGAAATCAACTGCTGAAGAGTAGCTGTGAAGGAAGTAAATAAATCACAAAATTACTATTAATTGCTCATCTCCTTACTGCTGGCCCCTCAGACATGAATTGGAATTAATTCAATTCCTAAGAAGCACTTTTTTCTTGGTATTTTTATAGCAGACTACCAAAGAAAAATAAAAATCACACAAGAGAAACAGAAATATTTAAAATTAAACACAAAAAATTATGAAGATGCTCACAAAGTCCCCAGGTTTATTTCTACATAGTGCTTTCAATATTTTTCCATTAATTCAGGTCCGATGGCTTTTTTATCCTATTATGAAGTAAGGCTGAAACATTATACTGGTAGCATCTGGAAATGCTGTATTATTTATTTACATGTCTAAGCTGTGTATCCACTCCAAGTTTTATAATGTACAAAACAAAATACTGAACTTATTCCTTTGCCAAAGCCAAAGGCCTTTCAAAAGAGATAAAGACACTAAAATCAAATAAATAGCAAGTCATCATTTGCATATTTAATTCAGTCTCTAATGCAGAAAGAAACCCATATCTGGTAGTGTCACTGATAATCTTTATTAGTTGGGATATATGAGTGTTTTGGAAAAGATATGTTAATATAGATGAGCTATATAATCTCAGTTAAGATAATTCCAGGTTAACTCAAACAAATAAAAAGCAAAAGTACTTACAGAAAGATATTGAAAAAGAAGGATTTTACATAAAAGAAGGATTTTACAGAAATGTTTAACAAAGATAATTTGTGCTAATACAGGAAAAGGGGAGGAAAGAGGAGTAGTAGTGTATTTCATTGCTACTGTCCAAGCATGGTACTAGAGGTGTTTCCATTGACACAGAGTATAGCATTCTTTAAGAACAAAACCACTTTTAAAATAAGGAAAAAGATGAAATATACTTGGGCTGATATTTCAGAAGGACTGAAATAATTAATAACAAGAAGAGACACAATGCTCAGTTTTTTCGATGGGGTTTGTTTGTTCTGTTCTTTTTTTTTTTTAAATGAAGAATCCCAGGACCAAACCATCACTTGGTTCCTATTTTGATAACTTAAATACTGCATTTCACCTACCTGTGGGTCTGTTTGTTTAATATAATGGTCTTCCTAGCTATATGAGAGAGAATGAGGTTTTACAGGGCTTTTAAGATTACTACAAGAAAGAAGAGGAAGCAATAAGATTCATCGCCACATTCTGCATGGACCTAGCCTCTAATTATCACTGCCTGATAACTAAAGTAACAGCTATAAACTGCAAAGCTAGAAGGCACACTTTTAGGAGATCAAAAATATTTCCTCACTAAGGTAATACTAATACCTGAGAGCTAAAAAGCCATCTCATTATAAGTACCCTGGGGGAACCTTCTCATGCTGTAACTTTAGGAACTCACATTAAGCAATCAGGGTAAAAGGCCAATCTCCCTAAGAATTTTGTGTAGTCAATGATCAAAATCAATTTTTTACCCAAGTCTGAACACCTAAACTGTGTGTCCAGAAATTCACTCCTGCTAGTAGGGTAGCAATATAAAAAATAAGGACATTTGAAAGTGCCACATACCACAAAAGAGGGGGAAAAAGATAAAAATAATAGTAACACTGACAAATAAAAGAATAAATAAAATTTAAATAGTTTGCACCAACTGCAGAACTAGGATGTCATTGGCAGTGATTCTTATCAAGACAGAAAGGCAGAAAGTATCAGAAAAAATTACAGAAGAACAGTCACAGTCAGCAAATCTTGAATTTTAGGTTGGGTGGGGAGGCTTCTGCTAATTACAGTATAATTGCAGCGTTTTCTTTCATGTGGTAATCTTCATGCAAATACTGGTTTGAAGCTGCTGCAACTGAGGAAGTTCTCATAAATCAGGACCTTGCTACAATTTTTAGGTCTGTACTAATTTCACTAAAAGCAAGATATATTCTGAAAAAATTATGACTTGAAAACGAATAAAGGACAAAAATGCCAGTAGAAGAAATTTTCCACTACATCCCATTGGGAAACCAATCTGCCAAATAAATCCATCTGTGCTTGTTTTGAGCATCAAACTTTACGGTGCACAGATATCTCACTAAAAATCCACCTTATTTTGAAAATGTGTGAAGGACTTCCAGGTCTGTTTCTTTCGCCTTTTGGAATTAAGTTACAATAAGCTGATTTAATTTTGCTTACAGGATGTCTTATCATCATCATCAACTGTCTTCTCAGCTTGTTTCTTCTTCAGATATGTAACTTTTTCCATAAGGTATAGGAGGCGACCCCTAATGGTTGAATCACTGTTGCCATCCAAGGTTCCATCTTCATCTAGCTCAATTCCTAAAATAAAATTTAAAAAATGCACTAAGTAGTGAAAGAATACAATTAATCAAGCTACAGTCATACTTTGTATATTATGTGTACAAACATAATTAAGGTAAACTGTTGTTCTGCTCTGTTAGAGCTCTGAGAGTTTTATATGGGACATGCTTAACCAGCATTTGGAACAAGTATAGCACAGGCACATGTGCCAAGCAGGAAAGTGCAGATAAGGATCATGTAACCTTAGTAAACTGGCGTATAAATTGTGTGATGCTATACATAAAAAATGCAATAAATAAATTTCCCCCAGTATGCATTTTACCATGCTACAGGATGCACTGATGCCTGTGTTTTGGTCATATGTAGCTCTGAAGCATAGATATAATCCCTACTGATACAGTGTAGTTGAAATGATAACAATAAAGATTTTTATGTAAAACATATAAAACAGGTGAAAGTACAGGAGTTACAAAAAATATATTTTCTAGTGATCAGTCAGAAGAAAGTAGCCACCGTCACAATAGAGTGGTCTTACTGTAACAAGCTATAAAAATGTAAAACAAATTAATATGAAGATTCACAGAATCACATAACAGCTGAGTTCAGAATGAGCCTTTAGAGTCCAGCCTCCCTGCCCAAAACTAGTTCAACAAGAGCAGGTTTCCCAGGACCATGTCCGGTGAGGTTTTGAATATCTCCTATGATGGAAAGACTCCACAACCTCTCTGAGCAACCTCTTCTTGTGTTTCTTCACCCTACTGTAACAAACAAGTAGTATTTCCTGATTTTCCATTTGTGTCAGTAGACATTTCTGAGGAAAGTCTGTCTCAGCGTTACAAACTCTCCCTGCCCAACAGGTATTTATCAACATTGATACCATCCCCCTTTGAGCTTTCTCTTCAATTCAAACAACCCGAGCCCTCTCATTCTCCCCTCGTACAAAAAAACAGATCAAGAATTTACTGTCTTTGATGACTCCTCCCTGGACTCACTCCAGTATGCCCATGTCTCTCTTGCACTGAAGAGCCCAGTTTTTCTGCAACGCTACTTTCTAGTTTGGTCCCTAGCCTGTCCTTACTGCAGAGGATTATTCCTTCTCAGGTGCAGGACTTTAAACTTCCCAATGCAGAAATTCATGGCATTCCTACCAGCTCATTTCTCTTATTTTTAAATTTATTCATTCAGGCATTGTAGAGGAATTAAAAATCTTGACCTGTACCTATTACTCACACTAAGTCCAAGTAAAAATGTCATTCAACTATCTTCTAGATTTTTTAGTTTCCAAAATAAGTTCTGAAGTTAAGGGCTTTGGGGGACATTCTTTAGCAGTCTTGAATTTGATAGGATGTTTCTTCATGACATAACATCATTCTTCTCAATTTATTGCATCTGGTTCTAGTTGTCTAATTTTTTGTATTAGGTGTAGTTCCATTTCCATGAGAAGTTATTTTGTTATACTTTGTCATAACAGAGCTATTTACTAAACTAAACAATCATCAATAATTTCATATTTCACACTAAATCATATTTTTTAAATTATTTGGATAGCAGTGACACTCAATGACACTAATTAACAGTAAAGATACTGAAATGTCTTATCAATTGGAACACAGAGATGTCCTGAAATTACTCAAATGAAATGTCTGTTTTCCCACATTTACGCTGTTCCCTGAGCTCTAGTTGTACTTTTTTGATTTGCAAATTTTCAACATACTTGTCTTTCAACCATTCCACAAAATGTGAATCCCCAAATGGTGGCTGACTAATCAAGAAAACATTGGACTCTAGGATGTGTAACTGTTTTACCAATTTTGCAGTAGCTGTATTTTGAATACACTAAGTAATTAATTCTGTTCTATGGTAATGCACCCTCTGACCCACAAAATTAATTTTCTATTTGTAGATTATGCAAATTCCAATTTTCCCATAAGAAAAGAAAAACAATGGAGAAAGCGGTCTTAAGGAATTTGAACAGAGGAGAAGAATGGAAAACTACTAAAGAAAAAATGGAAAAATCAAAATGATAAAGCTTGTTTTCCTTTCAAATTTTAATCTAAATTATTTATTTCATCTGCATTTCCTGCTGCCAAATACAACAAAAAAAAATTGAAAAGCTGGAAAGCATCCAAAAATGACCCATTGGTGTCTAGACTGCTTGCCCCATAAGGAGAGAATGAAGGAACAGAGTTTTTCAGCCTACAGAACAGACTCTTTTAAAGCAAAACATATAGCATTCCCTTCTAGTTTGGCCACATAAGGATAAGAATCTTTCCTTGGTTTTGACTACAAGCTAATTGTCCTTATTTGATAATATTTATAATTTATACAGTCTAATTTACAGACTATTCAGTTGATGTTTCTTACATAAAGCTACTTACAAAAATTGCTTCTAACGGTAATATAATTTAATAAATAAAAATATTCAGTAGCAAGCCTTACCACAGTGTGCCATTAGGTCTTCATGGAAATCCAAGAGTTGATCCCGAATTTCTTCAGGGCAAGGACAATCATTTTTTTCATCTTTAAAGTTCAGCAGCATGTTAATCTTAGAGAATACAAAGGAAAGACAAATTACATTGATCTCCAAAAGGAAAAACTTTCAAATCAAATAGAGGTCTGCAACCCAAAAAGCACATAGAGTGAAAAAAAAGTTAACTGTCCATTGTAAGCTGTACCTGTTCTTGAGGAGGGGATCGAAATTCTTTTGTTTTTCTAGCTGTCAGGGCAGCAGACATGTTCAAGGCCTGCATCACTTCATTGTACCGGAAGCGTTGATTCTCTTGAAGCTTGGCCACGAAATCATCCGAAAATGCTACAATGGCTTCTATTCGGTGTCGTACTTGGCAATCACACAGGTACTGGAGTAGATGACACATCTGAGAAAACAGTATTGTAAGAGACACACGTTGGTAAGCTAAGAAATATCTCGTGTGTATTGTGCAAGTAAGGATGGATTTCCTACAGAAACAGTCATTATCAGATAAAGTGTCTGTAACATTTAATGCTGTTATTTATTATGCATAGAGCAATTTTACACCAGGAATATCTGGCATCTGCAAAAGATTAATGTGCCTCAGACATAACTAAAGTTATGAGAGAATGGATTTACTCCTTTCTTCTAGGTAATTTCTGTTTGGATTCATAAAAATGAAGAATTGACTATTGATGGCATTGAGCAAGTAATTCTTTTTAATGAAAACTGTAGTTACTTGATCTATGATGAGCAAGTTTATATTATCAGAAAAACACTAAGTCTTCTAGTTTTCTGTAATGAAATTACCTCTCTATTCAACTAAAAAAATTAATTTCAAAATGATGTATTCCTTGAAAGATAAATTACCAAGTGAAGAAAACAAGAAAAACCACTATCACAACAGTATTTTTACCTGTAATTTAACAGGTTCTGGAAGTTTCATTTGAAGGAGTCCTTCCTTTGGCATTTGTTCCCCTCTAGTTTCTTCCTCTCCTTCTTCTGGCTTGAGCTCATCTGAACTGAACTCCTTCTCTGAGAAATCAATTTCATCCTCCTGGCTCATTGCTTCTTTGAAAACCCGGGGCTCAATCAACTGCAAGACGTGTTTCAGATCCTCATTGTGGAAGATTCCCATAATTAGAAGAGTATAAAAGAGCTTGATGAGAGGGACAAACAGAAATTCTGTAGAACCTCCAACTGGATCTCTGACATGGAGGCTTCCCTCCTGGACAGCTTCAGTCAACATCTCTATGGTTTTGGCCTTCAAAATTTCCAGAGGGAATTCAGGACTGAACTGAAAGCATTCACTGCTTATGCTTACAAAACTCGGAGAGGAGAACTGCATTCTTGGCCTTAATGAAGTGCTAAGTCCTATACCAGGAAGGCCATGTTTTTTATTTTCATCAGGAAACAAGGTAATACTCTTGGTCTCATCTGTCATTGGAACTATATACTCATTGTTCATCATCAACCTGGCAGTTGCATAGGTATTGAGATGGATATCAATGAGTAAGTCATAATATCCTGCACGTAATAATCCTGGCATGTATTTATTCTCAATAGCATAGAGGAGCTGAGATTCATCCACATGGCTACACAAAGCATGGGCCACTCGGTTGTTGCCTAAAGCACAAACAGCTGAATATAATCTGAGGGTATGGTAGTGAAATTTCAGCAATTCTTCTTGTTCTGTCAGCTCTAAAATATCAATTGTTCTGCAGAGAAGAAAAAACAGTACAGTAAATCCCATATTCAAAACTATCTTTGATTCAAACTTATCCCTAAGGATAACATTAGCACAATATCAATTCCAGGAATGGGCTTTTTCCACATTTCAGCTTGCATGTGAGAAACACTGTCAAATTAAGAATCAAGGACTAACAACAAAATTTAATCTGGGATTTATTAAAGTCACCCCTAAATTCATTACTGCAATTACTTTCAGTGGGGGGAAAAAAATCAAATTATTTACATAACAAAGAATATTTCTTCATACTACAAAGAAGCATTCAGGTAACTGAAAATCAAAATAGTTGGAATTAAGATATTTATACAATTTACTGGTTTTAAATCTGGGGTTGCAAAGTGGCAACAGACTAACCAGTTCATTTGAAGAGGGTTCAGAGTTGGGGTTCTTTGTTTAGAATTCTTACTTAACTTTTCAGTGACTCATTTTTCAGTTTAGGCACTGGCAAAATGTTTGGACATTTGGGTAACAAGGAACTCACAAAGTTAAATTTCTTCAATTGCTTTAATTAATTTAGGAAACTTAAAGCAATGGAATGATTAAATTGGTCACAAATATTTTAAAAACTCTACAAAACCCAATTTTTGCTTATTTTACAGATTATCTTTAATAATTTATAAACAGAGCTTCTTTCATTTTCATTGCATATCTGCATATGCTATTAACACGTTTGGAGAAAAATTGGGAGAGGTTGGAAACAGTAAAAAAAGGGAGATTTTAAAACGTTGGAAATTAAATTTTTAATAGTTAAAATGCACTGTCTGTATTTACTTGTGTTATACATATAGAGAAGACCTCAGGTCTTTCTTACATAGATGGCATTACATGAGTAGCTTCATAATCCCAACATAACTCTGATACAGTACAAAACATAAACAGCAACCTGTTTTCCTCAGGAATATGAAGGGCCATGAACTGCAAAGGATTCAGGCACTGTATCATCCAGCCTTGACGTTCACTGATTCGAGACACATCCACCTTCAAGAAGTGGTTGGGCACTCTGCTCCAAAGCACATGAGTCAGAAACTGGACATGGAGACGAGGAGGACATTGAGAGACAGGGTTTTTGTGTTCGCTTTTGAATAAGCCAGCAGATAATGGCATCACATTCTGGAAAATTCCAATGGAAGAGACAATCAGTTTCATTATATTTACCAAACAGTGCATTTCTTTTCCAGAAATACACTCAACACATAGTAAAGTATTGTACACAGGACATCAACATTTTCACCAGTTTTTAAAACAAGTTAGAAGCTGTTGGAAGATTAGTGTCAAGAAACCATTTTCCATATTTGTTTTTCAAGCTAAGTTTGAAATAGAAACTTGACTGCCACATATGGTTACTTGGACATCCAAGTATCCAAAACAATGTAGCAAAAGTCAGCTCAGTTTTCTTGTATTTTATTTTAAGGTATTTTAAAATTATTTTAAAACCATAACCAAATTCTTCAGATACACAAGTCATCCATGCTCTGTTTGTAGAATTAAGATATTTGCCTTACTGACCACAGTGATTTTGTTTCATCATGAAAGATGAGATTCAGAAAATTCTAATCAGTTTCAAGTCTTCTTATTCAACATACTGTATTTGAAATTTATTAAGTATTTAAAATCAAGTTAAGAATAAAAATAGCAATAGTGCAAACACTTGTAATCATAAAAATGTGCCCAATACCAAGAACACACAGCAAGCAATAAATGAAAAAAATAAAATAAAATAATTTAATATGATTTATTAGTCCTAAACATAAACCTGCACAAAACCAAGCATTATTTACCTTTATTCTTCCTAATTCAAACTGGAAAACATTGGGGCTTGTAGCTTGAGCAAATACAGCAGGAAACAACTTTGTACTTGGTTCAACCTAAATCAGAGAAAGGGAAAAATTATTGCCATAACAGTGATAATTACTTTTTCTTACAATCTTGTACTAAAGCCTCTAATGATGCAGGCTAAGGATTCGGAAGACATCATCAAAAAGTACTCACCTGGTAGTAGGTGCCTAGTTCCTTGCCATTAGCTGTGAAGGTCAGCAGGCCACTGGCAGCATCAACCAAGCAACCAATCTCCAGACCATTATTATTACGACCTTGTCCAGGGCTCATGCTCTCTCCTGCGCACACCATATAGCAGTTGCTGCGTTTTATACTGAATGTCAAAAGAAATTTATTCATGAATGGTGTGCAAAATTTCTGTAACAAACTAACAACCTTGCATGGCTGCAAACAACAGGGCCTCGTGGCTGAAAACAGTGGATCACATCTTAACCACTGCCAAAATTCAATGAAACCTCGACATCATAACTTAAAAAAAATAAAACCTGAAGACAAAGTATGAACAAGTTAAAATATTTTGTAAAATGCCACAGACAAAACTGACTTTGCAAGTTAGGGTTTTTAATAATTCAACATTAAGCATAACAAAAAGCTTCTGGTATGGATAAAAAACTGAAGTGCTGAGAAGAGCTGTTGTAGTAATTTTGGTGAAAAGTCAATATTTATGGGGTCATAATTTCAAACTATATAGAAAAGCTGCTCTATTTTACTTTTAAGTGCCTATTGATTTGACTAGATCATTATTGCACTGTTTTTTCACAAGAAAGAGGAGCTAAAAATTAAATTTACGCTTTCTCAATTGCTTTCTCTACATCAATCTAGTTACATTAAATGGGGTGGATTTACACCTTATAAATTGCTGGTTGCTTTTATGGGTATAAAACATAGATCTTCTGAAGAAAATTCTAACCAACCTCTCATGAACCTTTCCTTTTTCATCTCCCAGTGTAACTGTGACGGTACGCACTCTGTCCAAGTCAAAGCTCGTGTCGTACTGGTGAAAGTCTGATGTAATCCAGCCCACCCACACATTTGCAGGTTCTTGACCAGGAAATATTCTCACTGAATAATAGTACTGTTAATAAAAAAATCATGTTATCAAATGTAAGCATTTGTTCTCCAGTGCATCAGTTTGATTCAGAATTAATTTGTTGCCCTAAAATCTTTCATCTCTTCAAAAGTAGCATAGGCTTCTTCTAGTGTCATTCATAAGCAAAGCAAAAAAAGAATATAAACACAAAGAAAAATACAGCCAACAAAATATACATGTAAAAACAAAAAAATGGAAACATTAAATATGCAGTTTATATGCTTGTATGGAAGGCTTCTGCATCATAGCATTGTAAGCTATATTTCTACAGCAACTACAGTTTTTATACTGCAGGTGACTCAGTTTCTAGTATCTAATATCTTTTAGAAAGAGAACACATCCAGAAGAGGAGTATTTGTTTTCCTTTGAACACTGATGAGTGAGTGCTTATGGAGCTGATCTTGTCAGAGAAAGATCTACAAAACCTGCACAAAATTTTCAAACTGGGAATTCCATTAAATTAATGCACTGTAGAATTAGCAGAAATGTTTTCGAATGGTCCTGAACACTGACCTACTAGTTTAATGTACTTTTTCCTGTTTATTCCATTATTCTAGAACTATATTCTTCCTCTTTTATGTCTGGTGTTATCAACAGTAGTTTCATAAATAGATTAAACTAGCTTATAGGTTTTCATTTGGAAATTATTTTAGACTGATAATCAATTAAAAATAAAAGCAACAAAACAGTCTCAAATTAAGCACAAGTTCAGTACTACCACAGACACTTAAATTGAAAATTAGGCTGTTTCTGAAACTCTTGCAATTAAAAAAAAAAAAAGTAGGAATTAAAAAAAACCGAACCAAACAAATAATTAAAAAAAAAAACCAAGCTAAAAGACCAAATCTATGTTACAATACCGTGGAAGTTTGCATCAAATAATCATAGTCATCCCTATCATCTGCTAGCACATCCTCAGTAAGCCGTGCAGAATGACTCGTGCTATAATCTGGCTTTGTCCTCCTGAGCATAAATCTGCAATAAAATAAGTAAAATCAAAACCTCTATTAAAAATCCAATCACAAAGGCAAATTATTCAGAAAAGAAAAAGAGAGAAGCCCATTTTTAAAAGCACTTAAATTAATTCTGAACTTAAACTGTATATTCAAAAGTTACTTGGCTGTTCTGCCAGACATGACTGGCATTTTCCTCTACTTTGAGAAGCAAATTGGGGCAAAAAAACAAAAAATTTAGCAAGCTACTAACCTTTGTTTAAGACGTGAGGGCTTTTCTTGAACATAATCTTTATGGTTGTTTAACTCTGGTTTTGTAGCATCTTTTTCTCTTTCTGTCCGGTCAGGAACTAGATGGCCATGTGCAGTTTTCATCAGAACCTCAAAATCAGAATCAGCATCATAATCCTCCAAGTCATTTTTTGGGCCAAAAAGACCAGAACCTGGTAATCCTCCTGCAGCTGATCTGGAGAACACCTCAGCACATTCAATGGGCATGCTTAACCGAAAAAACATGACATCTGTTTTACTGTTCTGTGAACCAAAGGACTTCTGTGTGACCTTCAGACAGGGGCAGCTGTCTATGGTGCCATCAATTCTCATCACCTATGAAACATAAAGAGGTAGTTTGAACTTGATGCTTTTTCTGCCATGCAAATTTTCAATTTATATTTCCAGAATAAGCATCCATGACTTACAAAACTTGCCACAGTATGCTGTCAACAGTCTAATGCATTGCAATCATGTGCTGCCATTTTGAAGGTAAATAAATGCTATGAGGAGTGGATAGTTTTTTTGCTCCATTGTCAAATTAAGAAAACCAGTCACAGAGAAATCACCTTTCTCATCATTACTCTTTGCAACATAAATCCAACTCTGCCCTGAACAACACTAAGAAATATAAATCCTACATGTACATATGAAAGAATATAAACTGTTTCTTAAATACCACACACCAGCTGAAAAGGAGTTCTTATTTCACCATTTCAGAAGCATTTAATGGCAAACTTACAAGGCATGAATTCAGTTCCACCAAGATGCACAACTGACTGGGACATAAGTGTTGACACAATTGGCTAATAAATATTTATTACAATCAAAACCAATTAGCTATGGAAAAATCAAAAAGTGTGTGCACTAAAACACATGGTACCTGTTATTTAAAAATGGCCAGTTTCTGGAAGTTGCTTACAAACATAGCTCTCAGGGCGCAAGGAGCTCTTAATGAGGACATCTTGTATCATTTGTCTCTCAGAATGTCATGTTAACATTTGTGACAGGTTTCATGGAAAAAGAAATACTATCAATCAAACAATTATACTCTTTGCAACTCTACCCAATGTAAGAAATTTGTAACAGGTGTAAGGTTCATCCAGGATTGGGTCAACAAATCACATTAAAATCCTGCTAATAAGTACAAAAGTAGAAACATAATTCAAGCATATTCAAGTGTCTAGAAATGTTTTAATAGGATCACAAACCTCAATATGTTCATGATTTTGTGGCACTGGTAGAAACTGAGGGAGCCTTTTACTCAGCCAAATGGTGATGTCTCTGTTTGTATTAACAGCAAAGGGTTCATACCCTTCCTGTAAGCCACATATAGTGAAATACTTTAGAGTGCTGACATCTTTTCCAAAGTTCATTCTTCCCACTTGAGATGGGCCCAGGCTGCACACAGGTAGAAATCCTTAAAATAAGATCAAAGAACACGTGGTTTGTACATCATGAACATTAGCAAACTGCTCTCTTCCATAACTGAACTAAAAATCATTCAGGAAAAAAAATAAATCCAAAAGGCAAAGATTTTAAAGGTAGGCAATCATCAATAGCACATCACATCCTGCATGTCACCACGTAATGCATCTTAAACATCATTCTGAATAAAAAAGCCCTCTAATAGTTACGGATCTTTTTATGCAACACTCAAACTACTTTACAGAGTCTGACAGCCAGCTCTTGGTTAATCTCTCTTCTGAGCTGGTAGAGTATTAACATTTTTACTTTAAGTCTTACTACTTTTGATATTCCTGCTAAAATATCTTTCATGGTATTTTGAGAGACTCTTACTCAAAAAGCAACATAGTGCTTGTCCATGCAGCTATAATAGTGAAAAAAAAATTATGAATATGCACAAAGGGCATGTCATAGATTAAAAACAAAAAAATTAATTAAAAAATTCAGAAAACTCTGGTTCTGGAAACTGAGAATTGACAATATGACACCATAGCTCAATGAAATTTAAGGTATTTTCGTTTGGGGCTGTGTTTTCTGTCTTACCTTTTGAATGAGCTTTACATTTGTATGCATCTTACTGTTTCACTAGCACAGGGAACACATTTGTGACTTCTTTTTACAATTTTTGTTTTTCCTGATTCCCCAGAATGAGCAAGGGTACTTTCCCCATACGGCTATTCTGCAGGCACATTCTTCCTTTTTTTTTTTTTCTCGGTTTCAGCTTCACAGTCTAAAAACCTAAGCAAATCTTTTATTTCTTCTATTTCTTATCATCCTGCTTTTCAATCCCCACAGCTACAAACCACTTTGTAGATTCATTTGACCTAGCTATTAACAACATGTTTTCTTTATTATCAACCAGAAACATGAATGTCCAGAATCTCTCCTAAATCTCCAGAAACATAAATGGCTATGCAGCAAAACTTTATTTCACTGTATGAAATAGTAAAAAAAGTAGAAAGACATGAAAAGTAACCCTCTAGCACTGTCCCTCACACATGGCAAAAGCATAGGACAGCAACATTTTATAATGGTTGCTACATTCAAGGATGTAGCATAAACCTCCTGACTCAATCTTGTCAAACACTACAAACAGTTCCTGCTTACAGAGATCATGAGTTGACAGAATAAAATTGCATTGTACAGTGTATCTGTTCATATCTACAGTTAAATTTATCTCTACAGATGCATAATAAGATGCAATTATGTTTATCAATTTTACCACTGAGATAGTATCTCATAAATAAATTCATCTGCCACTTGATTTACTGGTAAACTGGCAGAGCACCCTATCCCCTTTTCACTGTTCCTAAGTAAGTTAACACTACAGGTACTGTAAGGCTGCATCATAAACTCTAACTTTTTTCTAAAGTGAAAGGTTCCTTTCTGCAGCAACACAATATGCATATGATTCACTGATAGAAGTGCCCTGAAGAAAAGTCTCAGAAAGCTCCATAAAAGTAATTTATTTGAGGTATTTCGTACATGTGCTTGCACATACACCCTCACACTCAGTCGCCTTCCCTCCCCCTCTGCTTTTCCCTCCAATATTTTTATATTAAATACCCATAATATTTTCAAATGTAGTTCTGCAGTTATTAAATCTAATATCAACCAGAACATTCCCTTGAAAACAGAATAGGAGTTCTTATTTCAAAGGGCAAGCTTTTTCTACAAAAACAACACTACAGGAAGTAGTGAATTACGAGGGTATTGTGAAAAATCTGAGGGGATTGACATGAAGTCTCTGACATGGTTACCAAAGCCTTCGGGCTCCACATAAAGCCAAGAACTACTTCAGCAGAGAGATCTGTTTCAATCTGAACCTGCAGCTAGAAACAAGTACCACAAAAAGTACATCACTGTGATTTCATCAACTTGGAATAAAACCAGGCTACCCTCAGAATTTAATGGAATTCCAGTTTCTTTCTGAATCCCCTATTCCTCAATGGGAGTATATTACCTAATAACTGGAAAGCCATTAAAATTTAATGGCACCAAGATGATTTCTTGCATATAGCACCAACAGTAAGCAAATTCAGGTATCCCTTTCCCTCATCATGTTACCACTGCATCTAAGGAAATCTGAAGGCTGTAAAGTAACAGGCACCAGAAAATTGACAGCAATTATGTCGCTTTAAATGAAATAAAAATATTTCTAATTCCTAATGTACAACAGAGGAAAGAAAAAAATCTCCCAAAGCAGTCCTGAAAGTAAAATACTCTGCAATCCATGTGAAAATAAAGTGGTTAAAATTCAAAGAGGGAATTGCCTAATTAAGAGGTATGAAAATCATATTTCCCCTGGGAATAGGGATGGGTAACCCAACAGTATCAAATGGAGCTCTTACTGTTCAAAAAAATTAACTTTATCTCTCAGCTACAGCTGTATTGTTTAACAGATGTATAATATATCTGGCAGAATGTACCTACAAGAAATGAAAACTTAAAGTTTAAAGTATTTTTTACATTACCATAATTTCGAAGTTTTAGACAGTTAACTAATTACAATTTCTTACCCTTTTACTGCATCTATCTGCACACAGGTTTATAATTAAATTTATTTTAAAAATACTTCTTTGGTAAAGAATCAATCTGCCACCTGACATACCCTCACAATCTTTGCCATCTTTAGCAATCTCCTAAGTTGTGGCTTCACAGTGAATAATACCTGCCTGTAGATGCTGAAACCTGTACCAAGAACCCTATAACAGACACAAAGCCTAGTCTGCTGGTTTAGAATAAAGCAAAATATTTTGGAGGATGGTTTTGTATCAGATGACTTTATCCTGGATCAGGTGTCACTTCTCCTCCCAGTGCTAAAATAAAAACTCAAAGATGGTTTAAACTCCCTACCACACTTTCTGTGGTAAAATAAAAACTGAACAGCAATTTGGTAATATTTTAGTGCTTCATCGTGATAAAATCTGATGTTGCTGCCCTCCATGTCAGGGGGATGGACTAGGTGCTCTTAAAAGGTCACTTCCAGCTCAAACCATTCTATGATATATTCTGTGTTTCAGTTATACCATATGGTGATTTACTGCTGTGAGGATGAAATATTAAAAGTCATGAATCTGCCACTTCACACACACCCCTGAAAAACAATTAAAGGGTCTCACATCAAAAGACAGCCACAAAGATCACCATCAAAAAAAACCCTTCCTCATCCTTACACACAGCCAACCACCTTTCCAAAGGCTTAATTCTAATAAAGTAAAAAAAAAGGACAGAACAGGGGAGGACAGGGCAGGGATGAGAATGGTGACATGGAACACAGAAGAAACACATTAAAGTTAACTCAGAGCAAAAATTGGGCAACAGGAAGTTAACAGCATGATATATTACAGTACTTACCGTCACCAACCTCAAAGTCCTTGAATGCAAGTTCTGAGCCTGAGTCATCAAGCAGGATTTCACCATTTAAGGTGAACATCATAGTGTGCTCATTCATGTCAACCATACAGCCAACAACATCTCCTGCCAACCAAGAGCGGCCAAAATGCTCATTACCTTGATGCCACCGCTGTGCCTGAAAATAATTAAAAGCATTTAGAAGGATAATAGTGACAATGTGTGTGTTCTCATATTTAATGGTAGAACTAATAATTAACCACCTCAATTAAAATGGCACTAAAATGAACACTTTCACAGAATATAATTCCAAAACTGTGTCTGTGAGTACTCCAAGCTGACTTTGAATATGGAAATCCAACAGTTAATTTCCTCCAAGCACCCCTCACACCACCATTGTAAAACATTGCTAAGAGGGCTGACAGGGAAAATTGCTATTTCCACATTTTAGAAAAAAGTAAGAGTATGGTTTCGTTTTCTGCAGAAGTTCCATGGAAGACTTGTAATTTCAACAATATGCTATCAATTACAATGTTAAATAGCTGCTTCACAAACCCTCTTTAAGAAATTGCTTTTATTTACTTTAATAGTCCATAAATTCATTACTTGCCCACAAACGTTATTGTTTCCTTAAGTACAGTTCTAAAAATGTTTTGTGCAAAATAAATTAATCTTTCTCTCATAT
The DNA here is from genome assembly GCF_008360975.1 of Lichenostomus cassidix. Taxonomy (NCBI): domain Eukaryota; kingdom Metazoa; phylum Chordata; class Aves; order Passeriformes; family Meliphagidae; genus Lichenostomus; species Lichenostomus cassidix. The sequence continues at coordinate 44,063,601 of NC_139483.1, read as the reverse complement.
CAGATTTGGGAAGGATTAGAACTGCCTATGGATGAGACAAGCACTGGATGTCTGATTGATTCCAGAGTAGCTGAGGGCATCATTAATGATTCCTATGACTGACTTTCAAGTCAAAGACTGCAAAGAACTCCAGAACTTGGTCTGGAGTTCAAATAAATTAACATCTATTAAGAACTATTGTGGCCAAGCATAGAACAAAAAAGGTGTTAATAACTAATAACAAATAGGTTTCCTGTTCATTTATTTCATCATAAGTAGATGTTTATGCTCTGTATCTTGGAAGCTGAGAAAAACAAATTAATTTTTCTGGATATCCTGAAGGTCAATTTTTTTTCTCCAGCCAAGGAAAGTACCCATCAGAATTAAAGACAACATAATAGCTTTGTGGATTGGGACCTAAAGGTCAATCACTAGGATTCAGAAGGCAACTACACAGTTATTCCAGTAAGAACAGAGGACTTGAACAATTTACGTAAGACACTTTACAAAATGGACTTTTTACTTCTCTTTTCAAGGCATCTTCTCATGCAATGCAAGAGTAGGAAACAAATAAATTCCCACAGCATAAATAAAATACATCTTGAGAACTTAATCTTGCTGGGAACAGCCAGTAATACTGTTGATTTCTATTACATATTTTAATAGTAATAAAGGAAATTAATTCCAGTGTCAGATACAAGAAATAATTTGACAATGAGCCATCAGTAGCCTTAATAACAATTAAGCTTTGGATAGCAGTTGCATTTGCCTTCATACAGAGATGAGAAATTTCATTGAGTCATTTAATCTATTTTAATGATAATCAGTAATATAAAGGTTTGTTTTTCTATATATTTTTACTAGATTTTAATCTGCATTTTTTTCACGCAGAGCCAAATTTGAGCAAAATTTAGTGGTTCTATCATACTTCATTTAACAAGTAAAGCTTTCCATGAAAACCTTTGGAACACTTACATTTCTACAAAAAATTCTATCAAAATTTGCCTCAAACACTTACTATTAATTGTCTTAACTGTATTTATTTCCCAATGCACTTCTTAAAGGGAGAACAACAGAGTAAAATTCTGAAAAAATTATTCATAGCTAATTACAGCCCTGCCAGTATTTTGAATTCGATTAAGTCACTTTGATTTTCAATTCTTTATTTATACTGTAGAAACACATGAATTTGAGAAAAAAAAATATTACAGAAATGTCAAATCCTGCTAATTAATTTTTCAGGTGACACTGATACTAGTTACTCTACCTAGGCCCTCAAAGATAGAGAGAAATAATTTCATAAAACATCAATGAAAGCAGAGAAGGCAATTAAGTTAAGGCAACGATACATGGAATAAGGCACAAAAATTAAAAGTTTTGCAGTCACCCATATTATTACAGATAAACACGTACAAACCTTAAAGCCATCAAACACAAAAGCTTCTTCATCCGAGCCAAGTTCCTGATCTGGCAGACAACCCGGTCTGGTCCAACCAACTCTCATGTCTCCTGCAGTAACTGCCTCAAACTCAAAGTACCATTTCCCTGCCTTCACTGCATAAGTCTTTTCTGTGCGGAAGATCCTGAACTTTTCCATTACCCCACTGCACACGTCCAGTCTTGTTGCTGTAAGGGTTAAAAAAATAAAAATAAGTAAAGGGGGGGAAAAAAATCAATGCAGGAAGTATTGTTTTCAAATACTGACAAGAAGCATTGAAAGCAAAAGCAAAAGGTAAAGGAATCCCTTCGAGCATAGACATGAAAAGAAAATTGTGCCTGCAAAATAGCCATATGGGGAAAGTTCCTTTGCCCATTTGGAGGAATTTGGGGGAAAAATAGAAATAAAAAATAAAAATTTTAAAAAAAATTTAAAAATACAAAGAAAGGAGAACTTAGAAATCTGAATGCAGCTACAAATAGATGATTCAAGGGTCACTCTGATTCTTTTTCTCAGATTAGGGAAAAAAGGACAAAAGCATGAATCTTTTTCGACAAATTTGTAATGTATTAAAGCCTGCGCAACCTCTGAAAAGTCAGCACTCAGTCTAGTCACCACAATTTCTCTTCCTGAGTTTGTTACAATATCAAATGTGTCTACAGCTACTTGCACCTGTTTGTTAGGCCATGCTAACAACCTCTCCCTTTCTATTCTGTTTTCTCAAGACACATCAAGGTCCACATGTCCAGTATTACCTAGGATAGCCTAAAAAATCACGTGCCTCAAAATTAACTATCACTTCTCATGCCACTGCGCCTGACTTCAGTTACATGAGGTTCATTAAGCTTCCTCCAAGCAACTCAACTCTCTGGCACATAAGTCTTTATTAGTAAAATTTTCATTTTGACACCCACACACAAAAAACACACCACAAAAAAACAACACACAAAAACCAAAACACCCAACACAGAAGCCTTCCCCCAGGCCTGATTGGCCAGGCCTGCACTGCCCAAGTTCTGGGACACTGTTCCAACAACATCCAAACTTTATCTTTATTTATAAAATACAAGAAAATTTCTCATGGGAAAACCTGTGCTAGCCACAGTCTACAGAATTAATGCCTTAAAAACACTTTTGAAGACACTCAGTACTTCACCTACGCAGGTGAAGCACCACAAATCATGGTAACTAAGAAATTGTTTTCTTTTTAGATTCTAGGTAACACAATGCTTTCTAGATTCTAAGCAATCTGAAAAATACAGCTGCTGTGGGAAACCAGTAATTAATAATAATAACAAAGCATAAAAACCAAAACTAGAGAACTTCATAAAATTATTGCATAAATGAAAATTAATGCTTGTAGATGCTGAACACCACTAGAGGGCTCTAAATCCTTTAATAACAGTACAGGTTTTGGCTGAAGAAAGAGGGTCCTTAGGACATGTTTTATGCGTCTTGAAAACTTTAGAAGCTTATGAACTGCAAAATCTAAATCCCCAAAATCACTATAAAAATCTTTTGCTGAATGCAATTCCAGTCTTTGCTCAAGAAAGACCAGTTTGTGGGACACTGTTCTGCAGTTTCTTTCCTCTGTGAATTTTGCAATAGCATCGATCACATCTTTCAGATTCCAGGGTTGCACTTGTGTTCTTTTTATTTCTTTCGCAACTCCATTCACAGAACCAGGTCAACAATGTCTGCATTCTAAAGAAAAAATACTGGGTTTCAACAGTTTATTCCCAAGGAAAGGCAGCAGCATATAGTTCCCAGAGCTGTAAATGGAAAAAAGGATTCATATTGTTCAGTAGGATGTGGAAGAGACTGTGGGAAAGGAGTGTGCTCTCTCCCCATCTTGCCTACACCATTAGACAGCCCCTTCATCTGCCCAAAAAGCCTCCTATACCAGCCTACCCTTCTACACTATACCTTTTTAGAACCAAGCAAAAGCCATACTCAATCTTTCTATGCACCATCTCCTTCCCAACAGTGGGAGGGGAAGACATTCTAGGACTCTGCAGCACGCTTACACTCTCCAGACCAGGCATAGGCAGATTTAAGAGTTGAGACAATGGCATTTTGCCACCAACACCACTAAGGAACATTGTTCAACCTATTTAGCAATCCAACCTTGTTACTCACTCATGGCCTTCACAATGTTTCGTATTTAAGTGCAATTTAATAGTATAATGCCTCATATTTAAGTGTAATTTAATAGTATCTCATAAAAGCTGAGGATCAGAGCTTGCATGTGTTTTGGAAAAGAAATTCCAAATGGGAGGCTCCCTGTGTACACTTTAGGTATGAGTTATGTCTTCTGCAGAAATGTCTTGCTGAAGGTCTGTGGCCCAAATGAGTCTAAAAAATACGATCACTACATGAAGAAAAAACAAAAAATGTGGTCTAGACACGGTTCTCAAAATTTCCACATTTTGCTGAGATTATAAAGATGTTAGTTGCAATTTGATTATTCCATATTTTCTCTAAGTGAACTTGTAAAATAGTGTTGATAGGGGTTATATCTTTATTTTATTTGTACATCATATCCCCTGATTTCTTGTACTTTCTTAACATTATATATTCTGCATGTATTGATTTAAAGTTGTGTCCTGTTTCTTTAAAACTTTCTGTTAATAGTTGTTATAGTTTTTCTTTTTTTTCTTGTCTAGGATGTCTCAAACTGAACATACTGCCCACAGTATCAAGAAAACATTCAATCTGGCAATGATACAAGTTCAAAGACAACATTTGTAAAAAGTGAGTTAAAATTTACTTATAGTCTAATTCAACTTCCAAAACTTGAGAACATCCAGGAAGCTTACAGGCTCTAACAGACTATCTAATTCTAGACTTGCAGGTTGACATTTACAGAAATTTGGTTTGCAGTCATTCATTTTAGAAAATTTCATCTTGCAGCTTTAAGTGTTTAAAGACAAGATAGTATACCAACTGCAGAATTCGTCATTATTAAAAATTAAAATTTTAGGGATATAAAATTCACATCTACTGAGTTTACATATTTTTTTCAATTTTGTCTTGAAATAGTAAATATAGTATTAAATAAAAATTATTCAATAAATTATGTTTATTGATTTAAATTGCAAATAATTGCTTTAAAATGTAAAAATGTTTCATTTTGTAGTTATTCATTTGAGGCCACAGGACAAGCAAGAAAACAATAAGAAAAGTAAGAAATTAAGGTCTGAGAGAAATATAAACAACAGAAAATGGAGAAAAGCACCTATTAGTTTTGGAGACACCTTTTCAATATGTTTTATTGGACTGACAAATTCAGTAGTGGAGTGAAAAATTCTTTTTTTTTTAAGATTAATTACCATGATCTTGATCAGGAGCTTCCAGATTGTAACCATAGCCTAGAAGGGTGCGGACTGCTTCCCGAAGACTGTCTTTGTTGGACTTCTTTGTTCGATCATCCAAAAGAGCGTATGGCACAAGGCGAGGATTTCGTCGATTTTTCACATCCTACATAAGCATGAAAAATCAGTTCAATTTCAGAAACTGTGTTTTGTCTTACAGACAAGATTATGCTATTAAAATTACTGTTTATACCAACAAAAATCATGTAACAGCAAATATAACGAGAAATCAAAGAAATTGCAGTAGTCTAGAAACTAGTAAAAGGAATGAATTCACTAAAAAAAGCAAGGGACACACACAAATAAACAGAGTTGTCTGGCTTATACCTGCTGTAATTTTCTGTCTAATTTACCTAATAAAGTAACAATACAAACCACAGAAACAAGGATAGATGCAAAGAGCTTGACAGAAAAGTCAAAAGGATTATGTTTCATACACTGTTTATGAAGCAGCTACCATAACAAAAAACATGTTTCTAACTAAAACTGAGACAAATCTGTACAACAAATATACAGATGTTTTATTTTTTTATTACTATAGAACTAAAGAAGATATATGAAATGCCCAAATATTAAACAAGATAAAAACAAAAGAAAAAAGTACTACTAATAAAAAATAATAGATGCATGCAACACTAATTAAAAATTATAAAATAATAATAAACCTGTACCCTGCAGTATCAACTACTTAAGACATTTATTTGTCAAATATAAAGGGACTTGCCACAATATTATTTATGTACTTCATGTGTAGAGTATTGGTAAGGTTTAATCTTTATATTTTAGGTTTATTAAAATATACTGATTAAGTTTCCCTCCAATGTAAAATTATCTTATTTGAAAGCATGTTTATCTGGATTATTTAAATGGCCAATATAATTTTTAGTGACTAACAGAATTGTTTTCTTGTCTGTATTTTCATCTTACATCCTGTCAGAATTTGTTGGCAGTGAGAGAAATCATGCAAAGAACTCTCAATGTTCTTCCTAATATATGCATTCATAAAAGAAATTACACACTGGACATATCCTATAAAAAATAGTTGCTGTTTGTTCTCTTGAGTACAATATCAAAGATATTGAGCGGTGTTTATGATTGGTTCGATTTATTACGAAGTGCAAAAACAATGACTGTTATTTTAGAAGATGGTGTCTACAGTGAAAGCACCTTACTTCTTTTGTTGCATTACAGTTCCAGCTTTAGGAACATATATGGTTTCAACTCTATCTTTTCAGACAGAGAAGAAATGGCACATCCATTATGAAAAATCCTTGCAGAAATCTTTTTTATCCTTTAAATGTTTAGATGCAAAGCTATCTGCCTCTTGCCTTGTCATAGTGAGCAGATACTGAAAGTACAGTTATAAACCAGTTCTTGATGAAATCTGGTCCTAGAAGTGATTCCTTCACGAGAAGAAACGTTAAGCATTACATATATGCTAAAAGAGCTAGTTGAAACATAAAGGTAATGCATTGCTAGGGACAAAGATTACAAAACCATATCAGCTCTAATTATATTCAGTGGAAAGCACAACAGCAGGGCCAACACCAATATCATCTGAGGGATCTACTTTTCATATTTATTCCAAACTCCTAAGCTGACACCCTGCTTTTTCCAGCGCGTAATTTAGTAGATGTGAAAAGGGCTGTGTCCTTTGAGCAAACACTTAAGTAAATGTTATGAGAAATTATTATTTGATATAAGAATATTCAAATCAACATCTGAGATGATGAAACACCATGGGTTCAATTATTTGTCATCAAAAGGATATAAAAAAGAGAAATTATTTCCTCTTGAACACTGTATGTCCGAAAGATGTTATGAAATACTGTCTTTAAAAATATGAAACAGAACTTTGGAACCATAAATATGTAGCTTCTTATCCATGAGACACAGTTAGACTAATGCATTTGAGTTTCCATAGCAACCATAACACACATTAACATACAGGCAATCAGCTGGTAACAATGTTTATAATGAAATATAGTATAAGTCCTTTTAAAACAGCTCAGCATAAAATGAGAGAAAGGGGATAAAAAAGGGAATACATAAATTTTATGCATTAAGCCAACTTGATTTTACAAACTTTTTTCTTGGGTCTGATTTTATTTAACATTTTGACCTTTTTCACCCATTTAAGACTGTGGCTAAATCTTTAAATTTGAATGTGAGATTTTTCTTTCAAAAACTTTGGGTTTTTTTCCTATCACATATCTATTTAAACTTTGAATGTGTTACTTATTGCTGAATTAAGCACTGTTATTGTTATACTCATCATAAGTTTCTGTACTAATGACCTTCTGCACCTCTCTGGTGTAAGAGTAGAGAATGATCCTGTACAGTGATTGAGCTTTGCACATTCACAATCAAGTCAACAAGAAAATTGATTAGCTAAGAACAGTAATTTTTACTGAGTACATTTCCAAGTGGTACATAGACTGAATTCTTCCTATTAGATACAAAGAAGTTATTGAAGACTGTTAAAATAAGTTTTAACATCCAGCCCAAGTTTTAAATTTTTTTTTGCCAGAATTTTCCAGATTTGACAGTCTAATGATTCATCAGAAGACTGTTTTGTATAGAGTTTGTCTGTCAACTACTTGATAGTAGTTGGTTTGAGCTGGGTAGTACACACGACATTGATATAATTCTTTTGCTTTGAATTCAGAACCTATCATATCACAGAAAAAAAGGCAGGGGGGAAAGCCTACACATTTTATTACACAGCTTTGTCTTCATTTGATGTAACAAACATCCATTAATAATTTAGAATTTCATTTACTTAACTAAGTAAAAGAAAGCACTGCAAGTTGGGATGCCTGGCAGAAAGTGCCCTGGATGGAACTAATAATGTTAAAGTTCAGTGATACAGCAATCACCATCAGAAGTCAGTATTACTTTTCACAGCGTACACTACAGATTCTGATATATCCAGCAAATGATAGATAAACAACTATTTGAGTGGGCACACAAACACTTATTTGTAAGGTATAAAAGGATTTTAATTAGGCAATAATTGGTCAACAATGGACCTGTGCACTCCTGGACCTTCCCAAAGCTCTGAGAAGTTCAGGAACAGCCCAGACCACTAGACTAAAAGGAATAAAAGGAGACCAGAAACGTATGTAAATAAGTACTTATGAAAAAGAAAGACAGGAACAGACTGAAAAATTAAAACAAATAGTAGGAAGAGTGCAGGAAAACGACGATAATAATTAAATGGGAACATACCTTTTGTGATTTAAAGTATTAGAGCTGTACACACACATATTCTGTATGGTATTGAAATGATTTTGTTCTCATAACCAAGGCTGCTAAGCTACAAGCACAAAACAAATGTATTTCAGCACATATCCAGTGCAACAGATGTGCTGTTGTTTTCTTAGCTCCCTTTGCACCATGAGAAAACCCTCATTCCACAGCTGTGAATTGATTCTGCTTGTTGTCATATTTCCACCAACATGCAAGAACCACATCTTGCACTATCACAAAGATTTCCAAGCAATTGCCACAACAAATGCTACTGGCTGAGCTTGCCAGCAGTGCTGCCAGCAAACCAGTGAGCCACCACATGGGTGTGCAGCATGTACACTGTGAGCAGGATCATTTACCTACAGGTGTGGACCTTTCATGCCTCGCTACCCAGAGGTCTGGCTTTCCCACACATATCACAGCAGTTCACGTTTAACCAGAAACCATTAAAATTAAAATCATCTTATAGGGGAAAATTAAAAATACAATTCTAATCTGGTATTTACCAAAAAAAGTAATTTTCAAAATCCAGAGCATTAGAACCAGAAAGCACAATAAAGTCCTCACAATACCATATTCTTAGCAATGCTAATAGCCCAAATGTACCCAACTAAAGCAGAGGCTGTTTTCATCACCTGGAATACTAGCAGCTGAGTTCTAACCTTAGAAGTATGTATATCCTCAGTCATATGTGTACAGCTTCTGCCATCTTCACTGAGGACCATACCCATATGGAATGCCTGGCAGAATGTGCCCTGACTATAAATGGAAGGAGCTAATTTATCAGTATAAATCATGTAAAATGTCAAAGTGAGGCAACACATTTTTTTACAAGGACAAGATGCTGGTTTTATATATGTTTAATGAAAAAATAAGCAACAACTTGTGATTTTTCCCCTGCATGCATATTTCACCCAGTCTGAATTTCCAGAACAATGGCTCTCTTGCACTGCAACCTTAGGCAGTCTGAGGAGACCAACTCCTGACCAAAAAATGATGTCATATACTTTGTATAAATCTAAAGAATAAGATCCTGACTGAAAAGACCAAACTGTCTTGCATTTTTTGGCTAGTAAGCAATAAGATTTCATATAATTGCTTGGCAATACTGACAAACTATTCTAGGACAGGAAGTGCAGAGAATCTTTTTTAAGATACCCTTCATACAGTGGGAGGAAAGTTTTAGGTTGACAATTTTTATAAATAATGTTAAATCTGTGAGATTTTTAATACTTTATTCAATATAAATGGGGTTTCTGATTGTTAGCTTTACTAGGCAGAACACAATGCAACATGAAGAAAAAGCAAGATACCCTTTGACTAAGCTATCTGGATATGTGACAGTGCATATAAGCAAAATTCAAAAGAATCTTCGGCTGTGATCTCTACAATCAGTGGGGAGACCTAGAAGTCATGTATTCAGGAAGAGAGAGGAGGTTGGTAATGTACTTTAAATTATTTTCATTTGCTTTCTGATCTCTAAGCTCAACATTTTTCTCTCTTTTTCCATCTTTTCCTTATTTATATGGACATTGGGATTCTCCTGTATGCATAACATCACAGTTTTACAAATGACAAAATATACCCTAAGTTCATGGATAAACTTAAATGAGTTCTGAATATTTTCCATTTGATTGTGAAGATTTAGTCACAAATAGATCCTTTTATACTTCAATGCTATTTTTCCATCATCTTATAATGAAAAATTCCTTAAAAGTAACCACAAAAAAACCCTCATGTAATTATGATAGGACTGAATGTCAAAATCTGTAAAGGTAAAAAAAAATATAAAAAGCCCTCTCTCATAGCACAGATGTGATTATTTTAATTTAGTTGCAGCAAGGCTATATTGCTCCTTTGCCTGGCTCTAATTCCTGTATGTGTCCTTGTTCATGTACCATTTCCCCAGTTCCAAGACCACCAACTTGCAGGTAATCATTTTCTCCCTTAAAGGGCCACTGCCAAGTATTTTCATTCTGATTTTGTGCTTCTTTTTCCACTTACCCTTGCTACTTAATATGTTCCTTGAAGCAGAAACACATATTTTTCCTACTTGTTTTGTTCCCTCTGCTCCTTTCATGGAGCAATAAGAGACTGCGAGTCTGTACTACTGAAAAATACTTACTTGTTTGTGATCAGTGTCATCATAGCTGTCAGGACAGTTCTGGGAAAAGGATTTATTAGCTAACTTGTGCTCCCTCTCCTGGCTGGCTGGTTGGCTCTGCAGCAGCAGAACAAAAATACTGTATATAGTCATGCACAAAATGTAGCTTGCTATATCTTGTTAAGAAAAAAGCCTGACAAGCAGTGGTGGATTTAGAAGATGAAAAAAATCTGGAAGTTGGAAGGCATTTTCCCCAACAGTTTTTTAAAGGACATGGTTTTTACATTAACCACTTGACAGTATCCCTTTATTTTTTACATTTTATATAATCCCAAAATGGTGAGGCACTCATACAGAACAGGCGTACCAGATTATTTCTTTCATCCTACAGCCACAGCACGATTGCTGTCTATAACATATTTCCCAGTGATTATTTCATCTACTTTCAGACATCTGTAAGCTTCTTTCCCTTAGGAAACTATTTTATAGCTCTGCAAGATATGTTTACAGTATTATACAGCATAACATCGTATCACTTTATTCCAGTACTGTAACATGTCACAGTAATATGATGGGATGACAGAATGTAACCCATGAAATAAACCCACTGGAGTCAAGCAGAAGAAGCACGTAGCAGTGTGGACAACAGCTAGAGCAAGCAGCTGGCCATATGATATGTATGTTAGCTAAATGAGAAGCATCTCTGAACTGCACCCAGAAGGGAGAGCTTCACTATTCTGCTCTCTTCTTATGGATTGTATTAAATGGTATTTGTTTTCTGCACATTGTAAGCACTCCTCAAACTCAGCAGGTCTTTTCTCCAGAAGAAAAGAAATCAATTATTTGAAAACAAAAAAATTATGAAATTAAGAGCAAATCAACATCCAAAGCATGGTAGCTTCTTGCAGGAATTACTACTGTTGAGAAAGTTTTAAAGGGCATCATCTACGTGTTCATCTATCCAAGAGACTGCAGTAACTTGTCTGCCAAGAATAAGAGAGTAAAGTATACTGTTGATCTTGTAAATCTGCTTCCTGAACATAACAAATATTTCTGAGCTCTTTTTCACCTTTAACAATCATACTCTGTTGCAAGCATAACTATGACACTGTTCACTGCACCATTGCACTACATTCTCAACAACTGTGCCTAACTCAGCACACAAAAGTCTTCAGTCAGTTTGAATGAATCAGACACAAGAAAAAAACTTAGATGTTTAAAGCATAAGCACTCAGTACCGCAAAACCCCAGTTAAGTGTTTTCCAACTCCAAATGCGATCAGTTTCACAGACACTTAAGCTTTTTACTTTTAAATTCTCTAGGATCTCCTCTGCATGCCTGTAACTGTCTTTGTCTTAATAAGGAAGAACAGCTCAATATTTATCGTACATACCTAAGCCCAGTGAAGATTTAGAGCCGAAGCATTTGTCTAAGACTTTCAGAACATAACCTGGTAGTCAAAATCAGAGCTTAACTCATACCAATTTCTCAAAAAATATCTGAAAACTTAACTAGAGACTACCATTCTGACAACCTTTTTATACAAAATCTTGTCCTTGGCCATCAGAATGGATTTAGATACCTAAATCCTATTTGTCCAGTCAGACATCTTTGAGGTTGTGAAGTAAATTTTTAAAAAACTCTTGAAAAATTAGTAACTCACAATTCAGTAATTACAAGAGTAAGGAGTTTGAAACTAAACCTCTATTTTCCATGAGCTTTTTCACACCAGATTATAAATTTTAATAAGGGAGCACAGAGTTAATTTTCATGTTTGAACTTTGTCATCCAGTGAGCAGGAAATTTATTAGGAAGGGAGCCTAGGGAAGGCCAGAGTTCCGAGGCCAAGAGTTCCAAGAGTTTCCCTCAGGAAAGTGACAGCAGGAAAGCATTTTAGGAGTCAGTAGATAAAACAGAGAGAAGTGTTCCATGAGTAGATCAGTCCTCTTGTCTCAATTTTTCTCTCTCCCTGTGAGCCTCAAAAATGTCTCCTCACAGGGCTACAACATTTTAGGCTCAATAGTAAGTTTAGTCTCTTTCCCTAGGCCCAGCACTGAGAACATAAGACAGACTTCATGATTCTGAAGTGTTTAAGTTTAGGTTATATCCTCTACTAGATTTGTTTGATCAATGTTTTTGGGCTTTTAGGGATTTTTGTTTTTAAACCCAAGTTGTTGCCTGGAGCAACTCCACTGCCTTTTGGGAACCATAATAAAACGAATGATTTATGACTATCACATCACACCTCTTCAAATGCAGAACCTTCTATATCAACAGGCACACCAAAACATACATAATGACAGTGTATAATAAACGTATTGCGTAGACATAAAGGAGAAATTTTTTTCACTGCCACCCACTCCCATTACACCTTTTACGTATCACTCCCAAACCGGTAACACTGGGAAAGACTGACATTATCATTTAACTGACTTTTCTACTTAATACCTCACGAATTCAGAAGACATGCAATTTAGCTGCAAATTCACTCCAGTAAATGTGACAAAATTATTTGTGGGTTTTTTTCAAAGATGCACAGACACAAAGGGTAGGTTAGATTGTCTTCAAGATCTAAGAAACTTTATTCACTACATATGAGTCATGGGATTAAATTTTCCCAGTGCTAGTTAGAAACATAATTAGCTGAGAAATGCATTTGATTCCAGAAACTTTTTAACTTGATCTTAACCAATAAATTCTGTTGCAAAACCGAATTTAATTTGGGGCTGTGACAAGTTGATATCAAAGTTGTAACTATTTCTCAACTTCCATTCATTTCAAAGCTCCCAATTGGCAAGGCCCTGCATTGAAAATGATTGGCTTCTGGAAGAATAAAAATATGGGAGACATGGTATAAATTATTGCGTGGATTCTTTAATATACCAGAAATATTTCTTTTGAGCATACATTTTTCCATTCTAGAAATTGTGCACAACCTCCATAACCACAGGATTGAAATAGTGAATTCAAAATAAATTTATCCCCTCCCCCAACCTGACAATAGAAAATCATCACTGCCAACACTTCTCATGATTCATATTCCATCAGAAATGTTAACAGCACTTCAAAGAGCCACTTTCTCTTACTTAAAGGTGCAGTATTATGGGAAAACTTAATCCTGTGGTAAGCAGGGAGTTTGCAAAAACACTGAGTTATCTTCAGTGTTTTTCTAGTATGGAATATGTATATTCCAGTCTGCAAACAGAAGGATTAGCTCACTGTCTGCCTAGACCCAAATACAGAACACAGATTGCCTAAGTAGCTTACGAAGTAACACAATGACAGCTTCATAGTAAGATTATATAATGAACTATGTTGAAATGAAAATATGCAGAACATATTTTGTCACATAAGCATATTTGTATGCGATGAGGTGAAGTTAAGTCCTTAATATATATAAAACCATATTAATTTTTTATTTTATAAAAAGGTTTTGCAAATAGAATTAATTTTGGTCCTGTAATAAACAAAATTGACATATGCAGCAGTGAAATGTATAACTCAAATTTTTGTCAAAAACAAAACGACTGTTTGTAGGAAGAAAAGTCTCTGTACCTACAAAACAGCTGTTCCTCATTTTTGCAAAAATAATGATCTTTTGTGCTCACCACAAACCAATGAAAACTCATTTTTATCCCCAAGGGGTGAATTTTCCTACAATTTCACTGTGAAATGCTACTACAAAATTATTAACGCAAGTGAAGAGACCTTTCTGTACATAAAATTCATAATCACAAAAATAATAGAAAATCTTAAGGGAAAACTGATGTAGTAGCTATCTTGAAAAATACTGTTAGGCTCATTATATACCCAATTGGCTGATTTTGGGGATTTTTTTAAGAAACCAAGCAATCTGAGTTTTGCTTTTAATAATCCACCATGCTTTATTCTTACTCGCCTCCCTTGTAACACATTGTGATAACTACAAAATAATATTGCTATTTACTGAAACAGAAAAACAAAAGTAGGACAGGAACCTGAGATTGACTTAACTATACTCAGCTAAACATGACTTCTGCCAGAAATATAACATTAGCAAAGTTATTACTAGAAGTTTACACTCTGATTTTCCTGGATAAACAAAATTATTCCATTCCCAGAACTGCAAACATTTAAATGATTCCCCTAGTGCAAGTCAATGTTTACATTTCCTAAAATACTGGAGCACATTAGCTTCCTGCATGCAGTTTTCTCACCCTGAGATATAGATAGCATACAAGAATATACCACCAAGTTTTTTAATGCTTGTAAAAGAGTCTCATACTGCTATTCAGGAGGATTGCTTTTATTATGTATTTTTCTTTTCTTTGACTGACAGACTTGCATTCATTGGCTGTTTCTTCCTGATTGTGTATCACCATTGTTTCCTCTTAACTGTGAAATATCTCAATAGATAAGTGCTGTTTTAAGTGTCTGAAGTTGGCACTTACCTGCTGGATGCCATATGTCCAGCCTTGCCTTATACGGTCCCTTGCCCACACATTGTGAGCATTCTCTGCTAGTTTATCCACCATAGCTTCTTGAGAGGGGGTCAGCTTGATAAAACTCAGATCCATGGGTGCTGGCTTATATCCACTCAACAGCTGATAGCTGTTGAAAGAAAGAGAACTTGCAGTTACTTTGCAGCAAGAAAAGAATTAATAGAAACCACTAAAGGAAAGAAATAACATCTATGCAGTATATATAACATCTATGCAACATATCTATACAAATGTGATATATGCCTTTGAACATAAACAATAATAATATACATTTGGTTTCTGATTTGTTTTTTATTTTGATTCTATTACAAGCTAATTGCATCTTGATTGGATGAACTGATAATGAAAGCTACCCAAAATGGTCTGAACTAAAAATGTTTTTAAAGTATTTTAGTAATGCCACATATTCAAAGTAGTAGATTAAGATGTTTATCTAAATGCTTATATCAACACTATTATTACTACCTCTGAGCAGATCACAATACTCATTAAATTCTATCCACTTCCTACTGAAACAGAAAAATACATTTTTCCTAGTACATAGAGGGATGTTAAGAGACAGACCAGGTCAAATGGCTTTCTCAAGACTAGTTATGAAACCCACCTTAAAAGTCTGTCATCATAATAATTCACACCTTAACTATCCTTCAAATCATAGAAGCAAACGTTTAAAATTTAAGCATGACTGCATAAGAGAAAGGCAGCTTCCTCACTTATTTTAGCACTCCTAGGAATGCTACTTTTATGAAGTTGTTCCCTTCCAACTAAATACAAAAATCTCCTACTTATGAACAGACCTTCAATAAAGGAAATGAAGCACATGGTCATGGATGCAGCACAACAGGACTTACTAAATTTACAATGGAAACCTACAACATTTTGTGGCACCACCATGGTGGTGGGACACGGCTCCCCTTACATCATCTGATGAGGGAACACACAGTGAAAGAGGAGCAGGAAGAGTGTGGGGGAAGACAGACAGGGACTGTACAGGGTGTCTGTGCCCACAAGGCAGCCTCTGTGACCTGACACAGTTGGTTCCAGCTGGCCCCAGACGGCACTCACTGCTGGCCAAAACTGAGTTCCTCAGCCACGCTGGAGATGCCTCAGGAAAAATATTTTTAAGAAAAGGCAAAGTGCTTCACTGGCGGAGAGGAGTGAGAGGGAAAAAAAGTGTGAAAAACAGTCTGCAGACAGCAGGGCTAGGAATGTGGAGGGAGCAGAGGCTCTCCAGGTGACAGAGCTAGGGCTTCCCTGTGGCCCCAATAAAAAACAGGCTGGAGCTGGTGGATGGATGTACCCTGAATATCTCTGAGTACAGACCTCATGATCTTAAAGGTCTTTTCCAACCTAAATGATTCTATGACTCTATTTCTTTTCCAGCATACAAAGCACTACTGTGGCTGAACAAAAGGAATCTGGAAAATAAACAATAACATTCTCTCATAGAAATTATACACCCTGGGGTGTATAAAGAATGGCTAGTTTAAATAATTGTCCAATTATTTTCTAAACAATTTTGTTATTTTCTTGTGTTTTCTTTGTTTGTACTGACAAAGAGAAACCCATCAAATGAAGTACTATTTATCCCTATTTATATTCGTAAACATTAAAATACTTTACAAATCCAAATTAATTATCTTCTGTGACAAGCATCTTAAAACACATCTAAACAAATTATTTGTTGAAAACAGAAATTTAAAACAACCAAGTATTTAAGCAGGATTACCACCTATAAATATGAGGTTGGATCTTCCTTCAAAAGAAACACAGTAAAAAGAAAATGTTTAAGTTTGAAAACAACAATTCAAGAACATCATTCCAAAATCAGCCATCCACATAGCTCCCAATCTGCATTTTTCTATTACAGAAAGCCCACACTGGAGTTAACTGCCCTCACAGTTAATTCTCCTCAGGTATGTGAAGTCACTTCAGTGAGTAAAACAAGACAGTAATGGAAACAGTGAAACATATGAAATTAGCACACTTGTCAGGTTGGCAATTACTGTGCTCTCTCCTGTCACGCTCCCCTGCACGAGCTTTTGAGAATATTGCCACAAAGTTTTCCTTTCCTTTCTGCTAGTTTTTTCAACCCATTATATGTGAGGTATCAAAATTCTGACTATGTATGTATGACTTCAGTTTTCTGAAGTTTTGACTGCTAATGACATTAAATAGACTCAACATTATTGGTCTTCTTATATTGGGAAGTATAATTTCTTCACACTTCAGATTTAGCTGCAGTCTTTCAAAAGCAGGAAATTTGATGCACTTGAATAATCTTGCAAATGTGTATATATTTCTGCCCAGGAAATTCAGAACAAAAGTACAGAAGGCCCTAGATATCTCTTCTCCTTTGAGAGATATACAGTTATTTTGGAATACCAAAACTGAAGAACAGTTTGGGGGAACTTAAATCAATACCTTGCTTTTATTCCCATTCATTCTGGCAAAGTCACCACATCAGGGATTCTGGAACTGTGATATCAATGGTATGTAAATCTGTGCAGTGTGGTAGATATCAAAGACTTGAGGGTCCAGGTTCTTACAGCTACCTTGCAGTAAAGTATTACACAGAAGCCTGCAGGAACCTTGCCAGAATGAGGCACATGCTTTTGGCTCATGAAAGGAAGAAAGAAGGCATGCTGTAGTTAACCATGGGCTGGAGGCAACCACACTGGCCTTAGGGTCTGCATGTAACACTAAGGTATGGGCCAGTGAAGGATTGCTGTGAATAATGGAGATATGCAACAGCAGAAAAACCACTATTTCTGCACAGAGCACATTCCTGCAAAGAGCAGTGAGTTCCGACTGGTGGCAGGAGCTCAGCTACCAGCAGTTACCAGCCATAACCAAGGAAACTAAATTGCTAATTTAAATTCAGGAATAACAGACCCTATAGAAGTTGTCTCCCAATAAAACTGTGACCTTTATCTCTCTGGTTCTGACATATTATATAATCCTCCTTCATCCCATGGGCTCAAGTGGACGTTGGGCAGTGGGGCTGTAATATAGGCATATGAAACTATAGTTCCATTTTCTGAACTGTATGTTCAAGTTGCCAAATTCTTCATTCCCAAACTGTGTGGAGGTGCACTGGTGCTAAGAAGCCAGGGCATCTTGGCTGGGCCATGAAAGCTGGTTTCAGAGCTCTGGTAGTAGAGGCCACTATACCATACCAGGCTGAGCCCCATCCTATCAATTCTGCTGCCAATGTATCTCTTGGGAAGAAAGTCAGGTGATTGTACCAGCTCTCTACACCTCAAGTCATGGCCACTTGAGGACTTTTAAAAGGGTTACCTTTAAATATCTGCAGCATAGTAAAATACATTGATAAATTTACTGTAAAAATTCTTTAAGAAGTCTCTGTAGTACACACCATATATAAAAGAAACATGAAACAATGAATGTCAGACATTTCAATGAAGCACAAAACCCCGACAGTTTGTCTACACATCAGGTGACAAATATGTGGAAGAAAACCTATGGATGGAGGCGCAAAACTTTCTGAATATTCTTGAAAATTCATGTGCATACATGCATGCCCAAGAATAAAACTAGCAATGTAAATATCAGATTGTTAAAACAGAGTTCACTTAATTGACATTGCCTGAGAAGAAGTCACATTTGAATTTCAACTTACTTCTTTGGAAGTTTCATTTTTTTCACTTTTTCTTCAGCGCGTTCATCAGCAATTCCAACATGGCAGCCTAAGGCCAGCAGGGTTCTAGGGCACAGAGATCAGAGATTAATTACTGACATTGTTTCTATATTTAGAGTTCCTGCTGTGAATAAAAACAGTGCTATAAAACAAATGAGACCTATTAAAATTACTGCAATAAAATATGGAAAGATCAACACCAGCTTTTTTGTACATGTAATTAGCTTTCTGATAGTGTTAGGAAAATGTCACAAGACATTCCTAAAAATTTTAATAAAAACACGAGTAAGGTACTGCAAAATGGAACTATCATATAGTCTATTTCATCTATGAGATATCAGTTTGAAGATTCCCTGCCCTTGAAATATTATTTCTGCTTTATATACTTATTCATATAACTTACATACTCATTCAGACTGCTTCATATCCAGATCATTTTATGTTATATTACTTACATCAAATCCAATGAAAAGAGAAAAGACATAAAATGTCACTTGTTATCCTTAGAATGTGTCTTCTTTTTGAAGAGGCTATTATTTAGAGAATTTAGTTGGATCTGTATTTTTTTTAGGACTCACCACTGAAGAGAGGACAGCAGCATGATAAGCATTAGGCCAAAACTGCCATCTTATTCAAGCCTATTCACGACAGCATCTCATGTACCTACCACAAGCCTTAGGTATAAGGTTTTACAGAGCCAATGAAACAGGTCATTGTGGCCTGACTGCAAAATGCAGGTCATTTCAGAAAACAAACACTCGACATAACCTTAAAACAACATTGACAGTATTAATTGGGTTTGTGATTACTTCAGACTTATTCCTTTCCTTAAAATCACATGTTCAGCAGCACAAATTTTAAGTCTCATTCATCTCCAGGACTTGATCTGCAAGTTATCAAATTTTTGTTCCTGCATTAATATTCAATGTTGGGTTATAAAGTCTCTCTTCAGTCTAGGTGCATTACTAAAATATTGACATTGAAATTAATAGAAATGCTAGACAAAAGTCAGAGACTTAACTTTGGAGTCAGACGAGAATTTTCTCAAAACCTGAGGATAACCATATCTTTGATAGAAACTGACTACGGAAGAAATCACAGGTGTAAACACCTTGGACTCCATTCCAAATTTTCCCAAAGTGGAAGAAAGGTGTCAAACAAGGTTTTTATTTATTTTTTCCACTAGGTAAAACAATATTTTCTAGTCCTGCTTTAACTCTATGTACTGCTCTTGAACTGACTGGAGCAGGGGGAAAAAAAATGGGAGCATAAATACTCTTCCAATATTATTTCTCTTTGCAGATGAATTGTGAGTTTCAAGGAGATTCTTACAGCATATTTTTAGTGGTAGCTACATGATGTAAGTCCTACTCTTATGGGCTGTGAACCCTGATTTAAAATTAGACAGTGAAATCAGGAATGAGGAAACTAATATCCAGTGGCCACCTTCTCCAAAACACACTATCTGCTAAGAATACTCCATGCAGCTAAATTTCAACTGGCATAAATAGTACATGACTCCTATGCAGATATCACCAGCATAAGTAGGAGTACAGAGCTAATAGTGAAATGCATTACAGAGGAGCTAACCTCTGGTAACCCCAATTTTCTTGTAATGTAAGCCACAAATTTGGACACTACATTATCTCTACGCAAAAACAACAAATTCAAATAATAGTTCCACTGGAGGACAAAATGACAGACTGTACTGGCAGAATCTGAAAAACCATTAAAGCACTTCAGACCTAAGCAAGAAAACTAAAAGTGGCTCAATGCAGCTCTCATTGTCACAATGATACATGTAATTATTACACAAGACTGAGTCAATACTTAGATATGGGAAAGTCAGTCACAAAATAATAAGCAAGGACAACAAAAAATACATACAAGACCAAACTATACTATATATACAAGAATGTGTGGAAACAGAATGAGCAAGCATATTTTAATCCGATGACATTTTCAGAGGCAACTCATTCCTGCATCTTGACATTTCATACAGTATGCAATTTTTATGGCTCATAAAGTATTCAAACATACTGAAAAATATACACAGATCTCAATATATGGAAAAGAAATCTTGTATCAGATAATATGATTTAGATCTTCCTTGGTTTATAACTCTCTTATCTGGCAGCAAAACTGGCAACAAAACTGGCAACAAACCACCAAGGAAAACACAATTACGGTCAGCATTATTCTCAATGTCTTGCAACTATTTCAAGTAAGCAGTTTGATGCAAATTGTAAAGAAAACTATTAGAAGTTTTTAAATAACATTTTCTTTCCCTCTTCCCCTTTCTCCCCCTTTCAAGGTTGACAGCTAGTAGACTAGACACATCTAGTATTGAAATAATCAAGATAGGTTACAATTAAAGCTGTCTCTTATGGATCACCTAGAACTGAATAATGCACTGATTTTTCCACATTTTCAAGCTAGTAGAAATAAACTGAGCATGACACTCGTAGTCCCTGAGCAAGAGATGTCTACATGATAAATACAACTCGATATTACGAAATTAGAACTTCATTTTTCAGAAAACAAAGACTAATACAAGAAAGTAAGGAAGACTTAGCTCAGCAAGCATACAGACTTTGAAATACATAGAAGGAATGCTTTATATTTCAGACACGATCCACTTAATGGAAAAACTCTTTCTAGAGTAAGAATAATATTACTAAAAAAGAGTAATCCATAAATTGTATGTTTATAAAACAAAAACTTACTTTCTTTGTTTTGACAGAGTTAGATTAGAAAAGCACTGGATCCTGAACCAGTAATCATGTAAGGACTCATTAAATTTGTTCAATACTTAGTGAAACATTGGCAGTGTGCATTTAATTATGAGAGCATGATTTTTCTGCTGCCTGAGTCATATGATATAGAGTATTCTAGGAAAAGATCCAACTGTGGTGAAAGTTAATGACATCACCTTTTGTAGTTTCATAAAACAGAAAGGAAGTATGTATTCTGAATCCTTAGTACATTGCTCTGCTCCCAGGAAATGGTTGAAAACTTTCCTTATAATTCTAATATCTACCTGTAGAAAATTTGAACTTATTTTCTTGCTTCCAGTTCAATTTCTCTCTGAATGCTTTACCTCTAAAAAATGGCAAAATATCCCTCCAGAAACTGTCTAGCACTTAGGGTCATAAATATGTTTTTTTACTGAGTAATTTATTTACTGTGGGAATGGTAGATCAGTAAATAATGCAGAGAAGCTGGCCCAAAAAATCTGCAAGAAGTTCCAGAAGGAATGTACTACATAGCTTTCTTCTATGAGTACCCAAAGTCCTTTTATTCTGAGTGTAAACACTATTTTCCACTGTAAGTTTACATGGCAAATATTTTAATAATATAGGACAAATATCCACAGAAAAGTACTATCACATGTGGACATTCATCCTTCGTAAACTCTCTGAACAGGAAAAAGTGACTATATTCTAGCAAGAAAAAAAAAAGAAATCATAGATTTCAAGAATAGGTGACTGGAAAACCCCACCTATCAAGCATTTATCAGTTTGAGAAATATTTTTACATGATGGCTATATGCAATGCTATATATGGAAGAAATTACTTACACTTATAGATTTTTCAATTCATTTACAACAAAGTAAGAACTCATACCTCCTTGACTGACAAAGCTGAGGTGAAGAATTCTATTTTTGTGAACCAGAAAACTAGATTACTTCAACAAACCCTTTAATGTCCCATTGAAATTTTCTAGCATTCCAGCCAGAGAGCTTCCACGATATTCACACATCTAACCACTCATCCACAAAAGGAGGGAATGCCTACTACTGCTTGTTCCATGGCAACATGCACAGATGACACAGAAATAGCAGCAAGGGGTTTGAAGGAAAGTTCCTAATTTAGTGACATGCAAAAAATAAAAATCTATTGAGTGTCAAACTGTATTTTATCCATAAAGAAAATTAAAAGACGTTAAACTAAATTGATTTAAACCAAATAAGAAGAAAATATTTTTTCTTCTAAAGCTTCTAAAGCTAAAGACTATCAAAGTAATTTGCATTGCAAATACATAATTCATTAATATATCTCACTCCCTCATTTGCATATTATTACCCTCATCTACACATCAAATTTTAATTCATGTGTCAATTTACAATTTTGGAAACTGCTTCTCCTTAGGAAACTCTAACCATAAACTTCAAAAGTTCTAGCAACTTACTTCAGTGTTTCAAGTGACATTTGCAAGTTATAATTTCTTTCCTGCTCTGGCAATTTCGAGAATTCCACTAAGCATGGGTGTTGTCTTTTGTTGTCATCTCTAACCTGAAAAAACAGTAAATAAACAAGCTTAACATGCCTTAAAAACTTAAAGAAATTTAAAACCAGTCCAATCTACAAGGTACTTAAAGCTGATCCTGTTAGAATTACTCAAAACGGACAATACTTCAAAACAGAAAGCATTCTGTATTCTCAGAGCATGAACATTGTATTCAAGCACGGCAGAATTTGCATTTGCAAATAAATCAGATTTGCATGTCTCAAGTGGAATAAATGCTAATTTGTACATGTTATTATACAGATGTTCACAGGAAATATGCAAAGTTCAAGAACAGTGCAATCTACATTTTGTTTTGACATACAGTGATAAAGTACTATTTCATCTTCAGCCCCATGTCTGAAAAATCCTACATCCTGTTTGTATAAATATGTTGATACAGAGAGTACTGAAATCCTTACCCAATGAAAATAACAATAGAAAAGATAAATCTTCCCCATCTCTTGATTCAGAAAATGTTTGTTTCTAAGTTATTTGCAATACCATACAAGCAGAATGTGACTGTTCAGAAGTCACATATGATAGGGACATGAATAGCTTGAAAATGTTACCTAAAAGACCCCGATGCAAGTGTTAACATCTGCTCAGTTGAGACAACTTTTTTAACCATATATTATAACATTTTTGTGTCAGTCTTTGATGGACCATAAGTTCACTATTTATATTAACCTTTAAAGTTGCAAAGTAAAAGTTATTGAAAAATAACATTATTGACTTTTGACCAATCAGATAATTCTGCTGGAAAACTGAATGTTAACAGTTGAAGTTAAGAAGCCTAATTGTTACACTTTTTCAACATTGATATTTACACTACTACTTAATCTAGTTTATTCAATCTCATGAAATAAAATACATTTCCCTATAATACTTCTGAGTAGCATAGTTTTTGCATTTTGATCTAAGCACATAAGGTGCTTACATCAAATTGGACAGCAGTCATTTGTTTATGTTTTGGATTGAAAAATATTTACTGTCTCCAAGGGGTATTTATCTTCATTTGATGGGAATAATGTTCTTTGGACAGACAATACAGCCAATTCAAATGTCAAACTACTTAAACAAAATTAATAGAAGCTACAATGAGAAATAGCTTTTAGCAGCACTGAAAAGATTTATTTGCAGATTTCTTTCTAAGTTCTGTGGCAATCCGCATTTAAAAAATTGAGTATAGTCTCTGAGTTTATACCTGTGTACAGCTAATTTAAGTTTTGGCTATCAGGTATTTTACTCAGAATTCCAATATTAATTTATTTCCCTGAGTGACACTTTTTCTGCTCTACAGCTACAATGTATAATAATTCTATTATATAGTCAACATATATTTGTGGTTTGCCTTCCCATTCCCTTTTTTTTTCCTGAGCAAAATATGATAATCTACTGCTTTGCAAACACATTCTATTAGTGGCAGAACCAATGACATTCATCAATTTTTAATTTTTGTGGCTAGTTTCAAATGTGCAGTGATACTGAACAGAAACAAAGGAATGAAGGTGTGTCTGATGATTACTATAGCAATCATATTCTGACATAATGAAGCCAATTTAAAAAGTTGATAATTTTTCTACATTAGCTTGCTATTTTACTTTGATACATGCATACAATGCAGTAGTAATATCACATGCAATAGTGGGTATCTTGGTGGTGATACTCATGCAGATTTGATGAAGCAGATATGTAGGAGGAATATAAAATGCTACAAGAGATTTTTTTAATAATCTGGAGGGTCATGTAAATAACCTGTATATTAGCCTTTAAACTTTTAGACTTGGCTAAAAAACACCACTATCTACTACATATAACAAAGGTTTCTCTGAACTGAAAAGACAAATTAACATTAGAGGATTTGTGTGCATCTAAATAAGCTAATTTATGGGCCATGCCTTTCCCCAGTACTCAGTAACTGTGGTGCACGAATTCAGGTAACTAGAATGGGCAACAGTGGCTTAAATCCAGATGATAGCAAACTGGGAGGAGCTGCTGACTCCCTGGAGGGCAGGGAGGCCCTGCAGAGAGACCTTGACAAATTGCAGGTCTGGGATGGGGCAACCCTGGATGTACAGACAGACCAGGGAATGAGAGGCTGGACAGCAGTGCTGTGGAAAGGGACCTGGGCATCCTGGTCCATGGCAAGTTGAACATGAGCCAGCAGTGCCCTGGCAGCCAGGAGGGCCAAGCATGTCCTGGGGTGCATCAGGCACAGCACCACCAGCCAGGCAAGGGAGGGGATTGTCCTGCTCTGCTCTGCTCTGCTCTGCATTAGGGCAGCCTCACCTCGAGTGCGATTTTGGATGTCAGAATGTAAGAAAGATATAAAGCTGTCAGAGAGTGTCCAAAGGAGGGTCAGAAGATGGTGAAGGGCCTTGAGGGGAAGCCATATGAGGAGAAGCTGAGGGCACTTGGTCTGTTCAGCCTGGAGGAGAGGAGACGTTTCTCATGAGGGGAAGCAGAGGGGCAAACACTGACCTCTTCTCTCTGGTGACCAGTGACAGAACCTGTGAGAATTGCCTGAAGTTGTGCTGGGGAGGTTTAGATTGTATATCAGGACAAGGTTCTTCCCCAGAGGGTGGCTGGGCACTGGCACAGGTTCCCTAGGGAAGTGATCACAGCACCGAGCTGGACAGAGTCCCAGAAGTGTTTGGACAATACCCTTGGGCACATAGTGTGACTCTTGGGAATGGTGCTGTGCCGGGCCAAGAGTTGGTAAAGTGACTCTTGGGAATGGTGCTGTGCAGGGCCAAGAAATGGTAAAATCATCTGTGAGAAACCAGAATGATTAAGAAATCAGCCTCCAGAAAATACACATACATTTTGTTACGATCCCAATGTCAGCACATTCTACCACAACTCACTAAAGCCAGATCAAGAAAGCTAAGGTAATTTAAATGATTTAACACCTATTTTCATTTTGAACTTAACTATGTCTATCGCTGCTTAACTTGATACTTATTATATATGGTTTAAATAGTGTTCAACTGTACAATTAGACTCTCGATGATCCATAATGGTACACCAAGAGTTCCTGCAGATTGCTTCACAGCTGGTATAATTACACCACAATTAAAATGTTTTGACACGTTAATTTAACTGAGGTTTTGCATTTGATTTGGTGGGGAAATTAACAACAACAAAATCTAGAGGTCTTCTTGGTTAATCATAAATTTTTAGGTACTGCTGTATGCTACACCAAATATGCCCAATTACCTTAAATTTGTAACCTGAACACCTCAGAAGACCAAAATCTTTTCAGTAACAAAAATAGAATACAGACACGTTTTTACACTTATATCTAGTACCTAAACAGCATTTGGGATACAAATAACAAACGTATAATTTTTTACTGATTGACCTTAAAATGTTTTTTCTACTCCACGAAAAGTAGGAAAGAGATAAGAAAATAGTTATGTAGAGTTACCTAATACAGACATGAGACCGAAGAAGGGGAGGAAAGGAAAGCAAAAAGCAGATTTAATGGAATTTCCCATAGGCAATCCTTATTTAGGACTTCTAAAAGAATTAAGTCAGTCAGCACATGTAAAGAGAACCAAGAATAACTGTTTTCATTTGCTTACTCCACCAGTCAATTGAACACCTTGCTCCAAGAACAAATAGGAGGGGAAAAACTCAGTATGTCCTTTCTGTGCTAACAGTTAGACTGAAAATTTCAGCACCAAATAGCTTTAATATCAGAGTTTTTATTCAGAAATGCTCCAGTGCTGTTGGTTTCGACATACTTTTGGTGGGAAGGTGTTTAAAATCTTACTAATTTTGAGGGGATGATGAAAAATGCAGTCTCATTAGTACATTGAAACCAATACAAAGAATTGTACTAGGCAATTAACAGAAAATTAAGCTGGAAGGTACATACTGGTCCATACTGCCAGCCAAGTTCAATCTTATTCATAACCCAAAGTTCATGGATGTTCTCTGCTAATTTTTCTCTAATCCTTTCCAGGTGGGGAGGCAAAACAATCTAAAGAGAGAAGAGAGCAGAGATAAGAGAGGAAAAGGCTATTACAAATAAGTTGCTTGACATGCCACCCAAACTTTCACTTTGCACAAACCAGATCTCTCAAGAGATCCCAAGAAAAAATGAGTTTGGGACAAGGTGCAAATTCAATCAAATGTGAAGCAACACAGGGCTATAATATGTGTGTGTTTAAAAAGCAATCTTTCCGTTTCCATACCTGGCTAGTATCTACAGGAACTGGAGTGAAAGCTGCTTGTGACAGAGAGACAGTGGGACCCAGCAGGTCTCTTGTATAGCTACGATCTTGTTTGTACTCTCGGCTGTGCTCCACCTTCAGCTTCTCTTTTGGTAGGACAGCTTCAAAGCAAGGAGCATATCCAGGTGGAGGAAGGAACTTGAACTCTCCATGGCGACCTCCAAGCAAGAAACGTACCCTGCAGATATCAGAATTACTTTAGATAACCAAGACACTTTTGGTGTCAAGCTTAAGCAGTCTCTAAGACTAATGAATATTAAACGTTAATTTTTAAAAAAAGAAAAAAAGAAAAAAAAATCAATATTGCAGCTTCTTTGCGTTGTTTACAGTTGAACTTTCTCTAACTGGTGCTGGAGTTTATGATGCAGGAGGTCAAAAAAACATGGGGAAAGTAAATTATTTTTTTTTCTAGTTGATTTTACTTCAATGAAAGCATTCTAAATCATGAGACCAATAATCTCTAAGAGAGAGAATAATCAGTTTACTTAGCACACATATAAAGTAAGCAGCAGCCTTTTGAGTCCCAAAAGGTAGAGATTATAACCCAGAGTAATCAATCAAGCACCTCAGAACTCTTTCCATTGAGGACAAGTCTCCATTCAATTTCATCTGAGAAATAAACCTAAAAACCCCGTGGTTCTTTCTTTTCTCTCATAAAACAGTAAATCCTTAGGACACATTAAAAAAATTCCTGTATTTCTTTCCCTAAAACTTTTGTCATATTAGTAGAAACCCAGAGGAAAGCACTCTTATTCATGACAAAATAGTGAATTTGTCATGGCCTTTTGTTACTGAAAAATTCAATCAATAATGGTGTAGCAATGACATAATACCAACATGATACACCAATGACATCATACTGAAAAACCTTCTTAGAACATTGCCATCCAGACAGAATTAAAAACATCCAAAAATCTAGCCTTAAATCAGAAGAATTATTTTCTGTTCACTGAGGATCTTACAAGAGTTTTGTTAATGCTATACCAGAAAGCGCTCAAAAAACCGCATGCAGCACACAAATATCTGCCAATAATTTCTCTGATAACAGAAATAAAGCATGCTGGTTTAGAGTCTTGCATTTTGTATGCAGATCTATAGTTTTGCCACCTTCTATCTCCTGTACTATGAAAGTCTTAAGAAGTGTATTTTGCATCTGGAATAAGAGGTAGGTGTGTGCTCAGTGTGAAAGCTCTTCACTTCTGAAGCATGCTTTGAATGATCCCTCACAGAGCATTGCTCTGCCTCCAACAGAAATCAGCTTTCAGCCTTCACCTTTGCCGGTCCTGATAAAGTTGGTCCCCCTGCTGGAGCTCCACACAATCTTTTTTTATTATCATAGTCTCAAACTGCTCAATACATGGAAGCAGAAGCCTGGCACCTCAAGTGTGACTTGGAAATTTATAGAAAACCAATACAGCAACCAGAATAGAGACTGAATTCATATTAACTCATGCTGCTGAAAAGGATGTGTATGACCATCATTTCTTAAGGTAAATGCAGATAATGCCTCTTAAAATAGTAGTTACTACCTCATAACAGGTGAATTAGGGAAAATATAATTTTAATATCAAAGGCTGATACAAAATGCTGCCCTGGAGTGAATGTGTAGCAATGTGTCAGTGAAGAAATTATTAAGAAGCTGTTTCTAATATCTGCAAACCACCAGAATACACTGGTGTGCTGAAAAACAACAGATGCACTGTGTCTTCAGGACTTCTTTGTAGCTCTCACTATCCAAGAAGTGGAATTTTGCCAAAAAAGCAGATGCCAGAAAAAGAAATGAGAGCAGACAACCAGGGAAATATTCAGCATATCCATGTATACAGAAAAAAAATAAGGAGACTGGGGAAAAAAAAAAAAACAAACCAAAAAAGCAACCCCATAGGATGCTAACTTTATTCCTGCAGAGAAGCTGACAACTGGGAAGAAGAGGCCATCTATGTTGAAGTTTTCAAACATTCCTTGAACCGGCTGACCGTTTATTCGGAAAGAGATGCTGGGGGCACTAAGGTCCAAACAGCAGCTAATAACATCATCAGTTCTCAATAGATGTTGGTTGGGAGAATTTACTGTTCGTGCCACACAACCTATGGAGGTAACAGAGACACATTTAGTGAAACTTAGGAAAACTGCACAAGTTTTCACAACAAAGAATAGAGAAAAACATCTAAAAAAAGAGGAAAACATTGCTGTAGAGCACAAACACATTGATACACAAATATCTAACCCATGACATCCAAGACCTGATTTTAAGCTTGCAATATAGTGAATAGCAGCATACAGTCATATCAACACAGCTATTTCAATCATAAATAATAAAAGCCAATTACATTAATGGAAGTGAAAATAATTACTGATATCAATGTAAATAACCAAAACCAAGAAAACTACATTTTATTCCTTACATTAGAGAAGTGCAAACTGAAAACAGCCATTAGTAATTACAGTGAAACCTAGTATACTTTTCTAAAAAATGCTTCATTATTTAGACAAAGAAAATGATCTCACTTTGAATTATTTATGGAAAAGTAGGTACTCCCTGTTAATGGCCACACCATGATACTCTCGAAAACTTGTATGAGATGATACTACTCAGTTTCACAATTAAACTGCAAACCAGCATTTTTTCAGCCATATAGAAAGACAGCTGCTTTTTCAAACCACATATATTCAGTAATATATGTATTTTTAATGTTTTTTATGAATTCTAAAGCATTAGTCTATCTTACATCAAATTATATTTACACAAGCACACTTGCTTCCCAAGAGAAATAAGCTATAGAATTCAGAAATAGAAAGTGATTGTGTCTGAGATTTACTGCCATCTGCAGTACAAAATTATTGGAAACCATGGCAGCTGTATGAAAACATCTCTGCACATGTTTTCAAAAAATAACTTATGCACTGTCTGTAAGAGATACACCATGATGCACACTGAGAACAGAGAACTAACTTTTTAACTGTGGTGTCCAACTTTTGTAAACACGAAGGACTTAAATAGCACTACGTATCCAAAAAGAAGCTGATGGCATATGTTTTTAACAGAAGCAAAAATAGTAAAATCCCAAGAATTTTTCTACAAGTGAATTTTCATACACTTATCACCCCCACCCCCAAGGAAGAATAAGATACCAACACTTCCAAAACTGTATACATGTTAAATGACTTTGCGATACCATCAGAGGAAAATATCACAGCTGAGAGTTAGTTTAAAATAAATCACAGAAAGGGGCAATTGTTTATTGGCAGGGATAACTAAACTCCAAAAGACCTCCCAATGAAGAGTGAATATTTCATCTCCTTAAAGCATACTACTTGAGACCAGATGCCTGTTTGGACACTAAATTTTAGGCAAATATAGGTTATGGAGATCAATGCAAGGCTGACTGCTAACAGAAATATTTACTGATCAATGATGAATACACAGTAGATCAAATAATCCAAATGCCTTTTCTGTCCCTAGGCTTTAAAGACCTATGAGTTCCACTTCTCCACAAAATGTAAGTCATCTCAGGACTGAAGAACCAAGAGTAAATTATATGTGATTCTCATACAGGCTTGGTCCAGAACAGAAACTTGTGGACAGAAATTACTGTTGCTATTCATTAATACAGTAAATGTTTCATGCTAAGAAGGTTACTCTTAAAATACCAACAGACTTATCAAGATGCAGCCTGTGATTGTGGAAGCAAAAGAAAGGCTGTGATTTTCAATATGCAGCTACTTAAAGTTCTTCCATGTTTGAGAGGTACATGTTACACAATAATGTCTGTGAAGAAAAAAGACACAAGTCTTTACAACCCTAACAGCTGCATCCACAACAGATACAAAACTCATGAGATAGAAAGGTGGTCTGATTTTTTTTCGATAGATTTACTTGAGAAGCACAAACAATTGTTCATTTGTTGTGTTGCTATGTTTCTGATGGAAAAGTTTCCAGTGGGTAGGAAAATAATTTTGATTTTCAGTAATCTTTTGTTTCCTCCCTAAAAGTGACCTTAAGTACAAAAGCTATCTTGGTTAGCTCATTATTTTCTGTTTCTTCTGCGAGAACACTTTATCTGTCAAACTCAGTCACGACACTTTTAATGATACCATTAATTATGTATCATTGTTCCAAAGTAATTTTCACTATACATGGGAGACAAAGTAGCAGCTTCTTTCCTAAGATGCCACTCCAGTTGATATGCTATTATTTATTAATAAAATCCATTGCTATTTTGATTGGAAAGTTCTTTTGAAATGTAAAACTGTATTCTTTTCCAAGTATCAAGCCACAACACCTCAAAACTTCAAAAACTTTGGATGATGCAGCTGACTCACTAAATTGTCACTCTTGTTTGCTAAAGTGCTTTAGAAAACCTGTTCATATTTTTATAGTGGAAAAAATTGCCAATCCAATGAGCCTTTCCCAGTTTCTAGGCAGTTCTATAGTTCACCACTGCCCAATAATCTCTCAAAAATGAAAAGAAAATTTCTCAGCAATGTGAAATCACAGTAGAATCTCCTTTCAAGTTCAGGACTGTCCAACTGTAGGACTACCCATTCGAATATCTAAGATATCTGGGAATCTTTTCACAAAAGTTAAATCATACGAAGAAAAGATTAAGAAAAAGAGAATAAGCTATCATTATCCTGATTTTACTGAGATAATGCAATTTGAAGAGAGAGTAAGATATATGTGGAATCAACAATAAATAAAAATCCTTTAGGTACTCTGTTCAGTTTTCTCTAACACTAGAATCTGCATGCATAAATTACTGCTAACAAATAGATCCAAAGTAAACCAAAAACATTTTAAAAATGAATACCTGAGCAAACGCTAGGAATATGATTCTGCAAGTTTTGCAATAATTAGTCAGTCTTAACGCATGAAGATAAAACATCCCTACAGAAATAATATCTTGTTTTAAAATGCATGACAAAAAAACATATTTAAAAATCTTCGTCACCTCTAAAGTACCTCTGAACTTCTAAGGACCAATTTAAAAATCTGGCTTGAAAAAAACCAAAACAAAAAACGGTGAGTCCTGTGAATTAAATCTCTCAGATTGTTCTTACACTGCCATATAGGAATTAAAAATCCAGATGACTGCTTGTCGTGCATCAATTTTTTCAATACACAATGTCAGTTTAAATCATATTCTGATATAGGGTGCTGTTTCTTTATGTTCCTAGTGTCAGCTGAAAAAACTTGATTCACTTTGCTGCTGTTGAAAACGAAGTCACTGGGATTGCAAACAGAACTATAATGTTAATAAAAAAATAAACAACAACAAAATACCCAAGAGAATACCTGACCACAGATGTAGACCATCAAAGCCATAGGAATATAAATCATCACCAACACCGTTTCCTCCCCATTCTGCTCCGCCCCCTGGATAGGGTGAGTAGCCTTCTGTTGAAGCCCAGCCCACTCGTAGATGAGTTGATTCTGCAGTCACAAAGGGTTCTAGATGGTCCACCATAAGTTCATAGTACCATTTTCTGTATTGGGCAGAGCCTTCACTAATCCCCAAGAAGATGTTGGGTCGCATGCTTAAACAGAAAGAATAAAAATAGTCATTAAAATCTCATCTCAAGGACAACATGAACTGCTACATACTTTTCATTAACTCAAATCTCAAACTTAACTTGTGTGATTAAAGCAATAGAAGAAATTTTACTTCATGGAATCACATAGATTACCATGTTGGAAAATGCACTAAAGATATTAAACAGCATTGGGCCTAATATCAATCCTTGGGGACCCCACTTGTGACAGCTGCCAGTTGGAAAAGGATTTTTCCAGTGCCCACCCACTGCACAGACCCCTTGTCTCCACCCTAATGCAGCAGCTTGTCTGGAAAGAGCCTGTGAGAAACTGTATTGAATGCTTTGGAGAAATCCAGGTAGAAAATGTCCACTGCTCATTCCACAGCAACCAAGCAAATGAAGTCAAAATCTGATCTGCATTATATGTGTATATCTGGCTGCACCTGTTCCTCTAACTGGTAAAATGGAATAAGGGTAGCAAGCTCCAGTACTTTTCACTTGCACTCCCAAAGATTTATAGTCTTTCTTGATTCTGTCCAGGTTTCAGCTTGCAGTGCTATTTATGCCCCCATGAGAAGAGTAACAATGGATAGCAATCTGTACTCTGGACAAGCTGAGGCACCCTCTAGGCAACATCTCAGACCTTAACTCCCAGAAGGCAGCATATTTAGTTATTTATTCATTCATTTATTCTGGTGAGAAATGGTCTATACATTTAAAGTAAAAAAATGTTTGCTTCAGTAACTCAAACAATATCCTCACTCGGATACCAATAATAATGGTTTATGTGTTGAACGTTTAATAGATGTTAAATCCTGCAAAAAAAAAAATCACATCTATTCACCAGTTACCAACATAAATGCAGTAAGTACACATTTAAGGTTTAATTCTACATAGCAATCTGCATTCTGTAACACTGATTATCTATTCAAGAGAATAACATTTCAAAAGATACAAAAGTGAAGTGTCAATCTATTTCAAAATTCTCTCATATCTCTTCCTTCTTTGTTCCAAGTCCTGCACAACTCAGTAAGTTGTAGTGGCTGTGGAAATCCTTAACATCAGTGTGATCCTCCTACTGCTACTGGTTTTACACTACTTCACAAGGCTACTTAAAAAGCCAAACCACCACTATGCTTATTCAATATCTAGCTGAATAGAAAGACATAGAGTCATATCTAAAGATCATAAAGGGGAAAGAAAAGGAAAAAACCTATGCTTTTCTGGTCTGATTTTGGGGATAATACTGAATACAGATTCTCATCCCCAAAAAAATCTGTATCCAGACAGTCATATCTGTGTCAGATTTGTACTAAGAAAGCCATTAAAGCTTGAGTTAAAGCCACAGAGCACAGAAGTATCCAAAATCAATACTAGCTATATTTCTTCAATGGTTGGTTACCCATATCACAAAAAAATCTTTTAAACTTCTAGACTGAATGTAGGTAGTCTTCACATTCCTCCACTTTATACTGGGTTATTACTTGTATAAATATTTTCTTTATACATTCAAGCTGACTAATCAACAAAAATATATCTCTAAGCTAGTCTAAGTGTGCTTTCTGGTAGAAGGAAGGCAGAGGGAGGAAGGGCTGGTATGGGTGGTCAAATACCAGTCAGTGTAAAAGCAGACTTTACTGATCTGGTTGCTTATAAAACAACTAGTTTCATCAGATAAGACCAATAAACTTCCCTTCTAGAAGCATATGGGTTTTCTTTTGCCAAATGTTTAAGTATAGACATTCTTCTCGTTGTTCCAAGCCAAAAATTTAATTTCCTTGAAAACAAAATGTGTTGGAAAAAAGCTATCTTCCAGAAAAGTTATATTTGTAAATTATTAGCAAGATCAATAATTGAATCTTTTCATCTTTTCTGCCTGAACACAGTAGCATCTTATTATGCTTTTGTCCAGATTTCACAATTTAATCAACCTAATCAGCCAAATTACTCTTGTTCAGAAGAGGTTTGTGAATAGAATTTTCCAGTTCCCTGGAAAAGTATGGTAAACTGCAATATCTTAGAAAGTTCCAGTAGTATCTTAGAAAGTGCCTTTGCAAAATATTTTTGGGTGAAGGCATGCATGTCTTAGTCTAACACAAAATTTCTTCAATGTTTCCTTGGTCTTACTGACTTTTGAAAAAATAATTGTTTTTCCTTATAACTGCAAGAATAAGAATCTTCTCATTCACAACTTTCTAATGCAAAGCAAAAATATGTAATAACTAATTGACTTTTTCTACCACCATATTTGGGAAAAACAAGTCTACCTTCCTGTATGAGATCCAAAGTCATCTCAGAAGCTCAGTCATAGAATTGCAGAATCACTGAGGCTGGAAAAGACCTCCAGGATCATCAAGACCAATCTTTGATCAAACATCATAATAAAAACTAAACCACAGCACTAAGTGTCATGTCTAGTCATTTCTCGAACACTTCCAGGGATGCTGACACCACCACCTCCCTAGGCAGTCTGTTTTTCCAATGTTTAACCACCATTTCCATGGAAAAAATTCTTTCTGATGTCACACCTGACCCTCTCCAGGTGCAGCTTGAGGCCATCTCCTCTTGCCCTGTCACTGGTTGCTTGGGAGAAGAGGCTGACCCCCACCTGGCTACAGCCTCCTCTCAGGCAGTTGTGAAGAGTGATAAGGTCTCTCCTGAGCCTACTCTTCTCCAGATTAAACAAACCAGTTTCCTCAGACACTCTTCATAAGACTTGTGCTCCAAATCCTTCACCAGCTCCACTGCTGTTCTCTAGACACACTTCAGCACCTCAGTGTCCTCCTTGTAGCCCAAAACTGAGCACAGTATTCCAGGTGTGGCCCCACCAATGCCAAGTACAGTGAGATGGTCAGTTCCCCAGATCTTTTAGCTTGAAATAGCCACCATTAAAAAATACAGTGTGGGTTTTTTACACTCTTCAGCCTCTAATAAATCCTATGAACTCTGAATTATAAGTACTATTTCTATGTTTCAATTTGTATTCTCAATCAATGATTGAGACTTTTAAAAACAAACATAATTTTGAGAAAGATCCCACAGATCTTCACACAAAGCCATATTCTTCTGCCTCAGCATAAAATCAAACTCTGGAAAAACATTTATTTAATATTATTTGTAAATGATACTTTAACAATTTAAAATGGTACTGGCTTCACATCGTTATTAATGTCTGCTTGAAGGTAGCTTCTAAAACTCTGCCAGTGGAAGGAAGGGTAAAGATACTCTCTAAATATCCCAGGCACTGGTGAAGTTGTTTGGCACTAAGTTCTTAATTTAGACCAAAGGCGATTAGGAAATCCTCACAAGATCGCAAACATAAAGGCAATCACAGGGTATCAACTGACAATACTTTGAATGCACATTTAGATCTAGACCATAATCTTTAGATAAGACTATAGCTTTCCAACCTTAAAGCAGTTTAGGGCATCTATAGCTTGTGACAGCTCTCTCTGACCCATGTTTCAAATTTAATCACTACTGCAAAGGGAAGGGAAAATCCTAGTAAGAGCAGAATATCATAACAGTTTTGGAAGTAAAAGATTATCTGTAGTGACTATCTCTTTTAAGCACAAGTTGGGTTTTTTGCTTGGTTCACAGATACGGATTTTTCTCTTTTTGTTTGTACCTGCTCACATGGTTGACAAGACGTGTCTGTAAGAGCAGATCTCTTCCTGGCAGGAGATTATCACAGATTAGATGTTGATTAGACCGCACAGCTACTCCATGACAAACACAGAGAGAACACAAAACATCCAAAACCTGAAAAAATAAGATACTTTTAATCTTAAATACTTCTTCATTATTATTGTTATTACTTTAGCCAATATAATGCTCTATACCTTGTTACTGGAAGACAGGTAATGGTATGTAATTCATCCAACATCCAACAGTGGTTTTATTTTACAACAATTCCAAAATTCCCATAACATTAAAACATTCTTCCCAGTTCCCTTGAGAAGTTTTTGCCAAAAAGAAGGTAACTTTCCTCTTTGCTTCTTCAAACTGCTCATATACATTTTAGGAAAAGTTTCACTCTTTATTATCAAAACAGCATTAAAGCATTTGAAATTAACTTCCACATAGAAGAATGAGTTTTCTTTGTTCACAACTGTTCATCTCAATGTATTTGTTTAGTCTTTACCTACCTTATGGTTTCTGCCATGCTTGTCCAAAAGACAGATGATTGATTTAATATGTCCTTCCTTAATAATGTTTAGAGCTTCTGGGCTTTCCACCAACACACAGTGTAAAACCTCTAGAATTCCTGGGGGAAAAAAAAGAATTATTTCTTCGAAGTCTACATAAAATAATAATTGTACATAATATTTCCTATTATGTTGCTCAGTAACATGAAATAGTTTCAAAAATCATTGTATATGACAAACAAACCCAATAAAGCAGCAGTCACGGCCATGAAGAATCATTAGCCTGAAAATGTTTCTCTGCAATGCGAAAATAAAACAAGCTCCCATGTGTACTGGACCAAATCAGAACCTGCTTTGGGATCTCCTAACTATGGGAAGAACAAATATTTCACATGTAGTTCATCATGATCAGTTGCTAAAGTTGTGGCCACAATGAGAAAATCAAAGGGGCTGAAGGAAAGCTGAGAAGTAGTCTTAAATCTAGAGATATGCAATTTCTATTAGCAATCTACAGCTCTCATCATTCTGTCTTCAGCCCTTTATTCAAGCCATGCCTCCAGACACTCAGCTTAATCCTTGCAAAGCAAAATCCATAGCATGAGTCTTCTCTTCTTTGCCATGCCCTCTTTCCATTAAAGGAAAATGTAGCACTGCAAACTCCCCTTGATGGGGGAGAAATGGAACCATCAGACAAAAACACTGTCTCAGTAAGAGTAGTCTGGCCTTTCTTTGATCCTAGTGAAGAGAGATCAGCCACTACAGATAACCTACAGCACCATCACCATTACTCCCCATGCTATTTAATGCTTTTCCAGAGGTCTGGAGTGACATATGCTATCATCACTATTAAAGAGCAGGGATTACTCAAGGACTGAAATATAGAAAAGGTGGAAGACAACAGATACAGGGACAATTTTATTCATCCAGTAAACAGGTTTCAAATAAAGTGCGTTGTTTAATGTATTTGAAGACAGAGTCATGCATATGTAAACAGAAAATGCAGGTAGGTAATGAGCTAGAGGTGAACTCCCAAAGTGATTCTATAGCCCTGAAAGTTTAAGCACAAGAATCCTCAACTATAAATAAAACAACATACTAAACATGAACTTGGCCGTGGTATGATCTGGGTTGCAAGAAATGTGCACTTCCATTTTTCCACCATTCTATGATTCTATGAATACTGACAGTAACAATATTGTTGAAAAGGATAAAAACCTACAAGTCATGAGAGAAAGCTAAAAGAGCAGATGCTCTGTAGCAACACAGCAGTAGCACAGTCTGCCCAGCCTGACAATTAGACTAGGTCAGGGGTCACTGACCATGGTAAAAGTACTTAGGGAGGTTAAAAAAGTCTTACAAAAGCATTCTTAATCTAGAGGGGTAATCCATAACAAGATCAACAGCTGTGTGTGTCACAGTTATCTGGGAATGCACAGAAATCATTACATTCAGAACAGGGTTACTGGACGTTCACCACCTCTCATCACAGTACTCAAACACACTATATCAATATAAATAGTAATCCAGAATTAAATGATACCATGTAAGTGTGGCAACCATATCCTTGGAATTTTATGCAGATAGAGTCATAACCTTTTGTCTTAAAATAGTACACAGTGTTCATTTTCTAGTCCTAACATTTTCAATAACAGAAGTAAAAATACTTTGAAGATGTAAACATTCAATAATCAATGTGTGCTATTAATTAGATACATTTTCCACAGCACCTTCTTGAGTAAGTCTAGCATCTGAATGCTAATTACGAAATTCATTTTGCTCCCTGTGTTTCAGGAAAAAGATTGTATATGAGTGTACTGTGTCTGTTCAGACTGATTCACCTTTAGATAGTCTACATTAAGGATAACTAGACTTGTTTCAATTTCATTGGAGTTGCTCAAGGCAGCAAAGCAGAAAGCATTTGAATTCAATACACTATCACAAACAGTATGAGATGCAGAGTTCATGGTAAGGAGAGTGAAAATTTTCTTAATGACTACTGGATGAAAGGAAGCATGTATTTTCAGGACAATTTATTGATTCCTCTAATGTCATACTGTAGAATACTAGAATAAAATGCATGCACTTTAAGAAAATCCTCAAAACCTCGTATTATCTGGTTCCAAAAACCTTTACTTGGAGGATATTCGTGTTAAAGAAATTTCCCTGTCTGACCATCCAGGAGCCACTCTTGCACACCTGAGCTCAGACCAGAGCCCCTTCACCACTACACACCCCACACTCGCGCAGTCACACCAGGTTTCCTCACAGCTGAGTCTCAGATGCCCCAGTCCTTAAAATAATTTCATTTTGGTGCAAAAACTAACAAAATAACAGCTCAAGCTGAGTGCTACCAAGGACAGACCCCAAAGAAGGGAAATGGAAATTATCTCAGATGGTTAGAGCATGGTGCAAATAACACCAAGGCTGTGGGTTCAATCCCTGTACAGACCATTTACTTGAGAGTTGGACTGAGTGATACTTTTTGGCACCTTCCAACTCGGAACAGTCTGCGAATGTGTGGGCATTACAGTCTAAGTATGCTGAAATCCTGTGTCTCTGAGTGTCACCTGCCCAGGCCACAGGTTCCTGGGACCTTTGCTGTGCAAAGAGTCAGCAGTTCAAGGCTTCTCATCTCGCCCAGAGCTCAATCTGCAGCTCACACTGCAAGCTGCCAACAGAGCTACCTGCACTGAATGTATTCCTCAACATTAGATTACTAACTTGCTGTATTCTATTTTTTTTACCTGTGTAAAAATGCATTTAAAATTTTAGTAGGGCTAGTTAATCCCATCTGGAATATATTTCAGAGTGAAAGACTAATCTAATCCTAATTTATGGATTGAAGAAACAGTTGAAGAATTTGCATTGCATTATTCACTCGGCTCTGTGATATCTCACTTCTAACTGGTCTATTCTCAGACATATTTCATCTTGAACAGATAATAATTTTCTTTCTTTTGCTTCAGTGAAGCTCAGGAAATGAATCAATTTCTGATCTAATTTGTACAATCAATTCACAGTTGCTGTTTATATATTTAATGCCTTTGTTCTGTTTTTGTAACACTTTTAGCTCAAGGACAAGAAAAAATTGAAAACAGGAATTTTATTCATAATAGTTGATAGCATCAAATTTTTATCACAACACATTCAAGAAAACACATGCAGGAGATGTAGTTGACAGCTTTAATCCTGAAGGTGAGCCTAATTTTGGTGTGATTAATAGAATGTGGTATTTCTTCCACATAAACACCTTACCTTAGAAAAAAAAAATATTTTAAATGAATATATGTATCCAAGTATTCTTATATTAAAAGTTTCATATAAACCAGTGTTTCTTCCTATTGAAGATCTACCACTGTAAATTAAAACAGTGAATATTCTCAGCCCGTCATGCCAAATAAAGCTTAAAATCTGGCAAGCAAGCATCCCACATAAAATCACAAAATTACATTTACATACCAAAAGCTAAACCTACTGTGCCTCTCAAGATAACTAAAGCACAGCCTAATTAGCATCTTTTATAACTGACTCTCTCAAAACCAGAAAAAGTCTTTATTATAAAATCAGTTTTGGAAGCAACATAGAAGTTATGTTACCAGTACACATGGGGATGGAGTACAAGTGGCCTAGTTCCTAGGAGAAAACTCAGAACAAATGAATATTGCAAATATTAGTACATTCAGAGCTTTTTACAGCGTGTCAGGAGGTTCACCACCCAGAGTGACTACAGTGTCAGACTACTCTGCACTTTAGAGAATGCATCTCATACCATACTATACTATCATAAACAATTGTCTTTAATTTTCAAATCTTTGTGATTTGAGATTAAAATATAAAAATACATGCATACGTAACAGAAACCATGCAACACAGAATTTTTAGAGCTGTCATAAAAAATTTCATCTTGAACCTCCAAAAGTTGAGAGAAAAGTTTTGCATTATTTCTGAAAGTCCTTGCCCTGGGAGTTTCAGATGTAAAATTAGGTCTCTTAGGAAATAATTTCATCATTACAATCTTGTGAAATAAATTGAAATCAAGCAGGTTGCAATCAAATCCCATGAAATTGTGAGATCATTGTCCTTAAATGAACGCTCTCACAACCAAAGACGCAGCTTAGTGGAAAAATAATCTAACTTATGATTTTGACATTTTTTAAATGCTTGTTTCAATTTAAATTTGGTTACTCAAATGCTCATTAAAGCAAGATGATCACAGCATCTACAGAGTAGGTTCCCCTAATAATAATGTTCCCCTAACACAAATGTTCATTCACGACATCTGTTTGCTTAGGTTCTCCAAACCTAATGTACCAACAGCAATGATGCAAGGACAATCAGCAAACCTCTAACTAGACACCCGTGCTATAAGCAGACAGCTGTGTCACCACCTGAGAAGTAAAGTAGTGATAAAGGCAAAGACTCCTATGTTCCTGTTGCCTCATCTCTTGAACTGCTCAAGCATTCAGAGCACAAACATACCAGGCTGAAACAAATCAGGCGCATGCCAGGAGTAGGAAGTAATCCCATAGTAAAACAGGGCCCCCACCCTAAGGCCATACATCTGCAGCCAAAACATGAAACTAAATTCTGCAAAAGAACTTCCATGAAACATTGCTGTCTGGAGGGGCTCACATGGGCAAATTTTTCAAAGTCTCTATACCAGTCTCAACTCCAAGAATAACTGAGTTCTAAACTCTCGGCTAGTC
Source organism: Lichenostomus cassidix (assembly GCF_008360975.1). NCBI lineage: Eukaryota > Metazoa > Chordata > Aves > Passeriformes > Meliphagidae > Lichenostomus > Lichenostomus cassidix. Next base: position 44,022,391 of record NC_139483.1, on the reverse strand, counting down.
CCGAGTTGGCAAAGGGAACAACCTGCAAGAGGAGAAGCATCAGTGTGTAACTGCTCTTTATAGCTGCAATCATCCACAGCAGATCTTGCGATCAGGTAGGCAATGCTGTGCCAGTTTACCCTTGGCTCTGAGGGACAACACTCCTTCCACTGACATTTGACAATATTTTCCCATGTTGTTCGTCTGTTCATCTCAGGAACAGATTTATGGCAAATAAACAAAATGCCCATGAATGTTTAATGAGAAAGCTAAGAGGAACACCAACACCTTGTTTACTCTGTGACACATCTGTTCTCACGGCTGTTGCTGATCCATTGAATACAGCTGAGGTTAAGAAATTTATTAATATATGCCAAATGATGACCTGCATTGAGACAACTCCTGGAAATACTTGGAATACTCAGAAATAGCAGGATATTTCTCATTTATTAATGCCACTGTAAAAGACTGTGTTAGGCCTGTGACCTTTTTTTTTCAAATGTTTACCAGTCTAATATAAAACAAAGAGCTTTTGCAATGGGGGACATCCTTCCTGGCTTTAATATTTCAAAGACTCTTGAGCACACCATCAAACTATGGCAGATGTATGATTGAGGAATGGAGAGAACAGGATGGGGAATGCAATTTCAGTTCCTGAGGACAATTCTGTAATCAATCATTACATTCCTTCCAGTTAATGGAACAGCATATGACACTAAACCAAGAAGATGATGGGGATAAATTACAAATATGTAACTGGAGAGGTAGGTTACAAGTGTTATTGTAACAATCTTCCTCATTGGTCTGACTACAAACCTTCCTGCCCTTTGAACTTACTGTAGCATTATTACAGAAAAGAAGTCTTGAAAGGCTCTCAAGAGGCCATCTTCAAAAAAAAAAGTAAAAAGCACTTTATATAAAGCAAAACAGTCTCAACTGCAACTGAAAAACGTTTCTTGTTAACTTCAAATCAAAATTTACACCTTAGGAGCAAAAAAAGGTGATTCAAAAGAAAATGTATATTTATTACATAGGTAACACTGTTACATGGAACCAATTATATCCACTCCATATGACTATTGTTATATTTAGTTTGATGCAAATCCTGAAAAACATGCAGACTTACAAAGTAAAAGGAAGATACTAGAATTAGAATGCAAATTAATACAATTTACACTACTGAATTGTAATTTTATCAAATGCTTTGTCTGCCTGAATTAAAAGATGACACTACATCCAATTGGTCAAGGAAAAGGCAAAACTGTCAGAACTTAAAGTAGAAGTACAACTGAAACCAGTATGTAAAAAATATTACAAATATAAATCTCACTTTATTAACATAATTTACTCTCTCATAATAAGAACTTCATTATGATTAGGCTGAACAAGCATAACACAAATTTTAAAGAATGTAGAACTGGTCAAATAAGGAAGTTAGAATACTAAAAAACATACCAGAAGAGGCTTCCAGTCTTTCTAATCTGCTGATCAACCAATCAAGAGATCCAGAAAACTGAGCACAGTTTTTACGATTTCCTCGAATCAGAGCCGCTATTGGGAAAAGAGAAAGAGAGAGAGAAATTAAATCACAATTGTGAGTGCATTTAAATTTAAATAATTCCTGTCTTTTCTTGTCAGAAAGGATCCAGTAAGTTAGATTCTTAATCTTTAATTATTGATGTTCTAGATTCAAATTTAAATAATTTAAGGGATAGTTAGAATTAAGCATAAGAAATACCTTTGATACCAAATTGACCTTTAAGGAATTTGAATTATTTTCGCCTTACAGTCATCTCTGCAAACAGGAAGAGCAATGTTGGAGCTAATAGCAAACAAGTCACTGCACTGAAAGTTCTGTAAACTGGCAGTTTCGTTATCAGTTTTCTGATGAGGAAAAACAAACCCTAACAGCAAAAGACAAACAAAACCCTTTTACTTGCTGTATTATATAATAAAAAAATATGAAAAATATGTACCCTGAAATCTTACACCTTTAATTAATCGTGTCTACAGTTATTTGAAAATACTTGAGAATCATAAGAGGGGGAACATGTTGTTAAAAAACACAGACTAGAACTAAGGAACACCTGTTTCTGAAAGTGGCTTTTTCAGGTAGGAACATAAAATGAAGGCAGTAACAGTTCAGTGCTTAACACATCACTAAATTTAACTTCATTAACAGTAATAAGACTCAGATGGTTTCATAAATGCAGCTCAGCACAAGTTTGTGAAATGTTAGTATTCATTGGTAAAGCTGTGCACAGGAGGCACAAAGACACTTAAAACTGAAAACAAAAAATAACATCCAGTGGTTGCTTTTCTTGTTGCCTACTACTCTGAACAAGACCAGCATTCAGTTTTACAGAAATAAAAACCATGATGTGGTCAGTCAGACATTAAAATCACATCACTGCATATATACCTGCACATTCTTTTGTAATACAAAAGGATCTGGTACAAGTTCACAGAGAATGTATTTGTAATTGAGAAAGGACAGGTGCCTCAGTAGATACATGTCAGTCATTTCAAATTGAAAGACAGTAGATTTAGATTTAATATATGGAAGGATCTCTGTGCAATCAGGGTGGCTGCACTAGATTATCTTTAAAGTTCCCTTGTTAGCCAAACCATTCTAAGATTATATGATTTTTATATGTGATAGTATCCAGTCCCAACATCTATAAATGCCTTCATTCTCATCACAGCGAAATATAACAAAATTTCAGTGACATGACAAAAGCCATGAATTCTGGCATCACAGTTTACTTTTATTTATGTGCACACGCAAAAAACAAAGTACTGTTTGCTGAAGCAAGACTGAGCAAGCAATATCCATTTGTCATCTGTGTAATTACTGTACAGATCCAGCATTATTCAGAACAGAGCAACGTACAAATTCATCATAGCCAGATCAAAGCCAGGCTTCCTAAGCATTAGCTGCCAGAAGATAATGTAGTTAGGGTAGCAACATCAGAGGGCAGGAGGGGCACAGACACTTGGAAGTCAACAAAAGCTTGTGTGTTGTTCTTGAAAACAAGTCCATGAAAGCAATACTTTGTACAAAACAAGCACATTTTCAGAAGGAATTTTCTAGCCTTGCCAATTGGAAATCAAGCCACTACTTCCTCCAGTCTCCACTGTGCCTAATGTAACAAGGGATAAACTAAACTGTAACAAAAAATTCAGCTCTCCCTTATATCTACAAATAACCCAACCACAGAATTTTGAGCTCCATCATCATCATTTATATCTACCATTTAGATCCCAAAATATCGTCATTTCATTTGATGGAGATGTTAACTCTCTGGACATAGCCTGGATACATTTAAATGTTTATAATTCCTGGCACAACTTCTTTAATTGATTGTTAATACCTCAAATAATTGCAAATACAAAAATCTTGCTTAATTGTATTCTAAATTTCTACACAGTGGAAATTCTTCTATACTAAAACAGGTATGTGCTTCTTTATTCTTTACTATTTTGAGTGAAAACTATCCAAGTAATCCATAATATCTCTTACCTAGTAATTCATACAGAGAATTCAGAATAGATTTCCATGCTTCTCCAGCTTCTTTCCCAGCTACATCTGCAAAGTGAGCTGCACTGCTGTATACATTCAAGCGATCAATACATTCAAGAACAAGGTTGATCATGCCCTAAAAATGGAAAAGCTCAGATAGTCAGAGAAAAAAAGAAGTATTTTTAGATGCAAACACAAGAAATTTTCAGAAATCTAAGAAAACAAAACATGAAAGACAGGATAGGCAAAACACAAGAATATATATGTGTAGTCAAGCAAGCAATCCCAATGGAAATTTTCCTCGAAGGCAGTAATAAAGATCTACCATTTAGGATGATCAAATTAAGCAAAAATAAACAGTATTCATTACATAATTTTAGGCAAGTTTCTATTCTGGAGGATATTTAGGCATCTGACAAAGTATAGGCAGCTATTACTATCAGAGAAATAACAAATAATATTAAACAAAATACTTAAAGAATGGTTATTAAACCAAAACATACTTCTACATCAAGAGATTAAACTATAACAGAAAAAATTGATTCACATGTAAGGAGAAAATTACGGTTAGAATTCAAGGCACAAGGTCATCTAATTTTTTTATAAAGGGAAGAAGAAGTAAGGCTGTAAATGTATTTCTTCAAATATGCAGGAAAAACAGCAGATCTAGAGAGATTATGAATATAGCAAATAGTTTGATGCTTATAGGATTAAAAAAACTCCACTGCAAGCATAATCCATATCAGACATCAATACTACAGATACTGTGAAAGAGTACTTGCAGACACCATAGTGGAAAATCAGGAGTAAAACTGCGAGAAGTACCTCTTCTTGGAAGAGGTTCTGGCGATTCTTCAGTGCTCGGAGCCTGTTTTGTTTGTTTTCATGCTCCAAATGTTCATCAGGGGGGTGAAAGTAGCCAATCAAGTCCTGAAGGCTCAGACTGACTGACTCAATAGGCAAATCGATGGCGGAAGACTTTACTTTCTTGCTGAGAGAATCAAGGCCCCTGCAAGAAAACAAAGAGAGTCCTGAGAATTGAAAATTAATTTACTTTACCATTCAAGGTCTTTATTTATTTAAAAGCAAAGTTTGTTTAGGTGCCAAAACAACTCATTTTCTGTGAGCAACTTGTCAAAAATTCTTTCTGTCTGCCCATTCTCCCTTTAGCAATTTACCCCTCCCTTCCCTGAAAGCATCAAAAATGCTTTCTCTTAAATTTTTTTGAAATAAAAAAAAAAACATTTTAATATTCTACCTACAGATGCAGTAGTTTCAGAGGCAGAGCAAAAGATGAAGAGAAGTTATTGTAAACCTGTACGAAGTATCATCAAAGCATTGCTGGGGAGAGTCCAGACTGCTCATGGAGTCTCTCAAACACATCTCTAACGTGTTCTTAAGCCCTTTACAGTGTGGGAAGATGCAGCACTTCCACACACTCTGTCTCAGCACCTCATCAGCCTTTTTGTTTCCCTGATACCCAGTTGAAGCTTGGCCCTGCTGAAGTCTGTGATCATTCTCTCTGAGGAGTAGAGGGCTGACTGTTCTCATCCATGTTGCACTTGCCCCTTGCTCAGCTGAATCCCTTTGCAAATAACGCAAAGTTTCAAAAGGGTAGCTACAAAAGGTATCTTTAAAACTACATTTTTACTGTGAGCATGTGATCCAAAGTGCAATTTTTCTACTGACTTTGTGAGAAAGAACTGGAGCATACCCTTGAAAGAATAATTTTCATCCTCTTCAATTCACCTTTTTCTTCTTGGAGTAACATCCTGCCAAAACTAAACTGCTAAACACCACCTTGGACTTCCTGTGCACTCCACAAAGATCTCCACTGTAATTTAGCAATACCTTGATTTGTGAAACCTTATCATTAAATTGCCTTTCTCTGTCATTATCTTTTATGGCATTCTTAGAAGCTTCTATGAAGGTGTATTATTTACAAAGTGACCTAGGGCTTACATTTCTTTTGTATTTCAAATGTCATACAGTAGACAATTTTCCTGATGGGTGATTTTGTCCATTGTTTTTTAAGTACATTTTTATATGTTTTTCAACCAATTGACATGTGTTTGGCTGTGCCTTGATTTAGGACATGGTTCCTTCAGGTCATCATCTCCCAAACAGTTTTTTCCTTCTGACAAATGAGTTTTTGTGAAATTCTTATAATTCCATATAATCTTATTGCATATCAGTCTTTTTCTAATGCAACTACACTGATGAAAGAGCTTTTCATCAATTACTGAAATCACAAGCATTTTAGAATTAGCATCTTATCAGCATTATTTAAGAATAGGAAGATAAATGCAACTTGCATAAATCTGACAGGAATTTTAAATGGCTAATTACTATAAAATACAACACAACATATTTTATGTTTCAAAATATTAAAGAAACAAGTAGCATTAAAAGAGAACAAATAAGCAAAGTGTAATGTGAGGGTGAAAAGAAGGTATCATTTTTAAGAAAAACTTTTTCTTGAGGCAATTACTTTCTTCAGTACACTTGTGTTTTTTATTGATCTGTAGTTATATAGTTATCTCCCTCTTCCAGGTTTTTCAAGGAAGAGCACCTTCGAAAACCATATTTAGAGAAGAAAAACCTAAATGATACACCACATGAATTAAAACAAATTCTAGTAAGGAAAGACCTCTTTTATGGTTTGTTTGCAAATTCAGTATGTTTATGCATTTAACTCAAGATTGAACAATAAATTAATGTTAGAAAACAGAGAAAAAAAACTGACCAGGATCTCTCAATGGACTTATCTGCTAAAACCACAAAGAATTGACATAAAGTCCGGTTTGAGAAGCAATGACTAATTTTTTCCTGAAGGATAAATTGTTCCTTGTGTTACTGGCCACATTTGAATAAAATAAAAGAGGGGGAAAAAAGGGGATGGAAAGGCCATTTTAAAAACATACCTTATAAACCTGTTGAAAAGGAAGACTGTACTACGGATGACACGTGCTGTACGGGATTCTTCATTCTGAGATCTGGACAGTGTTAAACCATCATCCATGTGCCCTTCATGGTGCATTATTGCCTGAAAACAAAAACAAGAAGCAATCACTGCAAAATGAGATATTAAATGAGGAGTCTGAAAACTCACATAGGAAGGCAGGCTAGGAAACGATGGAGTCACGTACAAAAACAACAATTTGATTAAAGCCAGATAGTTCCGTGGTTTAGTTTCTCATGTCCAAGGACACACCTGTATTGAGCCAGCAGGTTCAGGGCAACAATAATCTCAAAGCCCCAGCTTTTGTAAACAACTTACTTTATTTAAAAAAAAAAAATTAAATCTAAGGGGTTTTTGTTTGCTGTTGGTTTTTATCAACATTAAAAACAGTTTCCTCATAGAACAGCAGATCCCTAATGCATTCAAGGTCATAACAGGCACTCTTTACTGGTCCTCATTTCCAAGGGTGTTACTGGCCTTCTTTTCTGACTATGCACTGAGTAATTTCCAATAACTTATGGTTTTTCATATTTAGTAATCATGGCTCTGAAGGTATTCAATCCAATCTACATAAATATTTTAAACCCCGGCTCTAGCTTTGCAGTACTGGTATCTAAAACAGTCATAGAAAATCATACAGTGTTAAGTTGCAAAAGAATATTTTCCCTACTTTATGATGCTGAGCTAGCATTCTGCTTGGCTGTGATTATTCTGTAAAGAAAGAAATCTCTCAGGACTCAAGATTTGAACACTCCAGCCCAAAAGGTAATACACTTACAACATGAAAAGAAATATTGTGAACTAAAAGCCTCCTCAATCCAAACTACATTGAAGAAAGGAATTCTAGCATATTTTATTGGTTGCTACTAATATTTTAGTTTGAAATCCAATATATCCAGATTTATCAATGTGTGTGAGTTAAGGTCTACAGGTAACACATGCATTTTGCCTGGCTTGAGTTTGAGAATTCAGGTCATCACTTAACTTTTAATATGTAACTGAAAAAAATCCAGTCATTCAGAGAGCAAGCATGCTAAGGCATGCTTAAAATAATTGAAATCCAGAAATTAGCTGGTTCATGTAGCTCCCTTCATTTCTCACCCCCTAGCCCCCACCCACCCTATCAGACTGTGAGTGAATGAAATACATTCCTATTTACAGTCTTACCTTTCGCTGCAGAGAACCCATTCTGACAGACTTTGCATCAGCAGACTGGTACGTGAGCCATAAGCCTGTATCCACGTGTTGTATGAAGCATATTGAATCCCCATACTTTATTTCAGGTGCTCCCATTCCATCCACCTCTTTTCTTGTCCCTATGTCCAACTTTTCCTGATGAAGGAAAAAAATATACACACGAACAATAACCAACATGTTAATATTTGCATAAAACATTAAATATCAGGCAATTGTCCAGAACAGGACCTAAAAGAATATTTAAAATTCTTCTTTAAAGATACTACGAAAAAATGGGAAAATGTAACTTTTAGTTAAAGACAAAGAGAAATACTATCCATTCAAAAACCTATCTTATTATGCTTGGAAAGCCATGTGTCTTCATTTTACCTGCAGGGGAAAGAACTAGGATCATAATTGACAGTATGTGTCATTACTGAAACATAAGAGCTTACAAAACAACCCCAGATACATTGACTCTCCTAGATGAACCAGGCATTAACCTCCACAAGCTTTTTCTTGGGCATTTTGTTGTGTTTTTCCTGCCTGGAAAAGATGAGCTCCATCCAATGGTCACAGAGAGATGGTCTTTAACCTGTCACTGCCCAACAATGGGCTCAGTATTTTCATGAAAAAAGTGATCCATTTCTGGATGATTAGCCTGCAAACTGATAATGGCATGACAGCACATCATTCCAGCTGGTGTCTTGTAGAGACAGCAGTTGCTTCAGGAGAGGAAATGTAGTATCCCAAACGATACTAGAGTTTGTGGCTGTAATTTGTGGTGTTTCCCCAATACCTAGCTCTCCCAAGAACAAACTGCTTCTGAACAGACATAGATTATGGACAAACAGCCCCTGCATCCTGCTTCATGGCAGATCATCCACTTAATCTCTCAAAAAACATATGGTTCAACTGACTGATACACCTATTTGGCTGTACATTCAGTAGGCAATGTGACCCCCTTAATCAAGGAAAGCTTCAATATTCCCTGCTTCTCCTGCTCAGCATGAGAGGACAAGCATCTTCCTGCAGCTACTCACGGTAATGTTACAACGAGTGAGACAAAAATTTCTACTTCTACTCATCTACAACCATGAAAGATTAGAAGAATGATTACATCATACACATGTGCCCTATCAATGTGGGGAGACAGCTTCACAGTAAAAGATAACAAAGATTGGGGTTCTTAAATGAACAAACAATCTCTAACTTTTTAAAGGATTTTTAAAGTAAAGGGAGATGTCCAGTAACTAGATTTTCAGCCTATTATCATAAATGCATTTTGAAGCATTTGAAAAAAGAAAAAAGTAAAACAGTATTGAGGTGAATTTCTTATGATTACTTCTCATAAAATTAAATTTTCAGATATAATATATTCATCAATTCAGCTTCTTTTCTGATTGTTTCTGGATACAAATGTTAATTTCACTACCTTGTAAATGACTTTCAGCACTTCCTAAGTGCTGAAGTTCTTATTAAAATCTTCTCCATTGATACATGCTAATAACTGATTTATTAATAATCTGATGCAAATTACAGAGTTTTTGTGTGCTTCTATTTCATTGTTAATCCATTATTTTGCTCACATCATTTCTCTAAAGGTTGTATTCAATTCTTTCAAAAGTTAGCACAAATAACCTGATAGTAATAACATTTGGAAATTGAAAAGCTACTTATAATATGACATTGCAAACAAATGATGATACAGGAAAAAATAAATTAGATCCTGATTTCAAGCTCCAGTTTTCTGAACTCCCTTCATAACTAGAAGATATTGTGAACCTTTCTGAACATACTGTGCTTCTACATTGGAAGATTTTCCTTTTTTCAGGTCTCACAATTAAGTTCTTAAGATGTGAATACAAGAATTCACAAATCTTCTCATGAAGCACTGTAATTAAGGTGAAGGATTATTAATTTAAAGTAATTTTTCATTCTTTGTTTAAAATCTACTGGCTGTAACAGAAAGTGAAGCGGCTTGATATTGAAATCTTCATTCCTATTAGAATTAAATTTACTTGGTATAAAAATTGCAGTGCCAACAACCTTTCAAACAATATCTCTGTTCTCACTGATGTAAATACACCAACAGCTCTGTGTAAAGCCCAGATTGAAATCAATCCCATTAAACTGAGCTCTGTCCTGCAAAATAAGTATAGCAGCCAGGAAAGCACAGTGTAAAAGTTGGGCTAAACACAGGAGAGAAAAGAAGGCTAGCGGATGCTGTGGGGGCAGCAGGCATTAGACTATTCATTTGGGGACTTCAAGACATTGAGCATTTTGTGTGAGTGAACAGGAACCACAGATTGTTTATAAAGGTGAAGATTTGAATGGAGTGCTTGGTTTATAGCAATAAACAGCAGGTAGTTGAGAAAGTACATATAATGACTCAATCTCATTATCTACTGTAAAATAGTTCATCAGTGAAAATTAGGATCTGAAAAACATCAGAAATCACTATGTCACTAATTAATAATGGTACATTGGCATAGACATTACATGATGCAAGTTTCCAGCCACACACTTACCACATATGCAACCTGTCATTACTGAACCATCTGCTAATGCCTCCTACAGCATTTTTGCAAAGATAACCTTATTTGCGGTATTACTTGCAGTCTAGCCTCATTCTCAGATGATCAACCTTTTCTAAACAAGGATCCAAAATCTTCATATATAACACTGGCCCAAACAGCAACAAGTGAGTTTTGCAAGAGTCTGTAAACCATCTCAGTATTGCAAAGAATGCATTGGAAATTAATGGGTTTATTTAACAACAAGCCGGATTTTCTCCAGAAGGATGTGCTCTTTATAAACAGTTTTTATTCCATGCATAAAAGAACACAAGACAATCTTCCCACTTTTGTTATGGGCTAAATGAACAAAATGTTTTAAAACGGTTTCATTCTAATGCAGAGAAAAATATTCTATGAATCCTTAACTTAAACATGTTATTCCAGTCTAATGTTTCTGTTTAACTCCTTATAACATTCCAAAATGGATTCCCTTGATTAAGGCTTGTCCTTTCAACTTTATCTACTGTCACCTGACCTAACCTATACTGTCTGGTGCACACTTTCAAGACTGATATTCTAAGACCTCACTGATTGCAAGAAGCTAATTTATGGCTGCTTTTTAAGCTGACATTATCATAATTCTTATGAAACACTAGGAAACGGAAATGAAACATTAGGAAAAGGAAAAAGCTGAAGAAAAGGCATCAAATTTTATTAAAATGTATGCATTTCTGTCCACTGGAAAAGACTGTGGACAGGAAAACCAGACTCGATACAGAATGTAGAAACATTTCTAAATTGGTAAAATTACCTTATTTCAGTGGAATAGTGATATTAAAAAAATGTTTCTTTTATCAAAATGAATCAATATTGAACAAATGAAAGAGAAAAAAATCCACAAAACTTGGCCTCTACAAACACAAGTCTATAAAAGAGCAATATGTTTGGGAAATAAATAGTAGATATCTGTGGACATCCTGTGCTAAGTGAAACAAAACTACTGAAGAAAAAAAAATTTTCTGAATTTCAGGTGCTTGAAAGGCTAATATATTTTGTAGTTAATGATAATTATTAGGGTAATATATGATAACCAGAGCAAAAAGGCCAATTATCAGAAAGAAAAATGAAATTACTGTTAGCTCCTCAGAAAATCCGTATCTTCTGACTGCTGTTTGGCAACACTTGGTGATATTTTCAAGCTTTCACAAAAGTTCAAAACAAACAAACATTAAAAACCATTTAAGCTTTCTAGTTCTCTTTGGGGCTATTTTTTAAATTAAGTAATGGCAAGCTAATATGTTTAAGATGATGAGCCCTTGCAAATAGTAAGGCTAAAATAATAAATGTTAAGCCTTTATATTTGCATATGAGTCTTCAGATTTACAGGTTATACAATTCCAATACTATCTCTGCAAACATGAATGCTGCTATCCACTTGGAAATTTAAATTATTATTTACTCACATGCACGAAGGAACTGATTAATTAACACTTTCTGCTCCTTGTTTGTTTTTGCCTATTCAAAGCTAATTTACTATTGTGCAACAAGTGGGATCTTCAAAATTCTTTTTCCCACATATTTTCAAGTACTGCAAGGAAGAATTAAGACTGTGGCAAAATGAAAAGGGATGAAATTTCTGTAAGAAAGACCTAGACACTGGAAATACTCACAGGTATTAATGTTCTGTACTCAGTAAAGAAGTCTAGGGACTCCCTTTTATCCATGAATAATTTTGGGGGGTGCTAAGTACAAGCAACAACATAGGTGAAAGTTTGGATGGCTTGTTCATACATTCTCAGAGAAAGAGACCCTAAATCTACTTACCTTTTCTACAGAGCCTTTACAGAACTGCTAAAAATTGAAATCTTTATTTTAATAGCCTTTCCCAGAGAGGCAAAGCACCTAAAAATTTGCAATGCCTGTATCCTAATAAAGTGAAACAGTGAAACTCCTGTAAGTCCAAAGTGGGAGACTGCATCACAGGATGGGTCATGTTGGATGGGACCACAGCAGGTCATCTGGTCCAAGTTCCCTGCTCAAGCAGGGTCATTCTAGAGAATTTGGCACAGGATTGCATGCACACTTGACTCATCCTCAGTAAACCACACACACTCATCCTCCTCTGTGATATCTCTATAATTCCCTCCAAATAGGTCATTCATTAAAATGAATGTTGATATCTACAACATTTACATCAAATGTGATCTTCCAGATTTCCCATTTCTTTGAAAATCCATATTTAAACATCACTAAGATTATACTTGTCATGCTCTGATTAGTTTATACACCCCTCTTAAAATTCTCTCATTACTTCAAGAATTGATTACTATAACAAGTTTCTACCTGCCCCAAAGCCTTTTGTCTCTGCTCTGCTCAGCATAGGATTGATTTGGGCACTAACAACAACAAAATAAATGTTAACCTTTTATTTTGAGCATGGTAGAACAAAACTATTTCAAAATATAAAACTTCAAAATAATTTCAAGTAAGACTTCCAAATTCAGGCTGAAAAAAGAATAAAAATAAACTTCAAATACAGCATCGCCTGGTCTCCAAAATACATGTGCATACACTACGTAGAAAATAGAGACAAGCCCTACCCAACAAGAGACATTCTTTATTACTAAAAATTTTTGCCTTCAAATATTTTTTAGAATAAATAAACCATGTAACACTAGAGCACAGTATATTGTTCCACTCTTTTTGGAGCAATCCTTGCTGACAACCCATCCTGAAAATCAGTGAATTATTCTACCCCTCTTGCTCTAAAGTGTTGAGATCTATAGTAGCTGCAACATGAAATCCACAATATGGTTGCATTGCATTGTCCTAAAATATTTAAGCATTTCTCTGACTTTTGTAATTGGTTTTCAAAATGATTGTCTGGCTCTCAAAATCATCTGAACTACAGTCTTTTTTATCAAGGTGCAAAAGTCTATATACCTGCTTTTGGCTATCTGTTCTTTTCTTATTTTCCCTAGCAGGCAAATAATTAAAAATTATATATATATATATATATATTTATATAAAATGGTACAGAGAAGTTTATTGAGTAATTCTGTTTAATATTACTTCATATTTTAGAAGATAGTTTTTTACAACAAAATAATTGTTGGATAATTGTCAGAGACTCCATGCTACAGGTGAAAAGCCTGAGAAATCAAAGGATATTTCAAAATTTATTGTAGTATTATTCTTAACTGTTTACCCACCACAAACAGTACTGGTTTAAACTCAAAATGCTTATTGAAATTGTCAAAATGAAAAGTCAAATTCTTGTAACTTCAGATTAGACTGCAGTAAATTATCTGATGAAAGAAATCTTGAATTTCCAATTTAATTTCAATAACTCACAATATTATAAATTTTTCCTCTATAAGACAACAGATATAAGCAGTGAAGCAGCAGAGAAGTTAATCAGAAAAACAAATTAGAAATGAGTAAACTGCTCAAAAGTGGGCAAGCAGTACAAAAAAAAACCAACCCAACCAATGAAACAACAAAAGCAAACAACAAACTAACAAGGAAAAAATAAACAAGCCCACAAACAGATAGCCAGGTAGCAATACACAGAATAAGTATGATAGAAAAAGCTTTCTAGATATTGATTATATTGCATTTTGGAATGTTTTTAATCAGTGAAAAGGTAGAAGACTGCAATAATTAATGCAATCACAACAAAGATAAAATATCTAAATCTTGCTTTTTGCTGGAGAGCTTGGAATTATTACTAGTAATATTAATGCTGCACTGATTCCATACCTTGGAAGACCGAAAACAGAATGCTGTAGATTTTACATCTGCCTTCTCTTTCTCTGTAAGAAGAAGACTCTTGTCATCCAGGAGACTTAAATATTTTCCTGTTGTTATATGTCTTAGTCTGAATGGCTGTCCCCATCTAATATGGCTGCCACTCCACCTAAGAGAGTCCATAGAAAAGAATTATATTAATAAAAATTAACTACTGGCAAAAATATTTTAAATTAAAATATATTGCAAACTAGTTGCTAAAAATAGGAAATTCACATGTTAGAGTATCAGCAAGAAAGTGGCTGCTTCATGGTTATCCCCTACAAAACAAACTCTACATATTCCCAACAATTCCCCTACAAAAAAATTCTAATAAATAATGTTAAGGTCTTCTTTTTCACAAGCTGCCTTTGTTCCAACTGAATTCCTCTTGAGAGGAGGTACAGACCGCCCACAGAAAAGGAGGCTTATGCTGTACACAAAGAGTTTAGATCTGCCAGTTCCCTCTCTAGCATTTCATCATACAGCAGCTGGGATTCTTCACTCTCCCAGTGTTCTCATCTTTCAGCAGTCAGCAGATTTTAAGCACACTTTAAATGTTGTGCAAAAATAAAATGGCAAAAAAAAAAAAATAGAAAAATTCCTAAAAATAAATATGAAAACATATTAAACAAAAAAAAAAAAAAAAAAGGCTCAGATTCTTCATATTCTATAGAAGGAAGAAAGGCAAAGCTTATCTAAACTCCCCAAAAATTACTCAAATTAAGATACAGGTCACAGGTTTCCTGCTTCTTGCCCTAAGAAGAAAATTCAGCCCTGCTGTTCTTCCTGTTTAATTCTGGAAGTTAAACTTGTCTACGGGTTACTAAGGAGTATGCATTTCACAAAGGCATTTCAGAAGCTTTCTCAAATATTCCTTAAATTGGAAACCTGTCAGAACTAGACTATTTTCCTAATCTTCACAAAACTTTCTTCAGTCATATCTTCAAAAGTTTACACTTCAGATGTATGTGAACGTTGCATTTTGGAGAGGAAATCATGTATTTATCCTGTGCTTGAAAATGCCCATCATAATGGAGTTATGTTATACTGCCAAGGTTCTGCTGTGCTTCCACAAATACTAGAAATTCTCTATGCTTACTGTGGCTTCAAAGAGCTTAAAATTATTGACACATTCACATAATATCAATGAAATGTACAAATGCATCCTTATGAACTTAATCTGCTTATAAACTTAGTCCACTATCAGAATTTTGTATTACTGCATTTTCTCACTTTTCTTTAAGGTAATTCTAGGTACAGGACTTAAAAATATCACAAGTTTTTATGTATATGATTTTGTATGTACTCACATGGAAGTCTGAAAATTCCTGAAGTTCACACTTACACAGGTTTAAGTAATTCTGCCTTTCCCTGACACATAGATGTAGCATATTAAAGCACTTACCTATCCAGTACCAATATCCACTTGTCTAAATGTGTCTTGTTAAGAGCTGGCCATACGGCATGCAAAGTATGCAAAATCAATTCGGCAGACATTTTCAACGTGCAGTTTTTGAGATGTTTCTGTTTTTTAACAGGATTTATTACACTTTAGTGATTAAACCTCTAAACATTTTCAGTTATTGGTTTTAAAGAGGACAGAAGAATAAAAATGTTTTTGCCCTCAACTATTTTTTTTTGTAATCTAGAGAGTCTCTTCTGTTTAAGTCAAGGGAGCTTTGGGGTAGAAGGAAATATGGAAGCTTTATATCTTAGAAACACATTTATCTTTTTCTGTCTCCTGCACAGCAAAGTTCATATACTCCACAAAACGACATTTGAGTCCAGTGTTCTAGCATAACTTCTGTTTCTCTAGTCAGTAAAATGTCAGGTCATGAATCTCAGCTATTGTGTTGCTGAGTCTGGTAAAATACATCAGTTCTGCACCTTTCATATTACGGGTCATGCTGGGGAGCTGCCTTTTCTCTTGTCTGATTCAATTTTCTTTTGGACCCAATAGCTACAGACCATAAGAAAAAAAAGTAACATAATTGAGCCAGGCTCCTAGTTCATGCCTGCAGCATAGGAAAAATAACAATTCATGTGCACTTACAAGAAAAGTCTTTTGAGCAGAAAGTATCTTGTGAGGCGATTTCTGACTACTAAAAATATTTTTTTACAACGTGAGAACATGAACCCTGTCACCTTTTGGGAAAGAAATCAATGCTGAGCAATAGTATTTGGTGTCCCATGGCAGGGAATCCCAAGGGCATCTGCACATGTAGACTGCCCAGGCAATTTTTATGAGAGCTCCCCACTAATGAATAGAGTTGAGAAAAAAAAATTTCCTTTAGAAACATGCAAAATTCACATAGCATTGTATCTGCAGTCATTCTGGGGATGACTACAACTGATTGAGAACTTCAGGCATGCACATACAAAGCTACAAATTGAAGCATTTGCATGAATAGTAATGGACTGCAATTCAGGACTGAATGTATATAGCAATTAGAACACCATACAGGAAAATGGGTTGGTGAGGGCTGTGTAGGAGAGAGTGTTACTCTTGGGATTTTATTTGGTTCTTTCTTTCCTGGTAAGAAAATAATTTTTTAAAAGAAAGTTTATCATTGTCTTTGTTATAATTGTTTTGACAGTTCTTACAATTTCTCTCAGTCATATATGTTCGAATGTTTGCCCTTGAAAAGTTTGTATACAATGCCTGTCAAAGTGATATAGATGATGGTCTTAAAAGAAACCTGTCATTTCTTGGATCCCCATGTTGCTCCAGTACTGCTTACTAGGGAAGTAAATGCCATGAAAAAACAAAAAGACAGGGATCCTTCCACAGTTCTCTGTTGTTGTCACTGTCTCAAGGCCTATTTTAGTCCAAAGGAAAAATCTCACTGCCCTATCACTGACATTTAATGTCATCCTATTAATAAAATGCACACAAAGAAAACAGCATCATTGGAGTGTAACCTTTTCATAAGCTGCTCTGATTTAATCTCTAAAAAGCAATCATTTATTATTCACTAGAAACTTTATCACAAGCACATGTCCTAATATAAGTGCAATTTCACACTGCAATTACCTTAACAAACAAGGCACAATTCCTTACTATTACTCCAACACTTCCAATAATGCAGAGAGAATTTTTTCTGAATTTTTTTTTATTTTAAAGACTTCCAAATGGCTTAAACAAGCTGGGTGAGGAGTGTCACACTTTTTTTTTTTTTTAAGGAACAGTTCTGACTCTGTCATGTATGTGCTAAAAATGTAAATTGTGAATTCACTGAGAGCTTTAAAAAATAATCAAAACACACACACTCTCTATAGAAACTGGTTTACCATTTAATAAAAGTCATATAAAGCATTTTAAAGGATTATTTTAGTTTTACTAGTCGGGATTTATAATTATCACTTTGATTTTGTAGGATCACTCTTACTGTACAAAAAGTCTCCTGCCAAATGTCCTTCTTTTTCTGAGACAGATTTTACTTACGCAACTCTTAGAGTCTCTAGTCGCCAAAGGGAACGAGCATGAATGGACACAGCACCGCCTTCATAATGGACAGTTCTGAAAACCAACAGCAGCACAGACTAAATGTTCAGCAGAATTCGTCATCATATGTGTTTGTTCATTTAACCACATCTCTCATTTTAAGATTGTCAAAACAATTACTGCATTTGTCAGATTCAAAGATTATTAGATTCAAAACCCACTCTTGTCAATTAAACCTTCAGACTCAGTTATTCAAATTTTGTTTTCATTGTCCTTAGCACCCATTATTGTGACATTCATAATAACAAGGTAAATACAGTGCTTGCTTAGACATTTTTCTTGGCTATTAAGGGTAGACAATCTGGGGAAGAAATAATATTAGTAACCTAATATTTACAACATTTCTAGATTCTAACAAAAACCAAACATCAAATAATGATAAAGATTTGTAATCACTGCATGTATGTCCAAAGAAAGGTAGTGTCTTCTCAGAGCTTATACTATTAAAATAACTGCAACCTACTACACTGAATTTTGAAAATGAACTTATTTAGCACTTTATTTTAATACCATAATGCCTAAGGTATTACATCAACCACAGTGATGCAGTCTTCACACATTTCAGATATTAACAGCTTCATATTTACAGATTTTTATATGTAATGACCTCTCCAGTCCCTGCATATAACCAGAAATCTAAGTATCTCTAAAAAACAGTTATTTGATCCTCAAAAACAAGGGGCTTTTCTCCATTATTCTACACACATGTAAGTGATATATACTGGATGCACAAAATTATTAAGGTTTATGGCCACCAAAAGCCCTGAGCAGGTAACCTGGTTTGTCTTCAAAGTAAACACTAAGGAAAGTTAGCACTGCCATACTAAATTTAGGAAGCCATTCTTTGGATTGTGTCCTACCTGTGCCTATATTTCTGCCCTATGACACTGACAGAATTTAAAAACCTAGGCTTTTCCTTTGGGAAAATTAATAACACAGTCACTTATGCAAAGAAGTGCTGTCACCATGTTTATCAGATTAAGCATACCAGGGAACTCTGCCAAACAATGGCCTCATTTTATAGATCCTGGAAGACCTTATTTGAGTAAAGGTTGCAATCTTCAGCCAAGATCAGGCACCGCCAAAAATAGCCAGAGGCATATCTTCAGGGAATATTGATAAGGAAATTGTAGGCATTCTCCATTCTTTACTAAAAGCAATTTTTTGAGGACTACAATTTTGGAATCAAGTACATAGTACTTACTAGGCTTTAGCTTTCAAAGTCCTGCTGTGGATATAATACAGAGGGACTGAATGCTTAGCACAGAGGAAAACCCAGCATCGAAAGAAATACTCCCAGACATTGCAAAAGAATGAAGATGAATCATACAAGAGAAAAAATGAGTCCAAACACAAAATAAATACATCTCACTACAATTTCAGAATCAGTCATACTGAGCATTCATGACCCAGGTATAAATAGAAACTCTGGCACATGGTCCATGTAGCAAGAAGTTATAGGTGGGTATATAAATATGTATAATATTCACCCCTTGACCTCATATTCACCACTTTCTCCAAGTATTATTTCAGCCATTTGCTGCAATGGTTGTGCTGCTAGGAGCAGCTGCTAGGAGCAGCTTGCAGGTATTAGCAAGTCTCTTATTTCTCTCTCATGGAAGGAAATTAAATTCAAAGTTAATCTTATTTTTTATCAGAATTTACCTTTATTAGTACAGTAAAATGCAATTGCTAAGCAACCTTGAACTCAGCTATTTCTCTGTTCAGATACTCTCCCTGCTCTTCAGGTATTTGTTCAAATTCTGCAGCTAACAGACCAAGACTGCATTTATGTTGTAACATCTCAAGAATAACAGATCAGATGTCACCCTGGTTGGTTGGTTTGGATTGGGAGTGGGATGGTGTGGGTTGTATTTTTGGGCGGCTTGGGTGGGGGTTGTCAGTTTTTTTCAAAGTTGAAACATTCTGATTACATTCTGGCTTATTTCAGTATGAACCTCACTCACAAAAATGCATTTGGAATCCTTGCACTTGCATATTGCATAATACAAAATTTAATTTTATTCAGCCAGTTTCAAGTCATTAATTATATGAAAAATCACATTGAAGAAAAGGTTTAAATTCATAAGAATGTTTCATTCTTAAGTTGGCACCTTTTTACTTTCCAGGGATGAAGCCCTCTCTCACAATGGAAACCCAAAAGCTGTCACCAGTTTCTCAGTTTAATTATTCTTTTGACACTGGTTTTGGATTACACATAGCTGTTGGTTCAGTGTAACATTAAATATCTAAAAGACCTCCCATATTAAAAGAATGGCTTTTAATGGGTGAAATAGTTTACTTTTATGTGACTGTCTATCCATTATTTCCTTTCTGTGTTCCTTCAAAGGGGAGCTATCGTGTTGCTGTTGAGCAGCTAGCAGAGTAAAGAAAGCACCAGTTCTCAGTTGCAAGAAGGAATGACCTTTATTGTTTTGATTTCATCATATATATAGAGTTTTCAAAAGTCACCCAGATTGGTCGGTCAGAAGCCTTCCCCCAGGCCTGATTGGCCAGGCCTGCACTGCCCAAGTTCTGGGACACTGTTCCAATAACATCCAAACTTTATCTTTATTTATAATACACAAGAAGAATTCTCATGGGAAAAGCCTGTGCTAGCCACACTATCAGTCCTAGAACAGCCATGTAAAATGAGAAAATGGGAAAGAGATAGAAGAGAAGAAATCCTAAATAAAAACACGTGACTTGTTTACCAGAGGAAATAAAAGGGATTCTAGGATCGTCTCTGAATTCCATGTGAATGAACAGGTACAGCAGCAACAGAGGCAGTAAAGGCTAAAAGACAGTGATAAAACTTTAAGGACAAAAGTCAAAAAGGCAGAATCAGAGCCTCAGCAAAATAAGTGACAGCAGTCTGGAGGGAAACTGAAAGAGAGCTGGTGACTGGAGGACTAGGTATCAGGGATCCCTACAGGGAAGCAAAAGGAGAAGCCTGAAGATCAGAGTAAAGGATGGAGCAGCAAGACTTTGTACCAACAGGAAAGAAGATAGATGCTACAAAAAAATAAATTAGCACAAAGCATTAGAATAAGGTGTAAGCTCTTGTGATTTTAACTAGATCCTGTCTTTGCTACAGAAAAGATAATAAAGAAAAAGCTAGCTTTGAACAAAAGATTTTTTCAATGAAGGGCAAGTCACTTTGCATTTACTATAATAGCATGTATGCTGAGCATTGTCCCGAAGCAGATGAATAAGTTCATAACTCAGACCATCTAAAAAATTTTTATGCTAAGGAATTGAACATTCATTTTTACCTCTTTTCATTAAAATTAATTTAGTAAAGTGCTCTGAGATTGTTCAAACCAACTTCCTTAGTACTCACTCTGTATATCATTATTTGATAGGATGCACCTCATTTCTTTTTATGTACTTTTGATGACAGTTCAGTGCTGAAAAGGAAGTATGATTCATAACATTTGAAACCTTCCTGAAGCTGACACTAGTAAGTCATATCAGGTACTGGCACTGCTAGGTCAAATGAAACATTGCTTTTAATGACATGAAATAACCCACAAAAATTCTCTGAATATTGAAGAGTTATTACAGATTTACCTTGACAGGATGAAATAAAATTGAGTTGCAAGGTGCAAAGGTGCACATTACTTGCCAAAAATTAGAGAAAACCTCCACATTACAAAACCTAATTATGAAATTATAAGTAGTGTAAGTGTATAAGGAAAACACAACAGCAGAAGAAGAGAGGACAAGAAGCTACAATGAGCGTTAGTCTTCCTCAAAGCTTGTGATACCTTGTATCTTCAGAGCCATATCCGTAACATTGATTTGTGACATTTTTTCAACTTTTTTCCAATTAATTTTATCCATATATTCTACACTTATGGATTAAGGATATCAACCACTTTTATTTCAAAATAAAATATCTGTAAGTCATTCAGAACCTTTGAGACTTTTCAGGTCATCTATATTATAAAGCCTTAATCGAATTAATTACTTGGTGTAATGAAGTAATTTTTTGGCCTGACCTATGACTGTAAGTTAAATTTAAAACATAGTCCTTTTCCTGACTATGTTGTTCATATATTCAGTTCCCCTTAACCCAAACTAGAGCTGGGACTGGCCGCCGCGTTTGTCTCCCCGTGTCCGGGTTGTGGGTGCAGCACCACGGACAGCGCCGCGGCCCCGGCGGGACCAGCGCCCGGTAATAGCTCCGGCTCTCCCTGTTTTCCAAGCGCCCTTCTCCAGCTTTCCAAGAGGGGATGCAGAGGCAAAGCCACAGTAAATATCAAAAAGATAGTTCAATATCTGAATCTATCATCTTGAATTATAATAATGAAATAATTACACAGGTTTAAAATAGACTACCACGTGTCAAACACCCTGGAGAATCATTATTGAATTTATATTCTTATTAAAATATTGTTCAGCAGAAGGAGGGCAATCATTTCACTGAAATTCACTGACTACAAATGGGAATTAAATGAGGTTAAAATAAATTACATTAAATAACAGTGTTTCAATACTGCTGAAGCAGTCTTGGTTGAAGAACCTGCAAATCCGGAATCAGGGCACCAAAAACAACAGTGTATCTGGACTACATAGAAATCAATAAATCCAAATAAGATGTCAAAGTTCAAGGGAAAGAAATTGTTCCACTTCTCTCAATGACAGACAAGGCTGGTTTTAGTTTGAAAAATCATTCACTATAAAGTTCTATGTATGTTTTCAAAATAATTTTTAAAAGCACAGCTATCACCATTCAAGGCTCAGGGGTAGTTTTGGGTGCAGGGGAAAGGTTATTGATTTATGATGACTGAAAACTTTATGATTTCACATTTCAGTCATAAATCATGCTTCACACATACCAGAACCCAAACTTTCTGAGGTACAACACACTTCCTTAGTTCGCAATGCAGAAACAAAAGGTGTCAGAGAATGGCATGGAAAAATCAAAAGGCGCTGGGATTGGCTAACACTGATTTTGACCATCACTTTAAAACCCTATCCATCTCTGGGACCAACAATAAGTGTTCCATGTCATTTGCAAAAGCCTTAACATATTATGTTTCACCCAAAAGATGTCTCAAAGGCAGGAATGGTAAAACTGCTTCTGAAATTAGGCTACATTTATCCACTCCCCCATGAAGGCCTATTCTGAGTGGATGGTTTGAGAAATTGGAGTCTGCTCCAGCCCAAATGATACTTTGAAAAGTCAGGAGCACTTTTCTCTCTGTCACAGGTAATTGCTTTCCATAATGATATATCTCTGAAGGGTCCAAATTGCACTGCAGTCATCACTTTAAAACACATATTGCAAATCAAAATGCAAATTAGTTTCAATGGGAACATTCATGGTTCCTTCCTAGACTGGGAACTATGAATATCAGAACCCTACTCCTGTGAAGTATTTAAGTTCTGAAAGAATATTAAAAGATGGTGATATAATAAAGAGCAAGCACCACAACCCAATTAAAAAAACAAACAAGCAAAAAAAAAACACCCCATAATTTTGGTTACACACTTCTACTGCTATCTGCTGTTATCTTTTTTGGGGGACTTCTAAGAAAAAAACCACCATCACCACCACTCTCCCCAGAAAACAAAAACAAAAAACCCAGCCACAAAACAAACCCCTTCAACACCAGAAAACAATCCAAAACTACAGTCATGCCTGTATTAATAACTAGCTGACATGTCTACAGGAAACTAAAAATACAACACATAATACAACAATGTCAATAATGCAAAAAAATTCCACTTAATTGAACTGCAAAAGGAAAGCGGGGAGGGGCTGTTTGGCTGATTAAATTGTGATAAACCTATTATGAACAGTTTTAATTATCTTTTTTTAATTGAGAGAGTGAACCAATGGAAAGCAACTTTACAGAAGTACTTCAATATATACATGCTCTAAATGCCAACTCCCATCATAATTAGAATAAATTTATTCATTCCTTTGATATTATAAATTCAAAAGTGAAGACTCAATATTATAATTATGAAATAACAGGTTTTAAAAATAAAAGTGTCACAATTTCAACAGGAAAAATGTCAAAGGAAAGTAAAGACCATTCCAAGGTACCTGTAATACAAAAAGGGATTTAAATCTCATGCTGGATAATCATATATAACTCTCCACCCCCAAAAAAAAAGAAGTATTAAAAATTACTAACAAATTTCTCCTGTATGAAACTGGAGGGAAAGGGAAGAAAAACATTTTATTATATATATATATATTTTTTTTATTTTTTTTTTTAATTTAAATTAAAAAATATACACAATATATACATGATGGAATCCAGACCACAAACCACGTGGACAGAGAGTGAAGGAAAAGGAGTCAAGATAAATACAGACTCACAGCTACTGTGCTACAGCAAAAGCTTGCCCTGGCTTTGAAGATAGATGGAAATCACAGTAATTTTCATATGAACACCAAACTGATGATACTGCTCCTTCTCTTGGCTGTCTATACCTGGATCTATTTTTTAATCTACCTGGAAATGCTTCTGAAATTTGACTTAAAGAGCTACTCTGCAAATTTAGGTCTAGCTTGCTAGAGATAAAAAAGGCACTTTGAAGAATAAAAATACAGTTTAAAGATTCTATGCACAAGGCTTAAACCAGCTGCCTTAAACCAGCAACATACCTAACTAGAATATGCAGTAAATTATATTTCATTCAAATTGCACATACCTGACCTGTTGTCTGTTCCTTTTTTGTCCTTTATCTGGGTCAGTGAGTGAAAACTACCAGGGTATTGTTCACCCTGCCTGTGGCACTTTCAAACTAATACCACTATATTCCTCTACTGTAAAAATAAGTAAATCAACATATTACCACAAGCTTTTCTATTTGCATTGCTTCCAATTAGAATCTGTTTTAATTAGAAAGCAAGTCAAATCTAGCAATTTCAGGGAGGATCTACTTAAAACTGTTTGTTCCCTAAGGAAAAATTAAGTTTCTGACTTGACACCAAAGTCTCTCTTCCACAATACAATGACTCCACCCTACCCTCTAGGGATCACAGTACCACAATCTAAGTGCCACATGGAGGGACACACAAGCTCAACAATTAAGCAAGAAACACAGCATAGACTCAGAAAATAACTGACACAGAAAGTAATTTTATAAGCTTTTTATCTGACTATTTTTGCCACTGTACTCAGCCTCTTCCAGAGTAGATTTGGATGACCTTGACTCAGGGGAAGCTTTGTTAGGTACTGCAAACATGAAGACAGAATCTGCACTGTCACTGCTTCATAGGTCTCTGCCCTGTTAAGTGAGAGTATAAACTCTCTTATGAACAAAAGTATAAACAGCTTGAAAATGTGTGTTTTATTTTGAACTCCTGGCACTCTTTGAAACACTTTCATACTCCAAATTTATGTAACTGTATCAATGCTCTAAGAATAGAGTAAAACAACAGTTATTTTTGGAAACTGCCTAGGAGGATACTTCACATCTAAACTATTTATTTATTCCCTGAAATAGATACCAGGTGACACTATAGAATAAAACTGTTATTTTAGGATTGTCTGATCTCTTATTTATTTGAAAAAGGCATAACGAGGAGGCCTCTGCAGAAAGATAAAAATGAGAAAAAGGGACTAGTGAGTCACAACAGGGATGGAACTTCTCAGTGCTCCTTTATACCACCATTCTGCAGAGCAGACCTGCTCTTCAGGTATATGCTGGAACAAAACAAACTGGGCACAACCACAATAATCTATCACCAGACTATTGCAAGAGGTAATGACAGGATAATATGGAATTATTGTCCTTCAAATACATCATTCCTTAGCATGCCTTATGTGCAAAGTTCCAGAACTTAAATTGAAATGAAAGCCAAATAAATTTGTCTTAAAATTTCCTACCTGCCAAAATTATCCATATTTTTAAATATAATTCTATCAGATGGTGAATCACAATCATCAAAATGAGGTATGATTTCATACTGAAAACTGAAAGGAGCCACAAATTGTTTTGAATAGACAACAGTCCTAATTAGAGATACAAGTATAGGTGCTTTAAATAGTAACTAAATTTACCAATAATTTAAGAGGAGAAAGTGTGCATCACAGAGTGATTATACCTAACTCCATATAATTAAAAGTAATCATAGATTATATTCTAGGTTTATTAGTAAAAAATACTTTAAAATATTTGAGAAAAACAATAGAGAAACTTCAGAAAAGGAGATGAAAAATAAACTTATTTTTATTTTGCATGCTTATTAAAGAAAATTCTGGAACAGTACATTTCAGAAGATGAAATCTGTTTTTATGAAGCACTTAGAGGCAATGTTTCTCAGTTGCTATCAAGAAATAGAAAGACAAAGACATACATACTATTTGTTGCCTACTAGCTCTGCTTCTTTTGGGGTTTTAGATAGATATGGGGAAGGCAGAAAGAAATACAGAACATTACAGAAAGAAATACAGAACATTGCAGATGCCACAGACAGAAATAAAATTATCTTATTTGTTTACAGCACTGGTCTGCAGGTTAAGAAATTAACCAAATTCTTCCCATATTATAGGACAGAAAGATGCATCATTTGAATGCACAAGTAGATCAAATAAGTTTTTTCTTTATTTGCAACTTCACACTCCATTATTGTGGTTTACATATAATGTTAGTCTTGTTGAAAAGAGACAGATTTGTAGTGTGTTCTTAAGCACTGAAGTTCACTACTAATGTGTTTGACCATCCTACAAATCTGAAGTTACGCTGCAACCACATTTTTAAAAGGAATTTTGCAGGATTTAGACTGAAATAAGAGAAAATAGGATCCTATTTATCACCTTAACTTTTCATCACTTCCAGGATGAGAATAATAATAGCAGTGATAAACTCCAAGCTATCATGACTCTCACATGGTAACTAAAATTAAAACATGAACTGATCACATTTTAAGTATCACCATTTTGAACTATCTTCTGCTTTCAAAAACTATTCCTTCGTCTGAAAATGAGAAATATCCACAAAGTGTTGGCCACCAGCTGTATAAGAAAACTTTAAGGTTTCTCTCATTAACATTTAAAGATTCATAGAAGAATTTTGCTATGAGACCTTCCAGAGTCTTGCCCTTATCTTTACAACTGAGAATACGTAGAATAAAAAGCACATTTCTATTTGCAAATGAAGAAAACTCATTCTGATGAGTGAGTTAATGAATAGCACCTTCTTTGTCATGGAAATGAAGCTACCCAATATGCTGCATTAAACAAACTATTCCAAAATATGATTTAGTAAGAGTTAGCAACATTTAGCCTGGAGGAAGAAATAAATTATACGACACTGCCTGACTGAAAAGAAGCTTAGGGCATATTTTCTTAGAGCAAACAAAGAGGACTGATGCAATTACTCCACTGAGAGATGCCACTTACGGTGTCAGTTTTCTCACTATTTGGATTTTTTAGTTAACACAGAGAGACACATACCAAGTTGTCATCACTTCTCTGCTTCCATTCCAGAATTTCTTGGGTCAAGGAAGTAACCATAAATTAAATTCTAGACTGCCATGACAGGTAGACTTGGGATCAATTCCCACATTAGATGCCTTGAAAGGTTGGGCATTATTCTTACATACCATGTCCTGGGGAATTTTTTGTGATTACAGAAATAAATGGCAGTAAAAAAAACCAATAAATTTAATTCATGGTGGTTTTAAATCAGTAAAAATGACAGTAAATTATCAAAAATCACTATTGCGTTTACATCTGGTAAGCGAAATCACACTTGAACAATACTGAAAAGAAAATACAAAGTTTATATCAACAATATTCATTCTTATGAGTATTAAATCTCATCTCAACATCCTTCAAACATCTGTACCATCAGTGACACTTAATACTGATTCAGCAACATTCATTAACCATTATTCTGTTATGAGGTAGAAACCTACCTTCTTTGTTCTTCTCCATGTTCACCCGAAGGGACTGTCAAACATTCATCCATGTGACCATGCAACAACCTCAGAACATCCCCTCCTATCAGGTATCCTTGAATAAAGGGAAAAAATTGAGTGCATTTCTCTAAAAGCAGCAACATGTAAAACTATAGTTCAAACTGTAATAAATACTATCAGGTTAGTTTCTTTTTTATCTATTTTTTATCTATTGGCGTTTTATGTTAATTTTAAAAAGGAGTTGGAAGAAGGGGAAAATATCCAAAACCCAGCGGAGCCAGTTGAAGATTGCCAAGCAAAAAGCTTCAAGTCAGCAAGTAGGGAAGGATGGATCAGACTAAAGAAGAGCTACAGGTAGGGGATCCTACATAGTTACCACAACTCAGCAAAGTACTGAACCAACCGAAATAAGGAAACCAAGGACTCCTCTCCCAGATTACCACAGAAAAAGTGGGAAACTCTTCCATATTACCAATTCACTTTTCATTTTATTTAAGATAAGAATTCTAGTTAACATACCCCCAAAACAAAGACTGATTTAGCTATCTCTATTTTTAAAGCCCTTTTGGGAGTATTTGGAAGTTTTCTGTGAGAAAAACTTCTGGAAAGATCCATTCTAAGCTCTGCTTGACAGAATATTCAAAACTTATGATTTATTTGGACCCCACGGGGAAACTCCTATACTGCCAATATCTCCACTGCACACGCAGATTCACAGCCAAACACTTGGCTTTACAGTGTACAGGTGTGTGTGTTCACAAACTAAGGCACACACCACACACAGAGCATCACAATATTTGAACTGCCAGGACTTTGCAGTCAGAAGCTGAAAATAAGTTCATAATTCTAATCAATAAAGATGTTAACAAAATAAATGTTTCTTCATCAGCCTTTTTGCATTAGAGATGTGACCTTAAAAAGAAATATTTTATGTTATCCTAAAAATATTTTATTATAATCAAGCAACCGAAGAATACTAAAACTTAGTAGATTTTAAGCACAATTCAATGGTATTTTTTCAGTCTGACAAGCTAAATGTAAACAATTCTTTGTGTCCTAAACTCACCTTCTCTTTTTGCCAAAACCAGTTAATATCAAATTCTACATTTGAGTGGAACACAATAATATAATTCCTTGGGATTAGTGATATAGCAGCAAGATTTTTAAAAATTATACCTGGAATTATATTCTGAAGTAATGTCTATATTAATAAAGAATGCTGTGAAGTAAGACAGATCTGTACAGGGAAATGGTGTTGAATAATCCTTCAACTGTACACTGTACAGTGTACACAGTCACACTATACACCTTTGACGACTTAATTTTGAAGCTACATGAAATCTTTTTCCTGAATATGTCAGGTAATATTTGAGGACATGTTTTTTAAACCTTTGAAATCAATATAAAATCAATATTTATGTGGCAAATTTTAGCACTGATTATTTAAATTCTTGAATTTGACACAGCAGGGTATGCCCAGGTAACGGTTGTTACATACATTAATTTTTACATGGACCTGTGTCGATACAATTCTTTAATTTAGATTTTGTTTTAAAAGTGGCCCCCATCTACTACATCATACAGAATTAGCAGAATTACTTGATTTGACTCTAATGCTCTGTTTTAACTTAAACAATAAATTGACTTTTGCATAAGCCAATTTTACAGAAATGCATGTAAAAAGAAATTATTCTCTTTCATCTACCTCCAATATCCTAATTCATCTTACAGACTAATTATCCATTATTTTCACTTCAAAATCACTTCATTTAACTGAACAGTTTAATTTATTAATCTACTTTTAATGGAAAGTTTTGATTAGGAGAAAGTTTTGTAGTGCAGTTATTCCTATATTTTAATATTTTACTTATGAATATGACAAAGAATTTTACAGATACTAAAAAAAATAATAGGTTTATTTCATTCTTCTTCCTTTTTGAGTTAATTTTCTCTGGCTTGGCTACTGTTTTACTGACATAGAGATAAGGCCTTACACACTAAGTGTGAGATTCACTCTCCCTTCACTATAGGACTATTTTGATTACAGAAACATTTGCTGGTTTCTCAAGAATAAGGCCTTTGCTCTAATCCTTTCTGACACTAGCCAGCTGATCTTCTCTAGAAAACATTCTTAGCTTAACAAAGATAATGTCTGTACCTGAGGAAAGTGAAAATGGAAAAGCATAGCAACAAAGAACAGGCACATACCCAGATAAATGCACAGCTACAAAAACCATATTACATCATTTTCACATTATTTCCTGGGAGTATGAGTACACAATATGACACTATGTCATTGTGGATTTCCGCTTCTCAAAGAGACAGGCAGGTCTCAGTAGTGAGGTTCACCAGGCAGAGATGTGGCACAGCACAAATCTGGGTCTCAGCATATAAACCACGCCAGGATTATTAGCAAGAATGACACACCAGTGCTGCCAGCAGTGGGAGGACAAGGAGAATGGTGTTAATAGGAAGGAGCAAAAGGAAAAGGTTTTTCTGTTCTCATTAACAGAAACATGTCCTCCATAAAGTTTAGGACACTGCCAAGCAATGCACTGCCATTTTTCAATATTGGTTTGTACTATAAACTATGTCAGAGAATCTGTATGTGCAGAGTGATTCTCCTACGTAAAAACACAATGACTATATAAAAAAGAGATGTTGGCAATGCTGTCCCTAAAAGCTGAATGAGCAAAGCTGCAACATTCCATGACTGAGTTTTAAAATATGCCAGATAAAAAGAACTGATGTGAAATTCCAGTGTACTGCCTCTTTAAAAAATAGTATCCTAAAATCACACAAAATGAAAGGACCTGCAGCTTTAGCCTTCTTTAAATTCTATTACAACACCCACTCAAAACAGTCAGTCTGTAGGAAAGTAGAAATCATTAGGCTTTACATTGTGACAGACTTTTCAGAAAAACACTGTTCTTTCCTTCTCTGTGGAACCTGTGTGGCATAAATTCAGGGATCCTTGTCCTTTCAATGACAGAAATTACATTGAAACTCCTTCCTAATTCCTAAACAAAATAAATAATTCTTGAAAGCTGTTCTCTTTCTGTCTTTACCCTCCTCTTGTTTTTCTTTCCAATGATACGTTACCCACAAAACCATTCCCCATCTTCAGTTTTAGGATTTTGCATCCTGCTTCCAAACCTCTTACCCATTTTTTACCGTCTCAGGAACATGTAACCATGACTGCATACATCAGAATAATTTGAGATAATATTTTAAACGAGGAGAAAAAGGCATTTAAAAAAAATATTACAAACGTTATCATATCTTTAGCAAAATGAGGCTTGAATGAGCTGTTCAGTATTCAGCAAAAATATGTAGAAAACTATCAGTGTTACTTTCAGTATAACCTTCCCTCAGTTTTCAGAACAATTGCATATTTATTTATTGAATTCAATGTTTACACAAGAGAAAACCATTCCCACACTTGGCATAATAATTTGATTTCTGAAGTATTTCATTTAGTGTCAGTCTTTCAATACTTAAAGTTGAGTCAAGCTTACCTTGGGCAGCTTCACTTCCTGAACTGATTGGTGCTACACTCCAGAGTGTCTGCTGGAAGGCTGCATCAACATGCAAGCTACCGTTGCCATAAGAGAGATGCTAGAACCAGGAAAGAGGGAGGCTTTTATTTGAGGTTAATTAAAAATCTCATTACCGTATACAATAATAGTATCAAACATTCTCAAGAGACATTAGAAATAAAGCTGAATAGTAAAGCATATTTGCCTGAAAAAAAAACATGCAGGAATAGCACAGAACAGTCAGAGTTCAGCTGCTTGGCATCTTAGGCTATAGCGAACACCCTGAAGAACTAATTGTTAAAAGCTGTAGGGCTCTTACACTTGTGGTCTTCCTTCTGTACAAAATGGGAATTTCCATGAAGTTTGAATACTGGGATATGACATTAATCTGTATTTCAAGTGTAACTCACCACTTGAGTACTTCTTGCAGGCCACTCACTTCCTAAAACTGCTATCAGGTCAAAGAAATTACAGTAACTACTGACTTTTTAAGTTACTTAAGACAGTTCACAAAATATATTCTTGTGCAAAGTTTCCAAAAGCCAAGCAAAACTGAAACAATCTTTCCTTGAAAAGCTCACTTTCTACCTCATTCACCAGATGCTCTTCTCTTGCTGTGTTACGCCCTACCCTCCACCAACATTGCAGCAACAGGTGCTCTCTCTTCTCAGAATTCTGTGTGAGTTCCAGCTAGTTCAGTGACATTGTCTCAGAAATTCTTATCTCAAAGCATATTATATTTCATCCATATAAAATCCTTTGTCCCACATCATCAGTCACTGCCACTGACACATTTCCCGGGCCAAACAACATAACCTTATGTAAGATTATGGAGCAAAGCATTCTGTGAATAAGCAGCTGTTGCAAAGCACAGTGTTTATCTTACCAGGTAATATTTTTTCAAGTGCAGTAACATTTAGACACTTTTAGCAGAACTTTATTTTAAACTACTGGAGAGTAACTGTGTTTATAGAGTCCACATCTAGGTATACAGAAGTACAAGAAATAGTACATCAGCTCATTTAGAAGGCTCCCATAACAGCTAATGACCTACAAAGTAAGAGATTTCACAAAAGCCATGTGTACACTGCACCAGTGTCACTCAGCACAAGTAATGGAGAACATTAATGAAGACAAACAAGTTCTTTGCCTTTTATTCTTCCCTTATTGCAGTTATATAACTTAGTGAATGGCAGACCAGGACAGGAAGTCAGAATTTGCAGCACAGCTCCAACTCTATATTTGCCCTGTGGGCCTTAACTTTGTTAGGGTTCTTCTGAGATCACCACACAGATCCACTTAGGGACAATGACCAATTCAACCAAAGCAGGAATATTACTTTTCGAGGAAAACACGTCATTCAGGATAGACAAAAGTGGTGGAGGATAACTCCTCTGCCATCAATAGAGCACTTCTTCTAACTGCGTGTTTTCTACATGTTAATTAACTTATTTTCACACACAGTAGTATCAATTGAATTAATGTTAAATCTTTATAGACAGGACACTGAACAAAAATACATTGCTGACATCTCTCTGCAGAGCATGTGTAATTTTTATCCATTCATTGGATTCCAGTTGCAGCTCTGATTGTAATCCAGATGTCTCAAGTGACGTAACTTGGGAATTATAACTTTTAAAGGTATGGTTTATAAATTACCTAATAGACCACATGACCTCCACAGCAGAGTATATTCTGAAATTCCCTTTTTCTCCTCACTTCCCTAGATTCTTTGCAGCATCCTTAAACTTACACCTGACAGCAGGGGTCCTACCATATACAATTCCATAAACTATGGTGTTCATTCCCTGAAACAATTCATTGAAAACGATAAAAGGGAGCTTTGACCATGAAGAGAAAATACCCTGTTAATGGATATCCAAGGATTCAATTATGTTAAATGTATTGAAAAAATCCAAAAATATTAGAGATGCCAGTATTTATCCTGGCATTGCCTAAATATTTAGTGCTATACTTTAACAATGTAAATGTTGTTTTAAAGCAATCCACTCTCTGTCTATAACTTACTTTGAGTTTACCTGCTTGGTTTTGTACTTTCAGCACAATAAAGCTATCAAAATGAAACAAGTTCCATAATGTGATGTCCAGGACGTGGACACAACACTCACACTGGTGCTGAACAGTCTCCATACATACTACACAGATATTTGCTACCTGGCACATCAGTGCATCCGGCAGAAGTGGAAGGTTGCCATCATCAACCAGGACCACATGCATAGCACATCTTTTGTGTATGTAGCCACAACATTTGGAAAGCAGAAATGCGTTTGGTATAGGAATCCTGCTGTCAATTCTAATCTTCATTAGAATCTTCATTCTAGTCTTCCCCACTACAGGCAGGTTGTCTCGACCAAGTAATGTATTTTCTGCACTGGTGTCCAGGTTCAAGCAAAGAGCTAGATTTGTCTACCCTACTGACAGACTGAGAATCTCCTCAACCAGCACTTAACCTGCAATGCAATATTCATCTATTTTCAGATTTAAATCTTGGCACTTTATGAATACCAGTTAACACTACAGTCCACAGGCAGTTTATCTGAAGGAAAAACTCCAAGACTCATCTCTGAGAATACTGCAGGTTTCCCAACTGAATTTAATGGCATATTGTAAACTCAATACTGCTCTGCAGCAAAGTAACATAATCACAACTCTGTCCCTAGGTCTTCAAAAAGAACACAGTGTATTTAAGCTCACTGAAGAGCTTAGGAATCAGATGGTAATTTCCACAAGAACCCTTTAGCAGTGATTGCTGCAGCAGAGCTGCATTTACAATAGCTCTGAATAACTAGATGATACATTTTAAATTTCACAGTCTGCATGAAAATTTCTCTTCTCCAAAACATGCATGTGTGAAATGAGAAAAATGTACAGAGAAGAAAACTTTTGCTTCAGGCTTCCTTTTGGCTAAGGTGTGTCAAAATTGACAGTTTATCTAGCAATATCTATTTTTATCTGTAGCTTGGTAACTCTGCCTTCAATCTCAGGCCATTCCAAATATCAAGGATAGCAAAAGAAAAATAATAAACATTATTTACTAGGAGATTTTTAAAATTATGTATAAAGCAGTGCACTTCTCAGAATGCTGAAGTACTGCACAACTGCAGCTCCTCGACCACACTCCTTCAGATTTCTTAGTACCAGCTGGTGCAGAGATAGATGGAGGCTATTTTCTTCCCTGTACACAGAGACTCTGACAGCCCTCACTTTCTGACTTAAAATTACTACACTGATCCAGCAGAAAGGCAGTTTCAAACCATTTAGGCACCTATCCTCAGACGACCCAAGAACCTCTGAGATGCTCCAAGTATTGAACAGCACCATTGCCACAACAGGTACACAAGAATTTCTTTCTATCTATAACTATAGAAAAACAGAAAAGTAACAAAAGAAAACACACTCCTTTTCCTTTTTTCCTTTTTTTTTAATTAGGAAGGGGAAAACATTTTGTCTCAAAAACCCAATGAATTAGCAAACTTCAGTAAAAATCAAAGGTTAAACTACATACACAGTCTCTCGACTCAAAACCCCTTGTTAACTTCCTACTTACAATACACCATTTCTATTAAAATGTATTACCTGAGTCATTCATAAGGTATTCTGTAACAGAGTATTATATTGAAATATTCAAAGCAAATAAAAATATGTACTCACAAGGAAGGGAAATATTGGACAGAACTAAAAGTAATAACTGCATTTGTGTAAAGTTTTTATAATATTAGGGGTTTGTGCTTATGTCTAAAAGTGACAATACATTTATAGTCATTGAAACATCTGTGAACACTATGAAAAGGTTTGAATAAATATGGGTAGACTTACACTGCTGAACAAAAAAAATTACTATCTAAATTTTGAGCCAAAGTAGGAAAAGCCCAGGAAATTTCCAAAGGGTTAAAAGTACTAAAAAATCCTGGTTTCTTAGCATTTCTGCAGAGTGCTTTAAACAGTTGGCCAGCAAACCCAAAAGCAAAGAGAATTTTTTCATTGATAAAGAAAGAGAATTGCAGCAATATACTAAGCAATTCCAAACCCTTCACTCAGTACAAATTTACCATCAGTAAAGGGAGAGTAGATGCTAAAACCCACAGGTACCTGGAAATTTACCATCACAATGAAAACCATTTATTCTGCTACTGCATAGCTGAGTAAGGGTAATTGCAGATGCATGGCAGGAAAGCACCAGGGACCCACAAACGGTAGAAGGGGAAGTTTGCATTCCCTCTCTTTATAATAATTTTCCTTCTGCAGTGCATCATGAAAAGCCTGAAGCACATCAGCTACTATGCTTCCAAATGACAATCATTTTGCATGATTAGTCACAAGAGCTTTCATTAACAAAGTATTAATTTTACAGAAGCAAGCATCAAAAGTTAGGAAATGTCAAACTAAGTACCCTATGGAAAAAGAATGGTGAACACATCATAATACAGTCTTCAATGGCATGATCCAGTACTATTTTTTGCACATGTGCTACCTCATTTTATATACAGGATAATGGAGTTCACTTTGTCAACAGCTGCTCAATGCTTTGTTTTCCCCTCAATCTTCAGTCTGTAGCCTCATGCTTTATTCAATATAGCCAATTCTTCAAAGTTTTGAAAAGAGAATTATTAATTTCCTCATAGGCTTTTCTCTTGCACCAATTACAGTATTTCACAAAATACAACATTCATTTTCTCAAAACCCCGAAGAACTAGTATATAGCCCATTTTCCATTGGGGAATGGATGTACAGGGATCAAACTAAGAAATTTTCATAAATCTTGGATGCCCAAGTTGAGGTGACTACATTATATGCAGTTTAATGGTCAAGGCACATCTTGCATTCACTGTAGCTGCAGGTATCAAGACAGAGCAACTCCAAGGTTTCAACCCCTAATAAAAGGAGGAGACGCAAGACACACAACTCCAGCAAGGAATATTCCCAGTAAGGGATGAGTAGTGACCTCTTGAAAGCAAGCTTAGTATACAAGAAGATCTGCTCAGCAATTTCCACAGCAAAGTCTGGTACAGAATCTAATTCTCCAGTAAAATAATTAATCATCATACCACCAATCCTCCAAATGCAATTCCCAACCCAAAATTTCATCTTTGAAGTTGCTTCATACCACAGCTTCCCTTATACTCAGCCCTGACGCATCCATTGAACTTTTATCATCACTGAAATAGCATTCCATAAAAAGCCAGTATGACTGTATACTTAAGAGGTTTCATAAAAATATACCAGTACCATAATTTTTGCATTTTTGAATGCCTGTAATTTTTAAAAGTTAAGAAAATTATTTTGTGTTATTGTTTATATGTAGTTTTCCTAAATTAAAAAAAAAAGTTTAAAAAAATCCTACAGCGACAATTCTCTACCGGTGGTTTCTGTGGGTAACTTGAAAACCATTTTTTAGGCATCTGTTACCTGCATTACTATAAAAATCATGCCAGAAATTGGCTGTCAGCATAGCACATGTGAGTGTTGTACCTTAGTACATTGGGTTTCCCAGATAGTTGCTGATAGTAGTTATCTAGCCTAGTTGCTCCAGGCCTCTCCCACTCTCTTTTCCTTTCCAAATCTTTACCCCAATCTCACTACAAACTCTTTACTGGAGGGTGGTGAAGAACTGGCACAGGTTGCCCAGAGAAGTTATGGATGCCCAATTCCTGGAACTGTACAAGGCCAGGTTGGATGGGGCTCTGAGCAACCTGGTCTAGCAGAAGATGAACCTGCCCAGGGCAGGGAAGTTGGAATGAGATGATCTTCACGGCCCCTGCCAACCCAAACCATTCTATGATGCGTTGCCTCTCATCTAGCCAAACCAGCTTCCTGACCTACTTACAGGCCACATTATCACCCAAAATTAGGACCTCCTCCTGCTTCAAAAGATTTTCCTCAGACTTACAAAGCCTAAGCAGGGTGTTTTAGCTTTTTTCTTGCTCAAACTCTTCCTCACCACATCAGCCAGCATTAGACTTCTTTCCAGAAACCCACTACAACTCCTAACACTCAATTCTTTTTTCATTTCTTGGCTTCAGACTTTCCTCTCTCTGGATCTTTGTCCAGCAGTTTGGTTTTCCCCAGAAAGCCCACTCCTTTACAGATTTTTCTTGTTATCCTTCATTCCCAGTCTCACTCCACTGGTTCCTCTATCAATTCTCTCTGCCAAAACCACAGTTTTCCTGTCCTATATTTCGAACAGAACTTTAACCAGCGGGTGCCTACTCTTCCCTCGTCACCAGCTTCTTGTCCCAGACAATTTGTTAGTCCCTTACTGCCTGCCTGCCTTCAGTTGACAATCTTTTCAGGCACTCATCAAGTCCCACTCAGTTTCCCTCCTTCCCGATTCAGTCCCACTCCTGTCACTGATACATCACCTGCCTTTTGTTCCTTCTACTTTGTCACAGCTTCTTCCTCCACACATCTTAAATGACAGGAGATCACCAGCAGCACACACAACACCAAGTTTCAGCTGTCAATACAGTGCCTGGCTTCACTCCTGCCTTGAGCAATCCATTTCAAGGAATATCTGCTCCCACCAGGGTTGGCATGTATTTAATTATTCACTGCAGAGGGAGTTTAAACAGTTCATTAACACACAGGAGGTGCTAGCTTATGTAAAATAGACACAAGAGGTCTAGCTTATGTAAAATAGACAAAGTCATCAGACTTTTAGCTGCTCAAAGAAAATTTAAATGCTATTCCCTGGCTATGATCATGCTCCATCAAGTTTAACCAGGGGGAGGCTTGTTACCTTTTTATTCCTTTTTTATTCCTTTTCTTGGTTTTTGTGGTTTCAGTATGGTTTGGGTTTTTTTTTGTTTTGGGGTGGGGTTTTTTTTGGTTTTTTTGGTTGGTTGGTTGGTTTGGTTTTTTTCACAAGTTCCAATAAGTACACAAGAAAATGACGTCAATTTTCTTAATTATGTGATTTTTTTTTCTTCCCTGTCTTTGAGCTCAATAACATCTGACCTCTTCTGGATGATACAAAATCATTATCTCAGACTGATTAAAAAAAGAAAAAAAAACAAACAAACAACAAAAACCAGAAATAGATGCTACTAATTCTGGTAAGTGATTTTTTTCCATCACAAGCACTTGATTATAAGCACTTGGAAGCAGGACTCCATAAGGCAGAGCAGCTTGACAACCTTAATTATTGGAAAGTCCTACCAGCCTCCACAATAACATTTGAAATCATTGTATAAAGACTCCATGGGAACTGCATTATGATCAGTGTAACAGAGCAGCTCAACACAACCTCGATTCCACTAATTTCAGGTTTGCTTATGCAGATTAAAATTATTCTTTAGAAACCCTTTTTTAAAATTTTTCAACAAAAAGAAATGATGGAATTGTGCATTTACACAGAAGAGAGTAAAATCCAATACTGAATTTCCTACTTTTAGAAAAAAAAGGAAGAATAATTATTTTTTAATTAAAAACTTACACACTGCTATGTTCCCCGATACTATTACACCAAGAAATTATTCAAATTTGAGATTTTTTCCCTTCTTCGTGACTCTCAGTGAGAATAACACTGACCTGATGGATAATGATTTTCAGTTTTACCTTCACTCATGCATTTTGTATCTCAACTTCATGTCTAAGCATTTTTTCTTGAATTATGTTTAAAAGTTATTTAGAGACTTCATGCATTTGAAAGAAATTGCAATTAACTGAACTACTAAATTACTGCAAATTGGCAATATTGAAAACAATCAAGATATATAGTTAATAATAGGCATAGGCAAACCTCAGTGCAGACGTAGATATTATTCTGTACAAGTTGGGGAGGAATGCTGGAAATATTACATCTGTTCTTTATCAGGCTGCACTACTTCAAGAAAGGAAACACAGAAACTCTGGCTTGAACTTAAATGGTGGCAATATTTATAGCAGAACATCTTTTTGCTCTATGCTAACAGGGTTCAGCAGAGCCAAGTTTCCTCTCTGAAGTATTTGGCACTAGCATAGCTCACACATTATGTAATACCACAAGCACTTATGTAAGTGCTGCTCCTCAGAAATGCTACACGGGATAATAAGGATCCAAAATCCCATTGTCCAGGTAGATAATGAGAGTCAGAGCAGGGGAATGACTTGCCCTGGAACATTGCTGTGAGTCAAAAGTCGAAATCCACCTCTTTAGGCCTTTAGCTTATGATTTTAACACTGATCTTCCCATCAGTTTAGCACTTGTTCAGAGTAAGCAAAAAGACAACTCTTGGGGGAAAAAATAGAGTCAATTCTCCCAAAAAATATTTTTATGTGGAAAGTGGAGAAGGGGTACTTTAGCAAAGCCCTGGTATTTTCTTAAGACTCAAGAGTGATTGCCAACCAAATGAGGCCTAAACACTAATCTACTGACCACACTGAGATCATAAAGTGTCAAAGTCAATGTTAAATTGATTAATTAAGCCACAGTCAGACAACTAGAAGACCAGCTTAAGAAGCTGACATAGTTCTTCGCTCCTCTTGCATTACACAAATTCAACTAACAGCTGACTGCATTTTGAAAAAGCCATGCCCTGTGAATGAACTCTATTCATCTGTTATTTTTACGCGCACATCTTTGCCCCAGGATGGTTAACCTATTTTTCTTTCAGAAAGAATTAGCAAATTGCTTGAAAACACAAAGCAATATTGGAATATACAAAGTCTGCATCCCAGCATATTTACATAAAATATTTTATGGAGAACTTACATTTTCCTAAGGTTTTAATAGTAGAGCATGCAACCAACATAAACCCTACCTTCAGCATCCTGATTAACATTATTTTCTGTTAAGGGATCCATATGAGGAACTCCACTCCCTTAGAAAAAGCATTCCTCAGCTGGATTCAATAGAGCTTATTTGGTCTCACCATCAAAGCAGATTCACAAAAATAACTTCATCTCTCCACAGTCCTAACTTTTGTAAAAAGTATCATTTACTACATTCTCTTAAGAGTTGTAGAAAATGGCAGCTACAACGTGACCCTGCACTCAAAATGAAAACAATGAATTGTGAGTATTTTCAAACTTATATCCTTTGAAGCTATTTTTGTAAACAGCCAAATGGATTGAGACAAACAGTTTAAGACAGAGGGAAAGCTTTCATGAAAAATATTCACTTATTGCTAACTGGCTGATTTATTCTTTATCAACTGTCTCAATTTTCATAAAAGCTTCATTGTTTTATTGACAGTGTTAATATAAATACTGAATAGGTAGCAAAACCACAAATATGTTTACAATTGTGAAGCTACATAGTTTACCAGCTCTTAATCTAGTCTTGAAAAACATCTGTTCATAAAAATGTGTGAGTGCATATAAGAGCA
Organism: Lichenostomus cassidix; assembly: GCF_008360975.1. NCBI lineage: Eukaryota > Metazoa > Chordata > Aves > Passeriformes > Meliphagidae > Lichenostomus > Lichenostomus cassidix. The sequence goes on along the minus strand of NC_139483.1, from coordinate 43,982,178 downwards.
AAATTAACTTGCTGAATCCTTGCTCCTTCCTACTGTCAAACCAGAGTTGTATAACTGAAATAGGCTTAATAACTATTCATTAAAATCTAGCTCTAAAACACTTTAAGACTGTAATACATGTCATTTGTCTCTACACTGAAAATATTACTTATTTTTAGTATATTGGTATTTTATATGGAACACGCAGTACATGCATTAACACCACATGTTATGAAAAATCAGTCTCTGCAGACAGAATTGTGCCTCTTGCTGTATAAATGTACCTGTGACAGTCTTGAGAATGAACAGCTGAGGCACAAACCCTAAATAATAGGCTGAGCTGATTCTTACTAATTAAACGCCAGGACATGCCTACACAGAGAAACAACCTGTACTAAAATTCAACTTCAGCAACTCAATTCAGCAATTCAAAGCAATCCAATGTCTTTAAATAAAAATTTTTTGTTAATTAGATTTCTCATTAATTCAGTCCACAATAAGTTGTTTTTTCACTATGTCTAGTTACAATTCTCATAAAAGCAGTTATTTAAAATAATTTTAAAATGCTAAGATGATCAGAAAGTTTTCAGAATATCTAATTACAAAATTACAAAAATAAAACTCATTAAATGAGCTACTGAGCTTCTAATTAGAAGTTACAATTATATTAGAATATAATTATATTCTCATTTTCCTATGTTTCCAAAAGAAGGGAGAATATTTTCAATTTCATAATTGAAGTCTTATTAAACTCTCCACTTTTTTCTTAAATAATTTAAAAAATCAAAAATTATGTCTCATAGCAAAAGGAAAAAAGGTGAAAAATAGAGAATAAACTTTGATGTTGTATGCATATCTCACAGAACTATAGAACACTCTGAGTTGGGAGGGACCCCCAATGATCAATGAAACCAACTTCCTCCCCTGCACAACACAATCCCCAAGAAACACACCATGTGCCCAAGAGCATTGTCCAAACACTGTCAGGCTTGGTTCTGTGATCACTTCCCTGGGGAGCCTGTGCCAGTGCCCAACCACCCTCTGGGGGAAGAACCTTGTCCTGATATCCAATCTAAACCTCCCTTGACACAACTTCAGGCCATTCCCTTGGGTCCTGTCACTGGTCACCACAGAGAAGAGATCAGTGTCTGCCCCTCTGCTTCCCCTCATGAGGAAATTGAAGATTTCAGTGAGGTCTTCCCTCAGTCTCCCCTACTCCAGGCTGAACAGACCAAGTGTCCCCAGCCACTCCTCATAGGGCTTCCCCTTTAGGCCCTTCACCATCTTCATAGCCCTCCTAGATCTGAGATGGCTTTTTGACAAACTCAATACACCTCCTCATTAAAGAATCTTTTTTTAGCTTGTTGTGCCAAGTCACTGGGGCTGATTTTACAGAAGGGTCCAGCACAATTATTTTCTTCTTGTTTTCACTATTTTTTTGCCATAAAGAATAATTCAGGTGTTTGCAACACCAAGGATACAAAAGAAATTCATCTAAAGTGTTAACCTGCTTCATTACAGAACAAATGGGAGATCCTTCCATGAAGAAGAAAGTTAAGTAAACCAGTGATAAGAAGCAGCTAGCACAATAACTTGTACAATATTTAATTATATTTAATCATTGAGTATTTTAATCATATTTAATTATGACATGTCAGTAGCTCTATATATTACACTGTACATAATCTTAATAAAATATAGACCTTTTAAGCCCACAAATCTTATCTACTTAAGTTAGTCATTTCAAAATTTTTGTAGAAAGTTTTCATTCATATACTATAGTGTTGTTAACCTACGAACATTCAGACGGATTCTAAACATCTCAATTATGGAATTTGGAACAGATTTCTTTTTTCTGTATTTTCTTATTTTTATCTTAGTAAATTTTTAAACTCTCCTATTCCACTATTGAAATTAACACAAATTAGATTACACATATTTCAAAGTCACACTTTCCAGACCTTCAGTGTGTTGTTTTGCAATATATTATTAAAAAAAACAAAAAAAAACCAAAAAAAAAAACAAAAAAAAAAAACAGTTTAAGAGTTTAATCACCTTAAGTTTTACTTTTGGGACATGGAAATGTAAGCCAGACTTTATTATAAAACTTTCATTAACTGTTTTTTTCTGTAGAAGAACCACTGTACAGATATTTTTATACAACTTACCAAATATCTTTCTGAAGAGACACTGACTAAAATCAGATCATCTCCAACACGCACTTTTTCTCCTTCTGATCGTTGCTTGGAAGCAGGATGTATGGTCCACCAGCAAGCCTCACCTAATATCAATATTGAGTAACAGCAAAGAAAAAGAAAGAAAAGGCCCAATGTTTTTGATGTTACTGCCATCAACTAATGTTACTGTCTTAGAAGTTCTGATCTGGTTTTTAGTTGTTTAAACCAATTCTCCATGTGTTTTCAACGACAATAATTCCTGCCTCACCTTGCTGGAAACTCAGCTATAAATAACGCACATAACCAAAAGACTAAGATCTCTGGAACAGTGATTCCAGAGTTGAACAAGATGATGGCTCTCTCTGTTCTCTAGGCAGCCTGGTCCAGTCCCCTTTTGCTAAAGCAATTCCCTGTCACCTTCATTACAAATTCTGGAAAAGACATTGAAAAATATTCTACTGAGAATTAGGATAAAGAAACAAAACAACCCATCACGAAGGGTAATGAAAACAAGCATTTACATACTCTTAAAGTAATATTTGAAAGATCTCAAAAATTGAAATTCAAGTATGTTCTTCCACTTCTGCTGACAAATTCTGTTCCCATGATAAACACTGTTTCCAGATGTGCTTCTTTAATGAAAACCATGTTTTTCCAAAGAGAACTCAGATTGGAACTGCTCCATTGTTATACCTGTTACTCCTAGCTAAAGCATGGCTTTAAAAAACAAGCAAACTTACATCTAACTAAGCAATTCTGCCTAACTGATGGCATTGTAAGAAGCAGTATCAACCTTAAAAATCAAAATAAATCCAAGTTATCAACAGTTCTAAAGTTTTAATAGAATCTTTATCTAAAATAATATAAGTTTTATTTTTTTTTCACTGGAAGGCTTCTACAGGAATTAAAACTTGGGATATAATTTATATTTAAGTATCAGTATACATGTTTATATCCCATAGAAATTACATAATCTACACAAAAATATAAAGATACTGAATATTTAAACACAGAAATATTGTTAGGGTTTTTTAGCTCTTAGAATGCCGTTATTTTTTACAATATTTATACATATTTATAAGTCCCTTCTGATTTTTGGACTGAAAGTATTCTTTATTATATAGTCTTTTAAACTAGTGTTTACCTGTTGTGTCCTCTTGCAATCCTACATCAAATGCCAGCTTATCCATTGACGATCGAGATGTAGAGAGACAGCATAGATACTATCAAAAAAAAACCATGCGTTAATTGTTCTACTCACTTCTGATAATCCACTGAAATATAAAGAGCCATCAACCTACTAACACAGGATTAAATATTCTTAGATCATCCCCACTAGTTATTACCAAGAACATGTATGCCTGATAAACTGAAAGACACTCAAGGAGACTTGATAAAATAGATCTTCTAAAATAACCACTCAGTCTACCCAGGTTGTCTTTTCACTGAGATGGGAGTAGTAAGAGTGGAAATAAAGGAGTTAGTTACTGGTAAGTAAGGAGTCTGGAACCTGTATAATTCATCAGGGAATTTCCAACTAAGACTTCTGTCCAAAATATATGTAAAAAGGAATTTCCTTTTCCTCTCAGTCTCCAGCATATGCTCACGTTGCCAGCAAGATGCCAGATGTAGACTCAGTCACTGCTCATGCAATAGGGAATATCCAAGGGGAAAGGAATGAGAATTCAACAACTCTCAGACTGACAAACAGAGGATTCAGCACTACAGGTGCCAGATAGAGCTTTGGCACTTACCCAGATACGACCAGCTTGGTTTCATATTTCCAAGCATCTACCCTTCACAAAGGTTTCCAAGAACCACAGTGAAATGCCTCTGATGTTGGTAATTCTCCAGATATCAGTAACTGGCAATACTCTGGGCACTTTCAAACATAAAAAAAAGAAATCAGTGCTGCTCCCAACTCTTGTAACACAGTTACATACCATGCCGCTGTAGGAATGGCGCAGCAAGATTGCATGCCCGTAGAGCAGTGTTCGATGTCCACCACCTTGTGCAGACTGAAAGATAAAGAGAAATTATATACTGGTATGTTCTAATAAAATGGAGCTTTTTGAGAAAGAAAGAAAGAAAGAAAGAAAGACAGATGAGAGAAAACTGTGCTTTAAGCCAACCCCTATTTGGCAAAAAATATGTTCTAGAACCGCGAATCCTTCTTCCTTGTGCTGAAAGTAGGTAGCCTCTGAGAAAAGCATCTTTGATGTGTGTCATGCTATCCTCTGCACATTTACTTATTGTTAAATGTCTTCACATTCACCCATTTTCCCTAAAAATTATATCCTTTTCTACATAGATGATATGAAGAGAGAGATTTTGGAATATTCTCCTTATTTTACCAGAGTGTATTCATCAACCACATTGAAGATCAACCTGCAAACTGTTTGCCCCACATTGCTTTAATACTATCAGACACAATTCTTTATCTGCTAGGACAGGCTAATATTCAAAGACATCCAAGCTAAATCAACAGTATTTGAGTGCTGTGAAAATTCAGAAATCAAGTTCAAGTAACTGCTCCTCTTGAGAAACACAGCATAAATCTCAGATAAAAGAAAATTAAAGTAATAAAATTCACTTTTATTCCAAGAAACTATAACCAATACTTTCACTACAGTTTCTACTTTGCAATAATCAGTTTAACCACTCATGAAAGAATAAATAAGTCTTGTTAAAGCATGAACAACCCTTCAACTTCTGCTGAAGATTTATGTATTCCTTATGTGAAAATGCAGATGACTGGTAAGGAACAGGAGCAGAGGCTGTCTGACAAGACACTGTCAAGATAATAAGTTCATACTTCTCTGACAGAAGAACTCATGTAACATTATGCACAGCACACTCTCCAAGAAGCATTGATAAGTAAATGTTTTATGAGTCTATATATGTAACAACTCCATAAACAGCATTATTCTTTTACATAGGAAACCTGATTTAATTTCTTATGTATGGTATTTTACCCTTTCTTTTACCACAGCAGACTGACCTTCTGTTTGACTGGAGCATCAGATTCATTACAAAATAAATTGGAAAAAAATCATACTATCTTACATCTCTGGCAAATCATACTATCTTACATCTCTGGCAGCTGCATTTCAATGCTGAAGATCAATTTAACTGAATGGCTATGGTGGCAACATCCAATTATTTCCCTTCCATGTTTATTTGTTGTCCTTCTTTATCTTTTATACACTAGCATTTATTGATCTTTGAATTACTTCATCAAGGAGAAAAAAAAAAGGATAGATGGTGAAACAGCACACACTTCAAAAATAATAATTTTAGCACTTTTAAGAATCTACGAAGAGTTTCTGGCTTTTATGTTTATCAAGAAAAAAGCAGCTTGATGGACACAAGGTATATTTTGACCTTCAACAAAGTGCATAGCAGTCAAAATGCAGGGAAGCACATTCAAAAAGTCTTTCTGGAAGACTGAATGACATGAATTTTTATTAAGAAATAATCAAAGTCATGGAGTTTGTCAAAGACACAGTCTTGGCAGTAAGATATGAAGACTTAGCTCTGAAGTACCATTAGCACCACCACTGTTTCCAAAGGCACAAGGAAACAAGACATTTGATAATGCCAGGCCCACTACGCCAAAGATGAATGCCAAATGTCTGCTGCTCATCACAGGGAAGAAGAGGGAATAAACTGCTGTGAACATACTGCCCTACCTGCATTTCAGATTTACCTGCAAATTTCATCAACAGCAGACACAGGTACCCAACTAACAAAGTCAGTAATATGAACAAAATTTCAAAACTTCACCAGTATTTTTATCAAAAGTATTCCATGTTACTATACATAAATTCAATATCTAACATAAAGATTTGATTGCCTGTTGCACAAAGATAAGAATAGCATTACCAACAAAATCACAGCAATATTAGCTTGCCCGTAGTCTGGCCATATTGATTTGTCTGTCTAGCACCTATTTTATTAAATTCTCACTTGCAGCTGAACAGGAAAAATGTTGGCTCTAAAAAATTGCAATCACTTTTGTGAAAAATGGAAGAGCAGGTTTTCAGATAAGTTTTTTCCAAAAGGATTAAAGCAATTCTTTTTAATTAGTATTACTTAGTCCATTAGAATAACGCAAGCAAGTTTGTGGTTTGTTTCTTAGATAGAAAACATAGTTTTGAAAAACATTTTAAGCATTTTCCACTTAAAGATTTCTGAGAGGCAATCATAATCAAACCACTATTTTGGGGACGAAGTGAAAAGACAAAACAGAAAAAAACAGAAAATGCTAGAAAACAAAGCTGGCTCTACAAAACTGCCTTCCATTTTGGAGCTTGTCTTCCAGGACATGAACATACCTGAAAGTTCATTTCCTGCTTTAATGGCTCATTTCATAACTAAATACTCACCATTTATCTTTATGCAAAAAACTGCATAGCAAGTAGCTGTTGGACCATGATTGTCTACTGAAATAATCTTTGATTTTTAAAATTATCCATTCCATTTCCAGCAGAAAACTGTAAATTTTCCCCATTAAAAAATTTAAAATAAATTTAGAAGCTAACAGTTGGACTTTTGTGGGAAAGATGCAACATCCAAGACGAGATCTGCCACTGAAGTTCTACCAAATTTCTTGTATTAGCGCAGTAATAACATTTGAGAAGACTGCAAGTAAGACTACTTGGAAGCCAAAGTGCTGACTAATTCAATCCACAATGCCCACAGATTTTTGCACAGAGATATGAATGCCATTATAATGCATGGCAGTTGCTAACCACCACATTATTTATCATGAGTCTTACTTTCTTTATATTTCTAATTTCTAATTTTCAAAGTAATTTCCAAGTTGAATACGCTCCTCAAATAAAACCAGGCTGAACAAAAGTACATTTGTTTTCAAAGAAGATATTATCCATTGAGCTTCTACAAGCTATGCCCTTTGGGAGTATCAATTATATTAACACAAAACTCTTCTCATTCTATTCCCCAAGAACTTGGGGGCTAGAACAAGATTTAAAAAGCCTCAGAACTGGCAAACCCTAAAGATAATAATTTGAGCTTGAAAGTATAGGAGACAAATTCACACTGCTTGTGAAAACATCATGTGAACTGCCCATCTCTAATCCTATACTTCAGCAGCTGGAATAGAAGATTAATTTGGAGTCATCTCATTAACCAAAAGTCATTTCTAAAGAAAAGGCAATTTAGAAAATAACAACAAGAATTAGAGCTGAATAAATTAGCATTCAAAAAATATAAACTGCTTTCAATTTAATACATTGAAAGACCAGGCAATGGGAATAGATTATTAAGATCTGAGCTGTTTAATTTGATGTAAAAAGTGTTATCATAAACAAAAATAAAGAAAAATAAGCTAAAATTGGGAAATATATTTTCCATGTCTTCTTAATAGAAAGAGGATTAAAATGCCAAAAAGCACTCAAAAACTACAAGCTATGAACTATGTAGTAAAATGTGCAAAGATGGAACAACATATTTATTTCTTTTACCATGAATGCCAATCCTGCAGTAAGATATGTTATACCTGATTTGACAAACATTTTGTATCAGTACAATTTTGCATACATCTGACTGTCAAAGTACAGACATGAAATCACCTCACAGAACAAAAGATTCACACAATAGCTCCTGCACTGCTGTGCCTATGGCTGCACTGCTACGCTCCTGGACACACATGAGAAGCTGTAGGAAATCAATCATGGTCACACTGAATACATGCTTTGGAATGTGCTTTTGGGAACCTCATAATGAGACCTTTTAGAGGCTGGTGAACAACCTTGTGGCATCCATGATTTTGAGTCAGCCAGTACTCTTCCATTCTTTTCACAGTAACAGCCTTATTTCTACTAGCAAAAAAAACATCTCTTAGACCAATGAGAACTCTACTGTAAGCAAATGCTGATTTTTTTTTTTTTTTTTTGCTGACTTTTCTTCACAGGTTGCAAGATCTTCAAATGTGCAAGGAAAGAGAAAAAGCTCTGAGTTTCAGAGAGGTACCAGAGAAAGACAACCAGGAGAAAGCATTTAAAGGTATTTAAACAAGACAGTTATTTCAGTGCTTTGCACATGTGAAAAAAAAAAAGCTCCTGTAATGTCATTATTCAGAAATATAATGCTTCAAAAGGCTCTACAGCAATTGCATTTAGCACATGCCTATTCAAACAAGTCTAGTCACCCACAAAAGCAATTTAAAAATACTGAATGTGTCACACGGGAACTGATTCACACTCTGGAAACATTCATACATGATAAAACAGTGATTTTTTAAGAACAATGTAATGGCTTTTCCTGCTTTATTCCATGATGGATCAATATTAGTAGAATGGAATTACTGACATGTGCTATAGGGAAAATGACATTACAAAGACTAACATGTAAGAAAAAATAGCTTTGCTAGAATTTAAAAAATATTTTTTTAAAAGTAAAAATCAAACAATAAACAACATCAGTAAATCCTTCAAAAATGCAGTCCATATACCATTGATGTCCATAGTGGACATCAATGGTATAGCATGACCTAATAGCAATCAGCTACTCAGCCTTGTATTTTCTCTGTGCCTCAGATCCAGTCCTAACAGTCTATATGGAACTTATGATCAATCAATACTGCTTTTATTTGGTTTCTAAAAAAAATACTACACAACTGTTTTCATGGCACTGAGTATGATGAAGTGACTGCACAATAAAAGAAGCAACATACTTCCCATTTTTCTTCACTAAGGTTTTCCAGGTAACAACTTCAAGATACCATTAGAAGCTTCAAATATGACTATCAGAGGTCATTTTATATGTGCATTGGAGTAAACCAAGGTCATTTAAAGCACTGAGCACTCACACTTCATTAAAGTGGAACACACTAATGATGGCCATCTTGAACCTCCACAAAAACAATTGCAAATATTAATACAAAAGGCATTATGTTCTCCATCACGAGGATGTTCCAAGTTTCATGAAGTTCAGGAGTTTATACTGTTAGAAAACTATGAAGTTATGGAAAAAACAAAAGTATTTCTAAATCCAGACACTTAGACTAAATGCATAAGCAGAAGTATAGAATTAAACACAGAATAGCCTACAGTTATTTGTTTTGAACCCTTTTAAATCTAAACCCACCACCACCACAGAAATAAACCAAGCAGGATATTGCACCCACCAGTGATGGAAATGCTAAGTAATTATATACATATAAAAACGGAAATGTTCTCCCAGTGATGAAATCTTCTCCAAGTACCTTCCCTCGGACCCACATTGCAGCTGTCAATTTTTTCATTCAAGAGAATTCATTAAATTCTGAAAATCTGGGTTTGTTCCATTAGGAAGAGAAATCAAATAGGAAATCTGGGTCTGACCACATGTATTGGCTTGAAAAAAAATCAACTGCCATGTATTCTGAGCAAAAATATATTTAGGTCCTGGACTATGCTGTTCCCAGTCTGAAACAATTTGTGTCAAGATCAGAGATGTAAGGCTGTTGGCATCAATGCCTCTATCAAGATGCTGATGAAAACTTTTAAACCAGAGGGCTAATATAAGTATTTATTCTGAGCTAGTTATTGAAAGAAAAAAACAGTGAATGCATATGAAACTTATACTTTGTTTATATAAAAATCCTTTGTGGCTTCATTCACTTAAGCAAATTGAAAGTTTCCACTTAAGCAACCCGCAAGACAAAATTAAAATTATTGAAAGTATGTGGAATAAATGCAGATCTTGAAAACTTTTGAATCTTCACTCAGGAGAATGAAAGCCCTATGATGGCAGAATTAACCATGAAGTGGAAGAAATCAGGAAAAGACTAAAAGGAACTGGGAGAAATAGGAGGGAAGGATGTCCCATGGTCTAAAATGATCTCACTGTGCTTCTACACATAAATATTTGCATCATGCTACAACCATTTCTGTAGAGGAGATGATTCTCAAAATATTTCAATAGCAATGTAAAAACTACTCACCTACTGGTTCCATTATTAATGTGCAATTCTTAATCTGTCCTAGACCGATGTTGATGAAGGGCAGTGTTTATCTAAAATCAGCAATGATGCAGTTCTACAAGCTGCCTAGAATAGGAGGCCGCCACAGGGAAGAGTTTAATGAGACCTCTTGCTCCCCACAATTACATGCTGTCTAAACTTTTTCACACTGAACACAACTTCAGATGACTAATGAGAGCTTCTTTCTGATATCAGGCAACAGCCAGGTGGAACATACAGGAAGGCTTGTTCTCTTAATACCACCATGACCAATTACTGTTTACAAAAAGCTAAAAAAATTCTTGATATGGTGGGTTGACTTTGGTTAGATGGCAGGTGCCTCCCAAGCTGCTCTATGACTCCCTCATCTCAGCTGGACAGGGGAGAGAAAGTAAGATGGAAAACAAGGACAAGGAGAGATAAGGCAGTTTACTAAAACAGAAGTGAAAGGTCATGCATGCACCCAAGCAAAGGAATAAAACAAAGATTTTATTTGCTACTCCCCCCATCAGGAAATGTCTGGCCACTTCCCAGGAAGCGGGACTTCTGCATGCATCATTTTTGCTCCAGAAGGTAAATGTTGTAAATAACAAATGCCTCCACTTTCTCCTTTTCTCAGCCTTTTTATCTTTTTATCTGAGCTGACATCATACAGTGTGGAATATTCCCTTGGCAGATTTGGGCCAGCTGTTCTGGCTACGTCCCATCCCAAAATCTTGCTCACCTCCAGCCTGCTGATGAGAGGTGGAATGTTGGAGAGACATGGTTGATGCTGTGCCAGCACTGCTCAACAATAGCCAAAACAGTGGTGCATTATTGACACCCATGCAAAGCACAGCGTTGTGAGGGCTGCTGTGGGGAAAGCAAACCCCATCTCAGCCAGATCTAATACACCTGATGACAAAACACAAACTCAGGTTCATTTAGCTTAAGACAACTAAATAGTCAGTGGACAGAAAAACCTTTTGGTCAGTAATTCAGCCCACCTAAAATCTGAGCATTCTACTTGTGGTTATACAGGGAGCTTAAGATATCCGCGAATCTGAGTCTGGCAGTTCAGTTCTGTGAGATGAATGCCAAACAAAGAGCTCAGAAAACCTAAGCAGTGGTGAAGATAGAGTGTGTAGAAACAGGCTGAATCACCGCAGAATTTGTGCAATAACCCTGGAAAGGAGTTATAAGGCTTGTGAGACAAGATTAGTCAGGCAAAACTAAACTGACTCTTGGAATACTAACGCTGGGAAAGTAAATATTCAGGAACATCACGGAACTTGAAAATGCTGTAAGCGGTAAAGACTACAAAGCTACATATAGAAAGCCAAGAAGTCTTGTAAATTCTTCTTGCTCATAGAAATATACATTTTCTTTTAAAATCTTGATGCAAAACAGACAGAATCTTCTTCTACAGAAGAAAACAAAAATGCTAACACTTCTGCAGTTACTGTACTGTTGAGTTACCATTTCCAGTGATTTGCACGACACCCATAGCATTTAGTTGCTTAAAATTTAAAGATTCAAAGCAAATCAATTCACTGACATGAGGCAATGAGCTAATGTTCCTTCACTCTGCTCCTATCACATCAGAGCAATACCAAAGGGTGAATTCAAACAATTTAAAACCTCTTTCTTTGTCTCACTGCAGCCTACATACCATGTTACATTAGAATTACAGGAAGTTGAATCTCTCAATATATTATATATGCTATACATATTCCGGTCTTTATACTTTACTTTCAAATCACTATTTACTTTCCTTGAAATTCACCACAAAACAGTAAATGCTGCAAAAATTCAGGCATGGAGATTAATATGATTGATGACTTCTGGTACCTACTCCCAGGTAACAATGGCCATTGTGACAAAACATTAGTCAGAAGGAAAAAAAAAAGTAAAAAAAATAAAAAAATAAACAAACTTATTTTATTAACTTGATCAGCAGTTACCGCCTATTTTGTGCCAAGACAAAAAAAAAAAGTTTAGCTAAACTATAGGTTTCCTAAAGATGGCTTGAATTAAATGCTGCATCACATTGCGGAATTATGCTTTATAGAAATATCACATAAAAATCTGAATTCAGCTGGCCAAAAAAAGACATAAGCATGTGTTATTCAGCTGAGAAATATTTTACTATCTACATTAACAAGATTGGAATCATTACTAATGATGACAAATATTTATGCCAGCACCATGCTAAATGATTGCAATTTTGCTATTATTGACCTGTTGGAAAGCAGAATTAGAAATACATTAAATATACCTCATGATTAATATTTCTGACACTACATTTATGTTATCACTTTCCTAGCAATGGGAAACTTCACAAAAATGAAAAGCAGACACAGCAGTAAAAATACATCATAGATAAATAATATTGATCATCTGTTTCCAGCTTTATATGTAAAACAAACATTTATATTTATGGCTGAGAAAATACTTCCATTACAATGCCTACTTTCAAGCATTACCAGTGTTTTGGAAAAAAATTTGCCCAGGAGGATAAAATTTATCGATTTCTCCTTTAGCCTAATGAGGATTTCTCTTCCCCCATACTCCTCCTCTTTATCTGCATAGGACATAGAAGAAATAATAAAAATCTTCCTGGTTATTTTAGAGCTAAATAAGTGGAGGAAGGAGGTATTTTTCACAGGTTAAGGATCGTGACTAAGCTTTTTCTGTTGTTGTATGATACAAGGAGTGTGAATCATCCTTGTCACTTGAGAAAGAAACTCACAGATAAAGAATAAGACAGCCGAGTGGGAAGAAAATATGGATCAGCAGAGGAATCATGCTAAGAAAACTCCTCTGACATCATTAAATCCAGCCCTTAAAATAGAACTGCTTATCTAGCTGCGAATTGCTCACTTTTGGAGAGAGACAGTGAAACAAGACCATACCATAGAAAATCAGTAAAGGGGATGAAAATCAGTAAAGAAATCAGTTTAGAAGCTAAACTGTGAATAGACATTGGTAATTAAAGTAAAAAATGGATAAGCAACACATTTTGGTGAAAACTGCAGCTAATTATTTAAATGTCAGTTATTACAAACGCTTGGAGGTTCACCAAGTGCTTTGTCATAGTCTTAATAAGGGGAAAAAAAAGTAAAACGAAGAAAAGCAGCCCCAAGAAACAGTGCTCCAGCAAATGCCAGCTGACCTGAGGCAGTGACAGCCCCATCCCAAGGGATCCTCACCCACTCCGCAGGTGAGACACGAAACCCTCAGAACAGCATTCTTGTGACAGGAGAAACAGTGTGCTGTCCCTGCTTTCCAAAATGCCCAAATGTTTTACCAAAACTTCTGTTATTTATCAATTGTCTCAAGATTTTGTATTTACCACATAATGCTACACTCTCACTGAAGGGATTAGTATGAAATGAAAACTAGAGAAGCCAGACAAAAGACCTTTCTCCACAGCCTGCCACTGGTCCTTCATAATCTAAATAAACCATAACCCCAAACCAAACTAGAGTCCCTGTGGATTCTAAATTCAAGTTTTTAAAAAATTCATTATGTTTTATGTTTGAGAAAGCAAGTTTGTTGCTGATATTAAAAATTATTAAATATCATTAATTAAATTAAAATGTGGGAATCCACAGAAAGCACAATATCAAATGTTTAACTTGCTTACCTTCATCATAAATTTCTGTAGATCCATGAGAAGGGGGAAAAAAGAGAAAATGTGAAATGAATATTTGCTTTCAGGTGCATAAAAATGGGATTTGTTTCCCCTGAAAAAGTGAGTGGGATACCCTCACTAGAAACCACATTTAAAAGGAACACTTATCATTGCAATTAACATAATTATAACTCGTTCTGGAAAGCAAAACAGCTACTCAGAACAAGGCTTTATCCTTTTTTTCTTTTTTTTTGCAATAGTTTTCCCAGATTATTCTTCACTTTAAATAATATAGCACATGAAATACCTATTGCTTAAAGATAAAACACAGTACAGGCAAAACAGGAGCCGTGCCTGATCACCTTAAACAGCTTGTTCTGCTGAGTTTCTAAGTAAGAGCCATGTGAGCTGTTAAATACTGCACTCAAAGTGCAGTTCTGAAGAGCAACACCACTACTGTAGTAACATAATGTATGCAAATGCAAAATAAATTAAGAAAATTTAAATATTAGTAAGACTTCATGCACTGGTTTAAAAAAAATTAAGTGCCACATGGCTGATGCTAGAAGATTATGGAAATGTTTAGGTTAATTTTCATGAAGGTTGCTCAAGAACAAAAAGAGAATGATGTGTTACATGCAATGATTTGCTTTTCTTTGTCAGAGATTTATGGCCACCTTTCCCCTTTTGACCACATCAGCTCATGTTTTGATATCACAAAGGCTGAAACTGAGGACTGAAGTTTGTCATTATCCCAAATAAAAAGATATTCTAACTGGAGAGCTTCCAAATAAGGCTGGCTGCTTTCATTTCATACGTGCTTTTCTAAAGAGAAGTATCTGTTCTCAAAGATGTACAAGATGTTCTAGCTAAAAGAAAAAAAAAACACCTATAATCTAATCATCTTAAAATGTTCAAAGACTTCTTTTCTTCTCTCCTTCTTTTAGGTTTATTTGGTTGTTATCAGAATAGCTTTGTAGTCAACACTCTGAAATTTTGCTGCTTTTACTGGAATAACCAGAAATCTTTGCTGAGCTTTCCACAGTGAGATATGTATAAATTCATTAGTACATAAACATATTTATGTACGTGATTAATTCAAATGAATCCTTTCCTATATTTATCTATACAGACTTTCACTTGCCAACATGCTGTCAGTTTATCAAGGACATTAGATCTGTCAAAAAACCTCAGTCTCTTCCAGTTGTCATTAATCTATTAAATTTTATTCTGAGAACTACACAACCACATTTCTTTTTCCATATTCCAAGTACATTAAACAACAGTCCTGTTAAACCATCTGGTTCTCTGCTTGACACTTTATTTAACTTCTTGATTGTAATCTTTTAACTACCTTCAAATTAAAGGGAATAGTTTAGATCTTCCTTTGATTACTAAAATGATACAGCAGTTTCTTGTGCTGGATTCTCTGGAAGATCAGATTTAACAACTCATTCTCTTCAGCTGATGTTTTAAATGAACTATAGAAAATTAGAAAGAAAGAGCTGTTATCTATTTGGATTTGTCATATCATGTTCTTTAGAGTTACTTTGGTTCCTGAATAATTTTTAAGATAGTTTACATGTCATTTTACATTTACATGTCATAAAACTAGAAAGTTCAAGAACAAACCCCCTCAGAAAAACCTGAAAGAAACCAGTGGGTGAAGGAAGTTTGAAAACATACATACGTATCTACCTACTGCTTTAAAACCACCAGGCAAAGAAATACTCTGAAATGTTATTGTTGCAAAAATGTTTTCTCTTCATGGCAAACACACATATGCCTACAACTGTGAAGCAAATGCACCTGTGAAACTTCAGGCCAAGCCTGAGAAGTTATATATCATGACTGGTGAGGGCCACAGCTGCCAGCAAATGGCCAGCACAGAGGGTTCTGGACACTCCTGTCATACTCCTGCAAGAGCATCCTCCAAGGTTTTTGGACCAGATCTCTTCTTAGCTAAAGGAGAATGCTTACTTTGAAAAACATTAATTGTTAGCTTGAAGAATAAAAAAAGGAGAGAAAGAGAAAAAAACACAACGGAAATTATGCACTTCACATATGCAACAGGCTGCAATACAAGAAATGTCTTCAGCTCATTTTCTGCAGAGGGAAGAACTTTCTGCTCCTTAACACTTGCTCTCTGTGTCTCAGGACAATAGTACACATGAGTTTCTGGAGTAACATTAGCAATTCAGAATGTATATATGAAAATTAAACAGCCAGAAAAGACATGTAATTTCAAATTTCTTAAAGTCATTATAACTTCCTGTCCTGGTTTTATCTGGGAGAGAGTTAATTTTCTTCCTAGTGGCTGGCACAGTGCTGTGTTTTGAATTTAGGATGAGAACAGTGTTAATAACACACATATTCCAGCTGTTGCAAAGAAGTGTTTACACTAAGTCAAGGACTTTCTGGGTTCTCATAGCACCCGGCCAGGGAGTAGGCTGGAGGGCACAAGAAGCTGGGAGGAGATGCAGCCAGAACAGCCAACCCAAACTGGCCAAAGGGATATTCCACACCATACAGAGTCATGCTTTGCATACAAACTGAGGAGAAAACTGGCCAGGGACAACTGCTCAGGAACGGGCTGGGCACCAGTTGGTGAGTGGTGAGCAACTGCATTGTGCATCACTTGCTTTGAATATTTTAATTCTTTTTTCATTATGATTATTTTGTTTTCTGTCCTATTAAGCTGTCCTTATCTCAACACACAAAATTTTACTTTTTTTCCTCACAGTTCTCACCCTCATCCTGCTGAGGTTGAGGAGGCAGTAAGCTTGAGTGGTATTTAATTGCCTGAAGATTTAAACCACATCAATCCTTTCTGAAGCCCAAAATGGGGCACAAAGGGTTGAGATAACAACAGATCTGACCAGAGCATGCCATAACAAATTTTTATTCATTTTATTAGTTTATTATTCTGGTCAGAATGTTGATTTATTTGCTCTCAGAGTCCATGGATGTGTAGAATCCTGTAATGTTGTGGGTTGTAGGGGACATTTAAAAATCATCTAGTCCAACACCCCACAATAAGCAGGGACATCTTCAACCAGAACAGGTTGCTCAGAGCCCCATCCAATCTCACCTTTAATGTTTCCAGGGATGGGGCATCCACCACCTCTCTGGGCAACCTGTTCAGTGTCTCACCATTCTCACCATAAAAACTTCTTCCTTATATCTAATATAAATTTACTCTCTTTCAGATTAAAACAACCCTCCTGTCCTATCACAACAGGCCTTGCTACAAAAGCCATCTTTCTTACAGCTGTTGTGCATATTCTCCAAGTTGCACCAAGTAGCATCTTACTTGTGGTATACATTCCCTGCAGTGCTGTTTATCCACCTCTGGGGCCTGCATTAAGGTCATTATTTTGTTGTATTTGTATTTCTATTCTCCATTAGGATAGAATAAAATTGAGGGTTGTGAGACTAACGTGGTGTTTGTACTCAGCATTGCCACCACCTCCATATTCCCAGAGCCATCTATTGGAAACTTTTAGTAATTACCCCTTCTATCTTTATCTCTCGGAGAGACAATCTATGAGGGACATACCTTCTTCCATCTTCACCTCTGGGCTAATTACAATAGTGCTTGAGAATTCTGAATATCCTCGGAATGTTCAAAACTGCACATTCCTATTGCTAGGGCTCCTGAATGTGTTTCAGGTCTCGTTTATGGTTAGAGAAGTATTTCAGAATACCACCCACAGATCTGCCCTGAGGCTGGGTAGTGATGAGTGGCAGGGTGTGTGGGATATTATAGACAAGTGCCTAGGGCAGTGGTCACCTCTAACATTTTGCAATTTCACCTCTGAAAAAGTGCAGAATCCTGAAAAACTAGTAAATATTTGGGAAAAGTATTCTGTCATCCTGGCAATTCCCAAAAGACACATGGTTGAGCATGACTCAGGCCTACCAAGCCGTATTCAACATTACTCAGTACCCTCAACGGGAAGAGAAGGTCTCTGGATCTGATGGCAAAATGACAGGCTCTGTGGCTACCCCAACCCTGGCAACAGGCACTGCAGCTGAACCAAACAACCAACACACGACAGGATCAGTCTCCTATATACATAAAAAGAAATACCGGAATCAAAAGTGAGGTCATTTAGTAAGGGATGAAAGAGTGTCTTCTAAGAGGGAGCAGGAGCAAAAAGTGGACAAGGCAAACTACTCCAAAGCAGGGCCATTGTAAGAACAGGAGGAGGATAAGAGGCAGACACTGATCAGGGAAGGCAATGAGAAAAACTCACAAACAAAGTGCCAAACAGTGGCTCTCTTTCCCTGAGTGAGCTGCAAGAGGTGTGAAAAGATTTCAGCTATTGTCTAGTGTCCAGGTAAGCACATTTTCACCTTGCTGCTCTGATGTTGGGAAACCTGGAGACAGTAGCCCAGAATTAGAGGGTAAGGAAGCCAAACAGCTGGGATTCCATCTAGGAAATGAAGCATTGACAAAGTGGTTGGAAAAAGGGTACAAGTCTTTAGGTTCTGGAGGTGACTTCTGTCAGGTGTGAAAGAAAGGTATCCATTTAGGGAAAATCTTATACATCACCTAGAAGAGTGGACCACCATGGACAAAGGTATCTAGGATCTGCAGAAATTAGCCATGTTGGAGGTGAATGAATTGGCTGGCCAACTCCAGCAACATGAAGAAAATCTTTCTTCCTTCCTCGTCTAAGCTGTGGAAAAATGGGTCCAGTAACACAGGGATCCTACAGAGATACTGTACGGACCAGTATCTCAGCTATTAGGAGTAAGCTTTCCTCTGCTCATAAGAGAGAGCAACAGTGAGTACACACCACCCCGTGGTTTGATCTGCATGACCACAGAGAGGACATGAAGTGGGTTGGAAAATCTGCCTCAGTCGTAGAGGAATAAGTATGTGAGTTGCAAGGAAAAACAATTACAAATGCTGTTCTTCCAGGAAAATTGCTGGCCCAGTTTCCTGTGGGCAGTTCCCCAGAGTAGAAGGGCTGATCTTACTCTTGATTGAAGGGACTTCTGATTCATATTTACAAAAAGTGGGTAGTGAAAACTATTACTAGGACTACAGGGGCCTTGCCTGAAGACAGGCAAGAAGGACAATTGGACTGTGTGGATCCAAGAGTCTGTGTCATCAGAGCCACAGTAGTAAAAGGCTCTAGTAGACACCAATCCACAGTATGACATAATATCATCCATTCCCATTTGTATTTCTGAAGCAACAGGGGGATCCCAACACTCCAGAGGTTGGAGCTTTGCAGTGAGCCTGACCAGGAATGAGTGGCAAAAGCACTCCATTGTGACTGGCCTAGAGGAACCCTGCATCCTTGGCATAGACTCTCTTAGGAGAGAGTATGTCAAGCCCTAAAGGATATCAGCAGGCTTTCAGTATAGCTGCCTTGGAGAGAGGAAATTAAACAGGTGAAGATTAAAGAACAGGTGCCAATCACTACCACAATGGCACACCAGCAGCAGTGTTGCACCAACCAAGACTCCCTGACTCTCATCCATAAGCTGATTAGTCAACTGAAGAACAAAGCAGTGATCAGCATGACCCACTGTAACAGTTCCATATGGCCAGTGGGATATTCTAATGGATAGTGGAGACTAACATGAGATTATCTTGGTGTGCATGAAGTCACACTACCATTTAGTGCTGTCATACTGAATGAGCTACGACTTCAATATGAGCCAGAGGTAAAGGCAGCCAAGTAGTAGCCGCAACTGATACCACTAATGCATTTTTCTCAATCCCTTTGGCAGCAGACTGCAGACTGTAATTTGATTTTCTGTTTTATGATCTGTCTTTATCTCAAATCCTGAATTTTATATTTTTTCACAATCCTCTCCTCCATGCCATGGGGTGAGGGGAGTAGGTAAGCAGTTGTGTGGTGTTTAATTGCCAGGCTAAACCACAACACATCCATTGTTCTTGAAAGGTACTCCTTGCCAAACACTAACACCAAACAAACAGAGGAATACAGACACTAAGTACAACAAATATTTGTTGCACCTTTCAACATCAACTCAGCTAAAAGAAAATATTAAATCATGTTGACATAATTTTAGTTATACCCAAGTCTCCTACTCCATCAGTGGAGCAGCTCTGATGATTGTAGAGCTTGGTCATGTTTATGTTTGAAATACGACAATCTACACACCCTAACAAACCATACAGATGTGTCCAATATCCAGTATGAAACACTATTGAAAACAAGTTCAGTCTTAAGTGTTAGTAAGGATGAAATTTATCTGCACTATGTAGGTGTCAGCTTGTTGCGTAGACTTACTTTACAGTCAAGGAAGAGACAGTCATTTCTATAATACAATTCATCTGATCTATTAAACTGATTTTTTTGGTAGGATGAGACCAACTGTACACTAGAAGTGTTTGATGCTCTGCCTTGAATATAACTAGGACTCTAAATAACTTGCTGATCCTGCACTGTCTACAGCATGAACCCCTAAAGTACTTTCAACATCTGAGAACTGTACCAGTTATGAACTTAAGTACAGAACACCTATATTCCATTAGATACCAAAATTCAGTAATCCACTTGCGGCTCTCTACTGAGCATCCAGAAGAAAGGTACTGATGTACTTGGACTTCTGACATCTGGATTACAAATAAGTGTTTCTGTTAAATCCTGTACAACTGAAATCTTTGCAAATTTGATGGCTAAATGCATCAAAAACACTACTTCCTCCTTCACTTGGTCAAGAAATCCGTTGCTGTAATTTTTAATGCTGTTTCTCTAGCATCCAATTTTTCAGAAGTTGTTCTGAGAGGCAGGACTGGTAATTGAAAGTAACCAACAACAGGATAATCATAGTCCAGTGAATAAGTTTTCAGTTGCATAAACTATCTGATCTTTTAGGGACAAATGCTAATATGCAGTGCTTAGTATCACACAAGCAGCATCCTTGTGGATGGACTGAACTGAGCACTCAGCAGCCAGATTACCTGTATGGCTTGGAACAGGACTTGAAAAAGGAAAAAAAATAATAAAAAAAACCTTTGCAGAATTTAAAATTGTTATATTTGAGGAACATAACACCTGTCATTCTATTCATCATCCTAATTATTCCCTCTTTCTTAAAATAAAGCAAATAATTGACATTTAAAACCTACTGAAGCCTTATCTGAGGACTCTAAGGAGGTGTTTTTAATGTAAATATTTACAGCTGTTTGGGGCCATTATATTACTTGGCTCCTTGGACAGCTTTTGGTAGCTTATCCCTTACTACTCTAGTTAATCATAATTTCCCCTTAATTCTTGGTCTTTCTGGCTAGATGCAAAGAGAAAAGTAGCATTTTTATTTTATTTGGAAAATTTTTATAGAAAAGCTGCCAAAACCCCTTTAATTTACACATCATCTCCTGACTACATCTTTCATACAATTCTTATAGCATTGCATTTGCTTATATAGAAATATTAGATCTTTAGATTAACCTAACCAACAAATACTGAAAACAAGTAAACTAAAAGTAGACAGTTTGCTGTAATTCACAGAAATTACTATTGCTCCACAGAAGACAGCTTGAAATTCTCAGATCTATAATAGGGACTGAAGGAGAAACACCAAAGGAATCCTAGTATACATTTGGAATTGCCATCATTCTATTGAAACAAGCTTTAATCAATTTGCACACAGATTTCTTTTGAAATGAAGAATTGTACTTAGAAAATGTTCGTATTAGTTTCTTTTGTTGATGTAAATTAGACTTTGGCTGCAATTAGCATCTGCTAAAATATATAGTATACTAAGAATACCATTTACGGATGTGGTTGAAACTATCACTGTAGGTGTGGCATTTTAAGCAGCATTTCCATAGTCATTCCAGTTTGATATGCCTGTTCATTTTAATATCATAAAGTACTATCTCTCATCTTCCTTCAGGATGTGTATTAGAATAACTGACTTAACAATGCTCATATTATTCCCTACATTGAGCCACCTGTGCAGTCTACATTACATCTAAAATTTTAATGCAAATTCTTTATATTGGGGGATTGAATATTTGCACGTAAATAACATATTTTCCCACAGTAGTATGAAAAATCAATCTGTATTTAAGCAAATGAACTAAGTGTGAACAAGAAATTATAAGAAAAATTTGTCCTTATATAATTCATTTAATGCTTGAAAATCATACTGATTATAAAGCATTGATGTGCAATTAATTACTTTATTATTTGATGACATATCACTTGAATTATTTGCCTTGATGAAGCTTTGTTTTGTGGCTCACTCCAACCTCTACAAGAACCCTAGCTTGCTTCCTCTAGTCAAAATCCATTTGTTATATTTATCCAGTCCACACCATCAAAGTCAGAATTTATTCACTTTTCAGCTCAGAAGTCTCTGTAATGAAAGCAGTTCTTTTGAAAAGTGTCGATAGTGTGTTTCCTTACTCTGCAAGTTTCTTTTCTCGAAAGAAATTGAAAATTAGTTTTACTAATGGCATAAAACTGAGCTAACATAGTAACAATTTGAGGGGAAAAGTAAAAAAATTACCATTACCCTCAGCAGAAGAGGTTTCTCTGTCTAAAAGTTGAAGACAATCCTACAATGTTATAATTAGCATAGCTTTGCCATCAGCCAGGGTAAACATGAAAATTCTTGTACCTTGCACTCTAATTTTAAGAAACAATACACTTCATTTCCATTCGGGTAAAAAGCTCTTCAGAGTAATCTCTCCTAAAAACAAAAATTCTTGATGGCTCTTAATGCCAAATTTTCAAAATAAGTTACCAACTAGATGTAATCAAACGTGTAAAAAACGGCCAAATTTTAGAAACCATAGATACCCAAGAAAGTTTCTTTTCCTTTCACTGAAATCTGTTGCAGAGCTAAGCAGTTGTCCTTAAAGTTCAGATAGACATTCAGGTGCTTTTATGAGTACAGAAGTCCCTTAAAATTCAAACTTGTTTTATTCAAGTATATAACACATCCCTCCAGATCACAAATTTGTGAGCACATTGCTAATTCACAGAAAGAGATGCTTTAAGATTATTTCCCTTATTTTATAAATACATTAAAAGAGAAAAAATGTCAGGGAGATTAAAGGAATTCCTTTCACCATGTGTTATTCAATTTCATCTCATTTCATTACTGTCATTTTCTCTGTAAAGAAAATACAGCCAGGGCCTTCTAAATTTCAGTTGAAATTTAGTAAATCCCTCTGATCAAATATTGGGGGTTCCCCACATTGGTTATTTAATAAAAAGCAGAAAAGCCATTTTCAGATATGAAATAGGAACCAGGATGGAACAGGTAAACCTTACTTCCACTAGGTTTCATATTTGGCAAGATGTCTTTAATCCACTTGATTCTGCACTGAAGCAGACCGACAAGCCTTCATATTCACACCTGCTCAGAGACAAAAGGATGAAGCCAAGAGTTCAGCAAATATCTTAAGTGCATTTAATTTGTACCCAGCTTCAACTGCCAGCACATCCCTGAAGTAGAATAAAGATTTTGGAACAAAATCAGAAGAAGAATTATAGTCATTTGATAGAGGTACACAGGAACTGGAGTAATTTCTTCCAAAACTTTTGTTAGTACAGTTTACAGGCTAGAACAGCTTAGAAGTGAATGACTAGCTCATCCTTTGAACAGCATGAAACTGCTTTCAGCAAGGTTCAGCCACTAATTTGTTCATTAATTTGACATGAAGCTTCTCTCTAGGCTTGGGCTCTAAGGTTTACACAGATAGATCTAACTGAACACATTTGCACTGACCTTGAGTGCTTTGTACTGGAAAATGGCTCATCAAGAAATACCTGTGTTAGAGTGTGTGCCTCAGTGACCATGCAGCTGTACAACAGCCAGGTTTCTACTGCATTAATTCACTACACCCCCAGTCCACCACGAGACCTCTGCTAACACTCTGGAATTACAGAGGGAGTTAAAAGCTGCTTTACAGGCCAAAATGGAGCTTCATCTGAGAGAGAATAATTTTATGCATAAATTAAAGACAGTACCCACTCCATCCCCATCAGAGAGGTTGTCTGGATTATAGGATCAGTCTATTAGGAAAAGTCTTTAGCCAATGTAACTTGGAATGACAAGTTTAGCTTTGCTCTCATGGGAGCCTGTTCTTTTTAAAATGGTTTAAGGACACATTTTGATTAAGCAGTCTTTCCAAAGCAAGGTTTTGATGTTACTAAATTCTGAATTAAAAAAATAAAAACTAAAAAAATCCCAAACAAACAAACAAAAAAAAAAAACACAAACCAGCAGATCTAGTTTCTTTTTATGCAATACTACATTTTTCATGAACAGATTATGAATGCTTAAGTCAAAAATAAGCCACGTCAGTATCACCAATAAACTTCTGGCATATAGTATTTCATGTGTTGTGAAGTATGAGGAGAGGTGCCTGTATAGTACTGAACATCCTTTTTGTTGCTGTTTTTTCTCTTTACAGCAAAATTCTTCATAGGAATACAACCACAGAATCCAAAGATGCATAACCAAGCCTTCTCAATTGTAATTTAAAAGTCTACAAAATTAAAAGATAACCTAACCATCAATATGGCTTAAAAACACTCAAAATCAATCATATAATAATTGATGGTTGTCATAAATACCAGATCCACAGCATATGGATAATACTGTCATACTGATACAATTAGCTAAAATTAATACTTAACTACAGTTATTGTTTAATAAGTATTATAAACATCTACCTATGTATGTCACGACACATATATTTGTGAGTACAGTAGAAAGGGTGTTGAAAAGCCTAAGCCACTATTTAAACAATGTACTTACCTACAGGGGCCTCAGGCAAGCTCTAACTTGAGTCACTACTTACTATAAATATATCATAATCACAGATTGAAATTTTGTCACTTCTGGCTGAAATAAAATGAGACCAGTGCTATGGTTATGTTATTTGCCATATTTCAGACGACACCTGAGGTTGTCTCTGGTCACGTGCAGCCCAGACTAACTATTAAGAAACCAAGGAGACCTATGATAGTCCAAGCCTTCAGAGAGGCTTCTAACATTTCCAAGGTGAACAAACAATTCTACACACATTTTATGACCACTAACTCATACATAACGCAGGTGTTAGAGATTACATTGAAGAAAAACATACATAAATATTCCCACATAGGGGAGTTATAGCAGATGCCCAAACAAATATGTATGGTATACACAGACACATTAGGAAAGGCCTTAACAACACATTTAGCAGAGAATTGTGCTTTATTTGCTAAGATCTAGGAAATATTGGTTTTATTCTGTAGCAGCTGTTCTCCATCTCTAAATATATTTTGTATATTTGCAGCTACACATAGCATCACACATTATTTATTAGTATTAATTATCTTACTGTCATGCAGTTTAAGATTACAGTGTCTATACTACAAAAGACAGGGTGGGTTACAGAATGGAGTTATAACATTAGACAGCAAGGCTCAAAACTGAAAGTCAATAATCATACATTTATTTTACACAATTCTGTGATGAAATTTAAAGACAGAAAAGTCATTGTGGCAACATGAAATTTGGTAGGACAATTCAGGAGTGACCAGATTTTACATGACCATGCATTCACTTTTTTTGTTGTTTTTTTGAGCCATGCAAGTTGAAGGGTCATGAACACACAGGGTATCAAAACAGACAGGTTAGACTCAGTGGCAACATGAAACATTTGGGATCAAGTGAATAAAAGACAGAATCACATACCCATTTTTCCACATCAACTAGCTGTAGAAAGAAAAAGCAAGAAATCAGTAAATCTCTTTCCTTAAATATAGCATATCAAAGTCTATTTTGAAGTTAACATTTCATATTTTTTGAAATGTATCTAGTATGAAAGAAAATGTATGAGTAGAAGCTATTTCCCTGGCATCTTCTCTTTAAAAGGCTAATACCTCACTTTATGTCTTCATTTTGTGGAAAGCACTTCAAATTCTATAATTCAAGAATGCCCACCTAAAATAATAGGCAGCAGAGTGATGCTGAATTAACTCTACACTGTATTCAGTACCAAGCAGTCAAAAATGCAGACCACAGTACCCCACAAATTGTATCTCCATTTCCTCATGAGTAAAGTTCTGCCATTAGTGAACATCATTCACTTGGAAAGGTTTCATTGCTACTATTCATGGTTTGCCATTTTAATGAATGCCATAAGTATAAAATGGGGTACTTGTCAAACCCTGGCCCTACAGCCTGCAGCATATGAAAATATCTTGCATAACAACAGAGAACAGAATATCAAAATATCATTCATTTATTCTATGGGGAAAGTGAGAACGACTAAAAAAGATTAAGGTTTCTGTATTAACTAAAAGTTTCAGGATTCATTACGGAAACAGATTTTAATTTGCTCTCTAAAAAGTCTTTGTATTATCTTACAGTCTCAGAAAGGATGAGAATATCTACTAGAACACATTTCAGCTACTAGAACAGGTAGTATGGCACTACCTCTTACATACTTAGTTGACACTATATCTGAAGTAGATTTGACTTTGCACAGAAAACACTGCGGAATACCATTGCCTTCAGTGGTTTTACTGCATGCACCCATTGACCTTTTGTTAGCAGATGCCACATAAAATTTTAATAATTGAAGATATCTTAGTGCAAAGTGTGAGTAATTTTCAAAACCAGTAATATTTGGATGTCAACTTGTTTGTAAAATTACTGTAATAAAAGGCAATATACTTAGTTCTCATCTGCTAAAATAGTTCCATTCAAAGTAAATTTTCTCACTTTTAATATACATTTCAATTAAAAAGGAGCTTTATATTTTTGTTCAGTGCTGCTAGTACAAGAAATTACGATTTGCCTCTGTTTTTTACCAATCTTTACTGCGACTTCTGTTATGAACCATAGCTGCAGAAATGCCTCCTAAAAAAATCTAAGTGTTTTAAAACAATTATGCAATATCAGAAAAGATTTGACAAGATGCTGATAAGTTATAAAAGCAAGCAATGATTTAAATCTAAATGAAACTACACTGTCTTAAAAAAAAAAGAAGGAATAGCCAAATTAGATTCATGTACAAGTATTTCATTTATTACCTTGCTTTGATATATCTTTTGCTTTGTTAAACTTGTATGCTCTGAAAACAGCAATGCAAGCAATTTGCCTCTGTGACAACACCAGAAAGAGGTGAATTGATTCCTGCTTTATTGCCTTGCTCTGAGAAGAAATTGCTGTCCCAAAATGTAAGTGAACAAAGCAGCCACAACTGTTATCTGAAAGAATCCACTCAAACCTCAACATACATTATCAGTTTTCAATTCATTGCCTTATAATTGCTGACTTGTCCATTTACTTTATTTTAATGGACACCAGTTAACTTCAAAGGTCAAGTGCAACATTTTCCAAGTATTTATAAAGTGTACACACTAACTCTGCATTGGCATCCTCCTGTTTAAATAGAATTGTCAACAATAGTCTCTCAGGACAGCCATTTGAACAGTGCATGCACACTTATCAAACCAGACAGTTTGACACCTACATGAGAGTCATACGGGAAAGACTATTAATTTATCCAAAGGAACCTGATTCTGAAAGTGTGGTACAGTGCACAGCACAATAAAATCTTTCATTTGTAATTACAGCCATATTTGAAAGTCCTTCTGCTGTGAGCTTCATCAGAGCCCTCCCAGGTCTGCTGTGCTCGCCTTTCATCTGTGGGAGAGTTTTTGAGTGATTCAAGCCACAAGAAGACATTTCTGTCTTACAGACCACTTTGTCCCAAGTTCTAAAACTTGTTTGTGCAACATATGGAGATAAAATTTTGTCTGCTTTTGGAACCTATTCTGGACCCAGATATTTAGTATCTCATTTGGGGGCAGGAAAAGGCATAAGCATGATATAATAATATATTTACTCATCTAGAAATTCCTAGGAATGCAGATTAGGTAAAACTAAAAATAAATAAGATTACTCATATCCAGGAATAATTGTCCTAATGTAGACAAAATAAATGTAAAGCTCACATGAATAGAAATGAGAGGAAACAATGGATACCTAAGTCTAGTGCTTGTATCTAAGCTATGTTTCAGAAAACAAGCAAGCAGATGCTTCATACCACATCTAAATACAAATTCTGTTACACACTGACACCTCCACCTTTTATCTGTTTTCAAGACTAGAAGCCACAAGAACCCCTTCTCTCCCACAGATTTCCCAGTGTGCAACCAAATTCATTAAGAATTTCACTAAGGAAACACAAAGATTCAAAGTTGCTGTTGCTTTATATGCATTGGTCAGTAATCCAGGGGAGAACTGAAAAAAAATTAAAACCTAACAAAACAAAACAAACAAGAAATCTACATGCACACCAGAAACTGAACAAAAGAAAAAAACACAAACAAGCAAACAAATTCTAACATTCTCTTCTACCAGACCACATTTTGTTACCTCCCTTTCTTGGAGTGCTTAATACTCCTTGGACTTGAAATTACCTGTTCTTACTATAAATGTAAGACTGTGGCATCACTGTGGCATCTCACACTGTAAACTGCTTCATTTCAATCATACATTTTATTACCCACTACTCTCTAGTTTCAAGTGTCATATTTTTTAAACATTATGTTAAACACAGTCCAAAAGGACAGTACAATCATTTATCTGATAAAGCACAGGAATTTTTGCTTTGTCACAAAAAATATCCAAATCCCTGGAATTCAATAACTATTCTTCATCTGGCTCATCTCTCCTGATCATGAAGCCACATTGTTTGGAAAAATTAAATGCTTAGATAGGTATATACTGATTTTTCTCTTTTTCTTTACCCAAAGACTATATGGATTTACAACATTTCCTCCATATTAAAACATATATACCTCAAAGACAGTGTGCTACTTAGAAATATTCTTTCCTTCTGCACCTGGCTACCCAAAGATTTTCTCAGGGGGGAAAAGCATTACCCTGTTTAACACTGGATATGAAAATTTAGTAGGTACACTACCATATGACAGTTTTGGATATAGAAATTATCTTGCCATAAGAACATCAGAGTCAGCAAAATGATGAGGGATATAATGTCTTCAAAATTCATTTAGTTAATTAATTATTTAATTAAATTATTTAGGGACTGCTTGTACTACAATAATAATTTTACAGAAAGCTACTACCTTGCATTCAAAATAATTACTTCACTGCCTACTGCTAGCAGTAGCCATCAACTCAACTAAGTTAGTGAGTAAAAAATATGACACTTGAAACTAGAGAGTAGTGGATAATGAAATGGTACAGCTCCCAAATACCTGGGTGTCTAAAAAACACATGCAGTGCTATAGAAAAACTGAAGGATTCCAAGCTATGTTCTAAGGATCAAGCAAAAGATCAAAGATGATCTTTTTCATATTTTGAATTATGAAATCATTTCCCTTCTTGAACTAGAAGAGATCACTATGCTACTTCCCTTAAAAGTTCATGTAGCTCTAGTGACAACTCTCAATGAAGATGATACAGCCACAACTTAATAATTTACTGCTATGCTAATCCAGAAACTTCAGAGTGATCTGCACTTGCTGACTTCTCTTCAGAGGCACATCAGAGCTCCAATCTTTTCAGTCAAGCTTTCATTTTAAACATATTTAATCCAAACTGGAAAGCTGTTTCTTTCATCATTTTCTGCCGAGCACTGCAGCATCATGAGGAGTCATTTACAAACTCATTTTCTAAATCTTGACAAAAAGCAAGCTCACAGAACACGTGCTGAATACCCACTAATACAGCAACATTAATTATGATGCACAAAGCTGCGAAGTAAGCTACTTTAAGCTATGAAAACAACCTCCCATTCCTAATTCTGGCTTCTCTATTCTGTTTTCTTTCATCTTCTTGAGCAGCACACAAAAACACTAAGGAATTTTATTCCACACAGTATAGGAGAATCTTAGCTGACTATGGCTAATCACATTCTCTAGAACTATTTATGAGAACTGCCATGATATTTATAATATACTGCCATGATTCACAGATGGGATTGTGAACTGAAATCTCAATGAAGAAATGTATAACATCCACTAGTAGATGTTATATCTTCCTTTGCACTTAAGCTCATTTTTCTGAACCAAAGAAAGAAACTCTTATTTTAAAAAATTGGATTTTTTTTCCATTTCTCAGTTTTGGAAACTGAGAACATATGTCAAAACCTTTGTCTAAAACTTTATTAAGGATATGCAAGATGAGAATAAGTAGAACTGAGCCAGATTACAAACTGAACTGTGTTTTTTTACTTCTGTTACAATACTTGATTAGTTACACAGACATCTTGATTTACTGAATTTTATACTTAAAGAGCCAATTGATGATATGTCCTCTCTTCCAGCCCAGGGTTGTCTTCAATTGCACAATTTTGTCTTCGAGATGCTTCAAGCGCTGTGCTTTCATGTTTATTTGGTTTAACTCCTCTGCATGTTAGATCAGAAAATGTTACTGACTAGAAACAAAGTAACTTCTTTTCCCCCAAAATCATTTTTTACTGACCATCACCCCAGAAAGAAAACTTTGAGCACATTAGTGCTCCAAGGGTCATGGGAAACCCCAGAGAAACCCCAGAGAAGCCTTGCTGCTACCTACCTCCAAAATAGGAAACTTGTCTAGGATAATAAAAATGTTTACTTTTATGCCATCCTTATCCCAAACACGGTGCACACACTAAAGAAGAGCCCATGTGCCAGCCCAGAAGTATCTGCTTGTCACGTTTATGTGATTTGAAATAGATAATGATTATTCCTGTCCTTGCCTGACCCTGAGGATAAGCAGAGTACACAAATACTATGCCTGCCATTCTTGATCTTTTCCAGTACTTGCAGTTGATCAAAGTGCTGTTGATCAAAGCAAAGTCTTATTCTTTTTGTGCCTTATTTGAAATGGCCTGTTAACAATCACTTCTGATGCTAAATAAGGTTCACTTTTTTCCCCACTGTTTTATTTCCTATTCTCCTGTTTGCAGCATGGCATCTCTAAAATAGCTGTGAGTAGTCGGTATTTGAAGTGGAATAAGGCTCTAAATGATCTCATCTCTTCATAAAGCTTTTCACTGGTAGCCAATATGTACATCCATCCACATGATACAAAAACCCACACTGTATTAAACACTGAGAT
The DNA here is from genome assembly GCF_008360975.1 of Lichenostomus cassidix. Lineage (NCBI taxonomy): Eukaryota > Metazoa > Chordata > Aves > Passeriformes > Meliphagidae > Lichenostomus > Lichenostomus cassidix. The sequence goes on along the minus strand of NC_139483.1, from coordinate 43,951,352 downwards.
CCTCTTCCAATCCTTCCTCTGCTCTCTGTCACTTTCTTTCTTTGCAGTACAAAGCACTTAAGTCATGCAAACTCAAAGTTTGGGAGGGCAGACCTAGCAGTAAGTACAAGCTAAAATTGTTGGACATAGGAACTCTGTCCCTCTTTATGACACAACACCATCTGATAAAGTCTTATACAAAGAATTTCTTAAGAAAATTACTGCACTTTGTTATTTCAGTGAGTTATGCCTGGTACCTGTAGACAACCCTTAGACTAATGAAAAAAACCCCCAAAGTATAGAAATAAGAAGCTATAACTTGGCCTTTTTGCTCAAAAGTTTGATTAAGAAAACTTTCTGGTCAGTGTTAGGAAACTAAAACAACTCTGGTTTGTTATATCAAGAAACATGTGGTTCATTTCTGACCCTTCCTACATGTGGGGGGTCCTTCTGGCAAACCTGAAAACATTTTCAGCCTGTCATATTCACAGCTGCTGTTAGCCTTCAAACAGGTTATTAACTAGGCCACTGTAGTGTGAATCAGAGAGCTTAAATTGTCAAGAGTGCATTTAACTGCCAATCTTCATACTTTTTTTTAAGGAAGTACCTTGATAACTTGGCTTATTCATTAATGCAGAGAACACTTATTAAAAGAAATGGGAGGTGTTACCTCTTTCCGCTGGCACTAGGGTTGAAATTACTTTCGCCCTCCTCCCATGCTGAGAAAATGACAAAGCTGCCAGCTCTCTGTGTTATCTTGCTCCTTACTAATACAAAGTAATTAATGAATTCAGAGTTCCACAGTTGGAGATAGGTGATTTGAATATTCAAAAATCCACCAGCTACAGTTGCATTCCTATCCTTAAATGGCTCCATTCTGTCTCAGCAGCACAGGAAAGCTTTTTAGCTCTGTGAGAAAACACACATTTTCCCCATCCCTTAAACACAGAAGGATAATTATACATGCAAGACACTAGCATGTGATGATTCCTTCACGCAGCCCTTCAGATCAGAGGATAAGGGCCTCATTTTAATCCCCTCAGCAAAGACTATCCCACACATGAAATTAGACAGCAGTTTGCTGGTCAGTGGCACAGAAAACAGATTTTAATAAAACAAGGCAGGAGGAGTGATTAATCAGCCATGACTGGATGATTAGATGGGAGTTAATAAGCTCATGATGCAATTTAGCTAGAACGTTGCCTAACTGATGGGTATCTGCAGACAGCATTTTCCTGAAAAATGAAGTTGTCAAATACTGGAGTAGAGGTTGTGAAACTAACTTTTTTCATATTACAGAAACAGTTCAGCTTTGAATTCACACACAACATGTGCAACCAAATGCTTTCATTCTCTTAATAAGTTCTGACATAGATTTATGAGTGCACAAGTCTGAAAAACTCCTAGCCTTAATTACAATGCTTTAACACGATATTACTGAGACTTTTAAATAAAAGATATTTGTTTCATGGCTATTTTCTCATGTTTTCCATGAGTTATTTCTGTCTCCATTTCAGTGCTTCTCTAATGTAATTGGATTGGGGGGGGGAGGGGAGGACAAGGTGAAGATTGTGATATTTGGAAGGAAATATAGACATTCTAGAAGTAGTGTTACCAAGGAAGGAAAAAAAGGTGGATATTAGTGTCAGCAAGCAGGCTGCATACTAGTCAGTCAGTTATGCTCCACAGTTAAGATCTTTTCTCAGTTGCAGGAATGAGACAGCAATGTATAAAAACCATCAGTCTCACAAAATGTGGAAAAATACGCAGCAGACTAAAAAATAAGAGCTTAAACATAGGAAATAAAAGATATGAAAAGAAATAAAATAACAAAGAAAAAAATAAAACAAAGATGTTATACCCACACAAAAGAAACAGATACCTTTCTTTCATTGTTGTATTCTAAAATCAGTGTCAGGATTATATAAGATATTTCAATAGTAGCTTATTTGGTTATGCAAAGCTGCAGAACAAACAAAACTTTTAGGTAAGCATTTCCTTACAGATCGAAGTCTTCACTTAGACATGAGTGAATATTATGTGTTTCCATCACTCCCTTTAATAATCACTTTCACAATGCCATTTTCAAGAAGTTCTTTACAAATTCCAACTACAGTACAGTTCCTTCATATTTGGCTCTCTTAATCTGACTTCTTGATTAGTCCAGTCTTGCCCTCAGTTTGAAGTGATCCAATAGGCCAAAAGAAAAACAGGAAACTGGTGGAATTTAAAAATCCACTCAGAATTAGGAAGCAAAAGAAAGGAAATTTCCCTTTATGAAATTCAGTTAGACTATAAAAAGGAGATGTTTATGAACCAAAATCTAACTGCTTTAAATACAAGCACAATAAGCATGTAAGAAAGAATTTAGAAAATACTTCCTACTCTGTTGTATTTAAACCAACAGCTATATTTTTAGCCTTCAAACCCTCACGAGATTTCCATGTAAAGTTACAAGGAAATTCCCAAAACACTGCCCTGTCCTACACACAAAAGGTTTCAGAGTGGCCTGTGGTAAAAGACATTGTGAATAAGAGGCTAGGGTGAAAAAAAAGAAAGAGGAAGAATAAGATGAGATTAAGATATTTTAGCATGTAACAAACAAATTTTAACCATGAAGATCAACAAATCACTTTATTTATCTCTTGCTTAAGCTTTTATATCCCTGTGTTAAGGCATTTTCTTTATTGTTTTACATCAAACTAATAAAATCTTGAAGTTATCTATGAAAATGATTAGAATTTCACTGGGAAAAGTAGGAAAGTCCCTTGAATTTCAGAAGAAATCACAGTAGAAAGCCTATTGCACGTGCTATCTCTTCTCTCAGCCTATGCCACAGCATACATGAGTTGAGAAAGGACTCAGCAAACTGGGTAGGATCTGAGCTACAAAAAAGCTAAACAGTGTGCAGTCTCAAAATCGAGCAAGTCAGTGTTCAAACTGTTATTTCCACACAAAAGTCTCAGTTTCCTAAAAATGTTTTAGCTGATACTTTGAAGCTTCTTGGAATAGTCAGAGTCACAAGAAGCACTGGAGTCTCACACTTCTTGCAGTAATAGCAAGCAAGAAACCATAAAGAGAATTGTGGTCTTCTGGGCAGAGGCAAAAGGTGGCTGCCTAAGGTATTCCTCTGAAAATCTCCAAACCCATCAACAAATTGTTTCTTTAGGACAAAGGTTTTGCATTTCCCTAAGTAATGTACCTGAAAAACAGTGACACATGGCTGAGGAGAGAGAATAAAAAACCTCACCTGAAATTTAATGAAACAGCCAAAGTGTTTGATCAGTTACTGACATTATTACAAGCTGGGCAAATGCACAAGTTCCTCTGAGGAAGCTGAGCTATACCCACTAAACTTCCTATAATCTAACAAGCAAACACCACCTGGAATTGGAAGTTCACAAGACAAAAATGCATGAATTTCCATTTAACTAAAATAGTCTGTTGCTAAATGATCTACATATACACTAGACTATGTGAATTTACCACATTAAGAAAAAACAGGATTTCCAAATTTGTCGCTTTCCTTCTGCTATTTGTGTACCCTTATCTTGTGACTCATCCCCATTTTTTTTTTAATAGAACCTTCTTTCAAAAAAAGTGACTGTTCTGCACATTTGTCAACAGACTGTCAGCTATCAAAGGCTGCTTCAGGAGTGTAAGCTGCATGTACCACCATAATTACAAGCACATTGCACTCCATCAGCAGTATCTGCAGAAACAAGCATTAACTACAAAAAAACATATACAACAATGCAGGAATTCATAAACTGAAGCAGATGACAACAACCAACATAATTAGAACACAGGTTTACTAGCAGAAGCCTGAATAGCCTCTGTTCTTAAGTTTCTTTTCTCTGCTCTGCCTATTTAGATGTTATTTCCTCTAAGAAAAGTAAGTCGTAAGCTTTCACCCCTATCACATAAAAAAGGAAATCAAAGCCTTTCCTATTTATGCAAAGAGGGAATGACAATTATTTAAAGGACTGAAGGGTAACTAACTGTCAAACCAGCAAATGCTAAAAAGACTGTAGCCCAGGTAGAAAGAGGAGACTACTGTAGAAAGGAAGACAATCTACAGAGCTCAGCAACTATCACATGTATCAAAAAAATATTTATGGATCAAGATCAAAAACATTACAATATGGAGTTCCCTTTCTCACTTACCATGTTGACAGTACTCCAAAAACATAGGTTTCAACTGTCACTTGAAAAATGAAAGACAGGTGAATATAGAGGTCAGAAAGAGTGATAAAGAGCATATTCCCTCTTTTTAAACCTAAATGTGTGTGTGTGTGTGTATACATGTATATTTATCAGGCATGCTTTTGAAGGGGAAGAAGTCAATCCAGACTGCCTGCAGGAACACAGTAGGAGCCTTAACTGCCTCTGAGATCCTGCAAAGACTCCAAAATGAATCCTGCTGGCTTGGGACCCACTCCCCAGCACAGAGGCCAAAGGCAGCTCAGAAGCACAGGCTATTGCAGGCAGGGGAGGCTCCCTTCCCTGCCCTGGAGCTGCAGTCCTGGCCAAACCTTGTGGGAACAAGGCCCTGCCCACAGAGTGGCCACTGAAACACCAAAAAACTAAAATTCGGGTTTGGGAAAAGCTGAGTGATCCTGACACACACTTAGGCAAGCTCATGGTCTATAAGGGGATGATCCTACCCCCCAAAAAGGCAAGTCAGTGCCCCTGTGATGAGCAAGTGTTCACAGCTCACTGAGTGGTTTCTCTCCTGGGCTCAGGTCCCAGACTCAGCTACAACTAAAGCACCTGGAGCCCAGGGACAGTATCTCACCTCTGCCAACAGAGCTGCTCCCAGTTCTCAGCTTCTCTCTGTTCACTTTATACCCATGTTCTTAAACCCTTTCATTTCTTTCACTTTCTTTCCCTCCACCCCTGACTCAAGACTTCTTAACATCCTGGTAAGTAAATAAAAAATGGTAATTCTCTATGATAAGGAATAAACAAAACCTGGACATGTTAACTTCAGACCTGAAACAGTGTAGCTCTCATACTACAGTAGTACTTTAATACTTCAAAAATACCAATACACTCACCTGCGTGGAAGGCTTTTGTTTATTATAGTTGAAAAAAAATTTGATGACTCTCCAGCAAAACATTATTAAACCAGAAGCCTTCTTGGTGAATTAACACTACCACAGCCACTAAGGACTAGCTGAGTATGAAATCATTTCTCCACAGACAAATAACTGTTCAAGAGATAGATACATATGAAGCAATACCTGTTCTCACTAAACCTATTATTTTTGCTAAGATATCATAGATTTGCTCAGTGATGTAGCTACCACGGATTCAAATTTCCTATTGCCTTGAGGAGATGCAATTACATACATTCAGATGAATCCTCACATGTAACATCCCTATCCAGACCTGCTCAGGAACAGCCACCAGGAAACCCTGCATGTTTATCACCAACTCTGATAGACACACCACAGAAGCAATATAGAGATGAACCCAGCTTCTCCCCAAACTCAATTCTTTCCCATTTCCTGTTCAGGACAGGAATCCAGTCCTACTCAGTCTCACTGTGCTGGTTCTATCTCTTCTTTTAAATGCCACCCTTGTTGGTGCTGTTCAAGCATTACCCCCTTTGGGGAGGACCATTCACATTTAAACTTAAAAAATATGGAAGTCTATGATGCATATAAAGCATCATTAATGAAAAAAACACCCCGAGGTGCTGAACCCTGCAGGATAAGGAGAGTTAGAAACAAACTTGCATTAAGAAAATCTTGACTGAATTTGAGGGTTAGGGTGGTTAGTTGTTTTTTTTAATTACCATAGAAGGAGTTGGTAACTCCTGAAGGATGAGCACACTGGGACACATTTCAAGAGGGAGAATCCCCTGTGTAATCTTCCAACTCCAACTGCTGAGATCCTACAGAGCTGCCTGATAGGAGACTGATTTCTTGCTACACAGTACTGCAGACACAATTAACATTTTCCACACTCCCAGCCTCTGTAGCCCTGATATGCATTTCCTTCACTGGTATCGTTTTACACCACTCACCTAAATATTCTTTTAATTTGCTATTACAAGTCACTAAGTTGGAACAAAGGATCCTTATTTTTTAAATTTGCAACCAACCTAGCCAAATATTTCAGGAAGCTATCCCTAAAAGAAGCCACTGCAAGACAAATGTAGATATGGAGAATTTGAATATATATTATGAGATGTTTATGAGTATAAACCATTTGTTTAAAAACACTGAATAATTATTACTTCCACTCTCAGTATAATTGGACAAAAGTGAAAGTTATGGTTTATTTAATATAAGTTCTTGGCCTTTACAAATTACTCACCTTACAGATGTGCATATTGCAAAAGAAGACAATACAGTGATTGAGTATCACTTTATCCAGGCCTTGCCTCAGCTGTGAGATTAGTGTAAAACTCCACTTTTTACAGTCAGTAGTAGGAGAGTTGTAGCAGCCAAGAACAATATAATCATGAACAGTTAAATATTTCAAAACACTTTTGACTAAGCTAAAGTATGTCACTGTTTTATGACACAGCCTTCCATATCCCCATGACCTTTTCAACATCAAATCTGCCTCATGCAATATGTAGATGAGGTGGTGGTGATGTACTATTTTGTTTCATTCCAGCTTTTTGTACAACCATAGTATTAAATATTAATAAAAAAGCTCTTCTAAAGACACAACAATTAAATGCCATCAATTTTATGATATTCAGTACTGTAACTCTAAACTCACTAATATTAATTCAACTTTCACAATACCTCAGGTGACATATCCAAAGATTTAAAGAATGCACTAAAATCAATGTAATACACAAACCAGGGAGGTTAGTTTAAGATGCCTAGGACCCAATTTCTACCATTATTTTTATGCGTAGCTTTCATCAGCTACAGTCCTCAACACCTGCACAAATCAGTCCTGAGGCATGAAGACAAAATCAGAAAAAAATACAACCAGTGATCACTGCTTAGCTTATTGATTCCAACAGCTTATCTACACTGGCCTGGTTTAAAAACTCAGTGGGTTACTAGCTTTGTCAAGACATCTGGTAGCATTAAGAAAATTAGTGGTTTAGGAGACTTTCTCAGCTTTACATAGGGTTGAGCTACAAAACAGACTCTTCAGCATTTTAGAGCAGCAACTGAAAATGAGGATTTGGTGGGTTTTATCTTTTCATCTTGTATTTTGCACAAATAGCTGTTAGTACATCAATTCCAACTGCTGCTAAAAAAAAAAAAAAAAAGGAGGATGTGGTTCTCAAGACAAATTTAAATGTATCATTTTCAATTTTGCTGTGAGTGAATTTCATTTAAAAAAAAAAAAAACCTCTTTCAGGACTTAACAGGAAATCTTTACTGAAAAGCATCAATATGTTGCCATCCTTTACATTAACAAGCTATAGGTTATAGACGGCACAGAAATAATACCTATAGAATTGACAGGTAAAAGGCATAAAACCAGTTAATCCTCTTCTTTTTTCATCCAAGGTAAAAAGTCGCATAGTACACCCTGAGTTCCTCATTCTGATCTCTCTGCCAATATTTCTCAGCTGTTCTCATGGCAGCCAATACATCAAAGGGCTGGTTTCAGTGACTTCTACACTGCTTATATTCAGTCAGTAATTCTTTGTCCAGTTACTTCTTTCCCAGGACCATCAGAACCAATTTTTGTGTTAATCCTCACTTTTCCATTCCACTTCAATGGCAGGAATTGAGTTAGCTATAGTTCTTGAATTCAACAGCAATAGTGGCTGAGCACTCCAAGAACATCATACCACAATCAGGTTTTTCCTTCCAGGACCAATGCTTATCTTCAGATGGGTTAGGAGAACACCCAAAAACATCAAACAGAAAGAAGTCTACTGCCAGCTCTGAACCTCCATCTCTCCAAGAATGGCAGAAATGCAGTTAGTCATAGAGCAGATCTGAGAAACTCCTGCACTTTCGTTTAGTACGAAGTCTTCATGCTGCGTTTGTTAGAAATGTTTAAATATCTTTGCTGAGAAAGAAACATGGAATAACAACCTCTGGTTTGGATTGTTTTTTTGGTTTTTGCAACTCCTACCCCACCATCCTATATAAGACCAACCCTCAGGAGTTGATAGTGGCATGGGCAGAGTTTCACATCTTCATTACCAACCAGGAGGACAGGATAGAGCTTTCAAGCACACCAAATCTCCATGCCACACAGCATTAGAATAACACCATTTCTGGGCAATTAAATACTGAGGGAAATTGCAGCTAACTGCACCCTGAAGTGTTCAGTAGAAATGTAACAACTAAAATCAATTTGCAGAAAATTAAAAAGGGATTTAACCCTACATTTCATTTTACATTAAAGTAAACAAATTTAAAGCATACTAAGGCAACTGAGAAATAATTTTTCCCCTGTATAATGAAGTCTAGGAAGAGAAACAGCAAAAAATTACTTCAAGTTTCTCAGAAAGAAAATAACAAATTCAATGTGATTTTCTGAATAAGCACTAAAAATCATCTCAGCATAAATTCTAGGGAGTCCTACACTCTCCTGACATATTCTAGTTCCTGGTTTATTATGTCATTCAAAATACAGAAATTATAACTAGATATACATTCACTTTCTTGCTACAGGTGGCATGCAAAGAAATCCTCACTTATTTCACTACTACATTTTTTCTAGTAAGTAATCAAAAAGCTGAAGTGAAAAGGACTAGTAAATAATCAATCACTTGAAGTGAAAGGACACAAAAGCAACTCAGAGAAAATCCATTTGGCTCCATTGAGGATAACTGAGTTTGGTGCATCTGCCCTGCCGGAGTCATTAAAACACAATTCCAGCAGAAACACATTACACTCAGCGAGCAGTTCATGTAGCATGAAGCCTAGCCATTAGCAAAGGAATTGAATGTTCCACCCACTTGGCTGATAAAACTGGAAAAAACAAAAACCAACAAACAAAAAATCATACAGCAGTCTCATATTCCTATATATACCTGAACAGAAAAAGCCATGCAGACACCTTGTGTTGGCAGAACAAAGCACAGATCAACAAACAGGAGCTCCAGAAGCTCTCACCAATATCGATGCCTCTTACTTGACACCCACCCAATGACATGAGATTTTCCAGTGGATGTACAGTACAACAATAAAATTGGGATGGTTTGACACTCACCAGTCTTCTGGTAGACCAGAATGAAGAGAATGTTTTACCACTGCTGACAGAAACTAATTAAAGCTGCTGTAAAAGACAGTTCATTAATAGAGTTCTCAATTCCTCCAATGGAATGGTGCAGTTAACAACAATTCTCTGTATGGGATATAAGATCTCTCATCCTCACACAGATGTACACCACACTGGCATGTGAAAGCAAGTCACACACACCTGTATTTATATGTGTCATATATATATACAAATATATATATAGTCTATTCATCAGGTATGGCATGTAAAATATAATCCAGAATCTTCAAATTTCAGTGGTCTCATTTATTACAATTACCATGGAGGACTATAAAAGACATAACAAGGTGAAAAAATAGTCCATTATGTATAAAATGAGACTGCTGGATATATATCAGAAAACGCAGGCAAAGCAAGTGTAACTCAAGGAATAACAAGCATTTATTTTTTGTTCTAGCCAACACAGATGATAAATTATTTTGTGCTTTTCCACTTACAGGAAAATGTCCTTTAAATGCCAAACTAATTTAATTTCCTGTACCTAGTCACTGGGCCTAAAACTGGTTTTGATCTCTTTGAAGTAATAAAAGCATTAGAATAGAAAGAAAGTTCAAATTAGACCCTTGTTATATAAATATAGATAGTAGTGGTGTTTTGAATACTCAGATTCTCCCACCAGAAAAATATAATTCATATTGAATCATATTTAAAAAACCCTCTGAAATATAGTTCAAATAAGAGTTAGTAGCAATGGGCTTTATGAAGGTTACCTTACACTTAATTTTAATTTGCACAGCCTCTTGGCAAATCTTTATCTTAATACCCATTTTTCATGCAGCATGTTTGCTTGAATATTATTTTAAAAGAAAAACCTTTCAGACAAAATCTAAATCGTTTTTGAGCCAACTGAGGCTAAGAAAATACCTGATGGTCGTCCATATCAGATATGTCCAGATACCCTTTCTTCTGGCAGTTCTACAACTGTCACACAGTAGAAAGGTTGTTGAAGAATTTTTTAGAATCTGGGAAATTCACCTGTATGTTACCAACAGAGACTTAAAGCCTGTAGGCTCACTCAGGAGTGTGCATGCTGGCCCTGATTGTGGCAAACAAACTGGTAATAACCAGCATCATCATCACACACTTTGCCTGATATACATCATGGCAGAAATCCACACGCTGTTTCTAAAGGTACCAGCCATTGCAAGACCCTTCTGAATCACCAGCATCAGCAAAACATGACAAATTGCAAGTAAGAATTAAAGTGATTCCTGGATACACATTAGGACAAAAGAAAATAATTTTCCTTATCATAAAAGGGGAGACTGGTAATGTATACAATGTACAGGTCTGTCGTTTAACTTCGATGAAAAAAGATGTTTAAATCTCAAAACTGAAAGAAGCCACCAAGTTTTAAATCCCTTCCTCGCACCTGAAACTTGGCAATTTCCTTTCCATGTCCCTGTGACACCTCTTCTCAGTGAAAGAAAGCAGTGCAGAAAGTGCAATAGCACAAGAGCAGTTGATAGTAACATAAAAGAGACAACCTTGCCTTCCTTTCCTCTAAAGTGAGATCCCTTTCTCCTACCCAATATCCATCACATCTGGAAGAACATAACTTTCTAATCCTGTTTCTAATATTGTTCATATTATCTAGAAATTGCAGAAGTTACTGAATTCAAGAGCACTAATGGAGAGATGGCCAGGCTTCATTTCCTAAGAAAATTAGGGAAAATTTCCAGGAACTGATTTGATTATGGCATTTAATCACTTTCACAAAAAGTAAGTACTAGATGACAGAGGTCTTGAATCTAGGAAAGGAAGATGTGATCTAAAAAAAGAAAAAACTAAAAAAACTATGAAATCTAAAAAAAAAAAAAAGCCCCAAAAAAATAGGAAAAGGAAAAGGAAAAACAGGAAAAGGAAAAACAGGAAAAGGAAAAAGGAAAAAGGAAAAAAGGGGGGAAAAAAGAGAAAGGAGAAAAGAGAAGACCAAACAAACTACCCCCAAAAAAAAAAATCAGAGGAAAAAGAATCAGAAGCAAAATACAGTTCCAACAGATTGCAGTGACCATTCCTAAATTACTCCAGAAGCTATGCATTTGCTTTCTCAGGATCATTCCAACTTATGAGCTTTAGTGAAATACAAGGCACTTGGGTCCAAAGAAGTTTAACTGGAAATAACAACCAAGCTAAGAATAGATGGCCTGAATGCTTTTTGTGATCTTAAATGCTTTATAAAAACATAAGGACTTCCACTTTTATCTTTCATGTGCTTTTCTAATAATAAAGAGTTACATTCAAAACCCAAGACCAAATGATTACAAAATAATATCTAGGCTGTAGGCCCCCTGTATAGGACAGTGCACCTGTAATTCTGCTTGCCTAACAAACCACAACCCAGACTATGTGATGAGAGTCTTCATTTATATAATTATTTATTATTTCCTCTCCACAGGACTCCTCCCTTTTTTCTTATCTATTTCTGGTTTGTTGTTTTTTGAGTCTTATTTCTTTCCTGCGGGTGAACTGATAAAAGTGGTACATTCATATAGCACTCCAGTCTCCAGCAAAATAAAAAAAACCTACCTGTTGAAAATGAAATGTGTAAATAATGCTACCTGAGCAAACAAACAAGGTTGTGGTTTTATTTTTGAAACCAAAAACATTCAATCAAGCTGTGAATTGCAGTGTTTTAATTGCCAGAGATTAGCACAGTATTTCACAGGGAAATAATAAAACCTCACAGCACAAAGTAACTACTCAGTCCCTAGATGAAACAGAGCACTGCACACGTTCTTTCTTAGGAAATTTCAGTCATTTTCCACTGTTGCCTTTGATACTAGCATTTAGCTGGTTCAGGAGAGACAGGTATACTTAGATTGGTCACTGATCTCATGAAGAACAGAAACTCTCATTTTGGGATTCTTGCACTAAAAAGTTGGGTATTTATTGCAGAGTAATCTCACACACTTAATGAATACTAATAGAGAAGTAGCAGTAAATCCAGTAAGTGCACACAGTTACTCCTTCTTAGGCACAAAAAAGCTGCTTATTGTTCTGACTCAAGTCAGCGTGAGATTCTGTTCATATTACTCAACCATTACATTACTGCTAACTTACCTGTTATATAACAAGAATACCTATTATATAAACATAGCATTCAAGAGATTACACAACACAAAAAGCAAACCAGCACAAGGAGACCACTTATAAGCACAGCAGTCTTAATGATTTCTAATGTAAAGAAATGTAACCGAGGACTGAAAAGACCTCACTTTGCAGGATTCTTTGCTCTAGAAAACTGAGGTCATGCTGAATCCAGTTTATAGCAACAATCTCTCAATAAATTGCTATACTTTCTTCTCCTGCATGAAATGAAACACTGTTATTTAATGAAAAAATTGATGCTTCTCCAGGAAGATAATAGTGCTTCAGATTCATGCACAAAATTACCTCCTGTCTTAAAACTTCTTTTAACAGTTACTTCAAACAAATATGGAGCTGTCTATATAAGTACCTGCCCTGTGACATACAAATATAAATGCAAAGGAAAACTTTGTATATTTTTCATAGAGACTACATACAGAGACAAAATATCAGTTCTATTGATCAGCAAGTACATATTTAGTCATTTTAGTATCATCACTCTTGACTTTCAGAGACTTACTAAAAAGAAAAATATTGACATTGACAACAACATGACCTTGTGTTCATCTACAAACCATTGTTTTCAAGATTATTCTCCTCTAATATCTATATAATCATATGCAAGAGACACAAGCAGATTGGTAATGCATTTCTACAGCAGCCATCAAAATTTGCAGCAGAAATAGATAACAATTTAGTGAACACCATCCCTCTGTGTTGGTATAGCTGCAGCTCTGTGACTTCTGCTAGTGCTGACATGTAATAGGTGCTGAGAGCACAGCAAACTACTCTGCAAACAGCCAACAGCCACGTAATGACCACACTCAGAACTTTGCTTTATCTTTCTTGTGCGCATCTCAGAAGACCTGTGAGTACAGAGCACTGCACATCACTGCAGCTCCCATCAGTGTTATTAAGCCAAGGATAAAAGTGTCCAGTTACACACAGAAAACATCAGTAATTGTTTCCAGAAAATACCAGATTACCACCAAACCTGGTATGTCTCGTTGGTCAGTGAGTCCTAAAAAACTCTACTTCAGCTCACATCTAGTGCAGAAAACAGTCCAGAACTAGTGCAAATATTCCACCTGAGACTCTACAAAGCTCTCTTCAGTCTGCCCTCTTCCCAACAGAATACTTGAGCTCACATTTTCTAATCATTATGCAGAGAAGCTGGTTCATTCTCCCATGTTCTCTGGGTGTGATCTCTGTATTAGCTCACATCTGTTGGGAATCAACAGAAAGAAACTGTTGCTCTACTTCACACATATGGCCAAACACAGTTATCACTGTACATTCTGGGGTTTGGACTGTGATTTTTGACATTATGCCTGCATATGCCTGGTTCTTGATTTTTTTCCTGTAAATTTCCTTGCTCTTGGCTTCAGTATTTACAAAGTAAGGGAAGAGGGGTTTAGAAGCACATAACTTATTACTCTGGTACCACCTCTTCTCTCAGATGTGCTGCTCAGTCTCTTGAACAAATTCTCACTGGCAGAGTGGACTCTGGATCATCCATGGGACTGCTCCCAGACTTCACTGTCCAAATACCATTTTCAGTCTCAGTGCCTGGCATTTCATGGGACTGACTACTCTATATTAAAGTTTGGTTTCTCGAGGCATTCCCAGAAATATCAGAGGCATGCTTATCTCCTGCCATCTTTCTTGAGTGATGGCTTTATGGTTAATGCCTACTTCTCTTTTACCTGTGTAACTCCTGTGCCTACAGTCACTCTTCCTCAAAAGTTTACAGGATTAGAGCTGGAGCATAGCATTCAAATTAATATCTGAGGCATGTGTGGAACATGCAATTACATAACAAATCAAATTAATTGCACTGCAAAGAACATTAATTGCTCTACTATGATTTATTTGTAAATAATTGCTAATCAATTAATTAATTAATTTCTATTAGGAATAATAATGATTCTTACAGGATTTAAGTAATTCCTATATCCTTCATATTCCAGACTGCTATTTCTTGTTCACCAAGGCTCAATAATATTCTATCTTCAGCTTAAAGATCTGTTACAGGGTATTTTAGCTCAGGCCACACACAACAGTTTCATTATTTCCAGAGAAAACCAGCATACATCCAAGTCATTTGAAGACCTTTTCACAAGCTCACCTACAACAGCCAGGAATACTCAAAAAGCCTTTTTGTTCTGAAGAAGTGATCAAGCTCTATACGCCACATTATGAGATTCTCAAATTAAACCCTTTTAGCTCTACACTGACTCATAGCACGTTGAAATTGTTGTGAATTTACAACTCTGGCAAGCTTCAGTGCAAACTGCATTTGTTTATAATTTCTCAAAAAACAGACCATTCCTGTAGCAAAGGAGGAAAATTCAACATAAGGAATTATTCGTGCTATAAGCATGGGACACTCATGAAACCTGTGGTACTGTAGGAATAAAGTAGCATTTTGCAAGACGGAAAAAGCATGAGTATTTAATAACTTACCCCTTCTGCCTTTTCTTCTGTGTTAGCCAGCATCTCCTGGAGGGCCCGTACTGACAGAGACTGCTCCAGCACAAAGGTGCAAATGGACAAATCAGGTGGAACATTCTAGGTAAAAGAGAACCATGAGATAACATTAGTAACACATGTGCTGAATAGCACTTTCCAGTGCCTCTACTTTGCCTCACCACCCATGAATATGAAAGATCTACTGTATCTCTGAGGATATGAAAACCAGCCACATATTGGGCTGCAACAGCTAAGTCTGAGCCAGTGAAGGGAAACAGCTCTTGCCCTTTGCTCAGCATGCCCAAGCTCACACATGGGGTGCCAGGTCCCCTCTCAAAAAGAAGCAAACTCTCAATAAAAGAAGAAACCAACAAATTTCATCATCATTTCATCACAAAGCTCAGCAGAGGATCACCATGAATGCCAGGGCTAGTGCTCTCCCCTGCGTGCCTGCGGAGAGGAGAGAGGGATCTTACAGCTCTCTTTAGAAGTCTGGTGGTGATTACATGGAAAATGGAGGCAAACTCTTCTTGGACGTGCTTCTTGAAAGGAATAGGAACAGCAATACAAGTTGCACAAAGAAAATTAGAGAAGAAAATTGAAAGTAGAAAGGCTCCTAAGCAAAGCAATGATAGGTCTGCTTGGACATTAGTACATGGAATATGTGTCTCAGATACTATGCTCAGATGGTGAGGAAAATCAAATTCAGTCTTTAGGCTACTGTAGTTATCCAGACCTCATCCTTATCATGAGGGTCAAGATGAATATTTATAGCAGAAATACTGGACACTGAGTACGGAGGCCAAGCCAGCAGCTTCACTATACTTGGGCTCTACATTGCAGGGCACTATACTTCCCCGTAGTCTGCTCTAAATGGGATAAAACTAAAGAGTCTTGTAAAAATTAATATTTAACTTGTCGTGATTGAAAGAAAATCATTGAACTATTGAAAAGTTAATTTTCCAGACTATCATAAAAATTAATACAAAATTGAAAGAGGTTTGTAATAGCAATGTCTAACTCACAAAGTAGCAAAGTAAAATTAGATTTTATGTGGGGATCTTTTCTTCTGTTAATAGAATATGCAACTCCTACACACCTTTACTTACCTCCAGATATTCTTTCATATTCCTTCTCTATTTTCTTTCCATGTTAGTTGCATATTTTATTTTTGTTGCAACTTTTACTAACTGTTGGGATTCAGTTTTTTATACCATGATGCTTTTGCTGCTAAAGCTGTAAAACTGCACACTTACTCAAACTGTGTACAATGTGAAGAGGCCACTTACAAGTCTAAATTGTAAAATGTAGTTGCAAAATCTCTTTTTTTCCCCAAAGAAGTTAGTATACTCAGAATACCTCACACTCTTAGTAGCTTATTATATTGCTGTTCATCCCTCCTAAATACAGCAATTCAGGTCTGTTTAATATGTAATAGATCTCTCAGGATTTTCCAATGTGAGGGCAATTTTCCACTCTAGAAAGCCTCACAGAAATGAAGTGCCTCAGAATGCAGCCATTCTGCCCAGTGAAGACTGACAAACAGTAGTATGAGCAAAACAGAAAAGATGCTCCATACAGTGTTGCCTGAAATGAGCCAAGGCTACCTTTTCTGCATCTATAAATAAAGTCTCCTTAGAAATATTCCTACTCTATTACTGTTATTTAAAGTAGGATTTTTGCTGGCAGAACGTCTCACACATACAATTTTGAACCTATCAATTTTTTTTACTATTCAACCTATCCTACAGGTTATATACTTACAAATATTGAAAATCCTGCATCATTTCAAACATCGATCAAATCAACGTAACTAGGACACCTCTTCTTCACCCATTTCAATCTCCTTTATGTACATGACAACCATAAGCACTTTTGTCCCCCCTATTAAAACTGAGGTATGAAGTCCCAATGATCATTTGACAGCTACACTCATTGCAGGTGAGTAAGGCACACTTTTTGCTGCCAGAGAGTAAAAAAAGGAGAACTGTGTGAGATTGTTTTGCTTTAATTAAGTAAAGGAAGTACTATGTTCTTACAGTCTAGCAAAATGTTAGAGCCAGTTTTTTTTTCATGAGACAAAAGGGAGAGGACATTACCCCACCTCATCTTTGTTGCATGAATGCCTGGGTACTTGGTGGTCCTCATGGAGAAATGATTTTCCCTTAAGAGCTGAGGAAAGATGCACCTGCTGATGCTGGCAGTGAGCATGTGAATTAGACCTTCCTCTCTGGCAGTGCCTCACCCAGCTCTGCTCTATGGAAGATCCAACAGACACAACTGCATCAATCCCAGCATGCACAACAATCAAAGCATGGAAAATCATGGGACAGATGCAGACCTGCCAAGGTATTTAGCTCAGTTACAGCTCTGCTTACCCCTGCACACTCCATTTCAATGCTGATGCTTTTAACACTACACATTAAAGGATGAGGCTTTGGGATGGCATGCAGACACATTCTGACCTTTCCTCTTTCAAATAGCCCCCTCAAAAACAGTAATTCCAGGTAATTTTAAAACCCTCATTTAAACATACCAGAAATTATTCACAGTGTCTTTTCCACCTCTTCAAAGCATAAAATAACACTCAGGAAAGAAAAACAGAGTCTTTACCAGACCTCTGATTATCTATCTTTATTATCTCTCATATTATCTCACACACAGATGGAGGATGGCATATGAAAAATAAAGGTATTCTATGGCAGCCCAACATTCTCTCTTAAACATAACTTCATACAAAATACATAGAAGATTTTAGTACCCGGCCTGGAGAGCTACTCCACATTCTAATGGCTGCAAGGAAAACCAGTACCAATTAGTTTTCAATACCAGGCTTTTTTGAGGACAGGTGAAATGTGTAGGTAGGTATTTCAGTGACTGCTTTGCTACATTATGAACACACTATTAAATAATAAATTATTTTAATGAAAATATTGTGCTACATGTCTAATCACCCATCAATACACTTTTAATACGGACCAAAACTACCAGGAAATTTCCAACAGTTTAATGGTAATAATACATCTCTATTTTGATAACAGAACACAAACTATAACCCCAAAAACTGATCAGTGCTCAAAAGCAGAGGTCTCATCAGATATAAATAACCATACTGGCAATCTTCAACCTTCTTTTCCACCACTTTTCATCCTTATTTATCTTTTCTGCACTAACTTTCTAAATGAAGACATAGAAAATTAATTCATATTCCAAAAGGAGGTTATGGATTGTTATGTGACAGAGTATATAATGTCTTTGGACAGTCCAGGGAATCTGTATCACTTCCCTTCAAATGATCAGTGGAAAATTCTGATAATCAATGGCAATATTCAAAACTATTTATTTTCAACAGTTTATTTCAACAACTTATTTTTGACACATTTGCAAAATCAATCACACTTTAATGGGTTTGAATATAAAATACACCCAGTGACTTAAAAAGTAAATAGTAGTAACTCCAGTTTATCTCAGTATTAATTAAAGCATTATATATTTGGCTGCCAGTTCATGTTTAGATTTGTCTTCTTGTCAATTTTTCTTTCTAGAAATTCTACTCAGTCATAATTATAGCCTATTATGCAAGTAGTTTGATTTTAAAAATGTTATTACACAAATAAACTAGAAATTGTATATTGTACTTCAAAAGAAGATTCAGTACTGATGGTGAAAAACAATAGATTACTATTGGTTTTTTTATTGTTCCTTCATCACCACTTGTAACAGCCAATCAGCAAAATTAGACAAGTTAAAATAAATGTAATGGTCATCTGGAATTCTTAAGGCATATCCATTACTGAAGTAGCTACTAGATTATTTAGAAAATTGGTGAATTCTTTATTCTTCCTGTCATTTTAAACTAAATTTATTGTGTACACTAGTTTTCTGTAGTAATATTTGCATATTAAACTATGCTTTACTCTGTGGGAGGCAGATTTGCAAATTAGATAATCATACCCTTTATTAAACAGGTGTTTTGAGTAAAGCTCTTGAAATATATTTAAAAATATCCCTAACTATTCCAACCCACATGTGAATCATGGGTACTGGATGTATTCATTATGCTTTATTTCAGTTTCTAGAGAATTTCTGTTTACAAGCATGCCACACTCAAATGAAAGCAAGAGGCTGAGATGCAAAACTCAGTGCTGTTGTCATAACTCTGACGATCACACAGTGCTAACAAGCCACTGCAATGTAATACGCTGTATATAATCTTGTGAATGTAAACTGAACTTCTGCCTCTCATAAATATTAGTACAAGGCTGAAGAATAATAAATTGCATCAGCAAACAGAATTCTGTCTCTTAAGAATAAGCAGCTTCACCTCAGCCTTCCTTCTCTTCCTAGATATCTGAAAGCTTCTTAGTTATCTTCCTAAGCTCATGGTTATTTTTATTACTTTTCTAACCAAATTCCCAATAAAATGGACTTGTATGTATTTAGTTTTTAACTGTATACTAAATATTCACACAGCAGTGCCTAAACAATCACCTAATTAGGCAGCCTGATGTCAAAAAATGAGATGTGGGTGTTCATAACTTTTCTTAACGCTAGCACATTTACTAGATGCCTAACTTTGAGAATCCAAGTAGGAGGACTCAGAAAATTCATTTTAGTACAGAATTTAATCAAATCAAAACATCTGCAGTCTTATTTGTGGGAGTAGCCTGAAAGAAACTTAACCCATCAGCTATTTTCAAGTTACATTTAAATTTATACATCTCCCTCTTTCTGGCAGCCCTTTCTACTTAAATGAGATTCTGTCTGGTGACAGTGATGAAACACACTCAATATTACCAAGGAAAAACATCTATTTCTAGGACTCTACATAGAAGGCATAGCTTTCCTTGTTTTCAATCTTGTCATTGAAACAATGCTACCAGAACAGAAATACATGGGTCTGACAAGTCCCGTCAGCCAAATAGAATGAACCATATTCATCAAATCCCAAAGCAGAAAAGACAGAGAATGAATTATGAGCCTTACAGTTTCAGTTCTGTAGAGAGGAATGTCAAGTGACATTGTCCTCCCTGCAGAACTCCTCCAGGAACAGTGTCAAGTCCCTGTGTGTTTACCATGAGCAGACTGTGAAGGTTGCCTGGACGCCTCCTACAGAAAGTTTGCTTATCAGCTGCTTATGACTATTTCAGTCTGAAACCATCACTTCTGTACTAGGCTTTTATAGGACATTCCATCCCAACCAGTGGTCTCCATCAAAAGCAGAGAAGTTCTCAGGATTCAAAACTTTTTATGTTACTTTATCTAAAATCTGTAATGCCCTTATGTTTTTGGAAGAGCAGCTTGGCAAGGGAGTGGGTTTCTCCCACAAGTACACTTTTTCTAGGAAAAACTTCAAAAACCTGGTCAAGGTCTACTTCCTGAAAAATGCCATTTTTCACATTGTGAACAGTTTCTTATTAACAATTGAAAGGTCTAAAGAGTCCTTTTCTCACAGGACAACTGTTTCAGGAGATAAAACTTAGAAACTGACAGGAGAATAAAATCAGAACAGGGCCCAGAATTAATTAAAAAAAAAAAAAAAAAGTTGGGGGGAAGGGAAAAGGAGACAAACACAGGGAAAAACTAGTGGTGTAACTGAGGTCAGATCCAAATACATTGAAATCATTCCATTTTCAAATCTTGAAACACAGAACAGCTCCATGTCCTCAGTGGTTTTCTTGAAATGCGTGGGTTGCCTATGCCACTACATGCTGATCTCCTTCCTTGCTAATCTGACCTAAACAACTGTTTTAATTGTTTTTAAAATGTTCTTTCTGGTCACACACACAAAGTTTCCCCATTTTGTCCAGATTTCGGAGTGCAGAACTCTCTCACAAGTGAAGATCTAGATTTGATAAACCCAGCAGTGAAAAAAATCTTGAGCATACTTTCTATTAATGTATCAAATAGTCATAACAGCAGTATTCCTCTGATTATAAGGAGCTACTACTTTTTATCCCCTATGAGTTTGCACAGCAGTGAAGACCAAAATCCTTCCCCACTTTCATTTTCAGATAGTGAATGTTGTCTGCTGGTCACTGTGTAACAGAGCTCATTGGCAAAGAAAATTTTGTGTGCCTGAAACTTAAACTTGAAGGCGTAGAAGGAAACTGCTTCCTGGGGTTTTTCCTTCTCACAATCTCCTTTAAAAATCCATAAGAAATCTACTTCTGCTTATGATGTTCTTACTTAAGTACAATTATAGTATTTTTCTTTATGATCAAAACAGTTCCAAAGTTTCATCTTACAATTTTTCACTTTTTGCTCTTTGGAAATAGCTTTGATCCTGAAATCTATCAAAGGTCTTGAGGCCATTATTAACTGGGCAGACTGTCTTAATTGCCTGGAAGTTGTAATTGCTGGGATGGTGTTTCTGTACAGATTAAGGGCTGCATACATTCCATCTTTAAATGGATAAGAGGCTTTTTCCTCTTATCCTCCATCTCTTCCCTCTAGTCTCCTTTCTAACCTAAGGACATAAGTCCCACATATCTACATTACTGAAAGCTGTTTCCTTTTTATCTCTTTTTTGAAAATTTAAAACTCTTAGCAACAGATAAAAGTGATACTGGGAAAGAAGCCATACAACTACATTGCAGCATTGATGGATAAACTTGGTCAATCAGCTCAACTCCCATTACAACATATGCTGCTGTAGCCAGAAGCTTAGATGAACATAATTAATAGTGCATCAACCTAATGCAGTGAAAATGTGCTAATTTTTAAGGTAATTAGGAAAATTCCATGCTGATTAATAAAATAGAAAGAGCTTATAGGATCAACAGGGCTACAGGGGTCTAGGCACACATCCAAATTAACAAAACATGGCTTGTTTATCTCCGTATTGATCCTGAAAATTCTATCTTATTATGCTAATCTTACGTGTATTATTCAGAGTTTTAATGTTCGCCTTTATTCTTAGAGGTTATGTTGTATTTGTAGCCACTGCAACAAGCAATGGAAGAATCTAGGATATTATCAGTTGGGGTGGTACTGTTGCTTTAGAACCTGGAAGGAAGCAGCTACACTTTGATTCTTGCAGCATTAGAAAGATGACTTTTATAAAACATTATTTTTTCCCTCTCTGAAAAGCATAGCAGATACACAAAATTAAAATCTTCCTAACCCATGATCAGATTTAATATAAAGTGTACACATTACAACAATAATATTTTAAAGTAGCAACCCCGTAACATTTCAGGATCAAATAAATAGAGCAAACATGCACACATTTTGTGCCTGTAATAAGTGACATGGCCTGACCTGTGTCAGCGGAAGTCTTGCCTCTGCATAATCATAAAAAAACAACTATTAGCT
Source organism: Lichenostomus cassidix (assembly GCF_008360975.1). Taxonomy (NCBI): domain Eukaryota; kingdom Metazoa; phylum Chordata; class Aves; order Passeriformes; family Meliphagidae; genus Lichenostomus; species Lichenostomus cassidix. The sequence goes on along the minus strand of NC_139483.1, from coordinate 43,929,269 downwards.
GAGATTCTCTTACTGTTAAATGTATTCCATATCTGAAATCTTCACAGTAGAATGACAACATGTAAAAATGACATCCAAATAAACATAAATACTAATCCTTCCTAATACTAACTCTTATGAGCAATTTATCTAGGTTGCAGTGAAACACTATGTCTATGAGAAGCAAAGTCTGCTTATTTATCTCATAAACTACCAACTATAAAACATAACAGACACCAAATTTTAACTTTTAAGGATTTTGTTGTAAGTTTTCTATTTTATGTTGTTGAAATCAGTGGTCAACCTGTGTAACTAGGAAAATCAAATATTGCTGAATGGGGCACTGGGAGTTTATGCTCTGAGTCACTCCTGACTTGCCCTTAAATGAAGGAAAGGAGATGCATCATCAGCTCTCTCCTGGGCAAGACAGTTTAAAAGTAGCAAAGCATACACAACTGTCAAAATCCTTTGTGGCAAGATGCAACACACTTAGGCACTTGCAGTACTACGCTGCATATTAGCAGTCAATATTTTCTTTACACGTTTGTAAAATAAATCAGTTGTTACAACTAAAATGAATAATGTATACCTCTGCTTGGAGGCAATTCTCAGTTATGTGCTTAATTCAATTTTAAAAAATTATTCAAAACAAATTAAATGCAACCACTCACAGAATTTTCAGTTTATCCCACCATCTTAACAAAGTCTAAACATGCATTATTCAAACTTAGGTGTGCCGGTCCTGACTGCCTGGTAAAAATTTAATTAATTATAAAGCCACTTTATGAAGATTAATGTTATACCATATCTCACTTCTTTAATTCATTTTGTCCCTCTTGGTATATGTCTTTAAAAGTAGTAAATTCATTCTGATTCAGGCTGGATGTGACGATCTCCAAATTATTTTGCACCCCAGACTACTTTGATCTGATATACTTGATTTAAAACAATAATTATATTTTAAAAAATATGTTACCTTAAAAGATATATACACCCACCTTTGTAATTTAAAGCAAATTAATTAGAATTATATGTTGAAAGTTTTTCAGTCAAAAACAAATCTACCATTAACTATGAAATTCTTGTAGTCTTAGAGAAACTCTAGCAGACAGCTTGTGTCAGGGACAGAAAGATTTGAAGAGTCCTAAAAGCAAGGACTGTCTGCCAGGACACTTTCCAGGGATTTAAGAACTTTTACTGACAAGGTTCCACTGCTGATAAAAAGTGCAATAATACTTTCAGGCATAAATATCTGTTTGAAAAAAAGCTCACCATGTACACTCAGAAACTGTGGCTTATCTATCAATGTCTAAATAGTTAAAGCTCCTGCTTGCCTGTGCATGGCACTATGTTTGAACATCCAATGCATGATGTGAAAAATAAACACTTGCTTTACTATACACCCCTATCAACTACAAAATCAAAAAGAATAATTGCCAGAGTAATTTGTTCAGCTTCTAAAACATTTAAATTTTGCTCGTTGTTGGTCTAGTGTGTCGAAATATTGCTACTAAGCTGTTAAGATAAAACCAACTGCTGCTTTAAATGATTTCTTTGCTTATTATTCAGTAACACACAGAACAAAAAGCTTCCACAAAGTACTGTCTAGACCAAAATACCCACATGCATTTCCCACCTGCCTCAGAAGTGAATTATGCAAGAGGCAATAAAGCAAGAGGCTTAAAAATTCAGAGATGGTAAAGGGATGGTAAAGAGAGTCTCAAGGACCTGAAAAATCTGTGGACTTTTACTTTTTTCCTGCTACCCCTGAATACAAGCTCAGGGGGTACTATAACAAGGAGGGAGTATATCAAGTTCACAGATATCACTTTTATATGAGACTATGGCATTCATTTAGATAATTGACCAACCTGGAATCTCCTCCTTTACCATAGTCAAGATCTTCCTTTTCAAAATTTGACATTCTGGCATCAGATAATACGATAATAACTACAGACTTTTTCAGATACCTAATATGCATGTATTATTTTCTAGATGGCTTTAATTTTAATTTGCCAATATCTAAAATTCATCTAACCAGGCAAAGATGTTCCACTCCCCTACTAAGATGCTTGTCTATGCTGGGGGTTTAATGTAACATTTCAAATGTCTCTGATATTGGGTTATTTTCTAAAAAACAGACAAACAACAAAAAAAAACCCCACACACTGTTAAGTTTTTTGACATAACCAAAATTCTTTTTAATTAACTCTCCTAAGTAACTTGCCTTTTCTATAGAAAAAAAAAATTCTAGTAAGAATTATGTCAACAGCTACATGTATCACCAACTTGATAAATTAGCCAGAAACATCCAAAATGAAAAGGAATTCTTTCACCACTTTGAGCTAACAAAGACTTACATAGTCATTAAACTATACGCATTCTTGCAAATGTATCAGCCCAGAGGCTTAATTTATTGTTAGTGTAGTTCTGACCAAATCAAATACAGCATTCAAAGCTTATTAAGCTTTATTCTGACAACAGCTAATCACACTAGGCATGTTTCTTATTTAAAAATAAGACCACATTGCAATTTGACTTCATTTTTATGGACCTTTTTATTTACATATACTTAATCAACTTACATACAGAAAGTGAAATTCTGTATTACTGGACTTTCTAATTTATTGAAATAATGGGCACTCAAACACTTTCTTGAAAGTCAGTTCATATTTCATATTGCACTTATCAGAGTATTTGTTTGTTTTCTGGGACCTCTGTCCAACCTTCTCATGCAAGTCCTGTGCTAGCCCTGTTTCTTTTTCTCTCACAGTACTCAAAACATCACAGTTTTGCAATTTTCCTTCATCTAGAAATAACTTGTCCATGCTGTTTCTTTTAAAGCTCAACACACATCTTGGCACTTTAAAGCATCTTAAACTAATTCATCCTACATTATCTAAAGCCATTTGAACACCTGTTGATTTTGATTCACATTTCTGTCAACTATTGCCTTACCACCAGCTGTAAACGTGATACTGTGCAATGCAACTGGTCAATACTCAGAGAAACACCAATAAAAACTGAAATTCATAACTTCCTGTTACTAAAAGACATTTAGATGTGAGATAGAAGTAGAGTTTGCAGTATTGTTAAGGGAAGATTGTATCAGACCTTTGAAATCACCCTGGTGACATTAGTTTCTTGTTCTTTTTCAATAGCGTGTAAAAAGTCAGTGCTCATGAAAAGGCAACCTTTTTGTGGATGGCATCTTTTTAAATATGTCAAGAGAAGAGTACAAATACGTGGGAGAAGGAACAAGCTTCCCCCTCCTAATAACATTCTCTATATCCATTAGGGAATAAAAAGAACTTGTAAGGAGATTTAGCTCAAAAACATCGATTAGTATTATTCAGAGATTCACTGCATTTACAGGAATCTCACTCCATTAAGCAGGACACAAGCTTCAACACCTTCCAGCTCACACAACTCCCCAGCTAGCCAGCTGAAAAAGCAGACTGCACACCTTCCCTGCTCTACAAGACCCTTGTACTGGGGCACAGAGAACTCTAAAACACCTTTTGGCTTATTAAAGGTATTGGAAAAGACCAAGCCAAAAAAAGACAGATCAGCAGGACATCTTAACCTACTAGTCATAATGTGGGAAACCACAGCATTATTCCCATCCTCCAGATATTAAGCACATGTTGGTTCCTTAAGAAAAACAGACTAGAGGTGTCAGTGTGGTTCATGTATCAATTGCATGCCCATCTCTTTTATCTACAGGTTCTCAAACAAACAGCAAACTTTCAGCAATTATTGAAAAATAATTAAGCACTCAGCAAAAGCAGCCTGAACTCTGATCTTGTGCATTTATGCACACTCTGTAAGAGCATAACGACTTGTTTTACCATCGGGCCTCTGGCTTTTTAATGCAAAGTAAAGCAACTGCTCTTTTTTGTGAAACCAGAAAAAGTTATTCTTGTATCTGTATATCACAATCCAACTGTCAGCACTGGGAAAGTAACGAAAATAACTTGCATTTGGGTTTCAAACACAGGATCACAAAGCATACATCTTCAAACTCCAAACTACTTCCACTTGCCCAACTTTCCTCTCCCAATCCAGACTATTTATAAACTAACACTCTCAATTTAATGTTGAAATATTCTTCTTGTGATAGTAAGTTACAACATTCCCTCAGTTCTTACAAAAGCACAAATAGTCTTCCTTCTTATTCATGGGGAAGTAACCAGGATGTAAAACCTAAAATCTTGAAAATCACCACCCAAAAGGTCTGTTTCAAAAAGACTTAAATAATAAACAACAAAAATATTGTTATATTCCTTTTTTTCATTTTGTTTCAGATTTGATCAGTATTAGGTACTTCAGATAAACACATATTCACTCACTAATAGGCCACATTTCTTTGCCCTAATTTCTGAGAGCCCATTGGACTAAGATTATTCATAGAAGTCTGCTAAGCCAGATTTAGCCTAACAGTTCTTAAAAATACTGAGTACAAAGTAATAATACCATGACTTTAGGTGCAAAGAAGGGCTAGGAAGCTAATTTGAAACTGCTGCTTTAGACAAATGTTCATCTAAAAGGCTTAAAGTTAAGCATTTATACTTAATGTGTTCTTAGCTTGAAACACAAATTCATGAAATTTTTTAAAGGTTTTCAGATGTGCAGCTACATATGAGTCTAATTAAAATTCAAATGACTGCTTTGTAACTGCTCTGCATGTACTAATGAAGTACATTTCACTCTGAACCCTTCAGAGGAAATATTTAAAATGCTGAGCTCTAGGGGACTTGGCAGAACATGCCAGCTGTGTAACCTTGCAATGTTCAGTTTCCCAGGGTAAGGCAGCAAGCCTGAAGCTGCTGGGGTCGTGCTTGCACTGAACAGACAGCAGCTGTAACTTTCATCTGACATGAATGTACCCAAATAACAACTCCTACCTCTAAATATTTTGGGTTTCCTCTATGTATCATGTATTATCATGTATTTATGTATTATCTTTCAAGGACTTACTGTATTTTATTACAGTCAGTGCATTTGATGAAGACAAATAATCTGTTTGCAGTCCTTAACACCTAGTCCCAAGATTATTTAAGGCTGTACACTAAATAGCGAAAAAGACAAACCCAACCACCAAAAGCCATTAACTGTGCTTTTGGGTAAGGGCACTGCTTTGAACAGAATGTTCAAAATGCAAATAGACAAACCCATAATGCAATGATAGCAACTCTCCTTTTTGACAGGAACAGTATTAAAAAGGTTAGGACTCAGAAAACAAATCACAGCAAACTGGCAGATTTTTCCAAGCCTCTAGAAAACTGACCCAACAAATTACAGGACTGTATATCACATACCTGACTTTCTTCAATCATGGTCTTTGTGTCACAGCCATATCTCAGGCAAGATTTTTCAGCATAATATCCACTTCTTTTTACATTTTAATCTTTAAATAATGAGAGGCCTAAACAGTTACTGGGATATATAGTTATAAAGGAAAACTGACGTAATTAGATTTTTCAGGTTTTCTTCACATATCTTAGACCAGAAGTGGTATTACTACATCTGTTCTACCAAAAAAAAAAAAAAAACAAAACAAAAAAACCCACCAACCAAAAAAACCACACACCTCAAACAAACAAAAAACCAAAAACAAGTTAAAAAACCCCTGTAAAAACAGATTTAAAAAAAAAAAAAACCAGACACATCATATGTGGTTTTGTAGACATTTAGAGCTTGTTTGTTTGTTTGTTTGTTATTAACATACATTTCAATCATGAAGAAAGTTGCAAACTACATACTTGACTGGAGAAATTACAACTTACGGGTTTTTTGCTAAATTGCATAAATTATACAGCTTTGGTTTAAGTTTCTTGAATGGATGGCTTATGTCACTAATAGCATGAACCCCAGAATATTAAAAAGAAAATGAGCATTTTGAAATTTGTTTTGCACTGTTTAGCTGGCAACATTCATAGATGATGTACACATAGATATCATAAGTACTACTCTTTCATTCAGTGCCATCACTTGGAGTATTATCATCAACTAAACTTACCTACAAAATTACTTTGGCTCTATACCATACACTCTACCAGCATATTTAGGAATTCAGAACTTTCCTTGGGAGGTTTTTTCAGGTGCTTTATCGACAACAGTCTTACGTATTTATAAAATATATTTTGAAAAGAAAATCCCAAGTACCCATGGTATTAAAAGTCTTATAATAAAACTCCATTGGTTCTAAATAACTAGTATTAGGCATGCAGAGTCATCCCCAAAAACAGAGAACTGGTTCATAACAATGTCATACTTTTAAAAATATTAAATAAGTGAGCGTGATTTCAAAAGAAACTCTCATTCATGAATGTACAGTTTGAAGATAGGAAGAAGTTGTAATTCCAATTTGGTAGCAAATAATGCCTTATTAAGCTAAAATTCAATGTATTGGAAACTCAATGGGAACACAAGATTTGATAAAAATTATTTCTGTAATATCGAATTAATCCATTCCTGTGTGAATTTAAAATTCCAAATATCTGTTTCAATGGGAGATATGATCTGAAAAACAGTAAGGTTTCATAGATTGGATCTATTATTATTACACTGTTTAGCCTGTGGTGACCAGCTTGATATCACACACTTTGTTTCCTTTTTAAAAACCACCTGAGTTACAGGTGACAGTATAAGTATACTAAACTGGATTGTTATGCCTATAAAAATGCCCACAATTTTCAGCCGATATGAAGCCATATTTCTGTTGCTGCTTTACAGCCACGGAGATCTGACAAAGTGTTTTTCACAGTCATATTCATTTTAAATTATTCACTTTCCATCTCAAGAAATAAGCAATAAGTCTGTTAGTTTCGACTAAATGCAAGGATCACAATCAGATCTGATAGATATAGCTACCAATCTGCATTTAGGCTTTAAATTTACATAATATTTACAAGAAATAAAAACTTAATTAGATATACATAAATAATAAAGATAATATTTAAAATATTGTAAACCATATGTTGCATAAAACTACATACAATGTTGTGAAACACACTGTTCTTATTTACATTGCTTCTATGGAGCGTTTTACTGGGAAACAATGATTCACTGAAAAAAATACTTTCTGATCTACACCTGTGAAGACTTCATCTACCTGTGTCTAAATTATGTATGTCAAATAGGGCAAGTAATGTGCAAGTATGCATAAATTCTCTTCGCTTAAATTATTAAAGTCGACAGTCCTAGTGCAAGTCTGCTAAATGGAATCCTCTGAACATAAGATTACATAAGATTAAGTGCCATCTTTACCATTAAATGGGAATATTAATTTTGGCAACATGACACAAATGCAATTAAAATGGGCTTGGAGGTGCAGCTACAAAGCAATAAAAAACTTCTTTTTTGACTTTTTTAGATGGATGAAATGGAAACATATGTACAGAAATTAGTGACAGTAATTATTAAAAAAAGGAATCCCACCAACCACCTTACTATAAGGCAAATTCACAGGATGATCCACTGTAAACACAAACAAATAACACTGATCTGATTCATCAGAGTGAGTCAATTTTTTAAAAACTCTCTATTTCATTATGTCATAACTGCTCAAAATCATCTGCATGCATCCATATGTTAATGGACACCATGTGCTTTTTTATCTATTTGGATTTACACAATCAAAAACTGTGCACATCACAGTTACTGTTTCTCAGCTGTCAGAAAGAGTTTCAGACTCAGTCTCTCTGGAGACAGATTATTTGCCTTGGCCACTGAGAATATATTTTCTGTAAAAGACAGAAAAAGAAGGCAACCCTTGCCTTCAGATCTTACACTCTGGAAGACAAACAGAGAACAGAGTTTTTCTCCTAGGGGCAGTCAGAGTACAGGAGTTCAGGCCAACGTCCCACCATTCCAGATGACACCCTTGTCCAGAAACATCCATAGAGAATTTGACTGCTGGCATGGAAACAGCTTGCATAAATATTAAGGAATCATACTTTTCACATAGCCTTGCCTATGCCAGGTATAACCTTCTCCAGTCCCCTCCTCCATTGTCCACTTCTCTCTAAGCATAGTTACCCCACACATAGTTTTTATCAGTCCTTTTTAATGATGTAAAGCAGTTCTCTACCTCAGGGCTTAATGAAATTAATATCAGTTTACCACCTGCCACAAAAACAGCAAAAAAACCCCAAAACCTTATGCCATTTAGAAAAGTATAATTCAGTTTTCAGTGTTCTGCTGTGCAATGGCTCACAAGGGATCAAAACCATATTTTTGACTGACCAGAGCTGAGTATTTTTCATTCTGCACCATAGACAGGAATAGTTTTCCAGAGCTGTTAAAACAGTTTGAGCTTGGTTTTTTTTCAACAATCTATGCATTATTTAAGTCTAAAAAAAAATCACTTCACTAGCAGAAAACATAATCTTTTAACAAATGGACTTCCTCATACTACCAATCTGTTTATATGTAGAAAGCAACAACTTTAATATTCAAATGTAAAGAAACAGATCTCACTAATCTTGAGGAAAGTTAACTGATCATAATTTTGTTTTAATAAAAGGGATGGTCTCCCACACAAGAAATAAATCTAAAAGTACAGGAACAATGATGAAACAAAATTACCTATAGACAATTGTCAGAAAGGAAGTTTACAGGTGTGCTGGTTCTGGTTGGGGTAGAGTTAATTTTCTTCACAGTGGCTGGTATGGGGCTGTGTTTTGGATTTGTGCTGAACACAGGGATGATAACATAGAGGTGTTTTTGTTATTGCTGAGCAGGGCTTACAGAGAGCCAAATCCTTTTCTGCTTTTTGTTGTGCCACACTGACAAGAAAGTTAGGGGTGCATGGAAGCTTTGAGGAGACACAGCTGGGAAAAGTGACCCAGATTGACCAAAGAGATATTCCAGACCAAATGACATCACGTGCAGTATATAAAGTGGAGGGAAGAAGAAGGGGAGGCACCTTTTGAGTGATGGTGTTTGTCTCCCCAAGTAACCATTGCATGTGATGGGGCCATGATCTCCTGGAGATGGCTGAAAACCTGCCTGCCCATGAGAAGCAGGGAACTAATTACTTCTTTTGCTTTGCTTAGGTGCACAGGTCTTGCTTTTCCTGTTAAACTGTGTTTATCTCAACCCACAAGTTTTTTCACTTTTAACCCTTTCTCCCTGATCCCACTGGTGGGGGATAGAGTGAGCGACTGTGTGGAGCTTGGCTGCTGGCTAAGGTCAAAACATGACAATGGGGCTTTTGCCATTTTTTTCTGACACCCATCTCTTATTTACTTCTTCTTACTTAAGAAATTAAAATTTACGCTATAGACTTGACAAAACTTGCTGAAGAAATAATTGCATGAGATAAGGAAACTAGGCATTTAAAATTTTGTCTTCAGCATATCTTCTTTGGGTTTTGTTATTCTTGCTGCTGAATGTTGATGATTTATATATCTAATATTGTTATACACTTGAAACTTGTAACTTATTCATAGAACAAGATCCATTTTGAAACAGATCTGCTTTGAAATGGGTAGAAATTGAATTATAAATATTTTTCACTTGATCTACTACACCTCTACAGATGAGGCAGTCATGTGTTTATCTCAGACAAGCCTGACAGTTTTATATTCAGGACTGTCTCCTATTAATGAAATGACACATAATTTTGACCTGATGTCTTGCTTATCTGTTATTTTGCTCTTCAAGATGAGTGGTCAATTTGAGAAACCTGCAGCCTTGCACTAAGTCAAGACCTTTTCTGCTCCTCAACTCACTCCACCAGCGTGCAGGATGGAGGTGCATGAGTTGTGCCTGTAATTCAAACACTACACTTCTGTTTGCATTAAAGTCCATCACAACCCCATTGTAACTGGAAAATGGCTATTAAGACATGCATAGAAATTTTTTAACAGTCCCAAGAACTCTACTTTTAAATTATCACATGCCTCTTCAAATATTTCCTATGTTCCTCCTTATATAATGCAATAGGAACATTCTATGCATACAGACATTAGGAAGAAAAACATTTTTATTTACTCTTATTTATAGTCAACTTTGGTTTAAGGATTTGATAATTTTATGGCTCCCTCGGTATTTCTAGCTAAGAATGAATTCAGATGAGCTCATCCTGACAACTGTCAGCCCTTAAAAATTAAAACACAGATGAGCTGCATGGGCTTTCTTTTGTTTGCTTTTTTCCACCCAAGTTCATGAAGAAAGAGCAGAATACAGATTGCTTCATAAAACAAGGAGAAAAACCAGTATCAGCAAACAAGCATAGAAAACTGATATGAAATCTCCACTGCATTCCTTAAAGATAAGAATATTCAGGAGTTTTAGATGAGGAGAGAGAGACTGTGGATTTAATACCCAAATTTACTGAATGATAATAAATTCATTAAATAGATCTTTCAGGCCTCACAGACAATGAGCACTACAACCACTTCTATCCTAGAACATTTTTATTGTTAAAAAGATTCACTTAAAACGGAGCAGCATGAATTACTTCATCAAGATCACTGCTATTATAATGAATCATTAATATCCTAGTGAAAAATTTATTATTATGAATAATACATTCTGAATGATGAGACAGAAAATGAAGCATTACTCTGTGAAATATCAGAGAGAATCAAAGTGATGCTGTGAAAGCTGGCAAGATAACCATCATTTTTCATTCTAAATCTTTCTAGATGTCTTTCCAGATGCTTTACCTTTATTATATTTTCTCATCAAATATTTACATTTTCACAGAAGAAGAAAACAAATATGTTAAGCAATGGTCTTCCCTTTCTACGAACAAAATGTCCAAGTATATCCATTACCTTGTCCACTATAATCAGCTCTGCCCTCAGGGTGCCCATTTGAATCTTCACAATATTTATTTGAGCATATATGATGGTGAAACAAAATCCCTTCTTTGCAATAAATAGCAAAGTTATTTTTTCAAACTACTCTATCTACTGCATATATATGAGAGTTAGAGGAGACTTAGATAAAGTGTCAGACGAGGTAATTTTGATACTTGCACTATGCTCAGAGAGACAATTAGGTCTTAAATTTATAATCACTTCAATGTAAATGCCACAAAACAAAAACCTACCACGAACAGAATAATTGCTTTCTTTTCTGTGGAGTTAGAATCAGAGCAATCAACTTGTCTTTGAGTTGCAGTACACAAAAGTTGCATTGTGGTTTACTATAACTGAGTTCAGACAAGAAAAATAACAAGCATATTATTTGAGATGGTATTCTGCAGCTAACAAGTTTTAGCAAGTGAACCCAAAACAGAAAACACAGCATTAGAGCTCAGCCAAAGGACAAATGAAAAATTAAAGGTTGAATTGGGATTAAATATTCTTTGTATTATTGATAGATTTGATTTTTCTATTCTCCTTGACAGATTTGTGTATATTACATCAAAGCAAGCAATGTTACAACTATCTTTGCTTCATGACATGCAATGACAATTAGAAGACTCAGTGGTACCTTAGAATTTGATGTGGATTCCAAAAAGCAAAGCCTGTTGCCAAATCCTTCTGCAGCAAGGCACAATTTCTGTTGCTCCTTGTGAACAGTTGCAGTGCACTGCAGAACCACTTCATCATCCTAAAAAAATAAAAGCAAAAAGAGAACTAGGGTTATGCTTCTGACACAACAAGACCTGTGGAAGCTTTAAGAAAATCATTATTAAATGCACAAACTCTTATCCCTGAACACAAGCAGAATCAAATCCCAGCATAATTTTTATTGTAAGTTGTAAATGTGGGCAAATCAATTAAAATAATTATAATAACTGCCTATGTGCTTTTCCTGTCTGCTTGTCCTTGTCCAGAAGTCAGAGAATGAGTTTTATTTTAATTACACCCAAAGCACACAGAAACTGATATTTCTTTGATTAGGTTGATCACACAATGCAAAGAAGTGGCAAAGCTTAAAAATCAATTAATTGACAGGTACTATATACATTTGAATTAACTTCTTTGTGTATACATCACACATATTCTACCTAGTGCAACTTGCTTAGAAGGTTGTAAAGAAATAAGTAAACAAAATAAAAAAGGGGTCTTTTCTGTCTTCAGAGTAATTTTGTATATATGCTTCATAACTTGGGCTTTTTGCAGTAAGCTGAAAAGTAATCTTTGTACAATCTTGTGCAAATAAAGGATTTTTCTTCCAAAAAAACTAGTGCCTACTCGCTGCTGCACCTTGTAAAAGCCATAGAGAGAACTGCCCACAGTTTCCTAACAGGAGGGGGTGTGGTGACTTGCTGTGACTTTTGTGACGAAGCAAGACTTCGTGATGGAAGATAATAAAAGTATGATGACTAAGCAGGGTGCTGAAGCTTATTAGAGAAAATACTGCTGCTATCTTATACTGAGTTTAATAGACTTTTATGAACTTGCCAATTAAGTGTTCTGTGCTTATCCTAATGTGCAGGCATACAAAGAGAGGCAGGAAATACCCAGAAATTAAAAGGGAAAATGAGTTATTGGGACAGCTGTCCCATAGCTCTGCTCCGTATAGCAGAGGAAGGATAGTCTAGGAGGAACCAATGATATCTTGCACACAGCAAAGCAAAAAAGTGCATTCCTTAGTCCTTAGTATGTATTAACCAAAATTTCATGGGACTAATTCCTTGTAGTAACAGTCAAAGGAGATCTTATCAGTGAGCCTCAAAAAGCAGACGTAGACCCTTATTTAAATCCCAGATCTTCTAACTAATACAACCATCAGCTGGAGAATCTCTGCAGAAATATGGTTCAAGTTAAAGAAAGAAAATTTAATTGCAATGAATCTATTTTCTAGCAGAGATTTTCTGTTTGAGAATAGAAAAAATAGCATCTCCCTGTGCATTCTGCCAATTCATTTATGAGTTTCCAATAATAAATTTAAAATGAGTTATTATGAAGAGGCCATATTTAACACTGTAAGTAAAATGCAATAAATAGAACAATAAAACTACAGGATGAAGCATGCAACTGGAAGTAGAACAGGCTGAGACTACAAAAATGCTTGCATTAAAGTAGGAACATTTACCAAAAAAGAGTTGTTCTAACAGGCAGCTTGCTACATAGGGACATTCAGAAAAGTTCATCAAATTAAATAAATGCCTGAATTTAAAGTGAACTGAATAATTTGAAGCCACCTGTAAACACCCATCCTGAATTAAGCTAGCTTTTAATTTGGTTTTATTTACTTCACTCAAATAATTAAACTAGACTAAATTAAAGTGTACTTCGTTCTGAAAAGAACAGGAGCTTACATAGAATTTAATCACTCAAAAAGATTAATTCCTGTTACCTCTTTTAATTGTTCCCATATAGCAAAGGTAACCGTAGGTAAACCAATTTTCCTCGTACACCTGCAACAGTGCCCATGCTGCAATCCACAGTCAATTGTAGAGGTAAAAAGTAATAACTGCTTCCATTCAGGCATTAAATTCAGAAAACGTAACACATGCATACGTTTCTGGGGAAGTTCATAATGTAAAATCATAGTTAACAAAGAAAAATCCCCGAAGGCAAATTTCAAGGATCAAAAAGACCACACATACAGACCTAACAGCTTTGCTGTGTACTCTTTGTAAAAGTAACACCATCTATTAAAACCCAGAGCACTTGGGGGGGACAGTGAGTGGTTGGTTGTGTTTATCTTTTAAAGCAGTAAATTACTATTTCCTAATCTTAATTACACTTGGTTCAAATAAACGTTTCTTTCCACGTTAAAAATAGCAGTGTTAGATTGAAGCTATATAAATACATTCTCCTTCCTCTTTCTCTTCCTAGCCCTTCTTCCTGAAGTACCCACACCAGCAGAATGGAAATTTCAGTAACCCTGTCACCATCACACATTGTGCTAGAGTTGCCTCCAAAAAGGGTGACTAGAGAAGATTCTAACATTGTACCTCCACAGCCAGAAGCAGACAACACAGTAATGCTATTTCCTACTGAAATGAATCACCAATTTTATTTTATACAGCCCCATTTTCAACCATTGTATGCTAGGTTTTTAGAGAACATCTGAAAAGTGTTCTACATAGTCCATCTACGAAAGTTATTCTATGCTGACAGCAGCAAAAATATAAGTTGGTTTGGGGCAAGTCCCTGACACACTTAATTTTAGTTAATGATCTAATGTATCATACACTTCCCTGCAAACTACATGTCTAATGCAGATGCTGACTGTTGGAGGATTAAGAACAAGAAATTAGCAACCGCTAAATTTCCTGACACACAAACTTTCTGCATTCATTTTGCAAACATCTTCCCCTTCTTTCTCTGTGCAGCGTACAGCACACATGGATGATTTTGTTACATACTTGGAACACAAAAAATGATGCTTTATTAATAAATGCTTACAAGTTCATGAAAATCGATCACCCGCCCATGCCCTTTCCCAAAGTTTATTTCTGGGTTTTCAGGATATGTTCATTAAAACAGACTCAATTTCAAGTCCGTTTTGCTACATTTTCTTCGTTTTCTATGGAGATGGTCACAAGAAATCTTCTCTTAACTCAGGGCACAGAGTCACAGTGTTGTGGAACTTCTTGTTCTAGTCCAGGTGGTGTTGAAACAATTGGCACAGAAGGTTAAGAAAGATCCAACGCTAATCTCAGATCAAGTCAAAGGTAATTACAGATAATGATGTGTCACACACAAAGTTCTAAGTTACTTTGCATTTCTGTGCATATCATTAGAGAAATGCCAAACAGAGGCTCCACCCTAGACTCAGTTTCCCAACATTTACTGACCATCTGTGCAGAAAATTCCTATAGATATTCAACTTGATTGTGTTGCAGAATTATATTAAGATACATTATTCCATTACGTTCCTTTAAAGCAGACTGGTTAGTTGGGAAGCATCTCAGCAGTGTCTTTCTAAACCTGTTTTCAAATCAGCAAATTATATGCATCTCCAGTACCAAGAGGGATAAAAATGCGTCATTTCATTATTTGAAGTCACACCACCAACGAGACCTTCACTGAAGGTCACTTTGCTCTTATATGAAGAACACCACAATGTGCATTGTACCAAATATCTATTAAAGAAGAATATCTTTCAGATATTCTGGCATCTTGAATTATGAGATGTCTCAAACTGGTTCATTCCTTCCAATTATCTTCTGATATTAGATCATCATAAATTTTCCTGTCATATTAGAACTGATTAAAGTAATTTATATTTCAAAGGGCTGTAATTGTAGCCTTCAAAAGTTTAGCAAATACATCAACTCTCCTCACACATGACTGAAAATTCAGGGGGGTAGAGGCAATGCAAAGCTCCTGACAATAATATTAATGCCTTTTAAACATATCTACAAATGTTGAGTTATTTAATATCACAGTAAACTAAACACAGACAAACATTTGAGAGTTCAATAAACCAACTTCAAGCACAGATGTTTCATGCAAAAATGTAATCACTTGTACAAATTTTTTATTCACCTGGAGTATAAACTCTTGGACAAACAGTGTTTTAAGACATGCAGAAGTCTGTGCATATCTGTGCATAGCTGCACTGACAATATGAAGTGCACAGCCAAAAGAAGAAAGACTAGTGTTTTACTGCACAGTTATAGGTCTTTGTAATAGATCAAGATAAGATGTTTTAGTAAACATTAGTGTGTCTCTATCATTTTCCATTAAACAAGTTTAGTATATACTTGATCTCATTGAAATGCAAATAAAACCCAGTATCTGTATTCTGCAGTAACTAGCAACTCTATTTGATTTAAAGTTCATATTCAAAACAGCCACAACAGATAAAGATTAGACAAAATAGTTTTGAAAAAGTTTCAGTACAGTTTGGAAGAAAGGGCAATAGCACAAGCATGAAATCCCTGCAGTCTTTTCCATTGCCAGATATTTTTGCTACTCTTGTTTTACTGATTAATCATCACTTTGATAAACATCTGCCTGTTTCCTCCATGAGAACTGGAAAATTTTACTATTTCCATCCCAATTCCCTATCACCATAGCAGCTTTCATTAGTAAGTCCAAAGACACTGCTTTGTCTTCTATTTTTCCAGGGTCTGGATGCACAAAAAGAGATATCTAGAGAGCAAGGGAAAGTAGGTGCCAACAACCACACAGATTCTGTGCACACAGTTGTGCTGAAGCTTATTTTCAAACGCACAAGGAAAGGTCAGACCAAATACATACAATGGGGCACAGTTCAGGTGTATTATATTTACTGCAGCTAAGACTGAATTTAACTCAGGAAGCTGTTCATTTAGTTTAGATACTTTATTAGATGATTCTTCTGTCCTTCCTTGTTCACCCTTCAGTTCGCAATCAGAGCTGCTTCATAACACCAAGGAATTTGGAAGTGCAGTAATCCCCATCCCAAAAATGTGGATGTAAGGAGCAAAGATGATGCTACCTTGCCACAGTAACAGAGTATGGCAACAGGATGACAGAAATGGTGCTTGCAATGCTCAGTTGACTGATAACCTGAGTCAAAAAGCTATTCTCTTCCCCAAGTCTGAGGACTGAAGACAGGATTAGAAAGCTGAGGCTGCTCAGCCTGGAGAAAAGGTTGTGTGGAGACCTCACAGCAACCTTCCAGTATCTGAAGGAGGCCAGGGAAGCCAGAGAGGGACTCTTTGCCAGGAACTGTAGTGATGAGGCAGAGAGTAAAGGGTACAAACTGAAAGAGGGGAAATTGAGGTTAAACATTAGGAAGAAATATTTTACTGTTAGGATGATGAGACCCTGGAACAGACCCCAGCCCTGGCAGTATTTAAAGCCAGGCTTGATAATGCCTTGAGCATCCTAGTCTAGTGGGAATTGTCCCTGTCCAGGGTGAGAGGGTTGGAACAATCTTTAAGGTCCCTTCCAATCCCTTAACATTCAATGATTCTATGAAATGACCTTGCAGAAGGCACTGTGCAGCTAAAGCTACCACAGCCAGCCATATACAGTGCTTTAAGATGATGAGCAAGAACCATCTTGGAGTAATCCATTAATCCTGATAAATCCTTGTGTTTCAGCCAGAACACCAGTTCATAGTTTTAAAGATACTGTATTTCCCAGCACAAAGATATTCTGCTCTGTGTCATGTCAGATATCTGTGCTGACTTAAACAACACAAGCTTTTGATAAGCACACTACTGTATTATTCTGATTTTTCAAGTAGCAATTTGAAAAATTCAGGTAGATGTTATCTATGTCACAAAGCCCTACTTATTTTTAAACATCCAATTTTGAAAAGCAAGGACAGTTATTGATTAAAAAGAAGAACACAGCAGATTTATAACAATATCTATTCATGAAGGGCTATGTAATTCTTGTCATAAAATCTTTATACTCAAAGATACTAAATAAATAAATGAATGATTTAGCAGAGGACCCAGTGACTATAAAAACCCCAACACTCCCCCTTAATAGCACCCTAGCATTTTCTACAGCTAAAATTACTCCTGAAGCAAAAAATACTGCCTCTAATAGCCATAAATTGTCAAACTGCATCCTTAGAACTGCATTCTGGAAGACTAGGGAAGAGCATGGGCTTGCTCACTAGGTATAATATTAAAACACCAAGTTCTCAAGCTCCTTAATAGCACTTTCATTTGCAGCAATTATTTGACTGCTCTATGAAACACACTCAAATCTCCTAAGATTACATGCAATATATACTACCCAGTCAAGAAGAAAGGGCATTTTCTTATGTCAAATGTGGATGTATGTTATGTTCACATACACATTATGTGGGAACATGTTACATTCCCACAAGAATGTTTTGACTATGTGTATTTTTCCAAAAACACCAATTTCAAGTTATGGCTGAGGAAAAACATATATGTACATACATATGCATATGTATACGCAGAAGTGTTTTTGTCATATTGTTCACACGTACATGCACACATATATTTCCTTGTAATAGACAACATTACTGTGTCCTATTAAACCCTGAAAATTGTTACCTCCCATGTAAAGTCAGTTCTGACTAATCCTTAACCTTCTCAATGTTAATTCTATTAAAGAACTACAATTGTCTGGCAAGTCCCACAGGTGGGCATTATCTACAGTACAATAGCTGTTAGTACCTCTTCAACATGGGCATAATTGGAATTTAAAGGAGGGAGTCTTTGCTGTGGCATCTTCCTGGAAACCTGATACTTGGTGGGTCATTTGGTTGTTTTTTTTAAATATTCATCATGTTTTATTTTATTTTTTATTCTGCACATTGTAGTACTTTTTTCATCATTATGCACACTCCTATAAATTCTAAATTCATTCATATCGTAATGGTTTAGTCAAAAGATAGGACTATCATTTTGGAAAAAATGGGGAGTCAAAAGATAGGAAAGACTGAATCTTTTTTTTCTTTTCTCCACTCTCTGAGAATGCAAAATATATTTTCCTGCTGTATGTCATTTTCCTGTTTTTAAAACTATCCCATTACCAACTCCAAGTGTTTTATTTTGACCATGCAAGAAAATCACAGTATTGGAGCTTTTACTCTTGCAACAACCCTCTGCAGGAAAAGGTGAAGATAAATAAAGTAGCAATACACCACAATTAATACATTTATTTAGAAACACTGTGTGTGCTTCAGCCGAAGGTGCCTAAACTCATCACATCAACTATAACATTTGCATTTCCCTTCCATTTAATGACAAAAACAACCTTTTTCAAGTATTTGCCTTGATTTTAAATTTTATGCGTGATATTTCACTCCTCTGCAGAGAATGCAACAAATAACAAGAGGTATTAATGATTTAAATAATTTGCAGTGCTCTTTGCAATCTGACTCATTATACATAATTATCTTCCTTAAAGATATAATGCTGACTCTGTTTCTACTGTGCTCTGACAATACACCAATTCTGAAACTGCCTAGAGAACAGAGAATGTCACATTTACAAAATTCAACATTCAAAGGTTAAACCTGGTAAGTTATGCTTGTACATTCAAACTCCTACTGCTGTTTGATATGACAAATACTGCAGTTAGTGGAATGTTTCCTTGACTTCCATAGGCTATAAATCAGGACCTCAGCACAGACTTTAATTTAATATCTCAATTTTTAATGGGTTCCTCAAACTCCACATAGGCAGAGTTCTGCTTCACTGCATCCCATTTACTGTTCAACTGTGCAACTGAACCGTGCAATGGGAATAGGTGCCACACATACTTTAATCTGCTCTGTAGATTTACAAATAGAAATTTAGCCAATACAAACTGCTTTCTGAACCAGCAAAATACTTCTTGACTTACAAAGTTCACTTCAACTTCCCTTTGCCTTGCTGAGATTCGCACTAGATTACAGAGTAGAAGTTTGTAAGTCCTGTGTGATATCAAACACAAGACTCAGATAATTACAGGCAACCATAGGCTAACAGAATAATAGGGTCCACAAATCAATCCCCTAAGATGACCCTAGGCATCTGAGCAGCGAAAAAAAAAAAGTAAAATCAAAAATCAAACGTGATTTTTTTTATTATTGGCATCTGAGTAACACACACAGCACACTTTAAGTCTCAATAGAAGCTCCACTACTACTACTTGACCCAGAATCCTTTTCTTGCTTTGCTTTAGAAGGCAAAACCTACAACAGAGAAGTCAAGTAGCAAATTAAGATGGTGGTTTTGCTTCCCCAAATCCCTGCTGACAACAAACAGAAGCCTTGGCCCACAAAATTTATGAAACACCACATACATTACCTGCAAGAACTGCGATCAACAGAGATTAAATAGCTTTTCAACAATTGTATAGAAGACAGCAATAGAACAAACACTCAGAGAACAGCATGACTTAACTGCTAACTCTATTCTTGACTGATCAACCAGTGCCTTCAACAAACTACCCAATTTTGAAATACCACCAAATTAGGACAATGACGCTAGCACTTCTGACATCTGAATGCAAAGGAGGATTGTGACAGACATAAGAAAAGACCCCAAAGTTCTGATTACTGTATCTGAGCTTGAACCACAACTCTACTATTTCCTTGGTAGCAGATCACCACTGCAATAGTATGTTTCAGCCATTTTGATGCTTTGTTTTGAATAAGGGAAGGAGAGAGTTCAAAAAGACAGATGATACTGATACCTAGAGGAAAATAGGAAAGATCCAGCAAAACTGGTGGGATGCGGTATGCTTAGATTGTAAGAAAACTTGGCAACAATGGCATTTTTGTCACTAAAACATGGAATAGAGGACAGGTAATACTGTTCCTCAGTGCATTAAGGAAATAAGTATTAGAAAGGGAAAAGTGTTCTGAAAATGAAGCATTTTTACAGACCAGTTTAGAAGCTTCATCATTATAAGACTACAAAAACTGCTCAAGAAAACTTCTTTCAGGATGATTTATGCATAGCTGAACTTGTCTTAGGATGAGAAGAAGAGAGATGACTTTTCTGGTCAAACAATTCTAAATGGCCTGAGCACATTTAATTGTACAAGTTTTAGTTTCATCCTGTAGGAGGAGTAATTTCACAAGAATTCAACCTTATTCCAATGGAATTCTCCTTTGAGAAAGAAAACCCCATGCAGAACAGATGGAATTCCAAAGGACCAGATTCGCTGGTAGTTCTCAATACAGTACTATGAAGCAGGCTGCTAGTACAATAACCATGTTACCTCCTCCTCCTTCCCTAAAAAGCTCTAACTTAGTCATCAAAATAATTTGCAACATTACAGCAATGTCATGGCAATCTGCAGTACTAAAGACACGTGGCAGTAAAAAAAAAAAGAAAATCAAACCTGAAGAAAATAACCAATCTTGAGTCACACAGATTCATATTCTGCACTTGTCAGAGAAAGTCTTCACTAAAGAACAATGATATAAAGAGCCTGTCAGAAAGCAATCACTAAATAACAAGGGAAAAAGCTTGTTGCACACTACTTGGCCAAGCAGAGTTTATCTAGGAGTTGTGCTTCAACACCACACTGTCGCCAACACAGAGCTCAACCCAGTCTGTGCATTCCACAGCCACACAAGGGAAATGAAGGGTGTGACCAGAAGGCAGTGAACAAACAGAATGCACAGCTCCAGCACACACAGGTATCAAGTGCACCTTCCCTGCTATGAGAAGTGCTCCATGACAAAACAAACACAGCACTGGCTTTGGTCTGGCTGGGCACTGAGCTGTGCTATCGTAGATGACTGTAACCTGCAGCTGCACATGCTACTCACCTCCTCAAACAACTTACTAGTGATAGCAACGTGCACACAACACTGACAGCAGATGTGCTACCTACATATAATCTAAAAGCTTCCTCTTCCAGCTCTTTATCCCACCAAGTCATCATGAAACTGTGTCAAATTTGGTTTCAGCATTCAGAGGCCTTGTATATGTACATGTGCTAGCATGCTCTTGATTGACTTCTACTAAAAATGTGTCTGCAAATGAACATATTCCCAAATTAGATGGTTCATTGTATTATTTCTCACCAATCAGCTCCTGTAATCCTACAATCTTTAAAAAATGCCAAGTTCAGCTGTCAGTGTCTAATAATAAATTTGTCTGTCACCATAGTTAGCAATGGCTAGCTCTACATCTGACACAGTTGACAGACAAGTGGTGGAAAACATCTGTAAGAAAACATAGATACTAAATTAAAACATCTGGTGAGCTTATTTCAGCTTCTTAACAGCCTTAGTATCTTAAATTTATCTCTGACGTAACTGCACCTATTTTTAGGAATTTGATAAGAATCCATTGTATTACAACCTCACTCACTAGTTCCAGGCTATGCCTCTTCTGCACTCAAAGGTGTGATTACAGCATGGGAGATCTCTATGCTATATTTGATTTTGCTGGTGTGAATAACAGTAGCAGTAAAGATAGAGGTGAGAGCATGCTAGAAAAGGTGCCCACAAGATTTTGCAGCCAAACACAAGATTATATCTATTGTCTGAGGTAGGAAGGTAGAAAACTGATTCTAATAAATATCAAGGACTTTATAACCCCACAGCACTCACAGCTAATAAATCCCAACTCTCTCCAGTATCTGAAAATGATGTATCTGAAAATAATCACAGAAGGGTTTTCATTTTACAATGCTTTTCTGAGAAATACCTCATTAATCTCACCTGGAAAACAGAGGCACATGTTAAAGTAAATAATTTTCTCAAGGCTACAAAATACTGAGACTCAAACTGAACAGACACATTCTTTGCTGTATGTTCCTATTAATGAGTTCCAGAGCAAGAAGGCTCTGAGAACACACCTCTCTCATGAACAAGGTTCTCTCACTCCAACTCACGCTGTGAAAACCTCCCCTCTACACTGTCCCTTTCATGCAAGAATAGATGAGAAAAGGCTCATCAGCCCTCAGTCTTGGATTCTGTGAGCAGTCTCAGCTAAGCCAGTAATGCGACCTTCTGCTTGAGTCTGCGCATTCCATCCTAGATCACTTTCTCTTCCCTTCATTTTTATCAGCAGTATTTCTTGAATTATTCCAACTCAGTGCTCTGACAAACTGATATTTTGCAGCTGCCCAATCAATCATGCAACCTTTCCTCTCCAATTCCCAAAGATTCACCTGTCACTGCATTTATTTCTGGAGCAAGGGGAAAGATTCATTCCCACCTTTACCTATTTCAACCATGTAAACCTCTGTCAATATTTCTCCCTGATTTCATTCTGAAGCTCCTGTAATTTATGAGATTAACTCTTTCACTTCACACATTTCCCATAAGATACCTTCTTGTTTCCATAAGTCTACCACCTTTCTGGATTCTTCTTAGACTCATTCCATTTTTAAAAATTCTCTCAGACTACTGTTCACAACTTCTCCTCTGAGCATCTTTGATTTATGACCCATTCTTTCCTGCAGATCATGAATAAAATCATTAAGATGGGATGTGGTACCTTCCCATGAACATGTCCAAAAGGGCTATTCCAATATTCAATCTCTACCCAACTTAAAATGCCAAAAAAGGCCCATTATACAGCTGGAGCTGAATCATACTATGAAACCCCAAGAAATCACTACACTGAAAACCCAGTTCCTAAGCATCTTCACTATATAATCAAGTGCAAAGGAGATTTTAATGTTCTCATTAAAGACACTAGTTGTACCTTCAAAAAAGGGCCCAATATCCACTGTCTCCCAAGAGACCTCCTGCTCAACATTTATCTCTTCTTAACCTGCCCCAACATACCTATTTCTCAAAACATAAATTTACAAAATAAAGACTGAAGCAGTTTTAAAACACTACACTACAAATTTTATATCTAAACAATAATAATTCCTAGATACCCGGAAATAACTGCTTTTGTAGGGACAGTGCAGCTGACAGGAAGAACACTAAACTTACAGAAGTGGCAGATGAATTTCACTCCCAGATCTCCACCAAACTTCTCCTTTGTCAAGTTACTCCCCTGTGCTTAAGACCTTTTCCTCCACCCAACTGGCTGTATTTGTTTAGACTTTTAAAAAAGACTCAACAAAAAAAGCCTCCACAAGTACAGTGCTAGAAAAATATATACAACACAATAAAGCAGCTGGAAGTCTGCTTGGTGATGTTACCTGCAGGGCCCAGAGAACAGGCAACAATGAATAGGTCAGGTATTTCATTCCAAGGCTGCCACTGGCCTGCAGCTACTTTTCCTCTGTTTAGCAGAATTATCAGCGGGTTTGAACAGTTGCAAAATCATAATATTGGAATCTTCCTGCTCTTCTGTTCAACAGGAAGGTAAAAAGAAGCAGCAGGATAAATGGGGACTGATACATTGAAAGAGCAGCGATTAGTGATTTTGACTGAGCTATGTACAGCAGGAGAACACCAGGTACAGACCATCATACTCCCCTGAATATGGAACACTTTTTATGGATTGAGTTTTTAATTTCTTATCTATCCCTGAAAAAAAAATCCATGGCATTTGTCTCTGGATTTCCAGACATCTCCTGAAAAATTCTTCTTCCCAGGTGTACTCTCTGTTATTCCCTGATTTTCTAACCCCACCACTTTAAAATATCTTCAGTTTTAAAAGCCTCTCTGATATCTCCTCTACCTCAGTTCTAATGATGCACACCCTTGGCCACTTTGAGCAGTGGGAAGAAAGGAAGAGACTCTTGGTATCCCTTTCCACATACCCAGGGACATCACTACAAGAAAGACAAAATGCCAAACAGAGGCAACCTGATCTTGATTACATTTAGGAATAAACCACTATACTTAGCACATTGCAGTTTATATGCATATTGTGTGACAAAAATAAAATCATTTCTGTTTGGGAGGAGGTTGTTCTAGCCATACCACCAGCTGTCAGTCAAGGCAGCAGCACTGGGAGAGCCAAGGATGTTAAGCCTGCTAGGTGAGGCTGAGAGGGCCATTTTTTTATTGTCAGGCATTTTCAGTCCTAGTAATGGTACTCAGCTTTACAAGAAAAATTTTATGAGGAAGACATTCCTCAAGCCAGGAACCACAAATCCTGGCTTGAACCACAGGTATTGACAATTCACATTAACTTTACCCCAATTTAGAATCACAGTGGTTACGCTGTTTTTATTCTACAACTTTAATCAAGTTGTATGACAAGCCACACCATTGGAGGCCTGTTTTTTGTGAACTCTGCTTCAAGAAAGATGTTTTAAACAACAGTAATTGGGCACTTTATTTAACTTGCCAGTTCTACTTTTACCTCGCTTTCATGATAAAAAGGGAACTTGAAAAAAAGCACTATTTTGTTTTTAAAATTATGTTTCAAACCAATGTAATGTAATCCATAAAATTGCCCTGATATGTCCTAGGAAAAATATAATTAAGAAAAAAAAAGAACCTTCATTTTATTTGAGACAGCATGACATAGCATGACCACAGAGCTTACCTGGAAACAGCTGCCCTCAGAAGCAGCCCCCAAACTACTGATGTCCCATTTACTCTCTATACTGTAAAAAACCCACATGTATAGGGGCCATAAAGTGACAGAAGTCTTTCCTAATAATAGTAGGAAAGATGCTACATGGTAGTAACAAGCTGTAGTAGGCAAGGTGCTAAAATAATACCAAAATATTTTGACAGGAGCAAAGAGCTCTAGCTGGCCTCGGGGCTTGCTGTTTCTGACATTAATAGGCTACTTCTTGGCAATTCCTGAAATGCTGTGAAATAGGGGATGGGGTGAGGGGCAGATCTGTGTCATACTGAAATTACACATCTCCTGCATCAATACCTTGAAAATCAAAACACCTGAACAGTTCTTATCCTGGCTCCAGCATTTCCTCCTTAAACAGAACATATTTTGTACTTTACACCGAAGCTGGCAGGCAGGACCTGCCAAAGGTCAGATTTCTGTGGCAAAATTTAGGTCCAAATCATCCAGCAGCCACAGAGCCATGGGTTTTTCCAATCATAAGATTTTGCTCTACACTTCACTAAGTGCTATAACTTGCTACTACTCAATCAGTAATTGAGAATATCATAGAATACCTCCTTCAGAGAAGATTACACTATAAATTTTGTAACAATTTCATGGTCATTCCATTTCCATTTTTTGATATGGACTGAAAAATAATTTTAGTATAAAAAGACTGAAAGATTCAGTGCAATAGTAGCATAGGATTGCCAATTTCTGCATAAGAAGTCAAAGCACCCTGAAGTAGAAGACTTGGTTATTAAAGACTCTATGCAGATATTAACAGAATAGTAAGCAAATCCCCAGGCATTCTGTGCTAATCCTGACTTTTGAAATAGTAAAAAAATATGGGTTCCTAAAAGAATTTCTCTTTACCCTAGTTTTCAGGGCACACAATTTTTTCATCATTTATCTCAAGTCCTTCACAGTCTTCCTGTGGAGCTGAACAATTCATGGAAGAGCCACAAGATTCAACTAGCACATTGCATACTGCTAACTTAGAAACATTAAGGAATCATCAGACACACAGGAAAATGGATTTCTATCACCAGGTTCTCAAGCCAGCAGGTAACTCCTCACAGATTTTAATCAGGTGCAGTGACAGAAGGCTGCAGTGAACTATGAGTCCCAAAAATATGTTATTAAGCAGGTGCAAAAATATCTTTCAGGCTTGTGTACATGTGGCAATGTAACATTCAAAGACAGCTTGATTTTTATTTCCTGTTTATTCCCCTGAACAACCTTACCAGCTATTGTACATGAGCCAGCGAAATGGAAAATTATTACCAAGAATATTGAAACAGCAGGAGTATGTTTCAGCGACTTCAACTCTAACTTTCAAATGCTTCAACCTGCAAAATTATGCACAAGCACAAGCTTAAACACTATAAATCACAAATTTATACTTGTATATTCATGTTTTGTTCTTTTTTTTTAATGTGACATGAGATAAAAGATATGTTTCACCCCACTCCCAACTAGGAGAAAGGGCAAAAAAACCAAACATCCACAAATTCTTCCCATGTCTGTTTATACAGTGGAAATAATGTTTTTTTATTATATATTTTTTAAAAACCCTACATATTCCCAAACAAAGAAATGTTAGAAGTAGATTTATCATAGCTGAAAGGAAAAATTCCCAAATACTGATTTCATGATCATATGCTAAACTCCATCTCCCCCATTCTTATTTAGAATAAGAAATTCTGTCATTGCTTCCTCTTTGTTTTGAGAGCACTGGGACAGTAAAAAGCATCATGTTATCACATGAGCTGCATCTGATATACTAGAAGGCCTCCCAAAAATATGTCAGAATTTCTACTAAGGATGATAGAAAAATAAACATTTTTATTTCCAGTATGAGGCTCTATGTATAGCCTATTTTTCACAGGCTGCTCTATATCAAGTGCCACCCTTGCTAAAAATTGCACTATTAGTTGTAAATCAGAGACGTCTGAGAAAGAGAAAAGAACATTTCAACCAGAGAATAGATTTGGTATAATGGTTTCATCTAAGCCAAAGAAAATCAAGGCTGGAACTTTTAATGTTGGGCATTTTTTTTGCTGTTTTTCTTCGAATGTTACATGACTAAAGAGCTCTGTTGAAATATCTTTAAAATTTAACTCTTAATGTAAGATATGTCTAAATCGCAGAATACAATTTAATAACTTGCCTACTTACTACAAAGAGCATCACTTTTCATTACCATTTTTATTCCTTCATGCATTTCAACTGATGGTAACATTTACTGTTAAAACAAAGGCATAATCCACAATCTCACGGAAGTTTTCACATCACCTCAAACACAGTACATGCACATGAGTTCATTTTGGGACACAATTATAGTTCAATCCTTGTCTCCTAAATTCACTGATTAAATTCACTGATTGTTATTTAAACTTTCAAGTATGGCAGTAAAGTTATGCTGACAATCATCAAAGAGACAAAGAACCACAAGTACTTATATGTTTCTTTTGGCTCTACTGAGTCCATCTGGCTCACCGAGCCCCTGCAAACCCTTTAGACTAGGATGCACCACCCTTAAAGCACCTAAAATAATCTCTGCTAGGTCTGTTTAGCTACATCTGTCATTTACAGCTACTCAGCTTCAGCTTCCTTTACAGCAGATGGCAGGAGATGAGTTTTCCAGAAAGCAAGACACCTTGTTTAGGTGAGGTGAATCCCAGTCTTAGCACACTTGTAGTAGTTCATCCAAGAGGCAACAGAGGAACTTTGTCCTTCTACAGAAGACTCTTGTGTTTTCAGTGAAGTGGCAGCATGAAAACTAACTCACAAGTCCTCAAGGCATCAAATGTCAAGAAATTTAGACAAGCTTTGCACAACTATTGAAATAACAGCTGCACCTTAAATAACAACAAATAGCACAGTGTGAACTGGGGCTACACATTCTTTGACCGCCCAGTGCCCTAACCAAATCACAAAAATACCAAGCAAAGAGTATCTCAGCATATTAATTTCAACCTGAATCACATGCAAATCTGGATATTCAAAAGAAACTGTCAGTCATTTATTCCATCTCTACTCACAACCCCTGAGTCCCTGGTCACAAGATCCATTTCTCCCCCATTTTGGTATTAATTTCCAAGCATGTGCAATGCAGCCTTCAGCCCCCAAACAGCTAAGGGTGGCCACAGTCAACATGATGGCAACATGAACAAATCCTGAGGCAGCCCAGGATTTACAGACCTCAGCTAGCATGAACTGTGAGCCAGCCAACTCTCCAGTGCTCTGCCAGCTGCTCCAAAACATTTAGATGAAGCAGGAAAAGGCAATGAAAATTCTGTAAAGAAAGCATAAATTCTGTGAGGCTTTGGCAGTCCAGCTTCCATCCAGCTTGTTGTCTCAGGAAGAGGAATGGAATTGCTGCAGTCAAGCTTTAGGCATCTATGTCCAAGCTAGTGCCATTAGTAAAGAAACCAATGTCAAGAAAAGAAAGAAACTGAACTGAATAGATGACATGAACCCTGCTATACTTCTCATGTTAGGTCATCACTACTAGTTGTCTTCATGTCCAATTTTTATGGGCAGGCATAAGATAATAGAACTGAAGTGCAGGTCAGCAATCACAAATTCTTACAGTAATTACCACAGCAGAAAAGGATATGTGATAAAAGAAGCTGGCAAGCCTGAGGCATGACAGAGCATGCTGTTGGGATTACAGCATACAGACCATGGAACAAGATTTCTGTATGCATACACACACACATTCAGACATACACATGTATCATTATCAAATCAGAATTACTCATAATTAAAAGTTAAAATTCAAGGTTTCTGGTTTTATTTGGCTTCCAGCTCCCAATAATTCCTCTTAAGTAGCGCTAAGACATACAAATTTTGTCTTTTCCTCATACGCTGTCATAAATTTTAAGAATATTAATGGCTAGGTAGAGATTTTCTTGACCCTTGGTGAGCAGGCCATTGATCTCAATTCTGTAAATGTAAAACAAATTGAAAAAAAATCTCTTTGGAAAGAAAGACATAGAGAAAAGGGCAGATAACTTGAACCACAAACTTTTCTTACACGAATACACCTTATTCTCTACTTCAATACTGACCCCATTTTAGGTTCCTCCTAAAGCCTATATTTACTATTAAACTAGAAAGATGGTGAAAATTAAAGGGAAGTGAAGCTTACAGAATGAAATTATACAGGCCTCTTTGTGTCTTACCACCTAAAAACCCTACAGCATGCAGGACTTAAATCAATTTAAAGCAGTAGTTCACTAGCACAGCACAGACAACCCCACTGATCAACCAGTGGCCTTAGTGCTCCAGAAGGGAAATGTTGCTGTGGTTGCCCAAGGAGCTACAAGTTAATTGACAAGACACTTCTCTGCTATTAATAACGTGAATTTATGAAGTATGAAATAAGAAATTCATGTCACCTTATATTTATTTTTTTTTACCTTCCAAGTTAAACTTTTATCCGTTATGACAATCTCTGCTAAAGTAAGCAAAGAAAACTAAAAATATTTATGTACAGGGCAGCACTACAGAAGTCAAAAGACGTTTAGCCATTGTTATCAGTGGGAATTTCTGGTAGTAAAACCACTAGTAGAGAGTCCAGCACAGCAGACAATTAACATTCACACAGTCAAGTATATACTGGAGCACCAAACTACCTGCCAGGAATAAATCTACTGAAACAAGAAGCGATCTACAACACTTGAACACTAGCTGCGCTCTTGTCCCTTCCGCTTCAACCTCCTCAACTCTGGACGGATAAATCCTTCTGTACCTTCCACCCTGAAATCATCACAGCTTCCTGACTGGCTTCGTCAAATCAATAGAAATAAACAGAATTACAAGTGTGTATAGTTTTTCACATAGCTTTTGTTTATTGCAGCTGATGACTCAAACCTGCAGGTTTTGCATTTGAATTGTTCTAAAAGGGGTCATTTTTCTCTGAAATGCTCAAACTTGGTCTTTACTTAAAGAAGAAATTGTAATTATGTTTTTAAGATGACTTTTCAAGACCTGAAAGCCTGAAATCTGTCACACACACTTAACTAGGAAATTAAAAAGCTTATACAGATGTAGTGATAGGAACACTGAGGAAAAGTCACAAACTGCAAAAATAGAAAGTGCACAGATGCTCCAGCTCATTTTTGGCTTTCTCAAGAAATAATTACATTAATAATATATCATTTTAAGACTGATTATATTTATTCTATAGCACGCTGAGAGCTTTCTGGAAGGTGTTGCTTTTGGCAGAAACACACTGCACTATGTCAGATTGCCAATGGTAGGCAGAGCCTAACAAAACCAGAGTTAAATCATTGCTAAAATACGTAACACCAAAATGAGAGTAATCAAGGGCTGCCTTTACAAGACATTTTCTACTAGGAAAAGAGAGAGAGAGAGAGAGAGATTATAATAATATATTTATTTTGGGTTTATTTTAGCAGCTTGATATATATCTTCTGGTGACTGCATCTGTTGCGTTTACCCAGGCAGGTCTACACATCTGTTCAGTGCCATTTAGCAGCTTAAGAGGAGGAGAAAAAAAAAAGGAAGCAAAAAACAGGAGCAAAGTCAACTACAAAAGCAAAATCTGAAGAGTTTCTGAGGACTCCTGGCCTATGTTAGTTTGATTTTCAGTGTTAGACTTTGTTTTGCCAAATATAATACAAAAACATCTGAAGGAAATTACAACTTACATTGGAGGTATCAAACCTGCACCAGAAATGGATTGATTGTTCAGGTAGAATTGTTTGTTATTTATGGCTAAAAACTGTTTCTTTTGAAACAAACTAAAATAATGCATACACCACATAGCTTTTTTTTTAATTACTACAATGGAGTTGAAGTTCTGATTTGATTTGGTTTGGTTTTGATGTGTTCCAGATAAGCTGGGGTTGCTGGGAGACATGGTCCTTCAACATTTGATTCTCTTTATTTTTTACAATTAGATGTGCTATCTAATTTCATTATCAGACTGCAGCTCCTATAACATTTACACAAATACAGAATGCTTCCAAAAGACTTGAAGTGTATATCTATGGGGTTTCACCACTTTGTTAATAAAAACCAAAACAAAATATTTTTAGGCTTCATAGTGCTCTTCTCCAAAACATATGATTCAATTTCTTTGGCCTTATCTCCAAAAACCAAAACCAACTTTTTTCAACTCACTCTCTCATGTTCCTTCCCCTTTTATTCCCAAGTGATGAAACAACAGTTTATAGAGTTCTTGAGACAGAGGAAAAACCAGAGCAGCAAAATTTCCCAGAAGCAGAGCTTAGTAACTGCAATGAATTAAAGATTTAATCGTAGCATGCTGATCAAAAAGAAAACAGATCTTGCAAACCTACTCAGAAGCACAAAGGCAATAAGATTAAATGTTCCTATAAAGCAAATACTAAGAAATAACACAAGAAACTAGTGCTAAAGCTAAATTGCTCTAAACATACAAGCCTTTGTTTTGTCTTCTTCTTATTTGACTGATACTCTTCTCTAAATGTCAAGAAACTATAGTCCATAACTATCAATTCAATTACCATTTCCAAACAGGTAACACGTGGACTGATCTCACTGCATCAGATGTCTTCCTTCCTCCAAAATAACGTATATGTTGGTGCATATAATCCATGCAAGAAGACACCAAAATCTTCATTTCCCCTGCACAGTCACAGCAGGCAGAGCCATGACTATCTTTCCATCAGGCTTGGATCCCTCACTTGCTCCTCAGACAACCCAACTGATGCTCTGTTCTGACTTTTCTCATTAACATCTCTCTGCCACTGCATTTTTTTCTGCACCAGGCTCTCAAAGCTTGTGCTCTTTTGCATCTGAATTACCAAACCCCTCACTTCTCCTGCCTCAACAAATACATTCTCCTTCAACTCCTTACTTGCTAAAGTGAAAATATAAAAACTGTTTCCTTAAACTTTTGCTTTGAGCCTTTGTCACCTTTTTCATCACCTTCTTGCCTCTCCCCATGCCAACTTGTATGTGTATCCTAATTCTGTTATTCATTAGAGACAGTCAAAAAATGTAGTATCTGTCTAAAAAGAAAAATTATTGGGGAGTGGGGTCTAAGAACATCAGAATAGCAAATGACAAGAAAATCACTTTTACATTCAAGAAAATTTCATGTAATTTCACACTTTACCGCCTTCATGTAATTTTTAGGAAAACTCCATACAGCTCAAAAAACCCTTTCAGCACCTTAGTGTGTTACTGAAATCCTTAATATTTATTGGAAACATTTTGTATTAAAAAGCAAATATAAATGCCTAATTCCTATGCAAAAATAAGAGTTTATGTGCAAATAAAGCCCAAGTGTTTTATTTACTGTTATTGCTGGTGGCTGCCTAAGAAGCTTTTACATTTTAGAAAGTTTATATAATTTGCTAAGTGTGTTTAAGCAATCTCTCTGGCAAAGTCAGAAAACAAGTTACTTCTCCAAGAACCACCACACACAAGTTAGATGCCTTTTGGGCGGATTCAGATCCTTAAGAATCATAGAAGTTTAAAATAGATATTTGAATGTGAAAGTAAATATTTACATAAAAGAGGGTGGTTTGCGCTTATGTGAAATTCCTATTAAACCTCTAACCAAATATGAAAAAAACACATCCAAAGATGGAGAAAAAATACTCCAGAGCCCTAGACCTCTCATTTGCTGGGGTACTTGGCAGATCTTCCCCCACTGACATAGCCATCACCTGCATTCACACCAACCAGCAGCACGTATCCAGAAGTGGCAGATGATTCCCAAACAGCCATTAAAGATGCTGGGCCAATAAAACAGTGCTTGCTGCTAGAAGTTAAGACCAGGAGAGCCCTCAGGCATTTCTGAAGGACTCAGGAGGATGCTACACAAGGGCAATGCCTGCAGCTCTTGGCTTCAGGGACATGTCTTGCTCCAAAAGCCCCGTTCACCTCAGATTGCTTCCCTGCTCTATCCCTGGAAGGCAGAGAGTATATGCAAGTGCACAAGGAGGGAGGGAAACCTGCTGCCCTAAAAGCGCCAGCAACAACAGAGCTTGGGAAGATCCTTGTGGCTTCCACACCAAACCTGAGACATAATCAGCTGGAAGATTGGCTAATGAAACTACAATCATTTTTTCTCTGTGTCATGAATACAGTGGGATACTGAAATCTCGCTACAGATTATGATTATACAAGTTTTCTCAGCCAAAAAAATAAAGTAACCACTTTGGCTAGGTATTCCTGGAATGGGAGGCAAGTAAGCTGACAAAAATAAAGAGTAGTTTTATTTTGAATTTACCTAGTATGTGTAACTTTCCCTTTCTTAAAACTGGTTTGGAGGGGAAGGGGTTTGTGTGGGATATTTTTTCTGCATGGATTTTGGTTTCTTTTTAAGATAACTGGCTAAATGTTCCCTCCGGCTTCAGAGAATTTACTTAGGCTCATATTTTCCCAATTTTAACAAGTTTATATTCCCAGGATAAACCATAGATTATTCACCTATTGTTCTGCAAAATTCCTGATCTATAAACAACTGTATTTTTTTTAATTATACACCATAAACAGGATTCACTATTTATTCTGAAAATAAGACAGCTTCATCTTACCTACTGCTGAATTGCACAGCCAGAAGCCCTCAAATTTTAATCATCACAAGATCTCTATAGAGTACAAAAGAAACCATAAAACCAAAAATTTCTTCTTTGTAGGGCAAGGAGGGTGTTCTCCTTCTGTTCTTTTCAGTAATTACATTGTTGAGCTTGTTTTGCTTAATTTTAATCCTAGAGTTCCCTACAACAAATTTACAGAACTCCATGGAAATGACTTAATTGTGGGTAACTTTTCCTGAAGGTTATTAAGACAAACAGATATTAAAATCTGGTCTAACATTCCATGGTTCTGAAATCCACACTTTTTTTAAAAAAATAACCTGCCTTTCAGTAACCTATACATCATTTTCTGTCTTGCATAAAAATTATAAATTTTAATGGAAATTGAAACATTTCATTTTGAAACTGAAATTGAAACAGAAATAAAAATGCTTTCAACATAGAGCATTTTGAGGTAAAAATGTCTGCACAGATATTTTTTATGAGCTATAATACTATTATAGCCATAAAACTGACCTCCAGATAAAAGAAAAAGAAAACTCCATCTGGTTCTCAAGAGCTGGAGATGACTCATTTTTGCCTCACTACTGCTGCTATCTTTTGGCATATTCTCCTATATATGTGTTAAATTTAGTAAATCTCTCTGATCTCCAGATACAGAAAATGACTGTGATTGCATTTAGATGTTCATGTTTTGCCAAATTCTTACATGCCTCAGTATTTTAACTTGTAGAATGCAGCCATTCAGCAAAAGAACATATATTGAAGAGTTTAATTCACAGCAACAAACAATGCAAGAACATAATTTTTACTACTGCTGTGGTCCAATGGCTGACTGTCCTGCAAAGAGACCTTTAAGATGGTGGGGGGTTGTTTATTTTTTTTAAGAACAATATTTTCAGGGGCTCTATGAACAGTCTATTACTATCTTTGACAGGGTGAATTGCCATCACATAGCAGAGAAGACTGAGAAGCTGCTTAGTTCCAGTTCTCCATGCTCCTACTCATGGATGGAGTTTAATTTCAAGATCCAAATCCCTCACCATTCACAGTGTGAACTAGGATGGGGGAACCTCCTGCTTGCTGAGGATCACTTGGCTCAGTGATCACATCTCAAACACCCTCAGTGGACTCTGTGCTACCACATATCTTAGCACTATCAAATCGAGTTACTCAAACACAGGTGTTTCTCCAGCATAGAGAGGACACTTCTATTCAGACCAGCATTGCTGGCAAGCACACAGCTAAATACCTCTGACAGATCTCAGAGAAACAATCATGCTGAATTCTAGGGGCTGCAATGGGCATCTCTGCTCAGAGCTACAGAAAGGTGAAACCAAGTCAATCGCCGTGTCCTTTATCTGTGTACCAAAAAGAAATTTAACTTAAATAAGCAGCATACCAGATGATGCTAACAGCAATACGACCTGTATGCAGTGAGCATACACATCAAAGAGCTACTTCCATTCATATTTAAATCTGTAAGTAAAACAACTGCCAACTTTTATAATATTAAATTATTTAAGAGTAAAATTTAGGGTGATGTCCTTTCTTATTGGCACTGAAAATCTGCTAAGGTCTCAGATTTGTTACATTACTTGGGTAAGCGTATTTGCTTTTATTCAATGTCATTAAAATGGGAATATAAAGAAACGCTGCATCAGTGGTGAGCTATGATAAGAAAGAAAGCACTTTATCATACTAATGAAGTTGATGCTTTAATAAGACAGTTCAAATCTGAAGCAGTAAATAAACAATTAGCAAAATCACTGGAATAGATGAATTAATGGGCTGAACAAGATGCACAAAGTCTCAAGAAAATAAAAATATTATTGATCCATAACTGCAGCTCTCAAAGTCTGGCCCCTGAGAAATTGGCTTCCATCAGTAATAAAATATGTGGTAAATTATAATTAAATTACTTAAATCATCGCACAGTAACAAGATCCTCAGTATTCTGTTGAGTTTGAAAGCAAATGTCTATGCTTTAAGCCTGTTCATAAATGGAGGTAATCATATGAATCAGCAGTTGTATTGGTTGTCTCTTTTCAAATGTCTTTTTAGACAGAGAATAGGTAATTACTAAAATTGACTACTGTTAGGAAACCTCATCCAAGAATCCCACATTGAATTGGCAATGTGCTTTAACTATGCAGGAATGCATTGGAGAAAAAAAAAAAAGAAAGAAAGAAAAAAAAGCAAGAAAAATACTTCAGCTGATATTAGCAAAAACAAACATTCACTGCAGTAATCCATTAACCATTAGTAAATTAAAGGGAGGATATCACCCTCATATGGCCACTTCAAAAGCAGAAATGCAGCATTTTCAGAAGGGGAGGGAAGACATGGAATCTCACTGTCACTGCATGTAGTATTTAGGTGACTGGCAAGTCAATTCTGTGAATAGACACTGGACTCTGCCCACAAAATGCTAATGGTCTTGTCCATCCCCAGCCTGATGTTACTCCCAGCAGGGAGCTGGAGCCCTGCTTACATTGTTAGACACACTGTGTGAAGCAGAAGGACCTCACCTCAGACTCCACAAGCTGCAAACCACTGGAGCCTGAAGGAATCTTCTCGCTCAGCACCACAACACGACTGCACTGCTCCCTACCAAACATCCCAACACACAGTTGCCTGACTCTTACTGTGACTATTTCAAAATCTCAAATCTTATGAATACCATTGGACTTCACAAATCTAGCTCTCCAAATTGTCTCCTTTTTGTTGTATTATACTGCTGCAAGCACTGAAGGGCAAGTACAGACAACTCTTATTTTTGTAATTGCTGGAAAACAACTGAATGAAGTCAAAGGCAGGGAGACCGTTCAACACTGAATGAAGGGTGGTGAGATACAACTCCTGAAGTGTCACTTAATCTATTGATGTATCTTCCTCTCTCCTGTAATGAAATCCCTAGGTCATCCCAAAGACACTCATTACAAAGAGCAGAAAGCAAAGCCTCATTTCCATTTCATTAATGTACACATGACTCCCACAGTGCATCAGAGACCAGTGTGGTGACAGCCATTCCTGCAGCTACATTCATGGTAATAACTCCTTAATGGCTGGCCTCCTTTCTTCCTGACATGACAAGAAGGCATTAAGAATACAGAGTAGTTTGGGAGACGGGAAGCCATAGCTGTTCAGTCCTATCTAAACCAGTCACTAGGGACAGTAAGTGACAGGCATCGCCTGATAGCTGTCTTATGGGCCCGAAATAAAACTATCAAAGGAAAAACAAAGATAATGTTCACATCTCAAAACGAAGACACTACAGCTGTCAACTACAGGCAAGGCCCTATAGTTCCTACAGACACAGCAGTCACTGAATTCACACTGACACTCAATTCTTCCAGTATGTGCAGAATGGACCCTGTCAGTCAGGGCTAAGGCTTTGCCATGGCAAATCTGGCACAAAAATACCCAGTCTGGCTCTATGGGTAAGTCAACTGTCTCTCCCTACAGAGTTTTACATCTTAGTTCTAATACAAATATGAGTTATATTACTGTAACAAATAATCCAGATTAAGAACGATTTGTTTTCCATTTCTCCTTGTATACTGGTAGAACAGGTAGCTTCTTAAAATTAAAGGAACTAACATCCAGACATACTCCTCCAACTCCTGTATCTACAATCATTTTTTTAAACAGAACCCAAATGAACACAAAAACAAAAGCAATTCATCAGAGCTGTGGTACTTTCCTTGTACTTTTTTACATTTGAGACTGCTCTAGTTCAAAGAATCCCTTTTGTATTTCAACAAAAGTCATACAGGAGGGAAAAATGTTTAAAAAAAAATAAAACACAAACTTCCCTTGTTGATGCACTGACATGGCAAATAGAGGTGCAAGATTAATATACTACTGATTAAAGAGAGTACAAAGGAGAAAAATATT
This sequence comes from Lichenostomus cassidix, assembly GCF_008360975.1. Taxonomy (NCBI): domain Eukaryota; kingdom Metazoa; phylum Chordata; class Aves; order Passeriformes; family Meliphagidae; genus Lichenostomus; species Lichenostomus cassidix. The sequence goes on along the minus strand of NC_139483.1, from coordinate 43,892,039 downwards.
CTTCAAACCACAATAGCAGGAAGTATTATGCTTTGTGGCCACATGACCACATTACACAACTACAGGAATGCCTCAGGAACACAGCTTAGCAAACTAAGGACACCATATATCCCAGGCCCCTAACTGAAGGATGCTATAGACCCACCTACAAACAAGGATTCCACAAAGTAACACCAAGAGGCTTTTACAATAAAAGAAAGGAAGAAAACAGTGAAAGTCTAATACCTGAATTGAGGGTGGCAGAACAAGAAAAAGCAGGAAAGACAATATTTTTGTGTTTTCTGTCTTCTTGTTGCTCAACCCAGCCACAAAATAGGGAATATGCAGAATTAAGCTTGTTATGGAAGACTTTCCAGCATGCCTTTTAACATCTCCTAAGGCTCAGTATAATTAAAGATTATGGAGAAATAATTTATACATTCTTTGCAGAAAGCCACAAAAGCAGAAATTATCTGAACAGTCTTTTGATAAATTTAGGTCTTTAAAGTTGCTGAAACTCAAGAAAAGGCTTACTGATTTGGTAGGGTAAAAACCCCACAACTTAATAAGATAAAATTTTAATTTTGAATTGGCTTTTTTCACCTTTTTTTTTAATCACTCTGGCAGCAAAAAAGGGGATTAGAATAATGCCTCCAGTCTTTTAAGAAGGGTTATACTTTAATGCTAAACTGTGTTTTCTAGAACATGCACAGTAATAGGTATACTCTTATGGGTGGCAAAGAAAATTACACTGGAAGCAATATAAGCATAATAGACCATTTCTTTTTCCATCCCTTCACTCACAGAAAAAATCAGATCTCCTCCTCCTTCTTGAAATGGAAGTGCTTTAGTCATTTTTGCTATTATGCAAATTTAACATTAAACTGTTAATACTTATCTGCCAAACAACAGACAACTCTCAAAAACCAAAACAGTATTCATAAGCTAAAAAAATGGCAAAGAAAAATGAGAACTTCTATTTAAACACAGAGGACAAGTATGGATTAAAACTGCAAATATCTGAAAAATTATATATCACATTATAAACATTAATTTTAAAACACTAGAGAACTGAGATGGACTTGGAGAGGAAACAGTTCTGATTTTTCCGAAGGCAGTACAACACTCACAATTCTAACTGCAAAATTGCTGACATCAAGCAGATCTACTTACAAGAAAATCATAGTGAGTCACCTGGATAGAGGATGGCTGATGGTTGGGTCTTGGATTTCAGCACTGAAATGTGGGAACTTTTCATCTTTTGATTCAATTAGCAGATTCATTAATTTAAAAACTGTAAGGAGACTGTCCCTGCTCCTTACGAGAGAGTGGACTGTCCATGGAATTATGTAGACTATGCCTGGATAATTGGGCACAGTTAAAACCTATTAAAAATAACTTTTTAGGTAAATGCCTGTGTTAGTTAACCCAAAAAATGAGCAATAATAAGGACACAAAAATAAACGTCTTTCTTCCAATACATGTGTAACAGTCTGCAGGAGTTTGATATGCCAACCAAATAGCCCAGACAGCTGATTTGTCTTCAGCAATTCATAAGAACATTCCAGAGAACAACCTGCCTGTAATATAATCTTTGTGAAGTATTCTGAAATAAAGAAAAGCAGCTACCTCCAGAGGCCTGGATTCAAACAAGGATTTAGTTCTTCAGTGTTTACATAAATGGGAAGTTGGTAAAAATGTTTTACTGAGACTGCTATGTCAAACCAGAGATGAAAACAGAACAGGTCAGATGGGAAACTGTGAATAAACAAGTCAGTACATAAACTTTATTAAAGTATGCACTCGGTCATATATCCTCACAAGATCATGCCTCTTCTGTGCATCTCTGTTTTCCCATGCACATTAAAGGGTTTCTCCCTCTCTGAAGCAATTTGAGATAAAAGGAACAAATAAGCAGTATTTACTATGACAGTGTTGTTCTATGAACAGAGTTAATCAACACTTTACATGTTTTCTGTATGTGATTTCAGACACAGCTAAGCAACAACTAATGTCATACTTAAGCTGGCACAAACATCATAATAAAATGCTCTGATTCATAATGTAATTTCCAAGGCACTAATAGTGGAAATAAAATTTTCGCTCTTCAAGATCGCCCAGCTTTAAGTCCTCTCTATTAAGTATGACTTCCAACTAATAAATACTCTAAACTAAATTTTGAAATGGCATCATAATACTATGAAGTACAGATAGTTGAAATACAGTTAGAGCTCGTTTTTAAGAAAAGGCCAGTGGTTAATTTAATTATTTGTAATATTGACTGCAGAACAAAACAATTTCAATAGTTTTAAATATTCCGAAGTGTGCAAGAACATTTTTCTAGGTACATGAAGGGAAAAAAAAAAAATTTTCCTATAATGACCCAAATTTTTTTCTCTAGTCTCCTCAAGAAGTGATAACCAGCTCATAAACATAATGAGTTAAAATGAAACTATACAGAAGATAGATTTAACTGGCTCACATCTTACCTAGTCAGACAAGTACAAATATTTTAATACTTATATTCCTACCCACTTCTGGGTTTTAGATTTAACCCTAATGTATGCTCAGAATAAATAGCATCTCATCAATAATATAAAGCATTCACTACAATGCCGAAATTATTAAGACGGAAAATAATCACTCACTATTTCAATATCAGAACATATCAGCATATGGGAACAATAAATAGAAGCAATTCTGTAGGCTGAGAAAGAAAAGATATAGAATTGTGAATTGAACAAGTGATACTGGCATTGGTTAAAAGGTACTATTTTAATTCATCCTAGTTTCAAGATTATTAAAAGAATACACTTTAGATATTCAAAAGTTCAGATTTTTGACAGGTTATCAGTTTCAGGCCAAACCTAATCCTTCAATAGAATCACAGAGTTAATTCATTTTACTTTTTATGAATACTTATGCAAAAGAATTACAAGAAAAACATACTCAGAGCACAGGCATTTCCTACACAATGATCACTTTAATTTGTCATTGTTCCAAGTAACTTTGCTGTGAAGCAACAAAAAAAAAAACAACTTGTGTCCATACTGGTTCTTTGACCAAAACACTGATGGCATTTTGAACTAATAAGTGATACCTGTCCTATCTCCTGCATATTTTATACGAGCACCCTCCCAAAGAAGACCACACATGAGATAGTTCAAAATGCTGCAGCAGTTGTGGTGCTCAAGCTGGGCTGAGAGGCAGCATTGCAGCATCCTCACATCCTGAGGGGGCTCTGCAGTTTTGGGAATTTCCACAATAGGCAAAAGCCAGTGTTGGCAATGGGAGATTATGACAGATGGTTTGCAAAGTCCAAGGGGACTGACAATTCATCCACTGAGTCTGAAGACTGCAGAACTTGCCAAAAAGTTAGATTAGTTATAACTGGGCATGAAGTGGAGGTGATCATGGTCACATTTCCCTTTGCTACTTTAGGAAGAAGGGGAGTGTAGGAAGGGTAATTTGAAGGCTTCATTCAGTTTCTTTGTCAGAAACTGAAATCAAGGACCTCCATGGCAGCATTCTCTGAAATGCTTGTCTGAGGCGCAAGAAACAGGCTGTCTGAATGCAACCATGAGATAAGGGGGATAAGAGGAGATATACAAAGAACTGGGGATATAAGGAATTAACAAGAAAGGAAAGTCAGACCACCTGCAATATCAGCTGACCAGCACCTGCAATAGCAAACAACAAAGTACAGGCAAAACTCAGAAGTGCTGCGACAACAGTATTAGAAGCCTAGACATGTGTTAGATAGGAGACTTTGATGAGGAGCTGTCATCTGAGACACAAAATCTCAGCATGCAGAAGCAGCAATTTTTAACTATCCATAGGCAGTATGGACTAATGTCAGATCAGGACAAGATGCAGAAATACAATTTTTGGATGCAGTGACTGGTTCCTAGAAGAATTAGTCTTAAAAACAGCGAGAGAATCTCTTCAGGCTCAATTCAGAAGTGGAGCAAATTACTCATATCAAGTTGTAAGTGGAAAAACACAATGTTTAAAAGTAATCACAACACAATTAAAAATAACACTGAAAAAAGGGAGTATTCCAATAAATCCAGCAGTACAAGGATATTCAAATTCAAAAAAGAGCACAGATAGAAATGGTACAAGAAGACAAATCAAATTAACTAAACCCAAAAGGTGTGGTCAAAAAAGCATGTGAGAATGCAAGCATGAGCTGTTCAAAAAACAATGTACTAGATGACCAGATAAGACTGGCTAACATATCTAATAGAAAACAAAACAGATAGAGACCATTTTAGCTCAACAGAAAAGTAAAGGAGATTATCTCAGTGAAAAAGCCAGCAGTTTAAAAAACCTGGAAACTTATCCAAACAGGGAGAGGAAATCACATAAACCATGACAGATCAAATTTAAAGAATTTAAAGAAATCCTTGGAAAGTTTACAACAAACTGAAAGAAATACTCCCACCCGTTTTAGGGGGTTGTTTGGGTTGTGGTTTTTTCTCCTTATTTTTTCTTGGGTTGGCATTTTTCTTTTGAACACAGAATCTATAACTTCTGGAATTTCTTACAGGGTACTGTATAAGTATATGAGGAACCTAGGGAAGAATAATCTCATGCACAAGTGCAGGTTCAGGGCTGACCTGCTGGGAACCAGCTCAGATGAGAAGGAACTGAGAATCCTGTTAGGCAGGTTAACCATGAGCCAGCAGCGCCCCTGCAGCCAAGGTGGTCAATGGTGTCCTTGGGTGCATTAGGGTAAGTGTGGCCAGCAAGTTAAGGGAGATGATGCTGCCCCTCTTCTCTGCCCTAATGAGCCTGCATCCAGAGCCCTGTGCCCAGTTCTGGGCTCCTCAGGACACAAGAGACATGGAGCTCCTGGAGCAGGTCCAGCAGAGGAATGCAGAGATGATTAATGGACTGGAACATCTCTCCTACGAGGGAAGGCTGAGAGAGCTGGGCCTGTTTAGCTTCAAGATGAGACAACTGAGAGGAGATCTTATCAATTCATACAAATATCTTGAGGCAGGTGTCAAGAGAATGGAGCCAGGCTGTTTTCAAGTGGTGCCCAGCAACAGGAAAAAGGGCAATGGGCACAAACTGAAACACACAGAGTTTGGATCATGCTGTCCAAAGAGGCTGTGGAGGCTCCTTCTCTGAAGATACTGAAAAACCCACCTGGATGTAATCTTGTATAATCTGCTCCAGGTGAACCAGGCTGCCTTATGATCTACAGAATTCCTTTCCAATGCCAACCATTCTGTGATTCTCTGATAAAAACTGGTTGTCAATAATTTCTCCATGGAAAGACAGTAAGGACAACTTGCATGGTTGTCTCCTCTAACAGACCCTGTGCAGCAACTAGAGCTGCTGGAGACACGACAGGAACAGACTGTAAAAAGTGTACAGGCTCATGAACCATTCTGGAACAGCACTTTTTACTGCTATAGTCAGAATACAAAGCTAGATGGACCAGTGGTCCCAACAGAGCATTTTTTAGCTTATTATATTCTAAAGAACATGTTAATTTTTTTTTAAAGTCTAAGTAAACTATAAAAACAGAAGAGTGAAAGTTAGGAGGCCACAGTTACTATGTTTGGAGTATAATAAGCCAATTCCTGATATAAAGGGCTTCTCTTTGTCACCTAGTTTTTGGAAATGGTTCCAGCAATGTTCTTTTCTCAATTTCAACATTTTGGGGGGAGAGGGGGAGGTGGTAGGTGACTAAAGGAAGAGAAAAATCAGCTCCATGTACTTTTCTACTCTAAAATTGTAGTCAAACTGTGGTAAATCATTGTCAGCTCAAAATTAATTTAAAGAATAAAATAAGCTGAACAGGGAAATACAATTAAAAACAAAAGCAATATAAAAGCACTCTATAAAACTCACAATTCACATATTCATTACTTAACATTAATTTTTCCATGAGTATTTGCTATGCAACTGTAGTAGGGGAAAGAAAAGAGTCCCCCTAGGCAGCTTCTAAATAGGAACATGTTTGAAGACCAAGTGACCATTAGTGATAAAACTAATGACAATTGTTTGCTTGTATTATACACTGTTTCAAAGTGACAGTTTCTCTTCAAAGGGCGTCATTGTTCCTGCACATACAGGATTTCTCCCAGAGAGTAAGTATTTTAGCGAGAAGGACTAGAGTTATTGTCATAAAATTAACATTCTCCTTATGTAATGAATGCAAAATCAGATGGCCCAGCTAAATGAAAACAGACTCTTTTACATGCTGCATTGCTTCAGCATTGGCTTTGATCACATTGCACTTGAAAGGTGACAGATGAAAAAAATTAATCTCCCACCATAGTGTTTGCTCCTTCTCTGGACAGCTATAGCAATCTGTGAAGGGATCATAAAGATAAATCTGTTTGTGTGTATGTCTCTGCTTTTCCTGTGTGCTTCTCTCCATCTCATCTACCTCTAGAATCCATCTTGCCTTATGCTTGGGACACAAACACATAAGAGATGGATTTTTGTTATGCATCTCTGCAGTGTGTAACATAATGGGGATCTGTATCATGATAAATGTCTCAAAGACTACCACTCTATAAATACCCAGTGTACAACCAAGACCTTCTACAACACTAATAGTAATTGAAATGTCTCATCATACTGGGAAGAGGTCTTTTAGGACTAAATTATCACAGTCCTTTCTCACCCAAACATGAGAAATAAAGAGAGTCAGTCCAGTTTTTCCTGTTTTTTCACCCTAACTATTCCTTCCCCTGGGAGCAAATTGGTGGAAAATCAGAATAGTAATTCCATTCACTCTACTCCTCAGAATGAAACATGCAGTATAAGCTTACAGTATAACCTCACAGCATAAATTTGTCCTGCAGCCAGGAGGGAGCAAAACGAACTTGTCACTTGGCTGCACAAGGCCCCTTATCCAGGACATGATAAAAGCTGCCTCTCAGTCCTGACGAAGAAACAAACAACTTCTTCAGCAGACAAGAAGCACAGCTGCCACCCATACAGAATCAACAGCTATCCTTAATCAGCTTGATGCTGTTCTCATTCATTATTTTGATAAAGTAACGAGAAAAAATGGATTTTTTTCTATTTCACAAACGCTGTATCCTAGGAAAAGGGAGTGAATGCCCATCAACTCTTCAAATATTACAATTAGCTGAAACAGAAAATGCATGTAGAGAGAAGTGATGGCATTCTGACTAAGCACTAAATATTTTCTCCTTCCAGATGAAAGTAAATATTCTGTCTCTGTTGCTTAACCCTAGAAATAATAGTCCCTTATGTTATGGGGATAAGAACACAGTACATTAATACATTGGAACACTGTTGTCTTTTCAAATACATAGAACATTTTTAAAATATGACACTGCTACAAAAGATTATAAAACAGGGCAAAAAAGGCTATCCATAACTTGCCAAAACCTCTAAAGTCAAGATTGTGTTTTGTATCTCTCAGCTGAAATATCAATCAGCTTGGTCAAGTAATATAAGTAATATAAAGAAGCACAGTGAGGTATACAAGGGATGTAATTAAACTCATTATTTTCCTTCATTCTGAAAATCTTTCGTTTGGGACTTTGTGACACAAAGCTAATAAAGGTTCTCAATCATCCTGTACTGGGAATTACATTAAAATAATGACACTTGATTGCAGATCTGTTACTTGTTACTAAATCTGTTTAGAATCATGTCAATCTGCCAGGTTTCGGTCACCAATCAATGCTGGGTCTACCTGCAAATTCCATGAACGAAGAGTCTCCATAGCACCCTGCTTGGCTTGGACTCAGTGAGCCATCTCTTAACAGGTTCCACTGCTTGTATTGGTGGATTTTTATTGTTTTATGTCTTTATCAGGGTTTTTTTTACTTATCTGGCAGCTTTCAGCAACAATTTACTGCAGAAAGATCTGCCCTAGATTTGTCTAAGTCCTGACATGAATTGCCTACCTGACAGCAGAAGCACCCAGACCTGCCTCTTGGGTTTTATCAAGAGTCACAAACTCTTTCTTCTTATGAATTTGTAGAGAAGCACTGGTCAGCACCACTCAGAAGTCACTCACCCACTTTTTGTCAGGCCAAAAATCATTGCCTCAATGGCACAGCGGGGCAGCAACATCTTGAGTGGTAGTATTCAGCATGGGGAACCACAAGATCTGCATGAAACTCTGAAAGTCTGTGACAAAGCCAACAATCTAATAAAATATTTTCAGAAATTAATTTTAGTGCCTAATACATACTTTGTATCATGCAATATTAAAAAAAAAAATAGGTCCTGGAATAGAGAATTTATAATATAGGAATAACACTGCAAGGGATTCCCTGGGTCAGTGAATAAATCCCCTGGTGTTGCATATATCACATCATACTATTTCCTTAAATTCCCTCCATCTTAAATGCACCTGTTTTCTCTTACACAGAGCTGAAAGGAGAAGCTAGTAATTATGATGGTTAGGAAATTTATTTTGATTTCGAAACTACATTTTAATTTTATTTAACTTATATGTTCCCATAATAAAAAAATCTCAAGGTTCTATAATTCTGTTTTTTCCCTCCCTGATGTATTATTCCTCTCAGAACAATTAGATTTTCTTTTGGTCTTAAAACTTTCCTCCACTAAAAAGCCACTGTCTTCTTATTTACCTCACAAAATAAGTTCTCCATCATACTGTCCTCTTTCTCTTCTTCATTTTGCTTTCAGTTTCACTGAACAGACTGAGTTTTTCTAACAATTTGCTCAACAGCATTAATATTTCTCTACTGGGAGATTAATACTCTGAATGGAACATACAGAACATAGGATTTACAAGTTTAAAACTGCAAAATAAATCTGTTTTAAGTGCAAATTATCTTTGATATTTCTATCATTTCAATGTTATGCAGAAATGAAATCCATGTCAATATTTAATATTATTCTGCAATTAAAAGTCTGCATTAATAACTTTAATATCACAATTAGCACCTTTCTGCTTTGGGATACTTGGCTGAATCTGTAATCAGCTTTGCAAACCCAAGGTACAAGATCAACTTCATCAGCAGTTCAATGACAAAATACACCCATGTTTTGAGGTATAAGTATCTAGTACAGCTTTTTCCCTTCTCAAATTCCTGGACTTATTTACTGAGTAACTGCAAAGGCTGTTTTTCCTCTGCTACAACCTGCAATCAAAAAGAGTTATTTCGGTATTCCTCACATATCAATAACATTGCAATTTGTTGAGTTTTCTTTTTAAAAAATCAAAATCCCAAGAAACAACATTGTTTTGTACATCAAACTTTTTCTCTTAACACCTCTTAAAGGCTTTAAGCTGCCTCACTACTATCTTGAACATTTTATTTATGTGTATTCCTTCACCACATCAAGAAGTCCAGACACTTAGATTGCAGAAAACTTCATTTCTTCAATTGCTCCCAATATCTCTGGGGAAAAAACTCTCCTTGATGCATTGATCAGTATATTTTTCAAAAAATGGTCTCCTGGCATCATCTCAGTTTATACTAAAGGTTATCTCAAAGAACATGATACTGATGTATGCACTTTTAAAGAAAAACAGATTTGGCTATAATATAGAAGTAGTTTTTCACCTTATCTAGCAAAAAAAAAAAAACAAAAACCCTGATTCTCTTCTGTCTGGCATGAAAGGCTCCATGGTTCATAATTTCAGCTCCCCACCTTGGTCTAGTATTATTACATGTATTCCAAGGCCATGTAAGAGACACCCATAAAAAATACATATAGAAATAAACACTGAGAGCATTATGTATAAATCCTGCCTGTTCAATCCAAATAGAGCAGGGACTGCAAAACAGCATTTCCTTGAAGTCATTTTTTAAAATGGTGATAGGGACAGATAACAGCAGCAGGTATGACATATGTTATGGCTCTAGAGAAACAAAACCAATTCACTGAAAAAAAAATACACTGAGTAAAAACCAGAGTCCAAATATCACATTACGTTCTAGATATTATGATTCTAAACAATAATCTTAATTAATATACATAAACTACTTCAAAGATGATATCAGAATGAAGTACAAAATTATGATTAGCCTCACGGAAAAGCAGAATTTACATAAAATGCCAACAAATAGTACATCCTCTGTCCTCTGTAGCTACAGACATGTACATGGCATAAGAAATAAAATTCTACTGGACATTATCTGTTTGTTTGTCAGTTCATAAAATATGTGTTTCTTTTCCATGCTGAACTGGGAGAGGGCGTGAAAAGCTTTCCTTTCACTAGACATTACAGTGAAAACTAACACTCTCCATGTTCTGCTTAGCAAATTAAACTAAAAATAACTGCTATCATTATATTTAATTAGTACTTCTGATAGTAACCTTATCAGAGACAATCCCTGTCTTCAAGCAGACAAAAACCAACCAAACAAATTATAAAAAGGAAAAAACGGAAAAAAGCCTCTCCTTGCACCAATCCATAACAAGATAAAAAACAAAACAAAAGAACATCAACCACCATGAAAATTGTGGGTTTTCATTCCTGCATATGGTTCCTCAGTGGAAGAGCTGTGGACCACGAAACAGACAAAAAAAATTCAATGTAGGATGCTCAGACAGACTTCTGTCAGTGACAATAACTTTCTGAGGCCTTTTATAAACACTAAATTGACTTCAAATGCAGAACAGGTCAATGACCATGGAAATTCCATCTATAACAATAAATACAGGACAGACTAGCTTTTAGGGCGTAGTGAAAAAAAGGGACTACTAAGCAAGAAACATTAACTACCAGCTATCACATTTTCCTTCCCTAGTATCTAACATTTATGCATTTCAGGAAAAAAATCTGTCCAATATTATTTTCAACAACAAAACTGACAGACATCACTATCCAGCTCTGTTGAAGGAAAACCTGCAGAAAAGCAGTGTTAAGAACAAAAGGAAGCTAATATACAGAGACAGTGAACAAGCATCAAGTCAAATTCAGTATCATTCAGACACTAAAAAAAAGCAAACCATGATGGAAGGAAGTGCATCACATCTCCATCTATATTAAATATATTTCACCATCCCAATGAAAAATTTTGTCTTTTTTGATGTTCACTCCAAACAGTGGAGTGGACAATTGCACTGACAATTCATATGCATAGTGTTCTCCACTAAAATGAATCTAAAACTAATGGTCTAATATTAAATAACCAGCACTTGCATAAATTTTCTAATTTGCCATCCGTTTCAAAAAGAAAGTATAATTCTTGTAAGTGGCTTAACAGTTAAAAGCAATACTATTATTTATAGCTACAAAGTGGGGAAACTTGGAAAAAAGGTCAAATGTCCAAGTTCTGAGAAATGGCTAGATTTTAGTAGAAAATTATAAATACTCAGAAATCAATCCATGATCTTTTGCCAAGCCCTGTAACCCTACATTATTAATCTCTTACTCCTTACTTATTCTCTCACAGCCTTAATCAGATGTTCTAAGGACCACTGGAGAACTTCAGCCAGTACCTCTGGGAATCACTTATGGCTCTGCAATAACTCCTACCACAGAAGTTAAAGCTGATTAAAGAATAGATATATTGCATATAAATTCCTCAGGTACATAATTGCTAAAATTGGCAGAAATCTTGTACACTACTGAAAGGGAAGAGCAGTGGTTCCACAGCATAAACTGCTGAAATGTAAGCTCTGCAGTTAAAAAACCTAAATATCTTTTAAAAAAGGCTGTGACTGAACAGTTACTAAATTTTTTTATAAAATTCTGACATTAATATGCAGTGCCGTGCATTTTAAACTCACTCTATGCTATCAAGTGAACACTTCAGTTCTTTGAGCTTATCACACTAGCACAGGAAGAAAGAGAATCAGAATTCTTTCCTCTTCAAGACAAAGGCAGATGGAAAATATCTTTTTATGTTACCAGTCTTGCTCTTCAAATCTAGATGACACAGCAGAATTTTGTAAATACATTCCCACACTCAGCAGAAAAGTAAAACTGAAGTACTTGAAGCAAAAATAATGTGACCAAGAGTTTTACAGAATTCCAAGTATTCAATTTGCATTTGTTTAATTATTGATAAAAAGTTTAAAATAGATCAAAAAAATTTAAATTGGAGTCCCCCCCATATACTTGCAAGTAGGTTGAGGTGTGGTAATATTTTATTGACATATTTTTCCAAACTAACAGGGATAGAGATGTTTCAAAACCAAGATAAGTTTATCTGAACTATACTCTACATTGATTTTGATTGGGTTACTTGCAAGAGAACTTTAATTTTCAACTTTTAGAGAAATTAATTTTGTCTAGCTAAAATATCAAACACAATTATTCTAAGGTTCCATGGCTGACTTTTCTGGTTTTAATATGAGAACTAGCTACCATGCAATCAAACAGCTCAGATAATATTAACAAACAAAGAAATCATCGTATTGCAATCTAGTTAATTGCAGGCAGGAAGCGAATGCTGCAACATTTGAATTACCTGAGTGCTTCAATACCTGTGGGAGTAAATCCACACAGCCTGCTGGGACCAGAGGGTAACCAAGCCCCCAGCATCATTGCAGGGCCATAGCCATGCTCTGATTTTTGATCCTTGAGTTTAATGGCAAAATAAAGTTTACTGAAAATTAACATCAGATTATCTTTCATGTAACTCTTCAAGCACTAGCAGTATAATTGAGGATTAAGAGATCATATCAGAAGCAGACCTGTCTTTTAGAACAGGCATGAGAAGACATGATTTCTCATTAAATTGGTGCCCCTAAAACAAGCAGGGGCAGCATCAATTCCTCCAGCAGCCCCAGTGCTCCCCTTGGGCTTTACCTCCTCTTCCATCCCATCCTCTTTGGCTCTCTTCCAGTTCTGCAGCCATTTCTCCTCAACCCCAGCCAGGCTGACCCCACAAACAGCACAGCCATGGGGCAGGGAGCACCAGGGTGGGAACAACCAAGGACAGAAGGAACACAAGGGCCACTATAAAGTGACACCACTGCTTTAATCAGCCCCACAACATGGGCACTTGAATCCCTGTAGCAACCTCCAGAAGGAGGGAAGAAGGCAGCAGTTCGGGCTGCATAAAAATGCTGTCCACCAGCTATTCCCCTCCCAAGTCAAAACATTACATTTTTCTGTCTTGTTTGTTTTCAGCAAGGTACAAGTCAGATTAAAGGCACACGTTTACTCTGAAACATGGATGATACCTGACCTGTTTACATGCAACTCATCTCATCAGAACAAGCAAAATATCATATAAGGTGAAATTTATTTGATTTTCAATGCCTACATCAAGGTAAGATAAATTGCACCCAGTGTGATTGGCAAATTTTCAGGGAAAGGATAGCAGCTTTTAGCAGGTAGGCTACAAATTTTCACTTTAGCATCAAAAATCTCCCTAAAAACATGTGCACTTGTAAAAATTAAAACAATCCATTTTTTTATATTAGACATAGAAATCTCTAAAGCTCTTTGGGACCTAGAGAATTTCACACACCTAAATGGAAAAATTTTAATAAACATAGCTAAAAAGATATTAGCAGGCTAAGAAGAATTTTGATTCCTCATTAAAATGAACAATATCTGGAAAGTAAAATCTTTAATTCCTTTGCAGCCCGCATGCTCCAATGTTACCACAAACTGTGCCCAAAACAGGGAAAAAGTGCTATTACCTTCAGTTAAGGTCATGATCAATGTTATTATACCGTGTCATTACTTATTTAAACAAAGGTGCTTCAGGCAAACAATGGTCCCAACATCTCATATGCTCAAGAGGAAATTAATAATCTGTAATTAAAGCTGAATTAACGTAATGGCTGGTCCAAATATTAGAATAATGGTAATAGACACATTTTATTAAAGCTCCTTCTTCTCTCTAATGTAAAAAAGAATTTGTGCAGATGATTGATCTTTACCATCCCTTATTTTTGGCCTCTTTCCTCCAGCACAGACACAAGAGACAATCTACACAAGAGAACTAGGATAACAGGTTTAGATATCCTTGATGGTAAAGCAAATTGGCATTATTCCACAACGTCTTTTCTGAGCAAGGTCAAAACATTTGAGAAACAGAATTGGAAACAAAAGACAGTTAACCCTTAACAGTGATTTGCAGTAAGTTCGACTGCAACAGCTTCACTATAAAATTTTACTTCCACAAACAATTGAGCCTTTTGTAGGTTTTAAAAACACATGACAGAACTTAAGTAGACATGAAATAAAACATCCATTTGCTTGAGGTTTACAGTTTCTCAAACTAATTGTAAAACTTACTTAATCCAAGAATCAATTCAATTTCAAAATACTTTGCTATCTAAGCTTCAAAACAATTGCTATCTGCCCAATTACCCCATCTTGTAGACTAACAATGCCACAGAAGACGAAACAAGAGGTACTGCTGATCATCAATTTTATTGTGTAAAGCAGATTTTGAGACTTTTCCTGCAGGAAAAGCTATGCAGAACTTGCACCAGTAAAATGAATGTTCTGCTCCTCATGAACAGAGATAAAGAACTGAGACAAAGTAGCCACTGCCTGGAGACTCACTTGGCCTCCGTCTGTTTCTGACAGGTGATGTGATGGATTTTGTGTCATTTGGGCTAAAAAGGGCATCCAAACTGTTTCCTTCACTTTACACCCCTTTTGGTTTGAATCACATGTTTTTTCTTGGTTTTGCTTTTCCAGTTGTCTCCCTTGTCCCATTTCAGGTGGGAGTGAGCAACTGACTGGGCTGGTCCTGGAAAGCAACTAAGCCACACAGTGAGATTCAAGATTTGTGAAACTAATTTTTCTTTACATTTCAGACTTCTCTAGTTCTATTGCATCTGCACAAGGTTTGCAATCTTTAGATTTACAATGCAGTAACATTCCATGTATCTTTAAGGAACATATCAAAGGTAGGATCTGAGCAGCCTTCACCATATGTGCCATTACTTTGTACAGTTCATCCAAGCCATTACCTAGAATGCAAGCATGCTAATGGATGCTCATGAAATGCACTTTAACTTCAATATTACAATTATCAAAAGAAAGGTCCTTAAAACATTGCCAAATTGCCTTTTATATATCAGGCACTGTCTGCATTTGAAGTTCTGTTGTTACAGTACTTGTTTTGTATCCTTACATGAACTTCTTTCATTAACACCATACTGAAATGGTAGTAACAGCAAAGCAGTCTTACTACAATAAATTTTTTTTCTGTACAGTTTTTTACAGTTTGTCATTGCTTTTCTGATACTTCTTGTTTGTTCTTTATTGGTTTCTGTGTAGTAGATAATCTTGACAAAACTAACAAGGAAAATCTAAAGAATGTCTCTTGATGAAACCTCCCCAATCACAAGAGTACAAAAATGTACTGGCTCTGAATCATAAGCAGTCTCTCACTTGTGTCTTTGCTAACTTTCATCTGTCATTGCTCTACTAAGTTTCTCAGGCTGGATTAACCCTTCTGGAGATCCACACAAGCTTTTCTTTTTTATTTGTCTAAATGAAACTGAAATCTGAAATGCATGGCCATTAATAAATAACATAGAGCATTTTATTAGGTCTGTCTTCCAACTGTGTTTATGGATTTACCTCATTCCGAGGGGAAGGAAAAGGAAAAATAAAATCAAGATGGCCATAATGAGATCATCTTCATACTTGAACATAATGTAGTTTTCACAGATGATTCACACAAGTAGCAAAGGAAATCCTACATGACAGCTTATTTATTTTTAATAAAGACTAGATTTTGTTGTACAAGATAGAACCTCCTTGTTCTAACCTTCATCAAATGGTAAGTAAACACTGAATCTGCTGCAGACAATTTTAAACAAGTCTTGCTCACACAAATTGACATTATTAATCAAATGTTTTTAATATGGATTCTACCACCTTTAGTTTGAAAAGCATTGTATCTAGACTTATTCTGACACTTTAGCCATTGTTTAATCCAGGAACACATCAGTGTTGTTAAGTGATGTGCTGAATGAATACCACTCATGGAAAGCCTGAGTGTTACTTCAGAAAATTTTGGATTAGGAGAAAACAAACAATTTGTCAGCACAATGAAGCAGGAAAATCTTGCTATATAACATGCAGGACCAAAAATCGGCAGGGAAGCTCAAATCTCAGCTCTTCTCCCTCTACACTGATACTCACATCCTTCAAAGCTTGATTCACTCAAATCCATATTGCCATCATCTCTCCTACTCTGGATTTCACTTTCTCCACAACAGAGATGTCGCTTTCAAGGAAGGGTGAGAAAAATTACATTTGTCCTGAAGAATCAAAACAATTTCATCCTTCCAGTTTTCTTATTATGAATAATATTTTATCACAACAGTTCAAAGTCCCTCCTGAGAGTTTCCAATCTCAAATGCTAAGCAATCAGAGGACTCTCAAAAGAGCATACCACGCCTTAAAAAAACCCAACAAAACTAAACAAATGAAAAAAAACCCCTCCTACAAACATAAACCATAAAAAGAGTAAGCAATCACAGAAGCTCTTCAGATTAAACACAGATCAATAATGGAAAAATAGAGTTCATCAATGTGTAAAAGACTTCCATATAATTTTATTGTTCAGAGTTTTTTTAAGTTAAATAGCACTTATATTAAGTGCTAGTAAGAACAATTTCATTGTAAATGTTTACCCATATTTGAAATGCAAACTTAATCTCATATGGGCTCTATTATCAGACTAGAACAAAATACTCAGATCAGAGACATTGTCTCTGCTCAATGATTAGAGCCAAGTCAGGATGGAGTTACTCAGTGATGTTTTGTGTTCTGTGCTGACCTAAAGGTTAGACAACAAAATTACAATAAATCCTCCTGGCCATGTACCCTATGACACCCCAAAATATGTTATGCTACCTTTTACACTGTCACTGTTCACTGTGATGCTGTCATGCCCTCAGGATCCAGGCTAAGAACACAACAAATATCAGAAAACAGAAAGCAGAGAATGAGCATTGGAACAGAGAGTCTCAGCAAATAACTAAAAATACATCTCCTGCAGTGGCAACCAAGTATTTGTTACATTGCTGACTTTCTTTAAAAACTATGGGAAAAAAAATCTGACTTCTTTACTGCATAATTTGGGATGATCTCTCCTTTCTTCATATATTGCACTTTTGATCAAATACCCCGTAAGAATTTGTATTAATAGGTCTTCAGAAAGAAATAGTGGTGTGGTTAAGCTAATATTGCAAAAAGTTCCACCTAGTTGAATGTAATCCTACATCCTTCATCCATTAGCACATTAAACCAATAAAAGAAGTCAATCAGACCACCAAACAGTCCAAACTACAGGTAACTAGCACAATCATCTTCCATTTACTAGCCACATTCTTATCTATTTATTCAAGAAATGTACACCTAGATGCAACAATCTGTTAACAATGAGAAATAACAACCAAAACCTCAAGCACATTCCCTGCTACTGTGTTATGTTGATATTGCAACATGCATTCACAGACTCTGGATGACTAAACAGCTCCCTCCTTTTTCCCAGTATATACACATACAAACGTGTTTAGAGTCCACTGCTCCTTTCCATCCCCATTGTATTATCTTGGCAATTTCACAGAAGCAGTACAAGAGCTGAATTCACTTGTTTCTTATGAAGGAACATCACATAAGTGTATCATTTGTTGTTTTGGCACCTGGAGTTGTCATTACAAGATAACAGACTGAAGTTGGCAGCATAATTACAACTTACAAATATTGCAGTTATGGAGAGAATTTTAGAGTAAAAATTATATCAAAATAGCCATCTCCTTTTATTATCTGTGCTACATTTCTGACCCTACAGCAGAATGGAACTCTGCACCTCTATCATTTAATACAAGCAAGTGTTTGTGTAAAGTTTTTCCTAAAGGAATAGTCATATGATACATTTCATTTAGTTCTAACAATATAAACCAACATAAAAGTACATTTTGATGTTTCCTAGTGTGCTACAATGATATACCCGTCTGGGCATAATCAAGATTACAGGATGGTGGATATAGTAATACAAAACAAAAACAATTTCTACATATTATACACCTGAAACTCAAAACTTTTTAAATTTATATAAATACTATTCATAATTTTTATAGGCTCCCTATAAAGAAACACATAGGCACAAAATTCAGACATAATAAAACAAAAATTAGACAGTATTAGAGGAGAACCATGAAAAAAACCAAAAAAATTCCTCAAGGAGTTTTAGAGCTAGTGTTTCAAGATAAATTTCTTGAAACTGAAGTACAGCTCTGAAGGTCTGCAGGTGCTACACTTTTTAGCACAGGCATATGTTGTTTCTCCAATTTCACTTCTCTCCTTATTCTAACAAATGCACTAATAGCAAGGCTTCTAAAATTATATGCTCTTAATACTTGCTGAGAAATTGAGTCTTTCAAATAAAGGGCTAAATATCCAAGGGTTCTTCTGCAGCTTTGAGCTTCTTCATGCTGCCAAGAACTATATAAAAGGACCACTGACTCCCTACACTGTGGCAAACCCAAGATGAAGGAGTTCAGGCTGAAGCATGTTAGCATTTGTTAAAGGCACTCTAAGTACTTGCACCCAGCTTCTGCTATTTATTACTTGGGCTCTGAACCTGCCTGCATCTTTTGGGAGAGCTAAAAGAGGAGAGCAGAGACACTTCTCTGGAGAAGAGCACAAGTGCTGAGTCAAGACTTGCAGCAGTTCCAATCAGTACTTCATGTTACCAGTCCTCATCCAGAAACTGAGAATAAGTTTTCATAAAGACTGCAGAACTAAAATACCTCTCTGCCATCACACTCTCAAATTTTATTCAAATTGGGAACATCCAGAAAAAGTTAAAATCTCTAATCTTTCACACCCCAACTTGTACCCATACTCTTAATAATCTACATATCTGAAACAGCCATAGGCAGAAGCGAAGCCAAAGCCTTGCTGGTGGCAATTCTAGACAATGACTCAGCAAAGAAGCAAACAGAAAAACTAATTTCAGATCCAGTGTTACCCACATTCTAGTAGCTAGTCATGTGAAATTAGAGAGATGTCCATTACACTTCTATATTATACAAGTTATAACAACTTCTTGCTGGAAAATGAAGAAAATCAATCGGAATTCAAAGTACAAAGACCAAAACACAAGACCAAAAGGAATGCAGGATAAAGGCTTCATTTCTTTCTGTTTCATTAAAAAAATAAAGCAATACTGTAGCCACACTATAAGTGGCTGTCAGCCTTGCTACTGAACCCAGATTAAGGTTGCAAGGAGCAGGGGAGGTGAGACACTTTCCAAAACAATAACATTTATTTTCTTGCACAGACAACATAGATGAAAAATTGTGTATTTAGTCATGGACCAAAAAGCTCTTTCATACATTGTGCATCTCTCTAACTTAATCTGGGACTTATAACATTGCTCATTTCTGCTCCCTTTATTCTTTGAGATGTGGCAGTGGAATGAAGCTTGGTTTATCAGCGCAAAGCTCCCTAAAGACTTAACAATGCAGACTGCATCATCTGCAGCCTATTATCACTGCAGCCGCTTGACACAAATACATTCAGATGCTGAACACTCACTGCAGGCTTTGGATACAGTCATATGCCCTCTAAAAGGCAAAATCAAAAGGAAACAAGACAAAACATGGGCTTTCCTTAGATGTTCATGTTAAGAATAAAGGAAAGGTAGACAGCTTCCAGTGATAAAAGCATTTGTATACTTACTGTAAAAAGTTATAACTGAATATTGATGAACAGAAAAATTATGTAGGTGCAGCCTTACTGCAATTATATATAGTTAAGAAAAACATTTAAGCATTACCCTCAGTCATTCTGCTGTTTATCTGCAGATTTGTACAAGAAAAGAAATTTCTAAGAATTTAACTGGACACAAGCAGCCATTAAAAGGAATAATGCAATCAGTAAATTTGTGTATGTAACAAGAATTAAAGGTAACTAGTTTTTCAGTGTATTTGCATTCAGATGCTGTTGTCTGGCATTATTTTTCCTCTGAAAAATTAAAAATAATTTCAGCAGACATTACTAAACACTAGAGATATGTGGTCCTGTCAAACACTACTTCCCAGAAATCCTTTTGCTTAAAAGTCAGCTGAAAGATTTCCCATGACTTGCAACCAATTTTTAGAACAAGAATGTGAAGTCTGCAGACGACGAGGGGGAAGAATGAGAGAATTATATAATATTAATATAATTTTGTCATGGAATCAGATTCACATACTGGAAGAAGTCACCATCAAATAATGCTAATATTCAGGGTATCCCAGTCATCTATTATAAACACATCTTTAATTTAGGAGCACTTTTGCCACCCAAATAAAGACCTTCAGTAAAGCAGGAATATGTACAGTGTTCAGTGACACTATTTCTTTCTGACAGCCAAGCAGAACAAGGTTCCCTCTTAGAGAGGTTGGTCATCCAACTTAGTACCATTCTAAAATCATGTGCAAAATAATAAAGAGATTATATATATAATGCAGGACAAGAACACCACTGAAAATTGCATGGTTACTTCTATTAGGTCTGCATAATTTACATGGCCCAATATTATTTTTAATAATTATTTTTAATAATTAACTGCAAAAGAGTTGGGCTTAAAAATACCATTTTTATTATGAAATAAGGCCACAAGGCGAAGTTTTATGACCAAGCATATTAAAATAACATTCCAATTTTAGAGTATCATTCCAGGCAAGTAACACCAAAAAATCCCTACCACAAATTAAGAGGTAAGGCTAAAAATGGCCTGTTCCACCAAGGCTTAATATCTGCTCCTGATAGATGAGCAAAACCAATTGCAAGAGAAGCAAAGGTCCCTAGTTTTTCAGTGTGAACCCCGTATGGAATTTTGTGACTTCATAGGTTTCTAAAGGTTAAAGTCTTTGCTAACTAAATTATAAAATTTTATAGCATCATTTTAAGAAACATCTCTAAAATAAGAGAAAGACTGCCCTTGAATACTATAAACTTTACTGGACTACACTGTAATGAGTCAAAATACTAAAGAAAAAAAAGTGTAGTCAATTATATATGGTCAATGATATGACATATATAGTGGTCATAGAGCTAGATTCAGAAAAACCATACTGTAAACGTTGTCATCATAATAAATATGTGGCATTCGAATTGGATGAGATCCACATAATATGACAGAAGAGTCGAGGAGTTCCAGAGTCTGCCAGATCAATATCCCAGGCTCAACTTGCAGCTGCTCTTGAGTGCACTCTGCAATTGATGAGATGCTTTAATGTCAAGAAGGCAGTTGTAGAGTCAACTTCCCATCTGCTGCCTGCTGAGCAAAGCATTGGAGAGTGTTGGTGCTGATAACCACAAGTCTCAAAGAGGAGAACCAAGAGCTTTGGAAAATAAAGTTTACTCAAGTCCATGTGGTATTATCTGATGCCCAGGTAAAGGTGACAAACAAAGTTCCTTCCCAATAAGTACAAGCATACAAAGTTTTAAAACCCAGAAAATATGAAATGAGATGTCTACCTCTGGGGACTTGTGTTTCCTGACTGCTTCAATTATTTATTTTTTATGTGATGAGAGCTGAAAAGCTTTTGCCAAGTGCTAACTAACAACATACAAATAAATGCAGTATTTTGAAATGTAGCATCAAAATTACGGACTAAAATTCCTATACCTATTTTTCCAGTTAAAACTAAGAGCCAAAATAATGCTGAGGGAAACCGCCTTTAAGGATTTTCAGAGCACTTAGGTTTATTTCTGGGTTATTACACAGGTTGTGAAAGAAGTCACACAAAAAAAAAGATTTTTACTATTCACTCCATTTATAACTTAACCTTGTTAATTTAGGCAAAGGCCACCTTTTTTTTGGATGTCTGACCTTTCAAACTAAAATGGGACACAGTCCTTAAAACAACTCAGAACTTGTCATTTTAAGAGTTCTCCAGAAGAGCTTAGCTCCTGTGCATACATAAAGGAAGAATAAAAAGTAATAATTAAAAAAACCAAAAACCCACAACTCTGAAAATAATTAACCAATATAGTTTGAGTATTTTAGGAAACTTTTTTTTTAATATAAATGAAAAAATGACCAATATGCAAACATGTTACACAACTGTATTGTGACATAGCTATGACTGGGTAAGAACATAAGGTAAGGTGAAAAAATACAACAAAAGGAAACAGGGAAACAAAGCAGAGATTGTAGGAAAAAATCTCATCTTGTCCCCATCCATTCACTTTTATAGGGCTAGTGTAAGACTTTGTATCTCCTCTCCACCCTGATGAACTTAGGTGCCATATAAAATATTTAGACTGCATATTTTTCATTATATAGCATTTTCCAATCTACAGCTGTAGTTAAATGTTTATGTATGTTGTCTACTACAGTGTAGCCACATTTTATAGTGAGACCAGGAATATCTTCTGCATACTTTACTAAAGCAACATTTACTTCATTGATGACTTGGCAAAAACAATCCACTTCTAATTATACTTTCACATAAATTTAAATTACACCGAAAAAAAAACCTGAAAAAAACTTCCTCTGCTGGCTAAATTAAGCTGAATTACTGTAAGAAAAGCTATGTTAAAAAATAAACTACCAATTGAGTTCACTTCAGGAATCCATCAATCCTTATTTCAAAATTTACTAGAGGCCAATTTGACCATTTGGAAGTGTCTCTTGCACTATTGAAACTCATCAGCCAATTAGTCTTGCCAATTAATACTTTTATTTATACATATCTAATTCTCATACACATGTATCCACTGTGCTGTACATCCAACTTTAAAAAAAAAAAAAGGAAATAAAAGCATTATGAAGAAAGTCACTTCAGACAATGTGCAGCACACAAAGTATCTGAAGGATACAGACATCTCATCCACATAAGTTCAGGCAGCAAAAATCTCCAGGCTCAAGATTTGCCAGTTACTTATCGGAGAATCATGATACTCATAAGGTATTCCTTATTTGAACTGTGAAATTAAAAAGCACAAAATTGAATCAAGTGAAATGTGTACTTGAGCATACCTGCCAGATCTTCTATGCTTTGCTTGAACAAGGGACTCTTGATACATCCAGATTCTACTTAGCCTACCACTTCCTAAATTATTTCACTCCAGAATTCATACCTAGTTCTAATAACATTTTTTAAAAGTCCTGCCTCATCATCACTCTTCTGCATTCCCCACAGTCTCATCCATACAGCACTGGAACTATTGAAACTACTGTTGATAAGGTAGTGGAAATCAGCTCAGAAAAATGCCTTTGGGGTTTTTTTAGTGACCACTAAAATCACAGCATGAACAAGTTTTTCCTATTATGCAAACATAAAGGCCTCAGTTCATTGCATTCCACAATCACGTTCTCATATGTTTCCTAAATATTTCAAAAGCCTCCTACATATTTGCTTTCCAGAGGTTACCTGAAATACTGTCAAAGATGATACAGTTCAATAACTACAGATTCTGGCTCAAAAATATCGCTGCACTAGGCACAACAGAGAGGCAAATCAATCCCAGAAGGCTCAAATCTGCATATCAGATGGAACAAACGTACAGATGGAGGTGAGGTGGGCCGGAAAGATGAACAGATCAAAGGGATGCATGAAAGAAAAACAGTTCCATTGCATATCCACCCCCTCCAAAGCTTGAGGATAAACATAACTCATTTCAAAGTATCAAAATGTGCAACTTTCAGACCAGGTTTTTTCCACTAAAGTCCAATTTTATCTTTGCTTTGGGGAAAAATGGGATATAATAATAATAACAACAACAATATCATAAGATGGTTTGGGTTGGAAGAAACTATGTACCATCTTGGAAGGTGGCATCTACCACTTCTCTGGGCAACCTGTTCCAGTGTTTCATTGCCATTGTAAAAAACTTCTTCCTTCTTGCTTTCACAACAACAAACAATCACAACCCGCAAAACCTTTGATATTGTTTGAAAAACTTCCCATTTTCCTTGGGAAAGTGGAAGACACTTCCTGTCCTCTGCCTAGAGACACACGGGGATGTTGGTTTCTGAATGCTCACCAGCTGAACTGCCCCAGTCCTTCACTGGACCTAATGAATTCCTGGACTTTCCAAGCCCCTTGCTCACCACTTTGCAGGTGAAGATGCTGGGCTGGCAGCCTTCCTGCTTTCTGGCACTCTCTTCCTTTTTCTGTGTATGAGCCTGCCAGATTTGACAGACCACCAACCAAGCACGTTGTCACATGAGCTTGCTCTGCCAGCTGCCTGCCTTTATAGCAAGGCACACAGATTCTCTGGGATTCTGTCTTCAGTCCCTCTGAATCCAGCAAGAACTTAAATTTCAGGTCACAATGAAAGCTACAAAATTTTAGCAATATCTCTATTTCAGCAATATCTCTTTTCCTCGTGAAGGAAAACCCCAGTTCCTACATGATTCTGACCCTCTTGTCAAGATATAAAGGCAACGTTCAGACACTTTTCCTTTCTTACGTGCTTCAAACACACTGGAGAAGTATCTAAATACAGAAATAGTTCTCTGAGCCTCAGGTCCAGGCATTTGCCACTGATAGTCACAGCTATCTGACAGTCTGCAGAGTGCTTGTGAGCATCATGTGAGTGCTGGCAAGATGCACCAGATCTCTGCACCTTGCCAACGTGACCCTGTGCTAGGTGAAGAGCTATCTTGTGCTACATCACTGGCTACTGCAGAGTCTTGTTTTCTGGCTTCCTGATTCTTCTCTATTGCTGTGTCTTGATTCTGTTTTTCTAGTGAAAAAAAGATTTTCTGTTTTGCTTTTCTAGCTCAAAGTTGTCTATGTATTTCATTTAATGTCTATTTTATTCTTTCATTTAACATTTTTAGTGCATTCTAGAAGTAGAAGCCATCAGTAGAAGCTTAGACATTAAATATAAGCCTACAGAAATGTGTTAGAACCTGCCCACACACCTAAATGATTGCCCCTTCAAAAAAGATCTTTGATATCCATTCTATTCATGGAAGTAAAAAGAACATCTCCCTCCTCACCAGAGAAACAGTGGTGAAAGCTACAGTGTAGACTAACTGCATTTAATATCCTGCTGGGAAAAAGGGAGGATGGGAAACACCCACAAAAAGAAATTAAAGCATCTTATCTCTCTCTCTCTTTTTTTTTTCTTTTTTTTTTTTTTTTTTTTGCCTGAGGTTGTCCTGTGCAGGTTTTTGGGTGGTTGGGTAGTGGGATTTTGGCTGGGAGTGTGAGCTTCCTTTGCTTGGCAGCAGCTGCTCTTTTCATCCCCTCTAAAACACTTTGACTTAATACTCATCTCTTTTCCTCTTTCCCCACAGTTGATCTAGAGAAGATTATAAAAGCAACAAGGATGTGCATCTTAATCTTCATTTTGGACAATATTGGGGAAAGAAGCTTACAGATGAAGTTTACTTAGTACAACAGAAAAGCAGTCTGCTCTGTAGCAGGTTTTAGGCGATTTCCTCAGAAAAGGCTGAGCACATCAGATCTCACAAGCCAAGAGTAAATCCTGTCCACCGACGTCTGAGCACTGCTGGCATGACAGAGCTGTTATATCAGGGAAGATTAAGGATTCTGCAGATGGCACTCTTCCCCCTGAATCAACACAGACAATAATGCCCCAGAATAAACTTTCTGAGCTCTTATCAGCAGTGCCATTTTTTAATGAAACATTAAGAAGAAAAAGAGACTTCCATCTACTGTTGGTAAGCATCAGATTTATTTTACCCCTCATCAAATAAGAATAAAAAAATGTGGGCAACACTTAAACTTCCCCTTCACAAATTCCTTACCTTATCACCACTGTCCTCTGTCACACTTAAGTGCCAATTACATAACTGTACTCTGTTCAATAGATATTTATACTGCTTTTTTTGGATTTTGCACTCATATGGCTAGATAAACCTCTAGTCACAGCTAAGAGTTACACATCCTAAGGCAGCAGCAAACAAAATTCCATCACCTTTTAAGGACTACTAAATGGCATCCTTGTTAACAGGCTGAGAAGAGTCACATTCAGCTATCACTTGCATCCAACACTCTGCGAGTCACTTCTTGTTCTGCTGTTTTTCTCCTGGAGTCTGTCCTAAAGGCTCACTCTAATGTAACTCCTGAAGAGCAACACAGCAGAGGAATAGTTCTGGGAGGAAGGGTAAGAACCTCTACATTGTAAAACTGGAAAATCACCAGATTATATAACTCATTCACATTCTTATATAAGCTTAAGTAACCAGCTGTTAATAAAAGTGATTTGAAAGTGACACAAAAAAACTGGAAAAATACTCCTATCTTCCAACTTGACAATATATCTGTTTAAATAAGGTAATAATCTTAGATAAATACATCCTTATAAAAAGCTCACACACATAATCTTGACAATACAATCTGTGTAGTCCATGCAACAATGCATCACATTACTCAGCTCATCTGTAAAAGAATACAAAACATAATGTTTATTCTTTATTTAACCTTGTATAAACAAAAGAAGTTTGTAGAGACCATCATTCAGTTTCTCTTTTCACTTTTTTGCCTTTAAAATCAGCTGAAATCTGTCAGTATTTTGTCAATAATAAATTATCAGGACAACCTAATTTATATATCTATGTCTGAAAGACTAGCATACTGCTTTACTAAGTGCAGCAAATCCTTTGCAAACTATTGTCACTTCATTATTATTATTATTACTAAAAGGAAGATCACTACTCATGAGTGAGAAACAAAACATAATATACAGGAACCTCCAAAAATTAACTTATCAAATTCTATTAAATGCACACAGGACCTTACACCTAAAGGTAAAGGATGGATTGAAAAATCAACATTCTTTTTCAGTAGGTCCCTTTCTGACATTTTCCGTATACATAGATATATGTACATATATATCCTTATAGTCTGTGGGATTTCTTCAAGGACTTACAGCATGCATAAGGAGTCATGATACACTGTGCTGTTTTTCCAGCCCTATTTCATGATAAGAAACAGAGTTGCTATGATTTCTGCATTGTATTTTGCTTTTTCAGACTCTTCACATTTGGTTAAGAGGAAAAAATCACAACTGGGAGGCCCAAAGAAAAAGAAAGGCTTAAATGGTTCTTGTTTGCTCAGGGGCTGTAACTGTCTTACACAAAAATTGGGGTTTTTCCCCAGAGATGCTACGGCAAATCAGGCAAAGCATTCAAGAACAGAAAAAAAAAAAAAAAAAAAAGGAAATATGTCACCATACTACTTAAAGCTGTGGATTTGGTTTAGACTGCATATACCAGCCAGTCTGGGGTTTGGGGTTTATTCCCCTGATATAATAACTTGTTCAAAGTAATCATGGTCATTTTTATAGAGGTTTCTGAGTCAGTGGAAGCTGACAGTGGGCTGCTTCCCAGACTGCCCTGAGGAAACTTGGGTTTTTGGGTCTGCACATGTCCATGTGAAGTTTGTACCACCAAAGTACAGCCATCTCAAACAACTATAAATGCATGAGCACTGTGTCCATAGCACAGAGATACAATTTAAGAAGTGCAAAATACAGATTAAATTGAGATTTCCTAAAGAGCGCAAGATTAAAGAGAGAACATCCTGCTTCCTCTACAGAGCTTACAGCAAGAGTTTCTCATTAGAAGTTTTGCATAATAAGCAAGTCAACTATTCCCCAACTAAATGAGGGAGTGCAACCAAGAAATGAATCATAGAATGGTTTGCATTTCTTACATCTTTTCATATCTCTTTACTGTTGCCACTGTTGGTGGCAATGCCAGAGCAGAGTCCCAGCTCACAACTCAGGAAGAGCCTACATTAGCTTGGGCATTTCAACTTGCTAAAGTTCACTTTAAAGGTTGGCACAGCAGTGAGGCGTTTGTCACCAACAGAAAAAATATGGATCATACTCATTTAAGAATAATCCACTTGTTATTTCCTCAGCAGTTTGGAATAAAATTACAACAAATGGGGGTCTTATACGGAAACTGTCCACAGAATGATAAGCAAAGTATTCCAGACAACCCTTTTGATTCTCTCTAGGGAAACAACAATCTGAATATGTACACAGGAAAAAAATCAAAACTTCAGGAAAGCTCCTGAGCCTTTGTTTCCATCCTTGCTGCTATCATCACAGACATCATTTGAGAATATCAATCTACTAAAGTCTGCTTTTACCACAGTTGTCTTTTGCCCTTCATCTTTGTATCCAGGAGAAGCAGGCAGTCCTACTCCTCTGAGAATTAGAAACCATCTTCTAATTTCAGGCTAAGCTTATTCAGGGTCAGTTTATACTCTTGGGTTGTAAGTGCCAACATTGTCTTTAAGATTAACTAATTCTTATTCTTCCCTGGTGTTTACATCCTCTACATTTTTAAAGGCCACTATCTAAGTTGCATTGTCCTAGGCTAAACAAGGCAAGCTCTCCCAAAACTCTCATAAATCAACCTCTCCTTTGTTATAACCAGACCATAGTCAAATTTCACCATTCTTGAACAAAAGGGGCAAGAACTACAGTTGAAATTACTGAACAGTTCTCTTCAGTGACTTAATACAATGGAATTAATGTTATTTTCTACTGGAAAATCTATTTGCATTTCCCTTCCTCATAACTACATTTTATTACTGGTTCATACAGAGCCCCACAAAATAGGCAATTTACATGGCTTATGCTGGCTTTGCAAAAAATAAAACATCCAATTTGAAATATTTTTTTCTGTATCTACACTGCATGTGCAAGTGTGTGAATGTAGTTCAAGATTTATTCTTGTTATTTTTATCATTACTAAAAAAAAAGAGATGCAATTTTCTCTGTATATGCAGAACAGTATATTTCCCCACTCCAGTAAGTTCTTCTATTTTCTCCAGCTATGAAACTTTCAACTGTGCGACACCATTTACACTCTGGCCTGGAGTTAAAAGAAAATAATTGGAGCTATCAGCTTGAGTACACTGATAAATTATTACTGGAAGCACAGTAAAGAAATTCCCTGATCAACTAGCAAGAGGTAACTTCAAGACTAAAAGTTTGAAACAAATAAACCATTTGGAGAGAAAACACAGACTTCTAGTCTACAAATAAAGTAATTCTGCATGATCAGCAAACCTTCTGCTTTCTCCTTAGAGCTCATCAGCAAAGGCATAAGCAATGCTGCTTCCAGTAAGTCTCCTGAAGAAGAACCACAAAGACAGAGGAAAAAGTTCACCTATCTGGTCTTCTTTTATTCCCAGTCTGCAGTGAGAGTCAGAGAGAAGGAGAATGAAAAGTAAGTTCCTCAGCTACGATTCTAAATTAACTGGACCACTAAATTTTCAAACTATTTTTTTAAGTTAATTCATCAGTACAGTTTTGTATTTTGTTTTGGGGTTTTTTGCTGATTTTAAAGGACAAGAATCGCAAAAGAATTTCAGAAGGAAAGTGATCAATTCTCCCTGCCAAAAGTTGCAACTAAACAAGGATTTAGAAATTTAAAAGAAGTTACTGCAAATTAAGCAAATGCCAAAGACAGAAATCTCAACAAAATAACTTCCTTTTTAAGACCATTACACTATTTTTATTATGTTATGCCTTCATACATAATCCAATCATCTTCCACACATGGAATTCCACCCTGGAATTGATGTCTTGCCCACTCTTAACATTGCAGCTAACGAGTAGAGGCCACTGCATAGTTACATACATCTTTGTCATAGTCTGCTACTTTTCCTGGGATATTCTGTAAGTTCTCTCATGATAGGCATGAATTAATTAAGTTCTCAAACACTATAAATTTTACTACTGATAGACTGATGTTGCACTCTTCTCTGGATCTTCACACTGCACCGTCACAGACATCGAGCAGGGGAGGGGGAGTGGAGCTGAGGGAGACAGTCCCTGCAGCAGGGCAAGTTTTCAGTAAGGACAAGAACATCCAGCCAAGAGGTTGGCTGCTTCTTTCTCCCAAAGTTTTTGCTGCCCTCTTAGAGAATTTATGACATACCTCACTCTGTGCCAGACAACAGCAGCATAAGCACTGTCACAGGCATGGCTGTTTGCTATGGCCTTCACTGCTTTCACAGTCATTGTATGCTGAGGGGCTTTAATTCAAGCTCCATGTGATTACTGAAAGCAAATGTTGCCAAGGGGATACTTACTTCTCCCATTATATTTTAAAGGGACTAATCCAGGGCTCTCTCTTATTCAAGTAGTAATTTCATAATCCTCAAATGACCTCACAGCTTTACAGCTTTGCCTGACACACTTTTTTCAAGTGCAATGGGACATTACACTGAGGCTATCTTCTCCTAATGTTTCATAGTGAACTTCAGCAAGTTCTGTAGGAAGATAAAGCAATTCTGATGGCAACTCTTACATAGACCTTGGTAATAGTTGCATCTATGCATCGGCGGGAAATGAATCCTAGTGAGTCACATGCCCAATGAACAAGAGTTAAACTTCTTATTCTAATTTTTTAATATAAATATCCCTCTTATAATGGTGACAAACTACAAATCCTAATTTGCCAAATTACAGCATATAAATTACATATTTCTGTTAAATTTTTGTAACACATGTGCAAAAGATATGTTATGTAGAATGTTAAGTTTTCCAAAGCTATAGAAGCCATGAATGCCAAATTCCCTACTGCTCACTCTTCAGAGGAGGAAGTAAAAGCAGAATGTATTCTGATTAATTTATATTACTGAGGGTTTTTTTCTATAAAGACCCTTCTTTGAAGGATCTTGGACAAAAAACACTAAGCCTCCAGAGGTGGGCTCTGTATAAATCAATCTTCTCTCATTTTCAAGTGTTCTTTTCCATTTAGCTGTACTGATTTTCAGAATGTAAAGAACATGGCTAAAGCCGAGCAAAGACCCTCCATGCTAAATACACATTTATCTGCACACTGGCATCACTCTCTTGATTTCAGCAGAGCTCCTGAATATTGCAATTAAAGAGAAGCTGGGGTTTCTGACGAGGGCAGAGAGTTACTGGAAATATTCATAAGGGAGACAATCCTGAACTAGCCTGGCTAAGAGCCTTGCCTCTCCCAGCAGGAATGCAGCAAGACAAAAGATGCTGACAGAATTTGCCGACATAGCTGCAAGGGGAGAAAGTAATGAAATTAATTGTATTTCAGAGAGGGGTGCAAGGGAGGTATGTCATTATCTAGTCTTTTTGTTTGAAATGGAAAAACAGGCAGTTTTGAAAGAAACAAATATTAAACTGGTCCAATGAACACACTTCTGATCAAGCTCTGAGCTTGATTCTCTTTTCAGCTTTAGATCATGCAGGTCACAGAGGAGCTCTCCCTGCTCAAGAGAACAGTGCCTGTGGTACAACAGCACTGAGCAGTAAAACTCATGACTGAAGGCAAGTTTTAACCACAGGACACATGAAAAAAGGAGAGTGTGAAGACAATGATTCCTCCACCACATTAAGATACTTATAACTACTAAGCTTAACAAATTTAGAAAGTAAATACATGCCACATTTATGTGGCAGATATACATGAACCTACCATACACTGTGCACAATATCAAACACTTTAACTGAATGAACACTTTGACTAATATGTATAAACATCTCTGTAAAGATTTCTCAAGATTTTTCACTTTCATTTTTGAAAGTGAAATCTTTGACAGTAGTCAGCTGAATACAAATTCAACGTGCCTGAGTATAATAAAAAAGGACAAGGCCCTCTGGCAGATGAAACTGCTTTAATCAAGACTCTAGTCTAGTAACAGATGCAGTTATTAATATATGCAATCATTCACTAACACCAGCAAGGTTTTTAAACAGGACAAAGTTTCTACACTACAGTGACAGAGAAAATAATTTAACCTACCCCAAACAAACAAACAAAAGAACTTTCAGAACACTTTGAATAACAGTAGAATAATCCATAGGAACACAAGTTGCATAGAATAAACCTTCACAGAAACAGATAAAATAAGAAATAATTTAAACCTCCATATACCCAGAGAAAGAGAGAGCATGTTTACTGTCATGACTGCTTTTCCATTTTGAAATGCCTACTAGGATTGAGTAGCTTTGTGACAAAATGAGCCTTTGAATAGGCTGCCCAGGGAGGTGGAGGAGTCACCATCCCTGGAGGTATTCAAGGAGAGACTAGATGTGGCACTCAGTGCCATGGTCCAGTTCACATGGAGATGCTCTGTCACAGGTTGGACTTGATGATCTCAGAGGTCTTTTCCAACCTAACTGATTCTGTGGAAAAAGCTTCACAAAAGATTCCAATGGTTTAGCATGTCCCAGAGCTGCACAAAGGCTACATATTTCACTCTCGGTTACCACTAATTGTAGCTATTCATCCACTGGTTTCTTATAGGCTCCACTTTCCATTTCTACTGCCTGTCTGGCCAGAAAACATGACAACTCCATGGGAGCATGCTGACACAAACATCAACTAAATCTTATCATTAAGTTCAATCTACACTTTTTTAATTAGAGAGGATTACAGATCTATCAAGAGAATTATAAAGCAGTGGAATGGCTGCTGCACTGAAGCTGAGAGTATGGTAGCCACCTTGTATTTACAGAAGCCAAGGTATGTAATGTATTTCCTAGCCCAATAATGCAGCCCAGCGCTTCAGACAATGCTATCTCATGAACATATATATATATATACATATATACACATACACACAAATGCACACCTGTTCTCACATTTCCAGATACACTAGAGGTCTTAGCTGCTGTCAGAGAAAAAACTGTTACAAGAGAAATGCTTAGATCAGACAGTAAAAGATGGTGGAAGTACAAGGCACAAGACACTCAACTATTCAACCAATGTGTTTCTAATACAGACACTTCCTTCCACTCTTCTATCTGGTGCTTCCCACCACCTGACAGTAAATAGTATATCAAATCTGCCATCACCATGACTTGAATGCAATTTGAAATAAAAAATGCAGTGCCTTTATAACACTACAGTAATAAAGTTATGACATATCACACAATAAAAAATGTTTTGACTCAGTATATTTGTTGTGAGGACCTAGAATTTTCAATCTGCATAATCCATAAAAAATGAATGTCAGTGAGATTTTCAAATCAAAATACTAACTATCGGTTTAAAATTAGTCAATAAAAATGAAAGAACTCTTCTTAACCTCTACACCTCTTCCCAGTTTCTTACTAAAAGAACTGTAATCAAGGTGTGAATTACTGACTATGTCTGGAAAACAAAACACTTCTACTCATTCTTGTATGTGTCTTAGTGATACATACCTTGTATATAATTTAGGGATCTTAGTGTATGTATCTTAGTGACATAATTCTTCTATCACTAAGAGATACTTCATAGTTTAGAATAAATTTGTGAATACTTGCATACTACTTTTGGATCTACAGTACAGCAATGATGGTCTTTAAAAACAAACTAAACAAATCCCACCAAACACATTTAGCAAGATACTGAAAGCAATCAGAACCTTTCCTGGTATTTCTCATGGATCGTCATTAGTTCTTCTGAATCCTAACACCCTGTTATCTTGACCAAAGTTCAGTTCACCACTCAGATGGTGTCCCTCTAGAAACTGAGATAAACTGTAGCATATCTGCTATTTGTGAGCCTGGAAATTCTCTAGAACCACTTACTATTTTTAAACACATTCTTCAGATGGAACATACTGGCATGCTGTAATTTTTGCTCTAATGAAAGGCAGTATCCAACACACTCTGACTGTCATGAACTCATATGAATTGTTTCTTTGTGACAATGCCATCATGAATTACAGCACATATATTGCTAGGTTATACACAGCTCTTAGTGAGAGTCTAGGGAGACTTCCTGGACAAATCCAATACAGTGTATACTTGGGAGAAAAACTAACAAGAACTTGAACAGTGAGCTCCTGAAGAGACTCAAAAACAAACGGCATTTATTCCTGCTTATAGCTTCTTCACAGGTATTTAGATAATTGAGTGATTCATATCTTTTATCTCCTACAGTATGAATATTCAGGTTGCAGACTCTGCCCATTTGGAGAGTAATTGCACTGTAGATTAAACCGAATGAACTCATGGAAAAACAAACATAAAAAAAGAACTGCATGGCTTGTTGGAAAGGTGCAGCTCTGTCTCAGTACAGTAACGTGGGCCAATTGCTCAAAGAGAAGCAGAAACAGTGGTGGCAGCTCCTGCTGCAGTCTGGTAGCAGGGAGGAGTCACCACAGCCCAGATTCAGAGCACACTTGACAGAGAGCACTCAGTACTCGGCCACAGCATCTGATATTATGCCTAACAGATCTTCCTCAATTCACGCTGCCAACTAACATCTTCTCTGAGTTCAGCTTTCTCAGCTTTAATTCTGCTCACTCTCATCCGCATGCCAGCCTCATCCAACACTCAGCAATTTCACTGACTGATCTGGCTGAACCACGAGGGTGTCATGAGGGCTGCATTCATCTGCTTCCCAAATTTCCCACCAGCACAAGGCATGCACACACTAGCAGTGGGTAGTGAGAACATGTACAGATTGGCAGAAGATTTCCAGTACTCTTCCTCACCTATGACAACCAGAGCAGGAAGGTAGCAGCGAGGTGGTACTGAATTTGTGTTTCACTGGGATTTGCAGCCCTACACACAGTCAGAACTCTATCTAAAGGAAAACACCTGAAGACAGTCTCTGCCTCTCTCAAAAACTATCTTCTAATTTTGGAACCCATCGCAATAGCTTATTATAACCAAAGAAGCAACATAAAATTTGAACACTTCAAAATGAGATGCTGGCATTTCCCAGCTTGGGCAAAAGGTGCCTCCTGGTCTCTGTCCCTATTGTCCACTCCCAACCCCAGAAAATATTAATAAGAAAACATCAGTCTCACATTACAAGGCTGGCTCACTTAAATATTTAAATCACTGCTAAACTTACACCCTGCATTCTGCTTCAAGCTTGCCTGCCCATAACTTAACCTGCTCTATGTCATTCCTAGAGGTGATAAGATTATTTTACTTCACAAAAGCAGTGTTGCATGAAGGCATTTAGTGTTGTCTTGTCCCTGGCTGCTATTACCTTTATTGAAACCTGATATAAAGAAGGGAATGAATTCTGCAAATAATCCATAAATAACTTTATGATGGGATTTGAGAAAGCAGCATATTGCTGAAAGGATATAATGCCTAGATAGTGACTTAATATTATTATTTTAGACCTAAGGCAGGATGAAGTAATGCATCACTGAAAATATAACTGCATCCACAGGAGTTTTCTAGGCTTCTATGTGACTTCAGGAGCTAATAGAATCTAGCTGATTTTATCTCTATAATGCCATTTGAACAGATGCAAACTGCAAGAAAGAAAAATTTGCAGAACCAGTTGGTTAATAGCTTTATTCTGTTAAGAAAGAGTAGAGCTCTCATTAGCCTGCCATTGTTTTCTGTTCTGAAAGAAACGAGCAGTATAATTTGGATGTAATCACACTGGAATCATTTCAGCATTTCTCATCTCATTTTTTATCCCTATTGTACAACAGTCATTAAGGGTGTAAATTCATTAACATTTACCTTTTGCAAATCAGCAAGCAGTTCTCTCTCTCACAACAGAGCTGTCCTTTCATGGAATCATATAGGATCATTCTAATTACATCAATTCAAGATATGCATCCTGGCTTCAAGCATCTACCTTTAAACCTACCAGGCCTTGAGTAGGATTCCAAGTGGGTTTTCTCAATCAAGAACCAAGGTTCATAAGGAAAGCATCCACTTAAAAATTTTTTTAAAAATTAAAAAAACAAAAAATACCCTCCAAACATCCACCTTCAATGACAAAAATAGCACAATATCTTCTGTAGATCCTTCAGAGGACCACTGGCTTATTTTTTTTTTAATTCAGACACCAAAGTATGAAGCTAGGAATTTTCAATATACCATTTTTGAAAAATTTGTTTGAAAGTTTTAAATTATACAGTGGACCAA
This sequence comes from Lichenostomus cassidix, assembly GCF_008360975.1. Lineage (NCBI taxonomy): Eukaryota > Metazoa > Chordata > Aves > Passeriformes > Meliphagidae > Lichenostomus > Lichenostomus cassidix. Next base: position 43,856,317 of record NC_139483.1, on the reverse strand, counting down.
TATAAGTAATGAACAGACCAGAATGCTTTGGACTCCAAAAATACTTTTACACAATAAATTAATTCAGATCTTTTTTTAAGGTGTCACAATTACACATTCATTTGAAGAGCACTTCAATAACTGTTTAATATTAATCTCAGTGTACCAGTTAACAACATGTCAATTATATTCAAAAAATCAAGCTCCTGTCCAGGGACTATGTATCTAAGTAAATGCACTAGCTATGCTGTATAATATTTCTCATATTTTCTTCCAATTTGACCATCTGCAAGAAAAGCTTCTTTTAAATGATACACACACACAAAAAACCCACACCAAATCATAACCAAACTTCCTTTCTGAAAGACTACCTATATATTATTATATCAATGGAAGACTAGCTAGTTTTCTTAAATTTTAAAAGCCAGCAGAGAAAGTGGAGATATATCCATTACCACAGAAACCCATAAGTATTCTCCTTGTTTCAAAAACATACATGATCCAAAAGTAACAGCTGTTTGCTAATGCCCTGTTCTTGCTCAGGGCATTTGTATTAAGTGACCCTTTGAGTTCTCTTCCACCCCACACCACCCCATTTCTAAGGGATGAAGGAAGCCTTCATATTTAAGCTTCACTTTCTGTTTAACACCCACAACATTCGCAAAAAAAAAAAAAAAAAAAACCACACACCAAAAAAACCTTATGTTCTATGGTATCTTCTGGCTGCAGTACTTTTAAAGATCAAAATATCCTTGAATAAGAGTTAAGAAACCTTCTAATACTTTTTTTTTCCTTGGACAGATCTCCATGCAAAGAGTGCTGTTTAAGTTAATTGTTCATTATGTTCACTGCTGTCTCTGCTATGCCCTCTCCTCTTTATCAGACAGGAATATTGGACAGATTAAATCACTGCAAATCACAGAAAGGACAACTAACTCTTAACTGCCAACAGGGATTTCACTAGACTCACACTGCAGAGATCTGCAGTCTGTTTCATCAAATATTCAGTAAAGCAAAGCTTCCACATATCTTACCTGCAGCTCTTCCTTTTTTTTTTTTTTTGCTCATGGGTATCTGACTTTGAAAGTTCTGCCAGCCTGGGGTTTTTTGCTACATTTTCTTGTTGGACATTTAGGAAAGAAATTCACCTGTGGCCAAACTGTCTCATGTCTTTTAATGTTCAATGCCTGCAAAATGGCAGAAAAATAAAGCAATTCAAATGCACACCAAGTTCTGTACTGCAGTTTTGTCAAAGCACTACTGGAACTTATTCGGCAAATGAGGATTTTATAAAAGAATAATAAATTAATTTATCTGATTTTTAAATGTAGTTTAAGCAAGAGACTGAATGTATGACATAAGAAAATGCTAGAAGAGCCCTTCTTAATACCTTGAGTAGTGGAATTCATTCTTCCCTGTAATTTGTCAGTCCACAATTCTCTTGACACAAGCCTCTGATGAAATTCTCATATGAACACATGCTCACATGAGAACATCACGTGTTTTGGCACACTGGGGGGGTTCATCAATCCAAAGATATTCTTATATTAGTTTGCGTATACATTCTATAATGCTATTTTAGAGGTAAACTTCAGAATGTTATTGACATTATTAGAAATGTATTCATACCATAGGAAAAATGTTTTCAGGAGATCCCTAAACAGAGAACATGCAAAGTCTTCATGTCAAGTGCTAAAGTCTACAGAAACTGTACAGATGTACCCTATCAGTTTATTAATTACATTTTTCTCATGAAATAAGTATTTCTCAAGAATATACAAAAGAATGTTTTTATTCAATTCATTGTGGAGACATGGCAGATCTTAGAATGATTTATATTAATTCTAGGTTTCTATTCCCATTTTTTTCAAGTCTACTGATGTTCCTGCTATTTACTTTCCAGTGGCATGCAATTTTGACTAATAAATTCCAAAAACTAATACGATGCAATGGGTAAGAAAATCTTTTTAAGAAGTGAATTACTACATTCAATATTGACTTTCACATCACTATGTTAATAAATATTTTAACCCATCCCCAAAATAACAGTATCATCCAATAAATTCTGGTATTTTGACATATTGCAGATCTAAAAGCAATACCTACACTCAGCTACACCTTCCAAACGATTTTATGAACAAGCGAATTTTTGCTTGTTTTTACCAATAAGATTCTCATATCAAGTCCTCATTTGGATACTGATTTTATTCCATCTTGCTGCACAGATTTGGAAAATATGTGGGAGATCTTGGGATGAAAATTTAATGTCCTTCAGGTGAAAAAGTATGCAGGCAAGTAACATGGTATTTGACTGCCAGAATATAATGGCTGCTTTGATTTCCCTCTTGGCACCCACTGTGATATACATCTGTGCTTCTGCTGTCAATGCACATTTATTATATTCTATATATTTCCTCCACAGTATTTAAAGCAACAGCATTTCTCTTCCTTTTCTGTCCTTTTCTAAAATAGAGGAAATTGATACAAGCAAATAAAGTTAATCAGGTTTTGTAAGGAATATTATCTTTCAGAATTTTCACCAGTGAATTCCATTAGTTCACCACAAGGCTGTGAGAATGAACTATGGAAAGGAAAAGGTACCATATGATAATTATCAGTGAACAGAGTCTTGACAAGACCATGGATCAGAGATACCAAGGATACATGGTAAGATGGCTGGAAGGAAACCTACTCATGTTTCTGTATCAAAACCAAAATGACTGTAAGTAAAATTATTTCAAAGGGCCACAGATATACCAGTATGTCAGCTTTCCCACTTTGTAACAAATTTTGGAAATTCTTTCATTTTGTCAAAATATTTATTCTTAAGGAAGAAAGTAATTCCTTCTACTGTAAATATCTCAGAATCATTTTTAAAAAGCAGTACACATTTAACATCCAGTTTATTGTTTAAAGTTTGCAACCATTTTGGATGCAATGTTAAGGAATGCTATGCAAGCATCTTTGTTTAGAATTAAATCTCCTGAAAAATCTTAAGTCCAAACCAAATTGATTTTGTTGAAATCAGTATCCAGGGAACACAAAAGAACAGTAATAATGAAAAGTCTGTCCTGTTCATCCCAGTGGTATGTTCTCTGCTCGATCATTCTAAACCTGAAAATATTATATTGTCCAGGGAAAAAAACACTAGAGTAACCATTTCCTATGTTCCTGAAAAATTTCTGATAGGGATGGTATCTGAACGAATATTAATCCTAACCCTCTTAGATACAAGATAGAATTCAAGTTCTAGCTTAATGAGATAAAACACACACTTGTCTACTTGTTTTTAATTTCACCATCACAGAAATCAAGTGAAGCAAAAGCCACCCAAAAACTGAGTCCAGAAAAACACCACCAGCTTGATTAAGTGCCCAGTCTCACAAGAAGCCCTGCAGACCTTTCCACTGCTAACAACAGCAGCAGCTTCTCTCCTTCAGTCCTGTCTTGCAGCCTGGGTAGCCAGCTGGACTCAAACCCAGGACAGAAAGAGGAGGTAAATAAAGGGACTTGCTACTCTTAACAGGAGGATGAGTTAGTGTCTAGCAACTGACACTGCTAAAGAACAGATAAAGAGTTTAGAATCTAGTTCTCTCCCTAAACCCATATCACACTTGACAGAAAGGAAGCTTTGCTTTTACAATTCCTTCAGGGTTGACCAGACAAAAACAACACAAAAACACAATCTGAAAAAGTGAAACGGCAATTAATTCAAAAGCTACTTAATTTAGAGAGTTTTCTCCCATTATTTATTGGACAAAGAAGCCTACTGCAGCTGTCCATCTAATAAATCTGACTACTCTTAACTGTAGCTTATTCTGTGGTAAAGTAAGTTTTTTCTAGTTTTGTTTTATTATTATATCCTCCTTATCTTTAATCCATTTAATTCTGTCTAAAATGTGAATTGCATGCTCTAAAGATCAATAACTAGGCTTTTTTTTTCCCATTTCTTTTAAGTGAATCACCTAGCACAAAGGGGCCACTCTTTCAGTAAGGTTCCCAGTAGTTACCATATTAGACAGAGTAATTCTCTCCACATTCCAGATGGCAAGTATCCCAGTGACAGCCAGAGTCCTTTTAACCAGCACACTAGGGTGAATATAATGATTCTCTTGGGAAGCATTTCCTGTAAAATGTTGGGAAGTTGGCAGATGGGACAGAAGATTTTAAGACTAACTTTTTACATGAGTCAATTTGGAAGAATTAGAGATGCTATGAAAGCAAGCTCTCTGGAGGCAGAGAATTTCTAAAGACTTCTTCCAAGAGATAGTCAAAGTAGCCAGGAGTTTTTGGGAGAAAAAAATTGAATTCATAAATCTCCTAGCTTGCCATGGCATTCTGTTTTTCCTCATCTGGTACTCTTTTGGGGTAAACAGTACAACAGTTTTTAAATTTGAGAGTTTTATCTTAAACACCTAGGAGGAAGACCTAAGCTAATTGTAGAGAAAGAATGCCCCTAAGACTCACTGTATTATCTATCAATCTCTCATTCAGCATAAATGTTTATACAATACATAATGAAACTTGCCTACACTAAAATGTCTGGAAAACAGAGGAACAGTTCTGAAAAGCACTTTTCTTAGGCAGTCACCTAGAAGGAAAAAATGCACACCATCGAAGAAAGAGGTGAAGTCTTCAATTCCAGACCATTTACTCAGCTTCCCCTTACACAAACCTGGGCCATGTTGCTGGACATAAAGATTGTTAGAAGAGAAAATGAAGAGGGCCCTACCTAAAGGCTTGAAGAGTTCATGTAATGTTTCTATTTTTCCACACCTAAAATCTCACTTGGCATATATTACAGAGTTTAGTCCATCTCGGCAGGTGTGTTTCTCCAAAAATCAGTAGATGTACTGACTCATGTCCTTTATTTAGTTTTTAATCCAAATCTGTGTTAGAGATAAAATTGATAATTTTATGTATTATGTTAGTAATGCTAGACAGTAACATAATGCTTCAAAATGTTCATTTTATTCATCCATTGTACCATTTCTAAGCAAACATTAGAGCAAAGTCTTCCTTTGAAAATGGTGGGAGTTGGCATATTAATTGGAAACAAATGTTTAACTTGCTTTAGTTAGTACAAAACAAACCACAATTTAAAAATGCTAACAAGTTTGTTTTCTCTGACATAGCATAGGTATAACCTATGGGAATTTTCACTTTCTGTGAGGGCTGTAAGCCTAACTGCTGGACCCATACCTGGTAATATTTGAAAATAATTGGACAACTTACTCCATGGTTTTCTAGTACCATGAATGGGAAATACAAGGCACACTTTCCTTTACCAGATGTAAGAAAGCGCAGTTACTTGCTTAAAGAGAGATACAAATCTTGAATCTCTGTCATCTTGCACCCTGTAATATGCAATCTACACTTGCGCAAAATAAGCAGAAATGCTTACACTGCACTTATTCTACACTTATTTTCTGTTATTCCAATGCCTCCAGCAAGGTTAAAGGGAATAAAAGAAATATTTAAAAAGTCAATCTTACATTGCTAAATGTACATGGAGACACAATTCTTTCTCAGAGTTAAATCAAGCTAGTCTACCTTTTGTATTTCTCATCCATGGTAAAGAAAATTATGTAGAAGCTGCCTTCAATTCAAAACACAACAAGGCATGAAGAGAAAGATTACTGACAAGACAGCAAGACGGAAAACACCAGATCAATGCACTAGCACTGACTTAACTGAAAGGAAAGGGAAAACAGCTTCTAATCTTATTCAGGAAGCATGGACTTCTCAGAGGGCCAAGCTCTGTATCATAGCTGTAACTGCTCCAATGGACCACTCTGTATGTGTATAATTACCATAGCATTAGACAATTCCCTCTGGATTTTCTGCAATTAGTATCACTGCATCCTTTGTGTCATACAGATATGGACTACAAAGTAGTTGTTAATTAATTTTATGAGCAAATATTTTTTCCCCCCACAGAATGAAGCCTCATAACAGTGCAGAGGGAAAGGTGTTCAACAGATTGTTTTGCCTCTGGAGTTTAGTACATGCCCTGATGTCTTGCCATCTTGAATGCACACCACTTCATTCCATCCACCAGCATATCATATTTCATATTTCCTACTCTGCCAGGTAGACAGCACTCCAGCACTGCACAGCTTCACAAGCACTGAATAATCCCACGCAGAAGACCTCCAAGGTAAAATGTCATTGCCTTAATTTGCAACCAGGGAAAACTGTTCAAAGGTAAAAAGGACCAACTAATTTTGAGTGTCCACCATGCATTGCCTGGGAGCAGCGCTTTTGGAATACTTACAATTATATAACAATTTACATGTTCCAACCACATCCCATACTGGATTTTGTTGCACCTGTGAGCACCCAGCACTGCTCCAAGACAGGTCCAGGTATTTCATATTGGATGATCAAGAAAACACAACCACCTATGGAAGTGGATCCAACAGCACTCAGCATTACACAGAGGTGGCGGAAGAGCAGCAGCTCCAGCTACCAAACCCTGATGGTGCAGTTTTGAAATTCCCTCCATTCTGGCCAGGCCTCCACTCAGAGTAAACAGTCAAGCTCTTGGACATCCTAGAGACAGCTAGGATTTAAGATGTATGACACAATCTGGTACAATCTGAATTTGAAAAGAAAAGAATAAACCCTGAAGTTCCAAGTCAAGAAGACCTTGACCAAATTTTTTTATTTGCTAAAAAAGGCTAGCAGTAAATTTAATTTACTAAACAGGCTGTGAGTTGGTTTAATGGCAAGGCAAATCATTGGATTTTGCTTATGTAAAAGTAAAATATGCCTATATAAATGTAGCTCCTGCTACCAGAGATGTGAAGTTTAAATTACAAATACACCATACATTTTCATTCTAAGGGTGAAAGGGGGAAATAAAAAAAAGCCAAAAAACAATTTACTTGCAAATTTTTGCACACATTTACATGATTTTTAAAACAATCCGATTATGAATCAACCTATTCTAACACTGACAGAAGGACTTTAAAAACAAATTTTAAGAGCTCCCAGGCAAGCTTCATCGACATGAAGGCAGCAAGCCAAGTTTATCAGTGTCCTTGTTCATGCACTCTCTGATAGTTTTAAAACTGAGAAAAATCACAGTTTTGTGCAGGATGGAAACACTGAATTTTTCTTATTTACACTGTGGATTTGGGACAGCTGAGGGCTGACAAATTGAAATATACAGCTTTGGAAGTTGTTGGTTTGAAGGAAGAGAGAACTCAAATCAATATTGCTACTCTTGAATTTTGTAGTGTCTTAGCAAACACAGCATGCTCAAGTACTACACAGGCCAGGTTCAGACAACACAGTCTAAATGCTGCTATTCTTCCCACAGAGGTCACAACAGTGAATGTCAATAAACTTTTCAAACAGATTCAGAGGCCTGAAATTGAATATTTGAAAATCTTCCTTCTAAATTAATAGGTTAGACTTGAAGTCAAATTGAGGACAGACAAAAGTGCTCATCTGACAACCTTCAATTGTGGTTGGTCAAGAATTACTCAAAATATTTTCATTGTATTGTCATTCATTTCTTACAGCCAGGAATCAGTAAGACAAACCCTAATAAACACCTAACACCTATTTAAAAAGATAATGGTTTTCATTATGAAAAGAAGAACAAATCTCTCAAAGCACCACTGAAGCCCTCAGTGGCACCCATGCTAATTTGTGCAGAGTACTTCAGGGAAATCTGATAGACCTAAGAATAAGTCAAACTTAGGAATCAAATCTGAACAGTATCAACCTGTGCTGCAGTATATCTGTCTCCTCTGTTCTTGTCATTAGGAGACTCAACACCAGAAAATCCAGTCTCAGAGTACATTTTAATATCTTTACCCCATAATAATGCCTGGAAACAAGGCAAAATCAGCCCAAGGCTTGGAAAGTAATCTCAGCGTTCTTAGTTTAATATTTGTTGACAGGAGAAGAAAAAACACCATCCTCATTTATGTCAGCACCTGACCTGTACAAACCATAATACAGCTAACTGCTCTGGAAACAAAGACCTGAAGGCAGAAGAATAGGTCTTGATTTTTATCCAGGCTGGGTAGGAAACCACACCAAGCATACCCTTTGCTGAAACACCCTGCAGAGAATGCCAAACAGCACTGGCTTGTCACGTAAGCAAGCAAAGGCTCTTTCCAATGAAGAGACACATCTTTGTCTCCCCAGAGAGAGGAAGCACTTGCCATAGGACATTTGAGTTTAACCTGGAAGAGAAGCCTTAGTACAACAGCTGTTGACCACATAGACGGCAAAGAGAGAAATAACTTCAGGCACAGTGAAGACTCAGCATCATTAGGAACAGCAAAGTCATGCTCTGATAATGTTAACGTTTTGTAAAATTTGAAGTAACTTATGAATATAATATTGGTTTTAAGATACAACAGCCTAAGAATTTCTCTACTTCAATCTCTTTTGGAGGGTTTAATAAAATTTAAGTCGCTGCATTATTGATCCTGTCTGTGACTACAGAATGGTGTTGGCCCTATGATGTCAAGCCACACTAGACACTCTGATCACAAGAGAAAATTAAAGAAAATGAAAAATTAATGATAAACCAAGCACGGTGCAACTACAAAGATGACCACAGGAAAATGAACAAATTTTGAAAAGGTGCCTTGACATTACTGTGATTTCAACCTACTTCTCCAGCCCTAGCCTAGCTTAATTCACTAATAGAAACTTGAAGACTGTATTGATGTGTATAATTTAAATCTCAGCGATTTCACATAAGCATGCACCTTATTTTAAGTTAGTTGACAAGGTTATGTATTTAGCCAGCCCCTATACATACTATACATTTTTTTTCCCCAACTGACACAAGCCAGAAGTACTCATACACATCTGGGAGCCTCACACTGGGGTGAGCTATGTGAGATCACCATTATGTAAGCAACAGCAGAAAACAAATCTTCAACGTAAATTAATTTACTAAATTATTCATGGAACAAAAGTCTTAAGGCTTAATAAGTCTTAATATACAGTGCCAGACCAACTCTGATAAGCTCATTCACCTTCTATCTGTGCACCTAAAAACTGAAAATTGAACCAGTTTCCACCCTTACTGTGCTTCCCTCTGTTAACAGGCACTACTGGGGAACATTCTGCATGTAACCACCACATTGCCTTCAGGCCTGCTTGTGATATTACAAATCAAAATCAATACCATGGGCTTTAACAGTAGTTGATTGATTGTTGCAGAGTTCTGTTGGACAAATAACTAAATAAAACTTATATAGTCACACAATTAATAAAAAACCCTACCTTTTTTTTTTTACAATGCTACATAACCTGAACTGTGTTGGCACATTCTGACACCTGCAAAAATACTGATGCACCCTACTCTTGAAAGATGACATGACTTTTTTAAGATAAAAAGCACATCATGCATTTCTTCTGAAATACATAAATGATAACTTACTTCTTCCAGGTAAACAGAAAATGTAAACATCCTGAGATATGTAAACCAGAAAAGCAAAGAAATGCAACATTATCCCATTTACTTGTCAGTAATTAAATATAAAAAAAAAAAATTCATCAGTGATCCTTATTTAAGAAAAAATGATGACAGCAATTAAATGAGAAATAAGTCATTATTGCATTATGTGAAGAAAGGGAAAAGTTAAAATAAACCTTTACTGAATTATATAAGAAAATTTAAAAGTTAGTTGGCACAATAAAAAATGAGAAATTACAGTGCAAAAAATGCCCCAAACAGTGATAACTACCCCTACTACAAAATCTTGAGGTAGAAAAAATTTACTGAAAGCAGCTGAGATATACATACAATAAAGGACATGGGAAATTATTTGGTCTGTTTGAATATAATTTATGGTGAAGCCACTGCATAGGAAAAACCAGCTCCACACAGAAACAAAATGAAACCCAAGAAAGGTACAAATGAGACTGCTGTCATATCTCACAGAAAGACTGCAAACATCTATACCAGTGTAGGTTATGAATGCATTCTAAATTTGTCTTTTGGTAATTAGATACCACTAGAGGACAAATTAGGGGTAAAAAGTAATACAAAAAGAAAGCATGGTTTTTAACTGTGAGGGTAAATAGCCACAGGAATATATTGTCAAAGGAAATTACTAATTCATAACAGAATATTAGCTGCTGAGGGCTTTGGGCTTTGCTTTCAAAGAGACATGACTTAGCTGTACCTCAGTGCACTTAAGGGTAGTCACTGAATGTTCAACCTTAGAAACTTAAGATGACCTAAACACAGAAGAATGGAATCACTGGGCTAAACTTTGACTTATGCTAGCACAGGAAGTAGGACCAAAGAGCAACAGTGGGCTCTGTGAGCCCCAACAACCACAGCTAAATCTGTGATGTGTCTCAATTCAAAGGTGCTATTGCACTCTCACAAAGAATGAAAAATAAGATCAAGAGACAATACAGGCAGTTTAGGGAGCGCAGTAATTATGTCGACCATAACCACTTTTGGACAGATCATACATATTCAGAATTTGACTTTAAAAAATGGTAGCTACAGCTGCCAGTAAAACTCAGTGACAATCTTCAACATCAGGCAGTTCTGAGAATACCTTCATCTCAGACCAAATAGCACAGCAAAAGCCTCAGTGCAAAAGTGTTTCTGTCCAAAGTACAGAATGCAAGTCTCACATGGTTCTGGTTGTGCAGTCCAGAGATACTCCAATTTGGAGCAGTACGCCAAAACCTGCCAGAGCTATTACACTGTCCTACTGTGTTGTGGTTTAGGAATGGTTCTCCCCAATTCACTGCCTCCCAAGACTGTTTGAGCCACACTGCCTCTCTCTCGCTCCCCCACTTTTCCCTCCCTCTCACCCCTGTGGTGGGATGGAGAGGAGAATTGGAGGAACATGAGGCAGAGATCACAGGTTAAGGTAAGAACAATTTACTGGAAACAGCAAAGAGATAGAACAAACGGTAACAGCAAAACTGTTGATGACAGAGGGTACAAGGAAGAAACAATTCACAGAGAAACCCCCTGACAATAGACAAATACTGTATTGTTCAGCTCCCTCCACCACACTTACTCGACCAGAGCAGAACCCTTTCCCCCTCCCCTGGCAATGATGTGAGGTGGGACAGAACAACCTCTGGGTCATAGCCATGCCTCTCGTGGCTGCTGCAAAAATAAACCCTATCCTGGCCAGAACCAGGACACAGTATAAAGTAAAACTGAACTGCACTGAATAGTACAAGTCTAATCAGAGCAGAAGAACAGATAATTAAAGACTAAGTTTGTACAGAACAGCAATTGACCTCCATTCGGTCACGCAATAATCTTCCCATCAGTTCAATACAGGCAGCAGAATATTTCAGGGCTGCCTTGACGGGGAAAAGAAAAAGGAAAAAAAAAAAGTTTTGTGCTTGTTATGCAATGAGAACTGCAAGGGAATACAGGGAGGTGTTTCCATAAAACTAACCACTGGGCAAGATACCAGCAGTATCAATGAGCAAAAATGCCAAAAGAGGATTTCTAGGGAAACTGACAGTGACTGCTTTTGTTACAACTCATTTCTGTTTGCTCACTCTAACACATAAACTACTTTATTTACTTTACAAACAACCTATGGGAAGCATCTCACGTGGGAAATTGTATTTTTTCTTTTTTATTAAAAGCTACTTCCTCAAAATCACCCCTGCTCAGTAGTCACTTTGTCCCTGATCAAATGACACAGCTCATTGTTTTCCACAGAAGCAACAACAGTTTAGTGCTGACTTCATGCCTATCCTCTCGAAAACTTGTTAAACCTTTAAATACTGCAGATGTCATTTCAGAATGAAACATTTATTTATTATCAACAGTTATTGTTTAAATGAAGCAGTAATGTAAATGTATCATTCTCCCTGTTAGCCTAAGGATGTGAGAAGTATATTTATTGGAGGGGAGTGGAGTATGTATGATTCCTCAGGGACATGTGCCTCCCATCTAACAAAACACACAGCCCAGTGGGTTTAAGGAAAAAAAAAACAAAAAACAAACAAAAAAAACCCACCAAGTTGGGGAATTCTCATAATAATTTTCTATTTTAGAACAAGAAGTTGTTGCCATTTGAGCTTTGGTTTTTAAATCCAAACACCCTAAATGCCAAAGTTGAAGACTTTTCTGCTCCTATATCTTGATAATTAAAAATAATGTGTGTTTTTTCTTGCCCCTAAATTACAATGAAATGCGTTCTTTTCTATAAATATTGCTTTTGAAAATGGAATGGAGGTGCTCTGAAGGATCTTAACCGTAAATCTTATATAAGAAATATGATCTATTACCAACCTTTAAAAACATTACTCTCTTAAAATTGTATCTAAATGGAAATCTAAAGGTTAACAACTTTTATGCTGAAATTAACAGTATTTTTAGCCAACCTTGTATTTTTCAATTTTCATCCCTCAGGATCTCCAAGCATTGAGGGCATCACTGAAAGGTAAGAATTAGTGGTCTCCGTTTGAGAACCTTAGAAGCCCAGAGATACTCACAACTTGCAGACACTTTCATTTGCTGGGCACAGTGAATGCCAAAAGCAGCTGGGTTGTTTTTTTTTTTGCTCTCTCTTCCCTAAATCTTTATTGTGGGACTTGCAAACAATGTCTGCTGACCAGATGGAAAAGGAGCAATAGCAGGTGCAATATCATTTTCTTTGCTACCTGAGGACATTCTCTTCATCTCACTGTCTTTCTAACCTGGGAGCTTTCACAGACTGGGAGCCTCAAAAGCCTTTATTTGAATATTTGACTGGGAGGAAGTTCTCATCACAATTAAATTTAAGCATATGGAACAGCAATAACTATTAATATTCAGTTTTAGTGGAATTCTTATTTCTTGCCATTGTTAAATTCAAGACAGCAGCCCATTTTGAATATTAATCAATTCAGCAACCTTTCAGAGTTCCTTTTACAGAAAAAATCCACTTTCCGGTTCAACTTCCTCTTTTGGATAAAAGTCAAATTAAAAATACCTATACTGCTGTTTGGGTTTTGCTTGGTTGTTTTTTTTTAAACAAAGAGCTACTGGAATGATAAAAAATTGTTTTTCACCTCTAAGAATTACTTTGAGCATTTGGCACCAGTAAATACTTTCAGCACTCAAAGACAAGACATCTGTATTTGCTAAGCACCATTACTGTAAAACTATAAAGGATGCACGAGATTTTACTTTGCCCTTTTACCTTAACAACAAAGCATTTAGACTGTAAGTTTGTCCTCCACCCTGACTAAAGGGTGAGCATTTAGCTGTGGCACATTACAGACTGCCTGTCCCCTCACAGCTCTGCATAATCCCCTGCCTGTTCCCTGCTTGCTCTGCTCACCTACACATGCATGAAGGTCAGGGTTTGAATCCCTCCTCATTCTGACAGTTCTCACAATACAGGCATTCCAGGGGGATATGAGGGATGGATCTCTTTTCCTGTGCTGCAGAACAGGCAGCCTGTGCACGCATGGAAGATCACACCTTGTTGCTCCATCTGGCTACAGCATTGCCCGTGACTATCTGACCCCAGCTGCTGTTAACTTCTCAGGCTGTCCTGACAAAAAGGGCTGCACACCACAATTTCATGTTTCTTAAGCTCCAACCCAGCCACATCTCTCTCAAATACATCACAGCAGCAACATTTCAAAAGGGCAAATGAGAGGGTCAGGAACTAGAGCCCCAAGAAAATACATTGGTGCTTAGTCCATACCTTTTTCCTTAAGGCACTCTGATCCTCACCCAACAAAGAACCCCAGTTACTGCTAAAAAAAACCCACAGTTTTTTTCAACAGTTGACTTTGTTGCAAGACTGAGTAACAGATTTTTAAATAGTACTGAACCTTTTGCATAAGCCTACCAAAAAAATTGCAATAGTTGCAAAAGCATGTAGTAATATTTTCAGTTATGACTCATTGCCCCTTCTAGTACCAGAACTAGAGATTATCAATTAAAATTGCACACAGCAGCTTCTAACAAATAGAAAGCAACACTTCTCCACTCAACATCCACTGCAGCTGAGGAACTCAATTTGCCACCAAATTCTGTTACCAAGCCTGAGACTAATTCCCCCAAGACACAAATTGCTACAGGCTGACAGCACACAACACAAACAGGGAAAGTATATTCTTGTCCTCTTCCCTTTCTGTTATTGACCACTACTAGAGATAAAACAATGAACTAAATGTACCCCTTGGTCTTCAGTTATTTTTATGTTGTTATGTAATCTACAGTAAATACATAATACAGCACACAAAAGCACTGCTATTAAGGATAAAAGCAGTCTGGCCTGTTTCTCCAGGAGCACTGGTGTAGAATATAGAAGATAAAGAGATTTTTAAAACACAATATGTTAGCAAGAGTTAAAAGTTTTAGAACAATGTTTCTTTTCAGATAGCAATCGCTGCTTTAGACTGGAATTTCTATTTCCTGAGTAAGGTAAACTTCTGGCATTATATCACAAATTTAAAGTGCAGTCTTGCATAATTTCTTTAATTATTCCTTTTAAGGCATTATTTTAATATTTTAAGACTACAGAAGGGATCTTAGAAAAAAAAAAACTAAAAAAACCCACACAAAAATATAAACCAGTAAGAGTAATTGGATACAGTTTTTATTACTATTTTTATAGTGTCTTTCCATCACCTGACGTGAACTAAATACTTTGGCAATTTTATGTAAGGCATTTTAACTGTGAGTCATCTGCAACGATGCTCTTGCATACTAAATAAGCTGAAAACAGTTGGTACTGCATGCTGAGTGACAATCCCTGTTTTGCTTAAATCTTCAGACTCCATCTTCATATGGTATTTCTGTTCATCTTAGAAACAATGTATTACAGGTTGCACATCTTTGCTTCTGTTTGCCTTTTTTATTCACTAGTACAGCTTTGCATTCCACTTTCAGGTGATTCATTGAATCCAGTGAAAATCCCAGCCTTGGTTCTCACTGGGACTTAATGGCAACAATAAAATCATCTTTTGTTCTTACAACCTAGTAATACCTTGAGAAGACACCTGAGTAGTAACTTGACTAGGAAAATAAAAACAGATCTGGCTAGAAGAGCATCCTTGAACTGTACTGAAACAAAACTAGAAAATCTTGAGCTCTGCAAAGCTTACAAAGGGCAGTTTCCACAAATTTAGAAAATCCATTGTGTTAAAGCATTAAATGTTTTTCTTACTCATTTTTTCAACTACAAATTGACTACTTTACCAGAACACAAAACCCCAAACATGTAAGGTCCTTTTAATTCATCATTTTTCATTATTTTGCTTATACTAACAAATCACAATATCTAACAAACAAATAAAAAACCCCACAATCAAACTGAATTATCACTGTTTTCACAGAATAGATAGAATAACCAGATTGTAAGAACTGATTACCCTCACTTGTAATATTTAATGAAGAATTTTCTACAATAATGATAATATACTGAAGTTCAGGGAGGGAAACCAATAGCTAACTATAATACAGGATTTTAGAGTACAAATTAGGAGTTCAATTTATACTAGCATTAAGGACCTTTCTTTCTCATTGCATATGTCTTGGTGACTAAGGATGGTCATCCTGCGTCCAAGAGCAAACTGCAGCGTGCTTTGATTTCTCATCCAGAAGGCATCTTGTATTGACATAATATAGCAGCAAAGAAATAACATTAAATAAGGCAAATTTTAAGTACAATTAAAAGCCACACTGTCCACCTATAATATTGGTACAAATATAACACAGTGTGAGAAAACAATTCCATGTACACGAAACACAACACAATTCATATGTGCACAGAAAAAACAAACATAATTAAAAATTGCCTTCAAAGTCATCTCCTTGGAAACATTCTCTGAGAATTCCTACATTTATTGAATTCTAACTACAATTTCTTTTTAGACACTTCAGGAAAATCTAACTTTTTTATCATAGCAGACAAAAAAAATTCCCCCCTACCTTGTTAGCCTACCTTCCTTCTTCTAACAGACATACAGAATCCAAAAAAAGTAACTTATGGTATGCACATTCATAAAGATTATACAGATGCCAAGATTCCTTTCAGGTTTTACAATACATGACTGGAGCAGACAGAGTTTATCCATTAACACTTGAAACTTTGGAAAGTTCAATGAGCAAATCTGTTGCTGTTTCTGCTCATTTATAACAAAACATTCTACTCAAATATTAGTTTATGTGAGGATGTGTATGCTCCCACACCACTTAGTACAAAAAGACTCAACACTTTCAGGTCTCTAGAATGCATGTTTTACAGTTATTATTTGGCTATACAGTTTTTCATAATAATTCCCATGTCCCCCTTTCATTTTTTCCTTTAAGAATGGCTTCTCAAAAAGAACTTTCCAGTCTTTTTATTCTGATATGCCACGAACACAGGAATTGTGATGCATTCTACTTTAATTTAAATATTCCCATCAAAGACAAGGCACTATTTCAAAACAACCAGGCAACCACAATTTAGAACTTTCAATTCAATAATTATGATGTATGTTTTTTTTCAACTATGTCATTATTCGCAGTATTACACATTTTACACAAAGACATCTTCATGTTTCTGATAATGACCACTGAATAAGTTGCAAATAAATTCACCTTTTTGTGTTCAGTCTTCTGTCCATTAGGCCTTGTATCTATGCATTGACTTCCAGCATCCTCACATGTAAATTCTGTATTGTATGTCCTCATCTTCAAAGGCATAGCCCCCCAGTTCTCCATGTTCGAACTCACCATGAATCCAGAGGAGCTCAGAATGAACCCCAAGACATCCTCCGTGTTCCTGGGCACACTACTTCATTTCCCTGTCCCTTCATCTCATCTCAGCATTTCTCTGCTCTTTCAGGCAGGAATTGTGACACGCTGAGCATTTGTACAGTAGCATAGTGGCACCCTTGCCTCAGCTGAGCCCTCCGGGCTCTACAAAATACAATCAATAACAGTAATTAATTTTGTCCCTTGTTTCCTCTTTTATCCAGCTGCTGTGGTCTTTCCTCTGATAACTGAATGTACATTGTAGCTCCTCAGGTTTTGTCTCACTAACAAAGATATCTATTTTTCCACTCTCCTTAGACCTACCTAGACCTTTAAGAAAGACACAGCAATTGGTTCTCTTTGTTCAAATTCTATCCCAAAATTAATTTCCTTTAGGTTTACTTTCATTACTAATTAAGGCACCATATGCTACTTGAAACTTATAGGTTAAACAACTAAGAGACAAATACACTAAGTATTTCATTATTAAAATAACGTTATATGGAAAATTGGTTTTTACCATATGTACAGATTAGCTCTTATCAACTAACAGGTTACAAGAAGTACCAATCTCTACCCAGGGCAGATCCTGCACTAAAGATTGGGCCTTCTGACAATGGTTTAAATTATTTCAAGACTCCTATTGACATTTAACACAGGAAAACGCTCAGAAAAAACATTCATGTACTTTCATCCATACTCATACACACATACACACCCACACAAGCAATCAAGAGTCTAACAAAGCCAGAGCTCTTTTGGCAAGACAAACCTCAAATGAAAATTAGTGTATTGTGCCAGCACCAGTCATCAACAGTTTATTTGTATTAGTCTCTTAAATACTGATCACCTATTGCTAGACACAAAATCCAAGTCTTTTCCATGTAACTATCCCCAACATGACTATTTAAGAGCTCCCATTACCGAGTAGACATGAATGTGGAGAAATCACAAGCAACTTATGTCATTTTAAGTGACTACTAACACCACAGTTGAAGCAAAACTAAGCCAAATTTGGTTTAAACCAGAAGCAGGTCATCAGCAAATCACATCACTACCACTTGTTTGCTGTCACCAAGGCAGCACTGCACAAGAAACATTCAAACATCTTATTAAGATGTACATGTCTTAGTATCATGTCTAGCACTGAAACTAAAGAATTACACTGACAAATAAATTGCTTCAGTTTAAAGACCAAAACATGAAACTTCCCTGTCTTCAGGTTAGAAGTCAGATTGTGACAACTCATGAGCTGGATTTACACCATTCAAACACTGGAGGAAAATCCAGCATTGCAAATGCAAAGTGATGCAATATATCTGTGCAACTATCTGAAGACTCCAAATATTTCTCTGCAAAAGGCTCTTCATCATTTATTTCTCTCAAATCAAGGCTGACTTAAACATTTTAAATTTTTTATCTTCTTATTTACAGATTTGTAGAAGTAATTTTTCTTGTTCATTCTGGCCATCAGATTAATTGCACCTTTTAATCACTCTGATAGTGATAAAATATTTTACATATATATTTTGCATTTTCTACAATACAACCTAAGGGTTCTTACATGTAATCTTTCTCTTCTCATACCAAAGCCTCTTCTGAAGTTACGTATATAGCAGTTAGGTACTGGTCTTTAACAAATGTAGGTAGCTTCCTAATGAGAAATACTTTTTTTTTATTGCTTTCTCATGTTGTTTCTGGGAAATAAAGAAAAGCCATGCTTCAAAAGGTCTTGTAATTCGCTCCAGAGTCCTGAGTTGCAATAGGGTAGATTTGGACTAACTTAATCAGAATTCTGACCTTGAAAGAGTACTCTAATCACTGACCACTTCAATTCTGAATGTGAATGACTTTTCTTTATTAAGTTCTTCTAAAAGGGTACTTTTATTCTGGATGAAAAAGTCCTGTACTCATGTTATGCAGCTCAGTTCATGATGTCATAGACAGCTTACGCTGTCTTGCTCAGACCAATACAGATTCTAAATCTATCGACGAGCCCTGAGGTGACACAGGCTGAACTCCAGAAATTATTTCTTTTTTACCCCTCTCTAGGTGGATATTCCAAACACTGGAAAAAAATGCCCCAAGATACTGTGAACTCTGCAACTGTGGAGAGTTCAAAATGCAAAATGGACTAGATGATCTTGAGAGATCCCTTTCAACCTCAGTGATTCTGTAAAAAAAACAAAAATGTCAAGTGTGGCATCACTAATAATTTTGACTATTCAGACTGCATTAATCACCAAGACAAGCCCAGTTCAATTAAAACACCTGCTCAGTGCCTAGGAACAGCCAAAAATCAGCAGGAAAACAATGATGGTTATAATTAATTTGGACTTGATAGTTTTGATCAGTCTGCAATTTACAGGGAGGGGAATGTGACTTCATTTTCAAATTATTGATGGAAATCTGGATATGCTTTCCCACACTGATACACATTTTAACAAATCCAGTTTTAACAGCAGAGGTAGAGGACAGAGGTTATATGTTTGAGTTCAGCTGAGGTTTTCTATACCTAAAGAGGGTTCTGAGGATTGCTCTACTTTCCAACAACATTGTGCTTAAGCTGCTTCTTCAGAAGACCAGCTTTCAAAAATCAGAAGCCACACTGCCTTAGCCAATGTGGTCTCAATTAGACCATACACTCTCTCTAGTAGTAAAAATATATTTCATCATTGTACCCCCATAATCTTCACTCAAACACTGATACTCACAGAGGTGCTTTCTACAGAGATTCTTATCCTAATGGATAGAGTGGCAAGAGTTAATTGAAGACTAAATTATTAAATGTATTTCAAAGATCCCAAATTCCTTATGCAACAAGTAGCCTGAATCCAGAATAATTGCTCCACATGGGATCCTTACAACCTCTAGCTAAAGAAAATGGCACTTAATTTCTAAGTTTCCTGGACTCTACTACCTTGCAAGCCCTCCAATCAGACTTCCCTGCCTGATCCAAATAAAAAGCTAAACCCAAGAGAAAAATGAATACCACAAAATTTGTTGTTTAAAAATCAATCCATATGTAAGTTAAATAGCCACAAGCAGTCAAAAATCATTACATTGCTCGTGCTTTACAGTTACCTTAAAAAAAAAAAAAAAACTTTTCATTCTTAATCTTGCAACGTTTGAGGCTAAAAGATTTCTGCATTCATCTCCTCTGCTTAACCCCATTTGCCAGCAAAACCAGCTGAGCTGTGCAGCTAATGAACTGAAATGTACCAGGACAATGCAACAAGATTTCTAATGCCCAAAGTCTGCAGAATGAAAAAAAAAATTAAGGGGGGGTGGAAATAGTTCTTTAAAACTTTTCAGGAAGCCCAGTGGTTAATAGCTCCCCGAAGCAACCTTAATAATGTAACATGCTGTTAAAACAAACAAACAAAAAACTCAAAAACCCAACAAATAAACCCACAATCTAAAAACAATCCTTCTGCATAAGAAAAGTCTTCATTTTAAAACAGTACTGGAGAGAAGAGTTGCACACTGCATTGCAAGCTGTACCACAGTTTCACAGATGTCATGTTGACTAAACAGGTGGGAATGATACCTCTGTCAGCAAATCTCTTATAATACTCTGTTTGTCTCCTGGGTCATCTCCAAATCTTCTAACAGCAGCTTCTGTCAACCTCCAGAGTCAGTTCATGAGAACCACATTGTGCTGCATCAATTACAATATTTTGAATTGACACATCTCTGAATTTCAGAAGACCACAATGGACTCTGTGAAAACTTCACCTAGAAGGAGTGCCTCTCCACAGTTATTAATGTTGTGCAGCATTGGACTCACCACATTTCTCCGACTTTTGTATGCTATTTGCCTCTACTACTTGTTAAAAACTATTTCAACATACAGTATGTAACAATCCAATCCTTGGCATGCATGACAAATCTGAAAATGTAACAGGCAAACGACAGCTAAGAGCACCAGCTATCATCCCTAGATAGGATATTTAAAGAACACTATTGATGTAACCAAAGTTACACAACCAAAACCTAGTGAATTCTAACACTGCTCATTTTCTCATTTGCATTCTCTTACACACTCAGTGGAAAAAAATCCTTGGCCACTAGGAGTTGTGAACTCAAGAACTTCTGTTAGAGTCCAAAGTAGAATGGTCATGTTTCCAGCTGAACCTGACAAAAAAAAAAGTCAGGCAAAATGAGAGAAGTGCCTTCCATAAACCAGAGGGCTTGATGGGAGAAGCACAATCCGTTCTGACCAGCTTTCTCTTTCTGCTGAGAAGTTTGAAGCTGCTGCAATTAAATGCAAAGGGGGGATGAATTCCTCCTGGAAGTCAGCACCAAGGCTGTGTAGTCCCCTTTTCCTTCCTGCAGGATTGAGTAGAGTGATGGAAATCTCTTCAACAAGATTGCCCTCACCTCATATGTCATGGAAAAAGCAGGTATTTTGGGCAACCTTCCAGATCCAAGTCCACCCAAATTATTTTCTATTCTCTGACATGAACTTTATACAGCTTTAAGCAAAAAACATGTCCAGTCTTAAAAAATATACGCATTTATGATTTTACTGCACTGCACCTCCTTACTGAGAAACACAAATTACAGGCTAGAACTTACTTTCCACCTCAGGGGAAAAAAAACAAACCTATATTTTTTAAATTATACAGCTACTGTGAGTTTAAGATATAATGCTCTTATCTCTTTAGGGTATAAAATCTTTATTATGAATATATATTACACTTGAAACAAATGCTAGATTTAAATCAAGAAATACATTAACCTTTACTTCAGCAAGAGTTGGATTAGAAGAAAACAATGTAGGTCAGTTTTCAAAGACAGCAAGAGGTTGTTTTATACATCCTTCAATTTTTCTCAAGATCATCCTCTTCAAGACAAAATACCACCATTTTGGGCTCACCACTCCAGTTCTTCAAAAAAAAAGATATATATGTTTTGTAAGGAAACATTGTTTCAATTCCAGATATGGGTTAGTTTAGATGTAAAAAAAGATTCCAAAAACTCCATACACAAACAGCATCAAGAAAACCAGAACACAAAATAACACAGATTTTCATACAAGTATCACTATTTCCTTAAGTCTGATAAAATTAACTCCAATGTTTCAGGGAAATAAAAAAAACAAAAAACAAACATGCTATACAGCATTTTAAATAAATATAATCACGACACCATGCCATCACATGTAGTAATTAGTTTGCAATAGAAGTTTCTGAACAAGACAGCTGGAAACTGTAGAATACAACACACACAAGGGTTCACAGAAGGTTTGGTTATGTGAATGGAAAATCCAGTAAGTATGAAGAAAGTTACAGACTATTTCAGCCGGAAATAAGGTGAAAAAAGTTTATTACCAGATACTGCCATGCAAACCATGTGTAATCAAGAAAACTGGTTGAAGAACTTTCCATTTAAGCCTTTCAGTTTCTTATCAAGAAATCAAGAGCTCAAGTGCTGGACTAGGCAGTTTAGACAAATGTGAGCAGTAGGCACATTCCTATATTTTTTTCATTATATATTCTGCTCCAATCCAAGTGCAAGGTAAATTATGCTGATGAACTCAGAAAACCAGCAGACACATTTTAATGTTTACCTGCTCTCTACAATGAACTCAAAAGTGTGCATAATTTTAGCTATTTCACCACTGCCATAGTTAATACATGATGCTGAAAAAGCAATGTTGCACAGCAAGAGCTCAATTCCACCACGTGCTGATATTCCTAAAATGGACTTTAGTTAGGCTTGCAGACACCAAATAAAAATTACAGGTGCACTGCTGATGTTTCAGAAACTGTGACAAGATAATTTCTTACCTTGAAGCATAATTGATGCTTTTTTCAATAGCTAAACAAAAGTAATTGCAGTGGTAAATGCTTCAAGACAAACAGATCTCTCAACCTTGTAATACAGACCAAGTAAAAAGATACATTTTTTAAAATGCATTAATAAAAATATGACACTGAAAGAGTATAAAAACATAAGTAGGAAAAAGAAGCATTTTGCATGTATCTAGTACCTAAAAAGCAGCATTCCCCCACAGCATAGATAACTTCCTAAGAAAATTAAACAGTGTATGTAATCTCAAATCCAAATTAGAGTTGACTTCGGGTTCCATGGTGGACATAATAAAATTTATGCGGAACACTGCAAAAGCACACTGTTTGTAGAAAAAAAATAAAACCACAAATTCAACTCTGGAAGAACATTTACCTTCTTAAGAAAGACATCAGGGAGATTTGTAGAAAAAGAAAATTCTAACTTTCTTCTCAGAAAAGAAGAGCATATGAGGGATTATTACCTTTGCTGAATTGAAGATGATATATCCAAGTAGCAAAGTTGGAACAGTTTACCATTAGATGTAAACATTTTGACAGACAGTTAGCAACGCATACACAGTTTTAAACTAATGGTTCAAAAGCCAGGTCACACACTTCTGGCACATAAGCAAGATAAATATTAATTTTGTTAAAATGGCAGACAAGGATATGAATTCAACACATTAGGCCACTATATACACCAGCACACAATGCAATTAGTGTATGATTCAGCTCTGGTTAAAATCTAGAGGAGGTTTGATATTAACATCAGTGAGAACAGAAACAGACTTCTAAAAAACATACATGGACATATAGAGACTTTGCAGTCATGGACCAACAAATCATTTCACGGAATGTTTAACAGATGAAGAGTAGATTATCCTGACAGACAACATATTAAAATCAATTAATTTACATTTGGATTGCAGGATAATTTAAGCAATAGGTAAGAGAGCCAGGTTTTTTTTGAAGCAACCTTTGTAATACGGGATTTTTTTAGGCTTCCGGCCAAAAAATGTATTTGTGCCATAAGTATTTTCTTCTAGACTTTTGTTAATAGAATAACCTTTAACAACCTGTTATACCGACCTCCCTGTTTTATGTATTTCTTTCAATTAAAAGATTTATTCCTTAGGCAAGGAAAATGAGACCCAGCTAGAAATTTTGAAAGGAATACAATTTTCTTCAGCTGATTGCTCTGTTTAAAGGTATACAATACGGTTACAAACCCCTTTCACTCGCAGAACTCCTTGTTTCTCTGCCCCTCCCAATACAACAAATCACCAGGGTACAACCACTAATAGCAAACCATAACTTTTGAGTAAGAACTTACTACAACAAAGTGTGCTTCCCAAGCTCTAGATGTGGTTCCAATTGTCAAACTGTAATTCTGTAACACATAAATCATCATAAAAAAACCTCACTCATCAACAGAAGTCACATAGGTACATAAAGAAGTAATTTTGTGAGCACTGATAATCCCACACAGTTCACCACCCAGTCAACCTCATTCCTTCCCTGATCATGTGTTCTGACCCATGTTAGTTTATTTGGTTAGTAAATCAAAAAGTGCAGCAAGGCCTTCCTGTGTAAAAAGAAATGCAGATGCCATGCATAAGAAACAAATGTTGCCCATCAAGTTTGCAAGGTTGAGCACTTCTTACACTCTATATTAATTGGATTACTTTACAGGATTAAAGCCTCAGGAAACTGATACAGTAACTCTCACCTAGAGATTTTCCCAAGTTAGCAGAAGCCACCTCTGTGCAGAGGGACAGAGCAAACTGTTCTGTAAGTCAGGCACAGGATGTCTGCAATGAGCTGATTTATCAAGTCTGAGGGACAACCCCAAAACAAACTGGTTTGGAAGGGAAGAATATTGTCACTGATGTTCTTTTATCTTTACAGCTTGTCAAGACAAAAATAAACTGTAGAACAGAAAGCAGAATAAAAAATGGGAATAAAATGAAAGTATCTAGTTCTGCTTCAGTAACAGATTTATAGTATAAGGAAAGAAGAAATTCAGAAAATTCAGCTGCAAATGCAGCTGACATACAAATTATAAGACAGAATCCAACCAGAAATTTCAAAATAAAAAAATAGCAATATATTACTTCTGAAAAAATCAGAAAAAAGGGATGCTTGTAACATTTTCAACAAAATATATCAAAGTTGAAGTTTGATATAGCTTTAAACCACATCTATTTAATTTTCAGTAGATTAAAAGAGATATGAGAACTCCAAGATCAGAAGGGAGGAAAAAAAAAATCAAATGTCATATGCTTTCAGTTGCTTGAGGTCAATAAACAAGTGTAAATATCTCAATAGTTAAAAATGCAAACATACAGTTTTTTTTCTGAACTGAGCGACACATCTCACCTAGAAAAAGATACCTCCATTCACCTTTAGGAACATGAAAATCTAGTTCTCACTACCTAATTACTCATTTTTCACCTCCCACTCATGGAAAATGAAAGTGTTTCTTCTTGCATCTAAACTTAAATTACACTTTCTATACAAAAGCTTTTTTTTTTCCCTAAGAAAAGCCAGGCAACAAACCATGCCTCTCAAAAGGATGACAAAGCTCACCTATAAGTTCTGACATCCCTCCCTCCTACATTCCATCCCTCTCCCTTTCTAGACAAATTCTGTTCAAATCCTCAGTTGAAATTGAGGATTTTGGAGTCTTTCCATTTAAAAAGATGAAGCTGCCCAGAGGTGAAGCATGCAAAGGAAAAGGAGAAAGAAAATTCAGACTAATCATACATCAAGACAAGCAATATTCTGAATACATTTTCCTGAAAGTTTTATGATAACTTCTCACTTACTTAGTAAACGCTATGTTACATTTTAAAAACACTTATTTTCTTGTTCTGAGAGAGAAAAAAAGACCTGACCTTGTCCTTTGTCAGATCAAGAGCCAAATTCAAAAGAAAAAAAGAAATAAGAAAGAAAGAAATTCAAAATTTAAGAGCCCTCTTAAAAAAAAAAGAAAAAATAAGCCTTCTATCAATTAGAATGAATTCTTAAATTCCTAACTACAGACAATAGCAAGTCCTACCACAGGCTTAGGTTGAAGCTGTGCCACACTTAAAATCAGGAAGAGCCATCAAACCCAATACTGGAAGACAGGAATCTCAGTGGCTCTGACAAAACCAAGCAAAAGTGAGAGGGATTAAACAAAGTTTTGGACTCAGATCTTGAAACTCCAAAGAAAAGCAACTTAAAATGCACGAGAAAGATAGGGTACAGATCAAACACAGTACTTTCCTTGTACAAGATACTGCTAACAGATTCCAGAAATGGACTTGGAGGCACAACACTGCAATATTCCATAACTATATAAAAATGCAACATTCCTTCTACAAGATTTCAGGAACCTTCTCATATCACAGAAAATTTACAAGACATTTCTACAAGAACCCTGGTCAGATGAAAATGGAGACCAGACCTCCACTGATTCTTCTTCCAGTGACGTACCAGTATCAAAAGTAGTAACTTTTTAAATGCATAATTCATTACATGAGACATATTAGAAGTGATTAAAGACTAAATGATGGCTGACATACCTGATCAGGCAGTCAGACCATCATGTAAAGGCCTTCTGAAAAACATCTTAGGGTATGAATCATTAATTCACACACTTCACCTACTGAAATTCAGTCAACAATGATAGAATACCCATGGCACTTGAGTTTTATGGATTTACCTGCGCAGCTACCACCCTCTTGCAATTACTAAATACTAGACTAGTGTTTTTTCTTTTGTTCACAAGCTTTTCTGAAGGACCTGCTACATAATTCTAAGACTACAATAAACTAGGCACACTGCTTATTTAGGCAGCTGAGCCCAACAGAGCCAGGTGGGAACAGTGAGGGAGTAGAGCTGGAACAGCATGAAGTCAAAGCCCAGCAGATTCGGAATGGCACAGGATAAACCTTTGCTTTCTGTGTTAGCTGGGGCAGCAAAAAACCCAAAACCCACATGTACTTAATACAAGCTTTTAAAAGAAAATCTATCCAACCATTAAGCAATGAAGGGCTATTAAATTACCTGTAACACCAGAAGAAAGAATGAAATGGGGATGGAGAGAACCTTACTGAGTATTTCCCTGCATCACATATTGTGAATTGTTTTACTTTCCTCTTGCATGGAAAAGGGAATATGCATTCCATCTTCCTCTACTTCCAATAAAGACTGCAAATGCACATAACTCTCTATACATTAGCATTGCAAAACCCACCTCATAAATGTGTGGAAAACAGACAAAAATATCACATAAAAAAAGTCACATGACTGATGCTTATTTCTAGGCAAATCCCCAGCATTAGGACCACACAGAATTCTTGTGACTGTTTCAGGGCTAAGAACTCTTATCTATCTGTATAGGCATTTAGGTTGCTTCTGTCAACACTGGAACCAAATGCTTTTACAAAGATCCTGCTTCATCCTGCTTCAGAAGGAAAACCACGTGTCTGCAGAGAGAGGTTTAATGATCTGCTCAGCATGCCTCAGTTAGTTCTAACTAAATTATTCCACTTTACAACTAGGAAATAAACACACCATAGGTGATGTTCAAATGTTTATCAGCATGGCTATATTCCTGATGTACGCAGAGGATCAGTTACCAGTGAGTGGATCCTACTATCTAGCAGTTTACTCAGTCTGATGCAGATCTATGCAATTGCCCAGGCTTACTTTGAAATCTCTTCAAATTCCTTTCATTCTTCCACCTAACTCTATATATAAAGAATTCTGCTTGCCCATCACAGGAATGAAGATGTTCATACACCAAGGGAAATTATCTGGCATATTCAGCAAAAGAAGATACATTCCTCTTTCTCATTTTCCTTTTTATGAAGCCAAAGAATGCATCCCACACAAATCCCAGGTACTTGTTTTTTCCCAGCTTTGCCTGGTTTAAAAGGAAGAAATATAGCTGTAAGAGACAGCCATTTCTGGCTTGATTCCATTAATACAACTCCACATTCTGGCAATCTTCAGGAAAACTCACAGACAGCCAATGCAAATTTTGTGTTGCTTCCTTTCATCATTCCTTTGAAAGAAGGATTTAAGCAGAGACATACTTCAAATTCAGTACACTCAGCTTTCGCAGTAGGATTCCAGAGAGGTTTTCACAGAGGTAGAGATAGGACATGCCAGTGCTTGGCATTTGGTTCTGCCAGCTAATATCCTTCAGATACTATTTCCCACAGCCAAGTAAAAGACAACCAGGTAATACAAGTGTGTTGTTATGCAGCATTATTACTCAAATCCTCTGGGAAGCTGTCTCACAAAATGTAATGATCTTGTCACTCCATCTCAGTGACAAAAAAAACTTTTCCTGCACCAAAATGTCATCCATGTTAAAAATTAAATGATCCATACATCTGGCGGAATGATACCTTCTAGATTTTCGCCAAAGTCCCTCTGGGAACTCTAGTGAATTGCTAGGAAACCCAATATACTTACACTTCTCAAGCACATCACAATTATAAGGAAGTCATTCCTGTCCGTGATACATATTAAAATATGCCACAATACTGAAAGAATGACATCATCCTTTTATTTAAAATTTAACGTAGTTGCTGGTGTGAATGCTCTTATAAACACATTCATATTACTTTAAACCTGACCATTATAGCATTACATTCATATAGAAATTGCAGCTGTCAAATAAGGTAATACAGCTCATGTTATGACATCTTACCTATCATGTCTTTCCCTTTCCTAACAAAATGCATCTAGATACCAGTTTTTTTTTCTAAGGCAATTCTGAGAAGCCAAGCAAAGCTTCTGCTAAATCACATGCCTCAGGAAAATGTTTGTTCCAACCTATATCTGAGCAACATTACTGGGCTTCAGAAGTAGCAATGTATTTGAAGAGTTTAAGCCCTTCACCTCACAAGTTGCACCATGGTTATTATGTTAAAAAAAAAAAACAAAAAAAGCAGAAGTTCTTTAATAAGTGAATACATAACTAGTTAATGAATCTCACACTTAATAACAAGGGACTGCAGCATAAAACTACATTGCAGTAAAACCCCATGGGAGTTCCTGCTAGTCTTTGTTAGGAATCTGGGGTGACCTCTTGTGATGTGGCAGGCAGTGCCCTTAAGCTGCTCTATTTGTTACAAGGAGAACAAAGAAATACCATTGCTATGCCTCTGATGGTCACAGAATATTGCAGTAAGCCCCACAATGCTGTGGTTGCCTATAGAAGGCTTAAACTGCTATCAAAAGCAGTTCCTTTATGCCTTTTCTCAGTTACTGAGATGCATGAGGCAGACTCAGAGGCTCTCCATTTCCAGAGTGGTACAGACAACACAGCCAGACATGGCTTAGGTGCCAAACACCTGCAGAACACAGTGCAGGTCTTTAGCAGAATACAGACTGGAGACAGAAATTATGCCAGGCTATCCTTGCTTTGGTATGGGGAGAAATTCCAGGGTATAACCATGTCAAACAAACACAGTAAGAAGTTAAAATTGGTTCATTCACCCTGATAAAATGTGGTCATTTTACAGTTCAAAGGTTATTTATTTATGCACTAGTACCATGACACCAAACAAAACAAACTTATATCACTGACGTTTTATTAGGAAGTATAGGAATGCATACACACTTCTTGACTTTCCTTGTGTCATCCACACAAAGATACTTTTTCAGTCAGATCAGAATATTTAAACAAAACCCTAGGTGCAACTCAGAAAACAAAACCAAAACTAATGCAGTTTTTCAACATGAAACAAAAATCAGAAAAAAAAAAAAAACATTTCTGTCTTTTCTATTTAATTCACATGCATCCTGGGGTCACTCCACTGTCAGTACTCCTCCACACAGTTTCCAATGTTTTACCTTGACTCAGAGAAATACGGAAAACAAATCCATATCCCTTCTCAAGAAAGACTGGCTTATTTTCTTGAATTAGAATCATCCTGTGCACTTTCCACACAGCCATGTAAGAGGGAAAACCACCTTTAAAATACACCTGCAATAATATAGCACATAAACAGAGAAGTGAAAGACACAGCTCTCAAGACCATTCTAAATTTGGGTCAGAAATTAAGTGGTATTCTCTCTTTACAGTCTGTCCACATTTTAAGTTCCTACAATGGATTTTCCTCAGGTCTCCACAATTCCAAAGAGCAGAATGCATCAAAACATCTTCAGACCGTGAAAGGAAATGCAGCTATGTCTCCCAGAACATCAGTCAGATGATTCACAGTGCTATCAAGAAACGTCCCTGGTGGACCAACTATTGGCTACAGAGTTTCCTCAGGTGCCTTCCCACACATCCAATAAAGAAAACTCCCAGATGCAGAACACAGGACAACATAGTACATGCACTAGACAAGTTATTTCATCCAGTAATATAGCCCTAAAGATGCTATAAAAATGTTTGGCAACCAATTTTGGAATAAAAAAATGCATATATAGAAAGTTCACATGTAATTCCCAAAAAAGAAACTAACTATATGCCCTAGCTAAAACCCCTTTACTACAAACAAGCTGTCCAGCTCAATTCCAGAATAGAATTTGAGATCATATTCAGTATCTGTACTGCAGTGCAGTGCCTTAGAGAGGAAGGTACAAATGCTGCAATCTCAGCCACGCCATCCCTCACATGAGCTGTTAAACAGTGGTCTCTTGTGCCAGTCCCTGGTGTATCTTCACAAGTCACATACTGACAAGTACAAGAAACACTTTTTTTAAATAAACAAAGGATACCCAAAGTGGGTCTCGGCATTCTTTGATTCTAAAATTGCTTCTAATAGCCAAGATTGCTTTTGAGCAATTTCTTCAGTGCATTCTGGCAATCGTGTTTGATGACTGCAGCTACTAGAACCTTACATATTTTGATAAACATAAACCCCTTTAAAGATAAGCAGAGCATGAAATGTGTCAAGGGATTTTTATTTAAAAAAATAAAAATTCTCTATTCTGTTTCACTGAGAGATTCACATAACAATTCTTCTAATGTTTAGTTACTTATCTTACAATACTCTTCAACTGTTGTTTCTTCTGGTTCCTTTTGTGTCCTCTGATTCCACAGAATCTTCATTTAAGATTGCATGTAAGCATATGACTTTTAGTCAGATTCAAAGTGGCACTCATTGTTTAAATGCTGCCATAATGAGAAATATCCGAAATAGAAGCGACTCTGAAATCACAGAACTCCTGTTCTTGAAATGTGAACCCATTACACTCTTCTTTTCAAAATTCTCTGCCATAAACTTCATTCTTTTATTATCTTAAGTATAAAAAGCCAGCACTGGCTGAATAAAATCTTTTGCATGTCAAACATGAATCCTAAGTAATGTTTAAATTTATTTCAAAGTACTCCAGTGTTACAAAGTACACTTACGCTTTCTACTGGCAGTCACACCCAGAACTATTAAATTCATTTAGAAAATAAGGCAGCAGAGAATACATTCACACAAGCAAAAGGTTCTGTTTTACTGCAAGCTAATTAAAAAAGGAGGAAAAAAAAAAGGCATTAGACAAAAGTGCGACATGGAACATCAGCATTCCAAACTTAAAAAAAAAAAAAAAAAAAAAGAAAAAGAGATGAAAGAGAGGTGATGACTCCATCAGTCCTGAGGAACATGCACTGCTCATGCTGATTATGCTTCTGATTCCTGACAGGCATGGTAGTCTTCACTGTCTCTGACGACAGTGAAAAAGACCACAACCCTGGCAGCCCTACTTCAGCGTGTCCTGTTGGTGTCTCCTACCATAAACAGCTAAAAGCAGATCTGCCTCTAATTTAAGAAACTCCACAATTCCAGAAAACCATACACACTGCCACCAGGAGCATCACAAGGTCAAATAGCTATATCACACATTTCTCATCACTTTTAGGTACACATTGCTCCTGAAAGTCAGGACACCTTTAACAAATATAAGGGATAAATATAGGCAGTATTTCTTGAAACCTTGCAATTGGTTTTAATCCTCTCACCCACTTTCCACCCCACTTCTTGCAAAGGCCTTCCCTTGTGGGGGTTCTGTGTGACAAAAAACAGTCCTTGCACCTGCTCATTAAGGAAGGAGCCTTCGCATTTTGGGAAAAATATTTTCTGTTCTCTCCTGGAACTTTAAATTATTTTCACTCTGGTCAAATTACACATCTTAAAAAAATTTAAAAAATAAAAACAATCAAAAAATAGGTCATTTCAATATTAACTACAAATGTTTTAAATTCTTGACTGTAAAGACTAAAGAGTGAACATCTATTTTATACATACCTTTGGCCTTTCTAATATTAAAAAAAACCCAAAAAACAAGACAAACTCCGCTACAGGGAAGAACTCCTCCCTAGACGCACCACTAATAAAAGCATGGCAGGATACTTGTTCCCCTTCACTTCTCCTGCACAGTATGTGTGCATTCCATGGGAGAAGCCGGGAGAATGTATGTCCAAGCCTGCAGGAAGCCACATATAATACCAGGTCATCTCCACCTGGAGCACTTGGCAAATTAATGAGGGAGATCCCTGGTTGCAGAGAAGCATGTAATTCACAGGTCTACAGAAGAGTTCCTTTTGGAGAACTGAGCAGGACAGAGCTGAGCTCCAGTCTGTCTCAAGTCACCTCAAACAACAAAGGGTCTGATGCTTCCAGAAATACAGGAATTAACAGGTTGTGTTCAATTCTCAGAAGTGACGTGTCAAACTCAAATTATTCCCATAAGAAACAGAAATTCATCCTAGCAGCAGAATTTGCAGGAGGTAATGCTTAATGCCACTTGTACAAAACGGAAAAAATAATAAGAGCAGCAAGTAAAGAGGAGGAATCATTAGACATATAGGAATATGTGAAGAAGAAAGGAAAAATGGAATTTCCAATCAACATGTGGCAAAAACACAAATCCAGTTTAGTAGCTTAATGCAAAAAAGTGCATTTTCAATTGAGTAAAATCTCATGTGCATCTTTAAACATTAAAAAAATATAATGTTTACATTCCACGGTAAACTCTCAAGATTTTAGGAAGTTTATCAGGTCCTACTAAAAGATGAAAATATGAAGAGCACTGTTTACATGTAGCAGGCCTACAGATGTCATCCTGAAAGTATTCAAAGCACAGAATGCTTTTTGCTTGCATACGGTGTTCTTTGAAAAGTTCTTGTTTATCTACAAAACATTTATGAATCCATCTGTTCCTAATTAGTATTTTAAAAATAAATAACTAAAAAGAAAAACTGCAGTAATTACCAGGGTAATATCAAATTTCCAGTGCTTTCTATCAATGGCATTCAGAAAGTTACATACATCTAATAGCTTCAGAGACCACTAATCCAAGCTTTCTAAGAATAGACAGATGGAAGACTACACCAAAAAATATGTCTGAAGGCAACTGACTTCTCCAAGTAATGCTCCTAACTTGGACAAAGTGGAAGGAAGAGTGAAAAGCACTACTCTACATACCACTACAGACTACAGATTCAAAACTTCACATGAAATGGGTTTCTCAGGCCTTTTTGATTTAACTACACAATGACCCTCAACCAAGCCTCAGTTTACCATGTTCAAGGTCATTTTACCACTGGTACAACATTCTAAACATTTTTAAGTATTATCTAAGACTGGGTTTGCCAAATCTGTATTAAGCTTGACACACATTATCAGGAGTGCTGTTTTACATAACATGCTGCTGCTGTCAGGTGCTGGAGTTTAACATTACTGTATATGTGCTGAGCTGTATTAGCATGCTCAATGCTTCTCCTTCCCCATTAAGCATTCAGATAACATGAACTAAGCTTAACATTCAAGCCTGCAGTAAGGCTGCCACTATTCAAGTCTTCCAAAAATCTTTACCAGTGAGAAATACTAATAAAAACCTCTCATAAATTGAGATGACAAATTATCTTTCACAGAAGTATTTTTCTGTTTTGTCTTTAGGTGTTAGGCAACACTACAATACAAGTCACATAACACTGACGGGAAAAAGTTGCCAATCTTCCTGCCAGTGTTGCGTAACAGCTGCTATGTCCTGTAAAAGCAGATTTTCCAAGAATCCTCAAGCAAACAAACAGAAAAAAAATAACAATAAGATATAAATCTATTATTGTACGGTTTCTGATAGAAATAGAAGTCGACTGAGATCTAGGACTCACAATGCTGCAAACAGCATATGAATATGTTTCACACAATCTATGTGGCTTGCTTTCCACCCCTCTTTAGATGTATTTTCTTACAAGACATTGAACGTGAACATTTTCTAAATCAGACTGTACTAAATAAAAAGGAAGTTGAGCTTTATCCTACAGTCTCAGTGTTTTCAGCTGTACTTAACAAATGTCTCAGCAATTTTTCCTCAAACCGTGCCACGGTTTGTATACACCGCCATTCAAAAATGCCTATCTGCAAAACTTGCAAGAATTGTGCATATGAACGGCACTGGAGAGATGGCCGAGAAGGTAAATTAAAGCATTGCTTGAAGAAACATAATCCAGATAAGCATTAGATGCAGCAGTCCTGATGTATCAATTAAACGGAAGGAAGAAACGCTCTAGTGCCTTAACATGCTCTGGACCGAAGTAACGAAAGGATGCGCACGCCAGAAAAAGCCGTATTAGTCTGTGCGCAGCGAGGAGAACGCCTGCAAGTTAGTGGGAACCTCCGTGGGGAGGGGACAGAGTGGGAGAGGCGCTTTTTTTCCCCTCAGCCTATTTTTGCAAGAGGAGTGACTGCAGCTTTCGCGCTGGGGACGGCGGCTGGGTTAGTATCTGCAGCAGGCGCTCACATCGGCGCCGGGAAGGCAGCGCGGAGCGGGGCTGCTGGGGAAGCGCCGCTCGCCCCCCGCCCGGCTGCGCTCCTCACCGTGCCCGGTTACCGTGCCCGGTTCCCCCGCCCGGGGCGAGCACGGCCGCCTGCCCCTCCCGCTCACCCCGGCGCGGCCAGCGGAGCAGGCACGGAGCCGCACGCTGCCGGGTGGGGAGGCACGGCGCCGGGGCTCCGGAGCCCTCCGAGCGCAGCCCCGGGGCGGCGGGGACACCTCGCTCCCGCCCCGCTGCCCCCGCCCGGCTCCCACCCCGGGCGTCTCCCCCCGCAGCCCCCGGCCCGGCGCTGCCCCGCCACGGCGCGGAGCTGAGCTGAGAGAAGCCGGCGCGGCGCTTACAGTTCGCAGGAACTGGATCTCGTCCTCGCCCTCGCCCCCCTCGGCCATGGCTCCCCCTGTCTCTCCTTCTGCCGGGCGCTGCTCCCGCTGCCCGGGCGGACAGCGGCGGCGGTCGCTCCCCGCGGGGTGGCGGCGGCAGGAGGCTCACGGCCGCACCGGGCTGGGGCTGGGGCAAGTGCGAGGGCGGCGGAGCCGGCGGCCCCAGCCCAGCCCTGGCTGCGAGCGGCTGCCGTGCGCCTGCAGCAGGTTGACAGCGCTGCCCGGCTGCCTGTGCCTGCCGCGGGGAGGGGGATGCGATTAACCGGGGGAGGAGGGGAGGCGGAGCTCCCGGCCCCCCCGCCGCTGCAGGTGATCCGCAGCCCGCTCCCTCCGCACTCCAAACGCGCCGCCCAGCGCCCCTTGCCGGTGCTCGGCGGAGAGGCGGCTGCCGCCCGGCCCGGCTCAGCTCGCCTCGGCTCGGCTCGGCTCTGGGGTTCGCCCGGGGCGGCGGCGGCCGCTGCCCGAGCCGCCTGGCATTCACCTCGCACAGCCCCAGCCCGGGGCTGCCCCAGCTCCTCCGGGAGTCACGGCAAGGCCGGCCAGCGCCCTGCCCGCCTGGGCACGGCTGTCCCGCAGGAGTTAGGCGTGATGTGCTGCATTGAGAGATGCCTCAGGACAGGCAGAATTGAACAGCTCCGCGCCGGCTTTTTTGCCAGCCGATCGTACTGTCGGGGAGAAGAGATGGAAGGTGCAACACGGCTTCAGCCGGTGTTGTACTTGAGCCATAGCGTGAGTGAGCTTAATTCAGGGTGAACGTAAAGCTTTAAAATACCATTTCCTTGAAGGATAGCTACCATGCGTTTTTCATAGGGTGAAGTCAAGGATTGCCGTGGAATAGCTCATCTTTCAGGAGCATTCACAAAGATCCTACCTTTCAAGGACACATCAGTCCATCAGGGAGGATGCTTGGCCTCCAGAAAGAAGTCTGGCAAGCCACGAGAGCTGCTGGACTTCTAACAGTAACAGCACTCTGGAACAAGCATATGGCAGAGAGGCTCTGCTAATGTGATGCAATGGTCATGAGGTGAGGATAACAGGATGTCTTAGAAAAGAGTAAAATTAACTCTGGATCGTTGACAGAGTGAAATGTGTGAGGGATGTGTGAGTGCAGAAGGCTTTTGAAGGACCAAAACTGGTAAACCTATGAAATCACAATTATTTTGGTAAACAGACTCTTAACTAGCATAACAAAATACATTGAAAGTGTTTCAATAGGAGCCATACCCGTAATCTGTAACTTTATGCCGTTCAAGGACATCATGAAAAAGTGTGGCACTATGAGATTTTATCGTTACTTCCAGCAGTAGAAAACCTCTTCTTCTGACAGATTGGAAACTGCAAGAGTAATCATGACCCATCAGACCTCTAGAGCAAGTAATGTACAAATGTTTAATGTAGAGATTCTGCAGATGAACTCTGTCGCTGTTGAGCAGCTAGCAGAGTAATGAATGCATCGGTTCTCGGTGGCAAGAAGGAATGACCTTTATTGTTTTGATTTCATCACATTTATAGAGTTCTCAAAAGTCACCCAGATTGGTCAGTCAGAAGCCTTCCCCCAGGCCTGATGGCCAGGCCTGCACTGCCCAAGTTCTGGGACACTGTTCCAAAACATCCAAACTTTATCTTTATTTACAAAACACAAGAAAACCTCTCATGGGAAAAACTGTGCTAGCCACAGCACTCCACAGTTATGACAGCTTATGCATTGCCTCTATAATTTCCTGGTTTTGGTTCCTGCTGTCTTCCAGTGATTTTTACCTCTCAAGCTTACTACTGACTGAATATATTTTTTTCTAACAATGATAAAAGAAAGACATTTTTGACATTGTTCATTCCTATTTCATTCAAACATCTTACATACCTGTTCTCCAAATTATTTAGACTGAGAGATACTTACTGAAACAGACCCCGATTATGAAGAAATGTTCTGAATTTGGATAAGTTTAAAAAATCAGGTTTCGTGAAAACACACTGGACAAATATCCTTCATCCTACTATTTATCACTTTCTCCTGCTTAGCAGCCAAGTCAGTTCCAGCACAACTATTTGTGAATGTGTTTCATATGGTAGTAAATCTTAGTTCACATGGTCCAAGGTCTGGATCGTAGAACATACAGAGTACTTTCCATAAGGCTTTGAAGATGAGTAACAGATTAGATGCCTTTTCTATTTGCTGCATGTAAGGCAAGGGCATTATAGGAAAAAGAAAGCAAAAAAAATATAAACAGTCCACTATAACATCTGTGCCTGAAACATTTTGTACAGTTTTTGGCACATTATGACATCATGAAAGTCATTCCAAGAACTGTGGAACTGATGTTACCTCATTTCTTATAGATTTGGAGCTCATAATTAGACTCCTTGATGTTTAAGATGAAAACTCCTTCTGAAGCTTCTCCATGCTAGGGCAGTGATATTTCTCTAACACACAGACTCGTTGATGTCTAATATGAGTGAAATGTATGCTGCAGTTTTTCAGGGACCAAGGAGTGTTATCTGCTGCCTTCTTTACCCATGCATCTGTTCTAATGAAATGGCTAGGAGCATGTATGATTCTATTAACCTTCCGTTAAATTGATGGAATTTTCCACTTAGTTCAAAACATATCATGCAGTAACAGAGATCCATGCACCACACCTGGCTACATTTGATAATTTGCTTAGGAAGAAAAATTAAAAAGCAGTAAAGGTAAAAGGTTCTTCTGAAAACTTTCCAAACAAGGTGATAAAGTCCTAATGTAGGTGGAAGTACAGCTTCTCATTAAATTATTCATCAAGAACAAATATTCATATGTGCAGTACACATATGAACATGTGCCAAATGCTTATTATAGTTCCAGAATTTTAGCTGATGTGAGGTTTTAATCAGCAGTTACGGCTAATTGCATTGAAAAATTAAAAATCACTGATTGGTTAAAATAATGGACAATAATGGTTAAAAAATGGGAATAACATGATAGTTTCTATCATAGCAGGAAGTAATGTAAAGTTCACAGAATTGTTTCTTAGATGAACAAGTAGGAAAAGCAAAAGAATAAACATCCTCCAGACCTGATATTTACAGGTGGAATTCAGAAGAACTTCATATTTTGTGTGGGTGCAGAAGAGCAGGGCTCCCTGCTCCAGGACTGCCTGTCCCAAGGTTCAAGATGTCTGTCAATCCCATAGCAATTAACTTTGTGTTCCCCACTGTTATTTGCTCATTTTCAATCTATATGAAATGATCAATTTCATCAATTTCAATATATATATATTTAAATCTCATTATGCCCACTGTTTTCCACAAGTCTGAAGATTTTTATCACCAACTGAAAACTGTGCTTTCCACAGAAAAAAATGGAGGGAAAAAAGTTTTTACTTCTGCCACAACAATCCTATACTGATCTGTGACTTTAAAGGTTCAAACACAACCTCTGAAGATTAACAAAAAGTTTTCACAGGAAAACTGTTATTCTCTTCCAGCTCTAGTTTATGTTTCACTAGCCATCTAGTTGTCTTATGACATGCATGTAGCATGCCTACTTCTTTTTCACCCAATCTAGAAGCAGCCTTTCAAATTTTTGGTCCATTTCTCCCACCTGCTGCTTACTGTTGTCCTTTTGTGATCCTGTTCTTGTTAGGTTCTTCTTAAAATCCCACTTGAAATCTGCCCATGTTGGTGCACATTTGTAATTGCCACTATGACAGATATTTTACTTCGTGCATTTTGCCTTTCCACAGCAAAGGCTTCTTGTCCTGCAAGCCTAGTTTATCAAGGCAGCAGTGCAGTGAGGATCCATAATATGTCCTTAGCAATTTTTACAAAAAAACAGGTTTCTTGGTGCGATGCAGAGGCAGTACAGCAGCACCAGCATGACGGTGCTTGTGAGGTATCACAGCAGGACTCTGAACTGAACATAAATTTACACTATTATGAGAACTTTAACACTTTATTTTCATAAATTTTAATAATATCAATTAAATGTTGGAAGATGCGTAGATAAGCTTGTATGCACACACTCAGAGTAGTAACCTATGTGAAACAAACAATGTTTGCTGTCTGGTTAGTAACAAGTATTGTGAACATTCAGTATTCAGTAACATGAAGGGAATTCCCAGGTGTTTCTTTGTTTTTTTTTTTCTAGCAGAATATACTACCACAGTACATTTTCTTCTTGGAAGCACAGAATAAGATAATGCCAGTAGGAATGAAATGGGTAAGATACTATCATTTCTTTCTGGTGCTGCTCTTTCTTACAGCATGTCAGGCTTTTTAGCCAAATATCAACCTTGCAAACATGTTATTCCAAATGGTGTAAAACTAAAAAGATTGTGTCTCCTATCATATGTCATAAATCAACACCCTGTGGTCAATAAAATTGAATCAATGTAAAATCTATGACAGTTTATGTCCCAAACGTGACTTGGAAAGAAGAATAAAATTAGTAGACCTGATTCCACACTGAATTTTAAAGAAGATTTTATTGCAGATTAGCAGAGATTAAGAGAGAATAATTATGTCTAAAATAATTTAGTTATATGCTTGTCATGATCTCCCTGGAGTTCAATAATATACTGCATTTTCTTCAATTAGTGTTTATCCTGAACTAAAATACAGTATAAGTGTTAACTGCATGTCTGTCATTAGGTGCCTGTTCTGTACTCTATATTTAGCCTGTATGCAAGAATTTACACAGGGATACAGTGTTATAATAAAATTTAAACAGTGAAGCTTTTCATTTTATAAGAACTTCTGTTCTGCAGCTACTGAGCTCATGTCTAGGTCTAGTCTGGAACGTGGCTCTGCCAAAGTCTGGAAATCTACTCTTCTAACCCAAGAACAAGAAACCATCACTGTCTGAAGCATCCTTCCTGGGAAAGCTCAAATCTTTTAGTTTCTCTTTTCATTATTTGATGGGGGGTGTAGGAAATTATTAACACTAAGGAGGAGCTATGGACCTTGTGGCTTAGATTTTGGGGGAAAATAGTTTGCTTGTGTTTTCATGTTCCTGTCTCCTTTGAGTTGTTATTGCTCTTTTAATCTTTTTCTAATGCACTCTCTGATAAATACGCTGGAAGCTGTGGGGAGATACAAACTGAGAAGAAATAGTTTTTGGTAGGTTTTTCCCCCCCCCCCCACTTGGCCATTTTTGGGGGGGCAATAACATACTATGTTTCTAAATAATGTTTGTTTAAATTAAAAGAGCCCATTACATAGCATCCTCAAAATAGAATTTCCTCAGATTCTCAGTCCTGCAACAGGTTATGTCACTATGCAACTATTTACATGCACTATGTGGCTCTAATGTATATAAGGATATATCCATCTTTCAGACTTTTATGGATAAATGGAGATGGTTTTGGTGCCTCCTTCAACTTGCATTCTTGCAACTGAAATGCCATCATTTTTTAGCCAATGAAAAGGAATCAATAGGAAGGTAATTCTAATTTTGTTAATAAATTATGTTAACCCATATGTCAGTCTTAAAAATCAATGCTGTTGCAAATAGTGGAGAAAATCAGCTCTTCAAGATTTTCCTAAATGTTCTAAAGTAAGATTTTAGATATTCCATGTTCCTGATTTATTCTGAATGAGTTAATATCTGAGGACTTATATAACTCTCACGAGCAAAGACAGGTAAATCCCTTCTTTTCATTAATATCCAGCAATCCACTGTATAATTTTCAGTAAACTTATAAAACCAGAAAAATGTCATCCCCTGTCCCTACCATGACAACATTTGCTATGAAGTTCAGTTCTGTGATATTTAACAGCTCTGTTTCTAAAGTACCAGGCAGTTGTCTGGGAGAAATTTTAGTAGCCATAGCATTACTCTGAAACGTGAGGACTGCAAATAACTGTTAGGAGAATTGACAACCTCAAGTAAACTTGTTCAAGAAGGCATTATTTTCACACTTTCTTTTAAAAAAAATGGCATTTCTGTGATACAGCAGACTTGCATTTTGTTCTATAAAGACAGAGAATGTTTTTTCCTTGGTTGCTGAGACAAACAACTGTGGGTGGGAGAAGGATGAAGGTAGACAACACAAACGCTAGGAACAACAGGAAAATTCTCCTAGGATGCATTACCAGAATTAATCAGATACTGGCTACCAAAGGTCAAAGTTTTTTGCAGCTTATGGAGAAGTAACCAATTCTTTTGTCTTTAGAGCCAATGAAAAGAATATTCTTCCATGGGGAAATACTTACATTACTTAAAATGCTTATAAATCAGTGACAAAAGAATTTGGTAATCAATGCAAAACTCAGCTGGATTGACCATTCTCCATCTGGATATCCTTTATGCCAGCAAGTGAAATGTATTTTTCTCATAAATATTCTGTGAGCTGTTGATATAGTAGCCTGAAGAAGCTGCGAGAATAAAAGTGTATTGTAACATAGAGCCCAATATTTGACACAGACACAAAGACAAGACACAAAACACCATCTGACACTTAAAACCAAAACTTAAGCTACTCATAATGCAAACATTATTTTTGCATTATGAATTATGAATTGTGAATTATTTGAATTGTGATTAAGACAACAAAAAGTGCAGGTCTACAGCTATTACTAGGCAAACTATTCACTGTGAACAAATTACTAGAATCAGAGAATGTGCTGAATTGGAAGGATGATCCCATTCCAACCCCTGGTCCTGCACTGGGCACCCCAAGAGTCACACCATGTGCCTGAGAGCATTGTTCAAATGCTTCTTGAGCTCTGTCAGGCTTGGTGCCATGACAGCTTCCCTGGGGAGCCTGTGCCAGTGCCCAACCACTCTCTGGGTGAAGAACCTAATTTAGCCTTTTTTTTAGTCAAAACTTGTGTGCTAAATGGTTCACTAATATATTTGTTGTTCAGGACTGTTAAAAGTTCTCAGAGAGTTTTGCCTTAGAATACTTCCCACAGCCTCTGTGATGTCTGTGGTGTCATGTAAGTGACAGAGTATTGTTTCTGCTCCCTCACTGGGTGACAAAGTCAGAAGGACGAGCATTACATGCTGTACGTAAGCACAAATAACTCTGTGCACATGCCAGTGCAGATAACTCAGAAAAAAAATAGATGTTCCCTCCATAGTCATGGTAGAAATCTGTAACAAGGCTACTTTTCCCCACCATCATTTCACAGGCCAGCCTAAACACAGGCCCCAGGTTTCACTGTTAATTATTAATTTCTTTAATATAGGATAATTACACAGGTTAAAGAATTTGTTTTTCTTTATAATTATGATGAGTTTATTCCAGTTGTCCTTTAAGTCATTCTAATGTCCTCTACATGAGCTATTCTGCTTGGAAAGGCATGCATGAGCTATAATTTCCTTTTGACATTAAAAGCCACAAATCTAAACATCATTGCAGTATTGCAGAGGAAAAAATGTTTGGCTCTTAACTCAAGATTAGTCTCTGCAGCCATTAAGAAGTGAAAGCTCCATGGAGGTAACAGAACCAAAACCACTGAGATTACATTCCAGTCACAACAAGCACTTAACTGTTGTAGATAAGGTATCTGGGAAATGATATATAGCAAATAACCGACATTCAAATGTCTGTTTCATTAATATAAAAGAAAATATTCATTAAAACAATTGTAAAACAGAAAAAGACAGATTCATTTATTGAAAAACAATAGTTTTTATTATAAAGGAATAGTAGAATTCCTAAAGTGGAGTCTTATATCACACACCAGGAATAAATCAAGACATTAACAGCACTTACTTACTTTTGTGCTAGAGCACAAAACTTATATTTGCTATGGTTCACTTACTTCTATAAATAAAAAGAAAACTGTTTTCTGAAGCTCTGTAAGGAAACTATATTACATAAATATTTCATTTAGGTACCTAATATCTCATCCCATAGCACTAAGAAAGCTCCTCACCCCTAGAAACTGGAAACAGCACCTGTTTGTGACTGTTCACTGAACAAAATAAGGGCACATGTTGAAATGCATCTAAATCAAAATTTATAGAGTATAATATGCTGAATTCTGAAAAGGAAAGATTTGTGGGTTTGTGTTGTTATTTTAAAGAGAGATACAGTTTGCTGTGTTGAACTGGACCTAAAATCTGTGAGGTCTAGTTTCTAGTCAGCTTCTGTGGCAAGCAAAGAATTGATGCAAACAGAAAATATCTAGTTCTCCCTTCATTTCCAGTCATAACATTTTGATCTGGGTTGAAAATGTTTCACAATCATTCATACAGTCGATTTTTTAACAACAATGAGTTTCCCTTTAATGTACAAAGTTCTCATTTAATCTTGCTTAAAACCCAATTACTCTCGGGTCCAACAATACACAAATCATTCACTGTTTCAAAAATATTTTCCACCTCTTGATGGATCATCTTGTATCATCACTAAAATCTTAGATGTGACTATTCAGTATTCGGTAGAACTGTTCACATAATTTTCAGGAATACTAGTTCCTTGTTCTTCCTGTTTAGTTCTCCCTCCCAGTTCATGGATTCTGCTGTACATCACGTAGCTCGGGCTGATTCCATAGGAAAAGTTCTTTTACATTTCCTGGAACACGGCATTTTGAAAAGCAATTCTAACATCTTTCTCAGTTGCAGGGTATTTCACCAAGTGATCAGTGAAAACAAACTGAACTGTTTCCTCCTTGCATCATTGCAAATTAATAAATAAGGTGTTCCTGCTTTCCTGACAGCAGAGACTAATTTTGCTAGTCACTGAAAGAGAAAGAGAATATCAGGTAATATATTAGGTATTTCCCATCTTTATTTTTTATTTTGTCTCTTTGATCTTATTAATATATTATATTAATCAGTACTA
This sequence comes from Lichenostomus cassidix, assembly GCF_008360975.1. Taxonomy (NCBI): domain Eukaryota; kingdom Metazoa; phylum Chordata; class Aves; order Passeriformes; family Meliphagidae; genus Lichenostomus; species Lichenostomus cassidix. The sequence continues at coordinate 43,812,890 of NC_139483.1, read as the reverse complement.
TAGTATCAATTGTAGTATTGTTGTATCTTTCTTCTCACTCCTTTTAGCACACAGCTCTTTTTCAGCCTGTTAAGTATGTTTATATGACACTACATTGTGTGCTTTATGATACAGCAAAATAATCACATAAAAACTGTATCTATGAAGTAACAACTGAAAAGTGGTGTTAGTGAGTCACTCTGAGTAGTATGATTTTACTTCATTAAATGCAAGAAAATCACTCTTACTCCACTTATGTGATCCACTTAAGGTCATCTTCTCTTTGAGGTTACCAAGGTCATTTCAATAGCTTTGGAGATTTTATAACAAATTCAGTTGGGCTCACCTCCTGGTAATTACAGTGTGAAAAGGGCAGCTCAGGGCAGGATGATTTGGTCTGAGTAGAGCAAGTGTTCTCACACCACGGGATGACTGAAGCATCATCCAGTTTCAACATTTCTAACAGGCCAGCATATTCCTAAGCAAGGAAGGGAAACTGCACTGAAGAGTCACCCACCTAGGAATTAGAGAAATCCATAAATATGCAGGTGTTTATAAATCATATATAAGTAAATTTCCACATGTCATTTCAAGGCAGACATGGTTTCAGTTGAAACACACTGCTTTACATTAAAGTAGAACCCCCAGGCTTTTCTGCATATCATAAATGGGGATTTTAATTGTCCAATTAACATTTGCTTTTTTAGCAATTCATCATGATTTCCAGCATTAACAGCAGCACTGCAGCTCAGATTTCTGTGACAGCTCTGCCTAATCTGCTTGTAGAAGGTTTTTTAAAGGCTTGGTTCCATGCTTGCCTCTTAGCATGTGTAGTCACCAGCAAAAAAGTGGGTGTAAAGCTCTCCCACAACAGACTGATAACATTTTACACCCACACTATCCAGATGTATATCACTACAAAGCAGCAGAGAATAAGGATTTTATACTTTGGAACAATATTGGTAGATTTTGAGCTGTTACAGGAAACTATTAAAAGGAGCTCATAAACATTTAACAATGGGACACTCATGTTTCTGCTGATTTAGCAGAAGGCAACAATTTGTTAGTGATTCATTGCTTGTCTCCTAACAGAAACACATAATTTGCAAATCCATTTCAGTCCCTGGCTGGTGATCCTAAAGGATAATGTTGACGTTCTTCCCGTGTCTTATCCACAGAAAAGGTGTAATGAGACTAAACATACAAACATAGATAAGACTGTAGGTCTTATGCTCATCAGCATTGTGAGGATGGAGCTCTCAGTGCAAATAGAGCAGCACCAACTGCCCCCTCTGCTCTGAATTAGACTTTAAGAATGACAGAACTAAGACTGTTTTTCTCCTGTTGCATAAATGTGCTTTTATTACTGGTCAAGAAGACAGACTTCTCTTTAGACCACATAGCAGATCTTTCCTACTGACAGCTGAATGTATTTTTAATTAAAGCCAAACAAGACCTTGAGGGAGTGAACTGTTTTAACAATTTTTCCCCAGTCACATAACACTAGCTTTAGGATAACTATTCTCTGCAGCGGTATTGCTACTTTTTATCCTCCCTCCACCCCAGTTTATGTGATCAGTGGTTGGTTGTTGAGTTCTTCAGCTGTATTTTGATGTCAGTCAACTACAGGGGAAAGAACTGTGACTTTTGCATGCAGTGGCCCCTGCACTTTGGATCTGCTCTCATAATTCATAAACATAATTGTTCACAGGCAAGACAAAAAAGTCAAATTAAATATTAGTCCTGGCCAAGGACAAATGAGGGCATTTAATGGGTCTTGACATAAAGTTTTGTCATTCAAATAGTCACTTTGGTAGTTCCTCTTCTATTAAGTGTGATTCCCCATTGTCCATTCAATGTTATTTTTGCAGGATATCACAACTCTATTTCAATTGCAGGTTCCCACAGTCCCTGAAGCTAATTATCCTTCACTACTGGTAAAAGAAAGAAACAATCTAGGAACTGAATGTATACTGGATTTCAAGGAGGTAGCTATTTGTAGTGATATTTCCATTCATTTATTTTCCTTTGTGGTGCTTTCATAACCACCTCCTCTGAGCTCTGCCCATTCAAAAAGGAGGTGCAGCTGAAAAGTATTATTTAGTCCACTTGAACTGGCACAGAAAACTAGCTTTATCAACAGAGCTGAGTTTATTTGCTTCATTGTGTATGGCAAGATGCACAACTTTATTTTTTGCCAAACTTAAAGCAAAATCCCTCAAATTTATGTATTATACTTATGTCCATGCTCCAAATAGTGGAGAGCAAAGGCCTAGATCATGCTTTCTGTCTTCTGTGCTTAAAAAATGATTGCGGGAGACACCTGCATATGGAAGACATCTTGGTCTTTGATTAGGGCTGGGAGAAAGTTGTTATAAGCACATTTGACTTCTGTGTAAGACATGTAGCATTTTCTGGTATTGAATAATATTGTTGAAAGCGAGCACAAAAGTTACAGTTAGCTAAAATCAGTACTACTAAATCAGTACTACTTCCTTGTAGCAAACCAAACCCACACAGTAAAGTGGAGAAAACATGGATATTAGAATGGAAAAATAACTTCTATTTCAACTCACACTTGGGAAAAGACAGACCCAGCACATTGTCTTATCAGCCACTCCAAAACCTGGCAAACTCCTAGCAGTGTCTGATGACTACAATGCTGCTTTTAGCTGCCCTTTTAGTCATGGGTTCCTAGCAGGGAAACAAGACATGCCACAGCCTTGATCAGCTAAGTCACACCTCCTAGGAAAACACCCACACACAAAGGTCAGAAAAAGACCTTTAAGAGGAGGGTAGAAAAGAAAACGAGATAGGAGGTGATGGTGAAACCCAACTGTTGTACATTATATAGATTCCGTTTGGTGTCATGGATTTAGCTTAACTCAGGGAATGACAACACCCTTCAGTCTCTGCTCAGTGGAGATGGACAGAATATCTGTCAGGATTAGATGACAACTGTCCATCAGCCTCACCTGTCCCTTCCCTTCATTTCAACATTTGTAGGCCCAAAGAACCAATGACGGGGGAAAGATGATGGATTTACTCACAATGTTTAAGTATTTTAGAAGGATCAGTCAGTGATGTATTTTGATTTGGTTTTACACAATGGAGTATTTTACATATTCTGCTTCCCTATTATTAAAAAGAAGAAAGAATTCCGTCTTAATCAGACATGGCAAAAGGAGGCAGATCATTGGAATTGTGCTAAAGGAAATATTTCAGCTCAAGTTGAGATAACTATGTCATTTCCTTAAACCCTGCAACAGTCAGTAACTGCATTTCTTGAAGTACAAAAAGCCTGATTTTCTCAGTTTTCTTAGATTATCAGGTTTGCCCTTGAGCATACAAAATTCACTAGTTTAAAGTCCAATTGGATTTGCCTTTGATTTGTTCTTGATCCCACAGAATCTTGACATAATAAAGATTAGATTTAGAGATAATAAAGATTGTCAGCCATCCCAGTATTATTACCAGTTGCAGCTTCCTTAGTATTTTGCTGAGATTTCTTTGTATCCATCAGCTTCCTTCAAGATATTACTTCATGTCACATTAACTATATTGCAAATTTTAAAAACTAGGTATCAATTTGAAATTATTTTTATTAATTTTTTCTGCTATGAATTCTTCTTAGTATGCCAAAACAAATTCTTTTAAGCAGGCATGATTTAGGATATCATTACTGAAGGTTCTGCAGAATGCATATTAGAATTTTGTTTGCATACAAAAGGCCTGTTCCTACAACTCTTATTCTTCTGCATGGCTTTGTAATGATAAGATTCCGAAAATGAGACTTTTTTAATGAGGCAAATCAAAAGGTTTGTGAACAAGTTTTTGACTCATATGCAACTGAAAATATACAAGGATCAATTCATGTGCAGAAACAATGGCCAGCCACTGAACTTGTGTCAAGGACAAACAAGTAATTTAACTTTAAAAGAACTATATAAATACATGAGTCCCATCTTTTGGATCAGAATATGAATCACACAAACTACATACTCCTGAAAAAGCCCTCTCTCACTACATTTAGTGGAATACATCCAATGTAGATTTTTCAGGGAGACTGTGCTCCCATCTGTGGTGACATTAGCAGCAAGAAAAATACCTCTTCATATGCTTGCTACCCATTCTCTACAGTGAAACAGAAGTCACTCCATGATAGGAAAAAGGCAATGCTACAGCTACAAGCAGGTATGGAGCAGCAGGTTACACGTGTGGGATGAAGGGATGTGCTCTGTGGGGAAATGAAGCAATGGTGTCTGCTCTGGGCCATTTGGAACCACACCGGCCAGAAGCATCACACTGGCCAGCTCTGCTCTCCTGGCATGTTCAGTGTGGCAGCAAGAAGTTCCTGCAAGTGCCTTCACAGAGATCCTTTCCACAGAGAAACCTACAGGGACAAGGAAAGCAATTCTAGCCCTGGATACTCAGTACACCTGGGATTTGTTTTCAAGTGTCGCCCCAAACGTACAGTGCTTGCACTGCAGGATTTTGTTGCAGGTAATTTAATTACACATTCAGTGTAAGTTGGAAGTGCATGGATACACAGGACTGTAACAGAGCCATTGCCACTGAACACAACCAGTGCCATAAGGGAAGGAGTTGGTATGGGAGCATCCATGAGAACACTGTTGCAAAAGCACACTTAATCCCATTACAACAAACAGGGCTTTCAGTACAAGATGAGAATTTCAAACACTGCACTGTCATGGGAGGAAGACCAAGAGACCCAAGAGGATCTCAGCCACGCATTACTCACTTAAAAAAAGGAGGGGTTTGTTAATGAAATGATTACAGCACTAAAGAGAGATGCACATCAGACTTTCAAGAACAGTAAAAAATAAACCCCCCATCTCCTTGCCCATCAGGCCATCAGAAGCTGAGAGAAGGTGAAGATTTCCTTTCTAATCCAAACTCTGAGGGGTTTATTTTCATTTTGATCCTGAACATTCATACAAAATTCGCTGTCCAAACAACTGATGTTTCTTGATATTACCATGAGTAGTAATTCAGCCTTGGCTAGCTACATGTCTGTCATTTACCTAACAATGCCTTAGAGGAAGGAAGTTATAGAGTTTAAGTAGGGGAGTGAGAGGTAAATGTTTCACTCATTACAGGGAAGACACTGGTGCAACATCCAGGAACATAGATCAGGAAAGTACCAATCCCTAGGTCTGTACAGCATCACAGGCATTTCCAGTGGGGAGCAAAAGTTCCAAGCAAGATCAGGCTGTAAAACCATTATAGCATAGTTCTAATATAATAGATGTCTCCTGAAATGTTCCTGTGAGATATGTGCTACCTATAACAAGATAGCAACCCTTACATTATAGAGCAAATTCTTCTGGAGGAAACTGTTCATCCTGGCCAATGAACTATCATCGTACCCCCATCTGCTCTTTATTTTATCTTTGATTTTCCTTAGAGTGCAGAAAGACCATCACACTCTCTATTTTACTGTTTTGTGGAAAGACAAACAAAAACTTTTAGGAAAACCACACACACACACAAAAAAAGAGGCTTGTGTTCCAAAAGTTTGCACCACAGTTTTTATTGTGAGTTACAATTTGCTGTTCAAATGGTTTCTAGAGTATATCCATTGGCTGGAGTATAAACAGTAAATCCTCTTGGTGTCAGAGATCATGTTCTCTCATTCCTTGATTTGCCAGAGAGATAAAAATGTCTTGTAACAACAAACCACATATAAGAAAACACTGTAAGAAATCACTTCATGTCTGCACCTTGTGCTTAAGCTCTTATGCATCAGTGCCAATTAGAAGCAACGTATCAGTATTCTCAGGTGGTCGTATTTAATGAGAGTAGGCACAGGAGTAAATGCCTTAACTTTGTATTAGAGAATCTAATGGACCAAGGCCTGATCCTAGGAAAGTGCTGTTGCCTAGAAAAGTCAAATGCTGCCTTGCAAGTTCTGCATAATGTCTCCTATTTTTTTGTTTCCTCTCAGTGCTAGCATCCAAGCATCTCTCTGAGAGAAGCAATAAGCTTCTGACTAATATTTGTTACATTCAGCTCATTTGAGAGAATTAACTCTCCTCTCTCTGTAGGTAAAATAGCACGTGAAATTACTCTGAATGGTTTTGACACTTTTTAAATATAAACTTTTATTTAAGGGATTGAATGCACCCTACACTTGGAGTGATAAATTGTTCCTTGTGCATCAGCCACTGCCTCTGACAATTCATGTCAGAGGATCAGATTTGAGACAAGAACAAGAACATCAAAGTATTTGAAAATAACACTAAGCTCTTAAGGTTATGTCTTAGGGAAAACCTAAATAATAGGTTTGCAAATCACAAAATATTTTATAAGTTAGGAAAGTTGTAGTTCTACTGGATCAACGATCAATTTATAAAACAGTTTGTATGGGTGATTTAATTATGTAATGCTTGACAACCAAGCCAGGAGTAAGATCCTTGACCCAGCAAATTCTAATGATTGTTCTTAGGGTGTGCATCATAGGAAGCAACAGTAGAGCCTGATGCTTACAGTAGTTTTTGAAGCAAAAGGTATTTGACAGCGGGAAAGCATGAAACTGTGACTCATTTGACCATGGAACTGTACACCACATGCCCGAACACTGGGGAACAGTAGGGCCAGAGAGACACCAAAACAGTGGGAGAAATAAAAGTGCATAAAAGAGGGTTTGATAATTTCAAAGGGTGAAGAAATCACAGAAGCTTAGATCTGAACACACATATTTTGCTTGCAGGATGAGTTTCATAGTACAGATGGTTACTATTTCATCTCAAAGTAAAGACCATTACACTGTACATTCTGGCTTCTGCTCAAAAAATGCATTCTGTTTCTCTCTACCCCCATGAATTTCCCATTTTTCTTTAATATAAATTTTAAGACATTGGAGCTTACATAGTCCCAGCCACAGATCCAAAATTTACAGCCAAAACGTAGCTCCAAGCTGTTCTCTGGCCCTGCTCCACCCAGGGAGAGCTCTGGCTAAGTATAGAGTCATAAAATTTCCTTTAGCTGACCAGAAGGCTTGTATATTTGTGTGCCTCCTGACTGATAATCTTCTCCAGACAGTCATACATGTGTTTAGGGATGGCAGTAGACATAAAACTCAAGAGCTGAAATGTAAAAGTCTACTACACAACTGACTGAATGTTTCCTTCTTAGTCTGGTCTTTTCTTTCCCTTTCAGTGTTACATAAAACAACCTTATAGGTTCGATTCCATGTAGTTGTCAGCTATAGGATATTTTTAGTACAGAAATTTCAACACTATCTTGAAACAGTGTTAAGCTAAGGACAACCAGTGAGGTGAACAAGTGTAACTTGACCCTAATTTTCTAAACAATATATACTGAAACAGTTAATCTCTCTTGTTGTATCTATGTTTTTTAACTAAAACTGCCAAGAGGAAAAGAATGCAGTAAACATCTTTGAGTCTACAAATACTGTAGAGAAGATGGCAGATGACAAGTTTCTCAAAAGATTTTAAGAAATCCAAACCTGGAGATTTATCATCTCCTAAATTATTTCCTAATCCATGACTACTTCTGTGTGTGTCTCAAGTAGCAATTATCTTCTTCTCATATTAACATGCAATTTGCTGACTTTTGGTAAAAGAAAATGCATTATTTCACATTGACCCTATAATAAGACACACTTAAAATAACCACAATAAATACATTCATGCTATCTAGACTCCCCAGCAAGGTTTACAAACATGAGGGAACCCAGATAAGTACATCCTGTGTTAACAGTGATGCCTACACAAACACTTGAATTTCTGATGAAATTTAAGCCATGTAAAAGGTCAACCTTAGTTCTATGCTGCCCTTCACAGTCGCCTGAACCAAAGCAGCACCCTGAGATCAACATGCAGGAGATAGAGAAATTCTGTCTAAAAGTTCCCCAGAATCAGGTGAATTACTACAGTTTTGGTTTCTAGCATGAGAATAGCTGAAAACTGACAGAGAAAATCTTCATCTCTTAGGACATGTACTCTTTTCTTTCACTTTAATGGAAGAAAATTTAGTCCAGTTAAAAGAAACTTTTCAACTCAAAACAGACATACTTCCTTCAATAATATTACTCAGTATTTAAATAACCAGTTTAACAAGAACACAAAGACCTAATTTCAGAACTGGATATCAGGTGGATATGCAATGAACAGCCTAAAGGGAATACAGTCTGGGCCTACTTAAATCACTGTTGTGATGAAGATGTTTGACTGTCCTGTTTCTTTCCTATTCGGACTTATTAATAGCCCCATATCTCAGTGAGTCTATCTAGGTAAAGCAGCTATCAAAGTGCTCCTTTCCATTTACAAAATGTACTTTCTAGTGCTGTCAGTCTGAAATTTCATATAATCATATAAAATTTTTGCTTACATATATACAGTATTTTTATAGCAATTGCTGTTTCAGATTGCCTGTTTTGTTCTCCCACTCAATATAAATATTTATTCATTAACCAAAATTAAACTCTACCTGCAAAGGTCATTGACTTTTAGCTTTTATCAGCTTTAGTTTTGTTTCTGAATTGTCAGCAGTACACATATATATCATCACATGCTGAAAAATTCACTGTTGTACTTTACTTATAGTAAGAATTGCATCTAGTTGAACAGATATTTTTGGTGACTGGCTTCAATATTATACTAGATATCATTTTGATTAGAAATAGCAGCTTGTCACATACTGAAGCAAGAACTATGTTTCTCTAAAATTGAGAAGGTGGCTGGCCATATATCCAGTTTTGATATTAAATCCTGTCTAGTTAGCCTTCAGAGTAATTTTCCTAAACTTGAAGGGCTATGTGAGAGAAGGGATGCCAAGCTTCCCAGGCACAATATTCAGCACTTTTAGACTCTCATGTTTTGATTTTTACAAGATTGGTTTTTTGCTAATAAGAGGCCAAAGTCAGGGCTCTGTGTTTGATTTACTGTTAGCCAGTGTAAATATATAGTACTGTAGAGGCTTGTAGTACTATAGTACTGTAGTACTGTATACTTGAACAATATATATACTACTATAGTACTGTAGACTTGAACAATAAAGTTTTCTAATTTTCAAAATTTGTTAAAGACAAAACAATTACGGCCATACACTCACCAAGACAGAATTTCAGGTTTGTTTGGTTTTTATGTCCTATCTTTGACTTTTCAACTACTGATGAATAATTGCATACTGGGAAGCCCCTGCAAATCTAAATTCTTAAGGAAAAATCTCATTGCTTTAGTTCTCAAAAGCTTGCTTTAGCGTATTAAGTTTTGCCTCCCAGTAAACTTAAATGATGCCTCCTCAGAAGAGTCTAAGAGTTTCTCCTCTTGTATGCCTATAAATATTATTCAGAGGTCTCAGACTGACCCTGAACAGATTCTGATAACTGAGAAAGCTAGCACGAAACGCTTCTAGCATTTTCCCTGGTCTTGCCTTTCTATTAGAGCACAACCCAGCAAGAATATATTGGAGAATGGAATTGCAAAATTCAGGGAGGGGAAAACAGTAGCCAGAGGTTTTCAGCTGTGTCGTTGTCTGCAAACAGATAAGAATCATATTATCTATAGATAATAGGTATTTGTGAAACAAAATCAAGCACCAGCTAAAGACAGATATTTGAATCCTACAGCCTACATGGCTTTCTAAGAAAGATGTAATTTAAATCAGAGGTAAAGGTATTATGCAGAATTAACTGATAAGGTTCTCTAATCTTCTTCTGTAAAAGAGATTAGGGTAAGTGATGATTTTAATAGTCTTTTCTGAGCTTAAAAACCATGAAAGCCTTGCTCTCCTTTTTTTTTCCCTAAGTTGGTCATCAAGAGTACAGTGCCTCTTGACATTTTTTGGACAAGTCCCAAGCTAATACAGATACCACACAGATTTTCAAAACTCAGAACATTTGCTAAAGGTTTTGAGAAAAAGAAAATGTTGAAAAGCTAGCCCCACACAAAGTTTAGGGAAAGGGGGATGTATGTATTGACAGGATTTTTCATGCACAGCATTTTTTCTTATTGTACTTGCTGTTTTGCTAACTCCTAGTGTACCCATCACGCTGGCAGTGCTCATATAAACTTGTTTGCAGCAGCTCAGTTTTTATCTGGTCTTTGCAGCTTGGGGGGCTGGGAATGCTTCTCTATTTACTTCCCTGCTACAAAACCACAGAATCTCTTCCAACACATAGAAACTATTAGCGTGATGAATTATCCATTCTCTCTGCTCCCAGATGTAGCCATCTCAGTTACTTGTACAACTAAATATTGGTTGTCATCTCACATTTGTAAGTATTCTGCTGTGGCCAAAAGTAGCAAAGCAGCAACACATAAATCAAAAGTTTTAATTTTCCATTCCATATGCCACAGTCTGCTGGAAGATCCAAAACAGACTGAAGAAGCTGTAAAGAAACACAGACCTTACAGCTGTGTGTATAAGAGAGCAAATATAATCTTTTACCAGACCAGTTAATGTTGTGTAGACCTTTTATAACAATTATTTGCTTCGAGCTTTCAGTGTCTTATTTTTATTGTGCTGAATGGAAGAGCAGTTCAGCTGCTGTCCTCAATCTGTCTCCAAATAAGTATTTTTCTTTCCACAGCCCATACAGGGAACCGAGCACAGCTACATTCCTAAATTAGGTGCCCATAGGCAACGTGATTGCTGTGTGCGCAGCGTAGCACACGCTGCCATCCACCAGCCACAGCAGCCTTTTGCTGTTGGAAGCAGACAGTGAAGCAGAGAAAAAAGCACTCTCCCAGCAGGCTTCTCTCATGCACTGGCAGAGTTGAGCACTCAGCAGAAACCTGTGTGAACAACACGGAGCTGCCAGGAAGTGTTCTGTGGCTTTTGCCTTACATGGCCAGCTGGGAGCCCACGGGAACTTCATGCCCTCTCTCAGGATAATGCAAGGTCCAGGTGCTGCAGAAGGCTCAGGGAGCATCAAAGCAAGGTAGCTGCACTTACCTGTTTATTCTAATACACACAGCTCCAGGAGAATGGAGGATGTCTGGTCTAATATCACTGCTGTAAAATCACTCTTCTCCCAGCTCTCAGCTCTGCTAGCAGCACAGGTTGACATATGAGGGGAAGCTTCAGGCTGGAGGAGAAAGAGCCCAAACATGACAGCAGCATGAAGAAGGTGAAAATATGGGAAAGGGTTTAGGATTTAGGACCAAGGATTTAGGACCAAGGACTAATGTTTTACAAGGGATCTGTTGTGCTGGGCTGTACTTTCAGCAGCAGACTTGTGAGCAGTTGTGGGGCCCCACTCTAGGCTCTGTCTATATTCCAACTTCAGCACCAGTTTTCCCTTGGTACATTTCTGTGGTGAGGAAATCACTAAAAGAGATACACACCATGCTTCAGCAAGCCCCATGAGGCTGAAGGAGTGCAGGATGATGGAGTGTAGGGCACGGGGATCAGTCTGGATACAGCCCCTGTGTCACCTCTCTCTTCCCCTGAGCCTGCCTTCAGCCTGCCCTCCTCAGGATCTCCTATGTGTCTCTGTGTTTGATGAGGAGGGAACCCTGGTGTTTGCATGACTCACAGAGAAAGGACACAAACCCACTGAGAATCATCCCCAAGCCTCACAAGCATCAGGAAGAGCAGCAGATGCTGCCTCAGGAAGGGATTCCCCTAGCAGCAGCCCACACATTTTCCTCTGTCCAGGAAAATTTAACTCCAAGATGGCCTTCCCTGTCCTTTTAACCTCTGTCTCCTCCCTCTAAGAATTTCCTTCCTTCCCAAACAGTGGGAAAGATTGATGGACTCTTTTTGCCATTTGCCAAAAGGACACTTTTGTTTTTGTTTTTTTTAATGAACAAATTAACACGTCACTGACCTGGACTTACATGAGAGATTTAGTTATTTTGCCTTTTTATTTGGGTGCCATTTGTGCCTTTCTCCCTTTGCTGCTGCTGGGGAGGGGTAAGGGACCATTTCACAGGGTCAGAGTGTGAAATTACTGGCTTTCTACTATGCTCCAAAGTACACTGGTCAGGGTTCCTTCTTATTGTTCCTAGAAAGTTATTCTGCATCTTAAACTCCTGAGGTTTGTCTCCATGTCAGGGAGTTTTTGGTTGACCTTTGGTAAGTGGGCAGAGAGATATTTTGGGGTAGTAGTCCTTTAGTCTGGCTGAAAATAAGTACAATTAAGATAAAATAAGGGAAAAAGGGGTAAGTTTTTGCCTAAAATGAAGTGTTGACAGAGCCATCACAATGTACCATCCCAGATACAAGTTTCAGATTTTGACCATATTATGTCACTTCTCTATAGCAGAACAGAGATTTCACTATGTCACTCTTGCACAGTAACAGCAGATTAAAAGATTGATATCCTTCAGTAAATTAGTTGTTAGAAAATCCTTAGTATTTCTGCTTTTGGTGACTTGTTGATCAGGTAGTTACTGGACTATAAAAAAATATGGGTCTGTCTATCATCTCCTATTTGATCAACAGGCTCCTGCAGGCCTAGTTCTGCAAGATAGGGGCAAAGAGGCAGATTCCTCCTTGACACAGCCTGGGAGACAAGCCCTGGACTACAGCTATATTTGTACCAGGAAAGCAGCACTGGTCTTGGCAAAGCTTCTCTGTGCCATGCAGAGCAATTTTTTTATGCTGCTGTGTAAAGCAGAGCCCCTCCACAAACACAAGCTGGTGTTTGATAGCTCACAAAACCATGATACAGCTATTTAAGACAAGGGATACAGAGTTGTGTGCTGAACATGGGAAGCATGTCGCTGTCCCCATTGAAATATGACTGCTGCTAACATTTCGGCTCTTGTGAAAATCACTGTGCTCCTGCACTCTTTCATGACCACATTTGGGCAGGACTTCATTTTAGATCTTATCAAGAAGTCTTTCTTCCCACAAGAAAAGATTTTGCAAAACTGTCAAGACTTTTGTTTCTGCATTTACTCCTTCAAATACTTCCAAGATTCTGAAGCCCTTCATTTTCAGAGCTTAGAATAAGTGCAGTGAAACAGGGTTTTGACAGTCTAAAATATTTATTTACACAGTACTTCTTGCTGTTATAGTTTATAGCCCTGCCTGGGTATTTTTACTATGCTTTTTAATTCATTGCAATGCCATAACTGGAAACACAGTCCTTGGATCTCAGTGGTTCAATACCGAATAAACAAACTTGAGCAACAAGAATCTAAATCAATTACCCTTTTAGTGAAAGAAGACTGCATGCCTGAACTGAGGACTTTTCAGGCAGACCTCATTACCACACTTTTCAAGCAAGAATTTCTAAATAGCTTAAACACTACCAGCAAAGCAGGAACATGAACATTGGCAGGGTAAGCCAGGTGTCCTGTCAGTAGCATTATACCTTCCAGCTGAAAACAGGATGGCTTCTTTTGCCCTTTCTCCCACATTTATAACCTTAACTGCTGTGGAGTCAGGGCTGCCATTTAGCAAACTATTTGAGCTGTGCTTTAACGTATTTAAGATGACACTCGCTCCTACAAAACAAAAGCAGTCCTCACACTTTGCCCACCTTTCTCTCTGCATCTCTCTCGGACATTCCCAGTAAGCAGCTGGATAGTGAAACAAGACCATTTGAAACAAGACAGGTGCTTTGGCTTCCCAGGCAGCATGGGGAGAGGGTCAGAGTTGCAGGCACTAAGGTGGCTGAGGCCCCTTCCTGCAGCCACGAGCACTGGAGCCAGCAGGGATGAGTGGGGAGGCTGGGGATGTGGGCAGGAAATGACAGCACGAGCTCGCAGGCATGAACACCACCAATAGGTCACTGGCAGGCTTCCACTTTGAACAGCCCACTGTGCACTAGTGCAGTCTAAATAGGCATTTGGCAAGCCTTGCATCACCTCATTCCAGAGCATCTCCCTCCTTAATGTCATTATTAATTCTGTGCTAAGCACATCCCATTTCAAGTAGGAAACAATAAAGAAAGGCAAAATTCTTGAGGCAACAGTGCAGAGAAGCCTCAGGAGTTGTGGTTCCAGAGGACAGACCTTGCTGACAACACTCCAGTGCTTTCAATGGCATTACCACAAAGCAGTGAAAATCAGAAAAATGGCAGTAGAAATGGTCAAAAAATGAATATAAATCTGATCCAACTCAGTACCATGTTAGGTATTAGAAGTAAATCAAGTAATCTTGAAACTCCTAGGAGTTTTTTTCATTATTTAAGAATAAAACTGCAGGTCAATCTTTCATAGAATTCCATTATAAGTAATGGTGTTACAGGAGACATGTACATGCCTAGTTTTAAGAAACAGAAAATATAAGTTATTTTAAACTATGTGCAAAGAACTTGCTAAACTATTATGGTAATGACATGCATGGGAATCAAAATATGCAATCTCAAAAAGAGAATGTTTGGAAACAAAGGAACTCAAATTGCATTTTTCTGAAGTAACTGCTAAAATAATATAAAGGGGTGCAGATAACACCATTCAAATGGTATCTGTGAAAGCATGTTAAAAAGGTGCTTCTCTTCACAATTTGTCTATTGATATCTCACAACCTTTATTTCTAGTCAGCTAGTAAAATGTTCAAACTGTTTAGCTGACTTCCACATTCATAGTACATACATTTATTTTATTGCTTACCCTCTGATGTGCAGATGCCCAGGACCTTCTGAAACATGTACCATGACTCCTACAAATTTGTAATACTTATTGCAACATCAAGAATGATGAAGGGAAAAAAATACAGTTGCTGTCAGCAGAAACCCAATCTTTTTGGTTGATGGATGATAAGAATTCCTCAGTAAGAACCTCGATAAAATGTTATATTTTTCTTCCCGTATGAATGGTGTCTCTTGGTAATTATCCATTCCTATATGGCACTTGGATCCTTTACATAATCAAAAGTTGTAAGACTAACTTCCCTCTCCAGTAGAAAAATCAATCACCCCAATTAACATTTCTGTTGCAGAAGCTGGTATCCTCTATTTCACATGCAACAAAGAATACAATACCCCACAAGCATGTTAAGAACTGTGCTTAGCTATACTCAAAAGGCATATTGTATAAAAGCTGTAAATTCTCAAGCTGAATATAGAATTCTCACTCTTTCTAAAGAATATTCATGCTGATTCACACAAGCATTGATGATTAACTACACTGTGCTCCTCCAAGCTCCTTTATGGAGCATAAGGCTATGCTTGTAGAATGGCACACCTGCTAAATACATATTTATAGAACAAAATCCAATCTGTGCATTCACAGTCCTTACCTCATCTGCTTACGTATCTACTGTCCAGCTATCTCTCTGAAGGCAGGGAATACTTTATGCTTATACATAATTTTTTTCCATCAAAAAGTTACTTCTTAAAGCCATCATGCCTTTGAAAATATAAGAAGCTTAGCAATGTTTTGTGTCTCATAATCTAACATCCACTGCTCATGCATTCTACAATTTAAAAAAGCATGTAGCAGAGTTTAGGTTTTGGGATAGGTAAGAATTTCACTGGCTAATAAAGCACAACCTTGAGTACAGTATATTAGGTTTCTACAGAGTAACTGGGTAACTATTAATCAACATTTCATTTTACTGGGGAAAGGCAGCATGGTTGCTCTCTACCAAGAGAATCTATTTTAAAGTCAGACCAATTGCATTCTAAGATGGATCAGGTTTATATTACAAATTGGAGTTCAGCCAATCCTTGAGTTTTGATTGAAGGATCAAAAGATTACAGGGACTACATTATCTACAGTTTTTCATTAAGGAGTCATATCCATTGGTTTTAAAAAACCCTTCTTGGGGCTCAAATTGGAACACAAATTACGGGCTGCTAAATCATATCTCAAGTGCTCTGTCACATGCTTATCCAGCTGTCAATTCCACAATCCTGTAAGTAGTGGTATCTTCACACTGTGCTACACTAGCTGCTTCTACAGGCAATACCTTCACGCACTGTAGCAGTTACTCTGTGGCAACAGCTGGTCAAGAACACCAAAAACTGAGAATAAAATTCACACAAACTATTAGAAGAAAGCAATCTGCTTTTTGTGCTGACAATACTCCACAGTAGCTTCATAGTAAATCAAGAGGTGACGTATGGGAACTGGATTTCACTGATCCCTAGCCATCAGACAGGATGAGTCTACATCATTCTCCAAGTGCACACTTGGCTCTCCTCCCTGCATACACTTGGGCATGTGGCCATGCTGAAGCTGAGAGCACCAGAAACTCGATGCATCCTGCAGTCAGCTCTCCCCTTGCAGCAGTGTTGCAGGGCAAACACCAATTTGCACTCACCAGGCTGAAACACAGTCTTGTTGTTTGTGGGTTCTTTTGTTTGGTCAGGTTTCTTTAATTGGTTGAAAACAGAAGTGCTGAGGTGCAACCAGGCTGACTCCTGCTCTTACCTCTGCCATCAGAGTGGTTCCAAAGAATGTTTATCAGTATAGGCATAGGTATTTTATATAGGTAAGTACTAGCTTGTCATTACCAGTAGCAGTCTGTGAATGATTTATTTAAAATACTCCCTTGCAAAGACAACTGTCACAGGTCCTTGTATTTTACCTAAGTGCAGGTGAAGAGTGTAATACTTAATGGACATACTAACTGGACTCAACTACCACAGACTAGCCTGGAGATTAGCATTTAAATTTATGGCTGCTGTTGGGTTCTTTCTGTTTGTTTTTGTTGGCTTGAGTTTTTTTAATCCAAGACTCACAATCATTTAAATATGTATTAGTAGAGGCTCTGATGACTGCAGTCTTCAAAAAATTAATTAAAAACATATCAGAACTCTCCACCATATTGTACATGACTGAACCCAGAAAGTGGCTTTTATGGCTATGAAAGATGGAAATCTATCTCCCAGTGGTGAATCCAAAAATGGATTACGTTTCTTAATCCAAAACATTTCCCAATTTACGCGTTTTTTTCCAGGGACTGACAAAGCAGAATATGACTGAAGGACCAGTCAGCTGTCCTGGGTAGAACTAGCAGATAACCAAAATAAGTATATTGAAATACAGCGCCTTCAATACCAGTTTTGGACAAATCTCACTTTTGGTAACATGGGATTTTCAGCCCTTGAACAGCAATCCTATCCTTCAGTCATAGCTGAGAAAGAATCCCAAAAAGCTGCATGCCTCTTCCCAAACCTCAGGAGTTACTGTCAATGCTGCCAGGGGCTACTGCAAGGCATGGGCCTTTCAATTTTGTTTATACCAAAAGTGGGGAAAGGGGTAGTAAAAATCGTCTGTCCTTAGCTCATACCAACTTCAAGCAAAGGCATGCTGCTTGCTCCAGGGGGTAGTGAGACCCAACACAATGAGTAGGCAGCATTCCCTGAGCAGCTGTAATTGTAATATTTACACAGAAATATCAAACATTACAGCATGAGGCTTAGTCAGGGGAGGCTTAGGCTGGATATCAGGAAAAGCATCTTCATCCAGAGGGTGGCTGGACACTAGAACAGGTTCCCCAGGGAAGTGGCCACAACATTGGGCCTGAGAGAGTTCAAGATGTGTCTGGACAATGGTCTCAGGCACATGGTGTGACTCTTGGGATGTCCTGCACAGGACCAGGAGTTGGACTCAAAGATCCTGATGGGCCCTTACAGCTCAGTATATCCAATGATTCTATGATTAAATAATGGCTTTTTCCCAATACCCATCAACGCAGTAGGTGTACTCCTTATAGCAACGGAAAATATGTTCCACCACAAATACTGAAAAGCTTGTAATGTTTGTGACATAGACATACCAATTGTTTCAGTTGCTGCTTCAGAGGAAAAAGCCATGCAGCCACACCCACAAATTATTTTACGGCAAACTTATTTCAGAGACAAATCCAAAACAACTCATGCTTCTTCTTAAGATGACTTAGGACTTTTCAGACATACTAATGTGAAGAGCTATATTTAACTTTAGCAGCAGTCTCATGTTTGATTTCTGTAATTGTTATTGTCTTTGTAGTAAATAAAATGATTCGTACCTGGGAAGGAGACAGAAACACAGTCCAGGCTTTTTTTTTTAGGCAATCAGCGAATACACTGTTACAAGCTTTGGAATATTAGGACTTCTTTTGGAAAACGGAACCCCTGCAACCCAAAAGGAACCCCTGTAACCCACAGAGACAAACACATTGTTCACACACTTACTTGGTCTCCCTAATTTCCCAGCACCCTCAACTCCTCAGTCAGCTCTGAGGGCACTTGGCTTAGAAAGATTCCCAGCAACAATAAAGCTGAGTGCAAAGCATGAACTCCTTGCAAATGGTGGCATTTCCTACAGAAGATATGAAAATAGTAAGTCTGACATCCAAGATGCTTGGCAAATATGCCTGAGTTAGAGAAATGTAAAAGTCTAGAAGCCAAGTAAAAATTCCAGTGTCAAGACTAGAAGCAGCAGCAGCAGAAATATGATGAATGAAAAAAAATGTTCTACAGAAGTACAGAGCCAATAAAAGTACCAAAAGAAAATGAAAAAGCCCTCTGAGTTTACTTATAATCAAGGCATATTCTACTGACAGATCAAGAGACCACATGATAGGGTGCCTTATATAACATTAAGAATTTCACATCATTACAGGCTTCATTTGAGCTACAAAAGCAAGAGATTTTGTATACTTCATGCTGACAGTTCTGGAGAGAAACTGCAATAAAATTCCCAAATTTATTCAGATTGATTAGCAATAACCATACTGCAGCAGCTGCTTTGCTATTGCTCAGCATTTTGTGTGCACGAACAGCACGAAATATGTGGCAGTACTGTGATTTTCCTGATATTAGTAGAATTACGCAACATGAAACATATATTTAAGGAGGAAGTTTAACTAAAAGGCCGCTCTTCTTTAATAATGGCCAAGTGAAACTCCAACAATATATACAAAGTTAGCACAATGTATATTCACAACTGTCAAAGACAATGAAGCTCAAACTCTCATTAAACGATATTTGTTTAAATATCACAAGAGGCTTGAAAACACAAAAACATTTTCAGAGCATTTGCCAATCCTTGCCTCCCGAATCAAGGCAGCCTAACACCTTCTCAGGGTGCAGAACAGAATCAATGCCCACGCTGCTGGTTGTGTTTTGCAATCTCCCTCAAGCATCCCTGAGATGGATAGTTACCATTAATCACACTGGACTGGAAAGTTCATCTACTCCTGGCTTGATAGGGTATCACTTTCTCCCAGGTAAGTGCTTCAGAATGAGAGCAAAAATTACTTTCATAGTCCCAGCCATCTATTTCAATGAAGCTGAGCACTGAAGGAGGTTTAACAGCATACCTTGTTAGTCCTCAACTGTTTTCCACAGGATTTGAACACCAAATATTCTTTCTAGATTACTGCATTAGGACTGATTGAACTTGTGTTTCGGAGAGGTAGTAATTTCTCCAGACACTTTAATAGCAGCTGGATCAGCACTAGAAAACCTGCTAGGAGGTGTTCTAGCTCACTTCAGCTCTCAAGATAGTTACTGCAAAGCCATCCATTACAAATGACCGATTACGCAAAGAGGGCCTCGTGCAGTGTTTAGCAAAGCATGAGATCTCAGGAGTAGTGGCTTCCTGAAATAAAAGCAGCTGAGTACAGACGAGCTTGAGACAGCAGTTGAAAACACGCCCTGGGCAGGCAGGAGCACACGTTGTACTGATGCATGTCCAAAGAACAGTTTGCTAAATAAGTCCTTTGGCTGTACAGTGCAGCTTTTTATCTCCCTTACTTGCTGTCCCACCGCCGCCCTAATCGACAGAGAGATATGAACAAACTTGTCCCCACAAGGTCACAGCAGGAACAGAAGTGCGGAAGGAGTCCACCAACCACAGAGAACTGACACCTTTTTAGACCTCAAATTTGCACTCCACTTCTGAACCTCAACCTAGATTTCCAACTGATGGCCAGATTAAAAGAGTAAAGTTGTCCACTTCCTGGGAAGAAGCTATTTGGCAAGAACTTTCATGAAATTCAACAAAACCCAAAAATAATACATATTTTTAGTTAAAAGAAACAAACATGTGGCACTCACAGGCCATTAGAGAACTCTGTCACATCTCCATGCTTGTATTGGGAAGCTGGAGAAGGGGAATTGAGTACAGACCAAGTATATAAAAGAGTAAAGAACAAAATATCCACTAAAAGTTGCACACTCATAGAGAGGAAAATTTGATCTTTTAAACAACTTGAGTAAGGAAAAAAAAGCCTTTACACCTACACACCCAGATCTATTTTATCTGCTAGATTGAAGTAATTACTGGGTTCAAATTGCACTGACACCTATGTGCAGATACAGAGCTGGTGCTGAGTTTTAACTCTTGAAAACTGTGGAAAAAACGGGATATTTTATTTTTGTTTCTCACAATATTTTTCCAGTCAGGGAAGGCCAGTGTCACCAAAAATCCTTTCAGAAACAATCATGTAAGTAATGAATCCAACAACTTGAAAACAGAGGAGAGGGTGTCGTGACATAGGGTATCTCTTTTTTTTCCAACAGCTTCTTACTTAACCCTAGAACAAGTTCATGACCCAATTATTATTTCCTCCTCCTTCTCCCACTCCTAACGTGCCAATATACCTCATCAATCCCAAGTATGCATTAGATTAATGAAAGCTCCTTAAAAATTATTCTCAAATTGCATTTCTTATACTTTGATGTATACAGAAGGGAAAGGTTTTTATTTTCATTTACTGCAGTAACTAATATTGTGAATATCTGTTTTTTAAGACACTTATGTTTGCCATAACTCTTAATCTTCCAGCTCTTCCCTAAAGAACTGCCTGTTCTTCTGCAATTAAGTTACCCTCTGTGAATCCCACGCTACCCAAGCTTCTTTTGTTATATGGAGTACATGAATAGAAATTTCTCCAGCAAACTTTCCAGTCTCCTAAATCATTCTTATCAGCTATTTCTAGAAAGCAGTGATAAACCCTTTTACATCAAATTATAAGTGTTTTGTAACCTGAGCTTGTACTCAAGATAAATTTTGCATCAGAAAATATTTAAGTCATCAACTACCTAAAGAATTTTAAGAGCATTTGTTGTAACAGCAAGGCACAGATAAATTCTTTACTTGTTCTTAGTAGTTCATACTATTGAAATACTTCAGTTGAAAATTACATTAGTTTTATTTAGTTTTATTATTATCAGCTTATTATTAATTGTGGGCTTAAAACAGCACACTGACAAAGGATGCAATTAATACACATTTTGGTTTTGCTATCTAGATGAAAACCACCACGTAACTAAAGATGCAGACAAAACACATGGAATAGTCTAACATGTCTTGTGGCCCTCTCATTTTTTTAGGAATGACTAACATACACATATAAGGCTCCTATGGACAGAGCTATAAGCATCACTTATTAACACAGTCCAATGCTTGCCAGGTGAAAAATCTTGTTTCTGGAACAGTAACGTGTTCAGACATGTAAAATAAACTTATTTAAAAGACTTCTACAGTTCCATTTTGGCAGAACCTACAGTGAACCTTGACATGCAGCTAATGAGGACTGCTGGAGGGAAAAGCAGGAAGAGGCCAAACAGGGAGATGGGGTAGGAAAGACCATGATCTAAGAACTAATATGGGGTCAATTAGAGTTTCTGCATTCTCTCCACTCACTTCATCCTCTTTCTGTAGGAATCAATGGCAGAGACCACCTACCCTGGCCTGGGATCACTCCCCTTTAGGCAGTGAGTCAGGAGCTGTAGGCACAGGACACAGTGGTGCCTTAGGGCAGCAAGGAAGAAAATGAGGCCTTTCATTCTGCAGACATCACAGCAGCTTCAGGTCAGCAAGGATAATTACCAGCTTGCTTTTGCCATCCTGGCTGAAGTTGAATCACAAACCTAAAAGGCCAAGTTTGGCAATCTCAGCTGAGGTCTCCTTTGCACAGCTATTTAT
Organism: Lichenostomus cassidix; assembly: GCF_008360975.1. Lineage (NCBI taxonomy): Eukaryota > Metazoa > Chordata > Aves > Passeriformes > Meliphagidae > Lichenostomus > Lichenostomus cassidix. Next base: position 43,791,099 of record NC_139483.1, on the reverse strand, counting down.
ATCAGGCATGTGGCATGGTCAGAAACCTCAGGATATTTAGCCACGGTGGTATTATTAGAACAAACATGAGGGCAAACTGCACTGGTTTTTTGGTTCTGCCTCCAGCTGGACAGTTTACAAATGCTTTGTGAAAGTAGGACCGACGTGTTTACATTCTGTTCACAGTGCATCTTCTTTTGAAAACTGGCACCTATAGAAGCCTGACAATCAAATGAAACAACTTTGTAGTGGGGCTGAACAGGCTTGGCCATGACAAGGCCACGATAAATTGAGGGCACAGCAATCCATTGCTCCAGTAACTGAGAACATGTGCTGCTGTTTCTGTAAGGAAACCACCCTCCTGAACTAATTAATGAAGTTGCCTCTTTTTGTGCTCTTCATTTTAAGACACTGAATCCATTCTTTCAAGGCACACTCAGGTAAATCAGCCAGATTTCAAGAGGGAAATTATTGAAACTCAGTCACAGTTACAAGTAAACAAACCCTTTTCTAAAAAGCAAGGCCCTTAAAGGCCTCTCACTATTCCCCCTATTTTCTGGACATGACTGTATTTAAAGCAGAAATTAACTGAAAGGGTGTATGACTTTCACACTCTTCAACAAGAAAGCAGAAGATTCACAAAAAATGCACAAATACTTGCAGAAAAAAATAAATGTGAGTTTTGAGGGTTTTTTTTTAGAAATTACCTGACCTTGATAGCATCCTCTTGACAAAAGAAGCTGCACTAGATTCTTCCCAGCAGTTACAGCAGCACTGAAACAGACCTGATAATGAAGGGGCAGGTTTAAGGGTAGTATTCCCTCCTGACAGTCATAAAATATATGTGCCTCAAAACCTAATCTCCAGGCTGCTGGCCTGACTTACAAGAAAAAAAAATTAGTATCCAAAGTAAATTACTCACATGAACTAAACCAGAGCTGTTTACAAAGCATTCTAATTTTTTCATCATCGCTTACATCTAGTACCTTTGCTAGCAGTATTTAGAAAAGCACTGCAAAAAATATTTCATGCATTCTAAAGCTGTCAGTCTTTCAAGTAAAATAGCCTTACCTGGTACAATTATGAGACTCTTTTCTTTCACAATTTACCTTAGTTCTGAAGAGAAGAATGAAAATTTGACTTATCCAAAATGTCAACCGACAATTTAAAATAACAAAGTTTTAAAGGCATTGTCCTTGATAAAAGCATTTGCATAATAACAAGTAATTATTCCAATCAGATTCTCCCAGTGATGAGTTTTGCAGGCAAACACAAAGATTTTTCTCAGTGTGTGATGCCATGTGTGAAGGGCTAAAGCAACTGCACACCGTTTGAAATCCTCTGTTTGTACACCATATACCACCACTGTTAGACAGCAGGGACCTCCTGCTGTCAGCTGTACTCATTGAACTGACTGCCACTGATTTCAGGAAAATAAATCAATAAACAAGCCAAGCTGAGCAAGTCAAACTTTGACCTCATTCACACAAGCAAATTTTCAGACTAATAAGGCATTCTGCTTTCAAATGTAAGAAAATGGAAGAGTGCCGGAGAGGAGATATTCCAAGCATTGAATTGATTTAAAAAAGTGCCATTACCAAAAACAAAGCATAGAGGATTTCAATTTTCACAGGCTACGTGTTTCAGGAACAAATCATCTTTTATATTAAGAATGTTTTACTTTTTAGCAGTATAAATCAGTGTTCTACTGAGAAACCGTTCCTACTACAAGAATCAGCTGCTCAGCAAGGACATGTCACAAGTCCCTTGACATGGAGGGAGGCAGGGGGAGGGGCTATCCATTTAGAAATTACTTTTGTAAGTCATTAAAGGATGAGCCATTCTAAAAGATTCAGTTAAGAACACACACAACTACCTTAAAAACCCCACAGCAGCTTTTAGAATTTCAAGTTCATAGTACAAGTACATATTAATTTTGACATTATCCCTTCAGATTATTCCACACATTTTACTGTTGCCATTTAAAGGATTCTAATAGTATAACACCACCTTTATTAAACTGTTGATACAAGATGATTCTTCTAGCAAAAAGTCAGATGAAGACATTACAAAAATTACACAGCTATTAATAGATTGTAATAAACTATAAAAGAACGTCTTCCTTACGATATTGGTCTTTTGTTTACAATTAGAGACAAAAAAAATGAGGCGTTTCTGTCATAATATTTTCCTAAATTAGCATTTAAATAATACTTGAGGCACTTTTCAGAAATTAGTGGAAGCTAGGAACAATTAGCACACTCTGTTAAATCTGATGAATATGTCTACAATACTAAATGTTACATATGACAGTAGTAGTTGCTTTTAAAATCCAGTTTTCTAGGAGGTTGAAAAGTTTGTAGAAGTCAGCTCCAAGCTTCCTGTCTCTCTGCAGAAGCAAATATGCTGCTCTCATAATTTTCACATACAAATGATTATGTATAAATTAAGCCTCACAACATTAAGGCAGAAGTGTCAGTACCCTTTATACAGAATAGAGAGATTGTGACTTGTTAAGAGGAAGAGGAAGCATGAAGCAGACAACTCCATAGGCTCATTCATCCCATATCACAATACAGATCTCTGATATTGCTCCAGAAGATTGTATTAATCTGTTTGTTCTACCATTGACAACAACGTGTCTTCTCAAGCACAAGACTAAACACTTGAGCAGATTTTTAAAAAGAACATCTGTTGTACTTCAGTTGCTCTTGATCACTCAGTATAAAACCATTTGTGACTTTGCAGAAAAATCACATCATATTTTTGTCCCTGGACTTGCCAAAACACATTAAATTAACAGAAGTAAAACTCAGTTCTATGCATATCTACAGCCATGGGAAAGAATCTTGCCCCTGATTTCAAAATCTTCCAGAGGACAGGAAAGCTTTGCAGTTTCCCCTTCTTACCCTACACCTAGCTTCTCTGCTAGAATCTTTGTGTAAAAAATAAAAATAAATAAAAGTAAGCTGCTATGACTGAGAACTGAAATGCATTCATGGTCCCAAGCCAAGGGCACCAGGCAGATTTGATTTGAAATATTAAGTTCCTTGATTAAGAATTTAAAACAATCAGACAAGCTATTGGGGTGGATGGAAGAAAGCTGTTTCCAGTGCGAAGAATTTTCTTGTTCCTTCTGGGAAATGGACCATCAAAAAAAGAAGTTCACCCACAAATATCACAGTTCTTCAGTATCGTATCCCAAAATGGGTTCCAGCCATTTCTCTACCTCTGCCACAGACAAATTTTTTCTCAGTGCATAATCTTCAACCTGTAAAGGGACCACAAAATGTGACAAAGATTTTGAAACTCTAGCGTTAAGTGTTCACAAAATTTTTGAGACATCTGCTCATCAGAAGATGTGGAATGCTCTAATACTACTACAATGGACAGGGTAAGTTACCTGATCTTTACATATCTTGCCAACAGCAAAATATTTGGAATTGGGACTGGAAAAGTAGAGGCCAGAAACTGCAGAAGCAGGTATCATTGCTAGTGATTCTGTTAGACCAATTCCTGGAAAAGACAATGAGAATTTTCTTACTCTCTGCATTGAGAATAAGCACAAATTCAGAAACACTTTTTTTGTTGGGCAGCTTCAAGCAAACTCAAAAAAACCAAAAAGCTTTCAGACGTACTAAAACCAAACCCTTTTTCCACTTGTTAACCATTAAGAAAACCCCCAGAGCTTTAAACATACTGCAGACTTTCATTACAGTTACTGTAGAGCAACTGTACAGTTTGAAGGAAAAAACTTGGACATTTTGGCAAATGAGGTTTTGAAGCACAGGAAGGTATTTTTGGAATTGTGAAAGCATCAGTAGAACATCTGACATGTAAAATACCAGAAGCAAACAAATGGAATTACTCCCTTTTTCAGAATTACCATCGCAAGGTTCATGTGGACCAGGAAATACACTTCTGAATTAGCTTTTTTTCTGTTTCTATCTGGAATGTCTTTTTACAACCATAAGGATGCCAGAAATTTTCTCTGTGCTGCAGAACCCTGTTTGCGTGCAATCTGCTAATTAGGGACACAACTCCTCCACTAAAAGCACTGGCAGTGTTTTGCAAATTCTTCCTTGAATGAGGCAAAATAAAAATGGCAATAAAAAGGGGAAGACAGCAATTCCCAGAAGCACTTCAGCTTAGTATTTCATGTAGCTCTGTGCCACCCAATTTGTTCTTTTTTTGGAATTTTGATTTCCCATAAAAAAAGTTTAGGAATCTTAGTAAAGTGGAGTTACCTGTTGTTTCCTCAATGTTTGCAAGTTTCCACATGGTGAGTTTTTCTGTATGGTCAGGCTGGCTTGGATATCCAGGGGCAGGACGAATTCCCTCATATTTAATTTTGCGTAGGCCAGAGAGATCCAGCTGCTCACTACTACTGTAAGCCCAGAATTCCCTTCGAACCCTTTCATGGAGCTCCTCTGCAAATGCCTTGGAACAGAACAAAAAGTTGGTTTTTAAAATTATTTTATTTGTACAGACTGATGCAACAGCTATTTGATTAAGATGCACAATGATAGACACTTTCTTGCATTCCCATTTTCATTTTTAAGGGACGTCTTAATATAGGTAAGAAATTTGATAGAATTAAAATTCACATGCAATACTTATTTTGCTAGTTCAGGTATTTTAGTTACTTCTCTTTTAGGAAGAGAGTGGTTTTTTGATTGTCCTGCTTTAAAATCCTACATACTCAAAGAGGTCAAGATGTGGACAAGCAATCTGAAAAGACAAAGCTGATTAACCTATGGCAGCGACACATCATTATAGCATTGAGCTCTTTAGGTCTCGACTCTATCTGGGTGTCTCACCCAGGTCTAGCAATGGAAGGCCATATCATTCTTGCATCCATGCTAGGATCAGATACAACCATGTGCTGCTGCTCCTTCCAGCTGAGAACCTCTTTTCCAGCTCAAAGTGGGTAACAGCTTTTCTGAACTGCTCCTGCAGCTTACGTGATTTTGCCAGCACCAGCTGCCCTTCAGGAAGAATTCCCATTTCAGTAAATATCTTCAGAAAATATTATTATTAATAATAATAACAATAATCTAATAAAAAATTATGAAACCCTGCTACATCTTGAAATATATAGCTAGAGCTACCCCACTTGCATTGCACCGAAGTGGCTGTAAGTTTGCTGTAAATTGCAATGATTAAAACCTCTTACCTCTGCCAACCGATCACCAAGAGCCTTCACCATTATGATGTTGTATTCATCATCCTGTTTCCTAAATTCATTGCATAAATCATCTACACCAAAGCAGGCAACAGCAAACAGGCCTAAGTAGTCACAAATGCCAGAATCCAGTGGTGCTATGAAGTCAGAGAGGCAGTAATATGGATCTGTGCAGGCAGAGTCCTTTTCAGCCTGAAGTAATGAAATCAATGTGATGAATCAAAACACTTTAAAATACATCATTAGTGCACTGTTAAGCTAAAGACCAGTATTTTTAAGACTAAAGGGCTTAGGGCATTTTTGACAAACACCTAACTACTCTTTGAACCATGGTAGCTTACCTATAGTTAAATAAGAAGAAAACCACCTCTCTTACTTTGAGTGTGCTTGGACCACAGAAGAACAAACCACCAGAGAGATGCAGCACTGAACACACATTTTGCTTCTATTCACAGCTACTAAGATTTAACAGCTTATACTGCAAACAAATTGTTACAAAGTAAGGAATACTCTTGTGCCAACCACTGAGTAAGAGGAGGAATATTTCATCTTTACCCCTAACAGATTCCACATTTGTTAACAAAACTGATAGTTGATGTGCAAACTGAAGAATTCTTCAGCAACTCCCCCTGTAGAATGGTTATGAGTTTATAAACACTCCTAGGTTCTTATGCTACAAACTATGTGTTCAATAATACAGACTAAACAACGCCCAGGATGCAGAGCTTATACTAATCACACACAAACATAAACAAAATACATCTATCACTACTGAAAGGTTGAACTCTAAGCAAAGTTCAAGTGGGTTTATGCAAAGGAAAGTGGTCCAGTGGAAAAGGACCTGGAGCTGCTGATCAACACAGCTGAATAAGAACCAGCAGGATGCCCAGGTGGCCCAGAAGGCAAATAGCATCCTGGCCTCCATCAGAAACATTGTGGCCAGCAGGACCAGGGAAGTGAGTCTTCTCCTGTACTCAGCACTGGTGAGGCTGCACTTCACCCCCATTTGAGGAAGAACATTGAGGTGCTGGAACAAGTCCAGAGAAGAGGAATGAAGCTGGTGATGGGTCTGGAGCACTCGTCCTGTAAGGACTGGCTGAGGGAGCTGGGAAAACGAGGCTCAGGGGAGACCTCATTGCCCTCTACAGCTACCTGAACAGAGGCTGTAGCCAGTGGGGGTTGGCTAACCCAACCAGGTAACAGATAACCAGATAACAACTGAGAGAGCAAAAGGACAGTCTTAAGCTGTGCCAGGCGAGGTTTACATTAGACATTTGGAGGAATTTCTTCACAGAAAGTGTGATTAGGTACTGGAATAGACTGCCCAAAGAGGTGGTGGAGTCATGATCCCCAGAGGTATTTGAGGAAAGACTGGACATGGCACAGAGTCCCATGGTTTAGTTGACATATGGTTGTTCAGTCATAGTTTGGACTCAACGATCTCATAGGTCTTTTCCAACCTAACTGATTCTGTGAAATGGGGAACTAAACAGCTCATTGGATCCTTTTCCAAAATGGAAAAGAAGTAACAGAAAGAGGTGACTGAGCACCCAAAAAAAAAAATCTTGAATTGCATCAGGAAATTCATTGTGGAAACATGATTCCTATATAAGAGGTGGCACAGTTCTTGTAAATTTACCCAACATACAGAGAGAGGAAAGTTATTTAATAGCTATCACTTAGCTGAAGATTCTTTTTTTTTCTATTCTATGACAATATTTTAGCAACGCTTTTCACCTATTCCCAACTGCATCTTAAAAGCAAATAAAACCCCCACCCCTGAAAAACAAAGAAAAGTAATTCTTTAACCTACAAGGTTACAGAAAGTACCATAATAACTAAAGAAATATCCTTTTTCCCCAACACTGAAATTTATGTTAATTTTAAGGTTCTTTTGTAATTATTAGAGTTAGGGAAAATACTACATGCATCTCCAACTTTTAGATTTACATCACATCCTTAATTAGTGTCAATGCCATGGAGAGAACTCTGTGTACTATATAAGAAACAGAATGCAATTGTTCTTTTCAACTTTGCTCTGCTAAATACTCTGCTGAGTTACTATATACAGCAGGCTGGAAGAGATGCAGCTGAAATACATGGAGTCCAGAACAACAGTAAGCACAGAATTTCATGGCCTTGACCTTTGAGAGAAGCCTGAATAATTGGGATATACAAGATTTAAAAAGCCTAGGAAAAATAACAGTATTCCAATAATAAAAACAATTACAATAACAACATCAGATATTTTCTTGGGCAAAAAGAAAAGAAACAGTACAGGAAACAGGAAAAGAAACAGTAGTAATGTTGATTTACATGGGATATCAAAATGTTTAACTAAGGTATAAGTCTCTGAAACATCCCTGCCTGTGTGCTTGTTGAGAGCATTTTATATACACATCTGCCATGAGCTGTCAAGATGCACTAGATCCATCTCAGGGAACTCCAACAGGTAAACTAAGAGCCATGTATTTCTTAGTATGCTTCTGCAATGCTGGCACACGACTGTCCTCATAGAGTATTGTACTCCAGACATTTAGGTAGTTGTTAAATTTTTTTTCTGCCCACATTTGATGACTCTGAATATGTGAACCACGAAGAAGCCAAATCAGAAGATAGGGAAAAAGGAGAGGCAAAATATCTTGAAAGTTCAATCTACCAAATTAAATGCAAATCTAGGTAAGTATGGTTATCTCCATCAAAATTAGCAGCCAACTAATTCCAAATGGCCCCTTCATACAGTGAATTTTACAAAAACATTAAGACTGTCAAATACATGTATCTCCATTGAGCTTTATTTTCCAGGTTTTTTTTTAATTCTAACTGGGTTTAAGCATTAACACATTCAAGCAGAATTTTTCCCCTAAAGTAGAAACCAGGGATATTAAAGAACTAAGGTTCATTAGGTTCTATTTTAGCAACACAAGATTCATGTGATTAAATTATACAGCACATTGCTTTAGGACATCTTAAATATTAAAACTGAGATGGAAAATGCACATCATATCCAAAGATGTCAAACCTATAAAGCATTTTGTACAATTATTACAATGAAAAATACTGCAAATACTACAATACAAAGACCTGGCTCATCACTAACAGGATCTTGTTATTACTGCAAGAAATTACAATGGCTGCACAGAGATTACAACAATGATTTCTACAGATTTTAATAGGGCACTTCTATTACATTCCTGTGATTCAGGAGGAAAAAAAAAATCATTTAACAAATGTGCTGTCACTGTACCTGTTGCCTCAAGCCGTAAAATATTGCTATTGGTTCTGAAGATCCCACTGCCTCTTCTACAGCATACAAGTGGATATCATCTTGAACACTTCGAGCCGGCCAGAACCCAACCACCCCTCTGGCTTGTAACTTCTTTTCATTAATCAGTGTTTTCAGTAGATCTTGAGCATCATTATAAACTTTCTTTGCTTCTTCACCTATCAAAAAGAAAAAAAAAAAAAAAAAAAAAAAGAAAATGCTTTAGAAAAGGTATGTTTTCATAACTGGCTAAATCGGTTTAAGAATCGTTGGAAGATCGATTCATTTTCCACATAACTCTGATGACTGCAATGATCTGTCAGCTACAGCAAACAGGATGAAAGCAGTGTGATCATAGGGCTGCAACAACATATATCTTCGGGAAAAAAAACCCAACAAACCACAAAATGTTTCAGCCAGCACCATTCCAGCAGAGGCAGAGAACACAGAATAAAATGAGCAACAGAGGTTTGGTGTGTGCACCTACATTAGCACAGTGCAGCAGGCCCAGAACGTTGCTTTCAGTGTCACCCTTGCAGTTTCATCACGTATTTCAAAGCCTACTGAATAGTTTCAAAAGCAGACAGAGCTCTCTTGCCAACTTCCCCCACAACAGGAACACAGATACTTTATGTGCTCTGCTGCCATTTTCTGACAATAAAATACCTCCCTGTGCTTTGGCAGGTGAATGCTAAGTAAGACAACTGAGCATTTTTCCCCGCTTATTTTTCAGCCTCACATAGCAACAGTTAGTTCACTACAGGTTGCTTTAAACAAATTATTTCAGTGACTAATTTCCATGTATTGCACTATTCCTATGTATTTCAAAACATTCAGAATCTTACTGCAGCACAACAGGCCTGTTAGGATTATTTACATGAAGTAAATGCAATTTCAATACTCACCTACAGTTTTATCATTGAAGATCTTAGGGAAATTCCGGTTGGGATACTTTCCCCTAAGCTGCCAGACGTCAAAGAAGGGCTTCCAGTCAATGTACTCCACCAGCCTCTCCAGGTCATAATCTTCAAAGACTTTTGTGCCGATGAATTTTGGTTTAACTGTAAGAATCAGAAGTACAATCTAACATGATGAAGATAATTTAAAATTGCTTTTACATTTACAGCATAACTGATGATGAGCAGCCTCCACCACTGCAAATGACCTCTTCCACACCAATTGTCTTAGAATTCTCATTGTCATGTTTTTACCAAGTCATACCATACTCCACAGTTACAATGTAATTGAAAAAAAAAAGCATAAAAAGCATATAAAGTGCAAATTGAAAATTTAAGACCTTTTGTTCTTCCATGTAAATCAATAGTTTTCAGCTGTTGGACTTTGGAACTTATTTCATTGGCTAGAATATTGGCCAAGACACAAGACCAAAAAAACCTACACAAACTTATCAATACCTAACATATTTCATACGCATATACCTTTCATATTTACAAACTCCTTTCTACGCACAGGCATGTTATATGTGATGATACTGCAGAATATTTCTTTAAATTTATACGTAATTTCTAAGAACTTTTGCAGCCACCACACACTTGTTTAGATGCACACACACAAGTGAGAAAGCAAGATGGATCTATCCATGTAAAGCCACAAGCTTTGCACTTGTTTTCTGTGTTCAATACTTTGTAACACATTAAGATAAGCTACTGAAAATTAGCATCTTGTTGTCTGGTAAATGAAACGACAGAAAGCAGTGGTAATGGCAGTGCAGGATGCAACTTCTTTTGGAATGCTATTTATGCTTCTAGTATAAACAGTATACTGCTAATTTAAAAAAAAAATCAAAACAAACCAGTACAAAAACTGATGGGGGAAGGGTAGGAAAAAGTGTAAGGAGGAATTTGACAACAATGCCACATCACAATGTGTGTTCCCCAAATATGGTACAGTAAGGTGTGCAACATAATCAGCCAGGAAGACATTATTTTGCAAAAGCCATCATTACAGTTTACTGATTATATGTTGTTATGGGTAACTCATTGGTTTACAATTTTTTCAGTTATTTTTATTAAATATTAATTAATTTTTTAAGTGAGCTGTAAAAAAATAAAGCAGAAACAGATGGTTCAATTAATGCAAAAAAATCCCTCTGCTGAAACAGATACCAATTTACTTAAGCTGTTACACTGCTATATTCTAAAGTTTAAAGCATAATTTAATTAAAAATATATCTAAATACATGATATAAAATAAAGGCACAGCAGTAACAAACAACAACATATAAACTGACCTGGTACATGGCCTGATGACCAGTTATTATGGAAACCTTTTCTTCTAGCTTGCTGTAGAGACAAATATCTTCTTTCCTATATGGACAGAAAGGTTAATTTCAGACAGTCAGCCACCTTTCAGACACATAAACTGTAACTGTGGACTTCATGGTAGAGTTTTATGCAAAATACTCTTCAGGACAAATGTGACAACAGATAATTTCAGGCTCAACAACTCCCAGTTCCCAACTGTAAAGAAATATTACATCACAAGCAAATCATTATTTTTGTCTGTATAATTCTGATAAAACTGGCCTACACAATTTCTGGTTCCTCTGAACTACACCAGAAATTCCTTTCTTACTTCAAAATACACAAAATAAAAGTACAGCAAAATATTCTCCTACTGCTCTTATCCCTCACCTAAACAAGTCTGATATTAGGAAAGCATGATGGTTTAAAATTCTCAATAAAGTGGAGGTCAGTACCAGCAAAAGCAACCAGCACCATTTTCATTATCCCAGTTGAAGCTCCACACATCCAGCTACTGCTCCAGGGGAGCACTGGTCTCCTGTGGGTTGATTAAGATGACATGACTGCCAGCTTCATGGAGGTCCTAGATACCACTGACTGGCCATTGAGGACAATCAAGAATTTGCCAAGCATGTGTTAAGACTCATGCAGAAAGCCTTACAGGCTAGAAAATTTGATTTCATAAGCACCTCTGGAATCAACTTTACTGCAAGTTTTAAATCAAAACAGGTGTACTTGTAGGTCTTCACAAGACTCTGAACAGCAGGAGTAACGAGGCAAGTGCCAACCACCTCAAACAAGGAGATAATCAATTACATTTGTACCTTGAGAGACTCATAGTGTTCTTGTCTAATTTCTTCATATTCCTCTAATATTTCTTCAAAGAAATCATCCTTGATACTATTGTCTAAGAGCTGAGAGCACTGAAAAAAAACAGCAAAGAGAAAGCACTAAGTACATAATGTGACACACTATGTAAGGACAGAGTATGAATTTTAGGCTAGGCAAACTGTCTGTCAGACTCTCTTGGCAACACTAAACCAAGCCTTACCAATAATCTGCAATCTAACTATTCAAACTATCCATATTTAGACTGTGTTTATTACTAAGAGCACTGCCCTACTACACAGGTAATATTAGCAGAGCCAAGTCTGGCTCTGGAAAGACGTGAGAGAACAATACTCCAAAAACTTCAGAGTGAATAGTCACAGAAGCAACACACAGCTTGGCCTACTCTTTACCACAAGGTACTTGCCAGCTAAGACCACCCATTTGTCTGGAAGAGAATCCATGTCAAAAAACTCCAGCCACACCTTTCTCGGTACTAATGTTGCCATCTAACTAACTTCAGAAATATATCCAAATTAGCCAGAATAGCAGTTCACATCCAACTCCATCAGTCTTCATTACAAAATTACAGTCAAGGACTAAGTGAACATTGCCCTCACCAGAGAAATGAACATTTAAATTAAAGCACCCAGTGACAATAACTGGCACAAGTCAGCTGAGAACCACGTGGCAACACAAAGCAGCTGAAGCAAATGTAATTTAGAAACGTCTCTGAGATGTCCCTTTAATTTTCTGCCACAACATTAAGCCTTGGAGGAAAGGATGAAAGGCACAACAAAAAAACAGAGCATATATACCTTTGTATGGATGAGAAACTATAATTTAGAACTTACAACCACAACACTCTTGGATGCATCCAGGACATGAATTACAGGTGCGCTATATCGTGGGGCAATTTTAACAGCTGTGTGTGTTCTTCAATGAAAAAGAAAAAGAGTGAGCATTTCACAACTAAAGCAGAAAAACAACTGAAAAAAAAAACCAAACCCAAACCAAAAACCCCACCAACAAAGAAACTCAGACAAAACCCCAGTGAAATAAATCCTGACTTTATGCATAGACCAGAACTTCAAAGCAAGAAATTCATTCATCCATCTGTTATGCATGAATCATTAAACATAGATTTTAATAACAGGTATATATACACTTTTCTTCAAAGAGTATCAGAACACTTCATAAATAATGTGTCAACTCACATTCCCTCAATGTCTTACCAGCTGAATGAAAATCAGCAACTCATTAATTTTGAGTCCCAGAAAATTTCAGTAAGAATATTCCAAACTAAGCCTACCAAGAACTAACAATTTTTTAAATCCTTTTTGCTCATCTTATATTTTTCCCTCCCACATGCTGATTTTTGGTCTGTGGATTAGCATTAACCTAATTCAGTGATAATTATTCCATTTCTCAAAATCAGAGGCACAAGTGCTCTATACAGCTGAAGAAGAAATTCTGCCAGTGGTTAATTAGTATTACAAACTGGCGTCTTGAAAATACAGTGAACTTTGCATTACAACTACAGGTGCAACAAGGACAGGACAGACCCTTCTCTCCACAGTCTGTCCAATTATGAGACTATTTGCTGAAGCCAAACAATATGGACTCTAACCAGGTCTGCTACAATCTGTGCTGCTCTGATAAAGAAAGCAAGACTGCTAATAATTTCTACTGATGCAAGAATGACCTCTGCTCAGAGTCCTGTTAAAACTCTGCAACCAAGTGTAGGAACAAAGATCTTCTAGGCCTTATAGTTTGCTTTCTTGTATGCTAAAATCAAACACCATTTTTAAAATTAAATTTAAATCAGAGCCCAGGAAGCGATCTTTCACAACAAAGGTAAGATCACCCTTTTCTTCAGGTTCTGCCAAATATTTAAAGAACTAGGACATGGACATTTACTCATGACTGTGCAACACAGCTGTGTAAACAACTGCCCATCATCTCCTGAATTTGCTTCTAGGAGACACACTTTTGATCCTGGCAACTCTATTTTTTGCAAAAAGGTATCATCTCTTCTATTTTGATAGGAACAGACAAAGGAAACAAAAGAGGGCATGGTCCTAAAATGGAACTGTATCAACCACTACATATTAATTTTTGTATTTTTTTAAAGTAAATTTTACAACGAGAATGTCACCATTATTTCTCAGCACCTGAATTTACCAAAGTAGCACAGTAAGAATGCAAAAATCATCATTACTGTAAATTATGAACAAACTCTATTGTGTTGATTCTGTACGACTAAATCCAGCCTCTTTCTCTTTCAAACTGACCTCACTATATACTCTTCCAAGTACTGATAGTCTCCTTATTCCAAATAACAATGCCTATTTATTACAGTGAAAAATTGCAGATGGCTGTTCATTAGCAACCTCTGACACATACACAACCTTTAGGAATGCATAGGGGAGGTTAAATTTAAGACTGGGAAAGTAATATTAAATATACATTAAGAATCCAGTCTTCCATAAAGAGTATTTTTACTGGATATTTTATAGACACTGTATTGTGTCTGGGCATTATGTACAAGGATATATTTATATACAGTTCACATGAATAAAATCATAATTTTTGTACTCAAAAGTATACATATATTCTTCAGTAATTTCCATATTCAAGGATAAAACTAGTGCTGCTTCCCTGTTAGCTACATTGCTCTCTGTGAAAAAAATCTGCAAAATTGTTTGATGCTGGTTATTTGACATCAATTACTAGGCCACAATGCCCTGGGTGAAAACAGTGAAAAGATCTGAAGAAAAGGCTCTAAGACCTCCACTTAGAAGAAAGCCTTTTTTCCACTCGCCACTTTTTTTTTTTAAATAAGAAAAACCTCTCTGTGTGTTTGTTCTCAGTATCAAAGCCATAGGAAGAGGCTCATAGGGGAAAGGAGAAAAAGGATACAGTGAACCTTACATTACACGTGCAGGAGCAATAAAGACAGATAGTGATCCTACTCTCCCCCTCTCCACTGTCTGACAAATTGTGAGATGATTCGCTAAAGCCAAAAATACAGAATACAATATGTGTTTCTCTGATAAAGAAAGCAACACTGCTCACAGCTTCTAGTTACACAAAAAATGACCTCTGCAGTCTTCTGAGCTGTCGCCTACTCAAGTATATTGTACACAAACCAGTCAGCAAAGCATGGCCCACGGCTGTTATACATGCCCAGAACACAACTGCAGTAATGCTAATACTAGGTGTCAGTGAGCTGTCAACATGGTCTTCAGGAAATCACAGCAGCTGTATTATTTCATTAGAACAGATCTGAGAGAACAGATCTCAGCAGCTCAGTCTATAAAAATCAACATGATAAGTACTTCAAGGCAAGCAGCTGGGCTTTATCCCCTATCAGCCTGCTTGAACAGCTCTGGAGGCTCAACCCAGTCATCACTGCATTGAACAATGATCCAGGAAAATACAGTACCTTCCTTAAAGGTAATAACTCCCTGATGTCAACATGGCCATTTCTAGTCTCAAAATTCTGCATTTTTAGAATGCTTTGGTGAATTAAAACAGATCATTCAACCCCTCAGAAGAACAGAACTATATTCATATACATATCTGCATGAATGTTTACAGAAAATATAGTATTTTCACATATAATACACAATTGCAAAAATTAAATATTTAAGATGTCCACTATTTTTTATGTCCTAACTACATTTTACCTCTATAATCTAGGACTTCAGAAACAAGAAATAACAGTCAATCTTAGAGTAAATACATATCATTATGTATGTTGCAGAAAAATGATGGAAAGGGGGAAAGAAATGGCTATAAATTTTCTTTTTCACTAGTTAACACGGTTTGCATACATGTTGCCCATCTTCCCAACTGAGATATCTTACTTAGAAGTAGTTGCTCCTCCAATCAGCAAAGGAATCTTTATTGCCAATCTCTCCATTTCCTTGGCGACAAAAATCATCTCATCCAAAGATGGGGTGATCAGACCAGACAGGCCAATTATATCTAGTGCAAATTTACAAACACATGTACAGAAAACTTTCAGCAAATCCATTCTAGAAAGACACAGAAATTACTACAGGAAGGCTTATATCATAAATCAGATAGCTTCATGTGTCAGATACAAAATAATGAGACATTGCTAGCCTAGAAAGGAGGTTTGACCCAATGAGAAAGTGAAAGCTTTCCAAGAATGACAGTGATTCCAAATCCCCAGTTTAAGATACTTCTCAGTCTTCACAGTTGCTGGACACCTATTGCTCTTGTTTCAGCAATGAATAAATAGCACTTTTGATTAGCAAGCTCCAAGTCTCACAAATTCAGCACTGAGGAGGGAAGTAAGACAAAATAATTGTAAGTTCTGCTCTTAGAAACAGCAAACGCTTTCAAACTTCTCCACGTATGTTCCACACAATTAATCTTTTCCAAGATGCAATAGACTGTTCCAAAGCAACTGCAACTTGTTTCAGAATGTTCATTATTTTATTAGAACAATTCATTGCTGATTTCACACTCACTGATTAGGCAGGCCAAATGCAAAGTTCTTTTATTGATTTAAGACCCAACAAGAAGTTACTTAGACCTTTTCAATTCTCCATTTATCCACCTGTAAAACAAATACTAAAACATCACTCTTGGAGTTGTCCTTTTGATATAGGGTTCCAGTTCCTCAGGCTACGTTTCACAGAAGTGCCAAATGCTAAATAATTAATATGGTTGAAGCAGAAGTTCTGATTTCTCTGAGGACAGTCTGATCAAATCACATCACAGGAATGCAATAAGCAGCAATAAAAAATGCAAGTGTGATCTAAAAATCAAACAATTCAGAAGTACTAATAAAATCTCTCCATACCTGCTTTGTTCTCAACAGCAGCTCTTAATATCTTATCACATGGAGTCATGACTCCTAAATCAATAACTCTGTGAAAAGAAAGGAGAAGACACAAGAGCCTTTAAATAACAGATCAAATTTCTGCTACAGGGCAAATACATTCCTCTTGCTGTAAATAACTGACCTAAAAATTGAATTCAAGATTGAGATTTTTCTTTGTTTCTCTTAAGACCACTTTTGGGAATTTTTATAATAGGAAATACCTCTGTGTCTGGTAAAATTTTCAGTAAGAGTTCCATACGGTATAATAATAGTTAACAAAATTCAAATGTAAGAGGGGCTTTTTTTTTTTTTAAATACGTTTTTGTGGTGATACTAAGTCTGGCGGCTGAGATGAGTTAATTTTCTTCACAGCAGCTGGTGTGGTGCTGTGTTTTAGATCTGTGGCCAAAACAATACTGCTAAACTAAAGTTTAACTATTGATGAGCAATGCTTTCCCAGCATTAAGGCCTTTCTGTTTCTTATGCTAGCCCCCCAAGGAATAGATTGTGAGCAGACACAACTAGGCAGATGACCCAAAATAACATGAAGTCAAGTTCAGCAATAAAAAGGGAGATTAAGGGGCTTAGAGGGGTTAGCAATCTTTTGCTCATGAAGTGAGTAGGCACCGATCTATCCATGGGAAGGGGATTGCCTTTGCATCACTTGGGTTTTCTTTCTCTCTTCTTCCACTTCTCCTTCTGTTATTAAACACTTTTCTCCACCCACAATTTTTTTTGCTTTCTTTCTTCCTTTCCTCTTTCTCCGTCCCACTGAGGCTGGCTGGGTGGAAGGGACAGAATGGCTGTGTGGTGCTTAGCCACCTACCAGGCTACCAAGAGCAGTAGCATTTCTGAGATTATCTGGATAATACAAAAATGTTTTGTGCACATCATATCTTACATCAGGTATATAAGATGATTCAGGTCAAATTTGTTTGCCTTACTAAAGGATACATTTTATGAAATGGGACACCGAACTTCCCTTGTTAGCATTTTATTCCTACTAACCCTAGCCATTGCCAAAGTTTTCATTCTTCCAAGTAAAGCACCCCAGCCTGCTGATTTCACTCAGCCTCACTCATACTCACGGTGACAGAGAACACCATGGCTTCCTTTCAGTAAGTCTAAATAAAGCTCAAGAAAGCCTGAATCCAATCAACAGAATTTCAAGAGGAAATTGAATTGGATATATTGCACATACACAGAACTGCTACTGACTTCAACACTTCGTGTTTCAAAAGAAAGGGAGAATTTTGGCTCTTTTTAGAGCAAATGACAACCCAAAGTCAAAACTAAACTAAAGGAATGAACAGTAAGACAGAGCTCCAAAGCTGATTCAGCTTTGCACAGTGTCTGACACACCCTTGAAAAGAGCACTGATGGAAACATAGCAATGCATTCCAACACTGTTGCCAACCCTTCTGCATGTACACAGGCCATGAAAGACCTGACTTCTCTTGATGTTCTAACTTTTAAAGTTCAGAAACAGAATGAGAATCTTGTCTCTTATTTAACAAAACATATCCCAGCAAGTTTTTAAAATGTCATAGTTAACAAGCAACATGAAAAACACTACAAGATTCATTAGATTCTTACAAGACTTCATTTTTTCCCAGCACAACCCACACATAGTATTGCCTACTGATTTCTTCAGCCATTATGTTTGAAACATCACACTTATTATATTTAACTGATATAAAACAAATACAAAAATTTACATTTTCATATACATTCATATTGATGTTAAACTGCATTCACTACAGATGCCAATATATTAGGAAAAACTGTATTAAAGGAAGAGGCAATACTCCCTCTTGCCTCCCCATTAAGTAACGGCTGCTATGATCTGTGTTCCCTGTCATGACTTGGGGAACAGAGGACAATTCCCAAGAAATGCCCACCTCTGTTAGCACCACAGCTGCAGCTAGTCTAAGAAACGAATTACTGACCCTTCTACATTTGTGTTCCCAGCTACCTAATGTCAGTCTCTTTACCTGAAGTTGTTGCAGCCCAGAACAACTCCCACAATGTTCTTGCCAATATCATGTACATCTCCCTTCACAGTTGCCAGTACTATTGTACCCTGGTAAGGATCCTGGAAGTTGAAGAAATAACAAGAGTTAAATTATTCAGAAGCCTTGGTACGTTTGAAGACATCCTTCAAAAGTGTAATCCTAATCCATGACCCAGACTCCTATTATAGTACAAGTAATTGCAAAGCATAGCAGAGATAATACAGTAAATATTAAAAACTATGTTAAAAGATCCAGGTAACAGAAACTTGCACGTGAATTATTCTTACAAAATGCATGCATATTATTCAAAAATCTGTGTTTGAAAAACCAAAATAGCAGATAAAACAATTTCAGATCTGGATAGCATTTTTTTTGCAGTGCAATAACTGAACTCTTAAGGTACCTCTGCTCCAAATACACACTTCACCAATAAAGAGATTAAATATTTAGAACAAAAGGGTATGAATACATATAATTACATGTCTGTCGGTCCATCAAGATCAATCTTTTGATGCAATGCTGAGAAGAATGAGAAATTAGCAAAATTAAAAGGAAAATTAGAGGAATTAGCAAAGGCAGAAGAGGATGGGTTTTATGCAACACAAATAGCAAGGGAGTTTTCAGTGCAATGATCAGACTACTTCAGACTACCCAAGCTGAACAAACAGGCTGGAAGCAGGATCTCCTTGAAGAAAGGAAGCTGTTCTGTCACAAACAGTCCTGGGCTAGATGGCATTCTGCCTGACAAAGGGTGCTACCAGCAGCACAACAGTGGAACTTCCCATAGCAGCTCTCCACCAGGACACAGGACTTGGCAGTATCTTTTTAGTCATATAATCACTGCCGTCATTTGGAACAGCTCCAGGCTATAGCAGTAGTATATCTGTGTTGTTGCAGCATCAGATGCCAGTAAGCAACTACATTAATTGCACAGAATTTAAATTAAGTGGAAACCTGAACATATTCTATGCAAAACTACAAAATATTTTTCCAGACAGTATCTCATCTTCACACATGGCAGAACTGGATGACTAAATCCTTCTACGAAGTATGTTATATTTCTGGACATATAGAGTAGCTCTCTACTTCATGAACCTATATTGCTTCTATAGTTGCAATATTATGGGTTAAAAAAATCTCTATATATTACCAAGAGTGATGATAGTATTTCCATGGTTCCAACACATTTGTTAATAAAACCCCTGGATCACCACTAATGTTGCTGTTTACTAAAATCTAGTATCTCCCTAGTGCTTCTGTTTTACAGAAGGCCAGAGAACAGAGGAAGCAAAATGGAGGTCTGTAAGTCAACTATCTCAGTACAGCAACAGAAAATTCTGCATATTTGAAAATATACTACTGAAATACAAGAGAAAAATGGGAAAGAGATTAATCAGGGACTGGGAGAAGAACAAAATGTGCTGCCCCACATTGTATCCTATCTAATGATTACTGATGGTTTAATTAGTGATTGATACCCAAAAAAAAAAATTGGATTTGCACATAAGAAGAAAAAAAAATCTGTGCTGAGAAGAAAACAACACAGGCCATAGCACATACCATTTTAAATAAACCCTATTTAAGGCAGACTTATTTCAATTGTCTTAAGCGAGGAGGTCCTCAAGTTCTGGGCATACATCCAAAGGCTTTCTTTTTTTTTTTTTTCATCTTGATAGAGATCCATAGCCACATCTATTCATCCTCAAATGTAACTATCAACACTTTGCATTTCCTGGCAGTCTGTGACTAAAACTGTCCTGGAGGGTACAGTGGCCTGGGTAACATCAGACAGAGCAGTTACCAGAGTCTGCAAACCATTTTCCTTCAAGTCAACGTACTTTGGGAATAGATGCAGCTGTTTTATCTCTTTCATTGATTCTCCACACAATGACAACATGTTTTTTTAAGAGGAAGGCACTACATTCCTTGCCTAGCAGGAGTCAGAGGAAGCAGGATTAAAATGTAAATTCACATCAAACCTAAATTTGATAGTCAAAGACAAGTGAAGAAAAATATTTAACAACCAAAATTGTAAGCACCTATCACATTACAAAGATAGTAGGAAACAACAGACAAGAATATTTAAAATGGGATTCTGTCCAATTCATCTGAACTCTCTTTTCTACTGAATAGAATCTTGTCAGTTTGGAGAAACAAGAAACATCCTATATCTTCATTTTCTGATGCTGCTATCACATAGACCATTTACCAAATTTGGAAGCAATTACTTCAAGTATATTCACGGGTAGCTGATAAAACTATCCCTAGGCATCTCCAACTGTTGGCTGTGAATAGGGAAATGTTGTAAACGAGAGGCCCACAAGGATGTGAAAATCACTGATTATTTTAAAATGTATAGATTACATATTAGATAAAAAGTAGTTTTCAGAAACCAGAGGAAAGATACACATAGAAGAAGACAACTGCATTCAGACCCTATTCTCTTCTCCCCTGCAAGTTGGTGATGGTTACACATGCAATGAACATACTATTCTATCATAACAAGAGGTCTTGAAGTCACAATCTATAAAGAAAAAGGATGGAAAAAATTGGTTTGTTTAGCTGGAAGAATGATCAGGGCTATGGAGAAGGGAGAGCTGAATAAAGAGAAACATGGTGACAAGCTTTGAACACGCCAAAGAGAATTACAAAGCTCACCAAGGGCTGAAGTATTAGAAGCAAGTAGCAAAATCTGCCATAAAGCTAGAATTACTATGAATAAATAACACCAGAATTAAATGCCCATAAAAACACAAGAAATTAGTTACTTTGGTATAAAGGGCCTACAAAAGCTTATTGGCATCATTCAGGAAAATCTGTGACAACAGCTTAGGCACACACCAAGCAGAGTTCCACAAAATCTGTACTTTACATCCCACAAAATCTGTACTTTATGTCAAACCTACTTCAAATTATGCCAAAATTGCCAGTTTCCATACAACTGCATCAAATCTCCACCATAAAAACGTAAATAGCAACAAATAATTCCTTTATTTGTCATAGCATACTATGAAAGAATTACAGCACAAAGGACTGTATCTTGCCTCTTCCTCCACGCTGCCTCGCTTGGCTCTCCTTTCCTCTCTTTCTTTTTCCATAAAGGGAATAAGGTGGGCAACTGCTTTCTTCATAACTCGAGCAGACTTTATCACCTGCACAGATAAAGGTGGGAGCAGAATAAACAACAAAGACAAGATACAGGAAGAACCTCAGTTTTCTTCTAGCTCTCTCATTCAGGCAATAGATGAAATTTCATTTGCAGACCCAGGTTCCAGTTTTCAGATCATCCTGTGGCAACAGGCTGCTGCCCTTACTGGGCTAAGGGTCTACACATGACACTTTCTTCCACAGTGCAGCCTCCCAGAATACTCACAACAGCACTGAAAGCTACAGATGGGCCCAGACTTGGAAGGTGTTAAACACAGCAAATTTTATTTGGGCTTTTTTTTCTCTCTTGAGCTTTTTCATGGGGTCAGACTTAAAACCGCATTTCAAATACAGCAAAAAGACTCAGGAAAAACAGACACAAACATGTAATTACATACAAAGAAAGTCAAGTTCAAAAGTAAAATAAGAAAATGGCTGCTTCTCAGCAGTATCTGAATTTTTACAATTCCTGGGCAGTATCTGAAAAAACAGCCAGCATAGAATGTTTTAGCTACATTTTTCAATACTAGTTTTACTAAAGTAGTAAAATGTATGACATTATTTTCCCATTACCTGAGGCAGAAACATCTTTCCAGCACCAAAAAGATCACCAACAATTTTCATGCCATTCATCAAAGGCCCCTCAATTACATTTAAGGGTCTAGGATATTTTTCCTGATTTAATCTTGCTTCTTCTGTATCTTCAGTGACATACTTCTCAATGCCCTGAGAAAAAAAATGAGAAGCTTTTGTCTTGCTAGAAATACAACTTTTATTTAGTTGCCTTCTCTCCAGAAAAAAACCCACAATGAAAGTACAAATAGATACTGCAGATACTGATAGTCTTCAAAAATACCTCAAATATGTATTGAAAATAGGCTTTCTTAGGAATCAAAACACTGCAGTTCTTAGGCAGATAAAGTTATTCACAGCATGTCCTCAGTATTAAGATTTGTTCATTTTTCTTAGCTGTGTTGTAAGAAAAACCCAACACTCAAAGGTTGCTTCCACAGTACAAGTGCCACTCAGTGCAGTACTACTGAAGGACCAAAAAAGCCCTAGAAGTAAAAGGAGTATGTTCCAAAGTAAAAGCAGTGTGTTTCTACCAACACTAGTGGAATAAAATATTAAGGGTCAAAGACTTCAACTTCTGAAGTTTAAAGACAAACCTCTACAGTTTTGTCTGTTACTGAAGTTAAAAAAAATCAGTTGCATTTATTATTCATCATTAATTAATAGCTTGTGAAAAAATGGCAGTGGAAGAACTTTTAAAGCCAAATATGTCCCTTAAAGTCTGAGCTGAGATCATGCCTCTGAGAGCTGACAGGTAGGACAGTTTTCTGCAGATTCACCTTTATGAGAGCATATTCCAGCCTTTCCTCCACAGAGCTATTACGCCACTCATCAGTCTGTACAACTTTTTTTCCTCCTTGAGCATGATTCTGAAAAGGAAAGACATCCATAGGAGCTTGCAAGCATAAGTACAATTATGGACTTCACTTTAAGAAAAATGAGGATATTTCCAAGTACTGACTCATAAAATTATGTTAGACTATTCAAAAGGCTTTTTTATATCCATGCAAATGATGCTGCGAACACCTGTGATACTCTGTAGGCACTAAGAGAGTCTACATCCCCAACAGGTACACACCCCAATGAAAATGTAAACAAAATAATTTTTTAAAAAAGAGGGAGGGCAGTTTGACAATTTTTATGCTCATAAAAATGATGACATGACTAATTCTAAGGGTTTTACTTCTGGGAACATAATTTAGATTGATTCCTGGCCCACACACTACATTAATTTTAAAATTCTAATTAATTTGGCAGTAATTCAGTTTCTACTGGAATAGGTTATGTTGTTCCATATCACAGACGTGTTTTCAATCAGGCAGCCTACAAAACTACTGTTTGTCATGCACATAGACTGTCCCAAACTACCCCATATCCTCTGTCTCACACTCATACTCCCTTTGGCTATGAACACAGAGGCCAAAAGGGCTTCACAGTGCACAAAAGTTCACAAGCACCCACCCCAGGAAGGCTTGTGGAAGAGCACCCTATCCATTAGTTCAGCCATCACACTTCAGGCAAGTAATTTCTTTTCCTTACTCAGTTATACATAATCTGACATCTTTCAGGTCTTATGAACCTCCTATACTTTTGAGTGCTTATCAGCAAGTTTTTCAAGATAAAGTCATGGAAACAAAACCTCACTCATGGGAACAGAAACCAGAACAAGCTTTCATTCACGTTTATAGAAATACTAGCTAACTTCACAGCTTCTTGTTGCCTAATCTTATTTCCCTCATATGTCTAGTTTGCAAAACGGAATGAAAGAAGGAATAAAATGTTGCCTTGAGACAATGTGGAGCCCCCATTCTTAGTTATATTAAAAACCTGACTGGATGTGTTCCTGAGCAACCTGATCTTGGCTGGCCCTGCTTTGAGCAGAGGGGTTGTAGCAGACAATCTCCAGAGGTCCCTTTCCACCTCAGGAATCACCTTATGTGATTCATGGAAGTGGTACCAAGTGCTCCTCAACCTCTGGCCAGACACTTTAACTAGGGAACCATTCCAACTTAAAAATAACCCATGACACTGTAGGTTGGACATGCAGGGACAACAGTGTCAAGCACTATATAAGATCTTTACTATCAGGATGACTACATTGCACACTGAGAATGAAAAAACTTGCCTTTGGAAGCAGAACTCCCATTACCGTAAATAGTACAAAGTTTCATTTTGAGAATGTCTGCAGTGATATACTTCATGGAAAACAGTTTTTAATCTTAAACTTCAAATGAAGACTGATTCCCTAAATCTGGAAGGATCAAGTTCCTCTTTTTTGTTGGAGTAAAACAGTTCCTCTTTTATTTCCACAATAAAACTACCACCCCAAATAAAAGCAGAGATTCCAACAATGGCTTCCCAAATTTATAGACCTAGGACTCATCATCCACTTTCACCTCTACTTTTAGCGTTCCATTTAAATTCACGTTCAGCCTTCAGCAGAAACACTGTTCAAGTGTTTCTAATTCTCCCTTTTTTTCTCTTCCTCTTAAAGCAAACTCGAACACCCTAATGGTGCAACTTGGCTTAAAACAGACAAGACCACTCTCAGGTGAACTGCTTGGACACCAAGAGCACCATCTAAAATAGACCAAGCACAAGAGATAAAGAGAGTGTCTTTCTGTACTAATTTCCAACATCTTGCCACTGTCACCATAAAGCACCCCCACAGGGCAAAATACAAACCAAACAGAGCCCTGCACAGAAATACTGCCTCCAGGAGCTACAAAATAGGCATGCAAATCTTCTTGTGCACATCTAAGAGCCACCTAAATCAGAGAGATGTTTGCTGTATCTTTCATTCTGAATAGGATGTCACCAGTTGTCTTACAGACAATGTGTAATCTTTGTCCTTTATCACCACCATTACAACACCTCAAAAACACTAAATAGCTGATCCTCACGCTGTTACATGAACTGGAAGTCTATGGCACAGCCACAAATCACAAACAACTATTTCACCTTTTACATATACTCCAAGCAAACCATTACTGCCAGAGACAGGTTTATTCTTTGTCTCCCACAGAGCACTTCTCAATTAAGTTCCAGCAGCAAGATCAACTTGGTTATGGCTTGGCCTTTTCTGGTTTTTGTTTGTTTTTGTTGGTTTGTGAGGGTTTTCTTTGGGGAAAGTTTGTTCGGGATTTTTGCTTATTTTTTGGGGGTTGTTGGTTTTTTTTTCTTTAGAGAATTCCTATGCAGCTTGGTCTCCTGAAGCACATGAAGAACTCTGGTACAGGACCTTCTACGGCACAAAACTGGAGAGGCTTGATCTATCACAGGTTTCTCATTTTATTGTGTTAATAACTGAACCACTTGTAGCATCGTTAGTAAATTCTAACACCCACTGCTACACTGACACATGAAGTTTATAGGCTGTTTTCCCTATCACCTGCAGAGAGGTGGTGAGGCCCAAGCGCTAAGTTAGCTACTATAAAGCTTAAAACTGGAAGTTACCTGAGCATAATGTAAAAGTTTCTCTGTCGCATCAGGATCTTTGTTCCAGATTAGATTCTCACACAGCTGTAGCAATTCCTTGTGGATATCATCATACACAGGCAGATTTCCAGCATTCACAATTCCCATGTCCATGCCATACTGAAAAAATCCATACAGAATCCCCCAGACAAGGCTGTCAGACACAGCACTGCACATCTGCCAAGTGCAAACATATGGAAGCCAAAAGCACATCATACCTTAATCGCGTGGTACAGGAAAACTCCATGCATTGCTTCTCGAATGGCATCCATTCCTCGAAAGGAGAATGACAGATTGGAAAGACCTCCACTTATCCTGGCTCCCGGCAGTGTTTCCTATAAGAAGAGCACACAGATTTTTAGAGAAGTGCTTTCCAAAAAGGAAGTCTAAGTAAAGCATTCAGTTCGTAAAACAGTCGGCCCCTGAGCTCAGTGCATTGGCTATGCACACTTTCTCTTTTCCTGGTTCCAGATGCTTCTAGTTACTCAAATTCCTAACAAGCAATTCAAATCTCTGCAGGAAAAGGTACAAGTAAAAGAAAGATCCAGCAGCTACCGTGGTTTCCATTGTCACTGGTGCTATTCTGAACACATCAGTCCTCCCACTACAGCATTTCATATTTTCTCCATGCAAACCTACTTTTGGCTCTTCCAAGTCCCCACTCCCCCGGGAACAGGAGCAGCCAGTCTGCCTGCTCACATGTCTTAGGAGCAGGCTGCAGCTGAGCAGCTCAACTCAAGGGTGCAGCTCCACTTCCAGGAGCCCTGTGGTGACAGAACAGCCTGTGGGGTGTTCAAGCCCCAGATCGCTACTGACAGAACATCTCCACATCTACCAGGGTGTCGTGTGAAACACAACAGTGCATTTTCCTTAGCTGTATGCAGGTGATGTTCATCACTGCTGTACTTCTTTACACACATTTTGGCTACATAAAAAGTCACGTTACTGCACAAATTCCTTCCACAGAAATGGGAATTTTATTTTAAAAAGGCAGCTTTTTGCATGCCTTCAAAGAGGTCTTTTTAACTCCCACATGAATGTGATTGTTACCTCACTTAATTAAGGTAGTATATTTGCAGTACAGAAAATGGATTAAAATATATTCATAGAACTACTTGAAGTTTTCTACTGGAAATACAGCAATATTGAGAAATGACTGGACTTCAGAGGAGTAGTCCTCCTCACTAGGCTAAAATGCGTAACATTTTTCAGCAGTATTTTGTTGTTGTTTGAGGGGGTGAGCTGTTTTTCTGTCTTATGGAAGTTAGGTTTTTAAGCAATCTCAGCAATATACTTCAAGTTAAAATAAGCTTACAACTCACTTTTATAGTTTTAGTAGCATTGATAAAATTTATGGCATAAAGGTTATGTTCTTCCATTCCAGTTCCTATAGTCAAAATATTAGGGTCGAATATTATATCATTTGGATTGAAGTGCACTTTTTCCACAAGGAGGTGATAAGCTCTGGAACAGATTGCAATCTTGGTTTCTGTTTCTGTTGCCTAGTGAAGAAAAAGAATTCTGACATGAAACTTACAGACGACACAAAAACTAAGCTCTCCAGAAATCATTTACAGCTTCAGTGATTCAAGACTGAACATCGCAAATATTAGAAAAGGATTATGTATAAGAATATTGTATTAAAAATAGCACCACCCCTATTCCTGGAGTTTTGACTCAGCTCATAAAAAACAAATCTCACTGCCCAATGTTTCACCATCCTATGCAAAGCTTAATACATGGTTTTCAACATAACTAAATTAATTCACAAATATTTCACTTTTGTGCAAAACAGTTTCTGAACTAACAACATCTTTTACGAAGGAAGGAAGAGCTCAGCATGGCTGAATAGTGAGAGACGCTCTTGTACTAACACAGCTCCACTTAGATCAGTACATGGATTCCTCAAACATTTGAGCAGCATAAGAAATGCTTACAAATCAGGGTCAGAACTACTAAGGTCGTATAGACCTTCATTGAATCAACTGTGTCAATGAAACAAAACAACTCTGTCTTGAAAAAGAGAAAGAAAGCTTTGCACTTCAGAAGAAAAACATCTCTCCTTTAAAGTGACACTCACCTGCCCCACTTCATCAAAAGCCATAACAACCACAGCTGCTCCATATAATTTAATTTTCCTTGCTTTCTGCAAAAAGTCTTCCTCACCTTCCTTCAGACTAATACTGTTTACAATGCATTTCCCTTGGCAACATTTCAAACCTGCTTCGATCACTGAAAAATTTGAGGAGTCAATGCATAATGGCACCTGTAAATAACAGAGAAATAAGCCAGGAGAACACACAAAAGTTATGAACTATAGTTCTACATGCTGTTTTCCCATTTGGACATAAAAATGCACACAACAATAATCAGCATTTACAAATAGAAGGTTCCACATGACATTCATAGATTCACTTTGCTTTAAGTGCAAAACTCAAAATAAATTTAATTCATGAGCTTCCATGGCAGCTCCATCACATACCACATAGAGGTCTCTACTTCTCCCTGTAATACCTTGTGTTTCTCATTCAGATACTCATTTTTAGAAAATGCACATTGCAGAACTATCTTTTAATGCCATCCTATATCCATAGCAACTTTAATCCTTGTGGAAAGCAATACTGCTATGCACTGCCAACATATACATTATGGCTCATAAACTGCTGTAAAATTAGTCTAGATTCATCTCTTCTAGCCAGTTAAAAGGACTGGTATGTATTTATGTGAAAACAGACAGAGAATGTCAAAGCCTCTGTTGCATTCAAAGGTCTTCCCTATTACAGCATCACTTCCTCTAGGGGGACAACTACATCTGTCTAAGCACATAAACTGGTTATTAAATGAAACAGTATCAACATCTTCTGAATGCAATTTACAATTCAGTAACAAGTTCTTTATTGTGAGTCAATTACAACCTTTGCAATATCAGGTTCCGAAGAAATAAAGTTACAAAATCTGGTCATTGCAGTGGGGCCATCCAACATCCCATCATCCATATTTATGTCAAGAATCTGGGCCCCCATCTCAACTTGCAATTTGGCTACACTCAGGGCTTCCTAAAGAAGAAAGTCAAAAACCAAAATAACAGTGAGAAGAAAAAAATCCTAGTTATTCTCAGGACAACATTTCACTTCTCCAAACTAAGCATGCAGCCAAAACCAAAAAAATCTGTAAGACATCCTATAAGAAAATAAGGAAATGGTCCATGATGTACAACAACACATAACAGTTACTAATATGGGACAACCTGTAACTAATCCTTTCACAGAACATGACACCAGAGACCTGATGTGCTGATAACATCACCAACTATAGAGAGTTGGTCATATGCTTAATTGAATGATTTAAGGTTTGCATGGTAAGAAGGACTTCTGACTGCACAAGATTACAGGAAAACACAGTCTCTGTGATGGTATGAAATAAAGGTCTTGCATCACAAGCTCCAGTGTTTTAAAACACAGGGTACTTAATTTTTAAAGGCTATTCAACATTTTTGCCAGCTGCAGAACAATCACAAGGGCTAAGAAGGAAAACTAAAGCTTTTCCCCCAGCCTACATAAATATCTGAACACCCATGTTTGTTCACTTTCTATTTTTTGTCATTTCTGCAGAGTGCCTAACAACCTGTTTTTAAAGCTCTCTTCATTTAATGGGCCTAACCTGCTTCATGACTTGTATGAGCTTAAGAGTCAGAGTGCCAAAAATATAAACCAAGGCTTTAATTTTGATTTGATGTAACAACTGGGGCAGAGTCTCAGCTCTCAAGAAGTCGTTCTACTGTTTGTGCCAGTGTTACAGTATTGATTTACACCAGTAAAGAATGAGAATTCAGGCCTCTTCATTTCTGCCCTGCAGTGGTTTCAAGAAAGCAATTACCTTCTACACACCTTTTTCTGTACCAACGCTCATGTAACATGCTGGAGTCAGCGATCAAAGCCGATAACAATTAGATGTAACCATAAAGCTGACCAGGACTGGGGAAGGGAGGGAGGGGAGAGAGAGCAAGAGCTGCACAGTGCCACAATCTATCCCAAGTCAGATGTACCTCATATCTTGAAAGAGGGGATTGCACCCACCTTCTTTCCCCCCTTCTCTGTAAATCAACCCCTAGATGCAGTAAAGACCAGAACATTTTCTAAACCATCACCAGCTGTATAACTAAATTTAAAAAAAACAGTCCTTGTAAAGCTCTTCTCACAAAGTTATTAGTAGCCGGTAAGCAGAGAAACAAAGAACAGTGAAAACATAAATTCTCCACATTTTCTTCCGCTTGTAACTGGTGTAGAATAGAGCTTTGTGCCAGCAAAACAAACAGTAACAGTAAAATGGAGCAATGGAAAATCAGAGCATCAGCTATAAAGATTTTTGTTAAAATGTATACTTCATAGTTGCCTGCCATGATGAGTTTAGCAAACTTCCGTGATCCTGCAACATTGCAGCGTTCACCAATATTAACGAAGTTGGTGTATGGCCCGATCCTGAATGGCTCCAGACCTTAAAAAGATATTTTTGAATATATTTGTTAAAATAGAAAAAAATGTGTAAGAAAGACAGAATCTCTTTTCTAGACTTTAAAATAAAGGTGTCACTCCCTCTAAGAATTGTGATTTCTCAGCACATCAATGCTCTAATGAGCAAGTAGCAGAGCAATGCAATGAAACAATTTCCAATACATAGACCAAATCTTTCTATCCTTCCTCAATGACAGTCAATAATTTACCTGACCCACAAAAACTAACAGCCAACTTTTCTAGTACAGAAGCAAAGCTATGATTCTTTGGACATCTGTGTGTATGCCCATACCCACCTTCTCTCAGCTTTCAACTATGTTACCTCATGACACCATGAGAGCAGCAGCAGCCCATTGAATTGACTGACCAACAAGGGTAGCTCTTAACCACATACCCTGGTTCAGAGAAACAAGAACAGCAGGACCCTTGGGCAGCAGGCAGTGCAGAGGCAAACAAACTCTACAGCAGAACCAAACAAGCCAAGGCATGACATCACAGGCTAACTATGATTTATTTCATTTACTCTAAACTGATTTGATCTGAGGTAAAATGCCAGACCGAAAAGATGGTACTATTTTATTTGGATACAGGGCTCAAAGGCTTAAAAGAAGGCCCTGAGTGTGGAACATACAGATCTAGACTTTGTTAAAACAAAACAAAGTAATTCTAGACCTGGATGTACTGCTGGAAGATAGTCCTAGTAAGACTGAATCAACATCTGAGGCGAGACAGGGCAGCCCTCTCACAGCAAGTATACAAGGATCTTGTCCCAGCTCTGCCAGTAACTGTACCTAAATTATCTGGTCTCTCTGTGTTTGACCCTCCTCTGTTGTAAAGTGAAGATAAAGATACTCACTTCACCATTACAACATGTCTGAGACTTGCAGAGTAAATACGCTGGCTTGATTATATTACACATGACAGCAAAAAAAATGTTCTACTACTCCTTTAGCCAAAAGAGTAAGATTTAGATCTGGTTACACATCCATAAACTTTCTGGATTCAGGTAGAACCAGACATTCACAGTGTTGTTCTGATCAGCAGAAAACAGCCAATAAATTTATAAAGGAAGCTTGCAGCAGTTATGAAGCTCAAACTGTTACACTCCACTTTACCTGACAGCAGCATGTATCCTTGAGAGAGAGAAGGTGGAACACGAGGCTTACAGAATTTCACAGCTTCGGCAATTTTTCTGAGTCACAGAAATAAGAAAGTGAAGTTTTCAATTAAAATTCAATTACTCCAGACAAGACTCAAACAGAATATACTAGACATATAGCTGTATTTCCAATTTAGCACTGTGGAGACAAGACTAATTAGGTAGTTTCACTTTTTGAGGCCAAAGGGAAAAACATACTCCCAAAACACCCTAATACAGCTATTTGCAGGGAATGTCCAAGGGTGACGGTTTTTCAAATACAGAATGAGATACTGTACCAATGGGACACTTGAAGGATTTCAGAATCAGTCCTCAACCACACTGACTACTACCATATTCATGACTTGCTAAGCTGAGCAATTGCTGATGATTGCAAAATCAAAACCAAACCAAAAAACCCACACAAAAAAGAAAAAACCAAACAAAACCCAAAAAAAGCCAAACAAAAACCAAACAAAAAACCCAAACCAAACCTACAAAAAAACCCAAACAAAAAAAGCCAAAAAACCCCAAAAGAACCCAATAAAAACAAAAAAAAACAACCAAAAAGAACCCAAAACCCCCCAAACACACACGTCCCCAACAAAACAAACAAACAAACAAAAAAAACCCCTCAAAACAGCAACAACAAAAAAGCACAACCCCAAGGGACAAACACTGCTCTGCACTGAGGCCCATTTTTCAGATGCCAGAATGACTCATGCGGTTCACATTCACTTTCTCTTCACTCCAGTCAGGAGTGATACACAGTGTCCTCTACATGTTTACATGTCAACTCTTCCCAGTTTACATTAGGGTAAAAATTAATCGCAACAGCCCTTTTTTTTTCAGTTTAAGTGAAAAAAACGAGGCTTTCTCACTGACCTACTTTCAGTGAGAAAGATTTCAAATGCTCCTTCTGACTAGTCAGAACTAGGACCAGCTGTACCGCATTCCTAGAACTTCTGTTCAGGCATTTCCCCAAGACACACACACACCTTCCACACACATTTACCATCGAAGGAAACCGTAAGTTTCACCTTGTGGCTAAGGCTGCCAAAAAAAAAGAACATACAGCACAATAAAGCAGAGATGGGAAGTCTATTCTATCCATCAGTATTGAGGGAGAAGTAATTCCAAAACAATTTAAGATTACAAAACCAGAGATATAATCTGTGTTTGAACCATGCCTCTATTCATCCTTCATGATACAGGTATCAATGCCAGATTGTTCCCACTTCATATATTGCTGCTAATGGCATTCAAGTGATCCAGATTTTCAGGAAACTCTAAGACAAGCCATAGAATATTGCTCCACAGAAGCAGCACTTAAATTTACTTCACAGTCCACGAGAGCTGTAGCACATGAGTACCTGATATGTGCTGGTGTAGTACCACAGCAACCTCCAACTATGTTGACCAAACCATCCAAAGCAAAATTCTGTAAAAGGAAGGGACATTTTGTTCCAAGTTATTAAAGCTATGGTTTTCTCTCTCTCTATATATATATATAATTATTTTTCTCCATATGTTAAGCAATTCAAGGAGATCACAAGCAACAGACTAAATTAAAAACACAATTAGCACTATCTTCTCTTTAGGATTTGTTTGGAGACATGGATTCTCAAGGCTAACCAACAATTTCAACACCTAATTTCAAGAGACTATATTTGAAACTGACCTATTTTATACTGAAGCCCTAGATGAAAATGTGAATGAGTATCAAAGACTAGTCACACTGTTATAAAAGGGCATTAACATGCAGTAAATATTGTGTTCTTGCTACAGCTTCAGACACAGTGTGTTGCACAGATCCAGTGGCATGTGGAAGGACACCCTGCACTGGATCACTACCAGCATTGGCACTTTCTGCACACACAACTCTGTAAAATTATGCCAAGTTCATAAACACCACTCCGTTTTTTGAACAATTCCCAAATGTAACAGCAAGAACATAGGAGTGCAATGAGTAACACCCACAGAGCAAGCAGCAGGAAACCTTAGCTTAGTACTTGAAAGTAATTAAGGTTTTCAGAGTTTCCTGAGTAGTTTTCCTAATGTGACACTCTAAATCACTATCATTCAGCAGATTTTCTATAAGCAATCCAAATTACATATAGAGCCACCCAAAGGAAGAAAAACCCAACCCCAATATTGTAACAAATATGCACAGAATACAAGCAAAGAGTTCTTGTCTACCAGTGTATCAGATGTAACATTAATCAAAAGAAGTATTTTATACCTTTATATGCTCGGCAGTCACTTCTGGAGTTTCATCATAACCACCAAAAGTATTGGGGAGACCTTGAAACATATTTTTTTTTACAATTATTACAATTTGTTTAAAGCCCAAAAGAACAGAATTAAACTCCATAAAAGGCACATTTAAAGCAGCTACAATTGTATGAGGACTAAAATGCCTCATCACCCTTGCAATCACTACTCAGCAGATTATTAATTATGCAAGAAAGCATTCTGGATTCATTGTCACAGAACTAACAACAGTTACTTTCAGCAGTATAAAATATTCTTGCTCTCTTTTCAATAGTAAAACCAAATTATCTTTTTAAGCTACTTCAATGCTTTTACTGCTAATGAGATGGAACAGGTTAGCTACATTTCATGTGCCTGTAAGCATAGGAACATGTGCACCAACACACCTGCGTTGGGGTAACAGATGATGTAGGCTGTTGTACAATTTCCAATTGTTTCAATGAATGGACGCATTTCAACTGCCCCTAAAGCACAATTTAAGCCAATACTGGAAAATAAATTTTCAAAAAATTATGTTGA
The DNA here is from genome assembly GCF_008360975.1 of Lichenostomus cassidix. Lineage (NCBI taxonomy): Eukaryota > Metazoa > Chordata > Aves > Passeriformes > Meliphagidae > Lichenostomus > Lichenostomus cassidix. Next base: position 43,757,063 of record NC_139483.1, on the reverse strand, counting down.
AGTAAAAACACCTTTTACACACAAAACAGATGAATGTTAGTGCTGGCAACTGCTAACTCCCGCAATCATCTAAAACAAAACCAACCTGATCTCCAATTTCTTTAATCATCATCATCAATACAGCAAGACTGTGCAAAAGGAGAACCCTCAGGTGGAAGAAAAGCACGAGAGGGAAGGGGGCTGGACTGAATTGAACTGGGAACAATAAATCAAGATTTCATTTCAAAATCCAGGAGCAAAGTGGCAGCATTTTGACAGCAACTGCAGCAACACGACGGCTCTGTATTTTCTAGGTAAGAGAGAGAACAAGTGGAATGAGAATGACAGATTGGAAAGGAATCTTGTGCTACAGGAAAAAGTGTGAAAAAAGGTTGAAAAGGCAAGACCTGCTTCAAGCTGCTAACTCATCATTTTCTTTACAAAACAGACATAAATTATACCAACTCTGGAAGAGACCAAGTGCCTCCCCCAAGATGCCTCATCGCAGCACTAAGCTTGGGCAACTGAATCTGCTACATCTTAGTACCCAAGACAGCACTACAGCAGAAGAACTTTTACATAAATAAGTTTCTAAACCATTTTAGTGGTATAGGAGGTATAAAGCTATAACCCACTTTCTTTCCTTCAATGACAGATACGTAAATGAGACTTGCACTCAAAATATCTCCAATTATATTAAATAGAGAAATTTCTCTTGCAGAAAGTATGTAAGAGATCCTTTACATACGTTTCCTGATCTTTCTTCACCACTCTAGAAACCACTTTGTGAGCACAGCAAAACTCAGAAGGTGTTCATAGTGCTGCTGGAAGAGAAAGATGTAAAAAAACTTTCTCCTTCCTTGGAATAACAGTCTCAGAGAGGATGCAAGCCAACCCACTGAAACAGGGTGACAGCCACATCTCCCAACTAACCGAGCTACAGAGGCAGCCAAGCTAATTAAGTGCCTGTATGCTCACTTAGTTTCACAGAGGTCAAAAGCAAAAAAGCCCTGCACAGGACTGGGAGCATAAAATAGTTTTTGACTTTTCTCCGGTTTCCAATGAGTAGGCAGGGCCTTGGTAATTTCACAAGTGGTAGCAATAAATGCTAGCAGTCCAACTTGCTTGTTGAACAGAATGAAAAATTGTTGAAATCTGAGGGACTCACAGCAACATCCAAACTCAGGGTCTTGAATATCACAGTCACAGACCAAGATCAAATAAGACTCAAACCCCTTCTTCCAATAACACAGGGATGAGGCAGCTGGGTTTTTTGTTGGGTTTTTTTTTGGGATTTTTTGAGGGGAGATTTTTTGAGGGGATAGGATATATATGTTTGGGTTTTTTAAACAGCAAAAAAAGCTCTTCAAAGGGCTTTCTCTAATACACCTCATACTAGCCAGCAAAATTTGATAATAACCCCTTTATTCTCATTTCAAGATTCAGTGTTTACATATCATTAAATCCATCATACAAATCCCCTGGATACAAATAGCAAGCCCAAGGAATACACAATTCATTACAGCAATGATGTTCTGGAATGTATGTCAAAGAGTGGGCTCATCCCTCAAGATTTTCAAAGCAGAGCAAGGTAAGAATGGTTAGCAAGACTGTCCTTATCAAATGCAGACAAATACAATGTATTTCCTACTCTTAACTCATTTGATTTACAAGCTTCCAGCTCATACTCCCCACACACCAAACTGCCTGAATTATTACCCATTGCAGGGGTTGCTGACAAGTATATTCATGAGCATGACACAACCCAAGCATTACCTGTCTCAGAACTGTAGCACAAACATGCACCTTCATTCAGAAACAAAAAGTAGCTTCTATGGCCAGTATAATCTCACAGCACTCAACACCATGCAAGAAAACATTTGAGAAAAGCAAAATGTCAACCATGCCTTAAAAGCCAGCAGCCTTGAGCCAGATTGCAGATATTCTGTCACTGCTACCCTAGTGTAACACTCATCCTAAACACCACCTCCCTACCTTGCTCATTTCTTCACAGCAGTCATACATAAACTCTTGCGAAAGGTAAGGCTGCAGCGTGCCCTTGGAACCAGAACAAAATCCACATTATGACCCAAAACTCACTGTATATCTTCTTAATGCTACAATGGTAGAAACAATCACAGGATCTGAAGCAATACATCTGTGCATCTTTCATGGCAAGCAGCTTGTCACACATCTTTCAGCACTTACTAAGCCCAGTTCATGAGTTTCTCAACTACCACTACCACCAACCAGAAACAAAGCACATACTTTTAAGGGTGGCTCCAAACCAAACTGAATTCAGGGTGACACACCACCCCAATCAGGGCATACACAATCCAAACAGAAACATGTGAACACATATAACATGATTCCTAGGATACTACTATTAATCAGTTTTTTCACAACCCTAAAGCAAATCGCCACCAATTTGGCCACAGAAACAACACTAAATGCAATCTGTTTCAACAACTAAAACCATCCTGCTACAGTGCTGTATAGTAGCCTTTTCACAAATGAGAAACAGGCCCTAAGCATTCAGACCCATAGGACAGCTTTTATGAAATATGCTTTAATAAATTCTTGATTTCTGCTCCAGTGCCCTTCTCTCTTCTTCAGAGGCAAAAGAGAGCAAAATTATCTGAGACAGACTCATGCCAAATATGGATCACAAGGCCACGATGATGAGAGAAGGAGTCAACTACCACCCTGTTCCAAGAGGCTCCATATGTTACTTCTGGAACACCGTCTGGTCTGGGAAAGTGGAGCCTCAAGGGCAGTCAGGAAAACTGTGAATGCAGTCTTCTGCTTCTGCATCACTGAGATGACAGATTGCGTGGTTTAGCTGAAATTTTGTTGTAAAAACAAACAATGGCTCATCACAATGTGCATGGTGTGCACTACTAACAGTAAATTAAATGTTTTCAGTTATAATATTCTAGGAAAAAAACATCTATTTTTGGTGTAAGCTTTTGTGTGAAGAAAACCAACCTGAGAGTAAAAAAAAGGCAAAGAGGGAAGAGGAAACAAGGAGAAGGCAGAACAGGCTAAAGAAACACAGAAGAATAGATAAGCAGGGGACAATATTCAAATAAACACGCAAAACATTGTACAATGACCAAATTGGACACATTAGCCATTTGCACCGATCTTAATCTCATATTTGTTTCAACCTTTCTGCCTGAACAGAAAAGAATGAAAGTAAATGGAGGCATTAGGAGCTCTCAAAACAACCATGTACATCCTTGAGAAAAACATTCAGGGCACATTTTTGTAAGAGTTCAGTAAAAAGAACACTGCAACAGTATCTTATGATTTGCCCTTTCAAGACACTCAAACACCCTCAGCTAGCACTGCTTCCCTCAAAAAAGAGACCTAAATCTTGCCTGTACCAGGGATTGATTGGCTCTTCGCACAACCCAAGCCAGTAGGAGATGGCAAACTACAGTTTCAGATTTTGACCTAATTGTGATTTCAGTGTATACACAAAGCCCCAGATTATTTAAAGCAATGAATTAAAAATTCAGCTTTTTTTGGAAAACATAATTTCTGTTGAGGAAACAATAGCAAAACATGTTTGCAATGCATGTGATTACATATGATCATAGTTTGTATAGCTTCCATTCAGCTGCAAGCAGGGATTAAAATACAAGGGAATCACAATCTACAGATAACGAAGATAATGAATTATACATTTCCTTACCAAAGTGGCTTACTGTGGGAAACACTAATGACAAATGCCTCTCCTGTCTGGCCAGAGAGGGTTCGCCCACTCTTATCCACAATGGTTCCAGAAACCTAAATATCAATTGAACACAGAGAAAGGTAAAGAATTAAATGTACAACAGAGTGAAAAATTAAAATGGCTGAACTGCTATATCTCAAAGTAGAGAGACCTGTGCTGCACTCAAAGTGATGAGGCACAACTCAAACAGAAAAATTAAACCCGTTTCACCCTATAAATGTTTAAATATTTATCTAGGAGAAAGAAGACTAGTCAAAGCTTCACCTTTCCCTCTCTCCTCCCCCCTCAGGGAGGAAAAAAAAATTAAAGAAAAAAAAAAAAAAGGAGAGAAAACTACCCTGAGCCACTTAGCAGCCAGGTAGCATGAGTACCACGTTATCATTCTGATGATAGCCTCTGAACCAATCCATAGGGTTTTTTTTATTTAGGCAGCTATCAGCAGTCACCTTCTCACCTCCCCATTTAAGTTATTTCAGGTCTCAGGACTGCTATTAAGTTGTTTGGTAAAAAGGTGAGAGAGGTAGGTCTGACATTAAAAACAAGTTACTCCTTCTGCCATAAGGGAACACCAAATGTTGCAACTTGGTAGTGCAAGTAAGTCTTAACCTATATAATCACACTTCTCTAGTAGTATAGTGAAAGAGATGTGCAAATAATAAATAACGTCCTGACCCCAACTAATAAGTAAGAAGTCAAGAATTCCGGAGACATCTGGATGAGTCAAAAGTTTTCTCAGATGTCCTGGTTCCGGCCAGGACAAGGTTAATTCCTGCAGCAGCCACCAGGGGGCACGGTTAGGACACAGAGGTTACACCGCCTCGTTGCAGCTGCGGCAGAAGGGGAGCCTCTCCCCCAGGGAGAAGGGGTTCCTTCAGGTGGGACAGAGTGCAGGGCTAGCGCCAGCTCGGAGCTGGAGGGAGCCGTTTGGGACACGCTGATCCCAAGCCACAGGGAGTGGTCAGGGTGGCGTGGCTGCAGTTGGGTAAAGCTCTGTGGTGAACATTTTGGCATGTAAATCACTCTCTCTTTTGTACATTTTTGTTATTAATATTGTTGCTTTTACTGTTCTTTTTATTATTTCATTGGTGCTTCCAGTTGACCATTCTTGCCTCAACCCCTGATCTTTGCATTTTGTACTTCCAATTCTCCTCTCCTTCCTGCCACAGGGCAAGAGAGAGGGGAACAGCGGGGGAGCAAGAAAGCAGTGCATGGTTTGGAGAATTTCAGTGAGAGCCCTGATTTGAGGAGTACCATTCATACACCACAACATCAGGTCTAAAAGTCTTTTTTTCTAGAAGAAGGAATGAGTTTAGAAGATTCCACACAAAAGTAAATCCACCATTTACTCCAAAGCATGCTTTAATAGTGATGCCACGTCACACCTGCAAAGTCAAGGGAGGTGATCAACAGAATCTTAGAAAGCTCTGCTAAGAATTGTAACTTCTCAACATAACTGAAATGAAAAGAGAGCAAAGAATGAGGCAACCAAGCTCATGGGCCGCTCTGTTCAGGGCAATGAAGACAGAAAGTCAACTCCATGTAATCAGAAAACTCTCCATGCTAACTGACCAAGTACTAAGGTTGTGAACACAGGAGAAGCTCTGCACAATGACACCTCCAACCAGTCTTTACTGTTCTAGACACTAAGTAATGAAAGACTTGTATGAATGCAATTTCCAAGCTCACCAGCAGTGAAGCAAAACATCAGAAACTACAAGGAAAGAAATGGAAAAGGCAGAGAACATCACTAGGCTATCACACAATCCCTGATGTCTGCACTCTGAATACTGTATTCTATTGTCACTCTATCCTGACCTGAGCAAGCGGTAAGCAAAGAGACAATAATGAATGAACCAATTGGAACAGCAAAATAAACAAGGACTCTTCAGGCTGAAAAAAGATGCCGAATGGAGGCTCTCACAAAGGACTACAAATACCATGACTATGCAGAAAAGGAAACATAGAACAGCTGCTCATCACTTTCAAGAGACAAAGAGCAAGACACAATAGAAGTTATCAGGTGGACTACCTAGAAGTAAGCAAACTTTCACACCAGCACATTCATAGGCTGCAAAAGTTACTGATGGATTATTTTGTAGATGCCTGAGTCTCAATAGGCTTGAACACAGATGCAAGGAAGGAGTAAACACATTCAACAAAAGCCTACAAACTGCAAATCAGAAAGCCTGGACTGCAAACTGTAGAAAACTGGAAGAATACATCAGAACTTTCAAAACAAGCTTATTCTTTTTCTGTATTTCTTCCAATACATTCATGACTGGCAACTATCAGAAAAAGACACATCAGAAAAAAAATACAGAGTAAGACAGATTTTTCTGACTTCAAATGGCCACTCATTCTACTTGAAAAGAATTTTCAGAATTTGCTTAATTTCATCCACTGGTTCCTACTGCCCTCAAGATAGCAAGCCTGAAAAAAAAAATCATCACCTTTTCCTGTGGAAATACACAAAATGAACACACACTGGAATGAAGTCATTCCTTAGTCTACGGCTTGAGCAGCTGAACAGAGCTATCCAAGGCTGTAAGTTTTTACTTCAACAATCATGTGAAAAAAGTTTATTTCAAATACACTCATTTCCTTCATTTCAAAGCACTTTAATCAACTGCCACATCAGCTAGTTCACGAATGAAGCTTAAGTATATGTAAAACATTGAAAAATACTTACAAATATGGGTCGGGAAGCATACTCTTCTTCAAATAACATCTGGAGCGCAAAAAGAGCTGCCTACAGAAGAATATGTTGCAAAACATTAATGATGCTTTGAAAACTCTTCAGGTTTGTTAATTTCTTTTTTGTTTCTATGAGTTTGATGCCCTTATTTATTTATTTATTTTATGGCTATTTATGCAACTTGCTTATATGGCCTGCCAGAACTTACTACACTCAAGAGGTTTTACCTTTACCCACAACATCTTCCAGATGTTCCAAAACACATTTTGGTAACAAGTAGAAGCAAAGTATCACAGTGTAACCAAGTAAGACCAAGACCACTCTGAAACCCAAATCACATCAGCAAGTACTTCTCCCTCATATCTGCAGCACAACCCACATCCCAGGATGGTTGTATGCACTCTTCTCCGTACATACATTCACTGCTCTTGAGGCTGTTTAGACATGTAGTTTCCAAAGGGTTCCAACCACCACGAATTTTTACACCAAGAACAGCAAGTGACCCCTTTGAAGGTCCTGAAAACGTCCTCCCTCCTTAGGGTAAGAAAGCTGGCTTTGAACATGCCCTTAGCATTATGTTAAGCCTATAGGCTCCTAGCCAAACCTCCATAACTGGTCAAATCTGCAAAGGGCAAGTCATGCTGCTGCACACGTTATTCAGCCTGTGGCAAAAGCCTAAAGAAACGCTGTGTGCATACCCAGCCAGAGTTTTCCACATAAAATTGCAAGTTTTAAGTACCCTCACAACTCCAACACCAGCACTGAGCAGTTACCAGATAAAGCAGATGTTAAAATCCCATGAATTGTAGCATATTTCAACATTTTATTCCTTCAGTTTTACCTTTCTAATCTTCTATTCCAAATTGTTCTTTCTTAAAACTGATGGCAGAGCTCCCCTCTAAAAACACCTTTTAATAGAACTGTCTTACAAGCCTTCCCACATGTGAAACCACTTTCACTGGACATTCCCTCTCCAGGGTGCATCACAAGCATCCTTTGGACAGACATGCTAACAGTGAAAAATACAAACATCAGAAGCAATACAGTAGAGCTTCTGGGAATAAGAAGACAGCTGGCACAGATATCCAGAAAGATACAAATAGCACATATTAAGAGGCAAAGAAAACATTCTGGAAAAGGCTGATTAAAAACCACCTCGTCACATTTTACCAACTTGCTATCAACTGAAGAGTTTTTTTCATGTATTCAGTAAGCAGTAGCTGATAGCTCTGAAAGAACACTATGCTGAATTTCCTTAGTACACCAAATACTTAAATTAGTGAGATGAGTTTTACCACGAAAGTCTCACCTTAGCATTGGCAGTATCAAATATGGTTTCCACCAGCAAGATGTCAACTCCTCCATCCAAAAGTCCTTTGGCTTGTTCCGTATAGGCTTCAACCAGTTCATCAAAAGCTGTAAAATATGAATGATGGTAATTTTATCTGGAGATACGTCTCCCAACACTACTGCCTAAGTCAAATAACTTGATGGTTCTAAATACTTACTTATGTTCCTGTAATCTGGTCTCTCCACTGATGGTGACACAGAGAGTGTCCTGTTTGTTGGGCCCATGGCTCCAGCAACATATCTCCTAATTCCTAGACCAAGACACAGGAAGGGAAAAAAAAATCTAAACTGTTTACCTCTGGCATTACAGCAACAATCAATGTAAAATACCTCTAAGAACACCAAGACATCCACAGCATTCAGGGATGAAGAACTATAACACAGAAAACTCTTGTCTCAAATCTAGAGTTTAGTCAGCACAAGAGTAATTTGTCTCTCACACATGAAATTTCATTCAATTACTCTAATTGCACAGCATAGAACTGTCCTGGCATTTTTCACTACATAACCTTATTTAAATATTCTGGTATGTGTCATAAAACCCCCACTTTTTAAAAGCATATTTCAAATCTTGTATTTTCACTTCATGCTATGAATCAAATCAGTAAGGTGCTATCTGAACGGCAGCAGTGTTAGCTTGAAATACAGTTTGATTGTAGAATACAAGCAGAAATGATAGTCTTTGAAAGACAGCATTGTCTACAGCAGTGCAAAGGAGCACTAACCCCTCTCACATAATGCCTGTAAGGCATCTGTAAAAATGAAATGAAAATTTACAGATGACAGCCACATACTAAGATGATTCATTAGTTGCTGAATAAAGTTAAATCACTAGACAAACACTAGGATTAACTGGGAATCCACATTTACCTACAATCAGCTATCCTAGTTCTGGAGTACAAAGACTTGTGCCGTACTAACCTAAGGAACTTTTAACAGTCCCTGCTGAATTTATTTTCTCTAAAACACATCTGAAGACATGTTTCACCTGCAGTCTAGTAAGTTTCACCAGGCAGGCACAGGACAGCTATCTGGAAAAACACCTTAAGGACTAGATCCTTCAAACATTATGAAATTAGCGTGATATCAATAGAGATATGAAATTGCTGCAACTGGGCCTAACTTGCAAACATGCACAGTCTCATTTTATGTCCCCATAATGTAAGCCATGAAGCTATCCCGTAGTTAACATTTCAAAGAATGCAGCATTGTCAAAACCACAAACAAGTAAAAAGTTGAAGTAATATTATACTTACCTGTTTGAGCAGTTACAGTGTCTGCTGCTTTTCTGGCCACCTGTGCAGAGACTCTGTTTAACCGATATGCCTGGAACGATTACAGAAAATTACTGAGCAACCTCTAGCTCAGTCCAGCGTAACTCATCCTCAAAGAAACACCACACTTCCATCCAGTAGCTCACTGCACACTCTGAAGGGTCCCCAAGTCACAAAAGTGTTTATCAGCACTGTCACAGAGCTTCAAAAGGAACAGCTCAATATATGTCAGCAAGAGAGTTACATGGCAGGTTCATCCTGTGCATGCTCCAGCCTACAGCCCATCATAAAATTTCATTCTGTAAGGTAGTAAATAAACCCTGCTGAAGTCAACAGAAGCTGAAGAACAGGACTTTGACAAAATTAACCTACTCTTAAGTTCAATTTTTATTCAAATAGTGTGTTTTCAAGTATTTTCTTTCACATATTTGCTCAGGTTCTCAAAACAATAAATCACAAAGAATAGCTATAACTAATGCAAACTAGAAAGGACTTCTACATACACCAGCACAAACAATGCATAAGTTACATCCAGGCACAAAACAACTCCCTTGAGGCATTTGGTAAGTTGGAAGGACAGAAGCAAAACATCCCTGTTCACAGAACTGAGAGATTCCCTACATGCTCAAACACAATCTAGGACTATTTATTGTTGCCTGTACCTCTGTCAAGAAGAAGCACACTATGTCTGTGACACAGCAAGTACAACTGTCCACAGCAGCAGAGATGAGCTACAATCCCATCACATGGCTCAAGAGGCAGCATGCAGCCAATAAGCACAATACCAATGAATCCTGGGACTAAGCTAAACTTGGCTGCTAGGACATGATTAATGTTTTAATGTGTAGATAGTTTAGCATTCTTACCAAATGCTCAAGGCCGTAGTCAGCCTGCGCAACTCGGGTGCTGCTGAAAGTGTTGGTTTCAATGATGTCAGCCCCTGCCAGCAAGTATTCCTGCAAGACATGAAAGAAAAAGCTGGAGGCATGGAATGCAAGTAACCCAACTACTTTGTCTCATCCAGGTGACAAAAAGTCACAAATCATTTCCCATTTCAAAGCTGATCAAATTTTAAAGGCCTTATTCAAAAGCACAGGGCCAAAGCAATAGAAGTGTTCCATGTAACCAATTTTCAGAATTTCAGTGTCAGCCACACTTTCTATTAACAAGTGACATTTACAGTCACCTCTGCCACTAAGTCCAACACCCAGAGCACATTCTAGATTTCTGCACGGGGACATGGTTGGAGACAGCCCAATTGCTATCAGAAAGCAAGGGCTGCTGTGGGCAGTCTCAGAAAAGGCCCCAGTTAAACAACAACAGAAAATATAAAATTTAAACATTCTGAAGGGATTTGTACAGCACAAGAGCACATGGGGACAGAATACAAGCTTAGGAGAATTATGTTTTGTGCAGATCTCATTTAAAGTTTAACTAATGACCGAGATTCACAAACAGTTAAGCCCTCTGCTCCATTTTGGTTGTCTAATTCCCACTGAAGTAAACAGAAATCAATGCAAACTGACACATTTTTGCAGAATTTAGCCTGCATTTGTATAATCTCTATCAGTTGCCCTTCTCCCTTGCTAACTCCTCTTTTTGATCCCTTTGAACCTTTATGTGATCCCTATATATTGAAGGAAAGTAAAACACTTGAAGTGCTAGTAAGTCAGAAATACTGATGGCACCATTGAACATAAACCATTTAGATTTTCCTACAAGAAGTAGATGAACTCAGAGTTCAACACTGCAAATAAAGCCTTGATCCAAATGACAGCTGAAAATAAATTTGTTTTAAAACATGTTTTTATGCAAACAAATATGCTTTCTCTCAACTCCTCCTGAAAACATATGAAAATACCTACAAATAGCTATATTAAAATATACAAGCTCTTATATGCCCATCAATAACAAAGTAATTTTCTGAAAATCATCTGAACATGTTTAATGTGTACAAGCCCTACAACTTTACTGTCTACCACCACAGAAGGAAATAACATATGCAAACTAGGAAGGTAATTTTTGCCTTTGAAAATACATCACATCTCTTACCTCTGAATCTGACTGCCAGAAAGGAACAGCTAACATTTACTTTTTAAGTTACTGATATCCATGAGACATGATTCACTGGGCCATTAACAAAAAAAACCAAAACCAAAACAAAAAACACCCACTATACAGATAGTGGGATTATAGTTATTTTGTAGAAATATTTTCATCTACTATTGCAAGTTCCTTCTGTCCAGTTCTCAGCAGAAATAACCACTGGTAGCTGTAAAATATGATATCACCACCCATTGCTCAGAACACCCCTGACCCAATAGTTGCTGCAGGAATGGGGACCACAGAAGACAGTTTTTTTACCCTCTTCCTAAAGCACCATTAACTGGCCATTAGAGAGATAATAGCAGGTTCCTTGGTTTGAGTCAATACATACATTCTCAAGTCGCATCATTATTGCTCAGCTAAACCTGCCAAATTCAACTGTTAAAGCAGCTTACCCTATTAAAACCACAAACTATTATAAATCCCAAGGCTCATGACCACTACAGCTCAGCTGATTGTGTTCAGTCCCTGCACTATCTACAAATACTTCCCTCTGAAATTTTTATAGGTCAAAGACTGATTCTTTCCATCTCATCATTCTTAAATCCAAAGAATGGCAGTTAGAACATAAATTAAAAATACAGATTACATTCCATGTGTAACAAACACAAGCCAAATGATTCTCATCAATGAAATACAGATAAGGTCAATAAATGACTGGGAAAACCCAGAACAGATGTGAGGCTTCAACTGAATAACAAATAGCTGCAGTGCTCTTCAAGCATTCCAATTATTACAGTAAGACCTATGAATACCTGAAACTCAGTAAATACAAGACTTAGGAAGTTGTTTTTCAAAGTCTAATTGAAGAAAGGAAAACAATGAAATCTGTTTGCAAATTCCTAATCATCAGCAGATTAGACTGTTTTACTCCCTGGACCACACATTGATATTCTAGGGAAAAAACAAGACTATGGAAGCACATATACTCATTAGGAAGCTCATATACTCATTAACTACAGAAAGGCCTGCTTCAGGCTGTCACATTTAACAGCCCTTTAATACACAATTATAGAAACACATCCAGAATTCAGATATGTTCTACTTATATGCATTTCAAGTACTAGCTGAGGAGAAGAAGAGGAAATAAAAATGAAATAAAACAGAATCTACAATTAATAGAAATACATCAGAGACATAAGTCAAAAAGGGATTTAAAAATAGCACTGCCTGGGTGACATCAGGAACCAAGACACAAATGCTGTGCTCACACAACCAGAACAGTCAAATCTGCTCATTCTTTTTCACATGGTTACCTAGCACTCTCTTCCCTATACCCAAAAGACACTGGAGCGCCAGGAGCCTATGGTATGGAAAAGGAGTGCAGAGGCCAGGTTCTCCCTCCTCCTCTTGTCAAGAGACAGAAACCAGAACCACCTACCTTGTGTATGTCACAGATTATATCAGGTTGAGTTATACTGAGAAGGTCATTATTGCCTTTCAAAGGCTTGGAATGATCTTTAAATTCATGCCCTCGGAAATCCTCTTCTGTCAGGGCATGTTGCTGGATCATGGTCCCCATGCCCCCATCCAAAACCATTATCCGCTCCTGCAGAATGGATTCAATTTCATCTTCCATACTTTTCTGGGGATCTGTTGTAAAAAGATAAATCCAGTATTTAAGTAGTTCTGAAATTCCCTGTCTGTAGACCTGGACAACATGAGTTCTTCCCATTCAAGAAACAGAATAAACTAACCAATCCTCCACTGAAACCAGACAGTAACTGGTTTACTTCACCTACAGTTCCAATCACCTGATGTCAGGTAACAGCTGCATCTATTGATATACAATTGGGCTCAACTGGTCTTTTACCTAAGGACTGTCACCCACTCAGAGTCAGCCACAGAAAATATTAACAAAAGTTCACAAGGGCATACATGAAAGTCGCTATATAAACCAGTCTCCAAAACTGGAAAGTGTGATAATTTCCACCACAGCTTCATTTGAACAGCAATGCAGAGCAGCCTCTTAGTACCAGATACCATACTGTGACACTCAAGTACAAAAGAGAAATTAGTAAACGTCATTAAAAAAACAAATACCTACACCTACCTTAATTGCTTGTATCTTAATGATAGAGAAAGAGAAATAAACTGAGCAAACAAAAACAATTCTTCAGCTGAGTCCTAAATTCATTTAGGATTACACTAGTAAATAACAATTTGTCATATGCCAAGATTTGACAACAGATAATAGCCAGGCTTTACTTTCTTTTGCACACACATAGCAAGATACTCTTTCCATGTAATGCAACTTCTATTGTGACATCAGTACTGTTAAAAAGCAACATGCTGGAGAGAAGCTGAGGCCGAGAGGAATGCATTGCAAGGTTGCATTTATAGCAACACTCTGGAAAAACAGCTCTACATCAGAAGTAGTCTCAGCATGAAGAGAAGCCAAAGAAAATTTGCTCTCTAACAAGTGTGAAGCATTTGAAGGCAGATTAAAATACCAAAAAGTAAGCCATCCTCGCTTCAAGTCGAAAGTTTTAACACCACACAGGCAGGCTCAGCAGGTTCTTACACAAGAGCTTAAATCTACTCACGTTAAACCACCAAATTATTCATGAAAGTAAAATCAATCCTTGAGCTAAAGGCTTTTAGAAGCAAGACACAAAAAATTGTATCTGAAAGTAGGTCTGCAGTGCAGACTCCCATGGAGCGTAACTCATGTGCTTTGCAAGAGCTACAGCCCAGTGAGACACATCAGCATTAGAGCTCACTGGTGCTTTAATGAGCCTGCTCAGCCAATTCTTTGGCCCTGAGAGCTGCAGCCCAGAGAGTTGAGATGTGCTGAGTCCTCCCAGAACCAGTCCTGCTTTCTATAGGTTTCTATCCCTTTAACCTACGTGCTTCCCAACTGTCTTCTCAAACACACTGGGAAACAAAGAGTTACCCTTCGGTTGTAATCCTGCACCTCACCTGGTCCTTTCTGCTTTCTCTACTGCTTGCCTCACTGAACAGAAGCCTTTTCAGCATACGGTTTTCTGCTCATAGGAGCACAGATCTCTGCCTCATTGCTGCAAGAGCCTCATTCTGAAGTTTTCAAAATTTGTGCTTCTTCAGCAGCATCTCAAAAAGCTGCAGGAAATAGGGTGGGAATCATGAGGGTGGCCATCAGTGCCAGAGGTATGCAGACTCTGTTTTACGTAGGAATGACACAGCTCTAAGCCCACCAAAACCCAATTTACTTGTCCTTGCTATCAATAACACCTGACTCTTCTTTCAATAGGAGAATGCACTACTTGAAGTCATGCTGTGGCACATTGACAGTGCAGTTTCAAGCTGAAAACAAAGTCTGCAGACAGGTCCAAAACCACTCCAGAAATCAAAGATGATTGATTCATAAAGCCATGCTAGGAAGTGCTGAACTCTGCCCTTGGAACAAAAGCAAGGGGGAAGCTAGGAGTCAGTTCTACTAACAAGTACCATCATCTTAATTCAGCATTCAACTCACGTAATTCTCCTTTCCAACACAAATGGTCCAAGAGTTTCTTACAGAATAATAAAAAACCCAAAAAATTTGGAGAAATTCCTAAGCAGGGAAAAATCAGGTCAGCCTTTTTTCTGTTGTTGTTATTGCTTATGAACCCTGCTCCTACCTCAGCTCAGCCAAATGCTGATTAGAATTTTGTTTAATGAAGATCACTGGTGAGCTTTGGGAAATGGATAGCCTTTTCCATTCAGAAGGAATGGAAAAGAAACTGCTTCTATAAATGTAAAAGAAATAGTAGCAAACCAGCAGTGGTAACAGGACCCAGGACCAATTACTTTGATTTTACACACTACTGAAACGTAAAACATAAAGCACATTACCACAGGGTGTTGTAGGGCTGGAACTAGTTTAGAAGACCACACCAAATAAACTAAAATAACAGCACAGGCCTAAAAGTCAGTGGGATACAGAATGCGAAAGAAATAATCCTAACACCCTGCTTCACTTACCCAAGGTAAATACTCGGTCTTGAAATACTTGTCTGTAACAGAGAAATTATCTGAGTTACAGGACTTTTTACTTCTTGTAGAATAGCTGTTCACCTCTAGTCATTCACTAGCAATTTTAAACTTCACTCAAATGTAACTTTCCATTTTTCACAATGGAAGCAGTCAGAGAATAAGGCAAGATAATGTTCTTTCATCTCCTTATCCCAGCCCAAACACATACAGGCTATATGCAGAGCTGAAGGGATGTATGTTCTCCACAACAAAAAAAAAATACTTCAAAGGTTGCAATTTGTTTTAAACCAAACTTTTCTGATGCCTGCAACGATTCTCAAAAGGTATTGTTTTTTATTATTGATGCACTTCCATAGCAAATTTATTTTTAGTGTAAAATAGCCTGGTATACAAGTACTTGGAAGGGAACAAAGCATTACAAGTTGCTTCCAAAGCTTTTATAAAGGAGCAACCCAACTGTGACAGTATTAAAGTGTTTTCATCACATTAATGTGCCAGAACAGAAGCAGAAGAACTACATGGGGAGAGAGGCACTTACAGTATCTGGTGTTTCCTACATTGACCAGCTCCTCTCTTGATTGGAAACAGGGCCTCTCCATATTTGTACATTCAAATTCAACAAAATAGCATTGCCCCAAACCACCCCCAAGCACAAGTTTCCCCATCATTCAAAAATTACTGTGCAGCATGCAGAAATTACAGTATTAGTAGCTAGAAAGGATGCTCTTGCTATCAGCCCACTACAGACAGCTCATGATAACCTCAGCATTATTTGCTGTTCAATTAATTAAACAGTCTTTAGCTGGATGCCCTCTGGCAATAGAAAGAGTTTCATGAAGTGTAGCAACAGATGTTACACAGGACCTCAGCAACAGTGGGCAGCAGCAGCCTGTTGCTACGTTATTTGTTACCCAGCCAAGTATTGGATCTTAGCACCTTCAGCGTGGGTACCTATGTGCACCTTGCTAATATTTCCATCACAGCACCCGTCTTATGAACCATTCAGTTCTTACATAACAGACAGACAAGATATTTATGTACCCAATGCATTTACAAAGTTAGCTTGAAAGGCAAACAACCACTACAAAAGTCACTGAATTTTCAGAATAACAGTATCCTGTCAGATGTGCCCACTGTCTCTAGTTAAACATGCAAATCCCAGTTTTAGAAAGCTGCCTGTGTAACAACCACAACTGTCCATCTTCTGACATCAGGAATCACAGGGAAACAGACCTGTGTGGCTTCGCCTTGTGGGATGTCCTGTCCTTCAAAGGCTACAGAGAAACACTGTGCTCAGCTTCTCCATGACCCACTCCCAAACCCAGCTCCTTAGCCTCGCTGCCAAATGGACACACCACCACCTACTGTCTCATGCCTGTTCACTGGGGCTCCACATATACCTCCAGCACCCAATTTTTGCCTCCATCTAAGGAGAACTTCTCTCCCACTGCCCCACCACTTCTCAAGCTGCTGCTGCTGCTGCTACACCTTCACGTTTCCCAATTCCCAAACCCAATCGGCTCTGCAGGGACAGACACTAGGCCACAGTCTGACCCCAAATGGAATGGGAGAAAGGGCAGGGCAGGGCAGCACTGTCTTTGTCACCTGGAGAAACCTCGGGCCGCAGCAGCTCCCTGTGCAGTCGGTGGCGAGCAGGCTGCAGGCCTGGTTGCCGTGCCGAGGGATGCCCGGCCGAAGCACAGGCTCAGCACCACGCCCTCCCGCACAAGCATTAAAGAGAGAAGTGCTTGGGATCTCTGCTGGCGGCAGCACCACTGAAAGCAGCCACGGCCAGACCTGGCCATTTTAAAACACCGCGGCAAATTAGGAGCTGTGATTTGATGTATCCTCCCCGTCCAACGACTTCTGTCTAACCCGTGAAATGGCACTTTTGGCTCAGAGCCCCGAGAAGCTGGAGCACACCCAGTCCCCACCAGCGAGCTTCAGTTTGTACTTTCCCGGCTAAGTGTGTCGCCGACGGGGCGGCGGGGATGCCGCGGCGGTGCCTGCCGCCCCTGCCTGGCCGGGCGCAGCTGCTCCAAGGGGCCGGAGCCAACCAGCGCGCTCACTCACCGCACTCACTCGCTCATTCACTCCCGACACCCACACGCCACACGCGGCTTCCACAAAACTTACAGGCGGTGCGTCAGTGACGCCCCCGCCCGCAGCGAGCCGCGGGCACCACCAGAAGCCGACGGGAGGGCGCGCCCGCCTTCCCCTCCCAGCCACAGCCCGCCCGGCCACCCCGCCATGTCCCCCGCGCCCCGCGCCGCTCCCCAACAGTACCCGGCGGCCCCGTGCGCGCCATCGCTGCCCGGACGTCACCGCCCCGGGGCCGCGCGCAGCCCGTGACGTGAGCTCCGCCCCGAGCGCGAGCGGGCAGGAAGCGCGCGCTGCGCCTGGCCTGAGGGCAGCGGGAGCGGGCTGTGCCTGACGGACACACGGACACACCGACAGACACACCGACGGACACACCGACACACCGACGGACACACCGACGGACACACAGACAGACACACAGACACACTGACGGACACACAGACACACCGGCAGACACACCGAGCAGACCGCAGCCTGGGCTTCCAACTAACTCACCCACCGTTCGATGCCCCGGGGTGAGGAGGGGGTGACTTTGGAGCCAGGCAGGGCTCAACAGCATTGAGCTGTCCCTCACCGCGGGGAGAAGCGGGGATGTGGTGTAGGGGAATAATTGTTTCAAACGCAAACGACAAGTGTCCTGCAGTTAGAGGAGAGTATAGTGTTGAGAGGAGGCATGTAAATGACGAACTGAAGTCAGACTTGCCAGTGACATGGATGCATGTTACTCTCATGTAAACCTGGAAGCAAGATTACACTAAAGGCATCAAGTTAAGGCACGGTTTGCTCGACAGTCGAACAAAACAAATACAGTGTGACATATTTTGACACGAGTTTCATTCTGGTGGTACATCCTTTCAACTGCTTATAGGAGGACTCAGCTTTTAAAAGGAAGAAATAGCTGCAGAGCAGCCCTGCAGTCACCACACTGTGTAGTGTGTGCTGGCAAGAGTTGGAATAGCTTAAAGGAATAACTGTTTCTCTCATTTCATGTCAGTGATTCAAGTGCCAATAATAAACATTAACAGCATTGTCATTTTAACTCGTTCAATGGTCAAAATATGAAAGGCAGGAAGCCTGTAAAATGGATTGTTGACCAGCCTGTTTTGCCTGCATGTTGCATTAAGTTAAGCAAGCAAAGCAAGTGCTGCAGGTGAAAATGCAGGGACCACTGGTTCTGTGTAAACAGCAAGGAACTGAGGTGGCTTTGCTCCCTCAGGTGCCTGGGCCTCAGTTCTGTGCAGCAACATAAAGCCTTCAATCAGCCAAGAGCATGGGTTGCTACTTAATAATGGCTTCTGCATTTCCCCTGGAAAATCTTTAACAGACTCAAAATTAATTAAAAGCCGCTAGTATGGATGATTCCTGGAGGCTAAATATTCACTCTTGAATTTTCTTCTGAGACACAGAAACTGGTTACAAACTCTTTTGAGTCCAGTGTCATCCAGGAACTTCTATAATCAATCATCACTTTGGTCAATGGTGATTTATGTATATATATTAAAAAATTAGCTTTATGTTTAAATGACATATATATTTAATTCATTTTCAGAAGGAGTACAGGCAGCCCACAAATAAACTAGGTAGTAGTCCAGCTTCAGTTGTAGAGGCCATGCTCCAGTCTTGAATGTCAGGAGACACTGCTGGAGAGCAAACCTTGCCTGTCAGCAAGTTATTGCAGTGCTGAGCCTGAGCTCCCACTGCAAAAATGTGTCCCAAAATTCCAGTGTAAGATGTGATCGTTGGGAAATCCATACTCTTTAGAAACCTAACAACAGAAGTGGAACACACTAAACAGCAGCAGAAGTTAGGTACTCCTAGACAGAGCTCAATTTGATCCCGATTACACACAATTTGCATATATTAGAGAGATGGGCAGTGCTTTGAGAACTGTTCAAGATTTTAGGGTGTATATTTCCTTGCTTGAGTTTTGGACTCAAAAGCAAAAAAGCTTCCAACTTTTTTGTCATGTCACATAACACTGAAAATTTCCTCTGGCAGCAATGCAGGTTAAAAAGCTCACCTTCTACACAGTTGCTTTGTGACAACAGATCTTTGTACCACAGCTCAGCACATCCTTGCGTGTGCTGATGCAGTTGTTTCTGTAACTGCTGCAAAGTAGGTCAGTGGGAGGGAAAAGAAAAAAGCTGCAAATTTGAAGGTGCTTTCGAAAAGGATTATTTCACATATCCCATTTCCTTTACATTTTCACAACCACATTAAACCAGTTTGACTGTGTGATGCTGTGAAAGGTCAGTCCCAAATTCCACCCTGTGCCACCCTCCCATTTCCATCCTTTTCCTTGTGTGGGTGCTAGCCCTCGAACACAGTTCTTCTGTAAAGGTCAGTTATCGGTGGTAACAGATCTCTGATCCAATTCATCTGCAGCAGAATGGTCTCCAGAGCTGACGCAGGAGCAGCAGCAGGAAGAGAGGACAGCAACCCCCCAGCCTCAGACTGTTTCATCTGCTTGAGAAACTACTTGTACAAACAACTGAATGAGCACAACTGAAGTAGGATACACTTCAGAGGGTGAAGGGAAGAGAAATAACTGGTAAAGGTAGCATTCATCCAACAAATAAGTAGCACCACAAAACTTCAGCCTTAATCTGTTTTGCAATTTTAGAGAATTTCAGGTCCCTTTTCTTGGTTTAGTTTCAATGCTGACACTATTGCACGGTGCTGGGAGTCCCGGTGCACATCCCTATCCTGACACTGACACACACCTGCAATTATCAAGATTGTTGAGCTTTTTCCTTTAGAGGCTCTAACACATGGTATGTTTGGAGGTAATATTCAAGGATTTGCAGTGAACCTGTCCTTCAGCTTGAGAAGTGCTTTTTCTGTGTCTTGTGGAGTGTTGTCCTTATTTTGCTAAGTTAGGCTGACAAAATACTGTTCCCTTTAATACATTTAGAGCAGTAGCAGGAGCAGCTTAGAGTTGCAGAGCAGTGGAATAAAGCAGGAGAGAACACAAAGTTGGCATCATTCCCATGTGTGAGAAACCTGACCTTAGCACTGTTGGGAATTAGTCCTATTTAAACATCAGATGCAGACAAGGTGTCATTCATGCAAACATCATCATGGTGAGAATCCTGGTTTCTGAAGGTGGTTGTAAGTGGTGGATTAATGAAGCTACCATCTTCCTAATTGTATAACAAGACTAAATCCAAATTAATATCCTCAGCAAAAGAAACCAAAAATCTCTAAGTCAGATCAAGTTTCTGGTATTACAAGTATATTTGAAGGTATTTTCAAACCACTGTTTTCCCCAGCTCCTCCCACACACACAGCTAAATTCTCACAGGTCTTTTAAAACCAGGCAGTGCTTGAAGCAAACAAAGCCATCTTCATATTCTGATTATTTTTCTGGTGCCAAGGATCTGTTCACCAGTTTGTTGCTCTACTTGCACACCCATGCATTCAAATACCATACTCACCTTACATGTGTGTAAGATCAAACATATACCTCTCATTCCCATAATGTCTGCTTTTATTCCTGAGGACACAGTTCCCAATGGATTATTCACATAGGTAATCCTTATTTAAACAAGAACAGTGGGATTATTCATGTTGCTATTGAACAGTTCCATTTCAGAGAATTATATGCCAGCTAAGCAGTCACAACTCCATGCAGAAGCCTGAAGGAGAAAACAGATTAATCTGATTTCAGAGCACTCTGTTCCATGAAGTTACCACTTGTACTGTTTTGCTGCAGCTGGATTCTTGCCCTATTTTGGATGACTAAGCTGCACTACTTGTTTTTCTATTTTTAGAATTTCCTCTGAGTTTAAGAATTACTATTTCTTTTTAATAATTTTGTTGGTCCACAACTTAGAGGACATTTTTTGTGATCCAAGTACAAATTATCTGTTCCATATAAGTTAAATTATGATCTTAACATTTTTCTTCCAGGATTAAAATCTTACCTGGAGTCAAAAGAAAGCTGAGTGCTTCAAGATCAATTCTAAGCACACTTCAAATGTCCGAATAGCCTATTAAAGATGTGCAGTTCAGGGAAGTACCAACAAATTTATTCTGCTTATTTACCATAGATTTTGGACTTCACTATTTAAAAAAAAAACCAAAGTCTCCAGCACAGTGAAATGAAATACACTAGAGTGAACTGAATATAACCTTTTCCATCATTTTAGAGAATCTTTGTGGATGAAAGACTGTATAAATGCCTGGAAGGACTGAAATGCAGGCATGAGAGGACTGGGAATTCAATAGGGGGTGTAGTCTTACAGCTGATTCATACTGCGGGCAAACTTTGTCAACTCATTTCAACTAGTTACAGCTTTGTGCCAGTAAATATTTTACATTTATTTCATTATGAAATTTTGCAGCCTTTTTAAAACCTTCCTTATGCACCTTTCAGGCATCCACATCAAAATCATAGAAGAGAGGCTGATGGTGTTCTCAGGGCCATAGCAGTCGATAGATGAGCTCAGAAATACAGACTCCAGCAGCTGAAGGGGACTGTCACAGCACAAGCCCTAGGCATACTTTTGCTGCCTGCACAGTATAAATGGGATTACACTTTTCCTGACAAACACATCTGTTTGTGTTCGACACAGCTTGAGCTCTCTGAAAATGTGATGAAAATCTGTTGAATGAGGAGGATTGTAGAAATGTTCGACCAGCTTTGAATGGTGGTCAGTGAGAAGACAAAGCCAAGTATCTCACCCTGGTAGTGCAAACACGGCGCAGTGGGGCAGAGAAAAGGGACGTGCACAGGTCATGTGATGTGTGAGTGGCTCTGGAGAGCTTCCAGCAGTGCATCCAGCTGTCAGGCAGGACTCCATCCCTGGGAGAGAGTAGCCTCAATTCTACCACTTTCTTTCATTAAACTGCAAACCTTGTAAAATTTTTTGCAAGGGCAGAAGGAATCCTTCTGTGCAAAATACCTTGAAAGACCAGTGCCCTATTTGGCATTCTCTAACTTACAAATAGCAACAATTCAGTATGTTGTCAACAATCTCTTTAAAAACATGCTTTACAGGCAGTTCTGTTCTCTTAAAAGGACTTTGAAACTGCACGGTTCATTCAGTTTGTTTTAAAGTCTAACATGCTAGGTTTCAAAACTTTGTGGAAGCTGTTTATAGTCACAAGCACAGCAGTGACATTTTCCCTACCCTTTCTATAGGCAGGCAGCATCTCCCTTATCCTGAGAGGGATTTGAGCAATGCTATCCCCTCCCATACATTCAATTCATTCTAGGAGAGCAGAAACAGAGAGGGGAGAAGGAAGCTGTTGGGGTCAGGAGCAAGGAGACAGCAGCATGGATTGAAGTCCCAGGTAAGTTTAAGGAACCACTTCCAGAAATATACACAGTTCAAGAGAACTGCTTTTGCTGGAGATATTGACTATGAATAAAGAAAATTGTTTTCAAATCAACATGTTAAATGAAGGAAAAATGCAAGCGGTGTAAAGATATAAAATTATCAGACAAAAAATAATATTGAAAGTCTCATGTATGAATGTGAATGAAGAAACGAAGAAATTAAAAAATGCTCAAAGGGGAGGTTGGTTCTAAATCTTGCCTAAGCTTCAGAAATAAAATTGTGAGGAAGAAGCAGCCTCTTGCATCTGCAAACAGTAGCAACACCATAAGCAAGAGACACTGACAGGGAACACTGCTCTAGGGCAGAGTCTTTCTTTAGTTATCAGTAATACATATTTACATTTAAAAAAAAAAATGCCCAGAGTGCACTTTGTCATCCTAAAGGCCCAATATTTCCACCCTGTTGGTTACTGATAC
Organism: Lichenostomus cassidix; assembly: GCF_008360975.1. Classification (NCBI taxonomy): domain Eukaryota; kingdom Metazoa; phylum Chordata; class Aves; order Passeriformes; family Meliphagidae; genus Lichenostomus; species Lichenostomus cassidix. The sequence goes on along the minus strand of NC_139483.1, from coordinate 43,734,099 downwards.
CAGTCAGGTCTTACTCTTTGGTGAGTTTTCAACAACATAGTAGCAAAAAGTTTCTTCTGTTAGCCTGCGGTCTACAATTATTCCCTTTGAGGTTTTTTTGACATCTCTTTTTGTTTTGTCAAACGGAAGGACTTAACTTTGGGCCTTAACACTTGACAAGCCTAAAAAGTATTAAGCAATCTAAGATCTGCTGACAAGTCCTCAGAAGTCTCTATTAGCATTGCTACATTCCATTAGTGTTTTCCATGCATATTTTCCAGCTTGGATCTGGAGCAGTCTTTATACAATGTACAACCCCTCATGTAATAGAATTGCTGCCAAGGACTTGAGCTTGGAGGTAATATTAGAGGGCGGCAAGAGAGAGTAGATCTGAGTCTCCCTGTATATTCCAGCACATGAAAATACTGTGTATTATGCTTCCCTCCTCTCCTGTTTGCTCTCCCACAGGCAGGGCAAGTACATTGGCAGCTGGCAAAGCCTCCAGAAGAGTAGGAAGAGGATATGAGCTGGGGTGTAGCTTAATCACATTTAATGCTCCTGTCCCCTCTTTACTGTGTAGAGCAGAACCCACTGCAAGCAATTGGATTTTGATGCCAGCAGTTGCTGACGGAATAATCTGTGGTTTATATCTTAAATTTTCATCCAGTACACAAACATCTTTCCATAAGCTGGTGACCGGAGAGCATACTATCATTCCTGTCTATTGAAGGGTCTAAGAAGTACTTCAGGAGCAGCAGGTAAAGCTAAAGATATTAAATAAAAATAAAGGGAAGAACACTTTATTTATTGCCTTAGTACAAATGAAGAATAACTGCATTCTGATCAAGCAGAAATAAAGTGTCTCCCTTTAAAATCCAGTTCAAGGGAGCCTTGAGATCATTAAACTAGATTTAAGTCAACATCTCCAGTCAGAAACATTTAAGCTCTAAGGGAGAGCTGTTAAAAGCAGGAAAAGGGCAGCGGCAGACAGAGGCTGGTGTCTGAGTCAGAAGGGAAAGTGATCTGCCAAGAGACAGTAATGCTGGCAGGAGGGCAGGTGCCTCCTCAGAAAAGGCAAATGAAGGGCCACTGCTAAAGGCAATCCTGTCTGCAGAGCTGCACTTCAGTTAGGCCAGCCCTACAAAAAGGGGTAGTGACCCTGACCAGGATGTTGCCATATGGAGCTATTCCAAAAGGACTTCGGTAGAATGTTCATTCCACTATAGCTGTTCCAGTTGTCCCTTGCAAATAAGGCCAGCCAGGCCATCTGGGTTCATGGTCTGGCTTGAAGAAATAATGAGTCTTACAGAAAATCTGCTCTAGATCCCAGAAGAGGGAGAGTGTCAGGGCAGTCAGGTGGGGTCATAAATAAAGGTTTTCAGTTTTTCATGCTGAAAGAAAATGAAAAAGCCAGTTACTAATTTTTGATGGATGGAAGGTGATTGCACAACCATAATCAAAACATTTAGTTTGGAGTGCGGTTAGGACTAGTCTTCTCAAGGTTAGGTGGCTGATAGAAATGTATAGTTTGTTAAGGAGAAGAATGAAAAATGTTAAAAAATATGTTGTGTTTTTTTTTTTTATATAAACATAAAATTTTATATAACATAAAGTTTACATTTGCCTTTTTGCCACAAGCATAATTTCAGCTTCTTACAAGTGCATATGCAACTATTCTAAAATGAAAAATGGGAAAAAATTTAAATATAATTCAATGGCTAAAGAATGTAATCATACTTGTGCATTTTTATTTACATATCAAAATACTGACATTTCAGCCCCTTAAGCCCACAAGTCGCCTCAGATAATGAGGCAGTTATTATTGCTGAGTGACAACAGTGTTTGCTGGATAGTGCAGGTGTTTGCCAGCTTGCTGTGGCAAATCAGGCCTTGTCACCTTCCATTAGCAAATCACAAAGGTAAAAGTTAGAGCTGCCATGGAATGTTGGCCCTAGACACTGCACAAATAACAGCAAGACTGCTGTTCAGCACATCACCCAAAGTTAAATTCTGTGCCTTTGGTTTAATGACAGCAGAAGTAGACAGGACCTCAGGGATGTGGTGTACAGTAGCACTGTGCCTGCCAGGCGTGCTCATCACACTCACCTGGGCACTCACCAAATATTACCAGCTGTCTGATATTTAAATAGGTTTGCTAAAAAGTTTGTCAAAACTGTGACTGGGGTTTATTTCACAGGAGGTAGGATTTGCTCTGTCTTGGGTTGCCTGCATCTTGAAAACATCCTTTGGAAAGCTGGCATCATGTCCATATTAATTCTGGTAGGTTACCAGAAGATAAAGAGCTAACCAGGACAACCAAAAAAACTTTCAAGAACAGTTTCCAAAATATAAAGGAAGGAAAACTGTATTTTTTTTAAAAAGAAGACTTTTTTTCAAGCATATCCAATAGACTGGTGGATAGTTTATAGATAGTTTCAGTAGTAGGTGCTACTGAAAGGAATAGAACTCTCAAAGCAGGTATATTTTATCTTGGCAGAAAAACTGACTAAATATTTGGCATCAGTGTGCAGTGTTGCACAAGTTTGTGATCCACAAATTACTGTCAGCTTGGAGACTCTTCTTGGCACACATGGCCACATGCTGTCTCATTTTCAGACTTTTCCATTATTCCTCCTGTTCGTAACAGTGGAGCCAGGATTCAAGTCTGAACGAGATGTTTGATACAGCCATTCTTTGCTTTTCTGTGGTGCAGTTTTTTGGGTTTTTTAAATTATATTCATTTGCTGTGCCTTTATTGACAGTTCCATTCAAATCAAGGCCAGACTTGCTGCCAACTTAAGCAAACATTTCTTCTCTCTGTCTTATCAGCAGACCAGCTAAAACCTGAAACAGGACCTTCAGTGTCTGAGCCAAAAGAGCTGTTCTGTACCTGGGCTTCTGCCACAAGTATCCCTTATGCAGCTGGAAGGTTCCAGCTCAGGAAAGCACATAGGATAAGCACTCCTCCCGAGGACAGCGCTCAAGGTCATTTTTCACTTAAAGAATTAACAGGAATCCTGAAAGGAAGAAGGTTTCCATGAGTTGGGGCCAAATAAAACAGCCAGGTGCAAGTAGATGAGGCATGGATGGGTGTTAAAATAATCTTGGGATATTTATCCTCTCAGGACATTCATCCAGTATATGTGATTTCCAAGTAATTAAAGCAATATGCTGCTGATAAACACATTTGTGAAATGCAGTATTACAAATGCTAATGAAATTTCCCAAAACCTAGCAAATTAGCAGAGGAATTTATTTTGAAGATTAGAATATGAAATCCTAGTCAAGCTCATATATGGAAAACATTTGGCTTATTGTTTAATATAGCTGCCTTAATTAATGAGGGAAACGAGTGGCACTCCTAGTAGTGGCTCAAGGTTTGTGGTCTGCACATAAATGTTCTTTTGTTGTGAATAATAAAGGACTTTCAGTGAAAGTGGGTGGCTGGGTCCCTAATTCCACAGTTATACAATCACTTTAAGGTAATGTAAATACAGGCTGCTGCTCCAGGGGATAATCTACAGTTCTAAGCACTCTAGATATGTATTCCCAGCCAGCATGCTAACCAGACCAGGGAACTGTTCTATTTATAAATAAATGGGATCATGGAAAAAGTGAAGATAGGCTTGTCCTTTGTGATGACAGCCCACACCTTGGGTTAAAATTAGAAAGGAATTACACATTTTAAAAAGAGACTAATAAAAATAAAGCTGGAAATAAAAAAAAAACCCTGGAAATAAAATCCAGCTTAGAACAGTCAGTTTTCTATATAAAAATATTTGATTTAAAACAAGTGGAATCTCACCAGAACATGCTAACAACGGTCTATAGTTAAGGCTTAACGCTGCTGAAGTGGCTCCCCAAATAAAATACCTTCTGAACACAAGCAGAATGTAGACTGATGCACAAGCAAGTGCATGCCCAGGTGGTTAACCATGAAACTTGGGGAAGAGTGGCAAAAGTAATGAATAGATATTATTTTCTCACTAAATATTATTGGAACTATTTGTAGAAGCCCACCAAAACTGATACCATTACAGTGATGAAAGCATGCTTCAAAGTGCCTGTTCATTTACTAGCAATGATCCAACAATTGCTTCCTTACAGAATTAGTCTCAACCACAAGTTATTTCAGTCAAGAAAGGAAACTGCTTACCATCCAAATCTAGGTGCTAACAAGAGCTGTTTTACTCCTTCAGTGACACCCCTTGTGTCTGGGAGAACCTTTACAGACACCATGAACAACCTGAATAAAAGAACATGATGTCCCCCAAGAATTCAGAAACTGAACAACAGGATGTTCTGATGAAAATTCAAGCCTCTAGGAGTGGCTTTGGCCCAAGCCTTTTGTGGTCAGTGGATAAAGAAAACAGTGCTGGAAATTGTGTGTACAAAGAAGGGAGGTGTGAAGGTAGCACAGAGCTGACAGCAAATTTCTACCTGTATCAGCACCTTTTAAAAAATCACTGTCTGAAAATTATTACTATAAAATCAAAATTATCTTGGCGGGAAGTTTTTCAAAGAACTGTTGTATTCATGTAAAGTCACAGAAGACATCTGTTTTACAGTCATTAAAGCAACTTAAAACCTTACTGACTTTTTTGAATTGTAATTTATTCTACAACGTTCATTCACATGATCATCAAAATAATCCTCTGCCTCCAGGTACTGAACGTTGATTTGGCCCATGTGATTGGCATATTCATTACCCTGGATTCAGTTGCTGTACTTTTTTGTAGTAAAACTAGTTTGCTGCCAGAATTGTATGGACAGAAAATGTTGCTGCATTCATTCCCAGTGTGAAAAGTGATCCTGCAGAAGTATACAAATGTCACCTACTAAAAACAGAGCCCAAAAGAAAAAGAAAATCTCTCTGTAAAACCCATAGCCCCTGAACGTGATCACAGAACCCTGTGATCCCAGAATATTTTAAAGGACCTTGAGGATTACACTCTTTAGGGTAAAATAACACAGTTTACTTATATTGATGCTGGAAGAAATCATTTTATGATACCTCTTCATTTTACATGAAGGACATATTAAAGTAATAATTATGGTATGACATTTTTAGGCAAGTGTGAATGCATAGTTAATCCCTGCAGCTCTCAGCTACTGATTCTGTTCATTCTACTTTAGAAATTAGAAACCTGATATAGGATTGAAAAAATGATTTTGCAAAGGTTTTTTTCTCTTGCTCGTAACATTATTTCTCACATGCTTTGATCAACAGAACACAGCTAAAGAAGGAATTTAGAAGTCCTTTCCATACTATCAAAAATAGGAATAATATCACAATATAAAAATTAGTGGATCGAGAACAAGAATACCACCTGACAGAGTTGTCAGATATAAACTGTCTTTGTGCCAATTTTTTTGTGCATAATCCTGCCTGTAGCACTGACATTTTGCTTTTGTGCTACATTTGGAAGCTCAATGTTTTATTCTTCCAGTTAAACTGTGACAATGAGACATATACAGATTTATTTTTTAATAGGATTCAGCCTGACCAGCAGTCATCTAGCTGGAAATGGCTTTGCTTTAAGGCAGAGCTTCCTGACTCAGCTTGTCCAGGCACTATCACAAAAGGAGGTGGCACTGCACTGTCAGTATCAGCAGTGGCTGTAGCAGCTTCTGGCTGTGTGCAAGGCTGCACATGCACTGTAGGAGATGTGATCCTAACCCTAGTAAGTGCTCTGCTAGCCTTTGTACATAAGGTGTAGGAGGAAGAGGTATTTGGTCATTGCCTGTCTCTTCTGTGATTGTTTTGAAATTTGAAATTGCTCCCAATCCACACACCTTAACCTGCTTTAGGATTGAAATCACAAACGGATTTTTAATGCTTGCCATCCACAGATTTCCAAACAAAGGCCAGCAAAAGCACCATTGCATACTTAACATCTGCTTTTTTGCACGAGGAAAAAGAGAGATACAGAAAAGTCAAGGCCAATGTCCTCAAAAGCAGTAGTGCCGAAGTCTCACTGGGGTCAATCTAATTTTGGAGCCTAACAAGCTATGGACATCTGTGCTCAGGTGACCTACATGGAAACTCTCCCACTCATTCTGAGCTCCATCTCTCTTCATGAAACCAGAACTGTACCTCCAGCACGAAGAGACTGTTGTCCATGCAAACACAGTGTATTGAAATGTGTGACATACTTTGAACTTTTAGCATCTGAAAGCTCCTTTGATGTTCAGAAATGTTTCCAGATCTTAGTGGGAACCACAAGGTAATTGCCAATGACAGAGTCTTGTAAGGTTTTGAAAAGCAGACTTTATTTAATAGGCACATCATTGCTTTAATAGCACTGGGCTGCACAGCTCGCTTCACCATTTGTAAATGGTTTTGTTTGATTACATTGCATTTCCTCAGTGTCGGTAGGATTCAAGTAAAAAAGTTACTGCTTTTACTTCTCTATCATTTCTTAAGATGGAAAAAAACAGTAAACATCAAGCGCACAGGAGCAGGGTGCAGACAGAACTGCCTGCGACACAGGAGAAGTCAAGACAAACTGAATTTTGAGCACTGAACAGTTAAAGCTGCAAGACAACCACACTACATTTGCTCAGATGGGAGTTTGCTTTATGCAGGATAGAGATGAATGTTGCCCACTAATACATGTAATATAGCTTTCTTATACTGAGAAGCAAAGACTGCCCAACATAGACAAGAATGAGGGTTTCAAAACAAAACAGTTCACATGAAATTAGCTTCCTTATTATTTCTGATTATAAAAGTTGTACTCCCTCAGCTGAAAAAGTTAAAGGCCTAAAGGAAATGAACTGCTTACAGAATTCTAAACCTGCTCTTTAATCAGCTTTTCAGCTTTCCCCCCTTATATTACAACTCTTTGTGACAAAAGCATAGCATTCTGGATTATTTTTGTAATTAAGTAGTTTACGTGGTTGTTATATTTCTTCCCTGGAAAACTGCATTTTAATATTCTATTAAATTCCACCAGTAGAAGCATACAAAATCAGAAACCATGAGAGGAAAGTCATATTGCTCTATGAAAGAAAAAAGCATAACATAGTTTTATGAACATTGTAAATGGAGCGCATATGGTGTTGAAACATTTCCAAAATGCAGAAATACTTCACAAGTTTCAATGCTTTTAGGTCTTACATTCTATTTTCTGAATGTATATTTCCAAACTTAATATCTTGCAAATTTTTTAATAAACTTCCTAGCATTGTATGGGACAGACAACCTAAAACCAACAAGGCAGGTATCTAGCGTGCCACACACTTTAATATACACCGGTTACTTCAGTTTACTAGCACTTTACAGTGACGGTACCTACTGTATTTGTAAAACTTGTTTTTAAATCAGCTTGTCAAAGCTTTTGAGAAGCAATCTGGGCAATAAGGTGGGTAGTTTTAGTGTCTACCACGAAGGTGGCCAATTACAGAATCAGAGGTCGCTCTCTCCATACAGTGCTGATGAAAAAGAGGTGTAATCCAGAGCCCCAGGAACAGAGCCTGGGCCAGTGTATGGAGGCATTCTCTTGATGCAGTACTGAGCCTGCTCAGGAGGCAGCTCTCGACGCAACTCATCTGCCAGGATATAAGGCTGGGAGAGGGAAAAGGATAGACAAATTCAGTATGTGTTCTTCAAAAACACAAAATATATTTATTTTCTGTAGCTGTGGCTAATAAATTCGGACATCCTGCCCGTTTTTCTGAGACCAAATATTTTCCTCAGTAAATTCCATCCCAAATTATGAGTTGAAGGGTACGATTCCACCAAGAAACTGATTAGGTCAAAATGCAGGCTCAGGATATGTGACTCTCTGTGTTAGCTACCAAGCACTGTGCAGCCATGGGTAGACTGCCACAGATACAGCTCATCCCTGTATACTCAGTACCTCTGCAGTGCACTACTGCCCCTTCTGCAGTGACAGGACAGATGCAGGTAGTTCCTGTTTGTTTCAAGGTTCTAATATATGTGTAATGAAAGATGCATTATTGTTCTTAAAGGTTTGCATTTATGACATGAGGGATACCCTCTGTTAACAGACTTGACATTGCTTAAAATAGCAATCTAATCAAAACCATTTTTTCCTGAGACCATCTTCCAAATGAGTTGCTACTGAGAACATGTCTGGAATTGAAAATGTGGTCCACATTAACTGAGATCACAAAATCAATACAAGCAGCTGGAATGAGAAAATCAATAAAGAGAACTTGGGCAAATAGACCTGTACTGCTGTGATCTCTCCTTTCTCCACAGCACAGGATTGGTTTCCTGGCAGCACTGTTTATGGCCCTGACTCCTCCAGAAGCTCTCGTGTTGCCATTAAACTCCCTCTCATCTTCATACACCACTCACTCACCAGTGGATCTGGCAGTGGGGACAAAAGTATGCTAAATTCCGGAGCTTCCCCTACAAACCCAGTAACTAGAGGAGGCCTATTCTGCTGCTCCCCCGAGGACAGGGGTACAACCACATGGCATTGCCCTGTTGAGTGAGCTGTCCAGGCACAGCATGGCTCACAATTAGGTGTAGTCTTGTGCACCTGACCTATGCTATGCTCTGGAGGGCCAAGCTTTGCATTGAAACATCCAGACAACAGCATGAAACGCAGAACAAGCTCCCCTCTAATCAAGGCTGTGGTGAGGAAATAACCTGATGCACAATATGTCCACTATACAGACCAACTGTCTAAGTCTTGTCTAAGGTGTCTGATTTTATGTTGGCTTTGTGGGACCAAGGCTTTTATTCTGCAGCCATTTCAGGTAAGAGTCTTGGTTCCAAACAAGAAGAAAAGGCAAATGCTTTCTCTGAAGTCTGACAAACTGCAAACAAAGCTTCACTACTACTAAAAGGCTTGCAATAAGAAGGGCTAAACAGGAGAGCGATTGAATCCTTACAGCCAGCAGCAAGGTGACTGACCTTATCTGAAGCCAGGATTCTGAAGGAAGCTATCACTTGCTCAGCCGTGTCTGTGTCTGCCGTTTCTCTGGTCATGAAGTCAATGAAGGACTGGAAAGTGACTGTTCCTTGCCCATTGGGGTCAACCAGAGACATGATTCGGGCAAACTCAGCTTCACCCTTTCACAGAATCCAGAACAAAAAAAATGGTCACCGTAATACTGATCTCCAACAGCCTGAGCCTCTCACGGGTCGCCAGTTACAGAGCTTTTAAAGCCTCTTCCTGACTCAGGAACATCAACATCAGCATCAATTAAATACAGCTCTCAAATGCCCACCCCACTTCTGTAAAAAGGACTGTATCCTTTTTGGAAATGTATCCTTTGTCCTAAATACATAATATGTACCTCTCAATTAACTGTCTCCAGCTTCTCCCCTTCCCACCCTCCCACAACATCTGTTTAACTTCTTTTAACTTAACACTTCATTTTCCATCTAATTCTAAAACCATTGTAACTTAGGTACCATGCAGGGAAGTGAAACAATAGCCCAACAAGCAGTGTAGTTGCAGACCCACTGAACTAAGAAGGGAAACAATTCTGAAAAATTCATGCCAAATACAGGACAGCTTAACCAAGGATAATCCCTTTCCATTAGAAAGGTGAATTTTGTAGAAAAGTTTTAGAATAAATAATTGAAGCAGAGAAAATGCAACCCCCAAAGCAAGTTTATGAAAATTAAACAGTGTAAAACTTGTTCTTCATCATGCAGGTAGAAAAGGAGAAATTTAAAAAAACATTAGTTTAATAACTGTTAATTTCAACTTTCAAAGTTTCATTAATTCAAAGAGCAATGCAATGGATCACATAATATGCTTTTCAAGTGTCTAGTTTTACTTTTAACTTCCTTTTCAACCATTTGAAATTAAAGAAAAAGCAAAGAAACAAGAAAGTAGTATCTCTAGTGTAAATGACATTAGTATTCTATTTAGATAAGCTTTAGTGTTGCTGTGGTTAACGTTTTAGCTGTAAGAAGAATCAGTTGACATTGTTTCTTAAAGCTCATACCAAATCATAACCCATTGAAATTAAGCAAGCTCTGAAATCATCATGGTCCATCAATCCATTCTTCCTCTATTGACCAAAACAATGTAAGGAATATAGAAGGGAGGGTTTGAAGAATCCAAGGTAATTTCCAGAGAGATGACGAGTTTAGACCATTGGCATAGTGGATCCAGTGCATGAACAATATTCATTGATGTTGCCCGATCAGGTAGGTCACCAGAATCACCATCAGTTTTAAAAGAGGAGGAAGTAACTAACATATTACACACAGGAAAGAGACATTTTCACCACAAAAAGAAACATCAGGAAAGTCAGGGGAGAGATAAGGGAGGAGATGAGTGGAACAAGAATACAGAGAACACAACCAGAGAAGACAAAGAGAAGGGCAAGGAGAAAAGTTTGTTACTAAACTAGTCAAACTCAGCCAATGCTCAAGCTGCCTTGCTGATATGAAACGTCTTTAAAACTTCCTGCATGGAATGTCTAGCAGCTAAAAGTACAGTGAAAAACAGCCAAACACTTCACTCCAAGGCCAAGGTAGGTACATTATAAGAGCAGTCTGCTGACATATGGGAAATAAGGACAAAGATTTTCCTTCTGACTGTAGGCTGGCAAGACCCTGACTGCAGCAGATATGTGCATACTGGCTTAAAGGATGAGACCTGCAAGACTTAGATTAGTTGAAGACCTTGTATAAAATGAGCTTGCTCATTTTCCAGGCAATGACAGATCTACAACATTCTGGACTCAAAGCTGAGTAAACATTATATGGCAGTATAGTAAAAAGGTAAATAAATGTTTCCTCTGTGCTGTGATACAGTGCAGTGGCTTGGAAAGAATTGTGTTATCCTGTATTATGAGAGAGTCTAAGAGAACTCGTATTGAGTTTGAGGAAAGGAAAATTGACAAAGTCTGAGTGCAAGAAGCATAGGAGCTCCCCTAAGTACCTAGTAGGGTCCAAATAAAATAACTCAAACCAAGTAAAACAAACAAACTGAAAAATCTTTGAAAAATGCAAAGAAAAAAACAGCCCAAAGTGATGTTGACAGTCCATCTAATCCAGTTGTCTTCCCAGAGGCAGGATATTTTGAAAGCATTATGACCAACAGACTGGAGTTTAAACATGCAATCTCTTTGGCTATTATTATATCTGAAAACAGAATTATTTCAGTTTCCACTACCTGCAGGTCATTTCCAACCTGTCCTAGACTGATGAGGCAGGCTTTAAATTCATCAGACTGTAGATTGTCAGATTCGTCCTAACATCCCATCACAGGTCATGCATTTGGGAAGGGGAAAGGAAAGAAAGGTCACAGATCAGGTTAGTTGGTTAGTAAAGAATATTCTACACTCATAATCACATTCTTACAGAATTTCAATGAAATGTAATATCAACATGTGCAATGAATTACCTAAAAACTGTGCAGTTTTTACAGTTTCATGCTTTAGGCTTTTTTGTAGTGGAAGAGGGTCCTCACTCCAACTACAGAATTAAAGCTCTGCTTCCTTCCATGCTTTCATTAAAACACTTTTGCTGACAAGGCAGTTTTCATTCTATGAACTGCCATTTGCTTCTTTCATTTTCTATTGTTATGCAGTGTATGTGAAATGCAATAAAAATATCACTGAACCTGGGCAAAACATTTTCCCCACTCAAGTACTGTTATTTCATTCTTCATCTGGTAATATTACTTAACATAATATGCATATATCAAAAGAGATAAGCACAAAATAAATTTATAATTGACAACCTATTTTCAGTTATGTCTCTTCTTTAACAATATATACAGTCAGGTTTTGCTTTGAAAACTGACTTTAAAAAAGCCATTGAATTCCAGGTTAAATGGTTCCTAGTAACACCACATCAAACTGGAACATTGTTTTGAACCAATATCTTTTTCTATTTCGCAGGTTAAAAAATTCACACTAACTTCTTAAAAACAGACTGACTTGTCTTTTTTTCCTGTTCATACAAAATGTGTCCTATCAGAGGGACATACAAATTCCTATTCATACAAATGTGTCCCATCACTTTAAAGTGAGTTAACATAAATACAATTAAAGAGATGCTCCAAGATGAAAAATTATTACCCTTATTGATTTTACAGACAGTTTGGAGAAGATCCAAGGTTTTCTGTCTGCTACATATTTGCCTGCTAGATGAATAATTTATTTTTGAAAATTTCTATACAGCTATGCATAAGTAAAATTATAGGAGTTTTAACAAATGCACTGAGCTTATTTAATATACTAATAGGATGAAGTGGTGCTTTAGTAAGTTAATAACACCATGCGTTTTTAAAATATCATGCTGTTACTGACTCCATCTGCATCAACATCCACCAGCCCCATAAAAGAAAGATGAAAAATAACAGCAAAAAGTCAATGAAGAGAAAAAAAAGCAAAGTTACAAATCTGGAGCAGCAATTAGTTACAAGCCATAATCAGAGTAAAGTCTTTATCCTCTAACATTTCCATTTTATATGGCAATTCCTGGTATAAAGCATTCAAAATGGCTCATTTTGTCATTCTCAAAATACTAATCTATGCTGGTTTGAACCTTTCAAAAACTGTCCTGGAGACAGGCTATGTCAGGTCTCACTGGGGGTGAAATCAGTTCATTTTACCTTATTTCTAAAGCCAAAAAACCTACTTTGTGACTGCAAACAGAGCGATATCAAAATGGGAGCTAAGAGTCAAATCCTGCTCCTCCAACTGCTCTAGCAGGTGCTGGTAGAGGATCATCAGGTGCCACCTCACTACACGGGGGGTGGGTGGGCAGTGTGTTCATGAGCTCCCCAGCCAGGCACACAAGGCTGCAGCAGCTGAAGCGCTGAAGGGCAGATGGGAGTGAGAAGCCAGAACATCCACCAAGAAACCATTTTCTTTAGGAGAGAAGTGCAGTGCTTGTGCTGCAACTCAGAACAGTCATCTGGTTAAGTGGGACTCCCTAGTGAGGGTCCAAGTAGTAGTGCCAAGTGCTATAGCAGGTTCTCACATTCTTGTAGTGAAATTTTCTAATCTTCCTCATATGTTGCCTAAAAAGGCATCTTTGCCTTTGCAGTATATAAGTTTCTTGAAATTCAATGGCATTTTGCTATTAAGGCATAAATCAAGCCCATGTGAAGGCTTTCTCAATTGGAAATGGTTCCTGATATTTATTTATCTTGATATTGATATTACTGTTTGCAGACCAACAAAAGGAGCTGAAATTAATCTTTTAAATCATATAAATAACTTTGCCCTGCTCCTATTTTCCTGCCAATACAAAGCAAAACACTAAAAACCCACTTCATGTTTCATTATTAGTCCCCAGAAATCTTTTCCCTCCTCCTAGTGATTTATATGTGACCTTATAAAACAAGTGAGCTTCTGAGGCTAACTAATCCACTCTTAAATATGTCCTTCACTTTCCTGAATGTTAATTGACCTGCATAAGCTTGAACATATGATTCTCTTAATAAAGAGCTGTTGTTTTACTGTTAGCCAAATATAGGGTGGCATGATGCTATTTTTCTGCATGCAGAGCTCCTACTTGAAATCTGCAGTTTGCAGAAAAAGCAATAGTAGAATGTGTTAGCAGCCATTAAGATAGTGCAGGCAGAGCAGCTGCAGATATTTTATCACATACTTAGCAATCTTATTTAGAATTTACTAAATATACTGAATCTGAAAAAGGAATCCCTGCATAAGAAGATGTCAAAACCAGTGACTGACAACCCATCTGCGTAATCTCCTAATTTGGCTGCATACCATTATTCAGCTATGCACCATTCTGAGCACTTCAAAACTGCTTCTGTGATTCAGACATTGTGTCCCACTTTCTTTTTTTCTCCATGCAGTCACATTAAGGAAAGAAATATAACAGCATTGCTAAAGATTTATATTTATACCTACAACTAGACTGTGCCTGAAGGAACAGTCTCCAGCAAGGAGTAGGGCAGCAATGGTAAGCAAGGGCGAGCAGAAGCACCCTCAGGAATAACTCCTGGGGCACCAACATGTGTACAGGCCCGTTGGGAACACAAGAGCCAAGAGGGCTACCCCCATGACCCAAGGGGGAGAGCAGGTTTGCCACTTGCCTTTTCAAAGATTACTTGAAAAGCTTTCTGTGCCAGCACATCTCTGCTGGGGGATGCACTGAAAGAAGCACGAGTCTTCCTGCCCTTGTAATTCTCACATGCACTGTGAGAATTTTTTAATATATTCTTCCCAGGGAGGAAGATAGGGGCTCCTTTCTCAGATTCATAAGCAAAGGAAGTTGTTTCCAGAAGCACTCTATAAAAAGTTGTTAGATTTATGTGTACCAAAATACATACTTTAAAATGGGGAAGGGAGCTACTCTGCATATTTGTACTTTGCTGACATCCTCAACACATACTTTCAGACATTAAGAAATGTCTTAAATGGGATAGATGCCACACAAGTCAGAGCTGTAGCATGCATAAATTATTCTGCTGCGCTTAGGTATTTAAAGCCTTCTTGTCAGTGACAGTATTAATTTTTGGGATCCTTCCTGGCTATTCATCATTGTGAACAACAGTCCAATCCTTCCAGTGTACTTTTTTACACTATATCAGGCATTCAAAAGTCCTGCTAAGTGCAACAAAATTTTTACATATACTGTTAATTCCATTTGACATGAAGAAGACAGTATTTTCATGGTAGTACTTATGTTCAGATAATCCGGTTTTATCTTCATTTCTATTTAAGGAAACCAAGACCCTAAAAGAATCCATTACTGTCTTTTCTATCTGAAGATGAACAAGTATAAAGTCTTCATTATTTTATGTACACTGAAGTTACTCTGAAGCACCCTGGGTTTCCTATATTCACCAACACCAAATATCTACCAAGAGCTAACCATGATATCTCCTCAGCCACTGAGCCAGCCTTGCTGCGAGTGTGCCAGAGAATTCACCTATGAACTGCAAAGGTACAGAGATGCTAGAAATGCCCATCCAGGGTAAAATGTACTTGGATTCAGTCACCTTGCTTCCTTATCTTTAGGGAGCTGTCAAAGCTTTGTGCCAAGTCCCTGGCCTCCCTTAGGTGGTCTCTCAAATACAGGCATGTATTTTATCCAGGCCTGGTACTCTGTCTGCTTTTAATAGCTCTAATTGCTCAATTATCTGCTCCAGTGCACTGGGAAAGCCATTTGGTATGCTACTTCCTTCCACCCCAGGAAATCTATCTCTGCTTTTGTGATGTTGTCTTCTGCTTCCTTAGAAAACACAAAAAATAATTATGCTGTACAAGAGTCACATTAAGATTTTTCCATAAAATCTCTTCCTGGTTCCTGTGTAGCTAAACTTTCCTGTGCTTGGGTGTTTCTTCAGAAAGCAGACGTTTGACAGTTCTGGTCTTCTTCCTAAACAGCTGGGGGTATTCTAAAGAAGATTTAGCAAACTATGACTGTCAGCATCCAATCCGTATCAAGTGCAATAGCAGGCTTGAGTAACCAGTTTGAGTAGTGCTGGACAAACATGATGCCAGTGAAAAGAAAATGGAATTACGCTGTAGCCTGAAATGATTTGAAGGAGCTGACTCCTGTGATGACAGAATATAAGTCAATGTTAAGCACAGACTGCTAACTACAGCAATCTGTACTGGCAAAAAGACAAAAGACTGTTGCTGCTATGGTAAGCTTTTTTCAGTATTTAAACTGTGGACTTGGTTTTAAGGTGGGTTCATGTGAGCACCAAGCCACCAGAACTAACTCATGTTGAGATTGCTCTCCAGCTGCAAATGTCAGATCCCATCTGCATGTATTTTGCTACTGTGTCCATTAATAGTTATCTTTATAATCCTCTGTCCATGAATACTGCATAAGTCATAGAAGTGAGTAGTGGTAGTAGTGGTTTTCCTCACAGTAGTGGTTTTCTTCCTACTTTTTTTATTCATCCATATTGAAATAACTAAAAAAAATAACAGCCTCTTATTTCCCACACACAGCCAGAAAAATAAAGGATCTTCCTGAACAGCTATCAGTGTCCCAACTATATTCCCTACAAATATATTTTTAGGAAGACAAGTTGTAATTCAAAGGGAAAAAAACTCTCTGAAATATGGATTACAGCTAAATTTAATGAGATGGAAGCAACATCAAGTATTTACAACATGCTGTACTATCTTAAAATAAATGGCTGTTATTTTCCTGAAGGCACAGATTTATTCAGTTCTGCTTATTGTTTGAACAAATACTAAACCATATTAGCAGAGCTACAATTCTGCATTACACATTTAAAAAGCAAAAATTAATCTTCAAGTTCTGTGTACAGTGGTACTAGGTTGTGGGGAGCCTTGAGCAACATGATCTAGTAGATGGCATCCCTGCCCAAAGCAGGGAGAGTGGAACTAGACAATCTTTAAAATCCCTTCCAACCCAAGCCATCCTATGACTTTACAAGTCTGTAAAGTTCTTTCTTAACTGATCTTTTTTTCTATTTTGAAAAGAGCTCACTGATACTGCATTTGCATGTTTTTAAAAAAGCTTGCATTCGGAATGAAAAGAAACTGGCTTTCAGGAAGAATAAATATTGCTAGTTGAGAAAAAGCAGGAGTACTGTACCCTGTCAAAATGATTGAATGATGCTCTGAAGTCATTCATTTGTTCCTGGGTGATACCCTTGGCATCTCTTGTGAGGATCTGAGTCTCAACCTCATTGATAGTTCGAGCAATGGTGGTAAGTAGGAGCTCCCATCCAACACGGATGTGCTATGAGAGAGAAAATACTGATTTATTACAGAATCAAATATATTCTTCTCAGAGGATAAAAAGTACAATAAGAAAAAAAAAATCTCTAAATATTTATGGGATATTTTTTTCCATACCACTAACTCTGTATTGTGACCGAGGATTACTAAAAATAAAAATGGCCTTCAGAAAAATATGAAACTGGTTTCTAAATGGGTACTTCTCCACTAAAATGAAAATAAATGAAAACATAACAAGTCTTATGAGGTTATCAGAAAGACTGCCAAATTCCATCTTCTGTGGCTGTCTCTTCAAATCAGGGAAGGCAGTTACACAGTAGAAGAGGACAGAATAAACCAAAAACCACAAAAGGGAGTAAATGGCTACCTCCATGGTATAGTTGGTGTGCTTGTTGTCAAACACCAGGGCTTCTTGTATAAGCTGATGATCTCCTTCCAGTTTGTCAATATTGTGTTTATAATTAATGATATTGTGCTCATATTGCTTCAGCTGATTCATCTGGTCCTCCAAAGGCCCTGTCATTTCAATAGAACTGCGGGCAATTTCCTGTCAAAAGAAACAAAGACACCCCCCGGTCCCACAAAATTTAAGCTTCAGATTTGCCAATGTGACCATTTTCCACAAAAATATATTGTATTTTCATACTAAGCACCAATAGTAATAAAACCTTCATACAGGGTAGATTAGAAGTTTTACTGTAGAAAACACATTTCAAAAGAAATGCATCACATTTATATCTGCAATTAGCATTGAGATCCCAGTAAGCCTGGTATCTTTTCTACAAAAAGCAGAAGCTAAACAGTAATTGTTTAATGATTGATTGTTCAAAGCTGGATCTCCTGCTCACCATGAAGGTACCACTTGTACAATGTTTCATGGTTTTAAGAGTAATCTTAACAAGTGCTAAATAGTTAAGGATCAAACAGCTGAAGAGCTATCATGGACTTTGCTGTTGTCCTGTATATAAAGTAGAGATAAAAAATGATACATCACTTTGTTCACCAGCTTCTGCAAGAGGGTCTGACACTCACCTCCATCTTGGTCTGGATCCATGGCCCAATGACATTGGCCTGAGCAGCAAACTGGCGGCGCAGGCGCTCATTGGCATGCTGGCGGGCTAATTCCTCCTGCAAGGATTGATCCCTCTGAGGCACCAGCTGCTTCACCTGTTGCAGTGGGAAAGCACTGAAGGTGAGTAGGCACAACTGAATAGTTTAAAAACAAATGGAACAAATAAATCTACAGCTACTAATTTTCATTATTGGTCTGAAGGCTGATATCAGAAGAACAAGCCAGAATGATCACTACTTAATTTACAAATTCTGTGCTAACATAAGAAATTCATAGTATGGTCTTGGGCAGCCTGATCAGAGAAACTGACATGCAGAGAGAAGAAATTCTCACCTCTGGCTGGATTCAAGTTTGAAACAATTATTTCACTTTAACTGCTCCTAGAGCAGTTACTTTGTTCTTCTTTTGAAACACACGTGATTTTTCAATCTCTAGGTAATTGTTCCAAGAACAGTTGATGCAAAACATTTTATTTGAGCACAGTCATTACAATTAGGCTAACATGAGATGTGTTCTGTCCATCATGCGCTTCTGAAGGTCTCTAATTCATTGCAAATGCTTTTGTTTGGCTTACCCTTCTTAATTGCCCGGGGAGATTCTAACCTTAGTCCCTATTGCTTGGTTTTTACAGCCCATTGAGGGTGTGTTCTTGTCCACATAAGTTTTTGTAATTCTATATTTTACACAATCATTTACCTGCAGCATTTTCTCTGTCTTGGTTCCTAATGAAATGAAGTTTGTATGATTGCTCTAGGAGCCTCTCTTTAATCCCTTCCCAGTGCTTTTCAGTTGCTAATGCCAATTTTAATCTAATTGGGCAGAACATTAATGGTCCCAAAGATGCTGATTTTATACAATGTTTTTGAAAAGCAGCATCTGGGTAGAAGAAACACACAAATTACTGTTTATACTAAGAGAAAGAATACAATCATTTTCTGTTATTTTAACAGCATGCCTTGGCCTGGCACCAGCTCTGCCCTAGCCTCAACACATGCTTCTCTTGCCCTAGCAAAAAGCCAAAGAGGACATAGGTAATATTGCGTGACGAGAGCAAGGGATATTGTGAATCATGCCTGGCAAACATCAGGGAGAGCATAAGGTACTGCAGAAATTCATTCTGGCATCTGATGATCTAGAATAATTTAGACATTTAATGTAAAGTTCTCTGAATATTCTCAGTATTCCTAAACTGGAATGTGTTCTAATGTCCTTTTTGTATTTAGCAATTTAGCATACATTACCTTTTCCCACTTGCTACGAATCTCTTCAACTGTAACAGTGCTGTAAGGATTGGTTGCACTTATTCTCATGCTGTAACTCTGGATGACTTTTTCAACTTCATTCTGGATTGACAGTATGGCCTGTCGTTCACCATCTGCCTCTGGCAAAGTAGCTTTAAATTGATCATGTGCAGAGATTAAACTCTAAAATCAGAAACAGAGAGGGAAAGCATGAAAACTTTAACATTTCTTCCAACATCTGGGAGATCTGCTGTAAATAAGCACAACTCCTCTCGGTCTCTCAAACATCCTGACTACTGGGTGTAGATACAGGAAACAATACATTTAGATACATTCAGCCCTCATTGATTTTATCAGGACCATCACTTTTTCCATGATCTCTGGAATATGCTTTCATACCAACAAAAAAACCTTTTCATAACAGAGCAGACATGGTCTTTCACAAAGAAAACATCAAGACAGATATTGGGATTTTTCTTACATGTATTCAACTTTCCCAAAGAAAAATCTTCCATTCTTGTTCTCCTTACGACTTTAAGCCAAAAAAACCAAAATAACTATTTACCTGAATTTCCTCTATGCTATGAACAATAAACATGTCCTGTAGGTCTTCCATAGCACCTTCCATCCAGTTGTTGAAAGGAGCAGCTCTTTTGGCAAACTCCAAGTGAAGCTGATCAATTGTTTCAAGCAATTTCTCCGTCCTCTGTAGAGGTTGGTAAAAGCACATTCTTTTGTTATTAGGGCAAGATCTAGCTCCACACACATACCCACCCATACACAAAGTCATGCCTCAACTTTTCAAAAGCATTTGATTGCATTGATTGATTTCACCACCTGCTTTAAGAAGTCCACTCAAGGCAATAAGACTAACTGCAGTAAAAGTACTCTCATATCCAACACATTAAAAGGGATGGATGTATAACTATTGATATTTTAAGTATTTTTGTTATTGGGATCTATCTGCAAATGAATTAAAATCTGCTAATTTTGAATGAGTAATTTCTTGTAAGTACAAAAAGGAAGAATTGCACATATGTTTCCCACCTTGGCATTTATGTGTGTGACTTCCTCTTTTCCCAAGGAACAAGGCTTTGCAAAGTATCTCAGTGCTTTGGAATACTCACTACCAAAAATTAGCCTACTGCTGGACAGAAAAGTACGCAAGGCTGCAAACACAGACTAGTATAGAAAGGTAACTAACCAATAGCTTTTGTTTGCCTTGCTGGACATCAGATTCCCACAGAGGGGTGCTACAAACCACATGTCATTTGTTGCTTTAGAACTGTCCCTGGCAGCTCAGTACTGTCAGGTCTGCTCTGAGCAATTCAATCTGTTTGCAAAAGTAACTACACTAAAATGAAGTGGAGATCTGAGGAAAAGGTTTATTGCTATTTGGATTCCAAAGTGCTTGCTTAATGGCACCATTTTCAGATCTGAAATAAATGGTTTGTTTCCCTCTCCCTGCCTCAGCTGAGCTGTGATCCTTGTCATAATGTTTACCTCCAGTGCCTCTCGCCTTTTCTGAGTGAGTGTTCCCAGGCTGTCCCATTGGTCACATATCTTTTGACATCTATCATTGACACTTGCAGCATCATGGTAGTCCAGTTCACTAAGAAAGAGCAAAGACAAAAATCTGTGTGACTTTTTGAAAGACATGAGTAGTTGCACTGTACACACTTCCACTGGCCCTCAACAATTCTTCCCCTCTTTTTTGCAATATTTCCCCTAAGGTAAGCAAGTGCTGCAGTACAGACATTGTGTTTAGGTATTCAGCATTTCAAGAAGGACAGCACAGGAACAGAATCAATCTCCTCTGTTCTGACAAAAATCAGGTATCTATCTATCACATCCAGGTATTAAAGACAATTTAGATGTCCAAGCACCTTTGTCTTAGCTATTC
Organism: Lichenostomus cassidix; assembly: GCF_008360975.1. Lineage (NCBI taxonomy): Eukaryota > Metazoa > Chordata > Aves > Passeriformes > Meliphagidae > Lichenostomus > Lichenostomus cassidix. Next base: position 43,713,251 of record NC_139483.1, on the reverse strand, counting down.
CTGTGACGCAAGCAATTTGATCCCCTGACAGCCAGAATCCTTCAGTCTCAGTCTTTAACAAGTTTGTGAAGATTGGTACCATTTTAAATTACTTGGCCTGAAATATCCATTTTGTTTAAAATAATCCAATGATCCTTTCCTTATATGCTTTGAAACTATTTAACTAAGAAACATACATCAGGTTGCATTCAAAGCATAATCCCTCACAAGCCCAGCAATACTAATAGGGGCTTCCCAGATCTGCCCAGATAATAGGGGCACAGAGAATAATTTTCATCTTCCTCTCAAGGAACTCCTCACAGATCTACACCCCAGAACTGGCTGGTTCAGAGAATAGGGATCTCCAGACCCACATATGCCACCAGCATGAATCACTGAATCCACAAAGGATAGCAGTTACCATTGCTTTTTCACCTGCTTAGTAGGCTTATATTATCCTGACAGGCAGCAACTTAATATTCTGTCTGAGACTGGAATAAATTTTTAAGTCTCTGTCCTGAGATTCTGCACTGAGCCTGCCTGAAACTGAACTTTTGATCTTGGTGGCAGATGATAGCCATCCATGATACACGTGTTTGACACTTTGGAAACTCACTTTTATTGGCATATCACCATCCATTGAATTTAGCTCTTGGCTTCTCCTTGAGAACACTCTGCCCAGTACTAAACATTGCAGAGATTGTAAATATGTGACACATGGCTATATGAATCTAAGATTTACTTTGAGGCTTGAATAAGACAGTAAATGCAGATAGAATTTGTTCTCTTTTTTTTTTTTTGAGCATTCTTGTCTAGGCAATTGGCAAGACGAATGTACAGATCACGCTGCCAGTAACACAGAGAATCACAGAGGACAAAATGAGAACACAGGCAGCTTTCTTCTGTGAAGCCAGAGGCCAGAAGCTCTGTAGGCCAGGGGCAGTGTCATGTGTCCTCTTCTAAGTCCAGTCAGAGCAATCTGGTTTGGGATAAACCTGAGAAGTATGAGAAGCATTTTGTGTAAAAGGAGCTTCAGATGTGCTGCAAGCAATTAACTATTGAAAGTGAAGAATGGTAAAACAGGTAAAAAAATTGCCGTAACAGAATTACAGAATCACAGACTGGGTAAGATTGGAAGGGACCACAGCGGTTCATCTGCTCCAACCTTTCTGCTCAAGCAGTGTCATCCCAGAGCATATAGTACAGGATTGTGTCCAGATAGTTCTTCAGTATCTCCAGTGAGGAAGACTCCACAACCTCTCTGGGCAATCTCAGTTCCAGTGCTCAGTCACTTGCACAGTGAAGTTGTTCTTCCTCATGTCCAGGTGGAACTTCCTATGCATCAGTTTCTGCCCATTGCCTCTTCTCCTGTTGCTTGGCACCACGGAGCAGAGCCTGGCTCCATCTTCTTGGCACCCTCCCTTTAGATACCAATAGACATTGATGAGGTCCCTTCTCAGTCATCTCTTCTCAGGCTGAACAGGCCCAGCTCCCTCAGCTTTTCCTCGTAAAAGAGATGCTCTAGTCCCCTCATGATCTCTGTATTTTCTGTTAGACCTTCTCCAGGAACTCCATGTCTCTGTTGTACTGAGGATCCCAGGACTGGACACAGCACTGAAGATGTGGCCTCACCAGGGCTGAGTAGAGGGGCAGGATCTGCACCCTTGACCTGCTGGCACTGCTCTTCCTAATGTACCCCAGGACACCATTTGCCATCTTGGCCACAAAGGCACTGCTGGCTCAGGGACAGCTTCTTGTCCACCAGAACCCCCAGGTCCTTCTCCACAGAGCTGCTTTCCAGCAGCTCAGCCCCAGCCTGTGCTGCTGCAGGGGTTATTCCTCCCCAGTTGCAGGACCCTGCATGTGCCTTTTTGAATTTCAGAAGGTTCTTCTCTGCCCATCTCTCCAGCCTGTCGAGGTCCTTCTGAAGGGCTGCACAGCCCTGTAGGATATCAGCCCCTCCTCCCAGCTTTGAGCTGTCAGGAAATCTGCTGAGGAGGCCTCTGCACTTCATCCAAGTCACTGATAAATAATGTGAACAACACTGGGCCCAGTACTGAACCTTGGGGGACACCAAGAGTGACAGGCCTCCAGCTCAGACCTGTACCACTAGTATGACCCTCTGGGATCTGCCTTTCAGCCAGTTCTGAATCCTCCTCACTGTCCACTCATCCAGCCTGCACTTGCTGACTTTGCCTATGAGGATGTTGTGAGAGACAATGTTGAAAGCCTTGCTGAAGTCAACGTAGGCAAAATCCACTGGTCCTCCCTCAACCATCCAGTACTTGACTCATTGTAGAAGGCGATCAGGTTGGTCAAGTGTGTTTTAGATACCTCTCCTGATCATCCTGAAAGATCATGAGCTGCCTCACTGTAGTATCCACCAGCTCTTTTAGCACTCATGGATGCACTCCATCAGGGCCCATGGACATGTAGATGTCAAGTCTGCCTAGGTATTCTCTAATCCAATCCTCCTAACAATTTAAAAAAAATAACAAAAACAACACAAAATTGTGAAAGTAAACTGCCGTATGTAAGGAGAAAGCTGCCAGTAAGTCATACTATACAAGGGTTCTTCAAGTCGAAAACTTGCTTCCTTCTTTGGAAGCCATTTCATTCTCCTTCAAGGGACACAACAAAAGCCACTTATCTGCTAAGAGATTTTAAATCAGGAGCATAAAGTCTTGGATGAAACAGGCTGAGATTTATTTTGCTGTCATGCATTTTTGGCTGAAGGTTGGGTTTTTTTCATTATAGCATATTGAGATTATTAGGTTATGTTCCTGAGTGAGCAAATTTTATTTTTGCTTCAATGGATCATTTATCTCCTTTTGTCAATTAGGATAAGGGCAGGTACTTCCATGAAAGTGAGGGACTGGTTGAACCGGCTGTGGTCAAAGTCCTGGAAGGTAATTTGCCACCTTCTTCCATCAGCCCTGCCAGGCAGGTTCAGTCATTCCCTCTAAGATCTCTACTATCCTATTCCTTCCAGGGATGTGTGCTGTGGACAAATAGGTAAGAGATATCAAAACCATTTTTAAAAAGGGCACCCATAGGTCAAAAATCCAAAGTTAGTTTACCAAACTAACATTAAACAGTGTAGCTCCACTACCTTTCTGCCTGCTGTTGTTTACTTCAAATAAGTGTATTACAGGTATCAAAGAATATTTTTCTGCTCAAAGCAGGAGCAGAGGAAGTAATAACTCATCGAAGATTCATTGCTTGGAAATAAAACACAGGATTACATTCCTTGTCCTATAATTTTTTGTATCTTTCTCAACATTGAAGAGACTAGATTTCACATTTTGTAAAAATTTTTGCTTTGCAGTGCACGAAGTACTGCTTCTCATGTGTTACAGACCTTCTAAGAGAACAGTCTTTCTATTTGTTTGGTCATTTGAAAGCTATAGCCTTTGTAATTTAAAAATTATTCAGTTATCCCTATTGATCTTACAAGTAATTCAGTCTTACCTGTCAAAAATTAAAACTTTTGTCAAATTCTGACCTGATCCAGAGAAGCATTTAAGTGTGAGCTCACTTTAGGAACAGTGATAGGGCCACAAAAATAACCTGCTGAGCAACACACTTTAGCAGTGCTTCAGAAGGAGGCTCATGTTAACCATACACGTAAGCACAATTTGAGCTCAGGTCTCTGGAATCAAAAGGACTCTCAAATCAGTGTTACAGATAATGGTCTGCTTGGCTGAAAATCAGTCGCTATACTAGAAGTGATGGATATACAAGGAATTACTTTCCAAAAATTTTGCCTTGATGATTTGGAACATTGAAATGTGCACATAAGATCATAAATTAATATGGCTTTTCATAGTATGGCTCACTCAAGTGAGCATTTTCTACGTCATAAATGGCAAATCTCATTTTAGAGATGCCTGTCTTCCATCAGCTTTGTATAAAGCCCTATCTAAGCCCTGTCATGTCTCTTTACCGAGGAATATCTAAGTCTATGCAGGCTGGGAACACAACAATCTTATAGCAGCATCCTGGCTGCAATCACCTGTTTGCATACACACATAAATCCTCTATCTAAGTAGCACCAGTCAACAAGCTTGAAGCAACTTTAACCTTAAGCACAGAGTGGACTGAGCTGCTGCTACAGAAAATACCAGAACAGACAGGAAACTGGGACTAGTAGAGTTCAAGGTCATACAGAAATAGTTCTCCTTCGAAATTGCAATACTAGACATCCAAGATTAACTAAAACAAAACATGGAGGTGTACTAACTTTGAATTTAGACACAAATGATGATGATTTCTGTAAAGGTCTGCTCCACTGATAAGGAAAAAAACCAACCAAGCAAATGAAAAATCAAGAAAGAAATACCCACATTGACTTCAACAGGCTTTGTATCAGGTGCCAATGCACATTTCTTAGCATTCAGACATTAATCCTTCTTTTTAAATAGGGATTAAGAAATAAATTAGCATTTTCTCCATGATTTTATTGTGCAAGGAATTATGTATGAATAATTAAAATCAGTATTTAAATAGAAGCTGACCATTTGCTTGCAGCAAATGACAAACCTGACCGTTATGACCTTTCATTCAGAGTTCTCCATGGGCATTAAGCCTAACTAAGTAACAGAGTCATGGTGAAAAATCAGGCACTGATAGCCCCATTGTATGGGGAAGCAGAGAAGTCAAATTAGAGCATCTCTAAATGCAATCAGCTTTCAGCACCTTTGCAGCCCAGGCCACAAATAACTTGTTTAACTTCACGCAGCAAATTACTGAAACAACTGAGAAGAGACAATCCCAAAATAGACAGGATACAGTGTTCATTGGCGTCACCAGAGGTAAAGGACAGAGGGTTCAAAACACTGGTAAGCAGATGCTGGGCTACGTATACTGCATTCCCAAAGTTTCTCATCATTCATAAAGTTGAAGGTGAATTAGCAACGATTAGGTGTTACAGAAACTTTCTTTAATATAAAGAGAAGCAAATCTCAGGATAATCCCAAGCACAAATACAGACTGGGTAGAGAATGGATTGAGAGCAGCTGTGGGGGAAGGACTTGAGGATGTTGGTTTACAAGAAGCTGAACATGACCCAGCAATGTGCACTTGCAGCCCAGAAAGCCAACCATGTCCTGGGCTGCATCCAAAGCAGTGTGGGCAGCAGGGCAAGGATTCTGCTCGGCTCTGGTGAGAGTGTTGGAGTTGCAACAACACTCCTCCTGGAGTGTTGCATCCAGCTCTGGGGCCCCCAGCAAAAACACGGACCTGTTGGAGTGGGGCCAGAGACGGGACACAAAGATGATCAGAGGGGTGGAGCATCTCTCCTAAGAAAACAGGCTGACAGAGTTGAGGCTGTCCAGTCTGTAGAAGAGGGGGTTCTGGGGACACCTTTTAGCTGCCTTCCTGTGCCTAAAGGGGACCTCCAAGAGAGCTGGAGAGGGACTTTTAACAAGGACAAGGGTGAATGGCTTTAAACAGCAAGACGGCAGGTTTAGACTGGATATTAGGCAGAAATTCTTTACTGTGAGGGCAGTGAGGCACTGGAACAGGTTGCTTGGAGAACCTGTGGATGCCCCATCCCCAGAAGTGTTCAAGGCAAGGCTGGATAGAGCTCTGAGCAATGTGATCTAGTGGAAGATGTCCCTGTCCATCATAGGGGTCTTGGAACTACATGATCATTAAGGTCCCTTCCAACCCAAGCTATTCTATGATTCTATGAAATAACTCCACAACAGAGATCAGGGCATGCCAGAAGGTGTTTCATAAGCTCACATATTTAGTGCAATATCCACTCTCTGTGGATTTTTCGGATTTCTTTCACATGAACTAAAAACCAGTACTTACTCTGCCCCCTGTGCTTTTTTTTCTTCCTTTAAACAATCTCGAAGATTGGATTTTTCTTTTAAATCCATTTGAATTACACAATTACTGTAAATGCTGCTGCTATCAGGTATGAACTACATTTTTAGACAAGTCCCTGATTTTTAAAGCGTAAATGAATATGGAACTGTTTATGAGTCAAGGTCCTTCACAAAGTGAAAAAAGGACATTTTTAAGACTTGACTTCTGAGCAGTAACTGTTCTGCCTGTTCAAGGTGAGAAATTGAAACTTGGAGAGCTGAAGCCAAGGGCAGGAATCTGAGAATTTTGATCTTGGCTCCTGTTTCAACCACTACTGCACATTTGTTCCTGTTGGCTTTACAGATTTATACTGTGAGTGCCAAATTGCCAAGACCAGGAGTGACACCGCTGATTTACAGTACAAAACCACTGCAATTAACTGCATAAGGTTATAAAATCAGCCTTGGTGTAGACACCAAGATAGCTTTACCAGAATAGGGATATCTGTACATAATGCTACAGTCCTATCAGTGTGGGCAGAGCTTCACTCACAAAATTGTACTTCACACAGGTGAATTAACAACCTTCCCACAAGCAAAAGCAAGCTCCACCAAAAGGGACAGAGTTTAGCCAGACTAACTTAAACAACACTCAGGACTTTGCTGCCATAAAGGGTCAGTCCAGAGCCTTCACTTTTCACATTGCTGACCTATGCAGCTGATGTCAGCAACACAAATGTAACCTAAGTGTATTGCAGAGTTGTTCTCAGCTTTGGCTGTGTTTTCTCTGGGCCTGGTGTGCTGGATGAGCAAGCGTTGGGGGCTAAATTGATAGAACTGTGGGTGAAAATTCTAGCTCTCCTATAGGACAGTCTTGTTAGTGCTTGATTTCTTGTGCAACCCTAAGCAAGTTATTAAGTTTCCATATTCCTCACTGTCCCTTCTGTAAAATGGAGACAGTAGCACTTACAAATATAATATGAAGAGGTTGTGAAAACAAGCATATTAGAGACAAGTAAATCTGCAGGAAAGTCAGTACACTATCCACTTTTATAAAGATAATATGGGGATTTGAAACCTTTTGAAAGGACCAATATACTTGCAAAGATACTTGATCTGTAATTTGCGTGTTATCTTTTTCTACATTAAACAGCTCTTAGCCAGTACCTCTCAGAAGACCATATGAACTGAGAAATAAACACCTCCAGGATTCCCATCAAGACACAATGAACTCATGCGTAGAGCTCATGCTAAAAGATTACTGTTAAGTCAAGTTGAAATTGCTTGTTTTCAAATAATTTTGGCCAGTTGAATATCTATATTTGGTTGGGGGTAAGGGGGAGATGAGGGAAAGGTCTCAGTGACCAGCTCAGATAATATACTTATGAAGCTATGTCTGGAATTCCTACGTTGGTACCTATGACACTATCAAATTCATTGGAAAGAGTTTATCACAAAGTTAAATGTCAGCAGCTGCAAGCCTTTAAATGGAACATACTTCAGCTCCTGGGCAATGGCAGCGATCTGTTCCACCCTGTCCTGGTGAGCAGCCAAATCGCTCTCAAAAGCTTCATGTTTCCTTAACATGGCACGGACTTCTGTCAGAGTGGCAGACTCATAATCCTTCTGAAGCAAGGTCTGCTCTTTGCCTGAAAGAGGAAATTAAAATATTACTCTTTTTTTACTAATTTATTTGTTAGAAAAATTGCATATTTGATGAACTTTTTAGTTGAGACATGGTGAAACTCATATGTATGAAATTAAATCCCACCCCCACTGAAATCAGCAGCAAATTGCCAGCACATGTTCATTTAAAAACACATATTTTTAAAGATCTCACAGTAATGTCTTGATTTCTGCATAGACTGCTTATACAGTTCTAAAATAGTATTATTTCTCATTCCTGGAGAAACTGGCATAAAAATGATATATTAGCAAAAACTGTATCTCTAAACCACTGGATAAGTTTTTGTAGAATAGACTTACAAAACAAGAAATCACACTGCTGTGCTCAGCTTTACTCTTACTAATGATCTATTACTCTCTTTTATGTTCTGCCTTCAATTCATTATTCATTTCAGCACTTAAGAAAAAATAAACCTGAGATGTGTGACTGCCTTTTGTATCAAACACTGAATTTTAAGTGGAAAACGCCAACTTATCTACAAAAGGCTAGGGAAGCAAAGATTAAGTTGAAACTGAAATACTACTGCTGAGTAGCTCCTGTGTTGGACAACTGAATCCACACAGACAGGCCCTGCAGCTGCACTCACCACATGGCAGTACACGAATCCTAGAGCCAGAAGTGACTTGTTTCACTTGCTGTGTACCAGCTCATGTGAAGTTTTGCCTGCACAACAGCTATAACTTGTCACCATGAGTAGTTTATGCTCAGAAAATAGGCTCTCAGGGCTGATAAACGCTGCAGTTTCCCTTCTAGTATCTGCTTGGCAGCCATTAACAACCTTGCATGCTTCCAGCAACTCATTAGAGGATGGACTCTGATTCACTTTTACAATGTCAAAAGAATCTAGCTGGAAAAAGCCAGAAGCATGGCAGAAACAGGAAGGAGTTGTCAGGATGGTAGAGCAGACCTGTGTTTGATAGCCCCCAAAAATATGGAATGCCACTGTACGGTCCTACAGGTGTCACGTAAGGTTAGGTTACCATTAAAAGCCAGAACTATAAATGGGTGCAATCCAGGGTTTGGAGCAAAGCAGAAATAAGTCCATTATCATGTCATTTATCTGGACTATTCAGAACATCATGATGACCAAATAATAGTAAACTCAGAATATCTCTGTTAATAATTTCACACTCAACCAGTGGTATGACTGCATTCCTGGTTGGATTGCTGGGGTACAAATATGTGGGAATACATTAGCAGTAATGGCCTCTATTCAAATGCAGAATATTCCCATTAAGTTTGACTCACTACCTCAAGTATGATTTTTACAGTTTCATTAGCAACGTGAAGGATCATGACTACATTCATGAAGGATTCATGACAACATTAGGATCATGACTACAGTCAACAAAACCTGACATTATATCTGTTATTATTTTAGACTTCTGAAATTGCCCTAACTACTTATGAGTGAGTTCGTCGCTGGCAAATATTCAGCACTGACAGTTCAACTTTGAACATTAAAATACTAAAAATGTTAAAAGCCATCTCTATTCACCATATGCCCACTGTTCATGAGTGGAAGCCTTCTGCCTGAATTTCTCAGCCAAGTGTTCAAGTCTTTCCAGTCGTCGTATTTCATTCAGCAGCCACTCTTCATAGCCTTTCTCAGCTTGTTCAAGTCTCTGCCAAGCGCCTGCAATATCCTGTGAAGAGAATACATGGTAGAGATGGATGCAACTGTAATCTCTTTTTATCTAAATTTACAGATTTTTGATTTATTCACAATTTGACTTCAAAAAGAGAAATTTTTATGTTCAGATTTGGTAAAATCACAGAGTCATAGAAAACGTTGTCAGGCAGTTGTCTTTCAGTGCAGACACCTGCTCCTCACAGTAGGTTGTATTCAGGTGGGTTCATGAAAGGAGCCCCTATAGAAACAGTTTCCAAGCATGGCTACATGTCCAACGTCTTCACAATATATTGCTTTTATCTCCCATTTTACAATGAGAGTGTTCTTTCATGATATACCTATTTGCTATCAAAATGAAAGTGCTTTGCTTTCAGAAGTATACAATAGCAAAGTAATTAATATCAAGAGGGTCTGGTGCCCATTTTACCTGGAATACAAATTCATTTCACCTCCTGTGGAACAGAAAGTTTTATGAGCTTCCTCACAAACTTGAAGACATGAGTAGGAAACTGAAGTAACAGGGCCCTTATTTTCTGCATATGGGGGGTGGAAAATAGCCCTTTTCAGATAGCGCAATTTTTTTTTGCTTACGAAATCTGAGAAACCAAAACAAAATGATAGAACAGAGTGTAAAAACAGGTTTGCTATATTCCACAGGAAATGTTCTGACCCACAGTCAAGTCCCAGTACTTATCAGCAGATGAGATACTGACTACTCTTCTCTTTATAGATACAGGAAGAAAAGCAAACAGAATATTGATGTGTCCTTTACTTACTGAAACCATTTTCCCCTCTGATGGCATGAAAGCTGGCCGATTGCTGATCCTCAGCTTTGTCTGCAGGGTGTTGAAATTGATCTCCAGCTGACATTTCTCTTGGACTTTGGGAGGTTTGTGTTTGCGGCGGTAGTCCCGGAAATCCTCTAATTTCTTCTGCATAGCCTGCATTGTTTTTTCTGGGGTCCTGTTTTCCAGCCAAGGAATTGTCCGGCGAATCCATTCTAAAAGCTTTCAAACCAACATAAACAAGTCAAATAAAGGCAATGGAAAAGCAACTAAAAAAAGATTACATTGAACACACAAATCTTAATAAGTTTGTTCTATTTTAATATTACTGACTTTAGCTGGTACTGATGCCTTAATGGCAAGTAAGCACAAGATATTCAATGCTGAACAATAGCTTTATAGCAAATTTGCCCAGATATTCCAGGTATTCCTATAAATACCCTAATTTTCAGAAAGATTAGCACACACGTAAGGTGTCTCTAGCTAATTATTCAGAATCTGAGTTACCCAAAATCATTTGCCACTTTCAAAAGTATTGTCTTCATCTTTCAGGTAGTGCAGTTATGGGATCAGGACAGAAATCAGCCTCAGGTCATATAAAAATCTTCACTCAGAAGGCCATTAGTGCAAATTTAGACACAGAAAGTAATGCTGTGATCTCAGTATGTTTTTGCAGGTTATGGATACAAGACCAGAGAGCTCTCACTTGTGCACTGTCCATCTGTACTCCTGATCAACAGATTTGCCATTTACTAAGAAAGGACAGGAAGAGCACATTCATCTGTTCATTCATCTGCTGTCCATGCTCACAGGTGAACTGTGAACAACCTGACATACCCTCTCCAGGTGTGCTTTGCAGTACACAAAGACAACAGGAGTAACAGGATCTGGTGTGTGCCACATGTGGTCAAGGATGGCTGGCTGAAGACTGGAGACACAGGAAGCTTAGTCTTGGGGCAGATGGATGACAGTCTTCAAGACACCCTTTTGGGCACATTACAAGTTAACAAGAGTGACTGACTTGTTGAAGGCCACGCAGGAAGTCTGTGGCAAAGGAGTCACCTGAACTTTGATGTCTTGGGCAACTGGGCTTTGTAACCTGGCACTGTGAGATTTACGTTTAAAGGGTCTCCACTTTGCTGTCTTGCAGAGAGTGCATGAATGTTTCAGCTTTCGATATTTCACAAACATAAATGTCACCACTTTACAGACAGAGCATCCTTACCTCACTTGCTAGTCTCTCATACTCTTCCATCAACCTCTCATTTTCCTGATTCACAGCAAGCACCTTACAGATCCGGTTAGCTGCAGTCTCAGCCTGTAACACACAGCAAATAAACAGGACATATTCATAAACACATTCTGAGAAAGGTATAGGCTTGGAGAAAGAGAGAGAACGTGGCTGCTGCAAATAAAAGATCACATTCTTTTATATGCTCCTAGGTTGCTTAGATGCTCATTTTCCCTCCTTCTGCAGTCATAGATTCCAATAGCCTGAATGAGGCACAGATGAGCACAGAAGTCCCCTTGTTGTACAGTGAAGCCTTATTATATAGTTGTCTAATAAATCTTTTCAAATACAACTTGGGCCAATCTTAAAATATCCTATTGGTTATTTTTCAAAATCACATCCAAAAAGTATTAATTTGTTAGCCACACTAGAAAGACACCACATATGATGTAGAAGTCTCAGACCACTCGATATCTGCATATCATATGTACACATACCCTTGAGAATAAGTGTAGCACAACCACTGACAGCAAACCTTTTCGTGCCTCCTGATAAATTTCAATGTGAAGGTGCTGTGTAGCTCTGCCATATTTAAAATTTACTAGTTTGATATCACAGAGCAATACTTTCATACAAATATGATTCTGGAGTATCTCTAATCAAATAAATATCCATGTGGACTCCAGTGTTACAGAGTATTTGGAATTCCCCTTTTGCATGAATAGCAAAACCTTCATAACCAGAAGCGAGAGGGTGCAACAGCATAGCTGTGTTGTGGTAAGGTATAGGTGACCTAGCAGACAGGAAGGAGAACTCAATACTGAGGATGAAGGGAAAATATCAACTATTTTAAGGGTTCTTTATTTTTTTTAACATAAGTTGGGTTGTGTCCATTTGTAGGCTAGAAATGTATGAAGCAGAAGAGTGGGAGATGCCACATTTATGAGTGACAATCCCACTGATGACAGGTCTGCTGCTGATGTTCGTACATTTTATACTAGTACCTTCATCCACAAATAATTCTGTTGGCTTCAGTGGGAACCAGGCACAAATACTGTGTTGGATGTCTTCTGTGCCTGTGCCTTTACATGTCTTTGAAAATCTAGCCCTAAATTACTACTCAGCATGAGTAAATCTCAATCTCCAAAAGTCAAATATTCTGTTATGCAGCAGACACATAAGATATTGTTGCAGCAACAAGCAACAACTCCACTTTACAATATTTTCAAATATGTTTTTTTCTGAAACAGTCTTCATAGTCACCAAATAAAGACCCAAAATTAGAAACAGGAATGTCTCTTTGAATTAAAGAAGCTAACTTGTTACACAACATTTAACTGAAACAGGTTTGAGAGTTGGTTAAAATATTAGTGCTTAAGCAATACTTGCAAATGTTAATTAAAACCACATACTACTCAATTAGTTTAGTTTTTTTTTAAAAGGTAATGGAAATGTGAAACAACCAATCAAAAACACAGCAACCTGAAGGGACAGTTGATTAATACCTGCTCTGCTCCAGCAAAAGCATGGTAGAAGCAGGACACATATGTCATGATAGCTCTCTCATCAGGTTTGGGAGTGTTCACAATATCTACAAAAGGGGGGGAGAAATTAAAACAAAACAAGAAAAAAAGGAATCAAGGAGTAGAAAATAGGATGAATAAATAAATGCATAACTTCATGTCCTTCTTACTGTTTTCTTGTCCATAGCTCTGTATTCTAGGAAGTCTACAAAGCTGTAAAAATTCAGTGTTAGATTGAGGTATGCTGACAGAATAAAATGTACACTAAAAATTCAGTATAAACCCATACAAAGAGGAGGATTTTTTTTTAAATAAGCTTGATCCTGCAGTATTGTCACAGAGGGAGTGACCTTAATTTTACCAGTACTGTCTGCTTAAGAACTGGCACACATGTCTGGTGACTTAGATTGTAAGGGTTTTGACTGAGACACAGGAAAGGCAGGCGACATTTCAATCCAGGGAGATGTTCTCTGGAAGTTGCATGTGGATTAGTTATAACCTTAGTATTATACATCAGTATTCTTTATATTACCAATACCTGAAGTACGCCCAACTCCAAACCACCTTAGTTTTTAGAGTTTTCCTTCTTTTCTTTAGGACACGATTCCAGAGCTTGTCTGAGATGTCTGTATATGTTTTTGTGTCTGTTTTCCATAGTAGCATCATTTTATGTTGCTGTTTGTACTTACCATTAAGCATTTAATATTTTAAAAACAATCCTGGAAGCATAAGAGAAGGGTTTATTTTCTGAGCATGTTATGATGATTTTGACATCTGTAGCAGAAATAATATCCAGCAGAGAGAAGAAAGATGGCATTCTACTATTGAAATTGTTTTTCACTCTGAGTTTATTTTCATCTTGCATTTTTAATGGTGCTTCAAATGAACGTGCACAAGTTCATTTAAAGGGAATATCATCCTCTATCCCATTCAGTAACCAGCTGTCAAAGGCCTACTGGATATTATTAGTAAAAATGCAGAAAGATGAGACAGGAAGGTTTGTTTCTATGGAACAAATGGATAGACTACTACTGGCTCTACCAAGACAGTGGTTCACAGAGAAAATCAGGCGATAGGAAATGAGCTCAGCTCTAAGATGCTGTTCTAGTAACTAGTGAGGAAAAGATCAGAAAAAGAAAAATTGCTGAAAGAAGCAAGACAGAAGGTGAAGGATGAGATCTGATCCATCTACAATCTCACCTTCTGAGCACCAGCAAATGCATGGTAGTAACAGGAAACATAAGTCATAATGGCTCTTTCATCAGGTCTGGCAGTGTTTACTACATCTGTGTAGAGAGAAGAGGGTTAACTGCTCAGAAATTCTCACAAGTTACTTTCATCTGATTATGTTAATGGTGTCACCTCAATGCTGTAAGGTTTCCAAATAAATACAACCATTATTCAGGTTGCATCTGTTTACTGATGTGAGTGCAAAGCCACCTAAGCTTTAGGAATCGGTAAACACAAAAGATACAACTCTCCCTGAAATGGGAAAACATCTGAAGGCTGAGACTGTACAGAAAGGCATTGCTACTTTCTGCTTTGTGGAGACTTCCAAGCAGATGGCTTGGCACATCTACTGGGTTCAGCTTCACTGCCACTCTAAAGCAACTTCATCTAAATCACTGCAATTATTGCAGAGCTAAACACAGCCACTGACAGTCACAAACCAGAACCGTACACAGTGTGTATCAGCACAGGGTCCCTGTGGCTGACAGGGCACTGACATATATTGGAAACCTGTACAATTCCTGCAGTCCAGAAATACATTTTGTGCTAAGAAAAGCTTGGATAGTAGCAGTTCTGCAATCCCTATGCCAGCCCATCTTTTTAGTTAATAGCATAAATCACAGGAGAGTTTGGCTTGGTTGGCTAATAGCTTTGTCCCTACCATGGCAGGAAAGAGGGAAATTATGAAGTGGGTGCAATCAAGGTAAAAATGGATAAAAATGGACTTTTTCAATGCTTAACAGAGAAAGATATAAAAAGGTGTTTTTACAGCAGTTATGGCTGAGTCATTAATTATTCCAGTGCAAGCAGCAAGGATTCCTGTCAGTGTAAGGAGGGGGAAGATACTAACATGAAAAGACCCAGGAATGAGGTAACAATTTCTAATGTTAACTGTGAGATTTCTAAGTTCAGGACCAATATGTTTATTGATTTTTTGTCTACTTTACATAGCTGTGAAGAAAACTTTGCAAAGTTTCCATGGAGAGCACAGTGGAAGTAAAGGTAGTAAAAAGTGACCATGAATACTTAGAGAGTATTAGAAGAAATATAATTTCATTACCTCCTCCCCTGCCAACAGGAGAATAGGAAGATAAGGGATAGAATGTGCAGAAAATCTGGTGAGGAAAATAAAAGATTTCTTATATTGACTACCAAGCGAAAAAAAATGTAAAAAGGAGAATGATACTATAAGCTGATCAATGGCAAGGAGACAGCACTTCTCTGTTTATTCCTTGCACAACATTACAGAGCAAAATAATTAAGTGGTGCTTGAAATGGGAATTGCAGTTGAAAAGACAAAAGCAATTGTTTTAAAGCATAAGTGAAACTACTCTTCAATGACGAGATTACAACCTGCATTTTCCAAATCATCCTGCCTAACTTTCCAAATGAAGACTTCAAGAGGAGCAGGCGTGGTCAGTTTGAGTGCCCTGGATAATTCCCGTGTTATCACTGCTCTACTGAGAAGCCACCAGAGCTGAATCTCCATTCTTGGAGAAGAAGGCTTTGAATTACTGTAGGCAAATTCCAGTACTTTGGTAGCATTTTTTCCTCAGAGTACAAATGTTTGGTTATCTTGAAGAAATTTAGGAAGCTCTAAAGATAATTGGAGACACATAGATTATGTGTTAAAACTATCACTGCAGAAGGTTTACAACTAAAATAAACCAAAAAAAGCTTCCCTCAACCTAGCTCTCTTGCAGAGGAGGAAAGGTGTTACTATGTTTTGAAAGTTTTGTACTTCTATTTCTATTTTTGGCCCCTCACTTAAACATTTAAAAAACTGAATATGCTTTAAGCTGCTAACAGTTATATTTCCCTTTATTAGAATTAGATTTTAATTATTAAAGGCAAGGATTAACTTTTGATCCTGCATTTTACCTCAATTAACACAGTGTGACCATGTGCTAGGTTAGGGTCCAAAGTACTACCACAAATGCATTAACATTAACAAACAATAAATAATGAAGCAAAAAGTGAGTGAAATTATCCAATGTATGGGGGAAAAAAATGAAAATCTTGTTTTAAAATGAAGCAGATTGCTACATTATGATTCATATGGAAGGAATACTGAAAATCTGCTAGGAAAAAAAAAAAGAAAGAAATTTTACTGTGTCCTGCTTATGTGCAACACAAACGTCAGTAAGGTAACTCTCACCTTCTGCATCCAGCATCTTTGGGATATCCAAATGCTTTTCAGCAATTTCCATGGCAAGGTTGATATTTCCTATGGGGTCATCCTGCATTAAAGAAAAAAATACAGTGAGTCAAAGATAGAAGTTTTTCTTTGAAGCAAGACTAGAGTAGGTACACTAAAACTTAGCTTCTGTTTTTCCAAACTGTAAACTGGAATCACAGCTATTATTCTTCAAAAAACAGTCTAGATATATGAACTTTTGGTCCATCTGCTGCTATGAAAACTTTAATAAGCTATTATCTACCTCTAGAACTCTGCTGCAAATACATTCTGGAAGTGAACATAGATAACATATGTAGTGTACACTGAATTCTGAGCCAATTCTGAATTAAGTACAGCAGCAATGCAGACACTAAATGCCACTGGACCAGCAGGCTAAACTAGACCATTCAACACCAAGTTAGTCCTGCCTGATTTATATGTATGCACTGTACAGTACATCACAGGAATATGACTTCTGCTGAGTTCTCTGCTGGTCAGGTGCATGCATGAGAAGAAGCAAGCACAGACAGAGCAGTTCTCCAGAAGGAGCAAAACTTGCCAGTTTTGGCTTGGAAATAAAAATACATAATGCCTCTATAAATCGAATTTTAGGGCTGTGGAAATTCAAGCACTTCCTCTGGTTTTGAGATTTTGGTTTTTGAAGGAAAGAGAAAGGAAGCAGTGAACACAGTTCAGATAGAGATCACACATTTCATCTCTTATGCTACAGACAGCTGTTGCTGACAATGAAAGAGTATGTCAGATTTGGGCTGCCATTAAGGCAGCCTTCCCATATCAGCTTGGAGGGAAAGCATGCTGTGTGAAATGGCAGTTAATGCCATTAATGGTGCTATTATTTTGACATATAAATACAAGATGCTAACTGGTCATAGCTGCTCTGAACAATGCCCATGTCTACAGAGAGAGAGACTGGAAAAATAAGATGCAGAAAAGCAAAGTAAAAAAGACAGTAAATCTAAGTGAGACCTATTGACTAGGTTAAAGCACTTTGCTTATGAATGAGTGATGAGCACCTCCTATTTGTGTGCTTGGTACTAAGTGAATGAGTAAATAGTGCTTCACTGGTAAAAGATTTCTTTAAAATCATAGCAGAGTCTGACTAATTGGAGATTTCCATCACCCATCCTTTTAAACAGAAATACAAGCCACAGTAACTAAATATCTCTGCTACAGCTAAAGAAATACCTCCTCTAACTTGGCATAGTCAAGGAGATCAGGCCTGTGCCTATGGATAAGGGCGTTGAAAGCAAGGCCATCTTTCCAGCTACAAGTTCACACAAAACACATTGGTGAGAAAAGGAAAGGACAGCATGCAGGAGATAAGAAACAAGACACCAAGACAGCTGTTAATGTAGCCAAAACGAAGAGTCAATCAAACACAGCCAGGTCAGAAAAGCAAGATCTATTTTAGGATTTTTTCTGCATGTGCTTTATGTGCAACAGCTCAGCCTCAATTTGAAATCTGACCTGTTCTTATTTTGGAAACCTCTAAGAGGGAAATAGTAACGTTGAAGCAGACCTGCTTATGTTCTATTCCCTTTTCTCAGCACTCATCTATGGGATGGTTATCCTGTGATGTTCTTTATAACCATGTACCACTTTTCAAAGCATAAATTCAATCAAACTCACTTCTGTTCGTGTCATGCATAATAAGTACATGTGCACAGAGACAGGTAGTTTAGTCATTCCATTAATCTGTTAATCTGTAGGAAAGGTTGTATATAGAATTAGAGAACAAGCTGGTATTGATGGCTAATATTTTGCCCTTTGGTTCAGATCTGCAGTTATTTTAACAGCTGCCTAAATTAAAATCTTATGTGTTCAGCACTAAGTTCATTTAATTTTCATCACTGCACACTTTGGGGACCCTGGCATAAATTGAATATATAGATATAAAGCAGTTTTAAAATAATTTCAGTTCCTTCATTTATCTTTTCTTTCATCAAGGACTTTCTAATAACAGTGGATTCCACTAGTAAATCAATTTGTCATGAAAGGGCATGGAATGGAAAAAAAGAGTTGATGTTTTACCAGTCTCTCTCATCAATGCAAAGTTGCACACAACAGATTAAAACCATGAATAAGGTTTCTGTTGCACTGGTGTTTACATAAGACCTCAAGAACCATTCATTCCAGAGAGCAGAAAACAGCATGTATGCATCGTGACCTAACATAAAACAACAACATTCTACTTTCTTTCTAGGTTTTTTCTTCAGCAATAATATCAAGAAATTCTGACATTACTGCTCATTCCTCATTCCACCCTCTCAAAGCACAGAATCTTTTAGAAAACATGCATTTTGACATAAGTAGCACACTATAATAAAATAGTTTTGTAATCCCCATGAGGTCCCCTAACTTCCCCTAAGGAAGTTAGGATATCAGTTTTGTTTACACTTGTCTGGAAGTATAGGTAGAATATAATCTGAGAATCAGTGACTAATTTCTATGTAAAACTAGTAACTTACTGTGTATTCCTAATTAGCAAGGGTAGTGTTTGTTCTAAGGAATCTTAGGATCAATCATCATGTCACTGTTTACTGCTCTGCAATCACAGTCATTTACACCAGATAAAAACAGGATGGACAATACTATCAGTGGTAAATGGAAAATTGCTATGTATTTGATTTAACATCCACACTGGGCAGTGTAAAAGACTTCTTCAACAGCATCTGAGGACCAGATTATTTGCAATTAAATGCCAGTCATTGCAATGGGAAGGAAAGGACACAAGACAGACAGGAGGTCGTCTCCATCATGTCACTGAGGTTTTTTTGGGAAGGACCTTAGAAAGCCAGAATTAGTATGCACTCCTCAGCCTGTCTTTTAGAAAACATGCTAAGCAAACCAGAAGCCAGCCAAATCACAGCAGGACGGCATGCTGTACCACCCAGACTGATGACCTTATTTAGCTTGGAGTAGTCAATAAGATCAGGTCGGTGTCTGTGGATAAGTGCACATAATCCAAGGCCATCTTTCCAGCTTTACAACAAAAAAATAAAATGGAAAAAAAATTAGTTAATAAAGTCATGGCATTTTACAGTTTGATCCTTGCTCAAGGCTTAAAATAAAGCAGGAATTCTGTCAAATCCTGACACTTATAACCTGTCAACTCTCTCTGAGCTGTTCTGTTACTGTCCTCCTTTAGCTATAGTACACATCTTACTTTACAGTCCATGCACACTTAAGGACTCCAAATACTTTCTAGGCAATGTACATTTTGCGCAACAGTCCCTGATTTCAACTGCTTCATTCACGCAGTATTCTAGAATTGCTCAAGTATACATTCATCTATGAAAGTGCATCATCTCTCATTACACTCACAGCATATTTGTGAAAAAATAAAAGGAGAGCAAACCTGCAATGACTTGAATTTGATGAAGCAATTGGCTTTTTCTCAGTTATTTCAGAGAATTTTACTGGCACAGCCATGTGCTCAGAGAAGTAAGACATCATAAATCAGCTCAGTTTATTTAAAACACTTCACACATATGACAGCTTTGATCTGAGTTCTTACACTTCATCCTGACTTCAGACCTGCTACCTTTTGTGGCAAGAACAGGAAATGAATGGAGCTACAAATAACATATTTTTTAAAAGATAATGAGAGGTTCCTTTCAGCCAGAAACAGCTATTCTGGAAGATACTTTATGTAAACACTTTAAGGAATCACAGGGACTGAGAGTTTGAGGTCTTGTCCTGTGCAGTAATTTCATGAGCCTAAGCATGTTAAGACTGCTAAAATCCCTCTAACTGAGGTATATGGGGAGGTCCTTCAAATAACAGAACCATCTTCTATAAAAATGTTACAAAATCAAGTAGAATATAAAATCATCCAGAATGTAAAACTGAATCAAACTGAGAACGAAATGAATTTTTTCCCCAAAAAGGTAAAAATTAAAATGATCTATACAACCCATTGCAAAGTAGTACTGTAAGAGCCAATCCACCCAAACACAAATCGAGGTATTTCCATTCAAGTTGTTCTCCCCATATCATGTATCAGACCAGTATATGTACATATATACACTAAGATTCTGATACTCTAACTTACAGTATACCATGGATCCATATAAAGTTCTACTAAATATACCTTTGCATATTCTAGGAAAGTAACACATAACAAATTTCAGATCTCTGAAAGGCAATATAAGAACGGTAAATCAAATTTTTGTTATCTTGGAATGCATGTATGAACTGTATCTTCTCTGTTCCTAAATGTGCTTTCAGTACTACACATTAAGAATTAATTCAAAACACTTATAGAGCTCTTGTTTTAAATACTAGATGGGTCTCAGGGAAGGGAAAATCACATGGTTAACATTGCAACTGACAAGCTAAGTAGTATAATGAGGTAGGTCTGTGGCACAGCTTCAGGAATTAGCCCTGTTAAATCCCCAAATCAGGCAGTCTGTGAATGGCCTGAAACTCCCATTCTAGGTCTTATTGAAAACATAGAGACACAAGGCTCGAGCTTCACTAAATTTTTCAGCTTAGGTTATGATCCTGATTCTGAAAACAAACATGTTTGAAGTGCTGCTGTTGTGTGTACTAAGTGCATTTTATGATCCTTACTTACAGTTACATTACAAAATTATAAAGACTGATTCATCACAATGAGATATTTGCATGCTCAGTACACTGGTCTTTATGCCAGAAGTGTTTCTCTGTGACTCCCGTTTGAAAGTAGTCATTTGCCACTATGCTGCAGTACTCAAGAATTCCCATATAATACAAAGGACCTTTAAAAATGTAATATAGTCATTCCATATATAGCAGGATGTTGTTCTTTTAAATAGGAACTATGGAAGTCATAGCAAATGATGCCAAAGGCTAATCAAAATAACACTCTGAAGATAGAGAATGAGAATTTTAAAAAAATCTAGTTAACAGTGAAGAGCAAAATTCTCCTGTCAAATAAATATCTACACAACTGCAGAAAAAACTGACGTCACATTTTTAAGATTGATTCTAGCTCTTAAAATAATGGAAGTTTACCTAAGATGGAAGTTCTGAATATTCACATTTCTGTAAGGAGCAGTTTTCCTTTGACACCACAGCAGCAGCCCTTCTTTGGCAGAGGTCTCTGTAAAAGATACAAGGGAGTAAAAAAAAAGGAAACATTTTAAAAGAGCTCAAGTAATTCATTTCTTGTCATCTTAATTGTGGTTGGCCACCTGAAATTGATTGACGTAAGCCAACATTTATTCCTAAAAGATACTCATCTAAATGGACTAATGGGGCTTCATTAACATCCAGAGGTCAGTTAAGATTAGAGTCTCAGCCTGCACAGAAGTTCTGGGATGTTAGAAGTTGAAGGAATTATATTGGTTGGACAGCAGACTGTACATTGGAGAAAAATACCCAATAAAAAGATAATGCAAATACACATAAAAGATTGTGTTGGTGCCTACATGAAATATGCTTGTAGTCTCAATTCATTTGCTTATGGGGAGGTTTTAGAGCCAAAAAAATACCCTTTTTTATCTGAACCCTATGGGCATCTGAATGCATAAGTAAAGGTCAGAAATTATTAAATAAATCATTAGGTCATCATTTAATGGCCCACAAATTATGTGGGCAGAATAACATGCAGTCCTTGAAATTATTCTTTTGTTGAAAGTTGAAATTAGTTTCTAGAATTCTGGACTTTCAAAGCATAGGCTTGATTTAAAGAGTATTGTAACAATGCTTTTTGGAGCCAGTAACCAAGTAGAAGTTAAGAAAAAAAATTCTGAAACAGTAAGGAAAAAATGTGATAGAAAGAAGAGGGATATAATCAGAAATGCAAAGAATGTGACAAATAGACAGGACTAGAAAAGTAGGTTGGAAATAGAACCAAACACAAAGGGTACAGCATTAGTTTCAGGTGACTGAAGCTCAGAAACATGGTCATGTTTCTGTTTATGTAGCTGAGAGACATGACCAGAACTACTGCACCTAGAAAGATGGCTCAAGGAGAGTAAATAATTTTCCCTCCAGAAATTAATTCTGTCACCAGGTAGAGAGCTTACAGTACCACTTCCTGTGAAAAAAATTATTTTTAAAACACTCCTCTCACTTGTGCATAATTCATATAAACATGACTTTAAACAAATTTCTTAATTATTTAACTTTACTGTATTACTATTACCTTCCACTGAAATATCCTGAATAGCAAAACGAAGGATGATAGTCCAGATCATACCCAGTGTCATTTTCACATTGCCATCCACGATTTCTGAGGTGAAAAATAGATACAGTAATAGTATTTAGTTTTTTTCAAGGTCATATATAATATATAATACATAGAATATATATCTATAATGTATATAATATATAGTGTATAAATAATACATTCGAACTAGTAAATTAATTCTACTTCTACTGTAATTATTTATTCACAAAGAGTTCACCTGGATTCATCTTTCAACAAACTCATGCTTGTGCTACTCTGGCAGTAGGACTGAAAATTACTGAGGTTACGGTCAGTTCAGTCTTTCCATGATTAAAGGCTTCTCTCCAGGTAGTTGAAACAGTTTCATATCTTTACCTTTTAGGGTGACTTTTTAGAGAGAGCATGAAGGGAAACATTAAAAGTTTGAACAGTATCAGTATTGATGATTTTCAAATAGAACAGAATCAAAAAGCCCAAATTTTTAAGAAACTACAGGACACTAACAGTACTGTTTTTTAATAAAATGGTACTCAGAATTTCCCCTATAATATTTAAATATGTTTGAGAATTTACTTATAGTGTCAGCACAGACAAGACATGAAGAACAGCTCAAGAGACACAGTTCCTCCTGACACTGAGCTATGCAGTTTCCTGCCAAAACACAGCCACAAGGTTGTAATGCCTTACAGCTCTGAATCACACACACATTTATGTATCTTTAATATAAATAGGTTTTTTTCACCTCTGGGGTTTCAAGACTGTTTGAGACTACCTGTAACACAGCAGTCTTGGGAATCTCTGCCACAAGCCAGGTCAGAATCCACTGCTCTCACTTTGTAATTAAGCAATACCACTTCAATTTCTCAAGACCAAGAAATGTACTGCCAGACTACTTAAGTGTGATGGTAACATTAAATCGTTCTGGAAAGTAAGTCAAGAGTCTCTGAAAAACATAGTGAGACTATAAGGAGGCTCCAGCAGTGGGAAGGCAGGAGATAGGACAATGAGAGATGGGAGCTCCAGACTGACTTTCCAGTCACCTCCCGCCTTAAGAGCAGTGGAGCAGGGAAGGCAGCAGCTGCTCCCCTACTTGAAAGTCACCTCCAGCCCTTCTCAAAAAGTGGAGCAGCTGTGTCTGCCTGGGGGCCCACTGGTGTTCTGGGCAAGGAGCAGGAGGAACTTGCAGCAGGAGGAATTTTCTCAATTTAACATCAAATGCCAATAGAAGTGCCAGCAGAAAATGCAGTCGCTCTGCTACTTAAAAGTTTCCTGAATCCAGGGGCAACTTTTACAGAACAAAGCAGCTGCTGTCTGAGAGACTTGAGATAGATGTTAAATTGTACTAGGACGTGACCAAGCTGTCATTTGAACCTATGGAATTAACAAATGGGATAGAAAATATGTAACCCACCACTACCCTGTACTTATTTTGTTAGTGTGATAATTCATGTTTATATATGAATGGCTATTTTTCTACTTTCCCCTTTGGATCTTGCACTAATTTTCCAGAATTCCTACACCACTCTGCCTGCCTTCCATGCATACTGCCTTATTGAAAGACCTCAAATCTCTTCATATCTCAAAACTAAATCCTTTCAGACAAAAAAAGACCTAATGGCAATTACAGTATGTAGCTACTTCTTCTTCCCTCCTCTTGCGTCAAGAGCTTCACTATTTTGATCAGATATCTGATATGTATATACAGTAAAGACAAATTTCTTCAAATGTAAACTAAATGTGTTTAAATGCTCCAGAGGCATTACTGAACGTCAGGCAATCAATTCATAGATTTGCATAATCACTACATCGTTGTTTTGATTTACATATCCATATGTACACACACAGAGAATGAAAGAGCAAGAGAGGGAATTTTCAATGTTGTTCCTCAGGAGGATTTTCAAGGGTTTTGCCAGCTTTTGTTTCTCATTATCTACTGCTAGCATAAAAAAAAACGAAAACAAAAACAAAAAAAACCCCCACAACTCATATAAAGGACAAGGCAGAAAAATAAAGTTGCTAAAATATTAAAAAGTATCAGTGACAAAAAAGTATTGATCCATTCCTATAATTTTCCTTTACAGGTCAGTAGAAAACTTCATTAATTTTTTCATACTGCCTGTTTGCTCTGGCAGGAATATAATTCCTACCCCTCACATACCCAAAGCTACAGCTTTCTGAGGGCAGAAAGGAGAAAAGGGAAAGTGAGAGGGGAACAATAAAAACTGTCTAGGCAAAAAGTTAAGCAAAGCAGTGTGGCAAGTTCTCAAGGGTTTTAGTCCCATTTTTTTAATTCTGCTTTGGTTTTTTGGTTTTTTTTTTTTTTTTAATTCTAACCTAATTCTAACCTTCTTGTAGGAAATTCACAAATCATGTTGTCTTTAACATTTTTCCCACTCCCTAGAAAAGCAATACAGAAGTGTATCCAATTAACAGGATACTTGTCTTTTGTGGTTCTCCATATCTAGTTGATTTCATTCAGGATGCAATATCTTCCAAATGGAGTTACTGCACTTTTTTAAAACTTAAGGGAAAACTTCTAACTCCTGGACTGTGAATGGTTCATAAGGACTACTTTCACTGTTTTTTCTATTAGCTTTTTAACCCTCTGGTCTCATTTCATGACCAGTGGAAAAAGAGATTATCGACAAGACAGATCAGAGCAGACAAATATGGCTTCTGCTCAGCATCACAATTAAAAGTGCTCTGCTCTCTCCTCTCCGCAGACGGTCCAGAGAAGTCAGGCTCAGAACAATAAGTATGACTCTAAAGAATATCCCTGGACCCTTAAAAATACTAATTTTATTTTTGTACCGATGATCCTCAGGAATCACCATTTTGAGGCCCCATTTTAAATGCCAGTTGTTCCCTTGGGCCTACATGCTCTTCACCATTCAGTATGTCAGATAATAGAACATGATCCTCAGCAGACTTAGATACAAAACTTTCCTGCTTTGGGAATTAAAAAGTATTCCAAGCATCCATGTCACTCAGAGAATCCCCAAACAGATGGATGCAGACAAGCCCACATGCCCCATGCTCACACATGGGGCAGAGTTAAGGGGACTTGGGTAACAATATAAACTTAAGGAGACTGTGCTCTGCCTCCTTGCTGGCATTCACTCCAACCTACTGTAATGACTGCCCGGTCAACAATGCTGAAAAATGCAACAAAAGAAAAAAAGGGGTGGAGTGTGTTTTAAAAACAGATCAGATTGCTGATCCAGTCTCCAGCAGAGCTACAGCAACAGTTGTCAGCCCAAGTGAGAGGGCAGGGCTGTGAAGTGTGGGAGCAAGAATGCAGTTCCAGGGGGCACAGGGACTCTTTAAACACACACTGGTGCCAGAGGTCCCACACTGTGAAACCATACCCAGTCAGATGTGATACTGCATTGCTGCATCAGCACCACACTGGGCCTTAGGTAACAAATTTAGCAGAGGGGATGTAGTAAACTCAACAGGGCACTAAGCACGTCTGTGCCAGCACTGGCTTTGTGTTCAGCCTGTTTAGAGTGGGTGTGGAAGGCACATGAATCTCTCTGCTCCTGCCCACATGGGTGTAATCTAATGTGGGCATCAGGCCATACTTGGCATAGTGCAATGTCTTACAATGACAGGTTCCTCTCTGAACCTAAGCTATGACACTAGCTGTGAATTTTTCTCCCATGCCTCCATCCAAGAATTTAATTTATTTTTTAATGCTAATGAATTGATTTTTGCTTTTAATCCATTTTTGCTTCCATTTTACAGACAGAATTCCAGAAACAGGGAATAAAAGCTAAAAACATCACCTTTATCTCTTGGGTTACTAGAGATTAAGGTGATGTTACTGGCTGTTCCATACAAAAATAAATTCTGGCTGTATGGACAGTCAACTTGCAGCAAGTGGCTGAAAAGCTGGAAGAGGTTACTGCCCTTTGTTCCTGCCTCATTCCCAAAGAGAATTATCACAGAGCACCTACATCACAGAGCATCTGAACCCACACCAGTTGCTGCCAAGGAGAACAACAGGGTTAGTTTTAATGTTTTCAATGTCCAATCTGAGCTATCCCAGATGCTTTGCCTTCAGAAATTGCTCAAGTGCTGCTCCCCAGCCTGAGCACCGTGGCAGTACTGAGCAGCAATAAACAGGGCAAAATAAGGGAGATGGGGGTGCAGAGGGCCGGCTTGCTCCTTTCAGGAGCAGATATGAGCTAATGCATCTTGGTTTAAATATTCCAGCCTTGTGCAAACTGTGACCAGAAAGAACAGCTACTTTGCACAAGATACTCCTTTTGTTACACTGTTGGTTTTGGTTAGGAAGCCTCATAGTCTCCTGCATGACATGACAGAAACTATAATTCGTTTTCTCCACACTCAGTAATCTCAGCATTTCTTCATCAGCTATCAAACAGGCTTCTGTATTCTTAATTATCATTTCCACACATAAATTGTGTCTTCAGTACCCTCTGCTGTCCATTCAATGCCATGTCACTCTCAGAACAACCTTAACTGCAGAGGTTTAAGGTAGCAGCATATTTTTCCATCCCACTTCATTGAGTAGAGCAATGGGCCTGTACAACTGATGGAGGGAGCCAGGCACTCCTGAATTGCAGTAGAGCTCATCTGAGATCTGAAGTGCCTCTGGGAATTGCCTATTTCTCCTCGCTGAGTATATATTCCCAAAAAAAGGTCTCTGTTACGTGCCTAAAGGCATATGGTATGGCTTTGGACGCAGGTGACCCACCCAGTTCAGTCTCAAATAAATAAAGACTGAGTTCAAACAAATGCTTTGCCCGTGGAGCACATTTCTGGGGATTTGTGGTTTCTAGATCTAGAAACTGAACACATTTGGTGAATGATACTTGAGGAACCAAGTGGGCTAGATCAAACCATAGTGGGATCAATAAATGCTGACAGATCTCTCCATTATTTCCACAGATACCCTTATCCCACCTAATGAATATCCTGTTCCATCCACAATTACAGTAAGCTCCCTGGGATCAAGGCTTGGAAGCCAGTATGAGGATACATATAAGCCTGTAGAAATAAGCCTGGAGAAATCAGGAAACAGGAAGAAGAGGCTCATAAATCAATCTAAAAAGGCCTATCAATGTCAATAGAAATAAGAGTGCTGATCATACTCATACTGAGGTTACAGCCAAAATTTTGCTTTAAGGACATTTTAGAGTGTGGGGAAAAAAATGCCCAGAAAGCACATCATTAAGGCTATGTGTGGCTAGCACAGGTCTTTCCCGTGAGAACATCCTCCTGTGTTTTATAAACAAAGATAAAGTTTGGATGTTTTTGAAACAGTGTCTCAAGATTTGGACAGTTCAGGCCTGGCCAATCAGGCCTAGGGGGAGGTTTCTGACTGACCAATCTGGGTGACCTCTGAAAAGTCTATATATATTGAAATCAAAATAATAAATTTCCTCTTTCTTGTCACACCAAAAACTCGGGTCTTTTTCTCTGCTAGTGGCTCAACAGCGACAGCTATGGAATCAAAAATAATTGGGTATCATGCTAGCCACATCATTCTTCGTATTGTAATGGTTATGCAAACCATTATGTAAATATATTCATGAAGCAATGAGCTCTACACATACCTTTGTCATTTTTAAACAATTAATTGAATCTCCTAGGGAGGCACAGGTTCACTTGCAGTGAGAGCCTACCTTCTTTAGCTCAGTTTACATGTCCCAGAATCTAGCTAGCCAACCACATTTATACTTAGCTACCTGAACAACAGAACAATAAAAAAGCAATTACTTTAATAAATAGCATCCCACTCCAATTTCTTCATATGTTCAGTCTCTCCCCAGCTACCACAGTTTGTTTTGATCACTCCCTTAACTCTACATCTGAATTTTAGAAACTCAGCTGCAGAAAATCCCATAATAAAATGGGACTAGGTTCCAGCCACTCAGTAGTGATATCAGCCTTTGTCTTGTCTGAATAATATCTCCTAAAGACCCCAGATTGTATAAAGCACACACAGGAATCCAACCTGGTTTCTAAAGGAGTTCCATATTTTTAATAAAGTGTGAGAAAAACAGAATGTTCTGTAAGAAAAAGTCATTGTCTGAACACCCACTGAAACACAGACAATTCAAATTAACCTTGGAGACAAAATAATCTTAGTGCTCATTTATTCCCCAATCCCTCTCCAACGGTCCACAAATTTCCACCTCTTGTCCTTTCACAGATATAGTTCAGCAATCAATATTAAGGGATTTTTGAGGCACCCATATATAGAGAACAGTGCACATAATGTGGCCAAGGGTCTCCATCAGACTTCTTTGTAAAGTGACCGAAGTAAGATGCACTGCCAAGATCTGTCACATACCTTCTGCACCAATTGACACAAGTTTCACTCCTTTGCTGGCGATGTAATCCAGAGCTTTGTTGACATTGGCAATTTTATGGAAGCGCATCTTCCCTCTGTCTGGCTTTGGTAGCCTTTCCCCTGCAGAATAACAAATTTGATGTGTTTATTGTTACATACACCTTGCTATAGGCATACAAGTGATTAGAAATCAAGAATGGACATGCCCTAACACTGCCTAAAAGTTAGAAGTTATTTTAACAGGTATTTTTCTGAAAGAATGCCAAAGGGACTTGAACAAAACCCTGAAAAGAAAATTCAAATGTTGGAGCATCTGACTTTGATTTTTCTGATATAGCAGTAAAACCAGAGTAAAATTTTTGGTTGCCCTAAATATCTGGAAGATATGTGCACTTCCTGCTACTCAGCTTCTGGTTCATTGCTACTGTCTGTTACAGTAGCTGAATATTAAGAAGGCAGAATGTTCTCAGGGCTCATCATCCTTATCTGCCTGACAGTAAAGAGAGGCTGGATTCTATCCAGCAGATCCTTCCACATCTGACTGAGAAGAATGGCTTTTAACAACCTTATCCAGCACAGCAGAGCAGCTCACTTCAGGGCATAGGGTTGATGTGTTTGAACAAACTTAACTTTACAAATGATCACAAGGAATGATAATTTCTAAAAAAGATTCTCCATTTCATGACGAATGATCATTTGAAGAATTTCTTTCTAGACTAAAATCTCCAGCAAAAATCTAAACTGTCTTGTGTGTTTGTGGCTTGAGCTATTCCCTTCCCATTGAGGGGCATTCTGATCTTACCCTGGAGATTGCCCCCATGAAAAATGCATAACAAAGGTGACATAGTGAGTTTACATCAGTTAGCAAAAGAAGTTATTGGATGTTCCACTCTTTTGAAAAATGAGACCTCTTACTTGTGACTGCATATTAATCTAGGTTCGCTTTAGGCACTCACTTTTGAAAGCACTGGTCCATTCTATAAAGTCGTTAAAAGCAAAGCAAAACATTAATGGTAAAAGCAGAATAAAATGAATTTGTAACCTAACTGTAAAGGTTTTTTAATTGTTAGGGGCTCAGACAAGGTCCTCAATGATTTGGTTTGTCCAGCAACACTGTGGTGTCAGTGATACACCCCAATATACTGTGATATCCTGGAACAGAAGTACAAATTATAACATTTTGGAGACAAGGAAAAAGCAGAGCTTTTTTTCCCCCTCCCTTTTGCTTTACAATGTGTTTCATCACTCACTTTTCAGTCTGCTTAGAGTTTGTGTTCACTGTTTTGAATCATTAACAATTTTAGTTCTTTTAAGAGTGCTGCAGTTAGTGTGCTGTAAATACATAGAAAACTTGATTTTAGCTAACCTGAGATAACTTCCAAGAGGAGCATCAGTTTGAGGCCATTTCTAAAGTCCTCCTCAATGTTCTCAATCTGTGTGCCTGCTTTCCTGAGGTGGGAATTGCACCAGGCTGTAAATGTCTGTAACAGCAATTAAAAAAAAAATTATCAACAAGGCATTTTCCAAACAACTGATAAGATAACAATGAGTAAAGATAACAGCGAGTAAAAACTGCATCTCAGATTGGGATGTCCAACTCCCATACATTCTATACATATTGCCAAGTACAAAATTCTTATCCCAGATGTTCACAAAGATGCAAAGGATTTATTGAATAGAAGCAATTTTGTGCTAGATTCTGGTTGCAAATGCATCTCCAGACAAAATTTCTACTCATAAAAGCAAAATTTGCACACAAATGCAGATACTTCAGTTTACAGGGGAAAAAATGATCACAAAAACAACCATGAATATTCTTCTGTCCATAGAGAATAACCTTTGCTTTTACTTGTAAAGGTGAAAAGCAGGACTTATTCCACATTGGAGAGGTCATGTACATGTTACCTCCTGCATGAAAGAAGTCAAAACATGGGGTACTGTAAAACTTAGTAGTTAAATTAGTCTGGATTTAAATATCCATTATTTCTCTCAGCCTTCTGACAAATTGTCCTTGTTTTTCAGTGTCTATTAAGACATATAAAGCAAGTTTGTACATACTAGGAATTTTAGCAGGTGTTTTACTCTAGTTACATAACAAAGCCATTGTTACTAAATATTTTTAGTAAGTTAGACTTCAGGTACTTAGAATTGCCAGACATTTGGAATTTCCCTTCTTTTGCTATTTCAAATTTTCAGAGTTTTAAAAACATTTAATTCAAATAGTTAAAAAAGATAAAATATATCCCAATTGTCAGTATGAAATTCCCTTTGGCCTTCTTTATTCTTGTCTGCTTCTTTAGACTATTTAATTTCTGATCTCTCAGAAACAGAATAAGGGAGGCCAGTAGGTTAAGACAAAAATCTTCCCTGGAATTGAATTCTGTAAATTCTAGACAGATTTGATACCTTAGGAAGACATGGACTGAATTTTCCTGTATGGTCTCTTCTTAAAAATGCAACTTTTTGATAAAGAATAACATTTTGGGTTTGACTCAATTTATGTGAACAACTGATGTGCAGCTTACTGGGCTCTTTTCTCGGCTCTCCTACACTGACAAGGAATAGCTTCCTAAATTTTAGTTTTATCATTTTCACCTATTGAATTGAAAGGAAGCAAGAAGTGCTATGGATATGGCAGAGCTGTGCAGTGAAATCCCTAATTCTGAACACCCAGAAAAAAGAGGAGAGAGAAGAAAATATTGGAAGTGGTTCTGGGCAGGGATTCTGTTGACCTGCAGAGGATGCAGACATTTATTTTAATAAAAGGATGTTAGCCTCCATTCAGGAAGGCAGAACATTCCTCATGTTAAGGTAACTGGCTTTCGCAAGTTCAGGAGAGACCTGAAACCAGAGCATACTAATCCTCACTAATACAGATCCTAGGCATCTCCACCCTCAGGGCACAACATGATGGAGGTTTAGGATGGCATTTGGTTTGGATCATTATAGGGTTAGGATCTAGTTTATAAGACTAATATGTCTGCCTCAAGCAGTATCTTGTTCTGGTGATACGTATCTAGAAAGGCTTAGCACCACATTAAGTCATTTACAAACATTAAAAAATATTACAAGCACCCTGGAAGAAA
The DNA here is from genome assembly GCF_008360975.1 of Lichenostomus cassidix. Classification (NCBI taxonomy): domain Eukaryota; kingdom Metazoa; phylum Chordata; class Aves; order Passeriformes; family Meliphagidae; genus Lichenostomus; species Lichenostomus cassidix. The sequence continues at coordinate 43,681,599 of NC_139483.1, read as the reverse complement.
TAATACTATGGCAATACAGAAAAAAAAGCTGAAAGCACTCAAGGGTAAATGCACATGAACCTTGCATGGCAGTTTGGCAATAAATATTAGAAAGCAAATCTTGTAAATAAATGAGCCTTTAATGAATTAAGTTTAAGTGATGGACATGTGCTTATCTCCAGATGCTACTGGAGTTCGTAGAACTGTTCCAAGCACACTATACTAAACTCATAGAAGATCTGGGAGAAAAACCTCGGCCATTTCCATCTCTTCTTTTAGATATTTATTGTAAATGTTCACCTTGTACCACTCAAATAAATGAGTTTTCCTCATGTTTCATTTAATTAAGAGTTTAATGGCAACAACCCCAGCAGATGAAAAGTCTCAAAAATACAGATCTGATTCCTACTGTGAAGAAGGCTACTTCTCAGTTTCTTAAGAAGGAATGGATTCTGGAACTTCTTAGCTTATATAAATATACATATATATGAATCAACTTACTTGATGCTGCACTGCTAGACACAAAAGATAAGTATTATCCAAAGATCACAAAGTTTTCAAATAATTTAAATCGTTTCTCATGAAAATAGACATTTTTATGGTGCAGAATTTGCTGAGAGACAAAGTTTTCTCATCTCATTCATTCTATGCAGACACTAAGCAGCCAATATTGCTGTGAAATAGACAAGGAAAAGATGCTGCTACTGCTCAGTCAAGCTGTTTTCAAGAAATAGTTTGATGACAGTGGTTTTATGATCTGCTTTTTTATATTTGCAGGTTATTTAAGACTCTTTCCAGTAGTATTGGCATTTGTAGCACTCTGAAGGATAAACTTGGAATTACCACAAGGCCTCCATTCATGAGATAACAAGTTCTAGTGAAGCACTCTGCTGTGATTGGAGCCTTTATTTAGACCATCTGTATCTAGATAGTTTTGATTATCTTCTATATCTCGAATAAGAGAACTACATCTTTTATTTAAACTACAGTTTCTCAGAGCTTTCAGTGTTTTATCAGTGCCCTAGGCCATAAAATGGCGTGAGCTATCCGTCCCTTTCCGAATGGAAATGCCACTGCAGTACTTCACAGCAGACTCTTGGTATGTGGCTTCACAGCCTGGGACCTTCCAAACTAACTGATCCTTCCTAGGAGTAAACATGGTCATAGGAATGACACTTAGGGAGGTGTTAACTGTGTTTCAGTGATGCAATTCATTAGTGACTGCATGAAGGCTCCTGCAAAACATAACTTGCAAATTTAACAGTTTCCTCAAGCCACACTTTATTTAACCCTCAACCATGTATTCTTATTGGGATACCACTTGTCACTGCTTTGGCTTTAACTAACAATTCTATTCATAGTTATTGAGAAACAATTCAAAGCACATTCAAGTCCTAGAGATCAAGATACAGCCAGCATATAGTACCCTGGAAATTTGTAATCCACTGGGATTTAAAAGCTATTAAATGACTTAGACAAAGCAAATTCCTTTTTCTGCTGAGCTGTACAGAACATTTCAGAGTATAAGATTTCCCAGAGAAACAAGGCAGAACTGAAGGCACAAAACTGAATACCAGGAAAGATACATATAAGTGTCTAGAAATCTAGACATTTCTTTTTGGAATTTTTTTACCATACATGACTCTACAAATTGAAAAGACAAATAAATAAAAATTTCTCCTTTCCAAGTTTGTAACCACAAAAGGAAGTTTGCTAGCATTCCTAGATGAGTGACCCCAGAAGAGGGGATGCAGAGCAGGAAGCCAAACAATTTGCAATCCCACAGGTGAATGTTCTCTTAATGCACCATTAATTGTCTACTGCTGTCACAGGTCTATTTTGGAAACACTAACTCCAGGAAAGAGGATGCAGTTTATGTTCTATGCCCACTTAGCCTCCTTGTGAAGAGTGCCAATAGCATATTCTCCATAATTCAGATTCGCAGATCTGTGATGGCAAAGTGTATACCCACAGAAAAAAAAAAATCCCTTACCTGGTAATTTACTCAGGCCACTTAATTTTACAAGCCTCTGACAAGTAGAATTGCAACCAAGGGGCAGAAAAAGAAGGTATCCCTAATTAATTATGAATCAACTGCAGATAGTGCCAAAAAAAGAACAGGGTATGCCCACTTTGAGTAAGTATTTTTATACAGGCACAATGAAGGACATGCTTTGCTGTGAAAAATTGTGTCTTTGAGATCTGAATTGTCCTACACTTCTGAGAAAGCCCACATGTCCTTTTTATGTGAGTGTAACAATAACTTACTTTTGATAGTGGTTCAAAGCCAGCAAACAAGATGCTATGATAACAAGTTTCACATGTGCATGTGATAATATGGATAAAGAGGATTGAGAAAGCACCAGCCACCACACTCTCCAGTACCCTTACCCACTGGTATGTCAAGACAACTTGTTCCACCTCCTGAAGATGCAAAGTAAATTACTAGTTTGGCACCGACAGTGAGTCCATAATAAACATCACTAAAGCAACAGCATAATTTGGGTGCACAGGAGATACACTCCACAAGTTCAGAAAGATTTATTTGCTTGCACTCAGTATTGAAATTGAGAAGTGGATCCAGCCTAATGAAGCACAGGGGACCTGTATCCTATTTAATATATAAATCTCATATCAAGGCTAACTCTGCCTTTCACTCGTCCAACTCAAATCAATTTCTGTCTGCTATAATATTTGTAAGTGTTCAAAACTAATATTTATTTCAAAAGCCATGTGTCTGCTTGTCTGCACCCCTACCAGTAGCCCAAGAAAGGCTACATGCTCACAGGAGTCATTTGGTTTTGCTTGAATTGGAAATTTAATATTTTCTGCTAAGGAAAACAAGCACAACTTATTTTACGTGGACCTTAAATTCTAATAACCAGAGCAGGAGAACACACCTGACTAAAATTAACTTCAAATACAAACTTTCAATATATTTGGTTATATACATATGAATCCTTTCAGTCTGGTAGAGTTGATTCTTGAAACTGCTTTACACCCCTACTTCTAAAAGGCTTTTCCTCTCTCTTTGTGTTAGCTGAGGGTCTTTATTACTTGTAGGCTAAATGGGATGCAGTGATTCACTCTGTAATTATACAGAACATTACTGGGCTCTGAGTGCGTGGCAAGGGTGTTACAGAAGGAGCCCTGCCAGAACATTCCCAGTAGGCCAGACTGAGGTTTCCCCTTGAAGAATTTCCCATCTGTCTGTTGTCCATGTTTTAAAATATAAGTTGTGAGCCTGCAACATGATCTCCTAGCTCCTGTGTCCACATCGTGTTCTGATGGCTGCAGAATCAGGGGTTTTCTCTGGGCTTAGGATACAGTCTGTGCTGGCCCTAGTTCTCTCAACTGTTTATTCTGTTCCCAAAAGAAGAGGCTGGAAGATGAAACACAGCAGAAAATTGCACAGAATTTTTAAACTAGCTTGATGTAAACCAATGACTACACATGGCATTTTTCAGCTGTCTCTAGGACATCTAGATCAGCTATACTTGTATACATGCATGAGTATATTTTTATTAATTGAAAATAAATACAATCTTACATTTTAGTTGTTGGGTAGAATTATTATTAACTGTTCCCTTGCTCTTCTTTTCCCTTGCAGTGGAAACCTAAATGTATTGGCACATGTTAGTTAAATAACTGGAATAACTATAACAGAGAGAGGGTTCACCAGTACAACAGGATCACACCAGAACATCAGGAAGCAAAGCAGGATTTTAACACCAAATGTACCAGAGAACAGCAACAACTCAAGTGAAGCAGAGTGAAAGCACAGTGAAGGATGAAATGAAGGCTAAGGTAAGGGAAATGTTTAGCATATTCCAAAAGTTTATGAAAAGGAAACCCTCAAATCACAGGCACTATGTCCAAACCAAATTCCTGGGAACAACAGAAAGGATAAGCACAGAACAATATCACAATGGAAGTGAGTAGAAGCTTCATCACAAGGACCCCAAATCCAAAGCTGGGGAAAGCCCTTCCTGCTCCAGCACACCCATCCATATAACTGAGCAGATGGTGTCAGAGATGATATGTCGGCATATGCTGCACTGTCAGCAGATCTGCTCTACTAACTCAGGAACTTCCCAGTCCCTTAGTTTTATCACTCACAGGAGAAGTCACCAAAGGGATGCATTCATCACACAGGACTTTGCACATGTCTTACTGGCACTCTGCATTTTGCTTGCATGGAAGAGCCTGGGGAGACCTCAGTCCTTGCAAAGCAGGTGGCCTAATCCCACGTGAGTCTAGGGTTTCCTGTAAAACATGCAACTCCCTCCAGTACTGAATGACTGCACGTCTGTTTTACAGTGCTCACTATTACCAAAAAAACCCCAGAGCACGTAAATATCCCTTGAAGAATCATTCAGCAAGGCTCAACCCCTAGAAATGTCAAGATTACTAAGCCTTTTGTTACAAAGGGAGTGACATTGGTTCTTTCTTTCAGATGAGACAACAGAGAAAGTTTATGCTGTTCCTGTGGTCTAAACTGGAAAAAACTCAGGAGGTAGCAAATTGCATGGAAAATTTAGTATGGGTCACTGCCTGCCCTATCCTCACCTCAGCCTTTTTTTCTTAAGAAAAGAACAGGAAAGAAAGGAAGGAAGCTGAGAGGTTTCACGAGGTCTTTGAAGAGGCTAAAGCAGTTAAAGTATTGCAAAATTTGTTAGGAGCAGGCGGATATCTTTATTGGATCACCTGAGATAGGTGGAAAAGACAGACATTTTAGGCACATAAGCCCATCTTTACATGCAAGAGAGAAGCCTAAGTCTTAAGCATGAAAATTTAGGTAAATCTTCAGACAACTCAGGGCTTTGATGAACTGTGGATGTAATGAATGCTCCAACAACTCTATTCCCTGAAAGAAGTCCCTTCCTTTTTCAGAACTGTTGATGACACCCATATGAGAAAGCTTTACAAGCATCTGTAAAATCCAACTATGTGACATCTCAAAATACATGCAGTACCATAGGATTGTCAATAGTACAATAGATTATTTTTTCAATTTAAAATAATTCTGTCTATTCCAAATGTATTTTCAAACAAAAACATGGATATTTTAGAAGTATGAACATATGCAATATTAAAAATCCTATTTGAAACTAAAAGGTACTCAGGATCTGTAGGAAAATGCTGGTCTAAATATTTTAATTTTTGGGATTTCAAGCATTATGCAAATCAGAGAAACCTGCTCAGAAAAATAACACAGAAATAAAAGAGGTAGGGATCCAGCAAAACCTAAAAGCATGGGTATGGTTTCACCTTGCATTTTAAAAATAGTATGATATCTTTACCCATTCTTATCTTTACAACTGCAACCTACCCAATTTGGTAAAGTGAAGGAATTAGAAAGACAAAGGAACTGTCAGGGAAAAAATCCACTTTGCCCTTTTCTGATGTGTTCTCTGAATTCTGAATATTTTTTAACAGACTCCTATTACTAAGCAGAATGATCTGTGGCAAATTTACATATGGTAATTTTAATAAAAAAGGGAGAAACACAATCTTATAGGCAATAAGAAGTCTGGCATATTTTGTTTATATTAAAGTGGGAAACTAGGCAAGCAAGCATCAACTTTTGCTAAATTAAATAGTATATTAAAAATTAAACTTCCAAGGACAAGCAAGCAAAAACTTATGAAGTACTACAGTTCTAAACCTGCATTTAGGTACATACATGTCCACTGGTCATGATTTTGTCTATCTAAACTGTAGCCATTAGTCATAGTTCCACTGGTTAAGCCAGAGAATTTTAAAGGTCCCCCACCAAGACCCTACAGGAGCACTTCTCTCTTTTGTCATGTACCTAAGTTGGCTGCAATAGCAGCCAGCTATTTATCAAAGAGCAAAACTAAACACAAAACCACAGAGGAAAAAAATAGTGTGTTTAGCAAGTCAGAGGGTTTATTCCTACTAACAGTGAGTAGTGGCCCACTCTAAGTGGAAGGGTTTATTAAGCAGACTTCTGTAAGAATCTGCCCTGAAGCATTACCGACACTACACTTACTCAATTAGATGAAAGAACTTATCACATTTGAGTAAGACAGCAAAACCATGAGTCTGTAAGCATGTTTCATGGCAGAGTTACAATCCAAACTAATCTTAACAAATCAGTGAAATAATTTGAAGAAAGCCAGATTCAGACTAGCAAGAAGTCTCAGTTCTACCAATCATACTTTTTATGATTTTCATGGAAGATTCCTATCCTAACTGACATCTACACTGCAGCCTTGAAAAGGGATAATAGCAAGAAGACTCTTTTTCCTGCCAGACTGTGTGTCTGAGAAGCCTAAAATGTAGGTATATAAGTGATCCAAAGTCTACAAAATAAGAAGTCACTCAGCAGAAAACAACTCCCTTGTGTAGGAATCCAAGCATTTGGCATGCAACAGATAGCTGTAAATTTTGTTTCTTTCAGGGTGTTCTTTCCATGGTGATCCCCACTTCCCTCTTCTATTTTCATATGACCCTTTAATTTCCCTTAGCAAAAAGAAATCTAATATTGGAAATTTGTCAGTGATATTGGAGAAAAAGAAAAGAAGATGGTAAAGACAGAGAATAATAATGAAACAAAGCTGAAGAAATAGAGGATCGAAAGAGTGTCAAAGTCAATAGGCAGAAGAGTGTTCATGGGAAGCTAAATAAACCAAAATAAAAAGAAAGTGGATTCCATGACCTGTTCTATGGGTATGGACATTTCCTGAGGTCTGTATTATCATCCTTGTGATAATGCATCTCTGACACTTGTGTTTTCTCCTCAGCTTTGCAACAGCCTTTAAGACATTTAAGACAGGAATTTTAAAAATGTTTTTACTGCCCTAAATGCTGAGCAAATTATGACCAATGATTCCCCATAAGGGACTGTAATCCTTTAACAACAATGGGAGCAAATGTGAGCCATAGCTGAATGCTTTTCCCTGTCCCACTTCTGTATTCAAAGATAATAAGAATAATAAAACCTTCATATTCCACAGCACTGTTGTGGGGGGAAATCGACCATTGTATTTGAGATGCTCAAACACTACCCTGAAAAAAAGCCCAAGGAAGAAGAGTAGCAAGAGAGTTTAGAAAGTTGACAAAACTATAAATATCTTGTAAAGAACTGTGAAAAAATGAATCAAAACCAGAACCTACTGTGAACAGATGGAAAATAATACATAACAACCACCAACATCTTCAGTATGTGTTCTCTGTCATTCACAGTTAATTCTGCATCTGAAAACCAAATCTAGCTGTTTAGTATAAACCAGTAACCCACTACTGTAAATCTGGTTACATGCTAGTTATCCTTCCCTGCTTAAACTCTTAGTGAATTATGAAGTGTGCCAGCCCCTTCAGTATGGAGAAAGAAGTGGCTCAGGGAGCTGTTAAGAATAGCAATGACTGTGGGTAACCCCACAGATGCAATCTGAGAAAGCATTTTCACATACAGAAATTTTTTTAGCTTTAACCTCTGGGATGAAAAGTCACTGTCCCTACCTCTCACTAATAAGGTCAGTTTTGGGCACCTCCAATGAAGCTGCCATTTCTGGTGGTTTAAGTGATGGGGACACCTGTCCCCTAGAGAGCTAAACTGAGCATACAACTCACCTCATAGATATTACCAAACAGTCTGCATGTGTTAGCAACCTTGTCACTTACTCACCTGGCCTGGGTTCAAAACACTGACCTAAAAGTGAAAGGTTCCCGTCAGCCATGCACTCCCAACCAATAAATTAAAAGTCCATTTTCAGCACAAGGTTATCTTTCATCATGAGCTGGGGTGTAGGACCTATTAGAATATTCCACTCAGAAGGCTTTGCAATACTGAGACTTTTAATTAATAATGTCACCACCTTGCTAAGCAGCGCAAGTCAGCTTTCTCTTGGATGTGAATTACTATTTTTGCAGTATAGTTTGTTCATTCATATCATATGCATGAATCCTTGGAAAAAGATGGTCCCTAATAGCATCCAGGCAATACTCTATGAGAATCCTTTGTCCAAATGCACACATCCAGCTGCATTTTGGCAGCCCTGGATAATTCATACTAGCTTGGTCGAGTAATGGGGAGCAATCCCTTGCTGTTTATAATGCTCTTACCTCTTCATTTTCCCTTCTACTTCAGTAACAATACGCATGACAACATTGACATTCACACAAAAATCTTGTGAGGACTGTGATTTCTTTGCCTTTTTGTAAAACAACAGGTATGTTAATACCTCATCACAACAGAACTAATACCTCTGGATTTTGGATTACATACCATTATTCAATGCACATTCTCAAAGTCGAAGATTAGCACTAGAGAATGGTAAATAATGGTATAGTCTGTGAAGTAAACAAAGTTCTCAAATTACTAACAAATTTCAAAGTTATAATAGCCCCCATATTAAATTGCATTCTCCAAATGAGAGTGAAAAGACAGACTGTGAGTAATGACTCAATGTTTGAGTTTATGCTATTCCACAGCTTTTTTGTACAACTTCTTTCAAGCTATAAAACTGCTTTACATATTCAAAATCTTTATTTGACAGGAGAGGTGAAATATAAATACATTCCATGGACTGAGACCTTTAAATGCAGAGTCAGAAGGACTCTGTTCATCTTTACAATAGAGTGTATTTCACAGGCTCATGCACATTTTGAAAACTTAAAATGCTGTAGCACATGAAGGAACTTGTATTTCATAATCCTCAAAAAACAAATATTGGTGAAAAAATCATCTGTGAATCAAGTATATTCAGAATACAGTTCTTAAATGGCAGTAAAGCTTTAAAAATAAAACCAAACACAAACAAAAAAAAAAGGAATCAATGGAACAACATAAATGCAAAGTTTTGAATAATCTATTCTTGGTCAATTGCTTTTGTTCTCTTTTCTTTTCAGATGTTGATTTTGTATTTCCCTCAAAGGAAAAGTTTATGAACATGCTGATCTCTTTAAATTGGCCATATTGTTTCTAGCATTCAATAACTAAACAATTAACAGATCATGGGAGACTTTTTTTTTATTACATGCAGCACTGCCGAATTTTGCCCTTCAAAACATCTCCTGCTGACACCTGCAGAAATAGAGATGCATCACCCACAAGGACCTGTGCCTTTCTGACAGAACCAGGGTACTCCTACAGAGCATGTCAGGGAGCTCACAGCATCCAAACTGAACCTCTGAGGACTGCCAGCTATTTGCATGGCACAACAGTATTTTCCTCTAAGAGGGTAAGCTAACTTTAGAGCATCCTAACCAAATATCCTCTGCTCCAATACACTGCACTTTGCAGAGCTTGCATGTGCACTCTATAAACAAGTATGCCTGACATTACAACCTGAGGTAGTGTAGCTACTAACATCTTACACAGCATTCCGATCACTTTACGCCACAGAACCTTACAGTGCATACCTAGAAATAAATTAGTTCTTGCCCAGTTGTCAGGGCATTAAAATAGATTTGCCACTACACTGCACAGAGTTTAGTGCAGCAAAGAAATGCACACATTTTTATAAGGGTTTTAATGGATTCTGTCACCCATGTACAAGAGTTCATCTTTGCATTTTTACAGAGGTACATATTCATATCTCATAAAGTGCTGCCCAAACACCCCTCCCCAACAGTCAGGTAGGGAACTAAGCAGAGAGCTTGCAGAGCATAAAGTGTGTAGGTTCTGTAAGAAACTCCAGAGTACCGATGCATGCTCCCAAATACCTCTTTTACCCTCTCTCTTGCTCTCTACAACACTTTTAGATACAGATCTTGGGTGCAAAAATTTAAGACAACTCCTGATACTTTCGTGGGCATACTCATTTAATGGAACAGAGACCTATTTGCATTCTGCTGCTTTCTGGATCACTTTTGAGCAAAGTGACATTTGGGAGGTCTCACTTTAAGTGCTAGTTAGACAAAGAGCTATATGTAAGCAGCTGTATTTTTTGGATCTAAGTATTGAAAAACCAAGAAACAAAAGGATGGGAAAAGGTATTTCATATGTCACGGGACCAAAATATCCAACACAAAGTTGAAATGTGGTAGGGTAAAAAGAAATTCACCCATTTCTAAATAGCTCAGAATGAGTTAATTGTGGAGCACCCCCTTTCCTGCATTTCTGCTTCACAGGAGTATCAACAAACTAGAAAACCTTTTCAGAAAAAGATTTACATTAAAAATGCCAACAGGTTTGGAGGGAACTGTTTCAGCAATGACAAAATATCTGAGATCAGCCATTTTACTGTTTTCTCTCTCTGTCTATATTTTTTTCCAATTGTCCACTTCTTCACTATTACAGAAGAAAAGAATAATCTCTGTTACATTTGCCTCTCCGTGTGGGGAGTTAAAAATGAAGCCTAGGTAATCCAAAAAGAGATATTGTGGTGGATCTGCAAGGGAGAAATCTGCAGGTGTGTTTTAAAGGGGAAGTCAATGCCCCTCATACTGCCTGGGGCTGTCCCTCAAGTATGTCAAACAAAGACAATGCATTACCACTGCCCTGTAAGTGTCAAATGAACCTTCTTAACAAAGAGATAGGAACTCCCATTATTTCCAGTCTCAGGTTCTTCTTCCACCAGCTGTACCCTACAGTGCTCCTCCTGGTTTCCCAAGAGCTCATGAACTATCAGAGATAGCATTGGCTAACAGTTTTGTTTCAGCAGATGCATATTTAAATGGCCAAATACTATTTAGGATGAGATGAAAGAAGCATTCACACATTACAGTATGGAAGGAACTAAAGGTATGCCCTCTGGAAATAGAAGGATTAATTAAAGTAGGCTAATCCAGGATTTAGTTGACTGGATTTCCAAATGTCTTTCCCTTGCTTTCTCTGTTGATTTTCTTCACCATGCTATCTTTATCCAGTAATTATATACTACATTGCCAGGTGAGTAAGTAAATCTATTACAAATTGGTCAGGGTGGGATAAAACTATGTTTCTATCCAATTTAGCAACATTCTTTAAAGCACTTCCATAATCATAAAAGCAGGTCTTCTGACAGACACTGGAAGTTTTTTCAATTTTACACTCACCAAAACACACATCCTTAAGTCCCTAAGACAAATAAATTATGGGAAAATTTGTCAATAGTCAGATCCTAAAATATTTACACAGTAAATGTTGTCTTTGCACTGTGTTATGCAGTACAGTTGAAGATATCTAGTTCACTTCTAATCTAAACTAAGGTTTCAGTTGAGATTCTTATAGAGAAAGAAAAACTTCACACATTAATTCCAAATTATGCAACAAAAGGCTACTCTGTGGCATATATGCCACATTAGTCAATGCAGTATTTCTCAATACACAAAGCATATCATCTGTCCATGTGAATTACTTCATTATTGTAACTGATGACTAAAAAAATCCATTTTTATTTCATACTTATTTTAAGAAACTGATTCTCAAAGAACTGAGTTATTTCATTATCTATAGAATAACATTTCATAAAACATTTAAAATACCCTGTCAGCCAGCAGACATTTAGAAAAATTTCAGAGTTCCTAAATAATATTTAGTGAGGCTCGGGTTCCTAAATTACTGGTCTTTTCTTTAAACCAGAATAAATAGCAAAACATTAGTCAGGATCTTTGGATGACTTGATTATATATGAATAAGAAATTTAACTAAGTAACCTATTCTCAAGCACTTAACTAAGAATAGATGGGTAAATAAACAATGATGACTGTAACTGCTGGAAGCATAAAGAACAGTTTTAGACAGCTCAGTGTTTGTGATAAGAAAACTGCTTCATCAATTAAATAAACAGTTCTTTGTTTATAGCATATCTCTTCTCAACAGGAGCCATGCTGGGACCTGTGCTCAGTCAAGGAAATGAAGGAAATGAAGGCTATAGACAAAAGGAAAGAAAGCCAACTTCAGCCTCATTTATGGTGTTTTTCTTGTCTTTTAATATTAATGCCAGATGGATGATAAGTGCATAATACATAATATGTGTATGCACAGATACAGCTGCTTGTAGGGCTGCACTGCAAACTACATTACTGAAATGATTAAGGATTAAGAAGTATTAAGAAGAGGGAGGGTTGCCTCAAATTTCTTCCATGATCTGGTATATGGCAGAAGATCATTGCACCAGCAAGTGAAGGGAACTGGAAGTCTATGGATAGTAGTAGAGTCAAAGATGGTCAGCTACTGTGCTGAAGAAAACGTGTGGTGGAACTACTCTCCAGAACAGAGCTGGAGATGAGCTTGGACTACAGAGGTTTTCATTGCCCAAAGGAACTTCTCTAGGTGAAATAATACTCCAGAGTTACACAATCATTTATACTTGGGTGTTTGGGGTTTTTTGCTTTTTTTAAATTTGAATTTAATGCAGATGGGTACCAGTTTCCTCCACATTAAAGAGTGCAATGTCTTAAGTCTTGCAGCAGTGAAAAGCTACGCTGGTGCCAAGGTTAAATATAAAACGGGGTTAAAAAAGAAATCACTTAATGCTAGATGGTTAAGCCTTTCTGTGACTGCCAAAATAGCAGGCTGATTTTCAAAGGTGCAAAATAGACAGAAGTTCCTCCTGACGTCAGTGGAAATGCCTGGGTGTTCAACACCTATAAAAAATATGAGTGTTTCCTTAGATGCTTAAGGAATAATCATGGATGCTAATTTTAGCCTGGGGTAGTCACTTTCCACAGACTCCTGCTATGGTAGTGGGGGTGAGCAAGGCTTTTCTGGGGGGGCAGTTAAGATTAGAATCTGTCTGCTCTAAATTAAGTTCTGCGAGTTACCAAAATAATGGATGGTTGGACTTCTTTAAATTACAAGTTTTTTGAAGAGAAATAAAAACAAACATCAGATTTGAAGTTGAAGAAATTCTGGCAGTTCAGAGCAGTTGGGAGGAAGCATTTAAATTAAATAGAAAATCTTGGTCACATCAGTACAGTAAACAGTGAGCACTTCCATCTGCAAAGCCAGCACATAGAGATTACAACCACTGTTTTGAAGATGAAGACATGGACAAAGCAATGTGTCCTTCTAATTCAAAAGCAGGGGAAACTAGGACCAGACATAGAAGCAGCAGTGCCCATTCTTGCACTTATGACATAAATTTAGGACTTATTTTCTCCCCTGTGTGCACACAGAAATTTTAGGTCCAAATATAGAAACTAACTTAAAATCAGCCAGACAGCTGTCACTTTCTGCTTCCCTCTGGACAGGCCTTCAAAAGTGTGAAGTGTATTTCTACAAGCTACCATTTTAAGTAGGAGACACCTTCATAAAAGGAGATCACTGCATTTCAAAGTCTTCTGCCTCTGTCTCTTCCTGCAAAGCAGTAACACCTGCCCTGTAAGCCTTTCACACCACTGGTTTGAGGATTACTGAGACCACACTGTCTTGATCTGCACAGTATTCCTTGTACTAATGGCAGGAAGAGCTACTACAGGTTCTGTAGAGGCACAGAGGGTGATCATAACACCGTGTTTGCTGGTTAAATTACGTGAAAATAGGAACCTTCTGTCTTTAAACACATATATGCCCAATTTTATCGTGTAGAAATAGAGCATTGTATAGGACCTGTATAGTTACGATAACCTTTATGCATCAAGTCTTTTAACCTGAGGCATATTTCAAACCAACAAATCCAGTGATACAAGAACAAATGTCACACACTCTTATCACAGCATTTCATGAAACAGTGTTTCCCAAACACTGAAGATGTGAAAATCACCCCAAACTACTAGGAATTAAATTTAATTTAGGAAGAAATTGAGTGCTCGATGCGAATACACTCTCCTTCTAGCATCAGCTGACAGTAAAGAATGTATGGCCATAAAACAGATATTCACTCCGGGTCAGCAACTTCTCACTGCTCACAGTGGAGGAATACCACATTAGCTACACATTGTTTATCCCAACAATTATGGCTCAGAAGAAATTATGCTTGGCAGTAAAGCCGTTCAAGCCAACTCAACTTTGCCAACTGTGTAAGCACTTTTATATTTGTTTATTTGTAAGGATATAAAACAACACACAGAAGGGACATTTTTTGATTTGGAACAAAGTGAAGCAGCACAAATTCCCATCTAATTCTATTTCATGGACATGTTTCTTCCTTTGATGTGTTTACCTGCAGTCCAGCTACAAATCCAACGTATTCTTCTAAGAACAAAGCAGGGTACACAGTACAATTTCTAAAGTACTACTAATACCTACATATTATTCACCATTTGCAACTAAAGAAAACCTTAATGCCCAGTCTTTTTTAAATTAACCAGTAGAACTGTACAGTGCAATACAGAGATTACTGCCTAAACTAAAAATCATTAAATAGATCAGAATTTTTGCAACAGTGATCAATTCATGTGAGGTATTTGTTGGTATCTGATTTTTCCATCATAATAATGTCTTTTGTCTTGTAAGAGGATGGAAGGGCTTTGGTGAAAGACTTTGACTTGGCCCCATTGGCCAAAAGCAGTCAAAATTCATCTTCCAGGGTTGTATTAGTTTAATTTGGAAACTGATGATGTAATCATGATATTTTCTTACTGATGTATATTAGTTTACAGAATTTAGCCCAGCTCTGCTTGCACAGGGCTAGAAATTGTATAAGCATGGATTCCCTTTTACTGCAGTCTCAGGGCTGAAAACCCTCATAGGTCTTCCAAGCAAACACCTTCCATGCCTCTCTTCAGCTCTCCAGTAACCCAAACAGAGATTCGGGCAAGATGCAGACATCCCACCCCCAAGAGATTACTGCAAAGTCCACTGCTTAACACACAGCTTTTCTCTAGCTCTTAAGCACCTTGGTTGCAGCTTATGGAAACCCACTTAGATCCATACTTTCTTCCAATCCTTATTGTCTCACTAATTGGATCAGCATATCTACAGACAGACGTTTTACTATACGAGTTCCAGGGGAGGCTGTGCTGTATATCTATGGGTGAAGGTAGGAAGTAGCCTTTGCTTCCCATTATAAAATGGTTCTTATAATTTCTTTTCATAATCCTATCGTTCTGTTGCTGGCAGATATTTGGGGGTGAAGGGCAATTAGCAGCTGAATTGAGACTGTAGGAATTATCAATTTGACAACACTCAAAAGCATACAGAGCCTGGAATGGGTCAACATTGAGAGGTTCATTTGAGTTTAAACAGAAAACATAATAGTGAGTAATACATAGATTTCTCTCACTCAGTATTGGTAAAGAAAACCTTCTCATTCAACCAAAGGACCGACATAATAATTTCTAGTAAAGTGAATTTCGTATTAGTGTTTTCTTAGTTTTCCTTTATATACCAGCACCACACTATTCAGGGCTGCACACCTTATTGAAAGTTTCCAAGACAAAATATGGTCATTCCACTATCCTTTCAGCATGCTCCTCTCAAGCACCATTCCATGCAAGTGACATCAGCAAGAGGAATTTAACATGTTACTATTTTAACAAGCACTAATCTCTAAGAGGCCAATTGCATAGAACAAGCCATAAACACATCCCATATTTCTACTGAGACTCCTTCTGCCCTCATGGCAACTCTTCAGAGGATGAGAGAAACTGCCACTCAATGGCCTTCTGTTGCATCAGTGTCTAATACTTGGGACAGTTACAGTACATGCTGAAAAATCTAGACATGCTGTTGCAGAAAAAAAAAAAAAATGTTTGTGCATTGACTACCAAATTCTGAGTCAGATCTTCTATGTGGCCATCTCCCACTGAAAACATCACTTAAAGAGCACCCTAGATTTAAAAGAAAACAAGATATGCTCTTTGTGTGTGCTTAATACTAGAGCTTTTGGCATCAACTGTTTTGAAAGAAAATTCTTGGTGCACCTGAAGGAGGAGCATTTGGCCTTGGAATGCTGAAACCTGATGTTTCATAAGGTGCACTCTGCATCTATAGTAAGGTGTATCATTTGGCAAGACATTGCTATTCTATACAAGGCAGCCAAATACTTGTTAAATTCTAGAAAGAAAAATGCATTAAAAAGGTGAAATTGTTGAAATTATTAATTATCTATTCATACTAATGGAAAATCCTGCATTTCAACCAACAGAATTCCTAAGACACCTACATCACCCTCATTATCTTCATAAAAGGTAAGGGAAGGAGAGAACTGCAGTGTAGGACTCAGCATATGATCCAGCATATGCTACCATGGCACGTGGCTTTTCCATTATCATTCCATTTGTGACTCTGGACAATTTTCCTGCTGCCATATTAAATCCCCTCCTGAAACTCATTCTACAGCTATTCCCCTCAGGACCCTCATCTTTATAAGAAATATCCAACTGCATACAGGTAAGTACCACGAATAAGTAATGAGAAGGTTCGTTCTCGCTCAGAAAGGAGCAGACCTTTTGCTTCCCTCACACCTCCTACATTCATGTCCAGACCCTGCTCATGTTGCTCACTTGCAGAGGGGAATCCATGCCTTCTCAACAATTCCACTGGTATTTCAAGTGGGTAAAAAGTGTCACCTCAGTAAAAACCCTCTAGTGGTGGTTTCTGTCTGTGCCATGGGAGCCTAACCCCAAGGCTCATTATTCAAGAGAATTTTACACGGTTTAAAAACAAACAAACAAACCAATTTTATTTCCATATAATCTCAATAAAAGAGGAACACCTAGGCTGGAATGCCCTCTACACATTACAGATATTGCTATATTCTCCACAACAATGATTTCAATCCAAAGCCTGTAAATCCATGAGAAGTGGCTCTGCAGTACTGAATTTTGCTGGTGACATCCAGCCTCTCCTGCCAATCCTTTTCTGCCTTACATTTACTTTTCATTCATTCAGATTTCTCCTCCATTGAAGAACGAAGCTGTTTCCTTCCACTACATCTGTCTTCTCACTCACCAGTAGAATTTTTAGAGGAAGAGGTTTCTGATAAGAAATCAATTTAGATTCCATCCATAGAAGACCAGGCAAACTTCAGAGTAAATCCAGGACACTGACTGTAACTCTATTTATAGACACTGATATCAGACTGAACACAAGGTCAATTTCTCTTTCAGGCTGCAATGAACCTCTCAAATCTGCTGAACCTAATGAAGCTGCAACAACATAAGAAAAATAAAAATATTGCCCATAACCCATAGTCCTGATAGCTCCTGCCAAATAATTTGCCATATGTGTGACTTCCAAATGCTTTTTTTTTACTTGCAAGGACAACAGGAGTTATATTACCAGTCACAGGAGGTAATGCAGATAAATTCTTACAGGTTGCACTGAAAATGTAATCTGATATGTACTGCTGAAGACTGGAAAGACACAGCTCTTTCCTCAAGAATTTTTTCTGAAGTCCTCACTCACCTACAACATTCAGTGTCATTGAGAATATTTTCATTCAGAAAGAGGGCAATATCAATGTAAATAAATATTTTAAGTCTCTGTATTTATTTTATACCAATATAAAAATCTCATCAAAATGGTCATAATTTACATGGACACCTACATTAAAACCCTTCTGCATTAACAAAGTAGTTGTAGCTGGGCTATACAGCAAGTTGGAAGAAGATCATTCATCTATAACAACATCAGTAAGGCAAGGAACATGTTCCCAGTTCTTTTCTTACAAGTGTTAGTGCAGTAGTATCAGACATGTCTGAATGACTGCAGAAGGGACATGTTAAATATGTGAGCTCAATTTAATGCCTTACAATACAATACAACTGTCCTGAAAAAGGGACCACATTTGTTTCATAGCCTTCCTTGGAAATCTAACAAACCACATTTCATGTCAAAGTTTAAAAAAGCACACTCACTCCTATAATTATTTATAGCAAAAGTTGCAAATAAGCAAGAGTGCTGTTTAACAAATGGCTCACCAGGCAGTGTTGGCAGATCAAACACACTGCAAAAATAAAGAATGTGTGCATTTCGAGTAGCATCGCCATGCTTGGTTTCCTAAACTAAGGGACACTGCATTTATGTTCCTTTTAGTTATACTGAGACACAGGTAGCAAAACCTAAGGGGTTTGTGGAGTCTGTTGAACTTCTCTTGAAAACGTAAATAAATTTATTATTAAGAGAAATTATGTTTTAAGTCTTCCATTATAAGATAGTATGACTTCCACTCCAATTGAGCAGGGTAGGGACTGAAAGACAGCTGATCTCTAGTCTGACACACCATAGAACAAACTACTTCTACCAGTTCTTACAAATATCACTGCTGTCCTCTTTCTACCAGTGGGAAAACTGAGGTCAGAGGTGAGCTGACCTTGTCTAGGGTTACAGAGCAGAACGAAGAGAATCCCACCCTCTCTGGCCAGACTTTCTAATTTCCAATACTTTCTTTCTTTCTGTGTAGTACTGAAGAAACAAGGGGCCACTTCCATAGATCTTTCAGCTGCTGTTGAAGTGCACATGAGCAGTGGAAGTGTAGTGGGTCAAGGAGCAGACTTCAGAAGTCTCCCATCTCATGGTACAGATCTACATATTCAAAAGACACAAAGGCCATAGTTCTCTATTTAGTTTCTATTGTAGACAGCACGTCCATCCAAAACACAACTTTTCTTCCTTTAAAGTTGCTGTCTGAAATGCCCAGCCATATGATCCTGTTTAAGTTTTTGCCAATAGTGTCTAACACAGAAATGGTCAAATTGTTGAATTTTCTTGATTTCCTGAGTTGACAGAGGCTAAATGTTACCTCAATTAAGTAATTTTAAACGTTGTTCACATTCAGTGAGACAATGCTAAACTACAACTCAGCTTTCTTTTCTATAGCATTCTTCATATATTTTTGGACATCTGCGACCACCAAGGAGCCAGGATTGCAGCAGACCATAATACTCTATGAACCATGGTTATAATTAGGCATCACCTCCATTGTAATCCTATGGACGTCATCATGTGTCGCCAGCATCTGTTGACAGATTTCATACCAGGCATATCACTGAAATGGCAAGTCTGGAGAGGGCAGCCCACAATAGAAACAATGGCATTTATTTTTGGGTTGTTCCAGGCAGTCTAATAGAAAATATATGCTGCCAACTGCCAGGGCTCCACCAAGATCACTTCTGAATATTCTATTACCAGTTAGAACAAAGATTTGTGCCTATGTATTTGCAACCTTCTCCTAATGAATAAGGAAACTAAGGAAACACTTTCTGCAACTGTCTTAGCACAAAATAGGAAAAGATAGAAGGCTTGACATTTTACAAATTTTATCTGGTCCTTTATCATGTGAGTACTTACTTTTTGTGTAATAGTAAATTCAGACTCCTTTCTAAGACAAGGAATAAGGATCCTTTCTTGTAAATTTTATTTAAATATGGTATCATGTTAATATTAAAACTAAACCCTGGGAACTGGCAACATAAAGTAGCAGAACCACACTCTCTACTCAATGGAAGTAAAGCAGAATCTGCTTTAATTTGTCAATGCGGAAATCTGACTTCCTGCTGAAATATTGCCTGTTCAGAGGCAGGGAAACATATAGTATAATTGCTCCCTGCTTTCCTGTAAAAGTCAAGAGACTTACTGTAAACATAAGGAAATCTATATCATCCCAATTCTCTCTGCTTTTTTACCTTCATCTGCATTGAAGGACAGCATTAGAATTCATTAATATTTAATAATCTGTCCATTTTATTTTTAAAACAGCCTTCTCTGAAATACTGGACAATTGAATCCTAATCAGATGTAACACAACCTCTTACAACTGAGCAGTTTCAAATCACTAAAGCACTTTAGCACTAAGATAATTCCCATTCTCATTATAAAACATAAAAGTATTGTTCACCATCTGAAGAGTGTCAAATTAAAACAAATGCCAGGGTTGACAAGTACAACTTAATTATTAGTTAGGACTTGCAGCAGCTGGTAGATCAAGAAAAGTGAACTTCAACTTAGAACAGAACTTCTCCCCTTATACAGCAGGATCTGAACAGGCATGAATGTAAGAAAATGAACAAAAACAGCTAAAAATCACAGGAGGAGGAAGGCTAGAAGCTAAATCTGAGAGGAAAATATTGGTTCTACAAGTTTGAAGGGAAAAGAAACCCACTGGCCCCAACAATTCTAACATCTCTTAGTTTTATAATCATACTTTTATAGTATAGCTTTTATAGAAACTGTGAATGTAACAGTGGGACGGACTCTGTCATAAGATCTGAACTGGCACCTTCTACTTAAGCTGCTCACCTACACAAAATGCATATTCAACTTCACTGTCCAGAGCACTGCCTCTCTCTCCCTCCCTTTTTTTCATTCTTGTAACCAGCAGATAACCTTTTAATCCCAGATCTGTCAGCTGTGACTTCAACATCACCTTTTAAATTAGGAAGCAATAAATCCTTTGCATTATTTCACCTTTCTTTTCCATATGCTTCCAAAAAGTTAATATTATGAAATCAGATATTGCAAATATTACTTAAGTACTAAAGCAGTGACACACTGACAATGGGATCATAATTTCTGCCTACATTCAGAAAAAGAACATGGGCAGTACTTGGTGGCACAATAGTTTTCATACACCTAAAAGGCAAGAAGCATTTTTTCTACAATGGTGTATTCCAAGGAGTTTGCAGACCTGTTTTTTCCCCGACAGCAAACTGGCATGCAGAAACATAATCATGACGTATAGTTTTCCAAATATAGCCTGAATATATTTCTAGGCAATATTTTCCTGGTCAGATCACACAGTCAGAATGAAGATAAATAATAAATTCTAATAAGAGTCGACTTGCAAGATCACAATTTCAGAAGTGATTTCTCAGTTTCCTCTCAGAAATATTGCAAACTTTTTTGTCCACTAATTTTGAACCATCTCATTCATCTCTGTTTATAATTGCAATTTACTCCTTTTGAAAATCAATCAGGCACACACATCAATTCCGAGTCTGCTTTCCAAAAGGAAGACCCAGGAAGTGAAGTTAAAAGTTACTGAAATACATATATATAAATCTAGAGGTACTGACAGAGTATTTCCAGTGCAATATAAAAATTAACTCCTGATTCCCATAAATTATTTTCATCTGACAGAGGTTTCACTTAATATTCAAAAACGTGAATGCTTTATCCTCAAGTATAACATAGCTACTATATATTATATACATGGTTTATACAATGTAAAATATATTTTATTAGACCCCTTGCTGTACAACCCCGACAATTCCAGACACAGCGTGGCAATAAGATAGGACATCATTCCACACAGAAGCACACAGACAGATACGCATTATTTCCAGACCTTCCTTTGCTGTTTCTCCCATGCTGGGTCCAGGAGAAGGTCCCTGTCCCATTCTTCTTCTTGGGTCATGTACTCATCTTCTTCATAGTTGTAGGTGTACTGCATGTTTGTTTCTATCTGGTTCATGCTGTTCATGCTACCCGGGGATCAGCTTCAGCTGCTGTGGCTTCTACCACCACTTAAGTTTAGTTTACTTGCTGAGGGGTTGTAGGTAGCAGTGTCTTTTCTTTTCTTTTTTTTTTTTTTTTCTTTTTCCAAGGTGACAGGGAATGAATATTGACGAATCTTGCAGAGAGCAGAGGCTGAAACTGCCAGGTAGGTGCTGCCCTGTGGTGACCTTGCTTCCCTGTCTCCCTGTCCCTGCCTGGCCGCTGCTGCCGGTCCCTGTGCTGACCCTGCGGAGGAGCCCAGCGCCGCTCCTTGCCGCGGCTTATTATCCCCGCCGGGCCGTCACGTGGCGCTCGGCTCCAGCCCCGCCGCCGGCAAGGCTCGGCAGGGCAGCGCCAGCGGGGATCGCCTCCCCTCCGTGCTCCGGCCAAAAACCCCTCACCGCAACGCCTGCCCGGCTGCTCTTCCAATTTCATACATACCTGTCTTTTGTTTGGGCTTTTTTCCCCTCTTACTGACACGTGTTCCTACTCCCCCAGACCTACCTACGATGTGCTAATGAAGTTGGACATTGCCTGTAATTAGCCTGAAGTCCCTGTCCCGCCCTGAGCCACTTCGCACTTTTAGGTTAAGGATCACACGAGCCAGAGCAGACAAGGACACCCGACGGATTAAACCAGTGGAGATAGGTCTGGAGTTAACCAGAAACCACGGGAGCACAACTTAAAAAAGCAACACGTATCTTCTTGTCCAGGAAACACGCTCAGTAAATCCAAAAGCGGGCACCAAGAAGTGCATATAGAGATCTGTAGAATCAGTAACTTTACACGTGTGACAAGAACCATATGCCCGTGCCTTCCGCAAGGCAAAATCTCAAAGGATAGCGCTGAGATCAAGCATCCTGGCAAGCATGTCCGGTATCTCCCTTGCCATATCATTTCAGTTGCTTCAGCAACAATGTTTCTTCTGGGAACTGGCAAGTTTATTACATCCTTCATGCAGCTTGCCATTAATACCTGTACCTATCGTCAGCCAAGGTCATCTTCTCTAGCCGTGTCCACACTGGATACAATTCCAACATCACTTAGAAAATGCTCGCCAAAGCTAAGCTTTTGGAAGCTGTAAGTTACAAAGTCAGGTGTAAGGGGAAACCATGTTCAGCAGAGGCTCAGTAGGTCTCTAAGCCAATGGGAATGAATAACCAGAATAATTTACACCTAGACAGCATATGCCATCCATTTCATACTGCTAGCTAAAGCTCTGCTTCCTTCCAAGTCACCTTCTATCCCATAACTCCATGCCATACAGAAGGATGTGCACACACGCACAGAAAATACCTACTCCTCAGCTCCAATATCTTCACAAATGCCACATTAAGGCTGCAAATTGGAATTCAGAAGAGGATTGCAATATTTCATGCAATAAAAGCAAGCTGAACTTCTGAAGACTGATGTATGCACTGTGAGATAAACAGTCTAAACATGAAATTCCAAATCTAAGCAGTAAGTCAGAACCACCTGCTTTTCACCTGCTCAGTGCAAATATTCTCAAGATTGCTACACTTCCATCTACGTAACAAAACAAATGCTATGCTTAGACTTTTTTGCTCAAACACAGATGAGCATTCTCTTAGGATACTCCAAGACAATATCAAACAGCAATTACAAAACAACTTAACTCATGTGTGCATATATTAAATGTATGATGGTGTGATTTGTGTGGTTTATTTTTACAGCTTGGTAGTCATCTTTGGTTTGCAATACAAGTCCAATTGCAATCACTTCAATGACAATTCAAGCCTTCAAAGTCAGTAAAACCATTTCTTCTCATTCACTGTACAGAGCACAGGAGAAGTTTCTAAAGGAAATGCAGGAAGAAGTCAGAGGAGCTCCAGAAGAGCACACATAAATTGTAATGCTGTGACCCAGAGCTGTCCCCCACGCAAAGAGCTCTCCTGCACTGATGCAAGCTGTGATCTTCCATGCACTCCCTCATTAGAGATGTGCCATTGCAACCAGCCTTGTGCCTTTCCTTGGCACTGCCTTGTCTGGGGATCTACATGGGTGAAAATGGACTGTGCAGTACAAGCGAGTACTGATGGCATCATACAGGGTGGTATTAGCTACAAGCCACAGGCCAGGGTGACTGTGCAGTGAAAAAACTGAGGTGTTTTGGCAAAGAATTTCTTTGACAAATAATATCAAATCTCACTGTGGATTAGGACTGGAATCAGACCCATGACTAGAAATCAAAGGACATTTTACCTAAATTTTCTAGAAATCTGAAAGAAGGCTATTAAGTTTTTTCATAAAATAACTGGATTTTCTCAAAACATGACTAGCCCCTGCTGCAAAGGTACTGTTCATTTTTCCATGTTTACTTGGTACATAGGTGCTTGATAACAAAACAAACAAAATTGTATTCATTATTCCAAGGAACCAACAGCTAGTGTCGCTCAGCTAGTCTGAGAGATTTAAAAAGTCAGGTATTTCAAGATCCGCTTTGTCTAGGTTATATTAGTCCATTTTTAATCAAAAAATATTTCAGGATGAAAAACCTTTTTAATTCTGAAAATATCAAAATAGGAGGCTTCGTCATTGTCAGTGTGCATTTGGAGAACATTGGGCTTTTTACCTATGAAACAGGAAGCTAAATGGAATAGCCCCATTTAAAAAAAAAATCCTGCCTATCTTGTTGGAATCTGACCTGCTTTAGGTTCTCTAACTAACTGCTTACTGCCTCTTAATCAGACAGCATGAGTAGGCAGGGGAGATATTTATAGATGGAGCTTTAGGAGGAGTATCTGGTATTTTGTTTACTACTTTAATTTAATTTTATAAACTAACTGTGTGGATGGTAATGAGAAGCATATGAATGGAGGTCCGTAGTGGAAAGAGAGCCAAACTAGAAGTGGAAAGAGAGCTGCCTCTTTCAGCTCAACAAGAGAATAGGAAAGTTGTGCCCAGCACAATAGTATGAATTAAGCAGTTTGCTTCACCAAGTTTCTTCCTACATCAGAGGTAGGTTAGGACTATCCCAAATAAAGCTGGCAGAGTCACACAGCCACGAACTATGTGTGCCTAAGGAGAAAGAAAATAAAACCAAAACAGAAATAAGCAACCTGAGCAGGAAAGAAACTACAAAAGTCTCAAATAGAAAAGAAGAAACACAACAAACTATAAGAATAGGGAATTTAAAGCTGACATGGCAAGATACCAGAGAGTCAGCAAGTATATTTAAGGTACAAATGAGACAGATTGTGTACAACGTGGCAAGACAAAAGTATACTCGTGACAGCCAAACAGATTAGAAAGTGGCAGGGGGAAATCAGATATGGAGATGGCAGAGCTGAATTGTCAACTACTTCTGTCTTTTATTTGGCAAAAGGTGTGCAGCTGTAGCTCATGCTAACACATACACTGGTAAGGGCTTACCCAGGAGAAGGATGCCTTGAACCCAGGAGAACACTGTGGCAACCAGGCATCACTTCCCATGCATGACGAGCACCAAAAAGGCCAGGTATTTCCTAGCAGGAGCAACAGGTCTGTGAGTTCACACAAGTGAATACCACCCAAGTGAAAGCCTTCTGGCATGCTTTGCGTGAAGCTCCTTGAGAATCAAAGGGCTTTTCTAGCTAAAGGACGTCAATCTTTGTCATTCTTTCTAAAGAAATTGAATTTTTTTCACACAGTTTATATTTAACATTCATTTACTCGTCAAAAGCCATCATATCATTCTTTCAAGAATTCACTCCTTTGCATTTTTACTGTTTCTCAGACTGTCAATCCTTCAACATGTTTCTTATGCTTCCCTCTCACAAAATCATAGAATAAATCCCCTGTTTTTAATGAAACTTCAAAAATGCTGAACATTGCAACAATGTTTCACCAGATCACTCCTCTATTTGAACTGAATGAGATCTAGAATAAGAAATAAGCCAGATTTCTCTACTTAAATAATCACCTGTGAAACAATCAACTGCCATGGGATTGGTCACCATTAGTTTTCAGCTGTAACACTTCTGTGTAGAAACACAATAGTTCATATCTGCCAAAACTGTCTCAGAAAGGCCACAGGAAGATAAAGAACCTTAATGACTCAATCAGTCATTGAGTCTGTAAGTAATCATCTTGTTATAGTCACAGCCTGTTTCTTTGTGAAAAAGAACAGTAGGATGCTTTTTCAAAAAAGAAGTCAATGAAAGCTAGAAGAAAATAAATTCAAAGTGACTACTCGTCTGTGTAAACTGTTAATAGAATCTTAAAAGAGGGATCAAAAAGCCCTTTTATTTTCAAAGCATGCCATAACTGTTGCCTTTACATAAATTATAGTTTTGCTTGTAGAAAATATCCACCAGTTTAAAGCTTAACCAGAAAAATCTGAATTATTTAAGAAAATGATAATTTAGATTGGGCCAAAAGATTGGATTCTGTTTAAAACTATGCATAAATTTTCCTAACAAAGCTAAGGAGAAAGGTAAGGTGTGTTATAAAATGTGTTCATCATTTATTAGAGGTGTTTTGGGGTTTGTTTTTTTTTTGCAATAGAATAAATATAATCTGCTTTCTTCAATGTAAGAAACACACTATATTATAAATTCATTAAAAGAAGAAAACAAAGGAATTAAGTTCTTTATGTAAAGGTAGTATGAATAAACTTTAAACTCACTTCATATTTCTCAAATTAACACATACATATGAAAAACAGAAAGAGAAGAGAGCTATACATCTGGGAACCAAAATTCTGATTTTGTCTGAGCTAAGGAAAAGCACTGTGGGCACTGAGCATATTTAGCCCTCCCACATTTAGCACCAAGAGGCACAAACTTTGACTCTGAAAAATCTCCATGCTACTCATGCATGGTGATATTAGCCACACAGTAGCTAAATACTTTTTCAAAAGTATATTATTTCAAATTACAAGTTTGGAAATAAAGATTAAGAAAGAACAGAAAAATTCATTTGCTGGCCTCATAGTAACAACTGTCATTGTCAGAAGATCCCAAAGTGTTTCATCAGCTATATATAGAGACGACTTACTCTGTCCCTGGAATTCAGCCATGGATGAAGTGTAGCAAGAAACATTTATGGGACCAACAAATACTACCAAAGCATAGCTTGGGCTTCAGGGGTATGGAGAAAATGCTGACTGCACTGACATCACTGGCTTTTGCCAACTCTTTGTGCGGAAGGAAAATCACGGGGCTGAGACGTGGTGTGATCATGCCAGCTTAAGATGCCCTTATGTGACCTTGAACAAGTCAATTCAGATAAAATTTTCCTAAAAAATCTGAGTGTTTGCTTGTTAGACTACTCTCACTTTTGAGAGAAATGAGCTTACCTTGCTGCACCCTGCCATCTCTGATAAGTATCAGCAATGCTTCCTTTGGTCCTTAATGTCCACCTAAAAAATAATTCTCTGGAGCAGAGGTTTTGTCTTTCGAAAAGCCATAAGGAATCTACACAACAATTATGATTACAATGTGCTTTACCTATCATACACTCTTCACCTTCACATGTGCCTCTCTGGACTATGTGTGGCCTGCACCCAAAACCACCTGGCATTATTCTAGGATGTCAGCTTGCTCAGGCATTTAGGGTCCCTTATACCCCAGAGGCAGTTCCTACTGTTTGCAGGGCCATGTTTAGAGCCCTGCATCCTGCTCAGCAGATGGTCCTGGTTCTCAGGGAGGGTTCAGGGCAGGTAGCAGTTGAATCAATCAACACCTGGTCTTTGCCACAGTGTCACTAGGCAGTAGTGTGATACATAATAACAGTCACAAACTGCAATGTGAGTGCTGAAAGATGTAACGTAGCTGGGCAAACCCTCTAGAGATGGCACTGCCAGGCACTGCACAAGATCATACATTTCATGAATGAGAAGAGCCCTCAAACTTCACATTCTGATGCATTTCTATTCAAAAGGAACCACGATATCCAAATTGCCTTATTTCTTGAGCTAGCCTCTTGAGGGTATCCTTTTGATTTAATTGTTCTTGTCTGGTTAGGTGCAACTCATGAAGACAGATTAGATCTTGGACTAAATAATATCAGAAGCTTTGACAGATGCTTTGCACAGATTAGAAATATGCAAAGGAGAAACTGGGAAAAGTATATTGCAATTTATATGCCATGCTGCAGTCAGTCTGTTGGCACACTGAAGTTGTAGAGCAACATGCACTCAGCTACAACGCAATACACACAGTAACAGGTGGGGAAACTACAAATAGTGCTGGCATAAGAGCGGAAAAAATGGGGAGACAGATCCAGGATTTTAAAAATGGTTCAGTGACGAGAATGTAAGGGGCAGGACTAGGGGTATAGCATGGCCTGTTACAAACCTTTTGAAGAAACCTTCACACATCGTGTTCCCAGAATCCTGCCTGTGTTCCTATTTTATGCTGGCTTAGCATTACCACACAGAGATATTAAGCAAGGAAGAAACTGAGTGACTAGGACAATGTAAAAGCTGCAACTGATGATACAATTTGAACTTCATTAATACAACCAGTCAAAAAAATCCCTTCATAGGCCAGCCTGTGACCCATAACTGATCTACCTGAGACTATCATCTAAAATGGCGCCACATTGTTTGGCAGTAATTTTGGTCACAATGAGAAAAGAGAGAGGTGTGTGTGAGAGACAAGGAATGCAAAGACAGTATGTCTTTATTTATCTAGAAACAAACACCATCAACTAAGTCAGAGTTTCCAGACAATGATTATCTAAGGGGAACAGACAAGACCTGGCAGGTTTTAAATCACTGAGGTATGAGGTAGAGATTATGGGCACAGGATATCAGACACTGCTGGTTCTAAACTCAGCATTTGTACAGATTGACTGACTGACCTTTGACAAGTTGCAGTCTCAGTGCCCTCATTTCTCTTTCCAGTTACACCACTGTAATATCACCAACATCAAGGATATTCAAGTTACATACTCCAGAAGGCAACCTGGTTGAACAAATTGCCAGTTTGTAAAAATGAATACTATCTACTTATTATTCATTCCACAGGGGCAATACAAGGATTAATAAAAGCAGCAAATTCATCACTGTATACAGCAGCATTACACACAACCTGAATTACTGCCAAACAGGGATAACATGTTCTTTATGCAACATGTATAGCACAAGTTTTCCTACTCCAGAACTGTTGTCCCTCCATGCTGTCTTACAAAGCTTTACCCTGACACTCAGCTGCATTAAGAACCAGCACTGAGAAAATGAGCGCCGTTCCTGCCGTGCCTGACATGAAAACAGCAAGGCCTGAATTTTTCCAATTCCACTTCTAAAGACAATTGTTTCCATCCAGCTATGATCCCTCTCACTAACATCCGACATATTCTTATATCAGGATAAATGAGTATCAGTTTTGAACACTTTTCAAGATGAGACTCGTTGCTCTTGAGATCTACCAGCATTAACCTACTGAAGGTGAAGGCTTTTGTCTATTCTCAATCCCTCTGAATGTGGACAAGTCCTTTACTTCTTAACTAGCTCACCTCTTTCCCTGACTAAGCTCAGTTAAGCATAAGAAAAGGAGGACAGGAGGGTATTTCAATGTTTCTTCACTTTGAAACTAGTTAGTCTACAGGATAAATGCAGTGGACCTGTGCTAAAGGGCAGTCTAGATCTCTGTGGTGTCCCATAGTAAAACCTGGAATAGCTGTAATCTTCCAGAATTTCACAACTGAACCAAATTCAACATGTGTGGGTTTTTTTGTCTAAGCCAGAAGCTGTTCTAGGTAATTTTCCCGTTCATATGAACAGTTACTGGAGGTGGAGCCAGCAACAAAGGTGAAATTACCCCTATCAGCTGTAAGGCTCCACATGTATTTATACAAACTCCCACATTAATTTTTCAGTAGATACAATCTATACACGTCTGCCCCAATAAAAGCATTCCACAGAAAGCTTATTTTGCAGTTCAAATGAATGGACTCAAATGTATTTTATATTTCTCTAGGGGAGATCGTTTCAGCATGAATGTGCTTCTAGAACACCATAACACTTTTTCCTTTGTTCCCCATAGCTCAGTAATCCCTCTTGTACCACTTTTATAGGTAACCTTGGCACACAGATGATCTATGGAAGATCAGGCTGATTAGGCCCTAAATCTGTAGGGCCTGATTTTTTACTGTTAAATTACCAGTGGTGGTAGTCGGAAGGGTCACTGCACTTTCCATTGCAGGAAAAAATGCTTAAAACAATGCATAACAGAAGTATCAGGCAAATATAGGATTCTGCTGGGCCTAAAGATTCAAACCATCAGGCTTACTCGGTGGGGAAAAGTGCAGTATGTAATTGTACTCTGTAAAGCACTTAAGGGAAAAGACAAATTCCATTGTACCGGCATTCATTGTCCTAAAACTATTCACTGGATGGGGAAATGGAAGTATATACAATTTGGAGCATGTGCCTCAGTTTTCTTTCTATAGACCAGGAATAATATTAATACTGTGAAGTATAAAGAAGTGTGTGAAAATCAAATAGTGGATAAATTTGGAATACTTGAAGACAAGTGCAAATACTGTGATGACCAGAGCTGAAAACTATAAATTATGTATTTGGGAACATGCTTCAACTGAGTGCAACAGATGTTCACAGAATAAAGAAATCATAATGCAGTTGAGCACTGCTTATGCAGCACACTGAACAAAGCATAATTTCTGGGAGAAAGAGTTTGTGACTATGCAAATAAAGTCTGCATTCTGATACATACAAAATAGCTTGTAAAACTTAACTCTGGCATGGTCCACCATTAATTAACTTGTGATCTTGATTTTTTTTAAGATAACTGTGCTACAACTGATAACAAATAAATTATAAATTAAGTAATTATAAATGAATTCTGAATTGGAAGATAATTCATACACAATGTTAAGGAATGCATTAAAGGCTTCCAATGCAGCCCAGCAGCTGCATAAACCCTACAGCTTCTGCTCAAGAAATAACATCATGTTTTGCATCTCTGTCTGGTGCAGTTCACACACAGGTCATTAAATGTGGTACAGTAACACAGACCAGACACATTTTTTAGATTAAATTAGTCATAAATTGTTTAAAGTGTTTTATTGGCCCTCTGCAGACTAGAACGAGGCACATACATCACCATACTGTTAAAAATCAGCAGGTAATACAAACCAAAGGGATCACACAGTAAGTAAAGTGAGAAAGATTTTGAAGTGTAACCTCTCCCGTGCAGTACTTGACAAGTATCACAGCAGGAAGTGCTTTGCCACCAGGTTTATTTAAAAGAAATGTGTCAGTGTCAGTGCCCAAAGCACCTGATGCTCCACACTCCCCTTCACTACACGTTCAAGTCCAGGCTGCCTTCCTAGGCCCTACCCGAAGTGTGTAAGCCTTGTGTAGAAATAGTATCCTCATCTCTGTGTATCCAAGGAATGGACTCTGATGTCATGGGGTCTCTAAGTCTCTCTCAAGTACTTTCTCTGCAGAGAACTCCCTTAAGTTCCCAGTATGGAGACTGCAGGCAGGGTGTCAGAGAGTAAGAAATGCAGTGGAGAACCCACTGACATACACTTGTCAGTAAGAGCTGTTAGCAGTTATCTAGAACATTGCCAGTTGTCAAGACTAGTTTATGCAAGGCTGCAAGGCACAGAGACAGCAGGGCCACTATTTTAAGTCTGCAAACATGATGCCTCAAGTAATCAGCAAATCTGGAGATGTAGGCTTATTAGTAAAACTCAGATGCGTACCCTCATCAAACACACTATTTCTTCTAATAGCAGGGGTTTTTCCCCCAAGAATCCCCACAATACATAACAGCATGAACAGTTTCCAATCCACAATGAAAGCAAATGTAAAAGCCAAACAGTTTTTTAAATGGCGCTGAAATACAGAGAAAAAATTGGGGGATTTTTGTGACTGCAGATACTCTGTGTGACATAGTAACATGAAAATGCACTTTCTGACTCTTTAATACTTTTAAAATACAACAGTATTAATATCTCTCACATAAGCATGTATATATATACACACACATTAAAAAATGTTCTGTTTTTCACAGTGTTTACAGTGCCACTGTGGTAGGCATTCCGTGTACACATAACTCCTTCCTACACAAAAAACATGTGAAATAATTAAACTTTAGAAGGTGCGTAAACAAAATATGTAACTAAATATAACTGAACAGCAAAGCTGGCAGATAAATATTTTCCTCTCTGCTACTGAAATTGGATCATACCTGTTTTCAGGGATTATCATAGAAAATTGTGAGCTTATTGTAGTTCAAATCATTATTCACCAGCTACAGAAAAGGCCCGTGGACTGGCAGTGACTGGGGCAAATGAAGAAATGAAAGCAGCACAGACTTCAGTGGCCAGCCTGGGAAAAAGCTGAAATCTGTATTCAGTGCATCCACATAGGAATGACACCATTTCTTCTTCAGAGAAAGAGCTGTGATTCATCTCACCATTTCAAAAAAGACCCAGAAAGTGGCTGGCTGACAAGCAAATAGAGGTTTGAACAGCTGCAGGTCAGGAATGGCTGAGTGAGATCTGCTGCTGTTCCAACACCTGTCAATTGCTTGATTAACAGGCAATTGAAGGAGGTGATAGCAAGACTGCACACTGCAGTAAGAAAAGTGTGTTAAGCATGATCCCTGTTCATCACTTCTCCCTCCTTCCCATCCTTCAGTTTATTGTCTCTTTTACTATTTACAGCCCTGCCATGAACAATAAGACATGTCTAGCACACAACACTTTCCTTATTGTTTATTACATCCAAGTCCCCAGTGGCCACACTGCTACAATCCAATTACCAAGTTCCTCCAATGCATTAAACAATGTGACTCACAACTGCCCCACTGTAGATCTATGACACCTATTTTCTCCGCAGATTGTCTGGCACAGGTACCTTTTCATAACAATAAACAGTTAATTTATACACACAGTACTGTATTCCCCAGCCTCAGAAATATCAAAGCATGACAAAGGACTGCACATTCACAGCAATCATGAGAGACATTTTCCTGCTTTTCATTGCAACTATTATGCAGGCTCTAGAATCCAACCTTCTAGTTGACTTTTTACACAAACAAAAAAGTCACAATTCATCAAGCAGCTCAGCACTGAAAGGACAGATTTTTTCTTCCACTGTTTACCATCTCCATTTGTCTTCCTTACTCCCCCTTGATGCTCCTAGGATAAACTAGACCTACCTCAAATGGATACAAATGGATTTCCAAATATGACCATTGCCTACACTTTTGAACACAATGCTTTCTCTCCATGAGTCTAGCTGAAGCTAGTTTGTTTATTTTGTGTTTATTTCTCCTTATGTAGAATACATATTTAAAAGCTTCCTTTACAGCAATTTTGATTCAAAAGCCTTTAGTCTATGTTACCATATCAGAGAGCCTTTAATACAATAAAACCACCAAAACAGCTTTTTACCATCCCATCTAGAGGGTTTCTATTTATTATTAGATCTGGAATGCAGCTAAACACGAGAATTTATGGCTGGGGGAAGCTACAACAGATTTTCAAGGAAATCCAGGAAAACATGACACTGCCTCCCACAGTGGTCACAAAGTCAATGATGAGCTGGATGCACTGCCTAGCAAGGAAGCTTCCTCCAGTCCTTCAGTTCAGCTCAAGAATAATTCTCCCTTCAGACCTGATCCAGCAGTGAGAACTGCAATTCTCTGTAACCTCAACCACCACTGAGTGGTGATGCTTGACAAAAAACTCAACATGACCCAGCAATGTGGGCTCAAAGCCCAGAAAGCCAACTGAATCCTGGGCTGCATCCAAAGCAGCATGGCCAGCAGGGCAAGGAAATGGGATTCGGCCCCTCCACTCTGCGCTTGTGAGACTGCAGCTGGAGTGCTGCACACAACTCTGGTGTCCCCAACATAAGAAGGACATGGAACTGTTGGAGCAAGTCCAGAGGAGGCCATGAAGTTGGTAACAGGACTGGAGCACCTCCCCTATGAACACAAGCTGAGAGAGTTGGGGCTGTTCAGCCAGAAGAAAGTTGAGAGAAGACTTCACAGCAACCTTCCGTGAGATCTGAAGGGGCCCTACAGGGAATCTGGAGAGGGACTCTTGTAAGGAACTGTAGTGAAAGGAAAAGGGGGAATGGCTTCAAACTGAAAGAGGGTAGGTTTAGATTAGATGTTAGGAAGAAATGCTTTAACGTGAGGGTGGTGAGGCACTGGAACAGGTTCCCCAGAGAAGTGGTGGATGCCTCAACCTTGACAGAGCTCAAGGCCAGGTTGGATGGGGCTCGGAGCAACCTGGCCTAGTGAAAGGTATCCCTGCCCAGGGTGGGGAGGTTGGAACTAAATTATCTAAAAGGTCCCTTCCAACTCAAACCATTCTGTGATTCTATGATTCTATGAATTATGCTTGATTTTGTCTGCCTCCAGTTACATCAGCTGCACACTCATACAGCTTCACTGACCTCATCAGAATTACTCCTTTCACTGATGCAAGCATAAAAAGATCAAGCCCTTAGGGGAGAAAGGGCAGACAGAGAAAACAAATCTTAACTCCCTCATTTTAGATATGTGCATTGCTATGAGAAAACAGCTTCCATCTCTTTGCTTCTAACAAAAGCTTAGCCAAGGGAATAATGGCCTCAAGGCTTTATCAATGTGTACCCTGCAGAAAGTACTGCCTCATCATTTCACAATGCCCACTGGTGAGGGGTGACTGTTGCATTGTCACAGGGTACAGAAAGAACTGAAAATAGAGAGAAATACATTAATGCAGCCTAAAGAACACAATAAAGCACTGTTCCTCCTGATAATTACAGTACCTCTATAAATTTAGAGACCACAGGTGTATTCCTATAAATTGTAATCTTCTAATAGGGAGCAGATCTGTATATGAATTCAGAACAAAGGACATGGATTAGCTCAGAGTAGTAGATTAAACTGCACAGCCTCCCAAACTACAAAACTTCAGCATGCCTCCTGAAACCAACAGCAAAACACAATATATCCTTTGACAATGAGATTACCTTGGGTGAACAAGATAACACTGCTCTGAAACACAGATTGGCTTACAGATCAGCTAGCAGCCACACACCCACATTAAACACACAGATCTGTTAACACCGACTTTTGCTTAACATGTTAGAGAACTCCATACACTCTCAAAGTGACAATCTCCTTTGCATATCCTAGAAAGGTTTTACTATTACTTCCTTATGCTGTAATCAGATTGTATTTTAGACACCAGGCACTGTCACATTCCCAGTTAGAAATGGAAAGAGGAAATGTCAGGGAACATACCAAAATTATTAGCAAGTGATGGCAAAGCATAGGGAAGGTGGCTTTCTTCTATCTCCCTCAGAACTGTTTATCATGATGGCTCACCAGATTACAGAAGGTAGTGCAAGAAGGAAAAAAATAAGCATCATATTAGTAAATTAATTAATAACAATTTGAGAATGCTTAAGAGCATTTAATACAAACACTCTCTAACTTGGTATGTAAATAGTAAATTGCATGGGTAGTACTCAAATCCTTTACATTCATTTTGATATATTACAAATAAACACTACTGAACATTCTTTTTTTCCTACCAGAAGGGATTTCCTTTTCCTCTCTAAATGAAATTCCTCCCCATCTCCTGCTTACAAATGAAACCAAACCAGAAAGATGCATTCCAGGAACTCAACTCACAGGAGTTTGATCAGACAGGACAAGACCCAGTCTGCATAAAACCTCTGAAATGCAAACAGTGTGATGAGGCTTCCTCAGCACCACTTCATTCTACATATCTCTTCCTACTGGGTTGCATTACTTACCAAGGTAGATGTACCACTGCATATGCACAGCTGGTGAGGTGAGCTGGAAGAAAAGGAATATAAAGATTAGAACTCCAGCTATACAAAAACATTCATTATATTTGCTCCAGCAGTACCACAATCTTACCCAAATGTAAAGAACTTTAAAAGTTTAATAGTGTTTGCCTTTTTTAATCAAACCTTTTCAAACACACCAATGTTTCTAAGTAAATAACTTACAGAAAATGCTTGAAACAGATCACCTTTTTCCCAATTAAAAATTACTATATGGCAATTTATATTCTAAGACTCTAAGAATTTTAACAGACAATATAATCTTTCAAATGCAGTTTAATAGTAGCCATCAGCAGAGGTGATCTCAGCTGCAGTGTGGCTACAAGAATTTTGCCTATACAAACCATCTTTGTGATGAGAAAGTAAAGGGACTATTTAAAACAGGTTTGGATTTCAGTTCAAAGAAGCACCTCTTTGGAGTCCAGCATGGAGCAAATCTCCATGAGGCTCAGCTTCAACACTGGATCATTACAATACCAACTAAGTATATTTCCTAACAGACTTTCTGAGCTTGTACTTTTCCACAAAACAATTTTTTTATAATCAAATCAAGAACAAATATTTTTACCTCTGCAGAGAGTGTTTCTGTTCCTCCAATTAACTTCCAAAGGGAATCCCAGTTTCACTCTGAAACCAAAATGAATGGAACAGAAAGCACAAAGTATAAAACCTTTGTCTTGCAGGCCTCCATGGGAAAAAATAGAGTGGGTAGCAGTACTGGAAAACCTGAACACATTTCAGCATTTACAACTTCCAGTTTATCTTTCTGGCTAGAGTATTTAAATAACAAACCACATTGCTGAAAACAAACAAACAAACAAAGATTAGTTTTCTTGTTTTAGAACAAACTTTCTGCCCCTTGCATATTTTCTAGATACTCTAATTTTTGGTATTTTTAGGCATGGAAACATGCATATTTCTGCAGATTTTAAATTATGCTAAAAATAAGGTCACATGAAAGCTTCATGAAAGAAAAGGATGCACAGAAGCCACGGGGAATGTGAAAAGGTGCCATAAACTGGCCTTTTGGTTTGCACCATCCCCACCCAGCTCCTTTGCTAGATATCTCAAGTGTTAGAAAAATCAGAAAAATAATATCAGTTCCTGTTAAATCAATTATATCCTCCAAACACATTAACACTGTTATAACTGCAGTGGTAGCAACTCTTACAGGCTCAGCAATTGCTGTCATTACATCCAGATCATACCATGTCAGAAGGAACACGATACAGAGTTAACACACACTCTCTAACAAGGCACTGGTAAATATAACCAGGCACAAAGGCAGACATCCAGCTGCATTTTCTCCCTCTGCTCCCACTCCTACAATGGTTTAACTTAATACAAACAAAGAAAAATCAGAGAGGAATAACAAAATGTTGAAATCAGTGGATACTCCCAACTGATAAAATTAAGCATTTAAATAATTCTCTGCAATCCCAAACTTTTATCACCATTTTGTATTTCTACTGCACGTTAAATGATTGCCAAATGCAGCAGCCTTACAAACAAATCTGTTATTTCTGTCATAGCTATGAAGCTTCTCAACGATGTATGGAAATAGTTTTACAGAACTGGTGCTGGAATTGTTATCTTTGGCATCATTTTGTCCATCTGCTGACATTAGTTGGGATAAATTTTGTTTCTGATTTTTGTGCCAGGCTCTTCCCGGTTTGTCGCAAGCCACGTTCCATTTCTGGTTTTGAGCACTGACTTCCAGGTGCAGAATGCTGCAGCCTTGAATGCAAACTGATGGGAGACATCATGGATTTTAACATTAGAAATTTCTTTTTAATCTGAGGGTAACCAAATCTCAGATGAGAGGCTCAGTGAAACCATGGAATTTCCACCCCTGGAGATATTCCAAACACAACTGGCAAAACAATGAGCAAATTTCTCTAAGCTGGCCCTGCTCTGGGGCAGGATGGCTTTTAGATGATGGCTTTTAGATGGCTTTTAGAGGGTACTTCCAGCCTACATTGTTCTGTGTAGCTGGGATCAAGCCCACAGTCCTGTAACTTTCAATACCTTCCGCTCATGGGAGTCCTGCACTTCCCCTAACATCAATCACTCCAGATACGGAAAAATCCTGAGGTGGAACAACTCAAGTTGTTCTAGTTGTTCTATTTCTTCTCTGTGAGGAGATGCTGACCGTGTTTGGTGGATTCCCACCCCCAGCCCGGGCTGCTGCCCTGCTGGGCTCAGCACAAAGCCAGCAGCAGCCTGGCCACAGACAGCTCGCTGAGGTGTGTCCATCTCTCCATTGCTGCTGCCTGGACTGGCTGCTGCCTCAGTGCGGACAGGCTGGTCCCTGCCCCACACCTCCGGGATGCCTCCACAGGGACACTGCCCTTCGAAGCATCTGCCTGGATGCGTGAAACCATCCACAATGGACACAATACCACTTCCCTCATGGAGAGCAGCCATCTGCAGGCATGGCCATTCCTGGAGGTGGCACATATTCAGCGGAATCACAGAACCATTTGGGTTGGAAAAGACCTCTAGGATCATTGTGCCAACTATTAACACAGTACTGCCAAGTCCACCACTAAACAGTGTCCCTAAAAGCCACACCTACGTGTCTTCTAAATACCTTCAAGGATTGTTACTCCATCACTTCCTTGGGAAGCTCGCTCCAATGCCTGACCACCTTTCCAGTGAAACAATTTTTCTCAATATCCAATCTGAACTGGCAAAATTTCAGTCCATTTCCTCTTGTCCTGTCCCTGGTTGCCTGGGAGAAGCTACAGCCTCCTTTCGGAGAGTTGTAGATAGCGAAATTGTCTCCCCTGAGCTTCCTTTTCTCCGGGCTAAACACCCCCAGCTCCCTCAGCTGCTCCTCACAGGACTTGTGCTCCAGACCTTTCACCAGCTTTGTTACGGTTCTCTGGATTCGCTCCAGCACCTCAGTGTCTTTCTTGTAGTGAAGGGCACAGAACTGGACACGGGATCTGACGATCCCTCCCTGCGTGAGGAACACACTGTTCCTCTCACAGGCCAGGCTGGCACAGCCCCTTGGACACGCTGCCGCCTCAAATCCAGGGTTCCCACCCAGCACCGCCAGCTCGTTTCCCGCCGGGCCGCTGCCAGGGCGGAGCGCGGGCGGGGCCGGGCCGGGTCCCCCTCACGGCCGGCGGGGCGGGAACTCCCTGTGCTGTGGGGCGGGCAGTCCCTATCCCGTGGGGCGGGCACTTCACTGCCTATCCCGTGGGGCGGGCACTGCCTATCCCGTGGGGCGGGCACTTCACTGCCTATCCCGTGGGGCGGGCACTTCACTGCCTATCCCGTGGGGCGGGCACTTCACTCCCCATGCTGTAGGGCGGGCACTTCCCGAGC
Source organism: Lichenostomus cassidix (assembly GCF_008360975.1). NCBI lineage: Eukaryota > Metazoa > Chordata > Aves > Passeriformes > Meliphagidae > Lichenostomus > Lichenostomus cassidix. The sequence continues at coordinate 43,643,215 of NC_139483.1, read as the reverse complement.
CTGAGGAGCAGCCGCTTCCGGGTGAGCGGCGCGCGCAGCCCACGTGGGGCCCGGCGGGGAGCGGCGGGAGGCAGGTCGGTGGCGGGGACAGGGATGGGGAGCAGGACAGGGACAGGGATCGGGAGCAGGACAGGGATCCGGACCGGGACAGGGGTCGGGAACAGGACAGGGATGGGGAGCGGCACGGGGACACGCGGCACCGCCGGGCGCTCGCCCTCCCCTCCCCGGCTGGGCCCGGCCCCACTTGTGCGTCCCCCAGAGGCAGCGGGGCCGGGAAGCGGCCGGGAGCGGCGGCTGGGCTGCATGCGGCTGCTTCATCGGCGGGCCTGCTGTGGTTTTCTTTCCCCAGTTTTCTCCGGAGGCTGCTTTCCTCGAAGCGCTAAGCCATGACGTCCCTGGCGGAGCAGCTGAAGCGGCTGGCGCTTCCCCAGACCGATCCCAGCCTCCTGGAGCGCAGCGAGGTGGCATCGCTGCTCTTCACCTGCAAGGAAGCCGCGACTATTGACAGGGACACGTTTTTTGCCATCGGTGAGTTTGGCTGCCAGTGGTTTTAAAAATTATCTATTTTTTAAAAAATCCCAGCTGGAGAAAGATAAGTAGGATGGGCAAACTCGTATTCAAAAAAGGCCAAAAGAATAGTTCAAGAAAGTGCACGCTAGTCAGCATCACTCTCGCCCTTGGGAAAACGATGGAGCAGTGCTTCTTGGAGCATGTTTCTGGGCAGGTAAGGGTAAGGTGATGGGGAAGTGTCAGGGATCCCCAGGATGCTCAGGAACTGGAAAATTTGCCAGAAAGGGAAAGCTGGTGGGTGGAATGTCTCTGGTCTCATTCAGTCTGCAGAAAAGAAGGCTTTGGATGGGTCTCATAGGAGCCGGCCACTACTTTAGAGGAGGTTCCAGAAGATGGGCCTGGCTGTCCAGAGGAATGTGTGTTAGGAGGACAGGAGACAGTGGGCATAAGTTGAAAGGAGTTCAAACTGGATAGAAGGAAAAGCTTTTTCACTGTGAGGGTAGTCAAACAGTTATCAAGATTGTCCAGGGAGATTGTGCCTGAGGAAAAAAAACCCTGACTTTTTTGAAAACCGTGACTGGGTAATGCCCTGATGAACCTAAGGTCCCTTCTGACATGAATTCTCTGTTTCATGAAAATATGCTGATGCCTTGCTCTAGGGTAACACTATGGCCACAAATAGTGTGAAATGCCAGAAGCCTTTGCTGTGTCTGCACCCTTCAAATTCTTTATGCTTCTGTCTTTCAATTTTTGTATAAAATTTTGTCCAGGAATGTGATACTCTTTAATAAGAAAGGTGTTTTCTAAAACCAGGCAGATTGATATAATGTATTGATTTTAAGTAACAGGGTTGTAGATATATACATTTGATGCAATACAGAGTATTTTTTTAGTTTCTTGAATAGTTACTCAAGAAATGCTTGGCTGAGTTTGAAGATGGAGTTTTTGTGGTCTCTGATCCAATATTGAACCTCTGATCCAGTGTTTGATCACCCCACTGATAGAAACAATAAAATCTATGCACTGGCTTTGAATTTCCTATGTTCCAGCTTGCAACTGTTGCACTCCCATCCTTCCACTGTGCATCTGTGAGAACAGTCTGGATCCATCTTCTTGATAACCCACACTATATCCTGTTAAGTGGTTGCAGACAGCAGAAAGATTTCCTTTTGTCTCTCTCTTCACCAGGCTAAACAAACCCAGTTCCTCCTTTTCCTTGTATGTTGTTTTCCAGTCCCCAGGCCATCTCAGCATTCCTCTGCTGAACTCACATCCATATGTCAATGTTTTTCTTCTGCTGATGAGCTCAAAATTGCACCCAGTGTTCCAGCTGCAGCTCACAAATGGAAGGGGTAGTTCCCCTCCTTCTCAGGGACAGCACAGCCCTGGATGCTTCTGGCCTTCACTGCTGAAAGAGTGCTCTACTGATAGTTGTTAATGTTGGCTTTCTTTGTCAGTTAATAAATACTTCAAGTATAACAGAAGTTTTGGTCTTGGACCTGTTTACTGTTTGTTTTGCTTTGCTTGGTGAGGATGACATATACCCATATAGCAAAAAAGTTGGATATGCCAGAGAGGAGGTAAGTGGGTAGGACTGGGGAATAAAGCTCTTGTGTTTAAAGCATTCTTCCCATTTTTTTTTCCCCACAGGATGCACTGGCTTAGAAGAGCTGATGGGGATCGATCCTTCATTTGAAGAGTTCCAGTCCAGTTTGTTTAGTTCCACATCCAAAGGCCTTGAACGCAGTGTTCAGACTAAAGCAGTAAATCAGCAGCTGAATAAGAATATTTCATTGTTCCTGATTCATTTGTCCCCCTACTTTATGCTTAAGCCAGCCCAGAAGTGTCTTGAATGGCTGATTCACAGGTAATCCACTGAATATCCTACATGTCAGTAGATAAGGGTGGAAATGCAAGATTATTTTTCCCCAATGTGAAAAATTTTGAATAATTTTACTTTAGCTTTCTTAAAAATACAGGATAAAATGCTAAAAATGTACATTTGGGCTTAGTCTTTATGGGACCAGATGCTCTTCTTTGCCAGTTATATTTTTTGTCTTTTGATAAACTTCTATGAAAATTTTGACCTGTCATGGTTCTATGTATAAAAGCAGTTGCTTCCTTGCCGGGCTTTCACAAAAGTTGCCCAGCTCTAGGCATCTCACAGAGGACATGGAGAGGCATTTATGTATTGTGCTTTAGAAGTGAGCTTTGTAAAATAGCAAATTTTCAATATTAACTTTCAACCACACACCCTACCTATTCTTATTTCAAGGTTTTGTAAGAAGGTGTGAAGAAAAAAACAACTAAGTATTTTGTGAAGTGATGTTGTATTTAGTTACATAAGTTAACCTATCCAAATGCAAAAAGTGCAGTATTTCTCATAATAAAAAAGCGATTTTCTTGATACATACTTCTTTGAATCACAGTTTTCTTTTATATGTATTATACTGAGATTCATACTAGATTATTGTAATGTCTGGTTTAATGTTGAAATCTGTGCAGAAGAAATAGAGGTAATTTTTAGTCGTACAGGGACCTAAAATTGTTGGTAGTGAGGGACAAAAAACGTTAGCACTGTTTCTTTTGTCTAGCACATACAGGCTTGTTGCCACCTTGAGTTTCTGGGTTGTAGGTGGACCCTAGATCTGAGTCAGTATGGCAACCATGTCAGGTCTTGCTTAGAAGCAAGTAAACAAGGTACTCTGAGAAGAATGTGGTTGGGTCTTTTTTCCCTTTGGGCTTCCAGGTACTTTTAACTTACATATGTATATTCTTTTCCTTAGATTTCACATTCATCTCTACAATCAAGACAGTTTGATTGGTTGTGTTCTGCCATATCATGAGACTAATCTGTTTGTGAGAGTTATTCAACTTTTAGATATAAAAAGCCCAACTCATAAGTGGCATTGGATGGATCCAATAAGGGTAAAGTATTTAACAGATGCAAGTTGGAAGAAGCCTGGGGGACTTTGTTGATAATATCTTGATTCTTTTACTAGGCTCGTGAATATGGTCCACCTGTTTATGTGATTACAGAACTGTACTGAAAGATCTAATTACAGGGTTGCATCCTGGATGCCCACATATTGTTTTTGCTATCTTTCTTTAGAGATGAAGTTGATCCTATTTGATTGTAATTGCTCTTTGTTTTGGCTAACTTAAAGCATGCTTTTAAGGTGGAAGTATTTGCTACTGCTAGGAAGATACATAAATTACTAAAATTTATCTTTACTTGCATATTAAATGTAATGCTCTTCATCATCTGTCTTAATGTAGATGCAATAAATTCCAGAGCAACATATGGATTTCCATTACTTATTTCTGTTTAAATGGTCTTAATTGATTGGTAGGATTAATTTAGAGATTATAGTATTTTTTAGTTCATGTGCTTCACTTTACTCTTGAGTGTTCTAATTTTACTTTCTTTCACTGTGTAAAGAAACCTGGAGTCCCACTGGCAAGGGGTACTGTCATTACACACTGCTACAAAGACCTGGATTTCATGGATTTCATCTGCAGGCTGGTGGCAAAATCTGTGAAGGTTGTTCATTTATTCTAGAGCATTGTTTGTTGTCGCTTTGTTTTCCCCATGTTTGTGTAGTAGTGCCCTATTTCTTAATATTTTGAACTACATATCAAAGAGTAAAATGAATCATTTATCAGTAAACAATATGAAGATTTCTTTTATTATAATTTGTGAAGATGACAGTCTGTCAGTAGTTCTTGTAAGGAAGTGGCTGGGAACCAATAAGCCATGACAAAACAATTTGGCAATACTGTATTACTTACTGGGTTACTGTGTTGCCTCGAAATACTTAATTGTCTTAATTTCTGTCACAAACTCATTCCTCGGTTTGTAACCGTGCCCTGAATTTCCGTGTCTCTTCTGGGGGTTGTCATGGCTGTTTTAAATACACATCTTCAAATATTAATGAGAACTTAGAATTGAGAATGTTAGAAGGTGAGCAAATTTGCTTGTTTTTTTCAGCTAATGTCAAATAGAGGGCTAGTTCTATAATCTCAGAAGGGTAAGACAGTTCCAATTATTTAGAGAACAGGGATGCATCTCCTGTCAAACTAAGCAAAGCACACACAGTAACAGGGTTTATTCACAGGTGTAATAGGAGGGGTTAAACATACACCAGGTGACTTTGGCTGCCTAGTTCTGATGAACTGCATTGGCACCCATTTCACATCTCTGTGAGGAGGAGCAGTAACCTCTGGTGAGGTTTGCTGCTGGGAGAGGGTATGGAGCTTACAGGCTGAAGTTCTTAGATTTTGGTGATTTGAGGGAATCTCTATGTGCATTTCCACTTTCCCTGATGTCTGAATAACTGGTTTTTTTCTATGATCCAGGTCTTTTCAGAGTGTCCTGGCAACTCAGCTCAGCTGAGAGTTCTTCTTGTGTTTTACGCTTCGACCATTGTGTCAGCTCTTGGAGCTGCAGAGAAGATAACAGACACCATGGTCTCTATGCTGCTCCCTTACATCCAAAAGGTAGGTGAAGCTCTGTGTTCCCTCCTGTGTCATGAAGTGTATTGTGTTCTGCAGATGTGCACCTGCAGATAACATCCAAGAGGGACATCCTGTGTGATAATTATTGTACCACTTTTAGCCTAATTTGAAACCTCAGGCAGGTGAGAGTCCATGGGAAATAATGTTTTTTCACACTTCAGATGAGCACTTTAAGGACTCTGTTTTCTGCTCTGCATGAAGAATAGAGCTGTGAGAAATAGATACACAGTTTGAGGAATGTCTTTTGCTTTGAGATTTATCATGCTAAACCACGAGGAAATGGAGTCAGGGTAGACAGCCTGCTTTGATGTTCTCTCTCCTCCAGGATTGTTGCTTTGTTAACAAGCAGAGCAGCAGTTAATCAATATGTCTTCTTTATCTGTGCACCCCTCATGAGAGCTTTTTCTTCTTGAGAGTTGAGTTTTTAGATCTCTTAAAACTTAACACATGGAAAAAAAGGTAGTCTGATGTCAGAATAAAAAGTGATTTTTATGTTTATATACTCTTACATGTTATTCTGTGTTAAAAATTCACCTTTATTTCTTTTTCTAGGGTTTGAAATCCTCTGTACAGGATTACAGAGCTGCAACATATATGATAATCTGCCAGATGACAGTAAAAGTGACAGTGGAGACTTCCTTGGTGCATTCCTTGATGGTACAGATAAGCAAGACATTATCTAAAGTGCCCTCATTAATCAGGGATGGGCTGGCTTGCTTGAACCTACTTCTACAAACTCAAAAAGGAGATAAACTTGGGAAAAAGTAAGTCTACATGAGTCGAGCTGTCCCACTTTCTAAATTCCCAAACTGCACTTTGATGATTTTGATTTTTTTATATCCTCGTCACTAAAGGGATACTTCCCTGTCAGAAATTTTGGTAGTTAATATTTCAAAGGGCTTGGAAGTTCCTTTGGTTTACTTTGAAAATTTGTAAGTAAAGCCCTTTAAATCTTTTCAGCGTTTCTCTACAATAAGGCTGTTACCTAATACTGAAAATCGAATCCTCATAAAGTCTGCATGGTTTTGAAAGTGTCTGTAACCCAGATGAGAATACATACTTTTCTTTTTTCTCCCTGTTCCATTGTGCAGGCCATTTAATTACCTTTGCAAAACCCCAGAACTGATAACACTTCTGCAAGGCCTGTCAGCAGGTTATGATATCTCTCCTCTTCTCCGCTACCTGTTGCCTCATCTTGTTCATGCTGTCATGAAGAGGGATACAGGTAAGTTAGCAATGGTCCTTCTTAAAACTTGGATCAGTCTTAAATACAGATAACTGTGATCAGTGTTGCAGCTGTGTGATTGCTTCTTCCATTCAAACTGTGCCAAAACGTGTGAAGACCTGATTGAGCTTTTGTGTGTTTACTTTTTTGGTTTTCCAGTTTTTTGGGGTTTTTTTAAATTTTTCTGACTCTTAGAGACATACTGTAGTACTGTGAAATCATTCTTAGGCAGATTTCATATACTCCATATGTGCTTTAATTTGGGGACAGCTGTGTTGACCTGATGAATTAAATGTGTCTGGGAAGAGTCTGGAACAGCAAGGCTGAGTGACATGCAGTTGTAGCCTGTGTCTGCACCAGTGAGTCTGTTTGCATTGTGGCCTTGTAGCTGCTGAATCACGACTGGGAAAGCTCTTTTGTTGAAAAGGTCCAGATTCACACCAAGGAATGCTGTAGGGAGCTGCTGGTACAACTTTTAGCAGCAGGTCTGGAACATTCCAAAGCGTGCTTGAATTTATTGACAGCAACCCAGGCTTTTGGCATTTTAACAACATTGGTATGAAGCACTGCTAATGGATCACAGAGAGTTAGTGCTAGTAATCAATGAGCATTGTGGTCTTACAAGTTCTGTGCTTGGATGATGCCACAGGCACCAGGGGATGATGCCTGTACAAGCTGTTAGCTTTAATCAATATGAAGGGGCTGTTCTTAAGCTATTGTTCATTTTCTATGATTGTCCTTAGAGGAGCAAGAAGAGTCCGAGGAGACAGAAAATGACATTTACATCGAGCATCTTCAAGCTATTCTTGAAAGTATACCACTGGAAAAGGATTTGGATTGCCTGTTGGCTTCGTGAGTTGATTCAGTTCTTTTTCTTATGCAGTACTGTAGTCACTTCTGGTTTAAATAATGAATAATTCCTGACAGTGGCATTAGCATTATATAAGCATGTTTTTCCGAGTTCATAGGTTAAGTTCAGACATGGATTTTGAAATGTAAACAGTCGGTAACCCAGAAGAGCCATTCTTTCAGCATTTGTGGGAGTAGCTGTGGGACAGAATGAAACTTCAGGCTAGGAGAAAATCTGTTCTTGCACTAAATAATGTATATTGATCCTAACCTATTAAGCAGTGTGCTTTGCAACAGTAGTGTAAACAGTACTATCCAAAACATGGTGGCTTCTCCTTTTGTTTGTAATTTTAGCAAGTTTCTTGAAGAGTTTATCTCCTGTGGTACAGAGATTGAATCTAATCCCACCAAAATGGCTGCACTCAATCAAAAGATTCTTCCTCTCATCAGACTTCTCGAGAGAAAGTAAGTTCAATTTTTCTATTACAGACTCACAGTCTGTAGAGTGGTGATGTCAGCTATGATCTTGGCTTATTGGGTGTAGTAAGCACAATAGTCTTGCCGATATAGTTAAAAAAGAAAGAACTGACTCCTAGTCTCTGTCCAAATTTTGTTTTACTGATCTGTCCTTACATATTGTATTATCACTGTAGTACATAAACACAGACCTACTGGCTTTGTACAGCTCTTTACTTTGTAGCATGGCCTTTTCTGCTCATTATTTATCCTAGTGGTCTGCATGTCATTCATCTGTGTTAAGACATAATGGTTGATTGCCTTTGCAAAGCCACTAAAATATCTGGTTCAGATGAATGCGTGTGCATTTAGCTTCCGTGGTTTTCCCTGTATTTCTCTTGTAAATACACTTTTGTCTACAATCTCCTGTAGAATATATTGATGGTTGTGTCTCTTGGCAGGTATCCTAAAGCCTTAGACTCTGTGTTGGAGAAGCACCTGGAAGATTGCACAGATGAGGCTGACCAAAATCTTTTTCATCAGTTTATTTCGCTTTCATTAAGTTGTGGCAAGTACCAGGTAGGTAGAAGCTCAGATTGTGATCCTAGCTCTTATGTGGTTATACTGTTAGAAGGCTGATTTTTGACAGAGTTCTGCTCTCTATTCCTCCTTATAAACAAAATGTCTACCATTCCCACAAAAAAAAAGAAAAAAAGCCCAAATCAAAAAAAAAAAAAGCCCAACTTGATTAAATATTTCTGGGGGGAACTTGGTCAAAACAATGGTAACATAAAAGGTATCAGATCTTTTGAGTTTATCATAAGCAGTCATGGGTGTGGGCTTTTTTCCATGTTAAAATTTACACATTTCCACCTCCTCCAATTGCTACCAATAATTTTTTTCCTTAGAAACATGGCCACTACATGCACTATACTGGTCAATAGGGACAACACAGTAGCGCCCAGCAAGCCCTCATTTTACTTAACGATGTTGTCAGTGTCAGAGACATCTGTTTTGGGAAAGCTGACAGCTTTATCACTGTTGAGAGAAGATGGCTTGGTCATTTTTCTTGCACTGATGTTATGAATGTTTGCAGTCGTTAACATGGAAGAATAGAGTGACCACAGAGTTCTTCCTGTGTCATTTCTGAAGAGCAATTGAAACTCAGCCTAACACAGAATAACCATTACTGCAACAGATCTGGCCAAGGAATTTATTATAAGAGATGGTTAGTATTATGGCTGTTGTTTGCAATGATTGAAAGACTGAAAGCACTTAGGAAAATATGACAAACTACGTAAAGAAGCGCTTCCTGTATTTTTGTACTGATTTAACAAAGGTGCAGATTCTGTGTCTGAGTAACAAGTGGATTAACAGAACCAGGGCATGCAGAACTAAGGCATATGACTCTCTTCCAGCTTTTAAGGTTCCTGAGATAAGTGCACACCATTGGACTAGCAGGGATGCCTTTTTAACAGTTTCTGTCTGTGCTCTGTCACACTGACATTGTCACTAGAGCTTTCTCAGAATCCTTAGATAAGAGTAATGCTTTCCTAGGATATAGTGGTGTCTGTGGCTTACTGTACTTTTCAAGCTATCTTCCAAAAACTGTCTGCAATAGTGAAGAAGACTAAATTTAAAACATTTGCACAACATCATTGTACTGTAATTTTTTAAGTCTGGATTATGCAAGTTTTCTTCTGGTACAAAAAATTGCTTTATCCTTATGTATATTTGAAGTATTTTTAACGTGCAGTGTGGTAACTGTGAAATTTGTATTTCAGTTTCTGGAAGACTCTGATACCTCCCTTCTGCTTAGTTTGAATCATCCTCAGCCCGCTGTGCGGGTCCTGGCGCTTCAGCATTTGAAAGATGTTATTGAAACTTCAAAGGTTTGTGTCTGAATCTCTCACTTGCAGAACTGACTTAACATAAAATGTCTTCAAAAAGCTGTTTGCCAGACTTAGAGTTGAAGATGAGTAGTATGTTAAACTGTGCCTGTGTCACCCTTACTGCTTTTCATTATGTTTTCAGTAGAGTTCTGTCACCATTTTTCCCATATTCTGGAATATGGGAAATGCAAGTTGGAAGACTGTTTATTTTTGTTTAAGCTGCTTGCATTCTCGTAAAATCCAAGTTAATGAGTATTTCTAGTTTTCTTTCTTTTGTTATTGGAAGTTAGTGTGCCTGTGAGGTTTAATTTAGATGATACTACCACTATTTGTACACTAGAATTCAGATATTTCATTTAAAGCCTGTAAATCATTCTACTGACAAATTATTTTTTTCCCTTTGACTCTGTTTTCCTATATTTTTTCAGGAAGGCTTTGATCAGGCTTTCATAGAAGAAGCAATTTTTGGTCGGCTCAAGGATGACAATAGAGATGTTGTGATGTCTGCCCTCAGTTCTTTGGAGGTAAGTGAATGCCTTTTGGTATGTGAGATTTTACCTGGTTTTGAATATGTGTGTGTCTTGAACATACTCTGTGTAGTTGTCCTTCTTGTCCTTGTGTCCTTAGTGTATGACTTCTATCCTTTAACAGGGTAAAGCAGCACAAATTTAGGTTTGTGTTATTTGCTGTCTCACAAATTCCCCCCAAATCTCTGCTAGCTGATCCTTCCCAAAGTGTTGGCAGTTAAACTGAGTTTATCAATTCTGTTGTGATTTTTTTTAATGTAGCTACTGAGGCATACTTAAAACTTTGATTATTATTTGAGGTGTGCTTCCTGCTTATTCTGCACACTTTTCCATAAAAAGGCAAGCCACACTATCTGTCTTTTGGATGGAAAGTGGTGCAGTCACAAGACATTAGTGAGAGTTGAGTTTTTCCATATGCGAGTCATTTGGTCAGTTGATAGTGGCAAAGTCCTGAGCTCCAGCTCAGGTTTGCTGGACAGGACTCTGGTATGCATTGTACTGATTGTTTCCAGCTAGAGTAACAGTCTGTCTTTATGGCTTCTGCTAGTAGTAGTGGAGAATATTATTAGCAGTAGTGGAATTGATCTTGTGTGTTCATTCATTCTCCACCACCAATAAAAGGGAACTGAAGCACATGAGTGCTCCTTTAAACTTCAATATCTTTTGTTAATGTGCCTTACATTTTTGTAATCCCAATGCAATGCAAAGTAAAAGCAATTCTTAATTGATTATAAAGTGGTTTGTATATAATTTGTTAATTTTACCAAACATTTCCACATTCAATAAATTCTCCGTACTTTAGCATATCAACAGAGCATACTGAGCAGCCTTATAACTTCCTTTTACCTGATAATGTTTTCATTACATCAGTAGGAATGCAGTTAGTCATGTTTGATCTCTGTTTCCACTTGGTGTAGCAGATGCATTTTCCATTATGATGTGGTAAACTGGTTTGTATATTATTGTATTTTCATTAATTTTTCTTGATTACTGTTTAGACTTTCAGGCAACAAGTCAATCCAGAAGTAATAGTATCAAGTCTTGTGAACATTTTCCAGAAAGCTGATCTCTCAAAAGATGGAAAGTGGTATGTTTGTGCTTTTTTTTCAGTCCACATTCTTGCTATATAAATTAATTTTTTTTAAAGTAACTATAAAGAAGACTTTAAAACCTGTTTTTCTCTGCAAACATTTTTTGTTATGTTATTTCTATGCTGAGTTACAGGAGAGTTGTTCAATTATTTGCATACCATTTCCCATTAATTCCTTATTTGTTCTTGCTGCTATTTAGATACAGAAAATCGCTGTGGAGAGAACAAATCAAAGAAATGTTGCTGGTGTGATTGAGTAATGTACTTTCAACATGATTTGTTCTCTTCTAGGTACAAGGTTTTGGAGCGAGCAGTAAAAATTTTAGTCAAAGAGGAGATCTTGAAAGAGAAGAGAGAACTGCTAGATGAAGTAGTAATGCAGTTGTTACCTTTTATGATGATCACTAATGCAAACTCAAAATCTTCAGATTGGAAAATGGCTGTTTGTCTATCAGAGTCTGATCTCTGCTCCTTACACCCTTTCCTGAAAGGCTGGCCAGAAGGTAAAGCATTTATTGTAATTAATTTGATAAGAGAAAAATTGTGACAAGTTAGGATCTCATCCTTATTGAACCTAAACACATATTGAAGGACACTGGCTGTCACTAACAGGCTATCATGCTCTAACTGTGAATGGATTTCTTAAAAAAACTTTTTGAAAAGAGGTAGAAATCATTTAGTATGTTTCTGACTTGAGTCTGAATATTATTGATCGACCAGTATGTTAATAGTGATTTTTATACCTAGATTATCTGGGTTTTTTTTTCCCTTGGAGTAGCTCTTGAAGAGGCAATTAAATCTACCAAGTCTGCAGAGTTGATTGGAGTGGCCAATGAGAAAATTATTCTGCTTCTTTCTGGAAACCTGACTTCAGGGGACCCTTCCTTATTATTGCAAATGGTATGTGTACCATGTTACCCTAACCTTAAGGAAGTTTTGCTTTTCAGGTGGTCACTGTAATCAAACAAATGTGATATAGAAGAACTTTTCATGCTGCTCTTAGCACTAGTATGCTATCATCAAGCTGCTAGGCAAATATATACACACACATGCGTACATATATATATATATATATAGATATATATAAAACAAACCACAATATGATCCAGATAAAACAGATTTCTTCCTTAGCACAATGAAAAGAAGAAGTGAAGCTTGGACAATCATTTGGACAAATGATTACTGTAACTAAATTCAAGGAACGTTTTGTTTCCTGGAAAAAAGTTTGCAGAGAATAATCAAGTGTACCTGTGGGTAGTTCATAGAAGCTGATGTTTGTGCATTCCCAGCTTTCAAAGAGTACTATTACAGCAGACGGTAACTTCTTCCCTATGATAGAAGATAAACAGCATTAAATTGAACATGTAGATGAAAAATGGTGTAAAGTCATAGTGAAGTCCCACTGTCTTACTAACTTTTTGTTGTTGTTTTTCCTCCACTCATTTTTCTAAGGTTAATGACCTGATACTCGTTGCTGAAAGGGAATCTGACACTGTGAGACAGAAAGTAACTACTCATATAATTGGTTCAGTGCTTGTTCAGTGCTGCTGCAGCCCACAGATGAAGGAGAATTATTTTCCAGTGGCTATCAGAGTCTTCCGCTTCTTGGATAAAAAAATTAAAAATCTCAGAACTTGTGAACCTGCAGAGGTAAGATGTAAACAGTGTGGAAAGGGCATTTTTATTTGTATTAAAAACAATATTGAGAAGTTTTTTTTAATTGTTTTTATTGAAGGCCAGGTGCAGAAACTTTGAGAAGGACTGAAAATTTTGCCTTCATTTCTTTCCAGAGCAAAACCACACTCTTGCCAGTAGTGCCATTAAGAATTACTCTTAATATTTTACCACTCTTGTGAGTCTACATTAACAAATTAAGAACTGTAGAGCTTTAGGCTGTCATCCCACCAGCAGTTTCAATGTTTTGTTGCTGTGGGCTTGGCACAAAGTTTGGTGTGTTTCTGCCAGTTGCCCTGTGGTGTCTTATGGTGTTGTTGTTTGGCTTGGGAATATTGGGGGTCCTAGTCGTTGAGTCAAAGTTCTCTGGCTCATTCAGTAGGAGAAAGGAGGAAATGCAGCTGGATATGAAAAAAGAGCTTATGTGAAGAGCTGTTCCAGAGCACCAACATGAAAATGGTCCCAGAGCTGAAACACTTCATGCTATGAATCACAAACTCAGGTCCTTGCAACAATGTGAAAAGCATTGTTTCTGAATTTGCTGGATTTTGATTTATCGTACAGCACCATAAGCAGTTGTACTGGCACTTGTTGGGGGCTAAGATGGAGACACAAGGAGGAGCCCTCACAGGCCTAGGAACAGTGTTCAGAAAGAGCATTTTTGTATCTTTCTCCTACCTTTTTGTTCTTAATTTTATGTGTGTTTCCATTGGGGTTTTCTTGACATATTTTGTTGAGAAACAGCTCTTGGTTTTTTCTGTGTGTTAGTAACCCATGTGAACAGGGCTGTGTTTCTGTGTGTACATCCCCTCACACACACATAGTGGTACATGGTTATTATTTATTCTAACCTCAAGTTATTCCATTAATGATTTTTGATATATGCAATTATTTAAAAGCTATGGATTATTTTTCTGGAACAAAACTAGATGAAAGTGTTAAACTAAGTGTCCAAATGTGATGCAACTCCCAATCCCTTTGAAGAGATATTTTAGAGAGATTGATATTTTATTCTTCTGTTACCTCATTTATGTACACTGTAGTTATGGTAGAAAGAGCTGGCATAGGTTTTTAAACTGCAGATGCAAGTTTCAGTGTAAAATCAGAAATGTAATTCCCTCCATAAAGATACCTCTTTGGAAGTTGTAAATTAAATGTTACTGAATTTTACTGCTAAATTTTTGGTTTCTGTTGCATGGAATTGTGACTGAATATAATAAAATCACTTTTCATTCACAGGAACCTCCCCTAAATTGGTCTGTTGAAACAGTAGAGGAAACTTTGGTGCCTAAGGACTTGTTAAGTGCCTATATAGAAAAGCTCAATAGTGATGAGACTGCTCACGCAGAGGAGTCAGCTATGTTCCTGTTCTTATTGAAAAACTTCATTAATGGCCTAAGGCCTCCTCTGTCTTTTTCAAAAGGTAGGTGTTAAGATTTTTACTATCTCTTACGTGAAGGAATGAAGGAGAGTTATTTTTTTTTTCCTTTGGAAGTTGTTGGAAACAAAGAAATGTTGATTCCTTAACCTTCTCCTTTGTTATTGACTTACTTTTGAAGGTGAAATCAACAGAATATATTGTCTTCTTTTAACTAGAGATGTCTGTTTTCTCCTGGTTCCTGAGGGTGTTCCTATGCACCCACTGTGCATAATTATCTCAATTAAAAACCTGTATTTTTTAGAGGAATCTTGGTGGAATCCTGAATCTCTCAATCAAGATGGCCAAGACTACCTGCACCTCCTTTTGGGGCTGTTTGACCTGCTTGTCAGTGGAGCTAGTGAAGGAGGCAATGCTGTTCAGTACAGAGCATTGATGAATCTCTTATTCAAGGTATTATTTTTGCATTTGTTGCTCTGAATTGTGAGTCATCAACTAATACACAGATAGTAGTTTATTAACTATGAAAAATTATTTATTAATTTTAAGGAAAACCGAGAAAAATGGTCAACAGGTCATGCAACACTGCTTGTGTCATTTGAGTACTGTGAGGAGATGGAAGTGTAAGCTTCAGCTGTGTTACTTAACCCTAATTAAATGTAATAATGGAAAACTAAAGTTAAAAAACCCCACAATTTTGCCAGTTGAGGCAGAGGTGAACACATAACGCTGATTTGCAGAACAAAGATCAAGAGCCTGAAGTTTAAGTTAAAAGTTTTGGTTCTACCTGGTAGCAAGAAAAAGGGTTGCTCTGTAAAATTTATTAGTGTTTAAATACAGAAACCGAAAGGAAAACTTCTTGGAGAGATTTTGTGTTTCCTTATTACATAATCTCTTGGTTTTTCACATGTATATATGAATAATATATGAACTTGTATATATATGCAACATTTACTCAATAACTTTTTCTTCCCAAAAGACATTGTTTCTCTGTTTTTCTGAGACAAAGTTCTCTTCCAGTGTACGCCTTTGAAGTGGGTGGTTTATCAAATGTTTTCAGTAGCCAAATAAATTAAACAAGTGCTTTTCTCTTTTTTCTTTTTTTTTTCTTTTTCATTGTGTTAAATTTAAGGTACATCTAAAAGATTCAGAAGTTCTCTTCAAATTCCTTTCCATTTTGTGGACTTACAGTTACAACCTTTCAAATCAGCTGAACTATGAAGTCAATGCAATGCTACAGACTCAGGCTCTGTATATTGGCTATGCACTGCTTGAATCACAAACAAACCAGAAAAAGAAACAGCTGGTATCACCATCATCTCCAGGTAAAGTAAAACAGCATCTGTCTGTCTGTCTGTCTATCTATCTATCTATCTATCTGTCTCTCATCTTAGAACTTAATTGCCATACTTTATTTTGTGCTATTTTACTATATTTTATACCATGAAGGGTATCTGTAGTTATTTATGTTCAGCTGCACTAGGCTGAGACAGCTCTCTTGCTAATTCACTGCTCCAATTACAAGTCCAAGCTTAAAGTAAGTGAAGCCATTTTTTTTTATTTTAAAAATGTTAAAAGGAGCACAGTGCTGTGCTGAAGGAGTTACAGGACATTGATGTCAGTGCAGGTGTGACAGTAGCAATGTATGAACTCTGAGCTTAAACATGAATACAAAGACTGTGATGAAGTTCAGAGTCATAAATCTGTGAGACTCATGTTGGTTTTGTGTACCCTAGGGTTTTACAGTGCAAAGAGATGACCCTTTAATTATAAAGTCATGTTAATGCCTTTTCAGGAACAGCTACAGTAAATTTTTCACCACTCACTTTACTCTGTTCTTTTCCTTCTTCCTTCCCTTGTTCTTTCTGCAGTGGTGATATCTTTGCTAATTAACTTGGGTAGTCCAGTGAGTGAAGTTCGAAGGGCTGCTCTCAACTGCCTCCATTCCTTGAGAGGAATAAAAGAATCTCTATTTCATCCTGTCCTTCAGCATTTGGAGCAAAGGACAGAAGAAATTGTATCTGACCCTACATACATAACACAGGTACTTTTCTTACTAAGGTGTACAAGTTTTGTACATGAAATACAAGTTTTGTCTGCTGCTGTGAACTCCTAACTTTTAGAAAAGAAATGAAGTTAACCAGGAAAGTTGTCTTTGTATTCTATGAAAGACTGACTTACAATTTTTTTGGGAACTATAAAACATTTAAGTGATTTATTACATGCAGAGAGCTGAGAATCTAAGAGGCATTCGCTGTGGTTTATTTCCAGATGAAGAACTCTGCTTATATCTAGATTGCATTGTTATGAAAGCATCAAATAAACATCGTTTTAAGGCATTTTTATTGCAGGGAAATAACTTAATTTTCACTTTCTTTATGAACTAGATTATGGAAACTCTATTTGAGGAGCTTGAGACACCAGTAAAACAGAAATCCCAGAAGAAAAAACTGTTGGAAGCTTTTGAAAACATACTTGATTGTGTACAGAGCCCTATTTTCCCATCATATATTGCAAGAAACTTAATGAAAATTCTTCGTGATGTTCATGGTGAAGTAAGTGCTGCCTTTTGAGTTTTTTATGGGTTCTGCACTTGAATGAAATGCTGAAATCAATTTTCATTTAATAATAATGCTGTTCAATAACTTCATGTTTTAAGTTGTTAATCATTAAGTTGACACGTCTAATAATATGCAGTAAAGCTGCAAAGTATGATTTAATGAAACAAAACATGCATGCTCCTTCCAGGAATGTAATGGCCACAGAATTTTGTATTAAATTTTTAATTGATATTAAAAATATCTATTCATATCCTTGATATTACTAAAAAGGACTGTTTCAGAAGAGGTTCTTATGGAAGAAATTTATTACCTTGGTTAGGTATCAGTGAACATAAAGTTTTCTATACAGAATTGCAAGGTATTAAGTAGTACTGGGAGTTTTATTTATATATATTAACATACTCTTATCTAGCATATTCAGAATTCTCTAAGAGCTGGAAAATGTATTACTTCAAAGTTCAAAAAATGACTTAAATTAGAACTGTTATGCTCTGTTCAGTTGTATGTCTTTTGAAAGGATTGTGAACTGCATAGAGGGTGTGAGTGGTTTTGCCTCACATTTGGGTTTTGTGTAAAACAGCAGCCATAAATCAGTGGGAAAATTACCTGTTTTTTGTGCTTTAAAAGTATTAAATACTGCTCTGCAAAGGAGACTAGCTAAGGAGCAGATGAGCAGGTACTTGGGGTAATCACACGTTACATCTTATGTTTTTCCTCTTGAAAAGCTGTTGCTTAAAATACCTTATGCAGTGTGCTGCTAGAGAGGGAATGCTGTAGAAAAATGCAGCTGTGCTGCTAGAAGGTTGTTAAATTGAGAATGGAGAAAAACTTCTGTTACAAATTCCCTCTGTTTGCAGATGGTTCTCTCTCACCTCTTGCCTGCACTAGACCGTTTGCTAGAGAAGGTCTTTAAGAAACCTGAGGCAATGTTGAAAGATGAGGTTATTCTTCTGCATCTAATCCTTGGAAAGTTCAATGAATATTCAGCAGCCCTCCTGTGCAAGAATCAGCAGAGTCTGGATTTATTTATCAAAAGTCTGCATGCTGCCAAGAAAATATATGAAGAAGTTCCACCATTTCAGATCACAGCACTTGGGCAGGTATGGCTTTATGAAAGATCTTTTCTTTATTTTAATGCTTAAAGCAGCTATTTGCATGCAGATGACTACCTGTATCATTATGGATACTACTGTTCCACAGGTTTTAGGTTTTTGTCAGTCAGGCAAGAGCTCTACTTAATGTTTTTCATCTGAGGAAAAATTGTCAACAAAATACAATAGGTGAGAAATAGCTTCACTTGAAGGAGGCTACAAATTCGGGCTTATGTTAACCAGGTGTTGGCATATACTTGCCAAAGCCTGGCAACAGCAAGTTTGTTCCCCACACCAGGCAAGTTGTGTGAAAAATTACAGGAATTAGTTTGTCTGTTGTATATTTCACATGTATGTAATTTACATCTAAGGATTCCTGGATATATACAAATACATTGTTAGTATGCAAATTTTTGCAATACTAACACATGTGGATGATGGGGTGTGTCATACAGAGTCTAACATACATTAATTCCACACCTCATGATTTCATTGCTCTCCAAAGTAAGCCTCTCTGCATCCTTTTTTCTCCTCCCTTTTGTAGATTACTAAGCCATTCTTTGCAGCTGTGTCGGATGGGATGGTGCAACAGAAGCTGCTAAAAGTACTGTTTGATTTACTCTTAAACTGTAAGAACCCACTTTGTGCCCAGACAATCAGCAGTGTGTTTAAAGGGGTAAGTGGCAACCTCCAGAACACAGAAACATGTTCAAACCTGTGGCAATGAGGTTTTGTGTCATCTACATTTAGTAATACTCATTGTTTATAACATTTATAGCAGGAAAGGAATTGGAAGCTATTTGTCAAATAGCAGAATAGTGTCAATGGCATGAAAAGTTTGTTAAATGACTATTTTAGAAGGTATTTCTTTAAAAGCCACCTATCAGTCATTTACTCCACTAAGTGAATGAATTCAGCAGAAGTTGCTTCTTCCTACTGCACTGATTTTCATTTTCAGGATATGAGTTGAATATATGGATTAAATATTCATGCATGAAAGGGATGTGTTTTTAAAAAAAGGGCACAGATTCGTGAAGTGACAAATTGTTCATTGGTGCTTGCATTATTATTGTTTTGTTTCAGATTACTGTGTGTGCTGAGCAGATTGTCAGAGAACTGGAGCCTCCTGAGAAAACCAAAGGTCTGGCCACTGTTCAACAAACTAGAAGGCAGAAAATGCTGCAACAGAGGTAAAATAACTAGAAACCCATACGTATTATCTGTGCAGTTTGAAAACTCCACTTGTCTTAATATGTTGCATAGTTTGTACTGAAAGTGAAAGCAACTATTTCTTCTTTTCCTCTGCACAGTAAAATAACTCCAGGCTATTCTTGGCATGAGAAAATCAACTCATGTAGCTGTTTGAGAACTGATGGAAGTACAGTCCAAATATTTTTTTTAAATCCAGTATATTTAATGTTGACATTTGCTTTTATAGAACCTTGACATAGTCGAACAAGATTCATTTTTGTTAATAGTAAAGTTGGTTTCAAATATAGATGCATGGCCAGATTACATCAACTTGACTGAAATTTACAGATGCTCATCAAAATGTTCTTGTTAGTTGACTGTAAAATGGTACTTTTTTCCATTAAGGTGGTAATATAATCACTGATTTTTAGATTTTGTCTTGTTTCTCCTCTCCATTTACATAAGAAAGGAACTGTTTGGTTCACTGTACTTACTCTCCTTAAACATTCTTTCAGCCATATTGAAACAGGACATTGAGTTGATTTTCCTGGTTTGACCTAGAAAAGCTGTTCCAATTTTCCTTCACTTGACCATTTTGAATAATCATCACCTATTAGATTGATCAATTGGTAAATTGTACCTGTCACAGTTTACAAACACACAGGCTCACAGCTGCCTGCGTAGTCATTGTGTTAACCACTAGTAGTTCCGGAGGTGCAAATTTGCAGATTACCTGGTAATAGATTTTTTTTCTTTTCCCTCACTTCCAGAAGTGTTTCCAAGAGACACTTGTGTTTTCAAGTTTGGTCTGAATGTTTTTTGTCATTTGTTTCAAATGTGTTGCTGCTTCAATCAAAAGCCCACACATTGCCTCCTCTCACAGGAGCAGCAGTAAAGGACATACCTTACTATGTGAAAGAAATATTGTCTTTTTTTACTTACGTGTGTGTGTATCCTGAAGCACTGTAGCATTTCCTTTGCAAATCCCTGATTGTTTGTCTTGTCTTTTCAGAAAGCCTCAAGATGCAGAATTGGCTCCAGAAACAAGCCACTTCAGCTGGCAGAGGGTGATGCTTATTCTGGAATTACTGCAGCATAAGAAGAAGCTTCGGCGTCCGCAGGTGTTGGTGCCTGCACTTTTTAACCTGCTGAGCAGGTAAGGAATGGTGCCCCCACAACAGGGCCCTGGAGCCTTCTCTTCTGCAGCAGATACTCTAAAGCATGCAAATACAGGCTGCTGTGTCTTTGCTTTGTTGCTATGTCTTGTAGCTTGTTATGATTTTTTTCCCTTTTTAATAGTACGATGGGTGTTTCAAGATTTTTACCTGATGCATAGCTTCTCATGTGAAAACTTTGTTTGTTGGGCAGATGGCTTGGGATTGCCAAGAAGAATGTTACCTGTCCTAAAACTGGGATAATTGGCAGGACTTGTGTCTTCAGCAGAGCTGTTATAATTCTCTAAGCTTTGAAATTCCTCCCAACACATTGTGAAACAGTCTTAGTCCAGTGCAACCTAAGGAAACTATTGTTTGTCCTGCCAGCCCTAACTCCAGGCAGTTAGGAAAGTTTACATATAGATTAGATGTTTTTCTTTCTTTCCTTAAGATTTGGTTGTACATAGACTGGCAATTATAGTTCAGGTTATACTTATGTTTTTGACTGTCTTTTATTTGACCAGTTGATGCATTTGAAAACAAAAAAACCCAGATTTTTTGGCAAAGTTTTAGACTTCTCAGTTTAGAATTTATGTGGAATTAAAATTGCAATTTCTTATTTGTTTCTTTAATACACCATTTGCTCCTTTACTTTTCTGTTTCTGTTTTTTTTCCTGGATGTTTAGGTGTTTGGAACCCATGGCATCAGAGGAAGAAAATATGGAATATACAAAGCAGCTGATCCTCAGCTGCCTGTTAAACATCTGTCAGAAATTGTCATCAGATGGTGGCAAGGTCCCAGCAGGTAAAAATCACCAGACTCATTTTTCAGTAATTCTCTCACCAGGACACAGCATTCAAACAATGTTCTCTAACTTCTTTTTTCTCCACTGTGTTGTTGAGGAGAGGGATATTCCTCTACAAGGGTATAGAAGTTTGCCTTCCTAATAATTTTTTATAGATCCTTTAGGTAGGGTTTGCAGATTGAAACCAGTGCTGGAGTGTACTGTTTATTCCTACATGGCTGACCATTAAAGTGTTAATCAGTGAATATTTTTACCTGCAGATATCCTGGACAAAGACAAATTCAACGTGGAACTGATAGTTCAGTGCATCAGGATTTCTAAAATGCCCCAGACACACCACCATGCTCTGCTGCTCCTTGGTGCTGTTGCTGGAATGTTTCCTGTAAGTGACACTTGGAATTTATGCGTTGGCTCTTCTCTTTGGTTTCCAAATATTGGGTGGACTGAAGAACACACTGATCTGTTCTATGGGGAAAAACTTCCTGAAAGGAGCAAGAGGCAAAATATACAGGTTCCCTGCTCTTTTAGGGCTTCTTATTTCATTTTAGTTGAAAACAACCCTCTGTCCTGATGCTTTGGTCACCAGGCATTTATGGCTCGCAGAGGAGCACATCAGAAATGGAAGGAGCTTCCTGACAACAGCTCTGCCTCACCTTCCCACTGTGGTCACAGTT
This sequence comes from Lichenostomus cassidix, assembly GCF_008360975.1. NCBI lineage: Eukaryota > Metazoa > Chordata > Aves > Passeriformes > Meliphagidae > Lichenostomus > Lichenostomus cassidix. Next base: position 43,621,619 of record NC_139483.1, on the reverse strand, counting down.
CTCATGCCTTGTTTCTTCTTTCTCCTGCCTTTTTAAATAAAGAGACAAAACAGCTGGCCTGATAGAAACTTGTAAGAATGCATGTCCTATCTTGTATATCACTGGAAAATGTAGTTGTAGTTGGTGATAAAACTGGGTTGTTCTGATTTTAATTGACCAAGAAACAGGCCTTTTCTTGTATGGATTGAAATTTTACTATACACTGTTCTAAGATTCTTTCACTTTGAAACTACAAAACAGCAAAATGTGTCCCGGTGTATCAAACTCATATATTGGTATTAAACTGGTAAACTTATATATTCACCTCAGTATTTTCTCCACCCCTTTGGAAAGATAACATTTTTTCCAAAAGTCAAAGCGGTAAAGTTTTTTAGAAATTGGAGGATTTTTGGAGGATTTTGTGGTTTTATTGCATGGGGTTTTTGTCTGCATCTTACTGCCATGACCTGCTACAGATCCAAGCATTTATTTTACATTAATACTGGGGCTTACAAGATTTTCAAGGTCAGAATATGAGGAAACATTTTGTATCCATCTCATCTTGCTTATAAAATCTAAAACATTTCTTCCATTCACTAAAACTGAATGAAAAAATGTGCCCGTAATTTATTGCTCTAAGTTATGACAAAATCTAGGTAATTAACTTTTGAGATAGGTAGCACTTCTAATCCAGCCTTGTTAAAACTGGTTAGTGTGATTACAGTCTAGGCCCCCAAAAAGCCAAAAATTGAAATAAGCATGGTTGGTTTACACTGTATGATCATAGGCATTGCAGATGTTTTACAGATACAAAAAGGGTGGGTGGGAAAACCACTGGAATCTGTGCCACAACCACATTTGTGCTTCTGCAGATCTCCTCATAGCTGTTTTCACTTGTTGTATTCACCTGGCACGGAGTGGAAAGTTAAAAGGTGTTTCATCATGCTAAGCTCTCAATTTCCACTCTTCAGTTACTTGCTTAGATGTGTGTCTTGGTTTCTAAATAATATTTAGAACTCTACCAATCACAGAGTAAGTAGCATTAAGGGACAATATACATTAAAAACTTGTTTAGGGAGATTTTGAAAGATATTCATGATTCTCTTTTGGGTTTTTTTGTAAGAATCTAGTGTCATTTGTGGGAATGAGAAATGCCTTAAGGTATAATATGCACAGCAGCAGAAACTAATTTCATCTGTCCTTTTTCAGGATAAAGTTCTTCATAACATTATGCCCATTTTTACATTCATGGGAGCAAATGTCTTGCGTCTGGATGATACCTACACTTTCCAAGTAATTAACAAGACAGTGCAGATGGTTATTCCAGCTCTTATACAGGTAAATTTGTCTACTTAATGGAAAGATCATTAATAAAGTAAATTATTTAGAATATTAGTGGTAGAATAAGTTGTCACCTACTCTTCGATTTTTTTTAGGTAGAAATTCACTTATATGTAATATAATGTAATTCAGACTCTTCTGTCTCTGACCAACTGAATTCATCAGACTGCTGCTGCTTTTCAGTCTTTTGAGTTCCTGCACTTTATAAATGGTTTAGCCAAAATTATCACAACTATATGTGGAGACAACCTGAAACATACTTTAAGTTCAAGTTTTTCATCATAAAAATAGTAGGCAAGTTCAGTAGAGGAACCACTGGAAGTAAAGATCTGGTTATTAGTCCTATAATATGTCATGATCATAGCAATCATAGACATGGTCTGAAAGAAGTGGAAAGGTGTCATACTTGACAAATGCTTTTATTGTTTCAGCTGGTGTTTGTGGGGCTTTTCTTGGTTTTGTCTGGACCTCTTAGATAAATGGCTATAAACCAAAACAAAAATACATCCTTGTTTCTCAAAGCAATGATTTCTTCATTCAGATTTCACTTGCACCTAAGAAATCTTAATTCTTGATCATTAATAGATTTAAACATGAAAAATGCTGCATAAATTTCATATAAAAATAAATTGGGGAAAAAAGGTCTTCAATAATGGGCTGAGGATTTCCCAGACTATTTTTCGTTATATGTGTACACATTTTTCATCCCCTTGCAGTTCTCTGTTACATAAAAAGAGAGAGAACATGATTTCTTTGTTTTTTCATAGCAGCCCACACAAGTTTCTGTGACATATTATTTATGGCACACATGATTATTACATGTGGCAAGAGCCTGATGTTTCTTACTTGAGACCATGTAGCCTATGTGTATTATTTTTCCTTGGCTCTTGAATCCAAGACCCTAACTCAGGCAAAGTTTTCTGATGTGGCTGTGCTTTCTCTTGAAAACATTCTGTTTGTTTCAGCTGATGCCAAGTAGCAGTATTTCTCTTTTTAATTTTTCTCTTTTTTACCCTTTTTAAAAAATTTTATTTGAAGCATCTTCCTTTAACACTGAAAAAGAGCTGTGTGGTTGAAAACTTTATTTTGGAACGCTTATAGTTTCCTTGAGATTATGCAGTTGGAATGCTGTTCTCTGGCACGTAGTGCTTTCTCTTATTTTCTGAAATTGCAAGAGAGACTTTGTACCCATCTGCAGCAGGCTGTTTGAACTGCTGTACCTGTATTTGTGCACAGGCTGAAGACAGTGACTTGTCAGAGTCCTCGGGAAGCGTGGAGGAGGTGGTGATCAAGATCATTCGTGTGTTTGTGGATGCTCTGCCCCATGTGCCGGAGCACCGCCGCCTGCCCATCCTGTCCCAGCTGATCTCCACGGTGGGAGGAGACAAATTCCTCTGGGTTCTCCTGGTGCTGCTCTTTGAGCAGTATGTGACCAAAACTGTGACTGCTACACCAACCACAGACAAGGTTAGCAGACTCAGGGGGTCAACTTTTTCCTTGAGAGACTGATCTCCCTCTTTTGTTCATCGTCTTGACTTTAAAAAAGTTCTCAATAAACCCCAGGTTGTGCTGGAAAAGGTGGTGAGCTCTGGGTTTGTGCTGTAGCAGAACTTGGCTACGATTTATACTGCACCTTCAGTAGTGTTTTTGTCCTGGAGCTTGAACAATAAATCATATCATACTGTAGAACAATCCTTGATCTGTGGAGCTGATAATCTAATTATGTAGTGCCTCAATATTAATGATGTTGGGTTTTTTCCTTCAGTTGTGTTCATGAAACGTGACACTGGTCTTTCTGTACAGACCAAGATGAAAACCCTGTTACATTTTTGTGTAGGCAGGCCCTGAGATTAGGTGAAAGCATAGTTTATGGGGAAACCCAACAGAATGATTAAAAGAACAGTGGTGAGAAGATAGTTTTTGCTGCAGCAGTTTAATCTCTCTCTGCACCCTCTGGAGCTATCTTCTCTCCAAGAGCTTGCTGCTTTAGCATTGCTGTTAATCCTGGCAGCATCCAGCTCAGCATGGCATCTTCACAAGCTCTCTGAGGAGTTTTTGAATATTTTTATTATTATTATTATAAATATTCTTTCTTAATCCTTTATTTCTTTTTTATTTCTGAACCATTAACAGGATGCTGTTCTGGAAGCAGACACTGAATTTTGGATTTCCATCTGCTGCGAATTTGATGTACGTTCACAGTTCCAGAGCGTGATGAAAATAATCAAGTACCTGACAGAGCTGCCAGAGAACAAGGAAGGTAACCACAGAACACAGCCAGCAAATGCATGTAAACCTGCCTATTACAAGAGACAAGGGGTAATGGTTTTAAACAAAAAGAGAGTAGATTTAGACTAGATATAAGGAAGAAACTTCTTACTGTGAGAGTGGTGAATCAGTGGAACAAGTGTCCCAGAGAGGTCACAGTGATGAACACCCCATCCCTGGCAGTGTTCCAGGCCAGGCTGGATGGGGCTTTGAGAAGCTGTAATTTTACTTTGTTTCTGTGATCAGAAATGAAATATCTTTTTCTCTTGGACGCAAGTTTGTTTTCTCAATATCTTCAACAGATGATCCTGAGACAAAAAAGTCAAGAACATGTAAGACAAAGCCAAAAAATCAGGATGGGCAGCTCTTCAATGTGGAGTCTCACTCTGACAAACAACTCCGGCATTTTAAATTCTTGTCAGTGTCCTTCATGTCACAACTTTTGTCCGCTCAGAATTTTGTGAAAAAGGTAATAATGGCAGATTGCTTCTAAATTGATCACAGTAAGTGATTGTGCCATACTGTAAGAGGTGAGGTGAAATTTACTATTTCTATGACTTTATATTGAAAGAGGTGAAAGAATGCACTGTCCAGTGTATCTTGCTAGCACCTTTATTTACACAGTTTTGAAACCTCTCAGTGATGTTATTTATTTTTTAATAAGGCTTTTCCAGACAGACTCATTTATGTGACTGATGAATAGGAAACCAAATGAAATTCTGTTCCCAGTGTTTTCCCACTTTATGGAGCCTGGGATTTCACTCACAACCTGTGTAACTCCAAGTTCAGTGTGGGATTCATGCTGTTAACTGAAAAGACAAAATGTTACACATTTCATAGGCTCTGACACTAGCTGGTATTAGATCCAGTTTTTCAGCTGAATCATCCACCAGCCTGAAATGTATTTGCTAATGTGACTGCATTGCCCTAGGTTCTCAGATTTTCTTCTAGAATGGTGGCTTAAGTACAAGTGTGGGGATTCATAAACTACTATGTCAGTGGACATTTGATTCAAAACAAACAAATTTGTATATTCTGGTATTTTAGTTCAATGAGGGGAGGAAAGTTTCACATTTTCATTCTTGCTTTTTAAACCAGATAGTTGAATGTGAAGAAACAGAAGAGCTGCAGGAGTTGGAACAGAGGTATGCTTTTTAAATCTGCCCTACCCATATTTCTAGCTTTTACTGCAAGCAGAAATATCTTTAAGTGTAGTGCCATTAGAATATCTTTAATGATACTTTTTTAATGTCCTCAACAAGAAATTTTTTTTTTTGGTGCAAGTTACTTGGGTTTGGTTTTGGTTTGGTTTTTTCTTTTAATAGAATGTGGAGCTTTTTGTTACTGAAAGATTGCTCTACCCAATATCCACATTTTCTGTATTTTTGATAGAGGTTATTTACATGTTTGGCCGTAACTGCCATACTATTCATGTTTGAATCACTAAAAGAATTCCAGACTTTTAGCAAAATATATCACATCACTAGTAGAAAAAAAAAAAATTAATCATTGTTCGCAGGTGCCTCTGTATTGGTGCAAGTCCAGTAATCAAAGATCACAGTTGTAACCATTGTTCTGTAAAAGCCAGTGACACAAAATTGAGGGTTTGTTTTCAGAGGCCTTTTATGTTTGTTCCAAGAAAAAAAAGGGTGTATGAATTATTTTAAATGCCCCGTTCCATGAATGGTCATTTTTAAATTATGTTTAATTTCCTTGTATTTTTGTTGTCTCATGAAATTTTATGCTTTCTAGTAATAAAAATGGACTTTTTTAGACTCCTCGTTACTTACTAAAAGGTACTTCCTCTCTCTCTAGACTGTTAGAAGAAGTTCTTCACTATATAAACACTGTGGCATCTTCAGTGGAAGGAAATGTGGACAAGCCAACTGCCAAATTTTGGAGGGTTCTTCTTAGCAAGTGCTATGATATGCTGGATAAAGTATGTTTCATTAGCCCTCGTGTTAGCACTGGGACAATTCTGCTTTTGCTTGTTAATGTGATTATAAACTTTGTAGGATTTCTTGCATTAGTACTGTACTTCATTGGATGGTCTGCAGCCTGGTGCATCAATATTTAAACTCAGCTAACAACTTTAATAACTACTGCTAACAGTAACTTAGACAGTACAAGCAGAACAAAAATCAGGAATACTTGTTTCCTTTAGTTTAGTATTCTGCTGGATCTAAGCAGTCGTTTTTCTAATGCTGTTGTGTATTTCTAGATGGAAATTAAATCCTTACATTTTTCATCTTACTACCTTTCGGATTATAACTATATTTGTACAATTTGAGTGCCTATCTCATTGCATACATCAGAACATTACATCTTTTGACAGTTTGGAGGGTTTTTTTTACCTCTGAAGTATATTCCAATTTTCTTGATGTACATGCAGAGGGCATTAGCAGAATTATTTTGGGGAAGGAGGGGTAGCTCACCAGAGTAGACAAAAGGATTTGCTGAGGAAATCTCAGAGCTAGTGGATAATGACTGGTTAGCAGCCAGTGAACATAGACTAACTGGAACCTGCTTTGTTGATTTGCTTGCCTGAGATACAGCATTGCTTGCTTGTGCTCTCTTCTTTGATCCTGAACCCCATGAGGGAAGTTGAAGAGGCACATTAGGAGGCTGCCATGTCACAGAACAAAAGGCATTTACAGTATTGTTTTGTTTGTTTTCTTGTAGGTCAATGCCTTATTGCCAACAGAAACCTTCATCCCTGTAATTGGAGGCCTGATGATGAATCAGCTGCCGTCTGTGAGACGCAAGGCCATGGACCTTCTGAACAACAAGGTGCAGCAGCGCACCAAGTGGCAGAAGAGCCAGGTGAGGCAAAAGGCTTAAACCCAGTTCCTGTAGCAAAAGTACCCATAGAGAGATTGATGTACAAGTGCTGGACCCTTGTAAAGATGCCAAATAGCAGTGCCAAGCCTGGCAGGGGGCTCTTGAGCAGTGACACACAGGCTACCTGCCACCAGCTACCTTGCAGGTCCTGAGTTTCTGACTGCATGTCTGATGTGTGTGTTCTCCTGTCCTCTCAGATCCTGCAGCTCTTAGAGCTGGTTCCTGAGCTCATTGCCATTGTCAAGTGTAGAAGAAAGGAGGAAGAGGAGGAGCAAGCCATCAACAGACAGACTGCTTTGTTCAGCCTCAAGCTACTCTGCAAAGGTTTTGGCACAGAAAATCCAGCACCATTTGTGCCTGTTCTGAAAACTGCCATTGATCTCATTTCTTCAGAGAAGGAGGAAAAAAATGTGATGGGAAGTGCTTTGCTCTGTATAGCTGAGGTCACCTGTACACTGAAAGCCCAAGCTATACCTCAACTTCCAAGGTACTGTTGGGTTCTTTTTAACAGAGCCAACTGCAGCAGGAATTAGTTACACTAAAATGCATTACAGAAGGAATGCTGGTGAAGGCTAGGTGGCAGTCTGCCCCCATGTGTGCTCTGTGTAGACAAGATTAAAAGTATTTGAAGTGCTTGAAGGCACTTTGTCATCAAAGAACCAAGAAACTAGTGGGGAAAATGGCAAGACTTTTATAATCCGTAATAGAATTCTTTATGGAGAACTGCTGCTGTGACTCAAGAGGCAACCTTTATGGCTTTAGAAAAGTCAGACCATAGTCTGTATCATTTCTGTAGAACAGACTGCATTTAAAAACATGAGAACAAGTACAGTTGAAAACCCAGCATGTTACATTATTTTATTCTCCCTGTTTGAGAAGAATCAAAGCATCTAACTTGTTCCTTGTAAGACTATTTTATCCCTTTACAAATGTAAGTCTCTTATTGTCATTAAATCTTTAAAGACAGGGCTTTGAATAACCTGATGGAGTGAAAGGTGTTGGACTAGATGAACTTAAAACATTTCTTCTGACCCAAACCATTCTGTGATTCTAAATCTAATATCCTTCATTAGCTTCAGAATGGAATATGGCAGCAAGCCCAGAATTCTGAGTTTTCTCAAATATGCATGTAAAAGTTAATGTGAAAATTGTCCCTGCAGGCTTAACAGATGGATTTATTTGATTGAAAACATTCCTTCACATGGTCAGTTATTTCAGCTTTCTCTGTTTATGTTTGGCTATTCACAGGCTGATGCCAGCACTATTGAAGACTTTAAAAAGTAAGAAGGAGCTGGTCTCCAATGAGATTTACCTGTTGAGTGCTGTCACTGCTCTGCTAAAGGTTGCAGAGACACTACCACACTTCCTTAGTCCTTACCTTTTGGAGTGCTTGTTGCAGGTGAGCTTTGTGACTCCTACAGATATGTACAGGGGGCATAGGATGTGCCCTGATCCCAGAAGCAGCTGTAGAGATTACTTTTTTCCTCTGAAACTGAAGTGTGTGCCAACTATGTGAAAGCTATTCTTCTACTCACTTTATTGTGCAGGTAACTTGGATACAGAACCTAAGAGCATCTCCTACTCCTCCTTCAGATAGGTTGTATTTTGCCTCTTTGGAAAGGGAGATGAATCCAAAAAGATCATTCTGTAATATCCACAGTCTCTTCAAATGTGTATCTAACACTTGTTAGAGTCATTCTGACCCTCTGCTGCCAACATGGGTATTTTTTCAGTGTTTTTCTTCTGAAGACAGGGAGGCTTTATACACAGACAGCTTTACGTAAGGTGCTCCAAGTGGCGCAAGCAGCAAAATTCCTTTCTGACATTTGCAGCAGACAGCTACTGTAAAATAATTTCTTTAGTTGCCAAGTTGGCCTAACTTTTGTTGGAATTCCTCATAGGTTGTCCGCTTGGAAAGGATTGTGGCTGAGTTCGGTCCCACCTCCCAGATAAGCATACGTGTAGCATCACTGAAAACTATCCTAGCAACAAGGCTGGCTCCCCGAATACTCCTGCCTGCAGTCACCAAGTGTTACAGTGAAGTGGTGCATACCCGCAAGGTAAGCAGTTTTTTCATCCTTTTGCACTGGGATAAAGAAGAAGAAAAAAAGAAACAAGCAGTGCCAAATTTGGTTCAGCTGTGTCCCCTTCCAGTGTCTTGCCCACCACCAGCCTGCTCACTGTGGCACCAGAGTGAGAAACAAAGAAAGTCTTACAAACACTCTTCAGCAATAGCTAAAACACCACTATGTAATCAGAATTGTTTTGGGCACAGATCTAAAACACAGCACCATGTGAGCGGCTGTGAAGAAAATTAACTCCATCCCAGCCAGACCTACCAGTCTTTCTATTATAATCTCTGGGATTTTTGTACTGCTGTGGTGGTTTAGGAAAGGTAGATCTGGGAGAGATCCAGCAGTTTAATGTCCTCTGCATGTTAGATGATGAATGCTTGGGAGATCATCCCATTCATAAAAGACTTCATTTATGTGCTAGGAACATAGTCAGGATTCTCTCCAGTATGGCAAGAGGGTAGACAAAATGCTTTTCAGGAACCTGACTAATTTAAGCCCCTAAAAATACAGGAAAAGGCTTACTTGTTTTATCAACAGTATTTTAATGCATGAAGTGCATAAATCTAATTCCCTTGTTCTGTTTCTCAGTTACTGTCAATATCACAGTTGACTTTGCATTGCTTTGCTTCTGTTTTGGCAGAACTGCCTGGGTCCCCTGATGAACATTTTGAAGGAGCACATTGTTGGTATGGAGAAGGAGCACCTGATCTCCCATCAGCCAGAACTGACAGCATTTTTCATGAAAGTCCTGGACTTCAGAACAGAGCACGCTGAGGTAGCTTGACTGGGAGGATGAGCAGCAGCTACACTTCTCTACATGTTAATTGTATCACTTGTTTAAAAAAAGCTTAGGAGATTCCACTGTATGTGTGCTCTGAAATTCTGGGTATCAAATACTCTATTCCAAATGGTAGAAAACATTATAGTTATGTACTTAGTCTGAAATAGACAAAATTAAAATGTGCTTTGAAAGCTCAGACTCTTACATTTCAAACTTAGAATTATGTTTTCTGATTTTTCTAGGATGATTTAGAGGAAGTTGGTAAGATAGAGGCTTACATTATTGAGTGTCTAATCAGTATGGTCATGAAACTTTCTGAGGCTTCCTTCAGGCCCCTCTTCTTCAAGGTAAGAAGTCTAAATGTAATTCAACTGCATCAGTTTGTTTGTATTTTCCAGTGCACAGACACAGAAAAGAGCTAATCTGTCTTTCACTTCCAGCTCTTTGATTGGTCCAAAACAGAGTCTACCCTGAAAGACAGGCTGCTGACATTCCACCGAATAGCAGACTGCATTGCAGACAAGCTCAAGGGTCTCTTCACCCTGTTTGCTGGTCATTTAGTGAAGCCATTTGCTGAGACACTGAACCAGGTCAACATTTCTAAAACTGGTAAGTTGTCAGTTACTGGCTACAGAGAGGCTTAATCTTGATTGCTGAGAGGTTAATTGCTGAAATTTTAGTCTTACAGGATTTATTTCACAGCACACATATTTCATGTCTCTCTTTCTCTGGCAAATGAGAAATCTTCCTCTGATGGAACCAAAGGACATTTTTCATCCTTGGGCACTGGGCTGCCATTACGAAGTTAAGACCACGTGAAAATTTTCAGTGTCAGTCCCAGTGAGTTCCCTGAGTATGAAATTGTGTGGAAGGAGGGAGACTTGTTTCTCTTCTTACTTTTTTCTTTTTCATTCATTGACTTCTCTTTTATGCTACCTGGTGTATTCAGACTCCTCTGATTCTGGGCAAAAATAGACATTACTACTTTCTATGGGAAACTATTTGCCCATCCCATTTGTAGTGACCTACACTACAAATGAAGTGAAGAAATTCTCCATATCCACAGGTACGGCCAAGCACTTTTCCTGTAGCCTGTGGCTATTCTATTTAATCTCCATCAGTCTGTGAAGGGCAGTAGCATACCTGCTGAGGTAGTAGCTTAAAGCCAGATAACGTATCACATCCACTTTATTGTTCTGAGCAAAGATACATAATTGCTATGTAGTACATCCCTTAGCTACATTCACAGACTAGCAATGTTTCTATCCTGCAGGGGGAAGTTTTGTGTTTTCATTCTGTTGATGATATTTTTTTTTCTTCTTGACTGATGTGTAGATGAAGCATTCTTTGACTCTGACAATAACACAGAAAAGAGCTGTCTACTGTTGCAATTCACCATGGACTGTCTGCACAAGCTCTTCCTGTTTGACACCCAGAAGTTCTTGAGTAAAGAAAGAGCAGAAACCTTAATGCAGCCTCTGGTTGATCAGGTATTGACAAATCCATAAAAATATTTCATAGCTGATTTCTTTTCCTTTGATAGTTTAAAAAAATCAGGTGTTAGTTCTCCCGCTTAATGAAAAGGGGAGAATTAGTTCATTGTCAAAGGCTACAGACTGTATTAATTGTTTTGCCTAAGACTCTGGATTACTGATTAATTTTTTATTCTTTTCTAAATGTCTTTGTTCTGTAAGGTTCATGCATGCTGTTGAGGTCTTGCAGACCAGTGCACTCCCACTGATGAGCTTTAACTTAATTCTTGAGTACCTGAAAGCCAAAACTAGAAGTGTTTTTGGCTGGGTTTATCTGAGCCTCAATCTATTTTACTTCCACAGCTGGAAAACGTGCTTGGAGGAGATGAGAAGTTCCAAGAAAGAGTGACAGCACACCTGATACCCTGCATAGCTCAGTTTTCAGTGGCAATGGCAGATGATTCTCTTTGGAAACCACTGAACTACCAGATACTGCTGAAAACAAGGCACAGTTCTCCTAAGGTTGGGAGCTATCAGAATTTGAACTGGTTTTCTTTGTTGTGCTAGAAAACAGGAACAGTGCCCCAAAAACCAAGTCACTGCTGAAATACTAGCCTAAATTAAAATACTGGTGCTGTTGCACAGTACTCCCAAGCTGTAGAGATGTGTGTAACATGCTCTTCTGCTCTCACTGTAAGCAGTCAGTATTCCACATGTCATTCATACTGTGGGGTTTGGGTCTTTTGAAGATTATCTGTTGATATCAGATATTTGAAGATAGCTGTTGGAATAAGAGATAATTATTTGCATATGAAGACAGGGGCACTTTAGAGGGGTAACTGGAAGACAGTTATCAGCTTTCAGATCTCTTTATTATTACATAAAATTTTGTCAAGACTATCCTATTGAGAGGTTGTAGATATTAAGGGAGCATACTTGGTTTTTCATAGTGCTGAGCTAAGCCCTGATACAGTGGAAGTGGCATTATGACAGGAAGTTAAAGTCTATTTTATCAAATAACTTCAGCAACATTATCTGCGTCTTGTAACCTGTTTTTCATTTGCCATTATGTTAGCCAGATGTTAATATTTAAATTACCTTAAAACTAGTTCCCTTCTGTAATGAAAGGTTATAACCTAACAATGAATGGGAAGAAGGGTGGAGGAGAACAGTAAAAAACAGGAAAATACTGTAATGTTTGTTTCCTTACATAATTGTTTTTGTTTAGGTCCGATTTGCTGCCCTGCTTGCTTTGATAGAAGTTGCACAAAAACTGAAGGAGAACTACCTGGTCCTGCTACCAGAATCTATTCCATTCTTAGCTGAGCTTATGGAAGGTAATGATCTAAACAGTCAGCCTCATTGTTATAACTGCAATAAATATTATTAATTGGTATAGGGTAGCTTACACTGTGCAAGATGCAAACTGAAATGGATAAAATCAAACACACTCAATGAAGTTCAGTTAAATTATAGTAGTTTCTTCAGTGTTATAGCTTGTGCACATCTCCCCATTTGCAAGTTTTAGACCAGTGTTACAGTAGGAATAGTCTGCCTAATTCAGTGACAAAGTATTTCTGAATAGTTACTTCATATATGGTGTTTGAGGATGGTTCTAGCCTTGATGAGTGATGAAGCCTTCCTAGGGATAGCCTTGTTATCACTGCTTTACTTAATTCCTGCTTACTTTCTTTTTCCAGATGAATGCGAAGAAGTTGAACAGCAGTGTCAGAAGACAATTCAACAATTGGAAGTCATTTTGGGAGAACCACTCCAAAGCTACTTCTAAGTTTATGCCCTTTGTTTTCAAATCTTGTCTGAATTGTGTTAGCTTTACACATTCAGATGTTAAAGGCAAACTTTCATAACAATTTTTACTGGAGACAAGATTATAACTTTTTAATAAAATATTTTAAGAATCGGGCTTTACCATTTTTTCAGGAACTGGGGACTTTTCTTATGACTTTTCCTTAACTGCTCTTTTCTTAACAGTGGGAAACTGGAGCAGGCTATAAACAAATCCTGAGTGACAACATGTGAGACTCACTGAATTCCACTATGCTTGGGGATACAGTTACTGTCCAGGTGGAGGGGCTGTCATACTCCAAGCACGGTACTTTCTGGACCAATGCACTGCAATCCTGAGAAGTTTTTTCTGTCATCTGTAGGGAAGTAAAAAGTATACCCACTGAAGATACTGAAAAAGAAGTTCCCAGAAACTGTGATTCATAGAGGAACTAAGCCTGTTTTACAGTCTTTGAAGACTGCTACTGCTTGGCTGAAGTTCAAGAATAAAGTGCTTGCTGTGACAATGAATTTACCCAAAAACTTACTCCTTGTTTTGCACCACAAGGTGCTGGTTCATTACACTGGTAGTAAGAAAGGCACTCTGACTCTGTAAAATAGGGTTTAAAATGCCACTGAGTAGAACTGACACTATTACAGAGGATAATCTTACATCCCATTGGGTGCTGAGAACAAGCCTCTGTCCAGGGTGCAGCATGCCCTGTAGATCCCATGCGTGGAAAGATTGCCACATCAAGCCCTTACAGGGTTTTCTTAAAACTGTTAATTGTGTCTGCTGTCAAACAAAAAGGACATTCCCATGAGAACTTCTGCTGAGCTCTTAGATAAAGGCAAGGACACACAAGTGGTGTTACTGGCATGAGGAGCTACCTACTAGCTCTTCTGTTACAATCAGCCAGCTATCCTGCAGCCAAGGGGTACATACAGCACAGCATAGCTCAGCACAACACTGTCCTGAAGGCCACCCCAGCACAGCCACAGCCCAGCCCCAACAACTGCTCAGGTTAACTGGTCTGTGGATCACTAATTCCTTGATGTGGAAATGGTTCTTCAGTCAGGGTCACTGTGCCAACTTAGTAAGACAAAAAGCAGAACAAAGCAAGGTAACAGACCAAAAAGGGGTCTATATCTACTTAGCTATACTTGGAGAAAAGTAGAGTTCTCATATGTTTTTATTGATGCCTTTTATACATTAAATCTGGTCATTTAAAGTCTTTTAGTGTACATATTATTCTTGAAATTGCTTCAGTGTTAGCAGTCTTAAGATATACAGGGACATCCTTCAGGCATGTATTGACAACCAGTAGTAACTTACTTTTAAAAATAATATAAAAAGACTGACATGTATGGGAAACTGAATAGGAAGAGCTTCTTTCACACAGATAGTATTTTAATACAAGACTGAAAAAGGAATAATTCTCTTAGTCCACCAATAAGTAGTTGAGTGCCCTCTCAGCTGAAACCCTACCTGGACTACTTGGATTGACAGATTTTTTTTAAAAACGAAACCCACGAACATCTACTTCAGGCCCTAAGGAATCTTAACCCAGTTAGGAGCCACTTCAGATCAAACAAGCTTTCAAAAGTTGAAACTAGCTAAATCACTTTCCTGCGTTTGTTTGACTTTAGAAACCTAAAAGGTAGAAATCTTGGATCCCTTATAAGCAGGAAGTGACATAACCATGAGTGTCAGAGAAGGTAGTATTGCAGCAGGAGGCTAAAAAATAAGATCAAACTCCTGCCTTTTGCCAGAGGTAATGGATGAACTGTTTGCTTAATCCAGCCTCCCTGTAAAGGTTATAGGTGCTAACATAAATTAAGATGTAGAAAATTATAATCCGTAGTTCTATTTTAAATAAATTATAAACATCCCTTTTGAGGTGAATAATTGTATCTTTGGATCCTATTTCAGTCTAATTTCTACTTCACAATATCGAATGTATGGTATTGAGGAATGCCAAATGGTAGTTAAACATACAGAGTGCAATTGTTAGACAAGTATGATGCAGCATTGTCATATTGCTAGGTTCAGTAATACAGGAGATTTATCTGAGCAAACACTTACTTATCTTGCCAGGAAACTGTAAACTAGAGGAGGATTTAATCTCGCAGTTAGCATTTCTGGTACTTGCCTAACTCACAGAGGCAAATGCAAAAGCCTATAGGTTAAAGGCAGGCTCAGCATGAGTCAGCACCTGTTTGTACAGGACAAGGAGGCACTGTCATTAGAAGAGGTTAAATTCTTTTAGTACTGATGGAAAAGAACTACCAGCTCCTCACATCTAACAAGTGAACATCTCCTATGACCTCCACTACGTTGATCTTTTCAAGCTGTTTAAAACGATGTTTGTACTCCAGAGTGTGAACACCATTAATAGCAACTTTGAACTGGTAGGCGTCACAGAAAATAATCAGCTGGAAAACAAGAAGGAAAACAGTTAAGATTTAAGCTCAGGTAAGATACAAAAAACAATCTAATGACTGAGCCTACACTTGAGCAAGACCTGTTTCTGTTACAGAGAATGTTTCATACAAAAGCAACATTTAAAAACAAGAATGGAGAATCAATAAAATTCATAGAATCATAGAATAACTTAAATTGCAAGGGACCTATAAGGATTACCAAGTCCAACTCAATTTAATTTAAATGCACTCTGAGCACAAGTTGAATTTTTGCAACTATTTAAGAACTGTTATTAAAGCAACACCAATCTCTGCTCTCCATGGTCGCATTTAATCCTAAACATTCTCAAGACATGAAATGCAGGAATGGTAGTTTTATGTAAATCTGTATTAGTAATAGGACATTTAAGCACCAATGCTAATCCATTTGGCAGATTTTCCAGTTTGATGCTATGTTTCAGTTAATCTTACCTCAAAGTACATCCCTGGACTGAAAGGGAAGTTAGCAACTTCTTTTTCTTCTTCTCCCCAGCTGTCATGAAGGTAGGAGTTTCTTACAAAAACTTTATTTTTCATACGGGGATTAAGATGTAAAGCAATGTCCTTTGAGTCACTTGGCCTCAGATTTATTGCAAAGCTGGAAGATATTTTTTTAAGTTTACTGCACCAAGGGGTTACAAACATGACACAGCAGTCAACATCATTTACCAAGTGCTTAGCCAGTACTCAGGGCTGCTTGGGAGCTGGGGTTGTGATTCACCTGAAAACCAAGCAGGCAGGCAGCATGCACTTGTCTCCTTTGCAAAGAAACCTTTTCTGGAGTCAGCAAATGCGGGACGTGACCCAGCCAGATCCACTTCATCACTCACAGCTTTCTATTCATGTCTCAGCAAAAAGGTATTGAGCCAAGAGGGCCAAGAGCTGCTCCCCTACTGCACTAGGAAGCAGCATTCTCACAGGAACGTACAGAGCTGCCTGCTCCACTTTAACTCAGGCAGCAAAGAGTGGGAGGCTTTGTTTTATCCAAAGACATCATATTCTTTCTGTCAACAAACTAGTTAGACTCTAGTTCAAAAGTTCAAGGATTCTCTCCCCACATTTAAGACTGGTGGGACACCACGCATACAAAATGTTATTTTGTAGACAGCAAAGCTCTGCCCGGGCTGAGAGAATATTCTGCAATCTCAGACATGCCCACAAAACAGGGTTTCTAAAGGAGAGCTCTGGAGAAGGGTGATCAGAGGGAATAGTCATTCGTATTCAAATGAATGCTTCAACCTGTGGCAAAGACCTTACTGCATTTGAAGAAAAAGATATTCCCTCCCAACCCAAATTAGCTCCAGTTGGCAGGTTGTTGCCCTCTTTTGAGAATTACTCAGTCCAGATAGGAAATACTGCAAGACTTCCAAGCTGTGAAGTTCTCTTTCTCACCAAGAAACATCTGCAACTGTGTGAATTGGTGAAAGACATGAAATAATTTATAAAATCTATATAAATATATAGGCTTAAAAGCACAAACATAAAAAGCAGACAATCTGCAGTGCTTTAACAGCCAAAAGCCTCTTCGTGCTTATAAGCAGCACACTCAGCACTTGACAAGTGCTGAGAAAATTTTCAAGCTAAAAGAAGGAAAAGAAATGCTACTCTCTTAGGTATCCTATTCAATCTGAAGTCCATCCAAACTTTGTGAACGCTGATTCCAGAGCATGGATTCCAGTATGAACTCTGAATACTGTTCAACTGCAGGGAAGAAATGTGCCCTGAGGAAGCAGGAGTGCAATGCATACACACAATGAGAAAAGCATGCTTCTCATCATTTGCACTAATTTATTCATTTTTTAGAATTTTTTAGGCATGTTTTTAGAGCCAAAACCACCCTTTAAGTAAAGGGCATGCTGAAGCACAGACATTTTCTCAGCTCCATTTTAACTATGTTGGGCTCCCCTCCTCCCTGAGGTTTATTTCATGTTTGGAAAATGTCTTCTTTGCAACCCATTGTTCCTAATTTCATATCCAAATTATTGCTCATACTTCCCTTTCAGCTTTCATGGAATCACAGAATGGCCTGGGTTGGAAGGGACCTTAAAGATCATCTTGTTCCAACCCCCCTGCCATGAGCAGGGACACTTTTCACTAAACCAGGTCACTCAGGGCACCATCCAATCTGGCCTTGAACACTGCCAGGGATGGGCACCACAGTTTCTCTGGGCAACCTGCTCCACTGCCTCACCACCCTCACAGTAAATAACTTATTCCTTATATCTAATCTAAACCTACTCTCAGTTTGAAGCCATTCACCCTTGTCTGTCACCACATGCTCTTGTAAATAGTTTTTCTCCATCTTTCTTATAGGCTCACTTAATGTATTGGAAAGCCACAATTAGGTCTTCTCAAAGTATTTTTTTTTCCCAGACTGAATGATCCGAATTCTCTTAGCCTTTCCTCCTCGGAGAGGCGCTCCATCCCTCTAATCACTCAGTTCATCACTTTCATCACTCAGTTATTGTCAGTGAGGCACCTTCATGCTTATACCAAGGAGATTTTTCAGAGAAATATTTTAACATGAAGGGTTTGAGCACACCAGCAACTCATCTCACTCATCTTTCACCTATTTCTACCAGTTCCCTTAGAATAAATGCTGTCACTGTAAGTATATTTGCTCACACTTCCTGCACAATGGAAAGCCCTGAACAGACACAGAAACTTGTGAGTGACACAGGTTTAGTAGGTAAGACACTCAGGTTTTACCTTCACTTTTCACAATGGAGCTGCCCTTTTAAGTCCTCTCTAAAGTGGTATCCTGCTGGTTCCTGAGGAAACTGCACTGTAGTTTCAGATGATTTCAGATGATTCCAGATGCAAAGTTGCAAGTCAGTAAGGATATACAGAGGCAATGTAAAAGCCTATTCATTCAACAGCAGCTCAGTTACATAACAGAAAAAAAAATTTAAAAAAAAACATCAGTAACACATACCTCTTTGGGTTTTTATTCACTTCTCCTTTAATGGCAATTGTGCATCCTGGACGAAGTGCAGTATCAAGTCTCCCAACATAAGGAACACCCTGGAAGTAAACCTCCAGTAAAAATTTTGACTGTGACTTACTTTTTTCAATATACAAGCTGAGTTTTATTATGGCAAAAAGAAATTTGACCTAAAATTGCAAATCTGCACTTACAGCTAAAGTAATTCTTACCAGCACGTTGTGGGATCCTAACAGTAGAGTGGAAAACTTACACTGAGATAAATACATAAATGTATTGGGTTTTAATTTAGACTACCAGCTTGGGTTCACAACAAGCATTATTTACAACTACTTCTGCCACCACTAATGGTGGAAGGAAGAGAAGAGGGGAAAAAAAAAGAAGAAAAAAGTATGAAAATCCCTGTATTAGTTTAAATTCATATCACATAATCATTCAGACTTATACCTGACCTCATATCTGGAAGTGTCAGTTTTGCTTTAAAGAGTAAGACTTGCTAAAGTGTGGTGTTGTCCCACGATTGTGTAAGTACTAGAATTAGGGTCACTAAAGGCTCTGTCCTCCTGACAGCAGTTCATAATGACAGACACTGCAAGTATTTTATTTGTCTTATTTTTATATTGTGTTGGAAGTTATTTTTATCAGGGAAAAGAAAGGAATGGACAAGCACTTCACTTTCATGTTTTTGCTGAAGTCCACCACTTACAATGTTACATCTTATTTGGTTTTGAATAAAAGACTGAAGAAGGCAGGCTGTCAAGTCACAAAGCATTGAAAATTATGTTCTTATTGCAATTTCACCTTCTCCAAAAATTCTATTTCTATATATTCCTGGTTTTCAACCCCTGTTCAATTTGAGTGTGGTCCTTATTCCAGTGTGGATACAGTCCACCTGCACAAGTTTTTGCAAGAAAATGTGCAATTGACTCCATCAATATTCTATGTTAGCTGCGTGCAAGTTCCACCCCTAAGGTGCAATGCTTGCATCCAGCTACCTGAAATGTACACAGGGATCTGTCAGCAAGAGGAAAATGTAGCAGACAGGTTCCAAGACACATGTTAACGTAATATGACTGTAGAATACTTTTGTTCTGCAGGTATTCCGTAAGGCAGAGAAAACAAAGTATGCTTATTTTGATATGTTTGAATGTGACCTGGTCCTTTAAAATGTCAGGTACCTCACTTCTTATTTCTTTGTTTATGGTTGTGGATGCTGTGTTTATCTTTCAGGTTTTCCAAATGATTTAACAAATTGTCTCATTTGTACTAGCAGCAGAGAACAGAATTACTCTCTACAAAACCTCACTGATGGTCTTCTTCCAGTAGACACTCAATTTCTTTGTTCTGTGAATGTCTTTTCATTAGTAACTGAGGTATTTTTAATTTTTTTACTCCACATTTGCCACAGATCTAGAGGAAACACTTACCAATTGTGAATCATTTGGCATTTCCCCCTACAAGAGAAGAAAAGAATGTTATCTAGCTTATCAGACAACATGGAGATTCATTCAACCTTTTACAAACATACGTACATTTTCTGTGCTTATCTTTGCTACTCCTAGAGGCGATGGCTGAGAGCCTTGTAAAGACTGCAGAAAGAGAGATATTTAGGTGTCATTGCTAACATCATATAACGTTAGCATAAAGTTGGTTTAGAACAATGTAATGATCATCATGCTTTGAATGATGAACTGTTAAGATGGAAGTCTAGGAATGTGTTAATGAAAAAGATAAGCCAAACCCCTACAAACCACAGAAAAGTTCTGAAGATCAATTGCTGAAGCCAGATCAAGATTTCTGAAGATCACCTCATTACAGTTTGAATCTTTATTTAAGTCAGAGCACTGTCAAGCCCTCAGCATCTTAGGGTACCCACAGTTTTCCTCACTGGGGTAGAAATACCAGTATGGCAGGTCCACATGGGGGGTTCTTGCGATTCTAAGCAGCCCCCTACATCCTTGTCCTTTCTCATGGGAAGGACAGATGAGCAATATGGCCATGCACACACACAGTTCCAACCTAGCCCTACCTGATTGTGTCTTTAGATTGTTTATTTCAACACAAACCTCCAACTTCCTCCTCAGAAAAGTGTATTAGAAGCAAAAACTAAAAGGAAAGAATCACCTTTCTCCATTCCTTTCTTCCACAAAGGATACAGCATCAGCAACCCAGACTAAACCAAGTGTACCTTTTCTGCTTGGGACAGAAACCAACCTACAGCCCTTGCTTGCCCTCAAGCTCTTCTTGGAGTCAGTCCTCCAAGACCAGGATGCAGAAGCTTTTGCAGGAATATTATTCTGGCAACATGCCCAAGGCAAAATGATGGGACCCATGAAAGTCTGTTTACAGGCTTTGCAAATGATCTTTAAACGTAGGAGACCTATGTTTAAAGCTTAGACTTCATTATGTTCAGCTTCACCTCCTACCAAAACAATTATTAGTCTGCTGACATGAGTTAGACCTGATATTTGGCAGCAAGAGACCCAAGCTTTGCCCACAATGTGAAGATGGAACAGAAGAGACCCAGAATATTACACAGGAGCAGGCAAGCTAACTTAGTGAGTGGCAGAAAAGGGGAAAGGCATTCACCTTCTGTATCTCCCTGGAATTTATCACCTTCAGTTTCTGTTCTAAAAGTCCAACTCTTCCAGAACAGAAGGATCTCTCCTTCTGCACAGGAAAGAACTCCCTGCTGGTTTACTTTCACTAGCAGAGCTGGCAGCTGAGAGGAACCACAGCACAGCTTTACTTTGAATTCACTGCAGTTTGGTCCATGTACAAGTCAAGGTACAAAGACTGAGAAAGAACAGCTCTTCTTATCCCCCATAAGTGCACATTTCTGATTTCATTCAGTCAGTTTAGCAGGAAAAACAGGGTTATGTGCACAAGGAGTTCCAGCTGTGGCTGACCCTGGCATTTCAAAGCCATGCAACAAGTTACAGCCATGGCAAAATGTGTCACTTAGAAGCACTGAATACTCAAAGAGTTCATTCTGGAGCCCCTGCAATGTTTGAAAAGTCTAATCTACTCCTAGATTAAGCACCCAGTCAGTTCTTATACCATCTCTCCTGTTAACTTTGTAAACTGTAGAATGTGTCACTTTCTTGCCCCCAACTGCAAGACTAAAACAGGAAGACAGAAATCCTCATGAGACTCACATGGTGAAATGTGGGGAAACCAAAATCTTGTTACTAACATTAGACTGTGTAGCTGCTTCCCTTTACTTACTTTTCACCATAAATCCTACTATGTAGTTTAGCAAGACAGAGAAAAGGAATCAAGCAAGTCAGTTATCTATACCACTTACCTTAGAAACAAACTCTACGGTTTTGATCTGCACTTTGCCATATATCCCAAGAGTATCTACTTTTTCAAGGCTAATTCTGTGGTTGTAGAGCAGCAAGTGCTTTTTGTTTACAGATACCTAAAGAGACAGGAAACAAAACAGAAAAACTACTAAACATACATTACACCAGCCATGTATCAAATTGTATGCACACATCTCTGTTGTACACTGGTGTGGTACAAAAGCAGGGAGTGTCCTAAAAATATCAGATCAACTAAGTTCAGCTCATCCATGATTCAGTCTCTCTTTCCATCACTATGAGGGAGATTTATTAGCCTACAATAAGGTTTGCATTTCCCACCTTTGTTTCTATCACCTGATAATTTACCAATGTGGTATTACCAATGTAATGGAATCTATTGTTGCAGTCTAACAGAGCAAGACAAATACATCTCACATGTCCCCTCCAAGAGGACTGTCCTACACCAGCCACAGAACAGGTTTATCCCATGATTAGCCCTTTGCACATAAGGAGGGAAGGGTGAAGAATCCATTAGCCATGGCAGGAAGTTACTTGCCTACTCATCCAACTTAGAGGGAAACAATACAAAATTAAAGGTCTGATTTAATTAGCAACTCTTTAAAAAAAGCTCTAAACTCTTCTGTAGTTAGACTATACCTAGATAGCAGGCATATCTAGACTTCCAGTATTTACTTTAATTATTAAAAATGCCTCTTTTATTGGCCTAACAACAGCTGCAGATGAAGAATTGACCCAGACTCACCTGGAATTTATCCTTTAAAATCATGATGACAATCTCAAATGACTTTCCTTTTTCAAAGGGCATCTCGTAAGTGATCTCCTCCCAGCCCCACTTTTCCCTCTCCAGTGTGTTGCAAACAATGCACCCAGACCTTTTGAAGCGGGGGTTGAAATGGAATGCCACATCAGCTCGAGGCTTTATGCTGCTGCCACACTGTAAATCCACCTGGAACCTAATCATAAAAATAAGGCACACCACAATCAGCTCAGTCTCTCAAGAAATCACCTAAGAGTTTGGTACATTTGTGTTTTACTGTGGAGCCTCAGAACAGGCAGACAAAATGAATGCCACTGGATAAGAAAAAAAAAACCGAACACATATTTGTCCAACTCCTACATATTTGTGAAAGGTCTCCCATGATTTATTGCAGAGAATATAAATGTTTAAGTATTATTTAACGAATAGTCATCATTCATATCAGGTAAACTCCTTACTTACTGTGTTCACCACCTTCCCTCCCATCATCTTCAGTAGACTATATCAAATGAACCTTGGATAAGGTCAAGTAACAGAACCCCCTTACTGGGCACAAGCATTACCTCCTTATCCCAGTTTCAGTTAATTCCTACACACAATACATTCAGTTATCAATTTTGTTAGTCTCAGATGATCCTATAAGGCTGCATTCAGTCTGATGCTATCACAAGGATTTAGATCGAGCCTTTCTGTGGCATCCTAAGTACGACTCCTGGAAACATTTTATCCATTCCATTAATCACATTGCATCCATGAGGTGACACCACAGTTACTACCTGTCTGCATCATCAGGAACAGTCCCATGTATCACAATCAGCTCTCCAGGAACAAGGCCACCATGTATTGTCCCAACATATGGAATGATCTAGAAGAGGGAAGAACAAAAAACGAATTTAAAAAAAAAGCCAATAACATTTTGTGATGGAGGCAAAAACACCCATAATAGTTCAAAAATTAGTGTTCTAATACTTAATTATATGGTGCTCTAGAACATTAAAAGAAACACAACTAGCTTTTAATTTAAAAGAAACCACAACAGGAAGGGAAAACCTGGCATATTTTCCCCTATGAAAACCAACCTTCGCAGATAGAATCTAAACTACGATATCCATCCTCCACTTGTAGCTCTCAAACAAAGAATCAAATTATTTTATTGCGTCACTATTCATAGAGCATAAAGAGGATTCACTTCAAATTAGGTCATTCCCAAGGGCTGACTATTATCAGCCCCTTGCTGGTACCAGGAGGCAACTTCCACAACCCTCCTGACTGCAGACAACAGGAGCTGCCTTTTTGCTTGTTCTTGCTCCATTATTGGAAACAGTGATAGGAAGAGACTATACTATGTCACAGAGTGTCTTCTTAGTAAAACCTACACAACCACAACAAAATACCTCATCCTAATGAGCTAAGAACTGCAAAATGCACTGAAATAGCCCTGTTCAGGAGTCTTGGATTTCATGGTGTCTACAGTATGCAGTCTGGCTCAAAGCCTCACTATCTTTTGTCCCTTATCAGTAGCTGGAGGAGGTACCACATGGATGAACTGAAATGGCAAGAGTTGTTCAGCCACAGGGAGGGATATGTCAGTCAAGATAAAAGCCCCAAACACCCCAGCACAGCTCACTGGCAAAGGCTCAGATGTGCTGACAGAATCCCTACCCTGGTCACCAGCTGGTGCACCCAGCATTTCAGGAAGGGAAGGAAAGCACCTTAACATTAAACTGTGGAAGCTCCCAGAAGCCTGATCTGAAAGCAAAGCTCTAAGTCTGCATCTCATCACATGTGCTTCAGATTGAAAAGGGAAGTAAATGGTAGAAAATGTTGCACTTATTCTGGTTAACGGAAAAAAAAATTCTAAGGTTGTTTTTAGTAGTTTTTATAAGATTTTAGAATACCTTTGAAATGAAACATCAATTGCAAACAAGAGTTCCAGTAATTTAACAACAAAAATAATGAAAACACTCCTTGCCTTGTCTGGAGGCTGCTCTGAGATCATCAGCACAATCTTTCCCAACTTTGCCTCCATATTCCAATCCCAAATAGTCATTCTTTTTCCCACAATAGCCTCTTGACCTCTAAGATCTAGTTGAATTCTCCTGCCAAGCTTTCTCACCCATTGCACTCATCAGTACTCAAGCAGCCACTCAATTTTGCTGGATTCTTAGTCTCTCTTATACTAACTCATTCATCCTAAACATCTCCCAGTCCTTCTCTTCACATCTCCTCTCCCACCAAGATCTCCACCTACCAACTTTCATCCTCCCTTTCCTTTTGCACTTCAGTCCTCCCACCTTATAGTAAATTATACAGCTTTCCTTTCTCTTTCAGATGGGTTCTTGTGAAGGAAGTTCAAACTACTCCCCCATCATCCCTAACACTATCCACTTTGCAAACTGTGACTACATACTGGGAATAAACAACCAGATTCACTGAGGGCCCAGGACTGTGACAAGGCAAAGCTGCAATAGGTAAAGAAGTCCTGTGCAGGTCTCTGTTACTGCACACTCCACATAAATACTTTACAGACTTTAGTATTTTTTTAAAGGTGTCTAGCACAGAAGGGCAAAAATAAAATTTCCTGCAGGTCCAAAGGAACTACCTTTTTTAACACAAACCAAAAAAAAAACCAGCTTCAGGTCATCCCTTTAGGGTAAGCCAAAGTCAGGCTGCTATCACAGGTCACAACAATGCTAAAACTTTTTAGAGAAAGTCTCTAGACTCTGAGCTAGGCAAACACATTCTGTCAAATCCAGTTTTTGCAATTGCTGAATCATGTCAGCTCAAGTCTTCCCTATAAAACAGGAGTTATTATAAATTAAGATTTGAACTACGAAAAAAAGATTCCAAGTTTAATTGTTCAGACAGAAGTTACAAGCACCACAAAGTAAACATTTCATGAGAGCTGCCAGGCACCACCCACATTTACAGAGGATTAGAAGTGAAAACACTTCTTATCATATTTTCCCTTTCCAGCACATTCTGCAAAATTGCCAGACATCTACGTAAGCTGTATGTGAAAAAGGATTATCCTCCAAGGCTGACAGAACATCTGTCCTGGTTTGGAAGTCCTGACCATTTGTTTTCAGCAGAATTTCTAAACACCATCAGCTCCTACTGCCACCTATGCCATCCTCCCTCAATTACCTGGGTGATGCAGAGCTCTCAGAAGCACCCCTCACTATGCTAAACAGTACCAGTACTACTGACACAAAACAGCAAAATCCCATTGCCCAAGGGAGACATTGTTAACGTGACAGAGGAGTTACCGGGTTACTGATTGTCTTCTGTGGTGCATCCAAAGTCAGTTTACACATTTCCTTCTGTGGTGTATCCAAGGCCAATTTATGCATTTCCTTTTGTGGTGCAGCCAAAGATGTCATCTTCCCTCCTCCACTTGAAGTTTGTCAGTTCTGTGTGACTGTGACCACTGCTGGAGTATATTTAAAGAACTCCCTGATCAGGCAACACCAAAGGAGGGATCTCTTCGAAAAAAACTGAAACTTTTAATTAAAGAGAAACAAAGTGACACAGTATGAAGTGACACCCTCCAAGGTACAACTATAAATAGCACAAGAAATGATGCAAACATTTTTCCAGTAAGTCTGCTGGAGTTTTGAAACATGAAATTAAAGCTTAAAGCACTAAGATGCCACACTGGTAAATAATATCATCAGCAGCGTGCTATCCCCAGAATTCCCATGGCAGACAAGCCTTAGTGGGTGAACTTGCCTTTTCCACCTTTTTCTCACATAAAGTTAAAAGGCAACAAACAAACACAAAGAAGATAAACAGGGGGTGTTGCTCCAAAAGTAATTACAGGAGTTTGTAAAACTTGAAGTAAATGCACAAAATTAATAAGACAAAGTTTGTGAGTATGCTCAGCTACACTGCCATTTCTTTAGAAAGTCTTTTAACAAAGTGACCAAAATTCAGAGCCCAACTGAAACTAATTATTTCTTGCATAGTCTGAAGAAAGAAAGTAGCATGTAAGCTGTGGGGTGAGGACAAGCAGACAGGGAAAAAGTCAAAGGTGAGGGCTCTAGCAGCATTACTGTGTGACAACAGCAAGCAATATTAGAAAGAAAAAAAAAGTAACCAAAAAAACTCCAGAACAACACAAAACCAAAACCCCAAGGTCTGTGGCCTGTTTCACAGGGGTTTATCTTCTGCAATGATTAAACAATAGAGTGGTCCATTTCACAACACCTGGCTTATCTTGTTGGAGATTTGGACCACATGGGTATTAACTCACCCACTTAAGACCAGCATCTAGAATACAACACAGAAAACATAAGATGCCAACACTGCATAACTACTTTACCCTTTAATCTTCTCACAGGATACTACCATCAATTCACTTTTGCTTGTGCAGGCAAATTTTATTGATTTCATTTTTAGAAGGAGAAAATCAAGACCAAAGCAAGCAATAATTTATAAAAATAAATTTGTAAAGTTCAACAGCAGACCCCACGAAAATGAAACCTACAACCCATCAGCCTGCTCTCTGAACTTCCCTGTGTGTTCAACAGCTATCTAGATCCTGCTGGGAAAGGATCCTGGCACAGGACTGACTTCTGAGTCTTGGCAGACCAGGTGCACTATGACAAAGTGATGAGTTAAGGGTTTTCTTGTTTGCCTATTAGTATTTTATTGACAAGGCCACAATAACGAAGGAAAGCTGCAATTCAGGCTCTGTTTGTCAAAAGCAGGACATACAACTGCATGGCTCTCCTGAGCCCTTCTGGCAGAGGAGCTACCAGTATGTGTTACACCAAATCTGCAACCCGACAAGTTAAGGTGTCCTGACTGTGCTTCGAGAACAGAGACACATCGGCTTCCCTGTTATCTCATATTGCAAGGGGCTGGAAATCTCTTCCACAGGCAAACAGGAAACCATACAGGCCAATAAGCAGCTATTATGCTTCCCACTGTGACACAGAGAAAATGTCCTTCATGAGGGTAACTCCGGCTAGTCCTTACATTCAAAGAGAGATTTTACAGCAGCGCGAACAAGGCTTCTGCAAAGAGAATTACCCAGATGCTTTCTGGATATCCGCAAGCAATTACAGTACAAACACCGGCAGCGTACCCCCGTCCCCGGCTATAAACCCAACACTTCCGAACACCGCGAGGACACAGGAGCGCTTTCACCAAGCAATCTCGGCCACCTGAGCCTCCCGGCGGCCCGAGGCAGCCCCGGCTCCCCGGAGCCCCGCCGGGAGCGGCCCCTCTCCCCGACACGCAGAGGGGTGGGAAGGGGGTGTGTCCCTGCACTGCGCGCTGCCTCTCTTACCTGCAGGACGCACGGCGGCGATCAGCAGCGCCCGCAGCCCCGCGGGACCGGCCCGCCCGGCGCTGCCATGCCCTCCCGCCCCGGCGCAGTCACAACGGCACTCAGCCCGCCTCCTCCCCTCACCGCGGCTTCCGGCTCGCGTGACGTCACCGCGGCCCCGCCCGCGCGGGGGCTGTGGCTGTGGCGCGTGCCTGGCCCCGGCGCGCGCAGGCGCCTGCTCGTGCAGCGGGCGGGGCAGGCTGAGGCGGGAGGGCCTGCGGGCGATGTGCTCTGCGGGTCGGGGTTACACCTCAGCGGGTTAGCTCGGCTGCTTCCCCTGCCAGCGCTTCGCTTCCTCTGTGTGTTGTGCTCCCTCTGAAGGTCCCTCGTTACAGCACAACCCCAGCTCCTGACAAGACGCGCCTCACACAGAATCACAGAATTGCTAGGTCCTTTCCAACTCTCTGCTGATCATCAAGCCCAACCCCTCTGCCAAGACAGGGTCACTTGGAGCGGGTGACACAGGAGTGAATCCATGTGGGTTTTGGATTCACTCTACAGACCCACGACCTCCTGGGGCAGCCTGTTCCAGTGCTCTGCCACCCTCAACATAAAAGAATTCTTCCTCATGTTGGGGTGGAACTTCGTGTGTTTTAGTTCATGGCCACTGCTCCTTGTTCTGTCGCTGGGCACCACTGAAAAGTCTGGCATCATCCACTCAAAACCCACCTTTGAGATATTTCTATGCATTAATGAGATCATCTCTCAGTCTACCCTAGGCTAAACTGGCCCAGCTCCCGCAGTCTCTCCTCATAAGAGATACTTCAGATCTCAAATCATCTTTGTGGCCTCCACTGGACCCTCCAGGAGCTCCTTGTCTCTCCTGTCCTGAGGAGCCCAGAACTGGACACAGCACTCCAGAAGTGGCCTTACTAGGGTGGAGTAGAGGGGCAGAATCCCCTCACTCAGCCTGCTGGCCACACTCTTCCCAATGCACCCCAGGATGCCATTGGCTCTCTTGGCTGCAAGGGCACTGCCGGCTCATGGTCAACTGGTCACCCACCAAGATTCCCAGATCCTTCTCTGTAGAGCTGCTCTCCAGCAGGTCAGCCCCCAGCCCGTGCTGGTGCTTGGGATTATTCCTCCCCAGGTGCAGCACCCCGCACTTGCTCTTGTTGAACCTCATTAGGTTTCTCTCTGCCCAATTATTTTGCAATTTTACAGCTCATGATGTATAGCAACAGTCTGCTCAGGGAAGCACTACTTAAAGTTCCCCCTGTTAATACAATGCATGGGGAGAAGAAGTGCAAAAATAAAGAGTGCAATATAAAAGGCTCACACGCTTAAATCACCATATCCTATTCAATGAAAGGCATTCAGTGTTTCCTTGCCTTGCAAAAATCAGTGTATGTGGCTATAGTGCAGTTAGAATGGCATTCAGCCACTTGTCACAAAGACCACTACAGTATCTTAGCTAGATAATATCCAGTCTTCTATTCTACAATTAACCAACACAAAAGCCCCATCTCAAATCATATCTACTTGCTAGAGTTCTGCTGATAGTTGTAGGATTGCTGCTTTAAAGGGTACATCAGCTTAGCTTTATCAGATTTGAAGGATTCATTCACAGAAAGATATGATAACACTTCTTTTGAGGAGAACTGCAAAAATGAGCTATTCAGATTAAAGAGCAGCAAAGCAGATTGCCTGGGGAAAGATACCTTAGAAACATGCATGGTTTTTGAGAGAGGACTGACAACTACTGTGTAGAGTCAGGGGCTAGCAAAAAGCCTACTATTCAACGGTTCTACATAACTCCACGGCACTACTTAAAAACAGAACAAATAAAAGGTCCTGAGCCTGAACTACTTGATTTTTCTTTTAAGTTATTTTTTCAGGCATTCTATCTTAAAAAGCAGAACACTTTGATAAAACCAGACTGACAAAAGTACATAAAATACGTTCAATTGCCAGTATTAGACTGCAACCTCAAAGCAGACTTGAAAGTCCGGATCAAACAGCAAAGACAGAAAAGATGTCAAAAGGCTGGAATAAAAAAATATGATGCTGAAAGGAGGAGAAATACACAGAAGTGTTTTTAGAACCACAGAAAATAAAGTTTAACTATTTTCCTACTTGCTCATGGCTCTTCTACTTTTAGGAAGAAACAATCCAAAGGAAATGCAGTGATTTGAATTATGCATCAGTTATTTACTGAAGCAGAACAGTTGTTTGATTAAAATGATTTTAGGCTGAGTCATAAGCAGTTTATGAAATTTGCAGGAAAATCCCTATTTCAGCTCTTAAACCTGATGCAGCATTGACAATGAGACAGTTGGGTTACAGCTTCAGCAGCTTTGTGCTACACTGCTGTTGCTTTGTTCATAGACTGTCACTCTTCTGCTGATTTTTTGTGACTGCTATTTTTAGCACCATTTACTAATGGCAGTCCTGACAGCAAATAACAAAGTCTTCCCTTATTTCCACAGTCCAAGTCCTAATTCAGGCTTTTTCTTTTAAAGATACTATTTGATGTGCACTTAACCATTGCTGGGACTGTGTATTATCTTGTCAGCAGAGATTTCCCATGTTCCAGCAGAATTTTGCTAGCTGGAAAAATATAAATGCTTTGTCAAGGCAGATGCAGCCAATTTCAGCTGAAGCAAATGTAGCAGCTATTCTTCTTGGCCATAAGACAGCATTTGAGGGAGGACCTTGTTACCCCCACAAAATTTTACCTGTCTTTCCTGCCCCCACTAGAATTACTGGTAGAGGATTATAATCACCAAACACAACAGTGCAGGAACTGCTACTGCATGTCGCTGTTGAGCCGCTAGCAGAGAAAAGGATTCCAGTTCTCAGTGTAGCAAGAAAAGGCATTTATTATTTTGATTTCCATATCTATATAGACTTTTCAGAGGTCGCCCAGATTGGTCAGCCAGAAACCTCCCCCTAGGCCCAACTGGCCAGGCCTGAACTGTCCAAGTCTCGGGACACTGTTTGAAAAACATCCAGACTTAATCTTTGTTTATGAAACACAGCAGAATGTTCTCACGAGAAAGACCTGTGCTAGCCACAACTGCACATCAGCTGCTGCCATACCCAACCACCACCTGGAGCACAGCTTCTATGGACTTCCTGCTTACTTTCAGTGATAATAAGTTATCTCCAAATATTTAATATTCCCTTTTGGATGCCAAGAACTGTTTTGATTAATTTCACTGAAAACTGAAATGTGATCTTTTACAGATTTAGCTTTCCATTCTGTTTTCCCTTTCCACTTCGGAGAAGAGATGAACTTGTCCCCTGATGCAGCAGTATCAGACCACAACCTACTAAACAGGATGGACTGAAAGTGTCTAGCACAATTTTACACAGGGCTGTTGGATCTATGTTACTGAGTCTAACAGAAAAAATTAATTTAGTTTAGATAAATATAGTGCTTACTGAGTGTTGTCAACACTACTGGATTTGATACAGTTTGTTTTAATCACCTGTATAACTGTACCATTCTTCAGTGTAAACTTCTAACAGCAACACAGGCCATGCTAATAACATGCTCATTCAGAAATCTGGGAAAATTGAACTAAATTGATGCCCAGGAAATTTTTTTAACTCCTTCTCACATACTCAGTGAGGTGGCTTAACACTTTATTGGATAAAAAACAAGGAGGACAACCACAGACTATTTTGAGTCCTCCTGTAATTTCTTGGTAGACGAGCTGCTACATTTGCTCCTTTTTCCTGCCATAAACAGCTCATCTCACATCTGCACTTCTCCAAAGCAGAGGCTGATGCCTTCCCTGCTCGGCCACAGGGTTGCATCCAACCTGCACCAGAGTCAGCAACATTACAAGCTGCTCTGTCCTTTGTGAATTGCTCACCCCATCAGTGCTCTGGCTCTGCAAGCTGCCTTAGCTATCTGCTCCTGCTCTCCCGTCCCTCTCACTTTTCAGCACTGTCCCATAAAGTACATGTCTCTGTGCTATCCTCCCTCTTCAAAGGAGATTTCTCAAGCAGACCTCCTGTCCTTGATGCCAAGCCTGTAACTTGTACCTATCAGGGTAGCAAGCCATGGTCCAAAGTCCAGGTGAAAACATACACAGTCACACTTACTTGGCCTGTAAGCATTTTATGCACAGTTCCAATGATAAAATTTCCCCCAATAATGGGATTCCCTAGACTTGACACAAATAAACACTAGTCTCCATTAAGAAACCTGGCTATGGAAGTTACTCTCAACTAATTTTTTTATATTATTGTGTGGTACTAGAATAACTGTAATTTTTCCCTAGTTAATACAGTAATACATGCCACAGGGGTAAAGCCTCAAGCACACTGTACTGTTCAGCAGACATTTTGTGCCTAAGGACTTCATATGATCTCAAATGACTGACGTTGTGTCTTCCATAGTTTTAGTGGAGCTGTTTGTGCTTTACAGCATTTTCTGATGGAAATTATTCCCCTAGCTTCTTTGAAAGGCTTTAGATTCAAAGAGGACATGAGTCACCACCTCTTGGTACACCAACATTAAAATTTCAGTTGACAGCCCAGCTGGCTCAGCTTTTACTTAGCTACAAGCTAATCAGTGGCCTTCCATAACTCTTCTTTGGTATGTCACTATTTAGCTCTAGTGATCATTCAGATCTTCCAGTTTTCAGTTTAAAGCTTACAAATCACAGGGAACAAAATAAAAAGTTGTGGGTTTTCTTAATGGTCTTATGGATTTAAAAGTTTAAAGTGCCACTGCTACCCAAGGAACTCACAAGTATTCTATTTTTTTGCTGTAATGCCTAATTTTTAAAGTAAAAGAAAAGAGAAACGTAAGAGCAAACAAGATAGAGAAAAGATACAAGGGCCAAAGGACAAACAAGATAGCAAGAAGTCACTAGTCCTTTGAAAACCAACTATAGACCATATAAAAATTAAAACATACTCACCCCTTCTTATTTAAATGACACTCTAGGTATCTAGGAAGTAGCCAGGATCACTTCTTCATGTGCACTGCAATAGAGACAAGACCAAACCTGTCCCTGTGTTTGCCCTGTCTGCACACCCCAGGTGGTTGTCCCAGGATCTGCACTTAGTCATTCAGTCCCTGCCTACCTAGCGAGATAAAAACCAGGAAACATCAAACCTCTGCGCAAAAGGAAAAAACTGTGTGATGTTCTCCAAACTGGAAAGTGTCACCAAACCCAAGATCCCTAGAACTCCATACCTTCATCATCCTCATTGCAGTTGCCCTTGGATCTCCCTGGTGAGTCTCTGCAGTTACAGATGAACTCACCTGCTCTCAGCTCTCCTGCATTTTCAAGGGAGAAGGCAAGCACTGTAGTATCACCTCTCACCACGAGATGGTAGGTGTTTCCTGATGGTAAGACAGGAACAGGCTCTTAATAGACCTTTGAGCTAGTGAATCAGCTTCAGAGAAAGCAGAGGCAAAAGTAAATTAGAACAAAAAAAAAATCTGTTTATGGGATTGTGAATGAACTGAAGTAGGGGAAGCTCACATATGTTGGATGCAAAGATAAAAATAAATTCTCAGCTTAGACTCAAGATACTTTTATTAGTGTAAGAATTTGGGTGCACCTTTCTTATCCTGGCTCTTTCTGTTAAGGAACTTTTTAACTGTGTACATTTATGTTATCAACAACATGAAAATTTGGTTATTTTTGTAGACAAAATACATTCCCAAAATAAATATTCGGTAATTTTGTTACTAACACATTTGGTCTTGTTTCTGGAATTCCTCAAAAAAGGTTGAAAGACGTAGTTAACTAAGATTTTCAGGCAGGGAACTACTTCTGTATATATATCAGAAAAAAAGTTAACACCACAGAGATTATTTCTCACCAATTACTTCCAATAGAAGCTACTGCTTTCTCATCTCTTCTATAATTTTAATCCTCATCTTCATAACACTATGAAGGGTAGTAAACAAAGCCTGAAAAAAATCCAACATGCCAATATCCTCGCGTTGGACTTCAAAAAGGCCAAAGCCAACCCTGCTGATCCCATCCCAACAAGACTTGCACTGCTCTTTCTCATTTAAGAATCTCAGGCAACTGTCATTACCACAATAACAAATACACATTTCCTCAAATGACCTGTCTTTGAAATCAAGCATCACCATTTTACAAATGTAAAATACAGAGATCAAACAAGCTAGTAAGTATGTCCAACTGTTAATTGCCCCTCTGCCCCTAACACAGGGTACAGAAAGCTTTTCCCAAGGCTGTCAACTTCTCTTTGCCATCAGTTTCTTGTAAGATGGAGTCAATCTCAGTCCTTGGCCAAAATAGAGGCAAGCACTACAGACTGCACCTCTCAAAGTAAATTCTTTCAGTGCTGCGGATATTTAGCCTGTCTGACCAGTAGATCCATACCTTTCCTATCCACTTAAGACCAACTGACCATAGCCATGGAATCAAGACTGGCTGAACTCAGGGACTAGGAAAAGCACTTTTCTGTCAAAACAGGCAACAAGCCCAAGTCCTCATTTAATGGTGCTCTGCCCTTCTGTCCAAAACTGAGCCAAAATTTAAAACTTACAAGATATATTGAAAGTAGTTATGAATAACTAATTGCTTTGCCTTCATGGACAGAAGAACATGATCTGCTGCAAAAATTACACAAGTAGGCTGCTCTTTCAGTTATTATAAACACCATGCACTTTCTTTGACCTTGTTTAAACTATTCTGCTGTCTGACAAAAAATTTCCAACCAGGCCACAAGACAACGGTGTTACCCTACCTAAAGAATCTTAAGGCAGAATTTACATTTCTTTCCTCTTGCTAACAGCTTGGCTTGGAGCTGTGGGAGGCCTTTTGAGACAGTGAAAAATATGCAGTCTCCTGCACAAAGCACTGCCCAGGCCAAGTTGTAGCTCTCCATTTTTCAGTAGTGGTTCAGGAAGAAGTCTGGTTTACAGTTTCCATACAGGTCATTTGGAAGCAAGCATCTGGGATCATGCTGACTACCCCTATCCTTTACGGTAGGTTCCAAAGGACAGTCCCAAACCCATCCCACATTCCTCTCCACAGATCCAATGGAAATGCAAGCAGAGAATAAGTCAACTGGACCCTGTCACCATTTTGCAGAAGATACCCCACAGTTGTACTCACAGGAAAACTAGGTTCTCCTGGAGCACAGCACCATAACTTCGCCATTGAAGAACAGTTAAAAGCTCATTATATCTTAGATAAGACTGCAGGAATGAAAGAATACAGTAGTTTGGGCAGCTTCATGGAAGCTAAAATGGGTAGCAAAGGCCACTGATCATCCTGCAGGCACAGAGATGGCAGGCAAAAAACTGGAAATCCCTGAAGGGAGAGCCGGTCATATATAGGAATAGGAGAAAGATATAATGGAACAAAATTGATAGCCTAGCAGAGCCTTTTTAGCGTCCAGTATCAGACTGGTTATTAATTCAGGACAAGTTCACCCCATATAGGTTTCATACCTCTCTTAGTAACTCAGCTGCAAGTTTCTAAATAAACATCTTTGTTCATCATCTTATCAAAATTAACTCATTTTTCATATGGAAAAGATAAAAAAACCACATATTCCTTTCTTGAACTGCAGTATCTGTTGCAAACATAAGTGCTTTACGGTGTCTTGAATTTCATATATAAGGTATTTTTTACGCAGCAAAACTGATAGTTCAGTAATTCCAAGGTGACCCGTGAGAAGGAAAGCAGCTGTTTGCCTAGCTGTAATAAAGTCAAATACAATAAAGTCAAACATTGACAATCTATATTTCTTCTAAAAATAGTACACATTATAACAGAAGATAAAAGAATATATTGAACACTCAGAACCAACATCTTGTAAACAGATATAAAACTAAAAAAAGAGTGCATACATCTCCATTTATGCCACACAAACAGGGGAAAAAAGTATTTCAAGTATAGTAATGAGTAATCCAGTGTGTGGTGAAATTTAAGGCTAACATTTTCAACCTTCAGAGCTGAATTTATTCAGAACCCACCTATGAACTCTCATTAGCAGTTTTATTTCCATTAGAAATGAACTCTTGCGGCTGACATCGACTTTTCAAGAGCTTCAAGGGATCAAACCCATCTTCACAAGACAACAGTTTCTTCAAAATTTTACAAGTTTTAGCCAGAAATCGGGGAAAGGGATAGGTTTCACTTGAACATGTTGGTTCAGGAATGCTACTGCATCATTTCAGATTCCCATTCTGTTTCTTAGGTGAGGGTTCCAGCTCCTAGCTGGATTGGCTCTACCAAAGCAGAGCATATTATATTACCACACAGATATACCTGTGGTACATTATGGGAAGGAAAAGCTGTGGGCATACATGCCAGCACTAATCACTCAGAAGAAGAACTTAACACACAGATATACAATCCTAAATCATGCATGCAGTCAGCCCAAGGTATGGGGATAGTGTTGGAGAAGCTCCATTATGAGCTATTTGCACATAGGCAGGGGATGCCTCTGCAAGAACTGAATATAGCAGGCAGCCCAGCCACAGCAGTAGTCCCCAAAGCTGAATCGAGAGCATCTAACTCAAGACAGAAGATTATTTGCAAAAGTTTCAAGTTGACAGACATCTATTGGGAAACCCCAGTTCCTAGAAGAGCACCATGTAACACTTGAACTGCAGCCCCAACAAGACAAGAGTAGTAAAATTTCCTCCTTAAAATACAGTTAGAAAACTAGAGTTCTAAAGAGTAGCAGCTTTTTTAGAGGAATTGTTAAAAAAAAAATCAAATTTTTCAAACCTCAAATTTAGGTCAATCTCTTCACCTTGCAATAAAACTTTCAGCTTCTTGAAGTCACTAAAATAAAGTTAATTTTGTGTCAGCCCAGGACAACTGCCTGACATTGAAAATGTTAGTCTTTACTTCTAGCTCTTCTGCAACCATCTCACTCAGTATCTAAAGTATTACTAGAGGTCCCTTTTCAATCTCTTACAGTAAGAAACTCAGTATACAGCATTAGACTTCCCTCAGCTTTGCTACTAATTCGTATTTCTACTCAAGAAAAGTAAACAGTGTATCAACCTGCACCCCATTCTAGTTTTGCCCCACATCTTGATCAGTGCTTTGGTATATACATATATGTACATACTAGTATTGTCTCAGATGTCAGAAGACTGGTAGGAAAAAGGCCGATTTCTGAAACATTTAAAATGCAAACAGCGTAATTCAGAGTATCAAAATATTAAAAAAAAAAATCAGTTTAAACCACTGTAAGTGCTTTAATAACCCTCCACCTGGACTGCAGGTGAATTCAGCTGTTAATTTTCCATTAGAGTGGCTTTAATCAGTATATAGTGCAAGTTTCACACAAGTGTGCAACTACCTTGCTGTGGGACAGAAAGCAGGCCAACCCACAGGACTGTAAAGAAAACCACAGCCTGTGAAAAGGGAAGTTACAGTCAATACTAACGATACCCTGTGGTGCTGTCATCTCATACTGCAAAGTGAGAGGCATTTGATTCATGCACTCAGAGTGAACAGCATCTTTAAACCTTTGGAAAGTAATTTTAAGCATTGAGCCTTTTAATTGTTTCTTTTGGCCCCTACAGGTTATGGGTTGAAAAATCACTCTGAATTGCATGATTTCTTCTTAGGGTAAATATATGCCTTGTGATGTCATACCATGTGCGTAATTATTTAGTTTAACATGTTATCGTTTAATGTCTACTGTTGTTCATAAAAGTGACTTTGCTCAAATGTGATGTTGAACATTCAGTTAATTGCAACATGCAGATCCAAACTGCTGACTGGAACACTGAGGTGCTCCTGTGCCAAAAACAGTATTATCACAAAGCTTAAAAGACAGCTAAAAAGGAAAAATAATATTACACCTCATCTTGTACTAGGCAGAATATACAAAATTGCAGAAGAGCTGCCAGTAGGGTCAAGAGACTTGCCTTCTAATTGTGGCTTTCCCAATAGCACAGCACACAACTGATATGGTTCACAAGTGCTGCAGTAAAACAAGTGGTCTGGCCTTTTCATTCCTCTTCTGTTTAGGAAGGCTGTGAACAGCAGTAAAGAACCTGAAGGTATTTGCAGACTCAAGAACACAACCTGGATGATTCTACCCACTTTTGGAAGGTGATTTGCCACTCTGAGGGCACAAAGCATACATTTGTGTATACAGTAGATAAAGCTCACACAGTACACAAACTCTCAGTATAGGCTTTCTCTCTCTTGCAAGGGAAACTTCCGATGTACTAGTGGTAGCTAGTCCCAGCATTTAACATATACAGACTAATAACCTTCTTTGACCTAGAAGTCATTCTGGTAAGTTCTGCTCCCTCTCTTGGGCCATTCTTCCTCCACCCATTTCAGCAGCACTTTCACAACATCAATTCTCTTATAGTATTTACAGAGATCAATCAGCTGCTCCACAGTCCGGTCACTATTCCGTAGCAAGAACTCCAAGGTGGGACTCTGGGGCTTTTGTTCAAGGAAACACAATTCATCGTAAGTCATCCCCCACTTGCTTGCTAAATTTCTCCAGTTTTTCACTGTTGGATGGCAGGGATCCAGCTTTAGCCTCACTGTGTACAACAAGTCCTCATCATTGAGCATGTCACTGATGGTCGGTGCACGGAATAAGCACAAGGAGCAGGTGACATTTTCCTTGCAGGTCTTCTTGAGATCTGCAGTGAAAACCATTACACAAGAAGAAATTAGGATCTATTGCTGTGGTTTCACCGGGAACAAAACGTTAAAAGCGTAACAGGTTGAGGAGTATTTTATTGCTGTGAATTGCTTCTGAAAAAGTCAGAAGAGTGACATGCAATGCCTTTCCTTATGAAGAACACAGGAAATTAACTTCCTAAAACTTTTCCCTACACTCAGAGGCTTTAATCAAAAGGACAGTAATTTTGAAAGTACCATATTTATACTTTTATAGAAAAGACATAGGATTCAATGCAGGGTGTGAGCTAGGATAGTCCTCATTTTTGTTTTTGGAACAATGTTGCTTCCTTGAATCTGCTATAACCCCCATTTACATCACCCACAGGATTATGTGTGCACTCCATGCATCTCATATATGTGTGCTGTAGAATGAAGGAAGAGCTTTTGCATTTCTGAACTGCTGCCTTCATAATACATGAAATATGTGCACCAGGAGAATCTCTGCTGATAGCCCCAAACACAACTAACATCTAGTACTTTAACACAATGAAAAGGTAGAAATGTGCCTTTGCTTTGCAAGGGCTCTCACAATAAAAACCGTCCCTGTTCTACCAACAAAGCCTATTTTAAACATACATCATGAAAAGGAATAAAGTGCATATTCCTCCATGTGTGAGAAAATTAAAATAGCAAGTTGCTGGAAAGAGGTGGTGATACATTCTAAAATCTGTATCAAATACTGAAAATTGTCCATTTAAAAATCTCCTACACACCATAGTCAGTATCTTCCCAAAACTGAGAACAATGTGGTGCTATCAGACTAATATTAATAACCCATTAAAAGCATGTAGAAACTTGTTCTAGTCATACCTCTAGTCAAACTCTAATAACCAAGACCTTTAACACTGCAGCAGTGTAGGACACAGTCTGAGCATCTTGGCTGCAAATATGACCTTACCTCCACCTGCTCCTTTTTGAAAGCAGGGAGAATTTGGTATCTCCAAATAGTAGATAATGGACACAGCCTAGAAGCATTTTCCAAAGTTTTTGTGCTCCAGCCTCATTGTACAGCTTGAAATAGGGAAGTAACTAGTCCTACTTGAGATGAAACTCTTTGAAAAAGGGGCTGGTAATAACCAAAAGATTGATTAAAAACAACAGAAAACAGTGACACACAATTTGCAAGTGCTGGATCAGAGGCCTCAACTGTATCTCCGGCAAAGGACAAATCTGGAACTTGGTGCCGCCTACTCATAAGGACAACAGCATTGGTTAAGGCTGTTTGTTTGTGGGGTTTTTATGGCTTTTTTTTTTTTTAATTATGAATTTATTTTCAGTAATTATTGTCAGATTGTGTGAAAATTCCAGAATATAGTGTCTGCATTTGTATTTTTTTCTGAAGAAAGAACAGGCTATTTTTATTTTTGTGACGTTGCTCATCAGACTGCTTTTTTCGCAGGCCAAGGACAACTTCAGAAGTTTTCAACAAGTTAAGACATGCAGCAACAACACTGCTGCAGACACATAACTTCATACAAATACTAAGATTCCCTGTTAAAGGGAAACACGTTCTGGTGACATCTTTGCTCGCAGGTATTCCACAGGCCTTGCAGATGTTCTCTACAGGAATATGTATCGTAACACTTCTGTTCTTGTGCACACTAAACTCTTGCTGAAGTGAGAAAAAACTTTCTTGCTTCATTCATACCAACCTCTTCTTACACAAACAGCGCACAATGAATATAATCAGATCAAATTTCTGGCTGACCTTAAAGGGCAGGAGAGCAGCCTATCTGAATTTCATCTTATTTACCCTGGCAGGGATGCCAGAGTAAGTTTTATCCTCCAATACCAAGGGGTAAAGAAAACACCCCTGTAAAAGGGCACAGATATAAGTAAACAAAACTAAACCAACCTGCTTCTTGTGCTATACCATCTGCAAGACAATCAAAAGCATCATAAAGAACTCTGCCTTTCTAAAAAGCTCCTGTGTTAGACACTGTCAAGCAA
Organism: Lichenostomus cassidix; assembly: GCF_008360975.1. Lineage (NCBI taxonomy): Eukaryota > Metazoa > Chordata > Aves > Passeriformes > Meliphagidae > Lichenostomus > Lichenostomus cassidix. Next base: position 43,581,671 of record NC_139483.1, on the reverse strand, counting down.
ATAATGACCTACCCAACTAATTGCATGATCCTGATGCTACCTGATAGGACAAGCTTCTTTACTAATAGGAAACTCTGTTTCTTACTCTTAGACTATGAGAACTGTGTATCATACACGCACACCCCTCCCTAGCAGAACACTGGGACAAGCCCTCACAGCCTTCTGCCAGCTCCTGCTCTCTCCTAACAGCTCTTTACACATCACTTCCAAAGGCAGATGTACTAAATGCATTTGGAAAGCCCAACTTACAAACTTTGTATAGTCTGCATTATTGATCACCATCCTCTTAGAACAAAGGGGAAACTGTAAATGACAGTGGTAATGAAATGAGCTCCATAAGCACTAATTACCCTGGCAGTTATTTGTTATGACAAATAGAAGTTTTTAAAAAAGTACTTCCAAATAAAACCCAGGAATAAAGTATGTAGAACAATAAAACTGACATATTACCTGAAAGTGATTCGTCAGTATGGTTTTGTGTGTCTTTGTCTTCTGGCTACAAAGCAGAAAGCAAATATAAAGCCAAAACAAAACAATGTAATTGAACACCAGAGTAAGTATTTGACTAACTTACAACCAGCAGGAGATTACAAGTAGCTTGAGACTCTTTTAAGTAAAGTCAAACAGAGAATAAACATACCATTTTTGAGGAATTGCTAACAATCTGGTCTTTTTAGGCAGCATTTCCATGCTTTGCTCATGAAACTGCCCAGTTGGTTGTATTTATTGATCAATAGCATTTTTATTAATTATATGCCATAGCATTGCATCTTTTGAGTAACTTTCTCTTAAACCTTCAACAACTGTTTCCTTCATATGGTTTGATTAAAAAGATTGTTAAAAATATTTTGCAATGTAAAAACCAAGAATTTTGCCTGCAACAAGCAGCAGTAAGGGATTGTTTCATTGATCGAGGTAAAGTGGGGAAGTTGGTATTTTTTACAAACTTCTTTATATGCATAGGAAGCTTTCATAAACAACAGGTGGATGTGAGAATTTCTGAGGCTCACATCTAACCCTCCTCTCGATTGAAGTTAACATTCCCTCAATGGTTTTTCACCTGCTGATTAAACATAATGAAACAACTTAGCAGCCCGAGACTGTAACACACGTTGTAACATTTCAATTCTACTACTTAGTAACACCTAAAAACTGGAAGGACAACCCCTTGATTGTAGAACTGCGGGAAACTGCAGCTGCCCTTACTTTAGCTATGCAGGTGTGGAGCTGGGTGAAATAGCTTTCTTCTGTTGAGGATTTAAAGATGAAAGTAGAAGGGGATTTTCCCCTTAGCTGCAATGAAGAATTGTTGATCTTTTTGTACCATGTCATTCTTCCAAAACTATAACAGCAGGTTTCTTAATTTTGCAGGTTGTGCATACAAACATGGGTAACAATATAGTGTAATAAGATACTCTAGTCCTACCTGCTACACCTTCTTTACTATGAAATCCACTAAAAATAGAATACAGGCAGTTTCAGTTGCTGTGGTGAACTTGTATACATTCACAATTAATTATAAAGAAGGTGAACTCTCTCCAAAATATTTACAGACTTTGTTAAGAAAGGAAAAATTTGCATACTGTTTTCAGCATTTCTTTACTCCTTGGAAACTGCAAGACCACACATGCAACATCAAAATGTCTGCTCCCTGCTCAAGAGAGATCTAACACTGCACATGCCAATTGCAACTGAATAAGCCCTGCCATCATCTTCTTGTATTTATTTTTCTACCACAACAGCTTTATCTGGACAGTGCTTTTTAAACACAAACGTGGCCTTGACGGCAACATGTCAGCACCCGAAGTTTAAGAAAAATTAAATCTGAAGTTTCTGGTTATAGTAATTGTCTCCACTCCCACAAATTCCTTAACAAGGCAGACTGTTATTACTGAGCCCCAAGCAGCAAATTCCCGGAAGGGTAACTCACTGGGGAGAATGAGGAACTTGCCAACAGAGCTCAACCTCCCCAGAGATCTACTTCAAAAGAAACAAACAAGCAAATTTAAAAAAAGAAAAAATAAAAAACCAGATACTGTTCACTTAACTGCTGTCCTGACCTTCATTTCCCAGACTCTATCAATTCATTAAAGTTCAAACCCTATTGTGAAAATTAATACTTAAGTGCCCCTATGTCATTATATATGCTTTACAAGGCATAAAAAATAAGAGTGGGTAGTACTACATAAAGTACAAAGAAAAGCAGCGATACTTACCTGTGCCATGCATCTGTTTTCAAAATTCATATTTTTACCAATCAGTCATTATCCACTTTTATCAAGTCAGATGCACTCAGGTTTATTCAAGATCATTTTCTTGTAATGTAATTGCAATAAGACAATGTAGTGTTACTGCCCAGGTAATTAAGGCATTCAGCAAGAGTATTTTTTGCCCACAATGAAGATCCAATCATCCTCTACAGGTCTAATCAAAGCCATAAACTTACATACAGATGAAGGTAAGGAGAAAGCTTTCCAGCTCTGTGGAACCATTAACACCCTAATATACTGAATTATTTTTAGTGTTTCTAAGTTGCCAATAAATGCTCTCTTCTTGATGATGGGAATGGACAGTTACCTCTATCATCTGTGAAATGCATACCAAACCCATGTTTGTTTCTGATGGAATTCAGCTGGGACTCTGGGATTAGGAACTCCTTTTAATTCTTCATCTTGCTGGAAAATGCTCATTCATTTCTCCAAGTTTTGTACTCAACCCAAAGAGAATCAATTTGAAATTCAGCAAATAACATTCACTCGAAAGATGATAAGCATGGAGTATGGGAGTCACTCAGCATTGCCCTTCCTATGGAAATCCTAAGATTTCACAAAAAATGGGCAGTGTTTCAACTATGGGAAGAGCAGCATCCCAAAATCAAAGCAAAACAGTCTAATGCCGCCCTAAGGGCAAAATCTAGGACTCCTTATTTCTTCACTTCTTGTTTGCCCTGGCTTTATTTTCACCAGGAAAAAGTGACAGCATGCATGATGCCTTAACTATTTGCTGGCTTTTCTTCAGAGCATCTATACATTGATCAAAACCTATTTAAACTAAAAAGTACATGCTAATGATAAACCTTTTTTTTTGTCTTTTCCACAAAAGCTCCCTTCATTGAACTCTTGAAAAGAAAGCAAATTTCTGGTCTGTTTTACTGAGTAATTTTGTGCTCTCCAGATATAGTCTGAAACTATATTTATTTGTTAACATACTTACTTAATTAACAGCAATAACTTAGTTCACATTCAAGTATCATTTTTCTTACCTGTTGGATTAGGCCAGAATCTGATGTAAGGGTCTTGATGTTCACAGATGCAATTTCCAAAGTAACTTGATCTGTTAGGTATTCCTCATCTAAGGCAAAGAGTGTGAAATACTGATCTTCCACTCAAACACAAATTTAAATAGTAAGACTATCAAACATAAATTATAGTATAGGTGTCTAACACAAAAATTTTAATTCCCTATCGTGACCAAACACTGGGAATTGCTAGGTTAAACGCCCAAAATATTAAGTCAGCAGAGACTGTAACAATCATGCAGAGCATGACTGTGAGAAGAAATAATCCCTGCAGAGATTAAATATTAAGAGTAGCAGTTGTTTTCTAAACAAACACCACACTATTTTTAAAGGAAGAGTCATGTTCTTTCAGAAAGCTGACTAGAGAATATTAACTGAAGCAACACATCCAAGTAGGCTGAAGATGACTGTCACGAGTCACTCTAATGTTTATTTTGCTTTTCTCATCATGCTTAAAATGATAGTTAAAACATGTACTGTATAAATATTTACCTTTATTCTGCTCTTTGTGAACTGGACTCATCCTACTGATTTCTACTACACAGGAATTTGCTGAAGCACTGAAATAATCCATTTCAAAGTGTGTTTATTAACTGGCCAGGGAGACCACTGAAAAGCACAGCATTCCCTAGTACAGCACAAACTCTATTAACCATTCAAGCATCACTTTAGCCCTCAAAATGGGATAAAAAGTATACCTAAACCCTTTTTGAACGTTGTGCAAATGGACAAATTTCAGTCTGTATGATTAGTAAGGTCCTCCTCATCAAACTATTTGCATAATTCCCCTGAGTAAAGTGCTGACCAACCATTAACACAAGCTTAAAAAAGGTTATATTCTACGTGTTTTTACACACAAGAACATTCCATGGGGGTGACTACATTTATAGTGCTGGTATGTTTTCATTTGCTGTTTGTTTAATGGTAAGATCTATCTCATTGAAGAACCTTTATTATTTTTATGAATCACATAACAGAAAGAAGCAATATTTTCTTATCTCGCTCAAGAAATTGATCTGAATCAAAGAATTCATCCTTGTGCTTGCAAGAAAAGAAAACCCAACAAGTCATTATTTTCCTTGTTTTCTGATTTTATAAGACTGTTGAAAGATATTTCATCCTCAGTAGTGTCAATGCTTAGCAAGGATCATCATTATTCTTTATGACTGTAAGTCCAGAGAAAACAACAACAAAAAACCCCAAAACAAAACAAAGTCTGTCTGAAAATGCAGAGCATGGGCATAAAAACTGTGGAAAAAAATATGTGTGAAGTTTGTTCTATATTTAAGTGGAAGTAGAATTATAATCAAGTCATGATAAACACCAAGACTACCCCTGCAAGATAAAAGGTTCCCTCAATTCCATTTTATTTCATAATCAGAAAAGGGTGCCAAGAACTTTAATACATTAAGGCTCCAAAATGGCCCATTAATTAATTGACCAAAAAAAGCACCAGACAGCCACTCTCACCAATGTACTGTCTGTTCAAACATTAAATCTGAAGCAAACATAATTGTGTGTTACACAGATCCAGACCTGCACATCTGTTACAATTTTTAGTTCACAGACTCATATTTCTAAGTCTGTATTTTTATAGAAATAGCTATGAAAAGCCATTCATACACAAAAAATTAAATTCACAGAAATGAACAGAATACTAAGAGGTATTTGTATCATATTCAACTTCAAAGGGGAGATGTCAAGCTATATTAGTAATTACATCTTACACTTAGTAAGAGGAAGTAAAAACAAAAATTAAATATAAACCAAATTCACTTCCTTTTTACAGAAAGTACTGACCTTTCTATTTATGTCTTAGCTTTCCTTTTTATATTAGGTGCATTTGGATTATGCAATTTTGGATTTCAAACAACTTTTAACAACTTTGAAATTAAGGAATTTACCTAATTAATTTTGAGGAGGACCTAATGTCACAAGTGACTTAAAAAACAGGACATGGAAAAGAATGTTCCAGTGTAATTGCTTTAGTGCTAATAAAGAACTTGGAAGGACCAAACCACCCACCTGCAAATAAACAGAAACTAGTTTATGACTTCAAATAGTCTTCACCTTACATTATCCTTCCCTGCTAAGCAGCACTTCTGAAAAGATGCTCATTTCTTCTGTCTGGCTTCCTCAAGCCCCAGAATAATCTCCAACCTTCCTTTAACACCAGTGGTACACTGCTCACACTCCTCAGCAGAAGTTTCCATTGTGACTAGCCTGGTTTCCTGTGTCTGTCCCACTGCAGACCTGCTGTGCAACACAGGAGGGAGAAGACACTACCTGCAGAGTGCTTCTCAACCAACCCTGCCAGTGCATTCCCTGGACCAAAGTCAATGGTGAAGCTTGGGATGACAACCAAAAAAAACCCAAAAAACCAAAAACAAACAAACAAACAAAAAAAACCCACCAAAAAAAAAAAAAACCACTCCATGTGTCAAGGAAACATAAAGAGGATATTAACACTGTGAAATCCATGTATTTGACTTCAGAACCTGCACTCCCTCGCTCATGTTCAGCAAGGAGAGGCAGGAACTTATGCAGAGTGGACCTAATAGTAGGTTCCCCAGTAGCTGTTTTTAACACCTGCTGAAGGTAAAAGACAGCATGAAGAGTTGACTGGTTATAAGGCTGGGAATGCAGTCAGAGGCAAAAGACCTGGAAGGTATTTCTTGATTGCATTTCTAACAATGTCTCTACCATCTGCTGTTAACCCTGTCTTTCAATGGCACCACTGTATTTTCCTTCCATATTGAGAAACCAGATCTTCTGATGATAGTTTTACACTGACTTTTACATCAAAACTAAGCTTTGGAAGGAAATTTCAAAAGTTAGATATACACACCAAACTGACCTTAAAAATAAAGAAGAGACCATTACATTTAAAACATAAACACCCAGGAAAAGTAAGAGTATTTCAGTCTATTGGGTAACACCACTGGATTTATTTCACTTTACAACACAGATCAATGATATTTGAATAGACAGTATTAACAAAAGGTACCTTACCTTTAGGTACTCCTGTGTCTTGGACAGGATATTTTTCAGTCTGCCACAGAAAGGCAAGAAACACAGGCATTTGTTATTTTGAGTGTAATTGTGCTGGAGAAAGAGTATTAACATACGCCTTCTTTATGCACTTTTTGAAGTGCTTAGTTATAGTTGTATCTCTTAAGTTGCTACTAGCTCATCAGTTCACCATCAGATACAGTAGCACTCTTATGTGGGAACTGAGATGCTACTAACACTACTGATTAGCACATGAACAAGTAACACAGATTACAGTTTTGATCCAGTATTTTTAAAGCTATTTTTAGTGAGAATGCAGAGAGAAGAAAAGAAATTTTGTACTGAAGTAGCAAGATAATCTTGAAAAGGTAATGCATGCCAGGAAAAACAGAGATGACTACAAATTCTCTTTTAGCAGATAAGCTTTTAATAAAATGCTACTGCATTGAAGGAAAAAGGATTATTTTCCCCTTCTGCTCCAAACTTAAACAGTTGATTCAGATGCAATAGCAAACTGTCATTACTGAGTTTAAGGATATAGTTACTGATTCCCAGGCATGTTATAACTTACTATCATATCTGATTTTTACCTCCTTCCCTATGACCCCCACCCTTACATGAAAGTAGTTGTGGCTTTTACAGAAAGCCGCATTTTAAAAAGTCATCACAGAATTTCGTATTACTTCTACTGCCGCCTCGGCACGAGGCTGGGATGTTTCTGATCCCGACATAAGCGGTGCTCGTGTGCCAGCGAGCACCAGAGGGCGCGGTTTGGTCCCTCCCGAGGCTCACCCGTGCCTGCCTAAGGCATCGCTGGTGGGTCCTGCCTTTCCGTGGCTTCCAATCAGCTACCGGAAAGAATAAAGTTTAGTACCGCTGAAAATTCAAGCCCTAGGTGGGCTTTTTATCCCTCCAAACTGCATAGACAGAAGAACGCCTGCACCAATTTTTCTCAGTTGTTGGGGCTTTTTAAAATTAGAGATGGCCCTGCACAGCCTCTGAAGATTATCACATGGCAGCTCCACTGATACCATCCAATTCAGCTGATGCACCTGTTAGTATTTTTATTCACAGTTTAACTGCACAGGACAGTAAATTAAAGTTTGTTTGCACAATCATCCTTAAATGTTTTACTTCACTGCTGCACCACGTCACCATAGAGAGATAAAATGACTTCACCTGCACTGGACCAGAAACACGTACCATTGTTAAGGAAATAGTGCTTGGATCCGTATCCTCCACTGGCTCTTTCGCTGCATGATCTGCTGGAAATAAGAAAGATTTATCACTGCATAATCAAAGTATTTCTGCCAATTCATATTTTGCTTCTTTGTCTGACCAAGATAAAACACAACTATGCAGTCATTATATGCACTATGTTGTGCTTCCATAGGAAAACATGACAAACTGGAAAATGTCAGAACTACTAGCACAGTGATGAGAAACTGCATGCAACAAGGAAACCCAACTCTAAGATAACAAAAGATAGACTTCAATGAAAATCCTAAATTATTTTTAGTGAAAAAAAATTCACATTTCAGCAATAAATAATAAAATCCAGTAAATTTTCTAAAAGCTAAGTTCTGTTCTCCTATTGACAGCATTCCATTTTTTCCTCAAAGAAATAATTCAAACAGGAAACGAACAAACTCACTACAACAAAAATTAATACTATAACAAACACCAGATTACAACAGAAAATTTAAAATAATAATTAAAAAAAAACATATTTGATGAAAATATTAATTATTTGTATTCACCAGAACTATAAACTTCAACTACAATAGTATCAAAAGAATTTTGTAAAAAATCTCCGAAGTACCTGCAGGTGAATCATTAAATGTTAACCTCTCTGCATCAATGGCTAAATGGATGAACACTAGTGGAGAACTGACCACAAGTGCACAGAGAATCTGAAACAAATCTCATACAGAAGTCATGATTCACAAAACTACTCCTGTGATTTAACATCATCCTGACATATTTTTCAGTAATCTCTTCAGTTGATAAGTATAAATGTTTTCCAAAATTGAAAAACATTTTAGATTATGTGGTAAGATCTTCATTCTTGTCGCTCTCACTCTAAAAGTCACTTACTGCAAGTACATGTTAAGTTTTCAGCTGCAACCAGTAAGATGTGATTGTAATCAGTATTTGGTGATTACCTTCTTTGGAATATAAAAACCAGATTGAGAACAGAGACAGAGAAATTAACTACAAAGCACACAGTATAAACAGTTAGCCCCAAAGCAGAACAGAAGTTACACAGACACTATTTTAACCACCCTGAATTTAGCATGGTTGCTTATCTGAGGACTCCTGAGATTCCAGGTAGAGCCCTTCTCAGTGCTAGAGCCCCCAGGAGATGCACAAGCATTGTCCAGGCAGGTGGCACATGATCAGAGGGGTCAGATGACAAGGGCTGAGCACAGTCTTTGCACACTGAATGTTTTAACAGGCTGAGGCCTGTCAAATTGCAGATGAGATGAACTCACACTGCAATTTAGGAAGCCTCATGCAGATGATGGGAAAAAAATCAACAAAAATACAAACAAACCAACCAAATCCCCATATTCTTGTCACAGGTACATGTTTTGGTAAATATGAAATCCCTGCTCCAGAAACATGGTATTAACAAAATGTTCTGGATAAAGCCTGCCCTGATAGCAAGAGTCAGCACAAACTCTCAAATGTACAGAGGCTGAAAGTCACTGGAATATGGGAAAATACAATAAGTTGGCATAAACCACTGCTTGAGAATAGGGCAAAAAATTGAGGCTCCTAGTGGGAGCTGTAACAGAAAGCTGCAGAGGAACTGGATATGAAGCTGGGGCGAAGAGAAGCCTACCCTGTAAAGGAAAGCTGAAAAACAAGGAGGTACTGGGAAAACCAAAGAAATGCTCTAGGAAAGAAGGCAGGCCAAGCATCCCAAGTCTCACTGTTTTTCCACACAAACCCAGTGGCAAAGCATGCACCTTATTGTTGGTTTATTCTGGAGGCCTTTCAGCTCCTCCTTACAGATTATTTGATTAACAACAACAACAAAAAAAAAAAAAGGACAGAAAACCCCCAACCAACCAAAGCAAACAAAAAACCCTCCAGCACTTTCTTTTTCCCATGCAAGAGGAGTCTTGAAGTAGATGAAAGCAGATCCCACAGAACATCCATGCCTAGTGAACCTGTCTACTGTAGCTGTGGTATGGGCTTTGTCCCCTATCACCTGTTACATCTCCAAGATACCACCAAGGTACATTTCAACACTGATAACTTGCTTTCCACAATCCAGAGAAAAGCACTGAAAAGATAGGAGAAGCTCAGAAAATACAGGCATTTGAAACAAGGACTCGAATGACCCAAGGGTATCTCTGCAAGAGGTGATGGGGTACAGTGCTGTAGCTTTGACTCCTGCTTTCTAGGTCTCACACATAAACACAACCATGGGAATCAATGACTCTGCATCTTTCTTGATTAGCATCCATCCTGAAAAGTATTTAAACATTTTATTTCATTTCCTATACCTCAATTGCTTCCCTTTCTTTAATAGTTCTTTATGAAGGATGGTAATTTCCATTGTTTTGGTTAGGTTGCAGAGCACTACCAAGTCCCAAGATTTTTTGTAAGTGGCATATATGCATATGAATATTTGTACCTAAGATTAAAGACTCCACCTATTGGACTGCAGATCTGTTTGACCACTGAGAGTAGACAGACAATGTGAAAACCACTGATGTAGTATTTCATGTGAATAAGGCAATTAGAATGTCCCTACTCTCTTTCCCACATGCATTTCCCCCAACATTCTGCAACTCATATTGTACAGCTGGACACAGGTGCACAAAGCAGTAGGGAGGAAAGTTCTCTATTTATCTTAAATGTAAACCATCCACAGCTTTGCATGCTGAAAGGCCAACAGGAAATGAGAGTATCACCTGACTGTCTGATTTCATGGTTACTTGGACAGATAGCTTCATAACAACATTACCTGGGATCCCTCACAAAATCACTACCACCATACTCGCCACTGACAGGATACAGACACTGGACCACATTTACTTCCCCACACTTCTGCAGGGAGCCACAAGTGAGTTGACTCAGATGGACATAAATCAGCATGCGCACATTGACTCGGACAGACATAAATCAAGTCCAGTGGTTGCTCCCGAAGTTCATTTCTGCCACACAGCACCTGCTGTTGCTCAGCAGCTGCTACAGCTCTGCCAGGGCCCATCCAGCATAACCAGTCTGCAAGAAGAGCAGCAGACTTGTACCAATCCCCATATTTTCTCTCTGTTCAATACTGCTTCTATAATGGGGATGCAATGCTCTGCACTTAGCAGTGCAAAGTTTTTCTGCTTTTCATCTTTGCGTTGGACGGAAGTCTAAAAGTGAGTTTTAGAGACCTCAGCATTTTGACCATTAAGCAGGACGGGATTCACAAAGCACCAAGTAGCAGAGAGAACCAGCAGGCCTTTCCCTCTGTTACAGTTTTTCCCTGCAACACAATCTTGATGCCACCAGTAGTGAGTGAAGCATGTAAGGCTGACTGTACTTACATAGCTCAACCATGCACATAAGAGCTTTTACACACCAAGGCTGGGCATACACTTACGTTTTACTTAGCACAACTTAAACGAGTTATCATCCTAATACTAATGTTGCTCAGAGAGATGAATCCTTTGACTAAACTCAGATAAAAAAATTTTGCTTTGACTAGAGGCCTGTGAATTTCAGATTAGAACTGGAAAAGAAAATATGGCAAATTATAGTAGAATATTCAGTTCCCTGGAAAATCTAAGCCCATCGGCACTTGGGCATTTTGGTTTACTGTTAACTACTCAAAACTTCGTCCCTGTCTGAGCAGATAGGAAGGGAAAAACCTGTGATGCTGGCACACCACAGGTGAGGTACTCAAAAGTCATTTGCACCATTACCTATGTAAGTTAATGCGTGTGGAATTTATAGCCACCCGAACTCTGGGATTCTAGGAAAACGTCTTTCAAAAAGGTTTTTTTAATATGCTGTTAACTAGCGCAAACTAACTTAGACGCTAAATACCGGAGCAGGCTTGACAAGACAAGTTATACTAAATCACATCAGCAGAGCACATGATAAATTACTACCATACTTAATTAGCGCGTGCGGAGGGGGAAGGGAGCAACTACCAGACTCTTTTGAGCCCGGCCGGGGCTACGCTCCTCACCTGGCTCCGAGAAGCCGCAGCCCCGGGTCAGCCCAGCCCGGGAAGAGCGCCGCGGGCCGCACCGCAGCATCGCCTGTCCCGGACCCCTGCTTGCCCCGGCAGCAGCCGCTGCCCCTCGGGGCACCCGCGCCCGTCCGCCCGCCCGGCTCCCGCGGCGCTAGCCTCACCTGGGGGCAGCGGGTCCTGCGGAGCGGCCATGGGGCTCGGCGGGTCCCGGGGCGAGCAGCGCGACGTGCCCGGAACCACCGCCCTGCCGCACCGCCCCCTTCCTGCGCCGCCCCGCCGCAGGTAGCGAGGCAGGTCGGTCCCACCCCTGCCTGGCCGGGATGCGACGCCCGCCGGGGAAAGCGCGTTAACCGGGAGCCCGCGTTTCCCAGCGGGAAATACTGCGCTCCTGCGGATACTTCGGGTTAAATCTTCCGTGCGGAAGATGCTGCGCTGTGTGAAAACGCCGTGTTTCGCTAAAACCACAGGCACGGGGTGCATATTCGGCTCTTCAAGTAGTGCTAGTTCGGACCTAAAAGTGAGCTACTTCAACAGCATCAAATCAAGTGCTCGCCCTCCTGTTCTTGCGGACATTTACGCGCTTAAACCACTGCCCTCAGACAGAGAAATGCGTCCTCCATTAGGGCTCAAGGTGCATCTGCAGGTGGCTCAGCGTGCACGGGCAGAGTTTACAAACGCAAGTACTGAAAAGCAACAATCAATAAACTGCACTGGTTTCTCACAGGCATTTTAAATCCGTCCTCTTATGCTACCAGCACATCCGATAGATACCATGACGATGTTAAATTTTTGGATCTAATTGCTTTGGGACCCCATTGTCATCTCTGGCGAATTCTCTCATGGTTTTAGTGTAAAGTAATACAGGCTTCTTAAATGGGGTCTGTGTGTGACATTACTCTCTAAATAGGAACTATTATGTATTGCCATTTATTGTACAATGCAAGCAAAAGACGCTAGCACAACTGAATTTGCCATTATAAAAATCACATTTGTGAACCACCTGGCTCATTTATGAAAGATGAAAATTTACAGACAAATTCTGTTCTGTTGCACTGAGAGAGCTCCAATTCAGCCAGCTGGCTTACACTGCCATATCTAAAAGTAGCCCATCAAGCATTCAAATTGAGTGCTTTTCCGTGGATTATTTTCCATCTCTCATGCATGTTACAAATAATATTTTTTTAAGTGATAAAGATTAAATTGCTCTTATTTTCACAATTTAATTGATGACAGTAGCAGTTATCCCATTATTTGGCTTTTTGCTAACATCAGTAATATTGATGCTTTTCAATTATTCTGTTACTGAATTTGAGAATTCTTGTAAAAGATTAAGCCTGAGAGGAGAGATCTTACGGTGTACCTCTGAATCATCCTATGGGTGAATGTACTAACATGGTATTTAGAAGATTGAGAGCATCATCCTTATTTCATCTGAGATAAATGGAGGCTTTGCCATTGGGTTTTACACACAAAGACATACATATATCTCTATATATCTTAATCTCCAAGGTACAGTTAATAGATCACTAAGACTTCTGCAATTCATGATGTGTAAAAAACAAAGAATTTTTTAAGGCATATCATTGGAGTCCAACTGTTCAAGGTGTCAGTTGATTCTCATTTCTTCCACATTAATATTGAAACTCACTCTCAAAGAATAGAGGCTACTTTAAAAGGGTAATACTAAGTCTAATTAGAAATAAAACTGCTGATTCTGTATGTTTTCCTATATTTCCTTAGTGGCACAATGCTTTTGGTGATGGATAATTAGACTGCAGAAAAAGTGTATTCTTATCTACACAGATCTGCACAAATGATAGACTAATAATTGAAGTCTCTTCTATAACTGTGAAGAATGACATAGCCACAGCAGAGCTAAGAATTCTCTAGATTTTAAACCTGCCCAATTTATGCTTCAATAAAATGACTGCAAATACTATCCTGAGGACCTCCATGTAGGTATTGGCTCTGTGTGCTGTTCAAAAACTACTGGTCTTAACCCCAAAATTAGACAGAGTGACTGCAAAAACTTTGGGGAAATACATTTACTACCTACATAAAAATGTATCCCTTGATTTCCTTCAAAATATCCCTTGTGTACTATTTTTACACAGATGGCTGTAAACTACAGAAGGCTACAAAACATTGGTGTTGGGGGCTAAGTCAGGTTTTACAATCAATGTGCTATTTACTCTTCTCGTAACTTACAACCTGAAATCTTCCCACCTTAGGGTTAAAAAATTATTTCAGTAAACAGTAACAAAATACTTTTAGTGGAACAACACTTGTGCCAGCAGCCAAAACTGGTTAATGTTGTTCAGAATCATGTATTTGTAAAAGTATCTCTATAAATTACATTGGCTTTTCAATTTGAAGCAGATTTTAAAAAACTAATTATTTATGAAGAGCTCTTCAAAATAATGAAACTTAATAAGAGAAATGAATAGTCTAGACAATACTACTGCTTTAAAACTTAGGTTAGTCATCATAATTTAACAGCTTTTCCTTAGTACTGAAGGAGGAGACTGCAATTACTTACAAGTATCTCTAGAGCACTGTTAACAGAACAGATTAATTTGGCTGTTGCATGCCTGTTCTTGTACCATTCTTTAATGAGTGTTGTAGAAATCTTTGTTACTTACCTAACTGACCAGTGCAGAAAGCCAGGAATTATTTTGGCAAAGCTAAATACAACTGTATCATAAAATCTAAGTCCAGAATAAGAAAACTTTAAGCAATGACATTCTATAGAATGCTGGACTAATTTTCTCACCAAATTTCTAAACCTAAGTAAAACCTGCATCTTATCTTGCTGTAACACTATAAGCCACTACATTCAGCAGAGCGAATCATAATGGGAAGAGATCAGGATTTTGTAAATTGCTACTCAAATACAGAATTAATAATTTCAAATAGTTTGCACAAACTAAGTCCACACAGATCTCACTTCTCTTGGCCCCATCAAAAAACCCAGCCTTCTTTGATGAGGACAGAGGCTTTTCTGAAAGACCTACGAACATCTGGTAATATATAGCTGGAGAATTTATTGTTTGAAACAGCAATTAAACTACAGTCTCAAGGGGCTTCCCACCTTCTGAGCACAAGACTGCAGACAGAACCATGGACAATATATTCCTCTCCAGAAAAATATTACTGCTATATCCCAACAGCAAAAAGAAAAAAAAAAACAACCCTCACAAAAACCACACACACAAGAAAACCCCACAAAAGCTCAACAAAAACAAAACTTTTTTTTTTTTTTTTTCCAGTTGATCCTTTGTAGCTTTTCCACATGGAAATAAAGATCTTTTGTTCCAGATCACAAATGTTACTATAACAGTGAATCAGTAACCCTCCCCATGCCTCAACACGGGTTGCCCTTAGTCATGGTAACTGTGGGCCTGCCAGAATTGCATGGTAACTTTGTTAATTCTTCCTCATCTGTTTGCTTTCTACATTTCAAACATCTTCATTTAAGGAAGTTCATATTGAGTAAAATACTTCTTTGTAAACATAAACTCTCCACCCCTCCTGTATTTCAGTACATTTAGGAAAAATCTCCCTGCATTTTCTCTCTCAATATCCTATACATAGTTTTTAACTGACAGCAGCTTCAGAGAGTTGCTAGAAAAGTTTTTGAAAATTCTGAGACTGTTTTGGAGTAGGAATAAATAACCAGCAGCTAAGAAGTTAAAACTACTTTCTTTGCCAATAATGATATTGGTCTGTTCTTTTACAGTTCTTTTACAGGAACATCACGATTTTGACATTTAATTGACAGAAACAGCACTATATGGAGAAAATATAAGAAATGACACACACCTAGATCATCTTATGTAAGCCTGTGGATAATTTGTTTGCCTGACAGGACTGCATGATATAGAAATGTTCCCACCACTCCGGGAGCTGTGCTGTGTCCAAGTCAAACACATGCCACAGAAACAGTGAACCCTTGCTTTCTCTAGATTGACATCTTGAAACTGAGCCTAATACGATTGCTTTCAGGCTGCAGCTCATGCCTCCGCAGGGACATTAGCACAGTCCCCCTGCTTGGCTGCTTGTTTCCATAAATGTACAATTAAGTTGAGATCTATACCTCATGGTCAGATTTGCTGACAGAGAAGAATGCACACAGAAAGGGCAAATGCACAAATCTTAGGTGTTTTTTCAAACAAGATTATGTATGTTCATCACAATGACTATAGTCAGAAGTTTTACAGAGCTAGTAGATTCATTCCTGTAAGCATTCCTTTTTAAGAAATTGTAGGTACCACCAGGATGACAATAATACTCCATAGATTACTTCTACTCTTCACTCAGATTGTGCTGTTACAGACCACACAACGCACTTTGTTAACATCAAACTATAACACACATACGTGGAACATGGATATGAGAATAAAGGTGTATAGCTAAGATTTGTAGTTTGTTTTTTATCACCTACAAAACATCCTAAAAAATGTACTTCCTCCTTGTAGTTTGCTATTCTTTACTTTTTACTGCATTCTATCTTTCTTCCTTTTTTCCTCATAGTCATTGTGAAAATACTGCTGTATTTTCTTAATAAAATTTACCTTTTTTCCACTATACTGAATTTGACATACTGTTTTGCCATTTAGAGGCCACACTCCTGCAAGAAACCTAGACATCCATAGGTACTTTTCAAAAGTTATTTGCACCCCTTGCCTCAGACTTGAGCGTATGTTGTGGCTTTAAGGCAAACTGTAGGTGGGAACAGGACATCAATGAGACATGACTTGGAAGGAAATAACTTGTATCAGGCCTAATGAGAGTGGGACAGAACAGGGGTGAGGGTTTACAAGCTCTTCAGTCGTAGGAGGCCTGACAGACCACAGAACTCATGTGCCCTGCTACTGGGCTGCTTTCTGAACTCACATCAGGTGGTTTACTGAAAGTTCTTACCCACAGCTGTGCCTTGCTGTATCATTAAATCTAGACTACCACAAGATGTTCCACTGCTTAACAGGCACTGCCCTCCCACTGCTGCTGTTTGCCAGACTTAAACAGAAGTTGGTGACATATTGATTCTTCTGGTTTACTCTCCTAAATTTAGGAAGGACTCATTCAAATGTTAATTTGGAAAAATAAATAAAGGTAAGGATTTCAAGGGCAGAAAGTTTCAAAATAAAAATCCACATTTCAGATTACCGAAATCCAGTTCATGAACTTGACAAAGCAGCTGGGATTTATCAAGTTTCTCCTAATGTGAAATGTGAAGCCACCCTGTTTTACTTCGTATGTATGTTCACTTAAATTAGTCCATAATAATCTCTAAGATCCATTTTTACACAGTTGATGCCCATAGATCATTATTTCTGTCTACAGCCAGAGTGCATAAGCTCAATTCTGGCAAAAAAGAGCCGGCTAAAAAGCACCAGTGGAGGTAATACAATAAAACTTGCAGGACTTGATCAGTTTCAGGCCAGAGGCAAGTTTGGTAATTGCAGATTCGCAACATCCACTAAGACTTGTCTCTCTGCTGCACCCAGATCTCTGCTCACTCTAGAGAACATCACAGAGTGATGAGGAAGAGGTAACTCTGATGTGCTTTACTTCATTCTTATTTATGAATACAGAATATTGCTTTTAGTTCCCATGTTCAAGGCTTTCTTTGCTTGCACATAGAAAGAAAATGTTGGAGCTTGCAAATAAAACTGTCAACATATATAACAGCAACGCATATTATGAAATCACAGAATAGATTTGTTCTTCTGACAACCACATCGAAAAAACAAATATATAGGCCAAACTCTTCATGACCACAGAAACCAGTAAACTATGATTATCCTTTTTCCCAGTAAAGGCTTGTTCTCAGCCCCTGCTAAAATATCATAACATCATGGCAAATTTCTTTAAAAGAAAGAGGCTTAGTAGGCACTCACACCTTTGTAATATGCTGCTGGGTTTTGATTGCAACTGTAAGACTGCTTCTTCTGCAGATCTTTCCAGAAACTGATTTCACAGAGAAATCCTATATTAGGCCTTTTATGGTTGGGAGTTTTTAAACATTTCTATACCACTAGTAAAGTAGCATTCATAGATTTAAATCAACACTAAAACGTAAAATAAGATCAAAAATACTCTAGAGTTTAGAAAACTGTGTTAAGCTACATTCAGTTCTGGTATAGCAGATAACACTTATGTATACAAGTTTTTTTTATTGCTTTTTAAAATTATTCGTTATATATTTTTTACAGCCAATTCCTTATCCTTCTAATAGGGCAGTAGAAAACGAAACCACTACTGACTTCTAATCACTTCGGACGTAAAGAAATAAAATACCTTCTGTAACTAAGATAAAGTGTTCTGAACTGAAAACTGAGTGAACTCTATGACTTAAAATATGATAGTTTACACCTAACTTGTATAGTGCTTTATGCAGACCAAGCGTGTGACAGTGCTTGATTCTTCCAAGGTTTTAGAGATTTTCTAAATACTCATGATGGAAACTTTTTTTCCAGAATAAAAGGTACAAAATGTAAACAAATACAATGAATTCACCTTAATCTGCTGAACAGAAACAGTTCCTTTGTGAGAAGTACAAACCACTTGCGATAAGTATGGAGTACTGATATTGAGAGCAAACTATGGCAATGTAAACATTAACATTTCTTCTTAAATATCTAGCAAATGTATTGGTCCACTGATGCTGCAAGTAGGAATAGGTTCTTATTTAGTCATCTGTTCCCAAATTATAGTTGTATTGCCTGTATTCCAGAGAGAACAGAAAGGAGCGATTACACCATCTCTCTGGAATCAGACTAACAAACTATTGCCTACTTCATCTCATGGTCTCTGTAATTCCTAGACACCATCCCTTTGAGACATTTTCAGCAATGCAAAAATCTGTGACATACTGCCCCTTAAGGACAAGTGTAATGGAAAACTAATTGGAATTAATTCGTGAGTAAATAACAAAGGTCAATCTTAAAACTTTTAAGCTCTCTGAAATAATTATCCCAGATTTAAAGCTTGTCCACACTCTAGTAAAGGAGTATTCTCCAACTGAAAGAGTGTAAGAAGAACCTGAGTTACCACCTGAATTGAAAATAAAATCCTAATTTCAGCAACCCTGCACATTAAATCAGTGCAATACTCGTATTTTTCACAGGAACGTGAATTTTTGCTTTTCTGGAAATGAATTACAGATAAACATTTAACTGTTGGTAGCAAAAGATTGGTTCTGAGCTGCCCCAACAGCAGGGCAGGGGTCCTGCAGCGCTGCCCAACTCACCCATGTAGCACTGGGGCAGCACAGACCCAAACTGCTGGGTTAGACTGGTGCCCTGGGATTGAGCAGGCCAAACTGCTTTGTACAGGTCTGGACTGGGTTGTATGGATTGAACCAGGTTTAGACTGGGATTATAGGGGGATACTGGAGTGTTATAGGAACATATTTGGTTTGTTCAGTCTAGAGGAGAGTGAGGGGAGACCTCATTGTGGTCTTCAACATCCTCACAAGGGGAAGTCAAGGGGTAGGTACAGATCTCTTCACTCTTATGACCAGTGACAGGACTCAAGGACATGGCCTGAAGCTAAGTCAGGGGAGGTTTAGGTTGGGTAACAGGACAAGCTTCTTCCCCCAGAGGTTGGTTGGGCACTGGCACAGGCTCCCCAGGGAAGTGATCACAGCACCAAGCCTGACAGAGTGCAGAAGAATGTTCTCAGGCACAAGGTGTCACTCTCGGGGATGGTGCTGTGCAGGGCTGGGAGCAGGATTTTGATAATTCTTGTGAGACTCTTCCAGCTCAGGGTATTCCGATTCTACGATACTGGGCTAAACAGACCTAGACTGGGTTATACCGCGATGGACTGTGACGCACCGGCCCGGGCTCGGTTGCGGCTGGGTTAGACTGGGATGAACGGTAAATACTGGCTCAGACAGGGCCCGACCGGCTCCCGCGGCTCTGCGCCGGACAAGCTGCTCCCACAGCAGCGCTCACCGCCGCCCCTCGCGCGCCCCTCCTCACGCGGCCCTCACGCGCCGCGCGCACGCGCCCAGCCGCCCCCTCGCGCGCCGCCGCCACTTGTTTTGGAGGCGCGCGTGGTCCTCTCCGATTGGGCGCCGCCGCCCCGCCCCGCCCCGGCCCCGGGACCGGCAGGGGAACTACATCTCCCGGCGTGCCGCGCGGGGGCGGCCCGGGAGCGGCGGGCGCTGGAGCGGGGTGGCGGCGCCGCTGCTTCGCGAGAGGATCCCGGGCGCGCGCGGCGGGGCCGCGGACAGGTCGCGGTGAGCGCGGCGCCCCCGCCCGACGGGTCCCGCCGCCCGCAGCAGCGGCCGCGCCGGGAGGAGACGCTGCCGCCGCCGACCCGCGGCGCGTCCCTCTCCTTCCTGTACCGACGGCGGCGGGGCGAGGGCTGCCCCCTCCTCCGTCACTCGCGGCGGCGGAGGTAGCGGCAGCAGCATGAGCGGCGGCGGTGCCGGCCGGAGCGCGGCGGCGAGGGCACGGCTGGCAGCGCGGCTGCTGGCGGTGCTCGGCTGCGTCCTGACAGCGGAGGCCCAGGTAGGAACCGGCGGCTGGCGGGACGGTGCGGCGGCGCGGGACGGCAGGGAGCGGGGAGAGAGCGTGGCCGGGCAGGGATGCCTGCCGGCTGTGGAAGGGCTGCGGAGCCCCCCGGAGGGGCAGGGGCAGAGGCTGGAGGTGAGGTCACTCGGGGGGTCGTGGAGGAGAGGGCAGCTCTGGGCCGTGCCCTGTGCAGCCTCCCCCCGGAGAAGTCGGGCAGTCTCTCGCCGCAGTCTGCAGCCCACGTCCTTCCCCTTCCATCCCCTGTGGCTGGCACTTGCCGGGATCCAGCCCGGGGCTGGTGCCTCCGGTCTGCGCGGAGAAGTTGGTTGACCTGGGAACCACAGGTAGCAGCAGTCGTTGGGATGTTGTGTTGAGGAGCTCTCGGTTGGATCATGCCCTTGGCTTCAGGCAGAAACTTCGGTGCCCTGACTGATGAAGGCGGTGAGCAGCCATATGTTCCAGTGGTGATGCTAGTGCCCGGGCTTGGCTTGTGCTTAGGTCGTGCCTGTTTGCCCACGTTACAGGCACGGATGAAAACGCTCTTCCCTTCTGTAACTGCCTTCATAGCTTTAGGAGAACAAGTGTCTGTAGTTAGGAGCTCGCTATTCATCTCCCCTGTGACCGTGACTGAAATGGTAGCTAGTGTCAAGTAGGAAAGGCTTTCAGCTGGGCCAAAGATGTTTGAGTGAGTTTATAAAGGAATACACTGTCCACATGGGGCAAAGCTTGTTCTCTGGATTATTATTTTTCTTATATTTTCTAAATTTCTGCGATGTATAACATGCTGTACTGTTAGTGACCACCCAAGGTGGTGATGACAGTAGCGTAGATAACTTTTATTGAAGCTTTTTTTGTTGTAAATTGAGGTTGTCTCTCGTTTAAAAATCCATTATTGTAGTAACTATTTTAGCATAACTAGATGCTAATTGAAATTGAGTTCTTAAAGAAGCAATTAATAAAGCAGCATAGGTTTTTTGTGATGCTTGGCAGCGAGATTGGTTGTTGGTATTTCATAAAATTGTTAGCGTATTGTGTTCAGAGCTTGGCTTGTGGAGGAAAGGTAAGCTAGCCAATAGTTCTTGGAGTCGTGTTACCTGTTCTCTTGTTCTGCAGCTATTGCAAAGTAAAACATCTAAGGAACAAAACAAGGTGTCCCAGGTGGTCTTATAATTGTTGAAGCAATTAAAGTACAACAACCTGATAACACTAATAAGGTTGTTTGTATGAATAGATTGCTTATTATTATATGCAGTTATTCAGGTTTTTCGTAATGTTAAAGTGCTGAATGTGTTTCTCTTTCGAGATTTCATAAGGAGAAATTGATGCAGGTTGGACATTGACCTTCTGAAAGGTTGATTAATCTTGGAGAAGATAAGTTAAAAGTTTCACTTCTCCAGTATGGCTCTGATACCTGTTAAAGAACTAAACTAGGTTTGACAAGACCTGGAAGTACTTTGATAAGCATGTTGGAAATGTCGAAAAAATAGCACCTATGCAATGTCAGATGACTTCTTGAACACAAATTGTAGTAGGCTAATGCTTTTAGAGTTTATTGTAGAGTTCAAAGTAATTAACAGATGAAAAGAAATCATGATACTTGTCCATTGTAATGGAAGTGTGGTAACTTACAGTACAGTTTGACTTTATATTTGTGGACTAAGTTAACTGGTATAGTTCAATTTAAAAAAGGCAAAGTAGCAGTTGTGTGAATAATAAAGTAGGTCTTGCAATACGTGATTTTAACAGTGTAGTACACTGTTCTTCTTTTGATGTCCCCAGTTTGAAAAAAAGAATTTGTTGGAAGATCCAGGTGTTGACAAAAATGAAACTATTTTCTGCATGTTCTTGGAGTATTCCATTGTTACATCATTACAAGTGAGAGTGCTGAAGGCTGCACTTAGACTAAGAAAAAACCTCTAACTGGGGTACTTGAAGCCAGTGTTGCTGTTGTATTACTGTGCTATAAACCAACTCCACTGCTGAGCAGTATTACTGTTCCATATAAACTGTTAAAGTATTTTATAAATTGTGGTTTGGTACAGATACAGCTTAGTTTAATTTTAGAGCATGCTTTCCAAAGAAACATTGATTTTACTATTTTGTGCATACAGGGAACTAACTGTTCCACTTCTGAAAAAGTTGTGAGAGAAAAAAATTGAGAAGTTAGTTTGCTTGCTCCTGTTACTCTCAATTAATTTTCCTCTAAAAAATTTACTAGATCAGTTCTAATTTTTGAGGATGATTCATTTCTAAAACTTCATTGATCTAGGTAAACTGTACTGTGTTTTCAAAGATGTTCTTAGAATTGAGATCTTAGTTAAATAAAAAGGCTGCAGCTTTTTATTTTTCTACAAAGATTTGACACCGAGTGTAACTATTGCATGTTTATCTGGGACATTGTTCACCTGAAAAAGCATTTTCCATTTTGCATAGATGGTAAAATTATTTTTGTAAGCAGTGGGCAGCCTTATGAGCTCGTCATCAAAATAGTTTCCTACCCTTTATCTTCTCAGTCCAAAAAAACTTCCTTGTATCATCGTATTTATACAGTTCAGTAATATTTGAGCAAAATGTTGATAGTTATCTTTTTGCCTTTTTATATTATAATGAAGTATTATGATGTTTGTTTCATGGTATGGTGCTACCTGTAAAGGCTGCACCTTTACAGATTTCTGACTCTGTGTGATCAATAAGAAAATTAGAAATTTAAAATGAACTTATTATAGATTAAAATGCATGGGGGTTTATTTCTGTAAGCATCATTAATAACAGGTTTTTTCTTCTGACTTTGAAGCTGGCAGTCATGTGGGCCATGAAAAACCTGTAATTACACATTGGCTCTTTCATAGTTGTTTGCCCAGGTTTGAAGTTAGATAACATTAACAAGACAAGCATAACGGCAGGGAAATTTTTTGGTTAAAGTAACTTTGCTTAAATTAGTTTTACTTCATTGCCAAATATGCTCTACAGAATTGTGACAGCCTATTTAATACCTCAGGAAAAGTAGGATCTACGTAAGGTGAATTTTCCACTTAAGTGCTTTATTGCCATATCCTCATCTCTTTATTCTCACAGAAAGTTGGGGGAAATCCATTTTCCAGGCTCCCTTTATGCTTTATGAAGGAGCAGAAGCCTACAATTTGGTTTCTAGTGGCTCTTTTACATCAAGCTTGGTTATATAAGAGTATCTGTTCTGTAAAGTACAGGAGTGATTTATCATGCATAAAACAGATTAGATGATTTCATAATCTCATCTATGTGGAATCTGTGGAGGGGAAGAAAGCCACAAAATATTTTTTGTCTCCTTTTGCACATAATATTTTAATAGTTAGAGGTTCTTCTAATCCCATGCAAGATAGAAGATCTTTGGGCATTTCTATTTTAAATGCTTTCTAGGCCATCATGGATGTCAATGAATTTCCTGTCTGGCTGAAGAATAGTAGTAGTAAACACCAGTGTTTGATTCCATTCCCTTAGATGTGGTCTAAAGCCTTCAGACATGTTTGTAGCAGTTTAAGAATCTGTGCCTAAGAGAGTTTGTGTAGATTTATTTAAATTTATAATACATGTGTTCATAGGATCACACTTTCAGTGTTTCCACCTTTCAATAAGACACTGCCAGGGTCTCAGCAAGAGTGTTGCCATAGCCTAGTCTACCAAGTTAGTTGGAGCTGTCCTCTCTGCTGCATGCACAGTTCTGCCTTCTCTTCCTGTGCTGGCAGCAGCACTTCTGCACTGGTAGTGTGCTGCTTTTCATAGAGGTGGTCTTAACCTAGTGCAGTAGCAGTACAGCTTGCTTTCCTCGCACAAGGAGAGGGATGAGACTTGGAAAAGTCAGACTCAGTTTCACAACAGATTCACAATATAGATCCCTGCACCTCGTTTTCCTAGTATTTATTTGTTGAATTTAATTGTGAAATTGCAAACTTCTTGGGCACAGAAAAACCTACACTCCTTTCCCCCATGCCTCTAAAGAAACTCGATGGAGTGTTTTCACACTTTGAGAAGAAATATAAAAATAAGATGACAGTGTGTGATTGTAGGGTTTTTTTAGGCAATGCGACTCATGAGCATTTGGCAGGAGAATATTTGATATGCAACTCTGCTAATATACCACGTGTCTGTAATTCGGAAAATCTTGTTACTCATTCTGCAGAAAGTTCTATATGCTGAAAGTGTCAACAAATTTCAGGGATGAAATTGTAAATCTTGTTAACATTGATTCAGCATTGCATTTGAAGGTGGGTTTAAGCTCAAAAAAGTGCTACAGTCTTACTTGGAGCGTGTGAGGCATGTTACAGAGTATTTTAGTGATGAGAAATATTTGCTATGGAACTGCTTTTCACTAGTATTTCTTTTGACTGCCATATTTTTCTCTTTAAAGGATTTTTCTGTATTCTATATTAAAAATAAATGTTTATGTATTTTTTCAATAGCTCACAGGAGTCCTAGATGATTGTTTATGTGACATAGAAAGCATTGATGACTTCAATACTTTCAAGATCTTTCCCAAAATACAGAAGCTGCAAGAACGTGATTACTTCAGATATTACAAGGTACACTTAGGATGGTATTTTCCTGAATAATTTCAATAAAATGCAGAAGATATAGGAAGGATTGCCTACTAAGTCAACTTGCCAGTGTTAAGCTGTCTATTAGAAGCCCACAGTTCTTTAATTTGGTTGAAAGAGGTTTTCAGTCCCTGACAGTTATGTTGGTAATAAGTTTTGTTTGCTATGTTAATCCTGGAGTCAGTGACAGTAAATCATGACTACTTTCATTCAATTGATAAGTGGTAATTTTAAAGATAGTGCCTTTGTACTGCTGCATCTAGAAAAGGATCATATATTAGCAATTTTCTGCCAGCATGCAGTGCTTATCTTCTAAGAAATGTGTGTATTTTGAAATGGAAATATTGCAATGATTTGCTTTTCTTGTAAATTGCCGTCTTATTTCTGATTTTAGTATTTGCTATCTAGAGAACTGTTATTCCTTTGAAAAATAGGTTAAACCGTTCCTTTTACAAGTAGTATGTAATATCACTTTTTATTACTTAAAGCATTTTTTTCTTCTGTATTACTATCTGATGTGCAAATGAAGATTTGACGCCTGATAGTTCTGTTTTCAGATATGCTTAACTTGGAAGTGAAGTTGCGTTTTGACTGAGCTAATCAGATGGTTGCCTGCCACTGGAAAAAGGAAGTTACACTCCTCTGGGGCAGCATCCTGCCCCTTTGCTACTTTTAGCTCTCAGTTAGGCCAATGCATATCTTTAACCTGGTAGATTTTTAGTTTGGGTGTTTTGGTTTGTCCTTTGATAGAGGGTTTTGTTGATTTTAATGGGTTTTTTTTCTCTCAGGATGTAGAAAGTTATCTAGCCCATCTCAGACAAATATTAAACTCACACAAGATGGGATTATGAGTGTAAAGAAGGTGAAAAAAACCCCACTAGACTCATTCCTTTCAAGCCTGAGCAAGCAGTAATGTGTAACTGCACCCTGAATGTCCTGCTAGATGATATAGTCCTAAATTCGCTTTTCAAGAGAAACAGGATATTTGCAACTTCAGTACTATTACATCATGTAGTAGTGGTAGTGAGATTCTCCAGAGGCAGCAGAAAGATGCAAAACAAAGTACTTGAAGAAGAGGAGCAACAGCTCTATGAGGCTTCATGCAACAGTAATTCCACCTTGCAAATTAAGAGCTAATGTTGCATCAGCAGTTCTGCAGATCATACTCTAAAGGTGTTGCAATCCTGCCTCATCTTTTATACTGATCTTCCTAATAGATGATCAGTTCCAAGGGACTGTGTGCAGTGCACCCAGCACCACACTTCACTTAGCACTTCCAATGGTGGCAGGGAAGAATTTGTGTGGAACAAGCAAACTGAGTAAGTCAGTCAGAATGTTCTTCAGTTTTTCCTGTTTGAATAAGCAACAGCTTTTTTGAATGATGGAAGTGCTTTTAAGCACATGAATGAATGTGGAAATTGAGAAGGTAGGTGTCATGGTTTAGGAATGGTACTCCCTAAATCTGTGATCCCACTGAACCATGCATCACTCACTCCCATTTTCCTCTCCCTCTGTATGCTACGTTGGGGTGGAGATGACAATTGGAGGCACAAAAAGTAAAGATCATGGGTTGAGATAAGAACAATTTTCTGGAAACAGCAATGAGATAAGAAAATTAACAGTAGCAGCAACAATACTAATGACAGAGGGCATAAGAAAATAAGTTGTTCACACGGAGGGGAGAAAAAAGGTAATAGACCATATCAGACAATTCTCTCTGCCATGTTTTCTCGACTGGAAGGAACCTCTTCTCTCTGGAAGAGCATCCCTTTCCTGTACCCCTGGCCATGATGTGAGGTGGTATAGAACAATCTCCAGGTCCTAGCCGTGCCCTCTCCTAGTTACTGCAATTATTAACCCTGTCCTTGCCAGAACCAGGACATTATTTAGTCATCATCTAGGTCAGCTACACTGTCAGGGGGAATATACTTGTTCTTGGACTGAAAACGTTCCTACTCCGAAGTAACTGAATTTGTAATAGGAACCTGGATTGTGAACTTCTATAACTTCTGCCACAGTATTCCTATTGTGTTACTAGTTCAACAGCCATAGAAGAACTCAAACCTGAATGTATAATACTGAATGGATGAGGTAGTTTTTATTTAAAGGCCATGGAGAACTTCATAAAGTCTTGCTGAAATTGTGCTAGGTGGTTTCTAGATGGTAGAACACTTCTCAATGAAAAAATAAAAAAATTTGTCTCTTTAGTTTTATACATCAAAACACACAAACTGTGGAAACCTCACAGTGAAGAATCTGTCTTTTAACTTGTGAAAGGACTGACTAATACTCTAAGTGATAATAATGAAATCCAATACCTCATATCCTGAAGAAAATAGGATGTTTCTGTGTAGACAGTGTGTGATTGCTATTGATTAAAGTACAAGTGCTATACAATCTCAGTTTGTGTGTGCTGGTTTTTGGTGCTCTTCAGTCATTCTAGGACTAGTATATCTTGATTTGCATGTGTTCTTTCTCAGTTAATCTGCAGTTTAGGCAGCATTCCTCCATGTAAAAGCAGTGGCTGCCTATTTACTTATATCTTCCTCAGTGTGTAAACATTTTTTGATTGTGAGAGTTTACTTTGAAGGAGGTTGTAATTTAACTATGTTAGCTGGTCGTGGTTTTTGGGTAGAAATTGGTGGGAGGTGAAAATTTTATATAATAGGTCTTATTGTGAAGGTGATATAGAATGTAAAACTATTTTGTGATTTATTTAAAAAAAGATGAGTGAACAAGTACAAAACATAATTTTACCTTTTTTTTTCCTAGGAATAGTGTTTGTGCATTGAATAGAGGGAATGGGGGGGAAGCAACCTAAAAATCTCTGTTTTTATTGTAGCTATGCTACAAAGGTTTGAGTTGTAACAAGAAGATATTTGTCATCACTTCTATGAAGTCGTACCATCTGCTAAATGCCTTGTCAGGGTTTTTTGACAGAGGAATCTCTTTAACATTTTAAAATATTAATCTGGCTTTAGTCTAATTTTGAAATCCAAAATCATCCAAGCACTTATTTGAATTAGTTAATTTTAGTTATGAGAGATTTAATTTTTGCTTTAATATACTATGTGTTTGGGTTCATTCACTGGAGACCATTATCATTAACAGTTTCACTGCACAAAGCTCCAGGTTATGTAGTTAGAGTAATTAAAATAAACCAGCTGACAGACCAAGCCCCCCCAAAACCCCCTAAACTTAAAGTACTTAATATAACACTTTTTCCTTGTATCCTCTTCTTTAATTTAAGGGATTTCCTTATCCTGAGAGCTTTCTTCTACAGTTACCTTATGTAAGTGGTGATTGTAAACTTTTGTTTTTGTATGTTTAGGTCAACCTGAAGAGACCGTGCCCATTTTGGGCTGACGACGGCCATTGTTCCATCAAAGATTGTCATGTAGAGCCTTGTCCTGAGGTATGGATCAAATCATATTTAATAGAAAAAGGTTTTTTAGCTAAAAATTTGCTAATTTGCAGTGGCTAGTACTGTAGTAACCATATTTACTAATGAGAACTTAAATTTAAATAAAAACAACAAAATTATTTTCCGTTCCAAAAGTAGAAATACAACCAAAGTATTTTAAGATCTTAGTCATTTTATGAACAAAGCAGATAGCTTCAAGAATAAGTTGCTTCTAAGCTCTACCACTGTTTTGGATATAACATGTTGAGAAGGTAAAGGAGCAAGTTAATTTTTCAAAAAACAACTTTGTTTTGACCTCTACAGGAATGATACCTAATATGTAGGTTTTAATCAAGCATAAACATTTCTATCAACAGCGTAAAAGCTGTGATTTTTTTTTTTGTTTGTTTGTTTTAGAGCAAAATACCAGTTGGAATTAAGGCTGGGAGCTCTAATAAAGTAAGTACTCCTTTATTTTCTAAGTTCTTTCTGATTTTTTAAAAATCTTGACTTTATAACAGCTGTGTGACTTTTTAGTACAAACCTTCAGTCTTCGCATACTGATGAAATAGTTAGGATAACTGATCAATTCCTGTATGGGGCTTTACCTTTTTACCTTTATGTATAATAGTGTTTCTGACATAGCTGGTACTATCATGTCAATTTGAGTCTGTCATTGCTTGAGAGCTGGTACAGACTGAATTAGTGAATGACAAGGGACAGCAGTGCATGGCCACAGAATGTCTAATGCAAAATTGTTGCTTCATTTCTGAATACAGGCCACCTTCTAAAAAACTATGGTCTAAAATGCACAGAGCAGCACAGCAGCAGCCGTGCAGTCTTTTTTAAAGAATCATAAAGTATCACAACATCTAATATTAGAAGAACCCAAATGATTGCATGTTCTGCTGTGTCTAATTTTCAAGAGGTCAGTAGTCCAGAGATTATTTGGTCATTAGTCCAAAAACAGTTTAGGCTAAAGTGGCCAGTGCAAATTTAAGTAGTCAGTCTGTGCTGTTGGCTTTTGCTTGCATCTCTCCAAGCCATCCTTCTTAGATCACCAAGCGATCTTAGCAAAGCCAAAAAAGTAAAGAGGCTATATATGCCTAGGAAAAGAGGTCAGAGCAGAAAGACCCTCACATCCCAAACACAGTGCCCAAGAATGAGCATTTTAGCAGTTGATGGGATAATGGTGCCCAAATGAGAGATCTTCCCACTGAGTGCCTCGACGGTGTTGAGGATATTTACCTCTTGGTTAACTGTCGTATCTCCATCCTCCCCAGTGCTTTCTAACTCACTGAACAGCCTGAGTGTAGTTCACCATATCATAAAGGACTGTTGGCATTAGGTTTAGACCTCATGCCAAGAAATGTTATCAGAGATAGCTGAGATGACTTCTTCATTGTGAATTGATGACTTGTGTCCTGCTGTCTTGAACAGTGCAGGCAAGTCTGTCCAAGCTTTAGTTCAAGAGGAAGTCTTGTCTCCTTTATACATACATTGTTAAATCACTCTGAAATAGAGGCTGCCTCTTCATTTAAAGGTTCCTGGTAATCAGAGAAGAAACATCTTTCTCACTGACATAATTTAAATGTCAGTCATTTGCCATTTCAGCACAAGCAGCAGTAGTTCGTCTGAAAAGCTGACACTATCTCTGGGCTGAAGATCTTGTGTTTTAGTTGAATAACCTGTTGACAGTTGTCTTTTTCATTGACTCTTTTATCTTCCAAGCTTGATTATAGAGAAAATAACTCCTGGAATACCATAATGCTTCCTAAAGAGAAGGACTGTAAGACTTCAAAGACAGTTTAAGAAAATATTCTTGCAATAGGCATTTGAGCTTCATGATTGATTAATCTTGAGAGCCATAAATAAGTTAAATAATAGCCAAAGAGTATGCTGTTCTTTAGATACTTCACATGAGCGTATCGAATTGGACTTAGGAAGTGAAAAAACAGATGTCTTTTGCTTTCACCACAATAAAGTGGAATAGCTTCTTTGGGAAGCTGTCACTTGCTGTATGTTCACTACAGTGGTTTCCTTTGAGTTCCCTTGTTGGTTGTTGAAACCAGCTACCATACTGAAAGTTGGGCAATTCTGTACCTTTAATTTGTAGAAGACACTAGTATGTGCTGCTTTTCTGTTAGAGAAGCAAATATTTCTGTGGGAAAATTGTTGTCAGAACAGACTAAATCTTACCCATGCCATTTTCTTCCTTATGTTTCAGTTGAAAGATCTTTCTTGGAGCCAATTAAAAATTGACAATCTCATTTAATATCCCTTTTAAGGAAGTATCAGATTTGTTTTAGTATGAATGTTTTGTTTCAAGGACTGTGCAAGTACTGTGCTCTAATTTCCCATTTGGGGAAGTCTTGCACCTTATGGCTTATCCATAAAGTACTGGGTTAAAATAAATGGTTTTTTTTTTTCCCTGAGGGCATACCTGTACAGCTTCTCTCTTTCATATTGATAATGTCTGCCTTGGAAAAGTGAAAACAACCAAAGGCATCTGCTTAATAGTGAGAGTTGTACTCTCTTGAGTAGATATACTCATGGTAGAATCCTGTGGAGAGGTTTTCTGTGACTTCTGTCCAGTTCCCCATTGCCTTCCTCTCCTAATGTAGAGGAGCTTGTAAACTTATAGCTTTATTTAGGCTTTTGTGGGGGATTTTTTTTTGTTTGTTAGCTGAACAGTTAAGAGAACAGTTCTTTTGAAAGTTCATGTAGCTGCTAAGACCAAGGTTGTACTTGTGCAGCTTCCCCATAGGAGTGCAGTTAGCAATAGAGGATGTCTTTTTAATTCTTGACACCACTATAAGCCTTTTGAAATCGTGCTGTAGAGGCACATGGTAATTTCCCTTTCTATAGTTCTGTTTCATTTGAATGGTGAATGCATGTTTTGGGGCTAGACAGTAAAGAATTGTCCTGACTGCTGTATTAATCTTTGAAGCAAGGGACAGGATGCAGTAACTCAAGGTTACAACATTTAACTTTGTAATTTATTTCCTGCCCTTCTCTTTTCTGGTTTGGTTTGGTTTTTGTGTTTTGTTTTTTTTTTTCCCCAGTAACTGGTCTTAGAAAATCCTAGTTGGCAAAACCAGATATTTTGTCCTGATCTTGTCAGGGGTCACAGAGCACTGATCTGATAACTTGCTGTTAAACACTGGAGAATAGGGAAGACTGGAAATGTTTTTTGAGACTTGAATGTTCACTGTGTTTGAAACCTTAAATTTAGGATTATAGTCTTGGCAGCAACCTTTTTTTCACTTCAGGGTAGGGATTGGTGTGCAGCTCTAGACATGCAGAATGTTTACTTCAGCATCTCAGTATGTTCTTTCATCAGCAGTATATGTTTGTCTAGGTTAGATCCATTCCTTGTTCCCATTTTTCCATTTAACATCCATGTGATGCTTAAGAATGAGGTCCCATGCCTGTCAAATCCAAGAAAATTGAGTGAGAAGTTCTTTCTAGAGTAAATATTTATGGGCAAGGCCCCTAACAAGATTTAAATTACTTGTTTTTTTAAATCTCCTTTACTTCTTTGGTCTTCAGGGGGTTCTGCTGTTTTCCCTTGTATTGGTTCAGGCAAATGCATTTTTAAAGCAAATCATCTTGCTTACTCATCTGAACAGTTTTAATTAAATACTTTCTTTTTTTGAGAAGTATTGTGATCCATATTGTGGTGGTACTTTGCCTCTGGCATCTTGACCACAAGTCTGTCCTCAGAAATGAACTGTTCTTTCTTTTAAAACTTATCATTTATTTATTTTACTAATTGACCTAAAGCTTAGTCTGGAAAGAAAACCACATACATGTACAAAACGATCCAAAAACCCCAAAAAGGAGGAAATTTGGTTTATCTTTTAAGAGAGCACTGTTACTACCTTTTGTGTTCCAAAACTTAGAAGGACTTTTTGAGCTTTAAGCTGACACACTTAAATTCCCTGCTGGTATAACCACATTATTATAGAATAGTGGAGTTCAGTCTTTAATTCTTCAAATGTTGTCCTGAGAAGTGTTCCAGAAGTAGGTCTATTTTAGTAGATTACTTTTTTGAAAAATACTTTGAGTTCTGCTGGAAAAGCCTGTCTTCCAGACCTGTGCACATGTGAAGTGAGCCAATCAATTGGATTAAATGAAATGTGAGGGGGAAATGGCCAAAACTAATAAATATACCTACTGAAATAATCAATGAAGCTTGGGGTATGATAATACTTGCAAAAACAAGGTGTGTTTATAGGTATGACACTGCTTGTCTTTCAAGGTCCTTTTATGAGACTTTAAATAGGTATCTGAAACACTCCATTTAGGGTGTTTCATAGCAAAAGAACTCCATTTAATTTAAACAAAAGGCAAAACAAAATTTTGGCATCTTTAGTTGAATTCTTTGTAGTAGTGAAATTCACAGAGGGCAATCAGACTGCTGAACTTAAGTGAAGAAAAAGTCAAAGTAAGAAATGTTCCAGAATCATGTACTGCCTCTAGAATAAGAGGATTTTCCCTAATACTAGGGAATTCACTGCTAAGCTTAGAAACACCTCTCACAGCACCTGTTCTTAGAGGATTTAAGTAATTCATTTGCATATTAAATATGACTTTTCTTACAGTATTCAAAAGCAGCAAATAATTCCAAAGAATTGGAAGACTGTGAGCAAGCTAACAAGCTGGGAGCAGTTAACAGTACCTTAAGGTATGCTGTGATTTACATTAACAATACAAAAATAGTAAGAAAGGAACGCTTTCTTTTGTCTGTCTGGTTTTGGAAATGTGCTGGTTTTTGTTTTGCATTCTTTCCATAACCCATTAGAAAGTAAATGTGAAACAATGCAAGAACATCTGAAGGCAAAGGTATTAAATGATAAGTAGACTTTTTTTTTGTTGTTTAAAGTACAGTTTTATATTATTTAAAAGAGCTATCTTACAGCATCAAGAGTCAGAGGAAACTTGCAAATAAACCCACCTTTTCCTACTCTTTGTTCTTGACAACTGTGCTGGATTAAGGAGTTTTGTCCTGCTCTGTCCCACTGTTGCACTGATGTGCCTGTTTGTGAGCATTCAGTGAACCTAGATCAGGGAGTTTGAGTTACTTTTGTTGCTGGCAAAGTTATTTTTAGCTTGGATCAATTCCCTGATCTTGCTTATTGCATGGCACTGTCAAGATTGGGTGGGAGGAATTATGCAGGATGGTGTTGCCCCTAGGTACAAAAGTGTGTGTAACAGCATTTGGAAAACCTAGCACTCTACTGGATTCCCCACCTTTGAAAAACAGAAATAGAAAAATCAATTCTTCACTGTTGACGGAGGGATGTAGTGTCTTTGCCCACAGATTTCAGCAGTTCTACCTGGTAAAGATGTTGAAACTTTCTTGTGCCCTGAAAAAAGTGACTGTTTCTGCCTGCTGTGTGGTGTTTTAGGGGAAGTAAGAAGCTGTGAATTCTGTTACATTTCTGCAAGGCAAAAGAATGTGAGATTGTATTTGTAAATGGAGAGACAGAGAAAATGCCTTTATGGGAATAGGATAGACAGTTAAAGATGGGAGAGGGCAGATAATGGATCCTTTAAGTGGAGGAAGAGTTTGTGCCTTGCAGGAAAACTTCTGTGTTCTCTACCTAGCAGTGCATCATACGTTTGGGTTTGGGTTATTTTCCTTTATAAGTTGTATTTCTTGTGGTTATCAAATCTTGCCTGTTGGTGATTACCAGAGAATTTCCTCACCTAACGCTACATATATCCTATTGGGATTTGTCAGAAGGCTAGAAATGTATCATGTTTTAGAATTGCCTCTGTTTGTAGAATTGAGCTGGCACTAATTTGATCAAACAGAATAGGTTGTTTTCATTATTTCCAGGCGCTTCACTGCACCCTGGAGCAGAGTTCCCAAAATTAACTTTGCCTACATTTTGCTGACAGCAGTGTGGCATTAGTAGCTCTGTGCTGCACACAGTTGTAGAAGAAAGCTTTTGGCATTGTTTGTGTTTCATAGTGTGGGAACTTCAAAGTACTTGTCTCTCTAGTACCGTGCACCTTTGAAAATGCTAGAGCAAGTAGAATACCATTATTATTTAAATGGCTTAGGACAAATCATATTCATAGAGTACTTTAGCTTAGAAGAGGGATTTAGACATCTAGTCTCCCGGTAAAAAGCAAGGCACTTACTGTTGTAGGTTTCATTGAAAGTACAGGTTATGAAAATAGGGTGATTTCTCCCTCTCCCACCCTCAAAGTGACAGCTGCTAAAGTAATACTTTGAAATGTGTTAAAATGTATTCTGTGAACATATTTTACCAAGCTCTTAATGAAGGAAGAGAAGCCACTGCATAGTTTCTTCAAATAATGGTGTAATCTTTGTCTCAACATTAAGTTGACTTTTGAAAGTATTGTAGTTAATGTCTGATTGAATCTCTGTGCAATTAGCAAGGGGTAACTTCATCTATTCTCAAGTTCCAGATATACTAACTCAGAATCCGCTTCCAAGATATGTGTGGGTTGTATTTCTTTCAGAAGCTCTTACTGACATTGTTTATTTAAAAGTTAAAAATCAAATGGCTTTTTTTTCCCCCTCAGTAACCAAAGTAAGGAAGCTTTCATTGACTGGGCAAGATACGACGATTCACAGGATCACTTTTGTGAACTTGATGGTAAAATGTTTATGCTTTTTCAGTTTGTTTTATTTGCTGTCTCATAAAACTGCAAAAGATCATACCTTCTCTACAAATAACCCTTTAAAAAAACTTTTAAATTTTGTCCCAAGTGGAAATATGACAATCCATATCATTCACACAAAGTGCAAATTTTTGCAATTTTACAAGGAGTGTTTGGTAACCTATACAATGCACATTCACTGTTACCTCCTTTTAGTATATTGAACAGGAGATACTTATGTAAGTAAAAAAGACAGTAAATGGGATGGGGCTAACTTATTTTTTAAAAAGCTTCTTACAAAAAATTGCATCTGGCACAAATATAAGACAAATGGCTTGCAGCTGATTGTTTCTTACTACTGTATTGTTTTGTTGCTTTTCTACTGTGCTTGGACTGCATTTGTTTCTCTTCCATGCTTGCTGTTTCCAAATGATCCCTGCACCCTGATTTGTAAGGACTTTCTTAATGTTAAAACATTAGGATACTAGATTGTGTCTTTCCTCTACTCCACATATGTGTCTTTTTATTTGCTTGTAATGTTCAAAGCTCTAAGGAATGTTTTTCAGATAAGTGTGGGAATTGCCAACTTTAGGATTGACTGCTAAAGTAATTTTTAATAAATACCTTAGAAAGCTTTCTGTGCTAGGAATATTTAGGGCATAATGCTAGATGCTTTCATCTACCTTTAGGCTTATGTTTGGTGTCACCTGAGAAAGTAGGAGCTGCAGTGGATTTAGCAACTGCAGTTCTCTTTTAGCACTTCTGCTGCATCTGATCTGAATGCTTTCTATATGAGCTGTTTCTGGTGAGCGCTACTGTAGGTCTGAATTGTTACATGCAATTATCTGCTGTTGTCTCTACTATCTTGGAGTTGTCTACATACACTTTTTAGTAGTATTGAGCTGTGAAAGCTATAATTGAGGAGCATTTCTTTTTGAAGTAATACTAACTTAAGTAGTTCCTCATTCTAACTCCATCTCTCCTTGTATCATGCCCTGCTGAAGGAGGATGTCCCCAGCTGTGTTCATCCAGTGTGGTTTTTTTGCACTGGCTCTGGTGTGCATCCTTCTGCATGGTGAGCTGATTAGGCTTACCTAAATAGCGGGAAAGTAAGTTGCCATCTCCCTGCCACCTCCCTCACTGTTGTGATGAACTGGCTTGTCGGCTGAGTTTGTAACCTGGAGCAGGGAGAGTGAGACAGAATAACAGCTGGGAGTCATAGGGAGGAAGTAGAAGCCCTTGCTCTCTTCCTGTTGGGCTTAATGATAAACTAGATGAGGGAATTGATCTAGCTGAAAAAACGTAGTAACCTGGGTCAGCTTTCCATCTTTGCTGCATGGCTCTGCAGTGCACATAGACTCAGTTGTATATGGATAACAAGAAGAAAAATTGAGACCTGGAGTGACCAGGGAGTGTAGGAACTGCTTAGGTTAGCCACACTGTCAAATAAATAAATAAAGCTGTAATTTGACTTTCTCTCATCTGGCACTCGTTGTGTGTCTTGTATTAGTCTCCTTCCTTTGTTTTAGCTGCTGCTGCTGAAGTGAAGCTTAACTGCTCATGCAGAATCATCTCTGTTTAGAGCAGTTTCACTTTCTGTGGCTTTTTTGGATATCCGAGGAAGGATTACGTGGCACATCTTGGCCTATTCCTGTGAATAAGTCTCTAGACTATTGGCTTGTATGTGGGGTTTGTTTACGCTTGAGTTCTCTTCACCTAGAATTTCAGAGGGGTGAATTCCTACTGCTTTTTACTGGCTGTAGCTTGAAAGTATTTATATTTCTACAGAATTTTTATGTAGAGACAGTACTGTTTCACAATTTTCTTTGGATAAGTTGCCTGAAATTTGTAGTGAACCTGAGAGATGAGGGTATAACTTCTTGAAAGTCTGCTTAAGTAACATGCTTCTTGCTGTAACCAAGAGATTTGTTCTGCAACATGCTGAAAGTTTGTTCAGTTAAGCAATGGGATTCAGTATACAAGGGTATTTGGAGGAAAAATGGATTTAGCTAATAAATTCACAGTATGTACCAACTACAAGATGTAGTACATTGATCTTGTCTTTATTAAGAACCTCCTGTATGCAGTATACCCATTTCAAAAAAACAACCCCCTCAACCAAATACTGCCAGACAAACCCTGAATTTGAAGCCCATTTAAAACAAAGCACTGTTTATAGCTTTGCACAGGATGAGAGAATACAGTGCATGTCAAGTTTTTTTGGTAGACTTGAAGAAGCCACATCGATGATGATCAATGACATTATAGAACTTTGGGACACACATGAGACTTTGGAATGGATTATATACTTTGGAGTTTGGTGTTTAGCGTGTATGTTGCTGCATTTTTATATACAAGGCATTTATAATCCAGCTGGAAGACAGAATAGTATAATATGAGACCTCTTGTTTATATTTAGTTCTGTGTGACCGGTTAAATTAAATATTTTTTAATTGATCAGTTAGCATATGTAACCAAAGTTTTCTTATTTAGATGAGAGGTCTCCAGATGCACAGTATGTGGATTTGCTGCTGAATCCAGAACGTTACACTGGATACAAGGGGCCTTCTGCTTGGAGAGTGTGGAACAGCATCTATGAAGAAAACTGTTTCAAGTAATTGGGAGGGAGAGGAAGCCTATTTCTTATACCTCTACCTCAGTTTAGCTTAAAACTCATCTTTGTGTTTTCTGACTTATTTTTTAGGCCTCGATCTGTCTATCGTCCTTTAAATCCACTGGCGCCTAGTAGGGGTGAGTCTTGCCTGTTTTATATTCCAGTGCATTTCTTTTAACATACTTTCTATTGCAGTACAAGTGATACAAATAGCAATCTTCAGTCCGTAGGTGTGCTTTCTGCTTTTTAAATTTCCTGTAGAAGCAGCTGTACTTTTTCAATATTTAGACTAAGGCTTGTGGTACCTTATTACATACATGCCTAATCTTATGCCTATTAATAGGCTTATTAATCACAGGTAAATTCGTGTGAAAACTAAATTGTAAGTCTCAATCTGTTTAGTAAATGTCACACTAATTTTTCAATTTAGATGCATTCTTGTATTGTTGTTTCTTTTTTCAAAAAGCATTTAATTTAGTCACTTCAGTTCATACTTCTCCTGATGTAATGTAGCTGTACATTTTTCATCCATAATGTGTAGCATATTACAAGTGTACAAATAACTGCATTATTTGAAGGTGCAGACACTTAGGATCAATTATCTGCAAGAGTGTTTAAAAAAAAAAGTATGCTAATAACTTGGGGTTTGTTTTGAAATTTAAGTTGAATGCTATAACCTGGTTTTTCAAATTAATCACTTCCACCTGTCAGTGTGCCTCATTTCCCTTAGAAATTAACTATTGGCCATTAGGCTGAGTTAAAAAAAAATCACCATCCATTAGAAAATCAAGATATCTCAATATTTATGATTACTAAAAGCTGATATATTGCTGATACACACAAAAATAATTATAAGAATGGTTTAATGCAGGGATCAGAATTTCAGGAAGGAGCACTGGACTGATTGTTGAATAATGCAAACTAAAGACTATGACTTCCTAACCATCTTTCTGAAGCTAAAATCTGGCTTTAAAGAATATGTAAATCAGCTGCTACGAAGATTTCAATTTCTTAGTGACTTTCATTATTACAATGTGTTAAGTCTCAGGTGGTCTTGAGGAGCAAGAATGGAGGGATGGAAAGTAGCCTATTTTTAATAGATTAAGTAAGGTTTCTTGCACTTTTTGAGTGTTTGTAGTAAAGTATGTGTTTTATTACTACTTTGCTATGGAAATTATCTTTTTAATGCTTATGGATTTTTTTTCCCCCCCTAAGGAGGAGATGATGGTAAGTCATCTTATTTTCCTTGGTCTGCAGAAATGAAGTAAGCATTAGAAAGTTTTGGATTTTGGATTTACTCACCTCACTGTTATTGAATTAGGGAGCAGGAAAGTTATGTTTATATGCAGATTATTGATCAGAAAATATTTTTAATGGGATCCTCCTTTTATTTGGAGTATGGGGAAAGAGTGGATAAAAGCAAAACACAATTCTGTTCTTGGTTCTTATTCTTGTAACAGAATGTGTTGTGATAATGTTGTTAGTTCTTCCAGAACCCCATTGATACTGATGTCAGATCCCTTAAATGAAGAGGGACAGGTTTTTGTGTACTTTCTTGAATGTCCTTGATTTTGGGAAGATGGGGAGAGAGTGGGGAGAAAATATTTGTTCTGCCTCCAGTGAGGCAGACTTTAAGATTCTTTTAGTCAACTGAAAGCTCTCTGCCAAAAGATCTAAGTCTGAAGGAAAGCTCTGGGCAGGTCAGGGTAAAGGCTGTCGGATAGAATTGCACTCTGCCATCACATCTTTCACCAGCAGTGCATATAATCAGACTTGTGCTTCCATACACTGCTGAATGCCCTGACCAGTAGCTTAGTCATGCTCATTCTTGTATTTCTCCTATTCTGAACCCAACAGATTTAAACTAACCTCGAAGTTAGCTGCTTCAGTGCCTATTCTCATTTTAATTGCTAAATTATTTAACATCATGTCCAGATGGCAGCTAATGTTGTATGCATAGTAATACAAAGATACTACTGTTGAAAATGAATACTCTTCATTTAACTATATGTTTTGTATTTACAGGAGAATCTTTCTACACATGGCTAGAAGGTAAAGGCTCTTGGATGAGTTAATATAGTGTTAAATTCACTAGAAGAAACACTTCAGCACTGTTTTCATCTTAAATATTTTTCGTAGTGTAGGCTTTTTAGTAAATTGTGCAGAATTTCAAGTGTCATTCAAATATTTCTTTACTTGAAGGTCTTTGAAAGTCTTCTCATTCACTTAGATGGTATATTCCTTAAACCTTTAAGTGTTTTATCTTTTTATAAAGGGGGAGTTGACTTCATTGCCAGTTACTTTGAATTTTCTGGTTATTTTAGGCATTTATTCAGGGACACTACTAGTAGTAATATTGGTTAGCATTATTATTTGGAAACAGCTTTAAAGAACATTCAAGGTTTTGATGGCTCTGTTCCCAGTTTATAATCTTAGTGTAATGTGTGTTCAGAAGGCAAAGCAATTTTCTTTTCATTCACGTTAAAATGGAAATTATTGCAGTAGTAGCAATCAAAATCACATTTTGGAGGTATGCAGAAAATTGAGTGAGTTAAATGTACTTAATTTTATGATTAGTTCATTCTGTCTTTCCTAAGCTTTTACTTGTCTGGTGCTATTGTAGGAAAGCATATAAATTTACATGCCTTTAAAAATGTGATGTCTGTAGATGGGGACACATATCAGCCTCACAGGTAGGCTTCACCATCTGCTCTTCCTGCTTCCATTTGTGGAGACTGAAGTGGCAGGAAAGTTGCCAAAAAATTTCTTTGGGAAGAACAAACCCTTACATTTCAAGTGTAGTCTCTGTCTTTGGTTCTTGGTGGAATTAGAAGTAATTTCTGCATATAGATTGTATTTTGACCACTGGGGCTTTTGATGTATTTCTGTAGGACCAATCCTCTCATTCAGTGGTAGCTCTAAATGTATTTGAGATTGGTCACAATATATATTCTGACATATCTGATTGCCAGACTGTCAAAATTCAAGATTATTTCAAATTTATTGCTCAGACAATGTAAGCATCTTATTTTTATGTAGCAATTTATCTGTACCAATTGAACAGATACTTATTTGACTGTGTTCACTAGAACACTAAAATACCGAGCAAGAAATGTCAAATGTTATTCTTAGTATTGCTTTAAGTAAAAAATAGGAGGTAAACTCTTCTTATGATGGATACAAGTGCTTATTAACAATACTCAAGTGCTGTAATAGTAATTCTTGAAAGTTAACAATGCAGACTTGCATCACTAAAATGTCAGGGTATATTAATTTTAATAAATTATTTACAGTATTCCATTTGAGATATGTTTCTTTTCTCCTGGATAGGTCTGTGCCTTGAGAAAAGAGTGTTTTATAAACTCATTTCTGGACTTCACGCTAGCATCAACTTGCATCTGTGTGCAAATTATCTTCTCGAAGGTAGGTCTAGATAAAATGCTGAATGGAATTCTACAGTGTCTGTAATGCATATTTTGGTTTCTCTGAACACTTCTGGTGTATACTTAGTTGCTCTGATGTTACAAACGTGTCTCTTTTACTGCCCCTGCACTTTTTTTTTTTTCTCTGTGTAGAAACGTGGGGGAAGCCCCGCTGGGGACCAAATGTGAAAGAGTTCACTCGCCGCTTTGACCCTGCTGAAACGAAAGGAGAAGGACCAAGGAGGCTCAAGAACTTGTATTTCCTGTATTTGATAGAGCTGCGTGCTTTGTCAAAGGTTGCCCCGTACTTTGAGCGTGCAGTTGTCGACCTTTACACAGGCAATGGCCACGAGGATGCTGAATCTAAAGCCCTATTACTAGATATCTTCAGGGACACCAAGTAAGGCATAGGGGTTTTTTATCAATATTTTGAAATTCTCAGTTATGTTTGGAAGTGAGAATAGGTGACTCCTTGATGGGATAAGACATGAATGAGAGTGGAATGAAGAAATAAAATTGAAGTAATGGGAGAAATCGAGAGGAATTTGTACGTTGGAGAGGGGGGATTAATAGTTTTGAGGTTTGAATATACCAATCTTTAGAAACAAATGAAAAAGTAGCATGCAAGAACCCACAAATCACACAGCACCCTGGGTTACTCCTTGTGTGTTGCTTCTTCTGATTCTTCAATTATAGGATGCACACGATTTACTTTGAAAAGGAAAGTAGTACATGCAGTCTTTTAATCATCCACTAAGTAATCCAGCTTTTATCACTGACTTGATCTCTGGTGGTTTGGCTATCTCTTCTTCCTTCTATTTACTCCATAAAGTTCTTAAGTTTAATTCCTTTGCTCTCCTTTTTTTGGTAGTTTTTGTGATTGGTAACATGTTGTGTAGTTTCATTGCTATCCCTAGTCATAGCCTAGCTAGGTAATTGAGATGTAGTCAGACAAATGCCAGCTGGAAGGCAAACATTAAGTTAATTTCAGTATAAATTAGAAAAAAACTGTAAATAACAGATTTCAAGTTAGTGATTGAATAGTAAAACTAATAAATTGAGTTATTTTTTAAGGCCTAATCTGCAAAGACTAGGAACTCTGAAAAATATTTTACACTGATGGCATCAGCTGCTCATCAGGCTTAATTGAACATGATTGTATATGCCAGCATTGGTTTGGATTGCATTTTGTCTTTATTAGGTCCTTCCATATGCACTTTGATGAAAAGTCCATGTTTGCTGGGGATAAAAAAGGAGCCAAGTCGCTAAAGGTAAAGCTAGTTTTCTGAGTGACATCCAAAGTACCCATTTTGAAATTAAGCTGTGTTATTTTGGAAAGCCCTTCTACCTACTACAAACATACTGCTGAGAGTAAGTTTTTATCCCTGCCTTTTCTAGAGTTGCATCTGAGACCTTTTAATCGACTTTATAGTAAGGTGCTGTCCTGATCCAAGCAGACTCAAATGTCTGGTTTTGTGCCTTGAGTCTGGCATCAGGACTGTGGTGGGGAAAATGAGATGAATTGGTATTGCCAGTAAATGCAGTGGTGCTTTTTTTAAGTAGAGTATCTGTTTCACATAATTATCTGGAAAAAAAGAACCAACCCATGTTTGCTTTAAAATATGATGCCTTATATAGTATAATATGACACAATATACAGTAGAGTATCATGTAACATAATACTATACTTATCATTAGAAAAACAGTTCCTAGACATGGGAACCCAATGTAAAAGCTGTACACACCCAGCAACTTCCAGTGTTAACATGCTACTGTTCAGATTGGAATACATTACAAGTCCACAGTTGGAGTGGGGCTCGGTAATAAAGGTCTGTTTTCATGTTTATTAACTAATGTAATTCTTATTTCAGAAGCATTATGGAATGTCATCACACAACGCTATTAGAAAAGTGGCAGTGTTTTATCAGCCCAGCTAATGTTTTCTTGGACCTTAAAAAATTGTGATAAGCTCAATTAGTTCTCCACTGTGCTTGCTTTCACTCTGACTGAAGTTGCAAAGCAACAATCTACCCATAGCTTTGAACAGGGAATATCTTTTGTGAATTGTAACCTGTTTGGTTCAAAAGGGATCTGAATAATGGAAGAAATAGTGGACAGGGACACACATACAGTACTTATAGCTCAGAAAATTTTGAGAAAATTGGTAGAAAGTCGGTGTATAGAATCCAAGCGATACCCTGTATATTCTATATTTTTGAGGGGATTTTTTTTTAGGAATTAACTGTTGCAAGTGGCTTGGAAACCAGATTCTGGGTTTTCATGGATCTTT
This sequence comes from Lichenostomus cassidix, assembly GCF_008360975.1. Lineage (NCBI taxonomy): Eukaryota > Metazoa > Chordata > Aves > Passeriformes > Meliphagidae > Lichenostomus > Lichenostomus cassidix. Next base: position 43,538,685 of record NC_139483.1, on the reverse strand, counting down.
GTTATGGCCTGACTACATAAAGCAATGGTTTTGTTCAGTTTTGGTAAGAAAATTGATATTCTCATGGTATTGGATTTCTAATGGTTTTAGATTCATTAACCTTCTATTTTTGTAAAGCTAAGATGTACATTAACTCAAACTTTTTGATTTTGTTTTTAGGAAGAATTCAGATTGCATTTCAAGAACATTTCCCGCATAATGGACTGTGTTGGATGTGACAAATGCAGGCTGTGGGGCAAGCTGCAGGTACAGTTTATTTTGTGTAGTTGTGTGTGTTCTGGCAGGGGCAGGTTCCAAGTTAAGCATCTATTTCATTTTGACAGGACACATCTTACCTTAGGATTCAGGCTTTCTGCACATGGTTGGTCCTTGATGGCCTCACCTATATATTAAAAATAGATAAGTGTTTAGTTCACTGTTAAATGTTTTTAAACTTTTTTTAATCAAATTTATTTTTGTCAGCAGCCGTTTAGTTTACTAAAAGGTAGAGTTTGTGTTCTAAAAGAGATACTTTCAAAGCAGATGCTTCATGGTGAGAGATTACTAGCAGTCAGTAGTTCACCTGTGTTCAGCAATCAGATGAGCCTTGTGGAATCACTTCTGGGAAACCTTCCTTTAAATACAGTACTTACTTGTTAGGGAATCCGGTGTGTAGTTTAACTCCACAAATTGAGGTGCAAGAAAAAGAAGTAATTCAGATTTTCACAGTTTACTCAGATGGCAGCAAATGAACACAAAGGTGAATAGTAAAGCTGAAAGTTGAAAACCAGTTTAATTTTCTTGACACTTACTATTTTTATTTTACTGAGAACAATGTTTTAAACTTCAAGACTCATGTTAAGTCCAGAATGAGAATAGTTACTTTGGAGTGCCTGCTGTATTGCATGTAACTTGTCAGAGTGTAATCAAATGTTCTTAAATTTAAGTGACTGAACCTGGTACACAATTGGTGTCATGCTTTTGCATTAGTGCCCTGATTTTTGTGCAGTTACTTGGGTAGAGGGTCAGTATATAAGAATTGGTACTAAAGTTTGCCTGAATTAGTATGTTTTTATCTTTTTTTTAATGGTTTTGTGATTATATGAAGGAATGATCCTTACTGATGTTAAAACATTGGACTTTTTTTTTATAGACTCAAGGCTTAGGAACTGCTCTGAAGATCTTGTTTTCTGAGAAAGAAATACAGAGCCTTCCTGAGAATAGCCCATCAAAAGGTTTTCAACTCACGCGGCAAGAAATAGTTGCTCTTATAAATGCCTTTGGAAGGTAAAATGTTATAATTTTTATAGTGGAAAAATATAAAACTTCAGTGTCAATACTCAGGCTCTGTGGAAAGATGGTATAGTACATGTAGCTGTAGGGTTTTAAAGGCTGAATTGCTATCAGTGATATTGATAAACTTAATGCCTTCAAACTGAGCATGTGGAGCATCAAGTCAATAAATCCATCTTCCACAAGATGAAATTTAAATAATTTTTTAAAAGTTTATCCCATTCAAATGATGAAACATTTTAACAGCTTTAAAAGAAGTGTACATAGAGCATGCTTTTGTCATCATGTTAGTTCCTCAGATTTTGAATATAACAATCTGTTCCTGTTTAAACAATCTATTTAAACAATCTGATAAAAGAATGTAATAAACTTTATTACCTCTGGTTAGTGATTTGTAGATGTTCAATGAAGCTGGGACAATTAAATATTATATATAAACTTTAATCCCTGTAATATATTATGTAAATATACAATGGAGAGTCAGATAGTAGACCTTTTATAGAAAATGTATCTTAAGTATGTTAATCTTTTGGAACAGAATTGTATTTGAGAAAAAAGAAAACTAAAGGAAAATGAATGTGGTAATTTGTACTTCTCTTTTGCATCTGACTTCGTAACACTTAGCTGTTTTTTGTTTTACAGGCTTTCCACGAGTATAAAAGAGTTGCAGAATTTTAAAGTTTTATTACAGCAAACTAGGTAATGAAGGTCTTTGCACAACCCATTAGTGAAGATCATTTACATGACTGCATTAAGCAGAAGGAACTGATCCTTACAGGACTCACATGAACTGATAAAAAGTAAAATCAAATACCAACTTGAATATTTATGTTTAAACTAGGAATGGTTATTAATTAGAAAATATATTTATGAATGAAATATATAATTTTTAAATGTGTAAATTATGCTGATCTGTTTATTTTTTAAGTTTTCTGCTCGCAGTTCTGTTGTACTGAAACTTCATAAATTTTCTTATTTTCCTTGTCTTTCTGAGACAGCTGTTTTGTATGAAAACATATGTACCTCTGCCCTGACTTGGCCTGTCCAGAGAGGGGGGTATCACTTCTTTTCTCTCCCCAGTTACTGAGCTTCAGTATATTCTGAGGATTTGGTATGTTAGTTCTGACTGTCAAAAGGAGGGGGGAAAACACCCAACCAACCAGTCGCAAACAAATTAAAAAAAAAACCCCAAACAAAAAAAAAACCTTATAAAAAGGAAATAAGGTTCTTGCTGAGTTTTGGCTTCTTAGCATAATTATGAAACGTAATTAAAAATAGTGAGTTTACTGAGCAGAAAATCTTTTCATGCTGAGCTTTTTGCATCATGCTGATATCAGCATTTTTCCCCCTTGTCTTGTGCTTTTCAGCTCTTTTTTTTTTTTTATTACTACCTTGTCGCTGATGCAGCAGATTGAAAGTGACTTTGCTGCAGCCCCTCACCTGCATTTACTTGGGGTAGGGATCAGGACAGGGGGGAGATGGTTTGTGGAGTGCTGCTAGCTGAAAAACCTCAGTCAATCAAATTTCCATTTGCTCCGTATTATTTTCTAGATTGTAATCACAAGTTCAGTTTCCAAGAGTTGGCTTTTTAATGTCTAAAATATTAAAATAGCACACTTTGGTCTTTGAGCCATGGAAATAAATTTGCTCTTTATGAGTTATGTTTGAGTGCTATGTTAAAAGGTCAGTGTAAAAATAACTTGCTTTTGTAGTCACTTTTAAAAGAAGATGCTTTTTAAAATTCATACTCATTCTGACATTTAATATCATATACTCTATCTATGCAAACCCTTACTGTATCTTCTTTAAAAGGATATTCAGCATTGAAAAAACGGGTATGTTAATAACCTTACTTTCATAGAATAAGAAATTAATCATGTATCATTGTCCACAAATGTCAGTGAAAACTTACCAGTGTCAAAAAGAGTTCAGAAACAGCATTACCAATTAGTAACCAAATATTGGTTAAAATTTAGAATGAAGTAATAATTTCTTTTAAACCAGCATGTTTAAAAATGAAGTTAGAAGTTATGAATGTAGGAAGTGCTGGTGCAGTGTAGATACACCTCTTGTTTTTAAAAACAAGTCTTCACAAAATTAAGTGCTCTTAAACATTTTTCACCCTATCAGATATTGAGTGACCTATTTATACAATTGATTGTAACTGTATTGGCTCCCATGATGTGTTCCTTTACCACTGAGATTTTCTGAAGGCTGGAATATGCTCTGTCCTTTGTTTCCAGACTAGCCTCAAATTTCTACCTGACTGGAAATTATGTAGACTATTCTGCTGACACTAGATTTTATTAAAAATACGGTTTCTTCAGAAAGTTGTCCCCCTTGTGTCAAACTGGGGTATGCTAAATAAAATCCTAACAAAGCAAATCCAAACCACCCTCACAAAGTTTTGGTGATAGTTGCACAAATTGGCAATGAACTGGTATCCTGTCAGAAGTTCCTGTTTAAGCCAATAGGTAATTGAACGTGGTGTTAGGGGAAGCTGATGTCACTTTGGGCATGTTTTTACCTAGTAGCCCCTCTGGCCTGTGGGCACCCATGTCTGAGCAAGTCAGCACAGGCTTTCTTTTTCTAGTTAGAGAGCAGGAGGCTTCTAGGTGGATTCATCTGGCCTCTTTCAACCTCTGTACCAATAGAGTTTATTTCTCTCTGTTAAATTGAAGTGGGAATCTAGGTAAGTAGCTCAGATGTGAACAGCTGTGTTTGGTGAATGAGTATCCAAATCTTCCGAGTAATTGTATATGTTGAAAGAGAGTAATTTTTAATTGGTTCTTAATTCCTTGCCTTTTGGATAGACCTGCAAGGGCTAGAACTGTAGGCTCACTTGTGTGAGGAGTGCTGTATAACTGGGATTTATCTGTATTCTTATATATTATAATGCCTAAAGCTTTAGGCAGGATTTTCTAGTTTAAAAAAACATAAACTGTATTGACTGTGCTGCCCCAGGAAGGACCTAAGTCTCAGAAATATTTCTTCCTTTTTTCCCCTTGCTTTGTGGGAAAGTAAATTGCTTCCAACCTCATTCTGGGGATGCAGCTTGCCATTTTTTTTTTCCACCTGTGCCTGGCTAAAATCTACAGACACTGAAGCAGAATCATGCACTTGTTCATGGGACAGGTGAGATATTCAGGCATGCAGATCCTGGACACCTGGTCCTTGCAGCCTTCATTGGCACAAGGTTAATGCTGTTGGGTAAGGACATAAAGAGATGAGAAGTTTTTCTTTGTGTCATGGGAACACAGGAATGCAACTGAACAGCAAATTGTGTGTCTCTGTAAGGTCTGTTGCACCTGGAGGTACATCTTGCTTGATGATCAAATATGGAAGGCATTTCACTTCATTGTCATTGTAGAGATAGAACATGAGATTTTTCCTGTAACAAATCTAGTTGAAACAATTTTCCTGTCATCATATTTTTTACTGTATTTGATGTACATTCTGTGACTATGCTGCCTATGAAGTTTTGCTGTGTGAGTTGGATGACTTCGTTCTTTATATGTTAAATAAAATTTTAAGAATTTACAGCTCTGTTTTTATACTAAAGAATAAGGTTAGTTATACCATCCATGACCTGTAAACTATTTTAAATTCCAGCTCCCTGTTGGAGATCAGCTTGTCAATACTGTCTGCCATTCATTTCAGAGTAACTGTACATTTTCTTGTACAAATGACACAATGATTGTAATCCCAGAGGCGTAGTGAAAAGACAAAGACAAAAAGGTTTAATTGTTCCCAAGTCATGAAGACTTGTGTGAAATGGTAAAAAAAGACTTGGTGCAAACTGCCTAGGTAAAAAGTAGGGCACTGTTGCTGCATAACTTGTTCTTCAGTGCCTGGGGAGGTAGGTCAGAACATAAATTTAAAACAATGAAATATAGAGACATGTGTAAGCTGGAATAATAAGTGTTTTCCTACTTTTCAGCTGATGGTCTGTGCTGTCTGTCATTGTATGTGCATGAAATACACTGTGCCACACTTTCTTGAATTGTTTGATGGTTGGGTTGCCTTTATCTGACCTTGCTTTGTGCTTTTCTGGGAAATGACCTGTAATATGTTGTAAATAATCTTGATGCTCATGTTTATAAAGTAGCAATCAGCAATTCATCACTTTACAATTTCTCCATATAGCTACCCTATTAAAATGTAATATTTATTAAAATCAAAATCAATGTTGGAACTGCTTATTGAGATCTAAACACATCTGAATCTTTGCTATGTTTGAATCTACAAAATGCAAATTAAAGTATTTTCTGCTACAACTTCTTTTCGTGGATGTAATTTTTGGGGTTTCACTTGAAAATACATTTTTTTACTTTTCATTTACCTTTCAATGACACTTGGTAATTATTATATAAATTAAATTACTTTTGTGATAGTCATTTAAGATTAAAATGAGCAGATTTTCATTCTCAGTTTGATTTCATTCAAAAGATGAAGGTAACCTGTGTATTTCCTGCTGTTTGCAGTGCATTGTAGTGTGTCTGCACATCAGGCATCCATCATAGAATTACAGTATGTTTCTGTTGAATATGGCCAAATTTAGCCACTCTTTAAGTCCAATTGTTTTAAGAGACAAAAAGGCTTATTTAGAAATCAAGTCTATTCTGTAGCTTTCTCAGAGTAGCTTATAAAATCAAGTATGTACATATTTTTTTTGGTTTGTTCACCCAATGGGGCTCTTCATGTTGAAATTATTTCCCTGAAAGGGTCTCTTTCCTTCCATGTATGCATTTTTAACAAATTGTCCTAATAAAAATTTGATACACATACTTCATCCCCAGCTTAGGTGGGTAAGTACCTGTTACACAGGTGATGATAAATGAAACTTAATATTTTGCCTTCCACATTGTTGTTTAAAAATCTCCTGTGTTTTAGAGTATTTAATTAATTACTATGGTTGCTACAGTCACTTACCTTTTCACTTTTTGCATGCATACTATGGCATGGGGATTAAGTTTGTTCTAAGTGCAGCATTCTCTTAAGTTTTTGCTGTGCAGCTGTAACTGCTGTGAAGAAAATTAAATTCCTGCAGACTTCTCTTGCACTGAGTCTTCAGGCAGTTTTGTACAAACACGATTGTAGAACGCCAAAGGATTTAATAAAATTTTAGTTCTCCCAACCCTGTAGCACTTCTTTTAATCTGACTGCTAGTTTAATTGGCTTTTTTCTTCAATGACTATAGTGAAGAAGGTAATGTAAGCTTTGGAAGGGCAAATAGTTTACTTCTGCTGGAGGCAAGGCTCATGTTTTGACTTTACCACAAAGACCCCAAAACCCAAAAACCCTGTGGAAGATTGGATGTGGGAGTATGGCACTGCCCTGCCTTTGGCTTTCAAGCTGATCTGATCAGCTCAGCCCCTCTCTTCTTTTTTTACCCTGCATATTCTCTGTGAAATGTGCACAAGAATTCCCAACTACTTCCTGAAACTGGGCATGAGGAAAACATGAAGCATGTCCACCATTTGGGAATGCTGTAGTACACCTCAACTGGAATACTACTATAGAAGTAAAGATTACTAGAAGTAGTATGTTCTTTTCTTGGGGAAATGTGGATAGAGTAATAGTATTTGTTTCACATAGGTAGGGAGAAAGACATGCTGGGGAAGCAGAGTTCTTAAAGGTTGAGCACTGAGCACAATTAAAAGCCCTGAAGTAGAGTCAGGGTTCCTGTTTGCCTTAGATTAGTAATAATTACTTCTAGGCTTGCTCTCTCTGCCATGTCACATCCTGGAATGGTCTATTATCCACCATTTTTCCCTGCAATGCACTACATTTATCCCTGAAGATACAAGGCTGAAGCACAGCTTTGCTGGCTTTCTCATTATGCAGAAAGGCACGTTTGAGGTTTTTCTGCTTTATGTACTCCTGGCTCTTGTCTATTCCCACACTGCAGTTCCCAAGTTCTTAATAAATAAATAAACAAGTATGTACTGCTCTATGTATCCCTCTCCCTGGCGAGGTATTTGACTTCTATATAATATACCTGGGTCTGACTGATGAAGATGATTGCATAGCTTTAATTTTTCAAGCATACAAATTTTCAGCTTGTTTTGCAGATCACAATGCTCCAGTTGGAGCAGATGCCCATCTCTTCTGAGACCTCTCCCTAGAGCTGCTGAAAAGATACTTTTTTTTTTTTCCACTTTCTTAGAAGAATGCAGGGTACAGATGACTTCTAGCTTCCAACTGTCATGCCACTGAGTAAGCAGGGATATGCAAAGAGTAAATTGTGCTCTGAGAACATAGCAATGACTTGAAAAGACAGTATTTAATTGGGTTGATATTTTTTTCCTTACAGGCTTTTATGTGCATGTAAGATTTGCAACTGTCATGCATTTGAAAAATCTATTCATGTGTTTACAGTATATTGATCATAATCATGTATTTCTAACTATATACACAGTGTAAAAATAAAAATACTTAGAAAATAATTATGCCATTTCACTTCATGAATTTGCTCTTTTAAAATGAGCATAAAAATGATTAAATTATACCTTCTAACAACTCTATTCAAAGCCAAAACACCATGGCTTGGAACAAGGTATTAATTGGAACAGTCTTCAAGGTTTAAATCATTAGCTTATGCTTCTCCTTGAACTATGAAAAGCTCATGGCAAGGTTCTTCATTTATGTGTGCATAGGAAAATCTCTAAAAACCAAAAGCTGAAGAAAAGTGGCTAAGCTTTGTTTTCCATAACATTGGTTTTAATATTGGAATGTCCTAGAATGCTGTAGTTGATTGAAGTTAAATAGGGCTTGGCCGGTCTGTGTCCAGTGCTGGATCTTGTTGGAGGGATCCTATGTAAGCCATGAAGCTGTTGTTCTGATGGCTCCAGTCATAGTAGTCTGGAGAGAAACTTAGAAAGAAAATAGAAGAATTAGTGACTGGCAAATTGGTTCTGTAGACACCTGGTTAGAGAATGTGGGGAGTAGAGGCAGTTCTCATGCTGACGTGCAAAAATAAAATAAATCCCCAGCCAGGGCTTCAGGCAGCTATTTATTTTTCTGATCTGTCAATTATTTTGGCCCAAGTGTTCATTATCTGTTTCTTGATTCTCCTGGTTCACTGAAGACCCTCTCCTTTCTGATTTGCTGTTCCATAAGGTGTTTGAAAATCCCTGAAGTGGTGCTGCTCATCCCTGCCAAGTCCTGGCACTGCAAAAACCTCTCAGAGAGACATCTAAACCTCCTGTGTCTGTGTCCCAGAGACCAGGATGTGGTTTGCAGCTCTGGCATGCTGTGTTTTCTCCCAAGAGCAGCATGAGACAATACATGTGGCTGATTTGACAATACATGTGGTCCCATTGGGAGCTGTGTGTGTGTTTCCAGTGTGGCTTGGTTCCCTGACAGCTCCGTGGAGAAGGGAGGGTGCCTCTGGCTCTAGGCTGGATACCAAGCTTCGTTACTATGTGAAAAACTAATTAATGCAGGAATGGGATGATTGGTAACTGTAAATAGTGAGGGTGCAACTTTACTGAGCCGTGGTCTGGGCTCACAGCAGTCTAATCTGAATGAGTGACAAGAACTAGATCTGGGTGTGTTAACTATGGTTAGCAAGTTAGCCAGCATTTTAATGTAAATTACACTAATCTGTTCATAATATAGTGTAGCTACAGGAACAGCAAATGAATAACACATGCCAGAGACTCCTTTCAGGACAGCATAGAGTCCTGTCAGTGCCTTTCCTTCTCTGAATAGGGTGCTATCATTCTTGGTGTGAAATGTTCCTTCCTGGACAGGGATCCTTACCTAAACCTCACAGCTGCACAGGGAAAACAGGATCTTCGTGCCATTTCTGGGTTGTGTGGGATTTCAGCAGTTCCGAAGAGTTTCCTAAGCTTTCAACACGTGTGAAAGAGGATACTCCATTTCAGGTCACTCTCAAGAAGACATTTAGCTATCTTACAGGGCACCTAAGTTGAGAGGCTTCTCTCTACCACCGTCACAAGCTCCTGCCTGTGCAGTCGAGCTTTTCCCTGCTCTCCCTGAGCCAGGAGACAGCTGTTTTTCTAGGTAGCCTTGCTCACTCACACACTTGAATGAGTAAATGGCACTTCTGAAGCCACTCTGGGAAGAAACAGAAGGTGAAATACGCAACCCAAAGTTCTGACTCAAGTTTTTCAAAGAGCAGCATGTTGTTACAATTCTTAAATTATGAAACCATTTTCATTCTCTTTGTATTTTCTATGGGGTGCTTGAACTCCTACAGTCACTCAGTGCTGCCTTTCCACTTCAGTTTCCCCATTTGCTTCCCCTCACCCTGCTGGGATTTATGTGACAATCGCAGCTAGACAATTGACATCAGTCTTCTGTAGTGTGTCAGAGTTCCTCCTCCAGTTTCTGTTTTGGGAAACAAGCTGTTCACTCTTGTATCTCACCTGCCCTGTGCCCCCTGTGGTGCAATATTCCAGGCTAGATCATCATCACTGTCGTATCTGCGAGGGTTGTCAAAGAAGTAAGATCTGGGACTGAAGCCATGGCTTGGGACCATTCCTGCATTGGCCTGAAGGAAGGGAAACCTCAGTCAGTATTTGCAACACATAGGTAAACTGCTTGGTGCCTGACTTCTAGAGGAAATTGTTGCCAACTTACCTCCTGGTTTCCAAACTAAAATATGCAATTTTGCATTTGCTGAAGACAATAGAAATAATTTTGCATTTACTGTTCATCTCTACCAGCACAGTGATAGTCTGCTGATCTCAACAGCTCTTCCTTATCCTTATTTCTTAGCTAACACATGACCCATTTCTCAAACCACCTTCTTGTCTGCATTTAGCCTTTCTGCTGAATTCTTGTCCATCCTGGGCACTTTATGCTTTTAGCCAGCTGACTTGAAGTGAGCAGGAGGAAGCAGCCAAGGAGCTGAAGGAACCATATGAAACTCTTTAAGAGATCTGATTTTTACCTCCCACATTGGTAAAGCTCCCTCCTGAAGCCTTGCCTCCCTTGCCACAGGAACTGGTCATGTTGAAGCCTGGCACCCTGCTTAGTAAAGCCATGTCTGAAAAGTCCCTTAGGCCCTCACTGAGCAATTTCAGTACCTACCCTACAGTGCTGTGAGGGTCAAATCCCAAGGACAGGTCCTTGGATAAAAAAGGGAAAGGGGTGTACATAAAACTCTTTCATTTACAAAGCATTTCACTTTATTTCCCTGTGAATCTAAACAGAAACCTTACAAGATTCAAAAAGTCGGTTTGGTTCCAGAAACAGCACAGAGAGACTTCTAACACCCCCCTGAGCCTTGTCCACTGATCTACTGCTCCCATCCCCAGGGAACAGGGGTTCTCTGTGCCTGTGCACAAGCCAGGATGATATCTTCTCTCTGGCCTTAAGCAGCAGAGCAGTTTAATGTCTCCCTTTATTTTATGTGTTAAATAACTTTGACAAGGATGAAGATTAAGTGCATCTCTGTCATGTCCCCATTTCCAACATTTGTCTGGTTCAAGGTATGGCAAGGCAAAGGGTCACATGCTGCAGTAGCCCTGTGTCAGCACCAGAGCCAACAGACAGCTCGTTACAGGCTATAATCATCAAATATGAAAGGAAATTCATAATTGAACAATGCTGAAGGCAGGATGCCCTTACTCAAACATATTGTTTCTGAAGTCCTGAATGAAGCATAAAACCAAACAACAACTATTTGCCAAGATTTTTTAATAAATATAAAGAATATTTTGGATTTTTACTAAATCAGACTTAAGATTTTTTTAACTAAATGAGGCTTTTCTTTAATTCTAACCCCATGCTTTCTGGCCAAATAGCAGCCTACTGAATGCATTAGACTAAAGTCCTGCGGCCCTTGGTCTCCCTCTTGTGGCAACCTCACACTGAAGTTCAGTTTTTTCTTACTGCAGTCTCTTCACCTTTTGTTCTGTTCCAATTATTTCCGGTCTTCCTCTTAATATTTGTCTTATGTTGGATAAAAATCTATATCTGACCTAACCCCTGTGGCAGATGATGATTACCCTAAAAAAGGTACCCATAAAAGAAGTGGTATCACTGATTGCCTCTTCCAAACTGTGTCTTTCTGGAGATTTAAGGCTTTCTGCAAATCACAATGCAAAAATATGTTAGATGTGTTACAGCAATACTCTTTGACTTGTGAGTGAATACTGCTTGTTTGACTCCATTTGAGCTCTTGTTTGATTAGGATTCCAAGACTTCATGGGATCAGCCTTTTTAAATGAGTGATTAGACCTCATCCCTTACTTTCATTCTCTGTGATTCTCCCACACAGTATCCAAACTTGGCCACCAGGTCTAGCATTACTAAACTCACTCCAGATGAAATGGGATCTCTCTGTAGTCACTTTTTAGAAGAGCAGGACCTCTGGCCTGTGCTTAAAAACATTTCTCCTCCTTGCAGTTTTCCTGGTTAACTCTTAATCAGGAGTGAGGCTGAGATATTTTTGGTCATGGTCACGGAATCCTTGAGTTTTCTTTTGTACAACATCAGGTATTACTTTCTTGCTCAGCCTGGCTTTATCATTGTCTCTGAAAAGTGTGTATGAGGATAAAACCTACCACCTTGTCTAAAAAGTTATTCTGCTATTTGCTTCACTTGTGCATTTATCATTCATATCCCTTTTGAGGAATATTAGCTTTGGTTTCATGTGGCCTTCAGAAACAGAGATATTACCTCAGTAATCACAGTGCAGGTCTGGTATTCCCTGTGTGCCTATCAACCAGCTAGGCCTGGAGATGTTGCCTACAGCTACAAAAAGATGCTTGTCCATCTATTAACTACCTAGATATTAAGGATACTTGCAGGGAATTATCCTTACAACTCACACCATAATCTCTGGTCTGCTGAAATAGCAAACAAGTCACCAAGTGCTTATTATGGCCACTGGTCTTTGACTTGGAAATAATTCAGTGGGTACAGGGCTGAAATAATTTAATCTATTATTTCATAATCCTGTTGAACAGTTAGCACACAACCATTTTCACTGCTCTATGATGAAAGATACCAAGTTGGGATAACAAACTCCTTTTCCACTGACTTCAATAAGGTACTGCATTATCTCAATGGGAAATTGTCCCTACATTTAGGAAAGTTCTTGATTTTTAAGATACACTGCCTGAGAAACACCTGGCCATCCTTCTGGATAAACCTGATGAGTTTCTTTCATGAGGAGGTAGCATTAAGAAGTGGGAAGTTTGGGTTGCTTTTATTCTGCCTAGGACACATTGAAGAAGAGAAGTCAGAATGTAAAGAAGCAAAAGATCCTTCAGTAGCTGAGCCCTTCAGACCTGCCTGGGCATTACACTAACAAATACACCAACAAATTCCACTTACTAGATCTTTTGTAGGGTTTCGGACACGGAAGAAATACACAACCAAGGAAGTAGGCAAGAGCTCCCAGATGAAAAGGATCACTCCAAACACTATGTAACCTGCATCTCCCAGCTGACATTTCAGATCTGCCTGTTGAAAAGTAAAATAGAAAAGTGTTAAAAAATGGCAACTCATTTAAACATGCAGGAAGCAATGCCAGAAATTCCATTCAGTAGAGCCAGATTAAGTTGGCTAATGATTAAATGCATACTAAGAAAATCAATATGCTATCTTGGGTGCAGGATACACTTTCCCTCCTCCTGCTATCTTTCCTTCAGCAATATCAGTTTAATGCAGGGGTCTTTCCATCTTAAAAGCCTGGCAAGCAATCATTTGATCAAGTGATCAAATGCAGGTAATGAGAAACTAGCTTTCCAGTCCTTTTCCTGCTGGGAATAATCACAAAGGAACAATCGACGGTCAAGGGCATTGCTTTTAAAAATGAAAGGCTTGGGTCTGTTCATATTGGTGCACATTCTAAGGTTGAATAACCCTGCTGTCATTGCAGCATTAGCTGTGATCTTCTCTCTAGATTTCTACCATTTCCCATAGCTAAAGAGGGCAAATCCTCTCCTTTCATGTGTTTTGTACAGAAGAGAAAAGTGTTTCTGACTGGTAACCTGAGGCAATACTACAGTACATATATTGGGCTGTAAGTTTTGAAAGTGACTTTTGATTCTGGTACCGAATTGAGTACCCACTCCTCAGTTCCAGGCCCTTTACACACAGCTCAAACAACTTACCCAAAATCCATGCAACCCTAATGTCACAAACCAGAATAGATGTTTAAAAAATATAGTAGTAACCCAAGGGCTAAGAAGCATTCCAGTGAGCTCCCTATGAACAACCTCTGCCTACACAGGGGAAACAGGACCAAGCAGTTTGACCATACCAGCCCCTGTTACTCCAGACTGTAGGAGTCAGCACAAGAGCTGTCCCCTGCAAGGGCCAACAGGAGCAGCAGCAATCCTTCAGGCCCCAACAAGAGGGAAAACACTTGATTATGGAGACAAGTCAGAGCCTAATGCCCTTCTGCCTAAACCTGTGTGTTCTAATTGCACTGGCAACACCTGCACTACTCTTCTCTGCACTGCAGCAGGGTTGGTCAGAGGTCCCTTGACAGACTCCACACAACTAACTCATAACAAGGTCCTCTGGGAAATCCTATCCTATTCTTTACCTACTTCTTAATTAGTTAGAAGTAAGTAATTAATTGTTAGCAGTTTTACCTACTGCTCAACAGAAACTTGTTAATGGCTGCAGGTTTGTTTGGCCACCCTGGCAATACAAAGGCCTTGCGTGGCTGGGAACACTGCTTTGGGTCTGCAGGTGCTTGCTGACTGGGGGGGAGATATCAAGTGTCTGGGATTTTGAGGCCAAGTGGAAGATACTTATGATCCAGACCCAGGCCTGCCATTTTGCCTAGCCTTGATGGAGCCAGAAAAATACTGGGACCTAACTATATTATTCAAAGCAGAGAAAGGAGCTGGATGCTGAAATGTAATAAAAATCAACAAAGAATCCCCTGCTATTTCCTTTAGTGTTTTTATCACTGTTAGTTTTCAATGTTAATTGTCCCTTGAAATTAAAGGTTGGGAAGAATCATAGCCTTATCCTCAAACTACAGAAATTATCATGATAATGCCAGAATTAAAGTAAATAACCACAGCCCTGCATGGCAGTGGGAGATGTTATGATGTGTTAGAATTGAGCATTTCAGTGGAATCAAGTACTGTTTCTCTCCTTCTCTAAGTACAATACATTGTTTAGAATGGACAAAATACCTGTCTGTTTTAATAAAAGGTGCTCTTTCTTTTGACAATAAAATCAAGGTAAATAAAAGTTTGATTTAAGAAACAATTACTTGGCTAGTGGTTACTTCTTTCTTTTAGTACAGAACTAGAGTTTTTATCCTTACACCAAAATGACCAGAAATTTGTATTCCTGGGGCAAAACCATCTTAGTGCCTTGAATAAAAGAAAATATTTTTTAAAAATACATTTATTCCTCTCATGACAGGAATTAGGAAATAAATCATCAGATAGAGAATGAGGTTTCCTCATTAGCCAGTATTTTCATACTTGCCTGATCTGACACGTTGTACCAATCGTAATCAAAAGAGTTTACTTTCTTGGTTTGGGAAAACGATAAGATGAACAAGTTGTAACATGCTCGTGAGGTATAAAGTAGTATAACAGTCACTCCTATACTTGTCACCTGACAGACAGATGAGCCCTGGAAGAGATTTAAGCACAGGTTATTATTCATAAGGGAAGCTGAGAAAAACACTGCTTTGCATGGACTTTGAGGGTTGTCATGCTACTCTTGTCTCATGCAATTGACTTTTTGTCTTCCCTTCTTTGGTCAGTATATCCTGTAATATGAATATTCCTGTATTTTATCAGAACATGGTTTCCAGGCAATGGTAGCAATCCCAGCCCTTACCAAGATGGGCTGTGACTAATTTCTGCATTTTATTTACAAGTGCTATTTTCAGAGCAAGAAAACACATAAGAACCACACTTGGTATCAGGTGGAGCAACAGAATTGAGCCTTCAGCTCTGCATTAGCTACAGAGCATCCTGTGTCAGAGGCTGGCTAGCATGATGCAACCTTGCATCTTTTTACAACTGCTTGCTGTGCACCAATTCCCCAAGTACAGAGCAGGTCGTAACAGTCAGCAGTTAAACACAGCACAGACAGGAACAGAACATCCTGCCTTAGCTAATGTCAACACAGAGGAGACAGAGTGGAAGCACAGCCTATGGGTAGAGTGACCATGGCAGGGCAGTCTGAGCGGCAGCTTGGGCACAAGGGGAGAAATGGGACTGCAAGTGGGAACAGTTCCTGAGCCCTAGAGAAAAAACTGGACAGAGCAGGGGAAAGAGCCTGATCCAGTGAGAGGAGTAAGTGCCTGACCACTGTGTCAAGTGGGGAGGGTCACTGTCAGGGGCTAAGACACCAGCACAGGAGTTGTAGCAGGAAGGAATGAAGGAATCCAGGAGCAATGGCTACAGGGATCTGTGAGAGTCTGATCACAGAGGCAGGCCAATGTACAAAAATGGAGCTGGCTCTGAAAGAAGCTCAAAATAAATTCTTTGTAATTGGCTCTGGAATAGTGCCTTGCACAGCCAAAGGAGGAAAGATGGGTTAAAGTGCTGTGTGCATTTAGAGGTAAAGTTGCCTTGCAGTCATTTGCTTCACTAGCCCTGCCCTCTCTCTCTGCTGGAAGAGACCCACACCAGGAGGATGGGCTTCTTTCATCTGTGTGAGAGAGGCCAAGAGAGAATTTGCTCTTCCCTGCCACAGGATCTTTTAAACCAGTGCAGGAGACTGGAAAGTCTGCATCCCATTCCCTCTGTTCACAGTCTGCTTCCAGGTTTGCAGCCAAAGGGCAGAGGTTCAAAGCACTGTGGTGGGTAGAGCCATTATAGCAGAAGGGCTAGTGAAGCATCAGGGCAAGTCACCAAGCCACCATGTCCTGAATTCCCGAACTTCAGGAGACTACCAGGGCTCCAGTGCTGCTCACCCACACTGCTGGCTATTGACCCTGAAGCTTTTCTCAGTCTGCACTCCCCAGGGAGCAAAAGTTAAGAGGAGCTCAGGGAGTATGTAAAAAAGCTTGGGCAAAACAGGCTTGCCTCTTTTCCCAGCAAAATAACATTGATTCAGGGAACAGCCAGACTCCAAAAATACCCAGTGCAGTCAATGTCTCTGAATTCCAGCTTACAACAGCCTAGAAACACCACCATTAACGAGGCCATAACCTGCAGCCATGTCAGGAGTGAGCCAAGAGACTGAAGCTACTCAGGATTTAAAGCCAGATCCATAGCAGGCAGTGGCAAAAGCTGAGGCAATATACCAGCAAGCAGGAAATGCTTTAAAGAGGAAATGTTTGCTAGGCACTTCTCTGTTCTCCTTCGATACCAACAAGTCAATGATGCTGTCATGGAAACTGAGGGTGAGAGAGCAGAGAGAAGCTGCTGACTGGCACATACCATATCCCAGCTCAGTAGCATTTACAGACTGGGGATAGCAGAAGCAAAGAGCAGAACAGGGTTGGTATTTCCCTGTGTAGATTTCCTTACATAGCAGTCATTCTTTAATGGTTAATAGCTAAATATGTAGAGATTTAACAAGCTTCCATCCTACCAAACAAAAAAGGGGATAAAAGTGTCCTGGTTTTGCTTCCAGTCAAATATACTTAGTGGTTTGGGGAAGGGAGAGGGCAGCAGTGAAACTAAATCCAGAGGAATAATTTTTCAGTCACAGGCCCCGGCAGAAAAAAGGGGAGCCACAAGCTGGTAGTGTGTCACACCACATGATGCATTTGGCCAGCACAGAACTGGCCCAAGTCAGCACCTAAGGGCAGAGCTGTGCCCCTCCTTGGTGCTAGCATGGCCTGGCACAGAGTACCATGATGGTTCCCAATGCCAGGTTATGGATATGAATGTGTTTTCATATGAGGTCAGAAAATATGTGCCAGCAGATGGGAGATGCAAATAAAAGGCTGCCAGTTCTAGTGCCTACCTACATGGACCACAGAGCATGCAGTATTTCCAACACTATTTCTGTCATATCACTACAGAGAATTGATTTTTATTCTCTAACTAGTTTTTTTTGGCATAACAGTAGCAGATAAAAACAGGATGTTTTATTCACTGCCAGTTGCAGTCATCTGTATCCCTAAAGTATGTGCAGTCAAACCCTACTGCAAGTCCTCAGAGGCACTCCTGTTTCAAGTCAGAATGGTGGATCAAAGCTCTCCTTAGCTCTTATTTCCACCTTCAACCTTTCATCAGCTGAGTGTTCCGTCCTTTCCTGCCTGAAATAATGTTAGACACTCTGGGTTTGTGAAATAGCTTGAAGAAAAGAAGGGTTTCCTGCAGGAGGAAAAAACAGAACAAAACTAAAGCCAAACAAAAACAGAATCAATGCCTCCCTTAGGTTAACATTGCTTTGTCACAGATTTATGCTCCTGTGATTTGCAGCAGAAAAAACCTTTCTTACTAATAAAAATAATCCATTGCCAGTGCCCTTTGGTCAACTAAGGGCTAAAACTAAGCTGTGTTTTTAAATCTGCTATTCAGCCCTGAACCTTTAGTTGTTGTGCAGTACAGCCAGATTTGATTAAACAGGAAGTGTACTTATTTCATCTGATTAAGTAAATGGAGAGAGGAATTTCATGATAAGGTTTTCTAAATAGCAGCTGAAACTTAGATTTTTTAAGGATTTGTTGTGGTAATGGCAATGTGTTACTGGTTAAACTCATAATTTAAGATGTAACTGTCTACTGCAAATGCAAGGACTTTGAAAGCCCTGTTTCATTATTTATAGATACAAAACTTCTTCACTGATTTTATAATAAACACTTCATGCTTATGTGATGCCACCCAGCTCCTTGACCACTGAATGTGTCCAAAGATGTAACCCTAACAATATGTTTTTAAAGAACATCCTGTAGAGTAATAGGACACACTTTTTACCCTTTTTCCTCAGCTAGGTTATGATGTATTCAGTCTTTTAAAACACACTCTCATCTATAGGAATATTATATCTAAGAATATGCAAATGTACAAAGGGAAATTCATATTTATTTGTCTGGATTATCATCAGCATGCTGCTACCTTAAAGAGTTAACCTGGTCAGTGATTTCACAAGCTGCAGGATTTTGAATTATAGGCCACTTCTATGTAGCAATACTGAAATGAAGTGGTCTTCAGACAAAGGACTTGGAGAAAGCAGTATCCACTTGAAAAAGAGCTGTGAGAAACTCCAGCCAATAAGCTCTGCAAAATCTGCCTCAAAAATACATATTTGGGATCACTGGTTTTAACCAAAAGCTCCCTTGCTACCACTTAATATTTAATTCATATATTGAACAGGAACAGCCAAGTGCAGGCTGTTATGTTTACGGCCTCTGGCTCTCAGGGGATCTAAGAACTGTGTGGCTTTGCCTCACACTGCCCTTGTATCTCAGAAGGTTCTTGAAAAGAACTGAAAAATACCTTACCTTGGACTCCAAGTAAATGTTGGCTAAAGACATCTTGGAGATCTTATACAGGCAGATGGAGAGTGAAACAGCGCACAGCACAAACAATGTGTCATTAATTGCCACCCGGACAGAGACAATGATTTTTCTCTCTGAATTCTGTGTCCTCACCAATACTGCACATGTTAAATTCACCAAGAGGAACAGGAGACTTATGAAAAGAGAAGCCAGGTAGAGGGGCAACCTGGGAGAGTGAGAAGAAAACAGTTTTAGCACCATTGTTCAGCAAGTGTCAGTTGTGAGACAGAAGTTGAACTCTGAGAAATTAAATCTGCACGTTGGGCTGCACAGCTGACGGAGTAACCAGCTGCCTGAGCCAAAATCAAAGTGCTCCAGATTGCTGGAGAGATTAACCTAGCTCTTTTCAAACCTGTTTTTAGAGTTACACAACAAGCTAATATCTAGCTAATATCAAGCAGCAAAACATGGAAGACTGCAGCAGATATACACCAGCACAGTTCTTGCAAACTACTTAAAATCTCATATACCTGCTTAGACTGTGCACTTCATATACAGTACAAACCCTCTGCCTACTCACTGACAGGAGAAGCCTCTCCAAAGGTTGAGTTGCCTGGAATGGACTGGTTTTGACCCGGGTTTTACTACACTACCACTGCAATATAAAGCATCACTGACTGCTAATATTTGCCATAAGATTTCATATTAAATTAGGGAAGTAGCTAACAGCAGGAAAAATCTACAAGTTACTGGTTCCTTAGCATCCCTCTCTGTCTCTTTTCCTAAACTACTTGCTCGTGGCCAGCCTCGTGAAAGAAACATCAAGAAATTTAACTATGCATATTGATTCTGGGTTGGCATCTTGGCATCTAGGCCAGGAGAAAGCCTGAAAAACCACAGAAGCAGACCTGGAATTGAAACGTGACAGACAGAAGCCCAGGAGTTGGACTGTTTTTATCCATATGGTTTTTTTCCCACCTATCCACCACTGATACCTACAATGTAAGTATACCACATAATCAAGGAAAACTGCTTCCAATTCTTCTTTATGCCTACACAGAACTGTGGGGCTTTCCACTTAAAAAAACAAAAAAAAAGCATGTTTCCATTTCAGGTATTTGCTTAGTTCATTATTATTCCTGACCAAGGCAATTACTGATAAGGTTTATAATCTGTAGTCACTGAAGAAGAGGTTTTGGCCACAGCTTTTCATGCCGGTTGGGAACTTTGAAATTGGCTGACAACAAACATACAGACTGTCCCTGAGGAATCCAGTTCTGATTGTTTAAAAATACTTTACCCAGTGGGGATCTTTCCCTTTCACACATTCATATTCTTTTGGGTTAGCGTCAATGCAGCTACAAAGCTGAAGCATAGCTGGCTTCTTTTCAGAGGGCAAGAAAGGAGGAGATATACCTTTGAAACACTTTAAATATGTTACAGGGAAAACTGAAAGCCTAAAAGCTTATGAATCAATGCCCTTCTTTCCAGCTATATCTGGCAGTGAGCAAGGATGCTGTTTTTCCCTTGCCAGGCACGGAAATTCCCTCTCAGCAGGAAGATTGTGCTCATTCTTAACTTTCCAGGGCAGGGCTCTGTTTTTAGGATAAGCAGCTGGAGGTAGTTCCTTTAAACCTCACAGTCTAATGCTGGAAGCATTGCGGTCCTGAAGCTCCTCTCTCACACAGTTTCCTCTGAACATTTCATAGCTTTTATTATTACCTCACAAGTTTTAAAATAGAGGTCACGTGTCTTCCTTTCCTTCCCCTCCCAAAGTCCCATCTCTAATCCCCTTGTGGGGGCTTATGAGGAAAGGCACACTCTTACATTGCTTGTGGGACAGTAAGTACACACTCTCCTTTTGCTCACCTTAGCCAGAAGCACCTTGTGCTGCAGCACAGCCTGCATGCTGGCATGCAGCATCAAGCTGGCTTGCAACCAGCAAGGCTGAGAGGCTTCCAGGCCACCGGGCTCCTTCTTTGCAGACTTTAGCAAAAAAAAACCCAAAAAAACCCCCCCAAAAAAAGGCACTGTCACACTCTTGTGCCCACACACTCCCATATGTGCCAGGGTGAGCTGTCATGGCCAGTCAGTTGTGCAGCTCTTCACAGAATGATCTTCCAACCCCTTATTAACATGATGTGGCTGAGGAAATGGCTGTCTGATTCGACAATAGAAGCGTTGTTGCTGAATTTATGGATAAGCACTGATGGAGATGCAGGCTGTCTCTCTAGGGGAAGTTTTAGGGTTTCAGCAGATTAAAGGCAATCTTTACAATTCAACTACAAGGGCACCTATAAGGCATGAAGCATATGGAGTTTTACAGAAAACAGAAAGGCAGGGCAGGAGAGGCGCTTCCAGATTGCACCAGTGAAAGTGCAAGCAAAAGTTCAAATTGTGAACTTTTGTGCCTAATCCCCACTTTGGGACAAGTCTTTAAAGGAGCTGTGTGTAATCTGGTTTGGCTGGGGAAGACACATGCCTGAGTGTTCTGTTCTTTCTGTGTCAGGCTGAATGCACCCATGAGTTTTTTTCCAAGCTAAAAATTAAACCTCAGATAAATGCAGTGAGCTTTGCCTTGTTTAACAAGAAAATCTGTTTGAAACTACTGCATTTTGTATGTGGTTTCCTCTGAAACCATGAAGTGTCTGAGGCCTGTGTATAACAAGACATGTACACATAGCATTGCAAGCCTCATCCAAACCCAGTGACAGTAAGAAATACCCAAGCCCAGGGATACATGCAGAAGGACTGTGTAAATATGAAGTTGGGCCAGCACAGGCTTCACGTTGAGCTCTTTTACTAATATTGTGAAGGCTGCGCTGAATAAAATTTGATTAAGATTCTAGATCCCTGACAGGATTTTATAATTTTTTTTTAATCTGAAATAATTCAGATTTCTGAGACCTGTGTCAATACATAGACGACAGTCCTACCTCTCAGTTGCCCCATTTATGTTGCCATTATCTATTGCAAAAATGACAATGCCACGCAATAAGGTCTGACATAGAGAAAATGAGGGGAAAAATCAAAAAGTAGATATTCAGTAGTGAAGAAAAATCAGATTCACTAAGTGCAGATTCCAGACCCATCTGTAGGCCTTGCATTTTTCTATCATCCATCTCTCCCTCAGATTTGAGCAACCTGATCTAATGAAAGATGTCCCTGCCCATGAGACGTGGGCTGGACTAGATGATATTTAAAGGTCCCTTCCAACACAAACCACCCTGTGAGTCTGCGTTCTTTCACGAACTCGTTACAATGATTCAGAACCTCGTCTGTGGGTGTGCACATACTACACCACTTCAATTGCCCTCTGTAATATAGGAAACGAGGTCAGCTTTTTTAAGACAGCTCTTTTAGACAGACTAACCACATTCATGCAAAGACATCCAGACATTAAAACAAAATACAGCTGAAACCCCTTACCAACAGAGCTGAACAAGAAAGAAAAAGTTAGACCAGATCCAAGAATTTGTGTTAGAAATCCAATAGAAAAGAGTCAGGGTTGACATGGAGCTGTTGTGGGGAGGATAATGAGTAATTCTAGCCACAGTACATTAGTATTTAGGAACACAAATGCCCCGAGAGCTATATGCAGGGTGCTAATGTAGTCACTTCATAGACACTGACTAAATATCACAAGCTCCCTGTGCTTCAAGGAAGACATTTTCAAGCAGTTTTCAGGAATAGAGCCTTGCCACAAGCATCAGTAAGAAATTAGGTTCAAAGCACCTACCTCTCACCTCTAAAGCCATGCAGGAGCCCTTCCCCAGACAGTTCTGTACCAGCCTGACCTGCAGCTCAGGCTGTGTGCAAAGTAATCCTCTTTGTTTCTCATGTCTGTGCTCCCCATCAGGGCCAGGCACGCCTGCACTGGGGGGGACCTGCTTGGATTGTGTTCTGCTTGTCTGCCAGCCCACACTCCTGGATTTTCTGCCCACAGAAACCAGAGTGCAAAAGGGGGGTTCAAAGCTGCAGTTCAGCCTGGAGCCCACGTTCCTGAGTCAGCCATCACACCCTGCATTTCCCATGCCCTCACCAGCCCAAGCATTGCCCACTCCAAGCCTGCTCCCACTGTAGTGCCATTATACCAAACAAGGTTCCTGAAGCGTGGTCCAAATGATTTGCCCCACAAGTTGTATCAAAACCCAGTAGGATAACAAACTTTCTAGGGCAAGGACAATGTTAATATTTGCCCTGTTGACACAGTACCCTGTTCTCCTAACACTCAGCAAGTAACAAGTCAGACTGCAGTTTCAAATTATTCTGTTTTCCTATCCTGAATTAATATTGTAAGTTCTTTCTTTAGAATGGAGACAACCTCTCTCTCCCCACTCCTAAACAACATTGCCCAACTGAGACTTTTAAGCATTGCCACAACAAACACTAATTTATTGAGCTCTTCCTTAGCTTTCTGGACAGTACTCCCCTTTGGGGTTCTTTCAAATACTTCCTGTCAGCTTCTTCTCCTCAACAAGATGCCAAAGAATTCTCTCCACCTAAATGCAAACTTACCACAACGTCAACCCTAGGCAGTCAGGGGAGGTTATCTACAAGCTCCCGAACACATCATCAAATTGAATCCATTCTCTCTAGCTCTTTCCCTTCACAACCCATCTCTCATCTTCCCAAATCTTTTAAGACTTTTGTTACCACTGAACTCAGAGGTTAAAACATACCCACTCCCACGCATTCCTGTCAAAAAAAAGAAAAACATCACTCTGCTTCTTCAGCACTGGCTTTGAATTTACCTAGAAATACAAATGTTAAGAACCAGCAAACAAATCCCCAGGGTGGGTGTTCTCTGCTTGCATTTGAAATATTTGCCTTTGAAATATGTGACTGTCTAAAAAGATCCTTGTTTTGGGAAAGGACACAGGACATCCTAAAGGTCACAGGAAGAAGATGGCTTCAGAACCATCATCATAAAACACTGGTATACAAATATGAATAGCTGAGATATGAGTGCCACAAATTAGAAAAAGTGTTTCTCAAACAGCACGGATGCTCTTCTTTACCACATTGAATGCCTGCATAGTTCTTACCTGTATTTCAGTAGCTCTGGGGAATATTTTGACTTAGCTTTGAAAATCACCTGCAAAACAAACAAACAAAAAAATCACATCAAACATAGCATACATGTCAGTAAAGAAGGACGCTGTGATTCACAGCAATATTGTCTTACAGGTCACAAGAAATGTAATGACAGGTTTCATTACATAACAGATTTGCACGGATTGCTTACCAAGGGAAGGCAAGCTCTATGCAAAGTACTAGAACCACTCAGCAGGTGATCAGGTGCACTTGTATACAAATTGTCTACACTATTATTTTCACTTACTCTGGTTTAGGAATAAGGCCCTTCATAACAGTATTAACAAGAGGATTAATGCCAGTATAGTCATACAGGGAAATTATTATAGGCTCTTACATGACCTAACAGTGCATGTCTCTTACATAGATCAGCTCACACAAGGTTTGATGCTCTGTTCCCATGAAAAGCCCACCATAGTGTCCTAGCCTGAATTTAAGACCAATACATTTCCATTCATGTTACGTTGCCAAAAAGGTGCCATTGAGAGCCAAACTCATTATTTTACTCTGAGCTATTATTTAGCTTCTGATGACTATCTCTTCACTATACTACAATATGAGCTTTTACAGAGAGATAGCTCAGGCCCATCAGTTAGCTTGCTGTAACAGAAGAGATAAAATACTGACAAATTTTCTGTAATGCAGCCAGATGCCATCAGTCACAGGTGTTTAACCACCATCAGAAATTATACAAAAATACATTACCATATTTTGTACCATATTTATTAAAGAATTACAGGAAAGTATTGCTGCTTTTTTAGAAGCTAGCATGGTTTTCCAAACAAACTCAGTTTACAAATGTTCATGTAAACCAACACCAAAGCACACTGGTTACTAGTATTACAAAAACCCCCATGTTGTATGACTTATTCTGGGTTGTTTCCTAATCACTTTCTCCTCAAGTTATCCTATCTTATTCCATTTAACTTGGTTTTGCATGCCCTTTAGTAATGTTTGCATAATATTTGCTATGATTATTATGCTTTCCCAAGGAAATGGGACTTACATGATCCCAGTGTGTCTGTAGACAAGTGTCTGCCTGTCAATGTATCCTTTACTAATCTCAAAATACTTCAGAAAACTGATGGGAAAATGCTTGAAGAATCAAAGACATGATCCTTTACCACCCTTCTAAAAATCAATGACTCAAAAGAAACAAGGAACTCCATAAATTTATCTAGTATATGTCCTCTGTGAGGAGACCCCCACATAATGATTCTACACAACACCCAATATGAGAGAGTCTGCATAGAAAAATATTGCAAGAAATTCTCTAGTTATGGGAACAACTGAGAGTCAATCATGAGACATAGATCTGGAGAAAATCAGGCTCTACTTGTTCCAGAGCTCCTGGAACAACTTGTCATTTAACTCCTATTCACCATAAGCAGCTGCCTTGACATGGAAATTATTTTTGTGATGCATCAGCCTGCTTAGCACTAGCTGAAGCAGGAGAGAACACTGAGTTTTTCAGCAAACTGAGAATATAACTGAAAACCTGGGGGGAAAAATGTCTCTAAAAATATTCTGCAGCCATTGATACTGTTTTCAAATAGATAGCATCTCTGGCAGTATCTCTTATGGAAGATTTCTGTGAATCAGTCTCCAAATTCCTGGTTTGTGAAATCTCACTGGAGTTCAGGAAGAAGTTTTATGTTGTTTTACTTACTTGCTTTTGAAAGGAAAGGTACAAGGGGCTTGTGAATGTTCTGCACTTCTGTGGTGCATAAAGAATAGCAGTCACTTTTAGAGAATAGATGAGGTTCAAAATACCTCCCAGATACTTTTTGTGCAAGATTTATTGCCTACCCTGCTTATTCTGGAAGAGACTGTGAGCAAGTAGGATTGAACAGATTCCTGACCTCAGTGAAACTAAACAAGTAATCCTTGTTTCTAGGACAATTCCACAATCCTCACCTATTGTGAGTAGCACTTATACATATTGTACTGTTAATTTTGACACCTTTCAGGAGTTGCACAGAACAGAAGAGTTCAGAGCCTCTCACAAGACAAGCAATTTTCAGTGGGCAATGAGTTGTCCTGGGCTCACAAAACCTGGCAAATGTCAAGTTCCTAAATATTATCTTCAGTGGTTCCCCAAAAATGATGTACTCATCCCTATTAAGTCATAAAGCAGTCCTGTCACATAAACCAACCTGAGACCACTACCCAGCAAAATGTCCATGGATAACTCAGGAAAAACCAAATGTGATGCTCCTGCTGCAGATCTGACAGGATCTCAAGATTCAAGATCACCAAAACAACTGTTACTGTGATTCTACATTTGGTGAACCTGTCCCAGGTGAAAAATGTTCTGAAATTTTCAGAGCAAAATGACCATTAAGAAAGAAAATAAATACTGTACCAAAAAAAAAAAAAAAGTGCTATATAGAATGAAAGCTACAGTACAAGGCATGGAGAATTCTTACCAATTCACTGCTAGGCAGGAGCACAGGCAGCCAGATTCTGCCACTTTTTCTTAAACACTGATGGGGCCTCAGTTCATGAGTAGCCTTGCTGGAGGCAATGTGATTGCCATGGAATAAAGGGTTGTTCTGTGGGAGTAAGGATGTCAGAAGCTGATCTCAATATACCTTACACGCGTGGGTGCAGCTTTTTGCTTTTAGCAGACGTTTAGCTCAAGAGACTGGTTGCTCAATGGCCCCTCCTCGCAGCAGTGTTGAGAAAGCTTCCAGTCAATATCTGAGTCATCTAAGCAAGTCTTCCAGCAAACCAGAGCAAACCAGACTATTCCTAAGAATAGACTAAACAGCAAACAGGGAGCAGGCTCTTTTAAAAAGATCTTTCAGAGAGCCCCGAGATGAACAGTAACCATGAAAACACAGTGAAAATCCTTGCTAATTTTCTTACGTCTAAAGGGTTAGCTTTTTGTCTTAAAACTATTTCCCCTTCTGCTTGTTCTTTGAAGGAGAAATATCCTGTTTTTACTCTCTGTTTCTGCCAAAGGGTTGGAAACCTCAAACGAGATTCTCACACCCCCTCCTCCACTCCCCTGAGGTATATGTCTGGCATATGAAACTGCAGCAGTTCAAAAGGACTCTAAAAATCTCTTCATACAGCCAGGGAAAATTCCCATTGCAGGAACTGATGTAAACAGCTGACCTTAGAGACATTTTACCAGGCCCCAGGAGTGAGGATGGCATGGGACCCATCAGCAGCTTGGCTGCAGAGAGCTCTACAGAGCTGCTGGGCAGCAGAGCAGGCAGACAGGGCCAGGCTGTTTTAGCTGGTGGGGGTTCCAGCTACGGTTATCAAAGTTCATCAGGAGCCACTTTGGCTCTATAAGCATCAGTGAAACAGCTGTCAAAGAGAAGTCAAATAATCCTGAAGCAAAAAAAAAAAAAATCTCCCTGGAGCAATTTTCATGTCCATGCTCTGATTTAGCTGACCTGATGTCATGGCTGGCACAAGCCTCTACTGTACCTCCTGTGCTAGCTGATCAATTCACATTCACAGGAGTTACAGCTCAGCTTACCAAAAAGCCTCAGGTATGTGGCAAATGCCTGCATATGTCTCAAGCTGGCCCTCTGCATAGGAATTAAGTTCACCTTTATTTACCACTTCTCATTTCAAAAACACCGTAAGAAACATAGCATGCACTTTACCTTCCCAGTTCCTTTCACCACAGTCCCTCTCTTCCTCTGTCATACTTCATGCAAACTTCCCCTTGAAACCTGAAAATATACCAGAGCCTCATGCAGACCAGGAGCCCCTCATCAGCAGCACAGATACCTTTCTTCTGCTGTGTATCTTCCAGTTCCAGGCCCTCCTTCCCCTTTCTCTCTTTCTTCCGTGTTCATTCTTTCATTTGATCAGATTTTCCAAAATAGGCAACTTTTCCCTCTACTCTCTAAAATCTACACAGTTTGTAAGGCCTACAGAAATGGGCAAGATGACCCACTACTGTACTCAGTCTTCCATAAATTAGTAAAAATAGTCCTAGAAGGACAGGGATGATTGCGGGACTGACAGCCACAGTAAACTTTTGAGTATAGCTTTCCTATCAAATTATTTTCTAAGTCAAATGACCTCGTTCTTCATGTCAGATGTTGACAGCCAGCCAATATGCAATTGCAATTTGTCTTCTGTAGGTACAATACTAAGGGCAACGTTTTACAGCAAACATTTGCTGATGCTTTACCAGATGTAGTTAGACCCCTATGTAGTTCTATGTACATCTGAAGCATGTTTTAAATTTATAATAACCTTTATAATGTATGATTTATTCACTTTTGCTAAAATAAAATGAAAGTTCTCGTAAATGAAAAGCCCTCTCTGTTCTCTTTGTGGTGAGAACTTCTGAAACACTATCCTCAGTAATTAGAAAATGAGAAATTTTCTTAGCTTTCCTCCCAGAGCTAACATGTACCCTGGTTCCACATGTAAACTTTCTGAAAGCCTTGTGCTGTTTTCACGCCACCCTGCCATGCACTTCTGGCATGGCCAGCTCGCCTCTGAACTGTCTTACTCTACCCAACTTCTCTTCATTTGAAAGTCCCTGATTTTATCAGCACTGCCTGGGAGGCAGGGTAAGCTTCTCAGTCTGGATGCCAAAGAAAAGGGAAGATGGTTAGGGAAGAGGAAGGAGAGGTAAAATCTGCCCACCAGCCTTCTCCACCCATACTGTCTCACAGCTCTTTAGCTCAGCACTACTTTCCCTGGGTCCTGGAGAAGTTCCCAACCTGATGACAAAATCTAGAGCCCACCAAACTGTTTTCTGCCCTGGCCACAGGGGAGGCCTGGGATTTTCAGTGAAATTTATAGTTCATGGTCTTTGGCCCTGACCTTGCTCTTTGGGTCTGTAACCCTTCATCCTAGCCTCCCTCCTGCTTCAATTGTATTCTATTCCCCAGGGAAACGCAAAATCTGAGCAAACAGGACAAAGTGAAACAAGTCCTTCTCTGCCCACCCCTCACATGCACCAAAAAGGGCAACTTGCTTTATTTCCCAGAGCCTCTTTATTCCTTTGCCCACAGCAGCAGCTGTAAAGCCTGAGGACTCACCTCAGCGTCCCCTTGTCAGGAGCAGGGAAGATTTAGGTAAGCAGGACATAAATAAAAGAGTACCCAAATCCTGGGATCCTCACAGTCTTTTCCACTTTAAAATGGAAAATATAATATTAAGCAGCAAAATAAACCCTTGGAAGCTGCACACGTGAGGCAAGCATATCTATGGGATTTTTGGTCTCTGTAGGTGGAAAGGGACTTTGGCTCCCTATCTGATGGATCAGGATCAGGGAGCTGCTCTGGCTTGGTAAAGTGCAGTTACTTGCTGGTGTTGTGCTACAGCTTTACAAAAGTGCCACTGGATCTCATCTTCATTTGAGACTTATTTTAAGGATTTCCAAGTAGGCAGAGGGTCTACCCTCCTGAGAGGCTAGATCACACTATTATTTTTCTTTAGAAGAGAATGAATACAGACACAGGATTAATAAATTCTAATAGATTTAGTTATTCCATTAGAAATTACATTAATTTTCTCCAGTGTGGGATCTTTAAAAGGAACTAATATTATATAAGCCTTATCTGCAGCACCCTTTCTATTCTGCCCTAAATAGGGCATTAAAACTTAGACAGAGGGCCCTGAACTTGGCTCTTAATGCAAAGGTCCCTTGTTTTGAGTCAAACTATTTTGATTCTAACTTCCCTTTTGTTCACAGGTCCCCTGTTTTAGCAACCCACCCCAACACACTAGAGCTTCTGCTGCTGCAGCTGCTGATGCTCAAGTCTGGGAACAAAACTCTGCTGTGCTGATGTCATCAGGGCTTATTTATCTTGCTACACATAAAAAACACAGTTGAAATTCCCTATTCCTTTGGGATACCTATTAAAAAAGACAATAGTTGTGGCTAACTTTCTGTCAAGTTCAAAGGTGCTTATTACTCCAAAAAATGCCCTCAGGCACTTGCCAAATGAGTTATTTTTGTTTGGCCAGGAGGATTTGTAATATTTTTGAATCACTTTTTTTCTTCTCACATCTACGTTTGAAAGTTTCCCTAGCAGTGCCACAGTTAGAAATGGTGGGTGCTGTACCCACCATTCATGTGCTATGAATTCCATGTGCTATGAATTCCAGAGACTCATAGGGTCTCTTCCAATGCTCTGTCCCTATACTAGATACAGATCACTTCTTTCTCTCTAGCTAAGCACCAGTGAAATAGTAGGGTTTCATGCACTGAGAAGCAGCTGCAGACCCTCCTTGCCTGCCTTCTAAAGAATAAAAGGATGAAAGTTGTTTCTAAACAGGTCTGTGAAGTTATAAGCCATTACTAAAACCAAAATTTTCTCTCTCCACCCCTTTCACACTAGTTCTTGCTTGCCTGCTGTGGAAAGCTAGATGCACATTAAATACAAGATGCTGAATTTCAAGCCAAACCACCTTTTAATGGTTAGAAGTAAAGAATTAATAACAGTGAATTAAAATTATATGCACTTATTCTGTGTCACATATTCATACAATGGCTGCGTCTGTATTTCTTAAACCTTTGTTTCAGCTGGGGATGTATTTGAGATGAAATTTCACTGACAGCAGCTAGCTCCAGAGCAAACAACAATACTAATCTTATGTCTGTCTACAGTGGCCCAAGATATTTAAAGACACTGACGCACATCACAAACCCTGAAAGTCCCTTGCAAATACTGTTTCAAAAGCCTCACAACAGCTCTTCAAGACAGGTAACTCTTCCACTCTTTTTCGGATGGGCTCAGAGGAAGATCATGAGGACTCAGGATGACAAAGCAGGAATTCTGTCTCAAAGGCAGAACCAACAGCCTTAGCATTTTTTCTGTTTCCAGACACTGACTTGTACTTCCTGAACGCTATCAGACAACAATGCTAAAAAAAAAGTTAAAAGGACATATGTGTGCACTCTGTGTGCTCTCTTTTTAGGTCTTCCTTAGAAAAAAGGAACATTACTAAGCCTCCTGAGTGCTGACACTCTACTGCACAGACTGCTGTGCCCCCTCTGTGCTTGCACCAGTCCAGGCTTTGCCTGGCCAAGAGCCAGGATGCTGCATTCTGCCTCCAGACTTCCACAGTAGCCCTACATGTGTGTCTGAGGGAAGAGTCTGACCTAAGGCTATGACTTAGTCCCAGCACTGTGAAGGGATGGACGGTGTGGTGACGGACATTTGGCCCTGGGAAACTGCACAGTTATCAAATGACTTTCACAATAGCTACGGGATAAAGCATAGGTCACCACATGCCTGAGCTGGATTTGAGTCGGATGCAGATGAAAGGTTCCTGTAGTCCCTTAATATATCTCAAGTACTGGGGAGTGGAGTGGGATGAGTTAACAGGTGTTTCAGACACTGAATCCATAAAAGCAAACCTAGGCACAAAACTGGGTATGTGGTTCTAAGTATATAATATCCTCTGCAACTCAAGTGGTCCTCTTACAGCTGTCATGTTTACCATTTCTGCTTTTTTAGCTATGGGATAGCAGCCCTTACCAGGAGCCTTATGTCTCCAGTCGGGCTCTTCAGAATTGATAAGGTCTCTCATCACTACAGGGCACTGTTAAACACCATGGGGACTACAGAAGCACCAGCCCCTGCCACCGAGCTGGTTCCAAATGGGGCACACAGCAATACCCAAAGCATCCTGAGCACTGTCTGGTGTTTTCCAGGGCTGTTGATGCTCTCCTGACCAACAGCTCCTGCACTGGGAAAGTGGACTTTGATCAGGGCCGCATGAGTGCAGGCTTGGCATCCAGCACTACAGTGGGATTGAGCAGATAAAGAATCCAGTCTCTGCCCTCCTACAAGCTTCCTGTGAGATCTTAGGCAAGCCCAGCAACCTTTCTTTGCCTCAGCATGCCAATATCCTATCCTTCAGCCAAGTGCAAGATACCCAAGCTCACCATAAATATTTCCAAGCAATTCTAGCTGCAAAAACCTGGAGCACTGTGCAGCCTAACTCGTTTGGCTTCCTCGCTGTCCGTGGCGCAGATACACTCTCAAGACCTCCTCCTGAAATGGAGATACTGTTTCCTTTACTCCACCATACAGCTAATTTACTTTTACATCAGAGAGTCCTGGAAGTAGAGGGTGTATCTCTCTACAGCACTTAACATGGTCCAGAGCCAAAGCTGTTTGTAATACAGATCGCTATAGGAATTTGGGCCCACAGCAGGACTCGATCAACAGTTATAATTGTTACACACGTAATAGAAATCTCACCCAGAAACATGTTAGCTAACTTATGAAAAGCTGGGAGCAGGGGGCTGTTGCTGGCAAAATCAGAAATTACAATTCTGACTGCACACAGAGACAAAGCCTGGTAAGCCAAAAGGGTCATAAAGTCTAATAACAATAATAAAGCATAATAATAAAATGACATTTTGGGTATCCAAATTCCAAGCTCTTCTGTACATTTTTTCTCCAACCTTTAAATTAGGTGACACCCATTTTATAGACAGTAGACAAGTGATATTCTCACAGTAATCACTTCAGGCTCTGTTTTCATTGTAACACTGATCACTTGCATATAGACCAAAAGTTAAACTACCCAACTAAACAACTGGAATTTGCTTTTTGCATTGCAAAGGTACATTTATAAATTACATTTTTCTCATGATGCTTACATACTAAGGATTTACCATTCTGTTAGATTTAATCAACCAAATATCTGTTGCTTACCTGTGTGAAGTAAAGATTCATCAGGGTCAGGGTGAAAAACTGGAGGCAGACTGGGAAGCAATAGAGAAGCCAGAAGATGAAGGGGCTGAGAGAATTTGCTGTGACAAAGTCTTTGAAGTAAAATGAAAAGAGCACTGTCCTGAGAGAGGCCCAAAACAAGCACAGAAACAGAAAGACAGTTTGGTAACTGAACCTCTTGTGCCTGTAGTGAAGGACCAGCCAGAGCTGGACGTAGATGAACACAAAAAGCAGTGAATAAAAAACAGTATATACAATGGTCAGGCCCAGCTTCACATACGGAGGGACAGCTGGCGTCAGGGTCGGCGGAAGGGTGTCATTTTTCAGTGGGTCCCACTCAGCGGCCTCCATTTGATATCGGGAATCGTCTGAATTATTTAAGTTTGGCTGCCGCTGTTGCCTCCTCCTCCTTCTCCTTTCATCTTCCTACAGCATAGGAATCAAGAAAATGAAAGAAAACAAGCTGCACTTCCTCTTTGGCAGCTCACTGTGGGCTGGTAGCACATGATCACAATTCAGAATGATTCATTAGGACTGCCTTTGTCAGCAATTGGCAGGGAACAGCTCAGAAAGCTGCTCTTTGCTGATGTCTCTGCACAAATCTTTGCCATCCTTAAGAAACAAAGAAATCCAGCAGCCCCTGAATGGCTTACTGCTAATTTTTTTCCAAAGGAAAATTATCTGGATTTTAAACGAGTTGTGTTCTATTTTCTACAAGAAGCAAGTACCTGACATTTTCCTAATGGCAGCCACATAATATCTTTGTCGGATTTTTTTGGGGTCTTGTTTCCTGTTTTACAAGTATTTCATTTAGCTGCATTTTGTTAGAAATCATTTTAAGCACCTTCAAGTACCCATGAAATTCAAACTGCTGTAGTAAGCTGTACCAGCTCAGCTTGGCTTTGCATTGCTGTAAAAGCTCAGTTTGGCTTTGTGTTTATAAAGAAATACACAATTGCTCAGCAAATCTAATGCATTCAGTTTTTTCTTTTTCTTATAAGATACTTCATTAGAATAGGAGAAAAGGCACATCAGGACTTCCAAACCTAGCATATACAGGAACAAATAAAGCTCCTAAATATCTAAATTCACCAAGGGATACATGCAGCTACAGGTTCTTTTCTTCTTCGTTGTTATGTGTGCCATCAGTGTGGAAACAGCTGACCAGACACACCTTCTCACAAGTGTGCAGATGTGCCCTTGGGACAAAATCTATAAATTAATAAGTGCTATGACAGGCTGATGGGTTTTACTCACAGGGGTGAGAAGTGAGAACTGAAACCTGGTGGTTTAGACATACGTTTCGTACGTCTCTAGGTCATCATGTACCATAAAACAACAAGGCTTTTAAAATATACCTTGGTTATGGCTGGAACACTGTCATGTTTTTCTCTATCATTTATAGTAAGTTGATCACAAGAAGCACTTATTACCCAGAACAATCCCCAGGGAGGACCCCACATGTCTGGTGAGCAGTGAGAAAAGATTCCTGAAGTGGAAGAGTCCATGTAAAGAGCTAATACAGTGTACATGGTATGCAGAAACTGACACCATCAACTAAAATAATGATTTCCATTACTAATGCCTTGCACTAAGAGGAGTTCAAAACTACTATTTTGTTGGAAAACACAATTACTATAATTGTGCTTATTAATAGAAATACAACATATAGAAATTTGGATATCTATTTGAAAAGATCTCTAAGTGAACCCCATTCTGCCCGAAAACTACACACACTGAACCCTTAAAGCTATGTTCCAAATTCCAGGGTTGGGTACTGAAACTTAAGCATTTTGATTTTCAAGGTGCTAAGTAAACTCAGGTCCCACTGACCACAGAGGGATTTGTGGATTCTCAGTGCTTCTTTAAATCAGGTCACTGATTGAGGTGTCTAGATATGATTTTAAGACTCTTATCAGGAGCAGTCAGCCTTGGAAATCCCAGATAAACAGCTTACAGAAACAGGGTGATACACAGCACTGGGTGACTGCTGATTTGACCACATATAGAAATATACAGAACACAGAGTAAGTATGGGAATGACGAGAGAGGGTAAGAAATGTCTATGCACTAAAAATCATGTACGTGTACAGAGGTATGCTATAGCTTGCAGAAAAAGAATTTTATGGCTTCAGCATAAATAAACTTGGACTTAGTTTTAGATTAACATGTGCTTCTAGATCCTGCATATTTCCTGGAACAAAAACAAACAAACAAACAAAAAAAGAAATTTACTTGATACCATGGAAGGACATGGAAAACTGAGCAATTGCTGAAGCAAGTTTGTTAGAGAAGCTGTCTGTACTCAGGCTGTAATGTTCATTAGGTAAAGATGGGAAAGGCAAAGGGCCTGAACAGGAGTTTAGAAAGTACATATAACAAATAGGATACAATAAATTACATTTCAATACATACTCCAGAAGGCTCCATCTCCCAGATCTGGAAAACATCTCCCCAGTATTGTTACATAATTCCTTCTAGAAGACAAGGAAAACATCTTCCTAGCTTTCCTCAGTCCCACTAATAGAGCAGCCTTGTATATCCCTCAGTCTCCACAACCCAGTGCACACATACACTAGAGGCCAAAGTACAGCAAGAATAAATTCAGTGGGTTACACACCACCTCTCTGCTCTCAGCACAAACTTTCTGATTATGCTTGTGGCTAACATTAACCCATGGTGGCCGTAAGCACTCTGTTGCTTTTTACCAGTGACCTATAACAACTTTTCACAGCTTGTGCTATAAAAGACTTTAACCTGCTACTTCGGATAAAGGCTTCCACTGCATTCCTTCAGCAAGAAACACCAGGATTTTAACACTGCCACATGCTCTGAAGTACTCTATAAAATGTACAGAGGAGCAGGAATCCACTTCCACTCAACAAACGGCTGGTTTAGCGCCCTTGTGAATGTGATTGTTAACTCATGCTTTGTGGACATGTGTTGTAAACTGCTGCTGCCTTGGTCAGCTGTTGCCAAGGGACAGCAAAAACAGTGGTCACACAGAGGGTGCCCCAGACGTGTCCTTGACATAGGTGAGCAAACGTTGGTTGTGAAACTCTGCACTGCATTACAAGAAACTTCTTAACAGACCAAATTTCCTGTGCAGCTCTCCAGTACTCAGGAAATTCAGCCACTGCTTGGTCTTCATCATGCTCCTGCTGCTGTCTAGGGATGTTGGCATCTGTTTGCATTATGGTTTTCTTTCTAAGCGTCATTGTTCAAAGAAACAAACTTGAGTGAACATCCCGTGTTCAAAAAGTTGCTTATCTAGGCTGTCCCACTGCTATTTAACATGAAATGAACAAAAGTAGATAACATAAAGTGTCTGGATCCTCCAAGCTGAACTGCTGCCCCTGCTGCTATGCAAAGAGGTCCCAGTTCTCATCTTTGATGTCAGTTAAAGTTAATGAATTTGGTGGAAAGATTGTTAGCTCTGCAACTAAGGACTCTCACTGGTGTGTAGCTCAGAAAGTCTTTTAGAAAGGGTTTTTCAGAAAAATATACTTTCAGGAAGGTAAGAAAATAAAGTAAGATTTTTTAGATACTGAACTGTCTTCATATTTGATTTTATATTATGGTAGTCCAGAAAGTCTTTCCTCAGTTACATGGACAGGTTTGTAATTCTTCTGAGGCTTCACAATTACTTGAATTGTGTTTCTTATAACTACCAGACTCTCATGGTTTAAACCTGAAGTACTAAATAAAGTATCATAGCTGGACCCTAAAGTCTGTCCTTCTTCAGAAGTTGCTTTTCCCTAAAGTTATCTTCAAAATTTTGAGGCCATTCCATCCAGTTCCACCCCAGCTGAGACATACCAGGCGAGGTTGTCAGATAGACAGGCCTCTTGCCAAACCAAAGAAAAATAAACTGGTATTCTGGTTCAACGTTTTCTTTTTCTCTGCACCCCACGAGGCCTATGATTACAAAACAACAACATTTTGAAGCAAATAATTCTTCCTATTTCTACTCAAAAAAACAAGTGGGACAGAAATCTGCTGTTGAACAAGATGTGTCAAGTAACTGGTGGAGAGTATCTGGTTTGCCTAATACTCTGAATTAGGCAAAGCGTAGAGATACTGTGGAATTAATGATTATTTCATTCACCCAAATTTGTCACAACACTTACACCTTGTCCTTTTTCATTTTGTGTCCCACAAAATTATGAGCTAAATTCCTTGCACTCTGCTCATTTCAATTTAAAGAATGTTTTGAAAAGACAAATTCCTCTGAAGCTTTTTGCAATGTGACTATTAGAATAGAGAAATTTAACTACATGGTGCAAGCACACGTCTTCTGCCTCGAATATTCAGGCCAATGCAATTTTGTGCATTACATGACAAGATGTCTGATGAGACGTGGTGGCCAGGATGCTGGAAAAAATGAACATTCCCTTTAAACAGATTCAACAATCTGATTTAACTGCAGGGCAGGCACCTAAACCTGTGCCTGCTCAACATGACAGATGAATTAGCCAATAAATCCTGAGCCTGTAATTTCTTCTTGGGATTCTGAGAACCTTGTTTGAAGCTTTTTGAATGCTACTGCATTGCAGAGCATAAGTACTTAGCCTTGGAATATATTGCTGATGGGATACTTCTGTCCTTCATTTGGAATGGGCTCATCTCCAAGTCACAGAATACGTCACCATCTTTGGGATACAGCGTCTCTATGCCATTCAACATTTAGCAATTCTGTTAAAAGCCAAACAGAGGGCTGGGAACCGGTTTTCTCAAGGGAAAAAAATGTCCTTTCATTGTCGGGCTTTCTCTGTGCCTGGGCATGTTAGATTTCACTATTAATCCTGACACAGACCTCATACTCAAAACATGTCTAAATAAAACCCTCATAATAAATCAGGATTTATTATTCTAATCTCATTTAGGTCATACAGTGTCGTAAAACAGTACAAATGTAGGGCCTTAACCCATAATCCTTAAGGCAGCCAAAGCTTCTGTTGGCTTCACATAAAATAGTGTCTACGCATCGAGGGCAGGAGCTCACCGCACAAACTAATCAGAATAATGCAAATACCATTAAAGCAAGGAAAGTGTGGTTTTGTAATTGCAGCCCATACTTGACCAGAAGAAAATATTCCAAAATACGTTACTCAGTGAATAGAAGCTGGAAGGAGACAAAGTCTGGAAACAGAAGCATCCGAACACAAGTGCTTTTGTTTAATTTTTGAACTTTGTCTCTATTAGGGTGGTTGAATGTAGATTTCAGGCTCTCCTGCAGACTTTTCCATTGCACAACATGCAATAGGAGCAGTCTGAAGCTTGGAGTTGCAGTTTGGATTCCAGACTGGTAAGAAAGCCTTGGACACCCTGAAATTTTTGTCTGCATTGCATGTTCCTAGGGGTTTAAAGCAAGACTCAGCAAACAGATCTAAGACTAAAAAGAATTGAAAATTATTTGTTGCTTTTTACTGTTTAAATCATTCTTTGCAGCTTTCAGTTTCCTGGATGCCTCCATAACCCAGAAATACACTATGAATCCTCGCTAGCTCAAGCAGAATATATCCTCTGCTTTGCTAGCACTCTGTGCTTTTTTTGGTTTAGGGTTTACCACCTTCTCTGCACCCATCCCCAGCCCCCACTGGAAAAACCCATCAAAAGGGAACTAAAGCAGTTAGGCATTTCCCTTCAGCGGGGATTCCCTTAGACAGATCAGTCAGCTGTGTATGAGCTGACTGGAAAAGAGAGGTGGATTAGATGTGTACTAATAACAGAGGGAGGTGGATTTCAGTGCTAAAGGTTACTTGGCCCAGTGTCTGGGCATTTTGTACCATCTATGACATTTCCGGGCACCGAACATGTCTTCACAAGAATCTTGATCGGTAAATAATAAAAGTCCACTTGAAAAAGGATGATTTCAGCCATATCCAGGAAAGCAAGTTAATTAATTTTCTTCCTTTGGTTTCTGATACTCAGACAATATGAAACCTCTGGCTCCCAGCTAACAAAGCCCTACATGTTTGAAATCACCTGATTCAGCCCTGATTATTTGTCCATTCAAGCAGCTGAGAACTCAGCTGTGGAAGCAAAAAGTCTGGAATCTTGCTTAAACCTTCTCAGGTTAGTGTCTCAAGAAGCTTTTTAACTCCAGTGTCCTAAATCTATGCTAGTTGGTGCTGACATCCAGGCTAGCTCAGAGGAAGACGAGGATTCTGTTAAGAAGTGGGCTCACAGACAGGCTTGAGCAGCTTGGTGTTCCCTCAGTTTCTGAATGTGGCCACTGCAGACACTTGTCAGCTGTGGGGCTGTCCTTGGAGTAGTGATGAAGACAGCTTTGTTGGTGAGGGACTCCAGCCTAGCCTTTCTAGGATATAAAAACAGAGTGGGGAAAGGTAGCCACTGCAGCTGGAAGCAGGGGATCTAGTCTGGGACTGCAAGGTGATGTAACTGCAGAGGAACAGAATTCCTGAGATACATGTCAAATTCACAGCTCAGAGATGCATTCCTATAAGATGAGCTTCCTTTGATCATGAGTGAATCCATACTTAAGCACATCTGGAAAGACCTGAGATACATTTGCAACTCCTGGGCTAAAACCAAATAGCAAACAAGCCTTTCTAGCAAATTTGCATTCAACATTCAGCAAGTCAGACTGAGCCAAGAGCGCCCTTCCTCACCCTACACACGGATCCTTGGGATGTTGTATCCCATGCTCACACAGGGTATGAATACTTTCCCGCTGCCACGGGACTTGTTCAAGCTCTCAGCCCACACCTGAGGGCACAGCACTCTGCTAGCACCTCCCGGTTCAGTGAGAGGAACGGGACAGAGCTGGCACCTTATGTGCCATGAGGGTGCCATCTGCAGCCCGCCAGCCCATGCAGTGTCCCCACCCGCTCCCAGGCGCCTCTCTGCCAGCGAAAAGCGAGTAAGGACAGCAGGCCACTCCGCGCCTCAAGCCACGTCTGC
Source organism: Lichenostomus cassidix (assembly GCF_008360975.1). NCBI lineage: Eukaryota > Metazoa > Chordata > Aves > Passeriformes > Meliphagidae > Lichenostomus > Lichenostomus cassidix. Next base: position 43,499,346 of record NC_139483.1, on the reverse strand, counting down.
CAACAGGGAGGGACACGGAGGGCTGGCTCAGAGTCCCCACCCTAGCCCGGGGACGCGGGGACAGGGGCAGAGGTGGCGGCCCAAGGGCAGCCCCGGCCCAGGGGAGGGACAGGGAGTGCGGGGGCGGCGAGGCTGGTACTGCGCACCCTTCCCCTCACGGCGGGCGGGCAGAGCCACCGCCATGCCGGGCCTTCCTCCGGCGCCACCGCGACCCCTCGTGGGAAATGAGACACGGCAATGGTTTTATCAGCTGCTTGTTGACGGGCCTGGGTTCCGGCTTTGTTAGGGTGGGGTATTTTTTTGGTTTGGGGTTTGTTTGGGATTTTTTTTCTTTTTCTTTTCGCTTCTTTTTCTTCTGCTCACCTGAGATGGACACAGAGATTGCAGCTGCTTGCTCTCCCCTCCAACTCTGTGTGTCCTGAGGGCATCAGCTCTTCGCAATGCCTGCCTGTAAAGGTGTCTGTTTTCTCCATAAACTCCCCTGGAAGAGAAACAGAGCTTGTTACATAGATTCATGTCCCTCGGCCAGCTGCATTTAGCCAGGCGGTTTCCTGTCCCTACCAGCAGCTTTTCCCTATTTGTTGCAAAGCAGTAACCAGCATTGTCCTGATTTATTCTGCAGGGTTTTAGTTGTTTGTGAACTGTGCCTCAGTGGCAGAAATCGATTGAGCTTTATCTCCTCCTCCTTAACATCATTAAAATACATTTATGTGAAAAACAATAGTAGCTGGCTTAACAAAATGTTGGCTTTATTGGGGGAAAAGTGCCAAGGTTATATTGTATGTTTGTAAACAGAACTGGTTTTGCTTCTAACGCAATGAAATAAAGGTTGATCTTTTCATGAATGCAATAATCATGCAAGCTGCTTATGTTTGTTTTATCGTGCAGAACATTAAGTGCATTAGACTTCAAATGGCCCAGCTGAATAAATTGCCCTAGTGGGTGGAGCAGAGCAGAGAACTGTAAAAGTGTAAAAAAAAAGAAAATAATGAAAAGAAAAAAGGAAAGAAAAATAAAAGGAGAAATTTTTAAGAAACAGAAACAGTTGCAGATGTTTTTCCAGGAACGACATTAAAGAGAAAATCTGCTTGGAGACAAGTAAGTGCCATCTCATAACCTTTGGGGATTTTTGTAAAATTCTCACAAGCAAGTTGTTTGATGATATCATCATGTGGACAGCAAAAACTCTGTCTTTTTAATTTCTTTTTGTAAACTGGTGTCTATGTAAGTTTATCATAATAAATAAGCATCTTAGCCACTGTTGTGGCTTAACGCCACCAAGCATCTAATCAACGTTATTATATTAAATCCAAAACACGCACTGTATCAGCTAAGAAGAAAATTAACTCTATCCCAGCCAAATCCAGAACAATTACAATGTTATAATAATAGCAATAATAAGAACATTTATAATAAATTATAATTATAAAAATTTCATTATATTGCCATATTAATATTATTCCATCATATGTTGCCAAATATAATTTAAATTATAATTCGATCATAATTTATAATGTCTAAGCATTAAGTAATAAGATATTAACTATTCAAATATTAGGACATGGTGGAATTAGGGTTGTCAGTGCAAGTTTTATTTGGACATCTTTGCAAGTGCTTTGCAGTTTTACCTTTAGCGATTGTTTTTCCCTCCAGGATCCTTACTTCAGAGGACAAAATGGTAGTGCAGCAAGTGTTGTAGGAGGAACCAGAGTTGTTAAAAAGGAAAAGGGATATGGTTGGTTGTAAGGTTTAACATATATGTGAGTTGAGATTTGGTAAAGTAAGGGTTTGCATCAGATCATATCAGCCCTTTGTAAGTACAGGGTGAGGAGAGCTGAGGAACTTTTTGAAGAAGAGAGGTTAGAAACTATCCAGTGGTACGTGCTGTGAAAGGAAAATGAATAGAAAGATTTAACAGCTGGGATGGAGGGCGGGGAGTAAGTATTTAGCCTGGACATACTTCTATCACCTCCAGCTGTGCTGACTGTAGTTTATTTTGGAGTAAAATCCAGAAAAGTACAATGGCAGGTTTCCAGTCCTCTTATAGAAGGAACAACTTTGCAGAAAAATTGCTTCAATAATTTTTGCTATTTAAATGTTCTAAGAGCTCTATTTGCTTCATCTTAACAATGCCATATTTTTTAAGAAGTAATTACTATCTCAATGTCAGCTAGGCAAAGATGGTACAGCCACTTGATTAATGAATAGAAAAATAGAAAAATAAAAAAAATATACAGAGTTTCAAACTACCTTAATGGAAGAAACTAAGCGGCTGAATTTGAGACTTATTAATTGGTATGAAATATTTTCAGATTTGCATAACCTAATTTATAAGTTTAAATGCAAGAGATGTACTAAAGAGGCCTCAGTCAACAGCCTCAATGACAGATAAAATCAAAAGTGATTTTAAGTAATTGGCAGTTCTTGGGATTGCTTGTTCCAACATATATCATGCTAAGTGTTGGGTTTTTTGAGAACAACAAATATAAAACTGTAGCCCTACAAGGTATATGGCACTTGGCCATTTATTGCACATTGCTAGAAGTGTGTCTTGTGATCTAAAGGAGTTTGAAGTGTTTTATTTAAGAGTTTTTTGGGGTTTTTTTTTGTTTGAATTTTGCACATATCCAATGGCCAGAAAATCTTGGAGGAAAAAATATGGCAATAATTTATAATAATTTAAATAATTAATTTAACTTTTAATTACGAGTTCCAAAATAAGGTTGGGAATTTAACTAAAGTTCCAATTAAGATTAGTGTGTTTGGGGAATATATATTGTCATATATGGTAACGTTATTTATGAGGCTTGTAATTAACACTAAAATTAAGTGCTCTTTCTGTGCATAGGCTATTAAGTCCCAGCTCTTGCTTTTACCTCGTGTGTGTGTGTGTGTGTGTGTGTAGTGACTGGAGGGCAGCTGGAAGCCGCTTACAGAGGGCATGACCAATTAACAAGTGTAGTAAAAATGTGCATTTCTCTAGATTTAACATAACAGGACTAGCAGCAGCTCCTATCATCCCCTTCGCTGCAGGTGTCTTCATGGCCGGGGCCAGCGGAGGGTGCTGGTGTTACTGTTCTGCACCGGAGCACGGGGAAAAAAAAAATGGAGGGTGACATTGTGCTGGGAGTACCGTGTGCCAGCGTGGGGTCCTGTGCCAAGTCCCACCGCTACAGCCTCGAAAATCTGTGAAATAGTTAACAGTGATTGATAGTGAGCACCGTCCCCGATGGTGAGGGAGGTGGGGGAGCATGAAGGAAACAGCTGCCTGTGAGAAGGAGTCTCCAGCAGAGTGCTCCAAAAATCTGGGTGGTTGGAGTCAGGGATTTGTCTCACTTTTAAAGTGTAAGGCTTGACACGCCAGCAGACACAGTCATGGAGTCAGTCTGTCATGGCAGGGGGTTTGGTTTGTCTGTTTCTATTCCGAAATATCTTTGTGGAGCTGCACAACAGAGGTTTACATCCTTTAGCGTAGAATCATAGAGCATGCTGAGTTGAAAGGGACCCGTCAGGTCCTTTATCCCAATAATCACATCATGTGCCTGAGAGCATTTTCCACACTCTTCTTGGACTGTGTCAGGCTTGGTGCTATGACCACTTCCCTGGGGAGCCTGTTCCTGTGCCCAACCACTCTGCAGATGAAAGAGTTTCTCCTGATATGTAACCTAAATCTTGCCTGACTCAGCTTCATCCCATTCCTTTGGCTTCTGTCACTGGTCACAAGAGTGAAGAGATTGGTACTTTCCCATCTGCTTTCCCTCATGAGAATGTTGAAGATCACAATGAAGTCTCCCCTCAATCTCCTCCAGGCTTTGGCTGCATAGTGTATCCTTTGTGGTGAACTTTTGCTTCCCCTGTGATATAGTAGCTTCTTGGCTGTTCACAAGCAATCCCAATGCCAACTTTGAAAAGTCACCTTTTAGAGGTTGCAAAGTATGCAGTATTAAAAGTATCCTATACTATATCCCATCCATATTGAATAGCATATGCTTGAGTCTTTACTGGTTGGCTTCACAGACACCTCTGCTGGGGAAAAACCTGCTGGAGCCCTCAGCTTCTGCTTTGCTACAGCTACAGTTTGCCAACTGTCCTGAAGTGACAGCCTGCAACACCAAGAAATATACTCACTGAATAGAGCCTGAAGACAGAAATGAATTATTAGACACAGGAAGCAGGAGTCAAGCTCAACTAGGGATAACTTCTTAATGCAGTGTTTAATCATCTTAGTGTCTCTTGTGTGCTGTTCTCTTTTTGGTTGGAACTAACTTCACCCAGATTTTGTTCCTTGCGCTAGTACCAGTGCCGCTCTTGTGCTCAGCAAGTCAGGCCTGCCTATTCCTTTCCTTTCTTCAAGCATCCTTCCTTATTACTTAGTGGCAGTATTTCTCTTTTATTCAAAACCGGCAGATGCTCATTTAGCGAATTCACTCATCTCAGCCAAGCTCTGCCAGAGATAAGAGAGATCTTTGGTCAACAAAGAGATGCATTTTATCCTGCAAGGTGTCAGGATCCATGTTATCAGCAGGATCAGCAGGGCTTGGCTTTCATTTGATATGGCTGCGAGTGCACATATGGTTAGGCAGATGTCCAGCTTTTGCATCTTTGCCTGCAAGTTTGGAAAGCCCAAGTTGTCTCTTCTCCATTACTGTGTGACCAGCCCCTTTGAAGTCATCGGGGCAATTTGCATGTACAAATGCTGGTCGTGACAGGGCTTGTATTTGTATTCTGACTTAAAAGACTCAAATTCTCTTTTGCTTTCCTGCCATCCTTCTCTCATCTTACTCCTATTTGAAATCCAGGTTTTCCTCTCCATAGTTGTTCCTTCTCAGTTGAAAAAAGACACCCTGAAAGTATGGAATGAGGTTACTGAGGCCAGTGGAAGCCAACAGGCTTCCTCTTAGTCCTGGGTCTGGCTCTGCCATAGCAGGAGCAGCTGAAAGCAGCTGTTTCAGATACTGGGACAGTGACTGAGTTGTTACTCTGCTGAAGCAGAACATGCAACAAATATTTATGTCTGGTACCAAGAGGGGAAAAGCATGTTCAGAGAAGACAGGCTATTTGGAAATGACAAACATCTTGGCCTTAGGCAAGGCCAAGCAGTCTGGGGGGGATTTCTGCTTAAGCCAGTTTGAAAACTATAGTACACTGTTGGGAATGTTCAGAAACCACAGAAACAAGATAAATTATTACCATTAGTGGCAGTGAAATAATAAGGATAATGTACTTGTAAGTTCTTTTGTACAAATAACATATATGCTACTGAATATAAGCCCCAAGGTTGCAAATGTTCAGGCAGAAATGCTCCTAAATTTCGGAGAGCACTTAGATGCATGAAACATGCAGGGCATGCTGATGAATATTTAGAAAGGAGCATCAGCAATCAAGAAAATTGGGTCATAGTTTGCAGCACAAAATGGACATGATGCTCTGGAAACTTTAAAGGTAAGGTTTTATTCAGGCAAGAATCATACCAAACAGAGTTTCCTCTCTAATTATTCTACCTTTGTATTTTGCTGTCTTTGGATAAGAGGTTTGTTTGAACAATACTGCACTGTCAGGGATGATTTTATGCTAAGTCAGTATGTTTCTTTTACTTTACTCTGGAGTCTACATCCTGTTTTCAAAGTAATGGCACAATTTATGGAGAACAGAAACAACTTGCAGATACTTAAGACCAACCTTTTCTTCACCACACAGAATGAAAATTTTTGTGTGTTTGTGTCTTTCTCTGCTTACTGCACTGTAATTTGTCAGTCATATCCTCCCCAGTGAGGCTGAATTTGGCAGCCAGCAACAGAATCTTTTGTTACATAGTCACTCTAGAAGACTGACTCCTAATTTTTCTTTGGGATTTCTTAAAATTAATTTCTGCCTTGTGGTAGCCCCCAGAATATTTCAAGTTGGTGAGCTTTTTCTGAGGCTTGTGAGCTTTAGGAATAACTACACAATTTAACACTCTGCATACCCACAGAGGCAGTAATTAGTTAAAATTGGATTTTCTTGGGAAGAAACACGATCTGCTCCACTTTAGAAAGCTGCTTCTAGTTGCTAGGAAATCTCCACTGAGTTTCCTAAGTGTCTTCTGATTTGCCAGGTGGAAAAGTCGTATTTCTTTGGCAGCTTAATTTTTCTCTTTGTGAAGTGGAATAACAATAAATGTTTCTTAAATCATCAGGAAAGGTTTTGAAATTTGACAGAGTGGAAATCTGACAAATGGAAAGTACTGTTGAAACTATTACATCAAGATTTTTGAGACTATTTATACCATGATTGCTGTATGAAAATCTGATTTATGTTTTAGCAGTGTTGCAGGGAATAAACCACAGAAAAACTCCATTTTGGATAAGACAAAGTCCTGTTCTGAGTACTTAAATAACTGAGTTTTATTTACTAAAATGGAAGAAGTAAAGGACAGCAGATTTCTCTCAGGAAGAACACAGTACTCTTGTTTGTTCAAATGCTATGGGTCATTCTTCGGAAGTTAGACTCCCTCCTCAGGCGATAAAAAGGCTAATATCAACAAAAAATCAGTAATTTTGTTAAAACTTGGGTCCAATGTAATACACATTTTCCCCCATTATTTGTTTACAATAATTTAAGAATTATATATTTCAAGGAAAAATAGAGAATTAAGGAGCAGACATAGTTTTGTTTCAGATAATACTTTTTTTTCCTAAGTTATTTCCTCACGTTTAGTGGCCTTACTTGTAAATACATATAACCCATGCTGCCAGAACTGTGCAACAGGGTAATTTTGAAAGATCTATGCTGCTGGAAAACATTCAAATGTTTTCCATGCAGGAAGTTTGAGGGAATCATAAAAGATTTACAGTTAAAAGGAAACAGACATGAATTTCTCTGGGAAAGAACTCAAGGAATGAGAACTGGTCAATGAGCCATAAAGAGGGTCAGGCCTAAGATCCCAAAAGGTTAATAAAAGGACTCTTCTGAAAAAAGATAAAGAAGAAAACAGGGATGCAGATAACCAGCACAGTGTTAAAGGCCCTTGTGGGAAAAAGGTAAAGGAGAAGGATGTTAACTGTGGGTGCAGAGAGCTTGAGGGAGAGAAGGCATGACGAGAGGTATTTAGTTAGAAGTCCAGTAGTGACTGCAGAGCAAGAACAAGGAATTACCTGAAAAGGGTTTGATATCCTTTCCTTTACAAGTGTAGCTTTTTAAGTAGTAACAGTCTTTCTGTCTGCCCCCCTTGAAAAGCTTAGAAACGTGCCTCTGCCTGCAGACACACAGGTACATCTGTGTTGCTGAATGAGAGATGGCCAAGGATCTGCCTCATGCACTGAATGCCTGAGTATCCAAGCTGCCCAGGTGTTAGCTGATTTTTTGCCTGCTCCAAAAGGCTCTTTCCATGACAAAACACAGGACTGGTCTAGCAACAGTTTGCTCCAAGGACCACACTCAAAAGGCAATCACAAGCCACGACCAGACTTTGCTCTTGCCCTCGCTGATCTTCCAGAGTTGGCTTAAAGGCTTTGTGACTTCAAATACCTGCGCATAGCCTCGTGTCACAGGCTTTGGTATATGACATGTACCCTTAGTTTTGTGCTTTAACTGAAACACTGCTGGTCTCTGTAATGGTTCATTTTATTTCAGACACTCTGAACAGGCTCAGGGAAAGAGGAAGAATGAAAAAAAGGGTCCTAGGGCTACAGTAGCCCAGCAGAGATTGTGGGCTAAATGCTTGGCAGTGTGGACACACCAGTGAGATCTAGGGTTAGTAGTCTGGACACAATCCAGTCCTTGCTACATGGCCTCAGGGATCACCCTCTGTCCCTCTCAACTGGGAGTTTAGACTACACACAGAGATGTTTCCAGCAACCTCTTGTAGAGGAGACTTTTCCTGCTCTTACCCTGTCACTTCTCCAATGAATAAGTTATTGCATCAATCCTAGCATTTGCAAATCATGCCTCTTTTTTTCCCGGGGCAATGTGATTTTCTTTCAATGTTTCTGTGCTGAGTTGCTTTAGTGCAGATCCCTGTGTTTTATTGTTGCTCTGTGACAAAACTATAGTGTTGCATCCTAGAGTAAAACACTGAACTGTGTTTGAGAAGAAATGAGTGAGCCATTGTCTGTAGTAGTCTGCAGATTCCAAGTGAAGTGAGCAGCAATATAAGTCCTTGGGTCAGAAAGAATAAATAGCTGTAATTCATGTAATGCCTCCTGGTTGGGGTTTTTTTGAGGTTTGTTTTTTTTTTTTTTAAATCTGGACTGTTTCAAGTCAGAGTAAAGTTCATGGTTTTTACAAAAAAAAAAAAAAAAAAGGAAAAGGAGGAAAAAATCTTTCAATATTAAAATGTTTGGTGTGTTACAGCCACAGCATTTTAAACATAACTTATCTCCAAGCACAGAAATTTGGTCTTCAGATTGAAAATGTACATTCAGTTCTTGAAGTTACACATGTCTAATCTAAGAATAAATTATTATATTTATAGCACCTCAGAGCTACAATTTCAATTAAAGAGACTGGAAAACTTATGAAGAAGAAAAATAAATTTAAAAATTAACTATGAAACTGCTGAATTTATATCCACTGGTTTTTACTACCATTTTTTGTGGAATGATCAGCAGAATTGTCATTCCAAAATTTTGCCTACCGACACTGTTCCTGGAGTCTAAGGTTATGATTCAGCCATCCTCAGGCAAGTTTTGCCTTTAAGCACACATATCCACCCCCCTCACAAATTATCTTAAGCTCACATATAAATTTCAGTAACTCGCAGGAAACTTTGGGGTATTTGGAGTGGATTCTTGAAGGCCTTTAGTGTAACCAACTTTGAACAGCTGACTAGAAGACATCAATAAACATTTACATCCTCTTTTTTGGATGGAGGTATTTTCTTTCTTAGTAGACCTTATCCAAAAATGAAAACATTTACAAGCAATCTCATTAAAGGAAATATTAATACCTATTTTTCAATCTGGCCAAGCATGGAATTATAGGAAACTTTGTTCATCCTCTCTCCAGAGCTTTCACAACTATATCTACATGTAAAGATAAACCACAACCTAATTCTGAGACCATACAATTTATGAGAATAGATATTATATTTATTAAATATTTCTTCCTTGATCTGGTCCTTTTGTAAAAAAAACCAGTAATTAAAATTGTTGGTCTTTGATGCATCACCTATCCTGAATAAAAATCAGTTTCTCTATGTTAGTCACAGTCACTCAAGGTAGTGACAGATTGTCCTGAGAGAATCTCACTAGCTTAGGCAGTGGATTCCACTCCAGAAAAATCAGTTTCATGTATAAGACTTTTTCGTTGTAAAAGATATCATTCAATAATCATAGGGATAAATGGGTTAAGTGTCATCTCTGAATTGTGATTATTTCAACTTGTCTGAGAAACGATATACTCTTTCTACAGGACAACTGTAGCAAGACATATTATTCTAGCCGGCAGAGAATGCAGGCAGAGGCAGGCTCTGTGAGGCTGGCTGGATGCTCTGTAGACAGCCGGAGCAGATGTGAGAGAGTTGCTTGGCTGTCACAGGAGAGATTATGTCAGTGTTTCTGACTTTATTAGCCCTTTTGAAGGTTTGTAGAAAAGCTGAGTATGTAACCATTTATTAGTGAATTTCTAGCCACCACAAGCATCAGATCAGTGCTTGGCCTCTGGTTTCTTTCTGATTGTCATCTAGAAGCTTTGCAGTTGTGACTCAATGTGACATCTTTTTTTGTGTGTTACATCTACACCTGAAATTCACAGTCAAAGTCTGGGTGCCACATAAAAGAGAATACAACATTATAATTGCTTTTGGTTTGGGTACCATCTCTTCACTAGACCACAAAGATATATATTTTCCCTGTGTGTAATACCTTTGTTCTGAAATCTGACACAATTATCAGAGGGTCAGAGTAATTATTTCTTCAGTCTTGAAGTAGGTAGGAGGTAAATGATACCTTTTCCATAGCTGTCTTCCTGTCCCATTCAAATTGGTTTTCCACATCCCATTCCCATTGTTTAAAACACAATGTTCCTTCATACTGTAATTGGTTTTTGTGTATATGAGAAAATGATCATACATTTTGTCTTCCTGTCTTCACTGTGTTTTTTAAAACTCTGAAGTAATTTTTATTGTCTGTTTGGAGTCTTTTATGGCATGAAGCTAAAACTTTTAGATAATAAAAAAGCATTCAGACTTGGAGTAGATGTAGTAGTTAGTGCTGAGTTGAATATTTAAATAGAAGACTAATTATATGTTCTCTTGCCCTGTTACAACTCTCTTTTACTACAGAGAAGTTCTAGAATTCCTACTGGATTAGAGAATCTGGTCTTGAAAGAGAACAAGCCTTAGGATGTAAGAAGGATATTTTGAAAATATATATATATATATATATATATATATATATATATATAAATATATATATAAAAAGTGTAATATTTTTCATGTGACTACATGACAGATGGGAGGATTGTAAGGCTGCTTTATTTTTCTCTAGCAATTTTACATGAAGCTGATATTTTTCTGTTCCATTTTCCATCTGATTTTTCCTAAATTTTAAATTGGGTTGAAAAGAAGTGTTCATGACTCTGTGAAGAATAACTTCCTCTGTGAGGTTTTTTTCTGTCCCTTATTAATATAGTAACCAGCTCAAATAATAAGAGATAGAAATAGATTAAGACAACCCCAGAAATGTAATTGTCTCCTAGCACCAGACTGAGGAAGGGTGTGAAAGCTTCTGTTTCTCCCATATTTCTTGCCCTGCTCCAGGGCAGTATTCTGCTGCTGCTGTGTACCATTATATCAAAGCAGCATGTCTCTTCTGTACTGACTAGGTCATTGGCCAAGGGTTAGCACATCCCCATCCTTGCCCAGCTGTTCTCCAGCTGGGATATGAGTTTCCAAGGAGATTGTTCTGCAATACTTTTGCCCTTTTGTTGCCCTGCACTATCACTGCATGAGAGAAAAGGAAGATTCTACAATCTTCTGTGCTCTGCACTAATGTAGAGGCCAAGATAGAATATTGCCTTTCATGTACATCTTTTCTCAAAAGCATCTGAGAGCACCTCAGAATTAGTTCCTTTCTGTAAAGTTCTGCTGCAAAATACACTTTTTAAAAAAAAAGTTTCTCATTATGGGCCTTCCATAGTGATACTGACTCACGTAGAGTTACAGAAGGAATCTCATCATGTTCCACTCTAGTGAACAATGAACATTAAGTTCTAAGAGTGATTTAAATTTATGATGTGCACTCCATGATCTTCCTGTGAGCCTTGACTTTGCTAGTGACTCTCTGATTCCCATGACCTTGTCTCTCTAAAAAATGCTCCTTCTCAGCAGACCTCAGTCCTATTCTTTCCTGCCAGTATCCCAAATAGTCAGTTCTCTCCAGCTGATTACCACATGGTTACTCTGTCCTTTGATCCATCCACTAAAATGCTTTGTCATTATTGGACAGCAGAAGACCATCATGAAAGGCCCAGGGCATTGCTTTCCTTACTCCAATCATACCAGCAAAGGGAACATTAGCTCCCTTTTCTCTGTTAATGAAACCTGGGGAGGGGCTTGAGAAGGTCGGTCTTCTCCATATGTGTACCCCCTTTTTCAAATCTCCTCACATTTAGGTGGTGAAATTTTCAAATGTATGCATGTGTATATCTGTGAGTTATTTTAGTACTGCATAAACATAGAAACTCAAGTCAAAATCTGTTGGACTGTCTCAATTCATTGCTAAATGCAGAATTATACCTTAAGGTCTGTTGTTTAGTAATCTGATCAGTCTAGTGTTGACTAATCAAAGCTTTCTATCATTCTGCTACCACTATGCCTAATCTATGATTTATCTGAAAACAGACCCCATGGTAAGGAAGCATTTTCTGATACATGATCTGTTTTGTTATTTTAGTTATTTCAGTGCCCTGGTTATCTGAAATCCTCAGACTCACCCATTTAATTCCTCCATCTCTTTGGTAGCACTCTTCAGATATTTGAGTTGAAAATGCTCCATATATCTTTGATGCATGATCTTAACCAAATCTCCTCCCCGTTATAATTTAATCAAGTAGACGTGTTTGGTTCTTCAGCAATTTCTTGTACGTCACTTCCTTCTGGCTCCTGATCTTTTTTACAGTTTCAGTCTGAAGTCTCTCCAGTGGTGAATTTTCTGTGACATCTCTGATCTCACAAGCAACCTCTGGAAAAGCAGTGTCATTATATGCCTTTAGAAAATGTCACCCCCTTGTAACTAAATAAACCCAACTCCTTTGTTTTACAGGCTCTCAGTGGCTGCTAAGGGGATACTGCTGCTTTGTAAACTGCTGTAATATCTGATTTAATATCCAATGAAAATGTGGAGTTCTCGGTATTTACCAGCTGTGTTCTGGAAGGTCTTTCTCAATTGTGATATTTCGGTTTGCGTCTAAATACTTTCCTTCCCTTCTTAAATCATGCTGAAGCCTTTTGCATTCCCCATTCTGGTTGGAGTTAGCAATTAATATCTTCCAATTAATTACATTATAAGTAAACATGCTTTTCCACCCCTTTTTAGGTCATTGTTGAAGATGCTAGAAAGGACAACAGGAATTTTTTTTTTTTTTAATCTTAAAGTAACAATTCTTATTACTGCTCACAGTGGGAGCTGCATACAAGGTAAACTTGTTCAGCTACAACAGAAACACTGCAATCCTCTTAAGGTAAATGTAGACTAAACAATCTCAATATGCTGACTAAAGGACAAAGGATTTACCCTAACATGGCTATTACCCCATGTTTTAAAAATGCAGATGTAGATATTTAGCTCTTGAGCCTTCAAATCTATTTCAAATTTTCAACACTAAGTTCCTTGCCTCCCAGTGGTCATTGCCCTCCAAATTCTGGACGTAATACTAGGAAATCATGTGAATCTGACAGGAAAATGTTACCCCTCCGAGTTTTCTTCTTGTTTCGTGTATATCTGCCTCTTGTTGAGTCTATCGTAGTAAAGGAAAATGTGGCTGTGAAAAATTTTAAGCCTAACAGCAACGCCGGCATTTTTTGGTGAATGTGTATCTGAGGTTCTGGTGTTTTTGTGGGGTTTAATTTAGGCTTTTTCTTTGCTGTGGAACTGAGTTGCACAAGCACAAGAACCTTAAGGTTCTACACATTTGGAAACAGATTTATGCAGGGGTGGGCAGGTTTATAATGGGAAGATGATTTTGTGGGGAAGGCAGCCATTGATATGCCAGTGCACACATTTAATGTGGGTAAGAAGTTACAGTTGGCTTAACTGCTTGTGGTTTAAGTATTGATTTGTCAGATGAGGAGAAAGATACTTTGGCTGGATATTGAGTCATCTTTGTGGGCATGACTATGCTCAGAGACAGTGGTGATCCAGCCAAGAGACTGCTTTTGTAGCAGAGCTTAGCCACATATTCCTGGATATATACAAAACCACAGATTTCATGAATCCACGAGTTACTATCTTATAAGCTCTGAAATTTCGGAGGGAAGTTGCAGGTGACAGTACAGTGAGAGCTGAAGGAGAGAAGACTTGACTTCCTCCCAGACCACCAAACTCCTTGTCTCAGTGACTGTTTTCACTGACATACAGAATCCAATAGAAAGTAGTTGCTAGTGATAATGGTGATGGGATGTGTTTCTCTTCTGGGTAGGCATGGTAATAGTTCTACTGAGGAATGTCTTGTGCTCTTGGAATTTGCCAAATGCAGAATTATGTTTTCTTATACGAAAAAAAGCGCAGGCATTTAAGGAAAAGTAAAATGCCATGCAAAAAGCATGTGGGTACATTTTGGCTGCCTTCCCTCAGGTGATTTTTTTTGCTGTAAACATTCTGTGGAAATATCACAGCATACACATTACTGGCCAATATTTAATCCTGCTGTCCTTGCTTGGATGTTTTAGGAAAAATATATGAAATATAACCATGCTTCCGTTTCTTCTGAGTTTTCCAAGGGAGTGGGACTACACCATAAAACAAGAAGACATTGTCAGAAGTAATACATCTCTATATCCCATATTTGTTTTCTCTGTATTTCATATAATCAGTAATTTTTTATTTGCAGATTTATTTAAATTATTTTTTAGTTTTATTTTACAACCAAATGCAATTCTGACATGGATGCTGTTAATTTATGAAACACATTCCAATGTATTTATTCATTTCCCCCAACAACGAGCACCTGGTATCAAAATTATTTCAGAAGACAGCACAGGGAGTCAGATTTTTGTTTCATGTTGATTTTGGTATTTGATCTCGGTGCGCTGGCTGTTGGGAGGTACTGCAGCTGCTGGGGTGACTTTGAGCACACATTTTCCAAACTAACTCAGAAACCCTCCGGCCCTGGCCGTGGTGCTTTGAAAGCATGTGCCGGATGCCAACCACCCCGCACCGATTTAGCTTCCCGACTTTCGCTCCCCACAAGCCACACTGATCCCCAAAGCGGTTGAGCGTCCCCATCCCAGCGCCCCCAGAGCGCTCCCGAGAGTCGGTCCGGCGTGCTGGCGCGGACGCCTCTTTGCTCCCGCAAGCGAAGCCCCGAGCCGAGACAGACTCCCTGGCCGAGCCCCGCTGGCCGAGCCGCGCTCGGGGCTGTGGGAGGGAGCGGTCGCAGGGGGTCCCGGGGCTGCTGTCCCCGCCCGCTCCGCGCAGCCATTGGCCGCAGCCCCGCCGCCCGCCGGCCTGCTGCCCGCGCTTATAGCGGCGGGACATGCCTCTGGCGTCGGGAGCCGTCGGGATGCGCGCCCCGCCGAGCTGTCCGCGCTGGGCGCTGCTGGCCCTGGCGCTGCCCGTGCTGGCACTGTCCGCAGAGCGCCTGGCGCTGCTGCCGCACGGCGAGGAGCACGGCGATGCCGAGCTGGAGCCCGGGGACGACGCGCGCTCGGAGGCGCTGGAGCTGAGCACGGCGCTGCGCTTCTACGGCGCGGCCGTCCGCTCCCTCTATGTGAGTCTAGGGGCCCCTTTGGCTGCCGGAGGGTTGGATCCGCTCATGAGGGCTCTCCGGGGAGCTTTGGGTGGGTGCGCGGTGATGCTCGTTGGGTTTCGTGTGGGTTGTGAGAGCGCCGAGGTCAGAGGCCGGTCCAAAGAGCTTAATTGTTCCAGTTGTGTTCAGTCAGGTATCGGAGCCGTGTTGATTCTCATTTCACACTGTGGCTGGTGCAGATTCTTCGCTGTGCACAGCCTCTAGTGGGAGACAATGCAACAGATAGTAGGAGCATAAGGAAAGTGCAATCAATTAGCCAGAGTGAGCGCCATCCCCAGGCATTTTCTGTTCTCATACGCGGTGTGTTCAGCTCAGCAACATCCTCGTTGTGGTCTGTTTTGTGTGTTCCAGCATGCTGGAGTCACAAAACTGAAGCAGTGTCTAACCGACAGACTGATATGTCCAAGACTTGCACCTCTAAGCACTAGGACAGCTTTCTGTCCCTTAATGTCTTGGGCACTCTCAGGTGTTCATTGCTTTAAGAACCTCTTTGGCAGAGGAAGTCAATATCTATAGTAATTGCAGGCTTTCGGCAACAAGCACATCTCAGCCATGTGTGCATGCAAGTCTCACAGCTGAATCTGCATCCCAGAGCTGTGTGTGCATGTTTAGATGGTGGAGGATGTTTGAAGGTGGGATTGGAAACAGATTGTCTGGAGCAGAGCTGCTCAAAAGCAGCCATAAGAAGAGCTCTTTAAAATGGCAGCATGTCTTCAGAGCACTGCAATGGTACTGCACACTTACTTATTGCCCCTTTTCCTCTGAAGCCTCACCTAGGCTGGCAGTTGAAGATGCTGAGTAACATATTTAGAAACGTCTTGGTAAGGAAGGCACAGTGTGTTTAGTGCATTAATCAGGTAAACTAAATCTCACCTCCCTGTCCAGATAAACCAGTGTGGTTTAGCACCATGGGTCTAAGATGCAGCTTGGTGGACTAACCTGCACAGGGACACTTGGGAAACTAGAGCTCCATGTGGCTGCAGTCATTCAAAATTTGATGCAGTTCCCATGCACTTGAGTATGTTTTAAGGGTATTAACTCAAGGTATAACTTGCTTGGGTTACACTGAGTTATAATAGTGCTGCCACTTAACTTACACCCTTTTTCATTGTCCATGTCACCACAACCAAGATAAATCCTGAAATCATATCTGAAAACCAGAATTTTGAGGGATTCAGCTTATGCTTGTGTGGAAAATGGATGTTGTTTACTGAGACTGACTGAGATGAAGTATTAAGTGGAGTTCAGACTTCAGTTTGACCCTTAGTTCATTTTCTTGCCTTCTGTACTCTACTTTGGCCACTGATTAGTCAACCCAAGTAAAAAATACACTTTTTAAAGCACAAACATATTCTTGAAAGATAGTGGACTGTATAATCAGCCACTGAGAAGCAAAGATAACAAGTAGCATGTCAGGTAAGTGACAGAGACAGGACAGAGTTTTCAAAGACCAGTAAATTGATTAACCAGTCTAGGTTTCTTTAGTTTAATGACCCTGTTACTTGCCCATGCCCTCAAAAAAGAACAGTTCTAAGTAGTTTTTGCCTGAAAGAATACTCGCATAGAGTCTGTTTCCGAATCACTTCAGGGCTCTGCCAGCATTACTCAGTACTAAGGATGGGCAGTTGCAATTAATGGCATTTCAGTATCAGTCTGCACACTATGCAGAGGCTTTTATCTTTTATCTGTGCCACTGAATCTGACACAGATTCAGAACAGAATCTCTGGTGCAGAACAGAAGCACAGCACAAACTGCACAGGGCTAGGAAAAGGAGAAATATAGGAAATGTGCTGAGCAGTTTTAAATGCATCTTCACATTACACATTTTTATTGTACATTTGCAATGAGTATTTATGAAGCTCTATGATGTTACTTGGCAAGCAGGATTTACCAACATATTGCTAGTTGGTAGTACGTATTATAAAGCTGACACAAGTAATGTTTAGTGCACATTATAATTTTGTATAGCAATTTTATGTGGGTTCTCTTTCTATCTGTAACAGTTGAGAAGCTGGGTTGTTTGAGTTCGAAAACACATATGAATAGAAAGGCAAGGAGCTCTGTGAAGTGATTGTTTAGTATCAACTTCTCATAAAATCCCTGGCAACAAAACCTTTTTTCATAGACAGAAGAGAGCACTTTTATTTCATCTAAGTGGAAACAGACTTTCACAGATTGTAGTCTTCAATGTGGTGCTTTTGAATGTAAGATTTATAGCACTGAATTCTATCACTAACCCATATTATTCTCTTTGTTTTAATAGCACACTTCTATTAAGGTTTTTTCAGTTTGCTCTACAGCTAACTGATGTGGAAAAATGGAAGGATTAGGGGTTACCTCCACTTAGGAAAGAATTGAGAATCTTCTAAGGCAAGCTTGGTTCAATTTTTTTAATCATTACTTTTATTAACTTCTTAAATTAACAGTTGGTCATATGGGGAGTAGAAGGCTTTGCTGCTTTAAGTCAATTGTCACTTCATTATAAAAATAAATTCAAATTTTCTAAATTCTTTTTTGCAGAAATATTCAAGCTGGAAAAATGCCTAGTCGTTGAACAGGGAAAAAACACTCATTTGTTAGAAACTTTAATTTTTGTTGTACACATAGAGATACACTTTTTCTTTTAATAGAAGTACTTCCTCACTTTTTTCTTTTCACTTGGTTTTCATGGTGGACCTATAACTGTGTGTGTGTGTAATTTGTTCTGCTACAAGCCACAAATGTATGTTAACTATGTGTGTAATCCAGAAGTTTAACATGCTAAAAATACATCTATGTTAGTTCCTGTCAATTTCAATAGTGTTATACCCTAAAAGGAAAGATGGACTGTAAAGTTGGTCTTTAGACAACGCCCACCTGAGGCCCCTTTTCCCCCCTTTCCCATTTGACAGGAACCATGCTTTGATGAAACCCAGTACTTGCCCTGAATTACTTCTCTTTATTTTGGGATTCGCACTTTAACCTATGTCTGTGACTTTGAAAAAAACAGGGTGAAGTTAAGATTATGTATATAAATGTATTGTTAAATCTGAAAGCTAAAACCAATTTTTCATTTCTGGTGAATTTCTTTTTTTGCCCTAAAAATCACTGCACAGAGTGAGCAGCTTGTTTGTTTATTTTTGTGTAATGGCTTGCAAATGTTTCTGGGTTATAGAAACATTCCCCTAACATCTAAAACTGAACTGTCTCATTTAAAAACTCTTTTAGAATGGAGTTGGCATTTTGGATCTCCTTAATAAAATTACTTCTTGCTTTAGAGTTTTTAGCAAATAGAAAAGGAATAGTCAGATGTATGTTGCTAAGGGGCAAAAGGAGGGAAATTTCCTCTGGCTTCTGCTTTATCCTGCAGTATTAGCTAGTCCTGCTTGTATTTTCTCTTAATGTTATTTTAATCTCTGCCATAAATGGGGGATCATGAAGCCGCAAAGTCTACACACACCAACTTCGATGAAGAGCATGGAATTTGTTTAAAATACTTCAAACACCAGTCATCTCTCACAAGAGGATTTAGAGTGGGAATGGGGCTGCTTGTGTACAAAAAGTGTAAGAAAGTAGAAGGAAGAGGAACACTTAAATTTTACTCTAAATTCATTACTTTAAAGAGGGAGTGCATCTCTTTGCTAAAAGGTGTTAGCAACCAGACTGTAATGTCCACTATCCTGCACCCTGTCTTCCAGTGGTATAGTGTAATTGGTGGGTTTTAATTTTCAGGTCATGTTTTAGCTTTACTTTGCAGGGATATGAGGCATTTTGTAGTGTACAGATGTTGTAGGAGTTCTGAGAAGCTTTCTGGACTAGATTTCTCTTTCATGTCTGACTGCAGTTGCAGGGTCTGCACTGAGGTAACCCACGCTGTCTTTTTATTCCTCAAATTCATAGCTCACCTTAGGATCTATGGCCGTTGTTTAGTCATGAATGATTAGAGAAAAAAATTATCACAATATTCAGCTTCTCCCCCTTTCTAACATGACCTTTCCCCTCGTGTTTGTGCAGATTAGTTACTGCTTATATATCTTAGACATACTGTTTGTGCATAAAGCCAACTCACCCTTTTTTTATTTTTAAATGATCTTAACTTTTTTAGTATTTTACACTCTAGTTGCTCATGAAATGATACATCTGCTGACAATACAGTCAGCATATGTCAAGGCACTTGTAAAGTAAATTCTGATACACTGTGAGAACTGTTTGCTAAGTTTAACTGATGGTTAATGCTAAGCATTATCCATTATCCATACACCAAAGTGACTGACCATTGGCCTGTGGCAGGGGACATGTTCTGACCTTCTGGATATCCAAAGGAGAGTTCAAGGTATAGGTGTTTCTTGCATTTGAAGGAGTGATTTGTATCATGAGTTCTCTTACTACACTTTTTCTGATTTACTGTATGTAGCAGCAGTGGTGGTCCAGATTTTGAAGGTGTTGCCAAGGCACATGTAACCAGCATCCTTGAAGGGCTTGCACAGACCACAATTTCTCTGTGAAGAATATGTGTGGCTTCCTACTGGCCTCCTTGTTTAGAAATTTATAGAGTGAAAAAGGGTGATGAAATATGTGGAGATGATGAGTGACCAAAAACAGAGAACAGCTCTTAGACAGGGAGTGCATGGGTAGGTTGGGGGTCTTCCTTCTGGTGGAGAAATTACATAGTGGGAGAGACTGAGTAGGATTTTTGTATGTCCCAACATAAAAATTAGGGCCATCAAATGAAGCTGGAAACGAGGCTGAAAGCAAATGAAAATAGGAGAGACCTGAGGGTGTGAGTCACAAACTCACGGAGTTCCTTTTCAAGGGATTTTTTGGATGCATAAAGTTTGTATGTGTTAAGAGAAGACTAAAATATGCAAAAGAAATCCACTGAAGATGAAAAAACAGTCAAAACACAGGCAATCCCTCAAGGTGGATGCAGTTGGAGGTTGCTTGGAGAAGTATGTGCATGTCCTCTTGTTTTGCTGACTCTCTAAGCTAGCAGGTACAGCTGGGGACAGGCTGCTGGGCTAGATGGCCTTGCAATCTGAGTCGGTGGCCATTCTGACACACCTCGAGGCATTTGTAAAGATTTTATCATGTTGACAAAATCTTGACTAAATAAAAAGATTCAGCAGCAGTTTGTTCTTGGACTTAAAAGAATCCCTGAGTGACATAAATCTGTGGCAGACTGCAGTTTGTTTCATAACCAATAGTGAGAGTTTTGGGACCTCTGTCCCCTTTTGAGACCCCTATGTATGTGGCAGCAGCTCTGGAGTGAGTGTCTGGCTGCCTGCAGGTAGTCAGATGTGTTCTGGTTTTGGGTAGCCCAAGACTTGGGGATGGATTTGCATGTGGCTGAGTCACGCAGTACCAAACACAGCTGGTGGAAGGGCCTGGGACAAAAAGCTGTGTGTGAACACTTTGTGCCTCAAGGCCTGACACCTATAGTCTAGCTCACTGCCTGTGTGTGTGAGAGCCAGCTTTGGTTTGCCACAGGGCACACTTGGGCACACGTGGACGTGCCCTAGCACCTACCTGTTTGTATGTATTTACCTCAGTTTTAGTCAGAGGTGGCTGTGAGTCATCATCCCACTGATGGGTTAAATCTCCCTGAGCCAGTACCTAGGGTTTTTCAGACCAAGAGTTTCACTTATGTATGTAAATGCTTTTTTTCTTTTCCCCTTCAAGTAATAGAGCCATTTTTCTATCAGACTGTGTCAGGGCACTCAGCTGTAAAGGAATTTATAGGGTGGCCTGTATCTGCTGTGGAAGTTCTCTCTCTCAGCCTGTATAGCCTGTTGTATTAGAGCTATGCTCACAGCATGTCTTAAGAGAGCAGCAGCTTGTTGTTGTTAGCCCTGCACAGTAGCAGAGAAGTTCCTAGGAGGATGGTTGTAGTGAAGTGAAAACTAAAGCAGTCCTGGCCAGGCAAAGAGAAATCCATATGTCTTCCCAAAAGACTTTCACCCAAGCTATTAAAATGTTTAAGCATGGAGCAGGGTTTTTTGGGTTTGCATCTATGTGTAGATTAGTTTTTTGCTCAGTTCTATCAGCTTCTGAAACAGTGGTGAGAATGTTGTGTATATCCTTGTTAGAAGAGGCTATAGGTGTCTGAAATTTAAACAGCTAAAATCTTTATCTAGGGAAAAAAGGCTGTTCTATCCATGAAGTTGACCTCTGGTTTTGGGCTGCCAAAATCCCAGGACTCCTGACGTGGGATACATAACAAAAACTTTTAAAAACCCAGCTACTTTTCAAATACAAAACTGACTTTTGATTCAATTTTTTGGAAATGCAGTGAAAACGTTGTGATCTGTAGAACATGTGTGGGAGACAGCCATATGAACAGTATTTGTATTACAATTTTCCTCTTTTTATTAGGTTACCACTAATGGGATTATTGCAGTGAGTGAACCTTCAAGTGAAGAAAAATATCTTGGTCAATTCCCAGTGAGTTTTGGGGCTATTGCTCCTTTTATGGCTGACTTGGACACAACAGATGGACGTGGAAATGTCTACTACAGAGAAGATTCATCCTCAGATGTCTTGCAACTTGCATCAGACTATATCAACAGAGGTTTTCCTGAGACTGCTTTTGATCCCAGCAGTGTTGTTATTGTTACCTGGAAGCTTGTGGCTCCTTACCAGGCACCAGGAGAAGATCATGCTTTGGAAGAAAAGGTAAATGTTGATCAGAGCTAAAGGGTAACCCTGTAACCTATTGCTTTGAAGGCCTGAATTCCTTTGTGTTTAAATGAATTTTAGAGCTAAGAATGTATATTATTGTTGAAAAGGCTGTAGAAGGAGTTTCCAGAATTTTTACCTGAGTTTTATTTTAGTAATATTTTAATAATTTGAAAGATAATGCTTGAAACTACATAGCTTATTTCTTTGTATTTCCTAATGACTCATACTTTGAATGTTAAATGTGTTGTGATAATAGCTGAAATAGAATATCCTGACCTCCCTTTGTGCAATATAATCCTGCTGGCTTGCATTTTTCAACAGACTCTTAAGTCCTTTTTACATCAAACTATGTAAAATCAGATAGCTATATGGACAAGTAGGGTCTTCAGACCATTTTGAACAGATGATATTGCATTCACCAAAAGCTAATTTTTTGTAACTAGTATTGAATTAAGAAGCAGTTAGAGGTTACTCTTTTATTATTCACAAACCACTTTCCCCTTGTTAAACCACTCAGATACTATCCTGCAAGGTTATGTGACTTTTTACACCATAATTATCCCAGTTGATGAGAACATTACCGCTACTTAGCAAATCTTTTTATATCAGGGACTAATTACTTTTGCTAAACTTGATATAAGCATTATGTTCATAGTAACAATTCCACACTCTGGTAGCAATCTCTGAGGTACTGTTCCAATGGTTCCTACAGTAGGCAGGAGTGTTCCTGTGGGAAAAGACTTGAGCAACATGAAACTTGACCTTTACCTTAAACATTCTGTTTACAGAATTTTTTTATTTAGTCTATCACAGCACTTCTGTTATTTTAAGAAAATGAAATAGCATCCTATAGCATTACAGAACTTAAAATTGTTATGTTTTGGGTAGTATTTCTGACTGTTTCCTACAGATTTAATTTATCTTTGATAATGTTTTCTTTTCAATTGGAATGCTGATTTTCATTTTGTGTTTAAAAAGAAAAGAAATATTCTGTTTTCATTCTTGACTATTTCTGCATGAGTAAATGCATTCTGTATTAATTTTTTTTCCACAGAGAAACACATTCCAGGCTGTCTTAGCCTCTTCTGACTCCAGTTCCTATGCTATTTTCCTTTATCCAGAAGATAGCTTGCAGTTCTATAGCACATACTCCAAGAATGGTGATGAAAATATTCCTGCTATGGTTGGCTTTAGTCAAGCCTCTACAAACTACTACTTTTGGGAAAAGCCAGGATCCTACAATGTCATTGCTAATGATGAGGACAGCATTAGAAACCTGTACAAGTATGCTTTTTTCTTTGTTTAAACTCCTCAAGAAAACATCAGAGTTTCATGATTTTCTTAATTGTAGCATGAATCAATGAGTACTAATAAGGTCCCATTAGCCACTGCATGAGAAATCACAAGATCTGCCTCTGCTAAATATCCACCCTCTTGAGGACTTCGAGGACTTTAGTGTAATTTGTCAAAAGTCCATAGTTCCACTGTCCCTGGTAGGAACTGCTGTGTGCTTAGTTCTTCTATAAATAGTACCACTTAGACTTCAACTTTTCATAGTCTGTCTTAGGCAGGTGTTTTTTGTTTGTTTGTGTTTTTGAAAGAAAGAGTGAACAAACAGGAAAGGGAATGACTTAGGAAGTTTTAGTAAGTGGTTGCAAGGTCTTTATGGCTCTAAAATCTTCTTCTGTTCCCACTGTTTTGGAGACAAGAATGCTAGAAATTCTCAGTGGAGCTCTGGGTGAGGAGAAAAAAAATGTTACCCAAACTGCCAGTGGTGTGTTACAGCTGAATAAACTGTACCTGTAGATAAGTATGTAGAATGTAATGTAGATAATTAGACAGTTTTGTCCTCACACTTCTCAGTGAAGGATGATATCGTGTAGGCTAGAAATACCACACAACTTGCTTTATTTGGCCTGTGTTTCTCTTTGACAGAGGCAGTAATGCTGGGAAGCAGGGTGTCTGGGTGTTTGAGATTGGTAGCTCATCTGACAGTATTGTGCCTGCCAAGATCACCAATGTTTTGGAGGGCCTGGAGTCCAATGAAGAAGACCAGGAGATGACTTCTAAGCCCTTTATGTCTGACTATGGCTCCACTGAAATAACACAGCAGTATATCACTAGTACGGACAGCACCGAAGAGGATCAGCACCTTGTTACGTACAGTGTTCCTCGGCTAGCTGCAGAAGACTTTCTGACTTCATACCAAGATGTAACAGGAACACCTTCAACTGAATCTTATTACAGTCATCAAAATTTCCCAACAGCAAAGGCCCCACCTCGCCAGTTTCGGATCCAGCAGTTCCCCCCACAGCCACCTCAAGTCATAGATGTGGAAGAATTTGATGAAACTGGAATAGGTAAGGTCTTTTGTACAGTTTAACTTCTTCTAACATGGGTAGGCTGCAAAAAAAAAAGTGTGAAAGAAATTGAATTATGAAAGAAATACCGTTTCCTTCTCATTAGCTTCATATCTGAAAATTTGGACACGTAATAAGTTTGTGTTATTCATCCAAGGTAGTTAACTTGGATGTCACCTCCCATTCAGATCTTGCCAGTCCAGTAAACTAGTTCCCTAATCAAGCTCACAGGCCTTTCTCGGATGTGGCACTGAATACAGGTGATTTAATAAAGGTTGGGAATAGAAGCCGTTGCAAAATTTTTTGGCTAGGGTTTCATGGCCTCAAGTCTTAGAAGGGTGGAATTAGTAATTCTAAATTCTGATGAAGCATTTAGAGAAATTTCAGAGTAGTGTACTGACTGCCCAGATGTTAGTTGTGTCTTGAAGCAGATGTAAGAATTGCTATCTCCACTAAATAATAGGGTAAAACAATTAGGATTACAGGACACATCAGTTGCTGCATGGTCCTGGGTACTTTACTGATACTTTTTTTCCAAAATTGGAAAGTCTTCTTTTTGTTTTGATTTGGGACAAGTTAAAATTATATTGTGTTAATTTTGACAAGAATTATAACTGATCTGTGTTAATATAGATCTGCTGAAGTCAGTAGCATTAAACAGTTTTCTAACTAAATAATTAAACAGCTGAAGCCCTGATATTTTCTGCAAAATAGTAGACATACTATTTTACTTGCATATTGCAAGGTTAGCCAATATCAATTACAATAGTTCATTTTCCTTGAAGAGAAAATGAAAAAGCTAATCAAGTGAGTCCACAGATACTTTTAAACTAGTCCAGGGATATGTGAATATCACAGTAATTACATGAAGTATAAATGTCTGGTCTTATTTTCTCCAGTGTTTCGCTACAACACAGATGTCCAACAGACCTGTGCTAACAACCGTCACCAGTGCTCTGTTCATGCTATTTGCAAGGATTATCCCAACGGATTTTGTTGCAGTTGCATTGCTGGTTACAAAGGGAATGGCAGACAATGTGTAGCAGAAGGTAACTGGTTTTAAATTTAGATACATAAACAGCAATTACACATGGCTTTCTTGAATGAGGTGACCTGTTTTAAACTCTAAAAAAGACATGCTCAAAACTTTTTGAAAGACTTACCACTGAGATATAGTGAAAGGTGTTTTAATCAGTGAGCTCTACTTTTTGAAATGCTGTGAGTTTTTGAATGAAGCAAATTATTTTAAGTGGTCAATTATATGATTTATGCATTTTAACGTGACTTTCTAGAAAAAAATAAATTCTGTAACTGACATCATTTAAACGAAAGCATAACATCCAGTGGTATTTCCTAGAATTAGTCATGAAGTTCCAATGTGTTTTAATCTGATATGGTCCTCACTCTAGAAATGGACTGTTCAAAATGATGAACAAATTAACTTTGATCATTGAACCAAAGAGCATGGCTCCTCTTTGTCTGACTCTTAAGCTGCTTTACTAAAGGGCTGATCTGCCAGATTTCTGTTAAATACCCATTTAAACTTTGTTCCCATGTAAAATCCATAAAGGAATTTCTTATGTATACACTTGTAATCCTCGTAGTGATTTGACTCAGAGTGCAGATGCATTTCAACAACTCAAATAGTTTACTGCAAGACTGTGTTTTATAAGCCAGGAAAGCAAAACCTAATACTTAGCTTTCAGTACATAAAATTGGATTTTCCATAGAAAGAAAAGAAGGATGTGATGATAATGAAATTTAAACTTCCATGTAGGAAGTTGTAAATAGGAGAAAACTAGCAATCCAAAATAGCTACTTCTGTATAACACTGAGAGTCTTCAAAATAGTCAATAGTTCTGAATTGGGAAATGTAATACATTAGAATAATAGAATAATTCTAATGCCTAATGGTATTAGTGTTCTAAAAAGGAATGAACAAATTTGCGCTCAGTGTGTCTTGATATGAAGTGTGATCTTAAAAAGAAGTCTCTGTCTGCCACTTACTGTCAGATATACTGCAACAGTGTTATGAGTTATCTTTGCAGACAAAACTGTTAATGAGGATAAAGGGCTTCTCTTCAGGTAAATTTGGCCATTTAATCATCTGTAGAAGATAACACACATATATGTACCTACATAAGCAAGTGAACACATGGCAATTTCTTACTTGAATTCTGTAAGTATTTGTTTGCCTTTTATTTCAACGCTAAACACTGAACATTGTGAACACTCTGAACATGTTCCTTGGAGAGTATGAGAGAGCTGTTATTTTGTTCTGATGCATTGTATTGATTTCCCAGGTTCTCCTCAGAGAGTCAACGGGAAGGTCAGAGGAAGAATTTTTGTAGGAAATAATCCTGTTCCAGTTGTATTTGAGAACACTGATCTCCACTCCTATGTTGTGATGAACCAAGGACGTGCCTACACTGCTATCAGCACAATCCCAGAGACTTTGGGGTATTCTTTATTACCTCTTGCCCCAATTGGAGGTATCATAGGATGGATGTTTGCTGTGGAACAGCAAGGATATAAAAATGGATTCAGCATTACTGGTAACTTCTAAATTAAAATAATGTTCAGAACTGCTATGCTTTCCTCTGTCTTGATAGAAACGTGTATTTAGAAGTAATACAGGGTGAAAACACATCTATTCTGAGGTGCAAATTGGGTTTTTGTAATCAAATTTTCCACCATTTTTCTTGTTTGTAATGTATAGACAGTGGACTTTTTAATTTACTGTAAATGTACAAGAACTAAGTGTGTTAGAGAGAAGATTGTCTCAGCCAGTTCCTCTTCATGAGAATATTAAAAAGACCTGTTGGTTTGTTTTTTTTTTTTGTTACTTAAGGTGTACATAGTTATTAAAACTTCTCCTACATCTTCAAGAAATCTAACATGGTAATTCCCTAATTGTACCAAAAAAGCAAAAGAGAAAAGAAGATCTGACCTCATGCAGGTCTGAAGTGCTCAACAGAAACAGCTGCTGCATGAATGCAAATGATTCTGTTAACTTGTTTGAGGGAAACCCCTGTTCACAATTGGAGCTTTTCATAAGAGATTGAGGCCAAATCTGGTTGCTTGTGCAAATGAATTCAAGCTGTAGATTCAATCTGCATTAGAAGAACATGTGTTTCTTTTTAAAATTTGATCCTTTACAGACATGTGATATGAATTTAGTTGAGCACAGCTTTTTGGTTTGGGATTTTCTTGGATTTGGTATGTTTGAAGTTTGCTCTGGAATTTACAACATACATTTCACTTGGTTTTGATTTTGAAACAGATGTGCTGGATTTTTAATTTTTTTTTAAACTCCCTCTACTCCTAATGGAAATTTTTTCTAAATTGTCCTTTTAAATGGTAGGATAAGGCCTACTGTATGAGCTTGGTCAGAACTTCTTTTTAAATTTAGTAAAACCCTGATTCCTCAGCTTTATTTGTGATTTATCATGTTCAGTGCTTAAAAAAATTTCCTTGCAGTATCCAAGTGTATTATCAGTATACCTCTGAAAGTTATTTCATTAGAAACACAAGACATTAGTAACTGTGCTACATCAAAACTTGCAGACAATAGTAATTTATATTTTATTTCCTAGAAGCAATACTTGGAATAGAAGGATTCAGAAACCTCTATTGAGTTTAAGGTTTAACTAATACTCTTTCTTTAGGTGGGGAGTTTACACGGCAAACAGAAGTAACTTTCCTTGGCAACAATGAGAAGCTGGTTGTAAAGCAGAAATTCAGTGGCATTGATGAACATGGTCACCTTACCATCAGCACAGACATGGAGGGCAGAATACCTGAGATCCCATCTGGTTCATCAGTCCACATAGAACCATACACTGAACTCTACCACACTTCTAGCTCTGGTAAGGTTACATAATGAAATTCTAACAAAGTGCACAAAGCGGAGACTAAGGCAGTCTGAAAAAACATTCTTTAATTCCCTTTTTAGAAAGTGTATTTAGGAGCCTTTGACTTACAGAAAGTTGGGTTTTGCTTCTTAGGAAAAGGTTTCAAAAGAAGGTAGATTTTGAGTGGGACAATGAAAATATTTCTAATCTTTTCATTAAAAAAAACAAGTTTAACTTTCTCTGAAGTTCACAATACACTCTCAATATCCCTTTTTGTTGACCTTGATTTTGCACTGTTGATAGCAGTGTGCAACTTGCAAAGTTATTTTTGGTAGGTCCACAGCTCTTTAGTAGGAGCTGTCCTGGTGTATATCTTTTTGTGGTAATGTCATTCAGTGAGCTTTGATCTTGCCTGATGAGACTAAACCAATTATTTACCACTATATGTCATGGAAACTGCATTACAATGACTCTGCAACCATTTATCAGGTATTATTTGAGCTGACTTTTAACAACCAACTGGAAAATTAGGAACCTCTTAATTCCCTTATCAGTTTCCTACATTGTCTCTTCAGTATGTCTCTCTCCTCTCAATTCCTTTATCACAGATCCTAGGTTTCCTAAGAGAACCATTCTTCATTCACTGTTTGCCAGGCAATCTGATTTTGCTTACTTATTTTGCTTTCTTCTTCCTGGATAAAATTATCAGCATTTCAATACAGAAAAAGTGAGGTTGGAGTGTTGCTGCTGGCCAGCCAGCCCAGCTGTCAAAGAGCAGTAAAGACGAAGCAGCCTTTGGTGCACCCACATGCACATGAATACTGGAGAGACTGTGCTTTGCTCCAAGGGTCCACTTTTGGTTGCTAGAGATAGCTGAAAATGGTGTCGTTGCATTGTCACTGCCTTATATTCACTAATGTCTGGATTTGATAGCCAGTGATGAACCCCCTTATGCTTTGCCTGTTGTTATGGAGTGGAAGGAGGAGGAAATGGAAGCAGCAGGGAGCTTCTGCTTTGTGCTAAACAACTTCAGAGTTTAGGCAGCTTGTGTTCTGTAGAACACTTGCCTGCTTGGCAGAAAGGCTGCTCCCATGGAGGTAAAGTCAGAGGCTGGATTTGATTTACCAGGACTCAAACAGCTGCTATTTTGCTGTCATATGGCATTTCTAATGGACTGTTACTTAGCAGAAATCCAGATTTTGCCAACTGTTGCAAGTGGATTGATACAGGTGTGTTCCAGTGTCCAAACAAAGAAATAGTGGTGTTCTAAGGACCTCTCTGTTGGTGCGAGAATCCACAAGTCCAGATCTTTTTAAAGAGTTTTGTTCACAATTTTTCACAGTATAGAAAACAGTTGTGAAGGATACAGGAGCTCAGACATGCAGCTTCTTCAGGGCTCTGTTAACATCCAAGGCCAATAGCCTACAATGAACTAAAAGTGGGTAGAGTTTAGAGCTGATGAGATGGCTCTGGTCCTTAGCTTGGAGAGTCATTACATAAATCAACCTAAAGGAACCTCTGAGTTTGCTGAGTTAAATTTTCCTTTCATTACTTGAAACCCACAAAGTAAAGTTAAATTTTTAAAATATGCCAAAATAAATCAAATTTCTCATTTCTCAAAGCTGCAATACCTGAGAACAGAGTAAGCATTCTTAAGTGCTTATTCCTTGCACAGAAATACATCCACTTTCATAGCTTCTTGCCTTTGAAATTCCTATTTGCACTACACAGGCTGCATCCCAAATCTACAGATAACATTTGACAGAGTGCTTTTGATCTCTGCTCTGATCAGCGTGTTTGCTGTCATGTTGCAGTGATCACTTCATCGTCCTCGAGGGAGTACACAGTGACAGAACCAGAAAGGGATGGCGTTGCTTCCACGTACACAGGTGCCTATCAGTGGCGCCAGACCATCTCCTTTGATGAGTGCATCCACGATGACTCCCACCATTCTGCTCCTGCTACTCAGCAGCTCTCAGTGGACAGTGTGTTTGTCCTGTACAACAGAGATGAGCAGATCCTGCGATATGCTATGAGCAATTCCATCGGCCCCATCAGTGGTAGGTATCAGTTGCAGGTTTTGCTTTATGTGTTCTATGGGTAATTAAGAGCAGTGATCCATTTTTTTTCTTTTAGTCTGCCCTAGCTGGGTATTGAGTTAAATGAATTAATTTCATTAGTTAGTAGAAATCCAGGTCCACCAGTGAACGAGACAAAAGGAACTGTAGAAAGTCTGTATTTTTATTAGATAAAGAGAGTATGTAAGTGATTATCTATTACTGAAATTCAGTGAGCTTTGTGTCTAATTCCTTGAAATACTCTCAATTCACCAGTTTTAATCTATTGCCACTCAAATACATGGATATATTGTTTACCTAATTTGTAATTCCCCTATTAATTATTTCTTTGCATTGTCAGACAAAAGGGCAAAAGAGGGGAATAAGATTTAGTGTGGATAAGTTTCTATAATTTATCTTGAAAGATCACATTTTATCTTCGAATTGTAGGCAGCTTATGAAAGGTGTTTTTTTGGATGAGCTATCCAAGCTTGAGCTGACACCAGAGAGAAAGCAAAGACAATTTGAAAATGCACACCAGATGAGTATAAAAACAGCCTGTGCTTACTTTTTTTGTTACAAAATAAAGTTCTGCTAAGTAAAATGAGTAAACCAAGCCTTTAAGAATCATGTTTTGAGTCTAGTGTCAGTGACTAGAAAATAAATTATCTGTCTTGCTTATTAGAGAGGTTTTTGTGGCTTATTTTAACTCAGTACTCCTTTGTACAAGTAACAAGCAATACAAGTGCTATTAAATCCATATCTAAGACTGGTATCCTGCCTATCACCTGCAAATCACTTTCTTCCTGATGCAAAAACTGTGTTTCCTTGTTTAATGTACATTACAAGTAACCTCCTTCTGGGTCTTAACTGAGTGCTATTACTTGGACAAAGTCGTGAAGGCTAAAAATGGTCTCTCTTGCCAGATGGTGCTGCTGATATTAACCGGAATCCTTGCTACACTGGTACCCATAACTGTGACACCAACGCCGTGTGCCGTCCAGGAACTGGAAATCGTTTCTTCTGTGAATGTTCGATTGGCTTCCGTGGAGATGGAAACGTTTGTTATGGTATCAGAAGACTTCCATTCATTGCAAAATGAAAGCTAATGTAGAAGTTATTTTCCTTGGGGTATATTGACCCTCAGGACTAGGCATTCCAGCCAAATGAAGTGTCCTGAGGGGCTGGTTTTAGGGTTAGAGGGTTGCTGGGCTACTTGATGTATCTCAATAATCAGAGTAAGCCAGTTTTACTGTCTTGAAGAGTATGCTTTCCTAGCTTGCCAGCATATTTCCCATCCAGTTTGTCTTTTTATAAAACATGTGGGAACTTAGTTGTGAGAAATTCACTGTAATGCAAGTTCTGGTTAAAATGAGTCAACTAGGTTAAAAGTTCTCAAGGGAGATGAGAAATAGGAAATGCACATGCATACAGAGAACAGATATGTGTAATTCATTGAAATCACCATTTTCATTATTTGTTTTGAAAATCCTTTTCTGTTCGGAAAGACTCATAGTTCCCAGCTCTGCCTAGCTCTGTATTCTTAGTGTATTTGGGTTTTGCCTTGTAATCAAATCACAGCACTAATACTCGTTTTCAAGAGGTGAAAATGTATGTTAAGGAAATGTGTCATCCCTATTATCTAACCAAGTTTTGGGGTTTTTTAAAACCCAAAGCACAACTCTCTTTCCACTCCAACCCTTTAATCAACTTTCAGATGGAAAGAGCAGCATCACAATGTCCCTTCCAGTCCTCTGGTGCTCTGAGTTGGATAGCAGTGGATTAGAGATGTATACAGATAATGAAAAGGGAAGCCTTTCCTAGAGTTCATGTCCCCCCAGTAGTTACCATTGCTTCTGATCATTTGATTTTGATCATTGCTTCTGATCATTTCTGATCATTCTGATCAAGGCTGCATTTTCTTCTTTCCTTTCCAATTTCCTGTGTTTTCCCCTTATTACTCCATGATGGAACTCCTGGTTTATTTTCTTGTTTTTGGTGCAGATTAGCTGAGAGCACAGTTATCTCAAAACTTATTTTCAGGATATTAATATCACTTAAGAGATACGGTCCATCCAAGATGCGGCCTAGGTACAGAAGAGTGTTACTAATCGGTAGTGCCCCAGTTTCTGTTTTTCTGGCATCCATATTAAATGCATCTGTGTAATCACCAAAATCCTTTTAATACCCTAGATATTGATGAGTGTTCAGAGCAGCCAGGGCTGTGTGGCAGCAATGCAGTCTGCAACAACCAGCCGGGAACCTACCGTTGCGAGTGTGTTGAGGGATACCGCTTTGCAGCAGATGGGCGGACCTGTGTTGGTGAGTTTCAAGTTTCTTAAAGGCATTGCCCACCAGCCTTTGGGCTGTGATTCATCTCAAAGGGACAGAAAATGGTGCTTCACGATCTGTGCTGACTTCTAATGTGAGTGGATTTAAGGAGTTTGTGTTGGAGCTCATGATTGCTAGCTTCTTCTGCGTTTTGTAAGTGCTGTGCTTTTGAGTTTTTGGGGGTTTGTGTTTTGTTTCGTATGTCTAATCCAGAGTTCAGTTTAACAAATGGGATTTTAGTTACAGATTCATCCCTTGGACAAGATATTGCAGAGTTCTAAACCAGTGAACTAGTGTGTCTTGGCTATTGCAGACTTATTCTGAAGTGAAAATTTATCATGATGAAAAGGAATTGTAGCTGCAGATCATTTCACTGTTAAAATCTTTGAGATTTGGCTCTTTAGCTGGTTTTTAATGAACTATTAAATATCAAATTCAGTCATTGTCGCTGAGCTAGTTTATTTCCCTGTAATTTAAAAACTTTTTTTGTGGAGGAAGCCTGAGTTAATCTGTATTTGCTAGACCAAGGTTGTCCTAACAAGGGATATCTTTTTCCTCTTTGCCCTGTTTTCACTCAAGTTGTAGAAATTCCTTTTGCAAAAAAGAATCCACAAATGGTAGATGGAAGAGGGATAATGACAAATAACAGATAAAAGAGGAGTAATGACTCTATATCTAGAGCTGCAAGTGTCAGGATAGAATAGAGATTAGATTCTTTTTCTTGTTAGAGTTTTTGTCTTTGCAACGTGACAGTAATTCCATTCCATCAAAACCTATACACACACTCTTCCAGTATGGCTGGAAGCCATATACTTGCAGTATGGCTGGAAGTTCCTCTTTCTTTTGGAAAGAAGTGATAATAGCTGAGGGTTTTTTGCTTCTGTTGTGACTGCTTTGTCGTGGAAGCTTAGATACCCTTTGATCAGCTAATACATCCAGGTAGTTTCTGTTTGTAGCCAAGAGTTCTTCAGCTAAGAACGGGGAGCTGTCATCCCACAGCAGACAGGTGTATTACTTTCCTTGAGTTGGTGACTTTGCATCATGTGTATTACATTCTGTCACAAGCCAAATTTCTCTGCTCCAGTAAGAATTACAATTCACATCTGTTCCCTAAATCACATTGCACCCTTAGTCTCCCTTTGTTGCAGAAGAGTCAGAAAAAGCAGCTTCTTCTACCAAGACCACTGGGAGGGATAGGGTGAGATGTGGAAGAACAGATTTATGTTCCTTCTCTTATGTCCAACACTTCACTTTTGTGACTTGGACCTGAAAGGGAACATTCTTCCCTCCAGCCATGACCTCACCAGCTTCACTCTACTGCTTTCTCACGAAGCTGATGTTTCACTTTTAGCAAGTGCAAAGTGATTCCTTGCCTAGCTTGAAGGATTTCAGTTTGATCCCTTCCTTCAAGCAAAACCAAATTGCATTTGTAAGCCTGAAGAGAGAGAAGATAAACTCTAGTTTCCCAAGAGATTGAAAATAAATGTCATGGTAATCTTTACACAGTGGAGGGTTTTATAACCTACAGACAATTTGAACCCCAGAAGGGGCAAGAGCAACCCTCTGTGCTTTTGCAAGTTGCTCTGGGATGGCAGTTCTGACTCAGCTTTTTTGGAGCTAGCATTTTGTTTCATACCAGCTATGTGATTCACTGGATAGCTTTAGAAGAGAGTTGTAAATAAATCCTGTTCCCCTATTTGTAGGATGAGAAAGAGGAGGACTTGGAGACTCCCTTTGTGCTCCAGTTCTTAACTTATGCATTTATAATGCTGTTCTTAATTAATTATTTTGTAATCTAAAACTTACTTCATCAAAGACATTAATGATTCTAACAATGATGTCATTTCCTCCAGAGAAACAAAAAATTAGTGTTGCCAGATATGGCTCTAGTAGAAGATTTTTGTTATTTCCCTGCTGACACTGTGGTAGTTTCCATCTGTGTACTGTGATGAAAGGAACATTGTAGAGTCTTGTCTTGGCCCCCTGTCAACTCCTCGTAAGAATTGTGTAGAGAGTCTCAGTGTCACAGCAGCTGGAAGTCTTTTCCTAGATGTGCACACTGGACACTCTATTTTTAGGCCCCAAATTCTTGTAGTATTTTACCTCTTCCTATTTCAAGCACCATGGTTTCCTTTCCTGTTTTCTGACATAACAGGTAAGCATAGGCAGAGCTCCAACAACTTCCAGAAACAATTTGTGTGTAAAGTAGTGCAGTGCTTTTGGAGTCACTGCTGTCAACATGAGAGTTATGAAAAGCTGCAGGTCTGGTCCCAGATGTCTCCAGTAGTGGACAAATGTGTTTATCTCTCACTGAGTGAGTCACAGCTCCTATTTTCTGCCAAGTGACAGCAGCCCTGGGTCAGTGCTAGGTTAGTGTAGCAGGTCATCTAAGTAATTCCCAGTGCAGTGAACTGGCCACTTAGCTAGCATGTGAGGTAGCTCTGTCAGATGCCTTATGTTTCTTCATTCAGGACTCCTCTTCATAAACAAAGCTTTTATGGATATTGGGATCTATCGTAGCCTTTCTGCCCTCTTCTATGTTAACAAGCTTCTATGAGGTGCTGAGGACAGTCAATTCATTGTGAAACATTAATAAGATTTAACACCAGTGAAAGGGGAGATTTTGGCAAAAAAACCCCAAAAAACCAACAAAACAAAAACAAAACAAAACAAAAACAAAACGAAAACAAAAACAACCCCCAATCCCCAGAGCAATCCCCCCTCAGTTTCCTTTCTGTTCTGTAAACTTTCACAGTTGTTCTTCTCTCATATGAACTTACTATGAGGCTTAGACTGTGTGAAGATAAGTTCGGATTTTCATCTCCACTCTTATATACATTTAACCTGCAGCTGTTGAGTATGTGGTAAACCACTGCCAGATGGGCACACACAACTGTGACATTCCTCAGCGTGCTCAGTGTGTGTACACTGGAGGGTCTGCCTATGTCTGCACGTGCCTCCCTGGCTTTTCCGGAGATGGGCATGCCTGTGAGGGTGAGTAGAACCATTTGTTTTAGCGCTTTTATACTCTTTATTGCACAACTGTGCTGGCCTTTACTGTGTCCTGTATTTACAGTAGGATTTCAAGTAGGAAATTTCATAGTTTAAGTCCCTCAGCTAGGCATTTTTATTAAGCATTTGTCTTTTCTTCCCCTCACTTTCAAATTCTCTCTTCAATATTTGGTCTATAGAAGCTCCAAGATGAGATAACTGCAGAAACCTCAGTAGTTGCAGCTGCAGATCTGTCTGCTGCCACTGTTAGCACTGTATTGGTTTAAATTACTGAAGTGACGGAACAAAATGCCCAGGCTATGTAAAAAAATTCACATTCTGTTTCATGTCAGTGTGAGTGCAGTGGGGGAGTAACTTTACCTAACTACGCATTGGAAACATTGCTAGCCAAATCCTACTTTTCTTGCTGTATTAAGTAATTTCTCTGGGAAATATGGGCATGTACATTTAAAATACTGAGTGAGTTAATAATGTCTATTACTCTTTGGAATAACAGGGTGCTGGGATTTGCTGAAATACAGAATCTAAAATACAAGCATGCTTCCCCCCCACCCCTTCCACCACCCTCCTTTTTTTTTCTCCTTTGTATTTCTGGACTAGATGTACTTCCAAAGAACTGTCTGTATGTCCAATCAGATACCCTAATAGGAGCCTGAAAATGTGGCAGGTTTGTACTTTATTTCACAACTCTGATTTGTCCATCAGGAGGAACAGTCACTCGAGACTGATCTTTTCTTTTACAGATGTAGATGAATGTCAACAGGGCCACTGTCATCCTGACGCTTTCTGCTACAACACTCCTGGGTCCTTCAGCTGCCACTGTAAGGCAGGTTATCGTGGGGATGGTTTCCGATGTGTGTTAGGAGGTAAAATTCTATAGTTCTTGAAAATTGGACCAGAAATATAATTTGGGATTTGGAGGATATATATCTTAAATTGGTTCCCTTCTGAAACAAAATGTCTACTGCCACATTAGTGTCTTTGTGATTCTCAGGTTTTTCAAGTTTGGGACTTAACCAAGCTTGTGTCAAAACTTGTATCTTGACTGGTGTCACTTTTCCATGGTATCCTATTCAATGTCCCATTTTATGTTTTGTTTATTCTATCCTCAACAGTTTCAGCCCCAAGCTGATGCTATCTTTTGAAGTTGCCTTGTGTAAAGGTTTGACTGTGGGGAGAATTTGGTTTGCATACTCAGTAATCACTTACCATAAAACATCTGGAATCATTGGCAATGCAAACAAATGCAATATTTACAGGCGAAAAGTGAAAAATGAGACCAAAATCATAAGATTCTTGTCTGCAGTGAGATCTAGATGCCTACATGCCACATAGAGCCTGTGGTTTAGAAAGACTACAGTTTCCAGCAGGCAGTTACTTATTTCTGCATTCACCCAGTTTATTCTCTATTCAGCAGAAAGTTCTTTATCCTCTTGCACTTCTGTTTCTCCATTGTACTTTGAGGCTTGAAGTATAAAACTCATC
Source organism: Lichenostomus cassidix (assembly GCF_008360975.1). Lineage (NCBI taxonomy): Eukaryota > Metazoa > Chordata > Aves > Passeriformes > Meliphagidae > Lichenostomus > Lichenostomus cassidix. The sequence goes on along the minus strand of NC_139483.1, from coordinate 43,462,643 downwards.
TTGAAGGTATGCTTAAAAAAAAGAAAACAAAAACAAACAAAGGAACAAAAAGAAAAGAAAAGAAAGACAGTAGGGAACTCTGGAGCACAAAGTAGCATTGTTATTTTACTTTAATTCAACAGCATGACAAGCCTATGGGACAGCACTCAGATTTTGTGGACTGGTGAATGCTTTCATTCAGGAACTAAAGCCTAACTTTTCAGTATATTCAAACCCAATTCTTCTTCCTCGAAGATTCTTGCTGTTGGGCATTTCTTAATAGACTGAAACTCCAACTGTGCAGTCAAGAGTAAGAAGAATATCCTAGGTTCAAAAGGAAAGAAGGTGTTTGGGGTTTATGGTTGGATTGTTTATATTTTTATTTTAATAGTGGATATGCTTGCTTAAAAGTGCTTGTCTGTGTGGCCTAATATTACTACCTGAAACCTAATATCTCTATTTTGCCTCTATATTCTCTAATTCTGTATTTCTTTACTTTTTCTTTTGTTGTTGCTGTTTTCACAATTGGATGTTCAGTTTCTAAAACCAAAAGGCAAAGGATTGCACAGAGGAAAGAAAAAAAATCACAAAGTTGTTTCTGGCTTTAGATCATATTTACATGACATGTCACCATGTGCACAGTAGCACATGTTACGTGAAATCACCCAGTGCTTGTAGATTTTTATATAGTAGGTAAATTGTAGGAGGTTTTGAAGTGTTTAATTCTGAGGCCTAGCTTTTGCCACTTTGTCAGTCTTTCAATATAATTTTTAACTAACATTTCATGCATGATCACCCATGTGTATTTTCCTTTTAGTGCCAGATGAATGAAGAACTACCTGGTGTTTTATGGCCTATGTCAAAATATTTAGCTAACTACCCAGCTGATAAAAACAGAATTATTTCTCCTAGAAGAGAAACTTGATGTGAATAACTTGAAAAAAATCAAACATTAAAGCTTCCAGTTCTTCAGGCAGCATTGTAGAGGCAAAAACATTGTTTTCATGTCTGCCACATGCCCTTTATAGATGAAACAGGTGGTTTAATAGACTAATATTTGAAATCAACCAATTAACTTTGTTACAAGGCCGCAGTTAATTTCTTCAGAGTATATGTGATGATTTACCTAAGTGGGGTTTTTTTGTGTGTTAAGAACACCTTTTCTTATGCAGTGGTTAGTGTGTCTACAAAACTGCTAAGCTCATGGTATTATTTTGTCGTAACTTTCATTTTTGCTACTTATCCTGTACACTTCTTCACTTTCTGTACTCAATACAATTGTATCTTGGATGGTGAGCTTTCCATGCCACAATTTGAATAGTAGAAACAAAATATTTTTAAGGGTTTTGTATCTACTGTTTTAGTGGGTAGGGATCTGATACATTTTGTTAGTCTTCATATATATACCTCATTGACTTTTTTTAATACTGTTTTATATTACCAGTAGAAGACAGACTTTTAGAAACACTTCTATCAACTATCTCTGCTCATTTAAATGTTCTGAGCAGAAAAAAAATCTGTGTACATAAGAAGTCTCGCTTTTCCTGAATTGTGACTGAAATTCAAAGTATCTGTGTTGCTCATCTAGTCTGCAGCAATGGCAATGTTTACAATTTAGTGACTGCTCCCTTCTTAGAGTTAATAGAACAATAGCTGCCCTTGGGGTGTCATCTGTTGCTAAAGCTTTAGTGCTTCTGGAATGGATGGATCTGGCAGTTAATAATCACCAGGAGATACAAACAAACTATACTTTCTGAAGCCTCACAGAACTACTTTAGTTTACTCTAGCACTCGATTTGTAAAGTAAGTTGCTTCAGAATGGAGATTGCAGAGGAGACTGTATTGTATTCAGCTCTAATTAGAGACCCTTTCTTCCCCTTTACCCACTAAGGTTTTGATTTAATAAGCCTCAGTGTAGTAACTGAAGTTTTTCCTGGTTGTTAATAGCATGGAAAGTTTCATTCATCCAAATACTTAGTTCTTTTTGTTGTTCTCTGTTCCAACCCATGAGTACAATTACTTGCTTGTTTGATGTCTTTATTACTACATGAAACCTACAGTTAAATCTCAACGGCAACTCTTGAAACAAATACACTAACAAGAAAAATGGATTTGAGTCACACACATGGAAACGTCTGTAGGAGTGAACCAGTAGGTCAGTGAAAGAGTTAGTGATGCTGGAATGTCCTGCTGCTCCCAGCTATTAAGAAAATCTGTACTTCATTATTTCTTCACGCTTCATTTTTTCATTTCAAAAAAACCAGATGTCTGAGTGTTTCTACCCCTGCAGACCCCAGACACTGTTTACTAAACAGAAACAAGCCTAGATTCTTGGAACTAGGAACTGTTAAGAGCTACTCTCTGATCATCTGTATGCAATTGGTTTCACAGGAGAAACACACTTAGCAGGATAAAACTGTAAGTGAGGAATTACAAGGGCAAATAAAGAGACAAAGGGAAGTCTTTTCATTTGGGTTTTTAATTTATCTTTTTTTCTCCAACATCTAAGAACAGCAACTAAAAATGTCAATATAGGTCATTGAAGAAGTCCATACATCTCAGTTTCTCATCATTTTACTCAGCTTCCATATTTTTTTAGAAAAGTCCATAAATAATTTTCTGCAGTGCTGCTGCAAGAGCATTCCTCTTTGACCAAAAAATACCTTGAATATTTGTATATGGCTCTAGTTTGTTTTTTTCTCCCTTCTGTTTTTTTCTTCACATATGTGAGAAATGTTTACATGTATGTTTTTCATCTCATTTCCATATTCATGCTACTTACACTTTCATTTTTACAAATTACATAATATATTTCGGTGACTTTTAAATTCCAGATTTTTACTGGTAATTTATGGATCAACTAAAAAAAACCCATTTAAACACATTAAATACAAATTGTTTTTTCTGAAGAAATATATACATTTAGCTGAAGTTCAGGATGCACCATTCTGTGTATCTAGTCTGACTTGTAAAGTGTTCCATGGAGCACAAATTCTTCGTTGCACCTTTGATTTATGTTCTGTTCTACAGCTTCTATCTTAGGAGCATTTTTCTGTACATTCATTCAATTTTTCAGTATTCTTTTGAACTGTGGTTGCTGGAACTGGACCCAGTATTTCTTGAATCATCTCCCCAGCCTCATGTTCTTCTCTATACCTCTATGTTGTTCCTTGTGTGTATGTTGAACTCTTTATACCCTCTCACAATCCCTGCAGGACTGAGCTGTGATCTGCTGATAGATTTTTCAGGTTGTAGTTTCAAAGATAAGTCTATCTTTAGAGGCTTGTCTACACAGTGTGTTCCAAGAAGTGTAACTTTACATTTACATCCTGTCCTTCTCATGTTTTGTGGTCTGTTTCACTTCCACAAATGATGCAGCCTGTGGTTGTATATCTTCCTCTGGAATCCAAATGATGGAATTAAATTTCTTAATAAGGAAATTTAAAACCAAGACTAATGTAATATGGGAATTTACTGAAGATACCACTACTTCATGACATTTGGCTACTGACTCAGATTATTTCCTACCATTTTTAATTATTTACCAAATTAAATGGTTAATTTCAAAACTAATACTATCCTGTGGGCATAAGTGGAGTGCCATAGGAAAACACAAAGCTATTAGGTCAGTGTATTAACTTTAGCAGTCAAGCATCAACAGCACCAAAATCCAGTGAGGATGTGGTTTTACTCAACTTTACAGCAAATGCTGATCAGTAGTGATTAAATGCATACACTGGAAAATACTGCAACTTGATCCTGCTGCTAGTGCAAGGCTGCTGTCACCCCTACTTTCTTTCATCACCAAAGATTACCTAGGTCCTGCTTTTACTGGTTGTTTCATCTCTGGCAGAATGAACTAATCCTGGTGTATACCATGTTTCTTATCATTGACATGTTCATTTGCCTTAGCTTTCAAGTGTGGGTTTCAAGAATGGTAAGAAGCTCTGAAAATCGGGGCCAGTAATCCCTGAATATGGAGCCTTGAAATAGGCATGGCTTGTTTTCCGTTTTTGACAGTCAGGTGCAGTAGTAGATGTAACAGCACAGCACCATTACACCAGGTAGATGTTATTTGCTCTTGGCACTAACTGTTGTATTTAATGGATGTTTTCTTCATGCCAATCACAAGATCAGAGAATTATCCTAATGTTAATTGTTCTGTATCTTTGAAGAGTCTTGAATGGATGAAATATTACAGTGTATATATTACAGGCAGAATCTCTAAGAAATCACTTCAGTAGTGAAGAAAACTTACTGGCTCTCAGGTTTGTGTCTGGAAGCTGGCTTACAAAGTAGCCCTTGTACTACCCAAATATATGCCATTTCTTGGTACCTGTTTTGTCTAACTTGTACTGTTAGCTCATCAAGGCAGGCAATGTGATTTATTTTCTGTGTCAATCTCATCTTTCGAACTCTGTCATAGCTAGCCTAATTTCAGACAGGTAATTAATGCAATTTAAAACTTGCAAAATCAGAGCATCTCCTCTTAACCCCACAGAGTAAAAGGTAAGGCAGTATAAGCAGTGTAAGCAGGCTATCTCAACCCACTGTCATTTCTATCCAAGATTATTGTGCCTTCATTGTTCATAGGCTCCAGCACTGGGCTGGGTTTCAACTCACATTTCTTCAGGTGCCTCTAAACTGTAAGCATAGTAATCCTGGTCGTGATTCAGAGATAAGGAGAAAAAAATGGAGAATGGATTCCAAGTGCTTGGTTGAACTGTCCTTCTATTTAGTGACTTGTTTGGTTTATAAGTTTTAATATTGGTTAAACTCATATTAGGGAGTCAAAACAAAATGTTGAAAGATGGGCTAAAATGATTGAGTCAGTGTCGCTGTTGAGCCGCTAGCAGAGAAAAGGACCCCAGTTCTCAGTGTAGCAAGAAAAGCGTTTATTATTTTGATTTCCGTATATATATAGACTTTTCAGAGGTCACCCAGATTGGCCAGTCAGAAACCTCCCGCTAGGCCTAACTGGCCAGGCCTGAACTGTCCAAGTCTCGAGACACTGTTTGAAAAACATCCAGACTTAATCTTTGTTTATGAAACACAGCAGAATGTTCTCACGAGAAAGACCTGTGCTAGCCACAAGTCAGCACAGATGAACATAGTAACACTGGCTTTATTCTTTTTCAGAATATCTGTTTAACATAGATTTTTGTTGTACTCGATACTGTTAATAAAGTGATCACCAGTATAAGGGATTTTCATGAGCAAAGAAGCAGTGAAATACACAGTTATTCCTAAAAGTGAGTGACAGTAGGGTACTTGCAAATATTTTTACACAAGCAAAGATTCAGCATTGATGGATTTTTTAGAAATAGCCAATCATGTGCTCCGCCTTCTAGAAATTCCGTACTAATTTTGAAAATTATTTTGTTTGACAAGTCTCTTGACTTTAGTGTTGCTAAGTGCATAAGCAGGCCATTTGTGAGATTGGTCTTGGTAATTGCAAGATAAGTTCTCTTCAAAAATGCAATCAGAATTCCTGTATAAAATCTGCAGATATAAATGCGAGCATTGCCTTGAAATTAGAACAGAAATTGATATTTCAAGTTACCAATAACACTAGTATATTTTATGTGTAACCACTGGGTTCTATTGAGGAGTGTATACACTGTCCTTTGCATAATTCATATTGCTAATTCATTTTCTTTAAGAATATTGATTAAAACAATTGTAAACTGTTGGTATATATATGCTAATTTTAAGAGTTTCCAAGGGGAAGGAAAAAAAGATCAGCTTCAACCTTTTTTTAATATCCTGCTGAGGAGGAGTTAAATAGGAATGCTATTATGAATTTTTTTCTGCACTGGAGAAAAATGTGCGTGGGGGACAGTTTACCAATACTCTCTCTTTCCCCTGCTTTCTCCCATGAGCAGTGCATATAATGAGAGTTTAGAATTAAAAAACCTGGGGCAAAACCAGCTTGCTGGAATTAACATTTCTTTTACCTGCACACTACATAGTACACTGAATACATGAAAAAAAATTTTCAGACAGATAACAGAGGCCTTCCCACAGGGGCTGGTTTTGTAGGTTGATTCAAGGCTCTCCACCGCCCACATTAAAACTGATGCCAAGTATTTCAGTTGTTCAGTGAGCTGTTCTCCAGTCATTTATATTTCTCTAATTATGTCCAGGTGCATGAAACTTGTCCAGAGTTTTTGCTTGCATAACTAGTTTAAATACTAATAATAAAAACCTCCCTTCTTTTTTGATTTTGTGTGATTTACTCCACAACAGTCTGTAGATGTGCGGGATTAGCTTTTTGCTCAGCTGGGGTCGGTCTAGTCTGAGCCGCACAAAACTAATGATGTCTACCAGGCAATGAAAAACAAGGAAAGGAATAAGTGGAAGTGTAATATTAGAGACTCTTCAGCAGACAGTTTGTGCTAAGTATTTCTAAATGCCTGTAGCAATCACTGATGAGGTATCATTGATACTCTCCCCTAATTACATCTTTTTCTCTCCAGGATCTCAAGTGTATGGTAAAACCAGATTTCTTTGTCTGGAGAAGGAAATATATTATATTTATTGTATCATTTTAATTTCGTTACGTTGTTTTGCTTCTAGAAGATATATTGATCCAGATGACTTTCCCCACTGCCTGATAGATAATACAGTAGGAAGATGTGTATTTTAGTTCAGACTGTTTTGTAAAATGGAAACATAAAGAGCTAGATTCCTGAATATCCTGATAATCTGAAAAGTTTTTTTGCTCTGTAGTTTCTACAGAAATATATATGCATGTGGTGTAGCCAATGTGCATGGTATGTTTCTCTGTGCTCCACCAGGGACTGGACAACCTGTCCCTCCAACTCCTTTCTTAGATCCAGAAGAATCAAATGAGTGCTCAAACTTCATGACTGGACTTTAAAAACCTAATATACATCATAGCAATGAGTTGCTTCACTTCCTAAGATCTGTAGAGAATTTGTCATCTGCCTCATGCTGTGGTTTTCTCTTGTGGCTTTGGAGTGAATCTCGACTTTGAAGGTTTCTTTGTAATGCTAAGTTACTGTAGGATCTGTCTAATTAGTCACATTTTAAGGCTGATGGATAATTGCCAGTGAGTAGACATCAGGTTCAAAAGTCAGACACATTGTTCTTGCTCATCTGCCTCAAGGAGAACGACTGTGTTTTCCAGCTTCTGTTTATGACCCTTTAATGAAGGAAGATGCAGGGGACCTGGTTGTTCTCTTTTAAACTAGCCAGTGAAAGATAAAATAAGTTTAAGGCGAATGCGTCACACTTAAATACGGTAGATTTGTTGAAGCTGTGCTGAAGGCATATGCCTTCAAGGTTTGTAACAGTGCCATGTTCCACTAGAGGTAAGAATGCTCATGTATAAGTGGTCAGCATATGCTAACTGTTAATAGACTGTAGTTACTAGCTAAAACAGAAGTACTCACTGGGGTTTGTTTTGTTCTGTTGGTTTTTTTCCCCCCAGAAGTAGAAAAGACCAAATGCCAGCATGAACGAGAAGTAGCTCTTGGCAGTGGAGGTGCTTTCTACCCGAGGGATGTAAGAGTTGGTCACTTCATTCCCCAATGTGATGAGCATGGGAATTACCTACCCACTCAGTGCCATTCCATCAGTGGATATTGTTGGTGTGTGGATAGGGATGGAAATGAGATTGATGGCACCAGAAGCGGTCCAGGAGTTCGACCACCATGTAAGTGGCTGATGCAGGTGTTTCTTGTGGGTATCTCTCCACCCGAGTGCACTGTCTCCCAAATGAGGGGCTTAGTCCTTCCCTGAGATACAGCACCGACTTGGAACAATGCAGGTTTCTGCTGTCCCAGCGATGGTGTGTCTCATGTCCTTCAATGACTCCAACACTTTTCCTTCAGCCAGGGCATCTGGACAGCTGTGGTAAGCTTCTGAATAAGGTTTTCCAGCTTCCTTTCCTTAAAATGGTGAGAGGCCCAGATAGTCTCTGCCCTCTGGGAGCTGTAATAGCTGACTTGCCTCAGGAAGTGAAGGATGTTCCTTCCTACGTCTTCCTCACTTCAGCTGCAAAATAAAATGGATTTTTCTAAACATTTGAAGGAAAGAGCAATTACAGAGCCAAAGATGAAAAGACATATTATGTCAATTGCTCTTCTCTGTCAGCCAAGGGGAAAATTTCAGAAGCTTTCTGCATCTGATTATAGTTATTAGTGTCTGCTTATAGGGCTGTTTCCTTCTAAGAAGTCTGACGGTAATTGTCTCTCTGCAAATAATAAGGAGCTTTGTTGTGCTGTACAAGCCAGTTTTTCCCCCATCTGTTTCTTTCTCTATTACCAAGGTCTGAGCACAGCCGCTCCTCCTGTTGTCATTGGGCCTTCTGTTCGACCAGACACAGTGCCACTGCCGCCAGGAACACACTTGCTCTTTGCCCAAAGCGGTAAAATTGAACATGTTCCACTAGAGGGAAACAATATGAGGAAAAACGGTGCAAAAGCACTCTTGCATATTCCAGTAAGTAACTTGCTATACTAAGTCCATGTTTTTTAGAAGATCCATGACGAAGATGAAAGCTTCTGTTTGTCTACTTACCTTGATAATTTAAGTTGGAAACTCTATTTTATTCTTGATTGATATTTCAGTATGCCATCAATTTGTCACTGAAAATTCCTGATTTTTGACAACTCAAAAATCTCAGACCTAAGCTATAGAAAAAATAATTATTTCCCTTTAAAGAATGGTTTACAATATCTCACAAGACAAAAATCTAATCTCACATGCCTCCAGCATCTTACCATATAAACTCCTTTCTATTCAGACTTCTATTATCTTTCTGACTCTGGTATAGAGGTTTAAGAGACCTACAATAGCAGTATGTGGAGAGGCCTTTTTTCCATTCCTACTCCCTCAAAGTTTTTTCTTAAGTTTTAATCTATTCCTGGCTTTTTCAGTCAGTTTGCTGCACTTCTTGCAGCAAAAATATTTTTCTTTCTTCTTTTTTTTTGCTTCCTTCACCATGTGTAGCCCCAGTGGGTGGTAGATCTTTTTCCCAAGCTTCTTACTACTGTCTTGAGAATCTTTTTTCCTAGAAAATGAATCCCTGATGCTGAGAACCTCTCTTTTCCACCACCTGTATCACGACAGCCCTTTTCACTGGCAGTTTTATCACATTCATTTGTTTTGCCTGAGGCCTAGGATTTCTGTTTTCATTCCAGTGTTACTTTATTTATAATAGATGGCAATATCAAGTAGCATGCTGACCTCTTACTTATATATATTACACTAAGTATTTAGTAAATCAAATACTGGCTAAATTACACAGATTCACTTCAGTAAATAGTACCATGAATTGCTGTGATGTAAGGGCAAAAGCAAGGTTTTGTCCCTTATGTGAAGTGCTGCTGCAATAATGTGGAAAACGTAAAATGCTGTGTAAAAAATGGTGTAATAAGGCTGAAAGAGACATGATTCTGAATACTTGTCACCTAGTCTTATTATTTACTTGATCTAGCTTAAATTAATGAATTAGAAGTATCTTCAGGTAAGAACTTCCAAGAGATAAGATGCAATTCTTCCTTGAAATTTTCAATTAAAATAAAACTTTGTCTCTGCTAGCACTGTTGACTTTGTGTTGTCTGTGTTGTGTATTTGCAAAGTGACACTAGAGGTATTTAGATTGTTTTGCAACCCACAGAATTAATGTACACTGATGAATAAGTACATCTGTTTTAAATCATGGGTTTGGAACATCATTCTAAGAAGTTTTGTTGCAAAAGCAGCATCAGTGATAGAGTTGGGAATCCATGTACAACTATTGCTTTACCCTGAAAATCTCTTTGATTTGCCTAGAGGAGGGATTTTGATCTCTAAACTCAAACTCTAGTCCTATCTTTTCTGCCTGAAAAATTGTACGTAAATGTTTCTTGTTGCTGAGAATATTCTTTCCACCAGAATGTTCATTCCACCAGAATGAACAGATGCACCTATTCATCAGTGTACATTAATTTTGTGGTTTGCAAAACAATCTAAACACCAGAATATGATCTATGTGCTACTTGTTTAAGCTTTTATTTTAAAACCTTACTTTGCCAGAACTTTTTAGACTCAAATAGTGCTACATAGGTTGCAATGCTGAATCACAGTCATAATGCATGACTTGGATGTCAGTGCAAGTCAGATTTGATAGAAGTCACTATTGCCCCTTTAAGGGAAAGAATGAGAGGAAAAAAGTACATGAAGGGGTAGCACAGTAAAATGTCAACATTAACTTTCTTTAGATGGATATGCAGGTGAAGTTGTAGAAGTCAGACAAAAACTGTTCAGTACTAGTATCTCCGATGTTTCTTTGAAATAGTGTTGAACAGCATCTGCTAGTTAAAAGGGACTTTTTACTAAAAGTATTTTTCTAACATATTTGACAATGACTGTCACACAAAGATTTTCTCAGCCTATCCTCCCAATCTCCCACCTTTCCTCAAGAATTTTGGTTCTTTCAGGCTTGAGACTTAAAACCATAAGCTAGTACTGCTGCTGAGTAATTATAGTTTATCTGAGGCTAATCTAACTTGCTTGTCATCCAACAGGAAAAAGTTGTTATTGGAGTTGCTTATGACTGTGTGGACAAGATGGTTTATTGGACAGACATCAGTGGCCCTTCGATCAGCAGGGCCAGCCTACATGGTGGGGAGCCAACAACCCTGATCAAAACAGGTATTCTTTCTCTTGCTTCTCCCTAGGATTGGTGTTAGAGACTTGAATTTGAATTAGTAATACGTACTTCCTAGATGTTGCCTGAGCTGAGCTAAGAGTTGTGTTTATATGTTAATATGAAATGCCATCTGAGGGTATCTGTGTTTTGTTCTGGCAAGCAAGGTAGGTGCTGGATAGGTGAGATTTGGTTATATGTAGCATTTTTTTCTCTCCTGATCTATGCCTGACAGCTGCTTGTCTACTGAGAAAGGACTGGTGAGCATGGAGGTTGAAGAGAACTCCTGCTCTCTTTTCCTTGGCAGACAGACGGGGGTGGCTTGGACCCTACCATTGTCCTAGGAAGGAAAAAGGGAGAGCTTAAGGCCATCCCTAACCATTCCAGCAGTTATGCAGTTTGTATTTCTGTACCACTTGATGGCTGAGGTATTTTGTACAACTTCTTTTTTCAACCCAACATATTTAATCTGAAAGGGACTCTAACCTGTAGTGCAAGCACGTGCCTGTGCAACTTAGAAACTCTGCAGGGAAAAGATTTCTGCTTTGCACTATTAATGAATTTTTTTCAGAATCTGCACTTTAAAAAATGGGGGAAAATACTATTGCTAAAAATTTTATATGGATATGAATGTCTGTCTAATGAGAGTGTGTGTAGGCATTAAAATTCTTGCAATGTATTAACTGTTGGAAAAATATTTTTGAAGGCTTTTAGATAAACTTGGTTGATTACTTAAGGTAATTCAAGATACTTCAATGCCACATGGAAACCTCCTGGGTTTTATCTGCTGTAAAAAATAGCAGATATGTATAAAGATATCTCATGAATTCTGTTGTTCTGTTGTTTGCATAGGATATGAATGCTTTTCCTGAAGAGGCTGAGAGAGATGTTGCATTTTACTTTCTGTATGTTAATGGGTATTTCAATAAGGATTCAGACCAAAATAATATTTAATGTTCAGCATTCAAATGGATATCTTCTATGCTGGCCAAAACTGAAACTTTAAAATTTCATTAAATAGGAAAATGCCTCCCCCTCACAAGACTCTTGAGAATTTTTTTGTGTTGTTTTGATCTTTGCCTTCTTCCTCCTGTGAGCTCCAGCTGCTTTCTTTAGTTCATGTGTATTTTTGTGGAATGCACTACATTTTTGGTTGGGTTTTTTTTAAAGCTCTTGTGATCCACGTTGTAGTCCTTCGCAGAAACACTTTAATAGTGGAGCCCCATCCAGGTCTCCTTTATCCCTGCAGCTGTACAGGCTGTGGAGGCTTTCTCAGCTCTGCAGCTGTGGTGTGGCAGGTTAGGCAGGAGAGCTTTCCTCTGTTGTAATTCCTTAGAGTTGTATCAGCTGTGCATGTCTGTACAAATGTGCCCTCAGGGACAGAGCCTGGGACTGCATCAGGCCTGATGACAATACAGCAGCAACATATTTGTGTCTCTGGAAAGAGTGGCAATAAATGAAGCCCTTAAATATTCCCTTACCACTTTCTCCATGGGGAATAGTTCTTTCTGGCTCATTATCAACCACACAAAAGAGACATTTACTTTAGACTGCTATAAATCTCCTAACATATAGCTGACATAAGGAAATTGAAACAAGGAAACTAGTCAGGGAACAGGGGCTCCTGGGAATCAATGACAGCAAATCTTTTGCCTACTACTGTCTTCTGTTTCCTAAAACAGTCTGGGAGCTCCTTCACTACCATTTGGTCAGTAAGTTTCTAATCCCAGAGACTGGGGACTGTTGCCACCACCACCTCAAAATGAGGCCACCTTTTGCAGCCTCTGCCATTAGCAAGAAAAGAAGTAGGAACATTTGAGGGTCTGAAGTATATGTGAAGTGGTTTCTTGCAGGTGACAAGTTTAGCTCCAAAGAGGCACTTAGAGAAATAAAGACAGTAACGTGAAGTCGATATAACTGAGTCAAAATATGCCCAAGAGCCTTCGGGAGGAGTAAAGAAATGCCTGATTGACATTTACTTTCTTGCTTACCACTCCTCCCCTCCAGCCATGAGATGTGAGTCAGAAACAATGAGATACATCTTGTTTGTTCCTTTCCACCTCTTCAGCAATTAATATAAATCTAAAATGTCATGTGTGCAGATTAAGTGGTGGATGTAATCCACTTGAGTGGGAGAGCAGAGGATGCTTTTGGTATTGTGCAACTGCTGTTATTCATGGCAAAGTCACAGTAGCAAATTCTAGAGAGCCCTACCCAATGTTCTGGGACAAATGCCTTTTCTCCAGAAAGGTTGCTTGTGTCACATACTGTTTGTTTAATGGCTGTCAGTAAATAAACTTAAGAATTAAAAGGAGACTAACGGGCCACATTCCACAGGTGTGTGGATCAGCATTAAAAGGTGTTTTTTTTTTCAACAGCTGGCTGGTATAAAGGGTTACTTCTTCTGTTTTTTGAGTGACCATGTACAATTCTTTCCTTTCCTTTTGGAACTGAAATTGAATTTTTTTTTTTTTAACTTGTCTTTAATTCTTTTATTTTACTTGCCTTACATTCCACACGGCCTGCCTGCTCTTTTTCAATGGATGTATGAGCCTTGACAAAAACAGAGCAGTTTCTCATAGTGGCTGAATTAAACTTTATAAATCTTTTCTGCATCCTACACCCAAGTTAAAAATCAGTAACTCTAAAGCAGTAAGGTCATTATCTGCTATTTCCTGTTGCTTTTGGAACAACTAAATGCCCAAGAAAAACTGTGTGCATACAGCACTAAATTGTGTTCCAAAAAGAATTGCTCTGCAAAAACAAAGAACCAGATCTAGATTGCATCAGTTAGTTAGTGTCATTGCCTCTAGTGTATAGAGTTCGATTTTGTTTAATTGTTGCATTGGGTAAACTTAGCATAAATTCAGCTTTTAGAGGGGTTCCATGTATGCTACTATTAAAGAAGAAGAAATATTAAGGGTTATAAAATCCAGTTTATGGCCTTCTAAGGAGGGTCAGAATAAGATTCTGCTGTTCATTTCTCTGTTATCAACTCTTTCTACGTCTGCCCCTTCAAATTGTGTTTCTATGTGTGGCAAGTTTGTTCTGTATGGAACTTTTCATTCTATGTCTTTGTGAAAGTTTGGTGTATTTAAACTCTGAGGTAAAATGCATTTTACCTCAAAGTGATATGAAGTAGCTTTCCTTGGACCAAAGTGAGAACATTGAAGAAAACTTACCACCGTTAAAGGTTATCCTTATGAGGCTGACACTGTATTGGGAATAAATATAATGCCTAGGAATGTCTTTTTCTGTTCTCCTGCAGACTTGGGAAGCCCTGAAGGGATAGCTGTAGATCATCTAGGTCGCAACATCTTCTGGACTGACTCTCAACTGGATAGAATAGAAGTGGCCAGGCTGGATGGGCGCCAGCGTCGCATCCTTTTTGACACTGGTTTGGTGAACCCCAGAGCAATTGTCGTGGATCCTGTGAGAGGGTATGGATGTGTTGTCAAGAGATATGTGCAAAGCTCCATTTTATTTATCTGTTTATTTAACAGATTGAGGAGAGACCTGTGTTCCATGCAGGACCCTACTGGAGTAGGGCACTGAGTTCAGGTCAAGCATCATGGGCTTCTGTCTTAGAGTAAATTGTATGTGTGTTAAGGAGTAAACAACAAAGGTGCCATTGAGGGGCCATGCAAATTCTCAGGCACAGAATGTACATCCATAGAAAAAATCCCTGCCACTAAAAAATGGCTATTAATAGTAAAACATCAGAGAGTCGATGGCCGTCTCTGGGGGTCTCCCCTGAGGATAAACCACTCTGATTCCATTGTGTGTTGCTTACTTGGTACACTGAAAAGAAAAATATAGTTTTGAATGGATCCCAAATGTATGCCAAATGCTCTTACTTTAGCCTGACCAGACATGATGGGAAGTGATATGAAGAACTCAAAATGTAGATGTACATGTTGAATGGCCCTCAGAACTGTTGCAATGTAGGTCTTTTTGGCTGGCATCTTGATCATAAGCTTAACAATGTAGAGAAAACATTTCTTCTCATGCCTGTGCTTCCTCCTTTTGTTTTTAATGGAAGTATATTTGCTAGATGTTTACTACATTTTTTTTACTTCCATATCGAAGTGCAATAGAGTGCTTCTTATTTATTTAAATGATTTATGAGCTGTGTGTTCTTTTTGTGTTCTTAGCATTTTCTTAATTACAACAATCTTTTCAGATCAGTCCTTGCCGTAACTCTTGCCTTTTTCTTCTTCCTAAGAAACTTGTATTGGACTGACTGGAACAGAGAAGCTCCTAAAATAGAAACTTCATACATGGATGGCACAAACAGAAGAATTCTTGTCAAAGACGATCTTGGGTTACCAAATGGACTGACATTTGATCCTTATTCCTCAATGCTCTGTTGGGTAGATGCAGGTAAAGAGGGGCTAAAATGTTTCTTCATAATAGCAGTAATGTAAGTGTGTCCAATCCTGAAATTATGCACAGCCATATCTTTTCGCTTTAATGATTTATTCATTGCTACACACACACACAACAAAAAACACCACCACAAAAAAACAACACACAAAAACCAAAACACCCAACACAAACCCCCCCACCACCACCCACCCAACCACACCCAACAACACCCAAACACAACAAAACACAAAAACCCAAAAACCCACCACATTCACATGCAACTGTGTGCAAGCTGGATTTCAATTCTGATCCCACACTTTCTAGGAATGCAGCAGGTTTATATCTGTGTGTCTTGTATGTGGCTATTTTTTTATGTAGGGTTTAGGGATTTGTAGAAGTTGTTTGTTTAAGACTAGAGAAATACCACAGATTTATCTAATCTGCCTTACAGAATGTCATCTTGGCACTATTGTTCTAAGGCCTGTAACCCGAGGCAAAGTCTGGCTTATATTTGACTGAAGCAAGTCTTGAAAAAGCAATGCACCTAAAAGATCAAGAGATGAAAGTTCTGCCACAAACCCATAGTTAGTTTTGTGAGAGTGCCTTACCAGTGGGTGGGGGGGAAGTGTGCTTTTAATTCTCATTTAATTTTTACCTCTTTCGGCATCTCGCTGTCTTTCACCCTGTAGACTCTGGCAGAGATGTCTTCCTGTGGAGGTGCTTTCACACTTCAAGTCACCTTTCAAGTTTTGGATAAACTAAAATGGTCAATCTCTCTTTTTCACTGTAAGACTCTTTCTCCAACCTTCAAATGTATCTCCTTCCGATATCGCTAGTTACATTCTCTCTCTTCCTTTCTTGTTCTCACATTTGCATCTTTTCCTTTTTTGTCTAATTCTAAAATCCATTACTCAGGAGAAACCTACAGGTGTTTATATTCATTAGCAGTGCTCCCAGCCTGTAGTAGTTTTGCAGTTAGACCTTTTCACACTCTGCATCTATGAGTTAGATGTTCTTCCTCAAGTCTCACCTTCATGGCCCAACCCAGCAAACATTTCAGGAACATGCTCACCAAACACACTTTGCAAAAATGCCTTCCAGAGGAGGTGGAACTAGTTAACAGCTGAAGTATCTCTCCAGAATGGAGAGATCCATAGCAGGAATCCGACCTTGTGAGCACGGGCCATGGATGCATGGGACATCTGTGTTTCTCTAACTTCAGTGGTGTGTATGGTAGCATTAGCACTGAAGTACTTATCCATTCCATTTTTGGCACATGCATAGATGTGACATGGAGGAAGGCTTTGATTAAGCAGCACACTGAAAGATTTTCTACTCTGTTCATTCTTACACACTTGTGCTTGTCTTTCATCCATGATGAGAGCTCTTTTGTTCTGATTCAAAGACTTAATTGTTTCCCTACACCCAGGTACCAAGAGGCTGGAATGCATGAACCCTAATCAGCTTGGTCGACGAAAGATTGTTGAAGGGATTCAGTATCCTTTTGGTGTTACAAGCTATGGGAAGAATTTATACTATACAGACTGGAGAAGGTACATTATCTGCTAAAGAAATTATGGAGTGCTTTAATATTTTTTTTTCTCTCTGGTAGAAACTGAAGTATATACTGCATTTCTCATGCCTGACCTCTCACACATTCCTTTTTTGTTGCTTTCCTGGCAATAGCTGATGCAGGGTGGAGTGGATCTGTAGAGTTGACCTATTGATGCTGCCAGTTAACTGAGTTTTCATTTTTTAGCATAGTGATTTGTTCTTGAAGAAAATGCTTTTTACACTGAACGTTTTTGGGAAAGGAGTGGGCAGTAACTTGTTTCTCTTATAGCTGCTGCATTGTAGAGGGCAGACATTCATCACTCTGGGCTTTCTATGCCCTATATTATATGAATGTTCAATCAAAAATAAGGAAAACTGGTGTTCACTATCTTGGTGACACTTTCTTTATTCCAAATGCTCTAAAACATTGTCATATGAACAAGACTTGAGGTTTACTTTACCTTCTGGAAAAAAATCCAGTCCCTGCATTTTAAAATAAATATTTTTCCTTTATTTAAATGGTTGTATATGCTCTATCAGCAAACTCCTACCCAAATACCTCTGTCAATTGCAGCAGGAGTAGCTATTGCTCACTGTGAGGATTTCCAATTTAGAAACTAACAGGTGGGAAGTGCTATTCTAGAACAGGCTTGGGGAACAGTGTGCTACAGGTCTGTCACTTGACTGCCCTTTTATACTTAGGAAGGAAGGATTGCCTATGACTAGCTCTGTTCCTTCTGGAGATCGGTCTCCACCTGAAATACAACATTGTCCATAATTGTTATGCTTAACAGCTGCAATGTCAGCTATACCACAACACTTGTCAGAGGGGCAGAATGTGAAAAATGTGTCCAAACTGCTGACACATGCATCCCTCCTGTAGAGGGACACTGTCCTTGTTGGAAATACCTTCAAAATTACTAAGATGTTTCCCTGATACATTTCTTAGCTGCTTAAAGTGAAGGTCATAACATGCTAAGTTTGTCCAAGAAAGGTGATGTCTTGGAGATTTTTACTTCTGGTATCTCTTAATAATTGTAAAAAAGAAGCAACTTCAGATTTTCTCCACTTTTGGTTTTGTTTTGATTTTTTGACTGGTTGGTTTATTTTTTTGTTGTGCTGTTTTGTTTTCCCCTGGACTTTCCCCTTCATCTCACTTCTGTAAATTTTCTTCTGCATATGGCAGGGATGCTGTTGTAGCAGTGGATCGCATGATTTCATTAGAAAATGATAACTTCCAGCCTCACAAGCGCTCCCGCCTCTATGGAATCACCACAGCCTTTGCTCAGTGCCCAGGAGGTAATCCAGATGATTCTCAAGTTTTTACATCTGTGTAACACCTTACTGTATCAATGAACTCGGTAGCATCTCTCATTTATAAGCTGCCGACTGATTTAGGTAGTGAAGAGCTGGTTAGTGCTTAGATTTCTGTTTAGTAAAAAATTAAAAGCCACCTAATTTCTTTTTCATAAAAGCAGTTGTAATTGCCACGTGAAACCAGAATATGAGGGGCAGAAGGGACCTGCTCTGTCCTTTGTGAAAGGACTCATGTATGATTAAGATTATCATCTGACCTCAAAAATGCTAATATATCATCTTCTAAATCAGATGCTATATTCATGGCCAGGGTCTTATTCACATACTAAGTTTAAACTACAGAAATATTATGATCTTCCAGATGTCCTTAATGTTTCTCAAAATGGAATGTTCAGAAAACAGCAGGTGGTAGAATGACTGGACTGAGCTGGCCTTTCTGCTCTGTTGAATATTAAGTTTTTCAGATATGCTGTTGAAAAGAGGAAGAGAGGAAGCTGATAGCCTTGAAATATAATTTTTTTTTGTGAAGCAGTATCATTATGCAGTTATGTTGTTCTTAACAAATAACAGGAGGAGCATTCACTGTTTTTTATTACAACATGGCTGAAATAACAGGAATTGTACTATTTTTAGTTTAGGACTAAAAAATCTCTTAGGATAGTTTCTCTTGAAATTACTCAATATATGCAATAAAAAAGCAATTTAGTGGAAGTTTTGGCTCAGAGCTTAAAAATACATTCAAATATCATAATTAAGAAATCAGTTATAGTTTTATTAGTAGTTAATTCACAGTTCCATTTTGGTAGGCAGTGTAAAACTAAACAACATTGTGTACTCTGAGTACATGCTTATATCCATAATATTCAGAACCTTGGTGTCATTTCTTTCTTGTCATATGTCTGTTTCAAATGGTTTTCTGGATGGATGCCTTTCCTCTCTGAGCCACTGCTTCTGGCACTGACTTCTCTTTCATTTTACTCTTTAATGTTAACACTTCCCGACCAATTTATTTCTTTGTTTTTTTTCATGGATCATTCCTGTGTTTTTTTAATGGTTGGTATCTGAGGATGATGTTCTGTAGCATTTTGGACTTTATCGCCACAAATTGTACTTCTCTATTTACTCACTCTCTCTTCATTCTAATGTCCGTGACCATGTGGCCAGTTTATTTCAGGAACAGCCCAGCTGATTAATGTTGCCTCTTTCACTCTGTCCTGATATCTTGATCTTTCTTTGATGTGAATGTCAAGTTGACACAAGGGATGTGGTGACCCTCATCTCCCCAAAGCATAGCATTCTTTCACTCCTAATCTCATTATGGCTTGTTTCCCTAGTGTAGCTATAAATCTTAACATCTCTTGTATGTGTCTTTTTCAGATTTTATTGTGGATTTGCATTTGTTTTTCTCTAAGGTTTTGTATCTCTGGTTTTTTTCCCAGGACACAACTACTGCACAGTGAATAATGGTGGTTGCACTCACCTCTGCTTGGCTACCCCAGGAGGCCGTACCTGCCGCTGCCCTGACAATACAGTTGGAGTAGATTGTATAGAAAGAAACTGAGCATTAAAATAAGCTTTAGAGCAGCAGACACCTTTTGGAAATGTGCTGTAAACAAGTCACTCCTATCAACACAATCAGGCCCTAAAGATAAGTGCTCACGCTGCTGACAGCAAGCCACAAGGCACATATGCAGACACACACACAGGCAGAGGCTGTTTTGTAGCTGTTAAGCAAGACAGAGCTGCCCATGTTGGGTCCAACTTCACCTTTTTCCTTCTAATATTATCTCCTTGCTTTTAAAGGTAAATGTGGAGGCCTTAGTTGCATCTGTCCCACACAAGGAGGATGTGCCTCTTGGCAAAGCTGAAGTAGCAAACACAGAACAGAGTAAAGAGAGTGGAACTACTCAGATCCTGAGACTGAATTGTACCTTGGAGTATGCAGCAGTTATCTGCAGTAGTGGTATGCTTAGCCCATTATATGTGTGGCAGGGCTAATCTGTAGCTGAGAAACAATCAGGGAGTCCCAAGGATGAGCAGATGAGTAGGAATACCCAGTAGTATCACATATTTAATGCCTAACCACATTGCTTTCACTTCAAAAACTTGAATCTCAACTTGTCGCTTTTGTATTACAGAAGTACTTTATCCATGTATTGTAAGGATCATAATTCTCATCCTGTGAGGCTCATGTTATCCTTTCCTACAGCACATGATTTGTTACAGATAATCAACACTGCTTAGTGGATATATTTGAATTTTTTGTTAGGTTTTAAGAGATTTCTTTTTCTTCTGTCTGAGGTGGATTCCTGAGTAGTTCCCTAAAATCCACTAAACAAAATTAAGATATTTTGAACAAGTGCTGTTAGTTCATCAAAGAATGGATATTGGCTTATTGGGAGACAAATGGTTTAAAGAGATAGTCACATTTGTTTCCTGAGATGTTTTGAAATAGTATTTCTACATTTGATTCTGTAAGCCTCAAAGCAGTGTCTCAATTCTATCTTAGCAATCTTTCTTCTTTAGCAAACCATGCCATGCCTTTTTGTAGACCATGAGAAGCCATGGTAGGTAAAAATCTGGTTTTCAGAAAGCTCACCTCTGGCTGGGTGCTTAGAAGATAAAAATATAGTGATGCCCCATTTATGTGCCAGTGTTCAGTAACAGCAAAAAGGTGTTCTGAAAATCAAAGCAAGGTTGATGTTTTCATCATCACCAGTAAGTTTGGAGAGGGAAAATGTAAATGCATACTCTTTTGTCAAAATAGCAGTACAAATCTGGGAGTGAAGTTTGGTTTTCCCATTGTGTGTTGGGAAGGAATGTTGCCTGCAAACCAACCTGTGGCAGAGCAAAACAGGGCCTATGAGGCTCCTACCAGAGCACATTTCACTGTGTCATGATCAGAGCAGTAAGCTAACATCCCCATTTCCTCACTCCCTCTTCAGACACAACAGTGACAGTTTTAAACGGAGCCAGTCCTGAGTCTTAGCTGTGTGACATCTTCCTCTTTAATTGTATATTTATCATAAAATAACAAAACATATAAACATTTTAAAGATTTTTTTGTATA
Source organism: Lichenostomus cassidix (assembly GCF_008360975.1). Taxonomy (NCBI): domain Eukaryota; kingdom Metazoa; phylum Chordata; class Aves; order Passeriformes; family Meliphagidae; genus Lichenostomus; species Lichenostomus cassidix. The sequence continues at coordinate 43,441,695 of NC_139483.1, read as the reverse complement.
ACTTTTTATAACTTTTAATTCATTCTATTCATCCACTTAGTCAGGAATGTCTTACTGTAAATATCAAACATTTGTTGAAATGAAGGTGCTTGATAACTCTTTCTCCAGAAGTATTCACATATCTGGTGAAATATTAAAGTTTACACTCTGTACAGGTATCTACAGTACAGTCAATAAAAATAGTTGGGTTTTATTTTCTATAAAAAAAGTATGTCATGCCTGCAGAAGGAATTAATATGTGGTGTCTCAAATGTATTTTCCTGTTGAGTTCTGGGTTTTAGCTAACTCTCATATCTAGTGATGGTACTTTTCTTTAAAGATGAAGTATTATAAGGGAAAAAACTGCTGTTGGGGCTTTTGTATTTTGGAAACAGTAGGATATTTCAAAACAAATGTATGAGAGTGCTTGAAGAACATAGAACTTCCTTTGTTTTGACACAATATTTTTGCTGGTTGTAAATTCTTATTTACCTTTGTCAATTAAGCATAACTCAGTTATCCTGTACTTCCGACTTCTATCTTAGTGAAAATATAGGACAAGGACAAGATTAAAAGGGGGTAGAATTTGTCCCTATGTTCAAAGATGCCCTGGTACCAAGTTGCTGAATGATGGGTGTGCTTTGCAAGGAGAACTACTGAGATCTAAAGGGTGGCATTTGGAGTTACAACAGGAGATTGCTGATGATCTGTGCTGGGGACTGCACATGGAATTGGACTATATGCATTGGTTTATGTTTCTTTAAATATGAATCAGCACAATATCACTCTTTGTGCATTACAATGGTTATGTATTTACTAAACACTGGTCAGCTAATTCGATGCAAATCAAAAAGCAATGACAAAGATGTCAAGGAAAACACACCTCAGCAGAACTCCTAGTGTTGATGTGTGAGCTTCTGTATAGTCTGTAGCACAAAGAGAGAAATAATACTACTGTGGACTGAGTTTTTAGACTGAGTAATTTAGGTATCACATCTCGGAGTAGGTAACACTGGATGAGAGGAAGCTTCAACAGATCCATGTCAGTGGTGTAGATGTGGCAGATTGCACAACTTCAAAGCAACCTTCAGCATTCCAGTTCCTAAAAATTAGGATTTTTTAAAAAGCTGTAGCATCATGTTTTATTTCTCTGCTAATGCTTAGTGCTAACTTCAACTGTTGTAGCTCAATGCCAACGTGCCGCAAGGGCAAAGCTCTTCCCTCAGGGAAGGGGGGCCAGCAGAAGCAGTGGCTTTACCAGCAATGGACTGGTCCCACTGTATCCCAGCTGAGGCAGACAGTGTCAAATAGGATGTGTTTTATCTAATTATTAGTATTAATTTTTTATTATTATAATAGGCTGGGACTGGTAGTCGTATCAGGCTCTGGTCGAAGAAAAGATGCTATGTAACCATGGTTCATAGTTTTTTTTGCTACAGAAACCTGTACATTCCCAGGTTTTCCAGGAAAGAAGAACAATTGCTTCGATGTTTAAACAAAAGACAAAATACTTCTTAGAGCTATTCCAGAGGTAAGTTAAATGTTTCCTTAAATGATTCCATTCAGATCTTCCAACACACAAAAAGTACTTAATGGTAAGATTATTAATGATGTTTACCAGTCTTGTAATAAGTAGCAAAACAGTGAAACTACTGAAAGTAGTAATGGCTTCCTTATGACTTAATTGGATGGTTTGGCTACCTTTCCATCTGAAGGGTGTTTGAAAACCCCAACTTGACTTGCTTTTTAACCTGCAAATAACCTTTCTCATGGTGAAAATCCAGTGTGGCTTTCTGAAGCTCAGCATCCTGACCAGTGTGTTGTTCCAGGTTGACAAATTGCTTACTCTGCAGTTATCCACTTGCACAGTTTTGTCACAACATATTAGATTTTTAACTTGCAGACATATGATTAAGAATGACAGATGATTACTAGAGGATAATGGCCCCTCCATGGCAGTGTCACAATGCATCAGTTTAACCTATGGTTAAATGCAAACTGGTATTTTTGTGTAGTATTTCATAATGTATTCTTTGGAGAATTTGCTGGGGAAGAGGAAAAAAAACAGGATGTGAAACACCTGTGGCTATAGGGAATACAGTTGTGAGAAGCCCCCTGCTTGTCCTGCCAGTAAGAACGAAATTTTACCTCCAGAACCTGAGTCCCCAGCTGGGAATCTGGCAGGAGGTTGCTCATGAACTGATTGAATCACATTCTTTGTTTAAATTCTACTCTAATTGAAGTCTGTCCTTTATCTTATAAATGGGTTTAGGATAGCCTGGCAGTAAAAGAGGTGAAAGGTCAGTATATTGCATCCTACAAGTGTACATGCTGATGAGTCTGGAGCTTTGCTTGGCAAACAAAAGACTCGGCTGGCAGTGGAATGCAGTGAGTGACCTTCCCTGCTGCGTTGTGGCCAAGCAGATGGGACTACAATAACTTAATGTGGTTTTTTTGTCCAGAAGGATTCTGGAGTTGATGAATGGGGACAAACTGCCATTCCCACAAATAAGCAGGATGCTGTGTTTCAGCTCCTTAGTCTTCCGTATTCACCAGAATCCATCTGGTTTATCATGGTGTTGCTTGCTCTAAGCAGGCAGTGTTTCCTACTCTGTGGGGTGTCGAACACACAGGAAGCACACAGAGGACCTGGGCAGTGCAGGGCCTTCAACGTGAGGAAAATGGTTGGCTGTACAGATGTTAGTGGGCCATGGCACAAGGAGCCTCTGGATCTCACCCAGTGATTTGCACAGCAGCAGTGGTGAACTCTTTCCAGGAGCTTTCCAGGGTTATAGTGAAAGGGAAAATGTTGTGGAAGGCTACTGAAGAGGAGGGTTTTAAGGCAGTGGATGCAGAAGTGTGTGAAGTTTGGGAGGTGGGGGAAGCACTTGGCAAGATGGTAGTTGTGCTGTATATTTGAGGTCTTCAGTCAGTTCAGCAGTGTGCTGCTGGGGATAGGTGAGAGACAATAAGGTGCAAAGTAACTGTTACATTGGATTTCAAAAACCTTTCCAGTCTTCCTTTCCCACTAGAACTGTACCATCCCAGGCACTTCAGGCGCTGTGGATTCCAGATCCCGTTCTTTTCGAGGTCAAAACCCAAGAGCAGGAGATTTTGTTTTTCCCATCTCTCTTCCCTGCTTTATGCAGATAATACACCTAACCACATAAGGCAGAAGAGAGTAATAGTCCATCCAGCTTCCAACCAGAGGGAGGGCATGCTGCCGAGCATAACTTCCCTCATTTCTGACACAACCTCAGATATCCTGGTGAGTCACTGCTGGCATTTCATGGTGCAGCTGCTCCCTCAAGTTGGTTCTCCCAACTAATACCCACCTGCACCACCTTTTCCAGGACTAGATCATCTAGTTATGGATTTCTGTACACATTAACTATACAGCAAGTACAGGGACCTCCTTTAATACTAAACAGCAACAAAGCACTAGTGTGATAACAAACTGCTAAACCTATTCAGCAGCTTGAATCCAGAGGTCCCTGTTGATGCATTTGTAAGCATGAGATTTTTCCCCTTGAATTGTATTGCAGGCTGTCTTATTAGTGATTAACATTTGAGAAGATGTATCTCATGTATTTTTAAGTGATTGCACTGTAATTAATAATTTATCTTTAGTGGTCTGTTGTAATTTCAAACATACACATATGGGAGATGGTAAACCACTCATTTCGTCCTCTTCTAGGCAGACTATCCTTCTAGGCTTTTGTTTCCCAAGTGACAATGCAACCATGGCACTGAGTTCTTCAAAAGTATAAGGCTGATGTGCTGCAATCAGTTTCTGTGCTTATATTGCTTGTTACTGGATTTCTATGCGACAGGCCACACTGCATTTTTATCTGACCTTAACCTGAAGAACCAATGAGGTTTGCTTTATAGGTGTTTCAGCCTAAATCCTGGCATGTCTGCTAGATTCTGTACTGTGTTACACCCTACTAATAAGTCAGAGTATAACATCTGATATGGGCTCTTGTATCTATTAAATAAAGTGTGTTTGGTCCAGGGCCAAAAACATTTAACATGATGTATCTCCTCCAGACAGATGTGTCTGTTCTCTGTCACGGCAGGAAAAACTTTCAGTAATGACAGATGTCTGTGGTCTTCATGTGCTTTACCCTGGCTTTCTGTGACACCCATCTCTCTCTGCTAGGTTTTACTGATTAACCTTATGCATCTGAGAGCCTGGACTTTGCCAGTAAAGATGTTTTTAATGTTACCCTTTTATTAAGACAGGAAGAAATTGTTTCTCTTGTGAGATTTATGTGCTCCTTGTGAAAGTTCAGTCCTCCTTGGGTGTTCCCTGGAATCCAAATTTTCAAGAATAAGTTGGCAGTACTCATATTTGTCTGTTTCTTAGTTTTCCTGCTAGATTGACTGCTTGTGAGAAATTACATTAGGGTCTGAAAACTGTAAACTGTACATTTGTTCTGAAATAGTATTTTATTACTGGTGGGGCAAGAAAATTGAGCTTCATTTTTGTTCTGTAGTGCTGTGACAAATTTATGTTCCTGCAGTTACGCAATTTTTATTTCTTTCATTTTAAGCTGGATTTTGTCTTGGCTGAAAAATCACAAAAGGAGAGTGAGTATATTCTTATATCTAAAAAAAACCCTCCTTCAAACATTGTTTTAATAAGCAACAATTGTACAATAGTTAAGAAACACACAGTAAGAGTTTTTTTCATGTATTTTTATCCCAAATATTTTTCCTTCTAGAACCACAGCTTTTATTCACATGACCCTCAGTAACCTTGGCTCCAAAAGGCAAATAAAATGACCAACATACGTGATACTATTTCTCAAGTTTATGCTAACTATATGCCTTCTTAGAAAATTCATAGAGAAATGTGGATTGTAAGGAAGCTCTGGAGCATGTCAAATTCTCAGCTCAAAGCTGGTACAATATCCATGTAAGAGCAGGTTGCTTAAAGCCTTGTTGAGTCAGCTTCTGAAATCTCCAAAGATGGACTTCAACACCGAAGTGGTTCAGTGCTGAGATGTTGTCCAGAGAGGCTGTTGCATCTCCAGGTCCAGGAGTTGCATCTCCAGGGAATTTCCTTTTATGCAACTAGTGTCCATTGCTTTTTGTTATTTCCCTGTGAACCTATGCAAAGGGTTTGGTTCTAGGTCCTTTATTTAGGTAGTAGAAGACTTACACTAAGCTTGCCTTTAGGGTTTATGTGTATGGCAAGCTGGGATAATTGGTGTTGTTTCTTTTCCTGGTCATTCTTCATGGCTCTTGGCATTTCTGCCTTGTAGAAGCCCTACTCCAACACTCAAAATAACACGTCTGTTTGCTGGTCCTGGTTTTGTTTCTTAGATCTAATGAATTCTTAAAACTGCTGCACCTCTCCCCTGAAAGCCCTAGGACTGAGAGAAGTCTCATGTGTGAGGGAAATTAATGCACCAAACTGCAACTTTAGAACTTTGGCGTGAATTTTAGAACTTCAGCGTGAACACAGGAGTCTTCCTACTGCCAAAGTGCAGCTGAAAGGCTTTTGGATACAGGAAGACAGGTGTTTTTAAAGGGAGCTTCACTGGGAAGGATGGTGTGAGACACATTAAAAAATGTTTCCTCTGGAGTTCTGCTGGGCCATAGACAGGGTCAAATTATTGAGCAGGGTATGCACCAGGTGAAATTTGGACCTTGTAGTGACTGGCTGTGCAGGAGGGGATGTGAGGGTCTCTGCCACATCTATGATGAGTAAGACCCATTCTGGATCTGCTCCTCATTCCTTTCATGTGATTCACTGAGCAGTGATGGCTACCAGTGTGGTTCAGTGTCAAATTACTCTCTGCTTACAAATACTTGGCATAAAGTGACATCAGCAGCTGCAAACTCTGTAGTGGGATGTGAAAATTTCAACATTTAGGTGGTTAAAAGCAAGGCTATTAATGCAGATATTAGGTCAGCAGCTCACCTGACTTTTCTGCAAAGATACATGTGCTGCAAATGTGGAATGGAGGCTAAGTGTTTTCTTAAAAGATCAGTAGAACAAGAAGGACCTTCATCCATATGACTGATATTATGTTGAAGTGAAGTCAGGATTAATGTTGTTGCAGGAAATGGAACCTTATGAAACACACATTAAAGATTGTAATCTCAATTACTAACAAGGCATAATATGAACAAAATAATTATTTTAATACAGCAATCTGAGATATAATAATGGGTTTGGAAAATGAAGAACTACTGCTGTATCACAGAAGGTTATGCTTTGCCAAGAGATGAGATCTCTTATATTCCGTGTCTATCTGTACTTCGGTTTCTGCAATCGTTCTACTCTGGGTTGCCATTGGTCTCATTAAATGTTTTAAAGACAGTCAGTCATGAGATACCAAAACATTCAGCAGCAAAATACTTCTGAGTGCAGTATACTTTCAGGCAAGTCTCGGAATTTATTCTTTATTGCCAATATATACCCTTAAGTTGCAAAACACAAGCAAAGTTTTAAACTTTAAGTATTGTATTAGTGTAATCAGCTAAATAGCCATCTAACTACAGTTTAATATCCTCACGTTAGACACAATATTGCTCATGGCTCAGGTACAATTTTCTTAACACAAAATTGCCTGGTATCACTTAAGTTACAATAATTTCTGATTCAGCATTTCAGGTGGTTAGGTAAGTTACTAATTCCAAAGGGAGAGCCTTCAAGTACAGTTTTCTCTGTTTGTTTTCATGATTTGAGAAGCTTCCCAGAGTTGTGCAAGAGAACAATGTTTTATTCTTTGTATCTTGGATCACTGTGCTGCCTTGAACTCCCAAGATGCATCCAGCTGCAGCTGCCTCAAATGGAAAATAGATTGGGCATCAGAGAAGGTTTGGGGTTTTCTTAGGCTGTTTGTATTTGGATCCCACGACTCTATTACTTTGCTGTGTAGTCTCCTTACAGCACTCAAATGGCTGTAATTCTAGTGTTTTATAGAAGGAAAAAAAGTTAAATTGAAGTTATTCTGTAGAAAATATGAGTTACTTTGAATTAATCTCATTGCCAGGCAGCTGTTGAATGGTTTCAAGTGTGCTAAAAGTTACAAGCTCCAGATGTGTAGGAGAGACTACATGCAACCTGACTGACATCAGTGAAAACAGCTTGCAGTGGGTGCTCTGATTTGTAATACTGTTATAGAATAAGAGTCTACTTTGTGCTTCTATGTGCAATATCACTGAAGAAAAACTCAGAGTGCTCTCTTAAATTACAGCTAAACAGCCCTGAAATCATGAGTTTCATCACTGACTTGACTTCCTTCACATATGGCATAGGTAGCTCTAAACACCTCTCAACACTAGAGCTGAAAAAAAGGTACCAAATGCATTTTTTGAAATTCAATTTTAAATCACTCCATCCCCCATTTTGACAGTAGTGAGGGGGATTTGTTGTTTTTCCACCATGAAACCACACTTTGAGACTTGCCGTGCAAACAGCAAAACGTGAGTTTGAGTCGCATTTTCTCATAATTTTACTGCAATTTTCTACATAGCTGAATTTTAATGCTCCTTTTCTATTACTTCTCTCTTTTGCCTGTCTTGCTAAATGAAGTCTTTGAAATGTATTAATTCAGCAGGTAAAGAGTTAATGTGCCCTGGTTTTCTTGCTAGTGAATGACTGAGGCCCCCTGGTGCCTCGTTTATTAGCAGATCTGAGAAGAGATTGAAGCATTGCAGTTTTGTTTGTCTTTGGTTTGTTTAGGGTAAAAACAGGAGTAAAGGCAAAAGAGAGAATGCACCCTTCCAATACACGTTCGAGCCTGGACCCCAATATCTTTCTCATACCCTTTCTTTTTCTTGCAGCTTTCCTCTCAACACTATGGCTCTGCAGTAGCTTTCAAATGAGAGGTAAAACACCACAACACCAAACTGCACAACACACACAGGAAGGGTTTCATTTTAATTCAGACTGATTTTCATGATCCTTTGATGCTTCCTAAGTTGGACAGTGGTGCTGGATTTTGCCCTCTGGACTTTTCATTACTGTCCTTTTTGTTCTCCCCTTTACTTTTCTAAAAGATATTTTGCATTGCTTCAAGCTTGGCTCGCATTTCCTTGATTGCAGTTGAAGTGCTCTGTAGTTCGTTGCTTCTGTTTATGCAAGAATCCTCATCAAAGACTTCATCATTTCCCATTTAAAAGACCATACAGAGATCAAAAGTAAGACTTGAAAAGCCAAATGTCCCTTGAAAATAGCTTACCCAAAATATTAGCAAAAGCTGTAAGAGCAAGAATTCTGCAATTCTTGATTAATGCAGCTGTGGTTACAGCTCAGGTAACTGGACACCATCTAGTGGCAGAAGATCAAAAATAATCTGATTACAATCATGTTGATCATTTCTCTGGGGGTTATTCAAATGCTCACAGTGCTCAGCTTCTTAGTGAGGATCCTTTTGTGTTCACAAATGAAAAATTTACTTTTTGTACTGACTCACAAACTCAGGAAATTAAATGTCAACTTCTTATCAAATAATCTGTTAGTAATTTGCAGCCCTCAAGAGGGTTTTTATAATTTGAAATTATTTTCTAATGCATGTGATCAATCAATATCTTTTTTAGGAGTGGTCTGATGTGTGGAATTCAGTAATGCATTTAAAACCAGTTGGTTCCTAAGTGTGCATGAAATTTTTGTTGGGGTTTGGGTTTGGTGTTTTGTGTTTTTGCTTTTGTCTGCTCTGATTTAAAAGCATGAAGTATTTGAGCGCAGTATTTAGAACAACTTTGCAAGGAAAGTACTTCTTAGCATTTGCAACACATGTTTTCCTAGTATTTGGTTAAAACTTCATATTTTAGTTCTGAGGTTATTGGAGAGTGCAGTGTCTTAAAAATGCAATAGACAATTCAGTGTTTGCTTTGGATATTGTTTTTGCAAACAAACATTTGTTAAAGGCTTTAGTGCCATTTGCCCATTTTTTTGTAAACAAGATATTACTTTTGTTTTTTCTTTGCTTATACACTGCAAATAAGATATTGAGTAACTAATTTTCTGTTGGCTAGCACAGCATGATGGATGAGTTGTGGAGGTTCTTGGCTGATAGTGTAGATTTCTTGTCTTGCTCTCTGCTTAGCATAACAAAGTCAATTTTAAAATTTTTTTTAATTAAAAAAAAAGAACAAATCTCAGCCTTAGTTATTCAGTTTTGTATTGCTAGTAGTTACTAAGGCCAAGAACCGTACTAGATACTTTCTTTTCTTGAGGTCTGCAAGGTCTCAGGGATGTCAATGATGAATATTTGTCAAAATATGCTAAAACTGAAGAATAGTAAAATTGAAACTCATCCCTTTCCTCTCTAAAATGCATGTTTCTTTCAAGCACAGGATGGTGATACAAAGTCTATGCCTTTCTCACTGGACATGTCTCCCAACAGAAATAGATGTCACCTGTTAGCAATGTATTTCGATTGCTTTACTTCACTGTATGACAATCCTTTACTCTTCAACAGCTAAGTGAAAGGCAAGGTTACTGTTTGGAAGCCCAAAGGTCTTAAATTGGCATTTAATATCAGAACTGCTGAGAACAAAAAAGAGCTGTCCCAAAGAGCAGACCAGCTAATTTACAGTATCCAAACAAGGAAGTGCAATTTAAGAACTGTGAACTCCAGTCCAAATTCCATGAAGAGGGGCTGAAATTTGAAACTTCGCAGCTGGATCTCATTCTCTTTTATGAAAAGACCCTTATCTTTTACCAGACCTCTAGGCTATGCACAGAAAACTTGGGACATGAACCTCTGTCTTGAAGTAAATGTGTTAGGCAGGTTCTGCACACAAAAGCAGAAGAAATGAGAACTCTTGCATAAACAATTATGTATGAGAAATCGCAGTAGATGGAGTCCTGCTTTATCCAGTGCCTCTAATGAACCACATGTAAAGTTGAGATTATGTAACTAGTGAAGTAAATTTAAAACATTTATTTAGTATAGCTCCAGCATAACTTTATGTTAAAAAAACCAACCCAAACCTTAAAATATAGCTTCTACTTTCCTTTATACAGGAAACACAACTAGTTTAATCAGTCCCATTAGCACTAGGAAAAAAATATCCACAGCATCAAGTGTTAAACATCCCAGTGGTGCTACGATGCTCCCTTACTTTTTCCTGAGAGGCACCTGTGAAAGCCCATCCTCAGCCAGTCCTTGTGGGACTGCCCAGGGGCACCCAGACTTACTGCTAGCACTTTGAATGGCCTTTTCTACATTCTTAGGAAATATCAATACAACAGCAGTCTTACACAGCTGCAGGTTTTCACACACCCAGCAACAACCATCTCTCTCCAGCCCAACATCAGGAAGCTTGCCCCAAACCTATCCTCCTTTCATAGTCTTGCTGGCAGCTGCTTGTTTTTGTGCAGCTCTAGCAAGTTGTTTTTGATGCTTTCCTTGGCTGAGGAGCTCAATGAACAAACTGATCTGATACAGAGATTAAATCGCTGACAATCCCTGTTCTTTGAAAGAACTTGGATTTGTGGGAAGCTGTGATTTATTAGAGCAAACAGCTCTGGGGAAACAGTTTTAAGGCACAGGTGCGAAAAATTCAATTTAATTCAATTACGAATTAAAACCAGCTGCTCTGATTTTGGGAGTATTTATCATCTACTGAGCAGAAGTTGTTAGAGAGGGAAAAGGTTTGGTGGTTAGTGCCTGTTAGAGTGAGAGGTCTGGGGGTTATTGTGTGGTTTAAAGTTTTGTGGCATTGTTCGGGGATTGGATAAAGATCTGTCTGATTCCTCTGCTTTGCTCTGTGGTCTTCTGTGGGTGCATTTGATGCTGGAATAGTGTACAGAATTACAAGCTGTGCTTGGTAAAACTTTTACAGGCCTGTGAAGAAATAATTGGTAGTTTCAGAAATATTATGTGTCTTAGTTCTCGTGAAAGTCAAGTGTTGCATGAGAGACTGCTGAGCATCCCATGTTCAAAGCTTGAGCACAAAGCTTTGCGCTCAGACCTTTTCTGTTGGTAGTTTTGTGACAAGACAACATGACTTGCTCATTTCTTTTGCTTTAAAATTGGGAAAATAGTGGCTTCTCACCCCATGGCTTTACTGTCAGGATCAACTTTAGACCATGAGTATGAGAAGGGTTGCAGAATTGCTTTTTGTCAGAACTGAGGCAGATGCAGTCTTAGTCACTCTAATGTGAGGAGGTAAAGGAGGAGAAAGGCTCTCTGGATATGCCCATGATGGCTGCTCCACTGGCAGCAACAGTCACAAGCTACAGCTCTACTGCCTGCTCAGTAAGTCTGTCTGTTCCACACTTAGACACAAAAGACTTCTGAATGAACAAGATGTCACACAGATTTTAGGGTTACGTCCAGATTCTTGAAGATGGAGGAGTAGGTGATAGAAAATCTTTGGGCCCTTGTGCATTTTAAACAAATGGAACTCTTCACAGCCCTTCTCTAAATGAAAGATAGGGAAATCTCTGCTGCCTAGAAAAAGGTTATCAAACTTAAGGCAATGAGGAGCTTTGTCTGATGTGATTTGATTTAAATTCCAGCCCATGTGTATATGCATGTGAGATAAAACAAATACATCAGAAAAATTACAGCATCATCCATGGAGGGTTACATGCTTCAACAAGATGTGTGATAGGTAGGTGAGCCCAAACAGCATGCTGGAGCTGGGCCAGATGAACAGAAACAGGGTAAAAATTGTGTCCATAGCCTTCAATGCCTAGCTCTTTTATTGGGTTAGAGTCAGCAGGATGCGTTAGGGAAGGACATGATTTTAAAGTGTACCAGTGGTGTGGTTAGTAACTTGCAAGAGGAAGGTTTTTCTGAAGTAACAGGGGAGGCAGTGTAAAAGCACAGGAAGAGAAGTAGAAAGTCAGCCTTTTGCCTGTAAAAGTTTTTGAAACAAGGACAAAAAATACATAGTAGAGAAAACAGGAAGTTTTAGAAATACATTGCATAAATGTAAGTGTCCTATACTTCACTACAATCCCCAGCTAGTGGGCTGTGATCCTTGGATGATGAAAATCTGCTAAGTTGCAAAATCAGATGAAACAAAATGTTAAGAACTTTTGTAAAAAATTCTCTACTTTTCTTCTAAAGAATGTTGAGGTTAGATAGAGTTCTGCACTATTGCATATTTTCACCACATATTTTAGCTGGTGGGATGATTAACATTTTTGTAATTTCAATTTTAAAATCTGATGACTAGCAAATAAAAAGCAAAGAGGGTTAATTTTAGTCAGAAAGGAAATATTTAAGGTCAGTACTCATATGCCTCATCTCAGCATCAAATATGAATGCAGTGCAATGGCATATATGCACTGATAAATCACAGAGCAGAATCTGATCTTGTATTTTGTCCTATTGCAACACTTGTTTTTTGTGCAACGTTCTTCACCTCTGTATTTTGGGGAGTGTTTTCAGGCACCCGCTGTTCTCTGGTTTCTCAGCCAGCACAGCATCAGAGCAAAACATAGCATTCTCAAATCTTCAAAAATGTGTAATGGTTAAAATGTTACAGTGTCTTTAGCTTAATACGTTATCCACACCTTCTAGTGCCGGCCCTGAAAATGAGTAGAGATAGAACTTCTTTGCTGGTGGTGTGTTAGATAATGAGCCCTTCTTCAGCTGAAGGCATTCCCTATTGTCTGCTTTTTCCTTCAGGTTCTACTGAGGCAGTACTTTCAGGTCTCTCCCCAGCCACAGATTTGGCCCTGTCTGCTGCAGCAGGGACTGATGGTTTGGGCAGAGCTTCCCGTGGGACAGCCAGCCAGTTGGGGGAAAAAGCAAGGGTGAGAATCGATGCTGCTGTTCACGGTGGCCTAGGGAAACACCACTGTCAGCAAGAAGGGAGCAGCCCGAAGGTGCTACAGGAGCCATACCTGGCTACATGCACAAGCAATGCCTTTTTTCCAGACTTCACCCAGAAACCGTGAGATAAAGTTTAGGAGCCTGAGAACCCAGCAAGCTGTAGGGAATTAGTCCCACGGCAGTCTGTGTGAGAGCAGTACATACCGCTAGGTGGTAGCCTATGGACACAGAATGCCTTTTCCACAGCTCTGAGATTCTCAAACCTGAAGCGGGGGCAGCCGGGGAGAGCTTGGAGCAGGGAGGGGCTGGGCAGGGTTTGCACCCGCAGAACTCCTGCTGTGATCCCTTCACTACACAGGAATGTAACTTGCACGTTCCCTGCAGAATCTGTGTGGATTGTGAATTTGAATGATAACAGCAGGAAGTACAGAGGGTTCAGAAAGTAAAATGTTAGTAGAATATGGAACAAAAACAGAGGAACAGCCAGCTCTGGTAGTAGAACCCTTGTCTTCCCATTACTAACAAAAGAGCAGCAGAAAACAAACAGAGACATGCCATAATCTGGCCAAAAATGGTGAAGAGGTACCCGTTGGGATGGCATTGTCCCAAAAAGACTTTCTGGGTGATTGAAAAACAGCTGTTCTAAGGAAGCTGCTATCATTTCTTTAATCTGTCTTAGAGCTTTCAGCAGCTATCATGCTACTGAGATGACTCTGCATTAAGGCATCTAGGCCCTATGCAATCTTTAGTTTACGGGTCCCTGGACAGTGCTATGCTTCACACAGCTTTTCACAGCTAATCTCCTGAAAAGCTGAATTGAAATAGAGTTAAGTTCATTTCTATCAGTAATATATATTGCAGCAATTGTTGTTAGTTTTTGTGAACAAAAGTTATTATGAATGAACACTATGAATGGTTATGAAGGACATTATGAATGAAACTTAACATTGGCAATCTGAGAGACTCAGACAGGCAGAGAGGAGCTCAGACTGGTGAAATAACCTTTGTTCTGCTCTGTACCAGCAACTGCCAGCAGTAATACTGAGGATAGTTAGTGATCCTTTCATTACCTAGCTCCTTATGGAAACAAAGTTCCAACAAAGCAACCTGTTATGAAAATGCTGATTCCAGTAAATGCGCAACAAACCCCAAAATGTTGATTTTTTTTTTTCTCCTAGAACACTCCCCTGCATGTCAGTCAGTCCATCTTCCTGGCAGCCCATTGGGACCAGCTGCCACATCAGGCTGTCTGTATCCTGGTTTACCAACATGTCCCACAGCCTTGGCAGGGCATGGAGTACCTGCCCACTGGCCAGTCAGGCCACAGTGGAGCCATTGGAATGGAGAAGGTTCACATCTGTGATGCATCTGATCTCACTGAAACTCTGCAAAAGATATTTTTCACATGTTTAACCCCCTATTGTTTGTTCCAGTCATGGGGAAAAAAAAAAAATCCCAAATCTTCCTTAGGAGAGGGATTGAGGTGTCCGTTCAGGATTGACCACTGTGCTTATTAGGAAGCTGTTGCAATGAATAATGTCCCACCTTAAAGCACCTTGGCCTTTCAAGTCTCCCAAGATTTTCATCCACCTTCCTTTATCAAGCAGGGATTATAAGGCTGTTGATGGTACTGAGCCAATTGAATGGCAATGTAGTTAAGAAAAAAAAATTAAATTGAAAACATCTCCTTCTTCTGGAGCGTCATCAATGGTCCTTGAGCCAGGGCTTCAATAACTCTGAGGTGGCTGACCTAGTTGTTTTTCCACTCCAGGGTTCCAGAGAGAGGTTACAAATTCTGGGTGCAGTGATTTAAAAGATCTTTCTCATTGAGTAGTTCTGGGCATTACAACATGCCTTATTAATTAATGAATAAATTAACCCCTTTGTGTTTTGTATTATAGCCACAAAATAATGAGAGTAATTACCAACATCTTGCAAAATAGTAATGGAAGGTTTAACTACAATAATAGGATCATATAAATATTTGGAAATAAGGGATGATACAAATTGAGAAAATTAGAGATAATTTGGTCTCAACACTACCATGCCATTCAATTTCTTTCTATGCAAAAGGCTTTTCATATATGGCACTTTGAAATATCAATATTTTTAAGCCAATAACTGAATTAAGTGTGCATTTCTTGGCTAAATACTGCACAGAGTTTAGCAAATTTGATATAGTGTTTAGCAATTGTCTGGGAGCTTATTGGGTGGAGAAATCTTCTAGAACTGAGTCCAGTTGTCTGCCATCATGGGCAGCCTTGTCCTATTATCCTTTTAAAGGATTTATCAAGCTTCATCTTAAAGCTGATTAGGCCTTTTCCAGTCACTGTTCCTGACTGGAAGTCTGTACCAGAGCATCACTTTATTGAACACTTATTGATACAGAAATAATTCCCAAACTCCAGTCCTAAATTTATATGTGGCTGGTTCACAGCCACATCTTCTTATGCCAACATTATGCCATTGCTTAAACCTTTCTTTCCCCCTCTTCATGTTTCTTTCCAGTGTTTTTTCAAAAAGTGGTCATGTGCCCTCACAGGCTTTTTTAAATGAAACAAGCTTAGCTGGTTTAGTCTCCTCTTATAGGATGGTTTTGCATCCCCAGCATCTTTCTCTGCATTTCTTCCAACATGAATTAGGCTTTTTTCAAACATGGGGACCCACGATGCTGTGCTTTGTTCTGAAAAAGCCTCATCCAGGCAGTGCCTTACAGCAGGGCACTCATTCCCAGGGTTTTTCTGTCAGAGTGCTGCACTGCGTACAAGTTTTTGGCACCTAGTCCCATCATCCATCATCACAGGCTTGCCCAGCTCAGTTGAGTATCCTATGTCTTTATATCCCTTCTGCTGAGAAAGCAAACTGCAGGGAAAAAAGAAAAGAAAAAAAAAAAAACTGGGACAAAAAGGGAAATACAGCTTCAAGGAGGATCTTCTCTTAAACAGGACACGTCAGACAATCCTTTGAGCAGTTTGAGTGCGGACTATAATTTCTGAATTGGTCAAGCCATAATAAGAGTGTGTTTTTTCCATGATTAAATCTTTCCATATCCCTGCTCTATAAATACAGTGGTAAAATACAGGTGCAGCCAATGCTATATATTTGATAGGACTTGGACTTCTTCCAGTTTGGCCAGATAATGTCTGATGCCAATGTTTTCGCAGGTAATTTTGAGGCATGTGGATTCGTAAGTAGTAAAAAATGTAACAGAGGGTCCCAGATACTTGCTACACAGTGCAGAATGACATTTTTGTTCCAGAATATTTTTAAATTAGAAAATTTTAGGCCTATTAACATTACTTAAAGGAGAAAGCCAGATCTGAGTTGTGTCCAAACCTGCTCTAACTAGCGACCTTCCTGGAACTGGGAAAACGCCTTTCTGTATTTGCTGGATTCTCAGTTTGTGACAAAAGGGAAGTAGAGTGGATTTCTCATCCATGAACAGTGTTTGAAAGGACACCATAAGTTCTTGTGTTAGAAATGCCCTAGGGGTAGATACAGCTACTGCTTTATTGAACTTAATTCTCGTTTTTCCTATTCCAGTTAACATCAGTTGATTTCTTTGGAGTAACTTCTCACTTACACTGGTACACGGTCAGAATATAGAGATATGGAAAGGACTTCAGAAAGTGTTTGTACAAAACAAAAAGCAAATAGTGTATTTTGTTCAGTTCCATGGTTTTCCAAGGTAATGTGGCTCAGTCCAAGGCAACCATAGTAAAAGGTGGTATCCATAGTCATTTTAGTCCTTGAGTCTATTTTCTTTTCTATTTATGTATCATGTTCTAGATTTGCTGGATTTCTGTCTTGAATTGTTTTGTTACTGTGTAAAAGTCAACATAGTGTTAAAAAGATAAAACTGTCCAGATGCTGAAGCTTATGACAGCTAAATAGATCAGCTTGATTATTTTTTTAATAACTATTGAGCCAGTAAATCTGTTCGGCTGCCTTGCTCTGCTGAATAAGGACTGCTTTGCTTTTGTGTGACTGTACTGCCTAAAAGGCAAGCTGTACAGGGGACAGGTGTGTTGCTGCATCTTCCTCTGACACATTTTCAGGAAAGTCTATACAAGGAAGGCTTTCACAGGACAACTGACAAACTAAGAGAAACATTGTTAGCCTGGGAAAAATCACATAATCCCTATTCCCTTTCTTATTTTTTGTCACATATTTATTATGAATTATAATTTTTATTTAACCCTCACTATCTGGTACAAGAAAATGAAGAGTGCAAGTTTTTCTCGCAACCCTATTTTTCAGCAGGCTGCACCTAGTGAGAGATGTTACTGCCTCAGCATGTTGCAAACCACATGAAGACAAGCAGTTTCACACAACACTTTCTCACCCACCAAGAAGAAGGGATTTCTTGAGTATGAGGCATATAAAGAACCACTAATCCAGAAAGATTCTGCTGCAAATCCCAGAGTTTAGTTTCAGGATTAGGTATTCTGCTTGTGATTTTGACTTTGTTTTCCATCTCACTGATTTCTGAAGTCCTTTTGCTTTTTCCCACCTGTAGCCTCTCACTCTTCCTCCTGGAATGAGAAAGTAAGAACATACATTGTATTTATTATAGGAGGGAAGAGCTTAATGCTCAGGATTGCCATGGAGCCTCTACTGTTGCTAATGCTGGGACAGACACCTCAATTGCCATACATAAGGCTCATGTCCAGTACTTAATGAATAAAAGGATTTGATCACTTAAAGATCTTGATTAAATCACAAGCAGACTCAGGCTTTAAAGATTTATAAATGTAATATAAGTAAGACTTTTCAGACAGGACAAGTTCTAGTCATAAACTTTTGGGCCATAAATTTTAGGCAAATAGTGTTTTTAATCTATGGAGTGCAGAACATGAGCATTGTCCTTAATACAACCTCATTCCTGTTTTTCTGGCTTTATACATTTAAATTTTATGTTTCTCACCTCATTGAGTTCTGCTGAACGATAAGCACTGGAGTGTTTGGGGTTTTTTTATGCAAGTCTGAGAGTAATTCAGGGCTTGGGGAGGGGCTTTTGCTTGTCTCTTTTTCTTGTACCTAAAGTGAGAGAAGAGGTCCTAACAACTGCATGTGCTGATGAGGGACTGGAGATAAAATTAGCATGTATTTTAAAATACACTTTTTACCTGAAAGTAATTTGGAAACTGAATGTCTTGTCAGGGCTTGCCCTTCACTGCTTTATTTTCAGAATTAGTGGAAAATACCAAACCATGTCATTTAGGCTGACAGTTCTTCTGTTTCCTCAACTGGAGATAATGAAACAGTGGCAGATGTTTATAAAGCCTCTTCTGCAAGCTCGTTATGATATATGCAATAATTAGCTCTCCTGGGAATGTATTTCCCAGCAGCCTGAACAAATGACTCACACTGGCTTCAGTGGAAGCTCCATGCAGGGAGCAGGGTGCCCTTATATAACTGTGAGAAAGAAAAACGCTGTCATCTCTGCTTAGAGAAGACAAGTTAAATCTATAGATACAGCTGACTATTTTTGTCATCCTCTCATTTTACTCACTGCCACTGTCTCGCCTTATTGTTCTTTCAGACATTCTTTCCTCCCACCTCTCCTGTGGTGTTTGATTTACTCAGGCGCTGTGACCCATGTTTTTCCTTTTAGGCACATCATCCCCACTGATGGTAACATCACTCGAGATGCACCACTGATTCCTCTACCTCTAAGAGAGTCCTCTTGTCTCCTAAAGTACTCTCAGCAAAAGGCAGCAGTTCAGAGTTTTATCGTTCTCTCGTGTGCTCCTGCTATACACGGCTGCAGCTGTGATAGTTTCAGCAGACCAAATCCTGGCATATGCTGGTGTGAGAGAGCTGACTGCTGCTTTGTGTTTTGTTTAGGCTTTAGCTGTCGTGTTTGCACAGTGCAGTTCGTGAGCCTGACATTTTGTGCATTGTATAAGCTACAGATGAGTCACAGAGGCAAAGATTCATGGGAATCTTTCCAGTAACTTCAATAGGCTTTGACTCAAGCCTCTAGCACCCTCGACTGAAACAGATGGTGTGTCTGCAGGAAAGCAGGCAGCCTGATGGACATCGTTTAGGGCTGTATGATGTCATTGGCACCAATTTACATCAGCTGTGAGTGAAACCGTAATTCACATACATGCAAAGCCTCTCCTAAGTGTTGCCATACTGAGTGCAGCTCTGTTCCCCCTTTATTCCACTGTTCCACCCCTCACAGTGGGGAGCAGCAATAGATAGATGTGGGATAACTCATTTCTATTACAATCTTCTCTCTTACACATTAGGAACAGGGACTGGTTTAGTTCCTAAATCATGGGGGCCTTTTGACCTTTTCAGCTTTTAGCATTTAGTTTTTAAAAATTCAACTCGGTGGAGATGAAACGCTTTACTAGAAATTTGCTATCTGTCATCTCTATGGTGAAGAATGGAAATGCTAATGTTGATTCCAAAGGTAGTACAGTAAAAATCTGTTAACCCATGACACAACCTTTCTGAACCCATCCAGTGATACAGGGAAGCAGCCAAAAATGTATGCCGGGGGGTACTGGGAAACACTTAAACGTTGTGGAAGTACCACCAGCTATTCGCTGTCTGTACAGAAACAAAATTACTCTTGTTGTGAAGTTCCCATCCTGAGAGCTTCCAGAAGGTAAATCCCACAGCACTCCTGTACCTCTGAATCCTGTGGGAAGGGTACATGCTGTAGAGACCTGTATCTCTAGGCAGGGTACAGATACAGTCGCTGACTGTCTTTGAAGGGACTTGTAATGATCACTGCCTTTTTGCTGTCTTACTCGAATTGTTTTTTATTTTACAGTAAAATTATGGAAACGGTAAAAAATTTCAACTACTTCTTAGTCTGGATAGTTGAGCGTTTTCCTTGTTCTGGCTTTGTCTGTTAGAGCTACTGAACCCAGGCCAATGTGATAGCAAATTCTCAGGAAGAAAAAAATTCCTACAAGCTGGGAGGGATCAGAAAGCTCTTCTGTTCTGCCTTCTAAACTTCAGTGGTGTTTTAGGTAATTTAATGAGCTTGTAATTTGCAGTGAGAATGAAACTGGGGAACTTTCAGTACAAAAAACCTGAGCAGCTATAGATCAAGATGTAGAATGCAAGACTGAAAATTCGAATCTCTATGTTTCAAAAAGTGAATGGAGGTATCAAAGTGAGCACTAACAAGCAATTTCTAGATGAACAAAATGCTCATTTGCAATCAACTGCTTTCACATTGTTTCATTTCTTCTTAAAAAATCATTTGCATGGGGACCTCCCTCATTGCTCACACTCCAACAGGCTCATGTTTCAATTTTCCTCCTGAGGCAAAGGATGGAGGAAAATCCTTCTCATGGAGAGTGCAAACTTAATCTTGAAATCAACAAAGGCTCCATGACTCATAAGCTCTCTCCTCAGGTCATGTCAGCCACTGCCAACAGCTTCCTCTGTTTACAGGCTGCTCCACTGCAGCTAGGAGTGTGGACTGTTCATGTCGCTGCTCATTGTCATGCTGCTGATGAGAAGAGAGAGATAACTATGTATGTCTCTAATTAACTATGAGAAGTAAAGAAAAAAAATTCAGGAATTAAGTCACCACTGTCTTTAAAAGAGAAATCTTCAGAGTTTCAGACATCCTTCAAATTTTTAAATGAAAACAGATAATATTTACTTTGTACTGTCCCAAATAGTAATAGAATGCTTATTATTTTAAGGGAGGAAAACAGTTATTTTTTTTTATTGGCTTTGGATGACTTTTACTAATTAAACTATTCATAATTTGAGTTTGTAGCAGGTATCACATATTTTAGAATTGATTTTTCTTGGAGAAAACAATGATATTGAACAGAAAACATTGGTTTTGCACAATACATAAAGTATGTCTGTCTGCATATATGCTGTCAGATATACATGTAATTATGATGTACTGGATCACAGGGTTCTTTCCTTCATCCATGTATGTCATTACAAATTTGGCTTAGTACCTTATGGAAAAACTTCCTCCTTGAGTAGTATTGTGTATTGCCAGCACCCGAAGCTTTAGGAATTTTGATACATTGCCTCAAATCTGGTTTATTGCTTCAGATCTAAAAATTTACATTTCCTATGATAATGATCTGAAACCTCAATTTAAAAAGTGCATGCCAATCTACTTGCAGATGGTGAGGAGATCTCCCTGGTGGTATACACAGTTTATGGGGCAAAGAGAGGAAGGAAAGAATTACTATTTGTGAACTCACATGTTTTCAGTTAAGAAGTGGTCTTGGGGGATTTCTCCAGCAACAAGCATCTTACATCAAGGCACAAATTGCCTATAGTGGTAGAAGTTGGCTATCTATGTGTTCTCTGTTTCTGCTTTAGAGTATAAGACCATTCCTTCTGCTTCCTCTTGTGGCTGAAAACAAGCTGGCTCACAGAGAACTCCAACTATGTCTCACAAGCTGGCTCCAACTCTGCATGCCCATTACTAGAGAGAAAAAATTAAAAAGGAGAGGGCTGTTATCCCCTTCTTGCTGTTCAGTGACACAAAACGAGTTTGTGGTCAGCATGCAGATGTGCACACCACAGAAACATTATGGCCAGAAGAAAATTACGCAGTCAACTCTACTGAGCTGGAGGGACCTTGTTGCTCTGTATGAAAAACACACAAAAACGTCATTTTTTCCTTGCTGGGAAGGATTTATTCAACATCTAAGCAGTAATTTAGATGCAGTGACTACATGAAGCAGTAACTTAATTACTGCTTCTCAATTTGGACACCCTTGTTTAAGACCAGACAAATAATGGCCTGTTTAGTCTCTGAACTGCCTAGAGCCATCAGACTTCCTCTCCAGTCTGGGGTTATATTTACAGGTATAACATGTCCCACCTGTGAAAGCAAACTCTTCTGAGCATTTCAAGGCTTTGTTCATACTTTTTCAGCATTTGAAATTTTTTTGTTTGTGTTGTAATGTATGGTTGAGAGCTTGAAGAAGCTTTCCCTTTAATATGCTCATGGCCTCTGTGTGCTTCCACCAGAATAGAAAAACACTGATTTCTAATGGCCTCACATTTGTCTGGTTGAAAAGAAGCACAAGGCAACTCTTAGGATCTGGTGGTGGATCTCATACATATTGAGTCAGTCTGTATGATGATTTCAAGTGCTGTTCACTGGAGTCGTGCATAGAAACTATTCATTTTAGATGCAGGCCAAATTTTCCTAATGCATGTCAAGTTATATATGGTGCCATGGGTCATACATCATGATACTTTCCTCTTTTGCATCAATATGTATGATCTTTTTTGTTTCAGTACATCTTGCAAAACAATTCTTCTATAAAGCAGGAGTATAAAGCTGCAGCCACTTCATACATTACAGAATTTGACTGATTGGTGGAATCAGATTATTATTCTACTTCCTTAAATATTCTATGTAACTCCATTAATAGCAATCAGTCCATGTCCAATAGTTTAACAGCATTACCCACCATGTGTATTTAGCCTTTTTTTTTTTCCCTAAGGCATTCCTAATTTCATTTAACAGTGCTCAGGCTGCTAGGCATAACACATTTAATAGTATCATCTGTTATGCAATGTCTAAAACCCAAAGAGTTAGTAGTCCACAGTAAATAAAAATGGAGTCCAAAGCCTGTGGATAAAGCAATGCTTTCTATTGAATACAGGAAGAGAAGGAAGAAATCTTACGCTTCAATAAAATAGGTGTACTCCCCACAATGTACTTCATGCTAAAGAATGAAAGCTCAGAGAGAGCACTGCAGTGCTTCCTTCCATCACAGCACTAATCTGAATAAACTGCTATCCAAGAGGATTCATCTTGAGTTAGCTTGTCAAGTGTGAGTGTCAACACAGACTCCAGAGCTGCACAGATGTACACTGCAGAGCAGCTAAGTCGTACCCTCATGTTACAAACACGTGATGACAAATCTGCCTTAAAATATTCCTCTCTCTTTCTCCCTGCTGCAGCTGATACAACTGTTTGTGTGACTGGACTCTGAACTGTGTCTGAGAGAACTTGTACTGGTGACAGTGTCACCTTCTGCAGGTGAGGAAAGGATGACTGTCTGGGTGCAGGAAACCTCTTCAGCTGGATCTTTTGGTGATGGAGTAGTATCACAGAACCACTGCCTGCTAGGTCAGTGACGACAAGCCTGGGAACTCACAGATAGTTGCAAGAGGAGCTGCTATACGCTGTGCTGTTGGGCTGTTCCTGTACTGCTTGGAAGACCATTCCAAGCACATCTGTATCTTTGCTTATCACTGGCCCTTCTGAACTGTACTCCCTCTCTTCCACCTTCTTTTGTGAAATCCCAGGATAAGCCATCTTGTGTTCCTCTCTAGGGCTGACCATCTTTTTACCAACCATGGCTCCAGGAAGTTCATCAGTTATGAGACTTTTCCTCTGGGGCTGACGGCAGCAGGCAAACACACTGACTCACATTTGATCAACTCCTGCTCTCTGCAGAGACTGTCTGAATCAGTCAAGTGAAATGAAGTGAGTGACTTTCTATTTAGCTGGTGTACCGAAGAGCAGAATTGTGTACATGCTGGGCTTAAAGGCACAATTCACAGTCAAAGGTCTTCCTATCTCATCAACAGTTTTCTAGAAACCTGGTTGACAAAATCTTGTGCTCACTCTTTCCTCCTTACTCTCTTTTCTCCTCTATACAGTGCAACAGCAATCCCAATGGGAGATTGCACCATTACAGGCTTGCATATCTGGAGTAGGTGTTAAATTTTTGCATCATTCATTCAAAACTGCTCTGTGATTGTCTTTCTTTTTTCCCCTCCACTGAAATACTATGGATTTTATTTATCCTTGCTAGCCGAAATATTAAAAATTCACTGTAATGAGGGTTTAAGGAACAGAAAAGATCACACTTTGTCTCTCTTACTGACTGGGTTTCCTCTCAGTATCTTAGCAGGGTCTTTGTCTTCAGTTCGGCTTTATTCATCCTCCTAAGGACCACAGTTAGGAGTTCATTCCAAGCTGCTGTTGGCCAGGTCTGGATTCAAACCTTTGGGGGTTTTGACTTGGATACAAGATTAACTGCCTGCCTGAGAAACTTCTGTGGGCTCACTGGCTACCATGGCCTCAGATTACCCAGGCAGGGTTCATATATTATTAAACAGATAAACTGTGAAATTTCAAATATTAAGGCACAGCATGACTTGTCAGTGCACCTGCCTGTGCACATACATCTAACAATCCTAAGCCATCTTCACTGGCAAGAAGTTACTGGGCACAATCAGAAGCCAATTTCTTGGGAAAATAATGCATCTAGTTTTTCTCTTCGATATCCCAAAGAATTTTAGACCCTCTTGTGAACATATGCTGTTCTTTTTCACTTTGAACAACTAAATATTTTTAAATTATATAATTTCTTGCACTGGTTCATGCCTAACATTGTTTGTTTGCTTGAGAGTAAAATGTTATCTTTCCCTGCTTTCTTCGCATGTTGAACTGGCAGAATGTCCTATTTCAGGGATCAGGCTGGCAACTGGAAACAAATGCATTTGTAAAACAAACCCCAAAATCTGCTGAGTGTGTAACAGAGGCATGGAAATCAGAGCACGTGAAAAAACTCTAATAACCTCCAGTTCTTCACAGTTTATGCATTTTAGATTAATTTCCCTTTTGAATAAAATGTAGGTTTCCTTCCTCTTCATAATATTGAAAAATAATGGGACTAGGGATAAGGCAGTTTTTCTAGACAGTCTCAGAATTAGGACAGGGATCTACAGGGAGATGGAGGGTTTTCCTTGAACAGAATATGTGAATCACAAGGTGTTTGATTCCAAGTAAATTTGAAAATTCTACACAAATATGAAAGGCAGCAAAATCGTAATTAGCTGCTTTCTGTTCTGCAAAAGCAAACTTGCGGATTTCTTACAGAACTGGTAAAAGCACCCAACATCCTTACCTATAGAGCAACAGAAGCTAGAAGAGATCAAAGGCAAATTTGCATTATTAGACAGGGATCAGGAACAGAATGTATAATAGTGCTCATTAGTATTTCTGTTCTCTGCTTAAAAAGAAACCAAAGACTATACTCAGCTCTTATGCTTTAATTCCCAAAATAAATAGGAACATTTTTATATTAAAAATTTCTACTTGAAAATTTTTCAGCCTGGAAGATGATGCGAGATTTAAAACTAAGAGTTCATAAATGCCATTGATTGACAAGCTCTCTAAGCCTCTGATGTTAGTATGCAACAAGTTAGGTAAATCAGCAAACATCAGACTCTTTCACAAGCTTGCTTTTAAAAGCTGAAGTTCGTAACTTTGGGGACAAAACATTGGTCCTTTGAAGGACGAAACAGTTCTTTCTGTCTACTCCATGTTGAAGGAGGAACAAGTGGACACCTCTTCCCTGTGGAAATGGTCACAGAAGTCATGTCAGTAGTTAGAGTTGTGATTTTGGAACTTACTTTATTTTCTAATATGTTGACTGTGTTCTAACCCTGATCATTAGAGCTACTTGAAGAAAATGTGACTCACTAGCTGTATGGTCTTGCCTGAAGACATGAGATTTCAGAGGTTTTCAGAGGTTGATCTCTAGTTACTACTAAGGGATGACACAAAAAGAATTTCCTGGAATTATGGTCATCTGCAGGGAGGGAAGGATAGTGACTCATGTTCCCTCTGGAACAGACATGAAAAGATCTATTCTCATTGATACATTCTGCAGCAGCTAAGAGACAAATGCTAGGATTGCATGAGCAGACCACTTTTAAAATTACATTAAAAGCCAGACATGTCATTGACATTGCGTGATTTACACTGGCTGGCTAGTGGGTTTTGGCTGAAATTACCACTCTTCCTCAGTCACAGTGTGCAAAAGGATTGAATGAGTCAGCCTCTGTTCAAAGGAAAATGAAAGTCATTATCCTTCAAAGGACTTCAGATTTTACAGCTTCTTGATTCAAAAGTCCTCTCAACCTAGGCAGCAGCACAGGGCCTATAACAGTACCCGGTTCTCTGTAGAGGTAGAAGCAGTGTAAGAGTTGGTGCCTTAAGACAAAAAGGGAAATTGCAGACAGTGTTGTCAGTGCCTGTCTTCACTGGCAGCAGGAAGCAAGGAGTAGATGAAGATGAACAATTTTTTTGTACACTTAACTTCTAAATAAGTAACTGGAGCTTGATGTGGCGTGTTCTTGCATGCATGTAATAGCTATGGATGGAAAAGCTGCTGACACTTGTGTCTCCTTGAAATCAATAACATGGCCCCCATTGCTTTCAGGGGGAACTGAGGCCAAAGCTGCAAATCCTATCAGGTAATTCCGAATCAAACAAAGAGTTGCAGTATACAGTAAAGCCCCACATGGCTGTGATTCAGGAAAGCACTCCATGTTCTTTGCTAGGGAAGTAAATCATGTTGCAGCAGGAGACATTTTCAATGTTCTTAATGCTCCTCAGGAAAACTAAAAGCAATTTTGACTGTGCATGTTTATGCACTCTCTGCCTTCATGAAGTTTTTTTACCTTTGGGGATTTTTTGGGTTTCTTTCCTTCACACACACACCAAAAAAAACCCCAAATCAACTTGTTTCTTCGGTCAACATGTTCCAGTGCACATTTGTTTCCACAGCTGATCACTGAAACCCCAAGGAGGCAACAGCTGTTGCTAATGAACAATCAGATTGCCCAGCTAATTAATGCTTTTAAATGGAACTTGTGTGGTTTTTGCCTTTCCTTCTTGTGATTTCAGGGCTGATGAAATAGTTAATAAATTCTTAATGAGGAAAAATGTTACATAAATGTTGGGTAAACCAGTTCTTCTTTTATATTTGAAGCATAACATGTAATTAAAATGTACCATGTATAGAATCAGAGCTTCATTTAACTCATCTCAACCTACCCACTCTGTGCTGAGATGAATATATCCTGCTTTTCATTTGATGTGTCCTGTTGTGTTAAATGTATCACACTGATCTAAAAATGGCAAATTCTGTGGGTGCCCAGGGTTGTTATCAGAACCAGATGCTGCATGCTTGCAATACATGCCTCCACACAGCACCTCTACTTAGAAGAAAATGTGTAAAATGGTCTCACTTGTCCTTTCAAAACAGGTTTCTAATCCATTTAATCCATTCCTTGCAAATATACCACTGAAAATATAATTTCCCCACTAAAACAGACAATGTATTACTCATTTATTTTCTGTAGCATTTCCTGGTTTATTCATAATACGACCATAATCAGGAAATAACAGTACAATCTGTAAGGAATTTTTAAAATTAGTTGGAAGTCATTACTTTTAATAACTGCTATTCAGGATGCCTTCTTAACACTAATTTTTGAGGCATAAAGATTTTTTTTCAAGAGCTTCCCAAAATCACATTTCCTTTTAAGAGTGTGATTTTTAAAGATTGAGTGTTATATTTTAGAACCACTAACCAAAGGTTAAAATCTTCTGAAAACCTTCTTCTGATAGCCTCCACAAAGCAGAACTGTCAAGTTGGGGAAAAAAAATCCCAAAACAAACCAGCAATGGAGACCCTGTAGATTTTTAAAACACAACTAAATGTTAAACAGTTTGAAATGTACATGAACCAAATTTCTTCAATGTGAAATTTTTAAGGAGTCATATCTTTATGGTAAACTCTCATTTTTTGTAAAATAGACATGTGTCATCAGCTATCTTTCTGGTGTAAAATTCTGCTGTATTGTGCGTGATGTTACCCAGCCTCAGAATTCTGAGAATTATTTAGCTCCTGTTCACTGCCATGGGAAGAAGGCTATGTAAATTTATGTTTATCATACCAGGGACCCAAAAGCCATGAATGAGTCTTCCTATAAAAAATAATAACATTTGCTTTAAAATTAATAATGTTTCTGAAAATACTGAATGTTAATTTATTTTTAGCCTTTTCTTTTCTGAGACATTTGCACTTTCATTTTCTGTGTTTCAATCTGCAACTCTGAGGATGTGAGTAACTTTTAAAGGGGAAGTGGAGTTTCTTCATTGACCACATAAATGCAAGAGCTGGGTTTTTATGAAAGACAATTAAATATTATGAAACTAGGGGCAAACCAATCCAAATTTACTTGGCTTAGACAACAGCCCTAGAGCATGAAAAGTACCAGGTGCTAACAAACAGAGTTAAGGGAAGATAAGTAATTCTGAGCCTTGGCATTATGTCCCAACAGCAAAGCACCTGCATCCAGAGTTCAGCTTAATTGTTCCTTTTCCTTGCAGGAACCAGACAAAGGTTTTCTTACATGCACTTGTCTATATTGCTGGGCAATGATTTAGCTTATTTACTAACGTGAGTCTGTTTGATGATTTCTACCCACTTACCACGTGTACTCTCCTCAAAATGTTACTTTTTATTAGGTTTTTTAGATAAAGATGTGGTCCTTAAGTGTCTCTCACTCTGAGGTTATGTTTCCTTTAAATATGTTGTTGGTGTGACAATGTGCTGAGTATATGCAGCGACAAAGGTACATGCGCTTCTGACCTAAATTCAGGGGCCAGAGACGTGGATCAGAAAGGGAACGAGCTTTTCCTCTGTTTTGGCAGTGATATCCCAGCTGTTGTGATTGAAAATGCTGGAGCAGTGCCTCTGTGACTCAGTAGGTAAGCTCTGCCAACCTATTAGCTGAGTTGTTTAGCATGGACTTTGATTAACTTCGTTCAAATTTAACTTTCTCTTGGAAAACCTAGCTGTTTGTTTTCTGTTCCTGCTACAGATGTGGCTAATATCTTGAGATCTACATTATAAAAGTGAGCTAATAACTTGTTGTATTGACACAGATTTTTGTTTGGCATCAGCAAGCTGTATTCATGACTACCAAGAGCTGAAGCAGCCAGATGTGTGTGTACGTGCGCAGTTCTTCAACCATGTGGGCTTTTGCACAATAAATCCATTAGTGCTGATTGCTTCTTTTTCTCCAAAAGGCCCTGCTTTTTCACTTCATTTTGCTATCTCTAACTCTAAACCAGCAGATAGCTTTTAGTAAAGCCCTAAAGGGCTGGACATTTGTGAATTATATAATTTAATGCATTAGTCACAAAACAGACGAATTTGTTAAGGGTGACTCACAACTTTATTGCCTGCATCTTCCAGATGTAAAATGGATCTTTGTGACTTGGGTTTTCTTTTTTTGCCTTCAGCCTTCTTTATTCTTTTCTGAGTGACAAATGCCTTGTCTTTTTTATGGCTAGGAACACATACTGTATGAAAAAGGCACCCCTTTTCCCCCTGAGAGAGAGGGCCAGGTAGCATATATGGTACAGTCTCTCAGTGGCAGAACATCCTCCTCTCTTGAAGGCAAATTATAAGTACATTTATGGAGGTTTATAATCTTGAACTTGAACTTTATCTACTTGAAGTAGCCTGCAACTTGAAAGTCAATATTCTCTTACAACAATTCCTATGCTACTTTGCAGTCTGGCAATGGAGGTAGTTAGAGAGAGAACTGTGACCCCGACTATTTGTTTCATACAAATGTTTACCAAAGTGTTTGCATCCAAAGCTGCACAGGGTGACAAAGCTGTTACAACACCTCCTGCCTGCAGAGGGAGAGGTCTTCCTTCCTCTCCATGCCCCTCCCACTGCCCAGTCCCCAGCTCTCCACTGTGCTCTCTGCTACTTGTGCGTCCAGTCAGGGAGCTGGAGCAGCCCTGCTGGCAGCGCAGGGCCAGAAGAGGAGGAAGGAGAACAAGGCTGGTGCAAGGAAGAAGATAACATCCCCTTTAGATGGTTCTATGATCAGCTAGAGCCAAAGCCATAAGGCATGTAGCTTCACCCAGTTTCACTTGTCCCCTCCCTGGGTGGTTATTCAATGAGCCTTTTACATTGCCACACAATACAGAAAAGCATTTTTTTAAGATTTGGGAAATGATCTGGATGATAATGAGATTTGAAAGCATGTGTTAGGTTTCTCCTCAGGGAAGAAGTCACAGTTTTTTCTCAAAGCAGTCTCCCCAAATAAACCCTTAAGCAAGACAGAATGCAGCTTCTTCATAGGGTTACTACTCAAGACAAGGTCCATGAGTCAAGCTCTTACTCATTTCCTTGGACATGCTGAGGAGTCGTTTTTAAGGCACGTACCTTCTAGGCAAATGGTGCCATCAGAAATAATTGTAGTGATGCAGCTCTTCCTTCCAAACAAGCCAACATTTGTTAGTTCACTGGACATAGTTGGCTATAGCCTTTGATTAGAAGGCTGAGTCAAAATTCAGATTATGTCTACAGATGCAGGAGTACCTATGCAACAGACTTTGCTTTTCCCAGAAAATATCTTGCTGCTTTCTCTCCCTCTGCATGTCTCTTCTTTTGCATCTTTGCTTACTATGAAACGTTCCTTTAAAAATTTAATTACTGAAATCACTCCTTAGTTATTGGACCTTCTGTTACCTCCACCATGGTGCTTTTCCCTTAGGGAAAGAGCCCATTCACCTCTTGACAGATCACTTTATACCAGCCTGCCTGCCCTGGGTGCTGTTTGCCCACACTTCGCTTTCTGTGGCAAAGGCTAGTGACCAGCTGTTTTCTGACCTCTTCCTTGTCCAGCAGTTACTTACTGAGGGTTTATGTAGGGGTACAAAGAGTTGCCCCAGGAGTCTGGAAATTTTACCTAAAGCAACAATTTAAGTATTTCTAGTTCACATGTGCAAATGGAACAACATTTAAGGAGTCTGCAGCTCATCATCTGTATCTTTGAAGAGCAGAGCCTGGTGTGCTGAAGAGAAGAACATTGCACTTTGTGCTTACAGGCACTTTGTGGACTTTGTAAAAAGGATGATTTTGTTAATGGTTAGCCAAGTCAGTAACAAGACTGGGAAAACTGTTTATGAGATATTTACCCAAGACTGTAGCTAAAGTAATTTGCAAAATGATGTGTGATATCCACATGAATACACAGACATACCCCAGGAAAAAGTGGGCAGAGTGTCACAAGTGGAGCATAGGGCTTCCTGACTCACAGGACAAATAATACAATCAGGGCAGTATCACTTGGAATGATTCCTTCTAAAAAATTGCATTATATAAGGACAAAATTCATTCCAGTTTGCTGGGTTTAATTTCGTTTTTGCCTGCCCATCCTCAGGGTCAGAGCAATAACTTGTTCCAGGATCCTTGACTCAGGATCATCCAGGTTCCTGCATGTTGCTGTGTTGATTGGACACTTTTGTTATGCAAACACTAAATGATGTGGAGTAAATACAAAGAAGAGAACTGGCTTCATTGAGATGTGGCCCTATGGAGCTCAGTCATTCCCTCCATTTCAGCCCCTCCTCTGAAGAAAATCGATGCTTTGCTTCTGGATGCTGCCTAAAGTGCCTCTGGCTGCATTTTAATGCCTGCTTTGTTCCCTGCCTTTGCATGAGATCAGCTTCTCAGGGCCAGCCCCACTACCTGTGCCGTGTTTGTGCTAGACTGACACAGCCTGTACATTGCAGTGCTAATTCTGCTCGTTAGCAGGGCATGGTTTTGAGAGGCCTCTGAACCACTCTGGTTCTGCAGAGTGAGGAAAGGCTGCCACTTTCTCCCATGTTTCACTGCCTCTCTGGGGGCCTTAGTAACAACAGCAGCTGATGGTCTGTTCAAAGAGAGCTTTCACATCTGCCTGTAACCATAGTGACCAGGGACTTGGGCACTCAAGAAATCCCTTCTGGAGTTCCTGGAGCTAGGAATGCAAGTGCATGTGTAACGTTTCTCTTCTGTGGCACCTTCTCTTTTTGCTGAAGATATCTGCATGTTCTCCTCATACTATAACCCTGGAGTACAGACTTAGGGAAAGTAGCTTCCCTTTTCATTCTTAAATACTTTTTGATGCTGTTTTTTGTTTCCAAAGGAGAAACACTTGGTTTCAAAGAATATATTTAAAACAACATATTTTCTGTGATCATACTTCATCCACTGGATGTACACAGATATCTTCAGTGAGAAAAAATGTACAGAAGATTATTAATACAATGCAAATTATATTAAAAGATGATCTGTCCTTTCCTTTTGTATTACAAACTGTGTATGCTGAGTAGTTTCTCTTTGCATTGAGAGGCTCAGTATTGCTGCTTGGCTTTCTGCCACTTTTCATTGCTTAACTCCTTTTGATAATTAGCAGCTCTTCTGTTTATTAGGTTTGTATTAGTTTAGTGAGGCATCTCCACTGGACACTGTTAAATCTCTCTCTCTCTCTCTCACATATATGTAAATATTGACTAAGATAAATATACCAGCTTTAATAAATGCACCTCTTCTCAGTGAACCTGTCCAGCTAGCATAAAGTAGTACAGGTATTAAAAGCAGGGGCAACAAGTAGAAATTTCTTCTTTTGTGTTTAACAGTAGATGTCAACAAACTTGTCACTATTGCCCTGGTACTGTTATCTATTCCATAAGTGGTCTCTGGGCTCACACACTGCCTTGCACTGTGGAGGTGGAGGAGATTTTCCTCTGGACTGCTAAACTTGAAAATGGGAATTCAATCCTTAAGCAAGACAGAGATGACCTTGGATTTTTTTCAGGAATGCTTGGTGCCTGGGACCTCCATTTATCTGCCACAGGATAAAAAGGGGCTGCAGGAGTCACTGCCAGAGCCGTGTCTACTGAGTGTGCGGCTATCACCCAGGCAAAGCTTCTGCAGCTTCCCACTCCTCTTGATCTCTAAGACTCAATATCACAAAGTGACAGACCTACTCTCCCCATGCCAAAATCTCTCAACCTCCATGGAAATTAACTGAAGTGGAAAGTTCTAAACACTTTCCAGGAGCTACTTGACACTCTGCAAGCTGAAGCTGTAGCAGTTTGTCATTTATTTATCTTTCATTTGCATGCTGGCCATCTTGCTGAACCATGCCTGGTGCATACTTACACTAAAGCCTCCCTGGATCACTCCAGCATTAAGGTGTGGTGATGACACCTCAGTGTGTATGAAGGTGCACCTGTGTGGTGAGTATATGGTCTGCAAAGCCCAGACTCTCTCTCTCTCTCTCTCTCTCTCTCCCTCTGAAAGGCTGAGGCCAAACCCTCAAATGCTGCTTCTGTGCTGCAGGCTCTTGAATAAAGGTGCTTGGGAAGAGATGAGCTAGAATTTAAAATAAAATCTGATAAATGGAGGAAGGAGGCAAAAAGGAGCAAGAAAACCTAACTGCCCTGTATACTGCATACTGTAATTTGTCATTGTCATTCTTACTTTCCCTTCAGACCACTGAATCCTTTTAAAAGAATAGAGGTACAGCTTATGATATCTGATGCTAGCCACAAACTGGAAAGTTTGGAAACTGAATCTCAGGACCTGTGCCTACTGAAGTCTGACTAATGTTTTGTGTCTTTGTTACATTGACTTGATCTCTGGTTCAAATTACAGCTCAGAAACTGAGACCATGAAGAGATAAAAGAGAAGTTTATCTGTATCAGACATAACCTTTGCATCCCTTGTGCCTAGTCTCTCTCTGGGTGAATTGGCATAGCTTGGCAGGACATGAGTGAAAAAGGAAATATTTCCAGATATTTTACCTATACAAGAACCATCCTTGCTCAACTTACCCTACTTTTGTTTTTCTTTTCTACCAATATTTGCAAAAGGTGTTTCCTTTTGCTATACATTTCAGGGAGGCTTTTCTCCATAGACCAGTTTCATAGAAACTCACTGCATAGCAGAAATAATGCATATGATTTAACAGACTAGTCACATGCAACAAATAATGAATTATGGATTGTAGAAGTCAAAAGGGAAGTCACAAGCCTAATGCAGCATTTAAATCCTGTTTGCAACATCAAACGAATGTGCTTAGATTCAGTTCTTTGCATATTTGCCAACAAACTGGCAACCTTTCCGGTTTCTGTGAGCCAGAAAGGAATGTCACTGATTTCCCTTTGCTAGTTCTTGCTTTCCATATCTTGCTTTCCAACCTATTAAAATGAAAGAAATAGAAGAAAAAAAAAATAGGAAAACATGGGAGACAAAGAACCAATAAATGCCCTTTTAAAAAGGGCAGCCATTGGCCAATGCACAGACACCACCAGAGCTGCCAGGAATTGCCAGCATTGCTGGAAGGCTGAACTCAGAGAAGGAGCAGGTGCCTGTGAGAGGCAAACTGCTGCAGCCCCTCTGCCTCCATCTGTGTAGCCCCTGTACCTGAATGAAGCACATTAAAGGCCCTGCTTATGCTGTGTGTGTCTCGTGGTTAAATCTGCCGCTTTACTTTCCAAAATCTTCATTTTGGCATTTCTCACAAGTGTTGCAATCACATATATTAAGTTCATATGTGAGCATGGGTAGAAGAAACACAAAGCGCATTTGGATTAGTTGCTGTAGAGTCTGAGGCTTGGAATAAAAGTGTCACTGCAAAATTATTTATACCCCTACTTTGGGCCCAAGATTTTATCTCTTATGGATAAAGCAGTCAGCCAAAATAGTCGCTTGCTTTTGCACCTTCTGGCACAGAAATTGGTATGATATTGATCTAACACAATCTTTCTCTTCAGGATCACAGAGCACAACATCTGCTCTGCACATACCAGCCCCTGTCTCTCTGGCCCCAGAGGCAGAGCTGGCTGATGCAGGGAATGCATTTAAAGAAAAAGCAAGGAGGCAAAGCTGGCTGGCATTGCTCCAGGACTGTACGGTGTCCCTGATTACCTCCTCTGCAGATTGGCTATCAAGCCAAACTCTTTGCCATCCCTTTTTCCCAGTCCCTTCATTTCCAGCCAGTTTTACTGCCTGTTCTTTCTCTTGTCTTTTGTCCATTGTTTACCCCCTTCAGCTTTGGTTTCCTTTCCTCCCTCAGACAAAATTGTGATGGTCTGTTTATTCCTCTCTCCTTCTGCTTTTTACTAGTGGACCAATCTGCAGTGCAAGCCCCTTGCAGCAAAGACTGCCTTACTGTGAGTTTGTGCAGTGCCCACCACACAAACATCCTGTGCAATCTGAGCCCTCTTGGTGTTGCTTAGCCAGCCCATCCACTGTATAAGGAGAGCACTGCCCTCTCTCCTGTGGATGGTACCAAGGTGATTTTGGCCCCTGCTGAAATCACGTCTCAAATGGGAGCTGCCTGATGATGAGCATCTTTTTCAAGGATTAATTACTTGTGACAAACTCCCTTAAGTCTTCACCTCTCTCTTTTACCCTCTTGCTCTTCTGCAGCTCCATTGTTTTACACTACAGCTCAAACAGCCAGTGGAGCCAAGGCACTGTGTATTGTCTTGCCCATGCCTTTACAGGCTTGGTGGAAGCCTCAGGTGTAATTTCCTCACACTCCTAGGACTGGTGACGCTGAAGTGGCATAGGTGGAGCAGGGAAGAGACACCCTGTTTCTCACAAGTGAGCAGAGCTGTCCCAGGCTGGTGGCCTCTTTCTGCTCTGGCTTGTGATGCTGTTGCCTGCTGCCTCCTCCCCTGCCTGAGGTGAGGGAGCTGCCTGCCTCCTCCAACAGCCCCGGCCGGCCCAGCTTGCCAGAGCAGCACCAGGAGATGGGCTGGCAGCACCTTCCCTGCACCTGCGAGCTGCAGGGCCACTGCTGCCTCTCACCACTCAGCACCATGTGCTGGTGTGGGCTGCTGCTCATCCCCTGGCTGCAGCCTTCTGGGCAACACAGGGGCTCCAGTGAGAATTCCCAGGCTTGCTGGGGAGCTGAGGAGACTTGGAGGCTGCCCCAGGGCTGAAGAGTCATCTGGCCACATTGTAGGGTCTCACCCACTCGAGCTCAGGAAGACAAAGCAGGACACTTGAAATTCCCATGTGTTCCATTGGACATTCCATGTCCATTAAGTCAATCTAGATAATGTTTTCCTGTTAATACTCTGCTAATGTGTGGGGGTTTGGGGAGGTCTTACGGCAAAGAAGAATGCTGGCAATGGGTCTGTTGGAAATGGTCCCAGAGAGCTGATGCTCATTTACAAAAGGCAGAGGGATGTCTCCTTCCCTTAGGCCCTTTGCAAAGCACCTGCTTGACCTTTGCAGGGACCTTGTCCCAGCTGCCATCCTTCCCCTGCCAGCAGCTGCCTGGATCTTGCTGTTACCCAGGAATCACTGTCACTACCCCTTCCTCACTGTGAGGAGACAGGAGTTTTGAAAGGTTTCTGGAACCTCTGTTTGCAAAAGCAGCTCCTCCTACCTCTACTTCAGTCTAGCCAGCAACCAGGGGTTGCCATAGGAAGTGATGTGGGCACCTCTGCCACATGGTAATCTTAACAATTCTGTATATTTGCAGGGCTGAGAGTCCCATCTCTGAGCTGCCTAGGCAACCTGCTTTAAGCCCTGTCTCAGAGACAGCAACCCATGAAGGTGCCTACTTACAGAAAAGACATGGGGAAGTGAGTCTGGGTATTATTTATAAGGACAGGCATTTTTGTCAGTGAACCATACTTTGTGTGCAGCATTTGCTCTCACTCACTACATGATGTCACCCAGCCTGTGGCCTTGTTTGGTAGTGCAGGAAAATGAATACTTTTGGCCAGTACTAGTCAGCTGATCCATTCCTCTTTGGAGGCAAATTTCGTGCTGGAAAATGAATGTGTAGTTAGCTGACAGAAAGGAAACAAAGGCAAAACTTTTCTCTACTACACAGAAGGTTTTTGTTTTTTAAAGTGATGCAATTACAGTGAGCCCGATTCTTTTAAAAGTCACACACCTTCAGAGATAACAATCTACATTTTAATTCCATTTCTAAGTGACTTGGTTTGACCTGTTTTGCTAGAAATAGTAATCCTGCTCATGAATACCATCTGCCCATTCAGACTGCTCGTGTACCAAATAATATCTTCAAGGCTGGAGCTTACGGCTTTAACTATCACATGATACGCAGTCCCATGCCTCTTAATCAGAGCATCAAGTGATTTATTCAATGTGCTTTTTTATTTCCTGCCACGGCCTGCCCTCTCAGAAGTTTCCAACAGCTCGAGGCAGCCAGAATTCATTCTTGGGGCTGTCTGCTTTCTCACCGGCAATGCTGTTATAAGCAGCAACTTTTCTGCTTTGTCTTGCTGCGGTTGTTTCTCTCCCTGTAAACTTCTCCTTGTAAATCTGGACTAGTAAAAGCCCACATTAGGAGGGGGTGGAACTAGATGGTCTTTAAGGTGCATTCCAACCCAAGCTGTTCTATGATTCTGTGATTCCCACATTGTCAGATGAAGCACATAATTCTGCTGAGAGTGCAGCTAGATCTTCTCTGGCTCCAAAACCTGCTTTAAGAAAGAAGGTAATTTATTTGTACCCCACCTGGCCCAATGGGACCCTGAACCAAGGCCAAACTTCAGGCAGGGCTGCACTGTAAATGTAACAGATAGATCGACAAGATTGCATGAGTAACACAACATGATGTTTCCATGTCACATTGCTGCAGAAAAGCTCAGCCTGTAATGTATTTGGCACTGGCTTTTTTGTGTTTATGTGGCCATGACCTGAAAACAGCATCTTGTAGGTGAGCCATGTGTCAATCAGTACAGCACTGAATGCTTACTCCAAGTTTGCTTTTAAGACAAGCAACCACGCTGATTTAGACACATACAGAGTATTCATTTAGTCAGATTTACCACTGGAAATGTAACTAGACCTAGTTACCCTAAATTTGATCCAATCACCAGACTCTAAATCCAGCATTTTTGTTGCTTAAAGTTCTTACAATACTGTAAGATAAGGAAGCACATTACTCACTCTTTCCTAGGGCAAAGGGAGAGTGAAACTACTGAGGAAAATTTTGAAAAGTGTAATGTTTATCTCCTGACTTGTAGCCTGCGATTATAATCACAAGACCATCCTTTCTCCTGTGTTAGTAGTAAAAAGCAGCAACAAAAACATCTCTCTTTTGTTGGAAAGTTTTTAAATATTAAGGATGTGTGCTGCTGTTTGTTTTTATTTTAGTCACAGTGAAGTTAAGGAAGGGGTCTTAGCATCTCCTTTCAAAATGGCTATCTCCCTGAATGTAGGTGCATGATTTGATTCTGGCCATTTTATTACAATGACAGTCTCCATCTGTGGCTGAGTTGCACTGTGCTTCTCTTATAGCCATACAAGCAGAATGTAAGAGCTGTTACACTGTACACAGGGTCAGGAGAGAGGCTGTTGTGAGAGCAATGGAGCACAGAGCCAAAGATGCCATTCCCAGCCTTTCTTGACTCTTAAATTTATGTTCTGCATTTTTGTGTTTTAGGTGGAACATTATGCTGGAGCTGAAGAAGCAGAACCCCCTGGGTGAGTCATTTGTATATCCTGAGACTGTGGTTTTGTATACCATCCTGACAAGATAAAGATTAGAATCCTTTGAAGGATGGCTAAAAATGGTTGTATGTTGCTGCTAAAAGAGCCTCAGCTGTCTACATTAGTATTATCTTCTACTTTTTGTAATCATTATCATTAATCTCTTAGAGATTTTGTGTTAACAGGAACAGACATCTAGCTTTCTTAAAGGGTCTAGCACTGCTATTGCTGGCTGGGACAGCATTAGTGCTACTGAGGTGATGCTTCTGGTGAGTGACATCCAGAGTATTAGAAATCCAGAGGATTTCCCGAGCATGTCCAGTACAAGTAGGATGTGTTAAAGCAGCTGGTGTGTAGAGTGCATGCCACAGGGGAGAGCCTCTTGTCTCCAGCACTACCTTGTGAAAAATATGTATTCAAGAGCTCATCTGGTAAGTCAGCATCAGTGTAAGCAAAACTGATCTCACTTACGCACTGTAGAGACATTATTCCAGATGCAAGGGTTCTTCTTGTGTCTCCATGGTGTCCATATCAGTTCTGTTTATAGTCATGGTCACTTGGACACCAGTCCCAGACACAGTCTGCTGGGCTGCTCCACTCAGTCTCCCAGTGCCAATGCCAGTTAAAAGTTCTTTTCTTAGAAGACAGATGAAGGTGATGATCAGCTTTCATTTTGTACTGGTCATGAATAGCTGAGAGATGTCTGAGTTGATTTCAGGACAGGACAGAATTGTGTAGGAAGAGCCAAAGTCTCAAAGACAGCTCCCAAAATTCATGATGTTGTCATCAGACACCTAGCAGCAGCCTGCCAGGATGGCTCCATGCTGCACCTGAAACAATTCTTTTGACCTCTTTTAGATCCAGACTCTGACCAAAAACTGATGTTCTTGGGTCTCAAAATGAAGAATAGCAACTGCAGAACTGCTGGGTGGGGATATGAGTGTATCTGTGTCTTCATCAGGGGTTTGGCACCACTGCACCACAGCTCTGCTGGTTTGAAATGGATCACAGTGGTGGCCATCTGGAAACTTCTATTTTATCCTAGGCAGTATCGCCCAGACAGTGGCTTGAGGCTGGGAGACCTGCAGTGGGCATTGCTGCAGTGTTTGGAAGCAGAGGTGAATGGTACAGCAGCACTCCTGGAAATGTTGGTAGGTGAGCTCCCCATGAAGCCTCAACAGGAACTTCGTCTGATCCTCTTCCCCAACAAGTCCTAAAGATTCACAGCTTCACCCAATCTGCGGTGAAGGAGATGTTAGAGAGCTATTGTGGATAGGGCTGGGGCATGAATATCACATGAGGGGACACACTGCATGCAATAATGGTTCATGTAATCTCTTTCCACTGAACTACACTGGGACTATTGTTGCCATCTTGCTGAGCATCTGACTGAACATTTACAGCAAACATTGGTGGGATTTGTTTTTCACCACTTGTGCAACCACATGTAATTTTACTTCTGTTTTCAATTAAGTCTCAGGATGAAAGTTAGTAGAAATTGATGAAGAAAATGGTTGAATAAATTACTGTAACCAATAATTGACATCTGATACTAGGTTTTCCTCAGGAAAGGAGCTGCAATGCATGAGCTAACTAAAAGTTGTTCAGAGATAAAATCACAAAAAGTGTAATATCCCTGTCAGGAAACCAGTACAGAGAGAATCTAGTAGCTGGTCAGGTGATGGCAATTTTATAAAGTGGTATTTGCAATGAGTATTTTTTAAAGGCAAATCTTAACAGACTCCTCTGATTAACTCTGTTTCTCAGCCAAAGCATAGATGTACTAACAGTATAGTTTGTAAGTATAATTAATATACTTATGGGAAAACCAAGAGTTTTCCGTAATAGAGAGAGCCAAACAAATATGTAGTGCAATAAAAACTGTTGGGCTATGTGATATTTTACACTTCAATAATGTTTTGGTTTATAGTCACAGCTTCATTCAAAATGGGTATTATGTACTTTCTATGTTTTCTGTGTTTCTACTTACTATGTTTTCTCTTCATTGCCAGTGTAAAATGCTTCAAAAGAAAATCCCAAATACTGTGGGGTACGCACAGTGCTAAGCTGAGCTAGCAAGAACATCCTGCAACTAAAAAAAGGAAACAGTCTTCTGTGCATCAGGAATAACAAAAGAAGCAAGAGCTATGATCATTATATTAAGCCAGTTACACTAAGTGCTAATCAATAGAGGCAGATTTAGAAACAAACGTAAGTCCTTTCCTGTAACAGAAGTAAGCAGAGAGCTCGGAAATAGCATAGCAACAAACCTGCTCTGCCTGGAGGAAGCCATTTCCATCATTCAGGCTCCACTGCCGTCAGCTGTGACACACGCAGGGCCTGGAAATGGTACTGCTTCAGCACTGAGTGCAGGCAGCATTGAGGCTTTCCTGCTCCCAAATTCCACATGCTTGCCTTCTTCTCTGAGCAGAAATGTCTGTTTGAAATTGTACTCACAGTGAGATTTATGTCCTACCTGGACTAGAGCCAGCAAGTGACAAATTGACTTTGAACAACATGCATAAAGACTTGTAAGCCTGACACTCTCAGTCTCTGCCAGAAGAACATTTCCAGACTTTCAAGTGCTGGCGACTTCTGGACCTTCATCAAGTGCTTGTGCTTGTCTTCCAGTATGGTGGTCACACTCTCAAGGTGAGGAGGATCTAAACTCTGTCCTGGCTTTGGACCTCTGCACTCCTGCTCAGCATGTGCCTCCTCTGCCCACAACAGTCACCTGCCTGAGAAAAGAGACCCCTCTCCCACCCCCACACAACTGCACTGGGCTGGGGCTCCCCAGCAGCTTATGTTCCATAGGCTGGTGATAGCTTGAGAAGTTAGAATAAAACAGGCTTGCACAGGTTTCTGACAGACATGTGCCTTGCTTAGACAGCACATGACACACACAGCTCTAGATTACTCTCACAGCCCACTTCATCCTCATGAATCTGGGTTTTCTTTGGTTCAGATCCATCCTTTAGTGAGCCCAGAGGAGTTCTTTTCCTTCTTCAGTTTAAAGTCTTGCCGTCTTTTACCTTCAGTGGTGAGGAGGGGAGAGGAGCATTTTCAAGGTCCAGTTCATCCCACATATGCATACCTGATGGAGGGGCTGAGTTGCCTCCTGGAGGCTTGCATCTCTCCCTACCTACTGTATAAGAATTTTGGTTTCAACTGCATGTCTAATTTATTGTAGGGAGAAGTTGGGTAAGAAAAAGACCAAGATCCATTTACCTACTGCAGATGGCCGACTTCCGAGCAAAACTCTAAATGCCATCAAAATATTTAGAAATGTTCAGATAGATGTGCAAACATTTCCTGGTCACCTTATGACATGAAGGTACCACATCACCAATGCAGGAATTGTTTTACGTCTTTGTGTCAGACAGGAAATTTTGTTATAGTATTTCATAGCCTCCTGTGCTGCATTGTCTCCTTGAAATTTACAAGAATCTTCCTCTTGGTATAAGAATACAAAGGACTTTTACATCTGGAGAATTGCCAAGAGCTTACCAAAGCTGAGAAGGCAAATTAAATAGTGATTGCATGTTTTCAGCAGCATTGCAGTGGCAGTGATCTGTTTTCTTCCTTCATACCAGCTGCTTCTTGTACAGAGATTGCCTGAGTTATCCCTCAGACAACTATAATTTTGGAGTAAATCCTCTGAAGTTAAGGTGGTGTAGGTCTGGTGACTATAAATACAGGCTCAAGCACAACAGAACTGCGCTTAGCCAGGATCTGTACTGTGTGACTCTGTGGTAAACTTTGCCTTCATGGGGAGGCTTAAGAGATGGGCATGCAGACTGAAATAGAAACGGATGGCACTGTCCTTCCTCTTGCAGGTGCATGTCCCCCTCCTCCCTTGTGTTGGCAAGGTACTCGTGACTATGCCATCAAAGAGGTCAGCAAGCTGATCTGGTTGAAAACTTGCCCTAGAAAAATAGCAGATTGTTTTTCAGCTGGGTCAGTGGGCTGATCCAGTGACTGCAAGATCAGACAAGCATGAGTACTCCTTTTCCAGCACCTGGGCTTAGTGAAATTGTGTCCTGAGATGTAGCTGTGACTTTTACAGAAAGTAAAAAAACTAATATGCCCAGCAAGTATTCTAGGCAAATCCCAAGTCCATATTATATTGACTGGAGAAGCCATAAAGATAATTCAGTATATTAAAACTAATAGGTAGATTGACATGGTGATATCTGTCAGGAAAGCACAAAGAAGCAGTCTCAACCATAAACTCTTCCTAAAACCCACAAATATTACACTGACAGTTTCAGGGAGGTGAATCAAGATGTAGAGACTTTAGTGTTTTTGAAACCTTAGCATATTCACGGTGCTAAGGCAGATCACTGTCTCAAAGGTTTGTGGCTCTGGATCTCTTCACAAGTGAACTGAAACCTGAGCACAAGTATTAGCCATAAGAGATTTGGTGCCTATGCAATTGGGATCACATTTAGATCAAGTAATTTGGTATTTTAGAATAAATATAATTTCTTTAGTGTGACTAGAATAAGGGGATCCTGGCCTTTCTGTCCTTGCAGTTAGAAATTCAAAAGGAGACATCTAAAACTGCAGACTCTGAAATGTATACATAGTCTTTGAATTGCATGGTTTTATCACCCTTTTCTTCTTTTTTACGTTTTTAATGTTGTGCTTGGAGAAATCACATCAGTTGGAGACCAGAAACAATTTTGCAGATCAGATCAGATTGCTTATTAAAAGTCTTTTTGGCAGAGCAGGACAGAGTTTTGAGTCTTTCACTCAGCCATCTCAGTTCATGAATATGGCCTTAAGGCCAAACTGTTCCCTCTTCATACGCATATATACAATACTCAAGCAAACACAATGGAATGGCATATTGGAAAGCTTTTATACTCTTGCACCACTTAGCACAATCTTTTTAGCTGTCTGCACTGTTTACTCATCCTGCTGCACCACTGACAGTTAAAAGCCTTCAGGAATTCTTTTTCTTTCCTTCCTTTCCTATATGTTTTTTTCTCCAGCAGCACTGCAGACACAGCAGCATAACCAACTCAGAGAAAAACAAACCAAGGCGACTTTCAAATTCCAAACCTCTGCAGGACAGGCTGCTTCTGTGAAGCTGAAAGGGAGCCAGAGCATACCAGCAAGGAAGCTGTGATTTCATCCAGCAGCCTGACAGAAAATCCAAGGTTCTGCTGCAGCAGTTTGTGCAAATGCAGCAACCTCCCTCTGACTGGGTCCATGTCAAATGCTAACAGAGTGCCCAGGAGGAGGATCCCCACGTAATTCTGTGCTGATGTCCCTTTGCTTTTTAATGGCAGCTCCCTGAGGAAACCAGGTATGCTCTACAGGTTTTTAAACAATTTTTATTCCTGATGATGATATCTAATTTCTAAGGGAAAGGGAAGCTGCAAGGAAATGGGGAAGATTGTTGAGAGGAAAAAAGCTCCCCAAGGAGGGTCATTCCTCTTGGCATGGAGTGGTGATAGTGGTGTGTGAGGATGTGCAGGAAAATTAGCCTGAGTGGAGGTGGCTGGGGCATTTGCCTGGGGTGCAGGTTAGCAGGGAAGTCTCTAATGAGGTCTGGTGTGAGGACTCAGGGGTAATTAGAACCTGAGTCACACGCGTTTTGGTGTTTGTCTGGGGACTGATATTTCTGGTTTGGCATCTGTGCATCAACTTGTATGCCAGGTCAGCAGCCAGGAGAGAAACAGTGATCAAGTGGGGCAGAAGGTTTAGGATGGTGTGTGCTGGGTTGGGGAAACACTAAAGATTGTATCAAACCCATTTGCACCAGTGTGACTCTGGAATGACTGCTGAAAGCAGTGGAGTAAAGCTGACAAAACTGTGAACAGGATTTTGCCTTATACTGTGAAAACGAGACGATTTGGCAGAGGGCCTGGAGGGGTGCTGGGAGCTAGTCTCTGAACGTATAAATGCATGTGTTTCTGAAAAAGTCTGTGCCGGTTGCTGGATAGATGTCTGAAGCCCTGCAAGCATGCATCACCCTTCACTTCCCTTCAGGAAACAAAGAGGCTCTTGCACTTCAGACAGCCTACCCACTGAATTATTCAATGCAAATAAATAACTACAGAGCTCCAATGAGATATATTAAACTGCAAAACTGGCTCACTCCCTTCACTTGAATGAATGGTATTTTCTCTTTCCGATCACTGCAATATAGCAGTAAATCCATGGCTTGGAGCAATACTCAACACACTTGGAGAGAAAACTGAAAGCATATTAAGAGGAGCATGGAGGTGAACAGACAGAACACTGTAAGAAATG
This sequence comes from Lichenostomus cassidix, assembly GCF_008360975.1. NCBI lineage: Eukaryota > Metazoa > Chordata > Aves > Passeriformes > Meliphagidae > Lichenostomus > Lichenostomus cassidix. Next base: position 43,397,579 of record NC_139483.1, on the reverse strand, counting down.
TTTTGGCTGAGGAACAGACTCTTGCTCATTGTGAGAAAATGACAGTGTCTGCAATAGAGAATGTTTTGTGCCCTGCTGTGTCTTCAGAGGTAGTGCCTGCCCAAAAATGCTAATCTGGAGTCAGAAAGGCAGAAAAGCACAATAGCTAAGTGTTGTTACAGAGACTACGTCATGTGCTGGGTTTATTCCAAAGCAGGCGATGCAAACCCTTCATTCCATCCATGCTGGCTCTCTTGCACCCTTTTGCTTGCCCAGGATCATCATTCTTCTTGTCAGATTCCTCCACTGTGCCAGAGCTGAAGCTGTGTCATGGTTTTAAGTCCAGCTGGAGATGAAACACCACACAGCCTCTCTCTCAACACCCAGTGGAATGGGAAGGAGAAAGTAAAATTTTTATTTTGAGATAAGAACAATTTCATAATTGAAAATAAATTAAAATATAATAATAATTTATAATAATAATGCATACTACTACTACTACTACTAATAATAATAACAATAATGTTAGCAGCAAAGAGAAAAACCTGAAAGGGTGCACAGTGTAATTGCCCACCATCTGCTGACCAATGCCAGACCCCACCTCCCAGATCAGCCATCCTTCTGGGTAACTCACCTAGTTTATATACTGCACATGGCATTCTGTGGTGTGGAATATTCCTTTGGTCAGTTCAGACCACTTGCCCCAGCTGTGATCCCTCCTAGTTTCTTATGTGTACCTCCTCACTGGCAGAGCATGAGACAAGGGGAAAAAAAGTCCTTGACTTAGAATAAACACAACTTAGCAAAAAACAAAAACATCAGTGTGTTGTCAGCACCATTCTCATTCAAATCCAAAACGCAGCACTGTAACAGCTACTGAGAAGAAGTTAACTCTACCTTAACTGAAACCAGGATAATACCCACCCCTTATTCCATACCATTATATCATGCCAAGTTTCATACTCCCCAGTATATCATCACCTTCCCTATTCATCTGTTTTGATAGATATATATAAAAACATCATTCTTAGTCTATGGAATGCCTCTGTCAAATGTTCATAAAATGTCTACACACACACACACAAAAAAAAAAGTTGCTTAATTCATTTAGTCCATGACTTTGGCCTTCATCCTTGGTAACAGTCTTTCAAGCAGGAAAGACAGTGTGAGGTGTTGGATTGTTGCATGCTGTACATTTTCGTCATCAATGACTCCAGCATTGCTGTGCTTGTTCAGTTTTATCAAAGTTCATTCTTCATTGGTGTGAGTGTGATGATCAGAGGGAAGTCAGGCTCAGATCCTTAGAATACTTGTGGTTAAGATTGATTCCATGAGATGCTCAGTGAGGTGATGCACACGTAGCCACCATAGAAGGGCTAATATTACCCCTGGGTAGTTATTAACATAATACAGTTTAATATACTGTTTATTTTCACCCAAAGTCAAATCTTCTTGAGCCTCTCTGGCCTTCTGCATCCTGCCACATCACCCACCAAGCACATCCAGGTCTTTAAGCAAAAGCAATCCCACAGATGGGTTTGTCTTTGCCTGAGGCAGGAAAAACCCAGACTATTTTCTGCAGCATGTTTTTAAAGTGTACTACAGGATCTCTATCCCCTTAGGTAAAAGTTTTGATCAGGCAGGGATAGCCCAAATGGCAGATCCTCTGGTGCTGACTAACCAGGTGGCCTTTGCTAAAAGAATATCCCAATGTTTGAACATCCCACCACCCACTGCTCTCAGTGTAGTCTTTAACAGTCCATTACATTGTTCAGTCTTTCCAGAGATCACTGCATGACAGGGAATGTGATACGAGCACTCAATGCCATGTTCTTTGGCCCCAGTCTCTATGCAGTTGTCTGTGAGGCTGTCTTGGAAATGAGTTCCATTTTCTTATTCCGTTCTTTTCAGAGTACGGTGTCACCTTAAGACTTGCTTTTCAAGGCCCAGGATAGAGTTCTGGGCAGTGACATGGGGCACAGGATGTGTTTCCAGATATGCTGTGGTTGCTTCCACTGACATAAACACATGGTACTTTCCATCATGGGTTTGGGGGAGTGTGATAGAGACAATCTGCCAGGCCTCACCATACTTACATTTCAGGCATCGTCCTCCACACCAAAGAGGCTTTTCCCACTTGGACTGCTTGATTGCAGCACGTGTTTCACATTCATGGAAAACCTGCAGCTGGCATAGGTACCAACAAGGAACCAAACATCTTTAAATATCTGGAGTTGCTGGGCTGGTAGAAGCAATTTGTCCCCATGAGAGCAGTTCTAGGGAAACTTCCTGTTTGCAATGCTGATATGACCAGCCACAAACACTGACTGCTGGGGAACAGGCACTGAACCAGCCCCTCACCTCACTCTGACACCATGCCTGTACCTCCTGCATGGGGGGAACAGGCAGCCATGAGCCCTCCCAGCACCACAGGAATATTTGAAAGCACCCTTGTGATTGCTATGTCTGCTTTACCAGCAGCTAAAGAGCACCCTGAATGCTGCTTAGCATTCCATGCATGGAGATGGGTTACTGCTTCTGAAGATACCCAGTGCTCAGACAAAAAGTGTTTGCAAACACCAAACATTTATCTTTGCTGAATTACCATTTCTTTTCCAGCAAAGACAATTCACAGAGAAATTAATTGCTGGACTGGAAACAGAATTATTAGATTGATAATAAGAAATCACAGGGAGAAATGCAGTATGAGTCTCATGCAGGAGCAGAAATATTTTAAACAGCTTTCTTTCTTTGTTGTTATGCAGCATTAATACATTGGTAAAAACCATGGTCGGTTTGCCAGAAAATTGAAATGTTTGCCTCATAATTTATTCATATTCTTGTGATTAACAGCTTTGTGTGGTTGATCTCCTTTATCTATTTTTCTTTAAAAAAACAAACAACAAAAACTAATTAATATAGAGTGACTATTTTTGTAAAAGACAGTTTTGCTGCTGAATCTTTCTAATGCTACACTGACTATACTGAAACTCATGAAAATGAAAAAGGTCAAGCCTTAAAAAAAAGTTGCAGAAACATTGAACAAATTAGAAGAAAATATAATATGTATGTAATTAGCAGGTGTATTAATACATGTGATATTATGAAGAAAAAATTTATATAACTTTTGTAGAAAAAGGTATCTCATAGCTCAATGGAGATTTTTGGGAGGAGGGAGGAGAGGGAAGTCCCCAGTGAAGTCTCAGAAATCTGCACCTGGAATTTTGTTGTTTGACATAGAACTTATCTGAAAAAAGAAGCACAGTCTGAGGTGAGGGAGTTTCCTGATGTCAAGTTCCTCTAGGTAGCAAAAAATGAAAGTCAGGCAGAAAAAAAAGTATTTCATGCTATGAGTTAGTGGGTTAAAATGGCAGAAACAAATCAATGCTGTCAAAGGAATCCTAACACTGTGTGCAGAGAGAGAAGTGCTGAAGAGAGAAGTCCTATTTCTTGGGCAGAAGAAATCCCTGAGTTACGATGCACAGTTTTGTAAAGGGCAAAAAACTGAAAAATGGTACACAGTAAATGATTAAATAGCCAGGGACTCTTCAGAGTGGAACAAAAGAAGCAGATTGGAGATTTGACAAGGAGTCTTAGAAACATGAGCAAGGTAGAGAGAGGAACCAAAGAGTAATTTTCCCCTCCTTCACAGAGCAGAACTAGAGGAAACTAAGAGAAATGAGCAGGTAAAAAGTCCAAAACAAATTAAAAGAGGTGCTTTTTCACCAGATGTGTAATTCAACTTTAGAACACTGCAGGACTTGGTGGGTGCCAGAGGGTTTTGGGGGCTCACCCAGCTACTGGACAAGTAATGGAAGAAAAATGAATCAAAGTCTATAAACCATGAAGATATCCCATCTGTCCCAGGATGTTATTGAACCACAGACTGCTGCAAACTGTACTGTCACCATATACTTGTCCTGTTCATGTGGCCTTCTGCAGGCAACTGATGCTGGGTTGAACAGGTCTGATGTGATCCAGACGGGCCATTTTGAAGGTGAGAATGGAATCCATCAGGAAACTGAAACAGTGAAAAAGACATGGAGGTATTTGCATTGAAACAAAACCAAAAACTGTCCCTATGTGTAAAACTGAACAGCAGTGAAGAAAGTTTAGCTGTCACTAGAATAGTGAGCAGTATCAGATAGTTCCAGCTGTGTCCAGGCAAAATATATAGGGTTTTCTTTCTTGCAAGTGGAAAAAGAGAGATACACCAGGTGTGTGAGAAACAGGATGAAAGTATTCAACATGAAAGCTTGGCTAAGCTTTATCCAAACAAATATATACTACTATCACCCCTGCCATACAGTTGATGGGGTTTGGACCTGCAGTTCCCAGATCTACCATTCTGATGATATGCTCCTTTAAAAGACAAATTGTTATCCACACAAATTCTTGGGAATAATCTCTAGTATGATATGAATGGATAATCAATTTATGACAGAAATGCACAAGGTCACTTTCAGGGGCCTCTGCATGCTTTTGTGAATTACATAGTTTTGTACTGTTTGCTCTTTATAAAATATCTACCCATTCTAAACTCCAAAGTACTATCTTAATTTTTCAAGAAGAGCAGTGGAAAAAATCAGAAATGGTGTGTAACAGGTGAAAATTACAATCTGCTAGGACTTCTCCTATGAACCAGTACAAAAAATAAGTTTTTAAAAAATAATACTACTTTCTATAATTCAGGTAATTTCATAGCATTGATTGGGAAAAGGTAAATATAAACCATGTCTGTTATTGAGAACTGTAGATATGCTTTTTGCAGTTGATTAGGAAGACACTATTTTCATATAGGTTGTAGATCCAGCTAAAGACAATGGTGGGCCTAATAAGGACATGTGAAAACTGCAGCTTGACATGATTTTTGTCAGCTGAGATGAGCAGCCTTTCAGCAGGGAATGAACAACAGTCTGTTTTCCCAAGGAAGCACATTACTCCTTTATTCCTGTACTACTTTAAAAAATCAAGAGAGTGAATAAAATAGAAAAGCAGTTTTGTGCTTAGGGAATCAAGGAATGGTCTATGTGATTCATTAAAAAAACATACTAGTCTAGGTGTGGGTCTGTCTATATCATGGGGAGAAACAGTCTGTGAGTATCTACTCACTTCCAGATCAATGTTGGAAGAGTTAGCTGTTGAATGAATTCAAGGACAAAGAAATGCAGGCTGAACACTCTTCATGTTTGCACTCTTCACATTTGACTACAGCGGTACAGAAAGACCAGAGACAAAAGAAAAACATCATCCAGTAGGGGAAAAGCAAAGGTGGAATTAAATGCTTCCAAAAGTAGCTTAAAGCACAGGAGTTGAGGAAAGGCATCCCTAGTTGTTTATAATCCTTGTTTGGATTGGCCTGCTGCAAGCAAGACTTGATTTCCAGCGATGCTTGATTTTTCTTTGCAGTTATTCCTGGTCGGCACACTCTGACATCAGGATGTTTTTACTGATGGTTCTAGGGCCCATTTCCAGAACAGAAGAGGAGGTAGCCAGATAGTCTGGTGGAAACGTTGTATGACCCCTACATTTGTCCAAAGTCTAATCTACATTAAAGACTTAAAATTTACTTGAATTATCAGTTTTGAATCAGTGAGTCTACTTTGACCAGCTTTCCCATTTAGAAGGAATTAATCCAGTTAAAAGTTTACTCCAAAACACCAGTTGCAATTTATGTTGAACTAGAATTAAATTGCCTTTAGTGCAGGGAGTTTAGATGATGTAAGAAAACTTGATTTATGCAGAAGTTATTGAAGCTAGAATAATGCTCACTACAAAGAATGAGAGAAGCCTAATGAGAAATGCAAATGGTTTAAAAACATACATACAGGACTTTGAGCTTTAATTTGCACTTTCTCACCACCTGTAAATGCATGAATTACACCAGATCATAGTCTCTTACAGCTACACATTGTCATGTGTCTAAAGACTCACACCTGTTCTGCAGTAAACACTCAGAAAAAGGATGTGTTCTTGAAGTGAGTCAGTTCAAGAGAAGAAACTGAGATGAAATTTCATTAAAATCATGTCAGGCTGTAGAAGCAGCCAACAAAAACTAGGCCTTGCATTAACTCTGCAAGGCTTTCAGCTGAAACTTTTATGAGGAGAGTAGATAGAGCTTTATGAAAAATGTGTAGTAGCTACTTAAGAAGTTCTGGGAGTGGACAGTGGCTCATTGAACACTAAAATTTGGAAACATTGACCTCAATCCACTCTCTGTGAACATTAATACCAAACACTGAAGAATCTGAGCACCAGTATGATCTGTGCAGGTCTCAGTGCTGTAGGCTTCTTCTATTGTCCAGGAGAACAGCAGGGAAATACCACTCATATTCTTGCTCCTTGCTTGTTTTCCATCTTATTATCTTCTCCATCTATGCAGAAGAGAAAGAACTATAGTAGAAATCCAGGAAGAATTCTGCTGAATAACTTCATAGGTTTCAAGTGAGATTCAGGTACTGTTTGTAAGGTAGAGGGAGTCATCAGTGAACCAGTGATGATAAAAGAACCAGACTTGATTTGAAGTTGTTCTGGTATGAACTGGTGTCATTCTACTCACTTTCATGAAGGTGCTGCAAATTTATGTTGACATAAATGAATTAGTAATGCTTAGTACTGCACTGAAAAACTCAGATTTAAAATTGAAGAGCAGGCATGGTGTTGTATCTGAGTAGGATCTTTAATTATTGTAATTAAAAAAATTGCATGGGCTGAAAGACAGGTTGTACTTGGAAGCATTCAAGTAAGAAAAAAATTATGGTTCTGATAAAATCTTTAATTGCCCCTACTTATCTTTTTCAACAATAGTTTTAGTCCAAACAGTTTATAATTTTTTTTAGTGTAACTGCTGATAACTGCTCAGTGCAGTTCAATTTAGGCCATAGCATACTTCCCTTCTAAAGATTTTAGTAAATGCCTTGTGACAACTCACTCAGATATTTGTATGGGATGGCCAATTCTCTTCCGAAAATTCTTATTTTCAGTAAAATTTATGTTACCACTCTGAAATGCTCATATTCTTTGCACTTTAAAATCTAGTATTTCAATGGTGAGTTGATGTACTGTTGGCCATTGACTTTATTTTCATTGCTGCTGTTACAGTTTTGCCATACAACCACACAAGGCAATGTACAGGCTGCTTAGCTTCCCTGGTCTCCTTGAGAAACCAGAGATAATGTGCAAATGTCAAGGACTGTGTTTGCTCTGCCCTACATCTGCTGCTGAGGAAAACTGGGCAGCAGGAGAGGGATCAGCAAAGAGCCTTGGAGGTATTGGCAGGCAGGAGTTTCATGGGAGAGGCCAATAGAAACCTCTGTCTTCAGGCTGCTGTCAGCAGTGACAAGGGACACTGCTGCGGTCATCCTTTGGCAACTGTAAGATCTGAAAGAAAGATACAATAGTGGTATCTCTTCAGTAAACAGGAAGTCCTGGTTCAGAGGTGGAAGAGACTTCTCTTTCTTCTCAGCTGCAGGAAGCAAAGAGGATTTGTGGGAGCATTATTAGGGCAAGGACTCCCTGACTCCCTGGGTTTGGGAATCTTGGCTCACTTTCTTCTCCAGTAGCTGCAGTGCCAGATGGGATGGGCTGGACTGAATCCTACCATGTTCTCCAGGAGTTTAAAATAAACTGGCTTAAAAGTAGGATTTAGTCTGCCTGAATTAGCAACTAACTGGCATCTAAACTCCAGGGCATTGATTGAACCACTTTTCCCCAAGTTCTCTGTGGCCACTGAAGAGGCCTGGGTGCCTTTGAAAGCCACTTGTCACTCTGAGCTAAGATCTGGCCTTCTCAAGGGTGGGCACCGAAGCAGAGGCATGAGGTGTCACTGGGGCTCCCACACCTGCAGCGCTGTGACTGTGCTGTGTAACCTTGCTCAGCAGCAAAGCAGCATGTCAGGCTCCTTGCCCTTCCTGGTTTATTGAAATACTGGTGGCACTTGCCTAGGACTGCTTTTCTCAAGGGATTTAAGCCATTTCTGAGTGCAGAAATGTTGCTAGGTGCTTAATTCCCAGCGAAAGGCACTGTCTTGGGGTCTGCACAGCTGTCCTTGCAGGGAAGTTGCTCTCTTGGCTTGGACTAGAGGTCTGTGTAGCCCAGTACCCATCGGACAGGGACAGGTTGCTCCCTGTCAATAATGTGAGGACAAACAGGAACAAGAGCCAAAACCAGGTGCCAAGGGAAAAAAGTAAGAAATCTGGCTATAAGTAGATGCCATGGGAAAGAGTAAGAGAAGCAAGGTGTACAGGCAGATTGAAGCTTATATTTGCAAGACTTAACCGCTGTTACCTCGTGTGTATCTAAACTTATTTTGGCAGGTGGGTCCTGGGATCCTGCTGTTTGAAACATTCCCAAGATTTGAGTCTGTCCATCCGTGTAATCCTTGCAGGCAGCCTGGCTTAAGTTTTACAAAGCCAATATGCCACCGAGGTAGCCAGCAGGCCCTGGGATGATAATTGAAATGCAATTATAGAGTCCTCATCAGAAAAGTCAGTAGAGGTCAGGGAGTAGCAGACCAATGCACTGGGGAGAGGCATAAGGATGTGAGAAGGCTGCACTTGCACACCTCTGTATGTACATTTTTCTGCTTTCAGGAAACAGGATGGTGATGCCAAACCTTGGCACGCATGAATATACAAAGCACATTCTTATTAACATTGCCCGTAACATATTGCTGTCACTTTCAGAAAATTCTAGGTGCCCGGGCCGTGCAAGGTGAATTCCTGAAACAGATGAGAGCAGTGACATGCAGTCAAGACTCACTATTTATTTATTTGCCTATGCAAACCAGTTCTGACAGGGAGTTGATCGAACAGCCTTCAGGACAACCCTTTCTTCTGGGCATTCCATCCAAACGCCAAAGCCCAGCTCCGCAGCCGCAAACCTGCTCCAAGCATTGACTCTGAGCAAAGACCGAAGCAGAGTGCAAACCCTCCGGAGCTCTTGGTGAGGCAGCGCAGCGCGGCGGGGACAGCAGCCCGGCAGCGCCAGACGCCAGCGGGCGGGATGGCCACAGATACGTGACACGCATGTTAAAGGCGTTTTGAATGTTGACGCTAAAGCCGGGCAGGGTGGCGGTGGCGGTGGCGGTGGCGGAGGTGGTAGAGTGAACCGGCTTGGGGAGCCGCCCGCCCGCTCGGTTCCCCAGCAGGAGCAGCAGGCCGGCCGGCTGCCCGTGTAGCACTCGCCGGCCGCTGTCACAGCCTGACCCCGACAGCCAGGGGAGCCGGCAGTGCCAGGCCGGCCGCAGCGCTTCCCAGAGCGCCCTTCCGCCGCCACTCGGGCCAGCCACTCGGGGCGGGGCGGGCGCTGCGTTGCCGCGGAGACGGGGGCGGGCGGCGCGGGGGGCCGGGCAGGAACCTCCCGCCATGGGCTGCCGGGACGCTGTCAGCGGGATAAGAGCGGAGCGGGCTGCCGGGCGCGCCGGCTCCGGCGGGGCGAGGAGCGGGTAAGGGCGGGCCGGGCACCGGCACGGCGGGGGGCTGGCCCGGCCTGGCGGCGCGGGGCCGCGGGAGGGAGCTCAGCGCAGGCCCTGGCCGCGGGTTTCGGCCGAGGCCGGCAGCCGCTGCGCCGGGGCAGACTGTCACGGGCTGTCACTGGCGCTGCCGCCGCTGTCGCCTGGAGATGCCGCTGGAGGCTCGGGGTAGCCCGGCGGCGGCCGTAGTAGGCGGAAGGGCCGCTGGCGGAGGCGCGGGCGGGGCCCGGCCCGCCTCGGGCTCCCTCCGGGGCAGCGGCGGGAGGGGCGGCCCGGGCTCGGAGCCCCAGTGTTCCCCGGGGCTGGCGCCCGGCGCTCGGCGGCCCGGAGCGGTCCCTGCTGACGGGAGGCCTCGGCCTTTGCCGAAAGGCGACATGTAATACCCGTGTGCGTGTCCGGGCGGTGCGTGCGGGTTCTCCTCCGCCCCCTCCCGTGTCACCGGGATGCTGCGCGGGTGACCGAGCGCTGGAACAGATTGCCCAGAGAGGCTGTGGATTCTCCCTCACTGGCGACACACAAGAACCGTGTGGACTCAATGCTGTGCCACGTGCGCTGGGATGACCCTGCTGAGCAGGGAGGTTGGAGCAGATGCCCCGCTGTGATCCCTTCCATCCCGGCCCGTTCCGTGAGCAGTGCTGTGCGAGCTGCTGGGGCACAGCGCGGTCACAAAGCCTTCGCTGTCAGCGAGGCGTGCGGAGCAGATACCGATGGGAGAAGAGCAAATGTGGGCTGTTCACGGAAACGCGTTAACGCTGGCGGACGTGGAATATACAAGAGTCGCAGCGTTTCGGCACCTGAACTGCCCGTTTTTAAAGATATCCATTTAAATGAGGGGACAGAGGAGCCATTGGAACTCTTCTACATATTCTTTGAGTGTGAGGAGAATGTTTGAACATGATTCTCCGAGAGGAAAACAAAAATCTAAGAACTGAATATTGCCTGATATGCCCAAAGGAGCTAAAGAGCTACCTTGTACTAACCTCTGCAGTGAGGGGAGAAGGCAGGGAAAGCAGGGGCATCACTGAAAGTATAAGAGAAAGCAGAGCAATTGAAGAAATTCAGAAGGAAGATCAGGTGACTGAATGTCATGGCCTAGGAGTAGGAAAAGCATCTAATATAGCTATAAATGGGACTGGCTAAAGAAGAAAATCTGGATGGCAGACTTTTTTCTTTTTTTTTCCTTTTTGCTTGTAATGCCATGTGAATCAGTAAGACATCATTCTAAGGATCTACAGAAACTTGGGAGTTAGTGAAACAAGCTTGTGTGCTGTTGCTGATGAGATGATGTAATAAGTATCTGTTTTAGTCCCGTATATCTTATTCTAGGTAGTGGAAAAGAGATGTCTGGAACATTTAATCTTTCCTGAAGGGAGGATCTGAGTTTGCTTGCTTGGACAAGAGACCATGTCTGCATAGAGCTTTTATCATAATGGAGCTACAGTGTGGTAAGGACTCAGGACAATATTCTTGGGTCTCCTTCTTGCCTTCACTGTATGCTCACAGAGCAGTAGTGCAAAGAAGAAAGCATCCCCTTAGGTGCTTTAGAAAATCTGTGGTTTAGTGGCTCTGAGAGTTTCTGGTAGATGTTTTGAATAGAATGAATGAAAAAAAATACTGTTTTCATATATTATCATAGATAAGAAAAAAAAGCAAATGTCTTTTTCTAGGGTGTTTCATTTTTCTTCCTTGTCCTTTGGACAGAGAATCTTGCAAGCTAAAAGTATATAATTTTCAATGCTTTACTTCTAAAACCAAAGTTAATGAGAGACCTCAGGAAGTCAGCTGCCACTTTGTTTGTAAGACTTTATAGAGATTTCTTAAGAGGAGCTCTTTTGATGTCACTCTCTTCCTGCCTTCCCTTTCTCCTTCCCCTGTTAATTTTTTTAACCATACTCAAAGACAGCTTTCCATCAAAAATGTTTGATCGTAAGAAATTTTTCTGTTAGGTTAATAACCATTTAATTAAGATTCTCCTTTGATGCTTCTTTTGCTTCCTCCTTTCTTGTAGTCCCTGGTAGGTCTTTCATGTGTCACACATCAGTTGTTAGTGCGGCTTAAGACAGTAAGGAAAGAGCCTGTGAGCACTTTGAACAATAGTGTAGTATCTGTTGGAAAGTTAGACACCAGATTTGTAAACATTGGACAAGAGAAGCTGCATTCTTAGCACATACTGAAAGTAAGTTGCTGTTTCAATATAATTCTCTTAATAGTTAAGCTGAAAGAGCATAAGCAAATAGTGTGATTCTATGAACAAGCACTTCAGGAAGCTCAGATCTATGTTTCTGTTGTTAGTGATTTCTGTATCAGACCATGGTGCTTCCTTTTTAGTATAAAGTTGTACACCCTTGCAGCTGGTCATTTGATTTCCTTCGTATTTGCAGAATCTTGCCACTGTTGTGGTGGTCACTTTTAAAATAGGATAATGTTGCCTGTTGAACAAATCTGAACCAAAACCAGTTTTGATACTTGTCTTCTGAGGGCAGAAAGGAGTAGAGGGAAGGTAGGGTGAAATTATATTTTTTTGTAAGAGGATTTTGCTGCACCAGGAGGTGCTGTTCAGAACACACCTGCTTGTCCTCTGTGGCTGAATTTTAGTTCTTTGAAGTGAACAGCTGTCATTGACAAGACCACACTAATACCTGTTTTGAGGAGTTGTCAGATCCTGTGGGCTTCCTTTGTTAAGAACTGTAGTAGCTGTTGAATTAGATGTCACTACTTCATCTTTTTTGTTATATTTATTGGAAAACTGGATTATAATATTAGAAAAAGATTGTACTATGCACTGGAGGGAGGCTTTTATGTATATATGCCTGGGATTATTTTGACTTGCTTACTTTTCCGGTTCAGAGATGGTTGTGAGGATATCAGATACTTTGGCAAATTATTGCTTGATGAAGGTTCATGGGCCTTTAGATAGTATCAAGTAGTTGAGCTGGTGTCATCACAGCTGTTGGCTTCTGTGACAGCACTGATCTGAGGGGTGGTATACCTGGGACAGCATCAGGTAGGAGAGACTTGTGGTTCCTTCTGTTGTGTCACTTGGACTGATTTGTCTGAGTTTGCTAAGCTGATCGAGCAGCTTGTTACTTCTGAAGGGGGAAATCTCCTTCCTGCAGCCTTCCCCTCACTGGCAGTGACAGCTGCCTTCTCCCTCAATATGGCAATTCAACAACAGCATAAAATCCAGCTGGAAAAACTAGTTTTCTGCAAACCTATTGGGGTGGGTCACATGAAGAAGGAGCTGGGTGAGTGCAGTGCTGGGGATAAGAGGAAGAGTGGGGAAGAACAGAAACACCTTCTTGGTAGTCATAAGTTGTCAGGTGTGCTGAGCTGCCTTGTATTACTCTACCCTAGCTGCCTTTCAGGAGGTGGGGGCTATTGCTGATGTTCAGCAGGGTGTCAGATTCAGCTGTCATGGTCTGTTGAGAAGAACTAATAAAGCAGCATGGTATGCACTACATCAGGTCTTCTTTTCCTCTGTTTAGATTCAGGTCTTGCATTTGAACATGGCTCTCAGGGACTTTGAAATTAGTGCAAGGTGAAGTCTTGCTTCCAGATAGAGCACTCTATAAAGAATACTGATACTGGAATATGTGATGGGAAAGGAGAAAAAGAGGCTATGTGTAGTCTCGATTTTTTTCTTGCTGTAAGCTATTAGCTCTTTGATTCATGTTTGTAGCCTGGGCTCTGATTACAATCTCTTTTTCTGGGAAGTCAGGGGTATGTACCAAATATTTAAGTATAGGTGTGAATCTTGTGTGATTGTTAGATAACTACATTGTGTGAAGATACAGATTAAATCTGATGGTGAGTGAGAGAGTAAGATGGAGAAAAAACATGTCAAATGCCTTCTCTTATGTATGTTGAAGAAGGGATAGGTATGTACTGCTATGATCCATGTAGCAAAATCCTGGAATAGTGCTGTATCTTGGAACATGCACACACTGAAACTTCTATTATATTCTTGTTTTGGATATTTCACTTAAGATCCCTTAGCTTTTTTCTTTAAGTCACTACTACACATTTAATCTTCCTTCATTTTCTGTACCTCATGGATTTTTGTGGTTTTGGTGTGTTACAAAAGAGCCAGGGCTTCCACTCTTCTGCTTCTGTCTTCTATTTCTTAGTCCTCTTCTCCCCCATAAGTAACTCCCTACTGCCTGCTCTTACTGTGGGTGAGATTTTGCAGTGACCATGCAGTGGGAAGCACTGGAAGGGTTGTCTTCTGCACTTCTGAGCATGTGTAGCTCAGTGCAGGCATCTGGGGCTTGCCCTGTGGCACTTGTGTTTGTATGGCGTTGTTGAGCCATGTGGTGCTGAGGCACTGTGGGAATTACTCTTATGTACATTATGAAAGGGCCTTTCTGCACTTCCTGGATAATTTAAAAGGTGGGAAGTAGAAGTCATGAATGGTGGTTTGCGAAAGATGGTGGAAGACTAGTGCCTGTTAGACTGTGTCTGTCAGATGCTTGCTCAACTACTCTGACAATCTCAGCTAATTCCCATGTTTATGAATTCTTTGCCCTCTTTTCCTGCACCCAGAAGATTGAGCTCCTTGGCTTCAGCATGCTCCATAGAAAAGTATGGGAGCATGAAGTACTGACTGTGAGGTGGGAGGAGGGAGTTTCTGGTTTTTCCAGCTTTTGACAGTAGAGAAAAACGTTTCTGCTTTCCCAAGAGAAAATTGGGAAGGTGAAACATTTGAAGGAATTACTGTCAGGTAGTGCCAAATGCAAGAGTTTGTTGCAAGTATTAAAACGGATGCTAACTTTTGTGCAGTTTTATTTCAGCAAGCACTTGACATCATCTATTCCTCTTTAGTATTGTGGAGGCTTTTACTGAAGATTTATATTCTTTGGGGGAATAAATGACAAAAAGTATGTAACTAGATCTGTTAACTTCAGTAAGCTACTGATTTGATAGGCTTTAGTGTATTAAATAAAAGATGAGGAATGGGTAACAGAAACAGCAGTGTGAAGGGATAAATTGTTCTCAATGCCTTAATTCTGGAAAAATGTAAATTAGTAAAGAAAATATTTAAGACTTGGTGCAAGCAATATTCCTGATATTTTATCATTCTACTGCAGGAGCTGATAAAATCCAGCAATATACTCTTGTTATATGGTTTCAAAATTTGAACTCTGACCAGTTTTGATTCACTAGTTGAAGCAGACACTGAAATAGTCTTAACCAAAAAGATGCTAGTCTTTCTTGCCTTCCAATAGAAAGAGAATAGGAAGGTCAGTGTTTAACAATCTGAATTTCCAAGAATTGAGATCAAACATTCTTATAATTTGCTGTAGAGAAAACAAAGCAAAAGCCCTCAAGTGTAAAACTTTATGCTACATGATTATTATCATTTTTCTTTGTATTACTTGCATCTTTCAATGATATGGAGAGATTTGAGTCACTGAGGAGTGTGTAGTTTCATTTTTGATTTGCATGTTTCAATTAAGAAAAGATCAAAGGAAAGCAGAAAACTTTTTATGTGTCTGAATATCTAGAGGAAATGCTGGGGGAAGTGGGATGTATTTTCCACTCCAGAAGGTACTCCTAATTACTCTAAAACTATTTTTAGAAGCCTAAATTACATCAGTTACAAAGTCTATTTGATTACTGGAGTCTTGCTAAATCCTTAGCATTTGCAGCAAAAATTAGCATATGATGTTTGCTTACTGAAAATACTACTTGGCTACGTATGTCCCTTCATCTGGCACACTTCATGCATCTCCCCACTATTTCTCAGCAGAGTAAAATGGCTTTTTTTGTGTGTTCATGTGTTATACATGTTTGTAACTGGGGACTTCCTAGTTTGGCACTTTTTTTTCTTTGCATTGTGGATGCATTAAAGGTTTTCTCTGGTGATTCAGCATTTTGTGAAGTGTTTGTTTACCTAGTAATAGGTATACTGAGGAGCTTCATACTCTTGGTCATTATTGCATATAGTAAATTGTAGTTATTGATTATAATTTTTCTGTTGGAGCCTGTACTGCTTGACTAATTTGGAGTGCTGTTTAAAATTCAAAAATAAGTTAAAAATCCTAGCTGTTCCTTATTTGCATTCCCACTGGAGAAAAGCGACCTAGAGTGAGATGATATGAGTAATTTTGCCTGTAGTTATCTGGAATGTTGACTGGGTTGTCTAGGTCCAGTTCAGTGCAAAAGGGGCAGCTGAAACAAGTGCCTCTTTGCTATAAAGGCTGGGAGAAGCACAGGGTCTACTTCACTAATGCCACCAAAGCTGTTTGCACTTTGTAAACAAGCTGGCATACTGAGCTTAACAGGAACAGAGGTGTATGTAACTCTCAGATATTTTTGGTAACTTTTTTTTTTATTGCCACTTTTAGAAGTGTTTACCTGCTGTTTTGTCTGCATCTAATTGCTAACAGAAAATCCCAACTTCACTGACCAGTTTTAAAGATTCAGAAGTGGAATCAGTCTTCTGCCCTTCAATGACTTTTCTTTCAAAAAGTTCATCATTGATCATCCCCTCTTATTTAATTGCTCCTAGTGGGTACTTTAGTCACAATGCCAAAACTTATCTTAATCACTTTGTAGTTTTAATCCTCTAACTACTAAGCTTTCAGTTTAGGATAGCATTTATTCATTCATATCCCTTCAGCGAGGGTGCCTCAAGATAGTGATCAAATTTTTACCTTTCCTCTTTCTCCAAGTGCTGGTACAATCAAAGTGTATAATCTTATAAGTTGCAAAAAGTTTTGTATGATCCTGTAGATCACAACTTAGTGGACATTTGTTGTTCAAAATGCAGTGTGGTGTGCATGCTTGTAGTGTGGTCCCAACTACAGTCACAGAGAGCACACTATCTCCAGTACTGTAGATTAATGTAAGAGGGTGTCACAAGTCTGCCTGGTTATGCAGGGCTGGTCTCTGTAGGCTCAGCAGTGGAGAGGGAGACCCTGAACCTGCTGTAGTAGACTGCTGCTGTCCTTTCACTTTGCAGAGGCTGTGGAGGCTAGTCTTGATCTTTAGATTTAGTTGTTACTGTGGAACCATGACTGTCAAGGCTTGCTTTGTAGTCTGTTCTGGGGTTAAGTATCAAACCTAAAGTATAGAAGAAGGTATTTAGGAGTTTTGCTTGTGTATATTCTAATTTAGGGAAGAACTTGTTAGCACTCTGAGTAGTGTTCAGAGCAAGGCTCACTTAGGAGCATTGCCTTCCCACTGCCAAATGTTTTATAGACAATCTTCATCCTTCATTTTTCTTTTGTAAGAACTTGCTGGTTTTTCATAGGTTCTGCCTTCTGGTGGAATATTTGTCAGTTCCTTCCTTTAGTACCATGTGTTTGCAGAGGTTGGCCTCTGACACTTTGGATAAGATCTGAAAGAGATCCTAATCTTCCACTCTGCTGACAAAGCTTGCCACCAGCATTTTCATGGTATTGGTAACAGCATGGTATTCTTCAGTGCATTTTAGCTGGTGTCCATGACAGCAAGCATATATGATTTTTGACACAGTTAGTGCTGCAATGATTATCTTTGAAGGCCCCCAGCTTTTCCCATGCCTCTTGTTAGGAAGGGTTATTTATTTCCCATGCCTGTATGGAGTGGTCTGAAATATGAAAATTTTAAATTAACTGGAATGGATTTAATTTGGCTAACAGCTATGTTGTAGTTACTGACTTTGGATAGTATAAGACCACAAGCTTAGCAGAAACTTGAGTAAAGCATATGTACAGGGTTAATGTATTACTTGAGTGTAGGTGGTTGTTTGAGTGCTTGTCTTTCATTAGTGCTGTACTTTTTATCTTGTACTTTTTATCTAGTTGAGTCATCTCTCAGTTTTTAACTTGATTTCAGGCTTGACAAGAATGTATGCATGGGTGTTTCATATTGTTTGACTAAATAAAATTCCACATAAGGTCGAGAAGCTGTCTCAAAGCACTTGTGTAGTATGCAGCTATCCTGTGGGATTCTTTGCTGTTGGCTCTGTCTCAGTGATATTTCATCCAGACTCAAAAGGAGGAAATTGTTGATAATCTGTTAACTTGTAATGGGTATGTTGATCTTCACAGTTCAAGACAGAACCTGAGAACCTGCTGAATCTAAGCAAGAAAAAATGTCCTAAGATGACACTTTAGAAGCTGTTGAACAGAAAAAAATGAACTGGGAGGGGGGGATTGTTGTATGTAAACAAGAATAATGTGTACATGTTAATCTGAGATACCTGTAAGTGATAGTTCTTTCATTCAGAGCTGGATTCACCAGTAGTTATGCTAGAGAAATGAGATTTTAGAAACAATCTTGTTGAGGAAAGCAGACTTAAACACTCAGAAGTCAGAATATATCACAGGCAGCTGATTAAAATCTAATACATTTTAAGTTACCTTTGTAAGAATACATTGACCAAGTTTTGGAAGTGTAGTCTGCAACAATCTTTGTGCCCAAAGAAATTACCCATGAGTTTGATTTCAAGCTGTCAAAAAAAAACCTAGGGGGTGAAAATCCATGAGAAATTATAACTGGGAGTAAGCAAGGGTTTGGTTTATTTCTTCTTATTTTGCTGTGTGGTACAACACAGGTCTGGGTCTTGATCAGAAGGATGACAACTCTGCAACTCTTTCTGAGAAAGTGACCTGCCTTTTCCTGCTGTAATGCCTCTGTATCTCAAAGTGTCTGTAGCCTTGAATATGTTTGCTGACTTGATTTTATGTATGTATATGAGATAGGTATTTTGGAAAGCACCTGTTTCATTTGTTTGAACAAACCTGGCATATTATTTGTCTGATCTCATTTGGTTTTTTTTTTTTCCTTGGCATTCCTGTTCTTCATGAGGAATGGCTACTTTAGCCATCCATGTCAGTGTTCCCTAACCATACACAATATGAAAATGAGGATTTTTATTTCTTTAAGGACTATTTTTTTTTCAGTAAGCATAGATAATTAATTTAAATAATTATTTTCGGTGTAAGATACAATGCTTTTACATCCACTTAGGGGTAGAAGTTTTCTGCCTCTCAGATTGTATAAGCTCTGAGCTTCATGGATTAAATTTTTAATATGGAGGCGGCAGAACACATGTAAACAACATACTTATAGAAGGCTTACGATACTCAGAGAAGCAGGACTCTTTAAACTTCAGGTGTTGTAAGACAAACATCTCTCTTAAATGAGAAGGGAGTTAGTACATAGAAGTGGCAATACTAAGATTATACAGACATAAACACACTTGTATACATTGAAACATCATTGCTCTGATGGTCTCAACATACTTTTCAGGGTTCATTATGATAATACTTGTTTACTGTCTTGTGCACTTAACATGCTCCCCTGCCTTGTTAAAAGGACAGGGCATTTGTTATTTATCCAAACATATGAAGCATGTTTGATTTTTCACTTTTTTCTTTATTCTGGGGAGAGAGACTCTGAATGACTTGTTCAGAAATAATACTGATCTAGTGGATTACACTTAAGGCTAAAAGCTGGTTACTGTACTCCTTGATGAAATCAAGGACTTGGCCAGAAGTAGAACTGTGCCAAAAAAGCTGACAGATACCTGCAGTCTTACAATAAATTCTCTATGTTAAGAGGCTGGTTTTTCATGTGCAATGTCATGGTTGGAGCAGCATTGCCTTAGTATGTAATAGGTTTTCTGCTTCTGTAACCCCAAATAGTTAATAAATAATAGCAGAGGGGAGAGTAGAAAATGGTTGAAAATAGTAGGCAGGAGGTCTTCTGTGGAGTTGGAGCATTGTTTGGTATGTCTGTTTTGAGAATGAACCAAACTTGAAAATGCCTTGGTCTTGCTCTTTTTGGTTGATTTTTTTTTTGAGTGAGTTTGTTGGATGTTTAGGAAATGTTCACTGCATTTTGTAAGCTATGCTTTTGGCTGATTGCCCTGCGTCAGCAATGCAAAGCATCAAAGTGTCTCAAGCTTTCTGAGATGCTTTGCTTAGACTGCAGGTTCCTGTTTTCTTTAGGTCTGTGTGTTGCTCCTGCTGTGTAACCTATTTGGGCAATGTCAGCTGGGTATTTCTTTCCAGCTTGTGTAAAGTTTTGAGTCATATCAAAAGAACAGAAAAGGAAGAATGCCGATTTTGGTGATGCATTACTTTGAGGCTTTACTTGCATTTTCCCACCACGTACAGACTTCAAGGCAGCACTGTACTTCCCATTTTGTTCCAGGCCATACTGGATATGTATTTCTCTATTGCATGCACTCATGCACTTTGTTTTCCTCCCCAGTCTGCACAGAGGATTTAATCCTTAGTCTAATTGTTAGTGAATTTCTTTAACCAGACAATCAAAATTGCTGTCTGCCACTAGCAAACTAAACTTAGGTTTCTGCAGTACACCTGACAATCTTTGCTACAATAGCAGAAGCCTCCTATGGAATGTCTTAGTGTTAATAATAGGCTGATGCTCTTCCTTAAGTATGTCTCCTCTGCTAACAGAAGCTTGAGCTTAAACTGGAAGTTTAACCCAAAAGTAAATCTGACTAAATAATGATTGTTATTAAAATCCAGATATTAAAATAATGATTAATGTCAAAATGCCTGAAGAGGTAACAAGCATGTTCTCCAGCGCATAAATATCAAGCCTCATTGCTCATACTTAATAAGTATTTGCTAAATGAATACTGTGTAAAGTAAATGTAGTGTTTATTGGCCAGAGGTGGCTTGTATTCCTGTTGCCTGTAATGAAAAGAGGAAAAAAACCCTTGCAGCAGTGTTAGAACAGTAGAGTAAAAAAGCAGACCTTTATTTGGAAGCTTCCAGGTGTCCTGGTGGTGATGGGGCACATCTGGCACCCAATTTCCACAATTTTATAAGATTGATTAATTAGGAAATCTAACAGGTACATCCAGTAGGAGATTCAGTTGCCCCAGTAGCCCACCCCTGGATCAAGTCCTTGGAGTTGGTCCTAGGGCTTTTCTGCCCCACTTTTTGGTATGGCTTCTCAGATTCTGGTTGGAAAACAATGTTCTTCTTGTAGGTCCTCTTCCTGACAGTAAGACTACGAAATGTTTCAGGAATGTGTTTAGGTCAGCTTATTCTAAAATCTAAGAGAAAGAGTTAAATACTAGAGTTAGACTTAATTCTAGTACCGAAGTACTAGAGTTAATGAAGGAGATATATAACTTTATAATAGTAGTTTACAGGGCTACAAATACATGAAAAAATGTATAAAAAGCAAAAAAAAATCTTTTTGGCATCATTCTCATATACTTTATTCTAGAGAATGGGTAAAAAGGCTACAAGTTTTGAACTGGAGGTCAGAAAAAACCTGATTGCACAATGTATTGTAGAAATTAATTTGTTTTTCAAAGCATTAATTTTAATACCTACTGAAAAGGCAACTTCATTGCAGCCTGTACTTAAAAGGACTTGTAGCCATGCCATATCTGGTCAATGTTTATCTCTTACCTGAAAAAGAAAACTAGAGAAGGTAAATATAAATAAGGTAAATATAGCTATATGTTATCTGGTTCTCTTTTACTCCTGTGGTAGCTATTGGACAGCAGTTACTGAAAGTAATAAACTAGTATTATGGGATTTTGATTTCATTTGACTTAGTACTGTATCTTATTATGATGCTGCTGTAGTAATTTAGTAATTACTGTTTTTTATTATTTACTGGGCATTCCTTTCTGGGCAATGCATTGCTGAAAACATAGCTAAGGAAAAGGCCTAGTTCACTCTAGTATACAGAGTGCTAGTTCTGATTGTAAGCTTTTGTTGCATTTTCTTCTTTCCACAAATTCTACTGTTGTTAGAGATAACATCTAATCATTAGTACTATACAGATTTACTATATTAATGATTCAGTATTCAAGATTGCTAAATTTGTCTTGTTTTTGAGTTCCATTCTTTTAAGAACAATTTTGATATTTTAAAGTCCACTAAAGTAAGTACAGGACAGTCTTACTATTTAAGATGCTCAGTTGATTAGCAGCTTTATAAAAATGGAAAGAAGTTCATAGAAAATACAAATTTAATGTGCAAGGAATCGATTTCTACCACAATAGCAAGTAGAAAATAACTCCCTTGAGAGCTGGTGCAGAAAGGGGCCAGAGGACAAATGTGACACAGGCTGAATTATGAGGATGATGCAAAGATGGGCATGAGAAGGGCACATTATAGGAGAATGTCAGATTATTCACAGTTAAGTGGGTTTTTTTTAAGCTTGTGAGTTTTTTCCTTTTATAAATAAATACTATGTAGTAGAGGTGATTTTTATGAAATATGATAATCATATTCCTCTATCAAATGAAATGGCTTTCTTTATCCTTTAGAGCTGGCTATGTGAAGCCCTGATACATACTGTATTTTAGAGATGTAAAACAGTAAATGTCTCATTGGGACTGTATACAGCATTCTAGTAGGTTTCTTTCTTCTCTCATACAGCTTAGTTCATATGTGATATTTTAGGATTTGGGGGTTTTACTTTGTTAAGGTGACATCTCTGAATTTTAAAGTATAGGGGGGTTGTGTAGCATCTGCTTCCATATTGTGAGACACCACAGCAGTTAAAGCTGTGTCTAACTTGACACAAAAGAAAGATGCTGCAGTAAAGTAGAATCTACTTAAAACAAATTGCCTGGCATACTTTCTTAGAGATGAAATTCTATGCTGTGTAGGGTGTAGTGTCAGCAAACCACAATCTACAAGAGAAGGCTGACAAGCAAGCTGAAACCTTAGAGTGGGGATGGATTAAAAAAAAAATCAAAATGCAAACAAACAAAAACCCCAAAATAACCCTCACAAACACCACTAGCTTTGCAGAGTGTTTACTATGCTATAATGTCAGCAGGGCAAGTTGTTAGCTGAGTTCTTCTTTGAAAAGTAATGCTCTTTAAGTGCTCAAATCACTTGCCAGGAAGTAAATACAAAAGGAAAGAAGGTTGTCTGTCCATAGGCAGCTTTCACTGGAAGCTTCTTAATTATTTCTCAGTTCTCCGTGTATATTCTTTGTCTCTAGCCTCAAGATGAATTTAATAATGAGGTTATATCACAAACTGTTTTCAGAGAAATGTTTGTGCTGACAGTCTGTTTCAGAACTTAATTGCAGAAAGAAATAGGTACAACTGAGAACTAGCTAGCACTTGTTGAAACAAGTCCTAAAAGAAGTGCTCCATTATCCAGTCTGGTATCTCTTTATAATTTTTTTTCTGCACTGTAGAATGAGAGCATCTTATTCCTTACCCATTCTGTATTAAATTATTGTGTTAACAATACATGCTTAATCTCTTTTTATGTTAATGGCAAAAAAATCATATTTTATCATGCTACTGATGTTGGGAATCCACCCTTTTGATAGAATATGGCAGTGCATGTTAAATCCATGTAACAGTGCAAGCAGTGCAAGAAACCTGGAGACTGAAGCTTCAAGTGGAGAGACATTAAAATATGATGGACAGTATATTGTGGGTGTCATAATTGTCTTGTGAGTGCTCACCTAGAGACCTTTAGTAGTTTATGAAAGCTTGTTTTGATTACTTTCTAAAGCTTGTTTTGATTACTACCCTTTGCATTCCCTGTGATAAATTTCCAATTAATAAGTTTCTCATTGATTAATTTTCAATTTTTATTAACTACATCTTCCCCAGTGATTAGTGTAATAAAGATTGGTGTTCTGCCAGGACAGACTAGGATAGATTTAAGGTGCATTTATGTCAACACCTGCCTGCATAATTCAGTTCTCCTACTAGCCCTCACTTGTACCTGGAGCTGTAAGTTCTTCAAATATTATATATGCAGGTAATGATCACTAGAAACTCTTAATGTTTCTAGAAGGACCTATTTAAACTTGTGTACCTAGCTCATTTTGCATTTTAAAAACTAATGAATTTTATTATGCTAAGTTATCTCATATATGCCAATTATTTTCTCTATAACAGGATTTCTGTTGTGCACAATCTTAAACTAAAAGTGAAAACCAGGGCTTTAAAGCTCAAAAAGTCCTCAAGGACTCTTCCCAAATTTCAAATAGCTATCATAAAATTACTTTAAAAAAATTAACTTCATGTTAACCGTGGTATTTTTCTGTTTTTAAAAACAGGTGAACCGAGAGGGATAATTCCAGAATATATTTGCTTTTCCTTCCAGATAGAAGATAAATGTGTTAAGCTGGCAAAGTGATTCTGGTAAGAATTTTTCTGTAACTTCTACAGGGAATGTAATTTTATGTATAAGTGTTCACAGTTTTGCTACTAGAAGGAGCTTTTGTACCACTAGTGTAAACAAACTTGCTTTTGCTTCCAAAGTCTTATTTTTTTACCTAATAATTACATATTAATCCATCTGTTATATTTAAGTGTTACATTGAATGTTATTTGGCTTTTTCTTTTTGCATATTCTATACTTGGATATTATGAAAATGTTTGACTTTTGAAGCCTTTACTTCAGCTGTTTATACAGAAATAGAAGGAGTTAAATGTGCTGTAGCACTCAGTAAGTGGGGTTTATGTGGATTAAATGATCTTATTTCCATAGTTGCCATCACTGATTCTTGTTTTTGTTTTGCTTTCTTCAGTGATCCTCTTGAGGGTTTTCTACAGCTGAGTCTGGCATTTCTTGCCTTGAGTTAAATGTTTCTCCATGTACTAGTGCTGAGCACCCAAAGCAAAATTAATCTGTTTGGGAAGCAGAACCAAATTTTTTGGTATTTCCTCTTGAACAATGGCAGCAGAATTGTCTCTTGAATTAAGCACACTCTAGTAGTGACTGCTACCCACTCAGTTGTGCCAGAAGGAAAACACCTTCTGGTTCAGTTGTAAATCTAAAGCACTGTACTTCTACAACTCCCATATTTATCTGAACTCAGTAAGTTTTTTCTTTTCCCCTTGAAACAATGTGCATACTGTTGGAATGCATAACATGATAGTATTCAAATAAACTATTAAAGAGTGTTTTCTGTACAGTGCAGTGTAAGTGCTCTGTGTTTTGTCCTATGCTTCAGGTCAAATACCTTTTAGTAGCAGAAAAATGTTGAAGCTTGCATAGAGGTTACAAAGAAAAGCTGGAACGATGTCATTAACTTTTATTTATGCAGTGGGAGGGAATGCTCTGTCACAGGCTTTTACCTGATTTATAAAATCAGTGTTTGGGGTCCAGGGCTGTTAGCTCTCTAAGTTCATTCTTTCTTTTCCCTTTCACCCTCCATGGGTATATTGATTAGTCAGTTCAACAGACACTCTGTTTTGGAGGGGTGAGATACAGGGAAGAAACTCTCCCTTCTTTCCCCCAGTCTTTTGTCCATAAGGAATGTGCTTTCTGATGGAGTTAATTTTTGTCCTTTCTCTACTTATAGCTCAGACATGAGCAGTGCCAGTAACTCACTGGCACGGGAATTCTTGACTGATGTCAACAGACTGTGCAATGCAGTGGTACAGAGGACAGAAGCCAAGGAAGATGAAGAAGAAGAAACTCATATGGCAGCACTGGGACAATACTTAGTTCAAGGCCGTGGGTTTATTTTGCTTACCACTCTGAACTCAATTATTGATCAGGTAGTAGCTTTTCTTAAGTGATTATGATTTTTGTATTGAGCTTCAGCTGTTTAGATTTGTCTGACTCATGTTGGTTTTGGTGCTGATTTTCCTTCCTTTTTATGGAGGAGTGCATGTGTTAATTGGGAAGACTAAAAGTTCAAAAAGATGCTTTGCAGTTGCATTCTGTCCTTCAGCTGGAACAGAAAAAGTAAAACTAGATAAGCATATACCTGTTTGTCAGCTCATATTTGACTAAGGCATGTGTGCAGCTCAAGTGCAGTAGCTGGGTGGAAAGAGGCAACAGGTTATAAACTTCAAGAGAAATGACTGTTTATAGGTCCTACAGGACAAACCAGTAGGAGTGGAGGTTTTTTAGTGGTGGTTCTGTGGTTTTGATTTTTTTGCTGTTACATTTGTGAAACAAAGTTTCAAACTTGTCTGTGGCTTCATCTTGTTTGGGTTTTTTGGTTTTTTTTGAATCACTGAGTTTTATGACTTTTGACCTTTCTGGTTTTCTTCCTTGAGTAATTCTTTCTGCAAGGGGGATTAGGAGAGCTTTGTATAAAAACAGTTGCAGTAGTGTAATAAATATCTTGGATGCTCTCTGATTATTTGCTTCAGTTAATGATTATAGCACTCTTTGCAGTGAGGTCATTTTTTCAGTGCTTAAAACAGCAGGAAGACATAGGGATCTGAATGCTGAATAGCTTGGTAAAATAAAGAAGGTTTTTTCTATTTCTCAAAAATGTACAAGATCTTTTGTTTTTATTTTCTTCCAAACATAGGAGCTGACATGTCGAGAAGAACTTCTGACCCTCCTCCTGTCTCTTCTGCCATTGGTGTGGAAAATCCCTGTCCAGGAAGAAAAAGCAATAGGTATGTTTTATTACTGACAGTATTAAGCATGTAAAATAAGGGATTTATTTGTGTTTTACTACAGAGCCCAGGACTCTGTGCTAGAGAGAAGCTCATTGTAGTACATATCCTCTAACATGGAATGAAGATATGGATTCTGCAGAGAATTTAAATTAGAAAAATGCCAATGTCCTATCAGCATACAAGGAAGAAAAAAATTGTGCAGAGAAGGAAAAGGCTTTTGGTCAGTCTGAAAGGCAATGCTTGTGTTGCTGTGTGAAAACTGAACAAGGAAATGGCAGTGATCTTAGTCAGATTTTTTTGTTTCCTCTTGTGCTCTTACATTTGTCTGATGCATTCTTTTCCCTCCCAGAGGGTAAAACAAAGAGAATTAACTAAAGGAAATTTCCTGACTGTTGGAGAGAGTTTCTAAGGATTCATACCCGAAGCTCTTCCACTGTTTTTTTTTTTTTTTTTGCTATTGGAAACCCCTCCAAATTGAAGGCCTTTGTTAATGTTTGTAGACTTGGAATCTTTAAAGGGCCAGTTTCATAGATCTTTGATACAATAAGCTTTCCTGCTTGCTTAGTTGCATCATTCTTTCATGCTCTTGTAAGCATGATGGAATTAAAGAAATGTTTTGGGTATTCTGTGACAGCTTAGTGCCTTTTCCAGGGTAAGTTTAAAAGGCTGTTGTGTAAATAGCTTTTAAAATATTCTGGTTTATACACTACATAATGCTCAACTTTTACTTCTACAAATTACCCTCTCTTAGTACTGATACAGTAAGCACAATGTTTCCAGTTGTGCACTAAAGTAGTCGGTTTTTTTCTCTGACTGAGGTGTAAGTTCCCCTCTATTAGGCAGCTTTCCTCTTTCTATGCAGGTAATATCCTTTGTTTGGTAAAGTACTCCTGGTTAATTTCCTGCCTTCAAAGTAGATGATATTTCATCCTTATGTATCATAACTATGACTTTTGAAACAGGATGCCATAGTCATGCTTGTATGTGGATGCATCTTTCCTTTCATCCTAATTAATGTTTAGAGATATTATGTGGGCTTCTGGTGTTTTATGGGGATGGAGGCTGTTGTTAGCTATCACGTTTTTCTAAATACTGATTTTACTGGGTGGAGGATACTTGCAGTTGTTTTATGGTAGTTATTTTACTGCCCAAAGCATCCGGTTACAGTTCTGTCACTACTTAAAAATAACAATGGACTTAATCCAAGAACATGCAGAGTTGTTTCTCTGCTTGCTTTTTTGATAGTTTGGTCTGAGTTTACTGATACAGATGAACCAGTAGTACTTCCATTTTATTCTTCAAAATGTACTTGCCCACTGGATCGGATTTTAATTATATATTTTGTATTTCATACTTGAAAGTTGGGGTTTTTGTCTTGGCTTTTGTAGGAATATTCAGTACACTAAACATTATTCCTTTCTTTCTTTTGTCTCTGACTATTTTAAAATCCCCTACTTTTATTTCGACTGCTTGTATTTGGAACCATTAATGCTAAAGACTAAGATGTGTATACTTGAAGATTTGCACCGATTATAAATAGAAAATTTTTTTTTTCTATTTCTACTAGTACACTAGCGATGTCCCCATGCATTCTAAGAGGGCTGTGAGCTAGCACATCCTGTTCCTATAGTAGCTGCGTTGCAAAAAGTGACAATAAAGCATCAAGTTAAGAAGGCATTTCATCCTCCCTTTAGTTTGCTTACCAAAAAGGCTTTTCCCCTGCTTTGATAACATCTTTGTTTGAGAATGTTTTTTGAGAGTAGTTGTGCCAAAGAAGAGCTTTAGGAAACTCTTTAGCACACTTTTGTCTCACCCTAGATAGAAAATGAAATAATTTGTCTAGGCTTTGAAAACAGCCAGTTAGGCCCCTAAACGTGAGTTGTTGCTGCCTGTTTTATACTGAAAATGTCTGCCACAGGTGTATGCAAAACCATGACCTACTGAGATACAAATTCACTGCGTATTTTTAATCTGGAAATATTTAACTGTAAAATTAGGAAAAATGCTTTACATATTATAATGTTCCTTTAATGTTATGTTATTTTTTTTTTCCAACAGATTTTAATATACCCTTTACAGTAGACATATGCGTGACCAAAGAGAATAATACAAGTTCTGTGAAATCTACTCAGGAAAAAACAAACTTAGACGGAAATGCTCATTCATCTCTCCAGACTTCTGCAAAACTCAGTCTTCGATCTCGAAAAAGCAGCCGTCTGCGCAAAACCACCCATCGCTACTCTGTGCGAGATGCAAGGAGGTCCCAGCTGTCCACTTCAGATTCTGAGGGCAATTCTGATGAAAAGACCTCTGTGATAACAAAACACAGACGCTCCCAGCTACTGCAGCCCTTTTTAACGTCTTCTGTTAGGGAGAGCTACCCTGGAGGTAGAAGTGATGGCCGACCTGCAGAAGTGGTACCAGATTCTAATGCTGATGCTCCTAATCTAGAAAGTTCCAGAAAAATTATTCCAGCACATGAGATTTTGAATGAGGCAGCTGCAGGAACTTCTGAGAGCAACATGGATAACTCCCCTTTTGACTTATGCCGTGTCTTACTGTCTCTCCTAGAGAAAGTGTGCAAATTTGATATTACCTTGAATCACAGCTCTGCTCTTTCAGCGAGTGTTGTGCCCACATTGACAGAGTTCTTATCAGGATTTGGAGACTCCTGCAATGTAAGTAGTAGCACAGAAAATGAAGTAGTTTCTGCAGGGTGGACGGAAGAACCTGTGGCTCTGATCCAAAGGATGCTCTTTCGAACAGTGCTGCATCTTATGTCTTTAGACATTAGCAATACAGAAACAATGCCTGACAATTTACGAAGAAATTTAACAGACTTACTTAAAGCAGCATTAAAAATCAGAATTTGCTTGGAAAAACAGCCTGGTCCTTTTGCTCCAGGATACAAGAAAACACTACAGCAGCTGGTTCAGGATGACTACATATTTTCTAGATATCGTCACAGAGCCTTGCTTCTACCTGAGGTTATAGAAGGGGTCTTGCAGATTTTGATTTGCTGCCTACAAAGTGCAGCTTCCAATCCATTCTACTTTAGCCAAGCTATAGATCTAGTTCATGAGTTCATACAGCAGCGGGGATTTAAGCTGTTTGAAGCAACAGTGCTTCAAATGGAATGGCTGTGTATGAAGAATGAGGGAGTACCTGGGGAAGCCTCAGAGCATCTGAAAGCCCTAATCAACAGCATCATGAAAATAATCAGCACTGTCAAAAAAGTGAAATCCGAACAGCTCCATCAATCAATGTGTACAAGAAAGCGGCACAGACGATGTGAGTACTCTCACTTCATGAATCACCACAGAGATCTCTCTGGGCTCTCTGTATCCACTTTTAAAAATCAAGCTTCCAAAAACCCTTTTGAAACTGCTGATGGAGAAGTTGATTATCCTGAGAGATGCTGTTGCATTGCTGTTTGTGCACACCAGTGTTTGCACTTGTTGCAGCAAGTTTCTTTGAGCAGCACCTGTGCTGAGATTCTCTCAGGTGTACATAATGTAGGAATATGTTGTTGTATGGACCCAAAGTCTGTGATTGTCCCGTTGCTCCATGCTTCCAAGTTGCCAATATTAAAGAATTTTCAACAGCACATACTGAACATCCTTAACAAGTTTATATTGGATCAACTGGGTGGAGCAGAAGTCTCTCCAAAAATTATGCAGGCATCATGCAATATATGTACTGTTGACTGTGATCAGCTGGCTCAGCTGGAGGATGCCTTGCAGGGCAACTCTAGTGATGCTAGTCCGGCATCTAGTTCCTCTTGCAGAGTTCAGGGAATTCTGCCTAGCACTGGATCTGAAGATATGTTGTTGAGATGGCATGCACTGGAGGCTTATCAGGACGTCATTTTTGAAGAAGACAAACTATGTGGCACACAGATTGCAAGCCATATTTGCCATTTAATTCAAAAGGGGAATGTAGTGGTCCAATGGAAACTGTATAACTGTATCTATAATCCTGTGCTCCAGAGAGGAGTAGAGCTGGCTTGCCATGCTCAACAGGAACTTGGACTAAGTACAGCTGATAAACACATGCACAGTTACCAGAGCCAGGGTTTGCCTACTGAAGTGCTTCAGGTTTATTTGCAGATGCTCCCTGTGTTGCTGAAATCCAGGTTGGTTGATTTTCTGTTTATTATTGGAAAATGTGCTAATTATGTACAGAGTTCTGTATGTTTGTTACTGATCAGAATGTGTTTTTTGGACTCTAGGCAATGTTTAGCTATTGCAGGTGGCAACAGGGTAAATGTTTGAGTAACAAGATACAAGCCTAAATTCATAAACCCGACAAAGTGAGGGCTCTCTGCTCATGAGTTATGGTCTTTAACATGCCAAACTGTGTAGCAACAAATTGTCCAGTGTGACATGCTCTTTGTCGCATCATTCCTTGTGCTAAAATGAGTCAGGAATGTTAAACAGATTGATATGTCATTTTTCTGTGGGAATTAGACTACTTAGTTTTCTGATTCATTTCCTTTTCCCTTCTAGAATGGTCACTATAGAAACTACCTTTCAAAAATAAAGATTGATGTTTACTTTTCCTGAAGTAACTATTTTCTAACTTGCAGAATCCTGTTCGTTTAAACATAGTTTAAAAACAGAAACCAAAACAACCTCACAACATGAAAAAGCCACAAGCATTCTCCCAAGGCATAAAATAGATACTTTCTATTTATTGGTTAATTGATTAAATAACTGCTTAAAAATATATGGAAGCTTTTTTTAGAATATGAATTTGTCCTTTTGTCCAGGAAAGCTTCTGATTTTAGTTCTCTCGGAGTCCAGAAGTGAATTTAGTGGAGTTATCCAAGACAAAAAACAGACTAGTACTCCAGTTTATGTAACGTGATCTAATACAATTTTAACTTCTATACTAACCTAAACTGTATCAGAAGCTATTCATTTTTGAAAGTGTACTTAGTGACGAAGAGGCAAGAGAAATAAAGCTTAGATTAAGAAAAAAGTTTAAAATGTCCAATTTTTTTACTGGCTTAAAGGTGAGAATATACAGGGAAATGATTCACTTGATTCTAGAGTAACTTTGTTAGGGTAAAAGCTGGTCCTCTGGGGAGGAGATAGAAGTAAGGTGGATATCTACAAGCAAACATAGTGTGCTAAAAAACTTAAGATCCTTGTCCCAGATTTTGTATGATCTTAACATAATACTTGGAGAGTAGAAAGAAGGTAAAAATAGACTTGGAAGCAAATACATGGAAGGTTTTTTTGACATTGAACATGCTGGCATAACAGTTGCACAAAAGCTTATGCTTGAAAGGTATTCCTGAATTTTATCTGAAATACATAATCTATGCAACTAGTAGACATAGATAGGATTATGTCTTCAAGTTTGAGAAGGAATCTCTACTTTCTGGTGAAATCACAGAACAGAGAAAGAAAGATACTTACTAGCCCCAATTGCTGATAAAAAACCAGGGAAAGGAAATATCATCAAAGAGCAAATGTCATAAAGTTAATGAAGCACCTTTAATGTTTTGAACATCATAAACTTCTGTGATCTGCATTTGAGAGGGAGGTATTTCCTGCATTGTATCTTACAAAAAAGTTTAATTTTCCATGACCGGCTGGATGATGCTGACTTAGGATCCTAGAGTATTGCAAACAAGTTGTTGTTCTCTTTAATATACAGTAATTTATAGCAATTGCTGGCCTACATGAATTCTTGGCTGATTTATATGGTACCTCTCTTATGCTCTCTTACAGGGTAATTAGAGACTTGTTTCTGAGTTGTAATGGAGTGAATCAAATGATTGAGTTAAATTACTTGGATACATTAAGAAACCATTCCTTGAAGGTGTTAGAGACTTTGATACTCTGCCTTGGTGATCAGCAGGAAGACCAAGCAACACCAGACCTGGAAGGCCTGAACAGCGAACAAACAGAATCTGTGTCTGACTTGACCACTTCTCTTTGCAGTCAGCATGCTGTTTCAGAAGTTCCTCAAAGCCTGAGCAAGTTTTATGCTGGCTTGAAAGAGGCTTACCCGAAAAAGAAAAAGTTTGTGAGCCAAGACATTCATGTCAACACAATAAACCTTTTCCTTTGTGTTGCTTTTTTATGTGTAAGTAAAGAAGCAGATGGTGATCTGGATTCAGCTAATGACTGTGAAGATACATCAGGATATGATAGTACAGCTAGTGAGCCATTGGGCCACAAATTACCATATCTGTCCCTGGAAAGCCTTACCTTGCCCTCTGTTGAACATATTCATAGAGCTGCAGACATTTGGTCCATGTGTCGTTGCATCTATTTGTATAGTTCAGTTTTCCAGAGACAGTTCCATAGACTTGGAGGCTTTGAAGCATGCCATAGATTACTAATTCTGATAATTCAGAAACTTGCAAAAAATAAGGAAAAAGAGCAAGAAAAGAGGGAGAGAGTATTGAGTGAAAGCAGCAGAAGTTCACATGGGAGTCCTCGTACTGAGCTTCTCAACAAGGGTGACTCTGTTCAGCTGTCTAAAAGCAGAGAGGTGACGCAATTGGAGCTTGACAGTTCTGGCAGTCTTGCTGATGCTGAACAGCTGGTGCCTGACTCTGTCTCCTTTGACAGCTCTTTGAATATGGAACATGCTTCAGTTACTTCAGTTGCCAATCTTGAAGGGATAAGGACTTCTGTAAGAGAGGAGACTGAGTGGGCACTTCAAGGTATCAGACTTCTGGAAGCTCTGCTGACCATCTGTCTACACAGTGCAAGCACCATGCAACAGAAGATGGAAGTGGAGGTGTTTCACCAGGTACTGTGCAACTTTCCCTGGCTTCCTTTGTTCATATTTGTTTCATACAGTATTATTTTAATGGTAGTTTAGTAAAAAATTCTTTTAGGGAGGTAAAGGCCTTATGCTGTTTTTATGGTACCCTATTTTGTATAGTACTGAAAGCATACAACTAAATAATGAGCTTAGTAGTCAGAGTAGTGGTGGTCTGCTTGAATGGTACTCTTTTTAGAAAGAGTGTTCAGTGGAGAATGTGTGTGAAAGGGATGCTTCAGGAAAGATGTGTAGGCAGGATGTCACCATAGTGACTCACAGGGGCTTTTTGAGGATGGTTCTGAGCAGAGCATGGTGCTTGAGAAAGGATTATTGAAGGGCACAGGTAGCGAAAGGACACCTGAAAAAATTATTCCTTAAGCCATAGAGGTGGACTTATTCAGTGTTCCATAAGAAGTTGTTAATTCACAGAGGACACCTTCGCTTTTCTTTAATGTTTTAATTGCTATCTTGAATTTTACTTGGCAATTTGTTGCAAGAGCAGGAGGCATTAAGTACAGGAAAGAACTGGAAACTGGAGCTCTGTCTGGACCACTCACTCTTTTTGTGATTTTGGACACGTCATCCTCTGTCTTGTTAACTTGTACTAATGTTGTGGTGTGGTTTGAATACACAGTGAACCTTAAACTGTTTCAAAGATGTCTATTTTTTTAAACAGCATTTTCACCTGCAAATTTTAGATAACAGCATTTTGCCAGATTTTTTTGTGTGCAGGTTCCAATTAAATCTTATGACAAATGGGATGAATCTTTATTTGAAGAGACTGGATGAAATCTGGTTATTTTAGATGAGAAATCAGATTAGTGTAGGTAGAAGGAGAAGCTCTTAAATGAAAGAGCTAGACTATTTCTGTTAGCTAGAAATAGTAACATGAATCAAAATGTTTTTCTCCCCCAAAACATAGAATACCTGTGTGGATGATATCTTACTCGAAATAAGAGAGCAGCTTGCTCAGTCGAAAGTGATAGAAACAGACTTGGCGAAACCTCTGTTTGATTCACTGCTTCGTGTTGCACTGGGCACTTTTTCTGCTGATTTGGATCATTCTGAAGAAAAAATTGAAAAGGTATGGAACACCAACCAAGCAGTCTAATTCTGAACAATGTGAGATTTCTAAGGTTTGTGTTCTCTGGGCCTTTTAAAACTTGATAGGAAATGTTTAAATTATGATTAAACATTTATTTGATTATTGTGACAATTGAAGATGAAGTCTCTCCTTCTCAAATGAAAGTGGAATGCTGCTTATTGATATGGTCCCCACATTGACTGCTCAGAAATCAGCCATGCCCTAAAAAGTAGCAAGCTTAGTCAACTTGATGTTCTCTTTACTCTTTCATCTCACAACAATGTGATGAATTCCTAAAGGAACAGCTTCGAACAGGGATGTTGAGTGACCTTAGTGGCTGCAGACATTTTCACCTTCAAGTGAATGTCAAGGTGCATGCTGATGGTGACAGGGATTTAGAAACACAGTTCCTTTTAATGCTACTTACCAAAACCTTGGTCAGGTAGTTAGTAAGAAAAATCCCTCTTTGCAGATTCTTTTATAAAAGAATGAAGTATTTTTAACATATCACAAATCTCTTGAAAATTTATGAGTAATGTGTTTCTTTTCCCAATGGGCTTGGAGAAAATAGGCATTTGGACAATTCTAAATTATTTGCTTTTCTGATTCAAAGATTATTTTTTTCTGACCAGTGATTGTCTATTTGTTTGTATTGTACAGACCCATTACACAGAAAAGGAACCTCTGTCACAACCTGGAGAAATTTCTGAAGAAACTGAAGAATCACAATGCTGTAGTCTTAAACTTTTTGCTGAAGAGGAAGGATATGAAGCAGACAGTGAAAGTAACCCTGATGATAGTGAAACCAAGAATGAAGGTAAATGGAAACTTTATGAATGTACAAAGCCATCTTTGATATAGCAAATTTTGTTTGTCTTTTGAGATGTACCAAAACAGGGCAACTTTAACAGATAGAAATAACTAATTTATTAACTTTCAAGAGGTTGTAGTAACAGATGGAGAGATAATAAATATTCTTACTACAGTATTACAGAGTATTGCAGAAATTGTTCTGTCTTGGTTATATTGGTTTAAGTGACTCTTGCTCTAAAGTCACGTTGCTCAAATGTATTATTGTGATCTAGAAACTCCAGAGGTATTTACCAGTAGTTTGTTTGAAAATCAATGCTCAAATGTTTTTTTTTTTTAGAATTCTAACTATCTGGTGAAAATTAAATAGTCTAATTATATTATAGAATACCAGATTGAAAGGGACCCCAAGGATCATCTGGTCCAACCTTTTCTGGCAAAAGCACGGTCTAGACAAGATAGTTTGTTTGAAAATAGTTTGTTTGTGCTCAGCACATCTGGATGCTTTTGTTTTGGTATGAGATTAGCATGAGCAGTAATGGCCATTAGTAGAATTGCATTAAATTACTGCTGTTTACCTGTGTGACCAGGTTTTATCAATAGATTTCTACGATTTTAAAAGCATTTCTGAATTAAAAAATTAATCTGAAATATATCCACAAAACATTTGCATGAAACTTATGTCTGTATCAAATAATTTTAAGTAATGTATTTTAAGGTCTCTCCAGTATGTAACAGGGGAGGGTTACATGTTTGGATTTTTTTCTTTGATTGTCATGCAGATATTTTCACATGCATTTTTCTGAATTAAATTACAAATTGCTTCCTCCACATTTTAATATAAAATTATTTAAATTCATCTCCCTTCTTGGCAGGCTCAGAGTTTTGTATAGAACCTTGAAGCTCTGTTACAATGATTTTACTGTCATGTTTCATGAATTGCATATTTTGCCATTACTATGTGTGGAAACAAAGCCAGATAGTTTAAGAGCATGTAGTGGGAGAAACTGCATCCTTGCCCTTCTGTGTTTGCAGGAAAATAGGAAAATCTGAAGCAGAATATAAAATTATGCCAACTTCTGAAAATTGCTTTTTAATGACTATTTTTGGTTTGTACCTCTGAGAAGGTTGCAGTTATATCCTTGGATGTTCTGCTTAAATCATGCAAAATGTATTCAGCTGAGTTAGTTTCAGTAAGACACATGTGGTTTCTTTTTAGGAGCAGACACAAAGGCAGAACCAGGATGTACTGGTGCTTCAGGTTATTTTAATGACCTAGCTGAAAACATCAATCAAGGAGAATTACTGTATCCTGAAATCTGCATGTTAGAGTTAAACTTGCTCTCAGCTGGTAATGCAAGTTTAGATGTGCTTGCTCATGTATTCCAAAGCTGCCTGAAAATCATCAACCAGAAGGAACGAAATGCTGCTGTACTTATAGAACAGGTAAAAACATTATTGACAGAGGCAACAGTTTAGCAGTTTTGTATCTTTTCTTCAGTTTTATAGTACCAGTCTACATAATAGTGATCTTGAATATTCTCACTTGTCATGGGATTTGATAAGATCTGAAACAATGTAAATGACTGATACTGGCAACTAAGTTACCAGGAGCTTAGTAATTTATTGAAAGATATTTAACCTGCAAAGCTTTTGAGTTTTGCCAAACTTTTTTTTTTTTAATTCAATCCCTAGAGATAGATAGATCTCATGATTGTCAGGGCCTTAAGAAAAAAAGGCAGATATCTACTTGTGTTTGTGTATGTGTAAGCATTCTGAACTTTATGTATTGAATATATACTTTTAGGAACTGAGAGTCATGAAGCTCAAAAATATTCAATGCTTTTTTTCTTAAGTTTGTGAGAAATTAGTTGGGCAAATGTTTGTCTTCATGATCCTTTGGAATTTCTGACAGTTAGCTTTTTTTAATAACTGAATAGAGTATCCCTCCTGTAGAAGATAATAATTTGAATTTCAAAGTTTCTCTTCTGCGGCTGTACAGAACATAAAAGATTATTCATTGGCAAATATAAAAAAAGTCCATAATTTCAAGTAATTTGAGTTATTAAAATCAATAGTAGGAAGAACTGATTGGAAGAATTTTTCTTTGTTCTTTGAGCTGGTATATATTCTTCAGATATTCATTTTACCTATTCATATTAACAGGGAGCTGTTAAACATCTTTTGGGAGGATTTCTGAATATATTGACACAAACGGAATCTAGTTTTCAGGGTGAGTTAAATGTCCAACGAACTTAAATATTGCTTTTCTAATTCAATGTATACAGTCAAACTTTTTAGTTCACAGTTCAAATGCAAAATTGACAAAGGAAATTCATTGGCATGTGTGAATTTATGCAGCTGCTTTTTTAACTTGTAAGAAACTTGCGCAACTCTAGTGTAAATATAGGGTTATTTCTGAGCTAGTGGAAATAAGTTGAACAAACACTGGCAGATCTGAAAATGATAGTTGAAACCATAAACTCTAGTGTGACAGTGTTAAATATTGCTTGGGAAAAATAGCAGCTGATGAATTCTTATTCCACCACAACATAAGCCCTTATTTCCGATTTCTTGGTAACCCAGGTATTGATGATGCCTTGAGTTTTAGTTCTAACTGGAAAGCTAATCCAAGAATGTGGAAGCAGATTAAATACTTGCCCTAAGGTAGCTTTACATAATGAGGGTGCTTCACAACAGAAGATGATGTAAACCCGTCCTAGGACTTGGATCTCTGGAGGGCTTTTGCAAGGCAGACACTAGGTTCCTAGACTTTCAGATTCCTCTTTGCAAACCTGGGACCAAATCTAGCATAGCATAGCACTGATTGATTCAATGAAATTTCGAATGATAGTGTCAGGAAGTACTGTTGGGTCTCTAGAACTCATCTTGTAATCATTATTGCTTCCTTAATTTGAAATGTTTTTGTGGAACACTTTGAATTTCAAGTTACTCTTTCATCATTGTAGTATAGAATATGGATTTTTAAAGCTTAAAAAAAATTCATTTCAATAATATTGTCTCCTTATTTTTAGCATGTCAGATGGTCCTCGTAGATCTGCTGGTTTCCTTGATGAGTTCACAGACCTGTTCGGAAGAGCTAACTCTTCTTCTGAGGATATTTTTGGAGAAGACACCTTGTACGGTATGTATGGAGTAGCACATAGCATAATTCAGAGGTTTAATCAGAAAAAGGAAACAAAAAGAAAATGCTATTGTGTCCAAGTATTTTGGGAAATAAGGAGATGAATAGCAACATTTGAACTGCTCAGAGCAAATAAAATTTGGTTGTAGAAATAATTTATTCTCAAAACGTGAAAAAGGAAAGAAGGTAAGAAGAGAAGGGTTTGAAGGATGTGTTGGTCCTGAGAACTCTCTTCAGCACAAGGAACCAAGATTCCTCTTGAAGAGACTGACATTGTGGTTATGGATGACAGAATAATAATACTGTAAAATTTGAAGCAATTCCTTTAAAGTTACAAAGCATCTCACTATTTAAGGAATGCTTCAGCAGCAGGAATTATTTTCAACAGTGTCCTAAGTTGGTTTGTTTAATGCTGGTATCTACTGCTTGTGTGGTATATACTGTGGAAATAACTGTTGGTTTGTGTGAGAGTCTGTAGAAAAATACAAGGGGGAGAGAATAAAAAAATTACTGTGCAGGGTGAAATAGTACCAAACCAAACAAGGAGTCACAAGTCAATTTTTTGATGGTAGCTTGTAATGATTGGCTGAATAAGATGATGAACTTCTTGGCATAAGGGCTCAGCTAGTTTTGTTAGTGTTTATGCAATAATGAAGTGATGGCCTGTGTGTACATTCTTAACCAGCCTCAAAGCATAAAGTAAAAGTTATGGGGTTTTGTTGCATATAACAGAAGTGAGATAAGATTGTGCAATGACCACCTGCTGCATTTCAGCTGATTCCTAAGCATGATAACTTGAAGTCTGATCTGCCCAGACTAAATCCCCAAAGCTTTGTTGGGCCATAGACTGTTGAAGTTGCTACCTGATGCTTTGCAAATTGTGTCAGTTTATGGATCTGCTAGTTCGCCTCTCTTGGAAAAACATGAATCAAAGTTTAAATGAGGAGTAGGCTTCTATTTAGTTGCGTGATGCTTGACTACATGGTGTAAACAGTTGTGTTTTGGTGGTGTTGTTTTTCTTCTAGGAGATACTACTCAAGGGTGTATTGAAGATTGTAGACACTAATATTTATATGAATCCATTACAATACCTTGCCTTCCCTTTGCTGAATGGCACAAATTTGAGTAGCAGTTCTTCACAAAAATGCACTGGCACTTCCAACAGTAAAACTGCTGGACTACTAAAAAGAGCAAAATTGTCACAGAGTAAGAAAGAGGCAGATGGTGAAAACTTGAGCCACCAGCTACTTTCTTCTTGGCATGTAGCCCCAATTCACTTGCCTTTGGTTGGGCAAAACTGTTGGCCACACATGTCTGATGGCTTCAGTGTCTCACTGTGGTTTCGTCTGGAGTATGCTCATGAAACAGAAAATTCAATGGAAAAAGGGAAAAGAGTTAAGAGAAGAAGCAGACTCATAGCTGTAAGAGAGAACAGTTTTGACAGCACAGGTAAGGATATAATACTTTGTTTCTGTTTAGGTAGCACTGAAGGATTCTGGTTACAAATATTACTAATCTATGTACTGTCCATAAAAGTTAGGAATTTTATGATGGATATTTAACAGCAGTGGAAGTATTTCTGATTTTTCTATGACTACTGTACCATATACTTACAGCATTTCCAGCCCTAGTCTTTTTATTAGTTTAATGCCTGCTTCCTTAAAAATTTAGTATCTCGTTGAATTTGTAACTTCAGTAACATTTTTTTATGCTACTTTATGTTATGATGAAAATATTAAATAGTGCAGATGATTGGTGATGGAAAAAAATTGTTCAAGTTTATTTGATTTCATGTATTGATGATCAAGTCTCAGGCTGACTTAGTATAAATCCTCTTAACTTTCCGTGTGTGTGCACCATTGTAAATGCCAATAGCTGTACAATGTTTTTCTGTTTAGACTTTTGTAGAGACTAACCTGTTCCCAAACCATGCTGAGCAGAATCTTTTGGATTATAATTTGTAGCAGGAAAAATTCCTTATTTAAAATGTCTCCCATTCATAACACTTGGAACACCTGTATTCTTTTCTTTTTTTACTGTATTTAAATGAAAGGAGGGAAAACCCAACCCTGAATCTTAGAAGCCACGAGAGCTGCTCTTGTTAGGTCTGTGCTTTTGCTTGGTAAAGTAAAAATACTGAATACAAGATCATAGGTGCACATTGGTAGTTTAACATAGGAATGTAGTACGATATGGCGTGTCAAAAACGCCATTAGTGGAGTGTATTCAGCTCGGGGGATTTACGTGATTACAAAAAACATGTGAAGTGCTGAATTAATGTTAGGTTCCTCCATTTCACTTTGAGAGCTAGATTTCTAAAGCAAATCAAGTGTATTAGTCAGCCCACTTAAAAAAAGTGGTTAAAAAAACCCCCAAACACCCTCAACTAAAGAAAAAACAATAAACCAATTCAATGCAGTTTATTTTCACACTTGATATGTGGTGTGGATGGTGTTGTTGTTGTATTGTAATTGCAACATGTTTCTATTTCTAGAAGAAACAAAGTCTATAGGAATGGAATACCTAAGCCTGGGAGATAAACTTGTTGAAGATGGCTGTATTCATATAATTTCACTGGGTTCCAAAGCTCTGATGATACAAGTTTGGGCAGACTTGAACACTGGAGCATTCATATTTCGGTACGGTGTATTAGTCCAGAAGCAGTCCTGTGGACTTACTGTATTTTTACTTCTAGTAGCAACTTGCAGAGAATACTGATGGAGAATAGAGAACTAATTTCTGTAGTAGAGACATCTTGCACACTATGGGGCAGCATCAAGTAAGTGTATTGGATACAGATCTACAGGTTTACCAGCTTCAACTGTTAAGCTGTGGTCTTGCATGTTTCATGTAGTTATTTATAAATAACTGCCCACAAGGTAGCAGTTCAAGTTTTAATGAAACAACACAGTAAATGTGTGAAGATGGAAAAGGTTTTTGCAGCTGCAGGTTTTCACACCTTGGCTGTGAAAATTACTCTTATGCAATACTTACTGTGACAGTCCTGGTTTTAATCCTCTGAGCACATTTTAGCCCTAATTTAGTTCTCATACATAATCCTTAAGTATCATTGAAATGTGTCTAAAGCTGCAATTTTAGAACACTTTCAGTGTTCAAAGCACCTGCATTTTTTCAATAAATTGAATTTAAGTTTTCTGTAAAATAGAGATTTTTATCTTCAATGTCAGCAGATTTATGCAGACAAGTTAAAGAATTAAGTTGAAAGTGTTGAGTACTCTAAAAATAGATCTGTTAAACAAGAAATTGCCTGTGAAAGTTAAGGACTGCAATCTCAGATTAACTGAGGTCAAAATGTACAGATTTGGGCCTTAAAATGCAAATATGAAAACACACACCCTCATTTTTCTTTTTCTGTTGTTTTCATAGTATGTGCATGGATCCAAATGATGAGATGAAAGCTGGTCTTCTGGCACAGGCTGAATCTCCAGAGAACATTTTCCTTGTGGGCAAGTGGCAGCATTTGGCATTAAAATACCTGCAGAAGCCAGAAGGCAAGAAAAATTTCCATGGAAAGCTGTTTCTGTGGGTTTCTGGTCAGAGGTAAAGAACATATTAGTTGTACCTAGATATTTACCTTCTTTAAAAGATATTCTCTGGTAAGATGTCTGTGATGTTTGTTTTGGTGCAAGCTGCAGTTGTGGTTGAGTAGTCTTCTAGGAGGATAGGAGAGGGCATGTGTTAAACTGCTAGGAATTCTTTAGAGATATCCACAATACTCATGGATTATTTTGAGAATTGTCAGTTTATACCATGGACTGGTGCAGACATCAATGGTTTTTTTCATCACAAATAACCGAAAGAGGCAAGTACTACAAGATTTTGAGTAAGATTCAAAATAAGCTGTGGAATGAAGTTAGTAGCAGCCGTAATGTTGACTCCAAATTAAGGAGGTGTAGGTCAGGGACAGGCAATATTATTGAAAGTAGGAATTAAGAGGAGTAGGAGAAAAGGCAGTCACTTTGTTCCACTGAGAAAAATAAAAAGGGAAGACGTTAAAAAATGTTTCAGACAGAAACTGATAGCAGTACTAATTCCACTGCAAGGTTAAGGTCCATGCTTCTAAGTGAGGTACCTGATGCTAGGTTGGGTGGGCCTGTGCCTGTATGAATTATTCACTCATTAGAGAAATAAGAATTTATTAACTATCAGTCTATATTCTTTCTTCCTAAAGTCCAAATTGTGAAGGCTATGTTAAGTCTGTGCATGCTGGTATTCAATAAAGTCCAAATATGGAGAAATAAGAGGAAGCTAAAAATACTGCAATGTTGTCCCCATATGCAGTTGTTGAACCCTCTCTATATATATATTTAGTTGTTAGTTTGCTAATAGTTCAGCTCTTTTAGGAAGCTTTGAATGACCTCTACAGTCCAATCAGTCTGTTTATGTAAAGGCACATAACGTTAATTGGATGCTTTCTAAAAGCATCAAGCTTATTGCCTGTGGCTGTGCAGCACACTAGTTCTGATAATGTTCCCTGGTACAAGCAAATCCTCAACACAGTGTTTGCCAGCATATGTGAACCATGGTTTTCATTATGTACGTTAGCATACTCAAAGGCCTTTGACTTGCTAGGAATGGTAGAAATGCTTGAAAAATTGTGGTATTTTGGAAGAGTATATAGTGTTACATACCATTTCCTCTTTGAGGTCAGAGGAAAGAAGGAAGGAATTTCAGAGCTAGGAAATCTTGGCTTTGTAGCAATCCTAGTTGGGACTCTATTCATCTGTTTGGTCCAGTATTTGAATATACATATTTTTACGTTACTGAGTTTTAAGATGCCTGGAAGTTGAAGAGGACTTTAGTAATTTACTGTTGATGACAGCATGGCTTCTGATCTAAATATTAAAATGAATTTTAAACCTAAGCTGAATATCTTAGCTAGTAATTTTGATCAGTTATTAATATTAAAACTTGTTTGTTTATATATATTTTTAGGCAATGTGAGATTAATTTAGATTTCGCACTACCAAGGAAAACAAGCTTATCATCTGACAGTAACAAAACATTTTGTATGATTGGCCATTATACATCATCCCAAGAAGATTTGCTTCGATTGTCGGGTAGATGGGATCTTGGAAATCTGCTTCTATTTAATGGTATTTTTTATGCCTTTTTCTTGAATGAGTGTTCATTTCCTCTTTGTCCTTCAAAACCAAAGGCTTATTTTAATATCTCTAACATGCCAAGTTTTTTACCGTAAATACAGCAATATACCCTTTAGCAGACTACTGTATCAGGGAGAATGTAGGCAAATGTTACAGTATTGGATACTTCCTAATGTGTCCTTCTGCCATATTCTCTTGCTATCTATTTAGTGCCATAATTGGCAATTACAGTTACTTCAGTGTTACTTAGAATGTCTTTAAATAATACCTTAGGGTAGGGGATAGAGAGATAGTGATATTTACTCTATTTTTCTTCTTAAAGCACTCAATCTCTTATCTGGAAATTTATTTCGCTTACCTGCTACTTAACTAGTAGTTTCAAATTACTTAAAGCATATTAAAAAGTTAACAAAATATGAACCTCTGAATGCTCTGAGTTAAGCATCCTATTTGGAACTTGTAGCGTTACTTTGGAGATTCCCTAGATGTATGGTGTTTTTTTCCCTTCTGTC
This sequence comes from Lichenostomus cassidix, assembly GCF_008360975.1. NCBI lineage: Eukaryota > Metazoa > Chordata > Aves > Passeriformes > Meliphagidae > Lichenostomus > Lichenostomus cassidix. The sequence goes on along the minus strand of NC_139483.1, from coordinate 43,354,329 downwards.
AGTTGTGAGCTGCTGTTGTTGCAACCTTCTTAGTGTCTACCCAAGTCTCCAAGACACTGTAACATCTTGCTATCTGTTACCTTGCTATGCTTTAAGGAGGCTTGGATAGATGACTCTTCAAAAAAGTGAAATCATTGAGATGTTTGTCTTCAGTTCATGCAGGTCATTTTCCTGATTTGGTTTCACTTGCCTTTGCCACTGAATTGATCTGGCCTGTGATGTGTCAGAAGTCACTGATGTACTGTAGCTAATAGCAGGCTTTACACTGTACTGATGGTTTTATTAGCAGAGCCTACAAAATCCCGTTGGTGATATTCCTTGTAAAGTCTCTGATCCTACTAGCCAACATATGAATTTTGGTTTATTTTATAGCAAAGATTTAACAGATTGTTTTCTGGATTTTAGGTGCAAATATTGGACCAGAGGAAGCATTTTACTTATACACATGTGGCCCAGACTTCATATCTGTAATGCCTTGTAAATATGGCAGAGCACTGACTGACTGCTCCAAGTACATAAGTAAAGAGATTCTACAATGTGAACAAATTAAGGAGCTCTTCATGATGAAAAAGGAAGTGGATCTTGGACCTTTAATTGTAAGTTTCTACTTTTAAATGGTCCTTAATATTTTAGAACTGAAGTGGAAACATGTTTCCTGCTGTCACCCAAAGCGCTTCATTTGATCAAAGCAGGGAGGATCAAATCCTCTTCTCATTAAAATCACTGCAGGGCTCTTCCTACTTATTTTAACAGGAGCTGAACTCCACACAGGGTGACCATTTCATCTTGCCTTAGGCTGGGTTCTGAAAATTTCTAGATGTTCTAGCATCTGTAAATAATATTGCACATTAAATCATAAAGGATAAACAGGCACCTCCAGAAGGTCTAGGATGGATACACAGCTCTTCCCTCCATTAGTGTAAAGGTAGCCAAGGTCTGCTAAGTTAACCTTTCAACATGAAAACTGAGAGGAGAGAAGAGGAGAAATGAGGATTTATCCTTGCTTTAAGGAAGTAAAAGAATTCATCCCAATTCCTTGAAGGTTTTGAGGGTTTTGAAGTTGGCATCAAGTTTGGCTGAAAAGTCGTTTTCCACCTGCTTTTCTTTTCTTTCCTGACTGAAACAGCCCTGCCACATGCAGGTGTAAATATAATAGAAGAATAAAATAAAACTTGCTTATCAGTAGAGCCTGCTGTATTTTGGGAATTCATATGCCAGTAATTCCTGCTGTATGAACTGTTTCTACTAGAGGGATTTTTCTGATTTCATTTTGTAGCTGTAGGCAAAGGGTCATTCTGTCTGGACGTGATCCTTGTAAACAATGGTACTAAATTTTGAATAGGTTAAGAGGGAATGAATGGGATAAGTAAGAGCTTAACAAATCAGTCATGCAACTTAAAAGCTTATTTTGCCTTACAGAACCCCAAATGGAACCATGTGCTCAAGTGATGAATTAATCTTTGCACTTTTGCGTAGAGCGCAAGCACCCTAAACTATATTATTTCTCTGTTTTAAATAACCTTCCAAATAAGATCATTCTGCATCTCTGTGAAAAAAGTTAGTTGCTTTCCATAAGAGCTTTGATTTTGGTTTAAGTCTCTTCATTAATGCAACTTATGTTGAATTTCTCTTATGGCAAAGCTGATTAAAGAACAGAATTAAAACAAAAAAGAAGTTTTTAAAAAACATCAGTATTTTGGACTTGCCACTTTAGAGAAGGAAACTATTTACTCAATGCCTCTATATGCTCATTTTATTTTGTCAGTGACTTTGGGTTTTATGCAAAACAGTTGTGTAATTCTTCAGGTGATAAGAGGGGGATCCTTGGTGGAATTTCTTGTTTTCTTAATTGTCTGTGCTTTAGCTATTACATGAGTTTGCTAAGATTTGGGAATCCTGTTGCATTTTAGTGTATATGCATCCAGACACAACTTCAGTGCATGTTAATGGTAAAGTAGGAATGAACTTCCCAAGTTGTTACTACTTGCTACTACGTTGTGTTTGGCTTTTTGTGACCTCAGTGTGTATGATTTTTGTATAAAATTTCTAGAAAAAAAATTAACTCGTTTTTTTTCAGGAGAGTCTTGGTGTTGTTTATACCACAAGCTGCCCTGGTCAGTACACCATATATGAGCCTGTCATTAGACTGAAAGGTCAAGTGAAAACTGTACCTTCTCAGAGACCTTTCAGTCTGAAAGAAGTTCAAAGTACTGTATTGGACTCTCATCAACTGAAAACACTTCAACCGGTTGAATATAAAACTCTTCAGAGTATACTACATGAAATTGGAGGAACTGGTGCATTTGTTTTCCTCTTTGCTAGGGTAAGGGGGCTGGAGAAGGGTTGGGGGAAGGGGCTGTGAGTGTATGTGTGTGTTCTATCATTGTATCTTGGGTAGAAAATCACAACTAGATTGTTCTAGTTGCCTTGCTCCACTCTGCATGTGATGCTTTACTGTTTAAGAAAACTTGTGAAAAATATCTGTGGCATAAGACTGCATCATGCAGGTTGTCTTGAACTGGAAATGTAATTATAATCCTATTGCATTATGTTTTTTATAATATTGCCATTATGTAAGATGGGGTGTTACATTCTGATTTAGAAATGGCACTTTTAAATACCAAAAGATACTATTTTTAGGAGTGTTTTAGAATTGATTGTATTTTGTCTGTCATTTTGAGGCACTTAAATTCATTGCATATCTTTAACACTTGAACCACAGGATATTCACAATGCAAGTATGAATAAATGTTACTGGTTATAAAGACACTGCCTGCTTTAATTGTACCATTAATAGAGAAATATGAGCAGAAAATCTTAATCCATGTTATTTTATAATGTAAATTTATGCAAAGTATCTGCTGCAGATCCTGCTGTAGACTGTTTGCATCAGTAAGGCATCGGCTGTGGGGCAATACAGATCTGTAGGTGTATAAATGTGTAAGTGTAGCAGAACTAACAGGTACTTGGCAAGGGAACCTATAGGAACTGAAATTCCATTAATGTGAGATTTCATTCTTGTATCTTTTTGCTAAAAACAGTATTTGCTCTTGGGATTCCAGAATTGTAGGAGTCAAAGAGGGAATAATTGTTCATGGTCTTCATCTGTCAGATTGCTGGTCTCTTTATGGACAAAATAAAACTTTAATGTTTGACACTTACAGATAAACCTAGTCTAGAACTTCAGGCCTTATTTTAAAGTTTTCCTTAAACACCACAGAAAAATACTTTTTCAAGGCAAAGTACTTGTTCCTTTGGCTCATGTATTTCATGACCTTGTGACTTTGTAGTATGGCAAGTGCCTTCTGCTTAAAATTTGTTTATAACAGGTTGTTTTTGTTAGAAAGATTCTTGTAATGGTTCATGTATCTCCTTAGCAGGTCATAATTTATCACAGTAGTAATTATCACTTCAAGTATAATATCTGAATGTACACACACAGACAAAATGAAGGTTATGTACATAATCTCAAATGCTTTAAAAGAGGTTTAATCTAGAAGCTATTTAGGAGTGCAACAAAGCTTTTTTCTAGATATTTCTCACTTAAACTGTCCTATTAAATTTGCCTTTTCCTCAGGTAGTAGAGATTAGCAGCTGTGAAGACACCCAAGCTTTAGCACTACAACTTATACTGTCTTTAACAAAGTACAATCAACAGAGAATACAGGAGATGGACAACTGTAATGGTTATTCTATGATTCGTCGGGTGTTGATCAAACCAAAATGCATTGTTGGATTTTGCATGCTGAAGGTAAAGTCCTCTCTTAAACCTGATATTTTGTTCAATATTATGAAAAATTTAGAAACTTCTCTGTGATTTTCATTGTACATATGCAGCTGTTTTTACAAAGGCTGAACAGTGACTTCAAGCAAGTTTAGTATTGACCAGGTAGATGTCTTCTCTATCAAGAGTATGTTGGCTCTTTAAAGATTTTCATTTTCTCATAAACTGAATAGAACAACTGTACTGCTTTGTGTTTTGACATTCAAAAAAAATTTCCCCCTCTTTAAGACTCTCCTTGAAGGATGCTGCAGTGATGAGATTCTCTATATAAATGAAAATGGGCAATTCCAGCTTGACTCAGATTCAACTGCAGTTATTCAAGATGTCCAATTGTTAGAAAAGCTGCTGCTTGACTGGAAGATATGGTCTAAAGCAAAGGTAAGTACTTAAATTTTGGAAATGTTTCAGGTCTAAAAGTCAATATTTTTAAAAAATAAAGTATTATGAGGTCAAAAATTAATTTCTCCAGTTCCATGTTAGTAGTCATTAATTACTAAATTTTCTAAAATTAAAGTTATTTTTCTTTGATTAGTTGTTTGTGATATCAATCTCCCATTATCAATGATGGAGGTAATGTTAATGTATTAAATAGTGTAAATGTGATGTGTGCGTATGACTTCTTAATTGAATTGATAATTTTTTTGTGGAGAAACTTGCTAAAACTAAGAAAGACCTGCTATCTTTTGGAGTTAAACTGTTGAGAATAACCAGTCAGTGTTATATAGCTAAGAATTTATAAAACTAATTTTAGACAAGAATTAATTTTTTTTAGCTTAATCATTGAAACATACTTAATTTAGTACAAGCGTAACTTTTCTGATTAGTTTCTAACCTGTTCTGACCTGACCACTTGCACTTGCACTCAATTAGTCATCTTAGGTGTAAAACTAACTTGACTTTGTTGTGTTTGGGGTTTTTTTTGTTGGGTTTTGTTTTCCTTCATGTGTAGACTCACAAATATATTTTTGAAGCTACATTCCTGTTATTTGTTTTTCAGCCAGGTGTTTGGGAAACGCTGTTAGCAGCTCTAGAAATCCTGATCAGAGCTAACCATCACCAACAGATGTTCAACATTAAACAGCTATTGAAAGCTCAAGTGGTACATCACTTCCTGCTAACTTGTCAGGTTCTGCAGGTACTTCCACTCTGAAATCCTCCTCTGTGCTTGGCAAATACTCATTTTTATTTGGGAAGGGTGGGGTAGAAAGGACTCAATTCTGTAGCAAAAGTTGAGTAGACTGTCCTGTGTGCTTCTAGACTCCTTCCATCTTCAACAGGCATTGTTGCTGTAAACTGGTACAGTTCCCTACTGGGTGCTCTATTTACTGCTGGACAGAAGGGTCAAGAGGTTGTAACCATCTGGTGTGTTTTGGAAACCTATGCACTAGGTTACTTGCAGAGCCATACCTCAGCAGGAGCTGAAATGAACTGTCCCCTTTATATAGAAAGACCTGAGATGTCTCTTGCTGGTTCTCATCTTCATTGCTGAAAACCAGATGCTGTGCAAGTAGTGAAGCTGCCTGTGCTGTATCTCATCAGAGCTAATGGGGCAGCTCACCTGTAGTGCTCAGTCTGAGCACTCAGCTCAAAATTTTGGCACAGTAGTGGCTTCCTCCCTGGCATTGAAATAGCTATGCCAGTAAGGACTTTAGGGAAGTGCTTCAGTCCTTTGATAGACACTTCTTAAGAATGTGATTTTGAAATGGCTTCCTGCTTATTGTACATGTATCCATTCATAAAAATATGTATGGTAATCCTTTTTTACTGTACTGTTATTTTCTATTTTACATTCCTTACAGTTCTATTTATTGTTTTTCCTTCTTTTAATGATTTGTTTAAAAATAATCTTTTCATAATTTTAATATCTGTAATTTTTGTTTCTTTATTTTTGTGATGTTCCCTATTTGTGGAACTTCTTACTGCTATAGTTACCTTTTAAAATGATATAATTCAAATGCCTAGATACAGAATGCTTCATTGTATTTCCTGTCTTTTTTGCATATTGGGGAAAAAATTTCTTCATTAAAAAAACGACTCAAATTGGTCAACAAGGATTTGGCAATTTTGTGGGGGCTGATGGAATGGAAGATGAAACTATATAAGCCATCCTCTTTGGAAAAACTTGCTTAACCTAATTTGATATTTTCTTACAGCAGTTCAGTTAAAGTGCTTGAGTATCAAAAAAGGAGGTAAAATTAGAAGTTGGAAAGAAATAAGATAATCACTATGCTCACCTTTCAGTGAGGTTTCCTGCAAGTTTCTTAAAGTTTTGTTTTAAAATCCATATTTTATCTTTTTTTTTCAGCTAGCCATTGTGAAACTATATAGAAAGCTTGATTAAGCTGAAATTATAAACATAATTATCAATGAATCTCAAATGAGTGTGGTTATAAAAATGGCTACTGAAGTGGCAATACAGAAGACTGTGTGGCACTGTTCAGAAACTTAATATGTTTGAATTACTAGTACTGGCAACTATTAAAATCTCTACAAATATGTAATCTAATGACAATACACTGTATTTTCAATGGTGATTCATGTCCTAAAGTGCCAGCATGTCACGACAGAGCAGTATAGTATGCAGAAAATGCTCATTTTTCTAAAAATCAACTTGTGTAATACCTGCAATATTTTGTGCATGATGGACTTAGATAACATTCAGGAGATACAGTAGCTCCTCTCAAAACTAAAAGAATAGAGCTTAAATAGCTAGCTTCTTTTCTTGCCTGTTCTACTAGAGCATGACAACTTAAAAAGTTTCTGTCAAATTAAAACTGCAAGTAGCTTACAGCTGTATTACTCTTTCTTTCTAGGAGCATAAAGAGGGACACCTCACATCCCTGCCTCAGGAAGTTTGCAGATCATTTGTGAAAATAATTGAAGAAGTACTTGGTTCTCCCCCAGACCTAGAATTACTGACACTGGTCTTCAATTTCCTCTTAGCAGTTCATCCTCCCACTAATACATATGTTTGTCACAATCCTACCAACTTCTACTTTTCCATGCACATAGGTAAATATGTCACATTTAGCTAGAAATAAACAATAAGACAAAAACCTGATCATAAATCAGTATCTAATAAAAATCCTCTTCACTGTATTTTAATAACTATATATTAAAAACTATTGAATTTGGGATTTAATACTGTCAAGTATTTTTATTTTTGAGAGAGGTTACAGTTAGACTTTTGTGTTCTTGGTTTACTTGGAGAGCTTTCTTCCATCTACAGCCATAAGATAATTTCTCTCGTGGTTATGCTAAACTGAATCCTTAATCTTAGCTGCCTGTGTGGAGACATTTGTCTGGGGGGAAATGTAGAAAAGAAACATCTAGCTCACCTGTAAATGAAACTTCTTCAGGAATATGTATTTGGTCCTTTCTCCACTTCTACTTTCTTTTTTCCTGTTACTGAATTCCTAGAGAAATAAACAGCCTGAGGAGCATTTTTAGCAGTTGATTAGTTGTACTGTAAGACGTCATTGTCAGGCACCATCAGCTCATTGCATACAAGTTTACTGGCAGTGCTTGTGGGCTTTGAGGGGTGCAGACCTAGAACAACAACTTCTTTAATGTGTCTGTACCGGATGATGTTGGCAAAAAGACTGATGTGAGCTTCAAAAACTATTTCTTGCTCTCTTTAAAAACGAGAACACTATATAGTTCATGCTTTAATATTAGCATTGTACAACCTAAGCCATAACTTATATACACATGAAAAGCATCCACATTTGAAAGATTTTCAAATACCTGTGTACCTCCAGTTTTAGTAATCAGTTTCAAAGGCACCACAGCTGTGTTTATCTGTATCTGTCTGCTAAGACTAAATGTTGTAAAATTTTGAGTAAGGGGAGAATGTATGTTTTGATACTTGGAGCCTTTTTAGGCTGTTCGAGAGCAGTCACGTGGTTTTGACATGCCAAAAAGTCAGTTATCACTACTTGTATGTCTTCAAGGACTGTCTTTAAATGTAATTGCTTTAGTACTTCATAATATTTTCATTGTTCTAAAGTAAATTTTAAAGTCATATCACTAAACCAAAAAGTGCTTTTTCTCAGTTACTTGAACTGAAGGACTTCTCTTTAGCCTCCAGTGATCAGCTCAGAATGTAACTTGACTACAAGTCTAATTTATCAATGATGCAAACATAAAAAGCTTTTATGCAACTCTCCCCCTTATCTTTTATTTCTAGATGGCAAAATTTTCCAGGAGAAAGTTGAGTCACTTAAGTACCTGAGAAATTCCAGCAGTGGTGGGAAGTCAGTAGACAATGCTGCATTTGTGATTACATCTCCAACTGGGTTTACAGCTTTACCACTGGAAGGTAAAACAGTACTAGAAAAACAAGGATGTCAAGACACAATCTTTTGGCAAATTACTAGAGTGCCTTAAAGTGCTGCTTTCCCACAGATATTTCTTACCAAGCTGTCCCTGTCCCTTGGAGCTTGATGCCTGAACAGCAGAGTAAGAAGGATGGAACAGAACATGCTACTTAAACTGCCCCTCATTCTTAAGTTGAAACTAATTGCCACATTGATGGCTCAGGCAGTGAACTGTACCAGATAAGCAGAATGATATTATGTGTTGAACAGATCTGCTAGGGATGTTTGACAGTGCTCTAACCAGGCAGGAGTTGAAGTAGTGAGCCATAAGCAGCTATCTGATAGCTGATACCTGATTCAGCTGACACTTTTATTTGTGCATAAACCTGAATATCCATCCCTGTAAGTCATGTATGGCTGGCTGTATTCTGTGTATCACAATGTAGTAGCTTTTACAGTTAATATCTTGTTGCTACTTTGCTTAGGAAGATGAAATTGAGTCTGGAAGCACTCCTTCAGTTGAAACAATATTTAAGTGTCTATTTCGTAAAGCAGTGGTATGAACAGCCTGTCGCAGTACTAATCTGTGTATGGAATCAGTCCTTTTCCCATATAGAAAATGTATGAAATCTCGTTCTTCTAAATGAGCACTTCTGTTATATCAGTATTATCAAATTGTTGTTGTTGAATAGAGATTATTCAAGTGTATCAGAGGAATACTCAACATACTTTTTTTGTTAAAATAGGTGTTTGAGTGTTTGTGGTGCTTAATTTGAATTTCCAAATAAATAAATGTATAATTTATATACATCTTATAGTTAATCAGGAACTGTACTAGTGATAGCACAAGGAGTAATGGGTACCAATTAAAAGGGTACATTTAGATATCAGGAAGAAATTTTTCTCTGTGAAGGTGGCAAGATACTGGAACAGGTTGCCCAGGGAGGTTGTGGATGTTCCAACCCTGGCAGTGTTCAAGGCAAGGTTGGATAAAGCTCTGAGCAACCTAGTGTAGTGCAGATGTCCCTGCCCATGGCAGGAGGTGCTGGGACTAGAAGGTCCTTTCCAACCCCTTAACATTGTATGATTCTATAAAATATCTGAACTTGTGTATGCATTAAGTAACCTCCTACCTGCATGTGGGTTTGCAGTTTGTTGTACTACCTGCTAATGTGTGGGGAAGCTTGACTTCAAGACTGTTGCAGCTGTATAGATCTCCCCTGCAGTATGAATGCCAGCTTAGTCTGGCTGTGTTGGCATGTGTATGTGTGTATACATATTCATGTGTTTGTTTCATATATATTATCTCACTCATAAAAAAATATATTCCTGATGCATCATCATTGTATTAATACTGCCTGGTACATAATTTTGAAAATACTCGTGAATGAAAAAGTTCTACTTTTCCAAGAGTAACAGGAAACTGCTTCTACCAGTCTTGTATACAGACTGCTTTCCCTCTTAAAACTATATTTTGTAAAAGACTTGTAATATACTCTGAAAGTTTGACTGTTTCAGGTCAAAATGTGCAGGTAAAAGAAAGCACTGTTAAATAAAATATGCAGTTATTTGTTCTAAATTTGAAGTATGTGTAAAACCTTAGTACAAAAGGGTTGATGAGTAGTATTTTGATGTCCACTGAAACACCACAGATTGCACCTCTTACGCAAAGCTCCAAATACGACAACCTGCTCTATTTGACCCTACTTTGAGCAAGGAGTCTGGTGTAGGAGAGAGGGTTAGGTGAAAGGATCATAACTTAAATCTAGGAACTCTAGTATACTGGCAAAAATTACTTTGCATTTTGTTTCTTTCACATTTGTGACTTGCTAAATATATGGCTGCATAGTAGTTTCTATCTCTACTTTGATTAACCAAATCTGAGCTCTGTTAGGCATTGAATCAGTTTTGCACATAAAATTAACTTGGGTCACCACAGTGTTAAATGGATTAAGAGTGTAACTTTGAGAGAAAAGCTGTTTTTTTGTTAGTGTGAGAGGAATGCTTAAGATATCTTTATTTCTCTAGGGAGCACTTCCAAGGCTAGTATACAGCAGAAGATAAGCTCTCAGGCACCTAAAAGGCTTTCTAAAAGCTTACCAGCATCACCTACTTCCTCACCTCAAATTCATCGAAGAAGACTAACTGAAAGAATGGGAAGCAGTATTGATGACCTGCAGATCATTGGTGAGCGTGACTACACTGATCTTCAGGGTAGAATTGGTTTCGTAGAAAGTTCTGAAACCATGAGGAGAGTACAGGAAGAACTCTTCCTTAGCAGCTGTGAGTCTGCAAAAACAGTTTGTGACTCAGAGCTAACATCTGCTGAAACTTTTGAGGATATTGCAAAAGAAGTAGAGTTATCTGAAAATGCATTAGAGAGTAAAGAAGCAGATGCAGACCTGAAAGGTAATGAAGGTGGTGGTGGTGCAGCTGAGCCATTGCTACGTCGTCCAGACAACCTGAAAGGACTGCCTTCGTTTCAGAAGGGTCAGAGTAATTTTGCAGGGTTGGGCTTAGCATTTTCTGTTCTTGGAGCATCATCAGCCATTGCTCGCTGGCCAAGCTTTGCTGACAAGAATGTACTTCCTGAAGACTGGGACAGTCTTGCTTTTTCTTCAGCTAATGAAAATACCCCAAAACCATCTGAAAGCCCTGATGACAGGTAAGCATATAATAAATTACAGTGACACAATATATGAGCTTTGATTTCACAGTTCTTGCTCTTGATTACTATTCTATGAAAATTCAATGCCTAAAAACTAAGGGAGTGTTTTTAATGGCTGTCATAGACAAATTTATTAAGCTTTTAGTGTATAGAATGTTCTGTTGTTTCAGTTTTTGCCTTATTTACATAACAAATTTTAAAAATCAGTATTTTTGCTATGTACAGTAAAAGTTGGAACTTGTAGTGGTAGCTCACTAAAAAAGGAGTTCTGGTCAAATTATCCTTTTTGCTATCTACCGTCTAAAAATGTGTTAATGAAGATTGGTAGTACTGGAGAAATGATGTCTTCCAAATTTCTAACCCTCTTTCTGTTGCTCAAGAATTGCAATTTTACATGTTTTAATCTTTTCTGCTGTAGATGATAAACAATAGTAAAACACATTCCTCTGTTTTCAGATGTACAGAAGACTATCTTGTGCTTATCTGTTGTGGATTATATGATCTCTTGCGTGGAGTTCTCCTAATCCTACCAGATGTCATGCTAGAAGATGTGATGGACAAACTTATCCAACCTGATTATCTCATAGTTCTGGTGAACCACCCATCTCCTCTCATACAACAAGGAGTCATTAAAGTAGGCCTATATCAAATGTTTTCTGCTAAAAACATGTGAACCAGCATAGTTAACGTGTTGGAAATGTGACGATTTTTTAATATTTTTGTTTAGCTTTCTTCAGGTTTCTAGGTGTGTTTCTGAGTTTTAAGATAAATTTCTTACCCCACAGATTAGGGAAAAAAACCCACAAAGCAACATAAACATGGACTCTTTGAATTGATAAATAGAATCTATAATGTCAGCTGGAGGCCTTAAGACCTTACAATGACATTACCAATATAAATGGAAGGAACAATGCAGGAAGTCAATGACACAAAACATGGTACAGTATGTAAAAAGGTGCTTACACCTTAGTTTGACTTCTAACAGAGTTGCCTTTCAGTTATTTTGAGAAGTCATCCACACGTTTGTGGACTGAAGATGAACTTGAGGCTTCAAAATGTTTTCAGAGATTTTTGTAGTATCAAAGACAGTGTTCATGTATGATGACATTATGTAGGTTAAAAACTTTGAGTATATTTCTGTTTTAATTTGAAAAAGAGTAAAACTGTATGATTTTATTGTGAAAAAAATCGTGCATGCATTTGCATGCACACCAAAGTGCACGATAGAACCAATATAAAACGTTTGAGCATTTATGTGTGCATTTGCTAATTGTCATGTGAGTGATTTCATCTGCCCCAAACTTGAAGAAAAACCTAAGAGTCTTCAGATCAAAAATATGTTATCAGATGTTGATTGTAACAAGGACAGTGTAGATTGCAGCTGCAATAGTATAATTTTTGTTTGTAATCTTGAATTTTAAGATTTAATTTCAATCACAGACAGTTTAACTTTCAGGGCAGTTATGTTAAATGTTTAACTCTTACACCATAATTATGCATTTATTTTTAGTTGTTGGATGCATATTTCAACAGAGCAAGGAGGGAGCAGAAGGAGAAATTCTTAAAGAACCGTGGCTTCTCTTTGCTAGCCAACCAGCTGTATCTTCATCAGGGGACTCAGGAAGTTGTAGAATGCTTTTTGGAAATGCTTTTTGGCCGCTCTGTTGGCTTGGATGAAGAGTAAGTAATGCTGTGCTTTGGTGTCCTGGAACAATATGTGAGTTATAGGCAGTGCATGTTGCTCGTCAACAACCATAAAAAGAGTTCCTTCAAAACTATTTTAATATGTTTTGCTTGCTTAACATTGAAATGTATTAAAATCCTTTGGGCTATTGTGTGGCCCTTAAACTGTTTGTAAGCAACTTCATCTGATGGAGGCTGTCAGCTGGGATCTTGTAAACACTCAAACTTTGAGTGTCTGAGTCCTTTGCACTCAAATGTTGTGTAATTAGTTTAACTCTCTCTGTTGTGTCTGATCTTACATGAAATTGATTTGTATCCTTCGAAGTTTTAAGTGGTAGTCACTAGACTTCTGCTATTGGATTTTGGTAGGTGAGTAAGGAAAAATCTTCATGCCATGGCTGCTTCCTTGTCTTGGCTCCAAATTTAAATGCCTGTATCTTTTAGGGAAAATCCCAGAGATACACCATTCTCATGAACCAAAGAGCCACCTCATAATTGACAGGAAAGGAGATTACCACTAAGCAGATAGTTATTTAAGTAATTTTTTTAAATTGGTCTGACTATTTAATGCTTTTACAGGAATCAAACGTGTAAATATAACCAGTGCAAAAATCTTTTATTATGGGGCTGGAAAGGTAATTCTGATGTCTCAAGTTTTTAGGATTGTGTATAATAGTCATATTTTGGGCTGATAACCTTATAGGAATGCAATTTCTTAGTGCACAAATAAGACAAGTTATGAAGCGCTGCTTTGAATTCTGCAAACACAGTAAGCCAGAAGCCAAACTTAATTGAACTTCAGCAGCAATGGATATAGGATATCAAACCTGCTGCCAGTCAGTATATTGTTATATTGATGACAAGCTGTATCTGTTTTCTTGATAGCATCTGTGCTAGTTATAATACTTACTATTGGAAAGGTGATGTATTGTTTTTGAACACTGATTAAAATCCCCTCTATTTTCATGAAATCTGTATTGTAGACAGTTGGTAGTTAGCTGAAGCTTCAGGTGTACATTTTAGGCACTTCATTTCTTTGTGGCTCTATGTTGCTCTTAATGGCTCTTTTAGTAGCTAGGTATTGTTACTACGATGAAATGTAGGAAATTACCGTGAACATCTTTGCCAAAACACCAGTATATTGGATTTTGGTAGGTGATAGGTGGTAGGAACTGGTATTCCTGTTGCATGTTGCATGTATTGTTTCTCTTACGAGGATGTTCTTTAGGATGTCACTCACTTGTATTTCTGTTAACAGATTTGATCTGGAAGATGTCAAGAATGTTGGCCTCTTTCAAAAATGGTGTGTCATTCCTGTTCTGGGTCTAATAGAGAATTCTCTCTATGATAATGTTCTGCTTCATAACTGCTTCTGTCTCCTTCTGCAAATCATAAATTCCTGCTCAAAAGTTGCAGACCTACTTCTTGATAATGGTTTGCTCTATGTGTTGTGTAATACCCTGGCTGCTCTCAATGGACTGGAAACAAAGTGAGTATTGTTTCTGTTACTATCAAATATTGTAGGCACAACTTTAAGGCTAGCAAGAAATTATTGTATTTTTGTACTTTCTACAATTATCAGAGAGCATGTACAAAATAATACTTATTACTCTTAAAATACTCTTAATATACTTAATATACTTTTAAAAACCTCTCTTACTGAGGTTTTCAGCTTGAATTATACCTGTAACTTAATGTTTAGATAGTCAGTTCAAACAATGGACTATAAAATGTTCTTTATGTACCTTAAGCATTCAAGTAAAATGACATTTTAAAAATGTGAGTTTGTCACACTATCTGCACTTTCAATGCTTTACTTAATGAAGCTGAACAGCAAGATAAAGGCCCAGGAAATGGTAGCATTCTACTGTATCTATGGCCAATGTCAAAACTGAAGAAAAGTCTCTCCTGTACTGCCTATGATTTAGTATTTCAGATTTTGAGTAACTTCAATGACTTTATCTATAAAGATTCTGTACTTTAAAAAAGGTTATACAGGGAACAAAGGAGAAGACTGAGTGTTATTATTTTAGTTCGTTAGTTGGTATCCTGAATAAATGGCAATATTTCTTTTTTGCCTCAGTATAGTTTTTGTTCAGCATGGTTACAAAGTGAGATTATCCTCTTTTTTTTTTTTTGAGAAATACAGGATTTCTGACTTGTTCTTTAACTTAAAAATCTGATAATAATACATCATTGCTTTTGCAATAAAATTGTGCTGCACTCAACATTAGAATGCATCAAGAATCTGCCAAAGTTAATACTGAATAAATGTCTTGAATTATAATTTTCTAGTTTTCAGCAGTAACATTTTCATATGAAGTACAGCATAATATTAGGTAGAGTTGGCAGAAGTAGCAAGGGGAATAATAATGGGTCTTGTAAAGAGTTACAATCTATGAGAATTGTCATGTTTCTGGTAACTACAACTTTGTTTGCAGCATTCCCTTGAATGACTACAAGTTACTTGCATGCGATATACAACAGCTGCTGGTAGCAGTTGCAATTCATGCCTGCAGCTCCTCAGGTTCTCAATATTTTCGTGTTATTGAAGACCTCATTGTGCTGCTGGGTCATCTTCAAAATAGTAAAAATGCAAGGATGCAAAGTAAGTTGTTTGCTAATTTTTGGGGTCATGGGACTGGAAAAGTAAATCCCTTCCCGCTGTTTCTTGTTTAATATTCCTGCTGAGGGAGAAGGGGGAGTTTTCTGATAATTGATATTTCTCTTCTAAGTGCTTCTCAAAGTAGTAGTTTTCCTTAGGAGCCTGCTTTGTGGTCAAGAATTGTGTACTGCTAATTGAAAAAACAGTGACTGTAAACGTTTGTTAAGGATATTTAAATGGAAGCATTCTGTACAGTATTATTTATCTTGTTTTGGAGTAATCAAATTCAGTAGCTTTTCTATGAGAACTCACTTCTGTAGCATCTGTATCTGTGGAATAGTGAAGTGACTTTGTGTGACTCCTGTGGAATCTAGAGCTTTATAGCTCTTAACACATTTTGTATTTTGGCTTATTACAAGCATCTGGTAAAAATTCTTGCAGATGTGTAAAGCATGTCATGTATATTTGTATGCCTCTCTCTAGATATGGCAGTTGTTCTGCAGTTAAGAGTCCTTCAGGCAGCCATTGAATTAATAAAAACCACAGCCAGCCAAGATGCTCAGGAGCAGGCCAGTTCAGCCCCTTCCCCCTCAGCACCACATCGCACAATGTTTCAAAAGCGCAAAGGCATGGCAGGTGAGTAGCAGAAGTGTAGCATTCTTGTATTTTCTCCTATGTGTATTACTCGATGATTCCATGGTGTTGCCTTCTTTTGGGATTCTCTTAAATTCACAAGTTGCTTAGTAAAGATGTTCTTAAAGTAATGCATAATGCTTTTAATAGCCAACTTCACAGTAAGTTAATGTTAAAATCAAGTTAGTGCTTGTAACACATCACAGCTATGATGTGGGGATTGCTTTGTTGCACAATTTTTCATTAGAGAACATCCTGAAATAAATACCTGCCACTCCAAGTTTATACTTGGAAATGCCACTCTGTGTTTTTAAAACCTGTGTTCAGTTCTAGCTTTAGCAGTAATACTTTCCATGTATTTGATAGCTAGTGAGACATTCTATAGAGGTTTTGGAGTTGTCTTTCTGTAAGTTGATTTTGCATCTTTTTTATAAATGGAGCTGCATTAAACACTTCATAGGAGGTACAATTTTAAAACCTGGCGAACACTTATTCCCTGTTTACTATGGGAATGTTTCTCTTGAGATGGTCTGCTTTTGACACCCATCTCCATCAAGCTAGTAAAGTATGTGATTATGTGAACTCTTTGGATGAAAGCAGTTGCTGAGTGATTGAGTTTCTGTACATTTTAGTAGAATTCTATTCATACTTCTCTCCTTAAAGGTTCCAGGAAGTTTTCACTTGCTCAGTCTGATGCTCTACTGGTGAAAATGCGCTCACTAGCAAGTGAGGAATTCAACATGATGATGCAACGCAGAATGAGCCAAGAAAATCCTATCCAAGCCACTGAGTCTGAGTTTGCACAAAGGTTACAGAGGCTGACTGTTCTAGCTGTTAACAGGCTCATTTATTTAGGTAAGATTTCATTTTGGTTTGTTTCTGTTTTGATGAAAAATGAATTCTTGCTTTTGGAGTGTTGAAGTGTTAGAGAGGAAAGGCATACTATTGACACAAGTTTAATGGATTTAGCCATAAAGCATCATTCTCTCAGTGATTTGTCTCTCAGTATTATGTAACTGACAATCTGGGTAATGTTTTTATCTGAATGAACTGAACAAGTTGTTTTATTTCTACATTAGTCCATTCATGTGTTAACTGCCTGAATTATTACCTGAAAATTTAACTGTCAAAGGGACCATCTGCTCTCTTAAAATGTAATGTTTCTGTGAAATGGCTACATTAGTTTGCAAGACTTGATGACTGAGAGCTAGTTCAAATTCTGCAAAAGCAAGAGAGTATGGTAAATACATCAGTAAAGGCGGTATTTGATATAATGCTAACTAAAGAACTGTAGGATTGTCTTGCTTGAGATGGTACTGATCAGTATGTACCTCTTCAATTTTAAGCCTCTACCGAAGAGTGCCTTGATGTACTGGGTATAACAGAAAATACAAGTCAAAGCAGACTTTCAACATCCCAGCTGGAAATTCCTGAAGAGGAAAGCCAGCAAGAACTGACTAGCAGAATAAACCCTTTTCTTAAAGAAATGGTCAAAATGCTGGTGGAAGGAATCAAAGTATCCATTGTAAGTAATTAGATGTCCACATGAAAGCATATTTCATAAGATTTCTTTATTAGGAACTTTCATGCATAATGTATTCTGTCCATAAATGCTTTTCTTACTGCTTCTTTCCATTCCACTGTGCCAATAAAAACCCTGTTCAGCTTCCTGGTTAGTTTGCAGTTGTAAAATAATAAATGGGTCTGTTTTATACCTTTACATTTAGCAGAATTCTGCTTGAACAAACACACAAAACTTAAATAGACTTTCATGTACTACACAAATTTGCTTGGTCTCTTAAACTTCAACATTTAGGTTTGCTGAAGCTGATAAAACCAGATTTTCTGTGCATCCATAGATGGTGGAGATTTTCTGTGCAATTTGTGTTAGTATATTTTAGAATTGGGAAGGAGAGCTTACTCTTTTTTCAGTTCTTGCCAAAGGGCTGTAGTTTTCTAACATAGAGGCATTAGCTTGTCAGCCTTTCCAAAGTGATCCGTTTTTCTTGGATAATATGAAGTGTGTAATTACTCTTTCTTAGATCATCATTATAAAAGTAGTTCTACCTAATTTTCTTTCTAGCTCAGAAAAATTACATTTGATAGGGGTACTATCTTTCTATTGTGCCATACTTGTAGTACTTTTCAAAGATGGCTAGTTTCTTTTGGTGAACACACACACCCATCCTTCTAGTGCCAGTTGCTAATCTTTTGAGGTAATCCATTCAGAAAATGGTGATTAATGTAAAAGAGCTGTTGATTAAAATGAGCAATCAAAAAAGCCCTCTGGCTTTTAAATCCTCTACATCACGATTTTCAGTTTCTGTATTGTTTTAGTAGAATGCCTTTTAACCCATAATAAAAATTATCACCAAACTAAACCAAAACACTAATTTTGGGAGATAAAACCATGTCTTACATGTTGATCACATTAACTGTGTTTATTTTGTTACGTGAAAAACTTAGTAGAAGTAAGCCCTAACCCTGTAATATTAAAAAGTTGTCTCCATTACTTAGGGCACCAGCAGAATGAGCACTCCAAAACAGCAGTGGAACAGAATCCTCTTGTTATGTAAGGACACATTCCGTACACAGCTTGGGAGGCTTCTTGTGCATAGCTTGTCTCCTGTAAGGCCACTGCAGGAGAGGAAGCAGGCTTTGGAGATGCTACACGAAGTAAACCATCAAGAGATTTTGCGTGACTGTCTTAGCCCAACTTTGCAAGTAAGCTCAACAGTGTTTGCAAGAAGTTTCTAAAACATATATTCAATTTTTGTTTAGATTTTTTTGCAATTATTTAGAACTGTATGTGGCTGATTGTTCACTGCTGTTTTAGCAATGTTTAGTGAATGACAATTGTGTCATACAAAACACCTGCATGTACCTCTGCAAATGTTATATTACCCTGAGGACAGATAGAATTAAGTCTGAGTATGTTGATGCCATTCTGCATCAAAGATGACATCTGTGCAGTGCAAAGACAAAAGTAGATACTAGTTTTAACATGAAGGATTTTACTGAGTAAGCTAGAAATTAAGGTACCCTAAAAAAGCAAGTTAAGGAAGGAATTCTTTGCTTTGGAACTCTTAACTGCAGACTTCCTGAAGCTTGTAAGAATTGATTGCAACTAGATTTGAAGAAGCAGTCAATCCTCAACCAAAGCAGTACTCTATCTTTTCTTACTTAGTCTTTATTAATTCTTTATTGATACACAATGGAATTGTGTATTCCATGTTCTTATGTCAAATAGCTGTATAGGTTCTCCCTGCTTTTCTGGGTTTGTCAGAAGAAAGCTTTTTTAATTATACTCTGTTAATGCAAGCTTGAGAGAAAGCATTTCTTTCAATGTCATGTTGAGAAACTGGGTAGGAATGTTGCAGTTTGAGACCTTCAGGAGGGGCAAGAATTAAATAAGACATGCCACAGTTTGAGTCACTGTACACTAAGGAGAGAAAGTATTTATTGGATTAGTCTATGGCACTCCAATGTTTCTGATCACTTACACATTAGTCAAACAAATAACAGTTTTATCAGACGGAAAAGAGCTGATCTACTAGCAGTGGCTTCTCTGTGGGAGTGCCATGTTGAGTGCATTTATGGCTTATGTCTGCTTAACTTCATTATCTGTCTGCTCTAATTTGATTAATCAAATGAGGTGTAGCATTCTTGGCAGACAAAATTAGAAGTCTCTGGCACATATTTCCTGAAGTATAAACAAGGCTGCATGAGCTGAGTACTGAGACAGTTTTCTTGCAAAGCCTTTTGAAAAATCACAAAATGCTGGAGCAAATTTTATCATGTGAGAATTAAATTCAGCATGTTTTTCTGGTTTTATAAAAAATTATTAAAGCTACAATTTTCTTTTAATTATATAATAATTAGTAGAAGAAATCTGCAGTCTGACTTTAAAAGAGTATAAAAGCAGAGAGGAAAAAAATGCTCATTGTTGTCAAAATGAATGACCATGTATTTGTATTCCCTTCTTTTCTTCTCTTCATCTTCTAGCATGGACCTAAATTAGTGCTCTACTTGTATGAGTTAATGCACAATCACAGTGATGGAATGACCAAAGAACAACAAAGAGCAGCAGGAGACTTAATGAATACGCTGAAAACTTGTGGTTATAAATGCATTCCCCTGAGCCCACGACCAAAACCAGATTTAATAAAAGCTTTGAAAGAGGTTTGTAAATAAAAACTTTGCTTTAAAAACTGGGTGTATGAGACAATTGTCTTCCATGGGATCAGAGTTTAACTGCATATTGAGGTGTTCTTTGGTGCATGCCTTATGCTTTTGAGAATTCTCTTTGGGTTCTGAATATTTCCATCACATACACTCAACACTTCACAGCAAGCTCACGTGCTTCTTGGTTAAACATATTATTTAATCCAGATGAAGATGGGAGTTTATAGTAAGCTACTAGTATATCTTGCTGTCAAGAAAAGAATTTTTGATATCTTGCAAAGAGAAAAATTATATATCAATATAATGGCAGTAATGGAAATGAAGGCTTTCTGGTTTTAAATGCTGTGAAGAAATCAGTTGAACAGTTTTGTCAGTCTTCCTTTTTTGAATTGGCATATCCTGTAGCCTCTCCTTCCTTATTTCGTCCATCTGAGAAAAGAAAGTAATGTGTAAAACTTCCATTCAGGATCAGAAGAAATATGAGATGGAAGAAGGTGTAAACAAAGCTGCTTGGGAGAAGACAATGGCTAATAATCGGCAGAAGTAAGTACCTTCTTAAGAGGGGCTGCAAGAGTTCTCTAAGAAATGTTCTCTACTCAGCACTTCCCATTGCAAAGTTGCCTGTGTGATCATTATGGATGGGGTTTTTTCAAGTTAACAGCATCGCTAGCTTTCAGGCTTTTAATTTTACTGTTATAGGCATATGCATTTTGATAGGTTGCATAATAAATGGCATTGTGTGAACCTCAGAATACCGAATTGGCTTTTTGCACATAGGGCATTTCACCCTTAATTTTATGGCTATTGCAGCTGTCCAGTTACCTCTCCTGTTGCTGTGTTCCATGCAATTAAATATCCCTGCCATTAACCCTGATTTCCAATAAATAAAATATTGTATTCAGCATATAATTTGAATATTTTTGTGAGCTATGTAGACTGCTGTTCCTTGGCATAATGTGAATTTCTGTACATTGTGGTAGATTGAGTTTTCTGTTAATTTACATTTCAGGCTTTGCCATAAAAATCAGATTTGAGATGCACACACAATGTGCTTTAACGTGGGCAAGTGCAGTAGCTGTAAAGGTCAGCTTAGTCCAGTCCATGCAGACAAGTGTTAAGACTTTATTATGTTGGATCACTTAGGAGATTTGATCAGTGGTAAATTAGTGTCCTTACTCCAGATTTTTATTGTAATGCATATACATGGATTAGTCAAGCATGTTAATGTATAGGCATTGATCTTCTGATTCGCTTGTCTTATCTTTGGCCAAAAGTAAAAGGGTTTTTGATGGCTAAGAAGCAGAAGGCATTCATGAATCTCATTATGTAGACTAAGTTGCTCTGCATCTGCTATAACAAGAGCTCTAGATATCTACTGCCAAACTGATTGTATTTTATAAGGCGTTTTGGTGTCTTTCCCTTTTCAGTGTGTTTATTTGACATTTTAAAACAACTCTTCTCCTCAGTCTCTTTCAGCGTCTAGATACAAAATCTAAAGACATTTCTAAAATAGCTGGAGACATCACACAAGCTGTGTCGCTGTCACAAGGAATGGAAAGGAAGAAAGTAATCCAGCACATCAGGGGCATGTACAAGGCAGAGCTAAGTGCCAGCAGACATTGGCAGGAACTTGTTCAGCAGCTTACACATGATCGGTGAGTTTTCTCATCTCAGTGAAGAAGTGGGAGAGACTTGATGTCTGACATGCATTTCTCATTCTACTTAGGGGCATACAAAAATGGAGATGATATTAAAATTAGAGTTATTTCTGCTAACCATGTGATAGACTTGTAAAAGACTTGATTTTTTTTTTTACTCTGTCTTTTAGAGTGAGTAGCCAAGTAGTATTTATATGGCATTTAGACAGGTTTTTTTATCAAATACATTTTGCTGTGCCTAATAAAATGAAGAGTGTCCTAAAGTTTTCATACCTCACATTACATAGATAGAGTAAAAAATATGTTTTGGGTAATGTTACTCACATTGGCATCTGGATGCTCTGTTCACTAAATAGTGTAGGACAAAGGATATTAAGTGTTGATAAGAAACCAAACTAGGGTCTTTTCACCACTGCACGGAACTAGTATTATCTCATGTTTGCAGCAGCAGTTTTCAAAGTAGTATTGGATGCTTTGTATTGCTCTTTTCATTAGTGAGTAGCTTCAAGAACAGTCTTACAGTAGTAGCTTGTAAGAAGTCATTCAGTGGAAGAGCTCATGAAAATAAAAACTACAGAATTTAGGTTTTTGATACTTCCTCTGAAATAATTGCCTGGTGTACTACTGTGCAACTTCTCTCTTTATACCAGTTAAAGAAGAACAGAATGAGTAAGCATATATATGTCCTCTGCTGTCAAACTCCTAACAAATTTTTTTTATCAGAGCACTCTGGTATGACCCAGTCTATTACCCAACTTCTTGGCAACTGGATCCAACAGAGGGCCCAAACAGAGAGAGGCGCCGCTTGCAGAGGTGCTACCTAACTATTCCAAACAAATACCTTCTCCCAGACAGGCAGAAACAGGAAGGTAATTAAAACATCTTCTAGAGTGAATGTAGTGTAATCTTTGCATTGTAATGACTGTTAGTACCTTATTTGTGGTTTCTTTATAGGTGTGATAAAAACTCCATTGTCTTACCTATTTGAAGACAAAACACATTCTTCTCACTCCTCTACTGTAAAGGACAAAGCTGCAAGTGAACATATAAGGTAAGGTTTGGATAACACTTGCTTCCATTTCCTGTCTTTTCCCAATCAAATGGAACAGTTGTCATGTTTTTGTCTAAATAAACATTTAGAAAAAAATCAAGTGGGAAATGAGACAAAAATCAAAAATAGTAGGCTTTTTGCTTTACTCAAAAGCAAAAGACTAGAGCTACCAAATACCATACGATGTGCTGTGGATACGATTTTTGTGGGATAACCTGATGGGATATCTTATTTGTCACTTAGTAGCACTGCCTGTCTCAGGTATTAGATATCTGGTAGGTCTTACCATCAGTGTTCAAAAGCAAATTGTGTTTTCATCCTCCGCTGTTATCATTGCGTTACTCAACTCTGCAGTTGTGCCAATTTGCCAACTATTACAGGCACTAATACAGCCTAAAATAGTTGCAGAGAGCACACAAAGAAATAAGTACAAATACACTATATGCACAAGTCTAAAAAGTCGAAGTTTATTTTCTTTCCCTCTTTGGGATTGGAATTATTAGTCATGTTGGACAGTTTTCTTCAGTTGTAACCTTAGAGGCTGTTTGGTTTATGTTGGTTTTAGGTCTGCTGAAAGGTACATATGAGCATAAGCACTTCTATAATCTCTAAACAGTTCCACTTTGAAATATTTCAGAGTTAATCGAAGATGTATCAGTGTAGCACCTTCTAGAGAGACTGCTGGTGAACTGTTGCTAGGTAAGAAGAATTTTCAGTCTTTACAAATACCATTTTGGTGTAAGATTCTGTTGTATATATTCACCTGGCTAAATTTTTAATTAATTGAGCTGTTGCCTGACTTCTTGTGGATTACATACTTCATAGATTGATTTTGCCTTTTCTTCTCTACTGTTTGCAAATGTGCGGTTTGAACTGCCATTAAGTTTTAAGATTGCAGACCCCTTGCTAATAGATGTGGAAGGATAAGTTGTATTTCTGTCAAATACTGTCTTACCAAGGTACTATTCTTAGCATTCTTAACTCTTAAACACTGTTTATATAACCCAAAGATGCATTATGCAGTATCACGTACCTCTTTGCAACTGTTCTTTGCTGTAGGAAAATGTGGCATGTATTTTGTTGAAGATAACGCTTCAGACACAATTGAAAATTCGGTAAGTGTTAGAACATATCGTCCAGCTTTAATTTTTGCAAGCTATAGCTGTGAGTAGCTTTTCTCTTACTACCACTGAGACTGCTGAAGTACTAGAGTTAGAGATCTCTGGACAAACTGATTAATTTGGTTTGTGTTGCTTCTGTTGCCCCTGGCTATGAATTGCTGGTGATAGCAGAAAACAGGAAAGATGTGGGCCTGAGACTGAGAGGGAATGACGAAGGGGTGATGTGAGAGCTTCTGTACCTTGCAGTCCATTGCTCTGAGTTCATCAGCAAGGTCCACAGAGTTTGCTTTGATCTGCATCTGAGAACTTGCCTTAGTGGAAGCTGGGGCACTCTGAAGTGCAGAAACTCCCAAGTGTATGAATTGTGCTGTGCTCCAGAGCATCTGATTCTTCAATTTTACATTATACATGATATTCTACCTCCTCCCTTATCCTACACAGGAGAACTATTTCATGGAGGAAATGGGAACACCCAATCCTTGTGATATACAAAGACTAAGATGTGTAAATTGTTTATACATCCAACAGACATTTAAAAGTAATCAAGATATGGATTGTACTACTGAAGGCTTTAAACTGTTTTTACAGAGCTTTTCCTTGCATCTACTCAAGACAGTTCTTCTCGTGATTTAAGATGCTACCAGCTGCTTTTTCTTTCACAGAACTGTCAGAGTTGGGATTCACAACAAAGCTTTACTTGCTCTGATTGGTCTCCAGTATTTTAGCTTAAGAGCCAGTGAAAATGTGGCATTGTTTGCTACTGCTGGATAGGGAACCGGAGCAGCTGAGGAGCATGTGTGATGTTCTGCCCCCTATCTTGAGGCGAGTGGAAGATGGGGAAAGTAGCTAAAGAAAATCACAACAATGTATTAAAGCATCACATTAAAATGAAAGTTTGTCTTATGATATGCTCTATTGTTATGACGTGGCTTCACTGAAGGGTTTCTTGTCTGGAAAATCTGCTATTTTAAGTAACTTTTTAAATTGCAAATTCTACAGAGTTTTCATGGAGAAACTGAACCAGCATCATTTTCTTGGACGTATGAGGAAATTAAGGAAGTTCATAAGCGCTGGTGGCAGTTAAGAGACAATGCCGTGGAAATATTTTTAACGAATGGCAGAACTTTACTCTTGGCTTTCGATAATACAAAGGTACTGTGGCACCAATGCAGAGTAATGTACCAAAGCATTTTGCTGTGTCTTTATAATATGTATATTTATGCATTAGTTTTTAAGAAACCTGTTGCATGGACTAATTAAAGTCTGCC
Source organism: Lichenostomus cassidix (assembly GCF_008360975.1). NCBI lineage: Eukaryota > Metazoa > Chordata > Aves > Passeriformes > Meliphagidae > Lichenostomus > Lichenostomus cassidix. Next base: position 43,329,354 of record NC_139483.1, on the reverse strand, counting down.
TAATACCTTTGAAAGAATGTGGCTCAGCTAGACTTCTAGACAATCATGGGGATGTTGTAAAACACATCTCTGATATATTAAGACATTAAAGAATCTTAGTAATACTAGACATTATTCCATTTCAGCAGATATCTGAAAACATGTAAAATGAGAGAAACTTAGTCTTGGTAGTTTGAAGCTTTGTAAATTGTATGATTAAATGTATGGTATTTTCTTCTAGGTCCGTGATGATGTGTACCACAACATCTTGACTAACAATTTACCTAACCTTTTGGAATATGGAAACATTACTGCTTTGACCCACCTGTGGTGCACAGGACAGATTACTAACTTTGAGTATCTGACTCATTTAAACAAACATGCAGGCCGTTCCTTCAATGATCTCATGCAATATCCAGTATTTCCTTTTATACTTTCTGACTACACCAGTGAAACTCTGGACCTAAATGATCCCTCGGTATATAGGTAAAATGAAATGCTTGAAACTATTTATTTCCAAATACTTGAACTGATCATCCTGTATAGCTTTTTAGCTTCATTGTACTAAACTGCACACACACACAAATGGAACTGGTCAGGGACAAACCTCATCTGTAATAACTTGGACTTTTATAGTAAGTGGCTGCTTCACCTGGGATATTGAAATAAAACAGGTGTCTAGATTCAAATGCAATGTGTTGGACTTACTCTGTCTCAATAGGATATGTATAGTTCACAGATGTAAATACAAGTTATATGTTTAAATTCATATGATTAAAGACTTACAGGCCAATTAGCAAAATTTAAATAGAAAAAGAAATAATATTATAAATTACTTGGTTGGTTACAAAGTCATAGACTTCATTGTGAATGGATTTGAGTGAATTGTCCCACCCTAATAAATTTCTGTTAAGCTGATTTTACATTTGTGTGCACTAAGTCTTTGCCTTGATAGGATGTGTCTGATTTGACTGAGGCACTTGGCATTTGCTTGCCTGTTACTGTGCTGTGGATCTGAGTTTGTCTTTAGCACTAACTAAAAGTTGCTTTTTTTTTTCCTGAACTTCACTGAAAGGTGTTACTAAGGTGTCCTTGTGCTTTTCATTTTATTAAAAGTGTTATTCTTAACACATTGTTAAATGATATGAATCGATATTGTTGTAAAAATTACAACATATCAGTATTGCTTCTGTTGCAGAAATCTGGTCAAGCCAATAGCTGTGCAGTCTAAAGAAAAAGAGGATCGTTATGTGGATACTTACAAGGTAATTTGGATAACTTTTTTTCTTGCCTTTGTCCCATGTATAAGTGACACAGTGGCTTTAATTTTTGTAACGTACATTGGTGGAGGAAGAAGAAACCACAAATACAGTATTTCATGTCTACAGAATTCTTCTTTCCAGTATATTTTCCAGGAAACATTTCCTGGGATTTTTTTTAATAACATGCTTGGAACTTGTTTGTTCCTGTACCTGAAATCATAAATCACTGTAGTCCTTCCATGTGATACTGCTGAGGAATTTAAATGGGTACCACCTTACATAGGAACTTGTATATATTTAAAGATCCCTAAAGATCAGGAAGATAATTTACTGCTGTTTAGTTGAAATTACTTTGGAATTTGTAGCTGTTTGTTCTGTTTGATGACAGAAGGGCTGTTTTCCCTCAAGTACTCTGTAATTTTAACATGCCCTACAATGATAGTGGTGCTTTTTTTATTTTTCTCTTTGAAATGTTTTAAAGGCTGTAGGAAATAGCAACAACTGGAGAATTCAAGCTGGACTTTCAAACTTATGTCTGTATCACCATGGTCTAGTGTATTGTTTGCAAATACTGTTTTTTTCCGTGACTCTGCTGTGTTAGAAAACAAGAGGGGGAGTGGGGAAAAGGAAAAGTAATAAATAATGGAAAACAGCTAATTTAAATTGGCTAAAGAGTTTACCTAAGTGGATTGTAAAAACGATTGTGTGTCTTTAAACATTTAAAAATGTATTTGATTTGAAATCACTTTTAAATGTATGTTTCTGAAAAGTTTTAGATCTTATTCCCAAACAATTTAAGCAAGCTCTTTTTTTTTGTTATTGGAATGCATCTAAGCAGGAGGATTTTTTTTGTCTACTGTCTTTCTAGTATTTAGAAGAAGAGTACCGTAAAGGAGCACGAGAGGATGATCCAATGCCCCCTGTGCAACCATATCACTATGGATCTCATTATTCTAACAGTGGAACTGTGCTTCATTTCCTAGTTAGGCTGCCACCTTTTACTAAAATGTTTTTAGCTTATCAAGGTAGGTTTACATTTGCTTGCACTTGCCTTTCACATCTGGATCTTGTTCTGATGACCAAAGAATGCTCTATTTTACCCTATTTAGCATAGTTTTTCAATTCCAAACAGCTGGGCTCGGTAAAATTAAATCTGGTATACATTAATAGTAGATCCATTCTTGAAATTTTCAAGCTAGACTATAAAGCTGTTCATCTGATGTTTATACCTTAGTTTCTGTAGCATAAAAATCTGACCTATATTTGACTTGCAGTGCATGTGTGTAACACATAGCAATTGAGATAAAATAATTCTAAATGTTCTCAGCTAACTGGAGAGCAGTTAACTATGTGAAGTTGCAGATGTGCAGCTGTTAGTGTCCATCAATGTAACAATTCAGTTTGGATTTCTTTACAGATCAAAGTTTTGACATCCCAGACAGAACTTTTCACTCTACCAATACAACCTGGCGACTCTCTTCGTATGAATCAATGACTGATGTAAAGGAGCTTATACCAGAATTTTTCTACCTTCCCGACTTTTTAGTTAACAGAGAAGGTATACTAAAAGTACAACAAAACTACATACCCAAAAGAGTTGTATGATTGTATGAGTTTATGGGTTGAAACTGAGAACATTTATATCCCTTGGCTGAAAATGCTAAGTAGTAGATGTAGGGGAGAAATCTGGCACAAATTTGTGGGATATGCTAGAAGAGCATATGGGACTTATGTAGGTCTTAAGCTAAGTTCTTCCCTAATTTTGTCTGTGGGGCAAGGGAGTTTGCTGTTTTCTGATTTTTTTTTTTTTTCTTTGAATGAGTGTGTACAGCTGAATGTGTTTTGGAGGAACTTGTTAATTATGCTGCTTTGTTGATCAGTAATCACTGTGTTTAATAATTTAATTTTGTAGAACCCTAGAAAGACCCTTTTGAAGTTACTGTCAACTAATGTTGGAATATTTGCTCCCCTGTTTCTAGGTTTTGATTTTGGAGTACGTCAAAATGGTGACAGAGTTAACCATGTCAATCTTCCACCCTGGGCTCGTAATGATCCTCGTCTGTTCATCTTGATTCATCGTCAGGCTTTGGAGTCTGATCATGTTTCCCAGACAATCTGTCACTGGATTGACTTGGTGTTTGGTTATAAGCAAAAAGGCAAGGCCTCTGTTCAGGCTATTAATGTCTTTCATCCTGCAGTAAGTATTTGTTAAGCACTGTGTTTGTTCATTGTCCTTAGTAACTTAATGGGGGAGACTTTGATCTGCCTTGCTTGGAAAACATCCAGCATGAAACAAGATTCCTTGCTCATGAAGTGTTGTAGAATAAGGAAAGGCTTTAACCATTTCAGTGTTGGACTGTAAGATCCCAGGGAGTATTGTGAGACTTGGTGAATTTTTGTTCTTCCTTCTTGCCTTGAACTAGGTGTGGGGGATGATCAGGTCTGGGATTTAGACTTCCTGGATAATTGTTTGCAGTGGCTTGCAGTAGTCTGATTATTGTAACTGTGTGTGTCTGCTTCTGCCTAATTCAAAAGCTTTTAATTTAGGCAGGTGGTAATGGAGCTTTTGATAGGATTAAAATAGTTCTGCTTGTCCTGAGCTTATAGTGTGTTCCTTCATATACCTCTTGTATTCTGTCCCTCAAACGTGCACTTTTCTCTACAGTAAATTTATTTTCAAATAAGTCTTCATTTAATGGAAAGACTTACAGAGTTTCACTACTTAATTGTAACGTGGATGTCTTGGATTGTGTTCTTTAGCTTCAGTCCTTACTATCACAAGGTTTGCCAAGCAGGTAGTCCTGGTTTTAAATGCATTCAAATGTTTCCTGGTTTTAGTATTTGTTCTATGGCTAGAAAAGGTAATAAAACAGTAGTGTATAGCAGTGATGGCTTTTTCAAGTAGCCATCCAAATACTTCGCTTTCTTTCCCTCTTTTTGTGCTTAAGTATTGATTTGGTTAGTACATTGAGGTTCAAATATTGTTCATAATTTTTTTAAGTGAAAATCCAAGACCTTTGGTGTGACTGAGGAAAAGCGTGTGGTGCACAATTGGAGAGGCATGAAAAAGACAAGTAGAAGGAAATAATTTCCTCTCTCTTGAAGTATGGGGTTTCTTTCTCGTTTCCTACCCCAAAAGAGAGCTTTAGTATGCTCATTAAAAAGAGGCAAAGAAAACTTCTCCAACTCTTTCTGGTTCTCTTGTATATCATCAGCAACCCTTCCAGTTTTGCACAGATTGATTAAGGTCTCACAGAAAACCTCTTTGACAGAAATTGGTCATGGCACGTAGGTAAGAGCAGCTCACATGGTAATCCTTAAAGTGGTAGTCATTGCAATAAAGAGGAGGTGACAAGGTTATTGTTCTCAGGCTCTACAGTCAGCACAGCCATTGTGGGAGGACTTCTGGTCCACACCTTAAGCAAACAACTGAATTGTCTGCCTCTGAATTTGTGTGTATTTGTTGCAAAATCTTTCCAAAAGACAAACTTAACAAGCTTATTCTTGCCCCTCCCCCTTTTTTTTTCCCTGTAGACCTATTTTGGGATGGATGTTTCTGCTGTTGAAGATCCTGTTCAGAGAAGAGCCCTTGAAACAATGATAAAAACATATGGGCAAACACCTCGCCAGCTATTCCATACAGCTCATGTTAGTAGACCTGGATCCAGGCTTATCATGGAAGGAGAACTTCCTGCTGCCATGGGACTACTAGTGCAGTTTGCTTTCAGAGAAACCAGAGAACACACTAAAGAAATAATTTATCCAGTATGTAATTTTGAATTGCAAGATGGTTTAATTAATATTCATATGCTGTAATTGGTCTACCCTGTATCCTTCGTATAGTTTCCTTCCTAGAAGTGCACCTTGCTATTCTGTACTTTAAAGAAAATACACAAAATTAGTAAGTGATAGTGAAAATACCATCATGCATTTGTGTTACATTTTGTGTAAACTAAGATCTGAATTTATCTTGGTTTTGGCAAATAGGTGTAGAAAAGCATTTCACTTAACCAGTTTTATATTTTCAGTGATGAATTGTGGAATCTGTGTGCAGATCTGTAGTAGGCAAACACACACTGTACTTTATTCCATCCTCAGGTTTTTTACTGCCTGTAGGACAGTTAAACTTTCTTCACTTCATACACTTGTTTTCCCTGAAGTCCAGAGAGAAAGTGAATCCTTAGATTTAGAGAAATGTGTATTTTTCACTAAACTGCCTGAACTAGAAGCTTGCTGCTTATGCCTTTAAAGAAGTAGTAGAAACCACTTAAAGTCAACAGTTAAAGTGGTGGAACTATAATGCTTTGAACTTGTTGTTCTAGTGGTTTTTGATGTAAATCTTCAGCTGTCCTTACCATGTGATTGTTTACAGGAAAGTGATAGAAATCATTTGCCATTACTAATGAAATTGTTTTTCAGGAAATTCTATAATTTGAACCTTATCTTGTGCTTCTTTTAGAGTCCATTACCATGGATAAAAGGCTTGAAGTGGGGAGAATATGTTGGTTCCCCAAGTGCTCCAGACCCTGTTGTCTGCTTTAGCCAACCACATGGAGAAAGGTTTGGCTCTCTCCAAGCTTTACCAACTAAAGCTATCTGTGGTTTGTCCAGCAAGTTTTGCCTTTTGATGATATATAGCAAGGAGCAAGGTATGAATTTGTGATTATTCTCTATATGCACAGTAAATGTGAAATGAGCCATAAACAAAAATCTAATGCTACTGTTGTTCTCCAGCAAACTTCCCAAATTTAGTTGCTTTTGCTAAAGATTAATTTATAATTCCATTAACAGCTTTTACATGTGTGGTATCTTCCCTGGAGAGTGGATTTTACTTGTAATTTTGAATACTACAATAGAGGCATTCTGTAACTAAGTTCATCTTTTTCATTAAAGTGACTGAAGCATGAGGATTTAACTTTAGAACTTGGCAGCAAATTGAGTCCAAGAACTGAAGAACAGATGAGAAAACTCATGTGGCAACAAAAAGGAAAGTTTAAGAAATGGATTTTAGAGGCAGACAATGAGCAAAGTTAACAGTAAAAACGTAGAGATGAAGGATCTTCTGCTTTCAGTTAAACTTCTTGGAGGGATTCTTATTGAGAATATACAAACAGGTTCTCACAATCTCTTTTGTTTTCTTGGTAGCATATACCAGTGCAGGTTTGCAAAAATACATCACATTTAGTCAACAAAAACAAATGACATTCTCCTTGAAGTTATGAGCAATCATTTCTCTAGCTGGGAAGTACTGTCAACCCTCTTCCCCTTTTCTCTATTCTCAAGAGATGCAATGCTTCTTCAAAAAAAGCTTTGTCCAGGTTGCAGACTGTCTTTGGAGAAAACTAAATGTTCATTCGGTCTCTGGAAATTGTGTTTGTTTATAATACTTTACAGATTACGTAGCCTAATGGAAAATACCTTATTTTGAATCTTTGGGGGAGTTGTGTTTTAGCTTGTGATAAAACATGAACCTGAGACTTTGGTTGTTGACTGTTAAAGTGATTGAGCCTTACTGTGTATGACACAACCTTTTGTGTCTTCCTTCAGGCGTGAGGAGCATGCACAGTACTGACATTCAGTGGTCAGCCATCCTGAGCTGGGGATATGCTGATAACATTTTACGACTGAAAAGCAAGCAAAGTGAACCTCCAGTAAATTTTATACAGAGTTCACAGCTCCATCAGGTAAAAAGAAATCAGTCTCTTGCTCTTCAGTTTAATGTTGGTAGTTGAAGTGATGGCTTGGCCTGGCAGTAGGTGCTCCTGCTTTAGCTTTTTTTGGACATGAGCATCCAAACACAACTTTTTTTTTTTTTTTTTAATTTCCTTTGGAATATGTTCCTTATGGCTCCACTGTATCTTATTCCTGGTTGTTTTCCTGTACTAGATAAAGATTCCTTTTGAATTCATTTGATTTTTGTAATTTTTTCTTCCTATGGAATATAATTGTGGATTTAAAAACATTTAAGTTTTGTCCAAAGAAAAATCAACACAGAAAAAAGATATAGGCGCCCAATATTAGAACTACTCCACTACAGTTTAGGATCCATTTGAAAAAGATTGCCTACAAGGCTGCTAGGAATAATCTCTGTCAATCTTGCTGCATCATCTCAGTCACGCTCCAGTGATTGGTAAAATCCTGCCAAAAAGATTTTGGTGGCTGATGTAGTTGCAGATCTAGAAGTCTGCACTAGTTCACTGCTCTTCAGCTGTGAATTCCAGGCTACACAGAACTCCCTGTTTATGTGGTTTCTGACATAGCAACAAATATAATCTGGAGCTCTTTTTTTTTATATTTTAGCTCTTGGATTTCTTTAGTTTAGGTTTTTTACATGGCATTTCCTAGGATGACTAGTAAAGAATCAGTTTGACCAAATGCTATGGCATAATGCAAAGAGCAGTTAGAATAGTTTTTCTGTTCTAATTTTTTTGTCTTTGTGTTGTCTTTTCAAGGTAACAAGCTGTGCTTGGGTGCCAGACAGTTGTCAGCTGTTCACAGGTAGTAAATCCGGTGTCATCACAGCATATATGAACAGATTCACTAGCAATACAGTAAGTTGCCTTGGATAGAATTCATAATTAAAGATTTAGGTGTATTTACTATTACAGTCTTTTTTTTAAAACAGGAAAAATGAGAAAAAGAGACATGCTGGATAATTGCTAAAAAAATCATGTGCATTTTTTGTATTTATTTTTGAAGGATCCTCTGACATCTCAGCATGTTTCTTTGTGTGTTTAAACTGTTGTTTACATGCAGGTAGCCTTTAGTCAGCCCTCATCACCTGAGTGCACAACATGTACAGCTCTGACTGTATTCAGGCCAGGGCTTGAAATTGAGGCTCTCTGGCACAGTGAAGGTCCATGCATTGAGGAGTAACTTTCTCTGTGAAGGAGACAGAGCCTTTCAATGCTTTACCTGAAACTGTGGAATGCAATTCCCCAAAGTAAACAATAATTCAAGTGCAGAATGCACTTGAACTATGGAGAGCCAGGGTGAATTCTCAGACAGTGTATATATTAACCAACCAGGCCTCTTTACTTTGTCATATTCTCCAAGGGGAAAAGGTGCGAGTAGGGAAGGGAGAAAGTAATTTACATTAGTTAATCTGTTAGTGGAAAATACTGAGAGTAGTAGAAATTCCCTTGATACTGTTTGCTAATAAACATTGTATGAAAGCATAAATAGAATTCCAAATTAGTAATCTGATTCCGACTGAGTTTCAAAGCTTCCATACTTTATTTAGCAGTAACTTCTATTTGCCATAGTTTCTTACAAAGAGTAGGCAAATTTCTTAGCAGCTCATTTTAGGTGTGTTTGCAGGATTACCCATACCAACAACTGAACTAAACTGATTATCCAAATTTAGCTTGATACAGGTATTGGCAAACACATTTGTGGTATTGTACTCCTTGATGCTCTTGAATCACTGCATTAGCATGAGCTAGAGAGAACTTTGGTACGATCTGCTCTGCCTACCCAACAGCAGATGCTTAGACTAGAAAGAGCACAAACACAGTGGGGGGTTTTTGTTTGGGTTTTTTTTGGTTTTTTGGGGTTTTTTGTTGTATTTTTTTGTTTTTATGGTTTTTTTTTCCCCTTGGCTTTCTTCCAGTTGCTGGTGATCTGCCACTCTTACTTCCTAAGCTCAGCAGCACTTTGAGTATAAAAAACGAAGCAGAGCTTGAAGCCTGCCAGCTTCAGTCAGTTGGATCTTAAGTCAGGCACCTTAACTGCTCTCCAGAACAGTGACCTTGTAAATAACCTGTACTGAGACTTGAATTCCAGTTAGTTTTTTTTTTTAAATAGAAATTAAATATACTTGCCTTCTGCAAAGCCAAAGAGAAACTCTAGTTAGTAGGGTTATGATTCTTGAGTTCCTTCTGTTTTGTAGAAACAAGTGATTTTTTGTTCATCTGTACAGATGATGTTCTTTGAGACCATCTTGACTGAATTTCTCAGCACTGACAGTTTTACGTGCCCCAGGCAGATGGACCTTGTGTCAATTTTGTAGCTCCTGTTGTTGAGTCAGTTACACAGGTCAGGGCTGCAGGGAATGCAAATGTGCTTCCTGACATCTGCTCTGTATCCATCTTCTCAGGTGATCAGCGACAGAGTGAACAGTTTGTTTTAAAGCAGTACTTGAAACATGACCCTTTTGCCCTGTTTCACATTTGTATAAATGCAATGCACATGCATGAAGCAGATACCATGTTGTTAATTGGATATGGGGACTCAAAGGCATGCTGTCAGAATTCAAAAATGCCTCCACGTTGTGCTTCAGGTGCTCTGTTTTTCCTTGCCTTACAATGGTCAAAACCCAATGAAGTACTGTTTGAAACTGTGATCTGTTCACAGTAAGTCACACCTGCATGAGACCCTCAGCCACAGGTGTCTGGTGTACATATTACTTTAGCCTTCACTTGCTGACAGACAGTTGTCTTGCAAACAGTGCACTTGAAGGACCTGTTTGAGTAAAACAGGGAAGTGATAATTTCAATTCTCCACTCAAGTGCTGAGGGAGAAAGACCTGCTGTTTAAAGGTAGATATGTATGTGCATGTTTTCCCACATCTAGATAGCATTTCAGAAGTTGTCACGTAAAAGCAGGTGGGAAATAAGAAATGGACAACATTTCAGTCGTGAGAAACACCTATTTCGTAACTTATTAAAACTTAATATAACTTAATACAGTTAGAATTCCAGTTTGTCTCATTGCAATATTGTTACAGTAAGAACTGATAAACCATTGCTATTAGAACTGTATAGAAAAGCTGCTAAAGGTGGGTGCTGCTTTCAGTTCAAGTGTTGAAATGCAGATCAAGAGCAAACACTTAAAGGAGGTGGGAGTAGCATAGTAAAATGGTTATCAAAATTAGTTCTTCATAAAAACACAAATCTGGTTTGTTGCTGTTCCGGAAAATTTTGGGGGTTTTTTTCTCTCAACTGAGCAAGGATTAGAGAAGGATTTTTCTATGTGAGATAACACTGAGAATGACAACTGGGCACTTTCATAAATTACTTACATGGATGAGATGCTCAGTAGCAAGAGTAAACCGGCAGATCTTTCTGTTGTCAGACACTGCACTGCCTTTTGTAGTATTACATAGATTATATTGTCCCTTTTAGTGCAGAAAGACATGTTAATTTTCTACAGCCTGTGAGTTGAGCATATGTATACTTTCATCTTGTCTGTTTTAATTTTCAACTTTTTTTTGTAGACCTGCTATAGGCATCCTGTACCCTCATATAAAAATGCAGATGATGTGTTCTGACGTGTGAGGAAACAAGCAGGAAACTGTTCTCTTCCTTTACAAAGATTATTCTAATCTCTGAACAGAAAGTTGTTTTAAATAACGCATTAGCATTCTGATTAAGCAGTTCCTTCAACTTAACCAGTTTTCAGGAAGTCTGAATCATTTCAAATTATGTAACTTGAATAAAAAGTGTTTGGTGTTAAATTTTGCTCCTTTAATTTTTACCTAGCAATTTCTATATTTAAAGTTGACTTCCTGCATGTTTTTCTAACTTGGTGTCATTGAAGAACTTGGCACCAACTTGAGGAATTCCTAGTAATTTGCTATAGAGAGAGTGACAATTTCTGAGCTGGACTTTCCTTTTATGTTTCCAAATGCTTCCACTAGATACTAAAATATTGAGAACTGTCATTTATTGTATGGAAAGAGCAGTCTTGCAGAAAACAAATCAGCTGACTTTAAGGTGTGTAATTGAGATGAAAGTACAGTGTTTCTTCATTTCAGTTCATCCTATCACATCAAAATATTTGCTGAGGCTAAAGCAGTGGAAGCAAAAAGTTGAACATTAATGATATTGTTGTCTTATCACATTATAAAGTGTTAAACATAATAAAGCATTAACATAGTTGGTCAAATTATGATATTAAAAGCAGTGGGAACAATTTTTATGAATTCTAAGAATTAAACTAGGCTTATCTTTTTTAGAAGAAGAGACATTCGTTTTCTTTTTCATGAGAGTTCGTTTTATCTTGCTGTTTTTCAGCCTTCAGAGATAGAAATGGAGTCACAAGTCCATCTGTATGGACACACAGCAGAAATAACAAGCTTGTTTGTGTGCAAACCATACAGTATAATGATAAGTGTCAGCAAAGATGGAACCTGCATAATATGGGATTTGAACAGGTACAAATATATATATGTAACTCTTTCCCATAGCTTTCTCATAAATACAGGTTTTCCAGCTCTTGAGTATCTTTGTCCTTTTGAAGTTAGTTGAATTAGTTCTATGTGTATCTTACTGTGAAATCAAACCCTTACTGTTTTTTCTCATAAAAGGTGCTAAAAGTTTATAGTGAATGTGAAAAATACCATAATTGTGCAAAATGTTGATTGAAATTAATTCCATTCTCTTTTATATTTTCCCTAAAGAGCCTTTTCTGCACTTGAGTCTGAAATTTAGGCTTGTTCCCTTTGTTTTCTTCAGGCTGTGCTATGTCCAGAGCCTGGCTGGACACAAGAGTCCTGTGACTGCAGTTTCAGCTAGTGAAACCACTGGTGATATTGCAACAGTTTGTGATTCAGGTATATTTGTCAGTCAAGAAAGCTGTTTTGACTTGCAGACCAAATAAATCATGAGACTTGTAATTAAATTAGTTACTGAGTGTGTATTAATCATCGGAGGATGTATTCAGTCATACAGGAGCAACATTTTGCGGTTTTTTTACATAGTAACATACAAATTTCTTCAGGAGTGAGTAGACAGGTGTTTGAATATAATGTAGAGATAGGAAGGCCAGCAGCTTAGTCTCTATAAAAAGACTTGAAATTTCAAAGACACTGGGAGACTCACATTTTGTGATGTTGATTGCTTTCATTTTAACAGAGATTTGTTGTCAAAGGTACAGTCCTTCAGGGGAGTACAGAGTATTACAGAGCATAGGCAAGGGGCATTAAAGGACAAGGGGACATTATTCTGGCAGTTTCAGAAACCTAATGTTTAGATTTTTAAACTTAATTACAGACTTTCAAGTCCATTGCTATAGCTCACAAATCAGGTTTTTTCCTGCAAAACATTCTATTTTTAATTAGCACGGAATATCACATTTGCTTTTAAGACAATTCTTTTTAAGGCAAAAGCAATACTTGGGTTATTAGTTCTTTGACAGAATCAAATAATGCCAGATAACCAGGTAAGAGAACTGTGCTTGCTATTTTTAAGTATTTTGTTTAAAATGCAAGCCAAGGTACAAGAGCCAACTGCTTAAATAGCTAGTATGAATTTCATCTTAGTACCTTCCCTGTTAGTCCATGAAAATTGGTCATTAAAAGTAAATTCACAGTGTTTTGTAAGTAAAATGTTCCATAAATATGATGTGATGGCTTCTAAATCACTGCAGTGGCTTGGTGGTTTGCATGCTTCCTGTCACAGGGAGAGAGAAGTATTGCAGACATCACTCAGTCAATTAAACCTTATGAGCTCTCAAGAAGTTGAACTCTTTGCCATGGAATATTTAAGTATTATAGACTTAACTGTGTTCTAGATTTCTTTTTTTAAATACTCCCATGCTATGTTCTGTTGCAGTTGGAGGAGGCAGTGATTTGAGACTTTGGACAGTTAATGGTGATCTTGTTGGCCATGTGCACTGCAGGGAAAGTATTTGCTCTGTTGCATTCTCAAACCAGCCTGAAGGTGTGTCTGTCAATGTGATTGCAGGGGGCCTTGAAAATGGAGTTGTAAGGTAATTTGAAACACTTATTTATTGAAATGCTCTATAACTTAGGCTCACAGTTTGAGAGCATGTAGCCAAACATCATGCTGGTATTTGGCTTTGAACAAAGTGGATAAGCTGTTACTCAGATCCCTGTCTTAGCAGTTGTTAAATAGATTATCACTGAAATATTTGTAAAATCAAGTGTGAAGAAAAATGGCTCTTTTTTTCAGACTGTGGAGTACATGGGACTTGAAGCCAGTACGAGAAATAACATTTTCAAAGTCAGCCAAACCTATTGTAAGGTAAAAAGATCTTAAGTATACAATAAATGCATTTTCTCTTTGGGGGGTGGGGAACAAACCCACAACCAAAACCATAACAAAATAGTCTTGAGTGTTGAACATGAAAATAGGAGGTAAACACCCATGTCTAAAAAGAGCAGTGCAAACCTACTAATTATTAATGAAAGCAAAATGAGCATAAGTGTACTGTGTTTATAATGACAGTAATAACTAGGTTCTGCTGCTGGCAGATGGAAATTAGCAGGATTTCCTTGAAAACTGAACAATACTTACTGCTCTTACTTTTAAATTTAATATTTTTCCTCAGAATCTGTGTTAAAATGAGATTATTTAATTCTGACAAAGTTAAGATTGACAGTGTTTCTTCTGCAAAATTAAATGAAAACACTGCACTTTCCCTTACCATTTTTTCTGATGCTGGAGGAAGGTAAACTCAGAGGAGCCTGGAAGCTGCCATTTTGGAGTGCTTGTGTAGTTAGTTTTCTCTGAGTCCCCTTGATTTGTATAGGCAGAATTCTTGTGCCAAAGCATTTTCAGAATACAGTCAAAGGACTGAGTCTTTGATATCCCCAGTGGTACAGCAGTCTGCACAGAGGTCTTAGAGTTACGTCAAAATTTTATCATCCTAACGTTAGCATAGGAACAAAGCACTCTGAAAAATTTTGTTTTGACTGTTGCTGAAATACCATTTAAAATCCAAACGACTTTTTTTTTTAGAAATGAAAAGGATTGTCCGATAGCAGTTATTGTCTTTGTTACCTCCTTTAAGAAGCATACTTTACACAGCTTGTTGATAATGATTTAGTAGCTATTGAATAATTTAAAGTTTCCTGCTTAAATGTGACAGAAAATGGATGCTGACCTTCATGCTCTCTAACATTACCCATAACATGACTGCAGGGCTTTACTAGCCCTGTTACAGCTCAAGAAGTGCCCATCTGAACAAAAGTCCTGTGCTTTGCCATGAAATCTGATGGATTTAGTTTGTGCCTTTGTCAGCAAAGCAAGTTCAGAGGGCACTGAGCTCTGTTGCAGAAAATCCTTTCAGAAACAGAAGGGAAGAGAGTAGGATGTTGCTACTGATGCTGCCCTTTTCTTTGACTCTGCAAAGAATTGAGTAGTAAACCGCAGGGGATGTTGAAGTGCTGGCCAAAGCTGTAGTTCAGCCTGTTTGGGTACAAATGAATAAGCAGATACACACAATACATTGCTACGTTAATGTATGCCCTGGGTCTCCCCTGACAGCTAATCTTTGTTGGCTGAACTCTCATGGGCTTTTAATGCCTTCTAGCATTATAAATAACCACATCTGGTACAAAAATAGACTCTTTTCTTGTTTTGCAGCCTTACGTTTTCCTGCGATGGTCATCACTTGTTCACAGCTAACAGCGACGGCAATGTCATAGCCTGGTGCCGCAAGGACCAGCAGCGCCTCAAGCTGCCCATGTTCTACTCGTTCCTCAGCAGCTACGCGGCTGGGTGACGGCAGGGTCTGCTGCTAACTCATGTCTCTGATGCACTTTAATCCAAGATAGATTATAGGATCTCTTATTTAACTGGACTTTGAAGTACTTTGAATGTCTCTAGAGTGACTGAATTGATGGGTTTTTTTAAAAGAGCAGTCTAAGGTGGTTGTAAGATTGCATTTGTGCATGCACAAACTTGAAGCATATCCAGGTCAGCAGGAAGCTCTGGTCATATTATTCAATGCCAGCAAAGTGACTAGTAAGTGCTCAATGCTGCAATATAAAACACCAAGAGGATTTTTTTAAATCACTTCTTGGACAGAAGTATTTAAAAAAATTCTGTGCTTATTCCCCCTCTTAGTTTGTAAAATATCAGCAGCATCAAGTTCTGTAAATATCTATTCAAATGTCAGCATATGTATATCTGATTAGTTGAGCGTGGTATGGTTAGCTCTGGGATAAGCAATCAAAAACTTAAAAATCAACGACCACTTTAAATTGCTTTTTTTGAGAAGCAAAGAACTTAGTAGGTGCTTTTTGCACCACCTTATGGTATTGTAATGCTAAAAAATTAATTTCTGCTATCTTTATATTTGTAATTTTTGCCATCTTCTCTGTTAATGTACTAGTCTTTGCAACAGATGAAAATAAAGTATTTGTCTTAGTGATGGGTGGACACCTCATGGCATCATGAAACAGTGGTTAGATCACAATGCAGTGTGAACTCCCTAATTTTGCAATAGTTGGTTGTTGCAGTTCTGTGGCAGAACATCTATTATGTACACACAGCTTATCTTCCAGAGCTCTAAAAAGAGGTGTTAAAGAAGGCAGCACAGATGTGCTCCTGTTCTAGTGTCATTGGGGTTCAATACAGTGTAAAACATTTGAACCTAACTGCTTGAATAATCAATGTTCATAAGCATCAGATGATTTGGCAAGGTTTACTCAGATACACTGCACAAATTTGTCGTGTATTCGTGGGTGCTATTTTCTGAGTGGAAAAATTAAGCCTCTGCTGTGAAAGGTTTAACAAATGTGAATTCTTAGGCCAGATGAAAAATTGGTATTTCAGTTGATGGATTTGAAGACCTCTAAACCTGACACCATGAGTGAGTGCCTACTAGTCATGCAAATGGTAAAGCAAGAATGCTACGCAAGTCTGATGTAGTTACATTTTCCATTTAAATTGCTTTGCTTTTTCATCACTGACATGTTGTGCTAATGCCATGCAGACTGCTGTATCTTCTCATGTTTAAGGCTCATCTGCTTTCAGAACACTTTATATTAAATGGTCAGGTTGTGACGAAGGTCACACACACACAAGCCATCTTTACACTTCTTTTGAAAATTCCAGATATTTTTCAGAAATTCTTGAGACTTCCCAGCTGAAGAACTTTTTAAACTAGAAAACCTTAAGAAAAATGTTCTCATAGTTCATTACACAAAGGCTCATCATTGGTTCAATTAAGCAAGTGGCTGCATACTGTATGGATTGAATTTTAAATTTAAATTTTTAAACTGCATCTATTGTAGCAGCATTGTATGGGATGGCTTTAGTCATGTTTTTTCTCTGTCTAAATGTTAATGTAAGGTCCAAATACAGACTGAAAAGCTTCCTGGCTCATGTTGATGTGATGTGCTTTAAGAGAAAAAAGACAAACATTGTGGTTTTGGGGTGCTTTTGTGCTCCCTGTTTTGGGATGTTGTTCACAAAGGCTTATTTTTTTATAAAGTAGAATTCCACTTGTTACAAACCAATATGCAAAATTGCTGGCCTTGTAAAGAGTGCAATATTATATATTTTTATGTAAAAGTAAAAATGATTTTTTGAAGCAAGGAATATTTATTCAGCTTAATATTCTGGAACTATTCAGATAACATTGCAATAGTGTCTGTGCATGATGTACTTAAACTTCCTGTAAATGTCACATTCCACACTGTATTTGTATATACACTGTCACATTGTTGGGTAATAAACAGATCTTTGTACCAAACCATTTTGAGACAATTAGAAACATGTTTTTGGCTTAGTTGCAACTTTCTTCTTTTAGGGAATCTTTCACACCTTGCACCAGATCAATTTCTGCTGATTCCCATGTCTTTCATATTTTAAAAATCATGAGGTGGGAAAGTTCTGTTTATGGACTATGTCCTGTGTATGTCAAAGTGAAGGTGGTGAGTGTAAAATGGGAAGTGGGAAATTCTAGCCATATAATTTTGCGCATGTTGTGTGTGTCCTTCCTTCCCATAGAATGCATGACTAGAATTTGGATGAAATCATGGCTGTCAAAGGAGAGACACTCCTCTTCCTTCCATCTGCCTTCTGACTGAAAACCTGTCTGAGCTGCAAAGGCAGAAAATAACTTCTCTCTGGATTCTCAGGAAGAGGGGTGGAAATTGGAACACTTGGAAATCGGAAATGGGATCTTGGGGAGGTATCTGACAGGATGCAAAGCACCTTCTGTTGGAAGCCAGGGTCTGGGAGAAGTTCATGTGGCAAGGCCTATGTGATTGCAGGATCCTGTAGTAAACCCAGACCTTTATGTTCTGATATTGCAGAGACATGGTGAGAAAGGGAAGGGGAGGCAACAGCTGGATATTCACTCATGGTGGGGAGAGGGAATCTCCAACCCATTACTGAAAGGGAAACCTGATCTTGCATTTAGAGATCCACTGTTTACAAAAACCCATGACAATGAACAAAAGAAACAAAAAATGGCTGAACTGAATTAAGCAATAATAATAATAATAAAAGATAACCTAATGGAGCAGTGGCAGAAATATGACCTGGCTTGCTACTAAAAAACTTTTAGTTTACCTTTTAACTTCTTCATGCCTTGTTTTCTTGCAGCTATATTGGGTTGTTTTTTTTCTTTCTTGCATATGAAAACAGAAGTCACACTTCCATATGCTGCTACTCTATCACAAAAACAAACAGTATTTAAAAGCTCTGCTTGCCCTGAAAAATATTTAAGCCTTTTATACGACAGCTTTTTTGCTTTTTTTTTTCCTTTCCTTCTGTGGTAAATTACAAACTACTGACAAATGACCTCTGTATAGAAATTTATTTGCCATTGCTGCTCTGGAGTGGGGTCAGAAAGACACTGATTTTGCATCTGGGTTTCTGTAATAGGCTCTGTTGTGTATTTCACAATTTTGAAAAAAAAAATTAAATGTGGCTGCTCTGATTAAGCCCTTTTCTTTTTTTCTTTTCTGGACTACACAGCATAAAGTAGTTGAGTAAGATGAGGAGCTTGCTTATTGTTTTGAGCTTTGAGCTAGCATTCCCAGGAAAAAAAATTTAAATCCTGATTCTCAAATGCAATTGACTGAAGCCTGTATAAGACTCGTGAGGGGCTAGTTCATGTAAATTCAAGGAATAGAAATCTGTGTTAGATGTATGGGTATTGCCTTCAGAAGGTGTAGGAGACTCCTGATTGTGGTGGAAGGTAAAAGTGTGCAGATTAAAAAGAAAGCAATTTCAAATAAATATCTGTGTAATAAATTGTGAAAATAAATTTCAAAACAGCCATTTCCTGCCCTTATTTTTTAGCTTAAGTCATAAGATTGTTCGAATCCAGTAGTAAAAGTATTCTGAGTGACAACAGTCTGATTATTAGAGCTATCTAACATGTGCTTTTTGTCTCAGAGCATGCCCATCCTTTGTCTGTGAAATGGGGCCTTTTGCAGACTGATGATGGGGTTGAACATGAATGAAAGAGCAGCAGCATGTGCCAGAGAGGTTTCCAGTGAGTTTCTGGAACTCTAGTTATGGGAAGCTTATGAATTTACCTAGTTATATTTAGTAATGTTTACCTTCTTCCTGCTGCATCTCCTCCTGCCAAAGCCACTACCCCAAAAGCCATTGACTGAGTCTCAGAAGAGGCTGCCCTTGCTCCAAACAAAGCACATTTAAAAATAGGACTCTTCCCTGTTCTCTTTCATACAGGAAACAAATATTACTTGGAAATTCTGCTCCATTATCATGGAATGAGAGAAAGTGCTGAGGGCAGGGTAGGAGAAAACATACACCCCTCTGAAGGGAACAGCCACCTTACTGGGGAAAAATTAATGAGACTGAGGGGATGGTGCTCCTGCCAGTGTGTTACCATGGCTGACAAATTTTTCGGTTAAAAATGTTAATTGGCGCTCTTAAATGCTTCTAACCCATATAGCTTTTTTAGGCAGAAGTATATAAAAATTGATCTATGAAGCTGAATTATATTGTTGTGATATACTAGCCCTGACATGGTGAGTCTAAGCAGCCCCTTTCCCACAGCAGTTCTGTTCTTCACAGCAGGTTTTTTACTTCATCCTTCCTTTGTTTGGTGTGAGGGCAGGACAGGTACTGTGGGCTCTCACCCCAAATCCCCATGCCATTTGGGTCTTGGTGTCTGAGGTACAGTGCTGCAGGCAGGGGACAGAGGGGCTGGAAAGGGGCCCAGTGGAAAAGGATGCAGAGGTGTTAGTGGACACCCGGCTGATGATGAGCCAGCTGTGCCCAGGTGGCCAAGAAGGCCAATGGCACCCTGGCTTGTTATCACAAGCAGGCCCAGGACAGTGACAGCGCTGTGCACAGCACTGGTGAGGCTGCACCTCGAGTATTCTGTGTTCAGCTTTGGGCCCTCAGTTCAGGGAGAACACTGAGGTGCTGGAGTGTGTCCAGAGAAATTAGCTTGGTGAAGGGTTTGGAACTCGGGTCCTGTGAGTAGGAACTGCAGGAGCTGAGGTCAAGCCTGGAGGAAAGGAAACTCAGGGGAGACCTCATCACTCTCTACAACCACCAGACAGGAGGCTGGAGCCAGGTGGGGGTAGCGCTTTTCTCTCGGGTAACAAGTGACAGGAGGAGAAGAAATGGCCTCAAGCTGTGCCAGGGCAGTTCAGTTTCGACAGCAGGGGCAATTTCTTCAAATAAAGGGTGATTAAACATTGGAATGGGTAGCCCAGGGAGGTGCTGGAATCTCCCTGCCCGGATGTGTTTAAGGGAAGACTGGGCACGGGACCTGGTGTGCGATGAAAGGTTGGACTCGATGATCTCAGAGGTCTTTTCCAACCTAGCTGATTTTGTGTTTCTGTGATCTGTGATTCTCTTTGATAAACACCTGGGTGACGGCCTGATCGCTAGCGCCTGCCGGAGCCGGGGCAGGAGGCGGCTGCAGCAGGAACAAGGAGGGACGGCGGCAGGCGGAGCGTGAGGGCTGTGGCGGCCAGGGCTGTGGCAGCCAGGGCCGCCCCGCCCCGCCGCGCCATGTGCCACCGCCGGGCTGCCCGCAGCCTCCGAGCCCGCCCGCCCCGCACGGTGAGAGAGCCACGGAGGGAGGGAGGGAGGGAGGGAGGGAGAAGGTGCCGGCAGGGGCGGGCTAAGGGCGGCTGGAGGCGCGGCGGGAGCGCCCAGGGCAGGGCGGGTCGGGGCTTCCGCGCTGGGCTCTCTCCGTCGCCGCGGTGGGCGCTGGTGTCCTGGGAAAGCCGCCCGGCATCCCGCTGGTCCCGTGGGCTGCGGCGGGAAATAGCGGCGGCGAGCGAGCCGGAGTTTCGTGGTTATCCGCAGGAGTCGGCGTTGGGCTTTGGGCTCCGCTGTCGCTTGCACCGGCGGGGAGCATCATCGGAGAACCTGCCCCGAGCCCAGGTATCCCGCGGGCGGCGGGGAGGGGGTCTGTGCCCTGCGTGCTCCTTCCTTCTCCGTGCGCTGCCTGCAGCGAGGGCTGAAGGAAGCGGCTCCTTCTCCTGCTGGCTGGCTGGCGCTGCCGGAGGAGTAACTCGCACTGCCCGCTGCTGCTGGCGGCGATCGCTGATGTATGTGCGGTGCTGGAGCTGCTGCACCATTAGCAGAGCCATTAGGGCAGTGCAGCGAGACAGAAAACTCGCAATAACAACTTGAAAACGCTCCTGCCCTGCAGGTGATGATGCAGTGCCGAGCTTCCCGGAGGCGCTCTCCCTGTTTTGTAGGTTACAATTCAGTTCGTTTTAAGCAGGGTTTAAGTGGAATAATCAAAATTTCCTGTGAATTTCTTTGAAAGGTTACAGCTATCTTTCAAAATTAGCTAAAGAGGTAAAACAGTGGGCAGGAATCATCCTTCTGCCTGCCTTAGACTTTTAGATCCTGTGATGGTTTGCTGGGCTGTGCGTTCACATAACCTGTATGATGGTAATAAATAATATTGCACGAAAAGATTGTCATTCTGAAATGTTACATTTGCTCAGCCGTTGTTTCCTTTGATTTTTAAATGTTGAGAAGCAAAGTGATACTTTGGAATAAAAATTTGGGTATGGTGGCAAGAATTTTTGGAACTTGACAATTGGACTGGATATAGTACCGTATATGTTAGATGAGAACTGAGCTGTTGGAGTTTGGCTGATTTGCAGTTACATCATTAGAAGTTATTTTCGAAGTCGCCACGTTTATAGTATGAAAATTACATTATTTCCTTATCGTGAACAATAGTCTTGCCTTTAATCTAATCATTTCTGTTTGTACTACTGAGCTTCTCCTTAAGAGATGGAGTGAAAAGCTGTAGCAATTTTTAAGTATTTCTTGGTGAAGCCAGGAGATAGAGAAAGCAAAAGGATTCCTTACCCTTACTCTCTGTTTACAGAGCTACATCAGCTGCTGTAAATCTTAGAGTAAGAACTGAGATAGCAGGGGAAGTTTGGTTTCTTTCTTCTTTATTTTTTTCTTTTTAATTTTTTTGGTATAGCAGTTTGGCATTGACCAGCTGTGAGGCTGTAAATTTTGCTGTTTATGTTCCAGCAAGTGCATAATGAAATGTGAAGATCTTTCCTCAATTTAGGATGTGATTTGCAGGTCATTATCCAGGGATGATTCCTGCTAATGTCACTGGGACTTAGTTGAATGATTGGGTTAACTTTTCTATCAGGCTGTGTGGTCCAAGAAGTACGGAGTTTATGTGGAAGGTGCTCTTTTCAGTTCTCAGGTTTTCTAATCTAGTAATTTCAGGTCCACCACTTCAGATTAAGGCAGCAATTTGGTTTAGGGCTTTTTAGATTGAATTCTAGAGGTAACTTTCCCGGTATGGCATTTTAATGTTGTACTTGGAGCTAGAGGAGGGGAAATTCCAGCTTTTTATCCCTGTTGCTTGTAGAAATCCATCCCGAAGAGCTTGAAGATTCTGTTCTGGTTCTATCTTACTCAAATGTTCAGACTTTTTCTGCATTTTACTAGCAAGCATTTATAATGTTTAGTAAGTGAAGGTTGTGCTCCTTACCCCAATGCAGAGTCAAGCTATACCTGCAAATATTTATGCAGCTATCTGGATTATCATAAGATAAGTTTGCCTTTGAAGTGCTGCTGGGTGCAGTCATCCATTGTAAAAACAAAAAAAAAAGAAAAGTTGCTCTTCTCAAGCATTTTTAGGAGCCTAGGACTTCAGCCTACATGAGTTACCTGCACCCAGAAAAAGGTGAAGTGAGGCAAAAAAAGCACAAACCCCCAGAAACTGCAGCTGACTGGGAGGCTGTCGATATGCAGCTTTCAGGAGTGATGCTTTAGGAAGGGCTGTCTGGTGTGGGGTGCCAGTCAGCAGAAACTGTTGTGCTAAAAAAGGCTGTGTAGCTGCTGTCACTTCTTTGCTAGCGGAGTCAGTGTTCCCCTACAAGAAAAGAATCAATAGAGACCATGTTAATGAACTCGGCGTGCTGCACAAAAATGCACTGGATAAATGAGCCATATATAATCCAGATCTGCTGGCTGCATCAGGAACATGTAGAGTGCATGGAGGCTGCTCATTAGCACAGTTACTGTAACTACGGTGGTTGTCAGGACCTGTGTATGCCTGTATTGATCCAACGTAAAAACAGCCAGGAACGAACATTAGCAACCCCAGCTGAGAATTCCTGGTTCAAGGCATTTTAGGTAATTTAAATGATGGGGAGAAATTGCTCCTTTTAAGTATCAAGAACAATTGGTCAGCAGATCAAGGGAGATTAATCTGCCCTTCTACTCAGCTCTGGTGAGTTCCACCTGGAGCACTTCATCCAGCTCTGGGCTCCCCAGCACAGGAAGGCCAGCAGCTTGTTGGAGCGAATCCAGGGGAAGGACACCAGGATATCAAGAGGCTGGAGCACTTCTCCTGTGAGGAATGTCTGAAACGTTGGAATTGTTCAGCCTGGAGAAGCAAAGGCTCATTGCAGCCTTTCGGTACTAAAAAGGGGCTTATAAGAAAAACTGGGACAGAGTTTTTAGCAGGGTCAGTTGTGAAAGTACAAAGTGTAATGTTTTTAAACTAAAAGAGGGTTGATTTAGACTATATATAAGGAAAAAAAAATTACCCTGTGTGTGGCAAAACACTGGAGCAGGTTGCCCAGAGAAGTGGTGGATGCCCCATCCCTGGAAACTTTCCAGGTCAGCTTGGATGGCCCTGAGCAACTTGCTGTAGTAGAACTTCCTGCTCCTTGCAGCAGCCTTGAACCAGGTGGTCTTTAAAGGTGCCTTCCAACATTAACCATTCTGTGGTCCTGTAGCCTGTACAATATAAAGATAAATGTGTGTCCTGTGGGACTAAAGGCCTTGAGAATACTTGGACAGTTTAAAGGGAGTCGTCTTAAGAGAGAGGATCAGAGCCATTTGTCAGGCTGCAGGTTCAGAGGAAACACATCCTACAAGAGGGTGTTTGAAGGAGAGGCTTCCTCACATTCCAGGGGCTGGGTGTGTAATAGATTATCTTGTAATTTTAAATTTCTATTCTCTCCAGAGCATTATTTCTAACAGTTTTATTTCATTAAATAATATTAAGGTAATTAAAGAATATCATAGGTCCTAAGGAGCACAGAATCAAGTGTCATACAAAGCTTTGTCTGCAGAAAGGACATATATCACAGCCTGGTTTGAAAGTGAGTACAAGCCTCATTGTCAACATCACATCCTATGTAATAGGGCTATAAATGATGCACAAATATGTACTGTATTTGCAGAGAGTGAAAGAAGGTAGAGGAATATGTAGTTTGGTCTGTGAGGAGAAGTCAATCTTACAAAGTTATGGAACCAGACCTGTCTGTAAAAAAAAGAAATTAAATACTTAAATGGATGTGAAACCCTTCAAGAAATGTAGTAGTTAGATATTTAAATGCATGTAAAGGCCAAGGTTGGAGCAGGATTTGGAACAGAACAAATGCTTGTGCTTCAGAATATAAACAAACCTCTTGCTGGGGATAAGTGGAAATTTTGTCCAGTATCTGAAACTGGACAGACTTTTTTTGTTGTTGTTGTTGTTGTTTTTAAAGTTCTTTTTTTAGGAAGCCTCATATTCTTCTTGTTTTTTGATACTGTGGAATGCTTTACTAAACAAGACATATATTTTCTTTTTTAAAATTTTCCCTGTTTGGTGTTTCAGAATACTGGTAAGGATATACTATCTTTGTGGCATTGTTTTAGAAAACATGGTTTGGATTTTTTAAAGTATTTTTATGCCTAATAGCATTTTCAAAATTCTGTTATGGACTTAACTTAATCCTCATTCTGTAAATGCTTAGACACTAGCTGAAAGTACTATGAACAGTGCTCCTGCCAACTTTGTTGCAGCCAGTGACAGTTCAAATTGTCTAACTCTAATGTTTATTAGCTTTTACAGTTTGAGTGAATGAATTGCCAAAAATAGCTTGAGAGATCTGGAATTCTCTGGACTATTTAAGGAATTGCAGTTGCTTAATTAAGTTGAGTTTAAATGTATGGCAAACCTAGAGAGTCCTCTGACTTGATTTAGCTTTGACTTTTTTGGCTTTGTGATCATTAGTAGTGTTGCTGTGGAGATGATAAAATTTAAATGATTCATCCTTGTGGGGGTATAATTTTGTAAACAAAGCTAAACTTGTTTATTCTAATTTTTATGGATAGGTTGATAGTTTAAAGGGAGGGAGTTGAGTCGAACAAAAAGTCCAGAGATGAGCTGTAATTCTAAACCTTCTCCTTTTGTGAATGTCTGGTATCCTTTCTGCCATTTGACTCTTCACTGCAAGTCAAAACACATCTCAAAGTTGATTGGAGGTTGTGGGTTGGTTGTGGGGTTTGGTACTGTACGTGGCATTTTATGCAAAGCCAGTTCCTCCACATGTATTTAATCCTGTGCCTTGTGAGGGATATGAGTTAAAAGATTGTAAACAAAGATGAAGACAAAGAACCTGCTGTGTTCTGACACGATCTTATTTCATCAGAGCACGCAAGGGGGAAACTTGTGTTCCATTCAAATGACACACATATATACAGAAAACCTGTTCTTTATCTTGGCATGTGTTAAAGCTCTTGTTTTGTTTGGCACAATCAATATATTTTAAAGTAGCATTTCCCTGCCGAGACTTATACTAGACCTGAAAGAAAAACTGCTTTTTTTTCTTCAAATTAGTGCTGAGCATGGCTCACCGTGGCATTTGTATTCCACCATCCTGTTTTACAGCACAAGTTACTGATTTTTTAGAAACAGTCTGTTTCATACCAGGCTGTGAGAAGAGACAATTGTCTTTGCCTTGTCTTTGAGCATTTGTGTTTTGTGAAACCAAAGCAGTTGAAAAGTTATTCCTCCATTCTTTCTTGATTGAGTACTTCTCTTGAGTCTAACAGGGACATTGGACATACAATTTTTTTGAAGAGCTTTTCCTGTGTCCTACTTAATTTCCTGTTTGTATCTTATACCCCAGTGACAGGATCAGGTTAGCTATCAAGGTTCAAGAAAGGGAAACTTGTGTGGTTCTAGATGTTTGCTTCTTATCCAGAAATGAGCTGGAAGTATTCATTTTGAAAGACCTGAGCCTAAAACTCCTTTGGTAGCAATGCAAAATGCCTCCTTTTGTGTGTTTTTCTCCTGTGTCCCATCTGCTTCTCACATCCTGTGTCCTTTGCATTTTGCTGAACTTTGTGTTGGTTTCTGATGCTTGGTGCCAGACAATCTGGCTACAGGTGGCACTTGTGGTGAGGACCACAGGGGAGTGTTGCCTGATTAAACCTCAGCATCCAGGCTTTCTAGGTAGTATAACTAGTCTGGGACCTGTCTAGGCCACCTGTATCCCATCATCTTTCTCATGTGGCCTTAGTCCAACCTCCAGTGACTTCAAAATAGGAGCTGTTAGTTGTGCTGGGCCAGCACTGCACAGTGGTGTCAGCACATGGGGTCTAACATGCAGACCACCTCTGGCATAAATACTGTAAGTTATTCATGGTCTGAACGTGGTCATCTTGACTTGTTTGGTAACAGTGCTGAGGACTGCTTGATAATGAGTTGATTTAATCCCTCCGGCAGTAGCAGTGCAAGAGAACCAATCACTGACATACCTTGCTTAGATGTCCCTTTGCAAGAGCTGCAGATCTCTTTAAAAATAAAAATTCCTCTCCTGTACAGTGTACTGTACTGAGTTTTCATCATCTTTGGACTTTGCTGGGGATGTCTAAGGAAAAAGTTGGAAACCACTGCATTATTTCTTCTTAATCGGTTGCTTCATTTCTAAATTTCTTTTGTTGATAGTCAGAATTTTGACTCCTCTATCTTAAAATTTCTCTCTGATGCCTGGGGAGAGCAGTGTGGCATTCATTTCCACTGCACCCATTTCTGAGCTTGTTTTGATGTTTCTAGGTGTAACTGGGGTGTGGAGCCAAACTGTGCAATGCCTGCAAGGTCTGTGAACAGCTGTTCTGCATTGGCAACGTGAACCAGGGCAACCATTTTCACGCTGAAGTCATGGTCATATGTTCTGCATTTGTTTGTCATTTGCAGGATTCAGGCAGAATGCTGACAATGGAGGATGCAAATATGTAAGGCAATAAGGTTCCATGGAGCAAGAGAATAGAAATAAATTATGTCTGCTTTGTATTTGTGAGCTGCACCTTGGCAGTGTTGATGTGATGGGTGAGGGTTGGTTGGAGTTCAGATAACTGCCCTCTCAGTGATTGCTGTATTTGCCAACTGTGCTTTAAATGGTCTCAACTTTGTCTCTTCTAGGAAAAACAAAATGAAGGAACTAGTGTCAAACAGTACAACCAGTATATCTCAAGCCAGGAAAGCTGTGGAGCAATTAAAAATGGAAGCATACATGGATAGAATAAAGGTAAACTTAGACTTACTGATATTTTGAATTCGCTAGCTAGTTTGTGGGACAGCATTCCTTTAATACTGCAGAAATCAAAAATATGTGTTGGGCTGTAAAACAGTATTCAGTACAATAAGTGAGTTACATACTAATCTAGTGAAACAATTTCCAAAGCCTGGCTTCAAGTCTGCTTCTGAGTGAGTGTCTGTTACGTTTGTCAAAAGTGGTATTTTGTGAAATACTTAAAATCAACTGCTAGATACAGGGGTGCTCTTCTTTGTCACCTGTAGCTGAATTTAAGTGCAGGTCACATTTCTTGGTTTTCCTCCTTTAATAAATGGAGTAAGTCTTTAAGATATTGCAATACTTTTGAATAATGTTTTAAGACATTATTCAGACAAGCTGAACTGCTTTGCTTTGTTTTGCTTTAGTGCAGACGTCATTGCACAAAAATGTGCATGATTGCAGTATGCAGTTATGATTCTTCACACTTGCTAACTTCTTGTACGTGAAGATTTGCTTTCATCATGCCTCTAAATATAATCACTAAATATTTTTACTAAAGTCAGTATTAAACAGAGGTTCTCAGAAAAGCCTGTGGATTATTCTTGCATGTCATTTTCCTTTCCACTAGGCTAAAATTTTGTGAAATATCAAGCACCTAGAACCTAATAATGTCATAGAATTTTTAAGAAAGCAATGCTGATTTCTTTTGCTCTCTGCCTCTGAACACAGGGAATAATGACTTTGATAAAAAATCCAGTCTCTGCAAGTTAGAAGTTTTTAGTCTTTCCATCTCTAAAAAGTAATACGTTTAAATTACCCAGTTTTCTGCAAACAACTGTAACTGAGTTGTTACAAACTGTAACTGAGATTATTAAGTCAGTAGGACAATTTAGAAATGTTGTACAGCAAAGTCTTCAAGTAGTCTTACCTGAATCTGTTTGTCCATCCATCCTATGTGCTGAAATTCTGCATGTAGTCAGCGTGGGGACAGTAGTACATATTTATGATTTTTTAAATAGTCTCAAAGTCACACATTGGAAAAGTAGTGTTTATAATTCAGAAATATTAGTGCAATACTTGCAGGGTCAGTCTTGCTTGTACGAAAATAGAAATTTCAGTTTCTCCATTTTGTGGCAGTTTTTAGCAGTGTCTTGTAAGACCATTGACTTTGTGAAAGTGTCATTTCTCACTTGTGTAGTGTGATACAAATTCATCATGTAACCTGTTCACAGGGACAGGTATTTATTTCGTGCAGGAAGGGAAGGTCTGCCTTTTCAGTGTTCAGTGAGGTTAGTCCCGACCCAGGTCACATTGCAGCTGCATGAACAGAACTGACAAGGTGGTGTGTGGGTGGCAGAGGAAAGGGTCAGAAAAATATGGCCCAGTTTACTGTAATTTGAAATTGTTGATACTTAGTAGATTGTCTTGAACTTGCTTCTATAATATTCAGTGGTAACTGTCATGTACCACATCATTAGCTCAGTTATGCAGATAGATTTATCAGTTAGGTGTATAATATTCTTAATTACATATGCAAGAAACAGAGAAGTGCAAGAAAGACGTAGGTTATTTTTACAGTCAGTGTAATTTAAAAGAGCACAGTTATTAGCAAATGTGGCAGACCTAAAAAACAGCTTGAAAGTGCAATTATTAAATCTTTTAAAGCAGCTTGGGATCAAAAACACACTAAAGAAAATCTGACATGTTTCAGAACTTTGAGGGTTCCTATACTAACATAAACCAAATACAACTTTTCAAAATGTCTTGATTTCTAGAATTTCTTTGAACAAGAATATGAGGGATTGTGAGAAGCAGTTGATTGGCTTTTCATTGCTCCAAAATCTGCTTGGTTTTTAATCTTGAATCAGTTAAGTGTGTGTTTCAGCATAGCCAAATTTTTACCAAGAGACTTTCCAGTGGTTTCAACTGGAGATTTTAAGTTCTTGGATCATCACTAGAAAGGTAGATAAATGAACTTCCTTCTTTTTTTCTGGTGTTTTGCATCTGATTAAACTAGTTAGACATTTAGCAAAAGATCAGTGCTTTCCAAAAAATTTAATTAAACACCGTTTTGCAAATAGTTTAGCCAGGTGGTTATTCACATAATAGGTAAGACCACATTGCTAACATTGAAGAGATGTCTGTGTTACTGACTGGGGAGATCAGAAGTTCCAGTTTATTTTTTTACTGCAAAGGCACTTTGTTTTCCATGCACAGTAGCTGCTGTAACCAGGAAGAGTTGGGTCTGCTCAATTATAATCTTGTAGTTAAAAGTGTGTTGATAGTTGCCCACTCCCCACTGTGGTCTAGATTTTTCAACTAATTTAAGAAGTCCTATCAAGTCCTCTAACCAGTCAGAGCAGCAAAGCAGTGCTGTGTTCTGAGGTTCCTCAAAGACAGCTCACTCCTGAGGTGTGACAGAAACAGGACAACTCAAAAGAGGAGGGTGAAGGTATTGGTAAAATGATCTGTAGTTGGGAAGAGTGTTACTGCAGGTTTTTTGCAAACTGTAGGAATCCCAGAAGGATCATAATTGAACCTGTCCTCCCTGCCAAAGGGACAGCTAGAATTATAATGGAAAAGTAAGTAGAAAAATGGAAATGCAGATTCTGAGCTAGGAAACACCAAATGAAATTAGATGAATGGTGACCTCCTCACTAGTAGAATAATGTGTCTTCTAAAGGTGCTGGCAGTAAAATTCAGAAAGCAAAGATAGTATTGGTGTTTATCAGAGCTGTCCTCAGAATAAAGCACTATTTAGTCTTCTCTTTGCAAGCAGAAAAGCAGGAGTACTGTGACATTTAAGACCCTTGGAATATCAGTTACTATTCCATTTTCTTTTTCCTTAGGAAGATAGGAAGTATTCCTAACTGGTCCTGAATAGTGTTGGGAGATAAACAGTAGGAATGCTAATAAATGTGTGTGAATCTCTTTGTTTTAGATGTAGAGGGTAAGCAGAGTGAGTGTTGTAGCAAGGATGGTAATTAGTCACAGTTCAAGACAAGACAGAAGACATAATAATTGCAGCATTTTGCCCTGTCATTGTAGCTTATAATTATTAGTGCAGCTAACAGGATGCTCTAACTTTGGCAGTTTTTATCACCCCTGCTATTCTGAAATATAAGGGTAAAATTTCACAGTCCCCCTAAGATAATTCTTTAAAACATCAGGGTTGAGTGTTTTGTTGGATTTTTCCCCTTTAGTTAATTTGATAACAGGATGTATTTTTCACTACAGAGAATAAAAGTAATTCTGCAAAATATGAGATTAGTGTCATATCTATATACTCCATCCCTTCTATCCATACACCTTAAAAGATTTTTTTAAAACTGAAATGTTAACTTTCTGATAGAATTCATCAATCAAACTGCAGTCTGATTTTTTCTTAAGCCACTTCTGCAATATGTATAAATTACTTTGAATCTGCAGACCCAGCCGAATTGCGTAGGAGAGCTGACATGATAAATGTGTTAGCTTCATTTGAATATTCAAATCACATGCATTTATTTTAATTCTTAGGAAAAGCTATTTTGAAGCTGTCCAGCAACATTCGGCTGCAAATAACCCCAAAGGCGAGTAAAAGCTGTGATCATGTGGGCTCCATTTAACTCCTTCCATGACACAATGGGATGATCAGCACATGCAGCCAGCCATGGGGCACCTCTGAGTGCTGACTGTGCCAAAGCAGCCATCCCTGCTGGAGCCCTGCTGCTGTGCTCAGTGCACAGACCTTCCACCACTGCAGTGCCCAATAATGACACTGAGCAGGAGACTTACTGGAGGCAAAGTTGTATTTTGCTCTTTTTTGGGCCACAGTTTTGACTTTGCCAACACTGCTCACAGCCACAGGAACCCACATTTTCATTGCTCCTGGACAGTGATCAGCTCATTTAACTCCCCATTGTGAATGGCTGTTACTCTACTGTGCAAGCCTAAGCCACTCCAATTTTAGTGAAGAAATGGCCATGATTCACTTTTATGACTACTGTAATCCCAGTGGGAGGATTTCTCCTTCCCAAACCTGTTATTTGTTTAAAGGATGAAAATACATGGCGTAATACATTTTGTGATGATGTGCAGAAATGTGATCATGTCCTTCAGTTCCTTGTTGTAGGTTTTTTGGGTTTTTTTACTAAATTGTACTGTTGTTGTTTAAAAGCAAACTAAATTGTGATTTAAACACTCTGACATTGAATAAAGGGTTTCTCTTCACAGAAGGGGTGGTTGAGCATTGGAATGAGGTGCCCAGGGAGGTGATGGAGTCACCATCCCTGGAGTTAAGAAAAGACTGGATGTGGCACTGAGTGCTATGGTCTAGTTGACAAGGTGGTATTAGATCAAAGGCTGGACTCAATAATCTCAAAGGTCTTTTCCAACCTAGCTGATTCTGTGATTCTGTGAATGTATTGCTTTGCTTCACGACATTCCTACCAGCATTACAGGACAAGTTAGATACAAAAATGTATGTTGAACTTTTGCTAGTGAAAACCCTTTTTATTGTGATATGGTATCAAAGCACAGCAATATGTAGAGAAACAGGAAATTATATTATTGGATTTATCCTACTAAGAATGAGGATTGAAATTGTACTTCTCTTCCGTTGAAAGAAAAGCAATCTGCTTGGGCTGATGTTGTTTATCCATGCATGGAACAAACAAGATCTTTATGGGTAAATCATTAAAACCCTTTGTACTTTGAAGTCTGTAACTTTCCACACAATTTTGTTTTACCTGCTTCTTTCTTGAGAAGCACTGGTCCTTCTTAATATCACTTCTAATTTGCTCAGTTTTCTGTTTTGCCTGTGCTCAGCAGCCTGTTGTTCACAAGTAGTGTCTCTGCCACCCTTTTGTCTTACAGGCCAATTTAAAGACAAACTGGCTTTAAATAACCTTAACATTCTTGTTTCCTCCATTAGGGGGATAGTCTATACTGGGGTGCCAACCACAGGTACTTAAAGGCTTAAGCATTCTACAAAGGCATACAGAAATTAAAAATAATGAAAACAAAGAAATAAAGTCTGTAGCTGTCTTCAGGAGTTTATTTATTTAATGTGAGTTCTGATTCAATACCCATTGACTTCATAGGTCTATTCTGAAGCCTGCTACAGGCTGGGCTCATGTCAAAGCAAGCAGGGTGTGGGGAAGCTTAAAGTTAACACTGATGACACACCTGCTACAAAAATACCAGAAATGCGATTTGTTTTTTCCCTTCACTCTAGTTGTGTGAGCATGCTGACCTCAGGGTTTGACTGGGGACAAGCTGTCGTGGTGCTCAGAGAAAAGACTTCTTTGTAAAGACTCCTGAATTAATTTTCTCAACTATCAGAATATTGAAAACACAATAATTCACCAAAGCAAAGAGATACAGATAGCTATGAATAGCTTGCTGACTGGGCAGAACAAAAAAAAAATTGTATATACTTTCTAAATTCTTGAAAAATTAAATTAGTCACCCTGGCATAGTGTCACCAATATTCATATGGCACAAAGTTGTAAATGTTACAAGGTTTAAAATTTCATTTTTCATTTAATGCAAAATAGCTTGCATTGCAAATATTCAACACACTGCTACATTTTCGTATGACTTTTCAGTAAGCAGAAACCAATGTTCTGAATTTGGAGACTTGAGAATTGTTTATTTTAGAGGTATAAAAATATTAAATTAAAAAATATTAAGGTAGTGCTCAAGTTTAAGTGAATGCTGTGAATAAAGGACTACTCATAGTAACTTAGTGGGCAGAAGACATTAATCCTGCTTAATTGAAAAGAGCAGTATTTGTCTTAAATGAGAGCTAGGATACAGAGTGTTCAAGTTTTGTTCCTGATTTATTATTTCTTTTTAGTCCCGTGATCATGTGCCTAACGACCTTTTTGTTTTGCAAACAGAGGAGCAAAGGGTAGAGAGAAGGAGAGTTTGTGGAAAACCTTGAAACCAATGAATGGGAGTAAGAACTGAAGCAGGTTTCTCTACCAAAACAGCCTCTTGAAGGAGAATCCATATTGTTTATGGATGGTTAATATATAAATGTTCTAATGACTACGTGCTCCTGACCTCCTTCTGATGGAGAAGAACAGCTTGACATGGATCATATCAGTTGGCACCATCTCATGTCACTGTGTTAGATAAAATGTATGCAAAGGTTTCTAGGCCTAGTGAAAGCAAATTGAGAGTTCTGGTATCTAATAATTTAAAGGATAAAGCAATCTACTCCCTATTTTTTGAAAGCTTCCATTGTAATTTGTTCCATGAAAAAGATTTCTGCAATTCAGGTTGGTTCAGAATTAAGTGTTACAATAGTTCTCTCTTTTCTTCTATTAGGTATCCAAGGCTGCAGCAGATTTATTGGCATATTGTGATGCACACATTGGAGAAGATCCCCTTATTATTCCTGTACCTGCATCTGAAAATCCCTTTAGGGAGAAGAAACTCTTTTGTACTATCCTTTGAGTCAGTTTTCAATTAAAAATGTCGTCTGCTAAAACTTGGTACCAGTGTTGCATGCTTTTAGCATTTTTTTTCTTCAGATGTCAATACTTACCCCATAACTACAATATTTTTGGAAGGGAGTGCAATTTCTGCTAAAAAAACCCAAAACTAAAATTAAAAAAAAACCCAACAACCTAAAAATTTTAAGGTAATTCTTGCCTTTCAAAGCAATGTACAAGTTTACTTTCAGTTCTTCATAAATACTCCTTTGGTCTTAATGAAAGTATTGAGTACAGTATCAAATTGTAGATATCTTTGCCAGTCATAGATTTTTCTGAGACCTAAATGAGTCATACCAATTCTTGAAGCTATTTTTAACATCCTTATTTTCTTTGGAAGGTGAATTTAATTCATTTGCCTTTACAAATTTCTATCTAAGGAGAGTAGTATGACCTTTTCCTCAAGTAGCACTATTTAGGAAAAAGTCACAGTGATTTACAATGTTGGGAATGACCATTCTTGTATAGTAAGTGCTGTTTATAAATGTTTTCTGAAGACTGTAACAAATTTGACTACAAAAACAATTGTAGTAAAGTGCCATTGTAGCTACAAGCAGAACGAAGATGTATAGTCACACACCAGGATTGCATCAATAAACCTGTAGAGAAAAATGTGGTTGCTTGTATCTTATTTTGAATTGTAATGATTTCAATTATTTAGAAAGTAAATTGAACTGTGAAATAACTGTTCTTGAGGGTCTTAGTGGAGGATGTAAGACTGCCCTGAACAGCACAGGATGGGGGATTACATTTTCTGAGCAGCTCTCTACAGGCCTTTGCCTGTGAGAGTAGGACTTGTGGGGATGGAGAGTAATGGTAAATGTTGTTCTAGGATATGCAGCAAGACCACTGTGCTGTTGACAGCCACTGTGTTTGTATATTTTGTAGCCAAAGATTAGTTAAGTTGTCAGCAAGTAATTTGTGGAGGTTCTGGGAAATTTTTTTTGTTTGACTTTGTTTAAAGTGTAACGAGTGAAAAGAATGAGGTGTGGAATATGACTGCCTTCTTCAAGGAGTAAAATTAGGCTCATTCAAGGCACCTGATGGAAGCAACTGTTACTTTACAGACTTTTTTTTTTCTTTTCCTTAAAAAAAATAATGAAAGCTCTCTCCAATCCGATGCATTGGGACAGTTTCCTTGCTGCAGTACCTCATATGTACAATGGATCAGTCAGCCCCATAAGCCCTGTAAGGCAGGAGACAATTTTGTTGGAGAACTGCACCAGTCTGAGCTGAGACTCTGAACAGCTATCCATATCAGATCATACTTCCTCCATTCCTCTGCACAAACTTGTATTCCATAAACATCTTAAATAACTGCCAGTGAAAGAACTAGCTGAGGAGCTGAGGGCCTTGGGACATACTCAAATGCTGAATTTAGATGCTAAAAGGGACAGCTCAGTGAACAAAGCCATGTGCATTTCCCCCAGAGTGTGTGTACCTTCTCTGGCTTATTTTTAGCAATTCCATTGATGTCTGTTGTACTGTTTTGTGCAGTGGAAATACAAGATGTCTGCATTGTACGTTTTTTTTTCTTTGCCAATAAACCTAGATAAATGTGCCTCACCTGACTGTGTTCAGCTGCCAGTCTGGTCACACGAGACAGGGGGCTTCGGATGGTGCTTCTGCTGCTGGCAGAACTTGCCTCACGTCTTGCATGGAGCCCCCTTGCAATATTATTGTAAAAAAAACCCCACATAACAGTATTCCTTTTAACCAATAGGATTTTGGGATGTGTTTCATTCAAAGATTTGGCTTTTTAACCAGGCAGCTGAAGACATCAGTAGTTTAGTAGGCACAGAGCTGCATCACATACCTATGCTGAATACCATTCAAGTGTCTTGAACAGGTGTTATTTTTGGTAGGCTCATCCCTGGTTCCCATTTCAAAGTTTTTAGCTTAAGAATCCCATTCCTAACTTTTAACAAGAATATTTCTTAGTGCATGGTGTGTTTTTATTTTGGGGGTAAAGAAATAGGGTTTAGCTGAGTAGCTATTTTATTGACAGTGAAATAAAAAAGGCTTTCTGAAAATATTTATTAAGAAAGAGCAACAAAATGCTCTTAATAAGGTTCTTTAGGGAATCCTTCCTACAGTGTACATGATTTGGTAACTGCCCTGATCACCATGGCAACATTTTCATTTGTCCTTCCGCATGTATGGTTTTAACTGGAACAGCATGGGAGGAGAATACAGGGCATACAGCTTTATTCTCAAAGGCTTTGTAACAACTTGCATTTGTGGCTTATCATGAACATTCCCATCTAAAACAACAAAATTGCCACAGCTTATTAGTGTACTGCAAACAGCTTGCTTTGTGTTTCCAATTAGGGTTAGTGTCTGACATCCTGAGATTGAAACATTTCACAGTGCTTTTGAGTATCGCTCATTACAAGAGCTGCGTTTACAAAAATCCAGTACTGTTATTCACAAGAGAACGTCATTCTTTTGATCTTCAGGTTTTTCTCCAAAATTTTCCTTCAAGGAGTTGTGAATGCGTTGGAATTATGCTTTAAATAGGTAGTTCCCATGTTTGTGGTTTCTTTCATCAATTCATAACTTTCATTAGGTTAAAAAAAAATGTATCAAGAAGATTTCATGCTTCTAATTTAAAAAATACATATACATGGAATACCATAAAGTGCATATTTATGTTCACAGATGTCTATAATGTGTTTGAAGAGGTAAAATTGTAGAAGCATAATTTAATTCCTCACTGGAAAACAGAACAGTTTTCTCTAATATCCTTGGGCCTTATTTACTGGTTCCTTGAATGAAGATATACTATTGGCAAATTACTAATTTGAAGGGGAAGAGGGCAGGGTGCACTTGCAAGATCAGCAGTTCAAATGAAATTATAACAGCTTTGGACTGCATACAAATATATTATTTTACTTAAGAAGATCATCAAAAAACTGACTCTCTGAAAGAGAAAGGCATCATCTGGTTTGCTTATTTTTTTAATGCCAGCTTGATCCACAAATCAACATCTAAAAGAATGTATTTTCCTCTAGTCCCTGCAAACCATAAAATGTCTTTGTCATTAGTGTGTTTTCTACTGCTTTGACCTTTGAAGTGTTTTGGATAATCTGCAATTGATACATGAGTTTCATGCTTAAACATCTTGCCTCAGCTCTACACAAAAATATCTGAATGGTTTTGTACATTTTTCTAAATAATAAATACATATTATATCATGAAGTATAGAATGATATTAAAAAAAAATCTCCAAAATCTAGATTTATCTAACAGAAAGGTTTCCTGTAGGCTGAAGCAATGAGTTTATATTTTCATTAAATGGTCTAATTTGATTTCTACTAAATTCAATGAAAACAAGACCAGGCCTGCTGCTACCTTGACATTGTACTGCTCTCTCTCTGTGTTTTATTCATATGCTATTAGGCTTGTTTAGTTCTGTTTCAGGCCCAGAAAGTAATGGATGCTCTCTCTCAACTGTGTGAGCTGGAGCTGTCATTTCACAGAGTGAGAACTTCAGAACAGAACTGGATTGAAGGAGTTTTTGACATGTTACGAGTAATCCTTTCTTCATATCCCAACTCTTGCTGCTCTGATGAAATGAGAGTTCCCAGTGGTGGATTGGTGGTAAATTGTAATATCTCAGTATCACATGTGGGACTGGCTGTTTTGCCTTCTTCAGTTAATCTCTCCTTGGTTTACTTAAAATTTAAGATGCTACTGTTTCAATACTAAAAACTATTTTCCTCCTCTCTATTATATACTAAATTCCCCTTCTTTGCTTCCTATACCATGTATTAAATTAGTAGCAGTGTGATTGGCTGGTGCTGATAAACAAATTTTTTAAGCTAGCCTTTATGAAATTATGGTCAAAGGAGGAGAAAAATATGGGGGGAAGTTTCAGCTATTCTACATGACACCATAGGTTAAAATAAATACAAGCTTTGCTGTCAGTGACACTAAGGTAAACAATGATTGATAAGGACATTGTAACATTGTAAGTTTTTGCAGTGACAATAGGATCAATTCCAGCAGAAGGAAACACTTTGGGAACAACAGTCTGTAAAGGTGCATATTACAGGCTAATTTTCAGTATGACAGTAATTTACCCAGTTGGATTTCTGATATCAGAGGAGTAACAAAATATGTACTTTGGGAGGACCTGATCATATCGTTTTTCCTATCTCTTCATTATATAGGGATAAAAATCTGTATACATAATTCTCCTGGAAAATGCCAAATTATGACTGTCCTTTGGGTCTGCATCAGAATATGGTTTGGTTCTTCAAGGAAACTAAAGAAAACTTGTGGGAGGAGTGGTTCCTAAGAAATACAGGCTTCTTTTGCTGAAAACCAATACTTAAAGTCATTAGACATGACTTAAATAGTAATGTGTGAAAAATAGTATGCAAACTTATCAGAGTAGGTGTTACATAAAATTTTACAGGCACCTGCATATTTAATCTTTCAGTAAATACTGTACATTTGCATCTAATTGAATTCAGCTTTATAGCACTATTAAATTAAGTACAGCCATAAATACCAGAACTGGTATGGGAACAACTTTTCTCTGTGTTAGAGGAAGATGTATGTCTGAGTTTGTCAAGTACGTTTACACCACTCACGCTTGTGAACAAACAAAATGAGCAGCTTTACCCTAAAATTGGGTCTTTTCTTTCCCAAATTCCTATTACAGTAGAAACTGCACAGGCTCATCTATTACTGCCACCTACTGATAAAAGTGATAAACAGACGACTGAGGAAAAAAAAAATACGAACACCAACTAGTAGTGACCAAAAGGGGGATTTTAAGTTATTACACAAGCTGTCCAAAACAGAGAGCCAGCACTCCTGTTTTTGTGGGCTGCATTGTGTAAGGTTTCACCTGGCACTGCGGCACTGCCTGGGTGCAAGTCAGCCTCATGCTTCAGTTCCAGACTGCTCGATTTAAGAAGACACAGAAGACAATGACATTATTTGGTTAAATTAAGTCAGCTGTCTAGATAAAAACTCCTTCAAAAGTTGTGGAAGTCGTTGAGTGTGTTGGTTGGAGTTAATTTTCCAGGTTAACTCAGATTGCCTGTTCCTCAGTGCTGCTGAGACACCAGGTGTGTCCTTTGCTCCCTGCAGCAGGTGAGGTAGCTGCTAACAGCAGTAAAGCTGAGCTCTAGGCCAGAGTGAGGCCCCAGCCCTGAGAGTGTCCAACAGCTCTCCCTGACTGCTGCTCTCGTTCCCTCACACTCAAACTTCACTCCAGCCTGCTGGGTGTTATATTTCAGGGGTGGAGGGGTGTTCTCCAATTACTGTAGTCTGGGCCAAATACTTCCTCATATGCCACAGCATCATTGTACAGCCAGAACAGAGCTTAGGCCACTGCTTATGCTTAGAATGGCATATGGAAAATACACCAGGCATGGCATAAGAATGTGTTTCAAAAGACCACTCATTCCACAAATGTATTTATTGCATAGCCTCTCACTGCACCATACCTTCTTGTGTGTTTGAGCTTTAGGTGGCATCCTTGAGCCCTTCATCCTCTCTGTGGTATTACTCTAAAGAGATGCACAAATTTTCAGCAAAAAGAAGGAATAAGCCAAACTTTATAGAAAAGAACCATTGTGACTTTTAAAAAATCTTTCAAGTAGCAGTGACTTTAAAGATATTTACAGTGCAACAACCTGTCTCTGGCAAGTGTGACTCACGTGACTTTTTATCCTTAACTTTCTTATGGAAAAAACTGTTCACTACCATGGATTCTTGTTGGAGAGGCTTCCCTCTGGAGACCACACCAGCTTTTAACCTACTCATCAGAACACAATGCACAGATTTCCGATATATGTATCTGCAGTGCTGATATGAACATGTCAGTCATACCCTTAAAGATCAAGTGACAAAACTTCAGATGCTAAGATCCTTGTGAAAACATTTCTCTACAGAAACTTTGGGAATATAAAGAATTTTATAGATAGAAGCCTCTCTGATGTCTTCTTTCTCAGACTTCACATGCTCTTTTTGTTTTGAGAGTTTTGCTGAAAAGTTACTACCAAAAGCAACTATGAAATAGAAATTAGAAGGCCATGGAAGTGATTATATTTCTTTACAGTTCTGTCATTACCAGCTAAACAAATACTTGCAACGGGGGTGTGAATACATTTGAGGATACTTAAACAGAATCTGGATAAATGAAAAAATACATTAAAAGATCATTAAAGAAGCCAAGTTAAGCACTTGTTTAAGAAATGTCAGAGGTAGGTTTGTTTATGCATATTCTATTTGCTTGTCTCATTTGTATGTACTACAATCCCAGACTGCCATTGCAGGAATTCCCACAAGGCATCGTATAGGCAGTGCTCAGTTAATGAGCAGTTACTCAGTACTATTTTGGTGTTGTTATTCATTGTGTAGCCCCAGGCCTGATTTACTCACAAATTCTGCTTTCCATGTAGAACTGTTCCCTGATGAGCTTCTCTGTGGTGCTCATCACGGATTGCTTCACAAAGTATCTCCACAGTATCCTGGAGGAATATGAGGGTGGAACTATTTGCATCTTACAGTGGGAAGCTGAGGCAGAGCCTGGACAGATTGTGAGTACCTGCTGCTCCAGAGTTAGCTCTTTCAGCATCTCACACAATGTTCCCATTTGCTCAGCCTTCAGCTCTGGAGCTCTACAAATTGGAATGCCTTTTGCAACTCAAACACACAGAAACTAAGGGGGGAAAAGCAATGTGAAATATTTAGTTCCATGATTTTCCTGGTCTTGTCAGTTCTCCCAAGCAGCAATGACCCTTAGCCTTGTAACCCTATTTTGTGGTACCACCTCATTGACCTTGCATCTGCTGCAACAAATGAAGCAGCCACCTGGTGTTTTCTCCAGGAGAACACGTCCATCCTAGGGCAAGGTAAGCACCTTGAGGGCAAAATAGCACCGGGTCATGTAAATTATTTAAAATTAAATATAGCCTGAATATTATCTACCCAGTGATAGATGATAATTGAATGATAAACAATCTGTGGCCAATTTGCTTTGTAATTCCCTAACATCTTATCTTTTTACCAGGCATGCGATTAAAAAGCATATTTGCTGTTGTAGGTTTCAGCAGGACTTTCTACAACCTTATTCTCTTCTGTACATGCATCCTGAGGTCTTTGTGCCACTTAGTAAAAATAACTGTATTCTAGCTGCACACGAAGTATCTAACCCCACCAGCTGGCTGCTGCCTGATTATTGGATATTTGATGTTCCACATCTCAGCAAGACATTCTCATTTGCTCTCTGAGATGCGTTTGTCAAGATTTAGCTGCTGCCATATGGGCAGTTTTGAGTCCATTTCTGGTTTTCATTGTCATAAAGATGACAAGGAGTCAACTAAGACTGTAAAATTTATTATTGCTATATTGGTAAGTTTGGATAACTGTGACCTAATTCAGCAAAACTTAAAGCTACTCCTCCAAACATGCAAGACAAGAACATGCAAAAACTTAATTAAAAAAAAAAAGGCTCAGCAAAATAATAGTCAAATGATTTTAAACAAAACTGCCTTAACTGGAAGTCAATTCTGAAAATGTTAAGTGGAAAAATTAAGAAGATTATACTGTGTACTACTGCAAGGCATTTAAAGAATAATGCAGTCATCAGACATAGTCAATACAGGTTCTTAAAAGGAAAGTTCTGTTTTACTAATTTGATATCCTTCTATTATAAGGCTGCTGTCTAGTGCATGAAGGGAAGGAAGTGGATATAGTTTTTCTGGATTTTAGTGAGACTGTTGATGCTCTCACAACACCCTTCTGGACAAGTTGTCCAGCCGTGGGATAAGCAGGTTCATGATGTGTTGGGTGAAGAACTGGCTGAAGGGCAGGCAGAGCTCAAAGGGCTGTAGTGAAAAGGGCTTCATCTGGCTGGTGACCAGGGAAGTTCCTCAGGGCTCAGGTCTAGAGCCAGTTCTGTTCCACAGATTCAGCAACAACCTGGATACAGGAACTGAACACCATTAACATCTGCTGGTGACACCAAACTGGGAGGTGCTCTTGACTCTGTAGGAGGCTTTGCAGAGGGATCTGTAGATAGATCAGAACACTGGGTAGTAGTGATTAATGGGACAAAATTTAACAAGTGAAATGTCAGATCCTGCACCTAGAATGGAGTAACACTGGGCACTCCCAAAGGAGTCTGGGAACTCCTCTGCATCTGCACTTCTTTGGATCAGAAAGCTGAAAGGGGAAGCATGAGACATTTCTTCTGTTTAGGAAAATAAGCAAAATTTACTTTTTATGAAAACCCTGAGAAAGGTAAGGAAAGGATTGATAAATCCTCAATATGGACAGTGAATCTGCTTAGATTATGAACACTGGAAAAAGAATAAAACACATTTAGGATAGAAATTTACAACCCTTTAAATTAATAAAGCCCTTCATACCCTGATCTATAACCTCTTTTAATATTTCTTCTTTAAAAAACTAAAGGCACAAAGATTTTGTGAAATGTAATATATCAGTGTTACTGCTGTGTGGGGAGAAAGTTAAGCCCCAAATCCCTAAAATGGAGTCTCTCACCAGACCTTCCTCTGCTTTCAGACGGAGCACGCAGAGATCAATAAAACACAACTCCCTGGGGATGAATTCTGCTAAAATATACACAGCTCCACCCTGGTTCTTGCTCTTCTCATCTGCTGCTGCTGTCCTAAAAATATCCCAGCTGCACACTCGGGCCAATAATTAGGCAAACAAACATTAAAAAAATCTGAATGCTATGGACTGGCTAGCTTTAGTACATGAGTACAGCTCTGGTATCCATCATGTCTTCTCATGTCAGACAGGAGATGCTTATCTGGAGGCACTATGCAAATTTAACAGAAGCATCTTAAGCTTGCAAGCAGCCTGGGGAATAAAATTTCTGTCTCTTCTGTCTCCAGTTCTTGTGTCCAACATGTTGTGCCTGTAATATAGTTTGTGTGCCAGAGGTACCCTCCAAATCTGTACTATCAGAAGAGTAAATCTGCTCAGAAAGAGCATAATGAAAATGGCATATTTTTAATAGAGTTGTTACAAACCAAATCAAAACAGAACCCAACTCAAAATTTTTTGTTTTTCAGAAAAGTAACTTAATACTATCTAGAAGTTATATTCCAGACCAATTTTTCTTTTCATAGTATGTATGTATTCATGATTCTTAAATCTTGGAAAAATCTGATTTTTATATGGGCACTTTTCAAAAAACATGCTTAAAACTCAATGTCTTGAAGTCATGTTTAGATACCCTAATATCAGCTTGCTTCCCCAAAATACTAGTCCTCAGAAAAGCCCTCAAGAATGCTAATTGAAACTTCTTTACTTATGGGAAGTTCTGGAAATTGGGTCTGATCACCTCATGATTTAGATACAGGTGCACACTGTCAATGTCATACAGATGGTGATGAAGTTGGGAGGCTACGGTAAAATCTTTGGCTTTAAAAATCTTATAGAGAATGCAATTGAAAAATGGAATAGGAAAGGCCAATCCTCTACAACTAAACTGTGTTTGTAACCATTTCTTACATGACTAACAAAAATGCATCATCCTTATGTATCATCCTTTTGACCCAGATATCCTGTTTGTGTAATGTGGAGAAACAGGCTTCTCCTGGTTTGTATGTAATAAAGTTATTTATCCTTGAAGATAGTAGGTAATACCATATGGAAAATAAGGTATTAAAGGATTGGGTGCTCTGTTTGGCCTGCAAAGAAATAATCAGTCCCGTATATGTTGATAAGATCAATCCCCATCAGATCACCTGGCATGTGGGGAGAACCTAACATTGGATACAAGGAATATAGGCAAATATAGATAAATATTAGTGGTTGGACCAGTTTTTATTTCTGTATCTGAACTTGCTGAAAGGCAAGACAAATGTAAATAGGGATTAATAATAGCATTTTTGTGTAAATGCTTTCCTGAGTACTACTATTTGCCAACAAGTACTCAATTGCATATTAAATATAAGTACACAGCATACTAAACCTGATGTATTTCCAACACATTTTCCTTCTGCTTTTAAACCTAATATATAAAGGTTAAAATCATTGGTTTGCCTTCTAGTATCTCACTCTTTTTCATCACTGAGTTGATGAAAAATTAATCTTAACTAAGCAGTTTGACAGGACTGTAGCATTTTCCAAACCCTTTTCATGGCTTAGGTATTAAAAAAAAAAGTTTGGATTTTTTTTTAATCCTGTCTTTCAATTCTACTTCATACAGATCAGGTTCTCTTACTAATTTAATGTGTTTCTAATAGATTAGCACCAGCAGTTATTCATTTAGGCCTTATGGCTATTACACAAAACCTTCTAGTTTATATATTAACGAGAGGCAACGGACAGAAACTGATGTACAAAAAGTTCCACCTGAACTTGAGGAAGAAATTCTTTACTGTGCTAGTGACTGCACACTGGAACAGATTGCCCAGAGAGGTTGTGGAGTCTCCCTCACTGGAGATGTTCAAGAACCATGTGGCCTCAATGCTGTGCTGTGTGCTCTGGGATGACCCTGCTAGAGCAGGGTCATGGGATCAGATACCCCACTGTGGTCCCTTCCAGCCTGACTCGTTCTGAGAATCTCTGATTCTGAGAAGCCTTTGCTTATAGATCCAAATCATTTTTTCAGGTAGATTTACCCTGGGGCAGTCTGAGGAAACGAATTTTTCCTTGCTCCCTGTGTGCAGTAGACCAGAGACAAGTACATTCTCAAGGTGCTGACAGTGTTACGCTCTCGTCCATCTATCAGATGGTATTTAACACCTTCTAGCCAGGACAGAGTTGTGCAGGCGGCGGCTCAGTCCGTGGCTATGCAACTTGTCGCAGTGGTGGCTGAAGGGAACACGTGAAACCGAGCTCGGATTACTGACATTGCAAAAGGAATTTAAGAATTCTTGCCCGTGATCTAGTCGCAGTTAAGGACACTTTGATTGTCCAACACTCCCCCTGGAATTTCAAAGAGCATGTTACTTGCTGGAATAAAATACTCCAGAAACAGTTTGCGAGCGCCGCACCAGCTCTTTGCCAAGGCGAAGCGCTCTCTCCTTTTTATTGGATTAGCAAAGGATTGTTCTGGAAAGCTATTTTGTTCCTAACGCGACGACTTTTGAGAAGGGGCACTGAGCGGGCATGGGATAAGGATTAGCCGGGAGGGTTTCCCCACAGCTGGAGCCCGGCCGGGCTCAGCCGGGCGCTCTGGGCGAGGCGCCCTCAGCCCGTGAGGGGCACGCTCGCGCCAGCCCCTCTCCCGCGCCCCGCGCCGCGTGAGGCGCGCGGAGCCGCCGCGCTCCCTCGGCGCCCCGCGGCATTGTGGGGGCTGTAGGCGGC
Source organism: Lichenostomus cassidix (assembly GCF_008360975.1). Classification (NCBI taxonomy): domain Eukaryota; kingdom Metazoa; phylum Chordata; class Aves; order Passeriformes; family Meliphagidae; genus Lichenostomus; species Lichenostomus cassidix. Next base: position 43,284,829 of record NC_139483.1, on the reverse strand, counting down.
CGCCGCCGCCGCCCGCGCCTCCGCCGCCCGCCCAGGCCGGGGCGGGACTGCAGCTCCCGGCGGCCGCGGGGGAGCCGAGCCCGGCCCGGCCGAGCGGGGAGGAGCCGCGGGCGGCCGAGCCGGGCCGTCGCCCCGGCGCCGCTGGGAGAGGCCGGCGCGGAGGGGAAGGGGCCGGCAGCTGCGGCGGCCAATGCGAAACTGGCTGGTGCTGCTGTGCCCCTGTGTGGTCGGGGTCGCGCTGCACTTCTGGCTGCTGCTGAGCGGCCCCGGGAGCCACCCGGCAGGTAGGAGAGGGGTGGGCAGCGGAGGATGCCCGGGGCATCCGGGCGGGTTGGGCTCCTCGACCCTCCCTCCCCGAGCGAGGAGAGGTCGGGGCCGGCGGGGCCGGCGGGCAGGGCGCTGGCGGGGCCGGGGCAGGGCGCAGGTAACGGGGGCGGGAGACGAGGGGAGGGCTGGGGGCATGCTGTGGCCGTGGTCCCCGCGGGGAGCTGCCCCCGGAGTGCCCGCGGCGTTCACGGAGGCAGCGTGTCGTACCGCGAGCGGAGGAGAGCAGCGCAGGCTGCGCCGCTCGGAGCGGAGGGAGCGAGGGTGCGGGGCTGCCGCGGGTGCGGAGCTGCAGCTGCCGCTGCCCAGCGCCTCCTGCGCCGCCCTGCCTCCCGCCGCCACCGAGGCTCCTGGGGAAGAAATTCCCACCGATCTTCCTCGTGTCGCGTCATTCCCGGTCCTAGGAATAGCTCTTTGCGCTGCACTGTGTTTGCCTCGGCGGTCTTTAAAACCCCTGTGCTGCCAAAAGCTATTCATAGGAGCGGGTGTGATCCAGCGCCAGTGAAATCTGACCCCCGAGGGCTTACCTTGTGCTCCTTACAAAATGAGGTGTAGTTTCCAAGCCACAGATCTTCGTGCCTGGCGGAAACGGGCATTTGTTGGAACAGAAACTTTTGTCAGCTACCCACAGGTGCTGTTCAACAATATTAAAAAAATCTATACGTGGAGCCTTAATGGTGTTTTTTCACTTGAGATGTGCTTAGAACTGTTTAGTGACCCGGTAGCCTGTTCACTGGTGGTGCCTGTTCCCTGTGAAGGTTGGGCACAGCTGGGAGGAAACGAGAGTCTGCTGATTTCCAGTGGCAATTAATAATGCAAATATGAAAGAAGAAAGGTCAGTGCATTTGCATTGTCTGAAGGCTGCAGAGTTGGATGGGTGTCTCTGTGTTTGTATTCTGGCTCTTGCATATCGAATCAGCAGTGGTCACACTTGAATTATAAAAGAATGGGAGTTCTAATTGTTAAACTTCTAGCCTGATGTGTGTTTGAATTGCCCGGTTGGTTTTGTTCATCTCTCACAGTGCCATTTTGTAGCGTCAGAGCATTAATTTGGAGTTAGAAGGCACTGTGGAATCTCGTGATGACCCTTCCTGCATAAATGTGTTTTCCACTAACAATGGATGTATAAGACAATCCAAAAGTTTCTCAGCTGGAGTTGTGAGTGAGTGGTTTAGGTCACTTAAATGATCATTGATAAAGGTATTAGCAAAAGTAGGTGTAACACAAATTTGTGAAAGAGCAACTTAATAAAATTTGATGGCAAGGTTCTCTCTGTTGCTTACTACATGGATGAAACAACCCAAGGAAACTCTAGTTAGAATTTATTTTGAACGATTTACACAGAGACCAGGGACTCAAAAGGATAAGGGTTGCCTCTGGTGGAGTCACAAGGTTCAGGTGGATCCCCTTGCTTTCCAAACCCCTGATGGAGCTTAGGTGCAGCTAATTTCAGTCTTGGTATCCAACTTGATCAATGGTTTATATCTAAATGATTTAGCAGCACTTAATCCTTGACTAATTTAACATTTATAAAGTGATTTTACTTTCCTGAAAGTGAGTACAGTGGGTGAGAAAGGGTAGGAAATCCAGGTGCATGTTTCCTCCAGTACCTTAAAGTACGTGTGAGCTGTTGTAACTCTTTTTTAGAATGGTGCATTTGCAAATGTTCTAGTTTTCTTAAGATTTATGGAGGAATCGCCACACTACCCCATATTCATCAGGTACTCAAAAACTTTAATTCTCTACTTGTTCTCTGACATTGTTCAGGTGCCATCTTAACTTCTGCTTTGTGTAGTGCTTGCTGCCCTGCTGCTGCTTCCCCCACCTTTTCAAGGGAATTTCCTCTAATTAGAATATCACCTATAGATTGGTACAGTTTCACATGCTGAGGGAATGAGACTGTTTGTAAAAGTTCAGCAAACATGGGATGAGCAATCATGGGTGAATGTTTATATCCCTGTGGAAGTCTGTTAAATGTATATTGTGAACCCTCCCAAGTAAAAGAAAGTTTCTTTTTATCCTCCTGCAAGGAGACTGATCATAAAGGACACATCTGTCACACCTGGCACTGCTATCCACAGTGTGCAGCTGCTTAAAGTTGCAATATTGGGTACTGCAGCTCTGAATGAGGCTGTGTTGGCATTTAAGAGCTGATAATCAATTGCTAGATGCCACCTCCATCCAGTTTTCAGACAGGCCAAGTGAGATAATTGTGAGGGAAAGCGGGTTGTGGAAATAATGTGCTGTTTCTCTAAGTCTGCTGTTACCCCAGCAGTTCCATTTCATGCCGCAGCAGGAATCAGGCATTGCAGTGTATTGGTAATCTTTGAATCAGGGAGTGCAGGGACTGTGTGAGATACATGCACTGTACCCCCTGATGTCTGTCAGGTCTAGGGTCAACATTTGAACCAAAGGATCACATGCTGCTGACCATCAGGCACCAGGCTTGGATATTCAAAATACTGAAACCCAAAGTAGTTCCACTGTGATCTTTAGCTGCAAAGCAAGTAGGCAACATTTGCTTCTCGCCCAGGAGCCATAAATTAACTTTTGTGGTTTGGCTAATAAAACTTGCTCCATTCACTGCAGTGATTTTAACTCTATACTGTCCAAGTTTTATACCCAGTTTCTCAGCATTCTGTTGTGTTAATATTGAAATTTGTGCTCCCATAGCTATGTGGAATTTTATCAGTTGTTGTTGAGGGCCAACAGTAATCAGAATGTATTTTGCTTTAATGATGGGTCTAGGCTCATATTCAGAGGAATCTGAGGAAACAAAGAACCAGTGTTCCTCAGCTTGTTTCATTGGGGTCATCCCATATGTTCCCATCCAGTTCTTCAGGGGATACGATTGATTTCCTAATCTGTACAATGTCAGGAGGATGGAGAGCCCACATAAGCACAAATCTCATCTTTTCCTCCAATGATTTTTTCCCCATTTTCTTTTTTTAACTAATTTTGCAGGTGCTCTGTTTTCAAAGACAGTATTTTAATTCAGTTGCCTTTAGGAGTTTTATTTCTTCCCTTAGGTCTAGTACCATTTTATTGTTATTCTTGCTGTCTTGATAGGCAGCTTCTAACCAGGTGCCTAGCATTTTGCACATAATTCCCTTTCCATCCTTTATCTTGCCCCTAGCTACCTTTAGCTGTCCTTTCACAGCTGTACAATCATCCCAGTTAATATGACCACATTCTTCTGAGAATTTGGGACTTGGACTTATTCCATGCTTTCCTAAGTAATCTGTGCTACTATTTGCTATCCTGTCAAATATGCCAATTTGTCACAAATAAGTGGTTTGGGTTGCTTAAAGAATCACCGTCAAAGGTAGTAGCCAAAGCAGGTGTCACCTGGATTTAACCCGAGCTCACAACTAAGCACCATGCAGCCAACTCACTTATTACCTGCTGCCCCCAACCCCTGCCGTGGGATGGAGAGGAGGATCAGGGGAAAAAAAAAGGAAAAAAACCTCATGGATTGAGATAAGAAGAGTACTTCAACAATTGAAATAAGTGATGCATGATGCAATTGCTCACGACTCGCTGACAAATGGCCATCCCATCCCTCAGCAATCAGCCCCTCTCAACCAGCTGCCCCAGTTAAGGTACTGGGCATGCCAGTCTGTGGTATGGTATATTCCTTTGGCTAGCTTGTGTCACTTGTCCTGGCTGTGTGCTCCCTCCCAGCTTTTGGCAGAGCAGGGCTAACTGAAAAGTCCTTCACTTTGGGTGAGCACTACTGAGCAACAACTAAAACGCCAGTGTGCTATCAACGTTATTCTCATATTGAATCCAAAACACAACACTGTATCAGTTACTAGGAAGAAAGCAAGCTCTATCCCAGCCAAAACCAGGACAACAGGCTTAACATGAATTTGTAAAAGTGCAGCTTAACAACGCTCTGTGACAAGGTTCACTCTGTTGCTTACAATGTGGATGAAAAGTAGAAAGGAAAAAACTAGTTACAATTCATTTAGAATTATTTACACTGAGACTGAAGATGCAAAAGGGTAAGGGTGACACACCTGTTGAGTCATGGGATTCACAGTGGACCCCCTTGCTTTCTAAACTCCTGATGGAGCTGAGGTGCAGCTGGGTCTAATTTTAATCTCAGACTTGGTCAATGTTCAATATCTAACTGTTTTAGCAGCACTTAATCATTGACTAATCTAACATTTACAAAGTAATATACAAAGTGATAGGATTCACTATAATTGCTACAGTGACTTAATTATGCATCCAAGATAGCAGCATTCATGCTGTACTGGCTGAAGGGTATCTAAGTAAATTCACACATGCACGAACACTGACACAAAGAGATATATTTATATACAGAGACATATGGGTATAAATGTATAGACATATACCTGTTAAAAATTGCCCTCAAGTTCAGTGAAACTCTCATTTCAAATATCTTGGCATTTCTCAATGGGAAAGGGTTGAGCCTCAAGGAATGTAAGGTCTCAGCTCAGGCCCTAGCATCAACTTGGGGTGCTGATCCTCAGAACTTGGCAAACTGGAGGGTCTGTGAGCTCCAAGAGACATCCTACTCAGGGAGACGCTGGTGGGGGCAGGGAGGAAGGCACCAGTTGGAAGTTGGGGAGGGAGAGAGGAAGCTTTGCTTTTCAGAGTTTCCCTGTTTTGAGCAGTTCTTATTGGAGTTGATGTTTATTACTGTAAAACCATGCGGCATTGGATAATGTTAGGATAACTGGGATTTTTAATAAGTGGTGGTTTTTTAATACTGACAGGGCAAGTGTATGATTTTTGTGCAGGGCATATTTAGTTGTAAATAAGTACTGCTGTGAAGTTACTATTGAGAAATGTAGGAGGAGGAGAGGAGAGGAGAAATGATGCCTCCTGTAAAATGAGAACATATATCATCCATAGGAAAATGCTCAATACTGTACATGTGCTGTCTTTTTGTAGCCCCAATCCTTGCATGATATTTAAGGACAGGTCTGTCTCTTAGTCTTCAAAGTACCACAAAATGTACAAGCTGTAGGTATGGCTGCCTTGGCAGAAGAAAAAAGCAGATGTCCTCTGTTTTGTATTTTTTTTTATTATTCAGAATGTTTTAGGAATATTAATGAATTTGTATACAAGAGAAAGAAATGTCCCTATTTATTAAGCAGCTTCTTGAACCTGAAACTACTTAAGAGGGCCTGGTAGTGCCTGATAAAGCTGGTCTTGTTTCACTTGATTAATTTTTTTCCCTTGTTTTCTACTCCAGCTACTCTTTATTACCTATCACCTGGAATCCCTGGTGTGAGTAAAAGTTAATCTTATCATAGGGCAGTGTTTTACAATAGCTGTGACATAAAAATGTGTAATTTGTGTATTCTTTGGTATTTCTGTGTAGTGTTCATATGTCTCAATAGTTGTATACTATCTCAACAGCTGTGGAATTAGCTACCAGGAGAGGTCAAAGACAGAGTGAACAACAATTCTGTTCTTGAGGAGTCTAATTCCTCTCTCAAGTAATCATCACACATACAAGTGGAAATCTGTGAAAAAGTTGATAACCTGTTTTAGCGATTTATCTTGACTGCATTGACTCACGAACACAAGATTGGAATAGACATACACAACCATCCATTCTGCTTACTATTTCTATTAAGTGACTCTTGATCCCTGTAGTAAAATGGCAGGTGGGCAGCCTACATTTATTTAGTGAAGGGTTGGGGTGGCTTTTTGTTTTTTCGCTTGGATTCCTAGCAGTCATAGGAAGAGGCTGTTGCAGAAGCTTATTGTCCTGATTAAAAACATGTTCTCATTTCTAGCCTAAGCTTACTTGCAACTAGTTTATGCCCTTTAATTCTGAAGCCTTTCAGTTAAAAGGGTCTTTCTCCTCCTTCAGGTGCACCTTCAGCACGTAAGCATAGAGGTCAAAGGTGTGTTTTAAACCTCTGCTTTCTTAAGCTCAGCACTTCAGGTACTTCTAACTTCTAGTGGAAAATAGGCTTTCCATTTGTGGAAAATAGTTTGCTTTTGTTATCTACAGGTCAGATGGCTTTAAATGTAAGCAGTGTTCCTGTCTTCACTCATTCCATCTACTTTTCTTCCTTTGTTGGAAGCACCTTGGGTAATAAAGTCTTCCTTTTAACTACCTCTTGAAAGGCCTATAGTCTGCCTTCATTCTTGGCCCTCAGTTGTGTCTCTCCCTGTGCAGTGTTCAGACTTTCTCTGTGTTCGTGATCACATTTACCTCAGTGTCACAGAAGACAGAGTACACTTCTTGTAGGCAGTACTCAGTAACTGGAAAACAAAATAAATAGGATCAATCCTCTGACCATAGGCCTTTGTTTTAGTGTCCTGACTTTGATGGCTTCCTGCTTTCTTTTTGTTCATCAGTTAATGAGACTATAATTCACACTTCTGAACAAGATTTGTGCAAGAACAGACGTTCAGGTTTAAATGAAGTCCTTGTCTAACTGGTTACTAACAAGTGCTATTCAAAGGAAGTTCGTGAGTAGGAAGCTTTAGTTAATGTTTTATAAAAGTCTTAGATAAATGCTAATTATAAAATGACCTCAGAAACTTGAGAAGGAACAGACAGACCTGCTTTTAGCACTCCAGGTGGATTCATTGCTAATTGTGTGTTTTAATTGATGGCACAAATCTAACTGAGTAGGAAGTTACTCACTGTAGGGCTTCAGCTGCAGTGCCTAATCAGAAAGCCCCACACATTCTGTGTAATCTTCTGCTACTTGGCTGATGCTAATGCCCTTTAAGTCGTTATTCCTGTTATATTTCTGGGGGTGTGTGGCAGCTAAAAATTGGCCCTTTTGGTTTTGTTAGGTTCAATCTTCTACTAGTGAACAATTATGCAACAGATTAAAACCCACCATTTTCTGGAGTCTGCTTGTCTGCCATCTGTTGTCCTGTGGCTCAGCCTGTACTTCTTAAGGCACTAGCCTAATGGAACCAAAATAAGGGAACAACCTCTGAGGCACTCTGTAAGGAGAAATTTTGCCCAAATATGGGACTTTCTTAAGAGAAGATGTTGTCTGAAGTCTGGTAGTCCTATCTGTCAGGGCGTAGTATGCTTGGTCATGAAGTTATTTCATCTTTTGTAGTCGTGCAGAGACTTACAGACTGGTGGCCTTGGAAACTGAAACTCAACAGGTCAGGTTTGGCATTGGCATTAGATGTGCAGTTCTGCCTAAATTGCCAGTTGTTCCCCATCATAAGATCCTCATAAAACATTGTTTTTCATGGATGGGCCATCCCCAACATAAAACAATCCTCTATCTTTGATGGACACAAAATAATTAACAAAGAATATCAAATAAGCTGATGGTATTTTCCAAATAAATTGGGATTTTTTTAGAGGGTTCACTTATTCTGTGGGCTGATGTCTGAGACATTGCAAACTCCTAAGTGGCACTGGAATTGCATTTTTGTATTTTGGCACTGGAGCAGGGGCCAAAGAGGACCAGTTCTGCCAGAGTTGGCTGAATTAAGGTTTTCAACAGTTACCCTCTAAATTGCCCACTGAGTAGAAAAGCCAGAAGAGAGCAGGTAGCCTTCCTTGGGAGCAGGCTTTTGTTCCATGGCAGGAGGGATTGGTAGCCAATTTTCAACAGAAAAAGGTGCTATGCACTGCTTCCCCTGCCCTGCCACATCCCCATCCCTTCTCTCCACAAAACTAAAAAAGGAAAGGAGGCATCAGTTTCGGTGTCACAAAAAGGCTTTGCTTTGCTTCTTTTGACCTTGCTTCTGATGCTTTGGGCATTGCTCCCAGTTTTGTCTAGAAATGTGAAAGTATTGTATAATTAAGGTGTTTAGGGTATTATCACCCCACTACTATTACTACTGCCACTTGGGAATTCAGAAGGATCCTGCTGTCCTGTTTCTTTTAGGAAATGCTGGTGATGTACAACACACAAACAGAATCCTCTGTCTGCACAGGTTTTGTTCTTTGAATCTGTAAAGCTTGTTTAAAAGCTTGTCTGCCTCACGGAGTACTGTGCTCCTGCAGAAACCAGGAGTGCACATCTTGGTGATTTCTAGCTCTGGTATAAAGTAGCTACTGCAGGGAGGTCATGTTGCTCTGCTTGCAGCAAAACATGTAATGCAGATGAGCTGTAGCAGATTACTTTAAGTGAAGTAGATTAAAAGGGGGAAAGAGCTGCTTTTGCTCTCTGGTTTGTTCTTTTTCTGTGCTTGTCAGCGTTCTGTGAATACAAATCTTTATATTCATTTAATTCCTTCCTTTGTGTTTGTTTGGATCTTTTGCAAAGCAGCAGAGAAGAAAGAAGTATTAAACCCCAGGAATATGATTTCAAAGTCACAGAAATAGGCAGAGATAAAAACCTAGAATGTGTGGAGTGTTTTGTTTTGGAGGGGTGTTTTTCCTCTTTAGTCTTATCTTACAAAGTGAATTAGTTGAGAATATTCTAAATAACTTCTGTTTGGCCTACTTAGTTCTATTCATTGATTTATTCAGGAAAAAAAAAAAGAAAAAAGCTGCATTGGTAGCAGAAGATACAAAACCCAGCCTTCTGTGGAGCTCATTTATTTTAGTGGTTTCCACTGGAGGTTTTCTGGTGCCTGATATTGCAAGTAAACCTTCATTGCTGTTTCTCAGTGCAGGCACTAATGATGAGTCTTTTCTTTGTCCAGTCCAGTTGCATGAAATACTGAGACTTAATCACTTTGTGGACTGCATATTATGTCAAATTTGGCTGAAAATGACTGGCAAATTTAGTTGTTGACTGGGGACTCATCAATAGAGCTACTTGCAGCAAGACTCTGTTTGTTGACAAAATCAAGCTAAATGATCTCTCTTTTCATCTCCGTATAATGAAGCAAATATAATTAACAGCCTGACTTGACATTTTATTGAGAATCAGTCTCATGGGAAGAAGAGATGCATGTTCATTTTTGTAGTTTGGGATTTTGAAAAACTTCAAGAGCTGTTTGCTGCTGAGGTGGTTAAAATCTGAGTAGGGTCAGCAGACTGCCTGTCATCAGTGACCTCTTTCCATGGCCAACTCAACAGGAGACACATCTCTGCATCTTTAGCCTTATCTTCTAAAGGCACACCATTGTACTCTGCATATGCACTTGTTTACTTTTTCCTGTATCCCTCCCAAACTTTGATCCGTTGGTAGTTCTCAGTTGAGCTTAACAGACAGGTAGAGGTCCCAAAGACCAGCCCTTTCACCAAGTTTCATGAAAACTGGTGACTGAGAATTCTGTGAAAGCTTACTGAAGCTCATACTGAGGTGAAAACCTGTACCAATAAAAGTACGTGTATGGTCAGGTGTCAGAGAATTGTGTGGAAGCCTGTCCTTACAAATATCACAACCCAAAAAAGCTTCAGTAGGAGCTTATCATAAACAATGTGACACAAGGTTCTGGCAGACTGGACTCAGTAGATTTAGAGCTGACGGAGGTGCTCCTTACAGCTGCTAATGAGAATTAAATGGATCTCAGCAGCTGAGGGATGGCTGTTTCCTTTCATGTTTTTGTAGTTTTTGCTGTGGATTAACAGGTAGGCTTTGTGTATTTGTCTCAGGTTCTACTGAGAAGTCTTGGGCTAAGTAATGCAGCTGAGGTGCAGCTTTGAGTCAGGAAGAATTCAAAAGCAAGGCACGTAGTGGTAGTGTGACCTTTGGATTGGAAAGGCTTCCTCTCTTCCATACCTTTGGCCCACAACACTTTCAGGGTTTATCATGGAATCTGATACGTAGCTTTTTTCTTTTTCTTTTTTCACCCCCTTCACAAACCACAACATTTACAGTTTTTTCTTGTCTTTGAAATCAAAAGATTTAAAGAATGATCTTGCACCAGCAGTTCCAAGTAAAAGCGATGCATGTGATATGATGTGATATGGTATGTATTGTTCAAGCCTATTACCAACACTTAAAATTTTGGCCTAAAAGTGCACAAAAATAGAATGCAAGATGAATAGCTTTGGTCCTTAGTGGCAAGTATTGATTGCTTGTCTGAATTGTCATTACTGACTTTGAGGTCAGCAGTGTTTTCTGTTTTTAAATTACGCTGCATCAGAGAATATTTATGCACACATCGCAATTATCCTTAAATGACAGCCTTAGTATTTTTTTACCTGTACCTTTCACTAGCTCCCTTTTTTCTAAATAGTGCTAATTCAGAGAGACACGTATGAATCTATTTTCCTGAAATTTTAGCATTATTCCTACTTTTCCATAGGAAGTAGAACTCTTTACTAGCAAGCAAAATAATTAGGTTGTTGTGATAGTTTTTCTGGTTTGGGGTTTTTTTTCTTTTTTCATTTTCAGTGGTTTTAAAAGTAAGATGACATAACTCTTGGGACAGAGAAGACAATGTTCTGAATATAGACCACTGTAATGCTGTTCTGAAAGCAATAGGATATTAATTCTGAAGCATCTGTTGCATTAACATTGTTCTCATGTGGATGGTTCATAAGGAAAAGTGTCACTCATTTTGAAGTATAAACTAATTAAAAATATATGTATTTGATTTGAGCAGCTTATTTTTAGTTGAGCTTTTTTTAAATTCAAACTTAACTTATGCTGTTCTGAGTCAATTCACCCCACAGACTTGTGCCTTTAGCTTTATTTTTCTTTAATTTTGATGTAATGAAATGGTTCTGCTTCTAATTTAAAGTGATATTTTAAAAAAGAAATCTGTGTAAACAGTAGCTCATCTACAGTCTACAAGCATATTAGACCTGCAAACTTTATATTGGAAGGCTTCAGGTTGAGGCTGGAGAATAATCAAAGGATGGGAGAAGAACAGGGAGAAAAAGGGATATGTAAGAAGGAAGTATGTAACTACACAAGAGTTTGCTATAGTGTTGTAGCCTTATAAATGTGTCTGTCTCATGTATCTCTGCAGTCTTGGAGAGCTGGTGATTCTTGGCTATGTAATGACCTATGAGGACATGCAGAGCCCCAGGATAAATGGTATTTATCAGCATAAAGGAAAACTACATTGGTATTTTGATTGAACAGTGTGTTTAACTTTTAGGTTTCTTCAGATGTTATGCAGGGCACTAGGATTGCTGCTTTGTAGCAAAGAAATCATATTCCTGAACCACACCACTAATTGAGTTATGGCTGTTTTAAGAGGTGCAACAGTTCACTTCAGTGAAAAAATGAGGAATAGAACTATTGGCTCATTGCTTGGGGTTTAAGTCTTTCCGAGCCTAAGTTTATGGAAGCTTCTCTTAATAGGCTAATGCTCAGCTTAAGTGATTGATAATCTTGTAGCTGTTATCAGTACAGATTCATTTAAATAACTGTGGAACTTAAACTTCTTACAGAAAATCAGTGTTTGCGTGCTTAGAACTAAAATACTTAGTGTGAAATCGACTGGGAAAGGCTTACCTTGGAAAGATCACTCTTAAGTTTCTTTGCTCTTTTGTTGTTCTGAGACTCAATTCCAGAGCAGTTTTATTTGGCTTTTGGAGTCAGGGCTATTTTCAATAGCCCTAAAGAGGAAAAAAAAAAAAGGGGGGGGGTTCTTAAATCTGGTTGATGTTGATTCAGCATGGAATAGAACAAGGCCGAGGCCTCTCCACTGCATGCTGCACAGTGACAGTGGGATATAAAGCTAGATGGATGTCTGGTGGGATTTGGCACATCAGTTTCTGTGGCAGGTGCTGTGAGGTCCTAGGTTAGTAAGCAGTATAAAAGAGCTCATCTATTCAGCTTCAAAGTGGAGAAGGGGGATGCTGGCACAGAAGGTAGAGTCTGGATAATAATTCAGCTCTTCCTAGTAGAAGTTCACAATACAGACTTGGCAGTATTTTTGGTCTCTTAAAAATTTGATTCTAAAAAATCTTGTCTGTGTTATATGCAGTAGTTTAAAGTGTACTCATACATTTGTTTTCTTTATCTGCAGCCCAATGAAAACAATAGTGAGATGAGAGGGTAGCAATCCTTTACTAAAACTAAATGTAAATCTGTCTTTACTCTAGGATGTCTGATAGATTAAACTAAGCAAATTCACTTTGGCTACTTTCCTGACTGTTTACAGGCTCTAAATCAGAGCTTCTCAGGTCTCTGTCTGGTCATAATCCTCCTTGAAATCAAGTCTGGGTTTCATGATCTCTAAATTAAAACAGCACAAGCTAAATCCTGGATTACAAGTATTGGCAGTGGCGTCCAGCTTTGAATAAAGCCAGAGCATTCCCCTGTGAAGGGATGTGACATCCTGTGTGAAGGCAGAGTGGTGTTCAAAATGTTAGAAACAATAGACATTGACATCCCACACTGAAATGGTGAGGCAGAAAGATGGTCCAGCAGCTTTAGAAAGAAGGGGGGAAATGGGCATGTTAGTGAAGGTTTAGGCATATTGAAAATGTTTTTCTGATTCTGAACCAAGAATGCAAAAGTAATTCTGCTGCTTGTTTTTAGTGTTTCAGTTCTCTTGCTTTTGAGATGCACTTTAGTCACAGTTGTTGAAGGGACCTTAAAGATTGTCTAATTCCAACCTCCCTGCCATGGGCAGAGATGCCTCCCACCAGACCAGGTTGCTCAGAGCTCCATCCAGCCTGACCTTGAACACTTCTGGGGCTGAGTCAGTCACAACTTCTCTGGGCAACCTGTGCCAGTGTTTCAACACTCTCTGAGTAAAGAATTTATTCGCAGCATCTAATCTCAATCTCCCCTATTTTAGTATAAAACTCTTCTGCCTTGTCCTGTCACTATCTGCTCTTGTAAAAAGTTGCACCCCCTCCTTTTTGTAAGCCCCCTTTAAGTACTGGAAAGCTAGAATTTTATTTATTGCATGCAAATCAGGCTTATGGTAATATGTACATAAAGTAAGTATTTGTCACTTTCTACTTCTAGGTCCACTGTCCTTCTTTCCCCAGTGGAAGCTGAAACATTATGATGTTATCGTAGGTGTTTTGTCAGCTCGACACAATCATGAACTACGCAGTGTTATAAGGAACACTTGGTTCAAGCACCTGAAACAACATCCTGCCCTGAGCCAACGGTAACCTCGTGTTTTGTAACTTGGGCTTGGGGGGCAGGGGGTGACAGCTGTAATGCTGAAATATTTTGATTTAATAATATTTCTGTTAAAGTATCTTCTAGTTTGTTTGTTTGTTTTTGAGTGTCTTGTGCTCTGATAGATTTTTTAAAATCTTCCTAGTAGTTTATAAGAATACTTCTTGCCTTCGGCTGTAGCTACTTTTTATACACTGCTGTTTTCTTTTGCAATGACTTGCCACTGTTCATTAGTGATGTATAAGCCTTTCTCTTTTTTGTGTTGCAATGTATGGTATGCAACTTGAAATGCTCAATAATCCAGGATACTTGAAAGCAGCCAGGATGGCATTTGGTGAGAGAACCACAAAAACTCTTGCCACAGCCTCAACTGTAAAGTTCAGGTTTATTTCCCACTGAACCAGGTGCACCAAATGCTGCAGTGTGAGTGGCCCTTCCTGATTGCTTGCATAGACCTGACAGTGTACAAACAGGTCTGGTCTTGCTGAGAAGCTCTGCTGCAGTTCATTCCTGGAAATGCTGCCATCCTCACACCTTGGTACCTTGCTTTGCACTGGAAGCATTTTGCTGTTCACAGATTTGGTGTCAGCATGCAGTCTGGAGTGCAGCATAGCCACTTCAGTCATCCAAAATTGTGACCTTTCATATCTTGTATGGAGTTCTGGGAGGATATTCAGCTGCTGGGTGAAAAGCTAGGTGAAGGTGGATCCTCTTGCTCTTCCTACTACTTGATGTCTCCTGACTATGGAATAACCACGGCTGGGGCTGGAGGGGAACCTCTTGCTTTGCTACAACCCAAAGTTGGAACATTTAATTGTAACAGGTAGTCTGGAGTCCTTGTTCCTTCTTTGATGCTATGAGTCTTTTTTTCTTACTATTTTTCGTTGATTTTGAATGCATAGTATTTAAACAAGCTTGAATTAAGTATCAAACCTGGGCTGGGAGGGGCAAGTCTTCAGGATCCTTCAGTGTTGCCTTCTGTCTTATTTCTGTTTAGTGTGCTGGCTGTCTTATATCTCATTTCTAGCTGCCAATCTTCCTGTGACCTTATAATGAGATGTAAAATGTTAATGTGGCTTTGGAATTGAGCTCCTATGAGAGGATTCATGTGGTTGCTCTCCATACAGACTGTCATTGCTGATTTTTAAGGGGCTCAAAATCTTAACCCTGTGAAAGACAGGCCATTGTGATAAATTCAAGTTTATTGAAGGTGGAGGGAGGAGGGAAGAGGACTGGTGTTAATAAAACCAAATTATTTTAGTGTCCTTGTGAAGTTTATAATAGGTGCGCATGGTTGTGCTGTGCCAGTGAAGGACAGAGAAGACCCCTACTCCTGCAAACTTCTGAACATCAGTAACCCAGGTATAGAAGTTAACTTTTAAAAATCCTATGATCTGAACTAGAGCTAGTCATCTTTTCTGAAAGTAGTTTGGGGAGCTTAACTGAGAGGGCCGGTCTTGAAAACAAATGCCACCTAGAACTTGTTGCTTAACCTTCCTGCAAGTACCATGTGCAGGCAAGAAAGGGAGAGATATTTGGGCATTTGAAGGGGAGGCCATTAACTTCTAATGGATTTGCATTTTCCTTGTGTCATGAGACAGTCTCTCCCATATAACATTTTCACTTGATCCATGTGTTAAACAAAGTTGGAGAGAGACAGAACGACCTGGCATATTGTCACGTGTGAATAAAGTAGCAAGATGACAGAGTCTCGAGTGTCAGATGGACTTCTCTGGCGACAAAGTGAATTCTCGAAGCAAGTCTGGCTGATAAGTTATTCAAATTCTACTTTAGAGACAGAACAAGAATTGTACAATGGGGAAAAAATGGAATGCCATGCAAAAATTCCTAACTAAAATTGTAAATTCTTCCTGTCACTTTTTGGTTTCTATTTAATTTTTGCTCTTTAATACAAGTTAACTAAGGACTGCTAGGCATTTGAGCCATGATTCAACACAAAATGCAACTTCTGTTACTTTCTCTTTGAATAACAACATCCATTGTAGCCAAGTATAAATGGTACCTCAGGGCTTAGGTAGGCGATAAAGCCAGAAAGCAGGCAGCTGAATTAAGTGGAGGTGTATTCCATTTTGATACATGAATAATTATGTTATTATGCTAATATACAGGTATTCATGCAGTCAAATAGCATTTTTGTCTTCATGCCGTGGATTTATTGTGTTTCTAATATTTTCCCTGTGGATATGTAGGCATTGATGTGCAATTGCTATTAGCCTGCAGATTGCTGTATCACTGAATTTTTTTCTTGCTGCAGTCTGCAGCCTACTGTATTTTCCTTTACTCCAGTGTTTGATTATCCTTGTGCACTTGTGAACCATGCTAATTAGCCAGAATGCTTTGCATGTATACAGTGTGCTTTGTGTGTATCCAGTTCAGGAACTATGAACTTTTCTCACCTTATCTCTGTCCTTTCCTTTTTGTACAGTTTTGAATCAGGAAATTGAAGCATTCAGTCTCCCTGAGGACATACCTTCTGTGCTGTCTGAAGACAGAATCGTCAGTGTGAACTTTCGTGTACTTTACCCCATTGTCATTACCAGTCTTGGGGTATTTTATGAGGCTGATGGGGTGGGATTCCAGAGGAACATCACTGTAAAACTGTACCAGGCAGAACATGAGGTAGAGTATTGTAGCTATCTTTTGAAAGTGGACCAAAGCATATTGTCTCTTAATTGTGGATTAAGTTCTTAAGGAAAGTGACATGCTGTGTTGGTGTTCTAGAAGAATATTTAACTGACAAGTGTATGAATTACATTTTTCTTCTGTTGCATTTTAAATCCACATACATATACACACACGTCCTGGATGAAGAAAAGATGAAATTCACACAGTGCTATGAGCTAATCTAGATGCCATTATGAAAGAGCACTTACATCTAATTCCAATGCACCATTTTTTGTTTGCATTTGAGATTCTAAATATTGATAGGTATTAAGGAATAAAAAATAAACAATGGAATATATTTAAAACACAGGTGCAGAAACATACATTTGGTATTTCGAACATATATTTGCAGGGCAGCTGTAATTTTTTCTTGTCTGTCTTCTGGCAAGATATTTTAAGATTTCTAGAAACTGGTATTATTTACAGGTAATAATAAAACTTCATTGATAATTTCCCCCAGCTGTTATGGGTGGGAGGAGGGGGAAGTCCCAAGCTGTTATGGGTTTGACAGAATAGGTTTTTTGCTGATTTGGAGGGAAAATTTTTTTTTAGCATGATTGTAGCATTTCTTATATTGCATTTATCTCAACCAATAACTTGATAGGCCAGTTTCAAAACTTCTGCCTATTCTACAGTAGAAAGAATTGTAAGTATGACTTTCATGATGAACTTGCAAAGAGTTTGGTTTATAATAGCTATAATAAAAATAAAATTATACTGTAATCAGGTTTATGTTTCCTAAATGGTAGAATTCTAAATGTTCAATGTCTAATAATTTTATCTGCATTAGCTTTTCACTTCCAATGAAGGAGAAAAATTGGTATCATAAGAGAGCTTGGAGACAATTTTCTGAAGATTGGGAGTTTGGCAATGCAGCATCTTTATGTAATTTGTTATTATGTAAGAGCTATTGGATGGCCTATGTAATACCATGGTACTTTTAATGTATATTTTAGTTTTTTTAATTTTGGTTTTTTTCCCTGTTGTTCACAGGAAGCAATCTTCAGTGCTCGCTTTAGTCCACCCAGCTGTGGAGTGCAGGTGAACAGATTGTGGTACAAGCCAGTAGAGCAGTTTATTTTGCCAGAGGTATGTGCAGTATCAGAACTGTCAGCAGTTCTTTGAAGTCATCTGGACAGACTGACTGATAAAACTGGCCTTTGCTTGAGGCAGAAAAGGGCAGGTGAAAATCTCTAGAATGTTAGTTCACAGAATCACAGAATGGGTAAGTAGTTGCAGGGATATGCTGAAATCTGTTTGTTTTACAGCAGCTTATTATCATGAGTAGGTAAAAAGCATAAGCCTGAAAAATACAAATTGGTAAAAAATTACATTTTCAAATAGTAGCAACTTCAGAAAACTTCTGTTTTAGATTGAAAACTGTACATGCTTCAATTCTGTGGGAGAGTTTACCAGATAATGGGATGATTCTTTCTCCCTTGTGCTTTATCAGGCATTAACACACAAGATAGGGAGGGGAGGATGGCACAGGCTTCTAGGGAACAGCTGGAGAAGAGGTTTCTGCATCTGATGTCTTGGACATAACATCAAGATAGTGATGTTACATTTGCAATGACACGTGTTACTTGGTTTTGGTATAGGGATATAGAACTACTTCTGGCTGCATAGGAAGGAAAGTGATTAAACACAAAAGGAACATAATATGGTAGCAAAATACCCTGATGTTGTTACAGGGAAGGTTTAATGAGTACAAGTTGACTCAGAAGGAGAATTCTAGTTAGCAGACCCTTCCAGGTACAAGGAGTTGTTCTCAGTGGACCAGTGATCTCTCACTAGATATATCAGCTACCATTTTTGTCAGTTTCCCTTAATTTAAATATTTTCCTGGACTCTTGCTGCTATTTCTGTAAATTGTCTTTAGGTCTGGGTTGTTTTATTATTCAAGAAATTGTGTTACGAAAGAATGAAGCAAGAGAAGACTGAGGAGGGAAGAGAGGACATTTTGGGCCAGTTTGTTTCCTGATTTATTCCCCTGGCACTACAATAATGAATGCATTTGGAAGCCTGTTCATTTTAAGGGGAATCTGCAGCTGATTGATTGGTTTATCATCTTAGACAGTGTTTAGTGAATACTGTGCAAGTCATTATGCTGGCAGGAGACCTTTTGGGTGAGCAGACCATTAGCAGTATTTTGTGCATATGTTCTGAAAATCTAATTTCATACTAACGTGATTAAGCATGTATTTTATGTCTTTAAAGAGTATTGGTTAGCCAGTAATTTGGTAGTCTGTCATGTGAGCCTTTTCCCTGTAAGACTTTGTTTTGAGATGCTAAAATTCTAGGCAGTTGTAATTTTGCTATAAATGGTTGCAGTTTTCCTGAGAGGCAGATGGGAAGTATTTCCCTGAGAGAGAGGATATTAGTATTCATGTATTTCTTTGTGTGGGCTTCCTTAATCTGATGTGTGTCATGCGCTGAATGCTTACAGGGTAACACCATGTTTCTAATGCAGATTCATAGGGCTTTTGCACGGCATGCAGTCTCCTGTGATGCTCAGGATGCTGAACCATACACCATGATTCAGAAGAGATGGCAATACCCACGTGTTCCTATCTGTTTGTCTGAGAGCGCTAAATTTGGTGAACTGTTTAATTGTCATAGGATGGTTTCTGAGACTGCATCTATTCTCTGTCTTTCCACCTTGAAGAAGTAATGGATTGTACAGACTGCTGAAGAGCTTCATTCATCTTCCAGCTGAAGTGCTGCTCTTTCTGCTCATCTTGAGGAAAGGAAATGCAGCATTAGAATAAGCATCTGGCAGGCCAGATTGTGAGAGACAGAATCGATCATTCAGCTTTGGAACGACGGAAAGCGCAGAAGAGCAGAACCACTAAAAGATAACTAAAACACACAGGGGCTCTTACAGACAAGTCTTAGCAATGACTTATTTTGTCAAAAAGCCATGGGCTGCTTGCATGAAGATGGGACTCTGTACTGCACATACTCTGTATTACTAATGGGGAATAGTTGGAGGAACAAAAAGCTCAGCACTGTTTAACATTAGGAAAGGAGTTTGCCAGGGCTGCATTATGTCAGTACACCTGTTCGGTATTCACTGTAAATGCCACTGCGCTCTGGCAGCAACAAGGCTGGAATTTAAATGGGGAAAAACAGATGATGTAGTCTCAGGTGTGCCACTAATGTTTTTGCTTTAAGCATTTTCAGGCCTCAGCTTTCATTAAGTGGCTTAGAGTAAGAATAGCTGAGGGCTAAAATCATTAGAAAATTTGCTTACAAGTCTCTCAGCCTGGAAAATAATGATTGTTTGCAGCTTTAGGACACCTTACACTGAGGTTCACTGGTAATAGCTGATTAAGACTCTTGGTACCTTTGAAGTCAGTACATGTGATAGTCAGTGGTGAGAACTGTAATGTTTCTGCTTTCTGAGGCATGAAAGGACTCTTGCTCCTAAAGGACTCTCCTGCTCACTAAACAACTTAGCAAAGGTTGTGTCTATAAACAGGGCACTGAAGTGTGATTAGAACCCAGTCCCTACAGTGAAAAACATTGGAATGGGAGATGACAGTCACTGCAAACAGAGATATTGAGAATGTGGGTTTTACTGTGCGGTGTGTTCAAGAGTCCCACCACTAAAAAAGTCTCAATAATTGTCCATTTGTTTTGATAATGGAGAGATTATTAAACAAACAACAGAAAGCTGAGAATGAGTCAGCAGTGCCCTGGCAGCCAGGAGGGCCAAGCGTGTCTGGGGGGGCATCAGGCACAGCATCACCAACTGGGCAAGGGAGAGGATTGTCCCCTCTGGTCTGCTCTGGGCAGGCCCCACCTGAACCCCTGGGGCCAGTTTTGGGTGCCACAATATAACAAAGAGAATAAATTGTTAGAAAATATCCAGATGGGCACTGGAGATGGTGAAGGGCCTTGAGGGTATGCTCTGTGAAGAACAGCTGAGGGCACTTGGTCTGTTTAGCCTGGAGAAGAGGAGGCTGAGGGGAGACCTCATTGAAGTCTAAAACTTCCTCATGAGGGGAAGAGGAGGGACAGACACTGATCTCTTCTCTCTAGTGAACAGTGACAGGATCCAAGGAAATGGCCTGAAGTTGTGTTGGGGAAGTTTAGGTTGGATATTAGAAAAAGGTTCTTCCCCCAGAGGGTGGTTGGGCACTGGCACAGGCTCCCCAGGGAAGTGATCAGAGCACCAAGGCAAGAGTTACAGAAGAGTTTGAGCAATGCTCTCAGGCATAGGGTGTGACTTGGGAATGGTGCTGTGGAGGGCCAGGAGTTGGACTCGCTGATCCCTATGTGTCCCTTCCAACCCAGCTTATTCTGTGATTCTGTGAAACAAGGGGAAGGTATTGAGCATGGAAGTCAGGCTTGAATAAACACTAGCTAGTTCCATTATTAGATTATAAAGCTGGCATTTTAAATAATAGATGAGAAACTTCTCAAAGACACACAGAACTGTCATTAAATACTGAGACTGCTGCAGATGTTAAGACCTACTTCTAGAGGAAAGCAAAGAATTAAGCTGAACTCTAATCTAGACTTAACAGTGTTTCAGTAACTGGAGAATTTCTGGAGAAGGTTTCTACTGTACAAGTAAGCTAAAATGGGGAAGAGATGAGAGGTTGGTATAAGTAAACAGACTTCCTACAGCAACAGAAATGCATCTACAAACAGGTTGTTTTTCTGTTCCAACGCCCACGCTAACCACCAATGTGTTTCCCATAAAACTGGGAGAAACAAAATGGAATGTGCTCATCTGAGAGTGAAGAGTGTAACAACCCTACCTTGTCATAAGGGAGAAATGGCTTTAAAAATTAAAAAAAAAAATGCTACCAATATGCTTACCTGTACAACTTAACACCTGTTCATTTGCATATTCTCAGTTGTCTTCAGTTTAATTTGAGATGAAGTGCCTTTAAATGCAAGAATTTACACACACACACACACACATGTAAAACACGAAGTGGCTTAGCTTAATTTGACAGTTAAAACCAGAAAATTGTAAAGTTATTCACTTGTCTTCTTCCTTATCAGCCAAGATGTGAGGTCAGAATTCTCTAACTCGTACAGCAGCTTGTGACACCTTTACTGGGATAAAGGTGGCCATATTTTTCTTTGAGTTTTGCTGGTGTCAGGATCGAGTCTCTGATCTCTGTTTGGCAGATAACTATAAAAGCTGAGCTTGTTTCCAAATCTGTTTTAATGTATTCTCTTTGTAAGGCAGGATTTTATATTTTATTTTTTAAAATTCACTTCAGGTCACCTTTAAATGCTGTTTTGATGGTTTTAGAAAGCCAAAGCCTTTTACAGTAGGCTTCTGTTAAAAGTTTAATACAGAGATTCATGATTAGTCTTAAAAGCATGATTACATGTTACTGAGTTTCACAGATGTGTTTCTTTTATGTGTAAATTATTTTTATTGAAGTGTAAGTAAAACATTTATGTCGTGAATTCAAGCTAGACCTTGTGTGAAGCTGACTATTTTAAAATAATTTAAAAAAACCCCAAACTGTTTGACTTTCATGTTTTGAAGTCTCTGAATGCCTGCATAACAGTGTTTTGCTCTCTTACCAGAGTTTTGAAGGTACCATTGTGTGGGAGAGCCAGGATCTTCAGGGCCTGGTTTCAAGAAACCTTCATAAAGTGATGGTGAATGATGGAGGAGGTGTTTTCAGAGTCATTACAGTGAGTCCCTTCTCTTTCCTTTCCACCATGTTTCTATTTTTCCTGTAAGTCTTGAGAATTTAGCATTTTACTTTCCTGTGTTTCTCTATGTGAATCATTAATTCAGTTGGGCTTCTCTTGTTGTCTCAGAAGGGAAGTTTTGCTTTGCCTTCTAGCAAAAAAATTATGCTTGTAAGTGGCATTTTGTTTTGGGGGGAGTAAAGCTCTCATTGTTTTTATCCAATGTGAACTAGTATCAGTATATCAGAGATGCCAAAATGTGCATCAAATATCCTGTGCTAAAATCCCAATTGATGGGATTAAGTCTGGTTTCTTGTTTGTTTTTTTTTTTCTTTTTGGCAGTGTGTCTCTTTTCATGTCAAACTGTTGCTTTCCTGAACATGCTGTGTTGTAAAGTTATGCTGGCTAAATTACATTTTGCTGTCAGCTTTGAAAGTAGTTTTCTGAAAGTTTCAGTGGTATTGCTGGTTTTGGGTGTAACTTAAAAAATGCCACAAAACTTTAGTTAAAAATCTTAATCTTAGTCTTTTATGGCACATTGTGTGATTCTTGGGGTGGTCCTGTGCAGGACCAGGAGTTGGACTTCAATGATTGATGTGGGTCCCAGCTCAGGATGTTCTACAGTTCTGTGATCATGCAGGTGCCTAAACCAGCAGAGCTTTAAATTAATTTCATTCTTAGTTGCCAGAAAGCTTCACACCTTAAAATCATAGGGAAAACACATCAGTAATGAGACATGAATTAATTAATCTATTATTTTCCATCAATGTGTTCCTAACAGGCAGGGGAAGGGTCACTGCCACATGAACTCACAGAAGGTGTGGAGGGAATAGCAGGTGGTTTTATCTACACTATTCAAGGTAAGTCCACAACATGTAGCCTGACATTTGATATTATGATAAACCAGGTAATTTTAATTACATTTCTGAGTACAATTTGCGCTGTCTCCATGAACTCAGTCCCCCTAGGTTTTCTTTTAGTAGAAACAATTTCTTCCTGGCTTTTTTATCCTTACAGTCAATGTCCTGATGTGGTTTCTTTGCTTGCCTTTTGTCAGCCACTCCAGCTGACTTACATACCTTTGTGTTTTTATCTGGACTCTCTTCTTGGTTTTTTGTTGCCCAAAATCAAGTTTAAAAATGTCATGCAATTAAATCTTTCCCTGATATTTTCCACTTTTTCCAGTTCTGCTGCAGCCAGAGGTACTGTATCACAATGTTTAATACGGACAAATAGTTTCCATCCTTGTTGTTGCTCTTTTACACCTATTTCAGCAGAATGTTCAGAGATTTTATAGGAGCCCTTTCCAATTTCTAAGATTTTGGCCACGTAGCACTGGAATTGATGTGTTCTTATTGGTCCATTATAGCCAACATAACCAGTGACTTTGAGAGTGTTATTCCTGTTTTGTAGCTAGGCCTGGCAGATATAATTGGGAGTCCTATTTTCTTGTCATCTGTGTAGGAGCCTGAATTGAGGTGTGTGCTAAAGCCCTTCCATCTTGTTTGTCAAATACTTCTTCAGTACCACAAACTATCTCCTTATCTGCAATGTATTCTTAGCTTTTACCTGCAGTTATGTGATCTGGTTCAGCAGGGACCATCTGTGCTACATCAAAGCAATGTCTATTTGATTATATTTAGCATAGGATTGTTTTTTTGTGTGTTTATTTTTTATGCTAGATACATATACTTAGGAGTAATTGATGTAATAGTAGCCTTTTTACTCCACAGATAATAGTGAAGTCCCAGACTGTTCTTTATATTAAAGAATCTTAAAAAGTTGAATTCTTTTATTACAGCAAAGAAAGAGAATACTTTCCTACTTTAAACTTTCTGTGTCAGACCTTATATAAAAATATAATTCTTTGCTGTTCTGCAACTTTTACCATTTTATAGAAATTTTAAAATTAATTGCAGGATTTTTATGACCCCATTAATTTGAATGCTTCTTCAGACTCATTTTTCAATGTGTCATGTATGATCCAAGAGAAATGTGAAATAGTATGTAGATGTGCATCTTTAACAATGGGTGCTGTTTATTTCAGAAGGTGATGCTCTTTTAAAAAGCCTCCATACTCGCCCAGAAAGGTTTACAAGTCACATGAAAAACCTTGAAAAAGAAGATGCTTTATTGAAGGAAGAAAGCAGAACCTATGATGATATTGTTTTTGTAGATGTTATTGACACTTACAGAAATGTTCCCTCCAAACTGCTGAACTTCTACCGATGGTAAGTTGAAAAGAAAGTATTTTCTTATTTTCTCTTAGGAATAGGGCTGTTTGTAGAGCAAGATGATCCAGCAGATTATGTTATTTGACAGGTCCCATGAAATACATGTCTTCTGTGATTTACTTCATTAAGTTGTATTTCTCTCTCACAATTTTGGGTGCACGTAGTGAGTAAAATATCAGTACCTGTAGTTTTTGAATGCTAACCCTTGGTGCCGCAAATCAGCATGAGCTGGCAAGACAGGCTTCTGCTCTGAGAGTCTAGGTGTAAAAATTTTCATTTCTCCTTGTAATTTCTTTTCATTGTATCCAAGTGAAAACTAGCAGTTTTAGTATTTTAAAGGATGGCTTTTGGCCAGTTTGTATACTTAGTGTTTCAGTTAGTGGCCATTGCCTCTTGTCCTGTCAGTGGACACCACTGAAAAGAGCCTGGCTCCATCCCTTTACACCCTCTCTTCAGGTGTCATTGATGAGCTCCCCCTGAGCCTTCTCTTTTTCAGGCTGACCAGTGCCAGCTCTCTGACCTTTCCTCACTGGGGAGATGCTCCAGTCCCAGAATCATCCTGATGGTCCTTTGCTGGACTCTCCACCCAGTATGGCTGTGTCCCTGTTGTACTGAGGAGTCTAAGACTGCACACTGTAGTCTAGATGTGGCCACAGCAGTGCTGAGTGGAGGGGAAGGATGGGAAGCTTGTGTACAGGGGGCACAGAAGATTGATAGGAAGAATTTTCATAGTGTAATGCATTGTCTGTTATGAATCTAGTAAGTTACTACCTCTAATTTGCAATTATTTCCGTTACGCTGAGACAACTGTGTCAGTTAATTGCTGCTGCTGTGAGGTAAGAAATATAACTGGCAGTTGTAATTCAACCAAAATTCAGTTTAGTTGCTTGCAAGATTATGCACTTACTTCACAAATTCCATGGCTATGAATGTAATTGAAAAACGGAACCATGCTTTCAGTTCTAAAAGGAGGTTTGCATGTCAAGACTTAGGTCTTTATGATAATTTCTTACAGATGAGCAATTTTTCAAGATTTAGTAATAAAAGGCTTTAAAAAATGCATTTCTTTTTGTAAGAAATTACCCTTAAAAACAATGTTTGTAACCACCTCAGCCATGAATCCCAGACTCTTAAGGGATTGTTAAGAATAACAATATTTTTGTTATTTTATGTGTGTCAGACATTCAACTACTTCAGTCGGTTAAAGATGACAATTTTCATATTTCAAGGGTGCATTTACAGAGAAAGTACAGAGTTGTTTCCACAGATGTTTCTTACCACCTATGACCTTCTCATTGCCCTTGAACTGACTGTCTCATCCTGAAAGCAGGCTACTGACATGTAGCCAGTGGCTTTTAACAGCTGTGCTGCCATCAGCTTCAGGGATTCATATCCTTCTGAGGTCAATACTGCTTAAGACAGTTTCATTAGTAAATCCACCATCTGTCACGGAGAACAAAACTTCAAATTGTTTTCTTCCACTCATACACAAGTCCATGTTGTAAGATCATCATAGGATACAGCTGCATCCCCTTTCTGAAGGACAAGCAGTCAGCCATGGTTGGTAGAGAAAACATTTAAAAGTCAAGGATAGGAAAGATATTCCTTGCCTCCTGCTTCCCCCTCTGCATCCCAAAAAAACCCTTGCAGAGCCTACTGTTGGTAGTTCATGGTGTGCAGTTCAGCATCTTACCACTTTTCTTTTTGGCTACAGGACAGTTGAATCAACAAGTTTTGACTTGTTGCTGAAGACGGATGATGACTGTTACATTGATTTGGAAGCTGTTTTTAACAGGATAATGCAGAAAAAATTGGACAGGCCAAACATTTGGTGGGGAAAGTAAGTTGTTTTTTAAAGTTTTCTTTAAGAGATAGATACCATTTCTTTAGTGAATGGTTTGGGGATTTAAGTCTTTTCATGTGGATTCCCCTGTTACGCCTAAGGAAGCCAGTTATAAAAAGCAGGACTTCTGTATGTGTTAGAACTTTGAATCTCAGAATACAGAAATCAGTCCTTTACAATAAGTTTCCAGAGTATGGTCTGCACTTTATTTTAACATCTGTGAATGACAGGCATTTGCTACCCATTTTTGCTACTGATTAATGAATTTTCAAGTGAACTTCCCCAGCCTATATTATCACACTTGTGAATAACCAGGGGATCAAAATAGCCCTTATGTTCCCTCCCATCCATGGAATGCATTGCAGCTCCAGTATAACATCCAATATAGCAGAAACTCTGTGCTACTATAGCATTCAATATAGCATAATGGCACAACGTGTCTTCCTGTTGCCATCTGCTTACTGAAGAAAAACAGGCCTTTGCTGCTTTGCTTCACAAATCTGGTCCTGCCTGTTGCTTACTTGTAAAGTGATTTAATAAGGTTTGTGGTTGAGGGTGTGAAATAGCTGGTTATCTTGTGATTATCTCAAAGATCTGTAGGAGTGACATCTTCACACATAAATTCTCTAATAGCCACAGTCTTCAGGTAAGGCAAGTGTGAAGTGTAGGGAATAACACTGAAATAACTATGGAAGTATAAAATGATTATCAAAGCAGATGCTTCTCAGTCTGGAGGGGGTTGATCCCTTCGTGTGTGATTCGATGGAGTGGAAGATAGTGAGCCTAAAGTGAATTCAGGTATCAGATGAGACTTTTATTTACTTGGTGCTTTAACATGTCAGCTTCAGCTGAGAATGTGCAGAATCTGATAACCTATCTGCCACTCAGCTGTAATTCCTCCCTTTCGGGGCTGTGGTCTGAGGTGGCAGTTCTTAGCTCACTGAACCTTTCAGCTGCTTGTGCTCATGACTGAAATCAGCAGTGCTGAACCTCTCTGTAAAACAGGGAGAGAACCTGCTGCATTGACACAGTTCTGTCTCTAGCTGTGAGTGCATGAAGTATTTGTAAGGCATGGGGAGTGCAATACCAGGTTGTTCCCAAACAGGAAAAGCAGGATGCTTCCCACTGCCTCACTCAGCAGTTTGACAGGGTCCATAGTGCTGCACAGCACAGCAGTGAGCTCTGCCATGCTGGGAGCATGTGGAGAGACTGTGCAGACAGAGACTGCTTCCTGCAGGCCTCTAGTAGTGAATAAAGCCATCCTTAAAGAGCACCATTGCCAGGAAGGGTTTTTGTAATTCAGTGATGGCAGCCCTTGAACATCTGCTTTGCTGAGTTCCATTTGGAAAACAGCCAGGAGAAGGTACATACTGCTTCCTGGTTTTTAAGCAGCCACTAGTTTTACCAGGAAAATGGGTTGCATAACATCACTATCTTGTGCATGCCTGCTGGAGGAACTGACGTTGTGTGATTTTAATTAACCAAAGGGGTTAATGAGTAGGACACAGATGTGCCTGTTACAAAACATAGGTAAGGATGCATGTGCTTACCTGGATCAAAACCCAGCAGCAAGGCACACACGCTGAAGACCTGACTGTCAGTGTTGCTTTTGTTTCTATTCTGGGAACTTTCTCTTATTATCCAAGATTGAGACCAAACAACAGTTACAATTTTAGCTCTGTGTTCAATTAGATGTGTGCCCTAGAGAAATAAGATTAGGAACTATAATTAGGATCACTTATTTCTTCCTTTGAATATTGTTTGTTATCAGTGTTACTTCAGTTGTTAGCAATGTTCATAAGGTTCCACAGAGAACTCTCAATAAACATCTCATGTCTAACATGGTCTTCAGTTTCAGACTAAATTGGGCAGTTGATCGAACTGGGAAATGGCAAGAACTAGAGTATCCAAGTCCTGCATATCCAGCCTTTGCTTGTGGGTCTGGCTATGTCATCTCCAAAGACATTGTGCAGTGGCTGGCAAGCAACTCCGAAAGGTTAAAAACATACCAGGTAAAAAAGATTAGTTCTGTTTTTCTGTGTTAAAATGGTCTGCGGAACAGCATGTACTGGATGAGTCGGAAAGAACACTGCTCAAGTGTTATTGTTGGGTTGTCCTGGCTAATGCAGGCTTTTGCCATGTTTTTGGTTGCTGTGCTTAGTGTCTGTTCTAGGTCAAAGCAGAGATGTTTTGGACTGAGAAGCTCTGGAGCTGTAATCTTGTTTTTTGTACTTTGCTTTTTTTAAGAACAGTGAATTATCACAGGAAAGTTGGGAGGAATATTCTAACAGCTTTGCAATAGTTTAGTGTAGGTTTCTGTAGTTAACATTCTTTACTGCTGGTTGATGATGCAATTTATTCCAGGTCACAGTCATGCTTTATGCTTTCTTGGGGCTAATATCTGTATTTTTTATTTTAATGGTCATCTCAGGGTGAAGATGTGAGCATGGGCATCTGGATGGCAGCTGTAGGACCCAAGCGATATCAAGTAAGTCTGCAGGAATTGTCTGATCTTACAGAAAGAGGACATGCCTGCTGTTCCAAGTAGCATAAAAGAGGAGGAATGTTTTTTCTTTAAAAAGAAATTGAAACAACCATTGAGTTAAAATCCAGAGAAAAAAATCTTTCAAAGATGTATTTCAAAGAAAACCCACAAACCACATGTAGACCCTCTCCCTACCCCCAAGTTCTCTGAATAAGGTCTAGGAGATCAGCTGGGGACCTTTGTGTGCAATGTTTGTTGCTAGAAATGATAAACAACTGATCCTTGGAAGTGAAGATTGTTGGAGACTCAATACTTTGTAAGAAAAACGATTGAAATGGTTCTCTCTCTCTTGACAGGATGGTCTCTGGTTGTGTGAGAAGACATGTGAGAGTGGCATGCTGTCTTCCCCTCAGTACTCCCCCCAGGAACTGGGAGAGCTCTGGAGATTAAAGGAACTGTGTGGAGATCCATGTAGATGTGAGGAAAGATGATGGACTTGCCTTGGAAAACAGGGTAGTGTATAATGATCATGGAAAAGTGTATATTTGGATTCATTCCTGGATTAATAAGAAATATTAAGGTACCTTTTAATGTTGGGTTTCAACTAAGGTATGACAATATTTGCACATCCCTTTTGATAATTACAAGTGGACTGATACTATTCATTTTCTATAGTATAGATGTTGATCTGACAAGAACCAAAATGTTCAAGATTAAAAAGAATCCTTTTTATATAAAGTCAAAGACCTACTTGTAATTAATAAATGCACATAAGAATGCCAACCAGCCTGTCTTTTGTAAATCAAAGCACTACTGATTTAACTCAGTATAGGGCCATACTAGGATTCCTTGGAGAGTTGTGCTCAGCACCAGGGCAGCTGGTAAGTCTTGCTGTAGCAGGTTCTGTGCTGTCTGAGGGGTTGCCCTCATCTGTGCAGGGATGAGGACAGCAGTGGGGGCCAGGATTTATGATTAGTTTGTTTATACCACTGTCATTTTAGATAAAAACAAAATCAAAGTTTGCTTATACCAAATCTTCAAGTACTGCAAACTTGGCCTGATTAGGAGGGATTTCTGAGAGCTTACTGCATTACTAGATAGGAATCTGGGGTTACACAAGTGGAAATAAAGATTGAGGAACAGCACACTAAAGATTGTAAAATAAATAGCAATGCCTTGCAGTGTGCTGAGAACTTACTTATACTATGGTATGTTAACACTGTATGATAGAGGAAAGGTCTGTCAGATTTTGACCTTAATCATCTAAGGCTGTGTAGAACTTCTAAAATTACTACTGGGTTTTGTTCAATTTTAAGGTCATTGGATGTAGGTGAAAGCAAAGGGCAAGTAGCCTCCCAGTGCAGCACTAATCTTGTCTTGCAAGCAAAGTGATCACAACTAAACCCTGTACCTGGTTCAGTAAAACAAATTGTCACTGCTGCAGGGGGGAGGCAGTATAAAATCTTGGCAAAAGGGTTACCTTGAGTTTTATTTAATGGAAGCATTTAAGCACTATTTGGTATCTCCTCAGTAAGACAAAAGAGCAGATGTTGTCATGGAGGCTGACGATCAAGTTGAGGAACTGAAAGTACAATTGTATAGCCCTCTGGTGCCACGTGTGAAACTCATATTCACCTGTATGTGTGTTCAGGCACAGACTGTCCATGTGTCTGTCTCTCCTCTGCAGTTCAGCTTTTCCTTCAGTCCAGCAAGAGTCCCTTCTTACCACCGTACTAACACACAGTCTCCACTTTCTATTGAGTAAAACTGCAAAGGCTTTAAGTCATTGTCTAGTTCAACTTCTTTTCCTTCCAGCTAGAATAAGAAAGCAAAAAAAACCTAATCAGACTTCATCTGAAATCCCTTCATGTAAACAAAATACCAGACAGTTGCAATCAGGGAGAATCTATCATATTACAGGAATGAAATTAGGTCCTAAATTATAGCATGAAGACAGCCCTCCTGAAGTGAAATTAATTTCTTTAGATAGTATTTTAGAACATGCTATTGCCCTTCAGCAGCATGAAGTATTCTGTTGTTGAGTACCCATTTTTAACTCACTTTAGAACTTTCGTAGGACAGTTTCAGTTCTGAACCAGGAATTTTAAACAGGCGATACAGCAGTCCTTTGACCTTCTGAATAGTCATAGACTCTGTCAAGGGAAGACAAAGAAAAGTTGTAAGAAAAATGCTGCTGCCATTGAGCTGTAGCAAAGTACCAGTGTTTCACTTTACTTGCTTGTAGCAACAGTGAAAGGCTGTATTGCTGCTTCAGTTCTAACACTGCAATAATGTCTTTGGTACCTGAAACCATATCTGCTATTGTCAAATGGAAAATGGTTTAATCTGTGGTGGATTGGGCAGGATGTGCTACTACAGTTTAGGAGCTTTGATCCCATATACCAAATTAAAATGTTACGGCTTCATACCTTTTTTGAGTTTGTATTTCTACATGCTAAACTAAGTGACCTTTGGGACACACACCAGTCAGGTTCTGACTACTTGCATCTGGCAACTGTTCCTTGCAGTTTTCATTACCAGGAATTGGCTTTCCCAGCACAAGTAAGCAAATGGCACTGTGGAACTAGTGACATTCTTAGGAATGGTATTGCGTTATTAGTCCCAAACAAATTGTCAGCAGAGCTGTTTATATTATGAAGTCAGTTATAGGAAGGGATATTTTTTGTAATGGATCTTGAATGAGTAGATGTAGTTTGTTCCAGAGGCGATACCTGTGTTTGCAATAGATAAACTGAGTATTTTGGTTGAACTTTCACTTCTTTTGAAGCTTTATCTAAAGGCACAGCAATAGCGAGTTATTCCTGTAATACCACACATTGTACTTAGACAAATATTTTTCTATCAAACATTTTTGTAAAAGCTGTATCTATCTGATTTTATGCAACTTGTGATAATAAATGTGATTTTTATTTTAGAATAAAGCGTGAGTATGTCTTTTCTCTCAGACTTCATTCTGACACATCTTTCCAAAACTTCAACTTAATTTAGAATGGTCTTATTCATCCTAGTCTCACTACAGACACCAAGACTTCAAGACAAATTTGATAGAGGTCAGAGCTAGATTTCTAACTTCATGTATTAAACACCAGACCTCAATATCTAGATTTACACACAATGTGGCTGCCTCTTAAGACTTCACATTCTGGTTACTTGGTTAACACACCCACCAGATTTCATCCCTATTAATTGGTCTTTAATTGCCTCAGACACATTAATCATGAAACCAGCTGCAGAGGTCATAAGGCAAGCATCAACTTTCCATCTTCAGTCTGGAATTAAAGTAATAGGAAGGCCAGAAAAAAACGACTTTTTCAAACAATTTCTGCCTTTGTCATTTCTTTATATGACAGAGGAAAAAGCTTCAAGAGGGGACAAAGACAGAGGCAGCTGCCATTCTTTAATACAATTATTTGAGAAGGAGGTACAAAACAGCTGCTTTAACATAAGCCAGGACTTCTTACCTGGGAGCTTTTTCTCTACTGGCTTCTGTTCGGGTTTCTCAGGACACTTAATTGTCAAAGCTTAAGGAAGAAGGGTGAGGCATTAGTAAAAAAACAATAAGCCCCGTTCTGGTAGAAGCATAGTCTTTCTAGTCTGTTTTTATTACAAATTGTTTCCCTTAGCTCAGCCTGGTCTCTTAAAAAATTCGGATGTAGCCTGCATCTGAGCAGTTAAGATAGCATTTAGTCATTATCTGAAAAATAAAGTAACATTTAAAATTTTTTGTATTTTATGTTTATTAAAATAACTAAGTTTTTATTCATCGTTGGTAAATCGTTGTGGAAGTGATTCCCTAATGCTTAAAGATAGGATTTTTTTGTCAAAAGGAGTATTTACCTAAAAATGCTTACATTGTATTTCATTTTTTAAAAATAACCTGCAGTAGAATGGAAATTGCTTATTCAGTTTAAAACAGGCTTTTAGTCCTCTCAAAAGCACCATACAAAGACTTTTCAAGGACATTGTTAGCCTAATTATTTTCCAGAGATTAAAAGACTTATCCTTAAAAAAAGGTTTATATTATGTCTAGCCAACAAGATTCCTTGTTCTATTTAGTCTTCCACCTAAATGCATTAGAATGTAATGCTTTAAAATACTATTTTGCTCAGGGAGTAGAAAGTTTCAGTTCTTCTATCAACTGGGAAGCACAGCTACATAAATTTGCAAGTCCAGGATGTAACCTAGACAAAAATATGTAGACAGCCCCAAATACCAAAGTTACCTATATTTTTCTTTCTTTATCCTAAAGTTAAGAAGTTATAAAAAAGATAATATCAGTAAACAGTGCAGCTGTTGAGATTAAAACCTCAGATATCTTCTGTAAAGAAGCCATTCACACTGTCAGAATGGAGTATCAATCACCTCTAATCTCCATTAAATCTCAATTAAGAAAATAATTTGGCTTGGGTTGAGGTGGGAAATGAGAGAGAGTACACGGAAGCAGGGATCCAGTCAAACTCACTGATACAGTTCAGAAAAGAAGAATTACAAGCTAGAACTTTTGAACATTTTGTTCTCCATGTACACCTAGGAGACACTAAGCTTATAAAATATTCTAAATGCAGAAGGAACAATTATGACCATTTCTGGCCTCTTACTCAGAAGCTGATTTTTCAGAGTCAAAGGCTGTCGTCCCTTCAGTTCTCCTTCTTCAGGTGCTCCATATTCTGTTGGAAGAAAAGTGTATGTAGAACCCTTCAAATATATAAAAAACTCAAGACCTGAGAGCACTGTGGTGTAGGACCACCCAGGAGTTCCCTTGGCACAGATGTGGTAGCTCCTGCACTGCACAGTGCTCCAGACACAAACCTTGTTCAGCTGCTCCAGCATTCAGGACCTGGGGGTCCTGCTTAACATTCCCACTCAAAGAGCTGCATGGTGGAGAGAGCTCCTGCCTGCTCAGCAGTAGAGAGGTGGGGCAGCTGCTCACAGGTGTTGGGATCTCCAAGGCAGGGAGCCCAAATTCCTGAGGCAGTGGTGCCCCAAAGGGTGCAGTGCTGTGCAGCCACCCCACAGCAGCAAAAGCCGGCTGGCACACAGGCCTGCCAGTGGAGGGCCTTTCCTAAGGCTGTAGCAGCATGGGAAAAGCATCAAGGGCAAGAGAAATTAAAGACAGACCAAACCAGTGTTGCCACAATGCCAGAAGTGAGAAAATGCTATTGTACTGTACGTGTACTTACTAAGACAGAGTGCTGGGTATCTGGGATGGGCAGCAAGAAATTCTTCACTTGGTTTGTTTTTCTCTGGGTTCCAATGCCCGCCAGCCTCTAACCAGTCCTTTCCAAATATTTTGCGATAATCAAGCTCTGCTCCTCTTCTTTCAGCAGGAAGGATCTGTACTGACACAGGAATGGCACATAATATAATTATATAACTTTCCAGAGAATAAAATCTAATCAATGTAGATTAGATCAAGACCAAGGCACTGACTCCTTGGTCTTACTTGGTGTTCAGGATGTTTTAAAGCTACCAAGAATCTTGCAGACCACATCTCCCAATACTGACTGATCCACATATTTAGTACATTTTAGAGGCATTAAGAATCTTACAGCCCCTATGTCTGTGTATTGACTGAGCCATAAATGAATATCTAAGCAAAGATTTTGCTGTATATGATGACCCAAGGATGTTTTTTTAGCAATGGATCAGACACTGCTTCAGTTCTCCTTTATGATAAACATTTGCTGAAAGTATGATTTGGTTTAGATAATTGTATTTCCCTATTGCAGAAGGCAAATGTTGGTATTGCTGTCACTGAAACAGATCTGGTAAGTGCTGCTTTTAGTATTTTTTTATTAAGAGTATGGTTTTTGTTAAGAGTCATGCAACTTCAACACAGCTTGAGCACTGGGAAGAAAACACCATTGATCCACCTCGTCCAAGTCCCCACTGAGTTAGCAATGCTCACAAAGAGAGCTCAGTCTTGTAGCCCTACTGACTGCCCCACTGCCAAGGGGATGGACTAGCTGGCACTTCACTCTTCTGCACCCACACAATCAGTAACTTTAAAAGAAACTGAAAACGATTCCTCAGGCAGTCATTCAATGTTTTTGCCAGACTCATGCAATTTGTTGAAATATCACGTACCTCACAGTTGTTCAGAACCTCCAGCTGACTTATCTTGGCAATTATGAGCTGTATCAGGGTCTCTGGGTTCTTCTCTGTGTCCATGAAGGGGTTATTGTTACACTGCAGTGCCCGCAAACTTGGCAGTTTATCAAGCTCATTGATAGATGACCACTGAAATGGAAGGGAAAACTCTTTTTAGGAAACATAAAACATAACTTAATTTCAGAACAATACCTGATAACACTGACTTTTCCTGAACAACAAACATGACTGGAAATACTCTTTTTATCATCAGAACCAAGTACTTGGATCCTGTTCATTTAGCTAAGGAAAGGACTGCACTACATTTAATTAAAAAACAAAACAAAAGAAGGAATTAGTCAGAATTTCAGATCATTAGAATTCTAGGCGAGGAATTATGAGGTAGCAGGGGATGTGTGTAGCTGCCATAACATAAATGTGTTTAACTGCCAGGTTAAGAAATGTTTTTACATTTTTAAATTATGCCTCTGTGTTGATCAAAATCTTCAATAGTTATTTCAGAATCTTATACATACAATCAAAGAAAATTTAAAGCAAACTTCAAGTTACTTTTAAGCAAAGATACATTTACTTACAAAATAAAAAATTGTGAAACGATCACAATCTAACATACCTGTGATATTTTATTGTCGTTTATTGCAAGGCGTTTTAGTGAAGGAAACATTTTAGTCTTGCATCCTAGGAAAAGAGTAACAAGAAAACAGTGAAAACTTTAAAGAAACAGAATTTTAAAACTATAAATAAATTAGTTCTTTTACATACCAAATCCAGCATCAGGAAAATGTATGAAAGATATCCCAGTGTTCCTAAGTATTAGCTGTTCTAATCTGAAATGTAATAGATACAATGATCACTGTATGTGGCACAGGAAGCTCTTTCCAAAGAAATACATCCTAAATTTTTTTTCTTTATTTAATAAAGATCTGCAACTTTTGTCGTGGTGCATCAAATCACTGGCAAATGAAAATCAGCCTCACAGACAGTACCCAGACTTCAGCAGTGTTCAGGGAATAATATTTGCAGCGAGCAAGTGCAACAATTTCAAGCTTTCAGAATGGGCCCTGGATTTAATGTGTGTGATTTTTCAAATATTTTTTTAAAATAGCTTGTGGCTATTGAAAATCATGGCTGCTATTTCAGTGTACAGCAGAAGATGGTAATTCCACAAATTAGCAAAATGTGGTAAATCGCTTTCATTTCATAAGTGTATAATGAAGACCTAATAACAAACAGCTTAAGAATGTGTTATTATACAACAAAAGCAAGATTATATTAAAATAGCTCAACTAAATAATGCAATTACTCTCCTCAAGAGGGCAAAATGCTTCTACTTCAAGATCTCATGAATCATTCATGCAACATCAATACTATCATATTTCAGTCGACAAAGACTATGGAGATGAATATTCAGGACAAAGAATTTCCAGCAAAATTGTTTACAGCTACCTGGGGAGCTGTGCTATTAGATGCAGCTGATTTCCATCCAGTAACTGGTTGTCTGAAAGGTCTAACAACTTCAGGGTCTGCAGAACATTATCAGGCCTGATACATTAGAGGAAAAAAAAAAAACCAAAAACACAAACACAAAACATTTAAAGTTATTGGCCAATGAAAACAGTATTTTCCTAAGTATATAATTGCATGCATGCAGTTGTGCACATTTATAAATGTTTTGTAGTACATCATGTGAAGTTTCCTTCAATTATTTTCCAGTTTTGTCGTGGTAACGTAAATGTTGCAGGAATGTAACTTTATGTACTATGCAACTTCATGGTACATCAGTCACTAACAACTGACTGACATGTTACTCACCTTTCCAAAACTGTAATATTATTAGAAGAAAGGTACAACTCTTCAAGTACTGGCCATCCTTGAGCACAAAGAAGAACCTAAGAGCAAAACTTTATTTAATATAACAAAAGATGGGAAAAAATATTTCAGAAATTATACTTCATGCAAATTTGCTCTGAACGTGCTCAAAACAAGCTGTAGCTCCCAAAACCATAGAAATTATTATTAAGGATTTCCTAGTCTTCCCTTTCTTCCAGATGGCTCTCCTGTGCCTGGATCCACCAGCATAGATGACATCAAAAGGGTTCTGCAGTCACAGGACTTACAGTCCCAGGCTTGAGGCCACCCTGGCAGCTGAAACTGTGTGACCTGGAAACTGAATTAATTTATTCAGTGAGTTGGAGTGACCAGGTTTTCGCTCTGAGGAGGTGAGGAAATGGCTGTAAAACTATATATGTGCAGAAGTTCCAGAATCAGCTAACATATACATCTCATCAGGTCTGACAGAATATTTTTAATATTTTAATTTATCACAGTTTGAAGCCTTCTCTGTCATGGGAGTGTGCCAGCCCATAAACCCACTAAAAGCCAAGAATTACATTAATTCAACACATATCTTGAACTTTTCAAGTTCTCTAAAGAAAATAAATTAATTCCAAAAGGACTACAAATTGAACAAAGATAGTTTTATTTTAGATCTTATGCCCTGAAATTGCATAAAAGATAGTATTTTACTTTACACAAATTTTTTGTTTGAGAACATTTACAGGAGGTAAGCAAACTTTTAAAAATAAACACTTATTACAAAGCGATATAAATTGCTGGCATAAAATAGTTTTGTATGCAATGGTGAAAATGTCCAAAATTGTGCAGTTTTAGCACATGGATTTCCATAAGCATTGTAACTGATTGCTTTTCTACAAATTTGTGCCTGCAAGTGGCAAATTATTCTTTTCACTGAGCTTTTTTTCTAGTATGTATTCTCCAGAGTCAAATTAAGTGTGAGCTCATCCTGCTACTCCTTCTTTGGCTGGGAAATTTACAGGGGCTTTTTCATCCATCTACATTCCTGTTTTAAGGGAATTAGTAGATAATAAATTATTTTTAAGCCCCCATCTCTTTTCAAAATGTGATTGCAACTGACTAAGGTATTCAAAGCTTCTGAAATGCAAGAACACAGACATACAGATGCACAGCACAGTCACTGAAAGCTTGTTTTAACAGGAGGTTACAAAGGCTACAAGCAGTAGAGTTCAGAGATCTGGACAGCCCAACACAGTTGGTTTTGTGCATAGCTGACCACTTCTCCTATAAACATCCCTCTCCTCGGCATCATTCTCTCTGTTAAAGCTGCCCAAATCCATCCAGCTGCATGTCTAGGTAACTGTCTCATAATAAATAACATACCAAGGGTAAACACTGACATCTCAAGAGGCAGACTCTGGTTTGGAGCTCAACTGCTTCACACCCAAAAATATGGAACATCAACCTGCTGCCATATCTCTAACACACAAAGACTTACAAACTCAGATATAACGACATTTCCTGTTCCAAAGCAAGAGCAGGAAACACGAATATTTTATCTCTTAATCTGATAGTGTTTTCCCATGTCAACAAGACAGACCAAAACAGTTATCTATTGGTGATGAAGAAGCATGACAAGAAACCTGCACAGTCAAGAGAAATGAGGTGCATGTTCAGTAACAGAGATTCCCCCACAACAGCCCTGCATTGTGATGGATGGATGGAACAGAAAAACTACACAAAACTGAAGTATCAGAAGACTTTTCAATAGGCTGACCAAATGACTAGAAAACTGACAAATCATAGGTCACAACACAGTTCTAAGAAACTCAGATTTCCAAATTTTCAGCTACTGGTTTAAACAGCTTCCACAGAAACAAAAGTTCACAGATCTGACACAGAATGAGCTCTCAGGAAAGACTGGGGGCTCATTGTGGACAGCTGATGGGGAGGCTGTAACAAATAGCCACAGACGCTCAGAAACAGAAGAATGGGCTTGCAAGAGCTATTGCAAAAGAAATAAAGATGAGAACAATAAACAACTGTGACCAAGTCCATGATGTTCCTGTATTTTTGGTCTGTTTATCCCAGGAAGCAAGCAATATAATTGGGCACAAAGCTGCTAAACAAGAATCAAAACCAAGAAACACAGAATAGCTGTTCTCAGTTACTTTCATATAAAATATTGGGACATCAAATGAAATTATGAGGCAGCAATATCAGAACCCAAAAAAGGTTAAATTGATGTTAAAAGA
The DNA here is from genome assembly GCF_008360975.1 of Lichenostomus cassidix. Taxonomy (NCBI): domain Eukaryota; kingdom Metazoa; phylum Chordata; class Aves; order Passeriformes; family Meliphagidae; genus Lichenostomus; species Lichenostomus cassidix. Next base: position 43,246,415 of record NC_139483.1, on the reverse strand, counting down.
TATGTATAGCAAAATTTTCAAATGGGTTCTTAATACAGTTAGATAAACCATGAAACAAAAAAAATCTACAAATATTAATTAAATAGAGCTATAGAGTCTTGAGCTCACACAATTCCAGATTATTTTCCAAGAAGCTCTTACCATGTGCTTACCCTTTGCCTAGAATTTTTCCCAACTACCTGCTTCTACTTGCTAGTGTCAGAAGCATGATCCTGCACTTCTGTTCTAACCCAGATTTTTCTTTTACCCTGTGTAATAGTAGATTATATTATAAATATAAAATCTTACTTTGAGAACAGAATGACAAATATAACATTATGATTTAAATGCTGAATAAGAAAGAAAAAGTTTTGGAGCCATAAATACAAAATCATTACACTCAAATGATTAATTCAATTTCTAAGTCATTGGCTGTTAACTGTAAGTTATTTTACAGGACATTTTTCTCCCTTGAAGGTTGTATGTTATGTTTTGAACAATCAATCAACAATTATACAGTAATAAGCTCCTTTACTGATATACTAATAATCTCAGAAGTATTTAGATATATGCAAATAATAAACAAGTGAAAGAATTATTTTTGAAAACTGATGCTCAAGGCAGGTGAATGTGGAGCTATGTATTATTGCATAACAGTTAAGCATGTCCCTCTCCTGTGAAAAATACTTCAAAACAAAGGAACAAATTAAAAAAATCGAAGTCTTCTCTTCTGTAACTATTCCAATACTATATATTCTTACATATGACAGCAAGTTGTTTTGAAATGCTGGTCACCATTGAATTGTTTTAATTTTAATTAAAGTATTCCTAGGACTTTTAGACTTTGCTTATATTCCTAATACAATCAGTGTATTTCTGTTTTGAATGGATTATATTCATTATTATTTTCTATTTAAAAGTTGACTTTTCAAGTAATTCCCCTTAGAGCTTAAGCAGTAACATTTTTAAGTGGTTTGTTCACAGACTGCTGATGTCATGTACATTCCTTTATCTTTCCCCTTTGGTTTGGCTGCCCTGGAATACCACTTTCAAGGACAGGCTTATGTCTCCCAACTCACAGTGAAGGAATTGGAACAAATATAAAACAGATTTGGAACCAAAGATGTGTTTATGGTCAATGATAAATCATCAGCTAAAGCAGAGTTTCAAAAACAAATGCAAAAGCTGCATCATTTTAAACTGCTCTGACTAAGCTGCAGTTTAGTTATACTGGAGAAAACTCTAATCTGCCTGCAGCAATGGCCCCAACCAGCCTTTAGGTCACCCCATGGAGGGATGGAGGACAGCTGCTGGCAGGTGCCAGCATTTTAAACATCACAATGCACAGATTTACTCTGATGAGCACTAGATGACATTTAAAGTGTTTGTAGCCACTCAGCTCTTCCATTCCCTTCACCATTCATACTGCAACTGCAATGGAAGATTGTCAGCTATCCTACCATAAATCCCATGGGCAGTTTAGGAGACCAGTGAATGGACACTAAACAAAAACACAGCAGTGACCTTCCTCTAGCCCTGCTGTAAGACCAGAGAATGAACAAGCTTGCTTCTACCCAAGCCCCAGTTTTGGTAAGTGCTCATTTATTGGATAGTGGCTGGCAGCCAAAATCTGAAAAGTCATGAAATTTTACAATGCAGTACTACAAAATCTGACCCTGGGAAATCCAAATAATAGTCTGGAATTTATAAGCAACATGACACTACTGAGATGCACTTCCTAAGCCCCATCTCTGAGAAAAAGCCCACTGCTAAATACAGTTGACAGCAGGACTTCATTCCTAATAAGACATCATACTAGGGGAGAGCCATTTAAATGTTTTATGTGCATGTTTCAGTGCCTGAAACAAGCCAGGGCTTTGTTTATTCTGTGCTCTGTGCTGCCAATAACCAAGCATTGTGTAGTTCAAGAACCATCAGTATGGGCAAAGACACTAACCCAATCTCCTGCTGATGCAAAGTGATGCCAAAACAAGAATTTCTTATAATAAGGAAATATTTTCTTTCCATTTGCATTTGTTCTATTGCATGCATGAAATAGAACAAATAGAAAGTAAAGGTAAATCTTCAACAACTACAAGGAACCAAAAGGTTTTCACTTAGACGAACTTTGGGACACAAAGCTATATTAGACTCCAATTGCTTTATTTTGATTTGGCAATTTACAGAAGCAAATGAAGTAAAATGTCTCTTATTAGACTCCTATGCCAATATTACTTCCTACATTATGTAGGAAACACATTAGTTAATATGTAACTAATACAGTTACCCAACAGCACCTTTTCCAAGGATGATTAGATTTCAGCAGAATAATATGATGCACAAACTTTTATTGTGCTTTCCTTGCCTCAGAAACCTAACAATATTAAATTAAAAAGAATCAGGAAAGGTTATTACCTCTGTCCATGTTATTTGAGTTTGATTAAGTGCCAGAATCTTCAAGTTTGAAAATCCACTGGATATAAAAGTTGATGTAGATGGAAATCTCATTTTGTTTTCACTGCATAAAAAGAATAATTATTTGCATAATGAATAATCACATTTAAGTCACTAGTTTGGAATTACACAGTAAAGAAATAAAAAACTTTACATCCCCAAAAAATTAGAATCATTGCCAAGATGTCACATATTTTTAAATATAATAAAATAGATTTCTAGTTATATTCAAACATACTCTTTCCTAATTTACTCTCCTGCTTCAGGAATGCATATTTATTCAAGAATGCATATTTCATTAATCTGTGGCCTCTTTCCCTTCTGCTAAATTTTGAACATGAAAAGAATGACTTTCATTAATACTAAATGAAACAAAGCCAGAATTTGGGATTAAACTCCTTAATGTTGACTGAAAATAAAGAGCCTATATGACTATCCAGACCCAAGTAAAACAAAAGTATATAAAATCCACTCTGAATAGTTACCCAGGTATCACTAAAAAAAGAAAAAAAAAAGATAAAAATATTCTCAAATCTGCAGTCTTCAAATCAGTTTTCATTACTCACCCCCAAAGAGAAGATTTTATTTCTTTCCTAAGGCCTAATCTACCTGCATATTCTCATAAAAATCTCTCAGTGTAGTTTATAGTTACATACTTATGGGTAAAATTTCCACATAGAGAGCTGGTGGATGGTTAATCACTTTTATTCTTCTTCCAACATTCCATGCACACACAAAAAAACCCAGTAACAGATTTACCTTCTAATCTTCCTTTTTTAAAGCAAACAGAAGGTCAAAACAATAAAAAACTAATTCAGGCGATGCCAGTTTGCAGTCATAAGCATCATATTCCAGCATCAATCCCATTTTCTTTTCCATTTTTTTCACAAATAACTTCTGAAAACCCTTCAGTCTAGAGTACACTTCTCAGCATTGAAAGACTGAAAACATTATTTTGTGTGAATTAAAATAATTCTCTGTATTCTCACGCACATTGATAACAATAAATCATTATATGCTCTAGGCAAAGTTAGATTTACAAGTAGCACCCAGGTTGCAAACAGCTGTTCAGTGCTAAATATTGAAGAAAATTAAATACCTACAACTATTTTAAAAATACACTTTTGTCATATTAATGATAAGAATAAATAAAAAACCTGGTGGTTTAGGCTGCTACCTATTTACAAGCTTTAATCCATTGTGTTATTTCAGACCAGAAAATTACTGTGGCATGTGCCAGTTACACTGTTTAGGTGTGTACTGAAATTTTCTTTCTTTTGAAATGATTTTGTGAATTTTTTTGTTTCAATAGAACTGGAGCTTTATTTGACATCCTCCTTCCTTTTCCAACGTCATCATTGTACAAGGGATTTTCCCCTAGATCTGTCACCATGATCTTACCAGTTTCTAATCAGCATCATTTTAGGACAGAAATAGACTGGGTTTTGGGATAATTAAGGTTTGCTTAAAGCATTATGGATAATTAAGTTTGGATAATTAACTTAATTATGGACAATTAAGTTAACAGTTGGTTAAACAAAAGTGGGCTCCTAAACACAGATTTGCCTGAGCAGTCAGAATATATCAACAATAATAAAAAACAAAGGTAAAGTCTTAAAAGTTTGAAGAAAATGTTACCCAGAACTTAGTTTTACACAGATGCTGAACACTTAGGGTTCTAGTCTTTTCTTGAATACAGATGTCTGAAAAATATAGCCAACACAGCAGTTGAGAACAATATTTAAAACACAAAAGAAAGTATTTAAGAACTTAACTCCCATTAAATGAGTCTTGTTGTATCCAGTTACATTTAGAAAGCTGAACTCTAAGCCTCTTAATCTTTGTCCCTACCCCAAAGGAAGAGAAACCCAAATATGAATAGTAATACCTAACATTAAGTGTTTCCAGATTTTGAACTTGAGAAGCAATAGTTGTTACTGTCTCCCAAGATGATATCAGATTTTTTGATAGGTTTATATGCCTCATATCTGAAATTTCACGTTAAGAAAAAGGAAACTTATCTCAACACTGAACTTCCTTTTTTCAGAAATTATAATTAGGGTTTGGTTTTGAATCAAATAAAGAGAAATAGGTTACACTAAGGGATGCTACTGCTTAGTTACAGCAAATCTTATTTTGATTTGTCATATAGAAATAGCTTATAGTTTAATAAAAGAGCTTAACTATACAAATCCTAAAATGGATTAATTTCTGGACTGACAGGAACTCTTACAAATGAACAAATAATAACTGCTTTGTAATTTTGTAACACTGCCACAACATGCAGTGCATTAAACACATTATTTGTTATATACTGGAAATCTCTGGTGTCTGTAGAACATATCAGTTCTACTTCTATGGCGTTATCTATTCTAGGAAATTAAAAAAAAAAACTCATTGCTGGAACCTTCTGAAACTGCAGTCACAGAAGCAACCTATGACAGTACTTCTATTTTTATCCACAATTTGCATTTCCTCTCAAAAATTGCAGGCATCTGACTTTATAACATTGCATTAAACTTCTAAATATAAACTTCAGTTTTAAGGTTTTTTTTAAATAAAAGGATACAATTATCATGAAGTGAATTGAAGTGAACACTTGGAATGCTAAAGTATGTACTCTATTAGTGGTATCATGCAATATAGCAAATAAAGGATACTGGCACACGTTCTGCTGATTTCTTCTTCCTGACCAGCATGGCTCACTGCACACTCACGCACTGAGATATCCACCAGTTTGTTCAGCTGTCTACATGAGAAAGAACATTCCATTAAGTAATCTCCAAACAGAAATAAGTATGTTATATAAATGCCTGGTTGTTACAACTACATAGCAACTTTCTCATGCATACCTCTCCTTTGGAATTAGCTATGTGCTGATTACTACACTGCAGTGTCATTCACACTTGAGAACAGACACATCTCTATTTTTTGCCTTTACATCACTACTACAAAATTAGTCTGGTTGAACCACAGTTCCCACACCCCCCAAAAAATCCACATCCAACTGAAATAAAGAGTGATAAAACAGATTAAATATAGATGTGCAAATTGGAATTTAATTAGAAGTTCTGAGTTAAAAAGGTTTCTTGCAATACTTTTCGCAAGAGCTCCAGAGTTATTTGGGCATTCTTTGCATCACTTATCAGAAGTATTTTTGACTGCTTAGTGTGTTATGGGAGACAAAGGGAGATCAGTTATGGAATATCAGCTCAGAAGGAGACTGCCACCTACTGAACTAATACATCTCTACTGCTGAAGGCCATTAGAACTGCAAGCTATTACACATCATTAAGTTACTTCCTTTCTTACCCTTCTAGGTACATGAACCTGATGTGAACTGATTGAAACACGTCTTCACTAGCTGTGCAGTGACTTTCTGCCTTTCCTCTCTTAGTTATGAAGTCATTAGTGATATGAATAATTAAAGATTAAAAAGTACTGCACAATATTAAGAAAACATTAAAATACACCTATTTTAAAAAGACTTTGCATGTGTATGATGACTGTCAGTATCATGACAATTCATCTCTTATTCCTCACCAGATATCATCACCTGCTACTTTATGAAACCAGAATGAGGATTGTGAGCACTTAAACAGGACATAATCCCAGGTCCTATTTGTAAAACATGTAAATTATGAAGCCACAATCGGAATATTTCTTGTCTTTTCCACCTTAGTGCAGCCTAGCTTGCTTTTAGATACATAAGACTTTTATTTGTATGGTAGTCACTTTCTTACAGTTGAAATACTGCTTGACTAATCAATCACTAATAATGAATCTTAGATTTTCATATATTTCACTTGCCTTTGCTGTTCTGCAACAGAATCCATGCCAACAAATTCCACAGCCTTCGTTCCAAATATGACTGTATTCCCTGTTCCATACTGAACTTCTTGCTTATCACTCAATCCATACCGATCCTTTACTGCAGTAAGAAAATCTACTCCAAAATTTGCCTTGTTTGGCCTGATGAACGATCCTCCTTTAGGATGCCTAGAACAGAGCAGCCAGGAAAAGTTGAAATATAAAAAGTTATCATAACAATGAATAATTAATTACTATTTAAAAAAAAATGCTGAGAACCAAAGCAGTCAAAAGGCAATTCTACAGGCTAATTGTAAACATCAATATTCCCAGCAAGCCAGGTAAGACTTTCAAAGTATCTTTGATAGTACTTGATATAAGTTCACATTGTGAGATACCATGAGAACTGGAGAACCACCTCTCCAAAATGTACCTACACATCAAAATTACAGTCTCAGTGCCATTATTAAAAATAACTGCTCTGTTATTTCCAAACTCATTATGTAACCAGGTTCTCCAGAAAAAGAAGTTTCTACCTACAGACAGACACAAAGTCACCTAAATCATACAATAAATATGTCCAGAGTCCTACCAAAGCCTAAGGACTACACAATAGTGATTGCTACATTCCACTTGACTTGCATAATCCACTTGTAATTCTAAGACAAAACAACTTTGTCCTTCCATTCACACAAATGACACAACATACAAATTGTAGCACTCAGAACTCTTATACAAACTCAAACTTTCAAAAATCCTGACACCAACTAGGCAACAATTTTGAATATTCAACAGAAATATCCAACTAATCATGTATGGTCAACACAGTCTTATGAAGTTTCTTGGGTTTTTTTGAGCACTGAAAAAACTTTGTTGCATTTTTGCTTCTTGCCATGCAATTGTTTTGACATTTTCTATCAAAGTTAGCAAGGAAACACAGTATCCAGGAAGAAGGAGCAGAGACAAGTTATGGAAATGTATCACAAAGCAGATGAGGATGTGACAGGAGCATCAGCCAGAAAACAGCTGGAAGAAAGTTGGTAGCTATGATTACCTGTCTGCCATCAAGCTGAGAGGAGAACAGGCTTTGGTAGGAAAGTACCCAGGAGGAAGATATCACTTATATAAATAAAACTTCTCAAAACACCATGTAAGTATCAAGTGACTAATTAACAAACCATAATATAAACCAGTGATGCTGCAAAGTTCAAAATTCTCTTAGAGAAAAACCGGTAACTAGAGGCTCTGAATCCTCTGGACCTATTACAAGTACGTGGAATAGCTTGGGCACCATATATTTGCATTTTTGTTAAAAAATCAGTGCTGGAAACTTCCTGCACCAGTTTCATTCATTAACATTTCTACTCTCATATCCTAAAGAAGGACCTGGGTAGAAGCTAGATATTATTTACTTCCAAAATATTTTCAGTCAAGTTTTGTAACGACGAAGTTTAGAGTGCAATGATTACAAAAGAAGGCAAACTCTTAAAGAATGGTTTGTACTTTTCATGTTTATACATGAAATACATTTTTAATATATTGCATTAAAATATTTAATCCAGCATTTTTAATCCAGCAACCTTCTCTTAAGTATTTTCTTCCATTCCTTTGAAATTTTTCATAGCTTGCAAACACTTGACTGATTTAAATCTTGAACTTCCTCAAACATAAAAATGATGTGACTCTTTCTTAATACCTCCTCTTAAAACAGTAAATCACCTTTTCACAACTTGAACTGCAACATCTCTTGCCTGCAAATATATCGCTTCTGCATTTAATTAAGACAAACAGCTTAATAAATGGCAGATACTACAGTATTCTGCTTGGGGCTCTGGAAAAAATCCTTGTACTCCTGTATATCTGTAATTCACACTAGGTCCCGCTGTAAGTTCATTCTGACAACTGTCCAATTTCCTATCACATTGATTCTCCCCATTTTGTCATCATCATCCCTCAGTACTCAATAGTTCTGCTTTCCTCAACCCTCTCACCAGAGCTGATCTAGAACTTCCCATCTGCATCCCTCCACTCATGCCATTTATCCCTGGCATAGCCAAGACCTTTGGGACTCTCCATCATCATATCCATTTCTGCCCCCTCAGGTCACCACTTCTATTGGCATCTCCCTCCTCATTTTCTGTGCAGGAGACAGTTCTATCCTTAGGGGAAAAAAAAAAAAAAGCAGAGGAACCTTGCTACCCTGTGCCTGGTCATTTAAAGCTACAGGAATATTTTAGTGTATTTACCTCTCAAGACCCTTCTTTTCTTTGTCTTGATCTCAAGATCATAGGTTTTTTTCTCTCTTGTTGCTATCACTTCCCATTACTCTGCATGCTATTATATACCTAATGTATATTTAAATCCATTCCACAGCCTAAGCCTCTTTTGCGGTTCCAGTCTATTTCTTTGATCTACTTTTTCAGGAACTGTTACAAAGGACAGGAAAGTAAACTGCAATAAGAACCTATTTTCAAGCAAAATTATTGTATATTCAAGGAGAGAGGTCACTGTAACTTGTTTTCCCTAAAACACACTGCCTGTATTAACTTTCACACTAAGGCATATGAACTGTACAAGTTCTATGTACATATCAAACAAATGATGTACAGCACCTGGATTAATGCAAAATCACACCTATTACCCAGTCTCCACAGCTGGAAACTAAATAGATAAATCCTAATCCAAAGAGACATGCAGCATGCATATCAAGAGATGGAAGAATCTGTGAACTACTGATCAACCTGACTTAACCTGAACACTCAGAAGTCTGAGAACAGGGATTTTGCTCCCATGTGTACAAAATGTCTTGCAGCCAGGACAAAACACTGTGTGGAAATAAAGTGGTAGAAGATACAGCCCAATTTTCTTAAGGAGGAAAAGTGGAATATACCCAAGTGGGGCTCTGGCAACCAGCTGGCTCTAGTTAATACTGGCACTTCCTTCTGACTTTTAGAATAGAGAGATTGACCCCAATCTCAGAAGTCATCTTGTAGGATACTTCCTATTCATGATTCAGTAGCCTGAAGCATACAGCCCACCTGCTGGCATGCCCAGGACACTTCAAAGACATTCATTAAAATTTAGATAGCTATCAGCTTCCACTGAATAAAGAGGAAATTTGGCATCATTCTTTGCTAATGTAAAACAAAGTCTTGGCACTGCTCATCATTACAGGTACATGATGCCTCTTTCTGTGCTAGGGAAATATCACACACACACACACACTTGTCAGTGCCTGAAGAATAATGCAGGAGTACATAAATCACAACAGTTACACACTTGTGCTGTCTCACTGCAGAAGCATCTGAGCCATGAAGAGAAATGTCAGCTTTATCAGCCTAGGCAGTAAACATGGATCAAAGGGCTTCTTTGCCCAGTGCTGTCTGTTTGCAATGATCATCTCCAGGCAATTATCATCATGACTGCAGCAAAAGCACTACAAGGCTCATAAGGTGTCATAAAATGGAGCTGCTTGAATCCATGCATGTCTTTTCTACACAGGCTCTGAACAGATCTCTTCCTTCTAGGGGAAGGTGTTCAACAGACCAAACTTCTGTTGGAAGAATCTACACTCTGCAGTAAAGAAAATCCTTTAGGTTTTACGGATTAAAATAATTTAAGTTCTTAAAATCCTTTAAGAACAGACCATGGCACCAAACAATGCTTACAAATGACACCTAACACTAACCTGCCACGGTGTATCAAATTCCTGATGGAACAGCAGAAGCTTTGCAAATGAGCAAGTACTTCAAGTTCTTGAAAGTTTACCTTAGTTAAACAGACATGAAACTTGACTCTGAGCTTTCACAGGAAAGACTGACAGACATCTGCAGCTTTAGATGCTATCTTAAGGTTCTGCTGGTACACAGGACATGTTGGAGCAGTGGTTAGGGACAACCATTTTGTATCAACGCAGCTCTATTAGCAGCAAAGAGCATAAGTTTCTGATGGACAAAACTTCTTAATTGAAACCTTCTCAGGCTAAAAGGAATCTTAGGAATGCATTCTGCCTTTGCAAAATTGAAATCACTTTTTCTTCATGGACATTAAATTTATATTAATATTTTTCCTGTATTTGAAGAGTTTGTGCTCTGGACAGATATTCCTAGAGGTGAAACTGTCATCCTTGAAGGAAAAATTGCCTAATTTAATATAAACATGGCTGAGGGAGCTGGGGGTGTCTAGCCTGGAGAAAAGAAAGCTAGGGGGGACTTTATCACTCTCTACAACTTCCTGAAAGGAAGGTGTATCCAGGTGGGGGTTGGTCTCTTCTCCCACCTAACAAGTGACAGGATGAGAAGAAATGGTCTCAAGCTGCACCAGGGGAGGTTTAGATGGATATTAGGAAAAATTGCTTCATGGAAAGGGTTGTAAAGAGGAACAGACTGCCCAGGGAAGTGGTGGAGTCATCATTCCTGGAAGTACTCGAAAAACATGTGGTTACAGCCCTTGAGGACATGATTTATTGGTGAACATGGTCGTGGTGCTAAGCTGATGAACTTGATAAAGGGTTTTTCCAAGCTAAACAATTCTTTGATTCTTTTGGGCAGGAACATAAAATTCCAAAACAGTAACATACAATTGGTCACAACAGCTGTCTACACACAGCTTATAAAACTCACTGAAGAAGATAAAACTGATGCCATGGATGACTCAGCATTTCAGGAATACAAGAATACACAAAAGTCCAAGTTCCCACCAGAAGAAAAATTAATACCACAAAGGAGGCAAAAAATGCTACAAAGATCTGGGCAGCAAATGCAATTCTGTCAGGCTGAAAGCATCACAAAAACAAGCTTTTCTGTACTTTCCTCCATTTCTCTGGCCTGCTGTGAAACTCAAACCTGCAAAAAGGGCTTACAGTTCAATACGGTCAATACTTCTACAGGATCTAATGGAATATCAAGATTCCTCTGGAAAGTGATCTGGGAAGAACAAAACATTCTCTAGCAGGGAGAGAACTATGACTCAAAGTACTCTAAATGTGTAACTGAATGTGTGTATTTGCTGCAATAACTGCAGAATGTTACTCCTATCTTGTGATGTAAGCAGAGAAGTATGTCCACCTACTGCTGGAGAACCCACATATCTCCCCCAGCAAAACAGCAGGGATAAAACCAGCTGCTAAATTAGCAGTACTTGTGTAAATGCTCTGTGTGAACAGAATGCCCAAATCTGACTGACAGGAGGGCTAATGAGGAGACAACCCTTCTGCCAGATTAATAGGGGCATGGGGGGATGTGCCACTTGACAGGAACCATAAAAGAAGCCTGAATATCTGTAACTGTAGGGAGGAAGAAGAGGGTACCAGAGCAGCAGTCAAGACCTGGTTTGATGCTGTCAAAAGTCACCACAGCAGCAGCAGCAGCACATCTGTGCCTGTGCCAGACAGAGCTGCCTCCTGCTCAGGTGCCAGGGTGAGCTTGGGCCCAGCAAGGACAGACATGGTGAGGAGCACCAAGTGTCCCACAGCTCAGCGTGCTTGTGTGGCCTCAGCAGTGCTCTCTGCCAGCAGGTGCACTGATAGACTGCAGGAAGCAGCACAAGCACACACAGGCTGGAGCACCCACATATCCCACAGGAATTGTGTGGCTAAGGCACTGGCATTCCCAGGGGAGGAATGCGTGCTTGTAACCCACATCTCCCAGCAGAGCACATTCATAGAGCTGTGTGAATGGGTCTGTGAAATAGGCAAGAACCTATTTGAAAGCATACTCATGTTTCAAAAGCTGTATACATATTTTTACAGTGTTTAAAGGCTTGATTGGTCCTCATTTCTCTTGAAGGACTGTAGAACATAATTTAATTACATTATATACTACTGCAACTGACAGCTAAAATAGTAGCTTCCTCAGTTATTAAGAAATGAGATCCTATTATCAAGGAAAAAAACCCACAAAACCACCACTAGATTGTGCATTGCCATTTCTAGCCAAAACAGGGTTGATGAGCATGCTCATGATGTCAGCATATTTTGAAGTATGGCTGTTTTGTTCTTTTGGTACTCATATTCTTAAGAAGGTCAATTATCACCACACAATATATGACCCAGATAAATGTACCGCCACGAAACATAAAAGTTTAGGTCATATTTTCAAAAAGCTTACTATAAAGAACACATATAGCTGTAAGCAGACCTGATGTCTCAATTAAGGACTAAAAATGATTCTGTGGTAATAAGAATTTCAAATTCAGTTTTATTTTCCTCTTATGATCTTTTTTTCAGTTTTATTTTCCTCTCATGATACTTTTTTCAAATGCCACTCTGAAGGATGTACTTTATTTAAGCAATTATTTTCAAACCTGCATTAAAAAGAAATTCAAAATGTCCTTTCACTACATTTGTTTACAGTACAAGCTACTCAATCAGCTGCTTCAGCTTATCAGGATTTAAGGAGGGAGCAAAGCAGGCTTGTAGGCAAAGGATACTCTTGATAAGGTGTAAGGGGGGAAAATAGGAATTTAATTTTTTTTAATATATATGTATACGTCTACAAAGAGAAATTATTCCCCCCCTAAACAGTAGTAGTAAAGAGCTGACATTTCAAGTTGTGGGAAGATTTTGTTGGGTTTTGGTTTTTTAGCATTCTTTTAGCGTTATTTTAGAATTATTTTTAGCTAAAATAAGGTAACTATTTTTTACTTTAGATTGCCCACAGCTTCACAGTCAATACAAAACCTACAAACATGTCTGCTCACAGGAAGTTATGCCTTTGTGTCATGGGGGGCTGCTAGAGCTACTATGTATTCTCTTAGGACTCCAGAAGGACTTTTTCTGATTGGAAAAAAGCAGAGTACAAAGGAGAGGTATTGTAAGAAACCCATGTTTAAAGACCATGACATTTACATTTGTTATGGGTATTGAGTTTCACTAAAAACATTGATTCTAACATTAAGAATTGAGATTATTATCTGAGATCTCATCTCCTGGAAGCACACTAATGGCTGCTAAAAAACCAGGAGTCTATACACATGCAAATAAATATCATACACACACAAATGTAAAGCAGTCAGATTTCTGAAAAACATTCATAAAATGTTCAATTGCTTTTTCTGTCCTGAGCAAGATTTGGAATGGCCAGCTAATTATTCCTATTTTTTCTCTTACAGCAGAACATAGCTAGCTTCAACTTGGAAACTGCTTCAATTAAATTCAAAGCTGTTAGGAAGCAACTTCCGCAAATACGTTAATTTACAAGACAAGGTTACTCTAAACCCATAATTTCCAATTCTTTAGCTGAAAAAAAAATCCAGCAATGTTGAATTTTTTTCTTGTATTCAGTGTGTTTATCCTCCTCAAGCCTCGTTCTATTATTATTAGATACAAGGGAAAAAATATTCAGTCCTCACAGCTGGGTGTTTCCTTCTTTATTTATTTTTCTAAAGAATAGATTTTGTTCTCTCGTCTTTCACCACTTCAGTGCTCAGGAACTTACTGAGCTAGCAGCCTGTAGTATTTAGCAGCTACTGATGGCTTTCTTATATGAATTCATCCAGCTACTATTTATCTCACAAACTTTTAGCTATTGCAGTGCCTCCTGACAAAGGAACCAACAACTTGCTACAGTTAATATCAACCCTAGACTCCTGTATTCTGCAATTTCAAACATGTTAAGTGCTCGAATCTTTACATCTAAAAGTAATGCATGCATATACTTAAAAACCCCACCCAGCTGCACTTTGTTTGTGCAGAAATGAACATATTTAATGACTCCTTAGTGATACAAATATAACCCAAATCATTAACAGGAACTTGGCATTTTTCCATAACAAGATACATGCAAGTCACCTTAAGTCCAAATCTAAACTGTATTTGAGACAGTTAATATGGACTGATACTTCACTTCAGAATCACCTAATGAAGGTCAGTAGGAAATATTGACTTCCTAACTAAAGTAGAAGGTCTAAAACCTACTAACAATAATATTAATAACATCCAAAAGTACCATTTTATGACACATCTCTGGAAACAAGACTTGTATTTTCTAAGTATTTACTATATTCTAATACCTGTAACTGGATTAATAACAATGCAAGAGCCTCTACGGATTAACTAGCCACAGCCCTCAGAATTATGATCCTTTTAATACTGGCCAGCTGATAACAGACAGGTTTACCCTAAAAATTGCCAAAGAGCCTTTTCCCATGACCATTTCACCACCACACATGACATGACAAGGCTGTGAATCAACTCACCTGCACTTAAAATACTGTGTTCCTTCATAGCTGCCATCATGCTTTCCTCTCTGAGGATCATCCCATTCCACGCCCAGCCAAGTTCCTGAAAAAAAGGGTAGATATGTTTTCAAATTTATGGCATCATATCCATTGAAATCATGGTTGGAAGGAACCTCTGAAGCTCAGCTAGCCTAACCTCCTCTCTCAAAGCAGATTATCACCAGCACTAACACAAGTCAGTCATGTAAATTGTTACCTAACCAGATCTTGAAAATTTCCAAGGAGAGAGATTCCAACACATCTGGCAAGCATATTCCAGTGCTGCATTACTTCTGAAATGGAGAAGTTTCTTCTGCTGTGGCCATTGTCCTTTCTTATATAATCTAGTACTAGTAAGAAGAATTATGCTGTGCCATCTTTTAATTCTCTGTCAAACAGCTGCAGGAAGCCATGTCACTTCTCTTCACCACATTAACCAAGCCCAAATCCCTCAACCTCTTCACAACATGTGTATGGTTTGTGCCCTTAATCACCCTGGCAGTCCTCCAAGACTTCTGAAGAGAGATCTTTGAGATCCTCTCGAATTTATCTGCATCCCTCTTGAACTGGAGTGGTCCCACACCAGATACATTACTCCAAGTGTAACCTTGTCAAGAACCTCTGCCCCCAGAGAGCGATAACAGCTGCCTTTAACTTGCAGGATGTGTTCAGCACTTCCCTCTAAGGTAACCTAGTACAATATGTATCTTTGCTTGTTACAAGGGATCACTGTTGGCTCACATCCATGACAGTATCCAGTTTAACCCCCAAGCCCTTTACAACAGACTCTGTGAGCTGCTAGTACTTCCTAGTCCATATTACATGAGGAAATTTATCCTTCTTGAATCTCTTGGGCTCAACCCAAAAGTTCATGAAGCTTGATCTGGATTGCAATTCTAACTTGTATCACAGAAGCCATTTGAGGGTGACCACTGTTCATCACCCAAGTCCCTGATGAATATGTGAAACAACACAGACTGCAGCATTTACTTTTGTAGTACTCACTCATTACCTGATATCAAGTGATTAATTACTTTTCCACTTGACAACTTTCAACTACTTAACAGTCCATTCATCTACCTGGCATTTCTTCAGCTTCCAAATAAGATTCTTTATGGAGACACTGTTAAAAGACTTATTACAGTCAAGGAATATTACCTCCCTTACTCCCTCTTTGCTCACATTCACAGTCATCGTATTACATATCATCATAGAAGGTAATTACATTTGCCAAGCACAACTCGTTCTTCTTTACGAGAATCAAATATTCCCAACTACCATCCTGTCTTTCATAGGCTTGGAAATGGATTCCAAGGAAACATGCTACATGATCTTTCCAGAAACTGAAGTGAGGCCAACAAGTCTGCAGTTCCTGGTCATCCTTCTTGCCTCTTCTAGAACGGTATGCAAGGCTAGTCTTCTTCCAAGAATCAGCAGTCTCCCCACAAATTTGAATATGTATGGTGGGTTGATCCAGGCTAGATACCAGATGCCCATCCAAAGCCACTCTGTCACTCCCCTCCTCAACTGGACAGAGAAGAGAGAATATAACAAAAGGCTCATGAGCTAAGGACAGGAAGAGATCTCTCACTGATTACTGTAATGGACGAAACAGACTTCACTTGAGGAAAGTACCTGAATTTATTACCAATCAAAATCAAAGTAGAATGATGAGAGTAAAACAAATCTTAAAAATATCTGCACCCCAGCCCTCACTCCTTCCTGGGCTCTATCTCCTCCCCACCAGTAGTGCAGGGGTATGGAGAATGGGGTTACAGGCAGTTCATCACACCTAATTTCTGCTGCTTCCTCCTCAAAGGGAGAAGTCCCTCCCCTACTCCAGTGCAGGGTTCCTCCCATGGAAGACAGTCCTCCATGAACTTGTCCAGTGTAAGTCCTCCCTGTGGGCTACAGTATACTTCCTTTGGAACTGCTCCAGTGTGGAACCCTTTTTTCAGGGGATGTAGTCCTTCAGGACAATGCTACTCCAGCATGGGTCTCCCACAGGGTCACAAGTCCTAGGAAGAAACCTGCTACAGCAGAGTTCTTCTCTCTGTAGGTCCACAGGTCTGCCAGGAACATGCTCTGATGTGGGCTTCCAATAGCCACCACTTTCTTTCAGGCATCCACCTCTGTGTGTCTCCTCCATGGGCTGCAGGCGGATCTCTGCACTCCTGTTGACCCCCATGGTCTGCCAGGGGAACAGCCTCAGTAGGTCTGCAGGGGAATCTCTGCTCTGGCAGAGGTATGGAGCACCTCCTTCCCCTCCTTCTTCGTGGACCTTGGTGTCTGCAGGGCTGTTCCTCTCACATAATCTCACTCAGCTCTTCTCTGACCACAATTACTTGGTGCAATGAGTTTGTTTTCCTTCCCATCCTTAAAGATGGTGTCACCAAGGTACTCCTACCATTGCTGATGGGTTCAGCCTTCACCATCGGCAGGTCCATCCTGGAGCTGGCTAGCATCAGTTCTGTCGGACACGGAGAAAGCTTCTGGCAGCTTCTCACAGATGCCACCCCTGTAGCCCCTGCCACTGTCAGACCCTTGTCATGCAAACCCAATAAGTTATCACAGGAGCAGCTTGTCTGGTGATTTGCTGCTGCTTCCTTCCCCAGTTACACCAGCACAGAGATCAGGGAACAGACTGTGAAGTACTTCTTACACTCCTTTGGACAACTCTGACTTCTTAAAAAAACCCCAAACACCCAATAACTCACACAGATTAGAAGCTGCCGTATTTACACCAGAACAATGAGGGAAAATAAATTTGTAAATTACCTCGCTCTATTTGACAATGTTGGGGTTTTTAATTAAGAAGAACATGAACAGAACCTCGAGAACAACCATTACACGGGAAGATTATTGCTTTTGTGCCACTCACCTGCTGTAGTAGACACGCTGCCCACGTAGCGCACAGTCCCATAGTCGGTGCCACACGAGACCCGCCGGCCCACAGCATCGGGAGGCACCTCGGCAGCCATCCCGGGACAGCAGGAGTGCGGGCTGCTCCCGGAGCTGCAGGGACAGGAGAAACGCCCTGAACACACGCGCAAGCCGCTGCTCTCACAACGCCCCTACCCTGAGCTGCTCTTTTGCCGCCCGGCTGCGCGCCGGACTCCCTCCCGGCGCTACCCGCCGCCGCTCCCACGTCCCGTCCCGTCCCGTCCCGTCCCGTCCCGTCCCCGCTCCCGCAGCAGCCTCTTTCGGCCCCCCACGCGCGGGGCCACGGGCGCGGGTCACCTGCCTGGCGGGGGATTCGCCGCTGCCCCACTTCCGCCCTGCGCCGCCCGGCACCCGCCGCCACGCCCCGCCTGCGCTCTCGGCGCGCTCCTATTGGCCAAGAGCACCCCGGGCCGCCGTGCCCTGGCTCGCTATTGGCCCATTCCCGCCTCTTACCCTGCTCATCTCGCCGCCGTAGAGCTCTCTGGGTAATGCAGTTCATTGAGGCGGCCCCGCCGCGCCGGCTTGCCGGCCCTGGACTACAGCTCCCAGAAGGGCGCGGGGCGAGCAGCAGGCGCTCTGATGAGGCGGGCCGGGCGCTCGGCGCTGTGCCGGCAGGGGAGGCGGCGGGAGGCCGCTCGGCAGCGTGCCGGGCTGTCCCGCCCGTCCCCGAGAACAGCGCTCCCTGGAGTCGCCGCAGACTTGCGGGAGGCTGTCAGCAGGGAGGGAGGATCCCCCGGGTAAGAGCTGCCGTGTTATACAGCAGAGCGCGGGGGGCAAAGCCCTGCGGCAGCGGTGAGCCGACACCGAGCACGAGATGGTGCCGGGTCCGGAGCTCAGGCTGGGGCTCTGCTGGGAGCAGCGGCTGGGCAGAGCGAGCGGGACTCGCCCAGCAGAGAGCTCCCCCGGAGCACCCCTGGCGCAGGGGAACTCCCAAGCAGGTGTATTCCCCTGTGCCCTGCTACCTTTGTTACTGCTTTTATTTCTGCATTCGGGAAAAATATCCCCAAAGGGGAGCCAGAGAAGAGCTGTAATAATTAGAGAACACAACTTAGAAAATCGAAGTGTCCACTGTGCCTAGATTAATAGCAAAAAATGAAAGACCTGACTGTTCTAGTACCGGTGGGCGAGGAACAGAAATTTAGTAAGAGCTCCTCAGTTCGACAGAGATAGATGTGGCAAGATCTAATAGCTGTGGTTATAAAAATCAAAGTATTCTAGTTGATGTTTTTCACATTTGTTCATCTCTTGTGTTTCATAGTTCAATGTCTCATAACAGCTTAATTCAAACAGCATCATCTGAATTTTGGGACCACAAAGACTGGAACAATCATGACTAATCAATTAGCTCTTCCAGTCCTATGCCTCTGCTTCTATTATGTTAAAACTGTCTCTTCTTTTGGAAGGCAGCATATTAGTACTCTTTAAGTCTGTGATCCTGACTACAGAAATCAAGTATGGGTATGTGGTAACACTAGTACATTCCAATCAAAATAGTCTGGATAAGATGTATATTCTGTAGCATGCTGATGGCTTGCATCTTCAGGTAACAGGCTTCAAGGGTGTGCTTTATGTCTCACATAAAGCAGCTGCTCCCCAAAGGGACAACCCAGCAAAAAAGCTCTGTGCCTTTATCTCATAGTCCTCCTTTGCCATAAGTAATGTGTTATTTCAGGCCAACTAATAGCATTGGGGAAAAAAGATAGCGTGGTCCTTCCACATGTTCGGTGGTGGTGCTGTCTGATCTGGGCTCCTAAGCCCACTCATCTCCCACAGAGGGCACTCTTGGAACGATCTGTTCCAGTTTCAAACAATGCTGAAGCTAACAGCAGTAAGCCCTCTTGCTCTCCCTTTCTGACTCCTCCACTGTTCCCCAAGGTCAAAGCTGAGAGCATGCTCCACTTTGTACACTGCCTGTCAGGGAAGGCTCTGGAAACAAGAAAATACTTTTTGTTACCTTTCCGACCCCAGCTGCCCAGGTTTTGTCCCACAGTTTGACAGGTAACCCAGCCATTCTCAGAATCTACATGCATGTTGTCAAATTTATGTATTTAGCATTTCTAAAATTATGAGAATAGCATAACTTACTGTTTATTCTTTCTATTTCTTTGCACTTCTTGTTTTAGTGTAGTAATCAACAAATAGCCACTGTTCAGGTTGTGACAAGGAAAAGGAGAGTCCCAATGCCAGGGAAACAACTAGACCAATTTAACATTTTCAGCTCATTACCTTGGGTTACAACTTCAGCACTTAATAAAAACTTGAGTAAAAATGGATTTAGCTTCTGAATTTACTGCACATTCATGTTGGCTGGTGTACAAGATAAGAGATTAGGCCTATAGCACAGTTCTTACAGTTCTGTGAATAGCAATGGCAATTCTTCTGTATGGCTTTTACTTTGACCTGTACACTTCATCCCATCCCCGAAAAGAAAGCAGTTAGGTACAGGTTCTTCAGTTAAACCATAGAAAAACTGTTGGAGTAAGTTCTATGCTTCATGTACTAACTCTGCAATTACAGGAAATTCTATTTTTAAAAAACTTTAGGTTTTTTTTCCTTGCAAACCTTTTTTTTACCCTCCCATCTGTTCACACAGCCTTGGTGTCAGTCTGGTTTTAATAACTTCAGTCAGTGAAAGGTTATGCCTCCCTCAGCCAACAGAATTTCTCTGCAGAGCAACATAGATTGCAAGAGAACAGGACTGGTTTTATGTATTTCAAAATACATTTTAAAAAGTATGCATTTATCATTTTAGAGACTTCAGTAATTACTGATTAAGTAACTTGCACTATATGCTGTAGAAAGAGCAGCTGCTTAACTGTCAGCATGTAATTCATACACCACTCAGTATTTTCCTGGAGTTCAAAAGGAGAAAATTATCTATGATTTCCCTTCACCTCAGGGTTGGTCTTCTATACAAATTCATGTCAGGTTTTGTAGTGTTTTCCCTGGAAGTGTCATATTAGGCCTTGGTGTATCTCCTATGGTTCTCTATGCTGTAGTAAATAGAGATAAGTAACTTATCTATATATCTCTATATGTAAGTTAACTGAGAACTTACTTGTTCCACAGGGTACAGAGGTGAGGAACACTATCAGGGTTACAGTGGTTTAACCTGCACCTTTATTAGAACTTTTGCAGATAACATGCTTGATTTGAAGTGAATTAATTAATCATGGATTATTCCTAGCCTCACAAGGTGCCACTGAAGTAATTTTAAAATAATGCTGCAGAAAAGGTGAACATTGATGCTCAGCTATGATAAAAGTTATTCAGGAAGGATGTTAATGCAAGGTAACAATCAGCTCAAATAGGCACACGGCAGATTATGTTTCCCTGACTTCAAAAACAGAAAAATCATTAAGAGAAAGAAAAATACAGTAATGAAACAATGTACTGTTTTATCTGTACCTTTAATCAAAATCTTTAGCTGATATATGCAAGTTACATAAATAATGATCAGAATAAATAATTTTTAACTTAAGTATCTCTCATAGTCTATTTGGAAAACAAGAAGGGGAAAGCCCAGACAAACTAACCACACATTTTACCTTTTCCTAACAAAGTCAAGTAAATTCTGTAAAACAAGGTGAAGTTACATGAGGCAGCCTCAGGAGGCAAAAATGAGTTTTCTTATTCTCTCAAATCCTTTCCCTGCCCTTTGTTCATCTGCCAGCTCTGACATTCATCAGGCTCTTGCTGAGTGGGATAATTCATTAACCCGGACAAAAATTAACTTCTCTCCCTCAGGGCTAGTGAGTTAAGTTCATTCATAAAAAGACCTAACAGGCATTACCACCAAAGCAAAATGGGTCTTGAAAGCAAACAGGTAGGACAAGGAAAGGAGCTCAAGCTACATGAGACAAACATAATTTATGGTAATATAAAATGCTCCAGGCTTTAGCTTCCTGAAAAAAAAAAGTTTCAGGCATTTCAAGACTGCAGAAAATCTTGGATTACTTTTGTGAAGGCATATGATGAGCCAAGATTCAACATTTCAAAAGTAGACCCAGACTATTTTGTTTGTCTAGGATCAAAAATGAGTTTGATGGTATTATTTGTGCTGTGGTATTAACAGCAGAATAGAAATATAACTGAAAGAAGAATTACAGTGAAAGTACTGAGCAAATAACACAAAGAACATGGTAAACACCAAACCTGAAATGTAAAATGATTAAGACAGGACAAAGAAGAGCAACAGATGCCCATATGGCTCTTGCACATGAATAAAAGCCTGGCTCAATTCAGTGATACAAACCAGTTTTACATGAGAAATGCAAACCCCCTCACAAACCTCACAAATCCCATGTTTTTATACCTTGCTAGCATTTTAACAATAACTGAGAAAAGCAGTCATTAATATAGGAAATTTCCAAACCACATGCAGCCAGATTAGCAAAGTTAACAAAAGAGCAGAAGTGTAAAGAAATGACAAGAGTTTCCCATTTTTAGGTTGTTTGTATCTACAACTGGCTGATACTTAGAAAATTGCTCTTAGTGGGCACCTGAAGAGCCTGAGTTCAAAGGGAGAGCAGACACCTATCTCCTCAGGAAGGTCTTGAAATTTTCATCATAATTGATGGGGCTAACATCAGCCTTTGTTAAAGCAAAGACATATGTCCCATCCAATGGTTGTCTAGCCTAAGACAGGTGACAATATTCATTTACATCCAAGCAAGCACACAATCTGAAAACAGACTGAGGTAGGGGGAAATGCTCCAGACTGACGAGTATTTGCATTTCTCTTAATGTGGACTGAAAGAACTAAACCCCTGAGACATGCAATTATAACCTGATCAAAGTAGAACTTGCTGGCAATGGTAGGAAGATAAGGGGAACAATTCTGGCTCAAAGGGACTGACATTGAAACCAGCATCCCCTTTTTTTCCTCCATGGGTATCTCCACTTGTAACTCAGATTTCCATTCTACAACAGTGCCTATCTTATGAAGATCAGGAAAAATCCCTACTTCCTGTGTTGTGGGATGCACAGCAACAGCGAGGGGCACTTAGACAACTAAACTAATTCTGCAGCCACAAGAACTCCCATGCTGCTTTAAAGAAAGGTTTTTCCTAACATTGTTTAACCTCAGGAGCCTGTACCAGTGAGAACATTGGAGAATATTGATGAGAATGCACATTCATTTTATGGCACAAAATATAAATCTACCTTGACTAAGGGACATCGGTACTACTGACATTTAGTACTTAAAGATGCTCCACCAGCTTAACAGATGAAGGAGAATTATCCCAGCCTCTTCCAGCTCCTGAACACATTAAGAAAAGCTCTCACAGTCCTGTTTATCCTAACCAAAGTGAAGAGCAACAATGCTCTGCTTCTGGGTCTTTTCAGATGTACCTTCAGAGTATACTTTGAATACTGGTATCAAAAGCCTCGAAGACAGAAAAGTAAGACAGAGCTGTACGGTTTCTTGTACCCTGGGAAAAGAGAGCTGGACCAACTTTTCCCTTCTTACCCATTTGTGGTTTAAATGGCCTTCAGCTGGAAAATATCCATGTACCTACTCCTAAATTAATGAAGGCACATTCTACAAGATATGGAATTAGAATAAATACTGAGGTGAATTGCCAGAATGAAACAAAGGAGTGATGACGTAGCAGAATTCTCAGATGGTAGAAAAGCTTTATACAAAAAGTAAGAAAAGCTACCTCATTATGAAAGTTTGATTACACAAAACTGTTTACAGCCAGCCACTGAACAGAAATGAAATGGCACTAAGTGCACTTTGCATTGTGTTGCAGTTACAATATCCTAACAAGCACAAGGATACATTTCACAGTATGACTAGGAGATTCTCCTGACAACAATAATCTTTTCAGTGCTTTCCCCTATTCAGCATTGACTGCAACAGTGCTTAGAAACTCCCAAGACATGGCACAAAATAAATATAATTTGCTGCAGACAGTATTTTCACATAACATATTAAAAATTTACAGGCTTGCAAGTTATGAAAAAGGAATTACAATTCTCTTTCATTAACATTAAAGACCCCTTTCACCAACTTTAAGCTATTCAGTCCTGGCAACCAGGTCATTCAGTGAAAAGCCTATTATTCCATACCTAATCAGACAAAGATTTCTTCTCAGCATGCAGATAAAAGGGATAGGCTATCATCCATAACTACATAATACTTCTGACTGAAAGCAGTCATCCTCAATTTTGTCATGTTTGATCACCTTCAGAAGGATATTAAGGCTGCCCAGGGAGGACATTACTGCAACCTTCTTCAGTTAGTTTTCTCAGTGGGTTGAGAGCATAGCCCTCCCTGTTTTCCAGGTACAGTACATGAACAAACACCTGCATAAAACTATCCTTCAGCCATCAGAAGCCAAGTACCTCTGTCCATTTTGGAGTATACTTGAGCTAACACCACAGCTTATAGCACCAGTCCTACCTTTGATCCAAACCATTACCTTGCTACCTTAAAGCAAAGCTTAATATAGCTGTGAATACTAAGGGAACTGAATCTGATGAAAGCCAGCCCAGCCAAGAAAAAACCAAACATATCTCCTTACATTTTATTAACCTTTTTCTTTCTATATACTTATGTGTATATATATTTATACTTATATATATATATATATATGAGCAGAGAACTTTAGTTAGTTATCAACCCCACCCCTAAATCTTGCTCTCAGTAACAGCTCTATTTTGGTATGTCTATAATTTTAAAGCTCTACTTAACCAATTAACAAAACTGAAGTGGTATTGTAGCTTGTAAAACAAGATACTGTACTTTGTTTTAACAAAAAATTACAGCTCTTGTCTCTTTGGAGAGGTCTATAACATGCCTCCAGACAGCAATTCAGAACAGGAATGAAGTATGAATTATGAATAAAGTCTTGGAGAAGCCCCTCAATTATAAACAGAGATTAAAGAGACCTGCACCAATTATGGTGTCCTAAAGTTACCTGGTGTGAATCCCTTTCCATTTCTAACAGCAGCTCATTATGTTGCTATTTACAGGTACATATATGAGCTCTAATGCATAGATTTAAGTTTCTGGCTACAGAATGTTTTACAATTTCAAAATCTAATACCAGGTGAGCAAAATTACTCACTACAGAGCTGGAATCAGCAGCAAATTCATGCTTTGCTTTTTGAAATCTTTTCTGTAAGGTACTTGAAAATCTTTACAGTCACAACTTCAGACGAAGCATGTCTTATTTGCATATGAAATACTATCTTTCATAATTCACATTCCCCTGAAAATATCCTCAGAAGATGAATAGGATATTCATTCTAGAACATAGTAAACCAATCCACCTGATCTTCACAAGTCAAACTTTGAAATATCACACAACAATTTTATGTGCATTGTGGTTGCAAGTATAGTTTTTTGTTTTTTAACACAAATTTTGGTTTACAAGAGTATTGTTTAAAATGCACAATACTATGTCAACCTGATTTAATTTAACACAATTTCAACCAGAAACCTATTACAGCCTGGTTAGGGGCACAAGAGTTTTAGGTATGAAATAATGGCTATGATTGTGTAAAGATTATTACACTTAAGATTCAAAACTTGTTTCAGTTCCAGTACATCTGCTTTAACAAAACCAACTGTAAGCAGTTACAGTTAAGACTTTAGAGATAATAGGGTATGTATTCCAAAATTCAATGACAAGTTATTTTTAACAGTAATTTCTGAAACATGGCTACAAGAGACAGTTTTACGTAAGACTGATAATCACACCTCTCTGTCTGGTTATATGCCCATTTTAAAAAAGAGTTTTAATCCACACCCAGAAGTTAATTTTTTAACTTTCAGTTTCTTTGAACATTTTGCTCAGCTGTTGAACTAGTGCTACAAGCTCAGGGTTTCCCCCAAGTGATTCAATTTGTTTATAGGCTTCAGACTCAAGCTCTTTTAGTGTATTCCGAGTGTACTCAAAGGAACCAACATTTTCAAGGTAATGTACACAGTACTTTTTTATATCTATGTTCTCCGTCCTTTGACGTAAAATGTTTTGCACCTGAGTACTTTCAGGTCTCGACCAAATTGCATGAATGGTTGGGAATGAGAACTTGCCCTCAGTTAAGTCTTCACAAAAACTCTTGTTCTCACTATATTCTTTGGAGTGCAAGTTGGCATAGTCATCTCTTATTTGAAAGAACAGACCAAGTGTGTTAAGAAGCGGCTTTAAGTCTTTTTCATAATTTGAGAAGAGCTGCATGAGGCCTACAGCTAAGCCAAAGAGACCACCTGTCTTTTGCAGAACCATAGCTTTATATTCAGCCTCCGTAGGACAGGTGTAAGTATCCCTCCAGTAAATATCCAAGCCTTGACCTTTATGGAGTTCCAGAAGTTGACGGGTAAAAACTTTAACAGCATCTGGATGATCAAGGGTTAAAACCTTCTCTAAGCCAAGAAAATAAACATAATTAGCACAGTTGATTACAGATGGAATTCCATAGATGCTGTGTGCCACTGGAAAGCCCCGTCGTAGTTTTGAGTTATCTTCAATATCATCCACAAGTAGGCTTGCGTTGTGCAACATCTCCGTCACTTCAATGATAACCTATCATGAGAAGAGAAAATTATTAAGTCTGTCACTCTAATTTAACTGTGAGTTTTGCAAAACTATATTTAAAATGGATAATGTTTTAAAGAAGTATATTCTCTATCACTGAGGTGCCTCTTTAGAACACTTGCTCTTGCTGATAGCATAGATTTATGGTTCTCTTCATCATCAGTTTGCTCTAAGTCCTGGATCATACAGTCTTCTGTGTAATGTTTTCAGATTCAAAGTTAACTTACTCCCTGAAGTGCTTCCACTTGCATGCTCCTCTTCACTGTTGCTACAGTTCTAAAACATGCCATTGTCTAGGAGTCATGCAGTAACTGTTATTAGAAACATGACTAGGGGAAAAGAAAATAAACACAGTGTTTTGAAATGTTTAGATTCACTAACCTGAAATCTCCCAAAGTCAGTTCTTGAGAGTGTCAGGTATCATCCATTATCACATTTATCTTGTGAGCCTTGTTTTGATAAGCAGAGAGAGAGTTCATCTTTCTTTTCCCACACTTTGTGTGGCTATATTCAGTACTGAACTCTTAAAGGACAGACTACTCCCTCTGAAACATCATTTGGAAAATTTTTGGAAGAAAGACAACAGCTACAATTTCTTTTGGGAAGCTTCCTACACACTGCTTGTTACTAGGTAGACCAATATCATGCACCACCTGAGGTGTGCAATAAATCATTCACAACATCAGGCTTGTAGCTGACTATATTTGAATAGAAGGGAACCTTAACAACTTAAAAAAAAGTCTTAACACTATACACACTGCTTTTATTCCACAGCTGCTATGCAAGCAACAGGTATATCCAGCACCTGCTTAAATGGAAATAAATTTAAGCATGTAAAACTGTATACTGTATAAACTCACTGCAAAACACATCTGATTAAGATATGATTTTAAAGCTAATGAACCAATTTCACTTGTTAGCTAAAAACATTGCATTCAGTCAACAGTCATCAAAACAACTGCTGAAAAATACTAAGGCCACCATAAAATGGATGCAAATATCTAGTATGGTCCTCCTTGGTGTGTGCTGTAGGACAATATAAGGACATCTTCTCGAGCACCAAGCCACCTGGTGTTCAGTGGACACTGTCCCAGAGATTAATACTCAAACCCCAGCAATTTAAACCCTTTTCCAAGATATGATTGCAAGTAAAACCTACTTAAGTACTCATGAAATCGAAAGATAGAGTACTTCCTGAAGGCAATTTTATATATCTATTTCTTTAAACATTCTTTTGGTCCATTATCTCATTCTCAGTACTATCAGGAAAGTTTCCCTGTGTTTTGTTAATTCATTGGATAAGCTTACTCTATATTTCTCTTGCTAACCTATTTCATATCACTGTCAGTTTCATAATCTCTTGTAGCATCCACACTTTTAAGATTCAATGGAAACAGTGTTTCATGATCATATTTCTATCAAGTTACCTTGTGAACTTAAAACAGTGTCAAAAATGCTTCAAAGGAGAAAGAAAGGAGTGAAAAAGTTTAGATATCAGAAAACATTTATTTTAGAAGACATTAGGAAGTAGCCTGAGAAAATGAAAAGACTGGTCTTGACTCTTGTTAGGGCATTTTAGTGCCTTCCCAGAAGAAAGTTCACCTGACAAACCCACTGTTCTTTAATTCAACAAGTTGAAGTGTTTCAGTGCAGCATCATTTGGGAGCTAGAAATTCAGTAAGTGTACAGGGGGAAGAGACCACTTGGCTGGGGCCAAAGGTGACACAGTGGCAGTTAATAATAAAATAAACTACCAAGGAACAGTAGCCTCAATTGTATCATCTAAAACTACACAAAGACAAATAATCTAAGGTAAGAAAAAAGTCCCAGAATAAGTGACAGAATTCAGATTTTTAATAAAAGAAATACAAATAGCTGGAAATGAATCAGGCTGTTAGACACAGGGGACATCTTAAGAAGATTATGAGAGATGTCAAAAAAATGACCAGAGGTAGTCCTCTAGACTTCAACCATCTTTAGTTACAAAAATTAATATAAGAAAGCACAAAGGCTCTAATAATTATGTCAGGATGAAGAGTAAAAGATGACAGGGTCTTGTTTTTTTCTCCCATTACAATCAAGTAGTAAAAGAGACAAAGCACTAATTTTCTTCATAAAGATAATCAAAACAAGGGGGCCAAGTTTTCAATAGCAGCTACATGATCATCAGTTTAAAGTGACAGAACTGGTAACTTCAGTTCACACAGAGGCACTGCAGCTTTAGTTTACTATAGCACTAAGCAAAAATGGACCACACAGTCATGGGTGCTCAGCAGAAGGGCAGGAGGCAACAGTCAGATTCCAGTATAAAAAATCCTAGTTGCATACAATGGAAGGGCTTGTTATAATGAAAGGGGTTCAGCATGAGAAAACAGGCCCTGGGAAGCTGCAGAAACCCCATCACCAGATTTTCAAAACTCAACAAGGCTCCCAGAAGCCTAAAGTAGATACAGAGCAAGCTCTGCTTTAAGCACAGTGTTTTCCTAGATAACTTCCAGAGGCTTCTTCCAATCTGAATTCTGATCTATGATATTAGACTAAGCCCCTCCATATAATACACAGGTTGCTGTATGTTTTATTTGGATATTTTTCTGAACACAAAGGATGTGCCCAGCTTAAAGACAGAATGAATTTTGCTAGAGTTACACAGAAAGGCTGAAAAATAGAAGAGTCCCTAGAGTGTGAAATACAGCCTCTTAAACCACTTAAATCACTTTGCTACTTGAGAGCTATAAGTGTCACTCTTAAGCCACCCTAAAAACTCTAAAGATACTTCTGCCAACAGTTAATGAAATTAACAAAGGACCAGCTGGGTGTCAAAAGCCACAACTAATTATTTTAATTCCTTAGATTGTCTTGGACAGAAAATATTTTGCACACTTTATGTGCAGTTTAGCAAAACTGCAGTCTAACCTAAAAAAGAGGACAATTTTTCATTTGACAAGCCACAGTGTTTAAATACACAGCCATGCATCTTGCACACTTAATCCAAGAGAAAAGCAGAAGGGAATGAGAATTCCCAGTTTAATGCTTCTCATTAGAAAGTAAGGACTGTAGACTACATTATATACCCCTCTCAGTTTTAGGTTTGTAAAGTTTATTTACTTGCTATCTTTGATAGTCCTGTATCAAAATCTTAAGATTTTATTTTCAACCACTGTATTTGTGAAGTCTACAAGGTAACTGTCTAGCTTCTTTTGTAAGTCATTAAAAACTCTGTGTTAATAACTGAGTTAAGTGGGTAACAATGATAGCTGCTTATCTACAACTTCAAAGGTTGAACACACTTGGAAAGAAGTAACTATTCTACATAAGACATGGAAGTAATTTCTTTAGTGTTGCATCACAGTAAAAGCTTTACACTGAAGTTACTTTCCTGAAAGTTTACTTCATATTCAGAAATTATTGCATTTAAGATTTCTGGTAATTTATGCTACATAAGAGAATAATCTGTTATCAGTAATCTTGGAAGAAATATAACAACCTTTTAAAAATAATTAGCCAGTACCTGTATTTTATCTTCCGGAACATTCAGCCAGTGATTAAAAGCCTGTGACAGTTTGGTTCTCACTTGCTTACCTACAATAAAAATACCATAGGCATTTACAAAAATAACAAAGTTCATTATTAGGGACAACAGTTTGTCTTAACTATAACTGATTTGAAATCCGATTAAAAAAACTGATCAGGGTGACAACACAGAAGTGGAAAATATATGAGTGCATGGCTTGTTTCCTCATTGAATAAACATCAATTAGCAGGAGTTTCAGTTTTAAACACTTCACAGGAGTATGTAAAGCACATATTTACAGGCTACTATACTTAGTTTTCACAATTTAATTAGTAAGGGATCCTAAGTATGTTGGTAGCCTGTACAGAACAGCTTGCCACTTCTGAAAGTAAGCCCTAGTTTGCAAGGCATGTTCATTTTGTTGAAGAC
Organism: Lichenostomus cassidix; assembly: GCF_008360975.1. Taxonomy (NCBI): domain Eukaryota; kingdom Metazoa; phylum Chordata; class Aves; order Passeriformes; family Meliphagidae; genus Lichenostomus; species Lichenostomus cassidix. Next base: position 43,216,520 of record NC_139483.1, on the reverse strand, counting down.
TAAAAAGTTTTAATTATGATTCATTATTAGTTGAAAGTATGGGTATTTATTGAATATCTATTCCTCTCAATTTTTAGGTATTTCTCCTGCAGTATTCTTCACTTGCTACTGTAAATTTGTAAAACAGGGAAGTGACATTTCATGTACTTATTAAATAACTCTAAACAAAAATCTGAACAGAACATTCTGAACAGAACAGAACTTTCCAAGAATTCAGATATTTATCTTACACCTGAGAAATCTACCTACAAATAGTAGGATTTGGTCTGCTTTGGTTAAATTTAGTTTGTTGGAGGCCAGGCAGTCACCCTGTTTCATAGGAATGAAAGACAACATCAAATTACTAAGTTTAGTGTTAAAACAAGCACTTCTGTTCAATCCAGATACTTTCTATATGATAGAGTGAATTTCAATACAAGTTAACCTTATGCCTACACATTATTGATGCCTGCTTTCTTTAGTAATGTGCTAGTTTTCATGAAAATATATCTATTGAGCATCTAGTCATGTTCAATATGAAATAAAGTCATCCCCTGTCCACACTGAGACAGTTCTGCTCCAAACTCCAAGAAGCTCAGCTACGTATAAGATCTTGGAATAACCACAAGACAGGTTTACAGAAACAGCTCTGCAAATGCAGCTCACGTAAACAAGCCTTTGGAAAAAAACTAAAACTTCAAAGCAGTGCAACATGGATACCCATAGAACCCATATTACCTGTCTCAAGATCTACTGAGACATAAATGAAATATTCTGCAACACTAGTCCTTCCTCATGTTGATAATTCCATCTTGCCCACAGCACCAAAGAAATGTCAACATTTTAATCTCTCCCTAAGGCTTCTCTATTACTGTGTAACCAGCATATACAGAACAGAATAATAAAAATGGGTAAATTCACTTGCAGTGATAGACCCTGAGAAACTGGACTGAGAACTTTTCCCCTTCTAATTAAGTAACCACCAGATAGGCAACAGCTTTGTGGGTTGGGCTCTGTAACAAGGGTGCTAGCCTTTCGCCTTCAATCAGAGGTCTGTAATTTTTGTCTCAGTTCTCAATGACTTCCACTGCTTCCTGTCACTACCATCTTTTGGTTTTCTTTAGATGAGATTAACAAAACAGTCCTCCTTTTTCCTCCCAGCAGCTCTGTCCTCTGCTTCTGCCATAAGTGAACAGGCATTCTTACCCGGACATACGCTGTCATTGGCTTGTTTTTTTTCGTTTTTGTTTTCTGTGCTCAGTTTTAAACACTAATAGTTTTCTGGAGAAGGGAAGGATTGTTTTGTCTCTCCTTGTGAATAACTGTTAGAAACATTTACCAAACTGTATGGCTTACCAGTTAAGGATTAGCAAGTATTTCACTACTTTCACAAAGAAAACCAGTCAGAGATAATATTACATTAATGAACTGTACCTTATCTACAGCTGTTTATTCTCATTACTTCATCATGAGGAACTCAACTACTAGCATGCACTCTAAATGGATTAGTAACATGCACAAAGGATTAAGCCACTTCAGTTCCTTAGCACAGACAGCATTTGAATTGTTAGACTTGTCTATCCTGACTAGCAAGGCTTCCTAGACATTGACTATTCAAGAAAAAAAACACTACCTGTATAGCGAAGCATTTGTCTTTCCTTTTACAGGGGCAGATTTGCTTGTCTTCTAAAGGAACATTATTGCTGCATAAATGCTGTTCTATCTGGTTCTCAAGTTGATCTTACGTGGTCTATGTGATAGTACAGCAATTTTCTGTAGGCACAATTTATGCCTGCAGCCACGCTACAATGGCAAAAGACTAAATCCCTCTAATATTGGTCTCTAACGCCTAGATGCAGAAGACTCCATTCCTTGCCACACTCCTCCTCTCCCCAAACTAGACATGACAACAATACAGGGACACTAGGACAAAATTAAAAGGAGCATTTCCAGAATTACCTAGTTTCTTCACTGTCACATTTCACTGCTCTGTTAATTATTCTAAGCAGGCTATTGTAATATTGAAGAATAGAGGTCTAACATCCAAAATTAGAAGCTCTACCTACTGTATAGAACTATAATAATGTAATAATAGACATTACTGCATCAAGCTTTTATCAAAGCTCTGCTAAATGCATTTGGTTTAATCTGCTTAAGATCCCAATATTACTGAAATCAACAGCAACTATGAAAAGCTTTTCTCCTTAGTAATCCTAGGTGGAAAAGGTGAGAAAAATAGTCAGAAATTCCTTCTGCAGGTAAGAATGCTACAGCTTTATCTTTAAAACAAACATCAAGTTAGATTAAAGATATTGTATTGAGGACAATCCTTCTGCTTCTTCAGATGAGATGTTTCTCATCTAAAGAAAAAGGAAAAGAAACCCAGCCAACTTACTCTCTATATCCACACTGTGACAGGGCACAGACCCAAAAACTACAGACCTCCATTCTGGACAGGCTCCTGGTTAGTATTGCTTCACTCTTGCTGTATTAAAGTAACCACAAATTATGCCCTTAAGGCAATACCCCACTTACAGGCAGTGTATATGAAAGGGCTAGAGCAGCATGGGAAAGAGCAGAGGGACTATTAACCTAGCCCCCATTACAGCTAATTCAACTCATTAGCCCAGCAGAGAACTCAGCTTTTTGCTAGGTTAGCTTTCTGTCAGCTTTATTTACTGAGTCAGCTTATGCAATGGATCTGCCACAATCAGTACAGAGTGAGCAGCAGATGCTGAGGACCAGGGGAAGGGGACATTGCCCTTCTGGAGGAAGGAAGCTCCTATATTATTACCTCAGCAGTATTGTACACTTGCACATTTAGCTGCATCCTCTGATGGATTGAAACTACATGGATCAAGTGCCCAAGCAGCTATGAGAACACTACAAACTTCATAAGTGAATTGCAGGAAGACAAGCAGAAAGCAGGCACATACACTTTTAACCTGGGCAGCCACTTGTGACTGATTAAGGTCACCGATAGAATTCTCTACCATAACTCCCCTGTTCACAATAGGGCTAACCAGTCCAGGGTTGTGATCCTGATTTTTGCCTTGTTCCTTCTCACAATTCTGAATGCCACTATGCCATGGTCACTGCAACTCAGATTGCCTCCAGTCTTAATGTCCTAACCAATTCTTCCCTTTTTTATGTGGAAGTCTAGCATAATGCCTTCCTTCATCAGCTCCTTGATTGCCTTTGTTAGCAACAGGTCATCAATTCATTCCAGAAACCTCCTGGACTGCCTGTGTCCTTCTGTGGTGATGCTTCTACACTGTGAGGCAACTGAAGTCTCTCATAAAAATCAGGGCCTGTAAGTATGAAGCATCTTGCAGTTGTCTGAAGGTCTCATCTGCTTCTTCTTGCTCAGGGGGTCTGTAGCAAACACCAACAACAGCGTCACCCCTATTGACCTGCCCTCCAATCTTAACCCATAAGCTTTCAACAGGCTCATCTGATTGAAGGTAGAACTCCATGCAATTCAACTGCTCTTCCATATAAAATGCAGCTCCCATTCCTTGCTATCCCAGATTGTCTTCCTAAGCAGTCCACATCCATCCATTGCAGTACTCTAGCTTTGTGTTTACACCACAATAAAATTGCTGCCCTTTAGCTGCATGCCAAACTCTACCTCCTCCCTTTTACTGCCAGTAATGTATGATCTGTATAAACGCACTTCAGAGAAGCATCCAGCCCTGGAGATCCCCAGAAAAAGCAAGAGCTTCCTCTATCAAGTTCTGTTCATACTTCCTTGTTGTAGTGCTGGGATGATTTGCCTTCAGATCTGCTCTGTAGATTACAAAGTATCTTGTTCAAATCAGCCTACACCCTTTGTTCACAAGTTCACTAAATCCCCACTTGACTGTCTGTAATCATTTTCTTTTACTGTCATTTCTACTTTTGCCCTGACTTGGATCGGTGGATGCTATCTCCTAGTAGTCCTTGCTCGGCAAAGGTGGTCACAAGGCCGTAAGAGCCAAAGCTCTGCTATCAGTATGAGCTATGCAACTAAGTAGCTGTTGACGGACAGTATCTCTTTATTCTCCTGATGGTGAGAAGACGGTTGAGGACCATGGAGAAGATCCACCTGGCTTCCTGTGCCCTTGACCCTCATTCCAAAAGTCACATAGTCTTGCTTGATAAGCTTCATGCACCACCCTGCTACATCCATTAGTGCTGAAGTAGAAGAGTTATAAGGTTAAGAATTTTAAAGGTGAAACACCTTGGCAGTCCTTCCATCACATTTCTATGAGAGGTATCTGGAAGCAGCAAACCTAACACAACCATGTGTGGAAGCCTCTATCCTCTACAGGAGTCAGTCTTTCCACTCCTCTCATTTGCTGCTGCCCCAGGTGCTGTTCTGATGCTTATTTGTATAAAACCATACAATCATTTAGGTTATAAAAGGCCTATAAAGAGGTTCTTCTTTATATGCGTCTTCTCTCAGTGCACTGAACCTGCACTGAACCTGAATTTGACAATTGCACATCTGCTCAAGTAACAGGAATCTCTCTCCTTGTGTCAGAAGCAATCAGCCTTCACCATTGCGGGAGTATCCATCTCCCACCCTGATATGCACAGACTATTTCTGCCCCTCGTCAATACACCTGGAGGTTTCAGACTCTTGAATCTGTAGAGTCTTGTAATTTTTTTATATCTGATGCAGTGCAAGCCTGCTGACCCCCTTTCACCATTCCTGTACTTGGTGACATTTTCCACCAATACCCGTCTTTGGGAAAAGGGACATCACTTGCTTCTGGCCAGTGGGTGCCCCTAAGCATCCCTGCAGCTCTGAATCTAGAGAGCTACAGCGTCCCTCAGGAACTTGGCCCAAACTGAGGCCTCTGATGTGCCAAGTGTAGTTTTGATAGTGGTAGGGATCATGCCCTGTGGTGCTTAACTCCTCCATCAGGCTGGTCAAGTTCAACAACCCAGCAGAAAAAGCCAAACAACAAAGTCAGTCTTGATTGTTTAGCTTGCTGAACAAGCCCAGGAAAGACTGCAGCCAAGACTAGAAGGACATGAATGGGAAGATGCACAGTCAAGAATGGGATCAGAATCTACCCCTTTCAATAGCAAGCTGTTAACTGTACCAGTTGTATGGCAACCGAAATTCCATATATTCCTTAGTCCTGCAAAATCAGGTATTGCTGTTAACTCAGACTCTCAAAAATAAAAGATTCACCATGTGTGTGAATCAGGCCATTTTTGAGACAAACCACAACAGAATCTGTAAAAGTCAATCTTGCACTTTATGAGACTAAATTACAATACTAAATTGAGCAGAACATCACTAAAACCTAGTATGGCAACATTCCACTACAATGAACTTTTACAAGAAAAGTTACTGTTTCAGAATCTATGTTCTTCTCCCAAGCAATAATTTCTGCTCAAAAAGGAATAAACGTTAATTACCATATTAAACATTAATTACCATACTAGCAGTTAAAATAGCACCACAGCAAACATACCTTAAGCCTAGTAGCTTCCCTACCGTAGTGCTGTTCGAAGTCAAAGAAATACACAAGCTTACCCCCAAACTGTTACCATTAAAAGTCTTATTTCAGGAAGGGGAAGCAGAGTAATCAACTTCCTGTACTGAGCAGTTAATCCTTAGCAGCAACATTAGCAGGCACCTTCCCTCCCCTGCTACCAACCTTAATTCGGTTATACAATCCCTTTTTATGTAAATGAAGTTTGATAAGTATCTAAATTCATTCAACCATAGGCTACTAAACTGCTTGGAGAGTTTTAACTAGTCTGACAAGATAAGGAAGTGGACTACAGCAGGGCTGTAGTGTACATATTTGACACTGAGCCAAGCTTTCTGCAAAGCCCCTCAGAGCTCAAACTGATCCAACAGAGAAACAGCTCCTTGTCCTTACCCTTGTGCCAGCTCACTAACAAGACAAGAGATTAACCAGGCAAGTTTTTAACAGGTTAGGTCATTGATACTACCTAATAATTTGATTAGCAAGCTGAGAACTGGCACAAGTCAAGCAGCTGGAGAACTGCCAGAAGCATAGAGGATGGAATAAAACAGCCTCTTTCAGCAAGAGCTTGTTGGATTAGCTCAGGTATCTCATTTGGGCTCCACTCTAGGTATGAACAGCACCTATATGCCCATCTTTTCTACCCTTACCAAGCACTGGAACTCATACTGACTCCAAGATTCATGCTTGTAATTGGCTCCTACTGATCTGTTCTTGGTATTGCTCACCTTAAGCAAAGCCAGAGTTTCAAACACGGTTTATTTATGATTATGAACCCTTGCTGCTTCACCGGCTACTCAGTACAGGTTTCCCCAAGGTACACCACTTTCACATACCTAGTTTAAGAGAAGTTTTCTCCTTTGAATCACACCACCATTCCTGCATAGAGAGAAGTGTATTTCTCTCTCACCTTCCCCAAAACATAAACTAAATTAAAAGAAGTCAACATCGTAAAGTGGACTATTGGATTTATGATACTTTAGCAGGACAGGATATAAAACACTTGAACTGCCAGTGAGTGTAACGCCACATGAGCCACCAGTATAGAGTTATTAGGGTTGAGCTCACAAAGTAAAGGAATTTAGCCACAGAAGTTAAGATAGGAAGGTTAAATGTATATCCTAGATGCCTCATTTAAAGTGAAAACTAACTGAAGAGCTATTAGACAGGCACTTTTGCCTATAGCGGATTTTATGGGCACTTTTTGCCTGTTTATTTCCTGCTAGGAAGCTGAGCTTTTCCTCCTGGTACGTGCAATAGCTTTAAAAATAATTAGCAGCTAAAGATGCAGAAATGTTACAACATACCTTGGCTAAGGAGATAATTTAACCAAACAAAAAGTTAAAGCACTTAAAGATGGTTTTGAAGGAAAGTAAATTTCTTCATGACCAGGGCTTAGAAAGCTCTCAGACTCATTCTCCAGGTAGCTCTCTAGAAAGACCACCACCCAGCTCAGCACAGCCAAAAGGAATACATGTGAGGAAATGGGAAATAAGCCTTCTGGCATTAAAAAGGCATGATACTGCCAAATTCTTTCCTTTTCTTAGTTTTCAACTCAGTGCTAACTGCCAAGTCAAATGAAATCATTAATGTTGGCAAAAAAAATCCTGGATACTTGTAGAGGTTAATAATGAAATTCATTACACACAGGTATAATGAATTAGGACTCAGGACCCACCCTGCTGATATACAGGTCTTGTTGCAGATGTGCAAAAGCCACCTGGTACTCTGCCTGTGATTTACAATGCTACTTATCTAGGCAGAAGATCTTCTACCCTGGTCAGATAGAATTTTGATCAGAATTATTTCCTTAATAGTTACCCAAATTTTGTATCTTCCTTAACTCTTTCAGCATGCAGCATAAGCTGGACAGAAGGCAATGAGGCAATTATGCAGTACTCCCAAATACAAAGTTGTTCTGCCACTATTTTTACAAAGTTAGTCACTTTGATAGCCTGTAGGGTCTTCCTTACACTTAAGGTGTACAAGTAAAAGTCACAGCTGACAACCTAACTGTTTAATCAAAGAGGCTTCCAAAAGCCATATCCATACAGTAGCTTGCTATCACACTGCCTCCTGAATTCTACTGCACTATTCAAGACTGAAAACTTCATGTGAATGTATTGCTGGTATACATGTGAATGTATAAACTTGATACTATACGAGCAAAGGTTGACATCTTACAAGTGAAGCAAGCCATGAATCATGGACAGCTGATTGACCATAAGAGCACCTGTCTCTACCCATACCAGGGAGAATAAATTACACAAGAGGAACAGGCTGCTAAAAAAACCCAAAAAACAACCCAAAACAAAAACCAAACCCTCCTCCCAAGCCCCACCCAACCACCAAAAAGCCCCACCAAAAACCAACACAAAACCAATCAGCAAAAAACAAACAAAAATCTCCACCAAAAAACCCCAGAACAAAAAAACCCCGAAAAACACCTAACAAAAAAACTCTGCAAACACCACCCCCAGCCCACTGAGCTCAGTACAGCAAACAACTAATGAACAAAACATTGTCAGCCCAAAGTTTAAAACCAGGATCACATCTTCAGTACTTGCCCTTATCAGTTTTTAAAAGCAGGAAGTCAGCTATTCTGGAAAACATAGTAGCTGAAATATTACTTACACTACATACACAAAAGCTGTTGTACCAATCTCACCAGAAAAGATGGTTCTACAAGAGTAACAAAGGAACAAGTACTGACAATTTTACTTTTTATTACTCTTAAATCCAGAAATCAAGAATGGAAAATTTTCTTGACCCATACTTCCCAAGACAAAAGTTCTGTAAAACCAATTTTTATATTTAAAAACAGAGTACAAGAAACTCGCCTGGTAGTTGAAGCAAATACTGGTATGGCTCTAGGATTCTTTTAGATGTTTCATCCATCCCATCCATTTCTTTACTTCCTAGGATGTAGTTCACTGTTAAAGAAAGTGTTAACACTGTTTAGATTGAAAAATAGGAAAGTGAACAACAGATTCATACAACTAAAAAGTCAGGTGACTTACAGGTTAGATGCAAATACTCCAATATCGCACAAGACACCTTCAGTATATAAAAGGTTTCCAGATGTCATTTACCAAGGAAACACATATAATACACACTAAATACAGTTTTCTTGAATTATTAATTAAGTTTAATCCAACTCCTAGACTTTGTTTGCATTTTTGTACGTATTAGATGGCTTAGGTAATGAAGTACTTAAAACTTTACCATTCACAACAATGAAGCTCCACTGCACGTCTTAAAAACCACTCATAATAAAATCCCACATACAAATCCTCATATGACTAATCTGATTAGATCTCCCTACACACTTTCCCCATATATTAGACATTCCAAAAGTGGAAATATCTAAGAGCAGAAAATACACCTCAGACCAAGGCAACCTAAAGAAGCAGAACACTAGTTTCAGTCTTTTCATATAACTCCTCAATCTTTTGTTATAAGTCAAAATAGAAATGTTACCAAAAGGTAAGGCTTTGTAAAGGAAAAGACCTTGTAGCATGGCTCCAGACCGTCACTTAGGCTAAGTAGAAGGGAACTACGGGAGAATGATTCAGCTGGAATAGAGGGACGTGAGAACCTGAGAGATTACTGCGTGAGAAGCTGAGAGACTGCTGCGTGACATTCGCACGTCCACCTTGTGATGTTTGGTGGTTGGTTGACTTGGGCTTGTTGTGCCACAAAACTATGTAAACTGATAACCAGTTAACTGCTTAAAAAGACTGGGTTTTTTCGAATAAACAGTCCTCCCTTGCACCTGCCTGGGGTCTCTGCATCACTCAGTAGCACCATAGCCTGTGAGTAACTGCAACAGAAATATACCATTTTCCTTCCACTGTTCAAGCATACAGACAGCTGTACACACCTTCCCCTATACTATACATGTAAGAGACTCTCATGATAAATCTTTTAGGATCCAGGGCCTACAGGGCTCAAAAGTTTTCTATTAATTAGCTTCAATTCACATACTTTTGGTCATCTCTATCTCTTTTTTTTTCAGATGGTTTTCTGTAATAGATTTTCTGGCCTTTCACCTCTAGCCTTCCTTGCTGCACTGCAGATGTAGCAGCTCAAAACAATTCTTTTCGTGTAATTTTAAGACAGGAATTGCAGCAGTAGCATAAAGTCTCATGCTACTTCAGCATCATTTCTCAGATACTTTGCCAGTGTCCTGCAAAGGATTTACTTTTTTCCTCCTGGAGCAAGTGAATAGCTATGTAAATTAATGTCCTGCTTTTAGCTAGAATAGAGCTAATTTTCTTCCTAGCAGCTGGTACAGTCCTGTGTTTTGGACTTGGCGTGAGAATACTGTTGATAACACACTTATGTTTTGGCTTTCACTATGTGGTGCTAAGCGTAAGTGAAGGACTTTTCAGTTTCCCGTGCTCTGCCAGTGAGCAGGTAAACAAAAAGCTGGGAGAGCAGAGCTCAATCAGTTCTTGTCTATTCCCATTCCCATCCTCCACACCCATAAGCATTTGCAGCAGTCCATACCTTGGGAACTGGTCTGTGTTAATAACTATTTTCCATGCTTAGGTTTAGATCAATTCCTTTATTTGCTTCACTGTGTGTGTTCAGCAAATGCACTGGCACTTCAGAGGCAAGAAAGGCTACTTAAACAAATACAGTTGACAACAAAATGTTCATAAGACCACACCTATTGGGAAAGCTTTGCATAGTTTCTTGGCAGCAATGTCGTGATAAGCAGTACAGCCTTTCCATCCTATCCATGGTATGCCAGCACAACTAGTGGTCAGGCCACACACTAATCTAAATCAGATTTGTCACCCTTGACCCCTTATTTTGCTGCCAGCTTGTTGTAAGTGAAGTGCTTCCAACCAGCACTGCCACTAAGAGTCAGCTGTCAAACTGTACCTTACATATAAAGAGTAAGTCTCAAAGAACTTCAGTGAGGAAGCAAAACCAAAAAGATTATCAGAGTCCACCCCCAGATGTTTTAAGCAAAAAGAATCTGGTAGAGATAGATATAAGGATATACTATGAACCTAACAACTTCCCTGTGACTATTATTTGTCAAAAAGCCACACAGATGGTGACTGCATTGCAAGTGCACAGCTATCCAGATAGTCTGAGCAAAGATGTTAGGATTGGAAGTGCTCTCCAGTAAAAGTTTTTGCTCAGAAATAAATGTTAAAGTTCCTCCTCTTCCCTCAGGAAATTAGGTCTCTTGCTCATCTCTAGGGCAGTAAGACAATTATCAGAATCCCCAACTAGTTTGAAAATCTTTAGTATTGTACAGCATCAACCTAAATATTTGCCCTTTCTGCACAAAATAGGAGTTCACCTGAAATACTGCTTATCAGCAGAAAATTAGTAAGGTACTTCTGTCACAAGTACAGAGATTTTCACTTTTTAAAAATTTTTAATAAAAGGGAAGCAAAAAACCCTCTAACGAACAAAAGAGTGGATGGTAACTCATCTTAAATCACTATAATGAAAATTTTCTACACTACTATTCTACCACTAAATGAAATCTCCACCAAGAAAAAAAGAGATCATCTGATTATTCATCAGTCAGCTACATGTCTAACACACCCACTGTCACAAGAATAGTGAGCAAACTTACTTCCTCCAAACTTACACAAAGAAAGGGACACTAGATAAAGAAACATGTAAATGAAATTCATTACAAAAGCCTCTAAGCAAAAATACCATTATACCAGACGTGTAGTATTACTGCTCTTTCCACAAAATTATCACATGCGGCACACTTGGGAAATGCCTGCTATTAGGCGTTGCTCGCCAAAGTAAGTGACCGGTTTGTTATGGAAGTTACACTGTTGCACTGAGACTTCTCAGTGATTCAGAGACAAGATCTCAAGTCACCGACTCCTAATAAAAAGCAAAAGAGCCAGTAGGCTCTTCTAAAAAGGAATAAAAGCCTTTAATAATAAATAAATTTTTTAAAAAAGGAACACAAAGCCTTTTGTTAGTGATAGTGCAAGAATCAATTACATATGTTTATTCATAGAATTAAAGCAATGAAGGCCATTTTACCTTTTAAACCAGCCCACAAACTTGCTGCATTGCAATTCATATACATGACAAAGTTAATTTTCCAGTTATTTTTCAGTGTCTTCACATAAGCATAAAGAGTGAGGCAAAAGCCACACAGCACAACAGAGAGCCCACACAGCTGCCTTCTGGACTGCATCAAACCTTATTTCTAACGAACTCTTTGAAAACACACATGACACTAGGATAAGATGGTGACATGGGCTTCTATAATGTGCAACTACTCTAAAACTATACTTGAAGCTGTGATCTGTGTCTAGGACCTTTCCAGAGAGGATGAAAGCAACATTAATTCTAGGTCAAATGTCAACAAAGAGCTTCCCTTGGAACTTTGCAAAACAGCTTCTTACTCCATCCATCCTGTTCCATCCCACTTTGAAGAACCTTCTTCCCCTCCTCCCAAATAGGGGAATGCAATGGGCTCTAATAGTTCAGGCTAAATGAACAGGTCGTATTAAAAAAATTATCATCATTTCAGGGGCTTCCGTCATAATGCACTTACACAGAAGATAAAAGACAACTACAAAAGAAGCAACGAGCTGTAGTACAAAATGAACCATTCGGAAAGTTCTCAGATCAGCTCCATCACAGAGCTTAGCGCACCGAGACAAGTGGCATCGTTGTAACCAGTGTGGGGCAAGAAGCCCCAGCCAGGGGGAGCAGGTAGGAGTGAGAAGGTCAGTTTCAAAAGGAATACACAGAAAATTTAGTGAATATGTATTGTTTCAAAGACTACCAGAAGTCTTAATCCAAATGTAATTGGGACACTAGTCCACATTCTCATTCTGATTCAGAGAGTCGTTTTTATAACCCCTCCCAGGCTGATACCGAACAACACCTCGCATCCAAGCTGAGGGAGGGCAGCTTCCCACAGGTGGAAGGACAGTCACACACCACACACTTTCCCCAAAGATGCAGCAAAGTAAACGATAGCCTTCCATAGCCGCCACTCCAACACTTAGGCCAGAACGGCGTGAGCATACTACTCTTGGGATCGCGGCTCCATTTTAATGGGATTTCCAGGTGCACTTGAGCACAAACGCTGCAGAAGCCAGAGAACAATACCTGGGCCGCCCAAGGCCCCGCACGCAGACGGGGAGGCTCTGTGAGCTGCCGGCTGACCCGAAGACAGAAGATGAGTCGGCAAAACCCGCGAGCGCTGCGTTACGCGCTTTAAAAACTCACATTTCACAGAGAACGCGAAGTTGCTACCGCCCTGTCTGCAACCGCCAAACTCCCGGCACAGCCAGACCGAGGGAAATAAGGTTCATTTTCTTCGAAGTTCAACCCGACAGGCGCAGCCTCTCCAGCTGCCTCTACAGCTCCGGGACGAGCGGCCCCGGCTCTTCAGCGCCATTTTAGGAGATCGAGAGCCGAGGACGCATCGCTCCCCCCGCCCGCCATCCACCCCCATTTTCTGATCGGCGCTGTCGGGCTCAGCCGCCAGGGAGGGCCAGGAAGCGCCGCCCGCCGCCAGCCAGCGCAGCCCCGGCCCCAGAGCAGTCCGTCAGTCACTCCGCCCGCCCGGCGACCGCCGGCACCGCCCAGCACTACCGGCAGCCCCCTTTCCCCCGGCCCCTTCCCGAGCAGCCCACAAGCCCCTCCTGTGGGGGGGCGGGGCGGCCACTGGACCCGCACCCCCGCTGCGGGGCTCGGACCGGGCCCCGGGGGGCTCCCTCTCTCCCCCGCCCGAACTCCAGCGCGTCCCATCAGCCACAGCCAGCCAACGGGGCAGGCAGCCTCGCCTCACCTCGCCGCCGCCTCGTCCTCCGCCGGCAGCCGGAGCCGTGCTCCCGAGCAGCCGCCGCTCCGGGAGTGGCGGCGCTGGCGCCGGCAGAGCCCAGAGCGGGAGCACCGCCCCCCTCCTTCCTTCCGCCCCGCCGGGCGCCACCTTCCCCTCCTGGGGGGAAAATGCGCCACCGAGCGCCCCGCCGCGCACGCGCAGGCCCCGCCCCCTCGGCTCGTTAGCCTTCGCCGGGGAGCTCCGCCCCTGAGCGCGGGGAACTCTGGGAGTTGTAGTGCGTAGCGCAGCAGAGCGCTGCCGGCCCGAAATGCTACGAGCAGGTAGCAAGAACAGCATCCCCCATGAGCACCCTCGGCGCCGAGTCTCAGTTTCCATAGAAGTGGAGAAGAATGATGTCAGTATTTCCGACGCGAAGGCCAATGGGACCGCGGGGCGGGCGGGCTCTGCGGGCCACGGCCCAATGGGGGAGGTGGAGAAGGGGGCGTGGCCCTGCCCGTTCGCCCGTCAGTCAGTCATCAGTGCGGGAGGGGGAGGGGGACCGAGCCGAGCAGTCACCGCCGCCGCCGCCGGGGCCGCGCAGGACGGATCGGCCCCTCCGCGCGCCGTGCGGGGCCGCCGCCAGCGGAGCTGCTGCAGGAGCGTCGAGCGGGGCCAGGGGTGCCTGGAGCTGAGAGGAGCCTTCGCCCAGTTCCCTTCCGTGCCCCCCGCCTCGGGCCGGGGGAGTAGCGGGCGGGCGGGCGGGCGGGCGGTCGCCGCGGAACAAAGGTGAGGGCGCCGAGCCGGAGAAGGAGCCCCCGTGCCCCGCCGGTGGCGGGCGGCGAGGCGGCGAGGGGCCCCGTGGGTGCGCGGGGCCGGGCGTGCGGCGGCAAGGGGGGCGCTTGTTTTTCTCCTGGTAGCGAGACTGCGGCGGGACTCGCCGATCCTCCGTCTTCCCCCCACCCCAAACACCCAGTGGCGGGCCGGGGGGAGGGACCGGCGGCTTCTCCTCCGGTCCCTCTGCCGGGAGGCTCGGAGCCCCCTCCTCCACACTCACAGACACACGCTCCGTGTCCCCGCCGAGCAGGTCGGGCCCCTCTCTCCCCGCCCCCTCCCTTCCTCCCTCCCCGTCCCCGCTCCCTTCTTTTCTTCTTCTTCTTCCTTTTCTTTCCCCCCCTCCGCCGCCTCCTGCCTGCCCTCCCTCCCTCCCCCCCCCCGCCCGGACCCGCTGCGCCGAGCCGGGGAGTTGCGGCTGTTGCTGCCGAAACTCCTGCGGCGGAGTCAGCGCTTTCCTTTATTTAGGGGGGGAGACGGAGGGAGGAGGAGCCGCCGCGATCCGGAGCCGCAGCCCCTACAAAAGCGTGTGTGTGTGTCGGGGGTGGGGGGACTGCTCCCGACACTCCGCTCCCCCGCCGCGCACACGGGCACTCTTCCTCGTACAATGGAGGAAGAGCCCTCCTCTCTCTCTCCCCCCTTCCCTCTCTCCCTCTCCCCGCGGTGAAGCGAGGACGGGGGTGTTCTCTGCGGCGGGACCCCCGCGGGTGCCCTCCGGTCGGTCGGTGTCCGGGGAGGGGGCGCAGCGCCCCGGGGAGGCGGCCGGGGCGCCTCCCCCCTCCCGCGGCAGCCGGGGGTGGGTTGTTGTTGTGGCAAGTTTCTCCTCCTCTGACAGAAATGGCGTCAATGGCAGCGAGTGTAGGGGAAGCCGCGGCGTGTGGGAGCCGCGGGGGGGAACAGCGGCCGAGGAAAGAGAGAAGGGGAATAGCCGCGGGAAAAGGGGGGATCCGGGGAAGGCAAGGGGGAGTTTCGGGAGGAGCCCAGCGCCCCCACCCGTTCCTTGGCTCCCCTCCCCCCGCCCGGTGCGAGCGGCTGGTGCGGTGCCTTAGCGCTTTGTTTTAAATTCCAGGTCCAGCCTCGGCCGCTCAGCCACGATCGAGGCTTTTACCGCAGCCTGAGCTCATCATGAAGGTAAAACGCTCGCTCGTGTGCCTGGGAGGGGAAAGGAGGGAGGGTTGTATGGAGAAATGCTGTCCTATCTGTCAGTCCATCTGTCCCGACCCCGGTGCGAGGCTCGGTGCTGGTGCGGATCCAGACTGCGGGCTGCTTCGCCCCCACTGCCGTGTTTCGGTGCCTTGGCTCGTTCGCTGATCGTGGGGCGGGCTTTGCTCCGCCGCGTTATGCTGGGAGAAGCTCGAAGTTCCCCGAGCAGGGGTTGTTCTCCTTCAGAAACATTGTTTGTAGGAGAATAAGGACATGGCTGCCTGGGCTGAGCTTGCTTCATGGAGGAGCAGGGCACAGTCACCCTGCTCGAGAAAGTAACGTTGCGGGGGAAATGCTGGCTCTACAACATTGTTTACTTGAATAGAGGGTAGATTTACTTACTTTCTATTCGTTAATAGGAGTTTTGTTGAGTGAATTATCTTGATGTGGTCGGGGAGGGTGCATGTAAGAGATTCGCTGCAGTGAAATGATTGCTGTAAGGTGCGGAAAGATTTTCAAACAGGTTCTAATTTTCCTCTCGGTGCTGTGTAGTATTCATGTACCTCGCTGTCATGCATTTTTCTTCTCTTAGACCTTTCTAGACTATTTATGTTTAGTATATTATGCAAGCTTTATAGAAAAACAAATCGTATTGGTGAAAGAGAATGAATTCTTCTGTGTGTGGCAAAGAACTGTGTACCTAAAAGTAGTTTTTAACAGCTGGGTTTGTTAGGTTTTTCTTTACCGTTTTGCTTAATACGTCTCGCTCAAACTGCCATTTGTGTTACCATGACCCCCATGTAATTCAGCTCCCGGTCCTGCTGGGCAGCAGTAAATCAAAATAATATAAAACTTATAAAAAACAATTGTTACAGACCTGTGATACATCAATTTTTTAGTGTTTATTAATAAAAAAGAGCAGTCTGTATGTGGGTACTGCCACTATCAGAGTTGTGCCTACTGTCTGTGAATGAGTATTATGTAAAATGTGTACCCAGTAGTATATTCATTGCTGGAATGTAAATGGAATAGACTCTTTTAATTTCTAGATTGATCTGAGTTGCTGAACAGTGAAGTCTTTCTGTATAGCTGTTAAAGGTTTAGCTTTTTTTTTTTACTTTGGTGACTTTATGACAGGATTTTTTAAAAGTAATGTTTTAATTGCCCTTCCTATGATTTTTCTTTAACAAGTGCTAAGATCTAAAATACTACACACATCTGTCTTATTAAAAGTAAACTATTTATGAATTTACAACAGGCTGTTGAAGTTGTATGATAGGGAACTTTCTAAATGTGGCTCATTGCCTGGTGGGGATACAGGAGATGGAAGCAAGATAAATAGGAGGCAGTATAGGGAGCTTTTTTTCCCCCAGAAGGAAAAAACACTTATTTAAATGACAGTTAAATTTACATACGTTTCTAATATTCTTTTTCTGTGTAAACAAATCTTAAAGTTACCATAGAGATTAGGTTCAGATACAGTGGTTTTAGAGGGATATTAATATGTAGATAGACAGTTGGGAGCATGAGGAGGTCAGATCACAAGTAGAACGCAAAGTGTTCTGTGAAATAGTGATATAGATCCACTTCAGGCTGAATTGAATGTATAACAGATGATTAAATTTAAAGTAGCAAACACAAAAACTGCTTAAAAAAAACCTAAGAGCCTTTTTTTTTAAAAAACCCCTCGCAACTTACTTATTCTTTGATAAGGTTTTTGCTACTGTTGCATGGGTTTTTTTGAAGTCAGGATAAATTCAGTCAGAGTGTTCAAGTGTTAAGTTTAAGTCTGTAATTTTTGCCGTTTGTGTAGTGCTAAACTTACATATGCTTGAGATAACTCCCAGTACTTTGTTTACTGTGCCCTGTAGTGTTAAGGGAGGTTAATCTGTAAGTCATTACTTTGAAGCTTTAGTTATTACAGGGAAACTTTTAACAGAATTGTGGTTCCAAAGAAATTTCTACCATTTAACACCCTAACCAAGATTGTAGGAGTAATACAGTGCATCAGTCCTTCTGGCTGGCTTAAATTTGTAATTTATTAGTTAAGGTTCAAAGCGTACAAGCTAGTCCAATAAGAAGCAGTAAGGGAGAATGCTTAAGAGAATTATTATTATTAGCTGTATTAGCTTTTTGTTTGTATCACTTCAAGGTAACATTGACTATACTACATCAAGATACTGTTTAAATATGACTGTATATTTCTGTGCATTTATTTTGTAAGTTATCCAAAGAGTGTGCCTCAAGGACACTTAAGCATATAGAGGATTTAGTGTTTTAAGACCTAGTCTTGCTTTGAGCTTGCTGACTGCAGACTTGCTTCTGCGTGTACAATTGAGGCCTGTGTTTTGATTTATGCCTTGGTCATTCTTTCGAGTGCAGAGGGTTGTGGATTCTGGTGCACAGAGCCTTAGAACTGGATTCCTTGTTAGTATCTTTGTCTCTTAAGGTGAACTTGAACAACGCATTTCGTTTAACTGACTCCTTTCCCCCATCTGTGTAGTATGGATAAAATGTTGATCTTCCTTTGTAAAACACTGTAAGATATATTTAGGAATAGCACCAACAATGGTATTGATACAAAGCTGTAAGTCACTCATGTTCTTGGATTTCACAACCCTTTGACACAAGAGGTATGTTGCCTGCTAAGAGATTACCAAAGGTGTTGGTATAATTGTTCTCCTTGTAATAACCCAACTCAATCCAAGGAAATAAAGTCCCTCGTATAAACTAGTAACTTTAGCTTATTAGGTAGTCGTCCCATGGACTGCAAAGATCACTTAAAAACGGACTTGAAATATGTCTTACAAGAAGTGTTCAAGTCTTAACAGAGTTATGCTTGTTATTGTGTTCTGCTAAATCAGGCTTTTTCCTGTGTTGATTGACCTCTGATAGTTAATACAGTTGTATAGATAATGGCTGTGATTGCTTGCATGTTGTGAAGTTTTTCTGTTGTTTAATTTAGCACCTTTTGTATAAGATCTCTGTTCATTAAGTGTGCTTCTGAAGAGTATAGAATCTGATGATTTAAAAACTAGTTGCATGCCATCAAATTACTACTTACTAAGTAGGTAGCAATATATACAAAAACATTCTTATTGTTTATTTTTTTCCCTCCGAAGTCAGGAAATAAACTCCAATGAAAGCAGAGTGTTTGCTTTTAAAGAGAGAAAAAAACACAAGCTTGGTTTCACTGATCATTTGTACTAAAAACTTCTGCAAATGCTCATGAGATTTTTAATATGTATAATGACAATTGCTTGATATATAAATATATGAATGAAGGTAGTATGCCCACTGTAGTTAAAAAGCTCACTGCTGACTGGAGATCAGAACAGTAGATGCCTCAAAGGCCAGGACTATGAATTAAGATATCTGAAATGGTTGTTAAATGTTTCGATACTATTTGCATGTTAGTGTTTTTCAGTCTGTAAAGTACAAAATATTTAATGGCTGTTGATATTTTTGTTTGGTAGAGTAGATGTTCCTGAGTGCTTGCTCGAAGTTGCCACACTAACAAATTAAGAAAGCCATGCATACAGTTTATGGTAGATTTTTTGTTTTGGTTTGGTTTTATTTCATCCTGAATTTACACTTTTGTTTCAGTAGTCTGTCCTAGTGACCTCTCCAGCTACCCACAGAGATCAGTGGTGCACACTTACGCTGTAGCTGCTTTCCCTTAAAGTGTGCCAGACCATTGCTCATATTCTCTGCCAATATGGCAGAGGACAAAAGCAAAATATCTAGTAAACTTTTCAGCCACTAATTTCCAACTTCGAACACAAGTCAGTTGAAAGTCCTGTTGGTTTTATGCAGGCTGGAAGCAAGTCATGGAATGTAGCAACCTTTAACTTTTTGGTTAACTATTTGAATTACAGCAGAAATTGAGATTTCTAAAGGAAGAGTACCATTAGAACAGTTTTTGTGATGGAGGCAGGAGAACAGGTAAGTCTTAAAAGGTGGTTTTCCCCTATAACTGGTTTTTACATTGTGAAAAATTATTTTCTTAAATTCTTTCCTGGTGTTCCAGTTTGAACAAGTGATCAGAGGCAGTTGCTGACTTCCTCATGCTTGCATAATTATGTAGAAAGGAAAGCAAACACCACTTGCACCAAGTAATTACAAGTCATGTTGGAATAATCTATGTTATTTTGAAATTGTTTATTTGCACTTTTAAAATGCTAATCTTTGTATGTTTTACAGTGGCTAAAAAGCATGGAAATCTTGAACTCAAATGTGCATGGGTAGTATGTGGCTGTTGAGTAGTTGTATTGGTTGATAAGGACTCAAAGTTAATTAGCCCACATAGTGCAAAAAAAGGCTGTCTTAGACTGAGAAGACTGAAATTGTAATAAACTGTAAGCATTTGTACAGTTAAGTTGCCTGTATTATTATCTTCAAAGCTGTGAAGGATTTTTGGATCAATGCTCTCACGGCAGCATAACTATTGTATCAGCATACTGTGTAAGAGAAATGTTAGTAGGCAGAATAATGAATGTGCATATCTTCACTGGAACACTTTGAGATGGTTATTCAGTTCACTTTGTAATCCAAAACAAGTATTGTATACATGTAGAGCAGAAGCATGCTGTGATACACATTGCATGTCTGTTTTCCAAGAAATTCTGCATTGTAGTTGAAAAGCCCTTTGAAACAAAGTGCAATGGTTTTGAGATATTAAGCTTTAAATTCAATATCAAATACTTAATCTGAATGCTTTGCTGATTGTATAAACTGAAAAAATAAGTGCTTACTTTGAGAAAGGTGGAAATATTGTTGTCACGAATTGGTTTCAGATTTTTGTTTAAATCCTACAGATACACACATTTTCCTTAGAAACATATAGTTTTATAATAGGCTGAAGAACAAAAGGGAGTTTGAGGTGTCTTCATTTGAAAAAGGTAACAAATTTTATAGAAAAGCCTAGAGCTCAACTTTACTTGGCACCCTAATGCCATCCAGATGCTCGATTATTTACCAGTTCATACTTATTTGAAAGTAGTTAAACCACTTTCTGTTCACTACCTGTTATGAAATGCAACTGTTAGATTCTCTGCATTTCTTACTTAATAGGCCCTTCAGCTGTTTTTACTGAAATGTACCTAGCTGAAAAACACGGATCTTGAACTGCTTCTGCCTTAAATGTGATTTGGGTCACAGTTGAGAAATGTTGGGAAGTCAAATATTGTGGCTGCTTGCTTTTTAATTTATGTGCTTTAGTAAAAAATACTACTTCCTGCCATTTCTGTTTAGCACTAAGTGCTGCCCAGTTACTGTGCTTGCTATCACTCACTGGGTATTTGGGTATTTTCTTGGATATGTGCATGGAATGGATTTTTAAAGACTTCTAGAAGACTTCAAATGGCCTCCAGGGAACTAAAGAAAACTGTTTAGTTCTATGCATAAACTAAATGTTAGTGATTTAATATGTGTTAGAATAATTATTCTAAAAGGTTTTGATGGAAAGTCATAAATCTGGGTAGTCTGGTTTTCTGTTCTTTTTTCTGTTAACATGGGGTGAGCAGATGAGGGTGTATTTCAGGGAATTCAAGTAAGGAGAAGACAGCAAGCCACTTTGATATTCAATACTTGACAAGACATTTATTTTCCTTCTGAAGATTAGTTTGAACCAGGGGAGAAATTCAATAAAGAGAGCATATTGTCTTTTTTTTTTTTTTTTTTTTTTTTTTTGCTTGGCAGTCTGTAGAGCAGTCATGACCTGTTTAGCAAGAACTGTTTGTAAGCAAGCTCCGGAAAGCCAGTTGTGAGAATGTCAGAGCAGGGTGGTAGAGGGTGTTGCTGAGTTACCTGTATAAAACTAGGACTGCAATGACCCAGCTGCTTGATGTTCGACCATTGTGTGATGGTGACTTCCTGAGTGAGAGCATATTAATTAATTGAATGTGGAGTACTATTTTGGGGGCTCCTGAACCTGTCTTCACTCTGCGGGAGATTCTTTTTAAGAGCTAAGCAAAAATTGTGCTGAACTACGAGAAGGCATTTTCCTACTGTGGGCAAAAGCAGTAGTCCTTTTCAATTAACATGGAGTTACTTGGTCCTGTTGCTGTTGTCTTTGAGCCTGTAGATGCTCTAGAATGAGCAGTACACCAGTAGTGTACTAGGTACCAGTAGTGTAGGTAGTCAGTACACCAAAGGAAAGACTTTTTAGCATCCAGAACTCCAATTCAGTAGTCTTTGACTGTGACTTTTGCAGATCACTTTAAGGAGTAACTGTTTAGACACAGCATTCTTCAGTTGTCATTTAAGCTAAGTGTGAATGCAGACATCTGTAGAGCTTTGTTGCAGAGCAGATCACCCAGGCTGGACTAATGTGAATAACACTGTTCTTGGGCAGAGGAGTTTGTTGTTCTCACTGTTTAATCTGTTGGTTTATCCCCCAACAACCTGTAGCAAAGGATTTTGTTTCATAAGTAGTTTGTCAAATTAAGCTTCTGTGGTCATGGAAGAATGCAGTCTTGCCCCCTTCTTGCACTCCTGGCTGTTTATTCTTGTCTTCTGTGCTAGCAGTCCATTTGCGTGGTGCCAGAGTACACGGAACTAAGCTGAAATTAAGAACAATCAGATACATATACTCTTCAGCTGCAGATAGTCCCTGTCCTGGCTGATCCCTGGCAGAGGAAGAAAGGACACAAAAGCAGAAGTGTACCAAGGCTGATTAGGATTGGTTTAAACTGCATGAGAACACACACTCTTCCCCATCCCTCTGCCAAGTTAGCAGCTTACAGTCATTAGGCTAAACATTTTGTAAACTTTCTACAGGTGAAACTGCTATAGAGGATTTTTTGTGCTTGCTTGCTACCTAGAACACTGGACTTCTATATAGGTTTGAAGTCTATGTTTTCTAGAAGATGTTGAGTGAAAAGATTGAATTGATGCTGTAACTTGAAGGGGATGAATAAAATTTAATTTTCAATATGATATAACTTAGATTTCAAAAGATGGAGAGGTCTTAAAGAAGAGATGGTATCAGATACCATCTGATTTTTTATCCCCCATTTTTTAAGGAGGCCAATATAAGCTTTGCCTCCCCTCCTCCTTCAAGTTCTTGTTCAGTATTTGGAAAGAATACCATTAATAACAATTATGTCTCTTTCTTCTTAAATTAGAGAAACAGTTGTTATTCTAATTTTCTGCAGCAAAATATTTATAAATATTAAATTTCTATCCTGTAAAGGTGACAATGTTTCTATACCTAATATTTATCTTAATAATTGATTCTGACAAAAGGTATTTTTACCAATGGGTGGAAGATGTAAAAAATTGTATTACCTTTATTCCAAATTAAAACAATAGGAAATGATAATTTGGGGAGAAATGACATCACTCTTTGATAAAGAAATTGAGGGGAATAGAAGTCAAACTTTGGATTTATTTTATTTTGTAAGTGTTAAGAAGGCCCATATATTTATGGGTAGACAAGTGGAGACTTGGTGACAGTTGGGTGTTAAAGCCAGTTGGAGATGGTAGCGTGAGGTGTGTGACATTTTCTGCTTATTACCACAAACTTAACACAGATATTTGGAAGATACCTTATCTTCCTTTCCAAGAACAGCGGTTCTTGCTGAGCTTTTATCTGTGATCCTTTCCCTTTTCCCTCTTAAGTGTCCTAACTTAGTATTCCTCATCATTTAGACAATCCTTCTAAATGGGATTTGGGAAATGGGATTTGACTTCAGCAAAATTCAGATCCATGTGTATCTGATGCAAGATTTCCGCTAGTAATAACTAATGTAGTAGGGAGTAATTTGTTTTTTCACATTCTCTTCTGATCTGAAAAAAACGTTTCAGTTTGTGGCAGGGCAACCTGATCCACTGTGATAATTTTTTTCCTTCCTATTTTCAGCTATCCTCTCAACAGCAGATTGCAAGCATAAATCTCATTTGTACATTTAAAATAGTCCACTTCATGTTTTCTTAAAAATAAATGTGGAATACATTCTTCTAAGATTACAAAGAATACTTTAAATTAATTTAGAATGGTGGAAGAGACTTTCCAATATCCTGTATGAGTATTTAAGTGAAAGGGTGTTAACTTAATCTTTTTGTTAATACTATGACTCTTAGGTTGGTGTAACTACTTTTGCTGGGAAAAATAATAAGGGATTGAGACTTCTTTAAAAATGAGTACATGTTATACCAGCATTTTAGAATTCAGGAATTTGTTATAGAATATGTGTTTTCACTTTTTAACTTATTTTACTGCTCTGCTTATTGAAAGATAGATGTTGCTGTAATATTAAATGAATATTACTTCAAATTACATCACTAAATCTAGAAATAAAATATATATAATTCTTAATCTTTGTGTTTCCATAAATATAAATGCATTTTTGAAAACATAGTAATAATTTTTTAAGTTTGTACCTCAGTTTCTTTAGAAGATTGTCCTGCTCGATGAGCATCAAGGGAGACAGTGAAATACTTAAGCATAAGTAAGACTGCAATAGTGTTTGAAAATTAGAGTATGATACATAACAATACCTTGCTGCCTGGAACAGAGACAAAAATGGAGACAATAATTCAACTGTGAGTAATTTCCATTTTGTAAATGCAGATTCATTCTGAGGTGCTCTTCCAGAACTTTACAATGACAAGCCACATACATTTACAGGTAGAACTTGATTTTGGTAACCATGTAGTGTCTTAGTCTTCTTTGCAGAATTTCATGTCCATTTTTCTGCAATGCTGGACAGTTTAAAAGACATTAAATCTTGAATTAATTCCTTTACTCACAGATCACTACTGCATGTTTTACATTCCTAGAAATGAAGTAGTACAAAAGATTGTGTCACCTGATGACATGCAGTATTGGATGGATGGGCTGAGACCTGCAGTCACTCTTCAAATATATTCTGATATTTTTGATCCGTTTTAGGAATTGACTGCCAAGGCTCCTGCCAAGTGTGTTCCTTGGAATAATTTAACATGAAGTTCCAGAAATATTAGTATGTATATTAGATGTCTGTCTGCACTAATTCAGTTTTTCTTTGCTAGTAGTTCTTTGGCTGTTGAGCTAATACTCTGATTTCATTTTACTTTGCCTGATGTGAGCAAAAATGTTGGATTGATAAGGTAAACAACATATTTCATTTTATTTAAAAAATCATCTTCTATTTCATACATTGTACATAATACAAAGTACATATTTATATATACACTTGCCAGTGTAGGGTGATTTAGGTTTTTAGATGCAAGTAAAGTGAGTGAGCTGCTTTTGTTACATTCTGTAGAGTATGAAAAATTCTCTTTTGGTGACATAATAATAGATGTGAGAGATAGGTGTATGTCCAATGACAGACTTTTTTACTGGTAGTGCCTTGGCATTGGTAGCATGTAGATAGCAACTCAAGTGGTAGTAGGTCAGCTTTAAATTAGTGGAATGTTTTTATTTGTGTCTCAAGTAGCACTGAGTTCAGTAAAATTATACTTACTCTTTGTTGCATTAAAATAGAGAACAATCTACCTTTCTGTCACTGGAGTAACTTGCTATGCAACAGCACTTACTTGAACATTTGAAATGGTGTAATGAAATCCTACTTACAGTCTGACAATAAATATTAAACATAGCATTTATTATGTGGAGTAAAAATGATCCATGGCACTTAAGTTGGCCTCATCAAGTTTCTCTAGTTATGTATATTGTATTTACATAGTTGGAGTCTTGAGGAAACAAATCAGCTTTTAAGATCTTCATAGAAATATATATATATATATATATATATAGATATATTAAACAAACAAAAAGCCAAAAGGAAATGGTAAAGTTCAGGTACTTGATTCCAGGCAAATCCAGATACAGTTCCACAACTTTGCTATCTTACTGCTGTAGCTGGATATCCTTACTATGTTTGCTCAGAATTGAACTTGGGGAAAAAACCTAAACCACCCCAATACTTGAATGTAATCTGCAGATGTGACTTGTGTTTACAAGAAAACTCAATCTTAAAGGAACTCTGCAGCATCTTTTCTTTTTTTCTGGCAGTTTCTCTTAAAACAGCTTTTGTGTCCACTGAAACAACATTCCAGCCAAAGTGGTATGTGGACACACATCAGTTGCTAAGTAAGGACAGTGTGAATGCCTGAACTATGTTTTCCTCTTCTAGCAGGATGATGCACAGTAGTTTTGTGATAATAAATATTACATTGGGCTCATTAGTCACACGGTAGTACTGAAAGATTAGGTTTATCCTTTAAGCCATGTGTTTCGGAATTTCTCTTCAATTATCTTAGGCTTAGGGGAAAACATTGATCATAAACATATAATTAATTAGAATTTAATTGGCATATGAAATTGATACTGTAATCTGGTGATTTGATGGAGACACTAATATTTTATTGATAGACACTCTGAGAATTCTGCATTGTGTCTCGGAACGAAAGACCTCTTGAGGTGCCTCTTATTCAACTTTTGAGAACAGAACAAGGTTTCATCTGGGAAGTAACTGTAGAATTGTTGACATACAAAAGACTATCAACTAAAACTTAAGATAGACTTTTTCAAGATAGACTTTAGTAATCCTAAATGTTACTTGTAGAAAAGAGACTAAAAAAATGAAGGTTTTAGTATAAGAGGCTTAAAGACTTTTAAGAAAAAAACTGGGCTTTACATAATAGTTTCAGCACACTTGAAAGCAGTGAACAGACTCTTATACCACCTATGCAACTTCAAAAATTTTATGCTCTGTTCTTTAATATGTTCAAGAGTTTTGTAGAATCTGAGCAAAGCTCTCTCTTTAAATAGTCACTCCCTGGAAATGGCTGCCATTAGTCACAGGCTAAGCCAGTGCAAGATGTTTTGGAAACAGGTGCAGCAATGAGTAGCCAAAGAAACTGAAGTATTCTCGGTAGATAAATTGGATAAAAGATATGAAACAAGTAGTTTAGGTTCTTTAATTCCTTAAATTGTGAAAGGTAACCTAGCTGAATATTAACTGCTTCTTTATTGTTCTTATTCCTTATAATACTACAGTGGTACTTACACTTTCCGTGTAGCATGCATCTAAAACATGTCTTCATAATTATGTAGAACTTGACAAATTTCCTTTACACTTGTCAGCTGGGTATTTCTGTTTTCTTATTATCTGTCTTAATGCTTGCATGCTTGGTTGGCTATGGGTATTTTCTGATGGAAAAGTAGAACTTACTGAACAGGAAAAGCTTGCATCACTGTTTTGAATAGTTGCCACATTGACTACATTTTGTGTTCTTACCCCAAACCTCCTTTCACAAACTTGAAACTTAAATACTGAACTCACATGTGGGTAGAGAACAACTCTGCAAGGTAAATGCTGTTGTGAAGAGGAATAAGAAAGAGAAATTATAAATTTTCTTTAATACCTTTGCTACTGACTATACAAGAGTATTTGGCCAGCACTATTCTCTAAAAATGAATTGACATGGGAAAGAAGTTTGCATGTGTGCTTATGTTTGTTAGATTTCTGTAAGTTAGGAATTGTGTTGTTAAAAGTTACGACACTTGTAAAACTAGTTCAGCTGAATATTCTTAAAGGGACACTGTAGTTATGATGAAAAAAAGAGAAAAAAATAGAAACTGTGGACTTGACATTTCAGTCCTCATCTTTTTTTTTTTTTTTTTTTAACCCACGTGCAATTGTACCAAGTTATGTATGCCTTCCTTCAGAAGAGGCATTTATTTCTGTTAATCTGGGGAAAGTGGAATGTACAAAGAAGTTGTCGGTTTCTTCAGTTTGGAGAGTGAGGGAAGGATTTACAATTACTTGATAGTTTGAGGAACTGTCCGTTTAAAAGAAAAGTGTATTGTGGAAAATAATGTTTATATTTTCCTGGAAGAAGATTACATTAGTGAAAATCAAGTTTATTCAATATTAGAAGTGTATTCAATAGTAGAAGTAGTCTGCTAGTGAGCATAAGTTACAATTTACTGCAGTTCTCCTGGGTAAATTACTCGCTGTACTAATTCCTGTGCTGCCCTAGCTAACCAGTGTCCAGCTCAGTTGAGAGATCTGCATTCTGCAAGGTTGTGACTATCGTATCTGACAGCAGTGGCCCAATAGGTGCTGGTAAGAAACATGAGGTGTAAAAGAAAATAATGTGGTCTCTTTCTCTTTCAGACCCAGACAATTGGTTATATGATTATAATTGGTTAAATAGCTAAAATCTTAACCAGTCTACTGTCTGCTGTTCTCGACTGGAATCTGTACTCTTAACCATTTTATAGTAGTGCCAGACCAAACCTTATTTGAATTGGTTTCTGTGCTGCTTGGGTGCTTCTACATAGTGTGTGTATAGTAATGCTCATACTTCACTTCTCCTTAACCGTATTTGTGTCTTGTCTCCAAAAGCTGCCTTCTGATTATCTTTAATATAGTGCTGTGTGTTCTGTAGCCTGTTTCTAAGGGGATTTAAGATACAATTAAGAGAGCTTGTTGTTAATAGGCATTATTCAGGGCATAACAATTATGTTGTTAATAATTCATTATTCAGGGACCTATAGCTCTGTTAGAATATAAGGGGGAAATCAGAGTATTGAAAAACTTTGACTAATGCAACTCTTCTTATGTAATTGTATTTATTTGCATGTATATAGTCACCTCTTTCTTTGCACATGCATTAGTTGTGGTTGCTTTGAAATTTCACAGGAGGTTTTTTTCCCCTTTTCCTTTTTCTTTTTTCCCCTGGGAGAGGAAGCTGAAGAATTTTTGGACTATTTTGAAAGGTGTAGTATCTTTCTGTAAAGATAGATCTCCATAGTTCCATAAAAGAAAGATAGTAGGGAGATAGATATTTGTATTGTACCATGATTTAGTGGCAGCTCAAAGATTGTTAGACTGTACTCCAGATGTTGGAAAAATACAGCCTCTGCATGGACTAAGGCTGGAGTACTATTGCAAAGAGACCAGTATAGATACACCTGTAAAGGATAATACTTGTAATTTTTACTTTGAAAAATTTATGCTGTAAAGGTAAAATGCTGTGAAGTTTACACTTACTCATACACACACAACAAACACATACGTATATATTTTAATACCTAGAAATTACCTACAGTTCTTTCAAAGGTTCAATTTTTTGGCTGGCTTGCCTTTGAATTTCATTACAATTATATTCTGTTAGACGTTTTAAATGCATAATTGTGGCATAGGGAATTCCAGGAAAGCCAAATATCAGGGCTTACTATTTTGAAGCCAACATATTGCACTCTTGTTGTTTCAGTTGTCTTATCCAATTGAGATGCGTTTTGTTAGCTCTTGTGTAATATTTTCCCTTTGAGACTAAAGAATAGTATAGCAGGTTTCTGGTGAAGAATAAGTGGCTAGTTTAGACCAGGAGTGAAGATCTGTCAAAGTGTTCCAAAGAAGGATTCACTTACGCTAAAACATAAGGAAAAGTATAGAGATTAATGTATATCTAGTTGAATTTAAACGTCAACAAAACCCAACACAAGTGAAAAGTATTTTGAGTTTGGCTAGTTTGCAAAGCGAGAGCCTTAAAAGTTATTGCTGGCACTGACCTAGAAAGGAAGACAGACTGTTCGTCTGTGCATGCTGAATCTCCTGAAGCCAGTGCAGAAATCTGAGGATAGTTTTTCAGAGCAAGTCACTGGAAAGCAGAGGAGAGCCTGGTTTGACTTTTCTAAAGTGCATCTTCAGGTTCTGTTACTTGTATCTTAGTGAATTTGAACCTTGCACTTTATCTGAGATGAAAACAGCCTGTTTGTAAAAGCCAGGAGAAAACCAAAAGGCAAGTTGGTAGAGAGAGCAGGAGTTTTTTTCTGTAGGTAAGGTATCTTTGTGCTACATGCTATTAATTTAATATAGTCTGAAATGGAGACTTAGATGACCATATCTCCACCAAGTGTGAATTTATCAGAACAAACTAGATGCCAGAGGTGTAATTGAATGAAATGATCTTTTCAGTGATACTGAACCTTCCTTCAGTTGATGTTTTTAATTGCAATGTCAGGCTCTGTGAAGGGGAGAAAGTCTGCATATTCATATTCCTGTAACTGTAGTGCATCTGTGAGTGCATGTGTTGTGTCAAATAGTGCTAATGGGATCTCTGGGCTAAATCCGTGCAAGACCATGAGACCACTGACAGAATGTTTTCTTGTATTTTGGTCTCTTTGCCAGTATGGTGTAATGTGAAACAGGTTTTCTGGATTCAGGTGTGCTTTAGTGTCTGCAATTGCTGTTAAACTCGGAGTTACCCTGTGCAAAGGAGTGACCTGTGAGCAATCTGACTTCTCCAGCTGTATCATTCTGGTTAATTTTCTTGTTCTACTGTAGATCTCTGCTCCTTTTGAAGCAGGACTTTTAAAGACTGCCTCAGCACTGGATCATCATCTTCGTACAAGTTATCTCTAGTCCAGTCACATGAAATATTGTATTTTTCAGTAATGTCAAATGAAGCAGTGTTTTTTGACAGGACTGATCCCATTTATAAATTGAATTAAACAGTGTCTATTTTGTGGGAAATTCTGAAATTTTTGAAATTAATTATTTAATTAGTTTGCCGTTTACAACTAGACTTCTTATTTTACAAAAACAGATTATTAAAGAAATGCTTTGTTCCGTGATCTAGTGGTAATGGTATTTTGCTAGTTCCCTTAGTCTATTCCTAGAGAATGTTCAGTTAAATCACTAATACCTGCCTTTGTTTGCAAATAATGTGTGCTGGATATGAAACTGACATTAACTGTTCTTTTGAATGCTATCCAACTAGATTAGACTTCGAATACAAACTTGTGTTTGACCTTGCATAGACTCCAGTGGTGAAGTGCCTTCAGCCAGTTTAAAGCCACTTCAGGGTTTTAGTGGAGGTATTTGACTGGAAGCTGTTTGTTTGACACCCAGATCGTTTGAAGAAGAGACAGTTAACTTGACTATCAAATTATTAAAGAAAAAAAAAAAGTAGTTTGGTAAATGTCATCTTTCTCATCCAGCCAGGGGCCTCATACATTCAGTTTTTGGAATTTGGAAAAAAAGAAATTAAAGAGCTAGAGTATGCAATGAAAAGGTAAATATCGAAAACGCTATCAAACACCCACAGGAAATGGAGGCAAAAAGAAGAGGATTATTTGCTAAGTTTTGAAATTTCTGTGGTTTTTTTTTGCAATAACCTTACAAGCTCTAAATTATTGTGGAGTACCACTTCATGTTGTAGTTTGAGGCAGGCTGCCAATTTGCCCATTGATTTATCTTCTTCTATTTTGTTAACTGCTGTGTGATCGTACAGTGAAATGATACAACATACTAAAGTGAAAGTAATTTAACAAAAGTAACAGAAACTAGCGAGTTGATGAACTTTACCCCTTAATCAAAGGTGTACCAGAACAGATGCAAAAGGAAGAATGGACAGGGAGAGGTGTCATTCATGTGGATTTGAGTTTGGAGGGCCAAAGCTTTTCCCTTTTACACTTGTGAGTTGTTAATTTAACTCACAAAAGAAATGTGAAAGAATACACCATCTGTTTTAACTGCTGGTGCTGAGCATCTAGCAGTACACACCTCCCCTCCACCTTACCCACTTTCAGAAATTAAGAACTAATGTCGGCAGTAGGTAGTGTCTGTCACCAGCTTTGATTGTTTAAGCCCATTTTATTTGATTTATTTTTGATGACTACTTTTTTGTTTTTTCTGCAGGTAGACAGAGATTTTTAGAATATTTATTTTAGCATTCCTGGCTTTCTTAGAGGAGTGAATAGGTTCAACCCTTTTTACTAGACTGATTTGCTAACTTTGTATAATGATCAAAACTCCATTCTGATGATCAAAATTACCATGAAAAAACAAATACATTAGTTTGACTTGCATTTAGAACAATTTTGTTTGATTAGATTTCCATCATAAAGAAGCCATATACTTTTGCACCAGTTAGATTTTAAAGCACTTATATTTTTAGAAGTTTCCTATCAGTTCTGTAGCATTCAGGCTGTTGTGATGTTTTGCTTCTTGCCACTTGTCAGCTTATACAGTTCTGCACAAAACATTCATATTTTGATTCTTATACAGGTAGCTGTGCATTTTGGTTGCAAATACAGCAGAAACTGTGTTAGCAATTTGTCACTTAAGATTTTTCTCTTCTTTAGTCCCCATTTTTCTTCTTTCCCTCCTGAATTTAACTAAAGGGCCTATTCTGTCTGTTCCTTTGCAGAGATAAAGCATTATGACTATTGCCATTTCAGAAATCTAATAAGCAACTGTATTAAATACAAGCTATGTTAGCAGATTTTTTGTAAGCACTAAGAAAAATGCATTATGAAATTTTAATCTGTTATAATGGGGTGTCTTAGAGACTGAAAACCGCACAGCTATAATAGCCACAAGATTGCAGGATTTCAGAGCAATGACTGTAAGTACAAGGCAGCCAGCTTTGGCCTACATAATTTGTTGAGAGGAAGTGGGGACTGACTGCAACAGTTGAGCTTTTAAAACTAAAGAAGTGAACAGATTGTTGCTGAGTGGAGTTGTATACAGAGTATTTTTAAAATGAGTATTATGGTAAGTAAGTTGAGCTCTAAGCCGAGATGAAACCATGTGCATACTTCCTGTCTGTCTGAGACATCGCACAAGTGCCTGGGGGTGGCAAAATGAGTTTTGACATACATCAGCACAAATCAGAAGTGGTAAAGCTGGTATTTCTTTGACTGAGTGATTTTTCTGATTACTTTGATTGGCTGTTTTGTGCATGGGGCAATTCACAGAATCTTGAAAAGCACAGGTAATTCTGAAGAAAGACTTCGTGTTCTGTAGCTGCCTTTTATCACAATATTTTGTTTTAAGTGTGGGAGTTCCTTGTTGATTCAGAATTTCAGTGTGAATACCTATAGCCATATTAGGCTTAGTTTGAATTGCTGCCTCAAAAGCTGCTTGATCATCCTTTTAATGTGTATTTAGTAAGACTGTTGATTTAAAGCCTTGAAGAAATGGAGTATTTTAATCAATCTTATCTCTTCAAGCAACTAATTACACAGTATATTCAGATCCTTTTTTTAAACCTAAAAACTCTGTTCATCCTGAAGCTATGGGATTTTTTTATGCCCTAGACTATAAGATTAAAGGTCCCTGCAGTGTTGCTTTTTTCCTGTGCGGTGAAAGAGCACTTGAGTCTGACACTATAGGCCAAATCCAGTGAAGGACTTAGCTAAGCTGTGGGTGTTTGTGATACTTCGCAGCATGAGTGATGGCACTGTAGAAGTCTCCTTTGTTTTGCATGCATGGACATGTGGCACTGGGTGCTCTGTCCACTGGGCAGAAAGAGAATTTGGTACGAGTGCTTTATAAAGTAGGGTAGATTCTGTTGCATGGTTAGTTCAGAACCTATCTACAAGCACCAATGACTTGTTCAGGCATCTCATTTCCTTGAAGGTACTCCATGGAATGGATTTGCAGGAGTCCCGATCCTCTGGAGGAGTGAGGTGGTGCTTTTATTCAATGAGCCAAGACTCCCAGCACATCGAATCCAGGACTTTGCTGCCTTCTCATGTAAGGTTTTAGCATCTGGGGCTGAAGGCAACCAACAGGCTGAGCTGGGGAGCCATCACCAGTCAAAACACTTGCCAGGGTTTCATGGTGGTGTGTGCCACCTTGGTACTTCACTGCCTTTTAAAATGGAACGTGCTGCTTGCTATCCCTGCTTCCTGGGGGTGCAGTTCTTGGGAAAATAGCCAAAAAATAAATGGAACATGAGGCACTGTCATACTTCTGCCAAAAAGGCAAATGCCATACTGGAATGTTAAAGTATTACTTGAAAACTGTGTGAAATTATATTTGAGTCTCTTGCAATTTAATAGGCCGTACCTGTGTTTTTAGGCACCAACTAGAAGGAATATGTGAGATAATTGAATCAAACTTCAGAGGAACAGTTATGACAAAATAAAGGGCCTACAGGTAAATAGAAATACATAAAAAAATTTTTACCAATAGGTGAAATTTACGCCATATGTTGTTTTCTTCTTTTAGAGATGGGATTACTCTAAAGAGTTGCACCTCTTGAAAGCTGCAAAGCAAAAGTACACTTGTCTCCATTTGCAGTATTGATAAGACAAGAAATAGCAGTAGCAAGGAGTGTTTAGGTGAGATGTTACAGAAAAGCCTGTAAGCACTGCAGAGAGTGTGGGATATTCACTCCTAAATGTAAGAACAGATATTACAGACACCTGTTACAAATAATAAAGCTAAAATGATCCTGCTGAGAGGAATGACCTTGATAAACTTTCATGTGTAATTAAGTTTTTGTTTGTTTTTCCCAGGAATCTCATCCACTGTAATTTCATATTTGATAAAGTGGTTAGATTAAATTATTTCAGTCTCTTTGTAGGTATTTTCTAAACTAATTTTCATAGTTTTTTTCTGAATGTCTTGTCCCTGGCCAGCAGTTTTACGCTGAATTACTATGCAGCAATGGAGGGAGCATGGCAGATCTAAAATCCTCTCTCTTGTCTAAAATTTCTTGTGTCACTGTATGACATTAGACATTTTATACTACCATGCTTTTTGTAGATTGGTGTGTACAGTTGGCTCTCTGCTACAAATTCATTTTGTCTCCAGAACCACAGTGCACATGTTCTTAGTTCCTGAATGCTTGGATTTGTGCACAGCCTTCATGTGCAGATTGGTTGCACGTAACTTACTAAAAAATGTGTCTTTAGGAAGGATTGATTCTCAATAAGAAAAATTCTGGTTTTTGCTTTGTTTTGTATTTGCATTTTTTGTTTTGTATTTACATTTTTTGTTTTGTATTGCTTGAGAGTTGTGTGTAGGTTTGACATTACTTTTGGTACTCCCCCATTCTCCTAGCTAGCAAGTGGCAAAAACCAAATCCAAAGGCTACACATGATTTTTTACCAGACTAATGATGTAATTTAATGTGTTATTCTAATTTTAATGTGGCATTCTAAAAAGTACTTTATATTAAATTACAGATCAGCTACAGTAATTTACAAATACATTTACTTATTTCTTACAAATATACAAAATAACATCTTAACATAAATGCCTAGAATTTTGGCATATAATTTTACCAGTACATATTTAAACATTGTCAATGTAATAAAATTATAGCTATAGTCAGTGAATTGATTTGGGTCAGTGTTTGACAAATCTCATGCTGCTGGGGGATTTTGAATTGTATGTCAGTCCTTCAGCTTTCCCTTTCTGTTTTAACTTAGCAACAGAAATAACAACTCCTCCCCCCTTTTCCTTCCTCATAGTCAGTTTAGAAAGTGTTGTACAAAATATGGAAGTAAACCAAGGCAAGAAATTTTATTTTGTGTTGGCAGAAAAAGGAGTCATACTTTATGGTTAGGGTTTTTTGGGTGTTGGTTTTGAGTTTTGGTGGTGGTTTCTTTAGGGTTCAGTTTTCAATTTAGCATGAATTTGTTTCTGAAGTTTTACACAATGAAAAGTAGTAATAAACAGAACCTTAATATGCCACAATTTCAGTAAAAAAAACCCCAACATTCTTACATAACTATTTGATTTTAATTTCTGTTCACCCTTCCTGCTCTTGCTATCAGTTTTAGCATCTAAAAATACAATTACATTTTTCTCTCCGCTAAAATGCCAGTATTATCAGTTACCTAGAATACAGACAATTAATTTCACAAATATAGATTTTCCTGTTCTGTATACCAGTACACTGAATTTACTGTACAACTAACTTCTTAAAAAGAAAACAATCATTAAATTGTCTTTGACTGGAAATAGAAATAATGCCAAAGAATTACCAAATAGTTTTAAAAATATATTTGGGGTTTTTTTTCTCTTAGGATTTCGTTGACTGTTGATTTTTCAGACTTTATATAGTCTTAGTCATTCATCATTTTGCTCAGAAACAGCATGGACTGGTTTGTTTGATTAAACTATCACATAATCTTTGTTCCAATCCATTTGGAACGCAAGCATATTGTTATTATATCATGCTTTTCAGTGCTTTGAAACATCCCAGGTTTTTCATAGCAGCCTCTCTAGACAGAACTGTAGCACATTTTTTAAAATGAGGCAAGTTTTCCAGACCTAATAATTTAAATAATGCTCCTAAGCAATATCTGAAGCTTTTAGTTGGAAAAAGGGTGTTTGACAATCTAAAAATTGAAGTTTACTTAAAAGTGCTAAACAGGTATCAAGGACATACTTTTTCCTAAATTATTTTACCCTCTAATAGTAAATTTTATAGATTGCTTCCTTTTTTTTAACTTACAGTTCTCCATACTTGAATGAATTTTGACTGTTGCACGAAAGACAAGAAATGTGAAAGAAGTCTTTCAAATATTTGTGATTAGAAGTCTCCATTAAGAAGCTCCTTATTTCAAAGTAGTTGTTACTTTTTTATATATATGTATGTAGAAACTTGATATTCAGGCTTGAAATATACAAAAAAGTCTGGCCAAAATGGATGAAGTTGCACCATTTTACAGTTCTAAGCTATAATGTTATATAGTTTGAATATTTAGCTAAACCTGACAGGGAAAAATTGCAATCTGGTAGCTATGGCAATAATTGACTTCAAGAAAGATTTTATATTTAGGGGAATAAAATGCTCTCCTAGCGGGAGTAGGCATTCAGAGTATCTTTCCTTTATGTAGTCTTTCAGCAATACAGAACAAGAGACATACAGAAGGAATTGTAAAGAATTGGCATTATTTTTAGAGAGCTTGATCAGCAGTTCTGGAGTGTTTTTATTAAAGAAAACATTTTATAGAGTGATATGCTATACTGATAAAAAGAACACAGATTTCCATTCTTAGGTCTGAAAGTACTATAGAGAAACATCAAATGCCTACTTGCCTTTGAGTGAGGTGTGCATTACCCCCATTCTGCAGACTTGAAAGTTGGTACACACCTGCTGGGCCACATCACGGTGAAGCAAGTCTGTGACCGAATTAGGAACAGAACCAGAATTCAGTGGATTTTATTCAGTATGGTAGGGGGAATAAATACCTAAATGCTGTAATTTTTTAAAGCATAGTCACCTTTCTGGATTTGCTATTTTGAATAGGAAATGAGGTAATTACAGTTTAGATGTTTGGCAATTACACTACTCAGTAAATTTCTGGATGGAGAATTGAGTTGCTATTTAGCAATGAGTAGGATAGGCTAACTTGTAAAATCTTTGAATTATTACTTCTCATTTTCTTAGTAGAGTTAAATATTTTTATAATTTTATTCATCAACTTATAGTTTAAAAAAATAATTAATTCCATGAAAATTCAACTTTATGTCGATAAGTAAAAATAATGAAAATCTGTTCTGCATTTATTATAGATGTAATAAATAAAAGAACTTGTAATCACTGAATTAAATTTCTTGTTTAGGATCTCTTGGTCCTTCATGGTTTTAGAACCTGTTAATCCTTTCCACAGCTCATTTTTATTTGGAGAGGAAAATCAGCTTTTGAACCCTTTCAAGTCTTTAAGAACTTTAAATAAGCTTGGCATTGGACTGACCTAGCTGAATAATTTGAAATAAAGAAAATACTCACTTTGCACCTGTAGAGAAGGCAATGGTTTAATGCTTCCAGACGTGTTTCCACTAAGCTCTGGTAACTTCCAGCTTGGTCGAGGGAACAGACAGCAATAACATTTTGCCACAGTTATGTGCTGTATAATGTTTGCTTTCAAGATTGGCGAGGTGTTACTTGAAACTTCCTGTAGATTTTAGATTGAAAATGGAAGTAGGTTTCATTACAAGAAGCTTCCTCCCTGCCTTTATAACTTAAAAAGACTTGGTTTGGTCAGGATGTTTCCTACCATAATTTTGATTTGTGGGAAATATTGATAAAATTGAACCATTTTCCTTCATAAATTTCAGAATTAATAGTTCTGCCTTTCTATGAAATGTACAGCAGTAACAAAACCAAAATATAAAGTCAAAATCAGATTTTCAGCCAGAAGACTTGCTCAAAGCACTCTCTTACTTTTGGGCTTTCGTGTAATAGCCTTTTCATGTGGAAGACATCACTACCTTTTACTCTGTTTTGTAGTTTGCAAGTTGCAGAAAAATTCCTCCTGTTTCCTATTGTGGTGTTCTCATTTCTGGAAGGTGGATGATGGGCCAATGGATTTACTTTTTTAAAAGGAGTTTTTTATTTTCTGGGCTTCAGTCTTTGTTTCAGATACTTCATTTGCATTTGAGGAGTTGTGTGCCTTGATGATACGGTTTGTAGAAAGGTTTTAGAAGTTTCTTAGCTTTGTCACTATGAAAATACATGAAAAATGTATTTGAAATCAACGATAAAGATATTATCCGCAAAACTGACTATATTAAAGTGTTACTATAATAGTTTTTCCTGCAGATGTCTGCTATTACTAAAAAATTGAACATCCTTCGAACTACAGCAGGTTGAGCTGTAAACAAAATCTTGTGCTCTTAATTACACTGTGATTTTGCTTATTAAAAGGTTGATTCTACAGTGTGTAGGCAGATCTTTGCTATTGGGTGGGACTTACTGCAGTTTGAAAGTATTTAAGGTAATAATCTGTAAGTTAAATGTGTTAGTATTTTGGGAGAAAATTTTTAATGGGTTTATGTCTTTTTGCACCCGTGTTCATGAAAATGTTTTTTCAGAATTTGTCTAGGAGATGTTGGATTTATACTTTATTTTAAAAAAAAAGATGCTGTTTGAAAACTGTGTCTTTTCAAGCCTTCATTGCCGCAAAGGTTTGCGAAAGCCTATTGAATGACTTTGAGGTGGCTGCTAACTCTGCAGCGTGGAAAGGGAATTTAAGTTACCAGCTATGTGAAATTTTTGCCCTTCATTAGAAGACCTAAGATTTGGCTTGGTTTTGGATGGAAGTAGTGGGGTATGATTGGTGGGATTTCCCACTGATTTGTGGGACTGGAATGACTGTAGATGCAATAGTCAAGTATGTGTGTATTGATTCCACTTGCAAACTGTGTTTCCATCTTAAATTATGGATGATGAGCAAACAGTGACAAAGCCACTTCTCTTGGAAAAATAAATTCAAAATACCATAGGCAGTAGGAAAATAGTTTTGCCACTGCTCCTCATGCCCACGATGGATGGGAAATCAGATTTTGAGCCTTATGATGTTTGTTTTTGAAACTCAGTAATAATTTGGATGCCAGGTAGGGTCAGGGGAGAGAGTCTTGAATCTTTAACAAGGTTTTTCTGAACCTTGGTTATTGAAATTAAACAAATCTTAACAAAACCAGTTATTTCTTCTCACTAGTTGTGGGATAGTTTGGCTGGTTTTTGCTTGCTGAAAATGTATCACTAGTTACTTGACTCAAGAGTTTTGTAGAGTAAATAAATGCTGAATTTGGAATGTTTAATGCAAACTGAAATCTTGGCTCTTCAAACTACATATACATGAAAGACTGAGGGAAGATTTTTCTCTTTGTGTATTACTCCAAAAGCAGTCCTGCACGCTTTCCTAGTAACCAAGTCTGCTATGTTTCTAGATTGAATACTTAATCTTGTTTTCATGTGGTTTACTTGAAACATCCTGTGCATGGTGCAGAAGAATACAGCTTAGGAGACAGAAATAATACATTCACACGCACTGTACTAGATGTGCTTCTGGGCGAAGCACAATGTAAAGCAATTTTATCAGCTGCTCCATGGCATGACAGACTTTACAAAGGAATTTGAATATAGTAATGCAGCACAGTTGAAAGAAGAGGTGCGAGGATGATTTCATCCCACATAGATGGAATAATATATGTGCGTAAAAAAAAAAAAAAAGCGCTTGAAAACTGGCTTATTTAACAGCTTTAAATTGTATGTAGAAGGGTGATGTTTCTATTTTAGATTGCAGTGTTAAAATGTGTATTCCATAGTGCTCTGGAGAGGTCTGTGTGTTTCCTCCCTCACACACGGAAGACCAGAACTATTAATAGCGATGTAAATGCCCAAATTCAGAAGATGTGCAGGTTGTTTTATGATGTGGGCACCTAGCCATTTATCAATCCTTCCAGGTATAATCGGCTCGAAAGCTGCAGCAGAACTCTTCCAGCAGCATGGTTTGCCTGCCAAAGAAAATTCCGCCACTGAATTGGTGGAAATTGCTGACTGGTCACCTAGAGACTGCTCCTTATTTAAGTGGGAAACCAGCTTTTCAGTGCGGCAGCCTGCACTGCAACTCCTGTGCGCGCACAGCACTTGGGAATTGAGATAGCAGAGAACTATTCATCCTATTCCCATTAATAAAACAAAATGAAGTGCTAGTAGTAGCATGGCGGTTGTCCATTAGTTTGGATTTCCTAATGGAAAGCGTAAAACTGCAGGAAGTCCTTTTCTTTTTATCCCTTCTTGCTCACCCAAGACAGCGCCGGAATTTTTTTTTTATAGTAATTTGGCCGATGATCTGGGATATTCAAGGCCAGGCGCATTCCAGCGGCGTTCGGAGGAGCGGCACTGCAGGGCGCGGGCAGCGCTCGCTCGTTTTCCCGGCCGGATCCCGGGAGCTGCCGCTGCTCCGTGCCCGACTCCAGCCGCGGCGGGCTCCCGGGAAGCCCTGCGCGCAGATTTACCCGGCAATCGCCTTAAGGGGACAAATTTAGTTTACTGCAATCCGCGCTTAATCTGCCGGAGCCCTGGGCGCCTTTGGGGAGAGG
This sequence comes from Lichenostomus cassidix, assembly GCF_008360975.1. Taxonomy (NCBI): domain Eukaryota; kingdom Metazoa; phylum Chordata; class Aves; order Passeriformes; family Meliphagidae; genus Lichenostomus; species Lichenostomus cassidix. The sequence goes on along the minus strand of NC_139483.1, from coordinate 43,176,717 downwards.
GCGCGGGCGGGCCGGCTGTTCTGGGGCTGGCTCGGGCAGCCAGAAACTTCTGGCAGCTTCCCGGCCCGGCCCCTCCCCTTAAAGCGGCAGCTCCCCGGAGGACACTGCCGCTCTTCTGCCGCCGCGAACGGGCTAAACAAGTTACCCGGGCGCCTTCTTCCTCCGGCGGCCTTGCCGAAGCTGGAGCATCGGCCCGGCTGTCCGCAGCTCCTCGAGGAGCCGCTCGAAGCGCTGGTAGCGCTGAGCACCCCCCTGCAGCGAATGCTGGGGCAGGGCTCATCCCGCTCTCCTCCCAAAACAGCCCCTCCGTACCCCCGCCTGGCTCCCGCGGGGCACAGCCCTCCCCTGGTACCCGGGTGGGGACGGATGGCCGTCTGCTGGTGTCACCCAGCACAGCCGGTCCCCCTTCTGGTAACCATGCTTCGGTCATTCATGCAGAATAGTGATCCTCTTGGAAGCACCTGCTTGGTTAGCGGCTTCTATGAAGATCTTCAGTGCCAGTTTTCTGGCAATAGTAAAACAACAAACGAACAAGCCGAGATATTTCCATCGGCGTCACTTTTCTCTTTGCAATGTGAACTGAAAGATTTTCGGAAGAGTACTTATAAAGGCATAGAAACATTGACAGGATATCCTGGGGTGTGTATTGAAGCTGCTGTGAGTGAAAGAAGTTCATGATCTCATTATAAATGAATGATGGCGTGTGCTGTCATTCTTTTCAGTTTTGCTGCTGACAAAAGTTTACTGATGGTTTTATGATATGCTACTGAAAAGGTGGTTCTTACCTTTAAAGTGTAAAGTGCAGGTGAGTATGTTCACATATAAATTTAAATGCCAGTTCATATTATCTTGTTTTAAAATAAATGAAGGCTGAGACAGCAACGTATGAGACTAGTACAGTTTTGTTTCAAGATGCCTTCAAAAATTTTAGGACGCCCAGAACTTTTTGTATTATAGGATACTCCCTCTTCCCTTTGAAGACCACTGCAATGCTTCTTGTTAAGATATTTTCAGTATTTTGAGACATTTTCCAAGATTACTGAACTATCAGATTCTAGCTGCATTTTAGCATACTGTTTGTTTTTTTCTGATAACCTGCTCTGAAAAGCATAAAAAGAAAGAAACCAAATTGTGATAAAAATGTCAAAATTAAATACACAAAGATACATTCAGTCTGAGTATAAGGACATCTATTAAATGACGTAAGCACAAAGCAGGGAAGGGATAACAGGTAAAAATAGCTGTATACTAATTTTTAATCTCTCTAATGTTGGTGGAATTGAATAAAACCTGGTTGAGAATAGGTGACTCAGAGTTGGTGAAAATAACAAAGTCGTGGTAAGAATTACCTAAAACTAATGCGAGACTTTTATCATTATTGTTTATTTTTGTAGTTTGCATTCTCTATGATGTGTCATATTTTGCTAATTATTGTAGCTTGACACTTTCAGCTGTTACTCTGTCAGAATGAGGGAAGTATTCTGGAAATTCGAGTTAAGTGATCTGCAGGGGGGAAAGCCCATGTAATTTGTCTTTCAATGGAATAATAAAATTGCAGAAAAAGATCCAGTATGTATCCATTGAATATTTCAGATGCTGTTTTAAACTATATAATGATTTATAGTGGTTGTTAAAGAAATTAATTTAATAATTTTTCTCTCAAAAGCCACTCTGATACTGTATTTCTGGTAAATAATACCTACATTGGTAATCAAATAGTCCATATGTTTGCTAATTTTGAAATTCTTTACAGTAGTAAATATTAACTAATTCCAGTGAAAGGAGTAAGAGAAATTTCAAAAGATTTAGGCTAGAGATTAAAATGAACTTGTGTGTTAGTAACAGAAATTAATCCCTACAAATGTCCTTCTTTGAATATTCTTTCTGGAAGATGTTGTTAAGAATAAGAGTAGTGATAAAGTAATCACAATATTGGTAACTACGATCTTTGTAAGAACTTAAAGTCCTGCTTAAAGTCTGATTGTTGACTTGCCTGTTCCTCTGCCATAAATTTTCAAACATTCAAAGATCAGAGGTTCAGATTATCTTGGTTTTCAAGATTATATCTTTTTAGTTAATGTCAATAGCAGTGAAGAAAAAGTGTTCTGTATTTTTCTGTACGTTCATCTTGTCAGTATGGATTGGTCTTTGAGATAATTTGTTTGGCTGTATAGAGAAGTATAGACCGACACTGACACAACTAGCTCTGTAAGTTTTGTTTACAGGAGAATTGTAGCTGTGTGCATCTGAGATCTGTCACTCTTGTTAAAGTATCCTCAGTACTCTGCACTTTAACTTCGGAAGATGAACTGGCGGGAGGTGCTATCACCACTATAGTGGTGAATGGGTTTCTGTACTAAAGAGTGCAGTGAAGCAGGAGGGATGCTCCCCTTTTAGGGCTTTACTGTCTTTGCGAGAGAATACATTGCTGCTTTTCTCTGCTCAGATTCATATTGCGTGAAACAGCCACTTTTTGGTTCACTTCAGTGAGAGTACTGCCCAAACCCAAATTTATCACTGTCTGAGTCCCTCTGTCAGCATCCGTGCAACTGCAGCAAGAGTAAAGCATTGCACCCTGCCTCAAAGGCAAGTACTGTTGGACAAGCTAGGAGGGAATGAATTTCAGAATCCCTACACTCTTAACAGATTTCTTGTTAATCTCGGTGGAGTTTTATTGCGATTAAGCCTGGATTAGGAACGGATAGGTGTTCGTGGATATAGTACCACCAACGTACTATATCCTAGTGCTCTGCATTCAGTCACGTACCACACATGCAGGGAGAGAGAGGGAGGGGTTTGTCAGTGCATCCATGTTTTTGATGATTTTAGTGCAGATTGGTAATGATTTGTAGTACTCAGAAATATATTCTGTTACCTACTCTATTACCTATGAGATCTAGGCTGGAACAGAGTCAGTGTAAAAATCATTAATAAGGAGTTAATCCTGTCGCATCTTAATGTTTCTCAATATCAAGTTTTATAAAACTTAAATTACTGAAAAATTGCACATTGAAGCATTCAGTTACGTACTTCCATCCTTTACTTCTGATGTATTAGAACTGGAAGCAGCTAGTGGGAATTATCTGATGCTGACTGCAAACACCTCAGTCTCAAATAGTATCAGTCTCTGATGCCTGTGAAGATTTATCTTTATATTCTTCCCACAGAGAACCTGGATGTGCAAGAGATGTCTCTTGTAAGCTGTGTTTGAATCTGTAGGGGCACAGAAACATGATGTGGCTTTGACAAGGGCTTAATCTCTCTTCTCTGCTCTTGTTTGGGGCTCTATGGAGGCTTGCAGCTCTTGAAAACAAACCTTGCACCCTCTGCCTTTCCTCTTCTGACGCATAGTCTGTGAAGTGATACTGAGGTGCTTCAGCTATATGGAATCTCCTTGCACAGATTGCATTAGGAGATGGTGGATTTCCTTTGAAAGAACCATGCCTTCATGAGCTCACTGAGTATACTGATTTGACCTATGTTCTCCTCCTACTCCCAAACCCACTTATTTCCCGCCTCTTCTGTTTCTTGTTTCCTGGTGTCTTCATGCAACTTAGCAGGTCTTGAGGCAATTAAAGAAGGTAGAACACTTGGCTGGCCTTCACTATTGCAGCGGAATTGATCATCTACTGTGTCTTCAGATGGTGCAGAGGCTGGAAGCCTATGTGATGCTTGTTGTAGATAACTGTGCTATCAGTTTATTATATTTATGATCTTCTATCATGAGATTATGTATGTATATTATGAAATTGTAATTATGAGATTGTAATTAGTGTTGTGTTCCGTGTTTCTGCTACTGTGATACACATATGCTGTCAATTTAAATTTCATTAGGTTGTTTTGTAATGCTTTGTCTACAAAAACTGGTGGGACCATGGCAGCTGTATGGTCTCACAGCCAGTGGTCAGTAACTAAAAAGCAGTTGGTTTCCTTTCTGTTCCAGGCAATTGATGAGCCTCCCTATCTCACAGTGGGCACTGATGTGAGTGCAAAGTATAGAGGAGCCTTCTGTGAAGCCAAGATCAAGACAGCAAAAAGGCTTGTCAAAGTCAAGGTATGTGGTTTTCCCGCAAACACTTCTTTTGAGGGGGTAAAAAAAGTTATATTAATGTTCAAAATAGCACAATAGGAAACTTCTTAGTCTCAGGACGGCTAAAAGGCTGTCTTGTCCTTGGAGGCTGGCAGTACGGTCTTTGAAATAACAGTAAGCTTATTATTGTTGGGATGGGAGGGGTTCCCCCACTCCCACACAATGAAATATGTTCTGTTTCTGTCACTACTTTGTCATTTGCTTGCATCTCGTGTTTTTGACCTTCAATGCCATAGGCTGACCTTAAACTAATTGATTAAAATGTGACAAATGTAGGCTTATGTATGGGAGAATGTTGCCAGAAAATAGCTAGGACTACTCGAAGTAGGTTTAATGTATTTTCTTTTACTTGAGGAGCACAGGTCACTGTCATTTAGCAGTGGCAACTAGATGATGCTCCAGGAATAAGGTGAAACTATTCTGCCTGCCAAAAAAGACTTGGCATATTGAGTTCTACAGAACAACATGCAGGGGATCTCACCTGAGCTTTATGATAACTAGCGAATGACTGAATCAATGTAAGCCACATGCAGTACAAATAAAAATTCTGGAAAGGGATTGCAAGAGATACATTTTAACATTCCTCAAAAATTTAAAGTATTGTTTCTAGAAATAAACACAACAATACACTGCAAAATGGCCATATATTTCTGTTTGCATAACGTTGCCCTAAATGTTTTTAACTTGGGAGGAGGTAGTATTTTTCTGCTTTGGCTCTTAACCTCGTATAGAAATATTACAGAGCAAGGATCAAAACCACCTAGAAAATACAAATTAGGTTGTTGTTCTGCAACAGAACAGGATATTTTTCTTTTATCTACTGTAAACTTCAGTGAAAAATGTGTGATACGTGAGTGGTGATAACCTGTTATTGAAGACTGTTGCACACTATGAGCTATTGTGCATTATTTGACTCTGCCCTCGTGCTGTGGCTGATTTTTGCCTCTAGTACATATGAGGGAGAGAGCAGGTGCTCTCCATAAACGCTGGTGGGAAGGACTGTTGTCACTTATTTGATAATAATGTTAAATACAAAAAGAAGATTTTAGTCTTAAATCTGACAGAAGAGCAAATTAGTGGTCTTTTCATTTCATTAGTCAAAACTCTTAATAGCATCAGCCGGTCTGTGCTTTACAGTACCATTGGGTTTAAGTGATTAAATATTGCTATTTAAGCTGTTAAGCATCAGTATTTAAGTACAGGGATTGTGTTGTGCCTAGATCAGTGAAATCTTAACTCATTTCACTTCTTTAGGGGACTTTCAGTCTACCTCCTTAGATGGCCACTTGCTATTTATTATTCAGTGCTAAGTATTTTCTTATGGGTTTGTTGCATTAAGTTTGGTTACTGTAAGGCTTGCAGAAAGATCTTGACATGAGGTGGAGTTTTTCTGTAAATTGTTTGTTGAGATACTGTAAAAATCTCTGTGGATTCAGTTTTGTGTGTGTGTGTGTGTGTGTTTCTTCACTGTTACTGTATTGCCTCAGAAAGTTCAACCCCAGTACTATTGTTGCTCTATAGAGTAATGTGATTTGTGGTTGAGATTCTTCTGTGTAAGTGCTGTAACAATATCTGTTTACATTGTCTTTTCTCCACCAGGAATGTGTATTCCTTAAGTTTACAGTGACCCTCTGATTTTCTCTGAAAATCTGTTTAGCTCTTTCTGGCACATGCATACTTCCCTCAATATTGGCTTTAACAAAGACTCTTACTATCAGGTGTGCTTTGTCTGGAATTTTGGTACGTTATCTGCAGCATTATTTTTTTCACTTGCTGAACGGTTTCTTTTGGCCCCAGTATATATTTTATGCCTTAGTCTTTAACTACTAGAGGAGAAGGAAAGTCAGTTAACTTAATGCTGTCAATTTTAGTATGAAGCATTCAAGTTTTATAACTAGATGTTCTGCTGAGAAAGTAGGGTGGCAACAAAATTCTTCTGGTGTGGAGTATGTAATCTTCAGACAAGTAAAATATGTTTGTGTCTCCTTTTATGTGCTTTCTTCTTCTGTTGAATTCTGCTTCCTAGAATATTTTGAGGAGATACCTTCACAATAGCTTTCCCATTATCACCATAATTTAATAACTTTATTCAATTTAATAGAGGTGCTATGTACTTATTATTTCAGTATCAATAGGTACTGTAATTCACAGTTTAGCAGTCTTTGGCAAATTCTGTATGTGGTATGGAATTCTACAGTAACATGTAACAGCATTGCAGCTTGGTTATGGAAAGCAGTAAAACTTCAGATTTGCCTGGACTTTTGAAAAGTGTTGAAGGTTGTACTGACTTGACTCAAGGGCAAGACTTTGGGTGTTACAAGAGTGTTACAAGAGTCTACTTCATCAGATCTGTTATAGCCTTTTTTTTGATAGTACTTAAGCTGGTTTATTTTGGCAGCGTCTCCTGAAACAATTAGCAGCATCATCCACCACCACTTGTGTTTGGGCACCCTGCGCAGAAGTTTCAGAAGAAATTGTTTTCTGTGTAGGTCTTTATTAAAAAGAAACAAGTAAAGCTTCTGCTGTAATAGGACTTATTAGGACTGTCTTTTCAGGATGGTGAAGCAAAAACAAATTCTAGCGGAGTCTAACCAAGTTGATGATGTGCTCAATGTCTTAATCTTTTGCCCGAGACAGAAAAAATCCACACTGCTAAATACTGAGGGAAATGAAACCCACATCTAATAAATACTGACATCACTTTTCTCAGCTTCAAGAAAGGCCAGCAGTGTCATGTTGAGTTTGGAGCTTAAATATTTCTGTTAATAACCAGTATTTTTTGAGCACATATGGGTATCTCAAGAAGCAAAAGCTGTCGTTATCAAAAATCTCCCCCCAAAGAGTCAAAGCCCCAAGACATCTTTAAAAACACAAACCATTTTTGAATATACAATAACAATTACTTTTCATCAGAGTACAGTGTGGCTGGCTCATGGTTCTGGATAGAATTCCTTTCTGCTGCAACATACATTTAAGATAACTATAGAAAGTAAATAAAATCAGATGTCTCTAAATCAGAAGTGATATACTGGATATTTTGTATGAGCCAGTACTGACCCTAGATTTCAGATTATTTTGCATCCTAACTGAAGATAAATTCTCCTAAAGAGGGAATTAAATGCCTCTACATGTCAGGATGAAGTTCAGAAGAGTAGTCTTTGCTCGCTTAATTCCTAGCTGAATCCTTTGTCTGCCTTTTAGTCACAAGGTGTGATTTTGTCTGTGTGGTGGACAGAAAGTATTTGCCATCAGTAGGTGAGATGTGCAGCACTAAAAAGAACTCTCACAACTATATGCGTTGCTGTAGTTCTGAACAGAAGATAGACAAGATGGCTATTTCATTGAAGTAGCACCTGAAAGGCAGTATAGCATTTCAGTGCATTTGTTTTCTAATCAGTCAAGATAGATTGTCCTTAGTCCTGGTTGTAGATTCTGTTCTTGGCAAAACTCCTTAGAATCTCCTGTCTGAGAAGGCCATGTAGGAGAACTGGTGTTAGAGAGCACTGTGGTTCTGAAGGAAATTTTGCTGTTGCTGTGTGCTGCAGTGAATCTCTCAACAACAGTGAGAGCGTGATCTTGTGTACGCCTGTGAAACAAATCCTGAGATTTGATGTAGGATTGCTATGTAGTTCAGAGTTACTGTTACACAGCTGGATCTCATGTTACATTCTTACTTCTTTCGAATACTCACTAAAAGCATCATATATAAACCAAGAGAGAATGTTCTGGTGAACATCAGAGTATTATTTGTGTGTGTTAATAAATGTATATAGGTACATAAAATGTAATGCCAGAATTCTCTCAGTTTCTTATAATTTTAAAAGCAGAGTGGAAATAAAACTTCAGATGTAATTGATCAGAGGATCCTATGACTTTCAGCGTAACCAAGTTAATTGTGAATGAAATGGAAGGTGAATGTCAATAGCACCTGGTACAGATAACTTAATCATACATTTGAATTTCCAGACCAATTTTTGTTCTGAGGACAGAGTGTGTGGGATTAAAGACAAAAAGCCTTTGTGTCTTTATGGGGATGACAGGGGAAAATACCTTGGAACTGTTTGCAGGATTTAGTTACTTCAGTTTTGAAGGACTGGACAGATAGCTGTTTTTACATTTCTTTCCATTAAACTCTCTGTGTAGGCTAGACTGACATTAACTGAAAGCTTGTTTGAGTTGTTCATTTTGTTTTGTCGATAGCGTGTCCTGTACTTGTGTGAGTCTTTCAACCATGAGATGAAAAATTTACTTTTGTCAGTAGAAGATAAAGGTGCTAAAACTGTTTGATTTCAAAGCATTGAAATGTAAGTGTATCTTTAAAGTTGCACTCAGAAGTCTTGAAACTTTCTCTTTTCTTGCTGTGGTACTAGAGAAGTTCAGATCATTTAAGAGAACTGCAGAGATCATTTTGAGCCATTAGACAATTTTGGTATACTCTTGTCTATCATTTCCTTTAGATATAATGGTGTATTGTGAAAGTTAAAAAATATTTTAGAAGTTTTGATAAGTAAGAAATTGGCCCTTCATATATCTAAAATATATTAATAAAACAGCTTTCAGCAAGTGGAATGATTACGGTGACTAACTGTAAAATGAGAGCAAGAGAAGGTGTATTGACATTTGGATGTGCTTATGCTGCTCAATTGTATCAAGTGATTGTCAGTTGAATTATATTTTTTAGGTAACCTTTAGGCATGATTCTTCAACAGTGGAAGTGCAAGATGACCACATAAAGGGCCCATTAAAGGTAATAAATTTGGTTGATATATTGCTAATGCTTTGGAAAACATTTTTTTTCCAGTATTTGACATAAATGTGCATGTGCAGTATGGGGTGAGAGTAGAAGGTTCAGCTTATTACACAAGCTAGATTTGATCACAAGGCATAAAAGGTAATGCTACAAAGTTAGAGGTAGTATACTCGTCATGTTAGCTTTTTCCTCTGTAGTTAAAGGGGATGCAGCACAGGCTGGTGCAAGCCTCTTTGTTCTTTTTGCCTTAAAGCTAAGAAGTATGGCTGGTGCTGATTTTTAGTCTCCATTTGTTTTGAGAACTCAGCTGGAGGATTTGATGGGGAAGCTCTTATACAAGAGAATGACATCACTCAAATTGGTTCTTGTTCCCCACCTGGTGGCAGGAAATAATCTGCTCAGTTAGTTGGCTTATTTTAAAGGAATGAAAAAAGACTGAGGGATATAAGTATATTCAAATGAAACTGGAAAAACATGTTTTATTTAGTATGGAATAGGTTAGAAATTATCTCTGTCTGCTAATACAGAGGTGTTAATTTCATTGCCTGTTTTAGAAACTCTCCAGTACTAAGTGACTTCTGTATTTTAGGTGGGAACTGTTGTGGAAGTGAAGAATCCAGATGGAACATACCAGGAAGCAGTTATCAACAAATTAACAGATGCAAGTTGGTATACTGTAGGTAAGAGAAATATTTATCTATTTGAATAAAACTCATGACTTAAAAATAAGCCTGTGACCTGGACGTGTCCTAAGCATGGATGAGAGAGATTTTTTTGGAGATGCTTAGGTATTCAGATATTTTATGAAAAACACTTAAACTTTTTACTTTGGGTTTTTATAAGAAACTGTACCACTTAAAAAGTGAAACTGGGACACCAAATAAAGACTTGGTGAATTGCTCTATAACTGGTGACTGCTTCTTAGATATTTAATATACTGTTGTTAAATACTCTGAAGCAAAGTGTACCGTCACACTTCATTTAAAAAAAAAAAAAAGAAATGCTTTTAGAACACAAGCTGTGACACCTACTTTTCCCTACTCCCAGACTTAGCCCTTACAACAGCTGCTGTTAAAACATACACGGCTTGTTATAATGTGGTATTTCAGATGTTACACGATATATGCACGTGCTCTCTAGCAAATACAGGGTGGGATTTTTGAAATTAATATACAGAAAATGTATTGATTCTTGAGAAATTACATAACCTTGTCCTGGGTAGATAACTGGGATATGGGGAGATGAAGACTAGATCTTGAAAGAACTTTAGCAAGACTTAGTTCTTTTGAGATATTATGGGTTGTTGTTAATTAAGTGATGTTGAACTACTAGAGAAGGACCTAATTTTCCCTAGTCATAGTCCGTTCAGAAGGGAATAGAGCTTTAAATTTAGATAAGATTTTACAGATAAGTTTTGAAGAAAATGTGTCTGTTTTCCTGTTGGAGAAGTGGAATCTATTGGTAAAGGAGAGACTGGGTTAGGATGGGGTAAAACGTAAGGTACAAAGACAAGATTTAACATTATAGATAGTGTTTTGGTAATTAATACCAGAAGTGGATCAGATATGAGAGATTTTAAGAAGCACATGGTACAGCTCGTGTTAAAACTGTGTTGTATGTCCATGTTTATGTTTCTGTGGAAGTGTGAGCTTAGCAGTTCAGCAAGAAGAATAAGTTGGGAAGCCATGCAGATGAAATTTTGAAGGTAAATGTCAAGGAGTTACAGTCAAAGTAGATACCTGTCAAAAATCCTGAACCTCAGAAAAAGGAAGAAGTGTGGGTTTTAGTCTCAACTCTTGTGTTTTATAGATAAAAGCAGACAAAAGCATATTGACCTTGCAGAATTGGTAAAAGTAGCACAGCTGCTGGCAGGGTAATGCACTTTGATAGGGAATTGACTCTAGCTGTGGATGATTAGAATTATCTTTGTCAGGAGGGTGGGTGGAATGAGACAGAAATTACCTTTACTGACAGTGATGACTTTGCAGATCTGAGTGAAAGTCCCACTGTAACATATACTGCCATTTACCAGACTGCAGAATTGGCACACATCTTAACTAGCAGTTACCTAATGTTGTCCTAGCACTTGCTGTGAAGGATCTAATTATTTGCACTGTTAATGATTTTGTGAATAAAACTACTATGATTTAGTCTAAAACTTGGTGAAGGCATAGATCGATCTAAAGTAGTACATTTCCAAAAGTTACTTAAGACCAGATGTGCCATTGCAGCAGTATGTGGAGAAGAATAACCCTTTGAGGACTGCTTGAGAAATGGTTTAACACTGAAACATTCGTAAAGTTGGTTTAACAGCATCCCTGTCTGTCTTGTATTCATAAGGTCTTGTCTGAATAGAAATTGTACATCAGTTTGCTTATGTGTCTTTCTTGGTGCTACTGCTTTCCTACCAAAGAATGATAAGAACTAAATTAAATTTTTATAAAAATCCAACTTACATAGTCTTTTAAAATTAGTATAGCACTTTGTGTTTATATATGTGTATATATGCATAAAACCTGTAAATATAATAGGCATACATATATGAATATATATATATACATATACATACACACTACCACACCACTCCTCCCCCTCCCCCCCTTTTCTTGCAGTTTCATAATACATGATTTTAAATACATTACACTACTGTATGCTGGCACAGTAGATTGTTTTCAGGATGTTCCAATAGATGAGAGTGTCATACTCATTAAGCCATATGGGCCATGCTGGCCACATAAGTCTTTCAGGGAGGTCAGGCTTTTCCTCTGAAAGTATTCGTGTTATGGAACAAGATTATGAATCCCTCTGGCGGGGAAGAGGGCACAAGCAGATTACCACATAGGACACATTATGGGCTGCCTACCTAGCTCTGAATAGGTTTACCTCTGCTGTAGTCAGCTTATCTCTTGAAGTGGATAAGTTTTTTTTTTATCTTTCATTATATAAGGAGATTGTTATGGTAATTAACACAAACTGGATTAGGAACCTGCTGACTTCTACACTTAACCAAAGGGGGGCTTAATTACGTATTGACCATTTGAGATGCAGTTCCAAATCCGTGTGGTTTGTGTGCAGTTCTTGCCGTTGATACTTTTCAACAGATTTTGAAGTCACAGATGTGCATCTCTAAGTGATACTTCATCACAGTTCAACAGTGTTCAGCAATTACTGTAGTATGTAATACAAGCTGGGGAATTGTAGTTACAAAGGGAAGTTTCTTCATTAGCAGTACTGAATTTTATATAGGTGTGAAAAATTCTTAGAAGTAAATAAAAGGTTCTTTAATATTAAGTAAAATACTAGTCAAGAATTTTGATGTACCTTGTTGCTTTTTGTATGTTTTTATTTAAATTAGTAAATGTTGAAGAGTATAGCACCCTCCATCTGAAAGCAAGAATTTAAAATTAATCTCTCTAATCTTGCTGGTCAACAGCCAATCTTTTAACTCTGTTCATTTGATCTGTTGATGGACAGAGGAGGAGGTTTAAATCAAGCTGAAAGGTACATGTTAAGAGATTGCTGAAAGTTTTATTTTTTAATGTAATATTTTAGTCTTACTTTGCAGTTGTTCATGTGCCCACAAAAATCTTCACGGTCACTGTTTTGTGGGAACAAGAATGTAATTTTTATCACTGTTCAAGAGGGAAGACGAGATCAATTCTTGTCTCACTGAGCAGTGCATGCAAAGCCTGAAAGTCAAAATTTGTTACCAGGTTTTCATCTGTTAAGCACCTGCAGAAGACATGACAAAAGCTTACTTTTTTAATATGGCCAGTTTATCAGGTTCTGAAGACCCCACCTTAAATGTGCACAGTGCGTTTCAGGATTCAAAAGGATAATGGATGCAGCTGAATGAACTGTATTATGAACTTGTTTCCAGCTGACCTAGTGATAGCAGAGATAGCAAAAAGTGTAGAAACTGGGAGGTCCACAGTTCTGTCAGTACAGCTGATTTTGATGATTGTCAGCACTTTGACTGTTGTCATCTTCCTTAGGCTGGTATCACTGTTGTTTTGTGTAATTTCATGAAGTCAGTAGAGAAAGGCATTAAACTTTCCTACATTAAACTGCAAGTTGTTTCTATAAATATCCACTTATGTTACTCCGTGGTAAGCATAGCTTTCACTTGAATATCATACGAGTTCTGGTTATGTGATAAAATTATTTAAAAATAGTAAATGTTAGAAGAAGAGTTTTTGAATTCTAGTATGTTGAATTTAATTTTGTGTCCCAATCCATGAATTGTCTGCTCAACTACTGATTACTCAAGATTCCTTTAAAGATATGACAGCATGAAGTAGATATGGTGAGAAAGTAGGTTATATATTCGGTCAATCTGTGAAATGCTTTACTGGGTCTGCAGAGTTATCCAGGCATAGGTTTGTTCTAAGGGTTGACTACAGGAATATACATCCCATTCTTTCTGACATGTAAATGAATCACTTACTAATATCCTGAGTTAAAAATAAATGTTTTCTTTCCTCACTTCTTACCTGGTGACAGTATTTGATGATGGTGATGAGAAGACTCTGAGACGCTCTTCCCTGTGTTTAAAAGGAGAAAGACATTTTGCTGAAAGTGAGGTAAATGAAGAATTTTTATATTACAACTTTTTATTTAGAAACTTCAGAAATTTAAAAGTGGTACTTTTTACTTCAGTTTTTAGTATGTTAGGTGTATCCATGCTACTAAAAATGAGGGTTATGCAAAGTACAGTCCACAGGGTCTGGGTAATTATTTTTTAAAATCAAGAAATACAATTAAATTTCACCAAACTGTATAAGTTAAGAAACAAAATCAGCATTTCAACTTTGAAATTTTTATGTTACTGATAATTCATAGATTGTAGATGACACAAAAAACCTGCGCTCACATAGCTACTTTGCATTGTATAAAAAAATATCTGTGAGTATTAGTCAGGAAAAAGCTACAATAGAATTATAACATGAAAAGTAATACAATTTATAACATTAAAAACTAATGGACATGTTTTCATATAATTAAGTTCTGCTGCATTTTTGATTGTCAAATCCAATATGTAATAGTTGATGAAAGAAAAATGCTTATCTTTTAGAAGGCCAAAAAGAAGTTGCTGTTACTTGTTTATTTGAGAACAGCTACCAGTATTTTGAAGCTGGCTCATGTCTTAGAGGTGACTTGCACATTAAAGTATGCAAACATTTGTAGCACATTTCAAATAATTGGAATTTCAGAGCTAGGGTTATTCCGTCATATTATGTAAGACAATCTGGACGGATGGGCAGATTTATGTAAACATGTTTGTTTATTGGACAGCTACTGAAGATGGGGCTTTTTGCTCTACTTAAGTGTGCTGTTATTATTGCAGTCAGCTGAGTTTGTTGCTTGCATACTGCATTCTTGTGAAGATTCACACATCTTCTAGAATCCTAAATCAGGATTAAACACATGTAAAGAAAGGAACCTAATTAGATGCCTTAATCTGGATTTAGATAGAAATGCTATAATTTTAAAGAATGTGGTATTCCTTCAATTAGCTCTTTGTTATTAATGATCAGCACAACTGAAGATTAGATTTTGTCTGTTCCATAAATACTATTCTAATATGGTTTCAGGAGTGTTGCCTTAGAGTACATGGTTGAAAATTTTAGTCTATATATAGATATCTTTGTGACCTGTTTGACTGAATGAGAGTAATTCGGACTATTTCGTCGGATTCAAAGAAACCTTACATTCAGATGACTGCTACTTCTTTTTTTATCATCTAAGCTTTTGATGTTTTGCCAGAAGTCACTGATAGGCAATTCACTGTCACCAGCTCTCAATGAAACATGTTGTACATTTCTAATAATTACCTTGTGATTGCACAGCTACACAGCAGGGAAAATTACATCTCAAATTTCTTTTGTAATTAGGCCAGTGCCCCACAGTTGTCTTGTTCTGAAGTTGCTTCCCACGTGTGTGGTGTAGAATCTTTTAGGACGTCCACCACAGTTGGAAGTAGTAATACATTTATTTTTAGATGCTAAAAAGCCAATTTTATTGTCCCTTTTTCAATTCTCTCTGATACAGAATACTTTTGAAATTCTTGTTGATGTTACACATCTAAAAATTCATACATAGCAAAGAAGTTGAAGTCAGAGGACTATATGTAATTTGGAAGGCTTTCTGCCTTCTTTCAAAGGACAATAATAAGTGGCTGTACAAAAAATTGTTGTGTACCAGGAGCCTTCAAATCTGGAACAGTTATCATTGAAACAATTAACAGCAGGCTTAGGGAAAGAAGATACTGCATGTCCATAAATTCCTTCTGTTGAAGCATTCTCCCTGAAGAGGGAAAGTTCTTTCTCCCCCTCTCTTTTTGTTTTGATGCTGATAAAGCATCAATTAGCACCCTCCCAATTATCTATATAGCAGCCTCTTCAATATTGTTTTAGAATCTCTTTCACCTATCAAAGTATGAATTACTAACAAAAAATACAATTAAGTTGTCATGTTGGCTGCTACTGAGTGATCTTGCAGTTTCATCTCAAAGGGGACCTTTGTTCATTTCTGTGTAGATGTTTCAATGTTTAGT
Organism: Lichenostomus cassidix; assembly: GCF_008360975.1. Taxonomy (NCBI): domain Eukaryota; kingdom Metazoa; phylum Chordata; class Aves; order Passeriformes; family Meliphagidae; genus Lichenostomus; species Lichenostomus cassidix. The sequence continues at coordinate 43,161,321 of NC_139483.1, read as the reverse complement.
CTAATGATAGGACAGGCAGAAAATCAATCTGATAAAGATGGAATATCCCAGGTGAGTAGAACATGTGATACCTACTTCTCTGTGTTGTAATGGTCCAAAACCAGAACTTCTGGGAAGAATAGTCTGTGTATGTTGGACAAAAGTTAATTATTCAGAGGTGCAGAGAAAGTGTTGAAAAAACCCCCAAAACAAAACACGTTTCTATTTAAAAATCTCGGCATGATATATATGATATACTTCTGTATTTCTTTTGTAATGAGAAAGTCTCTATTGACAAAAATTACTTCAACAAAGCAGGTAGTTTGGAGAATAACTTATGCCAGGTTTTTCTAATGTATATGCATATGTATTTTTTCATTTCAACAGACATTAGATCAGCTTCCACTCACCAATCCTGAACACTTTGGGACTCCTGTTATAGGAAAGAAAACAAACAGAGGAAGGAGATCCAATCATATGTAAGTTTAATATTTTGATATCTGTCTGCAATTCTGAAGCTTTCAGTATGTGTGGAGTTTTATTACTTGCATGTTCAGGCTTCTCTTAAAAAAAAAAAAAAAAAAAGGGGGCTGGATGAAAAGTGGTGTTTACCACTCAGTTTGATAGTCAGATACATGTGTATTGTTGCATGCAAGCATTTGAAATGTTCATGTAATCAATATTTAAAATAGTACCAGTTATAGGCAAGAGCTTTTTTTGGTTTTATTAAGTTTAAAAAAAAAAAGGTGGCATCCCAAATGGAAATGTGATGTTAAATTATATTGAAAAATACCTCTGTGGTGTTGTAAATGTGTTGGACTCAAGCTAAAATCATTACAATGCAGTCTTTGTCCAGCTGATATGAAGCCTTTGTGGAAGGACCCAGAATCCTCCTGTAGACCTTTGGTTTCTCAGTACAGGGTCTCTGAAGGGCTTTTAGAAGTAGATGAACGGTATAACAGAATTACAGAAGAATTACAGAACGGGTCAGGCTGGAAGGGACAACAGGTGATCATGTGGTCCAAGCTCCTTGCTCAAGCAGAGTCATCCTAGAGCACACAGCACAGAATTGTGTCCAGGTGGTTCTTAAACATCTCCAGTGAGGGAGACTCCACAACCTCCCTGGGCAATCTGTTCCAGTGCTCAGTCACCTGCACAATGAAAGTTCTTTCTAATATCCAGGTGGAGCTTCCTGTGCAACACTTTCTTCCCACTGCTTCTAGTATGGTTTGCAGCAAAGCTAACTGATATAAAAACAAAGTTCAAGGGTAGCATCTTGATTTCCTAGATGCCAAAATTCTAGGTAGCTGTGGTCTTGATAAACCAGTGTTAAGTGATTCAGTGCCTGTTTTTCATTGTTTGTGTGGGATGTTTTGATTGTTTACTTAAAATTTTTAGGTGTAGTGGTTTTCATGCTTAGGTTATCTACCTTTCTGCACTTCTTGGTAGCTTGAAATAAATTTTGCCCTGTATATGTAGAGGAGCTATAAATTTACTCAGAAAATTTCCGAGTTACTACTTTTGTGAGGTAGTGAAGGAAAAAGCTGTAAAAAGCTGAAAAAAGCTGGCATTACCAGAATGAGTGTAACATCTGACTGGGTTGAACAGGACATTATTATGTCAGAAGCAACACACCTATCTTTATTATGATTAATACTGCGTTAACTGTGTTAAAAGACAGTTGTGCCAGTATGTGTACAATTTGAGTTAAGAAGTAGCCTCTTCAAAATTGTTCTGGCTTTCTCTTTAGTCTTTGATTTTTTTTTCTTCCCATGAGAGATTCTTGAACCCTAGAAAGCAGCCTGGGAGACTTCCATATCTTTTAAAAGAAACCATTACTTAAAAAAAAAAAAAAAAGAGGAAAAAAAAGGAAACCAAAACAGTGCTAAACCAAAACAATTATCATCACTGGAAATAAAGTAATTTTAAGGTGCGGAAAAGGAAACTTTCCTTAGACTGTGTATCAGTTGCCTTCTGTTACACAAATGGTAACTGTGAGTTTTTTGTTAATACTGAATTTTGTACTCAAAGCAATTATGTGACAAATGGAAGATAGCTTTTAAAATAATGCTAATTGTGCTCATTGAAAATGCTGTTTATTTTCAGAGAATTAACCTCTGAAGTGACTATTTTAAAAGATACGTATAGGAAGAGCATCAAGAGTGCTGTTTTGTTTTGGTTTTGGAGGTTTTTTTGGTTTGTTTTTTGTTAATCAGTTGCAAGTAATTTTAGTTTGTAGTAGTTTTATACATTTAGACTCCCCACATGGTTAAAACCAGGTGCAGCTTTGTACTTGAACAGTCAAAACAATGAGCTAGAACCTTTTTAAATGAAAGTGTATTTGCACCTTGGCCCATCTACTTGCATTCCACCACTTCATTCAATGTGAAATTGAAACAGTCATGGAAATGCTTCACTGCACATCTTTAAAGAACTTTCTAAGGATAAATAGACTTCTTTTTCTCCTTGTTATTCATCTTTATATCTGATGTTTCTTCTTCAAAGATTTGTCCTTGAAATAGCTTTCCATTTTGCCTGGTTGTTAAAGTAAAAGCATGGAGAGATTAAGAGGGAAAACCAAAACAGTTTAGCTTAACATTAGTCCAGAACTACAACTGTAACAGTGTTTTTGAACAGTGTTTCTGTAGGGCAGAATGGTTTCCCTATGAATGTTCTGACAGTGCATTTCTCTTCCTCCATATGGATGCACGGTGGTGGGTTTTTTTGAGTTTTGCATGTCTTACTAGCAAGTGTGCATTTCTGAGTTTGTGATGTTTGAATTGTTACTACAGTTATAAATACGTTGTTCATTTTTATGCCAAAACAGGCAATTCAGGTCACTAGTGTTTATGCCTCTCTAACAATTAGCTTTGGATCTCCTGTAATTATAATAAGCAAATTTTGAATAGTTGAGTTTTAAGTCTCTTTCTGTTGTTTAGTCCTGAAGAAGAATCTTCATCCTCTTCCAGCGATGAAGATGAAGATGATAGGAAACAAAGTGATGAGTTATTAGGAAAAGTTGTGTGCGTGGACTGCTTCAGTGTGGATAAAAAGAAAGCTCTTTGGTTTCCAGCCTTGGTAAGAATTTAATCTTTATTATAATCCAGTGCAGCTTTTGTCATTTTCTAGGCACCAAAGAAAGGTGTGGGTTTTTTTTTTTTTCATTTTGGCATTTTTTTATTAGAACTTAACATGTTTTTTGAAATTGGACTGTACCATAATAGTCAAAGGAAATATATCTAGATATGTTTATTTAGAAAAAGGGATTGCTAGCATGGCCTTTGTTTTTCCAAACAGCTAGAGCTTGTTGACCTAATTCTAGCTCAGCAGGGTGTTCAGTATGATTGGACTAAAATTTCAGGGCTTTTTTCCTAGGCTGTTGCATGTCAATTTTCCTAATAACTGAGTTTTATCAAGGAAGGAAATATAAAGTACAAAGACAGGGGAAGTTTAGTGATTACATAGACATGATTTTTCAACATTCAGTATAAACACATAGGATAAAAATTCAAATGGTTTTTTTTCCTTGGTCACTACAGTAGGTAGTGGAAAATTGACAGTAAATTTACTTTAAAATTACATCGGAGCCATTCAGTAGTGGTATTTTTCTCTTCCTTTATTCTGGCTTAAAGATACATTTTAAGGAATAAACTTCTGAAAAAATGCCACAGCTAGGCCAGTGATTACATGCAGACTCACTGATCGATATATTTGGAAATTAGTATCTTTCTATATGCAATACCTTCTAGTACTGTGCTTTTTAATTTTTATTTCGTTTTTCATTGTAAATATTTGATTAATTTCTTCCTGGCAATGAAAGCTTAATATGTTTATCTAACTTCAGGAAGACTTGTGCTCTGCTTTTGAAAAGATGCCCTACAGTAACACTTAACTCTTAGTGTGTGCAGTAGCTCTCAATTGCAGCTTTCTGCTTGTCACCTGCTATGTCTTGTAATGCAGTCCAGCAGCTTTCCAGCAGGAGTTCTTGTGGTGAAGTTTGTGGAAGAAAAAGAGTCACTGAAATCTTTTTACAACAAGGGAGAGGACAGAATGTCCAGCAAGGAGATAACCATGTTTACAACAGATAGCTTTAAGAGAAGTTTCCAGTGATAAATAATAAAAATTGAGTTGTTTCTATGCTGAAAGCTGTCATCAAGATGATGCAATATCTGTCAATATCACCTGCCTCACAGTTCACTCAGAGAAGTGGTCAGTGAAACTGTCTTGAGCAGTTTTATGTCACACTGCTGGGTTTGCCTTTCTGGTCATGCCCATGACCTACTCGCTGAGAGGGGTTGGGCTTGCTTGTGGCACGTGTAGTGCTGCTCAGGGTAGCTGTGGGTCACACCTTAAAAAGTAGCTGAATTGTTGCTTCTGCTGAAAAGATACACTTAAGATACACAATTATTTCTTTGGCTTTCTTTTGAAGATAGGAATGTTCTTCATGGAAAGCTCCCCTCAATGAATAAAAAGCAGTAGGGGGGTAAAGTTTGAGGGTGAAGCTTGTTAACTCTGAAATAGCTTATCCTAGATTAACTCTTACTTTAGTAATCAGGTTTGTGGCTTTGCAAATAAACATCATACTGCATTTAACCAGAAAAGCTAGGCCAAAGAATAGGTTTATGGCTCAAATAGCTGCCTTGTTTGGTTTGGTTTGGTTTTCTTTGTCTTAATCCACTCCCCAGTAGCTGTGCCTCTTGGATTTATTACCTTGTAAGCAGGTTACCTCTGCTGTATCAACAAAGTAATCTTACCTTATTGCTGATAAATTTTGCATTAACTCTGTAGTATGGTAATTGTAATTACATTACTAATGAAATGAAAATTCAGGTTTAATGTCCTGAAGAATGTGTATGTAAACATTATTTCTTATTAATGAAACTATGCACAGATACTTTGGGTATAAGCACAGAGGACATTGTGCAAGTCTGTTATGTGAAAACAAGTTCAGGGATTAGTCTAAACCTTTACAGCAAGTAACAATTAAGATTAGTAGTGGAAACTGAGTATTTTGGATATCAAGCCTTTAACCAAGTAGCTTATCACTTACAAATTTAAAACTGTAGAGGTCTAAATTGGGTAAAAAATTATTCTGAAGACTCAGTGATTGACTACATCGTTTTAATCCTGCATACATGTTTGGGTTGGTGGAGTTTTTTGTTTGTTTTTATTGGTTCTTTGGGGAGGGGGTGAGCACAGTAACTAATTGTAATTGTAAAAGGGCCTGACAGTTGCTCCTTATGTCAAAGAGTGTGATTTAGTATGCCTTATAGCAATCCTTTGTTTTAATGTGTACTTAAAGGCTTTTGAAGGGTGCAGTGAGGAAATCTGCCCGCAGCATTTTCAGAAAATTGAGTTTACATAGGATCATCTTTTTCATCCTTCTGTGATTCCAGTGGAGTTTGTTTTGCAAGGAAATTGAGCAAACTTGATTCAGGCAAAATTGAGGCGCTGTTGCTTGATGTAAAGGCACTAGGTGAGGTTGTGGCAAGCTATTTTCCAACCTCTGAATGGATTTCTGACTACTAAGATGTTGATGCTTCTAGAAAACCAGTAGCTAGAGCCTGAAGGGCCTTTTTCCATCTTTAAAGAGCTAGGAGTTTACACTTGTCAGTTTAAAATAGAGGATTATAATCACTGTCTTTTACCTTGACATTGCAAACTGTATCTCAAGCTGTATTTCAGTTAGAAAGTTGTATTTTCCTAAAGTAACTTCTTCGTAGACTGTAGAATGCATTGAATTTTGAAACTTGGTCTGTTAAATTTTATTTGTCTTGAGAGGCATATTGAGCCTGTGCTTTGTGATATGGAACTCTATTTCCAAATCACTTGGAGCTTTTGACTTTAGCTTCTAAAATTCTGTATGGCTGGTGACCAATGTAAGGAGGAAAAAAAAAAAAAGCTTTTGCTACGCAGTATCTATGTATTTGGTGGAAAATTAGGACTGAAAGGCAACAATTTCTCTAAGAGTAGAGGCATTTCCCTCGGCTAAATTAGGGCTACAGTCATTTGCTGCTCCTTGAGGTTTTATAGCAGCCGAAAGTTTCCTAACTTTCAGGGATCTATACATGTTATGAGACGAGAGATGAGTGATGGAGAGGGTTACTTTTCTGGTTTATATTTCTGGCAATTCAAAGTATATATACATATATATTTGTATTTTTATAAACTCCTGAAGCTTCTTGATTAGTGACTTGTAGACTGGTTTAGCAAAATTTAAATAGCTTTTAAAATTGCAACAAATTATTCATATGTTGTCTCAGTGCTAGACTTGATTAGTCTACTTCTTGAGTTAGAGAACCTGTCATAATACTTGTACTTGAGGTGCACTTCTCTCCTAGGAAGAAGTAAGTCTTCCCTTATAAAATGGCATTTCATAAATCCTGTTAGCTTTTGTTTTGGCACTGTGTGTGATTACATCCTTGCCATTTCTAGAAGTTTCCAGAAGTAGTCTCTAACTCAGGTGGCAGCACTTGGTGGAATTTCTGTCCTTTTAGGATGAGGATTAGAATAAGCTGCAGAGGCATGACAGGTACTTACCTTTTGCCAGAATGCTGTTCTTACTTATGTTTCTGGCAGCAGCTGTCAGTTTCCCTCTAGGAAGCCAGCATGACCTCATGTATTCAGTAATTTCAGGAGGTCATCACTCCTGTGTTTTGAGAGATCTCAGTTGCTCTCATTTCAGGATTGCCAAAGAGAAACGAGCATAAAAGCTTTTAAAGAAGCACTGGTATATACTATTACTCTCTTGTCTTTCCTTTTTCTCTCTAAACTTAGCATTTTTAATATCTTTGCAGGTGGTTTGTCCAGATTGTAGTGATGATATTGCGGTGAAAAAAGACAATATTCTTGTTCGCTCATTCAAGGATGGCAAATTGTGAGTAGGAATGTAGAGGTTGATAATTGAAAAAAATTTATACCAATCTAGTGAAGTGTGGCATGAGATGTGTTGGGTAATCAGTAAGCTTAGTAAGTTCCTGCCAAGTTTTTTCTAATGTTTAAAAAAACCTGTTAACAGCCCACATTGTGATGAAATTAGTCTTGAACTTTGTCAGTATTAATAATGGGATGTATAAATCTCTCTGTCTTAGTTTTAATTTCATTGTTAAAATTGTGGCAAACACAGCAGTATTACGTGACTTCAAGAATGGCCTGAAACTCTTTCCTGCTGTGGTTGGAATAGAGCACTGCTTTTCAGGGATGTGGCTGTAAGCTTATCCAGCTACAGAAGGGTCGGAGGGGACGTGTGCATGCCTGCACGTACACCACATGCATACACAGAAATCCTCTTTCTTGTTTGAAGGTAGCAAGGCATATGTTTGTCTCAATCTAGACTGCAACTGCATCTTACTGTGCTTCTTGCTAAGAACTGTAATGCTACTCAACGTAGGAAAAAGGATAGAGAAACAGAGGAAACCAGACTGTCTGGTATTTGCAATGAAACACAGAACTTTGTGTTCTTAAACTGACAACAATAGAATTCTTTTTCTAGGTTTTAGGTTTTATTTTAAAAGTTGCAGATATTTATTGTGCTTGATTCAATTTAACAGAATGTTTTGCAGAAAGGATGTTGAAATATTTAACAGCTTTGTTGTGGTTTAATGACTTACTGAGTCTAGGCTATCACTTTACCATTTGATAGTTTTTCAAGCATCAGTGCACATCACCAAAGGAACACACATAAGATGCTTTCACACAAGCACATACCCACCCCCCCCCAGTCCTCCAGAGCTGCAGTTCAGATTTGCTTCCTTGGTTATAGACACAGTAGAAATCAGAAAGTGCTTTGTTCTTTCGATATGGAAGTCTTTAATTTCATACTGACAGTTTACACTAGTACTGATTTATGTTTTAAGCAAGGTAGAGTTCTAAATTAATGAAAATTAATGTGAAGGTTTAAAGTATTATATATATGGGAGACTGCAGAAACTCCCTGTTTGTGGAAGTAGCATGCCTTCTTCAGTATGCAGTAAATGCATGTACTTGGTCTAACCAATTTAGTGTAAAAGTTTTGGTTTTAATCCGCTGATTAATTATGGTAATACTGTACCAGACTTAACACTACAGAATTGTCAAGATATACTTCATAGGCTTCTTATGTATGTTTAGTAAGTGTGTTATAATCCTCGTGGTAGCTCTGTATTGTACTGTTAGTTTATCTTTAAAATATTTTAATTTTTTTTTTAATGCTTTCTAAATTATCTAGTGTTTCTGTGCCAAGAAAAGATGTCCGGGAAATCAGTGAAACTTCACCAAAGCCTGATGCTTTGTTAAAACAAGGTAAAAATAACATTCTGTGAGAAACGCTTCTATGTATTTGCTAAGTTACATGAATTGGACAAAATCTGTGGCAGATTGATTCATGTCTTAAAAATGATAAAATATAGGATCTTTTCTTATAAAATAATGTATTGAAGAGAACACTTCTGAAAAGTTAGAGGAACTTTTTTTGGACAAACAAAAACACCCAACCTGCTCTGCACCTACTTTAAGCGTAGACATACCAAACGAAGGATGTAATCATACAGTACATGTTGGTTTTATACATTATTTTAGTGTTTTTCCTTTTGCTTTAGTCTTTATAGGATTAGTCTCACAATAGTGCCCCTAATAGTTGTAAGTAAGTTGCCTTTATGGACTTTGAAAATCTGGAATTATGAGTGCATTTGAAACTTTAGGCTTGTGTGATGAAACTCTTAGAATTAGCTTGTGCTTGTTTCTTCATCCTTGCCCTCCCTGTTGGATATATATAAACTGCAGTGTAAACCTGTTGGATAGAGGTTTTCTGAATTAAATTTTAATATATGCCCTATACAGAAGATCGTTGTTTGTGTCTGTAGACACTAAAATGGTTAAAATACTAGTAATAGCTCTGAGTGGCTTGATGTGCAGAGAACTCTAGGCCAGTTTGACTGTGAGACAAATAAGGATGGACAGCGCAGAGTGGTTGTTTAGGTTCTTTGAATTTGGGGTGCAGTTCTTAATTAGCACTCTTTCCGTCTTCTCCCCTTCCCCATCACCCCGATTCGTGTTTTTTAAATTGAAATATTTGTGCAAACTGATACCTCCTCCAGTACTAACAAAGGCTGATTCTTTTACAGCTTTCGACCAAGCACTTGAATTCCGTAAAAACAGAACTGTTCCTAGTAACTGGAAAACAGAATTGAAAGAAGACAGCTCTAGCAGTGAAGCTGAAGAAGAGGAAGAGGATGAAAAAGAAAAAGAAGATAACAGCAGTGAGGAAGAGGCAAGTGAAGTTAGTAAAGGGCATGGATACACAGCTGATAAAAATTAACAGGGCCGTATATATTTAAGTAGGCCTTTTTAATGTTATGGGACATTTAACATGTTAACATAGGCAACACTGTTAACATAGGCAATAATGAATACCTCTCTCTTATCCTGGTCTGCTGAAGAATTGCTTCACTGCAAGCTATCTCTCTGACTACCCTGATGTAAAGAAGCAAAAGAACTTCCAATCAAAGCATTAGCCCATGCACTCCACTTCCACCTTTCTTCTCTTTTTTGTTTTGCAAGTATGGAGTCCCCACATTATGCTTGGTTTTCTAATTATCTATTCTTTCCTCCCAGCCTCCTGTCCAGAAAAAAAAATGAAGAAGAGAAAAGAAGAAAATTAGTGGAAATAACTTTATTTTACAGCTGGCTGAGAGGCTGAAAGAGAGGCTTTTGAATCTTTTACTTCTCTGTACCTTCTTGTGGTACTCTAAATCTGTATCTGCCCATAATCACTTTTTCTCTCACCAGGATTTGAGAGCTGTTCTTTTAATTTGTTAAGCAAGTGCCAGTAGTGCAGCAGACTTAATTTCCTATTAGTAGTGGAATTGTAAAGAAGAAACTGGACTGATTCGGGTCTTAAATGGTTGTTAGGTTCCTTCTCTCAGTACATCCTTCCTGGCTATTGTGGCACTGGCACAATAGTGTTTTATCTTTTAGTCATTCTTTTCTTTAAGATGTGTTGGGATACTGCAAAAGTGTGAAGTTATGACTTTGCCACCTCTCCATGCATGTAATTTCTTTCTGCCTCCTCTTTTAGCTCACAGAAGATTGTCCAGCTTTGATCAGGGATGCACTCTGCTTAGTATTTTGAGAAGCAAGGAATAGTTCCTTGGGCTCAATACAATTTCTGAACTTTCACAGCAGGTTCATGTCCAGCTGTGAACATCATGCTTGTAGATAGGTTTGTATCTATGCAGAATGATCTTTATATAGTGATCATTCCTTCACTGCTTCTAGGGGAAAAATACAGAGCCTGTAGTGACAGCATTTGTAAACATTTGACCTTTTACCCTTCGGACACCTTCTCTTGAGCTCCTCTTAGTTGCATGTGATGTTGTTTGAGCTAGTCTTTCCATGTGCTAGACATAAAGATTTAATCTCAGACAAATATTTTGGAATTTAGTGTATCATCTCTTGTGACAGTATTTTTTCCAGTAAACAGTGATTTCAGTCACTTGTTGAACAAGGAAGTTTCTAAAACAGGCAAATTTTTTTTCCCGTTCTCTTTTTTCTTCTTCTCTCTCCTTGGTGGTCAGTGGTGTGTGAGTCTGCTCTTCACCCATACTTGAGCAGTTTCTGCAGCTTCTTTTTGGTTTTGTGCCTATAACCTCCTGGTTATCAAGCAGCATCTCTTCTCAAGCAGGACCTGTGGGCCTGCTCTTGGTGCTTTGTTATCCACCTGCAGGTTGTTCTACTGCTTCCCAGGACTTGAAAAGCTCTCACTGGTGGCCTTGAGGGCCATCCATGTGGCCCCACTACCTGTAAACCAGAACAAAACAAAACAGAAAACCCAGTCTCTTAAAAATGTCACCATAGGCTTCAAAAATAGGTACTTCTCTAGATATGTTCACACCCACTTCTGTAGGTATGTAGATGCTCTTCTATATCTCATGTCTGTATACAGGCTTCTAGCCTATATAAATAGGAGTTGACATGCAAGTCCTCTGTACTTCTAAGAAGAGTAGTTTTTTTTTTTTTCTTTCACTTTTTTCCTAGTGGAAGATATTGAAAAATGGCCTTCCTTTCCCTTATGAAATTTGACGGTATGTAAAAGAGTTGTCAAAGACCCTCTCTTCTAGTGCTGTGCTGTAGTACTTTGTGAATTTTGTGTTGCAGAAAACATTTCTGTGTTCTTGGATTTCGATATCCTATGTAGAAGCCACTTCATTTTACATTTTAGCATAGACAGATAAGTTAGAGATTGCAGAGCGACCTGCTAGCATCTGGTTGTAAATAAGTAACTTGTAAATAAGCAAATATGACAGTGTGACATACCTGTTTCAAACCATTATCTAGGAAACCTTGTTGTCTAACTGTAGAGATTCTGAATGTGGTTGAAGATTATTAACAGATACTATTACTGTAGTATAGTATATACTGACTCTTACTAGTATAGTATAATATATACTGACTCTGTACAGATTCTGAGAAAGTGTAAGTGCTTTTCAGAGGCATGCAGAGTGTTAGCACGTGTTAGCACATGTTAGCACAACTTTCTTGGAAAGTTACTTTGTTCTGTATTTTGAAAAATTAATAAGGAGTATTCATTCACTTGCTTTTCTGGCACCTCTGTGAATTACCACATTAGAGACATAAGAGTACCCTTCAGGCTGTGTAGTGGGAAAGGAGTGTTTTATTCAGCCTCTTCATCACTTTTGCCTTATTTACCCCTGTATTTAAAAATAATACATTTCTTCTTCAGAACTTCATTTGGTTTCCTGAAGGTTTTGTTCAGTGACACCCCTCACCCCTCCCCTAAATGCTCTGTGGGACTAATGTCTTATGGCAAGTTTTTTCTTGTTGATGAGGAACGTGATAAACCCACATAGCTGCTTGTGGTGTCTATTCCACGATCAGCAGATGCTGGTAGAAGTCTTTTCCAAGTACCCTCTACGGGAGATTAAAATTAAAAAAAAAAAGACAGAGTTTTGGAGTTTTATTCCACTCAAGTAATTTGTTCTCCTTGGCCTGTGGAATGTGAATTTTCTTAACCAGGCTTTTGTCTGTACTATATGCAGGGCTGCAGCATCACCTTGTATGTGTCAGTGAAGAGTTGTGCTAGATGTGCCTGATTTCTGGTGCCCCTGCCCTGTGAGAAGGATCTCTAGTATACTGGTGGCAGTTCTCTACCCAGCCTGTCCTTCCTGCCTATCAAAGCAGCCTGCTCTGAGCTCTGCTGGTACACTGGGTATTGAATGCCCATCATGTTATGCCCCTTGCAGAGACTTTCCTCTTGCATTGCCTTTGCAAGACGGGAATAATTTCATTGCATTTCTGTTGATAATTTTACCTGAAAGGCAACTGTTTCAGTATATTGTGAATAGTGGTCCTTAATTTTTTTTGCCTGTTTGCTGTGATGTCATCCAAGTGCATTTAATGGGTAAGAGGAAGTATAGAATAAGAAAAAACCCTACTCCCTGACAATAGTTACTAACTTTCCTGACCTTATTTTCAGCTGTCCATCTCTTAAATAAAAAGATTCAATAGATGTTGGAGGGTTTGGGGTTTGTTTTTCTTTGTGTGTTTGTTTTTCCCAGTTCTGTTTAGTAATGATATTCTGTTTCTGTTGTTTTCTCAACTGTCTTAGCATACTTTAAAGACAGTATGTTTTGTCCCCTTGCTTCAGGGTAGGTGAAGCTTTAATATTTAGTACAAGGAGACTTTTGAAGAATGGAAATGATAAACATGGAATGAAAATACACTAAAGAAAAATAATTTAGTCTAGATTACTGAATGACTATTTTTGGAAACTTTACAGGTAGTATTAAAAATTAATCAACTCATGTTTGGTGTACTGTTTTGCAGCAGCTCAGTCATCAGAATTTCTTCAGGATTTGATTATATTAATCTGTTATTACTACTAGTTGTGGCAAGCCCCATTTCCTAAGGAAATTATGAGGTGTTATAAAGTAAGCCATAGTGCTTTGTTGTGAAACTCCACTGTTTATTAATCTAAGTAGATCTATTACAAAATTTTGTTAGTGCAATGAACTGAACTTCCAAAATATCCATTGTTATTTCAGTTCTGGGATTGATCCTGCTCAGCACCGTTCAGCTGGTACCCCATGGCAGTTCGCATGCAGTGCCATTGGCTGCGGTTTGCCAGTGCAGTGGATTAGAACTCCTAAGAAAGTGCAAGCACCATTTTCTCTTTGACTTCATCTCTGAAAGTGACGTAGTCTATCCAGGAATCAAGGAGTCACTTAACTGCAGTAGAAATAGAGCTCAGATTTCTGATATGATCTGGATCATTAGTAGAGCTGTCTCCCAGACTTTCTGCATAAATGGACAAAATTGAGAACACCTCTTGATTTGTGGTATCACTTGTGGTACTTCAGTGATTAATCAAAAATCCAATTTCAATATATGTTTACAGACAATGTTTTATATATTTTGAAACACTGTAGTTTATAAAACTTATTTTCATGTGGCATAGCACTGAGAGCATGTATCTCTCAGTACTGTATCCTGTTGCTGACTACAGTAAAACAAACTTAAACATTTAAACCTAAATTATCACTGCCTTATGTTTCTAATGAAGGATTGTAACTCAAAACGGTGACAATTTTCTTGTATGCATTGCTTTAAACAGGAGGAAATAGAGCCGTTTCCTGAAGAACGAGAGAACTTTCTTCAGCAATTGTACAAGTTCATGGAAGACAGAGGTAGGCATTTGAATTAGTAGTACTTTAAAAAATTGAATCTATGTACTAGTAGTGCTTTGCAGTACAGTTTTGGAAACAGGGAAACTGTACTCATTCCTTCTGACCTCCATACTATTCAGAAGATGAATCTGTCACTTGACTCATCTCCTAAATACAGTCCCATACTTCTGCTTTCAGAAATAAATGAATATATCTAAATAGATATCCTATTATGTTCTGCCTATATCCTACTGTATTTTCTATTGTGTACTTACAGTGTGTATAATCAAATATTTAGTATTCTACATCATATTAATTTATATTCTCAGTTGAATAACTAAAATAACAAAACACACACCTTTTAGATGCTGGAAAAATGGATTTACTTTGTGCTAATTTTCTTGTGTGAATCCTGATCACTTAAGTGCATGAACATTACCCCTAGATTGAAATGTTTTTAACAGCCAGTGCCATGTTAAATCTTTACGAGGTTTTTATACACTGCAAGAAAAGTGCAGTGCCTGTAGAGGAAAGGGTGAAGGTATTTGTGTTTAAATTACTATTATAACTGGTTAAGTTAGTATCTGTTTTAATGCTGTGTGAAATGAGTTAAACTGTTTACAAGAGATGACAATGTGATAGCTACTGCTAGTACAGTAGCAGAGGAAGTTTCAGCTCCTGAAGCATTGTGGGATTGTTCCTGGTGAGGATTGGGTTTTTTGTTTTTTATTGCAGTGAAAGGACTACTCTTGTATTTTTAGATGGAATTATTTCAGTGGGTGAAATAAAAATATGTATAATGTAGTTAGCAAGAAAATTTGCATCATTTCTGCATGTTCAGTAATGTATGGGAAAATGTATGTATATGCATTAAAAAACATAACCCATTTTCCCTCTAGTTCAGTAAGTAAGACTCTTGAGTTTTAGTTTCATGATGACAAAGTACCAGATGTAGGAGGTGAGGTTTGCAATACTATGTTTAATAATGTTGTAGTGCATATGATGTGAATTTCATGTTGTTCCAAAAAAACCCAAAACTTCAGAACACCCTAACAACTGTTTTTGTTTCCCAGGGACTCCTATTAACAAACGACCTGTATTAGGATACAGAAATTTGAATCTCTTCAAATTGTTTAGACTTGTACACAAGCTTGGAGGATTTGATAATGTAAGTATTAGTATGATGAGTACTCCAGAGCCATTAAAATCTGATGACACGGTTTATTATTGTGAAATAATTTATTACTCTGTGAAGCAGTGACAAAGAACACAGGACCTTTAGCCGTATGAAAGTTTTCTACTGTGGCTGTGTAAGACATCTTGTAGCTCTAAAAACCATGCTTTAACATGAACCAGAAACCGGTTATATGGTAAATAAATTACACATCTACTCAGTATTTTTAATTATTGATGCATAAAATCAGCCAGCATGTGTGGTTTTTTAATATTCCAATAAATATTTGTCTGATAAGGTTGTTACCTCCAAGTGAAAGGAGTCACTGCTCAGTAAAATCTCAAAGACAAGCAATTTCGTTCAGAGTCTGATGTGAGACCCTTAATTTCTACTTTTTCTGGGCAGTATAAAGAAGAATTTGCTGACTGGGATTAGTGAGACTGGTCTTGGGAGGAATAATTGAAACATGGAATTTATGGCCAAGCAGATTCTACTAGTGCTTTGAACTGCTTCCCGTGAATGTAGCCTGTCAGCTGAGGAGGTGTGTTTGGGCAGTGACACCTTTTGGATATACAAGACAGGTTGTACTTGGGTATTGCAGTACATCTGCTTTACCTTCATAGATGGTTTAGAAATGAGCACATCAAGGAACTTTGTCACCAAAGGACATATTAAGGATGTAATGAAAGACTAATAGGCACTATGTCTGGTGCAAGAACTGCCAGGGCTGAGTATTGATAGTGCTTTGAATTATTTCTTTCTTTCCAATTTAATTAAAATTCTAGCTCCAGTAGTTAAGAATTACTTTCAATATAAAATAAAAATAAAAATGATATACTGATTTTTCTGATGGTTATATTTTCTTTCCTTTGTTTTATTGCCACCTGGAGAGGAAAGCCTGTTGTGGCTTGTTGTGTTGCAGAAATGCTGAATTGCTTAAAATAATTACATTAGACTACAGTTCACATTACAGTGAAATACTGTGTGTGTGATAAATAGTAATTTTATAGATCAGAGGAAATTACTTACATTTATTTTCTGAAGCTGTAAACTTTGTCAATGTAGTGTTTTTGGTCAGTGAGTTAATTCAAAAACATTTACTTCATTGTCTTTAACAGATTGAAAGTGGAGCGGTGTGGAAGCAAGTTTATCAAGATCTTGGGATCCCTGTATTAAATTCAGCTGCAGGATATAATGTTAAATGTGCATACAGAAAGTAAGTAATAAAGCTATGAAGTTCATACTAATGCTTCAATGAACTGAAGTGATCCTGTGCTAGTGGTAATATACATAAAATCCATAACTCTTTGGTTATAATACAGTTTTTTAGGCCTTAAACTTACTGTCCATGTTTAGCTTCTCTAGGTAGCATGTTCCTTCTTCAGTCAAACTTTATTATCACAAACAATATCTTTTTTTTTTTTTTTTAGATATCTCTATGGTTTTGAAGAGTATTGTACATCAGCTAACATTGAATTTCAAATGGCATTGCCAGAGAAAGTGATGAACAAGCCTTGTAAAGACTGTGAAAAAGAAAAAGAATTGAAGATGCTTGAAGAACCAGAGCAGGATGCAAAAGAGATAAAGGTGGACAAGGATGAGCGCAAGCAGGAGGAAGTAGCAGTAGTACAACAAGAAGAAAAAAAGTTAGCTGAGAATGACAATGAAAGTAAAGAGAACGATAAGCCCTCTGCTCTGGTAATATATTTTAAAGTTCATGTTATATCTTGCTGATAGTCAGTTGGTGTATTAATAACCATGAATTAATGTAAAGACTGAAATCTCTATGATGGATTTAAAATAAGACAAAATCTTGCTGTAAATCTAATTGAGAGCAAGACATTTGTGCTATATTTACCCTAGGTGCCTGTTTTAGGGGATCATGGTGTCAAAATGTCTGACTTGTTAGAAAGCAGCTCCAACATTCCACTTGTTTGGGGGCCTGCTGGGTCAAATGGAAACTAATTAGTGTCCAGCTTTATCCTTATCTGGGTAATGCATGCTCACAGCTAACTACATTGCTGGTATTTTTATTCTGCACTTAGTTGTGCTTTTAAGCTCACATAAATACTGTTTTTATTCCTGTATTCCAGTGAAACCAATGAAGCTCTACAAAGACCTAGGCTGTATGATGTACACATGGTCTAATGTAGTTTAGTGGTCCAGAGAGACAAATGTTTATAGCTTTTCAAAATCCAGTTTTGACTCAGTGGCTTCAGCAAAGGAAGTTCAGGGCAATAAACTGATGTACTGCACTTTGCAGGCCTTGCAGTTTGCTGTGGAAGCAATGTGGCTCTCAAGTCAGTGTGCAACACAACTATAATGCTTCTGCATATAAGTGGCAGCCAGCCCTGGTCTGTCTGCTGGTATTCTCTGGGAGGAATGCCAGATGGGCCAGTATGGTATCTCTTCATCCCAAGTGAAAACAGGCTCTATGAAGAGTTCATCTTGGGGATTGCTTTGCACTCCAGATCTAAGAGCCACATGCTTATGTCATTGTGATAAAACAAGTTAGGACACTGGCTGCAACTTTGAACTCTGTTAGGTTTAGTTTAAGATTTTCAAAAGGAAAAATAGCAGAGGTGCTGTAATTTTAGGACAAGCTCCACACTGTAGCATTGTTTTGCTCTTGTAACTTCAGTATGTTTTGCCTGCCTTTTTAAAAATCGTTTGTTTTCACCTTGTGAGTTAACTTAAGGTTTTGTTATCCTAGGGCAACAAAAAAAATTTGCCAGATTCTGTGTTTACTCAGCCTGATCAAGAAAAGGACTTACATGTAATCAAAACCGAAGATGAAACCAAATTGGAAGACAAAGAGGAGGAGAAGATTAAAGAAATGGAAAATCCTACAGTAAATGCAGATGCTGAAGAAAAAGAAAAATCAGGGTAAGTTATGCTGTTTCTAATCAGATAAGACATATGGTATGGTTTTTTTAAAAATTTACTCTTGTAATTTGAGCTTTAAATCAGACATGCTGTTGTTAAATAGACTTGTATCTTCCAGGGACTGATGTGTTTATAACTTTGTCATGGTTAAGCCATTGAAGTTCATTGATCTATTTTTAAAAGAAGAGGCAGCTTAAGTTTTACAGGTTCCAGGCCTAAATATAAGCTAAGTGAGAATGGAACATGTAAAGCATCAGTGACTATTTGATTTAATACAAAAATGCTGCAGTCATTGCCAGTAGTATTCTTCTACTTGATTTTGGTACAAACGTATGGCAGACTTGTGGTTTCCAGCTTTTGCTGTTGGACAGTGGTGTGTAACATAGGAAAAGATGGAAGTAACTTGCATCACCCAGTTAACAGCCTTGCTGTTGAGTAGGCCTGGTACTGGCAGGAGTTTCTTGTGCAGACATCCAGACAGGTGTTTTGAGAGTAGGAGATTGAAATAATAGGGATGCTCAGGGCTATCTAATCAATGAATGTGTGCAAATCATTTGCTTTATAGAATGGGCAGGTTTTCCTGTTTGTGTGCAGCAAAGTCTTACAAGTGTTTATCAGCAGCCACACACAAAAGAAAATATAACCAAAATATGGTCCTCATTAATCCCCAGTGTGTTAACAATCTATATTCTTACAATCAGAACCCTCATACAGTATGGTTTCAAGCGTAAGGAACACAAAAATTGCCCTTAGAGGTCAGATAGGAGATCTCTTTTAATACGCTATTTGTCTTCACTGAAACCCAGCAACAGATGCTTAAGAGAGAAGCTGTTACAAGAGGGAAAGCAGTTAATGACACCTCCTTAGACTTTCACAGCAATCTGCATATCAGGGATGTGTTGGGTTTTGTTGGGCTTCTTTTGTAGTTAGTACCATCTGCTGCCTGACCAGTAATTCCCTTGTTCACTCCAGCAATTTTGTTGTTGATCAGCTGTCTTGATCTTCTGTCTAAATATCATTAGCTCTTAATGTTGTTTCTGGCCCATTGAAACTTGTGGCCAGAATATTGGAGTTTAGTGTATTGGTTTCTGATTCATTGGTAGTAGGGTTTTTTTTTTATTTATTTCATTAAGGCTTTCGATTTTTTTTTTAGTGGAGTCTGGAATGATCCTTTTGTAAAATGTTTTTGTTCTTAATATTTTCAGTAGGATTTCATTGGCAATTTCTGTAACTCAGAATTGCAGAATACAGAAAAATCAAGTTTACCTGAACTCAGTTAAAGAGCTTTTTCTCTATGGATGTGATTTTATTTGTATCCCGTGTAAACTTTTATTTTCTAAAAGACTAATTGCTGGACTTTGTTGCATTTGCTATTTTTAAGATGAACTAGATGAGTTGTACTGTAACGGGTTTGCAAGATTTTCAGAATTATTAAAGACTGATTTTAAAATGCTGCTTTCGAAATACAGAACTAAATTAATGGAAAACTTTGCAATGTTTAGAGAATAGCAGTTTTTAAAGTTTCCTAAATTGTGTATTTGTATGTGTGTATGTTTGAAATGTAACTGTATACTTGTTTATATACCTCAAAAGTACAGTGGCTTAATGCTTACCATGCTGCTGTATTAAATGGTACATGAAAAGATAGAAGCTGCATTTGTTTTTCACTAATCCTATATTTTTATTTTTTAAGTTTGGGTGTTTTTAATCCTGATTCATGTCAATTTGCATTATTTATGACATGAAAAAATGTTAAGAGTTTTCCTAGTTATTTATTTATGAGAACAACCAAAATATGTAGAAAATACTTAATTCCTCTTAAGTTTTCCTAATTTACCTGATAGTAATTGAACAAATTCTTTTCCCTCTGCTCCTCCTTACTCATCCTAGTGGAAAATTCTTCCAACTAGTATTTTGCTATTATGATTCATGGAAGATTGTAATGAGTTGCTTAGAATAGAAAGCGTAACTCTAAAAAGAGGTGTAGGTGGTGATGTGGTCATTGCTGGGAGGTAAGCTATGTTTCAAGGAATAATTTAAATTACAAAAACGGAACACTTATAGGAGTTAATTGTAAGTATTTATAAGCAGCGGTGCTGTAGTAGCACTGTTAGCATGATTACCTTTCCCTTCTACCCTCTTAGATTGACAGGAGGTACAAAATGCACTTGTATCAGCTTTAAAGAGCTTCTAAAAATGTCACTGTCATCCTAAATGCTAAACAATGTTTTTAGCATTAATACTGTAAAGGCATGAAGGAATTTTGTGGGGCATTGTATTAGATGTTCTACTTCCCTATACCAAACTTCATGGATTTGAAGTGGCTGAATTTCTACAAAGATGGAAATGCTGTGGTTGGAGTTTTTTGTTGACCTGAAATGCAAAATGAAAACAGGCATTTTTGTAGGTAGAAAACTAATCACACACACCAATACCTGAAATGTAATAAAAATAGATCAGTGTTATATTCAGACTGAATTTTTGTTATTTGATGTATTTAAAATGTCTTCCTGGAACTTTTTTTATGTTATGGGCCATCCATCTTTCCCAGTCTTAACAAAATAGCTAAACAAATTAAACCTAATGTTACATAAGCAAGCTTGTAGAGTTTTCGACTTGCATTTATGTGTGTAGGACTTTGGACACCTTCATGTACCTTATTTTTATATAGACAAAAAGAACCATGAGGATAGAAAAACTTCTGTGTTTCTTGCTGACTTTCTTCTGGGAGGACTGGATGTAACTCCCAGTTTCCAGATCACAGGAAATACTTCTGGAAGCCAGGGTTGTTTATATTTTCTACAGGTTTTGTTTCTCTGTGCAATCCTGTGTGTCTCAACCCTTGGAGATTGCTACAGCTTGAATTGTATGGTCCCAGCTACACAGACTTTAACAATAGGATGAAGAGGAAGGCTCAACTTTCTCTTCCTTTCTTCCCCAGAGTGCCAGTTTCTTGCCTGCTGGTGTATCTGTGAACACTGAGAGTAGAGATTCAAAGGCACCTTGCCCTTTATTCTATACATGCTTTTCTTGTTCACTTTTGGCTTTGTTGTTTAGGTTTTTTTTCCCGTGGCTAGTAGAAGGTACCTGTGCTAGATACAGGTTGTGCAACTTATGATCATTAAAAACAAGTTTAAAAAAAAAGCCAGTAATGTGTTACTTTTCATGTGTCTGTCCCAGAGGGTCCTTTACAAAACTGACTTTGTAAATTGTCCTTTTCCATAACATACAAGAAAGTACTCATACTTGGCCAATGAATAAACAAGAGTGTTTAAAGTCCTCCTTCTTCTGAAGTTCCCACAAACTTTATGTTGTGTGGAAGTAACGATCTTCAAATGTAGTATTGCAGAGTTGGTGTGCCTTTTCCTTTGTAGCATCTAATAGTCACTGTTTTAACTTGACTTGAGTCAGAGTCAAAAAATTGAGAACCAAGGTGTTTTTCTACACAATGAACAATGTAGACAATTGAGTATGTTCCAAAGAGATTGAGGCCAGGAGCCTAGCAGAGTTTTTAGAAGGTGTGGGTTTTTAGTGCAAGCTAATAAAATGGAAGTTAATTCTTTCAAAATTTCAAAAGGTGAAGTGTACAGTTTGGAAACTGAAGTGTAGATTAATTGTTATCTAACCAACATTAGTAAGATTCCCCTCCCCCGGCCCCCCCGATAATTAATTCAACTCCAAGTTTCTTTGTTGGTCTTAGAGTTTTTATTAAGAAGATTTTTTGGTTGGTTTTGTATTTCATTTTTGTTATAACACTTTGCTCCAAAGCACCTGGAACAGACCACCATCAGGAACTTTCTCATGAAATGGAAGTTAAAATGCTGAGAATCTGGGTAATTTTTGCTTCTCAACAAAAATTGGCATCAGACTTGTATATGGGTAGTATTTGGAATTTTGAGGTGCCCAGGCAAAATTCTTTTGAGTAATCCAAGGTACAGTACAGAAACATTGCAAGAGAGTTTAGTTCTCATATTTTCCTTCTTGTGGCTGAGGTGCTGCCTTAATCCTAGCACTAGGAAGGGCTCCCATCTCTGGATCTTAACCTTGCTCTTGCTCATCAGACTGGTATTTTCACGAGTCCTCCTTTGGCCTTGTGAATCTTGAATTTATTTGTTTTTTCTTCTTGAAAACAGTCTTCTTTTTTATTTCCTCCAAGAAATGCATGAACAAATGTTGCCAAAGAATGCTTTAGTAACCTAAACACTTCTGGTGGTCTGATATTGATGGTTTGGGTCTTTTTGGTGTGGTGTTCTGGCAGTTGGTACTGTCATGTTTTGACAATATTACAAGATGAAAATGCTAAACATTTACTCTTTGGCTAAATTCCATTCAAGACTATCAGCCATTCATGCAAGGGGAAAATCTTAATTTTTTAATTTAAAATTTTAAATTTAAAAATCTTAATTAGAGCATTTACATATACCTTTCATGCAGTAATAGATTCTCCCCTCCTGTAAGCAGTAGGAGGGAACTAGGAGTAATAAAAGCACTAATGGAGAGCTAAGTAAAGATGGGCATTGTTTCATGTGAAGGATTTTACTGAGGTTTATTGCCCTTGTAGGGTAAGAGGACTACCTGCTGTGCGTGTGCTGCTGATGAAACTTTTTGTACAAGAGTTAAATTTTCTGGTAACACCTGCTAGGGATTTCCTGGAAGCAATTTACAATGGGATTATATAGTAGTCAGAAGCTCCATTCCATATATGGGAGAAAGACATTGTTAGAGGCAGTATTTTCTTCAGTTCCTTATCTGTTAAAATGTCATGTCAGAGCTTTATGGTGGTCAATCTAAAATGGTTGGAAGAAGGTTAAAATCTTTTGGAGTGAAGAAGATTTGATATAAAAGGCCTTTCTTTTAGCTTCTGGGTTAGGTGAGAATTATTTATTGAGAGCTTTCTCCAGTCTGATTCAGGTTTATGAGGAATTGATTAGCTTGGGAGAAGGGAGAATAATGTGTCATGTTCAGTGCATGTGTAGTGTAAACATATGCTCAGAACCTTAGAATGTAGGTGTGTATGCAAAAAAACCCCCATTCTTAGGAGTTTTATTTATAGGAACATATTTCTATGCTCTTATTTGTGATGTGTGTTCTATTAATGTATTTCAGCTGTATTTGTATTAGGAAGGAAGTTTTTGTATAGTCATGTTTTCAGAAACACTCGAACTGATTTTTTCCCCCTAATATAGAATACAGACTGATACGTACCTACTTGCATGTAATGATTGCTTTTGGTACAGCAATAAGCTGCAAATGACACAATAATTAAGTGTAAAGTGGAAGTGTGAATGTACTGGCTCTGTGTATTGGATGGAAGGGAGACGTCTTTGATTTGGGAAAAATGGTTCTGCTGTCATATTCTACATAGCATGTGGTCACTGTGCAGGTTATTAGCCATGGTAGGTGTCATCAAGACTTACGTGTGTGGGAAAGTCCTAAACACTGATCAGATACTGCATGCTTCCAAGCTGAATGTGAACCAGTGCTCTAAAAACAGGAAGGCCTGTGCTCTTCAGTCAGACTTTGGAACCACCCATTATACTTTTGAGGAATGTTTAGAAACATGTGGCTGAATGATGAGAAGTGATAACGTGAGGTCCTCTCGCCTGCCTCCTCTGCAGCAGCAGAGGAATATGTTGGTTACAGAGCACCTGCTTGCATGACTGAAGTGTATTGTACTACACTCAGATGTGAGTCAAATCCAGTTAGTTCCTTCCCCTTCCCTTGGGACAGGGGACCCTAACTGCATTTATTCCAATTTTCTGTGTGCAGACAGAAGACCTTGGGGCTTTTATTTTCAGATTTTCTTTGTAGCATCAAAGGTGTTGTGGTTTAACCCAGCTGGCAACTGTGTACCATGCAACCAGTGGCTCACTTTCCCCCCACCCTGGTGCATCC
The DNA here is from genome assembly GCF_008360975.1 of Lichenostomus cassidix. Lineage (NCBI taxonomy): Eukaryota > Metazoa > Chordata > Aves > Passeriformes > Meliphagidae > Lichenostomus > Lichenostomus cassidix. The sequence goes on along the minus strand of NC_139483.1, from coordinate 43,137,726 downwards.
AAAACAGAGCACTGTGCTTGCTACCAAGGAGAAACAAACTCTATCCCAGCCAAAACCTGGACAAGAGGGAAGACAAATACTGGTGATTTTTTGGGAGGGTTTGTTATTTTGTGTAATTACAGATGAGATCGCATTGTCGTGGCATAAGTAAAGGTCTTAATGAACTCTCTGCCTTGAAACTTAAGGTCACCTTAATACATCTGTGATTGAGAATATGAAAAGAGATTGAACATCTTTCAGCTCTGTATTATGAGAAGCAGAGGTTAAATTATGCTCTAGGATGAGAAAAAGTTAAAAAATAAGCAGGAAACAAAAATAGAAGCTAATTGCTAAACTTGAAGTGTCAATTACAGTAAAGTTTATTTCTGCTAGTGCTTCAATTAACTGTAATAACTGAATTGAACCAAATATTGAAACAATCTTCCTTCCTCAAATTTTAGAATAACCCCTGAAAAAAATAATCTTGCATATGCCATCTCACCTGCTGTGTGTACCAGTTTGGTGTGTCACGGGAAGTGCCTTTGGAGTAGGGTTAGATTTGCTGCAAAACAGGGATTCTAGGAGGCAGATAGAATGTTCCATATCACACTCTGTCTCTTAGGTTTCCCCTGGGCTTTGTTACAGTGACAGAGAACGTGGGTTGAAAGAGGTTCGCATGATGCCGCGTTTTCTTGAGAGGTGTAAGAGCAGCAGTGTTTCATCTGTTAACTACATCTGGTTGTTAATACACTTAATTACAGAGTTGTTGGTGTTAAATCTTTACATTGACTGAGAATGACCTGCTGTGTGTAGTTTTAGCCTTTTGAGGATTTTGCAATGTCTGTTGGAACTAATGATAAGCAATATTTGTTTGATCTAAACATTTTAATGGTTTTAGTTCATTAACAAATAGTTTTGAATTTTAACTCATTCATTTCTTGCTTCTGAAGTTTAATGTTCCCAATTTTTATGAGTTGGGGGGACGGTTTCTTTTTAGTCTGTGATTGTCATTTGTGGCTAGCACAGGCCTTTCTCGTGAGAACATTCCGCTGTGTTTTATAAACAAAGATAAAATTTGGATGTTTTTTAAACAGTGTCTCGAGATTTGGACAGTTCAGGCCTGGCCAGTCAGGCCTGGGGGGAGGTTTCTGGCTGACCAATCTGGGCGACATCTGAAAAGTCTATATATATTGAAATCAAAATAATAAACGCTCTTCCTTGCCACACTGAGAACTTGGGTCCTTTTCTCTGCTAGCGGCTCAACAACAACAGTCATTTGAAATGCTTTTGAGTCCTGGTAAGCTTTCTGGTGATACTTTGGACTCTGGAACAGTTACACTTCCATTGTTGTGTCTCCTATACAGTGTGTATGCACATCTGCTGCCTTGTTTCATCAGCTGCTGCTTGGGTTGTTCAAATTATTGCAGCTTTGTGGTAGATATTGGTTTTAAGTTGACAATTACTGTGTGTTGCCAAGAGGTTTGTTTGTTTGTTTGTTTGTTTATTTTTTCTTTTTTTCCCTTTTCCCCCATGTCCTCCCCCAAATGGTATTTTGATTAAACAGCATTGAAGGAAATCCAATGATCTCCTGCATACATACATGGACTAACGAGGTTATGACTGTGCATACTGGATGCCTACAATCACAATTCCTTCTTAAAAACCTTTGTTTCATGCCAGTCATGGCATCTCCTTTGTCTGCACTGCCAGGTTTGAGCTATTTCTGGAATTTTAAGACAATATCTTCCTTGGAACCATTGGTATTTGTTCTTGGGGTTTGTGTTGGGGTTTTTTGGCTTGGTTGGTTTTTTTTTCCCCAGGAGCTATATTTTTCCTGCTCCAAAATGAACGTTCTTTGCTTTTGTTTGGTTTCCTAAAATCTCGAGCTAACCAAGTCACTCCTTGGAACACTTTTTACTTGCAGCCATCTCTGCTTCCATTTCACTATTGCTTCCTGACATGCCCTTCACCTGTGTTCAGCCTGCTGCTCACATCTCCTTGACCATCCAAGTTACTCTACTTCACAATGAGGGTTTCACACATCTCTTCAGAGGGTAACAATTTCTGCTGTTGTGATGGAACCTTTGTAGGATATCTGTTGGGACACCAAGAAAGACATATGGTAATTAAGATGAGAGAGACTCCAAAATTGTTCAGCTTTCAAAGAGCCCCATGTCCCATAATTGCCAGGGTCTGGAAAAAAAAGGCAAAATTTGGTTCATTGCAGTTTTGAAGTGTACTTAGTTATGGAAAATCACAAGCTCATCTTGTTCTCAGAGCAGTGGTGTCTCTGCTTCTGATCCCAATTTTTTTTAAGCTTTTGTATGATAATACCTCATAAGCTGAAATTAGCTAGGAGTTTTTATTTAATGCAGCAGAGAGTATAATTTAAAATCATTTAAATTACTGGTTTGTGATTTTTGTTGTTAGCTGTGGAATTCTGTTCAGGAGTTTTTCCTCTGATTCTTTGGACACCTTTGTTCATGATTTCCTGGGGAAGTAAATTTTGTAACTCCTAGAAGCCTGAGACTTGTGTGTGTGTGTGTGTGTGTGTGCGTGTGTGCGTGTGTGTGTGTGTGTGTATAAAAATTGAAAGCCTTGTATGGTCTGTGCCATATAGACCTGAATAGATATGTCTTCTGTGACTTGGTGTACTTAATACAAAAAGAGGGATTTTTTAGCCTTTGTCTCATTGTGTATTCACGTGTGTGTGTGTGTGTGTGTGTATTTATGTATTCATCTATTTATGTGTGTCTGCATATATATATGTGACAACATTCATTTCCGAAGTAATTTTATTAAAACAGTGTGGTTATACTACCGGTGAATTCAGCATATTGTTCTGAATTATCTTTTGCCAGCTAATTAGATAATAATACTGCAGTTTTACTTCTGCAAAGAAGCATCCTTTTGCAGAGGGAAGGTAGCTTGGTTTATCTGAGTATTTTCTACTGAAAATGTTATGGAAAGATTAGGCTATTAATACAGACTTCTGTGTTTGAGAGGTTAGCTTAAATATTGGTGTGAATCAGACTTGGAGCAGTATTTATCTTTTCTTATCCGGACATCCAAACATACCTGTTTCACATATCAGGTTTTTGGATTACTAGTGGTCTGCAGTTGTGAATTTAGTGAGCAACTAAATCTGTTCTGTGTTGCACAGGGTGTGGAATTAGAATGACATGAGGGCAAATAATACTGCTTTATAAGGCTAATTAAGATTAAAATATGTTTTCGTCCATTAACTTCTGTAATGTAGTCTGCTTCTTTAAGCTGATTGCAGGTAATTTTCAGATAACTGAGCAGCCCATAGCTACCATCGACTGAAACTAGCAAGATGTGTGGTCCTTACTGCATCTGAAAATTGGTCCAAATATCTAAGGATGTGTTCAAAATTAGCTTCTGAAAGCAGTGAACACCTGCTTGTGTATTTATATAGTAATTAAATGCAAGTTTGACGTATTTAGAATACTTTGGGCATAATTGGCAAGGAGTGACAAGGCATAAATTAGCACAGGTTGTTCAATTTGCTAATATGGTCACGTAAGGTGTTGGGGAGTTTTTTGTCCAAAATCTGGTTGTAGTTGCAGTAATTTCAAGCTATTGAGATAGCTGTGTCAAGCTTGTTTATTTATTGTAATAAAGCAAGGATTTTTTTGAGAAGCAAGTTTCAAGAAGCATTTGTAAAACTTGTAGGTTGAAAAATTATGAAATTTTCTCTATATTGAAAAGATTTAATTTTAAGTGAAAAAATTAAACAAAGAGACTGCATGCAAGAATCATATAAAGATGAGTTTGAACAACTTCTACTCATACAGATTTTGCTGGATTTTTTTTTCTTTTAGTCATTTTTGCACCTTACAGTCACTGGATTTTGTGTGTTGCTATACCCTATTTTGCTGATATTACTCAGCTGTAGTACAGTTTCACATATTTGGAGCCTCCTGTTTCCCAGTCTCTAATGCATCCACAATATTTATCAATATATGTGGTTTGGAACTGAAAAGCTTATGAAGTATCTCATATTAACTCTACAATTTTTTAAACCTTTCAAGAGATGACACGAATAAGGAAGAAGATGAAGATGAAGAAGAAGCAGAGGAGGAGGAAGAGGAGGAGGAGGAGGAAGAAGACAACAATAACAATGAGGAAGAAGAGTTTGAATGCTATCCACCAGGCATGAAAGTCCAAGTGCGGTATGGAAGAGGGAAAAATCAAAAAATGTATGAAGCTAGTATTAAAGATTCTGACATCGAAGGTGGAGAAGTCCTTTACTTGGTGCACTACTGTGGATGGAATGTGAGGTAACTTGAGTTTTAGTTAGTGATTACTTCTTGAATTACTTCTCAAATACACTTACGAATTTTAAAAACTGAATTAATAGACATCTGGAGTCCTAAACTTTCAGTATTGGTATTCTGTGAAGGTCATTGTACTGTATGAAACTTAAGATTTTTAATACTATATAAATGCAGGGCTTTAGTTACTTTGAAAATCATCTTAAAATTACTTGTTCAAAGAAGGCTTCATTTGTTCCCCATCTTACTTTTAGATCTTTCCATACAAGTGACAGCTCACTCTTTTCAGATTCCTCCTCTGGCTCTCTTAAGCCAATTTTGTCTCATACAGTATTTGAGTAGTGCATTTAGCCGAGGCTGTGAACTCACTCTTGGCAGTGAAGCACAGAGTACACCAGCAGTATGGTATTTAACGGGAAAACAACGAGATTCTTAGTGGCAAATAAGTGCACAGCAAATAATTGCATTTCATCAGATGTGGTATCTACTCTCCCTACCCCACCTCACCCTGAGGCTGCCTTAAACTTCTAAAAAGGACTCTCCTTAGCCTGGTGGCTTCTTATACTTTCTTTAATATAAGGAGGAGCATATGCTTTTTATTGTCTTTAGCCTAGCATTAATTGAAATAAATGAAATATTCCTATTGCTATTCCAGACCTTTTTTTCCCATTTAAAACTTAAAGCAACCTTGAAAACAGTAGAGAGAACAAAAATTTTTGAGCAGCTGATAAGGATGTCTGCTGCTTTCCTCAGTTTCCACATAACTGCTCATTGTCCTTAACTACTATATTTTTAACTTTTTTGCTGTCTCTAAAAGAACTGTAAAAAAAAAAAACCCCACAAGTCTGAGACAAATCTGATGTATGTTTTTCTTTACTTACTTTTCCTTTTCTGGGAAAGCTGAGGCTCTTGATCTTCATTTGTCATCTGGGCATCCTGCCTCTGACCAAGAGGGTAGAAAAAATATCCTTTATTCAGTTCTAGCAAGATCTGCTAGCAAAGGTAACACAGAAGTGTGGTGCTTCTCTTCCTCCCTTGAATTCACCTCTTTGCATCAAGGCCTGGTGATTTCCAGGTGCACCTAAGCTACTGCCGAGGAGGAGTCTCGCTCTTGCCAGTTTTGATACCAGTCTTCTGTAGAACTTTGATCTACATCTACATTGATCTACAGGAATAGGATCTGGCATGAACTGTCTTCAGGCAACATCTGTAAGCATAGTGGGCTGTGAAGTCAAGATGCAAGGGGAGATGCAGCCCGCTGAAGGTGGGAGCTGGGGTGTGACTTGCGTTTTGGTCTGGCCCTTGTTGGGGAAGACTCCCTTAGGAGTGCAAGTTGCTGAAACTTTCATCCTGCTTGCTGAAGACTACTTTGTGTACCATTCCAAGAGGTTTCTTGCTTTTAAGCTCTTGTTTTGGGATTCACTTGTAAGCGTAGAAGTTACTTTCCTTTTTGAGCAAGTACCATGTTATCATATGTGCTATGAGGTGAGACGATCAGATTTTTATTTGAGCAGTACCACTTCAAATCTGAAGAAATGAGAAGTCAGAAATGAGTCTTCTTCACCTTGGAGATGTCAGCACCCCAGTTCTTAAAGGAGAAATCAAGATCCTAAATTTTTAACTCTGCAATTTAAACAAATCTGCAGATTGATGTCAGAGGCATTATTTCTGTGACTAGGATTTGTTTGATAATAAATGCATTTTTAGTTAACTTGCACTCACTTGACAAGTAAGGAGTGTTGGTTGTTTGGTCCTTCTGGCAGCAGGACTCAGGTTTATATTTTAACTTGGTGTTTTGAAAGAGCCCTCTGGAAAGGTTTGGGGGAGTAGGATTCTTCACTGAAAAATAAGTCAGTGATTGAGATTCAGCTATGGGACTGCGTGTGGACTCTGCTAAATGTGGCTAATTTTTTTCATTCATGTAGAATTGCTTAAATTTTTGGATTTGACAGGAAGAGTGTGTACACCTGAGCTTATGCTAGCAACTAAACCCTTTGATAGTTCAGTATTGTGAAAACTAGTCTTGTGCGTTGGAATAGCTTGATTTGGCTTTTAGTCAGTGACAGCCTGGAAAAGCAACTGCCTTAGTTGGATAGGAAGCAATTCCTTCCTCCCCTTATTCATTGTAGCTTACTTAGCAGGGACAAGTACTGTACCTACAATACAGGGGATGTACAGAACTAGGATTTTCTAATCATCCAGGGTTTTTTAAATTCTATCGTTCTCCTACTCCTTAAAGTTGAATTTCCTGTTTCCCTTTTTGGTCAGTATGCCATTTAATGACCTGTTCTTTAAGCTCATAAGTTTGAACAGAAATCCTAAATAATTGCTAATGTTTCTTTTCAGAAGTTAATTTCATTATCAGTCTTGAATTCAGAGTAACTGTGTGTGTGGGTGTGCTCACATACTTTGGGGTGCTTGGAATGAGGTTTGGTAAACTTGATACTCATCTTCACTAGTTGCTTTTTTTTCTAATGCTCTGGAGCCAGTGACATGAAGAACTGTGACTTTTTTCCTTTTTAAAAAGAGTAAATAGCAAGTGCAGAAGCTGTACAGCATTATGCTAAAGGATCTTGTTAGCACCGGAGATTCAGGGGATGTGTGTCTCTGACAAAGGTCTCAGAATGGTAGTGTTTGGAGAAGCCTGACTTGTAGTGCAAGGGAATGGTAGAAATCTCTACCCTGTTATGGTGACCTGCTTATGTTACCATGTGTTAACCAGAAAAAGCAGAGAAATATAGAGAAACGGTATTTCTTCTAACAGACCAGTAATGCTCTGAATTAAATATGCTTTGTATGTAACTAAAACTTCTTTGGGGCCTACAGTGCCAGTTCCTTCTGTTGTAGTTTTAATCTTCAGCTGCCAGTGCAAAGAAAGGCTCATTGTGTAAGTGTTTGAGGTGAATTTCTCCTGCAGTGTGTTCCCAGTAATTAGGGGGTGCATATTTGAAAAGCATTTAGGTTGTTGAAACTCTGTGTGTCGTTATGGTACACAATCACAAGACGTGTTATTCTTGAATGCTTCAAATGTTTAAAGCCAAGATTTATTACTTTCAACCCTTTTTTCCTTCAGAAATCTGCATGTGAAAGTGCTAGTTTCTGTCTGAATTTGTTGAAATGTTACTTCATATATAAACTTTATACTTAACAGTTGACCACTGAAATTTAATGTGAAATTTAATGGGTCCTGGAGAGTAATGTATGTAATGGAGGGACAAGGGAAGAATTATTTAAAAAACAAAAAAGAAATTAAACAAACCTGAATTCTCATCTAGTGTTCCAGTATTTGAGTATCAGACTAATTTTGGCTTCTTTCTTTGATCACAACCCAAGAAAATACCTGATTCTCCCTTTTTAGCAGCTGCAGATAATATACTGGAACTTTTCAGTGAATTTGCCAAGGCTTGCTAGCCCGTTGAGGTCACTTGTCCTCCTGAGAAAGTGGTCCCTTTGCTAGTATAAATCTAGAAAAATATGCTTTCTTCCTTGTTTCCCCTCTAGTACTTCCATGGAAGATTGTGCAATCTCCGATAGTATATTGTGGTGCATTTTAGCTTCCAAGTAGTGCATATGGATGTCATAGAATCAGTGCATACATTGATGCAAGGTCCCAATTATTTTTTTCTGCTTTGTAAACATTACTTTAACATTAGCTTTTTTTTTTTTTTTCCCTGTTCAAACTCACCTTTCTCTCAACCATTTATTTTAACCAGTAGGGCAGAAAAGCTTCTCTCCTTAATGGCTCTTCTTTGTCTTGATTTTGGTAAGGCAAGGGGATTTTCTTTATGAATGCATTCTATATTTCGTATGAAACCTGATTTAAAAAACCAAGTAAATAGTGATTTCTTATTAAATCCATCCTCTAAAATTTCAAAGAAATGTGTGTAGACTCTTTTAGGAGCAGCTCCCCCTATTATCTCCTTCCTCTCCACACTCATCTGCTCACTTTACGGTGGTGAAGCAAGTAATTGTGAAAGACAGCACTGTAGTAAAACAACCCTAGTCCTCTGAAAGTACATGTTTCTTGTAAAGAGAGCTGAAGAATCTTTTTGATAATATTTTTGGGTTTATTTTGTTTTGCAACTAGACTGTCTAAAGCAAGATTAGTGATGAAGTTTTCCTATGTTAGCAGGTGCAGTTCTAGAAAAATGCTCTAGTCTGAGTCACACACCCCATTTAGATGCAGCTTTTAGGGTGCTTCTCTGTCTTGCAGTGGAGGAGAATGTAATTTAGGGTCAGGTTGTCAACTGTGTGTTGGAATACATCCTTTTTGCAGGATCTGTTTCAGCCAGGGGTCCAGTTGTCCCAGGTTTTGGCAAACCATATGGACCCAATGTGTCACTAATGAAAGGGGCTGTGTGATAAAAGGTGTGAAGTGTGGGCGGGCAGCTGATTCCCTGGAGATGATGTGAGAATTCTGTGGCCTCCTTGCAGGGTCTGTCTGCTGTTTTGGGTGCAGTCAGGAGTAAAGCAGGATACAGCAGGGACAGAGGTTCCTCTGGCCAGGAGCTCTGACTGTCACACATTAGTATTTCTGTTTGTGCTCCTTGAGATGAGGGCTTGTGTGACCACTGCTTCTAGGACATAATGTTTAAGACTGTGGTATGTACAGGTAATCTCTTCAAATTCTGCACTTTTCTCCTTCCTTCAGTATGCCCCCATGTCTATCAGTTCTTGCCCCAGCAGGCATTGCCAGACAGTGTGGGCTGTGCACAGACTTTGCATAGGAGGAAGATTATTTTCTTACTGGAGATGCATAAGAATGAGTGGATAAAAATTTTGTATCCTGGCAGTGTGGTTGAGGCAGAAGGGACAGTGTCAGAATCACTGCTTTTTACCATGTGTTTGTCAGGTCCTAATGCTATTTTCCTGAATGCATTTATATCCAATAAAATACTCCTACATTTCTGTGGGTCACAAAGTCCATTTGACAGTCACTTCATGGTATTCTTTGTGCAAAACATGTCTTTGTCTTGAGGAAAGATTGCTTCAAATAGGGTTTCCCACAGGCTCACAGAATATGGGATTTTTCCGTACTAAGCAAGTAGTCTACAGAGTTGTGTTTTGGTTTTGAACCTGTTTACTGACAGTTCACTTGGTAATGACAGTGTAATAGTACAATGACAGTGGTATCTGCAGTGGTAAAGGCAATCTTGGTATATTTTAGTCTGCATGGTCTGCTGTGAGATTTTGTGATTTCTATTGTCACTTGGCAGGGAGAAAACCAGAACAAATGGTTTTGGAAAGCTATTTTTCAGACTGCTGCTATTTCATTTTTCACTGTATTATTATATGAAGTTTAATAGAATACAGTATTTAGCTTCTGAAATCCCTTGTATAGACAACTTATAACTCACAGGAAAGCAAGTTGGAAACGTGCATGTTTTTCCCTAAATATTTTTAATTTATGTGTCAGTATTGTGGATATAATTGTCAGTGGTTGAAAGGAAGCTGAATTGGGACTGTATCAGTAGTCATTGCAAATATCAAAATGGTGATCAAGTAAGCCCAGCTGGAAAGCTAGCATAGTCATTGAGTTCAACTCCACCTTGTACCAGTTTTCTTGGAGAGTGTGGTTTGGGTTTTTTAGTATTTAGTGGTGGTGAGTTTTTTTAAGGTTGGTTTCTTCCCCTGTATTTTCTTGTTTACCCAGGAGGATCAGAATTTTTTTATATGTACATTCAGGCCAAAATTAATACAAACTAATTTTTAACTGAACTGTTCCTTATGCAGATAATTCTTGAATTTACAGTTTAAGTAGTAAAGCAGCTTAATCTTATTGGGAAGAAAAAAAATTTAAAATGATTCTTGAGTTTTTTCAGAAATACACAAAGAATCTGGCAAGTACAGTACCATAGTTACAGTATATTCTTACTAAGAATGTACTTTTTTGTTCTTGGATATGTATTTAATAGGTCCAGTCTTGAGTAACAAGATGTCTGTTGTTAATACCTTGGCTCGATTTAATATGCTTTTCTAATGTATCACTCTGATACAAAATTGAAACCTTTAACAGAAAAGGAATTGAAAAGTCTCACTGTGAAGTCAGTGACTCAAAGTTGGTGACTTAAAGGTTACTCACTCTAGATAGCACTTTGCAGTCACTTGTGATCGAAAGAGTTTCTTAACTGGTCACATTTTATGTAGTTGAAAGGACTTATTTTATTGTTAAGCTTTTGCAGTGTATAAATAGGAAGGATACCTCTTAGAGGTCTGTACAGATTTTTCATTCAGGTAGTTTGTTTTACCTGCATGCGTAGATTTCTGCTGTTCTGTGCAGACTGGAAAATAGAAGATTTTACCCTTCAGTGTGAAAAAACCAAAAACTTTAATCCTCTGAACCTTATCTGAAACTTCACAGACTTGACAATTACACAGTTCACTTGATTCAAATTCCAATTCTGTTTTTATATGGCTATTAATTCTCTGTTTCCTCAGTTGAATTTCTCTTGTGATGTGATTATCTGCTTAAAACCATAAATGTGTACAATTTATTTTTGTGTTTAGGTATGATGAATGGATAAAGGCAGACAAGATAGTGAGACCAGCTGATAAAAATGTACCAAAAATTAAGCATCGAAAGAAAATAAAGGTAGTTTTTCTCTCTTTTCTCCTTTGTTGCCCCTAACTTTGGTTTGATTCATAGTTAAGTAATCCCTGCCTCCCTTCCTCACCTTTTGACTGGCCTACAAATGCTTGTCGGGAAAAACAAATTTGTAGCCTTTTAGACAGGGATACTCTTATTGTAAGCTTCTGGGTTTTCTCTTTGAGGTGAGGAGGGGAAGCTTCTCTTTCCTTCTGTCGTGAATTTTTAAATTAAATGTAGGTATGCACTTACAGAAAACAAATGAGAAAGATCCAGATCATTGTCAGTGCTAGGAGCCAGCTTGGAGTGGTGAAATTTGGGAGCTCCCTGGTTCTGCAGAGCAAACCTGTGGACTAATGGTTTGGACTAATCCATGGGACTCTAATTTCATTGCCAAGCATTTCAGAATTGATTCTTCCACAAGTGATATTTAGGCTTAGATGATTACGTATTCCTTGGACAGTGGGATGCAAGGAAGCTTTTCTTCTGCCACTGCTGAGTCTGGCATCCTGCAGTGCCACTCCTCCTAGAGCACTGGCTGTGTTTGTTTTCCCATTTGTTTTAGTATTGACAAAGTCCCTGTCTTCAGTAGAAAGATCATGGCGTGGGGTGTAGAAAAGTATTTGTAGTTCTTTAGGCAAAGAGGAGAGCTTTCCTCTACAGGTTGAATGTTAAGATAACTGTAAGCATTGTATAATTGTAATCCATGATAAGATGTGTGCTCAAATGAGAAAAGTTTATCTTTTTTTTTAACCTAGAATAAAACTGACAGAGAGAAGGAAGAGAAGTATTCTCCTAAACCCTGTAAATTGCGACGTTTGTCAAAACCCCCCTTTCACACCAGCACATCACCAGAGACTGGGTCCAAACTTGACAGCAGTGAAGCCAAAAATACTGAACAAGCTGCAGTTAAATCAATAGAAATTACTTCTATCATTAATGGGCTACAAGGTACTGTATTTAAAAGCTTTTTCTAATTCTGTAAATGGCTTTTAAACAGGAGTAAATAACAGTATAGAACAACTGATGCAACTAAATGCTTGAGTCTGTCTGGCTAGTTATAACATCTTCAGAAATAACCTTTGGGCAAAAGCAGTGTTGGCAGTTTCTGTGGATTCAGTGTATTAAGTCAATTACATTTTGTGTTGCCATCCTTTTTTTTTTAATGTAGTTATATCTGATCTTTAAATTTTTAATTTTTTATTTATCTAACCTATAGGACCCATTATTCATATCTGCATGTCTGTTGTTGCTAGCACTGTTTTTCCCTTTCCCACACATTTACAGCAGCATTTTAATACCTAGCTGCTTCTCTGCATTCTTAGTTTAGAGCATGCTTCCAGAGAAAGAAATAATATGTGGTTTAGGTAGTTTGGGTAACCACAAACTTTTCTGGAAGCTGTGTGAATTTAGTAACTGTTCAAACTTATTTGAACTTGGATGACACTGGCTACTGGGTTCCAAAACTGTAGGTAGAATGACAATCAGAATAATCTATGAAGCTTCATTTCCTTAGGAAATGTCAAACAAAAAAAGCAATTAATGATGACACTATTATTAGTGTGACAATTAATCTACAATTAACTTTACAAATCAAGGAATTACATATATACTTACGTGTGTGTGTGTGTGTATATATATATAGATAGATAGATATATAAAATGTTTGAGCCAGTTCCTGTGTTTCTCCTTGTATCCATATCTTTTCCCACTGAATGGGATTGCTGTTTATTCCTTCTGGATTATATATATTTGTTCTTTTCTCAGTGTCTTTATTGCTGACCCTGAATTTTCTTGCAGTTGTTCTACATTCTTCTTGTCCATTTGTTTCCCTAAGTGCCTTTCATTATCACTTCCTTTTTTCAGGCTGATCATCAGTTTGGTTTGTTAGAGAGTATCTAATGTGTGTGTGTGTTGTTTTTCTGTCCTTTATACTCTGGATTTCCCAGGGAAAGTGATGTCTGTGTTATGGGCTTTGGAAAAAAGGCAGATAATCATAGCATTTGTAACCCATAAGAAATATGTAGGCACATCTGTCCATTTTTTGTTTGGGTAATTACGCAAAAGTTTGTATTTTATGGATTAGTGCACTCTATGCTTTCTCTACCTCTCCAGAAATTCCTGGAGATGTACTGTATAACAGAGAATCTCCCTAGTTTCTAATCTAGCCATTATACCATAAGTTTTTGAACTCTTGGGAGGTACTGTTTAGGAGAGATTTTGCTAGAGATCCTTGTAGTGTGTCTTCATATCTGCACAGTTTTCTTTAGTTGGGTTTTTTTGGTTTTGATTTTTTTTTTAATAATTATTTGTAACCAGAATCAAGACAAACTTCTCTTGTTTTGTTTTTGTTTTGTTTGGATTTATTTTTAATTAGCTTCTGAAAGTTCTGATGATAGTGAGCAAGAAGATGACCAAAGTGCCCCGAATGTACATGCTGATGGCAAAGAGGAGTCTCAGCCTGAAGCCCTAAGCCAAGATAAAAATGAACTTCGTCTGAAAGAACAGAGTGGTTCATCCCTCCCAGAAGAAACTAAAGCTCTTACAGATGCAGTAGTGCCCAAGTCGGTATCCAAGTCTCCTGAAAGATTACGAAAAGAGATGGAAGAGTTATCTGAAGACAGTGACTCTGATGGAGGAGATGAAGCCACAAAGAAGAGGAAGGATGTAAAAAAGGAGATTGTGGATAAAACAGCAAAACCACAAGTGAAGCGTGGTAAAAGAAGACACTGTGTTGCAGAGGAGTCCTTAAAGACCGTGTCACCCAATAGAAAGGATGAGAAGTCCAAAAACAAAGACTCCCTCAGTTTAGAAAACAGCAGTAACAGCTCCTCAGATGAAGATGGGGAAGACAAATCTAAACTGAAAATCACTCCAACGAAAAAGTACAATGGACTAGAGGAGAAAAGGAAATCTTTACGGACAAGTACTTTCTACTCCGGATTTTCTGAAGTGGGAGAGAAAAGAATAAAGCTTCTAAATAACTCTGATGAAAGACTTCAGAACACCAGAGCGAAGGATCGAAAAGATGTGTGGTCAAGTATCCAAGGACAGTGGCCAAAGAAAACGCTGAAGGAGCTGTTCTCAGACTCTGATACTGAGGCTGCTGCCTCCCCTCCACACGCTGCTCCTGAGGATGGTGCAGCAGAGGAGCAGCTTCAGACTCTTGCAGAAGAAGGTATTTCTTTGCCTAACTGTGAACTTGAAAAATCTTTGCCAGCAAGTGTGGATGTTAAACCTATTGAGGAGAAACCGACTGAAGTGGGTGAGAAGAAAGTTGAATTTCCAAGCAGCGGCAGCAATTCAGTGCTAAATACTCCTCCTACAACTCCTGAGTCACCTTCCTCTGTAACTGTGACAGAGTCCAGTAGGCATCAGTCCAGTGTCACTGTCTCTGAGACACTGCCACCAAATCAAGAAGAGATACGAAGCATCAAAAGTGAAACAGATAGCACAATAGAGGTGGACAGTGTGGCAGGGGAGCTGCAAGACCTCCAGTCTGAGGGAAATATTTCTCCAACAGGTTTTGATGCCAGCGTCAGCTCCAGTAGTAGTAATCAACCAGAGACAGAGCATGCTGAAAAAGGTAAAGGAAAGGGTAAACAGAGCTGTCTCCAGCCTAACCAGCTCTCATTTTTAGCATTGCTGATGTGTTTTCATTCTGTTATGGTTACGGTGCAGGCAAGTTAGTTGTTGGAGGAAGTAGAAGCCTGCTGTCCATTTCAAATGTGTGGAAATGGCACAATCATCTAGTGAATAAAATATGATCTCCCAGCAAGTTTGTTGGCCTTTCAGTAGGAATTGTGATGGTTTCAATGAGGGATAAAGAATAAAAGAATGATGTTTTTACTGGCTATGGCAAAAAAAGCCCAAAGAAAACTGTAATAGCTTGTGTAAGAAATATTTATTGTAGAAGGATGGGAGCATTTTAAACACCCTCCTTAGAAGTAGAAGATGCTTTTCTTGCATAAAATTTGATTCTCTATAAATTGTTTGGGGGGAGAAAGCCTTCCTGCTGCTAGGGTGCTTAGGCAGTCATTTTGAATTTGCATTTTTTTAGAACATTAACTTTGTAAGATTCAAGTCAAGCTGATAAAAGCATTGAGCTTCTTAGCTATGTTCTACTTTCAGATCTGATTTTGCAGATTGAAGTTCCTTTCCTCAAACCACTAGAGAACAGGGGATAATAAACACTTGTGCACATGATCACTGTACTGCTGCCTGCTTTTTAATCGCTGGCAAGACTAGATCCAAAAGCTTTTTTCTGGACGTGACTGGCTCTTTTGCAGTTCATCAAAAGTAAAGCTACTCCATTGTGTTGCAGTGCCTAAAAATTAGGGACACAATGGAAGAAAGTACATTTTGGCTATAATCCTGAGACAGAAGTGGGGTTTTTCATCTCAGTAGATTTCAGTTAAACAATTAGCTACTTTTTTTCAAAATGCCCTGAAGGTGTGTTACCTTCAGCATCCTGTGGAAATGTTCTTCTGAAAGTATGCAACAAAATGTGTTTCCTTAAAGGAGAGAATTTGGAAGAGGTGAATGTGTACCCCTCAATAAATATATCTGTATTGCTTTGTTAATTATAGCTGTGTAAGTTTAGAACTTAATTTGTTGGGGTTTTTAATATGAAAGTAATTTATTGCCACTTGAAAGAAGTTTTACACTATTGTAAGATTACTTCTACATGCATTAGACTTTAACTTGTCTCTGATTTTGTCAGCATGTTTCCTGTTTCAGAAAAGTGGGTTCCTTAATTTAAATTGTTTTATTCCAGAGGTCATTTTTAGTCTGTAAGTCACGTGGTTGTGAAACAACGTTTGAAGAACTCCTAAAACACTCTCTTTTAGCAGGTTCTTCCATCTTCCTTTTCTACTTCTTCCCCTTGTAGTCCCAAATACCAGTAGACTTCTTCTGTTGTTTTTGGTTTGCCTTTCTTTTCTTGTTGCTTTTTTTTAACATTACCTAAGATTTATTTTTTTAATACCTTCAGTTAATGTAATTACCAATCACAGGTTATGGCTTTGTTTTTTTTTCTCACAGCTTCCAAGTACAGCAAACTTTTAAAAATATTTTTCAGTCCCAGTAGGTCTTGATAACTTTTTAAATAAATGTATTCTTATTTAATTTACAGTATTAAAAGCATAAAAATTCCATGGTTCAAGAGAAATTCTGGTGATGCATATGGGAAAGTTATTTGTAATTATCATACATGTGCACTCTGTGCAAAGCAACTTTGTCTGCCTTCCATCGTCTTTCACCTTCTCTTGTCAATATAAGTAGAAAACTGAGCTGTATTAAGGATAGGCAGAACAGTTGCATTGTTGTCTACAAACTTAAGCTTTGAAGTATTTTGTGGGGTTTTTTGAGACTGAGAAAAAGACAGAAGTGCAAGCATTTATTTAATTTCAGTTTCTTTTTTTTTTTCCCAATTATAGTCTGTACAGGCCAAAAAAGACTTAAAGATGCTCAGGGAGGAGGCAGCTCCTCAAAAAAGCAGAAAAGAAGCCACAAAACATCTGTGAACAGCAAAAAGAAGAGTAAAACCAGTAAGTACAGCACTTCAGTGTGAACTAAAAAGTGTGTGAAAATACTTGGTCATTTGTTCAACTGATTGTAGGAGATGAAGTCTGTTACATAAAAAATGTATTAGGACAAAATGTTCTCATCAGGGAATTTTTAAGACTGTTTAAATGAAGAAACTGCTCTACCTAAACTGCCTACCTATCTGCCAGAGTGTTTTTAAATGTCTTGTACTACTTTCTGTATTATTTGCCCGTTTCTAAGACATCCTTAATACTGTGTAATTCAGGAAGGCCAAGAAAAGCGAGTATTTAACACGTGGCAGAATTGGGACAGGTATCTCTGTGTCATGATAGCTGCCTGTTTTAGAGGGGAGACTGGGGCCTGAAGGAAATTGTATTTTCTGCAAGATGAGTTTTTAGAGGTTAATATCTCTACCCTGTAGCAATATGGGAATAATTCCAGAAGAATATAGACTCTTGTTTTCTTCCTGTGCTGTCTGTTACATCTACAGTAAATAATGCACCTTTTGCAGCTTTTTGTAGTTGTAGAAGCTAATTGGAATAGAAACCACAGTACTGCATAATGGAACCTTAATAAAAGCAGTGGTGTATTGGGGGCCAAATGCACATGTGTTTGGGAGACAGCAAGATCCATTACGGCTTCATTTTACTTTTAGTAAAAAAATGTCAGGAAACAGATAGAGACTGAAGCCTGGAGGATAACTGTAAAATATGGAGTTAAAATAAGGATAAAAAGCATATGCCATGCCTTTTTTCCTTTCTCTTCCCCAACTTCCCTCCCTGCTTTCTATTAACAGCTTTTAGTAAAAATCTGTGCTTTCTGGTCTGGTATTTGCTTTCACCCCACCTGTCCTTTGTGTTTGTTGATCTCCTCTTCACATTTTCTCAACCTTTTTAATTTCCTTTCACTGGACTCCTCGTTCCATAATCCTTATTGCTTCCTTTGCCCCAGGAATTAAAGTAACAAAATAGAATTTGCAGAACTAATACACCATTTTTAGCTTTGTCATAATTCCCTTGGATTTGGTGAATTTACTCCTTTCCTCAACCTGTGTCTTCGTCAGGATACGAAACTTCAAAGCTACTACCACATGGTCCTTGATGTGCTCTTTTTGTTAGACTTCAGGTGCTACTGGATGTAACAAGGAAAATAAATAGATAAAATGTGAGTCAGCTGTAAGAAAAAAGCTTTTGGCAATATTCAGGTATATCTGTTAAACTGCTTTTGAGAAGCCGTTTAACAGATACACCTGTTCAGCTCTTGCCTTTGCATTAAACTGGCCACCACCACCAAGCAGCTGGCCAAGCTCTTTCATACCACGTGTCTTGGTATTCAGCTTCTCCTGTCTAGATCACCAGATTATAAAAGGTTCAGGGCTCGTTTTGTCAACACCCAAGGCAGGTAAAACTGAGGCAGTTGTATACATTTTTCTTGATAAACGTGAATTCGAAGTGGTTTTAAAAACAACTCTAATGATGGAGGTTCTGCAGATTTCCTAGACATTTTATTCCACTGCTTTGCTAGACTTGTGTTGAATTACAATCTGTTGTACCTGGTTTCACCTCAGTTTTATTTTAGTAATGCTAAAAAAACTTAATCCTTTCAATCATTACTCTTAGCATCTTGTCTTTCAGACAGATTATTTTATTACTCTCCTTTGAGTAGTTTCGTTAAAAACCTGTGTTCAGTTCAGCCTGTTGCTTTATAGTTAAAGTTTTTTCAGCATGAGGTGAAGTGCTTCTGCTTTGGGTCAGCTAAAGATCTTTTTCCAAAATTAAAAAAATGTTGTCATCATGTCTGACGAAATTCTAGAATATGTCATACATATTCAGACTATTGATAGTTATTTTAGTAGAGGAAAATTAAAACAGTGACATAAGGCTAAGAAAAAGCTTGTTGTTTACTCTGATTTCTGCTATACATGTCCTAAAAATACAGTCAAAGGTTCATCTGTAACTGCTAGCTCTAAAACAGGATAGAGGTTCATGTATATTGAATACTGCTTGAGAAATTGATAGTAAAAAGGGTAAATAGAAGATGGAACATAACAATGAGTGTTTTGAACTCTTAGAAAAAGTATGGCCCCATGAGCAAGGAGATGTGGTTCATTTTGGCACCTATGCTGACACACTGGACAGCCTTTTTACCTTCTTTTCAATGTAGGCAATTTATTTATGGCTGTGGTTCTGACACACTAAGTGTGATGCTGTCATGAACAATGTGAAGAGTAGAGGCTCCTTCCTCATGGGGACCTTGAGCACTTGGATTGCATTCAAGAGTCTCCTTGCAGGAAGCATGTCCTGACCCCAGCCCCTTATGTTTTTGCACACATGCTTCCAGCTATATCCTTGCCAGTCTTCAGGATGGACTATAGTGCCACAGTCTGGTACTTTTATCCACCCTCTAGCTCTGTAGGATTTTAGTTCGAATAGTTCCACAGACCAACTCTGACTTCACCTGCACGACTGGGCAGTATTTCTTGTTCAGGGCTTCCCTTTCACAGTGTGCCAGAATCAGAGAGTCCCCATTTTATACCTGGTTTGTGCTTTAGTGATGCAGAGAGCATCAAGCCAAGCTGCTACACCAGCATAGATTCTGTTGATTTAGTGTAAAAGGATTTGGGTCAAGTAAACTCCTGTTACGTGAAAATCAGCACAGGGATTGCTCCTGATAAGCTTCAGTTTGGGCTTTGTTTTGTAACAATGTCTTCCTGTTTCTTCAGCAAACAGCAGTGACAGTGACGAGCTATCTGCTGGTGAAAGTGTGTCCAAGTCTCAGTCAGCAAAATCCGTTTCTACTGGCATGAAATCTCACCAAACCAAATCACTCACAAGAACACAATCTCCAGGAAAATGTGGTAAAAATGGAGAGAAGGAATCTGATCTTAAAGAACAGAATAATCGTTTGCCCAAAGTTTATAAGTGGAGTTTTCAAATGTGTAAGTATTTTCTTGAAAACACACCCAGTTTATGCCACTATCTTGTGGCATAGTGTAAAAACGTTTTTTGAATGGTCTGTATTTTGGCTTTCTTGTTTCCATCCTGAATTTGCTTAAGATTGTGATAAATCCTCATTAAAAAAAACGGGGTTGTTTTGGTTTGTTTTTTTTTCTTTTTTTGCAATTGCAGTACAGGGACCTGTGTATGTCACACTCCTCCAGGACTGTTTTTAGATATGACTCCTGAGCTGACTTCTGTTCTTGTTGTCCTGTGCATACCTGTCATTCTGGCATAAACATTTATCTGCTCTGTGTGCTTCTTCTATTGATATTTCCTTGCTGGTTTACTCCTCATTCTCTAGTTCTTGTTCAGACACTTCGGTGATTGATTTGTAATTTTTTCCCCTTCCCTTTTTGCATTAGTGAGCCAGGACGTTTACTATTTCTAGTATGAAGAACTTCCCACTGTGTTTGTTTCAGTCAAGATATTGGTCCAGCCAGGGGTGAGCAGTGTGGGAAGGATCATGCATTTGCCTATCTGAAAAACAGATCAGTGGCTTATTAATTCCCTCATATTAGTGCAACATACCAATTGAATCTGACTCTGCTGGGTTGTTTTTTTTATTTCCTTTCCTGCCCTGAATCTCAGCATTGCTCTACTTTTAAAAGTATTTTTTTCCTATTACTTCATCATAGTCAAGTTACATTCTGGTTACTCTCTTCAGGAGTATGTAATGTAAAAGGTCTTCATTGTCACTTACTGCCCTGTTCAGATTGTCTTTCCTGGTGCAACACATTTAAGGTGCTTTTGCTCCTTCCTTTCTGCCTTGGCTACATTCCACGTGCTAAAGTTGCTTGGCAGAAGTTGGTGTATGGAGTGCTGTTTGATACATTTTCTGCTGTTGCAGAGTCAGACACTTGCAGGGTCTCTGAGCTTTAAATAAAGTGCCTCCAGTGTGGCTTCCTTGTGGCTTCACTGGAATGAACTGAGAGTTTCCCCTGCCTGTGCCACCTACAGCTGTGTGCCATGCTGTGGAGAGCTCCCAGCTGGAAACAGCCAGAAGGGCAGCTCCTGTGCCCATGTCCAGCAAGGAGGTCCTGTATGGTTATTCCTTATGGCATATACGCCAGGGATTCCACTAGAACCACCCCACAGCTGTGCACATTCCTGTTGTAACCTGCTTGTTTTGTAGCAACCAAGTCAAGTCAGGCAAGGCTGACCTGCCCAGAGTCTGGAGCCAAACTGATCTCTAGCAAGGACTGAAAGCAGCAGGCTCAAAGCTAGTTTTGGCCCTCGTGTTTTCACCAGCTGCCTTAACTTTTCTTTTTCTCTCCATGAGAAAGGGAATGGATTTTTTTCTTCCTCTCAGTTCCTTAAAAAGTCCCCAAAGAGTGTATGGTGGTATCTTGTAAAGAATAATAAAAAATGAACAAATTTGTGGTGATAAACAGCTGCTGCTGCTGTTGCTGTGTTTCTTAGCTTTGCTGTCTGCTACCTCAAAGCACAGCACTAAGATTTGAAGACTTTCCACTTCACTGACATTCAGAAGTGTTTGGAAATGCTTCAGTACAAAAATTAACAGGGATTGTTTAACTTACAGCTGACTTGGAAAATTTGACTAGTGCTGAACGCATAACAGTTCTCCAAGAAAAATTGCAAGAAATCAGGAAACATTACCTATCCTTGAAATCTGAGGTGGCTTCCATTGACCGAAGAAGAAAGCGCTTAAAGAAAAAAGAGCGGGAAAGTAAGTGCTGGAAACTAAATCCTTCTTTTAGAGGCCTTAATTGCATGTTCTGTTATGGTCCTGATAAGAACTAGATAATTTATAAGGACATGTGTGTCACTAGGAGTGTGGTTTTGTTTGGGTTTTGGGAAATGCTGTGTGCAGTTATTTTATGGCTGTTACAAGGCGAGGATCAGGTACCCAGTGGCTGGAAGAGGAAGAGCATTAACAAGGTGTACATCTGTTTAATGCTCTGGAGGCAGAACTGCTTCATACAGCAGATAAACTTTTCTAAGCAGTGAACAAAGTTTCTAAGGGTATTAATAAGTTCTAACTTTTCTTCAAGTTACAGATAAATTTACAGTAGTATTGCTTGTGGGCCTAGGCTTTCCCCTTAGGATAAGGGATTTATTCCATGATTTTAAGGGAGACCAGTTAAATTTCTCATCTTTCAGAAGCTGCCACACCTATTGCTGTAAGGAATGTTTTAGTGTGCCTGCTTCTAGGAATGCTAAAAGGATCATTTTCTCTGTGTGAGATATGCCATGGGTAGTAGGATGTCTGTCATGGCTGCAGCCATGACATGGAAATGGCAGTTGCTGCTTGGTTGCCAGAGCAGTGTAATTGTGCAGGTTTAGTGCCGGGGCATGGCCCTGTCCTGATTCCTGTGGGAAACAAAGGGAGCAATTGACTGTGCTGATGGGTCAGGAAGGAGCTCTGGCATCCTTTGGCTGGGCCCTTGATCTGGGTGGTCGATGGCTGAGGGCTACAAAGGGTAACAGTGCTGCACTGCCTTGCACATGGCACTGTCATGGCACTGCACATTCCTGTCGGAGTATTTCCTACACAAACTAGGAAATGGAGGCTTCTTTCTAATTGCTAGGCATTGGTTGCTGGAGTCAGTATGTACCAGTGCTTGCTGCTGAACAGGAAAACATCTTTATTGCTTGATTTATCAGTCCCTATAACCTGTGTTTTCCTTTTCCTGTGCAGGTGCTGCTACTACATCATCATCCTCCTCATCACCTTCCTCTAGTTCCATTACGGCTGCGGTTATGTTAACGTTAGCAGAACCATCTATGTCAAGTTCATCACAGAATGGAATGTCAGTTGAGTGCAGGTGACAGCAGGACTTGCCAAAGCACTTTGCACTTAATGGCTGCTGAGGGCCACTCTTTTTTTTTTCCTTTTTTTTTTTTATACTGCACAGTGGCACAAAATTCAGACAAGCACTATTTTGTATTTAAAGTTGTTTCTTGACAAGCTAACTTTGCACTTAAGTGCACTTTTATGAAGAAAAAGTACAACAAACTGCTTTTCCTCAAGCAATAATTGTTTCCAACTTGTCTGGGAATTGTAAGTCTAGTGACTCGAAGGCCTTCCACTGTGGCAAATGGAGGCTGTTCACTGCCTGTAGAGACAGGACATAAAGTATATAGTTGTTGGGGTGATCTAAATCAATGTGGTAAGGCTTACTGTATTCCCTGGTATTTTGTTAAAGCTGGAACATTTGATATTTTTCCATTTATTTATGACAAATATTGAAAATATTTTCATTTGTACAAGCTAATTGTTTTTTAACTGCTAAGTCACCTTATAGTGGCTTTAATTGTATACGTCAAGCACATCTATTCAAAACCTGCAGTTAGTAGGATGTCTGACATCAGTCCTGATAACCAAATACAAGGATTCCTTAAAAAAAAAAAAAAAGACTGACTAATGTTTACAGGTTTGAATTAGGCTTAAATAGGTTACTCTGGGTTTTAAGAACCCGTTAATTGGAATGAAACTACTGTACTTTGCCATTTTTCTATAAAACAGTATTTTTTTTTAATTTTGATAAAATACATTATGAAAAAGAAAGAAAATGGCTAACAAACTGTATTAAATCTTAATGTATAAAGATTGTATTCAGCCAGTTTAAAGTGTATATTTATTCATAATGGATTATAACAGGTATATTTTTGTGTTTTCTTGTAAATGTTTCTTTTCCCCTTAAAGCAACAAATACTTCATTTGTAATGCTTATTTTATTACGAGCTGCAAGGAGAGGACTTCAAGAGGGAGTAAGGTGTGAGTTACAATTTGTGGTTGCTGATACCAACACTGCCACAAAAGGGTAGTTGTTTTTAAAATAACTAGCTAGCCGAGTGGTAGATGTTTAATTTTTTAAATGCCTTGTACAAATTCCAAAACCAACTTCAAAATGTTTTCACTTGTATTGATTTTATGTTGAATGGATCCCAAGCTCTCTCCTGTTAATTCTATACCTTTGTAAGACATTTGTATATTGCGGAAGTGTTCATTCAAGCTATTTAATACCTGGCACTGTTAATACACAGTACTTTATTGTACAGATTGTTTTACTGTTTTAATTGTAGTTCTGTGTACTTCTTTTGCCTGGGGAAATAGGGGCTGGCATGTTTTTCTTTGTTTTCTGGCAATACAACATGTAAGAATTTGAAGCATTTTGTTTGTAGATGCTAGAGTGTCAGAATCCTTTTCATTTGACTTTTCTAAGAAAAGCATTTTCAGTCTTCGTAGTGTGCGCTTAAGGTTATAACTGATTTTATTGAAAATGGTTTCAAAGTATTCAGAATTGTACAGGACTGTAAAAATTTGTTGACAGACATTGAAGGAAAAGCTTATAGAAAAAAGCTATAAAATATATATTAGGTTCTGCAGAAAATGGAGAGTTATGTAATATATTGTACAAATGTAAGCAAAGGCCTCTGAAATAAAATGCCATAGTTTGTGAATCCCTGATTTTCGTTTCTAACGGTTTAATTAAGCAACTGTAGTCTGTTCATAAAAATTACATCAAGCTGCAGAATCAGTTTAGCAAATGATCATTGATGTGCTATAATGTGTGTAAAGATAAGCTAGAACAGGTGCATTTGCCTAATTTCCTCTTAGTGATTAATTCAAATCCATCCTCTTTTTGAGCAGAAAATGAAAGTGTCGCTCATCGTTAAGGCAGTGCCAGTTGAAGCAAACTACTGTCTGTAGTTCAGGTGACCAAAATCCTGTTACACTGGCAAAGTGACAGGTTGCTGGTGAGACTGACAGTAACAAACCATGATAAATAAGCTTTGGAAACATTGACTACGTTAAGAATTATGGTGAACTGAGTCTGACGGGTGACTTTAATATTTTCAGTGAAGCTACTCAGAGGATATTTTCATCTGTTTAAGTTTAGTGGAATCTGTGTCAGAGAAGTTCAGTTCTGCTTTTCAGTCTCAGTAGGCATAAGGGGTATGGATGTAACTGGGAACTACATCTGAGCAAGCAAGATTCAAATTCAGCTCTTTGCTCACAATTAGTTCTTGATCAGCTCTCAGTTTTAGTGCCAGCATATTTGTTTTGATGTGACAATTACTGACTCTGTGATCTGGGGAGGATTTGTTTACCTATTTAAAGCAGGGATCATTAGTCATCTCCCTGCTCCCAATCAAGTTTTTGCATAAATAGGACTTTTGCTTTCCTGAATTTAAAGATTCTTTAATTTTCATCACACTTCTCATGCATTTTAGTGGCTACCCAAACATTTGTGTGAATGTGTTACATTGTACCTCTTCTATGTCTGCAAATTGTACTCTGCAGATCCATGGAACTACTTGTCTCCCAGTGGTCACAGAGGAAGGTATCTTTGCCAAACTGTTAGCCAGGCAGTTTTACCATGTTCCACTGGGTCAAATCTGAGCTGCTTTTCAGGGTGTCTATTGCATGCAGCTTTACACGTGGGTGAGCTCCCTGCCTGGCATGTGCACTCTGCTTGCAGCTGAGGAAGTTTGCCACTAGCAGTGCCTGCTGGGCTGTGCCAGTACTCCTGAGCACCTGCTTGGACCACGACCCGAAAGGTGAAGCAAGACAAACAACCCCTGCTGTGTTTTCTGCACCTTGGCTGAGCAACAGATTTGGGTTTGTGTGTCTCACAGTTGGTCACGTTGGGAATAGCTGAAATTGGTGTATGCTGAGAGAAAGCATGCCTCACTCGAAGGCTTTGCAGTGCTCCCACCTCCCTTTATTTACAGTCTCCACTGGTGCCTGTACATACTTATGATTGGTAGTTCCCATCATGCTGTGGAATTTTCCTGTTAGCATAGGGCTTGAACTCACTCTCAGGCAGAGTCCCTGGAGGCTGTGTGCTTCTTGCTGAATTTCAGTGGCTGTGGGTCTCTGAAATGGGCCGGATGATGGTTGAGCCTGTTCTGCCCCTCCTGTGTCACTACAGTGCTGCTCTTCTGTGGGAAGGCAGACTGGAAAAGCCACTACATGCAGCAGCCGCCTGTCCCTTTTCAAGGTTTTGTGTATTCTCTTGGGCTGACCCCATCCATGAGGGTCACTACCTTTTCTGGCATCCAGGAGGCAAGGCGAGGGGGATACCTGGTGCATGTGTCTAGACCAGTATTTTTCCTGTGTTCCACAGCTGGGTTACTTGTTTTGCCTTTGGTTGGATCCTTTGTTGGCTATGTCAACAAAGCTGCTTACAGCTCAGAAACCCCCAAAAGTGCATCAAACGTGTAATAAGACAGCCAAAGCACCTTCAGGTTTGCTTCAGCTCCCTGTGGCCCTGAGGGTCATGGGAATTCAATGAAACAGCCCCACAACATGCCCATCACAGAATCAGTTAGGTTGGAAAATCCCTCTGAGATCATCGAGTCCAATCTATGTCCAAACACCATTCAGTGCCATGTCCGGTCTTTCCTTAAACACTTCAGAGATGCTGACTCTACCATCTCCCTGGAAATCAATTCCGATGTCCAATCATCCTTGCTGTGTTGAAATTCCTCATGTCCAACCTCAACGTCCCCTGGCACAGCTTAAGTCTGTGTCCACCTCATGGTGCTGTTGGATGTTTCCACGGTGCCCAGACGGAGCGCGGCAGGATGAGCGGCTCCAGCAGGGCTGCGGGGGGCGGCGGAGGAGGGAGCGGGGCGGTCCCGGGAGCACCGCCCGGCGCCGCGCGTCGGAAGTGACGCGAGCTGAGCCTGTTCCCGCTGCCCTCGGTGCCCACCATGCCGGCCCGCCGGAGAGGCGCGGGGGCGCGGCACACACCGGCGGCCCTGGGGGAGAAGGAGGAGGAGTACGTGGTGGGGCAGGTGTCGGGCAGCCTCGGAGCGGGCACGGCGCCCGCTGCGCCCCTCGCTCGCCTCTTCTGCGCCGCCTCCCCGCCGGTGGTGGTGGCCGTGCCGGGGGTGAGTGAGGAGTGCCGCCTGGCCGGGCGGCTAGGGTGCGTGAGCTCGGCAGCGGCGCTCCCAGTAATTCGCAGTATGTGAAGTAGTTGCAGGGCGTTCCTGGAATTTTGTCTTTCAAGTCTTTCTCTTACCAATTTTTAAAGGGGAAAAAAAAAAGGAAGCGTGTAGAAGAAGACGAGAAAGTGTCAGAAGACCAGAGTTCGTCCGTCATACAAGAAGCTCCAGTAAAAGCAAAGAAGGCCAGAAAAAAGGAACATTCAGAAGCAGAGAAAAAACTGTCAGAGAGGTGAGTAGGTGAACCCATTTTATGATAAAATTAAACCCCACAACACCTACTTTAACCATAATATGAGTTCGATGAAACAATGAAGTTCTCCTCTACTACCCATCTTCAACTTGGTGTTTAAGATTATTTTTAAGATTGTGCAAATTGTCTGTAGTTTTCCCCTGAAGGAGGAAGTAATGCAGCTTCTTGGAACACTAGGTCCATGAAGTGCACATGCTGTGTTAGCGGATGAAGACACATCCCTGGCATAGGGATGTGCTTTCTAGCTGTCCTTAGCTTTATCCAGCAGAGGTGATTTCAGCAAGAGCAAGGAGCCAGGCAGAGTGAGCTGTCTATCCTGCTGGGCCTCTGCAGTGACACAGAGCCTCTCTGTTCTCTTAAATGCTTGACGTGAGGCACTGTCAGAGCAGGCTGAAGGCTGGTCACTCTACAGTGCAGTGTGGATAATGAAGTGTGCTTGATTGTAGCTCGAGGTTAACATCTCATCCTCTCCCTGGCACTGGGTGTTGTTGCTTCCTCCATGCCCATGGAACCTGTTTGCTGTGTTTATGTCTGTAGCCTTCCAGAGGCTCCTTCAGATCTGCTCTTCTGGCGGGTTTGTATAGATAGAAGTTTGGTAGTGCATGGCAGTATTCCAGAGGTTTGTTCTGAGTGTCCAGGATATTGGGAAGTGTTAAATCTCTTCTTAGTTCTAGCATGCAAGGATGATTTCTTTTTTTCCCCTTCAGTTATTTAATTCTAATGTATTTCTGTATTGCTCCTGGTAAATAGTGAATGCAGTGTCCTGGGGACAGCAAATAACTTTTCATGTTGCTGAATGGTCAGATATGTTTGTTTAATGCAGAGTAAACAAAATAATGTTTGAAATTTTAAGTTGAACATAGTAATTGAAAATGCAAGTTAAAATATCTTGGAGGCTTTAGTTCTTTGACCTCAAAACCCCTGTTTTTTCCCATCAATTGTAACTTGCCTGTCTGTTTCTGGTCAGAGAGAACGCTTTGGAGCAGGCAGATGAGGAGGAGAATCAAAAACTGTTTCAAAACAAAGTGAAGCAAAAGAAAAAGGTTTCTCAAGCCATCACCAAAAATGTTGTTAATTCAGCTACGGGTGCTCCTGCAAAACGGCAAAAGAGAAAAAGGGTGGCTGATGAAGCAGCAGACAGAAGAACGGTGTTTGTTGGAAACTTGCCTGTCAACTGTACTGTTCAGGTACGTGGGTGGGTTCTGACAGCTGAAGGAACGAAAGGAGTGACAGCAGTCCTCAGTTTGAGAGGATGTTTTCAGCAGAGAAAGAATCATAGACATTTGTGATTGGAACTGATTGGAAAGTAGGAAATAGTGCTAGTTCTCAGAAGCCATTAGAGACAATCTCTGGTTTCCTGGAGTTGGGTTTCCTACAGCAGTGGATGCGATGACTCTTTCTTGACTAGACTTGGTCAGTTTCTTGTCAATGAAAAAATGACTGAATAAATGAGAACTGCATTTACAAAGTTAGTTTGCCTCTAATTTTGTATGCAAACGGTGCTTCAGGTCATTACATAAAACATGTTAAATTTATACTTTCTTCCACAGTAGGAGACACAACTTCAGTTTTGGCTATCTGTGGAAGAAGAAACTGGCACAAAAAGCACAGAAATAGTTGTGAATTATTTGCATTTTTTTTAGTAGCCCTTTAAGGAACCTCCTATAAGTAAAAGGAAAACAGTGCAAGAACAGTATTACTTATAAATACTAAAACATAATTCTCATTACCAGGTTGAAAAAAAGTACTGAACATTTGTAATATTATCTGTTTAGGAACTGAAATCTCTTTTTAAGAAGTATGGACCAATCCAATCCATTCGCTTCCGGTCTCTGGTATGTTATTTCCTTTAATGTTATATAACAAAATAATTTTTTGATGTTAAAGGGCAGTAGTATTTGTAAGGCTTGTACTTTCATTAGTTCAGAAGTGGTTTAGGGGTATGTGGGTTTTGCTATTAAAAGAAGCCTTGGAGATGTTAGCTGAGGAGCACCACAGATGCATTTTTCCATTTAGCAGCAGCTGATTTATTATTGCTCATTTAGTTAAGGCATTGCTCACCCATTTTTAAATCATAGTAGCAAAGACACATTGATTGTAAATCAGTGTACTCACTGAAACAGTTGATGATAACCCTCTTGGAACTCAAGAAATGTGTCAAAGTCAAGGCCAGCTCCTTAACTCCAGGGGGTTTTTAGACTATCTCTAGAATGAGCCACTTCCATCGTTTGCTCACTGTATTGGCTACGTGTCTTTGGGTGGCACCTGTTTGAATTCCTCTTTGTCTTACAGAAAGACTTTGTGTTAAGTTGACACTAGACCCACCTAACTCAAACTTTTTTTATCCTTAAGATTCCAGCAGACGATACTGTATCCAAAAAGGTAGCAGCAATCAAGTAGGTTCCTCTTGTGAATTTTGTGTATTATTTTTCAAGGCCTAAACAATGTTTAAGTGTTGGTTGTTAAAAGTTTGTCTGTATTAAGTCCTTTCTGTGTATTTTGTGTTTCTTTATCATTTGTCATTACCTTTGTGTCTTTAAGTTTTCTTAAAAAGTAATAAAGAATTATGTACCACGTGTACTAGTAATTTGTTGACTGAGGTTGCATTTCTTACATTTTAGGTAGGAGGAAGGTGCTAGAAGTCTTTAATTTCTTCGAGTCTCTTTGTCAGCTGAGGAAGCTTGCTCAGGGTGCATATATGGGCTGGGACTCCCTTGCAAATACAGGGTTAGCTTGACCTGCAAGGGAAATGAAGTTGTCAGTGTGCACAAAACAAGCAAAGGCATAAATGTGTTCAGCCAGAAGTGCTTGTGCACTGCACAGCATCAGCAGGATTTAAGCACTAATTTGTCATTTTCTTGTTCCAGGCATAAGGTGCACCCAAATGCAAAGTTTGTCAATGCTTATGTTGTCTTTAAGGAAGAATGTGATGCCCAGAAGGCTCTGAAGGAGTAAGTCTCAGTTTTGTTCCTCATTCCCTGTTGAAGAGGTAGATCAGGTAGATGTACAGCTAAATTTAAACAACCTCCCCTCTTTTGCTTGAATCAAAATAAAACGTTGGTTCAAACTTAAAAGTAACTTTGCTTTTGGAATACTCCTGTGTGGTGACATTGTCAATTAAGTAACATTTATTTCACTTTTAAAATTTTTGCTTTTGATCATAAAGGAATGGAACAGAAATTGCTAGTGGATTTCACATCAGAGTTGACACTGCATCTAAAACCAGTTCGGTAAGTAAGATGTGTGGCTAGAAATTCCCTTTTCTGATTCGGTTGTGTGGTTTTTATTGTTTTTGTTTGGTTGTTTTGTTATTTTCTGTAACAAATAACATACTGTCCTGTCTCTCTTCTTGTCTTTAGCATGACAATAAACGATCTGTATTCTTGGGAAATCTTTCATATGGTAAGTCTAAAAGGGATTGTCATACACCATTATTTAGCCTTTATTGAATATGTTGACATGAGGCTCTTTATTTCTTGGTATTTAGGGCAGCATCTTTAGGTAGACAAATACCTTTTGCTAGAATTAATTCTTATTTGTTAATTGAAATACCTAAAGGGGTTGTAAGTTTCTCTCAAGTTCTGCAGCTTGATTTTTTTTCATTGTAGGTAGCACTGCAAACACTTTTAGTTCTTGTTGTTGCTTCATGTTTTTCAACTAAATATGACCAAGTTGCATAACCATGGCTTTCTAAACCATTCAAGGGTTACCAATACCTTTTTGTAAACCAATTCCAAGTGATTGACAGTGATGGCTTCTGATTTTGATGCTTTCTATGAGCCATGGGCTGAGTGACTCTGTCCAGGCAGGGCTAAGAGTTGGACTTGATGATCGTTGTGGGCCAGTTCCAACTCAGAATATTCTGTGATTAGCTGTGCTCTGAGATTACTTCAGCAGCTTGGACCTTTCTCAGCACATCTAGGTCTCACTGCTGTACTTAAACGCATACTATTGAGTTCAGCTCCTCCCCTTAGCAGAGAGAGGTTTATACCTACGTCAGGGGATTGTACAAAGTGTACCTATACAAAAAAAAAGAAAATAACCTGTGTTTTTATGATGGCACATCATGCTTGTTTGCCTAGGCATGAGATGGAGAAAGCCTCACATGTCCAGCCATTATCAGAATAATTGTATAGCAGCTGTGGTTGGAAACTGTAAATCCCTTCTGGCCCATTCAGCTAAAATTCTGAATCAATGAGCAGTTGAAGAACTGCCAGCTCAAGCTCATTATCATCAGCATTAATTCTTAGAAAGAAAATTCTGGCATAAGGAGGAGCTACAAAAATGTATAACAGTAATCTTAATTTCTACTATGTTCCAACCATAAACAAAATAATTTGAAAAATTTATTTCGGCCTTTGCCTTCGTCCTTATTTGTGATTTATGTTGTACTCTTCAGAGCTGGAGAATCAGTAACTGTCAAAGTAAATAGCCCTTTATAAAGTCTGCATTGTCAACTTGCTGGCATTTTTTGAACCACTGATACTTGCCTACCTATCGTCACTCATATGATAATATATATTTAAATGTATTTGTTTGTGTCCCTGAATGGGTAAATGTGAAATCATTGGATTTGGGCCAGGCTTTTAAAGCCGTGTGACTCCCTGAAGAGGCATCTGTTGCGTTGTGTTGCCTGCAGACATCCGTGATGACGCCGTGCGGGAACACTTCCATGTCTGCGGGGATGTCGTGGCAGTGCGAGTTGTGAGAGACAGGAGGACGGGCTTGGGGAAAGGCTTCGGCTATGTCCTCTTTGGGGTACGTGTGAACGGCCTGCTCCAGCACATGGGAATGCTTCAAAACCTCTGTTTGGGTCTGCCTTTAGAGCATTTTTATCTTCTTCTGAGTAATTTTTTGGGGTGTGTATGTGTATATGTGTGATATTAAATGGTAGCATTGTTGTGTGTGGTGAAAGCAGCTTTATATCTGTGAAAGCAAATACAAAACAAACTATTGTAGGTTTTGTATGCGCAGGAGTGAAAGACGTGACTTTAAAGTAGGGCCTTAAAGGAGGGATGGATGACTTTATTTGTTATAACTGCAGTGTTCTCCCATTTCTTTTGTGTCAAAGTATGAGTGGAATTCTTTCCTGCAGCTGGTTTGCTTCCTGGCTCTCCACTTTTGATTCCTTTCTCATGGCAGCCTCTCAGCCTCATCTTCCTTAGTTAATTTCCTGCAGCCCAATGTTTTTTTCCCAATTTCTCCTTGTCTGTCTGCCTCATTTTTTGGTGTCTCATGTAAACTGCTTCACAGCCTGTTTTCAAGTATCTGTGCCTCAGTGTGTGGGCTGTGTGGGGGTGCTGGTGTTCCGGAGCAGGGATGTTTTGTCATTCCCTAAGCAGAGCAGTTTGAGTGCTCTTCATTGTAAAATCGTGCTTGCAAATTTTAAAGAAAGGTAAAAGCTGTTTAAAAGCAATCAGTTGGAAGTAATGCTGCTTTTAAGCTGGTTGTCTGGTTTTGTAGAATACAGATGCTGTACATCTCGCTCTGAAACTCAACAACTCTGTTCTGATGGGAAGAAACATACGGGTGCAGCGCATAGCGGGCAAGAGGAAAGCACAGAAAACTCCAGACCAGTCTCGTGCTCCCAAGGACAGAGTTGATAAGAAGAAGAAAAAAGAAAAGAGCTGCTCTAATGATTCTTTTGTTGGTGAAAAAGCAACCCCATTAAAGAAGAGCACGAAACCAAAAAGACTAAAAACTATTCCTAGGAGTAAAGCTGGGAAAAACAAACAGTCCTTTGGTAAAAATCAATCTGATAAAAATGCTAATTAGTGTTACACAGATGGATGTATATGAGAGTGTCATGTCATAAATTTTGTTTGCTAATAACAGCTGTTGTCATTCTTGGTGTTTGCTCTGGGCCATTTGGCTTCTCGCAGAAGGCAGCAGGAGGTGCTGCATGATTTTATTCCTGTGTTCCAGGAATCCATCTCCAGCCGAGTCTTGCTGCAGAGGTTAACTGTGAATTCTTACTTTGGAGCTATGTAGGATTACCCACAGTGACTATAGAAGAAAGTGACTCACATGCAGACTGAATCTGTGATGAAATAGAAATTGTTACCTTAATTTGGGTGCTTTTTTGGCTGTCCAGAGAAGGGCAATGGAGCTAGTGAAGGGTCTAGAGCATAAGTCTTAAGAGTGGCTGGGGGGCTGGGGACTTTTAACCTGGAGTAAAAGAAGCTCAGGGGAGACATTATTGCTCTCAAAAACTCCCTGAAAGTAGCCAGAAGGGGATCGGTCTCTTCCCCCTGGCAACAAGGGACAGGATGAGAGGAGACAGCCTCAAGCTGTGGCAGGGGAGGTTCAGGCTGGACACGAGGAGGGGTTTCTTCCCAGAAAGGGTGATCAGACACTGGAATGGGCTGCCCAGGGAGGTGGTGGAGTCACTGTCCCCGGAGGTGTTTCAGGAAAGACTGGATGTGGCACAGAGTGCCACGGTCTAGCTGACAGGGCGGTGTTGGGTCACAGGCTGGAGGCGGTGCTCCCGGAGCTGTTTCCCCGGGATCCCGTATCCCTTATCCCATATCCCTTATCCCTTATCCCGCACCCCGCTCCCCTCACGGCGCCGCGCGCACGAGCCCCTCAGCTCAGGCCACGCCTCTTTCCCCGCGCGCCTCCTCCCGCGCACGCGCCCCGGCCCCCGCTCAGGCAGCGCGTGGGGCGCCCTGTGCCGCCGCGGGCTGATGACGTGAGCGGAAGCGCGGCGGGGTCCTTTGGCGTGCCCGCTCGGCCCAAGGTGCCTGCGGAGCTCGGCGGGCGGCGGCGGAGCGGAGCGGAGCGGAGCGGAGCGGAGCGGGGCGGGGGCGGCGCAGCGCCATGATGGTGGGCAGGACCAGCGCCATCGCCGCGGGGCTCTGCGGGGCGCTCTTCATCGGCTACTGCATCTACTTCGACCGCAAGAGGCGGAGCGACCCCAATTTCAAGAACCGGCTGCGGGAGCGTGAGTGTCCCGGGACTCCCCCTCCCCTGCCGTTCCGTCCCTGCCCGCCGCCGCGCGCTCCCCTCGGCCATCCCCCGTTTCTGCCTCCCTCACCGGCCCGGCCGGGACGCGGGAAGGCAGCACGTGGTGCCGCCGCAGCGCCGTCCCCGCCCCCGGCCGGCATCCCCCGAGCCCCGAGCCCGGCGGCCTTGTGCCTTCTCGCCGTCCCTTCACCGAAACCGGGGCACCGAGTCACGGAACCAGCAAAACTGGGCGATACTTTCGAGACCCGTCCCACCACCCGCCCAGCGCTACCACTGCACCGCTGCAGCACCGACCAGCATCGCCCAGCGCCAGATCCTGGTGCCTCTTGAGCAGCCCGAGGGATGGTGATTCCACCGCCTCCCTGAGCAATCTGCTCCCAACCTGCCCACCCCAACAGTGAACAAGGTTTTTACAGTGTTAATCTGAGTCTCCCTTGTCTCAGTTTAAGGCCATTTTCTCTGGTGCTCTCACTGCAGGCACGGTAGAAGAGATCGATCCCCACCTCACTGCAGCCTTCTTTCAGGTGCTCCTAGCCAGGGTCATCCCGTCGGAGAGCATTTGCTGTTGGGGTTGGGTAACCTGTGGTTTCCTTCAATGCGTGGTTCCAGTTCACCTCCCCCCCTGCTTTTTTCCTAATCTTGTTCTCCTACAGGCTCAGCCATGCAATTATAGCCACCACATTTACGTGGTGAGACTTTCTTCTTTTTTTTTTTTTTTTTTTCGCTTTTGGAAGACGAGCAGGTAAAACAATGTGATCTCTTACGGTGCAGTTGTTGCTGTGGTGAGGCAGGGGTTGGTTGCAGCTCTCAGGTATTTCATGGGCTGCATTCTAAACCCTCCTGGCAGCCCTGCCTTTGGCTGCCAGGATAAGAATGAATGCTAGAGAAAACTGTTGATTAATCCAAGATGTAGAGCTCTTCTCCCATGGCTCTTCATTATTTCACGTCTTCAACATTTATTTGAATGTTTTAATAATCAGTGAGGGGTTTAAAGGCAATTTTAGGCACGAGTACTGAAGGAACATGAATCATGAGAAATAAGGTGATACTTCTTACACAGAGTAACTCCTGTCGGCATAATATGTATATTATTCCTTTGGCAACTAATCTGAAGATAAGAAGTTACCATTAAGGTAAATTTTCCAGGCAGGTAAACATGATGTGATCAGCAGTTTCATGGATGGAAAAGTCAATAACTGGCCAGGCTGAAAATGAGTATTTACCTGATAACATTAAAATGTAGTTTAAAAGCTTCAGTTCTGCCTTCGTGGATTGAATTTGAGTGGCCAGTGTTGTTTCTCAGCAGGGCATTCATTCCACTTTCCAAAAGCTCCTCCACAGCAAATTATGTCTGTCAAATATTTCAGTTTCAGGCCCTCACTCCTGTATGTAGGATTTTAGGCACATACCTCTTGTGTGTCTTCCAAGTCTTTTTTTTCCCCTGCAATGCAAGTCATTAATTGGGAAATTTTAGCACAGTTAACTACTGTGTGCTTGCCTTGCACAAGCAAGCTCGAGTTTTGGCAACATAACCAGCCATGGGGTTTTTTTATGGTGCCAAATATGTAGTAGGAGAAACACCGAATTATGTAAGGTTTTGCAGAAGCATCAAAAATTATTTTTGCATTCCAGGTTTTCACAACCTGAGCCTCTATCCAGTCGTGTTCTGAACAATGTTCTTAGAATTGCTCTGATTAAGAATTGACATTATCTTTGAAGTGGAGAACAAATGCACTGTGGTTTGACAGGAGGTGGCAGTTGTCATTTGGAGGACATCATTGTATGACTTAGGATTCTTGCAGCTGATGCACTGGTCTACATTTGGTTGTAAGGCTTTAGTTAATATTAAGGAACTTGGTTTTATTTATGTTTTTGGTAATGTAACATTAGTATGGATGCTTCAGTGGTTCCAGGGATCTGGTTATTACAGCATTTTTACTGTTGGGTAGACAGGAAGGCGTGGGCTGTAAAATACTTGACCAGGAAAGGTTCAGTGCAGCAGCTAGTTGCAGTTCTTTATGTAAAGATGCTCCAGGTGTTGTGCAATAGTGGGGGCTTGGGATGGAAAGCTTGTGGAAACCACCTTTACAGCACATCTTTTCCATCAACCTTCTTAGGATAAGGTCCTTTGTCAGCCTCTGTGATGCAGTGTCACCAGAATTTGGGAAGGACAGGAGATCTGACATGTCAGTGGATTGCCTGTCATACCTGGTCAAGCACATGCTGAAAATGAAGAACTAGCTGGGGATTTTTGCCCTCCCAGTTACACTGCACGTCTCTGTGGGCTGTTAGGGCCAAAGTTTACATTGCAAAGGCCTGTCATAAAAATGAGGTGGCCAGATTTAGGTTTCCAGGAAAAAATTTGATTTCCTAGAAGCTTCTGGGAGGCTTGAAAAACTACTGGTCTTTGATTTTCCAGATGTTTTAATCTTATTTAGCAGGTTTTGTGGGTGGGTTTCTCTGTTGGGTTTTTTGTTAGGTTTTGGTGTTGCTAGTTTGGAGCATATCTATATTTAGCCTTGGGACCAAAAGATAGCAAAGCCATAAACATCTATAGCTGCTTAGCTTCCCCAGCTGTATTTTATGAGTAAAATATTTTGAATACGTTTACTATTTGCCTTCTTGAATGGACAAAATAGAAGTGTTCTGGTTTAAAGTATAGACACAGATGTCTTTGTTCAAAGACAGCCAGAATTTCTGACCATGCTGAATTTTCTACCTTCTACCCGGACAGCAGAGTGAGAGGAGGGCAGTAGGCAGACTTCACTGATGGGAGCTGAAAATGCAAATGGCTTTTTGGGCCTTCTGCTCCTTGGTGGGACTGCTTGGGAAGCTGCTGGGGCTGCTCAGGGGCTTTTGCAATCCATGCCAGAAGGACAGATTATCCATTGGTACTCTTTTGAAACTTGTGTCCTTGTACAAGAGCACCTGTCGTGTGAGAGCTGCAGTTTAGCTTTGTGTTTTGGATGGATGCACTACATTTCTGTGGTAATGAAGGTGGATTTGATGAAAGATTGTCTTTCCCTTTTCTAATGTGATCATCTCTTTAGAAAAGAGGGAAGTTTTTCATTTTTGTGGAGGTCCTTGAGGGAAAACAAACTTGGGGTGTTTTTTTTTAGTAGTGGGGTGGTTGTTCTGTTTATTCGTTTGGTTTTTGAGGTTTTTTTTACTTCTCAAAGCCATTGCATTTTTCTTGTCATATCGCAAATGTAACTTTTGGCTGTTATTGCAAAGATACTTTGAAACTAGTATTTCCTCCCAACCAGTGTGGGAAGAATTCATAAATATCCCTTAGAGTTATTTAGGTTTTGTAATTGTTTTAGCTAGTGAACTTTGAAAGATCCTGTAAAAAACTATTAAGAAGAGAAGGAAAAGTTTTAAAATCTTGGTGATTCTTCATATTCCTTTACTCTTTTCAGGTTCATGTACATGATTTCAAATCTGTGTGATCAGTGGTCAAAAGCTTTCATTAGTTCCAGTTACCAGCATGTCTTTTGTTTCATTCTTTATTTCAGAATGGTTTACCTGGTGAAAGATACCTTTTATAATATTTTAGAAGGTATCATAATCATGGCAAGAAAATATAATTTTCTCCTGCAAATGATATACAAATGTTAAGCTGTTACTCTGTGTATTTCTCTTTGGTGTTTTTGCTGAATGCACTACAGTTGCAACATGGCTTGTTTTGATAGTAAAACATTTCAAATACAAATTTTTAAAAAATTTCATCTTTAGGGTTTTATCTATTATCAAAACTTGTTTGCATAGTAGTGCAGTTTAAAGCTTTGTGCAAATTTATGCTTCCGAAAAGCTGGAGTGAACTAATTGAAGCACTGACTTTCAAAAGAAATTCCTTAATATTGAAACCCACCAATGTGATAAAATTATAAAATAGTATACTACAGTTATATCCAACACATTTTTCTGTATATCATGTAAAATAACATATGCAGGTCAATAAGTTGTGGAAGAAGTCTCAAGTGCTAAGTGTTTTAAGGTGTTGTGTTAATGTAAAAGGGTGTTCTGTGTAACTAGAATGTGAACTCCCTTTGTATAAAGAACACAATCTTTTCAGTAAATGTCACATGTTAGGTTATCCCTCTACTAGGGAATAGTACTCCTGAATGTGGTCATCATGTGGACAGTTGAAAGTTTTTAATTACCATTTAAAACTGCTAGTCATATTTGGAAGTACTTCCATCTTGTAAAATTGTATGAAAAGAAAAATCAGGGCTGGGTGACAGTTGTTCTTTGTCAGTATAGGAGTTTTCTGAGCAGACACTGAGGACAAAGAGTGAGAGGACAGTTTAACCACAGGCTGTATTCAAAGGTTTTATTGATGTAACTTTTTCAGTTGATGAACTGAAGACTTACAAAAATGATTATTCTAAGGAAATTACCAGTGTTATTACAATTATTCTTTCTTGCATGAAGAGATACTACTATAAAAATACCCTTATGCTTGCCTAGTTGCATTAAAAATTTTAATTTTAATTACACTAGTTTTGCTGGAGTGGTACAACTTCATGTAGCAGACCAACTTTTTGCCTTTAGGTTAGGCAGTTATATCTGTAAATGTTTGTTCCATCTGTAAATGTTTGATTTCTCAGGTTTCAGAAATGTATGCTTTAGTATTGCCCTTGCTGGGGGAATGACGAGATATTGCCACTTATTAACTAGTTCCCAAGTCTTTGCTATAAAGTAGCTGAGAAAGCTCGCAGTGTCTGTATCTGCTGTGACCTGCTAAAGTTCCTCTTCCTTGGTGGAAGGGGAAATTTACTTACAATTCAAAACTGGATAGCCTTGACTTGTAGACAGTTCTTCTGTGGCTTATTATTAGAAATCAGGTAGATAATTCCTGTATTACTTGAAATCTCTCTGCTTCTGTGTGCCTGCAGTACACGAGGTGTGCTGTGCTGCAGGCCCTGCCCAGCTGGTGTTTGCTGTAGCCATCAGGAGAAGAATTGCCATTTTGAGTTGGTGCTACTGCCAGCCCTCATTAGACCTCTAAATGATGTTCTGTTGCACAGAGTGGGTTGCAGTCTTGTGCTCAATCTTCAGTATTTGGAATACGTTACCAGTTTCTTCTTTTGAAAAGAACTTTGATTTGTTCATGGTTTCAGACTATAATCTGAAGGGCTTTGTAATTGTAAATTGAAAATAAAAGATGTTTTTATTCTTACAGGAAGGAAGAAACAGAAGCTTGCCAAAGAGAGAGCAGGGCTTTCCAAGGTAATATTGTGTTCAATAATGTAGTGCTATTTTGAAAGATGTTTCATTTCTATTATTTGTAAGATTTTGTTAAGGATTTGTTTTCATTCCAGCATTGCAAACACTCCTGCAAATATGCAGTCTTTAGGAATTTTTAATGCTCACAAATAATTGTATGGTTGTTCCTTTTTTGTGTCAGATAGAGGAGTTATATTAGAAAGTACAACATTCACGGTGTGATTCAATGACATTTTCCTCTTCGTTAGATGCACAAGGACTTTTCAGACTTAAAATCATTGATGGGATATACCTATAACTGAATTTGATAGGTTGTTTTGCCATAAGTATTTGATTTCTCTTTCGTTATCACCAGTGGATCCAGAAAGGAAATACAAGATTTCTCTTAAACAATTTAAAGAAATATAGTTGTTATAAACATAACACACCTTAGAATTTGTATTTACTCAAAAATGATGCACTTAATAAACTGAGTAAAGGTATTTCAGGCTCTGTCTCTCTACATATTTGTGATGCAATGTTATGAGACCTGACTCTGATTTTCAAAAATATTCTGTGTATGTTTAACTTAGTGGTGAGAATTAGTTTTTTGCCAGTGTCAGTGTAACAATATGGTTGTGTGCATGTTTGATTTCAGTTGAGAATGTTTTCTGCTAACTTTTTGTTAGCTGGTGTTGAAGGGCTGATTTAACTTCTACTGTGTGTGTTATAGTTGCCTGATTTGAAAGATGCCGAAGCAGTTCAGAAGTTTTTCCTTGAGGAGATTCAACTTGGCGAGGAATTACTAGCTCAAGGTAATAGCATTTTTTTTCCCAAAGGGTAAGTTGTAAAATAATTTTTCTCTTCCTTTGCTAGAAGATGATTTTTATGCACTAAGAAATTTTGGGGAGTCAAATTCGTCTAAGAAAATCTGCTTACTTGTTTCTAACCTTGTGTGTTCAGAAGGTCCAGCGAGGAAGGAGAAGAGTAAAGTGTGGATTCATTCACACTAATTTAATCCACTCTTGGTGGATGTTTTATGTAAATGTCTTACATTGTGGAAGATGGTTGATTTCAAAACATTATAATTTGTCATGCAGGTGAATATGAAAAAGGTGTTGATCACTTGACCAATGCCATTGCTGTGTGTGGGCAGCCACAGCAGCTACTACAAGTTCTACAGCAGACTCTTCCACCACCAGTGTTTCAAATGCTTCTAACTAAGCTCCCTACAATAAGCCAGGTATGTGAAACGTTCCATGTTGTTTTGGTTTGGAAATAATTGAAATATTTATTTTATCCACTACATCAGTCTTGAGTATTGGGATTTGTAATCTGTTTTTTTTAATATGTTCAGTTAGATTAAAAGAAGCTTTTTTTTTTGCCTGAGATATTAAAAAGTGAATATGAAAATAATCGTGTAGAATTAATAGAACACCAGGATAAAATCTCTTGTGTTTAGGGTATGCTAAGCTCTTGAAGAGCTTAGAGGCATCTGACTTAGAGGCATCACTTAGAGGCATCTGACCACAGCTCTGGTACTATAAGGGAATCTACTGTTTCCCAAATACATATTGGGGGATTGGAAAAGCAGTAACTTTATGGCACTGGATCTTGAGGTTTTTTTTTAATTTACATATCTACAAGTGGGTGTAAGTGCTATGAAAGTCCATCAAAATGTGTCTGTTGCTTCTGCTACCCTCTTGCTTCTGGGAACAGCTGTAAACACAAGATGTTAGCTAGCGCCAGAACCCAGAACAATTTTGAAAGCTTGGGAGTTTCCCTGATGATAAAAGTGTTAGTAGCTCTGTATAAAATGCCCTCCCGTTTTTGTCTGAGTACTGAGTGGCTAGTGTTGTTAATATGCTGGCAGGTGAGTCTGTTGCAAAATAAATAATATGGTTTATGTTCTTGGAAGTACAAGGGGACTCCCTAATATTAGTGTTACCTGACAGAAAGCAGAGATTCAGTGCTGAGTATCAGTTGGCTCTTTTTACAGCTCAGGCCTGGTTACGTTTCAGGTTAAGGTCCATATAGTGAGTGAAAACACTGGAAGGTGTCAGGTACACGAGATGTGAGAGTCGGGC
This sequence comes from Lichenostomus cassidix, assembly GCF_008360975.1. Classification (NCBI taxonomy): domain Eukaryota; kingdom Metazoa; phylum Chordata; class Aves; order Passeriformes; family Meliphagidae; genus Lichenostomus; species Lichenostomus cassidix. The sequence goes on along the minus strand of NC_139483.1, from coordinate 43,096,885 downwards.
AAATGATTGAACAAAAATGTTTCCTAAGAGAACAGTGCCAAAAGCGACACAGAGGTCATCACTTGAGGCTGATAGGATATTGTTTATCTGCCTTTGAGTTTGTTAGGTATTGCAATGTATATAATTTCTGTGGAACTGATTTAAAAAACATTAGTCAAATAGATTGCCATTTTTAACTTTAATCAGTTTGTTCAGTAATTACACTGCTTAATGTTCAGTGTAAAATTACATTGCTTGATAATCAGTTGCCTACTGTCAATTTTATGTAATTGTGAATGAGTTTTTCTCCTTCTTACAGAGAATTGTAAGTGCACAGTGCTTGGCTGAAGATGATGTTGAATGAGGTCACACCACAACGGGGGGAAAAAGTTTTCTTACCCCAGAAGATGAGCATCAGTAGGGGGATAAAGGGGCAAACATAGTAGTTAATGGACTGTGTACCACATCGGGTTCTACCAGAGTTAAAATTAACTTTGTGTAGGTGGGTTTCGCAGGATTTTATTTATTATCCCAGTGAAAAGTGTATTTTGATAAGAATTCATTTTATAAATACACTGTGTTGAGTTATCAAAGTATCACTAACTTCATTATTATTGAAATACGCAGTTGTAATGTTGTACATATACAGACATAAAACTACGACCTATTAAAAACCCAATGCTCATTTTTGAAAAAACGAAGTTATGGCAATAAAGATTTATCTGCACTTGTGTGTCCCTATAGTACTACTTTAAAATCCAGAATATTTGGGCATCAGAGTAAATGATCTTAAAATGAGAACACTAAAAATTATTTTTAATGTTATGGCTGGTCTTCCAATGCTTTTAATTAAGTTTAAAACCTTGTGTCATTTCCTGAGAAAATAAAAATACAATAATTTAAACAGTAACAAATCACCTTAGAAAGAGTGGTAATAGATTACTGGCTGCAGAAAGAATGGCATCCATTTCTGTCAGGAACAAAACCATGTAAAGTGATCAAGTCAAAATTACTGGCAAACTTGAAAACTATTAATACAGGTGTCTGAAACAAAGCTGTTTGGAATAGACCATGGGGCAGACTGTAAGAGCACAAAGGTTGGGCTTTTGGAAAGCTTGAAACTATGCAAGATAGAAAGTTGAAATTTCAGTCTGTAGTCATCAAGACCATAGCAAATGGTTGTTAACAGTTTTTTTATGGCATTTGCCTTAAGAAAAAAATTGCACTGATAAGGCAAGACAATGATATCCCTGGGGTAAATAGCAAAAACTAATGGAATTAGATGTAAAATTTTGGTATGGTGTGGTTAGTTTTCCTTTACCAGTGAAAAGGAGACAAATAATATGCAGGCTCAAGTGAGTAGGAGAAGTGTACTTGTGAAAGCAAGTTTTCTCAGGGATAGGATCTTCTAAATGTCAAAACAGATTGGCTTCTACTGTTCTCTGGGTTTGTACTATGAGCAGTTGGGTGGCAGAAGGATCAATTAAAAATGTAACTTTATCTTTTTGGCACAGAACTGATTTTTAACTTAAGGAGAATTCTTTGAGGTGTGTCTTTCAGACCAGCTAACAGTTTGTACTAATGATGCTGCTAGATTAATAGTAAGGTACTAGGTGACAAAGTTTAAGTAGAAGTGAGATACTTTGAGAACACTCTAGCCTGTCTCTGTCTCCGTTCAGCCTTGTGTAAGGTTCTTCAAAGGCAGATTCTCCTCGGTGATTCAGGAATTGCCTCACATAGGATTTTTGAGAGGTTAAGTGGATAGTTGATGGTGACCCAGCAGTCAGTACCTGAGTGTGGGAGTAGAAATAGCTCTTAGTGAGTCTGTCTGCTGAGATGGTTTTCTACAGAAGAGATATTTTCCCCTTAACCTCTTGCAAACATGATTTCCTAAGATTTGAGGTGCTATTGAAGGTTTCTGTAACGTGACAAATATTAAGTTAGTGGCTGATATCAAGAAACATATCTTTAATAGCTGGTTGAAGTATAATATTTGTGCTTGAACTGTTTAGGTAGCATAAGGTAAAACTTAGTAGCCATATTCTTCATGTGGCAATGGCTGGGGTGCTCTTTTATTTTACAGGGAAAGTTATTTTGCACTTAATAAAAATACTGTGAAATTGCAGAAGGTTCTGTTTTTAATGGAGCTTTTTGAAGAAGTTTTTCTTTTTCCTTCTAACCCTTAAAAGTAAAAAGTAGAAATTCTCAGTTAATTTTGACAGGTTAGCATATTTTCCTTCTGTCTTGCTGGTCACTTCAATGTATCTTTTTAGTTCAGCTTTTAACATTGTCTTAGGGTAAATCAAATTTCCATCCTGCCTTGAAAAAAAACCCAAACAGCATAAGACAAAAGTAGCACTCTTCTGTCAAACCTGAGCAATTTTCTACACTCTTTGGTGTATGATGACACTGTAAATTCACATTTTAGCTCACAGCAAAGCTCTCCTGAGCTGTGTTTCAGCAAGCCTGGGTGTCAATTCTGATTTTGATGGACGGCATGGTAACAGTCTCATTATGTCTATAAATGCTATTTGCCTGTAATAGGCATCATAGACACACACATTGCTCTAATAATTTTTAGTTTTCTTGAGCCTGCAAAATTAGATGCAAACAAAATTTTAGATAGCATAGGTTTAAATGTAGCCTTAAATGCAAATTTAGTCTTATATCTGATAACCCAGAAGTACCTGGTTTGTATGCTAGGGCAAGCTCTGATAGCTGTTTTGAGTGCCTTGGCTAATAGGGTGGGAATGCTGAATCCGTTTAATAAGACTTGAATTTTTTCTTTTCCACAACTGCCCCAGTGAAGCTAGTACTGCACAATTGTGAAGACTTGGAAGATAGTGTCCAGAATGGGGATCTGCTGCTGCTTCAAGAGTGGCAGGTTGACAGTGGTATAGCTTGGCACACACAGTTCATAGATGTTTCAGACACAAGCAAAGACACTGCTTTCAGACAAAAACAAAGTGCAGGTCATCAGAAACGTGGTGGTAATGATGGATGTTACTGCATCAGCAGTAGTAAAGCCATTCCATTAGCTGTGCATATTGCAGTACAGTTCTTGTCACCTGTGTGAATGAAAAAAGTGTGAAAGTGAGCCATTCTAGTTGTGGATTTGCTGCTACTGAGTTTAAAGCTGCTGGGGAATAAGATCTGTAATCTTAATTTACTGCTGGTTAAACTACTAATCTTTCTTCCAGAAAGAGCCATCTTCCCTTCTGTGCTTCTCCAAGAACAAGGCACTTGTTTTCAGCACTAAAAGGATTTCTTTTAAAGAAAATGAGAGGTTTGTTAGTTTTATGTTGGGAAGTCTTCTGTCATCAGTTATGAGCTTCTCAGACAGCTTTTATAGAAAAAACCGCACCCAGCTACTTTCATTATCATGCAGGACTACCTTTGATGTCTCACCATTAAGTTTTCCAGATAATGGAATCAAATCCAAAACCAGAGTGATCAAGCACACACTGAATCATCTGGCACTAATTTCCTTCCCCTGGGGGCTGACACAATATTATTGTTGCCCTTAACTTGAAAAATGGAGAAGTCCCAGCCCTGCTGTGTAGGAGGCCAGCCAGCCATCATCAAAGTAAAGCTCCAGCTATTTATGCACTCAAAAGAATCTTTCTAAAGTTTCATTTGTACATCTGTTGATGGTGTGTTTAAAGTCCCTTAGGCTGAACAGTGGCCCATGACTGTTGTGTTACAGTTAACATGAGTTAAACATCAAGGGAATCTTTGAAGTGGTCACTAAGTGCTTTTAGAGATTGTTTCAAAAGCATGTTGTGCTGCACACCCATGCTTCTGTGTTTTTAAATGTATGGATGTGAAAAGGACTGATGGGGAAAAAAATTTCTTCAAGGCTTCTGTTGTACCCAAGTTTTAGTTTGGTTTTGTGTGTTTACACTGACCAGCATAGCTTACAGTATTCTTTGTGCACTGACCAAAGCCTGTTACAAAGAGCTGAAACTTGGGCTTAATTCATGAGGACTGGGCTAGCTTTCATCAGAGGCACTCTGGAAATTGAACTTCTGGTGTGGGTAACAGTACTTGTTTTCTGCATTTTGACCAAACTCAAACTTCCCAAAGAAGATGTGGACGTCTAATGCTGTTCTCAAAGGGCAGAATTTGCCACATCCTGTGTATGAATGTGTGAGTGAAGCCATAGAAAACAGCTGGCCCTTCTGTGATATTTTTTGTACCAAACTGTCCAGCATACTGGCACTACATAATGGGCAGCTTTTTCAAAGTACAGTGGTTCTTGAAAAGAAAGTCCAGGTTCTCTCTTCCTTCCCTGCAGTAGGGGCTAATTTTAGAGAGTATTTACTGGATATCTTTTGATGAGCTCACTACCCTGTTTTCTGATCATTGCTGTGACTTAATAGTCGTTAACTCTTAAAGGCGTCTGTGCTATAAGCTTTTGACTCCAGGCATACAGTTCCTGTTCTGTGAAGGTCAGGTCTGCCTTTAACAGGTTGATAGATGGATGTCCTGCAGTGCCCACTCACATAATTTCCCTTGCACCCTGAGGTGTTCTCAACCCATCTTTGGGATGAGCGGACGTCTGGTGGTGCTCACACGTGGTGGGAGAGTTTTTAATAAAGTGAGTGTTGCAGCTGGCACAGTGTTCCTGCAGCTTGCAGATCTCTTGGGTCCATGCTACAAGGCAGTTGTGAGTGGCTTTCATGTATGAAATTTCTAGTGTGCATGGAGGCAAGAAACAGATGAAGTCAGATAGTTCTGCCTCTTTGCAAGTGGGGCTCTTACAACTGAAAACTGATTTGGTCACAGTCATTTACTTGAGCAGGTCTTAATGTAAACAGCAGAGGGCAGTTTTGCACACACATTTTTTGCAAGCTCACCCTGCAAATTCTAATTTTTAGAATCTTTCTGTCTGGTGAGGTGATGCAATGCAGCATTTTGTCCAGACAAATTTGGTACGGTGTGTAAGACAGACTCCGTGTGGCAGCAGTGGAATGTGTTTCTATTGATAATACCTGATTTGGGCTTTTTAAATCCTGTGTGTTTAAATTATGATGACATGATTAGGAGGATTTCCCTTTTCCCCTCCATCCTTCAACACAATCTAGGTATACAGATAAGCCAGCTGCATTGTACAACTTAAACTCTGCAACTAAATGCAACCACATCTGATTCCTAGGCATGCAAGAGGAGTTTTCCCCTGCCCAGCTGTAATTATTCTGGGTGAGCTTTGCTAGCTGGAATGAAAATAATGCACCTGTTAACTGCAGTAGGGGTGGAAGTGAAATCTGCATCTTGAGATTTTGCCTGGAGTTGGACTCTGCCTGTGATGGCCCTGTGAGGAGAGCCAAACAAGAAAAAAATAAAAGGGCAAGATATTACAGGCTGGTGACAGGATGCATTTTCAATGCTGGTTGAATTTCAGTTTAAGGTGACAAAATCTACTTACCCAGTTGTGATCCTGTAGCTGACATGAAGTGAGCTGATCTCATACTTTGTCTCTCTCATGCCTTGGAGGCAGCTATTTGCATTGTAGTGGCACCCTGGCTCCGAATCCTAACTACTCCTACTCCTCAAAAGTGTTTTTCTCTGCTTCCTGGTCTGTGTTTGTGGGGGGGAAATGTGTATGTATGCTATACAAGTAAATGGAAATTTTCCACCCTTGTAGCTGTCAATCAGCATTTTTCAAACATTAAACTTGTTAATAAGAAATTCTTCAAAGTCTGCTTAAAACGTGACAAGTATCTAGAGAAAGCTGCTTAATAAAAGATATTGTCTGAAAACCATGCTGCTTCTCATTTCTTAGGTCACTTTTGCTATGTTACACCCTGCAACATAGCCTGGAAGATACAGAAATTTGCTGTAAAAAAACGTTTGCCTATTTTGGCATGTATGTAAAAGGGCATTTCCTGGAGCTCTGAAACAACCTGGTTAGCATCTTATGTTGTATTTAATATTATTTAATGAGAAAGAATGTACATTCAGCTTTGGTGATTAAAATGACAATGATTATTGCATGAATTTGTTAATTATAATGCAATGACTGATTAAATGGAGAAATGGAGAAAAGGGATGCTTGAGCAAGCATGTTCTTTGAGAAACTCTTGTTTTTAATTGATAGTACACACCTAATCGATTCATAGCAGTATTTCATTATTGGTGGGAACAGTCTTTTGTTCATTAATTTCTAATTTCATTATTGGTGGGAACAGGTTTTGATGAAGATTTACTTTCACCACACACTGACCTGTTCTAATGTAATTGCTTGATCCTGTAAGTTACTGTGAGGAAGACTGCCAGCTCCTAGCACTAAGGTGGTGGAAGTTTTTGTCTATAAATAAGGGAAGTCCCATCTGACCCCAGGTTACAGCCTCCATATTTACTGAGTTCTAGTTGAAGTGTTTGCTATAATGACACTCACCTGAATTTGCATAACCATGAGGGGTTGCTATCTGGTTTATGTTTCATTTGTTTTTATCTCTCCATCTAAAGTTTTGAGCTTTAACATCAGGTTCCTTGGCTTATATTAGAAGTTGTCTGACACAACTAAGGGCCCTTTTTCACTTTGTAGGGATTTTATTTACTGGCCATTGGCACTGGTAGAATTCTTAGCATGCAATTATTATTATTATTACTTCTGTATCAGCAGAGATGTGTGTGGCACTCTGAAGAATCTGTCAAGATGAAGTCTCTGCTTCTGCAAACTCACAGCCTGCAGTCCTGATCCTGTAATTTACTCTGCATGGTCCTTTCCTCATGGAAACCTAAGCAGTCAAGAGCAGGACATTGGGACAGTGACACAGGAAGGGAGAAGGTAAGGTTTAGGATAGTATGGTTGTTTTGGTAGTAATTGGGTGGGTGTTTTATCTGAATTTTGTTTGAAGCTCTAAAGCTTGCTTCTTTTTTACGTCACATTAATTTTAGAGTAGTTGCCTAATCAGCGCTAGTTACTAGTGCAATCAGGAAAAATCAGGCTTCAGCCAACCATAGATCTGCTTATAAATCATGAAACTTACCTGAAGAAAAAAGTATTAAAGGCACTCTCTATAAGTGAATAGATTTGAGGCACAACTTCCCCCCCAACTGAAATCAATAACATGAGCTGTCAAGCACTGGGTTAATTGCTCTGCTGGCATTCCTGCAGTTTATAACTACCTTCTGCATTGAAAATGTAAGAAGCAATCTTTCAGAAATCTAGCTTGCTGTTGGATAGCAACTTTAAAAGGGACTCTGTTCAGTCAAAACTTAGTCATCAGCCCAAACCATAGTGCCTGAAATTCAGAGACACCATGCAAATAGGAAAGCTGGGTCATAGGAATTAAAGCAGGCATAAATAAGGGAAATGGCTTAGAAGGCAATGCAGTGAGTAGGTGTCCATCCTAGATGTTGGATTGCAAACTGTGAAGCCTTGAGAACCTGACAAACGGTTGAAAATTGAAGAGGTACTTTATGGAGAGAAAGTTGTAGTCCTGTTTTGGACAGCTGCCCCATCCTTAAAAACAACACAGCCTTCTAGAACAGCTTTTGACTCTGAGAGTCTTGGTGGCCAGAGCAGATCTGTTGGCCCACATGACTCTATCCTCCTATTTCTAATTTGGAGCTGGTTTCCAGAAACGAGAGAGGGACATGCCTGACAGGAGCTGGTTATGTGAGAGCCATATATTCAGGAAGTCAGATGATCAGACTGGTATGTCCTGCCACCCTCAAGTACCAATGGACTGTCTGGTTCCTAGTGGGAGCTTGAGCACTAAGCTTGAGCACCACTTGGGCTCCTTGGCTTCTCTGGGCAGCTATGAAAGTGCATGCTCATAAGTTACGTTAATTTTCTAAAGGGCACACAGCTCCTGGGATAGAATGTATTGATATTGAGGCAGTACTCTTCCCATGCTTTTGGTCACAAAACATGAAGCAGGGAAAAAGTTTACTCCTGTGTAGAATCCCTCTCTTTATTTTGCTTGTTTCCAGGTTGGTGTTAAGACCCTGTCCCAGCTGACAAGGCTGGGAGCAGTGTTTTCTCTACTGCATTGCCCTTGAAGATCTTCAGCAGGCCTGACAATATTTGTCATTAGACTTTAGGTCTTTTCACAGATGGATGTCTCCTATCTTGGGCAGAACATTTTCAGGAAAAACAATGATCTCACCCTGATTTTAAAGAAAAAAACATTGTAGTCTGACAGAACCAGCAATGACTCAAACTCAGGAGTATTTATGGTCTTTCCTTTTTTAAAATCTGACACTTCAAATTCTGCCTCCCCAGCTCCCGGTCCAGTGTTGTGTGTGATGTGGGTTTGGTCTCAGGGGGTGACAACATGAATTGTTGTTAACTGATGCAGGAGTGGTTTTGTAAATTCAGAGTATTTGTAAGTCCTCATAATATAGATAATCACCAAAGAATTTGTAGAGACCATCACTGGGTTTTCGAAGACATGCTGCTGAAAGAGGAGTTTACTGGAGCAGCATAGATTATCTTTATTTGGGTGAACTTAACTTGGAAGAGCACATAATTTTTTGCTTATATCAAAGAATATCAGCCTTTAGACATGACTGCAGATGCAGAATAGCTGTGCTCTTGTGAAGTTTCACAGGACTCAGGGACCAAAGACACAGAGCTCATGATTAGCTAGATACACCATCCTTTGTCCCAGAGCCAATACAGTCTGCTGCTAATCACCTTTAAATGCCCATAAGGTGTGAGTCTGGTCATTTATTGCCAGCAGAAAGTGCACGTGCCACAAGGCTGAGCTTTGTGGGCAGTCTTGGATGCCTGATGCAAGGCTTCTTCCATTGCTTCCCAAAATGATGGTGTCTTCTGGCAGAGTTCAAGCACTGGGAGTGTGTTTTCTGGGTAAATGTAGGTCTGCGGTAGGCAGGATCTTTCAATTTAAGCTTTCAGGGAATGTCAGAATTCTCACACACCAAAGCTGTTTTTTTCTTTTTAACTTGCTGTTTGAAGATCATTCAAAAGAATTTGTTCCACTGTCCTTTGCTGTGCACCTTCTGAAGACCAAGTGCCTGCCTTTTGCTGTCTAAGGAGCTTAGCACTTTGGCTTTTCTTTTTTAAAGTGTTGAAAGGTCAACATTTGTATTCTTTTCAGAATATAATGTGTCATTGCAGTGGTACATAGTGGAGTCAGATTTTCAGGGTTGGTACTGCAGATAGAATCAGGGCACACACGTGTTTGGTCCAACAGGACTGGGAGCAGGGCATCAGGTCTAGATTCAGGCCTGTCTCCATGGGACAAGGTAGAGTTCACTGTTCCTGGCAGCCCATCATTTTGCCATGGACATTCATATGATAACTGCAGAAGATGATGAGGCTGCAGTAGCTTTGTGTGCAGCAGCTGCAGTAGCAGCAATGGAAGATGAGAATCTTAAAACACCAGCTTTTCCTAGCAAAGCCAAGTTTGTCTTAAACTTCTCTATGGTGGAATTTTTCCCTTTTCTCCTTGCCTTCCTACACCTGTGTTTTATAGACCACGCAGTTTTGCAGTTTTCAAGCTTGGCTGTAAATCACGGGAAGGAAAAGGGGCCCCATGTCCAGGTAGCTGTGTGCTGGCCAGCGGCGGGCACTGCTGTAGGAGGCTCGGGGAGCTGGTGGAGCCCTGCTGCTTTGGCTTCCAGAGCCCATGTCGCTAGATGGCAATGTGGCACTCCTGCAGCTGCAGCTCCTGAAAAATGGCTCGCTTTTCCTGTATTTATCTCTGTCAAACTGATGATTGCACCCACCACCTCGGCAAGAGAACAGAACAAAATCATTTCATAGAACATTACAGCTGTTGTGCCTATTTCTTTTCTTTCTTTTTTCCTTTTTTTCCCCCACAGTTCTTTGTCCCGCAGCAGGGTGCAGAGGTTTAAAAACCTTCTTTCTTAATCACTCTCCTTCTAAAAGCAGAGAAAACACAGCCTCTTGGGAGCAATTAGCTGTGAGAAAAGCATTTCCCAAACAATTGCCAGGAAATATTGTCTTGACCGATATTCCTGATGTAACACTGTCGTTCTCAGTACTGTTATTCTAACATACTCGACTGAAAAAACAGCAGGATACAGATCTGTAATGCACGATCTGCAGCTTACCACCTACCTTACCTTTTTATACACATTTGCTTTCAGTTTGCGTCCTTCCCCCACCCCCTGGAGCCATTCTGTTTAGGAGAGTGAAGAATTATTTGTGACTCTCCTCTTGTGACTGGTGTATCAGGCCAAGACTGTGACAAGGCACGGCTGAAAATTAAGGTTATGCCTCTGCTGCCTGGGTTCCTGATTGAAATTCACTGTTGTGTGCTGTGGAGGGGATCAGGCTGCATGCTTACAGCGATCCCTCCTAGCCTTACAGCCTGGCAGCCTGAAAGTACGTGAGGTTGGTGAAGCCTGAATTTCAGTGGGAGCAGCTGTAGAGCAGGTATACGTGAAGCAGGCAGCAGAAATACACTGAGACCAGGGTCTCAACCCTCTCCCCATTTTTGTATTCATGGAAGATGGACCAGGCTGTAGGGTGGGGAGAGGTTGGAGGAATGGTGGTGAACTTGAAGAGCTAAAAGCCAGCGTTAGCAATGACTAGGAGCTGCTACTATCTATTCAGATAGCTGTGGGTACACATGTGCGTGCCCATTAGCATGCACAGCCATAGCTGTTTGTATTGTGCGGTTCAGATTTTGTCCTTCCTTAAATAAATTCGTGGAGATTTGAGAAGCGATCCTTGCTCTGTGGGACAGGGTGTGAACTGAAGCACCTTCTGGAAGACAGACAGCAGTGTAATCCTTTCATTCAACCATGTCTGCAGCTGCTTTTTATAAACTTGGCATAAATACATACTCAGTGAAGCCAGGCCTGTGTAGCTGGAAAATATTTTCCACCATCCAAAAAAACCAGAAGATTGGAAAAAGAGCCCAGAAATTGTGCATAACATGGAATGGCCTCGCTTGTGGTTTTTTCCATGACTTCCTCAGCTCATTTTTCTGCTGCCAATTTTAGAAGCCCATAAGTCATACTTGTTAAACTTTCTCAGTTAAAATGTAACTCTAAGAACAAAGTCATATGATATGTTGCAGCCAAATAATCCTTCCAGAGCCTCTGACTGGAGAAAAGCTACCCTGATCTGGCCAGCTTGCAAGCCCGCACGGGCTCCTGTCCCGGGAGAGGCAGGGCTGAGGGGCTCAGCTGTGCCTCCAGCATGGGTGATGGCTTCAGCAATGCCTCCCTGCTTTTGCCAGGGTGGTCAGGCAAAAATTTCAGCTCCTCCTCTAGAAGGACTTTAGACAAGAGGCTGAGCAGAGGAGGGAGCGAGGGGAGGTAGCACAGAGGGTTTGGCAGTGGAGGAAGGTGCTGCTGCGGTCAGGGTGAAGGAGCTGAGGGGTGAGAAAACAGCAGGTTGCCAAAAGTGAAAGTGAATTTGCTGGAGGGTTTGAAGAAAAGACATCCTCATTCTCACTCAGTGCCTTTTTAAGTGTTGAATCAATATAGAAGTACTTTCAAGCCAGGAGCAATACTGTTGTTTGCTAGTTTTGCTCTACTTTATAGGGTGATTTTGCTTACACCAGGCCCCAGATGACTGTCTTGAAGCGCCATCCCTTGTCCAGGGCCTGCTCTGAGCCCTTGGAAAGACCTGATCCGCAGTCACTGCTGGGAGGATGTCACTCTAAATTTACCCTTGGCAGTAGCCAAGAGTGGGATCTGGCTGCTGGCCCTGCTGGCAGTGGTGCTCCAGCCCGCCTGTGCTGGCAGTCCCGTCCTGGGCCCCTGTGACCTGCTGGTGGCTTGGGAAGGCAGGGAATCCTGGTATCCCAAGGGCTACCTTGGGCACCTTCTGTGCCTAGAGTGTGCAAGTCCAGCAGGGTGTGAGGAACTGGAGCAGGCAGGGGAGAGGCAGGTGAGAGGAGGGTGTGGAACTGTGAGGAGCCTCATCTGCTCCAAGTTCCAGCCCTGCCTCCCCCTTGTGCTGAGGGGGAAACAGCATGAAGAATCTCCCTCTGGAAAAAAAAGTAAGAAAATACTTATTTTTTCCCCCTAAATATCAGCTTTTGAGTTTGGTTCTGGCCCTCGATGGAAACTGGGAGAGCGTGTGGAGGAAGCGGGGGGAATCACAGTGCTGTGCAGCGGCTGCCGGAGCGGTGGGCCCCAGAGACCGCCTTTCTGCGGCAGGGCGTAACGTCCTCGCGAAGCCTGTGTGGTCTTCATGGGAAGGGAGGAACTGAGCAAACCCACTGGAAACCGGCAAGGGTGTTGTAATGTTTTTTGGACAGCCTGTTTCAAAAACCAGTGACTGCCTCTCTCTCTCTCTCTCCCTCCCTCCCCTGGCAGCCGCTTCCCGTGCCATGACATTGAGGGAGGTGGTGGTGACTGATGTAACCGCGGCCAGGGAGAGTCACTTGCCCAAAGTGCAGAGGCTGGATGATGGCCAGAGAAATTTGCTAAGGCTGGGTTTTCTCACAACGGGCTCCCTGTCCCTCTGCACATACCTGTAAGTGGGCCAGGTGCTTGGCACGGCCGCCTCCCCAGCCGAGTACACGAGGTGGCAGAGCTACTCAAGCCAGGAAAAGGAGAAAAGGAAGAAAATGTTGTTCTTTTCCTGCATGAATGCAGACCCAATAACATACCTAGGCATGCATTGTTTGTGTCACCATGTTGCAATTAATAACACTGCCTGTTTGCTGGGGCCAGCTGTTCTTTGTGCTCATGACTGGAGCATGGGGGAGATTGTGAGGAGAGGCCTAGCAGTTTTTTGCTGGATCACCACCTTTAAGTTATTGTGACAGACCTTTAAAAGGATGCCTTTGTATGAACTGGAATATAATGCTCAGCTGGGCTCTTAAATTCTGGCTCGGTTGAGAAAAGAGATCCTTTCATATCGATTGTCATTTTGTATGCAGTTCAGGCACCGACTTGTAGAAAATCTGGGCCAAGAGAGATATCATTAGGTATTTATGGGGGTTTGGTTGGCTCAGCAGTCAGTTTTTCCATTGTCATGCCGTGACAGTAGTGCATTACATACACCCTCAGGAGACATCCTTCTGCTACCACAACAATAAAGGACTTTTTTTTTTATTTTTCTGACTCATCTTCAGCTTGGAAAAAAAATGCCAACCACCACCAGTAAATATAATTAGCAACAGGCAGATATACTGTAGGTAGCTTTCAGAGCCCATTGGGATAGTTCCTGTTAAAATATATTCTCATGTTTGCTCACCCACACTTAGACCTCCAGCTGCATTCCTGATTATACTTAGATGTTTTAACATAGTCTGGTGATGTTGTAGGCTGAGGAGCCATTTCTAGTTTGGACAAAGAGGAGGAATATATTTAATGCTGGGATCATCTTTCATGCAAACGCAGGAACTTTGGCCAGACTCACAAGGCAGGGGAGTACAAATGGCTGTGCTGTGCCGGATGCGAGGTCTGCTTAGCTCTTTATCCTGCCTCTGACAGGGGCCAGCAGCAGATGCTGGGGGAAGGAGGACAAGAAGCAGAGCAAGTCTAGACTGATTCTGTCCCAATGCACCCTCTTGGTTCCCTGCATAGCTATTCTCACTCACCAAAGGACAAGGGAAGAGGAAACTGCTTCCTTAGGCTTGTTCCCCAGCCTCTTTGGGTCCCTGCTGTGCAGTGGCCCTTGTTTGTTTTGCTTCCCAGATGTGGCTTCGGGTGAGATGGAACACAGACCCAGGTCTGCTCAGCTTTGCTTAGGATCCACTCGGTCACGTGAGGATTTCTGGGTTAAATGTGTCCTGGCCCCCTCAGTATTTCCCTTATGTAAGCATGATGGAGCTGGGAGCAGGTGGCATACAGCTGGGCTCTGCTCGCTGCCAGGTGGGTGTTCCCTTACACCGCAGGCCCAAGTCTGCGCAATCCCAGATAGGGGCTGCTGCCTGTCTTGTTTGTGCCATTGGAGCACCGTGAAGCCAGGACCCGGTCTTTGGGTCCATATTTCACCTTGGGGTGAGGGCTGACACCAGTCACATGACTGTGAGCAAGCCAACTGGGAGATTATATGGCTTTGTTTATTTATTTATTTATTTTAGCCTATGACTAAGATGGAGGAGTATTTGGAGGGAGCCACTCCTCCCAGAAATTGCTGTTTATATTTCAGTCTCCTGAGCAAAGTCAGTCATATCTGAAGTGCTCATAGCCCAGCAGTGGTATGTGGGCTCTGCTGGCATGTCCTCACATAACCTGGCATTCATGCTGCTGGACAGAGTGTGGGCTGGTTGTTTGCTCATCCTGAGTGCCAATGAGCAGAAGTTTTCCTCTGTATTCCTAATTGCTGAGCTCAGAGGGGTGGAGGAGAGGAAGAGCAAGCTTCCCTCTGAAAAGTGGCCAAGGATTGAGTAGGGCCAAACCTGGGGTTACACTGAGAAAAATGAGACAGTGTGGGTGGGGTGGTGGCCCTATAGCCACAGACAGTATTGCAGGGCTCACTGGTGCAGCATGTGTTCAGCACAGTCACTTGTAACACGGCTGTGTGTGTAAGCAAGTGAGTACCTGCTGCCATGTGATCAAAAGGAGAGATGCTTTTAGAAACATGCGAGGGTGGTGTGAAAAAACAAGTCAGCTGAAGCATCCTTAGCTTGTAGGACACCTGTAGGCTAGTAGGCACAAATGAAACTGTGCGCTGAAACTCCTCAAATACCAAGCTGGTGATTATTTCCATTATCTCTACCTAATTCCACCTGTGTAAGCTACTTATTTCTTTGGGATCTCATCAATTCAAGATGCTGGTTGTAGGCACACCTAATCTCTGGGGGAAGGGCAGAGCCAGTTCAGACAACTTTAATGGAAAATGGTTTCCCAAAGCGAGGGTCTTTGCCACTATGGCAGGGCAGAGGTCAATATACAGAACTAGCTAGGAAGAATTTAAAGCCTAGGGCTTTAAACAGCACATGACTAGGTGGCTAGCAAACTAATGGTATATGGGGAAATAGAATTTTGTATTCTTGAGCCAAGGGAAGTTTGGAGAATCCTGTCCCCATATGTCATCAGTTGCTAAAACAAGTCTTCTGGAAATGCAAACATTTGTCTCTCTCCCCTTCTTGCCCCATAAGCAATATAAGTAGCACAACTTCATCAGAGTTTAGTGACAAGTGAGTAATCCTGCCTCCAAGGCTGTCTGGGACTTCTGCACCACATCCTTGCTCCAGCTTGTAACTCAGTACAGTATTTTACAATGTCTGGGGTAGAGATAATTTTTTCTGTGTAGCATGCTGTGGTATGTTTATTGGGCACGGTGCTGTCTATGAGGTGAGAAATGGGGCAAGAGTCCTCTTGAGCCATTGATATTGGGCATTTTCTGGTTTAGCACTGCCTAATTCTTCAGTAAGTCCCCTGACCAGCTAATGATTCAGGTCAGGCCTGTTAGCCTTTGGCCAGCAAACTAAAGCCTGGGGTTTTTTTTCCTGAGCCAAGTTTGTAAACAAGGCATAGACCAAAACTTTTTAAGCTCTCATGGCAAGGGCTAGAAAATGGAAAGAAACCAGTGCCAGCTCAAGTGAAGTGTATGCTGTGAGTCGTGCTCTCATTTCCAGCAGGGAGGACTTTGACATTCTAAACCAGTAGCTCAGCCATGGCAGTGCAGCAGAACCCCCCAGAGAAAGAGGACTGTGGAAACTTCCCTTGTGTTGGTGGTACCTCCTGATCAGGGCCCAGCAGCTGTGCGACTGCAGGGAAAGTTGGTGTGGTGTTTGCTCATGTGTTTAGTGCAGGATCTGTAGGCTCCAAGCTGCCCTCCTGTCTGTGAGCTCCTTAATCTATGTCTTCAGTGGTAACTGGGGGAGAGGAAAAGCAGCTTTCTAGCCATGTTGAGGTTGATCTTTTTTCAATGAAGAAAGACCTAGATATTAGTGGTTCTCAGAGACTGAGACAGGTTTGGTCTTGGGAACACCTATGGAAAGATGGGGTATTCCCAAGGAGGTAACTGTGTGAAACTGGTGTAAATGGGGCCAGGATCATGTGGTGCTGTTCTCCAAATATGAATTTTATGTTGAGGTCAGTGGGAGGCAAAGATGTGTCATTCTTTGTGTGGATGGGGTTTTTTGCCACTTCTTGAGCCCAGTGGAGAACCTTGGGGAAGCCTTTATGAGTAAGTTGACTACCTGTACCTTGCCTGATTTATGTCCCTCTGGCTTGTGCTGATGCACAGCTGCACATTGGCAGCTTTCTTGGTGTCTAGATCATTGCTTCCATGTGGTTAAAACAAGCAAAGTATCTTTCAAAGAGAAGGAATGGGGCTAGGAAGAGGAAGCTGCTGTTGAGACAGCATTATTGAATCATGCTGGGCTTGGTTTGGTAATTCCCTCTCTCTAGGCCCAGAATTTCAGTGGTTTCATGTTTCAGCCCAGTGCAGCATCAGTAAGTCTGTTTTTACAGGAAGGTCACACTTAGTTTCAATCCCTCCCTCCCCTTCTCCCTGAGAGACTAAAGCTGTTTAACAGCAACAGTTTGGGTTCAGGGTGCAGTCTGAGCAGGAGGAAGCACTTTTGCTTCCTGCCAGTTTCTTGTCCTTCTGCAAGCAAGCAGGGACATCTGTCTCCTCTCCCCCTGTAATCACTGAAATGTCCAGCTGCCCCTATGAGAGTTTGGCTGCCTGTACCTCAAATGGAAGCCAAAGCCAGTTGTGAGTGCTCACAACCTCCCAGGACTGGCCCTTGGCATAGTTTTCCCTCTGGCCTCACCAGCTCAGGAACCCCATCCAGTCATGATAAAATTGGAGGATGTGCTTTTACTGACAATGCCTAAGGAAAATTTGTGGTGGCAGATGACTGTGCATTTGTGTCTTAAAGCTGCTCTGTGGCACTGAAGGACAATTATTGAAATGAATAAATAAATGTAGCAAAATAAAATTCAGGAAAGAAAACAGCTCAAGAGGAAAGTTACAGACTTAGCAATAAGCGTGGTTTCATTCATTTTGGGCTGGATGACAGTCACAAGTACAGAATTCAGTGACATTCAAACCTTTCTCTACAGGTGAAGGGACACAAAATGGGATCTAATTTGTTCTTCATGGGGCATCACTTTCTAGTGTTCTTTTTTTTTATTTGGCAAAAAACTACAGGTAATTTATGTCAATGTCATCAAAGAGACATTCTTGTTACTCTCACAACTGTGACCTTGTATCCAGCTAGAAGAATTATAGTGGGTAACCAGTGAGATGCTCAACTTACATCCACAGGGCAAATTTTCCAAGCAGCAGCTATGCTGGCAGGGCTACCTGCCATGCTGTCCAGCCACATCAGTGCCAAGTGATTCTGGGAAAATGCGGGCAGTGACGCCACAGACCAGTAACGACAGAGGTGAATTCCTGGAAGAAGCCTTCCGAGAGCAGCAGCCCATGGTGCAGCATACTGTGGGATGCACCAGTGTAGGGACAACTGAAATTTGAGAGAAGGGGTCACACAGTCCCACTGGCACACTGCAGTGTCCTATCCGCACAGCAGGCAGCAACCTTACTGAACCGGTTACGGAAAATGGGCTGCTTGGCCAGGAGGAAACAGCTTAGACATCACAGCTTTCATTCAGCATTAGCTGTGAGCTGGCCAGGAGCTGGCCAGGCATAAATTGTGTTTAGAGTCTGTCCTGCCAGCTGCATTACCAACAAGGCAAAAACTGTCTGAGGAACAAGGCTCGGGTTCACACACTTAAACCATACCTGTCATAAGGTTGCTAAACTTTTCCCTAGGGCTGGTACTACACTGTTTACTATATTGGCATGCTGTCTTTTCAGTTCAACTGCTGCATGATTGTACTATAGCACGTGCTGTTGACAAGGACTAAACTCAGATTGAGCTGTATAAAGAGGTAACTGTGGCCTTGATCTCTCCATGATGAAATCAGAGTAAATTACTGGATGCCAAATGAGTTATTCCCTATTTATTTCAGTTTAAGCAAGCCTACAATCTGATCTTCAGATCATGTTATTTCTCTAATTCAAGTGGTCGTATTTATAAATTCATGTAATGGTCAAAATGATCCAATAAATGCCAGCACACAGTGCTAGCACTTGCAAAACATTGAAAGTATATATTGGCACTTTTCTTATTTGCTGACCGCAGGACAAATAGGTTTCATATTGGGACATCCAAATTTGTTTCAGCAGCTGGATGCATGACAAAGCCATGTTATAATCTGGGTACTGATTACGGCTTTGAAACATGTTGGCTCAGCATGTGGTGGATCTGGATGCATAGATAGATCAACTTTTTAGTGACCTATGGCTTGATTTCAGCATGGAGAAGATTGTCAGCATATTTGTGCTAATTAAGGAAACGGCATGGGAAACTCCTTTCCACTGCAGATATGGTCAGAGCTAAGGAAATGTCATTGCTCCTCAATGTTTTTTGTAACAGCCAGTTTGTCTTGAAGTAGAGAAACAGCTTTGTGTCTTAAGTGTATTTCTAAGCTGCACTGAAGCTTGTTTGGTTCTTGCCCAAGTCTTCTGTTTTAACTGCTTCTGGAGGATGGATTGAATGGTTAGGTCACAAACACATTAGGAGAATGTTTCAGCTGTATTTGGGGCCAGTAGTGCAGGCTTAGATTCTCTGCCTTGATTTGCTTTATTTGTAATGTTGACACTAACTGAACACCAAGAAATAAACACAAGTCTGTGCTCATGCTTTGCTGGAATAACTTTCTTGCTGCTGAAAATAATACTTTTGCCCAACACTAACTCTTTTCTTCCATTCAGACAGTGTTTTGGATATGTTATTCTACTCTTAACACATTCCCATTTTCAAGTTCCCAAGAAGGCAGGCTGAAACATTGCCAACTCTGTTAAGTTCCTTCTGTTACACTGAGTCAGCTGCTGTGATTTTACCTTTGCTCTTGGTCAAAGTATTGCACTTGATTACCTTTTTGTTCTTTTTTTTAAGCATAAGAAATTGCATTACAAGTGTTTGTTCCGTGTACATACATTTCCTCCTACTTCAATAACAAAAGCAGCACATTACTTTTGTTATTAATAAGACAAGTACACCCAGAAGCCCTTAATGTTTGTGCTGTGGATTCCCAAGGGATTCACAGCTCAAGCACAAAGGGCAAACAAAAATGGGAGAAATAAATGCCTTTATTTGCATTTATGAACAGGGAACTGAAGTAACCACAAGTAAACGGGCACTTAATTCCTTCTTAGTGAAAGGCCAAAGGAAGGAGTCTCCAGTGAGGCAATAAGCAGACCCAGGACCAGCAGATCTCTGTTCTGCAGACAACCCTGGACTCAGTTCTGCTCACAGGCCCCAGCAATGCTCGGTTCAGCAACAGCCATACGTCCACGTGCCTGCCTGCCTGCCTGCCTGAGCTCTGGCCAGCAGCCAGGTCTTTGCCAGCACCTTCACTAGGTCAGCATGGTACTCCTGTTCCCAGTGCAAGGTGCTCCCAGAGCTTTTGCCCTTCTGTCCCCTCTGCTTTAGTAACAATGCTTGCTGAATTGACGCCTGCAGTGAGAGGTTGTGGTGGCTGCTTGTATTGAGCATTGAAGGCCTCCAGAATGGCAGCTTTCATAAGCAGGGGTCATGGAAGTCCTTCCCCACGTGCCAGTCCATGGGAAGAGTTTTGCAGCTCTTACAAGTTGAAGGTGGAGTCAGCTGTAACCTGACTTACCTTCCTTGGCATTTTGAAGTCTGGTGAAACATGATGCATAATGACACTTATTCTGCCTTTGCAAGTAGGAGACTGCATTTAAGCCAAAGTGTCTCATCGGCAAACCTCACCTCAATGCAGAGTGCTTATTCAGATGTAACCACGAAAATGAGGGCTGGCTAAATAATGCCTCTGACTGAAAGGATTCACTGAAGCTCATTATAATGATCTTAATGACTTCAAATTCAGCTGTGGCTGTGATATCAGAGTGCAAAGGTAATTATGGAAGTGCTAAATACTATTATTATTTGATATTAGTGACAGGGTGGAGGTGAGACCTGGTGAGCCCTTCTCCCATCTGGCCTAGAGAGGAATGAGGGTTACCCTTCCCTCCACCCCTCTCAAGGCTTGCAAAGGAAGGCAGGGTGGAGCCAGGACTCTGCTCCCTCTTCCAGCTGCGGCAACCTTGACTCTTCCTTTGCCTTCACGGTGTCAGGAAGTGGCTTCTTTCCATGTGCAGCAAACTGAGAGAAAGGAGAAATGTCTCCACACCACCCTCTTGCCTCTGTCTTGCCAGCAAAGGAAGCAAACATGCCTTCTCTCTCTCTCTTCAACATGGGTTTTGCTGGTCTTTCTCTCAGTTTACTCTGTCTTTCCCATGGCTCTCTACTACTACCTGATATTCTTGGATTTTTCCATCATTTTTATTTCTTAACTATATGACCTTGGTGGGGCTTCACCAGCACAAGTGCTCCTTGGCTTGCATGGAATTTCTTGCTTCCTCTACATTGGCGGCTCAGGCTCTGAGGACTAGGAGGGAGGTGGTCAAGCCTGGCTTTTTAGGGGTCTCAGAGCAGATGACCTCCTGAGGTCCCTGCCAGCCCCAGTTTGTGTTTTGGAGGCCTTGGCTTGCTATTGACATAGCTTGAGCCTGGGAAAATGCTAGCCCTTTGACCCATGAGGAGTTTTTAAGGAAACGGTGATAACTTGCATGGTTAACAATTAGCTGCCTGACTTTTGTGTAGAGCCCAACAGATTACGTGATCTGAGGGAGCCCTCTGTGCTACCAGGGTCGGCACAGAAAGCTGCAAGCAGCCTTACCGGCTCTCCCGGATCATGGGTGAAACAGTGAGAGCACATTGAATTAGCTCTGCTCACCGATCACACCAGCCTGCGCTAGGAGAAACCTGTGCGGTGATGGTGAGTCAGACTCAAATGATTACTTGACCCAAAGAGAGGCTTGATGATACACTGAGGCTGGGACACACCAGCAGTGACTGTATGATGATTCATTGCCTGTGCTCTGCCATTCAAAACATCCTCTGTGTTGCACAGGCAGGGCCATTCACGGAGGCTGCAATGAGGAAGTGATGTTTGCACCTTTAGCTGCCGCCTTCTCACTGAACCTTTCATCAGCTGCCTGTGGTGCGGCGCTGCTCTCCCTCTGGGCAGGCTGACACTGGCGAGGTGTGCTGGCAGGGGCAGCTCCCTCATGTGCTGTGTGACTACAGCTGGGCACTTCCTGCCGATAATGTCCAACCTCACCCTCAGAGGGTTTGGCCAAAGTCTAGTGCAGCCAGGCATCCCAGCATCCCCCCAAAGCCATTCTGTGCAGTGCAGAAGGACTTAGTTGGACTTTAATGCTAAACTGAGGGGCAGATGGGAACTCAAAGTCCTTTAATTCTCTGTGCTCCAGCCCATAATTTGCACATCATTATTCAAAACTCTCATAAATTCTTTGCAGAGCTGTTCTCATTTCCATTTTCCCTGCTGTCAGAAATGTGCACCTCACACAGCCCAGACTGCTTCTGTGTGTCTTGTATAGAGGGGCAGATAGTCTGCTGTCTATACTTCCCTTCTTCCTGTTCCACCCACCTTTTTGTCCTTTACTCTTCCTCGCCTCTCCTCCAGATCCTCTCATGCCAGATGCATGCACTCATATGGTTTTACAAAAATGGTCTGAGTGTACTGACTGCGTCTATCTCGTTCTGCTAAATGCTTCCCAAAGTGCTGATATTACTGCAATGCAGAGCAGGGAAGTCCTCAGCAGCTGGGAAGCACCATTTTTTCCTGACGCAGGAACTGATACTGCTTGTGGCAGTTTTCTGGCCACTGGTAAGATCTGAGGCACAGAAAGTTTACTCATGTTGGCTGGGACTCACAAACGTGTTGGGGCTAATAACACACATGGTTGGTATTGTACTTTCCCTGAAGCTAAGTTGAGCAACATACTAGTTAACAGGCAAGGCATTACTTTGAGCTCCTAAGCCTTGTGTTTTGCCAACGACAAAGTTGCAAACTTGAAGTACAACAACTCTGACGTTTTCTGTGTAGTGTAAAGGCCAAGCTCCAGCAGAGTTGTGATCCATCCTCTTAGTCTTACAGTTAGTTCTGCCTGGACTTTTTTCAAATTTAAGTCCTCAGCTGTCATGCATTCTTGCCAGCTCTCCTATATGTCTGAATAGCTAGGTGAACTCTCTCTGGAAAAGAATCTATCCAATTAATTTAGTCCTTGTTTCCTGTGAATGAACTGTCTTCAAATTGTCTTTCAAATGTATTTTACATGCAGCAGTGTTATTTGTGCCCCATCTAAGCATTAGCTGGCTATGGCTCCTCTGTGTGCTCTTGGATGTAGCTGTGATTTTAAGTACCCTCCACTGGTTATTCATAGCACGCATTTAGTCATTTAACAAACATGGTATTAGTTCTGCTCTCTAAGTGGATGACTAATACTCTTATAAATAGGAGGAATGTGATCTGAAAGGTCACGTGAATGTTCCCAGTGTGAACATGTCCCCAAACTATGAGACTTCTCATTCCAGGATCATGCTTGCAAAAAAGAAAATGCTCATTATTAGGAAGAAGGAAAAGGGTTCAAAACCCATTCAAGCAATTTCTCTGCTTTAACTCAAACAATTTGCAATTGTTTGTAGAGTTTTGCATTGCAAAAGGTTTTTGCAATGTTTGCTTTCCTCTGCAATCTCTCCTGACCTGCTTGGGAACATACGAATTGGACCAGTCCTGATCTCTGTCCTGTGCCAGTGCCTCCCTTGGAATACAACAAGACCTGAATCTTTCTTAAGCAAATACAAGAAATATCTTTTTACTTTCTTCCTAATCTCTTTCACATTGCTTTGGAAAGCAAGACAGTGCCTAACACTGGATTCCAAATGAGATGGGAGTGCGCAGTACAGGTTTCTGCACTGCCTGTAAACTGACAGCTTTCCTCAGATCAGTACCACAAAGAGATGTTGTGCTGCCCAGGCAGTGGTGAAGAAATGAGGGGTGCTTGCTAATGCAGCCTCCCAAGAGGTCAGGTTTCTCTGATGGAAATTGCAGGAGAGAAAATGCAGGAGGATCAGCTATGCAGGCACCCTCATCTTTTCATTTTTATCAAATGAAAACAAAATCACTGACTGCTGCTGCTCTCCTGCCCCTGCAAGGTTTGGTTTATATTCACAGGAATACAATACTAAGGAAAGGAGGACTGGTGGCATCAGGACATCCAGCTTCATTTCATGGTTGTGCCAGACTTGCTGAGGATATGTCTGTAGCAAATGCATAGGCCAGGTTTGAGCCCAGTCTATGTTTGTGCACTGCCTGTTCGGGCAATTAAAATCCTTGGCTGGTTCAAGCCTGAGGCCCTCCTTGGCTGGAGTGGGGAGGGAAGGCACATCATGCTGGGGCTGGGGCAGGAGGGCCTTGCAGAGGCCACATGCCAGGGGTTGGACTGCTGCTGCTGCCACTGTGATGCCAGCCCAGTGAGGCAACTTTTCTGCTTGTCTGTGGTGTGAAGTCAAAACAAAGCCCTTCCGGTGGAGTAAAAGGCAGCCATGGCACCATCTTTCACCCTGGCTACGGGTCAGGTATGCCCAGGTGCTCACCTTTGGACTTTGGTAGTGTGGAGTGAAGCAAGGTGAGATGCTCCTGGGGACAGGCTCAGCTCCCAGCAGAGACATGGCACTGGTTCCATCAACTCTGCTCTGCTTGGCCTCTTCAGTGTCAGGCATGATGGTTTAAACCAGCTGTAGCCAAAGTTATTTTGACATTGCACTGGAACAAAGTGGGGGAGAGGTCTGGCACAGATGGCTCTGAGGTGTGTCCAGATCAGCAAAGGCAGGTACTTTGTCTCTGGCAAAAGCCCAAGGCACAGGCCCGTGTAGCATGGGTAATGTCTGTGCTAAGAAACCAGGCAGGAGCTGTGCTTGGCTTTGTGGCTGAATAACATTGTCTCACCCTGGTGTGACAGATAAACCTTCTTGCCCTCCAAAACCAACTGGTCACATATACACTACCTGTTGGGAACAATCTTGGGCCATGCTTACTCCTGGACTATGCTTGGGAACAGTTTGGTAGAGGACTGGTTGGCTTGGGCCAAAACTTTACCCAGGATCACGCTAAAAACTGGAGGGATGGATGGTTGAGCTCCCCTACTTGTGCCCTGATTCACTGGCTTGATTTTCTGCTCTAGATGCTGCCAGTCTGGCTGGTGTCAGGCAAGTTACCCAATGCATGACATAAGAAAGAAAAGAGTCTTCCAGCTTCATTTCTAGCCTTTTTCACTTCATGCCCTCTCTTACATGGGGGTAAGAGCACATCCTTACCTACAGACCAAGGGAGACTGACAGATTTGGATACATTGGGAAAGGGAGGTGTGGTGAAAGTCTAAATTCACAACCGTGGTTTATAGAAATTTGATTCACTGAAGAGCTGGGTGTGTGGTATAGACATGCCATGAAGATGGTATTCCCCATTCACAGATGTATTGTAATTTTGTCCATGCTTATTATACAGTAACAGAAATGCATTAACATTAAAGTATGTGGGCTAAAAGCAGTCAGCTGTGTCCTATATTCTCCTCCTGCCAGCCTTTGTCTTGACTTTAGGTTGCAGATTAGAAAGGACAGCTGAGGATTTGGGTCCCTCCAAGCAGTCTATACATAGTCAAGGAGTCCCAGAGATTTGATATACTGTACATGATGTTTCTTTCTGAGCACACAACGTTTCCTTACTTCAGCAGTCTCAGAGGCTTGATTTCAGTGGAAGATAGTATACATAAATGATGCTTGCTGAGAAGTGCATATGCAGTTCTTATAAAACAGTGTGCGTGTCTACGTGTGCCTGCACTAAAATAACAGGGCAAAGGTGACTGCCATATATTATTTACCTGCTGGCTGAGATTTATCTGCCTGCCTTAGGGACTCCTGCCTCTTGTCTCTCAGATTTTGTTCCTAGGCAACATTTCAGTTTGAAGAACTGTGTTTGAGGGTGCTCTTCTATGGATAGGGGGGGCTGAGTTTAAACTGAAATAATTTAAACTGAAATCAAATATTCCATAAAATCAAATATTCCATGTGGGTTATTTTCGATGTACCAATGTTTGTTTGCTTGTGAGTGCTTCTGAATTTCTCTTCTCCCTCGGTCAGCAGCAGAAGCATTTTTCTAATTGGTATCAAGTA
Organism: Lichenostomus cassidix; assembly: GCF_008360975.1. Taxonomy (NCBI): domain Eukaryota; kingdom Metazoa; phylum Chordata; class Aves; order Passeriformes; family Meliphagidae; genus Lichenostomus; species Lichenostomus cassidix. Next base: position 43,071,908 of record NC_139483.1, on the reverse strand, counting down.
GGTGGTTAGTGGTGGGGGCAGGCCTTGTTTGTGGCTAGTGGCCAGCTGACAATGATAAAAAGATAGGAAAAGATTGGAAGAAAGGAGTGGATAGTGTAATTACACCTGATAAGGATCAACACGACACTATATGTGGTATACACACATTTGAAACCTACGCACATAAACACATAAAACATTCAAGACATGGAGTCAGGTTCTTCCACACAGCAACTACAATTACATAAAGAAACTAAAAAGGATTTTTTTATACCGTGGTGCTGGCAGTCACAGCCTCCCCTCTGACTGCGTCTGGGAGAAGAGTGTGTTAAGTGTGAGCAGAATAAATGATTTATTCCTAGGCAGCATGGCAGACACCTGTGTAGCACCTCACTGCTGCCCGGGTGCCAGGCATCATGACTAGACAAAAGCAAACCTAATTACAGCAGACCTTGAGCAAGATCCTTGGAGGTGACTGTTGGAAAAATGCACCTACATGTTCCAGGTAGATCTTTTTTCAGTGCTGTTCAAATCTTGCCCTCTATACTTGAACAAAGGCAGACCTGGTTTTGCACATTGCAGAAGAGAAAAGAGAAGCCATTTTGCAAAGGAGAAAGTAGCAGCACCTACCCTATTCCTGAGCTGTTGCCTCTCTCCTGAGGTCTGAGAAAAACAGAAAGCAATCCCCCAAAGCTTTCTCCTTTTCTGCTGAGGCACAAGAGAACGAAACAGAATTTCTGAGTTGCAAAGGACCCACAGGAATCATTGAGTCTAACTCCTAAATGAATGGCCCATATAGGGGGATTGAACCCAGAACCTTGGCATTATTAGCACCATGTTATAACCAGGTCTCAGGATTTCCTGTGAAGCAGTAACAGGACAGGCTTTCAGGATTCTTACAAGAGTGAATTCAGATGCCAGGGAGTGGAATTTCCAAATGCATTTCCCTTCCTACACCTTTTCTTTTTCATCTCCATAAATCTGTGTCAGTTTTTAAAGAATCTATTTTGGTGGGAGGAAAAGGGGACAGAACAAGTGATGAGCTATTCAGAGCTAAAAGAAGAGATTCATGCTGCCAGAGGTAATACTGTAGAAAAATGTGTCAGTGTAGCAGATGATAGTTCTCCTCTCCTAATGCCTCTCCTGAAGCATCAAGGTGTGTGTGTGTTTCAGAGGCAGTCTATGAACTGCATGTTGAAATGGTTGCCATGGCAGTGACTGAGTATAAGTTAGAGAGCGTGATAAGCCAGAGTTGGCCTAAATAGCTAAAGGGAAGGAAAAAAGAAATAAAGGGGGAAAAAAAAGGCCAAGGACTTTCTGTTATTTCTAATACAAATCCATCAGCATTCGACTGTGCCAGGAAGAGGAAGCAGGACTGATGGAGAGGAGCTTGCAGGAGCATGCTCTGCACCCCAGCCCCAGCAGCACAATCTGCCAGGGGACCTTCTTCCCCTTACAGTGTGCCAGCACTGTAGCTACAGTGCCAAGCAGCCCTGTCAGTGTTGATTTGGTGAAATGATGCTTGTCCAGATTTAGAGGTGAGGGCAGGACTCTGCTCAGCCTTCAGCGACCCAGAGAGCATAGTCATGTTGCTCTCCTGGCTGATGTGAGACACAGCCACATTTGAAATGTTGGAGACTGGCCTGCAGAGAGGTTGCAAGGCTCTCCAAGAGACATAGAAGGCTGCTAGCCTGGGTGGGGTGTTGATTAGCAAAATCCCTGTCCCCAGCGCCATTCCAGTTCTTCTAGCCCACTAACCCACATCTGCTTGACGCATGCCTGCGAAAGAGATCCTGTCTTCATTTGGAGTCTGTGAATTGGAGTGCACAGCCTTTTTTGTTAATTCATTGCAGTAGCTTGTTAAAAAAATAATATCCTTATATCTAATTTAAATTTGTATGATATTTGTATTAGCCTGTGCTGCATGCTCTGTTATTGTCTGCTATATTAAAAAAAATCACTTCTCGAGATCCTGTGGGTTTTTGTAGTAAAGGTTTCTTATGCACTAGAGTCACTTTCAAGCTTGTTTTTGAAGAAGTGAAGATTCAGAATCCTTTCTCTCAAAGGATTTTATTTAAGCTCCTCTCAGGGAGAAGTGGAAGAGTGGTAGAATAACATAAAGACGTCTCAATAGCAGGTCTGGATAGAGAAATACCTTCTCTAGGAGCTGTGGAGTGCCACATTAGGGGGCCAGATGCCCAATGTAAAATCAATAGAAGCCATTTCTGCAAGCTGAGAGTATGCAGGAAGGTGTTTGCAGGAGCAGAGCCTGTTAGCCTGATTCTCTTCTCTTATAGCTCTCTAAAATAGAGAAGTTTAATTTACATTAGCCTGAAGTGCTTCTGCTCTTAGTCCTTTGAGTGAGATAAGATATGAATCTACTTAGGCCAGTCCATAACATATGACCACTTACCAAGGATATTTTTCTCCCCTGATGTCCAAAGGGATCTGTAGGTTCCCCTGTTAAGAGGACTACAAACTAGCAGTACTTGCTGTGGTTAATAGGCATCGGTTTTAGCTGGCAGAGCTGGCATGAGAGAGATCAGATCATATGGCCTGCAATTTAGGAGGAAGAGAAGAAATACCCACAAGACACCTATTTGCCCTGCAATCAGGTTGGCTTTTGCTGTTATTTGCAGGAGTCTCTTCCACTTCTTGCATCTCTTAAATCCTTGTCATCCAGGTTTGAGAGCTAGGACTATCTTCCTTGGCACCAAGTCAATGATACGTTTTTTAGCACCAGCAGCCATTCATATTTTACATTACTGCTCCTCTCTGTTCCTTTCAAGCAATAATCGTAAATATCAGCTTTCATTCCTAGAGCGCCTTTCATCCCAGGGGCTCCCAAAGTACTTTCCAAGCTTAACAAGCTTATTGTAGAGTACTCCTATAGAAAAGTTGAAACTTGCTTCCCATTAAAGCCTGATTTTGGGAAGGAAAACACTGAATTATAATGACTCCAATACATGAGGGAGCCTTTGCAGCTGCTATTTACTACACGCTCCCTTATGAAAAAAGATTGCTTCTTGCTCCTCCATCCCCCAGTCTCCCCAGCTTAATCCAGCAGTGCTTAGCTACCTGGGAGAGAAGAGTGCAAGTAGGAGAGGTGGTCATCCCCTGTGATCTGAGGAAGTGCTTTTTTTTCTGGAATCTATAGCCGCCCTCAACAGTTTCTTCTGACAACTCCATTTCCATCCAGTCTGTTTTCGCTTTATGGGGTGCAAATGTCCTAGGGCAAAGTTGAATGTCCTGTGGCTTTGGCCAGAGAGGTCACCATCCACAGTTGGGGTATGCTACAGACCATGTGAGAAGCTGTAGTCCTCTTCAGGACAAAGTCAGCTGGCGTAATTTAAGTCACATTCCCCTGCAATCAAAGCAAAGCCAGTTGCTTTGCACTGAAACAAATCATGACCTTTGAAATGGTCCTTTATTTGGCTCATCTGTGGGAGCAATAATCCCACAAGAAAAGATTGTTACTGGTAATTTCTGAACTGAAAAATTTGTTTCCTAATGAATCATATGATTAATTTTAGAGCAGCCTGAATCTGACCAGTGTTGATTTGTTTTCTCTTCTTTCAGGAGGACTCAGTACAGTGGGACCTGTCCTTCTCATGATGCACAGAACTTTTTCCATGCTGCTGTGTGGGAATGTGGTCTTTCCTCTGCTTGACTGAGAGAGTCCCGGGTCAGGCACACAAACTCTCATTGCTTTTCCAAGGACACACCAAGAACTTGTAGAAGTGAGAACAAAAAAGTCCTATCTGGTTCAGTGCTTCATCTGTACAAACATAGTTTATCAATACAGATAGCTTTAGATGAAAGATACATCAAAGCATATTTTTGGCTGTTGCTTTCAGAAGTAGTATGAAATCTCCTGGGGGAATACAAGAAGTGAGATATGATCCAACTATCAAAATGCCCATCTTCTCACTGTCTCTCCTTCTCTCTCACACTGGTCGGGTTCACAGGAAAGCCCTTCCTTGAGGTTATGTCATCTATTCCCATCAGTAGATTATGGTTCCTAAATGCATTTTTGCTCTTTTCCAACAAAATGCTGCCTGTTTCAACACTAACTCTGAAGATCTGTAAATTGGCAAAGGATACAAAATGAATAATGAACCAGCAGTTACTGTTTACTTTGGCGACCTTGTATAAATGCTGATATTAGCACCTCTGAAAGGATTCATTCATCACTGGAAAGAGGTTTGTGCCTGTGAATAAGAGCTTGCCTGGGAGGGCCTGTGAGCTTCCTCTCCTCTATCAACACAGCCTACAAATATGAAGAGATGGTTTTGGAATGGATGTTAACGCATATCTATTATTCCAGGATGAGAATAAGCCAATTAATGTATTCCATGCAGCAGTAAATGAATGGAAGCAGCAGTAAATTTAAAGAAAAATCTTATTTATTTTCATTTGTCATGTTTATTTATTTAGGAATGTGAATAGATATATTTTTGAAGTGTCTCTCTTGAGCTTTTTTCTTTGAACCAGAATCCTGTGATACAACCTCAAGCCCAGTGGTTAGGTCTTGTGTAATGGAAAATCAGAGAGACCTGAACTAGAAAGAACAATGGCTGCTGAAAACATTCTGCCAGTTCCAGACTATGATCTCTTCTGGGGATGTCAGTGAAATAAACACACTTTTGAAATACCCTTAAGCCTTCCTTACCTCCTGCTGTTTGTCACACTTGTTGCAATTTGCCTTAAATTAGTCAATTTCACACCAAGGTTCATGGTGCTGTTTTGTTTAAAAAAGAGCTTGGTACATTCTGCACTGGCCCTGCCGACATGCCATGAGCCACAGCTCAGAGATGGAACAGGGCCTCTGCACGGCCAGAGCCAGCATTTGTTCCATCCTCATACTGCAGTCAGGGGTCTTTCGACAATGGGGGACACATAACAACAGTGTTTCTGTGGCAGGCAAAAGTGTCCAGATTCTGGGATGGCTACAATTTGACTAGATTTTCCTTGGGATTCTGTAGGATGAAGATCTAACTCTTTTTCAGGTATGTTATTACGTTAAAACCTCTAATATGACATTTTTCTTTTAACCTTTAGACTGCCTCACTTTTAGGCTGGAAGCAGCTGAGGGCTAGGACTCTCCCTGGGCACTCACAGAGCTCCTGACACGGTACAGCTTCAGTTCTGGCAGGAGAGAGGCTATTGCTGCAATCTGAATGCCTGTTTTTCTAAAAAATGAAAAGTCTGGAAGGTAACCTTCTTGCAAGTGCATCTTTCATGCCAAAGGTGATGTTTGCAAGCACAGTGTCCGTAAAGCAGAAGTAGAAAGCAAGTGGGAATGAAATGAGAGAACAAGGACCAGCCTGCTGCTGTCTTTGGGAAGTTCTTTGGGAGGGGTGCGAGTCTCTGAGACTCCTCTAGTGGAGTTTCTACTCCCCTTTAAATTGTGGGCAGGGAAAGCTGGGCCAATGACTGATGAGAAGCCATGAGGGTCATCCCCTCACAGGGCCGTGGTTTCAGCATGCAGCTCTGTTGCACACAGGGAGCAGAAATAATGTGAGGGATCTCTAGCAGGGCGAGTGGGTATGTAACAGGCCAGTGATGCCCAAAAGCAATTTCATCATAAGTGGTCAGAGAAGAGGTGCCTTCTCTGCAACAGGCAAACATTTCTCTGCACAGAACCAGAAAAATTTCCCTTCAATCTGGGGCAGATTGCCAGCAGTCTCATATGTAATCCTCCTGGTATTACTTCCAAAGATGGAACAAGGGTGTTATGGACACTGCCACTGAGGCAGGTAGTCTTTAAATATAGCTGCAAATTGCCTGGTTTAATGCTAACAAACCCTAATGTTGAGGAAGACAAGACAGGTAGCAGCACTGATACAGCATAATATAATGTGATGGCTGATGTAAATGTGAGTCATTCTAGCCAGAGGCTTTAGCATAGGAAGTCGGATAAAAGATATAAAAACAAATCTGATTTTTTTTTCCTTCCTGGTGAAGGTCACTGCCAGGAATAGCATGGGAAATAATTAATGGAGGAAGAAATGTTCCCCTTCAACTTAGAAGTATTGTCTTGCTTTACAGTTTTGTTCTCCTCTTTGGACTCCCATAACAAATACCAGCAAACACACAGGGCCTTTCTCCCCGAAGCCACTGACGGATATCCCACCCGGCAGGCAGGGACTGTCTGCGCAGTGCTCATGGAGTCTGTCAATGGGTATCCCCTTCCCTGGCACTCCACCCCAGCACTGTGCTGAATGGGCCTGTGAGGCTGAATGGGGCTCTACGTAATGGCAGCCAATTTTCCTGGTGGCAGGGAGGCGCCGTGCCAAGGCTGTGTGTGAAAGCCTGCTGCTGGGAGGGTTTCACCTCTTTCTCTCTGCTCCTGAGCACTGGGGAGGTGGGTTATCTTCTCCTACACTCTCAGTCCCTGTGCTTTGTGTGGGAAGACACGGATGACATTGTGACCATTGCTCTTGCAGTGGCACAGGCTGTTTTCTGCTCATCCCTAGAGACCTGGAAGGCTCTGAGCTGCTCATTTTCTCCCCATGGACCAGCACTGCATTTACAAATGTGCAAGCTGCACACTTGCAGCTGTGCCTGTGGGTACAGTGTGTGTACAACACTATCTGGGGCAGGAGGGATCCACAATGCAGCCCATCTGCTGTGCAGGAATGCTGAACTGCAGTTTAATTCCCTTTCCTCACAGTACTCTTTGAGTGGGGACAGGCAAAGAGAGGAGTGAGTGACTCTGCTTCATGTCACCACCCTGCAGGCTGGAAGCTGGGCAGCTGCTGGGGCTGAGGGGCTGCTGCTCCTCGGGGCACTGCTTTGTTTTCTTCCAGGTGGCCATCTCAGGGAGAAATGCTGGTGGGAATCTCTGAGCGTCACACTGCTGACTAAAATCTCCAGCATGTGATTCTGTCCCTTCTGCCACAAAGGACTGGTCATGTTTTCCATTCTTGGCTCCATGTGGCTGCTCTGAATATCCCAGGTTATCTCTGCACCAACCAGCTGTCTTCCCTGCTGCTTGGTTCACCAGGCCTTCATCTCTGCTCAGTGCCATGCCAGGGTCATAAAGGCAGTTAGCAGAAAGTAAGATACACTTCTTGTTGGAGGACTTTTCACTTGGGAGCCTGGGAAGTAAGAGTTCAGATCCTCCCTCCTTCAACCATAACTCAATAGTTGACTTTGAGGGGTAGGAGCACTGCAGAAGTCCGAGTAGCCTGGAGCTCCCATACAGCACAGGAAAAACCTATTATGGGAAAGCTGCTAATAGCAGGGGCAAGCTCTTAGCCGCATTTTCCACTGATGTTACAGACTCTGGAGAACCAGCTTGTTTCAGACAGGTTTCCAAACTGCTTTTTGGTGTTTATCCAAAGACTTGGGGCCACACATTCTCTTCTTTGGGCCTTTCACAGCTGCTTCTCCTTGAAATGATTGCAAGGGGTGCTGATTTGGGTGGGATGACCTGTTGCTCTCAGATTTTTTTCTTTGGAGCTCCTCTGTCAAGAAAGACTATAAGACATAATCATTAAAATACTTCTAGATCACCACAAGTTGTCAAACTTCTTGTTTTGATCCCTGTGAATGTCACATTTGTGAGCTCATTTACGACAGCTATTATCTCCTTTTTATTCACTGAAAAAAAAGAAGTTATGTAATTCAAGTTTTTCCTTCTTCCTTCTCTTTTTGCACTCAAATTTGCCACATTTGCAGATAGACTGTGCCTATGGTTATCATCTGGTGTGGTGCATCGGGAAGCAGATTCACAGAGGTGGCTCTTTGGTGCTGAGCACTTGCTGTGTCAGGGGATTTACATCAGACTCCCTCAGTTCTGGTTCCCAGGGACTGGACACTCAATAGAGGTTGAAGTGCAGGAGTTGTGCTCCTGGAGTCCATCTCCTCATTTCCTTTCACTCAAATGGAATCCAGATAAAAAATTGCTCCCTGACATAAATCAAAACACAGCAAGTGCAACAAACAGGGCATTTGCCTCATAAACTCACTCATGATACAAACAAAGCCCAGGACATCGAAAGGCCTGTCAAAAGACCAAGGTCAAAAGACCAAGGTCAAGAGACCAAGGCCAAGAGACCAAGGCCAGGCACATCACTTTACCTTGAGGTCCCACATGGTTTGACCATGTGGCAAATGGGTCAGTCCCTTGGCTAGTGAAATAGCTGTTTATCTTGGCTGAGCAGCTCTCTTATTCTTTCTTGGATATAGCTGCTAATCTATTCTTCTCTCCTTGTACACGTCCCCAACCCTCCCTTTTGCCAAACCCTCACTAAGCATATACATATATATCTGTGTGTGCGTAGGCAGTCGTGTCTGCTGCCGGGATTTCCTCCCAAACAATACCTGTTGTGCTGGCCACAGCAGTTCTCTTGGTTCCCATGCTCAGAGCAGTTTGAATTTCCTGCTGGCTCAGCAGCAAGACTTTCAGGGCTTTTTATACTTATTCTTCTTCGGGAGCCAAGCGGAGGAGCGCAGTTTGCCTGTGAATAGTGAGCTGGCTGGGCAGGCAGCAGGAAGCTTGCATACTAAACCGTGTGAACTTTGAGGAGGGGAGGAAGGGGGCTGGGGGCTGCTGGCTGGGCTTCACGAGGCGTTTGTTGCAGCTCTCTGCCTTATAAACTCATCATCTCAGCACAGGGATGCTCTTTGCCAAAGGAACAATAATATCTGTAAAATGGGGGTGGAAAGAAGCAGGAGAGATGAAAATGGAATTATAGAGAAAACAGGAGGAGGGATTGGAACGTGGAGAACAGTGAGGAGGCTTGCGTTTTCATTATTCACATGAAAACTTGTGCATGGGTTCCCTGCACAGAGTGATGCCTCTACATCTCATGCAGCACTGCAGGGATCACAGGCCCTCTTGTTTATGCCCTTGCTGCCCCAACAGTGGCCACACCATCAGTGTTAGGGTAGCTTTTCTATATTTCTCAGACAAAATCAAAAGCACAGAAATGAAAACACACTTCTCTCTTCCCCCCTGCACCCCACCTCCACTCCTTTCTGTTTCTGTCAGCAAAGATTAATAAATAAGCAGGTTCCCATTAACAAGGATCAGGAATCGTGGTGTGGCTATGAAAGAGGGATTTGAAGAGCAGCACTGTGAAACACCAGCACCAGCTTGCCAGTCACAGGTGAAACCATACCTGGAGCAGGAGGAGAGGTGTTTCAGCAAGTGCTGTGGCTCCTCTGCAGGTGCAAGCATGCTGTGGGCATTCCTGGGAAAAGGTGGGAGGCAAGAGGAAGGAAGGAAGGAAGGAAGGAAGGAAGGAAGGAAGGAAGGAAGGAAGGACGGACAGGTTGAGCCCATCTGCTTGCACTCCTGCTGCCTGCTTCCTACCCATGTCTGCATAAATGAATGGGGAATAGGCTTTCCCTGTGCTTTGAAAATGAGGTGGCAGAGGATCGCACATTCTGCATAGACACCTCCTTAGCAAGAGCAGCCTGATATGGGTATGGTGCTGTGATAGTTATTGGTGGGATGGCCCTGTGCAGGGAGAGCATCTGTGTGTGTGTGTGTGTGTGTGTGATGTAGAGGTGAAAACGCTCAGCAGTGACAGACTGGGACATGGGGTTAGGTGAGGCTCTGTTAGTTCATTCCATAACATCATTGCGAAGTGATGCGACCTTCCTGGCCTGACCCAAAATAGCAACCCACAGCTTTCCTGCTGTTTGGCAGCACCCTTCACTGAGGGTGCCCATTACTCCAGGCCCTAAGTAATCCACACATACGCAGTAAATCCCAAAAGCTGGAGCCCTTGTTCCCCTACCCGGCTCAGGAGCTCCCTGTGTCTAGCTCCCAGCTGAGCACTGAGCAATGCAGCTTGGCACCTGCATCCTTGTGGTGCCCCTCTAGAAGGAGCAGCCTTCCTTGGAGGTCTGCGAGCGCTGGGAAAGTGGGAAGATACAGCTCCAGGTTCCAGACTGGGCTCCTGGAGAGCCAGTGGAGGTCCTGGGGAGAATTGCCTGCCAAGCTCATTTAGATCCCAAACAGTCTATACTTAGGCAGCTTGTGGCAGAGCACAGGCACTTCCAAAGGAAACAAATGTCTTCACCATGGTCTTCTTAGAAAGTACAAAAGCAGTCACAAATTTGGGGAATTTACGATCACATTAATGCATTTTCTGTCAATCTCTACTCCTGACTCAGCAGAAGCTCAGTTTAAATTACATGTACTTGATGACTTTGATGCAGACTATGTCTGTTTTTAAGACTATCTAATGTTTCTTATAAGACCAAGTGTTCAGTTGCTTGTAAGCCCCTGAACGCTTTATCTATCTACCACTTACATGTTCTGGGTATCTGTCGCAGGCTGAATGCATCTGGGAAGCTTCAGCAAAAAATGTTTTTGCTTGCTTACAAGAAAGAGATGAGAGAAACAATTTTTTTTCTTCATATTCAAACATGTTCTTAAAGTGATCTGTTGATGAACTCTAGCACTTTCTGCCTCTAAAGGAGATGCTTGAAATTTGGCAGATATCAGGAATGCACCTTTGGTTGTTTTTCACCCGGAGAAAAAAGTAAGTTGAACTAAGAAACCATAGGGGAAAAAAGGGCCTCAGATCTCAGCCACTCAACAGAAACTTCTTAAGAGTTAGAATCTGAATTCTCTGAAGACACTTGCTCAGTGGAAACTTGTTCAAGTCTGGCAGCTAAATCACAGATGATGGTATGGCAGGCACAATGCAGCCTCCTGCTGCAGGTGCCAAGCAACAGCTCTTTGACATTGTTTCTCTGTGCTGACAGGGTTGCCACAGTGGTGTGGACCAGAGCCTGGAGGTGCTCCCAGATGATGTGCTCCTTTGCTGATACGTATGTGAACATGCAGGAAGGCTGATGTTGACTAGGGCTAGGACCTGGCTGAGGGAGGGAGGGAGGGAGGGAGGGAACCCTACAGCAGTGTGGTGCAATGGCTGGGATCCCCTGCCTGGAGAGGGGAGCTGATGTCCGATGTGGAGGTGGACATGGGAGCAGGGCCAAGACAGAAGACAGGATGGAAGGACCAGGAGGAGCAGAAGTCAGATTTAGGAGTATCCTCACCAGATCATACCTCCTGCAGAACCTGGGGTACAGCAAACCCAGGGAATTCTGCTGCTCAGTAATTGTCTGTTGTCAGCAAATATGTGGGGAAGCTGTTGGCACAGGCTGTGAGTCATTTCTGCCTGCTCCCTCAGCAGAGGTTGTTGGGATATCAGTATTCCCAGTTATTCTGCTTTTCAAGCATGATGGAATTAACATCTGAGAATAAAAGCCAGTCCTGCTGGTGAGTCATGCGGTAGCCAGTGTGATGTCACATGATGGGATTCCTGCATTTTGCTTTCAGTTTGCCATGTGTAAATCAAGGAAATAACACAAACCCAACATAGATTGAAAGTACAGGAAGCTTGTAGGGTCAAGCATCGGCAGCTAGAAATGATTGATTTAACACTTGCCATCTGAGTCCCATCTGCAGAGGCACCATGACAGTGTTGCTTTTAGCTACAGGACCAAATGCATATGTGAATATTCTTTTTTCCCAGCAACAGCTCTGTATCTTTTAATGCCCAGGGCAGAGAGTTCTCAGGGGAGTCGAGGTTGTGTGGGGAAGGGTCCTTGTCCTGCCTAATTGCAGCTGTGCAGAGTGAGAGGAGGATCCCTGCTTCACCTTCAAGGCCACTTCCAGCCCTCAGCGTTGGTGACGGTAGGCAGCACCTGCATCCCTGGGCTGCAGCAAGACCAAAACAGATGGGGTCCTCAGATAAATTATCTGCCAAACTCAAACAAGCCCGCATTAGGCACATGCACAGTGAGGCTTTGTATAACTTGACCAGAGGTGGGGAAAGTTAGGATCATTGCAAAGGAGCATCCTCCTCCCCTAGCTGAGTATCAGTACTGGCCTCTGAAGACAGACACACTTAATCTCTTGATTTGAACAGAGCAAGCTAACATATACCTTTCTAATCTTATTCTAGGAGACAGTTAAAGTATTTTAGCTAAAAATTACCAAAAGAGTTTGCCTGAGGCAGACATCCGGCATGGTATATTTGAGCTCAAGCAAGCCATCTCTAATGGGAAGAGCTAAGCAACTTTAACTCCAGACAGTGCTCACAGGGGGAAATTAGAAACTGGCTCTGTGGATGGCCCCACCAGAAAACATGTAGGTGTGTGTGTGAAATCCTGCTGCTACACATCCGGTTATCCAGTTGCTACAGGCAAGTACTGACCTGCGCTTGTAATGCGGCATTTGCAGGCTCCAGGGGTGGACTTGCTGTTTTGCAGACCTACCAGATGCTTCGCGCTTTGCTGTTGAATCAAATGCTGGGGAGAAATGGTATTTTAGCGATGTTAAAATGTGAAGAGAAACACTTTGGATTTCTCTTCCCCTGCGGGCGGTGCAGGCACAGGGGGACAGGACGCGGCTGGTGTGCAGCATACATGGTGTGTGCGGCAGGTTGTTTTGCAGAAAGGTGTCACCCTCATGGCTGTGAGTGGTCCTGGGGACTCACTTGGCAACCTCTGCATCAGCTGAAGTTTTGGTAGGGGATTGAGAGGGCTGCAAAGGTCACCGGCAGGGGGTTAGCAGCTCAAACTTCCAGTGTGCATTTTCCCTTTCTGCAGGAAGAGGTATTTTCCAGTCTTGTTACACTTCATCTAGAGCTCTGTAAACAGCACTCTCTCCTTGATGTTGACACCTTCAAATGATTTTATCTTCCTCTTAGGGATTTACTTACCCAAACTGTACTATTTAGTTATTTAATTTTCCCTTTAGTTATTTGGTTGTTGTTCATTGTTGAATTCTTTCCAATATGCCAACATCTCTTTGACACACGAGTGCCTGCAGTTGCTTCCTCTGTTTAGAGGATGGCTCAGACCCAGCAGCACACTGCAGAGAAAAGCCATCTCCCTTCTGCTCAGTGATACAATGTTCTTCACCTCTCTGCAGGTCAAAATGAGGCCCTCTTATTTTATAAACCAACATTTAGTTTGATATTCCCTCTTAACCGTTTGTTAAACCCTTTTCAGTAACTGCTATGGATTATTTTTTCCAAATGTTTCCTTGCATTACCCATGTCGTGGCAGGAACTGTTAGACGCTGTTTTCCTTCCCAATCCCCCATTTCAGAAACACTTTTTTGTGAGATCATAACTAGAGACCAAAGCTTACACACTTCCCATTAATAGATCCAAAACGATCCTTTAAAAGAAAGAAAAAGAAATGCTTTACAGGTTCATTAGTCTTCAGCTTGGGAAATGATTCCTCTCCATTCACAGTCACACTGGGCACTCCCTGGGGTTTGGGCAGGCTGACAGTTTGGATATATGGAAAGGGAGGGGTGTTAAAATGGTGAGTAAGTCTCTTCTGGAGAAGTCCAGGCCTTGGTTATTCCCAGCACTAATGCATTCTGCTGAAACTCAGGCAGAGGTTTTAAGTGCTGATTGTTTGGACACGTATAAGCTTTGGAATGGCATATGCACTTTGGATGTGCAGGTGGCACTTCATTTTTGTATTAAATGTGGGTTAGAATATGAAAGGACCAAATTTCAACCTAATCTGTAAATGACACCTAAGACCAACCTGCGAAACATGCACTACCTGAAGAGCATTTACTTGGATGTCTATGCAGTTTTTGTATTTCTTAAGAAACCTGTTTGACTATTTCTTTGCTGTAGGCATTAGAGGTGGAAATAGAAAGGGGTTTGTACCTAACCTCTTACTCAAGGAAAGGAGAGAGGCAAAGGGCTTTGTCTGTGTAGCTCTCCAGTATCATTGCATTAAACTGGCAGTGAACTGGAAGCTTCTCCAAAGCTGTGGGAGCTGAATGTTCCACCCTGTTTGCCTGTGGCTCATGAGTTATTTGATTTCTATTTTTGTGGTCTGAACCCTTCAAAGCTTTGTCTTATATGGATAAACAAAAACTTGCTACAGCCTATGGACAGACCTGGAAATGATTAGGTGCAGAAACATCACAGGACTTCAAGAATGAATGCAGACTTCTTTTTAAATGAATATATACTTTAAAAGGATAGAATGTGGAAATACATTCATAATGGCCACTATCAGGAGCTGCTGGCAGTTTCTCTGAACAGAAAAGTCCTTTTCTTGGGGATTTCTGCTACCCCTCAGGCTTCTGTCCATTTCTATGTTGTTACTTGCAGTGTTTAAGCATCATTAAGCTTAAATGCATAAATTTTCTTTGGCTATTCAACCCCAGCCACTTTTGGGAAGGAATTGGCCAGAATCCCTGAATGTAAAATAATCAAACGTCTGTCTTTCTGTTAAAAAGGCTGCCATTTATCTGACAAGTAGTGCAAAATGGAATAGGTAGCTCAGTTCAAGCATCATCTGAGAAACCTGTTGTTGCAAAACCAGGCAAATATCTTGCACATAAGCAGATGGTACCTTTGCCAACACCCGGGTTGTTGCACAGCATGTGAGTATATTTGGTTTCTTAATGTGTTATTTTTATTATCAGTCCCTTGGTTTCTACCACTCTTTATAAATACTCCAGCCACAACCTGTAACCTTTACAGGCTCATCCAAGGAGCATGGTCTTTCAGGCACTCCTTTTGAGAGTATTTATTGTGCTCCGGGAGAGGATGTCTTTGTTTCAGGATTGTTCTGGGCATGAGAAATAAAAACCAAAATGGAGATGGTGGCCAGCAGAAAGAACCAACCAAGGTAATTTTAATGAATTTCTTTCCATACCTGCCAATCCACCCTTCCCTGCAGGAAAAACAACTCTCAGATGAATAAAGCATATGGCACAGAAGATGGAGCACCAATGCCAAGTTTGTCTTTGCCTTAGCAGAACTCACTGCAAAATGCTGAACCTGCAGATCTTCTAAACATGCTTTGTCCCACTGCCTTCTTAGCTGGAATTGTGCACTCTCACAGTTTAAATCCTCAATTGGCAGGACATTTATTGTGGTTGCAGTGCTGGGCAGACACACAGTACTACATTCGAACTACCTGCCATGTTGCAGCAGCAAAGAAAACCTGCCAATGAGGTGGGCTAAATATTTGGGAAGGATCTGAAGCCCACACTGCCCTGCCTTCTGCATGCACACGGGCTAGTCATTTGTGACAGGCATGCCTGCTATATGGTTAGATACCATGTTCCTGGCTGTGGTTTGTTTGATTTGAGCTGTGCAGGAGTGAGGCATTCAGTTGAAGTCCTATCATGACTTGCTC
The DNA here is from genome assembly GCF_008360975.1 of Lichenostomus cassidix. Lineage (NCBI taxonomy): Eukaryota > Metazoa > Chordata > Aves > Passeriformes > Meliphagidae > Lichenostomus > Lichenostomus cassidix. Next base: position 43,056,773 of record NC_139483.1, on the reverse strand, counting down.
TGCAGTGAGGAGAAAGACAGCAACCCCCACAGGTTATTTATCCTAAAAGAGGTGTGGAGTGTTGTGAGAAGGTGCTCCTCTCTCTGCATAAGCTTAGAGAGACCCTCAATGCCAGCTCAGCCTGTGTCCAGACATTTCAAGTCTGTCTGCTCCCAGCTTAGTCCCATCAGGCTCTGGGAGGACATGTGGCTGGTGGGTCCTGGTGTGGCACAGGTAAATGGGATGTCACCACCAACCTGCTCTGCTGTCTTCTGAAGGATGTAGGATGCTGGAGGAATATCCAGTTCCTCTCAGCAGGACAACTCTCCACAACAGGTGACACTGAAGATGAGTGTCTGAATTAAGAAGTTAGGCATCTAAGGCCATTATTGGAACCATGTCTGTGGGGTCTGAAACTGAGCAGACTTAAATAGAAGGAAAAAATCCCCTGCTGAGTTACTGTAATCTTTCAGACTGCAATGGAAATGTGTGTGTTGTGTACTTTTACGGACATGTTTCTTTATACGTGCTCTTGGACCCAGGAGACGAGGCCATCATTTTACCCGCCATGGGTGTACAACATGGGTTGGGTGAGGGGTGCTACTCTCCCAGGACCTCTTGCAGCGCTTTGGCTTGGAGATGTTTCTTAAGGTGGGGATGAACTCCCCTGCTTTGGGCCCATGTGTTTCCTACCACTGTGGGTAAGCAATGCCTCTCTTTCCAGAAAGTAGAAGATACCTGACACGGTGATGAAATTAATGGACCAGGGAGTCCTTTGTTTAAATGAGTGCTAGGAGAAGCAGTGGTAGGCTTGATTTTTCACATGGTTAATGTTCCCAATCCTCTTTTTAGTCCTCTCATGGCAACTGTGTACTTTGCAGCTCAAAGTCACATGAATCTCTGCTCAGCAGAAATGTAAATGTTTTGATAAAACTGTTCTTAACAAGTTTAATTCATTTAATCAGCTTGATTAACTGTGGAGCTTTATGGTGTTTAATTGGGAAGGATTTGCTATAAAGTAACATTTTTTGTAATTTTATGAAGAATGTGGGGGTGTGCAGGCTCTGGCTGCCTTGATGGTGGCATGGGAGGTGCCTGTCTCTGGCACCCAGCCATTCCCCTGCAGCTTCACATGTTTCAGAGCCCTGGAGACCTTTGGGTGCTAAACCTGCCTGCAAGGCCAAGAACATGCTGGGCAGGGGGCATGATGTAGCTGGAAGTGTCTCAACAGACACTATTACTTTTCTCCTATGTTTGCATCTCCTAGATGATTAATCTTCCCTTCCAGTAAAGATACAGCATGCCTCTTTTTCCAGCACGGCCCACAAGAAAGCAAGCACAGATGTCTACAACAGCCCTCTCCTTGGTTTGCTTCATAACCAGCCCCAGCCTGCACCTAGTTTTCTAAGTCTCCAGGTATATGAGTAGAAAGAGGGGGAAAAAGAGGAACGATCAGAAGATCTCAGCTTGGGTGCATGTCCCAGCTGGTCTTTCTTCTTTTCCATTTAATGTGCCAGACTGACAGGCTGTAAAATATGTCCAGCTGGAAACAACATAATTTTGTTTTACTCTGTCCAGACTCATTTATCAGGGCTGAATGTCCAGTTGTGTACCTGTATGAAACCTCCCAGGCCCTGGAGACTTCATGCAGCAATATTAATTTTTTAAAATAGGCAGTTTATTGTCCACACAACATTTTCTTATGCCTTTTGGTTGATATCCCAGACTAAAGAAACCAAGGAGAGACTGAAAACAAATGAAATATCCCCTTAAATTTAAAGTCTGCCCAAAGCAAAGGAGCAAGCAGAGCATCAGCAGAGTGTCTGTCCCGGTGGGTTTGCTCTTTTCCGGGCAAGCACTGCCCTCCCTGGCACTGCTGTGCTGCAGAGCCACTGCACACTGTGTCCTGGGGACCTTGACATCTAAATGCACTGGCAGAACAACATGGATCTGCAGCTCTTCTCACACAGCTTTGCACATTTACTCCTCTCTCACTCTGAATTGGAATGGACCCTGGGAAAACAGTGTATTTCACAAGAAAGGAAGGTTTTTCATCCTTTCCTAGAACTTCCATGGTCTTTCTGCATGCATGGCTCTCACAAGCCGGTGTGATGCAAGAGGAGACATTTCTAACAGCAAACAACCCCAGTTCCTCTTTCACCCTTGACATTTCTACATTTCTACATTTGATACTTTTTTTGCTTTTTTCTTTTTTTTCCACAGACTAGACATTCTCATGTCATATCCCGTTGGAGTAGTTGTTTTAATGGATGCACTGCCAACAAAGACACTTGAGTTTAGGTGGTTGATCCTTTGTGATTGTAATGGCCTTTAATGAAAGGTTTTGTCTTCATAAGGACAAAATGTTCTTTATCTGGCTTCAACTTTTGAAAGAAACACCACAAATGTTTTTGGATTGGATGCAAAATGTTGTGTAAATTCTTTAATACCAAGGTGGAAAATCTGTCCTTTCCTAATTAACAAACTGTATGTCAAAACAGGGAGGCTTAATGCATATACACAATTAATCAGAGTTTTATATCCCCAGCAAGGGAAGTACTTAAAAACAGAAGAAACATGTAAAAATAATTTAGATATGAAACTAAAGAAATATTTGTGTGTGTTTGGTTTTTGGTTTTGTGGCTTGTTTTTTTTAAATTAGATTTAGCTTTTCTTTTCAATTCCTCTTCTCTGAAATTGCTTGCACTTTTAGGCTGTGCATCCTGAGCCTGAGAGGGCTCTGACAGGAACAAGCAGGGACATGGGAGCCCTGAGTGACTCTTCGTAAAGGCAGAGATTCAGAGCTGTCCTTCAAAAGTATTTCAGTCCATGGTGCAGCCACTGCAGCCTATGTTTGAGGCTGAGGAAGCCACAGTTTACTGGTGCAGTCAGAGGAAGTGGCAAAAACCTCCATCAGTGTTCAGGATGCAACATGGTTTGGGTGGCTTGGAAAATGAAAGTCTTGTTGCTAGTTACTGGATTCAAGGAGAAAGCAGCTGTATGTTGCTGATTGCCTTCTGGGAGCAGTACCAGGTGACTGACAACTTTTAAGTTGCTCTTTCATCATACTGTGTGAACTGCACATGGGGCTGCACTGGAGGCTGTTGCATTATAGATCATGACTTCAGCATCAGAGCTTTTCAGAAAAAAAATTGAAAGTAAATGGTGTTATTTTCAGCCTGAATAGTAAGCAAGTTCTCAGTATCTAAATGAGAGCTCTTGAAGTAAGCTCCAGGTGCTGCAGGAAGTGGTGGAGGTGACTCAGTAAATGTCACACTTCCCTTCAAGTCAGCTCTGAAGTGGTGTCCAGAAATAACATATCATGGGCATTTGGCTTTTTGACAAGCCCTGCTTTTCCATGGCACTCCAAACTAGTGCTGCCTGGCACCTTAATGATTTTACACCTCTTTTTTTTGTCACAAATGTTTGCCTTTATCTTTCTGTCTTTGCTCTTCCCTATGAAGACAAAGATCTGACAAGTTCTGTAGGTGTCTCAAAGCAGGAGAGTTGGCCTTGGCCATGCTGTAAGCTGCCCCAGGTGGCAGATGGAGGACAACATTCCTGGAGGGTCACTGTGGCCACTGTGCCAGGGGGAGCTCTGAGGAGCTGCAGAGTGGTGGCACACAGTAAGCTGCACCTCATGCTGGCAGTGAAATCATCCCGGAGCCCCCTGCCTTAGCATGAACTGTCACCTCCTGCTTTCACAATGATGAGGTTTCATATCCTTTCTGGAGCAGCTTGGGCTGCAGGCCAGCCTGCCCAGCTGCCTTCTTGTGGAGGAGGCTGGGCTGAGCCGCTTGCCTCTGCCCCACAGCCTCCACCCCCCAGTCCAGGCCTTTGCTCAGATATGCTTTGAGGAGCACCACCCTCTTCTGTCACCACTGCCTTTAGGAGCACAGTGTGGGCTGGGATTTGAGACGGGGATGAGATGGGGTGGCAGGGAAAACCTTATCCTGTCCCACTGGATCCCAGCATACACAGGCAGGGGCTGCAACTGTATCCATTCTCCTCTGCAGCATTGCTTTCCTAAACATATTTCCTCTCCTTCCCCTTCTCAGTCAGTGTCCTCTGTGCTTATGCCTTGTGTCAGGGTGCCTGGATCCACCTAGGCTGCTTATGCAAGTCACTTAGCATCTGGTGAGCAGTGATGCTGGGGCTCTTCCACTTTTGCACCCAGAGCAGACAGATGAGCTGGAAGTGCCTGCATTACTGGCTCAGTTCAGGTTGGGAATGCCCTTTGGACTTCCCGGCTGCTCCCACACAACTTTTCACCTTGTGGAGGTGACCTTGCAATACATAGGCTGGGTTTCTGGTGGAAGAAACTAAACTGGAAAATGCTCTCTGGGAGCACCCCATCTGCTTCCCAGCTGAGTTTATAGAGCCAGACTGCAGCTAGTCTGATACAACCCCACCTAAAATGTGTGCTACACGGATGTAATATCCTTAGTCCCGAGTGCTTTGCCCTACAGATATGCTCCTATTGGTCTGCATGACTTGGTCTCACAGTCATAGCCCTTGGGGCTGCTGCTGGGAGGGAACAAACCTGAGCTCTCTTGGTAGTGGCCACAGCCAGCCTTCTGGGATGTTATAGCAGCCTGAAATTGGTACCAAGAAACTTTGACACTCCAATGTGTGAGCTGTAGCAGTTCAGCAATGTTGGCAGAAACCCACAGTGCCTTGAAAGACCCAGAGGCACTACAGAGAGGGGCACTACAGAAACATGTTGGTGGCAGCACGCTTCAGTCATGTCCCCATGCCCTACCTGTGCTCCCCAGACTGGATGCAGAGATGCAGGAGGGTAGATGAAAGGCACAGAGGACACTGGATAGATTTTTGTTTCTGAACACTCAAACATGACAGGTGGCGTGGTTTTCGCCTGGAGGTTGTTTTAGTCCCATAAGTATAGAAAACAGGGGCTGTCTGCTTCTCACTTGTACCAATGGGACTGTGTGTGTCCCCATTATGCAGCATGTTTCCTGGCACAGAGAGCAAGTTTTCAGGGCTTCTGTTGTTCTGCTTCAAAAATTCCTACTTTTTTTTTTTTTTTTTTTTTAAACTTAGATGAAGGAACCCTTTGGAGAATGATGTCACTTGCACCTCAAATACTCAGAAGTTTTTGATCATGAGTTTTGGATGGCTTCAGGGTCAGGCTTGCTGATTTACAAAGCGCATACGCACACTCTTCAAAACTTGTAAAATATGGAAGCAATTTGTGTATGGTTGGGAGACTGCTCACAGACTTGTAGCTTTGGGGTTTTTTGCTGTGTCTTTACAATTTCTCAGTCTCAGGGGCTTTTTGCTATTTTTTTCAAGCAAGCGCAAATTCCTTATGTGAAGCACAAGGCCTGGCCCTTTGACTGAAGGACTAAGTAGCTCCAAGAAACGATCAGCCCTAAAAGCAACTTCTTGTGAGGATCCTTCTCAGTTTTCCCTGGCAAGGAGCCAGCACAGAGCACTCTGCCTCTCCTGTTTCTGAGAGCCCATCTGAGACCACAGCCTTACGATCTCCAGGCTGTAATACCAGGATTGCACTCGTACCTTTTCCAAGCAGTGATGGCAGCTGTAGTCATGGGAAGACAACAGCTGAGTTGGCAGCCCCAGCAGATCCCTGAGGGGCAGGCTGTGCCTCTCTGACCTTTACAGTGGGCTCAGCCCCCCCTCTGCTGTGGCTGCCAGGGTGGCAGAGCCAAAATGTCCACGCAGATTTCCCTGAAAAGGTCAAAGCAGTGCAGCTCGGTGGTGCTGGCAGGGGAATGGCAGAAGGGGATTTCAGCCTCATTACTGGGAAGGCAGTTGTGGGCTGGGAGCTCACCCTGAACACTGGTGCTGGCTGTGGGGGGACCCCAGCTGCCGCCCACCCCAGTGTGGGCATTTTTGGGTCTGGAGGGGTGCCCTGGCATTCCGCACAGTTTGCTGGGGGCCTGCCAGCCGCAGTTTCCTGCTGGGGCAGGCAGTGGTGCAGGGGATGGTTCACGGCCACTCACAGGGCAGCATTTTCTCATGGAGGATCACAAACAGCACCTCAGAAGGCAGGCACAGAGTGGGAGCAGGGCAGGGATGTGCTAGGGCCTGGGCTGGTGCGACAGCATGAGCTGATTGTGCTGGTGCTCAGCATGACACCTGGGCGGTGCTGTGGGAAGTTGTGTGGGGCCACTTGTCCTTGCGCTGGCCCAGGGCTGACATCAATCCCCCTGAAACCAAGGGACTACTTGGATGCGCTGGCCCCCACCGGGTGGCTGTGAACCATCCCTGAGCATTTCTGCTGGACACAAGCAAAGCTGTGGGTGATATGGCTGGGCCTGCTGCCCTCCTTTCAAGTGCAATGCTACTTAGCAGGACTTCGCGTAGTTTCTCGAAGGGAAAGATTTGGCAAGACAGAAATGGGGAAATGCAAACTTTTTCCTTTAGGGTTTTTTTCTGTTGTTGTTGTTTTTTGCTAGGGAAGCCACAGCCTTACGAAGTCACCATTCATTTTAGGAGCCAACGCAGCTGCACACAGCAGATTTGGTGACCGGACGCTGCGGTCTGGTTGTGTGTGCAGTTGATGCAAAGCTTGGAAAATAATAAACACAAGCTTCCCCGAGCAGGGCACGTCCGTTATTGTGTGCACGCTGTAATTCAGGAACTAGCAGATGTCTGAGCTTCATGCCCAGCCTGACAGAGACACAAGAAGGGAACTGGTTCAGGGTTTGTGCACAGCTGCGCTGGTCAGATGACTCTGTCAGCTGAACCTGCCTCGGAATCAGGCCTGATTTACCATAGCAGGGACTATGACCTTTGTCTGGTCACAAAAATACCATCTTGGAAAGATTTCTGAGTGCTTTGTAAAGAAGGAGAGTGGTGGTAATAATAGTTCAGGGGTGTCCCTTGTAAAGGACTCTGTCTGCCAGCTGAGATGTGCAGCTCTCTTACTTTGAGTGCTTTTCACCAGGGCTAGTGAGAAGCAATCACACGAGACATTTTCCAGGGGACTATCTCATGGGATGGTTAACATTTTGCTTGCATTTTTCTGGGGGTGATGGGGCATGGCTCTGCCTAGTGGTCTTGTTTCCACCTTCAGGCAAGTGCACCTTCAGGTCCACCTTCAGCCTTGCCTGCAGCTGAGTGGCTCAGACCCATGGCCAGCCCATGGCTGTTTGGTGGCCAGTGTGACATGAGTTGGCAGCTGCCATCGATCCTGTGCTACAAAACCCGTGTACATTGACAACCTCAGCCCAAGCTGAGCAATCTGAGCTATGTTTCTCACCATCAGGGCCACCTTGCTTGGAACTTAAAACCTGGGCTCAAGCTCTGCTCTCACATGGCAGGGTGGCCAAGAGCTCTCTGAATATAGCTGTGCAGATCAGCATGGCTTGGACTTGACCACATCTCCAAAAATAGCTCAAAAAGAGAACTGGAGAAACCTGTGGATTTCTTTACAACCTCATCTGCCATGGCTGGGCACCTTGTGCTGCAGGCTGTTGTGGCCACAGCCAAGTTGTTAAAATGCTCAGTCAGAGAGCCCAAAGCTGTGTAGGCAGGACTCTGGGGTGCTGTTCCTGCTCTTTGGTGAGACCTTGCAAGAAAGCAGGCTACCACCTGGGCTGCACCTGTCGGGTGTGAAAATGGAAGAGTGTTTTCTTTCAAATGAAATTGCTGCTTAGCTGAGTTATGTATTCACCAAAGCTCCTTTTCTTTCAAAGTCCAGAGGGCAATTGTCTCAGTCTACTGTGTACAGTGATAGGGACTTTCCATTTGCAGGAAGAAGGGAGCATGGGAAGAAGGGAAGAAGGGAGGTTGGTGGCTAAAACTCAGGAGTGGCAACTTGGAGATATGAGCTCCATTAACCCACAGGCACTGCCACGCTGAGTTGTAATTACAGATAGCTATTAATTCCTTCCATTATTTTTTTCTCCAAAATGCCCTAATGAAATTTGCAAATGAATCCTGAAAGACACTGTTGTAAAAGGGACCTCAGCGGGCAACTCGCAGAAAAGGCTAGCGTTGTGCAATGCTTCCTTGTAAAAATCTGTGACTTGTTCTCCGAAGGCGGGCGCACAAGGACGTGGGGTGTTTGCAGCAAAGCCCAGTCTCAAGGGAATTGTAGTTACTCCTGCCAAAAATGACTTGGTTCAAGACCTTTTCCTCAACATTCACAGCATATTAGGTTTCATACCTTAACAACAAGAAGCAAAAATGCACTGCAGAGCAGCAGGCAGAATGCCATCAATTTACATGGGTTACCATCACGAAATCAGGAGATCAGGATATGGAGGGACAAGAAGAATGTGCTGGTTGGTGATCATGTCATTTGTTTGCAGTGATTCATGGTCTTCCACTTTCACACATCCTACTCAGCCTCCTGCACAAGGATGCACTCCCTGTCTGCAGTGTTCTGTGGAATGACTGTGGCTTTTGGCTTTCCTGGACAGTACTCTTCTCCTTCTCCAGCTCTGGTGATCGTGGTGAACTTGACAATGCCTGCAGTATCATTTAATTAATACATTGGATTTTTAATGCTTCAGTGATATTTACTTAAGTCCCGTGGCCACACTTAGGAAAAAATTGCTCCTTTCATTAAGAGGTGCCGAATGGAACGGGTGTTTCATGAAAGGAACAAAAGTTTGGGAAGAGGGGAAAAGTCAAATGAGTGCAAACACTGATCAAAGCTGTTCTCTTGCTCAAAATGAATACTAAGAAAACTTGCTCAGTGGGTCATGATGAGCTCATTCAGTCCACTCAATTACTGGAAAAACCTTCCACTTGGAGCAGTATGCATGTGTCTGTGTTGAGTCAGAACCTGGCACAGCAACTTCAGTACACATTTTTGTTATAAAAAAGTCCCCCTTGTCTTTTGCAACCCTAAAAAAATTCTGGCCTGGACACTTTCTATGCTTCATGTTTTTGACACAGAAAATGTGGGCACTGTAGAGGCAGGTTTCACCTGGAAGGTGATGTCTATGAGCCTAGGGTAGGTCCATTTTTCCTACCTGCAGCATCTCAGTGTTGTACATCTTTTTATTTGCTGTCCAACCACCTTTTATTCCATATGCAAATAGCACTGCATGAAAAGGCTGCAAGTGCATGATTATACACAGAAATAATATTTTGAAAAGTTTGCTGAAAGCATAGTGGAATTTTTCTGCTGAACTTATTGGCATATTTTCAATGCAAAGCTGGCAGCTATTGTATAATGCCTCCAGTGTACAGTACAGGGGCCTCAGAGAAAATGATGTGTTCAGTGAGACTGAGAAAACACAGTTGCAAACGCCACAGAGCTCTGCTGGGATGGGCACAGCAGTTGCGGGGAGGGGTCATGGTAAAATGTGCTATTTCAAGCAAAATCTGAGATGAGGATGTGTTCTTAGCCACAGGAAGAGCGTTGTCTTAGTCAGAACGGTTAATCATGCAACACGAAGAGAAATACACACTGCAAGTCCTCATGATTTCTGTTTCCAACAGCTTTTTTCCTCCTCTGAAATGACTTGCATATATTTTGGTGCTGCTCATTTGCAACATAGTAGCATCTGTGCTCTGGCTTTGTTGATGGAAAGCTGGAGGTTCTCCGGGTGTATGAGCCATGCTTCTGTCACAGCATTAGCCTCCATGTGTCTCTTTTCAGGAGGCAGGCAGCAGAGGGAAAGAGAAGGAAAAAAATGTCCTGCTGACGTCAGTGAAGACCACACTGGGCTGGATAACATTACTGTGTACCTCAACCACCCACTCCCTTTAATTTACTAGAAACTAAGCAAGCTGTTTTGAAACCCGTAGCTTCCAGCGTGTTTGCACTGTTTTCCCCCGACCAAAGGCTATTAATTGTCAGGAGGTTGAAAGCTACCTGATTCCTTGTTCAAAGCACTGAGACAGAGGGGATTTCCATGAGTAATAATTTCAGTCTGTGCCTGTGCAGTGCACCGTAGGCTAGAGTAAATTGATCCAGCTGCTTGCAAGACTAGATGGAAAAGTGCCCGGGGGGGCTGGGAGCACATCACCAGATGGAGCTGGATGCTGTTGTCATCACATGGGTCTCCCCAGCTGCTGGGCATGCTCGGGCTTGACTTCCACCATGAGCAGGGAGGCTCAGCTTTCCTGTCTGCACTGACTTGCAGCGTGAGGCAAATTTGCCAGCACATGTTGCAAGGTCTTCTCTTGTAATAAAAAGGATAATTTTAGATTAGCCAGAACTGACTTCTTTTTTTTCCCCCTCTCTTTTCCATCCCTGCTCAATGTCCTTGCCACACTGACCCCAGTATTTTGTGCGTGTATTTTGCTCAGTAGCAATCTTCTCTGTGACAGAGACTATAAAAGCTTCTGAGAGGCCAACTACTCCTACAAATAATAAAAACTGGCAGGATTAACCTGTAACCTGAGGCAACAAAAATACAGATTCCACTAGCCAGATGGCAGAGTTCAAAGATCCACTCACTTCCTGGCGGAGGTTGCACAAGTTATTTTTTATCCTTGTTAAAAAGGAATAAAAAGTGAAAACATAGCAATAAAATGTGTGCTGCTTGCTTCTCTGGTTTTAATCACATTTGTTTTATACCTTTATGCTTTGTTATTAGACATGTTAGGAAATACATTCTTGCTCCCTTCTGGAGTTGTTTAAATCCTGCCTGGTTTTTTCTTTTTTTGATTGTTATTTTCCTGGGGTGTTTGTATGCTCAATTCAATTTAGTCTGTTGGAAGAAGAGCACTACATGGGAGGAACTAATTAACATAGTAGGAATGCATTTCACTTACTTTTTAAAATGAGCAATTTAATTAGAGTTGCAGGGAAAAGAGATGGCACCCTGGATTCGATGGCCACATCCTTGCAGGAAAGCCTGGGTTTGGCAGTGTGGCAGTTGGGCAAGAGCCAGATGTGCTCAGAGGGCCTGGGAGCTGCCTGAGCCTGAGAGCTCTGATGAGTTCATGGAGGGAGAGACCTCTGTTGCAAACGAGGTACAAAGCCATTAAGGAGGTTGCCAGAGCAAGGGCTGCATCCCTGTGGTGGGACAGGGACTGTGGGAAAAGGCATCCCCCAGTGCTAGCACTACATGCTGAGGATAGGAAATGGAGAGCAGAGGCTTTCCCTCCCCAGTGCAGAGCAGCTTGCTTGGCAGAAGAAAGTAATTTTGCAAAAGCGGACATGGGAGCAGGAAAGTGGGATGTGGGTGATCCAGGGAGCTAGTGCAGTTATGTCCCACCCATGCCTCATGCCCCACAATCCTGTGGCAGGGCTGGCCAGACAGCACTTCTCACAAACAACAAAACCACTCTGTCTACCTTCCTACAAGTCCCCACTGACAAAACCAACACATGCAGACAGTGTAGCAGCGAGTGGACCTTACTGCAACTCTGCTGAATTGGTGGTACTGAATTTACTGGAGAGAGAGGATCAGGACAGGATAATTTGAATTCTTCTTTCCCCAGGATGGGCCGTACAACTTTCTTCACCAGCCAAGTGCTTGCTGTGAGAAGAAAGGATGCGAAGTGTGAGGTCGAGATAAGCGCCTCTGTGCCTGGCTGTGGTGTGGCTGTCATGAAGTGTACACAGAGGTAAATGGCTCGGCCCGCAGATTGCAGAAGTGGGAGTGGAAGAGTAAAGTTCATGGGTTGTTTTTGTGACGGTTTGTTCTCCCTCCCTGGCTGGGCCATTAATGAGCACAGGGTTTGAGGTACTGGCAGGGTTTTGGAGCAGGCTGCAGGTACCCTTCAGGAGAGCAGCACTGGGAGTTCCAGGCAGGGAGTTTATGATTAATTTTGCAGGCATTTATTGTGCAATGGGAGATGGCCACCAGCCAGCTCAGAAGTTAAGCCAGAAGATGACTGTCAAATGAAACTGTTACGTTTGGCAGATCTTTCCAAAGCTGCTGTGCAAAACAGCCGTAGTGAAGCTGATTTCTGGATTTTCCAGACCCTCTGGACGGCATATCCTTGCATGGCAGTCCTCTTATTTTTCCCACTTTTGACTGAAGATTTGGATTTGACTTGCAGGCTGTGTGGATTTTAGATCAGGATTTGTTGTACAGGCAGCCCTCTCCATGCATTAACGCTTACCTGCAAATGTCTCCTTCTGGTAATTCCTCCTTTAATGAACTTATAAGGAACCAGCTCTACTTGGATTTCTGAAAACAAAACTATGTTTTCTTTGAAAAGCCTTTTCAGCCCAGATGAAGGCGGGGAGGAGATGAAAAAGCTGGTGGTGCGAAACGAGCTCTGCCCGTGCAAGCAGATTGCGATAGAAATTTCCCCCTTGTGTGGCTTACCCTGAGCTAAGGTCAGTCAGTTAACTCTGTTTGGACACCGTCTGGCATGAATACTTCAACGATAAAGCTTAATGTGTAACCCAGGGCTTTTTTTTCTTCTGTGTCAGCAGTTGGCAGGAAGATACTGTAAATAAGGCTCCCTATGAGTAAATAGATATGTGTGGAGAAGGGAGGGGAGCACCGCAGTAAGCAGTTTTGAAATTCATGCCAGCGTTGCTCCAAGTGATAAGGTTATTTGAGTAACCTGCAAACCATACGGATGCACAGGTTTCAAAAAACAGGAAAGAGTCTTGTTTAAAAAAACTTCTGAGGCAACCCGAAGGCTTAGAGAAGAAACTGGCTGTGTGGTTAGGTGCCTGTACTTCCTTGTTGGTATCGGGATTGAGGCACTGCAAGGCCTCTCGGGAGGGCGGTGGGGCAGGTGCTGAGGGGGCAGCTGTGGCAGCCATGCTCACCAAGGGGCTTTTCGGAGGGATGAGAAATATCAAAGTTTCCCTATTCATTTCCTCTTCGGGCGAGTTGGGAGGGTTTTTTTTCTCACTCTCCTTTTCAGTAATGTAATAAGAAATAAGTAAATAATTCAAGTGGATCGACATCCTCAGAGGATGCTCTGTGTCTGAGTTCATCACGTCCCCTCTCCCGGCAGACGTGGCCCTGCTATGGGCTGGCTGGTGCTGCACCAGACTCCTGGCTCTGACACTGCCAGCCCAGTACCTGAACAGGGGGGCCTTTGGAAGGGCACGGCACAACACCTCTCTGAGGGGTTTCAATGTGGATGTGCAGAATTTGCTGATGCTTTTGGAAAGTCTGATGGCAAAGGTTCTCCATAAATAAACCAAAGCCACATACTTTCTGTTTGACCTTTGCTTCTGGATTAAGAAAATCAACCCACGAGATCTGAAGTTTAGTTTCTACAGGAGAGAGAAATGCATTTGCCTGGGCACACGTGGCTGTGGGTGCGCACGTGCCTCACTGAGCACAGCATGACCCTTGCTTGCACTGGCACCTTGCTCCTCGGGGATTTACAGAGCTGATACCTAGAAAACGCAAGTCTTGCTCACCTGAAATGACATAGCCGACACAGTTCCAGCACACTCTGTTATTATTTATTGAACAGGACTCAAAGCACAAAGTTGAGGCGCAGGCTTTTTCTTTTCCACCATGTGTGGTTTCTGGTGGAGGTTATGCTCCTTTCTGTTGGATTTGGGTATGTCTGTTCTTCAAGCCTTTGGAGTCAGACAGAGGCCTGACTGGGACTCTTCCCAAAGGCATGGCTCTTCTCCTGGAAGAAAAGAGGATATTTCAGTCCCAACCTGGCTTCTCCTCCCTACCTGCCTTACCTCCCAGGATGTCCACCTTGGCTGTTTCCCTGACCGGTGTCATCTGCAGTGCCAGTCACAGCAGTTACAGCAGAGATGGCTTTGGCCCTTCAGGTCTTGTATTTTGATTGCTGTTCAACTGAAATGTCAATGGCTTCTCAGTCACTTAGCGCAGAGAAAATGTTTGAAAAACTCCAGGAAATTAATTGAACTAGACTTGGAGAAAATGTCTTTGGCTAGAAATTCAGGCCTCAGCCAACACGGCGGACTTTCGCCAACTCAACTTTTGCCTTGGTCCTAGAAGCAAGCAATGAAAAGGGAGGGAAAAAAAAGGGAAAGAAAAAATCCCCTCCATTGCCCCTTAGATTTAATTGTGTTTTTCTGTAAGCTTCATAAATCCTGCCCAAATCACGTCATCAAGCCACAGGGAAACTGAAACCTTGCCCAAGGCAGGAGCCAGCAGGGCTGTTCAAGCCAGAAGGGTTACATTCAGGGACAAGTTCAATGCACTGTAATCTTGTTTTGAATGGGAATGTGCTCATCTGTGTGTGTGTGAGAGAGAGAAAGGCACCTGGATGCAGGAGATGGTCCTGCCTTTTTCCTCTTTGGATGTTAGAAAAGCTACAAAAGGAAGAGTTGCATGAGTGGAGGCAAAGCAGACATCCTTGTGGCCGCCCCCAAGCCTTTCAAGTGTTTTTCCTCTTGTGCTGCAGCAAGGGGGAGCAGGAAGGGAGGGACAGGGACTCGCACCAAACTGGCCTGTCCAAGTGCTTTATTTTTTCCTTTGGGCATCAGACAAACAGGGGGAGGAGGATTAAAACCCCCTGATGTCTAAGCTGAATTACTGAGGGTTTTCTTACCCTTCTCTCTTGTGGCACTCTCATATATTTTTTTTGCATGTAACTCCCAGCCAGGAAGAGAAAAGCAAGTTTGGAAGCTGAGCCTCCTGGTGCCTTTTGTGCCTTACACACATGCGATCCCATATGTGGGGTGGATGCTGCCCAGCTGAGAGATCAGCAGTATCTCCCCAGGGGGAAAGCAGGACCTCCCCAGCCCCGATGGGGCTAGCTAAAACACCAATGCTGGTATTTAATGTCGGGGGATGTGCTCAATACGTCCTAAAAGGTTTCTGCAAGCTCATTTTTTTAGGTTTGCACCAGAGCAAGGCTTGGCCCAAAGTAGTGGCTAACACTGCACTGTTGCTTTCCTGTGTCACAGGCTTGTCACGTCGTGCCCCACTGTGCATCTCCCCTGCTTCAGTGGCAGACAGATCCCATCTCTCTGGAAGGGATACAGCAGCAGCAGCAGGCTCTGATGGGGGCTGAGCTACTGCCAGCAGTGTTCAGTCACCCCTCTATGGAACTGCAGCAGAAGCTGAAAATGTTTGCTTATTTTTATTTGGCTTTTTTCCCCATCTCCTGCAGTAGAATACATTTAAAAGCAAAAGAGGATAAGGCTCCCTCCTGCCAAGCATCAAGCCGAGCCCCCTCTGCTCCGCAAAGTCCCAGCAACCTGACCTTTGCCTTCAGTCGGGCTTTTTTCAGACTCATCATTATTTTGGCTGGATTTGTGCTGTGGAGGAATGCAGGTGTTTCCTCTGTTCCCACCAGCATGCCCACACTCTGGTTTCTGAAGGGTTGGGGAGGTTGCTCGTGCATGTCCTGTCACGTTCCAGAAGGCATTTGAGGAAAATGTGGATGCAGTTCAGGCATATGACCAGGGAAACAACATATTTGCATGCACTTGCATGTAAGTGTAATTTAGGCAGGCAACGTGCCGAGATTGCTTGAAAAACTGGCCCATGTTTTTCCATTTCTGGGCTGTTTTTTTTAAGTTAAGGAAAGGCAAACAACTTGTTCCTCCATTTGATCTGTAATAACCCGAGCTGGTTCCCTTGGAAAGCTTATTTATTCTCCTTGGCTGCTGAAGTGGATGCCAAATTTTGAGCATCCTGAGAAGAGACGGTGTGCTTACGGGGTTCTTTGTTGCTGAAGCTTTTGTTGGATGATTATGAGACTCATTTATATAGCTGTTTATGTATTAAAATTGTTGGGTTGCCTGGAGCTACGGATAAACGCTCCTTGTTTGACATATCTCTAAATAAATATAAAGACACATTATTAATGGATACAGCTTTAAAAGCAAACACCCAGAGATGCACTTACAATAAGGGGAGGAAAAACCAAGTTTACATCATGTTTCTAGAAGCCAATTGCTTTGTTTTCTAAAATGTTTCTCTGTAGGACACAGATGATTTTTTGACTCATTCAGTGTTTGAGCATCCAAAAAGTCTCACAGTTGTTCCAAAATTCTTTC
The DNA here is from genome assembly GCF_008360975.1 of Lichenostomus cassidix. Lineage (NCBI taxonomy): Eukaryota > Metazoa > Chordata > Aves > Passeriformes > Meliphagidae > Lichenostomus > Lichenostomus cassidix. The sequence goes on along the minus strand of NC_139483.1, from coordinate 43,040,929 downwards.
AGCAGCATCCCACATGGCATTGATTGACTGTTACAGTGTTTTACTGTCCAGTATATCCTTTTCCCCCAATGGACTCATGCTTTTGTATTTCTGGAGAACTATGTCCCTGCTGAGGGAGGAATCAGCATTCTGGGGCTTTTCAAACTGCATAATTTTGCAGTCTGAGGAAGAGCCCAGGGCTTTTACATGTGTGTGAGTGTGAGTGTACTGATGGGAGAGCACTGTGCGCCATCAGGAGAAAGTGGCAGCAGTGCTGCTGCTGTTATGCTGCTGATGCCTTAGATGTTGAGCTATGGCTGGCACAAGGAAACATCTCCTAAGTGCAGAGCTGGTTCCCTCACTGGCAGTTATGAACTCATTTGTGCACTCTCTGCCACCCCTGCTGCACCCCTTCTCTGGAGAGCAATGTTCCCATCACTGTGCTGCTTTCTCCTCCTCCTCCCCAGCTCTCTCAGGCTTAGAGCCAGAAGCTCCCACCTGGCTGTTGCTGATGGCTCTGCTGTTTGCTCCTCAGCCCTACCAGGAACTGGTTATTGTTTGTTTTGGATCTGAAGGGCACAGATTCAAGCAGGGCTGTGACTGAGGACAGGTTGTCCTGCCTCTGAACAGGGAGCTGAACCCAGGGCTCAGAACGGTAGGTCAGGTTGAGAGCTGACAGCTGGCGTCCCTCTGTTCTCATTGCAGAGAGAACAACGCTTTTGCTGCCATTTGCACCCTGGGCCAACCACCTGCAGTTTTTGATAGAGGATCCACCACCAGCCACCTATTCCAGGGGCCAGCCAGGTCTCTGCTCAGACCTCCATGCTCAGCAAAACCCATGTGATGACATTTGGGACACAGGACTCAGAAATGCCTGCTGATCTTCCTTGCTGAGCTGCAATGCTCCCAGGGCTGCAGGTGTATCCTGCTTTGGCAAGTTGGATGGCTGCATCCCTGCACACACCTCAATGGTGCTGTTCTGCCAGCAGAAGCTGCAGCACAAACCTCCTTTAGGCTGTAGTTTTTGTGGCAACAAACCAGCTTTCCATGGCATGCCTGCTGTGCCCTGGGGGCAGGCTGGGACCCTGAACCTTCCCAGGGAACACGGAGCCAGAGCACAGCTGGGTGCATCAGTGCTAATGCTGGCCCAAGGGGGCTGTGTGACTTAATGAGACCCCTCCTGCTCTTCACTGGCTTTGGTGTCAGTTGTTTCTGCTCACCCAATTAAAAAATAAATACACTGTGCTTGTAAAACCAGTGAAGGAGCAGCTTGGCTATGTGAAGCAGCGAGACTCCTCAGTGTGGACATGCAGGAGGCATACTAGCTATTTAAGCCCTCGGAGGGGATGGTGAGGCTTCTGGCAGCTACTCTGGCTCCTTCCTGGGACACACAATCCCCCAGGCTGAGGGCTGGTGGCTCTCTGAAGGGTGAAAGCAGGGCAGATCTTGTTATTGCCTGCTTAACTGGCCCCTTCAAGTGGCTCACCTCTTTCCTATGTGGTTGTTTGTACTGCAATCTCATCTGTAGGTGGGTGAATTGTTCTCTTCCTCACCTGGCACTGCTCCTGTGGGCTAGCAGGGATTTGGCTGGCATACTCCTGTTTGTTTGCTCTAGGGAAGCGGTGTGCATTCACCTTCCATGGAGAGGGTGCAGGCTCAGCAGCCAATGTGCCTCTTTTGGAGCCCGGTATTTGCAAGGGCACCTCAGGCTGCTGCTGTTTTCTGGAAGCGTGTCCCTTGGCATCGCTGTCACAAGCAGGGGTGGTGTCCCAGCCCGACCCTTTGCTCCATGAATAGCTTCCCTGAGAGCCTCAGCCGTAGGGCTGGGTGCCTGCAGGAGAGCCACTGACACAGCCAGGTGCAAGCAGCCCTCTGCCAGCAGCACTGGCTGTGCTGTCTCTGCTGTGCTGTATGGAAGTGACAGTCCCTGCTCCCACCACCCTCAAAACAGTGATGTGGGGTCCAAGCAGTGGCTTCTCCCTGTGGGACTAAGGGTACCATGGGCTAGGCACCATGCACCTGGAATGCATGGAAGACTCAGCAGAAGGGAAAGGAGGGAAGAGTGAAAGAACACAGAAGATTTACTGAAAAGTGCAATCCAGTTATGGTGCCACCATTGTCTCAAACTTCTACACCCTTTCACTTGCCTGTGTTGTTGGAATAAGGTGGGATGGCAAAGGGGGCCCGGCCTGGGCACTCATGGGCTGGATGGGAAATGTTTGTATACCCAGTTGGCTACTGCTCAGCTGCTGCTCAGATTCCGAGAAGCTGTGAGCCTGGCAGGAGGGCATGACACCTCTGGCACAGTCTGCCATCAGAACAAGAGTGCCCATGGCACTTTTAACCTCTAACCAGCCTCCTGGCCAGGCTCCAAGGACTTCTGCAATCCCCCACCTCTCCCACTAGCCAGAATTCGGTTCTCCCAAATTACTCCTGCCCTTTTCCGTGAACAACCCTCTGTCAACCTGTGGGGCAGCTCTCCTGAGGAATGTGAACAGAGCCAGCTTTCATACGTGTGCTGTTAAACATTAGCTGCATCCCTCTCGGCAGGCAGCCACTTTCCACCTTCTGTGCTGCGCTCTTTGCCATGCGTGCCGGCCTGCCTGCGGTACGAAGCACTCCCTCCTCATCCTCCTCAAATGGGCAAGCAAAATGGCTTGATATCCAGATGAATGTTTTGAACTTTTGGTTAACTTGCAGCCTTTCACTACACAGCAGAGCTTTGGAAAGTGATGAAGGAGACAGAAGTGTTGAAAAATACAGAGAGAGAATAAAAGGGTAGGCTGGGGTGATCAAATTCCAGCCAAAAAAATCTCCAAAGCAGCAAACCAGAGATGGATAAAGAATTGCCAGTGAGTCAGGGGGAAGGAATGGCAGCATTGTCTCATATTCAAGCAGAGAATCTGTAATGGAAGAAGATGAAGTGCCAGGGAACTAATATCCCTCTGCAGTGATTGTTTGATCCTTCCCTTCCCCTCCAAAAAGCAAGTTGCTGCTGGCTAGCTAACAAGTTAAAAAATCCAGTCCAAAACCTAATCTAGTCTCTTGTGCCAATAAGCGCATCTGTCAGTGTGTCAGTGTTGATCCTCCTTCAGTACATGCCACATGCTCATGTCTTTACACAGGATGGGCTGGAAGGACCATTAACTAGATTAGAAATTCTAAGGCACAATTAAAAACCATGCTGCTGCTTTGCTTTAATCTTCTCTCCTCTAGCTTCCAGGCTTGTTTTTTTCCCTGGGCTGACACAGTCCTAAGTTGTTTGGTGGTGGTAGGGTAGCATTACACAACCCGGGCTGGTTTCTGAAGTGTGTAATATTGTGCGTTACCTCGGCAGCAACACGAGGCTCTCAGAAAAAAAGAGTAACCCCACCAACTGGCAAAACAATAGCTGCATTTACTGCCTGAGGAGGGGAAGATTTGGGCCGTGCAACCAAGGAGTGAAATGTGCAGTTTGCTCTCCAGAGCTGCCCAAGAAAAATCAGTACAAGGAAAGGAAACGTCTGGTAGGTTTGTTCAAAATGCAACTGTAGGTCTGTAGATGATGCATACGCCTACAAGAGGGGTCCTGCTTTTGTTCTCCCTGCACAGCCTGGCAGAAATGTGGACTTTCCCTATCCCACCTGGAGCAAGGGATGCTCGGGCAATTCCCGCCCCGCGGCTGCGAGGCACCGAGCAGCTCTCGACGCCTGGCTGGTGCCTGTGCCCCAAGGGCAAGGAGAGCCCCGGAGAAGCAGCACCATTTGGAGCATTCCTGACCTCCTAGGCAACATCTGATAACACGGGGTGGATTGCAGCGTCTTTTCTCAAACAGGGAATTGCTCCTTAATTGTTACTGCATTGTACAAAGGCAGTGGGAATTTTACAGAGGACATAACATATTCTAAAATTATGGTTTTTTATTCCTTAGCTAAGTGTTTTCCTCATGCAGAACGGCATTTATTACTATTATTAATGGCATCACTAGTTCTTGTGCTAGTTCAGAGTCTTTATAGTTACTGTCATTATACAATTTTAAAGGTACAGATGGAACCCTGGCTTACCTGCATTGAAAACACTAGAGTTCAGGAATTAGATTTTTCACAGGTTTGGTGCTCAGGATATTTTTGCATTCTGTCCTGTGCTTATTGTGATGAAAAGCTTTCATCACCACAGCCTATAGAATAAAGCAGGAAAACACTTCCCTGCTACAGAAAATTAGAGACATTATAATTGTCCCATTGGGATTTTAGAAAGGAATACTATAGTGTCCTAGTATTTCTATAGGACCCTATTTTCTTATCCTTTTTAAATGCTGCAAAATTTTTCCATATGGTTATGTTTAGGATGCATTATGAAGGCCTTTCATCTAACTCTGAAGCACAGGATGAAATATGGGTCATGGCTAGAATGAATCAGTAGGGCTTTGTGATCTGGTAGTCTGCTGTATCTGATATGGCAAACCCCGTGCTGCCAGGAAAGCCATCGTCCTTTTGGGAGCTAAATGGCTTGGCGGGGTTGCTTTAAAATTGCAGCTACACCTATTTGATACTTTTTTGGATGAAAGAACAAGATCTTTCACTCTCCTTACTGTGGAGTGCCAGCCAGGCTTAAAATTAATATCAACTGATGCTGAAGAGAGAAGGAAATGAAAGAAGCATTTCTTCCCCAGAAGCAGCCCTGCTTTCCTGCCTTTTCCATACGTGCACAGACGTCTGTCAGTTTTGGCACCACAAAACATTAAAATAAGAAGTTTTTTAAATACCGGGAATTCTTCTGCATCTTTAAATGTCGCCCAACAGGAATGCAGAGGCTGTAAAATGGACAAAAGAGAATTGAGCCAGTCAATGTTTCTGCAGAGAGCTTATTCCTGCCTAAGAAAACATTTGAAATATCCCGTGTGTTTTTGGAAAAGGCTGGAACAAGGTGAAAGGCACTGCCTCTTGTGCCCTGGAGCCTGGAAATTGAGAAAAAGCCCAGAGCTGAGGAACAGAGGTTGAGTTTCCTGCTGTCCCAAATTCACTCCAGCTCCCTAGCAGATTCCAGGAGTCTGGGATAGCTGATGTGAGATGCCTGTGGTCTTTTTTGCTAGAAGTACTGAGTACCTATCCTAGACACTGATTTGGAGCACAATAAACTGTGGTAAATCACGCTCTTGGCACTCAGAATACAGATGTTTGAAATGAACAGAGGCTCTCTCAAGAGATATTTTTCCCAGCCATAAAAAGGCGAAATAGCTACGTTGTAAGAGAGGAGGTTAAATCATGGAGTTTTTTGTAAACTGCTGTGAAGCTTTGGAGAGGAAGCCATTATAGGAGTACAAATTGCTCTTTATTTTTTATTTTATCTATTGCCTCATTTTCAAATAATGAAATTCTGAACGTACCTCCTTGCTAGCTGCTGAAAAATAAGAGAGTGTGGGAGGATTCTTAATGACACTAATAAACCCAGCTGAACACTTTGCCAGCAATCTTTTTTTATTGCAAAAATACCATTTTATTAATACAAATGGTCTTTGTAGGGTTGTATTTGTTGTGACACAGTTTTGTTTAGAAAAATATACAGGCCAAATTATTTTGTTCAAAATGTTCCCTTTTCTCCTGATTAGAATGGAGCACCTAATTTCAGAATTTCATTTTATAATGGCTTTTTTTTTGTTGTTTGTTTGGACAGCGTAATTTGTATGCCATCATAAAAATACAAAGAATTGAAGTGATGTGATTTTAATGAAAGTGCAATATATTAGCATGGGATAGTTTTATGTGACTGGAAACTTCAATTAGTGGGAAAAATGCCAATACACTGGTGGTCCACTCTGCAGCCTTTCTGCTCTGCTCTACTTAGGGAAGAGATGGAAAACTTGCTGGAGTGTCCAGAACAGCCTTTTTTGCTTCTTCTGTTCAATCCTTCTTGGTGTCATAACACCTTCCTTAGATAAAAGGCAGCATGTTTTCAACTGCAGGTTATTTTCTGGCTGCAGCACATAGATTTTCCCCTTCTTTTGATTGTGTAGAGATCGTGGCCATGTGTGACAGGGGATCATTCAACCAGCAGTGAATGAGGGTGTGAAAATCCATCCCTTTCGCTGCTCCCAGCCACTGGCCTTCCCCATCCCTGCCATGCTGATTTCAGGGGTGCTCTCTGTTTCAATCACCACATGCTGTTGGGTTTGGTGGGTTTGGTGGGTGCCCACAGATAATTTTCTTCCTACTATCCCCTTTGGTAAATTGCTATGCTTCTTAGGGGGTTTTGGTGATATGATGGTGCCATTTGGGTTGACTGGCCTCTTCCCATTGACTAAAGATGGTAAATTGTGATATACAGTATGTCTTGTGAAGGACAAGGAACACTCCTGCCTTATTCTGGGGAAGAGTGATGTGGAAACATCTGCCCTTGGAAGCCACCAAGAATGGAGCAGGAAAAGGAATGAGAAAAGTGGGACCTAAATTCTGCAGATGGACATGTGTTGGAGGTGGTGTGGTGCTGTGAGAGGTCAGAGCCCCAGTAGAGCCCCATGCACAATACACAGTGTACTCTCCCTGCTGAAACCACTGCTGCTCTGTGCTTTTCCAGGAAAATGGAATATGTGAGGCTCTGCAATATGTGCACTCTGTTAGGCATTGTCTAGAGTGGCTTTTCAGGGAGCAAGGGAGCTCTCTGTGCATTAGCTGGAACAACTTCTCCACCAAATGTACGCTCTGCTTCCTTGCTTCTCTGGACCACTCCCTCCCGTCTGGCTCTTAGCGCTTCCAGCCTTCAAAATGTTCAAATAACTCAGTTTATCCTCACCAGACCTCTGTGGGAGGGATGGGTAAATCCTTAGTTTGCAGTTGGGAAACTGAAAAATAATCCCTCATCCCTAATTTGCAGTGAGGCTTCAGTGTGCCAGGCAGTGCTCACCACGCTGCAGGCACATGCCTGCACACACAGGAGCAAATGGACACTTCTGGGTTGTCTCTGTACTGACACAGCTGCATTTTTATGGCTTGGTCAAGCTGTGTGGGTACTGCAGGTTCAAACATAACTTGCTTTTGATTTCCCCCACACAGCGCACACCTGGTGTGAGAGAATCTGTTTTGTGCTGCTTGTAAGAGATGTATTTGCCTGTTGGGCTTGGTCAGTGAGGAGGAGAAGGAATGAACGCTGTGTGGTGATATGGACAGCAATGTGAACCTGGACACAGCAAAGGGGAACCCACTGGCAGGGCTGGTCAGAGATGGCCAGAGACATGTATGGGAACCAGTGTTGGACACCACAGGGTGCGAAGAACCAAGGCACCACTGCCTCAGGGTGCTCCTGGGCACAGCTGCTGCATCTGGGGGGACTGGTTTGCTCTTCCTGGAATCAAACTAGAACCCCCAAAGGATGTTGCATGAAATTTGTAAACCAAAGTCTAGCCTCTTTGTCTTGTGATGCTTGCTTTAATTTTACTGTGGGCTGTCAGGAGAATAATTTGTGATTAAAACTGAAAGCTGCCCTGGAACAGCTGTCAGGCTGGGAGATGTTGGTGGGGACTCTGAGGGGTTTAGTGAACTCCAGATCTTTGGTGCATTGTTTCCCCCACACTTAGATCCATGTGCAGGATCTATTCCCAGATCTAATCAGAATTTGGAATTGCAAAGGGGTGAATGCTAGAGCTGTGATCACTGGGAGAACAAGGCAGCCCTTGTGTGTTTTGCCTTTATGCTGCTGCGAGCTGCTTGAAACCCTTTATATGAAAGGGGTGAGTCTGATTCAACGAATTTACCAAAGCTCACAGGTTTGTGGTGAAAAGTCTGTACAACAGGTCTTTGTGAGCCATGGATTTATGACATGTAAATAAGTTGGTGTGCTAATTGTGGCTGGTGTTACAGGTAGCAGGCAGTTAAAGAAAGTCTCGAAGGGTGATTTATGTGGGTTATTTCACACACATGTGTGTGAAATACGTTTATAGATCCTCTGCCTCCCTTCCCTGTGACTGCAAGGATAGGAGCAAGGAGCAGCATTCAGTGTAGGTTGGCCCACGCTTCCTCCCTGGGGTGCTGAGTTCCAGCAACCAGGAATCATTAAACCAGGGGAGGAAAAAAAAGGCTTTTTGGCTGAGCCTGAGCCCTCCCATCAGTGTTGCCCTGCAATCTCTGTGCTGAATGGAAACGGTTTCCTCTCTCCCAGCCCTAAGCTTACAGACTGGGTTTCCTGCCTTCCTGTTAGTGCCTCCACCTACCCAGACAGCTCTGACACTTCAGACTTACTGATCAGCTATTTTCTACCACAGCTCTTTTAGCAAAGGTTTTATGCGGCAGTGTAACAGCTGACTAAGCAGCGAGCCTGCGAGAGAGAAATGAATGTAGGGCTTTTTTTATTCGGAAACCTGACAAGGATCCATCTCAAACTGTGAGGCATTTCTCCATGTGAGCAGCCGGTTCAGTGGATGGGCTGATGTTCAGTTCTGCTCTTGGAGCTGGGAGGCAAGCCCTGACGGGGCCCCCCATGAGGTAGAAAGGCTGGGGGATGCTTCAAATAGAGTACCTAGAAGAGAGGAGCACAGGCAATTAGCATAGTGAAACCACGATGGGAAGATACGCTGAATGTGCGACTCAGCTTTGAAAACAGTTATCATGTGCAAAAGCAGTTAATACATGGGAGAATTACAGAGGGAGACTCTGGACCAGAAATATGAAAGTTCAAACTGATTTTCATAACAGACAACCTGTCATTTCAGAAGGCTGCAGAATAGGGCATTTTGGGGGCACCACAGCCGAGCTGGAGCCAGCCAGCCAGCTCTGAACTGAATTTTATGTGTATGTGTATATATATATAATAGGTATATACATAATATATATATTCCCTCATCCGTGCTGAATTCCTTCCATAGTCAGTGTAGTGTAACCATTAAGAGCACATTTCCATGATGCTTTCAGTTTTCATGCTCGCTTTTGTAAATTACTTCAAATATATCTTTAGAAACGAACTAACTCTGTCTTCAGTTAGTGATGGATGTATCTTAAAACATTCAAAGCACTCAAAAAGTTCTGATATCTTTGGTCTGATCCTCAGCCAAACTATATCTAGGCTTGTTGGAGGCCCTGTTTTATTCAGACACCGTTGGCAAAAACATCTGTAGACTTCCATTTAAACACTGTTGATCTACTGTCATCTATCCTAAATGGGTCTTTAATTTTACTACACCAGGCAGCTGGTAAGAAAAAAAAACCCAAAAAACCGGGGCATAATGTTTTGCAAATTTTAGGAACTGAGAAAATTTATGTTACTGTTATGGCACCCGGTTACCACTGTGAGGTGGTGTTATTAAGTGCCCTGTCACCCACTGGGTGGTGTTTGAGGGCAGAGGGGTAAGGATACCAGCAGGACATTAACACTTGCCCACTGATGAGACACACTCCTGGACAGGGCTGCTAATTCTGGGAAGGCATGTTCCTACCTTCTGCCTGGAAAAATGTGAGAAAGAATAGACGATTAGACAATTATTAACAAGGAAAACCAGCAAAACCACTAAATGAGTTCATAGGGACTTGAGAAGGAAAATGAAGAACATAGATGCTGGGGAAGTATTGGTAGTGAGAGGAGATGATGTGGATGGACTTTTTGGGGGGATAAAATCTGGTTCAATGGTGAGATGGAACAAGATTAGAAAGAAAGTCCAGGCCTGACCTGTGTGCCTGAAGATGACAGGACCTGGAGGGAAAGGTGACTACATTCGAGGCTGCTTTTTCCTTGTGCTTTGTCTTTTAAGAACAGCAGTGGCACATTTTTATTTGTATCTGCTCCTGTCTCCATGCTTGCCAATACCTCCTCGAACAGCTTATTTGCACAGCAAAAAGGATGAAATATCCATTGATATTGGGAATACACACTATTCCTCTCATTCAGAAGGAACCACAGGGGTGCCTGTGAAAAGTATTGGGAAGGCAAATCTGCAAAATTGAAATTTTATTCTTTATACTCACTGTAACACACGTGGTTGGAGGAAGGTTTGCCCTCAGACTGTGGGGAACTGACAAGGATGCTCAGTACCAGAATTTCTACTGAGTGGGTCAATAAGCCCACTGATGTGGTGGTGCCTTTCATGGCATGCCTAGAAACTGCTGCTGAATGCAATGCAGCCTTGACACCTCAGTGAATCGATTTCTCTGAATGCCATGCCAAGCAGATGAGAAGCCTTTGTCAGCCAGTTTGGGTCAAGTCCGTCATCTGATCCTTGACCTACAGCTTGTGGGAGTGGAGTACAAAGGATGAAGTCATCAGAAAAGTGCAAAGGTTTTATGTCCTTCGAGAGGAGAGTTAGATGTGCAAGAGGAACAACATTTTCAAAATAAATCAATAAATCAAAGATGCCAGCCTATGCTGGTTTCTGTGTTTCTGTGCTGATTCTGGTGCCCATGAAGAAGCACAGCAGAGCAGAGGTTGCCTGGGTGTCTGAGAGAGACTTTCACACCGCAGGTTTGAAATGAACTGTCACCAGTGGAGCATCGGAGGAGAATTAACATTCAGTGCTGCATGCCTTTGCTCCCCTGACCCACAAGACTAAAGTCTGCCGAGTGAGAAGGATTTTTCAAAGTGGTGTGGCAGGCTAGCAGATAAAAAAGAGTGGGTTTGTGGTGTTACAGCTATTCCTTGTATGTAAATATCTCTTTTTACTCTGTTCAGACTCCATTTCCCCCAGGCTTTCCTCTGATTTCTTTATCTCATCAGAAGTGCGTCAAACTCATCTGTACGTTCAAGAGGGAGGTCTCAACTACTGCATCTAGGTAAGATGCCTTCAGTCAAATGTCACAGCATGCCCACTCCAATAAGGGGCATGACTGTTTCCACAAGCATGAGAAGGTCCCAGATCCTAATGCCAGCACTGCTGGCAAGCTTGGTGGCTTTTTGGCTTTTCTCTCTCTGTGTCTCCACGTCAATCCCAGGATTTGTGAGACGTTGGAGAGGCTGGATGTTCTTGTCTCTGTGGTTTGGACAAGAGAAGGAATAGGACTCGTCTGGCTCCGAAACTCAGGATATTAGTTACATGTTGGTAGGTTCTCCAGCAGGGCAGACTGACCACTGCATGTACCAAAACAACCTGGGTTGCTTTTTCTGGCATGACATTTCAGCTCCATGCTTTAACATGTTTGCCTGGAAAGTGAGACAGGGGCAGCATTTTCAAAAGTGAGGACTCAGAGGTATGCAGGGACCGTTAGCGGAAGAGTTTGCCTGAAGAGCTGGAAAATTAAATAAGGAGAGTCTAAGAAGGGTGATTTAGGAGTGTAAGGGGCAGCGAGATGCCAAGGCTATGGATAGATAAATGGAATATCAATTTGGAGTAAATTGCAGTGTAACAGCTCTGTGCACACAAGTACTATGGGATTTTAGAAGCCAGGCAAGTTTAACCCTTATATCCCAGGTCTGGATGCATTACTGTTGTTGCTGGACTGCCTAGTTCTCATACATTGCAGGACATTTCTGGCTTTTTAGAGATGAGGCAGATCTTGCCACGGCTTGATCCATTTATGGCTCCTGGGTCCTTGTGTGGGAACAGAAGAAATAAAGTGAGGAGCTGAGAAGAGTCTGGAGAATGAAAGCCCAGAGAAGTGAGAGAGCAGGAGGTGGGATGCATCCATGGGCCTCTGTGGTGGTGCAGAGCAGTTCAGGGAAGTGGGAGAGAAGCCACAAGACTGGGGTAAGATGATATTGTCAAACTGATGAGATCATGTCCAGGCCAGGAGTAGAAAAGCCATGCTTGAGTCAGGCCCCTGTCCCAGCACTGGTGGACTGTTCAAGCCCCAGCTGCTTTCTGGAGGTAGCTTTGGCCAGTGTCACACCAGCAGAGGTGTGGTGGGGTGTCCCCATGGCCTGCCTGTGCCAGCTCTCCATGGGTCACAGTCCTTGTATGTTGGGGCCACAGCTTGCTCTGCCCGTGGGGATGCTTGCTAGATTTCAGAATCATAGAATAGTTTTGGTTGAAAAGGACTTTCAAAGGTCATCTAGTTCAAGCCCCTGATGAGCAGGCCACCCTCATTGTAAAAAAAAGAAAAAAAAAAAAAAAAAAGCTGGTCTGGGACTACGTCCCCCACAGACTCCAGAAGCCTGGAGGTTCACTACCTCTCCAGTCATGCCCTGTGGCCCCACTTTCCTCCGGGTAAGATTGCTCGAGGCATTGGTTGGGGAGGCAGGCTTCTCAATTTAATTTGAAGTTTCAGTTTTTATCAGGAGCACTGCAGGAGCAGGGAGTTGTAGTGGAGTGAGCTGTTGCTGTTTCTTGCTGTTAATGCCAGTGACATTGTAATTTTCGTGGCTCTAAAGATGCCTGGAGCAGAGGGTGGGCCCACTTTGAATTAGCAGCAGTATTTTTTTTTCATATTCAAGAGAACAAATGATCTTTCCAGCAAGCAACCTTCACTTCTGTTGCCATGATCTGCCCTTTTCCCAAGAAAGTGCTCACTTCAGAAAGACTCTGCAGCCCTGCAGCATGTGAAGGGCTACTCATAAAACAGACACACACACATGCAAACAAAAAAAACCCAACAACACGAAAAACCCCAAACAAACAACAACAACAAAACAAAAAAACCCCTAAACCAAAAAAAGTAAAACCACACAAAAAAAACTCCACTCTGAAATAAAAAGCAGCTGCTGGAAGTCAGAGCTAGACTAATGTGGGGATGAAAGCATTTATGTAGAGCAGAGGTGGGGAATATTGGCTCAGTGGAGTGGGTGGAAGTGTCCTCATGAATGAGCAGCACGAAGCAGGGCTGCCTCAAATAACAAAGAGGAAAGGAGGGCGTTAGGATTTGATAGTACAGACTTTGGAAAAAATGAGAAGCTGAGGAGAGAAGGAAATCATGGCTAATTTAAAACTGCCTTGGAGAAGCAGGTGGGAGGAAGACCTTGAACATTTGTTACACTGGGACTTGAAAGTAAGGAAATGGTAAAACAAGAGTTGGAAGGCAGAACAAGGGAGGGCTCGTCTCCTGATTGCTCTTTAAAATTAACAATACTGACTCTCAAAGAGAACATGAGGGATTTTCTGAGAAAATACAGAGCTCCTGGAGTAAACTGTCCTAAGGGAAGGGCCGAGGAAAGAGAATGAAGCCAGTGGCTTCCAGAAAAATGATGATGATTTGATGAGTCAGAGACACTTTCAGTTGCACTGAAATATTTACTCTTTGTCTGCATGTATCCACATCAAGAAACGAGGGCAACCCTTCTGTGACAGGTTCGAATTATGCTATCAGGAGGTGTGCTAAGGGGATAAATAACAGCACCCAGAGGAGCTTTATCAGCTCTTCCTGTTGTTACTTGCTTTGGACCAAATTCTTATTGACTCAGTTGGGTGCGTACCCGGTGACCAGGAGCGGAGGCTGGACACCTCTTCCCAGTGTGCCTGCATTTCCCATTTTTGCATGCTTATCTTGACAGAGGTGACAACTCCTTTAAACAAGGCACACATGACAGTGGCACTGTGCCCTTCTTGAAAAGTTGCCCAGGTCTGCATCCCACATTTTATACAAAGGGAGCAAGGGCCATCCAGAAAAAATAGGGACAAGCAGCCAATACAATCAGTTTCAATATATCATCCTTCTTTTTTAAAAAAAAAAAAAAAAAAAAGGCTGAACATCTCTCCAAAATAATCAGAGCTGTTAAATAACACTTATTCTGTGTAGAGGAAGTACAGTACTATGGGACTACTGGCCCATGCCAAGGAAAACACTTGGACTTGCTATAACAATGGACCAAACTGAAGGAAATGGGAGGCTGTGGTGCTTATGGGCTGTTCTGGAGGGAGCTGGGGGGAGCAGGTCCTGGTGGCAGAGCCGAGGGAGGAGAGGCACACGGTGATCGTTACATGCCATGCATCCGGAGCACTCCTTGGCTCGCTCTCCCTCAGACAGTGTCTCCCAGCAGCCAAGCCCAAATCAGGTCATGAAAACAGAGTACTGTCACCATGCAGCAGCTTTGTGGTGATCAATCAAATCACACTGATTTCACTGAGGGAAGAATTTAGGTTTTATTTGCAAGTGTAAATACATATATTTTTTTTCCCCTTTCCCCTCTGCTATACCAAATACTTACCTGCTCATATTTGACAAATAGTCAATATTTCTGAAACACTGTTCAGGATCCCTGCACCAGCACTGAGTAAAGATGTAGCAATATACATGCAGAGGTTTTAAAGCCTGGAGTACAAGGATGAACTGAAGAAATCCTTTAAGGACTGGATCAGATCAACTCCATATTCTGCCTCCACCTACTCCATGCAACATTAATAACCTTGTTTCAAACCAGACTGTCTCTGTCCCACTTAGCCACATCCCATTCTCACAGGCATGTAGATTTTCAGGCATCTATCCTCAGGTGCCTGCTCCACAATGGTGGTATTAAGCAGCTCAGACTAGATGCCGACGTGGCCCAGGGTGGGGAGACAGGGAGGCAAGCTTACCACAGGCTGCTGGGTGGAGAGTGCTGGTCGTGTAGGGCCAGATTATATTGGCTGCTGCAGCAGCCCAGCACTGTGGCACTCATGCAGAGAGCCATCACAAATACATCATGCTGCATGCAGAGAGCCATCACATGACAAATACGCCACTTGCATGCATAGGTATCAGATTAAAAATGTGCAGTGTTTGGCCTGAGCAATTATGTATTAGCTGTGCTTGCCTGGTGATCGGAGGGAAGGGCCTCAACTGTGTCAGAGATTTTATATGTGAAAAGAGATTTAATGAAGCTCTCTAAGCTCACAGTCATTTTCTTGTGCTTTTCATGGAGCAGGAGGTGAAAATGTAGATTTGATTAGTGTTACTGGATCTGTTCTAATCAAAGACATCTTCACTTTGTCTTCCCATCCTGACACAAGGAGACATTTTAGCTCTTGTGGGTTTTTTTCCTGCCTCTGCACATGAAACATATCTTTCCCTCCTATAGGTCTCCCCGTAAAGGTATTTATCCTTGATCTTCAGGTGCCCTCAGTCATCCCCAGTGTCCAGCACTGTTAGACAGCTGTTCCTGTCTAGGGCTGTGTGTGGGGCAACCCCACTCCCCCACAGCCAGCCCCATGTGCAGTTTGGGGCAGCTTCAGCAGGGCTCCCTTCTGGGCTCCCTTCTGGGCTCCCTCATCCCAGCAGCCGCTCTCCTGGACTGCATGAGACCCCACATGATGGCTTTCATGCAAGCAGGACATGTCATGGTGCTTAGCTGGAAAGGGGAACACTCATAGGAACAGATATAGGAATGAGGTGGTGTCTCCCTCAGATTGCCCTGCTTGCAGTGAGTGGTGCAAGGACATGGCACTGGAAGGATCAGCATCATGCCAGGGCAGCGCTTCTCCTATCCCAGACATGCTGCACAGGGCAAGTCCCTGATGCTCTGGAGGCAGGAACAGGAAGGGAGGAATGGCTGAAACAGGAATTGCTGACAGCCTTATTTTGGTCAGCATCCCACTGAAGTCAATGGGATGTTGCTCCAGGAAAAACTGGATAAGGATCTGGGGTTTGGCAGTGGCAGAGGTTCTGTCTTCTCGCCATTTATTCTCTGAGTGGAGCCCTAACCCGCTGTTTGTGACTTCATGATCATTTCCAGAGCTGTGCTAATGATGTCATACCCAGGGGATTCTGGCTTCAGGTGGGAAATTAACAGCAGGAGCAGATGAACTCTTTAATAAACAAAGTTCCTGTTTTCATGCAAATGTCTTTGGAAATAAGGAATGAGGGGAGTGAGAAATATAGAAATTTATGGTATAGAAGTGACACTGTTTGGAAACAGACTTTTTATGAGTTTTCCAAGAGGCGCCAGCTGCTCTTTAATGTTTTCATTTAAGAGTTTTATGTATGAAAGCTCTAGCTTGTGTAAACAGCAACGCTGAGAATGTTGCAGGGATTGTTGTTAATGGTGAACCTCACAGGCTGGGGATTTGGCTTGGAAAAGACTGTGAGTGTTGATGATTTTTCGGAGCAGAGGTTTTTAACATGGCTGGATGATGCCTCTGATGTCCCTGTTGTTTTCTGGGCTCTCCTGCCCATGCTCCTCACTCTCATGACCACCCCCAATGTCCCTCCTTTCTCCCACCTGGGAGATGGTGGCACAAGCACATGGGAAGCCCTTCAGGCAGGGCAGCACCTTCCCTGCTGTGCGGCAGCTTGTCATCCTCTGGGAGCAAGCCTCACGTTAGGAGGTGGCCAGGTTTCCACACTGCTCCTTCCTGAGCTCTGGAGGCAGAGCAGGGTCCTGCTGCAGCAGCATGGCAGCAACGCAGCCAGCCATCCATTGTCCTCTCAGTCCTGTGCTCTGCTCCTCCCTGCCCTCACCAACAGCCATTGCTGCTCCACATCAATTAATCTGCTATTTTGGTGAGCGCCTATTGTGCACTCCAATTAATATAATTGCTTTTTTTTGCTGGAGAGAGTGCTGGTGCCCATGCCACAAACAGCTTTGTGAATGTTTTTCTGGTGGGTTCCCTTTGTTTGGCATTTAACCCTCCAGGGGTGAAATGTGTGGCACCAGATTAAAAAAAAAAAAAAAAAAAAATTAAGTCCCTTCAGCAAGGCCAGCAGACACAAAACAGGCAGCTGCACACCCAGCACTTCCCAGGGAGGACCTGGGAGATGATCCATGGTGCTTGCTGCTCTCCATCTTGCTCTCAATGTTTTTGTGCAGCAGCTTTCTGTTTGCTCATCTACAAGAATACTCTGAATCTTGCCTGCCTGTTTTTGAAAAGGTGACTGCTGATGACAGCTAAGATAACAAGAGAGTGGGTTTTTGGGGTTTTTTTTGCCTTCATGAGAACACCTCCGGTTCTATTAATAAAATCCTGAATCTGACTCGTCCTTCTGAGAACTCCCGGCCTCTCTTCACCCATTCAAATCTGTATTTTTAAGCTGCTGTAGGTGGATTGTCGACAATGGTTGTTATGCAAACTCCGAGTGCTGGCTTCAGGAGCTTCTTAAAAATATGCAATGAGTAATCTTTATGTTTCTGACAGGTCTACGAGGAGGGAGGGTGTGCAGTTTTGCTGAAGATAGGTTGACAAAATAAGTGTCAATTCATGACAAACTGACTGCCAAAAATACTCACATCAAACACTGAAAACAATTAGTGAACAGTATGACAGAACATCTCTGAGGCTGGGGAGTGCAGTGAGGACAGAACCCCTCGCTAGTAAATGGATATTTTCATTTTTTTTTTTAAATTTGGGTCAGGAGAAATGATCAGGTCGTTTGTTCTCCAGCATTACTTGTAGGTTTGGTGGTTTGTTTCTTTTTTGTCTCATAGGCAGTGGCTATACTTGAAAGATAAGATAGGTGTATTTATTTTTTGAGCTTGTTGTGTGAAGTGAGCACTGATCACATGAGACCTGGCTAATACAACAGGATCCCAGAGGTGTGATATGGACATAAAAACTTGAGGAACTGTGTCAGTAGCAACCTGGACTGTAGAGGCTTCTGAATTTGAAGCTGAAGCAGCATCCTGTGCTCCAGTGGGCTGATTCATTTCATACTTCTGAAAAAATTTATCTGAAGAGAAATTTTCCTGAATAGCGAATCGGCTGTTGATAGCTCTTTTTGTACATGGTCTACGTCAGAAATATAACGTGCAAGCCTTCAGATGCCAAGCTGTGCAAAACAGGGACAGAAGGACTTCTTGGGGCAGGGGACTCACAGCAAGATGGGGTCCCTCCCCAGATAGCAGTGCACTTGGGAAAGTCGCCATGTGGTGCAGTTTGCCATTGGCTTGGCCCAAAGTCATCACATCCTGTGCTGGCTGGAATTGGGAAGTTTGGCTTTGCAGTAGCTGTTTCCTGACTGTGATGAGTGGCTTCTACGACCAGCAGAGCATGCCAGCAGCAGATGGGGAAGAGCAGCCAGCACAGCCCATTGTGGTGGCCCTTGGGGTGGGGCTGCTGCTGCCTCTGACACACAGTGTAAGTCACCTAGGAATTTGTAACAGCATCAGCCAGTGCTGCAGGCTCATCTCAGTTGACTTTTCAAGGTGCTAAGCTTCTCTTTATGATACCTCACAGAACTCTCACCCTCCCAGTGCTCCCCAAAGAGGACTTGCATTTGGCAGAGGTTTTGAAGTGCCTGTACTGTACCTGCACGGATGTGACCCTGGGGTCAGGAGCCTCTGAAGGGCACAGTGCCAGGTGCCCTGCATGACCTTACACTGCTGTTCTCTGTAAACCACCCTGTGTTGCTCTCAGCCTGCACACCCAAGCACCCATGGCAACCCATACCTTTGCATTTTGCTGGTAGGCACAAGGAAGCAGAACCCAGGACTCCACTGGCTGGAAAGCCCCTTCTCTAGGCACAAGCACTGCTTTTTACTACACCATAGCTCACAGATCTTCAGGAGTCGACCAGCTCTGTGATTCCATGTTTTCTAGTGCTGAGATCCCACTGCTTCTGCCAGACTGCTAGTTCCATCTCTCCTTTTGCAAGTGAGTCAACAGCCATCTGTGCATGCTAGAAATCAAATAACTTTTGCTTTAAGAGGTTTTTTTTGTCACTTATAATGAATCCCTCTGCATCACCCTGTGTGGGACCTAGTGATGTCCAAGATGCAATCAGGAGGAAAGAGTATGATCTGAAGCCACCCACACCAGCCTGGTATCACCTTTCCATCTCAGCTGCACTTCAGCAAGCCAGCTGAAATGAGGCAGTTTTCTCTGTGCTTGGTGCCAAACACTTTTCTCACTGAACCAGAGGGAAGTTTTGTTTTTCCCTAAATAGGAATGATTTGGCCTTTGGTGGTGCTCAACTGGAAAGAATCCAGCAGTTTTCTGATCTTGTCAGAGTGGCTGAGATGGTCATAAATCAGAAAGGCTGATCCAGAAATATTTTCCCTGGGCTTGATTCTCAATCCCACCATGCTGGTATAATGAAAAGAAAAATTGGGCCCACCACTGGTTTAATTTTACAGATAACCGCTCTCTTTCCAGGCAATCTTTGTGATTAATTTTTCTCACAGTCTGTCTGGGGCTTTTTTGGGTTTGTTTCATAGGGCTGTTGAGTTTTTTTTACCCTCCTCTTCCCTTCCATATGGGGAAGAATAAAGTGAAGAAACAACATTTTCAGAGAAGAAAGACTTGGAAAGAGTTGCTGTTTTCTGGGAGTCTGCTACAGCTGTTAATTTGTGGAAAACCTCAGTGGAAAGTAAGCAATATGGCAGCATTGCATTACACAAGAATTCAGCAATGGCCTCATTCCAAACCATGGCTGATTTAGGTTCTTGGCTAGCACAGCCAAAGCTTCATGTAGTGTCATGCTTTTTTTAATAGATAATGTTGATGCAGCTGTGGAAAGCTCTGATGTTCTTTTTTATTTTAACGTGGAATTGTCGTCATTCAATCAAGCTTAAGCATTGTGGAGCTGTGTTGTTGTTTGTCTTTGCTTGTTAGATGTTGGTGTGTGAGCCTGAGATGTTGTTTGGGAACAAAGAAAAGGCTCCCTCCCTTCCTCCTTGTCTCCTTGACAGAAATGCACACAGACCCAAACTCTCATCCAAAAAAGCTGAAATGCTGAGAAAATTTGGAACTGGACTTAGAGACTGTGGGCTGGGACCCTTCTGCCTCTCCAGAGCACGCACACTCTTTTCTTCCTGTAGGCTTTGCTCCTCTCCAGCATTTGTCATGCATAGTTGGTGGCATATCAAAATTCTGAGTACTGTACTGAGTGCAGTAACCTTTTTTTCTTGGATGGACATTTTGTTTGTGGAGAATACAGCATGGTGCTCAGTTGTCTGGGCAGAAATGAACACTGAGGAAAATCTCAGCTATGTGATGTCTATTAGATCAGAGATTAATTTTCCAGTAGAAATGTCCAGTTATTCAAACCTCTCCAGTAGCCGAAAGAGCTTTTGACAATCTATTTTTCTGAAAAACCCTACAATTCATTTGGCATGGATTAGAAGACCTATTAGAGATTAGAAAAAGGGAAAAAGATTTCTAATTAATGTCAGCCTAGCTGTTAACTTAGGGAATATCAGTGAGTGGTAGCACAAAACAGATATTTCTGTGGTCACAGTTCATATGTATATTGCTACCTGGACCGTCTGCATAAAGCATGGCATGAGTTCCCCCTTGCCACGTAAGGTGTTAGTGTGCATCCGACCAGTTGCTGCTTCTTGGCTCTGCTTGCTTTTCCAAGGCAGGCTTTTATGAATGGGCAAGTTCCATTTTTTTCCCCACTGCTACCTTGTCACATGGAGACTGATGCACTCACCTCCTTATCTCTGGGCCATATGACTTGCTTTGATTGCATCTTCCTCGCCAATTTGGCTATGTAACTTGTTTCTTTCCCTCAGGGTGAATTAGGGCAGAATCCTTCAATCCTTAGAGTTTCCCCACAGCATCTGGAAAGAAGAGGAAAACCAGAGATGAGCCAGAAAAAGTCAGGCAAAGAAAGATGAAAGAATTTGGAGGCGGGAACTATTAACTCTTGGAATGAAGCTTCCTCCTGGCTGGCCTAAGGCAGAGCAATTTACTCTTTTCTGGAACATACACACTGGCCTAGGCCCTGCTCTTAGGAGTAAACAATTCAAAGGTGCCTGAGGGGTGCCCCATTTGTATTTTTATAAGGTATTTGGTCTCCTTTGAGGCTCAGGCTCTATCTGCATTGCCAATATTGGAGCTAACTTGAAGTGGGGTACCTTGTGGAGGTCTGTGGAGGTACCTGAGCTAGGTTGAAGATGTTTAGCTGATAGAAGTAGTTTAGCCACAGCAGTGTGTTTGTCAGACCATTATACCTGCCTGCTGTGATCCCTTACCCTGTGCCAAGCCGTGTTTAAAGCTGTCTCTAGCCCAGACTTGGGACATGGCTTGTGCTGCAATCCTGACTTCCTTGCAGCTGCCCACTGAGGCTCCAGGACCTAAATGCCACAGTCAGGGTAAAGCATGGGGTTTGGGAGCTGGAGTCCTGCCAGTGCTCTTGCAAACGTTTTGTAGGGCTGAACCCTCATTCACTGTTAAATGCTTTCCTGTTTTTCTCTGTCCACTTGAACTTACACTGCAGCCCTAACCGACTGTCGCATTTTGTTTTTAATGACAGAGCAAAGGTGCCAAAATACTTCAGTAGCTCCCCTAGGAACATCTGCAACTTCTTTAGCTAGTATTTTTACAGCTGGCTGAAACTTTATTTCATTTTTGAATGCTAATAGTTGTGAATCTGGGACCCTGAAGGAGAACAATGGCTAATTTCCCTTGCACCAGGATATAAAATGTATAAAAAGGTACTCTAGCACCTTAGAATAAATGACCAAGAATGGAGCTTAGGGGTACTTTGTCATTTGGCAGACCAAGTTTCTGAGCTCCAGACAGAACTCAGACCAGCCTTTGGGCTTAGGATGAAGTCTGTGTTTGGAGCCACCAGTATCAAAACCTACAGACGCCTTAAGTGACAGAGCTGCTGCTGGTGCTATTGAGGTTCATGCTACTGTGTGGCAGGAGAGCCAACTGATCACTGCCTCCAGTGCAGTTTCTGTCATCTTTGATAAAAAAGGGGAGAATAAACTATCACACCCCTAACATGATACCAAGTCTGGGAACAGGAATCAGATTTGGGAATTTGAACTTCCATCTAGTAAAAATACTGCAGACCTTTAATTGCAGCTCAGATTTATTACCTGCTAGCTATGCTTAGTTGGTCTAACGATGAAAATAAGCCAAAGATGTTTAGTCATTGTATCAACCTGTCATTCATAATCTTTGTGTGGCACCTCTTCTCTCCCTCTGCTGAGCTAGAAAAGCATGAAGAGAAAAAAAAGTACCCTGCAGAGCTACCCATTTTATTTAACTACCAACAAAGAAGATTTCAACTGAGTTTTAGACTGGTATCATCTTTGACTCCTGCTGGGATGGAGACTGTACCTGACCTCACATTCAGATGCAGCACCAGGCACCACTTCTGAGTATGGCTCCCACCCACCTCTGAGAGCTGCTCCCTGTTTCTTGAGGGCAAAATGCTGGGAGCAGGCAGGTCTGCAGCCATGATTTGAGCAAATGTACCAGAGGCACTTGCAGGCTGGTGACACAGGCAGGATGCAAATCAGCACTGGGTGTATCTGCTCTTGGAGAAATCCTTGATGGTCTGCCTTCCTGGGGGGAGCCAGAGCTGCCAGAAGGAGGATGCCAGTAGTGGAGGATGGTGCGAAGTGTCACTTTCCGAAAGCGACATTGCTTCCCAGTGTAGGTGGACCCATGCCAGCATGCTCAAGCACCGATTAGATCTGACTGTGAGATTTCCCACAGCTCAGGGGAAATGCTGACGTGGAGTAGGATTCGGGGTTCCTGTTGGGGCTCATTCCCAACACAGACAGGTTGCTCTGGTGGGTTGTTATGGTGCTTCCCTGGGGACAGAAGAGACAATACCCCTCTCGCTTGCACTGGGATCACAAGCTTGTAATTTCCTCAGATCCAGCAGTGTTTCTTTCGATTTACATCCAAGTGGGAGGGGAGGTAGGCTAGGAAAAAAGACTTGATGCTTTTTGCACATTCCCATGGACCTGCCCTGTCAAACTCAGTGGCAACTTTGCTGTTAATTGCAACTCAAGCAGACACATTGTTGAGCGTGATAAAATCCAACAGAAATCTTTAAAACTCCCCAGATTACCTCCACTGCTGCAGTTAACTTTTTGTCCGTGACTTCTCTGCGAAACCAGATACATCTCATGCAATTCAAGAAGGCTCAGTGCCTTGACCTAAGTGCTAAGGTATTGCATGATCTGCCTGCCAGATACCACAGCCCCGCTGCTTCAGACAGGTAATTGGGTCACCACTTGTGAACTTTTGACACACACAGACTTATGGCCTGATAGCACGGATGCCCTCAAGCAAGTAAAGGCAATTCACCTATCACCATGAATGTAACGAGCACTGAACTGCAGTCATTTAGAATAAGGTGGCTTCAATCCTCTCCATTTCAATCCTACCTGAGGGCACAGAACTTGTCTATGTGGATCTCTTCCAGGAGATGCCCAAAGGATCTGTGGGACTGCTGTGCTGGTGTGATACCATGCAGGGACACTGGCTGGGTGCTGTGCAGACATGTGTGCAGCGCCTGCTTTGGGACCCTTCGCAGGGGTGAATGGTGTCCTTTAGCACTTTAACACCATGGCAGGAGGTGTATGTGTGTATCTGTGCCACAGCAAGCCCACAGAAACAATGTTGGACTGTGACAGGGAAGCACAGCTAAGCACTGGAACTGGCAATGCTGCTGTTCCAGGTGTGTGTGAGACAGGAGGTGTCCTAAAAATGCCTCCACTCATCTTTCATAAATGGAAAATGCAGGGTTTGGTCAGCTCATCTCCCTCTGTCCCTGCTGTATTTGTGTATTCTGCATATATTTTCCTCATAATAGATCTCAAGACACTTTCCCATCAGCTCATGCTGTTATGTCACTCTCCAGTGGGTGAACTCAGTATGACTAGGAAACACTGAAGGAAAATGAGATGCAGATGTGGTAACTGCATTAATATTCCCCTTCAATGCAGTTGCTGTTGGGGAGCTCAGGCTGTTAATTTGACTTTGCTCCTCCACAGAGCATGCATACATCAAAGTGTCAGTCTTATGTGCCTTTTGTTTCAGCCCACCTGCCCCCATGGAACAGCTTGTTCAATGTATTTGCATCCTCCCTGGTCATTCTCCATGGGTGCAGCACATCTGGCAGGGGCCACAGGGGACACTGGAACCTGAGAGGGGCTTGGATCTGTGGTTCAGTTATGTCATGTCTGAGTGGTGCTTATTTGTGTATTTTCAGAAAACCCAGAGTAAAAAAGGTTTTCCCTATAAATTAATAGTGACCTCAAAGCTTCCATGGTGGAAAAACTGCTATGTGATGCAATGCCAGCAAAATAAAAGCAACTGCAACTTCATAGAAAAAGCAGTGATATTCTGATTAATTGCTCTGTTTTCTGGAGTTTCAGTAAAAATGTCTGCTGATTATTTCTGAAACTTATGATGACTGTCTAAGTGCATAACCCCTTCTTAACATCAGTTTGGCAAACATAAAAGGAAATATATCATACAATATTCCGCTTGTAGGGCCAAGTTCTGTCATTTATCTGCTTGAAAAGCCTCTGTTGACTGCCTTGGGATTTCTCCCTGCAGAATGATGGCAGGACATGATCCAGACCCAATATAAATGTAATGTATGAACCAGTATATCTTCAGATGGAGAAAACGTGTGTGGAATTTCCCTGCACTATCATGTGCATATTTTATAGGCAACTGCATGCACAGTTATTGAAAAGAAGCACAGACGTCTGTGGTTAGACATCAATGACTATTGTGGGAGGGAAAAGACGGAAACTGGAAGGCTTAGAATTTGTGCTTTATTGGTTTACTGAGAAATACAAGGCGAGAGAAATGAAAACAGTTTAAGATAGAACTGTAAGGAGGAGAAATTGGCATTGCTGGCAACACTGATGAAATATAATGTCCTTGCCAGAAGAGTATAAATAATGGGTTTCCTGATAGAAAATGTTGATGAGGCCAGTAGGGGGGAGAGTCTGAGGAAAATGTATGCATGTGGAAACTGAGTTTTATTTTGGCAGTGACTGAAAATAACCATGAAGCCTGGAGCTTGTAAACCTGGGAATCCTGAAATTAATAATTTTCAGAGTTAACTGTTGGAGAGTGACAGCCCCATGAGGACCATTTTCTTTCCAGGTCTTGCATATCCTTGCCTATTTTAAGACCCCAGACTCACTGATGACCACATAACAGCTTGTGAACCAGTATTTAGCTGAGATAGCAGCCTTCATTTCAAAAGCAGCCATGGAGGCTGCAGAAAGTGCTGAGGGCAAGGAGCTGTTTAGGTAAGGGATCTGCTTGGGGAAGGTTTTGCATTGCACACATCTCTGCAGTACCTGACTGATGCCTTCCCTAAGTGTGTTACATATCACCACTATCTGTCTTGTGCTGTTCTGCTCTGTCCTGCTCTGTCCTTTCTCCATGGGAAGGAGGGTGTACCCTACTGTGCTCTGTTTCCATAAAGCTTCTTGCTCAAGTCTACACTGTGGAACACAGGGAAGCTCTGGAGGTCTCTTGTCCAAACTCCTGCTCGGAGCTTCACAGGGAGATCAGGTTTTTCAGGGCCTTGCTCAGGCACATTCTGCATGTCTCCAAGGATGGAGATTTCACAACTTCCCTGGGCTGTAGGCCTGCTTCATCAAGTAGGATGATCCTTCTTTATGACTTTAAGTGATTGGTGCTGATCCAGGTTTTAGGCCTGTACAACAGAGGATGCTGCTATTCATTGCCTTTGGGGTGGGTTTGGGCTGCTTGAGTAGAAGCAGATGAAGGAAGATTTTCTTGGCTTGACAGCAAACCTCAGTATCAGCCCCAAGAAACTGGATCTAAAGAGGTTTCCACAAAGGCAAGCCTCAGGCTACCTGGCAGAGAGAAAGAGGATCCTGCGGGGAATAGTTCAGAGCACCTCTGTGAAGCTTCTCTTTTGAAATGCCCTCAAGAAGTGCTGGCCTGTCTCACTGATAACAGCAGGCATGTAGGAAGATTAGTTTCCCCCTCGCTTCCTATCTGCATTTGCTGTGCATTAGCCTTTCTGCCATCAAGCCTGGAATTTGCACCCTTTTTTCTTCATCTGGACAGAAAACTGAGGAGATCTGAAAAGGCAAAGGGGAGAAAGGTGCTGCTGAAGGGCACTGATTCAACAGATTGGTTTTGTATACAAGTAGTGATAATGCCGATGATTCATCAGCCCTTCAACTCCTTATCCTGTGCACAGGTTGTGACTGTCCTTCAACTGGCTTGGGAATTTGTTGAGATAGAGCAGTATTTGCGACCAACCACTGCTTTTCATCACCTGGGAGCTGGAAAGTCTTGGTCTCATAAAAGATGTCTTGGACAAATTCCCAAACCAAACCTACTGCCTCTAAGCCTGGTGGCTTGCCTCTACAAATACAAATGTATTGGTGGTTAAGATCTCAAAACGGCCCATCAAATACATCCACACATGTTTAGGGAAAAGCAGACTGGTGATCAGTTGCCCCAAGTCCCCATACAGTCAGACCTTGGTGGGTGGCAGAGGAAAAGTGTTCTTGGTGGCTAGGATCCTAAACTCTTCCTTCATGCCAGGAGTTGTAGTCGGAACAGTCAAGCAGCAATTACATTAGAAAGGGAAAACCAAAAACATTAACAATTGTCTAGACCAAGCACAACTCCATCAATTCTACACCATGGCATGGAAAAAAAAAAAAAAAAAAGCCAGAAGCTTTCTCAGAATTTTGCTTTCATATGGAAGCACAATACTTTGCTTGAGGATTGTCTTTGGCTGAGGAGCTGTGTGGTGCAGTGATCCTGGTGGGTGTGCTGCTCAGCTGTGGTTCAGGCCTCTCCATCCTGGGCAAGCTCCTGGCTGGGAGGATGTTACAGAAGTGTTTGCTACAACTTTTTTAAATTTCATCTGTGCTTAGTTTTCCTGGCAGATAGGGCTGAACCTCCCAACTATTCATTTTGAAGGAAAAATATAAATAGTGTACAATGGCAAGATAATGCCACAGTATGTTTCATTTTGTGTGCAGCTCTTGCTTTGGTCCTTTGCTCCATTTGGGATTTGATGTAATGAAAAAAATCACTATGTAAAGCCACTTTATTGAAAAAACGATGCAAAAATGCCCAAAGCTAGCAGGATTCAGGTTACTCCTAGAACTCCACACATGCCTACAGATTGCAGGGTGGCTGGTGAGCCTCTCTCAGACTGCCAGTGCAGCAGCATTCCTCTTGGAATTGTGCTTCCCTTCTGCTGCATTTGCAGCGTAGCTTCTCAAAAGAGCAAGGCTCATGGGGTCTTGCTTAGCATATGTGTGAAAGTCTCTGACAACATTTTTCAACATTTGGCATATTTCAATCAAATTTGTCAGGAGGGTGGAGATCTCAGCAACTTTATGTTCTCTTAACAAGTTTTGTGAATATAAACAGGTAGGTAAAGAGGAGACTAGTCCTCATTGATATTCCTAGTATGGAAAAGGCTGAAGAATGAGCTCTTATTTCATTACAGCATCTGGATGGGAGACACAAAGCTCCAGGGTTTTCCCTTGTTATGGAGCTGTTTTTTTATTTCCCCACCCCAAGTCCAGGCGAAGCACTGCATAGCAAGAGGCGGAGCTGGGGCTGGTTTCCCATCTGCAGTAAAGATGAAAGTGCTGGAACCACTGTACTTTGGGCTCTGTCAAGAGACAACCTTTTCCTGGGCCCCTTTGCATCACTGTCCACGGTGGCAAAAGTCAGTGTGTGAAATGTGTGCATGTCTCCTTCTGGCTGCTGAACTTTTTTTTTTTAACAACAGAGCTCAAATGCTTACCCAGAGTCAACTGGCTCTGGCCTCCTGTCTGCAGAATCTCTTTTATGAAGTAAATGTTTATGCTTTCAGACTCCCTCTAGGCCTGTATACTCATTCAGCACATGGCTGCAGGATAAATCTGTTCTTGCAGTTAGCAAAGGAGTAAATGCATTCTCCAAAATCCTCAGCGAAACCATGAGAATTGGAGGGACACCAAACCCAAACATTCTTTTCATTTACACTGTTAGAGCTGCTGGGAAACTGGATATTTTGCAAAGGAACTGGCTTTCCCCCCCTCCCTTCAATGCTTTTTTTTTTCCTTGAAGTCTGCAGCAATGGAATGAGTGAATTATTTCCTGGGGCAGCTGCTGTGTAACATCCAATACTTTATTCTTTGAGCTCATAAAAATAAGCGCATCAAAAAAAAGAAAGTGGCAAGTTGCTCAGTGTTCCAGAGGATCGGGTGGCTCCAGAGATTTCATGTTTGTTTTCTTGGCATGTGCTAGATATGTCCATCTTTTCTCTTTCAGCTTCTGCAGGCATCACCTGCCCCTTGTTCTTCTTCAAAAATAGATGAAATAAATCTGAGACACAGGGCCTCGAGGGAGTGCCTAGGGAAGGAGCAGAATAGAAAACAGTAGGAAGAGAGAGGCTTGAATCTGTCTTCAAGGGATGGAGATGATAGATTTTAAAAAGCCTTAAATGTCTGAAGAGTTGGTGAAAACTGTCACCCATCACACCTTACTTGCATACTTACATACCTCTACAGGCAAATTTCCATCCACAAATTAAAGGAACAAGCATTATATAAATGTATGGCCTTGGCCCTCCTATGGCCCCATTCCTCTCCAAGTCATGCAGGGTGTCATGGTCCTGCAGAAATGGCCAAAGCTTAGGGCAAACCACTGGCTGCTCAAAATTGCTTTACTCATCTTACAGGATCCCTAATGCAAGCTGTTTGGAGTGGAAAATGCAACTTCTTTCCCCTGGAAACAAAGGTTAAGCAGGCACCAGCTGAGGCCTTTGTTGTGGGATCTGAAACATCCAGGCTCACCGTGAAGGAGGAATCTCTTCCTGGCTTCTCCAGGCTGGAGAGAAGGGGAAGGTGTAACCAGCCAGCTGGGTAGATCAGTTAAGATGCACAGAAAAGGAAATGGAGGGCTGTGTGAACTGTGCACATCAAAGTTAGCAAGGCATAAGCTCATAAGCTTCCTTTCATCCGAGGCACGCTTCTCCACAGGCTTCCTATCATAAATGTTATTGCCACGTGCCCATCCAAACAAATAACAGAGCAAGGCAGTGCTTTGGGCTGGAGGGTCACTTTTGAGGAGCTTACACCCAAGAGGCACCCAGCACCACTGGGGTCCCACCCTTGGTGCTGCCATGAAGTGCTGTGGACAGGAGACCCACATGCAGCACCTGCCCAGGGCAGCATCCTTCACCTCCTCCCCTCCCTCTCTGCAAGCAGCCACAGCATCAGCTGAGGCAAAGCTGTGCAACTTGTGGAAGTCCACGTTGCTATGCTGATTCACTCTCTCTGAGGATGTGGCCTGTCCTCACTGCCTTGCTAGCTGGTCTCCAGATCACTGTTATCCTAGGGATTTTGGACACTGGTGCACAGGAAGTGGCTACATGCTGCAGCTGATTGCACTTTAGAGGAACACTTGCAGGCCATATTTCTCTGTTGCTTGAAATGATGGAGTGATCTCCACTATTTCATACATTTTAATGCAAAAAAAAATCATTCCCTCCTGCTTCTTCTTAGATGTAGAAGTGGCAGAACACATGCTTGCAACATTCTTTAGGCAGTTGATGAGGGAACAAAATATACATGGATCTCTTTGATACACCCTGATATCACTGGGACCTTCTTGGGCACAGAGAAGGGTGAGTGTGAGACCCCATGAGTGTGTTGAGCAGCAGCAGGGTGTGCCACCGTGCTGTTCTCACAGAGCATGATTTGCACACCCCCCACCACCCCCAAGTCTCTCTGCTCCTCATCTTCCCATCTGTGAAATGAGACATCTCTTTGCCTCTGGAGAAGGCAAAGTGTGTCTGAGATACTTCGAGGAGCAGTGCTTTTTTCATTGTTAAGTATTTCTGTTTATGTGGTCTGTGGGGTTTAATAGTGTCAAATGGTATTTTAGTACTGTCCTAGTTTTCTGTGGAGGTTGGGAAGAATGAGAAGGACATTATTTGAAGGAAAAAAGTCTGTCTGTGACGTTTTAAGGCCATAGCTCAGAGCATGTTAGGAAAATGTACCAACAGAAACTTCCTGGCCAATGTATTCTCTTCCTTATAACAATATATGTGAAGTGTTTTGAAGAAGGAAAAATACAGACATGACTAAAGTGATGAAATCAATAAATTAGTATCATATTAACAAAAAACCACTTCATCCACAGAATGAAGGTTTAAACAAACATTAAATAGGAAAGAAAGTTGCCTGGGAGGAAACCAGTGCGGGAATTAACTGTAACCAGATGCAAAGTACCATTATCTTTCTGAACAATGTGAATTTATCTCTAGCAATAGACCAAAATGCTGCCACTTACTATAATGCTAGGACAATTGTTGGGGAGTCTGCTTTGGCAAACTATAGGCTTTTTTAATATAAAAGGATGAATTCTTACATTATGGGAGGGGTATGTAATGAGACATACATATTTTTTAAATTAAGAAAGTCCTTTCTTCTCTTCATGTGGAATTAACTAAAAAAAGACAATCATGGAAACTTTCCTCCTATGCAAAGTCCTGACAAGCCGTGTAGGGGAATCCAGAATGTCCCAGTGCTGCACCACAAGTCTGCCCCTGCTTTACTGCACGACCTTGAACAAGTCACTTACCAACACTGCTTTTTTATCTCCTCTGCAGAAGGGATAAAATGTCCTGAAGCAGATGTTAGGCAGTTTGTTAAAAGCAGGATCCAGAACTGACTACAAGAGGGAAAGTACCATGTTATTACAAGAGGGTGACCTCTTGCAGGACAGAAGCATTACAGTGACGGTCTGTGTAATGAAGAGGAGGTGAAACAATAAAAAGAGGGAGACCAAAGCCTTACCAAGGACACTGTCAATGAATTTGCATGGGCAACTGCCAACTAAGACTGTTTGGAGGATAAAGTCCACTGGTTCAGCATCCTGGTAGGTTTCCTAATCATGGTTTGAGTCTCCCTGTGCTATTGAGTTGTCCTCCACAAGTAGTCCCATAGACACTGCTATTGCTCCTGGAGCACAGCACCACTCCAGATGTGCTGGGTGGTAAGAGTCTCCTCCTAAATCAATGTTCAAAACAGGGATAATATGCCAGAGGTCTTTAGTGAATTCACTAAAAGTAATAGTTTTCAAATGCTTCCATAAAGTGGCACAGCTGGAGTTTGAGAAGGCTTTTTATGGCTTTGTGTTTTGTTTTATAAGTAAAGAGCAGGAAGGAATACACTCTATGTATGGCTGTGTTTATACGAGTGAAGAGATCTGGGTGTGTAGACTGAAATCCTGTGTGGAAGTGTGTGAAGCAAACCAAGTATGTCCTTGGAAATTAAAATAAAAATAACCCGTGACCTTTCCCTAATGAGCTGTGTGAAAGGTTGGTAGTGATGGCCAATAGACTGCACTTGTCATAACAGCATCTCATCTGCTGTTTCACAGTGGGAGTCACAGCAAGAGCTCACTAGTCCTGATTTCTCCCTCCATTTCCAGCATAGTATCCACTCTGTGCTGAGTCCTTTAACTACACTCATCCTTGCAGCTCCAAATTGCTTTATGTGATATACAAGTGCTCATGGTATACTCAAATCCATTTTCTTTCAGTGTGTAATTTGTTCCATCTGGTTTCTTTTCCCCACCCTGCATTTTTGCATGGAGGTGCACGTGCCATAATGAACTGTCTGTGCATGGAGCAGTTTATTGTGTGCTGCCAGAGGGGCTGGAGTTTTAGGAAAAATTGTGTGGTCATCCACTAGCTCCCAGTTCCTGTTAAGGGAACACTCCAAAGTCTGTCCTTGTGCATTGAATTTGGGTTAGAGATGAGTCTTTGACCCACTTTTAGATGTCAAGCAAATCACCTCCCGTGTTTCAGGCCAGTGTTAAGTGGAGGAAATCCATGCAGTCCTTATGAAGGTAATATACTGGCACAGCATCATTAATAACAGACTTTTTACCTAAACTGCCAATGTGCCAACTTGATTTTCATTTTTGGTAGCAATTTTTGCTCTCTCCTCTCCAATGTGGTAGTATTTTATAACTGTAAGAGCAGTAGTAACTGTGAGGCCTTCTGGCTTTAAAGTAAATGCTTTCCTCAGTGGGAAAATGCCCTCTGGTTCCACAAAAAGTATGCAAACCACACTGAAAACCAAAACAAACACTCATCAGATCTTCCTGCAGAAATTTGGGAACTTGGGTTCTCATGTTTGTGTGTATGTGTCTCTTTCTTTTTAAAGACTGACGAGGTTTAGTAGAGAGGAAAATGGCCAGTGTGAGGGATTTTTGCTGTTTGCTCAGCGTGCCTGTGGGAGGGTGTGAGAAGAGGAAGGAAGAGTCTCCAGGCACAAGGACAGAGCCTGACCTCACCCCGCACTGCTGGAGGTGGATGGGTTGCTTGTGGTGGGAGCAGAGCAGAGTGGCCACGCTGGCACCACCAGTGACAGCAGCAGGTTTGCTGGCAGTGGTGGCAAGCAATGTGGCTTTAAACAACTGAGCAAGGAATTCTGTCAGAGCAAAGGCAGTTCTTTTGCTACAAAAAGGGCTGTGGTCCATCCTTCTGCCTCTTTGTTTTCTTCTGAGTGCTTATTAAATATATTTGCACTGGTGGCACCTAAATATGTCCAGTTCAGAAGGCAGTGTCATCATTTGTCAGAGGAGCCAGAGGCACCATGCTGCCTCATGCAAACTCTACATTCACCCTTAGGCTCTGGCACTTCCCTAGCTCCCTCTGATCTCCAAATCCAGTGTGTCTTGCTCCTCCTGAGGTCCTGGAGCTGGTGAGGAAGGACCTGTGCCCAGAGGGCCTGGCTAGTGCTGGCTCCTGGTGGTGTCCTTGGATGCTCAAGGCTGCCTGTCTCTGCTGGTTGAGACCATAGTATGCCATGGCAAACACAAGAATTTATCTAATAAAGCAGAGTTTATTGGAGAATCAGTATGAATCCATACAGCAAATGTAGCTTGCCCTAAGTTGTTTGAATCCCAGCCTTTGATGTGGGATGCTCCGTAGTCCCCTCAGAAAAGTTTCAGGACTTGGATTTTCAGCCTGGTGTCCACAGTATTATCCCTTGTGCCACCAAGACCCATCTCCTCTGTGGATGTGCTTTTGGAGTTCCCTCCATGAACTAGCTGTGTTTGACCAACATGGCCCAGTTGTTCCTACTCATCCAAATCATAGGATTTCAGTGTTTGAGCAGTGGCTGTGTCTAGACAGTCAATTACTCTCTGCTCTCACGTCTCTTAAGAAACTTCAATGCAAATGTCTTCTTTGACCTTGCATGTATAATTATTTGTCTTCCCTATAAATAATGGATTTCTTTGTTGCTTGTTGGTGCCAATTCATTAATATTTTGTTACCTTCTTGAGTTTCAAACACAGTGTCTTCCCAATCTACTCCAGGCACCAAAGCCTGGTCCTTTGCATGGTTCCTAGCCCTTCCCTCAGGTGCTACTTCCAAGTTTTCCAGAATCCCATTCACTTTAACTGTAGATCCTCCACTGATGTGTACTATGACATCATCCTAGCTTAGCTTTTGTTCGTGAAGAATGGGATGATTGTTTCCTTCTGCTTGTATATTCAGACTCAGAGAATTTCCTCTGCATTTTCATCATCTCCATATCAAACCCAGGAATCTCAGTTTCACCCACTGAGGGAGAAGGAAAAACATGGGGTAAAGTGGGACCAAACCTTGGGGAAGTGCACTTTATAAAACACAGAGTAATTTCCCAAGGCATTTAGGAGCAAAGCCCCATGGAGGGCAAACCCAAAATGAATCTGATGAGCATGTGGAAAGTAAATTCCTAGAAGGGTTGCAATGACACTGGCCCTGCTTCCCAGGTGATAGCTGGCGGTCACGGTTCTTCAATTTTCCCTTTTGAAAAGCAAGCCATGTCAGGTTATCCCTGCGTGTCTCGGGCAACCCCTGGCAGCACACGTGTGCTTCTGGGGCAGAGCAGCACCACGTGAAGCTTGGCCCGGCAGAGTTCCAGCTTTGCCTAAAGCCCCCTCGGGCACTCCTCTAATTGAGATGCTTAGTACGGGTAATTAGTAAGGGCGCTAATTGTCCGTTTTTAAGATCTCATCTTTCGCACAATGCAAATTGGCTGGTAGAGAGGAGAAGAGGCACAGGAACTGTCAGTACCTCTCTGCAGACAGCTCACTGCACTTAAGGAAATAGTCTTTGAGAAGTGCAGTGAGTTTACTGTAATCTGCCCAAAGGCTCTGTTGCTAAGTCAGCGCCTTGTGAAAATGATAGCAGACCACCCTTTTCTCAGGCACGATAGGAATTCACAGCGTGCTCGTCGAGAGGGACTACAAACCTGACAAGGGCTATACCTCTCAGTGGGATCAAAAGGGCACGGAAAAGGGGATCAGGGAGGGTAAGTGAGGCACTGCGCTCTCAGATCCCTTGGGAAGATCTCTGGGAAGGTGCACCAAGACTGTTCTGTTACGATGCAACTCACTCAAGCAGAGCAAGACGTCCTAGCCCCACACTTGCTTTGAGTTCACTGCTTCATTCCCCCTTCCTGCATTTGGAAGAGAAAGGTGACTGCTTGGTAAGTGGCAATAAAGGCACCCGAATGCTCAGGTTGCCTTTCCAGGTTGAGGGACCCAGGTATAATGTGTGCCGACAGCCAGCCTGTGTGCCCAGCTGATAACATTTGGGATGGCCCAGGCTCCTCATCCCCTCTGCCCCGGGTGCCTCATCCTTAGCAGTGAGCAATCCATCCCTGCCTGCCTGGGGGCGCAGCACTGGGCAAAAAATGGGACAATTGGGTTAAAGTGGTTGAGGCAGGGATCGCACTGGCTGTGCACGCTGGCAGCTCTTTACCACAGCGAGTGAGATGCACCCCAGTGCCTGAAGTGGTTCATATCTGCTCCCACCCTCCTCGCACTGCAGAAAACGGGAAACTGGCTCTTTGTGGCTGTTGGCGGGGGTGCTGGAGTGTTCCTCCCACTGACAAAGTACTGCAAAATCACACAGCTCTCCGCTGCTTCCCTGAGAGTTAAAAGAAGCTGAACTTTCTCTAGGTTTTACTGAGATCAGCAGGAGACCAATACACAGTGCATCAGTGATGCTACCCTGCAATGCCAAGGAGTTCAGCAGCAAGGAGAGCTGGGTCAGTGGCAACTGCTAATCACGTGTACCCGCATCAAGATATGGGATTTCCTCCCACCTGGGTCTTCATGCTTACTTGGGCTCTCCAAGGCTGTTGCTGTTTCTCACAGTGTGTGTGCAGCCCCAATCTTGTAAACTATACAGCTTGCAAATACCAAAACTAACAGCTGTGGGATCAGGGAATACTTGGTTCTGAACACTGCTCACTAGGCCCACATCCCTGCTCAGGCTGCTGGACCAGCTGGTGGCTGGTTCCCATCTTCTCCAGGGATGGTGGGAATAAATGATTTATTCCTGCTTCTCCTTATGCTGAGGCGTTGGTGGGCTGGTCTGGGGTGAACAGTGCATCACTCTGTGTTTGACATGAGCTGTGGAGAGTGTAGCCCACTGCCAGACAAATAGCCTGACGTCTTGGGAAATAGTCTTCATTTGGCTCCTGCAGCTGGCTGGCTGGTCTGAAATGCTGATGTTTGCATTGTTTACAGGAGGCCCCAGCTGCAGACTACAATTTCCCAAGATTCAGAGTATTTTAGATCTGTGGGTTTGGTTTGGACTCTTTTTGAGAGTCCAGTTGTTTTAAGTGGAGAGCTGACTTCACATGATAAGTCTGCTTCCTGCAATTTTGGGCAGTAGCTGCATTCATCCAGAGCGTTTGTGTACAAAATACCTAGATTTCAGAAGTCCTTTGTTTTATGGAATTTGAAACCTCCCTTTTTTTACAAATTTGTGTCCTTTGTGTTCTGCGACCCCACTGAAATATATTTGCCCCACCATATCCCCCATAGCTTTCTCCACCATTTAGTGTTGTCAGCTCCTTCCCATGTCTCCGTCTCCCCCTAACCTTTGGTTATCTTTCACCTTATTACTGCTGTCACCTCAGCTCTTTTCCATGCTCCCATGTCCCGGTTCCCAACATCCCCTGGCACCTCTCATGACCTATTCCCTTGAGAAATCTGTCTGAAAAGCAGACCAAGGCTAAGCACTTTAACTGGATCAAAATTGTATTTTTACATTTTCTGCAAATGTGGCAGAGAGGATTTTAGTGGAAAACTAAGCACACTTCATAAGTCTTCGCAAGGCCACCCAGATCTGGTGCTACATCACTGCAGCAGGGGCAGGGCATCCTTTGCCATGTCCAGACCTCAGGCTGCAGTGCTGGGCTACCATCAAGCTCCCTTAAAACCATGCTGCCATCACCAGAGGGTCTGTCTGCATTTTCCCTGCTCTATCTGCCACAGAGTGCTGTGTGAGCACTGCTGCGGCCACACTGTGTGTTGGAACAGTTTGTTGTTCCAGGGTGGAAGTGAGTGACTTAGTGGGGCAGTGCTCAGTCTCTGCAGGGTGAATGAGCAGAGGCAATTGCCCCCACAGCTTCCTGAGCCCTTGGTCTGACATCAGGCAGGTGGCAGGAAGGTAGGAGCAGGGATGAGAGGCAGGATAAGACTATAAGCCTTCAGCAGTGATGCAGTATTAGGCCAGTGTTGGGTTGACCATGACACTGTGTCCCAACACACCCTTCATTCCAGCAAATGTGGGAATGACAAGGGCTGGCTGCAGTAGGCTAAAATGAGCTTCATGATTGCAGGGAGGAGGAGGAGGAAGAGGAGGGGAGGTTCCATCCCTTTTGGGGCCTGTTCAGGCAGCACAAACTCCCTCCTCAGAGCAGGGGGGCCACCACACTGTAAAAAAGCTACTGCATCCTTTTAGACTCATGCAGTGCCAGGAGATATCAGCCCTTCACTGTTAATACTCCCTTTGTTCCAGAGCAGATTTCATCAGTGCCACT
Organism: Lichenostomus cassidix; assembly: GCF_008360975.1. Lineage (NCBI taxonomy): Eukaryota > Metazoa > Chordata > Aves > Passeriformes > Meliphagidae > Lichenostomus > Lichenostomus cassidix. Next base: position 43,004,602 of record NC_139483.1, on the reverse strand, counting down.
GGATGCCTCTTTTCTCTTTCAACAGAAAACACCCAAGTGAACCCAAACCCCCAGAACTTCATTGAGCAATGGTATCATATTAAAAGAAAACAAACTAGGGTGAAGAAAAGCCCAGTTACAGCAGTTTGCATCAAGATATGAAGACAGATTTCCAGCAGGTTGTGTGCACAGGGATTGCAGACTGATTTGGTGAGCAAGCCAGTGCTGTCAAAGTGGGAGGCAACGGTGTCAAAACTACTGATGACAGGAGCTGTGCTCACACAAGAGAGCAAATCCTTCCTAGTGCAAGTCCAGGTGCTTCAGAAATGTTATCAGCCTATACCTCTTTCCCTCTACCTTGGACCAACTTGTTTTTTTCCTTTCTGCTTCCACAAACCACAGTAAGCTCATCCAAAAACCTGTCATCCTTTTTAACAAAAGGGTGAAATAAACATCCCAGCATCATCCTCGGCAACCTGCCACAGAGAAACTGCTGCAAGATATGACAAGATGAATATTGCCTTTAAATGTGATACGGAGAGGAAACAGAGGACACCCACTTGGAAGAAGCAGCAGCTCTGAGGCCCTGCAGAGCTGATCCCATGGTGGCAGGATGGGATGCCACAGTCTCCTCCCTGGCACAGTATGTGGTCATCATGACCCAAAGGGCCCATTGGCCACACCTAGGGCCCTGTCTTGGCTGTCCTCATCAAACCAGGATGGATTTCTGTTGCCTGGGCAGATAGCCCAGTCCTGGCAGGACTCTCCCAGATGGTGTGGAGACAACATCAGGGCAGCTGTGCCTTGTTTTGTTAAGTTGGCTGTAAAAAAGGCAATGCCCAAGGCAAGCTGATTTTCTAATTTTTTTTTTTTTTAAAGAAAAAGGTAGTGCTCGTGGATCTAGACTGAGGCAAGAGGAAAAGGCTAACTTTTAACTTGCTAAAGAAAACTCCTAAAAGAAAGGGAGCCTCTAGGGAAATAAGTGCAGTAGCAGGGCAAGAGAAGAAAACATTGTGTGCAGGGCTGTCAGTCTGGAGGCCTTTGAGCCTTCCAAGGGCTGTGCAGGTGTTCTGTGCTCAGCCACTCGGCCTGCAGGAATTTGGTGTACCCACACACCAGCAGCAGGGGACACTTGCTCCCGGAGATGTAGTTGCACTTGCACCCCGGAGATGGGTGATCTGACTGCTGAGCTCTCCACTGTGTTACCCTGCTTGTGTCTGTGTTCTGTGCTGTGCTGAGCTCCTTCTAAGGCAACAGCACAGCAAGCACAATGCACTGAAATGTTGCCATTTAAAGGTGATCTATGGCTTCTCCTTCTAGTTCTTTGCTTTTAAAGCTTCTCACTGCCAGGGACCCACCATAAAACACAAAAATGTAGCATGCTCTTCAAGGAGAGACTTGAGTTATTTCGACTCAGTGTCTCTAATCTCAAAAGCACATCAGAGAAATATATAAAGGATGTAGTCTTTACCCCAGAGATATGATCTAAACATAGATAAAGCATAAGTAAAAAGATGACATAACATGAGACTAGAGGGAAAGGCACTGAGATGTTATATCTGGGATATTGCACCCTTTGCTAAGTTTATGGAGACTAGCAATGCAATTCCATGTGTGTCTATGCATGCATACATACATGTGCATTTGTGTATTTGCAACCATTACTTTAGCTCTAGTTGCTAAAAATTCATCCCATAAATGATTTGAAGTAAAAAAGTCCTCAGTGGTTTGTGGTGGTCAGAAGGGATGGAGACGAAAAGAGGATAGAAGTGTAAGAGTTTTTCACGGCCACTTTGTTTCCCCTCTGAACCCTCCAAATGCAGCTGAGCTCTGTGTACTAAAATTGCAACTCCCACATGCTCTTACACACCTTCCAGGAGCTCAAGTCCCAATCTCTACCAGTTTGTTAGAGGGCATTAGCTGCAGTGATGGTAAAAATGCTGCCTGGGACATGTAAATCTTTGGCTTTCACAATGTCTGTGCTTTGGTTCACTAGGCCACAGCAAACCTTGGGTAGCTCTTGTAACCATGACTTGTTATAAAAATATTCTTGTTGTCTGGAGAATGGGAATAATGCTTGGCTATATTTCTGCCACGAGTTCTGATAATTAATTATTTAGTCTTTCTAGAGCACTTAGATATTTGGATACCTCTTGATAGAATCACATATTCCCTTAGCTGTCAAACCACAATAGCACCTTTTCAGCCCTACTGGCGATGCACTGAGAGATAGTAAAACATCCCCAGTGCCTGAACACACTGAGTGACTGGCTCTACCTTTATCAAAGCAAACCACAACAGGTTTCACTACTTGAATGAAATAAAGCCTGAAAGGAGATATGAGAAAAAGACAGTGAGGAGATTAATGCTAGTCTTGATGGAAGACTTCCTGGCTGGCTGGTCAGAAAGTCCCTTAGAGAATAGAATTAGTGGGTTTTATGCACACATTAGCAGCATTTCTTTGTCCAATGCCATCCATGTTCCCTGTGCTTGCTTCCTCTCTCATGGCTCTGCATGCTTCTTGTTCATAGTTATGTAGCCTGGGTCACCCTTTCTTTTGTGTCTGTGCAGCTGGGCTCGCCTGCAATGTACTGCAAAGGTAGAGCAAGGTGGGGGAAGCAGACAACACCCAAATGTCACTGCTGTTTGGATGGGTGCTTGGCTGAGGGAAGGTTTATAGCCAGCATGGGAATCTGCAGTGCCCTGAAATCCCGTTCAGTGGCACTGAGGGACATCCCTGCGGGCACTGCTGCCATGTGTGCCCAGGCAGCAGGTCCAGGCTTAGGTCTGGGTGCTGAAGCAGCCAACCTGGGTCACTAGCTCAATAATTTCTAGTTCTTGTTAGCAAATGGTGATGGTGCAGCATTCCTCCTGGCTGTAAGCCCTGGCAGTGCAGTGCCACCACCGGTGACCTCCAGCTTGTGCTGCCATGTGGCACTTAGGGCAAGGCTGCCTGCTTTTTCTCTTAGAACAGACACAAAATGGCAGATCTCAGTACTCTGAAGCAAAACTGGATTGCACTGCAAGTTAGACATTGCAAACTTCAGCAGATCTGAGTTTGATTTAGTATCTCATATTTAGGGATGGATCTGTTCTGGACCTTAGAACAGTTTCTGTTCCCTCCTTACTCTTTGGATTTATTAGATAAACTGAGATCACTGTGGTTTGACCACTATAAAGAGTCACAAAGTCAAAACTCTTCATCCAGATCATGCAGAACAGACTTCGATGACTTCAGATATATTGCAACTCATCTTTAATCTGTTTATGTTTTTTCAGAATTGTAACATAGGTTAACTGAGCTTGCATAAACCCTATACACAAACTCTTCACCTCATCTTGGTTTCTATTACCTATCTTAAAAGTGGGATTTTTTTTTAAAGTCACATTGAAATACAGCTTCAATTACATCCTGTTAATAACTAATAATTTAATTGCTACTTAGTGCAAGATCCCACCCCACCAAGGATTGGCATTTAAAGGATTATGCCTGCAGGGGTGAGGACAGTTTGGTTTCAGAATTGTATCTCCTTGGTGTGACTGATCCTGATGGATTGTGAACAAAATTGTATTGTGAAATACATGTCCTTATTGGAATTGCTGTTAACTTCATAATTGCTCTGTAATTACTAAAGAGAGAGTATCTTACACTTCTGACAGCCAGGTGCATGCATTGCTTAATCTGTCTCCATTATTGACTTGGCTCAGTTCCTGGGGGTGCTTTCCTATTCTCTTTCAGTTGTGCAATACCAAAACTGACTAAATGGTGTGTCTGCTGTTTTGCTCCTGCTTCGGAGCTGACATCAACAGCAAACAGAGGTGAACTTTGAAGAAGCTGAAGCATCTGGCTGGCTCTGAGCTGGGAGCTGAGCATGTCACTCCTGCCATGAGCTCCTTCCCTGGCTGGAGGCCATGCTGTCAGTGCCGTGGATTCTCCACACAGGACAATGGAAAACAGAGCCTGGCCCAGACAGAGCAAAACTGCAGCATCTGACAGGCAGCTTGGCCAACAGCTGAGAAGGCTATGAGGAGGGAGGTCAAGGGTCTTTCTTCTGGAGCTCTTCAGGCTGGAATCTGGGTTAGAAAAAGTTTCATCTCAAACAGTGATTAAGAGTGGGACTGAAATGAGATAAACAGTGAGTTGTCAGCAGCTTCAGAAGCGATTCCTGCCCTAGGGGAAGTGCCATTCGTCTGTTTTGCTGTATACTGGGTCAGAGCTTATGCTAAAATATTGCAGATTGTCAGCTTTGTCTGTGGCTTTGGGAATATTTCAGTGGCCCTAGCTGCATGCACTGGCATTCTAATGGAGCTTTATGAAAGGGCTTTCTTGGTGTAATCCGTCAACAGATAAGCCCAGGGAGAAAGAAAAGGAGAATTCAGTGCCTCTCCCAAGAGAGACAGCAATGAAGATGCATGCATTAAGCATTCCTCCTCTCCCTTTGGTTCATCCAGGGAGAACATAGCAGGGCCTCTGAGGATCTCGTCAAGCACAGTGCTAGCTGAGTGGGTGTCCTGCCTGACAAAAGCTTTTCTTAATAACCTTTTTCACTTACATGTAGAGAATAAAGTTCTGACTTTATCTTTTTTTATCCCAGGGAAATAAATTTTTCAGGTATACGTGACCAAAACCCAACAACCCTGTGGGGATATTGTCAATTTTTATTGACTTTCCAGTAAAGCAGAAATCGATGAAACAGGTTACTACAGATACAACTCACTTGTTACGCATGTGGCAGCCATGCAAAGCTCTGACCAGGCAATAATTTCTCCCAACATTGATGTTACACCTCCAAGGCCACCAGCAGTGTTCAGTTCCCAGTCAGCACAAGCCCATAGGAGGCTGCAGAACACCCCAGTCCATCTCAGCTCTGCCCTCTCTCTCCTAACCAGCCCATGAGCCTACAGGCTCAGAACATGCTCTGGTTGGCATCCAGCTCCAAGCAGCTGCCCCTCGGGGGTTGCTTATGCCCAACACCTTTGTTGCCCACAGCCCAGGCTGCCTGTGGCTTGTTTTCTAGGCTCCTTACTGGAAACTCTTTGCATCTTGGGCAGACAAACTGGCTTTGTGCTCTCCTCTGTCAGGAAGATGGAGGTCCCCTTGGGCTATGGAGACAAAAATTGCCTCTTTTTGAAGATGTTACAAGTGTCATATTTCTTTTAAGTCACTGTTCCAAGGTCAGGTGATGCCAGCATTTCTTTCTTGTCCTCAGTGGGCTGAAAGCAGATTAAACATCTGGCTTCCCTTGGCCCTTTTTCTGCTGTCTGCTTATCCACATAGAGTAGAAGTTGTCTTTCCTAGAGCAAAGAGTGCACTTTGTGTTATAACATGTGAACTTTTCAGCTGCCACAGCTCTCCTTTTCCCATTCCCTCTGTTGTTAGTATCCCTTTTCTGCTGAGAAATGTTTTAGATACGAGACACCCAGCAAAATACTGACATTTCAGGAGGTGCTGCAAAAGCCCAGAAAAGGGAATTTCTAATTTCATAAAACAATCATGTCTTCAAGGCCTCACAGTCGGTGCAGTTCTAGGAAACACTTTGAACTAGAGAAGCATATGAGACTTTTTTTGGAGTGACTCATGCTTTTTACAGATTACAAGTTTCACAGCCTTGGAGGCTGATAAGTCTGTCCACAGAGCAGGTGCAGCAAGAGCCCTGTGGAGGCCAACCCTGGGGGTTGTGTCAGTGTTCCTGCAGGGAGATATGGCTGTGTGGATGCCCTTGACTTCTCAAGCCTGCTGTTGTGCTTGCTGCGGGGGCTCCCAGGGCTTTAGGATGCACAACCATCTAAATGGGCACAGCAGGAGACTGGAGAGGATGGACACGTCTCTTGTGGTGCAAATGTGCACTCTTGGAGGGTGCAGAGAAGAGAAAGTTGATGTGGGGAGTGTTGAGGAGGGACCTGCACAGAAACAGCTGCTTGCCATGACATGGCAGAATGAATTCAATTCCAGGTGCCTGCAGGTGCATTATGACAGTGGCCAGAGTGTGTCTGAGTGGACACTGAGCTCTGCCCCTCAGCATCCCGGGGTCTGCAGGGAAGCCTGAACGGACTTTACGTATAGCCCACCTTGTTCAGAGTGTGTTGTTATTGCTGTTGTGCCTTCCTTTCCAGCAAATCTACAGCTCCTTGTAAGACTTTTCCCAATAAATGGAAGTTGAGATGTAAATGCAGCATGACTGTGCTTTATTAGATACAGCTACTAAATAGTTCCTGGCCCAGCTTGGGGCTAAGGCCTGAATCTAAGTGTGGCTTCGCAGTAATTCACAACACACTAGCTTTTGGAGCTGCAACACTTTGTTGTGTTTTCCTCTGGCTGTGGCATGTTCCTAAATGTTCTCCCTCCCAATACCATGTTCAGGTGCTTTCTACACATACGCAGAGCAAATGTGATGTCTGTTTTTTCTCCAGGAAGACATCTTGGACCTTTGGTTCTGTCATCAGTCAGATAAGAGTTAGCTGCTCTAGGCCTGTTCCTATTCCCAGTCTGCTCTGGAATGCATATTTTTCCAGATGCTTGGTTCTCATGGGAAACAAATTTCACATAGGAGCATTTTTTAATAAGGTCCTGCCAAAATCTGGTCCCACAGTTGGACTCAATAATAGCACAAGGTCTCCCTCTCCCTGGCTGCTGTGTCCTATGGTGTGGCTCTGTGGGGCATTGTTGGCTCAGCTTCACCCAGTAGTGATGCAACTCCTGGTATCAGGATGCACCTTGGCCCTGGAAGATATAAAATGCCTCATCCTGCTGGCCTCAGGATGAGTTACTGGCAAGTAACTCTGTCTTTATAACTTTCTTTATACTGTTTGGAGGCAGTGGCTTGTGTGGAGGTGGGAGGATGGCACACATTTGTCACTGCCTCTTGATTACCTTGAGGCAGGTTAGCCAGGTTGTAGATTAACTGTGCACAAAAGCCCAGCAATTACAGAGCCATTATAGATATGCCATTATGTATATCCTTATGTTTATGACTTCATTCTTTCTTAACCTCATTTCTCAAAGGCGAATACATTGAACATGTGGTGTTTTCTCACCTGGGCTGACGCACGCTTTGTGTGACCTGCCTTCCTTCTGAATGGGATGTGCCCTCCTGCCTGCTCTGCCTATATGCTGATCCATTCTGGATCTCTGCAGGATGACTGGGACTGAGAGACCTCGAGGAGATGCCATCAGAGCTGCTGGGCATGGACTGTGGAAGCAGAGGGCCTTGCTTGTGCTGCCTGCAAGCACGACATGCTTCTGTGCTCCCTTTGAGCTCAGCTGAGAGCTGCCTGCCCTGCTGTGGTCACAGGGGCTCAGCTCCACCTGGGCTTGTTGAAACCAAAACACAGCTTGGTGTAAGGAAGGAGGGCACGAGAACAGACCCTGTCTTGAAACTGCTCAGCACTGACTATGGAGGAAGAAGGCAGAAGGAGAGCAGGGTGAAGCCTGGATCCTTGCATCCTCCCCATGGAGGACCCCTGCACAAAAGGCAGGCAGAGTGTGGTGTGGGGACCTGCAGGCACACCATGGGGGTGTTTAGATCCCCCTTTGTCTGTGAACTCACAGGTTGTGTGTGTGCAATGGGCTGACAAGGACAAGAGGCACCTCTCCTCCCTGCTCTCTGGCTACCATGCCTGCTCTTGTGAGGCCTGGCTTGCTGCAGGCTGTCGGGAGGAGGGGCAGATTCTGTCCTCACAAGGGAGCCAGGGGTATGCAAGAGTGTGGGGTCACTCCTCTTGGCTGTCAGGGAAACCAGTGCACTTCAGCCTGCAGAGCTGCTTCCAGTACCTTCTCTTTAGCTGGCTGATTTCTCTCTTAATGCACACATTATATTGGCATGGCTGTTGAATGAATGCAGAAAGTGCTGGGAAATGCATGTTGACTTACAGACAGCTGGAGATTCAGTGTGATTCACAGAAACACCCATAGCTGAGAAAATACTCATAAAAGCAACCAGCCACTTACTCCAGCTTAACACTTCCACTTCTGGCTGGAACAGGAAGTGCCAGCTCCTCGGGAAAGCAAGTGGGCAGGCTCACTCAGGTGTGTCTGAACTGTGGGAGGAATTTGCCTTGAAAACATTTCTGATTCAGCCTCGTAAACCCAGTGCCTCAGACCTTGTGCTGGCTGCGAGTGGCCCGGGTCAAACCCATTGATGACATCAGGCAAGGGACTTTTGGCACGCTTGGGAAAGTAGGAAGGACAAAAGGGGAAAGACAAATCCAGACCCAGATTTTGCAACACTTTTGAAAAACCCCACCAAACCCCAGAGCCAAACATGGCTAAGCTGGGGAATACCGTGAGCGCGGTTTGCCTCTTGGGCCTGTCTCCCATGCTCTTCTTTCTCTCCAAAGATTTGCCACTGAGCTTGCAAACAGAAAATAATGTCATTGACTTCAGCAAGTCTCTGTGCATGTGGCAATGGTCCTGTGTGTAGCAGCAGGACTGCAGTGCTCAGGAAATGTGGGTCTGGCATAGGCTGAGGCTGGGAGGCACTGGCGAGCCCTGGGCAGGGTAACCCCCCAGCTGTCCTTAGTGCCAAGCTCAGCCCATGGCTGCCCATCAGAGTGGTAGCCAGGGCACAGCGAGGGGGCTTCAGAAAGAAATAGCTTTTTGGGAAAACCTCCATCCTTCTCCCTGGTGCTGTGCACTGCAGTGGGAGCAGGCTAGCAGATGTTTCACTAATGATAGCCTTCTTCCATGGTTTCAGATTGCCAAGTTCTGCCCTTCTTTCTCCCTTCTGCCCTTCACAATTGAAAAAAAGTCCACCTACTTCCTGAAGTTTAGAGATTTTTGGAAGGTGCAGAGTTAACAAGGTGGATTTTGAAATGAGATGGATTTTGAGCTTGAAAAAAAGCAGAAAACACAGGACTGAACACTGAGTGCCGCCTTCCTGTGGCACATCCTCACCTGCATCAGGGCACCCTGCTGTTAGAAGGAAACACTCCTGCACAAAGCATACACTGACACCCTCTCCCTTTGCAAGCAGAATTAATCATACTTATGTGCCATATTCCATTTTAATTTTTATTGCACAGTCCAAGATTAAAGGTTAATGTAGTACATCTCCCCATCTCCACTCCCATTACAGTGGAGTGCTTTGAATAACTATTAACTTCTCGGTTAACTGAAAGAAAATTGTTAATCATCTACAAGCTTATGTTGCATAAAAATCGTTCTCGGTAACTTTCTCCTGACTGTGGAAGAGCCCTTCCCTCAATGATGACCTTCAACGACACCTGGTACCTGCAGCCTGCAAAACAGAGAAAATCATACTACATGGGCTTATCTGCCAGCCAAGGTCATAAACTGTGTAAATCAGTGGAGTGCAACTTATGTTTCTTGGTGTTGATGTTGATCCAACATCCGGTTCTTCTGCCAGCACAGATACAATTCTCTGGGTCTTTAGAAAGCACCTAATGCATTGTTTTGTTTTGTTTTGTTTTAATTTAGCGAATTAAGGCTAATCTGTGGAGCGCTGGGTGTTGCTGGGACACCCATGGTGACAGTACAGCCTGTCCTTCTCACTGCCCGAGACGCGTGCAGGGTGGCAGGCGTGTGCACTCTGCAGGTCAGCAGCACGGTTAGGGCTGCCTGCCCCAGGGACAAGCTCTCATCTGGGCATCAGCAATGTGGGGTGGGGGGCAAAGCCCTGGAGACTTCGGCATCTCCCTTCCCTCTGGAAGAGCCTGTTGGCTCTGCAGATGGGAGTGGCAGCTTCTGCTCCTTTCGTGCAGCTGTTGCAAGTGGCCAAGTTTGGCTGCAGAGGTGCAGCCTCCCTGTTGAGTGATTACATGGAGGAGGCTTGAGTCCAGCCATTTGGGAAATAAATCATCCACTGTTTGTGAAGTAGGAGGGAAGCACTTGGGATGGAGAAAGATTAGACTGTAAGCCTCACAAAACTCCCCTTCTGGCTGTAAAGATGGGCTGTGGATGTTGTGTTTTTTAGCTCTTTAAATGATTATTTCTGTGCCAGACTTATTAGGCAAGACATTGTTGGGACCTTGGCAAAGAGATAAATACGGCTGCAGGCTCCGCAGTTGCTCCTCTCCACATCTGGTCACTGTCAGGCCTTCAGCTCATAGGCTGAGGTCTGTGTGCTACAGTAAACAGCCTCTGCAGCTGCTAGGGGCTAATTGTAACTATATATTGCTCCAAACACAAACATTTCCACATTAGGCATTGCATGTCCTCCCCCGGCACAGAGTTGCAGCCACTGACCTCGGGAGCCTGCACTGCATCAGCTTGCCCTGGCTTCTCCTTGGCTGGCAAATTCCGTCTCTTTTTATGGCTGTGGCTCTTGAAAGTGAGAGCAACAGCCCCTGCTCGGGTCAAACTGAATGTGGCCAAGCATTGTGCAACCTCCTGCAGATGGTCTCAGCACTGAAGAGCCAGGAGCTGTGGGGTGGCTGAGGCAGGAGCCTGGCCAGGAGAGACTTGCTGGGCACAGAGGGCAAGGTGGGGAGAAATGGGTGGTCTCAGCATCAGGAAGCTGCAGGGGGAAGGGTTTTGGAGGAAGGCACATGTAGCTCCAAGATCTCCTGGGACTTTCTAGACATCTCTGGCTGGGCACCCCCCAAGCCCAGCAAAGAACTGGGAGCTGCTCTTGGCTCTTGTCTGAACTTCAGACAAGTTGCCTTGCATGCAAACATGAGGTTTCTATGTACAGTACCCGGCTCCCCCAGTAGTGTGCTTCCTCCCCTCTTCCTCCTCCTCTGTACTTTTCTCTGCTGTCCAAGGCTGGGAGCAATTTGGTCAAGACTGCTTTCAGCAAGGTGTTTGCTACACTTGTCTCGTGAGAAAGACAAATGTCTCATCAGCTGGAGCCTTTGCTCACCCCTATGATAAAAACCAAAATCCACTTCCATCCAGCATCTGCAGGAGTGCTCCCTTGCACAGGAGGTAATCTGTGAGTGGTGAGGTTTGGTGTAGCTCTTTGCAGGTCTGGCCTTTTCCCAAGTTGTTGCAGAATTCTGTCCTTCAGTGCCTGCTCTGGCAAACTGGATAGATGACAGGGCTCAGGGAGGCTTTGCCTCAGTGCAGCAGTTGGGTATCTAAAGCAATCTTTCCAGAGAAGGCTTTTCCAAGATCCAGCATCCAACACAGCAGGTGCATCCCAGGCACCAGCCCCCAGTTTGGAAATTCAGCATGCTGTGCTGACCAGCCCTGCTTAAATACCTTCTGATTAATTAAGTGTTAGCTTATTTACATCAGCCCTCCAGCCTGCTTGTCCACTGCACAGTACCACTTGGTGCTGCAGGAAAGAAAGACTCCTTTTGCTGTTTGGTTGACTCCAGGCTGCATCAGCTGGCCAGGTGCACAGCCAATTTCCATTGCCGCTTTGAAGCTGAGAAGTATTTTGAAAAGAATAGAGCCTTTAGCCTTGTAAGTAAAAGCCATTTATCTTAGGATGAAAAAGTGCTGGCATGGAAAAATTCCAATGCTATGAAAGTCTCTTTTCCTGAATGTCTTGGATACTTGCTGGATTAGGTTCACTGGTAAGGAGCTCGGAGTTATGAATGTGTCTTTTACAGAAATGAGCTGCAGAAGGAAAAGGCAAGCATTGGCATGCTTGTAAGTGGGACAGAGAGAGATTCCCTGTGGACCAGACATTTCTGAGATTGCTTTTAGAGGTACGGTCAGTATTGCTGCAGTGAGCTGAGGTGGTAGTAAATCCCCTGTTGTAACCATAGCTCTTACCATTTCCCAAGGGTATAGTATCAGCAGAATACCTTACATAAACAAAAGCGAAGCACTATTGGCTTTGCTCTGCATGGCTGTTTAATAACGCTTTGTGCTCCACACGGACAGCGTCAGAGTGTTTTATAGACGCTAATGAAATTAGCCTTGTGATGCTCTGGCGAGATGGGGATGTGTTATTAGCCCTTTCCCTGGGCTCAGTGTGTGTGTGCTGTAGGATTCCCAGCAGCATGGGGTGCTCATGCCTGCACTTACTTTCTAGCAGGAAACACCTCATTGGGATGGGACCTTCTGCAGCCCTTGGTCTGCTCCCCCACTCCCTCTCCAGAGAGTTTCTGACCCCTGGTGCCAAGGGTGGGTGTGAGAGGAGGTGGTGACAAGCATGCTGCCATGTCACCCCCCTGCTAGACACAGACTTTCTCCTGGGTCAGAGCAATCTTCCACCGCTCAAGGTCTGCTGGCAGAGACAGAAAACTCAGATCCTCCGCTCGAATCACTCAGCATGTCTGGAACATTTCAGGACCTTATGTCAGCTTGCAGTGGCTGAGCTCCAGGACTTTTCCTACATGGCCAGTGTGGGATAGTGGAAATGCTGGAGAGCAGCTCTCTCACTTGCACTGTGCATGGCTCTGACCTCTTTGGGTGCAAGGTGGGATGTTGTCTGCAACAGCTTTGCAACGATCCAGTCCTCCTCATGTGCAGTAGCCCCAGTTTTGTCACAAACATCAGTGCTGGCCCCAGGGTTGTGTTGAAGCTACCACTGATGCATTGCTTTAAATAGATCCTAAGCAAACCTCTCTGTTTGTTTTTCTTGACATGGTACTGACTGGTGCTTTCCAAGAAACAAGGAAAAAAAGGCTGGATTCACAGTGGTGACTTTGACTCCATCTGGCAAAAGCAAACTGATCTCCTAAATGAGAAAGGCACAGCCACGAATAGAAAAAGTAAATGGGTCACTGCGAGAAGCAGACTGTACCTTTTGACCCAGTGGCTGCCAGTGACAAAATCACACTGGTTACTTGGTTAGAAGATCCCCCACTTTAAGATTTTCTGTCATGTGAAAGCCAAAGGGCTTTCCAGGTACGTGAGACCTGCATATGGAGTTTAGTACTGGATTTCACGAAGTTTGCTGCACTTTACCCTGCTCTGCTAGGTAAATATTTTGCTTCCAAATAATCATTTGCCTTTCTGGGTCCTGTGGCCTGTGAGGCTGGACCAGACTGGGGAACTATCATGCATTCTGCATGGAATAAGCTTTTGGGATTCCTAGAGCCTTACTTAGACACTCCTTTGCTGTATTACTGTCTTCTAGCTGAATGTCCAGCCTGCAGGAGCTGGGAAACCACCCTGCCTGTGCAGTAGTATCACACAAGCTACTGAAAGTGGTCTCTGTAACTCAGAGTGGAGGGAAAATGCTATGGTCAGGCTTGAGGCCCTGTTATGAAATGAAGAGATGAAAATAGCCCTTTTTAGCATCATCTCCATAGTCCAACTCCTCTGTGTCCTCCCAGAGCTTTGCTGGCTGATCTCTGCCTGCAGCACTGCCTGTGCTCTGAGAATCCACAGGGCATTTGGCTGCCATAGTATCACAGAATCACAGAAGGAGTTGGAAGGGACCAGCAGTGGGGTCATCTGGTACAACCTCCTTGCTCAAGCAGGGTCTTCCTATAGCACATTGCACAGGATTGCATCTTGCTGGCTCTTGACCATCTCCAGCGAGGGAGATCCCCCCACATCTGTGGTCAGCCTGTTCCAGTGAGCACAGTGAGGGCTGCACCTGCCTGAGGCAGAACGTGACACTCAGGGCTTCAGGTCCAGCGAGTCACCAGTGTTTGGCTAGTGATGAGCTCAGGCTGTGGCACTTGGGGAGACCTTCCTGAGCCTCTCCCTCTGACCACCCATGGGTGCTTGGGGATGTGCTCTGGTTTGTCTGGGAATGAGTATTCAAACTGGAGTTTTCTACCATCGGGAAATTGACTTGGGAAGTCCTAGTGGGCTTTACTACTGCTCGTTGCAGGCAAGCTGGAAGAAGCAATAGCACACAAAGGTGCAGTGAGGGCTATGGGTTATGCTTTCCTCTTTCTCAGCCAGAGGTCTGAACTGCCCTCTCCATCCTTTCTTGTAGTGTGCATTCTGACCAGGTCACATCCAAATTAATAAATGCTGTTTATGGAAGAGGTGGAAATCCAGTGTTGGGAAAAACACTGTGTTGGAGGTAACATTGCAATACAGGCTTAAATATGGATGTACTTGAAGACTTCATCAGGTCTGGATCTCAATTTTGTGACTGGTTCTGTGTTAATGACTGGCTGGGCCTTACCTATACACAGCACATTGGGTGGGCTTCTCATTGTGAGGGTGGTGGTGAAAAGTGCACTTCAGTTTTATTTTATGGCTATGTTCAGACATCTTATTAGGCATAAAAGCATTGATGGGGAGAGCTTGGGACAGGTTTTGTCTTCCATGCTTGTTGGTGAGCTGTGGAGGGAGCATGAGCACCCCAGACAGGCTCTGACCTATTGGCCCTCCTCTTCCCTGCCTGTTGCTAATTAGAGCTCAGCTTAAGCCATGCAGTTTGAGTTTGAGGGCCACTTCCACAATCTCTCTGTTATCATGACATATAACATTGACACCAGTAGGCAGTCTTGTGTGTAGGTAGAAATTCCATCCTCATCCGAGATGACTGCTGGCCTTTTGCAACTCTGCTTGAAATTTGGGCTCTTTATAATCTGAACGATAAATCTCTGGTGCTTCCCACTTGGGTTTTTTCCTGCTGCCTGTAGTGCCCGGAATATATGTTAGCAGTCTATTGATGGAAATGATAATTAGGGGATTTGTCATGAGAAATGTGCATGAACTTTTCAAGCTGTCATTCAAAAAAAGATTTTTTACAGTCAACTCTCGATTATCTGTGGGTGCATTCTCTGAGCTTCAGATTAGATGTGCCATGTTTAAAAAATGCAGAAGTCTTTCACAGCCATTATAAAGTATAATGCACAATGTTTTTTCTTTTTATTTATAACCTCATGCTGCATCTTAAACTTGTTTTTTCAAAGGTAAAGGTATTAAAATATTACATTCCTGAGGCCTTATTTACATGTATTTTGTATTATTAGTTTTGCTTTTCTTTCTTTGCTCTCATTACCCCGGATACTGAGAGCTGAACATATCAGTTTATAGCATCTGTGGAGGAGAGCATGTGACACAGTAACCTTTCCCCAGCTGTTTTCTTTTCTTCGGGTGCTGCATAAGAGTTTCTGCAGTGTGATGCTGCACAGCCAGATGGGCTGGAGAGGAAGTGCTCTGCTGTGAAAGAAAAAAAAAGGTCTGTACCTGAAGGAACATGAGTGAGTGACAAACAGCTGAAAGAGAAAGGATGTCTTAGAAACCATTTGTCAGGCTGAAGAAGCGTCAGCTTGTTAAAAACATGCCTGTTCAGTTAAAAGGATGAATTGACAGACGAAGTCTCGGTGCAAATTCAGCTGCCATCACTTCAAAAGCTCTCACAGCTGAATCAGCAAATTTCTGTTTCTATACATAATGGATGCAGCCAGTGTGCCATTAGGATGCCCACAAGAAGACTTGAGTTAAGCTCTTTAAATTAGCTGTTTATGATAGTCACACTCTATAAATGTAGCTTGTTTTTTCCTGGGCCTCCTTCTCATCTCATGCCTTTTGTTTTTGCAGCCCTGGGAACAGCTGCCTAAGCAAGGATTTTGGGAAGGGAGTGGTACTGACTCAGTGCTACTATGCTGAGATTTTCAGCCATGCCTTTCATGCTCTCACTGGCCTGTGCACTGCCTGCAAGTGCCCCTGACTCGTGCTGGTGCTGCCAGTCCTACTGTGAGCCAGGGGCCAGCAGTGCCATGGGATTGACCTGCAGGGTGTGCCATGCAGGAGAGTGGGGCTATGGCACTGGGCACTTTCTCCCCACACTCGTACCACTCCTTCCTTGGCATCCCCTCCCTGCCTCTGCTGCCAGAAACATCTTTCCTCTGCCACCACCTCCTCTCAAAGGTCCCTGTGTCACCCCAGCCTGGACCTGCTGCCCTGCCCTCCTCCCATCGGGCTGTGGCTTGAGGTGTGCTCCCCTCCTGCCTAGCTGAGCTTTGTCCTTGTGATTGCTGGGTACAGCTAGAGCTAGAGAAAGACCCAACTTAACCCTACCCAGACTGTGGCAACCTTTGGGTCCAGGTCCCCGGTTTGATTATACATCTCTCTAAGAATTGAGACCTGGTTTTTTTCAGTGTTGCTTGAAGAGTTTGAAAGTAGCTCAGGATTTTCACAAAAAGTCCTGCTGAGTAAGGAATTATTGAATGATTGTCAACATTAATCCAAAACCCATTGTCCTGTGATAAATTTACTCTCCCATTTTTTGGTTGGTGGTTTTTTGGTGGGGTTTTTTTTTTGGTTGTTGTTTTTTGTTTGTTTAAGGTTTTTTTGGTTTTTTTTGAGCTGAAGGCATGAAGAGGAATAAGAAAGAGTAAAAGAATAAAATCAAAAAACCTTTCCTGTGAAAACAGAAAAGAATTATATGAATTTGGCATCTTTTTGTTCAAATCAGAAGATTTCCTGAAAGCAATTTTTGGCAGAATTTTTTTTTAAAGTGTTGATTGAGAAATGTCAACCAGCTCTAGTATCTTGTGAAAGATGTTGCATTTAATAAAACTGCAGGCAGGGAGGCAGAAACACTACACCCATTCATCTCCCTTAGCCCCTCGCTCCCTTCTCCTGCTGCCCCACTGGCTCCCGAAGGCATGAACCCCATCAGGTGAGGTGAGCCCTTTCTGTGGCTTCAGTATGCTTTCTAGGCCAAGCAGACATTTTGTGAGCCACAGCTTCAGGGCAGCAGCCCACAGCAGCTCAGGGAAGCACACATCCTGCACGGGGGGATGCATGGCATCTCTGCCACGGGAGCTGGAGCTGTGACACCCCCGGTGGATGTGCTGGGTGGAGGCCAGCAAAGCACAGTGGAGCAAGCAGCAGTGCTGGCTAATCCCTGTTTCCTTAAACAGGCTTTCATCCTCCCTCTCTTGACCCTAGGGAAGTGTGAAAGCTGTGTTGGCAGTGGAGGAAGGATGGAACAGCTGGAGCCCCGGTCAGGGAGCAGGGGCTTGCAGGGGCAAGCAGCACAGCAAAATTGCCTCCGGGGGCTTCTCCTTGCTGTCCCTGTCCAGAGGTGGGACCAATAGGGACGGCAAAGTGCTTATGGACCCCGGAGGCACAGGCAATGTTTTTGTTTGCTGTGCTATTCCTGGAAGTTTTCATAAGGTAAACAAGGGCCTCCTCTTGATTCGTTGAGGTCATTAGTGAGCCGTAGGATGGTATTTACACTGCTAAGGTATTCACACAGGCTCTCTCCCAGACGGCAAGTTCACCGGGGAGGAGGTGACCTTCAGCGTTTCTTGTTTTGCCCTGTGTCTGGCACGCAGGGGGCCTGCCTGTTTGACTGGAGTGCCTGGGTATTGTAATCAAAATAAATCATCCTTATCGTGGCTGGTGTCAATACTGCAATGGAAACAGAAATAGGCGCCTACTTTGCACTTTGTGAAAATGACATCACTGCAAGGAGTGGGGTGGGAGGTTGGAGGATAAGCTCCAGGCGGCTGCAGCTGCCACCTGTCCTGAGCAGGGCTCTGCTTTTTGGGGCCAGCCTCCCAGTTTGGCACGGATGAAGCACTGTGCATGACAGGGGAACTGATCTGCTGTCCAAATTAAAGCAAATAACAACTGGGAATGATTTCTAATGAGAGAAAAGGAGAGACTATGGTGATGTTCTGGTTCAGCCTATCACAAATTGACAAGAGACCAACCCATCCCTCTGTCTCTCCATTTTCTGGGCAAATCACAATACACAACTTTTCATTTTTTTGTGTCCTGGTCTGCTTCAAGGAGTAGTGGAACCATTTAAGAGGTTGGTCTTTTTTTCTGTGGATTTATATGGTTCTCACAGTGCTGAGGGCCAACTGACTGAACTCTTATAGTACTGAAGAAAATGACCACTCAGAGAATCTACTCAGACCAGCAGTGCTATGGATACCATAATCATAGGGAAAAAACTTCACAGTTTGCATGTATTCAAACCCAGCAACTCCATATAAGAGCAGGCCATGAGCTGAAGACTGAATTCTCTGATGCTCAGTAATGTGTAATAATTTTTCCCTTTGAAGGAGGATTTGTAGAAACCCTGTCCAGCTGCATACTTTCATGACACTTGTAGCAGGAACTTCCTATCTCAGAGGCCAAAATGTTTCAAAGAGGATTTTCCGGTTGGTGTCAAGGAAAACAGATGTGGGAAAGGTGGGAGGATGTGCAGGGAAGAAAGGACTTGTGCTTGAAGCAAAGCCAGGTGAAGCAGGTCCTGCCTCCTCCCATGAGCAAGGCACTCATGCTGCTTGTGCCTCCATGGCCTGTCCATAAGGCAGGATGAGCATGAGGGATGTGGGCATTCAGGCTGTTGGATGCTTTGGTGTCCTTGGGTATGACATGTCATTCCTTTACTGCAGGCCCTTCAAACCCCAGGCGAAGGTGGTGGCTCCATCACCTAGGAGAGGGAAGTCACAGGTATCCCAGCTGCAGGGTCAGCCAGGGAAAGTTTCTGCCTTGAGCTATCCCATGTGATATCCCTGGTGACACGCTGCACCCTGGCAGAACTAGGCAAAGGGCTTTAAGATGAATTGCTTTAATACTTCCACACTCCTCCTTCTCTCCCTGCCTCAAAGAGACAAACCTTAGCTTTGAAGCCTTTGAAATTACATCAAAGGATGAGATTTCCAGAAGAGCTTGAGGAAGTTGGGTGCATTTGTCCCATTGATGGTCAACAGGAGATGGGGAGATGGGTGCTTAATCCGTGGAGGTGCTTTGAAAATTTTGTTCTACGTGTACATCCTTGCTCAGGAGGAAGTGAGAAGCAGCTGGCAGCTCCTTGGCTTTGTAAAAGGCAGATATTGCCTTTTTTTCTGAACATAAAACATGATGAATTGGAAAAATATGTCCAAAACTCAAGTTTTCTGAGAAAACTGATGACTGTTTTATAAAGAAGAAGGAATTTAAAACAGTCTGTGACTTTGCCTGATAGAAAAGATGGTATCTGTTGATAACGGAGGTGCTGTTACTTTCTCTCTCTTCGCATCACTGCGGGCATTGTGTAACCTTGCCGGAAACCTGAGAGCCTCCCACCATGGAGGCTGTTACCCGTGCAGGTAGTACCACTTCTCTGCCTCTCTCTGTGTCATCTTTCAGCAGTACTTTAGTACTGTGCTACTTTTTGATGAGGATATCACCGCCTTTTGCTTTTGCTGCTGATGAGGATATCACGTTTGCTTCTGCTGGTGAATGTTAAACCCAGGTGGTTTAACTCACAACACCCTGGAGTGGAAACTGCAGGAGCAGTGTGCACTCTTGGGATCTTCTCCCTGCTGCCAGCACCGATGCTGGATGGCTGCTTCCAGGCTGTCTTGGGACCCTGAGGTGCAGACAGGACTTGCTGGGAGCTGTAAGTGCTGTTTCAGCCAAGCCTGCTCTGAGTGATGTGCCACCAGGCAAGCATGGGGGGTGTGGGGCTACTGCTAGTGCCCATCCTTGGGGCTGGTGTGGCCATGAGGAGAGGCGGTGGCAGGGGGCCATGGCTGGGGCAGCCCAGCTGGGGCTGTGGCCAAGGGCTGGTGTTGATGGGCTCTTGCAGAAAGGCAAAGGAAACTGGGCTGCAGCCTTGCTGTTGTGCTATTTTTGTTCAAGGTAATAACAGGAACTCCGCTGTAAATAAAAATAGACAAGTGAAGAATTTCCCGAGTCTGTCTCTGCTCGTTTCTTTCCTGATGAGGAATTATCCCACTCCAGAAGAGTAAATCCTTTTTGTCTGCTCCTTGGAAACTGGGACAATAACACTGGAAGGAAAAGAAGAGATTATGGAGTTGTCACGAGGGCAACAGCAACATACTGTACACTGGGTGCCAAAAATGCATTCTTTAAAGCAAATGATAGCCATGCTCTGCGGGGCTCGTCCTGACAGCGTGAGGGCAGGCAGAGCCAGTCTCTGGCACTCCTGGTGCCAGCCGCCCTGCAGAGGCTGGGCTGGGTGAGGGCCTTATCTCTTGGCTGCCTGGAGGGGCCCTGCTGCCTCTCTTGGCTTGGCTCCACCACATCCCTCCCTTCCTGCCTGTCACCCACACTTTGGCAGCACCTCACCTTTGGAAGCACACAGCATTCCTGCCTCAGCTGATAATCCAAGAAGGTGTGGGGAGTGTGACCTTCTTTCCCTGATGATATCAAGTGTCTTTTTCACAAAAGACAACGTTTTGCTGCAAAGTCTGAATTTCTGGGGGTACCTTTTTCTTGCCATATGATCCAGGGCCCTGAAAGCCTCCCACCCTTAGCCACTGAATGTGTCTGCTGGTTAATAACTGCTGCTCAATCATGAAAATGCATTAACTGCACTATTCCCCCAGAGCCAGGGGACTCTGACAAGAACTGGACTAACTGACTCTCATCACAGCCTTCCTGCCCCTCTGACAGTGCTAAATGGTGCTCGCTTGCTCCTTTCCAAGTGTCCTTCATGTTCAAGGAAACCCCAAGTTACCAGGAAATGCAGAGGCATTTTAGCAGGAGTCCCAGCAGATGCTTTGGGGAACTTGCAGATGTGCTGCAGACTGCAGATGGGATGTGGCAGAGTCAGAGGCAGCATCACACAACCCCAGGTTAAAATTTCTCCCTGCCGGAGGGCTCTGTGCACAACGCATACTCACGCATCCCATCCCAGACGGGTTTGTAGAGAGAGTTAGTGACTCACTAAGGGTGGGAGTCTTGTTAAAGCTGTCAGATGGAGGGAGCGCCAGAAGCTCATCCAGTTTCAGATGTTGGTTTTTCAGTTCTCAGCTATTCACGGCTAAAATAAGGAGATGGATAAGCCCACTGTTATTGTCTGTATAGAAAGTGAAGGACAAGGGACATCTGCTTTAGGAAGCAAATGCAGGAATGTTGTTGGATTTTTTCCCCCAAAATTGTAAGCAGTAAGAAAGTGTTTTCAAACCCCTTATTTTTAAGAAGTTTGATTATCCTTTAACTAAAACCAAAATGTCAAAACAAAGAAGGCACTGCATCTTCTCTGAAACTGTGTTACCCATTTTTATAAAAACCGGTTACTGAAATTGATGGATAGATACTTTGAAGAGAGGGGAGGTTCTTGTTTCTGCCCCCAAATCCCAGACACCCTATAATCAAACTTCTGATCAAAGTTTACAAAGTTTGAAACTGCAGAGTAAAGAGAAATGCAAAGCAGCTTGTGAATGGAGAGGTGTGAAACCGAGGGTGTGAAACAGCAGATCTGATCTGCCAGGTTAGCTTTCTCTCTCTGCTGAGATGTAACCCACAAAAGACCAGGCAACTCTTCTATACAGGATTTGAACTTGAGAAGATTTTAAAAATGCCTGCATGAGATGGATACCCAAAGAAAAAGGGATTTGTGTGCATGTGAAACCCTGCTAGCAGAGTTGCTTAGTTCTGGGAGGCTGAATACAGCCTGAGAAGCCCAAGTTCTGTCCTTCCTCATGAATAGAGCTTTTGTCGATGGCTGTGGATGTTTGAAGGATGAAGTGCATGGATGGTCTCACCCCCTCTCCACCTCCTGCTATCTGTGTGACTGACAGAGTGGATCTGGTGTTACAGTTTTTTAAACAAACATGAAGCTCCTCCATGACTCTTACCCAGGTTGCCTTACTGAGGAGCAGAAGATGATTGAGACCGACAGTAAACGCTGCTGGAGAAAAAGTGGGTGGTGGTTCTAATTTAGGGATGCTCTCTAATTTTACCCTTGCTCTCTAATTTTACCTCTTTTCTCTCTAATTTAGGGATTCAATGCACATTGTTTGGCTAAAGCTCAGTAGAGGCTATGCAGGAAGTTGCTGTATTCATCCACTACCTTGCTGAAGCCTGGATTTTCACAGTAGCCTGCTACTAGCACTGCTGAGGAGTGAGATACTTAGTGTATTACTTCTGTGCCTGTCAAGCATTTCCAGAAAAAATTACTTGTATTTTAAGTTTATTTTTTTCCTGGGGTTTATGATAAAGAATATTTTCAGTTCAAAGCTTAGCCCTCTGATATTTTTTCATCACAGCATTAGTCTAGCCAAGCACTTACACCCATGCTTAAGTGTAAATGCATGCTTAATAGAGTTAAAAGGAGCTTCAAGTGTGTCCCTTGCTGCCCTACTGAACAGGCCTAGCAATGTGTAAATGTAGTTGTCTTGATGAATCAGAGCTAAGTGATAATATGCTCTCACTAGCTGAGACAGAGCAGTGAACTGCATGTGTTAACAAGGTGAAACTTCAGAGTGGAAGTGACATTAGAGGACAGGGAAACCAGCTTTTAATAGCATCCGCTGCACCTTGACATTGCTGCAAGACAGGAGTCTGAGCTGAAACAGTAGGACTTTGAGACATGACTTGGAAGAGGTCTGGACATTTTGCATCTCTGCTGGCTTTCTGTGTGGGCATATAGAGGGGAGGATTTCTTCTGTTCTCATGTGTGCTGTCACACACCTTACTTTCTCATGGCGGGACAAATAGGCCACCACGAACAGAAAGTAGGACACTTGGCCTCTCTCCTCTATGGGAGGTGCAGTGCAGATTGGCTTCTGAGAACTAGGACAGTACCTCCAAAAGTAGAACAGCTGGTCACCCTGTTCGTGTGTTTGTTGACTTACAAATGTATCCTTTAAACCTCAAGATTTAAGAGACATTTTTGGCCTACTTAGGGAAATGTTTTCTGCAAATAGGGACAGATACACTGGAACAGACCCAAACCTGTGCTTTCCTTCTGGAGCACTTAGCAGAACTAGCAACTGGAGGATCCGCATGCTGGGCAAATAAACACAACAGGGTGCTCTGTGTCACTTCTTGTGTATCAAGTGATGCCACAGTGACAAATCCACTCTTGTTGTCCGGAAGGTGTTCATTTTTCAGTAGCAGAGCATGGGCAGAAGGTCTTGCACTGCAGTGTGAGATGATGCTTTGCTGCAAAAAAACTGTTACCAAATCAAACTTGTGTGCATGTGTGTGCTATATATGTGTGTGTGTATAGACAGACAGACAGACTGTTAGATATAACATCTCTTTGACCAGAAACCAAAATCTTTCATTGAACTACATAGAAAGCATTCACAGAGGGTTTTATTGTCCTGCATTAAGGTCTTTCTCTAAGTGTAATTAGGTCCATAATGTCTACAATCCCATTTGAGTTCTAATGATGCCAGTGGGATTGTAGCATATTTTCCTGGTCAGTAGAATGTGCCTGGGGACCACGCAGAAGCCTGTGTGAGTAAACTGAAGCAAACAGTACAAACCAGATCAGCTGACATGGTTCTTGGAAAGAAGCTGATGTCCTCACTGGTTGAGGAAAACCCCTCCATGGCTCCTGTAATGATGGCCATTAATATTTCCACCTGGTTGTGACTTGGGCTAATCCCACATGAGCTTCTCACCTTGAGCCAGAGGTTATTCAAAGTCATTGTACAGCTCTGAAGTCTGGGGTCACTCTCTTGGGACTCATCATTAGTCAAGTCAGGTATGAGGCTGAATCTTAATAGTTAGAGAAGGAAGCTAATAGAAAGGGAAGCCTTCCAATTTTTTTTACCAGTAAGTGTGCTATGGTAATGAATTTGGAGCCCAGTGGCTCCAGTTGGAGTGGGAAGCTCACTGCCTTGAGAACAAGTCTTTAATCCACATAAAGAGGTGTTTCATAAGCCATATGTGATGTCCTGCTTTGAATATTAATACCCAGAGTACTTATTCAGCTCACAGCCATTTCATGGAAATGCCATGCCTCTATGAGGCCAGACGGAGCCCTTGGGTGCTCCAGTTTTGGCTTTTTTTGCAAAGACAGTTTCAGGTTGTTCTGTACTCTTAATTCAAAATTCTCATTCAACTTAGAGCCTCTGAAGCCACTGCATTTATATTACATAATATTAACTGATTTTAGATTTAATGAAAATGTGAAGGAGACTATAGGACAGCAGGTTTGGTCTACTTAGCCAAGTGACCTGTTAGTTATACACTTCATGAAGTTACTTAATCTTCTACAGGGCAGGCTCTTCTAAAATGAAATAACACAGGAGGCAGGGACTGTTCTGGCAAGCACTCGTGTTTTTAAACGCCTTCAGCAAAAGCTGGAGAATGAATATTCAGTGTGAACTGAGATGCATTCTAGCTGTGTCAGCCATGCAGCTTTTGTTTTTTACATTTATACCTGTGGGCAGAGCTGGGGAAATTACAGCTACAGAGTCCCTGGTGTAGCACTTGCTCCCACCAAGTGCCACTCATGCAGAGCTGGGGGCACTGCACCTATGGCAGTGGCAGGCTCAAAGTGAACGGGAGGTCTGAGCAGTGGATGTGCACAGCCCTGATTGTTTTTAAATATTAGAGTATGCCTGTGATAATGCCTGGGGAGGATGGTTTGGGCTGCTATGCTGAGCCCTGGTCATACTGCAGCTCAAGCAATCAAGAGTGGAGCCAAGCCAGCTGCCTTGTGGGGGATCCTTCCTACAAAGCCAGACTTCGTGAGCAATGAGTGGGTTGTCACTTCTGTGCATCGATTGTTGCCACTGTTTTTCTCTCCCAGCGCTGGAAAGGGAGGATGTGGCACGTATTGCTTTTCTCTGCGGGTGGTTACTGCATTTAAATGTGCTCCCGATTAAAAAGTATCATTGTTATTTGCTAGTTTGGGCTGCAAAGCACTCTTGTTCTCTGGTGACCAGCAGGACACAGCACATACTTACAGCGCAAGAATCCTGCTCTGAGGCAGGGCAGGGGCAAAGCAGGGATTGATGTGCATGCAGCAGGGCTAGCTAGTTTGTGTCACACACAGGTGCCTGGTGTTTGCATTGCAAGTCTGTTTCTGCTCTTTTTGCTGTCTCAAGGGAGCTGCTTGGGAGAGACAGTTACTCTGGATTTGAGCTAGGTATGAATGGGATGCCCAAGAAGAAGAAAGCCAAAGCTGAGAAAGCTTATTAGTATCTTTGAGACATGTCACTTAGTCCTCCAGAGTGATAAAAAGAGGCAGGCAGCAAGTTGAAACCATTGCCTAGTATGCAGCAAGTCTCTGTTCAACTGTTTTGTTCTGCCACTTTCCACCCTTGTCTGCTCACCTTGCCCATAAATTCAGACTCTAACTCCTCTTCAGGGAATATTTTATCCTCTTGCAACAGGCCTTTCCCAGCCAGGGAACTTAGTGTTAGTTACACTTACGAACACCTACAGATATTTTGTCCTCATACCTGCAGTGAAATCAATGGAAACTGTGTGCCTTTGGATCTCTGTAACAACTTAAACTCCTCGGATGGTGTGTTCAAAGGTATGGGTTTCCTCTCCAGGCTCCCTCAGCTGGGAAACTGGCTGGACCACAGCAGCTCCCTTATGGCCAGGACAGCAGAAAGTCCTGCCATGGGACCAGAGCATGCCCCTGCCTTGCATAAACAAATCCTAGTCTTTAGATTGATTAACAGTGAGAAATAGTTATGGAAGGGAATATTTTTGTGCAAAGCTCAAGGACATGGACCTTGCAAACTGTGCTCATCAGCAAACCATCTCATCCTCTTTAGTGTATTTATTCATGCATGAGGCAAGAGGCTCACTTAATGCTTTGGACCAATTCCTTCTGGATTTCAGTTGTGTAACCTATGATAGAAATGGTGTATGTAGGATCACACAGATCAGGTACCTTCCAGTGACTCTTCCAGATGACTGGGGAGGGCACAGCCACACCACTGGCCTGAAAGGCTTCAGCCTGGGTGGATAAGTGCTTGCAGAGATGGGGGCCCAGAGCTCCTGTGTGAGCAACCACAGCCTTACTCTGCTGAGCCTGATAAGTAGTCCCACCTGGGCCAAGGACAGCAATAAATTATGACAAGGAGAGCTAGGAGTAGCCTTTGGGTATTTCTAGGCACACAGCATGGTGTGGGGTTGTCCTGGGCATCTTTGTTTCCTAAGCAAGATGGAGGTGTCACTTGCACAGTACTCTGGGGGGTGAGAAAGCAGAAAATAAAGAATGAAAATGTCTACCCAGACCAGAACTGTCTGCTGATGAATTCAAGGAGCATCAAAAACCATCCTGAATTTTTAAAGCATGTCAGAACCCCCAGCCTGAATTTCAACAGGAGTGTGTCACTCAGAGCAGAGAGGGATGAAAATCTCAGGTGTGCTGCAGACAGAAGGAGTTTCAATGCCCCCACAGCCCAGGGAGGCAGGTGGGAAGGCGAAGTGGGTGCTGGGTGTCATATGCTTTGGAAGATCCCTCTCCCCTGCCTGCCATTGCCTTGGATATGATCCTCTGCTCCAGCAAGCCCCTTCTTCTCACCTGGTGGGTGTATTTTGTTTCTTTGGTGCTTGAGCTTGACTGGGAGAGACCAGCAGTGCTCTCAGGAGCCAAGGTGGTTGTGCAGAGACAAAAAAGAGGCAAAAGGAGTTTGAGGGAGAAAGAACCGTGGCCAGAGAGAGCTGAAAGGCTGCAGATCCCCTGAGTGGTGGGGTTCTGACCTCCTGGGGCTGAGAACTGCTGGAAGCTGAACAGCTGTATTCTTTCTCTGTCCTCGTGTGCTATCAGCTTGAGAAAATAGCCAGGATTGTTTGTCTTATAACTGTCTCTCATCTGGACATGCAGGGGAAGCTGTATCAGGTGGAACAGAGACGCCACCCCCAGATAACTCCCCCGCCTGCAGTGGGGCCAGTGCACTTGTGGCTTTGCAGCACCACATGGCATCCAGAAGCTGAGCTTGGGGTGGCTGCAGCATGAGCAGAGTGGCCTCTTCTCTGTTACATCCAACTGCACAATCTGTTCCCCCTGCCCTTTATAGGGTAATCTGTGAGCTTTTTCTGCATATCAGGGGATTTGCTCAGCTCTGACCACAAAGGTACCAGAAAGAGATGGCTGAAAATGCTGCTCCTGGTGAGGGAGAGAGAGTAAGACACTGAAGGAACTAATGAGCAAGGAGATTGAACTGGGTATAACAAACAGGTCTAGGATGGTGAAAGGATCACCTCTTCAGCTCGAGAGAATTTGAGGTCTGAGAGCTTATTTAGAGGGTGTGGGACTGGGGCAGGATGGCAGTAAGCCCAGCCTTTAGACTGGGAAGGACTTGGGTCTTTCTCCCTCTACTGCTCCAGGGAGTGTGTTCAATGCAGAGTGGGACTAGCAGTGGGAGCACTGGGCAGGGAGGAGAGAGCTTGACTTTCTAGCAACTCGCCTCTGCCTTTGTGGAAGCACTGATGGAGCTTCCAGGAAAGCAGAGGCTGTGCTCACGGTGGCTGGGTGGTGAACCAGGCAGTGTCAGGAGCTCATGAGAAACAACAAATCTAAGGAGAAGGATTCATTTTTCAAGACTGAAGTCGGCACAGAAAGTGGCACGAGGGTGATTTATGTTCTTAAGCAGGGTTTTGGCATTTGTGCCCAGCTTTGTGGTTCATTTCCTCATTCACTCAAATGCATGAAGACTGAACATTTGTTTGGTAAACAGGAACCCAAGGTTTCAGTGATGAAAAGCTTTAACTCTCGCCCACAGAGCTGCTTGCAGCATTGGCTTGGAAATGTTTTTGAGAAGATGATGATTTCCTCCTCCCCAGTCTCATGACTGGGGTAGCTGCAGCCATGACCCCCCACACTGCCTCATGGCTGTGCCCCCACCAAGCTGCCAAGGGCTGGAATGAGCGAGAAGAGTGGTGAGGTGGGGCCCTTTGGGTCAGCCTCCATCGGTGCTGGCAGGGGCAGCTCGGAAACTTGCACAGCTGCTGCCCGGGCTCGGCTTGGGATATGAATAACTGGAGAGCTTTCCATCACCAGGGCTGTCGGTTCAGGTATTTTCAAGCACTTTCTTTGGTGGTTTCCTTTTAGTGTGGTTGCTGGACAGGGAGGACAGGATAGAGAGAGGAACCTTTCATGCTTCAGCTTCTGCAGCATCCGGCGTTTTCATGAAACCACAAAGGAGGTTAAAGAAAAAAGAACAAGCACTCTGTTTATAGGGATTTAGACCATCAAAACAAAGAGGGGGCTGTGTTGTTCAGTGATCACTCAGAGTCAAGGAGCCAGAAGACATAGGTTCACAGGAGATGGGCTTCCAGGCTGAAGCCCACCCTCCCTGGGCCACAGTTTGCTGCCCCTCACTTGTGCTGCTACAAGGGTTGGCAGAGCTTTTTGGCACTTCGTATCCACTGTGCTGCCCAGCATTGCTGTGCATATTAAAACGTCTCTCGGGATGATGACTCTAGCTTTCTGCAGCTATCTGGGAATTTGTCTTGTGCAAGGCTTTTCCCCTTGGAGCCCCTTGCAAGACATGTTGGACACAGAGGAGAAGTGTGCAGCACCCAAATGAGAAATGCATGGGGAAGGGAACCGGGCAATATGTAGCTCACACGCTGACATCTGCTGCTGCCCTGGTTGAGAGCAAATGTTTCTTTCCACCACCTGTGTTCGGTGCAGATTTTGTGCAAGCACAATAGTAGGAGGTAGCACAGAAACAGGTCTGATGGCAGTAGCAGAGAGGCTTCTGCTTCCAAAGGTGGTCTGGATGCTTTTTCTAGGAGCATTGCACCAGGGCAATGGCAGTGGGAGGAGTAGGGTGATGACAGCCTGTGATTCTTAATCTCTTGTTCATCTCCCCTCAGTGCCCAAGATGACTGAAATGCAAAATGAAAGCAATTGTGCAGCATAAATCAGATGCAAGAAGTCCTTTTCATGTTCTACACCCAATGTCACCAGCACAGCTCCTGGGCTCTGTGCTGGGGCAGACAACAGGGTGTGAAGCTGCCCCAGCCCACCACTCACCACCACTTCAACCCTTGGAGGAGCAAATTGCAAACCAAGCCTGGAAACATCCCAAGCCACCCAATGCTCTTTGGTAGGTATCTGTGGAGAAAGGCATTTTGGAGGGATGCAATATGAATGGCTGCAGTGCCATTGCAGACTGAAGGTCTGTCCAGTCACTCCTGGTAGTGGCTACAGGAGCCTGCCTGCTCCCACATCCCAGAGGCTGGCATGATTCCCAGAAAAGTAGCGGCAACACAAGGGTAGAGCATGAGAGAGGCACGACTCTGAACAGCCGTGGGTGCCCTGCACCAAGGAGCATCCACACTGCCTCCAGCTTGGTGCATCAAAACTTTTCCATCTGATTAAAAGTTGCTGTTTTCCTAGATAAAGAGACACCTGCCCACTGCCAAAATTCCTGGTTTCTCCTCGCTGCTGGAGTGCTGGTACCTCTTAGGAGAAAGAGCTGCAGGAGGCAGAATAAATAAATATGTTTTCACTCATCTCTCTCACTGGTTTTTTAGTCACCCAGCGGACATTGGACACCTCATTTAAGTATATTATTAGCAACGCAGACATTTCAAACATAAACAGCAAGCAAGATGGTGTGTGTGTGTGTGTGCTGCCTCCAGACACTGCTGCCATGTGCCTGATGCATGGACTCTGTGCATCCCAAAAGTGTCTCCCAACCCAGCGGGCAGGGATAGCCAGGAGGGTGTCAGGCAAGAGCCCTGCTTTGCTTTGCAGGGAGGATGAGCAGCCATTTCTGGACTTTGTCAGTTCTCAGCCCCCTTCCAGGGTTCAGACTGGCCTGAGTCAAAGGGTTGCGATGCATGGTGCTCTGTTTCAGCTGAACTATGTCCAAATCATCTCCTGTTAACCTGTGAAGAAAATATTGGGCTAAGAACATTTTAGAAGCCTTTGGAAGGGTGAAGGCTGAATCAAATGCTAATGTTTCATTATACAATTTTCTTTTAACAAGCTGTCCATTCACAGAGTTCCAGTGAAATCTGGAAGTCCTGTTTCGGGTGTGGAAGAGACATCATAATTTCTAGTACTTATGGAATCTGTGAAAGTTATTTTCTGTTTGGGTTTATGTAAAAACATTCCCAGAGTCAAGCATTTGGGGAGTTTCTGAGGAAAAAATGTGGAGATACAGTCTAAGTAGTTTCCATGATTTTCATCATCTTGGTAGAGAAAAAAACATGTTTTCAAAAAAAGACTTGATCAGAAGTCTCCACATTACATGAGTGACTTAAAGCTGAAAATTCAAGCTAATTAAACACATTTTTGGTGTACCTTGCTGTCTGTACAGATACTAATTAATCTAGTCTAAAACATCTTGGCCCCTTTATAGTCAGGTATTTTTGCCAGGTGATTTTAGCCAATCAGATGTGAATCCTTTTCAGCATTGATTTTGTGAAAAGTTTGAATTTGCTCCTAGAGGTTTTTGTTCACTATTATGGACAGTCATGCTGGTCTCCACTACTTCTGCAGAGCTATCAGAGTAAATGTGCAAGTGAATTTTGGATGTGTACCCCACACAGTTGTGTTGCCCAAGTGCATGACTTGGAAAACACACATAAAAGCAGAATCCTTACCTGAGGTTCCCTTATAGTTAAATTCCTTCATAAATGGCAGATGTTCCTGTCCAACAATAGCATATACCAAATCATCAGCCAAAGGAACTTCTAAAAGCCTGTGGGACTGACCACAAGGCAGCCAGAAGGTCAGTGAGGTCTCTCAGGTTAACAGCAGTATGGGAGGGATAACTCCAAATTCAGCAGTATCATCCCAGACTTATATGCTAGTGAATCCCATCAAGCTAGCCAATACTTCCAACAGATTAGTTTTCCAGACCTTCCCATCAACACTTTTCATAGCTAAATTTCTGTGGATCACATCTTTAGTGTTATCTTGGAATATATTTTGGTGTCATGTAAATGTGTTATCACTCAGAGACAACACAGAGTGCCTTCAGACACTAGGCAGAGAGCCAAAACCTGTCCTTGGATGAATATTTGCAGTTCCTCTTGACTCCATGTTATCTGAAGGTCAAGTTTGGCCCAGACTGAAATGTTAAGTGAAAGCCAAAGAAGTTTTAGGAGGACAAAAGTAGTTATCAGTAGTTTCCAGGTGCTTTGTTCTGGTGATGGGGAAATAAAATGTGAGTAAGAGGAGGCAAAATTAACATCCCAAATGCATTCTTTAGGATTCTGTAATCCCTTGGTTTCTAGTTGTTTAAGTGCAAGGTATTCTGCTCTTACCCTCTAATTTGTGCTGAGCTCTTCCACAGTCTCTTTTGCTAACACTGAACCCAACTGTGTCTTTAACTGAGTGCATATTTCTTGCTTCTTCTACTGACTTTTTCTGTCTGGTCCGTCTTCCTGGGTGACACTCCTGTGCAAGGACAGGGGTGCTTGCAAGAGCCATTCAGCTGGTGCACCCCCTCTCCCCCAGTTTCAGGAAGGCACATCCAAAAGTAATCCTACGTGCAAATATCAGTGTGTCAGCAGTACTGAATGCTGTCTGCTGAACACTGATGCTGTGCTTCACCAACACCTTATGAAGCTCAGTCCTGTGCATGGAGATTAGAAACTAGAGAGCCATGCCAAGCCTTCAGACATACTGCCAAGGATGGGCAGAGGACTGGGCTATCAGGAAGCACTGAAGTGTTTTGGGTTTGGGTACTTGCAGTAATGTGACAGCATACTCCAGTATTTGGTTTCTTGCATACAGAAAGATGAGAAAATTCACAGGCATTTTCTGGGAGAAACAACTGAGCACACCTGAATGAGCAGCAGACTTCCTCCCACCCTGTTTCTTCCAACCAGACTAGAAAGCCTACAAGTTTAATAAAAATAAGATTTTTTTCTTCTGGTAGGATTTTTGGTCTAGCAATCATTTCCCATCAAATTGGATGGAGTGATGTAACATCCCTGTAGGTGAGGTTATCATTCTCTGTTGAACTTCAGAAGGCTTTCCCATGAGGATGGAGGTTGAAGTCATTCCATCAGCACTACAGAGCTACCAAGCCGAGCACCTGGGCTGGGGGTCTCCTGGGGAGAACAACCCTGCTTCTCTCCCCATTCATGGCTGGGCTGGCTCCCACCACCCCATGGCAGGCCAGCTGGGGAGGACTTCTCTCACCAGGAAAACACCTCCCTAGCAGTCACTGCCCTGGGGCCACCAGCACGTTCCACACTGGTCTTGAAGTTATCTCCAAATGGCAATGACTTCTCTGAAGTCCACTAAATGAATTTGCTCTTTACAGATAACTGATTAGCACTGGGACCTAGAATATAGCCTTGTGGTTGCTAATAACCTGGGTCAGAACTGAGCTGGTGATTTATTGGGGAAAGGCTTTATATCTACCTCCTTAAGTGCCTGCCTTGCTGCTTTGCCTCTCTCCCTGATTTCTCTTCCGATCCCCTTACTCTCACATTCTGGGTATTTCCAGCTACCTCTGAATGAGGAATTAATGCAGATAAATATTACTGCAAGGAAGTAATGGCCAAATACTCTCTGCATCATCTATATGCATTGGTTGGGAAGTGATTTTTCATTTCATACATCATTTGCTATTTCAGCATGTGGCAATTCTGCAAAATAAGGAAGGAGAATTAGAGAGCTGAAGAGCCCACCCTTTGTTCTTTCTGTTCCCAGCACCTGCAGCCACAGGCACAGGGCAATTGCTGTGCAGTTACTGGCCTGAGATGTGTTTGGATGTGCTCATGTGAAATTTGTCCGGACCCTGTATTAGACACCCTGCACAACTTTTTCTTGTTTTCTTCCTGTCTTTCTGCCTCCCTCTCTTCTTTTCTGGGCTTTAACACAGCCATGTAGTTTTAATCTCTTCTCACCCAACCCCCCAAACCTCCCCTTCGGTGTATTCTGCATTTTTCAGTGTAATTGGTCCCAGCATATAACACACAACTATCAGCTCTTTCCCCTAACTCCAACAAGAGCTTGTACCCCAGTGAAGTAATCTCTCCCACCTGGGCTGCTCCAGTGGTTTCATATCACTTAATTCTCCCTCATGAGCTGAGGACAACTTCAAGGTAGCATCTGCTCGGCTTTATGTTGGCTGTGTTTGTACTGGGGGTCCCTTGGTTCCCATTGTCAAGCAAGTGAAAGGAACAGCTTTCCCAGAGTCCCACATTTTCTGGGAGCAGTTTCTGGAAGCTAACCAACTCTGCTGGGCTTAGCGTGCTGTTAAAGACCCCATTAAAATCAAGAATGTATGTTCAGTAAATTTATTCTTCTGGACCGCTGTGATTGTTCCACCTTCCAATTTTCCCCTTGAGTTTCTTTGTGAATTCATTTTCCCCCTGCTCTTTCCCTGTCGCTGGTGGCTCTGGGCTGTGAGACAGGAGCTGAGCCGCCTTGCCTTGGCAAGCTGCAGGCTTTGGTGGCCCTGCACCTTGCTGTGGTTCTGCAGCTGGCAGCATTGGCCTGTCAGCCACGCTGCTGAGTCTTGTTTCAAGTCCTCTGCTGGAAAGAGCCACCAGATTTTTTTGCTTTGTGGTGGCTGCTCCTCAAAGGCAAGGTACACCCTCACACAACCCTCTGCTGGCAATGCCCACAGTCCCCGCAAAAGCTGTAGGCAACCAGGTTGTCTTGGAAAGCATTTCAGGTGCCTGTTGATCCTGGGGATGTATCTGAAGGTCTTTTCCTCTGCCATATTGCAAGTGTGGTGGGAGCTAAGGGGTGTCTTTCTAAAGATCTCTCCTCCTCATGGTCTCACACGCCATGCAGAGCTCATTCATCTCTGCAGTGTGCAACTGAATGCCTTGAAGTGAGCCATCATTTCATTTTCGGTGACTTCCTAATGTGTTTGTTCCTTTCTTTCTCCAAGCAACAGCAGAGGCATTGCTGTATTTGGCAAAAGAACAAAGCCTTATTGTTCAAAGCCTGAGCGCTCCAGTATCAGCTGGGACAAACACACCATTGCACTCTCAGACCTCCACCTCAAAAGCCAGCTGGACAAAGAGTGAAAAGGCTCAAAATCACGTTAGAAAAGCCTTTACCTTTATCTTCTCTCTAAAGGACTGTGTCAAGTACAGTTTTATATCTGTGCTTTCTTTTTGTTAGTAATGCCTCTCTAGAAACCTGAAAATAGCATCTCTTTCTCTATTGATTTGTCCCCCTAAGCAGCACAGATTTCTCCCCCTCCAACTGACAAGGCTCATCGTGTTGATTTGCTTATGCAACTCTGTTATCAATGAATGTCAGTGTGGCTCTGGTCACGCAAAGCGGACGTTATCCTTTTCTTTGCACTTGACTGGCAGCAACAGCCCTTCCCAGGAGCTTCCTCTGCAGGTCCTGCCTCCCAAGGCAGGTGCTAGGGTGATGCCTCAGCTCTTGCACAGCTTGGTGCTCACCTGGACCCTGGCAGCCAGCAGCTGATGAGGCTCAGGAGGCTGCTGTACCACTTTGTAATTGCTTTGTGGCCAACCAAAACGTGCAATGCTAGTATAACGTATCTCATATCAACACAATGCCCAATTTTCCTGTCATAATTGTGCCTGGTAAAAAGAGCACCTCTCCTGACATACTTACCTGCACCTTAGAAGCATGAAGCTGTTGTTACATTGCCACAGTGTGCCTACATAATTCTTTCTCCATAAGCCAGTCTTCTAGCTTTCCACTATTTTTGCTGATTTTCCCAGCTCCTCCTCCAGCCTGGCAGCCACGCTGCTCAGGAGACATCCACAAAGAAAGCTTGCACAACACTGATCAGACAGACAGTTGCTTATCTCTCTGCCCTGGGGTATGTCATGGAGCCCAAAGCCACACTGAGACTTTTTCTGTTGACCTGACAAATTGTAAACTCCTGTTCAATTTCCTGTATGCTAACCCTGCAAAGTGTTTCATTGCATTTGAGTCTCCTTCTCCCACAGAGTATCTAAATTTTGGACTATTTCTTTCCTAGATGTATAACTCTGTGTGTCTTTTGAGCTAGGTCATTTTCTCCCTATGTCACATTTCCTTTTTTGTCCCTTTGTGTTATTTTCCACTCCTGTCTGGTGATTGCATCTCCTCCCCACTGTAGTATCAGTTGCAGTTTTAATAAACACACTGTCTAATGCTTTTTCTAGATCATTAATGAAGCTGGTAAATAAAACTGGAGTTAACACCAGTTTCTAGTAATAACCCTACTGGATGCCTCCCCACAAGCTGACAGTTGTGTCGTTGATCACTATTCATCACTGAGCCTGAGCGTCAGTGTCCCCATGTGAGGTAATTTATATTCATTTAACGCCATTCATCACAAAATCAGGGAAAAACATGGCTAGAAAGGACCTCAAGAGGCAGATTTCAGAAATATTCCAGAAGTTTCCAGCCTGCTTTTAAACACTGGCAAGGATAGAGGTTTTACATCCTTGCCAGGTGGGTGGGTCGAGTGTTGGTTACCCTTCCCCTTTGCCAAGCATCTAACTTTACCCTCTTTCACTTGCAATCCAGGCACCTTGATTCTTACCACATTCACAATGGATATAGAGAACATTCTGGAGGAAGTTTATTCCCTCCTTCTCTGGAGATAGTATTCTGTCTCCACTGGTTTGCTTCTTTTTGGAGTAAACAATCTCAGTTGAGTAAGCATTTCTTCCCTTTCCAGTTCTTCTTTTCTAGACCTTTCATCCCTCCTCCATCCAGACTTTTCTGAACTGAACAAGGACTGTAGCAGCACTAGGTAAAACAGAGGGCACAGCCACATATTTTACAGGCAGAACTCTTCTCTGAGTGCACTGATATTGTGACTGCCTTGTGTATGACAAATGGCACTTTTTATTCATTTCAGGTTCCTGCATTGCTGCACTGCTCCACACCTGCCTAATCATCTGTCTCTCATTTTGTCCCTGTGCAGATGACTATACCTACCTCTGTGCACAACTTTGCTTCTCTCCTTATTGAACTACATTCTTCTTTCAGACATTTTCTCTAACATATCAGGATGATTTTTGATTCTAATCTTCTTTCAGGTCTTTGTGGATTCTCCCAGATTGGTGTCATCTGCATATCTGATAAAAATGTCCACTATCTCAGAATCCAGTGTCTGGACCTCTGTTGAACCCTACTCAACCATTTCCTGTATTTTCACAAATACACTTTATTTCTGAGCACGTTATTCCAACCTGTTTTGCACTCCTTACTTAAGGTAATTTCTCTAGAACATGTTTCCTTAAGTTTGCATCTTGTAACATGAAGTGAGATGGTCCCAGAGATGTACCATAGTCAAGATACAAGAAGTGTCCTGCTTTGTCTCTATCCACAACACCTGTTGCAGGATTAAATTAGGCTGATTTGACATGATTTGCTCCTGGCAAATCAGCACTGGCTGTTCCTCTTCTCCTGCTTGTTTCCTAGGTGCTGCTGATTAATTTGTTTAATTATTTGTTCCAGTGCATTTCCAGGAACCGAAATAGAGCTCACTGGCCATAGCTGCCTCACTCCTCTTGTTTCCCCTTTCTGCAGCCAGGCAGGGCACTGCTCTGTGAGGAGCCCCACTCCCCTGTGCTGCTCCGAGGGTTCACAGAGGGTCCCAGCCTGGGCTGACCCATGTGTGGGGTCCTGCTGCAAAGCCATCAGACTGGTGTTTTCCTCAGCCTTCCCCTGACCACCAATCTATAGCCAGAATGCTTCCCTTCTCACCTTCCTGTCCTGTGCTAGTTACATTTCCTTTACATGATTTTATCCATCATAGTATGTGCTGACCTTTGATGTCAGCCCTGAGCCGTTTGCATGTATCTCAGTTTTGCTGTTTGTTTTCTCCTTCCCTGTGAGGCCCCTCAAGACTGACTGACACAGCCAGTTATTCTTTCTCTTTACTTCTTAACTTTCAATTTTGCATCAATGCGAGTTAGATTTGTGCCGTTGTGATTTGCTCCCTTAGACAATTCCAACATTCCTGAAAGTCTTTGTCCTTGGACTTATCTCCCTGAGTGATTGCTTACAAGCTCTCTGGGTTGCCTGAATATCTGTGGTGCTGAGCACAGCCTCTCAGTGGGGAAATGCAGGAACTCAGACTTTCAACAAAATTATGAACTTCACCCACTTCTAACTGGACTTTCCCACCCTGCACAAGACTTCTTGTTTTTGGTAGCCTTCTTATCTCTGAGCAAAAGTAAGCACAGTGAGCCAAATTCTGACCTCATTTACACCAGTAAAATCTGGATCTGTGCCAGCAAACTGCTGAAGTTGTTTTGGGTTTACAGAGATGAGAATGAAAGCAGCATCTGCCTCATTAATTCCCCCAATCCACAGAAAGTAAATGATTCCAAGAGGAAATAGCTCCACAGAAGGGAGCCCTGGAAAGAATTAGAGACCGACTTAATGGGATTAAGGGGGGGAAATGGTTAAGCAAATTCAAATTGATCCTCTCTTTAAAACATTCAAGGTGCCAAAATAAATACAAACACTGTTTTGGGAAGGAAAAGGTTAAAAAGCTATGAAAACAAAATATCTCAGCCTCTTCCAATTAAGTCCTGTAGCAGAATAAGCACAACCCAGAAAGGGTTGCTGAATCAGAAATATCTACCTGCCTCTTGGTGTTTATCCATGGAACTCCAACGATGGAGACTCATTTCCCACTATATCCATGGGGCTCATTCTGCATTTTGAGGTTTGATAAAATACCCCTGGAAACCAAAAGGCATTACAAGAATGGTTGGGTGAACAGGCCTGGCAAACGGAAAACCCTCTCAGATCTTGACCAACCTGACATCCAGAACCTAGAGCCATCCTCTAGTTGTTGCTTCGAATTTTGTTCTGCACTTAATTACCATCTTTGTACATTTCTTCACCCACTCCACGCTGTGCATGGCACTCCAATCAGATGTGCCAAAAATAAATAAATAAGTGCAAAGAGCATTCTCCCGATGTGTTGCTAGATATCCTAGAAGCTGCACGCATCCAGTCTGCTTTTGTACAGCAATGTGGAAGGGGAAATATTTTGAGCAACTGGCAAAAGCCAGCGTGATTCAGGCAGGCAGGTGGCCCTGCATGCTGGCAGGGAGAAGGGCAGGAAGGAGTGTAAGGCTCACACTGCCTATTAGTAATAGCTGGAGGCGAGCAGGAGCTGTGACCTGTACATGCAAACTGCCTTCTTGTATGTCCCTCCAGAAAGGT
Source organism: Lichenostomus cassidix (assembly GCF_008360975.1). Classification (NCBI taxonomy): domain Eukaryota; kingdom Metazoa; phylum Chordata; class Aves; order Passeriformes; family Meliphagidae; genus Lichenostomus; species Lichenostomus cassidix. The sequence goes on along the minus strand of NC_139483.1, from coordinate 42,967,022 downwards.
TCTGTCCCCATTCACCCAGCCACCAATCCACCCACCAGAAGAGCTGGAGGAAAATAATCAAAGGATGGTCAAGACCTCTGAGTGACATGGACATTTCTTCTCCTTTTAGATGATTTGAGAGCACAGCATTGCCAGGGGCAGTCAAGTACCAAGGCCACAGACTGTCTACTCTGATGGCTTTTGGGGGAGAGCAGTGCTTCATGCAAAGAGCCTTACACTGCAAGGTGAGCTTGGCTAAATGAACGCAGACAGAGGGAATATTGTGAGACTGTACAAGGGCCACAAAGCAGTCCCTGTGATGGGAAACTACAGGGGACCAATCTACTTCACATAATTTAGAAATTATAAGGCAACTTGTTAACAGTGCTGCAGTAGGAAAGAGATTTCTGAATGGGGACTTCCATTTAGGAAGAAGGTGCAATCAAGTGGCTAGAAGGAGAGGCAAAACAGATGCAGAGGAGAAAAAGGACGTAAATGTTATATGAAGGTAACTATTAAAAAAAAAAAAAAAAGGTTTTCTAACATCCTAGTTAACCCTCCAGACCTTTTAGTCTTTAAGCCAAGGCTGAGTGACATTTTAACAGATGCATCTGCAAATCTGAAAGAAGTTGCGGGCAAGCCTCAGAAATGACTGGGGTGGTATCCTGGGTCTCTTATGCAATAGGTTACACTTGATGATCATAATGGTCTCTTCTGACCTTAAGCAATGAATCCCTGACATTCAGCTGTGCTCAAGTGTAACACTTTATTGTACAGCAGTTTTGGACCAAAACTAGTTGTTATCAGTGAATTAAACAGAAAAATTAACAATGTTGTTGCTCCAGCACCCCTTGTGCTCCTTAATTTGTTGTTTCTTTATTTTATGTTGTCCTTAAATTTTTAGTGTGCTGCAGATCTATGTATTGGATATGCAGAAGCACATTACAGGGGTAATTATAAGGCAGCTGGAGGGTTTTGGCAGCTGGGAAGGGCATAACAAGCACTCTTGGCTCTTTGAGAGGCAGTGTGGGTTTGTGGGAGAGGGATTTCAGCTGAATGATAAGATTGTCAGCAGGGAGAGTCAAAGGGGCTGATGATAGTATTTGCATCATTTTGGAGTTAACCACTTCCAGAAAAGAACATCAGTTTGCAGCAAAATAGAAGCTATTGTTTACCCTGCAGACTGGTAATTTCTTGAATCTTGCAGCAAAGAGCTTTTTTTCAATGCTTTTTTTGACTGGTTTAAACCTGAAGTCTAGGGTGTTTACAGAGGCTTAAGGCCAAATGCTTCAGGAAAGCCACTGTCACAACACACAGCTCTTGGTGTTGTGTGTGCTGTAAGAGTTTGCCCTGGTGCAGAACCAGCAGCCACATCCACAGCAGTGCACAGCTGAGGGAGACCTTGCTTCACTTGCTTCACTTTGCCACAATGAGTCTAGCTTGGCGCGTTTGTTCTCCTCTTCAAAGCATAGATTCTGCTACTCTACTCCCTTGTTGCCTGTGAAGACTTCAGCCTTGCAGCTAGGGAAGGGTGGTCCACGTAGGAACCTAGCTTTAGGAATGGTACAAGCAAAGCTGGGGCCAGGGAGGCAGGACCTAGACAGATAAGTTGCCTCTCACCAGCATTTTAGTTTGGATGAAAGAAACACATCTCCTGGTCAGGCCACATAACTGTGGTTTGGTGATTCATACCATGAAAAAGGATTGCAGCATGCAAGCTGGGCTCCTCTTGGGTGACACTGTGCCGGGAGAGGAGATGCAGGTGTGCACCTGAGGTGTCCCAACCTGTGGCTGCTCAGCCAGAGGTAAAAGGGACTGACAGCACACCAGCACTGCTCTTGTGCTGCTCTACTTGGTAAGACTGATAGAGCTCTTACCCTCTGTCTGTGTCAGTCAAAATACCCTAATGTGTCTTGTTTCCCAAGATCAGAAGTGATTAAGTTAATTTATATTTCAGAAGGACCCATCAAAGGAACTGTCTTGGTCATGATGTGATCATTAGGAAGGCCAGAGTGTCTAGCCTCTCTCTGTCACTTACTGAGGATGTGAGGCTGGCTTTCCACTGAAAACCAACTGTGCCTGTCTCCCAAGTTTTCCTGCTTAATGTCCCTGCCCTGAACCAAGGCTGTGCTAACTTTTTGCTAATGTCTGAGTAAAAATGTAAGGGAAATATAAAGTGGTGAGGTTACAGAAGAGTCCTGGGCTTGGTTGTCAGAAACCAGCATAACCCTTCACTCTCCCTGGTCAACATTGCCACAGAGGTGATTTCCAAGGTGAGCCTTGTACTCCACATCAGTAGGACCATTAGCTCCATTGATCATACTTTTCCTTCTCAAAACTTAAAATTTACCCTTGGTTTTATGAGCATAAACTGTTGTTTGAGTTGCTGAATATTGTTGAAGAATGACCCTCCCAATCCATACCAATGATGGGCAAATTGAACCCTAACTTGTATGTCATTTCTTCATCAGAGAACAAAGTGCTTTGGCAGTCCAGATCAAAGGCACTGTGTAAATTCAGGATTACTGTTACAGTGAAATGAGCTCCTGGAAAAATCATGTTGACTTCTCTTTTGAGATTGCCTGTAACGTGGAGCCTTTGATGTCTAATGTCCTGACACTGTATCTCTTGTAGGTATAGACTATAAACAGAAATTTATAATGAATGAGTAAATTACTTTTATTTTTAGAACCTCAGAACATAAGCTTATATACATGACACAATGTATATACAGGGCCCAAAGGTGTTAGAAAGAGACTAAAAGGTGAGGTGTTCTGTTTAATCCACCATGGAGATCTTTTATATACTCTCCATCCCCTCATAGATGGATGCTCAATCAGCAAGGTGAGGTATTAGTTTGGACTGTATGCCTTCAAATTTTGTGTTGTTGGCAATTCGATGTGAATAAAAATGATGTTCTGTGTGAACTCCACAAAAGGGTTAGGGATTATGGTCGAGGAAGAGTCAGGACTCCGCGAAGGCTCTGGGGGAACCTTCCAGACTTCCAGTACCTGAAGGGAGGCAACAAGAGAGTTTGAGAGGGACTTTTTACAAGGGCATGTAGTGATGGGACATATTTTAAACTGAAAGAGGGCAGGGTGAGATTGGATATTAGGAAGGAGTTCTTTATTGTGAGGGTGGTGAGGCACTGGAACAGGCTGCCAAGAGAAGCTGTGGATACCTCATTCTTGGAAGTGTTCAAGGCCAGGTTGGATGGGGCTTCGAGCACTCTGCTCTGATTGAGGGTGTCCTTGCCCATGACAGGAGGGCTGGAACTAAACAATCCTTAAGGTCCCTTCCAACCCAAAGCATTCTACAATTCTGTGAAATTCACTTAGCACTTCACATTATTCTTCCAGGCCAGAGGAAATCACAAGTGTGCTGTGAAATGCCCTTACTTAAGTTCCTGATTGCTCCTTCATCTGTGGAAAACTTGGGGGAAAAAAACAAAAACATTTAAATATGGGTTGTTCTTTGGGGTCGCTCTTCTGTGCAAGGTCCCAGCAATGGTGCTCCTGCCCTGCAGCAGCTCAGCAGCCCCTGCTGGATCACGGTGAGCTGCCACCAAAAGCCATGCTGTGGCTGGCAGGCTGTGGCTCTGACAGGGACAGAGCCAAAAGAAACCTCCTTCACCTCCTTGCTTAGCCAGGCTCCCACCTTGTGACTATCACAGTGTGCCATGTCCTCACGTTTCTCCTTGTTGTCCTCCTGAACCTCTGTGCTCCCAAAACGACTCCAACAGGGATATTGCCATGGCAGCCAAGACACAGAAGCTGGGCAAGGTTTGTTCCCCTGACCGTCCCCAGTCTGTGTCTGTGAGAGCATCTCCGGCACTGGTGCAGGGAGTGGCTCTGAAAGGACACCCCTACGGGGCTGAGTTTCCTAGCAGGAAGCAGAATGGGCATTCCTCATGAGGCATCTCATTAACTCTCCAGCGTGCACAACAGATGAGAGGATGCAGGGAAAGTTTCTCTTTCCTCCCCCATACATGGGCCAACATGGGACAGGGGATGCATGCAGGACACAAAGGCTGAGGCCAGCCTTGTGCCTGCCATCAATACTGGAGCACTGGTGGAAAACACAGCTCAAAGGAAAAGCCAGCACCAGCACAGGGATCCAAGAGGAAAGCACATGCTATTGTGGGGCAAGGTTCTTAGCCCAGGCTGATGGGGTAGGTTGGATCTCACATCTCTTTTGTTCTCTCACAACATCAGAGACGGTGGAAGGAGCATCCTCTAGAACCTCTGAAAGCTTCTGAAGACTCCTCAGCATCAAGGCTTTTCTAGGAGGTTGATGTGCCCCCAAGAGATTAAAATCCAGGTTTGGGATATGGTTGGAGCAGACCTGACCCTCCCCCTCCAGGACCAGCTGCCACTGCGTACATGCACGTCAGGAGAGAGGAAGTTAGTGGGGAAACATCGTGAAACTTCTGAAGGTGCTAATTAAGCAACTTTAAGTTATAAACATTTTTAATTGGACTCATTTTTGGTGTCACATACTCTCTCTTGATGAGACAAGTCCTAAAATTAAAGCTGTTTTAATCTCTCTCTCTCTCTCTCTGCTCCTCCTCTCTACCCTGGTTGTCTTTCTGGTTACAAAGCAGAAAGAAATCACAGGCTTCTGGGCTTTGCTGAAGACTGCTATTTTTGAGGTGTTATATTTGATTTACTTTAAATCTGACCAAAAACTCCACCTTGGGACCAGACCTCCTTTATCAATGTTATAGCTAACTTTCTGCTTTTGCATGTAGATTTTTAAGGAGGAAAGACCAAAATTAGGCTTGTAAAAGATGCTAGCTCACCACCTTAATGATGACAGCACCATCCTTTAGTGTAACCTTTGCCCAGGGATATTGCAGCATACCACTGTCTCCTTGTGATAAATGACACGTCATCATCTCTTTGTCTTTTTTCTTTTCTTTTTATTATTAAACGTTTCTTAAATTAAGAAATGGGTTTGTATTGGATTACAAGATCCAAACACCATCAGGTTTTCCTGTGTGCTCCTTTGTCACTGTCATGGGCCAACCAAAACCCTCCAGGCTTTAAGAGAGTGGGGACTGTAGTCCAGGCTGTGCAGGTCATACCCTGTTCTGGGAATAGCCCTGGGAATAGCTAAAGACATCAAATTTCAGCCTGTCTCTTATGAGCCCATTGCTGCTTCACATGTGATCTCTATTGAGCAAGACCAATTTTAAACCCAAGGTCTTGAAATTAATGACTCTCTATGAGAGCCTTTCTCCAGAGGCTGAGTAGGACAGAGATGGAAGGGGCTGAAGATTTCACTATCAGTCTCACCTTTTCTTTCCTTGCCCTGCAAGCGCTCCTTAATGTGGCACTCTGCTGACAGCTGCAATATTTTGGTCACTGTGCAGGTATATCGATGTCTGTGCATCTGCTGAGCAGCCACCGGCCAGGGGTGTAGTGGTCAAAGTGGATCTACACTGGATAGGTGCTTGAGCATCCCTGTCAGTAGCAGCTGGTGCAGGTCAAGGGCTGTGCTCTCCAGTGGGCAGCTCCTGCTTTTTGGGAGACGTGGGAGGAGTGGACAGAGCTGCCCTAGGACTGCTCTGTGCTCAGGTTCAGCCTTGCAGCTGAGGTTTGCTACTTCTGCCTCCCCACTGATGGGGTCTGTGCACTAAACTTCAGGGGATTTACAACCTGCCCTGCCAAGAGGAGACAGATATTTCTGGAAGCAGCAAGATGTGGTCCTGGCAGCTTCCTCAGTTCAGCACTGAGGCTGGGTATTTCACAGCTTGCATAACCCCAATTTGCTTTGAGATTTTTGTTGAGGGGATATGATGCCAAGGGCTGCACTCTAGAGGTTTTATTTCACTTCCAGGAGGCTGCCTGACATTTCTATATTATCTCACATAGTCATGGAGCACTGCAGGTAATAGAAACCTTTAGTTTTCATTGATTATTCATGGTACAGTTTGCTTTGCTAGGCATCCTCAGAGGCCACAGACCTGCAGCCTTCCAGCATGTGTGAGGGGATGCATTTCCTTGGCTCAGACAATTTGGCTTGAAAATTTCCTTGAAGTGTTCCAGCTCTGCAGATAACAAACACTTGGGTGACTTGGACATGGGTTCACTTCTTACCAACCGCTTATGCCAACTCTTGGCCTTCTGGGTCCTGCTGGCCCAGCTGCTGCCCCTGTGAGGGTTTGGTAACCCCTTTATGCTGGGACCTTCCCTCCTTACATCCAGCCATGAACTCCATTAGCTAATCCTGATCTCTGCCCTGCAGGGAACTGACTTGGGTACCTGCCAGCATGGGCTGGGACCTAGCAAGGCCAGTAAGGAAATGTTGAAATTCAGACATGTCCATTTCACTTTAAATTTTGGGGGGAAACCCTGAAAAGCTCTTTATGGAGATTGTATTCTTGCAGCACCCTGTTTCCTCTTTCCCTCTCCTTCTTTGCTTTCCCCACCTCTTTGTCTGCTAAATAAAACAACCTACATTTTTGACCTGAATTACTTTATGTGTCCCTGAAGGCATATGCAGCTCCTAGGACTGTAGGAGGGTTTTCTTCTATGGTGCAGTCAGATACCATCATTAGAGATGACAGTCAAGCTGAATCCCCCCCCAGTCTGAACATTGTATTTTTATTTTGCAATACAAACAAAACCTCCCTGCATTTCTGAAGCACTGGCTGTCAGGGAGAAGCTTGGGCTGCTTTACATACAGACAGGCATCAGTCCTGTGGGCAAAATACCTCCTTGTTTCTGCAGGTGAGAACCAGAAAAGTCAAAAAATTGCCAGCATCGCTCAGCAAGGACCTGAATCTGCCTGCACCTGGATTCACTCAAATCAGCAATAACTCCAATGCTGTTAGCACAGGAACCAGCAGCAGGCCAAAACCAGGACCCCAGTCTCCAGATGGCTCCTCCAGCCCCTGCAGCATCTTCCCCTCTGCCCTGCTAGTGCCTCTCTGGCCACCAGACTTCCCAAGGCTCCCCAAAGAGTGTCCAAGGACCATGCACCTTTGGAGCAGCTGCAGGAGAATGGGGTGGGGTGTCTTCTGCTTTGCCCTCACCTCTCTGCTGCTGGAGCTGAGGGAGCAGCTACACCTGTGGGTCAGGCCTTAGCAAAACCCCACACAAACCAAATGTTCCAAGTGGTGAGTTTTTTTAAAAGGACAATGAAATTTCTCATTCTAGCTCGTTTTAACACTGTTCTTATAACATGCATGGCAGGCTTGCTGAATTAAACCAGCCATGCTAATTTCTCTTGTTACAGCAGCCCTGTGTAACACACAAAATGCTCAGCTTTGGAGGATGATATTATAAAGAAGGACACTGTAATTTAGTGGCTCATTTAATGTGAACCAAGAGAAATATGAGGCATGCCAATGCCGCACTGGGGCTCTATTTATATCCTTTTTGGTGTGCAGTATGATTTATAATAAAGGATCATTTTTATATAGTATTAGCATGGTAATGGAGCTTACTGGGTTACCATGTCTGAAGTTAGAAAATATTGTATTAGAAGAAGCTCTGCAAACACCATGTAAGAATAGCCCTTTCTACAATATTAAATCATGATTCCAAGCTTTTGAAAATAAATATTAATGCACTCTATTTACCTAGGAATCTGGGCTTTTATCAATGCAGCAGGAGGACCTACATGTCTGGGCTCTAAAGATGTGTGCAGCCTGACAGAGCTCATTTTGTGGCTCCCAGCCCTGCTGCTCAGCACCCTGTGGCAGCCCCTGGCACTGCGAGCATCCTTCTCTGGCAGGAGCCCAGGAGGGGCCAAAAGGCAGAGAAAGCAGAAAAGCCATGTTTTTCTGGGGAGCATGGTATCAGATCTTATGGGAAGTATGTTCTTCCTCCATTCCCCTGTGCATGAAGCCCTATGGCCCCCACAAGTGTCCCCTTGCCCTGGGGATGTTGGTGGGAAGGAGGAAGGACCAGGATTTACTCCCTCAGAATTTTTTTGGAGGCCACACAACAAGTAAACGGTGGAGCCAGGATGAAAGCAGAGCCACTCATGGCACCTCACCCTCTTCATGATTCAGAGCTTGCTTCAGAAGCAAGAGGACTGTGTAAAATTTCATTTGTCCATCTAGAAAGCAATGTGTTCTGCTTCCCATTTAAAGCTTGGGAAGCTCATGATGATTCAGGGTGCATGCAGGAACACACCTCTATGCTGATTTGCAGTGCCAGGTACCATAATGTGTGCCAGTGATTAGTTCTGCCGTGCAGGTGGGTAAAGGAATTAAATTTGGTTTACAAACAAGGGGTGAATTAATCAGCTGGAGGATATCAGTGAGAAGGAGAGCTTGCACAGATAGAGCACTGCCTTTGCAAACATCATTTCCACTGGAGCTGAAGTGCAAGGTGGGGAGATGTGAACGGATTTTTTCAAAGCATGCAGGTTGCTGGTGTTGCTCACCCCTTGAGAAAGATGCTTAGCCCTTCCTCTCTTCCCTGCTGGGCAGGCAGGAGCTACAGGAGGCTGCAGTGCCCCTGCTGCCATGCCCCAGTGCCAGAGTGCCTCCAACCAGCTGCACAGGCTTGGCTTTTGGGGCACAAGGTCTGATTCTTTTCAATGCTGATGGGGCTGATGGCTACCCTGGCCATCCTGGACCATCCTGCATAAAGGGCAGCCATGAGAAGACCACCTTTGGTGCCATTCATACATGTTACACGTGCTCCCAGTCCATGCTCCCTCCTGGCTCATGCCAAGATGGATGTCACCCCGCAGCCCCCCAGCACATACTGTCTTGATGGAGGGAAGTTCCCCTGCTCCCTGCTCTCCCAGCCCTGTGGGGACATGGCCACTGTTGCCAGCCAGGAAGGTGACATGCAGGAGCAGACAAAGCCAGAGCTGACTCTGCTTCCCGCTGAGCCAACCTCAGGGAAATTACCCAGCCACTTTGAATAAAAGTGAATTAAGCAGCCTGGCAGTAACTCAGACCATATTTTATTAACTTGGCCAGAACCAAGTAACATTAATCCACCTCCCTGAAATTTCTTTTTTTACAGCCATGCTCTAATATATGAAAATGTGCTGGCAATTTTTTCTGTAGGTTACAACCCTGCAGTTAGCAACAATCACGCAGTGGGAGGGTTATCCCTTGCATAGGGGCTGAGATGCAATGTGGAGCCCCATGTAGCCCACCAGAGCACCAAGGAATCAAGTGATGGCTTCCCCGCTGGTTGCTCTGCCACCCTGGGGAAAGCACTAGTGGCTCATAACTTTTCAGGTGAGGGATGCCAGGTGCCTGAGGGGCCTTGATGGTCACTGGGAAACAGTAGGCACTGGCTTCAGCCCACAGGAGTGAATTGCTCTGCAGAGGTGCCTCCCTCTCTCCCTTGCCTGTGTAGGAAAACAGTTTTTCTTGGCTCAGTATATGCTGTGTCTCAGTTCTGCAAAACTGGGGGTGCATCCACTCAAGACTGCTGGGTATGATGCCTCAACGCCCACCCTTACTTTAGACAAGGTGCAGCCCAGGAAGAAATCAGACATCTAAGGAAAGGCAAAAATCACCTTCTGCACAAGCTTCCCCCTCTGGGCCACCCATTACACATGGTGGAGTTCAGGACCATACCGCAGAGCAGGACTCTGCTTGCCGGTGGCTGAGAGCTCCTGCCACTGGCCCCACAGCAGCTGCCAGGGGGTCAGCACTCCTAGGAAGTGGGCTAGCGACCCACCATGATCCCAGAGGGTTTCTCTGTGTGTTTTACAGATGCTGCCTTTATGCTTAGCACTGGCAAGGTGGGTCACCTTTGGTACAAATTAACATCTTCCCCAGTCTCTGTGTTCCTGTGCCCTGTGTGAGCCCTACTGAGAAATAAAATTGCCCTGCCTTCTTTATTTATTAGCAATAATAATCCTAATAATACTTCACACACCAGTAGGAGCTTCCATCTGAGGAAATGAATGCACTTTACACACATTAATGATTTAAGATGCTTAGCCCATCTCTGAGATACGGAGGAAAACCATCCTTTTTTTTTTTTACAAATGGGAAGCTGAAGCAAACTGTAGCTAACTGACTTATTGCCATGCAGGAAAGCAGCAGTGAGGCAGGGTGAGAGTCCAGTCTCCTTCATTACCGTCTGTGACTGTGGCTGCCTTTTTGTGCATTTCAGCCAACCTCTGCCTCATGCCCATGATGCTGCAGTGGTGCCCTCAGAGGAACTGCTGCAGGCTCCTGCGAACCAGATCCAGCTTGCTTACAGTGCTGTTTGGGGGCTGTTTCCCTTCCCAGTGCTTGCTTGCTCAAGGTGGGCAGGCCCTTGGGTGACTGCAGTTGCTTGGTACTCCTTGGACCAGTTTGCTCCAGCAGTTCCTACATTTTGGGGATGCCATCTTAGTGCGATGGTGTCCTACATTCTGTAAATGTACCCAGGGCAGGTGGGTGGCCTGTCTGGGGGTTTGAAGAGGATGGTGCACCGGGAATGGGTTGGGCATTGCATCCCATCCTGGGCAGTGTTATCTGCGCTTTCACTGCAGCCTGGCCCGCAAACATACCGTGGCTGTACTGGCTGCTGGGCTGGCTGCAAACAGGGCCACCACTGCCCAGCGACTGCCCCGCTGCCTGTAGGGTGGGCGTGGGGACAAGAAACCCGATTATAAATAGTCAGATGAACTCCAGCTCACTGGGCAGTGAACTTTTTGTGTAGAGCTCCTTTGTAAAATGAAACTAGTCCATGCCTCTCAGGGTGGAAAAAGAAAGAGAGCGGGGACCACACCTCTTCTATTATGTGCGCAGATCTGCCCATCGGGGTCTGGCAGCACTTGCATAGTTATATGAAATGCTTGCTATAAACATGGGACTACGGGGTGGTCGGCTGTTAACTGTTTAGAGCACAACTTGAATTAATACTGTTCGGCCTGGACCAGAGGCTGAAATGGGATTTTCCGCCTTAAGACGCAACCAGATCTGGGTTGTCTGCTTCCCTCTGCTATGCAGAGCTTATAAATAACCCCCTTCTCATCCTCAGAACAGCTTCTTCTCCTTTTTTTTTTTTTTAACACACGAGAAGGAGGGGGGGAAAAAAGGCAGGCAGGCAAGCAATAGTGAAAGTGCCACCATGTTGTTCTATTTTAAACCCTGTTTGCCTGCAGTTTCGGATGCAGGCAGGGGAGGAGACCACTGGGTCAGCCCACTGCCGCCCGCCCGGCCGCTGCGGTGTGCTGTGCCTGTGTGAACTCACTGTTTTATCCTCACGTCACCTTTCAGCCTCTGCCGCCCGCCCTCCCTCCATCCCCGAAATCTTTGATTAATAAGCTCGCTTGCTTTTTATACCCACACATGTGGCACATCTGGAGCAAGGCGTGCCTCTGCTTTCTTGCTGGTTTTTTATCTCTCTCTCCATCTATACGTGCGCATTATTTTTTTTTTCCCCTACTTTACTTGCGACTGCCATGGCAACTGTTACATGTTTGGCAAAAAGCTTACGGAGAAGAAAAGGGGCTCAGCGCTCAGCTGGCAGATGTCCAGTGTAATCATGCTGCAGCGCCGAAATGAGGCCTTTGGCCGGCTGCCGAGCTGGGGAGAACAAAGATGTCAGTTCCCCGTGTTGGCGGCGGCGCTTGTTTGGCACCCTTATATGGTTTCCCAGAACTCCTCGCCTTGGCGGCTTTCCATTCCCTTTAGGGCAGCAAACAGGATTAGCACACACAGACTTGTTTTTCTCTTTTCTCCTCCAACTGTTCCAATGACATCATCCCTGCTGCATTCAGCTGCCAGCAGGGTGACTTTGGGGGTGGATTTTTTTTTTCCCCTCTTAAAAAAAAACCACCACCGCGCACACACCGGCAAGCACGATGATTTAGGTAAAGCTTGCACACCTTTCTTGTTAAATTAAAGCCCCCAAAGTGCAGAAATCTCAAGCTAACCAAGCCGGATGCGCTGCATTTTTTTTTCTTTTTCTTTTTTTTTTTGGTCTCATAATTGAATTCCTGCAAGATAAAATCTCCTTTTCCTCAGTAGGCTGTAATCAGTGCTCGAAGAGCTGTGGTTTCCAACTGCCCTCGTCATGTGCTTCCTTATGAAATTCCACAGAAAAATCTTCTTGGCTTGGGCACTGATTTAAAGGGCCCTGGAGTGAGATGCAGCCCCTAAAATCACAGGGCTGGGACCACCCAGCCTGGGGTGCAGGGCTGTGTGGGGGCCCAGGGGGCTGCTGTGGGGTAGCACAGGAGGGAAGCCCTCTCTGTAAAAGCTAGGCTTTTCTTAAGAGAGTTTTTAGTTGCTGCTAGCCATGGGGAGTGGGGAGAAAGGCTGCCTGGAGGAAGCATTGAATTTTCTGCCTTTTCCCTCAAAGTCCAGACCTGTTGTCAGCTTCTGGACATCTTCTACCCTAGGCATTTTGCTCTTTCCACCTGGTCTCTTTGCCAACCAAGTAACAGAGGCACGTCCCATTCCCAAGGGAGCCCCAAGGGGTGCCAGCATCTCCCCCCACCAGGAGGTGGGCAGCCCTTGGTGGGGAGGCTGAGGCCAGCTGGGGCAGCAGGGCTGCCTCCCCACTCCTGCACCTCCTCCCCTCCCAGCAGTGCTCCTGTTTTCCTTGGCGTAGGCCACAGGATGTGATGCTTGCTTCCTCCTGTTGATGCAGACGCAGGGAAGGGGCCCAGAGGGGATGGTGGGCTTTGCATGAATTGTTGCTCAGTGATGGAAAAGCTGCCCAGCTCAAGGCTTGCCGCAGACCACTGGATGTTAGTCAGCATGGGAAGAGCTGGCCAGTCCAGTTCCTCATTGGGTCGTTCGGTTTTTCCACTGCAGAGGTGGACAGACAGACGGATGGACAGGCAAATGTAGACGGCAAAGCAGGGTTACTAGGAAAGCTTTATGTAAGCGGCTCTCGGCCGGCAGCTGACAGTGCAGCAAGTGTTCAGCTCCCAGAGCTCCACATCAAACCTGGCAGCACATCAAAACCTCTGTTTCATAACCCACTAGAAATAGGATTTTCTAACAGCGCCAAGAGGACTCGCCTTGTTGTGCAGGGACCTGGGATTTTACCAGTTGTTAATGGTTAACTAGTCAATGGCCTAAAAGATTCTGTAGTTCCCTTCCCCATGATGAAGTACGTGATATTACCAGGCACTGCAGTGCCTGGCGTCAGCCATGACACCCTGGTCCACCTGTTAATAACATAACTCAGGAATTAATTAGCAATTAACAGCAACCAAATAATTACAGAGTCAGCTGTCAGGAGAGAGGCCATGATACTGTGAGTGCCTTTCCCAGGATGGGAACTGCCCTCCGCTAGGTGCGTGAGCCTGGCTGCGGAGGGAGCAAGGCTTGCTGGGGGACTTCCCCATGGAAGCACAGATTTCCAGAAGCAGAGATTTCATGGGAAGCAGAATGCTAAGAAACAAAACTGATGCACCTCAATCCTGACAGCTTAACCCTTGTGCAGTGGCAAACCTCACCTGCCCACTCCAGCTGAGGAGGCTGGGCTCCTCTGGCTCCCTCCTCTGAGGGAGCAAGGCAAGCATCAGCCATGTTTTACAGTGCAAGACAAAGCTCCTCGAGTGCTTTGCAGAACAGGGCTGGGGCTTTTGCTGTGGACAAGGGGCTTGCTGCAGTGCTGGAGGGGAGAGAAGCCACGTGGTGCTCATATTCCCTGCCTGCTTGCAAAAAACCACCGAGAGCTGCTTGCCTCCTCTGCTCCCAGGCACCAATGGAGATGGCAGTGTGCTCCCACTCAGGCCTCTCCCCATCCTGGCTCCATGCTGAGATGTGCTGATGGCACAGGAAAGGCACTTACATTTTTTTCAGACATTGAAAAAGCAGTGAGTGCATTAGACACATAGATTCATGGAGATGGAAAATGCTCAAGTATTCATCTTATTCACTACTCTCTCCTTGCTGATGAAGAGTTATCCCCTCTTGGACATGATCCAGTATTTTGTCCAGCCTTGTTTCCAGTGATTCAAGTGATGGGGCTTCCTTTGGGAAATTTCGTCACTGCCTAATGCACTTTGCTGTTTGGAAGTGCATCTTGCCCTGCATTTAGCTTCAGCAGTTTGTCTTTAGGCTCTAGGCTTGCTTCCCAATGTGCCAGCTGCTTGTGGGTTCCTGCTTCCTCTAGGCAAACTAGATGTCTTGGGCTCACTTCACTATCTCCATAGGTCAGTCTTAATCCTTTAATAATTTACTGCTTTCCTCTTCTTGCTGCCATCTGCCCCATATTGGCCTGGTTCTGCCATACATGGGCAAAGTATCTCTGGGTGGAGAAAGCCTCCCTGGTGCTGGACTGAGGCTCCATGGGCTGTGACAGCAGTGGCTCCCTGACAGCTATGCGCTTCTCCAGCTCTGGGCCAGGGAGCGTGAGCTCAGTGGCTGGCACAGGAAAACACAGCTGGAGGGATGCTCTATTTAACACCAACTGCTAATGGCCCGAAGGGGTTGTTCTGGCCAAGTAGGACTGCTGAGGCATAGAAACACCCTGGCTACACAGAGCCTTTCCCCTGGCCATGCTCCCTGCAGAGGAGCAGGCGAGAGGTTTGGGTGAAGGAACTTCTCAGTGCAACTCCAGAAGGGCAAAAAGGCAGGTCAGTTTGAGCAGGGTGTTCTCGATCCTGTCCCTCTGAGGAGCATCACCAGTGCAGTCACAGGAGGCCTTATACCCAGCTGGGTGCCTGAGCTGGATGGAGCAAAAACCTCCTGTGTAGTCAAAATAGCTGGCTTGTCCCAAGTTATACCCCTGAGTGTACCTCATGTAAAGCAGTCTCTTTTCCTCCATCACATTCACAAAACTGGCGTGAGCACCCCTTGTCTTTCATGGAAGTTACGATCTGCAGCTGATTCTCATGCAAGTATCCTCCCTGTTTGGACGTGCAGGGGCGTCCCTGTTCCTCAGCCACCACCTTGAATTGACCCCAGAGGAATACATTTTCGTGGTCATACTCCAAGTCCCTTTTTGTCTTCTCACCCCATTTCCCTTCTTTTGTGTCCCTGTACTTGCAGCTCCTTGATACGGAGCCAAAGGGGCCATGAGTGCCTCCGCCCTGTGCTCCCAACCGCAGCAGGGGCGAGTCCCAGTCCTGGCTCCCCACTGGCTTCTTGCGTCCTCTTGCACACTGCACCCCCTCTGCCTCAGGCATTCGTCACAGTGCTCAGCACAGCTTGGCCTAGGTCAGATGCCTGCATTCCTTCTCGCCCTGGGACCCAGAGCTCTTCCTCTCTTTTTGTTTCCTTTTGTTTATGGTACTCAATCCAGCTCTCAGGCCATGCGCAAATGCTCTGCTCTTGGCCAAGTTGAATTTGTTTCAAGGAAGATTGCACAAGAGTTCAGGGCTGGTGCTGGGAGCCAGGCCTGCTGGGCTGGATGTTTTGTTCTCTCGGCCCCGGTCCTGCTGGAGGACCTGCTGGCATGAACTCCCGCCAAAGCGGAGTCAGCAGGATGCCTCACGGGCTGCCTGGCTGGGAGGAGCCAGGGCAGCAGTCCTGTGAGGTCAGGGACAGGCTTTGCAAACTCAGTTTAAAAAAAAATTAAATAAAAGGGAGCAAATTTGTTTGGGATGTTTTGCTCTTTGTTAAAACCATGTGGACTCACAGTAAACACAGCTTCCCCCGGGTTTAAATATTCTTATTCCAGTTTCACCCTGGGGCTGGGCAGTAAAAGCTGTACTGGCTGTGGTAGAGGAGCCAGGCCCTGAGCAGTGAGGAAGGGGCTGGCAAGCTGAAATATTTCCCTAGAAGCTAAAAGGGGTGAGGTGTGGGTGCCTGACGGTACACAGATTGGAATGTGTCTGGGAACCTGACCCTCCTTCCCTCGGCTCAGGGCTGGGGTACCCCACAGAAGCAGCTCTCTGGGTTGCCATTCGCAGTCTGGTTGGTGAGGGAAAGCACTTACTACCCCTTGTCTCTCAAACACAGCTTGTATTTCAAGTGATGTGAAAACCTTGCTCCATGGGTTTAAAAAAGCTGCAGACGAATAGTAAAAAAAAAACCTTCTTTTTTTTTCAGTGGTTCCTAACTTTTTTTGAAGGCGGGTTTGTTATGTTTGTTTGGTTGGTCTGCCTTTGTTGACCTTGTCAACAAAGATATCAGCAAAGAGATGATATGGGAATACTTGGAAAAATCAAACCTATCTGCACGAGCAGGCTGCAGTAGGGTGGACCCTGTGAGAGTTAGCTGACCTGCTGAGCCTCTGTCAATTATTTTTGAAAAATCACAGGGAACGTGAAGCTTCAGGGCACAGGAGGTTCCTCAGCAGCTTGTGCTGAGATGTTGAAGTGCCTCGGGACACCCATTGCCATCACAACTAAGAAATTTTGTTTACTTTCCTGCCACAGGACCTCCTCTCTTTGAAGGAATTTGGAGTGACTTAAAATCCCTTGGCAAATCTCTGTCTCTCTCAGAGGTGGGATTCATCTCAGCTGACTGCAGAAGTGTGAAAGTCACACAATGATCCAAGCTAATCATCCTTTCCCTTCTCACATGGCATAAGGAGCAACAGGCATTTCACACACACAAATATGTATATATATACATATGTTCAGTGGGGCAAATCCCTTCCTGGAAGTTCCCACCTCCTCCATGGAGCATAGTGGGAGCCTGGGAGTTTTGCTCAGCCATAGCTGTTCACCTTAGAGAAGATGAGCAGTAAATGGTATGTCCTGCCCTGGAGAACACGCTTGGTTTTGGTCCTTTGGAGCTGCAGAGGAGGTGCTGGATGACTTATGGTGGCTTAGAATGATATATAATTCTTTCTCTGGCTCCTAGGTTCTAGCGCGGCTTCTTGGCTGTTGGCAATCTCATCAAAAATCCTGATGAATGCAAAGATGCAGCCCCTGAATTATTCTCACTTCCACCAGTTTTGTTTTAGAATATGGCAGTATTCTTCCCATACTTTACGGTTTAATTTAATGCTGATAAATGATATGATGATAAATTTTCATTTTATTTAAAGCTGTTTATTATCCATATCTGTTATGGAAAGTCATCAATTATGCAAAAAGCATGAATGTTTAAAAAGCCTCTAAAGTGTCTCTATTTATGGATTGTATGTTGTATATTCTTTACTCCTTGCTTGTGCACACAGTGGAGAGCCTCCTCCATTAAGTATCATTTTTGCACAAAGAGCCTGAGAAATGGAACTTGACAGGGGGATCTCAGACAAGCTGCAGGCTTGTCGCAAAATGTGGCAGAGACATAAAAATTTCACATTCTTGGGAGAATCCCTCAATGCTTGAAGCTGGGTCTAAATTAGAGGAGCAGTGAACTAGATGGATGCAGCGTATGTGAGGTCAAAAAGCCGTGCTCTGTGGCTTGCCTGAAGTCACCTTCCATAGCTTAGCCAGGGCTTCTCAGTGAAGGGGAAATAAATGGGTCCTTCATAAGCTCTCATTAGCAGAGAGGTCCGCACTGTTCACAGCCCAGTGATTTTTCCAGTCTGTGGTCCTTCATAAAAGCCACAGGAACCAAATCCCAACAACTGGCGCATGTGTGGACCTCGCTGCAGAGACTTGTGGCATGCAGAGGTGTGCTCCTGCTCTGGAGTGAGGGAGCAAGATGGATGAAATGGCTGAGATGTCCTAAGTCAGGCAGATACTGCTCATCTCTGAGTTTGCACAGAAACCTCTTTGCTGCAGAGGGCCAGATTCTGCTCGCAGGCAGGGTCTTTGGAGCCACCTTGCATTAAGACCAGTGTAACTTGCAGCTTGTCTTGGCATGTGCATTAAATCACAGGAATGGGGAGGTTTTACAGCAAGGAACGCAGGTTGGGGAGCGAATACCAAACAGAGACCCTTTAAAGGAGTTGAAGATATTGGCATCTGAATCTCTTCTTTCTTTCCTTTCAAGATGCTGGGGGGACAAAAAGAGTTAAAGTAAGTAAATTAGATCACAAAAACCAAATTAACTAAACAGCACCGTCCTGGCCTGATGCTGATTTTGCACATAGTGTGCCAGTAAATCCCAAGTAACCCAGCACACATCTGGGTGTTTCTGGGGCGACTCTGTCTATTCAGGCCTGCCAGGGTGTTGGAGGGGGCTGCAGCTGCCAGAGCACTCAGCAGCGTGCGACAGGAAAGGGAGAGCTTTCTCACACGTCTGACACAAGAGGTTGATTGTGGGGACTGCTGACGGGTGACCTCCCTGTGCCACCGAGGCTGGGGCTGCTGGCTTCTCTGGCACAGGCACCCACCAGGAGACCTTCTGCTCTTGCATTACAATGCCTGCAGCGTTGTAAGTGTCCTGTATCTGCTGAAGACTCAGGTACTTAAACATCTCCCTGAAGTAATTAGTTGTGTTTTTAAATTACTTACAACCTATGTAGTGCTGTAGGGGATGTGTCGGGTTGTGACAAGGAGGGAGCATGAAGCCTGCTGAGTGGGAAGTACGATGGCATCTGCTATTTTTAAACATCCACACAAGGTCACATCCACAGTATCCTTGCGCCCAGCGCCAGTGTCTCCCACCCACCTGCCCTTCATGGTCTTTGCCTTTCGTGGTCTTTGCCATGAAATCTCATTTTCATACATTCTTCCTTCCCCCTTGTTGCCATCAAGAGATACCCTTTACAGTGGCATGCACCTTTAAGCCAAGTAAGCAATAACACAGGAGAGGACTTGCAGCCATCGTGCCTTTTATCGAGTGCATTAAAGGCTTGGGATCAAAGGCTGGCTACATCCAGCACCAGAAGGGTTGCAGTGACAAATTAGTAGGACTTTTTTTTTTCCCTACCAGTTCAAACAGCTACACAAATTTTCCATTCAGCTTCTATTTTTTCCCTACATTCATGGGATGAGGATGAATGCCCTCTGAATCCTGGCTTCTTCCATGGCAGACACTGCCTCTCACTGCTTTTGTCCTGATCCAACCTGGCTGTCACAAAGCTCACTGTGGCTCTTGTATCCAGTGTTCTGACTGTTGGGCTGGTCCAGAACATCACTGCTCTGCCAGAGAGGGACTTTTTGCTTTACAGTCATGAGCAAATCAGTTTCTCTTGTGCCATACAGAGAAATGTTACTGTGTTTTTGTAGCTTTCTGCTGTACACGGTGATGAAGGGAGAGAAATTCCCTTGGGCGACTCCCCAAGGCACTCAGCATCTCAGTACCTATCTCTGCAAGTCAGCATCTCTTTTTTTCACCTCCTCTGCTGAACACACTCTCCAGCGCATCCTGGGATCGTGCTTGTCTTTCCATAACTGCATCCTATTGGTGCCCAAAATAATTAACTACCAGTATGTCCTTTTCCCCTTCAGCCAGTTCCAGCTGAGTTCCCAGTTCACAGCGTCAGTTCTTGCAGTTAATCCATAAACTATAACCTTTACATCGGGTACTGTTCAACGTAATTAGATTTCTATTACATGATGTTCTTTCCTACAGTTAAACAAGACTTGCCTTACTTAAACAGCCAGCCCCAGGTGACATTTAATTGTAACCTTAGTGTTAAAGCTCTGCTTGCACACCGTTCTCTCAAAGCCTCCAGTCCACTACACCATAGCCTGTACTTATCTTGACATGACACATTAGCAATCATCCATAGCTCTCTGGCAGTGAGACCCAGACTTGTCCTGCAGGATGTCAGCCCTCTTCCAAGGACCCACTCTTTTCATGAAGAGAAGAATAAAACCAGGATGGCTGTAAGTCAGGTCACCCTGACTGCAGTGTTAAACACACTACCTGCTCTGGTGCAAGCTGGGGTGGAAAACAAAGACACAATACACCAAACAGGTCATTAACAACAATTTGATCCAATTATGCATCTAAACCCAGGACTCTTTGTTTGATGATTTTTATTTTGTGCTAAGAGGGAAGGAAAACAGCCTTACACATAATGGAGTGGTGCTGGGTACTGAAAGGTGTCTCCTCTAACATAAAGCAGAAGTAATGCTTCCTAAATCCACCTGTTTCTTGCTTGAGTGTTCATTTACCCTCGCTCTCACCACTGCCATTCCCTGTGGTTAAAAAATGTTGGTATGCAGGAAAAGTTTCCTCTGACAGTGAGAAGTCTGCAGCCACCCCCCTGCCTGAGGCCAGTGGCTGCTTTGATGCCACAAGAGCATGACAGTAAGAGAAATGCCTGGGGAAGTGAATCAATAGCGGCAGGCTGGCCAGCTGCAGGGTGAGGATGGGGTAAATTGCTGGAAGAAACTTTCCCAGCCACCGGAGGAGTTGGGAGAACAATGTGGAGAAGAGGATGTGAGGCACTTCCCGCCACTGGCCAGCCCTGCGCCAAGGAGTGCCGCAGCCTCCAGTGCTATCTTTGTCCCCCTGTCATCCTCTGGAGGCGGCTTTTGCTGCTGGCTGTGGGTTTCCACACTGGTTGTTTCTTTCATCTCTCTCTTCACCATCTAACTGTCACTGCAAAACAAGGGGACTGTTTTCCCCAACCTTTCTGGCTGACATCCACTCAGCCTGTCCAAGGCAGGTCTCTGGGCCAGACTGGGAGTATTCTGGTTCCTCTCTAAGACCTGGCTGGTAGAGCAGTGATGCTTTTTTCTTTTCCCATCTCTCTTTCCCTCCTCCTATTCGTGAGAGATGGAGATAGTGGATTTCTTGTTTGTTCAGCTTTCCCATCACATTTGTCTATTACCAGCCACTTGAATCTCCCTGTCTATTTCCTGCAGAGCTGCTTCTCTCCACAGTATTCAAGTGCCTTTTGCAAGTGCAAAAAAAAAAAAACCCCAACCAAATAACCCAGCCCTGTGATTTTCCTCCCTGCTATCAGGAAACAGGTTTGTTTGTTTTTTAATGAATGCAAAAGAATGCAGATAGCAGTGAGGAAAAGCTTGGGCAAGGAGTTCAGCACTTCTTTATTTAGGCTATTCCATGTATATCAGCTGAGCCCAGCAGGCAACAAAGCAAGAGCTGGATGTTATTTCAGGAAAAGCCTGGTCTTTCATGCTTGAGACAGAGAAGTATCCCTGGAGGGAAACTCTGGACTCCTGTTGTGCCTGGGTGATTTGGGCAGAAAAAGGTCAAGGAATTTCAGCAATGCTGCTTTTCTTCTCTGTCTTCCAGGCTCTTTGTAGCAGGTATCCCTAGGGCTGCCCACTGCCGCTGTGACAAACTGGAGGGGCTTCACATCTATAGCTCTGCCTGGCCTGGCATTGCTCCCTGCTCTGGTGCCAGACCATGGCTGCACAGGACTGGAGACAGAACAGGCAGATCCAAGGCACGATGTGAGAGATGGACAGTGCACGGAGGTGCTGGGGGCTCTGCCACTTGTGCCACATGGGCAAGACAGCCAGACTCAGTGGCACAGGCTGAACACTAATAACAGGTTCATTCCAGCCATGTGCTTGCTGGAAACAATAGACTGAAATCACAGTCACACTGATGTCCACACCAAAAAGAAAAAAATCCCAAAGTGATGTGGCATATAAGGCAAAACATTTGTCTTAACTTACTGCTTAGTGCTTCATGCTAGTTAGTTTTAGGTGTTTCTACCTTACTCAAAGTCAAATTTCAGTCTTGAAGCATCACTTTAGCATAAAAAGTAGAAACGCATTACACAGAGCAAACTGCTTAGACTTACAATTCTATTCAAACATCATATATATTTTGGCCATGGCTAAATTCAGCACAGATTCAGTCTTGGTCAGACTGAAACTCCATTTTTCAGTGCATAAAATATTCATTGCACTTTTTTCACCGGGCTCTAGCCATGATATTGCGTGAATCACATCTTCAGGATACCTCAGTAGTTAAAGGCACATCTGTTCTTTGGTATCCAAGCAGCTCTAAGACTGGTCACATTCAGTTCCAATCCTGACATTCATTTTCCTGTGGTGAGCATATTTCTTCCTTAGTCATGCAGGATTTATGCTTCTTCCAAAGTATGTATTTTGTAACAGATTTTTATGCAGATTTTTATGCAAGAACCTATTACCAGGTTGTTTTCTATTGATGCAGAGAAATCTTTCATGCAATTTCCATCCCATTAACAGCTTCATAAGAGACAATCCTGGTTCTAATGGCTCTGCACAATAAGCCAATAAAGCCAAATATGGAAGGAATTACAGAGTGTATTGCTGTTATACCCACAAAATGGTTCATATGTTCAAAAGAGAGGCTCATCTGACACCTAAGGTTAGTCCTAAGAGTTACTACAACTGATACTTTTCAGCAGTCCTTTGTGTTTTATCTCCTGTTGGTTTCTATCTCAATTTTTTTGCACTGGCAGCAGAAACAGAAGAGGAGCCCCAGCCTGCAGCCTTGCATGTGGGCATCCTAGGAAGCCTGACGGGTGGATGCTGCCGGATTCCAAAAAAGCACTGCTGTTACTGCTGGTGCTGGAATAACAACAGAGACTGCCTTGGGGCACGTTTAGGTGCTAGCCAGTGTCCCTGCCACCGCCACTTTCCTGGAGGCATATTTACACCCTAGGCTTTTCCTGTAGGAAAGGCCAGCTGTCTGCTGAGCCTTTCAGATCTGCTGCCCATCTTTGATGCTGCTGGCACTCCGTAGGTCAGTGGGCACACTTACCAGCTGTAGAGGATGAATAACTCTCTCCCCCGGTGTCAGAGTTTCAGTCCTTAGCCTTGAAGGGTTTTTAATGAGTTTTGTAAATAGGGTACTGGAAGTGAAGAGCAAAGGTGAGAAGCAGGCCTCCTGCTGCCTGGGACCCTACAGCTCTGCAGAGGGATGTAAAGGAGTACCTGCATGGGGAAACAGCCCTGAGCTGTGGAGAGGTTTCTGCTCCCATCCCTCAGAGACCATATTTGTACACTGTTTTTTAGAAAAGTACATCTGTGAGGGATGAGGTGGTGGAGGAACAAAACTGGTGGGAAGCTAGCTTGGAAGAGAGAGGTAGCATGGTGTGTGAGGGAAAAGTGAGAGTCCAGAGCACGGTGGGGCCTGCCCACAGCTGACTGTTCCCTCCCTCCACCAGATTCTTCCTTGTTTCCTCCTGCTTCATTTAGGAACAGCAGCTACAAGTCAGCTCAACTATCTTGCTCACTTAAGTCCTCTCTTTCCCTGCAGGATGCAGCCTGAAGTTCTCATATAAAATTCAGTAATTGTCCAGGCCCCTGGGAAACACATGAAAGGGCACTCTCTTGAACTGTGGCAATGCCCAGACCACATTCTGTCCCAGTGCACATGTAATGCTCTGCGTGGTTTTAACCAGCTCAAGGTTTTCACATGCTCAGTTCCCTAACAGAGTTTCTTCTCTCTGTAACAAACAGCACTTAAAAAAAAGTTTTTTACCTTCTTTGGTCACATTTGTACAGGCTCTTTTGTTTCAGTTGCATGGCCATTATGGGGCTGCAGCATATTTTGTTTGCATATTGTGTTTTCAGCTTCACAGTTATCAATGTTGTCTATATGCCTCCACTTGTAAATGCCAGTGGAGCCAACTACACAAGCAGCTTCTGACCATGCAGCAGGAGGTGTTCAGAAATGCAGCAGTGATGAGCCCAGCATAACCTTCCTCAGTACAGAGATCACCTGTTGATTTCCCCACAACTGGATTGTGACACTGCAAGACTCACAGGGTGCACAGGTTTTGGTGTGCAGGAGCTGTTGGTGGCCTCGGGGGGATGGCACAGACACACATGGTGTGAGTGACCTGCCCATGCTGCAGGAGGGGCTGGATGCTGCCAGCCTTTCGTGGTAGCAGGAGGTCAGCGAGCAGCATTTCAGACTTGCTCTGCACATATCCAGATGTGCACATACACCTGTGGAAGGGTTTTTTTGCAGTCAACATTGAGCACTGATGCCTTTTTCTCAGAAGCATTTTTAGAGTCATGGCACATTCACTCAAGCTCTGTTTTACCTTTAACTTCATTAAATGTCTGTTGTTGCCACCCACCTTCGAGACAGCAGCACCATTAGCAGATGACCTGAGGAGCTTTCCATTTGTTGCAAAACCCTGATCAGGTGTGGTTCCTCTTCCTGAGACCCCCCTGGCTGGGCTTGGCAGTGGCAGGGGCTAGATACCAGCTTCAGATCTGTGTTAGGGGCTGAGTCAGCCCAGCTGTGATGCCTTCTGATTCATGGTCTGACATCTTCTGACCTCAAGTCTCCACATGACATGACTTTGAGCTAACCGCATGCCTGGGGACAGGCCCAGGCTTGGGATGGTGCTCAGCTGTGGACCAGTCTCAGGAGATGGTCTCAGTCACCTCCCAGGGTGTAGGACGTCTGGGAACTGCATCTGCTACCCTACAAATATAATTTTCATTGCCCCAGGACTTTGCACTAGCCCAAGCTTTTGTGTTTCTCAAATTTCCAAAATCTGTACAGTGCAACTTTATCAAAGACTAAAAAAGACAGTTCAGCCAGCTTCAATATGTCCCTCCCTTGTTTTCTTTTCCCTTTCTCTCAGGTTTTGAAATTTCCTTTTCTCTGGACTGTATATTTTATCCTTTCACTTTTTCTTCTACAACCCTATTATGGTGATGCCTAGCAAAGACCAGGGCCCTATTAGGCACAGTCAACAAAAATGGTCTTCAAAAAGCCTGACTATAAAACACCTTTCTTTGGAGGTTTCTATGTTCAGTTACTTCCTTCACTGTGTTTTCTTCCATGTTTCTTCTGGATATCCCCCCCCCCCCCCCCCCCCCCCCCCCCCCCCCCCCCCCCCCCCCCCCCCCCCCCCCCCCCCCCCCCCCCCCCCTTCCTTCCTTCCTTCCTTCCTTCCTTCCTTCCTTCCTTCCTTCCTTCCTTCCTTCCTTCCTTCCTTCCTTCCTTCCTTCCTTCCTTCCTTCCTTCCTTCTTCAGGCTTCTTTTATTCCCATCTTTTGTCCTGGTCTCTGGAGCTTTTTGGTCTTGTCATCCATGTGTCCGTCCTATCGCCCATTCCCCACCCTCACTTTCTGGCTTCTGTTTCCCTAATTTTCCACTTTCTATCTCCTTGGTAGCCTCTAAAACCATCTCTTATCTGGCTTCTGTGTCAGGCATTTGCACCCCGTTGCTGGTTCTTCCCCAGCAGCATGCACAAAGGGGGCGGTCTCTTCTTCCCTCAGTCTCACAGCAGATGGAAGATATATTTTCCTGTCCTCAGGTAGGGGTAAAAAGGCCCACTGGGCCCTCCTGCCTCTATGTACTGGAGCAGATGCCTGCTGGAATTGCTGCCAGCTTCTCTTGCAGGCTAGTGAGCAACTTGTTCAGATTTCCTCCATCCCAGAGTGGGGAACTATGGAGTTGGGAGGACCAGCATCACTGAAATGTTTCTTCTTTTCCCCATCTGCCCCTGTGTGTAGCAGCCAGAGAGGAATGCAGAAGACTGTCCTGGAAAGGTTTTGGTGGAGCAGTCAGTGAGCTGAAGGGCTGTCTGCTCTTGCTTTCCAAGGGGAGATGAAGGTGCCTGAACCACGCTGGAATGCAGCAAGTGACCCATGCAAGGGAGCATTGCATTTCTCACATCCCAAATCCTCATCCACTGAATGTGGCCCAGCTGTGCCCCCTGCAAGGTCAATGTGGGGAGCAGACACACAAGTGACTGGTATCCCTGCTTTGTTTGGCAAGATTAGACACCTCAAATGCCAAGTTAGTGGGCACAGAGCTAGCATTCATCCTTAGATGCTCCTGCAGCACTGGGCCAGTATCTATGGATTTTGCCTTAATCAACACAAGTCCATGAGGGTTACTCTTGGTAAAGAATACTTCAGCAAAATTATTATTTTAATGACAAGTTTTCATTATTTTCATTTCAAGTTTTTGAAACCCTAAACTCAGGACTGTTTCGGGTCATGCTTCAGGCCACAACACTTACAAGTCAAATGTTATGCTCCTCAGTATAGCTTCCTTTAGTGACAATTTTATTTCTTTGGGGGCTTCTGTTAATTCTCTCTAATGTTTTCCACCATGGCACTAGCAATGCCTGCACTAGCACTGAAGGCTTTTATATTCACTGGATGCAATTAGGATCAACATGCACATGCAGACGTGGTCAGAGCTTCTGGGGTGGCTTTCTTGGGGGATTTCATGCAGGTTTCATCATTTAGGACATTGGTTGTGTGCAGATGCCTTCAGGCTTTGGGGAGCAGAGAGTTTCAGGACTGCTTTTCAAAGACAAGCTGATGGGCCCAAGGTACAGCTGAGGCCTTGGCAGGTTACAAAAAATCATGGAATCACAGGCTGGTTTGGGTTGGAAGTGATCTTAAAGATCATCCAGTTCCAGCCCCCTCTGCCAGGGGCAGGGACACCTTCCACTAGCCCAGGTTGCTCAGACATGTCTGTTTGCAGTGTCACTTCCTATCACGCCAGCAACGGAGGTAAATGTTTGCACTGTCATAACATTTCTTCTGCTGGAGCTTCCTGGCTGGGGACTCTGCAGCATTTTCTGCAGGGTACATTGCCTTGTGTGGGGGCGTGCGAAATCTCATCTAACAAAAGTACAGCTAGGCAATGTTTTATATATTTGGCATATATAACAATGCATATTGCAGCAAGGAGCTCAGTGTCAAGTCAGTCCACAGTTAACAAGAACAAATGGTAAAACAAGTGAACATACCCAAGTCAGACTGTTTTACACAGTGCATGATCACATCCAAGGCATAAGTTCAATGGATCCAGCCTGCAGCATGTATTTGAAATTGTGGTGTGTGGTTTTCACGTGTGTCACAACCCCCCGTCTTAGATTATTTTTGGGTGTTTAAGGTCAGGAGGCACCGTTGTAGTCACCTATTCTGCCACACTGGTAGGAGACTGGGTCATGAGAAGATAGAAATTAATTAATCTGGTGAAGGGAGAAAAGAATTCAAAGGATTCAAATGGGATTGCTGATGACTACCAGAGCTGCTGCTTTGCATTTCATTTGAGCTGAGGGGTAGTTTCCCTTTCCTGTGTCGAGTGTTCAGCTTTGTGGGCAGCCAGGCAAATGCACGACACAGATTTCAGGTGATGAAGTGTGGAAGTCTAGGGTGGCAAATTGAGAGTCCTGGGAAGAGACCAAGGCCAGAGGGGAAGACATTCATAAGCAGAAAAGGCTACAAAACCACATGATATAAAACCCTGAGAAGGGCTTTAAGGAGAGGGCTAACATGAATTGGAGGACAGCAGAGCTGCATTTCTAGACATCCAAAGCAAGGCAGGGAACTGTAAGTGCTGGAGGTATTACAGCCAAAGAGGCATTTGAGGCAAGGATTTCTACTAAGAGCAATAAGCAGACAACATATGTAACACCAGGACAGGCCCTACAGGATACTAGAGAGGAGGATACTGTCAAGGTAACAGAGGAGAGAGTGTGGGTATTCAGAGCCTTACTGGTGTTGCTCAGTAAGCTGCACTAAGAAACCTGTAGCAGCAGATTCCCAAAACCTTGCAGCAAGATATCACTTTTGTCAGTGGGACAGCCCCAGGTAGGCGGCAAGCAAATTCTACTGTCACCCCATTGTATTACACTGGCTCAACTGACCCTGACTGTATGTCTTCCTGTTGCCCTCCTTTTCCTGACCAAAGCTTTCATTAAAGATACAATTACTCTGATTGTCCTCACTGAGAAATGGCATCCAATATTGGAGATGTTTAGATGCAAGCTGTGAGCTGAATCCCAAAGACTATCCAGTCCTGGAAATTGTTCAAGGTGAGGGTGGCAGAATCACTGGGTGGCCTGACTGTTCCTCCCCAAGTCCCATGTGTGCTTTTACATTATTGCCCAAAAATCTCTAGCACTGGGTATTCTTCAACTCTGGGCAGCCTATTCTGGTGCTCCAGTTTAAGATTCTAGTGGCCCAAATGTACTAAGAAATGAGATTATTCCCTTCCTGGCTTATATATTAGATAATCACTATCATGTCTTTCTAGCCCCCACACTTTGGTACAGACTATCTTATAAACACAGTTTTTCAGGTTTAGACTATTCAGCCTTTTCCACTCTGCACCATTTCTGGACCATTGCCATTGCTCTCCTTTGCACTTTCTGCTATCAGCTCAGTCTCCCTGAACTACAGTGGCCAAAACTGCACAGATGACTTCAAACGAAGCCTTGACAACATAGACAACAGGGGAAGAATGGTTTCCTGTTTGTCACAGGCTGCACTTCTGTTTGTTCGCTTCGTTAGAGCACTTTCATTTTTTACTGCAGCATGACCACGCTCATTCATGTTCAGCTGACATCCCTAGATCTTCTACAGAACTGCTGCTGTGCTGGTTGTTCCCCACTTGGTCTTGTAGTCCTTGATCACACCTACAAAAACCCTGAGCTTTGTTTGTCCACCCAGAATGGCACTTCCCACCCCTCTACCTCATTTGTCAAAATCGTTTTGCATTCTCCTCCGAAGTGCTTGTTCTTCATAGTGTCCTGTGCTAATTTAATAAGTGTTCCCTGCTCTTTTTTTTTTTTTTAAGATATTAATGAAAATACTGTGTGCTGCCAGACATAAAACAGATGGCTTCAGACTTCATTTGAGACGTACTGCCAGTTTGACAGTAAAACATTTATAACTGCTCTTAGTCTGGTTTTCCAACCAGCTGTACACTCCTCTAATAGCAGGTTCTTCAAAGCTGTGTTTCTTTGCTTGGTTTATGAAAGTGTCAGGTGAGACAAAGGCAAAAGCTGCACTAAAATCAAGATCTAAGACCTACTGTAGAAGGAAATTAGATTGATTTGATTTGATTTGTTCTTGTCAAATCAGTGATCACTGTTCTTCATCTGCTCATTGTCTTCTAGGTGCTGGAAAATAGTTTATCCAATTACCACTTCCAGTAATTTTCCAGGAATTGAAACTAATCTGCCTGGTCTCTCATTCCTGGTTCCTCCTGTCAATCCTTTCTTTTGTGGCAGGTGCTAATTTTGCCTTTCCCAGTGTGCAGAAACACATGCTCCCATCCCTGACTTCTGTGCTGAAGGTGCCAAGTGGGCTTCAGTTGCTTTAGCCATCATGGCAGAAATCTTTTAGGGCTTGTCAGCTGGAATATATCTGACTTATTTAGACACTGTCCGACCTCTTTGTTCTTTCTTGCAGACGGTATTCTTACCCTCGGACTGCTTATGCTGGTTGTGTTAAATGGGGCAAAAACTGAAAGAAAAATATCAAACACTTTTGCACATTTGACATCATCAGCTCAGTGTCTTCTCTTTGTGAAACTCAGCTCTTTCTTTGGCTCTCCTGTTGCTATTAGTGCATACACTTCACGCCCACTGTTTGTTGCATCACTTACATCTTCATGTTGTTCCTCCATGCTTATGCTGTTCTTTCATACTTACTGATGTGACCTAGTTCCACTTTCTGTGTGCTTCCTCTGCACTGCTGAAACTAATGAGGAGCTCATGACTTAGCCAGTTGATATCTTACTAGCTTCCCTCTGTACTTGTGCTAAGTTGCCCCACTACCAAGAGGCTCACAGTAGTTATGTGCATTTCACACAACTTCCTTAGGGCACTGCCAACTCCCCAAATGTCCTTTCTGCCTTGGATTTGTTCCTCTGGGCTTGTGTGCACTAATGCTGTGAGTTAGCTAAAGTCTGTCTCAAAGTCTACTGTTTTATTTTTGTGGTTTTTCTTTTTTCTCTGCCTCCTTTTCTAGAAATCATGACTTCTAATACTTCAGGATCACTTTCACACCAGTTGCTTGTCACAATCACCCACAAAATCAGTCCCCCTGTTTTAATTAGAATAAAAATTTTCAGAGTAAGTGGCCAGGAAGAAGCTAGAGAGATGGCAGCTGCAGTCAGTTCAGGGAAGGACACAGACAGAGTACCAGAATAGACACAGACAGAGAAGACCCTGCATATTTAGCACTTAGAATTACTTGCCTATGAACTTGTTTCCAGGAGATGTGGCTAACAGCAGTGGAAATATTTGTTATTTGTGTAAAACATGAACAGTAAAAGTGTGTTATTAAAATACTTTCTTCAGTTCTGTTTGTCTCTCTTAGGACATTTTTATAGTCTTTGTACCATAAGAAGGCTTAGGCCTTACCAGTAGAGTTAAGTCTTCTTTATTCAGTTATGCCCTGACACTTAAATGTGTTTTTAAACACAGAGATTCAGGCCAAGCAGTGCTGATTTTTCTTCACTGCATCCATCAATGAGCCAGACCCTCCAGCTTCTCAATGACCAATAAGGATGCACCTGGCCTTCAAGACCAGATTAATCTTTTCCAGCCAGCTTTTTCCAGTGCCCAGTGTGCACTGCTCCTGGTAATGTCTTACTTTAGCTGCATTAGTGCTACAAGACCTTTCTTCTGCAAAGCTCCAATCCAAAAATTACCTTTTTGGAGCTGCTTGTCCTCTCTTCTCTGCTGCTGTCCCACCCAAGCTGACCCTCTTCCATCCTGGGGCTGTCCTTGGCTGCCTGTTCCTGTGATGTTCTGGAAAAGCTCCCCTGAGTGGGGTGAAGGCAAGCTGGCTTTTGGCTGTTATCTGTGGCTCTGGCATGTTCCTGCTGACATCCCTTTAGGTACTGAGAGATTCACCAGCAGGATGTTGGATAACTCTACTGTGAGTTATTTTACAAACATTATTGATTTCATTACTTCACTGTAGTTTTGCTTCACTACATCAAGTCTTGGCATTAGGGGTGAAGCAGCAGCTAGTTAATTCAGTAAAAATGGTGGTTTTTTATGGGGCATTCAGAACTAAAAAGAGGTCCCAAAGTTCCCATGGATATCTTCCCAGAAGCTGGGATGGTTGCTAAAGGAGCTGTTGACTCTAATGTTCCAAACAACCATATGAGCACAGTTTTATAGCTGATTCTTCTTGATATAATTGTATAAAAAGAAAACAACTCTGCCACTATTGTAGAAGAGCTATGATGATACATCAATAGTGGGTATCCTTGCAAGCAGTCTGATTTCTGTTCTTTATCTAACAATTGTTGATCTGACGTGGTTGCTCTTCGAGTCACAGGAAGCTCCTTGGGAAAGTGCAGAGACCTTCAGACCTCAGGGAGAATAAACTGATCACAAGTGGTTGACAGGGTGAACCATGGTGTTAACACTGCATATTATCTTACTCAGATGGGCCTTGAAAAGCCAATTTCTCATCAAAAAGAAAAAAAGCCCAAATTTACAAAATGCTGTCACAGTGCATTCTTCGTTTATGCTCTAGTTCATAATCAATTCTCATCAGTTGGAGAACACTCCTGGTCATGCTCTTGGTCTGTAGATCAGACCTTACAATGGTTAAAAACAGCTGTGAAAAAAAAGGTGGGAAGATTTGAAAGGCTTCCCCATGAAGACATGGATGGGTAATGTATTTATTTTCTAAATACATACCTAGAGGCTTAGACAACTGGTGTGTTTGCATCAGCATACTGAATAAAAGAAATCACACTACTGGAAGCAGAGAAATCCCCTGAACCTATAGCTCATCTTCCCTGAAGTAAAATCAAAAGTAGGAGTGCCAGCTCATCATTTCCTAAAACAAAGCATCTATTAAAAGTAACTCACCTGAGGGAAAAGCACGTTGTAACAGTCAGTTTCCACTGCTCCTCTGAGAACACACAGTGGCCCAAACCCCTGCACCTACCCCACACTGCTCAGATCTCCTGCTTTGCCAGGAGGGGACTGAAAGGCACACATCAGTCCCAGGACTCATCTGCTATTAACACGTTTCCAGAAGTAGATGGCAGGACAATTTACCCTAGCTCTTCACTACTGGTTTTTTTTTTTTTTTTTGTTCCAGTAATTCAGTTCATGTCCGTCCAGAAGAACTAGTTCACCAAAGAGCTAACCTTGTAAGAAACTGAAGAATGCTGGAGAGAAAATAAGTTCTAGTTAATAAATATAAAAACAAACAGCTCAGTAATGTGTGATACAAGCTCCAAATTTACATTTAAAACCTTTCAAAACTAAACCATGAAGGTAAAGCCTGACTTTGGTAACACTGTTTAGAGTGAAAAGGCAGCATGGAAAAAACTAACTGAAAATGCATTTGAAAATGCTTTCATAAAAATAAGAAACATAAGAAGCGAGCTGGAATATAAACCAAATTTTGCAATAGTACTTCACAAATTGTCCTGATTTTGGAAGGATGCAGAGTGCATGTTAAGATCAGCTGCCTGCCCAGACTATTTTACAATAAATGGCATTGAGTTTTTCATCTCCAGCACAACCTCCAGCCATATAGTACTTTTATTTATTAGGAGATTGTTCAGCTGCAATGACAGCTGAAATGAGGAAGGAAACAGCTTCAAGAACACAGGAAGAATCCCATAAAGTTAAGGGAGTGAAATGGGGAAAGGTACTTTAAAGTATAGGTGGTGATGTAAATTATTGAACATTTGAAAAGTTTACCCTTGGTAATTTTAATCACATCGTGAAATCAGTCCCTCATGCTTTTGTGAGACACTTGACTTATTGGAAGCTTTATGCCATCAGTTGCAGCTCAGTAGCCAACCCTGTGCTCAGGGCATGCAGCACACTGAGCTGGCTCAGAGCCACTGCTCAGACACCCACGACCATAAAAACAGCAGCAAGCATCCAAAATGGGGCACCAATGCCCCGAAGCACTGAAGTTGACCTGTGAATCTTATGTGGATAGCAGAGAACATCCTCAAAGCCACCCCTACATCCAAGGGGAATGTGCTCACCCATGGTCATGCTGGGCTGAAGACTAGGGGTTGGTGGTTGGGTCTTCTTTGCTCTGTGCAGGGAATGAGCTAAGCATGTCTCAGTGTGCAGCATCTCTGACTCTTTCTAGAGATGCCTGCTGGGGTCTAGCCACCTCCTGGATGCGCTGCTGCAGGGGCCAGGGCCATGGGGGTGCTCTCCCAGCCTCTAAGGACACCTGGACCATGGCAAGATGGCCTGTGAATGAAGCTTTTGAAGTAGCCTGTGGAAATTGTGCCTATAGAGAGCTGGAAGAGCATCTCAGGGTGCTTTATGCAAGATGAGTATTGTCAGACAGATAGCTGCTTCACAGATTTGGTCATATTTCCCTCCACACTGATTCCACCTCTTGCTGTTCTTCAAGTGTTGACTTATTTTGCCACTGTATTTGGAGATTTCTCTTGTCCTTGTTATGTAAGAATAACTAAATTCTTTTCCTTGATGCCATTTCTTATCAAAAAAGAGTTGTTGACCCAACTGTTACATCATTAGCAAATGCTATCAAATGTCACCAACAGGATACCACAATGAACACAGAGGTGATCTAAGCAAATAACAGTTAGGATAAGTAGGTGATATTTCAGTGTGATTAATGCATGAACATATCTATGCCTGTCAAATGAATGGACCTCATTTATGACAGGCAAGATTTGGGTGACCTGCTAGAGCTGATGACAAAATTTTCCTCATCTATTTTCTTTCTTTCTTTCTTTCCTTCTTTTTCCCCTTAACTGATTTAGTTTGACTTCCAGAAACTGTGGGCCAGATCTTTTCCTGGGAGTTTTGCCTTTGTCATTAATGAGAAAGGTTCTGATCTTTAATGTTCAGTATTTGAGCCACTCAGGCTGCCTGAATCCAGTTTCAGCTATTAACACAGGTATGTAGCAGGCCTAAGTGCAGTTGGCTTGTTGGGGCAGCTTTTTGCCTTTTTCCTGAAACAGAGTTAGCAGATCCATAGGTTGAAGGACTTCCCCTTTACTCTGTCATCATCCTCTATACAAGGAAATCCTTCCCTTCCATTGGACTTCCCAGTGCTCTCACGCTCTCATTTCTGTTCCCCGAGGGGTGACCATAAGGTGATGAAAAAGGCAGCATGACTGGGCACCACTCTCTCTCAAACTACCTCCTGCCCACACACCAAATTCCCCTTGTTGGCAGTTAGTGTAATTACCATAATATAAACATTGTCCCGAACGCTATTAAAAATGCAAATTATGTCCATCGAGCCTGAGGAATGGCGAATAAGCAGTTCCTTTGCAGCCCACTTCCTCCTGCCCCCAGCATGCGTTGTGCAGATGATGCTCTGCTGCGACACATTTGTGAGCTCTCAAAGTTGCATCTATTTTTTCCTTAATCTAAGCAAGGTAGCTGCAGACTTAGAACATAACAGCCATTTAGAAACTGTATGACTTTCCCTAACTGTCTGTAACAGTTTCAAGATAAGTCATTTTAAAAAGAATTACTTTAAACGGAGACTGCTTTAAACCAGACCTTTGTACTTCTTGTTTTTGCTTTTATCTTGGCACAGATGCTTACCCTCTCTCCAGCTCCTTTGTTGAGTTCATTATGCAAAGGCAAAGAAGCTACACTAACATTGTAATTTTGTTTGGCAAGGTGAGCCACAAAACATATGCTGTGTCATGCCTTTTTATTACTGTGCAAGAATTGCCAAAGCAGCCTAAAGGAGGAATCAAGGACACGATCGTTGTGAGGAAAAGAGGAAACGGTCCAGTTTTACAACACTCAGGCTTGTAACCACTTGCGGTAGATAGTTTCAGAACTGGTTTAATTTTAAATTATTTTCTTACCAACTGACAACACCTTTGAAGTGACTGATGTTTAACACCACCACTTTCTGATCCACATTGAGTCATTTTTCAGTGCCTGGAGATCCAAGCCCTACCTGTGAAGTGGGCACCGTGTGGGCTGGGACTGCCCCATCCTCTCCCTGCACCAGGAGATGGCAGATCTCAAGCCAGCCCAAGCCCACAGAGAAATGAAGCCTCCTTGAGCAGGCATCGACATCCCTTTTCCACTAAGGGGAGGATGGTGTGTAGCACCTTATTCTGATCATGCTCCAAGAGCAAAACCTGCACTTCTCAGTCTAGACAACCTGTAATCAGGCAAGGGAAGAGCAGGCAAAGGGAACAATTAATGGGTGTGATCTCAGCCTCTTGCAGTCTGCCTGAAAAACCTCCAAGGACTGGTTTTATGAGTGGGCATCTGTGGGAGCATAGGTGAGTCCCCCCAAACCCATGTCTCCTCTGGGGGCCACCCATGCCATGAGTGCCCCACTCCTTCTCCTTTCCCATGCTGTGCTTTCACTTGAAGGGGATCAAGGTAATTATATCGCTGGAAAATAACCCAAAAAGGAAATTATTTTTAACTTGGTCCCAGATGTAAGTATCCGTGCAGCCACAGGGCAGGGCTGGGCATGAGCAAGAGGTTTGAGAGGGGAAGAAGGAAGGCAGTTTTCTCTATAACAAAGTGTCCCATTGCAACATCTCCCAAGTGCTTTGGTTGCAATTCCTCTGAACTCATCTGAAACTTCGGAAACAGCTTGAAAGAAGTGGCTGTGTGGAAGGAGGCCTGGTGTCCCCAAGGGGAGCAAATCCCAGGCACAACCACAGCTGCCTACCCACCCCCCTAGCTGCTGCCTGTACTCCACCAAG
Organism: Lichenostomus cassidix; assembly: GCF_008360975.1. Taxonomy (NCBI): domain Eukaryota; kingdom Metazoa; phylum Chordata; class Aves; order Passeriformes; family Meliphagidae; genus Lichenostomus; species Lichenostomus cassidix. The sequence continues at coordinate 42,931,954 of NC_139483.1, read as the reverse complement.
GGCAGCTAGCGGTGGCAGGAAGGGAACAGCAGCAGCAAAGGGCACAACTCCCTCCACCACTCGTTCCCAGATTTGGTGAACCTTCAGAGGGCAGAGTGAGGAGAAGAGGAAGGGACATTCATGTTACAGTGTGCAAAAGAGGTAACGAAAGTGTGGCGATGCCAGTCACTCGCCACATGCCATGGAAACACAGGGCAGCTTCACCCTTTTTGCTGAAGCTGAGGTGTTGAGGGGAGTGGGAGCCATCCCAGCAGCCAGATTCCCCCCTGCCTCCAGCCACTTCCAGGACAGGGGCATTGGTGCAGGGAGATGTGATGAAGGATGTCCCTGAGGGTCCTTGCTGATCTGTCAACACAGGCTGAGTCAGGCACAATGAGACACTGTTGTGAGCTGGGAACACACCCAAAAAGGAGAAGTGGAAATGTTTGCCTCCCCAGTCGGTTTGCTCGCCATTAGAGTTTTCCTACTTCCCTGTTCTAAGTAAATACACTTTCTGTATGTCAGACTTCAAAGAAGTGATAACCAGCTTGGGGCAATCGCCTGTGGGAAAGGGACAGAGGCAAGAATGCCTTGAGAAATGCCCCAGCACCAGGCTTGCTCCCACCCTGCCGATGGCCAGCCCTCCATGGAGGCACAGGCTGGAAGGCAGAGGCTGGTTAAAAGCAGTGATACCTGTGAAGTGCAGATATGCAGGGAGCAATGGACAGGTTTGCAGGTCGGAGCTCAGAGAAGGAGAGCACAGCAACACCAGTGTGCTGGGAATAAAAGACAGGTTTCCTCAGAGACACAAATGAAACCTCGCTGTCCCACTTAGAGCTGCTCTCAACACCACATATGGCAGGTGTCTGAAGCAAGGCAGTGGCTCTAAACATGTCCCTTCAAAGGACAAGATGCAGAAGAAACTTTCCAGCTATCAGCTTTTTGTAACTCAGACAAAATGCCAGAGAGGCTTCTTTGATTGGCATGCCCTTCTCCTCCCAGGGGAGCACACAGAAGGGACACTGGCCCATGGGACAGGAGATGTGCTGCATGGAGCACAGGTTCTCAGCACATTTGCTCTGACAGCTGCCCTGGTCTCAGAGGATTTTGGAAAAAAAGTGACCACGGCGGAAATCTGTCACTTAAATTTAATATCCTGTTGTGTGTGAGGATGCAGTCCTTTTGGGAAATTCAGTCCTGGCAGTTAAAAATAAAGCAGCCGTGTGGAAACAATGAGAGAAACAGCTCTGCCCCTGTGCACCCAAGCTGGCATGCCTGGAGTCCTCAAAGTCCAGTCGTACTCAGCCCAGATCAAGTCCACTCCCCACAGGAGAGCTCTTCTGGAAGCTACTGGGAAATGCATCCCAGCAGAACAGTATCACCCACAGCATTTACCTGCAGTTGATGTGGAGTTACAGTGACATGAGACTTCCCTATGGCTGCACCAGGCTATTTTAAATTTGAGGCAGGCATAAGGCATGTGACAGTACATGTTGTTCGTGTGGGGAAACTCTGTCATTAATATCCACGCCTTGGGACTGGCCTAGGGTAGAGGGTTTTTTGAGCATGCAATACATTTATAAAATGCAGGCTTGCCTTTAATGCCTGAAACGTTGATGCAGCTAAAATCATTGGTTCACCTAAAATCAGACCTTCACAGGTACCCCATTTCCTCTGAGCACCAACAGACTTACTTGCATGGGTAAACATAATTCTTGATCTTCAGTCACCAAAGACTAATGTCTCTCAGAGTGAAAGAAAAAGTAAAACCTCAAGAAGCTGCAGGATGTGTGGGAGTTCATTTTTATATCAAAACAGTTTTTTGAACCAACACAATGGTATAAAAACGTCTCCACCCTCCTTTTTGCTCTGGAAACACAGTTTAGAGGACTTAGAGGACACGTGGGTCTCCAGGCCACACTGTCAGAAATTTTTACAGGGTTGGACACAGAAGTGACACATGTCCCCACGGTCTGCTTGCTGTCGGAGCCCCCGGCTGAAGCGGGAGGGCTGCGGTACACGGACGGCAGCAGCTGGCTCTGCAGCAGCACAGCTGCCCGCTGGGTCGCCTGGCAGGGCTGGCGCTGGGCAGAACGATGTGTGCAGCCTGTCCAAGCGCTGTGGGCAGGGCAGGGCAGGGCAGGAGCTGCGTGCCCCTCACGCCGAGTTGTCTCTGCCTGTGAGTCACAGCCCTGACTCATGAGCTGGTGCGGATTAAGCTGTAATTTGAAGATGTTGCCGCCTACAATCTGTCTGCGCTGCTCCTCTCCCGGAGGTGGCAGAAGCAAACACATACAGTCATCTCAAAAATTCGGCCAGACGTGCTAGTTCAAACCCCAGGTGAGGGCAGGTTGGGGTGAGTGAGCAGGCGAGCACACACCTTGCAGCAATAAACCCGGGGGAGGAGGTTTCCACCCCACTGGGAGGTTGCAAGGAAGATGTCTGCCGCTCCCACCTGCTGGCTCCCTGCTGTGGCTCTCTCCCCTGCCCCTGTCCAAACCCCTTGCTTGGCCCCAGCACCTCATGGAAAGGTCTCTCTGCTCACCCCACACACCACGGGGGTCCTCTAGCATCTAAAACTGGGGCCTTGCCAAAATCTCTCTTGCCATTTGCATTGCATTGGAAAATTAGTTATATTGAGACCTAAGAGATAGAAACATTTGCACTGACATATATTTAACTGAAATAGCCAATTAAACTAAAATTGCTTTGATTTAAGTGAAAATTAAGACAAGTGGCAGTACCCAGGATAAGATTGATCAGGATTATTTGTGAACTCCCAAGCACATTTCTGTTAGAAGAGCCAAAATTCTGTACCATGTGCTTATTCTGGCTCTCAATTTTTTTCCCCTGGCATTAAACCACCTGTTGGAAGACAAACGGTGCCTTATCCGGCATAAAGGCAGCCAGCACACTTGTCAACAATTTCTGAACAAATGGAAGCATGCATTTGTACAGGATCAGCACTTTGCACCAGGAAGCCACTGTGTTTGTGATATTTCGTTGGAAGCCATAAAGCCAGATTTTTTTCTTCTACCGGCAGCTCACGTGTGCAATGCCTGAACTAAAATGCTTTAACCTCGGCGCTTTGATTAGAGCAGCACAACGCCTTCCCACAGGCCAGTCCTCGGCTTTGGGTTAGTCATTGCTTTTGGTTTGCACATAGGAATTGTATTTGATGCGGGAGCAGATAAGCAATGCATCTGCTCAGTCATATTTCCCCAGCGTCTCTCCCTTTGTTCTTTTGCCTTTTATCTGCCGAGTTCTCTCTGCAGAGATCCCTGCCCTTGCCCTGCCGCTTTTCCCTTCTTTTCTAAGCTGCCCTTGCTCACCTCTCCTTCTGCAGGAAAACAACCAGCCACTCGCATTTAGCAATGCCCTCACTATTTACTGATGTCAGTTCCCCGGCTCAGAATTAATTTCCTCTTTGTTTGCGTTAGCTAGAAAGATCTGTGAAATTTGCAACAGTTTCTCCCTAAAAGAAAACAGGGAAGAGAGAAACGCTGCATCCCTGCACGTGGCAGTGCCGGCCATCCCACGCCGCTCCCTTGGCTGCCCGCAGCTCTCCCACACACGAGCAGGGGTGTGCGATGGGGTGTGCATGCTGAGTCACCGCCCGGGGTTAACACACTGCAGCCTTGCTACAGCAAAGACCCATTAGTGGAACAAAAGCGATGCTGACAGCTCCCACTGCACAGCTAATGCTGATTAAAGGCCAGCTTGCGTTTTCGGGGAAGGAGGGCAAGAAGGGGTTGGTGCCCAGGGGAGCTGCAGCTCTTCTGGCTCACTCAGCCGGAATTGCCCCGCAGGTCCCCACGCAGAGAGGGCCCCCGGCCCTTCTGTGGGTGCAAGGAAGCTTCCCTGGCACCTGTGCCAGTCCTACGGCGTGTAGGTCTGGTGCCTTCAGGAGCAGCCCCAGGATGGGCCCGAGCTGGACACGATAAGGCAGGCAGGGAAAGAGGTGCTCCTGCCCATGCTGTGCACATCAGGTATCCCAGCTGGGACACATTTGCTTGCTGGAGTAGTCTGCAAAAGAAGTTGCTATAGGCATGAATATTTAAATTTCCTTCCAATGGGTATCAAGCCAAATTCCACATCTCAGTTCCAGGGTGAATCAGGATGATCAGACACGCTGCTTCAAAGAACAGAAATGTAGAGGTAAGACCAAATGCCAATGCCTTCCTCCAGAGGGGATGGAGTGCCTGGCCACTGCAGATGTACTGCTTTTCTAGCATTTAATTCAGCAGAAAGGGAGGGAGGAATCGTAGCCCTGCAGGCTACTGGGTTTTTTTCATCTTTGCTTGGAGGGCTTACCTGGCAAAGCTGTTCCCCGAGGTCAGCAAGTTAGAGAACAGTGTCTGGTGAACAGAGAACCTGTGACTCTATTGCAAAGTTCCTCTGCTGGGGGAACATGACTTGTCTCTGTGAAATACTGCTATTCCCCTGGGAATATGTGCTCTGAGCATGGGGCAGAAAAGAAAGACACTGCCAGATCTTCCCACCTTCTGGAATCTGCTTAAAAAAGGGCAGGGAAGTGTGTGTTTAAATTCCCATTTTCTCCGGGTCAGTTAGACTTGTTCTGGGCCCTAGCTGGATGGCAGATTGTATGCCAGGGTAGTGCATCCTGGGATCCAGGGTAGTGCATCCAGGGTAGTGTATCCCAGTGTGGTCCCTCCAGCATTGCCCAGCACCTCCATCCCACCTGGAAAGACTGCACTGCTGCAGCTGGTCTGTTCAGGTACATTAGCACCAGTGCTGGCTCTCCAGAGAAGCCTTCCCTTATTGCAGTTTGCTTTGGTTGAGCCCCAGCTGGGCAGCCCTGCAGCAGGCAGCAGAAGCGTGACGTGCAGACAGGCTGCAGCAAGCCATCCCTGACACTAGATCCAACGCCTGGAGAAAAGTGTCCTAATCCTGCCAGGTTTGCTCCTTACTGGCACCTATGTGAGCTAATCCTTCCCAGCGTGTATCCAACCCTCCCATTTTCTTCCCTGGGAAAGCTGTCAGCCTTCTTACCTGGCAGCATTGTCACTGGGCAGCTGAGCTGCCACCCATGGGGGGACCAGGAGCCACCACTGCCCTGACCTGGGCTTTCAGGCTGCAGAGACAGGCCAGTGCCTAGGGCTGCCCTGGTTCACACCTCAAGAGCTTCCTCTGCAAACCCAACAGACGCTCACAGCAAAGAAACAGAAACCGAACCAGAAAAATGAGGCGTCTGCAGAAATGCTACATTGCTGGAGTGCTGCTGGGTACTGCTGGTTCTGCTGGGGCTCCCCGCTCCTGTTGGGATCTACCTTTGCTGCTGTTTGCAGCCTCCTCAAGCTGCCTCTCCAGCAAGAAAACACATAGTGATCCCTGGGGATATTACTGCACGATGGGAAAAGCAGCTACAACAGTGGCTGGGCGTGATGCTGAAGAAGTCATCTTCCTACTGTGTCCTTAATACAAATACTCTTACGGAAAATGAATCAGCCCTCTTTGGGCTTTTTTCCAGAGGCCCCTCTGACTAATTTTGTCCAAAACAGCCAGGCTGACCCTGCACAGCAGTGTGACGGTGGCAGACAGGACCTGATCACGTTTGGGTGGAGGCAGGGAAAAACTGTTTTGCAGGCCTGCCCAAAAAAATCCTCAGGCTGACTCTGCCAAAAACCACACCAAACATATGGTAAATGAAATCGCTGGCAGGGAGCTGGCTTGGACGGCAGGAGTGTTTCAGCACTGTGGACTGCTTGTTAGCTGGCCTGAATTGTATTTATGCTGCTTTAAGCAGCTCCATATTTAAGGAAGAAAAGGCAAAGGAGAGGGCAATGCCAGTTTTTTGGGTGTGCTTTTGATGCCTCTCCATGCACATTGTTTTTCTGACGACGTTAGTATGGTCACAGTGCTTGTCCCATCCTGTGGTTAGGAGCACAACAACATCACAGAAGGTTTCACCTCCTCATATGGCAACAGTCTCCTGTGGAAGAGCAGACAGAAGGGTTTTTCTCTCTTGGAACAGGGGCTCTGCCTATTTCACCATATGAATGTCCTGTACATTTCATGGAGCTGATGAAATCATGTACAGATGGGATCCATCTTAACAAAGGCTCTTATTCACAGGGCAGGTTTCTCTGCTGCATATCTTGGGCCGTATCCCAGCTTGCATATCAACCAAACGTATCCACAGAGCCAGGCAAATTTCTGAGAGGATACCAGACACAGTCATGCTCTGCCCCTGCTGCTGTGAGCAGCATGACTTGTGCAGCAGTCATGCGTGGCCCCTCTGGAAATCTGAGCCTTGGAGTCATAGCAATAAACACGCCTTTCCTCACATGGCACCCTTTAAAAGGATTCAGGTATCAGATATCCTTTCCAGGATGCTGCCAGGTGCTGTGGAGAAAGCATGGCAGAGCAGCAAGATCATAAGAAAGAGGTGCCTGATGTCTTCAGAAATTTGATACGCTGCCATAAGAATAGCTGCGGTGGCTACTGAAGGAGGATGAAAATAGAGCAGACAAATAGCAGTTCCTTTTCTTGAGTCTGGGGAATCATTTTTCCTCCTGGAGGTAAAGTGGTGGAGTGCCAGGGGCAGAGCTCACCTCCCCATTCATGGGCAGCTTTCCACCACCCTTTGCATGCTGCAGCTTGGAGCTGCAGCAACCATTCCCCAGCCCTACCCCATCTCTTAGCTTCTCCCATCTGTCTGCAGGCTCTGGAATCCTGGCTATTGCACTGGCAAGGGCCTTTTTCAGGAGAAGGCAGGGTGTTCAGAGCTGCTGTCCTGCTCCTGACTCCATAGGCACACCTTTCTGGGGCTGAGTGATCATCCAAACCAACGGGATGACCAGATCCCAGATAATCTGTTTGTTCAACAGCTTGATCTGGACAAGGAAAATCAAAGTTGCAGAGAAAACTTTTGGGCACAGTCCAGCCTAAACATGCATCAATAAACTCTCCCCCCAAGCTTTTCCTTTCTTGACATATATTCAGCACTCAGTCAGTAGTACCTTAGAAACGTCTCATAATCTGCCTATGCTCAAAAGGACAAAAAGCAACAACAACAAAAGGAAATATATCGAGGGATGACTTAAGAGAGTTTGGAAATCGTTTCCCATATGAAACACTACTTTAGTCACAGGCACAAAAAAGCAACAAAATTCCCTGCCTCTGATGTAAACAACAGAAAGAAAAAGTCATCTGGAAAGACAAGATGATTCATACTGAGGACCTGACTCGTAATATTCATCTGTGTTGAAATTGCCTCTGCAAGATGACTGCATGTGAAAACAGCACCAGCAAAATCCCAGCTTCTGCCACGAGAAGTATCATTAGTGGCCAAGTGGTGTGGTGAGTCTCCAGTGGCACAACCCTTGCTCTGGTGAGTAATGGTAAGTCATCCAACCAGCCCCAGCTAAAACAGCACTGTCATTCAGGTAAAACTGCTTTATGTAAGGGCAGCTGCAGCAGACTGGAGCACGCTCAGCCTCTGCAGCCCTCTTCAACAGCAAAATAGAAGGTTTTTTCTTGATCTTTTAAAAATTCCCTGCTGGGGGCTTCCTTGCTGCTCAAGTTGGGTGCTTGAAGAAGACTGGAAAATTTGGCCAGTCTTTTCCTTTATGTTAATTGCCCTGAGCCAAGCAGTAACAGGGCAAAAAAGGCCATGCTGACTTTATGCATTGTTAGGAGATACTTTCCCCTGCACATTTGAATCTGTTTACTTAATCTTCCAGGCCTTTACCCATGAATATTAAATTCCTTGATCACTATGCATTAGGAGTCATCTTCACACCATCTGTTTGTATTTGTCATCCTAACCCTTGTAAATAATAAAATGTACTTTGTTCTCAAGTTCATGGATCCTAGCAGGAGAGCAATTACTGTTGAGGAAAAGTACTGTGTGAAACTATTGGCAGTGACAGGACTCTTCTTTTCTTTAGCCCCCCATCTTGCCACTATACAGTAATTAAATGAAAGCCAGGATCTGGCCCAAAAAATGATGCTTGGCTTCCATGGTTTCCTTGAAGGTTGAGAAGAAATGATGGAGGGCTCCACATCTCTGAAAGTGATGCAGGCACTCTTGCCTATGCTTCTAAAAGAAGGCAATGTCAGAAAAGAAGGCTGCACTTCAGGGGAGCAGCCTTTCTGAGAGTCAGGCATGCCAACAGGACCTAGCTGCTCTGCTCAGGCAAAAATATAACTGGGATTAGTAGAAATGGCTGTGGCTGTTTAACAGGGTGGCCTGGGCAGCTGGCCTGGGCAAACTTCCTCAGAGGTACTGGCATTTGAGGAAGAAACAGGTAAATGAGCAGACACACAAAGTTTTCCTCATGCTTGGGAGTGCCATTAAAGAAGTGAAATTGTCACCCATCAGCTGAGAGGTAAAGTTCAGAGAAGGCTAGGCAAATATCAAGGGAAACAGTGATAAAGTGCAGTTGTTACAATATGAAATTAATCCTTAGAGGGAGCTCTGCCTGAAAATTTTATTAGATCATGCAATGAGGACAGCCTTGACACATATTACCAAGGTTCAATTTCAACTTTATCAATGCAGATAAATGTGTGCATCCCTAGGACAGCAGTCCCATGTGTAAGAATAGACATGTGCCATAGCTGAAGACCTCTGTGGACAACAAAAACTGGCTGACAAGCACACCTCATGGGCACAGTGCCTTGGGGAGCCAGTCACAGACACACTTTACAGCAGACTCACAATGATTTACATCCCCTAAGGATTTGTCTCTTGGTGCTCCTATAAATTATGCTGTATGCCAGGCAACTATCAATAAGCACTTAAATTGTTACCATCTAGTTAAAACCAAATGTAGTTGGTTAAAGAAGAGATCGTTTAGGAGATTAAATGGAATCATATTATTTTTATCTGACATGTTGGTAGCAACAAATTTAGGCACGAGAATTGGTGTCAAATATTTGTTTAACTGGAAGAGTTATCTAGGCTCGGACAAGATACCACTTGCCACTCTGCTCAGCCTTGCAAACATCCCACACCAGGAGGTTACCTATTAAGTGGTAGACAATATAACTTGTTAATTGTTAGAGCATGATGACCTTAGACTTTGCCCAGGTATTTAATAACACCATCTGCTGTCCAGGTCTGAAATGCTATTATTTTTACATGAGGATTGCTCTTCTTTCTCCACAAAAAAGGTTGCAATAACAGTGCTAAAGGGGAGCAGAGCAGCATGGCACTTAAACCTGACTGCCCAAGTAAAATATACAGGAGGTACAGCTCACCCAAAATACTGTGATTGTCATGAACGCATTGTCTTGAATTTGGAAATCTTGATGTGCTGAAGGCTGAGAGGCTGTGATCCAGCCTTCTGGAGTGCACTTGGGAAAAGCTCTTCTCTTGCCTGAGAACAAGCTGGGAGTGAAATGCAGCTGGGACTTCTGCAGGCTGGCAGTCACTTCACTCTTTCTGTCACCGTTGCTGTTTCCTTCACCAGAACAACAGCAATGGTCCAAAGGCCACCATTTAGAAATCACTGTGCCTTCAGATCTTTTTCTCTTGGATAACATGCTTTTCAAGTATGTGCATTTGACACCAAGTAATCACATTTATCAGGTTTTATATCTGTATCTACAAAGGGTCCAATCCTCTTCTTGCTGACAGTGATGTGATTTTTGGCTTTGGCTTCTTAGAAAATTTAGGGGAGTGAATTTCTCTCAACTGGTGTCTTCTGGTCAGTGTTTCCATGGGGTTTCATGTAAAGCCATTCCCAGTGCGCTGCAAACTTGAGCCTACCGGATTCTGTGACAAAAGTCCTAACAACAGGGATGAACCAGTTTCTCACTCTGGAATGTTGCAATTTTTGTGCAAATAGTCTTTTCCTGCAAATAAAGAGAAGCTGAAACCTGGTAGCTGGTGAGCTGCCAGATGAAGGAGGAAGCATTAGAGGTGTCAACACCAAAGTGCTCCAAAAAAAAAGGCCAAGAGAAAGAGCCCAGAGTGTACTTTAAATTTAAAAGTGCACATTTGTAATGTTTTTTTTTAATGCTTTTATTCTGCTTACTGCTTATTGGTGTATGTTTGAGGAATAAAACAATCATGAATCCTCCACACTCCCCAGCTTAATTCCTATATGAGACCTAGGAGGTGGAGTGCTTTACTTGGCACTCTGTTGCAAGAGAGAGGTCAAATATGAAACTGAACATATGAATGTAATTAGGAGGGTATGTAAAATATGGGGGCTGGATGTCTTTACAGTGTCCAAAGCAGGCATGTCTTAACATGCCATTGGTTGAAAGGATTTTGAGTATTCCATTCTGTTGGACAGTGTACCTGATTACATCTGAGAAGAGTTTCTTAGTCTTTTGCTCATATGATTTTTCTCATATTTCAAGTGTAGAAGTTTAATTCTGAAAGCCTAGCATACAGAAACATTCGCCTCTTTTTGAAGCACATGAAACAATATCTTTTTATTACCAGTGCTAGTTTTGAAAGAAGATGTGAAAACGTCCAGATTCTTCCCACCTGCCCTGTATCCATTAAGAGGCAAAGAAAGTTCTAAGGACATTTATGTATGCTACCTGGAGGTGCATACAGCAGTTTGGGATGTTTGGGTGTTTTTCCATTTGTAAACAGAGAAGCTGGTATTTTCATATAATATACAGCTGAGTAGGGTTTCGTACTGTTGTTTCACAAATGACAAAGGAATGGCTAGAATCTGTGCCAAAAGTATGCACAGAAATCTATCTCTACTCTTTGCCTATGATTTGCATTTTCTTTTAAACCTTTCCAAGTGAAGCAGTAGGCAAAACCCCCGGCAACTAGAAGCATGTGCAAGGATGCAGAAAGCTTTAGAATACGTTTCCACACCCTGCTGACCTATTCATCAAAAAGTCTGCCAAAACACGTAACTCTTAGTCTAAAACAAAATTCACAAGAAAGGGCTTCACCTGCATTAACCTACTTCTTTCCAGGTTGCGTGCCACTGCAGAATCTCCCAGAGGAAGAGGAGCTGAGCCCATTTTGTTATTTTCCTGTCCTCCCTAGGAGTTTTCCCAGCTCCTTGGCAGAGGGCAACACTGGCAGGAGTGCTACTCCTTCAGCTCTGATGGTGGGCCAGGCTGGGACTCTGAGCTAAGCCAAGCAGATGCAGTGGTCCTCTGGACAAGGCAGAGGTGAGCTGTCAGCTGCAGGACTGCTTGACCTCACGTTAAGTGGTGCAGTGCATCATCACCTGAGGCAAAAGCCACTCTAGTGAAAATTCAGTGACTTAGCAGAGCTGCCCCCGGCAGTGATCATTGGTGTATTGAGGCTGGGAGTGGTGAGTGATACTAGGTTTAGATGTGCCTAACTCCTTCTTTTCTCAGCTCTCTTGATCCACTTGAATCCACTTGAACCAATTCCTGGTTTGGGAGCATCATGCACTCCTAGGGTAAGGTTCTCACGATCCCAAGGAGCATTTGTGGAGCCAGAAACTTGACAGTAAAGGCTTCAAATGGAAATTAGGCAGCCAGACTGAAGCAGACATGGGAGTATCTTCCTACCCTCATAGCTGCATTGCATGCATCGGTTTTTGAGATTTTAAGACAAACTCCCATTTTATTTACACATACACACATGTACATGTGTGTTTTATTCTAGTTTTATACCCATTAGACATAGGCCTGATTATAAAAACAAAGGAAAAGTCATGCTGGTAGTTAAATGTTTCATAGTGCTGCTGAGCGATAAGGACACCCCTCTGCAGTGAAGATGAGGAGTCCTGTGCAGGGGTTTCCCCACATTATCATTCTTGGTGATGGAGGCATGGCTGTCATCTTGCTCTGCAGGACATGGAGCTCAGCCTTTAAGCTCCTCAGGTCCTGGCAGGAAATCAGACCCATCTCCAGAGTGGCCCTATGCCCCTGGGAAGCCCAGGTGGTCCATGTGTCCCTCCCTCCTCCTCAGTGTGCACTCTGGCAGCTTAGGGAGGGCTGTCACAGCTGTTGGTGGGTGATGGGAAGACACCTGTGGGTGCAGCATGAGGGGCTTCTGCAGCAGTTCCAAAGTGATGATGCTGCTGAGGCCCCTTCCCAGCCACCCATCTCGACCTGCTCCCTTTTGCCCCAGAAGCACCCCTGGCAGAGCAGGATGGTGGCATCAGGACAGGTTGAGATGCACTGCAGCTGTTGGTGCTGCCAGATTTTCTCCAGCAGCCATGCAAGCAAAATGCTGAGGGCAGTGCCGGCAGAACTGAGAGCTGGGGTGGGGGAGAGCGTGACCACTTCTGGTGACAACACAAGCTCATTGTGCCCACCAAAGCAGAACTGCTGCATGCTCTCCTCTGGTAGCTCACCCATGCCCAAGGCCATCTGGATCAAAGACAGGATGAGACGGTGCTCCGGAAACCAGGGCGAAGCTCCTCTTTTCAGCATGGCGCTCTGGGGTGGTGATTTGGTCTGCTATTATGTAAGATTTAACAAAAGCTGTATAACAAAACTATTTTAAGTAAGAATGTTAATTGAAGGCTGAGTCAGGCTGCAGCTAAAGCAGAGATGTTTTTGAGAGGCTTGTACTCTTTTTCATTTGGTCTGTATTTTTTTCCACTTAATTACAATGTGTGTGGAACAGTAGTTAGCAATAATAGTAACTGGCAGAGGGAAAATGGATGATCAAGATGATCGTCCTCTTGCCTCTGGATCAGCCACTGAAATCCATCCCAGATCTGCAATATTCAAAATCATTCACCTCTAAGGCTGCACAAGGTGTAGGGGAAGTGCAAGCAGACCCCGGAGCAAAGAGGCAGCTGCTTGGTGCTGCTGACCATGATGGACAGCATGTGGAAACTGGCGAGATGTGTTAGGGTGAGGGTTGTTGAGGGATGCCTGTCTGGCACCTTCCAAGAGTGCCTGCAAGACCTCTGAATCAGCAGCAAGGGGCAGCTGTGCAAGCAGCCTCTGCAGCTGGCCCAGCAAGTTCACTGGCACGGCCTTTCCCCAAGACATGAGGTCCTTCACAGGACCCATTATGAAGATGACTGTCCTCATCCAGTCCTACTTGGGAGACTAAGCGATATGCAAGTCTCAGCCTTTGGCAAGCTCCTTTAATGACTGGAATTCGCAGGAAGAGACTGAGTTTAATTGCCAGTTCCAGCACAGGTCTACCAGTTATTAATGTTGCTGGTGTTCTTCTAATCGAATATGAACTCAACTGTACTTCCTAGCAGGCACTTCCTTCTGGAGCTCAGCATGAGCAGAAGGGATGTGGGTGCCTAGGAAAGGGATGTGTTTGATTTTTTGCCTGAAAGTACACATGGACAGAATGAAGTAATGCAACACAACTCTGCTGTTTTAAGTTTACAAATACATCATTAATGCCTAAACTTGTAAGTATTGCTCCTCAGCATTGCTACATGGTAGTATATTACTCATATGACAGAATGTACAAGAAGATAAAAATATCTTTTTTTGCTTGTTTTACTTAGCATATTAGGCTGCAGTCAGCAAAAAGATAAGGCTATGGGCTGAAACACAGAGAGGAGCATTTCCTTCCCACTCTGACTGCCCAGAATGCTCCCTAAGGGGTTCCCTGCAGAGGAGGGGCACTGCCTGAGCATCAGGAGGAGAGAAAGGGAGAGAATCAGAAGAAGTGCGGGGGGGCCAAAACCAAATTTTGTTTGCATTTTGTGTTTTCTCAGATTTGGGCACACTTGTGTTGACTCTTGTCTCCTTGCAAAATTGAAATAGTATAGCTACAATGTCTAGCAGAAACATGGGCACCCCAACAATATCTCAGTGTGCCTGGAACAACCCAAGGCTGCAGCCTAATGAACCGTTTTGCAGCCTTTGCATGCCAATGATCAAAATTCCTCCTGAAAGAAGACTGGTCTGTTCGAGGGACTCTCCTGTAGCAGCTTCCCATCACTCCCTGTGTTAGTCTCTCCCCTAAAGAGCAACTCCCCCGAGATGGGGAGCATGGGCAAGAAGGGCACCAGCATAGTGCATCTTGCTACCCAGCTAGGTGGGAATGTCTGGTTTGCTACCCAGTGCTTGGTATCTATACAATCCTAGCAATTGCTAGGGAATCAGAGAGGGAATCCATCTCCCCTTTTCATCTCACCCGAGTATTTTTGAACTAGCTGGTTTGTGTGGAGGCCAAACCCATTGGCATCTGCCCCCAGAGCCCCCAGCCCCTCCAGGTGTCTGTGCCCTGCAGGGAGGACGAGACAACTGCTGTGTGAGTAGAAAAGTGGGATTGCAAAATGGCTGGTGCTGCCAGGAAGCCTGGAGATCAGCAGCAGCGCAGGCTCCCTTCAGCTGGACTGCCTGCCCCACTGGTGGTGGTCCTGTCCTGCCCCAAACTGTGGGGCCACCAGCCGTCGAGGCAGGGAGGCTTTTGGGACTGCGAGTTCTTCTGGCAGGCCCGGGAGGTGACTTGCCAGCTGGAGCTGTCAGCAAGCGCCAGTTCGCTGCTTCAGGGGGATGTTTGGGTAATGCAGGAACTCCCATGCTGGAAACAGCATTAATAGCCCTGGCCCACACTTTGAGAAGGTCTGGTCCTCGTTTTTGACTTTTATTTTGTGTGAGGACCCTACTGCCAACTCCCACAAACTGGGAAAAAGCATTTCCCAGCCTGAACTCCCCAGCCCATCTGAGAAAGCCCTTGGCGCAGCCTCCTTGGGGCTCCTCTTTGTGCTTTGCTCAGGCACAGCAGCAGAAAGGGAAGCTCTGCCCCTCTGCAGCTACTCAGGGCTCTGCAAGCTGCATCGACTCGGGCTCAGGGGAGTGAAGCACAGACGAGGAATACAACTATCCAGGAGCCTAAAAAGAACGAGCTTTAAAGCCCTCTGTAATTTTTTCAACAGACGATCTGTTTCTGCTCTCATTTTGTAACGTTTCCTGTGGAGTCCTCACCCCTGTCCAATTTTCTGAGGGTATTTGGAAGCCTGTCGACTCCCGCACAGAAGGCAGGGAGCAGAGCCAGCGCGGTGTCACGGAGGGGTCACTGCTTCCTGGGCTTCCTGTTTATTTTGGGAAGGGGTCACCCGGCCAGCCGGCCGCTCTGCCTGCTCCCCGGGAAGCCCCCGGCCACCACATTCCTGCCCCCCTCGCCCGTGGCTGCAGACAATTGCTGACTGTGGCTCGAAATGCAGAGCACCAAGGCGGGGTGTAAATGGGATAACCCGACATGCCTATTTACCCAGCCTGGGGATAAGGGGCGGAAGCTTTTCCACATCAATTGCCCTTTCTTCTGGTATCTGGAAGTGTCTCTGAAGTTTTTCGTTCTCTTCCGAGGGTAGTAACCTCTGAATTTCTCAAGTATTTCAATGATCTTTTCCTTGCTGCTTTTTTTTTTCCACTTCTACTTGAAAAAAGGTCATAAAGTCAACTGCACTGTTAAAAACAGAATTGTCTCCTTTTTTAAAAGAAAGCATGCAAATTTTGCTCCAAACTGCCTAGGGCAGAGCCCACCAATGGAGCAGAAGCTGTAGCACCCAGGCTCTTGCTCGAAGTGCAAGTCCTTGGTAACTAGCCCTGCCCAAGCTGTCTCCAAAACATTGGAGCAGAATAGCAGCATCTCCATATTTTGGAAGATATCCGTGAACTAATGGTAAACAATTACCCTGCTGCTGTTTCCTTTTCTAGGCAGGCTCCTCTTAGGTGCCTTGCAGCTTTTCAGAAGTTCCCACCAAACAGCAGCATTCAGTGCAGCTGTCCTCAAGGAGTTAATAAAAGGCCCCATGTATGTCAGCAGACATTGAGTAGCTGCTCGAGTGCCTGTCAGTCCTCTGGCATGTCCTGCCTCACATTGAGCTAGTGCAGTGACCTCTCTCCGGCCTCAGTGGAGTATTTTTGTGCCAGTGCCTCTGTCAGCTCCTGCCATCAGCAGTCAGCTCCTGGCTGCAGGGCAGCCGTCAGCACACTGCTGATGAGCGACTCTCGGGGAAGCGTGCTCTCATCCTGTGAGCACATAAATGCACCCAGCTTTACATTCATAGTGATGCTCCTGTGAATAAAGTTATAACTGGTTGTAAACATCTGCAGGATCATTGGCTTACCATGAGCCTGTCCAAAGCCTATTTATGTCAACAAGCTGTTCCTGAATGACACTTTCATTTGCATCAGTATCTTTTTTTCCCCCCTCTAACACTAGATTAAATATTGCTGGCCCAGAATCACCTGCATCTGCCAAAACTCCAAAGACTATGCCCAGCCTCTCCTCTCTCAGTTCTGGGAGAGCAACCTCCATAATTCATTATGGATCAATGAAGGAGAGGTGGTAGCACCCTCCAGCATAATTTCCTTTCCTATCTTGGCTCTGGCCATTTTGCTATTACCCTGCAGGACTTCTGCCACAACAGAAGGATGCAAATAAGAGCTGTGGAGGAAGCAGTGCATATCTGCTGGAGAAGGACGTGAGACAGCCCTCGATCAGAAGGGAAAGAAGAATGCCAAGGGCAGAGGGGAGCAGGTGAGGAGCACTTGCTTGGACACAGAAGGAAGGACAGATCCCATGAGGGATAGGTATGTGGGTGAAGTGCAGGCTGGGGGCACAGTTTTGGGACAAGGGTCTGCATGTGGTTGCTGCCACCAGTGCAGAGGATAGGTGGGAAAGGATATGAGACCCTGCAGGGAGGAAGAAAAACACAGCAAGATCTCAGTGTGGTTCACTGACTAAAGCAAAAAAACACATGATGAAAAGGGGTATGGCATTGATGTGGGGGTGGCAAACAGAGTTCATCTCAAAGAGCTGCCCCACTCCAACCTCTCCTCTCCCGTCCTTCCCTCACCCATGACATTGGGCACACAAGAACAAGACAAAAGTCTTCCACACTGTGCTGGACCCTCCTCCATGCCACCATGGTGCTCCTTGGTCAGGGACTGCCCCCGACCTTCACAGCCCTGCACCCTGTAAGACACTGTCCAGCACTCGCTGCTCCTATCTATAGCCTTGGTGTGTTGTAGCAAGGGGCGTTTCGCAGAGATCGGGCACAAAGGAATGGTTTCTGTTTCAAAAAAGAGAATAAAAGAACAAGAGACAAATGCATTATTTGTTCGATTCCTGTACTGTTACTGCTGTAACAGTCAGCAGCTTTGAGGGTTTTTTTTTTGTGATTTGATACATAAATCACATTTCCTATGTAGCACTGCCACTATTTTTTTATGAGCTTTTTGACATTGAGCTTGGTAACATGATTTTGTTGGATTTTTTTTTTCCTTTTCCACCAGAATGAATTCAAAGGCAGCAAATGCAGCAAAACCAGAATACTGCTCATCTTGACTTTTCCATGCAGCTAGTTTTCATTAAAAATAAAAGAAAATAAATACAGATCACATTTTCTGTCCTGCAGTTAAAAGCCTGCCACGGCTGAAAGCTTTGCTTTCTTCTTACCCTGCAGCCTCCCTCAGCTAGCACTCCAGCTCTGCTCATGATCTGAAATGCGCAAACACACTGCTTCTTGGCTTTCCACCAGTATATATAAATATATGTAATTTTTTCCTTCGGAGAACCTGGAGGCTAAAGCAAGAGGGCAAAGGAGTACGTGACTAAAACATCCAAACTTCCTCTTTCATAAGCCATCACATGATGAAGTGCAATTACAATTCCTGCCTTGTCCCTGCCAATTGCAGGCGCATTGCCTCACCCGAGAAAGCCGGCTTCTTTCCCCCCCCGTGTGTGAGTGTGTGTGTGTGGAGGCAGCGATCGCTGCAGCCGGCTTGGCGAGGCTCCAGCTTCGGGCTGGAGAAAGAGGGCAGTGGGTGGAAGACGAAAACAAAGATCTGTTTACTTAGCTTGCATGGATAAATCGTCTTTCCAGCCGGGGAGGGGAGGAGGGAAGAGAAACAGCTTTAAAGGACTTTGATGCAATGTGAAAGGAGGGCTGCTCGGGAAAAGCGAGCCGATGTTAACCCTTGGCTTTCCGGCAGCATGTCGGGGCCACAGCAGGGCTGTCCCCTTCTCCTTGCTCCTGCCCAGCGGCCCCAGCCGGCAGCCGCAGGGCTGCTAGGAGCCGTGAGGGCTCGGGGGTAGCTCCCGGGGCAGCAGCCCTGGCCGCCGCACCGAATGCGGGGCTGGGCTAGGGACCGGGCCGGGCTTTTATTTCGCTTCTGTACAGCCCGGCGCCTCCAGGACGCCCAGCCGGCCGTGCAGTTGCAAAGTCACTCAACCTGGGACGGGGGCCGCCGCTGCAGCCAGCGCCAGGGCGAGAAGGAAGCCGGGGCAGGGTGAAGCAAGGGCCCCCTCCCCGCAGCCCCAGGGCGCACGGGCGGCCGTGACACCCAGTCCCACTCCCCGGGCCCGGAGGGCGGCGCGGGGCGAGAGGGGTGCGGCTCTGCCCCCGGTGCCCGCCCGACGCCCCTCGGCAGCACGGCCGACGAAGAGCAGCAAAGCCGCAGCGCTGGTGGCAGGGCCAGCCCCGCAGCGCCGTCGGGCGGCCCCCAGCCGCGGGGAGCCACCTCCCGGCGGCGGCGACGGACGTCAGAGCTTCCCCAGCCCTGGCTGGCCCCCGCCTCCCGCCCTCTTTCCCTCCCTCCCCCGTAACCTACATAACGCCGTGGGAAGGGCGGCTCGAGCACGGCTGTCGGGGGGAGCAGCCTGTGCTGTGTTCACTCGGTACGGGCAAAGGCGTGCAGCCTGCCGTACGTGCCGGGATGCTCCCGGTGAGGGGTTGCTTCACCTCCCGTGGCAAACGAGGAGAGCGAACACCCTCTTTTGCTTCCTCCCTAACCCCCACCCTGTGTTTCAGTGAGGGTGCAAGTGGCATATGAGCGATCCACAGGGTGGAAGGGGCTCGGGGAAACAGGTTTTTCTTTTTTGGGAACGAGACGGTGTTTGCTTAGTCTGTGTGAATTTCGCTAATCTGCATTAGAGAACTGCTGGTTTGTGGTTTAAAATGACAGGAAATCTAGAACGTCCTATTTCCTGTGCACAATGACAACAGTTAAGAAAAAAAAAAAGGCTGGGTAATCGTTGTATTTATTTCTAACGGTGCCTCCTGCTCCGGCGGGGAGAACAAAGCCGGGCACTGCTCGGTGGGGCGCCGGACCCTGCCCGGAGGTGGCAATGACCGGCCCGGCGGGGGGACCCCGCAGCTGCGGGGCGCGCCCGGGCGCCGAGCCGTGCCCACGGTCACAGGGCCAGCGGGGCGGGGGACAGTAGGGGGGACACCGAGCCCCGCGCTGCGGGAGGCGCCCCGAGCACCGCTGCGCCCACGGGTAGGAGATTTCGGCAAAGCCCCTCGGCGGTAAAGGAAATAATAATACACCCAACAATAATAAAAATAAAATCAGAAAGGAAGGAGGGAGCTGCAGCGCACCCCCGCCCCTCGCCTTGTCCCTCTTCGCTCCCACAGCCCTCCCCGGGGGCGAGACGGGGCGGGGGCGCGGCGGCCCCGGCAGCAGGAGGAACCCCCGGAGCCGGTGGCGGTGCCGGGGGCGCGGGCAGGGGCCGGGGCTGGGATCGCGGCGGCGGCGGGGCGGGGGCGCCCATCGCGCAGGCGCGGCCGGCACTGTCGAAGAATCGAGGCGGCGGCGCGCAGAGGCGGCGGTGGCGGCTAGAGCCCGGCACGGCACGGCGCCGCCGCCAGCCCCGGCCCCGGCCCCCGTGGCAGTCCCCGCCCCGCCCGCCCCGCCGCGCCGCGCCGGCCCCCGCCGCCCCGCGCCGCCCCGTAGTAGCCAGAGAGCGGGAGAGCCGTGCGGGCGGCAGCGGCCGCAGCCCTGCGCCAGCCGCGCGGCGGAGATGCGCGTCCCCGCCGCCCTGTGAGCGCCGCCGGCGGAGACGGCGAGGGGAGCGGCGTTCCCCGCAGCGGCTCTGCCTGCCGGGGCGCCCGCCGCGCCCCGCTCCAGCGCACGGAAGAGGAAGGCGAGGGGGAGGGGGCCCGGCGGACGGTCCCGCTGCGGCCGCGGCTCCCGAGCCTGCCCGTCGGGACTCCGGTGACGAGGGGCGGAGGAGGCAGCGGCCGGAGCCGGAGCGGGGGGCGCTCGCCGCTGCCCCGGGGCCGGGACATGTCGTCGGCGGCGGTGGCGGCTGCTTCTCGCAGGCAGTCGTGCTACCTGTGCGATCTGCCCCGCATGCCCTGGGCCATGATCTGGGACTTCACCGAGCCCGTCTGCCGGGGCTGCGTCAACTACGAGGGCGCCGACCGCGTGGAGTTCGTCATCGACACGGCGCGGCAGCTGAAGCGGGCGCACGGCTGCTTCCCCGAGGGCCGGGCCCCGCCACCGCCCCACGCCAAGCAACCTCCGCTCTCCGCCAAGGAGCTCCTGGCGCAGCAGCAGCAGCTCGGCCACCCCTCGGCGGCGGAGGCGGCGGCGCGGCCCCCGCCGCAGCCCCTGGAGCGCTACTCGCTGGCGGCAGAGCGGCCGCCGCCCCGCCTGGGCGCAGAGTACGGCGGCGGCCGGCAGGTCAACGGGATCCTGGTGCCCAACGGCTTCCCCAAGCCCGAGGAGCCGCCAGAGCTCAACCGGCAGAGCCCGAACCCGCGGCGGACGCACGCCGTGCCGCCCACCCTGGTGCCGCTGGTGAACGGCGCCGGGCTCCCCGCCGCCATCGGCGGTCTGGGCAGCCGCGCCGCCGCTGCCGCCGCCGCCTCGCTGGCCGCCATCTCCGCCGCGCCCGCCCCGATGGCCGTGCCCGTGCCCCAGCAGCCGGCGGCGGCGGCGCAGGCGGCGGGGCAGGCGGCGGGGCAGCCCGGCGAGCTGGGGCACAAGCGCCCCGGCTCCGTCTCGTCGTCGTCCTCCTCCTCGGGTGGCGGCGGCGGCGCGGCGGGGGAGCACGACAGTGGCGCCAAGGAGAAGCGGGGCTCTGCCGAGAGCCTGCCGGCGGCGGCGGCGGCGGAGCTGGCCGCGGAGGGCAAGGGCCGGCCTGGCGCCGAGCAGGAGTGGCTGGCCAAGCCCAAGACAGTGCGGGACACGCTGCTGGCCCTGCACCAGCACGGGAGCCACGCCGTGCCCCCCTTCGACAGCAAATTCAAGAAGGAGCCGGGCATGGCGGGCGGCAGGCTGCTGGGCTACGAGACCAACGGCTCCGTGGCCAAGCCAGGTGAGGAGCCGGGGACCAGGGGGCGGCGGGCAGGGCAGGGGAGGGGACGACAGGGCGGGGTGGGGGGCTCTCCCGGGATACGGGGCGGGGGATGCCGGGCGGGTTTGGGCGTTGAGGGGCGGCGGCCCGGCGGCTTGGGTGGCCGAGTGCCCGGGGGTTGGCCGCGGCCGCCCGTTTCCGCGGTTGCTCGGCGATGCGTTGTGACCGCGCTGCCTTCTCACCCTTCTCCTTCCCCCCCACCTCTGCCTCTGCAGGGGCCCGGGCCGCCCGGAAGAGGAAGCCTTCCCCCGAGCCGGAGGGCGAGGCTGGACCCCCGAAGATCAACGGGGAGGTGCAGCCCTGGCTGCCCACCTCGTCGGAAGGGATGAAGCTGCCGCTGACCGCCACCCCCTTCATGTCGCCCCCGCCGCCCACCGCCTCGCCCCACTCCAACCGGACCACGCCGCCCGAGGCGGCACAGAACGGCCAGTCCCCCATGGCCGCCCTCATTCTGGTGGCGGACAATGCCGGGGGCAACCACGCCTCCAAAGACGCCAACCAGGTCCACTCCACCACGCGGAGGAACAGCAGCAGCCCCCCCTCGCCCTCCGCCATGAACCAAAGAAGGCTGGGCCCCGGCAGGGAGGTGCCGGGCCAGGGGGCCAACGCGGCGGCGGCGGGCGGGCTGGAGCCCGTCCACCCCGCCAGCCTGCCGGACTCGTCCCTCGCCGCCAGCGTCCCGTTGTGTTGTACCCTCTGCCACGAGCGCCTGGAAGACACCCACTTCGTGCAGTGCCCCTCCGTCCCCTCCCACAAGTTCTGCTTCCCCTGCTCCCGGCAGAGCATCAAGCAGCAGGGAGCCAGCGGGGAGGTGTATTGCCCCAGCGGGGAGAAGTGTCCCCTGGTCGGCTCCAACGTCCCCTGGGCCTTCATGCAAGGGGAGATCGCCACCATCCTGGCCGGAGATGTGAAAGTGAAAAAGGAGAGGGACTCGTGACTCACCTGCGCTCGCCGCCCGACGTCACCTTGAACTCGAACTGCTCGAATTCTGTATATATCTATAAATATATATATATAAATATATATATATATCTCCAAGACAAGGGAAATGTAGACTTCATAAACATGGCTGTATAATTTTGATTTTTTTGAATACATTGTGTTTCTATATTTTTTGAAGACAAAAGGTATGTACTTATTATAAAGGCATTTCTTCTAATTCTTCTCTTTTTTTCTGTTTTGTTTTTTCTTTTTTTTCCCTTTTGTTATAGCAACTATTTGTTGTGCTTCCCTGGTGACAGTTACTGTTCAATGTAGGCTGTGACTTGCGCTGCTTTTTTTAGAGAGCACTTGGCAAACCAGAAATGCTTCTAGCTGTATTTGTATGCACTTGTTTCTTCTGTTTTTTCTTTTCTTTCCTTTTTTTTTTTTAAATGCCAAATACACTTTCTGACATTGTAAAGATTGCCTTACTGTCTGTGATTCCTTATTCCTGGCCCCTGTCCTGTAGAGCTGGTTGCATGCAGGCTTGGTCTGAGGCGGTTGGGGACAAGAGTGGCTAGCCAAGGCAGGCCTGCCCTTTGCCATCCCACTGACCAGGTGAGCTTAGGAAGCAGGAGGGCTTTCTGCCAGAAGCGTGTGACTCGGGTTGCAATGGAAGATCCTCCAGATCCAGTCCCAAATTGCTCACTGTTTCTCAAGGGAAGTTGCCACCAGAGTAAGATGTGGAGAGGTGTCGAAGAGGCGCTGTTGAGTTAGGGATTTCTGGGTTTGTTTGTTTTTGGTTTGGTGTTTTGGTTTTTTTTATAAGGCAAAGTTGACCGCAGTTCTCGTAATCAGTTGTAAGATTACAAAACTGCATTTATTCACCAATTGCATACCATAACGTGGAATTTTGATAAAGAACTTAAGTTACATGATAGGCAAAGGTGCCAGTGTAGCACTGCCATTTCTGAAGGTCTTCAGTGTCACTTCTGGGGCTTTTGTGTCTTTGGACAAAGCTGGGGATGTGGGGAAGAGACTTTTAAAAAAAAAAAAAAAATTAATTTTCAGATAGTGCATATGGATTTTGATTTTGCTTATCAGTCACCTCTAGTGCTGTTGCTATTGTTACTATCGCTGACCCGGTGTTTCCAAGTAGTGGCAGGTACGGTGTGGTACAGTGACAGCAGTGACTGAGGCTCTGCCAAATTGCCCGCGGGCATATCAGTGACAGCCCAAATGTGGGTGGAGGAAACCTGTAATTTCCTTATTACGTATGCTTGAAACAAACCTACTGCTATTCTTTGAAAATGAAAATATAAACTGGTTGAAATGAAAGCAATTAGGGCTGCACATAATGGCCCTGGCCCTGCCTTTTAAGCTACTTTGGAGAACTCTTTTGTAAAGCCACTTCTTTTGATCACGCTTCTGCATCACCAAGCAGACTTCTAAAATCAATAAATCATTGGTTACTAGAAATAGTTCAAGTCTTATAGTGATGTTTTTGTGCTGTTTATAGTTCACTGGCAACACTGCAGCTGTATGAGCCCTTCTGTTGAGGTGTTTATAACTCGGTTATATGCGGTTGTTTCTGAGCAAAAGGGTGGTGAGGTTGTCCCTTCCCAGGGACCAGCTAATAAACACTTTCATTATCGGAAGAGGAGGAGGGAAAATCTGTTCAGCCAACTATAAAATTGAAGAATTTTGGGTGCTTTTTAGTCAACTGTTCTTATTGTGATAATGTTCAAACTGCAATTTAATGCAGAGTAGATTTTTTTTTTTTTGAAGACTACTTTTTTTTAAAAAGAAAGCAATGGTCATTATTAGTATTTGAAGATCAGAACTGCACATGCACAGTAATTTTCTATGAAGTGTTTAATGAGCACACCCACTACATTGTGTTCCATATTACAGGTCAATGTAATATTAGATAAGACTTGCATGATAAACAAATTCATTGAGTCAATATTACGCTTTAAAACTTATAGTCAAGATTGGTGTCTTATGTAAACACATTTAGCCAATTTGAAGAAAACGCACATTATATATATATATATACCTATATATATACCTATATATAAAAAAATGCCAACTGTAAAGGATTCTTTGGAACCACTATGATCTGTGTAAATGTGTATTTAGGCACTTTATTAAAAAAAATGGAATTTGAGCTGATAGATGGTAACAAGTTCTTCAAAGTTGCTTGGCATAATACCTTACATGGGACGAAGTTCGTGTTTTCAATTAAGGTGGTATCCCTATGCTTAAAAAAGAAGCAAAACTGAATTCTAAAGCCTGCCTAAAAAAGCCCCCCCTTTTGTGTCATCAGGTGTCCCAGCTCTGAGCGTGCCGAGGGTGAGACCTGCTCCTGACAAAGTGTACCCTTGTTTTGGGGCCGAGGGACACTGGTGTGACAGGCAGAGAGGCCTGTAAGGAAGCACACCTTCCTCCTCCTCCTGCCAGCCGCCCGCTCCTGCAGCTCTGGGACTCCTGGAGAGGATGGAAACTCCCCAGCCGCTGATGCCAGGCAGTGGCCTAGAAACAACATAGATGGAAAAGAAATGGCACATGGTGGCTGTGCTCACTCAGCTGACTTTCAGCCCCCAGCCAAGTCTAATGTCCACCATAAAACTCCAGAACTGCAAAAGAAAAACAAACACAAAAAAAAAAAAGAAAAAAAGAAAAATATTTGAGGGTGTTCATACATAGCTCATTTTTCTCACATTGAATGTTGCTTTTTCCTTTTGATTGCTTTGCTCAGTTACAATAATGCTCCAGTGGATTCTCCCTTTATTACTACTTCCTGGGCTACAAGCTTTTTTTCTTTTTTTTTCCCTAATATTTTGAAGTGCTTTAGCTGCAACAGTGCTACTGTTAATATTCCTTTTTAAACTTTTTAAAAGGTGATACTGTAACTTGTGTAGTATTAAAAGTGTTTTAATGAAGAATGTGTGATTATTATATTTTTTTCCAACCCACTTCCATTACTTTTTTTTTCAAAGATACTTTTTCCTGGCAGTTCGACTGCACAATGCTTTTGTTGATAGCTGCTAAACTAACCTGCTGCCAGTTTGGCATTTTATGGGGTTTTTTTTGTTTTTTTTTTTTTTACTTCTGACACAGCATAAGGAAACTAGGAACTTTAAATACTTCTTGCATTTTTTAAAATATATTTTAAAAAACTATAAAAAGCTATAGTTGCCCAAGTACAATGTTATTTTTAATTTTATTTTAATACTGTCCTGACATTTGTTTGCAAACAGACAGCAGTGTGGGACAAGAAGGGATGCGTGGAGCTGGTGGGTACTGCCCTGTGCCTGGGTCCCAGGGATGGGAAAGGTGCCACACAAGGGAGGCTTTGACCGCCTTTGCAGTGGCCTCAGAAAACCTGCTATGTTTGGGAGCTCTCTTTTTAGATGTGCTGTAAACCAGGCCATGGCAACCGTGTGTTTTTATGAACTAGCACTTAGGCGAAGGGTATAAATACATTTGAGAGTGCTCTCTAGTGGCTTGTTATGTCAACAGAGCCCCTGGATCCTTTCCTTCTGCACCCGGGCCAAGCCCTGCTCGCCTGTCTGTCCTGCTGGCAGGGCAGTGGCTCTCGGTGGGATGGCATGGGACGCTGCTCCCGGGACACCCAGCCACCCTGCCCCTTGCAGCAGGGCACTGCCCTGCCCCTTGCACCCACTGCATGTGTCTAACTTGCCCCCAACGTAGCGTGGGACACCCTGTGTGCTGTGCAGGGTGTTAGGGTGCTGCTGCAGTGCCCACGCCAGCACAGCCTCTCCGCAGGAGGGAGAAGGAAACACTGGACCGTGTGGAAATTCATGGCACCAGGGCTGGCTGAGCTACTTGTAGCCCTGACTCGACTGCTTCACCACAACAGGGCTGCAGGCAGGACGTGTCCAGTCATAAAGCTTGAAAAGGCTCAGCCCTCAGCATTTAATGTTTTTCCTCCCTGAGCATTTGCATTTAGGTAGCTCCACCTGCATCTTTTGAAAAATAATTGAAAAAACCCAAACCCAACCACCACCTTTCCTTAAGTGGACTCTTGTCTCTACAGACTCCATAGTCTAGTCTGGTATAAACTCTACCTACAATATATGCTCCATAATGAAGCAAATTAAAAAAAAAAGAGAAAGAAAAGAAAGGAAAAAAGGAAAAAAAAAGAAAAGAGAAGAAGAGAAAAAAGAAAAAAGAAAAAAACACAAAAAAAGAAAAGGAAAAGAGAAAAGAGGAAAGAAAGAAAAAAAAAAGAAAAAAAGAAAAAAAAGAAAAAAAGAAGAAAAAGAAAAGGAAAAGAGAACAGAGGAAAGAAAGAAAAAATAGAAAAGAGGGAAGAAAGAAAAAGAAAAGAAAAAAAAAGAAAAAAGAAAAGAAAAGAAAAAAGAAAAGGAAAAGAAAAGAGAAGAAAAGAAAAGAAAAGAGAAAAGAAAAAAGAAAAGAAAAGAAAAAAAAGAAAAAAGAGGAAAAAAAAGAAAAAAGAAAAATAAGAAAAAAGAGGAAAAAAAAGAAAAAAGAAAAAAGAGAAAAAGAAAAGAAGAAAAAAGAAAAGAAAAAAAAGAAAAAAGAAAAAAGAAAAGGAAAAGAAAAAAAGAAAAGAAAGAAAACAAAAGAAAAAAGAAAATAAAAGAAGAGGAAAGGAAAGGAAAGGAAAGGAAAGGAAAGGAAAGGAAAGGAAAGGAAAGGAAAGGAAAGGAAAGGAAAGGAAAGGAAAGGAAAGGAAAGGAAAAGGAAAGGGAAAGGAAAGGGAAAGGAAGGGAAGGGAAGGGAAGGGAAGGGAAGGGAAGGGAAGGGAAGGGAAGGGAAGGGAAGGGAAGGGAAGGGAAGGAAAGGAAAGGAAAGGAAAGGAAAGGAAAGGAAAGGAAAGGAAAGGAAAGGAAAGGAAAGGAAAGGAAAGGAAAGGAAAGGAAAGGAAAAGAGAGAAAAGAGAAGAAAGACCAAACAAGAATTTTTTTCCTCCCCTGTTAAAACAGAAGATGGGCTTGGGCAGTGTATGGATTCACTTCCTGCAGTAGGTGCATTGCAGTGACCCTTACCACTGGCCAGGCATGGCCATGGAACAGCCCAGCTGCCCTGCCCTGATCCCATGTAGGCCATGAGTATTCCTGAGTCATTCTCCTTCCCTTGCCCTTTGTTCCCAGGAGCAGATGCCTTTCCTCTGCCAGGGCCCAAGGTCAGGCAGTGCTCGAAGCAGATGAATGGAGTGCCTGCTTATCCACTTCATCACCCCGAGCTGCTGCTCTGCTCCAGAGGTAACTCTTTCATTGCCTCTGGACAGCCTCTGGAGCATGCTGTGGGCTTGGAGCACTAAGTGTAGGGTTCAAATTCTAGTCGTGGAACTCCCTGAGAGGCTGAACTCTCCCTCCTGGGAAAGAAGAGACACTGACATCTCCCACAGAAAGCTCCCAAGTGCATGTTAGTGCCCATATGGCTGTCTTGCTGGCTGGCATAGGTACACTGAAGATGGGTGACAGCTCTGCAGGTATTTTTAGACATATTTCACTTAACTTTGGTTTTCTTTCTGCCACTCCAGAGCTGGTTTTGTAGAGACTGGAATAGAAGGGTACATGCTAAACCCCAAAATGTTGCATCAAGCTGAAACCCCCCTATGAAACAAACACAGAGAAACAAGCAAGCGCTCATAGAAGCTTCTCACTGTACTAGGGTGTTTATTCCTCTCATCACCTCTGACTCAGCAAACACCACAAGAAACACCCCTGCCCATTAACTCCTGTCTCCAGCAGACTGGGGCAGGTGTGACAACCTGCTCTGCCTGGTACAACACCCAGCCATGCCGTCATCTCAGGGTCTCTTTGTCAGTCCCCCAACCTGCCACATCTTGCCCTGGTGGTCCCCATCTGTGGGGTGCCACATCCCATCCTGGGGTGCCCTGTCTGGGGCTGTGGGGTGCTGTCCCTGAGAAATAAATCCTGGGGAGCCTCCAGATTTGGAGGCACCTTGGAGGTGTTCAAGGCCAGGCTGGATGGAGCTCTGAGCAAACTTGTCTAGTGGAAGGTGTCCCTGCCCATGGCAGGGGGCTGGAACTAGATGATCATGAAGGTCCCCTTTCAACCCAAACCTATTCTATGATTCTATGATTTTCAGCTGCTGCCTCTGGGAAAGAGGGCATTCACCCTTTACTGCAAAAATCCCAAGTCTGCATTGCCTTTTAGCCTCTTTCCCTATAATACACTTATTTCCCCTACCCACTGCCAGCCCAGAGAAGCCTCATGCTGTTTTGTTCTTTTCATTTTGGCAACCCTTTAAAAACAAACAGAAGATAAGTACACAGAGATGAAATGGGTTCTTGGTTCACCAGGTTGCTTCCTTGCAGCGGCAGCAAATCCACCCATTCCCACACTGCTGGGTGGGAGTGGCAGGCTGGTGGTGGGGAAATGTACAGGTGGTTGGTTTTGGGAGCCCCCCAGTTGCAATGGGGCCTCACCCTGCCACCCACTCAGCCAGGGGCATGAGGAAGCAACAGGACCTTCCCCTTCTTCCTCACATCGTTTTGGGTTTTTTTTTTCTTCTTTTTGCATCTTTGTGAGCTGAAGGAGACCTGATTTTAGGAGGCAGGGGCAGTTTGAGTAGATTCCGTTGATTTTTTTCAACCAGAAATCCTTTTTTTCTCCAACCATTTTCTAACCCTTTTTTATAGGTGTGTCATATTCTCCGACTGTATGTAGAAAGGGACGTAGAGGTATTAGGCAACAACTGCATAACAGAATGAGGCATTTAATTTTGTCCAGACTACTTAAAAGTTGGTTTTTTCCATCATTCATACCTCATTCAGGTGCTTCTAAACACTAAGAATAAATAATTTTCTCTTTTAAGATGCATCACCCCTCAGCTGATAGTTAGAAAACTCTAAAATCAAGTTTCTGATGAAAGACCTCAATGTGAGCACAAGAAGAGGATGATGAACATCACGTTTCTTTCACTACACAAAAGTCATAAAATAAATCAGCTCCTGCACACTGACTCATGCCTTTGCAGATACTACTTCAGGAATTGCAGTGAAGACAAACCAGCATAAGGACCACCTTTTCTACCACACTTTCATAACTATTCATACTGTAATAATTTAAAAAATCCAAAATTCCAAGTTATCTGTGATTTTGTGGTGGTGATTTAATAGGATTCTATCCATCTTCCCCATGAGAATACAATTAGGGCAATTCCTTCCTACAGAAATTACAGAAGGAAGGTGTTATTTTCGTTGCAGAAAGTACTGTGCTGTCTTTATTAACTCTAGGGAACACAACATGACATGCAGTAATGGCACTGGACAGGGGCTTTCCTGCACCTGGAAAGATGGGGGCTGGATGGGCCCAGCTGGAGCTTTAACTTGCTCTGATTAGTTCAAAAGTTCTGCTTAGATATCCATTCTGGTTTTCTTGGAGGAAAAAAACCATGATAAACATCATGAAACAACAAATTTTAGATGTGCTTTTTAATTAGTATTTTGATGTTTACTTTCATACTGAGAGATCTTCCATTCGTGTAAGCCTTCTGCTTTGCTTTGGAGAGACCAGTTACCTGTGTCCTTAACTGAACCAGCTCCTTTATGCCCCAATTAATATTTGCAAAATCCAAATGGTTATTTTATCTTACCAGTTCTGCTTCTTTGGGTTACTGTGGCTCTTTGTCCAGACCTCTTTGTTGGACATGTTAAAATTGACTTGTGAAGGTGAATGACTAATTTCAGCTCCTCTCATTTCCTACACAATTTGGGTATTTCCTGAAATCTGCCTCTGAATGGGGAGGCTCTCCAGGTAGTAAGACTTTCTGGGAATGTTGGTACACTCTGGGTTGTTAGTCATTTGGCCTCTGGCCACCTCTCAGGGAGGGTTTGCAGCAAGGGCTCTGGGGGTTTTGCCTGGTCCTGGCACTGGTGGAAGGTGTGAACCAGCCATGCTGCTTCCCGGTTATCTTCCGAGCAGGAACATTTTGGACTGCGGCAGCAGCATGTGTTTCTTCATCCTGTGTCACAAAAGTTTCCTGACATTTAGTGTTTTAGGGTGGATCCCTTCCTCTTCTGTGAAGAGTGCCAATTTCAGTGCTGCTTTTGGTGGATAACAGTCCATGAAGCACTGGAGCAACACCGATAAATGTGGCTTGCTTAGGAAAATTTCTGGGTTCCCTTTTTAGCTGTTCCCTGGCTGCAGAGGGATAGGACTACCAGCCCTGTCAACCCCCCCTTTTGTCTTCCCCTGTTGCTGGCAGCACCTTCCTTGGGGCAGAGCCTGGAGAGGTACCTGCAGGGGAAGGGCTGTCCGAGAGGGCTGGGTTTCAGCCGTATTGACCCTTCTCCCTGTGTGCAGCCTCAGGGCTCATTTAAGCTCTCTCAAGCAGCTCCAAAGAGGTGCTGTGGCACAGCCCATTTCATCCTGATTGGGATGGTGCATTCACCCCTGCTCCTCTGGACCACTTTGTGATCTAAGGAATTCTGATCAGGTTCTGTATAAAGAGTTAGGCAATGAAGCATCCCTTGACTGTACCAGGAGCTGTTGCATGGCCAAGGTGGTGAAAAGAGCAGGAATAATCAGTCATCCCCTGACAGCCTTGGAATATTCCTTACCTGAATTGTAGCCTGAGTGGGATGCTATCATTATTACTGGAGTTTGGAAAATTCCAGTAATTACTGACCCAGATTGTGTCCAGGATGGAAATTTGTGGGTTGCTAAAGCCAGTCATCTCACAACCCTATAAATAGTGGTCCCATGTAAGGCCCTTTGAGCTCTCCTGGACACAGCAGGCTGCCACCAGTATCTCCCTGAGTGGGATGCCTTTTGGAGCTCACAGAAACTCAAGTTTGCGAAGTTCTGAGGACCGTCAAGGAAAGCTGACAACAGAGCCTGGACTGATACCCTCCACTCCTTGAGGCTCAACCCTTGCCTGTTGAGAAATGCCAGGATACTTGAAGTGAGTATTTCACAGAACTTGCAGTAAATAGAAAGGATGGTTCATTATGGTCGCCATCTTGAAAAGGGACAAAGTGAAAGAGGAACACCTTGCAATCCTCAAGTTTGATGAAATACTCACTGGAGAGAGGCTGGTGATGGCAGTCTGAATTTGATTCCTCTTGCTGAGCCAATACATGGCATACTCCTTCAGGTGCCCTTCCTCCCATCACTGCTCAGTATCCAAACTTTGGGCTTTGTTATGGTACCCACAAGTGTATCAGTGAGGGCCCAGATTGCTGGGAGCTTTGTACAGAGTCGGGCAAGACTGGTTTAAGGAAATGGTGAACAATACTTGTGAAACAGTTGGTGTCATCTGGGCTTCATTTACTTTTAAAATGGGGTTTAGAAAGGCAAAATAAGGTGAATTTCCTCACCAAGCAAACAGCAAAGCTCATCTTTTAGGGACTGAATTGCTGACCCTTAGTTAGTTTAAAAAACAAAGCAGAAAAAGTGATGTTTTTCTTCTGGAATCTGTTCTTCTAATTCTAAACTGGATTCTGTTCTGCCAACAGCTCTGTCATTGACTTCGTCAGCTCCATGGGAGCATTCCTATGAGTAAAGTTTCATGAGAAGTGCAAGAAAAATCAGGCCTTAAATGTAAATTATGAGTTATAACACAGACAGTTTTGCTTTAATTATTTATAAGAAATCATTTCATTATAAATAGGCTTTTCAGTTAAATGTATTGCTAGCATTACCTTGTTACTTATTCATAATTAAATCATTGCAGATTTCTATGTTATTACCATTTCCATAAACTATAAATAATTCAAAAGAAATGTTGGTTCTTTAAGGGTACTTTGTATGTTCAGATAAGGCAAAGGAGCAATCTGGAACTGAGCAGAGCAAAGTTGCTCCATCCTCAACTTTTTCACAACCATGTAATCCGAAAAACTGGGAAGGAAAGGGGCAGGGGGTGGCTGATGAGTGAAATAAAATGCTGGGTCCTGTCCCCAGCATGGAAGGGCTTTCGGCTCCATGCTGGGCATGTCCTGGCTGCTTTTCAGAATAATTAGAAGGAAGTGCGGAATTGAAGGAGTGAAGGACTTGATCCACTGGTCTGCCTTTGCTCCACAGCATTTGTTTCCCTTCAAGTAGAGGGAAAAGTGTTTTTGTTGTCACCGCAAGTTTAATTTGCCTTTTGAAAATCAAGCAAGAAATGTTGAAAAATTCACACTTCAACTAACTTTAGAAATGCTTTTCAAGTTAATTTACCTGGGAAATACAATACTTGTTCATGAATAACAAGAGAAAAACATCATGATTCCAAGCAGAATCTCACAAGTATTTTAATACTTTTCTCATTGGTACTGGCATCTCACTGTTTTATAATAAATATGAAGGGCTGGGAGAATTTCTTGAAGCTATTTCTTACTGATGCTGTCTCCTTAGCAGTGTCCTAATGGGAGTTTTGTGAGTCCTGGGATGCAAACCATGTCAGGATCAGGTGGGGGGTGGCTGGACTCCAGTACTGGGGTGTGCTCCGTTACTCTCAAGCCCACCGGAGAGCTGGTGAAGGCAGGAATTGGGGCAACCATAACTGGGTCAGGTACATGGAAGTTACAATAGTCAGGAATTGCTTCAAAGTTAAGGAAAGAATAAGCTGGAGAACTGAAGCAGTGAGCTTCATTTGAATCATTGGATATGCTCTCCAAGACGTTTTCTGTCTGGTGCGTCTGTGCTGCATTGGCATGTCAGGAGACCATGGTGAAATCACCTGGAAATAAGGTTGACTACCATGTCATAGCTAGCTTGATGAAGGAGTCCTGTGGTTGGTCTTAATCTCATTTCCCAGTTAGGGGGAGGTGGGGAGGCACCAAATGACTCTGCAGGGCCAAGGCAGTGTGCTTTGGCATGCACTGGGCAGGGCTGAATTGCAAGGGGTTTGCACCACTTCCATCAGGAGGCAGCACGAGGTGCCTGGAAAAGGCCTTTTTGGAGAGAGGAGGGCTGAGTAATGTCCTGCAGGCAGAGAAGTGAGGGGCATGCCTGCACCCCGGGCAGCACCAGCTCCTGTTGGCATTCCCTTCCTCCCTCCCTCCAAGTTAATGGAGGAAAAGATGGAGCTGATGATATGAGAGGAAAGAGCACATGGATTGGAGCCTGTCATACAACCTGTGTTGTCAGAGGTGGTTATGGAGCCCCTGCATTGGCTCTGCCACAGGATACATGCCGCACACTTGGCACACAGCTGTCTGCCTTCCCTTCAGCGGTAGTCACCCAGGTCACCCCAGCACACAGGTTTCTTACAGATTCATATTTGATGGAGCTACCTTTGGCTATTGCCAGGAGAGGGAGGTTTGCTGGATGTGCTCCTCTGCAGGAGGCAGCTGGGTGCTGGTGACAGTTCCTTTTCCTTTCCTGGTGCTCAGCCAGGGTCAGGTTCACTCTTCATCCCACGAGCACTATGAAATGTAGCCACCCCATGGGACAGCTGGTCCTTCTTCAACACCTGTGGGATAAGCAGCAGCTCGCCAGGCCCCACACTGGCCTTCACTCCCCCAAGCTGGAGTTGCTGTACATGTATGGCAGCACAGGAGAGAGCTGAACCTGGCCTTGGTGAGTTAGGAAGAGCTCTGTTCTCTAGTGCAGAAGGAAGCAGGGGGCCCCCTGACGAAAGAGCACGGTTCAGTTTCTCTGCCTGGCAGACAGCAAAAAAACTATGTTGTTCTTGTTCTGGAGAGTTCCCCAACCATGTAGAGAGTGGCACAGGGGAAGGGAGCTGCAACATGATGCCTCTCCAACTGAGTGCAGCCGGGAGAGTAAAGCTTATAGTAGCAGCTGGGGCCATTAACTATCTAATCTTCCTCTTTTCATTACAACGGAGTCTCTGAGCTTTGTGTTACACCACTTGCCTGTGGCAGTATCCTGAAGAGATGAGATTAATCCACTGAGATTAATCAAAATAAAATTATTTGTTTGAAAATTAGTAGTTTGGACATATGGAATTTTGTGCAGAGGCACATCACTGCCCACTGCAATGGGCACAGGAGACCTGCTGTGAAACCCAGCTGCTGTGAAACCCAGTACTCCTATGGACGTGGCATGCTGGGGCTGCCTGCCTTCTCCCTGCTCCACCTTATCCTGTGGAAGGCAAACTCTGCCTCTGACTTTCTGGTATAGCCATGACCTGTCCTGGATCAGGCTTTTGGCTGCTGGGTACTATCAAGTTGTCCAGATGCCTGCTTGCTGTGAGGGGGCTGCCTTTTAGTGGGGCAGAGACTGCAGACCCAGGAGCAGGGGGTTTCCCCTGCTGCAGTGCCCCAGCTCTGATCCCTCACTCTTTTTTCTTTGCTATAAAAAGGATGATCATCTTGCAGGCAAGGTGCCTGCTGGCATGTGGGGCCCCTTTTCCCACATGTCCCCTTCCCAGCTCAAAAGGGTTTAGTTTCTGCCTTGTGATGTCTCGGCCTTGCCAGAACCCCATGCATGCCCCATGAGCAGGCCACAATTGTCCCAGGCTGAGCAAACCTCCAAAGGTGGGACTTGCCCACCCTTCTCGTTGTGCTTCTGCTGCTGTTCGTGCAACTGGCAGGTCAGAAGCAACCTCGCCCAGAGGAGAGCTGTGTGTGAATGTGTGAGTGAGCAGTGGCACAAGAGAAGTGGTGCCAAAGTGGGGCAGAGGCAGGGAAACACTGCCTGGCTAAGCAGCAGTGTAAGGCAGGGCTGGTTTCAGCCCCCTGCAAAACCTCCCTGTGTTTCTTCTTCCATCACCATCCCATCATCACAGAGAGGCTGATTCAGAGGTGTGGACTCAGCATGTCCCTTGCCTGCTGGAGTTCGGAGGGGGTCACCAGTAGAGCTGGCTTGCTTTCCCTTCACCCTCCTTTTGTGTGATCTTCCATCCCATTTTTTTTGCCTTTTAAAGCAGATGGGAAAAACTGGGTTTAGAGGTCAATAACCCAGCTATGTCCGTACAGAGGCTGGTCAGCAAGGGGGGAGGGTGGAAACAGTCTCTCCCCCAGCCCTAGGGAGCTCTGGTTCCCCTCCGGGAATGGCATGGCAGGCAGGAGTAAGCAAACGAGAAGAAATTGCCCTGACTTAGCAAGAGGTCATGCAGAAAGATCCATGCTGGCAGACGAGACAGTGTGCTAAAGATAACTGTTTGACAAACTATATTTACTCTCCCTTTCTGGGAGGACTTACAGGGGATTTGGAGCATTGTGCTAATATAAGCCATCCAGTGCCTGCGGTGGAGGAAGCGCCTACTCCGGGCTTCTTTGCGCTTGTGTCTTTACAAGCCTTGAGAGGGGACACTGCTGAAAATAGCCTTGTCTCCTAATTGTATTCTTGGGAATGCTAATCAGCAGGCTTGTTCTTCCAACCAGCAGCAACTGGGCAGCACTACTGTGTGATCAAATGCAGCTGCTTCTCTCACCACCACCACCATTTCTCCTGCCAGCAGCACTAGTTGTCCCTGCCCATTTTCCTTCCTAACCGGCACGGAAGGTGACCCATTTTGGAGGCTCTCAGAGCCAGGGAAAAGCCCATTGTCTATGTTTTCTGGGTGTTCTGGGAAACCTCCGGACTGTAGCTGGCTCTCTGCCTCCCAGAACTCCCCACCTAAACAAAGGCAATGGGGGGTAGCGCGGGACAAAGGGACAAAAGACAGAATCTTTCTAAATAGTCATGACTTTTCAGCTGATACTCAGTAATCTTTCCATCACACAGGAAAAGAGGCACTTGAGATTTTGAGTATGCAGTAACCATGACAAACACAGAAGTACAAAAACAGCTCTAGGCAGCTAGAAAGAACAATAACGAACAAACAAATTAGCCATCTGTAGCATCTCTAGCTCCTGAAAGTAAACATAAACACAGACCCACACTGCAAAGGACTGTACTCATAATAAATCAATTAGCTCCACCAGCCCTTGGAGGCAGCAGGGGGTGAGGGGCAGGGACTAGAGGAGCAGATTTCTCCCTGCCTCCCTTTGGGTTGGGTCTCTGTGCTCACGAAAAACACTCCTAAGGGTTGGGAGTGAGGATCAGATCACTGGGATGCTCCCACCGTGAGTGACTGCGGGAGTGACACTATGGAAAATCTTCACCCTGGGGGGAGGGGAAGAGAATGTCCAGCATTCATATTTCAGAGACTTCCTTTCCCAAGCCCCAGCCAGTGAGGGTCTTGTGATCCTTCCTCTCTCCTCTTCTTTGGGCACAGCAGGGTGTTGGGAAGTTTATAAATACAAGCAACTGTTTGCTCTAATCCAGCTCTGACCATAGGGATAAGTAGTGCACGAGGCTCCTCTTTCCTTACTCCCAATTTATCCCTGATTGACTTGCCCAACCCGTGGCCACCATTCATAATACTCAGCTTTCTTCTTTTCTTCTTCTTCTTTTTCTTCTTTTCTTACATGGATGTCTCCTTACATGCCAAACACCCACAGAGAGTTTTGTTTAAAAAAATCATCCTCTTGAGATGCAGAGGCACCAGAGTGGTGCAGGGTAGGTGGTAGCAGCAGTGCAGCCCTTTGGGGAGCTTTATTCCTCTCTCTTCTGCACGGTGGGTGTCTTATTCCAGAAACAGGTGAGGAGGAATGGCCAGATTTGGTAATAAACTACCTTTGTGTTGTGGGAGCCTGAACTTCTCCAGAGAGTGTGAAAACCAAGATATTTTCCCTGTAAAGGATATCTGTCATGTTCTCAAGAAAGGGAGCAAGAGCCTTGGCACTGCAAACAAGAGCTGTGCTCCCCACAGCCACCTCAGAGGTCAGTGTGCAGTGCTGCATCCCAGCAGCTGGGAAAGGACAGTGGTAGGACATGTCTCCATGGACATTTCTCGTGGGTCTGCTGACAGGCTTCCACTTCTGAGTCCCCTAGGCTGTCCCCAGCTCCTGTGACAGGTGCAAGGGCTGTGTGTAAACTGCTTTGCTCACCTCAGGGGACGTGAAGACAAGAAGCTATGCAAGGCATGCTTGCAAAGTCACATTGCCATCTCGTTGCTGGTGAAGTCTGCAGGCAGGAAGGAATTTGCTGTTACTGTAAAGTTCTGCACTAGCTGTGCTTAATCACATCCCTTTGGGGAGGGCACAAGCAAGTGAAACTTGAGTTGGGGGCAAGGATTAGGAGAGAGATGCAGACTAGAGGAGACAACAAACACACCAATGAAAGGGTGGCCTAAAATCTGTCACTGTCAGAGAAGGAGCAACAGCCGCATCTGTCTAATAGCACATACCATTGGGGTAGGAACTCTTTACTGGTGCGTGACCTTCAAGTCATTGCCAGGAATAGATTTTGGCTCAAATTTCAACCCTAAGTAAAGCATCATCTCCTGTCATGATTTGGAAGCTGAGGCATTTCAGTTTCCAGAAACAAACAAAGCTCACAGGAGGCAGCCCAATGGCCCTGGCTGCTGCAGAGCCAAGCATGGCAGCACCTCCGGGAACAGCCGGCCTCTGCACTTTGGGAATGATACAGGGCAGAGGGACTCGATGGGCTTCATTCCTCCTGCCCCTCCCTTTGTACATTGTGCCTGTGCACTGTCTAACCCCTACTGAAGCTGATAATGCAGCTGCATCTTTTCTCCTAGTATGTAAGAAAAAATCTTTTCACTTCATTTGAAGGACTGAGTATTTTTAACAGTGTAATTCAGTTGTTGTCCTGGGCTCTTGCTGCTGGTTTCCATACCAGACCTGCATTCCTTTCTGAAGATCCCTAACCCCATCAGCGGAAGGGAAGCAAAGTTATTGAAGGAAGAAAGGCTGCCTTCCCTTCAATTTAGCAGAGGTGCACAATGGGACCCAGAGGCCAAGCAGCCTTCTATTTTTCATGACAGCTGTTACCTACAAACCAAATTAATCAAGCTTCCCACTTTGACGCCCTCTAACCTGTTTTATTATGGCGGCTGAGAAACATGGAGTGCTTTGCACTAAAATGGAAAGCAGCAGCCCAGTGACTGGAGAGCAGTGTCAGGGTGAGGGGACACAAACCTTCCAGGTGCCCTGCCAGCCAGGCTGCATCCACCAGCCCCGCCCTGGTCACTGCCGAGCATTGCTCCTCTCCTGCTTTCTGAGACAGCATCATTGGAAGAAGACAAAGCATATCCTGTTCTGGCAGGGGTTTCAACAGCACTTAGAAATGGGGTCCTGGCTCCCCTGCCTCTGCAAATGAAGGTCTGGGTTCACTGCTTCAGACCAAGCAGCCCTGGGTTAGTCTGATGTAGCAAAGAAAGGTATACAGGAAACCATCAGGACAGATAGGAGAGGTTTTGCATTCACTTTGCACCACTGTGAATGAGCCTGAGGTGTGTGGCAGAAGTCCACCACACCTCATAAAAGCCCAGCACAGCTGGATGTAAGCATGCTTCCTCCAAGTTGCTAAGAGAAAGCTGGGCAAGGAAAGCCTAGTTGTGCTCTGTCACCCTGCCATTTCCTGGTACTGGAAGTGGTGGTGGGCATGGATGTTGTTATCTGCAGCCCCATGTTTCCTGCCAGTATTAGGATATTTAGCAAATCTGGGGATCTGACTTTCTTCCTGCAGGTAACACATGAGCATGTAGGTGAAATCCAGCATAAATGGAGCTGGGAAGAAGATGCTCTGTGTGAGAAGCCTGTGGCTGGCAGGGGATACAGTGACACTCTAAGTCTGTAAGGATGTTGACAAAGCTGACAGAGCACCAACCTGGTGTAGCTAAAGGAAAGTAAGGCCTTTGTAAGTTTAGGTCTACCATCTGACACAGACACATTAATGATTGTGGTGCTTTTCATCCTTCTGAAAATATTGCATAAGATTGCTTGATTTGCAGTGGATTGGCAGAGAGCAGAGAGAGAGCTGGGGAGGAGTTTTTTGGTCTTTTTTTTTTCAAGGGGTGGTGGAGTGTGTTTTTTTTTAGAAGCCAACAGCACTTCTCTGTAGTACTGTAAAATAAAAAAAGTAAAGCTGGCATATTTGAAATTGCCTGAGCTACTGGAGCAGAAAACCTAATGCTGCTCCTGATGCTTCAAGGCAGCCTGCTCCTGGGCATTTTTTGGAGCCTGAAATCCAGAGCAGCCACCGGCTGTCAGTGACCACAAGGAGCTTTTTTGTGCAGGGTAACTGTCAAACATACAGAGTTCAATTTATTACCATATCAAACAGGTATGACTGATGCCTTGCAAACCCATGAGATAACTCCTGATGGTTAATGCTCTCCCCCAGTTCCTGCCCAGTCGTAGTCCATATCTGTACATTTGGATGAAAAGGAGATGTGTATTCAGGATTTTCAAACCTTATATCTCCTTCACTCAGGCCTTTTAAGACACCCTCTCTTACAGTAATACATATACACAGGGTAGATTTGTCCCTCCCTCAAGTCTGCCTTCTTCAGGACAAAAGAGCTGCAATCAGAAGTACTGAGAGGTTTTCTGTGGTATGGCAAGGAAAATGCTTCACTTTACGGATCATTACAAAGCTCCTGAAAATTAAACTATTTTTCATGCATAATGAACCGTGCATGTCCTGTACAGCAATAAAAATATCAAAAGTAGTACTAAGAGCTAATGTGGGCCATAAATACTAACTTGTATTTGTAATATTTTCACAGGGCCATTATAACTAAAATATAAATGGAGTTTTTATTTTAAACATTTAATATTAATCAAATGGTTATGAAAGTACATAACAAACAACCGTGACATACTCATGGCCTAAATAATAAAAATTAAATGGGTGATGAATTCTTGTGAAAATTTAATTTGCAAAAGAAAGAACATTGCATTAATAAGACATAATTATATCATCAAATATTTACCATTATTTGCTGGAATCCATTTTATTTTTATTTTACACAATAAAACAGTGGCTACATAAAGCAGCAGGCTGGGCCTTATCCAAACTCTTCTTGTCCCCCCAGGTCAAGCAGGCAATATGCTTTTAACTCAGGTTTTGCTGCTTTGTTTCATTGCTTTCCTCTAACAACTCCAAATGGTGTATTTAGAATCCTGACATCTCTTTTTTGTTACTCAGTCCACACCAGTAAATTATTTCGACCCACATCTCTATAGAGAATAAAGTGGTTCCAAGTTCCTTTGCAGACCTTGGTCAGTGGGTGAACATCATTGGCTGTCACACAGCAGCCACCTTCACTTCTTCAAGGAATACAGGGGTTTCCCACCACAGAAGCAGTGCGAAGACAAAACCAAGCTGAAGCTGTAAAGCTGATGTCCTCTTCCAGCCAACAGCCAGACTGAGGCTGCTGTCAGGGGTGCGTTTAGCAGAGTGGCACCAACTGATGGCCATACCTCTGCACTCTGTGTTTTATTCCTAATCATGTGCTATGGTGTATTTCCTGCCTGCAGGTCTGCTGGCTGAAAGGATTAGGACCTTTCCTGAGGTGCTCCTGCAGAGCTGTAGGATCCTGATGAGATTTCTATGCAAACAAGTCATGCCCCGAGCATCTGGGCAGGGTCAGTGAGGAATGGACAGCTTGGGTTGGAGCATCATCCTTTTGAAAAAAAGTTCTCCATTCCAGGATGGTTGTTCTTCTATCAGCTTTTGCAGGGCACAGTTGCTGCCACCCAGTTTTGTGTTGCACTTCTTTTAGACAGCCTTTGCTCAGCTCAGCCAATGCTGAGAGACTCAGAGGGTTCTTTGGGCTTTTTTAGGTTAATTTGGAAACTTCACTGATTATACATCTGCCGGTGTAATTTGCACCTCTGAGGATTGGGTTGATTAGAGAATCAGTGTGAATGATTTATTTTATTCATTGAAGGCAGGGCTATGAATGTGCTGCAACCTGCGACTGAACTGATATTTCCTTTAATTGTTCAGCTGGGTTCCCTGGCAAGCATGAGTTGAAGCTGCACAAACTCGCTCAGTAAACATATCTAGTAGTCCAACCTTCAGCAGTCCTGCTGAGCCAAACCGATCCCAGCTTTGCCTTCTGGCTGCAGGCTGGTGGTTCAACACCCCCATGCATGCACAC
This sequence comes from Lichenostomus cassidix, assembly GCF_008360975.1. NCBI lineage: Eukaryota > Metazoa > Chordata > Aves > Passeriformes > Meliphagidae > Lichenostomus > Lichenostomus cassidix. Next base: position 42,891,180 of record NC_139483.1, on the reverse strand, counting down.
TACACATGGGAGCAGCTTTTTGACTTTGGATGGAGGCAATTTTAAGTCAGATGTGAGCTCCTAATGCCTGATGCTGGCATCAACAAGAGGCTGATCATGGCACACTGTGCATTACCTCCTGTCTTCAGGGCACTGCTGTTACCCAGGTGCCACCCAGGTGGCAAGCCCATGCCTTTTCTGTCTTGTGGGCAAGAGTGCTCACTGCCCTGGTACCTGGAGAGGTTGGAGGGAAAGGAGAGCAGCAAGCAAGCAGACAGTGCTGGATGGTGCTGCTATTATTTATATCCTTAATGAGGAGGGTAATGGAATAGAAAGCACACTTTAAAATCTGTGAGTTCCTCTAGGTGGGGAAGCACAAATTGCAAGCACTTTGGAGGGCTAGAAGTCAAAGTGGTCTTGGCAAATGGGAGAAACGGTCTGAGATCAATAAACTGAAATTCAATACAGGGGAGTGCGCAGCACACACTTAGAAGGAGGACTCAAACATGTAACGATACTGTGGGGAAGTGCTAGGCTGGCAGCAGCAGAACAGGGAATGTCTGGGTAAGTGGCAATGCAGAAGGCAGTGGTCTGGAACAGGGAGGGAGCCAAGCAGGAGGTGGCAGAGGTCATGCCAGATGTGGATCTGGGGAAATCACCATTTGTCTCTCATCATGGCTGAGCCGGGCAGAGAACAGCATCCCACTGATCCAGGGAGGATGGAACAGAGAGGGGCATGGTGGTAGCCTGGAAGACCTGCCTTACAGGGAGATGTTTAAAGAACTGGTTTGTTCAACTGGAGGATGAGGGCAGATGCAGTAGCATGTCAAATATCTGTCATTAGACCAACTAGTCTTCAGATAGGAAGAGAAGTTGAGCTCCTTCTCAGTCACAGTGAGCTGGGCTACAGCTAGAGAAAAACATGCTGTAACCAGCAAGTGAGGTGGGCTCTGGCCGAGGGCTGTTCCTGTCACAAAAGATATTTTAGAAAGGTTGAACACATATCAGGCAGGGATATCAGCTAGAAAGAGGGAAGGGGAGGGGAAGAGGGACTGCATGGTCTCTCGAGCCGTACATGTCCACGACTGCAGTGATTCAGGTTGGGGCAGTGCCCAAAATGTGTCTGGTGAATTCCACACGTGCCCAGAGTGACTCCTTATGTTGTCCTAAAATGGTCCTTGATTTTTGCAGAGAGGTCATACCTCTTATAAAATGTGATATTTAGCATGGGCCACATTTTTCATATTTGAAATTATTTTCTGCACCCCTACTTCTAGTCTGACTGAGTTTTATACTCATTCAGATCAAAGTTTCTCTACTGGCATGACTACAATGCTGACAGTGCCAAAGCTAACATATAATACAAATGAAATGATAAGTCACATGAAATATTGTTTCATTTATATCCAACACTAATACTGTAAGATATAGAACTGTAATGTCCTTCCTCAAAAATAAAATGATAAGTGCTGAAAAAGAGGTGCCAGGAAGAAAGCAGAAGCAGTTCAGCATTGTGCTGAGCATCAGCTTAGCTAGGAAATGGGGGTGAGGTTAAGCTGAGTGAAGTGCAGAATAGTTTAAGTTAGACAGTGATATAATAAAAAATGGCTGTTTCAGGCATGGTCTGGTTAATCATCATGAGGATTAGCTACAATAGACTCAGGGATGTTGGAGCAAGAAGGCTGCATTTAGACTAGGAAAAAAAAATGTTTTCAGGTGTTGTTATTTCAGGTTCAGCTAAATTCACTCACCTTTTCTACTCTTCTTTGTAGATGTGGAACCTGTGGAACCTTCAGCAGCCTGAGCTGTGTTGGGTAACCTTCGTCTTCTCCCCCCAAAGATGGATCAGAAGTAGTACACATACATCAGTACATTTCACTATTTATTATATATTTAAAGAGTCAGTTCTTGTGGTAGGAAAGATAGCTCAAACAGAGAGAAGAGTGCCCATTGTGATCGCATGGTGAAAAAAATCAAACCAAAAAGAAAACTAGGTTTTACTACCAGTTGTCCTTGCTGTAAGCCCCCTCTGCCTACCGCTAGGTGGTAACTCCCTGGCTCGCTGGTGTTTCTTGTCACCCAGCATGGCCCCTGTGCTATTTCTTGCTCTGTTTCCCCAGTTGGCTGGGTCGTGCACCAGTGCCTTTTATGGCAGAGCAGGCGAGGCCAGGGTTTCAGCTGTGCCCCCAGCCTCTCGCTGCTGCCCCCAGCCCGCCCGTGCTCCGGGGGCAGGCGGTGGGGCACAGGGAGGGTATATTTAGCTCACCAAGGAGAAGGGCTACGGCATGACATCAGCCTGGCTCGCTGCTTGCAGCCAGGCCACACTGCACCGCCTGCCCTGCACCCTTGGCACGCGTGGCTGGCGCCGCCCCGGTCACCCGCTCCTGCTCCGGCCTGCTGACGCAGGGTCCGGCCAAACTGCGACAGCAAACGTCTGAGTGCCCGCCTGCTCCTCTGAGCACAGGGCAAAAGCTAGGGCAAGCCCTGCCACTCTGCCGCCGCTGTTTTGGCAGCACCGGAGGGTATCAGCACGGCTTGGGAATTTCAGTCCCTGCCTATCTCCAGTGACAGGCCCCGGTGCCCCCGACACGCTCTGCCTGAGCGCGGCATTTATCGATAGTTATTCCAGGGCTGGGAGCAGGCTCACAGCTCTGCAGTCACAAGAAACACACATTCCTCTGGGTTTATCCTTCTGACTTCACTGAGAGCAGCATGACAGGAATAGTGATTCCAGCCTCTCTGGTGTGGTGACCTCTGGGCACCCACCTCTTGGCGCAAGGCAGATGAGCCCCAGCTTGTTTCAGCTCCCCAGGCTGGAGGTTTTCCCCTCTGTTTGGCAGCCAGGAGTGATGTCTGACAGCCAGAATGTTTTCCCTGCCCGGAATCAGGACTTCAGCAGATGTTCAGGGTATCTACTGGTCCTTAACTGCAAAAAGGGTCTGGCCCTACTAAAGGAGCTGAACACAGGCAATGAAGTGTACACTTTGTATTTTTGAGATTAATGAGGCCTCGTTCACATGTGACACAGATGGCTGGATTTTTGGCAGTGCTGAGCACCTATGACTACTACCACATTCACTCAGAACATGTTGGCACGCAGCACTCTGGAAAATTAGGCCATGTTTCTCCAGTGCAAAAGGCTTGTTGATGTGTGGGATATCAAATGCGTAAAATTATTTTCACTCTGCTTCTTCATAACAATAAAAGGATGAGTCATAATTACTTTCTGAGAACATTAAAATTCTAGACATGATGCTTCTTACACTGTACAGTGAATCTGTACAGCACAATGTATTAAATGCTCTCCTTTATTACAGAATAGTGATGTCTAATAACTCCGAAGCTCAAGTTTCACTGCAGTATTTATAATTCACATCCATAATAACATTTTCCCATTTAACAGTCTGGGGCAGATGCCACAATGTGTTGTACAGCACGGGTGCAAATAATGAGATAGGGTGATGTCATTGTGTAGCGTTCCTCCTAAGGGATCTAAAAATACTCTCTCCCTCTTTCTCACCTTTCATCATCGCCTGCTTCTTCCCGCCTGATGCTTTTGCACCTGTTTCCATGGTAACAGCTTCTATTGTAGCCCAGACCCTCATGCAGATGTTGTCATTGATCCAACACCTTGCGGCAGCTTTGATGGCGCATTGTCTTCTTGCTTCCCGCTCTCCTGTCTCTGTTCTCCCCCAGAAAGGGTGGGTTGGGATGCTTCCTCCTGCTCCGGGCCTTTGATCTGAAGGAGGGGAAGGGAGAAAGTTATCAATTCAGCTTTATTACCAATTGTAATCCTTCCTGGAGGGTTTTCTGAGAGCTAAAATAGTATTGCATTGAGCCAGTTGCAGGTTTGCTTGTGTGGTTGTTAAAATGGGTGCCTTAAAAAAAAACCAACAAAACACTAGAGGAGTCTAGAATGGTTAATATTGGGAGACCATAATTAAAACCTCTCTCTGACAGGGCATGGAAAACTGCTTTTCAGGGGGATGCTCCTGCTTACTGCTTGCACTGTCTGATCAGAGGCTTCCTCCCCCCGGATTTCTTTCTTCTGCTTTTTTTCCCCTGTTAAGTGCCTAGGGAAGTTTCCACATTTTGGCCATGTTCATTGTTCAGGCTCTCCCCACCCAGGCTTGTCACTCCAGCTTGGCTTGAAGGGAAAGGGAGGGAGGCAGCAGAGCTGTGCTAGAAAAGCTGCACCATGGATTACTGCTGAAGTGAAATGTAGCTGTAAGAAAAAAAGCAGAGAACAAGGAAATTCTGCTTAATCACCTATTGTCTGCAGTTGTTTTGCATTCTTCACCTGTCACTCCTTGCAGGAGTCGGACGTTTTTCTCCTGATGATGAGAACCTGACAGACGGATGGTAATGAATGTGTAACTGAAAACCTGGGCTTTTGCATCTGCATTATTTATTCACCTAAAGCAAGAGCTGCTCTATATTTAGTGTATGATGTCAGTGGCTTGTTTGCATCCTTAGAAATTGGCAGGGAGCCACATCTCACATGACATATGAAATCACTGATAAATGCTTCTTTTCACTGAAAGAAAAACAGCTTAATAAATGCGGCTCTTTTCTGCTTTCATCTCTTCCCTCCCCACCACGCTCCCTTCCCCTTCTGGGATTTGTCTCTCCGTGGCAGAGCTCAGCAGCATCTGTGAAGTGGAAATGAGCAGGCAGTACTGCAGATCAAAATGAGGCCGTGGGTAAGCTCGGGAAGTTGCTGCCCTCCCAAGCCCCCCTCTGCTCCCCCCTTCCAAGTCCTGGAGCTATGCCAAAGAACTAGCCAAGCTGGGAGGAAAGGAAAAAAGGAGAGAGGGAGAGCCTCCTCCTCCACCCAGCACAGGCTTTGTGGGGATGCTGGTATTCCTGGTATGTAATGAGTTTCAGTTGGGTTTTAGCCGGCAGGGAGCAGGGGGACAGGCGGGGCTCCCACGCACATTGCTCGGTGAAGAAATGGCACTGTGACCAACACTAGCAGTTATCTGCCTTGAACATGTCTTTGATGCTAGAGTTCAGCAATAAGTTCTTACATTTGTGCTTTCATAGGGAAAATGCAGTGAGGGCACTTTCCTGGCATTGCTGTGAGCCAAAGGCCGCACAAAAATAGCAAGTTTTATGTATAAAAATATAGGTTTGACTGCCAGAACTTCATCTGCCGTTACCTGGCAGGGCTCCACCAAATTTCCATGCACCAGTTCAGGCCATTTCAGGGTCTGAGTCTTAATTCAAACATGGTGCATGTCAGGAGGGTAAGAAGCTCAGTGCAGCTCCCAGCTTACAGGATCATGCCCATCCCAACACCGTAGAGCTAGTTTTCCAAAGCTGGCAGGTGCTGTGATTTCACAGCCTATCTTGGCTTTCCATAGCAACAGTGATAAGACCTTTAGGGAGCTGCAAATGTAGCATCAACAGATATCAGGGTTACAATTTGGGGCCTGAGTGGGTTGCTGCCTCAGATAAAGAGCACAGCTTGCCATGGGGCCACTGTCCTCAGCAGTACCAAGTGGTATGAAAGAAATAAATGTAAAATGGGTGATTGGCCCGCAGAAACAATCAGGCTGTTTACTTTGGAAAGAATTTCTTGCAGTGAACAAAAGCAGTTAGTATGAAGCCAAAGATTTACTCTCCCCAGCATTTCCCTACCAGGGTTTAACATCAGTGCTGCTGATGCAGACCCAGTAAGAAGCAGAAGAGGGAAGAGCCTTGCTGCAGAGCTGCTATGCTGCAGATGAATGACTTTTCCTATTAAACAAGCCCATTCAAGCTTCCGCTCCACAGCCATTTACTTGATGGGTTTGAACAATAATGAACCAGGATTAAAAAAACCTGCCCCTGAGAAATTCAGGCTGCCTCAGCAAATGGGATCAAATAAAGTTGGTAGTATCATGTGGCCTGCTAATATTCAGAAATGACATCAATGTATCCTGAGCTTATTCAAACCAGCATTTTGCTTTGGTTTGTTGGATAGGGCGACCTGCAGGTTAAGCATCAGAGAGACATTTGGGAGGAATTAAACAGAGAAAGGTGGGGACAGAGCACAAAAGGAAATTCTTTCAAGAACCTTAGAATAAACGTCCTCCGTAAAGGAGTATGTGAGACAAGATTTTAGATGAGACAGTTGTCCTCCCAGGAAAAACATCATGAAGCTGTTACACAGAAACTCGTTAAAAAAAAAAAGCCAGCCAATGCCACAAGATGATATCTCAGTAGTCCCAGATGTTCTCTCTTCTGGGAAAAAGGAGGGAAGATTACTCTCAGAAATTCACCCTGTGTTGGCAGGGTACTCAAGGAAACTTGGAGTGAGTTTGTAAAATATAGAAAGATGCTGCTCCTTGGAGTAATGTAGGCAGCAGCTATAAATAGCTGGCTGTTATTTCAAAAGGCTGAATGAAGCCTGATGGCCCATATTGGGCAGGAACCAGTACAATGGCTGCCATGGGACTGGGAATTAAGTAATCTGCATTCATTCCTGGTCATGTAATGCATTTTCTGTGTGATGCTGGGAGATCCCAGTAGCTGTCTGCCTCCATTCCTCTCAGTAATACTGGAAAATCACTTCTTCCTTTCCTCCATGGCCATCGTCCTCACATGTTAAACATTGAGGGCTTGGGTGGTCTCTTGCTGTGCCTCCACCAGCTTGCTGAGTGTCACATACTTTGCTCCCTGTTTGGGCTTCAGCCACAGCCATGTGGCTGCTGAGGACAACTGCCTATAGCTGGGCCAAATCTTGCAGAACTGGCACTCACCATTAATACTCTGGAAAGTTGCAAGGAACTCGTCTCAATGGTGCCTGGACAAAATTTTTTGTAGTGGTGTTATAGCTGAGAGACCATGGCACAGATGTGGGGAAGGGAGGTGGAGCCCCAATGATGAGATGAAGCTCCCAAACATCCCAACAGGATGCTGAAGGGACATGGGTAGTTGAGGACATGTCTCTGCTGTCACCTCTGGCACTAGCAGCTATCTCCCAGGGAGTCACAGTCAGCACAGTCCTAACTGCAGGTAAGGCAGGTGGCAAGGGGAAGCCCCAGGTGAGATGGCGAAGCAGCTTCTTTAACACATCACCCCCAAAATCCCCACTGTGATCAGCCCTCACTTCCTTTGAGTGTTGAGTGGCAAGTGTGGCTGAGACTGAGAGCTGGGGGACAAGAGCACTGGCTGTGGCCTCTCCCAACTTGTTTCTGCTCATCTCAAAGGTCATGTGTACAATGGAAAAGACAAGAACTGCCTGGCATGCAGCAGGCATGAGGAGTTTTAATCAGCACCTGGAAGGATGGGAGCTGTCATGGGGGGTCTGGACCTGATCTAGCATAGCTTGCACTGAAAAGTTTCCTACTATCATCTCTAGGCCAACATCACAGTTACGAGACATGCAGATGCAGCACTTGAACACCTAAGACAGTTATACATCATACCTTTCATTATTTTGGGAGGTGTTTCCATAGAGGTTCTCATTCAGTGTGTTAGTCCCTTGTTTCACTGTGGTTGATGTCTGACTGTGACTTCAGCATCATTTAGCAGCCAAGGAAATGAAGTGAGAGAAGGCTGAACTGACAGCAGGCTGGGCTAGCAGGGACACTGTCATGTGGCCCTAAGCAGACAAAAGTCCACTGAGGGGGGGGCTAAATCAGGAAAGCTGTGATTACTTTTTCCCCCTCTGGCAAAAGCTGGGAGATAACTTGCAAAGCTTTGCACATGGGCAGAGGTCACAGAGAGGTGTCCAGCAGATACAGCCTTTGTATCTTCTCAGCAGTTCCCTGGAGCATGAAACTGCTCTCTCTAGGCTGAAGCTGTCAGGAAGGGCATCTTATGCTTGCCATTTTTGATGAGCGGATTTAAGGGCCATGCAGCAGAGGACCTAACTCTAAAGCCACAAGCAATCAATTTGTTTTGATGCTCTGAAATTGCTGTGCTAAACCAAGAAAGATGGATAAAATGATAGGACGTCAGCGACAGAGCTGGGTGGTTAAGGCAGATATACTGAGTCTTTGTCGCTGACATAACCCTGGTACTTACCTTCCTCTTTGGCCCACAGCAGTTGCATTTCAAGGCCTGCAAATATGAATCAGTGACAGAGCTATTCTCTTACAGAGGGTCAAAAGCACTTTCCACATATTTTCACACATTTTTTAAATACAGCAATAACCTGGGTCTTTACTTCTCAAGCAAAAGGCAAGTTACTTTGGTTATTTGTCTTCATCTAGTATTTTGCTTCTTGTGAAGCTGTAAATGAGAAAAGTATCTGCATATCCTCTAAGTTCCTAAACCCAAAGCATTTAATAAGGAATAAGCCATTAGTGACCTGCCATTCCTTTGCATACAGAACAATTTGCAGCTGAAACCCTGAGAACAACTGAGTGATTCAAAGCTCACAGATGTTTCATGAAGATTTTCTCAGAACATCTAGTCAGATGGATTTCCCAAGTGCACTCAGTTTGCCATCAGACAAATATGATATATACTAGATTCACCTTTACCCATAAACCACTCAAATGAGGCTTCATCAAAGAAAGTATGCTTTTCATCATGCTTTTTACTGGCAATAGGGCTGTGCCCAGAAGCACTCTGCACTAAGTCTTTTTCTTGTAAATACCCACAAGCTTACTGCTCATCTTCCCTCATTCAGAACCTGCTGGGCATGTAGGAGGGGGAACAACAGTACCACACAGTTGTTGGTTCTGGTAGCTGGGGAGTTTTTCTTATACTGAACTGGGGAAGAGAAACAGCTTACTTCCCCCACACTTTTTGTGCTCAGCCTTAATTGCAAATGTGTTGTCCTTCAGTACAATCAGTTATTCCCTTGTTCTGAGTTCTCCTAAGTGCCTGATTGACCTTCACCGTCCCTCTAGCTCTTTGTCCCTCCTGGCAACAGATAAGATAAAACCTGTCAATGTGTTGGAGAGCACTAACAGATCTTTCCTGTGTGCATTACGTTGTGGTTGTTCCCTGACATTGTGTTGCCTGCTTGTCCAACTTTGGCTCTGATTGATGGAAGCTAGGAGAGGTTGTTTTAACAGATACGGCAGCCCCGTGACATAGGAAAAGACAGGGTCAGCTTAGGCTCACCATTGTAAGAAATCAAGGATGAAGCAGTCACCTTCTGTGTCTTTACTGCATGTGATGTTTCCTGTCCTTTTCCCTATATCTTGCCTGCTGCAGAACAGAAGAAGGTGTAATAGGATCAGTCAGAGTTGGCTTCCCTTTCTCCTTTGCCTTCCTCTCAGCCTCATCTCAGCTGCCATCTCTGCTCTTTCCTGCTCTTGTCCTTCTTATACCTCTCCCTCAGATCTTTCTTAGCTAAGATCTTAAACCCCATCACTTTTCACACTGATCATGCCACTGCTGTTGTATTTGCAAAATCTTTTTATGTTCCTTCTGCTTCCTTGTTCCTTTTATTGCCTTTATTGTCTCTCATGAGGTAGCTGTTCAGGTCAAGGACTGCCCCACAGTTCAGACCTGTGCAATGCCTTGCCAAGTGTTGCTCCAGTTCTGCTTGGCCACAGCAGAAAATAGAAATCCCACGTGCATCCCCAACCACCATAAAGCTCATGAGCTCCACTTTGCAGACTGAAGTCTCCTACTGGCAATGGACTTTGTTCCCTGGCGGGGCAGTGAAGCAAGCTGTTTGTGGCAAGCCTTGTGACTGCTTGGCACGAGTCTCTCCTTTCTGCTGCCAGCTAGGAATGGGGTTTGGTGCTCCTTTCCAGGACCATCTCATGGCTATCCCTTCACAACACAACAATTAACCCAAACTCCAAAGAGCAGTGCAATTGCTGAACTCCTGGAAGCAGCTGTAGGAAAACATGTTGTTACTTTGCCTACAAACTGAAGTGAGTGCCCTGTGCAGTGCAGGTGAGAAACGGGACAGATCTGGTGGGGTGTGTTGAGATGCCTGGTCCTTGCAGTCAAGGAGCCTTGCCTGAGTATTCCCTCAGCCTCCTGGAGGGGAGGCCAAGAGGGGAGAAGCTGGCTGGAGGCATCTGGCAGGGTGGGCAGGGGCTGGGAGACCCTGGCAGCAGTGAGGGGAAGGAAGGAGTGGCTTTATGCAGCTGATTAGCTGTGTCTCTCTGCTGTTTCCTGACTTTTAGAAGATCCTTAAACCTTGAAGTGGAAACAGTGATACAGCATTGGGCAGCAGCTACCTAATTTTCTCCTGGCTCTCTTGCACACCACCCACAACTGGCAGGGTGAGGCTTCCCTGAACCAGCAGCTGCACTGATAGGAAGTCTTCTGTCAGACAAGGAGTGGGCAGACCGAGGGAGTAAGCTGCTGGCTACGTCATTGCTGTCCCAGGGTTTTAGTTTGGGAAAGCTGGTCACTCTGTGCCTGCACTGTGGGTGAAGAGGCCTCTTGTTCCTGTGCTGGCTGACAAATAACAGGCTGCTCCCTCAATGCTCCAGAAGCACCCAAGACAATATGGTGACAAAGACAGGAAAGGTGCCAGCAACAAGATTGGAATACTGCAGGATGTTTCGGGGCTTCTCAGCAACACAGATGAAAGCAAGTCTTTCCATCTGGAGGCTGAGCAGCCAGGACCACTCCAGCCATTGGACGAGGGGAAGGGTGGAGCTGGAAGAGGGGAGATGGGTGGCAGGATCCAAGTGTCCTAGAGTTTCACCCCCTCACCAGGCTACCCACATCCTTCCCAGCCTGGCCTGTGAGTGGTGGCAGCAGCAAGCCCAGCTCTCCAGGACTGCGGTGCAGACAGAATAGCTGGTGGGGACACGGCTGTTTTGGTGCCCTGAGTCATCTGCTGCCCTGAGCCTCTGGCTAAGGGCCAGCAAAGCAATACCTACATCAGGCAAAAGCCTGGCCCGAGCAAGGCCAGCTGTTCCATCGCTACCACTGTGCAGCTGGCTCCCGGGCCGGGAAGCAGGATTGTGCCATCTGTTTGGCCCGGGGGCAGCACAGGCGGCCGTGCCACTCGCTGACAAACTGCACAGCCTGTGGGACCAGGGCTGCTGAATTCGTGGGGAAGCACGGAGTGTGGGCACAGCCCTGCACAGTGGGTGCAGTGAATGGGGCCAAGCAGGGATGGCACAACCTGTGGGCTTGCAGCATCAAGATCATGGTGCTTCCCTCGCCTGCTGGCTTTTCTCTCCTTGCATCCAGGCATTGGAAAACACTGGGGTTCAGTCACACTGGGAGCCATGTGAGCACTGGGCTGTGGCCGCCCTCCTGCTCCTGGGCTGTGGCAGGCTGACAACTACTGTGACCTCCTCACCCCGTGCCCTTGGCACAGCTCCTGGCATCAGATATCCCAGCTTTGCATAGTTGCAACTCCCACTGACTTGGGTCAGAGTTTACCTTGAGGGCCTAGAGCAATGGCACTGCTCCGGGCTCTTGTGTGATGAGAGTGACTCACTGCTCCCACTCCCTGCCTTCCCTTCCTGTGCAAAACAAGCAAGGTCTGGACTTGTCCCTGTTCCCATTGCCTTACCTTGCTTTCCACACAGCCAGGGCAAGCAGACCTGTGAAGGACGACCTTGTGAGGACCTGGTCAGCACGCACTCGATAGGCTTCTCTTCCATTTAGTGGACACTAAAATAAAGAAAAAAGCTCTTTTTCTAGTAATTTAAAACCATTCTCCCCTATAAATTGGAGAGACAGCTGTGGTAGAAGACAGGATTTTCACTCATGCCTCATTTTGGGGAGGGCTTGCCCTTCTCACACCTGGGTGACTCCCTGCTCTCTTGCTCTCCACTGCCCAGGGCTGCAGATACCACAGTGCATCTGTCCTCTTAACAGCCTGTCACAGCAGAATTCACTCACCATCGCTGAGACTTAGCTATTTCCCTCAAGGGTCTGGTCAGCATCAGATATGCACATGTGCAACATCCATTTAAATCCATAATAAATGTGCACACACATTCTGTGTGATGACTGGCCCCCTGACTCACACAAAAATGTATTTTAAATGGGCTTGGAGGATTTGGGCAGTCATTAAATTTCAGGGAACAAGGCCCACTCCTGTATTCCTGTGCACCAGGGACTTGGGGATGTGCATATCATGAAAGACCAAACTCACACGGCCCTTGCTGTACCCCCCCTCCCGGCCACCTCCCCGGAATGAAGAAACACGAGACTCCAGCACTTTCTTGGTGGCGTAGACTTCCTGTTGCAATCCTCCCCTCCCTCTCCAGCACAGGGAAATCTGCTTAGCCTTTACTTTCTCACACATGTTTCAGATGTGCAGGGGTGTGATTGTAAACAATGTCATCGGCCGTGCCAGAGCTGTCTGCTCCTGCAGTGCTCCCTTCCCAGCACCCCAGGGGTTCCCGTAACAGGGCGTAAAGCAAACAAAGCAAAACAGTAATCTGCTGTTCCAATGGCATTTTTTTGTTTTTAGAAAATGTTAATGATAGGTTATGTGATTACCCTAGGTTTGGCTCCACTTACTCTTTATTAAGCACATCTGGTATTTAGTAACAGTGTAAGTAGCAGGAGTTTTTCTGGCGCGCAAATGAGATTATCCAATGTTGCCATGCAGCATGGAAACTCCTCAGGGAAGCCAGTGAACTGCGTGGAGATACAAGACTTTCTTGTCGGCTGGGCATGCAGCCAGAATAGCTAAAAAATGTGGATTGGCACAGAGCTGTTGCCACGCAAACACTTCTGGAAATTTCTGTGTTCAGGCCTGCCAAATCCTTCCTATGTAACATGAGTTTCTGTCTTCCTCAGCAGCCTGTCTGAAGCCTGAGCTCTCCTGTGCACTTTAAAAAGGAAAAATGAAAAAAAAGCTCCAAGGCAATCTTTCAGTCCTGTTTCCAGCATGCCACTGCCAAGCTAACAATTTCACTGAATTAGGGGGAATTTCCTAAAACATTTCTTTGAGCTACACTGAGTGCAACATGTGGGAGACAACTGTGTTTCCTGGAGAAGAAAGGAGGGCTGTCTCACTCGTGGAGACTGCCTAATGTCTAGCAGGAGAAAAACAACCAGCCATGACAAGAAAATGTTTTTTAAAACTTGGCACTAGAAGCAGGTTTTATTTATTTTGAATGCCTTTTCCAGTCTGGTCAATGTAGTGTGTGAAGAGAGGGTTGGTGGAGGGAAGCTGGTGTTTTTGTTAGGGCCCAGGGCTTGGAGTCAGGAGGTCTGGGCTCTATTTCTGGCTCCACTGTAGCCTTCCTGTGGGACTTGGGTGAAGCTCTTGGAGGTGAGTTGTTCCAGTCTCTGAGCTTCTCAATGCATTTAATGGGGGTATTGTTTGCTGGTTTCATATGTGTTTGTGTGAACTCAGGCTCTGCGGCCAAAATTATTAATCCTCTGTGTTTCTTAAGGAAAGAACTGGGAAGGATATGAAGCAGAAAAGCAAATGTTCGTTTGTTGCTTGACTGTGCTTGGCTGCTGCTGTTGCAAGACACTGGCCTTTGGATCTTTAAACTTGGTTGCTCTGTGTCTAGGGATCTTTGTGGGTGTTCCTGACAAACCCCTGTCAGTTTTGCCTCTCCCACCCCTAAGAATGGGACACATGCATTTATAGTGCAACGTTGTTGACTTAGTAATGGTACCCTTGGGAAGGAGTTAGCTCGGGTAGTTTCTAGACTTTTTCACTGTGAAGAGAGAATTTAGTGTGAAGGCTGGCCATCCCAACAGAGGGGATTCATCACAGCAACTTAAAAACATATTGTGTTTAAACACGGCCAGTGACCAGCTCTAGCACCTGGTTTGTGCATGGCTGTCCTTCCTGTGGATCAGCTGGCAGTGCATCAGGGAACTACCTGGGTAAAGCTCAGAAAGGGAGTGCAAAAGAGCCCTACCAGCACTGCTGGCTGCTGCCTGGTGGCTCAGCTGTCCTCTGCGATGAACTTCTGATGCAATTTCCAGCCACAGAAAGAACATCTCATCCAAAGAGCTGACACGACTCCAAGCTGCATACCAACATAAGTGGAAGAGGGGATCTGGCTCTGCTGCTGCATGCTTTTGGCCACAGCAAGCCTCCCCACTTCCAAGAGGGACAAAGGAAGGGGCAATCAGCAGCCCTTCATCTGTGCAGCACCCACAACATTCTTTGGGAAAGTGGGAAAGGATTAGTAACTGTGACAAAACAGGCATAGCTGTCCAAAGGACAAACAGATAAGCTTGGGATTTTCCTGTCTGCTGACCCACCCTCTGATAAGCCACACTAATAACTCTCCATGAGTTAACTTGTGCACAAGCTGAGCTTCTTTTCAGCCCAGTCTTGCTTCTGTAAACATCATTCCCATGGCTGTGGCTCTCCTGGCTGTAGTGATATCCATAGCTTGTGAGCCACATTTTGCTGAGTAGCTGATGGGTAAGGGTACAGAAAGTTTGCAGGGCAGTGAGGTGTGAGAGAACGTGAATAACACACAGTGAAAGAAAGGGAAGGACTGGAAGAATGGGGAATAAGAAGGTGTAAGATTCAAGGTGAGAGAACTTAGTTTCCTCAGGGATGCAAACATGAAAGAAAACATCAGACAGGGAAAACTGAGGTGGAGAAAAGAGAGCTGAGGTGGAGAGCTAAAGAGCCTGGCCTAAGAAACTGAGGATGACGATAGCCAGGAATGAATGGGAATGACCAGGGAAAAAATGAGAGAAGAAGGTAAAACCACAGTGTAAAGAAAAGAACTGTCATAATGAACAACAGAAGAAAAGAGTTTTTAGAAGAGAGAATGCAAAGCAAGACAGAACAGAATGATGTGGAGAAAGAAAAAATCAGAGGTGGAAGGATAAGAGTGAATAAGAGAGAGACACAGGAGAAAGCAGGTGAAACAAAGACACTCACAGTGTTCTTAAGTTAATGAAGTTTCTTTTTACTAGTTCAGTATTGTGTTGCAATGTCCCTGGAGGCATTTTGTTTCTGTGGCTCTTTTGACCACTTATGGCTAATTATTCTGGGTTCCATGACTAAGTAATTAGAAGAAAAGGAAAAGAGCCTAAAAGTCACCCGGATGTATCATAAGGCTTTGTCTGAAGGACTGCTCCCTTCAGAGGGAATTGTTTCTAGAAAATAGCTGGGATGCTGACATCCCCAGTGTACATGTGGCTGGCCTCTGTGTCGCCTGGGCAAGCTGCAGGGGCTCAAAGATTTCTGAACCCTCCCCACCCACTTTGCTGCAAATGACTCTGTTCTGCTTGGGAGGGATGATGAGGAAGGGAGGATCCTAGCAGAATCCTCTGGCCAGCACGTCTCAAAGCTGGCTCTGGTCCTGCAGGATTTGACCAATATTTGTTGAAAGTGGAGCAACTCAGAGTGCAGGGTGGCTTGGTCCTACTCCCCAGTCAATGGGAATTGAGAAAAGCAGAAGCAATTAGTAGATTTCTCTTCTGACCTAATACTCCTTTTCTTTACATGCTTTGCTCATGTTAACTTGGTGCTTTTTGTTTACTTATTGAAGAGAGACATAAGCATTTTACATTCAGGAGGCACCTGACAATTCCTGCATCACTAAGAAACCTGAAGCTTGGGAGAAAACATCAAAGGAGAGCTTTTTCTCTGGAATTATATAATCTCTGTTATGAATATGGTAATTAAGCAACACTTTACAGTAAAGGGGCAGAACATCTTAGCTAATATAAGCAAGACATGTAACTGCACTGTATGTCTTAAATCACAGTTTAATGGGATAGAAAATCTGGTCTAAAAGGTGTTCTGTGCTGGACCAGGACATCATAGTCATGTGCTGCCAACTTACTGTGCTGGTTCAGATATGTTTGACACATTCTGGCAGACTGTACCAAATCAGGTAACGTCTGTCCTCCAGTCAGCATAAAACTGGTGTAAACACCACATCGTGTGCTCTGACTAATTCAACAGAAACATACTGGTGTGCTTATGCCTGATTCAGATCCAGTACACACAGGAGGTGCTCCTGCAGTGCCAAAATCTCTTATTAATGAAGCTGGAAGCAGAGCCATGTGCATTAGCTGCATGCTTTGAATTCTTAGGAGTGGCAGCAGTTCATGGCAGGGGGCTTTTTCAGAACAATCATAAAAGGAATTTTTTTTTTCTGGGGTGACAAAATTGTTTCCTTTGTTTCCAATAATCCTGGCATTTGAAAATACTGAATTGGTCCTTTTGTTTGCTGCTTCCATTTATTGCAGATTGTAGTCTCAGTGCAGCTCATGTTAGGATGACCAGTCCCCCTGCCCTCTATCACACAATTATGCCAGTCTGTTTAAAGATGCTGACCAAGCATAATGTTGACTGCCTTGCCGTGAAAGTAGTTTGCTGTACAAGAACTGCTGCTTAAAATCAAAGATTTAAATCATTTGAGACTGAAAGAAATAATTTGGTCAATTGAAATACTCCCCTTGGTTTTTCTTAAAGTACATATCCCAGCGACGTGCCAGAACAGCCCTCGGTATTTTCTTTTTAAAGTTTCATGAACAAATTGGAGAAAAGCTTAGAATAATTTCTTTGCCTCTAAGGAAAATCACAGACTCTCAACATTATGCTTCACCATCCCTGCTAGAGATGATTTATTCCTGGGGCTCATAAAACATTCTTGAAAGAATAAAATTTTTGCCTTGCGACTGCAGCATATTGCACCAAGTGTCGGACACTTTCGAAACAATTTCCTGAGAGGATGTGAAAGGTAGATTGGGATCCAAGGGGACACATTTTTCTCCTTTCCTTTCATATTCCCATGGCGCCTTCCCACTTCTGTCGGAAATGCAGTGCAGAACACTAATATTGGTCGACTAAAAGAAACACTTTTTCTCATTTCAAAGAGGAAAGCAAGTCTCAAAAATTGAAGCTAAACCTGGTAACTGTAATAACGCTTGGCACTTACATGCAGGTTTTCATCTTCTAGCCACTTTACATTAAGTAATGAATCCTCAGGACTTCCCTGTGGAGTAGGTAGCTGAGTATTATTAGCCCCCTTCTGCAAATGGAAAACCAAGGCCGAGATGTTAAGTACCTTGCCTAAAGCCAGTGAGGGATTCTGTTGTAGAGCTGGGATCAGAGGTTAGGAGTTCCTGTGCTTTCAATTCCCGTACCTATTGTGTCACTTAAATACAGAGCCATAATTGAATATCATGACCCAGGGGTGAAGTGATTCCAGCTACTCAGATCCAAGCACGGCTCCTCTGATGGTCAGAGACTCAGTGGTGTAGTTGCACACAGCCGGACAGAGCACTAATGGGCAGGATAAAGAAGTGTCATTCTCTTTGGCCTCCTCAAACTTACCTCTGGGCAATGTTCCCCAGGCCAGGTCTCAGCTCAGCTCTTCAGCAAGCTGTGCCTTCACTTTAAGGCATAAGGCCAAATGTTCACCTTGATGGGTGTCTTGCCACTAAGAAATGCACCTTCAGAGGCAGATGCTGCCGTTATGACCACAGTTATTGTTCCTCTACTTTTGTGTGAAGCTTGTTACAAGCTTCACACAGAACAGGTGAGTCCCTCTAGCTAATTCATGCTTGTGCAGGAGCATGAAAAGAAACCCAGACCCCTGTGCTCTGGGCTAAAGCAGATCGTTCATTACGTTCAGGAATAGAATTTTTGTGTTCTGTGGTCCTCATGTCACCTGAATGGGAGCACAAGTCCTGCTTTTCACAGGGCTGCTAGGAGTGTTCACAGATCTCAGCCTTGCCCTGACCAGTGTGTGCCTTAGAAAGGGAACAACATATAGAAAAAGAGAGTATAACATGAAAACCATGAGGAAAAATAACATCACTTGCCGCACATTCACTAACGTGAATAAAGGAAATGCACTCCCATGAATTCAGGAAAGAATGCTCCATTTCAGTGTTTCTCAAGCAAAGAAATGTTTGCTCTTTCTTTTCCAAATGCCTATTTCCTTTAGCAGTATTTCCTGCACGTTGTTTAACCATGTTTTCATCACATCAAGAAGTGGCTTGTATCTTTCACATGCTGCCAATGTATATTGATGGGGTGTAGGATGATACATCGTAAAGGGAAGGTGTGTAAAATACACTTGTTCACTAATACTGTCCTGCTGACCCATTAAAATGGAACGGACACAAATCCATCCATATACACACAGACTCCAGCTCTGCACATAGAGAACAAATTATTCCAGTTGGAAGCTGGGGTTAATTTTGCACCTGACATGGCCTTCATTTTGGAAGGGAATCAGAGGGTTTGGAACTGGAGACTGATCCACACCCCAAGTTCATTTTGTTTATACATAGGAAAAATGTGGAAATCCCCAGATGCTGCTGGCCTGGATAAGAATGATTCTTGCACTGAAAACACAGGACTACAGGACCGTATTTGCTCTGAGAATGGAAAGATGACATTTTCTCATTCCTTCATTTTGCCCTGAAAACCACCTAGTTTTATTAATTGGTCACTAGAGATTATGAGCATCAGCCCTGCATCAACATTTTAAAACAAAATACTAGAATGATCTTTTTGGAGCTTTCTGACTATTTCTAAGGGTACTGCAATGAAGTAGAGTAAGAAAGATTGTGTGATAAAGCCTGATTCACATTAATTGGATTGCCAGAGATGGCTGGACACAAGATGTGAGAGAACCTGGGAAGGCAATGAGTCTTGCAAGGCACTGCTGCTAACTGATATGTATCTTGTACTTTAAAATACAATAACACAAATGCCACTTAGGCCAGAGTATTAACTTGTCTGGAGTCTTCTCACTCAGGTTTGTGTCCTCTAGAGAGGCGAGTGCCCCACTCAGCAGTGTTGGACCCTAAGGAGCCCTGCTGAGCTGCATGGAAATACAGTGTAGGTCCTTCATGCATGACCCTGGAGACCACCTCCCATGATCAGTGTGCAGACCATTTGCTACAAAGGAGGTTCTCCACATTGCCTTTGCTGGCACTGGGATTTTTGCTAAACATTAGTGTTTCCAGCTGTGAAAAATGTTTATAAAGCACACAACATGTCTGTCAGAGCAGAGTATGTTTTTAATATAATGTAGTATGAGCATGTGGAAAAAATAATGGAGACTGTTCTTCATTCAGAATTCAAGCACAACAAACTGTAGTTACATCAAAAATTTTAGAACATATTTTGCTTAAGCGTTTCAATAAATATTAAGGAAACATAAACACATATGTTAAAAATTGTGCCAATGTCCTTATAGGTTGCATAGGAAGGACTTGGGTTTTCCTTTCACATTGGTATTGCATCATAATTCCATGAGGTCATCTTTGTCCACGAGGAAGACTGGGCTTATAGTTCCCTCCCTGTTACATGTTGCCTCTTCCTTACTTTTTTTTTTCCAAAGGGAAATACGCTCTCTTCTCCCATACTGACATGTGAGCAACCTCTGCTAAATCCTTTGCTGGAAAACAGAGCTCTTTGGTGATCAAACATTTTACCTCTTCACAAATCAGAGGGTAATAGAATTATATCAATGCTCTTGGCTGATTTGTTTCATGAAGCTGTTGTAACAAGACCATCCATTCGCTTAGAGTGTATTTTGAAAACTAAAGGCAGAGGAGCCAGTGTTGGGCCAGGGAGCACTGAGCAGGATAGGTGGATGGGAGGCAGCCATGGCTTCTGGTGGGCAAAGGTATAGATATGAAGGAAGACATTATGAAGCCTAATGCTGTCCTCTTCTCGCTTTTTTATCGCCAAACCTGCCCTACTTTACTGCGTAACCCCTGCCCCACTGTTCTTCCCTGTTTTGCTCATCGAGCGTTCTGCCTGCTGGAGGGATCCAGAAAACCCTCCTCAAACCACCATCCCCACATCACTCCCACAGTCAGCCCTTCCTGATCGTACAGCTGCTGTGTCCAAGACATTGTTGGTGGAGAATGAAGAGCAGAGGAGGGAGAGGTGGCCACAAACAGCACTCTGCCCTGGCAGCTCCTGGCAAAAGAAGGCAGAAATGCAAGGGAATGACCGACGGATGTGTGAGGCTGCAGCTGGGTGCTCGTGAGCATCTCAGGGGAGCTTTATGCCATGTGGCTGCTTGAGTAGTATGGCCTAACATGAATGGACACTGATTTCCTTAATTTTTGCTGCAGTGAAAAGTAGGGTCAGTTACTCCATCCAGTCAACATCAGCTGCTGTAGAAAGATTGCCTTGAGTGTGGTTTGGGGAAAGATGTGGTTGAGAGTACTGCCTTTTTAATCTCCACTGGCCATGTAACTGGATTTTCCCAAAATAACAACCCAGCTCTTGGGCTGTTCTGTGAAGCTGACCCCCTTTGGAAACTCTGAATGAAGTGATCAATATTCTTCTCACGTCTGCCAAGGACTAATATTACTGGAATATCAGCTTCTAATTTTTCCTAATTGTTCCCTTAAATATTGTCTGATAAAGGAGGAATAGAAGGAGACAATGTATTGTCCTGCATAATTCCTCATCACACTAGTTAAGCACTGGAGAAGGCTGGAATTAATCTATTTTGTTACACACTGAGTTTATCTTAAAATTTTATCTGGGACAAGAACACCCTTAGGTACTTTCACAGTTATGACACCAGTATCCTGTGAAATAAACTGACAGGGGCTTATCCCTTACAGAAAATAGAGTGATGGTACAGGAAGCTGCACTATCAGCTCACAGCAAACCAGTGCTCTAGAGTGGTTTTAGGCACAGTCAAGCAGTGGAAAGGTTTTCCATGGTAGATGGTATAAAGCCAGGACTATATTAACTGGAAATTACTCAGGATTTCAAAATTCTTCTTTTATGAGGAAGCCAAATTGCTACTCAGATAATTGCATGGTAATTCAGTAATTCAGTATCCTTGGACTCCTTTCCTGCTCGTTTCTTGTCTTAAGGTGCTGGTGTTGGTGGTGCTATGAAGGCATTTACACTCCTACTGTGGGGCTGGTGGGTTTTGACTGCTAGTGACCAGCTGCGAGTCCTTCACTCTGACTGAGTGCTGTCTACCCTGTAGAGGTGGGCTGTAAGGCTCCTTTAATCCCCACAGAGCCCTCTGGTACTCACAGAACTACAAAACATTGCCATTAAAACAGAAACGCCCATTTTATTCCATGCAATGACTGATAGCCCATTTTATTTTCCACTCCCCTTTTGCTTGTTTTCTTCTGCCAATACATCACTTACTAAAGGAATTGGAAGGTTCTTCTCGTACGTGATGAACAGCCAGCCCTTTCTCAATGTGTGGCCCTCGCCTGGACTTGCCATTATTTGAGGTGTAGATGGGTTTGTGTACAAGCCTGCACACACACGTGCACTCTTGCAAAAAGCACACGCTGGGTGAGCTCCAGGCTAGCCATTAGATTTCCCCTGCTATTACTCTACTGTACATATTCCTAGTAGATTAGAGCAGAATTTTTTTATACGCTCTTCTATAAAAAGTGTGCTATATTGATTGCAGCACAGTGAGCTGCTGTGGTTGATATCCGAGCTCTAACCCACATAGGGATTAGCATTACATCAGCCATCAGGCGAGGGAACCTGGCGAGCTGCCAGCCTGTAAAAATGGAAGACATTTGCGTCACTGTTCCCTTGGTAATGCTTCTTGGAGCCGTGTCAGCTGTCCCCCGAGGTTGTTTCCTTAATATGTCAACAGACATTCCTGAATCTTTAATGCTGAATAGCTCTTTTTCCTCTTCCAGAAACACTTAGGTGACAGTGTAGCTAGTGTCTCCTGCTGCCCCATGTATTAAAAAATTATATACCTATGTAAATGAGGCTTAATACCTTTTGGGGGAGGGTCACAGCAGTTATAGTTAGATCTGGGTGAAGCACAAAGCCCATCTGCAGTGGGATTGCCGTTTGTATGCACTGAGGAAGCAGCAGCCCTGTTCAAAACCACTCCTTCTCTGCCTCCAGAGCATCCCACTGGAGCGAATGAAAGCATCTGTGTTAGATCAATTGCTGGAATTTGCTAACATTCAGGATAAACTATCTGACCTTGCTTTAGGAATTCCAGTTCCATACAATAACTTCAGGTTAATGCCTGAAAGCTGTAGGGCTGTGTGTGCAGTGACCTCTAGCTTCCGGAAGACATTTGTAAGTGCCAATTGTGAGAAACAGTCAGAGGTTTTGTCCAGTGACATTTTCACCTTTCTGCTTCTCCATACAGCCAAATGATATTTTCAACTTGAAGAATTAAAATGCAAGTAGGATACACTGAACTAAACTTGAGCATGTGCCCTTTCAGCTGAAAGTAAACATCCGCTATCAAAAAGACCTTTTGTTCTTAGGTGACAGTTTAAACTTTGCTGTAGTAATTAATCACAGACTTGTAATTTAATAGTTTGGGAAGAGCAAGCAAAGAAGCAACTCTAAGAAATCACTTCGTGAGGAACTTAGTTTTGGCCAAGGAGCACTACAAAGTGCTCATGATAATTTATCACTGTTGTATGCATTTCACGCAACCCACTGACCGAGCAGAAAACCGCTCTGCTGCTTGAAACTCAGTTCAACCGAGGGGACTGGGAGCTCTGTTAGTTTGCAGCCTTTAGCCAGTACTGAAGGACTTCCAGAATCCTCGCTTGAGGAATTTGACCCCAGCGCTGGAATTTGTCTCCTGCGTAGCACCCCACGGCGAGCTGTTTCCTTAAGCAGCCATGAGCAGGCGGTGTCGGGAGGGAGGTGCTCGCTGGGCTCCGAGCAGAGGCAGGCGCTCCCTGCGGCAGCGAGGGAGAGATTGCTGAGAGCCCTGACCTGACAACCTGCATTAGCAGCCAGGAACCTGCTGAGCGCTTCAGGTGAGGCGTTTGCACACGCCCGTGTACCGACACTTGCAATGGAACTGATGCTCCTGCCTAAGCCCTGTGCCTCTTTGTCCTTACACTTTGCCACCTACCTGGTCTCCCACTCTCATGGCCAGCTTTAGCCTTGCCAGAGAGGTGAAGAGTGACTCAGTTCAGTGGGAGAACATGGAGTACACACTTCAGCGGCATCCCTAGGGAGGAGCCATGCCCTCCGCTGTCTCGGGGTGCCGGCAGAACTGGCTTTCCCCTTAGCCTCATGACACCTGAATCCCACACAGAGATAACTATTGCTCAGCTGCTTGGTCTGCAACCCCGCTTCCCTCCCAGAGCCTGGTGCTCGTTGAGGTTGGAGCCAGATAGTGATGGGTTCTGCTCTTGGCCCCATGCTGCCACTCCTCTGGGAGGGCTGGAAGAGGGAGGTAGGAAAAATGTGACTCACAATGTTGATCCAAAACTGGGACAGGGTCATGTGCTGGAGGCAGGTAGAGATTACTGATGTCCAAACCCAGGGGTGTTTGGCTGCAGGTTACCAGCATGGCAGGAGGCAGGAGCAAGGCCCCAGCTGAGCAGCTGGGCTTGAACACAACTGCCAGAAGCAGAACTGATCCCAGCTGTAGCTGCTTTTGCCTCTTGGCTGCTGCAGAGACCAGTACAGGACTGTGGTTGCCTTCTTGAGGGAGGTTGCCTGTGTGCTGTAGGGACAAGGAGCTGAGGCTAGAGGAAGCCCCCACAGCAGCACCTTTAGTGCAGGGAGGGCAAGGGGAAGTGAAAAACTTCCTTCCCTGAGACAGAGCTTGCAATTCACCCCTCCAACGATTGCCTCCTTGCTTCCATTCACCTGCTATGGACTCCAGATTTCTTACCAAGTGAGATGAGCCCTGAACCTGACTTCAAAGCCCTGACCCTTCCCTACGGTCAGCCCTGTGGCTCCTCTCTGTCTATTGCTATCATGCATTTCTATATATAACACAAGGCTCCTGTCTGCTGCAAAGGGTGTTTCTGAGGTAAAGTTAAATACATGGCAAAACCTTCAGAAACAGAGCCTTGAAAACACAATTGGTCTATCCTGACTGCTTGTGTCATTATTCTATAAGGTTGTTGAATGAAGGCCAGCTCTTGGACAGGTTTGAATTTTGATGGTTCTGTGAATGAACTGTCTCCTAGACCCAAAAAGCTGCAAGTTGGGGTCTTTTTTACCACTGAGAGCTAGGCTTTGAAAATCCCAGTGATATCTGAATCCTTAAAACTTCTGTCACTCAAGAGCAGTGCTTATAGTCACCAAGTAGCTGCAGCTGAGGAAGGTGAGTGCTAGCTTGCCCTTGAGCTCTGCACTTCCTATCAGCTTCCCAACAGTGCTTCATCCTTGTTTCTGGGTGCAGTTCAACATTCCCTGCCTGTGCACCCCAAGAAGGCAGCAGGAGTTTTGCCATTGACCTCAGTGAATGTAGAGGTACCCTCACAATGCTGATGACAATCTACAGAGCTCCATGTAAGTTCTACTTTTTATGTCCTCTTCCCATGCATGATGCCAGGATGAAAGGCTTCAGAGGCTGTGCTGACCAGCTTTTAAATCTGACTGTCTGAAGCAAGCAATCTTCAGAAGTTGGCACAGATTTGACACATCATGTTCTTTTACATCATTTAAGCATGCCAACTTAATAGGAGTAGTTTTGATCCACGACATTCGGAAGCAGATCACTGAAGCTGGTTGCTGGAGGACTAGACAGTCTCTTACCTCTATTTGTGCTGCAGTAATACTCCATTAAATTAGCCCTGGATGCAGTCTGGCAAGCTAATGTACATCCATACCAATTTGCTAGGCTGTCTGCAGGTATTCCCCTGGGGACTGGATTCCACGGTGATTTACTGTTAATCATTGTTTCCCCATGACTTTGTGCTTTTTAAGCCAAATGCTCAATATTCTGGGCAGGTGTCATATGGTGCAACTTCCTGCTGCGGTAAGCAGAGAAAGTCAGTGGTAGCCCGAGGAAATACTGAGTTAGGAAAGCGTGGCTTTCTGATGGTAAGCACAGGTCCTCAGGTTGCAATCTGAAGGACATTGTTGCTTTGGCTTTGCATGTGTTCCTCTGTTATGGAAAGATAGCACTGGCAGCAGCTAGCATATCTAAAGACTCAGCACTGAACCTTTTGTTTTCAGAGTAGAGTGTGAAATGAGTCACCTACAGGTGAGTCAACTCATCAGCTGCATGGAGAAGGTGACAGATGCCATGGTAGCATAGGAGGAGCTGTGTCAGGCCCATGAAGAAGAGTATCCCCTGTCCTTTTGTGATGCCAGAATATTTAGAAATTCACGCCTGTTTTTTGGGATGGATACTCAGCCAAATGTTCCCATTAAAAAATGGCTTGTCAGCTAACTGTGTTTGTTCACCCAAAGCAATTTCTGTATCCAGCTGTTTCTCCTAACACAGGAAAGAAGCCTGGTTCACCTCAGCCAGTCAGCTCTGCTCAGAGTGCAGTGCAGGGGAAATTCCATAAGTATCAGGGAGTTTGGGTTAAAACAGTGTGTACAGAGACTTATTCGAGAATCCAGATGTTTTGAATTGCCTTTATAAAAATAAAAGAATTTTTTAATACTTCATCCATGTTACAAAAATCTGCTTTGTTTGTTTCTATCCAAAATTCATGTTTGTCCTGGACATTTCATAGGTCTGTGCTAATAGCTGTCAACAGTGCTGTGACTCCACATGTCAGTCACAGAAACGCAGCTTGTCCTCCCATGCACCGACTTAGGCAATCTCTTGCTGGAGTCTTGGACCAGGACAAGGAGCAAATGAACATTTCCTTGCGTAGCTGCAGAATGTGGGTAGTGAATGCTTGGGAGACCAAAGGGCAGATAGCCACGCTGAATGGAAACACTGGTTATTTCTGGCTAGTATGTGCCTCATGTGAGAAGTGTATGCTGTATTTTTGGACACCTCTGACAGTGCTCTTGAGGGCATGGATGTGAACAGGACAAGAGGCAGGGAGATTTCTGAACCTTGAGGACATCCAGATAGGATGTCTGTGAACTTGCCCTGATGGGTCAAGGAAACAAAATTCTCTCTCCCAAGCCAAGTAGTGTTTCTAACTGATTTCACTGAAAAACCACAGTATGTGCTGGGGATCACATTCATAAGATGAGCTGGTTCACAATGAAATCTTCCAACCAGCTTGCCTGCAGTAAACATAAGCAGCACATGGCTGATAATAGGAATAAAAGAAGGTAAATAAGAATACTACACAAATGTAGGATGGATATAAGTGAAACAGGGCTAAACTTCAGAGGAATTCACAGGCATGAATGGCTATAGACTGAAATGGATATCTGCTGTCAGAACACAAGCCACTGATCACTTGTTGGCATGGCCACTTTCACAGAGGTGGAAGGCTGTGCCTACAGGAGAACTGCCACTTCTCTGAGCTCTGTGCAATCAGGTCTTCAGGGTTGTGACTGTGGTAGGAATCAGCCTTAACTATACCTGCCTTCACAGAGCCGCGTGGGGATGAATGCAGGTGTTCTCCAAATGGATTCTTCCTTTTCCTTTTTTCTTGGGTTTTGTGACAAATTCAAAAGCTACGGAGAGTTGATAACTTTTATTTTTTTTTTGTGATTCCTTTTGTTACAGTTGCCAATGGAAATGATTATGTTCCCCAGACCTCACCCTGGACTGAGTGCCTCTAATGGGATCCCATCTTCTATGCCAGTAATGATAATTCCTACCATGCACGTTACTCCGATTCTACCCTTCCATTCTGGGGCTTCCTTCAATATAATAATACATTTCCCACTTATTTTCCCTATTAATTTCTGTAGCAAAGACTGGTGTTCAGATCCCTGTGCTGGCTTTGGATGTGTGGCAGATTTTGGAATGGGACCTTGAGCGAACAGCTGTCTTGGTTGTAGGCTATGGCATGGGTGAGTGATAGACAGAGTCTGAGTAATGATTGCCTGTGGAGGATGTTACCCAAAGATGTGTCTCAGCAGGTGCAGGGTAAGAGTCATCTGACCAAATGTAGGTGTCTCTGTCTGAGTATTCATCTTGATTCCCTTTATAGTCAATAGAGAAAAATAAGCACTTCTGGAGTGTGATTCATCTTAGTCTAAAGGAGAAGTATAAAGTAAATCAGATGATTCACACCCCAGACCTGCCTATTTCTCTGCATTGAATATGAAAGGTGACTAGCTCAGATGTAGGTATCTAAAGCAGAGTGAGACAAATCCCACTCAAAGCATCATGTTTGAAATGGCAGCTCAGGAAAATATGCAGAAATAATGTCCTCCCAGCTAAGCAGTGTTCAAAGAATTTCATCCACCTTTTCTACAGCTTTTCTCTTCACCTGCCATTATGAGAAGTGTGCTTATAATAGAAGATATGGGTCTGACCCCCTCTGGAAATGTGGTGCAAAGGTGGCAAGCATGGTCTGTAGTTCAAAACTCAGTACTGTGGGAAAGCAGCACATTGAACCGTCGTGTTACTATGGTGCACATCTCTTGTATCTCACACAGTGGGCCAGGGAGTATGCAGTCAGAATGGGACTGCCTCCCATCTTTGTCCAGAAGGAGAAAAGGGTTGCAGCTGGGAAAAAGAGTTTAAATTGGCCTGCTGCTGTATTGTATTTTGTAGAAGAGCTTCCTCCTGCATCCATTTCGAGCTGAACACTGGTGACTCTGTCCTCCATGCTGACTTCTGTCCATCCATCCTCAGGGAATTCTTAAGCTCTGACTGTGCTGAGTCAGTCAGTGCTTGGCTGCCCTGATATATCCTCCTGTTGACAGTGTAAGCTATTGCAGCGAGCACAACAGGGATAACAAGGCCTGGAGCCAGATTAGTGCGGACGCAGGCTTTAGAGACATAAACAGACTCCTCTTCTTGTTTTTGCCCAGTAATATCCTATGGGTACATGCATTTTAGAGAGTTTTCTCCAAGTGGGAATTTCCATCTGGAAGCAGCATTCTAAAGAGGGCAATCAAGCCAGGACCCTGCTGGCATTGGATGGGAAACATGATGGCTCATCAGTTTCCTTCATTGGATCAGTGCCACCATGGCTGCTCACCAGCCGCTGGATGGAGGGTGACATCTGCTCAAGGTGATCCCTAGGCAGGAAAGGGCATGCAGAAAACAGGCACAGCCAGACCAGATGTGCAGTGACACTGTTTGTGATAGAAGTGGGACAGCAATGTTGTAACCACATGAACTTTAAAGGGACCATGATCTCTGTGACACAGTTGCTCTAGTTCCAAGGGCAGGGGGGTGTTTCCTGCAGCTGAAAACATCAAATAATTAAAGGAGAAAAAGAAATGGTGCGTGGAAGCAAGACATTCTGAAATGGAATTTAATAAGTTTTTGTAATATTACACTTCCAAAATTGTCAGGCATCAGTGCTGGGTCCTTCATTTGCTTCCAAATATGCTGCCTGTCAGAGTGCAATGCCAGGCTCTGTGTTGGCTCAGGCTGGAAAAGATGATTTTTGAGGTCTTGTACAACATAACTCTGCAGTGAGATGACTTAACTATCTGCAGGCTTTTGCTGGTGTATTTTGTTGAGCATTATATGAAGTCACAGATGCTGTGAGGGAACCTCCATAAACACCTAAAAATTAAACATTTGCATTTCAGTGTGAGGTCTGATGCTTAGCAGAGCTGCCAGGTGAGAGGCAGTGGTGCTCCAGGGGTTAACAGGGTGCCAGGGTTTGAGGCCAGCAGCCTGGTTACACAAAGGATCAGAGCAATGGCTCTTGCCTCAGCCTCAGGTCCCCAAGAGGCTGAGAGCTGGAATACTGGAAAAACCAGACAGATCCCTTCTCTTTCCCAATCAATCCTCTGTAGCAATCAAAAATAAAGAATGGCATGTGACTCTAAGCTGCTGGCCTAAGCTCCTTGACTAGTGTTCTGGGAAGGGGCTTCCAGTGGTCTTGCAAGGCCCATTGGAAAATGGGCCCAAAACCCAACAACCCTGTTGTTTCTAACAGCCTATGGGACATGGAAGAAAGAGCCAAGGTTTTGGTGCACATCTTCATCTCGTGTGTGCCAGTTGTGCTACAAGACTTTGTGCTCCTTCTGTTCAACAAGAACAATTCTTCAGGAAAACAGCCCCACAGCCTTTCAGTGTTTAGATGCTGCAAATCTCCGTTAAAGTTTTCTTCTGCTTTCTTAGGCATGTTCACTTCTAATTTTTCCTCCATCAGTGAGGTGTGCCAAATTAGGCTGATAATAATGTTGCAGTGACTGGAACTGGATCTAGTGAAGTGCATGAGAGTGGCATGATGTGATATGAGAGAACCCTCAAAAGTTTCCATTAGGATCAGGAGGTTCCTCCTCAGCACCTCTCTCAGACCAAAATAAGAAAAAACTCCCAAATGAAACCCAAAGAGCAAATCAGGTTTACAAAGTTTAGTTCAATCCTTGAAAAAAATCCAAATAAAAAAAGAACAGAAACAATATAGACTTGCACTGATAAGCACATTTTAATACAGTTGTTTTGACTTTCACAAAAAGAAAAAAAAGAAAAAAAAAGAAAAAAAAGAAAAAAAAAGAAAAAAAAAGAAAAAAAAAAAAAAAAAAAGAAAAAAAAAAAGAAAAAAAAAAGAAAAAAAAAGGAAAAAAGAGAGAGGATAGTGCAATTGAGGTAATGTAGGATGTAGATCTATGCCAGAGGATTTCAATACTTTAATCACGAGTGTTTTAACCTTTCCTTCTGTCTCCAAAAATTTCTTGGGACTTTTTTGTTTAAGCAGAACCATTGTACTTCTTGCTGCATTCCCCGTGGTATGGGCAGATGGATCTGAAAGTCATCAGCGGGCAGTGAAAGTAATGCAGGTAAATGAAATTGCTCCCAAAGTCTGGGAGGAACACATGTGGGGAAGAGTATTTCGTTGCACAAATTCCACACCTGTGGTATGTGGGGTTTTTTTCCCCTGAAATTATTACTTCATGTGATCAAGGCTTGTGCAAATGGAGGTTGACTGTATATTTACTGAAGGTAATGAACACAGATTACATTTTGGAACATCTTTCTAACCATTGAGTAATGTTGACTTGTTCCCATTCCCTCCCCTTTGGCTATTATCTCCTGTTTAGTGTCTCTTGTTTAATCTAACAGGCTAATGGGTCATCTTCTACTGTTGCCTGACTCAGTAATGTGGTTAAAAGCCTGCAGAATATGTCAATACAAGCAGGACAGAAATGAGTGGCCAACAGGATTGAACAGGATGGACTGGTTACAGAGACAGTCAGCTTCATCAGATAGCAATTGCTGTCCAATTGCCTTCTAGCTCTCCTGTAAAGGGGTGTTTTATTCTTTTTCATTTTGGTTAATATTTAATCTGCGGTCATAAAATCCCATTGTGTTGGTCAGGTGTTTGGTTAAAACTGTTTCTGGATCAGATACATATTATTCATATGACTTCGGGTGTCTGACTGCATGTTTTCAGAAGTGCAGACCCATTTGGAGGTGCCATCATTTTTGACTTTTGTGCTTCAGCCTCTTGGAAGACATTTCAGAAAATTGTCCCCAGGCTGGTTCCCATAGGATTCAGTCAGAGGAAGCAGTCACTTCATTCCATGTGATTGCATTGTAACCTGGCAAAACTAGGTCCTTAGTCTCACTGTCTTCCTGACTTCTTCCCTCCCTGTAGGGCATATTTGCCCCTTCTGATGGAACTCCAGAAGGTTTATTCAGTAATGCTTAGAGTACTAGGGAACACAAACAAAAAAGTAGCACTAAACTGAAAAGCACTGGCTGTCTTCAAATACCACTATTTTTTTCTCAGTGAAGAGCTTTAAAAAAGCCTCTCTGATTTTCAGCTGGAATTAAATTCCATATGCAGTATATTAAGTGGCTAATTATGTCATTCATTTTATAGCCTTCTTCTGAATGACTTGATTGAAATGAATGGATTTTAATCTCGGGGGGCGGAGGGAAGGAAGGAATAAATGTTTAAAGGTTTGCTCTCTTTCAGCACTCGTATTTTGAAACCTGAGGTAGATGTTTAAAACAAATATGGAATGTCTTTCCTGGAATTAAAAATTTGCCATTTAATAATACCTTTTGGGATGTGGTAATTGTATGTGTGATTGACAGGTAGTTTAAGAGGGCAATTCACTGGTTCAAGGAAGCAAAGGAAGGCAGCAGAGGAGAGGAAAGTGTGAAGGAAAGTGTTCTAACTTACAATCTTATTAGTTTGGCCGTTAAAATGTATTCAGTCATTCATTAAAGCTTATTCATAAAATTCATTATTCATTAAGCACTTTGGGGAGTGGGGGGGAAGCACTGAACAGCAGCAGTCATTTATTTACACTAGCAATTTCATCATGGAATTAGATCATGGGGCCAGATTCGCCTCTGCATTTCGGCAGTTCAGTTTCACTGACATCATGGAATAACTACCAATTTAGATTAATCTGTGGCAGAACAGAACCCAGCCCATACTGCTTCTTTAAGAGGATGCCTTAGGCAATTTCTTTGCTGTCTTATTGCTGTCTAGGTCTTGAGAAACTTTACAAATGGATAAAAAATTAAGGAAGTATGACAAATGGGTCTTCTCACTGAGCAATGTTCAACTGAATAATTCCATTGCAATAGTTAGTAGGAGATGGATGTGAAAAGCATTCACATTAATAATTAGTATCTCATTTTTAAGAGTTTTTACCCCCGCTGTTCTGACAATTTTAAACAGTTTAGATTTTCAGTCCTCACATAAGAGGTTTGGGGTCACAGCAGGGGACAGGAAGGGATCACACCAAAGCTCTTATTTTGTTAATATGATATACAGCATATAAGATCACAGTAGTCAGTAATGGGAAAGAACTAGTAAATCAATGAATTCATGCCTTTGCAAGAAGAGGTGTGTTAGGTAATGATCATTCTTCTTCATAGCAGCCCTAACCTTCTTCCTAACTGATTTTTAGCTGAATCTCACTGATGCAGAAGCCCCCATAAGACTGAAGAAGTGACTTAGCACCTCTTAATTGATACACAGAACTCTCTGCAGGCTCTCTGCCTAGGGGCGAATGTAATGCTTTGGAAATTTTAGGCAGAATTTTTAAAACTCATTTTCATTGGCATTGCTAATCTTAGAAATCCTACATGGTGTTTTATGATTTGGGTTCTTACTGTAAGACTGAGATAAAAGATATTCCTTTCTGTATGAATGAACAGCAAGTTAGCAGACATCAATAAGGGAGACTAACACTTTTAAGGCCTTCCTTACCTGTACCCTGATGCCACAAGTATTGTATCACAGATGGGAAGGGACTGGCAAGAAGCAAAGACACAGCACAGCTGCTCTGTGGGTCCTTGACTACCCCCATTTCTGGTGCAAGTTGAAGAACTCAGCACTGAGATGTGGCACCAATCACATGGAACCTGAGGAAGATACTGATCCACAGGTTTACTAAACCAGGTGGTATTATGGAGGCACAATGTGAACTTGAGCTTTTTTTGGGTCTCTTGTTTTGCTTCTTTAAAAATCCTTCTACACTGTGACCTTGAACTCTCCTCATTGTGCAGGGTGATGATGCAAGTCCCAAGGAAACAGCCATGTGGAAAATCTGAGGCTCATGGTCATGGGGCCAGGTTCTCTGATGACAGAAAGTGGAGTAGTTCCCCTGGAGTCAGTGGACTTATTCTAGCTGACAATCTGACCTATTGAATTTCCAGTTCCTTTTGTGGGAACAACTCTGTGAATGATTTGATCTGAATTTCTGGGGCAGGGCAAGCCAGGAAGATTTCAGACTTTTAATTGGCAGTATAATGTCTTTAGAAATTCCACCGTTGTCATTTTATCTTCTGATCGTCTTTCAGGCTGCACAGCTGTTTCTTGCTTTGACTCCTGTACAAAATCCACAGTCTCCATTATAGCAATCCTCCCCTGGTTGACTGCTCAGAGTCTGCCCTGGCACAACAAAGGAAGGCCTGGCAATTTCCTTTTGGAACAGGCTGTGTGACTCCAGAAGAGAAGGTAGCTCTGCTGGAAAACAGAGGAGGTCCTTGCCATCGAAGCACTCTCACAGTGGGAGGTAAAGGGGACAAGATAAGAACCATCAAGCAGCACTGGCTCCCTGGTTCTCTGTCAGGTTTGTATTCAGTACCACAGTGGACATTGTATGTGGTGGCAAAAGAGATTAGGCAGCCATGTGTCATAGACTGTGACAATGCTACACTTCTCCAAAATCCAGAAGTACAGGGAAGACATCATGGGTTCATAACAGGTTCCTGTCCCAAAGCTGCAGAAAATAAAAGAGGAAGTATTGGCAGTAGCTCTGCTAGCCCTTGCTTAGAGTGACATTGGTATGTAACCCATCACTGTGGGGATGGGTAAACAGGAAGCCAAAATAAGATCATTCATGCTGTAAGCTGTACTGGGCGATAGCTCCCATGTGTTGCTGCAGTATCTGGATGTATACCAACTGCAGACTGGAAGAACTCCATGCAAAATCCTAGAAATGTCTCAGAGGCATTTCCAGTCCTCAGAAAAATGAATGACACATAGGGAAGGTATCTTCCCCACAGTTGTGTAATCAAGAAGCTGGAGAAACAATAGATTGGTATGCTGCCAAACTCTTCAGAAAATGGCTGACTCATGCGAGTATGCAATCTTAAAACCTGAAATAATTAGTGTTAGATTCATAAGTGGGAAAAAAGTGCAATGAGACTGCTGAAAGAAAAGCTGTCCTCGCTGATAGTATTCTATAGGAGTGTCTAAAGCTGCTGCAATGCAGAGTGTAGGTGGGGTAGACACGGTTAGTTCAGAAGGTAGAACTGAGAAGCATAAAATAATACCAAAAGCAAATGCATAAATATGAGGCAGAAGACATCAGGGAAGACCTTTAGTGCTGTGAGAAAAATGTGCACATGATAGAATGCACAGCAATGACATTAATATGGTGCAAAAGGGCAAAAACAAAACTCTGAGCTATGTGCCAAGAGAGAGCAGCAGCACTTAGTTAGAAAAATTAATGCTATGGAGACAGTAGGACATTACTAAATGTGTTAGGATGCAAAGGCCTCCTTACAGCTATGCCAAGGAGGGAAAGGAATTGTAACCATGCAAAGATGAATTAAAGCAATGCAATGACCCCATGCCATTAGGCAAAGGAAATTGCAGGTCGAATCAGTGATGCTGGCAACAACAAATCCTCTACTTCCAGCTGCACCCAGTGAATTGTCACCACACAGGGGCTTTAAGTTTGAAGCAAACAATTCATAGAGGCAATGGAAGCAGAAGAAATTTAAAAAAATAATTACATGTGCCGAGCTGGTAATATTCACTAGCATCCTTGCAATGAAGCTGTTGGGAGGCATATCAAGAAGTGTTTGAAGGGGAGAATGTCTTCCAGGCATACAATTGCCTTCATGTAATTCCATCTTTTCAATTTGTGCCCCTAGAAGTGACTACAGAATAAAAAGAAAAAATAATTGGAGCAGTAGAGGGAACAGAAAAGGAAGACATTTTAAAGTAATGTTAAGTAACAAATCACACAAGCAGTGTAGATGCTGAAACACTAGACAATTTACCCCTGTCTGGAAACTGAAGTACCTTCAACAAGCAGGAGAAGGCTGTTCAACTGAACAGCTACAGGTGAGGGAATATGCAGCTGGCTGAGAACAAAGAAATTAATGGTACGTAGGGTATTGACAAAAACTGTTTGGTAAGGAAAGAAACTGCCACACCACATCCAGGAAAAGGGCATGTGCAAACGGCTGTGAGCACCTCTAGGATCAGATGTGAGGTGGTAGAGCATCAGTGCTGTCAGCAAGATGTATTAAAAGGGCTCTGAGGGATCAGTGCAATGGCTGCTGTGTTCTGGGGATGGACCCAGAGGTCGCGTGGCAGAAGCTGTGCTACAACATGATCCCACCTTCGCCTGCCAGTTAGAAAGATTCAGGGAATAGACCTAGAGCTGAATAAAACCATCCTGGTGTGGGGACTGTTTACAGTACCCTGTGTGAGACATCTGTTGATCTCCCAGGAGCCAGGATCAACCTCAGCAATTTAGAGCATACAAGAGCTTCTGACTCTCAGATGCACAGACTCCATCCAGTGTCTGTTGGGATTTGCAACCTATCTGTGGTACAACTTTTCCCACACAGCTTTCACATATGTGCAAGCCATTGATACAGCTCCTGAGCAGAGATGCAATATGGACAACTGGTATCATCAGAGAATGACCAATCACCCATGTGAAAGAGCAGACACTTGATTATCCCACTTCAAATAAAGATGCAGATACATAACACATTGCTAGTGAGGAGTTCTACACCTTAGAAAAAGACATGTGCCTCTTGCTAATCTACAGCTTGATTTTAGTATCTCCAGAACAGAGAGATACATCCAAACAGAAACATAAGGGTTTTTTCCTATTGGAAAGGCCAGAAAGCAGAGGGAAATGTCTCCATTTTTGAGAGTATTCTATCTACTAGAACAGATTTAAGGTACAGGAAATCACAATACCCAGGTTGCAGGGCATGGACACTTTCTTTGGGAATTGTCCAGCTCTCCTCTGGATCTACAGTCTGTACAGA
Organism: Lichenostomus cassidix; assembly: GCF_008360975.1. NCBI lineage: Eukaryota > Metazoa > Chordata > Aves > Passeriformes > Meliphagidae > Lichenostomus > Lichenostomus cassidix. Next base: position 42,856,084 of record NC_139483.1, on the reverse strand, counting down.
GGAAGCCAGAAATTCTCTGTCTTGGCCAAATATGACAGAGGCTAGCCAACATCTAGTGGTCTGTTGTGCCATGTCTAGGGCAACCAGCAATGAAAAAGTGGAAACATACTGCTCTTTTGCCATCCATAGGGACAACACAAATTTGCCTCCCAACCCCAAATTTGGCTATTTGGGCTGCTACTCAGACATCTAGTCAAGTGGGAGTGTTTAAAGCAATGAAGGACTTTAACTGGGAGACTATCCCATGCAGTGGGAACACAGATCTGTTTGCTTGCAATCCATCCTCAAATTGACTCCCTTCAGTTACCACCACAGCATTGCCACCAAATGGCAAAGTCATATTAGCACTTAAAATGCATGAAATTTTATTAATGCCAAAGAACACGAAGAAAATACACAGCATCTCTGTTCTCAAATGGAGAAACAGTCCCACAGAAAACCTGGCTCAATCTGCTTCCATCTTCTGAGCAGTGGCATCACTAATCACTAATGACTAGCAGCAATGAAAGCAATCTCATACAGAAGAAACATGTGAAAGCCAAAGCCTCCCATGACTGATGAAATAAAGACCTCACAGAACTACCAGCAGGACAAGGTGTTTGTATCAGATTATTTCTGCTGGACATACCATGTTTTGGGATGCAAACTATTTTATTGATATTGATACTATTTATTTTATAGATAAGGTCTTGCCCATGTAATATAGCATTTGTAAATACATATTTCTCTGAAATCTCAAGCACACTGATTCACTGTGCACAGAAGACACAGAGATAACAGTGAATTACGCTCTCTGCAGACCTGACTGGCAGGGCACAGATCAAAGCAAAAGAGCAGTGACTGTGGGGATAAACGTGATACCCCTGAAATACATTGCTGAAGAACTCAAGCAGAATGCAGTCATCCGTGCTCACAAGTGAACAATACACCAACTCCAACATCAAGGCTGTTTCCAGGTGTACAGGCAGGGCAGTACAGTAATCCTGGCATGAAAGAACAGCCTCTTCAGACACAGAAGAAAATAGCCTTGCTCCCACAAGAAATGAAGAGAAAGATAAAACCAAACAAAAACCCAGCCCAGTACATTATCTGGGTACATTAGTACATTAAAATGAGGCAGGTGTTAAGAATGTACATTTAAAGTTTCTCACAATTTATGCTGTTCATGTTTAATGCTGTGGTCTCAGATGTGACTAAAGCTACAAAACTGAAGTGCCCATTTGGGACTTGGATATTCAGGCCCAGGATAATGTCACTTTACCAAGTGGTAGATGAGAAGCACAGGAGGAATCTGCAGATGGAGGGATAAACCTGCAGCATGGAAAGGCTGAGCTGCAGGTAGCAGGCAGCTGCAGCCTGGGCGGGAGGCAGAGGGGAGGCAGGGAGCAACAGAGCCCCAGACCCTTGGGGAGCACAGCCCTGGCCAGTCAGGCTTCCCTGCCTGCTGCAAAGGGCAGAAGAAGTCACATTTCTGGTGGCCCTGGGAGTGTACCTTACAGACACATCATTTTAGGGAGCTGTACTGAGGGCAGGAATAAGCAACTGCTGTTCCTTCAGAAGACTGTGAAAGACAGTGTGCCTACAGCAACATTTGCAAGCTTGAGCAGGGGGTGCTCAACGGGCACAGCCACCAGGTCTGTAAAAGGTACCCACCAAAATAAAGCCCGCTTAGAGTCACTCAGCAGGAGATAGCTGCCCTCTCCCCCATGCCCCATGAAAATGACAGGATGCCCACTAATCAAGAAAGGGTCTAAACAGTTTTATTTTCTACCTGCTGTCATAAAATACACCTAGTTGTTTGAAAATTATTTGGGGAATGTATTTTTATGGGTCTTCTGCTAAGGCCAAGGGGTGCTTGGGGTGCTTGTGGGATTTAGGTGCCAAAAAGATGAGTAGGAAGAGGTGTGTCATGCTGTCACTTCAGAGCTACCGCCTGTCATCCAGTGCTTCTGCACTAACACTCCAAAAAGGGGTTCCCTATTGCTAGCACTTCTGAAGCCTATTCTGATTACTGAAAGTGTCACCAAAATTGCAGTAACACTGATAGTTTTTATATAATAGTTGATCCTTTACAGAGAAAAATTGGGGTGCCTTTGATCTGGATCATCTCTCAGGTGTTTAATGTCTATCTTAATATGACATAAACCAGACATGGAAGTCAGAGAGAAAGAGAGAATATTTAAAGAATGAACCAGATAAAACAAGATGTCAGCCTCCAATTGTACATTTCTTAGGATTAGAGCAGACATATTGCTGGATTCCACGTCTTTGCTGCACTCATGACAGAAAGCTGCTGCAGATAGGGAGCTCTGCAGGGTCTTGTCACTCAGAGTGCAAATATGGTCTGAAAAGTGCAATGTCTTTTTCTTCTTGTTATAGCTTTGGGTAATGCAGATATGATCTTCAGCAAGCACCTGAATAATAAATCAAAATGCTGGCAAAACAAAAACAACCCCCATTAAAAAAAAGAGAAAAAAATAACAAAACCCCCGACAAATACAATACAATACCTCTGCAACATCAATTAGACACAAAATAAAGGCAGCCACCGGCATTTTTATTGGTTAAGTGATTTTTTTTACTGTCATTGATGTCAATTGGCTTTAAAACAAAGCCTCAGCTCCATAGTGAAAAAGAATACATTTGCCATGCTGGTGAAAATTATGAGATTTTTGGAAAAAAAATGCATAGCCAAAACTATTGTGGTCCAAGTATTTTTTTTAAACACTTACATGGCATTATGAAAAATAAGTCAGTACCTTCCTTTAAGGGCTACTGTCTATAACTGGAGCACAAGGCCAAGAGCTCTCCTTTAGCACTGTGGTCTCCTTCCACCATCTGCTGGGCTTCCTTTGCTATTGCAGGAGTTAAAAGTCGGGTTCTTTTCTAAGAACAAGATTACTTATTTTAATCTTCCCCCTATCCTTCATCTCTCGTGTTTATTTTGTCACTTATGAGGCCCTGAAGGAAGCAGTACTGCTAATATTTACTGAAATGTATCTTACCAAATTTATTTATGCCAGATGGTTTTGGGTTTTTTTTTTTCTAAAGAAAAATGAAGGGTTTAATCTGATTCTGTGAATACTGAAAAAAAAAAAATTGTGTTAATTTTCTTTCTAAAGTGAAAGAACATTTTATTGGCGAAAGTAGGTTGTTTCCCTACCTAAGTGACTCTCTTTTAATCCTGTATTACAGAGTTGAACAGGATTAACTGGATTTTGGCTTGGACTTCATATCATAAGCAATGACTAACCAAGTATCTCCTGCAACAAGTTATATATTAACAGTGATTCACAAATTAGAAGCTACACAAATGTTTCTTTTTTTAAGAGTCCAGGATGAGCCTGCCTCAATGCCATTTAGGTGAAGAAAGTATTTATATCATATAAACTGAGTATATTTACATAGAATTATAAAGAGATGAGAAATGCTGTATTACCCTTCCACACACAAAGTCAAACACACACACACACTTCTGTGGTATTTTTAGACTTGTTTTTCTTTGTAGCAGCACATTTTAGGATGCCTTACAGTCCAGAACATGGAACTAGCCAGCATATATACATTTAGTGTCAAAAACTATATACCTTTTTGGTATGTGAGAGGATCTCATGTGAAAGATAAAGAATGAATATGCATTTTGGTTTAGTAATGATGAATAGATAAATGATAAATGTAGAACAGGTATTATGATAGTTTGTCTGCAAACTTTCTTGAAGAGCTAACCAAAAGTTGGGAGTTTGTGTGAGGAAAACTTTGCACCATGATCAGCAAACACCATGTTTTTTAAAGCACAGATGGTCAAAGATCCCTAGAGTGGGCTTACAAATGTAACTCCAATATGAGTATGCATTGTAAAAGCAGTTTCCCATGAAAAAGATTGCAAAATCTCCAAAGAAATGGCTTTGTTCAGCATTCATATATACAGTGATTTCAATGAAAACCAGAAGGGGTCTAGGCTAAGGCCAAATGCTTCTGGAAATTTTTTTTTTTTTTAAAGAAAGCCAAGTTTTTACAATATACTGTTATGCCTTTACAGTGGAAAGTCTCAAGAATTACACAACACGATTAGAAAAAAAAACTAATTAGATGCAGTGACAGGAGGCAAAGGTCGAAGAAAACATCTTAATGGCAAGGTTCTTGAAGATGGAGAGTTATTTTGGATGCCTCCATTTTTGGGCAGCTACTAGAGGAGAGCCACACTTTCAGAAAATGTTTCAGCTTCTGGATACTGGGTTCCATTAAGGCATTTCTATTGGCTAAAACTTGACGACTAGTTACTGTGGTCTTGAAATTATTATTGTGGTACATTGTCCTCAGTGTAAAAACGTGGTAATAAATACCTCAGCAGTGTGCTTTGAGGCTTCATACATTATTGTCTATAAAATGCTTCAAATGGACTTTAATGGAAGACCTCATAAATGTGTAAAAGACTACTATTATCATTTTTTACAAGACTGAGATTTAAGGGGTGAAGGAAAAAAGAAATGTTGTGGCAATATGACAAATGTCTCTTTTTACTGTTCCTGTATGGGCATCAGGAAAAGAACCCAAAGTAAACCTGCAAGACTGAGGTAAATTAGTTAATTAATAACTGAAAAATATTTTAAGTAGCACCCACTCTCTTTATAGTGAAATTGTAAAAGTGAGGTATTTCTAAAAATTGGCTGATCTGGGGGTTTTTCCTTTGATCCCAGTATCTTTAAAGTACCCTACAGAAACTGAAGAGATTGTAACCTTTTGGCAAACCTTTTACAGCATCAAACAAGAGCTCTCCTCTGACTTTGAAGATATCCTGCAATCAATTAGGAAGGCCCTAAATGATGTTGGAATGAGTCAGGAGTTTTGCAGAATAACTGGCAGGCTTCCACATAGAGAGAATCATTGGGAATATGAGAAAACAGAGAGGATTAGCCATCCCCATTAAAGACAACAGCATTAGGAGCTGTTTTGAAAACACTAGAGGTTCTTCTTGCCTAATGCTCCCAAAACTGCTGTTCTCAGCTAAACTGAACTGATTTGTTCTGTGTCTTTATTTTTAACATTAGAAACCCAAAATAAACTTGGAAGAAGTTCCTTGAAGTCAGATGCACAAGTCAAAATGTGGAAATCACATCTTAACACAACAGATTCCTGCTTTTTTCCTTGTGAGTTTAGTTTCCTTGTGAGTTTAGATTACTAGTGTAATCTAAAGTACAATGGAAGATTAAGGAGAATATTTTAAACCTGTTTTCCCTTGCTCCCCATTGATGTGAAAGACTGTGAGAGATGGAAGGCAGCAGTGGTGTGGGCCTTTCACAGTCTGAATTTCCACTGAGGAAATAACCTTGGTCTCAACCAGTGCCTGATGAATTCCTTCATTGATCTGAAAACCAAAGGTAATTTCTTCATATGTAGTGGGCTATCTCTGTGTTTCCAGAAGGGACAAATTAACTTTGGGTCATCTCTGAAAAGCTAATCATCAATGCTGTATTTTCTGAAGCCAAGGAGCTACAAAGTTCCTAATATCACGCATTCTGAAAAGACACTGACAGGCAAACCTTCACATTTTCAAAGAAAAATAGCTAGGAGTTGGAAATAAAGTGAAAGCTTGCTCCCTGCCTCTGTCCTCTCTTCCTTCCTTCTTTACTTCCTCCCTCCTCACTAAAAAAAAAAGGCGCATTTTGCTGTATTCCCAAGGAAGTAGCAACCAGATTGGTCCTTGTGGTGTCCTTTGGTTATATTTGGGGGTTTTTTTAATCCACCTTCCTGTAGTGTTATTCCCAGTAATAACACTAGGGCTTTAAAAAGACTAAAGGCTCCCAGGGTTGCAGCTGGTAAATTTTCATGCAGAAGCTACAGAGTATTTTCCCCACTATAGTAGATCCTCTTATCTGGTTCATTATCAGTAGAATCCCCTGTACAATAAAATCCAGAGGCAGCAAAATACTCTGGCGTGTGCTTAGAGATAAGCTCTTGTTTACATGATTTTCTAGATGAAGACCTATAGACAAAAACTCTTATGGAGAAACTGTGATACCATATGGACATTCTCTTGATTGTCACATTTCTTCCAGATCTACATATGCTTTTCAGGCTGAAAGCTGGAGAAGAATGTGTTATGTACATTTCAACAGCCCTTTTTCTTCCCTGTAAAACCAATGGTGAAATCTACTGAGCCTTTAACACCCAGCTCTGAGTCCTAGTGAAGGGGAGAGGTCAAAACTTAATGGTGCAGCCTATAGCTGAATTGAAAATCCTAATGTTTGGCTCTTTTTAAAAAGGGAAGCAAACAGAGAAAATAAGTGGGCTGGCTGACTGTTATTGGGAAGAATTTTAATTCCAGTCTGTACAGCAAATGCTCTTCAGCTACATGAAGCAGATAAAAAATGTCTGCAGATTTCAGTAGTATCCTGTCAAGTAGGTTTGCAAAATAAAGACAGATGGCAAAGGATTATACCTAATTCTTTTTCCTAATTCATCTTTTCCTGACCACTCCACTGCATTCAGTCTAACTGGAGAGATTTACCAGCTTAAGTTCCCCTCTGTAGCTTACAGTGACAAACCACATAGTAGATTTGTAACTTCCCATCATTAGAAATGTTTAATTGGACACAACTGCTTTTCATCAGCTGCCTTGAAATGCTGCTTCTGAACACAGGATGTTTACAGCAATATAACAGTAGAACTCTAGCTTTATTTTTAAAGTAAACATCCTAAAAAGCCCAGGAATATTGTAGTGTTTCTGGTGAATGTAGCTGTCCTGCTCAGTCAAAGAAGAATTTCATGCTGGAATCTCTTACACAGATGTGCATAATCTCACAGCACAACACTAACAGTAGTGTCCTAAAGATACCTTACTGTTTCTTTCCTGTGCTCTTTTTTCCCCATGCAGATAAAGAAAGGAAGCCATGCAGCACAGCCCTGATAACGCTGGAAGTGTGCAGTCCATGATTCAGTGCAGGAGGAACTGTGCTGCACTCACAGCTCCTCACTGCCTGCCTGATCCTGCTCTTCCTACTTCTCCACTCCATTACTTAGAGCTATTTTTTTTAATTCTCACTGTTTTTTGGTGTCTTTATTTTCAAATGCCTGGCTTGAGACACACTGACCCTGATCTTCCTAGGTGCTGATGATCAATAACAGCTCCTCACAGAGTCACTGGGGAACTGACAGTATTCAGCACCTTCCTAAGCCTATTTTACAGTATATTCAAGGAAATGAGGTAGAGTGTATCCAGCATACGGTCTATGCTGCCCTCTCTGCTCTGCCTAAATGCTTTTTTAGATAGTCCTTTTGATTTTCTGTGCATTTATCATACTTCCCCTTGAGTTTCTAAATTTCTCCAGTGAAAAAAAATCCAGGAGATGGCAGTTACTTTTCTTCCTGTACCTTTCTTTTTCGTTTCTCTCTTCTCCTTGTCTTTGCTATCACTTGCTTTCTCTTCAGCAGAAAAAAATCTGAAAGGCACATGTCAGTGACAACAGCACCATCTTCTGTTCTGCAGAGTTCATGAAGACTGCCTATGAGTGATTCAGAGATGGGTCTGATTGAAAAATCTGGACCTACAGCTGTATCTGAACTAACTCTTCATGAGTTTCAATGTCTGAAAAACTCTGGATGTATGCGGGGAAGTATGTATTTATGAAAGGCTACAAAGTGTTCTCACAGCACTTCTCTCTGTGAGACACCTTTACATTTGTCTTTCATTCTTCTCCCCATAAAAGTTCAGTTGCAAACTTTCAGCTCCTTTTGCTTTTCTTCCCTGTGGCTTGAAACATTGAAGGTTTCTGGGTTTGCTTATTTATTTGTTTATTTATTTATCTATCACAATTAGTGTTATCCTTACTCTCTACCAATAGTATTGTACTAAGTGTCACCAGGGAAAATATGCAGCCCCAAAAGATGACAAGATACACACAGACAGGGGATCAACTTATCAGTCCACAAAGAAGGCTGTAGATTACAGAAGGTTGTAGACCACGTGCTGCCTAAAATCTGCATCACTGTGACAACAAAGGGTTGTTTGGGGTATAACAGAGGAAAATGAGGAGGGCGTTAGCACAAGATAAACATTAAGTCTTACTTGAAAGACTAATATACAGACAGTTCAGACTGGCAGCATGGGTAGGTCAGTGTGAAGTCAATGTCTTGGTTTTAGATAAGAGGATGAGGAAGGATAAACGAATGGGTCTGGAAACGGAAAGGGCAAAGAAACAGCATGTGTTTGATGTAGCACAGAAGAAGGAACCAGCAGAGGGACATAAAGGGAGAGGTTGCAAGGTCAAAACAGCAGGTTAAGAAACAGATCTTCACAACATCACGGTCTAATTAGGCTGTAGATTGCTTTCATTGAGCCAAGAAAGGGAATGTGGATGTGATACACCAACAGATCAGACAATAATTTCAGGTATGTGGGTAGATAGGAATGTGCGTGTTTTGGGAAAATGCTGCAGATAGAATTTGCAATATTAAGAGTTTGTTCATCTTTCACAATGAAATTTGGGGATAGAAATGTGGAGCTAGTTACTCAACAGGTAACTTGTGAGCAGTCATAGCTGATATAGTATCATAACAATAGACAGTACAGTCAAATTGGGATATATGAATCAGACTGGGATGCTGCAGAGGACAATCTCCAGGCTCACTGCATGTGGGCAGCAAGTTCAGAAATGGAGGAGTGAGAGAAGGTGATGGCTGAAGATACTAGCTGGAGAGATAAGCTGAATCTCATTTTAAAATTATGAAGATTAACACATGCTTGCATTGTGATGTGAAAGAGCCAGAAGAATAATTTGTGGGGGTGGGGAGGCAAATGGAACAAGTACTAGAGGATCAGGAGATAACAGCACAACCACCTTGAGGAAATTGTCGTGACCAGCTTTCCTGGCTGCATATCAATGATTTCCTCATTCAGTTAGAACACTTATGCCTCTATGTCTCTTAGCAAGGGGGTTCAAGGACTTTAGGGCAAACTGTCAAAAATGAGTTGATTTCCTTTTTTCCCTTTCTCACCTCCTCTAGATTTCTTTTTCGTTGTCCACTGGCAGAGAGGGAAAGTGCTGTCTTGCAGTGAGAGTCATGTAAAGGCTATGTGTCCTGCTGTTTTTTTGCACAACAGCACTGAGGAAATCTAGAAAAGAACATGAATATACATAACCATATAACTGGTAACGTTTATTGCATGGAGCACATCTGTGCTTTGCATTTCATTATTGTGGAAGAGGGACATGGTAGGAAATTTTCTGCATAACTATTTCAGAAATCTCCCATTTCTTTCTCCTGCATCCACTGGGAGAGGAAAGAAAAGGCTGTGTTACATACCTAGTCCCCCTAGAGAACTTACAGTGTGCAGACACACTCCCACAGACTCCACCAAAGAAAAAAACCACACTGCAGGGTCAGCTGAGCCCTACTGCTTATAAACTGTGCAGAATTACCTGTAAATGAGCAGGTGGTAGTATGGGACTTTCATGACAAGAAAGGTATTTTGTGTGATCTAAAACCATAATTGAAATGAAACTTTTTAAAGACATAGACTTGGCCTGGGTTCTAATAATCTGCAGTGCCTCAGCACCTTAGCAGTGGCTTTATGGCAACAGCATAACTCATCCTTCCAAAACTGTAAGAGGGGATTTCCAAAACTTTTAACTATCTGTAGTTTATACTGTAATTTTGTCCATGATCCTTCTCTAAGCTAACCAACCACTAGAATGATCATCCACAAATTTTTCTTAGCACAGAATTGCCTGTTTGTGTGATCACAGGGGAAAGCATTTACATGAGAACAAGAATAGATTTTTCCAAAAGTATATGCAAGTAAGTAAGGCACTGATTTTTTAACTATGAGTCCGAGGAAGGAGCCTCAGACCTTTTGTGTTACTGAATTGGTGTCGAATTATGTATCCTGATGAAAAACAATTAACTATTACTGTAAAGCATTTAAGCTGTAAAATCTGCTCCAATTTGGTCAACTTTTTATCATATGCTGGCAACCCAAACCATCAGCAAAAGTACTGTTACAAAGTTCAGAGAAGAATCAACAATAGTATGTACCTCATCTTTGCCCTGCCTCTCATAGGCTCAGTAACAGTATTAAATGACAGAGAGAGACCCTGGTTAAGGGAGTGGAGTTACAAGGAATTGAGAAGTATCCTCTACACCTGGAGTTACAAGGAATTGAGAATTATTTTGTGGCATATAGATAGTCGTGGCCTGTGAAGGGAACATGTTCAGACTGGGCATTAATTTCAGGGCTATCTGCAGTTGTGGTGGACTGCTTTTGATGCTTCAGGCAATTCCTCTTAGTCTTACATTTTTAAGATAGACTAATCTGATTGAGGGAGAGCATCTTGTACAACAGAAACAAAGCAGCTACAAGCTGTCTTCTCAAAGAAAAAAAAAAAATCAAGCTATATCAGCCTTTGATCGAGGCCGTATGTTGAATTTGGAGGGGACCTGGAGAGGTCAGGGAATACAGGATACCTTGCAAATAGGAGTGCAGAGTACATGAGAGATTGGCAGGTGTGGGATGTTCTGAGTGCTGAGGCTGGTGCAGCAAACCTAGGCTGAAAGGGCTTTGGGATCCTAGAGGTGGCTGCAGCTGGCAGGTCCAGGCTGCAGCTGGCTTAGGAAGAAGGCAGGAAGTGGTTGGGATAAGCTTGGAAAGTGGAAGAAACATGACATGACATGGTCTTTGGTGAGGCAGGGGTATGTGTTGGAATTGTAGAGCTGGAAAGCACAAATTTAGGGTTCTAGCATGAAGACCCCTAACAACTATGGTATGAGGGTGTGAAGGGTGTGCTTCTTGACACCTGAAAATTACAAAATGCTGCTGATAATTACAAAATGCTTGCTCATTTTCTCTCTCTTAACTCCGTATCAACCTTTCTGGCTTGTTTCTGCTTGTTTGTTTTGTTTCATTGTTATAATGTTCCACTCAGAAGCCACCCAAGCCTGTTCTCCCTTTTTGTCTCATAAGACATTCTACAGTGGAACAGTTCAAATTTAAATGGTGTTGTTTAACTTGGTGTTACAGCATTTCAGATTTGGCATGCCACCATCACAAAAATAAAGGCAAAGCAGAATTCAGACAATAATGGAGAAACAGCACAACACCTAGTATATTTTATTCTGTTTTAATTACTAATTGTTTTAATTACTAATTGTTTTAATTACTAATTGTGCAGACTTTTAACTCTTTATTTAGTTAAGTCTTACAGATGCCAAGAAGTGAAGTGTAAAACTATAATAAGAAAGGATACCCTGCTCACACTGTTTCAAGCCTGATAAAAGAAACCCCCCCAGTTCATGACACTTCATGCAATGAGTGGAAATGTAAAAAATATTGAAGAGCAAATGGAAAAACAAAATATATTATGGCATGGAAGAGATTTCAATAGTAAGCATCCTATTTACTAATGTACATTGTAATAATTTCTCCTGTGAAACATGTTTCTGTGTGTGTGAAACAAGGTACTACATTTTACTTTACATTTGAGTAAAATGTATCATTTGAACTGTTTTCTTGAGGTTTTACTAGATTCTGTAATTAATATGTAACAGAACATACCTCGAGTGGTAAGGCCCATGGAAATCGTCTTAGCTAGTGGGTTTAAAATAATTCATTTCCGCCTTCTTTTTCAGAATATATCGCATATGTTGTCACACGATAGGTTCAATTCTAATAAGAAAATTTTGCATTAATTTTGCAGTCAATAGACTCTCAAAGATAAAAAAAAAATTCTCTAAAAACATTTGGGGTAAATGGATAGCCAGGAAAAGGAGAGACTACTCATGTAATTTTGAGAGGAGTGATTAAGTGGAACCTCACTTGGAAAACTAGCAGTAAGCCTTTCTTCTCCATTAGACTCTAGGCAACAACAGCTCGGCCAAGGTAATGGCTGTTCCCCCTGGAAACCATGTTGTATCTTTGCTGCTGTGCATGGAATTTGCTATTCATTGCCTTCACAGGAACAGAAGGTTCCAAGTTTGACTTTTCCTAATGACCACATCTAGGAGAGTAGTTTGCCAGCACTTTTATTGTGCTGAGCACTACATTTTTTTTTCATGGCAATTGTAATCTTGCATAGTGAGTTTACGCTTACTGGAAATCAACTTGATTTTCTGAGTTAGGCTTTGGCAGCAATGGTACACTGAACTGCACAGGAGCAGCTCTCTGGCCTCAGTGCTGGTGAGCTGGGCCCTTCTAACAAACCAACAGCGTGGAGCCAGCATCCAGGAATGCCTCTGGCCTTGAGGCAGACACAAGGCATTCGGGCAAACTTCGGGTACTCTGTGATGGTGAACAGTGGCTGGTTTCAGCAACTTCTTTTGGCACAAATGCTTAGAACAAATATGACAGGTGGGAAAACTGGGCTGCATGACCTTGCGTTGTAATGTGCATGGAGGGTAGAGAGAGCTTCCAGTGCACGCAAGGATGGAAATTCACCCGCTTAAGCGAGCGGCTCGCACCTGGGACATCTCCACTGGGCCTCCCGTGCTGGGCCCATGGGAGCACACGGGGTCCAGGCTGTGCTTATCAGCCACCACGACTGGGACACACTCACAGGCGGGTTACGACCTAAAGATGAAGAACGTTTTAAACGCAAACACAGCCAAACCAGTCAGTCACGCTGTATTTTCGCCTCCCGCCGCCCCTCGTGGGCCCCGCCCGCCCCCGCCTGCGCAGCCGCCGCTCCTCCTCCGCCCCCCCGCGCGATGGAGGTGGTGCTGGCGGACACGCTGCTGTCCCGCTGCGGGGACCGCGCCGCGCTGCTGCGGGCGCTCAGCGCGCCGCTCTCCGCCGAGCGGGCGGAGGCGCTGCGCCTGCTGCTGCAGCGCCTGGCGGCGGGCGGGCCGGCGGCGGCGGGCGAGGCGGAGGCGCTGCGGCGGGCGGCCTGGGAGGTGGCGCTGGAGCGGTGCCGGCCGCTGCTGCGGGGCGGGGAGGGCGCGGCGGGCTGCGGGGAGCGGGTGCGGGCGGCGCGGGCGGCGCGGGGAGCGCTGCGGCACTGCGTGCAGCTCTGCGGGGCGCCGCTGGCCGCTCGCCTCGCCCGCGACGCGCTGGCCGAGCTGGCGGCGGGCGGCGGGGCGGGCGCGGAGGAGGCGGCGGTGGAGGCGCTGGTGGCGGCGGCGCCGCGCCTGGAAGAGCCGGAGCTGCTGTCGCGCTGCGTGGCGGCGGCGCTGGCGCTGGTGCGGGAGGAGGGCGAGGGCGAGGCGGCGGCGGCACTGGTGGCCGGGCGGCTGCTGCCGGCGCTGGGCGGGAACGGAGCGGCGCTGCCGCGCGTCTGGGAGGGGCTGCTGGGCGCGGGCGGAGCGCCGCGGGCCGGGCGGGCGCTGCTGGCGCTGAGCGCCTTGGCGGACGCGCTGCTGCCGCGGGGCCCGGCGGGGTCGGGGCCGGCGCTGGATGCGCGGCTGTGCCCGCGGTTCTGGCGGCTGGTGCAGGAGGGCCTGACGGAGCGGGACGGGCTGTGCCGCAAGCGGGCCCGCTACCTGCTGAAGAGAGCGCTGGACCTGAGCGGCGGGCAGCGCGCCGAGCTGCGCTGCGCTGCGGACGGCGGACACGGTACGGGCGGCGGGAGGGCGGAGCGGGGCTGCCCGCGAGTGCGGCGCCGGGAGAAACGAGTGTCCTCTGCTTTCCTCTTAGAACCGAGTCTGTTCTGGTGGTCTGCTGAGAAGAACGAGCAACTGCTACAGTTTTGGGAAACTTACATTTTGATAATGGAAACCTTGGAAGGAAACCAGGTAGGAGCGCAGTAAAACATCTGCCCATCCTAGACAGACGTGTGCCTCACTTGTGGCATGTGTGAATGGTTTTGTAGGGCAGAGTGTTTTCAGTTTGGGTGATTGAGGGGATCTAAGTCAGCATTAAGTGGAATGTTTTTGTTTCAGCTCTTAAATACTTAAAACACAGCATGTGTCATTCATTGGGAGTAAATTCAGAACTCTGTCATCGGAACACACCTGGTTAGTGCAATGACAAAAACCTGGTGTGAGGCTAATTGCAAGACCAGGGTAACCAGCTTAGGGAAAAATCAGGTGATTGCACCTAGTGACCTGTTTGGTAGAGGGGACTACATCTGTGTAGTAAAGCACCTGGGGCTTTGGATTAAAACTATTCTGTGAGTCCAGTGTACTCGGCAGAAAGAGTCCCGCTGACTTGAGGTTTCCATAATTCTGTTTTATTGTGGTGTTGACTTATTTAGTTAACTATTAGTTGTGTGCCCACCTCCCTGTAGTTATGGTATTAGTACATGATTGTCCTGTAGCTGAAATATTTATTTAAATGTTTAATTTTAGATATTTGTGCTGTTTTAATTTTGAGGAATAGAATAGTTATTAGTAAGTGTTATTGTTATAATATGGTAGCATTGAAGTATCAGTTTTTCTTTACTGCTAAATTGCATTGTGTTGCTTACCATAGGCACTGCAGGTTTATGTAAGTGTACTTCTGTTGTCAATTATATGTTCATGCTATTGATAGTAAATTCTAGCCCTTAAGTAACTGAGAGCTCCTAGGTTTGAGATATAAATTACTTACATTACATCTGATTTGCATTTCAGATCCATGTCATAAAGCCAGTGTTGCCAAAACTAAACAGTTTATATGAGCTTGCCATATCAGGGGATAAAGGTAAGACAGAACTTTTTCTCTTTAATCTCTTAAATATTGGTCAGTTACGTTGCACTTTTCTGGTTTTTTCTTCTGTTTTAGTATCAGGTTTTTGTAATGTTTTGTTTCTCAAATTAGGTGTTTTCTGGGTGGCTGTTCCAGTTTTTGTGGGTCTGCTCTATGCATAGGTTGTTTGGCAAACATGCATAGGCAGTGGCCACTCTGCTCTGAGAAGAAATCCTAGCATGTGTTTATTGCTTACTATACTGTCTTGAAATATTGTTTCTCTGTCAGCAAATCCAAATAAATGGTCATCTTTCCACTGTGTTTTGCTTTACTTAAGATAATGTGAAAACAAAATAAAGCCAGAGATTTTTGGGGTTGTACAAGCCAAGTCACCTGCAAAACTTTGTAAAAGGGGAAAAAACTCCCAACCCAACTTGTTAAAAGTGGGGAGAGAATAAATAAAATGAGTGCTGAGACAGTCTGTCTAGGGCACATGGGCACATGTAATTAGGTAGCTCAAGATGTTAGAGATCTGTAAAGTGGAAAGACTATTAATGTGAAACTTTTGCAGGTAAATACATTGGTATAAATAGAGTTGGAAAAAGAAGGATGTGGCATTTGCACTTTTTAGTAATTTTAATTTGTAACTAATAAAATAGAGAGTCACTTTGGAAAACGGTGTTATTTTTTAAAATTAGATTTAGCAGGGTATTTTTGTAAAACTAATAGCTATAGTCACCTTTTTGAAATGCCCTGTGAATAGACTATAATGTTGTCTAAAATGTCATTATGTTGTGTGCTACTGTGCTTGTGTGTTGCTGTCACTTCTTTGTCAGTTTAGAAGCATTTCTTTTTGTAACAGGTTGTTGGCTGTTTCACCCATCATGGCATATGTGCATTTATAAACGAATGTTTGAGAGTGAGAATAAAACATTGACAAAGGAAGGCATTCTTCATTTTCTGGAGCTTTATGAAACAAAGCATCTTCCAAATTCCCTTGGTTTCTCAGAGGTAACTGTTACTTCCCTGAACAAACAAATGTTCCAGTTTGTAATAGATCTTAATGTTAATTGCTTTAGTAGTTGGAATTGGACACATTCTATAAAAATACTCTTACTTAGCTGTATTTGTAAGCCATATTTGTAAGAGGTGCTGAATATTTAATTAGTTGAAAAATGGACAGGGTAAAGGGAGTGTGTTTTTGAATGTAGTTGTTCATTCCCAAATTTCAAACTAATGCTTTCTAATTCCAGTTGGCTCACCGTTTATTGGGATTTGTTACCAGAAGTAAAATTGCCAGAGGAGGGATTGATGCTTGAGATTTTCAGAGCCCCCTGTCTTAAGGAATTGTTCCTATCTGATCATTCTGGTGTCACTCTGGGTGTCACACTTGCACCACCTGAGACTCCAGATGCATGCAGGGCCAGCCAGTCACCCAGAGACTCTGCAGAACCCAACAGACAGGGAGAAGACCCCAGACCAAAAACCACCATTGGACCAAGGGGCATGTGAAGAGCAGGTGCAGAGTGTAAGGATACAAAAGTGTTGGTGTTGGGCAAAGTGTCAGTGCCAGTTCATGGCTGCAGCCATTTCCTGCCACCCAGGACACAACCTGCAGCTTGCACTGAGCTATCTGCACTAGGTGCATTGCTCTACTCCTGAACTCTCCAAAATTATTAATATTAATTGATTGAACAGAGGCTTGGATAAACCTTGTCAACAGATTTCAAGTGTGTGCAAATTGTCTCCTACTCAAGGATGGACTTTGAACATCCAATTCTAGATAACCCTCTGAGGAAGCGTCTGTGTAGTATAATCACTGTATTCCTGCATCCCGTAAAAGCCCCACACTTTAAATATTCTCTGCGTGGGAAGAAATATTGAAGCTTAAAGGGTTTTTCTTTATTACTATCACACGTGGATCAACTCTCCAACCAGCCTACTCTTTAGTAAGGAATGATCTACATTCTACTATTTATTCTTAGTTTTCTACTTCATAGGAGCATTCGCCTCTGAGGTTAACATTCCTGATTTATACTAATTAAGTCAGCCTCTTGATGAGTAACTTTAAACAAAGTCAATTGTAATACGCACCTTAAATCCTTTTACCTGTGCTGGCTCTTTGTCATTCTTTTATTTCATCTTTAAATCTATTTTCTCTGTTTCCCAAAAGGATTTCTTATTTACCTGCATCTTCCACAATACTCTGTGAAATGTATCTAGTGGAAAAGTTTCTTTGCTTGTTTACTCTTTTGGTACCCCTTCTCTTTAGTTTCTTCCTCTTTTTGCTTCTACTATTTACTACTAACAAGAGTATTCTCTAATTTCTGGATCTGTCCTTTGAAATTTTGAGAAAAAGGTTTAGTTAGCTTCTATGTAGCAGTGCGTTGGAAGTGTATATTTAGCCATTGTTCTTGTTTCCTTTTTTCAGTTTGTTATTGGACCACTAATGGATGCCCTCTCAGAAAGTTCTCTCTACAGCAGGTAAACCACTGGTTTAATTAATCAATTATTTCTTTTATTTCTTGATTGTTGCAAATGTGTTCTAATAATACTGGTTTAAGTATGTGGGTAAAATCTTAGCTAAGGAAAACACATTAATAAAAAATGGTGCTGCTAAACTTGCTGACAGGTAGAGAGCTTTTCAGGGAAGGTGGGTGGCTGTGATGAAATGAAGTATATACAATTTAATCTGAGTAATAGCAACAAAGGATGCCTCAAGCTCCTTATTGAATCTTGTTTTGAAACATTAATTTGGAAGTGACATATGATAAATGAGTAACTTAGTGAAGTATTTTTTTTATCTTCCCATTTTCTTACTGTAATTGTTCCTAATTTATAACTGCTGGAAGTGGTTTTTTCCAGGAGACTTTGTGGTAGACAGATGGCTTTGGCCTCTCTTGGTGTAAATATGTAAAGAACAGAGAAGAGTCTGAGGATTTTCTACACATTCAGTGTAGTGATGGATGGCATTGAGTCATTTGTGCTAGTTGCATGGGGAGTACTGGGAGGAATCAGGTGCTGAATGCATTTTTGTTACGACCTGGGGTAGCTGAGGTTCTTGTTAATAGATGCCTTGGGGCAGATTGGAGTGAGTGGCTGGTGTGTCTCTGTATATGGCAGGTTTATTTCAGAACAATTGAGTTGCAGTGAAAAGGAGGTATTTAGCCATTTGGTTGTCATCCATAGAAATATAACAATATGAATGTAGAAAATATCACTTAAAACAAATGTAAGGAAAAGAAAAAAGAGAAGGTAAGAGTAGATAGTGGAGAGGAAAGATGTCACCATCTGTGGATCCAACAGCAAGACTTGATTGCTGCAATTTTCAATGCCCCTTGGTCGAAGTGATGGTCACAGTCTTGATCTGATGGGGGAAGCCCATGAAACAAAGAGTTCAATGGGCTAATATTTATTCATTTTTGGGGGATAAAACCAGACTGTCACTGGTGATAGCTTGGATTCAGTGTAGTCAAAAGTGTAGTCAAAATAGGTTGTTTCGTCTAAACATGGCAGGACAAATGTGACCTCTACAGGCTCTTGCAGCAGTTATGCATTTCTGATCTCAGCTGGCTGCAGTATCTTTCAATGGGCATACAGGGATGGGAATTCAGAAGGTGAAGCACATGCCAAGTGTTTCAGTGTGTATGTTAGAGCTGTGTTGAATTGATACTTCATTATCTCCTTAATTTTCTCTCTCAGTTTCTGTATTTCTGGTGAAACATGGAGGAGGGTGCATGTTTGAGTATAGCAAGAATATACAAAGTTCTTAAAATTAATGTCAAACTGAGAGAAAGCTGTAGAATCTCATGACTGATTCTAATCCTAAATAGCCAGGATCCTGAGACTTCTCATGAGACAACTCATAGGTTGTCTCTATTGGTCTCACACAGTGTCACTGAGTGACACTTTGTTTGTGTTTAGGGGCAATTCTAAACATTCTAAATCTGTTAGATTTTAGATTAAATCTGTCACATCTAATTCTAAGGCTGTTAACATGCCAGTTGTGTATCTAATGTTTTAAAACCCAACAGGACACCAGGTCAATTAATAGGAGCTTGTCCTCCTTTGGGAATGAGGTTACAGAAGTTTTTGGCTACTTACCTCACTCTTCTTCCAGAAGAAGAAAAAGGTATGTTTCAGTTTCACCTTTATCTGCTTTTAAAAAAGGAAACGAAAAACCATGAAACTGTTTTCTGTATCTCAAGCATTTACTTGAGAGAAAAAAGGAGTAATTCTGCTGACAGTGGAGTTTCCAGAGAAATGGTCTTCAGGCACTTTAAGGGATCCTGCAGCACTAAGCTACAAAATTCTTCTAGGAGCAAAATGAAGTAGATTTGCTTTTTATTAATGGAAAAATAAAAAGCCGAAACAGGCTCCTAAGATCTGAAGGTGAACAGTATTTGCAGATTGGTTTTTCTTTATCTGCCAGACTTTTTTAGTCATGACTTGTATAGTGATGCATTCAAAAGAGCCTGTCCAGGGGCTGAAACAGAATAAGGATTCTTCTATTGTGAGGCTGGGTGGAAGAGAATCTCTGAAACTGTTCCAAATTTGATGCTAGTGTAGGCTGAAAAGGAGAGCAGAATTTAATGTCTGGTCTAGTTGGATCAAATAAGGGTAGAATCAACTGTGTTTGGCACCCTCTATGTACAGGTATATTCTAGTAGGAAATACCTTATGTATTTGTAAAGCCATAGATTTTCTATTTCTCTGCTCTGTCCCAAGGCATATATTTTATCACAAAATGGACGGTCTGTGATTAGGAATCCTGAGATTGGGTGGCCTGCTTCCACAAACTATGGATGGGGTGACTTATTGAAGATGGCTCTGCCCATTCTAGCATCCATTAAACTCGTTGAATCACTACGTACTATGGTCTGCCATCTCACAAACCAAATAGCACCTTAAAAAGGGCATTGTTTAGTACTCAAAATAATCAAGAGTTAAAATTCCACTCCTGAATATGGTGATTAGTGCAGATTACCAAAGTCAAAATTAGGTTTATTTCTGGTTATCTCCTAATCATATCACGTTACTGACAGACTTCTTTGGAATGTAATATTTTTCATTGAAATAATTAGGAAATTATTCTGTTGTCTTTCATTTAATTGTCAGCAACTATAATAACACTCTTCTTCTGGAGTTCATGTTATTTAAATGCATTGGAGAATCACTCTGGGTTGTTTTATTTACTTTTATTTTAAGGTAGCTTCCTGTTAAAATTTATTCAGAAGATGACAAGTAGGCATTGGTGTGCTGTTCCCATTTTGTTTCTTTCTATGGCTTTGGCATCTATCCCTGCATGTAAAGTACTTGGTGCTGAAGGACTTCATGCTTTAAGGTAAAATATACACTGCATTGTGTTCTTACAGTTTTCTTTCAAAGAAGTGTGCTTATAGTCTGGAGAATGAGGATTTGATTAATGTTTGTGACTTCTGAAGGGATGGTTGTGCATGGGAATGGAAGGGTCTGTCTCCTCTATGTCTAATTTGCAGAGGAAAGCAATTCAAGAACCAATGTCTTTATATCTGTGTGAATTTTAAAAAATGGGAAAAAATATTCTAATAAAGAAGAAATTATGAAGATCTAAAGTGAAAAAACTCAATCTTCCACACTTCCTGGTTGATATATATCATACTTCTTCCTTTTCTTCTAGTCACATTACAGCCTGGTTTAATAGCAGTTGAGCATATATCAGGGGATAACCCACAATGCTGGAAACTGAAAGATTTCTAAATAAAAGGCTAGGTAAAAGTTCTTGGCCTCCCTCATGGCCTTAATCACACTGGTATTTCCTAGGTGTCTGCTTTCACTTTCTAGAGGTACTAAAAATCAGTTGTCATTCTAGTTTAATCAAATTTGAACTATTAAATATTTTTGATGGCTGAGGGAATATTGGATAGAAGCGTTTCACAAAAAGAAAAAATAATGTTGGATGTGCCTTTGCTGATAAAAGATCACTGAAAGTTTCTTTTAATTTTGTGTTTGAGTGAGAATTTGATGGCAAACATTTGCATACTTGTTACAGAGAGAAATGCTAATATTAAATTATCAGTCTGAACTGATGGGATCATGGGCATTGTTCCTTTAGTTTTGGTTTTGGTTTTTCATCTCCTGCTTTTGATTTTGTCAGGTTTATGTTCATCCAAGTTTTATTATCAGTTTTTGAAAGTACATGTAACAGTAGTCTCGGTTCTGGATTTTTTGTGGTGTGAGCAGGCAGTGTTTGTGTCATACTTAACAGAATATGTCTGTTACATGCAATCTAATGTATTTGAAATGGTTCGTGATTAGAGAATATATGAAAATGTTTACATTTTTCTAAGTGTGTGTTTTATACAGTGTGTGTTTTTCCTCTTTCCAGAGATGTCCTGCAGTGTACTATGATTACACATCAGATTTTGTTGCGTGGAGCTGCTCAGTGCTATCTTCTTCAAACAACTATGCATTTGACAGATGTGGTCAGTTTGGGGTTTTATGTTTTGTTTTAGTTTTTGTTCTTTTCTTTTTCATGATGTAATAGAAAAACATTAACACTTTTACAGGGTTAACAGTATTCAAAAATTGCTAAATACAGTATTTATACTGGTTTTGCTGGATTTGCAATTTTTTTAGTGACTATTTAAATTGTGCTATGTGAGTATGGTATGCTTCTGTTACCTTTGGTTTTCCATAAAAAGAATTTTTTCATTAGCTTTTATTAGTTGATGTTTTATTGTAGGTAAATTTGTAGGTTATTGTATTAATGTTCACGTGGTAGTTATTGTAGCAGGATGTTATTCCATCTCTGCTATATAAACTCAGGTTTTAACAGGTAGAAACTAAACAGACTTTCCTGTAGTACCTAAAATAATAAAAGTATTCATGATACCAGAATGATAAAACTGCCATAGGTTTGAATTAGCAGGAACTTAGTTATTCAGTAATCAAAGTCTTCATGTTTTGTTTGTTTTACAGCTTGCTTTCTAAGTAAGTAGTCTTCCATGTTGTGTGTTATGGCTATAAACCTGTCTAAATTTCATTTTTAGAAATGCAGAAATAGTACTTATGAGTGACTCTTAATAATTAACCTGCATTAATTTAAAAGGTGTCGTCAGTGAATAGCACTATTCTTACACTCATTCATTTATTTTCAGATAGACTTTAATACTTGGGAAAATTAAGCTTTTTTCCCTTAAGTTGGTCCCAAAGAGGCAGAAATGAGTCTGCATCACAAAAAGAAAAAAGTAAACTTTTTTCTGAAACTTGCCAGATAAAGGCAAACTTCTTGACTTGCCATGTAGGTATTATCTGTTGTATATTATGTTGGCAGCTATTGTATCTTGATTAATTTCTTCAGGAGAAAGTGTCCTTCCCAGAAGTTTCAAGCTTTCTTCTATCCCTTAGACCAGAGGAGTCCCTAAGGAGAGATACTTTGTTATGGACAGAGGTGAGAACTGAAGCTGGTTTTATGTTCACCAAACCCAGCACTGGTAGAAAAAACAGGATAACCTCAAAGGGAAAAATGTGCACACCATGTGGAGTGAGATTGTAAATCAAAAATTTCCACACAATACGTATTTTATGTCTTTGTGAGATGTAAAGTGCTGTGAATAAAAATTCAAAGGTGAAATAATTTTTTTATCTAGTATGTACTGGAGCCAACTGATTATGTGGCTATCACTTTTGGTTAGTTGTACAGCAATATAATGATAAAGCAATTTTTCGTGTAGTGTCTTCTTGTTATGCATACTGTACACTTAATCTTGCTCCATTCATTTTTGCCATAAAAGTTAAAAAAAAAAGTGGGTTTCACTAGATAGCACTTGATGAAAGAAGCCTTTTTGAGACAAGGGAATTTTTACCAATCTTGCTTAATTTTAGGAGTTGTTTTTCTTATATTGGTACCATTGATTTTTTGGGGGTGCTCTGAGTTACCCTCTGGAAGAACATTTTTCTGTGTGTGGCTAGAAGGGAGTAGTCTGCTAAGGCTTGAGGTGGCTCTGGTGAACACCTCTTGCAGTGTGTGGATTTGCTGATGAGTGCAGATGTTTGTGTTTAACAGTGCTCTGCTGTGCTGCTGCCCAGTCAGTGGTGTCAGTGCACAGCTGCTGAGCCAGATGTGCTCAGGGAGTAACACACTGTGTGTGAATTCAGCTTTGCAGTTGGTTGCAAGTGAATGACAGGTGCTTCAGGAACTCTGCAGCTGCTGATCTTGGACATCAAGAGACATCATCATTATGTCAATATGTACACAGTCTTGTGGGAGAGTACCTTAAGACACCAGCCTCTGAAAGTAAGTTAAATGTGTGTTAATAAAACACTCTGTTTTTAAGATAATTTTTAAAAATCACAACAATCCTTTGGATTTTAGAATAGTTGTTTGTTTTTTTATATTGTACCTGCTCAAGTTCTACCCAGCCTGTGGTATTCACAATTCTTATGTTTGAACCTTATTTTTTTAATTCCAGCTTTCCTTCATAAATTAAAGTCCTGCAGAATTAACTGAGTCTAAATTAAGTCTAGATATTCAGTTTTAATGCTGCCCTGATGCTTGTCCATTGGATTTATTTTGTCACTCTTTTGATGGTGTCTGAAGAATGAATGTGAGGGCAGAGGAAAGCACAAGGCAATATGAACATACACAGGTTCTGTCACCTTTCTCAGGAGAGCTTTGTAAAATGACCATGTTTTTATGGAGAGAGAGGCCCTGGATTGGGGCAGCTGTCAGCTCATTACACACCTTCCTGTTTTGTTACTTTCTTTTGACCTTGGACAGCTTGCAGCGGGTGAGCTGCCACATGTTATAACCGAGGAAGGTACTTTGTTGGCTGTATTAATATGCAGGTAAATTCCAAAGGACCTTCTTTTTTCACCAGCACATTTTAAATTACATTACAACGCCAGGTTAGTGTCTTTCAGATACGTTGAAAGGAATGGCAAATTGATATTTTTTATATACTTTGACTTTTGTGTGGCATTTGTTTGCTAGTCAAGTACTGCAATCACAGTTAATTTTGTATAGTTTTATGTTGTCAGAAGTCAAAACTGAGCATTTTTAAGTATAACACACATAAAAGATTAAAAAGCTAGGTCAGAATTTGCTAATGATAAATAGCTTCAGAAGCTTCCTGCAGCTCAGGAAAGTTCACTTTGTCTTACTGTTTGAGAAGGTGCAAGCAAACTCTTCTCTGTTGATACTCCAAGGTAAATTTGCTAATAATTTTGGCAGATCTTCTCTCCTTCCTGAAATGTTTATTTAGTTCTTGGTGTGTATTATCTTCAATTCCATTGCAAGCATCTGCATTTCACTTGTAAAAAGTGATGTTTGTAATTCTGTGGTTTTATATGAAACTTAACTAATAAGCATCTCTTTAGAGGGAAAAAAAAATAACCATGTCCGGCTGCTTGAATTGGACCTCCAAAGTGTGTTTTGCTTTCTAAATTCCCAAAGCCAGAAACATACTAGTTAAAAAGACCTTTAAAACCAACTTACGTACTGCTATTTCAGAAGCAATTTTATAAGTCTGATGATGTAGTCCTGCATAAAAGATTAATAAAAATCACTTCACTTAAATTCACTTAAGTTTGTATAATTTCCTTTTTACAGAATAGTTCTAGTTCTTTATGTAGCTTCTGGGTGGTCAAAATCACAGCTGATGTTTCTAATGAAGCATAGTGGAATTATGGTCTTCATTAAATTGATTTGAATATGCTAATGTAGAATGGAAAAGTCTTTTGGGAACTGCTACATAATATATGCTACCACATAACATATTGCCTAAAATTTATTTGCGCATAAAGGCCAGTTGTGTTTAATTTGTATTTAGTTAAAGAATGCCAAAAATTAGTAGTAATACTCATGTTAGCATTAATTGTTTCTGTAGTATTAATTTATTAAAATAAGTTACGAAACCATAAGTTTTAGAAATTAATATAAAGGTATTTTTTAGTTACTGTGGAAACCTTAAAATATCTTTAATCAGGAGAAAATTGCTTTATGCCTGACTGGTTTGAAGCTAAGCTTGTCTCAACAATGATTCTGTTGGCTGCTGATGTGGAGCAGATGAAGAATAAATACAGGTAAGTATGAAATACCTTATTTTACATTTCTCTCTTTTTCAATCCCCTCACTCCTGAAGGATCCAGTAGAAGCCTGATCAAGTTGGGAAGCTGTCCTCTTTTCTCTGTAGACTTCTGATCAGCCTGATCATTCCTTAGACCTTGTCCAACTGTTGCTGCAAACAACCTGGGTAACATTTCTAAAGATACTTGAGCGTCTTGGAAACGTGTCCTATTTATTTCCATAAGTACCTTCAGCACTTAAGGCAGATACTCAGAAGAAGACTTTCTTTTTAATTTTTGTTTTTGTGTAGTGGAAAAAGCAACATAGAATGGATTGAACTAGAGGCTTTCTTGAACCCTCTTCTGGATGTCTTGATGAAACTTGGCAGTAATGCTTACATACCAACACTGAAAACAGATAAAAGCCTACAGCTTCTCTTGAAGTTATTGCAGACCCGTTCGTTAAAATGTTCCAATTCACAAGATGGTTAGTGATATCTTCAGTATACTGTGTCTTCTGTTAATTATAGTCTTAACTACACCTAAGGTACTTAACTGTTTTGCGGCTATTTGTCTAACTAATATTAGCCTAGAAGTGCTAAATGTAAAAGCTGACAATCTGGTATGTCTTATAAAACTTGAGCTGTGGGTCCAATCCTGCAGGTGTCCTAAGGACTGGGAATTGAGAATGTGGAAGCCTTCTGAGAAAGCAATTGTCATCCATTAGGATTAGGTTATCAGTTACAATTGGAAGAGTGTGACTGTATTGCAAATATTTATAAGCCTATTCTTTGCAGGTGAACAGATTCAATAAATCATTTAGACACTTCAGAAAGCAGCTACTACAGAAACCCAGCCTAACCTGCTTGGTTGCCACAGGTTCAGCTAGAGTCTTCCCTGAGTGCATAAAGTGATGCTACCAGACATCCTGTTTTCTGAGTTGACTGGTAGACTAAGAGGTGCTCACTGAAGTGCAAGCCTGGTGATCTGTCTGTCTGGGAGTGTTGGCCCCCCACAGACTGAGCACTTTAACGTGTAGGCCTTTCAGGAGAGTCTACCACTGTACATTCAGCCTACAGCACAAGGATAGAACAAGCCTGAAGCAGAACCCTACAAAACATGTGCAAGTGCATATTAGTTTTTTATTATCAAGAATAAATAATTTCCTTGTGTGCCTTATTTCTTTATGTGCTTGCTAATGTACCTGCAATGGATTGCTCCTGCTTTGGGAATTTTGACACCTGACATGGCATGTTGAGTTCTGCTGACAGAGTTCCAAAGGTATGGCAAGGCTGAGCATTGCAGTGTCTCCATCCTTTTGAAGGTCCCTATAGGTGCTCCAGTACAGCCCATTATCAGTCTTTCAAGAGGCTTTCTGAATTGCATTGTAGTTTCAAGTTAAACAAGGATTGCTTTTCTTAAATTACCTTCTGCAGCATTTTTGGGCTTCTTCCTTCTGTAGAGGAGAACCAAGTAATAAATATTTCTTTTCTGCAGTTGTGAATTGACTGTGGTGAGGGGTGGGAAGATTAATGCTGTAAAGTATAGAAGTTGAGTTTCTGTGTTGATTGAATAGGAAGTGAAAAGTCATGTTTGTCAAATGGAACACAAAAAATGGTAAGGAATAATAAAGGAATCTAACCTTGTAAAACAAAAATAAGTGGGAAGTGTTTTATTGAAGTATATATTACTGGGGATAGACATGCCTGAAATGCATGCTGAAATCATCAGCATTCTTCTACAGTTCTTGCTGCCTGAACTGTTGTTAGATTTCTCTACTTTTAACAGTAAGATTGTGGTAGTTATTTTTTACTAGTGTTACAGAGCCACTGGTAAGGAATTGGGTTTTATGTCCAACATGCTTATCTGAAGATTTTATGAATATAAATTGCAGAATATGTTTTAGGGATTTGAAACTTGTGGATGGAACATGATGATAATCTGACATAATTAAACTGTTGGTTCTAAACAATTTGACTTAGAAATTTAGTCCAATGAGCTATTTTAATAGGAAATATTGAAACTAAGTGCAATATGGATTAGGAACTTCTGGAAATGTTTCTCTTTATGTATTTACTTTTTGAAGGTCTTCAATTTCATAATAGTTTTGCTACATGAAGTGTTACTCAGGGTCAACTCCAGAAAAAATCAGCAGCTCTAGCCTCTGGGTGGTTTTCCTAAATCCTAAAACTAATTACTGGTACTTTTAAAACCAGATGGCCATGCAGAGTATTTTAACTCCATTTTCATACTGAGATATTATTTCCTTGGCTTTCAGCTAGCCCTTACCCTTGAAACACAGACTGAAGTGTGTTTGTGGTTAAATATGTTTTACCAGAGCGACCTACCTCCCTTGTGTGATAAACTTGTGTCTTCGTTTGTGAAATGCTATGTACATGTATACTTGGTGTACTTGGTAGCCTAGCCTTCTCTTACAGAAAATACCACATTTCGTGTCATAATCTTGTGTTTGCATTTGCAATATTAAGCCTGGAAACTACTTTGCTAAAATCTTGTAAGATTACACTATTTCCAAAGATGAATTACTTCTAAGTGTCAAAAATCCCAAAAAACAAGACCAATAACCACCAAGCCCCAAAAAACAATTTTTGTGTATATAAATATTAGGAATAGAAAACTGTATTTTTCTTACATGAAGTTAATTGCTGGATATGAAAGCCTTTGGTTTTTATTAAAGACTAAGTTCATTAATAAGCTGTTTGTGCAGAAGGTTGGGAATAGGACAAAATTGGAAAATTGGACTGTGGTCTTATGGTCTTGTGTGGGCTTTGGTTCACTAAAACATTGTAAATCTCAGGAAATAACGTAATCTGGTTTGATTCTTTCAGCCTCATGGTTTACACTGCTAAAGTGTACAGAGCTGTTTTAAGTTATTTTTAGGTATTTGAATACTGTTACTGCATAACTTTGCACCATAATTGAATCTGTGTGATATAATAAAATTCTTAATGGAATGGCATTTCTGTATGCTAATACATTGGCTTTCTCCACACAGATGAAGTGCTGTTTTATATCTGGAAATCTCTTGTGACACCTGTGGAGAGTGTTCTTGAATTTGTTCTCCGTCGGCTTACTGCCAATGAGTTGAGCACTGTAAGTAAGGATTATGAGGCATACTTTGGTATGATTTTGCTTGTTAATTTGATTTACCAGTGTTCCTAAAACGAATATAAAATCTTTAAACACCTATGAAGTCTATCTGTGTAGAAGCACTTCTGTTAACTTTTTCTGGATGGGCACAGTAAGAAGGAAAAAAAGGTGTCTTGACAAGCAGTGTTTAGTGTCTGTAGTCTGCATTGCTTGTTTCTTCTTAAATCTAAAGAATTCATATAGTAAGAAATCATGAGTATGATATACTGAATTATATCTACGAGTATAGCTGTGGACATAAGATATTAGGTGTTTGGAGTCTTGTAGTACTCAGCCTGGTTATCATCCTGTTTGCCTGTTGCTGTGCCCAGTGTTTTAAGTTTATATCCCAAAGAAACCTGTGACGTTTTAAGCAAAGCAAAAGTTAGAGTTGAATGAGGAGAATGGCATCTGAAAGTCAATTTCTAGGATTTAAAATAACCTCCCCCAAACAAACAAACCCCAAAATTAAAGGTTGTTCAATTACAATGACTGTTGTAATTTTCCTTCTGCTATCAATGTTACCAATAACTTTCTTTTATTTTCAGTTTAAGTTTCCTCCTCTTTGTGATTCACATTGCTGCTGTTTCCTCATTTTTAGGTAGGGGACCTGGATCGTTGTGATCTGTACTTGGCTTTAGTACCAGAGATTGTGAATTTGTGCTTGAAAGTCAACTGTAAGAAAATGCCATCTACCAGGAATTTCCTTTCATCCCTGATAAATGCATCTGTTCGTAATCTTCAGGAGAGGAGTTCTGAAAAGGTAATTTAACATTATTTACAACAATAACTGTTAATATAAAACAAACCAATTAGTAGTAATTAAAATAAGTATGAATATATTTAGGTTTTATATTAATAACCATACAGACATACTATAAACATAAGTTAATATAAAATTATTTCTATTATGTTATATAATAATATTATATATAACATGAAATTAAATAATAAAAATTTTGTATGAAGGTGTATGTGCATATATGTTCCCCAGTGTAATATGAATGTAAAGTATTTGTAGCTAAGATTTTTAGTACTCTTGTTTTTTTTTTTATTGCATTATTTAGAAGTCTGTATAGCTGAAGTAAAATTCTTATTGTGATAATTAACTATGTACTCAAAGATTTTTTCCTCAAATACGAACCAATATTACTGATTAAGTTACTATTAAATGAGAATTCCTTTTGTGTTTGTTGACTTCAAAGCTGGAACATACAGAGAAAAAGAAATTCCAGAACCCAGCATTGCTTAGGGTTTTTCATACAGTTATGTTGATTGTCCCATAGTTCTATGTGTTAGGCCGCTATATCTGAAATAGATATATTTTCAAAAGGTAAAGAAGCATTAATAACTTCTATTAAAAAAGGAGATTTAAATTAAGATTTGTTGGGCATTATAAACTTTATTATTATTATTTAGTATTAGTGTTTTGTTCAAGAATAGCCAATAACACATTAAAAGATTGTAAGTATTTGTTTAGCTAAGTTTGAGTTTTGAGGAAACAAAGAACAACACTTAATTTTACTTTATTCCTTTGTTTATGAGAATTATTTACTTCTTGTGGCAGTTTTAAAGTAAACATTTTCTGGTTCAAACTTAGTGTTCACTGGGTGCCTTTACCAACTTATTTTGAATTCAGGGGAATTACATTTTCATGATGATTTCTTCAGCTGCACATATAGTACATCTTTGGTTTCAGGGAAAGGAAGAAACTGCTGAATAATTACAGATGAGAAGAGTCTTTTCTGTGTTCTAGACAGCCAAATGTAACTTGGAGATACTTAAAAACCATCAAAGTTTTCTTACAGTATGGGTATTATGTGCTTTTTTAATGAGACTTTTTATTTCCTGCCTCTTTGAGTATATGCATTTATCACATAAAATAATCACGGCATGGTTGTGATCTTTTGGGTCAAATCTTTTTGGAAAAAAAAAAATCTTTTTTTCTAATTACCCTCCAGCAATATCTATGAACTGTTACCTGGCAAGATAGGAGTGTTCCATCCCAGCTGAGCTGGGTGCCTGCACATAATGCATAAGTGACTAATTAGGGAGATTTGTGCTTCTGTCAGTGCTTGTAACTTGTGAGGCATTGTGCTGACCCAGCCAGGCCAGGCTGTGTTAGGAACAGGGGAAGAAAATACAGAAGCAGAAGGATGCAGAGTTGCTACCTTATGATGTGTGTGGTGATACAAATAGGAGGATTATTAGAAGTATTAGTGTGTTATTTGTGTCATGTCAGAAGAAGTCCTTGTGTGTTTATTCATGTATGATTTGATTTTACGTAGGAGCCAAAGGTTAAAGAACAAATTAGGAAAGCAGCTAGCATGGCTTCACTTGCAGCTGTATGTGAGATAATGGATGGGAAGCTGGAAGCACACCTGGAATCTCTGCCCTCTGTGGATACCCTGAAGAAATTCATTTCCTTTTCTCGATTCAATGAAGTATTAGAGAAGCCCTCTTACACTGAAGAAAAAAATAGGTACATCTGTGCTAAAGCTTCAGTAATTCTCTAGAATAAACTTGATTAATGTGAAGCAGTGGTTAAGGTGCTAGCTTTTCCTGTTCTTTTCTTTGCTAACTTTTTGCCAAGATAGAAATGAAAAATTCTATACACAAACTATTCACTCAGTTGCTCTTTTGTGTTAACATTCAGGTTTTAAAACATTAAAGCAGCCATAACTGGTTCTTTTGTTCAGTCCTCTAGTGCTGTGAAACCACAGCTAGCTTTGAATATTGCTTACCCTTAGGCCAGCTCAAATATATATCCACTGCACAAAGCCGTGGCATGTACACAAGCAAGTTCAAATGGAAATTATTTACTGTTGGGAAGGAAAACCCAGAGCAAGCCAGAGAGCCAAGACCCAAATACTTGTGTAACAAAAAAACATGACAAATGTATAGTGATGTTTCCACTGAATACTCTCACAGATGTTTGACTAATGAGACTGACTGAGCCTAGATTGATTTTTCTCTTCTAAAAACCACGTACTTAATTTCTAGATTTCTTTTCCATGTTCTTGTCCAGTGTTGCCTTGAACTGTATAAATCTTAGCACCTTGAGGTAGTACAGTGAGTTGGTACAACTAAGCACTTACTGGTGGAGTAGGAATGTGCAGGATAAACTTTACACAATATTTATTTAAGAAAAGTATTTTTTTCACAGCTTATGTGAAGAAACAACATCTCAAGGATGGGGGAAAATCGTTGCACGCTATGTTCATGACCAGTGGATTTGCCTTCGCTTTGTTTTAAATTCATTTCCAACACTGGCTCAAGGGTATGCAGAAGCTTCAGAAATGTCATTTTCTACAGCTGAAAGGTCAAAAAAAATTCTACAGTCTGCATTAGAAGCTCTAACTATTCTTCCTTCAGACCAAGTTTTACCTGTGTTCGACTGCATGAAAGTCCTTGTTCCCAAGGTAAAAGATAAATCTGCATGGTATTACTAGTTTTTTGGATGTTTTTTGTCAAATGTAACACTTTGTTCTTCTCTTTGTTTACAGCTTCTGGACTCATCAGAGTCTCTTTGCATAGAAGCATTTGATTTGGCTTGGAAAATTATCTCCTCTTTGAGTAACACACAGCTAATATTTTGGGCCAATCTAAAAGCTTTTGTCCAGTTCATCTTTGATACTGAGGTCCTGGCTGTTGCTGCAAATGCAAAAGGTCAAGCATATGCCAAAATAAAAGAGGTCAGTTTCAAGAATTCTTTTTTTTTTTTTTTTTGAGAAGGGAACATAAATTCTGTCTGAATCTAAAAAGTATTTTACATTTTATTTTCCCTTCAGCTATTTTTGTGAATTACTTATTTCAAAAAAGGCCCAGGTTTTAGAGTGTTAAGAAAAAAAGACCTGAGAATTAGATTGAAGATTAACAAATATCTTGTTTGTTCCTGTAACACAGGAAATGAAAAACACTTTCTTTGATTTTTAGGCTGTTCAGTGTCTTCTGTGTGCAGTAAAAATAGTTATTTTATTTTATTTTTACATAATGCCCTTCCTCTTAAATATTTTGTTTAGGATTTGACACCTAAACTGTCACAAACTATCAATATTCTGGGAAAATGATGCCTTTTTCTAATAATTTAGTCTTTATGAAAGTGCTGCCTTAAATGAAAGATTAGAACAGTTCAAAAGTTTTGTAGATGCTATTGAATAAACTATTTTTATTGTTTTAAAGGATTCTTTTTCTCTGACAGTCCAGGTGTAGAAAACAAAAAACACAGTCACCTTAGAGTTCTGCATGGAGAGATGCTTCCAGAGTTAAGAAGAAAAATACAATCTTTATTCTTCTGTAAGATTTATGCAGCTGCCAGAACTCCAAAAGTTCGTGCATATGTCACAGTGTTCTTTTTTTGATTTCAAGTCCAGAAAACTGTATTCAGTACTGGTATACTGCCTTTATACACTGTACAGTTGTTAGCTGTTTCTTTTCTAAATAATGTTTCCTGAGACTTTTTTTTCCCTCAAAGCATCAATTAAATATTTGTGCAGAAAAATCCACAATGAGTGCAAGACTTCAACTAGGGCAGTAATACATTATGTATTATCTACCAGTATGTATGTCTGCTTAGACTTACTACCTCCTGTGCTTCTTTGCACTTAGCACAAAAATCACACTAGGAGGGGCTGCAGTCTTGCTCTGAGGTCACCATAAGTAGCTCTGTCCTGGTGTCACACTCATAACTGTCAGTAATAGCAAATGTCTCAAAATTATTTTTAAAAAGATATAGAAAAAAGGACACTTTAGCTATTTAAAACTACTGTGACATCTCTGTATTAGTCTTAATTGCCTGAAATGTAGTTCCAATTATTTTCTTTGATTTTTTTTTTTAACTTGCTTCAAATGGATGCTACTGTTCTCTATTCTAAGCAGCAGATAACACTTTGCATCTGTAGTCTTCATGTGGACCCAAGCCAAAATAAGATATGTATGTAAAGATGGTAAATTATCTCTTCTGTTGTACAGGTTGCTTATCTTTTACTTCTAATGAATATCTGTAACAGCTAATTGTATGCTCAGTGTTGTACTAACTGATGCGCTATAGTTATTATTTTATTTCTCATGATCTTATAACTTCTTTGAATTCTTCAAATTGCTGCCTTAACTTCAGCATTAGTATTTCAGACATTCTGTAAGGTGTGTTTTGCCAGTTTTGAGTGTTGAGTCTGTGTGACAGCTATCCCATTGTCTGCAGTGGGACATCCCATGACAGCAGGCATCAAGGAGCTAATGAAGGTCTCCTATACTCAACAAAGGTCAAGCCACCTTCTGCCCCTTCATAAGAAAAAGAAGATAAAGTTCCCAAGCAAGTGCCTACTTATGTATATTCTTATCCCAGTCCTTGGCAGTCCCTGCTGCCATTGACCCCCTGTGCAGTGGCTGTGGAGTTGTAGCTAAAGAGAAGGAAAAATGGAGCTGCCTGATGTTGATTTGTCACAGAAGCATAATTTTAATTTTGTCTGCCGCAGTGCACTCTGTCTCTGTAATAGTTGGAAGGGGTGGAACAAAGGGGTATTTTTGAGTTGGAAAAGGGACTATTGCTGTGGTAAAATCGAGAAGGGCTTCCACTGAAGGTGCCCACTGCACTGTGTTCTTTAACTTAATTTCTTCTGCTGCACTCTTCTTTTTTCTATGTGATCATTCATATGTTAATTTCGCTAGAACTTAAATATCTTAAGTTTCTTTTGTGTGTGCTGAACTTTTACTATTATTAGTGAAACAGTTGAAAAAAATTTCAGGATTGAGAAGAGCATACTAAATGCTGTGCTGCTTCCCTACAGGTGAAACACAATAGCTCAATTTTGGAATTACTGGGAAAGTTACAATGCCTGTCTTTGCACTAGAAAATAGGTTTGAATTCTTGGTAAAAACCTCACATGCTTCTAGTGTAGAGCTTTCTTTCCAGAAAGTGTTTATTCAGAGTGCATTAAAACTTATATCAGTTTTAAGCTCTTCATGAGCTTCTTGGTGCTTTAATGCTTAGCAATTCAGAACAACTTTCCCTATAAACCCAGCACTACTGTCAAAGAATTGTCACATTATCAAAAGTATCATTTCAATGCAGGAAAGTGAAGCAGCATTGTCTTTTAAGAGCTATTACACCTTCTGAAAAACCATTTTCATGGATAGCTCTAACTGATGTCTAAAAAGGAATTCTTAGAATGCATTACCTGTTTATTTGTAATTTCCCTGCCCTCTCCCAAATGCTTGCAATTTCTTAGAAAAAACAATTACTTTGTAAGTGAAATTTACTCTTGCACTTAACCCTAATGAAGGGAAAGGAAATTTTTGGAGCCATTTTTCTTGTTTTGTTTTATTTTTCTTCTTTTTTGGAGAAGCTTGAGATAGCAGTTTCAAGTATCTTAAATATGCCCTCCTTAAAAACAAAAAAATGATACAAAGACATGTTTTCATTTTAACTTAAATATGAACTTGGGCATGTATGTAATCCTGCTTAAAAAAGAAAACTAGTGATATGGCTACTTACATAAGAAATGTTGCTCCATGGTTTTTTTTCTAAATTGGTAAGGCTTGATTAAAACACTAGGTTTGTGTTCATGAAGTAAGCCCTGGTTC
Organism: Lichenostomus cassidix; assembly: GCF_008360975.1. Lineage (NCBI taxonomy): Eukaryota > Metazoa > Chordata > Aves > Passeriformes > Meliphagidae > Lichenostomus > Lichenostomus cassidix. The sequence continues at coordinate 42,821,709 of NC_139483.1, read as the reverse complement.
ATTTGTTCCACTTACCAGGAGATTTGTTTAAAACAAATGGTGTTACATCTCTTTAAGCAAAGATCAGTTCTGGTTTTTGTTCACAAAAGCATTTACTGGGCCAGTTGTTGCACTGCTCTTGTAATCAGGGAATTATAAATAGATGGAAGACAGCATTAACCTGAGCAGAGATAGGATGCAAAAGACCACAAGACCTGCTAAAATAGATAGCACTGCAATTTTATTCTAGTAAGTCTGGTGTTTCTGAAAACTAGATTTTGAATCTTGTATTTCTTGTTTTCAGATAATTTTCAAGCTCATAGATCTGTCCACTACAAAGACTGGAGTCTTCAATGTAGTCCTTAGTCATTGTTGTCAGTCTTGGATACTTCCCGCTGTTGATGAGAGAAGTGCCTTGACAAATGCTTTCTTAAATGCTGGAAATTATAGTGAACTTATCACTGAGGCTTGTGTCTTTGGAACTGTATTTAGGAGAGATCAAAGGTATATTAAAAAAATACTTGTGATTTATATTTTACAATTTTGTGGGCTTTTTTTTTTCTCTTAAACTTTGAGCTAACTGTTGAAAAACTGAACACAAGTTCTGTATGCTATTCTGCTAATTTTCTTGCTTTGTGTTCTTTCATATCTGAAGACTCATTCAGGATGTGCATGCCTTCATAGAAAATCTTGGAGAAAAATGTGCAGCAAATGTTGTTACAGAAAGGTAATGATTTTGAGGATACATCTTCCAGTATTTGGTGTGAATTGTGTCTTTGTCTTGATTGATGCTGTGATAGGAAAGATGCTGGTTTTGAAGTCAGTTGCTTATCATAGAATATCTTGAGTTGGAAGGGACTCATAAGGAATATATTCATAACCTTTTAAAATACTGGTAAAAGGATTTTACATCACATTATATTCATAATTCAAATACAAAATGTAGAAAAATCCTAAGTGTCTTTAGGAAAATATATCCCACTTGCTAATCTGACTGTGGCTGAAATAATTACTTCCTCACTGTCTCACCTCATAAAAGTAATACTTTTTAGGATGCTGAGCTAATATATACCGTATTGTTGTAAGCAAGACAGTTAAGAAACTCAGCTTTTAATGCACCCACATTTTGAGCTTGGCTTTTTGACATTGGTTGCAGCCCTTTTGGTGTGTGTACTGCCAATAGGCTCTGCCTCCAGCTTTTGAAATGGGCATGTTAGCTACTGGATTGTTGAATTTTTCTATAGTTTCACTCTTATCTTTACTCAATGGAAGAAAGTCAGAGAAAAAGTTCTGACACATTGTATTCAGAAATGTTAGTAGTTGATAAAACCTGAGCTTTTAAAAAATTCTACTGCAATGGTACACTACTCCTGTATTTTCTCCCAAGAGCTTTTTTGTAATCAAATATATTATTGTGACAGTCTGCAGCTGTCACAACCTATAATGTCATTAATTTTACTCTTTCCATTAATTATTCTAAATGTCCAGAATTAACTAACAGGAATAAAGTGTGGTTTTGGACTAGAATATTTGACCAAACCATAAGCATAAATTTGTTGTTGGAAGATAACAGTTTATAGGCACAAAACTTCAAAAACTTTTTGATACAGCTTTTTCTATAGAAAATATTTTTAAACACCTACATGTTACTGAAGAACTCTGGATAGACTCAGGGTCAGGTTGTGAACTCGTTTTTTTCATCACCAATGATGAACAGATTTTGTAATTCTGGTTTTGGGTATTTGCAAATTGTCTAACTGCAAACAACTTGAGGGCTGTGTGTTCAAGATTATGTTTGTGCTTTTTTATAATTTAGGAAATTACCTTTATGTCTAAACAAGTAGCATTTGATTTTTGTTTTTATTAATATTTTACAGTACAAATCGAGATGATCACTACGTTCGCATTTGTGCTGTTAAATTTCTCTGCTCATTGGATGGATCCAATACCTTGCATAAGACGTTTATGGAAGACATTTTCATCAAACTACTTGATAAAGTAAAACTAATTTTCGTTGGTATATAAATGTAATGTTAGTACAATTAGTAAAATGCAAAGTGTTTACAATTATCAGGAGGCATTTATGGTTGTTTGTATAGCTTATCTAGATTTGCCAAGTAACACACTTTTTTTTGGTTATGAGACAGAAGTTAATTTGGCCAAACCAAAATCGTAAAAATTGCCTTTTGGGTTTATTTCTCTATTTTTGTGGATTTTTTGGTTTCCTGGAACATTATGCAAATTGTAACCCTTGTTCCATTAAGAGTCTTCCTTTAGGCTGCATTCTGAAGCACTGCATTTCACTTTTACTATTGCAGACTACCTTTTAAATTGAAAGAGCTATTTTCTCCTTAGGATACCTTTATAGATAGAGATCATGGGGAGGGTTGGGGTCTGATTTTCATTAATATCACAGCTGCTCATGCACTGGCAGTAGTCTAAAGTCAGTGGTAAATTACTGCAGCTGCTATTAGAACAGCATCCATACATTCTGTTTCTACTGAATTCCGCTTTTGTCTGAAAAACAAGGAATGGGTGGGTTCCTCATTCCTCTCAATTAAGTGCTAGAGAAAAATGATTAATATTTGTGTCGCGAGATTTGATCAAGCGAGGAAAAGTGAGCTTCAGAAGTGATTTGCTTACCTTATTTAATTATAAGCTTCAGCATTAATCCTTAATAAATTAAATAAATAGATTTCCCTTAATATATTAATATTTTCCTTAATATATTTCCTTAACCTTATGTTCAATGCTTTTCCTAGCTGTGCAGTAGAGGCTGCATTCTTAGTACAGAAAAGTGTATTTAAGTGTATTCAAGAATAGGCAATGAACCTTTTAATTTTCTTTTAGGATGAGCTGGTATCCAGATCTAGAATGCGCTATTACGCAAACTCTTTACAGCATAGAGTTAAAAACCGTGTATGGCAGACACTCCTAGTTCTTCTCCCAAAGCTTAACCAGGTATTGCCCTTCACTGTAACTTCTTAAAAAAATAAATGAGCAGCTACTTTCAAGAATAATTTTGTGTTCTGCAACCTGCATATGTTAAATTACAGCAGGGTTTGAAACCTGTGTCACCTGTGGCTGATGTGGATGTTCTGTGTAGTGTAGTAGAAGTTCTGTGTAGTTTCATTCTTTCAATCTGAAGTCATGGATTTATGATGCATTTCCAGAAGACACTGGAAACTGATTCTTGCTGGTGTGAATTTTAGGAGGCTAGATTGTTCCTGTTAAAGCTAGCTAAGAGCTTGGAGTGACTATCTGATTGAAAGCTTTTCATTTAGGAAAAATAGTGCTACTTAATGAGCAGTCAGGAAATTGACAGGTGTTGTTTTTGTCAAATGCTGCTTCATAAGGAAATATTTTAAAAGTATAATAAAGAAATTAGATGGTTCTAAAATGTTTTAATTTGCATATTAAATATATATCTAATATTATGATAAAGGTGAGGATGTTATTTTATTTATTTTTTTTTCTTCATGGAAATAACTCTAACAATATCCTAAATTATTACTTGATATTTTTTTTCCTTAGAATTTTTTGTGTGGAACTCTTGACAAAGTTTTTCAGGCTGGATTCAGTAATAATCAGGCATCAGTGAAATACTTCATAGAGTGGATTGTTATCTTGAGTCTACATAAATATCCCCAATTCCTTGATAAATTCTGGGATTGCTTTTGCTATGTAAGTAAGACCTTTGGCATTTGCTTGAAGTGTAATTTGAACAGAGAGGGTACAGTTTGTCTTCCCATACCTTATTTTCTGTGTTTTCCAGTCTTCCTTTAAAAGCAGTGCTTTGTTGAACAGATCAACTTAACTTGGAAGTGAGTGAACTGTAATCTGAGACATTAGAATTTAGAAATTTGTGACATATAAGTGGGCAAAGGAAAGTGAATTCCTCCAGCTGAGAGATTTCCTTTTATGATGTACTATTCTGCAGTGTAGATGCGGGCTGAGTAGAAGATATATGCACTTGTATCTCCCCCAGTGGGTAGGAAGACATTACTTGCAGTGGTGCCTCTGCTAAGCTCACCCTTCAGAAGAGTTACATGTAGATGTCTTCTTGCTTATCAAATAGCCTAGTTGCTACTGTCATTTATTTTAAAAAAGACAATAGAACAAGAATTAAAAATACATTTAAAAATGGAAACCAGTATGTGTATATATACACTTTTATTTCCCCAATACCAGGCAGGTTTTTAATAGTGGTTTTTTTAATACAGGTTTTTAATACTGAGACAACTTCACTTTTTAGTGATATGGGCTGTTAGAATTCATACTTTTTTTTAAAAGTGCATAAAGATGCCTTGTCATCCTATCTGAATTGATGAAAAGTACTATAAGGGCTGTAACCCTTAACTATTTCAGAGTTCCTTCCAAAAGCTCAGGCTGTTGGAATTGCTGTCATTTTAGTAGATGATATGTTGGATCGAAGTAATCTCACGCTGATGACAAATGTACTAAATCACAGTGGGCCCCATTCAAACCATCAGAGCAAGCAGAAAACACGTAGATTTATGAAAAAGGAATAGAGATGGTATTTTCAGAGGTCCTCCTGGTGTTGAGGAATATATTTAGTGCAGGTAGCTTGGTGTGCAAGTGCAGTGCGAGCTGCAGATTGAGCTCTGGGGAGCGAGAGCCCCAGGCAAGAGGCTGTGGAATGGTGCTGACCCTTTCCATTCCTGAGGGAATACAGTGAACTTGGGTTGAATTTTAGCCCATTTATGCCACTATATACTTCATTCTGATTAATGTGTTAGTAAAAAGCAAATAACATGTTAGGAAAAATGAAATTGTAATAATACCAACATTGTATTTTAGTAAATTTGGCTGTGGAAACACTTAGATTTTTAATATTGTGAATATTATTGCATGTGCAGGACATGGTGTGAAAATGTATAAGGCATAAAACCATTTTATATATAGATATCTCTTGTTACATTCTTTTTTACTTCAGGATGAAGAAAAGCTTAAAACAAGCATCTGCACGTTTTTATCAGTGTTGGCACACTTTGACATCATTCTTCAAAATACCTCAGAGAAGGTACATTTCTCTAAGAGTGTTCATTCTTTATTCACTTCCAATGCATACACAAGAGTTCTGAATTGAAAAAAGACTGCCAAACGGTTTAAAGATCTCTTTAATACCTACTTCCTACTAGTGTATCCTTTGTTATGCAAAACACTAACTCTTCCTGTCACCTCTGTAAAATATTTGCCTTATGAAAATAAGCTAAATTAGCAGGTGTTCTGGATTCATAGAGCCTGATTACCTGTGAAATTTTCTAGAATGCTACTCTACTTTTGACTGAACGTGTGGATGCACCTGGGTTTGTTTTCCTTGCTGCTCTTTTAATCAGAAGTGAGTAGAAGTTTCCATGTAAGCAGAATAATGATTTTTAAAGCAAATGAAATAATTTTCAAGAGACAGGTGGGGCTGTAGGTTTTGTCTAATGAGGTGGAAAGAAGGAAATTCACATGGTTTTGAAGCTTTGTACTTTCCAAAAGGCTGTCTTTTGAGGGACTTTTTCTTGGGTCACTCATAACTTCTGAAAGGTAAATTAAAACTTAACATAGAAGCAGTTTCTTTGTCTTTGATTTTTTAGAAGCCAGCTTTGAAGAAAGCCCTCATAGTTGTTCTGCAGTGGTGTTTCAACCATAATTTCAGCGTTCGCCTTTATGCATTAGTTGCCCTTAAGAAAATCTGGGGTATGTGCAGAATGCTGCATGTGGAAGAATTTGAAGCTCTGACACCAGTTATTGAATCTAGCCTTCAACAAGTAGAAAACATGCATGGCACAGGGTTAGTAACATTTTTTACAGCTTTACCTTGTTCTTCTGAGCCATTTGCAGCAAGTTAAATTTTCTAAAATGGCACTTGATAATTTCTGTGGGGTTTTATGGGTTTTTTTACATCTCTGTTTAAAAAGATGTTGGTATGGGAGACCCGAGACAGAAAAAAGCAGCAAAGGGAGGAGTCTTGACTTTTGGGTTTTTTTGACAGCTAAAAGCTGACACTGAACCACAGGCTAGTATCAAATTTCCTTTGGAGATCTACATGGGATATTTCTTGCCAATCTCCCCTGTCCTGATAATAGAATTTGGAGATGTGTTATGGGCCTTTCTTGAAACGTAAATAAAACTTACTTCCTAAATGCTGTTGGTTTTCTAAAAATGGATCCTTACTTAATTGTTGAAGTATTTTTTTTCCAATTTGGTGCTTTGTTCCAATATGACAACTGAAATTAAAAAAAAAAAAAATCAGCATGTTGCCTTTGTAATGTATCTTACATTACTTTCTGCACTTGCAGGAATGCCAGAAGGAACTGGCAGCGAATCCAAGATCACTTCTTCTTTGCAACATTTCATCCAGTTGAGGATTATAACCTAGAGGCAAGTCAGAGACCACACTATTGTTTCACAACTGTATTTTTATCTTTCTTGGTATCTTCTGATGTGGGATGAAATTATCAACTATTATTTCATTTAAAACCCCGAAAAATTACTTCACCTGAATTGTGATGGGATTTAGACTAAGATTGTAGCTTAGTTTTGCTATTTAAGATTGTGTTAAAAACGTAGGTCGGTTAAGAAAAGGTATGTGTGATAAATGTGCCTATCTGTGGGAGTTAATCAGGTTTTATATTTGTGACTGGAAAAATTCATTCTAGTAACGGAAGAGTGTCTACTTAATTGAGGTAGTTTATTAGGACTTTTAAGACATCTGTTTTCAGAAGTAACTTGAGGTTGCTTTGCTGGATTGTTTCATGTGAATGGGATACAAATATATCACTTCAGAGCACCTTTTCCAGCCATTCTTTATGCTATAGCTCAAATAAATGAGAGCTGAATAAACACTGAGGAAGGAAGGCAAAAATAAGGATGCAGATAAATATGAGAGATAGAAGAGCTAAGCTCAAAATACAATATAAACATGGATGTGAATGCGGTGTATGTTTTAGCAGAAACATTGCCATCTTTGAGAGAAGGAAATTTTTCTTTTTTTAACTGATCTTCTGTGAAATATCTTTGTGAATAGTTGAAAATAGTTGAAAAGTAAAAGAACAAGAGGAAAAAAAATACAAAGCAAGACTAATATTTGTGAAGCATTTAAATGTATTCAGGGTATATCTTCACCTTTGTCTTGAAGGGTACATTGGGATAAACAAAAAGTCTGGGTTTTAAACTGTTTGACTTACTCAGTCATGCCCTTGGGATGTATGTTTTTTCCTCCTTGATAAATCATGGCTTGCTGGCTGGCTGTGCTGAGTTGGGTTTTACCACTAGATTTTAATGCTTTTGGCTTTATTCCTTTTGATGTTAAATCAATCTGCATCCTTTACTAGAAATTTGTAATAGTATTTGAAGACCCTCTAGTGTTACACATACAAGATTTTCACTAGGCCTTTGTGCTGAGGAGCACAAAGTGAACTTCTTTGGTACTCTTCAGAACGGTAATCAGTGCAGACCTCAGGAAAAGTTTAGAGAGAGAATTAGACTAGATTTATGAAGATTTTGGATAGCAGTATAAGTGAAGCTATGAATATGGAGAGACATACTAGTAAGCTATATCAAGTACCAAGAAAAACAAGTATTAAAAGCATAGGAGGCTAGATAATAGACATGTTCCATGAAACTACCAGAGATTATCAGGTTTTGCTTGCATTAGTGGTTCTCTGCTGATAACACTGTGTTGCATTGCAGACAATATTTTACACGCTTCCTCGCCTTTCGGAACTTGCCGAAGATGAATGGCTCTCCCTCTCTAAATTTGACAGATTCACTGACATTCCTCTGCCATCAGCATTTCAATGGTATCATTCCCGAAGAGAACTTCGTGATCTGAAACCAAGTGACTGGTCTCAGCAAGACATGGGTAAAATACAGCTAATGTGTATTAATTTTAATTTTAATAATTTGCATGGAGTAGCTGTGTACACCTGTTTTCAATCTAATCACCGGTTTTCAGCTGAAGTAAACTTGTATCTATGTGAGCAGAATACATACCATAAAATAATAGTAGATGACTAATTGTATCTCCAGTATTACCATTTAGATTATCTTCTTTGCTGAAGCACTAGTTGCACTCCCACTTGCATATCCATATGAATATACAATCTGTTGTTACAGGTTCACATTCGGCTGAAGCAGACAGCCAGACAGAATGGACTGATGTTCAGAAAAAGATTATCCCCTGGAAAAACAGTACTCCTAGTTTAGACTTGGAAATGGCATTTCAGGATCGTGCTGCTAAACTTGGCAAATCAAACAGCAGATTGGTTGTGGTGGCTTCACTTATTGATAAACCTACCAATTTAGGAGGTAAGACTGATTGCACATTTTCAAATTTCTATTTTAGACCTTGGAGCACACTTAGATAATAGATGCTAATTTCATTTTATGTTGATAATTAGAAAATTATTTACTGCTCAGAAAAATAGATCATTATCCCGAAAAACCAGCAGCCAAAGAAAATACTACCTGCTTCAGAGAAAAATGTGTTCTATAGTTATATTTTAAGAGAAAAAAACAGACACATAGCATGCATTAATTAAATAGAACTTTGCTGTAAATCATGGTGAGTTTCTTGCTGATTTTATATTTGCTATAGCTGAGTTTTTCAACTGTATATGCAGTTTGAGGAAACACTTTGCTTTTTCATTTTTTTTTCTGTAACAATTAAACCAAATCTTGTAAACCTACTAGATTCTCATGTCTGTTCGAACAGCAGAGTCCCATTTCCTGATTAAGATTGTCTTCACGATGTGTCAGCTGTGACATAATAAATTGTGCAAATATTTTATTGTCATCGTGTTTGAGGTTGTTAGCAGTTTAAATAAGTGCAGTGAGTAATGAAAAGCCCACAGACTAGTGCTGTCTGCATTGTAATGCTGTTTTGTGTCATCCTCTCAAGCCTTTTATTTAACAGGTATTGGATTTAAAGCTTAAGCTTGTGTGTGGATGTGTCTAACCATCCTTCCTTGCTAAGGCTTGGACACTTAACCCCTTACATTGTGTAATTAATATTGTAAAAGCGTGTTGTCAGACACAATGCTTTTCTAATTTTTATCTAAGTTACAGAACTTGTTTTTTCTTGTAATTTATATGGAACAAGGTGGGGCTTGGAACAGACCTGAAACTAATTAAAAGTAGATGACCAAATTTGCCATTTATCATTTGCATTCTTTGTCATTTTTGCTTGGTGTTCTGGCTTGGTGGTTATTTTCTACACAAAAATCACTTTAATTCTTGGTTTTGTAGGTTTATGTCGTACAAGTGAAATCTTTGGGGCATCTGCACTAGTTGTTGGCAGTCTTCATTATATACAGGATAAGCAGTTTCAGCATCTGAGTGTTTCTGCAGAGCAGTGGCTCCCCCTGGTTGAGGTGAATGGAAATATTTTAATAGCTAAAAAGTGTACTTAGCATCTTCAATTTGCCAGATGCATAGTTCAGAGTCTTACTTTATCTTGAAAAAGTGAACTTTTTGTTTAATGGTAGCTCCTGCTGTTATCTCTGACACTTAATCTTGTATATTTTGGGTCAGACTTATAAAAAAGAATTTAGAAAATACTTACAATTTCTTGTTGCTGTGATAAACTGATTATGTGAGCTGTCGTTGTTACATCTTACTCTGTGTTTTATAGTGGTGTGTTGGAATTTGTTTATAAAAATTGAACAGCACTTCATTTATCTCACTTGGTCCATTGTTTTTGGTAACTTTCATAGGGATAATCTTTGAGTTTGCCTGAAGTTTACTTGTGCCAAGCTTTTAGAACCTCCTATCTCTTATATAAATGAGATTATCAACCTGTATGTGTAGTGTCTGGTAGAAAATATTTTGGTGATATTTTGTAACAATCAGTTTTTCAAGATCAGCTCTAAGTAATTTGAAACATTCATTGCAAATTTTTTATTCAGATGGACAGATGTTGTCATGCCTAATCTCTGTACAGAAGTGCACTGATGGTAGAGCTGCTGTTGCATGAAGAAATAGGCATTTTAACACAAATTAGCAGTTTAGAGAGCAGGATGCAGAGAACTAAGAAAGTCTTCACTTTGAGCTATCACAAGTTGCAGTGCGGTTTCAGTACTGCCTGTTATATTGTGTTGGGAAGGATTTCCATGTTAAATAACAACTATGCACCCTGCCCCTATGCAAGAGTGATTCTTTTCCATTCAAATGTGAGGCTAGTAGCTAGCTGTCAAAAGCCTAGAAGTGCCTTTTTCACTGTACTGGTGGGGGTATTTTGTGGCATTACTTAACCTCTTGTGGGGTTGCTGAAGAGCTTTTAAAATGTTAAGCTATGTATATGGACAAAGTCTTCGGGGGTAAAAGTTATTAATCTAAAAAGTGTCCTAGTAAATTGGGGCTTTTTAGAGTAACTTCAGAAGTTTACAAAAGGTGATATTTAAATATTTTTATATTTCTCTCCACATTTAATGGACAGGTGAAACCATCTCAGCTTGTTGATTATCTACAGCAGAAAAAAACAGAAGGCTACACTATTATTGGTGTGGAGCAGACAGCTAAAAGTTTTGATCTTACAGAATATTGCTTCCCAGAGAAATCACTATTACTGCTGGGGTAAGAACACACACTTTTTTGTAAATCTACTTCTTGCAGTCCATCTCTTCCTCTAGTCAGAATTTGGCCATATGGAAACCAAGTGACACTGCTAACAGTGATTTTAGAATGGGAAATGATAATGGAAAGAGTGGAGCTTGGCTTTGTGTGCTAAGGACCAGGAGGTATTGATAGCTACTGAATGACCCTTCTCATATTTAAAAATCTATTTTAATAATGGGTGAAGGGAGCAGCAGTATGGGTTGTATTTTTCTGGGAGTGCTAGAGATATCATCTGTTCAGTGCAGTTATACAGGGCCCTGTATGTGTGGGTTGTGGTGAGCTCAGTGAGGAGGAGGCTGCCTGTTTGCCCTGCTGAACTTGGTGAGGAGGGCTGGAGCAGACTGACTGCAGAGCTGGGACATGATTTAAAATTCAAGGGTGAGGCACAAGATGAAGTAGCAAGTTTTTGCAGAGCATTGGACAACTTCAGAGAAAAGCAGTAATTAGTTTCTGTAAGCAAACAAGCCTCAGATGTGATGTGATACAAGGGGGAGGCTATATAAAGAAATTTACAGTGAAACATGTACAAGTCAGAAAGCTCCTGGCACTGCAGGGCTACTGAGCAAGACCAGGACCTGGCTATCCTTATAGGACAAAGTGAGGAGAAATAACTTTTTTCCAACGTTTTTTTCTGTAGCTTGTCTTCAGAATGGAGTTCCCATAATCACTTTGTTCTCTTTTAATTACAAATGTTTTAATTACCTGTAAACTTCATTATCTTCTGGTGTGCTCAGATTTGACATTCCTTCATGCCAAGACCTGACTGTAAACTGGGCAGTTGAGCTTTCCTGCTGTGTCAGGAGCTTTATACCATGGTCATTTCACTATATATGGAGCTTAAAAACAAAAGCAGAGTATCTTATTTTGGGTGCTCAGGTACTGCTGGACCAGTGAACTGAAAACTGGGTCTTCCACCTGTTTTTCTACATCAAAATTAAGTCAGGTCACCCCATGTTTTTCTTTGTATCTGTAATGTGTTACCGTTTTTAGAAAATGCATTTCTTGTCATCAGTTACCATCTAGGCAGATGCAGCATTTATCAAAAGGTATTCACATGCTGTTGTGACACTGGTTTTGCTTTCTGGAACACACATGCCCTCTCTGATACGAGTTACTGTTTCTCCTTTACTAGAAATGAACATGAAGGAATCCCAGCCAACCTGATCCACCATCTGGATGTCTGTGTGGAAATTCCTCAGCAGGGCATTATTCGGTCACTCAATGTTCACGTCAGTGGAGCTCTGCTGATCTGGGAGTACACAAGGCAGCAAGTGATCAAGCAGAAACAACAATAACTGCCCAGAGTCTCCTTCGTGCCTTACTGTACAGCTGGATGGCTTCCTACGGTGCTACAACGTGAAATGCTGAATAGATGAGATACAAACTCAGGGTGAATGAGGATTCTAAACTTTTGCATGTTCTATTCTCTCTAGTGTTCAGAGTGACTTTTAAATGCCTTAATACTTTACCTCCTTAACTTGTTGCATTGGAAATAAATACTATTTATATTGCATGTGGCGTGTGTGTGTTTTTTCTGCTATTTGAACAGCAGCACAGTCCTGGGAACAACCCCAAACTCAAAACACAGGATTTTTGCTGCAGTTACTTAGGTTGTGGTGACTCTGCTTGAAACTGAAGTCATGCCTTTAGCCAAAGTATTTAATGATTTGGAATCATTAGCATCTAGATATACTAGATTATATGATTTTTGGAAGGCAACTTCACTTACATAATTACATTAAGTGCTGGCCCTTGTTCAAATGCCTTCCACAGTCAAGTTTACTAATCCTGCTGTAAACAGTCTGTACCTTTAAATGAAGCTGCATCAGTAAGACAATCAAATTAGACCAAAGGTGAGAATTGTGATAAATAACTCTCATACTTCTAGCAGAGACACTGACTGAAAACCACCAATGTAAAAATTCCTATTGCTTATAAAAAATGATCATACTCAAAACTGGTAAATTACATATCATATGCACAGGATGGTTTAGCTCTTCTAATGGCCACTGTTGCATAAACTGATGTCTGACTTAAACAGTATTTTAAAATAATTTGAAATACTTGGTAAATGAGAAATACAAATTACATTATACCACCCACTGCTCTGACAAGAAAGGCAAGTTGGAATGGACTTTTTTATTTTAGGAAAAAGCTGGTTCACTTACTGAAAAACAAATTAATTTTCTCTTTAGAATATGTACATTGCAGTATTAAATAATCATTTATGCCTGTAACACAATTTTACTCATTATACATTGAAACCCTTAAATTTGTGAACAACCCTGCTCCACATTTCTGTGACTTAAACCCATCAAAAAGCTGTCTATGACCATATTTTTTCCAGACATGTGAAACCTGGCACCAAGCAGAGCAGTCTGTGTTTCAGGGAGACAGCCACATGACCAGTTGCTGCACTCAAGCAGCTTCTGTTGTTTTCTCTTGCTTCTTCCTTCTGTAGTTATTCTCACTTGATTTATTTTGAAAGCAGAGTTCCTAAGACTTTCCAGCAGCTTCTGGAGGACGATACCCTTCTGTTTCAAGCTTTTTTTTATATTTTAAAAAGTCTCTTCTTTTGTCAAAGTGTTTAACCTGTTTAAAAAAAGAGAAGACGTTTATTAGAAGAAACTAACAGTAAGGGGCTTTGTGTAAACAGTCTTTGATCACTGAACTTAAACAGTATTTGATACACTAGTTAGGAGTTTCTTCTGTTGAAGCAGAAGACTAAAGAGTGGCATGTTTCGTTTTGGGGTTTTTTTACCATTTTGAAAGTGAACATCAGTTTCTTTAGGTTTGCCACCCTGTTACTTCATGAAGACCTTAAAACTTTCTCTTATAACTGCTATGAACAAAAATTACTTGTGATGCAAAGGTAAGTCCAGCAGCTTTTCTATGGTATCACAGCCTATATAATCTCCAAATTCAGTGCCTAGAGCCACTGATGTTCACGGTGCAAAGCCCTGCACATGAGACCATCATTGCTAGAGCTATACAGCAGAACTGCACTGTTTAAAGTGTTGGTGCAGCAGCGGTGAAGGTGCTTGGGCCTTTTAGCTGACTTCAGTCTGCTCCCTGCAACAGGAGCTGTTCAGCCCCTCACACACCACTGTTACTAAGGGGCACTGCCTATTAAAAAAGGTAAGAATTATAGCTTGAGCTCAGGAAACTAAAAAAACACGACTGGGTTACGTGCAGGCAGGTGGCTTACTGCATGAGAAAAAAGGTATTTTTTTAAGGTGTCAGATGCCAGTCTTAAAATGCCATATAACTGTAAGGCATGTGTGGCAGAGCTCCCTTCTGTACTGGCATTACTTCTTAAAGGTTTCAAGTGTCTTCTAAAACTTTTTTTTTTAATTAAACAATAATCCTGTGTGCCTATCTGGAAGTTTAAGACTGTACTTTCCCTTTATGTTATGCCCTTAACACCGCTTTTCAGAGCTCCCGGGCCCGGCAGCGGCACGCTCAGGCGCTGTCCTTCCCCAGCAAGCCAGCAGTGTGCAAACCAAGCTACGCCTGGCAAGGCTGCAGGGCTCTCTAGGGAAATCTTCAAGCTTCCCGCGCTCTGCACCGCAGGAAGAGGAGCTGCCCTCCCCACCCCAGCTGCATCCCGCCGGGGCTCACCCACTGCTGCGGGCAGCGCGACTCGAAGGCGCGGCGCAGCTTCTCGCACTTGGAGGCGTCATCGCCGTGGCTGTCCAGGCACTGCCAGAACTCATCCCGGGCCCCCCAGCACGCCTTCCTCTCCGCCATCGTGGGCGCCGCCATCCCGGCTGCCGCCCTGGACACAACACAGGGCGCTGTCTGAGCGCTGCCTGCCCCTCGCCATGCGCGGCCCCGAGGCTCGGGGCAGGCGGTGCCGCCTGAGGGGGAGCCCGCCTGAGGCAGAGCCCCGCTCGGCCCCTCACGGTTCCGCACTCACCGCCCGACAAGGTCGCGCTCCGGAAGCGATCCCGCCGCTTTCCCGGGCGGCCCCGGCGCGATGGGCGGAGGGATGTGTGTCCCGCCCTGCCGCCTGTCCCGCCCTGCCGCCTGTCCCGCCCTGCCGCCTGTCCCGCCCTGCCACCTGTCCCGCCCTGCCGCCTGTCCCGCCCCGCGGTGCAGGCGCGGAGCTGTGGGTACTCCAGCGTCCTCCTGTCCGCAGGCTTCCCCCATCCCGGGCCCTCAGGGCTGCTGTGACCCCTCAGGCGCGGAAGATATATTAGAAAGCATTATTTGAACGATGTGCTTTACTCTACCTGACTTTTTCCCGGTATCACCCTCTGTTCTTTAGCACACGATAGAGAGCTGATCTCGTGGGTTCCGTGCAATGCCTTAGTGGATTATCTGTTCAAAGAAGCGAAGCGTCTCTGCTTTCCTTGTGACGCATAAGAAAGACATTTGAATAATATCAGCGTGTAAAGTGTTTGGGGTCAGGAGCAGTTTCCCTGGGGTGTTTATAAAGCCCTAGGAGCTGCAACTCAAGTAAACAATAATGCTGAGCAATGGCACAAAGCTTCAGGCTTTGTTAATTTAATGAATTGGAAAAAAAATCTGAGGGCACTTACAGCACTGTAAATTTGCCACACTTTAAATAGCATAACAGTAATACTATAATGCTAATAATTTATACTGCTAATAATAAAAACGTAACTGGGTGGAGGGCTGATAAAGATAGCTCATCCGTATCGTGCACTTTGGACAGTTTTCCTTGCAGCATGATTCCTGCTGAGGGCTGGTCCATGGATTTCATTCAGCGTGAGCAAACCACTCGGGAAAGTTTTTTTGGACTCTGTCACTGAGTCAAGCCGATAATAAAAACTAGAACAACTGGTTTACCCCAGTGAAAGAAAAATGTGCCCAAAGTCAGGATGGTAAAAGAGCAAGAGAGGCCTGGGGGCAGCCGGGTGCCAACTGAAGCCTGCAGTGCTGCTGGAGAGCATCCAGGAGCTCACTCTGTTTCATTATTTCATTTGGGACTCGGTGGCATTTCCTCATGGCAGCCCTGTAAGCTGAAGAATTGTTGGTCTCCTTTTATGCATCAATTCCACCTGGAAACATGGAGCAGTTTTGAAAGATAAGGCACATGTTCCCATAGTAACACACTGCAGTTTTGGGAAAAGTGGCATTTTGGCAGCTGGGAAGAGCCTAACTGTGCCAGCTGCTGAGCCCTCGGCAGCTCCCAGACTGTCCTGGCAGCTCCCAGAACATCCAGCAGCTTTCCTGGGCGTTTGCTGGTCTGGTGTGTGAGGTGCTCGGCAGCCAGTTCAGGGGTTGGATGAAGCTGCCGACCGACCTTGAGCTGTATTTTCTTCCTGAGCAAGTGACAATGGCTCTGGTGGTGGTTGTGGGTGTCCTTTCCTGGTTCTTCTTGCAGGTGGCTCACTCATCTTGATACATGAAAGCTGTGTTAGGAGAAGGCAAAGGACTTGAACTTCTTTAGCAGAGCCCCCTTGTAAATCAGCCACGTCTGGAGGGGATTTTGTTTGTCCAAATGCCCAACCACCCCTTTGGAAGGGATACTCTTTGGGAGCAATGTGAGTGTGACTGCTGCATGGTATATAACACTTGCCAATGTTTTCTTCCCTGCCTATTTGTTTAAACATCTTCTGTTTGCTGCATCATGATAGGTAAGAAGTAGAAATGCAGTCATTCCGTTTCTAATAATAGAGCAAGGGGTTTAAGGTGAGTTAAAGTTACTGCAAAAATCGAATTTCAGTTGTTTTGATGTTGCAAGGAATTATTATGGAAGTAAATTTGTATTATAGCTTACTTAAGAACCATTTTGCACTCAGGCTCTTGCAAAGCAAGGTTTTACAAGCATGAATATTGTAAAGAAAATTATTGGTAAGTCTCGAGACCGGAACATGTGATAATGGAATGTAATAATAGGAAATGTCAGTTGTGTTTCAGATTTCAAAATTTATGGTGCATGTAAAGTTGTTTAGTTACTGCATTCACAAAACAGAGGGGATAATGTGATTATATATAATTAATCACAAAGCCCAAATAGCACATCTGGGATATTTGTGATAAATAGTTTATTATTTAATGACCTGTAGCCTGAAAACTACTCACTGGAGACAGTTGTATATAACTCTGTGTAATGGATTTTAAGTAAATTTAGTGATATGGTTTTAGAAAGTGTATGAATTAAAAAGTACACAGATTTAGCTAATACATTTTTAATGGCAATATTTCCATTTGGTTAAACTGCTGTCATAAGGAGGTGGAGGTTTCTTGTTAGTTAGCCAATTCCAAGTATTTAACTTTAGTGTTGTATTTTGGGAAGGGTGCCTGGGGAGTAATTAATGGGATATTTATAATAATAGGCTGAGGCTATGTTCTATAAAGACATGATGCTGGAAATACTCCAGATTTGTTAGGTGTGCTGGTTGCCACTGGTGAAGCCTTTGAATTACATTTCCATGGAGCAGTTAGTGAGATAGATGTTAAAGAAATAGATGTCAGTTTCCCACTGAAACTCTTGCTAGCAGTGTGTCACATTGAATCGTGTGGAGTTCATACAGTTGTTCAGCTCTTAAGCTCTTTTGTGCCTGTTCTTGCTAATTGGGATAGGGCCTTCTGTGTGCTTTGCCTTCCAGTTAATGCCTAACAGATCACTCCTCACCTACAGCCTTGCTAACCCTGTATTTAATTGAAATGTGCCTGGCAGATTCTTGATTTGTAACTATAATGATTTCTCCTTTCACTTTGGAAGCAATTAGTATGTTGTAGGTGTCCCTATGACCAATAATAGAAGCAATCCTTGAATGCTGTACTGTAGCTGTGTGCTTATACTGGGAGCTCATTTAATTTGCTTTTCTTTCACTGAAATATTCTGATATATGATCCTTTATCCATGATAGATTTTTAGAGAGCTGAATTTAAAAATGAGTTCTTCAAGCAATATAGCCCTGTGTCTAACTATTTATTTTGCTGGAAATAATAACAAAATCTTATCTGAGGTAGCCTGAGACATTTTCTTCTGTTATGGAATTCCAAGAATTTTTAAAATAAAAATTAAAAAATATATAGTTCAAGAGAATCATATATTAAAATTCTTTCCCTCCTTCCCTCCTATCTTTTTAAATGTCCATTAAGAATGTAACTCTGACTCCTTTGGCCTTACAGTGTCCCTTCCTATGCTTGGTGAAAGAAAACAATTTAAAAAAAAGCACAGTCATTACAATGATTAATTGCACCTGGTTTTATTACTAAAAAGGAGTAAATGAAGCAAAGAAGCCTCATGAACCGCTCACAGTAATCTTAGATTGGGAACATTTAAGTGTGTACTGTACTTTCTATGGACTTATACAAAGCACTTCTCTTATTTAATAAAGATGTCACTCTGTGTTTTGCTTTTGTAAATTTCTCTTAAACAAGAATTTTAACAAAAATTTATCTTTAGTTTTGTGAATTTCTCTTTAACAATAGCATGCCTAAACTTTGGATGAGTTAGCAAAAATTTAGGTTTATGTACAAATAAAGGAGGAGTGTATGAGGAGAAAGCAAATTGTAGCTTTTGCTTGGTGGTCTTAGCTGCTCAGTTCTCCAAATCCCTAAGAAAATGTGAATTATCATGTAAGTTTGTTTGTTTGTTTTTTAACTGTGAGTTGGGGCACTTCACTTGGTTTTTTCAGAAGGCTTTCTTCACTGGGTGTTGTGCCGAGTATCCCTGTGCCAAGGAATGCCAAAGTGACATGAACATGGCAGATGCAGCACATGGCTTGGGACGCTGTGGGAGGGACAGAGGTAGGAAGATTACCCCTGTTTAGCTCTGTGTAGCTGTGTGTGTACCAGAGGGCTGGGTGTGTGCATTCATCAGGCAGCGCTGGAGGGGATTTGTCTAGGAAAGATGAGCCATCTGTGCAGGCTGGTATGGAGACAGGGGAGAAAGAATAGACAGAATGGTGATTTTTCACCTTCTCCAGGCCTGTGTTTGGTGATTTGAAGCCTGCTGAGCAAAGGCTTGTTTGTCTTTGTGACCTCTCATGGATGTCAATGGAGTACTCTCTAGAGTGTGGTGTGAAAATCACTAGACACCTTAAGGAGAGGTGATTATGATAAAGAAAAAGTCCAAAAACTGGAGGTTTAGGATTCTTTCAGGGTGATGAAATAATTTACATTAATTGTAGGCACTAGTTTTTAATGCCAGAATTCCATTTTTATTCAGTTGTTAGAAAAGAAAAAAACAGAAAAGGGAGTATTTTGGGAAAAGCAGCCGATGGTGTGAAGACTGACTAATTCTCACTCTTCTATTGGCTCCTGCTTAGCAATTCTCCAAGCCTACCAAGGATGAGACAAATTTACTTTGCAGCACTGTTGATGCTCAGCTTTTGGCAAGAAAGCTAGATGGGAAACAGGAAATCTGCCTGTTCTACAAGCAGTCTTCAGTTTCAAAGCTATGTAACAAGAAGAGGAAAAGTCATCTTTTGAGTTTAATTGGATGTCTTCGAATTTCTGTGACATGTTATGCACTAAAGAAAAGAAGTGGTTCCTAGTTCTGTATAGGACTGAAGCACATCCTAAAATTATTTATAAAATATCACTCTGCATTCTTGCATTCAGGTACTGTATTTAATAATCCATCAGCTGCACCAATTACCTTGTGTGCACCATAAACACTGTCTGAAATGTAGGTGTACTGTACCAGATGGGATTGCTTACACATGCACAAAGGCAACATCATTCTCAAACATGGTATCTGTTGCCAAGATCAATATCAATTTTTTTAGCAGCCAAGTTAGCAAGTGACATGCCTTTCACCAAATCCAAAATCACACAGTGAAAGAGCGATGCTTTTGTGTACAAGTCAGGAAGGCATTTAAACTGTATAATTGGCCAAAAATTACTAGGAGGCCATTATGCAACTTACTCTGCTTATTAGGCTGCAGTCATTAAACACTTGGCAGCTTCAGAAGCCAAAGGGGCAGTGAGACCTATTGCTGGGAGGCTGCAAAGCTACTTTCACTGGCCCATAATGTATGCTCATAGCCAGGAAAGACAAGTTCACGTTTTTAAAATATTTACAAATCCTGCTGCTTTGAAGTCACATCAATCCAGGTCTTAATTCAAGAATCTTCTAAGTGTCTGAGTCAGTTGTGGGTATGTGCAGAAGCTGGAGTTTTGGTGTAAATATTCTGTGGAAGTGAGGCAAGAAAGACCTCCCTTAAGGAAAAGCAAAATGTTGCTGAAGTCTCAGTGTCTCAGTTGTCTCGTCCTTTCATGTTAAAAGGAGTCTAAAGGATGGATGAAGTCTGCAGACTTGTCTTGGCTCTTTTTCGAGAGAGAGAATAGGAATCACTACACTAAGATTTTTGAGGAGTTTTTAATGATGCTTCTTACCAAAGAAATGAAGCTACTGTGGGTAAAAGAACATTCCCTTGTGGATTAATAACTGGGTAGTGACTAGGCAGAAAATAGCAGGAAAAAATATTGCTGTTCAATACAGAACAGAGATTACCAAAGGAGCTGTGTTGAGGCCAGTCTTCTTAGTCATTGATTGGTCAAATGATTGGTCAAAAAAGCCCCCTCCACTGATAACACATTTTTACTGATTCAAGAGACTAACACTGCGAGGGGATCTGTCACTGTCATGTAGCTAAACAGCAAAATAGCTCTTTGGTTGCTGTTGTTCCCAATCAATGCACTGATACTTATCTTGAGATGTTAGGTGGACTGAATATAGAACTGGAGAGACACCTGGGGAGGAAGAGCTGGAAAATTTGAGTTCTCTTCTGAAGGGATCATCTACTTCAGCAGTAGGATTAAAGAAATGTCTCTAGATCATTGCAGAGAAATTGCATGTTACAGTTTCCTAACTACACTGCTAATGTGAGCTCCCCAACCTCCCTTGTTTAAGCCTTTTCTAGAATTGTGACTCTGCTTATAAGTTCCACTTTTCACTTCTGAGAGGTTGTTTGCATCCTAGTGTATCTGTAAAGTGCAGAGAGAAATGCTAATTGCCACCTTCTTTAAAATGATCTTGTGCATATATAAGGATCCCTCTAACAGAGTTTCCGGTAGAAAAGAAAAATATAAGGTTTATTATATTCAGAAATATTAGTTTGAGCTATTGGTGCTGTCCTTAGAATGTGATTTCCCCTTAGAAGACTTTTAGGCTTACTTCTCTTTTTAATGTTCAGGTCTTCTAGAAAAGGTGCAGGTTTTTATGGAAATGCCCTAGAACAAGCCAGATGAAGAAGAAAATCTAATTGCTTCTCTTTTAATAATGATAAGGTAATTAAATGCATCCATCAAAATCCATTTCTGCAGGCAGCTTCTGCAGAGGCAGCTTGCATGAGGACTGGACTGTGAAATTCTCACCCTTGGCCATTACCAAGGAATAGGTCAGGTTTGGAGGCCTTGAAGGACTCCATCCTTTCTGCAGTGCAAACAGGAGACATGGAGCCAAACTTGCTGTAGTGTATGACTTTACAGCATGTGCACAGACCCCGTTTCTTTAAACTGGAGTTGTTGCAACGGACAGGTAGGCATCTTGCCCTGGAAAGTATTTCCCAAAAGGCATTTATTTCCCGATCCCATCGTCAGCTCTCCTCTGCATCTGCTTCACGAGTTGCATTGTTTCTGGCTGCTTTTCTTTCCCCATTCCTTGAAGAAATGCTCAGTCCCAGCCTGCTGCCTGAGCCCACACAGCCGAGACAAGGTGGCTGCTGCTATTCCTAGGGCTTCTGAAGGGCTGGAGAACCTACAGCACCCTGTTCTGTGAAGAGGAGGGTGTTTCCATGTGTTTCAGTTGTAGACATTTGTGAGTTTGTTAGGAACATGATCCAGAGCTATGCAAGTCCATTTA
Source organism: Lichenostomus cassidix (assembly GCF_008360975.1). NCBI lineage: Eukaryota > Metazoa > Chordata > Aves > Passeriformes > Meliphagidae > Lichenostomus > Lichenostomus cassidix. The sequence continues at coordinate 42,800,309 of NC_139483.1, read as the reverse complement.
GACTTTGCAAAATAAATAGTTCACTCACTGCACAGGGAAACCTTCACTTCTCAGTTTGTTTTTGGGCCTGCAGGCACAATTAGCAGACAGGCTTTTGACCAGAAATGGTGTCAACCTGCCTATGTTGCCTTCTCTGTGAGTGGAAGGTACAGTATCTGTGTCAATATTGCACTAGTTTTGTTTTAGAGCACTCTGCAGAGCTGGGGATGAGAGACTTGTCCCTGAGCTCACAGGAGACATTAATTCAGCCCCAGAACCTGGGAATCTATGGGTCCTGCTAGTCTACCCTCAGCTCCCAAAACAGTTAAGCCATATATTGGTTTTGGTGTCTTCTGATCATCTGTTAATTACTGTGGTTGGATTTCTGCCTTTCATGGCTGTTTTCTGAAGACTACTGATACTAATACAGCCACTCTAGACAGAAGAACAGGAAACCTTTTCAAAAGAAGCCCATCTCTGACCCATGTGCTGATAAAAGGCTCCTGCAGTCACTGTGGAGAGTTGCAATAAAAAAATTATTATAAAGGTTGCAGCAGGAGACAACAGAACAAGGACAAAGACACACAAGGGAGGAGGAGAACTGCTGTGCCTTCCTTGGATTTCTCACTGCTGTATTGTGCAGCAGCGAAAGCCAGCAGCTGCAATGAGGTCTAGTGATGCTGTTTGCTTTTCTGAGATTTTTTTTCTCTACTGCTGTTATAACAAGCCCATTGGATTGTTACTGGACACTTTGAGGGCTAAGCTGGGGCAGAAAGTGGCCAGTTGAGGTCAGCCCTTGAGCAAGGGTGCACACTTGTGGCTGGCAGTGCTCTGTGTAGGCAGGAGACACACGATGATAATGCAGGAGACCAGCTCAGAGCCACCTGCAGAAGCCTCACACTGCAGGGACCTGCAGTTCTGCCCAGGGAGGAGGTTCAAGGTGGCCAATGTGGGCTAAAAGTGCTAATTCCAGTCTTGTGCAGTGTGGGGTCCATACAGGTCTGCAGTGGGTCTGTCCCACACTGCTGCAGAGATTGCACACAGTGCTTTGGCCTCTGAGGGCAAGCAAGAGAGTCTGCCACAACTCAGCCCTCCTCTCCAGGGCACTGAATTTGTCCTGGGTGTTCTTCAACAGTCTGAGATCAGGAGCATTCAATCTTGCCTTCACCTGAAGGGTGGCCCAGTTACATCTAATGCCTTCTCAGAAGGGTTTGCTCTGGTTTGTCCTTCTGCCGAGAGTCAACAACTCCACTTTTTCATTCCTCAGCTTCAGACCTGGCATGCTTTGGCACTAAGAGATGTTGCACACATACCATATGGACCTGCTGTGTTCTTGTTCTCCTAGTCACATCCTGGAGTTCACTGTCTGGAAGGTTTTGTTAAGCAGTGACTTACTGTCAACTCAGGTGTTTATGCCTAGGGCAGGGTATTGCCTGAAGAAATATAGGTCATTTCAGCTGGTTAATGTGCCTAGTTCAGAATCGCTTAACATGGGTAAATCTAGTTTGCACAGGTCCCACTCAGGAAAGAGATGGCTCATGAAGTGCTGTTTGAAATCCCAGCCCTTGCATGTGGATGAGCCATGCAGAAGCAATAACAGTTGCATCTGGTGGATCACAGTTTTACTAATGCTGCTATCCATTCTGGTCCGTAAATTCTCCCACAATCTGTATTGAATGCTAAAAAATCTGCTTCCATTTTGGTTAAAAACACCCATTAGTTTCAGTTTTTAAAACGGCACTTGGAGCCTTTTGAATACCTACAGACTGCATCAAACACACAGCAAAACGAAGTGTGGAGAGCACAAAAGATGCCACTTTTTGGGACTATGGAAAATGGAAGGACTGTTTGCATATTGTTCCCTGGTCTTGCTCAGAGAGGAGGCTTGGGGAGGATGACATCTGCAAGGATGACAAAATGATTTGTCCAAAGATGGAATAAACTTGAATCTGGGAGCTTTGAGGTCAAGTCTCTATGTGTGTCTTTCAATGCAGTTGTTGGAGTTGTACCTGTGCTCCTGTCTTGTGCCTTTACCCTCCTCATCTTCCCAAAGAAATAAGTTAAAAAATTCAGGTGTGTAATGTCTGTTAGTCTTTAGTGCCTGGCCATCAAGCAATATGAAGGGGACAAACAGCCTGGACTAGGGCCTGATTATTAATGTACACATTCACATCCCACACATAGCCTCTAAATATCCTTCAGCATATGCATGTATGGCTGCTCACTGATGCATTCAAAGATCAATTTTTCCTTTGGTCTGCTTCTGCTGGTTGTCTGTCTCCTGACTGATGCCTAACAGCATCTCTCTAGATGGATTTGTCCAGGTAGTCTAGAGCAGATGCTGTTTTGGACAGATGGGCTAGCAGTGTATCGAGATGCAGCCTTGGTTGCTTTGATGATCGTGTCTCTCCCCTCTGATCACTTTGGCCAAAAACTACCCACAGCAGGACTGCAATAGAGGTTCAGTCAAGAGAAGGAAACGGATAGCATTAACCGAGGCTGAGTTTAAAATCTTTTATTATTTAGCTTTGCCAAACAGATAATGGAATCTGAAGTTGATTTGCTAAAATGTTTTGAAGTGTATGCCACCCCTGCCTGAGACAAAGAGGATCTAAGTGGCAGCAGGGACCTTAGGCTATGGCAGCAGTTCAAAAGAACACTTTTAATTCTGTATGCAACAATGTAAACTTCAAAAATAGTAAACTATAACCTTTTTTCCCCCCCTTTTTACATAGCATGTGATCTATCACAGATAGAAATTTAATGGCGAACCAAAATCGCGTAAGTAAACATCCTGGTGCTTACAAGTTTCATAAAAAGTGTTACATCTGATGTAAATATCTTACATTTTTAACTCTTAACACTCACAATTATGGAGTAAAAGCAACTGGCGATTCACCCCCTTAGTCCATGCTCTCAGACTGTACATCAGCAACCACGCTCTTGCCAGCCCCTTGATCATTTTCGGTCGGATTGTCCCACACACGGCCAAGACTTCCCTTCCTCACATTGGCATTAATCAAGCGCAGCTCCACACAGGGGTAAAACCTGTGAAGTGAGAAGAGAACCAGGTCTCCTGCGCTCAAACTTGCAGTCCCCCGGGCCCCACGTTCCCACAGAAGCCACGGCGTGTATGGGAGGCACGTCCTGATGTCGGTGGGAATTTGGGGTCCTTTGGGGCCACAAACCTGAGCCCTGCCATTGCAAGTGCCTCGCAGCAGGACCTGGTTCTGCGTGGATAAAGACAAGAGTTCTGTAGAAGGCACTGGATTTCTCTTGCATGATTTTAAACGTGGACTACAGTCATATGCAGAATAAGGAGATTTGGGCTCTAGACTGCTTTCTCTCTAGTGCTTTAGTGCAAGCATTTTTTGCGCTTGAATTTTCCTTTTGCAGCGCAACATGCGCTCATTTACATAGAGCGATTTCTAAATCTTCCTTCCACTCTTCCCCCCATCTTCCCATTCCCTGAAAAGATTCCCTTGTTTTTGCTCCTTGATAACTTTCAAAGTACAGCTCTGGTCAAAAATAAACATGTGATGTAGCATAGCATTTGTTTCTTTTAAATCACAGTGTGCAATGCATCATTCAGTACCTAATGTTCAAAATGTCTGCCCTGCTTTTCATGAAAGTCATTCTTTAAAATAACCTATGCAAATATATTTTGACTATATATTACATTCATTTAAAAAGAGAAGAGAGGTTCTTGGTTTGCAGGTTTTTTCAGTGTACTACTTAAGTGAAAGGTCAGATGTGAAAAAAGTACAAGCAAACTGGACATGCCAAGACTCGATGCTTTAGATGGTGATCATATCAAAACTGTACAGGTATGTACACCGTGTTGGACAGGTGTGCTTCTTGCCAAGGAAAGACCTTTGCATCATCATATATAACGTTAACCACAACGTTTTGGTAGAAAGAGCATTTAATGAGCAAAGGATGACATGGAAGGGCGAGTTCTCCGGCTTTTGTTAGGCAGTCCTGAAGCAATGTCTCCATTCCCTTCGGGGATTTCTTCCTTCTTCCGCACTTTGAGACGTGTGAGGAGCTTTATTACCCAGACATCCCACTCCTCTGGCAGGAGCAACAGGAGGAAGCCCAGGCCAATAATGATGATGGCGATTACTCGGACGCTATTGAAGACAATTTCACTCGTGTAGTGATCAACAACTGTGTGGGACATTGAGTGGGTGTTATTACATGGGAAAAAGCATTAGTACAGTATCCCCTTCCCTCCCCTTCTCCCCAGCTCTGAGGGCTGGCTGTGGCAGCAGACTGTGACCATGGAGGCAATGACAGCAGGGCCACTATCCTTTCTGCTGGCTGAGCACACAGCAGGGTATGTCCCTGCCACCAACAGCACAGGAACTCCTGCTGAGGTCTGGGGATGCAGAGAAAGGGACATTTCCCTTCCCTGCACAAGAGCATCTCCATGCACATTTTTCTTACCCTGAGTGCCCTGCAGAGTAAGAAACCCTGCATGGGCTGAGCTGTGCACACATTCTGGCATCAGCCCAGAGCTGGGAGCTGCCACCTGCACAGTGCCAGCAGCTGAGCGTGCTGAGTTTTAGGACAGTGGCTCTGCTTTGGGTTGGAATTGTGTCTGCACTCCCCTGCCCAGCTCTCCCAGACTCTGCAGTCTCTTGGCTTTCACTATATTTCAGAAAACTGTGAGATAAATGTACCAAGCCATGCCCAAAACTGAATTGTCCAGTGCTCTTGATAAACACCTGCAATGTTACTTACCAAGGCAAGCAGAGTTACTGGTATATATCTGCTCTAAAATGTAAGCAACTTTATTTGTTTCAATCTAGTGTTAAGCCTGCCTTGAAGAAATCATTAAGAATTGATTTCTGCTTTATCCATGGGTTTTCATTCCAGCCCAGAGATGAATGACTTCAAATTTACTTTGTTTTTCGGTATGCAGGCTTCTTCAGATAGTAACTTAAAAACAAATTCTAGGGATAATGAATATTCACGTAATATTATACAATACATATTTTAACACATAAAGAATAAATTTTTAATCAGTGTCATCTCTGTAAGTCTTTGAGAGAAAATGCAAAACATGTTTAATAAATCTATTTGCTTGTATCCCTGCTGTGTATTTGAAAGGCCATAGGTTTAATATATTCATTAAGATGCAAAAGACAGAAATTCTTACCTGCATTCACTGGGACACTCAGTACAATTCCAAGAGAAATCAAGGTGGGGTAGGTAATAGCAATCCCAAAATTTAGTAGAATATTGAATGCTGAAGAAGGAAAGAAAAACACCTTTTAGTACAGTGAAATTAGGCAGAAGGAATGTCACTTGAAACATTTATGCTTTATTATTGTCTCTGTTTGTTGTTCAAATAAAGGGTACATCAACTTCTGTTGTTTTTCCTGAAGACACCAGTGGACAAAGGTCTGTCTGCTGCATGTCTACCTGCCTGAGACATTGCTGTTTCTGGGGAACTCTACATCCCTCTGGAGTCCAGTGGCAGGATCAGGGTGGGTTTTGGGTACAGCCTGTCTCTGAGTGTCATGTGCAGTAATTCCCACTCTCTATACTGATCTGGTGATCCACTTGGCCCTGCTGAAAGACTAAACACTCTTCATCTGGGAGATCTCAGATGAACAGCAGCTTCTGTCTGGATGCTTTTTCGTAGAAAAGCTGCCTCCAGTTGCAGGTGGAAGATGCTGTAAATCTAACCCTCTTCCAGGCAGGAGCTTGCTAAATATAATTTCATACAATGAAATACCATTACTACAGAATGATTATAATATCACTCCATTGTAATACCATACGCTGCTTGTGGAATGTTTCATGACAAATTAATAATTGCTTTTGGACCAAATTCACACTTGTTTTAAGGTGATTAGCTTTAGCAGAGTCAGGAGAGCCTTGCCAATACTGAGCTTGTCAGGAGCTGGGGCTCTGACTGTTTTTCAGTAGTAGCCATGTATTGCATACGCCAGTGATCCTCACCAGGTTCTGCAGCCCTTGCTTACAGACACCTTCCACTGAGTCCACTGGTAAGTAACCTGGAGGTACTTCTGCACTCAGGTGTTCTGACTGCTCAGGGTAGAAGGAGCTGGGACTCAAGACAGGGATAGAGAAGAACTATTTCCAGTAGATATTGATGTTTTAGGAGATGTGAGTCCATCATCCAGTTTAGAGACCAACTGTGGCAGCAAGTCAACTCATCCAGTTGAACAATGAACAACATCACATTTCTGGTAACCTGTAAAACTTAGATTGGCATCCCTCCCCAGCTGGGCTCATTTGGTGGCACAGCAGTGGCAGCAGAAGAGAGGATTGCCACCTACCAAATTTCCACCAACACATTGCAACACTACATTTTCAAAAGTTTCCTCCTCTTTAGGAGTAGCGATTAGCTATTACTGCAGGCAGCAGAGGCGTCAGAGTCTGGTCTTGGTTGGCCTGGCCTAACCTCCTTGCTGTGGGGCTGCTGATGAGCCCAAGCAGGGCTAATGCCTTCCCAGCAGGGCTGCTTCTGTCACAGCCTGGGCAAGCATCACCTGTGCCTGTGATGCAGAGTTCACAAGTAGGAGTTAGGACAAGTTTAGTTTTACAGTTTAGTCTCACATCACCGTCTAAGGAGAGCCACAGTATTTTGGTGTGGTAATAACTGCAGAAGTGAGGTCTACATTGCCCCTAGGAACGGACCCTCTCGTAATATCTCAAGCTAATAATTAAGCTGAGAAGAAGGGAAAACAGCTCCAGTATGGGAGAGCTTTGCAGCTTCCTCCAGTGGCCAGTTTCTAGCACCCTCCTCCACCCTGAGCACTGTGAGAGCCCCCACCATCTACTCACTCAATAAGAGAATTGAAAATCCGCAGAGGTTCCCCCAAGGAATGATGTCAAAAGAGCTCCAGTACTCCACTTTGGTAAAATAAAGGATGACAGGAATACAGGTAACAAAGAGAACGTTGAAGACAGCTAATACAGACAGGAATAAGGCAGCTTCTCCAAATTTAGCACTGCCCAAAAGAAGTTTGAATAAAACCTAAAAAAGGAAAAAACATGGGTTTAACTCTCTTGCACCACATCCCCAGAAGGCTGGTGTTCTCTTCTGGCAGCTATGCAGTGATGCTTGCTGGACACTTAGGAGGGCTGCTTATGAAACTGTGGAGAGGAACTTGTGTGGCCCAGCATTCTTCCTCCTGGCACCCACTGGAACACAGGCAGGGGCAGCTGCCCCCTGAGTCTCTGTGCACGTTCTGAAAGGAAAGGTCACTAACCCTAGCTTAGACCCTTCAACCATAACTTAGACCCTTCAGTCTTTTTTCTGCACCTCCAGAAAACTTGACATTAAGAAGACTGTGGAGCAGGGCATGGGGAGGAGTTGAAGCAATGTATTTTCTCCTTGCACAAGACATTGCTGGTCCAGGCCCTTGGCTGCCACCTGAGCAGTGCTGTGGTGGTGGGCAAGCACAGTCCATGCTGGATGGCTGTCCTTCCACCTTCTCCCCAGGAACTCATCTCCAGAAGGCAGATAGCAGAGCATCAGCTCCACAACCCAGAGCACAGATGCAGCCTGGCTAATAAGAGAGGGATTTAAATCCCTCCTGCAGGGAGGGATTTAAAAGCTTTGGTTTGTTGGTGGGAGAAGAAAAAAAGACAGTAGAAATGAAGGATGTGAGCAGCCCATCTGTGGCTGGGGCATGCCTGTGGACAGGTCTTGGCTGGAGTCTCAGCAGCTTTTCACCACAGAGCTGTTGGATATCATGCTATATGGGTACAGTTTTCCTCTGCTACTGGCTGCAAACCAGGACAGCGAATGGATTCTGACTTAGTGGTTTGTGTTGCACTGGCAGCTCCTTTCACCAGTGTCAGTTCTCTCCTTTGCCTACACAGAGCAGGCAAGTCTGCAGGGCTCTGCCCACTCCCACCACCCCACAGCCATCACTGGCCAGTGCAGTTGTGTTGCTGCTCTGCAATGTGGAGCAAAATGTCCCACAAGACACTTACTCCTCATTTGCCACCTGAGGACAGCATGCTGCCCCCAGCAAGGCCATCTCAACCTGTCCTCCTAGCCTGCACGTGGACAGCAGTGGTTCTGCTGCACATGATGCAATCAGCCTGCCTGCAGATCTGCCTGCCCCTTTGGCACACCCAGCTCACGGAAACTGAGCCAGACTGTGGAAAGCAAGAGCAGGGTGGCAGCAGCAGTGGCAGTGGCATGTGTCGCACAACAAGCTGCAGAGCTTCATCTGTCCTGGCATGCAGAGCACACTGCAGAGTGACACTCTGCTGGCACTGCCACCACCACCCTCCTGTGCATGGGCTCTGGTGGAGCAGCCCTGAGAATCCCATTCCCAGAAAGAGCAGCAGTGTCATGGCAAAGGGAACAGAACTAGGCTCTAGCCTTTAATTTTCTCTGGTTTGGAGTGCTGTGTCTCTGGTCCTGCAAGGAAATGCTCCATTAGAGGAATGAGCTGTATGAAACCTCATGACAGTCCTAATGTAAGACATTGTCTGATCTGAAAAAGTGAGCAGAAGGCATCGCAGTGCTGTGCTGAGGGGCACAGGCAGATGCTTCTCAGTTTGGCAAGTTTCCCTGGACTGCTGGTGTTAGGGCTGCAGGGTTCTCCTGGCCAATTCCTGTTGGATGACTGGTACAGTGCAATTCATTAGACCAGATGGAGATGTCTATGCCTCCTCCTAATCCACATATCCCAGCCAGGGTGGGTGAACCACACCCTACAAATGCTTATTCCTCACTGTGGACTGTGACTCTGAGCACCATGAGCAGCACAGAGGCAAATGCCCAGAAGTGTCTCAGGCTGAGTGAGATGGCTCTGCCCAGCAGAGAAGGCTGCATCTTACACGTAGTGCAGCTTATTCAGCTGGTCAGGATGAGGTCTTCATTCACAGGCATGTGCTTTGCATTTTAAGGATGGGATTGCTTTCATGTTAAGCAATACTTTAAGCCCAACACAAGCATCATATGTTACTGAAGGAGGACTGGCAAGGGAGGTAACAAAGTGACTTAAGGTAAATCTCTGCAGGATGCTTCCAGAATGAGTGATTAAATCCAGAATCTACGGAAAAGCAATTTCTCTCATTTTTCATGGAGGTGGGACATCTGTAAATCCTTCCCCATGAGGAGCACTGGAGAAGACAATTGCCAGGAGATAGAAGTTTTTATCCTAAGTGAGAGCAGACATCAAAGCAAGGGAGCACCTGAATGCAGTGCTGCAGAGCCAGTGTGTCCATGGCAGAGCTCTCAAAGAAGGGCACATGGCACTGAACTGCACGGAGGCTTGCAAGTCAGACAGGAGCAGCCAAAGTGAGTGATGAGGGTGACAGACATCTTTCTGGGATGGAAGAGCCAGGTGTGCTTACCTTGTAGAGAGCAGACATTGAGGCAGAGCCCACCACCAGGGCTATCCCAATAACGGAGTGGCTGTGAAACCCATCGGCGTACGTCATCATAACTATCCCTGCAATAGCAAATATAGCAGCCACAATCTGGTTGGAGACAAAGAAAGAAAGCAAGAAAGTGTTACTAGACAACCCCCCACGATGGAGAAACAGGCAGGCAGATTTACATGTGAGTGCAGCACTTCTCCATCATCTGCTTATGTAGAAAATAGTAGCAAGCTGGGCCAATACCCAGGGAGCTGATGCTGCCTGCCCTCGTGGTTTCCCTGGCTGCAGGGAAGCTGCAGGCAGAGCTGCAAAGGAGTGGCTGCTTCGCGTGTGTGCAGCAGGCCAGACTGCAGGGCTCAGTGCTTCTGACTGAGCTGAAGTGGGGTTTTAATCTCTGTCACTGAGCTTCCCCATCAGTGGGTCCCTGCAGCCTGTGCATGACAGTAATACTCAAGTAATAATTCCCTGGAGGTTGCAGAAAAGGCTGTGAGTGCTGTTGAAGTTTTGGAGGAAAAAGGTTATGGAAACAAACAGGGGAATAAAACTCATGTAGCTACTTTTCAGTCTAGACGAGTCATTTCAGAGAGTAGGAGGAGATTTTTCCAGCCAGCTATGCACACTGCAGTGCCTGAGGGGGCGTCTCCCAAATGGAGGGAGCATTCACAGAGGCAGGGGACAGGCTGCCCCCAATTTAGCAGGGTCAGCAAGAGACCCCTGGCTTCCCTGGGATTGTCCTGCCAATACCTCCAGCCTCTCAGGGCGTTAATTCTGGGGTGAATAGGGCTTTCAGAATGCTCATGCTTCCTGGCTCTGCTGGGGTGTGAGGGATGCCCTGCTTAGACCACATGCCCTTTGGCTGCACAGTCATGGTGATGCCTCAGAGATGACTGGGATGTCAGTTTATTTTGATCCACAGCTGGGTAATTGCCAGCCAACTGTCCCCTCTCCCATGACCAGACTGGCGTTTTAAACCCAATCCACAGGCTGCAGCCACCTACACATCCACGAGCCTGCTCTCATCTTTCCTGTTTCCCACCAAAGACACCAGGGCTGCAGTGAAGATGCAGGGGGAAGATCTGTGTGCCAAGCTCTGCTGCTGCCCAATGAGAAAGCTGTGGCAAGGTAGCCCCTTTACCAGCTGCAGGTCCCAACCCCAGCAGCACCAGCAGCCTCTTCCCCGGGCTGAGCTGGGGCTGGTGCCAAGGGACATCTGTAAGCCCGACAATCATCCAGCAGATCCTTCCTGCACACCAACATCAACACCTTCAATTTTCCCAAACAGAAAAATTTGTTTTTGCAAACAAAACAAAAAAATTTCTCCACAGGTGTTGCTGTACAATGGCAGGGTGGCATGAGGCAGACTGCTGATTTATGACCTGATCAGGCTGGAGCCCAGTACAAGCTGTAAAGGCTGGGTATACATGCTGCAGATTTGGAGAGGTTCAGATACAGCAGCTTGGCTTGAAGCCTTGTTGGCATTTGGTCTCTCCACGCACAGCTGTGGGGCATAATTTCTAAAGTGAAATTTTGTGGTGGTGTAACTGGGCCCTATGGTCCAGGACAGACTTCTTTTCAAGGCAAGGAGAGAACCCCCACTGCATGGCTCTACAGCAGTGTGGGGCTGTTTCAGGCACACAGTGCTGAAGAAGATCAGCAATTCTCTCATTGGTGTGCTGATGCTTGTCAAAAATTCAGAAATGCTGTGTGGCTTCAGAGGCACAAGAAAATGGTCATTCAATGAGACTAGCATAAGGCAGGTGCAGAACAAGGAAAAAGAGATTTGTCTTCACCCAGCACATAATTAAGTGAAGGAAATCTTTGCTGTTGCACACTGTGGATGTGGAAAGTTTACAAGGATAAACTCATGGAAGTAAAAAATTCCATCAACGACTATTAGCTATAGAAATACCACTTCCATCTCAGGAAGTCCTTGAGCCTCAAATTGCTGGAGGCTGGAAAGTCTCATGAGGAAATACCATTATAGGCTTTTCCTATTTAGAAAGACTTTGCTAGGTGTCCACAGCTGCTGCAGGCAGGCTTCTGCAGCAGAGGCACCTTTGCTCTGACTCACTATGGCTCTTTGGAGAGCTGCAAGGCACATGGCTCAGGCTTATCTGAAAGATGGCAACTCTGTACCTTCCTTCAACATCACCCGTGCTGCAGACCAGGTGACAAAGAGTGGAAGATGTAGCGTTTCCTGTAGCATCTGCTCCAGATGTGGAAGACTGGGGGGCACATTCATGAATTGCAGAATGAAAAGTCTCCAGCTTTGCTTTTACCATCAGGAGCTGATCAACTTCAGAGCACCTTCCAAGAGACCGTGTCTCTGCCTGGCTGGAAGGGAAGACTACAGTTTGAGATTTGACAGAATATTTATTTCCAAGTCCTACAGGCAGATGTGCTTGTCTGTCTGTTATGTACACAGGAGGCACTTGCAAGTGATGTTTCTCTTGGATCCCGAGCTGTTTTATTCACTGTAGCATGGGGGGAAGCACCAAAGTCAAAGATCAAGGCAAATAAATGCAGTCTGCAAACAGTTCTGCTGAGGCAGAGGCCCTTGCCTCTTCCATCAAGCATGTCACAAGTGCCAGATGAGTCTTGGCCTCATCTCACAGTCTCCTGTTGACCTGCCAAGGGTGTCACATACACCTTGTCTCAAAGCCTTTCAGCCTGTCTATCAAGCACATTGTTATGGTGGTGACAGGTTGCTCACACGCCACAGTGCCCGCAGATGTCACAGCACTGCAGGGTTTGCAGGGGCAATGCTTCAGGCACTCACAGCTTCATTATGTGTGTGTCTTCTCTGGCAGCTCACAGCCCAGTCGGTTGTTCTCTGGGCACAGTGCAGGGCAAGGGGGAGAAGTGCAACTTCATTACGGGAGATGAAGGCACTTAAAAGTTCCTGAATGGCAAGGATCAGAACTTGTAGCTTGCTCTTACATTTAAATTCCAGACAAATTGTGATTTATGTGCTTACAGAGCTTGTAGTTGCACTTCTGAAGACCAAATAGGATACTTGTACTTGCTTATACCCCACTGAGCTGCTGCCTTTCTCACCTGGCCTCTCCATCAATGGGAGTGAACAGGAACACCCAAATGTGCAGTCAAAGCTTTGCTGTGGCACTATCCATCCTGCTGCACTGGTGTAGGGATGGAGCAGGAGCGTGGGAAGGCACTTGCTGCAGGGCAAGGCACTGTCCCCCTTGCAGCCTTGTCTGCCAAATACGTTCTCAAAAGGCACTTCTAAAAGGGTCAGCAGCTCTGGCACAGTGAGGCCCTGACGGACCATGTGCTTTGGGGCCAGGCTGTGTGCTGGCTGCAGCCCCTAGGTCACTCCCAGTGAAGCCCTAGCAGTGTCCTTCCTCCTGGTTGCCAGTCCCAGGAAGAAGGCAGTGTGTTGAGGTTCATCCTGAGCCTATGCCCAAGCAGTGACACTCTCGCTGCCAGTTGTTTTTCACATGGGCTGTACAGAAAAGAGAGCAAAGAAGGAAGAAAATTTTTCTCTCCAAAGACTCCATGCTATGTCCCTCTGCAGACAGGAGTGCCCCAGCACTCCCACTGTGTCACACAAAGCTGGGCTGTACAACTGCTGTGCTGCCATGTGCCCTTCCAATCCATAAGGACAAGTGCCTCCTCACTCTCATACTGCCACAGGTCAGGATGCCACAACTGCTTAAGAGCAAATAGCCCAGTCCATCTGCAAATCCCTTCTCCCTACACCCAGGTCCCTTGCTGGCCTGTCACCCGGGGAGGAGACAGCTGTGTTCCTTCTTGGGTTCAGGAGACAGCTTGTTCCTTCTCAGGAAGCCCCCCTGCCACAACCTCACCAATCCCAGGTGCCACAGCTGGAACACATGGCAGCAGCATCACACAGCCACCACTGCCATGGTCCTGTTCTGGTTCTCTGCTTCATTGCTGCTTTCCCAAAGTAGTGCTGATAGGAAACAAAAGACAGCTGGACATGGCTGGGACCACCATGTGGGTCTGCTTCTCTGCTCCTTCCACTCCTTCTGCTCCTTTGAGAGCGGTGTTCATCCCCCAGTGCATGTCCCCTGCCATGGCACAAGACAACTTGCCCAGGAAGCTGCTGGAGAGTCCCTGACCATCCTGGCTCTTCCATCATGGCCATGCACTCAGGAGAGCACAAGGAGCACCTCTCCTCCATCATGCACATGCCCATGTGGGTATCCCTACACACACAGCTTGGGTTCTTTCCCCCCACGCCACAGCTGTATCCCATGGTGAGAGATGGCACATGCACACTGAGGAGCAAGCTGCAGGTGCAGACAGCAGTGGTCACCTCTCCATGCACCATCTCTCCTGGTGTCCCACCAGTGCTACAGCTGACAGTGCCACAAGAGAGATGAAGACATAAAAATACCTTTCTTTGTTTTTCATTTATCCAAATGGCCAGCACATCCAGCCTTGATAACAATGAGACTTCCCTACCTCCAGGATCATTTCAGGATACCCTTGTGTCTGCACTCAAAAATCACAGTTAATTTGTTTTCAGGGTAGGGCTACTTGGGCAGAGGGGTGGGCAGACACCAGCTGGCCACCTCGAGCTTTTGGCAGGTACATTTTGCAACCATCCCCTGAGCAGCCTCTTGGCTGCCACCACTGAAAGGCTGGCCAAGCTCTCCTGCCAAATTCTCCTGCCAGAGGAATACTTCCTGAAAACTTAACTCTCAGCCGCTCCACGCAACAACCTCTTCTTAGCATTACGAGCCTGGGTGGGTGAGCAGGGAGCTCCTCAGGTAGTGAGCAGGAAATAGGAATAATTACAGTTATTGCTGTTGATCTTGATTATTAATTAATATTAATTGGTGCCAGGAGGGACCCACTGGCACCTTTTCCTTGCAGTTGCTCTTGGCCCTGGCAGAGGCTCCTTGGGCCCAGGGTGGTGTGTTACCCACCCACCCACTCTGCTGCCAGAGGACACCACATGCTGAGGGCTGCTAAAATGCCAGCTGGGTCAGCAGGGAGCTGAGAGCTTTTCTGATAAACTCTCTGCACATGGTTCTGTTGCTGCTGCAGAAGCATTTGCGTGGGGTGCAGGACTAAAGGTGTGAGCAAACATTTGGAATGCCACCAGGAGAGCAGCCCACAGCTGCTGGCCAGACGCAAGTCCCTGAGGACACCGATCCTCCATCAGCGACACTTGCACACACACGTTTTGGCCACAGGTGGGCGAGGGCAGCCCAGCTCTCCTCTGCTGTCCGCAGCTGCTGCTACCCGACACGGATGCAAAAGATAACTGTCCCACCCTGCAAGCCTGCTGTCACACGTAGAAAGGTGAGAGCCCTGTTAAATTCACAGGCTGGGACCAGAGATGCACTGTGTGCAGCCAGGGCTTGCGAGGATATGCAGTTAGGAACAACCAGGTCTGGTGGCACAGCCTGGCAATAGTCACTGGGAAGGCGTTGGCAAAGGCTGACACACACCCACAGCAATACAGAGAATGCACATATCCTTTGTGACACACTCTGGAGCAAGTTACCTCTTTCCTGAAGGAATATGCACAAAGGCACTCGGCTGGGGGAGCCAAGGGCTCCAGGAGCTCACAGGCATCTGGGAAGGCTGCAGGGAAGGATGGATCCCTGCTCCTCAAGGACTGCTGTGCCCACTTAGCTGTCGGCATGGGTGCTGCTTGGCTCAGCTGGCAGGAGGGAAGGGGTAAAGGAAAGACACAAGGGTGAGGGGGAAGAAGGGAGACAGAGATAAGGAGTCACTTACCCTCACTCCCATGAACCTGTCCCTCAGAACGATCCATGAAAGCAAGAACACAAAAGCTTTGTTGCAGCAGAACAACACGGAGACATCCGTAGTGTTTATTTTCTTTATTGCATGTAAGTAAAGGTAGTTTGTGAGTGTCCAAAGAACACCAAAGGGTGCTGCCTTGGTAAAAAACACCTTCAAAGTCAAGCCATTGTCTCCAAAAAATCGGCAGCACTCCCTAAAACAAGGAGAGAAAGGCAGTGTTATTACATAAGCCAGTCACAGTCTGCAGCAAATACATGGCTTTTTTTTGCCTCTCTTCTTTTCCTTTGAGGAAAGGGAAGCACACACCTTAAAGAGTAGAAAAAAAGCCAAGTTTCAGCTTCTGCTGCAACAGTCAGCACCTGCACAGGGTACAAATAGGCAGGGGCTGCAAACATAGGAGGGAGCTGCAAAGAAAGAGCAAGGGGAGAGGTGATGACAGGAGGTGAAGTGTCACTCTTTTCACCAATCCATTCACAGTGAACAACTTGAAGCAGTGTGGGGTCATCCTCCTCCCTTCACCCCTGTGGGCACCAGGATGCTGAGGGCCCAGGGCTGACAGCAAAGCTCCTAGCTCCCTGCTGCTGCTGAAGCCATGGGGAGCTGGTGTCCATCTGATCTGCTATGTGGGGCTTGGAAGAAGCCTTGCAGGAGGCCAATTTGGCATTTTTCCACCCAAGGGACAGGACTTGGCTGAAATCTCTAGCAACATCAGGGCAGGAGCAGGAGGAGATGGCAGGCAGCTGCCTTCTCCCCCTGGGGTAAGAACATGGCATGGTGGCACCTGGGAACACGCTGGAGCAGGAGTGGGGAGTCAGGAGCTCATGTGTGCAGTCCAGGCTGGGGATGCTGTGAACCCCTGAGCAGCAGGTAGCCTGAGCAGGTTCAGTCCTGGCACAAGGAGCAGAAGCACCAGCAGTTTGTTTGTGTCCTGAATACGGTGGAGGGCAGCAGGACGCAGGAGGCGATGGGGTGCAGCTTGGCCCTGCTGGCAGGGCTGGGATGGGGCTGCAGGAGTGTGGGGAAGAACCTGCATGCAGCATGTGCCTGCCTGGCAGCAGAGCTGGGAGCTGCCAGCTGCATGGAAACTCAGGAACACAAAGAAGGAACACATCAGCCTGTGGGGCTGGGGCTGTGGCCAGCAGCCTGCAAGGTGTGTGGGGCAGCCAGCACTGTGCCCTGGCCTGTGCTGACATTGCTTACTTTCAAATCTGCAAACTCCCCAGGGCCCTGAAGTACTTTACTGAGGTATTTTGACAAAACCTGAGCATAATTAAGTTTCCCACCCACAATGACAGAAAAATAGGTTTTCACTGCTGTCATGAATTTCAAGCTGTTTGTTTCCTGAGACCAGGTATGTAAAGAACATTATTTGGCCTCTGATGAAAGCATTGTTTTGATCCACTTTCCAAGAAGACAGGGCTGTACCAGATGAATACCTAAAAAAAGCCCCATCCATTCTTTAACTCTCATCAGATCTCCCCATCCACAAGTCTACATCAGCCAACAGCCCCTCTGCTACAGCAGGTGCAAGGCTGCAAGGTAGAGGAAACACATTTTTGTGTTTATTGTGTTTTGATGCCTGCCAATTCCTTGTATCAAATCATAGCTAGGCAGAACTTGCCCATCTCTGGATGTGATGATCCTATGCTTTGGCTGCTGTACACAGACACTTTCATTTGAGCTGCTGGTTCTCCATTGTGTCACTCAGTGTCCCCTTTCCTCTATGAAACTGCCTGCTGGCAGCAGCCTATTCCCTGCCAAATCTGTTACCTGCCTCTCAGTGTCAGTAAAAGAGCTGCTTCTCTGCACCACAAACCCCAGCCTGACTTCCCACCTGCTGGAGTCATGCTGGGCTGTTCAGGGATGCTCGTGACCCTGACAGATGCTGCCGGTGCTCAGCGTGTGGCCTGGATCCATTCTCCCCTTCCACAAACACTATACCCACTTCAAATCTGGCCTTCAGTCCTGCATGGCACTGTCTGTACCAACCACTTGACACAGGGGACACAGGGAGTACATAAGGAAGCAGAGACACACTGAAAAAGCCAGTCCCAAATTTCATTAGAGGCTTAAACCTGCTTCCTAAAACACCACAGAGGGTTTGACTGCCAGGGTGTCACAGGCAGCCAGCCTCATGCTCTGAAAACAAAAAACACAGGCACAGTTTAAATTAAATGACATGAAACAAGATTAGTATGAGAGGAACAGGAAGGCTGTACTCAAATAAAAGGACAAAAATGGAATTTATGTCAGGATTCAACCTGGGGAAAAAATATTCTTCCTGCCAAAAATCTGTTCCCCACATATAGAACTGGCTATCACTGTTTCATATACAATAGAAACATGTCCTTTTACTGTACTATGGGCTTGATTCTTGATTAGTAAACATCACTGGACTCCTATGATATCACAGCCCCCCACCCCTGAAACACGCAGTGTAGTACCATAATGCCCCAAAGGACAGCCTTGCCCTGACATGGATCATGACCCTAAACTGCAGTGTCCATTTTGGGAGTCTTCTCTCTGCCCTATACAATAAAGCTTCATTTTAGCTGGTTTGGCTGATTTCACCAAGAGTAAATTGCTTTCTGTAGGCTGGCTCCAGCTTGTCAAAGGAGACCTCCTTATGGCAGAGATTTCCCTATCCAGCACAAGAGCTGTAAGGAAGCTTCTCCCCGAGGACCCCTAGGGCTGTGGAGGGTGCTGCCAGCCATGCATGCACACCCACAGTGAGCCCCATTGTTCCAGCAGGTGCAATACTGCAGATGGGCTAGATGCTCTCCTTGGACCTGACATCTCCAGTGAAGTATGAGGAACATCTGGGACAACACAGTACAGTTTGTGCACCAGAATGACTCTGTGCCATACAATAAACCTCTCACAATTAATTGTGTCCCCAGGTTTGCTACTGCTGCTGGGAAAACTGATTTTTCCTTGGTGCCACAGCACAGCTTGAGAAGCCATACCAAGAAGCATTTGATGAAGAGAGTTGTCAGTGAGTAACAGTAGATAAATAGTTATGGGAAACAAGGCAGGACAGTGATATAACCTACACTGTGAGCTCAAAACAGTCAGGGATGACTCCAGAAAAAACAACCTTCAGCTTAAATACTTTGACAGAACATTTGAACACAGCTGTTCCTGCTGTCCAGTAACTTCTGGGCCCAGCACAGGTATGGGCACATCCCCTGTGTTAATCCCCCACAGTGTTAAAAGAGAAATTGTCATCTAAGACTGACCAAACCTATTCCTGGTCATATCACCAGAAATCCTGCACCTGCTGCTCTCACCTGCCTCCTCAGCCTGAAAGCTACCTTGGTACTCGCTTGATAATACAATTTTGCTTGCTGGGATCACCGTGCTTTACCCACGGATCAGTGGGACTTCAGGTGTAGACAACAGCCAGAGAGGCTACAGGCAAAAGCTGATTCAAAACTCAGTGTTCCCTGGCCCTGTGAATCCCCAGGTCATGCCATGCATGGCTCCTCCTGGGCAGAGAAGCCACCCTGCAGAGCCCCTCTGCTGAGGTGATCTCCCCTTTAGTCTGTGCAATCCTCTATGTGAGGAGTAAATTCCTACAAGTGCAGGGCTGTGTGCAGATAAGGTGGCAGCACGCAGCAAGGAGCTGTGGCATTGCAGGGTGTAATGCTGTATGTTTGAGATAAACGATCTTCCTGCATTATTTTCCTTGATTCTGCCATCATGAGCTGGCGCTCCATTGTAATCACAGCAATTGGTTTAAAATATAAATGCAAGGCATTAACAAAGGCAACAGCCAAGGTCTGTGTAAGACGAATGGAAATGTCAGAGGAAGGATACTGGAATGGAAATGCACTGGCTTAATTGCTGCAGCAGCAACAGAGAAAAGCTTGCTTGCACCCAGAAGTACCACATCCACGTTCAGACAATCTGAAGGCTCATGATTGAAATAAGCCACTGTGGGGAGGAGGTCTACATGCCAACAGAAAGCACTGCAGCCTGGTTACATGTGGCCCTTGGGAAGTGTTTCCAGTGAGATGTCACACAGTGGATGTGCTCGCCATGGGCTGCTGCTGAGGGCACTGCTGCAGCAACCAGCCTTGCTGTGTGTTGGGGTAACAGGATGGTGCAAGTGAGAAAGAGCAGCAGAAGCTCAGCCTGGTCACACTACCCTTCCTCAGGATGTCAGCTGGTATGGGTGACATCTGGAAACTTGCATTTAGGTATAAAATAAAGCAGTAGGTACCACACAGCAGAAGTCAACCCACCTTGCTGCTGTGGCACAAGCCCCCCACGGCAGCAGCCCTCATGCAGTGCTCAGTGAATCCTGACAAATACCCAGGGAGGGTAGTAAATGCCAGTGGTCCTCTCTCCCAAGCAGGGATTCTGGTCCCCTGCTGCTTGCCACAGGATGCTCTGTCAACTTGGCCTGAAGGAGATGTGTAGTGTCACTTGGAAACAGCATGTAGCTGCTAAGGTACTACAGGAATTTGGGTAAAAGATACGACAGAAAAGCCTAAGGCACAGCAATCTTTCTCCTGGTCTCTTAACTCTAAATTAAGAGCTTAAGCTTTCATGTACTAGATCTTGTCCTTCCTCATACTCTTTTTAGTGTGTATTTTCATTAACCCAGAAAATGGCAAATTAGCTCTACACCATTAGACAAGTCTCCAGCACAATACTAGCAAAATAACTCCATCACTGGAATCAAGCATCCCCAGTGAGGCAAATCAGAAGTCATCAGTGCCAAAATTCTATGCTAAGTAAGAGTTAATTATATTGAAAGCAGGTGCTACAGTCAAATAAAACTTGCAAATAAAATATGACAGTAAAACTCCACTTTTCCCCCACTGAGTTCACAATTATATATTTAACACTATTCACCTTCCACTGCCTGTTTTGGCTTTAACCATTGCTATGTAGTTGTGATGTTTCCCCACTGCTCTAAACCTCATGCAAATGAATTTATAAAATTTTGCCAACACTGTAAGGAATGCTTTTTTCCCGGTTTTGAAAAAAGAAAATCTCACCTATGAAGAGGAAAGGTAGACAAGAACCAGAAAAAGTACACACAGTGTGGCCCCAGGCCAGGGGTTTGGTCTCTTGATACTCCCTGCAGAACAAATCTATGCCAGAAAGGTTTGTAAGGCACTGAAACTGCTATTACATCTCTGGGAAATTTGCAGCAAAGTAGAAAATTTCTGGGAGTAATACACATCCTAAGGGAATACTTTGCACAAGCCAGTTATTTCTCCTTTCCAGACTGTTAACTTTTGCTAGAATTTTTTCAGTGTCTCAGTGCTCATACTGGAGCTTTTTCCTCCAAACCATATTTGGTTCTGCTGTTGCTCTTAAAGGGTAATATTTTTTCTTTGTAGACTGTGCTTCTTACTTTGACCTTGCAAGGTCTGTACCTGCAAATTGAATTTGGCTAAATTGCTTCTGATTTTCAGCAGAGTGAGCATCACCTCCCTGGAGTACAGCAAAGCCACCAGTGTGCCAGTGGATCTGTCTTCTTGATTAGAGATTGGCAGGCAAAACATGTTTTGCTAATCCCTGCACCAATTAGGCCTGTATGGATAAATAATCTGCAGATGTGCAACAGTCTTACATTTTCTGTTCAATGTACAAAAAAAAAAAAGACATGGACTTAAATGTCATGCCATGTCTTCTGGGAGGGCTTGCAAGCCAGTTGCAGTAAGCAAAAGCAAAGAAGACAGACAAGAATCTTGGCTGTAATAGGAGAGAAGAAAACCAAACTCAAGTTTTATTTCTCTTAGTGAAAAAAAAAATAAAAGGACTTTTTCTGTAATTCATCCTGTTAGGACCACAGCATCTCTCACACATTAAGCCCACAAGTGGAGGTAACTACGACTTACCTGCTGCACAGATAAAAAATGCAAGTTAATTCAAGATATTCCTCAACAATGCTCTCCAGGAAAGCAGGTGATGTGTTTCCCAGAAAATAGGATCATGCCTCCAGCTCTGCTTCCTTCCCATTTGAGCCAGTGCTGACCCAGTGGGCAGCCATGACAAAATCAGCCTCTCAGGTGGGTGGATTTCTAAGTAGTGCAAGAAAAGGGTGAGCTTATGAAACCCATTTTACAGATGTGCAAGATGGGTCACGGAGAGGCAAAGTCCCTGGGTGCTTTGAAGTGGCAGGATGAGGGCTGCCTGTTGATGACACCTTCGAAGAGATGGGGATTTGCTTTTCCTGCATGTTTATTTTATAGCCAGCTCCTGTTACTTATCAAGACAGTCCCTGAGCGCCTTTTTCCTGAGTCACCACAGGTTCACATGCCAGCAGAACAGTTGCACGGAGGCTCCTGTGGTGTGTCCCAGATCATAAAATGCCACTAATAAACCCGCTAGCCTCAGCACTTTGCAGAGAGGTACCTGGGACTCCTGCCATGGCTTTTGTTGCCTCACTGCTCTGAGGCTCCTACAACAAAACCTGTACACCCCTGCCTCCAGCTTTCCTCAGGAAAACTGCTTCCCAGTGCTGGGAGGGCACAAGCTTCTCCTCAGCTTCCATGGGGCAGAGATCTGAGAGCTGTCCTGGGTGTGCTGGTGTGCCTTGCCTGCCCTGTGACAGCACTGGTTTTGGGAGACAGACACAAAGGGTGGCTTATCTAAAATACTCTAATGCCTTGTTAATGCCCATCATCACATGCATATTTTCCTGTAAGCATGTTACTAAATGCAAGAAATTACCATAGAAGCCAATCAGACATCCAGCTGCCACTTTTAAATAAGTCTGCCTCTGTGATTGACCATTACTTGTATCTACACTTAATTTAGGGCTGGTGTTTTCTGCTTTTAAACTTTTCTCTGTTCTGGGAGTTTCCAGCTCATCTGCAGAAAATGTATTCTGATAGGCAATGGAATGAGAAAATTTTCTTTGCTTAAATGAAACAAAAATTAAACGAAACAAAAGATCTCCAGACTTACCTTCTCTGAACTAGGCAGACAGAAGCAATTGGTTTTGCTCAGCACTGCACACGTGCCAAACTAGACATTTGCACAATAAATGGTCCCCGGAAATGCTTAGCTATGGATTTACATAATACACCAGAATGGCTCCAAAAGAAGCAAATAATACAAATCTTACAAACCACCTGAATACACATTTTCAAGACAAGTCTTAGCACAGACTCAGAAACCTTAATGAGAGACTGTTTAAACTAACATTTAAATAAAAAAAGTTTAAAAGAACAAGACTTTACCACATTGTGGAAAATGCAGCAAGTATTCCTGGCAAGAAGAAGCTTTTAATGTGACAAGATGCACTCAGCGGTCAGGCAGCTGAACTTATCATGAATTATCCAACGTTCTCTGCTTTTATACCCCAGAGGTATACCCAGAGCCTGAAGTACTTTATGCTCTTCTAGACAACTAGGATTATACAAATAAAATGTAAGACTGTTGCTATGTGCAAGCTCCAAACACCCACAGACCAGACAAGCATCACACTTGAACACAAGAAAAGAGCTTTTTAGTTACACTCAGAGATTGCTTTGAGGAACATCTTGTTTCTGAGCCCATGAGAAATGCAACCCTTGACTTGATCTGGTGTAGCACGCAGGCTTGGCCTCAAATCTATGTTAGAGGCCACCAGAGCAGTGGCCAGGCACGACTGGACATTCCCCTCCACAGCAGCAGTGCCTGAAGCTGAAAGGGGCATGAGGGGAACGAAAGCTTCAGAGGTTCCTGGGGGTTCCTGGCATGCCCACAGTGCAAGCACAGGGACGTTTCCTGCTGCTGTTTGAGACAGGGCTGGAGGAGGAGCTGGAGGGAACTGACCCATTTGCTCAGTGGGGTGTGATGAAGAGTACTCGGGGACTCACCGCCACGCCCAACTGGAGTACAGGGAAAGGACTGTCAGCTCCAACAGCACCATGAACAGCCAGTCACAGGCAGCCATGGCAGGGTTAGTTAGGGCAGCAGTTAATGATCTGTATTAAAGCTAATGACAATCCTTAGGGAGCTACAGAGCAAGCTGAGAAAATGAGCAGCAGCAAGTCACCGCACAGCATTTACTCAAGAGTTCAAAAAAGCTCGAGAATGAAATAGGGAATTCCTAACAGGGCTCTGTAAGTCCTTTAAAACAGCCTTCTTGCCCAAAGCAAACATTACACTGATTGTTTAAATCCAATTTGTGCAGTGACTGTCTGGCCATCAAATTTGAAGATGACCATTGCTGGTTAAAGACTGTGCTGTATTACCTCTTCTTCCTCCTGGGTTCATCAAGGCCAGGGAACGCTTAGCTCAAGGAGCATGCTGGCACAGCCAGGTTTTGCAGGCACTTGCAAGTATTTTCATCCCAGGAGACTGGCTGGTGAGCAGGTATCCTTAAAGCCTAAGCCCAGCAGGAATGCTCCTTCTTGTACCATGCCCCTAATGACTGCTGCTGTCCTCAAAAAAAGGATGCTGACTGCTCACAGCAACTGAGTGCTGATGAATTCAGACCTTGCTGAGGATCTCTCGCTGCACCAGTCATGTGGAAGCAGCCTGTGGCTGCTGGGTCTCCAGAGGGACCATTCCCCCAAAGGCTTTTGCGCCTCACTTTTATCCTGTGCAGCTGCAATTAGAAAAACCCTGGGGCTTTGCCTGCCTCCAGGGAAAGCCTCTCACCTCTGCAGGTGCAGCTTCTCCCAGACAGGGAGCAGTGCAGCACCACAGACCCTCAGCATCACCAATCTCCCCAGCCACCTGGCCCAGCTGGGGACACACCCCAGCTCTTGGGAAGGGCATCCCAGTTGTCAGAATAGCTGCTTCAGGGCCTCTTTTCTTGCCCAGGGCAGGGGGGAGTTGCAGTAAGGAGCAGGGGCTGTGTTTTGGGTGGCTCGGGAGATGCACTGGCACCAAAGTCATAAACTGTGTCCTGCATGGCCCAATATGAATGGGTTTGCCAACGTTGGCCTTTAAAAGGTGAGTTAATGAAAGGGTTTTTTTTAAAAAAACTCAAACCACTAACCCACATTATTTTTAATGTAACTCCAGTGGATTAGGCAATTCCCTGCATGTCCCAGCAGTTTGGAGAGGCACTTTGGGCAATGCTTCAATACTTAATTTATTGAATAGATGAAAAGTATGAAAAGCCTTCCAGGGAAAGCACTTGGAAAGGGCACCAGGAGGCTGAATTTGAGGTCCACAGTGATGGTCTATCACAAATTTCCAGTTGAGTTTGGAGAAGTCCCCCAGCCAGCCTGTCCCCCTCAGCAGTGGGCTATAAGGGTACAAGCTTGCTGTTATTTCCCAGGGCTGTGTTGAGGTAAATGCAGTCAAGCATTTGTGCAGCATTCAGCGTGTGGTGAGGGACAGCATATACAAACTGAGTCAGAGAAAACCTAAACATTAGGCTCTCCAGGCTCTGACTGCTGGAGTCAACATCATCACTGCTCTCCGTCATCAGCCAAAATTTCCATTGACGTCAGTGGATGTTCTGGGTGGGAAAGGCCTGCAGACTCTGAAACTGTGCAGCAATCACTTGTGGATATCTTGAGCTTGGCCTGATGTGATTTATATCCAGCTTGTCCTCTTCAGCTGTGACTTGAACCATTTACTACTTTTTGGAATAGTCAGAGTGAAACTTTTAGGAGAAACTGGCCAGCTGGCCTCCTCTAAATTGGGTTTTTGTAGTAGCTGGCATAAGCAGACCAAGAAAGTATGTAAGAATAAAATACTTTCCTAGTAACTGCTGTCTTGGTTTCTGGTAATGGCTCTTTTTCTCCGTTGATACAGAAGCATGGTGCCAACAGGAGGGGGAGCAGTGCTGCTGTGTCTTGGGAGAAGGAACAAGACAAGAGGCAAAACAAGAAGAGAAATATCTTGGTGATAAAATTGTATATGCAAACACCCTGAGACAGCTATTACTGAAACACACATACATACCCTCACACACATATTTAATTTGCACCTTTATACCTGTGGATTTTCAGAGACTTTGTGTGTAGCTATGGTTCCAGCTGAGCAAAGCCCATGCAGCCCTTGCTGCTGGCACTGCCAGCCTTGTGCCAAGGGCATAAATGAATCAACTTCATAGCCTAAGTACTAATTGTTGAGCACCATGAGGGGATATTGGGGACAGCTGGGAACAGGAAGGCACATGAGTCAGGAGATACCAAAAGAGACACCATTAACTTGGCAGCTAGTCTACGAAAAGAAAGTAAGTTATACAGAAAAGAAAGCTGAGCGTTTGCTGACATAACAGAGAAGCTGACATTTACAATGCACAAATTGCCCCTAGATGCATTAAGTAAACGGGATATAGAAAGGAAATAATCTTTTCTAAATACTTGTATTTGTGGTCATTTTTAGAGTACCTCCTCTCAAGAACAGGTGAATCTTTTCTGTTTGAAGTTTGTTTGCCTTTTTAGTTGCACTGCTGATGTCCATTTAACACAAAACCAGAACACTCTCTGCCCTGTACTCCTTTACTTTCTGTCCTTCAGCAAAGTCATCCCAATCCTGCACACAGCAGCACAGCAAGGAGGGGACTGTGGAAGTGGAGTGAGGTCTCAAGACTCTGTGATGGCATCTACCCTCATCCCAGAGCCTGACTGAACAGCACCCTTCAGAGGGCAGCAATCTGGGAAAGACTGAGAAATTTGGCAGTCACTTGAGGCAAATGAGTACAGCTGATGAGTTTGATGCCAAAAGGGTGGTGTTAGAAAATACAATGTCCATTGCTTCTGAGATTCAGATTTCTAAATAGCTTTACTTGTTTTGACCTTTCTTCCAATAGGCTAATCCATCAGAAAACATGTTCTACGATACATTGATGCTGATACTTGCATTAAATTTGTGTAACACCTTCGTATAAATGGTAAAAACAGAGCAATATGTAACAGAAATTGAATGGCTTTCATCTCTATTACTGGAACATTAACATCTCTCAAGTGGCATACAGTAACTGAGAATGGCTTGAAATCAATTACCTCCTGTCCAAGAGAAACATGAAATTTTCCACTCCCCATACAAGCACTTTGTTGTTTGAACAGTAAACATGAAAATTAAAAAATACTGACACCTACTGTATTTTTAAAGGACTGGATAGTGCAGAAATGGAGCCATAGCAGCTGAAATGCCAAGAAAATGTACCCATGAAGGATTAGAAAGGTATAACTCCAGTGAAGGGCTGTTGAAGCTTGTGTGATTTGGATTTTTTATCTCCTCTACAATGTTTCTCTACAAATGTTGGTTGAAAAGTTGTCCATTTTAATTTTCATTTAATTTGCAGTGAAACAAAATGCCCATTCACTGAATCAATAGTTTCTGAAGAAGGGTACATATTAACAAAAAACCTCCCAAAATACTGAAATAAATTTTGAAATTTTTAATTTTAGTAATTTAAGTGAAATTTGTCTTTTTAATTCCCAGTGAATACCAACTACATCTATAGTGGAACATAATGGAAATTATCAAAATCAGCAGAAAAAAAAAAAAATAGATAAGATTGTATTGTACTTGAAAGGTGGTTTTATTTTCACTTCCCGCCTGAGTATGCTCATGGATTTTGCCTGTCATCCATTTGGAACAAGATTTCTTTTACAATTTCAAAATGCATTCTAGAAAGTGAAGTCTATTCATGACCCTTTATATTGTCCTGTAACAACTCTTCTATGTGACTGCATAAAAGGCACTGCTGACCTGAGCTTCACAGCCAAGAAAGCACTTTCTTGAAAAAAGGGAGGGGGAATTTTTCCCTCCGTAGCCTTACAATATAGTTTATAGTTATTTTCATAAGTAAGACCTGCAGGAGAAAATATTAAAAAGAAATAATAAACCTGATCATGCACAAGCCAGTTCAGGAGCCTTGTCTCTAAGGAATTTCCTTCTCCCTACTTTTCAGAGCTATAATGCTGTCTGTAAAATTACATGCAGTATTACATGACGATCCTATATAAAAGCAAGATCTTCTCTGAAAACTCTTCTCAAGACACAAGTGTACAGAGCATCAATTTCATTTTCTTTTAGAGCACAAGAGGCAGGTTTACAGGATGAATACAAGACACAGTTGTCTTTCAGTCTTCTTGCACTCTGAGGGGTCGACACCCTCACAGCTCTTTCAAGTGCTTTTTATCCTCATGGATTGATGGGCCACTCATTCTTCCATGGTTCAGAAGCTGAATGTCAGTTTCATGATCCATAATTCTACAAGCTGTGAGCCTTACTCCTTTGAGCCTATCCTGCTCACTTCTTCGGAATTTTACTGATACTGAGTTTTGTGATTGATCCTTCCTCCACAGAGGAAGCTGAGCTATCACGGAGCAGTTCTAGGAACACGGTTTGTGCCTTTTTTTGCAGCTCAGAAAACTTCCAGCTCCTTCCATCAGTTCCTTGCAACTGCCCAGACACCCCAGGTAAGAAGCCCTTGACACTGCAGACTTGGGAAAGCAGGTAACCCTTGCCTCTCAAACTCTGGTCAAGCCAGCAGCCTCCAATTCCAAAGAAACCACAGCTGGTTCTCTCCTTGAGAGATGTGTCATTAGCATGGGAGAAAGGGCTACCTGTGGGCTGGGAAAGCACAGGGTAGAAAAGGTATCTCTAGAGGTCTGCCATTAGCAGCCACATGCCCATCTGCATCTTCTCTGGCATGTGGCCACTGACCCAGGAGAACTATGAAGCAGTCCACAGACAGCAACAGATGCAGATGTCCTCCAGCAGTGGCAGGAATGACAAACTCCATCAGAGCCTTGTCTGATGATGCTGATGAGAACATGGGGTCCAGAAACAGGAGAAATCATGAACAGATACCCCAGATTCACAGAGCTGCAATGCCCCTGTTGATGCATATTGTAGCACTGGTCGGACTAGGTTTTTAAAACTGGTGTCAGCTGCCAAGGCTATCAAGTCTTATGCTCATTTGAATTCCAGAATGGCGTAGATTTATTTACCTCCCTTTTTCCTACTGGAAGTGTGGAGCTGCACATATGTGGGTCACCCTTGTGCCTCCACTGTTGGCTGTTAGAGCAGCTATATTTGGCTCGGACTTTTCTTCCAGCTGCTGTCAATATCCCACTCTTTGGACTTTTCAGCCAACATCCTCCTTAGACACAAAACAGGAGCATAAATACCTAATGGGGTTATTAGCCCTCAATTGCTTCATTCAGAATGGAGTAAAGGAAGTGTGATATTAAAAAGAACAGAGAAGAAATGTAAAAAACCAGAGAGATCAGATAGAAATGGATTCATTCTACAAAATGAATACTAAGCAAAAGGATTATGGCACTGAGGTGATTACGCTGCTTAGAGGTTATAAGAAAATGAGATCTATTTGAAGTCCCTGGAAAGACCAGAAATGAGAACAGTGGTGAGGGATACTTAAGGTGGTTTCAGATTTGCCACATTTAAAAAAACAGACTTGAAGTTGAGATGGTTGAATAAAATGCTGCTTGTGACTAAAAATTGCTGCAAGCCGTGCGAGTCTCTCTGAACAGGATGCTAACCAGTATTATTTATATGTTTGGATGGAATACACAGCTGTTCTTCAGAGGCCAGGCGGAAATTTGTTTTGCATCTGAAGCCTTCCACAGATACGGTGCTTCAGAGTGCTCATCTGTGTGTTTTAAAATGTTATATTATTTATATGAAATATTTTATAACTTTAAGGTTTTACTCTTCATGGCAAGAGGTGGTGAAGCACCAAATGTCTCTGGCCAGACTCTGGTGCCACAGAAGTAAAAAATACAAAACAGTTGCATCTTGTCATTGCTGTGCATGTGTGGGGGGAATGTCAGTGTGGTTCGGATAAGGCTGTTACAGCACACACTGCTCTCCCTCCTAGTAACATTTTTTTATGTACTTGTTCTTTTTCTTTTATAATTTTATTGCCTACTAAATGTGAAGCTCAGTGGAACGAAAACAGTTCTGTTCAGAGAAGTACTTTGCAAACTGCCCTGAGGAGGAGCGAGCTGGTGCCTCACTAGCATATAATGCACTATCCTGATCTTAGCTGTGAACCCACAAACTAGGATTTCAACCCAGTCATTGCTGAATGTACTGATTTACTTTGTGAAAGGCTGAACAAAAAAAGGAGCCCTTATTTGTAATGGTAGTAACACAGGAACTTTTCAGCACAAGATGCAGAACTCCTGAGTTAATGAATTGGAAAACCCATCTGCTGGTCCAAATGCCGTACTTGTCTTTTTGGGAACAAAGTTATTGAAAGAATAATACAGCATAAGCCATCCCTTCCTTCTCTGCCCAGTCTGTGTCAGTGAGGCATTCGCTCACAGGAGCCTGTGAAGAGATGGACCTGGAGCACCCAAGAATCACCAGCCTGGGTCCAGCCAAGCCCTGTCCTATCCCTGGCAGCTGCTGACAGTGGAGGCACCAGGGACATGGCACATGTGAAGCAACCCATCCCATGGGACAAGCTGCAACTTTCTTGTCTTTCTCTTCCTACTCTTCTGCTTAACCCACCTCAGATGCATTAGCCATGTACATTCATTCAGCCTGTCACAAGCGTAGCTCCTGGAAGTTCAGGAGCAGTGAAAATAATTACAATTTCATTAATTAAAGCACTCTGAACCCCTTAGGTGTAAGTACAGAGCCAAAGTACTTCTCTATTGCCTTTATAAATCACTGTCGTAAGCTCCTGATTATCTGCACAGCTCAGCTTGGACTTTGCCACCCTCTAGGAATGCACTGCATGTGCTTGGTCTGACAGATTTGGGACTTCTTCCTGTGACAAGAAACCATCCATACTGCATGTTGTGACAGTGCAGGGTCACTGGGATTGGGATTCAATAAAACTACATCTCTGGAGAGAAAACAGTATCACTACCTCGGGGGAATTAGCACAGCAGATAGAGGAAGAATACAGATTATCAGGGTGAAGTTACACTATCTAGTGAGAGCATCTAGAAGACTTGCAAGGAGAGCCCTTGCTTTCAAGTGGCAGAGACTGACTGCTGACAACAAACTCGAGGTGACTCAGAAACATGGCATCTGGATTTGTCTCAGAAATGAGACTGTGACATTTGAAAGTGCCAAATGAAAATGACAACTTTTAATGTGGATTTCCCTTTATCGGAATACATCATGCATTTCATGCTGGAAATGTTCTGGCCATTATCTGCTTCTGTGCTATTACATTTTGATGTGCCTCAGCTAATAGCTTTAATAAAATGTCTGGAATAGAGCCTGTTAAAGAGTTTTCTTAGATTTAGATGCTCAGATACCACGGGATTGACTTTAGCATCCTTTGAACATCCTTTTATGTAAGAAGATTTCTAAAATAAAACGTAAGAATATTAGGGAAGACCTTCGTGTACTACAATCTGATTTAAAGTCACAAAAGTAGTTTCTGTTCTTTGACTATTTATGACGAGAGGAATCAAGCTCCTTTATCAGTGAAGCATATCCATTCTTACAGCACTCACTTTCAGCTAAAATGCAATAGCTTTGTGACACACAGCTGCAGTTTATGGCATCTTCCTGGATTTAATGGGTAGAGGGAGTAATACGGAATATAGGACTGTGATTTTCTGAGTGAGACTGTAAGGGCTGTGCAATGAGCCTCCCTGCTGCTTGTTGGTTCTGAAAGCTGAGCTTTCAGTGAGGAGAGCCAAGTATTTGCCAGATACGAAATTACCGGGCTCATTTTTCTTCCACCTTCTGCTCCTGTGACATGCTTATTCCTTCCTTCATTTTGGAAAATGACCTTGTGATCCTTGCTTCCAAGCATCACACTATTTCCAGAGCAGCTGCACAGAGAGCAGTGAAAAATCTGCTCCCTGCTATTACGGGGTAAAAGCACTATGAGGGGAGAAAGCACAGGGTGTCCTTGCAGCAGGAGCCAGCTCCTGCTGAAACCTTGCAGCTTGCCACCTAGGAGAGAAGTGGACCTTATCTAGCCATGATTAATGCCTGCCCTGTGGGTGTGCCTGCTCTGTCTTCATTTTAATAACCAATTTTTAAAGCCCATGACAGGCTATAATTGTAAAATGGCTTTTCTGGCCCTGTCCCAGATCTGCGGCTCCAGAGGCCAACATCAGAACGTGCTACATAATTTGGATAGGATACCCTTTGGTTGCAGTTATGGTTAGTGCAATTGCAGCCACGTACAGTGGATTGCCTGGGAAAGGAAAATGGTTGGGTTTATAGCAGAAAGCATGCAAGGAGGAGGCACTGCTGTTCTGAGAGTGGTTAAAAGCAGAGGAGACAAGCATAGTTAGCTGGCCTGTTTCAGTGTGCCTGTGAATCCTTACGCATGCATAGCAGGGGGTGTTGAAAAATTTAACAGAATTACTGCTGGGGATGTATCACAGCCTACATACTCAGTAAGCACTTACCTCAGTTTAAGTTCAGACATAGATTAATTTAACCAAATAACTTGTTAGCTTTATTTGGAAAAGCATGTTTACATCTTTCTATGACTCTCAGATTTCTTTCAAACTTGTATTTCATAAACTGCTTTTGGTTGAGCCAGGCCAGCCAGGCTGAGCTCAGTGCTGCAAGCTTTCTGGGAGAGCTTCACAGTGAGACTCGTCATTTGCCTGCTTCTCACATAGGGCTTCCTCTTTCACTGTCATTAGTAAAATCTGGGCACCCAATGCCATATTCTGACATGAACTGGGGGAGACTGAGGCATTATATTGGCAGAAAGCAAATCTCAAGCAGAAGAGCCACCAGGACTTTTGAAAATCCTGGGGTTATTTGTATCTACAAGGATGTTTGTAATTATTTCCCATCAGTTCAGCTGCCAGGTTCTGCTGTTGGATTACATGTTGTGTTCCTTAGGTTCACAGTGAGGTCTGTGAACAGGTGAGAAAAACATCTCACCAGTGTCCTCATCCTTCTGTCCAGCCTTATAGTCAAAGAATCATAGAATCACCAAGGTTGAAAAAGGCCTCTAAGATTACCAAGTCCAACCATCAACTTAGTACCACCACCATGTTCACAACTAAACATGTCCTTAAGTGTTGCAGCCACACATTGTTTAAATACTTCCAGGCATGGTGACTCCACCACTTCCCTAGGAAGCCTTTTCCAATGTTTGACAACCCTTTTCATGAAGTAATTTTTCCTAATACCTAATCCAAACCTCCTCTGGCACAGCTTGAGGCCATTTCATCTCCTTCTGTCACTTCTTACCTGGGAGAAGAGACTGACATTTACCTCATTTGGACATGGCCTTCCTTTGGCAAGTACTGTGGGACCAAAGTCCTCCTCCACAGGGTGCCAAACAGCAGCTGCAGAAGTGAGCACTCACCAGTTAAATGAAAAATGGCAGATTTTTAGCAGATATGTGCCTCAGCCTTGCTGGCAGACTCTGGCACAGGTGCTGTGTTTGTTTGCCTGCTGAAAAAGCATCTAGCGCAAGCTGGTCCAGATCAGGATTTGCTGGATGCTAATTTCATACAAATATTAAGCAATAATGATACTTGCATGGCTGTGTGAGCCAGGAAAAGGAGACATGGGCTTAGATAATGGAGATTTAATATAGCATGTCGCTAGGAGAGCAAGGGAATTAGAAGTCAATAAACAGAGAACAAAAATACATGAATGAACTGTTCAGCAACGAAAATGTGTATGGGCTTGAGTTAAGCCATAGAGCACCGAGCCTGGGAGAAAAAGTAAGAGATCAAAGACTAAGGCTAAGTCTCCTTACTGCTCATGGCACCTGAAGAATGTGTAAGATGATGGATGCGTTAATTAGCTCACTGCATCTCAGGAGCTGAAATAGTTGGTAGGTGGGCTGAGCCATAAACTAAAATAATCCCAGCATGTGAGAGAGGATGAGCAGGCAGCTTCAAGATTATATGGGAGAAGAAAGAAAACAATGTCAACTGTCCAGCAAGAACACACAGAATAATATCTTCAAAATACATAGTAAAAGACTAATATATCTAATAATACTTGCTCTTTGATATGAATGTTATTTTATTGCTATGTTTGTTCAATATAAATATATTTAGCCTTTTCATTATCAATAACATACATAACAAGGATGAATATACCAAGTTTAGGATCCGTGGTCAATGCATTCTTAGAAGGGAGTTTTCACTAATTATAATCTGTGAAATAACAAATAAATTATTATTTTTGTAACTCCCCTTATCTATTTTTATTCATGTTCTCTGCCAGAATGGGTTTATTGGGTTTTATGTGAGGCTGATATTGAAACTTAGAGCATCCCCAGAGATCTTTCACAATTGAGGTTTGCATGTGTTAGGAAATGGCTTGCAATCACATTTTATGATGTATACATGAATCATCCTAAAAAGCAGACCAACAGACACAAATGATTTGGTGTTGGTGAGATTGATTAAACTTCTCATCAAGATAATACAAAAAGAATTTGACAAATAATCCACAGACATCACAAATAAGCAAGCTGCAAGAAATGACCGGATTACTCCACCTTCACACTGAAATCCTAGGAGGATCATACCAAATTAAAAACAGAAATTCATATTCAGGTGCTAATGCACTAGCTTTTCCAGTGGGCTGAAGATTGTTAGAACCCACAGACTTCAAAAGGAATGATGGGCGATCAATTTGGATCTTAAAATAGATGTAGGAAGGTTAAGCATGGTGTCTCTCACAGAGGGCACCAGCCATGGTGGAATTCCAGTCCAGGATAGTTGCAAAACTTTTCTGAAAGGCAGTTTTGCCTTTTGGAAGGCTTGTGGGCAGGTGAGAGGTGGGGTTGCCTTGTCCTCCTGAGGCTTCAGCTCTGTTTGTAGGCAAGGAGGAAGAGATTTTGGGAGCAGCACCAGGCAGCACTTTGCAGACAGATGCTTGAGAATAAGCAGCCTTCTTCCTGCTGCAAGACAGCAGGTGTAAGCTCCCTCAGCAAACAAACTGGGGCCTGATCCTGGACACTGTGCTTTCCAGACCCCCTGAGTAAGATACTTGTTGCACAAGGGACTTTTTCCACCCCAGTCAAGAGCATGACCCCACACTGATCCTAGAGCTGGAAAGCACAAAATCTGTGGCTTCACTTTCCTCTCTTTTTCAACAGTTTGCAGTTTACAGGATCTGCAGGATGTGGTATGAAGGCTGTCAAAAGCAAACCAGTCTGTTACCCCTCTGGGAAATCCCTGTTCTTGCAGGATAAAGGGGCTCAGCATGTAGCTGACACCAAATGGTGCCTATATACACACATACATACACACATGCACATATAAAACACCACAAGGAGACATTTCCAACAGCTTTCACTACTGGTTCATCACTCCTTCCAATGGAATCATTACAGTTCCACCACAGGATTCAGTAAGAACAGAGAATCCAGCAGCAGAACCTCAAAAATGCTACCCAAAATATCCTGACACCTCACTAAATCTCAGCAACAGAGTCATTCAGAGTCACAGAGCCCTGTGATATCCTTATCCATCATTCCCTTCCCCCCACACCCCCCAAGGTACCTAACACAAAATCTGGCTCATTTTACTGTAAATGTGCACTAGGGAATCTGCTAAATTTGGCTCTATCAATACTGCACCTACACAACCAGAATAAAGAGCTTCAGCGTTTGAACTCAGCCCTTTCTCAAAACTTAATGTGCTGTGATGAAACTGAGAGAAAGCGAGGTTACTCAATAAGCTTAAGCCCTTGAGAGACAGAAAAATGTACTGAACAGTAGTTCATATTGTTACTAATTTTAGTGAAGTGTCTGACTTCTTTACAGATTGTTTCCCAGGAAGAGTGACAAAAGCAGCAATGTGGTTTCAGCTATCTGTTCAGAAACCTGGCAGAGGCAATGCCTGTTTTGCTATCCTAGTTTTTTCTGGATCCCTAGCAGTGAGGGTGCTGTTCCTCTGGCAGACTCCTGCTACCCCAGGGAAGGCATCTGAGGCACCTCAGTAAGGCAGGTGGGCAAAGCACTCTGAGATGTGCAGGGCTCTGAGTGGCTGGGGACACCAGCTCAATTATCTCCTAGGGTTGTTGGCTACTTTCCCAGTGCTGGAGAGCTCATCAGCTTTGCCATGGCCATGCTGGGGCTGCCCAGGAGGTACAGCCTGATGAAATCTAACTATAAGACCAAAGGTTTAAGAACTGAAGAGCTGCATGGCTAGCTGGCCATGGGGCAGTCAGGTGGCTACTCTGCTGAAGAGATCCCACAGCAGGAATGACATTTCCTGTTCATGCAGAAAGACCAGTGGCAGAAAGCAGGTGAACCTGGCATTTAGCTGGAGACATTTTTCATATCATGGTAAACCATCTGCTCTTGTTCATTGTGTAGTGGTGAGCTGGAAGGAACAGCTCTGTGTGAGCAGGGGAGAGGCACGAGATGTGTTCTGAAGACTAACACAGCCATTGGGAATCACTCCAGCACACTGAGGACTATGGGGACATCAGCATGATTTGTACCAGGTCTAATGGAAAAATCAATTAATTCATTCTCAGAGAAGCATAAGATAACAAAGTTGCATTAACAAATCTTGTCTGGTCGGTGCTATTTGCATCTTTAATTGCCAGAAAGGGGGAGAGCATTAGAACACGGAGGCGGCTATAAACTGAGTCCCTGTGGAGAAGGGATTGGCCAGGTAAGCATGCACTTAAACCAGGACATGTCTTTCAGCTGTCTGCATTTTCTCAAGCATGGAGGGATTCTGTTCAAAGGCTTGGGTAAGCTGAGCATGTGCTAAGGAGCTTATCTGCAGGAGCAGGTTAGATCAGCCATGATAAGCCGAATTAGAATGGCTTGCAACTCATCTGCTGCTGCCAGTCCCATCATATCTTTGGCCTGTCTGTGTTTGTGGGGATGGATCTGCTTAGGCCTTACCCCTGGGAGAGAAGGGAGGCTTCTGAGGAGGGACAAATGTCTGCTAGAAGCCACACACAGATGTTTACGGCTGTTTGCAGGATGGGACACATGTCTTAGTCTTTTTGTGGCTTTGACCCTTGACAAGCTTTGCTCCTCAGGAAGGAGTACCATTCAGCATCACTGAAAATCAGCACTGGCATGCCTAAATCTTAGTAATTAGTCAAATTAGTTATTAAAGATACAGAAAATAAAACTAGCAAGGAATCAGCAGGGTTTGCTGATTACTCCCTGTCAATTTGGTTCATAAATGTTGCAGGGGAGCTGGGGGCCAATTTCAGGTGACTTACACTAGTCCAGATTCTCATCTTCACCCACCCCAGAACTATGCCAATGTGAGATATTTTTGGTTTGAAAAGAGTGTAAATGAACTGAGAGTTTGGCTTATGGGTGAGGATTGGATAACATGATGACAGAAGGGCTTTATAAACATTTATTATTCAAAATCTCTTCTGCAAACGTGAACACGCCTAGGCAATTATCTCGCTTTAGCCGCAGATGGGCAATTTTGATGCAATTATTATGCACCTTCAGTACTACAAAGCTTTCAGTGCCATTCCTTTTGAAAATGTCTGAATTAAACAGAATGACAAAACTAATGAACTATTGCATCTTTTTCCTGTCAGCTGCACAACATCTAGTAGATGCCATCAGCACGCTTCACGCGGAGGAACTGGGTAGTCATGGCTGTTAGCCCAAAGGCATGCAAACACCGAGCTTTTTGCTGAAGAGAAACCCATCTG
The DNA here is from genome assembly GCF_008360975.1 of Lichenostomus cassidix. NCBI lineage: Eukaryota > Metazoa > Chordata > Aves > Passeriformes > Meliphagidae > Lichenostomus > Lichenostomus cassidix. Next base: position 42,763,679 of record NC_139483.1, on the reverse strand, counting down.
TAGCCTTCAGTAGCTGAGTTACTTAAGGAAGGATAATTTGTTGCTGCAAACTCAGATCATGACATGAGATTGATACCAAGACTTTATTTGTCACCTCTGTCTCAAATATCTCTAAGGAGATGTTTCTATATGTTCCCATAACCTGTGGTTATTTACTGTTCCACTCTACACAAAGGCTTTTTGAGACTCCAGATACCAGCAGCATAATAGTGGAAAGTGTCTGAAGCCACATTGACAAAGAGTACAGTTTGTTTTTAGCACAATTGCTATGGAGGAAACACACTTGTCTCCAGTTTCTCGAAACCACTTGTCTCTGGTTTCTTGCAGCAAACACATCCGGGAAGCCAGCTGTTTTTTGTTTTGTTTTGTTTTAATCCTTAAAACAAAGCAAAACTCAAGAAATATAAAGCAGCAGACAAAGTTAGTTTGCAACTTGCCAGCCAAAAGTAAAGTCCATAATTAACTATATATGTAACTGGCATGATTTTCAAGAGGAATGTCCATGTGATGACTCCTGTTCACCTGAAAAAAAACCAATTCCCTGCTCACTTTTGAAAAGACCACAAGAATATCTCTTTAGTAGTCCGGCAAATTTTATTTGTCCATTAAGTCTTGTTAATAAACAAATCTGTTAACACATCGAATAACTGTTGGTGGTATGATTAAATCTTCCCTAGATGGTTCTGAGTAACTTATCTTCACTGCTATAACTTGGATGGCTGCTGAGCCAAACCAAGCGCTGGTATATCCCCTGCAAAGATCCAGCAGCCAGCCACACAAACCAGTACACAAGCAATACCACAGAAGCACACTGTCCACTGAAATCACACAGGATTTATTGATCCAGCCTAACTCATAGCAGAGCTACAAGTACTATCACTCATGCAAATGTTACGTTCCAGCAAAGCTCATGCACTCTGCTTCCACAACAGACCACATTTGGTCCACCCAGCTGATTCCCAAGCATTCACTAACCACTCTTTGAGGCTCTTCTAATTTTTCAGACTCCTGACAGTTCACCTGCACACTGAGAGAAACCACCTCTCTTCTTTCAAATACCTCTCTTATTCTGCTGGATGTCACTTAGCTCTTTCCGCACCTTCCTCAATCCATGGTTTAGCTGACCTTTACCATACTTCCATACAGTTATCTGTCTTACATGATCAAGAGTACAGCTCTACTAGAAAGTCCATGTGGAACTTGGTAAGGCAGAAAATTATGGCATAGGAACTATCTGGAACTACAGAAGAGCATGATTTTGTAAATTGTCTGAAAAATCTATGAAATCAACAGAGCGCTTTGTTAAATGCTGTAAGACTTTCAGAGGGCTGGCCCTAATTGTCAAAAATTTCATGAGCAAGGGCATGTATGTTAACAGAAAGTAGCTGATCATGTGTCTGTATGTCACTGTGTCCTTTTCTGGCACAATATTTTTCAACACTAAGTTTTTCTATTTCAGTTCTCCAGAATTAAAAGACACTTTTTAAGAAGTAATGTGGAGGAGTGGGGTGAATCTCAGTTTGGTCAAAGCCTGAGTTCCCCCTGCAAGATGAAATACATCTAAATACTTATTAACTTCCTATTTTTAATATTCACTGAGCCAGACCCTTTCTGCTTGAAATTAGGAAGAAATGAGTTGCTGTGAGGGTGGTGAGGCACTAAAACAGGTTGCCCAGGGAAGCTGTGGATGCCCCATCCCTGCAAGTGTTCAAGGCCAGGTTGGATGGGGCTTTGAGCAATCTGGTCTAGTGGGAGGTGTCCCTGCCCACGGTGGGGGAGTTGGAACTAGAAGATCTTTAAGATCCCTTCCATTCTATGACAAAATCATCATTCTGTCATGGGGCTCAGTAGAGGTATTCCAGATAGGGTCAAGTGTTGCCTGTACCCATCACATTTAATATAGAGAACTTAATGAAATACTAAAAATGCTAGGTGAATATTTGCTTGATTATTAAAAATAAGTTAAGCCCTCATTTTAGTGGCTTAATACCATTTCTTTTTCAATTTCAAGGTTAATAAATAATAAATCAGATGCTCAGGGTCTGAATCAATGTATCTTTGCCTGACGACAGAAAAGTATTTAAGGTGGCTCTGACAAAAAGAGACAAACAGAAGCGGAAAGGGTACCATTCATGGCAATACATTCTGGTACCTGTAATTTTGGGGTATCCTGGAGACAGAGCAATAAAAAATGCACTAAGGCACACTTAAATTTAATAACAGTTATGCCTCATTCAGTGTCTGCAGATCACTAATAATTAACAAAACTAAAAAGTAGATATGGTATGGCTCTGCACCGAGCAGGTTGGTCTAGGGCTGCCTCCCCAGGTCCCCAGCAGCTAGAATTATGCCATGATTCTATGACCTGATGTTCAGGATATTATGGTCTAACCCGATCACCACTTGTTAGATGGAAAAAATATCACACAGCATTACAGAGCTGTAGTTTCATTTTTCTTTCAGTCAGTATTAAGAAGTACTGAAAGCAGAGATTAAATTCTTGGTATTTTCTAGTATCCTATTGAATAGGAAAGCTTTTCATAGCGGAAAAATTATCTTTCTGTACTTGGAAATCTATATGTACTCCAGCTGAAGGTAAGAAGCCAGACTGGCGAAGAAAGTTGTAGTTCCAGTGCAGAAAAAGCAAGATACAATTTTCAGCTGGCCTGGCTGGCCTCTAAAATCGATATAGCGAAGAGAATTAAGTTAAAAAAGTGCGGTATTTTGGTGAAGCAAAACATTTTTCTAGATACAATGCAAAGGCAAATGCCAGATGACATAGAAGAAAAAGACACAGAGTCCTCCTCTAGCAAATGGACCTGGATTCATACCATTCCTACCAAGGTGCCTCATCTTAGCAATGTACTACATAAAGATTATTAATACTCTGTCACTGAGGAGGCAGTCACGACGATTTGAGATCCCTGAGGTGTAACAGTTTTGAATGCTGAAAGAGATGGGGGATGCCATCCTTCACATAAGGCTTCCAGAGGCCCTCTGCCCCTGTGGGAATCTGAATGTTTCACTGAGGCAGTGGAAGGCTTTTGAAGATATGAAAGGAACGCTGCAGCAGTCTCTAGCTGCTTGTGAAATGAGCAGCTTCAGCAGATGAGTAACCAGCTCCCTACCTCCAGGGACACAATTTATAAATTACAAACCACAAGCAACCAGCACCAGCTTTAGGTGGAGAATGGCTCAGCTGGAGGTATGAGGAACAGGGGACAGATAAGGTAGGCACAGTAGACAGTGTAGGCTTGCTTAGCCAAGAGACCCAAATGACACAGCAATGACCATAAGGCCATAAAGTAAATGAGGCTCTTTCCTTTAAACTGGCTGAGTTGTAGCCCTGACCCCAGGGACCAGCAAACCAACCAACAGGAAGGTTGTTTCTTTTCCACAGCCAGGCTGAAGAGAAGTGGTCTTTGCTACTTGCCACCCAAAGGAGGTGAACAAGGAAACAAATCCAGATATTGTTTGCCTTCCCCATTTTTGGATTGGATTCTCTGGCAAAAAGCTACTATTTGGAAAGGTGTTTTAACACTGGAAAACACAAAATGGTTGTACATGAGTGTGTGAACACATATATTAACCTGTATGTCCCTCCACTCATACCTTAACATTATTTCCCTCCAAAACCCCTTACGGATGCTCAAAGACAACATTATATAGCTGCTTGACAGGGTTTTTCAGTTTATGATGCCCTATTCATATACCTCTGTTGCTGCCAACCTTCACCTTTGGCTATTTGGTCATTTGGTCCCTTTTTACCACTTACAGCTTTGTCTGACATGCAAGGGTGGCCAGCTCCTGGAGACCTGGACTGAACAGGATCCTCAGCCAGGTACATGTGCATTTATATGAGGCTGCCTTTTCATACAAACACAAACAATCCTGGGAAATCTGGACACAGTCCATAACCACTAGGCAGCTGGACAAATAGGTTTTTTCCACTTCTGTAGTACTGCCAGCCTCCAACACTTCTCACTGGATCATCCATCTTTATTGAGAGCTGTTAATTATAGCCACAAAGTCTGTTGCCATACATGCACTTTCCTTTTTTAAAGCAGCTTTAAAGGTAGATGCCTTCAAGATATTTTGACACATATCTGGCCTGGAAATAAAAAAAGCAGAATTCCTTATCACTCCTTCCTGGGTTTTGTTGTTATTTTTGTTGCTGTTGTAAACACCACGGAAAATTATCTAGGACAGTCCCCAGTTAATGAGTTTGTGCACTGGGGGTCTAGGTACTTGGTGTGGTGACCAAGGTAAACAACATTCTGCAAAAAGACCACCTCTGAAACCTTCTACCATGTTAAGATGATTGGAAAAACAGCAAATTGATGCTTACCTCAGCTTTCTGCGTCTTTGTCTATGCAGTAAACATGATCACACACTCTTTTCCCAGTCCATTTTTTCCTTTGCCAGCCATAAAACACAGCTACTTTTCTGTTTGTGTGTTTAGGTAATACCTGGAGGCAGGAAAGGGAGGAGATGACCCGAGGTTCCTTCAGCCTGGTTTGCTTTTGTCCCATGGTCTCAGTGAGTGCAAAGAGGTCAGATCTTCTTGGGTAGAACCAGTATAGGTGAATTTGCTCTTGAAGTCTCTTGAGAAAAGCCCTAGCAGTGTGGGAGCTTGGCAGCTTGCTTCACTAACCAGAGGCAATGTTAATGAAATGCAGTTTAACTACTGACCAGAGATCATTCAGTGCTGCAAGACAGGACATTTTTTTCCACACAAAAGCCATTACATAAATACATAGTTTCATAGCACATGCCCTTTCTGCAGGTAACAAAAACAATCACTTCTCTTTCTAATCCTTGCCTCAAGCACTCTTACCTCATAGGAGGCACATAATGTAATTATTTTGAAGCATCTGTTCAAGCCACAGCAGAGGAGACAAAAGTAATGGAACAACAAGACAAAATTACAGGACATTACTTAATTCAACCATCCTTGGAATGATTTTGCAAACCAGGCTCAAGATTAAAGAACGTGGGTTTCTCCTGATCAGGCAGTACCCAATTTTTATTCTCAATTAGCATTTCAGGAAAGTCCAAAAGCCCAGAGAGGTGATTCTCAGTAGATGAAGGTTCCTCATATTAAGCGAAAGCTTTTCACAAGACATGAATGCTAAGCTCTTTGCAGAACACCATGGTCTGAAAAACAAACACAAACTCCAAGTATAATCTGTGAGGTTAAACTAGAAAGGACTGGTTTCCTAAAGAAGGACTCATGACCATTTTCTTACAAAAGCTAAGACACAAGTTCTCAGAGACAGGGTTAGCTACCTGAATAGAATGAATTAGTAAATTAGTCAAACAGATTTTTTTAAAGAAATCTCTTAAAGGTATTTCCAGGAGTCACAAAAGCCGGGGTAGATTTAGAAAGGGAGGTGAGCATATAAATGCCACCTTACATTCCTGAGCCCACCATACAGGCTTACCATCGTGAGAGCTACCTCCAGAGAAGTTAGGATTTGGGCATTAATTTTGGCTTTCTGCCAGCCACTCACATCAAGAGTCTGATGTAGGTACCAAGCTCCATACCAAGTATTTGAGGGAGAGAAAAACCATCACCTTCACCATGGTCCAGGAGCAGTTTTTAAAGCTTTTCAGTGGAAGACACCAAGAGGAGCAGTATCTCAATTCTATTTAGGTGCCTCACTCTGGGATGGTGGAGGGCTCCCACTAGCAGCCAGCTTGACCACAGCCTTTCTCTTTCTCCTCACCTTTCCCTGCTGTTTACCTTCCATGCTTCATGTTTGTGTTTCTGCTCTCCCCATGAATTTTGGAGGGAAATCAGGCATTCACCTCCAAGCCGGCAGTGCTGGAATATGCAGAGTGACACTGAGAAGCCAGCTGCGGCACATTTCCTCCCTACTCCAACACCTGGTACTGTCTTCAGAGAAGACTGATGTGAATAGAAAACTAGTTTAGAAAAGCTCTGGAGCTGTTATTTTCTCAAGAACAGGCAGCCTGTAGAGCCTATTTTTGACAGCTGGCTGAGAAAGTTTTGTTTCAGGAGGCATAAAGACCAAGAGACCATGACATTAATCTTTAATCACCTAAGGAAACAAGTCTCCCCAAAGAAGTGGCTGAAATGCTGACTTAGGCGCTCATCTGGCAATAGTGCAGCATAGCTGTATTATGTTGAAGCAGCAGTGAGAAGCCACCTCCAGAACCCCTGTGGGGTGACAACACAGCTATCCCACATCCCATGGGGATGAATTTTACTCTTCAAAAGGCAAGAAATAGCAGCTACTGCAGGTTTGATGAGGAAGAGGTAACAACTGTTGAGAAACGGAAGTTAACAACAGCATCACCCTGAGCTCTGTGGCTTGGGCTTCAACTGAGCTAAACCCAAATGAATGCTCTGTGACCAAGCTTGGTGCCGTATGGACAGCAGGTTGGACATTGGACAGATGCACACCGGCACTGCCACTACCACAAACATCACACTGTTCCAGCAGAAGGCTTCACTACTACTGCTACTTGCTCATTGTACAATTTGGCCTTGTCTTCAGCTAGACCCTCTGGCAGAAAAGTGCATATTCACTGAAAACAGAGAAGTGATATGGGGTCCATGAATAACACAATGCCACCAGCAGCTCAGGTATCTGTGGGAGAGATAAAGATGACTACAAATTTCATAAACCTCTTGTATGATATCCACATCTTCTTTTAATTAATTGCTTTGATACCAAGCACAAAGGTGAGTCCTGACAGAGGACTGTAGAGATCAAACTGATTTAATCTGGAGTTACACCTAACTGGTCTCCGTCTAACTCAGGTAAGAATCAAATGCTTTTCCTTTTAATTTCAATGGTTCATTTTGTTTATTTTTATTTTTCCCAAGAAGCTAATGTGAACTTGAAATGTAAAGTGATTTTATTTTGAGGAACACAAAGGAAATAGGTATTATTTTAAGGATAATGTTCTGAATTAGACAAATAGAGTTTATAAACTGAAGTTTTTTGAAAGAAAACATGCTTCATTGCATGACATTTGCTAAAAACAGGTGCATTTGTCTTGTCTTGATGCCTCCACAGCTTATTTATGACTCTCTTAATGCTGTCTGCTCTGGTGGTGAAGCTCCCATCTAAGTAGTAATATAAATCAGTAGGATGCCAAAAGTTAACCACACTGCAACATTTTAATGCTGCTGGGTAAGAGACACTCATGAACACAAACCACTGAAAAATCAATAGTAAAACAGCATCCAGTCCTGCCAAATGGCTCTGACCTTCTTTCCCCTTAGAGTTTCATCGTGGCCAGGGCTTTGGTAACCAGTGCTGTACGGAGGGTTCTCTGCCTGCTGCAGAAAAGGAGGGCACTACCCATGGTGCAGTGAGTTGCACTTTCATGAGTCAGGATTAAACTAATGGACTCAACTCCTTGAATCACTGGGAGGATGGCTAGCATCTCATCTCCTCCATGGTAGCAGAAATACCTGTGAAAAGCATTTAGAAAGTGGCCCACCTTCTCCTGGACCTCAAGTGAAACTATGGCACTGAAACTTTGTGGCCCCTGAAGAACCAAATCTTGATTCTGAGCCTATATGCATATAGATCAAAAGTGACTCTTGTGAAGTCAGTATGTCAGTAAATCATAGTGAGTGAGATCTACTACATTGGTCTTCCACCATTGTTGCACCAGTATTTTGGTTCACTTTCAAGACATAACAATACTTTGGTGTTACCTGCAACTTTTTTCTTTATTTTCAAAGAAAAATCTTCAAATTCCGAAAGATTAGCAGCAGATAATTTGGGGGCAATATAGAGACTAAACTTTGAATCAGTGAAAAAGAACATTCTAAAACATGTTCAAATGGGGTTGCAGATCAGGGCAGGTACTTGTGATGATTCCTTCATTCACCCAACACATCAGATGCATTCAGAAGGTTTCAGAAAATATTTAGTTCTAGCTTCTGGTGCTTTCTTTAGTCCTAAAGCTTCATGAAATAAAAATCAAGATCTAAATGACAAAAAAAAAAAAAATCATCATGCAAACCATTCTTGAAAGTCTTTCCCTCTCCTTCTAAAAAAAAAAAAATCATTAGATAAGATCATACCATCAAAACAAACAAGCTTTCTGAGGTATTTTTTCTAAAATGTGCACAAACCCCTCTGTTATTCCTCCCAATTGGAACACAGAGGGTGAATCTTTATAAAAGGCGTGTTTCATTCTGCCTAGAGATACACAAAGCTAAGCAATATCTTGCAGAGATTTTAATTTAATCTTTCATGTAGCCAGGGAGTTTTAAGCCCTAGTGCTTTTAATTTATGTTACCTCATAAATTAATAATGTAGGTATGATGGAGGATAGCTCATCAGATTAAATGTGTCATTTTATAGAGCAGTTTGGAAGCAAAAAGTATGAAGTACTCTTAAATGATGCATTAGGTGCACAAATCATTATATGTGTTATTTTTGGACTGGACAACGGCTGAAATGAATAATAATTTAGTTACAGTAATTTTATTTTAAGCTAGTGAGCACTTGTACAAGACGTAGGAGAGTGATGCTGACCCTGGCATGCTCTTCTGTGGCCTTCCAGAGCTCTCTATATCACTCCCACACACACAGTCTTGCACCATGGCATCCTTGGTAGCAACCATGGGAGAAGTTCTCCCTGAGCAATCTACACTTGTGAACCACCCTGGCATTTTTATGGAGATGCACAGAGAGTAAAGGGCAGTTGGAAGTGAATGCATGAGTTCTGGTTTGTCATGATGAGTGACTCTCTCCCCATGGTGTGCACTGACAGTCTACTTCAGCTTAGGCAGCAAGTTCCTTACCATGCAATATGACTGAATCATAAATCCTTAACAGCTCACATTGTGGCCTAATATTCCAAATCTTATAAAGAAACTGAGTAAACCTGCTCTGGCACTCAATGTGCCACTACAAAAGCTTGGTGGCAATTTACTACTCTTATACATGCTATAAAAAGGGAAAAAACCACCTTTGTAGCTAAAAACTGATTTATGTCTACGACACGCATGTTCTTCCATGAGACTACAAAACATAAAAATTCATGTATTTACAGCATAGCATACATACTGGCACAATACAACAGGAATTTACAAACTGTAATAAACCATATAATCTGTGTAGGAGGGACTACATATCTAGTCACTGTTGCTACATTTTATGATCCCCTTTTGTGTATTTTTCCTGGTGGTTGCTGCCCTTTACATGCTCTTTAGCTGTACAGGGAGGCACCCAAAGTACCCCTGGTGCCCTCAGGAAGCAGCAATGTGAAAGCACTGCCTGTGCTGGGTGGAGGGGAGGCTGAGCTGCACAGCCCTGCTGAGGTGGCTGTGCAGGTATCCTTGGGGAGTTTTGCTGCCAAAAAACATTAGGTGTCTGTGAATTTAAGCAATCACTGTACACAAGATCTGACAACCCTTTCCTTTTCTATCTCACTTCTAGGGTGACTTAGACATCATATTTCCACCTTCACCCACTACCACCTTTTAACTTATCTTGTTCCAAATTCCTGCCAGAGAGCTCAGATAATATGTAAAATATAGATGAAAGTGAAGGATAAAAGAAGTAGAAAGTGATTATGCTAGTTTCTTTTTGGTTCTAGGTCAGAATTGTCTTCTTTTAACTACCCAGAAGTCCATAAAATGTCTCCCTAACACATCCAACCATGCTTGGACTGCAAGCTTTACTGAAGATGGTGATGCCTCATATAGAGCTGCAACGTCCCTGTATATGTCTTTATCTATATATATGCACACATGTATAATATGGAAAAAGGAGGAATAATTAAGAGGAGAGGCTGGACCGCAATGCTTGGGTTTACTGACGTATATGCATGAGACATCTCAGCTGTAACCGAGCAAGCAGATGAACAGTCAATCTTTTCACACCAACTCTTCGTGCAGCACCACCAAAGGCCTCAGTGTAGAGAGTGGACATGCTGAGGCAGACACTACGTAAACACATGGTAAGGGGGAGTCCTCCCTCCTCCCTACAGGACTGTCTCATCCAAAAGAACAGAGAGTACAAGGAAATCAGAGGTCTGCAGTGACTTCCTGCAAACCACAGAACAAATCTGCACCAAAGCTAGGAACCACAGCCACATCTCCAAATGCACACATCTTCCCTGACACCCAGAAAAACCTCTCTAAGTTAACCCTATCCAGTCTGCTTCTCAGACACACAAACCCTCAGTCTATGAAGCCTGGGCAATCCTACTGCTAATGATGTCCCCTTGCATCCTTAACAGGGTGCAGGGCTTGCACCTGCTCTTCAATTCAGCCCTCATTTAATTAATGGAAGACATAAATCTACCAACTATCAATTCTTGCAGCAACAACAAGTACAATGCTCTGGGTTTTTAACCCCAGGGATCTGGCAAACCACAACCACTCACCCTGGAATTCAGCAGTATTTACAACATTATCTGAGAGCAGCTGGAAAAAAAAATACTTAAAACCAAAGAAACAAAAAAGTAATTGCTTTTAGGCTAGCATTTGTTGCTGTTTTTAGATTAAACTGTAGTTTTCTGTAACCTCCATACTCCCCTCATCACTGAAGCAACCACATTTCTTGTGAACAAATACAAGACTGAAGTACAGGAAACATGGCAGTTGTGAAAATACCTTTAAAACTTCTGGATCCTGCCCTAGACCCTGCAGTGAACAGTGATATCCTTTATCTGCAGTCCCCACATTATCTAAAAGATTAAGAAACTGTAATGATGGCTAGGCAGTAAAATTTCTTAACCCTAGTCATCTGAGGTAGAGAATTTCCCAAGTACTCTGGTTTCTTAGATTTTTCCTGTAGTAAGTTTCCACCTTGCTGCTGCACAGCTGTGAGCTGAGAAATGTGTACTTCTTACTGTGTACTTTTCTGAGCTACATCATTAAAAGTCTATGAGCCCCACTGTGTAACAGAAGGGGAAAACGTTGTTCACATCCTTCCACGTATCAGGGAAGCTCTCTGACATGGGACATCTTGATGGCTGAGTCATCCCATCTGTCCCAGACACCTCTCAGGCCAAAACGAGCAGAGCGGAGCTGAGGGAGTGCTCAGTGAGAGGCAGTCAGTCCTTCAAGCAGACAGAGCATCCTCAGCTTCTCAAGGAGGATGGGCATGCAGGGCTCTCCATGAGCAACTCAGGCTTTGTGGGTTTGGCTTGCTATAAAGACAAGGTGTGCTGAAAACAAAGTGCTGCTTTTGGTTATGACTGCGCTTCCTCCCGGAAATAAACACAACAGTTCAAGTTTAACTGGGATCAGAGCTTGGCCTTTGATGTCAAGGGCGTAGTGCCAGGAAAATACTGCAGTAGTTTTTACTCAGCTATTCGAGGCTCTGCTCTAGTCCCGAGATTGGAAAAGAAAAGCTTACTTAGCTTACTCAGAGACTGACACAGAAGTCAGCTGTGGGTAGGGGAAAGAGATATTAATAAAGAAAAACTATGTTTGCAGAAAACTCTTGATAAATAATTGCAGAAAAGGCAGACTTTCATTACATGACTTGTATGTGTTGGAAATAAATCTGAAGTTTTTACTGCTGGAGTGAAATCAAATTAGGAGTAATAACAGCACCTAGCACAAAACACAAAATTAACTCAGATCATCCTTTAACAAACCTGGTGAGGAAAGCAAACAAAAGTTTGATTTGACTGACTGATTTGAACAAAATGTCTGCTAAATATAGAGCAGCATGCAAGAACCACAGGATTAAAAATGAAAGCTCCCATACCTGTATCTTTGCTTTGGAGACTGCTTTTCAGCTGACTTAAAAACATGTCCAAGATAATACAAAGGAAAGAATAAAAAGTTCCAGTTTGTTGCAAACCACGTTAGAGTGAAGGGAGCATCGAATTTCTTAAAGGTCAGTTTTGCTAGCTGGGTTGAACCTGACCAAGAGGAGCAGACACCCAGGACCACGGCCACACCCCAGAAAATCTTCTTGAGTTGCGTCACGGAGCATTTCCAGCAGCAGCGGTTCACCCTTCCGCTGCCTTCCGCCCCAGCTTGCATCTGTGCTTCGGCTGGGGCTGGAGACTCCCGGGAGCGCTCATCCCCTGTGGAGGAGAAAACACGTGGCTTACTAAGGAAATCCATCCTGCATTTTAGTTTTCAAATCTTAGGCCCTTCTGCAGTCACGTGGAGCTTTACGAGCAAAGGAACTCACTGGATTTTGCCACAAAATGTCCTTTGTTTTTAGATCATTGCAAAGGCTCTGGTTGAACCGAGGCGTAATTAGAATGCAAATAACAATTATCACCTCTAGATTTAGAAGCTGCTGGGTAAAATGGAACTGAAAATTACATGTTGCTTTGATGTACATAGAAAGGCTTAACATACCACTTAAACTCGTGCTGTTAGGATGTGTAAATGAATGAAAAAATATGATATTGAGTTGAACAAAGCAGCAAAGGGGATTATAACAACACTTGAAATTGTTATTGTGTTGGAAGATGCAGAAATGGCCAGTTTATGGAATATGGTGCTTCTTAAAAGAGAAGGGAGTGCAACATATTTAATCTTGAAGTTAAGCAAAATCACTGCAACATAAGTAGCATGATTAATACTAAATTGGATCACCAGGCATTTCAGTGATCTCTGGAAAAACAGGTCTCCTGAGACTGTAGCCAGATGGCAAAAATTAGACCAACTCACAGGCTGCCTTGAAGTCCACCTCCAACCAGGAAACCCTAACTTTTTTAGGTCAAATCCTGGACAAAATGAGACTGGACTGGAGCTTTGCCCCATTATAAACTGAGCCTAGCATGCTGCTGGAAATTTCTCTCCTAAAAAACCTTGCCGCTTCAATCCTCAAACATGAATTGTTATAACCCTGCTATCCTACAGCTGTCAGTAGATACTGCATCCAGCTTGTGAAGAAATGAGCAAAGAGAGGTTAGATGGTTGAATTCTCACAGAGATCAAAACGTGCTGGCAAACCTCAGCAGCAGGCCATTGCCTTTAGGGCTTTCGACCTGCCTTTCTTAAATCTACCCCATTCAAGATCCCCTGAAGTTGTCAATCACCCACATACAACACTCAGCAGTGATTTCTCTTGGAGGCTCCACTGCAGTCTAGTTGGTCCATTCGCCTGAAGCAGGAAGTAACAGTACTTCATGTTGAAATCCAGGAATCTACAACTTCAAAAGTGTCCAGCATTTACTGCTTGCATTGAAAGATGAAAACATGTAACTAAAGCCAGGACAATGAGAGACTGTATTATTGCCAAACGTTTATATATATTCAGGGTAGACGAAGAGAGATCCACATTAAAAAAAAAAAAAAAAATCCTTCCTTATCCTGGTATGAATTAGTGTTTGGAATGGAAAATCTCTAATTTCAAGTTAACCTACATTTGTATTTACATGAGCTAATACATTACGGAAGAAAATGTTTCTTTCTATGGAAAGAACTATTTAATTATTTCTCTACCGGTAAGAAATGCATGATCTGAGCTAAAAGTACCATTAGTTTGCCTGTAAAGCTGTATTTTTTAACAGGAAAGTCTGTGGCTTCTGTTTGATGGCCTGATACCTTAAAAAAATGTACAGCAGCAAAGATACAAACATCTAGCCTTTTTGAGTGGCTATCAGAGAGAGAAGGATGTTGCTGATCTCTCCACTTATTGCAGTTTTCAATAGAAGATTGTGTGGGCAGCCTACCACATAACAAGAGATGCACCAGCAAGCCAAAGTTAATGTGACCTTGTATTAAACACATAATGGAAAGGTTACAAGCTACCTGCCAATTGTTAAAAGAAGCTAGAATTAAAAAAAAAATAGACTGCCTGCAAATGCTTATCTCATTCAAAATAATTCTAAAGCATTTTCTTAGTAATACATTGCTTCTTGCCTCGCTGCACAGACCAATATCAGGGTTCAGTTTACCAAACAATGGTACATCCATTTTTTTTAACCTCACCATGTAATGGGCAGTTACCAGCACTCTCTTTGCTGATCACCACCCAAGTCCTGCAATGGTCACCGAATCTTTCCTTTCTGCTTAAGATCTTAGTCTGGGCATTGTCACTGCAATACCAAACACTTCACATAGCCTAACAAGCTCCTTCTTTCCATGGACCACTGGGATTTCTGGGCACAGAAAAAAACAAATCCAGGCAACCAGGGTGCCGAACGAGAGTTTAAGTTCGTGCCTCTGCATCAATGCAACTGCACTCAAGAGTTTACATTTTTGAAGCTACTTGGAGAGGTAGGCAAAAATGTTCCTCATTCTAGAATACGGCCAGTGGGGTATCTGCCATTCCCATCTTTCAGCAGTTATTCCCCTGGGAAACAGGAAACCAGGATTTAATCCACTCCTGCTGAAGATATTTAACATTAGGGAACATACCTAAAGCCACTAGAGTATATGAGATTTTAAGATGAGTAGGTGTTCTAAATCACAACACTGAAGCTGTGTTATTTTTTTCTAAAATGAGAATCGATCATTACTGTCTGATGCAGCAGACACTCAACATCTGACAATACAGTGTTGACAGACAGCCCACGACAGACACTGTGGTGAAGATCTTCTCCCCATGAAGAGCTGAAGCCACCTGCCGAGGTCCTCCTTGTACTGTGCACGTACACAAGAGTCAGCAGTTCATCGGGACAGCTTGCAGGGATTTCACTGCCTTCTACTCTGTTCCATGGCAATTAATGCCTAAAGCTGAACTTTATTGATGTCTCTGCTACATAGGCAAAATTACTTGTCCAGGTATATTTAATTTTGTGTTCAACACACCAACAGAAGCATCTGCTTTCAGCAATAGACAATACTGCATGTATCATTTCCAAAGTGACCTTGCACCTGAAAGGTTAGCTTTCTAGGGATGCTCATTCTTTTGAATGCATTTACACACTGGAGGGACTAAAAACCTATCCCAAGCACAATGGATTTCATGATAGGGGTAAAAATCACTGTCTGATGATTAACAGTTACAACCTGAGACTTGTGATAACTGTCAGTATCAGCAGTATCTGTCAGTGAAACTGCATTGTGTCCTCATGAGTGCTTGTGCTGCTGGAGGCTTAAATGCCAAACAGGCACAGCCTTTTCCAGTGGATGCACCGCTGACCTGGAGGATACCTGGGACATTATCTGCCCCAAAAAACCAGACTGTCTGGAAGATGGTGGACACTACAGATGATATACACCCATGTGGTCTCTTCCTCTCATCTACCATGCTGGGCACTTGCCTGCCAGCTGGCAAACACAAAATCCAGAGCTGCGGTTTGCCTTGTCTTGTCCCTGTGTCTCTGCCTGGGACATTTTCCTCACCCAAACCACAGGTGCACAGATGGGGTGACGTTAAACCCACGGCTGAAAAGCTCCTCTCTCTCTAACACTGCACAAGGGTTAGCAGGCAACAGAATACACATTAATTTAAAGATGGCAAAATGTCTTTTCAGAATCGATGAGGCAGGACATTGAAGAATTTTGTTTCTGCAGACTTTTAATGGGTTTCTTCCATTGCTTCTTGCAGCAGACTGTTCTGTATGCTACTGTATCCCCCAAAAGAACAAATTAAGATACTGAGAGGAAAAATGCCTATCTTGCTTTCCCTAATTTTGGTTTTTCATTGTCCCTTTTGTTCATTCATTTTCTGCTTTCATAAATTCCAAATGGAACCATTCCTCCTCCCTCCCTTTCAGTCCAACCTCTCTTCCATGGTATTCAGAAACAAAGGAAATTATTACCAAAGCTACTGCCAATGCCATTACCCACAGAGATCTCCAGCCCCAGAAAACAGATGTCCTTTTGTTTCCTTTATTATGGCTAAGACCCCCTTCAGATGACTTCAAATACCTATAGTAGGGACATCTATACCTGAGCTATTTACTCCACAGTCCCAGCTAAAGGCCACAAAGCAAAAGAGGCACAGGAAGGCACTACACCTTTAAAACTTTAAAGGTAGCACCTTTAAATAGGCTGTGCAGGCCTCTTCTGAAGTCTGTACAAGAGTCTTAAGACTCCTGTGCACAGCTAGACACCTCTAGGCTTACTGTGGGACCATACTGTACCTCAATGTGTATGTTAAAAGTATGATACTGATGAGAACCAAGGGTGGCATTCATCTTCTTCGTCTGAGACATCTGCCGCGCAGACTTGTGTATCTGAGACAGTGATTTACACTTTCTGCATAGCTAGTAGACAGAAAAAAGACATTTCCATAGCACGATTTATCTCCTCCTAAAGTAGATGATTAAAACAAGCCAGATGAATCACTCTCTCTGAGTGCTTGTTTCTCTCCACCAGCTCTAAACAGTCTGGGGCGACAAGCTGGAAGTAGGTGTCTGTGGTGTGGGTGTCTGAAGCTGGGTGAGATGAGTCCCACCTCTCCACCACTGCTGTCAGGAACAGGGAGTAAAGCCACCACAGACAGTGCTGGTGGACTCAGAGCTGTGCAGCGCCACATGAACATATTTAGCTGTCATTAGTGACCTGCTTTAGCTGTTGTCAGCTAGTCAGCAACTGAGGGAAAGAAGTATTACACAAGTGCTGTGTGCCCCTGCCAACCCTTCAGAGCAAGAAAGTGACCCTTACAGACTAAAGTCCTGCCTATTAGGGACCAAAACATGTACCTAATGATAATGCACAACTCTTCCAGGACCCCCAGGCTAGGAATGTGCTTCAAAGTAAGCATATTCTTAAACAGTTCTTGAAATCAGGCTTCTGGAAAAAATTCTGGTAAAAAGAACAACCGTCACAGGTCTCTCTGACAATTACAAATGAGACATCCTGAACGTATTTCCATTTTGTCAGCCTGTCAAATGTTTTGTAACTGCTTGAGCATTGCGCAGAACAAGTTTGTAAAGCTGGCAAAATATATGCTTGTCATAAAGAGGGGAGAAAGAGCTGAGGCAAGTCCTTTAAGACAGTGCCTCACCATCAGTATGGTGAGCTTTCTAGAGTTAGAGCTCTAGAAACCTCTGACATGGCTAGGGAATCAAGCTGGATACTACCCAAGGAATATTCTCACAGCCATGAATGCTGTGTGACTTCTTCAATCAGTATCTACTACATGGAGAGATCAGTGGGAGATAATTTGCTCCAACATACCTGAGAACACACATAATGACTTCTGACAGTGGTTTTCTGGACATCCAATATTATTTGCCTCAGTAGCAGACTCACAAACTCCTCAAATTTTGGTTTTATCCTGTTGCTGTCTACCACAGCTTTTACCCTGTTCCTACCACACTAACCATGCATTATTTAGGTGTTCAAGATTTTTGAGCTAAGCTGTTAAAAACCAGCTGAGGCATCATCCTGTGAAGAGAAGATGAAATACCAAATTTATGACGTGATTTACATCTGTAATCACCACTGCAGTTGTCTAAACCTGAAATATTGATATTTGTTCAGATATGTTGCCCAGACATTTTCTCTGTAGTCAGTCAGGTTAAAGAGTGAGGTCTCAGGGACTCACTCGTCACATGGCAGACCACCCAGTACTCAGTGCAGCTTCCTTGTGCCATTATCAATGATGGTCTTTCCTTTCACAAGTCATCCTGGTGGCTGGTTTTGAGAAACTGTTAATATTTCATTTCGGAAGCCAGTAATCTCCATGTATCAACCTTCCCACACAGCTGTAATGAGAGCATGCACAGCCCAACTTCTGCATCAAGGGACATTCCCTCCTTTTCCAAATTAGCTTTAGCTTTGCCAAAGCTGCTTGCAGCAGCTGTCACCTCCTCCCAGTTCCACTACTGCTCATCAGATGCCAAATAATCTGTTCCTGGGCATGCCAAAGGACCATGACTCCTAACACCCATGTGCCTCTCTTACACCCAGACTCTGTCAGGATTCAAAGACACATTTGAGAGTTTCCATCTCTCATTTTAGGAGTAATCTCCAAGAAATATTTCCATTCTGTATTTGAAGTAGTCACTGGAACGAGGCTTAGGGTCTCAGTTCTTCTCCTCTGGGCAAATGACCTCCTCAGTTTATGCTTTCCTAATAAGTAAGGATGTTTTCTATGCTGAGCCAACCAGCTTTGCTGATATCTGGGTTCCCCTGGCCTTGGAGGGCCTGTGGGCTTTGGCAGGCAGGTTCCCTGCTCCTTCTAGCAGAGGGGTGGAAGGCTGCTCTATGCACTGAGCTACTGAAGAGGGGCACACACTCCACCTCCACTTTTTGAAGGAAAGGCTTCAGCCACTTACCTGCCAACTCAGCTCTGAAACTAAGTTGTAAGTGATATAGAGAGTAAACAACAGTTAGAATGGACATTGTAGATGACATACAGGACAGCATCATCTGCTGGGCAAACTAGATGATTCATCCTGCAGCCTCACCAGTATTCTCTGATGGTGGTCAACAGGCACATTGATAAAGGAGATAAAGGATGGCTTTCCAGGTTTTGAAGAGGCTCCCGATAAAATTCCACTCCAAAGGGCCTTACAGAAAACAGGCAGACAGGGAAGATGCTGGAATGGATAACAGGCTCAGTACAGGATAGGAAACCAATGAGGAGTATACACAGCAATGGGGGAAGGGGCCAAAGCTCTGCAGAGGTCTGCACTCTTCACCATTAACCATGGGTAACCTGACCAAGGGAGCAAGCCATGATGTGACAAAGTTTCCTGATGATGTGAAGTCAGGCAGGTCAGCCAGGGCAATGGCCAGCTGCAGGGGATGACAGACGGTGTGACTAGGTCACACACTGGCAGATGGAGAAGTGTGCTGATAAAGAGGTGCAGGTGGGAGTAAACAACCCACATGCTGCACGCTCTGGCCATTGCCATCAGCAATTATGAGCTCTTCACAGGCTGCTCCATGGAAAAGGGCAACTCAGTGTTCAAGAGCAGTGAGAAAAGCAAAATAATTGCCAAAAATTACTAGGAACCGAGCAGAAGAAATCTTTTCTACATCTGGGGAAACTGCAGCTGTCAGCACACTCACACTGTGACAGATCAGTTTCATGCTAGAAAATACATGTTCCTGTTCAATTCCACCAAGCTGCAGGCAGGACCCAATGGACTTTAGGTCAGGCCCCATATGACAGCTGCGTGTGATTTTTGAGGAAGCTGCTCTCGGGTTCCTCCAGGAAAGCTGTGAGTCCCCGTGGGTGGGACTGTAACACAGCGTTGCAATGACTTTGGGTTTGCTCACATTTCCCCAGTTTTCCAACCATGGTTGCAGCTGAAGATCTAAGAGATTAGTATACTCTTATTTTTAAATGAATATCCATTAATGTATCATAATGGAAAAATTTACAAAACCCCATAAACCTTTATTAAATCAGTTTTTAAATTAGAATATTTGGTCAACACAGCATTGCACATATGGATTTTTAGATGCTATTTGAGAAAATTTTAAAGTGCTTTCTTTAAATACGTTGCTCTTACGGTAACAGATAAAAATAATTTTACTTAATTGGATCAGGAAATAGCACGAGTAAATTAAGAATAAATTAATACAGAAAATAGTTTTAGAGTCCACAGCAGAATTATTTTAAAGAACAAAACCAGGGTATTAACCTATTAGGTCAGAAGGTCTGAATTTGCTTGAGGCTATAGAATAAGGGAAGTAGGTATAGGAAAATGGGGAAAATTGCATGAACACAAACTCAAACCAAGAAAAGAGCATTCCGAGTTCAGACCCTCTTCATGTATTGAAATTCATAGTAGAAACTAACTAATTATAAAAGTAAAGTGTTAACAATAATCTATGCAGGATATTTGAACTTGTCTGGTCTTCGAACCTTAGTTTCAGCAGGGTAGAAAACAGGACTTGTGGTTTATTGACAATCAAGGTGATTCTCATCTGTGGAAATCTGCCCCAGATTACTGATATCAGCAGATCATCTATATAGCTTGATTTGTATCAAATAGGCCTAAGTTTCTTACAGCAGGTACTCTCATATCCTAAAGTATGACTCAAAGCTATAGTGGATTTTATCACTAATGGTTATTATATATTAATTCCTGTTTTGTCCTGTGCTAAATATTATATCTAAACGTACTAAGAGCTGGAATTAAATAATCTCCACATATGTTTTGAAGATATGCCAAACTCTCCTCCCTTCCATACATATGCCTTTCTGCCTCTGTCAAATGTGCCAGCAATGCTTGCTGCAAAATATATATTCTAATTCCTGTTAGTGATATAAAGAGAACAGAAAAGTTATCAACTTCATACTGCAGCAATTTGGACTTTAATCCATTTAATTTATCTTCAGAGGCAACTGCCTTGAAATTCTATTAAAAGTGCTGCATTTAAATGGGTCTCATAATGATTTTCCACTTTGAATTTTGTGAGGTGAGGAGTTCCCCTAAATACTGTCCTTCTTATTAATCAGAGTTCATGACTGGAGTCCACATTGAAAATGGAAGATACTGGGTGATTTTTACAGTATCAGCACTGTGGGACTGGAAAGTAACCACCATAAAAGCATGCAAAGAGTAATCCTGATTTAAAATGATACATTCTTGATATTATTCTGCATTTCATTATTTAATAAAAATTGGACTGAATCTTACAGTGAGTTACCTGGTGAGGTCACTGGGATTTTCACCACTTACTTTGAGGAGTTATGGAAGCAGAACAAAAATCAGATATGACCAAAACTGTATTCTGGGCAAATTTTGATCAGTCTGTTCAAATTTCAGACTGAACAAAGGGTTGAGAGATGGTAAAAAACCAGGTTGGATTCTCTGCAGGAAACCACTGTATTAATTATCCAGGCATTTGAGTGCTACATGTCTTTCTTGAGTAATAGTTTTATCTCCAAGGGAATTCAATTACTTATATATTAATATAAAGAGCACATTTATAACAGTGCATATATATAGGGCGGTAAGTGAATTCATGCTAACTGTGGAGGCTCTGCTGACTGCACTTTATAAAAAGCAAGGCAATGCTCATTCTTTCTCATGGGGCTTTCAAAAATTCCAAGCTGCTGGGCTTTCAAGTAAGCACAGTTTCATAGAGAAGACTCTGCTGTAGCCCATTGGTTTCTTGCATACTGAATTATAACTCCACCTGATTTTTCTCCTAGAAGCTAAAGGCTAAACCTGCTATTGAACCTCAAACACAATACTTTTCTTAGGTCCTAAGTTCAGAACAAGATAGTTGGAGCATCTGTTCTCTGTCAACCAATAACCAGCTATTAGTGTGAACTTGACATGGACTTGAGCGTGCTCACAGCGGTTAGAGTAATGCACATGTATCAACAGAAGTCCCCACATGATTTACTCAATGATCTACTGGAAGAAAGAAGGGATCACTCCTCACCTCTGAGCAGCAAATTCATCAAAAGCTGAGTCTTCTTTAAAAAATACAGGTTTGGCTAGGCCCACGTGGGCACTGAAGTACTCAGTATAACTCTAAGCAAAAATACATTACATGCAAAAATTCTGGTTTCTATTTTCTCTTTGATACTTGTCTCATCCTCTTTGCAGGGAGAAGGGCTTTTGCAACCCACTATTCCTCACTTGTTTCAGTCAGCTACAGAAGACAGACTCATGCCTTTTTCAGTCACAAATAAAATATTACCCTTGCTGAGAGTTGCACTAGGGAATTTGAGGTGATTGTGGAAAAGGCTTTTCTAGCTCTTACTTCTTCACTTCTGTACTCTCCATGACTGGATTATAAAGCCTATGGGGCTCAGGCTTGTTCGTGGTCTTTTTAATTCAGGCTTGGGGTCAGAAATAGTGATGCTGAACAAAACGTATACCTAATACTTTCAGAAGAGTCAACATACAACTTTTCTATAACCAAAGGGCATTTGATCTCATGTCCAAATTCATGCCTTGAGTAGGACTCACAAAACCTCCAGCCTGGATACCTCTGCATTCTGTCCTGCATTCTGACCCATGTGTCTGGAGCCAGGTAGCTAACACGGGAGGTGGTACCTGATTTCTCCAGTACATGGTGGGCAGCTCTGCCTAGAAGCAAGCCAGCTCTGCACTGCTAAAAACACCTTGTTTCCTGTTGCCTTTGATCTCATGCCGCAGTGGCTGTCAGCAAAGCTCAGTGAAGACTACAAAGTAAATCTACTCTTTCATTGGCCAAATTCCCGCTTCCGCAGGATGCTATCCAGGTCTGCAGTGGCATCTCACGGTTTATAATTAACAAAGATTAACTGGGCTGTGGACTAAAGGTTGGCAAAGGTACTCCAGCCAAGCAGAGAGAGCTGCTTACTATATAAGTGAATGTGCAGTACTGAGTACAATGTACTAGGAAAGCAACAACATAAATAATCCTATATATGAGCCTTTTTGCTGGGAAATTGCTGGGGAACACATGTCGAGCTAACTTAGACTTGTACATTAAACTAGGTGACTTTTTGAAACTCCAGCTCTTACACTGAGCTGCTACAAATCCTACTGTTTACAACTGTCAGCCATTAGGAAAGAGGGACAAAATTTCTTCTACAAGATTTATAAAATGAAATCAGGAGACAGTGAGTAATGCATTCTGGTGGCTTCATATTTATTTTTTACTGTTTTTTGTTCCAACTTCTCATGGGAGAAATCTATAATTAAATAGGTGGATTAGTAATCTGCTTATTTTTTGAAAGCAAATGCCTAAATTGATTCAAGATGACTACAAAATGCACCTTACTTCATTTAGGGATAAGTGGGTGAAATGTAATGGTCTATGATCTATGGAATAACTGAGAAGATGATCCAATACTGTCATTCTTAAGGTCTGTCATTGTAAATGAAACTACTGTTTGTCCATTGTGTGTACATATTGTCTCATTTCAGCCACTAAAGCAAGGAAGCTTAGATAAATCTTTAATAACTTATCTTTGTGATGCATTAAAACTGCTGTGGCATTAGTTTAGTAATAGCAAAATAGTCTTATTTTATCTTTTTATCATTTGAGGAGGGGACACCGAGCAGAAGTAATGAGTCACCTCCAAACCTATACCTTATGAGTTTGCCCAGGCGAGATGGTAAATGAAACAACCAGCAGGACACAATCAGAGATGAGCTGGAGGGACTCCCCAGTGAGTAAGCTAGCACAGCTAAGAGCAGCTCATTTTGAGGCTGTTTAAAGCCTAAGAAAGCATGGTGCCATTTGGGAAGTGAGCCAGGTGTTATGCAACAAGAAACTCCTCACGCCGTTGGAACAAGATCTTGGCTATCTGCTCAAATATGCTGTTGTGCTAACTGAAAATACTGCAAGGAATACAAAAATTGGGCAAAAGCTGCCCTGGGCCAAAGCCAGAGTGTAATTACTGCCCATGTGCACTCAGTACCCACAGTAAGCATGGAAGAGGGTACTGCTTTTCCATCAAGTGACATTATCTTTACGCTGCAGTAACAGGGTGCATGCTGGTAGGTCCAATGGAGAAGCAGACACACAGCAAACCTAAACCCCCACTTATGAGAACTTGTCACCATCACCTTCCCCAGGTCCGGTCAGGGGAGGGAGAAAACTGCTACCACAGCTAAGGAGCAAGGGCCAGGTGGGTTAAAGTGCCCTGACTGTTCACACTGAACACTGCCTCCTGTGCAGAAAGGCAGCCTGCACAAAAGAGAATGCTTTGTAAGTTGATTTCTCCAGGCAGAAGCCAACACGCATTCCTTGCCAAGGCTGCTTCAGTGGGGAAGCACACCTAAACCAACAGCCCTGCCTGAGCCACCCAAACACCAGCCTCTCCTCACTGGCTGCTTCTGTTTTCTAGGAGGCACAAGCACTACATTGGTCTGTCATGTATGGCTCCACATGAAAAAGACCAGTGGCCGCAAATCTTGTTTCTACTGATGTGAAGTCACAGAATCACAGAATTACTAGGTTGGAAGAGACCTTCAAGATCATCGAGTCCAACCTCTGTCCTAACACCTCAACTAAATTAAACCATGGCACTGAGCGCCACATCCAATCTCTTTTTAAACACGTCCAGGGATGGTGACTCCACCACCTCCCCAGGCAGAGCATTCCAATGTTTTATCACTCTTTCTGTAAAAAAGTTTCTCCTAATATCTAACCTATATTTTCCTTGGCGCAACTTAAGACTGTGTCCTCTTGTTCTGTCAGTTGTTGCCCGGAAAAAGAGACCAACCCTAATGATCACTCATACAAACATTGCCTGACTACCAAAACCTTTGCATGCCACCAGCAGAACACTGCTAATAGTTACACAGTATTTGTTCCAGAAATGTTTCTGCAGCATTTGAGATTATTTCCCAAAAAGGAAGCTTTAGTCACTGATTTCAATAAAAGAAGGCTTCTCCGACCCCTACTGCATCCATTCATGGGCTTCCAGTAGCCAGAAAAATATGTGTGGGAAGTTTGGGGGTCCATTCCTGTCTGCTGTAGGTCTTGCCTGCTCTGTGAAAAGATGTGCTGCTTGTTTTTAGGCAAGTTGCTTCATGCTGCAGTTTCTCAGCTGCTCCATCTGCAAAATGAGGATAATAAGAACCTCATCTCTTAAAGAAGCGACTGTTACTCATGGAAGTTTTTGCTGTGCTTGGGATCTTTAGTTTGTGCTTGTTAAAGAAGTGGAAAAGAGTTATTATTAAAGTGATTACAGTGTTGATATGCTTGTGATGAATTCCCTGCAGGCATGCAAATACACTAAAGGCCGAATTTATTTCTCATTTGTACTTCCACAAATTCCCTGAAACTCCAGCAATGCAGGCAAGGTTACTCCAGCTGAACATGGAGCAGAATCTGGTTCCATGGCAATTCAGTTTAGATGTTTATGTGTGACAATTGATAGCAGAGAGGTGTCATTTACCTTTTAAGAAACTTTGAATATCACCAGTCACTCATTCCTGACAGAACAGTGCAGAGGAAATGTGCTATGGGGAGGCTGCAATGCCATTTCCTTGGTGCTGAAAATCTGGGAATAAGTAGGTCTAAGTAGGGGCTAATTAAGTGGAGGACATGTTTTCCATGGTGAGGTGATTGTCCTGCAGCTCTTTGTCATAGCTGATGTTACCTATCTCTGGAAGATCCTGAGATGCAGAGCAAGAATGGAAATATTTACCTTCCCAAGGAAGAGAAGTCAGTCCTCAAAGTACACTGTGCTTTCATGTACAAATAGGGAAAAACCAGTCAATTGGCTGGTCTGAGAGGAATGGCCACTGCAGTGTGGACAGAAATTGGTGAGAAAAACAACAGAAAGTTGAATGACCACAAATCAAGCACCAAGCCTACATTTCTCAAAATATGAAGGGTGTTCAATGGCACCAGGCACAGAACACATGGTATGGTTACTGCCTGCCTGAGCAATGCATGTAGACACACTTGTCTTGAAAATGCTGGTACAGCAGGCTCCAAGCATACTGATGATTCAATCTCTGAAATAATTCGAAATGGCAGTCACGCTTCTGAACGCACAAAGTCCTTATCTTCCTTTTAAAGCAAAGAAGCCACTGCACCAGCAGGAAAATAGAAGAAATGCTGGAGGGCTTTACAGCAACGCATATCAATGAAAGGATCCTCTTGGCTAACCATCCTAGAACTGAACATATTCCTAGTGGTTCTGCCAAAGATCCTTGAAATGCTTTGATGGTGGTTGATAGGGGAGAAAATAATCATAACTACGAAGCAAATGAAAGTTTTTGCTGTCTTTCTCTTGTAACATTATCTATGCCTTTGCAATGGACTTGGAGTACCAGAGGAAGACAAATCTTTGCCAGAGGTACAACAGCCAGGCCAAGGGAAGGCAGCAGTCCACAATAAGCCAGCTGTCTCACTTTCTTTTTCCCTACAACTACATCTTGGCTTTTTTTTTTTTTTAATACGGCTTTAAACATCAGCTGGCAAAATTAGACAGTGTTAGTCTGAAAGGAAATGTTGTCAATTGATTTGGAAAAAGAAACAGAGCCAGTCTCAAACAGAGCCAGTCTGTTTCATTAAAGAGAAGGAAAGAAACTCCAGGCCCTATCATACACTATCAAGGCAATTTAGACTACTGCCACTGATGAAAAAGGAATCTGAAGTAAAGAAGAAAAAGTCCAACTAGGTCAACAAAGTCCCTGGTGGGCAGCAATAGGGTATATGAGAGCTGATATGCAGAGCAGACATGGAAATGCTTGAAAGGATTCAATTTTATGGCATGGTGGAAGATTGCTCAGCTTCTGTTTCTAAATAAGGTAGGTAATAAACTGTATTTGAACTGGTAGAAGAGGAATGAGATGACCCACATTTCAAAGCTGGAACCTGGTAGGTTATTATTATTTATGATTCATAAAGCTTGTGCAGTGCACCAAAAGAAAGGGAGATGAGCTCCTTGCCCAGAGGAGCCTCCAATGCGAACCTCGAAAGAAACACTCTACTGTGCACAGGGCCAACTCCAGTGGCTTTTTAAAATGATAATTATAGTGTAATGCAGATTAGGCCTTCTCTTTCCATCAGAAAACTGGGATCCCTTTTCCTATCTCTGCAGGAGGTGGTTTTTATGTTAAGGGAACGCAACAGCTGAATTTTCTGTGAACTGAAGTAAGAACCTTCAGGTACCCCTTACTTTCCACTAGTACTTGCTGATCTAAGTTCCTTTTGTCTTCTTGCACATTTCTGCATTTTCTCACTTTCTCCTCCACAGAGTTTTTGCTACCATTTTTTGTTTTCCTTTTTTCTGTTTCCCAGTTTTTCAACATTAGTTTTTTCTTTTTCACGAGCTTTCTATGGACTCTCACATTCACATTTTACCTCTTACTGTTCAATAATTCCCCTTCCCTTTAGCTGTTCTTCCTCTTTGCCTCACCTTGCTCATCCCTTTTCTGCCTCTCCTCCCTCCATTCCCCCGGCCAACCTTTTTCTTTCACCAACTCCATTCTCTCAACCAACAACCATATACCCCAGTAGTATGCTCCAAACCAGCAGCTTTCCCTTTGTTCTTCCTTCAGGAGCTGAACTCCATCCCTCAGACGGGGTCCTCTTCCTGACCTGCACCCTGCCTTTGCATCAGCTCTCCATCTCTAAGACATGGCTTACAGGTTTCCACCCAAGATAACAACTCCTCACTCCAGACTTCAGATTTCTCCGTGGAACCCTCCTGAACACATCAGTGTCCTTTTCAAGGTCCCCTGCCACGATCCCTGAAAGTCTTCAAAGGTCCCCGTGGTCCCCCACTGCTCTTTGGTTCCTAATGTCCCTTCTGGCCATAAGACTCCAATGCCACAGCTACCATGCAGCTGGATCGGCAAATAGAGGTGAAGACAGATGATTGGAACACGGGGCTGTGTTCCTCACATCGGGAGAGCAAATCTGTCGAGCATCTTCCCTGCTGCCAAGGGTCCTGCATGGCAGGCACTCGCCCACGGGCTTGGGGGCTGCTCCCGGCCCCGAGGGGAGCTCCGGAGAGGTGCTCTGCCAGTGGACACCACGGGCGAGCAAAGCCCCGGAGCCGAGCAGGGCGGTGGACATGGGTAAGCGCCGGCGATGCCCGGCAGCGGGGGAGCTGCGCGCTCCGTGGGTCCCCAATGCTCGCCCACCGCTGAGCGCAGTCCCCACCGCCGGGCATCGCCCCAGCACCGCACTCGGTCGCCCCGGAACATCCCCCGTCGCGGTACCCGGTCTCCGCGGAGCATCCCCCGTCGCGGTACCCGGTCTCCGCGGAGCATCCCCCGTCGCGGTACCCGGTCTCCGCGGAGCATCCCCCGTCGCGGTACCCTGTCTCCCCGGCATACCCCCGTCCCGCTCCCGGCGACGTCGTTTACCTTCCACTTTGGTGAGGGTGAGCACGGGGCTGTTGCAGGCGCTGAGCGGGGCCACCCTGGCCGAATGCTTCTTCATGGCGAGCCCGTCGCCGGCGGCAGCTCCCCGCCGCCCCGCGCCTACATCCTGGCGCCGCCGGAGCCCTCCTCGGCGGCGCTCCCCGGCTCGGCTCCCGGCCCGCCGCCCTCTGCCGCAGCACCGGGCGGCGGGGGCTGGGGCTCGCCCGCCCGCCCGCTGCCGCTCGGGGCTGCTGCAAACCCGACGTCACCGGCACGGCCCCCCCCGCCCGCCCCCAGGGCTCCCGGGGCCGCCCCCCGGGTCGAGGCGGGGAGGCGCCCGGACGCCGCGGCGAGAGGCGCTGCGGAGCCCCCGGACGGCGCCGGCACCGCGGTCCCGCTCCGGCGGAGCTCGCAGGGAGCCGGGACCGTAATGCGGCTGCGGACACCGCTCTCGCTCCCGGAGCCAGCCGGGCTCCCGGCCCCGGCCGTGACTGCTGCCGCCCGGCTGCTGCACCGCACGGAAAGGGCTCCTGGCTCGGCACGCTCGGCTTAGTGCCTTTCGCACTGTCGGAGGGGAAAGGAGAATTTACACTCTCCGAACCGATTCATTATTTACTCAGTATTATCCCTCCTTTGTTTTCCTTCAAGTCCGGCCACTATTCTGGGTCGATATTCATCCATGCCTTTAGTAATTTCTACCATCCTCTGCACAGCCTTCCTGCTCCTGCTGTATCCTTTTGGAGGGAGACCAAAACTCGACCCAGCAGCCAAGATGAGGATACTCCACGGATTTACCAATAACACTCCAATAACTGCAGTCACATACTCTACAGCCTTCTTAACACAGTTTAACATCTTCTTTTTGAGGCATGAAACAAAGTATGTCCATACTTACACACGTTAAATAAAATGTGGCATGTCACAACTGGATGCTGCTTGTATGTAGCAACTTTCTATGGTGTTTTTGTTTTTTCAGCAATAATTTTAAGATCCCCAGTCATGACATACCAACAATGCGTGGTAGAGCTGCCATTCTGTCAGAGCACAAAAATCTAGCTGGTGTTAATTAATAAGACTTAATGCAAGTGGATTCAGGAGAGAACACATCATAATGAATATGAAACATTTAAACATGATTTATATCACTGTAAGCAAAGTACCAGAATTCACAAGATGCTGAGGACAGTCACCTCAGCACCTGTTGCTCCTCGTGATTTTTTCTGCAGATATGAAAATACTCTGCACGGTTATCAGGTTCCATAACGAGATGCGTCAGCAGACAAAGACGTAAATACTCAACATTTCTTAAGATCTGGTCAAATTAAAATGAGTGTACTTTGCAAACAAGACTGGGCAGCCATCAGTACTCCACAAACATTCCAAAGTATTTGTTAATTATATAAATAGTAGCTATTGAAAAGCAGTCCTGACAGACTTTTCAGGAAACTGTGGGAAAATAACACCTTACTTCTGCTGGCTAGAAAGTTCTTTATGTTTAAGAGGCGAGATTTCTCAAGGGGTCAGATCCAGACTATTAGTTTGCAGTCTGATGAAGCTCCAGGGATGTTTTGCACTTCCTATGCCTCTTCTGTGCAGCCTTTGGGATGAGCTTTATACAAAAAATCATTAGGCTACTTTAAAAGTGATTTGTCTAGAAAGAATATTCACGTACTCAGTGGTAAGATCACAAAATATCAGCGTGATCAAATGAAATAAAAACAATCCTACTTTTCATTATTTTTAAGTCTTAGTAGAATTGTCTGACCAGTTCAGCTTCCTGGGATGTTACAGATTGTAGACATGCTGAGAACCATGAGTCCATCTTGTCTCATTGCAGAATTTAGTCTCAGAGTCCAGTTAGTTTTGGGTTTTTGAAAGAAATTACATAAAGAGAGGCAGATTTCACCTCAGATGGTTCTGTCCATGAAGTACTTTGCAATGTTTCAGTGCCTGTTATCTGAGGATTTCAAAGCACATTATAAAATATTAACTCATTTTACATTGCCTCTGGGAAGAAATTTCAGGCTCACTGGTAGTTAAAATACAGCCACAGAATTAAAGAGACTCCCTTAGATTCAGATGACCTGTAACACCAGAACCCAGGGAACTCTTTTTGGCTTCTGCTCTGAGCAGATCTTCCAGGATCATCTCAGCTTCTGCTGTATAAGCAGGAAAACACTAAATCAGCATTTTACATCCAAATTTAATCTATTTTTCCTAGAGGTAAATGGCTGTGCAAGGTTAATCAGACTTCTCTTCTGGTTATACTTGTAATCAATGGCATGGTCATAAGAATTAAAAGGGTATTTCAATTGTTGCTCAGCACTTATATTCTTTCTTACTAAAAGGCTTATGCTGTCTTACTTTTTAAAGGATTTATACAGTAAGTACATTATTTTTCTTGGAGGGTGGTGCTGCTCACCAAGAAAATTACATTGAAAACAAACGGGTTTTTGGATAACGTTACTTTAACCCTGCATATGTGTAATATTGCAGGGTTTATAGAGTTGTTAACATGTTTCAGGCTCTCAGTGTTTCATTAAGCCTAGAACTCAAAACATCAAAGATGTGTAGGGCAGTAACTCTCTCCTGTGGCTGGCTGGCCCCTTCTGCAGCTGATGCTGCAGCAGAGATAAGAGGCATCTTTTCTTCCTTCCTCCTCTGATGATGCCTTGCACAACCACAGCACTCAAGCTTCTGCTCCTCAGTGTTCAGTTTAGTCACCTCAGAGAAGCTTTCAAAGCTATTGAGGCCATTCAGAATCCAACTAAGAGTTGTTTCAAATTGGGGAGAGGACATCTAACCACTTGTGGGCTCTTGGAAACCTTTTGCCAGTGTGTGTGTGAAGCACAGCTGACTTGGGTATGGCTCTGCTCAACTCCAATGCCAGTGCATTTTAACAGTCTCTGATTTCTCTTGCTGCCCTTACAGGCACACACACTTACACCAGAGGTCCACACTAGGCCCCTGTCTTACACTGTGCGTAAAAATACAAGCCACATATCACAATAACAAACAAGTTGTGTTTATTTAATGAAGTCTAGGGTGCCTGAGAACTGTGCTCCAGGGGCTCTTCTGTGAAAGCTGCATTTGGCAGCAGGCTCGTTACTTTCTGTAAGTTGTGTTCTGCTGCAGCATCCCCACCTCCCTAACCTTTAACACATTTGGTGCTGGATTACATTTAATTTCATTTACAGTAAGCATCTTACAGTATAAGCAGTGCAAAATTGACTCACACAGGGTAAAATTTCCAGTCAAATTTATGCCTTTTTACCTTTACAACACCATTCCTGTACTCAAAAGGCAATGGAGGGGAAACTGGTGGATGGCTGAGCTGTGGACAGCTTACAAATGTGGAGAGAAACTCTCAAACCCTGGAAACTGGAGAGGGCAGATTTTCATTTCCAGTCAAGAACAAGGATGATTCATTTGAAAAAGGAAAGGTCAGATTAAAAATTTAGGATGAGGCAGTCAGAGTTTGCCCAGTTTGAAGAATTTGTAGTATTTGTAATTTGATGGAACTGGTTTTGTTACAGTTTCTTACCCTTCTTCATTGTAGATTAAAAAATTATAGTCATTGGGTTGGTTTTGTATGTATAAATCAATATAGAAGTATGCTAACACTCAGCATCATATTGCTTTTAAACCTATGTATCATAACCACTTTCCTGAAAGATTCTTTATTCACACAGGAAGGTAGATTCAAGACAAATTTAAATTCTCATAGTTATGTCTGCTACAACCTTTGATTTTATCCTATTAGTTAGCTTGTTTAACTGACATGAAACACACCCTGTTGGTAACAGGCACAGTTGGTATTTCCCCAGTTCAGACATTTTCATATTTAGTGTACTCATTAATAGGACATTTATTAATTTATGTGCTTGCCTTACCACTGAGGGCAATAATTGTTGTGCTTAGCAACCTTAAAGGAAATGGAGTGTGGACTTTTACTCATGTAGCCAATTTCCTAATACGGTCCATCTCATACCAGAATGAATTCATCTGCTGGGAGTCAAACACATACATGAAACCAACACTGGCCACAACCTGCCAGGACAGATCATCCTTTCCTCTAGTGTATTTGAAGTAATTTGGTGAATATTCTTCACAAATAATTATTAGTCTCTCTGTGAGGAGCCTGTTCTACTTGAATGCTGTGTTACCTTTGGTTAGCTACAATAGCTAATAACTTTCTAATCTGTTTCTATTTCCCAACTCAAAAACCACAGATATCAAAAGCACATTTCCAACACAAATATTAGCTATTTTGGAAGTGATGGTTTGCTGTCCTGCAATCATTCTGAAATCTGCACTGAGATGCTTTGTCTGGTGACTGTCCACCACCATTTTGTTTGAAGCCTCCTACATTCACAGTCTCCACTCAGAACAAATTCACATTTTTGTCAAAGTTACCTATAGTCTTTTTCTGCAGTATTAACCTAACTCTAAAGACAGCATCTTTCCAATTTTCCCTCTTCCAAAATAGTTTGGTTACTTGTAGTATCGTATCTTGAATTCACAGAACAAGGCTGTGAAGGGAAGGAGAAAGGAAGAGGAGGGATTCAAACCTCTCTGGCCAAAGGTGTTCACCAGACTGCACCGCACAGACACTGCTGTAGAGTCACTGCTGTACCTGAATGCCTTCTCTTCAAATCTGATCAGAATAGAGTGCTACAGATAACAGTGAAATGTGAGGTGTCCATAAGGGCTGCAGATTGTCTATGTGACCATATATCCAGCAGTTCCTGGACACAGATGCAGAGTCCTGGTGAGAATATCTTCCTCGCATTTTTTTTAACCTTCTGTTTATAACTGCTGTAAGCATTACTGTAGGAGACGGCACTGATGGATTTTATTTCCAAATCTCATAAAATATTAACTATTTCCAATATTTTATGAGAAGCTCTCCTGGTTTTGTGCATGAAGTACAGCTGCATTTCAAATAATACTGGTGAATTCCACAAAATATAAGAAAAAAGCTAGATTTAATATGAGTTTTAATGCCCTCCTGGGTTTATCTGGCAATCACTTTTCCTTGCATATTTGTAGATGGGACACTATCTGACTACAAGACCTAAATCACCTCAAATCATAAAAAAATTACATTGTTATGCCATCCATATCAACAATGCAGCAAAAATTACTTCTTAACCCTGTAATTATTGAGATACATACAGTATTAAAAATAACTGGGCATCACCTCTACATACTTCACCACCAGTCCACTCCTGGCCAGCTGTCTTTGAAAAGCACTGAATGTGAAATACATTTCAATGTAGTTGTGCACATTTTCTGCCATCAGAAACAGTGTGTAAATTGAATTAAACCTCCACTCCTGAAAAACCCCAGCTTAGGAGGACTTGACTCTTCTAATAAAGATGCAAAGGCCAGCAGACCATGTTTGACAGTAGCTCACACTTTGAGCGCTGTAAGAAAAGTAGGTGAAAAAATCTGAAGTTGGACCATATGAAAACAGAATTAAAATACCTAAAACCTAAAAACAGGATTTGAAAAAATCTATTGTTCAGACTCTGACACAGAAAGAAAAGAAATTAATTCAATCTATGAGGCGACCTTTTGTTCTCAAAGAAAAGGTTCTTTCATACTTGTATGACTAAATAAGCAAATACTCCTGGCCTCAAACATCCAAGAAGAGACCATAAGAACTGAAGACAGAATCATATTTTTGTTCTTCTTCTCATCTGAGTATTTACAGAACTCTGCATTGCCCTCCCAGTTTGTATCAGGCAGGAGAGGAACAAGAGATGAAATTAAAAAAGGGCATCAAAAGATCTTTCAGAAAATAACAGTAAAGACACTTTCGAGGAGATATATTCAATTTTTCAAACCACCCTTTTTACAGACAGTGCTCTGGGATGGAAATCACAAAATCTGTCCAATTTATGTTTTACAGCCAGCTGCTTGAACCAAAGATTAGGCAAGATTTAAGCACTCCCAAAGGCCTGTGAAATGGAGAGGGTTTCAACCTACATAAATAACTTGCCAGATATTTGCCAGGAAGAAAATTGTTACCTATCTAAAAAACAAAGACGTGTAAGAGCCAGCAGATCCAGACCGATTCCTGTGTTGTCCTTTTACCAGGAAGACTGATTTTAAACACTTTAAATACTTACATTCTTTCCTGTTCACCTGTGTATATTCTGCACTTTGTCTTTCTTCCTAGTTTTTATTGTCAGTATTTCTTTGGTTCTTTCTTTTCCTTTGCATTGTCTTTTCTCTTTCATGCCTTTCCTTTGTCCAATGCCTCCCAGTGCCGATATTGAAAAGCTTGCAATATGAACTGAAAGCCACATCCACTTACAAAGTTGCACAGACAAACAGAAATAAAACATTCAGCTGTGCCTTCTTTTTTAACTGTTCATATCCATCACAACCCTTAATAGTTAGTACAGGAATTTCTGGAAGTGTCTTAGACCTCACAATTTACAGATTCAAAGTAAATTTGCTGTAGCTGTCCAGAAGCTGACCACCTCTCAAGCTCTCCAACACTTTGCTCTGGGATTTAATTTTCTGTCTGTGTACAATAACGGTGCTATGTCCAGAAGAATTCAAGATGAGGATTAAAAACAATGTCCTAGGCACAGCCTCTCCCCAGATTTTCCAAGTCTGTCCTGCGTTGTCAGTGGAGCTCCAAGTGAGGTTCAGCAGAGTGGGCTTCTGGGTTAACTCCTGGGAAGCAGCAAGTCAGATGTCTGAAAGCAAACAGGTTAATTTTCCTGGGAACTCTCATTGAAATGCTTAAAGCAAGTAGCTGTGCTGATTGCCCTCAGAGAGACCAATCAGTTCAGTACACTGAGTTCCCCCTTCAACCACACATTTTATATAAAAGAAATTATATAGGATGAGCTTTTTAGCACTACTTGTTTTGTAATTTTATCCTCTCTACACTGCTATCCTAATCACTCCAGTCTCCCACTCTCATAGAGGCTAATTGCTTTCCTTGAGCCCACTGGCCATTTATCTCTTCTTTTTTTTTTTGGGGGGGGGGCAGGGGGAGCTTCTCCTCTTGCTTCTTTCAGCTGCCATTAAGGCATATATTAATACAGTTGGGCCCCAGTTAAATTATTTTATTATGAGACAGCAATATAAGCCTGTTTCCTAGAAGAATATCTATCTGCCTTCTGACACTGGGAAAAGGAAGAGGGAGAGAATGCTGGGGTGGAAATGCCTGTTATAAAATCTGAAAGTGTCTACTAGTGTGTGCAATGAGCAGTGGCAGTGCAATCCTCCCACTCCATTTCAGGCTCTGCCATCATCGTGACACTGGGCCTGAGTTAAGCTGCTACTCAGAAGTACCCTGGGACAAAGCTCAGCTACTTCCTTAATGTGCTTTTGAGATCCTATGCTGAAAAGCCCTGAGAACATCCAAGCATTGTTGTTATTCAACACTCAGAATATATTTAACAGGCTTAATATTTATAATCTATTACCGTTTCTTAATGAAGAAGATGCCTTTTATTATTAGTGCAGAGGGTGAATATATTAATAACTGCTGTCTATCACTAGTGCAAGAATAATTAAAATATTTGGGTCACATGTTAAATACGAGTTTCTGAAATGGCAGTGGAACTGTTTTGTAGACCAAGAAGTACCTCTCTTAATACTCTGTTCATAAATGTTCATAAATATGATTCATAATTTTATATATCTTTACAGAGTGAATTATTTTAGCTTCACAAGTGCATTGCTGAACAATGCAATGAATGCCTACAACAAAGGCATTGTGACTGTTATTCATGGGCCACACCACAGAGAAAGAATGTTTTTTGTGCTTCTTCAAAGCCATGGAAGTTTTGATTAAAAGAACAGGGTTAAAGACAGGAAACTAGCTTGAGGTTGTGGCTGGAAAGTTAGGAGAGCTGCTCTGTCCCTTTAGAATGAAGGTGCTTTATATGAAGGACCATGGATATAGTCAGGAGATTCATAACAATGCAAAACTAGAATTATTCCACAGATTTACGTGCAGCTATACCAGACGAATGCTTGGCAGAAACTAGTATCATCTACCCCAAATATCTTGCATTAAATTCAGTCTTTTACTTAGACTGTAACATTATGTTTGTAGTAGCCTTCAGGAGATAGCTGAGACTAAAGAAAATGGGAAGTTTTTTCCAACAGAAATACTTTGGATAAACAAGGCAGGATTGTAATATTATGTTATCCATTTGACTGATTTATTTAATTTAAAATGAGCAAAAACTATGCGCTTTTTTTAGTTCTTCAGATTGAAAATTCGGCTTAGTTCTAAAATATTTCATAGTGACCAAATATTGGTGAGAAGGTTTAACACATTGCCTTAGATTTCAGCAGATATAGAGGAACACAGCCTTAGGATCTGTGAAGGAGGTCAGGCAAGAAACAGGAAGAAAAGGATGGTTTCTCTCAGTCACTCTTATGCTTCTCTCTGTTTTCAGCTGGTACTGTACTATGGCACATAAATTTGCTACAGTAATTTACTATATTTCCTACCTTATTTTTGCCCCACCCACCTGGGCACAAGGTATGTGTGCTGTTTATGGAGGCTCTGAATGATACACAACTTTTATCCTTTGTCAGCTTGACCCCTGCCAATGTTTAGGAGTTTGCAATTTACACATTGTTTTGAAAAGCAGCAGTTTCTACAACCTTCCTTGGGATGTGAATATCCATTGGTGGATCTTGCCTTTTTTTCTTACAGTACAAGAAGAAAGATGTTAGAGTGGGTTCATGCTGTCTCTTGCTAAAGTAGCCTTGATGATTTCTTAAAATGCTGGAGTAGACACTCCAAGTTCCGTGCTTATGTGACAATGGCTGTGAGTAGCAAAGATGTGTCATTCTGTGCTATAAGCTCTGTCTTTCACACAATAACAGGACATCTCTTTAAAAAGCCTTCCTGCTGCTTATCATTAATCCCTCAATTTCTAGACTGGATTTGGTTAATGCTTTTTGGGAATAAATCTGGATGATTAATTAACAGTACCAGGGATATCTGTAATAAGATTATGCACATGGCTTTACATTCCCATGACTCAGTTGATTTTCTTTTGAACTAATGGGCACTTTGTTATTGCACTCCATGCACTCAGTGTTGGAACTGTCATTGCTGGTAAAACAGCAATAATAAAACAGCTAAAAGGAAACTAAATTTAAAATGTAGACAAACAAAAAACATTAGCTTATACAGTAGTAGGAGGGAGGGTCAAGATAAGCTTGGAATCCACAGGAAAACTAAAAGAGGGCAAAGCATTAGGCAGACATATCCAAGATAAAGAAGGAAAGTGAGGACCGACTTGTAGGATAAGCCAAAGACAGGTGGACAATGGTTCCAGCAAGCATCAGAACACAAATACAAAATATAATTGGATTAAGAAAAAATAAGAGTATTAGGTTAATTCAGAAAAACTGAAGCAACTGCCTATTGTGAGGAAAGTCCATGTGTGCTTTGGATAGTACAGGGGAATTCATCAGATCCCATTCTTTTCAAGTAGAGTAAAAAATAAACTACTAAAAGCAGAGTTTTCTATTACAAGGAGGCTCCTTGTCCTATAATGTGTTGTTAGCGGTTAACACGTCCTTGCGCAAGGAGACTTCCAACTTGTTCTTTAGCTGCAGTTTGATCCTTTCACTACAGCCACCAGGACAAATCCTTTGGAGAATCCAGCTGATTTGTATCCTTCCTTCCACACAAAACAGATTTGTTAGATATGGGCGTAGGAGTGTTCATGGAATGGCACATGGATATGAAGTAGGAGTAATGGGGAGATGACTGTCCCTCCATCAGAAGTTCTGCTGGTTGGTACCCAATGGTCTTTGCATAACCCTGGGGCAACATCAGCTTCTGGTGTCACTTAGAGTGGATGAGACATGCTCTGGTCTTTGCTAGGAACTGGACAGGTGCCTGGAGGATGGTAGGATAAGGGACCTGAGGGCAAGAGACAGCCTATCCATCTCCCTCTCAGCTGCTCTGAACCCCCATTAGACAGGTTCCAGCCTCTGCAACCATGGCAGAAACTTTCTCCTCAGATCTGGAACAAGGAAACTCCCCCTGAGTTGACCATTTGTGCTCTTCTTCTCTCTCCCACTCCCAGCAGATGAAGGTCTGGATCTCAGGTTAAATTTCCACTGAGCTGTGAAGCAGCAGGAAAGCAGATTTATACCTTGCATGTTATTTCCGCCAGCATCTCCCCAAGTGTATATAAAACATTACTATAATTCTGTCCCACGGTTATGTTGATATTAATAAACCGCTTGAATTTTGCTCTACTCTACGTAATTAAAATCACAAGTACTTTTTGTTGCAGTTACAGGCAGGAGGCGAACACCGCTGGGGCTTTATTATTTAGATATGTGTAATAATTCAGGCAGCAGCAAGTATTTCTTCTGCTTTTCTTTCACATAACAGTCTAAAGCCTTCAGCAATGCAATACACAGCTCCTCAATGCTTCAAAATATAAATCTAGGTCCCATAGCACCTGACGGAAATAAGTAGCACAAAAGCCAAGCAATTCTTTTCGTGATTAACTAAGTATAAAACACCTTGCAAATAACTTATAGCTGTTTCATGAAGTAACACACAGAAAAGAAATAATTCTGCAATGTCAATTTACACCTGGCTTGGATATTGGCATTTCCAATGCAAAATGTAATTACAAATTGAGTAATGCTCATCGAGATCTAAAAAAATAAAGCTTTAGACTCAGTCCAGGCTCTTTCAGACACCATTAGGAATAAGCCAGCACTTCATCAGAAGTAAGCACAAGACTTGCTGTTTGCCCAGTTCCCCCCACTAATGACCTTTCTCTAGGACTGACTTTCTACAGAGGATTGAAATGATAGCAACAACAGACACATAGAGAAAAGAAAGGAAAATCAGTAAGCAAATGCATTTATAGGAGACTAGAAGGTCACAAGGTCTCTCAGGCCCTATTTGCTGAATCCTTTAATCACTGTATAGGGCATAGCTAGTGCATTTAAAGAACTTCAGAAACCCTAATCCGAAAAGCATATATACTCCCTTGGCATAAGATTATATAGGGGAATCTACAAGCTTTTTCTTGGTATCTTTTCGCCCATCAGAAAAGCTTATCTTGTGCTCTTTTCCTGGTTGTTTGGCTGAACAAGGGAGATTGCAGGATTATGCCTGGAAGGCTTGTGTGATATAGATGAAAGAATCAAAACACAGCTTTAAATCTACAAGGAGTTAAGACCACTGGATGATTAAGCTTGTGGTAAGTTCTTGCCAGTCAAACAGGAGAAAAGACACTTGGGTTTGTTAACCAGGATCTCAGAATAGTTTTTTCATCCTAATATTTAAGAGCTACTCTTATAATCACTGTGTAAAATAAGATAATAGAAGGCTTATTTGTGGGAGACATTTTTTTGAATGATACTTTTGTGTCTGACAAAGCAAACAGCACCAGCTGAAGAAAACAATCCAAAGGCAGAAAACAGGCAAAAGCATACAAAACTTATTAGGGCAATTAAGGCAACAGCAAGGAAGGGCATGAAATACTAATAAGGCAAATATTGGGAGTGCAAGTTCACATTGCTGAGAAAAAAGCAACAGAGCTTAGTCCAAAACGGCATCCAAACAGATATTTACAGACAGCTTGCATCCATTTAATTATTTTAGGAGTGTAAAGATTTACTTGAAAATTACTTTAAAAATATGAATGTTTTTGTTATCTGGACAGGATCCAGATGCAGATCCCTTAGGCCAATCTCCTTCCGTTAACTGCAGAGGCACGACAGAGGAATCCTCCTAACTGCAACTCTAGCTTTTAGGGGAATATATTTAGATGAAAACTGGCCTTTAATTTCTATGCTTCAGATAGTAAGAAAAATAGTAATAATAACAACAATAGTAATAATAGTGCTTCATCCAAGTTAATGCTATATATTTAAAAGAGTTTTGACCCTGCCCTTCCTGCTCTGTCAGTGTATAATGCACATAAAGATGAGAAAATAAGCTGTTTACATTTTAGTCAATCTATACCACCCACATCAAGCGTCACCCACTTTAACTGCCAGCTGATGTCTGACTGCAAACTGTCTAAATCCCTGAGGAGCAGGACTGGTTTAAGTCCTTTTACTTAAAAAGAAGTCTTCTTTATCTTGTATATGACCATACAGCTGCTCCAACAGATGTTATTTTTCAATTGAGCCAACACCTAGATATTGGCACTGTATCTGATAATTTTAAGTACTTTCGCATTGAGTGAAGCTATTCGTTTTTATCTTGCTACATCCTTATCGGCCCTCTATCTTATCAAACATAACATTGTTGTACTTCATTGCTAATCCTAAACAATTCACCCTTAAATAGTAGCATCATCTGTTTATCAAGTGCTGTAATCATTGAATGTCACCAGAACTAGTGAGCATCTTTCATTCATTGAAAAAGCCTTTATTTCTGGTATGGATATCCTGTTTTTTCCTATCATTCCCTTCCTATGTCACTGCAGTGGAAAACAAAAACAACCCTTGCACATTTTATTTCACAGTGATTTTTACTCCTCCTACTACTAATTGGTTTTTTGGGGGTATGTTAACTTTATTTTTTTTAACAGAAAAAGTCTTTAACTGCAGAGACACCACATCCTATTACATTCCCAGTAAAATGACTACATTTCAGTGTGCAGAGCTGTATAACAAGCTCAGGTAGATTGTTCTCACTTCCACATAGTTTGTAGTTTCAAAATTGCTTTATCTGCTTCAAGTGAAGTCCCCCAAACTCACTGAAAACCTTGTTATACATGGTACTGTGATGTCACTACATATTGGCAACAACCAGGGACATTATATTCTGCCTTTCATACCTACCTTTCATTCCTTTTACCCCACCAGCAGGAAGTTTGGGAAAGTTCTTTAATCTGCTGTGGTTTTCTTTGTGTTTCACCTGGAGAAATTATGTTTTGTTTTTTATTTCCAACTCAAAACAAGTACAATGCATGTGGTATGATGAAATTGCTACCCAAAGGAACTGCCAGTGATTGCCTGATCAATGCTGAGACTTTTGGGCTTCTGGTATTGTTTCTGGTGGGTTTTTGTTTGTTTGTTGGGTTGTAGGTTTTTTTTGGGGGGGGATGTATTTGTGTTTTGTTGGTTTGGTTTGGCTTTTTTTTCTTAATAGTTGCACAACTTCTAGGTGAATGGTACTGAAGAGCAAACAGAAATCATTATGGTTCTCTTTTCGCTTATATACTAACATTCTGATATTCTCCTGCCTGTTTATATACTGCACATGAGCATTAAAAAACCTCATTTTAAAAAGAGATTAACAGAAAAGTGGTACACATGAATGTAGCAAGTGGGGGAAGGGAGCTTCTCTGCCGGTTGAAGAATGCCAAATCCTGAACAGCTTGCCAGTAACAGAGGAAAATATGAGCAGAATATCTGCTGCTGGAACGGGACCATCTCAAAGAAGAAACAGATCATTTATAAAATGTTAATGATTACAGAAATTCCATAATTAGAATCACTGCTACTTCTGTTGCAGATAATACAGATGGATGAAAGGGAACAGAGAAGGTCCTCCAGGCCTGCAGTAAATTTTTTTGCTGTTCAACACTGAGGAAGATTATGAGAATCCAAAGCCTAAGTAAGGGAGAATCTGAACAAGAAGGAGGAGTCAAACATGTCTGGATGTGAAAGGCAAAGTAACTGTGGATAATACATAAGAGACAAGAGTGTGTCAGAATGGTTTAATATAAATCTCAACCAAAAGCCTATTTTAATTTGTTCTCATTTTTCTTTTCAGATATTCCTTCCTCAGTACATATTTGATTGTGAAGGAGCCTTAGGAATTTGCCATGGATCCCAAGAATGACTTGAACTGAGTCTCAGACTCACAAGAACAAAGGAAAGTGAGCATAGCACAAAATAATTTCTACTATAATCATATAAAATAGCATATTGTAAGTCATACCCTTTTATCTGTCATGTCAGTAACATGCCGTGATTCCTGACAAAAGTCATGTATATTATCAGGCTCCATGTCTCATCAGCTGAAGCCAGAGCAATGGCAAGAGGAGGATTGCTTTTAAATACCAGACCTTTTGATATATATGCATTCTGGGTTTTTCTGCTGTATTGCATGGTTCATAATTTCATGCTTATTATGCTTGCTGCTGACATTACCCCCCAGCATATTTCAATTTCAGGCTCCATACTATGGAAAAGTGCCCAGGCATATTATCAAAACACCGAATAATGAAGCTTCAACTTTACCAACTTGAGCACATCTTCAGAGCTCTGTAGCTGCTTACAAAGTGATTTGCTGAGTGGCTTTAAGTAGATATTTGAAGCTAAAATGTGAATCAGTGCTTTACTGATGCTGATTCACCTCCTTTTCTCTATGTCATATATTTAACCCTTGACACACACATTTCCCATTCTCTCATCTGCTGTTGCTGGCAATACAACATAACTCCACCCAAAAAGTCCCATCCTCTCCTGAGTCCTACTGAACTCACAGTCTCAGTACATTTTCCATTGCAGAAGCCCTACAGGCTAGTTTTGCCCCATGTGAAAAACACTACTCTCAGTTTCACAGCTGCTGCCTATCTGTTTTACTGGCTAAGTAATCCAAAACAATTTTC
This sequence comes from Lichenostomus cassidix, assembly GCF_008360975.1. Taxonomy (NCBI): domain Eukaryota; kingdom Metazoa; phylum Chordata; class Aves; order Passeriformes; family Meliphagidae; genus Lichenostomus; species Lichenostomus cassidix. The sequence goes on along the minus strand of NC_139483.1, from coordinate 42,721,464 downwards.
TCTTTTTTTCTTGTTTTATGAGAAAATTCAGACAGGAGAAGCCTGAAACATGATCCCTCAACCATTTTTTATTTTCCCTGCCCTCACTTTGCTCTCTCCTATTTAACCCTTCTCTAAATGAAATAACTCCATCTTTCCATCCTCTCTTCATTTTGGACCTTCTCTGTGACTGTGGTCTTTTCCCCTCCTCGTGTTTTCTCCTATTCCTGCTGAAGTTGGTCTGTGAACAGTTGGTCAAAAGGACAGCAGACAAATTTTATGAAATAAATTAGGGATTTATACTTATGGGGACTTAAGCTACTTCAGTGTGGAATCCAGAAAGACGGAGGATAGTGTTACTTTAAATTTAGTGGTCTGATTTAATGGGATTAATCCTGCCAACAACTCTGATAGAAGTCAGAGGAAGAAAAGAAAGAACTGAAAGTACAAAGTCACATTTTAACGTTTTGAATGTTAAGGAAGACAGAGAACTGGCTACGTGTCTGTCTTTCTTGTAAGCAAATTCGTGAGACCAAAATTCTGTACAGGTACTGACTTCATAAAACTTAAATCACATTTACCTACAGAAAGGAGGAATGTTCACATTACAGTCATTCTGTCTGGGACAGAAAGAGACTGCAATGTAATTAGCAGGAGGATATGGCTGTTGTAAAAGGTCACCTCTCCTATGAAGAGAGGCTTTGCACAGTCCAACCTAGACAGGCTTGAACAATATTACAAGAACATTCATTATATCCATTATAATGTCTCAAGCACATTTGCAGCCAACCCAGGCTGCAAATACAATACATTTCCCTAAATGGATTAATAGGAAAGCAGAGGTCCTAGAATTTCTCTGACATATCATTTATACATATTGTAATCCTGACAACTCTTAAGTATTAGAGAAAATCCAAGACGGAGGCTGAGCAAGGAGAGCCCTCAATTTATTACACTCCACAATGCAGCATGCTGCTCTGTTGATTAGCACTCAGCTATAACAGTTAAGAGATGTCTCAGAGAAAGTTTAGAAGACAGCTAGAATATTTCAGATATATATATGATTTTATCTTGTCTTCCTGTTTTAACATTCTTATTTATAACTATGTTTTCATATTTATGATCAAGAATGTAGCCTATTGCTTTGCTAGACAACACTTGTTTTCATTCACTTTATGCTGCCTATCATTTAGATCTCCTGAGACAGATAAATTACTTCCTCAGAAGCAAAAGTATGAAATAAAGCAGTTCTACAGTCAGGCTCTGGATGCCTGCACACTAAGCCACAGCCTGGACTTCCAAACAACAGCAGCTGAGGAAAGTGTGCACTGCTGTGGGTGAACTGCTATATGTGGAAATCAATTACAAAAAGTGTGCGTGAACACCTTACACTGAATTTAGAAAACATAATTATGACAGAGCACAGGTGCCCCCAGGCCAAGCACAAGTGTTCTGCATAGGCACAAGTCTCTTGCAGGCATTTGGGGAGAGGCATGTGTGCCTCAGACACCCGTGAGCTCAGCAAGCACCAGGTCTTGCTCAGCCATCCTGGGTGAAGACCTCAAGACTCCTGCAGCATTTGACAGTGCTTGTAGGCAGAATTTGGGAGTGAGTACTTCCCTCTCTGTTACTTCTGTGCATGTATACTCTGGTTTCTCTTCAGATCGTATAAAGATGCATTCAAAGAATTTCAGTGAAGCAGAAAGGCTCTTTTCTCCCCTTTGGAAGCTCAGCTTACTACTTGAATGAGATGTTCTGACTTTCCTGAGCATATCTGTACAAGCTGACTGTGTGAGCTATGTCTGTTGACCCTGCAGGAGAAAGGTATCTGCAGCCTGGTCTAGAAGATCAGATCCAAATTCCACAGAAAGGCTACTGCTGATATCTGGAAAAATTACTTCTGGCTTAGGAGACTTTGGGTAGCTCACCAAGTGTACAGTTGGTCTATTCTGTTCAAGTCCATGAATTGTAGAATAAAAGAAGACACTGAGAAGAAAGCATTCAATGAATTACTACTTTTTCAGCAGTGAACTGGACCATAGGGAGAGCTGGAAAGTGTAGAAGGTTTCCAGTGGAGATTGAAAAAAACATGGCAAAGGATTTAGCCTGTGCCTCATTTGTGAACAGCTACCAGACATCTGGTCTCCAGATAAAATAACATTATGGGAAGTATAGAAAAATTGTGTAGGTATTCAGAACATCATATTTATAACCTGTACATACGACATCTAAAAATGTATCGCAAAATAATCTTCACACAGACACGCTATTTACAGAAAACTCACACTCATTTTGAACTAGAAGGCAAAAGAGAAAAAAATCCTGAAAAATTTAAGTAATTCTAGTGATATAAAATCTAATTTTATTTGCTTCTTCATAATGTCCTCACATTCATACATAACTGATGCATGATAATAAACAAATAAGAGAATATTATTATTATAATCAATGATACACTGTATAGTAACTTATTTTGCAATTAAGATATGGCCTATTTTAAACACTTCAGTTTGAGCCTCACTATAAAGGCAGCAGAAACTGCTGCTCTGCTTTTCTTAAAACTTCTTTGTCAAAACCCTACAATTGAACTCTAAGCCACTAAAATCCATTAGACTTTCCCACAAAGCATGATAGGACTTTTGCTCCTCAGCCATTTTGGCTGGTTGTTACAATCACGTTGAGATTGCTCTGATTTGGCTCTGTTATGCCTTTAGAGCTGAGACAAGACATTCTGCTTGCACTATTACCAGGTGTATTTGGCATTTGCTGCAGTCATGCGTGGCTGTTGTTAGTGTGGAGCCACATGAGCAGCCACAGCGCTGTGATGGGAACAACCCCCCCCATGGAAAGTGGGGGGAGGATGGTGCATGGAGAGAGCACTGCTAAGGGCACTGTCTGCATTGCTGAACATTGTGTGTGCTGTCTTTGAAGAACTCAAAGCAAACAGAAAGCTGTGACTCTGTTAGTACATGCATACTGAATATTTCAGAGATATGATACAGTCCTGGAAATGTAGTTACCTACAATTGGATACCACTGCCAAATCCACACTCTGAGCCCTGGCTGCCATGCAGATGTGCATCCATTCAGCACTGCAGGCTGCTGTTTTCCACTGCTCATTTTGGTTTTGTTTTACATTATTGGAGCATTGCCCTTCACTAGAATAAACTTGGGGATTTTGTACTTTAGGTTAATATTTTAAACAGGTTTGAGACAACCGAACGCCGCTGAGTTTTCTCCCTTCCTGGGTAGTCAAGAATCCAGACCAAAAGGGGTGTGCACAAACCCACCATGTTGCAGCCTACTATCTGAGAAGGAACCCACAAGCCCCAGAGGTGCTTATGGGCAAGTGTTAGGGATAAAACAGCCCTGCGTCACAGGCAAAGGTATTCAAGGAAATGTTCATTTACTACCTTGGATGACTCTCAGTTTAAGAAAAATATCTTTGCATGGAAAGATAGGTGTAGTCCAGAAACCTAGAAGAGGGATAAACTTGTAAGGCTGGAAGATAAATGAGTGATCTCTCCTTACAAGAGTAGACAGAAGCAGAGTTTAGTTATTCCAAGCTGTACAGGGTACATCAATTAGATAGAAAGTAGGCTACGTGGCAGCAAAGGGTAGAAGCACTTCCATTGCTGACAGTATTAAAAACAGATCAAAAGACAAACACTGTAAATTGGGATTTGAGTTTTAGTTGTTCTGAAGAGCTGTTAGCAGTGGAAATTACCTCGCTGCTGACTCCCCAGACAATCTTTTCATGCAGAGAGAATGATCCAAAGGTAATTAGCATCACTGGAAAAAGCTTCTGGGTAAAATTTGTGTCTGCACTGAAGTGAAGATGAAATGCTTCAGTTGTGGGGGAAAAGATTTCATCCAATGCACATCCTGTGAAAGGGTTACACCCAGTGAGCACTTCAGACAAGAATAACACATCTCCCTTCTCTTCCCCATGCATTCCTCTTTGTTTTTCTCAGACATCATCAGGAGCTTCCCCTGAACATCTTGCAAATAAGGAGTTTTCTTAGGAACAACAGGACATGCACACCTGCAGTGTGGTTACACTAAGAAAAGTATAAGAATACAACAGTCTAAGAAAACAGTCTGAAATATGCAGCCCCTCCTTTCACTCCTTAAAATTAGGACTACACATCCATCTTTGTATATTTAAAAATAAGGCATTTTTAGAAGCAGTATGATGTAAAAGTGATTTTAGCAGCACCATTCATAAGCTTTGATTAGGTAGGAAGAATATGTAACATGAAAAAGTAAGTGGGATAGGAGCAAACCCTCCCCAGCTGCCTAATGACCAGATAATAATATATTTTGCTTCATACTATTCAATGCCTAAGCAAATGAGAAAGATCTCAAGAAGAAACTGGACTATGAAGTCTGTAGGATAAAAGCTATAAAATAGTGCTGTGGGTTACATTTGTGATATTTTAAATACAGTATGGTATCCTTTTCTGTCATCATTTTTCTAATTCTACAGCCCCCAAAATGCACGTGTTCATAAACCAAGTTCTGCTTTTAGGAATGACTGCACTTGACTTTTAATTTCTGTGGCACTTGAGTGCAACTATGTCAAACCCTCAACGTTTAATAAGTGTCCTTCATCTTGTTCCACATCTCCAGGCCATGGTACACTGCCAAGTCCAGAATTCAAGTGCATCTCTAACTTTCCTTATCCTGTGCTACTGAGTCATAGCAAAGTGATTATTAAAATATGTATTTGTACCCTATTATTCAACCATTTCAGATGAAAACCACAATCTAAACTTTCATTTGCCTTAGCTGTACAGAGCTAGGACAGTTTTAAAGGCAGACATTTGAGATTGTCTTCTGCCTTGCACATCATCAACAATCCTTTCCAGGTAATTTCCACTTAAAAATCTTTAGTATGAGTAATTGTATTACACATAATTGTGTTAAAATCCTTCCTGTCTGAGATCCCCAGTGACTCTATAGTTCAGGAAGAAAACAACATGTTTTTCTTGTAAACATACTGAGTATCCATACACTCTCTATATGTGTTTTGAGCTGAAAACTTTGCAGACCTTGTGGAGAAGACACATAGACAGACTAACAGAAGCTGGCTCCCTTTTAGGCTTTCTGTATTATGGAGAGGAGGGAGAAGAGGAAATTTTTATTGTGAAAGTGAATAATTTTTCCTGACATGTTAAAGTCCATGGAAACCCTAAACCCCAGTTGTCATACATTAAAGCTTTGCCCAGCAATGTCAAGCCTGCTTTTATTTTTAAGTCTCCTGAACAATTAACTTCTACCAACCTAGATTTTTAAACATTGTCAACAAACCACCAGGCTGAATCAATGATAAGTCTCTTGGGCATGCTATATGATGTTAGCCTGCATAGGAGAGGAACCAGTTAAGCCTCCCTCTCTCATCCCACAAGGATGATGCAAAAGATGCCTTACTACAAAAGGAAGGGGGTTCTTTTCCAGATGAAAAAGCTCACACATCAGAAATGCTGCCACACATATCAGTCTTTCTGCTGCAAAAGGATCCAACTTACTGAAATGCCACAAGTCTCCCTGTCAAAAATACAAAGCTTATTTGCCAGTGATACCCTCCTACTCTGCTGCAGCCCACAAGATGCCTAAAATAACTAACCAAAGGTAAGCTTCAAAGCCTTCTGCCTTGAGCTTCAGTTTCAAACAAAGCAACTGAAATTTAAACAGAGGAAGTAACTGTTGTTCTGTTCATGATTTCACCCTTCAACCAGAAATAAATATAAATCTCTTATTCTTTAACTATTTCATGAAACTTTAAATCAGGTGAGTGTTCATGAAAATGCAAAGCATTGTCAAAAGTTACAACACTGGTGTAACCTTCAGTGTGAAAACAGAGTGCTTGGGGTGGCAGATGTTAAAACTGAGATTATAAAATATTCTGGTTATGAAGCAATATGAGTGAATTTGAAGAGATGAGCTTCTAGCTCTTCTGTGACTTGAGAAGAGTTAACTGCAGTTTGGTTTGCACAGAGGAACATTTTCAAAGATAGAAACCCTGAAATGTCAAAGAACAGAGTTATCAAAACAGATCATTGTTAACAAATGGCTGTTTATTGCTAACACAAAGCAAGTGTATGATTTGAAGCTGGATTCCTTCTGTAAGTGTTTACTGGAGGAAGAGACAAAAATAGACATTTGTATCCTATCAGTTGTTCATAACACTCGCAACTGCTTCCATATGGCCCACTACTCTACTGTTTTACTTCCAATTAATTTCAATTCCAATTGCTTTCAGTACAAATTCCAACTTTTGGTCTTTAACAACGATCCATTGAGTGAAACACTCTCTCAGTATTACTGTAGGTACATCCTATTCCCAGTCTATTTGTTTAGAGAAAAATTAATTTGAGATAGTGACCAGAATAAACTTCAGGCAATTGAAGCTCTCAAAATATCATTCATGCCTGGAGAAGATTTGCCATATCACAGTTGATTTTTAAATCTATTGGTGATTGTATTGCTTAGGTTGGGTTTGTTACCTCAGTTTTCCTGTCTAAATTCATGCCAGTATCTGTGCATCTTTGGAAATTACTTGGCACCTCTTTTGTGGTAGGAATTAAATCAGTAATGCATAATGCACAGTAGCAAAACCACACGGCAGAACATGATCTGATGAAAGCACCACAGAGAGGAGGAATTGAAATTATTCAGACAGTTCAGAATACTGTTTTCAGAAAATACTCACCAGGATGTTTCATCCATAACTAGTTTCTGTTACCATGGTTTTTCTGCCTGCACATGTTCAAGCAGATAAAAAATGGGCATCAAGTGCACATGCCAGCTGAAAGTCTCATTCCCTTGCTTCTGTGCAATACAAAAATAGTATTTCTGAGAGCTAGGCTGTCTGATCTCCTCTGCCAAACAGTGGGAGAGTCCAAGGTGGGAAAGAAACCTTTGCTGCTCTCTTTGGCATTCACTGTCAGTCTTGCAGATAATGACATTACAAAGCCACATATGCCAGCATCCATTAAGTGTCTTTACTGTAAATAACACCTCTTCTCTGTGGCAGGCAATCTTGCCCCTCTGGAAGTGCCATGAACGCAACAGAGTGCAATTGAAATAACACTTGCAATGCCATTTGAGAAAAGGCTTCAGCTTGAAACTTATTAACAACCTAAAGATGAAACAAAACACTTAAACTAAAATTTGAGGGGTAGGTAAATATCTAGCAGACTTTGATGGCAAGGCAGGGGAGAAGGAGCTTATCACCATTTGGCTTTCTGTGTGAGAAAGAAAAAGTGAACTAGAACAACACTGCCTGGCTACAATGAAATGCAAGGTAAAGTAAGGAAAAAATTAGCTATCCAGGGGCACAGTGTGACTTCTCAAACCTTTAAAACGCACAGACACAGAAGTTACAAATCACAGCACTGCACGGGTAGAGCAGACAGCTGTTTTCTCTCTGTGCAGGGTACTGAGGGCTTGCTGGCACCTCAGAGCAAGGCCAGGCTTGGTCAGTGCCAAGGCCAGGTCAGCCATGCTAACTGGGGGAACCATGGCAAGGAAGGGATGGCAGCAGTGAGCGCTTCTGCACGAGCTAGAGATGGGAGCAGCAGCCTCTGGGAATCCTGGTGGACAGGCAGGTTTCTGTGTCCTCAGAGCTAATCTATGTCCTCAGAGCTAAGTGGAGCAAGCTGGAAAAAAGGAGTTAGTATCACATCTTTATTTTATGCATGGACATACCCCCTGTTTATTCAGCATTTATTCAGCATAGTGTCAGAAAAATTTGGAGCTTGTTCTCTTCCCTGACTTCCAAAAGGAACCACAGGAACCACCTGCCTCTCTTTTTCATGCCCCAGTCAAGTGAGGAAATTTGCTACTACTCAGAACAGCCTCTGGCATCAATGAGACCTCACCTACACACCAGAGGCTTCACCAGAGTGATTGCATCAGTCTGGACTGTGAAGCAATATTTAGTCCATAAAGTATGCAACTTTCCCAGAAAATGGCCCAGTATAGCTGTCATACTGACAGGAAAATGTTTTGCTGACCTATCTGATTTCATTTCTGGATTAAGCTGTACAAGCAAAAAATCACTCCTGGTAAGTAAATTTAGAAGGGTTGTACTCTGCTAGTGCAGCCACATCTGTGAAACCTTCTTTAGTAGAGGCAAAGGATGGGTTTGTCAACATTTGCAGAACAAAGAGTGATTGAGACCTGCTTTTAAATTCCAAGTAAAATAAGCCCATTCGGCCCACTGGTCGCAGAATTGTGAACTGATGAAGTTGAAAATCTCCTAAAGCAGAGACAGTAGCAGGCATGGTTGCCGGGAGGCAGGATTTAGTGTTTGGATTATAGCAACAGCAGAGAACTCCAGCTAAGATCAGTCTGTCATGACAGTGAGGTGGGGGCAAATATATCAAGGGTGATGTCAAGACAATCAGACAAAAGCTTTCTGAGGTGAAATGTTTTCTCTATCTCAGTACAAGTGTTCCATGCAACCACAAACTAAATGTTTTCAAAATTTGCAACTCATATTGCAATTGCAGAACTTGCTTCAGGTTCAATAATCAGCATTTGCAATGATCTCAGGTATTAGGGCCTCTTCTCAGCTGCTCTTTGAAAATCATGAGTGCCAGTGAGAGCCAAACCCCATTACACAGCATTTGACATCAAATGTGTGAGTCCTTACGCAGTTTTCTACATTATTAATTTTCTACCTGATGGCAGCATGCTCCTATTATTTTTGCCTCCCACTCATGTTCTGTGATAAAAAGCCTGCAGTAAAAATTCAGACTAATTCCTTTTATTTTACTCTCTCCTGTTGCTGTTCTATCTGTCAGAGCTGCTGCAGGAAAGAAAAACTGTAGCAGAGCAGACTAATGAAAACATTGCTCTACCTTTTGTGATATTAATACTGGCAGAATTTCATAGCTCTCTGTCTCAGACAGTAAAGAAAACAGCTCTTATTTTTCATATTCCAACTATTATTTTCCCACTGTCACTGGGTAGCAGAAAATCAGAACCACCCACCACTTTCTGCCACAAAAGCCACCCCCCGGAGCTGCATACAGAACACTGTCATCTTCCAGTGGCTTCAGTGATCCAGTTTTCCTGACTTCTTTTTTTGTTTGATTCTTTTTTGCTTGTTTTGGGTTTTTGGTTATTTGGTTTTTTCCTTGTTTTCTACATCACTATTAGTATCCAGTGCATAGCTAGAGACAAAGCAAAACATCAACTTCTACCTGCTCTGTGTCCAGAAGTGAAAGGTGCAATCACCTCTGTGCAAATTCTCCTCCACCACCTGATCTGGAAGCACAGTGCAGAAGTGCCTGGGGCTAGAATTGGCCACAACATGAACAACCAAATCTGTAATGCCTTTTTTTTTTGCCTTGTTCAGCCACAATAATATTACTTAGTCACATATCTTAGAGCCTAGAGCGTCCTTTGCAGTTAACAACTGAGATGTGTTATGTATGATTAGCAATGTTGCATGAATACTAATGGATGCATTGCTAACAATTCAGGTAAGCAACCAAAAATGTCAATCCCTAGTACAACCCTCCAGTTGCAACCGTAATTATTGAGATTTAGGGGACTATTTTTTCCTCTATTTTTATTTTACATATATGTATTAGTAAAATATTCCTATAATGCCCTCTAGTGTCCACAAACAAGAGAGTCTTGCTACTGCTTCATCTCGTCATTCCTTTCGGCAGGGAAGTTTACAGCCTTACATGCTGCTGAAGAGCATGCAAGGAGTTCAGATTATTAAATATTAGGCATGCACTACTTATTCCCATCTGTTTCACCGCATGGGGGGAACAGCCAAGTCCCATCAAAGCTGACTGGGGCATGAAGGGTGACAGTTTTTGGAGGAGAGACATGTAACACTGAAGTTAAGCACATATGAACTTGGAGAAGTTGCTGACTCCATCTGGGAAGAACCCCAAACTTTCTCCTGCTCCTCCTCCGACTATTCCCATAGCCTTGAAGGCAAAGTTGCCCTCTGAAGAGAGATGTAGTGACCACAATAGAAACTGTTTGCAATGCATTTATCTAAGCACAGATATACTACCGGATGTGCAGGAGCCCAGAAAGGATAACCTGACTTATCCAAGGTCACAGCACACAGATCCAGAATAGAACAGATCCAGACCTCCTGGCTCCCAGACCTGTGCTTAAACCACAACAATGTGCTCCTTCCTCTCAGCAAATGTGCTGAGAAGTTGCACAACCTGAACCTACTGGTTACATTTCTTTCTGAAGTTCCTGACAGCAATCCATAACCAGATACTTCAAACTCAGCATTACGATTGAGATCTACTGGTGGTGACACATGAACTCTTTGTGTCTGATGTCATACCAGGTCACTTTTAGACAAAAGTCTGATCCATGATTAACAGCTCCAGTGCAATGTATCTGCAGAGATCTTAAAGTGTATACAGTGAATTTCAGTGCTCTCCATGAGACTTTAAATATGTTGGTTTAGGATCATTTTAGTGCCACAAATAGTTTAGCTACTGCTATTGTTATTGTAACTTCTGAGTTGACAGAATCCTATTCACTTAACTAATTTTGCTTTTAATCTTCAAAGGCAACTACCAAAGTATTCTGATTTTTTTATGGGTCCTCCCTTTAACCCAGTTTGCTGAAGGAATGATTCTCCCTCCCGTTACAAATTTTAAATTCACTGGAATTTTACAGACACTCAAGAACTACACTGCAGCAGTGCTTCCTAGGTGTTATGAGAAGACTATTTTGAGCCTTGAAATCTATTATTTAAAATTGTCTCTTGCGCCAAGTTACTTTTTCTTATTTCACATACTTGTGTGAAAGGAATAAACCAAATTCCTTTTCTCTTCTCTTCTCTCTTCTCTTCTTTCTCTTCTCTTTCTCTTCTCTTCTCTTCTCTTCTCTTTTTTTCTGGAGCTGGGGCAGACTACATATGACTGAGGTTCTGCTCTATGAACTGCTGAAAGGGGCTTGCAGTTTAGTTAGCCATAGGAAATGACCAAATCCCCAGCCTGCAGATGGAAGGTCTAACCAAGCCATCACTAGATTTGGCTTCCAAAGAGATAGCAGAGACAGTTTAGGGGGTAATTCAACAGAAATGAGTCACTGAATGACATTCTGTTTTACAGTAGAAAACATAAAAAATACATTTTACTTCTCAGCATGTGAGTGTGCCACAGTATAAGCAGTGAAGAGCTGGAAGGCTATTGAAATTGCCTCTGCTTGGTAGGCACTGGGCTGAGGCATGCCTACACGTGTTCTGTGTAGAATGCAAAAGCCCTTTAGATGGAAAATGTATTTCACTCTTTCTATTAACTTCTACACCACTTAGGCTGTCTTCTTTTCCTCTCACTTCAGGTGTTTTAACCTGTGATGACCAACCACCCACCCTCCCCTCCCCAACAGGAGCAGGCTGCTTCCCAAGGGCAGGAGCTGCTCACAGTGCAGAGTGAACCTCTGCTCGTGCAAACCCTTCACGCCCCAGAGCACCTTGCTCAGGGCACAGCATCCCTGTGGGACAAAAATCAGCACTAGACCACGTGGGACTGAGAAGGACATGCAGAGGAAAATCTCAGTATTGTGTGTTACTATTTCACTTTCCCACGGGGAAATGTAAGATCAAGTGATTGCAACTGTAATGCTGATCTTCCCGAAAAGAATTCAGAGAACCTAAGGTCAAGGAGCAAATTACAAGGGTGAGTTTACTAAAGACAAGGCACCTCGAGGGTCAGATATTTAAAAGTTAGAAGCCTGAATGTATTGGTACGTATAGATAAGGAACTTCAGAAGATGATTATATGCCCAATTTCCACTGAAATTAAAGGAAATCGAAGAGGCCTAGGTCCCCAAAACTCTGTAACAGTATTTGTCTCTCTGCAGCTTCAGGTGCTTCACTACCTTTAAATGCCAGGCCAAAACTCCATCTTTCAGCTGTTAGTAACATGTGCTAGATGGATCAAGCATACAAAAGCTTTCAAAAATATTCTTACAAAAAATCATTCAAAAATTACAAAGAAACACACTGTCAAATGTTTCTTGACTTATTCAGGAGCCAAAGATTATTATAAAGTCACAATAACTGAGGGGCAGGGTTTTCAAGGGTACATAAGGAATAGACAGCTGCTTATTGAAGAATTATTAGAATTGGTTTTCAAATTGTTAAAAAGGAATAGATCAACACAATTTGATTAATTTCATATAAACACACACAGTCCTCAAGCAGAAGGTACCGCCGTGGGGCTATTTATTCTAATAATGTTTGCCAGCAATATTATTCTTTTAAGTGTTATGTAGATAAATAGCCCATTCCTTCCATACACTTGATATACTCACTAAATGTGTTCAAGAATCAGCTTTATTAGACACTGGTAATAGTCTAAATATTGACTTTCGTAATACCCTTTAGCAGCTGTTGTTTTCTGCACTTGAATTGATATTTAGCTCAGAAATGAGTACACCAATGACACCCTGTTTAAAAATTACTTGGGTTATTTACATCCTAGGATGTGTTACAACAGATACAAAAACTGAAATGAAATGTAAAAGAGGAAACATTAAGCTTACTGGCAATATTTAGGGAAACATCCATAATTCATAAACATCCACATAGCTTCTCAGCTTATTTCCCAATAAACATTTCAAATCAATAGTTTTACTTTTAAGCTTCATACAAATCATCTTAACTGATTATTGTAGATCTGATGCACATTTCCATAGACCTAACAGGCTTATTGCAAAATCATACTCTACTCCTGAAAAAAGTTCTAAACGGAAACTTTAAAAGAAATATAGAATTACTGAAGCAAAGGAAATGCTGATTTCACCTTGCAAATAGATTAAAAGTTTATTACTTTTTACGCAAAAGCAACATGAAACTGCAGTATGGACAACATTCTTCAGAAAAGCAGGACTAGTAAAAACAACATAAATTCTTTACAGTATTTTTTATAATACTGGGGTCCATATGTCCATGCACTTTTCAGCCTCAACACTGCTTACCAACACAGGTGTCCCTGCCAGTGTGGGGAAGAGGCAAGATGGGAAAGGAACACACTGGGCTGGGAGGGGTTGTTTCTGCTCCCTCCTTTTTGAACTGTAAGGCTTCTGGACTCGACAGCAGCACATTTCTGGCCCGTACCAGCTCCTGCTGATTTAGGCAACTTGTTAAGTATTTTCTCCTTTCAAACTGAGGGCATTAAGGAAAAGACAGAAATGAGCTCCCAGTGCCAAACCAATCAACCCTTGCCCTCTTTCCAGGCAACTACCAAAGTAGTTCAGACAGTTCACAGTGCTGAGCAGACAGCTGGCCATGCCCAAGGAGGGTGTCTGTCCTTTACAGTGGGCTTTGCTGGAGTAACACTAGTCACTGCCTTTCAGCTTCTGTTTTGATCATGGACTTCATTATAATGACAGGCTTTCTTAAAATTAAGAACTACTGTAGCAAACTTAGGTATCAAAACCTGTTCACACTGACAGGAACACATCTGTCAAATTCTGATTGTGGGTATTCTTTTAATTATTTATTTTAAAACTCCAGGTTGTTCTTTGGATGCAACCTTTTCTAGATCACTTCAGATTGAAGTCAATAATGTTATTTCAGTCATGTCAAACTGAAACCTATTCAAAATAATTGTCTTAGAAAGCCATATTGTCCAGCACCTTTGCAAAAAATTTGCCTCATACCACCACAATGTGAAATTCTGCAAAGATGCATGTTTGTATTTTAAAAGTTTATCTACTTTTTTCCTTGTAACTTGTTAAAGATGGACTCTCATATCTCTAATTGGAAAATATTGCTGAATTCAATATTGCTGAAAGGTTACTTTTAAATTACAAGCTTATTAACACCAACAAGAATCTTACATGTTTTTCTGTCAATCAGGAACTGATTGCTGACAGTGTTGCCTTCGGACCATTACAGAAAACCTCCACATCTTTAAGGTGAAGGTCACATGCATAGGCATTGCTACTAAATGAACCTATAGTTCAATTGTTATAAATAATACTTAAAGATATTCTTTAAAGGTACTTTTAAAGTGAGGTTATCCTGGTTTATCTGGTTTCCAGCTAAAGCAAACTTTCTCAAATAACCATTTTTGATCTATGCGAAAAATGGCATCAGATAAAATGTCCTTGATAATGTTTCCAGGTGGAATTATGAGTAGATTAAATCCTACTTTCTCTTCTACATATGCCAGTGGTGTGTTGCATAAGCAGACCTTTACTTTCTCGTTTCATTTTTGCACCTGGTGAGAGATTATCTATTGAGTTACTAAAGCGAAATTTACCTTTTCAATCCCACCACTGAGCTGAGAGATAAATACCTACTTAGATGCTTGAATTCAAGCAGACAGGTTCCCCCTCTGGAGCACTTAAGAGATTTCCATTCATTTGACATGGACGGCAGGTGCTTATTTTAGGAGGCTTTCTTCACTAGACATCTAAAATTCAGATCCAAGCTAGACAGTCAGATGCAGAGTTGCAATACCTAGACGCAAGCTGGGTCTTATCCCACATGATTAACATTTTATGAAAGTCAGATGGCCTTAAGTGAAATGTCTCTCCCAGTGGTCTTTCTGCCTTCAAATGGCCATTAAAATTCTGAACTATTTTTAGCATTTCAGTATGATTTATTAAATATTAAAAATTTAAGTAGGTAAGGAAAATTACTGTGTATTGCTGACAACCTGCAAAACATCCTGATATGAAAAGTTCTGGAGTCTGTAACGCAAACTATATTTGGGTCAGCACAAGCAAAGTAATGAGGCAATTTCATCCTGGAACTACAGACAATGAAAGGGGGTCAAGAAGTATGAATGCTCAAATAAATGAAGGAGCATACACTGTGAAGCTCAAAGAAAGAGAATGAAACAATTCTGAAACAAGAATTTTGAACTCAAGTTGGAAAGTAATTAAATGATGCAAATTTGGATGAAATAGTCTCATCACTCAAGACAGCTACTGTAGTAAAAAACACACTAAATTTAAAAGCAAAAACACTTTGCTATGAGTAAAACAGTATTTTTATTCAAGATAAAAGTATGTATATTCTGCAAATACATACATTTGGTTCTATACACATTGCATAAGCTGTTTTGATTTTGTAATAATTTTATCAGATTTTATCAGATGTTCTCAGCTGACCAGCTGCTACTAAGACGGTAGCAGACGTCCAGCCTGTTGTCCAGACCCCTGCTGCACCCCAGCTAGCCCTTGTTCTGCAAAGGCTCCTCACAGCATTGTTCTAACACACACCACAAATCACAGGAAGCTGCACGTCCCACACGTTCCCATTTCTTGTAGGTGTTATGCTAAACACTTACTCTGAATTTATGCTTATGGGGTCACACAAAGAAGGTTTATACATCTTTAAAAGAACTACTAAATGGTGGCATTGGTATCTGTGTCTTATACTGTTAAAAAGTCCTTAAGATTTCAAATAAAGTGAAGCAATGGAATGCTTCAAAAGAAACGTCTTCCAAAGCAATGGAAAGAATGATTTAAAAGTCTCATTAATTGATTAGAGTCAATCAGATGTGTGCAGTGCTTTGTGGACAGCTTTGCCAAACAAAAGCTGCCATACTATGAATACATCTGGCACGTGGTGGTGATTTTAATAATGATAAATTGTGGGGGATATAAAAATAGGACTAATCACTCTGTATGAAGCATTACTCACCAGAAATTAATGTGCATACTGGGAAATAAATTAATTCCTGTTGTCCTTTATGAAACACATATTATTAGACTTACTAGTTTTGACAGGAACTTTTCCAAGGTACAATATTCAAACACATAAAGTATTTGCTAATTATCTCTCACAAAACTAGATGAAACATCTAAATATGGCATAAATTGTGTCACTGAAATAATCTCCTACTGTTGGTAAGCTTTTAAAACTTAAACTACAAGGGAAGGGCTTTCTATAAAGCAATTCGTTTTGTGGAAGAAGGCAATCACAACCTAGATTTCAAAGAGTTACTCTACATTCATATGTAATTTTATTTTTAAATCAGTCATCCTGTAGTTTGAGTGAAACCCTCCTCCACAACTGTGCTTTTCAAGGACAGCACTTGATCTGGAAGCTTCCACAGCTGCCTGACACTTCATGAACATCTGGCAGCCCTTCATGAGCCTGGAGAGTGCAGAAAAGAGCACAGATGTTGTCTTGTTTTTTGAGAGGCTTCAGAGGACCTCCACTTCTGTATCTCCTTTTGACTTTCTGGGTGTCAACACCACAAGCACATCACAAAGGCTGCAACAGGACATAAAACCTGTCTTTACCCATGCAACACAGAAACACACCTGGCTGTGGACAGAACAGCGCAGGTGCACAAGGTGCCAAATCTCAGGGGGGAAATGTTTGGCTACCATAGCATTTACCTACTGAGTTTGCTTTGTGAATACATCCAGGTGGCTTATCCCTCAGAGATCATGATCCCTGGAGAATGAGCTCCTTAAAAGTGAGAGAGAACTCCACTGGTGTCAGATGTAAAAGAACAATGAGAACAGTTTTATCTTCTAAATGTGATGTGACGTGGGGCAAGGATTATTAAATATTTGCAAGAATCAATATAACAAAAATATTTTAATAGTGCAAATTAAGTGATATGGAAAGAGTAATGACCTATATGAACAAGAGCAGTACAGCACTAAAAAGGTTAACATTGTACCTAATTAGCAGAACAGCTTCTAAGGAACACTGTGAAAGAAAAGAAAGCAATGCACTCAAAGAGAGAGTTCTGGGCTAGGGAAATTCAAATATATCTTGTAAACCTCTTTAACAGGCTTCTTCAGAGCTTCTAATTCAAATTCTTTTATTCTGCCACACCTCCTCTCAATTCAGCACTTTGAAGATTAAAGCAAATCTACTGGAACAAGTGCCAACAGGATCCTGCACTTCAAAATGATCAACCAAAAGCAAACATTGCACACCAGCTCCTGAAGCTGTAGAGTCATGGGCCACTCTCTAATTTTTTGCTTTCTCACTTTTCTTCACTATTTTACCTTCCCAGTTGCCTATTATAGGCCAATTTCTCAAAACAAATCTTCATCTCCATGTCAATAACAGAAAAGATACTGCTCTCTATGTATTTTGGAAAACCTGAATGGACTTACATGACAATCAGATTTTAAGAAGTACTCCTCTTCCCTGCCAGCTGAGATGGAATATTCAGATCCATGTACATGCTTCTCTTTCATTACAACTCCTTTGGGTTTTGACAACTAGTATACAAACACATCAATCTGTGTACTTATGTCAGTGTGAATGGTGGAAAAACATTTATACTTGAAATTGAAAATAAAGTAGGATGTCAATGTCTTGGGAACAAAGCAGAGTTTGATGGTTACAATATAATCTTACAACACAGGCATACTGGAATGTTCTAAATTTGCAAAATCTAACTCCTTAATAATGAAAGATTCTTGCATGTTAAATTACTACATTTGGATCATCAACATAAAGAAAATGAAAAGTTTCTAACTATATCCACAGGGATTTCTTTCAATTAGAGAAAAGAAATCATTGCCAGCATCAGCAAATAACTGTTAGACCTTTACAAAGAGATCCCTACTTATTAAACTAAAGTTACTAAACAAAAATAGATGTTTCTAATAGAATTTTGCCTTGCTCTGGTTCACCCTTGCTCATCCACCAAACCAGTTTGGGATCCTATGATAAGATGCTGCCGCTTGTAGGTTTGGCTAAATAGACACCACACATATCGGTAGGACATACATATTTGAGCTGCCACTTTACTAATAAGGCAAGCATTTTCCCTTTGTAAACAGAACTTGTTTAAAACCACATTTTCGGTTTTGCTCATCAGATATGAACAATGTGAGCTGCTACTGAAGCTTGCTTTGTAACTCTTATTACCATTTGTATCCTGTGTTCTTCTAGTTGAAAAATTTGTTGAACAGACAGTGAAAAACTTCTACACTGTCAATGCAGCAAAGTCAAAGGCTACTTATTACCAAAAAATTGTTAGTAAGGCAGAAAACTAAGCTTTTAAAATGTCAGAGAGAAAAGGCCTGCAATATCCTAGGGAATGCATAGCACTGAAGGGAAACATTATTGCTGTTGGAAAGAAACCTACCCTCGCTTTCCTGAGAGATGAGTTAACTATCTGAAAGAAATAGGAAGATTACCAGAACCTGAAGATTCTCTGACTAGTTCAAAACCAAATCAACTGCAGCATAATCATAGCTCTTCAGATGAATCACTTTTTATGCTGTTCATCTTTATGGATTTTATATAAATTTGCTGTAAGGGACTATCCTAACACATCTCATTACTTTCTATAATTCAAAGTCTCCCCAGATTGAGTGTGGATTCAATATGTACAGATGCAGTAGACATTTCAGCAAAAATGGGCTAATGGTTACTGCTCTAGGAGTCAGGCCTGAATATCCCTCGTTTTGATAGATAGTTCCAGCTTATGCTGTGAGATTCAATTTATCTTGGTCTGCTCTCCCAGGGATAAAAGCACAGCTCCGGCTCACTTATTCTGCTCCATTCCCCTCTTAAAGACCACCAAACTCTTGCTAAGTTCATTTGGGAGCTGACCCCATTTAACTGTGCTGCAGCACCAAGGAGCTGCACTGACAGGCAGCCTGGGCTGCTGAGCCACACAGATTACAAGGCAAGGCAGAGCACAGCCCTTGCTCTCTACTGTCACTCCTCAATAAGCAGTGGCATTTCCTGCAGTCCTGGATGTAACAAGGTTCATGGCTGGAATTTTGTTACTAGTTTCCTAAATTTTACAGCAAAAAGTCCACAAGGAGTCAAGATGACTGAATACTGTGCAGGGCCAGGAGTTGGACTTGATTCTTCAGAGTCCCTTCCAACTCAGCATATTCTGTGGTTCTGTGATTCTGTAACACAGCTCTAAGATGCCAGCCACAGCCAACGAAGTTTGAAACATTTTGTTTCAATACAGGGAAAGGGTGGCATAGTGGCTGCAAATGGTATTGCCTTGGAGCTGGCCTCATTGTTTGGAACTGGTGCTGCTAAGAAATACTTCTAGACCTTATTAATCCAAAACTTTCAAAGTCTCTGGCAGCAATTTACTTGAAAAAGTGTAAACTCAGGCACTTAGAAGGACATCCTCCTCTGTCTCCTGTGCCCCAATGCAATGTCCAGATGATGCTGACGTGGCAGAGTTCAGAGTGTCTAGCCTCTTTTTTGTGTAAATTCCTATTTGCTTTCTCTTTGGTTTGCAAGGGGTGAAAGTTACACAAACCCTGATGGAAGCCAACAGTGCCAATGAAAATAATCAGAAGAGCTTCTGCTACTGTGGATCAGTTTTTCAGGGTTGCACATTCTGCCAATGCCTGCACATGGCAAATTGCTCATGAAATGGCCTTATATTAGCTTCCTGGAAGATAATCTCCTATGAGACTTTTTAGAAATATCTCAATTGCTCCATCTGTTTTCTGACGGTAAAGTAAGATTGTAAATGCCCAGAGACTTTCACTAATATGATGTTCAATAAATGATGGGAATACATTAACAGGTTGTGATCCTTTGTGTCATTCCAGTGAATACAAATTCTTTCAATAAGAAAACCAACCCACAGCATTTTCTTTATTGAGAAATACGAAGTATTAAGATCTTCTGTCTCATGTTAGAAAGCAGAAACAGCTTCACTCTGTACCACTCACCATGGGCACACTGCTTACGAGAAATCACAGATGCAGTGCTATTACTGAGAAATGATTGGTGTTTTTTAGTCAGAACTGAAATAAAATCTCTTGAGAAAATTTTGCAATAATTTAACTATTTTAAGTAGGAATCTCATTCATTTTCATTTAAAGGCTTTCCACTTCAAACTTAGAATATGAATGTGCCATTAATTTAGGAAGCTGCTTTGAAAAACATTGCACATATTACTATTTGTACAATTAAAACATTGACATTGCTGTCAAGCAGAGCAGATTTTAGGGAAATGGGTGTCTGTGGCTGTGTTACACATGAAAACAGAAACAAGAAGCCCAACGAAGCTGTTCAGTATGTATAGTGCCTGTGAGTGTTCCCACCTGTGTGTGTACTTGGGCACATTGTGTGCAGGAGCTTGGGGAAGGAGTAATGGAGAGAGCAAATATACAACGATATATCTGGATATATCCTTCTGCCTGCCCAGCAGTTTCCAGCCTGAGAGCTTTGTGAAAGAGAAAATATCTTCCTCTTTTTGTTTAGCAGTTCCTTTCCAGCTGTAAATTCGTAATGTTTCCTATTAAATATAGAATCATGGAATATCTCATTGGAGATATTGGAATTGACCTGTAACTATCATCGATTCCAACTGCCTGCACCTTGCAGGACTACTTAAAGCTACAAAAGTATGAATAAGAGCATCATCAGATGATAGAGCTTCTTGAAATGATCTAAGTATGCCATACAAGACGGGTGTTTTGACTCCTATAGTCACTATGATAAGACCTTTCTAAGGGAGAAGTTTGAAGTGACCATGTTACCTTGAATGTGAACTTCTCAGTCTTTCTGGGCAAAGCATCATATTGTTTAAAGGAATCTCTAAATTTCAAGGTCTTTTCCCTGCTTTCCCTTTGGTTTGTTGTTTGTTTTTTGTTGTTGTTTTTTTTTTTAAGCTGCAGTGTGCCCAAATGAGAAGCAAATCTTGCTGCATCCTTCTATGATACAGAACCCTCGGGCAGAGAGGCCAGGGCAGAAATGCCCAAAAGAAAGAGAGCAGGAACAGTCTCCTTGAATCACAGGGATAAAAGTGATAAACTTCGATTTAAATATTGATGTCAAGATCCTGAAAAGCATCACCTGCTTTACTCAAACACAGTATAGAAGCATATGTTCAGGCCTAAGGGCAGACTTGGGAGAAGTTAGCACCCCCATGGGTCCGACCCCACATCCTTTGGTCAGGAGCACTCCACACTGGCTGTCACTTGAGCCAGCACCTCAGAAAGGAGCCCAGGTGCTGTATAGCAGCACTGCAACAGGTTAGAGGTATGTCTCACCAAGAGCATTTGGGACACCTGCAGAAGTTCCTGACTAGAAGAGAAATTTTGTCTCCTCATCAAAAAGTGACTGGCTTATTTATTGCAACATGGAGCTTTTTCTAACCTACACTTCAGTTTTCGTCTTTTGAAGCAACGTACCATGAGCAGATTACTACAGATCAATTGAAATTATTATTTATAGGCTAGAGTTATACTTCTTCCAAATCATCTCAAACCTTCCTGCTTTCAAACATCTTTTTAATTTGCTATGAACAAAGCAGAGGATCTATCATTGAGGAATGAGATTTGGGCTTATATTTGATCATTTTCCTTCCGCGTTGTAGACTAACACAAAGAAACCTTCATATCACTGAGCATTTTAGATAAGAGCTGACAGTATCTACTTGCGAAAGTCAACAGAGGTATCAGTTGATTTTATTCTATCTACAAAAAAGAAAAATCAGGCTGATCATTTTCCCTCAGCTACTTAATACAAGCTTTCAAGAAGTAACTGTAAATATTTATTTTTAAAAGTCTTTGTTCCTGTGAAATGTATCCATGCCATTTATGCTACTGTTCTTGTATGAAAAAAAAGCTGAGATACACTGAATTATCATTAGCAAACTTCATACCCTTCTCATTTTCATTACCTTTTTCTGCTACTGATAACTAGGAATGCTCCAGACAGGAATCCCTCTGGTGCAATCACAGGTACAAGCCTAGGTACCACCTAAGCGCAAGGGATATTCCATACTCCTGGTCACCAGCTGTGCCCATGGAGGTGCTGTGCCATCCCACCACACACTCATGGCACTGGGCCTTCTGGGTGTTTGCCACCCACTCCAAACGGGTGACAAAATGCTTTAGCTGGACCTCTGTCAAACTGCTTTAACATGCAATTGTGTACATGGTACTTAGTGCAGCTCAGCTGATTGGCACTGATTCTTTAAGCCACAATAATATGCTTCTCTTGTTGCCTACCCCCTTCCATACCTGCTAGTCCTGATCAGGGAAAAAAGGAAGTTGAGCCCTTTGCACTGACAATCTTTTTCCGTTGTTTTCCACTCTGGCACTCTCATTTTTTGAGAAGCTCTGATTGCTGATTTTTATTTATAATTCTAAAAACAAATCTGAAAATTAAGCCTACCATTATTATTTTTTGAGTTTTATTATTTTTCAAGACATCTCTTCTGATAGAGCAGAGGCTGCAGATTGAAATGAATGCCACATGAAATTTGTACTTGCTTTAGGTAGTATAAAAGAGTAAACCTACTATCTCCAAAACTATCTTAAACTGATGATTGCTGTGATTAGTATGTACAACATATTAATTTAAACTGGGTGGTTACTGCAACCAACAGTAAAATTGGAGCATAATTGGAGTTATTAAGAGCATAAAGTGTAAATAATTTGCATGTTTCCCTAATTTGTTAGGTAAATAAGAAAAACAACTTAGTAAATATGCATTTTTATTCTATACTCAACATTATGCTGTCAAAGGCACTTCCAGCTCTTGATACCAGACAATCATAGAATGCTTTTGGTTGAAAGGGACTTTCAAGATCACCTGGTTATACAAACTCTCCTGCCCAGAGACAACATGATTCAATTCACTAGGAGTTTCCTTGTCAAGTGTTTTAAGAAATACACATAAGTTCGTCCAGGCTTCATTTTCACATATTTAGAAATACTAAAATAAAATTTAAAAATAATTGAGAAACAGAAATACAGGTTTTGTGTTTATTTTTAGTTCTGCTGCTGTCACATTTCAAAGCAGTTTGAGAAAAAAGCCTTGCAACTATTCAGTTATGAATCACTGCCAAACCCATACCCTCCTTGTAAAGTAGAGCTAATCCAAGCCTTCCCAGCATGTGTCACTGAGCTGACACCTGCAGGACAAATGATTTCCTAGGAGCTGAGGCCCAGATCATAAAACTAAAAAGAACACAGAAGGTGCTTCTACAGAAATTTGGTACCACTACCACCTTCAAAGCTGCTGCTTCACTGTCACAGGACTTTGAGCTGAGCACAAGGCATCCTCAGGACTGGTGCCACCTGAGAGAAAATTAGCTGCTCAGAGATCCAACATGAGATAAAACCCCAAGGCAGGACTTGTCCTGTAGTCTGTCTCCAGCCTTGCCCGTGACCCAGAATTTTGTGGGATCCTATACAACAAGCAGAATGTAATGGATGATTTAGAATATGTGTTTCTTTAAGGATCAGAAGTCTCACCAGAGATACAGAATATCTCAAGCCCTTGCTCCTAAGCAGCTAAGTCCAAGAGAAAACTGAGTTTCTCCACTTTGCAGCTTCCTAGGACCCAAGATTTTTTGACACAAGTCTCTCCACTTCTTTTGAGCATGTTGGTGGCTTTCTAGATGGATGTGAAAAGACATGGTGACACCTACAAATTTTGTCTTTGGGAATACCATAGGTGAGAAATGGTTTGGAGTGCCTTGGAGATTGCCTATATGGTGGCACTGACAGAGACTTGGTTAAGCAGTGCACTAGGACTGAACTGGGAGGTTTCAGCAGCTCCTTACATAATGTCTCTCCAGATTCTGAAACATTGTTCAAACTACAGATATTTTAAAGGAAGAACAGAGGACCCCAAGTCTTCTGGACCAATAGTCAGCCTTCAAACATCCTTGAGCAATATCATACATCATTCATATCTAAGCTTTTATTTGAAAAACATATAAAGCCTGACTGATACAATTATGTGACATGGACTCATTGACATGTTTAGGAACCACAGACTAAAAGTAAGAAGGAAATTTTTAGTTTAGGTTAGTAGCTGGACCCTGATCTTCCAGCAGTAACTGGAAGGTGTTATTCCCTGGTGGCACCACATGACATGGGGTGCTGCTTTTAGCCATTCTGATATCAGCATTGTGTGATACCATGATTGGCAGGCAGTGTAGGAAGTTCTGGGACTAAAAAACTACAGAGAGTTAAAGTATCCTCTAACTGTATGAAGGTAATCACTCATAGCTAAAGAATCTTGTTAAAAAGCTACAGAGAAACTCACAGTTCCACACTTCAGTGCTATGGCAGTTGTGTGAAAAAAAATTTGAATATGTTTCCAGCAGTTATTATTTTATCACGTATTTTCTTCTGCTAAAATTCCAGGTCTTGATTAATTGATCACATGAGCATTTTAAGATTTTCCAACAAGAACGCTTACAGATCATAACACTGTGAAAAGAAGGCAAGAACCAACCATCTAAACATAACTTTGTGTCCTTAGAAACCAGGCTTAAAAAACATACTGACAACATTTAGGTTCAGGACCATAAGAAGAAGTAAGCATATTGTGTTTTATGAGATAAAACCTTGACTGTGAAGGGTAATTCGTGGCTTTTGAGTGCTTGTGGCTGATGATAGGATTCCAAGTTCTAATAATTGGAACAGCATTTTTGAAAACATTGAAAAAAATTACTGGACACCTCCTCAGCTCAAACACTGTATTTAATGGTTTATTTTGTTACATCCAATAAGGAAAACAGTGACCAGATGTGTTTTTGTAAGTGTTTTCACACTTATGAAAATGAAAGAGCAATGAAACAATGAAAAACTTTTCATAAAAGCTTCTGTAAATTCCATAGAACCTCTTGTTCCACTACATTTCTAACCAATGAGAAGTGAAATCACCTGACCCAAGTTGGCAATAATGTAAGTTCGATTTCAACATTTTTAAGTGGCTATCACAACTTGAAGATATTGAGATAGAGTCCCTGAGATAAACTTTTTGAAACTGGCAATAGCTAAAAGCATGATTTTTAACTTGAAACTGATACATATTTTAATAGATGCTAGAAATCTAATCATATACTGGACAGACCTGTGAGGCACTATGCCAAGTAGAATGAAAATAATGCCATTGGCCCAATGATCATACACTTCATCCATAGAGCAAAACAATTAAGAGAGGAACAGGAGATGGATGATAAAGATCAAGCCCATCTTAGCAAGTCAGTAAGTTAGTCAACACCCCAGATGCTCCTCAGTCTCTGTATTTTCACATTTTTGCAAATAGGGTGCGGAAAGGGTTAGTATGTGCTTGTTCAGTCTTTTCAGAACAAAAATTGCAGAGCCTGTGCTCAGCTAGGCCACACTGCTGTGGTTGATTGCTATTAATTTTACAGTAAATACACCTTTACCGATTCCTGAAAACACAGATGTGAAAGCAAGAATACTCTCTGTGCGCCTATTAAGAGCACCACAAAAAAGCATTAACTCAGAAAACAAATTAAACATTACAAAATTAATTCCTACAGTGCCACCTTGTGTTCAGATACATTTTCTAATCCTATCAACTCCTCAATCTTTTATTTACAGCAATGAAACCTTCTAGCCCTGGAAAGTGATTCACCCCAAGACTAGTTTAATATCTCCTTGGATGCTGGAGAAGCTGCTTCTCACATATTTTATCATTAAACTACTTCCTGGTGTTCCAAAGACCTCAGTTTAGAACCCAAATTCTTCTAGAGCTGGGATATTCCTTAAGCCACAGCAGTACCTGGTGATAAGGAGTTCCCATGATAAACTGGGAAAGAGGAAAACTCCCTGGAGAATTAATGAACTTGGTGGATTTTGGAACTTTCAAGGAAAGGTTGTTGCAAAAAAATCATTCAAGCAAATTACATCAACCTGACTACAACAGGCTACAAAGATTTATATACAAGTATAGATCCAGATTTAATCTCTCTCAACATACAGGAGTTTTTTTTTTTTAATTTGCCAGCAACTCACTTTTAACTGCAAAAAAAAATCTGGTGAGAAAACACGAGCAGTCATTCTCTATGCAGTATAACACTAAAGTAGGTCACTTCTATTCCATGACAGAAAACTTGCAGAGATCCAGGGTAGCATAGCAAAGAAAGCGTAGGTAATAATTAACAAAAAACCACTGAAATTTCTCCCAAAACTAATAGCACAAGTGAAGGAATTCCACAGAAGTTCATATTATGGTCTGCTGTTCTCAAATGCCAAAAGCAGCAGATTTATTTATTTATAAATTTATGTTATTGACATTTAGATATATTTTCAAAGAAATTTAATGACCACAGTTGAGGGATTTCCTGGTTATATAAGGTTTCCAGAGGCAGTAGAGACACCAATGGTGCATATAGACCAGAATTTATGGATAGGAGACACATCTAAGTCTACTGAGTGGCCTTGGGGAATTTAGGGTGCACACGGGAGCTTAGCTGGGCACAGGGCTCTGTTTCATCCCCTGTGGTATGAATATCAAACATGCAGCACCACTTGGTGCTAGCCTAGGATCAGAAAAGCTTAACTGGTTCAGTTAACTGCACTGCTGTGCTCTTCCTATGGAGCGCCAGGAGGCAGTGCTCACTCCTGCAGGGTTTTGTGAGGCTGCTCCAGAGAAGGGACCTAAGAAGAGCAATCCCTTGCAGACAAAAGTCATACAAGCACTGTCCTGGGCAGCAAGTCATGGAACATGATGCAGTGATTTCTGAAACTTGTATTTTACCCACCTCACAAGCAACTTCTCTGCCACTGACCTTCTGAAACAGCAAACACCAGAACACCTCCCATGGCCTAGTAGCATCCTCTGTGATGCTGCTGATCTCACTTACTGAAGTGTGCTGTGATTTAGTGTGCAGGAGGTTCCAGGTAGCTTGAGGCAGGGGGAGTCATGGAGTGCCTATCCCAGGAGATGGCAGCATGATGCAGGATCGTGAGCAGCACCACCACCAGCTGTACCTTGCCTGTAACCAGGTGCATGAAAAATGTGTCTGGGCACTGCTAAGTGCTGACCTGCTCTGTGTCAGCACTTCTGGCCTTACATACTGTCCTCACTTTGGTGACAACCAAAATGTGGGTGCCATTTCCAGCCAGGAGGCCTTGAATTAGGTCATCTAATTCCAAGATATGAAAGGCCACTTTCATAGAGGACAGACAGAAGGGCTGAGGTAGGATGGGGAGGTCTGGAGATCATCTAGTCCAACTCCTGCTCAAGCAGGGTCAGCCAGGGTCAGCCAGAGCCAGATTCCTAGGACCGTATCTGTATATCTTGAATATCTCCAGGGATGGAAGCTCCACAACCTCTCAGGGCAACTTGTGCCAGTGTTCACCATAAAGCCCCAGGACCTCCACCACCTCTGCCAGATGGGAGAGAGCATTCCCATATAAAGCAACAGAGATAACACTTGGCAGTCCTTCCTCCTCTCCACTCAACAGTGCAACTTACTTTTTTGAGTTTTAAGAGGACTTTAAATATTTGAAGTGTGAATGTGTGAGCCCTTCCTTCACCAAATGCCACAGCTTTAAACAACTGTGAGATGATAAAACACAGTTCAAAAAGCAAGATGGGAAGGAGAGCAGATGTAAGATAAGAGATTCAGACATTTCAGCTAATTTGCGCTTGCATTTTGCAGACTCCCATTGCAACTGGTAGAATTCCATTCATATGTGCCTATCTGGATATGCTGAACTAGATATCCATCACAGTGACTACTCCTTACGCTGATCAATCCAAATGCTCACAAACTCTTGACAAGATCCCTGCCGTCTATTTACTTCCTTACTTCAGACAGAGGCTGCAAAATAAGCTTTATTCCTGAAGTATGAAACGTCTCTTGATGTGTGTACCCTCTGCACATTCTGTCATGCCAAAGCTCTTGCTATCCTGAGCTTCAGGATGTTCTGACCAGGCCATGGTCGAAAGAGGGAGCACAAGCCCCTCTGCTTTTATTCTCTGGGCTCCTCCACCAGCAGAGATGCTCAGTTTATTTGCTTTTACTTTTTTTTATCATGGCATTTTCAGTTCTAAATAATTTATGGAAGCTGTTTAGAAATGCGGAACACTCCTCATCACACAATGCATGAAATCTGAAGATAAATGGATGGTGATTTAGGGCCTGAGAAATAGGAGTTCAAAATCAGGCAGAATTTACGGTTACTTCAGAAATACCAAAAAAAATGCCCAGACCTGAAGTTACGACTTTCAGTCCTTGAGCAAAACAAATCCTGGAGCACTAGACACTTTATGTGTAAGTATATGTATGTACATGTATTGCATATATATCTGTGTGTGTATGCACATGTGTGTTTTGCCACACCTAAAACAAGAGTGAACATTTCTCCCCCTTTACAAAGAAGGAAGGAAGCCCCCCTTTTGCAGGGGACAATCAAACACCAAAGACATAGCAGGGATCTTGGCCAGACTGCACCAGTGACAGGGCTAGCAGGACAAACTTGGGGCTGATGCTCAGGGCTGGGTGCAGACCCCTGGTGCATCTGCTGAAGGGTTTGGCTCAGCTGAACGTGGTTACAGTTTATAGACTGAACCATCTTCCATTTGCCGGGCTCTGACCCCAGGCAGAGCAGCTACATGGCTGAATTTCTCTTGGCTGCTATAATCTGGAAGGCTTGACTCCCACTCTGTTGTCATAGCCTCAAAACCACATGGTCTCAGCAATGCAAAGGCGTTAAACTGTCATGTCTGGTAAGAAAGGAGACATGCAGGGTATAGCAGAGTGAGAAGCGCATTCTATGGGAATGATCTTCCTGACAGTATGTGAGGTGTACCTTTGGAAACTGCAAATTTTTAAGATAAAGAGAAAACAATAACCCACTAGCTAGTTTACAAAGGAAAGGGAAGTATTGATGTATCTATGGGTATTGTGACATACTACCATATGCTTTTGGCTGCAAAAAGTCCCAGTGCAGCAATAAACACAATGAAGTCTTTGTGCAAAGAATCGTATCAGTTTCATTAAGCTCAGACTTTGAGGGAAATCTATAACAATGTCAATTCTCCCAATTTCATGCAGATTGTCAAGATGCCTGCTATTCTGCTTCTACCACAATTGTGGATGTGTCCTTGTGAGAATCTGAAATACCTTTAAAAACATTCCTAGTGCTGTTGGTTACGGAAAGATGGTCAAAAACGTGATGCACGTGCACTCTGGGATTCAGTGACAAGATGACAAAATGAATAGCCAAGAGCAATAAAATGCTGCTTTATTATTATTATTATATCTGCTTTTTTTTCAAGCACTCCCTTGTGGATTTCTGACTGGCAGTTCTGGAAAACTTAGTGATTAAAATACCGAACATACAAAAAACTAGCAGACGCAGCTACTGAATTTACTAGTGCAGTATAAAGTGAAATGGAGGCCTGGGTATGCAGTCCCAAATATGTGGGCCTGAACAAACAGCTCCCTAGAAAGGCTTCTGCCTTCCAACAGAAAGAATGAGTGAGGAAAAAAAAAATCTACACCTCCTGTTTCATCACAGGCCAAAAGATGTGGGAGCTTTAAGTTCCTCAGAGAACCAGTTAGGCAGAAAACGAAATGAAACATGGACCCTCCAAGCAGTGCACAGACTTCCTCATTAGTGGCACTCCCAGCATTCAAGCTAGTAAGTCCCAAGAAATGCCAACAGCAGGATAATAGCAATATTCTCACTAAGTCTCAGACTTCATGGCAACACTAACAAACTCTACTTCTTCTCAGTACCCCATTAATTTTTCATCTCTTACCTTAGCTCACTCAGTTGGACAGCTATAACCTGGTTGGAAAATAATTGCAAATTCTGCATCACCATGTGTGTAAATCTTACAATATATGCACTTGCCCTTTTCTTCACCTACTTTGACTGGGAAGGTGATTATCAACAGAAACCATGCAACAATCCCATTGCAAGGATTGCTGGGGACGTAGCAAGCATCTTGTCATGAAACAGCACACAAAGCCAGTTTCCTCAGAATGAAAGAAAGGATTTCAGTTTTGAAAGAGCATAGCATTTTGCTCCTGAATTGCGCAGTTTGCCAATATGTTTGCCAATGTTCAGTGCTGCTGTCCTCAGAAGAGAGAAAAGTCTGCTTTTTCCCCAGCTGGTGCCCAGGAATAGAAAGAGGAACCTGCACTGTCAGTGCCAGGTTACACATGACCCATTTGGCTGCCAACTCTGAGTATGGTGAAACATATTTGCTCCTGAGTCATACTGAGTTCATTTCTCAGTGCTCTGGTAGGGTGAAAACGTATAATGACTAACAAGAGCCAATGTTTCCATCAATTTTAAAGAGTTTGTGAAAATGTTAGAATGCTATAAAGTCATCTCAGTATAAACCTCAATGGACTGTATCAAACTGCTTTTCTTGGGACTGCTGAATCTTAGATTTATCCACCTTTCAATATTAAAGCAACAAACTTAATATTGAGCAACAGCAATACGCAAAAAAATTATCACTAATTCATTTTAACCAGAGTCTTCAAGTCTTTTCTTGTTTGCTTCTCCTACTTATCCCCTCCTCACTGCTGCTCCTTCTCCATCCTTCCTGCCACCACCTCTCACAGATTTGCCCCAGCAGTCTGGCACTCTGGTCTGCAGCAGTGGCCGTCTTCCAGCCCTGGCAGCTGCCTTACCTGCTTCTGAAATCCTCACAGGAAACATGTAAGTAGAAGGCTTGAAAATAGAAAAAAAATATTTTCCTTAACACTGCTGCTGTCATCCCTCTGGAGCAGACAGCTTGAGCTCCCAACTTACCTTTAGTGTGGGAGAATTTAGGAAGTTGATACCAGTGCTCTGCATTGGTCCATGAAGCCTTCTGCTCATTAGAGCTTAAAACATTTCTCCACTGAAAGTCTTAATTATGTTCATGTCAGCTCTCTTCACCCCTTTATATTTCTCTAACTACATTGAAAATATCTTCTAATGTTTCTTCACATCACTAGAGTTACAGAAAGAGGTTTCAATGCAAATGAGAGCAACACCCAGGCTGCCTAAAATAAATTATATGTGGCCTTTGATAGGACACAATACACTTTGTTCTTCATTCTGATTTTTCATGCCCCTATCACCACTCATTTTGAGCACACTACTGTGAGATTACACAGTAAAAAGGAAATTAAAGATCAAAGATATATGAGACAAATCCTATGAATTTCATCATAGTCTTTAAAGTATTGCAACCCTGTACTTTTCACACCTGTCCCCTACTCACTTTCAAGTTACCTACAAGTAGACTGTGTGTGCTACTTTGCTGCGAGCACGGCGTGGAAAGTCAGAGGAGGGACTTTGGTGAATTTAATGTGGGACATCACACATGTAGGACACCACCTGTTGTGCACTGCTTTGCTGTGTAGGTAGCAAAGGACTGACCTGAAAGCTCTCTGTGGGTAAATCTCATCAGCTTGCTGAGCACTGCTTTGGGAATGTCTGTGTGGGCTGCTAACTACACAAATGATGGGGACTACTGCACAGATTGGCGTCTAGTGAGACCAAGGAGTACTGTGTCATTAGCCTGATTATCAGATCCATTCCATGATGGTGTCATATTGGCTGAGCCCAGCACTGCTGAAATTATTTCAGAGCTCCTGACTCTGGAGCAGGCTCTTTCAGGGCAACTGTGCATTCCTCCACATAGTACTGGATTGCCTTGTATGACTTCCCCTGTGTGCTCCAAGGTATGGAGCACACCTTCACAAACTTTTAACCATTTGCTCTCTTGCTGATCAAGTGTATGTTATCAAGATCAAGATATAGTAAAGTTGGTTTATTTTCAGATTGAATGTAGTATTCCTAAATTTACAACCAGGCCAAGTCACCTTGGTAAGCATCAAACAGCAAAAGACAAAGGGAAGAAACTTTAACACAGACTTCTAGGAAAACTCCCAGTGTCAGAGATTCCTGTGAAGGCAACAGGGAAAGCAATTCAGAGTTGGGTTATAGTTGAAAAATGGTTACTATTTAGCTGGTATCAAAAGGCAGGTTTGAGAGATTTAATAGTGTGAAACCCCAGAGCAGTGTCATTAATAGAACTGCTAAGAGAGAAAGTACTGATTTTCACCTGCAAAACGCTTTCAATTAGTAGGAAAGTCTCTGCTATTACTTTGGAGAGTGACAATGTTTCTCAGAAGTCATCTGGAAGTACAGAATATTCATCTCCAGATAAAAGCGCCTCCTTATGAGAGAACATTATTTCTTTTCAGATCCAACAAATGCATTACCTCCCACGTGTTATGGCTATGGACTTGTGCTTAACAGGTGAATGCAGGACTCCACAGCAGGCAAATACTTCATAATCACTGACCCTGATATGGATCTGCAACTGAAATCTCCAGCCAGGCAGGAGCAGTGGTAGTTAAACTTAGTACATACCCCACTGGCCTCAGAAAACAGCAGCTATTGACAAATCTGAGTGACCTCCTGAACAACTTCCTTCTCATGCAAGTGCCATTACTAAATCCATTCACTGCCAGGAAGGAACACAAAAGACAAAACTATCCAATAGTCTTGAGTGAAAGGAAAAATATGAACAAACCATATTACTTAGCAACTCATGTGACAATTCATGATGAGAGAAAACTTTCAGTTAAGAAGTGCGCCTTGGCTTTCAGGTGCATGCCCACTTCAAGCATGGAAGAAAAGAACATTCCTATAATCATTTTAATAAGAAATACCAAAGAAGCAGTTCTCTCTCACAAAACCTATATAGGAGTCAAATTAATTTCTACCCCACATGATGGAGTTTAGTGGAGAAATACAAACTAATTCTTAATTAGCTAAATGAGGTCCTGAGCACGGCCTTGGCATTTAATGGCATTCATTATGGCACCTAAGACAAACAGCCTGTCTGAGAGGCAGGGTAAACCAGCCTAGATAGAGCACTCTGTAAACACAGCTGTAGGTCTTCAAGAGCCTACACTAAACTGTAATGCTTATACACAATTTGGTTAAAGTAAGCAGATAAAATCTGACTCATGTATACCAGGAAATCTGATGTGGGCGCCAGTGTGCCAACAGCAGTGACCTGAGAAGTGGGAAACAAATATGTCAGCTGATGACAGGGTAAAACTTACATCAGATAATCCCTCTGTTTGAAAATAAGCAGTGAAGAAAGCACAGTTAAAAGTTGTAATTGCTGTAGCTCACTGAGTGTTCCCTTGGGCACTGCATTCTGAAGCCTGGAATAAAAGCTATCAGCATCCTGAATGGAGCTGTCAAGCCACACTTGTTAGCAAAATTGGTTGAGAAGATGAAAAATCCTCTTTTACTTGCAATTGATAGAGGCAATAACTCAGGCTTGCCAGAAGAAGCTTCTAACAATGATGACATCTGAGGCAAATTGAAACCATCTAGAACTCCTTGATGGGCTTATTTGAGTTAGGCTCCCTAGGGATGCTCTGAAACAAGCAGAGCATTGTATAAAAATCTTGCCATGGTTGACTGTTTATACAGCAGAGAACACTGAATTTCCTCCATGGCAGGTATTCTGTAGAAATACAAAGAAGTTGGATATAGAAGACCTTGATGGTCAACACTCATCTGTTTGTCTAAAGTCACAAGTTTATATAGTTTTCTTCAATGTGTGCTGGGATTATTATTGAAAAAGTATTTGAGAGTGCCCCCAGTGGTTCGTACAACACCAGCAAATTCAGGATATACACCACTACAAAAAGCTTCTTGCCACTTAAAGCAAGGCAGCAAAGAAAACCCCTAAGGCTTTGGTCTGTTAGGAAGAGGTTTTCCTACTGTTCTTTCTGACTAGACATTAAAAGTTCCCAGCAGAGGTGTTTTTATCCACTGAATGTATGTTAGATTTCTACAGACAAATAAATGTATTTTTACCTGTCCATGTTATGAATGTAGAAGTTCCTAAGAAACCACCTAAAGGAGCTTGGGGAACTTCCAGTGGTTTTTCAGTAAAGCACAGACAAGAAAATTCTCATCTGATTTCTAAACCATGAAGAATATCTTCTTGATGACAGTCTACTCACAGTATGTATCATCATCACAGGAGGAAGATGACACTTGCAAAAATTTACATATTTTCTAACGGTGTTACTGCTTTTCTTGTAGAAGCTGACTGTTCTGCTTGTGAGCTGTCACTGCTGCAGAACACAGCTCTACACCACTTAGTCTACAGACAGGACTTGAAGACCAGGAAACATTCAAACTACATAAATACTGTTCTCAGTAGAACAATTTATAGCTTTTCTCAAAGGATGGAGACTCAAGATATTCTTAGGAGAAGCCAAAGTAGCTGAAATGCTCAAGGGAAGAAGAATTGCAGGATGTTTCATGTTATTTTTTTCAAAGGTTGCTGATCCATGCATTAGATACAACCTATTTGTCTCAAGGCTGCTAGTGGCTGCGAGGCTTATTCATACATAATCCGTCTGCAACATAAGCAGAGGGACAATTTTTGTTAGAAGTGTTTAAAGAAACAGAAAATTGATTAATCATACAGGAACGTGAATGTACAGTCTGCTCCTCATGAGAACAACCACAAAAAACATTACTGGAAATCTCTCCCAAAAAGAGTTCACAGAAACCAAAAGTTGACCAGAATCTCCACTTTGGAGGTTTGGCACCTCCAGAGCATGGGAAGAACAATGTGCTTGTCTGAAAATGTGAGCAGTAGGTGGATGGCTGCTGTTTGCAGCTGTCTGGGGCCAAAAACAGCCACTCAACACCAAAGAAGCACTTGGGATTCTGTTTCACCACTGTTAATACAACAGTTTTACCTAATACAAAACCTTATAGAGGTGCCCCATTGTCAAGAGAGCCACACTAATGTTTTGACTACGGATATTACACTAAATACATCTGCATTTTTACTTGCATACATTAACACTGTGGGGTTTATATTTTCACAACAAACAGCTACACTGAGCTAATAAATAGCTCAGATCTCCAGTCAAGTGCTAAGCGAATCTCCCACAAGCCTGGGGCTGAAAGTGGTCAGATCTGCAGTAAGTGGTTTTGCAGAAATTCTTGGGAGAGATGTTTGCTAAACATAGCCAGTACCATGCCTTTTTTCCTTTAAGAAAAACTGGCATCTGGAAGAGTCATATTTTAAGGGAGACAGCCTAAGGCAATTCATTTTCTTAAAAGAAGCCCAATCCAACACAAGAAGCAGCTGAGTTTCAGTGCAAAATTAGATTTCAAATGTCACACTTGAGCCCTTCAGGCATAGGAAGAGATAAATTCCAGACAGAGAAGTTCTCTGTCTAGAGAGGCCCTTCACCTCACTAAGACCCTTGAAATCTGCTAAACTAAGAGATATTGAACCTTTTTAAGCCCTCTCCTCTTGGCTGAGCCTCAACATCACAGAGTCATCAAGGAGGTTCCTAAACCCTGGTACAGGTTTTTCTTCACTGACTGACATAATCTGAAATGGGATTTCTAGGGAAAAAACATTTAGGGAAATGGAAAAAACATTTAGGAAAATTTAGGGAAATTTTTAGGGAAAAAGTCATTTTAAAAATGACTTCACCTCCAGAGCAGCTGTTCCGAAATCTGGCTGATAAACTTGTAGCTATTATGACCAAACTAAGACTATGAATAGAAAATACAAATTTCTTTTCACAATAGACTTTTCATATCAGATTAAGCACAGATTCTCCTTTCTAATGAAGAGAAACTAATCTCCATGTTTCTGAAAGATAACCCTTTAGCTGGAGATCAAGAATTTACATAAACCTGGCTATTTTCTCCACCACCAGCTCCACCTGGGAGTTGAGTGCAATGTGTGAAAAGCACAGACAAGTAAGTAAATTCTAAGGGTAAAAAATGCCTATTCACTGCCCTGGAGCACTGAATGTAATTCTTAATGCATTTTTCCTTAGCAACACTCCTTGTGTCTCAAAAGAATCTCCATGTAATCTGAAAAGACAGATTCTAGCAAGTCAAACCAGCCTAATTTTAAGTCTACAGCGAGACATTTTCTCAGTGGAATTCTGCTAAAATCAAGACCATGTACAATTAGTTTCCTCTTTTCAAATTAAGTTATTGCATTAAAAAGTAAATGTGTATAGTGCAGCCTTGAAGTTCATAACCTCCTTGAAGTTACCTCCAGCCATTTGACTCCTATTCTGTTGGTCTACTGTGATGGCATTTTACCAGCTTTTGTTACCCCATTGACTGCCTCATGTGAAGTCTAGCATATGCTTTATAAATATTCTTTCTGTACCCAAAAGGTAGCAAGACAACTCATATCTGGTCTGCTTAGGTGCTTCTAACACATAAAATGAACAAGGGAAAATCACTCTTACTTCCCCCTCAAGACAATTTTTAGCATTTCTCCTTGTCTGCTTCCTTTCAGGCTGTTCATAACCTGGTACCATGATGTCATCTGGAACAACCTCCCCAGGGATGCGGTGAGAGGAGTTCCCATCACTGGAGGTGCTCCAGGTGCAGTGGGACAGGGTGCTAGATAATCTCACCTAGGCTCCCTTTCCCATCAAAGGTTGGACCAGATGATCTTTTGAGGTCCCTTCCAATCTGGGATGCTCTGTGATTCTGTCTCATATACAGTGGCTTCATGAATCTAAAGTGTGTGAAATTCTTCAGCTTTGACCACACTCTTTCTGTACTTTTTAGTCCCTTTATTCTGGAGAATTTGGTACATGTGCTGGAATATGCATAAGGCATGTGTGCACTAGTGCAAAAGCACCACTGAAGTTCCTTCAGCTAAGTATGCATGAACTACATACATCAGGATATTCATTAAACGCAGATCACATTAGGAGTATGTTGCCAAATTTTACATAATAATTTTTCTTTACTTGAGCACTCTGAGGCTCAAATAACAATAGTTTTTCTGTTTTCTGAGTTAATCACTTTGAAAGCTCCAGATGAAGATTGATAGTTCTGCCCACCGTATAACAATGCCATTTTCCAAACAGGGGCATGCAAGTGAGGCAGCCTGCTGTTTTTACTACTCCCACAGTAGACTCAAACTCTCAGAGAGTGCAGGAGACCTTGTAAAGGACTGTGATTTACTGATTCATGGTCTTTTGGGGGAAGTGTAAGATTACATCTACAGAAGGAACAGGCACATAAAAGAAAGCAAAGATAAATGCAGGATAATTTACGAAAGGACTTGGCTCCAAACAGAGGCGGTACTTTTTCTCCTTAACTGTTTTCAAATCCTAATAGAGCTTCTGCAGCCCTAAATGAGCACCTTTTCAAATACAGCCAAACTTTGACAAAAGACTGAAAATATACAGCCCTCATGGTTAGCTGAAAAATGTTTTGGCATTATCTGACAGAAGGGCCCTTTTATCTAGCGAACAGTTTTAGCAAGCTACATGTTGTAAAACCCCAGCAGAGATCACAAAAAACACTTTGGTGGAGGTGTCACAGACCATGTCCTCAGGTTCATGGTCACATCTCTGTTGCTTGACCTCCTGCTCATATGCAACCTGCAATTCTGCTTTAGTCATGCAACTACTCAAAGCCCAGTGCTCTGTAATGCCAGAGAACTTACTTTTTGCTCACATCCAGGATTTTATATATATATATGTGTGTGTGTGTGTGTGATAAAAACATACTGCACATTATGCAACATTTATCCTCATTATTTTAGACAGTCATCTCCAGATAGTTGGAAAGAAACAAATAAATGAGATATAGCTATAAAAATAGAGAAAATAAACCCACAAATCAGGGTAATGTCAGGAAGGAAACAAGCCATCATAATGCCTTTACTTTAAAAACTAAACCAAACAACAACCCAAACCTACTATTTTCGAATGTATGACTTTAGACACTGTTCTTTAAAATTCATTCATCATTCCTGTTTCACATCTTACACTTTACTAATGCAAGCCTGCATGAAAAATCCCATAGCTCTGTAAGTATTTACTACTTGTGCTAGCTCTCCTATCAATTAATTTTTTGGTCTCTCCATGTAAGCAACAACTGCTTTCCTGTTCCCCCTCCTGAATGCTCTTTATCATGACACCAGAGCCACTTTCTTTTTCTTTTAAAATTACTGCTGGAATGACCCTGTATGAAACACTGCCTTGAAGGTTTCCTGTCAATCTGTTAAGCTTCTATGCTTCAGATACTACAGAAATTAGCACCAAAAATTGTAGGGGGGTAGTGGTCAATAAAATAATATACTGTATAGGTGTGACATTGTGATTTGATTGAGTGAAAAGTCACAGCATACAAGACTTTTCAATCAAAAGATTGTGAAATGGTAAAAACCAGAGACTTGCCAGACCCTGATTAAGAAGAAA
Source organism: Lichenostomus cassidix (assembly GCF_008360975.1). Taxonomy (NCBI): domain Eukaryota; kingdom Metazoa; phylum Chordata; class Aves; order Passeriformes; family Meliphagidae; genus Lichenostomus; species Lichenostomus cassidix. The sequence goes on along the minus strand of NC_139483.1, from coordinate 42,683,515 downwards.
TGAATGCACAGTGTAAGGGTTAGGATTCAAGCAAGCCCTGAAGAGAAAGAAATGTCACATACAGTTAAGTGAATGCAGCATGGCTACATGTAGAGAAGCCTTTCTGTTTTTTAAAGATATTTCTGGCTCCACCATTCTTTCTGAGAAGGAGGCTTTTTCAACATGGAATCACCTGTATCTAAATGCAAGCTAGGCTAATTGTTTCTACTTTATTTTTCATATATTTAAGTTCTGATTTTTGATGCCTGGTTTTTTATACCACTGAAAACAGTTTATACCCATCTTGAAAAGTGAATGTAACATTTATGTAATATTCTCCATTCTGTGCACTCTTTTTGCACAGATATGTAATGTATGAAAGGACCAGTTTCTTTCTGTGTGCAGACAGCAGAGAAAGATGCTGTCATCCTTTAAGAGAAAAAGTACAAAGTTAAGAAAACCAGGGTAGAATCTTCCTATTCACATTGCCTAGTAGACTCAAAATATGTTCCTCACCAATTCAGGGAGCATAAAATGGACTTCAGACATCCAGTTGAAAAAAAGAAAGGAAAGCAAGATCAGTAGCTCCCAAGCATCTCAGAGATAAAAATAATAAATATCAATAAAATACCATTGTTGTTGTTGTTTATATTGAAAAGCCTGAAGCAAATCCTCCCCCTTGCACAGACTCCCTGCCAGGGAAGGAGAAATCCAGCTATGAACTTGTCTACCCTGGTGGGTTGATTTTGCAAGCAGTGCACATGCAGTAGCCAGTGGGAATTCAGCAATACACCACAGGCATTTCCAGCCAGCCAGCTGGCTCTCACCCTGGTATGAATCAGCTTCTACAAGGCCTTCCTTTCCAAGTGATGGGGCAAAGTGTCCCCCAGTGCTTTGTTGCACTGATGGGTCCAATACGGTCAACTGAAGACAGTGAGCTGTTCTGGAAGCACTCAAAGTCCAAGGAACCAGAATTAATGTATATAAGGTCCAGGATTCAAATCCTGGAAACAAGGGTGTGACATTTATGCATTTTTTTTAAATGTTTACTTTCTCTTAAAAATCTTGAAAAATTCAACAATAAGCATGAATCTTCGCACTAGTGTCAACAAACACAGCAGTGCCAGGGCATGCAGACCTCGTGGTGATTGACTAGGCTCAGTGACCTGCTGTCTCCTAACCCACATACATATGCAAGTTTCCTTGCAGGGCACACCAGGCTGAATATCCAGCTGTGTCCTGCCTGATACACATGCAAGCTCCCTTGGAGGGCAGATGCCCAGGCAGGACTTATTTGCAGTGCCTATCAAGGGCAGCCAAAGACAATGATACTGAAAAGGTCCCTGAGCCACAAACCATGGGAGCCAGGGAGAATACTCCGGGTAACTACAGCTGCATTCCTGCCCTGTCTGCGACTCTTCCCCCAAAACCCGCTGCTGGCACTGTTTGACATAAGGTACTGTGCTGGACATATCTCTGGTCTGAACTGTCACAGCCATTCTTGAGTCCTAATGCCCTGGTGACAGCTTGATACATTCCATGCTCACTAATCCATTGTGACAAGGACTTGTTCTAACACTTCAAATTTCAAAGCAGACTTTTTTTTAAGGTATTTTAAGCCAGGAAAATATTCCTTTTCAGCTCTGTTTGGCTTTAGCACTGCAAATGTTGGAAAAGGTACCACATTTAAAAATTTTATTTCCGTCTGCTGACCAATGAACCAGATTGATGCAGTGGATGGCCAGTTAAAAACCAGAAGCAGGTAGAAAAAGGCAGAAACAAGGTTTTGGAAGTTTACTCCTAAAACACAAACATTTCAGAAAGTTTCCTAAGCATTTATAGGGCCACTGCCTAGGTAAGCCAAACCACCAAGGTGTTAAGTAACATGACATCCATAGCAGGACAGTTCAAGAAGATTAACTGAGCTTTCCCCTTCCCGTCCTAACTTCAAAAGAGCACCTGCACACACACACACTCCACCCCCAAAACAAAGAAGTATAGAGCTGAAGCTTAAACAACAGCTACAGACTCACACACCACAAACATTGCTGCTGCTGCAAAGGCCAGATGCGCCTGTGCCACATGCCAGCTAAAGAAACCATATTTATGAACTCCCAGAGATTAGGAAACCTACTGAATCATCAGCCTGAGAAAAAAGATTACTTCAGTTTTTCATTCAAAAGGTACAGCACAATCTCTATGGCTGTTTGCACAGCCTAGAAGTATCCCCTCAGGTTAGGATGTAGCCAACTCCTCCTCAACCAAACTCTGGCCCAGACCTGCATAGTTCAGCAAAATGTAGTTGTGCTATGCATTAGAAAGGCATCTTCCTCATTTTCATTATTAACAACTGGATAAAGGTTGGAACATCGTTGGAAACATGTATCCAGGTTTATCAGATTCTCAACTCCCTCATCTTGCAGAAAGTACCATTACAAAATACATGAACACATTCTGGCAAGCTTTTGAATTAAAAAATATACAAGAAGAAAACTCCTTCTTTTATCCTCAGATAAAATGTTGAAATATAGACTAGTTTTAAAGGAAAAGTCAATTTTAAATCTTACTGATATTTCTAGAAAGAAAAAGAAACACCAAAAAACCCAGTAGCTACAAGGTAAGTCAAATTCCTCCAGGTAGTATCTGCAGTCTTACTATTTATTTTCCTATTTTCTCCCTCTTCCCCATTTCTTTTGTAAAAAATATACCATAAATCAGAATGGAAAATTATTGAATGCACACAGTAATCTTCTTATAAACCATATAAGCCAAGGAGGCATATTCTGAATAAAGGAGAAGTTCATTTTCTCCTTCATTACCTTTTATTACAAGTGACCTTCATTGTTAGTTGAACTTATAACACTAGCAAATTGAGAAAAACATGACAGACTGCAAAGTTGTATGTCATCTACTTCTAAGATGAAAAATCTTTAGGAAATCACTACTTGTAGGAAAATATTTTACACAGAAATACAGTTTTTAAGCTAATATAATTTCGCCAAAGTAGGGCCAGATGAAAGTAAAATTATTAAGAGAAGTTTTGTTTTGCTTCAGGTTTTTTAATTTCGTCTAGAACAAGCCAAATTTATAATAAACAAAGTTATATTATGCACCTGAGTAGAAAACCTTCAGACGTTTTAATGGGTTATTTTGTAAATATCAGGCAATAAAGTCTAAGATAAACCAGGATCAAAAATAAACTTCCACCATTACAAAATTGTCTTGAAAAGTAAATTGGAATAATGACATAAACCTCAAGTAAAATTATCAATCTGCATTATAGCAACTATTATCAACAATTCAATCTTCAGCAAAACATTTCAGTATTTGTAAGCTAGTTTTCAAATATTTTGTATTAACAGACAATAAAGTATGTATGTGACAAGAAAATATTTTAAGAAAAGGTTTAAAACACCATGAAGTATTTAGCATTTTCTCGCTTTGAGCAGCTGAAGGCTCTGGTACTGCATTGTGACACAGAAAAACTTTTCTGATCACCCAAGAACAAACCCAATTATCAAAATAAAGATAATTTCCTACAACTGCTGGTGTTTTCATTTTCCAGTAAAAATTAAAAATACAGTTACACAACTGCTTATTCTAAGACATGTGATCTATGCACCCACACTGTTCCCACAGGCTCAAAGTGGATAACTGCATGCATTGGTTTGGATGCTGACAGCTTAACTATTTATACAGCTTAAAGAAATTACTCTATTCCATACTAAGCCAACTCATTTGAAGGTTGTACCTCCTGCACTCACATTTCAGAACACTAATTTCACTAATAAATTCATTTTAATGTAACCTTGAAATGAGTATGTGTTGACTAACATTATAAATCAAAAGACGGCCCTTTGCTATTCCAGTGTGTTATGAAATAAGGCTTTTGGAGGCTGTTCACCACAGAAGCTAATTAAATAGACCCTTAATTGTCACAGATGTATTGAGGAAAAGAGTGAAGGGGGAGAGGGTCATTATTTCTCCACACTTCCACTGTGAGCTTTATTTCTGTACTATCATCTTCAGCTGTTAACGTTGTTGGGGTATCGTGGTGCAGCTCATAAGGACTCTCCTAACACGGGTGGCACTCACAGGTAAACTATGTGTCAATATATTAAGTAAGCTTATATATACAACCATAAATTTAAAGCATAAGTAATTGAAGTTTCAGGAGATTGGTGATAAAAGAGACATCATGCAGAATGGGTAGAGAAGTGTTACTTCATGGTTACCATTTCACTAACAGGTGGAATAGCCTTGGCTATCTGCTGCAAATGAAATTCTTGGACCAAATTAACTTCAGTAAGAAACTTCCCCTGCCATTTTTCAGGTACACAATGGACACAGGATAAATCTCATGATCCCAAACACTCCAGTAAAGATCTCCCTTTTGTGTGACCTCAAAGATGAAATTTACTCAGCAATAGCTGAATCAAACTTTTCCTGACCTCAAGGATGCACTTCTCAGTAGAAGATTACAGGGTGCTTACTCTTGTGTTGAGGACACTTGGTCTCTTCTCCTGCACAAATAAAACCTACTGATTTCTTCCAAGGGAATAGAAGGAGTGTGTAGATTTTTTTTTTTTTAAAACCATGCTGTGAAGAGTCAGGTCACCAAATGCCAGATGTTTCCCCTCTCAATATGCTTAAATCAACATTTAAAATGCCAAAATACACAACAAAGACAAAAAAATCTTACCCTAATGCATTTACAATAGTAAAAGGATATAAAATAAAGCTAAGAACTGGCATTTAAATCAACAAAGAATTACAAACTTGGGTCTTCTTGCTCTGCTAAGAAACAGGTTAGTGTCAATATTAGTGTATCCCCAGAGACACTATTGACACAAAGAAAGTTGACAGAGCAGGAAACGAAATTATCTTGAGCTACACAATAGAAATGAGGAAAGAAAAGAAAACTCAAGATTTTCTTTTTACTTTTCTAATTTCCAGTGATGTTTCACTCTGAACCAAAGGGCTGAGAATAAAGGTGAGGAAGGTCGATGGATTAGGCTATCACTAGCAGCTGAAACAGCAGCAGAAACATGAAGACACATTCCTGATCCCTAGCAAAAAAATATGATAACTCAAGATGGATGCCACTGAAAGGTAGAATACAGCAAGTTCTAGCACAGGGTTGTGATGGTTTTTAATCCCCATATTTTTTTTAAAATTTACTAAAAATTACAGCAATCACATGAAAGTCAATACTGAGAGGATATACAGAGCCTACAGCAACTATTCCATAGTTGTTGCAACCGCTGCAATTTGAAAGAAGACCATACTGAAGAGGAAACACCTTCAGATATTTTCTGTGCTTCTCTACAGCATTGCAGGGAAAACACAGATAATAATCCAGTGCATAAGTTTATCTGTGAAAATTATCTGAACTATTAGGAACATGCTTAAGAATAGCTTTATAAACAGCACAGTAGGATCTTCTGAACTATAATGCCATGAGTGACTTGCCTTAACAATGGGAATGAGTCCACTAGAATAAAATGTACACCATGATTCAACTTCTGTGCTTAATGAGAGATACCCCATAAGTATGATTAATACCTCTGCACAAAATACCTAAAGTAAATTGATCTAGGTATTACATTCAGAAGAGAATTTCAGAGATCCCGGAGTTGTGAACCTAAAAGCATGAAGTAAATCAGGTAGCCTCTGCATGTATAAAGCAATTGTTTCAGTTTTATGGCACTGTCAAAAGTGAATCATGTTTCTCTGCCCTCTTTGTCTGAACACAACTGCCCAGGGAGGCACAAGACAGACTGCTCTGTACACATGATGGAGGAAGCAATGAACCTGGGCTTAACAGGAACTCGACTGTATCTGCTAGGAAGGAGCACAGTTACATGATATATAAAGTTATGTGTGGAACAGGTTCTTAATGTTTTAGTCTGATGTAATTGTGCATTTTGTGTGGAAATGACAGGAAAAAGGATTTTGTATAGAAATGGAAGCAGCATCTCCCAGGACCTTCACTTCTTGGGAAGGAATTCTGTGGCTGGGCTGGGCACTAATAAAAAGGGGTCTGTAACTGCACACAGCAGTTTCTCCTGTTTTGACTGAACTCTCTAATTGACAGTTGAAATACAAAATATCCAGATGTTATTTGTGGGCTTTTTTAAGGTTTTGCTGCCTAGGATATGTAAAGCAACTTAATTACAATTGTCCCTATCCAGTTCAAGACAGGTAGTAATAGAGTAGCTTTGGTGGGCTCCTGGTGTGCAGCCAAGGTCAATAGGAAAGATGTGGATGAGAAAACTGGATGAGAAATGGATGCTTACTAATTTTCCTCATGCATAATGAAAAGGCTTCACCTTATTTTTGATTCCTGGAAATTTAAATTAATGAGATGTCTGAAGATTTTTTAGCTCCTTTATTATCGACAAGGATGAGACACAGTCTGTACCAGCTAAGTTCATGCTTCATCCCCAAGAATTACAAAAAAATAAATCTTTGATCAATCTACAGAATACAGATTGTCCATTATTAGCTAGTTGAATGATTCATGAGATACCATACGCTGGCACGAATACTTTTGCTTAATCACAGCAACATGTCTGACATTGCAAGGAGGCTTTAAAATGTCTTTAACTTGTATTTCTCTGCTTTAAGAGTTTAAAACATAGTTAGGGTTTGCTTCAAAAAAGGATGCTAGATATGATGATGCAGGGCTTTCAGAGCAGAATCCAGCCCCCGTCCACAGAGAGGGAGAGGAGAGGAGTGACAGAATGGGGCACACAGGTTAGCACTGGCCCTGAAATTAGACACTTCAGCAACTACAAGGGAGGAGATTTGGCTCCCTGTGGCTCCTGTCACTGCACTTAGCACTGCCAGGGTGAGACGGTTTCCCAGTGCACAGCCCAGAAGATTGCCCTGACCTTGACTTACAGACAGATCTGCAACAGAGGTGTGGATTTGCCATTCCTACTTGTAAAAAGTTAACATGTTGTGGAAAAGAGAGCCATGTATCCTTGAAACACAGAAAAAGGATGGCTAGAGAAGCTGGTGTACTCTTGTAGCAGGACAGATACATGGATTCCAGAGACTACTGAGATTCATTTTTTTCTTCTTCCCAAATATACACAAAGTTCCTACCAAAGCTGGATTGTTTAATACTAAAAAATAAAAGCAGTCCTGGAAGCAGAGGAAGATGCAAAGGCATGTTTATGTGCCTAGATACTTGGACATAACAGGAGAAATACTCTATGGTCTCTGTTTGTTCTTTTATCAGAAGGGTTAATACACGTTCTTTCATTCTTTCTTTTCAAGGCAAACTCCATTATAAAAGACAACGCAGCAGCTCATCAAAGAACATCAAGGGTTTGTTTGGGTTTTTTTTTAAAGATGTCATGCACCAGTATACAAAAATAAAATCAGTACAGCAAATCTGAATGCAACTAATAAAGGAAAAGATGTGGTGAGAGTTCAAAAGCTTGAAAACTACTTGCAGATGTGGTCAGGTATTTCACAGTAAAGGACATTTGTACAGATACAGCTAAACAAAGAGTAGGAATGTGAAACAGTCTGTGCTAAAATGTATTCTTTCAAGGAGAGGAAGATTTTTATGCTAAGTTTGCCCAACTTCTAATGACACATCCAACAAAAGAGTATACCCTAGACAAAGGAATAGCAGTACTTCTTTTATGGTAATGCAAACTTCATTTTGAAATTACCTCAGATTGTGCTTAATAACACAATTATAGTTTGCACTTTTTGTTTTTCAGCCACAGATAAAATAAAATTAGTTATTTTTACATTCAAAATAAAGATGCTAATTACCCCTTCTATCAAAAGCATTTTAAAAAATAATGGCAGAAAAAATGAACTTCAGAGTACATCTATGTTTATTTTAGGCCTTTTTAACACTGAGTGGTGCAGCAACATCTTGCCCAGGAAGTCACCAAGATGCAGCTACTGAACGCAGTATTAGAAAGAGATGTCAGTATGGGCTTGTCGTGATCTTACTCCTCCTTAGGCAACCGTTTACAGTCATTGATGGAGTGAAGATACTGGAGTACCTGGACCTATGATAGGACCTAGCATAGCTCTTCTTGTACTCAACACATTTACTCAAGGAGCATTATACTATAAATGGCATGACTGTATGCACATGCTTTCACTCCCTCAGGTCTGGGCAGAAACAGGACTACTGAGCATTAAAAAAAACCCAACCAAAAAACCCAAAAAACGACAAACCCACAAGTCACCATTTAAAGAAGTGAGCCATCAAACACTGTACTTCTAGACATATCCTATACAATGAAATAGTGAAAGCTTTTATGTTTTCCCTTAACGCCAAGTTTTGCGTTATTTTGGTTTATCCCTTTATATACATTTACTATCCAGAAGCATTTACATTTAATACCTACCAGTATTTGAGAGACTATTTCCTGATGAGATGTAATTAATCCAGAAAGCATCAATTATTTATTTTCAAGACATCAGGGAGGCTTTTGCCTTTGGCTAAGGATATGGAAGATATAGCACATATGAAGTACTCGAGATGAGAAGTCACACAAGAAAGGGAACAAACTAATTCAAGAATGTAGCGTTCTAAAAAGAATGCATAGTGCATATTTAGTGCATTTTTTGCACTAAATATCACCTATTTAATGATTGGAAATGTATTTCCAAAACTTAGTAGATACTAAAGAGCGATGAAGGCAAAAAGAGTCTGTTGCCGGGAAACAGTAAAATAAAATCTGAAGCAAACAGCTTTTAAGTTATAACTACAATATTTCAGAACTTCCATTTCTGAAAATCTTTGCATTCAGAGAGTGAGCATAACTTAAACCATCCTCTCAGAGCTGTGTGGGCATTGTTTGCTGCATCAGTTATTACGTGGAAGGAAAGAACTACAAAATTGACTAAAATTTTGCCTCTACTGGAAGCAAGAGAACAAATCAATGGCAAGAGAAATGTGACAGGGAGAAGATTGCCACTTGGAAGTTTCTAAGGAGTCATTTCAAGTAACGAGGAAAAAAAAAACCCAACAAAATGAACAAAAATCCCAGGAAGAGTTAGATAATAAAAAATACACCTGTAACACATAGGTGGGGCACCTACATGGGTTATAGAGAAGTATGTGTTTTATGTGTGGACAGGTTCATAGAGAAAATGAAAACTGCGACTAAAATGCATTAGGACCCTTGCAGTGTCTTGCATGGGCAGCAACATCAGTTTGTGCTCAAGTCTTCTTTGTCCTGTTACTACCTGTGCTAGCACAGCTGCTAAGCCTCATCTGGGAGCCACCTCAGGCACAGGAGGTCTCTGAGCAGGAAAGAGCCACAGCACTCCACAGTCTGTGAGGCTGATTCATACACAAAGGGGCTCTGCTGTCATGACATTTTATCCAGCAGCTGCTGTTCACAGCCACTTCTCCCTTTTTAGTCATGCTGCTTACTCTCCCCCTGTTCAGGTGATATGAGGTACTGGTGCAATCTACTTCATTGTGAAATGCATAAGCAAATTAATTCCAAGAACAGGGGAGTCATTCCCTGCCAGGAAACGCCTATTTTATGTGTGTCCTATTCTTACCTTGCCCTCAAAATATCTGATAATAACCACTCCAAGAAACAACACACGTTAGGTTAGACCGACCTGTGACTTTCTACAATGGTCTTATACTGAGTCAGAAAAAAGTTGACAAGTTTGCATAAACTACAACATTTCCCTCTGTTTTGCTCCAGCAACATAATGTCAGAGTTATGGCAAACAGATGAACAAAGATTGCCAAAGCATTCAAAGAAACCAGTTAAAAAAAAATAAAAACAAAGCATTAAAAGGACATCACATACACATGATCATTCAAGAAAGGTTAAGAACGACCAAAAATCTTATATAGGTATTTGAGAAATACTCTCAGGCAGAAGACAGACCTCTACTGAAAAATAGCTTGTTCTTGATAAATTTATCATTTGTCTATGTTCACATTTACAATATATCTATCTTTGTCAGGTCTTGAAAGAAACTCATTTAGTAAGACTTACCCAGAAACTGAACGAATATATCAAGTATTATGCAAAAAGACTGAAACAATCCATAATGCCATGTTAGAAATCTTCAGTTATTCAAACAAAGAATATTTTTCATTCCAGCACCTTAATATTTCAGCAAAATATTAAAATCGACTATCATACTAAAAATGAAAATACGCATCAAAAAACCCCACCACAATCTATGAACAAATTTTTTTACCTGATAAATAAAATGGCAAAGTAGGTTGAAACTGCATGGAGAAGGCTGTTTTCCCTTGCAGTAGAGTTTACTAAAAACACAGGAAAACCAATGTAGAGATTTCTGGCCCTTTAAGTTAACCTAGAGTATATTAGGAGATTTCTCTGAAACATCAGTGCATTAATGGCCATCATATTACAGTAGCCAACACAAGTCAGTCTCATTGTAGTCATAAATATAATATCAAAACCTTTTTTTCCACAGAATTTAAATGGAATATCACAAAATTATTTTTAGAACATATTCAGCCACCAATCAAAACCACAGAAAGATGCCTGAAGTGAGAGATGTCTTCTTTAACTTAAACATAGAGTCTGTGTTTATTAATTACTATCCTTTGCCTAGAGGATTTATTTTAAAATGTGAGGTAAGGGGGGAAATAGACAGCTCATTAAGCTCAGTGGCAACTACCAGTGGAGAGTCATACTAATGTATAATTGCTGAAATATTATTTAGACCTCAGCTTTACACACACATTACTCACTGAGTAATGTATATGGCATTTCATGGAGATGGAGGAGAAATAAGCATTCAGACAGGTATTGAATATCAATCCAAGAGATAAAACATGGTTTGCCCTAATTAATAAATCACATCCAAGAGAATCCCATCAAAGTTCTCATCTAAATTAATCTCTGAGACATTTTACCCCATCTATCAGAGAATACAGAGCTCTTTAAGACCCCTGGAGTCATTCATGCAGGACTCAGACTTTGCCTCCCTGTCACTTTCTGTCACTGTCCTCAATCACTAAGTGATGGTGTTTTCTCAAGCATGACAGCTCTTCACCTAAGCCAGGACATCCAGGCTCCTGGTAAGGTTTGAGGGGTGGCAAGAGACTCTCAGGCATGTCTGTCCTGCACTCACGCTACCCTGGAGTGTAAGACCTGCTGCACCCCAGTTTGTGCATCTCCCACTGCTGACAAGTCTGCATAGCTTCTCTGTATGGGAACACATGGATCAAGAGAGCGGGTAAACCTGTCCTACTGGTACTCACCACTGGAGTGCCCATCAAAAGTAAGAGTAATAACCAATCTGATGTCAGCCAGTGACAGCTGATTGAACTATAAAGCTTAAAATCACTGATCTAATAGTGAATAAACTTTGATGCGTCTACCTTCCCTGTGAACTTTCCCAAGATCTGTGGTTCAGCTCTTAATCTGTATGTCTCCAATATTTAGGCTAACAATTTACACAGCTTCTGCACTTCTGGTGCTATGTCAAATTCTTACATTGAAGATCTTCCTCCTGCTGTTCCCTCACCGATTTCAAGCTGTCATCCAAAATTGAAGCATGGCTAGATTAATGCATGACCTGCATTCAAATAACTTGTCCTGTACACAACTCTCTTAATTTCTAATTAATTCCTCCACTGATTCTACAGCTTCCACTGAACTCAACAATTTTGTTTTTCTTAATCTCAAAGCTCTCTAGAAATTATAACTGGATGGTCATGGTAGGAGCTGCATTTCCAATATATTTTCTGGGCTCAGGTCCCACCACATTTTCACAGTGTCATACAGACACTGATGGTATCACAGGGAAGAGGAGACAATACAGGAGTAGAAACCAGAATATTTTCTTCTGTAAATTGGAAGAAAATTTGTTCATTTTCAGCCTTGCTGCTATCCAACAAGAATTTAGGTAATCAAGACCCTTTTACTGCATTTTCACCTCACCAGTTTTTCTGTTGTACTGCTATGCATGTGTCTAGTTCTTATCTCATCATTTCTTCTTAGTGTTCACTTCTAACCACAAATTTCCATTCATACCTACTTTCACCTATTAAAATGCTCACTAAAATGCCCTGCTTATGCTTTCATTCAATTCCTTTTACTATCCCATAAGTTCATCCTGTAACCAGCACAGCAAACATATATGGAAATCTACTGTGTACACTTTCCAATAAGACACCATGGCTGGTAGTTTAGTGGACTGATTTGAAAGGGGAGAAGATGAGAAGATTTGGAAATAATGTACCAAAGGCAGAAAGTGTTTCAAGTAAGGGCAAAGTTACAGCAAAAGGTATTTTTAAGCCACTTTCTCTCAAGCTCCTCTAAAACACCATTTCCCCCCAGTGTTTAGAAAACCAGGATTCTTTTTTCTATTTGCAATATTTCAACATCCTAAGCAATCATTTTCTGACATATTCTTCCCCCCTTAACTGATATTTGGTCTCTTCAGTCTTTCTAGCAGAGGTCACAATGATATCCAACATTTAAATGGTCCTTATATGCTCCAATTGTTGCAAAAATCAAGTTATAAACACTTCCTACAAGTCAGAAGCAAATGGACCACACCAAGATGGGACAAATATTTAGGATTTTCTTCTTTTTTTGTGTGGGTTTTGTTTATGTTTGGGGTTTGCTTGTTGCTTGGAGGGGTTTTGTTAGCCTGCTTTTTTATCAATTTGTGCTTCCAAACTGGGGATGGTAATTTGAGAAAAACATTGATAAACAAAACATAATCCACCATTTTCTCAGACTGCAAGTCAAAATACCTACATCACTGAAGCCAACCAGGATTAAATAGCAATTTCTTAATTTGTTTATGATCTTCAACAAAACACACTCTCTGAAGGAAAAAAAACCCCTAATTTCTTACTACCTATATCCAAGCAGTCAGAATAAAATGGGTTCTTTGCAAGCATCTCTAATGGCATTTAAAGGTGACAGTCTGGTCAGTCACATAACACATTCCTGTACAGGTTCCTTTCCAAATCTTTTTTATGAAAATCATTTAGCAAAAATGTTTAAGGTATTTTTTAAAAGTTAAAGGTAATGAGTTACATTCTGAACAGATGGAGTGAAGGCTACCTGGCTTCCTAATGAAAAGCAATATCCAACTGCTAGCATCCAAAGCTCAACCTGCACCAAGGGAATTGTGTCCCTAACTTCACAAGGCATGTTTAGTGCCCTAATTTCTGAACTTCTGGGATAAAACTGAAGTCTTCAATTCTTCTTCGAAATTCTGTTTCTAGCCACCTAATTACACACATGGTGTGGTTTGCTCTGAGCCACACAAAGATGCAGAGTACAAAAAACAAGAGTTCCAAAGTATGTACGCAACCTCTTCAAGTCCTAGCTCAGACAGACTTACTTTTGCAGCCCCAACATGAAGAGAGTGGTGGTGGGGAGCAATCCATGTCTCAGTCTCTTTTCCAAGGTTCTTCTGGCAAAGTCTGAGCCACACTGAAATAGTATAATCTCTGTCTCATTACCTCATGCAGTTTTAAAGGTGTTTGTGATCCATCAGCTGAAGTTCTGGGGAAGGTTTTACAGAAGAAAAGGAAAGATGTTGATGGCAACAATGGGAAGGACACATACCTGCTATATTGTGGGTACACTCTGCAAGGCAAGTAGGAGTAAGAAAAATTAAGTATATGCTTTAACTTCTAAAATAAACACCCATGACTGCACCAATCTGAGCCACATACTCATTTTTCAACGTAGGTAGGACTACACTGAAAGTCTTGAGATTTTCCAAGCATGAATGTGGCAGCAATTCAAGTTCCTTAGCTAAAAAAAAAACCACAGAGAGCTTTAAGGAGCTGACAGAAAGTTGTCTGAGGAACAAATGCAAAGTATAAACACATGGATTTCCAGACTTTACTCTGTCCTTAGCTAGCTAGAGATGGGAAGAACACCAAGGGCCAAATAGTAGTTCCGCTCAATTCAGTTGGAATTTTGCCATTGACTGTAACTGAGCTGTATTTGCCCCTGAAGTCAGAATTCATCATCGTCTTCACAGGAAGAAGGCTGTCATATTTGCCTGATGTTTACACTAAATGGAAGTTTCTCTGGAGGCTGAGATGAGATGCACAATATACGTCTGCTACTCTTTAAAATATTTTGTTGGCGAATCTTGTAAGCAGGGATGTTTATGAACGCAAGTACAAGAGAAGAGGCAGAGCCAGTGTGGGTGGTGCTGCATAAACAGAGGATTCATACTGGAACCATTATCCCCAGCTCCTTCACAACACTGTCTGGAATGATCAAACAGTTGATCTAAAGTCTGGTTTTGTTCTTGGAGCTTTCCAGGTGATGGCTGCAAACACAGCACAAATATATTGCAGTCTATATTGCTTTTGCAACACATGCAGTGGTTTAGAGAATGCTAATATGAGAGCGTCAAAATCTCTTCAGTTGTGAGTTATTCCAGACTGAATCCCAAGCAAGAAAAACTGAGAGAATTGGAGCATAAACTCTGCTATTTACCAGCGTGTCTGCACTCATATTATTATCACTCACATGCATTTAAGAAAACATGGTAATAATAATTTCCTCATAAAACATCAAAATACCTGTAATCTAGAAAAATATTCTTAATACTTTTTTTGTCTTATGAAGTTATAAAAGCTTTGGGCATGTTCTGACTAATGCAACATATTCGCAGATGTGCTCATGAGTAAACACCTTAATCTCGCCTGATAAATTACAGTTTTACCTCATTCATCTTGAAATTCCTCATTTTATTAACCTGCATTTTTCAAAGAGGATTTTGTTTTTTTCACTCCTATCCATTTCTCTCTCCTCTTAACTCTACATCACCTATAAGTTTCACAGATACAGGATTACACAGATACTCCGCTTATTCAGCAAGATATTAAAGTTTTATGTCTTTAAAAAGACTTCAATTTCTCTATTATCTTTGTTTGACATTTCTTCTGTGACAAGAAAACCTAAGAAATTTGTCTGCAAAGGGAAATTAATAAGCTGCAAAAGAGGGATAAGTTTTTCAGAGGGTTTTTTTTTCTCCTTTATATCCATTAAAAAGTAACTATTCAGCATATGGTAAGAAGTTCATCAATTCTTTTCTTTAAACACAAAAACACCATTGTGTATTCAGTTACTTCTTCAGTGACAACCTCAGACTTCTGAAATGGAAAATTGTTCCAAATATTACTCAACTATTACACTTACAGAATAATTAATACTTTGACAATCATAAGGCAGGAAGAAACCTTAGTTTAAAAAGTCTTCTGAAGAACTGCACCATCAAGTCTGCTTTTATGGCTGTTCACACACATTGCTTGACTTCTACACAACACATTCCTTTTCCTAACAGGGTCAAATGGAGTATCAAAAATATTTTTTTATTCCAATTGTTGTCTTAAACAAGTTGCATTTAAAATCATCTCTAACCACAAAATCACTTCCTACAACTTGTGTCAAGCCGAGTTAGACTTAGAAAACCTCTAACCTGACTTTCTAAAAGACAACAAAGCAACACGGAAAGTTCTAAAACTGCCTGCCAAAGGAGAATTAAAAATCTGAATGATCAACATTTCGTTCATATGCAAGGTAACAATATCACTACGAACACATTAGGCTAAAAAAAAAAGTAAGGCTCCAAACTGGCTTTACACACAAAGCTATGTAGAAAAGAAACCATACTCTTCTGTCTACTTGTAAAGAAAGCATGTAATCATGGATAAAAAGAACAAAATAACGCAGCAGTCAGTACAGGGATGTAAACAAGCTTCAAGACATGCCACATAAGAAAAGCTCCATTTTGTTACAATGACTCTGGAGCAACAGCTCTATCTGTACCACATGAACAACAGAGGAATACAAAGCAGAAGGTACAAGCATGCTTCTGGAAGCCTGCTGCTGTTTCAGCTCCTCACAGACATCATGGCTGTAGCTGCACCTTGGCATAGAGATATGAATTTATATCCAGTGCTGTATAAATGCCATGAGTCACCTTCTTCTGAATGCAGGCCTGCAGGCCCAGCAGACCTGCTCAGCTTTCCATCCTGCAGGTGGCCAAGTGGGTGGTGAGAAAGTCAGGCACCTCTTCAGTAGGTATAATGACACTGTTAAACCTCCTTCTTGGAGCATTTGCAATGGTGGCTGCAGTTTATTCCTGTCCTAGAGCAACAGGCAGATGTAACAAGGAGCTGTGTGGTGGATGCTGGCAGAGCCCTGCCCTGAGTCTCTCCTGGTTTAGCTGATTGTTTTCCTCCTGGCAAGTCTAACAGGGTTCTCTCCATTTCCTTTGAGAATGGTTATAGACAAAACCTTCTATATAACTGGGTGCAGCACAGAATTCCCAGCAACACTTCAATCTCTCATGTGCCCAAATGATGTGTCTTCTGACATGCCTCTGTGTCCACAATAACAACACTGTTTTGTCCCTCCTTTGTGGTATGGTTTAGGGGAAACGTAGCTAATAAATTTTCACCAATTGCGGAACCTAAAACATGAGCAGCGTCCTTTTCAATAGGTCTAATATTTTTGGAGGGAAACTACAGGATCAAAAGTATTTTATGGCCAGTGGTGAGTAAAAGCACATGGAGAAGATCCTAACCAGCTACTGCCTGGCTGTGGAGGCTGCAGTGGCCTGGATTCACAAACTCTGATGACTTCACCTACACAAACTGGGTCACATCCAGGTTCTACAGGCAACTTAAATTCTAGCATTTGTAAATTACTCCACTTTTCTATCTTTGTCATTTTAATTTAAATGAGAATTTCTCTGTATTTTTCTACTTCTAAAGTGAAATCAAAGAGAAAAAATCTCACAGCATCTTTCTGAAACTCTACCCAAGCCAGGTGAAATATTTCTGGATGTATTATCTTTCTGTTACTTGAACTAGAGGACGAATTGACACCTGATATGTGATTAGCATAGGCTAATAAACATGAAGCACACACAGGTTTTCATAATTATTTGTTAACTTTAAGGAATGCTGAGATTCATAAGTCCTGAACCACACTTCCAGCTCTAAAAGGGAGAATATTTCAGCAGAACAAGACTTTTCTGCCGTGGTTTTTTTTTTTTATTTCCAAGAAGAGCCTTGATGTCTGACCTTCTAGAGTCTGGGCTATTCATAACTGTCTCTAAATCCCAGACTCATTCTGGGCTGTGCTATCTCAGTCACAGTTCTGTTAACTCATTTTCTGAATCCTAGTCTTTCCTTTTCCTTCTAAAAGCAGTAACTGAAATAATTAGAAAGTAAGTTTGTAAGTCTATCCCCTATCAAAATCAATAAAATTAATATGAATCAAGGAGAATAGAAGAAAACATTTAACAGCACATCCAATTTAAAACATTTAGTTCTTGAGAATAGTCAATAATTTTTACAACAAAAAGGTAAAGGTAAAGGTAAACAGCAGAATCAGATAAAATGCAATAATACAGTACTGAGATAATAATTCTGGCCTTATTATCTAAGGTTTTGTAATTATTGTTTATAAGAAAAAGTATTAAGAGCAAATGCAAAACATTTCAGAAAAACTCCCAAAACTCATGTAGATCAATGCCACTTACTCGGAGGGTGAACAGAGTCTGTATCACTGAGCCATCCTGACAAATCCAACAGGAGATCAATTTGACCCAGATATATACAAACCTGGTAATTTTCAGAATCCACATGAATAGTTGTCCTTGTGTTCCAACTGGGTAACTAAGAATGTTTAGAATCTAAAATTAAGAAAAGTTTACAACGTATCACAGATACAGTGCAATGTTCCTGAGACACTTTCTTTTCCAACAGACTTGGTTACCAAATGCTTCTATTTGTTACTGCTATTAATATTAATGAAACTTTTTCTGTGTGTAAAGAGGAGTAAAATATTTTATTAAGTACTTTGTACACAGTGAACAGAAGTAATGTCTTTGTCCATAGGAGATGCCTCCATTACCCATTCCTGATGAAAATTACTTTGGTTGCTTGCAACTGTTCCCATTACCTACTGAACATAATTAGTGTCATCTATCAACAACTAATCCTACTGAAGCATTTGGTTGCATCTCTTTTCCAGTTCTATATATTCAAGAGCAGCACAATGCACCCTCCAGAGGAACAGCATATATACTGAAAAAATATTCTTTTAAAAGCTATGAAATATTTTGTGGTTCCCAACGTTTCCTCCTTGAAGAAGAGGAGAAATGAAAAAAGAAGGATCTTTTAAAGTGTTGGGATTATGAATCCTCAGCCCACAATTCCACTTTGCCCTCCCCCACAATGGCATTGGAAAGTTTCTAAACAAACTCTCTGACAAGACAGATTTATAGACCTTTGTGAGCCCAGCAGATGAATTATAGTACAAGAGTTTGTTTTTATGCAAAATTATTCATTATCATCCTTGAACTTGGCATTATACCACTAACTGAAGATGAGGATTACTTATTTTTGCTGTTTGGTCACATGCAGTTATTTTTGTATTTCCCCATTATCTACCCCATCTCAGCTTTCCTTTAAAACAAGTATAGTCAATTCAGATTATAAACACTAACAATTTAAGATGACAGAGTTCACTTTGGATAAAGAATTAGCTATTGCAAACTTGCTAATTTTCTGCTTTGGCATATGTTCTGCAAGCTTTCATAGAGGCTTTAAGCTTAAATCTCTTCTATAAGCTCTGTAAAGCTTTAATTGGCTTTTTGACCATAAAATCCTCACCATTCTTTTGCTTCTTGCTTGATAGATTTGGTGAGGCTTTTAAGTCTAATTCAAGCTGCATTCTGCATTTTGTATGACTGCTGCTTTTATACACAGACTAGTAGAAAATTGTCTTCATATGCATAAGACAGTACTACTTCTCTGTGTCATCTAAAAAATTGCTAAAACTCCCTGATGTTATGTTTTGCAAAGTGTCTACCTCTGCAAAGCACCCTGATCCCCTCTGGACAGATGGCCATTGTTCACTATTTCGGCGGCAAAGGTCAGGTCTGCAGGAACCAACAAGCTACAGACCATACCAGCTGCAGACAAAGTGGATGTCAATCCCACTTGAGTAAGCTTGCCAATGGCACTGCCTGACCAATTTGGCTGAATCAAAATGTTTTAAGACACTGAGACTGTGTGCCTCCCCCATTGCCAGACAGCTTCAGTATTACTGCCATTGTTAATTCTAAATCTGAAAGCAAAGGCACAGCAAGAGGGAGGTAACCTGAATAAGTAACTACAGGATGCTAGAGAAATGCTTTCACCTTCTCCCAGTTCCTCCTGATAGCTCATCTCCAGGGGAAAGGCCCTTCCACCACTTGGTAGACAGACAGTAGACACCTCACCATGTTTCACAGGCCAGAGGAGCACCTCACACAGGTCCTGGGGCTCTTGGACCTGCCGTCCCCAGCTCCAGTGCTTTACTCAGCCTTCCTCTTCCTCACACATGCCCAAACCCACTCTGGCCTGGCTGGCAGCAGCAGGTCCTGGGCAACACCTGGTCTCTGACAGGTAATGGATTACTCTGGCTGATGTCGCCTGCTTTCTTTCAGAGACAAGGCAAAGGGGCTGTGCTGGGACATAGTGCAGCTTCTGCCGTGTGCAGATCTGCTTGTTCACCTTGAATTTCCCCGGAGCTTTCTGGCAACATTATTAAAATTACCAGGGAAACTGCTCTGATTGAAAATTAGCAGCAGCACCCCAGGGATGTCTGCATTTGTGGGGATGTGAACGGATTATATCTGCTGCTGAAATATTTCCACTGTTAGGAAGAGCACAATTAATTACATCTGCTATTCAACATACAAGATCATTTATTAAAACCCACCTATGAATAATCTCATTTACCAACACCAGTTTTGCTGATCCCGAATCATCTTCCTGTGAGCAGATGCCAGACACTTTATAAAAGATTTTATGAGCCCACAGATTCAAGTCTAGAGGGAAAATCCTGCTGACCAGTCAAGAGAGAAAATGCTACAGCTGCTGAGCATGTCCTTAAAATATTTGCTGTTCTCTGTGCTGAAGGACAATGGGGTCTCAGGCAGGTCCCAGACTTCAAATCAAACCTGCAGCACACAGGTACTGTTTTTGCAGTGCAGTTTGTTTAAGCAAATCAAAGGAGCTGGAAATGCTGCATCAGACAGCAACAGAACAGTAAAACAAGGATAAGAAACAATACAGCAAGGGAAGAATTGGTGGACAAAGGAAAATATGGCCTGGAGGCAGCTGAACAGCAAAGAAAACAAAGGCAGGAGAGGAGGGAAATGACTGAAAAACTAAAGAGCAGTGATTGCACCTGCCTTTTGAAATTACTTCAGTTTTAAAAATAATTTATTGATTTTTTTTTCATAGCCTTAAATTATATGAACAATTGTACAGCTCCAATTCTAGATAAGCTTCTATAATAAAAGAGATTGAAAAGGTTCCTCCAACTGAAATAAAGGAGATTGAAAATGTTCCTCCAATTTACAAAAAAAACCCCAGTCTCTGTGGGCAAAAGAGACCCTGCTGAAATCTAACTCACATTATTATTCTTAAAGTCTTTCACAAACTGTTTTTGTACTTGAAATTAAGCATGTGTATAAATACTGCAGAACCAGGAGCTAAACTTTTTATTTTTTAATTTCACAAGATTTAGTTCTATCACAACAAAACAACACAGCCTTAAGAAAGGAAAGTAATGATTTTCAGACTTTCAGCACAGTTATGGTGAGCTCCTGAAATACAGAGAGATTTAAGAACCTTTGAATGACTTCTGAATTCATGCTCAAACGCATTGAGGAAAATTTGCAAAAGCACTTAAGTGACATGGAAGCACAAGCCCCAGAACTCTCACCTGCTTCCCTGACATGCACAAGTGCAGGATATTTCAAAGCAGCAGTGGTTACAAATACAACTCACAGCGTTTACTTCCCAGCTTTGCCTATAATGTGTCTGGGATACTGATACCTAGGAAGCCCTGAAATTGTATTTTGTAGCTTAGAGAAGCATTTTAAACCAAACATTAATAGAAAAAAAAAATTCTGACAATCTGAAACTTTAGAAAAATCTATACAATCTGAGGCCTTCATAATAGAAAAGTTAATCCATAGACATTACACATTTCAGTTCACAAAACACAGAAAATAACGAACCTGCAAGATTCTCTTTCTTAAATCACAGTTTCATCCATGCTGTAAAAGTGTGTGTGAAAGGAATTCATTGGGAAAAATACAAAGGCCAGTTATGAATCACATACTTATGAAAATGACTGTATTGTGGGGCCAGGGATGAGTACACACTTGAGAAGCTGGTTGTTAAGCACCAGCCGGAATATTAGGTAAGTTATACTGCCTTGTATGTTTCTTTTTCTTACCAGCAGAGCTCTCACAAAGAAAAAAAACAGTGTTATGATTTTTGTCTTACTTGGCCACAAAAAAAGTAAGAGCAAACTTAATAGATTTTCAAAAGCAAAGAACGAAGGGTTGATGGTAGTATCAAATAGCAAGTACACCAAAGCCATTCAGCACACACTACAGACCTACACAACTACAGCAACATGTATTTTCAACACTGAATTTTCCTTCATAATGAAACTGCCATTTCCATTTCCTTAGTATGAGAATAATTTTATAAATTTCCATTATTTTTTCACCATTTCATCACTCAAACTGCTGTTTGGGATTAAAGCCAAAACAGAGGAACATGGCATTACTCCTGGGAATCATTAGGCATCTGTTAAAGTTCACTTTCAATCCATCCCTATGCAGTGCCATAATTTACTTATGTGATTATGTACGTCTCATTCCTGGTTCACCTGGCACCCAATACAAAAATTGCTACACAAGGGAAAGCAGAAACAGCTTTGCAAACACCACCTGACTTTGTGCTGTCTCACCAACCCCTTGATGGGAAGACTGGATGCTGTTCAACAACCATAACTGGAAGGTCCTGAGTGCTGGTAGGAAAACCCAGTAACACTAATACAGAGTAAATAGTACTTCTGTAGCAATGGGGGTTATTGTGGATCATAAGGTGACCAGAAATCACTGAGGCCACACTGCTGTCTGGAATGTATAGAGGAGGAGATGCCTGGAGACTTACTGGGTACTTCTAGACTGATACACTCTGAGTGTGTTCCTTTACAGTGAGGCTGTGGCCAGGAGAGTCCCCCAGGCACAGGGAGTGACACACATGCAGCCTCCTCTGGAAAAAGGACCTTCACACGAAGTGTGAGCTAAGCACAGCAACCTGCACACACTTCACTGCTGGTGAAAGTGCCACATGGGCATGCAGTCCTGCCGCCTCAGCAGCAGCTGGGAAAGGAACTGCATGCATTCAGCACAGCTGGAGGAGCTGCCAACCACAATGCAGACATCTGGACAGAATCCAGGTGCTCAGAAGTCAGGCAACAGTGACCTACAAAGAGGAGTCAAAGGGACGCAAAATACACAGAGGAGACAGAGATAAAGATATTAACACCATACCAAAACATGAAAAGGTGCTGTAAGGGGGAAGGGAATACGAATAATGGTCTGTAATCCATGGGTGGGAAGAATAAAAAGATGTGAGCTTCAGTCACAGCCAGAAGAATCCAGGCTTGATGTTTGTGACAAACTATTCATCACCCTGACAGGTGTCTAATGACACAAAAGCAAGCACAGGCATAGCCCAGTTAAATGCTTAGATGCATTGACCCAAAGTGCAATGAAGTTGCTACAGAGATGACTCCCCTTCCACACATTCTACTTAGAAAGGCTGGCTACACAACCAGCAATTTGTGCAAGTGCTTCCACGGCCGATTGATCTTCTAGCTATGTCCTTCTGCAAAGGTCAACAAGGCCAGAAGGAGGTGGATGTGTTCACCTGAGCAGAAATCTACATTAGTAGGAGGTGGTCTTCCATTTCGGACTACTGCCCGTGACAAGGAAACATCAGTGCTCCCCATCACGTGTGAAGTAAAGTGTTCTGTGTTTGCTTTTTCTTCCCTGGTTGCTGGGCAACCACAGAATCTTTTACATCTGTAAATGCTGCAAATATCTTATTTTGAGCCATTTTAATATTCAGCCTGGTGAAGAGCTGATTCATCGTCACTTCTCTTCAGATGGCTATAATTAAGCTTTGCACAGTGGTGTATGTCTCTGAGCTGGTTGTAGGTTGAAATTACAGTAGATGAAACAACAGTAGGAAAAAAAACAAAGGCTGGGCATCATTTGAAAGGGAACTGACATTGCTCATTCTTCATCCTCACATGGACCAAGCCTGTATTACAATGACACTTCACAGAATGGGAATTCTTAGATATATATATGGAATTTTTCTGCATGCTTAAGTTATTCTGTTTCTGTCGGGAGAACACGTACAAGAGATTAATAAATGTAAAGGGTACCTTACTGATACAACAGTCATAATTAAAATTATTGGCACTGTGAGGCATGAATAATTTCAATCAAGTTTAGTATCTCCCAGCATCTCTTGAAAAAAAAAACAACAGACAAGCCTAATTAATAACCATGTGGATGTATACTTCTTCCACTACATGGCACCAATTATCAGTTGCAGTGCTACACAGTATCAATAACCTCACCTACAATACAGTAAATAATCCAGCTCCTCCACAACTTGGCAAAGTACTAGCCGATGTTTTGTGGCAAGCTTGCCGTGGGTGTGCAAGATTTCACTATTTTCAGTTCTTTTTTCCCCTGTGCTGCCTGCCCTACCACACAGCAGCAGAAGAGAATAGGCACCTATGGCTCACTCATTCCCATACCAAGCTTTGGTTTTAACCATCTGAGCTGAAACAGCTGAAAGCTGAGGTGACACTGGATTTGAGCAAAGAACATGCACTGCAAATGGGACTGTGCTGAGCAGCTTTCATACTAGTAACTCTTGCCAAGTCTGCCATAGGGTAGGAGGCTATGGGTGACAGCACCTAAAACTTGTGTGCATGATATGCCTGAGATATGCCCTAAACCTCTCACAGCTGCTCAGCAAAGCTACAACAGTCACTGGTTGGAAGAAGTGAGCAGAAGATAGGGAGGTACAGGTTTTGTTTGGTTGCTTAAAAAGCCCTTGACACCATTATCAATTCCTTCAGGGCTACTGGGCACTTAGCTAATCAATTTGTGTTTATTTAGTGCTTTTGAAATCCCCATTCTGGCCATTCATAGTTCTTGGTGTTGGCTGCTCTGAAACCAGGAGAATTCTATCATTAATTTAGGGAAACAAAAGTAGACCAAAGTAAGAAACTGTAAGAACCATTATCTTCCCTGTTAAATTTTCCTAGATGATACAGGACACCAAAGCTTCTTGGCACTTTTCATGCCATGTTGTATAGTACATGACAAGTCTTCTACCTACAAGTCCACTGTAGTGCATAATAAGCCAGGTTCAGACAATCCACAAAAAATAACGAAAAAGCAAATGTTTCAAAACATCTCATATAGGAGATAAAAAAAAAAGATTCCAGGATGTGACCTCAATGACCTACATTAGCACATTGACCAACATTAGCACACCAAAACCTTATCAAAGGAAGGTTATGTTGCCCTCAGGAGAAGGAGAAATAAATGGAGTAAGATTCAAGCAAAATATTTCTTTAAATTATTGCCAAATCATTTTTAAAATAGAAAATCTAATTTCCCCAATGAATAGCAAGATAAAAAATAGGCATATGTAATGATTGCATGAAAAACTGAGTTTTATGTGATCTCAGTTGATTGACCTTAGAATTCCCCACTATTATATTTCATTCTAATTACAATCATGCACAACAGATTTTCTTTTAAAGCAAAGCTGACATTTTAAAACATAACAAATTCAGCTTTGATATTGTATTAAAAACTAAAGTCATTCATAAGAAATATATTTTAGCTAAAACCTAAGCATTTTATTTTAAAAATTCTTCTTCAGAAAGGAGAAAGTCTGCTAGACACAGAGATTACCTCAAAAAAACAAACAGGAATATTGTTTTACTACGTCCTTAATTTTTCTCAGCAATGATTTCTGATGAAATTCACAAGATTAGAGATTATGACATCGACAGAATATTTGAATATCTTAGGAGGAAATGGGCTGCCTAGTATATACAGCAATATTCTTCTATTAGGAAGTGAGCTAAAGTGATTGGGAGTGTCTGCAATGTTGCAGTGACAATAATATCTGGTCTCAACCTCAGGACAAAGAGGTATGCCATAAGTCATGATGATGGGTAAAAAGCCATTATTAATTAACTTAAATGGCCTGGAAAACAAAGCAAGCTTAGCTATTTGCAGTAAGTGTGCAGAGAGACTCACTCTTCTTGAGTTGCTCAGGCTTTCAATGTTGTTGAACCATTTGCTTTGTCTCAGCCCATGCCACCTGGATATAAATCTCTTACAGCTTCTACTCCTGACACTGCCTTTTAATAACTTACAAGACCCTGCAGAAAGGTACAACTTATTTATATGCCAGCAAACAATGCAGGATCTATTTTTTAAACATGCCATTGGTAGCATACACGAACTCCTTAAGGCAGTTTCCTGGTGGATGCCTTACATGTGATGTGGTGACTGCTAGCAAACCAAAGATGTACAACTCCAGAAAGACCTCCCCAAGCACTTGCTTCCAGAAGGTCTGATGCTTCACAGCCAGAAAAGCACATCACATATGCTTCTGAGTGTGTCTGTCTCAGTCAACACTGATTCTGACAATCTATGTAGAAAACAGCAGAATCATTGTCCCTTTACTATCTCCAGAGACAGGAATGCTAAATTAAGCATGTGTTGAATTTCTGTCCTTTATTTCCTAAACAAGCTAAATACTGTATTAATTTATGCTATTTTTCTCTTAAAACATGGCCCCTTCCAGCCACCTAATACAAAATATACTTTTTCCTTTGGGCTCACTCAAGTTTGACAATATACCAAGGAGATGGTGCCCAGATCAAACTAAGTACATATGCAGTTCAATTCCCTCATTGCCTCAATCACCTTTTTGCCAGGACAGGATGATGATGTATGAAAAGCCACATTTTTCTCCATCAGTATATCCCTTTATAAATTCATGCCTACAGTATTTTTCCTACTGCCACATGGCCCTCAGTACCACTGCATCACAGGCATTTTCTCTTTCTAACAAATACTTATGTTGAAAAATCTCTTTTTGAAACTGTATAAAGTAAAACTCTCACAAGTGCGGATGTGACTTAGCAATTTTCCAAATTCAGCTTTTACTTCTGTCCATATTTCTAAATTGTTTTTGTCTTTTTATATTACTTACTGTCCCTACCCATGTTTTGTAGAATTAGTGTTAAAACTGTAGCTGTATTAGCAGTATATTACTTTCTCCAATAATTCTTCTCCCTATTCAAGCAGAGATACTGTGCTAAATTCACATTAATGAAAAACTACCATTCATTTTAAGACAGGATTTTCTATTTTTTGGTAACATGTCAACCAGAGAACAACTAAAGCACTTTTGCTCTTTTAAAATCATGGCTATTACAGCATTAATCACATTCTGTTAACTAATTAGGTATCACCTTCACAGGTACCAATGACTGTGAAATAAGATTAAAAAAGAAAAAGAACCACAAATCCCAAACAAACAAAAAACCCACTAAATAAACAAAAAACCCCATACAAATTCCAGCACAAGCGAATTTGTCAATAATGTAACCTGACTGTGCAACAGAACTACATCCTCCACATCCCCTTGGGCTATTTACATTCAAAGCATGTTAAGTTATGAAAAATAAACAATTCCTTTACACTATTTGAAGTAGATTATTTCATCAATTCTAAAACTTAATTACAGAAGTTCTACACAATAGTTTGTGTGGGCATCTGATAAATATTCAATTAAGCAACATTATTAAAACATGAAATTACTTGTGAAGAATCACACTGCTGGTAAAGCATAGTGGTACCAGCATTCCTCTGCCACAAGTATGTCATTTAGAATCCAGAACTTGACATGCAGCTCAGACCTTCTGGTTGCATTAACTGCACAAGTGTATTGAGACTACAGGTCACATCTCCAAGCCAGATGCAGGTTCTGAAGGAAAGAGTGCAGGACAAGCAGGAAGACTAAGAGAAGAGTGGACATAATGCATAAGATCCACTAGGATCAAGAGCACTGATTTAGGAACACATGTAACTGCTTCCACATGAAAAATGCTTTATGCATATAACACTGACTGTGGAATAAAGAAACCCCAAACAACAGCAACAACAACACCAATAATAATACTATCTCGTAAGCTGGAAGTTTTAAGGCATTGAAGGAAAAACTTAACAAAGAACTGAGGTTATTCTAACAGAAAAGTAAGAAAAAGCAACAGATAGGAACTTCCAGGTAACGGTCTAAATGAAAGTTTATTTTATTTTTGTTTCAGTGATTAAATAGATCACCTAAAATGACTTTTAGAATTAGAGATGATTATCTCTTCCCCTGTTAATTAAAAAGAGACCTTATATCCTAGCTATCCATGTGACTAATGAAAACGAAATTACAGGTGCTTTACATAAGATAGAAACATCCAGAGGCAGTCAAACAGGAGGTGCTAGGAAAAATACAAAATACAGCAACAGAGCAGAAATACTAAGAAAGGAAAAAGGAACAAAACAAATGTCAGACAAACCTACTCACAGTCAATTTATCGTAGTAACTAGGGAACAAAGGACAAATAATTTAATGAGAAACTACAGAAGTTAACTAGATATAATGGTTTTATGGCATTTTTTCATTTCCTATTAAATACAGTAATGTAATAATTTATACCCAAGCAGTATAGAAAAACTGAAGATGAGCCACATGGTTCAATATACTTAAGCAATCACCATAAATATTGATAACTTCGTCCAAATGGTAACATTCCTTTCAAGAGAAACCAAACTTTTCTCACTGTTCACAAAGCATTGCAGTGACATATCCAAACAAAGCCCATCCCTGAGTTTGCTGCTTTAACTAACAAACAAAATTAGTAGGGTCTCAAAATTTCAGACAAAGCCAGCATGAAATAAGGTATTTGACCTGAAAAACAACATTGAATTCTATCCCAACTTATCTACAGAACTGCTCTTACCAAAGGAAGGGAAAATAATAACAATAATAATAAAAAAGAAATCACCTGCACAAGCTGGAATGAAGGGAAAACATTCTCAGATACTGAGAAAAAAACCCTAAAAGATTACTAACATGGCAAAAAGTAAACAAACAAAAAAAAGCTGGTGTCTTTTATTCTTTCTGTACAAAGAATGAAGGATGTTTAGAAAGAAGTGTTAAATAAAAGACATGAAGAGTGTTTCTCCTCATGTTAAACAACTGCAAATTCCTCAATTTTTGATGGATAACTGAAAAATAATGAGCATGTGGAATCATGACAGAATAAAACACAGTGGCTTCTGACTGGGGGTGTTCTCATTAAAGAGAAAGGATGTTAAATCAGGTTATTTAAAATTCTTTGTTTATTCTTCATTTCTGTTTAATATAAACTCATGACAATGGATGGGATAAGCTCATAGTGTGAAAAAATTCTTGCAGTACTCCAGAGGATCCTTCAATCAAAACAACAAGCCTTAGTTCCTCCTGACCATTCCTACGTAGAGAGCAAGACAAAAAGCCCACAAAACCAACAAACAAACAAAAGAAAGAAGGATCAGAAGATTAAAGAAATCCTGAACTGAATTTTTTTTAGATGGAGAGGTTATGAAGGTTGGAAGGTATACAAGCAAAACCGGGTTTTCCTGGGACTTTATTGTTAACTCTTAAATCCAGTAATTTTCACCCATGGAAGGTCAGGCAGGACCATGCATACAGACAAGCATTCAAGAGAATGGAAAGGACTTTAACTCGTTTGACTCCGGTTTAACCAGAAGGCAGTGGTTTAAAAGAGCAAGGCTGCCACAGGGGGTTAGTGTGGAGGCTAACAGGGCAATTCCTCATCAGTATTCCCACTGCTGGCTCCAGGAGACGAGTGGTGCCCTGGATCTGACAACCATTTTCTCCACCTTAAGAAGCCCACAGACAGGCAGTGTCTCCTCAACCCCTGTCACACCCAGCTCTAGCAGCAACATCAACCTCTGCCCTGTAAGTCTGCCTGCACTTCACCCTCACTCCTCCTCAGTGGGCTGCATGAACTCCTCAGAGCTCCCTCCAAACAACTCTGTGGAAACACCTCTGCATGGGTATGCACTGCTTACACTTGATTACATGAGAAAATCTCCTTTTTCTCATGTCCCACCTGGACATGAACTGATGCCTCAGCCCCAGCAGGTAGCCCATACAGCACCAGAGCAGGCCAGCACATGCCCTGGGGTGACTCCACAGCCATGGGGGACAGGAACTGAAGAGTCCCTCCCTGGGGCAGCTGCCCAAGCAAGTTCACAGCACAGCTGATGGGAGCTCTGAGAGAAGCCCCTTCAGTGGCCAAAGTGAGCCCTCAGCACATGGGGACCAGGCTGCAGCCTCTCAGCCAGTTCCTCCACAGACTCCCAGCTGCTCTTTTCAACCCCTGGTTGGCTCTTTTCCCCTTACACTTCTATAAATCCACTCATCATCTGACATCCCATCACAATGTGGGACTATCCAGGAGAAATGCTAAGAGGTGGAGGTGCTCAAGCATGTCCAGAGTAGGGCATCAGAGTTTGTGAAGGATCTAGAGCACAAGCCTTATGAGAAGAGAACAAGGGAAATGGGATTTTTTAGACTGGAGAAAAAGAGGCCCAAGAGGAGTCTAGAGAGCTAGTATATCCTTAAAAAAACCAAACCAAACAAACAACAATATCAAAATCACATACTGCATCTTCATTCACAGAGAAGAAAAGAAGCTTCATATAGTAATATATGAATTCAGCTTCTAAGCTTACTCATTTGATTTATTCAATCAAGAGAAAATTCTTTCCACTCCTCCAGAATAGATTACAAATACCAAAAGTGGGCTCAGCCATTCAAAAAATGCAGTCCTGCTTAAACAACCAGGGACTGCTAGCTCCTTCATGTTTGACATTTCTTAACACTTCAGCAGCAAACAAAGCTGTTACACTGATCAGTTTTAGAAACTCACTTGGAATTATCTGAATAGACTATAACGTATTTACTAAGGCATAAAGTCCCCCAAATTTCACAATTAGGCTTTACTTATGATACTTTTTTCACAGCCCTTTAAATAATGAAAGTTTTATATTTACCTATCTATATAAAGGAAAGAAAATTTACAGCAGCTTACTATGTCCATCACTAACAGTTCTAAGATTCAAACAAAAAAACACTCTACTGGAGTTGAGGAATGATTTAATTTCATTTAAGAATGTGATACAATTCAACAAACTTCCAAAGGTTCAAGTAAAATGCATAATACACAGCCACCAAAAAAAACCCAATAGAAAATGCCATCCTTCAGCATTCAGGTTTCTGCAAATCCCATTCTCGCCATAAAACAAGAAAAATGCAATCAGTGCTGCTAATCAAACAAGTCTGTTCACCTTGTCCAGACCACTGGAACCCACCACCCTCACCTGCCTCATCAGAATACTTCTGAATTAAAACATAATTTCATCACTTTATAAATTGCTTCACCAGGCATATCCCTCCCCAAAAAGACCACCACACAGTGAAAAATACCTGTTTCAGTTGAATCATACAGAGGATAGTTAAGCCTGACAGAGAACAAGAGAGACAAATTCCTTGCAGATGCCGTCATGTTGCAGAAGCATCAACACCAAGAATAGAAATTTTCTGAAGTTCATTCCTAGTGCAGTCTTCTCCCATTCCTGTGCATCACATATAAGAATTAAATAATGGGAAAAATCATACAGGAGGGAGGTATCAGCCACAGTAACCAGAGAGGGAAGAGGCCATCACTCAACCTGTTGAGTTCCCTCGCTGGGTTGCCACCATTTCCTGCACATATCTGTTGACAGGTCAACTCACCAGGTGTTAAGCCAAGCCACTGCCAAGAACAGTGCTGCATGTTGGTCCCTTCCTCTTGAACTTAATTCAGAGATTACTTTAATTTGCTTATAACAAAATAAGGCTATTGTCTATCCCATCTTTAGTCACTTCCTAAGTCAGTCTGTTCTGCACAAGGCTTGATGTTATTGATTTATGTTCCTGCACTTCACACTTCCACCCTGGGAAAGAACACAACTTGTCAAATACTTCTTGGTAATTAACATGATGTAATCCTTCTGAATGCATTAGTCACCTTGGAATCCGTGAAAAAAAATATTTAAAAAAATCTGTAAAAGATCCAAGTTGTGGAGCAGCATGCAGCTGAAAGAGCCAGGCTGTCCTCTTCTCTGAGGTCACTCACCTCACAGCACAATTGTTACAGGTCGCCCAAGCTGCCATGTAAAGGTCCAAAACTACCCTGCAGGACACATGAGAAAAGAGAATAGCATTCCTCTGCTAGTCATTTTCTAACAAACTTCTACAACAAATCCAAACACCCCATCTCATATTTATAGATGTTATAAACAGGAAAGTTCTCTCGATCACCTTTTTCTGTTAAAGAAAAGAAAAACATTTATGCAACTAATACAGATGTCTTTTTTCCAGCAAAATCAGGAGAACCCAAATGCTTTGGCTGACTCTGTGAGCCAGTTCCCATTAAATAAAAAGCCACACACAGTCACTCCTTCCCAGCCATGTCACAATAAGTGTCATTTGACTGGTTTGCAGGTCTGCAGCCTCCCCATGTCAGACAAGAAACACACTGACCCTTGGCTTTACCATCAATGGGCATAACTTATTAATATTCATATTCTGGTAACATTCAGAATCCACCTAAACTGGGACCATCAGTATCAGTAACAGAATTATTATTTACATTGCTTTTCCCACAATAGTGCAAAATAAACAGGGTAAAAGAGGCTATAACAAGGGGACAAACAGAACTGGTCTGAGGAGGAAACACGGTGGCAAAAATCACAAAATATATCTAATACATGGGCCAGCTGGGACTAATATTCAAAATTAATACCTGTTATCAAGTTACAGGTCTTTTTAGATACCATGTAGGAGAAACTTTTAAGAGGTGGTTCCAGTATGTGAAAAAAATAGCATGGGAGAAAGGGTTTAGTTATAACATACTAAATACATTTGAAAACATAACAATAACTGAAAATCTTAACTCCATTAAAGAAAGTCAAACTTGCATGAGAATGATATTGTGAAACAGAATAAGTAAATTTTTACCTACACATTACATTCAAAGATCTTTTGCATTTCTCAAGAATTTAGGTATGTGACCAGCTTGCTTTTTACTTAAAGGGGATGAATGACATGCAATTGAACTGTCTGTACTTTTGTAAAGGCCTCCCGGTTTCAGAAAAAAATACACATAATTTAATTTGAGAAACAGACCAAGAAAACAGTAAGTCTATCTTCTAATGATACTTTTGAAAATAAACATTACTTTTTTCATCTGTCTTCAATCTTCATTTGCCTTCATCAAAACTGTGTGGAATGTCTAGGCATCTGTGCAGCTACTTTTTTTTTTTTTAAGGCAGAAAAATATTTTAAGTTATACTCCTTTATCTGGTTCACCTGCTTGTGTTCCTATTTCAGACAAGTTTTTTTCCTAAGACACATGGTGTAAGGGGGGATGATATCATGTTCTGTTATTTTTTCACTGTTACTTTGGTAGCTAGGCTTTTTTTTCTGCTTAGGAAAACATCATTTCATGATCAGCTTGCTGTTATCATTCAATCTTTGTCAGGTATTTGAGAATTCTGAAGTAAATCAGTGACAATCAAATCAATAAAGTACATTGTTATTTGCATGGCCAAAGAAAATTATTCCATATAATTTAACATAACTGGAACTGTGTATTCTATTTTGAAGTTTAAATATAAATAGGCAAGCTGTTGGATTATTTTAAGACACTATCTGAACCTATAAGACACCACCTGACAAAACATTCAAACCTGAATTTAAATATGTGAACTCCTATTTTTACCACCTAACTCTAAGGGATTAGGGAAAAAACAAAAAACCACAAAAAACTAACAGCAACTTTCTGGAGAGGTTGTCTCATAACACCTTCTCAGAGCCGCCTAACCTTACTTTCTCTTGAAAGCTAAATAACAATTAGATGGATCTTCACTCAGAGCAACCATGCCAATTCCTATATTTCTATCCTCAAGTAACAGGAGTTACTGGAAAGAAGTGCTGTAAGAGGTAATGGGCTATGCCTCAGTGTTAGAAAGTCTAAATTAGCAGGACTATACCAGCCCAGAATAGGCATATGTGATTTGGGGCTTTGTAACGTAATTGCAGTGTCTTCTAGTTACAGTATCCTGCCGGTGGATCCTAAACCTTACTGATTAAGTGGTCATTTAAAAATTCAAACTTTCTCATTGTAACTATATTGTCGTATTATTTCAAATTATGCTTTTATCCATCACCTGCTCAACATTATTTGTCATGGGCAACAGAAAAATTTCCAGCATTTTGGAATAAATTTTCAGAGCACATTCCAATTTCTAAATTAAAAAATAGCTGCCTCTGAATTCTACTCAGCACCCAGAGCAGTGATCTTAGTACACTGTGGGTGCTTACAGACTTCTTAGCAAAACAGCTTAGTCATAGGAAAATAGCACAAATTACTTTTCTAATGCTTTCCCTCTATTTTTCCCTAAAGAGGTTTGCCTTATTTCTTCTGGCCAAGTAAAAAGCACAGTACATAGACTTTCTGTCAAACTCCCTTACTAATTTTTCCATTTCTCTACGAACACCACTCAAGGAGTGCTCTATGCAGGCTGAAATAACTGGTTGTCAAACTACAATATTCATTGCTGCAACTGTAGAAAAGGCTAAATTAAGACTTTTGCAAAATGCCTTAGATGAACAAATCCATAGCTGGGATACAGACAATGAATTCAGTGCAAAACTAATGGGCTTTATACAAGCAAACAAATTAAATTATTAGAAAGACAGGGGGAAATGAATTGCAAGAACGATCAGTCAATGTAAAGAAACCCTCCAAACGTGTCACTGGGGATCACTACCTAATGTTCCCTTGCGGTACTTGTTCTGAGGAAACTTAACTGTTTCTGTTCAGGGACACGTATTTCACCAAGGTGACACTAAAAGCCCAACAGCACTGACTGCTAACATTGCACATACGTGCATTTGTGATGTGTGTGCATCATATTTCTGTTGAAATCAATGAAAAGCACAGAGCACTGTAACACCAGGATTAAAATCTTGATTTGGATATGTAGGACATTGCATACGGACAGCCTCAGCCACCAAGCAAAGGAGGGAGAAAGAACTGTGGATTCCAGTGTTACTTTGCCAAGAACAATTTATCTGGAAAGGAAGGGTTACCTTTCTCAGACAACTTCCCAGAACAAACCACTTCTAGAGCATAGACCAGACCAATTAGTTATTCCATCCCCTGTATTCCTGTGATCCTGGACTGATGCAATACAAGTCTAAACAATGTCCATAGAAAATAACAGGTAGACCCTACTGCTTGTTCTAATATCACCCAATTGTACCTAATTTCCTGCCCCCAAAACCTGCTTTCCATGAAAGAGGTCTGTCTTCTTTGTCCATTATCAGGAACAGCTGAGTTTGCTGGCTAATGAATTTCTAAGTCAGAAAACCACACTAGGTGAGCAAAAAGCATAACCAAGGTCTGACCACCATTTTTGCTTACTACAGATGCTTTGGATACAACATCAAGAGAAGGAAATGTTTAAATTGAAAGAATCTTTTAGTATTCATATGGCTATATGCAAAGGTAATTTTTGACTGATACTAGACTGTGGTTTTTTGTTTGCTTATTTCAGATAATGTTGCTTTTTCCTTTCTACCTGCATACAAAACAAAAGAGTACAATGGCAACATAGCCCTGCTAGTACTCACCTCTTAACAAAATTTGTTGGGGGCACAGCTAGTTCATGCATTAATGTTTGAGCTAATAATCTGTTTAAATAAGAGTATAACAAAAGTATAAAGATACCAGAAACCCTGACACTTCTTAGATTTTCAATAGAAGAGAAGCCTAGGTTTTTTCCCAGCTCTAGCTCTTCAGACTTGTTTGAAACTTTCATGACCTTTCCTATGCCTTTGCTATTCTTCAATGTCTTTCTAATCCTATTTATTTCCCTAGAAGTTTTCACAGAGCTCACATCAGATGCAAATTTGGCTGCCCGCAACCCAATGCTCCATATGGCATCTCACCCACGTACTCTTACACTTCCATAAAAATCTCTCTCACTTGGTATTTTATTTTGCTTTGCAATTTTTTACTTAGTGAATTGATTCAGGGTGTTTTCCTTACATTCCCATACTTTATCCTTGTTGCTCTGTTACTGCCAAAATTGTTTTCGTTAACTGCGATATATATGCATATAGATAGTCCAGCACACCATGACTATCAAAACCAGAACTCGAGTGAGTTATGTGACATTTGCTGTGTGAACCAACATTTCTCATTTCACCTGCAGGAGCTGTGAGGGAAGGTCAGACAGTTTATCCAGCTCTTCAGAAAACACTGGTTTAAAAGGAGGCAGAGTGCTTCAATATAATTTACTAACCTTTCATTCCTAGAGATGACTGGCTACGCACAAACAGATTGGGAAATACATTCCTCTGCAGGACAGATACTACTTTACATTCATAATATTTGTATTGGTGCCCAGGAGCTGTACATATCCTATCATAAAACAACTTGAAACCCCATCTCTATTTAGAAAACTATATTCATTCATTTTCAATGTTAAAATTAACAGGTATAATTCATGAATTAACAGCCTCCCTCTTTGCCATTTTTCCCCAAGTGCTCTGAGAGTTGCCTTTCTGGCACTGGCCACCTTATCTCTTTGGGTTCCCCATACAAAATTCAGAACATATTAGCAGTTTTATTTATAGCACATCAGTGTCTAGAATGTTGTTAGTGTTTCTGAATTTCCTTTTCTTTTAGGTCTGGACTTTATCTATCCATGACTAGTATTGCAGCTGGTAGTGCAGCTGGCTGTTAGAAAATGAAAAAGACCTCACCGTGACAGATAAGAAACCTAAACAGGCAAGAAAAAAAAATCATCAGAAGTTGAGAGAGAAGACAAATGAAGTGGTAAATGGGGTAAAGAGTGCAGAAAGAAAGAAGCTGAGGGCTCTGGCTAAGAGAACAATCTACAAGATAGGAAACTGTATGTCACATCAATGAAATGACTTGTCTTTTAGGGAGAAAAAAAAAATTCCATAGTGCAATTTGTCATGATATTCATGGGAGTCATTGTCCAAATTTCAGCATCATTTTCATCACAGAACCCTCCCTTGTTCTTCACTTCCAATGCAAAGTGGAAAAATGTAGGACCTGAGCAGTAAGGGCAGTGGCTGGAGAACAGAAAGCAACAACACAGCTTCCCACATGACCCCTCCCAGTAGGAAAGATTAATTTCTCCCTCTCTCCCCTCACTCTCTGTGTTCAAATTCCACATAATCACTTGCAAAATAAGTGTGGTTAATAGTGGCTACTTAAAGATGGCTGTCTCTTAAGTGATGTTTACATAGAACAAGAAGAGTTGTATTCTATATAAGAGACTATAAATCTTCTACAAGACTTGTGTGTAGCAAAATCTTTTCTTTTTCCAAAAACCTGACCCAGAGTTAAATTTGAACAAATAAGAAAACCTCCAACAAACAAAAAACCCCAAAACAAACCAAAAAACCCAAACAACCAAACAAAACAAAAACACCAGGAAAAGGTAGCTACAGTTTCTTGTCACATGCTGCATTTGGGATCCAGGGCATCTGAACTACCTTCATTTTTTTTCCAGAGAGGTATTTGAAAATTTAATGCTGTTTTTCCCAAACCCTACAACTGATAATTGCTATCACTTGTCTTTTTCAAGGTACTTATTTTAAGCTGTATTCTACAAGCTTGTACTGCTTAAGTAGTACTTCACTGTAGTCAACAAAGAACCAATTTAAATAAAATGAATGATGTATTTGGTTTGAAGAAGATTTTATGCTTAAGGAAATGGTGCTTCTTGCAAAC
Organism: Lichenostomus cassidix; assembly: GCF_008360975.1. Lineage (NCBI taxonomy): Eukaryota > Metazoa > Chordata > Aves > Passeriformes > Meliphagidae > Lichenostomus > Lichenostomus cassidix. The sequence goes on along the minus strand of NC_139483.1, from coordinate 42,646,631 downwards.
AAGGTATCAAAGCCTTTATTTCACAACATGTTGCAACAATGTCTAACTGCTCAATCAGAACTATCCAGAAGAAATACATTTTTCTGAAATAAGTCAGACATCCCTCAAAAGACTAATTAATACAGGTTTTAATTTGTATTAAATAAACTGCGAAGAAACTCTCCTACAAGAATTTTTTCCTTACAGACAGACCTTTGTGTCAAGCTTAATTGCTCAGCACATGCAAATTACTTTTGGTTTCTATTACATTCTGTAAAAATGACAAGATCAGACTGTTGAAAAAAATTAAAGCACAGATCAGCTATTACTTTGAAAAGGACAAAGTGACTAAGAGAACTCAAGTATTTTGACACTGCATGGAATTATTTATGTTTGCACAAAAAAAAAATTTGGTCTATTCACACACAAATTGACATAAAATTTATATATGAGAGCAAACATGCAATCTTCTAGATAGCTATAATTAGAAGAGACAAAAAAAAAATACATTTTATGATGTGAAGAATATTAAATTAGTATTTTCAAAAAAATTTTACATTCTCTGTCATCTAAAATCAACTACTTGGGGCAATACAAATAATTAACATCCTCAAAGCTAATATACACAAACAAATAATTTTAGCCACACAGCTGCTGCACAGTTTAAGTTACTCAAATGTAATTTTGTAGGCTTGAAACTTGTCTATCGAACAGTTGCAGTGACATTTCCTTGCAACTCAGTAATTCCAACGAAATTCAGCTCCCTGGTTATTTAACTGAATAAAACCACTAAAGACCTATTTTTCAATTGCAAAACAGATGCGTGATGCTGCAATTACACCCGTGGGTATTTTCAGCTATTATTTTGGTTACTGGATAAGGTCCTTAATATTTTAATGGTGCAACATTAGCATAAAAAAATTATGAGAGATGAAGAGCAGAAAAAAATAGAACAACTTCATCTAGATAGGACATACCATGGTCATCTAGTCTAACTGCCAGCTTCAGACCAAAAGTTAATGCATATTATTAAGGGCTTTGCCCAAATGCTTCTTCAATGCTGACATGTCTGAAACATTACCTTATCATAACTACTGTAATGTTTAAATTTCATTCACTAGTTAGTCCCAAAAGCTTACAAATGCAAAATTATTTGAGATATATTATTTGAATTATGTAATGGTTGAGAACGGCTCTAATTTTGGCACCAAAAAAACCCCTAATGAAATCATCCTTATGTGATGACAGAATAATTCAGCCTATTAGAAATAGATCAACAGCAACAAAAAAGCCAAGAAAGATCGGACATGCAAGGTTGATTATTGAAATTCATCAGTGAAATTCAGCAGCTTCACACTGAGCTGAAATTTATATAACCACTTTTAGTGAGATCAGCTGCTGTTACACAAAGCAGATTACAGTGCAACAGTTTTAACCTTGAACTAACTGAGAGCTATAGCTCGCAAGTAAAAGAAGCCTTTCTGCAAGGTGTTGATTTTTAGTACCTTCCAATTATTCTACAATGCAAGTAATTCAGCTAGAGCAGTCAATATCCAGGGTATATTATGCCTCTTGATCGAGATCTCTTATTTCTCTGGCACAATTCCTACAACTGGGTATGCAACATTGAATAGGCTCTACAAACCCTCCAAAATAGTGTTTCAAAATCCTAGTTGTCTTAACATTTGAGATTGTTTTACCTCTTCCTGCTTTGAACTGCTTTGGAGAGAAAGGCAATTTCATTGCTCCCATGCTGTCCTCACCTAGCATAAATAAGAGGGATCATTTTCTTATAGATAATTGGAGGATCAAAAATATTGACAGTCTAATTGCCTTCTGCACGGAAACAAAGTGAGGGAATTCACTAGACATTCACAAGGGGAACGCTCTTGGCTGAAAGGGAATTTACTATACTAGTTTATATCAATAGATAACTGCAACTGAAATGCTCTCAGCTGGAAGCTGGGACCAGATCCAGTCACTCTACACTTCCATTTGAAAAGTGCAGAACATGTTCAAATAGCAAATGATACTCTAGCAGTGTGATAGAGCATGTTCTGTCAGTAAAAATACTTCGGTGAGCATGCTCTGGCACTCTTGGGAGGTTTAGGAGTGTCCAAGCTTGCCGAACTGCACAGCTTTCACAAACCTATTACAGAGTCAGAGCCCTCGATTGCCTTTGGGACTGCAGGGTTCCTTCATGCCATTAGTTATGGGTTTTAGTTAGGCAAAATTCCTCTTAGCTTCTATCAGAGTTTTACCAACATGAAGATAGAACAATCTTGGCCTTTGAAAATAAAGAGGTAAGAGGTTAATGCAATAACTCAAACAGCTTCATTAGTTAGATTTCAAACTTTACCACAGAGTTTCTCTAAGCCACATCCTGCCCATCACATGTATGGCTTTGTAGTGGGATAATTTAACAATAACAACAACAAAAACAAAAACCTAAGCGGAATGCACAATGTTTTGTTATCTCTAGCATTTCAAATTTCTCCAAGAACACTCTAATTCCATCCCACTGCAGCATCCTTTATTTACATTTGCAAGGAGTTTGGGGTTTATATGTTCTTATTCCTTACCTAACTGAGTCAGGGCTGTCAAAACTTTACTGGCTTCCAAAGTGCTGCTTATACAAATTATGAACTAGAATGCCTTTCTTCAACCATTTTAAAATGGCTTCTGCCTCAGACCAATTCAGTGTCTCCCCACCCTAGTACACACAGATTGTTTGTCTTCAACTGAAGTAGAAAGACATCAACAATGTTTTACTATTTAGTAAAAATGAGGGAGTTTGAGCTTAGGGAAACATGAAATTCTCTACTTGCAACATACCTGTTTGAGGACATTTTTCTCCTGTACTGGTGCTTCTACAGCATGCCATATTAGTAGTCTCAATCCTTTACTCCTAGCCTAAAACTGTAAATAATTGTACATATGTTCATGCTCATTTCAGCACTTGGGCTCTGGTAGTCAGTATTCTAGGCAATGGGAAGAAAGAGTGGTCTCCTCTCAATTTCTGTAGATGCTTTCCACCCATGTTGGGACAAGCTATTAAGTACTAACTAAACACAAAGGTTAAGATTAAAGAAATTTAAAATTACACATCTATTAAAAGAAATAATTATTCTATAATTTAAATTGAGCTCCTCAGTAGTGCTCAGGAACATATAATAAAGACCATGTATGGGTAGGTGTAATTGGATGCAGTTGCCTTAGGAACAAATGTTCAGCATACAAAGCAGGAAGCCTGCTTAAAAGGCAAACTCAAAGACTTAAGCCTGGTAGGTGAAATCTGGCTTGACTGAAGTTACTGAGAAATGTGCCATGGGCTTGGCTGGAGTCAGGGATTCATCCCAGCAGCTTTTCTAATTCCCTCATTATTATCAGTGCAGAACTAAATAATACATTAAAAAGTGCTGTACTGAAGGCGCATTTCCCTGTTTACCTTGTTCAGTAAGCTCATCAAGAAACAAAAACTACCTAGAGAGTTATAAGAGAGTTTAGGCTTATCCTATAAAGATTCTAGCTTCAGTACCACTTCCAGTGTATTTTCATTATATAGACAAGAGATATTGTGCCTTTAGAGAAATGTTATTGTAGGGTGTAAAAGAATTTGACATGCAGTGATAAAACACTGTCTGGTATATGAGTATAATTTTAAAGTAATATTAATAGCAAAGATTTCTATAAAAATGCTATGCAAAAATCTTTTCATTTTGTAGAAATAAATACAGAATGCCTAATACCGTTTGTTCAGAGTGATTTCCAGTGAGATCCAATTTTTACTATGCAGATACTAGCAACAGAAGGCACAAAGTACTGGTCCCAGTACAAGATTAAAGATGTGTTTCTTGTCCGTGCATTTCTCTACAAAGAAACTACTCATCTGTGCTTCTATGATTTCATCCCATTTTTGTTTCCATTTGGAGAAATATTACAAAACACAGAACTACTTCTCACCCTAGGTGAAGTCAGAACACGTATACAGCCCTCTACCTCTTGAAACCACTGTTTGCAAAAGACAAGGAATTTCCTGTAGACATTGAACTACACATTATTAAGCTGTAAAATTTGAAAGCAATTTTCTTGTCTTTGAAATTTTCTTGTCTTTGAAACAAGAAAAGCAAACAAGTTGTTTATTAAGTAAGTTTTTTATCAAATAAGACTTCCCAAAGACTTGACATAATTTTATGAACTGGAACCAGAGATCCAATTCTACACTGCACTCTCTAAGAGGATCTTCATAAGTTTTACAGGCCAACAACCGTGGGAGGGCAGTCATTTAAGATGTCTCTGTGCATTCTTAAGATATTTTCCCAGGATAACCTGACAAGCTGTAGAAACCATGCAGGAGTCAGATAGCCTCCTGAAATCCCTGAAGCCATGTTTAGAGTATCTCTATTAATCCATGTTAACCTAGTTTACATTCCAACTCATGTAATTTCCCAGACTGGTAAAGAGGACTTTTCTTCCTGTACATTGGAAGAAAGTTCATGTGGCTGTACGTAGGAGTTCCATGATATACCTACAATAATAACTTAATGTGGGCTTATGTTCATTTCCAAGTCAAGACCCACTTGTCATTCCCATGTCTATCAAGAAAATTTAAATCATTTTTGAACTCCTGAATGCACCAGAATTCTTGCCTTGGCATAATCTCTGGCTTGCACGGAACCCGAGCTCCCAAATTCAGGCCCATGGAATACACTTGCAATGTATGTAAGAAACAGCTGAAATGTAAGTCCTGAGAAGCAGAGGCCTCAAGTCACAACCTACAATGCAGAAGTGTCAGGAAGCTGAGTCTGTAAAAACAAAAAAAAAAGGCTTTTCTGCTCTTTTCTCACTCCTCTTGCTCAATTTGAAAGTGATCAAATCTCCTAATTACAGACATTTTCCACAGCTCTACAGACTATAAGGGGTTTATTTCTTGACTACCTTTTTCTACCTTAATTTTGTAATTTCTTCTCTTTAACTAGCCTCTGATAATCAAACCTAAACATATTTCTTTACATTATAAATGTCTTGTTTCTGAAGGGAAGAAAGATCCATGACAGAGGACTTACCCAGCCAGTAGAACATTACATGCTATGCAGCAAAAAATCATTTCAGCAAAAGTACAAGGCACAATGTTTTCTGTTATTAATTTCCATTCCAAGGAAAGTGCTAACCAAAACCATAAGTGGTAGCTAGTGTCTAAAACGACAAAGTAAACATGATTACCATCTTTGCTTGTCCAAAATAAATGGCTGCACATTAATTAAATCAGTCTCAAAGTTTCCAAAAAACCGTGCATAAAGTGAGCTGGAGAAACAACAGAATCATAAAGCCATGAAGTTGTATTTCCTGTTTCATGGTGCAAACACTGTACTGTTCATGTTAATCCTGGCACTGTTTATTTCAGCTAGGGCAAAAGTCTGCAAGCAGATAATCCCTACTGAACACCTAATGAACCAGATTGTCTGGAAACCAGCTACTGCTTGCAAAAGGAAAGACAGCTCCAGGTTTTCAGGACGTGATCACGAATACACCAGCACCATCCTCACACGAGCGTGACAACTCTGAAGGAGCAGGTCCTTCCTTCATTTCCCACCTGAGCACAAACCTGTGCTCTTTTCACACAACTGCATTGGATCTGGCAAAGCCAAAACAAGACATCCTGGATGAGGCAGAGCCCCCAGGCTGCCACAGGACTGCAAACAGCACAACTGTCACTGAGCTTAAGGGTGGAATGACTTGGCCTGCTCTACTTGGACAGCGGACAAGCAGATCAATTTCCACACCACTGTGGTACAGTAGCTGGTGTGAAAAGATAGCGAGGAAAAGCATAAAATCTGTGGTATTTCTCTTGTAAAAGTCAAGGAAGAAAAAAAGTAAACCCGCTCTGCCACAATATTTATGTTGCAGCAAGATGCACCAGTGTTATGTTGTAGGGACTCTGCACCAGTGTTCAAAACTGAAAATCTGGGTGCTTCCTTTAGACATTTTTCATTACTTATTTCACAGAGGCCAGTTACAGGAAAGCAAAAAGAACATTTAATTGCAAGATTAAGGCTTTGTTATTTCACTAGAAGCCATTTACATTCCCTTTTCCTGAAGAAACTCAAGTATTCAAATTCCTTGCCTCAGACAATTGGCTTGCTAATATATCCTATTGGCTATGTGATGTCATTGATATTTTTTTAAATGTGAGGCCACCTAAATTCCTGTACTGCTGGAATAGCTGCTCTCAGAAAACAGCCCACTTCTTATATTGCCCAGATACACTCATGGAAACAAAATGACAAGAAGCAAAAGAAGGCACATCTGGTAACAAATGGACCTCATTAGGTCCTCAAGTTCCCGAGAAAAAGAGAGGTGTCTGAAACCATTTAGATGCACTGTTTTATAAGAGATGACTGAGCAGAGAACAAGCCTCTCAAAGTCTAAAGAAAATGAAATCAGGGAATATCACCGCTGCATCCCTCCTGTCTAAGGAATTCTTCATGTAGTGGTTCATAAAGAAAATATTTCTCTATGGTCTTCCATGCAATCAGAGCATCTTTTTTTCTCCCAAGGATACACTGAAGAATGAAAGAACAAAGCATTGCTGGTCATTGTCCTTTAGTGGCTTTGTGTTTCAGTAACACTCCAGTTATGCAACAGTACCTGATATCATGGTAGAACAACACAGGTTTTATAGTATGATTCCAATGCCATTACCTTGTGCGATTAATTTTTTTATTAAAGAAATAGTTAATTAGAGTTGTTGCAAATATACATCACACAGTGTACTCTAGAACTATGACGGAAATTTACCCTGATGAAGGAAGGGTCTGCAATAACGAAAGTTCCAAAAATAAGCATTTGTTCATAATTCTTGATAGTTTTCAAATTATTTTTTCACAAATTAACTTGCTCCCTCATTATTCCATATCAATTCAGAGTAGTATATGTTTTTAGTGACTATCCATTATTATTGATCAGCAAACATGTTCACATTTCTATTTTAGAAAAAAGAAATAAAGGCAGTTTTCCAGTGAAAACATCCTCAAATGCCAGGCAGCACTCTTTAAAACTGTTAACATGGGCCCAGTCTTTGTAAAGATGTACAGCTAGGTTTAGTAGTAGGTTTTCACACTGGAGACTTCAGTGGTATATTCTAACATGGCAGCATTCAATGATAACATTCATTAAGGGTATAAAATGAATGCTGGAAGTCAACAGACTCCTAATTGCTGTCGCATGAGCTGTTTTGCATAAATGGCTGAAGATGACATGTAATTAAAGCTGTGCAGAAAAAAGCTGAAAGCAATGAATTCATTTGTTTAAACAGCAAACAAGCAAAAAATGAGGGCCCATTTTGTAGGTGGTGATTTTTAGTTTCTTCACTTTGAAACCTAGATAAAAAACATGAAGTATTTATCCATCTGCCTAGTTAAATGTGGTGGTTACTTAACACTACACAATTTAAACTGTTTAGTAAACACATTAATAAATATTCACTAAACATTTACCATTTACTAAATATTTATTAAACAATCAAAAATGTTTAGCAAACCAGTTTAAATTAGAATTTGCTTGGCTTGCCAGCAAGAAATTTAAAACCTAAAGTTAGTGATTAATTTAGCTCTATATTCTAACAGGAACCAGTCTTCTTCTTAGTACTGGCCAAAAATTCTTACTGCTTTTCAAAAGCCTAAGAACCCCCATGTTTCCTCTCTATTGGAATTGTCTTGAAAAAGAAGCTTCTGAAAGGCTTTTTCTTTAAGTATTCACCTGGTATCTTCGCAGCTGCTCAGTATTCAGCACCTGTACTGCTCTGCCCTGCCTGGGGTGGCCAGATTGTGCTCATAGTCAGTTGCAAGACCACCCAAAGAATTAAAACCCACAGGAGCCAATGAGCTCCTTTTAAAAAGAGAAGCATCTCCTGCAGTATCTGGGACACAGATGTGTGATTAGGTCTCTGAAATACCTAAAGAGATTGTTTCTGGGGACAGCACTTCTCAGTTACTGATCACTATGTACAGGAGGAAATAGCTTCAGAAGTTTTTGTGTGAGCTGTCATGTGGACAAGTCAGTAATATCCCTGGTTGATGTATCCCACACGTAGGTTTAGCTTGCAGCAGATAACTGCAACTGACTTTTAAAACAGCAATGCTACAGTACTATTCAATATCTGCAATGCAATTCATCACCATTGCTTTCTTTCACCTGCAAGTGTGCCTATGTTTTCTTAGGTTTTCTTGGCAGCATAACAATTACTCATGTAAGTACTGCCAATGAAGAGTTGAACAGCATTGATGAAAAAATTAATCAGGCCTCAGACACCATAAGCCTATCTAAAGAAAAAAAAAAAAGAAAGAAGCGACATAAAGGACATATTTTTATTAATCTTTTAAGCTTCAGTGTTGACCTAGAGATTGGGTGTTGTAGAAGGGCTGTTGACCTATAGATTGACCCTGGGGAGAGAAACTTGTACAGCTGCACCAAACAAGGCATCTAGAGGTTACTCGATGTTTTCACCGGAAAAGCAAGATTCTCACATAATCATTTGACCTGAGAATTCATGAGAAACAGCAACATGAATGACACCAGCAAGTCCTGCATTAGTTATAGAGGTATTACATTCAGTATTTATGCATTGGAAAGCAAGCAATCAGTTTGAATTAATTGCTTACAGTTGCCCTGAAAATGGCTTTCCCCAGAGAAAATGAGAGTCTTCAACTTATGCCTTTGAACTTCTGGAGTATATAACCTCAAAAAGTAAGTTAAATTCTCCCTCAGATGCATATACATGAAAATGGTATTTGCACAAATTTCTCTTGATTCATATTCTCACTGGATTTGCTTTTAGCAACTGTGAAATTTCAGCATTCAGTGGCACATGAAAAGAAAATCATAAGGAGGAACACTGGGGATCAGTTGGAAACACTGGTCTTTAACTGTATAACTGATACTCTAATATTTATAAGGGTACAGTGCTCATACATTTAATTAGCTAAAGCCAACACTAAACTATTACCTTGAAAGGCTATCAAAGTCTATAACTGGGAACAGTATGCCCAGAGCTGTTAGGAGCACCCCATCCCCGGAAATGTTCAAAGGCCAGCTTGGATGAGGATTTGAGGTTGCTGGACCAGTGAACGTGTCCCTGCCTATGGCAGGGGGGTTGAAACTAGATTATTTTTAAAGTCCCTTCTTGCCCAAATCATTCTATGACATAATTCTGTGATTTGCCTACTCAGACAATTATGCTTTCTGAGCAATGCTCAGGCTAATCAGCCAATGTGTTCCAATATGTTACTTATATTGGTGATAGCACTTAAATTCCACATTCAGGTCAAGACCTAATGTGCTACACACTGAATGAGTACTATATTGAAATTCTGAGCATTCAAATTATATGGTTTATCTTGTTATTGCTGAAATAACTATGAAGAAACATTAAATATATGAAAACTAATATTTAAAGTAGCAGGGAGGTGCAAAGCCAGAGAACTTCACTTAGTAGACACAATCTTTCCCTTTCACCTGAACATCATGTCTCTTAAAAGTTAACACTGGGACAATCTGGAATTATTCACAAGGTCAAAGTCACAGAGAAATGTATGTTCACAAGCCACAATTCACAGACATCAGTCAATTCCTAGTAAACATTCTCTCCTAGAAATGAGAAGAGTAAAAACGACATATTATTCTCTCAATTTTCCTTCTGCAGGTAGAGAATGTAAGTGAATAAAAGAGGGAGGCCAAGGCCCATATAATCCTGATTTGTCCATAACAAGTCGGTATTTATGAACACATGCTAAGGATACATGAAAGTCCTTGCTTTAAAAGGAGGACCCTAATCTTAAACAACCAGCAGAAGCAGGTGATCTGTAGGAAGAAGACTGCAAAATAGGGATAGCTAGCTCAAGCCCACGTGAATGTATTTAAACTACTAATCACATAATGACACACTGTGATATTGAATCACCACAAAATAGACCTAGTTAGGGAAAAAATGAATGTTTGGCAACGGTAATAGCTGTGCACATTTGCTGTGGAAACAAGCACCCTGCTGATTGCTACAATCATCAGAATAGACACATCTTCTGTAATTACCAGAAGGACAGTCCAAGAGTTTCGTGACACCTGCACTTCTCAAGTGCAGAAAAGCTCCTAGGGAACCATACTTGTAAAATATTTAGAAAATTAATTCCTGCTGACAATGGTGTGAAATGGAAACTTAAAATATGGCTATTCACCTCCAAACTTGCCTCTGCTCTTCAACTGAAGTCACAGGCTTCCAGAGGCAGAAATCATGACAATTCACTTAACCTTCATGGAAGAAAACAGCAGTGCTAATGCAGCTCTAACAATACCTTGATCTCCATACAACAAGAAGACTGTCAATGGGATCTGCAAATCTTGTGGCATTGTTTTTTATTAGAGACTTTTTATTAAAGTCTTTGATCCCTACATTCTAACTAAAAGAAAAAATTAAAAGTCAACATACCTCTGATAATGAGACTTCCACCAAAATTGATCTCTGTTACTTTTGTAGCTCCATAAGACTATGATTCTACAATCAGACAGCATCTTATGTGTTTCTTCCCCTCAGCCTTTATATTTGAAAAATCAAATCAGATGCTGAAAAATATTCCCCATGGGACAAGTAAGAATATTTGATTTAGACTGAAGAACAGTTAACCACATAATTAGTTACCCTGGATATCAAAGTGGGAATTTCAGAAAAATACGAACTACTAGATTGGATCAGGACACACTCCCATTCTCTTTCTGAAGGTGGGCAGATGCTATGGAGGGAAGCACAAGAAATCCTCAAGAAGTCGTCTCCTCATAGCCTAAGGAGGGGCTAATTTGAATTCTGGATAATGAAGTTTAATATTCTCTCAAACATGTTTCTCATTTTATCACCATTCTAGATCTTGTCACTGCTATTACAATCCCTTGAAATCTTCATCTCAAGAATAAATTAGATGTTTTCTTCAATATTATTTCTTTTTCTATCAGCCTTTAATTGATGGCTTTTCAGCTTCTTTGACTGTCTACCTTTTTTCTCTCATGACAGAGTAAAAAGAAAAGCTCTCTACCTCAGTAACCTATGTCAGTGCTTTCCAATGCTTTTGTTTAAACCTCTTCTAGGTAAACAGCAAAGACTCTTGAGAGTCTTTACAGATTCTTTGTAATCTTTCTTCCTGCTCATCTCAGAGTCTCCTGTAATATTTTTTGAGAGCAGATAACCAATGTTAAAGTATTTCACTAAATTCTCTGAAGGCATCCTAACTCACAGGAACTACATTGCATTATTCCAGTTCCTAAAATCTGGTTTGCAAGTGCAGTCAAACAGCAGAGGTCTTCCCTGAGCTGTGTACAGTCCCAAACTCACCAGCCGATGTAATGTGAAATTTGGGAAATAATTGTAGCATTTTCAGGAAACATGAAGATTCTGTTTGTGATAACTGAGTGACATTTAATGACATTTCAGTGAGTCACCTGGCTGGGACAGGTCTCCCTAGAGTAATGTTATGAGTCTCCCTAGAGTAATGTTATGAGTCTCCCTACAGTAATGTTATGAGTCCTTTCTCTTTCTGTCCAATCCAGATCAGTTTGGGTCTTCAGCACATTTTCACTTCTTCCTCCTCTCTTTCCAACTAATTTAAAAGAATATTAAATACTGGAGTTGCCACATAACCTTGAGGCATCCTGGTATGTTTTAAATTGTAATCCAAGCAAGTTTTGGGGTCATGGCAACACTATCTCGGATTATCTCTAGTAGTTTCCCTAATGGAGTTTTGCTAAAAAAAACCCAAACCAAGCAAACAAGCAAAAGCTTTCTGAATCTCTCAAACAATTTCATACATCCATACATACAGCTATATATATAAGCAGTCTAAATAATATATGAAAAGAATACACTCCAGTGCAAAAGAAGTAGATCTGGCCCCTGGCAATTTAGTTGCAATAAAAAGAGTGTCACCAAGAGAAATAGACTAAATAAATCTAGATCAGACCAGATATGAACTTATTTTCTGGAAAACAGGTCTATTGTTAATACGCTCCAAAATTTTAATCATAGTGCATCCAAATGTCTATAAGTATGCACCCAAAAGTCTACAAGCATGAAAAACAGGATGACAGAAAGTACTCAGGTTCCAATTTGAACTTTATAAAAATCATTTGTTCACAGTACTTGAGCCAAATACATTTTCTAACTGGGAAGTCACATGGGAAGTCCATATCCCAAAATTAGACATCAGCCCAACTTGAAGTATTCAAAGAGCTTTCAAAGTGGCTGTGACAAAGTTGTCTTCCCACTTTAGATGATATACAGCTATTCAGTCAGCTATTCAGCTGATGCAGATCAACACAGCTCTGCCTCAGCCATGCCATAGAGATGGGTCTCTTCTTCTGCATGTCCTTCTACGCTCCTATTAACTCGGATTTTAAATTGGCAACAAATTCACATAACCTATTATTTTTAGACATACGTTTATGAAACTCAGACACTTTGTATATTTATTCCCCACCATTATAACTCGAGTATGTAATTTTGCTATTCAGATTGAGTGAGGAGAGAAAATGTAACTAGAATAGCAGGCTTAGGCTTGCTATTAACTTTTTCAGACGGAGTTATAAATTTCAACAAATAGGTTATAATTGAGGAGCCAGCATGACCTTTATTACTTCAGAAGGTTCAGCCACAGCAGCTCAGTGTGACTTCAGATAGACTATTAGTCACTCTGTCAGATAGAACCATTAACATCCAACTCAGTCTGGCATCTGCATATGATCTGATCCTGAAAACTGATCTGAATAAGCTTTACTCTCAAGAACAGCCTCAATCCAGGCACTGGAATTGCTCTTCTAGAAATACCACACTCCTAGTGAGTAAAGTAGCAAATATTTGATATTTCAGTCATAATTGCAGGCAAAGGAAAAAAAATAAAAAAGGCTTTCACAGAAGAAGTATTAGAATATTGATTAGTAAAGTCCTATTTGCAGACAATCAGGAGTAGCTCTTCCTCAGAGAAAAACTGAACTAGTACTGTGTGCCATGCATCGTTGTATCATTCTCTTCCATTATTAAGCACACTGCCAAATAGATAATCCCATAGTAAATATTTTAGAACATCTGCACTTAATACTTGCGGAAGTACAATATGAAAACAACCACTTTATCAGAGCCACCCTTTCCAGCAAAGCAATGATTTCTGTTACAACAGAATCCTCTTTGCAGCAAAACCCCCTGTGATGTTACAAACGACATTAAGACAACCAAAATAACGTTATGACTTCAAGAAATTGGTAAACTATTCTAGAACTTGTTAATTCATAGAATTGACATAAAGATGAAGAAAGATGGACAAGAAATAGGGCATTACACACAAGAAATACTAGTCAATATATTACAGCTACTCAAGGTAAGGCTTCCTTTGCAAGTCATGTATGTGAAGGAATACAGCTACATGACTCTTCATATCATTATCATAAGAAATTTCTTTCTCAAGTGCCTGCATACGGAAGAAACTATTCCACTCAACATAGGAAAAGACAGACCATTCTGCTCAAGTGCTGTGGAAACTTGACAGACTCCTAAAACAACGGAAAGACACACTGATACCGTGTTACTTGTGGACATGGTACGTGCACGAACGTGCTGGGGCTTTTACACTGCTGTCAACTCACGGAAAGCACCGTCGCTAAGTGTGCCTGCAACGTGGAGACAAATATTTGACCTATTTTCTTAGCAGAATTTAGCTGTCATCGTTCTTAGCACCACGCTCCCGTGAACCAGCCACTGCCAAAGGACTAAGGCAACACGGGCACGGAATTCTTCGGCGAGAGTGAGAGCACTTCCTTGCGCGGAGCGAGGTTTTTTGCAGCGGTAAAGCGATCGGTCCCTCGAACCCACATCCCCCAGCTGGTTCCGGGCCGCCCCCGCTCGGCCCCGTCCCGGCAGCCCCCCCCGCCCGTCCGTCCGTGCCGGGGGACTCACGTTTGTAGCTGGCGGCCCAGGGCTGGTAGCCGTAGTAGCCGGTGATGCGGAGGATGCGCTCCTCGATGGAGGTGAGCCCCACGGACGCGCTGGTGAGGTCTTCTACGGAGCGGGACCACTTCAGGTCCTCTTTAATGGCCTCGTCCACCACCAGGTACTTGAGCTGCCGCAGCTGCGGGCTGATGTCGGACAGCCGCCGGGGGCTGACATCGGGGGAGCGCCGCATGCCGCTGCGGGTCGGGAGAGGGGCGTCAGCCGGGGGCCGCGCTGCCGGCGCCACCGCTCTCCGCCGGCCCCGGGCGAAGTTGGCGGCGGGCGGCGGGACCCTCGCCGGTAGGGGAGCCCGCCCCGGCCCGCAGCGCCCACAACTTTCCTCGCCGCCCTCCACCGGAGCGACCCCCGGGAGCGAGCGGCGCCGCCGGCCAGGGTGAGGCGAGGCGAGGTGAGGTGGGGCGGTGTGCGATGTCCCTGTCCCCCCGGCCCGCCCGCCCGGCCCCGCGGCGGTACTCACAGCGTGGCGGCTTTGCCCCGCGCGGAGCCGTTGGGGAACTCCCGGATCCCCATGGGGAGCAGCAGCGATGGCTGGGGGGCGCCCAGGCTTCCCGGCGGGGCGAGCCGGCGGCTCTCACCGGCCGGGTAAGAGGCGGAAAGGAAGGAGAAGAGGGAGCGGGGAAGGCGGCGCCCCCGTGGCAGAGGGTCCCCGGGCTGGCGCTAGCCCCGGCGGGAGAGGCAGGCAGGGAGAGAGGCAGGTAGGGATGGAGAGAGGGAGGGAGACGGGCGGGCCAGCGCTGCCGCCTACGAGCCGCTGCCGCCTGCGGAGCGCGGAGCGCCGGCGGCGGGGGCCGGGCAGGGCAGGGCGCGCTCCGCGCTCCGCGCCCCCCACCCCGCGCGCTCCCACCGGCCGCCGGCAGGGGGCGCGCTCGGGCCCGCCGCCGCCTGAGGAGACCTTCGGGCGGGGCGGGGCGGGGCGGGGCGGGGCGGGGCGGGCCGGGCCGGGCCTCAGCTTCTCGGGACAGCCTCACGTTCCCTGGACAGCGTCACCTCCCCGGGGACAGCCTCACCTCCCCGGGACAGCCGCACCTCCCCGGGGACAGCCTCACCTCCCGGGGACAGCCTCAGCTCCCCAGGACAGCCTCACACCCTGGGCGCTCCCGCCCGGCCGAGCGGAGAGCCCTGTGCCACCTGTGTTCGGTGGGGACAAGCTCGAAACAGCGCGGGAGGGCGCGTCAGCCCCAGCAGGGCCGGCCCTCGAGTGCTCTGGTCAGACCCCATCTGACCAGGGCGCTCACCTGGTGACCCCCTAAGGCCGCCGAGGCAGCACCGCAGCCACACAGACCTCTATCAACTCTCCTGTGTTTTTATAATGTTTTTTTAACACGCTGCCTAACTTAAGTGGCAGACATGCAGTTAAGCTTAAATAAACGTGTGAACATAGATGTTACCTTACATACAAAGAATTTTTTAATAAACAAGGTTAAAATCTGGTAATAGTTTCTTAGGCAAAATTTGATCATCTAGCAGTAGATAGTTGAAGTCAAGAAGTGTTTTGTATATGTGTTTCCATATGTGTTTAGGGGGAGAAAAATCAAATCCAAGGAGAAAAGGTTGTTACCTTTCACCACTGCACTATCTCAGTTTACCTGGAACATTAAATCACCAAGCTATCAAATGTGGAAGTGAGCTGGATCAGCTAAATGCAACCTTTCACTGTTACTGAAGGGAGTATTACAGCATCACTGCACCATTGTCAGAAAGGGAAAGTAAAAAAAATCTCAAACAGATGAAAGTCAAGCTAATTATCATCTTAAATACGTATGTACTGAATAATGCACTAACTTTATTTTATTTCCTATCCAACCCTTGTTGAGTTTGTTTATTTCCTATCCTTGTTTCCTATCCTTGTTTATTTCCTATCCAACCCTTGACAACCATTGGAGTCTGTGAATGGGAAAAATGTTTGCTGCTGAGGCAGCCAGTTCCAAAATCCACTACAGAGGAACAGCAGTGGTCCAACAGTGCAAACAGAGAGTAATTGTGCAGGTGTTTGATGCTGCCCACCAGCAATGACAGAGCTCCTTGCAGGGTACAAAAATCAATGCAGGAGGATGATGAGGGGATAAAACCACAACACGCACTAAATCTAAAGATACAGATCACTGTCTTGATTTGTCTCTTTAGGGCATTTAGGGCAGGAATGGTGAAAACAGGCATGAATGGGATTAATTATTTCAGTCAGGCCTCCAAAAGTCAGCAATAGACCAGCATTGTTCGGTATGCAAAGTCCATGCTCTCTCTGGCTTTAAGTGATGGACAAAGATAGCATTTATTTTGAGAATTCCCTGTAATACTGCATGTATCTAATGTAAAATTCTTCCATAATTATAGGTCCAGAAATAAAACATAGTCTCAGAGCCAGCAAAGGTTCCAATAATGAAGCAAGCTGAACATTGTTGACCAGCCAACAGTGACTGACACCTGCTGAGCCCACACCTGCCTCTTGGCATGGGCTGGTGCAAGCTAGCACAGGTTTGTTCAGCCCTGCTAGAAATTTTTTCTCCATCACCAATGTATTTATCTGCCCATCTTCTGCAGCCCCAGAGAGTAGCTGAGGAAGTCAGAGACCCTATTACATACATTAATGGCACTTTAATGTGCCAGAACCATCTTATTCTCCTATCTAATAAAAATGTTTCTGCTGTTTTATTCTTCCCCAGCTGCTGTCATTCCAGGGCTAAATGAAATGACGGATGGGTGTTTCTCCTGTCACACAGGCAAGTGACTTTGGACAGCTTGGGTGGCAGCGCTGACAAACTTGAAGTGAGCATGCACCTTGCAAGAGAGAAAAAAATGCATGGGAGTGAACATCTTAGAGTTCACAGAAACAGTTAATCAATATGACATTTCTAAATTGTAGTAAGACACAACAGCAACATCTACCTACCAGTACCTCTTAGGATCTTATCAAAGATGTTTCTTCTTTAAAAATAGCAGTTGCTGGAGACATGCAAGTAAAAATTCTCATGTATATTATTTCCATTATGTTTAAGCATTGTAGCTAAAAATGAAACATAACAATGTGGCACTGGAAATTAAAGCATAAAGTATGGGATTCCACATGATTTGGAATTTGTAGATTTATAGTGCTATTTAAGATTTTGAATACAAGAAGAAAATATTGTATTATACTAGCAATTCTACAAAGTGTAAGATAAAAAGAAAAATTTTCTAAGCAGTGTATACCTACTTAAGGAATAATGGACCTAATGGTATGCAACACCAAGCTGGAGGCACTATAAACAGCTTTTCTGAACTTTTTACTAGTGAGAGTTTATTACTTTAATAATACACCTGCAATCATTCGAACACATACAAGAGTTAGGAAACTGTATTTTTAAAAAATGCAGAGCTCTATAGCAAGGGAACAATAAGTTATTATCCTAGAGTGTGGTGCCTTATTCTGTCCTGTTAGATACTCCTTTATACGATTTTCCAGACAACATGAAATTATATGCTTGACTGATATTCAGCTCTTAAAAGGCACAGCCATTAAGATATATTAGCATTATGTTGTCTACAGTGTGATGCCATGTCAAAGGAAAATATAATTTAAACTCTATTTATTTTCACCTCCCATCAATACTAGCTTGCCAGAAGATTCTCTGAGATGGAAGTTTACATTTATCAAAATGCTACTCATTTCATGAGAAAGGTAAGCACATTTTTGTATTTCTCCCAACCCTCACCTCAAAATAAGAGTTTTACATTTAAAAGATGCTGTGATATACTAGACTAAGGTAGCAACAATATTTCATTGGGCAACAAAATAATCACCACTGCATGAACAATGGCATGAAGTCTCCAGTTCATAAAAAGCAGCCCTAGGACCCGAGTCTTTAGACGATAACTCAGCTCCCTCCTTAAGCAAAGAGAGACTTAAGCAAATGGCCTTCTAACCAAATATTCTGTAGTTGATGCATATTCCTGCTTCCTAGTATTTTTATATTTAGCCCTGAAGGCATAGGCCTAAACCATTAATCAGATGTTCCCACCCCAAGGGTTTTTGGGTGTTGGACAGAAATACAATATACATGATAAAAGTCCTATATAACAAATGGAAATGCTGTATGGCAAAACTATTCATTTTCTCTAGCTGGGGTCAGATTTGACATCCACATGAATATAATGCCACTGCATATCCCAAATGACTCCAGCTTTATTGCTGGGACTAATTGCAGCATGTTCAGATTGGAGTGCAATTTTGAGCATAATTCATTTCACATACAAAATATTTCAAATCAGCAACAAAGAAAGTATAAACTTTCTAGTACATCCTAGATATTTGCTTGCATTTACGTTTTTACGTATTTAATACCACCTTAAAATGGTTTAAATAAACCCAGAGAACCAAGAAATAAACCCAGAGAACCAAGAGCAACTGATACAGCAGGCAGAGAATGGCCAAATGCAAGACTGGATAAGAAGCAAAAATCAGCCTGACCACCTCCAACAGAATCATCCCTAATCTCTCAAGTAGAAAAACCAACACTGTGCTTGAGAGAGCAGTCAGATGAATTTAAGACAAGTGGCAGCACATTTTTCAAGTGAGCTCTCACCTTGCTCTGATTCCCCTGCAATGCATGGCAAAACCAAATAACCATCAGAAATTTTGTCGTGACACCTTACTGAAAGCAACTGGAAAGCTCTGGAAATCATTATGTAGCTGCCTGTTGTAGTCATGAAGGGACATACAGAGTTAGTGTCCCAGTTCCTGGAGATGTATGCTGCTTTATAGAAAGCTGATTTTAATCTGCTACTTTGAAGTGGTTGAATATAAACTGTTCACTTTCTGTCTTTGACAGACACAGTGGAAAATAGAAGTCCTTTATATTTGGAATGGAAAATAGATCTATTTTTTGTTTTGATATCCATTGTTAGATGAGAAGTGGAGAAAAAAATTGGGACAACTTTTTGTGTCTTAGTGGCATACAAGCCCTGCCAGTGCCTCTCTTCCCAGTTCAAATCAAAAACCAAAATGCAGAGAGCAGAAAAATAATAACATTTCTTTCCTCCAGGAAAATCCCCCAAAAGGACTGTAGGAGGTATTATGAGAGAATACATAACAGCAGACCTCTTCAATATCCCATATTTTGAGAAATGTCAGGTTTCTTTGAGGTTTCAATCTCAAAGTCCATTGGTGTGCTATATAGCCTTGATACCCCTTCATGTTCTGCCATTTCAAGTTGTTTGTACTAGAAATAATGGGCTACAAAAACAAGGTTAAGGAAAGGCTAGGTACTGGTTTTGCACGTTTTCTGTATTTATCTGCACATGACTCCTAGTTCGTCCTTGTCCCATGAGTTTGCAGAGAGGCGAGCCAAACAGCCAGGGAATGAGGTAGAGGAGAAAAGATACAGGAAAGGGAATTAAAGATTCCAGAAAGAACATGAGAGAAAAATTTTATTGGATTTGTGCTCAGGGAATGCACAAACCCAAAAAAAGCAGTTGTTTTAGTGAATTAGAGCACAATATTCATGTTACGTTTTAAGTTGCTTATCTGAAAGTTGTGCTAGCCCCAAGCAAAACCTGGTAATTCTCACTCTTTCAGATAAACTTATGGGTTGTTTTCTAGTTTTGAAGGTGTTTTTAAAGTTGACTTTTTTCATGAAAAAAATGTGTCACTAGCCTTGGACTGCACAGATTTCTCAGCAGGAGATATTTCTGAAGAGAGAGGAACACTTGGAAATGGATTTGACAGGCAATTTTTACTGTATAAAATTAATGGCAGCTGTTTGAAGCTGCACATGTGTCTCAAACATTAAAAAACCCACAGCTGAATTTTTGATCTGGAAGCATAGAAAATCAAAAAAGCATTACGCTTTTGCAATATGGTTCCAAAGTGTGGGGCAAAGCCACTTACTTCCATGTATGCATTTTAAGTCCTATTTGTAAGTTAACCATACTTATATTTCCAGATCTGGAATTAATTTTGGAAGCTACTTTACCTATTCTGTTACACCAACTCAAACCTAACTTCTCCCCGTAATATGAAAAAAGGTGTCCTTCCTTCACTTTTTGTCACGTACAGTGGATAGATTTCATCATGTCATGGATAAAGGCTTTATCTCACTACACCATTTTTCTGGATGTTTTTTGAAATCAAAAGACTTCATAAGAAAAAGAAAATCTGTTATTAGTATAAATTGTTAGTGAGAGCAACAGTAAGAACTGGGGGCAGACAGTTTGCTATGCTGGTCCCTCCTGCAGCTTGCAACACCCCTAAACACTGTATACCCACAAAGAGGCAGATATTAGCACTGCTGTGAGCCTCCAGGCTGCACTGCTTCTTAGTGGAAAATGATATAGCATTAAAAAATGAGTTCTTTCATCTTGTATTTCCTTAGTAGATTCTTTTATTGTGGTGATAAATTTGGAACAATGAGATTATTTGATTAAACTTTTTCAGTCACTGCTGAATGGACTACCCTGCTTGTAGAATTAATAAAAAGGCCAAGACATCTCATTAACATGCTTGGTATTGAGCTGGATTGGCAGCGACACAGTTTAATCCTGCCAAAGGCCATTTGCTGAGGAAAGTCAGAGAGCTTTTAAATCATATTCTTAAAGGTTGAGTCAGGAGAAGATGACCTTGCAAAAGCTGTAGTCCTGAACTGCCCAGATGTCCCTCCAGCCCATTCATGCTAGAGCTTCTTACTGCACAGAACAATATGTTAAATAGTATGTTTTCTCCATATGCAATTCAATGCATTAGGCTTTATTTTTCTGTGCATGCTGATTGGAAAGCTAAATACAAAAGCTGAGGTTTGAAAAAGCCTAAAATATGCTAATGTCCTCTAGCAGGTTTTTTGTTTTTCTTCTTCTTCTTTCTCTCTTTTTTGGTACCTGGAAGTATGCTAGCATCACTTGATGTCTAAAGGTAAACTTGCATTTACAATAATTGATACAGACTCCACTACCCCACTATTGTCTCACAGTCTGTACAGGCAAATATAGCTCAAAAAGACACAGACAGAGTGGATGACAAGCATGTGCACATAATCATGCCAATCAAAACATCACAAAGATCAAGGTTAATGACATCATTGTTGTTTAAAATTGTTAATCTGTGGCACAGTAACTATAGAAAATTTTATTGTCAAATAAATTGCATTGTAATTCTAATACACAACAGCCTATAATGCAGATCTCAACCTTCTGTTTTGGAAACACTGTTTATTTACTTAAACATGTAAAGTGAATGTCCCAGGTAGTTAAAACTTTCTTTACAACTGGTCACCTAGATGTAAATAGGTTTTTTGTATGTAGACACAAGCAGCTGCATTTCTTAAAAGAAGCATGCTAGTTTCAAGTCATTTAAATTTAAGGCAAAGCTACCCTCTAAGCTCAATTCATCTGCTTCATGCTGGTGAAACTTCACCAGCTTAGTGGAGTTGCTGCCAATGTCTAGTCTCTGAATTCACAGGCAGGATCTCATTTTGAAGAATGACATGGTATTTGTGATCAATCACTTTATCGTATTTTCAAAAGAAATGTGGCTGCAAGAAAATTTTATTGCAAGTGTCTTAACTTCTGTTTTTTCTTAAGTTAAGCACATAAAAACATCTTAAAAGTTCACAGAACCTTGTGTTCCTTGGTAATGTTTCTTCTAAAGTGGATTTTTATATTCCTTTTTCTAGGCTACCTTTATTGGTTTTGAGATAAAGGTTTTCCTTTGCTGGCCCATGCAAAATTCCTATTCAAGTAATTCAGGGAAATGTGAGAAAACTGAAAGACAAATTGAGCCATATTAATAACATGATATACATGAGGATGGCAAACTAAAACCATACACTTAGGTAAGGAAGGGATCACATAATGTTTATGTATCTTCATTAGAAAAGGAACACTCATCTAGTATATCTTACAAGACAAATATTATCCTTGAAAGAGTAATCCTGAGACAAAAATGACAAGTTTTCCTAGGATATAGAACTCCATGGCATTTCAGGAAATGACAGTGCTGTGTGAGACTGAGGACCTGTAAGAATGTATCTCTCCCACAGTCTTCTTCAGGTTGCTGTGAGTTTTTCAATTGAATATTTGGCTATAGAGATAAGTAAAAATGTTTGCCTTGATATTCTTGCATTAGAATCTGTAGTAAATAGAGAAAACAAACCTCCCTAATTGGATATTTTAATGTCTGCCAGAAATATAAATTTTAGTTGTATGGGATAGCTAAAAAAGATAAATAAATAGAATAATTAGTTTTTCTTTTTCTCCTGCAGTTGAGATTTCACACATTAAAAAGTTGAAAACCAGCAACTTTTTATGTTTTACAGTGCAATAAAGTTGTAATTGGCACTCTTTTTATCTCGCATGGGATTTTTATATTGCCTTGAATACATTTTTATAAACACTAAAAAGGAAATAAAATAGCCCCTATAAAACACAGCCATTGTAACTGCCTGAACAGTGAGCTACAGATAGTGTTTTGCAATCCTCCAGTACTCACACACATTTATAACAAGGGTTTTAACCCTCAGCTACTACTAAAATTAATATATTGTAACCTTAACTATATTTCTTTACTAAAACAAAACAAATCCTCATCACAAACAGGTTTTAGCCCGCCTTTTGACATCAATTAGGGAAAAGATTATATTTATTCCTTTTGTTGTCATATATAAAAGAGCCTTTTTTGTGGCTTCTCCTCCCACCTGCTGAATTGTCAGTTACTATGATACCATTCAAGGCAAAAGCCACCCACACCATGCACTTATTAAGGTAGCCGTGCTGTTCCATGCCTCAAGTTCACTTTGGCTGCATTAGTCCACAAAATATGACCTTGTCCTTGCAGAGCCAAGTCAGGTTCCCTTCCCTCCCTCCTCCAGTAGTCGTGGATGTTCTCTGCTTTACCTAGTAAAATACTCCCCAATATTGTACACAAGCAGAGATATTGTAGTGTACAGAAGCCATTTTTTAAAAGCCTAATTTTAATGGCAAATTAAAAAGAAAACCAGAAATATTCAGCTCTTCTCATGATTTTGAAGAGATGTACAATAAACATGTAAGTTACCAACAGCAGTTTTTCTGTCATTGTAATAACCCATGAACTAGCAAACTAGGTGGGCTCGGGTGTATCTCTCACTAAGGATTAAATATTTCTCTTTTTCCTGTGAGCAGTAGTTTTGCAGCACGTGCTAATATTATTTTAGTATTGAAGTATTTTGTGACAATAGCCCAAGTAAACCCAAAATATCTGTGAATTAACTAATGAGAAGTTTCCATTGTTTGAAACAAGATCTCTAAATTATCTGATGAAAAATATTTGGGCTTATTTAACAGCTTTGCTAGTTAATGAATCCAACTGCTGACTTTATTAGACCATTTTACAATTAGGAAAATAGACCTTGCAAAACAGAAAACAGAAACAAGAACATCTGAAAAGAAAACACGCAAAAATCCCAGCTGCCTCACAGTTCTTTCAGAGTGCACTTATGCTCCAGAGAGGGAATCTTCATGGTATTAAGAGAATCTGTATCTATTGTGACAGCAAACCACCAGATTGTATTCAAAGGTCTGTGAAAAAAGCCACACAGGCTCCCTATGAGGCAGACTAGGGATGGAAGCTATTTTTCATGATTTTCATCAGCAACATGAACAAAGGTTCAGTATTTAGGAGACACTTACTGCTTTACAAATGGAGTAAAAGGGAGAATTGTTTTCACTTTCTCACCTATTTTATTGTCATGGGAAATAGAACTGCTCAGAGTAACATTTGTTTTCCTTGAGTGAGCAGATCAAGTTATAAACAGACTGGACGCATCAAGAAGGTGCCCTCTTTACACCCTCACTGGGCTGCACTTTTAAGTTGGGCATTAAGGTGAAGTCTGCTATGAATCCTTTACAAGCATTTGTGATGAGAAAGAGACAATACCTTAATTTTCCTGTTTACCTGGGACAGGAGAAGGGGCTTACATCTCAGCAAAAAACATATGGTTTAGGTACTGAGCAAAACTTGTTGGTAACTGTCCACCCCAAAACAATAAAGTGCTTTGCTTAGGCATGTTTGCTGCAGCCTCCATCAGCATTATGGAAGTTGCTAGACACACACGTCAAAGCATGAATTTCTTCTTGTCCATCTCTTCTCCACAGCAGAGACATCAATCTCCATTCTCACTGGCAGCAGCTATTTCATGTGCCAGGCCGAAATCACACTAGTAAAAACACAGACTCAATATTAGATTTCAAGGGAAGTGTTGCTGCTATTATACCATTTAATGTTCTGTATTGTGTTAGTCAATAGCTACCTCTTTATTTGCAGCCTCCTTCCTTTTTCCATTTTATTACATTTTAGTTGTCAAACAAGATTGAAAGGAAATAAATCCTGGAGCTTGTGTAATAATTTGTTTTCCCTTTTCTGAATGCCCACTCCCTGGTTAAGAATGAATGCTTTTTCCAACCCCCTCCGGAGTTATCATTTCATCTGATGAAATTTAGTTACTCTTGATTCTCGTGCTTTACCCATGGATGCTCATCAGCTCTATGGCCTGTGATCCAGCTCAGAACTGCAGAGAATATTATCTGTGTCATGCCTTTCAGAAATGCAGTTTTTAGCACTAACTTTTGAAAAGGCTCTTTGGTGACATTTTGTAAAGATACAAATGAAGCACAAAAGAGATTTCCATGCAGCCTGCAATGCAGGGGGATGTTAGGGGGTGCCCTGCTTGCCTGCATCCATGGCTCCAGTTTCACTACATGGAATCACAGAATATACTGAGTTGGAAAGGACACACAAGGATCGTCAAAGTTCCACTCCTGGTCCTGCATAGCAGAATCCCCAAGAATCACACCATGTGCCTGAGAGCATTGTCCCAAGGCTTCTTGAACTCAGGCAGGCACATGAGTGGGGCAGTCATCAAAATGACAAAACAGAAGCCAAATCACAAGGAAAAAGTAAACAATACCAAGAGAAGAAACAGAACCTCCACCCACTACTCAGAAGCAGAAAAAGGAAATTTGGGGATGAAAAAATTGTGAACATCCTTAAGAACTCAGATTAATATGGAATCTAAATCACTGAGCATCATACAAGAAGACCCATAGTTGTCCACCAGTGGTCACAATTATCAGCATGCCGTTTTATCCTGAAGTTCAGCCTTCCCTCTCGTGCCTTGTTCTTGAATAGGCAGGATGGCTGCAGAACACCCACTTATCACCTGAAGTCCATCTTACTGCAGGGGTTTGCATCTCATGCCACCTGTCTTGTGATATTGCTCGACACAGACCAACAAGACAAGCAAATACACAGTGGAAAGGTCAGTGAGAGACCAACTAATCTGATTTACAGAAAGTGCCTGTGATATAAAGGAGAGAAGACTTCTCATATGGCTGAGGATAAAAAGGTAACCATTGTTCACCTATCAATTATATGTTTTACTTGAGTTTAAAAAATTTACACCCCTACTTCATTTCTGTACCTTTCCTAAGCACCTGTTGATTTTATTTGGTTTAAGTTTCTTACTTACATCACTTAAATTGTTGCCAGTGTTACCAAAAAGGCATGAAGAGCTGAAGGGATGATATGAAAATATCTCCTGAGAGCTGTGCAATTCTGTAATATGAAACTGCCCACGTGTGTGCCATCTTATACACATTCTTACCCTCTGCTAGTGTCTTCCCAATAAAGTATGTGTGTCTGCACACACACTTTTAACTCCAGACCACAGCACTGGTTCTCCAAGCTGCTGTACCAGCTGTGGGCCCCACTGGAGGCTGCTCACATGGGGCATTTTTGCCATCTTCTGCAGGAACATGGTCAGGCCCTAAATAAACAATGCATCTAGCTGTAGAGGTGTACCAAGGGATTTATCTACCCTCCCTTCCTCTATGTGGGATCAAACTCAAGCATAAATTTTTCAATGGAGGGACAGTTTTGTAGTCTCTGTCCTCTTTGATCATCCAGGTTTTAAAAAAACAACCCATTGGTTCTGTTCCTTTTGAAGTTGTACGCAGCAGGATCATTAGCAGTAGATGAGCAGACAGATGCAGTGCTCAGCGTTAGGTTCCTACGGTCACCATAACAACATTAAGTAGGGATGCTGAGCTATAACATCACTTAAAATGAGACTGACAAGTGCTGCAGAGTTGTGGGCAGGTGACAGCTTTTGTTTGGAGGCTGTTCTCTCAAGAGTGAGCCAGGAACCTAGAGGAGGAACAAACAAGAGGCGAGGGCACTCTGTGCTTGACAGAACAACTGGAAACTTTCAGCTCTCCTTGTCTCTTGGGAAGAGATGCAGTTTTGCAGGCCTTGGTAATTAATTGTGCAGCTTCTAGTTCTGGCTGGTCTGCAATTTTGGCTCTAATTTTCAACCTAGAAAAGGTTCCGTAAATGATTGCCTTCTTTCCTCTCTTCCCTCTGCCACCCCAACTCTATGGACCATGATTAGATGCAAGTGTAATGAGCGCAATTCAGAATTTGAGAGTCATTTAAACATAAGCACTTGTGTTAGATCTTCCTTTTCTAAACATATTATTGATGGAAAGTGGTGGTTGAAAATTCATATAAGAAACTTTTCCTTTTTCTCTAGAAACTAGATGTTTAAACTGTGTTTAATTAATTTCTAGGCAATTACAAATGCTATCAACATGAATTAACAGTCTTAGCTTATCTGCAACAAGATAACATCTTGTGGCACTCAAAGTCATAAATCCATTTCAGAGGTAGCTCCTTGATTGTGAAGTGCAATAATCCTTCATATTGGCTGCTTAGTTATAGAGTGTCAAGGACCTGGTTAAAACTGCAAAACAATTGTTAGCAATATGTATTTTAAGTTGAACTGAAGTGACTCCTAAATTTCTATCCCATTTGAACATAAACAGTAGGATATCCCTGAGGTGCGACACTGGATGCTTCATGGCAGAAGGTGGTAGGAATTGGCAGCATCCTGCATGTCACTGGTTCTTCTGTGATAGTGTCTAGCCAAGAATTACTTCTACCAAAATAGCATTTCTCAGTGCTGTAGGTAGCTTCAAATTTATCTTTTAGATTATGACAGTAGAGCATAATATAGAGATTTAATTAGTATCACCAAGACTTCATGTTTGACATTGAAATGAAAGCCCAGTTCCTCGTTCTGACATCTAACTCATGACACCCAGTAAGTGATAGAAAAGCTTCAAACATGCTCTTTTTACAGGAGCTGACATAATCCTGTACACTTCACTACAGGGTCACCTGGTGTGACTTGTCCAGACCAAAACCCCACCCAAAAATCCTTAAGTAACGGTCTAGTCAGGTGAGCTCACCTAATATCAAAGACTTGGAGATAAGAGTATTTTGACATTCAAACAATAGCACAAGAGTTTGCTGTCAGGAAGAACAGGGGGAAGTAGAAGAGGACCTTAATTTAGGACTTGCTTGCCATAGCATTGGCACTGTTATGCCAAGTTTCTGTAAAGCATTATTTGTGGTGACAACAGGCACAGGCATCAAAAGGGAATTCCGGTGGAATGAGTTTTGGTGCTATATAGCATCAAGACTCTAGGTTGTCTCAATATACATAAGTGAAAAATGGCATTTCTTAGAGTTTGGAGAGGTTTATATCAGAGAAGCTTACAGCCTCCAGGTGGTGCAAAAGCAAGGCTTTGAATGGCTGAATTTTTTGCAAAGCTCCATGCAGAAGGTTCTGTTGCTGCCACATTTTGCCACACTCAATTACTAGCACTTCTTGTCCATACAATGGAATATATTCATTTGTTTAAGATGTAATAATATTAGCTTGATAAAACATACCTACAAGATTCAGTGTTAGAATGAAAATGAGTAATACCACACTGACACAAACCTCTCCATTCCACCAGGTACTTGTTAGAATGCTTGTTAGAATAATACTAGCTTTGTTTGCCATTGTTCATGCATCTGTAGTTTTCCACTGCTTTGAAGATTATAATGAGTGCATTGATTTTCTCATGTCCACACATACAAAACTGCAATATAGCTCTGCCGTGAAAAAGCCCTGCATGCTAATATCCTAGCTGGTGTGTCAAGGGGGCTGCTTATGCACTCTGATCTCTACTTCAAGCTAAAAGAAACTGAGTTTCTTCAAACTAAAAGAAACTTCTTTTTAGAGTAATTAGAAACAGAACAGAGGCTACACAGATCCAGATCAAATAACTCCAGCAATTCTAAAAGCCAGCATTCCATGCTTACGCCAAAGCAATCTACAAGCTTACTAATTGAGCAATTTTTACCTCTAATGCTATGAAAACTTGCAGGAATCATGAGCCTCAGAGCAAGAACTTTGGAATAGAATGAAAAAACAATGTACTTGTGCCTCTCAGTACACAAACTCTGATCAGAATAATCTGAAACACCAAAATGTTTTGGCCGAATGGCCTACAAAATGCAGTTGCATAACCACCATTGCCCCTCAATGAGTGGTGTATTGGTTAGTCATGGTCAGGTTGTGGTACTGGGGAGAGGCTACAGAGGTGTCTTCTCTGAGAAGATGCTAGAAGCTTCCCCTGTGTCTAATGGAGGCAATGCCAGGTGACTCCAACATGGACCTGATGCTGGCCAAGGCCATCAACAACTGTGGTAGCACCTCTGCGATAACGTAATTAGTTAAAAAGGGGAAAGTTACTGTGCAAGAACAATGACAGCTGGAGAGAGGAGTGAGAATATGGGAGAGTAACAGCCCTGCAAACACCAAGGTCAGAGAAGTAGGGGAAGGAGGTGTTTCTGATTGAGCAGGTTGGTTGGCAGGACTTGTGACCCCAGGAGGGACTCATGCTGCAGCAGTTTGTCAAGAACTGCAGCCCATGGGAAAGAGTCACACTGAAGAAGTTCACAGAGAACTGTGTTCCATGGGAGAGACCCCATGCTGGATCAGGGGAAGAATGTGAGGACACCTTCCTCTTAGGCACAGCAGAGGAAATGTGATGAAGCCTTCTGTGGCCCCCATTCCCCATCGCTCTGTGGTGCTAGAGAGGAACAGGGTAGAGAAAATTAGGAGTAAAGTTAAGCCCAGGAAGGAGGGAGGGGTGAGGGGAAGATGTATTAAGATTGCAGGTTTTTTTCTCATGATCCTCCTCTGATATGATTGGTAGTAAATTAAACTAATTTTCCCAAATCAAGTCTGCTTTGCCTCTTGCAGTAATTGGTGAGTGATTCCTCCCTGTTGTTATCTCAACCCACGAGCCCTTCATGATGGTTTTTTCTCCCCCTATCCAGCTGGGGGGGGAGTGATAGAGCAGCTGTGGCGGGCACCTGGTGTCCTGCCAGTACCAACCCACCACATTTCTTTACTTAGCCATCAACACAAAATTTTGGTATTGAAGTGTACTGAGCTACTTGAATTTTAAGAATTGTTTTGCTTGCTAGAATGTCAAGGCTGACACTGACATGCATACTCTTCATTAACAGGGAGGGAAACGCAAATTAACAGCATTTGAACTGAAGGGAAAGCAGATCAGACTTTGCAATACTTTCCAAAATACCATCCACTTGCCTCTGCTAGTGAGCATTTATCAAGATCTTATAAAAAAAATTAACAGCATTTTCATTCTCTTGCCTGCTTTGATCAGTTGTGAGGAAATTAAAAAGGCCGTCACTGTTCGGCCTTAGCACCAGAATCCTATTGAGATGAATGGTGCAATTAACACCTCTGAAAACATTTTCTTGACCATTCAAGCAGTTCAGAATATCATCTTTCTCCATGTAAGCTTTTTTTATAGTTAGCATTTATAAATATCAGTAAATGTCAGAGACATTAAGTAGAAAAATTGTTCTAATTTTCAAAACTCAACCTATAGAAAATTCTTTGCCTAACAGGACCACATAATTTTTCACTGTCCTGGCCTGAACTGGAAACTTAAATATCATTAATCTGCAGGTAGAAAGATTGCATCCAAATTTTGATTTTCAAAGCACATTAGCTTAACAAATTAACCTTGTCCAGTTCTGGACTGTTTCAGTTCAGGAAAGACATAGGTGTGCTGGAGTGTACCCTGAGAAGGGCAGTGTAGCTGGTGAAGGGTCTGGAGCACAAGTACTATGCTTTGGGGAATAGCTGAGGGAGCTGGGGTGTTTAGCGTAGAGAAAAGGAATTCAGGGGGGAACTTTTCACTCTCTACAACTGCCTGAAAGGAGGCTGTAGCCAGGTGAGGGTTGGCCCCTAATCCCAGGCAACCAGCAATAGGACAAGAGGACATAGTCTTGTCCTAAACCTCATCTCCCTGCCCCACGGGAGGTATAGGTTGGACACAGAAAAAAATTTCTCACAGAAAGGGTGATTAGACGCTGGAATGGGCTGCCCAGGAAGGTGATAGAGTTGCCATCCCTGGAGGTGTTTAAGGAAAGACTGGATGTGGCACTGAGTGCCATGGTCTAATTTGCAAGTGGTGTTTGGTCATAGGTTGGACTTGATGATCTCAGAAGTCTTTTCCAACATAATTGTTTTTTTGATTAAAAAACCCCAAGCCAACAAACCCAGAGCTTTATTTTACCTATTCTTAGAAGCTCAATTTTAATTGTTAATTTTAATCAAAAAGTCCTGTTAGAGTCCAGTAGAATCAAACTGTATTCTAGTATGAAAGTGTTTGTTTACTCTGTATATGAAATAGAAGATCTAAAAATATGGAGAAGAATTTTGGAAGGTACTGTGACGTTGCAAGAATTAATATTTGAGTTTGTTTAGGTCTTTAGTTTTTGGAAAAGTTTGATCAGTTAGAATGTGGGGTGTTCACCTGAATCTTTCAGAGATAATGTATTTATAGATATCTAATACATCCTTTCCCAAGATAGGAGGTTCAGAAAATATAAAGTCAGCTGCTTCTTTTTGTGTGTACATCTAATACTTCCTGTTTAGGACTACTTCAGAAGATGGACTGTTGTATTCAGCAGTAGTCACTTATTTTCATTCAGAAAGGGATATAGGGAAGAGCTCAGTACTTCATCATCACAGTTTCAATTCTATCTGGAGCCCCAAGCTGGTTGAGGGTGTTGCCACCCTCTGTAAGCACTCCCAGTGCCAGATAGATAGCATTACTGGGATTTGAGGTCAGGCATATTCTCTGAAGTCATTGGGAAGATAATTTATCTCCAACTCATTCAATAGGCTTCACAAGGTTTCCAGAGTACTTTGCTATACATTATCTCTCTTCAGAAGCCAGAAAAACAAAGAACTATTAAATCAACATCAAGGAGTTGGGAAATTTCACCTACTGCTTTTCTTGAAGCACAGGAAAAGAGGGCAATCTGAGAAATTAGTGTCCACAGGAAAATAAAAGAAGGTGCATATAGAGGTTCCCTTTACTGAGATTTTTTTACAGTTCTCATAACTCCACAAGACAGATCTTTTAATTTTGCAGTTCCATAAAGTCAGCGTTAACTATTGCAGAGATCTCATTCACTTTATACTGCAGTTTGTAAGATGCAGCAATAATGCTTATTTTCCAACTAAACTGAAGACCAAACACAGCTTACCCAAGCAGACACTTTGAAATAGAATGAGGATTGGCTCAAATGGTTCCCTCAACAGTGATAATAGAAACCTAGAGCATCTGGAGTCAATGATGAGCACACAAATCTCATGCCAGAGCAAACACTATAACCAGCTTCATGTTAGTCCTCATTTTCACTCTGGATAGGAGTAAAAGTTCAAACCATCATCTGGCAATGTTAGTGAGATACACATCATTCCCTCAGTCCCACTTCTCCTCCATGAGTATCAAATCATTTCATGCAAACAAGAAACAAACCTTTCGAGTAAGCAAGAGGAGACCTGCACTCTAGTCTCCTATGCAATACAGTTTGAAACATCTGGAAGGTTTGTCTTTACTAACACAGATTGTGCAATTTCTATTTTCCCATATTAAAAATCTATACTTTTATATTCAGTATTCTGTATTACAAAGATCCATATCCTACTTCTTGTTAACACAATGAATACTTGTATTCCACTAGCAACTTGTGATAGGTCCTATGATTATGAAGAGAAATAAACAAATAGAGCATTTATATTTCTTGTTAAGATAGTTAAAAATTGTTAATATAGTCTTCCTATTAAATTAAGTAAACCATAACACAGCAGCGTACCATAACAGCAGCCTAACACAGAATGTACCTGCTAGAGATCACTGATTCAAAAGCTTTTATAGCTCAGCTATGCATTATGTATGAGATAAGTCGCTTCCCCTTCCAGCTTAATCAAGATTAACTGCTGGAATTGCAAATACTCTCTACTCTTACATTACTGAAAACAATTATACAAATATAAAGAAATTTCATATAAGAATTACATAAGTGAAAGTAGGAATCAGCAGTGATCCACATCATCCTTAGCTTCTGCAGTTCTGTAGCAGAAGTCAATTAATATTCAGTGATCATGTAAAACAAGCTCTGTAGAGTTAGAAGTGTACCTGAAGTGCATCAGCTTCTGAGGGGAAGGGGTCCCTAGAAGTACCATAATAAGGGCTACTTTAAAATGAAGACCTGGGTGTCATGGTTTTGCTAGCAATTGACAAGTGCTTCTCTACTTTCCATGAGAAGCTCCTGTCCTAGATTCATTATCAGTATTTCTTAGCATATACCTAACAGATCTTTGGCATAAAATCCCTAGCCACAGCCCAGAAGCAGATTTTTCAAGGAATAGCTCCTCTGGCAGCTCAGCCTGTCCTTCAACAGCCCTTTTCAGGCTGAAACTCCAACCTGTCTCAACCCTCACCAGAAAAACCTTATTCCATTTTTTTTCCTTCTGTCTTCCAGTCTCTGCAGTTAGATCATCACAAAAGTAACCGCAGATTACTTCAGCTGAAGCAGAATTCCTAATGAGAGTATTCAGCCACAGCTCTTCCTACTCTGAGGATCATACACTTTGGTAGTAAGCATTCATACAGATGCATTAGGTCCAGAGTGTATTCTGTGGAAACATAGAGCTAATTGTTGTTCCTTAAATTAAACTTTACTTCAGAGAGTATCACTGTTATGAAGAATCCATTATACTGCAGGTACGATACTTAGTCATTCCAAAATAAGAATGAATCTCTTACTCAGAAAGTATCAATTTGGTTTTCTTGTAGCCTGTCTATCAAATATTTCAATAAAAACCATTATATGAAACTGACATTATCATGTAATCTTGGTATCAGTACTGTATTTTGTAAACCACACTTTCAAAATTAACCAGTGTCAGAGATTCAACATGTTCATCCTCTGTGACAATTTGGAGTATTTTCTGGTGTGGGACA
Source organism: Lichenostomus cassidix (assembly GCF_008360975.1). Classification (NCBI taxonomy): domain Eukaryota; kingdom Metazoa; phylum Chordata; class Aves; order Passeriformes; family Meliphagidae; genus Lichenostomus; species Lichenostomus cassidix. Next base: position 42,613,420 of record NC_139483.1, on the reverse strand, counting down.
GGGAGGATTGTGGAGCTTGTCCTTTTCTCTCTCACTAGTATATCCTATGGCATGACTGAACCTCAGAACAGAGCATATTCCAAACCAGCTTAAATTGGTCTGTGTTTGAGTGGGCTTTACTGTGATTAGAATATATGTTATGTCCTAAAAACCATATGTTTGTGTGAGGGAGCTGAGGTACCATGGGGCACTGCCCTGCCGCTCACCGGCACTGGAGCAAGATACTCCTTCATGTTTTGAGCAAAGACACACCCTGCTTAAGTCTCTCAACTACCAGTTTCTCCCTGGATTCTCACCAGGAGTCTTTTTTGCGCTACATGGGAGAACGGGCCAAGGTCATGTTGTCTACTGTTTGCTGACAGCAAACCAAGAAAAAGGACTAGATTCCAATTTCACTGCTCTGATTTTAGGTTGTCATATAATTACAGAAGTTCATTTCCTGCCTATAAATTGAAAAGCTCATTGCAGTACATTTTTGCAAGCATAATCGCATACCCATGTAGTTCAATCCTTACTGTATTTTATACTGTGCATTTAATGAATTGCATTAGAAAATAAACTTGATGGTTGTTAGTTGTTAACACATTTAGGGAATTAAATCAAGCTTAAAACCACTGCTGAAGTATTTGATGCAAACATCACAGGCCAATCGTAATACAAATCTCTACTATGTACCCTGTTCTGCAGTTCCTTATTGCTTCTTTGGGTAGGAGAGGGAGCAGTACCAATTTACCTCTACTGACCACACCTTCTGACAGAGTTGTGCGCCTCTGATACATAATGTTCTGCATGCACCTTATCAAATGTGTGGCAGGGGAAGTAGGTGGTTGGGGAGGCAGAAAAAAGCTTCTTCTCCATGGAATCTGTTGGGCATAGTTCCAAGGATGGCTTTGTCTTCATTTTGCCCAGAAGATCAGGGACTGACTGAGGTACTCCGTGCAACCAAACCCTCGTCTGCAGGCATTCTGGGTCTATGGACTGTGCAACTTAAGGCCATGAAATTCTAACCACCTCTAGTCTAAATTTCAAAAACCAAACATGCTGCCTGTGGTCTGAGAAGCTATTAAAAAAAAACCCAAAAAAACAACCCTTAGTAGCAAAACATTTTAACAGAAGTAAAATATATACTCATGCAAGAATATATATTCCTTGATACCTGATTATATGCAGTTGCCTCCCTCAAATCTTGTGAGACCAATTCTTTTATTCACCCTGTTTCAAAATCCCACTTCATTCCTTCCTGCTGTGCAAAGGAAGTGTAACTACTTCAAGAGGGGCCTGAACCTCTGCATCTTAACACAGTCCAGTCAAGTGGAGCTTAGCTCTTCCCTTTCCAGTTCCCTCACAGTTCTTGGCCTATTGTCTTCTCTCGTTCTATGAAAATTTATAGGCATGTTCTCCACTGGCAAACATATCTCTTTTTTATCTCTGGTATGACTGACTTAAAATGGTAGAGTCCAAACAAACTTAGCATGAGTAGTTGGCAGCCTTCAAGCAAGCCCATGGGAAGATACTTTGCATAACTCTATTCACACAATGCCCATGAAATATTAGGTGGAAAGTGTAGGGAATAAGGAACAGGTCAATTATCTTGATACAATTTGCTTCTTCATCATGAAAACCAATTATGTCTTGTTCCTAGATCTGTGCAATTATTTGTAACCTGGACCATTATTAGAGCTTTATGAAAGACAAAAGAAAAAAGCAAACCATAATGCTTTACGCAGCATAAACCATGACACTACAGATGAGTTTAAGTCTCAGGGATCTATGCAAACACCTTCTACAAATTTCACAGCCTAACACTTCCAGAGGCACAATTGTCTTTCTGACAAAACACAATCTCCCTGGTGAAAGCAAGATTTCACTTAATGATATTTTAAAAAAACCCAAACCTCATTATTGAAAAAAAAAAATCGATAAAACAAGTAATGTATTATTTATTCAAAAGGGAGCTTGAGAAATTGTTCATTCTGATTATTTTAAAATTTGATACTTTTAAGTTGTGATTACAATTAGTGTAGGAACCTTGCAATAATATGATTGTGTAGGAAACAGGGATTCATAACAAAGTATTAGTTTCAACTGATAATTGCTGTGAGTCATTTCTTTTCCCATCCAACCTCTCGCCAGTGTGTTCCTGATATGCAAAACCCCAAGACGCAAAGTTTATTTTGTACATTTTAAATAGGCAAAATAGGGAAAATAAACCACAGTTCCCCTCACACTGAACCACAATGTGCCAGCTATCAAGCTTTGGGAGGAGAGGAAGCAGGGAGTTGTTCTGGACTACTAGACCAAAGCAGAGGAAGAAATTGCAGGTGGGGGCAGGCTGAAGGACCCACACTAATAATTATTCATTCTATGCTCACCAGTTGTCAGGGGCTGGCATCTTCCTGAAGCACAGTTCTGCCAATTACACTGCTCCTGCAGAGGGACTCAGAGTTGATATCTCCCACCTGAGGTCACACTGCACCTCCTGCAACAGCCTTCACCTGCTGTGCTACCCAGCACAAGCACCTCGTTCTTTCCATAGCTACCTGCAGAAGCCCCAGGGAAGGGCCTTTTTTGGGGCTCTCTCTCCCAGGGTGCCTGGGGCACAGATACCCACCCCTCCCACCACCTAGCCCCAAATAAGAGGCCATAAATAAGCACCACTGATACTAGAGAAAGAGTGAGTAGGAATTTCATACCAGGAGATAGACTCTGGAGCTCCTTTTTGTCAGTGTGAGAGACATGGGGAGTTTTGTTTAAGATTCCCCACCCTTCCCATGTGAGCCTGCAAAGGGCTCTCTTATTCATTTCCTACATGTAGATCTCTTAGGAACCCTTCTCATTTTTTACCCTTTTCAGGACTGCCTTGAGAGCTTCCTTCTAGAGCAGTCCTGCCCAATAGGCAATTTGGGCAAGAGGAGGAAGCAGACTCCTTTTAACCCTTTCCACGCTGCCACACGGGGAAGAAAAGGGTGCTTGTACCTCCCATGAGCTATTAATGTAATTGTGTTGAAAAGGGGGCTGGTCTAATATCTAGGTGTAAAGGGTGCAGAAAGTAGGGGAAATCTTTGTGGGCTGGTGAGGCTGATATAGCAATATAGCATTGTGCTTGACTACTCCCATTTTTTTAAAGTATATTGCAAAATGAAATGACTGCAAAGAACTGTTGTGATGTGATTGAAGGGCTGAAGCAAATTCCTCACAGGGAAAGGCTTTAAAATGTAGTTAATTTATTTTGTCAACAATGAGCTTAAGAATATTGATAGCTAAGTACATAGCTGTCTGCATGGACAAAGGAAAGAAACCTGTCAATTATCTCTGTGATCCAGAACTACAAAAAATTTCAAATGAGAAAGCTCAAGTTTTGACTTTGCAGGAAATGTAATTTTCAAGAAACCACCCACAAAGCAAATTATTATATTCATTTTTTCAGGTTTTATCTTCGTTATTTCAGAGGTTATAGTTTGGTAGCACTTTTTTTTTTTTTTTCTTAATATAAAAATCATTATACCTCTGTGCCATCAATAAAAATTATTATCCTAAAATTATTCATATGAGACTATATATTTATTAAACACAGAAAAAATGAGGCAAGTGTGTGAGTCTGGTTGCTTGACTGTTAATTATGACTTTGGCAGAAACCCAACTTTTAGTGTCTTTTTTAGGAAGGACCATAAGTTTCTGAAGACATTTTGGGACTAAGAGGCTGAGGAGGGCTAGAAATAAGCCCCTTCTCAGAGGAAATAGAGGCAAAGTCATGTACTTTCTAGTTTGGATGCTAATCAATTTATGGCAGATTCCTAGAGAGTCTAATAAAAACGTTAATGGGTTTTCTCTGTGGCAGATCTCCTTAGAAAGTCTACTGAATATCCATGGGGAACTTCAGCCATCCTTCCAATTGCATTTTAAAATTGATGTTTTTGAAATATCTCAGTAGAGAAGGTATTGTGTATTAACTTCTTTAGTTATGACAATAATTTTTCAAGCAGTCTACTGCTTTAGTCTTTATTAAACCCTGTAAAGACTCTTCCAAGAAAGTTTAACTGTAGCTGAAATCGTGTCAGCTTTTGCATGATTTTACATATTTTCACCTTCTTCATGATGTATGGACAGAAGCCAGTAGCTTGGGCTGCCTCCCTCTGGGACAGCGTGCTGTCCTTTGTGGTACAGGTGACACTGGAGTGTGATGTGCCTCAGCTGAGCAGATCCATGGGGAGCCCTGGCCTCCTGCACTGCCAGGCTGTGGACACACTGGATGGAGTTCAGTGCAGACCTCTTCCACAGCACATGCTGCTGTGTGTGTGTCTTTGAAATGAAATCATGTGTGTATGGATGTGGCCTGGCTACTTGGAAGACCTGGGAGATCCCCGAATCAGAAATGGCCATTGCAAGTGCCCTCTCCTTTCTCGCTTAGCCCCAAGGATCTGTACATAAAGGTCCTTTCCTACCTTCACGTGAGATTTTCTGTGGTAGTTTGCAAGTACCAAGTTCAATGAACACAGTTTTGTGCTGTCTTAGCTCCTCCCTGACTTCTAAATCCAACAAACTGCAGCCAAGTGAATGTGCTGGCCTGAGAGCATAGCTGCCTTTGCAGCTTTTGCTCCCAGCAAGGGATGCCATGGATATCAATTCTCTTGATGTTCATCTTGGAATGGCGCTGCCTCTAGGAACTGCCATGGAGAGATAGAACTAAAACCACTATGCCACTCCAGGCACATCCTTATCTTCCTTTCTGTGTTCTGTTTGGCCAACAACCTGGCTCATAACCTGTTGTTTTGGATCTAAATCACTAAAATGGTATCTAAAGGAAATAACAGCCCAGCTCTGGCTCCTGGGGTTGTTTTCCCTGTGTAGAGAATGGCCTTCAATGGCTCTTGAGAAAATGACAACAGGAAAGGTGGGAGCCTATGTGCAATCTTATTAGAACCTAAAAGAGAGCAGTGGTGGAATGGCAGAGGAAAGCATCCATACTCTCTGAAGCCTGAGATTTTGTTACATCTTCTTCTGTGCTCCTATATTTAGTAATAATATTGTCCATCCAATTCTAAAATTCATGCCACAGTACTTGCCCCAGTGACTTCCTGCAGCAGCACAATCCACCAGCTAATGCAAGTCTGCATAAAGAAACATCAGATTAAAAAAAACCCACTTTTTGGAGTGAGAATGCAAGAAGGCAAGACCATGACCTCATGGCAGGCTCACAAGGGCTACAGGCTGATGTTTTTAATCTAGAAGCTATAACTACAAAATTGTAGGTGTCTTTTAGTGGGAGATGACTACGTTTTTGGCATTAGGTTCTGTAACACACACAGCCTGGTGGCTGAAGAGAAGGCTCCCTCAGCCCCAGCTCAGAACAACTTGCATCTCTCTCAGACTGTTTTTATGGAAGAGGGCAGAAGATGCTTTTACCTCTGTGTCTCTCTGCCCTGTGGTTACCATCGTCCCCATCAAACAAGTTGTGACAGGAGAGTAAAAATGATTAATGAAGCAAATTCTCCCTTTTACCTCCCAATGAGGTTCTTGATGCAGGCATGTTTCTATAGTAACAATAATGTCTTCAGAGGAATTTGTTAGTTTATCTCGTGGAATAATTCTTTGGAGTCTTAAAATGTTTGGAATTTAAAACATCTTTCTTTTCCACAGAAAGCAGATTGCTGTTTTGCTTTAAAGAACAACCAAAATTAAAAAACATACTTTCTGACATCTAATATTCCTAAAATAGGATACTTTTACAATTTTATAATGCCAACAAACACCCCAAACCAGCCCCTGCCCTCCTCAAAATAACTAACCATGTGAGGAATATCTGTGAAATATGCTGAAAATAATGGATGGAGGAAGTGGTCTTTTCATTTGGTAGAGCAGGGCAACGTCTTATGACAAGAAAGAATGCAAAGGTGTTTTTTAAAAACACAGTCATTTCAGTTCATAATTAAACCATTCTGTACACTCTAGAATAGCATCTAGTATCTCTTTCATAGGTTGCCGGTTTTGACAAGAACTCTTCTTGTTTGCAGGTACCTTTGTACAAGTGCTTGGGAGCATGTATTTTTATGCCAGTATGATGGAAAAACTGCTTGAATTTCCAGAAACACTTTGACATTCTTTTGCATTGCCCTGACAACAGAAAAATGACACAATGCAGTTCCTTCATGCTGGCTCTTTGCAAGGGGTCCTCCCCACTTTCAGAAGGATCAGTGTATTTCAATCAGTCGTAGCATTGTGGTGAAGTTAGGTTGTGGAGACCAGGGACTTTAATTCTTCCCATTTTAAAAGAAAAAAGATTTTTTTTTTTTCTAAATATGAGTTCCATGCCTTTTCTTCCTGTCTAAACAGATCTTTAGGGCAGAATGCATACTAAACCATCCTAATTTCAGGTGAGTTTTATGGGTCAGTACAGGTTACCAGAATGAATGAATTTGATCTATGTGACAGCCTGTGCCATTGCAGAGCAAGGTCTGTTACTCTCCTGGGGTCCTCTAGACTGGCCCTTCTATTCTAAAAGATGTTGGAGACTACTATTCTGGCCTTTATTTCTTGATTTTAAAAACTGTCCCAAATCTGGACACAGTCCTGGACAGCCTGGTCTAGCAAAAGCCTTGTTGAGCAGGGGGCTGGACTAGTTGATCCCCAGAGGTGCCTTCCAACCTCAACCATTCTGTGATTGGAGTGGGTTATATTTTGCCTTGCCTGCAACTTTCTGCAGAATTAATCCCACACATCTCAAAGCTGTAAGAGCAGGCCAAGAGTTCTTGTTACACATGCTCATTTTGTGCAGTGCTAGCCACAGGGGACAGAAGTTTGTCAGCAAGAGAGAGGCAAGGAGAGACACACAGATATTACACAGGATGTGCACAAGTCACCAGAGAAAACACAATTCTCCTCGTTACCTGGGAAGAGGTAACACCCAGCAGGCTGCAAAGTGAGCAGCAGAGCTCTGGCAGATGTGCTGTGTGCTGCTGTGGCACCTCATGGCTGCACTCCAGGTGGCCCCAGGGCTGATGTGTCGCTTTCGGCTCCAGCAGGGATCTGAAACAGAGCAAAGGCTGATGTGGCTCAATGGGAGGATTTAGGACATCTGCCAGTAGGATACAGAATTCTCTGGAATCCTAGATTCTCCTAAAACACTCCTGAGCTGCTCGTAGTTTCCAGTTTTCAGTATCACATAGCTGTTGGTTGACTTATCTGAATAGATACATACATAGATAAACTTACACATTTTTACCAAGTTGGAAAAAGTATCACCAAACAGTTGCATATAACTGGAAATAAGCATCAGTAATGCTTATTAACCTTTATGTTACACTAATTTATTATTAACCTTTTCACTGTTTCTAATCAAGTGTATTAAACTTAAAAATAAACAAAGATGTAGCAGAGACAGAGACAATGATAATGCCTGAACATAGGGAGAACCTAAACTGTGGCACAGGTGCAGCAACAAGTACAATACACTGCATGAATTTCTGTGGTTTGTACTCTCTAAATACTTTTGCTTGTGTTCTGACAGTAGTATCAATCTGGGGAAGTGAAAATTGTTATAGTAAATGTTCAGAGACAAGTAACCTGGGCAGTAAAAAAAAAGTAGTTCTATTTATGGGTGGAATACCTGTGGATATGACAGATGTCTATGTCATGGCTCCTACACGTGGAGCCAAATAGCTCTGCAGAGGTGATTTTGCAGCCTAACAGTCTGTAAGAGACCTTGGAACTATTTGTCCTTGCTTTAGATATTTTTCTCCTCAGAGTTTTCAAGATAATGCTCAGAAACTGACAATCACATTTACATCACCTCACAGAAACTAGAATTTCTGCCATGATTTTGATTATTACTTCCAAATATGCCAAATCCCCCACATGCTGCTAACTTCTAAACTGGCAATGGCAAGATTTCAGTCTATTTCAATGCACCTTTTTGGAATTTGAATCCAGGCATATAACAACTGAAACCTTATGAAAACTGAAACCAGTTGAAAACTGCAATGAAGGCTGAAGCCTACAGTGTCCATCTGTTTCTTCACACAGTCTGAATATGTCCTAAGACTTTGGATTTTCCAGCTTCAACATCTTTTGTGTTGGACTCCATAAAATAAACTAAAGAATTATATTTTATCTCAGCATTTTTGCTGAACTGAAATACGTGTGAAAACTTCTTCTCCTAAAAAAAGGTACTGTAGAAGGTGTGTATTTTTCTGTATTTAAGAAACATCACTATACCTATACTTCACTTACAATAATAAAATGGATGGACAGGTTCTCAATGACTATTCATAATATGGTGTTCACGCTGACATGGGTAGAAATCCTGGGGAATAGACAGAGATCAGATTTCTTTCTGAGAAAATAGTCTATTTGGATTTGAATAATCTTTCTTGCTCTTACTGGGATTCATAAGAGTATTTAAGTATTTATTTTTCAATATACATTATCTCTATCTTATCTGTCAAGTTGTCCTTACTGCCTGAAATAAAATCAGTGCACTCCTAGTGGTTGGACAATGGTTAGGTGTGCAAACCAAGACAAATCCCAATAATACCTGTTCAAATGTCTCTACACATTTTTGTGGGATGAATCAGAATTGATGTGTGCAGTAAGCATCTTTTTATGCAGTGTCCCCACTTCTGCCTAGGCCAAATGCTGGTTTCTTCTGCCAGGAGAGTCCTCTTTTCAGCACTTTTCTTCTACAGGTCTATTTGCAACTTTGTGAAAAGTTATGGGTTTTTTTCCCCAGACTATCCCAGCTGAGTGTTGGGCCAAGCAAACTCACTGGAAGGGTATCTCAGCTGCTCTCTGAATAGTGAACATCCCAGCCCACTTTCCCCTGAAATTTGTTGGGATATAGCTTTGAGTCTAACTGAATACTCATCAGCCTCTTAGGGATCATTTAGCTAAACTGTTGTCTATTTTAAGCTATTAGAAGGCAAAACATTGGGATTTTAAAGCTGTGAAACAAACCAGTTCCAAAGTATATAACCAGCTCAAGGGTTTTGAACTGCCAACATCCCATGCAAAATAAAGGCCTATGTTGCCTTGCTGTTAGTGGTGTCATTTTAATATAACTATTCCTTGTCACAAGATTTTTCATGAAAACAGCCTTTTACTCAAATAGCATTATCTGAGGGAGGATGAAGTTAAAGAATGGTGACAGAGTGAAGTAAAAGAATTTAAAAAGTTGCATTTTCAAAAGGAGTCTCATGTGACTCATTCCGTTATTTCATGCCAGTATAAGCCCATACTTGCACCACATTTTCATTGATTTTCATCGTATCAAAATAACGCTTAATTTTCAGTGTAATGTGTTTTGTACAAAGACAGATATTTAAAAGTGTAATGCCAATCATTGCCTATAGCACAGAATATTATATCTGGATGAATTTTATTGCCTTTCCTCAGGAGCAGGAATCTGGAGACACTGTAATCCTCCAAGCAAGAAACAGAATAGATGAAGCAGTTGACTGGCATATCCTGGACAGTGAGGTTTTATTTTTTGATTAAGCACAATTTAATTAACTTTTGGATTACTTGTGTGGCAGTGGCTATTCGGTATGGTGAGGGGAGATGTTGCACTTAAAATTGTTATACACCAGAGAGTATAATAGGGGGTTGGAAAGTAAAGTGTTTGGAAATCAAGAAGTGAGAGAGTTACGATTCCTCTTGCAGCTTTACCATGGTGTGCTCACTGCGCACTTTGCTGTGGGTGGTGGCACATGGTCATAGGCAGTGCTCTGCACAGGACCTTCCTCCTTCAGATCATGGCGTGAAGCTGCTTGTGGAGTGAATCAAGGCTGGGCGAGGAAAAGGGCTAAACCAACTCCTGTGCCTGTTGTACAAACTGGAAAGTACTCAGCAGATGAGTCAGAAAGGATGAGCTCATGGCTCAAGCAGACTAATACTGCACAGAATACAGCTTTCCTGTCCCTGCCTCAGCCTCAGATGACTCTGTGAAGTGTTTGATGGGATCCAGGGCTGGATTTGTCCGAGCATTGAACTGCAAAGGGTGTTAGCACCCACAGCAGTGTCTGCTCTCAAAAACCTAGGCTAGTCCTATAATCCAGCTGCTCCTTCCAACTGGGGCAGTTTGCAGTGAGTAAACAGTGTACAAGAGGTCCCTTTGTATCCAAGATTGCCATTCCACCTGTTTCATCAGGCTAATATTATGAACATTAAAACCACAGAGCTTATGGGTTAGAGCTCTCTAATGCCACAGAAATATGAACTTCCACTTTGAAGGCACAGATATCTGCAGTATGGAGGAGCTGCTATAGCTGCTAACTATTTTGCTTTGCCCAAAAACGACTCCAATCTCTAATCCAAGCCTGGAACCAGCAGCAGAACGTAAACCACCCTGAAGAGTGTTTTCCACTCTTCCAGCATCAGTAGCCTCTGTGCTGCTAAAAATGTATTCAGATAGTACTGCTTTTGCAAATCAGACACCATCATATAGGAAGCGCTGACATTGTGACAGACCATGAAATTGCAATATTGTTGTGTTGCCTGTGGATGCCTTAATGTAGCCTTCATTTAAAAGGTACTTTGGGTGGAAATACAGGGACTGTGCAAGAAAAAATTGCACTCAGATTTTCAGGCTATGAGATCATTAGCACTCACCTGGCAAATCTCATGTCAGATACTACCTTTTATTTAATGATCCCCTGATCCATACAAAGCTCCATGCCAATCTCCACTGTCTTCAGTGAGTAAGGTAGGATTGTATAAACTGTAAGTCAAACTGGCATCTGGATAAAAACTAATTGCATTGGAAGCTTTTTGGCCAGCCTTAACCTGAATACCAGAGAAAGATTATGCCTCCATATGTAAGTTTTTCTAATACTGCTCTCTCATAAGCATTTTAGAGAGTGTGCATTCTGCAGCTATCCTGAATGCAATCCTTCACATTTCCAAGACTGGCAAAGTCTTTTAAGACAATGGGAGGTAATGATCTTATTGTAAGGACAAGCAAAGAGTGGAAGATGTGAAAGATGTCTAAAAGCCTGGTTAACCAGATGGAGTTCACAGCTTCTTACTTACTTACTTCTTTGGACCTAAGTATCTAATGTGAACATTGTCATTCTGCAGCAAATTTAGGTACAAGACTGTACAGTGCAACTGAAATTATGACTAAAGGGGAGAGATTTTTTCAGATACATCCATTCTATTGCAAGCACACCTGGAATTTGATTGCACCAAACATAGAACACCCACAGCACACAGTTAGTAGCTGATCAGGGCTGGCAAGCAAAGGATCATAGCCACTGCAAAGAGATGGCTAATGCAATAAAGCCATGGCAAGCTCTGAAATGAGTATGTGAAAAGCTATTTTGACTTTCATGAAGGTGCTGGCCAAAAAAAAAAAAAAAAAGCCATCTCAGAAAACATACAACCAGCAAGATGACAGCAGCCAACATAACACTGCACATTTGCACTCTGCATCAAAATATCAGTGCAACTCACTGGAGTAGAAAGACCTCAGCTGTAGCAGAGCAGCACTCACTGTATTTTCAGCTCAGGCAACACCTGCAGCATAACATTTACCAGAGAAACTCTAGGCCAGAAGCAAAACTAAAGCACAGAGGTGACACATTTTGCCACACACAGGGAAGCTAGGCTGGCCAGGAGGTTTTGCCCAGGGCTGTGCTGAGTAATGCCTGGCCACTAGGTTTTTAATTGCTCCCTCTCCCCTAGTTCAGGGTCCTGAAGCGTAAGATACAAAAGGATAAGAAGATTTCACAGGGCTTCCTGGCAGGTAGACTTCACTCTGCTGGTAAGGTTTCTCTACGAGACATCACAGTTATGTTGAACTAGTTTGTGTAGGCCTGTGCTCTTCTGCAAAGCTCTCCAAGAATCATGTATTCAGGTGGGCTTAGATTAATACATTTTGCTCTCTCACAGCTGTATATAGGTGCTGATGCTAGAGGCAAGAGTTGGACAAAAGAGGTTGAAGATCTGAAATATGGCAGGCAATGACTGCCTCTGGTGGAGACTAGTGCCAATTTGTACAGAAACACTCTATCTGAACAGTATTTATTTGTGCACTGTAGGTGTTAATACAACTCAGAGCCATCTCCACAAGCTGCATGAAAGTCTTTGCAGAGAAGTACTCCTAGAAAGCTTCTTACCCTCTCAAAGCAATTCCCATTAGTTTCCATAGGAGACCCAAAATTATATGGGAGGTCACAGACCCATTAAAATTTGCAAATGAAAACCATAGCTTCCCATTAATGAAACACTCCTACAGAGATGCCCAGCAAATTTAGACAGAGTTAGGTATATTCAAGCCTGATCAGAGATCACAGAAAGTGAGAATAGTTACCATATTTTAATCAATTGCGGCTTTCATGAGATAGGTGCAATTTCCAGAGCAATCACATCAATTCTGCAGATAACCATTCTGCAAGATGTGAATATAAATTGTGTGATATCAAAGAGAGAGAAAAAGCCAATTCCTTTTGAGTTCACATGACTGCAAGTGAAAGACAGCAAGAAACACCAGGGAGTCCCTTTTAACAGATGCACGGATAGCAGGTGTTTAATTAGCCTCAAATCATACGTATCTGACTGAAAATGTGTAATGCATAGGTAGCACTTTTACGAGAGTTGACACTCTGAGCTCTCAGAAAATTTTCTTTCAGAAAATATTTATGTATGTAGAGAAATTATCCTGGCCACAAATAATCACAAATTGACTGCTGCAGACCTGTATAAAGGATAACTTGGGGCATATACATCTTAAAATATACATTCATTGAGGCTGTACTTTGTATATGACAGGAAAAAACATTTCTGACAGATCTTGCCACATTAGAGATGTGCATTTTACATCTAATTAAAACAACCTACAGTAATCTTTTGAGTTGCTTGGAATTATTTTCCTTCCATCTGACTAAGATGAAGTACACAACATATATAAGATCTATACTAACACATTTTGGGGGCAATTTTAGAGCTATATTAACTGCTATGGGTTTTAAAGTTGCTTGACCTTTTGTGCCAAGATGAGAGAAAAGAGAGTGATAGGTTGGTGTTGGTGTCAGGGAGACTTAAATGTATATAAGTAATCCCATTTCCATACAAATGAGACACCAGTTAGGGAACACACTTGCATTATTTCTTTATCCAGTTGTTACAGAATTTACTAGCATGCCTCTGGGGACTTCTCCTCAGCCTCCAGCCTGCAGGAGAGCAAACGAACTCAGATTTTGATCTGTATGTTATTTATTTGCATACACAGCTCCAAAAGAGAATGTAAACCAAGAGCTCTTCATGAAACAGATTTCTGAAAATGCTACTTATGAAGCTTACAAATTTACATGCACCTTTCTATACTAACATTTCCCCTGGCCTCCAGTGTTTCTCATGAATCCCTGAAATGAAGGTTTTGAAGGTATAGGGAAACACTTCAGCCAGAAGGATGACAGCTTAGCTTAGTACAGAAATGCACCTGATTTACGATCTTTGAATAAGACCAGGAATTAAAGTGCAGTCATTGGAGACCCTGCTTTAAGCTGGAGATAGAAATTATTTTTATACTTGGATGCTCCTGTTTACCTTATTCATGCTGTCATTAGTTTCACAACTTAATATTTCTTTGAACAATCATGAGATGAGAGGATTTCAGAATTACTTCACATCTATATTAGTAGATTACAGACTAAGTTGCAGAAGTTCTCTGACTTCAAATTGGCCAGGAAATACAGAGATGTAATAGTTTATCACTAAAGCACTGAACATTTCTTTTTTTCTGTGAGCTTTTCTCCCTGAGTATTCAAATCTCTTTCTTATTCACATACCTGTGTGTTGAAAAATAACTTGCAAAGCAAAGCCACGTAAACCTGAGAAACAGCATAAATGGAGTTTTATGCACAATCCAGTTTATGTGACTGACTCTAAAGTGCCTTTCCCAGGAGATACCAAGACTTTAAGGCCAAGAATGTGCATATCATAAAAGAATTCAAAACAAGATAAAAGAATCACACAGACAAGGCTTAGCTAATGCTAGGAGAAGCATGATTAAAAAGTTTATAACCAATTAACGAGTTAGTTTAGATGCATGAGCAGTACCTGTTATCCAATCATATGTACCAGTGTGTTGCGTGAACAGTGCTTTTGTCTATAATAATGCTTGCTTCCTGAAAATAAACGACATTATTCCCTTTACCTCTGGGAGGGCGTGTGTAATAGTTTGGGCAACCCCCAAATCCTGTGGACCATGATCACCTCTTAGCCTTCAACTGCAGTAAGCAAATAGATTAAATTTTATATTTTTTCCTCCCATTTAAAAGTCTTTCTTGAACTCTTTTCCACAAAGCATAGTACAAAAGAGTATTAGCTCTAGAGCAGGTTGTTTTATTCCTGCAGTAGTAGTATTATTAACCTGTACAGAAATAGCATATTCTTTCTGCTCATGTGATATTTCTCTGCTTATACATCCTTTGGTCCTGGGCCAGAGAGTTTCTTTATTGTCACAAACAGGTATTTAATGATTGCTACAGTGCACATCAGAGCAGTGTACTGTGTGGTTCCCTGTCCCTCAGGAGACAAAATCCAAAACTATTAATTAATCAGATTTCGGTCCCTCCCTTTGTCTTTAATATTCATTGATCATGGACTGTTGTTGTTTTTAAAAATTAAATATTGTTTACAGGACATGAGACAGGTCCATAACTGTACCTGTCATTTTAGTATCTTGACTAAATTCTCCGTTCATACTTCTATTATGCAAATGTCTTTAGAATGAAGGTAAAAAAGAGCAATGACATATATATTTATACATATATGTAAAATATGTGTATTAATAGGGATATCAATATATGTTAAATAAGTACTTGTAGGCATAACCATTCTGAAAGAATTACAATTATTAAATATCAAAAGAATGATTTTAAAAATCTTTATTAACATGGGGATTTTTTGTGACCCAACCCTTCCCCACTCAGTTTTCCTGGAGCACATTTGCCTTCTGAGTGTTACCCCTGGGCTCTTCTTGTTTTTTCAAGAACCACATACTTCTCCTCCACAAAACTGTAGTGTGATCATGCTTTGCTCATAGGTAGCTGTAAACATTAATTTTTAAAGTAGAAACATGTTTTTAGAGATAATTCTTTCTAGCAGACACAGAATAATCCTGAGCCAGTGGCAATACCTTGTTTGGAAAAGTAATATTTCGAGACTTGACAGGTGTTTTGCCATTGGCAGGGACAAGTCTGTGGTATGTGACCTGAAATTCCCTGTGACAATGCAGGTCCTTCCTGCACACAAAGGAGCTGCTTCCCCCAGCCCTTGCCCTGCTTTGGGCATGGTTGCAGACCATGGCAGGATGTCCCCTCACTGAACCAGGGACACTCCATGCCTCCCCTTTCTGTCTGTCAGTAATTGCAGCAGATAACATCACACCTGTGCAAAGTGCTGATCCCTCCTGCCTTTCACCAGCTGGTGGCTCAGTGAAGACCCATCTTTTTCCTTTTAATTTGGACAGAGTATATTGAAGAAAAAAAACATGAAATCCCAACACATTAAAGCATACACAGTTATTACTTCATTTTTTCTTTTTGTACCAGTGGACGGAGTGCTTGTGAAAGAGTTTCCCCATATTACATAGATCAAATTTTTTATCAGAGTTTGTTATTCCAAGTCTTCATTAGACACTCAATAGATAATTTCGACTTCTGAAAACCACAGGTGGTCTGCAGCTTCTGAACCTAAGGCTGCTTTCTGTATTGGTTTGAAAACAAACCAGTGGGAGATCACAAGTCAAGATTGAAATTAAAAATAAGTGAAATAATACAAGGAAAAGCACTGACAAAGTCAGATACAACCTAACACCCTGTTAGGGTGGTAGTAGCAGTCCAACTGAAGTAGTCCAGTTGAAGCGGTGATCCTGTGAAGGTCTAGTCTCCAGCTGAAGATCCAGTGGTAGCTCTGGTCCTCTGGGAACCCAGTAGACAGGGCTAGCTCAGGCAGTTCCAGGGCCAGGTTATATCCAGGTGGGAACACCTGGCTCCTCCCTCCTCGGCAGAGCATCTCACAATGGGATGAGATAAGTCCATGAGTCACACGGTGGGTCCCTGATGGCCCATTGCCTGTCATGCGGGGTGGGTCGTTAGCAAGTGATAATAGCTAACGGATGGCCCATTGCCTGTCATCCGGAGTGGGTGATAGCAGCTAATGGCCCACAGCTGGTGGTAATAGAATACTTAACTACATCAATATTGCAACCTAGGACATTATCCACCCCTTATTCTATTACCATCTACACAGTTCTCACTTAAGATAAGGTCTCCTTGTGGGACACAACGGGTTTCCCCATCTGCCTGCATCACCCACCAAGTATAACCAGGTCCTTGGGCAAAAACAACCCAACGGATGGGCTTGCCTTTGCCTGAGGTGGGACTAATCCAAACAGTCTTTCCTAAAAAACCTCTTATGTGTACCACAGGGACTTTATCTCCATCCACTGTGTGCAAAGGTTCGGACTCGGCAGGACCGGCTCGATTGATAGAACCTCTTGTGTTAACCATCCAGGTGGCCTTTGCTAAGTTCAGTTCCCAATTTTTGAAGGTTCCCCCGCCAAGTGCCTTCAAAGTTGTCTTAAGTAGTCCGTTGCACCGTTCAACTTTCCCGGCAGCTGGTGCGTGATAGGGGATATGGTATATCCATTCAATTCCATGTTCTCTAGCCCAGGTGCTTATGAGGCCATTCTTGAAATGGGTTCCATTGTCAGACTCGATTCTCTCAGGGGTACCATGTCTCCACAGGACTTGCTTTTCCAGACCCAAGATGGTGTTCTGGGCAGTAGCATGAGGCACAGGGTAGGTCTCTAACCATCCTGTGGTTGCTTCCACCATGGTCAGCACGTAGCGCTTTCCTTGGCGGGTTTGGGGAAGTGTGATGTAGTCAACTTGCCATACTTCCCCATACCTGTACTTTGACCATCGTCCACCATACCACAGAGGCTTCACCCGCTTGGCCTGTTTGATTGCAGCGCAAGTCTCACAGCTGTGGATGACCTGTGAGATGTTGTCCATGGTCAAATCCACCCCTCGGTCACGAGCCCACCTGTATGTCGCATCTCTCCCTTGATGACCAGAGGCATCATGGGCCCAACGAGCTAGAAATAATTCTCCTTTGTGCTGCCAGTCCAGATCCACCTGTGACACTTCCACCTTGGCAGCTCAGTCCACCTGCTCGTTGTTACGATGCTCTTCATTAGCCCGACTCTTGGGTACATGTGCATCCACGTGTCGAACTTTCACAGTCAGCTTGTCTGCCCGGGCGGCGATGTCCTGCCAAATCTCAGCGGCCCAGATGGGTTTTCCTCTGCGCTGCCAGTTAGCCTTTCTCCAGCGATCTAACCATCCCCATAGCGCGTTGGCTACCATCCAGGAGTCAGTGTAGAGATAGAGCCTGGGCCATTTCTCTCGTTCGGCAATATCCAAAGCCAGTTGGATGGCTTTAAGCTCTGCGACCTGACTCGATCCACCTTGTCCCTCGGTAGCCTGTACAGCTTGTCGTGTGGGGCTCCATACTGCAGCTTTCCATTTCCGATCTGCGCCTACAATTCGGCAGGACCCATCGGTGAAGAGTGCATAGCGTCTTTCACTCTCCGGCAGCTCGTTATACGGGGGTGCTTCCTCGGCACGTGCTACTTGCTCCTCTACTTCTTCTGAAGATAATTTAAAAGTCTCACCTTCAGGCCAGTTTGTTATGATTTCCAGAATCCCAGGGCGATTCGGGTTTCCAATACGGGCGCGCTGTGTGATGAGGGCAATCCATTTGCTCCACGTGGCATCAGTGGCATGGTGGGTAGAGGGAACCCTTCCCTTGAACATCCACCCCAGCACTGGCAGTCAGGGTGCAAGGAGAAGTTGTGTTTCTGTGCCGATCACCTCTGAGGCGGCTTGGACTCCTTCATAAGCTGCCAAGATTTCTTTCTCAGTGGGAGTGTAGTTGACTTCAGACCCTCTGTAACTTCGACTCCAGAATCCCAGTGGTCGACCTCGGGTCTCACCAGGCACCTTCTGCCAAAGGCTCCAGGACAGACCATGGCTCCCGGCTGCAGAGTAAAGCACATTCTTTACCTCTGGTCCTGTCCTGACTGGTCCCAGGGCTACTGCATGAGCGATCTCCTGTTTGATCTGGGTGAAGGCTTGCTGCTGTTCCGGGCCCCAGTGGAAATCGTTCTTCTTGCGGGTGATGAGGTAGAGAGGACTCACAATCTGGCTGTACTCAGGGATGTGCATTCTCCAAAAGCCTATGGCGCCTAGGAAGGCTTGTGTCTCCTTCTTGTTGGTTGGTGGAGACATCGCGATGATCTTATTGATGACCTCAGAAGGAATCTGACGCCGTCCGTCTTGCCACTTTACTCCCAGGAACTGGATCTCTCGGGCAGGTCCCTTGACTTTGCTCTTCTTGATGGCGAAACCGGCTTCCAGGAGAATTTTGATGATTTTCTCTCCTTTCCCAAATACTTCCGTTGCTGTGTCCCCCCACACACTGATGTCATCAATATACTGCAGATGTTCTGGAGCCTCACCCTTTTCCAGTGCAGCCTGGATCAGTCCATGGCAGATGGTGGGACTGTGCTTCCACCCCTGGGGCAGTCGGTTCCACGTGTACTGCACTCCTCTCCAGGTGAAAGCAAACTGAGGCCTGCACTCTGCTGCCAGAGGAATGGAGAAAAAGGCATTGGCAATATCAATGGTCGCATACCACTTTGCTGCCTTGGATTCCAGCTCATACTGAAGTTCCAACATGTCCGGTACAGCAGCACTCAGTGGTGGTGTGACTTCATTCAGGCCACGGTAATCCACCGTCAGTCTCCATTCTTCACTGGACTTACGCACCGGCCATATAGGGCTGTTAAAGGGTGAGTGAGCCTTGCTGACCACCCCTTGGCTCTCCAGGTCCCGAATCATCTTATGGATAGGGGCCACAGAGTCTCTGTCAGTGCGGTATTGCCGGCGATGCACTGTTGCTGTAGCAATTGGTACCCGCTGTTCTTCAATTCTCAGTAGTCCTACAGCAGACGGGTTATCTGAGAGACCAGGCAGGGTATTCAGTTGTCTTATGTCTTCTGTCTCTACGGCTGCTATCCCAAAAGCCCAGCGATGTCCCTTCGGGTCCTTGAAATATCCACTCCTGAGATAATCTATGCCGAGGATGCATGGGGCGTCTGGACCAGTCACAATGGGGTGTTTCTGCCACTCATTCCCAGTTAAACTCACTTCAGCTTCCAGTACAGTCAGCTGTTGGGATCCTCCTGTCACCCCAGAAATGGAAATGGATTCGGTCCCCACATACCTAGATGGCATCAGGGTGCACTGAGCGCCGGTGTCAACCAAAGCCGTGTATCTTTGTGGGTCAGACGTGCCAGGCCATCGGATCCACACAGTCCAATAGATCCGATTATCCCTTTCCTCTACCTGGCTAGAGGCAGGGCTCATCTAATCCTGTTTTTGGTGCACGATGTTCTTCTCCTGTAAATGTGTTCCTGAGGTCCCTTCAAGAGGATCAGTCATATTATCACTTCCATTCTGTCGGGGGTTCTGTCCACAAGAGACTGGGGCAGTGTTGTACCTAGATGAGCCTCCTGACGTGGATGTTTCTGTTTTCAATTCACGTACCCGGGCTGGTAAGGAGGAGGTGGGTTTCCTATCCCACTTTCTCATGTCTTCCCCATGCTCCTGAAGGAAAAACCAGAGGTCACGTCGTGGAGTTTGTTTTCTTTCCCTGGCTGGGGGACGTCTGCTCCTGATGGCAGAGACTCTGGTTGGTTTCGGTGTAGCATGAAAAAATCCTTCTTTGAGCTCTTTCTTTAGTTTCTGGAGGCTCTCTTCAATTAAGCTCCGGACTTGCGCGGCCAGGTTTGTTTCTACCGATGAGACCTGGGTCCATAGTGGAGCGGTGACAGTGTCCTCGTAAATTCTCAGTTTGTTTGTTAACATGCCCACCTGGTCTTCGCCTTCCCTCCACTGCAATGTTGCCAGGTAACGAGAGTATATCTCTGGTCCGAGCCGCGCGAATCTTAGCCACATTTGTGAAGTGCACCGGACATTATCTGGGCTCTTGGGGAATCTCTCGTTGTCTGAGAAAACGATCTCTAGCACGGCCAATTCCCTCAGGCATCGGATACCTTGTTCTATTGTGTTCCATTTTCTTTGGTGCATCTGGAGGTCTTCTTTGCAGCGGTATCTGTCCCGTACACTCGCCAGCAATCTCCGCCAGAGGCTGAGAGTTTCCTGGGTTTTCCCAATCCCCTGGTCAATGACCACATCCTGAGACAGGGATCCCAGTTGCCTGGCCTCACTTCCATCCAGAATGGTGTCATTAGCAGCGGCATCCCAGATGCGGAGCAGCCAGGTTAAGATGGACTCGTTTGCCTGCCGGGTGAATTCCCTCCGTAGGTCCCGCAGCTCCCCCAGGGACAGAGAGCGAGTGATGATCTCCGGTTCTGTCTCTTCTGCTTGGTGAGATGGTCCTGCTGCATCCTCATCAGTCGCTGTGCGGACTGATTTGCTCTTGGATTTCTTTTTCTGGACGGGGGCAACCACTACTGGCTTTGGCTGCTCTGATTCAGCAGTGGTCTGTGTTGAGACATTGACTGCTCCTTTGGTTCCTTTCCTCTTAGTGGCAGTTTGCGTGGACATGGTGCCTGCTGACTTGTTTCTTTTCTCCTCCTCTTCAAGAAGACGCTGTACCACACCAAGTATTGTTCTGATCTTCAGCAAGATGTACACGATGCTGATCAAAGAAAACAGAACTGACAAAAAGATTATGCCATCCTTAGCATCCAGAGGGAACTCAATATTTTCAAAAACGGCTGTGCCTGACCTGAAAGGTTGGAAGAAACCGCTCTCTCCTCCTAGCCCCAGAGGGTGGGTGCGATTGCTGAGCAGGTCCCAGACGAAGCAGCTCAGGTTAGGCCAGGCAGACAAAGTCGAGTATATATAACGAATGGTGTTCATCGCCTCACAGGTAACCATGCCATAGGCATAATAAACCAATAGAGCAATTCTCATGCCATTTCCTGGTCGCAACAGGA
This sequence comes from Lichenostomus cassidix, assembly GCF_008360975.1. Taxonomy (NCBI): domain Eukaryota; kingdom Metazoa; phylum Chordata; class Aves; order Passeriformes; family Meliphagidae; genus Lichenostomus; species Lichenostomus cassidix. The sequence continues at coordinate 42,592,389 of NC_139483.1, read as the reverse complement.
GCAGTACGACGGGCAGATAGTATCCCATTTGAGGAAAAATATAGAGAGCGAGGTACAGTACCCATATAGATAAGCCGAGCATCATGGTGCTAGGATTTCTGCGTTTCCCCAGGTCGTGCCCCACGTTGGGCGCCAAAATATGTATTGGTTTGAAAACAAAACCAGTGGGAGATCACAAGTCAAGATTGAAATTAAAAATAAGTGAAATAATACAAGGAAAAGCACTGACAAAGTCAGATACAACCTAACACCCTGTTAGGGTGGTAGTAGCAGTCCAACTGAAGTAGTCCAGTTGAAGCGGTGATCCTGTGAAGGTCTAGTCTCCAGCTGAAGATCCAGTGGTAGCTCTGGTCCTCTGGGAACCCAGTAGACAGGGCTAGCTCAGGCAGTTCCAGGGCCAGGTTATATCCAGGTGGGAACACCTGGCTCCTCCCTCCTCGGCAGAGCATCTCACAATGGGATGAGATAAGTCCATGAGTCACACGGTGGGTCCCTGATGGCCCATTGCCTGTCATGCGGGGTGGGTCGTTAGCAAGTGATAATAGCTAACGGATGGCCCATTGCCTGTCATCCGGAGTGGGTGATAGCAGCTAATGGCCCACAGCTGGTGGTAATAGAATACTTAACTACATCAATATTGCAACCTAGGACACTTTCTCACTTGAGGCACTTGAAAATATGTTTATGTGATGTAAATACATAAAAAAAGAAATTTGCAATGGAAACTACAATCCCAGAAGATCTACTTTTCAAGAATTAATGGGATTTATAAACCCTATTTTCATATGCCACTTTTATACACTACATACACGTGAGCAGAGTTTCTGACTATTTATTTCCAGACCTTTACACCAGTTGTATGTTTTGATCTCCTTTTTATTCTCCAGTAGAAGAACTTCTTCATGCTTATTAGGTAGATGCAAATAATCTATGAGTATTAAGTAACACAGAAAACAAGTAGAGATAATATGTGACTTCCACTGACCTCCATATTATTTCCATATTTCATGGACTTTGAGCAAGGCTCTTCTGGAAAAAGAGGATGAAGGTGGCTGCTCAGCCTACCTATGAGCAAGAGGTGTGGGGAGTGGGACTTGTGCATGAACCTGAGAAAAAGAATCCTTGCTGCAACTAAAGGATGGAAATATCTGCTAGCAGGTCAAAAAGAATGCAAAATCCTGCTAAAATTGAAAAAGATCACTGAGATACATGACCCGAGCAGCAGAAGGACAGAGGACCTTGAAGGTGAAACCAGGACAATGCTGGCCTGGTGGATGTGAGTTTTAGGGCAGTGAGAAGTCAGGCAACATTTTGACAAGAATCATCCTTCCAATTTCAAACTAATATGTAATTTATGTGTCTGGTGAAGGTCAATAGTATAAGAGCATCTGAAAACTGCAACCTATCAATTACTTGAAGATAAATACACATTTATATAAGAAAATGTGTACAACACTTGGGCTAAGTGAAGGTGGATGCACATATTCCCTCCAAGTGATGAGGACAGCATAACTGGTTTTTTCATAACTAGGTAAAGCCATCTGGCTGGAAAGCAAGTTGTGGCATCATGAATGCTCAATTAATTGAGAGAAGTCAAGGTGTGAAGGCTCTGGTCCAAGACTGGTACTGAGGACCTGCTGGAGGATGAAAGCACTCAGGTAAGATGCAGAACCAAGCCTCTACCCTTTGCATGTGTCACCTTTTGAGGACAAGGTCAGGGAACAGCAAAGTGTTCAAAGGGATCAGGCAAGATTTGGGTGATACTTGCTAACACTGGTGCAGTGGAAAGCTGGAAGTAGATATGAGACTGGTGACAACGTTCTCCCTCAAGAGTGTGGCCATGCTCAGTTTGTATCCTTTCCTCCTCCTTTTGCAAAGGCAGAAAAAGAAGTATTTGTATCCAGAGAAGAGGCACTCCTACTCATTTTTTGAGTCAGGTGGGCCAATATGATAGAAATGGAGGTAGCAACTGCTATTTGATACCTCACATAGCCCTTCCAATGTTCAAAGAAACCTCAGGAGAACTTAATCAATGAGTTTTAATCAAATTAAGAAGCTAGTTTTGAACATATTGGGAAAATGGGATTAAGAACATTTTGTTTTTCATCAGATATTGTTTATTTGAAAAGTATATGTTTTAAAATTGATTCATTTTAATAGATCAAATATATAACCATACTAATCTGTTGTTAACACTTACTAAAGAAAGGGGTGATTAAGAGTTTCCCTTCACAACAGGACTACTTTCCATACCAAAGTGTCTTCTCAAGAACCCACAAAGCTGAACTTTTCCTTTCAGATTAAAGTACTTCTTTCTTTCCCTTTTCTGCTCAGTCCTCAAACCAGGAGGAAGAACCCTATTCCACTAGCAATCCACCCCACAGGCAGCAGAGAACAATCTGCTGTATGAGAGACTGCCTTGTGTGATGCTGACTGTGCAGAGGAGGCAAGTGATGAATAGACAAACTGGACCCACATGGAACTCCTCCTTCCCTTTTTGCCTAGCCCTTCTGTTCATCCAGTCCTGTCACTCAAATCCTGTGATTTCCCACACTGAAAGCAGTTTCCAAAATGCTGTTTAGCTGCTGCTTCAGCTGCATCACTTTTATGTACAATCTTTCTTTTACCCATCGTGCCAAATGCAGGCACTATGCAGTCCTACAGTTCTGGGGGGAGTTGTATCAATTTAAGGCAAACCATCTCCTGGCATATCAGCCATTTACCTTTGTAGAGAATTTCTACTGAACATGCCTGCAACAAATCTCTTTTCATCTTCTCTTTTCTTGGATTATGAGCAAAATAAAACACAGCCTATGACATTAATGGTCTTGTAATATTGGTTGAACTATCTGGATGCTAGGAAACATTGCAGCTGAGGTAATTTCTTCAAACAGTGTATTGAATTACAGGTTTCCATTTGCTTTTTGTTTTGCTTTTCCCTGTGGGACCCATTTGTACACTGAACAAAGTAGGAGCTTGCTTAATACAGCTATTCAGTGTTTTATCTCACCTTCATTGTCTTGTCTAACCATACTATTTCTGGGGTTTTTTTCATTACAGGAAAACTGTTGCTTCTTTTGCGTTTTTCTAAGCACTCGCACTGTAATGTCAGAGTACATAATAAATAGTGTAGATTTACTGCCACAGCAATCTGGTGTTGAGGGACTTTTGCTTTCTGTCTCTTTTTAGGTGGAGGATAAAGAGAAATTGAAATGTCAGACCATCCATCCATTCCATAGTCAGCTTCAAACAGGTGGGATTTCTCTTTACAGAGCACTTCCATTGTACAGACTTGTAACACATGATAATTACAGAGCTCTATAAGAGCAGACGTGCTGGGGGCATGGTGACACTTGGACTAATTCAGGTATTGTAGGCAAACGAGCAGTGCTGTGAGTGCCACAAAGGATTGAAGTGTTGGCATTGTGCAAGAGCACCAACCCTCTCATAACCCAGTGCCACATCACCAACACACCACCTCTAGCTCTGAAGCCCAGATCCTAGCTATTTAATAGTAGTGTGTTTGAATGCTGAGTGCCTTTGTAAGTCTCATAGCAGAAAATAGGGGGAATAAATGACAGGATTTGTCTGCACAGCAAAATGAGGTGTGTCAGCTTCTGCATGAGCAATTGAGTACAGATTGTGCCATGGCAGGAGGAGACTCAAGCAGGCTGTGCAGTGTCACACAGGGAAGGACCCAGGTGATGGTGAGTGTTCACTTGTCATGGCCCATGTATTTAGGCAAACCTTTTATTTATGGTTCTGTTTGTGGCTTGCAGAAGCAAATATACCACACCTTCTAAGGGGTTATACACAGCAATTCTAAAATGAGGCCACATTTTGTCTATTCCCAAGAGCTGTCACAGTGTTAAAGCAGTGATTCAGGTGGGAGATCAGTGCCTGGAGACAGTTTCTTGCCTGATGCCAGTGTAAAATTGCCAGACAGCTCTCTCCCATAGAGGCTTAGAACATGGGTTTTGCAAGGTTTCACCCTCAAAACTGCATTTTCTCATGAAGAAAAGCAACATGATTCATGCACTTTTCTTCCAGAAGCTGTCACTGGCAACAGTCAATTGTAGAGCTTTTCTGTCCATGTGATTTACAAAAGTTCAAACCCTTGCCCCTTCTCTCTGAGTCTTACTTTCTTGTGGCCTCTTTTGTCATGGACCCCATTTCTCATCTTTCTTCCCTTAGTGTCCCATCCTGTGTCTTTCTTCTCTCCTGCTTCCCTCAGCTTGTAAGCTCGGCTTTTGAAGACTCCTGCTCCACCATCTGCTCCCACAGGACCTCATCCAGCTCTGCCAACTCTTTGTCAAACACTTGTGCCCAAACACATTACAAAGTAAATCAGCATTTCAGGTTGCTACAGACTTGGGCAGAAAGTCCAAAGAGAATGGCTTTTCTTTTGCTGTCTTCAAGACCAGCAATCAAAACAATTGATTTTTCTGCCCAAGAGCCCTGGTGATCTCTCTGTCAAGTGATGTACAATTAGTCCCACAGCAAACAGAGGGCACGGAGAGCAAGTGAGGCTATAGAGGATATAAAAAGCAAATTGCTTAGCTGCTGAGGTGGTGAAAGCTTAGAGCTGACAGCATCTGAAAAAGCATTACTTCTTCCAATGAACACCAGATATCTATTATGAAGTCTGGTCTGGGTTTCAAGGCAGTATTTTTTAGCCAAAAATGTTACAAATATGTGAAACCTCGAAGCTGGGTGTACTGTTAATGCCAGCTGAACAGCTTGGGAGAGACTGGCATTCTACACACAGAGTTCACAGGATTCAGTATTTTGCCTTTTTTCCTTTCACTCAGCCTTAGTTTTTTGGTAGAACAGAGACATGAAACCACCATTTTTTTAAAGCAACAAACTTGAATATAGCCATAAAGAGTTTATACTCTGCAGTCTTTACAAGGAAGTACCAGCTCTTAAGGTTTATGTACAGGTGACCAACCCTAAGGCTGAGCTAACAGATCAGTGTGGAAAGGCACCAAACATTGCATGGAATAGAAGAAGGAAAGCAGCTGGCCAGCTACACCTGGAACTGCAGTAATCCAACAGGAACTGGAAAAAACTACCAGGCATTTCAGCAAGTGAAACGGAAGCATTGGAAACTCCCTTTGGGTGAAACCCCAAGAGATAGGGAGTGGCTGATTTATTGGCTGTCACTGAGGTCAAATCAACAAAACTGTGGCCCGTGGGTGAAAATTAAATAGAGGCAGGTCAGTTATTTATTTCTTGCCACAGGCTCTGCACAAGTATCATGGTTTCTCCTGTCCTACTTTTACAGGTTCCCACCAAGCAGGAAATGCACTAGAGTTTTTGCATACGGGAAGGACATTTTCTGTGTGAAATTTCACTCAGCCTAAACACAGCCAAGTGCCAACCTTAGGAGGAAATTGAACAGAGGTCATATCATTACAGGTGTGCTTCAGGGCATCAACATGCACCTCCACCTTCCCACAGGAGACATACCATGCAAGAATCTCTCCCAAATAAGCACAGTAGGGACATATCAGACTTCCAGTCTCTGACAGCCTGCATTTTGCTGAAGGTTGCTTCATTTTTTGGAACTTCACGAGCATTCAACCCTAATGTCTGACACCCTACAGCAGTCAGCTCTTTGGTATTCACTTGGCATCACAATGGGGTGATTTTTTCACTGGAGAAGCGTCTGGAGCAATTGAGTTTGTAAAGGTGCTGGAGAATCACCTTTTGCATTCCAATAGGTTTTAAAGCTACTGTTCACTTGGTGAACTGGGCAGGGACAGAGGAAAGAAGAGCCCAAGGATCCCCAGAAGGGGATGGTTCAGCAGGAGGTGGTCAGAGAAGGGGGACAAGGGTGAAGGGAACACTGGGAGGAGAAAGGAGTGGGCAATCAAGGGGAAAGTAAGGAGGACTTAAGGCAGTTACGGATTTATAACATTGATATGGGTGACAGCTGGGATTTTATGAAGCATTTGAAAGAGTGACATGTTTTTTGGGCATTTCGAGTCTTTTCCACTGCCGTGTGATAAGGGAAATGCAGCTGCAAGAAGGCATATGGCACAGATAAGAGGAGGCTAATAAACATATGGATGAGGCTTAAAACCAGCTAGATCAAAGGAATATATTTGGCTATTCTCATAACAAGGGCTTTATCCTTGCCTTGCTATTTTCCCTCAGGGAGGAAACTCATCCTTTAGTCCCAGAGCAGTTTAGCCTTTTTCTCTAGGTCTCCAAACGGCACTTGTGAGAAACTGAAAAGAAAATTGATCTTCTGCTTTACACTTGCTTCCAGCACAGCCCTCTGATTTCTCTCTAGTCTCAGCTACTCACTCCCCAGCATCACCCTCAGTCCTCCCCAGCTGCACCCACCCCAAGCACCAGCTGCATCCCACACCAGCCCTGGCACCCCTGGATCAGGCCAGGGTGCTCCACAGCTCTGGCTCTGAGCTGGAGAAAGATGCAACGAGCAAGAGATGCACACTTGGGTCTTACTTTTTCCAGGAGTGAGGCCAGAGCCATTGAACATACATGGATGCACTGACCTGGATAGGCTGCCTGCAAGGCTGCTCACACCTCCTGCACCTGCCAGCACTGATAACAGCCACTATCACTCTCTGCTGCAAGCCCTCACTCCATAGCTAAAGCTGCCAGGACTTGTTTTACTGAGTGGACATTTTTCCTTACATTTTCATGATATGCCTTCTTATCTAGTCTCATCCTCCACAGAGGAGAAGGTCTTGCCCTTCAAACCAACCTTTCCCCACCCAGCCACTGATTGCCATCACCTACATCAGCTGCCTGGCTTCACTGAGGCCAGTTAAAGGTGGAGCTGCCTGAACCCCAAAGGACACACTTTTTTCTTCAAGGAGTTCTGCAGATTACTCTGTGCCTGTACACTCACATTAATCCAGTAAAGTTAGCAAACATGTTTAGCTAAAAGAAAATGATGACATCTTAAAGATAGCATTGAGTATGATTTGGGGGCAGGATTTGGTCTATTGAGGACTATTAACTCCCCCTTTAAGGTAATATCCACTTGATCTGTTGAAAAAAATACACCTTTGTTTACTCTCTGTTGCTATTTGCCCAACAGACAGTATTGTCTAGTTTTGAAAACACATCAGGCCACACAAAAGAGCTGCCAGACTCTTACTGAGCTGATGATTCCTTTTTGTATCATCGTTTTCCTTATCTTGGGATCCAGGCTGTCATCTTTAATTATTTTAAAATGAACTGCTGCATCTTATCTGTATCAGAATATTTTATCCCCTGTTCACTCTTCTATCTCTTCCTTATTCAAAACATTAAAAGTAAAGAATTGTGATTCTTTTTATGTGATTATTGGTGCTTTACCACATTGCTTCTTAAATTGGGGAAACTTCTAAAAAAAGAATTTACATTTACATTCAGCTTCCTTTTATATTCTGGCTCTCTGGTGTGAGTGCCCTTCCTGGCTGCTCAGCTCTTTCCAGCAGACTTTTCTCACATGCTGGATGATAAAACACTGTGCCCTCCAGTTTGCCTGGAACTTATCAGCTATGTGATGTTGGAGAAGAAAGACTCCAGGAGTCTAGAATAGGTGACACATGAGCCCAGCTCTTCTGTCTGCATTATTCCATTTCTCATGCTTCATTAAACACAGGTCTAATGGCCTGGTCTCTATGCCCTTCCCCACCAGCCCAAACACCATGGCCCTTTCCTGTATACACCAATTTCCTTTAAGTTTATTTTAATTGTGGCCTCCTATTCACAAAAATCAAAGTCTGATTTACACAGTCTAGTCCCACACAACATGGACAATACATAGATAAATCCCTAGGTAGCTGCATTTCTATTGATTCAAGTGCAACACATGCATCCAGTGATCAATAAAATACAAATTTGGAAAAGTGGGGACCAAGTGAAATAGGCTTTTAGCATTTTCATTATCACAGGCAGAGTGTAATAAGGTAGCTCTATACCCCAACACCCAAAGAGTCATATTACAATCTATCGGTGCCTCTCAAGAGCCATTTTATTAGAATTAAGAAATACTCTATGCAGAATTGCAATCACCTGAACCTGCAAATACAAGAGGATGGGACATGCAGGTACAGAGTAGAAATGGACCAAGTAAACAGACCAGTAAGAGGCGAGGGTGTGACACTGGGCAGCTTCTCTGGTACACACATGGACATAATGAGAAAAGGCCCAAAGAGTGGTGTACAGCACCCCACAGAGCAATCAGAGCTCCACACCACAAAGCAGAACAGTAAGTGGCATCAGAGCAGAAGCTGAAATGAAAGCTGACAGTGGAACAAATGTTGGTCGGTAAAACACAGGCTGATTATATCCCAGTTAGCATTGATTCGGGTGCCAAGAATAACAGCAGGCACTGGAACAGAGTGGGGGAGTGTGAGGCACTGAGAAAGAGCTCGGCACAACAGAGCAGGAGATGATTAAACAAACAAACATACAAACAAATAAACAAACCCTCAGCCCGAGGAGGAAATTATTAAAGCAGCATGAGCATGGAGCTGCAGCCGTCTTCTGTGCGAAGCAAATTCTGCGGTGAGCAGGCAGACTGGGAAAGCCCACAAATGGCAACTCTGCATTACTGAGGAAAATGAATTGGTGAGAGCTGTTAGCCAGCATATGCTTGATCTTTCTGAGAAAACCAGCTTAAGCACGTTTATTAATGACCATGGCAGGGAGATGAGCCTGCATGGAAGGAGGTTTGATTTCCGCACCATCTGCGATCCTGCCTGCCAAGCAATGGGAAGGCACTGGCCAGCCCTGGCCCTGGCCACTATTCCTCCTCACATGCAAGACAAGGTGAGACAGACTTCTCCCCACTTCTCACATGCAGGGAATCTCATTTAACTGTTGAGCACCTGGGGACCTGTTGGAAATTGTGCAAACAAAAGGCACTGCTCTCCTGAGCAGAGGCAGATCTGAGCTCTGTGTGACTGCCTCTTACTGAGAGAAAGGGAAGGATATCAAGCAGAAACACTCAATAGATTAAACCCTGTTAGGTCCTGTATTTCACATGTTGAGCCAGTGTTTTGGTATCATCAAGACAAAATCCATCATCACTTCCATTTTCTTTCAAGCCCACATGGCAAGTATTTTTCATCTTCTTAATTACATTTTATTAATGAACAGGGGTAAGGTTAGGAAGATAACAAAACCCATCATGCTCATTGAAAAGAATGAGAAAATGTGATCATAGAAATTTCTGGCAATTACATACAAAGGCATAAAGATGGGTAGTGCTGTGAAAATGGCACAGATTAGTTGGCCTACAGAAGAGTTTAGTAAGGTGACTCACAAGGATTTGTTTGCAAAGTTGGGATGTACTACCAGAATCACAACTAGCAAAGGACTTGGGTAAACAGGACAGTATAAAAAGATTAATTGGTAGGGGTGCTATCAGCCCACAGAGGTATCTGAAATCACAAATTAGCCCATCTCCCTTCATGCCTACGGTGCAAGACAAGGCCTGTGTTTATATTGGTAACTGGATTATGTCATAGGAAGAACTTTGTACTCCTGGAGCTAGTGAAAGTATGGAATAATTCACCTGGGGTCAAAGAAGAAAGTCTGTTGCCTTGTGCTGAGATGTCATCAAGGGAGGCTGCCGCAGAGGAGGATCTGGTTACACTGCAAAACTGTATGCTGCTGCTTAGCCTCAGAAGTGCCACAGCCAGGAAAGATGTGGCAGTAGATCCAGACAGTGTCAGGTGAGAAGTTTTCCACAGTGGTAGGGAAGGTTCTGGCACTAGCTAAGGCACCACAATAGCCTCATTGAGCTGTCAATGTGCACTTCTTATCAGCTGCCTTTCAAAAAGATGATTTTAAAATGGCAGATGGGAAAAGGGCTACTCAGGAACATGAGAGGAGTTTCTCTGTTTCTGAAGGGTAGATCAAATAGCCTGTCTTGTGTAGCTGTTAACAGAAGACTGAGAGAGTGTTGGATTGCATTTGAGCAATAAATACAGGAAGAGAGAGGAAATATTTCCATTTAGATAAAAGCTGCTACAAGATTAAGTAGGTGTACACTGACCCTGAAAGAATTTGGCTTGGAAAGAAGAAGATATTTAACTTTCAGAAACAAAGTGCCAGAACAGCCTTTGAATAGGGATGCAGGGAGAAGGTATTTGACTGTTACAAGGTAACATTGGATTAAGTTACAGAGGAGATTGCGTGAAGACAGGAACGGTTCTTGGGTTTGGAAATAACGGTGCAAGATATGGGGTTTCAATTGCTTTAGTATTATTCAGAATTCTAGTTGAAAGCAGACTCAGACTCATGTGTTTGTGACACTAGATTTAGCCATTCACTCTCATGCTAGACCGGGTTCCTGGTTATCCCCTGGTGCCAGGACAGATTTTCTCTTCCGTGCTTGATGCTGTTCATTTTGGTTTTGAATTTCACCCTCCTTTAGGGCCATACGGGTTTTTCAGCCAGCATCAGGGTGTTGGTCCAAGTGCATGGATGCCTCAGTGGCACAGGGACCACGTTTAGGCAGCCCAGCAGTTTGTATCCCCCCTGACCTCAGAGCAGTCTGGGTCAGCTCAGACAATTTTGCTTGCTCTTTTCCATGACGTTTTAAATGGCAATGGGGAAGACTCTCATGTTTGGCAGCTGACAGAGCATGAAACTGAAAGAAAGAATACTATGAAGAAAGGCATTGCCATGTGCACTTAAGATGTCCTTGCAACTGAGGGGCTTTTTCCTCTGACCTGAACTGGGTCCAGTCCTACAAAGATTTCCACATATCAGTAGATCTGGGCTGGGAGAGATTCTCTCATTTTGGGGAAAATTTGCCAACAGAAACTATGACTATTTGTAAAGTAGGGCTTTCAATCTGTACCCTTCCCAAACTGAACACTTATCCAGCATTTTTTATTAGAACAGGAGAACCAAATCCTATTAAGTGACAACAAATAGAAAACACTGCATATAAATACCTGAAAAGGTACAACTTATTTACACATAACCAACAGAGCAGTTATTTAAAGTGCACATTTTTAACCCAGGAATATTTCCCAGCTGCTAATCTGTAATGTAAATGGGCATGAAGTCTTCTTTCCTCAGCAGGAGCACTGTTTAGCCAAAATCTCCTTCAGAACTGGTCTTGGCAGCCAGTAAACACACTGGATGTACTTAGAATAAACCATTTGACAGCAGCATCTCTCAGAGGATTGATAACTGAGTAAGACTTAAACCTGTTAAAAACATATTTTCTGCCATGTCTTAAATACATACCTGCAGCTGGTATGAAGCCTAGGTGTCTATTTGTTTTGAATTTGTCCCTCTAGATGATTAATATTTAGCTAGCACCTCCCAGCCTGTCAGAGATAATGTCATGTAATTCACTTAGCTGGGTTTGAGGCTAAACAATACCACACATAAGAATAGCTGTTAATGTTCTGACTTGTGCACAGCCTTGAAGTTTGGATGCAAAATAGGCCACATTTATGTTAAATTTGCTAAACTTCCATGGGAATGTGCACTGTGGCTGCTGCATGGGGGCAAGAATATGAATTGACTCTAAGCAAGAGAGGAAATGAAAATCACATCCCATTTCATTGCCTGCTCTTGCTTCCTCATAGTCCTTCAGAGACCAGTTTGTTATTACAGAGATGAACTGGGGCTCTTGAGATTGAGGGAGAAGCTCCAAGTCTCATACATGCTTCTGATTATTGGATAAACTGTTTGTGTTGATGCTTTCATCTGTGGTAAAATAGTAGCACAAATACGAAGGGGACAGAATCTGATTGCATTTGTGTGATAGAGCCATGGTCTATCAAGCAGAAGGGTTTATAAAATCATTAAACAAGATAAACTGGGTTCTTTCTGAGAGGGGTGCAAAAATACAGGCTGAAATTGGAGCAGTAATTCCTTGCAATACTTGACACATGGGTTTTCTACTGATTTTACATCTCACATCTAACAAGATGTGAGGTTAAATGATGAGATGTGATTAAAATGCCAGATTGACCACATGACCTCAGGGAATGCCTCACAGAGCTGCCAACATGATAGCATTAGCACACCATCATGTTGCTGATGGAGCATCTCTAAAAAACATTTAAAACCAAGCCTGTACTGCATTCAAGAAGGGTGGCACCTTCTGGATTACAGGATGACTGCAAAGTCTGGTAGTGACATAAAGGCAGAAATATAGCAGAAGCAAATGGTTCTGTTTGCTATCCTCTGGGTCAGGTTGCATACACATCCTCTTGTTTCTTGGAATGCAGTTAAATTATCTTATTTGGGGTCTTGCTGAACCACAGTTGTGTGCTTTCCATTTATCCCTGCTTCTCTGCTCTAGCTATCATCACTGGGAGTTTCATCCAGGCTTGCATTTTAGAGCTGGGTAAGAAAGTCCTGAGTAACCATTTGCCCAGGGGATCTATTTTTGTTCAAGCATTCAGTGTCAGTCTCTTGTCCATGTACTGATCAATATGTTAGTCTGTTTAGTCACCAAACTCACATCTAAGGGCATTCAGGACTAAAACTTCTCAGAAAACTATTTTCACTCAAAGCATGACTTGCATATCAAAACCTGCAATTCTCATTAGCCTCCTTTGTGAGAAAATGCAGCAGCAATACTTTCACCGTCAAAATTATCAGTAGCTTGGCAGATACTCACAGGGTTTTGGATAGTTTAGAGGAGGGACCTTGCTGCCCGACTCAGGATATTGCCTCACTCACCTCAGTACCTTGGAGTTGTCTCTTGCCTCATTTCCAATAGGAAGTTACAGCCTCAGTTGCATTTTAACCCCAACCAGACCTCACCAAGGGGGTCGCAGCATGAGTGTCCCCAAGAGCACCTCAGGGGCACTGTCTGTCACAGGGGGATGCTACACCCCAGGAGCAGCTCCAGTGAATTAAAGATTTATTTTTTTTTGAGCTGTATCCTGAAGTTAATAAAAATACATCTCCCCTCTGTGGGCAATGCCCTCCCTGCAAGGGGCTTGACTCCTGACCGAGGGTGCATTTATACATTCACATGTGTGCTCAGCACCTTGATGCCTGAGGCACAGCCAGGAGGGCAGAAGGATTGATGAGATAGCCCTATTGCCTAAAATTAGTGCTCTGAGATTGCCTGAAATGTGCAACTGACCCTTCTGGCAGGCCTGCCCACATTTCTTCTGAGCTCTGACAACCTCCTGCATCCCGAGGGTCTACACAAGAGGCAAACAGCTTCTGCACAGAAGGCTGGGCAGATGGACTAGGAGACATTTACAAAACTTCTGGCTCCTGTAGGGTGCAGCAGGTCATGTTTAAAATCAATGTCTCTGTTATATATTTAATACCATCTAGGGCAGAGATGCTGCCACAGACCTTCCTGTCCCCGTGCATCTCCCCCAGGTCAGCAGGAGTAGGGACAAGTATCAGGTGTGCTTCGCGCTTGCTGGGTGAGAAGAAGGGATGAAGGGAAACCTGGGGGTGCCCAAAAGAGGGAAAGCATGAAGGTAGGGGCATGGTGGCTAATGCCATCTCTCCTTTCTACTCCATGGCCACAGCACAGCCTCTCTGCAGAGCTACTACCCTGGGCACTGGCAGGAGTGTGGCGCCCTGGTTGCAGTGCTGTGCTGAAAAATCCATGTGGAAAAACCAGACCAGGAATGAGCTGAGCTTTTGACAAGATGCTCATGTTCAGCGCTCAGTGGAGCTTGGCCTGCTTCACCTATTAAAGAGGACATTTGAAGAATGCTCATCTTTTCAGGGCAAACTGGTAGCTAATATAATGTGGTCTGTCACCTAGCAGACAAAAACATAACGAAGTCCTAAAGCAATGCTGCTTTTGGAACAATTAATTGGCAATTGTGCAGCTAGCCAAACAAAACAGGAAATTGTTAACAGACAAGGTAATTAGCATCAGGAACAGAGGATGAGAGCTGGGACAGTGTCTGTCAGGCCTGGAAATCCTATCTGCTCTAATACTGCAGATGTGTCTTGGTTCCCGTAAGAGCCCACAGAAGAGAATTAAAATGGTCCTTTCTGTCTTTAAAAGACAGAAATGCAACTTTTCCCTCCACACTCCCTAATTGTAACAGATTCACTGGTTTTGTACTAGTGACACCGCCTCTTTGGTAATCCTGCTATCAAATTACACTGCTTCCCTCTTTCACACCGCCTTGGGCACCCACCCCTCCCCAGGGGCTGGAGCAGGCTGACTGCCCCTGCCCCCTCCAAGTCCCACCATGGCCCAGTTCACTGGCCATCTTTGCTTTTACCTTTGGCCTCAGGGCAGCTGTGGTCTCTCCTCTCGTGTCACATGGAAGCTGCTCTCCCTGCACTGCTCCACCTTCTCGAGGCTGATGATGTTGCTTGCAAGCCTTCCTGGGCCAAAGACTGCCTGACTCCACACTCTGCATGGGTCAGGAATGCCCACGGGTTTTCTCAGCTCACAGCAGGATCAGCAATACAAGGTCAAGCTCCACAGAAGAAGAGGTACAAAATAAGGTCCTTTTCTTCTTTTGTATTGATTTTTCTCTTCACTGAACATGCAGTAGGAATTTGGGTTAAATGGAGTGTGGATTTTCATTTTTGCATAATAAATTTCAAACAGAGCTTCATTATCCCATGCAAATAGCATTAATCTGCAAAAGTGGCCTATTAAACGTTTGAGGGACTTTATCCCAAAGGCAATCTTGTACTTCATTACTGGGCAATGATATTTTTTAGCATCTCTGTTTAGAAAGCATGCCTCAAATCACAGCTGGCAATTGCTAAACAAATTTAACAAATCTTTGCCCATAATCAGGAAACCAGTCCAGAAATGCAGAATTAGGACCTGCTAATTCCTATTTAAACTGATACTACAGTTTTCTGTCCTGTTTATGCAAACATGCTAATTAATTTTTGCCCATGTGTGGCTGAGATGGAAGCTTTACAGTTGTAGGATAATAAGTCCAGATAGAATATTGCAGGCCAGAATAAAATCAGTCAAATGGTCATAAGCACAGCAGCAACGCACTCAAAAAGAAAAATAAAACAATTTAATTCTTCTAGATGAGCTATTAGTTTTTATGTCATTACATTACTAACAGCATGAGCACTGGGTGACATACACAGTGCAGACAAGTGAATAGTACAGTCCTTATATGCCAGACATTGGAACTGATTTTACAAATAAAGTGATACTCTTAGTGGTGGCTGCAGCTGAAGTTAATGGCCAGGGATGGGGCTTGCCTGTCCCTTCACCTAGTGCCATCATTAGGGCAGACAGTGAGGTTCCTTTTACTCTCTTAATCTCACCTTGCCACCTGCTGATACAGCCCAGCTAGGTACAGTCAGAGAACACTGTGAGCCACGCTGCTAAACAGGGAAGATAAATTCAGAAGGTTGAGGAGGTCTACCAATCTCAAAGAAATCAGGCACAGAGAGAAGTGGCAGTTCAATGTGCTGCTCCAGATACTTGCATGTATGCACTATACACACAAGATTATGAAACCCCTGGGATTAGCACCAAATGGATTTGGGGAGCTTTGAGCCTCCCAGAAGAGTGAGTTTCTTGCTTTTTACGGCAGAGAGTTCACTCTTCTCTTTCCAGACAGCCTAGACACTAAAATGGAAGGCTGACCCAAGGCCAGGCAGTGCCTTGAGCCACATTTGCCCCTGGAGAGTTTTAGCAGTGACAATGACCTACACTCTTGCTCATGGGTCCGAATGCTCAGTAAACTTAACACAGAAAAAACTTGTTGGGATAACAAGCATAATTTGCTGCAGGGAGCACAGGAACCATGTATACTGGGGAAATGCCAAACCATTATCCTGATTCATAGGATATATGGTGCAACTGAAGTAACAGAGAGCTGCAGACTGTAGATAAATGGTGAAAAAGTTAGTTCCATTAAATTTCATTTTGGATGACTTTTGGCAATGTCCTTGCTCTTTCTTCCCCTAACTCCTAGTGACAGGCAATGAAGCCCAGTGAAAACTGTGTGGTCACTTAGCAATTTGCCAGCATGATTTTCCCCTGACACTGGCTGTCAGCCTGTGCACCTGCTCCCAGCCACACTGTCCCTCCTCATTACCTAAATCTGTCATTTGGCCCCAGCTGCCACGTTTGAGACTGTCTCATTATCAGCTAAGGCAACAGCTCTGACAAACCTGCATCAACACCAGCAAAATAACTGCATCACATTCTTCATAATGAGTGGCAACAAGATGACCTTTGAAGACAATTGTGATAAAAAATCCATGATAAAAAGCAAGTTCAATAGTAACCTAGGAAGCAATGAGACTAACACAGTAGGCATTAAAATGACAAACACCAAGTACCTAATCTGCATTAAGCAAGCATGCAAGTTTGCAGAGTTAGTCTCCAGGGTCTCAAATATATGGTTTCTGTTTGAAACAAACAACAAGAACATTTTTTGGCTATGTAGGAGCGTTTTGATATATGCTACAATACTGATAGTTACTAGTGCAGAGAAAAGAAACCCCATTTTTTTGTACTGGTGCATATTTGGAATAACACTGCTTCTCATTATAGTAACTTTATTGTGCTTCAGCAGAAAGCAGAATCTAGAAAAATGAATAATAATGGAATACCATTAGGGCAGTAGTATTTTTAGAAACTTATGGTTCGTCTTGGTACCTTTCTGGCTACAGTTTACAAATTACAAATTGTAATGTGGAGATTCAAAATCTGACATTAGCACACAGGTTTTGTGCAAGTTCCTATCTACCCAGAGGACAGCACTGTCCAAGTAACTGCATAAAAGGCTTTCCCCTGCCTTTCTTCCCTTTTTCAAGAGCCCGTCCCATGCAGTTACCTGTTTACTGCAAAGCACCTAACTTGAAACTGCTATGTAGGAAATCTCCATTTGATCCTGTGCAGGACAGTCTCTCACTGACCAAAGCAGAGAGCAGGCACCTCAGTGTAGAATATCTTCCACACACCACACCTACATTGACTTTCTACCCCTGCTAGATACTGTCATGGATGTAGAGCTGCACATTGCTGGGAGCTGAGAGAACTTCCTGGGGGATGGTTGCTACACACTTGCCCTTTCCTGGCACAGCTTCATACGTGTTGCTCCTGGCCATCACCAGAGACAAAATACCAGGCTAGACAAACATTTAATGTAATCCAGAACTGCTGGATTTATGCAATTCTTATGCAATTCCTCTGACATAAACACCCAACTAGGGAAGTTTAATAGTGCTGACAAAAGCTGCAAACAGCCCCAGTTTCTGGAGTTACCTACTTAGGAAATAACTCATTTCAACCTCCAGCAAGTCTTCAGCACCCACACGAGGTTCCACTGGTGAAACTTGGGAAGAAATTCTTCAGGAAGAGAACCTGCACTTTAAGGGACAACATGGCTGTCACTCAAGTGGGTTTATCCATTTTCTTTCCTCCAACACAATGAATATCCTGCCAGTTCTTCCCCTTGAAATAACAATAAAACAGGTTTGACAGACAAAGAGAAGATGGCATATGTCAACTGTAGCACAGGAATAAAGCTATTAATGGGATATATGTCTGGAAAAATTGAAGACAGGAGAGTGAGGACAGAACCCAGGCAATTCTTTCATGCGTACAAGTAATTTGCTTGTATTTCTAACTCTCCCAATTTTTTTTCAGCACCATTGCTTTATAACCCATGCTCTCCATTTGGGTTTACATGTACCTGCTTCACAGTTTGGTTCTAGGAAAGGGATGCACTTTATACTGAGGTTATTGCCTGATAATCTTTATCTTTCTGATCTGGATTCCAGTAGTAACTCTTATCTCATATGCTGGCTTCATGTGAAGATGTAAAAGCTGTAGGAAATAAAGGCCATTATTTTCATCAGTGGTACTGATAACCTGCAATGACAGTTTTTCAGATTTCCTCACATATTGGAGCAGTTGGTTCATAAGGACATGGTAAATGCTATGTCACTATTTTTTATTTGCTATAATCAGTCAGCATCTGAAACAAAAACAAACACATCTTGGATTGCTTTTCTTTTTCTTTTTTTTATAGGAATAACCAGCAGAATACTAAGCCACAATTAATATCAAGGTTAGATACAACACTCTGGCATTAATAGTGCCTCCTTGAGCTGAGGAAGGCTAACTAAGAGATGCAACACACACCACTAAAGAAAATACTCCCACTTCATAGTGCAGGCAGGCAAAAGCCAGACTTTTTATTTAAGTTTAAAGTAACAAATATTCACCTACAATCACAGTATACTGCTTAGTTTATCGCTTCTGCTTTGAGTTCTGTGCTTTCATTTCACGTGTCTACATTTTGCATTTGTGTACACGCTGCAAAATTAACTTTGTATATAATTTAATATCTGTGCATATCCTTTAGAGCTTAACATTACACAGAAATTAAAAGAAATTTTGAATTTTAAGGTACTGGGGGGAAAAAAAATCAATAAAGTTCCACTGAAAAAAACAGTATAAATGTTTCTTGTAGTACAGTACTCTTAATTTTATGTCAGTGTCATTTTAATGCCATATTTTTCAAATATTGACTGTATAAAGAGAAGACTAGGGAAAAATTATCTAAAATGCCTTTCCTAAGTCTGGTAAATTCTGGTGACTTATGATATATGTACAGTATATAAATATATTTATGTATATATGTACATATATATTGGTTAACATTCATTATAAATAGAACTGTGTTAACTTAAGCAGTATAAAAATAGCCACTTTCCTGGGAACATGCAAACACAATATACTCTCACTTAACCTATAAAACTCAAAACAACCAAAACCTTTAGCTCTGATTTTCTATAAATATAAATTTCAATTGAAGACTTTCAGCTGATTTAACCATAAAGTAATTTTTCCAGTAAAGATATAAAAATCTGTTTGATGCTAGCTATAATTAAGCTCAAACACAGTATTATTTTGGGTTATTTACTTTCAAGTATTTTTCCCACGTGCGCTAAATCTAGACACGCTGCTTTTTTTTTCTTTTCTGGTAAAATATTATTCAGCTCTAAACACTACAAGCCAAATTACAGGCAATCTGGCATGCTAGAACTGCAGGTAAAAGGCTCTCCTCTACACTATTCCTATGTGGGAGGCTGTCCTAATATGGCTATTTGTGCTCCAGATCTTTTGTTCATTGCAAAGCATTCTCAAGATTCCCCTGTCATAAGATTCTTAAGGCCAGAAGAGAAAGTACTACAACCATGTAAGTCTCATCTCATGCTCACTGAAATTCACTCTAAGGTCCCTGCATTCAGCACAGTGACTGGTAGCTGGGCTAAAACACCTCTCCTGCTATAGCCAAAGAGGTTCCAGCTTCAGAAGTTGAGCAAGATCTTGACTTTTTAGTGACTTTTCCCAAGGGGAAAAAAATTCGGTTCCATCTGAACCAAATGTGACATTTTTCCTTTTTTCTTGCCATATGAAAAACTGAAAAATTGTTTTTCCCTGAAACATTCCCTTCTCCTCCAAAGTGCTCCAAGTACCAGTCAGAAAAGCAAAAGAAGAAATAGGAGCTATGTTCAAAGGTGATGCTGGTTCTGGTTCCTCCATGTACCCACCAGCTCAGCAGAGCACACGCTGGGCTGGACTGTGGGAGGAACAGCACCGAGTCCTTCTGCTGAGCAGATTTCAACCATCTATTAGGAGAATGCCATAAGCACATGACAGGGCATATGCTGACTCATTTTCATTCCATTCCACGCAGCTAAAAACCCACTCCTGCCCATTTCAGAGCACTGAAATGCAGCTGGCTTCCTTCCCTACAATCCCATCTCACCCAGAACTTTGAATTGCTTTTACTATCTCTCAGAAAAATATTTCATACAAAAACCAAACAGCATGGAAGACTCAAGGCACTCTCTTCAGGACAACATTTTTCTGGTGACTAGAGGACCTTTCAAGGAAGTTGGAAACTGAAATGTAAATGGCATGGGCAAAGGAGGGACTGCAGTCTTGTTTTCTCCTTCCTAGAATTATTATTTGCAACTTACTGGGTAACAGAGGGATGATCTAGATACTCCCCCCTCCCAGATCTAGAGATATTGCTCTGAAAATATTTTACAGATTAAGATGCTAGCTATTGGTTTAAATCTGTGACTATCTAAAGTGCACATCCCAAAATCTGCTGTTAACAAGTTGCAAGATGGGGCTGCAGTTGGATATCAGTGAAGGCCTAGTCTCCTGAAGATGTTCAATGAACTTGCTTGTGCAAGCCTTTCTCTCTGGCATCTCTGAAAGTGGTACATCTAAATCCTCACCCCTCAACCAAAATGGCCATGCGTTTCCAGCCACATCCTACATTATTCCCTTTTCCCAGGGTGGCTCCCACATTGTTCCCAAAAGTTTTTTCTATGTCAGAAGTGATGAATCCTTGTTAAAGTAGCACAGTCTTCCAGCTTCTATATTTTGAGAAAAAAAATATGAGGCTTTCTATTTCTTATGGTAAGTAGCATAAATGCACCAAAACACTGGCATGGATACCCGTGTATTAATTGTTTAGAGAGCTGTCATTGGAAGTTGGGGACTGGGAATTCACAAAAGGCTCGTTTGCCTTCTGATCGTCCTTCATGGAGGCTGCTTGGTCTGAGATGGAAGAGAAGGAGAGCTGGTCATGTTCCATTATATGCACTTGGTCCTCTTCCTTGTCCTTCTTCACATAAAACAACTTCCTAAACTTTTTGAGCTCATGGAGTTCACAGAAAGTCTCAAGAACCACCAACATTGCGATAAGGCCCATCAACAGATAACCTGAGTAGAAAAAAAAATTAATTATTAGCAAACCAAGTGGGGCTGGAACAGTTTTGATCCTGAAGTTTTGATCCTGTGACTTTCCTCACCCCATCATCTCTAACTAGTATGTTAATTCACTTTATGGCATAATTTCAGAGCTTTGGACTGTCATATCCTTACTTTTTTTCCTTTTTAATTCCACAATCAACAAGACCCCACATAAACAGAAAAAGCAATATTAGTGGCTTCAATTCTGTTACAACTGTACAAGAAAAAAATGTGTGAAGGTATAAAAGGAAACAGAATACTAAAATTTACCCCATGCACACTCCCCTACTTACTTATGACTTTCATGATTAAGTGCCCTTCAAAAGATTTTCATCAAAGGATTGAAACAAAATTTTTCCCACAATATTCCTACATGTTACAAGTACAAATAAAAATATGGGAACTAATTATGGTCATTGGTTATTTGTACCAGTTTAGCAGGACAAATCACTTACTATTTCATGAAAACTTAGGCATTATTTTCCTCCAAAATTATTACACATACACCATGCTGAAATAACTGGAAAAACCAAGTAGCTAGAAATTTGTACAAACCCAAAAAAATAGAAATGAAAAATTTGCAAACATGTAAAATTCCACATGAAATTTAAATAACCTGACACAGTTACTGTATCTTTTGAGGATATTTGCAATGTTTTACTAATGTATATAAATTACCCAAAACCTGGTAGTGTTATTTAAGATATATTACCAGCGACTTTAGCCCTGTACTGATTGACTGGTTTTCAGAGGTAATAGTCAGCTCTGACAGACTGAGACTTTCAGAAATGGAGATCCCTATGACCAGCAGCATACTGTGCTCTGTCTTTTTTTTTTTCTCTCCAAACATACACATCTAGAGTTTAAAGGAAGGTGTTAAAATGAACATTCATTAATCTCACTGTTTCATTAGATCCTTACTTCTGATCATTACAATTCAATGCAAAACATGACTACTTAATTATTTTATCATTTCAATGAAGTAAATCAAGCAGAAGCTAAGTGTCTAACTATTAGCAGAACACACTCATCCAAAAGCTGAACATTAAATGTGCTGAAAAATCAACACAGATTAATTATTATAATGTACATATGGTCACTATTCTGTTACCTAAAGGCATAAATATTTCACCTGTAGTTACAGATTATTCACTGGCAGCAACACTCTCCTTTTCCTTCCAGGAGTACCATTAATCAATTTAAATCAGCACTACAGCTAAAATTTATGAATTGTTTTCAAGCTTTATATCATCATTTATAACATCAAATGGGAGCTATGCATTAACATAAGCAAGAACTGACAAAGCTATATCAACTGAAAAGCATGTATAAAACTGCACTGAGAATATGTTATTATCTTTGAAACTCAGTCCAGTTGATTGACACTTGATTTAGAATGGGACTTGTGTTCCCCTAAAAATTCTTAAAAAGACTATAATACTCACTAAATATTTTCTGGTGTAGAACTCCAAAACATCTTATAGAAAATTTAGATTCAGCAGGAGAAAACATTTTATTTTGTTTCTTGAATTGGTCACATGAAAGGAAAAATAATGTTTTAGAAGTTATAACCTTAAAATATATTGAAATTAGATATTCTAAGATCATAACTTTGCCTAAAGTTATATTTAATATGCCTTTCAATTAAAAGTTATATTAAATATATTTTATAATTTAAAATAATTTTATCATTTATACAATTTTATAATTTATAAAATATATAACATATATTTTATAATTTAAAAGTATATAAATATTTTTCCCTTTCAGTATTTCCTTTAATATTTCCTGCAATTTATTTCCTAATTGTTCTACAGCTTGAAAAGCTTTAATCTGAGCCATATTGATTTCTTTAGATTTTGAATTTTCAGACAAGCCAGGACTGTACAAAGGCCTTTGCCATGTGTGATTTTCCATTCACTTCATCATTTAGCATCCCTAAATCAACTTTGCAGATCAGCAGGTTAATCATTAAAAGCTACCATTCACAAGATAAACACGACAGGTAAAGGAGGAAATCTGCAATAGCAACAGGCCTAACAGGATAATAAACAAAGTGTTCTGTTGGCTAGTTCAAGGCCCTGCTTCAAGGAATGAAAAACCTTTCTTCAGGTAAAACACAAAAGCAAGTTAACAGACTCTTTGCCCACTTTATGATTGATTGATCATGCACAGAAGCACAGTCAAATGCATACCAGCCTAAGAAATGGACCTGACAGGAAAGGTTTGCTTTGGCTGTTCAGATCTTTTAACTGGTGCCTCTCATGATCCAAAGACTGCTCAGACTGAAGCTGTATCAGAAACTGCAACGGTTCAAAACACTGTCACTGGAAAAATATTGCCCTCAGCATACATTTACAACATATTCAGAACATACAGCATATTCAGAACACCAACATAAATTAATTTTCTTAGCTTCACTCTCTTAGAATCACTGATCACCGTGATTTGTTCTGTGTCAAATATAATGAAACAATTTCAATTTAGCACTCATGGTCTTGCTTTACTATCATCTCGATCTATTTGTCTGTCTTTGACAGCTGGCATGTACCAGTGCCAGCTTCAGCTACCTTCTGTTACAACTGGAGTCAGAAACTTTGCTATTCTGCCTCATTTTCCACTTCTTCTTGATTCACCTCTGCGCACCTGTCCTCTCACCTTACGAGATGACCTTAGGTTACGTGAATCATCTTGGCTCTGTGATACATTGCAATGTTAGCCCAACATGCTCTTAACCATTTTCATAACAGTAATATAAGCTTCTTTTCCTACTATTAGTAAGGGAGTAAGTAGCTATGGTTAGAATAATGGAATTCTGGTTTTATCTTTTTCTTTCTTAACTAGGAAAACTGACCTTACTTAACAGTTTCCTCTTTACAGAGCTACCTAAATTAATGCCCAGTTTGCTGACAGTTCACAAATGATCACTCTCCACAGAATGGAGAGAAGTCTGATTGTCAGTCTGATGTTGAATTTTTTCTTCTTCTTAATATAAAATCCCTTTTACTTAACTGGTTAGTTTGACACTTACATGTAATTCCAATTTTATACAGCTCTCGGAATTTCTGATTGTAGCCTTCTCCTGGCACATAGTCTCCAAGGCCAATGGTGCTCAGGGAAATGAAACAAAAATAAAAAGACTCCAAAAAGTTCCAGTCATCTTCCAGGATGGAAAATATTGCTGCTGGGATTAAGAAGAAGCAGGAGACAGTGATGAAGCCAAGGACCATGGCATGGATGATTGCAACGACCTGCTTGGAGAAGCCCCAGCGAATGTGGAAGTAGAGCACAGGCCGCCTGGTGACGTAGACAATGATGCGCTGCACCACCGCTGTCAGGAACAGCAGCGTGAACGGGATCCCGATGACTGAGTAGATGATGCAGAACGCCTTTCCTCCATCAGATAAAGGCACTGTGTGGCCATAACCTGCAAAGAAGCAGAGAAGGCATGGGTTGAGTTAAACCTAGGAGCTCAGGAACCAGTATGATATTGGCTATTTTGAGTGAGAAGAATTAGCTGCACTGTTGCTAATTCTGAATTCTGCTGCTCTTCACAAATGCTATACAAACATCTGTTTTAAGCAGGCAAACAAAGCTCAGTACTAGTCACAAACAAGTAAACCCAAATATTTTTATATTTCAAAATTGTGAACATCATTGTATAAATGCTTATTTCAGAGAAGGAAGAAAGTCAGGAGTGGAAGCTTATGCCAAGAAATTTGTATTTGATTCTGGGTTTTTCTGCTGAACTTTTTATTTAGTTTTACAAAGTGATGTAACTTCTACCCACCCTGTAAACTGGAATAATACATACTTCAGAAAAATGTTCTTGCATCTACTTTGTCGTAACACACTCTAAAAACTTTTGTGAAAACAAATGAAATTACATAGAAATACTATAATTGACATTCCATGCTATCTAATTCCATGCTTCCACAGATGATAATCCATCAAAGATATTTAAAAGCAGAACAAACATTTTCACAGCAAAACTCCAAGGATCTAGCCACTGTGGCTAGATTTTTGCCTCACCATTTACACACCAGAAGGATCAACAGTGATGTGTTCAGAGCACAGGAATGTATCCCCTGGTGCAGGGGCTGAACATGGCCAGCAATCCCAATGTCACAAACCTGTGCAATTATACTTGTACCCAGTGCAAGTGGCTAGGCTGCCAAAGCACACTGTGACAGACAGCACTTGGTTCTAAATGTAAGTCATCGGCACAGAAAGGAACAGTAAATCCAGCATAAACCAGGAATGCTTTCTTCTATTTGCCAACAACAAAAAAATTGTTTTCATTGCAGCAAGGAAAAGGAAATCTCTTGAAATCTAGTCTGGGCAGCCTTTACACTAAGATCAAACCGAGCAAGTGTAGACAGGCCCTACCAATTCTGCAGCCCCAGATCAGACAGATCATTTGGGTTATGTTAGTGCTGTACAGCAAGGCATTTTCCAGAGCTACTGCAACTAGCGATCGTGAGCAGTCCAGGCAGAAGGCACAGTGAATTCAGGGTTCTGCTGCTTCTCATTTCTAAACTGGACTCACTCTGCGCTTCCCCAGCGTGCCCAGAGCAGCACTACACTGGGCAAACATTCCATGAGGCCTCCTGGGAATGCTCTGCCTGCTCTCCTGCGACACTGGCTGCTCTGCAAGTCCCTTCAAGTTTTATATGAACACCAGAGATTTCTTCTCTATTTTGATGAATTTAATAATAGAATCATTGCTTTTTAAACTTTCCAAAGAAGTAAATAAAAAATAACATTTCCTTTTCTTAAGATTCACAGAGACACTTCCAGACAATGAGAGACAGGAAAAATGTCTTATCACTACAATGTACAAAGTCTTGTAGAAGAAACACGAGGTGTAATTTCTCTGTGTTAGCTTACCCAACAGGAAATTTCAGTTGTACTTGAATTTTAATGATATTATGAATGATTTACCCAAGCTCAGTCTTTTTAACTCTGGAAAATGATATTAATTAATGGCTTTTTTTCCTGCTCACCTTCTGTTTGCTTTATCCGCTTTGAGATAAGAGGATCAGAACTGCACAGAGCAGTTCAATCAGATTTACAGAGTTGTAGAGAAGTGTTCTACTCCATGCCTAATAATGCTGGAGATTTGACTGGCATTTCTGACTGTCACCAAGCTGCAACTCTCTTGGCCCTGTCAATGAGAACCCTGGGATCTTGCATCCAGTAGGGCATATCCCATCACTTCATATGTGAAACTATGACTGGTTTTAATCTGAGCATGACTTAACATTTTATCGACACTCATTTTCAAGTGACACTTTACTGCCCGGTTGCACTGGGGTCTTCCATCATCCTTATTGCCTTAATTAATTTCTATCTTTAGCAAACTTAGTTGCTTCCCTTTTCCAGGTCATTTAGGAATATATCAAACAGCACAAGCCCAACACAGATCCACAAGAAATACCACTTGTGACATATTCGAGGGGAATAACTAACCATTCCTTCAAGCACTAACCATTTCTCCTGCTCTATCTGCTATCTTTCCATATCTCACATCCATACAAGGACCAGACCTAGTTACATAGTTTTCCTGAAAATATTTTGTGAGATAATCACCTCCAAGCTAGGCAGAGAAGGTGAGTGTTTTGAGTATATCATGGGGTAATTAAAACTGATCCATGTGACACAAACACAAAAAATGGCAGCTGCAATGCTCCATCACATCAAGGTGTCTTCAGTACAGCAGAACTATGGGCACGTTATTTGAGTAAGCTGCAGATCAGACCTCAGTTGGAATCACCTATCTAATTTTGTATATTCATACTTCGAGAATGAAAGCATATTGGAAGAAGAGCAGAAAAAGGTTACTGAAACCAGCACAGGAATAGAGATGTTTTTATGAGAGGAAGATAAAAGGGTTGACTTCCTTGGCACAACTGGAGGGTGAAAAGTGATAGAATATTGCCCTGTTTATGCCTCAGCATACAAGTACCACCAAAGGAAAATAAATGCTTTAGGTGAAGAATAATAATAGTGCCACCAAAAAAAAAGAGGCTTAGATATAACATGAATACATTTAGTCTAGAAATCAGAAAAAGGTTTTTAAGCTTCAGAGAAGGGTTTTGGAGCAGCCACCCATTTCCACAACTGGGGGAAAAAAACCCAAACACCTGTGTTAAAACAGAGCCTGATGAAGCTTGGTAACCTTATGGATGCTGCAGGAACACAAAGCTATACGTGACAACATTTGAGCTTGCAGACTTAAAAAGTCCCTTGCAGACTCCAGGTTCCTGAATTTAACATATGTTTGCACAGTACAATGAATCCAAGCTTTCATTAATTTGAACACAAATGTCTGTAGCATGCATACAAAAAATATCTGACCTATTTCTTGGATTTTTCCCTTAAAAGTCATTTATTCTCTATTGACTTGGAGGATTTCTACCATTAAATGCTTACATAAATATACAAAATGGCTTTATCTGTTCTGATGTCATTCTGAATGTTATCACAAAATTGACAACATAGAAAAATATTTATCTTTAGAAATTATTTAAAATATCTACATCTTTTAACATTTTTTTGGTGCTGAGCCATACAGGTCAATTATGTGTTCGATAAAAAAAATCCATTTGCTGTACTTCAAGTTAGTCTTCTGCTTTTACATCTTTCTAAAAAGGCTCAGTCATGACTTTTTCAGTGGGTTGTATCCCTCTTGAGCAAGTTCCTCTTTTAGTTATTTTCTCTTCTGTCTTACCTGTGACTAACTGCTCCTGTTAAATCACTTTGTAGATAAAGACAGAATTGATTCATTGTATTCCAGATAAGATACATTTTCTCCCTCCATTTTTATACACACCATCCCAGTTTGTTTTCCAGAGTCTCTAGGTAGCTTACAACAACGTCCAATTCATGACAGCCTGAGTCAAACCAGCATTGCCTATGAGCATTTCACACTCTTCCGTCCTCTGTTAGCTTGGCACTTGTTGGCATTGGGTGTTTTCTCCTTTCATCCTTCTCAGACACTGCTTTGACCAAGCTAAGCAGTTGTGTATCATCACTGCTTTGTTTCTCCTGTAGCCCATTAATGAGCTCCTCTCCGTGTTAAGAGGCAGTGGCTGCCTTACAGGTCTTTCAGGACTCTGAACTGAGCATTTAGTGACAGAGTGCAGAGGAGCCACAGTTCTGTCTTGCACTAACCCAGCCTAGACTCCCACATGAGTCCCCAGATGATGCCCCAGAGTGGATGTTTGAATGTTGGAGATGGATCTGATATCAAGTGAGGCAAGTAACAGGCAAAGAGAAGTGCTCCTGCCCTCGGAAAATTTCTCCCAGCCAACCTCTCCCAGGCTATGGTGATGAAGGCTGGCCGGTGTGGATCAGGCTGCAGCACTGCCTCTCTCTCTCACCCCTGTGTTACACTCCCAGGTCACATGACTGGGGACCACAATCCACAGCATAAAAGCTCATTCCTCTCCCTTCATGAATTATACCATCAATGGTTTTGTGTCAGCTGTTTCCTTCTGTCAGGTGCTCTTCTCATTTTCTTCTGCTACAGGTTTTGTCAAGCCACAGCTCCCTCTGGCCCCAGGTGACCTATTGCAACACCACCAGCCCTGCGTAGCACCACTGAGATTCTCAGGGCATGGAGCGGGTTATGTTCAGTACATCCAGCGTCCTCCCAACACACCCATGGCAGAATCACACTGCACAATGTGGCAGCATGACACAAATGTGCTCATTTCTTTGCTGGTCTGAGTCAGTGTCCTTGAAGAGAAGTCAGACCTTTAAGTCTGTTCATAATCTCAAAATACCCCAGAAAATTAAGAACATAATGTACTGTATTTTTAAGTTACACAAAAATCTTTAATTCATCCCAAGCATAACACAACTCACTGGAGTATGATAAAGATGGTCAATGATAATATTTACATAATTTCTAGACTTCTGCTTTTATAAGCGTTTGACATTTTCCCCTTTGTTTAACAGTGGAATACATCCCTCTTCATAAGTGGTCTATTATCTTCCAAAATGAAAAGGAAATGTCAGGTGATGGTAGACCTGTACAGTAAGAGAGATCATTTTGGTTGCTGCTATGCTGTTCCTTGCAAAAGAGAAAAGTTGTTTAAGACCTAGTTTTACGAAGAAGAATGCATTTCACTGTTAAACACTTTGGAAAAGTTCCCCAACAGAGTTTTGTTAAACAAATCAGAGAACTCTGATTTCCAGCCAGGCTGAAATATGCTACCTTATATTGCAGAAAGGGAGAGGAAAAATTACACTACGATGGGTATTTTTAAGCAGAGGAAATCCGTTTGGAAATTACATTTTGCTACCTCCACAGTTGCATTAATGGAACTGATTTTGTGTGCATTAGAGGAGAGAAGAGGAAGAGGTGCTGTAAACTAAATTGATGAAATAGTCTGTTTGAAGAAAAAGAAGAGAGGGAAAATTATTTTGATGAGATTTGTTTGAAACCCAGTTAATTTCACTAATAAAAGCTTACTGTGCAGCCCTCAAAGACTTGCACTGGCACAATTAGAGAGATGTCATGAAGGGTGTGGCAAAAACCTCTTAAACCAGTTTTGCTACTAAAGAAAACATTCATTACATTCATTCTCACAAAGCAGCAGTAAGGGTGATTTAAAAGTGATTTAGACTTCAAGATGAGGTATGTGCTCATGTACGGTGCAGATCCAGCTTCAGTAATAATACATCCCTCAAACCTCACTGGAAGAAAAGTAGTTATACAATATTTAAATTAATTTAGCCGTGAAAATTAGATCAACTTCATAGCAATATCTCACCTAATCACTTCTCAAAACAGAACTGTTTTGTCAATTTCTAGAGTCAAGGGGCTTCTTCTAAAAATACCAACCAACCAAATCTCCAAAGAGACTCCAACACATTGATTTACTTGCATCTCCTAACGATATGTGGTTTTGATTCCTTCTGAGACTGTTCTTTGCTGCCACCAGTTATCAAAACCAAAGACTGTTAATTCCTCAGAATCAATGTCCTGCCAAGTAGGTTTGGACTTGCCCTGGAAAGGATTGGTACTCATATAATCAGCTCACAAATGTCACCTGCTACACCAAGAAAAGCCAAAATGGCTTTTAACACAGTCAGTTTAGTAATAAATACTAAATAATAAATAAATACTTGTATGAGTAATTTGGCTGACTGTCAGAAGTATCTGAACCAAAGAAACAAGGCATGGATTTATTTGCCTCTATGTTCAAAGCCAGTTTCAAAATTTGTTTTTACCAGAACAGCTGTGTGTCAGAACATTTGCATCTTGCAAGGCATACAAAGTCTGCCATGTCTGCTCCCGCACAGGAAACAATATTTCACGTGCTCAAAGAAACTGCATCCACAGATGCTGGCAAAAGGGGATGCTTAGGAATCAAACTGGGGAAAATGTTTGTTTGACATTTGTTTGTACGTGAAAATGATACTTTCACACTTTATTCATATTTATGTGAATAGACCCATAAGAATAGCTTGCTCTATGGTATTATATTTGGTATTGTTTAAGCTGCCCAAGGATTTGTGCCAGTGCTAGTGAAACACTGATATTCATTTCCTGTTCTTATATATTCTGGGTCAGTTTAAACAACTGGTGTGAAAGTGGGTTTGCTGCTTATGGACATGCAAGACATCTTCATTCAGAGATCATAGTGACAAGTTAAAAAAAAGAAAAAGGTAAATCAAACACATTATGCTAGTAGCAGAAGTAGTAATGCTTCCAATTTCCTAGTGAGCATGTTCTTAGTCCCCTGAAAAGCTTTCCTGCAATAAGCCCATCCCAACTCCATGTCTTCTCTGGAAGTCCTACATGAAGAGACAGCAAAGGCTTTTATTGACTGGGACCTTGGCACAGAGTGGCACTTCTGGTGGAAAATAAATACCCATATAAAAATACATTAAAAATTTAGTATTTAACAAATTATTTGTGCATATATTATTTTAAAGTAAATATAATAAGCCCTTAGAACTTAACAAATACAATAAACTCCCCACAAAACCTCTCTTTTCCAGGCTCAGCAGTCCCAGTCTCTCCCAGCCCTCATAGGAGAGATGCTCCAGTCCCTTCATCACCTTAGAAGCTCTTGGATGGACTCTCCAACAGCTCCATTTTTTTCACTGGGGAGTGCAGAACTGGACACGGCACTCCATGTGTGATCTCACCAGTGCTGAGAGAGGGGAAGGATCATCTCCCTCAGCCTGCTGGCAGCACTGCTAGTGGAGCCCAGGGTACCATTAGCCCTCTCTGCTGCCTGGGCATGCTGCTGGCTCTCATTCAGCCATTAATTATGCAAGGAAAGCTGAAAGTGCATTAAATCTTTTCAAATGAGTCAAACAGGTAGGATCAAAACAAAGCCATACATTAGGTATCGATTAATTTTCTTAACTAGAGAAGAATTACAGAACCATTTATTTACAACAAGAAGTCCTGTATCTTTTTTGCTATTTTAAGACCATTTACTATTTTCTAGAGAGATACATGCTGTCCCCTTCTGCAGCTTAGTGTTCCTGGGAACTCCCAAGTTCCAAAAAATATTTCATAATTCCAAAATTATGGCACAGAAATCTTTCTATTATTTATGTTTATCATTAACCAATTCCCATGAACTCCAGAGAATATTTTCTACTCAGCTAGGAAATGCATTAAGATAGTTATTGCCTTTGTTCTAACCCAGCTGCTGATGCTGGAGAATTAGCAGTTCAGGGAGAAATTTCTGTACCCTGTAATCTATTTAAGTTACTTTGCACCTTTGTATAGAAACATGAGGTATAGAAGGTGGGAATATTGATGATGTGGCCTGAGCATGTCTTTCCAATTCCACATTTTTTCTGTACTAATAATGGAGCAGAAGAAACTGTCAACTTAAATATTCAGGATAAGTGACAATAAAGTACAAATAACATTTTATTTGTTTATTTCTTTAAATTCTGACATAGTTTCATATAAATTATTATTATACTTTTCTGTCATGTAGAGATGAAAATAGAAACATACCTTTAAAACAGAAAAAAAATCCTTAAAAAAAACATTCTTGAAGACTGATGAAAAATAGCTTTGCTTTATCCACCTGTGAGTTAGCTGCTCTCAAGATCCACAAACACTAACATAAAAATGCAAGCTAAAAACATTTTTCAATCAAATTTGAGTGCAAAAAAACATTTAGAAGTACCTTGTTGTCATTTCAATCAGCAAGAGAAAACCTGCAGTCAGTGCAGGGGGATCCCTGGACACTACATATTTATAGATGGTAGTTTTCTATTCAAAACATGATCATTTTTATACTCTTCACATGCCACCACGGCAGCAGGAGAAACTGCAAGATGCCATGAGGAAGGAAATGTTTTTTTGTTGGGCTTGTGAGCAAAACTTTAAAACATGAAAATAGTTTGGTTGCAACAGGAGCTTAGATCTTATATCTCAATGTCATGAAGAAAGCAATATTTGATCATATTACTTAAAGGATCAAGTATCTGCCAATTGCTGCCCAGAATAAATTATTTTGACCATTGGAATGCAAAATATAGCCACAGGAAAAAAAACTGAATAGAAGGACTTGCATGGTCACCTTGTTTATATTAGTATTATAGCACAGTAAGTGTTGATCCATAGTGTGGATGTGGAAGCATTTACCTGAATTCAACATTGTATTTAGGGAAGCCAGGGTTTGCTTCAGATTTGCTCTACTCTGTTCTCAAAGACTGGATGCTCAGTAATAGCTGATGTACTCTCCACTGCTTCAGGTTGTTTAATTGGCAAGAAGTCCAGTTTACATGCTCCAAAACTACTGCACAAGCGTGAACCAAAGCAGGAAGTGGGAATGGATCTGTAGTCAACTCTTGATCTGAACCCAAACACAACACAGGGCCAAGAAATCTGGCAAACTTCAGCTGCCTTCGGAATTTGAATTCAGCGCTTCCCTAGCATCAGCTCCTCCCCTGGTATTCCACAGCAGAGCTGTGCCAGAATGGCTTAATAGCACAGCTCTCCATATGTTCAGTGTTTCTACCTCCCTATTGGGCTCCAGATTTTCAGTAGGAAAGACTTTCACTTACTACTTCTGAATTGCCATCACAGCTCAACAAGGGGAATGACAACAGTATTACAAGTCTGTGAGGCTACCTGAACCCCAGGTCACTTGATAATACAGAAGGATGCTCCATTAATTGAAGGGAAACTAGACATAACTCTGAGCCAATTCAAACAAATGCTAGTATCTCCTAATTCTGATCACAGTATTCCACAATTCCTGTCATCATCAAGAACATCTCTGTCTCTCTCACACCACCATGCAAGGCAAGGCACACCTACAGTTGGAGAGGAATTCCAAATGGCAGCAAGCAGTAACATTTGTCCATTTACAATAACTGCTGCCTTAGACAGTATTTACCCATAGCAAAGTAAGTAAGTGTAAAATATTACAACCCTAGGGCAGTGATACTAATGATGAAGTCATTCCCATATCAGCAGTTAAGATGTGGAGGGTTTGTACAAGGAAATACTTGTTACTAGAGCAGCACAACAGTGGATGGAATCCACTGCACAGGAACCAAATGCAGATGTAAGATTAAATACAGAAATCAGTATCTCCCCCCCACATCTGAGATGATTATTAGTGACTGTTTGGTGCAGCATTATCTCTTCTCAACAAAAGTATCAGAAGGAAATACAGCTCAAAAGATAGTAACTTTAACTGGAAAATGATAGCATTCTTTCATGCCACCACCTGACACCGGATCTTGCTAATCCTGCCTGGATAGATTATATATGACTAAAACAGGTATCATCAACCCAAGGGAACTGTTACGCCCTTCCAGCAGAGTCTACATGAAAACACACATTCCTTGCCACCACAAAGCTGCCCACCATGTGTGAGACAGGGTGGCAGGGCTCCATGTGAGGCACATATGCCATTCCAGGCTAGTAAACATTCCTTTAGAAAGGACATGTTCCCTGCAGGAAGAGCTGGTGTTCTCCAGGCACTCAGACAGCAGGCAAAGCTTTCCCACCTACCTTGCAAGAGCAGATTTTTTCAAACCCTGCCTGTCAGCTACACGGCTCCAATCAGGCTGCCTGTTGAGAAACTCCTTTTTGTTAGGACATGCTGAACTTTCAGCCTGTCATGCAGTCTGTGTGGGCTGGACCATACTCCCACAGAGCTCTGGCTACTTCAGTCATGTTTTTGGATGTGTCATTGAAGATTTCCTGTCCTCTGTGTGCTTCACAGGGCAGGAGCAAAGACTAAACATGAGAGACTTCAGCAGGCTAAAGCCCTGTGCTGAAGCATTCAGGCCTTACTTCTTATCAAAGATGATAGTCAAGAGATACACTAGAATTTCTGGATTTGCCATTTAGATTTGTATTTTTTTTTTTAAATTTAACAGCTTTTTTTTTAAAACCCAAAGTCTTTATACTAGAAATTGGTACCTCCTAGTGTCATCCTGGATTTAAGATCCAATAAGGGTTTAACTGCAGTCAAACCAGGATCCATCTGCTTTTGGGCTGGTTTTCCCTCAATAACAGCATATTTCTAGAAATACCTATCCAAAACACAAACATCACATCTTTAGACCTGCCTCTAGCAAAGATTTAGCACAAAAAAACTCTTATCTTGTTTCAATAGTTATTTTCTGTTATCTCAGATTCATTTTCTAATGGAGAAAGAAGTAAAAATCACAAAAGTCTGTTGAATAAAACTCAACCAACAGGTCAAAAGCAAGGTGAGACTTCCTGAGGGCTCCTCTGAGAATTCAGCCAGGAAAATTCCAATTATTCTTTTATTGGTTTACTTGCCCACTAGGCAACAGATGGTCAAAAATCTGTATCAAAGTAGGGGCTCCACCAACAGACTACTTTATTATGAATGTTTCCTAACAGAACAAACTACGTAAGTCTCGGAAACTTAAATTTGATACATGAGAAATGTGAATGAGTTTTATTAGGAAAGTTTTACTTGTAGTCCTCTGAAACATTAGAAAATGAGATGAGGTTTGGTGACAGTCTTTTGTTAAGGGTTTTTGCACTGAAATGTTCAGCAACATGCGTGCAACAGCATTCCCATAATAATGGATTTTTAAAGCCACTGATCACCAAGATTAACAAGCAATCAAAGAAACATGTTCTTTAAAAACCTTCCTAAGAACTTCAACACCAACTTCAAGGTATTGAAAGAGTTTGTTGTGGCTTAACCCCAGATGGCAACTAAGTACCATACAGCTGTTTGCTCACTCCTCCCTCACGGGGGGAGAAGAATTAGGAACAAAAAGTAAAACTTTTGGGTTGAGATAATAAAAGTTTAGTAATTGGAACAAAGTAAAATACAGTAATTATTATAGTAACAACAACAATAATGAAAAGAAAAATGACAGGAATAAAACCCAATACAGACAAGAGATGCACAATACAGTTGCTCATCACCTGCTGACTGATGTCCATCCCATTCCTATGCAGCAACTGATCTCTTCCAGCCAACTTCCCCCAGTTCATATTGGGCATTATCTTCCCTGGTATGGAATATCCCTTTGGCAAGTTGAGATCAGGTGTCCTGGCCATCTCCCTCACAGCTTTTTGTGCACCTGCTCCCCAGCAGATCATGGAAAAGTTCTTGACTTGGAAGCACCAAGCACCACTGAACAACAACAGTGTGTTATCAACATTATTCTCATACTCAATACAGAACAGAGCACAGTACCACCTACTAAGAAAAAAATTAACTCTATCCTAGCTGAAACCAGGGCAGGGTACAAGCCATTCTACAGTTTTTCCTGAGATTCACATGCTGAAATATTCGAAGTTGGGAAAAACCTTAACATGGACAAAGTTTTGGCAGAGAGAAAATGTCATTATTGATTAGACTAAGCCAGTAGCTTGTCCACTATATTGATCTTCTCATTTCTCATGTTGATTTGGTAAAAAAACATGATGAGACACTCATCTTAACTGCAACATAAAATGTGTGTCTCACACAACAGATTTTACACATCCAGATTCTGTCTCTAATTCCAGCAGCCTGCACCTATGGAAAAACTCCTTTTAACAACTAAGACACATTTAGCATCTAACTGGCAGTGAAGCTCAGAGGATACACACTTTCTGAAGAGAGACTGATAGACCTTCTTCTTTCCAGAAAAGGTCTGGAACCACAGATTTGTTTCATGCTGCAACTTTATCTTTCCACTGCCCCTCTAATTTTCATGTAACAGGTTTTAAAGTTCTACCAATTACTTCAGCCTTCCACCACTTGAAAGACCTTGTGTTTGCATGGAGTACCACAGGGATGTGCCAGCTGCCACTGCTGAACCCAGCACCTGTGCACTGTGGTGCTCTGCTTGAAGCCTGGTACAGTTCACTGGAAAAGAGATTTCTAAAATTTTATAATTCACACCTGCTACCATCCCAAATTCACCCTGGGATCTGTTAAAAGCTTTGAATGTGCTGCAGTGGCACTTACTGCAGTGGTTTAATCACATATCCAATTACTGAAGAATACCTATTGAGTCTTGCTAACTTAATAATTTCTTGCACTAAAATGAGCCACAGGTTTTCTTCCTACCATCTGGAAATAAAAAGAAACAACCAGCTGCAAATTAGTATGCTCTGCACCTCCACTTTGAAACAAAAATTGCTTTATTGCACCATCAGAACGAACAGAGCATGAAAACAGTGATGGAAACTTGTATTGTGGGCAGTAAGGAATTATCACACAACATTAAAAAATTAGGCCATTTCATGCTGTGGAGTTAAAATCAAATCTGTAAGCAGCATCTTTGCATTAAAATGCAACATCATGTAGAAGAAAGTGTTATCTACTAGATACAGCAGGGGGATAGGAATATTTACTTCTAATCTTGTTACTGATTTGACATGTGAACTCAGGGAAATTACCAGCATCAGCTCCCTTGTTTGGCAGAAGAAGACACATAGTCCTTGCCTATTTTTAAAAATATTTCAGTATTTCATATGTAAGTCAGCCAGACACCACAATGTATTTGCATGTGAAAAAATCTAATTACTGTCTTCTGTTTTAATAGCTATTTCTCAGAATCATGAAGAATTCAACAACACATATAGCAAAACAGAAGCAAAACAATTTGACACAAGTAGGAAAAAAATCAGTAAAGCAACTAGCAAAACCACACAGAATCAAAGTGCATTACGCTCCACTTCCATTCAAGCACATTCCACCTGGAATAATAAAGATAAATTAAGAGACAATATTTACATAAGGACCAAAGTAAGATACTTTTACAGATGAGATGGCTTATTCAAAACTCTAAATCAAAGTCCTAAATATGATGCTTGACGAAACTCTCTCATCTGAATATAGTCTAGCTGAATATATCCACCATTTCAAGCTCAAAATAGAACACAAATTGGCAAAACTCAATGGGGAAATACCTCAGCTGTTGTGAGAACTAGTTTACTGAACCATAAACAGATTTCATAGATACACTAGTCCTATTCAATTATTCACATGTTTAGGGCATCCCACATAGCAAACAGTAATTGTGGGAAACATAAATTTGACTAGTTACACTGGCTAAGGACACCCAGGATAATCACAACTGCATGTCCTATCAATAAATAAAGGGAAACGAAAAGAACTGTAGTTGTACATACTATTTATGTTCACAAGCAGATGAAATGTAGAGGTTTTTGCTTATCTAGAAGTTATTTAGAAATAAATAGGGCTGTAGCATTTAGAAAGGTAAACTATATACACAAGACATTTAGCCAGCAATGTAAAGACACAGACAGAGCAACTTAAATACTGTGTGGTTGTCAAACACTATATTGTTTGTTTGGACTAATGGCAATTTGTTTTAAAACAATGAACTTCTCTTCACTTTGCTACAAAAATGTCTCTTGGCAGGATGGTTGATGATTTCCGAAATTCTTACAGCTACAGGATGACTTTCGTAGTGGAAATATATCATTCTAACCTCTCAGAGCCAGAATAGGATAGCCCTGCATATAATGAAAGCAGGCAACATTAAATCAGGATGACAATTCATCAAAAAATACCCCAGTTGCCCAATCACATCTCTGGACTCACCAGGTCAGTCAAAGACTATCAATACTGACCAATTATTTTGAGACCCATTTCCTTAAATCCCTTCACAGTAAGGTAGCACACATATCAGAAATGCTTAGCAATCATCCAGGCTGAAGGCTTCATGTTCCACACCCTCCTGTCAGCACTTGCATTTGCAAACAGTGACCAACATGAAAAAGGCTGCACTGACACAACCTGTGACTCTGTAAGAAAAGCAAGATGCTTACACGGCATCCCTCAGACTTCAGTATAAAGGGGAGGGGAATGTAAAATGGTTGGTAATTCCAAAATAAAGGCCTACCACTGAAGAGGCTGAGCAGCAATGAGCAAATTTATAGTTAACACACCTTTACAAGGGAGAGATTTCTCTGCAAGTGCCTGGTTCTATGAACACATCCAGTTTCTTGTAATTGTCAATGATAAGAATTTGTAAACTGGTTACCATGGTATGACTGCATTACTTCCTTACTAACTTCAAAGAAAATGCAATTTACCACACAACAGTAGCTACTCAGCAGGAAAAAATGAAGTTCCACTGGAGATGTGTGGACCTGAGATACACTGGATAAAAATATTTTAATGGTGGCCTCTGAATTAACAAAAAGGAGTCCTGTTAAAATTCTTTCAGCTTTGCTAGCTGACATTTTAATCCCGATTGAAAAAATGCTCCTTTACAAGGGACAGCCAGCAATTGTCAGATACATTATCAGTGCAGGAAATACTTTCTTAGGTTGCCAGCTCCTTTCTTATATCTGTCGTCAATTTGGCTGTGCTTCTCTGATTCTTTCTATGCTTTTACCAAGTTGCTACATGAAATCCCTAACTAATCCTAGTTACTGATAGGAAAAAAGTTGCTATGTGGTTCTACCCCCTCTCATATTGGTTGCAGTTCACTCAAATGTAGTAACTCAGAGCAAACTAATCCAGTAGGAAGGGAATACGTTTCTTCCAGTCCAATAAACTGACTTGGCTTACTGATGTGGTCCCACTGGCAACAGACCTAGCACTGGTTAGACCCCAGGGTGACAATCAGGGATCCAAGACATCTTCCTGTCACTGGCAAAGCTGTTAGGTAGGCTCAGCCCATTTTGCTTTACAACAGCCTGAGCAAACACTTTTCTAGGTAAAGCAAGGCATCCAGCATGCTAAAGCAGAGAAAATACTGCCTTCTTCTCACAAGGCTACTCATTTATTGGTCAGTTATGTGGGCAGTATTATCTGGGGTGCAGTTTGTTTTCTACACACAGCACACAACTGAACAATTCCCTAGGAGGGAGAGGCAGTATTTCTGGATTCTCTGCGAAAGGAAAGATAAAAAATGGATGCATTGCACACTTTGATATGGCTTCTGTAAGACCCTATTCAAGTAGCTGCAATTTCCTCTTTTATTACTGAGCAGAAAAACTATTACTAAATGAACAGAAGAAAGAACATCAAACGCAAGAAACTAAAAGCATGCTGAAGTGTATCCACTGGATGGGAAATCAGTCTACTATATGGGAACACAGCCTAGCAGCAGAAATGGAGAATTGCAAGACAAAATACACAGGCTCCTATTCTCAACCATACTAATGGCTCATACATGATCTTTCACAACTGTTTTTCCTTTGTCTTAGTTCATCCTTTAGCAAAATACACACGGAAATGTCACTGTAATCTCTCAAGATGCAGAACGCAACAGTAGTGCACTGATCAGCAAAGCAGTTTCTGGTATTCACATGCTTCAAGATCTACTGATAAAAAGTTGCTCAGAAATGTGAAAGATCATCACCATCTCCCTCATGACATCTAAGGACATGGTGTAATGCAAGGCTAAAACCTGGAGCTCAAACTTCTGTTTGAGATGTTGAGAGAGCTTCCATCTTTTGCTTTGATTGAGATTCATGAGTAACAGTAACTCTTAGCATAAATAACATTTTCCTCAAAGCAGCATACCAAATACTCTCAGGTGGCAGCTAGAAAACCTGACCCGAACAATTAGGTGGCTTCACTGAGTACACTGAGCTGCACTAAAAGACACAGCTGAAAACTAAAGATTTATCTTTGCACGATAGGTAGGCAAAATGTAAATGTCTAACAACTCCGATAATAAACTAAGGCCTAAATCCAAGGCCCAAGATTAGTCTTGGATTTACTTTTTTCTTATCAACATGAATTGTTGATTCACACAATGCAACATCCTGTAGTGTTCTTGGTTCTTTGGTTGTGCAACCAGAGTTGCAGCAGTGGACCGGGAGCCAAGCTGGAGTCCTGGATTTCTCCACATATGTGTAAACGCACAGAGGGAAATTAAACTATCCTCACATTCGAAAAATTCATTGCAAAGTACTAATCACTCAAATTATTTACAGCATTTTGCATTAATTTCTGTGCACCACTTACAGTTTACAGTAGCTGGGATTTTCAAATGTTAGCACAATGATACTTCTTTGAGCCCTGTTCATTTTTGCTACGCTGCGGAGTCAGCATTCCAACACTAGCCAAAAATATTGCCATGGAAATAATTGATAAATAGAACTGCTGAAGTTGGAAAAATCCTCTAAGATCATCAAGTCCAACCAGCAACCGATATAATATATATAAATAAGTAACAAGACTTGCTGTGAAGTGTTTAAAATTTAATTGCTCATCAGTAAATCATACAGCCTAGAGCTTCTGAAACTCTTCAAGAGATGGAAGTTCTCTGGTTTACTTTAGAGTTTTCTCATTTCCTTTAGGCTGTAGGCTTCAAAGGAAAAGGTCTATGCCATTCTTGTACAGCATACAGCTGGGAAAATAACTACTTTAAATAATATACAAAGCAGAGACTCCAAGGCCTTTCCATATTAATCTTAAATGCAATGATCAATTTTTAAGGCTCTTTTCCCCAT
This sequence comes from Lichenostomus cassidix, assembly GCF_008360975.1. Classification (NCBI taxonomy): domain Eukaryota; kingdom Metazoa; phylum Chordata; class Aves; order Passeriformes; family Meliphagidae; genus Lichenostomus; species Lichenostomus cassidix. Next base: position 42,551,752 of record NC_139483.1, on the reverse strand, counting down.
TTTGTGGAGGGTGATGTATAGACTTCTATAATGAAGTCCCCAAGAGTTAAATATCCAAGCTATTTAAGTTTTAGCAGATCTCAGGACATGTTGCTCCTTTCGGAACACAAGGGGGTTTTTTTCCACTTTGAAGCCACATAGAGTACAATCTCAGCCTGTTGGGGAAGAGGTGAAATCAGATCTTCGCCTTGTGTTTGCACTTGGTGACTCTGAAGTAACATCTCCTTTTCAAATTATATTGTGAACCAAAGAGGACACCTACTCTAATTTGCCTCTGGACATTGGCACTAATAGTGCATGCTGCAATGTCTAAGGCTGCCAATCACATTTTAAAATCTCAACCGAGCAAAATATGTGTTCATAATGTGTCATGGAGTTTTAAAATAACAAAGACCAAGTGTCACATAAGAGAAAATTCGATACAGACTTTAAAAATAAAATCATACCTAAGCCCCGTTTCAGTTAGTGCCTCATCATTTGAGGTTTTCTGAAGGATTACTTCTGCCTCTTAATGCTGAGAAATCTTCTCACACTTGGAAATAATTATAGTTTTAGTATATATTTCATAGAAACATGGAATGGCCTGGGTTGGAAGGGACCTCAAAGATCATTTTGTTCCAACCCCCCTGCCATGGGCACAACACTTTCCATTAGATCAGGTTGCTCAGGGCCTTATCCAAACTGGCCTTGAACACTTCCAGGGATGGGGCATCTGTAACTTCTCTGTGCAACCTGTGCAAGTGCCTCCCCACTCTCACAGTAAAGAATTTCCTCCTAATATCCAATCTAAACCTACCCTCTTTGAGTTTTAAGCCATTCCCCCTTGCCCTATCACTACATGCCCTTGTAAAATGTCTCTCTCCAGCTTTCTTGTGGGCTCCCTTCAGGTGCTGGAAGGACACAATTAGATCATTCCAAAACCCTCTCTTCTTCAGGCTGAATACACCCATTTCTCTCAGCTTTTTCTCAGAGGAGAGGAGGAGAGGTGCTCCTAAAAACATTTTCAGTAAAGTTGAGAAAAGGACTCCTTTTACAGCCATTTCAACATACTACAACTAGCAATATCATACAGCCAGAACAACAAAGAAAAAACAACAACGAAATCTAAGTACTGCCTGAAATGTATTTTCTTTTGCAAAAGCCACAATTCCAAAACTAGATTCATCTCTCATTTCCGCTTATTGAAAAAAAATGTTAACAGTGATGTGTCCTAACCTTATCATTTCAATATCTAATTCTGGTTGGCCCCTCTCTCCCCTTAAACCAACTTACATGTCTACTCTTAGAAACCTCCTGTGAAGCAGCTAATGTTAAAGACTTTAAGGTTGTTCAGCTGAGTCAATTTAAAGTCTTTAAATAATTGAAAGACACAGAAGGAGGTACACATACTACAAGTAGAATGAAATTCAGAGGTACATTTTAACCTTTTCATTTTAGTATCAAGTTATTTTTAACATATTCAGAAAAAACATTAAGTGTCTGGGACATGAAATGCACGAGGAGCAAAAGATATGACAACACCCCATTCTCTATTACCAGTGCTCTCAAAAGCTGCATTTGCAATACCATTAAGTTACACTTGACAACATTCTATGCAGAGGTTCTGATCACGCCAAAGTTTTCAGTTCGTAGTAGAAAGATACAGAATGCCTCTACTTGCTGCCATCATAACAGTGTGGCCTCACAATTTCCAAGAGAAAGACGGAATTCTGCTGCTGAACTTTCTACTAGTAAATAGCATTCAACTTTGTCAGAGGGCACAGCCTCACTTTCTCACACTCAAGCAAAGGGTACTTGGAAGACTATTGGGCCGGCTTGTTCTGCTGGCAAAACCTGTTTCCCAGCCCAACCTGCAACTGGCATTTCCCTGGTTCCTCCAAGATGATGTGATAACTTCCAAAGCTGCTCAAGTGACTGGCACAGAATCAGTTTAGAGCACAGACTATGGTAATACTTGGGAAGCATCAGTTAGTAAATGTTTGGAGTCTGGTAACAGCTGGTGTACCACTCAGATTCATATGTGCTTTTCCTACAAGGACGCTGGCATACTCTGTTTTCAGAGATAAATGTGTATCTTTTCCAAGGGAAAGGAAATCCATATGTTCTTCCAAGAGGCACTTTGATACTTTTGTGAAGCACAGCCACTTGAAAAGCTTTGCTCCATTCATTCCTTTCAGTTCTGCTTTAACCAGGACTACACTGCTGTTTTGTCCTCATAAGAAACAGTCTGTTTAAGGTTTAGGCAAGGTTCTTCAGTGAAAAAGACAACTGGTACAACTGGAAAACTTCTAGATCTTCTGGATCACCATCAGTAACTACTGTAGGCCTTCCACTGAATTTTGTACAAATATCGTAACTCTCAAGCGCTGAGGTCAGACCAAGAAAGACTGTAGGAATTTAGGTAATTCCCAAGAAACTTTTTATTACTATTCTTTAATCCTAAAGGCATCAAAACTCTCATAGGAATCCTAATTTTTCCTCAGATTGCTAAACATCTACTTATTCAAGTGCCAAGAGGTATTTTGGTCTTCATATGGTTTAGTAGTTTGTAACCTACTTTATAAGTAACCTGGAGCAGTGACTAAAGTAGACATTTGTCCATAGATTATGATGTTCCTCTATCCAAAAAACCCCAGAGATTATTAAAATGATGATGCAGTGAGCCAAAGTAAAACAAAGAAAGAACCAAAACAGCCAAAAAATAAATGATAACAGGAGAAACTAAAGATTTAAAAGACCTTTTTAAAATTACTTTCAGATAGAAGTGAAGATCCTACTTAATAGTAGGAACTGCAGGATTTGGTTGTTAAATTTTAGAATTCCTGCTCTGAAAGCACACGTGACTTTTAGCTCAGGATTTGATTTGGAGATGGCAGTAGAATAATAATAAAAGTTCCAGCTTTACAAAAGGATTAAAAAATAGAAAATATTTAATGAAGGCAAATTTCGGGGGAGATTACTCTCTTGCTTTCAACTGTTGGTGTTTCAGCACAGGAAGACTGACCCTAGCCCAAACATAGAAGGACTACAGGTGCAGCAGTTGCAGTCCTTCACCTGCTGAGAGCTGCTGAGGTGCCTCCTCATTCCTGGGAATTTAGCAAGGCACGTGGAACTGCTGGGTACAGAACTGAGGAGAGAGTTTGTAAGAAAGATATTCCATCCATCAATGGCCAGCACTGCTCCAAACAGTAATATACTCCTGCTAATCCACGGCTTCTCCAATTTCTGCCAGAAGATGGTTTTTACTACTCACTAGCCTGTAAAGCAAGCCAAATATTGGTTTAGAGCAACTCTTGACACCCTTTGTTTCAGCAAGCACAAGCAGGATTTTGGCACAGCTGATTGCTGTAGTCCCATGAGAAACCAGGAAATACCACCCTGCCTGGAACACAAGACAGGGACAGACCCAGATTTCCTCTCTGCTACTGCTTACTTCAGTAAAGAAAACAAGACCTTTGTCCTGGGCACACAAGAGATAATGTCACCAATCTGCCGGCTGTAACTCATCTCTGTTACACATCTCTGGTAACTGAGTGCCTTCTGTCCTGAAGTACAGAGCCTAATATATTTCTCAAAAATGTTTATTATCATTGATTTTCACAAAATACAGCAGATTTGGAGATATTCAGACAGCATATTTTTGGTTAGTGTATTTTTCTAGGTTTGCTTGGGTTTTTTAACATGTCAAGTCCTTTCTTTTCTGGTTTTAAATGTGGGTTTTTTTCCCTTTTACTATTTCATTGAACATTCCCATGGTTTTGTGTTGTAAGGCACAGACACCAGAAGCACTCAAGCTACTTTCTCAGTATTAGTCCAAACATACTCATCCTAACTTCTCTCACAGCTTCCCTAGATGGGAGTCTTTTTGTCTCCTCTTCCTAAGGAGTTCTAGAAAATGCTGGTTCAAATCTTTGTCCTGAGAATAACATTAAGTCGAACTCAACTGAAACCTCCCACATCCCAGGAGACAGCACCTTAACCCTGGGGCCAGACTAAAATATGACAGCAGCAAGTCTGGAACTGCTCCATGAGTATAAAATGAAGGAATGTCTCCCGAGAAGAAAGCAGACACACACAGGCAGACAGAATGACTCTTTGACTTTGTGTTTATACTACCTAATGCAAGAGGTAGGACGCCTGGTTCCAGGACAGTCTATTGATCTCGAGGCTGACAGCCTCAGGGCCAATAGCTGTGACTACCCTGTCCCAGAAAACCCTGTAGCCTTCAACCACTTGGCTTCAGATCCAAACAGCTGGCTTATTGAATGTAATCCTTCTCCTCTGGCACTTTCCTCAACCTATCTCATAATTTCCTTGGTTGTTCTTAGAAGCTCTCCTGTATAAAAAAACACTCTGTTGCAGAACACGGCACAACCTCCCTTTGCCCCTGAGACCACCCCCAAAATTACCTTTTCCTGTAGATGTTGTTTTCAAGTAACAAACAACTCTTAAAAAGAGAAACGAAGTTCCCGAAGTCTGGCATCCTCACCCTGGTGAATAGCTGCAATTCATCACACCAATGTAAATAACCTATGAGTGCTACAGTCAGAGCAACAGCACAATGAAGCCTCAGTTTTCTGCTGGAGTCAGGGGTGACTGCCAGTGAGACAGATCTGAGTTTAATCCATCACTGAGTTTGTATATTTTCAGATAAGATGCAACAGAGAATCTTATGTCAATTCTCTAGACAGTCATTGGGTATGAATTATGAAACACATTTATTCTGTGTGCATTAATAAGATAATACAGGCATCACCAGGGACACAGCCCACATATTCTGACAGTAGGAAAAATAACATGTGCATTTTATACTGAATTCAAGCATGGGACGAAAAAACTTGTTTTCCCTAAAACCTCTGTGAACTATCCTCTTATTTAATATTTATTATGCTATTTAAGTTATATTCATATTTTTCTATAAGGTATGAGAGACCCAAGTAGTCTCTTCCACCTAAGGGCTCTACTGTAAGAGACTACAAATCTTATGATGTCTTTGTAATGCTCCATTGTGATGCTTTCATGGCACTCTCTCATCTTCTGTGGATTTGTTAAGATCTATAATGCACACTACATATGCACTGGATGTGGGGCCTGTTCCCATGAGAGGAAAGAAAGGCAAGAAAAGCAAGCACTTGCAAGAAGAACAGGGAGAAAATGATGCAGACTGCCAGGCTTCTCTCTGCCTGGTCTCTTCATACAGAATGCACTTTCTTTTGCTAACTTCAGCACAACCTCACAGCCTGTTACTTTTCATAAATAAAGGCATAGTTTATTTTCTCTTGCAAGTCACCAGTAGCAGTGCTTATGTGAGCCAGACCTAACAGAGAGCACCCTTACAAATCAAATGATATATGAATTACCTCCTCATACAGCTTGGCAGTTAAATAATTTGAACGCAAGGCTTTCCCTGAAAGCCATATTATTTCTTTACTAGCCCTTCAACCAAGCACTTTCAAAGTAACAGCCTCTGCCAGCATTTATCTACAACTACTGAATTCCTACTCTTCCTTACTCCATTCAGAATACAGCAAGCAGAAACCCAACTTCAGTACATCATGGATTTTGGGTGACATTCCCTGAGTGCAGCACAATATACCCATTCTCAGTGCCAACAATGAAACTGGTACAGGCTGAATTCTGGAGAAGATGCTGCTTTCACAAACCATCTAACAGACAAACATGTTACAGGCTTCAGAAGTGGTTGAACACTAACAGCCCTCTCCTCTCTTACTGACTTAACTCCTGTGGCTTAAATGAAAAGCCAGATGACCTTAATCAAAAAATTTAAAAGGTAGAGAAGGCAACTTCTCCTCACCCTTCCTCTGCAAATCCCTGAATCAGGACAAGGCTATCCTCACTTCCTTCTAATGGGTACCTTGCCAAACCCTATCATGAAAGGGAAAGATCCAGATAAGCTCCTACTCAGTATCCCTCTGGTTTTTAAATGTTATGTGAAGTCTACAGTCGTGCTTGTAGATGGCAAGGCGTGTAGATGAAGGCAAAAATACTCAAAGCTGGACAGTCAGAATAAGACTTACAGTCCATCTGTATAAAATGCCATGGGACATCCTTGCACTGAGAAGATGCTTCCCAGAAACAAACATAAAACTACAGGCCCCAAGTTCCTAAACTGGCAGCTCCTTTCTTTCCCTACCTATTTTCCTTCAACAAGCAGAAGTCAGTGAACTCTTCATATCTGTCAACACAGCCAGTATCAATTTCTTTGGTTGCTTCATTCTGCTTACAGTTCATGTAATGCAGTATTCCCATATTGCACCAATATGGGATGTTAGACACTGACAGCATGCCAAGACACATGAAAACACCACCTGGAAGGGTGAGTGCAAAAAATTACTTCATTTTTATTGTTAGAAATAAAAGACAAGAGTACAGATGGCACCACAACAAAGGCAACCAGAAAGAACTGCTTCAGCATGATGATTCGATGACATCTAGCACTGAGACAAGCAAAGACCATAGATGTGTGTCAGGTATTAATTACAGAGTTTCCAAGACAGACACTATTTAAATGCACACAACTGTATATTCTTAGTGTTTCTGTTGTCAATTATTAATGACCAAATTGCTTCATCTTACACATGGCAATGTGCACAACTGCTTAAGTTGCATAGGGTGGAATGAAGTCAGAAGAGAAACCTGCTGCCAGTCACTGCTACAATCTGCTGAAGCCTCACCACCAGTCCACTCCACTGCCCTTTGTTTGCCCGTCCTTCAGGCAGCTTGTGACAGTCCTGTGACAGCCCATGTGCACAGCAATATTAATTGCTTTCAAGTAGCAATTTGCCTTATTCTGCAATCTCCTTTAAGATTTTTTTTTCAAATTTTAAACTGGTTTTATCATTCTCTTCAAGGATTTTCTCTAGTGAGTAAGAGGCCAAAAAATATAATAAGGACAGGAGGGAACAAGAAGTGAAGTCAGCGTTGCCAAATTTAAACACTTTCCCTACATGCTTTATATAGAAAACTGAAAGGATATGAAAGAAGCCTTGTCCTCTGTACAAGAGGTAGGTGTGCATTTATTTACATATGAGAGACAAATTCAGTCTGCTGAACATAAGGAACATCCCAGTGCTCCCTGTAATTTCACCAATGAACAGAAACAACCACCAGTACCAGGGTTCTTTTTTCTGCTTCTCCCTTACTGTAGCTGGCAAAGGGAAGGATTTCAGGTGTACAGTTTATGACAATACAGCATATTTTGAATGTTCAAACACTTCTGAACAACTCTTTGAGGTGGCCAGGTGGGTTCTTCTGCTTGTTTTTCATTTCAATGACCCTTTCAAGAGACTTGAAAGATTTCTTGCACAGGTGCAGAGTTAATTGAGGGGAAAGAAATGCACCTCACCAGAAATATGTGCATTCTGGGAAGAATTTGAACAAGCTTTGGACATACTATATAGGTCTGGATTTATACTTGTCTACTCATACAAACTCTAATTTATATTAAATAGAAAGTAAGTACAGCTAAAGGCAACTGCATAAAACAAGAAACAGATGGATTTGGTTAAAAAGTGCCCAACTCAAAGGACTATCAGACAGAGAAGGAAGTAACACCACTTGATGCCTGGTCAACAACGATGACTGAATGACTTCAGTTTGTGAAACTGACAGAAATAACGATAACTCACATACCAGACTTCTGAGTTTTCTAAGCATATGCCTTAAGTGGCATTTTCTAAAAGGTTTTCCATTTGAACAATGCTACCTTGAGTTTTCTTGGTCTCTCCAATCAAGCCAGCTAAACACACAGGACCAGGGTATGCCTTGCCCTTCAGCAGATGTGCAGTGGGAAAGAGATAACCCAGCCTGAACTGTACTACTGAATCCAAATAACCTGTAGCTGTGTATCAGCAGGAAGTCTTAAGGTGTTACCACCCCCACTATCCCAATTGTGAACACTTTTTGACTGATTCACCAAAAAAAAAAAAAAAAAAAGCAGGACCTTTTTCAGTACCTTTTTTAATTTTCAATGTGAGTTATTACATTAAAAACTAATTTGGATAGCTCTTGGACAAAATAATGTACATTTTATAGTACCTAAGAGCGTAACTGATTAGAAATGAAAACAAGCATCATAAGGTCAATTCCGCTTCTAAAGATTTAAATGCTTTATAGCTTTACTGAATGAAAAAGAAAAAAGGAAAAATTTGATTGCTGAAGTACTAATTACTACCACAATTCCCTGCTTTTTTCCAACACTAGTTATTACTATATGTTGACTAATGCTTAGAAATTTATTCACTGAAAGCATTTAACTGCCACAAGTGTGCCACTTTCTCTCTTCTTACAAACTGTAACTCTAGTTATTAAGAAGTGGAGAAGGGAGGTGTTGTGGGAACACTCATAACCTTGTTTTACTTTTTAAAAACAACTTCCTTGTAACCCTAATCTGTACACTCAATGACAACTATTTATAGGACAAGCATTGCCTGTTTGAGATCAGTCAGGAAGCACTAAAATATGATCAGGTAAGCAAATTATTAAATGTCATTATTGATACCAGATAATTACATTTCCCGTAATAGAAGGAGTGCTAACTTGGGGTCAGGGTGGGAAAAAAAAAAAAAAAAAAAAGAAACAGTACAACTTTTACAGTAATACCAATGGACGGCAAGACACAAAGCCCTCTCTGACTGGACAAATTTTAGGGTGATTTTTTTAAAGCTTTTTGTAATTGACAAGCCCTTATGTCAGTGACCTGCATTCAAATCACCAGAGCCCAGCTTCCCAGCACAAATACCTGCACTCATCCTTTAGGCGAATTTTGTCCACTATGATCTTACGTGAAACACAACTACTGTAAAAATAAGTAAAAGAATAAGTAACTACTATAAAAATAAGTGCCTCTGAAAACTGTGGTCAGAGGAACGTTTCCTCGAGCATTTCAAAACACCAATGCCAATTGCTATTTGGAGGAAAAGCAGCATGGTCTTTCAGTCACACACATGCAAATATTACATGTAAACTGACGGTAAAATATGTAAATGAAATTTAACTTAATTATAAACCGGATTAGCAGTCCATCCGTGTCCACCCCACCGCAAAAAAACAGCCTGGAAAAAAACCCCAACAAAACAAACCACAAAACAAAGCAGAAAGCAAAGGGGACATCCCTAGAAGCATTTAAAAGTTCAAACAAAGCGGCGAGCACCCCGCCGGATTTTCGAAACCGCCAATGATTCCAAGGCGGTGCACTTGGCAGCCTGGCTCTCGAGAGGCGCTGAACTGGAGGGTTCACACACGGGGCTCACACACGGGGCTCACACACCCCACACAAACCGTGCCCCTCGCACGGCAGGGCTCGGCAGCCCCGCTCCTGCCGCCCCGCAGCCCAGGCCGGCGGCCGCTCGGTGCCCGCAGCCCGGCTGCCCCACACCGCCCCGCCGCCGCGGCCTCAGGGGTCCGGGCCTCCCCGGAAGGCCTCCGGCGGCGGGAGAACCGCCTGTGCCCTACCCGTGGTGGAGAGGACGGTGCTGGCGAAGAAGAGGGAGGAGGTGAAGTCCCAGTTCCAGTTTCCCGAGGCGTTGCTGAGCACCGAGACGCCGTAGTTGCTGGCCTCCAGCACCCGCATCAGGAACTGCTCCAGCTGCTGCTCCGTGAGGCAGTTGTGCTCCTCCAGGAAGCGCTGCTTCAGCTTGCTCAGCTCCTGGCGCAGCAGGTCTTCGTAGGGCAGCTCCACCGAGGAGAAGACCACGGCGCCGAACACCAGGTAGAGCAGGTAGCCCAGCACCAGCAGCGCGAAGCACCAGGCGGAGCGGTGCTGCTCCACCAGCCGCACGCAGGAGCTGCCCGCCAGCGACTGCAGCATCTTCCCGAGCCGGGGCCGGCCGAGCCCCGGGCCGGGCCGCCGAGGGTGCCGGGGCTGAGGGAAGGACGGGAGGGGAGGGAAGGGGCAGCGCGGCCGCCGCCTGCCCCCTGTGCGGCCGCTGGCTGACTTTGAGGCGCGGAGCGGCGCTGATGTGGCGCTCACGTGGCCGCGCGGCGCAGGTACCGCGGCGGAGGGAGGGAGGGAGGGAGGAAAGAAAGGCCTCCTCCTCCTCCTGCTGCCGATGCTGCTCCCGCCGCCTCTGCCACCGGTTGTTGGGACGCCGGCGCTTTCTCTCGTTGCTGTTCCTTGTCTCCGAGTAACGCGTGGAATTCCCCGCTGGCGCTCAGCGAAGCCGGCCGAGAGACTCCCCCCACCGCTTTATTCCCTTTCCACACCAAAGTCTGGAGATTTCCGTGTCCCGCTGCTCCCCGCCCCCTGCAGTGAGAAACCCCCAAAACAGCAATTCCTAACGCTGTTGGGTTTTTTGTTATTATTTCCTTATTAATTCATTCGTTCACGTTTCAGCGCGGAGTAAGGTGTCGCAGTGTGAAGCAGGCGGCTGAATTCCATTCAGCGCAGGATGTGATGAGTTCAAGGAGAAACACGGATGTCAGGCGTTCAAGTCCTCCCTCAGCTCTGTAACTTCAAAACGGGGCCTGTCTGGGGTGCGGTTGGAGCCGGGTGACCTCCAGCAGCTCCCCGAACAAGCTAAAGGAGTCTTTGCTCCTGTGCAGGGCTCCCGGAGACACTTTTCAATGGTGTGGAGTGCCTGGCTAGTGCTCAGAGCAGCGCCCACGATGAATACAAATGCGCTGTGCAGCCAGCCCTCGGTGTGGCCCCAGCCAGGGATCTTCACAAGTTTCACTCTGAATGCTTCTTTCTTCATCCATCTCAAACTCCCAACCAGCAACCACACAGAAAAATTGCCAGATGAGCTTCCCCAACAGATGAAAAGGAGCAGTAAAAATTACAGCTTCCCAAAGTATCCCTTAGGGCAACTAAAGACAGCTTCTGGTAAAGGAGAGAGAGACTATTCCATGGTCACAAAGTTCTGCCACGTCCCTTTCAGCTCTCAGCTGATGGCAATTTATTCAGACACAAAGCAGTAGCTTGCAAAGTAGAAACTTACTAGGGCTGAGCCAGGGAGTTTGGGCAGAGTAAATAAAATCCAGCAACTTATCTTAAGCTGTGAGGTACCCCTCTAAGCCTTAAGGACTACTGTGGGAAAAAAATAGAAAAATGAAGGGCACAAAACAATTTTTCAGGCTAGAAACTTAAAACAATATGTCAACATTTCCTTTTATACAACAGCTACATGAAGATACGGGATTCATCTGGCCTGACAGAACAGCTCATCCAGTTCCTGGTCTATTCCCCACTGCCAGCCACAGCTGGGTCATTCAGGGGCTTCAATACATCCCCCCACGGCCTTGTTTCATGATTAAAATGTAAATGTGTTCATACATGCAAACAGCAGCTGCTTGAATGGTTGGTCAGCAGAGCACTTGGGGGATGTGGGAGGTGCACAGGAGACAGGCCGAGCAGGCAGACTCTCCATGACGTGCTGGGAGCACACATGGGTGGTATTTGTGATAGGCAATGGTCATGTCTTTACTATAAAACAGTGTTTTCCCAACCTTCAAGCCAAATATTTGTTTAAAGGTTAGAAAATGTTTGCCTAAGAACACACCTCTCTTCAGTAATAGGAAACTGTGGCTGGGTAGCTGAACAGTTTTATTTACCAGCCTCCTTCAGTTTTCCATTTTTATGAATCAGTCATTCTCCATTTTTAGAAGCCTCTCACACTTGGAGGCTTGCTGGGCTAAAAAGAAAAAGAGGACTCTGCTGAATATAGCCTGCAATACTCTTCTAACTCAATTTTTATCCCCAAAGCTTTTTGAAGGCATGGGCTGAGGGGAACGATGGCAGAGTGTCACAGCTGTGTCACCAAAATGTTCAGTTCTTGCTTCCAAAGCCAACATGTGGACAGTCTGAGTTTTAGCCACCATTACTGATGTTCATATTTTAACTCAAAGTGCTTAATGTAACTGATAAGATAATTACAGATTTCTTTGGGATAGAAAGGTGTTTTCATGTTCAGTTTTCTGATTTTGGGTGATTGTATTTACCATGATAATATCACCATGATAATATGTGAATGCAGTTATGGGATTCCAACTTCATTCCAGAGCATGCTATATCCACATTCATATTGTTTTGCTAGTCAAGGACTAGGCTAGTCAAGGATTCAGTGTACTGAATTCCATGTTATGTCCTGTATAACAGAATGTCACAACATGCTTCAGCAGGGAGTGACTGAAATTGGAGAGCAGGCTGTTTCAGAGCAGCCTTTCCCCAGCAGAAGTTTCATTCCACTGTGAATGTTTGATTCATCCCTCTTAATAAAACATGAATCCTGTTAATAAAGTGTACCACACCATCACATCACTTGTCCACCTGCTATGCTCTGTGATGACTGGGCTCCTTACTGCTGGAGAAGCCCAGCTGCAAGCAGAGTGAAGAAACCCACTACTGCTAGATACTGGTGCTCTCCATTGCACAAAATTCCCCTCTGAGCCACAGAAAATGCAAACACAAGCTGCCTGTCTACATGAGTAGAAGAGAAAGCAGACTCTCTAATCCACCATAGAACTGAGACAGAAACCACAGTTGTGTCCTGGGGTGCTGTGTGTCTGTCATGTGAAAACCACAGAGAAAGTGAGCAGTCTCTCTAACTCTGCTGCCTGAGGTGGTAGGACAACTCCCCTATCACATCCCTGGGCTAGCAGCTTCTACAGCATAGTCCAGAGGCTGAGAAAATCACCCACATCCTCTCTTGTACATAAGAAGTGTAAGGCCCTCTCAGAGCTGTATGAATCACTGACATTTTCTGTAGGGAGAAGTAAAATTGAATAAAGAGGCTTTGTGTTAACAGCAGTCTGTTTTTTTCTGAGATTTTTGGTTAACTAGAACAATCTTTAATTACCAAAACATTTCCAATGAAATGCTGAAGTCCTCAAAACATCGGAAGACAAGGAGATGGTGGCTAGAGAAGAGGACAGCCTGGTGGCGGACAGTGACCAGAGAGGGGGATCACTGTGCTCTCGTTTTTTGCCCAGTGAACGAAAATGACAACAGATAAAAATAGTAGCTTCAGTGAAAAGCAAGAATGGCTCACAGCAGTGTTCCAGTGCCCAGAGCCTGGTCTGTGCTGGGTGGCATAGGCCAAAGAGGAGATTTGACACTGGGGCTCTGCTGCTGTAATCACTCTAGTCTGTGAGCAGGAATGAGTCTGGGGAAAGGGAATCACCCATGTTTGGCACTGTTACTAATATCAAGACTATAAAATATTTTCAGCACAAAAAAGAAAACTGAAAATTACTCATATGCACAAAAAGCTTCAAGCTGACTGAAAGGATTTTTTTTTTCCTTTTTTTTTTCCACCCAAAAGAGTAGTCCCATGGCCAGATCACAAAATTTTACATCAGTCTCAGAAGAAAAAGCCCTTGCTCTCACTATGTTGAAGAACCTTAATTCCCAGAAGCTGGGTAAATAAAATTAGTTACCATGCAATACTTATCCTGCCAAACCTGTTCTGCTCTGGCATACCTACAGCATGACCACACAGTACAGAGAACAGAGGAGGTGTTGGTAAGGAACAGTGGGATGAAGCAGGACAGTGTGGGAGGCAATAAACACTTACGTGGGGAGAACATGAGGCAGTATCAAAACTGCGTCACCCAGACAGCTGAATATTGAATAGCAGCGAATTTGGACAAAATTGATTTGTCCTTCACGATTTTTCTTCAAATTTGGCATGAGTATAAATTCAGTGGTTGTAACAAGTTTAAAGTCTGACTGATCAGTCCTAAATTATGCGTACAAGAAGAAAGATAGCCATAAATGTAAGATTCTCTGATTTCACTTCTATTAACAATTCTACCCCTAGAATGTGGGGTTTTTTTAAATGCAACTGGTAAGAAGTAGAATCCTTCATGATTTGCTCTATCTGTTAGGTGAAGACTGGAACATAATCCATTCACTTTTATCGAAGGAAATATATCTGAACAATTGTTTCTAAATACTTAAATTGTGAGCTTTTGCAAAAGTTAATATAAGGTGGACTAGTGATTCTGATTGAATGTCATGGCCCTGTGGGCAGGCAGGATGTGAATTTATAAGAATCACATCCTCACAGGCACTGACACAAATGCAGTTAAGTTGAGACTCAGTCAGATGGGTTGCCATGTGTTCTGTTTCCAATAGGTAAGGTGTTCTATTTTGGCTAAACAGAATAATCTAGATTTGGGTCAAATAAAGTACAACTTATAAAAGTTAAAAAAACAAAGCCTGACTTTTTAGGAAAAAAGTAATCTGTGAAGAAGGGATGCATTCCCATCTTAATTTGGCAGGAGGATGAAGATGGAATAAGAGAGTACAAGTGTATGTAGGTCTTTAAAATTTATCAGCAACCATACTGGTGACAGTAGAAATATTGCCGTGGAAGAAAAAGAGTCAACGAAATGTGTGTCCCTGTTCATGCCATTTCCAACAACCTGCGTGGCTAAATTCTACTGGAGAGGGAGGGAAGAGGGCTTAGAGGGAGGGGAGAGATTTACTAGTTTCCTCATAAATATTCACTTTATGTAGTTAACTTAATGGTGCAACACTGTCCACAAAAGTTAAGACCACTGATGTGTGATAGCAGAGGAATGAATCTGCCTAGTTTGGAGCTATATTTAGGAGAAGGTTTACATCATGAAGTAGTGGTGTTTAGAATCAAGGAAGTTTATATGCATGGTCAGGCACAATTTCTTTGTTGAGTGAGTCATCCTTGTTCAGTGTAAACGTAATTTTCCTTAGATTTGCCATAAGTATTCATATTTAACCAATGATCTTGCTGTCCAGGTAGAATAATTGATAGACAACTGTTTTATTAAAATAAGCATTTTATGTTATGGAGAAAGTAATGTCATGAATATTTGCCATCATGTTTACCCAATGACATTATCCAGAAAGCAACTTGGTTGCTCTAAGAGGCATAGGTCCAATGGGGATAATATATACATATACATGCATATATGTACATAAATATGCACATGCATGTATATGCATATATGGTTTTATAGAATTGTATATACAGCATGCTTCCTCAAACTCCTCACTATTATATTCTAAGCTGTGCCATGTCTTTGTAGAAAGGTAATTACCTGTGATTTGTAGGATTGTGTTAACTCTAAAGGAATGTAATAGCTTAGAGAATTCAGGATGTCAAGATGACCTTATTAGAGAATTACATTAAATAAAATTCAATGTTTTCAATAAAGTGACCTTGCCCTCCTAAGTCCTGTGACCCAGCAGAATTGGTCTTTTTAATCTCTTGTTCAAGATGTTGAAAAGAAGAAAAATGGTTAATATACTTAATACTTTGCACTGAAAAATAAAGGTTCAAGTCACAAAATGCTTTATATTTCTTTCATGTATTCTGTAGAATTTTTTGTCCTTCTTCCCCCTGCTTGGCAGTCTGCTCTTAAAGATGGTTATGGTGGGAAATAAAAGAATGCCCTAGCTGAGGTGGGCTCACACAGCTGTGGGTGTCCAAGCCTCCATCCTGATCTTACTAGTCTGGGACCGATTTTGGCTTTGTCTTGAAGATGTTGTGCCAGTTCTTGGGCACCAGGGAAATGATGGTTTCAGCGAAGTCCACCGGCTTTCTCTGGGTCAATTTCAAAACATACAGACCTAGAAAGGATTACACACTAAATGGTCTGTCTGTAATTATTTTTTACAGTAGTTAGGCTATATATATTTCCATGGTTTCTGATTTTGGTTATATATATTTCCATGGTTTCTGATTTTGGTTAACTGAGGTCCAGTCGCAGTCTCTTGGTATACTAGTGCCACTGGGGAGTATTGGTAGGTCTTTTTGCCTGTTTTAATTCAGTTTGCATTGCTGTAGAATTTGTGTACTTGTTTAATCAATTTTATACAACAGACTGAGTTGAACTTGTGTTACAGTGGCAGACAAATCCTTGGACCCAGCAGCAGTGACATTCTCACTGAGAGCTCATGCACCCTCTTACCAATTCATGGAAAGGTCACATTAACTTGTCAGAATAGTTTTAAGCTTCAGCTCCATTTGACTCTGTGTTCCTGGGCTCCAGCATGTGTACACAGCACAGCACTGCTCTTCAGGCCTCCGTGCCCTGGGCTGTTTGGATGGAGCGCTGTGTGCACACTTGGACTGCATGCACTGGGGCCAGCGTGCTGGAGCTTGCTCTGGATGCTGACTGCTCTAGGGCAGCTGTGCTCCAGGGACTGGGGATGTTTCTGAAGCTCTTATCATTTGTACCAGTGAACATCTGCATGCCTGCAATGCAACAGTCCTGGCCCACAGGAGACCTTGTGCAAAGTGCACATCACCTCCGGGCCAAGATGCTTTGCTCAAGTAGGGAAGTGTGGTGCTGGATGTGGCTGCCTGCATGTGGATCATATAGGGCAGGTTCTTAGGGTGAGTTTCACATGCTGCCTAGATGGAGCCCAAGAAGTAATGGACCATGGAAGAAATGGGGTTGCAGCTCTGGGAGAGGATCTCTCTTTCCTGCTGCATCCATAGCTGATAGCTAGGATGTACTACAGCTTGGCTTTTCAGGGCTCTAGACTCCTAGAGAGCAATCGTAATGAGAGGCCCATCTTTGCAGTCTCTAATACATAAAATACACTCTAACCCGGATACCCAGCCATACCTGTAAACAACACTTGTGACTGACCTTGGGTATTTCCTGTGCCGTTGGTATCCTACAGTTTAAAGGAGCTTAATGTTTAACTGTAGGGTGGCATGAGTTCCAGTACTTTCCCAGAACTGTCCGAGGAGCATGGAGAACCCAGGCAACCTCTTCCCTGGGCACAGGCTTTACAGCCAGCACATGGTGGGGGTGAGCACTGAAACAGGCACCCTTCTCTCATCATTCCTGCAGGGTAAATCCATCTGTTTCTGTGGTTGGTCCTGATAGCTCAGAGGCCAATTGTTCTTCACTGGGAGTGCAGCACAAACCAACACACTGTACCAGAAACCCTCAGCCATGGTATTTATTCCTTGTAGCTGAAGGTCCACGTCACCACAATGAAGTCAGCAGGAATTACTATTCACCTATGAGGAAACATAGGCAAAACCATCTAATTTGTGATACTCCCACCTAGCCATGCTATTTGGACAGGTCCATCTTACAAGCAACGCTTCTGCCTCAGCAGTGCTAAATTTTAATAAACGCTGTTCATTGCCTCACTGTACCAATGTCTGGAACAGCCCATGGGTACTATTGCCACATGCACCCGCTTTAATGAACACCAAAGCCTATTTCAGTGACCTGAATCTTTTGAAAATTTAGTCCTTTATTTTTATCCATGTAGAGGGAGCACAAGCTACAGTGTCCTACTTTTTTTCGACTGTGTCACCTGACTCATCAATCAAAATTGAGGCTGAATCTTATTATCACCCACTGACTTTCAATCAGCCTAACAAACCTATCAGAAGTACAAAAGGAAGATTTTTCACTCAGCCCTATATCTTTGCAAATTTTGAGTCATGTGAGATATTATAAAGTTTATGAAAAATACAATCTCAGCAAGGCCAAATTCTACACTCTCCCTTGAAAAGGTACACTTTGAAAGAACATCACAGGACAAGGAGAAAAACTTCTGGGAAGTGAGACAACTTTAATATGAGCTTTCATAATATTGGGTTGCTTAATTTTAAATATAATACAACAGTAGTATTGTTTTATCCACTTCCATCAGAGTGCACTGTACATTCTTATAACATTCACCAGACAGAAATACAGAAGATGTTTGGCCTACAGGCTGTTAAAGAAATGGCCTAAAACCATTTCTCAGAGGTTAACAGAGGTTAAGAGCCTGACAGTTCTTTCCTCTATACTCTCAAAAATGCATGAAGCAATTTAAAGACAACACCCCACCACCACCCCTGCCACCAAAGTCTGTTTCTGTTGCTGTTACAGCAAAACAAGTATCAGTGACCTGATCCTATTCTGTCTGACTCAGGAGACATATATAGGAAACAACTACACATGCTAGAAGACCATTCCTTCCTTCCTCTTAAAAATCTCTTTCCCAGAATCCAGCCTGCTATCTTTCAAACAAGTCTTCAGCCTGGCCAGGAGTAAAGAATAAAAGACTGAACAGTCCCAGTTTCCAGGAAAAAAACCCCACATTTCTCACAGTGCCACCAGATCAGTCTTCTGATCTTTCATACCTAATCTTAAGACAGGTCTACAAAAAAAGTGAGATATTAGGTTGGGACCTAACATTTGCAGCTCTTTTGAACATTGCCAATGATGGATCTTCTTTTTATGCTGCCTTGTAATTGTCTCTACCTCCCCCACTTCTTTGTTTAAACCTGTTCTACCTGTGCTTCTTCTTGCTCCTAGATAAAGTCCTCTTCTCCTACACATCCCATAAAGTGAATTTAGGACTATATTTTCATAAAGAGAAAAATGAAATAAAATTAACACTATATATGTATTTTTCAAGCTATCCTTTCATGAACGAAGTTCTAAGCATTACCTCAATGTAAACAACTAATGACCAAATCTTAACTCAGGCTGCAGAATTGACCATTAGCATAGGTTTTCCAGTGAAAGTGAGTTGGTTTGAAATTAATTTTGGAACAGTAAATATACAGCTTAGTGTTAGAAACAATCTTCCTAATAGGTTTTATGTTTTGCATGAACCTCTGTTTCCAAGTCAACATCATACATCTCATCAACATAAAACCAATCAAAATATTAATGATTGTTATAAAGTTGCCACTAACAGTAATCAGATGTATTGCCACAATGACAATGACTTTTATTTTCTGTTTATTAAGGGAAGTGTTTTTCTAGGCAGTGCACAGAGAAGGAAAAATGAAAGAGAAAAACCCTAATATTTTAATACCACTAGTCAAAGGGACAAGTTAATTGTTTTCACATTGTACTGATGTCTTCTATTTCACTAGTAAAATTCTTACTATGTTGAGTTTGACTATAAAATACAAAGGCTTTCATATGCTGTGTGCCTACCACACCACATGAAATGTTTCTTTTTGAAAAAGCATTATTAATAGAGTGCAATTTACCTGCAACAGTGCAAAGCACTATTGGTAAACAAAAGTGTTCAAAATCTGCTGATGAAATTCAGTGCATCCAAAACCTATTACTGAATTTAAAAGGAAAGTATTGTTTATAGAAAAGTAACTCATGGGCAGTACACTCTGCTTTAGTTAATCTGAGCTTTGATGACAATAATGCAATATAAGGCATAGTATGTTTCAAGGAGTCAGAGAAGAACCAGCCTGTAATAAAAGGATGTTTCAGCAAGGTTTCTGTAAGAATGGTGCATTGTGATACGTATTTAAGATTAAGATTCACTCATATTAAGCAGTTAGGTAAGTGCTGAATAGACCCCTTAGTCCTCAAAGGATTCTCAATCTCATTCCACAAGGGAAACAAGCATGAGAACTTAAGCAGAATATACAGCAAGCAGCTAGATGCTGAATTCCTGTCAGAATTTCAGTAAGGACAAGTCTCCCCTAGCCAAGATCAGTGAAAGGATCTTGTGGAGTTGCCTCAAACTGTTTAAGGCAACTAGAAGAGAAGTGCTACTTGTCAGGTAATAATAGTTACAAGAATCATACAATGGGTGAGGTTGTGTGGGATTATATTGATGAAGAAAATGATGATGGTTATTCCTGCTATCCAAAACAATAGCCATTTTGTCCAGGGTTACAAAGAACCTCAATATTATAGAATATTTATATCATCATGCTATTATCAATTCTATGGATAATATATTGTCTAATATATTACATTATTATGCCATAATTACTGAACATCTTAATGATTTAGAGTACTGGAAAAAAGAGAAAGTTTTAGTGCTTTTAATCTCCTAACAGCCTGTGTGTGAGGAAATTCTGTTTTTCTCATTTTATATGTGGAAAATGGAGTCATAGAAACAGAAGATCATTTTCTGAAACCCAGTCACCATGAAATGGGGAGAGGTATTTAATAACATAGTCAGGAATGCTAGCAAACCCCTACTGACATCATTAGGTGTTGACATGTATTGTTGATAGCACTGTTTTTGAAATCTCATGAAGGACTTGCCTGCCTCCTAAACCTCTAATCCCCAGAGACCAAATCCACTGCCTGGAGGAGAAAGCAATGATGAAATCACTTGATTGCTGCCAGCAAATAAGTCTCTGTGCAAAGTACAGGGAAAGTGTATTTTTCTACAGCATGTGGAAGGGATGTCTGATTTCCAAGCTGGCCTCTGCCAGCAAGTTTTGCTCCCTGTCAGGGTCTTACCTTCCTGCTTCTCTGGGCCACACTCTTTACCTGACAGTAATTCCTGTGGGATTTTCTGGATGTTTGGGTGCATGCAGGCATGTCCAAAACTCATCCATGTCCCAATGGCTCTGATGCCAGTCACCATCAGCCCTTTCTACTTGACACCCTCCCCTGCTAATGATTCAACAAACATTATCTCTGATAGCAGTGTTTCCACAGGGAAATCCATGTGACAAATGCCAGGGATACTGCAGCTACCTGCTTGCTGCCTCCTCCCTCATATGGCATTATGTGGCTCATGCATGGTTTTCCACAGGCAAAGGGGGCAACAGACCTGAAGGACCATTGCACAAAACAACCTGTAACAGCTGAGGAAAGCCAAGAGTCTTGTGGGTAGTTCCCTAAATGCCAATTCTGAAACTTGAAGATAGGCACTCCGGAATTTTTAGCCACAGGCTTCTTTCTGCTTAGACATTCCCATTTATATTCAGAGATAGATAGACATTATTTTGGGAGAACAAAATGGGCTATTGCCACAGGTTCAGATAAATCCTCCCTGTCTTCTGGGAAGTTCAGACGGAAAGATAATCTGGATGTAACTATCTTGAAGCATTAAATATTTATGAAAAATATATATCACAGCATTTAACATACAATTTTGCAATATACTTTTGTGACTTTGCTCCCAAGGCAATTCTTTTCTATATTAAATTGATGACAAATGGTGTGATGCTTTGCAGCAAGAGAAGTTCTCTCCTTCAGCCCCCCAAATGAACTCCCTAAGACATATTTCTTCTGCTTTATGTTAAAGCAGAAAACTGCATTTTCACCTCATCATTTTATAATGTAATGGTTCTGGTTATGAAAATAGAATAATCAAGAAAGCTATTTTTAAAATAGCTTCACTAAACTATAGAGGAAATTGTATTGTCTGCTGAGTTAGAAAATCTGTCTATAATTAGATTTAAATGTCACTCATCTAAGTGCATTTTAACATTTCTGCAGACTGTAGTCCTTATGAAGTATATAGTTCCAGAGTAGAGCCTTCTCTTTTGAAAATTATGACCACGTGGCATGCTTTCAGAAGAGTATGTCTTTATAGCAGCTATAAAAGATAATCCAATATTGATGCAGTCTCATTCCTGTAGCATAATTTGTTTTCATTTGCTTTTCTCTATGTATTGGGATGGTACAGAATTTTACTATAAATGTCTCTATTTTGTATTTTACAAGTGATGCTTGTGTATATGAAGTGCTATTTACTCTACATAAAGAGCAGTGGAATTTCATCAATTGTAATATTGTCTCTCATTCTGCAATCTTACCATATAAATAAAAAGTTATTAGTATGAAAGATCTTTATATATTAAACACAATTTTTCCTTTTGCAAAAAAGGTGCCAACTGATCAGCTCTTGTTGGGATTTTTAATTGCCTATTATAATGCCATCACTTATAAGGTGAGGTTTTTTACTCATCCATCTGTGGTGGCTGACCCTCTCCTCTGCCAGGTACACCTAATTCTCAGGTGTTCAGCCATTGTGTTTAAATCAATTGGAAATATTTTCCCTTCGGGATCTCTGATTTTCAGACTAAATAGTTCCTCTTGTTAGACAGAAATGAACTGTAAAAATCACACCTCAGCCCACATGAATTCTGGCTGTACTTGAAACTTTAACCTAATTAAACAATTTTTATATTAGGTAGGTAAGGCAGCATCTCCCATTTGGGCACCTTTTGTACCATAAAATGTTGAGTTCAGCTATTTCAAATCTAATTAGGATATATACATGTACTTTCACTACTTGTCATGTAAGTAGAGCCCTGATTTCCAGTGTGAGCAGCTCAGGAGACCCAGCCTGCCTGGCCCTCCTGGCTTTCAGACTTGTGGCTGGTGAAATAAGGCAATTTCTTCTATCAAAACTCCAAAGAGCTGTCTCTGCAAACAGTCATGGGAGCAAATCATATGCCAGCCTAAAAAATCAATATTGAAGAATAAATTGAACTATAATAGTGCGTCTGTCTGGTTATTTAAAAATAGATGAACAAAGAAAATACAAAGCACACGAAGCAGCCAAGAGAGGTTTACAGAGATTACTCAAAGGCTGAAAAATTGCAAGGAAACTCCCCTTCTGGAGGAGGCAACAGCTTGGCAACACCCACTAAAATCAGAGAACTGGTTCCTTCCCATGACTTCAAAAATCTTCTCAGACATATAATTTGTGATTTCCCAAACACAAAGAACAGTAGCTAATTACCTTTTTTGCTTATATGCTCCTACTAAGGCCCATTGATAGTGCCCAAATGAGGTAAAAGAAAGGGTCTTGGACATGTAACAATTTGGCCTTCAGGCCATGAACTTTCAAGGAAATGGCACACAGCAAATCCATCAACAAATAGTGAGCTGAGATTGTCCCAAGAGGCCTTATTAAAGTTGCAGGAGAATTATGGACACATTCAAAAGGTTCTACTGAAAATTGCTATCAATACCTCTGAACTGTTATAAACATCTTTCAGTGATACTCTTGAGGCTTCTAACATTCTACTGAAGGTGCAATTTTCTTTTAAACTCCACAGGGTGCTTCAAAAGCCCGCAAGGGTTATAATTTTCTAATAAATATCATTGTATCAAGCAGTTCTTTTAAAATGCTTTTTCAAAGAAAAAGTAATGAAAAGCAAAAAAAGAAAAACACTTAAAAATCAAGGTTTCGATTATCAAGAAAAAGTAGAAAGGAGAAAGCTGGAAAAATCTAGTATATGTGAATTTAGTGAAACTCAAAGCTTCATAAAGAAATTAAGGACATTAATGACTCATTAGCAGGGATCTACAAATAATTACACATTAAAAGCTTCTAAAAGTGAAATCTTGGTGAAATTTTAAGAAGTATCACTAAGCCTGACTGTTTCAATTACCTCCCAAATTTTACTTACAAATACTGCTGTCATCTACCTGCCCCAGCAGCTCAGAAGGTAGGAATATTCTTTACATCCAGAACTATGCCTATTTGCATGTCATCTGTATTTGCCATTTGGGAGAGCATCACAAGGACTGATTTGTTATTCTTGGTGATTTGTGATTCCCACTGAGCAGAATGTCAGTAATTGTTAAGCTTGGGTGTGGAATCAATGTAGTGATTTTTAGAGGACTTTTGTATCTGACCTGATAAGACCTTCAAATGAACTGTCAGGAGATATTAAGTCTGCCTGTGCCCAGCTCAACTCATATGTTTCTGTTCTGCAGCATCAAGTCTGAAGAGCCAAAACACTAAGAGCATCTGTCACTTTGTAGTAGTCACTGAGCCTTATTCAGCATAGAGCCATGCTTCCTTTCCAGTGAGAGGACACCTTACTGTGTACACAATCTGAGGAAAAGTAGCTGTGATGAACAGGTAAGCCTCACTTACGTTTTGTATCCTGATATTCTGCTGCCTGGAAGAAAGTCATTTGGAAGGAAGCTTGGGCTTTGAAACTCTTTCTGAGAAAAATGTCCCTTTGTTCATGGGATGCCTGTGAGTATGAATGGCTCCAAGGAATAACAACAGTCACTGAAAAGTTGGTATTTGGGACTTGACTATTACCTGGCACTTTAGTAGGACAAACATCTTCTGGCAACTAGATCCATGGGAATAAACCTTGCTGGGTGCCATATCAGAGTGAGTAGGTTTTCTCTGGAAACTAACTTTAAAGTGCTAATAAATTTTTGGAAGTTATTTGTTAATTATTCCTAGAATTATTTTGTGAAGCTGCTCCATTTCTCATTGTTGGGATTGTCCCCACTGGGCAGGGAGAACCTGTGAGCTTCAACTTGATCAGTTGTTCCTCAGAACCTGGCCAGGGGGTTCATCATGGGAAGGGCTGATTTGATATCAGTTCCCTAAATGCTGTGCTTGAGTCAGCTCCTGGCTCAGTGGTTGTCAGAAGCTCCTGCCCGTCAGAAATTTAAGTAATTAATTTTTTCCTGAAGATATTGGCCTGATACCTGGAAATAAATGAGGTATGTTAGCTTGTTTTACAGGAAGTCCACCCTGCTTTTACTGAACTAATTACCGTGCAGTCTTACTGCTGGTTATGCTTTTCTAATGCATTGTGAAATCTGCTGAATCTGGAGGCAGAGCAATTATGACACCTCAGGTTCATTTGTGATTGCAGTTTATCACTGTGCAAGCAGTGACTCTTCTCACAGCTCACATTGCATCAGAGAAACTCAGAGCGTTTTATGAACATGCAGAACAGTTGGAAGAATATATCAATTACTAATAAGATACATCCTTGTATTTGAACATTATATGCTGTCTTTTCTTCTCAGAATGTTTTCCAGTATGTTCTCAGAATGTTTCCAAATACACTAACAGCTTTATTCTGTGTGGCCCTATAACAGCATGTGAACAACCCAGTGGGGTTTAGTGTAGGAAGCAAAACTGTGATTGCTCGAAAAAATGACAGAAATCACACTGAGATGCAAAAAGTAAGAGTTTGGATAGGATATCAGTTAGAATTTGGCTAGGATGTGAAAGCTAAAGTCTGTGCACTCTTGGAAATGAAAAAATGCTGTTTTTAATGACTGCAGTGTCAAGGGTGCTCCCTTACAACTGTTTAAACACAACTCCTATTAGCACCAGTCTGGATTTTATGTTAACACAAGGTCAGAGAGATGAGTCATATCCAGTGCAGTAATAGCAGATCACTGAACCCACGCCTCAGTGAGTGTCCTCAACACTAGCTGGGCATTAATGGTGTGTGACCATTCTGCTTAAGGTGGCATAGCTGCAGCACTCAGCAGGGACAGGATGGATTTTCTCTTTGTCCACAGCAGAGAGCATGCACTCCTATCCTGGGTCACACAAAGGACGTGCAAACATGCAGAGGAAGGGCAAGGTTTAGGTAGGGACAGGCAGCCACATCACTCCATTCGTTCTTGGGCTCTGTGCAGTAGATAATGGATATGGGATATGGGAAAATAGCTGATGCAGGGGTTTGGCACACACATGAGAGAAGGTAGCCATCCTGGCATCCTGCAAATGCCAGAGGGGTTGGAGCTGAGGCAGGGGCTAATTGGTGCCTATGTGAGGGCGTGTGCCAAACCTGCTGGTTAATGGCAGGATGATTGAGGCAGAAAGAGGCTGAGTATTTTTGAGTAGTTGTGCCACTAGCTGGTAGGAGAGAGGATATTTTATAGGTGGAGAACTGAGACAGTGATGAGGTGACTAAAGCTAAGAAATTAGCTAACTAAAGCTAAGAGGTGAGACAGCTAAGAAATTAACTAACATCTCCATAATCCCTGCCCAGGCTCTTGAAGCAGATAACGTTATGTGCTGCACTCTGTACCATTGCCTCTGTGAGAGGCTGTCCCTGTCAAACAGCATGCACTGCTTTGCCTGCTAAAAAAATACTGTGCATGATGAAAGACTCAAAGCCAATAGCTGGAGCAGCCTTAATTAAAAATGCAATTAAAACCCTAGAATGAGTTACTGTTAGCCAAAGGCACTAGGAGAAACCAGAAGGTTGGTCTTTATGGGCTTTTCCCCTTAACATACTGGAGTGGGACTGGAGCTAGAGAGATAACACGGCAATTAAAAATGAGAAATGGATGAAATTAATGATGAAAATGGCTGGGAGAGGCTGAACCTTTTAACTTTTTTTTTTTCTTATCTGTCTATAGTGTATTAAATAAAGAAGTTTGAATAATCAAGAAGTCAGAATGATACTGTAAAATTAATTGCTAATTAAGAACACAGAAAAAGTAAATGGAAAATGTAAAATATATGATGAAATGGCCCCAGTAATACATATCTCTAAGGAGCTAGAGGAATTGGATTTGATGTGTTGCTGTAGGGTGTCTGCTTCATCTGGGTTTATGTAGCTAATGCTCTGCTAAGTTACAAGACTCGCCCGTCTGTAGCCATGGTGAGGGAGTCACTTCCAACACCACAGCACTCCATGGAGAGACCAGGACAAATAAAGTGTTTTCTGTCAGGAATAGATGTGATGAAACCTGATGACGATAATGCTACTGCTTCACTTGGCTTATTACAGTGTTCTTATTAGCAGGACTTCAGAGCCTTACTCATATTGAGTTCACACTGGCTCTGTATTCCCTTAACTCCTGCAGCTTCCAAAGGAAAAAACTAAGGAAACTCAGACAAAAATGAGGCATCTTCAAAAGGCAAAGCTGTCACTTCTGTTACTTGTACCAGCACTAAGCTCAGACGGATAAACTTCAAAGGGAGTGAAGCCTGTTTTCTCCAGCAGCTGGATGAAGCTAACAAAACACATTTCAGCACAGATACAGTTTTTCTGACTCCAGAGCTAAGAAAACATCTTTCATGCATCTAAAGACTTGGAAATCAAAATTGATTCCCTCACAATTTCATGCTTGTTCTTTAATCCTTTAATCAGAAATGATCTCTGGCAAGAATCTTCTGTTAACAAGAACCATCAGCAAACTGTAGAGTTGGTAAACTTCAAAAAGCTGCTGAAACTGCTAAGATAGCCAGTGGCAGGACAAGACAGGAAGATATCCAGAGATCAGTGGCTAATCTTCCCACTGAGCACCAGCCTTGCCTTCTGCTGAAGATCTATGCATCCTTGATCATTTACATCTGCTGCCTGGGCTCAGAAAGCCGTGTGGAGTGACTGTGCACAGGATAGTCTGGAGGGAACATTCCAGTTGTCACATAAGGAAGGAGCTGGAGGGCTGGTGTGAAAAGAGAAAACAGCTCTGACAAGCAGACCATGTATGAATTATTAAAATTCTACCTACCCTGGCTGCTGGAGTCTTGTATCAGCATCAGTACACCATGCGCTACTAACGGGTGGCACCAGGGAGTTTAAGAAACCAAGGGAAAAACTATTTTGCATACAGTTTTTTCCTATAGACTGCTAATTAAAACCAGACATAAAAAGAAAAAAAAAAAAGCCCAAAAGAAAAGTAGTGGGGGCCAGAGCTGTCTTCATGCTGCCATTCCCAGCAGTATGCTTGTCCAACTTTCCAGCTCTGCATAAACATCCCAGAGAGGGCAGAGGGAAGGCAGCATGCTGGCAGTATGTTTCATTCACCATTTTGAGCTGGAATAAGGGTAGAGATCTCAAACTCCCAGTTCAGCCTGGAAACACAGACCTTCATCACCGTTCATCTCGGAGACCAACAAAAGCCATCAGTGGGTAAGATTTGACAGCAGAAAACCCCAAGCCACTGAATGGACAAATAATCTATTTTAACTTGTGCTTCCAGAGCTTGCTCCCACTGGCCTCCACCCTGTTCATCAAATCAGCTGGAATAAGGCTGGAATCATCAAATTCCAGTGGCTTCCCCTGGATGATTCCTCTTAATGCATGTGTGCAGAGGAAGGCAGGAGAAGCTTGAGAGGCATTTTTAATAGTTTTAGCCAGTGGCAGCCATCAGTGGCACATTTTTTCCTTAGACTGTTCGCAGTCTTAAACTCCAGGGCACCCCATTTGTTATTTTACAGGCAGCATTTTGGTATTTAGTCAGAAGGGAAGACCTACAGCAGGCAAAAATATTTCTATCCAGTTCTGCCATGAACACTGGCTGGTCAGCTACACATTTCTTACTCAGAAACCCTGGGGATAAATTTGCATGAAACTGTAGAAATGCACACTGAGAGAGAAAGCAAGCAGTGCACAAATTGGGAAAAGCAAGGATCACAACAAAAAGATAAACTTGAATCTCTTGGTCAGTTTTGTTTTAATACCTTGTGCTTCTTTAGATAGATCCACACAGTGTTTCATTAGCTCCTCTGACCTGGTCTCAGTGTGATTCCTTTGACTTTACTTATTCCTTCTTGTGTCAGCAGAAGATATGGAAAAAAAGGCACAGTTTCTACCCCCACTGGATGTGGAATGCATCACTGTCTGCCCTAACAAGGTTGCTGTTCCTTGATGTGCTCCCTCTTCCATGTCCTCAGTGTTCAGACCTGCTGTTTTAATGATCTGCAACCTCTGAGATTCAGAGGAATCCTCCACTCAACTTCCCCCATTCATTTGTCACTATTGAGAGAGAGTTTTATGGAAAAACACAGCTAACTAACATTTCTTGTAACATTCTCCTGTGGTTTTCAGAGAGATGTTAGAGTGGATGCATTGCTGCAATGTTACACAGGAGGTCAAATGCAACCCCAAGATTTCTACCTTCTCTAAGTAAAAATCATGAGCACTAAACTCATGCAGCATGAGTTCATCACCTGCAGCTCTCATTCTGCCTTCAGGTGTAGGTGGCATTGAAGCATACAAAAATAAAATTCCACATAAAATTCATGCTATTAATCTGTGCCTTGTTTTTATCCCACTTATTAGGCCCTTAGTGCATACTATGGTCCTCAGTGTTTTATCAATGATGACCATAATAAAGAAATGAGATACACTCATACACTCCATTTTCTTTACCAGTGACACAAAATAAATGGGAAAATTTTAAGAAGAACTTCTGATGGCTTCAAATTGCCTGATTATCACAAATTTATGGCTGCAATGCACTAAAAAATCCACTCCATAATCAGTATAATTAAAACCTGATGTACCTCCTCCTGTTTCTCCCCCAGAGTGGTCATTTGTGAAATTGCCTTATAAGGCTCCTGCATCAGCTTTACATTTCAACCTGATTTCCTGGTGTAATAAGGCTCTCACAATCACCCTCTGTGCTTGTTTGCAGGTAGGTGTGCCAGCACGTGTCTAATAACTGCTGTACTAACCAGCCAATTTCAATCAGAGCTTTGGAGGTCTCAGAGGTATTCTGGTCCTGTAGGATTTACAGCAACAGAAAACTCTGTGGAGGGAGAATTTTCTGTACGCACTTTTCCTGAAAGAATTGTAAACACCATCCACGTTGTTAGATGTAAGGGAATCCACACAGGAGCCCAATTAAGCTTTATTGGTCCTCCAGTTTGCCAAACAATTTGTAAGTAACACAGTCATCCCACATGTACAGAATTGATGCAAAATAAGGAAAACAGGGACCTCTGGGAGGCTTCTAAACCAACCAACTGGATAAACGATACTGTGTCATGCCTGATAAATATCTGTCTAACCTGTTAAAGATTCCCAGCCCTGAGGTCTCCCCAGGCAATTATACGAGCAAACATCTTTATTCTGCACCACCTTATACTACGTCTGGAAACATTGTAATACATTAGTGAAGCTCTTCAAAATATGGTTCAAAGCCTGCAGTTCGTGGCTGCATTTGCATTTCAATTTAGAGTAGTCTAGGTAAGGCAAGGAAGGTAAAACAATGCTGCAGCATTGATTTCTCTCAGGGACATGACAGTTGCCTAAAGGGCTCTGCTAATTATAGCCACCAGCCATCCACAGACTCCACAGAAGCCACAGCAGCACTGCAGCTATTTGGTGCCTTCACAGTGCATAGCTCTGCAAGCTGAAAGCATCTGTCACCCTCTAGAATTGATTTCCAAAGGTAATGGCCCAGCAGCCCCCTGCAATAAAACAAGGGTGGCCTTGACTCTGAAAGGTCCTTCTGACAGTGATTTGCTGCCAGAGCACTTTCCTGCAACACACCTGTTTTTCACTTGATGGGACTTCTCAGAGGTGGATCCATTATACATGACTCGCTCAGCTTCAGGACTTTAATCCCAGAGAGGTTACCAGCAAAGCTCCCTTAAATTTATTTCGGAAACAATATGGGCCATCCTTGAGAGGAGAAAGAGCAGTATTTAGGCAGAAATGTGCAGTTCAAATTTATTGGTTTATAAAAGACACAAGAATGTCATTGCTTCTCAAAATGCCAGTACCTATTTTCCTAGTTAAATGGAATTGATCTGGCTGGGTAGAAATTACTGTCTTCATGCAGATTGTTCACTACCTAAATATAAGGCTACATTTGGAGGGGTAGGTGGTAATTTTATACACAGTTAAAAGCAGTGCTTTGAGCAGTACTCAGAAATGCCATCCTCTCTCCTTTCTCTGCCTTGAAGGAGTCCCTACTACTTGCTCTCTTGCTCCCTTCCCAGGTGACACCAAACTTCTGCTCACTGTCCATCTGGGTCCCTAGGCTCTGTCTGTATACACTGTAAGGTCTGGGCAAAGAGGTAGTTGAAGCAATATCCATGAAAACAATCTAAACAACTTTCCTTCACCAGACCTTAGCTCTTTGCTTCTCCCAACCTTCCCCTAGGAATAAAAAGTTTAGCGTGAAATTTTCTTCAGTGAAAATCCCTGGTTCTGTTTTCAGCATCTTAAGAATCTAAAAGCTGCTGCATTTTGGCAGCAGCTCCCTCTACTCTCCCTGCTGCAGGGGGGTCGTGTTGGTTTCTATCAGGTTTGGCTGCCATTGGCTTATCAGAGCAAGAGGGTAATTCCTCAAAGGAGTGAGATAACTTCATAGAACAAGGCAGCGATGCAGTTCATACCCTGCTCCTGAGAAGAAGGAAAGTGAGAGACCCAATTTGTTTATGTGTTGCTTTCTTTTCATCATTGCTGGCTCCTATTTGTATGCAGTAAGTGCCATTTGCAGCTGTCCTTGAGAAAAGTGCTGCAGCTTCCAAAAATTGGTTTTCCATTTCTTTTTTTTTTTTTTTTCTTGGCTTGTTTCAAAGGTAAGAGCTTTTTGACTTTTCAGGCCATTGACAACTGCATGCCATGGAGCTTTTCCTTGAAAAGGGTAATGACTTTCTCACCAGAGCAGTACAGCAGAGCACCTGGGGAATAAATGTGGGGACTTGCCATTACAACAGATAGGAGAGAAATTAAATGCCCATCCACAGGGGCCTCAGTATTGGGTTGAACGATCACATTCCCATTTCAGTTCTTAATTGCACAATGAGCAGGATGAAATGGAGTAGATCCAGGGGGATCTGCAAAGAAAAAAAGCAAATCCTCAGCCACAGCTTGCTGCAGAGAACTTGCTGCTCTTCAGCTTACATATTTTAAGCATAAGGAGCAAGTCTATGTAAATAAAGCCATTTCCATGGGGAAATGCCTTGGAAAAACTGGAGATTTAATTCTGCATTCCTCCAAAGATGGGTCTTTGCTGAGCAGGACACAGGGAGAGGTGAGCTGAGGTGGGAAGGCAGGGAAGGAGAGGCTGCCAGGCAATTGCCCAGTGTCCCCCTCAGTGTGGTGCTCAGTGGCCACTGCTGCAAACACTGGCAGCAGAAAGGCTGAAGTCCTCGTGGTTTCTGCCTGCCATGTTCAGGGCTGTGTGAAGATGTGCTCTGCCTGCAGAGGAGTCCCACCTACACATGAAGGACCTTTAGCTTCCCAGCATACCATGAGGGATGGAAGCATCAGTTCAGCTGCAATGGAAGGATGCCTCAGTTCGCTTAAGCATGACCTGCCTGAGGCAGAAAAGCCCTGGCTGTGGGAGCAGGGTAACAAGCTCCATGTGAGAGCACTGCTGTGCTGTGACTGGGACATGGATCAGGACTGGGAGTCTTTAAATGGAGCTTTTAAAATAGGTATGAAGCTGATATCCTGTCGCTGTTGAGCCGCTAGCAGAGAGAAGAATCCAGTTCTCAGTGGCAAGAAGGAAAAGGCCTTTATTGTTTTGATTTCATCATATATGTAGAGTTTTCAAAAGTCACCCAGATTGGTCAGTCAAAAACCTCCCCCTAGGCCTGATTGGCCAGGTCTGCACCGTCCAAGTCTTGGGACACTGTTTTTAATAACATCCAAACCTTATCTTTATTTATAAAACACAAAAGGATTTCTCATGGGAAAGACCTGTGCTAGCCACAATATCCCAGTTTCCCCTGTCACACCTGTAGTGTGGCACACAGCAGGTTTGGCATTTCATAGCAAGATACAACTGGTTCTGTCCAGTGACTGAGTTATCCCATGTCACTTGTTCGACATAACGGAAATACAAAGTGAAATCTAGGCTTGAATTTAAAACTACTAATATATGTGTAGCTCTTGAGAATAAGGAGCAGAGCATAGAATGTCTGCTGGATCTACTGTCTCTGCACTGTGTCTCTAGCATGCAATTGCTGACATCCTTTTCTTCTTTTAATCTTTAGGGATATTGCCTGAAAAATCTGCTACTTACCAGATCAGTGAATCAGTAGATGTTCTATTTCTCCTTGGACTAGATCTGCCCTAAGCACAGCAAGAAAAACCAGACTCTCAGAGCATGGATATTCATGATTGTTAACATACAAAACAGATATCAAAGCTATATGTTCCAGCACTTTGTGTTCCATGTCACCATTTCCACACCTTTGTGTATACTTGGTGAACAGTTGAGTTATTTTGTTTTTAATAAAGAGGATAGATGACTTCCAAAATTGCAGAGTAATCTGCAATCAAAAGAGCTACAGACTGATCAAAATAA
Source organism: Lichenostomus cassidix (assembly GCF_008360975.1). Classification (NCBI taxonomy): domain Eukaryota; kingdom Metazoa; phylum Chordata; class Aves; order Passeriformes; family Meliphagidae; genus Lichenostomus; species Lichenostomus cassidix. The sequence continues at coordinate 42,519,277 of NC_139483.1, read as the reverse complement.
ACCCTTTTGCTTGCTTGGGATTATATCAGAAGCATCTTTCTGAGAGCCTGGCACTCGGCAGGCTTTCCTGAGAGCTGCCCTGCTGCACTGCAAGCAGCTGCTGATGACAGTCCCACCACCCCAGCATGACTACTGCTGTACTGACACAACACCACTGTCTCTAATTCTGCTCCTTGCCAGAGGATCAGACCTACCCAGGGTACACTGCTGCAGGGAAAACAATGCAGTACAGACAAAACATAAAAACAACCAGGAATCACACAGATGCATACAAGAACGTACACTTCGTGCCGACTGACGTCAATGCAAGAACAAGTCACTGGAGAGTAAGGCTGTACTGCCTGAAAGATGCTTTTCCTGCTTCTGTGTCTTGACTCTGATTCTTTCCTTCTGTATTGCTTTACTCAGTAGTTAAAACATGCAACATACCATGTATTTAAACTGTGCAACACACCTGTAATGCTCCATGAAACCAAAACAAAATGAAGATCAAGGGGGATGGTCACCAGCTTCATAACACAGAACATCATATGTATGAGAGAGGACATTTCCATGGGGCTTGGGGTGAGCCACTGATGTATCCCAATTTGTTCCTTGATAGCCAGGTAAGCAGAGAGGAAAGAAGGAGTTAAGAAATTGCTGCCATGTCAGTATCTGTTTGCTGCTAACACCCATCCCAGGTAATCATTTACACCCATGTTCAGTGTTTTTAAAACTCTCCTCAGTTGGCACTTCAAATTCATTTTGTATTCATAAGGAGTGACCAGCTGAAATCGCAGGACTAATGCATTTCTACCTGCTTCCACATGTCATACTCAAGTAGCCCCACACTTCAGAAAACTCAGGATTTTTCTTTTCAGCACCTGGAAGAGGTAGCTGTTGTGTTCAGCTATAGGTTACTCAAGAGATTAGCCTTATGGAGGACTGGTGCGCCTTGTGCCCTCCTGCTGAATCCTAAAGGGAACTGAAAGAGCTCACCACCCATGAGATGGCAGGATTTACATTTCCTTAAATGTGTGCCTTGAAATATATCCCAATTCCAGAACAAGAAGGTTACTATAGTTACTTGAAAATAAATGAGGACATTACATCACTTTTAGAAAAGCAAAGAAGAAAACAGTGATGTGGGACTCTGTCCCAAAGTCTGAATTAATTTTTAGTTTGTTGCTGGAGGAACATTTGGATGTTTGATTTTGCTGCACTAAGGAGTTTTCTTTCCACTTCAAGACTCTGAAAATTGATTTTTCATAACCAGGTAGCATGATATTTTAAAGATCTAGGAAATATTATACCAGGTGTCTTGAATGTATTTATAGCTATATTTTTTTATTAGCCTAGAAGAAGGATAAGGAGGAGGCAGGTGGCAGTCACTGGACAAATAATCTTCATAATGTGGAAAATACCAAGCAATTTAAAAGATGCTGGCTATAGCAAGATTTTTCTATTCAAGCACTGCTGACTACCAGGGAGATAATTCACACTTGGGTGGATGAAGCTGCACTTGATTTGTGTAAAATGATGAAGGGCAAATAAGGCAAGGCAGAATGACCTCAGAAGTCCAGTGAGTGCTTTTTTTCAGTGTAGAGGAGCTACCTGAAGAATGCCTCCTACTCCAGGTGGCCAGGATTGAGCAGCTCTGGGAGCAAAGTCAGAGCACTCACTTTTGGGCCATTCAGCTGCTCACTGCCCGATTTCTGCCAGTGCATGGCAGCCCCACGAGGCGCAAATACAAAGCCAGTGGAATGTCACTCTTCAAGCGCCTGCCTGCATTTTCACATCCTGTTTTTCACGTTTAAATCCGCAAGATCTGAGCATTCATTAGTTGTCAGGGTTTATAAGTGGCACTTCTTCAATTTTTGCTTGTTTTGGCTATCTTTGCCTGTTGTTTTTCTTTACATAGCTGAGAGTTCAGATTGTATTTTCTTCATTTTTAGGACAGCTCACGTCCATTCAGGAGCTTCCCTCCATCTCCCTTTACGCAGCCCAGACAACACTCATATCAGAAGTCTAAATGCTCCCACTGTTGAACTTTGCCAATTAAAGGTCTGTCCTAATTTTTCCCTTTCCGCAGAAATGAGAATGGAAGCACAGTTTACATGTCATCTTCTCAGGCATTTCTATGCCAGGTGCTATTTCCTGCATACACAAAGGCACATGGTCTTTACCAGTACATTCAGTTACACCTTACAGCTGATCAAAAGTGGCACTATGTACAAAAAGTGTCACATATCTATTGGGTTGCCCTTCTGATCCAAGTGCCCTGTACATGCCCTTTGCATTCATAGCAGGCCTTGTAAAAATGTCCATTGGTTTAACAAGTGGCCAAATAACCTCAAGAGTATTGCAGGTATGATTTGGACAGTGTGCTAGGATTGTGCTTGGCAATTATTTTGAGCTGGTTTCAGCCTTGCAGAAATGAGGACAGACTAATTAGACTTGAACTCTTCAGCTGAAAAGAAGAGACAGCTGAGAGGGGAGATAATAGAGGTTTATAATGATAATTGAAATAAACAGGGAACAATTACTCAATCTTCCACCCACTATGAGAATTAGAAGGCACCCCAATTATCAGCAGCAGGATTAAAACAATGAGAAAGAAATACCTTTTCCCCTAGCATCTAATTAAACTGTGAAACTAACTGTTCATGGAGGTTGCAGAGGCTAAACTTATAAATTAATTTAAAAAGGGGTCAGACAAATTCATGTAAGCATGAATGTCCACCAGTGGTGAGGGAATGTGACTGTCTGGGTGCAACCTTAGCTCAGGAAACCACTTGAAAAAACCCTGTAGCTGGGAAGGAACCATCTTGCATTTGCCCTGCTTCTTATGCTCTCTCATAAGGACCTCTTTCTGGCCTCTTTCTGACAGCTGGAGGCAAGATGCTGGGTGGATCTTACAAATCACACAGTATAGACGTTTTTTATTTGCATTACAATCTTCACTATGCTGCCATTGGATTATTTCAGGCATCCATATAATGAGAAATACAGTAATGGAAGGGCTGTGAGAGATGCTGAGCTCCACGAGATGAGGAGGAGTAAGTGGATCAGTCCACCATGCCTTCAGCAGTGCAACAATGCCAAGGTGGTACCAGGGTGCCCAGTCTGAGGCCCTAGAACAGCACATCTGAGTCCTGGACTACTTCTGCACAGCAAAGTCCCTGCACTAGAACATGCATTCGAGTGTCCACCATGATAGGAGAGCCACCATGGCAGAAGAGTCACCAGAACAGCAACCTCCTGTTGTGCAGTTTTCTACTGCTCTGAGTTTTGGCGTGTTATAGAGTGGAAAAGGCACAAATACACAGACAAAGGCACAGCATTCAGTACATGCAACACATCTGATTTCTTCTCAGAGATCACCAACTGGGATGAAACAGGAACTCTTTATCCAGTGTTACTGCTTTGTACCTTTGGCTGCTTGTGACCTTTTCCCCTTCTGAGACGTGTAGCCACAGGGCACAGTCCTCCATTCAGTAGAATTGAAGTTGTGAGAGAATCAAGATTATGATCTGGCATGAAAGTAAAAGTTTTTTCATTAAAAGAATGAAAGAATCTCTCTAGAGAAAACAAAAGCGTATTTCAGATATCATACAATAATAATAAAAAACCTTCTAAGCCAAGGAAATCACTGAGGTATCAAAAAGACACAAATTTCAAATATTGGACATATCACCTCACCAAAGTGATGGAAAATGTCCTTTTAGAGCTCACAAATCAGAGAGAAGAAAAATCGGAAAGACATGAAAGTGAATCAATATACTTCCCTTCTGAATGAAGGTTGGTTTCACTCTAGTTTTCTCTTTGAAAAAAAACAAAAGGGGTGAAAATGAGAAGAAAAAAACTCAAAGAAATAATATAGTTGCTTTTCATCACAGTTCTTTCAAAGCTGATTTCAGATTGTAATTTGCCTGGAATTGCTTCTTGAACAGTCCCTTGGCTTCCTATCTGCTGTTCCAGGTTGAATGAAAGACACAGTTGCTGCTGGTAAAATAAGCTTTCTCTTTTGAAAGTGTGCCAACTTGTGCTCTCTGCCATCAGCAGAAGAGCCAAATGGTTCTTCTGAGGAAAAATGAACTTCCAGACAACTCAGCTGTTTGAAGCCTCAGCATAATAATACCAAGACCAAAAAAAAGAAGTGCAAAAGAAAAAATAATCCCTTCTGTAGCATCCATAAAGACAAAACAAAGAGATAACAATTAAATCATCCAACTAATTTAAACTAAAGTGAAGAAAGCATGCAAGGGGCTTTCAGAAAAAATCAAAATCCCTAATGCTACAGCTTAAATATACAGAAAACATTTACCTTTTGATCCAGTGTAATTCTATCACTATATAGGTTGCAGGTGATGCAACTTTCTGTGTGACAATCCAGATTACCCACCCAAAAAAAGCAGTTTAGAGAGCCAGACTGTGCTGTCTCTGCCCACCTTCTGCCATTTGTTTCCCTGGAGAAACTCCAGCCCAGCTTGGTGCTTGTGGAAATGGTCCAAGCCAGATGGGAACGAAAGCATCTCCACAGGAGCAGGCATGGCAGGCAAGGCTGCAGGACCACTCTGGAGCAGGCTGCAGAGGGCTGGGTGTGATTCCACCCTCAGCAGAATGTTTGGCCTCTTTGCCACAGAGTGTTGCCCATGCAGCAGGGCTGGGAGAGCAAGGCATGACCCCAAACCTCCTAGAAGCCCTAAACGAGCTTTCCTTTATTGTAATTTTTAGCTAAAGACTCAGATGTTTTATGGAAGCATCTGACAGGCAAATGCCTTTAATTCCCATTGCTATCCCCAGTAGCAGGCAGTCCCCTTGCGGGTGGAGAGGCAATCCCACATTAAAAACCTGGCAAGCAGCTGCTGGGTGGCTGTATACCAGCACCTGGAGGCAGCTGTCTGTGTCTGTGCCTCAGCTGCCCTACTGGGGGCAGAGATTAATCATCAGGCTGGTTTTCTTCTGCTGAAAAATGTCCTTTCCCTTTTGTTTTGTCTTGTTGAGGCACCATTTCATTTCATCAAGGAATATTGAAAAAACTATCTTGAAGCCTACAGAATCAAGTAAGGGAGGAAAACCACCCCTGGCCAAAAAGTCCTAATTAAAACTACACAGATATGGGAATAGGAAGACATGTTTTGATCTTATCCTGGTGATTTTGGAAGCTTTCTGGCTGCCCCGTGCTAAGCAGAGCTGCAAAACGTTCAGGACAGTATTGATCACACAGCAGTTCTCGTGTTCTCTGCCAGCCTGCCAGGCAGGAGTTGTTTTCCAATCCATACATTGTGTACAGCGTGCTCCTGTGTTTCCATGAGAGCTGGAGCATTTTGTCAGCAAAGCCTTTTTTCATGACAAAGTCAGCTATATGACAAGAAAGGACAGGTCTTAGAGGGCAGCAGCTTGGGAGAGGCTGAGCCATATCCATCCATGGGGCTGATCCAGCAACAAGGGCTGTGAAAGACAGGAAGGCTGCAACCCCTGCAGTCCAGTGCAGTGTTATGGGGAAAAAAGCTGCCTGCAGGATGAGCAGAATAGAGACAGGATCAGCAGTTAGCTTGATCTACCTTTCTTGGCTCTGGCAAGCAGATCCTCAATCTGCGTTCAGGTTCTTGGCAAACCCATGGTTCATGAGGATTTTCTACAACAGTCCTTGCAAAAGCATGATGATGGAATGTTGATGGATGACTGCTTTTACAGTGTAATACTGACGTACTTCATTGCAGAGAGAAAAGTCACTGTAAACGTGAGGAGTTATGTACTTGCCCTGGAAACTCTTCAGACAGGAGGAACTGTGTCAGACATTTCCTGTAGAAGCTGCCTGCAGAAAGTGTGACAAAAAGGTAAAACCCATGTCATGCCTCACCTGGCAAATTCAGAAGCTCTCTGATCTGAGTCCAAGGGTGACAAACCAGTAGTTCCAGTTCACTGTGGTTTGCACGCTCCAGAGGCTTTTCTAATAGCAAAGCCCATTTGAGCTTTCCTTAGCCAGCAACACAAGATGAGAACTGGTTACATATTTCAGGCCAGAAACATGAGCCTGGGTCTGTCAGCATACCTGACCCACCTGAACGTGGGATCATTAGTCAGGGACAGATTCAGACACATTCAGATTGCTGTGTATTTTTATGAATAAGGAGTGGAAAGCAGAGATGTAAAGCTTATTCTACAAGATGACAGCAGCTAAGGCTACAAAGGCAATTGCATCCCCAGAAGTTACTGTTTCTGCTGCTGCGGGTAATGTGCAGGATCTGGGGCTGTTTGCACTAAAGATTTACATCCAGGACCTAAGGCTGTCGTTTGCATTGAGAGGGGTTACATTGAATGGAATATAGAATAAACGAGCTGGTAGGAGAAAACAAAGAGGCATAAAGAATAGAGAAGGGAGAAATAAGTGAGTTGTTGAGCAGAGCTTATGACACTTCAATGAGAATAATCCTTTCTCAGACCACAAAAACATTTAGAGAGGAAATGTTTCAATAAACCTCAGAGAGGCACTGATGAGCGACTGTAAATTCAATTCCAAATGTTTGAGAGGTTGTTAAGTGGACTAATATTAAGTGGGATTATAAGTGTAATGGCATGTAATAGAGCTTTTAAGTAACTAGGGAAGCATTATATGAACTGACAATGGTGATCTGTGGCTGTGGGTCCTTAATAAATGTATGAGAGTTTATTACTGAATTCCATTTCTTGCCATCATAGGGAGTGCTTACGCATGAGAACTTTACATGAATTGAGGTAATTGATCATCCAGGGAGATGTCTAAATGCATTTAAAGGAAACTTTCAAATACCAATTTTAAATTAACAAGAAAAAAATACGTTAAAATCTATTCAGGGAATATTGTTGATAGCAGGACAACATCAAGCCCCTTAGGCAAGAAATGTTCCCTGTTATAAGATATTTAATCTTGACTGCAGGAAAAGAAAAGTTTTAAATCAGCCCTCCCAGTACAGATCCTCTCCCCAGAGATCCAACAGTCCCCATGAGCAGCACTGAAGTTAATTCACAAGAGGCCTAAGCACCAGCTTGAGCTCTGGCTGCTCATGTGCCCTAATTGCAGATTCACACTCAGCAAGTTACTGCTGTGCTCTAAATCCAAGGAAAAAGCCATGAGGATTTCCTCAGCATGAGTGTTGCCCAGGCTGGAAGGTGGCTCCAGGGCCATCTAGTCCAGCATCTGCTTAGCTTTCCCCAAGGAGAAGTGACATGGAGAAATGGGGACATGAGTGTTTTGTGTCCTTAGGCTGAGCTGGAGGGAGCACAGGGTCACATCCCTTCCACTGTAAGCCACTTGTGGATTCCATGTAGAGTCACCAATGGGCACAGCTGAGCCCCAGGAGTGGTGAGGGAAGGATGGAGGGAGAGAAGGAAAGAAGAAGATGTCGTAAAAATGATAAAAGGTAGAGAAAGGGGAAGTGTAAGGCATAAGAGAAAGAGCAAAAAAAGGTTTCTTACACATGGAATAGGGAAGAACAGAAAGAAACAAAGAAATTAATCAAAGAGAAAACGTACTTGAGGAATGGACAAAGGACACTAAAAATTAAGAAATAGAAAGAGGAAGTCAAGGACAGAAGTTGGGGCTGCAAATGCTATTACAGAAGTCCAGTTGGTCTTTTTATATTTGAATAATATATTTTGAGGGATTTTGTGGATTTTCATAGTAGTCCAAAGAGCTCCTCTTTCAGTACAATTTCAATTGTACAAGAGTAGATGATGTTACAACAGATACGGAAGACTAAAGGAAGATAAGATTAAAAGACTGCAGGTTATACAGGGGCACAATGAATTATATATTGGTGAAACCAGCCCTTGGCTAAGGCCCTGAGCAGGTAAGAAAGAAATCAAATCATGTAGTCTGGAGCCACATAACTCAGCTGGGACCTAAATCACACCAGTCCAGGATCCAGGGTGAGACAGCAACAGCTTCCCAGCTGAACCTCCATCTCTTTCTTTCTCAACTAACCTCTGCCATCTGTACAACTTCCAAACCCTAAATATTGTCCCTTATTCACTCCTAGGTCTTAGTAAAGCCATTTGCCTAGCCTTTTTCTCTGACATTTTTATTTGAAAGCCTTAAAATATATACATTCCATGACTCTGAATGCTTGTTAAATGAATTTGTTAGAAGTCTTTCAGCAAATTGAACTGTTTAACCATGTGAGATAGTATTCCACAGGACAGTGCTGAAACAGGCAATCAGATCCAAGGAGCAGTGCTAATTTTTACTGCAGCAGAAGCACTGTCAAAACACTGAAGAAAGCATCTGGCAAATTAACAGAATATTAAATGCAATCAAATAATATAAAGTCAAGAGACATTGCCTGTGTAGCCTTGATGGGAGTTTATAAAATGTGTTTAGTTATTAAAGGCAGCTGGTGACCTTTGGAGCCTCTCTGCTGTACAAGTCTGGGAATAAGCTGGGAGCCGAAATCAAAAGAGTTTTCATGCACAAGGGCATCTGCAGAGTGAGTAGAGTGAGAGCAAAGCTGTTTACACCTCCAGTATATCAGAATCAGGCAGTAGGACATTGCCATTTTAAGCTTATATTTGTGCTTAGCCAAGATGGTTTTTTTGGTGATACATTTCCAGTGGAAGAAGTGTGTGTGTGTGTGTGTGTCATTGGTCTTACATCATCAGGATGCAAACACAGGTTCATCACATGTGGAACACACAGGCAGTGGGAAAGCAAATCGGGGGGAAGGAGAAGTCAGAGTCTGTCGTGATGATCAATCATGATAACTTTCCCTCTGTACTCCCCCTGGTGAGGACACACCTTGAGCACTGTGTCCAGTTCTGGGCCCCTCGCTTCAAGAAAGACATTGAAGGGCAACAGAGCTAACAAAGGTTCTAGAGGGTAAGTCATGAGGAGCAGCTGAGGGAGCTGGGGTTGTTTAGCCTGGAGAAAAGGAGGCTCAGGGGAGACCTTATCACTCTCCCCAGCTGCCTGAAAGGAGGTTGTAGCCAGGTGGAGGTCAGTGTCTTCTCCCAGGCAACACATGACAGGACAAGAGCACATAATCTCAACTGTGCCAGGGGAAGTTCAGGTTGCACATCAGAAAGGAATTTTTCACTGAAAGTGTGGTCAGCCATTGGAAAGGGCCACCCAGGGAGGTGGTGGAATCACCATCCCTGGAGGTGTTACAGAAACTTATGGATGAGGTACTTAGTGCCGCAGTTTAGTTGACATGGTAGTGTTCTGTCAAAGGTTGGACTCGACACTGGAGGTCTTTTCCAGCCTTAATGATTCTGTGATCTATCATCTTTGTCTTTCCCTTTTCTTCTCATCTATGTCCCTTTCTAACCATTGGCCCATTAGAAAAAAAAAGTATATTAGTTGTCTACCATTTGCCCACTTGTGTATGTGAAGTGTTGCAAGCCAGCACAGTGATGTCCGAGCGCCACAGTGTGGGTTGAAGGCTGCTCTGTACACTGGATCTGTTTCTCTGACATCCCTTTGAAGTGCAAATGTAAACATTCTTGGTCATGAGTCATTAAGAGCCTGAGAGGCTTTGAGCAAAGGCTGGGCAGCTCAGTGAACCAATATGTTTTTAATGAAACTGTGCTTTAATCAAAAAAATTCATTGGGCACATTGTTGACATATTTTCTCTCTTATTTCCACATACCTGTCACGGAATGGAGATCTAGGACAAATAGGGACAGAAGAGTAAACTCTCACTGGAGAGTTACTAACTTCTGCTCTACTTTTGAAATTAATTTCTCGTCTTGCTCCAAAATGGGAGAGCAGGAACACTGTGTCTTATATGCTATCCTTGGTGACAAGATTTATGAAGGCTTTGATCAGGTTTCTCAGCACAAAAAACAGAGTCTGAGTCACTGAGATGTTCCTGTCATGGCACCCTGGGAAGCTCCAAGGACAAACTTAGCAATACTACAATTCTTGTTACATACATGTCCCTCACCAAGCCCTAACCCATGGTAGCATCCCTAACTACTCTCTCCTGTCTGGATGCAGTGTGGATGAGAGACACAGTGCTAAGGATGGTGGGCTGCCTTCATCCCATGCCATCCCCTTCCATCTCTTGGGCTCCCACCAGCACCTGGCACTACGTGTTCACCTCCCACTAGAAAATCATCATATATTGCTTACATTCACTTAAACTGAAAGCATCTCTATCCTTGTTTCCCCTTTCACCCTGTTTCTCAGCCTTGAAATTGTAATAAGCCCTGCTTGCCCCTTTGTATCTGCTAGTCTGAAATCTTGTTTTTAGAATACACATACACACTTGGGAACTCCAGCCCTGTAAAAATAAGGAATCAGCTTTTATCTTGTGGGAACATTTGGTGGTGACCTCTTTTTGAAACTCAGCATCAAAGAGGGGTGCTCTCCTGAGACTTCATTTGGAGTTCTAGAAATACTTCATGTTATTTTAAAAAACCAGATTTTTGTGTGTTTTCAAACTGAAATGAAACTTCTGGAGATCTCAAAAAGGTCTTCCTTCTCAGAGAGAATCTAAGATGAATGGTACACAATATACAAAATTTGTCCCAAGAGATGATGCAGAGTGTGATAAAGAAAGAAGCTCATTCCTCTAGTACAGATCAGACACCAAGGCCACAATCCACACGTCTTTTGCCAGAAAAGATCTTGCAGAGAGAAAGCTTCTTGCATCAAAGAGAATCCCTGGGCTATAGTATGTGACTCTTGCTACCCCACTCAGTTTTCATCTTTATTCCCATCTAAATAATTTTGAAGAACAGCGATGAACAAAAAAATAAATTCTGAGGAGCACAGGCAGCTTCATGACTAAAAGATTGATGCACCTTGCATGAAAGACATTCAACAGTGAAAACTGCGTGAACTCTGGATATGTCTCTAAGTCCTGTAATGAGTCATCAAATATTAAATCTTTCTGTTGTAGTTACATAAATTGCCTAAGAAATAAAAACAGTTGAATGTTTTCAACACAGATTGGATCTTGATAAAAGAAAAGAAAGGCTTTTTCTCATAAAAAGACATTTTCTTATACAACTCTCAGTATGATTTTGAACTCAGGGGGAGCAGCACTGAAGAGTCACTTGAACAGCAAGCTCAGAAGGAGCTGGAGGCTTGGAGCTGCTGCCTCACCCAGGGAAAAGCCCTTTTTTGTTACAGATGAAGGGGCTCCTGCTGAGGCAAATGTAGCTGGTGTCATGAAACACAGAATGTTTCATCAGACCTTTGCCTGTGATGAGGAGAAGCCCTGGCTCTTTGCTGGTGCTGACATCAGGTGGGATAGATGACCACATCTCAGCTCTCGTGAGCAGATGCTGGAGGAGCTCAGAGTAGTGAATACACCACCACCTCCTACTCAGGAGTGTGCCAGAGAGCAAACCCAGGACAAGGGGGTAGCAGCCATCATGGACTGATCTCTCCCTCCACTCTCTCCCCCTGAAAAGAATGGTATCACCACTCTCTATGGTCCCTAGTGCTGACAGTGAAATCCCATCAGAAGTCTGTCTTGGTCCCTTCACTGACAGTCAAGGGTCAGGTTTAGGGTCTGTGGAAGAAATAGGACTTGCCTGACTCTAAGGGAAAGCCTGAATCCCCTTCCTTTCCAACAGGTGGGGGTATTGGAAGGATCAACTTGAAGAAAGCAGACTGCTGATGCCACAGAGCAGGGTCACTCAGGGGCTGGTTTGTGCCTTCCTACACCTACTGAGTTACAGAGAAGGAAATGGGGCCATTTGGTACCACATGGTTCAGTGCCTCTAAGATCAAATCTTCACAAGCAAGAGAACACTTAGCTTGCTTTAGTCAGATCCTCGTGTTTCAGTCAGAATTGTAGTGTAATTGCACCAGCTGATGGTACAGTTATACAGACAACAGTCTTGAACAACACCATCTTACTCAAAGGCACAAAATAGTGTTGCTGAGTGCCATTATGATTTGATATTTGGGAGAATGCCTATTCCTCTCATCCTTTATCTCAAATGCTGAAAACTTGAACAATGCTCGAATTCAGCCCTGGAAGTTTTGGTGCAGCTCAAGGGACCAAACGGCCAGGGGCAGAACAATCTAGTTGGCAGTGGCCAACACTCTGAAAGAATCACTTTGGCCCACACCAATTTTTATTGCTAAAAAGCATATCAAGACCTCGATAAGAAAGGAGACATAAAAATAAAGGATCAAATAAAAAGAAGACTTTCCATGAGCAAAAGGTTTTCACTGGGTATTCACTGCCATGAGGGTATTTCATGTTTTAGCAGAGACTTTGTGTGAACATATGCAATTTCCCTAATACTTTCTCTTTAAAACCTTTGATAGACAGATAGAAGCTTCTGGCATTCATGGGCAAAGCACGAGGCCTAGTGATGCTTACTCAGTCTAAAAAATAGTCTGTTTGCTGGCATAGCCACACCATGTTTAGGTTTCTGAGGGTATCTTTACTGGTACCTGCCACACATGATTTAAAGTGCACTTCAGCAAGTCTTCTTCTGTGACTTCTTCGTTCTTTGAAAGCTACTGCAGAAAGGTTGGTAGGGCTAAATGACTGAAATGATTTACTGTGCTTGTCTTTTGGGTAAATGATTAAACAGCACAAGTCTGGAAGAAGAAATAACACAAAAGGTTATTCATGTGCAATTGAGTTGGTAGAAATACGGCATAAAATACACTGTAGAGTTTGAGAAACAACATTTAATGATGCATATTCAAAGACGCCTCAATTAATGTTATGTGTTATAATCTAATTTCTTCTACCACTTGTAGCACTTTATATTTTCCACTCTTTTTTTCCTTGTGTTCTGTACAGCAGAGCCGACAGCATCTAAGACTTCAACAACATCTTCTTTTTCTGATAGAACAATTTATAATAATTACCAGTCAATGTAAAATAGTGTATAATTCCACACCTAGCTTTGTAATGAACTATAGATTGAAAGGGTCTGAAATTGCTGCAATTACCATCTCCTAAAAGGGAGTCATTAAAAAAAATTATGGTAGATGATCTGACAAATATGGAGAAAAAAAACACACTAAGAACCTGGTATGTTGCAAAGCTGTAGTATTACCTACAATACAACAGGTGGAAAAACATGCCATGCATATGATTTGTGATGCAGACAATGCCAGAGATACCACCCAAAGTAAAATTATGATGTATAAATGTTTCCCTCTTTTTCACTACGGAATTTTATATGATCAGTAGCTAAAATTGATCCACAATGATGTGTCTTCTGCTATTCGAGACAGGTAGGTTGCATTTAAAAAATTTCAAGGAACAGATCAGTGCAGAAAGTACTTCTCTTCCTTTCATTCTCCCACCAGGAACTTGGCACAGAGTTAAACTAAATTACCTCATTTGAAACAGTAATGAAGAAGGAAAGGAGGGAAACATGGCTGTGCTACATTAAATCTCAGGCGCTCCTGTGTGGTGCCTTTAGCTTCAAAGAGTGCATCACTATGAAGGGAAAAGTCAGGTCAGACCCAGATTTGGATTTGCAAGGAACCCTCCCATAATCTAAAAGAATCTCATAAAAATGACAGATAATGACAGCAGCAGAAGTAAAATCTAAATGTTAAAAAAACAGCTATGTAATTTTTACATATAATCAGACAACTTAAGTCTCAATAGTAAACTGAAGAGGCTGATCTGTGTTTTTTAAAGACAGCTAAAAATAGAACAAACTTAACTAAACTAAAAATAAAGCAGAGAACAAGAAAGGATTTATTAAATAAAGAAGAGAGTAACCAAGGAGATCTCTAAATGAACAATAGCAGGAAAACATTTCTAATTAATTGGAAGTAGAAGAAAAGCTGCAACAAAAGCTAAGGAGAGAAACTTATCTGCAGTCTGCTTTGTAGAATGGTTGTAAAGATGACTGAAAAATTTTCAAAAAGCACAACTGTCACAATATGTAGTGAAATCCTTCCAAAGAAAAGATTTATGATGACATAAACAGAAGAGAAAAGGCTGTGGGGACACTCAAAATTCAATCCCTATCACTTGTGAAAATAGGGAACATTGCCTGTTTCTGTGATCTGAATTGCAGGAACTGGTGCTTAATGCTGACCAGTGAATTTTCCCACTGAGTTTATAATGAGATGAAACCACTGTAAAAGCAAACAAACAACAAAACCACTGAAGAAATGTACCAAAATTAGTTACTGAATTTGAAATGCTGGTCACCAGCCGTAAGAACCCTTCTTGAGAGAACATATTCTCCTCTAGTAAGCTGACTGGAATGAAAAGTACTTTTGTTCAATAAAGTCCTTGCTTTGCACAAGACTTAACCACATCAGAATCAAGACTTAAAAGGCAAAATACAGTTACCTGTGAGGGTGGTTGAATGCAGAACACAACTGTAAGCAAGACTCAGTCTCTCACTGAGCTACCAAGAACATTTTGGAGCCCCTTCTCTGCACTGAAAACATGATTCTAATGTTAACTCTCTAATTTACAACTATTATAGTTTTGCCATTGACTACAAAGGCAAGTGGTGGCATCAGGAAGAATTTCTTGGTTCCTGCTATCTAGCTTCCTGGTAAGGTTCTTCATGACAAATGTCTGGTTCAGCCTGAATTATTTGCACAGGCAGCTCTTAGTATTTTGTTAAACTGGGAATAGCTGTCCCATACTCTGAATATTTTGTAGTTTAAGGGTGAAACCTCAAACTCCATTTTAAAGGCAAAACTATTGTGGAGTTCAGTCTAGAAATTAATAAGATTTGGATCTGGAAGTGGATCCAATTTTGCCCGCATGCCACTGGGAAAAGAGTGAAGGATGTTATGCAATCATAAGCTCCATCAGGACAATATGTATTTTAGGACATAAAGATGTTTTGCAGCAATTCAGAATAGCTCTAGATCTAAGCAAGCTTGAAATCAGGCCCCTAAGACTAATCTTAATATCTCCAGTTAAGTCTGTTCTAGTCTTTTATGATGATGATGCAGTCTTCATTTCACAAGTGGGAAATCAGACCATTAAAAAGTAAGACACTTATAGATAAGTAATGACTAAAATTAGAAATTACCCTCCAGAGAAAGAAACAAAAGTAAATAAAGAGAAAACAAGAAAGGTGCTAGAAGTCTCTACTAGAGACATTGATCTTATAACTTGATTTATCTGTGATGAAATCAGATGTGGTATGAGAGAAGGGCTGGCTGGAAAAACTCTCAAGTTTAACAATATTAGGTGGCAACTCGAGGCACGAATATGCCCTAGTCATTTCTAAAGTTACTAACAGATTCCCAGTGGGCAGTAGGCTTAAGAGGCTTTTTAAATTTTAAGTTTATGCCGCACAGATTTAAGCAAAAGAAATAGAGTGCTGGAGGAGGAAATGCCTACATTTTATTTATATTTTTAAAAGTCCTGTGAGTATGGATTAGCCATTACAAGCATCCTGAGATGCTGGGAATATGCTTGCTTTCATGCTTATCCAAGTTGGTTTTTCCCTTTAGAAAAATGAAAGGCTGCCTCACACACACAACCATGGCCAAAAAAATATCTTCCATTGTCCGTATCTCAATTTTTGGAAACTTGTTGTTTCAGAAATAATGTAAAATGATTTGGAGACAATCCCAGGTCAATGAGTGGTTTTAAAGTTATAGGTATGCCAGTGAAAGGACAGTGATTGAGACCAGAAGTTGACTGGGAAAGTGTTAGCATGGAATCAGTATCATCAATGCAGTGATGGAATCAGGAAATGGGAAAATAAGGTTAATCTAGCTGCTAGTTAGGTATTGAAGATAAATAGTCTCATTTCTCTCCAACATTTCATGAAGAAATTTTGATTAGCTTAGCAAGAACCTGCTTGGTGTCATGTCTGTCTAAGATCTCCTTTCTGCTCTGTCCTCACTGGACTGGGGAGTGGGGAGCATGGTTTCTCCTGCTATAGAAGATCTCTATAGATCTGTGAATATAGATTTACATTAAATAATAGAAGATAGATAGATAGATAGATAGATAGATGTGATTTTATTTCTCTCATAGAAAATATAACCGCTATGTTTAGATTCCTAAGCATTTAATTAGTTCGGGCAAATGCTCCTCATTCAGCATTAATGAGCCTTGAGAAAGTAATAAGTATTTTCTGTAGCTTGAGAGTTTTGAACAACAGGTATTTTATTATAGAAATTTTAAATAGCATGAGCTAATCAAATTTATACAGCAAAAGAAATTACTAATACTCTGAATGTTAGAAGACACATGGATATAAGCCAATAAATTGGCTAAATAAATGTCTAGTGAATATTAGCTAAATGTTTTTTCCCCTTAGGAACATTGCTAAGCTTAATTTAATTTATTAATATAGTTTAGTAGATAGGATTTCAATTATAAAAATATAGTAATACTATGAAGCAAGCAAGTGGGATCTTTTTCTATGTGATGCCTTGCTCATTTGGTTACACATAAGGTTTACAAAAATATGGCTGTGCCTGTGTATGAAGGAAACGTAATTCAGCCTACTGGAATTTCTGCCAGCATTATGCATGCCACCCAGGGCATTGGCCAAATCACCTTAACAGGATTATTTCTACTGGTTATAAGAGCTGAAACATGTTCTGCAGTGCACTTAATACCTCATTCAAAGTGCATTGAACACATTAAGCCTAATTAGTCAGCAGGGTAAGATCAAGAAAGGCAAGCAAATTTGTTGCAGGGTTGACACAACACTGCATCATGGTTCTTGATTTCAGTCTATTATAGAGATCTTCTTGCTGTGTTTTTGTCTCAGTTCTGCATGTTTCTTTCTGTTCCCTGTGGCTGAACACACATGCAAATTTTTAAATTCTTGGATGGAATATACTCAGCAAATACAGAGATCATATCTCACATGGTCCAGCAAAAGAGCCAGCAATCCACAGCAGTTTGATTACTTCTCAGCAAGTTCAAAACTGAAACAGGTGTCATTATAACCTTACCAGTTCTCCAAATTATCCACTTCTCTCCTTCCTCAAACACTGCTTAAAAACTTCAGCGTGTGAGTCACCCTGCCTTTATAACAAATGTGCTGAGGGGCACTGAAGAGATTTCATTAGAATTCTCTGCAGGCTGGAATAGATTATAATAAGATTACTGTCACCAGCAGAGGGAAAACTGCACAGGTAGATAAGAAATTCTAAAGGTTGCTGGAGGTGGAAGAGATGCCAGAAAAATAGGATTCTTTTGAAATAAACAAACAAATCAAATCCCCTTAGGAAACTGATAACAGCGAAATTGCGGAAATGGTTGAAGAATTGTGTGTTAGAAACATTCCACATTTGCTGGAAGTGCCAATGGAAAAGAATTTGTAGATCCCTATGCATTTTAAAACGAAGACTTTGAGGATAACTGCTTTAAACTTTAACTCTCAAAAGAAAACTATAGCAGTCTCCCAAATACACATAACACTTTTTACAGAACAGCTGGTACAGTGTGCTGCTTAGAGCTGAGGAAATACCCTACAGCTGGATACAAAACTTGTCCCAGGTGCAGGAGGAGAGGCTCTGGGTAGCATGAACCAGGAGATTGCAAAAGAAAGCTAGAAGCAAACACCATTTCTAGCCCACTTACATGCAAACTTATTGATCAACAGTGTAAAATAAATACTGATTCCCCCCAAGGTCACCCACATCTTAATTCCCTTGTAACGTTTTGAAGAAGTCACATTCTAGGGACACTTGTGTTCCCTCACTATGCTTAGATGGAACAAATTCAAAACATAGGCAAAGCCAATTGATTGCCACCTTTAAAACCTTCCTTTGCTATTTTTCTAGTTTAATAGCAACAGCTAAGAAATTTAACAGCAATTAAGATGCAGGTCTGCTGGGAATTGCTGGCTGTCACAGCAGCCAATATTTTCTTACTGTTTCATTTTAGCCTCTCATCTGACTGCATCTGTCAGCTGTCCTCTGCCTGCCTATATGTTTCTGCTCTTTGGGAGAGGAACCACTATTTTTTTGTCTTTCAGCTTGCAAAGTGTCCTGCAACTCTGATTGAGCTGCTAGCATGCCACAGCACAAAAACAACAGTACAGCATTTTCAGGGGCCAAGAACAGGCAAACATGGAAGATGGGGAGAACTTCCATCCATCCTTTTCCTTTGAGATGGAAGACTCAGCAGAAACACAAATCCCCCCTGTGCTTGTGGATGGGACACCAATATGAGTGAATGATTTGAGTTCCAACATTCCATTTTATTGAAAAGAATGTTCTTAATCAAGATTGTCCCAAAAGATACATACATTGCTTTCTAATTGAAAAGTAAACCTTGCCTTGTTCATTTTTTGCCACTGCAGCTCAAAATAGAGATTCCCTCAAAATCATGTATTATTTCCTAGAAACAAGGCAATTTGAGTAAGTCTGAGTTATACTTAGACCTATGGATGACATTTGATTTCTAAGTGGAGATGCAGGACAAAAGCATTATTGAACAATATGCAAATTTTGGTGTGGATGTCTTTTTCTTGAGCACAGAGTGCAAATTTGAATTTCACACATATTCACTTTCACATAAAAGTGCTTTTTAATCCTTAGGTGGACAATGAAGGTATTCAAAGGATCTTTTCTACCTGTGGTGAATGTCACAGTTTACAAGAACCTGCTTCATTGACTACAGAAATAAGACTGGACTATAATTTGCACTTCTCCAGTCATTGCTGACACTTGCATATATATGATTGCAGTAGGTCTGTTTGAATCACAGTAGTTTAAGAAAAAAATAGTTGTTAAGGACTGAAGCATTTGGGTAGATCTCCAGGGAACACACAGTGCAATTATAAACTCTCATAATCCCATTTCTGCAGAATACTCTGTATTGGATCCTCTGGTAAAAAGGGACTGAAGCTACACCAGGTGCATCCATATGGAAATTGCAGCACATAATTCAGTCTATATGGCCATTCAGTCCTTGGTCTCTCTTGGGACTGCCAAAGACATTAATTACTGGGCTGTTTTGTTATCTGGGTACTTCTTCACCAGAAGTGCAAATAACAGCATTGCTGTGCTCAACAGAGACCAAAAAAAATAGCTATAACTCATTAGAAAGGCAGGATTTGGTGCAGTGATTTGAATAACAACATTCCATATTGCTTTACCAGTTCTTTCACTCAGTAACTACTGTGCATTCCCAGAATGTTGCACCATTCCCCGAAGAATATTAGCTTTGTAAATAAGATCCAAGACACAAAGTTTTTGAAAACAAGGTTAGGGTAATGATTGGAGCTTTCTAGCCCTCAAAAATTATCTCATGTCATTGAGTACATGCCTTTTTAAGGAGCATAGTTTGAAAACATATTCTTTTTTTGGTGTATCAACCACTGTTATACATTTAAATGGAGCTTTCTCTACTCTTAAAACAGTCAACTTAACTAAGGTATATCATACCTACAGGGCTTGGTTTACAAGCCTTCAGCTTATGCCTTTACATCTATAGGGCTGAGCTGGTGTTCTGCTTCCTAATCCTTGGGTCACAGCTTTCAAGACCTTAGAAGAGGTTCAATGTTTTTGTTGCTCCATCACAGACTTGGGGGAAATGGAGCTGAAATGGCAAATTGCTGTATCTGTCCTCCCAGTGCAAGGCCAGCATAGCTGTGCATAAGACATTCTGGACAGATGTGCATTTTTTTTGCAAATACCCATGATGGAGAACCTACACTAAGACAACTCCATTTCTACTGTCTGTACTATCAGAAAGATTTTCCTCAAAAGTCAACATACTGCTCACATGCTCATCTGTTACATCCATAGTGTACCCACAGAAAAGTCTGTTCCTCCCTTTATTCCAGCTATTGTTTAGTGTTTGACAGCCATTTCCATGCTCTCAGGTTCCAGTTACTGGTTCAAGACTTATTCTGACTGCTGTGCAGCTATGGGAAAAAGCTTTCTATTCCCTCTCTCTCTTTAACACATCACTCATACAGTGGTCTTGACCTTACATTGGTATATGCAATTAATTTACTCCCTTTTGTTTGCTCATTTCTTCCCTCACTCTCCTGAGCTTTGTGTTCACTAAGCTGAATCATGGTAGGGAAAATGGGATCTCATGGATATACTAATACTTTGACTGGGCAAGACCCTGAACAACTTGTTCTAATGACAAAGCCTTCTTTGAGCAGGCAGTTTGATCAGATGACCTCCAGATGTCCCTTTCAGACTAAACTATTCAATGATTAATATTTGTAGGTTGGAACATTTAGGATGGATGTCTAAATTAGCCTTTCCAAAAGTATCATCTGCTCCACATTAATTGTCAAGCAATGGATTACGTGTAACATCCTTCTTCCCAGCCCTGATAAATGAATCATTATCTCATTCTGAGGGAAAGGTGTGACTCTTTACAAAACCTAATGTAGTGGCAGTTGTTTGCTGAACAAGTATGTCCTGAGGTTTAACTGGGTGAGAGACTTAGATCTCCTTTTTCCTCATTTGAGCCTGGTCACAAAGTATCTGCTTCTGATTACCTATTCTGATTGATTGCCACTGGATCTTTCCATTTCGCATTTTAAATAGATTTTCCTTCCTCCTCACAGAAGCTGCTCTGCTCACAAATACTCATATATTTAAGCATTCTCATCTACAATTTTAGACTAGCTTCAGCATTAGCCAGCATGAGTTTTCTGCTCCCAGCTTTGTGCTTTCCAGAGGCTGAGAACACAGCAGGAATGATGGCTCTTGCTCTCCTGGGTGACTGAGTCACTGTTCAACTAAACAAAACTCCATTAATTATGAAGGAGTTAGCAATAAATAAATAAACTCTCATCTGTGAAGATTTGCTTTATTCAGGTTTGACCATAACTAATGGCTTCTTTAGTAACTGTTGGAATAGGTGAACAAATTTTTATGTTGCAGCAACTGTGCTGAAGTGTCTTTTAAAGGAAGAGCCTTTTATTGCTGATTGCATTTTAGTGGGTGAGCATATGAATAAGAAACCTATTATCCATCCAGGAGCTCTTGTATCTTGCTCCTTGAACATAATTATTTTAGCTCAAAGTCTTCCATTTTCTTCCAGTAAACAATATAACTCACGATTTTAATGCTCAATCCACTCTTTTCCTACTCATCATGGACATTGCAATGCAACAGAGGTGAGTGCTCTGCCAAAAGATCTGCATGTCTTGCTCATATGCATCCAGTGGGGACTAATCAACTACTACTTAGAAAACTGGAAAAATTATCTAGGCCAGTCATGCCTCTGGAAAAGTCACATTCCTGAAGTGTAAGATTCAGTCTCATTGCAGATTGCTAGGACAAAAATACAGGTCTGAGGTGTTTATTATAAGAATGGATTGGTCCCAAAGTATTTAGTGCACCCAGGGTAAACAATGAAAGGCAATGATTGCAATACTGTGAAGTGCTGTACAAACTTTCCCCTGCTCTCTTAATGCAGTGACCTCATGATGAAGGTATTGTCCTGATGAATAAATCACTTCAATCACAGGACAACCATGAAGAATCTCTCTCTCTGCTTTGCTACATGTATGCTTAACAAAGCACCATCTTTGACCACTAGCTTTGTGAGTTTTCTGTGTGCTGTTCACTAATTTTTCGTTCTAGGAGGTGATTAATCATGGAGAACCACATCTCTCGCTGCTAAATTAGCATTAAGAAACCATTAAATATCTCAAAGCATAATTATAATCCTCGCTGTTCTTCTCTCCATATATGTACCAACAGATCAAAATATTTATAATTTTTTGTTTGCAATTTCTCTTTTGCAAGAAAGGCTTTGAAAGATGTTAATTTTCCATTGTATTGAAGTTCCAGGAGTCAGAAGGTAATCTTATGCTGCTCAGTAGAGGATAGAGGTATTTTGAAAATATCTGCACTGGAGATCCATTAATCCCAGCTTTTTCACTGTTTTCCCTTTTGGGGCCTTTCATGCAATCACCAAATACCTAAAAATTTTCCAAAAAAAAAAAAAAACCTCCCAGACCTTACTCTTTTTTTTAGTATAATGCAACTTTGGAAATATTTGTAAAATTATCCACCTATCAGACCGAAGAATGCCAAAGTTGTCAACAGTTTATAATCCATGTATCATCCAGTCACAGAGCTTCCTTTTTTCCCTTGGTGGGCAAAGTCTGTCAAGAATAAGTAATTGGTTGGAGAGGAGGGAAGGAAAATGCTGAATGATGCTGCCAACAGTGGCATTTCATGCTAGTCAAAACCCTGGTATAAGATCATTATTTTTGGAGAGGGAGATGAAGACTGCAGCCTTTTTGGGTGCAGGAAGGATGGTCTTCCTCATCTGTCCTGCACATTGGCCACCTGACTGTAGGATGTGCATTTACTGCTTGGATTATACTTGGACTCCAGGGAGAACTCTCACTGGAGATAGAGAATGGCACATGGTCCTTGTCATGAAGGATGTCCTTGGGAACAGCAGGTGGTCTTGGAGCAGAGCATGGGGCTCATGATATTCTCTCAAACTCAGTGGCAGCAGCTCATCACCAACCCTGGTACCCACATGAAGAAAAAGTCCTCATCTCAAGTTTCAAATGTAACAGCTCACATTTGTTATTAAAATGGTTCTTCTCAGAGCTGCTAGGTACCTCCTACAGCAGGAACCTCAGAGAAGGTCATTTATTACTGATATATTTTTAATAGAGCAACTGTCTCTGAGGAAATCATTGATCATTGCAGCTAAAGACCAGAATATCATACAGTGTAATTAATAATTGTATCAGCACCAGCTAGTCATTTGAAAAGGAGAATTTCTGACCTTTATAGGATTTCTAATACCTATGATAGAGGCTGGACAAAGAAAAGCCAAGTTTCAGGGCTCAGAAAACTTTTAATGAGAAGCCACTTGGATACGAAGTAAAAAATGGTCACAGAACCACTATAGCTAACCCATCATTATTTCTGGGTGCAACCACAGTGAAACTGAAAGATCCCATGCCCAGCATAAAATGAATATGTACTTGCAAAGGAAGAGAATTACATCTTTGGCCTTTATTGGCAATATGTTCTTTTTCTGTTGCCTTTTTTTGAGCCTTTAAATAATCTTAAAGAAAAAAAAAATACGTGTCACACTGACATTAAGTCAAACAGGAAGACAAAACCAGGAGAAGAGGAGAATGCAAAAGAACACACAAAAACCCGAGACCTCTTGGTCTCCATGTAAAAGGACCTGAGTGGAATAAACATGGTTCCAACCCAATCTCAAGCATTTATTGATCAGGTAGTCAGCTGGTGGGAAGGGCTAATTGGTGATGCTTCCTTTGCACCTAGCAGTGAGGATTTGGAGAATGTAAAATTGAAATGTTTCAGGTATACTGAGAGAAAGGAGGCAACAGCTCAAGGACAGTGTCGCAGAGCAGAATATAGTGGACGTCTAAGAGCTGAGGAATACAGAAGTTTAAAGCCCAGTAAAGCAAAAAGACAACAGAACAATTCACTGGAGAGCAATGAAATATCACTTCATACAAGCAACAGAAATAGCATAAATTTGAGATAATTGCAAGCATGTTAAATAATCAAGAAAAAACTAACAAACACCACCTCATGTGAACTACTTAGAGTGGTAATCATCTCTGCATACGGGACGATGTAAGAACACAATGGATTTATTCAGAGGTGTCTATTGTAAATTATAATATTCCTTATATAGCCTTGTTTGATTATCTGTCATACTTCCCAGATATGTTTTCTTTCATAATGGCATGGTACCTAGAATTCCAGCAGTGCATTTTTAGAATCAGCTGTAAAGACTACACCAGGAGAGACCAGCAGGGTCTGTCTGGGGACATGACTTGACTTCCACATGCCACTGCTGAGGCTGTGTCTGTAGGCAGGCAGCAGCTCTACACAGGCAAGTTAGACATTTTTCACAGAGTACTTCTACCAGGTATTTAAAAGTAAAAAGTAACATCACATTGTACAAAGCCTGATAGCAAATGTTTCAATGAAAGAATAACCTTGAGTCTGAGGATGGATGAACCTCTTTATTTTTTCTCCTTGCAAGGCAACATTTATCCAGCTGCCATAAGCAGGATTGTTCTTTGGCATGTTTTCCCTCAGGCTGCAAGGTGCAGGCACATCCCTTGCAGGCTGCCAAGCAAAGCAGCTGCCTAGGGAAAGAGCCAGCTTTCCTACAAAGCAGACTTTAAGAGCACTTGATTGTAGGCTCCTTTCACATCACTGCACATACGTAAAAGTAACAACAGAAAGAAGTGGCGAGAACGTGCAGATTCTGTGAGAACCTTCTACTTTCCTAAAAGTTTTCACTGTCCTGCTTCATCATCCCAAAATGCCCATTTGCACATATGAAGACCAGAGGATGCCTTTTCTTTTGAGCATAAGTCCTGAAAGATTTAGCAGGAAGAGTGAGGAAGAGCAGATGTGGCTCAATAAGAAAAATCTTAAAGAAACCACAATGGTCCATGGATAAAATGGTAAATTACAAATAGAAAAGCAGTAATCAAACTAAATGCTCCTACTAACACAGCCTCCTTCAACAGTGCAGAAAATCTGGCAAGAGAGAGTATTTCAGTTGTGAAGTGCTTTATAAAGAGAGAGACAGAAAAAAGAAATTGAATGAGTCACCTGCTCTGACAGCCCTTGACTTCGAATCATAGATTTGAAATGTATTTTCTGCTCCCCTGCTGTCTAGTTTTCTCAACACTAAATCTCCCTTTGCATTGGTCACTGTCCCATTAAAGTGTCAACCATCACTGTATTCCACTTTGCCTGATCTTTAATTTGGCTCCGCAGCTGCAACATCATACCTGTCCTTGGGGCTTGGTCACTTCAACACAAAAGCAAAATGTGAAAAGCTTTGCTGCAATAAGCCTAAGTCTCTTGGAGAAGCAGGATTTTGATCTTTTTCCCTATCCACTCTTAGAGACTTGCATCAAGGTGAGATTTCTACTGCCTGCTGTAGCAACTGCTGCAGTCCAGGGTTTTGGCACTGCACACAATTCTGTAGCTGTACAACTTGGACAATTCTGAAGAGGGGGCAAAAATAAAGTAAAACTAAAGCCACAGAGGGACACTGGAACTGCTTTTCTCTCTCATATCATCTCTTTCTCTGTAAGGACCAAGGAGTTGTGCAGAGAAGACCCAGAGGAGGAAACCTTGGGGAAACATTTACAAGATGACTCTGTCTCTGACAACCCAAGGATGCTCTGACTGGAGCAGATGGTGCTGTGCTTGCCTTTGGTGCATTTAAGCCAATCCTCTGAGGGCAATCACCTTTTCAAATGATTTGCACAATATGATCTGGACAAATACTTTTTCCCTGTTTTCCAGCCAAGACGCCCTGATAGGCCAATGAAGAAGGGAAACTAACTTCTTACAAGCTTTTTTTGTCACATACTGAGGGAAAGATAAGCCAGGCCTGTGAAGAAGAGGAATCTAAGTGAGCACAACAGTGACATCCAGAGGGCAGAGACCAGCAAGCAAAATTTTACCAAATACAAATCAGAAAATAACCACCAACACCACCACTGGAAGTGGGTTTCAAGCCCACTTGATAGTAGGCTTTTCACCTCCCACAGATGTTACTTTATCTATGTACCTGACTACCCAGGGAAAGCAAGGGATAAGGAACACTTCTTAGGCATAATCAACTGACGTATTCTTCCTTTTGAAGGTCAAATGAAGATGCATCTTCCTACAACAAATGGAAGAGGGGTGCACATGAGATGCAGCACCACACCAACTGGGTCCATTCTGGAGCAGTCCCAGCCTTCTGAGGTGACTCAAGCAGAGTTACTGGTCTGTGCAGACTTGTCACCACTGCTCCAGGCAAACATCCCCTGCTCATTTGTCTGCAGTGCTGGGAATGCTGTGAGCTTTCTTTTTGCAGCTCTGGCTGACCAAAATGGATTTTTGGTTTCTCCCCACTGCCTGAGTGCTCTCTGTCTCTCAGTCTCTTAAGCCAGCCCACGTCTCACCTACTCTGCTTTCTGCCTCTCTTCCAAATTTGTGATTCAGCATGCTTTAAGAAAGTACAACAAGAATATGTACAGAAGCAGGTTGCTATTTTCTGCAGTTTTCACCAGGGAAATTTAGTGTCTAGAAAATGAGACAGTAGGGGAGCAGAAGATATGTTTCAAACTAAAATTGTTTGCTCCAAGGAACCTCAAGACCACAGGATCCCTATAATCATGTACGTGAACATGGCATTCCTGCTACTTCAGGAGCAGGGATTTCAGACGCGTCATACATTGAGACAAAGAATGCTGTAGGTGGGATGGATGTGCAGTATATGTTTGACCCACTCAGATCAAACTGGGATGGTATTAGATCAGGATAGATTTGCTGTACATGGCAGCAGGTGAAAAGGTGTATGTTCTGCCCTCCTGCAAGGGAGGATTGAGCAGGCTGGGTTTCACTTGTCTGCAGGCTTAGCAAGGCTTCTATTTCCTCAGGCAGGAATAGAAATCCCAGAGGGGGAGACCATTATCCTATTTACTGAGTCACGATGATTCACTCAGCATTCAGCTTCCATCAGATACAGCAGCTCCTGGAGTTTAAACTAAATCTGTTTCCATCCTGCTGTTATTTCAGTTTCTCACTGGCTTATCCAACTCCCCAAAAACTTCCACTTTCTGAGAGAAGAAAGTAGAAAGCAAGCCTAGGTGTTTATTTATTTATTGAAGATACATTTGGAGAAGCTTATTTTAAGTGTAAAGTACAAGGAGACTGGGCAGAAGACAATGCAGGCAGTATTATTAAAATCTTCAAAAACTAGTTGTTTTGTTTAGAAAACAGCTTTAATGTCACTGAATGAAATATTCTAACCTACCGGGAAAACAACTTCAATGAAAAACGTCTTGAAAAATTATCTTTTTTTGAAAACTCAGCCAAATTGTGGCATAGCCACAGGGTATTCCTGCCAGGGGACCAAGCAGACAGCTGTATCCCAGAGTTAGCAAAGGGCAAAGCACAGCTACACCGTGAGTGCCAGGGGCAGCAGAGGTGCACAGTGGACACAACCCTGACCAACTTTGTGACAGTAACTAAGCAGTGGGAGAAGAGGATGTGAAGATTGGCACCAAAGTGACAGAGCCAAAGTTCTCCTTAAGACTGACCTGGAACAAGAAATCATGCAAAGGAGAGGCTTCTTCTCTCCTCAAAGCCCAGTGCTACAGAAAAAATGATGTTGTGCCCAGGATCAGCACAGCAGCAGAACCATCTCTCTTCCCCTCCACCCTGGAGATTGCTTCGTGCTCTGTAAATTCTCAGTGGGCATCTGAATGCTGCTGTGCATCTCAGATAGACAGAGGCATATTCAGAGCACATTACCTGTAAATGTTTAGGAGGACCTCTGATTTCAGCTACATACCAAACCTCACCCCTTTTCAAGTCAATGAAAATCCCCACATATTTCAATAGGACTTTGATTTCACTCTGTAAATGCATTTCTCCCCCACTCAATTTGGAAAGCATGTTTTGAGTCTGAAGACATATGATAAATTATAATTTATATTGAGCAAGAAAGACATAGCAGTTTAAGAGAAATTACATTATATACAGCTGAGCTGTGTTCCAGTTACACTCCTTGAAACAGTGCTACTGTCCCACTTTGATACACTCTTTCAGATTCTCCTTGCATCTCCAAGGAAAGAGGTTTCCCAGGAGCCCTTTAAACAGTATCAAACATTACAAGCCACAGGAACATGCTTTCTGAAAAATCCTCCACGGTGAGTAGCATTAATTCCAGAAGGAACAAGTGAGCACTGATAACATATTTCCAAGATACATTTTTGACAGCTCCAGTGGCTTGATCTATTTTTCATGGCAAAACAACAGCTTTAAAAAGCGACTTTAACCTCTGCTCATACAGCTGGTCCTTCAATGCTCCCCAAAGGCTACAGATCCTTCAGGCTCCCAGGCTTCAGAGCTGGGATTTAAGGTACTTGAATCCTCACAAGGGAATGGCAGATTTGTGAATGATTCAGGAGCAAAAAGCTATGCCAAAGCTTCTTTAGGCAGAGCTGGGACCAGGAAAGTCACAAGATCAGCAACACCTTCAGCTCTCAGTTCTGTGGCAGTACTTTGAGGCACTGTGTCCAGCTCCAGCCTGGCGAAGAACAGACAATGTGAAATCTCTTGTGAGGACTTTCAAGCACTCCTGGGATCTTGATGAGAAACAGAAGACACACACCTTACATCTAAATGAACCTGGTATTTTCTTAGGCTGCTATATTTGTCCATTCCAAAGAGCCATTTTCCACAAATATTCAAGGAAGAAGCACCTCACATGGATTAATATTTTTTTGTACTTGGGATGTACCAGAACAAGTTCTTTTCTTCAGCCAGCTTTAGTCCTGAATGTTTATTTTCCCAGTTTTATGGCTATGTTTTGTTTATACTAATTCAGAAAAGAAAATTTAGGGAAGGTAAAATCACTGCTTTTTGCTAGAGTAGGAAAGATTTGGGCATCTCTTCTTACGGTGAAGTTTTCTGTAAAGGGCTACTGCAATGGCCAGTGAGTGGAAGAAGGAAGAAGTGGAATTATGCCCAAAAAAGGCTGACTTTATTATATGCTTCGTTCTTTACAAGAAAGGGGAATACTAGCTAGACACCTACACACTGTTTAACATTTCTTTTCTCCATCTGGCCTCTGCTCCCTCTTCTAATTTCCTGAGGTGCTGGATGGCATTCATCCAGGAGTGAAGACAGCCAACACACTCTGAAAAGACTTGAAGAATTTTGGAGGACAGGAAAGGAACCACAGCAATGGCCATGATACTTGCTCTTCCCACCAAGCTATAGTAAATAAATGCAAAGATAGAAGCTCCTGTAAAATCATGCATTAGTCACCTTAATTGACTGGAGAAAGGCCAAGTTCAAATCTATTGAAACTACTACATGCTACTGACTTGAGTGATGGACTAGCAAATCAACTTCTAAAGAGTCCAACTCAAAACTTATTCCTGCTTTGGGGCAGGATCAAAATTCAGAGTGTTTCTTCCATTTATCAAGCTCAATGTGAAGTCAACTAGCTGGAACTGTTTAGCAGAACTAACACCAGAGTGGGAATGAAAGAGGATGAACTGTGCTCAAATGGAAAGGGAGAGCTCCTCTGGTCTGCAATGTTAGATTTGTTTTAGGTACATGAGATGAAAAAATAGCGTACAAAATAAGGGAGGTAATTATTCCTCTACTGGGCAGTGGAGGGTCACAATCAACAACATGTCCACTGTTGGAGAAACTGCACTTAATAAAATGTGGGGAAAAGTCAAAGGGTCCAAATTGGAGCAACATAAATGATCAAAGGTTCAGAAATAAGGTTTTTAAGGAAAAGATGAAAGAGCTAAATTTGTTTTATGTCCAGAGGAAAATAAAAGGGGAACAGAACAACAGTCTCCAAACATTAAAGGGGATTTTATCAAAAGAGACAGCAATCAACAGATTATACTCTATGTCCACATGAGACAAAGGAATTTAGTTGAATTTCTCCATATAAAGCGCCACTATTTCTGTGAAAATGATGGACATCTGTCAGGGATTATACAGGTAAAGCTAATGGCATGTCAAATCAGGGCAACAGGCCTCTTGACATCTCTTTTGGAGATTGATTTCTTTTGATTACACTATTTTATCTGCCCTCAGTCATTTATTTAAGTGCCCACATTAAAACTGCTAATACCAAAAGCAGAGCTCCCTTCCCTTTGAAACCACTTTGCTCCACTGTGTTATTGTGCATAATGACCACATCATTAAGTGTCAGCAGGACTAAAGGTTTTCTGTATTTTAGTTTCCAAGCATTGAAGCAACAGACTTACAGAGGATAAATGCAGCATAACTGTTGCTTCTGCTAATGAGGGAGAAGAAAAAGGTCAGCATCAATACAGAAGGAAAATGCTCCACATGAAGTATGAGGATAAAAGCAAATGTTAAAGGCAGAAATGCAGAAAATCCAAGTTCCTTAGCAACCCAGAGTGACGACCACTACAGAGACATACAGTAGTTCACCAAGAAATATTTGTTTCACTGAAATTCATGATACTGTCTATCCATGCTTAACAGGTAATTATTTTAGCTTCTTCATGTTAAATACACATTCACATTTTCTTGATTCCTCTATGAATGGACGTATTTATGAACCTGTGTCAAACTATTTAACCACATGAAGTTATGGTGAACATAGAACAGTCCTTCACTGATTCCCACAGCTCAGAGAATTTTGCACAGTTTTTGCACTTCCTCCACCCTCTCTCAGCAATGAATACCCTCTAAACATAAAAGTTTTGCCTCCACCCTGAAAATTATTGAGTTTTTTCCATTGAATAGAGGAAACCTCATGTGCTTGGGAGCAAAGTAGGGAACCACCAAAGCTAGGCTGTTCTGAGCTGTGACAGAATAGGTGTAGCAATGCATTGCTGTTGAAGAAAAGGATGTTGTTGTGTCCAAAGTGGCTTGGAAAATGTTTTGAAAGGATTCAGTTAAGGGGTTCTGAAGGAGAAGAATTGTTTGGAAAGAGGAAGGGAGCTGCTAGGAAGATGTGAGCCAAATGAGAGCAGAGTAGGTCAGCACGACTGATGCTCTGCCATGTATTCTGGTACCAAGCAGTGAGGGCATTACTGATGGGTAGCAGACTGTCTCAGTTTATCCCCCTACAAACATCCTATTTTTCTTGATAGAGTGAGGAAGTCAGGGTGGGAAAGAGAGCTGTCTTTGCCCCTCACTGACTTCACCAGGCACCTCACATTAAGAGTAAATTACAGTGGATTTACTATGAAGCCTACACAGACAGGGAGTCCAATTTCATGCTGTCAACAATGCTATAGAGAAATGGACATTGACCTTCAGTCCCATCCCACTGACATCCCAAATCCGACCCAGATGATATAAACCAAGAGACACAATAATTTTTGAGCTGAAGGTCAGGTTACAGAGGCATTTCTCAGTGGTCAGAAATCAAGTGTCTTGTGATGCTTCTCTCTGAAGTGCTCCCTGCACAACTCTGCACTGGCTGCTGACATCCATTACTAGGAGCACTTCAGCACCCTTGACTTTAGAGGCAGGTGTGGCTTCTCTGAGCACCAAGAGCAGTTTCATTTCTCAGCTGAGGGTCCTTCTAAGTGATTACAATGCAGAACAGTGGTTTGAATTGCATAGTGTGAATGTGGCAGGCTACCAAATACCAGGAGTGAGGAATTATTAGGTTGGTTTTTTCAGCTTATTGCTGAAATAGACAACATGATGGTTTGGACCAAAATGCTGCATTTCATATTTGTGTCATGTGCCTCTTCTGTAAGGCAGGTGAGGGTGGATAGGATTTGGGAAATCTAACAAGAGCTGCTCTGAAACATGAATGTTCAATCTTAGACTTGTTAAAGTCAGCAATGGATTGTTTCAAATGTTGGCTCCTGCATTTACAACTTTTTTTTTCTTTGCCTCTTGCAATTTTTTTGTCACAGAAGAGTCAAAAAATCTTGTATGGGATGTGTGTGTGAACTTTTTATACAGGCAAACTGTAAAAGAGAGTGATTTTTTCATTTTCTCACATTAAAAAAGTCCTACCATAAAATTTCTATAAGTAAAAAGAGGTGTTTGAGCACATCTAGTATTCCATCATCCAAATAAAATCATTACTTGATAAAGCAGAACTAATTTTCACCAAAGTCAACTACAAGATAAAAAAATCACAACAAAATACTGACCAACTCTTCCTTACCATGCCGTACTTTCCCACGCAAGAAAATGAGAGAGTGAGTTCCTGACTCCTGCTCCTTGAAAGTGATGCAAGATGGTATGGAATAATATTTGGGTCTGGCCATGCCCCCTTCCCTTCCTCCTGTTTTTTGTAAAATATTAACCCTCTCCTGGCTGAAACTAGGACACAAGCAAACAAGACAAGCTTCAAGAAAAGCTGGTGCAGTGGGGATTAGCTAAGGGATTGCAGAGCATCATATTTAGAGTGTTAGCCAACAACGTGTCCTCAATCCTAGAAGAGATAAAGATGATGAAAGATATGATTTCTGAGTATTCTAGGACTTAGGATAGCAAAACCAAGCAGGCAAAAACCCAAAAAAACCAAAATCCTTTGTCTTGTCACAAAATTAAATTATTTTGTTTGACAATCTGTTAAACTCATGACAGAATTATCTCCAAATATTTAAATTCAGTTACATCAAAGGCTGCAAGTTTTTGGCTACCACTTTCCAAGACCAAAATTATGTTACAGAACTCTGTGCTATAGCTTAAGAAAGTGGTGTCTGACTTTGATAGCATTGGATCTTTATCAAAGCTATCTTTTGGAGCCAGCTTGATGTCCTGGTGTTGAGCATGTTTAATTGTATGAGCTGGCTGCTCTGCACTGCAGCACAAACATTCAGTGAGATGGGGTATTTTGG
Organism: Lichenostomus cassidix; assembly: GCF_008360975.1. NCBI lineage: Eukaryota > Metazoa > Chordata > Aves > Passeriformes > Meliphagidae > Lichenostomus > Lichenostomus cassidix. The sequence continues at coordinate 42,487,056 of NC_139483.1, read as the reverse complement.
ATGCCACGGCTCCCTGCTCATTTCATGCTGTGAGCAAGGATCAGCAGGGGCTCAGCACAAGTGTTGGAGGGTAGGTTAGGAGCCCAAAGAGTCTGTATTCTGCAAGCAGCTCCTGCTCACAAACACAGCAAGGAAGGGAACACAGCCTGGCCTCAAGGAAGATCTCTACAACCCCTGAAAAGAGCTAGGAAGAAAAATGTCATATCCCTGTCACCATCCCTGTCTGACATTTCAGGGGAGTCTCACAGGTGCACAGGAAATAATACTGCTACCCAAAACATAATTTTTAAATCGAAGGTGCCAGTTATTTCAGTGTTTATTTGGAACCCACCTGTAGCTCTCAAAAGACTGTTTGCACCAGCTCCTTGACATTATCAACTTGTGTTATTTGCTGCCTCCCAAAATGTCAGCTGCCTAACCTTTCCAGGCTGCTCTTACACACAGTCTGCTTTTCCAAAGCTCATTAAATATAGCAAAGATCCAGAGTCCTGTGTAAATCTTGCAATCAAGCCAAGCTGCAAAGGGTTCAGAAGTCTTAGTGTTCCATATCAGACTTTGGGCACTTCCCATTTCTTGATGCAGAGGTCTGCTGTCATTGTGGACCTGTGAGAAAATGAGGGTTTTTTCTTTTTTAATGGTACAGACAGTGCTTCTTATAGCTAGCCAATTTTCTTTACAAACACACTGCAATCATAAGCACACCCCTAGCTACACAGGGAAACAATTCTCAGCAAAAGTCAGTTCGAGGCTCATGATTTGGGTTTCCCAATTTCCTCTAAGCTGTGCCTATTGTTTAGATTAATCCCCAGTACAGAATGTCTGGCACAGTGGGTACTCTACAACTGTCCAGGAAATTGCAGGACTGCATCATCAGACAGGTCAGTATTAACAACAGATGCTAAATATTATGTTCCAGATACCATGTATAATTAACTTGCTGAAGGAAAAAGACCACCATTAAAGTGAATTCTTCCAGCCCAATATCCTGTTTGGTTTGGGTTTTTTTAAATCGGAAAAGTAAGTAAATGAGGGTTTGGTGTTGTACCTCTAGAACTGACTAAACATAAACAAAACCCCAACAAAACCTCCCCTTCCAACCACTGAATTTAATTACAAAAAAGGTTTTGTAACTGGGGATTATTCCATTGCTAGGTTGTTACAAACAGGTTGGTGAAAGGTTTAGAATAAAAAGCTTGGGAGAAAAGAAGTTCTCTTCCTTCCAACACTGGGAAATGTTTTCTTAAAGAAGCAAGGTATAAATTACTAAGTTTCCTGTAACATAGCTAATGAAGTGCAGGTCAAAATTTACCTCACTTGTCAGTTGTGCATCAAATAACAGACAAGTTGCCAGAGAGATTTAAAAAATTTTGTCTCTTTTGTTTCTTTCCACAACCTTGTGTTTCTTATCAAAACATTTAAGAAGATATTATGAGGATTCAAGGAATTAAGTTTTGTACCTGAACTTCTCTCATGACCTTCATCAATAGAACTGGATCACTAATAAATTTTGGTTTTCAGTGAGTCTGAGCCTCACACTGCTTTCAAGCAGACTTTACAGATAAAGCAGCAACATTATTTTGATCTTTTTTCTTCATTAGGGCCATCAGTGTGCAGCAAACAGCCTAAATCTAGCTTTGATTCCTCTAATGAGCAGAGGGAGGTGTTTGAGTGCTAGTCAGAAGCTGTTTTGTGCAGTTAGAGAAAAGGCAGGTAGATGTGGGATTAGGGCACCCACTTGCATGGGGAGGGATACAGCAGAAGCATCTCATCCTAGTCAGCATAGTGGTTTGGACATAACCCTTCCTACAAACCTCCCAAGAGAAGCTAGGAGTTTGGCTGACCACCTTTTGTTTCCATTTTCTCTGGGGACACCAAAGTGATAATCCGGTGGGTGGCAGTGGGTGGTTTTAAAACCCCATCTGAGGTCTTCAGAGATTGTGCTGTTGCTAAAACTGCTGATAACTACAGCGTAGATGACTCTAGGGGTGCTCAGCAGCAACAGATTAGGTGGAAGGCAGGGAGCTCATTGATGGATAGCAAATGCCAAATGAGACAGCTGAACATCCAAGGCATCCAAGCACCTCAGGGGAGCTGTGACTAACCCAGGTGTTTGGCCAGATGGACATTCATGTTCTCAGCCACTGCTGGAAAGCAAAGCAGTCAGTGACCTCTAGCAGCAGAGGATAGGCAGAGACATGCAGCGTGGGCAACATCTGGAGCAAGGGCAACATCTGGAGGTCAGTCCAGAGGAGGGCACCTCTCACAGCCTCATCCCAGAGCTTCTCACTCTTTGTGTCTGAAACTGAAGTGATTAGAAAATGGCTATTGTCACCAGCAGAGCAGGGTGTGGTGAATGGGGCTACTGTCAACTGAGAAGATAAGTTTATTTTACGGACACCTTCAGGCCAAATCTAAACACCAATCTTCTAGTTCACAGCTCAGCAGAAGAGGTGAGAGCCAGTGCCCATACTGAGCTAAGAGTCCCTACAATCAGCAGAGGAGCCCTGTGGTTTTGTCCTCCATCCCCTGCCCTCTCAGAGGAAATAGGCTGCATCTTAATGAGAGCTCAGCAGTGAATAAGGTCCATTAGAAACCTATTTTTCCATTATGACTTTCCCCATGTAATTTATCTAAGTTTTACCAAGTTGATTCTGAAGGAGTTTGTTCCATAATGAAGGGTTTTCCCCATGAAGGAGCAGATTTAAATCTGTTCCCCCTAACTCATACTTGCATAATCACTTTGATGCTTAGAAACGTCATTAAAATAACTCAGCATTAGGTTTTCATAGATGCCATGGGGACAGTTCAGCACCTTCCAGTAAATTGAGATAACTGAAAACACACACACATCCCCTTTCAAGCAATAAAAAAGAAATTAAAAAACCTACAAACACCAACACCACAACCCAAACCAACACCAACCCTCTCCTTCCTTTCTCTGCCCCCTTTCCTTTCACATTCAGGATTCCATTCTATTGAAGTAAACTGTAGGACATTAAAAAGAAGCAAAAGGAAAAGAAAAGAAAGAAAAACCAAAACTCCAAGCCTTGCTGTCCATCCTGACACCAAGTGTAAGGCTTACTTTAGGCACTGAGCAGCTGTTTCTAGCCTTTTCAGCTTCACAGCTTATAGCTGCCATTTCCCAATATCTACCCTATAGTAAAACTATGAGGTCAGTAAGGTCCAAGTCACCTCATAATGCTTAGATCCACAGAAGACAGATCCACATAAACAGCTTCAGAGAAGATGAAGCAATAAAGAAGTGATGTTGAATAACTTTTAAATTGGTCATACACCATAATTTCATCCAGGTTAGCTGCTTATGCCTCAGCCCAAAAGCTTGTGCTCTCTGCAGAATATGCACTTCCTGTGTGGAGGCCTTTCAGTGCTTTCCAGTTGCTAGTAGGGTGGCCTGGGGGAGAAATTTTGCATTTTTGCAACCTACAAGTGTTCAAAGATTTTAAGGAATGGATACTCTTAACTAAAGAGCTAATCAGGTGCAAAAGTGCTTGCAGGAGGATGTGGCTGAAGATGGAACAGGTCCCTTCAGAGAGCCTGAACCAGGCTGTTGGATTTATAAATGCAGCAGCAAGCTCCAAGCCAGCAAAGCAAGTGTGCTGGCATCTCCAGAGCTGGAGTGGGGAGGGCATGTTCAGGCACAGAGCTATCTGACCTGTCCCTGGTCTTGCACAAGAGATGAGAGCCAGATTTGCCAGCACCTCCCTTGCAACAGCCTTACTCCTGTGCATGGTATCCCTCTCTTTCCAGGACTAGGACCTTTGCTAGAGGCAAGGAAACACTGCAAGGATTACTGCCTGATCACAGAGCCATAGCCAATAATTATTTCTTATTTCGTCCTGTAGTTTCTTTTAATCTGCAGAATTGCTGATTTATTTTTATTTTATTTTAGGGTGCATGGTAATGCGGCCAAGGACTCTGACATGATGGAAAAAGCAAGCCTGTTTTATATTTCTTGAGCCTGATCAGCACAGCACAGATGGTTGGGTAAGAATTATTGTACTAGCTAAAAGGAGTTGGGCAGTGTAAACACATACTTTTTGTACTGTAGAGGAAGGGAAAAACAGAAAATGTAGTTTATGAGAAACATCTGCAAGAACCTGATAATAGGAATATATTAATAAAGTTCAGTACAGGTGGGGTTTTGGTGGGTTCCTCTCCACACCTCCAAGTCTTGTGTGCTGCAGTTTTATTACCAGCTGACAATACATTTTAGCAATATCCTTAATTACAAAACCAGATTCATGGAGGGGTATTTCATGAACTATCTTAGCACAGCCAAAAATAACCCTGCACCCCCCTCCAACACTTTGTAGCATTTACATTGACAGCAAGAAGAATCTATTCAGACTAAATTTCAGCAACAACAATTGAGATAACAACAGCTACATCATGCACCACAGGAAAAAGAAAGATTCCCCGCCTTCTAATAAAAATTTCCATGACATTATTAGAGGAAACCATGACATGGATCAGAAAATATTAGCATTTGAATATACTTACTGTTTCTGTTTTGAAATAGAACTTCCAGGAATGCAGATGCACCTTAACCACTACTCTTTCTGAAGAAAAATAGAGAAAAAAAAAAGATCCCCTTAGAACATATTGTGGGGGCTCCTATTCCACATGGACACAGTTCCACAAGAAAAGCCACATGGCAAAGCACAGGGCTTAAAAGCACCACTTCTTTAGGATACTCTGGAAATATTAAGGGTTAAATATTCTTCCCTATCCCCTTATGGTTTTTTACAAGTGAGAACAAAAAGTTGTTTATTATTAGATCAGGAATGTTCTTAAATAAGGTTCATCAGGGAAATACTGTTCTGCCAGAAGAGCAATACAGGCTACTCCATGCAAGAATAGTTTGAAAATAGAGGATGCATGTTCCTGACTTGAACACAGCTTTGTTGTGTGACCTGAAGCAACATGTTCCTTGCCTCATTTTTACAGAATCACAGAAAAATACATGCTGGTTCTTTAGATATCTTGCAGTTCAACCTCCTATTCAAAGCAAGGCTAGTTTCAATTGCTCAAGGAGCAGTACAAAAGGACAAGAAGCAATTATCACAAATTGCAGAAGCAGAAACCTCAAGGTAACCACTTCTATTGAGATTAACTTCTTGAGCACAGGAACAAGTGCTCAGAGGGCTCTCAGGTATTCTCCCTGGAAAGCTTCAAAACTCAACTACATCCAGCCCTGCACAATCTGGTCTAACTTTGAAATGAACCTTGCTTTATTCAAGGGGCGTTTACCAATAGACAGAAAGCACTGTGCTCAGAACTTCCCCTAAGCTTCATTACCAGTAAGCCCAGCTAAAGAACAGACTTGCTTAAAGGTAATGAAACAGCAGTGCTTCATACAGGGCTGAAATAGATTTCCATCACCTGTGTAATTAGCCATACCCTGGAGTTTGTGCAATACACAGATATTTAAGCACAGTTTCTATGACTACCATCATTCTGCTCGTTATCTCTGCAGGATTAGCCAAGGGATTCTCTTGAATAGGCGTTAAGAAGCGGAAATCATGATAGCTTGGGATATAATCATATACTTGGGATATGATGGGTGTTAGGAGTGCAGTGAATCTTTTTCTTTTTTTTTAAAGACTATTACTTTCAAGACCCTCTCTACCTTGGGTGAAGTATATTTGCGCTTTTGGCTAATGATTAGTCATTTACAAACCTGCAAAAAGCTTTCCAGATAGAAACAAGGAAGCAGAGTTGAGAGCTGCAGCCTAAAGATGGTTCAACATGTCATCTCTTCCTGCACAGAGGGAAGGGTCAGCAAGCTAAAGACTTCATATTTAAGACTTTACTTACAAAGAGCTTTAATTTCAGTAGGTTTGGGGAAATGGATGGAAGGGACAGAGGAGATTTCCTTTAAGAATTAAGGGAGCCCCAAAAGAATGAATTTCTCTCTACGAATTTTACTTTTATGTCTGCATCTGTGACAAGAAGGAGCTGGATCCAAGGCTCCAAGAGAATCATTCTCTGTGGAACTGATTGAAAAGGAGCTTCCTGCTCTATGAGGCAACCCATGGACTTCAAAGTGTGTTTTCTTTCCAAAAAGAGACTAAAAAGAAAATATCTTTGAAACTTTCACAAGAAGAAATAATTTTGCTCCAATGTTATCAAAAGGACCTCTTGAGTACCTATATAATTTCGGTTCTGATACAGAATTTTAGAACTCAGAACATCGTCCAAACATCTGGAAAAATTCAATGAATTTACATAAGAAGTCAAAGCCACTTAGTGCTGTTTTTTCCCATTCAGTCCTTGTTTTGCAGCCATAGCACCAGACAGACCTTGAAAGAACGGATAAGCTCTGAGCTGAACCTGAATTCTGGGTCAAACCCTGGGCAAGTCTTCATTCTCTGCACAGCTGAATTTGAAAGGCTCAGGGGCACCTCTTCTGTCTTGCATCAAGGAAAAAGTCATGGCAAATGGATAATAAGCAACAAGAGCAAAATAACTCAGAACACATTCTCAGGCTTACCAACACAAATGGAAGAATAACACCTTACTATATGTTGCTCACCATGTGCTCAAGTCTTAGGTGACTTTTGCTAGCAGCTTTGTTCAACTGATGCTAGAACGTCTGTAGGCTTTAAATGGCTCCCTGAAGTCTGAAAGAATAACTAATGGCATTTCAAAGTACTAATGAGAAACTTGGGATTCCTTCTCTCCTGTTATATGAGTAGAAATTCACAAGAGGGTAACTCCCATTAAACTGGCTGCAGCCATTCTATAGCTCATTTTGAAAAGAGACACAACAAAACACAACAACCAAAAAATGAACACACTGCAAATTCCAGAATACTAGTTCCTGGAAATTTTAAGAACAGTTGTATATTTTTGAGAGTTTAGAAGAGTTGTAGGACCTTCATAAAAGTTTGAAATGTTCAGTTCTACCGTACATGACAGGGCATTAAATACAGCTCTGCAGCAGGTACATCTGTATAATCACAGTGGTACAGTACCACAATAGCCTTCAGAGCTTGCCAGAAAGCAGCCCCGCTGTGCTTGGGACTGAACACACTCAGTTCCTGGGGAAAAGTTCCTTGCTCTGTGTATGTCAAGGCAGAAATGAACTTTTAGGAAAACTCTTTCTTCTAGGTTGTTACCATACAAAGCACAACAGAGTTTTCTCATGTAAGGGAGCTCCCACCCTTCCAGCACTGATAGATGCTGGCTGTAATGCAAGGCACTTAGTCTCCCAGTGTAACAAGGCAATAGGCAAAACAAAGACCTCATCTCAAAGCTCCAACAACTTAGATGAGTAGGTTTAACTAAATCTCAGCCATCTCTCAAAGTTCCCTGTGCCCAGACACAAAATCAATGCTTACAGGAACTGGCTTTGGAGGCCCAGAGATGTCCCCCTCTGCTGCAAGCCCCAGCAGCCCTCCCAGCAGTCACATGCAGGAGAAAAGAAGCTGTAGCTGGGAGAACCTATAATCCATGGGAGACTGAGATCACACTTAAACTTAAAATTATCACTCTCAACTTAAAATTCAGTCCTACACATCTTCACTTCTGTGCAGAAATAGTTTTCTTCCTGCTTGCTTCCTGACAGCACTTAGTGCCATGGTCTGGTTGACTTGGTGGTGTTAGGTCATAAGTTGGACTCAATTTCAGAGACCTTTCCCAGCCTGATTCTGTGATTCCTGGTATTATTTGCCTTTTTTTTTTTTTTTTAATGTACCTTTAAGAGGCTTAAATCATTATTGTCCCCTACAGCATGGGTAATGAAACATATTAATCTGTCAAGCAATTTCAGACAAGTGATGTATGAAAGGTGACCCCAATATTTGTGTCACTGTTAAACAGATTTGAAGAGGCACAGTGTACCTCTGGTGGCAGGCTGCATCTCCAACAGAATAAACTTCAGCTTGCTAATTGTCACAGAGTACAAATTGGCTGCTGGTGTGTGCCTGGAGGTCCTGGGCAATAGACTGAATGATGCAAATTTCTGTGTAATTGCCCAAAGAGATCTGGACTGAAATCTTTAATCACAGTTTTAACGACAGAACAAGAATTCCGCTTTCTGTCATTTTTGGGTCATCAGTTCTGTCCTGCTTTTGCCTACAAGTACTGGAGATGGCTCTTGGTTTGAGTTCTGCAATGCAATACCTAAGCCATGCTTATGCCTAAATGGACCCTGCCATTAGGAGAGGTGGAGAAGTCATAAACACAACAAAAACACAGAGAGAAGAAAGAAACTCCACAATATTTTTGTGATGTGATGTTCCAGAGAATCCTCCTGTCCAGTCAAAGTGGAGGGAAGGAAATGAAAGGACAGGCAGGAAAAAGCCTTCAGTCCCCCGCTTCTGGGGAGCAAGAGAGAGATACAGGCTCTTTCAAATCCAGAAGCAAAAAGGGTTTTTTGGTGGCTGAGTGGATGGATGATGGCAGCTACAGCCAACACTGTACTTGCAGTTAAATCACCTCAGCACTTTTCCCCAGCTCACCCTGAGTGCACAGCCAGCAGAAGGATGGATACTCCAGCTGTCTGTTAGAGGCACTGAGCAGAAAGCACCACTGGTTGCTGAGGGTTTGTCTCCCTCATAGGGTCAGCAACACAGAGAGGAAATAGCAGAGGGACTAAACTCAATGCTGTGAGTGCACTTATTGAGGCTGACAACAAGGTGAAGTGTTTGGGTGGCCAGTTGGAGATCCTCAGAGGAAGAGTAACTTTAAGCATTAGAAGAGGTGACAGAAGAAAGCTTAGATGTCTTTCTATAGCTGGTGTTACTTTAATCCTGTTTCATTAGCTTTATTTCCAGACATATGCACACTTCTGTACACCATTCCCCTGTGAATATTATCAGAGTATCCACAGAAAAAAATATTACAAAGAGAGGAGGGGTTAAAAAAGTTATTTTTCTAAAACTGCTCCTACCCTGGAGAAAAATATTGACTGTCATCACTTGACTTCTCTGCTTTTTAAAAATTTGCATTTCAAAGAATAAGCCAAAGAGAACGAAGAGATTCCACAGTAGCATCAGCTTGATTAAAACAATTGTTGAATATTCATTTTCCCTCTCCTCTCCACAGAAAGACTGGTACTGCTGTAGCAGTTGCATGATGTGCATACTGAAGACAGCTCTGTCGAGCTCTAATTTCAAGTGAAAGAATATCTATTGCATTTTTATGCTAGTTAGTGTAATTAAAATTCAATATTTTCATTGCAAAAATGCCTAAGCAATCCCACTGAGACTCATTCTCCTGTGCAAAGTACAAATGTGTTGACATGACCCCCAAAAGGGCTGGATGGTTGCCAGTCCCACCTTGCAGGCACGTACGTGATTTAAAGGCTAAGTCTACAACAATGTTTTTGACAAGACTTGTACATTTGCCACTAGCACAAACTCCTGAGCTAGGAAAGGTGAAATGAACAGGAACAAGAGCATTATCATGTTTTTCCATTGTGCTCAGAGACAATGGAGTTGTCTCTGCAGCCCCCAGCTGAAGCGAACATAGTTCAATATGAAGCACGTGTTGATCCAGGCACATTCCCAAAGCCCACTCAAGAGGATACAAGCACTACCATTTCAACTGAGCACACCATCTCCCCCTGTGCTCACCAGTAAGTAGATAGCTCACAGCCAAATACAGTATTTTTCATTCATTGCAGTGTTGTACCAGAAGACCTTCAAGTGATTAAAAAGCTGTGGACACTGTGTGTATTTACACATACTGACACACAGCTTTGTGTGCATGCATAAATACAGGACTGTGTGTGCAAATCAACACACACACACACATCCTTGATAACCTCTTATATCCAGAGAATTGAATTTAAGCTTTGACAGCTTAAAACAAACAGCAGAAAAACAGTCACAAAAATCCTCAGACAGGAAACAATGCAGGAGTTGCCAAATACCCTCATACCTCCTCCTGGGATGCATGGGATAGTCCTGGATGGACCAAAACTTTTACAGCTCAGTAAACCCTGCCAGCTTCAGTAAGTCACAGGAAATCCGGAGACCTCTCACCATTCAATCCCAAGGATTTATAGGGTAGACAAGACAAGCATGCCAAGCCACAGGCCAGCAAGACTGGCACAGCTACCTTGCCTCTCAACTAACATAATCATCAGCTGAGTCAAACCCACCCACCACTACCAGATCTGCAAGTCTTTAAGCCCCACCTTGTTTCAGTTAGACTAATTAACTACTACTTTGCAGCACCTTCATCTTAGCTGGACCCTACTGTTGCCAGATAACTTTCACACCGATTAGAAAGAAATTTTGTGCAGTGGAAGAAATCTGCTAGAAAGCATTTGTATTTACACAGAATAGCAATAGTAAAACAAACAAAAAAAATCACCTTTCTGGCAGCTGAAGAACTGCACAGCATTATATAGGTGTGCTCTTGTACCATTTGTCTTGGCTGGAATCACAGGAGAAAACCACCAGCCTGTTTCAGGGACCAAAACTTCCCCTGCAGCTAATGCTTATATAAGCTTCTGCCATATTCAGCAAAACCTTTCAAGCTTCAGCTAGTGACAAAATCTGAGTTTTGGAAAAGTCACCTTTATTAGCTGAGATGGGGTGTGTGGCAGTGGCAACAGTGGTTATTTCTAACAATACCTCTCACCTCTGCCCAACTGAGTCCTTAAAATCACTTTCCTTAAAATAAAGGCACACCTTTAACCCTCTTCTGATTCTCCACGTTGAAATAATACTAGCAAATGGTTTAGAAAATAAAATAGTTTAGAAAATAAAATGCACCCCAATTTGGTTGGGGTTTTTTTCAATAGGAAAACACGCACAGCTTTCATCATGCACCATGGAAGTCAGTGAAATATCTGCTGCTTCTTAGAACCCTTTCTAAGGTTAGAGTTTTACTCTGAGCTGGGAAAATTCTAATTTTGCTTCTTGGCCTCATTTAAATTAGCTTTGGGTGGCAGAAGGCACACTCTATATCATTAGAAATAAACACTCCCATTTCAGCAAAATAAAAACATCAGTACATTAATGACCATATTTGCATTAGCTGGTCAGCCTATTCCATTTACTAACCTTCACTTTCTCCCTGTGGAGCTCCAGCTGGCCTCTGGCAGAAGAGGCTTGGTTTGTTTAATGCTAGGTCTGTTATCAAGAAGAGAGGTCTATTGAGGACAGCTAGACTAACTTGTTTTAGGAATCTTCACCTTTAAAACCTGTTAGTAAAAGGTGGTGATTCTTTAAAGTTGTTGGGTAGTCAGTAAAAGTGCACCATGTCTGAAATCATTCTACAGGAAAAGGACAACAGCTTAGAATCTATAGAATTAGAATTGATATCTTAGAAGATAGCAATAAACATGCTGTAGACTCACTGCAAAGATAATCCAAATCTCACATTCATTTAAATAACATGTTTTCCATCGTGCTGACAGCCACAGAGATAAAGGGAGGCAGAAGAAGGTGCTACAGGACTCTATAACATTTCTGTCAGCCATGGAGATTAATTTGATTGCTTTATTTATTTGCACCTGAATAAAATCCAATTCTAGAATTTTCTGCCTTGCTCTGAGATGAATAAACTGTATTTTTCCCAGAGATGACAACCAAGCGTTGATCACAGTGACAGGTGCCAGCCCTAGTAGTCCTTAAAACAAATTAATTCCATTAAGATCTAATGACTCACTGCTGTGAAAATGCACCACTAATATTTAGATTCCATGCATCTGCAAAAGACACAGGCTTTTGAAGTAGTCATGAATATTATTGTGAAGTAGCCAGTAGGAGTACCAGTTTCATCTGAACAAAGGTTCTTGTCAACAACAAACTTAATAAAACCCTAGAGTATTGATTTTGTTCATTTGACAAGCAAACAGCATTTTTCAGATAACAAGTGTTCTTTCTTCGTGTCAGTTTTTCTCCTGTCATATCTGTGGTGACAGCCCATCTTTCCACATCATGCCATGTTAGCTGCCTGCTGCCCTCCAAAGGTCCACAATAAGGGTGCTCCAGCCCTGCACTGCCCACTGAATATCCACAGCTGGAGTTTCACAGTCCTTCCAGGTCTCTGTCACGCTGCACCAGATGTGGATGCAGGAGAAGGCAGCTGTGCAGCTGCTGCATGGCATGGGCAGTCCCCACCGTGGCTCCTCCAGCCCAGTGCTGGAAGGTAGAGGTGGCTAGTTTGTCTTTCAGTGCCTGGTTCTGTGGCCACATAGCTTGACAAATAAAAAAAAGCTGGGATATTGCTGTTATCCAGCTGTATTTTACTCTGAACCTTCTAGCATCTGCACACTGCAGCTCTTTATTTTGGAAATGAATGGTAGAGGTGGATTGTAGAGTGGCCTGAACTTCCTGGTGGCCATGGAAAGAAGGGAAGGACTGCTTTGTCATAATCAGTGTACCAAATTATGGAAAACCTAGTGATGGTGTGAAGTACCAAGGCCTGAACAACAGTTTCTGAGCCAAAGCTGACCTCTAGATGAACCTTTCAACCAAATGTTATAAATATATTCACTCATTAACAAAATGTTTTGTGTTAAATGTTTTCATTTATTGGCTAAACATGTATTTACTATTTTGTATCTAGAAACAGGATAAGGCCAGTTATTAGGGGGGTATAGGATCAAAGACAACTCCCTTGGTTCCTCTTGAGCCCTGACCAGGTTTTGGGAGAAAGCCAACAGGAGAATGAAATTAGAAATTATGTCAGCTTGTTTGTTTCACAGTATAAAAGCTGGGCTACTGGCACAGCAAAGTTGGGGAATCCTGTGGCCTGCAAGATGGATGCACCACAGGATTTCCCAGCTACTGGGTGTGGTACTCCAGTCCTCTGCTGTGACAGCTTCCCCCTACAGTTGACGTGTGGACATGGATGATGGTAAAGTATCAGGGTAACAGGTGATGTACCTTTCTTAATCACTATAGGCATTTCTTTTGTAGTAATGATTAGGTGCATTGCTTAGCTTATCCTTTGGTGATTCTTTGCAGTTTTACATTATAGTAAATTACACTATTCCTTAAGCTGGTGTCTGTGTCTCTGACCTTACCCACTGGCAAAACATGGTATCAGAGTCCAGGCCTTAAATTATTGAACAGGGATACATGTTTATATAACTTGTGATTCCCAGGATATTGCGGAGCTCAAAAGAATAGCTAGGCTCAGAAAAGAGACTGACAAGTTTCTGATAGGAAAAAAATCCACTAACCTTTTCCCTCAGTTTGCTCTCCTTGAGAAATGTTTTATCAGATACAGGGAGAGTCAGACTATTCTGCAAATCCCCAGGAAGTGCTCCATCAAACCCTCGCCTTTGCTGCAGCTAATTATCTCACTCCAGCAGAGAGTTCTTATCAGGGACTGTGTGCTTCTCTGCAAACAGGGAAATCAACACACTGCTATTCCTCTGTGTGTCTCTGCCAGCTCCAGCTCAGTGTATCTCACTGTATTCACAGAGAATATCAGTAGTGATGGAAGTGGGGAGAAAAATGTCCTCAGAGAACAAAAATTCAAAGTGTTACATCAGCATAACCATGTAAAATTTACACAATAAATATTTTTCACTTTTTGATTGTGCATTTCAATTCCTCAGATTAAGACTGTGCTGTGATACTGTGTAAAGCTATTACACCATGCTCAGGAAAACCAGACTACAGAGCTTCAATATTTCAACAAAGCACTCCCTGAGGAATGCCCAAAAGAAATCACTTCCTTAAAACGATTTTCTTCTTCCAGCACATCTTCAATAATCTTAGCCCTCAAATATTTCCAAGCTCTTCCAAAAAATATTGTTACAGATAAATTTTTAATTAGCTTTCTAACAGACTTCCCTGTTACAACACATAAAGTGCTGTAACTTAAAAAGAAGCCTTGTAGACAAGCTGAATTTCTTTTTATGGGCTTCAGCTTATGCAATTAATTAAATGCTGCTGAACTCATTCTCCCCATTGTACAGCTCTGTAACCTATTAAAACCTATTACCTATTTCCTCTGGTGCACACACACTGCACTCATAACTATTCTGTACACCACTGACTTTTAACTAAACAATACAAGAATTATTTTTACACTCATCAGTGAGCCACTTAAAAAATCCAGTAAGTCTCAGGACTGGGAATGTGAATAGCACCTGCACACTGCGAGCCCAAAAGGGCCACGTCTGATTTCTCACCTCGCTTCCCACAGCAGCACCGACAGCCCCAAGTGACCTGGAGGGCTGCAGGCAGGGTGCTGCAGGGAGGGGACACGCTGGACTTGTCCCTGTCAGCAGCAGCCACTGCTCGCCAGCCAAGCTGCAGGAGGAGCAGGACTCACCGGGAAGATGGAGTGACTCATCCCTGCCTTGTGGAGTCAGTGCCAGCAGCACCATGGCTCCTGCAGAAACAAGGCTCAGAAATACTCCCCTCTAGAAGAAAAGGAATTGCTGCAAGTCCAGGAACAGAAAAAGCTGGTTTAATGTTTTACTGCTATGTATTTGTGACTAAATTAAGTCAGATGTGACAGATCCCTTAGTTGGATATCAGAGACTCACAGTGAGAACAGATGGCTAAAGGGATAGGCTTTTTAATGGGAAAGGTTGTCAAGCTGTTGGCTCCTCTAGCAGAGAATGAAAACACTCAATGAGAAGCACCTGTGATAAAGGAAACTGAAAAACAGAGTTACCTCAGAGCAAAGAACTTTAGAAGATACCTCACAAAGCTGGTTGCTTGGAATTGGGAAATAAAAATGTGTGGAAGACATGGGAGAGTGACTCTGCAGCAACTGGAAAATAATGGAAGGAAATTAATAATTTTTCACGTTTTGGAAGCACGTGCAGTGAGGACCATCCAACAAATGCTGTAATGCTGTACAGCAGGAGGCATCACAGGTGGCAGGGCAGACTTCTATGAGCAGATCCTGTCTGCAAGAGCTGGAACATCCCAATTAACTCTATCACAAGAAGTAAATTACACCCAGACAAGCACCTGTTCTAAAAAAATAGAATTTAGAGGCAAAACCAGAAAAACTAGGAATGGACATGAAGGATCCAATTTCTTTTAAGGGAATGATTTGATTTTGAATTGAGAAAACAGAAACAAAACACAGCTAAAAGAAGACTGTAAAATCTCAGAATAAAGAGCTAGGATCAGATCATTTAATTTTTTTAAGGGCTCTTGGTTCTGGATTTGATTTAGATAGTGCATACAGTTAGGACTTCTTAAAAAAACCCACAAAATTAATTCTCAGATATCTTTAATGTGACAGGTAGATTTTTAGTGTTCCACTGCCCCGCAATTCATGCTACCAGAAATATCCTTTGTCAATAACTCTACAAATATATTTATAAAATTTATTAACTGAATTAAAAAACAAACTGAATTTACCAGCTGTAGCAGGGAGAAATAGTAAGCAATTGATGTAAATATTAAGGACATTAAATATTTGGTAAATACAATTGCATCTCACAAGCAGGACATTCTTATCATTATGGTTAAAGCTCAATATTTTTAAATAATTTTCAATTATTCTGGCCCATTCCCCTGGATAAGGAGACTTAAATATGCACTTCCATTATGCCTCATAGGAACATATACTCCGTGAGTTAAAATCTCTTCTGGTACATTTTTTTTTCCCCTAGAAGAAAGTACCACAGCTTCCTAAAACAGCTTCTTTCCTGAAGGAATACAGGGCAAAATATCTGTTGACAGCATCCTGGGAGGACAAGAGCAGATCAGAATAGGCTCAACAAACAGCTGAAATTTGAGAGATAACTTGAAAGTCACCTAAATGATATTGCTGGGAGAAAGACTGGGAGAAAACAATACAACTAACACAGAGGCATCCAGGCACAGTGAACTCTGGAGGAACACCCACATCGACCTTGTAAGCCTCTGCTCATCTCCATGTCTTTGTACAGAGAGAAGGAGCTGGAATGTCCTCCTAAAAAAGAATCTTCCTGCTTTAAAGGCCTTAAAATGAAGCTGTCATCCTTGCATGATGCTTTTACACCAAAAGACAGAGCAAGTTTTCTACAAACACCTCAAAAGGCAACATAAGGCACAGTATATGTGCAAGAAAATGATGAACTTTGGGTGTGAGCAACATATGCCCCCTGAGTTCTTGCTGAAACAGAGTTGCTACACACAGGCACATTCAATGGGCACCACTTCTGGCAAAAAATGGCAGTGACAATACTGCTGCGGAGAGAAGAATTACACTTTGAGAAAGCTGGCCTTTTCCAGCTGTAGCTGTATGACTTGTCAGCACTGTACAAAATGCAACATTATCTGCTAATGGCAGACATGCTTCTAAGAGCACCTGATCAATCTGCTCTTGAGAACCATAGGAAAAATTACACAAGGCATGCAATGTCTGTGTATGGAAATAAACTCATGAGAAACGGCATAGAATGGATTTACAGAAGCAACAATAAAAGATGAGATAGTTACAGAAAGTAATGAAAGCTTATTTTCTCAGGTGGCTATGGAATTATATACCGAGGCCATATTATCAATTCAAATCACCATGGCTTTCTCTAACTGCTGGCTTGCTATTTAAGGGTGAGAGAAAAGTGCTGCCAGAGGCACTACACACTGACCTGCTTCTAAAAACACATGAAGGTCACAGTGGTAGGCAAAACACAAAGGTTAAATCATGTGGTCTGCTGCACTGGCCAGTACTCTGCTTTCTCTGTCAACCCGTGGGAAATTTCAGCATTAGAAAAAAATGTAAGACAGGCTAGGATCATGGTCTAGCAGAAGTACCTGTGCTGTCTTCCCCCTAGAAATGAGGACACAGAAGAATCCATTTTTTAAATATCTCCACAAAATGAAGCAAATCTGAAAGACTTAGAAAAGGACTGAAAAGCAACAAGAATCAAAAGAGGGGGAAAATGTCCCTTTGAGAAAAGCCAAGACATACAGGGTAACTGCAAGGTACAGCAAGGACTGATAAGCAGTCCACATTGATGAATAAGTTTTGCAACACAATAGTAACACTGGATAATTTTCTGTTGCTAGAGTGAAAAAGAAGTAAAGAACAGCAATTGTTGCTTCAAGAGAAGCTAAATATTAGAAGACAAACCTGGTCCAAACCAGCTGGCTAGGTGAAGGCATTGAAAGAAAGGAAAAAACGGTCTGAGCACTTTCCTCAAACAGACTCTTGCTAAGTTTCTTCTCTCTTGTATGCTGTATTTAAATCTCGTCCTTGAGCCTTGCACACAAGGTCATATAAAAGAAGTTGAAGTAAAGCCATATCTCTTGTGGAGGCTTCAGCAAAATGACATCTTTCTCCTTGATTAAAGAGAAAATCTTTCACTAAAAGAAATTTATGAGAATGATGAAATTTATGAAAGAGAATAATTCTGTCATTTTATTCTCTCTGTTTGATACTTCAAATAAAAATACTTTTGATTTAATATTCCCATCCATGTTTAAAAGCCCTTTATGACTCTCAAGCCTGATACTGCTTCTCTTTCAATTAAAGGGAAGCTAGTTGAAAAACGGAGATAATTACATCTCATGGTATCTCCTCAAGTAATTCTTTATTTCTGGACCTAAGGCTAAAGGAATTTGCCCAAGATTAGAGCTCTGCTCCTTAGGAGACCCTCCTATACCACAGAATTCTCTGCTTAAGCTTTGACTCTTGCTCTCTGCCCTTGCTGTACCAGTTACCATCATTACCCACACACACAGCAATGGTAAAAACCAGCAACAGCAAACTGCATGAATGCTTTATAATCCTGTACAATTCCGGATGATCAGGAGCACACAGGAAATCATGCTTTTAATTGGTGAACGTCCTGGGGAAGGATTGGGAAAGAGATATAAGAGTTTCTAAAGCACGTGGCAGAGCCTTACCAGAGAACAAGTGTCAAAACCATACTATGTTGCTTTTATTCCGTGCAATGCCCTGGTTTTCATCCGCTCCCTGCCCACCTGTCGATGCCCACCAAGCCCCCCACACGCTGACAGGTTTCCCGGCCAGGCTGAGTCCCTCGGTGCCCTCGGCCGGCGAGCACTGCTGACATCTGGTGGCCACAGCTCCGGAGCCGCTCGGCTCCCCAAACAACCTCGGACTTCTTACCCAAAAGAAAATTAACTCACCGTCATTCTCTTGAGCTTCGCTTCTGCATTGGCACGAGATCAAAAATTTGAACCCAAGCCTAACCTCTCTCAGTGTTAAGCTCCTCCAGACATCAAGCAGCACTCCAGCAATGGACTTCAATTCCTTGCTTTCTCTCCTTTTCCATACCAGGACTGGCTGTTGCTGATCTTTTAGAAGTACAAGCAACCTACAATATCACAAGTGTTTTTAAAATAGAGGGAAATAATCTGCAGCGTTGTCAAAAAACATTTTTTAAATTTTTTTTTGCCATGAAGTTATGCTACTTGCAGGTACTTGCACCTTTTGCCCATAGAAATGGATTTGAGTGGGCCAAGCCTGTTAGGATGAGAAATAGTAAGTGTAAGCTATTAAGCTCATAATTTTGATGGGTACCTGTCCCAGTAGATGTTTTTCATTTTGGTTTGGCTTTTTCTTTTTATTTTTTTTTCATTTTGAAATTATTTTGACTTAACATTTGAGAAAGGAATCTACAGTTTCTGCTAGTCCTTTTGTCGTCCAGTCTCTCCCCCCGTGCTTTCCTTCAAAGAAGAGACAGGACTTCCCAAGCAAACTGACAGACTAAAACAAAACAGCCAGATGCTGCAAGGAAAATTCTCTCAATTAGCTTTGACAAGAGACATGGAAGGCTATTAGAGTAAATGGTTTAGATCACTCCTCAGGATTCAACTTCTTTTACATGTATATAACTCTACCAAAACTGCCAAGCTTTTAACCTTAATTATTTGTCTCATAGACAAATACGAGCTCAAGCACAGGACTGAAGCTTCAAGGAAACTAGAGATTTTTATGTAGCTAGAAAAGCCACTCAAAGGTAAAAACCTTTTTAGAGCTGCAAGGTTACATTTGTAGCATTTTTTATTCTTCTTTTATCAATTTTTTTACTTTGGAAAAAATCTTTAATTTCTTTAGATGGCGCTTAAAGATATTCTAAACAAGAACTTCCAGTAATTCATTCCCAGAGGCACTTATGCAACATGCATTTAGGTCTGGTATCTTACACTTTAGTGAACTTCTCAAGAGAATTATTTGTACAGAGGCACTTTAACAAAGCTTAAAAAGGGAATAAAATAATTAGAAAAATTGGGCCTCTCCTCCTTCCTGGAGCCTTAGACATCCTATTCAAAAACAAGGGTGGTGGTATTACATCCAGCATGCTGACACAACACAGTTCTCCTTAGTCATGATCCAGGGAAAGAGGCTGGACCCTTCACCCAGGCTCCTGTGTGACCCCTACTTCCCTCTGCTCCAGAGTCAGCCCCCAGGTCCTTTGAGGCTGCACTGCCCTCCAGAGCCATCCTTTTCTGCACAGTCAGCAGGTGGCCTTCCAGCTTCTGCTCTGGATTGTTAGGGCTTCACCTCCTCATATGGAACTCCATCCAGTCAACCTTCATTTCTTGCCCAGCCAATTTGTTTCCAATACCTCCCTAGGCTGTATAATTCCAGGGAAGAGACCTTGAATTAATGCTGCAGACTTTCTCTTCTATGGCCATCCTACAACCTCCCCTGAAACCACAAACTCACTAGTTCAGACAGCTGTGAGTGCAGTGAAGGAAGCTGAAATGTAATTCTCCCCACCAGGTAGTCCTATGATACCATATTGACAGCTACCTCTGTGTGCTTTAAACAAATGAAAAATGTTTTAGAGTCAATTAGTTCTCTTATGTTTGTAATGCAATTCTTCCTTAATTATGCCACTTGTGAGTATGAGTTAATTAATAATTCTGCTGCATTGCTGCATACTCATCATCATGTGTATTAATCATGCTGGGTGAAAGAACACTGATTTTCTTTATCTGCTTGTGGTTTTGCTACATCATTGCACACAATTCTGAATAGATTACTTTCTTGTCAGGATTTCTACCTGACCATTCAATGCTCCAGTTAATTAACTGGAGCATAAGGCTCAGTGTTCTACAATCCTTACTTTTCTAAGTGCAAAGACAACCTTTTTCCTCAGCTGATGTTGCCGTTCCCAACTTCAACACTATGAGCAGCAGAGGAATTTGGCATTGGGCACATTCCATGCTTACTGGAGGAATAAGGAGTCTAACTGGGTTTGATAACTGAATAGGTTAAAGTTCAATTTTCCTTTTAATCAGCAGGGGTGAACAGGTATTGAATATTTATTTGTACTTGAATAGAAAGCAAATTCTGTTGCTATACTCACTGTTGGTATGTGGCAGGGGGGAGAGGAGGCAGAAATTGCTTCTGTTTGTTGCCTTGGGTACCAAAAGATGACTGTTGTTTTTTTCCCCACAGCAAAACCACGGCATTTCCACATCCCAGCAACTGCAGTTGTCAGAGTTTGGAGAGTCTCCAAGGCTCACAAAGTAGAGTAGATTCATCTTGATTTCCTCTTTAGTCTCCCAGCAAGTTAATCTATTGCATGAAGTGCCAGTGGGCAAACTTCATGTCTGTTAGTAGCTGGTTTTAAGTTCATGGGTCTATAAGGTATCACATTTCACTTACTATTTTTCATCCACTCAGCACATGGCTCAAATTACATCTGAAAGTTGATTACAGTAGATCTTACGAAAAGCAGCATCCTTGTCCATCAAAATGAGTATGTCTGGCATACCAAGGGAGTGTGCAACTGAAACATCATTAAATACAGAAAATCTTAGGCTTCCAGGACTCCTTCCAGAAGGCATTTATAACATTGTTTAAAATCCTACAACAAATGTACAAGGCTGAGGGCACAGAGGAACAACAGCAGTTGTTGGTGAAATGCAATTGGTTATACCCTGCAATACAGTGGCTCAGTTATCAACCCTCTACAGTAATTTAGAGAAAGAAGAAGTACCTTTTTCTGTAACCACTAGAGAAGTACAAGTATGTTGAAGTCTGGCTGTGATTTGAGTGCTGTGTTTCTAGCCTTAAGAAAAAGGTGAGGTTAAGAATTTGTTTTTCACCATTGTACCATAAGTATATTCTCTTGAAGTAGATTGCTCCTTGGAATTACCCTGTCCCAGGTGAAAAGACTCAAGAGCTTTTGCCACCTATCCATTTCAAGCTTTTGTATGATGAACTTCACTTCAGAATACTCCAAAAATAGGAAAATCACTTTTAATGTAAAAAATCCAAGAAGATACATGAAACTCAAGTAATACAAGGTGTCCCTTTAAGACACTCCTTCCTTAATAAAGAGGCTTATAATTTCTCAGTGATGGGAAATTATCTGGCTATCAGAGATGAACCAAGGATAAACTGATTATCAAACACATACTTGGACAAAAATTTTTGGCTTTGACAGTTTTGCTTTTCTTTTGTCAAAAGTATAATTGAAAACTCCCAACCCTCTCTGCTTCTAAATACAAACAATGTATCAATGACACAAAAGGCACTGGCTGTGACTGCCCTACCACTTGTGTACAACCACGGCAGGCAGGTTACAGCCACAGTAGCACGGAAGGCTGCACGATCAAAAAAGTAAAGGTAAACAAAAGAGGGACTATTAATCAGTAGAGACTTCATAGAAAATACCTCCTCAGGTCATGTAGGTGGTTAACTTTAAGGGCAGCGAACTTCATTTTGGCTCGTTTAAAGAATCGAAACTTGGCACAACATAGCTCTACTGCGCAGTTCTTCCATCAACTGCTTCCCTCTGCAATTTGATGCTGGAGGCTTTCAACCATGCATTCTTTCAAGCTTATTGCCTTACCCTTAAAGCACACAGATACTGTGGTGCTGAATGCTGGCAGTAACAGATTGTCTCTCCCACCACAATGTACTACTGCAGGATCTGTACTTTAGGGAGATGAGATTTATGGTACAACTTTAGGCATTCGACTTCTGCAGCTCAGTTATGAGCCAGGGCTTTCTGTACCATTGAGTGAGCCTCCAGAGACCCATTCAGAGCTCACTCTTCCAGCTCACAGCCAGGACTTATTTCTGCATAGCCTAAATCTAGATGATGGAGTAACACTTCTCCTCCCTCATCCTTATACTTCACATTAATTCATTAAATCCCTTCTCCGAGCTAAAGATGGAGCCGTTCCAAGAGATAATGCTTCAGTGAAAAAGACAAACTTATCCTGACATTTGAGGCAATAAGCTGTAACATCGTTCTTCTTTAGGGAATATTTGCATATTTGCTGCCCACTCATAAATGGGGAGCAACCAACCAATACAACTTTGTAAGAGTAGTATTAATCAGCAGTGGTTGAAATAGGATTCTTTCATTCAGACAAAGGAAAATACCGAGTATCCTAATGAATTTAGGGTGGAAGAGAACAATGTAACAAAATGTGTTGTATGAACCAGTAAATCAATCCTAAACTAATCGCTTTGACCAATCATGAGAATCTTGAAAAGAAACCCAACCAAACCAACCAAAACCAAACACTAAACTTTGTGTACTCGTTTCCCTAATGTGGCAGTTACTAGCTAAATCATTGCAACCAGTTGTGACTGGAATTGCTCCTTACCAAAGTTAAACTTTAACTTGCAAGAAACCTGTGATGTGAAAGAAAAGTATGTACAGCTGTGGTGTATTCAGTTCCCAGGCTGAGTTAGAGCTCCCCTTTGTGTGTGAAGTCAAGGCATTTACTGCTGCAGCTGTTGTTTACCGCTGAAACATGGTGCCTTTGATCGGAGCTCTGAAAGTCCCTTACAAAAAAGGATGAAGTCCTTGGGCTCATCTTACAGACAAGCACTACAATGTAAGCAAAAAGAAATTGGTAGTGACTCACCCAAGATCAAAAGCCAAACTTGCCCTGGAGCCAGGGTGTGATCTCCAGTTTGTACTGCCTGCAGTTACAACTTTCCTGATCAACTCATTGCACTGAAAACAGCAGAAAAATACAGCCATTTAGAAGATGCTGTTCAATGCTGCATTTTCTAGACAAAATATTAAAACATATCACAAAGTAAAAAGAAAGCATTTAGTTCAAATGTACGCAAAAGTTTTCAGAAATTAACATCTAACTGGCCTTTTAAACAATTTGCAGAACTCCTAAAGTACTTGAATTTTATAACCTCAAATGTGAACTGGCTGCATCAATTCAATGCAATTACATGTGCATACTTTTAAAAATCTTCTTTGAAACAGCGCTGTTAATTATTGTTGAAAGTGGCATGGGAGAGGTCACTGAACTGATAACACTTAGGTATAGTGTTTTTAACTCTTTGATATTGGACACCTCTTGGGACAAGCCTACCTAGACAAGTTATTAGACAAAGATTTGATGCAGCATTTTGATGTCTTAACCTACTAAGGATGATTTTATATAAGGATTGAATGGGGCAGCTGAGAAAGGCACACAGGAAAATAAGGCAACCTAGACATTGGCCTAAAATGAGGAGAGATGCATTTACTGATAAATATGGTAACAATAAAGCAATGAGAGAGAAGAGTGAATTAAACTAACCTTAAATAGTTGTATAAAACCACACTAAAGATGAAGAAGAGCTGAAAGTCTTAATACAGCAAACAAGACTATAACTCAATTAGTATAGTTTATGAGAAGTATCATGACCAAAATATAAACCATAAAGCCAAGGCTTATTAAATATGGGGAACTGATGGAAATGTTGCCGTACTTTTTAGAGATTCATATGCTTGCTCAGTAGTCCAAAATACAAGAACTACAGGTTTTGAAAAAAATCTCTGTGAACTTATTTGAAAAGGGAGCACTCCTCAACCTCCCTTCCCCAAACTGACAAAACTAGACTTCAGTACATGAAGGACTTGAGTATAGGTTGAAAAATAAAAGGGAAAAACTAGTTAGAAACTTTGGATCAAAGGTATGACTTACAAAAAAAAAAATCAGAAAATTTAAAAACAAACAGCAACAGAAACTTAAATTTGACTACATAGACAAGGAAGAGGACAAAACTTTTCTACTTAGGCTTCTTTTCAACTGTAACCCAGCCTCATTCTATTCTGACTTCCACAGGTATTCAAAAAAATTCATCAGATATCACAAAAATTAAGTCTCAAAACAAGCACTACAATCATTACACACAAAATCTGAGGTAATTTTCTCTTTTTGAAAGCATGCACTGTATGTATAGTCATACTATACTTTTATCATGGAACTACCTCCAGCAGTATCCTCTACTTGTCTGACACACAACTAGGAGGGAGAACTGCTATTTTTCTTCCTTGCAAACCCTGAAAGTGTTAAAAGGTTTTAGGGTAAAGGGGGTAAACTGTTCTAGGAGTGTATTTACAGCTCTAAGAATATATATCTTTGCTTTTAGTACCTACAACCACATAATATGCCAACACAATGAGTACCCCTCACTTTCTGGAAGTGATTTAGAACCCTGTTCAAAAATAAAAATTGGTAATAGGCACACTTTCCTTCTAAACATACTGTTCTCCCATAAACATAAGCTGTGGAAACAGCACCTCATGGTGGCTCTGTATGCCTGAAGGAATATACATATTTATTCTGTAGAGTTTCCCAAAACTTGTAAAGTGATCTAGAGTGATGATTCCATACTATGACACTCTTAATATGCTTTAGATAGTACCTGTTCTTCTAGCTATAGATAATGACAATACAGGTTTTCTCCTTAATAGCCTCTTTCTATAAACCAAAAGAATTTGCTTAACCAAAGAACCACCACAGCAAAAACCACCCAAACCTGAAAAAGCACCTAAAAGATATACTTTTGGTGGGCTAAAGTTGACTGAGGTACAATGAATAAATAAGGCTACTCCCTTGCCCACAAGGATCTGTCTAACAAGTATTTCTTGTGGGTAAACTAGGGTTGTTGGTATCTTAGCTCCAAAGTCAGCCGTCTGGCAGCCGCATCACAAATAAGAAGGAATCAAGGCCTTGGTGATGAGAATTTTGGCTATCAAGAGTGGAGCTACCAATGCCAATAACTTCAGGGGTTCTACAGTGAGAAAAATCAGTATTTTGATGAGCATTACAGAGTGACAGAATGACTGTTACTTCTGCCTTGAACATTTCAGGTGGCACATGCACTGAAGGAGATGCATGTTTCCTTAATGACAGAGTCAAAAAGGCTTATGACCCCATGCAGGCCACTTCTGAAAAAGAAGTGAATCCCCTTTGGGTGAATACCTTGTCCCTGGAAGTATCCAGGAAGAGACTCTCCAGCACTCCCAGGAGCCATGTGCTCAATACAACTCAAGTGATTGGACAATATATGTCTAGTACGTATCTTTGGCTTGCCTAGACTACTGGCAAATACACCTATGTTTGATTCACTTGCTTCTTAGCACAACTACCTTTATCAGGCTTGGAAATAAAATTTTACATCCTTCCAACTATTGACAGCATTTATCAGGCAGAATAAGTGGCATCTAGCACAAGGAACAAACATCACTTTTGGTCTGGAAGACAGCAGAGAGTAAAAATGCTTTGTAAAATATTATTGCCTAATTCCCTCTGTCATAAAAGGGAGTTTAGAAATCTGTGAGTTATTCACGTGATTTGCAAAACAGTGAAGGGAATGAACAATCCCATTGTTTATTTTTTCCTTTGCCTCAAATTTACAGACTTCCACCTGCTTTCATAAGGACTGGCAAGCCTTCAGATGACTAGACTGCTCATGGTGACTACTGCTGCATCAAAAATTTTATCTAGGTTTATCTGAACTCAGCAGGAAGACAACAGCACATGGGCAAATTCTCTGGCATGGGAAGAATTCAG
The DNA here is from genome assembly GCF_008360975.1 of Lichenostomus cassidix. Classification (NCBI taxonomy): domain Eukaryota; kingdom Metazoa; phylum Chordata; class Aves; order Passeriformes; family Meliphagidae; genus Lichenostomus; species Lichenostomus cassidix. The sequence goes on along the minus strand of NC_139483.1, from coordinate 42,461,359 downwards.
CAGCTACAGTAGGCACAGCTGCCCTGGGCACCTTTCCTTGGAGAAGCACTGACAGTGTTCTGCTGAGGAGTTCACAGCTGTGCCTCACCTTCAGAGATCTGAGTACTCGATGTCTTCAGCAGCTGAAAGAGATTCAAGTTGTCAGACTCTGTAACTGCATGCTTTGTGTGGTGGGAGGGGAGACTGATGTCCTCAGATGTAACACAGGTGTTTTTAAACGTCTCTTTAGCAGCGTTGCAGAGCATGAGACTTCATATTAATGATCCCTCGAAGAAGTAACACCTGACTGAAATTTGACTAGTTTGGTTGCCTAGTTGGGGTGAATTGATCACTTTGCTTTTAAAGCAAACTGCAAACATTTTGAACTGATACAAGCTGTTACATTAAGTAGCAATGAACTCAGGCCATCCTGATGCCAAATCTCAACTACTGAAGAATTCACTAAAGCCTAGATCTGAGAATGGTCATTATGTCTTTAATTCTGAAGCAGAGGAGAAAAAAGCAATTGAAGAATTGCAATTACCAAAATAATTTAGGAAAAATATTTTAGATTGAATGAATAAAATATGAGATGGTTTTAACTATAACTTGCTTAAATGTCACCGGTGGAGTACCCCAGGGGTTGATACAAGAGCTGATACGGTTTAACACCTCCATTAACAACCTGGATGTTGGGACAGGGTGTATTCTCAGCACTTTTGCAGACAATCTACAATAGCAGGAGTGGCTGATGCACCAGATAGTTGTGCTGCCATTCAGAGAGACCTGGACAGGCTGGAAAATTTGGCTTAGAGGAATCTCATGAAGCAGAAATGCATTTGGGCAGGAACAAGCCCACACACCAGTACACACTGGGGGCCAACCATCTGGGAACCAGCTTTGCAGAAAATGACCTGAGAATTCTGATGGACAAGAAGCTGAACAGAAGCCAGCAATGTGTCCTTACAGCAAAGACAGACAATAGTTCTCTGCACTAGTTATGGTGCCAGCAGATGGATGGAGGTAATCCTACCCAGCACTTGTGAGGCCACACCTGGAGTGCTGGGTCCAGTTCTGGGGCTCCCCAATACAAGAAAAACATGGACTTGGTACAAAAAATCCAGTGCAATGGGCACAAACAAAAAAAGCAGAACAAAAAGTAAACAACAAACAACAAAAACAATCATCAAGAAAAACAAGAAAACAACTAAAAAAACCCCCACAAACAGGAAATTTGACCTAAACATGAGCTAATGGTTTTACTGTGAGGCTGGTCAAACACTCCAACAGATTGCCCAGAGAAGCTGTGGAGTCTCCATCTGTGGAGATACCCAGAACTTCAATGGGCATGGTCTTGTGCAGCCTGCTCTATCAGAGGGCCTTAGACTGTATCATCTCCAGAGGTTTCTTCCAACCTAAATTACCCTGTGATTCTGTGAAATAGAAAGTAAAAACCATACTACCTGCATAGCTCTGTATTTTATTTCCAGTTTATTAGATCAAGAAACACTTCTCTTGGTTAAAGAAACAATTTTATCAGACTATCTATATCAAGCATGCTGGATTTCTAACACTGGGATAACTGACCCGTATTTGGTTTCTTCAGGAAAAATCCACTGCACTGGAACTGCAAGGACTCTGGTCCTAATTTAGAAGACCTAATACTGCAATTTTAAGCACCAACAACTGCATCAAAATTGTATTAGATAACAGAGTCTCCTTAGCTCTCATAGCACATACACCACAGTGATCTGACTAATTATATTAAAAAAGAAAGTGGCTGGTGACAATGCGATCTTTTTTATTACTACACACTTATATGCAGACTTTAGTATTACCATGATAACTCTGTATAAAATAAACTGCCTCTGCAGCTTGACTTATAATCTGGGCTCCATACTGACCCTCAGAGCCCATGTAAATATTTGTTATGCAGACTGTCCCACTGTAAGCTCAGTGTAGGCATGTCTTTATAAGATTGGGTTTGCAACCTTATCAACTCAATACATAATTCACTATAATTCAATTTGTATTTCACTGTATCTTGCCTGTTGTCACTGTGCAAATGGATACTTCCTCTTCCTAACTGAAAAATGGGCTAATGCACCCTTGATGTGATCAAGGAAGAGGGATGTTCACAAAAGAAGGTATTAAAAATATTATGAGGAAAATACTGGCTCCATTTGCCTAAAAAAACCCCCACAAAACAAACCAAATGCTTCAAAGTACCAAATCCCCCAAATAATCAATGGACCCTCCCAACAAAAACCCCACAACAGAAGAATGTTATTGCTTACCTGTATTTTTGGTGCTGAATCAGACACTGAGTTTATTTACATCCACTGCTCTAACTCCTCTAAGATACCCAGCCAATATTGTAAAAAGCATCAAAAGACATATAAGGGCCACATGAAAGAGAAAGAACAAGCTTATGCCATATATTTCTGCCCACATCAAGTGCAAGATATTCCAGGAATGTTCATGTTACTGTACTGGATAATTAGTCTTCGAGTAACAATTACATTATAATCCTCTGAGAACAGGCTGGCCATAGTCTCCTGGTTTTCCACCAGAGAACTCCATTGTACATGCTAAGAAAGCATTAAAATATATTTTCCAAGAAAATTCAGGTCACTTTCCAATACAGTAGCTACAAAACATTTATTTTTTAAATAAAAACATTTAAATCATCAGTTTTTGTAAAACAGCATATCAAGTGTTTATCTTAATCTTTGTAGTGTAAGCACCTTCAGTTTTATGCTAAAACAATCAACATAAATTATTATTTGGTCAGGCTATCAACCTACATTGAAATAAATATCCTTTTAAAGAAGACAGGTCACTTAATGCATACCAGATTTCTAGATCTTTACAGAAAATTTCTCTGGTGACAAGTAAATTATAGAGTGAAACCATGATTGAAATAATTTTTTTTCTTTTTAATTACAGTGAAGACTGGCCTATAATTTTAAACTATAAAAACAATTATAAAGCACTACAAACTATAGCTTAAAAACACTGCATCATATCAGAGAAATAATTGAGATGGCTTACCTAAACTGTCTCAGAATAAGAGATGGAACACAAACTCCTAAATTACTTAGAATGCACCAGGCTGGCCATATCATACGTCCCAATCTTGTGGGAAATTATCCATTTAACAGGAATAGAAATCTTTGTTTAATTGCAAGAGAGATAAGCCACTAATAAGTAAAAAACATATAGCTCAAAGAGCTTTTTCTGCTGATACTATTGATTACAAAACATAGGGTGCAAAATTCAACACCTGAAATTATATAAACCTTAAAAATACAGAACAGAACTTAACAGAAGTTTACAAGTCAAAATACTTCAGCACCTGAGATTTTCCTGTAGAAAGCCAAATAGATACTTTCTTCAGGAACATGTAATACAATCAGCTCCTTTTCTCTCAGTATTACAGAGGAATAATTGATCAAGATGGAGTGGAAATATACATAATTAATTCTAATTAAGCCTTGAAGGTAAATTTGTTATCAATCTATACTTAAAAATTTGATTCATGACTTTATTTTATGACAACATTCTGTATCAAAACTGGAATAGACAATCTATTGAAGTGTTCTGATGAAATAAAAGTTTAAACAAAGGACAAAGAACAGTATGCGACTTGAATCACGTTGACAAAAAACTAAGAATACTGCAACAGAAACAGGCTTGAAGAAAATGTAGTAACTTAATCTGCTATGTAAGCATTTAGATTTACAGGCAACTAGTGGTTCTGTCTTTACTTACGGTAAACTAATACTTTAAGGAAATCTTTCTCTATTTTCACTTTGAGAGCTGGGAAGTTGCATTTTCTGTGTTCTGCTCTGTGTGATTAAGACTTCATTTGTATAATTGTATGCCATCTTCAAGGTAGACACTTGCATACCAGTCTTAGAACAGAAACTTTCTTTTTTAATCCCTTGGTTTTGAGCAACTCTGTGTTCTGTTTGACAACTTAACTCCCAGACCCCAGAGTAAAGAAGAAAACACATAAAACACAGTCCTTAACAAAACAGTATTCTGATGGGAACACTGTATTTTTAATCTAACATTATCTAATTTTATTTATGAAAACTATTTAAATGTCAAATGATCTGCAAAATTAAGACTTCAAATACTAGAAAATGAGGGATGTTCCTTTAATTCTAAAAATGCTTTAATTGGGGAAAGTACACTGTACATTTGGTTTTATTTAATCATTCACTTACTGGTACTGTAAAAAATTAAACTACCAGTGTTATCAAAGCTAAATGTTCCTCCCCCCACCATTAACGACTAGGAATTTTCTGGAAACTTTCTATCACTGAAAACCAGTCAAGCACATCTGTTTCTGTCCTTTGATTTCTAAATACGAGTAAGCAGGCACTCAGTTGTACCTTAGGAAGAAAAGCTACAGAGATTATACTGAAAGATTTTGTATTAAATTATAGCAGTTTCAAAATTAAGTGCAATAAAATGCACCACTGGCTCACTTAAAACCAATTACCCTTAAAACCCACCAACTTTCTTCAATACAAGGTGCAGCAGAGTTTAAAAAACATGAAGGGGGGGCAAACCCCTCCACCACAAACAAAAAATTCAAACCCAAGAATATTGCTTTCAGTGCAAACACTGTAGTCTTCAAAAGGTTAAGAGTACAAATATTTACGTTCCAGTGTATCCTTACCTACAAGGAATGTTGTTTCACATTACAAAGTATGTCAAATACCTTTACTCCAATCACAATACTGAAGTTTACCCACTCAAATCGATATGGTGGCTGAAACCGAAATGTTTATACAAGCAGCGTAACTCTCTGGAGAAACTAATGCGCGCAGTTGAAAGTTCTCCCAATAACCAAGGGCAAAAACTGCAAATTCAGCTGCTGGCTCTTAACTAATTTCAGTATCAAATTCCAGCAAGTAACCACCTCCTTAATGAGGAGTGAACAGTAACAGCACATCAAACCCCTCGTCCCTCTCCCTGAATTTTCAGGCCACAAAAACAAGCTGCAGACCAGCACTTCTTAGGTGAAACTCTTCTTGACGGAACAAAATCTTGTTTCATAAGTCATTCATTTTTTCAATGTGTGAAAGTTAAATTTCTAGCAAAACCTCTCAAGCCTAAAGAGAACTTCTGTGACACTGCAGAGGGAGGTAGGCATATTACTTTAGTAATTCAAAATATACTTACGAAGTTCACCTCGAATGCTATTTTGCAGCATTGTGCTTTCAGAGTTACTAGCTGGGATTCCAAGGAATATTTGAAAAAGGCACCTACTACACTTAATTAGCTGCCCATTTTAATAATTTTGGTACTACTTGTCACGGTACATAAGAAAACAGCAGCACAAAGCATTAGATGGACAATAATTTTATATTTGTTCCCCTTTATGAAGCAAACATTTTTAAAATGAAAGGCACTCATGACAGAAACTCTCTCTCCAGTTCATATATAGATGGCCGACAAGTTTTGCTCTTCATTCTACATAAAGGCACAGTACAGTCTCTGTTTTGACCTTCCACATCAATATCAAGTAATGAGGGCATGTGGCAGTTAGTTCTTTCCTCAGTATCTGCCAAGAAGTTAACATCTCGATCTACACTGCCCTCTGAACATTCAGAGTCTTTAGAGTTTGGTTTAATAATACGTGGGATAATCTGCCATGCATCAATTTTACTTCTTAGAGAAGAAGGTCGAGGTCTTGAGATAGTATTGACAGCGCTTTGCTTTCCATTTGAAACACCACTGTGATTGCTTCTTCGTTGAAAAGATGGAGAGGACAGAGTTTCAGGAACTGACAGGGCTGGGAGTCTAGAAACATCACTGGTTGAAGCAACTCCATTTGCTAGGGGAAAGAACAACCAAACAAAAAAAAAAAGCCGATTTAAATGATGTGACTTCTTGAATTCTTTGTCATTTGTAAAACCAGGTTGCCATAAACACTAGTGGCTTTTCTTCCATCAGAATTAAGAGGCTTGTGCATTGTGGGGAATCTCCTAATGCAAGACCAGTAGTGCTCAAGTAATGTGTTTGCACCTATACTCTTTGCTACTGGCAACCACAATTTCTTTTTTATTGCTGTAAAAGAGATGTAGAGAGAAAGCACTAACCACCCAATAACTGGATGAATATTAATATTTGAATAAAGCCCCATGCATTTATCCAGTTATTACAAGGAATTACACATTCATAGAGTACCACAAAGAATACTACATTTAAGCCCCCTAGAATATCAGCATTGAAATTTAGAACTTCTTTTCAAAAACTCATTGATCATGAACTAATCCAGTTAAATGTAAATGAGATTTAGAGACTTTGTTTTGAGCATAAATTTTTATCAGCAGCTTAACTTAAAGGTTCATGGAAGTTCTTAATTACCCACCTGTGGTCTGAAAATGGTTCCCATCTGATAAGGTTCGTCTGTGACCCAACAGACTTAACTTTGCGGAGGAATCTTTTGGCACATTTTGAGATTCTTGTTTCAGACCAAGGTTAAAAGGCTGATTTTTCAATTGCGTCGAAACTGTGTTAGGAGCCAGCTGTATCCTCTGCTCTCTCTTATTTTCAGAACTTTGAGATGGAAAGTTGTCAGTGGAACTAGATCGACCACAATCACCAAGGACAGTGCTTACAAAAGCATCTTCACTGTCAGGTTGAAGTAGGCATTTTGTGGAAATGGAGGGCATAGAGAGAAGATTCACAGTATCTGCAGCTGGATTTAGGGATGGAATACTTGTTTCCTCTTTCTTAGACTGCAGTCGTGTAGGGCTGGCACTCCTGCGAAATTTTGAAGCACGCTGAAATATTCCATCACGCTTCTTCTTCTCATCTTTAGGCAACAGTTCATCTGGACCCTGTGATTTGTTCAGCTCTCTGATATCTAAGCCCAGGGCAACAGATGCAAGGAGGACAGCACACCCATACAGCACTGAATCAGTCTTCTTTTTGTGCAGCGTCCTGCTCAGACTGTTTGTAGGTGTCATTTGAGGAGTACTATTGGTAGAACTAGCAGAGGTTCCTTCTTCAAAGCTCTCATGTTCTACTGTATTCTCTCCCTGTTCATCTTTCCAAAGAGGTAGATTAATATAGGCCTGATTGGGCAACTTAATTGGCTTTGGTCTTTTACTGTCCAAACTTTCAGGGATAAGTTTCTTATCAGTACAGGCACCTGTAAAACATCACAGTATCCTTTAAGATTGCAATTCAACTGTTTAGCTATTGCATGTCTGCATATGTACATCATTATTTCCTTTAAAATGCACAAGTATTAACCTTGAAGGATATTGTACAATCCATTTAGATGCTGTCAGAAGCTCAGAAACATATCCTATGCCTAAACCTCATGGTGTTTACAACACTTTGATAACGCTTTTTAAATAACACAGAAAATATATCAGTGTATGGATTACAGAGAAGTAATTTATTATATACAAACTGCCAGATAAGATCTGGAATATATTCTTAACAACATTTTCAATTAAGATGAGTTCCAAAATCCAGTCAGTTACTGGAAATTTTTCCAGTTAATTCATTCGGTCATGGTGGTCTGGAGAAAAAAATAAATTTGACATCTTATACCTAATCACAAATAAAAAGGAGGCATTATTTGACTTTCATGTGTTATTCTACTATAAACTAGTGAATGCTAGAGAATAAACACAGAAGTACTTGAAATTCAAATATGTTAAGTTTGTATGCAGGGTTTTAGTAGTAAGCTAAAAAACTTATAAAATTACTATTTGTGAAGCCTTGATTTATACCCCTACCAGTGTACATGGAGATTAAAATGCCTTTTTTTAGCAATGTCCAAGCAGCTTACTATTTCCTCTACCAGCTGAAATAAATATAGCTGCTGGTGTGGACACCAAGTTATATCACAAGCTTTTTTCCTGACACTGGTAACTTAATTTTCCCAGATAAGAGAATCCACAGCATAGAAAAAGTGTTTGCAAACTTTAAAATCATTATTAATATTTTATAGTCACATTATAGTAAAGGACATAAGAAACAACATGCAGCTATTATGTTCCTGATCCTAAGGGGACCAAGTATGTTTTCCCTTGTGATTTTTACCTGTAAATAGCAACAGGCTGTCTAAGTAACTTCTAAGATTTGAAATCTACATGTTTTTCTTGAAAATTTAGATAATAGGTCTCATTCAAAAAAACAGGGAACTAATACCTGGGAATAAAGCAGGGCTTACGGGCTTTTAAAAAACTATGCATTTTTTTCAACAGCTATGCAGAGCCCACTTACAATGCCATCAGTGATTATTTAAATGTCAAGACAATTAGTAATGTAGATTCTTTTTAAGAAAAACAAAAAAAGTAATGACTGCAGATCTTATATGCAGAGCAGCCTGCAACTCATAAACGTGGCAAAAATCTCTATATGTTACCACTTACAGACCACGTATATTTCTTAGTTGCTAATGATGCAAATGTAAAGACAGGGTTTTTTTGCAGAGGAAAGTGGTTGGCAGCATTTTCATGACTACTCCTCTAATATTCTGTATAATCCTTCAAAAATTCAAGCAATATAATTTGTAGCATTGGAGGTAATCTTAATACTATTATATGGCTACTTTCACTTCTTCAAAAATGGCTCTTACCTTGGTCCACAAATAGTGAAGCTAAGGGAACACCCTTCTGATTTTTCATTAAAAGAGTTGACCAAGGGTTGCTGCCATCTGAAAGGGGTCTTACTCTGCAATAACAATAGTTATTTTGAGATTACAGAGGATACCATGCTCACATAAACTTAGGGTGAAAATTACTTTCTGTTCAAACTATAAACCTGTAGTACATAACTTGTAAATCTTTCCAAAGGTAATAAAAAGATGCAGTAGCACTAAATGTATTATTATAAATGTAAACATGCCTTAATGTCAGGTACTCTTTTTGCGATAAAAATTTGATGCCTAAAAAGAAAGGCAATAAAAAATAGGCCCTCATTACCTATTGAACAACACAAATTTGTAAAAACCTGGACAACAGTTTCATTGTGTCAAAGAAATTATGTGAATATTGGAAGTTTATTAAACATAGTGACATTAAACCAAAGAAAAATAATATAAAGCCAGTTTCAACTGATGGTCTGGAAGCAACTTTTAACACAGGTAAATGAGTGGATGTCCCTACCAAGAAAAATAAAAAAAGGCACTATAAATAATTGTATAGACTAGAGAAATAAAGAAAATTATTTCTTACTTCAGAAAAGCTACTAATCTCTAGTTTAGAGCCATCAGAAAAAAAAATCTGAAAGTAAAGGTATTCCAACTGATTTTCATGAGCCTTTCATCCTCTGTTTGTCAGCATAAATGATGTTGCTGGTGTGAATTGTGCCTCACATATGCCAAATCAGTCAGTCTTACTTAATTACACTGAAAGTACCCAGTGGGGGCCATGCTTGCAATTCCTCAAAATAATGTGAGGAAGGGCAGGAAAGACAGGCCATGAATGTCTGGTATGCATTAGTAGCTCAGCATCCTAGTATGCTCCAAATCTCAAAAAACCAGAGATAAAGGGTAATAAAACTTTAAGGTAAGTAGGTATTTTACCCTCAAGTCTAAGTGGGGGAGCTACTCATTATTAATGTAATTTCTAAATTAATTAAAAGGTAGGAGTTTTTGCTTTAACTAGAGATGGCAGAACTTTTTTTCACTCACTACCTATGTCAGTGATTCAGCTACCAAGAATGCTTTAGTATTACCAAAAAACCAAAATGTAGTAGACATACTTGTCCTTACAATCTGCACGATCCTTTGTTTGAACTGAACTTGGTCCCCACGTACAACCTTTCTTTTTAAAACTTCTCTTCACGTCTTCAAACTCTTCTTGGTGATAAGTTGTGCTCCTTCCCCAAGTTCTGTTGCTTTCATCTGAAGTTACTAGAGGATGGATTTAAAAACACAAACAAAACACACACACGTAAATACTGTTTCTAATCTCAAAATATTTTGACAGAACTGTGTATTTTCTCCACTGCAAAACCATTTTGACACATTGACACACATAGGAGCAAAAAAAAACCTGAAATTTTCTTTTCCTTTTACAAAAGCCACCACACAAGCTTCACTGATCCAGAAAGATGAGCAAGAAAGAAAAGCAATTTATGAGCTGACAAGAGACCCAGATTAAAGATAAAGCATCAAAGCAATCATATTTTCCATGCTTCCCCTTTAACTGAGAACCTTATACTTAGGTAATTCAGAAAAGTGAGTTAGACTGAGCACTTAAATTCAAGGAAGAAAATATATACTGTGGAACAACTGGTATCAAATGAAACAGAATATTCCAATTGTGACCGTGATTAACATTTTCTTTCTCACTACACCAAAACAAATTATACTTTTAAAGTGTCCAGCCTCCATTAAATGCTTAGTCTGTCACTGTCTCAGCTGATAAATTAAACAGAACCAGCACCTTTGAAATATAATGAATTCTTGCCTTTTTTCATAACCCCACTGGGAAGTTCACATTCACTTGTGATATCTACATCTTGCTGGTACACATATACACTGTTTCTTCGGCCATTAGCTGTGTGTGTATCTGTTTTTGGAATCACTGAGGAAAAATTAAGAGAATGTAGCAGAGATCTTAGTCAAGTTGATTTCAGAAACAGAACTGTTTCCCTCATATTTTTATTTTTGGGTCATAAAGCCGGGATCTATAAAGGCATTAAGCATCTTCTGATGATGAGTTTTTACTGTTTACTGTGGGGTTTAAAGGATCCTCTTTATAAAACCAGACATGGGAAGGCAGATTTTCACATGCCACTGACCAATTGAAGCATTAGCTTGGTATCATGATGGCATGCTTACAGATATGATGGAGAGACCTAAGAGAAAAATGATGTAGCCAGTTATAACAGCATGATAAAGGAGGTGGCATTAACATGTCCATGCTTCTGCTGTTCCTTCACTGTACAGATTCTCCTCTTTCCTCACCATACACCTTCTTGCCAACACAGCTGACCCTGTAGCATGGCCCTATGCTCACCTACCTCACACTCTCATTTTCAACCACATTCCTAGGGAATATATACCTTAGTGGTTTCCTCCTCCCTCCAAAACAATTTGTTTTAATAAGAAATGAGCTAGATTTTTCTTTTAATTTAATGGGTAGATTTGAAAGCTAGACTCGCTCATGACAAAGTGAAGCAGTCAAGTAACCAGTTGTTACATATGCCTGTTCAAATCACCTGTATTTGAGCAAGTCGTCTTGAGACAAAGACACTTTGAAGTTAAATCAAGATAAGACATTATTGTGGGAAACAGAATTTATTTTGCACAGGTGCAGATGGGTGTGGAAACTAAATTGTTTCAGCGAGATACTCCTGAGATATCTGATAAGCTTTTAGGTAAAACCTAAGGATCCAAACACAGAAGCAGACATGTACTTCTTTTAAATGAGAGCCTTTATGTTGTCCTGCGTGTTCAAGTCCTATGAATACAAATGCCTGCTCAAATAATAAAAAAAATTCCCAGTAGCACTTAGCACACATGCAAGGAGTGACACTGCTATAGCTTACACAAGGCTATGCAATAAAAAAACCACAGAAAACCCAAGTTTTTAGAACATGCCAATACCTGACATTTGCTTCATTTCCAAACATTTCCTTGCAGAGCAAGAAGAATCAAAGATAAAATGACACACTCTTATTTATATCCAATTATGACATTTTACGAAGAAAAGCCTTTCTTTACCTTTCTGTGAAAAGCAAAGCAAAGCAACCAACCATAAAAACCCACCATGGTTTGAGGACAGGAAATTACTGACAACACAGTATCCGTGTCAGATACCGTGTCAGTTAACATCTGAAAAAGAGTTCACTTAATTTTCCCCCCATCTCAAATTTTCATTAAGAAAAGCAAGACAGAGTTTGTCCATCTCTCTCCTTTATCCACAACACAGGGGTAGTAGAGGCATTTGCCCATTGTAAAACTGTAGCCACTGCAGCTCAAAACCACACTGAAGTGCCAGAGAAGACATCACTTCTCTCCTTTAGACACTAACAATGAAAAGGATTTCCTAAGGTAGAGGTGTTCCACAGGAGATGAGAAATCTGATTTCTATCCAAATCTTAAACAAAGTTTCAGGCTGGTTTAAAAATCAATTAATCTTTAAACTAGCTACAGAACAGTATGTAGGCAAAAATCTTCATGCATTCTGATCTTCCCCTTTCTTCATTTATAGCTGACAAAGCCAGATTCTGAAGCAATCTCTCTCACAGGTGATTATGCTCGCAAGAGAGGAAAGCCACCATCCATAAGCAATCAGCTGGAACAAGTTCCACTGATTTCATAGGGAGAGAAGCTTAAGGCATTACTCTCTGAATATGGATAATTAGACAATCTACTTTGCAAAACAGATCAGACAGTACAAATGAAAACAGTGAATCCTGTAGGAATTGTTTTGTCTGTGTATATGTCATTCCCAAATATAAATGCATGCTTCACTGTAATAACATGATCTTATTCCTGGTACCTCCACTGTGTGAGCATGAACATACCTTCCTTTCTGTCATCAGTGTACGTAATAATGTAGACCTACAAATGTACCCATGATTTTATTTTTGTCTCTTTTTCTTGTCTTCACAAAACCTAAAGCAAGATTCCTTCTGGGTTTATACCTGCTTAAAGCTTGGTTCTCTTTTGACATAAGAAAGTTGGGTTACTGGCTCATTCTTTGGTCTTTCCAGCTTACAAGACTCCCTTACTCTCTGAACCTTTCTTTTCCTATATCAACTCCAATACGTAATAAAAACTTGTTTTCCATCTTACTTGGGTTCTAAATGTGATAATTTGCCCCTTGTCATAAACTTTGATTTGTCATTGTTTTATTCAAGTTAGTTTACAAATTGGTTCCCAAAGTAATTAAGAAAAGATACAATTTAAAGCATTCACAATCATTTTGAATCACTGAAAATTATTTAGCATTTTAGCAAGATCATCGCTCCTTTCAAAAAAGCTGTAACTGTTAGAACCAATCAAGGGATGTGCAAATCAGACAAAAATCTGCCTGTAATCTGATACTACTACCAACATTTCAGTAAGTATATGGAACACTCTCTGTTGATCAGATGAGTGGAGACTTACATTGTATAGCTCGAAGACGAGGAATTATTGTGGGGCTACTTGATGGACTCGAGCTGTTACTGTTTAAACTCCTCCGCTTATCCAGATTGGGGGATGCCTGCACTGTTATTTTGTGCTGGAAATCTGTAAGAGAGTAAAACAAATCAGGTTTAATGTTCTGAATAAAAAAACTTCTCAGAAGAACATGCTGCTCTACTTCTTAAAATGAAGTTATATAATGAATTAGACTTGAGAGTGTAAGAGAAGTTTATATTAAAAACATTGAAAACTCTAACTCTAAATGTAACAATTTAGATATTGAGTCAAACAGGCAGGATTTCATACCTTCATGTGGTAAGTTTGCAAGAACATGAACAACAGCAAGTAAGTGCAAGTGAACACAATGTGAGACACAACCACACCACAAGCTGTTATTCAATCTTTTTGGTTGTCACAGGAGGGGCAAAAAAAATGTGTTTCATCTCAAGTTAATCAATACTTATGACAATTGGATTTGCCTTATTTTTTTTTAAACATGTAATTCATATATACAGTGAAAAAAAGCATTAACAAAGAAATGTCACGTCTATTCATGTCAGAAAACCATGACAGCGAACTTCAGAAATACAAATATTTATAGCAAAGTAGTTAAAAGAACAACAACAAATATTGAGGAGGAAAGAATGTGTGAAATTAAATTTAACAATGTGACACCCTAATCCCCATCATGAGTGCAATTATACTGTACACTATTTTTAGAATGGAATTGTCTCAAGGACAAGTTCATCTGGATGCTCTTGATAACAAGGAACTAACTGCTACATTGAATGAAAGTGTTTATTTTATCACTGTTTCATGTTACATATAAGCAGAACTGGAAACCAAGAACCAAATATTCAATTTAAACTTGCAATCCAGCATATATATAACATGTTTGTCTAGGAGGCTGTATCTGATTTGCTCTTATTTTTAAAGTAAGGAAATACAAGCTTATTTCATTAATGCTGAAATAGTACTCTAAATATTACTGCCTGCTTTGTCTCTTCCCAGCTACCAGACAGCTACAATTTGGTCAGACCTGCGTTAGCATAGCATCAAGTCCTTATTGCATTTCCTTCTGACCTGGAAGCCACTGGAAGGAAGCCCATCAATACCAGGATGCTGGTGCCACTAATGAAAGCTTTCCAACTATTGGTGAAACCTTGAGTTTGTGCAGTGCCATCCTGTGGCAACATTAAAATGGCACCTCTAAACCAGCCCCTAACAACTAAACCTGTATACAAAAACATCTGCTTTGCAAAGGGGGCATTTTAACACATTCATGGGTAGAATGAAATGCTCTAACATTCAGATTATACCACACTTGTATTCTGAAATCATCTGCTGCTGCTATTAGAGTGTTTTCTTGCAAGATACAAGGCACTGAAGATTGAGTACAATAAGTGTGCACTTTGGACCTAATGCACTGCACCCCCCAGCCCTTTTGAAGCACTGTTTTTCTCCTCGGCATTTGCAAGTTGAGGGCAAACAGCAGAGATACTGGATCATGTTAAGACAGTTCTGGCATGTACTAAAAAGGTACTTTTCTGTCTATACAGAAACAATGATAACAAAATCTGCACTTTGAACCAGTCTTAAATCATGTGGCTCTTATGCTAGTGACCTTTCCCTCCAAATGGGATGGACTTCTAACTGAATCATTCTTCCAGATGAAATGAGGACTACTCCATGAGAATATGATATGTAAAAGTTGTCTCCTTGTGGCAATGGAGCTATACAATTCTTACCAAACCCTGTTGTGCATTACAGTAGAAGAACCTGGCAACAAAATATAACAGTAGCCAACACTGAAAACATGAACCCCAGAACTGAAGAAGCTGGCATATTTAATCATTACAAATATTGTGAATTTTTTAAAAACTGCAAACCTGAAGGCAAACTAATTCTGTGTCCATCTTTAAGTTTTAACCGGCTTCTTTTAAACTTCCCCTTCCTCTTCTTTACATTGGGTTTCTCTTGGTTTAGCTGGAATATCATGATATTCAGCTCGCGCTCCAGTACATCAATCTCGCGCTCCGCTAACTGCTGCTCACGGCGCTTCAGTAATTCTTCTTGAGATTTTTGCTGAAGAGCTGCTCTTGTCAACTCCTCTTCTCGTGATCGAAGCTCCTGAAGGCAAGATTCACAAAAGTGAAGCTAAGTAATAATGGGAAGGCAGTATTAAAGGACACATGAAGTGCACAGAAGGTTGTATTTCCTGATTTATTTTTATGATTCACTATATGCATGCAACATGCAGATACAATCTTCTGACAGTCCTCCATTCCAAATAAACCAAGATTCTGTATTCAGAATCAAGCCTTACACAATTTCCTTTTAACCATTTAACTTGAGTCACTTTACTTAAAGCAGGTAATCAGTGGCAATGGGGACAAACACATGCAATCAAAGATTATCAGCTAACAGCTCAGCAGAAAATGCACTTCAAGTATTTCACATGATGAGAAACTCTTGCACAGCATGAGGGCTGCTCTTGGATAGCTCCTACGCTTTAACACAAAGCCCATGGCCTGACGAATACACAAATTATTGCCTTTATCTTAAATTCTCTAACCTTTCCTGTTTTTCAGCCATGCATTAAGTAGCACTTTTCTATCTAGAAAAGCAATCAGTATTACACTGAATGCGGATTAGTGCAATAGGATAAACTAAGTCATAAAACAGAAGACAGCTGTTTCTTAATTAAAATCTAACAGGTATCTGTAACATCAGCTACTGAATTACAGCACATAGACTCCCCAACCACCACTCTCAGAAGAGCTGCTCTTTTTTTATTCTTTTTTAATTTTGTTAAAGGAAAAGCTTTAGTAAGGAAGCTAGTTAATTTTTCAGGGTAAATGAATACCAAAGGCTAAACAGCTGTAAACCTAGCCTCTTAAAATTATCTTAATCTTCAGTTTCCAAAATCTGTTAAAAAATAAGGACCTCCCTAATTTTAGACCTCCATTGCTTCATAGTATGGGGCATATTACACAGGAAACAGACTTACACAGAACACTTATAATCTATATTGCTAATAAGACTGTACTGAAAGTACAGGAAAAGGAGAACTAGCTGTGATTCATACTGTATATGTTTCTCATGACATATTTTTTTCATATGATTGTGTAAATTCTACATGGACTGAAACTGAAATTCAACCCAAAATAGAAAACCATCATTTGAAAAAAAGCTATGCTAGAAATTCAGGGTACATAAGAATTTTATTTTTATTTAAAATGAATTAATTTTATCACTGTACAATTTTATAATTGTGATGTTGCCTTGTTTTGTTTTCATTTCAGTGCACACTGCCTACTTCTGCCCATTGATATCCAGCAATGTTGTATGCCAGGAGAAGTGCCTATTTCATACAGTGAAAGCAAAAAAACAACCCTTTCCCATTTTTAACTCTTACTTTGCCTTGAATAAATTACTTCGTGAACTATACTACTTCAGTGTTTTCAGATGAGAGGATGTTCAAATGTTCTTGCCAAAAAGACTATGGATGTCAAAAGACAGGCTGGCAATGATGCACACTGGTTCAGTGAGAAGTGTCTGCTCTTCAGAGAGATAATTTTTATTTTAAACAGCTATAGCATGCATACATACACTGCTTATCATGGGTTTAAAATTTAATTGGCATGACTTACAAGTTTCATATGGTATACTAATTTTGAGTGAACTTGTTTCAACGTAATATTGGAAACAATTTTTTTTTAATTGACCCACTTAACATAGAGTGTTCTGCTCAAGGCAATTCTGCCCCTTGGAAATTCAAAGAAACCTGCCTTCATGCCAGCAAGTAAGGCTTTGAGTTGTGCTCTTCTGTTTGCTTTAGCTTTTTTTAAGATACGTAACAACTTAATTTAGAGACTCATGCAAATCCTCACTTTCCTAATCCTCCTGTCCACTCAAAACAGGACAACTTATAACAAGGGCTGAAAGCAGAAGCTACATGAACTCAGATTTAGCAAAAAGGTACTTTAGAGTTTAAATAGAAAAGGTCTTTATTACTGCGTTACTGTAGTAATAAAGGTATATTAGGAGACACTGTTGATTTTCCATCTTTTGCAGTCCTCAAATCCAGGCCCCATTGAGCTCAGCAATCAGGCAGGAATTGAGGGGCTGCACTGAAATGGTAGACAGTCTCGTGTAAGTAATAGTGTTTCCTCAATGAGAGATTAAGTATTTACTCTTTTCCAAATAAACTAATTAAAAACAGACTTACTGCAATTAGTTATGCAATGTTTCCACACCACTCTACAATTAAAACACCCATTGTAAGGAAGCTTGGAAAGAATTCTGTATTTAAGTTGCTCAAGAGCATTTGTCAAAATAAGATTGTGATCTTCTCTTCGAGTAGGCGTCACCATCACTCATTTGCAGCAAGTCCTTGAGGAAATTCCTCCAGCTACAGAAGTTCCTCTTTTACAGGAGGAATGAGACTCCATACAGAGGATTTTCCTTTATTATTATTATAGAAATACTTTATAGACATTACTTTCTCTCTAATAGCTGACAGCAAAATTGATAATGTGCCAAATCAAAAAACCTCACATATATGAAAGCTTTGTGTAAGCCAGAATTACATGTTTTCATTCTTAAAGAAGTATACCTCATTAGGGTAGATGCCTCTGGAGATGCATTTACTTTGGCATGTAAAAAGTAAATTTCATTTTAACTTTTCCCCTCTCTAACTGAACTTAACTCACTTTTGCACCAAAAACATGACTCTTCTCATAAACCTTTTCACTGGCTTACATTATCCTAAACTTGGTTTAGTCAGATTTTTCTTGGATAGGAAATATACTAGACTAATACCTCCAGAAAAAAGGGGAAAAAAAACCCCAAAAAACCTGAACAGGAAGGCCTGTTACAATTGCTCCCAGAGTCTAAAAAGGAAAATGGTTGGTTGAGCAGTTGCTGGAGGGGCCAAAAACAGAGTTGTGTTCTATGGCAGGTTGAGGCAAGTGAACACACTAGCTGGTCACCCCACGGCAAGTAAAAGAAGGAAGCCTCTACTCTCTGTAAAGGGAGTATAACTCAACTGCAGAGGAAGAGATCTCACAGCTACTGAGGCACACAGTTCAGCTCTAGCACACTGTATGCTTGCTGCAGGCAGAGCAGACTACACAGACAATACTCACCCAGTTCTGTGAACCAAAATAAAAGAGGCAAATGCAGAGGGTAGAAGAAAGAGAAGAAACAGATAGAAAGTATGTAATGATACTGCAGTCTTATGGGTGATCAATAAATTCTAATACCACTATGCTGATATTACAGCACACGTTGTAATGTCACACCCAACACTAGCCAAAAGTCCACATAGTGACATTTGACTACAAGAAGTGAAGGACAAAGGCTACAAACAGTGACTTGCAAGACAAGTTTACTTCTTGCTTTTGTCAAAGTTAGTGGCTACATCTTCTATAAAGTTTCTCTACAAGTCAATGTATCTCAATTATGGCCATCCTTGTCTACTACCACTGCATGAAAAATAGCATCAAATATATATTGGGCAGTAATTATACTGCAAGAAACACCTGCAAAGAAGAAATCTGTTTATTCTAGCATTTCTAACAGAGACTCAAGAGGATACCTGGCCTATTCCAACTGTTATCTTTATCAAGTTGTCTAAAGGAAAAAAAAACCTCAGTGTGAACAAAACCAAATTGAAGTTAGCAAAAGAAAAGACAAAGAGAATTGACAGTGAATACTCCTTTCGTACAAACATATCATGATATGACTGTATGGAAAGAAGACAAGTGACAGAAATCTGGGTAATAAACAAGAGAAACTGGATTTGCTGATTCATGTGTATGAGTTTCACCCTATTAATATCTGGCAAGAATATGTCCCACACTGCAACATTGAAAGGCATCCGTGTGATCAGTCTGTTCAGCAAGAAGAGAGATAAAAACACTATTCCATTTTTGGAAAAGAAGCCTTGGGATACAGTCATATAACAGGATGAAAGGCTTTCCATTCTCACAGCTGAGGAGAATGTTCAAGAGCAGCTGAAAATTTGCAGTTATAAAGATTAGCTAAGGGATAAAATCAACTTAAGTGATACAGACAAACACACAAGAAAAAAATACCAATAACACATTTTTAAAAAGAGCCTAGAATTCCACAGTTACAGAACTACAACCCGTTTTCTCTGGAGAGATGGGTGTGGATAACCTTCTTTTTCAACTGTCTGTATATTTGCATGAGTACATTGGTAAGCAACAATTCAAAAGTCAAAAACTGCTGTATCATATAAACATACATATACACATACCCTTCCTTCACTGCCATACAATTGGAAAAATTAACTTACTTTTTCCTTGGTCCTCAGTTCATTAAATATCTGCTGAATTTCCAACTTCCAGTCATCTTGCATGGAATGGAAAGATTCTTGAGGCATTTCAGTCATAACTGCCCCTTCAATGGCAGTAAGCTGCTCAAGAATTAAGGCAAACGATGGTCGGATATGAGGGTCCTGCTCCCAGCATTCTAGAATTTATCAAAATCCTGTCAGTTTTTAATAGCATATAGAGCTTTCTGAAGAACTAGGTGAATTTCAAGTCACTTGCTACTGCATTTCAAGTTCAAATGCGTTCCCTTTACCTGCAAGACTTCCCTAGTCCCATCTCAATTTACAGAGCTGACACCTACCTACTCGTACTCAGATGATTGCTTTTGTGTGAGTAGTAAATAAATAGCAAAACTAGCAATATTGTCCAGAAAGGATATACATAAAAGATGGAAATATTCACTAAATGCAAGGAAATAGCCATTAGCAAGTAATGTCTATTTCTCTAAAATATTTCCAAACCATTTTTGACACTCAGGAAGAAATGTGAAGAAAAATGGCATTTGCAATTCTTCCCCGCGGGATTTTAATTTTATCTCATATTAATCTGTAGTATAACCCTGTAATTATGAAAATTAATGCAATTTCAGTGTAAAATGAATTTTGTGAAATCAGAGCAAAAACTGTACTGTTGCTACTGAAAAACTTAAATGCAACACAGTAACACTGTATGACTTCCTCAGACACACCCAACTCTAACACCAGGTTTGCTGTGTAAAGAAAAATGAAATACTTTGTACACAGCACACTATCAAATAAGGTTTTTATTTTGCAACCTCATGATTATTACATACCCCCAAAACCGTAACTATTTAAATACGTAGGAAAAAAGCAACATAGATACCTTTCATTAGTTTTGCAAATGGTTCAGGGCAGGTGGATGGAATGGGCAAAGTAAGCTTATTGACAGCAACTCCATAGGCCACAGCGAGGCCATCAATGCCACGGTAAGGAACTTCTCCTGTAAGCAGTTCCCACAGCAACACTCCATAACTACAAAAGGTAATTTTTTTAAACAGTTATTTTCTGAGAAAGAAACAACAAGAACACAAGAAAAACAAGAATAAACAAGTATCTGTCCAACCACATACTGAAATTCATGAGGATTTCCCAGTCAAAGGTGAATGCCTTTAATTCAGCTCTACTTTTGTCATCGTGCACCTTTCCATTTACAGTGATTAAGCAAACTGGATGTGACTTTAAGACTGGCTTGCACACCTATTCAAAATGTAAGCCTGAAGCCACTTCTACAGAAATGCTAGTTTCACACAAATATGACTTACAATAGGAAGTCTGAATGACAGGAAAACAAGCAACCTTCTCCCCACAAAAAAACAAACAATAAAAAGAAATCCTCAGCAGAACATTCAGGCCATTCTCCTTTCCAAATATTTCACAACAATTTACTTAGATGGACATAGATGGGGGGTTTTTTTGGGGGGGGGGCGGTTTTCAATAACAGTAAAAAATACAGAAAATTCTCAGCTTGATCTGGAAGTTTGCATTTCTAATCCCCTCATGTATATATAAAGGCCAGTTAACTTGTCTTTCCACTCAGGATGCAACAAGATTGAGAAAATATTTAATGCATACACAATAATTTCTCCATACTAGAACCTCCCCCCCACAAAATCCAAACAAAACAACATTGTTTCCAGTGAAAGGTGATAGCATGAAGAGATCTTTTCCATGTCAGGTACAGAAATCAAGAATCACAGGAATTCCTATTGCAGTAACAATAACCAGAAGAATTTCTATAATGCTCTCCACTCAAAAGAAGAGCTGGGTGTTGCTTTTACCTTCTTTCAGTCTGTATGCCCAACACTTGGCTTGCTCCAATGACCTAAGCCCCTGCAAAGGGCTGAGACAGCACTCTGGCTGCTCTTGCTCTGGAGCTCCCATTCTACCCCCACTGAAATGGACAGCTTTCACAGTCATTTGTGTGGAAGTGGGAACTTACTCCTTTCAGAATGTAATCCTGAAGTGGACTTTATGACTGCATTTGGTTTTTTGTTCCTCCCCTCATCCCCACACCCCCTCCACTTCTCTTTCTGCCAGGGAACCACTAACTGTAGAACAAGGATACAAAGGACAACCTATTACTGCTTGTGAATAGTAAAGTGAGCAGGCAAAAGAAAAAACAGAATACAAACTTACAAACTATTGCTCTTGCCCCTTCTCTCCAAAGAAGTGTGCAAAGAAACCACCTGCAAGTTTTGCAGGACTAGACTGAATTCTCCAATATGAGGAAAAAAGCTTTCTGCACTGGGGAAGTGAGGGCTATTGCACCCCTTAACACTAGAAATGACACCTTAAGTGGAGTAGATGTGACAGGGAGAAGAACACATACACCAGCTAAGTTTTTCTGTAACTGTCTGCTTAATGAGAAAACGTCAGTCAGCATTATACAAGACCTTACAACATCACTTTAATAAATAATAAAACAGCAAACTACACAATATCAACACAAATATCAGCAGTGCTTTGTTATATATGCTCTTTTTGTCTGAGAATTTTTACATCACAAAAAATCTTATAAAACTAATGAATTTACAGTGCTAACACTTCATCAAAAGCTGAAGAAAACAGTCTGTACCTGCTGCCAAAAGAAAAAGGAATCAAAAAAGTCTGGGGCTTCTTAATAATTTCCTCCCAATTTTTCTGGTCTAATCTCTGCACTTGCTTGTATACTCAAAGAAAATTAAAATAATGAATTCCAATTTGTTTTAAAGCAGTGGTATTCTGACCACAATGAATAAAACACTTCTTGTTGTACATACACATTTTATGCCTGATGAGGAATTCTCCTGAACTACAGCTCACCTGTATCCTTGGAGAAAGCATAAAAAACACCTCTCAGCAAGTACTGTTCTGAATTCAAGTAATTCCCTTGTTCAGACGATTTTATACGTATTTTAACATGAACTCTGAAGTTAAGCAGAACATTGGATTTAACTAAAAAGAAGTTCACCTTTTATAAAAAGTTGTGTCACTCTATTAGCTTTAGGTGTTTACAATTCATGCCGTTAATCTTGGAATTTTCAACAGTGCCAAGAAGGTGATTGTTAAATTTTAAATAGACCAACACAGTAACAGCCTTCTAATAAAAGCAGTCTTAATATCAAGTATCAGGAGTTGGCACTGTGGGAGAAAAACTACAAAAAGGAAGCCTAAAGACATTATGGTCTTGACATGCTGGAGATCTTGGGAGGTACTAATCTGCCATTTTCTAGGAAAACAACTACTTATTTACTCTCTCAACTACACAAGTAGCTATTTTGTATATTAAAGTTCACCAGGTCACATACAACTGCCTTACGCATACAGCCTGAGCTTATGAGAAATAGCTTTTTTGAAGAGCAAAAGCCATGTCCCTTTCCATCTTCAGCAAAAGGCCAAAACCACAGGCATGTCCTTGAAATGTACATTTTTAAACAATGAAAACTAATACACTTCCAGAAACACATTAAGTACTTTCATTACTAAAATTATTTTCCTGCCATCAAATGTGATTTAAGCCTTACTGTATCTCATTCCAGTGAACACTTGCTGGTTTTAAATATTGTAGAAGCTGAAAATCTGAAGGTAAAGTTCTTAAGGCTTATTTTACTCTACAATCCATCTTCTAGAGCAGAGGTTACTATGCATTGCTACATGAATCACTTCAAATGTATAAAAATGTGCCAGGCAAAAGCAACTGCTAATTCTGCTGTACAGTAAATGCTTCCTGGCTTTGCCAAGGGCTTGTACAGCGAAGACACACGCTACTGTAAAGACGACTGCTGAAGCACACCATCAGCACTTGGAAATCTGTGGGCATATTTGCACTTTCAGGCTCCACAAAAGACCAAGACTGACACACCACTCAGAAATGTGTGTAGATCAACGGAAGGGTAGGGCCGGAAGAGTAAAATTCTTGTTTGGGAATTTTTGGGAAGCATGTGCCAAAGTAAAATAAATACAGTAGTTAAAGCTCTGGTTTGGAAAGCAAAAGGATACACGTGCAGGGCCTGGAAAGCACTAGTTCTGCTATCTAGGATGACACTTGAGAACATACAGCCCGGAAGGCTCTGCATGAAAATACTCCCACAACATTTCCGAGTGCTGGCAGATTCTGGAATACTAGCTGGAAGTGTGAGCTGCCTCAACTTGAGCAGCCTCAACTGCTCTTTTCCTTCCTAATAAGAGGTCTGCAGATTTCATTCAAAGCCTCAGCACTCCGTATGTGTAAATGAAGTTTCGAATTTTGCTGAAACATACTGCGTTCTTGTCTTAAAGACACCCACATACTAAAACTGGTAACCTGAATGCTTTTTAAAACAAAAACCACTGCTGTAACCAGGGTATTTTTTATTTGCTTTTCTTTTAAAGAAAGAGTAAAGATAAGCAACAGAATAGATCAAGGTGCAGTGAGCAGAAAATGTTTAGAAGCTAAGAAGGTCTAAACTATACTGCAAAATAAAGCCTTTCTACTTAAAAACCTCTCCTGTTAGACTTCCATCATTGAACTAAATACTTACATTTTTACAAGAGAGGCGTGCAGAAGAGAAGGCGAAGAAGAGAAATACTGTAGGTTCCAAAAATGTAAACTAATGTTGCAGCAGAATATAAAATAATTGCACCAAAGCATACCCCCTCAGATACCTAAAATCACAGCAACAAGACTGGACAGGACCTGTAATTAAGCATGGAATACAGCTGATTAGGGAAACGCCTACACCCAACCTCCATCCCACAAAAGAAAAAAAAATTAAAGAAAAAAGTAAGAAAGAATGGAAAAAAAAAAGAATGAGATCAACGATGTATCCCAACCGGGTATCAACTGAGACTGATGCAAACAAAATTGGTTCCAGAGAGAAGACAAATGAGCGTCACAAAACAGCAGTGCAGATACAGAATTATCCCGAGAATACCAAAAGTATTACTTCATGCTGTAGAAGATCATGCATCTAAGCAAAATAGGACCCTATTTAAGAATTATACAAAACAGAACATGCATAAAGCAGCAGGAGAAAACAGATTAAAGTCCTCCCTCCCTTCCCCAAATAGCTATCTTGGACCCTCGAGAGAAAATATATCAAAAAGAAAGGAAATGCAGACTTTTCAAGGTGAGGCACAGCAGCTTTTAGAGCCTATTGTGCAATCACTACTTTTCTGCACTTACAAAACAGTACTACACTAAAACTAAAGTTTAAATTACCTTTCTACAGTACATGTATCCCACACTACATCACTCAAAAATAGCATCAGTAGTGAGAGCCATATTATTTATATTATCCACAATAATATCTTTAACAAGAAATTCACAGATTTAACATAGGGCGTTTCCCACGTTTAAAATTAGAGAGCAAGTTAAAACAATTTTGTGCTGAATACACTCTCCTTACTCCAGCTACAGGAAGCAAAATCTCTATAAATGTAAAAGCTTAAACCTAGTAATAACTTTTACACACAATCACATTCCAGATTTCTAAAAACAACACTAACTCAAGTTAACATTTGGCAAAGTTCTGGTTTGCACCTTATTTTTATATATCAGACCTACAAGGTAATAATTGGGTGGTCCCATTTTTTAAGCAGATTGAGAGTTTTCAGACATCTGATATAAAATAAACCTACCAAAATGAGATCAATCATACATTAATGTATCAAGAGCATACAGTTATTTGTATTAAGACTCCAGGTAAACATTTGGGTATATTAACCAACAAATATTTTAAAGCCTTCTCTTAATGAGAGCTTGCTTTTAAAAATGTTCTTTATTTTCCCTCTTAGTCCCCCAGTTTTTAAGTAATGGAAAGGTATAATAAGTGAAGTAGATACTGAAAAATGTGTTTGTTTCTTAGAAGAGCTTAACTTGCCATATGTTGAGACAACAACCAAGCAAACCACCTCCAAAAAAAAATTCTCTCAAAAACCTCAACACAGTTCCACCAAACATGGTCTCCAGCAGACAAACATCTTACCTCCAAATATCACTTCCTTTAGAAAACATGGAGGACTTGATAACTTCTGGAGCCATCCATGCATAAGTCCCTGCTGCACTCATTTTGGTTGTTCTGTGCCACTCTCTGGCCAGACCAAAGTCTGTAATCTTCAGAGTTTTATTACAAATGTCATCATGTTCCATCTTCTCTAGCAACAAAACTGCAAAAGATTGAGTTTGTAAATTAATGCAATGGCAATTAAAAAAAAATCCATTCCTGTTACTCATTTTACATACAACTTGGACTGCACAGATAATTGTATACTTTCAATGTTGTGAAAATATTATTGCAATTTTTATAAGCATGAAAATGTTTTTTGATAATTTTAAGCTATTCCAAGCTATAGAACCAAGAAATACGTACAGCGTCATAAGCTCTTTATGCAACTGTGAGCATATATTAAACTAGCACAAGAAATACATTGGATGTGTAAAGTAAATCATATAATTTAACAAAGCCCAGAATCCTAATATCCCAGGATGATGACAGAGAATGATTCACTTTGCAACAAGATTCTGAAATCATAAAAACAGAAGCAGTAGTAAACCAAGCACAAATGTTAAGAATTCTTATAAAAGACTTCTAGAACAAAGTGGGATACATGATGTCCCTGTACAAAATCCATCCTTGATACTTGCACCCAATCCTGGCCCCGACTCATCTCAGCAAGCATGTAACTGAACTGAGAAGGACACAAGTGCGATGCTCAAAACAACACAAGCACAGCTACAAGGAATAATTAACAGAAAAGGAGCCTTCCCCTAGGAAAAGAAACATTTGCAAACAAAAATCTATATAACTTGTTAATGAAGAACACTATAGGTAAAAATTGTTCATAGTTTCTCACTACAAGGAATAGACACCATTGGGTAAAATTAGCAGGTGAGAATCAAATGTGTCAGTTGTTCAGAAAACACACAGGTGAACTTTGGAATTCTTGGCATACTATGTAAATATTATTATTTAACATAGATTTTAAAAACATACTACACAAATTCACAGAAGTCAACTTGATAAAGGCAATTTATATAAAAAAGTTAGTTTATTTTCAACAGATCCCTGGGCCACAAATCAGAACAAAGTTGGGAAACTATTTACCAGGGGAATTAGCTTGCCTTGGGAGTCCCCAGCTGGCAACATGCCATTGAACCTGGATTCAGTCCCTGTTATGTTATATACACTGCACCTCCATGAATGTTAAGGAGTAAGTTACCCTTTTTTTGCTGTTGCATCCTACAGTGTCTGACTTCTCCATGAGATATTATTGGCAGAGTTGTAGTATCTCTTCAGGAAACAATGTTACAAGAAGCTAACTGGGTTATTGTGTTATTGTGTTAGAGCTTACAAGGAGAGAGACAACAGATAAAATCATTTTAACACACTGGAATTTTAATTCCGTATTCTGTTCCTCTGTCACTGTTTGTGATAGCAACTGTTAGTTTTACCCTTCTGTTAAAATGATCTCCTGGGACAAAGACCAAAGATTAAATTGTATGTAAGAAGAATCATAAGCATATGTTTTCTACCTGTATGTACAGCAAAACATAGTACAGGAAACCCATTAACAGAAAAGCAGATGAAGAGTTACCCTCCCTTCCAGAGAAAAAACCAGTGACCTTGCACTTGCAATTGAAAGAAGTAATTTTTACTGGCAGAGATTAACAACTCTTACAAATATTTCAAAAATGACATCAAATCCAGATAAAAGGAAAAGAACCCACATTCCATTTTCAATAAGCTTCTTAACAGAGCAGAAGAAACAAAGGCCAAAATGGTACAGACAAACCAAGAGCTCACCAATGAGAACCACCAGAACAGGTTAAATTCATGCAACAGTTTTTATACTTTTATACTTGAATCAAAGACCTATTGTTTGCTATTCCATTTCAAACATGTTCAGCAGAATTCCTGACATTCCTTGTCAGTCAATGTGACCGAAACCAAAAACAGTCAGTCTTGCAAAAGGTAATAACTGGCATGTGACCAAGTTTCATCCTACAAAGGGACAACATTTCTTAGCAGTTCAAACTTCCCTTTCCGGCCGGTAGCCAGGCAAACAATACTATACACACATTACTTAGCAGCTGGGCAGTAAAAATACTCAGCATAGCTGAGTAGCACTCTCTAAGTGCTTACCTTGGAGTAGCCTAGCAACCTTCACTATAGCATCCTTCTGCCTCTTCCACAGCCTCCTGGCCCTTGTGGGCTGCTGACCTGGGAGAAATCATTTTACAATCTCCAGTTTGCCCTGTTTACTGCTTGCTCCTTTTTCAAATCCTTTGAATTGTCTTTACTGGCTCCAATATACATGCAATGTTAAGCTGGGCAAGAGCCAGTTTAGCACTTTCGGGTCTACATTAGTATTATTCAGACTTTTTATTTTCCTCAAAGAATAAAGTTCATACTTAGTGCTTTGCTCCTAGCAAGCACAGACCAAAATATCTAGATGTACAAAGACTATTTGAAAACAAAGCCCACCAAAAGCCACAGATTAGATTAGGTACACAGAAAAGCAGGAAAATCCTATGTCCTTACTTATTTACATGTAATTAGGACATAGGATAAAGATATTTATATAACACCTTATTTATTTTTATATATGAAAAACCAGATACTATGTTTCTGAATGATTCAAAATCGAAGGAGATTAAGTTTGGTGCAAGAAAATTACTTTGCATTAAACTAATGTAAAGCTTTACTTTGGATCATTACCCAAACATTCCATGTTCTACATCCAGAAGTAAAAAAATAACCAAATAGTTTGACATTGCATATGATTTCTACCAGCAACACCATTTCAAACTCAATTCTGAGTTAGTATATCTCTCTTTGTGACGCTACCTTTCTGCAATGAGATCAAGGGGAAAGCAAATTTAATAACATCACAGAGCACAGGCTTGGGTGCAATATACCGGGCACTACTTGAACATAAGAGACAGTGCATGTCCAGAAACATTTACAGCTGGGGAATAAAGCGATGTTATTGCATGTTATTTTCAATAATTTCTGAAATATAAATCAACAAGTTAAAGATAAAAGCCAGTTAAGTCAGAGAGAAAAATTAAAACCAACAAATGCTATGCAGTAAACTGGTATTAGAAGTGGTAGATATGGTATCACAGAATCATAAAGGTTGGAAAAAATCTCCAAGATCACCAAGTCCAACCTTTGAACAAACAGTACCATGTCAACTAAACCATAGCACTAAGTCTCACATCCAGTCATTTCTGAAACATTTCCAGGGATGGTGACTCCACCACCTCCCTGCACAGCCCATTCCAACGCTTGGCAACCCTTTCCATGAAGAAATTCTTCCTGATGTTTAACCTCAATCTCTCCATGCAGCTTGTCTGGCTGTCTGTTGCCTGGGAGGAAAGCAACCTGCACCTCACTACAGCCTCCCTTCAGGCAGATGTAGGGTAATAATGGTCCCTCTGGGCCTCCTTTTCTCCAAGCTAAACACCCCCAGCTCCCTCAGCCGCTCCTCACAAGACTTGTGCTCCAGACCCTTCCCCAGCTCCATCACCTCAATGCCTTTCTTGTACTGAGGGGCCCAGAACTGGACACAGCACTCGAGGTGTGGTCTCACCAGTGCCTAGTACAGGGGGACAATCACTACCCTGCTCCTGCTGGCCAGACTGTTGCTGATACAGGCCAGGATGCCATTGTCCTTCTTGGCCACCTGGGCACAGCTGACTCACATTCAGCTGCTGTTTACCAGCATCCCCAGGTCCTTTGCTGTCAGGCTGCTTTCCAGTCGCTCTGCCCCCAGCCTGTAGCACTGCATGGGGCCGTTGTGACCCAAATGCATGACTCTGCAGAGTCAAGACACTTTTGACAGTGCAGCAAACACACACGAGGATTCTAACAGCATCCATAACAAAGATCCTGCTATTTAACCATACAGCTGAATGAAACCTTACACTCTTCAGTTGTCTAATGTATCTAAAAAGAACTTAGAAATGCAAGTATTACTCACCCTAGTGCACTGAACTAATAGAACTATTAAATAATTCAAGTTAAGCCTCAAGATGTCAAGCCCCCCACTCAAGAAGGGCTAATGTTGAAAAACGTGTAAATCTATGAAATGAATCTGTAATGTTATGCCACTTTATGAGAGAAAAAAGTAAAAGATACCTATATTAAAAACAATTGAAGTATATTGACTCAAGTACCCCTTAGAATAGATTTTGAAGAAAACTGCTTAAGGACAGTAACGAAGGACATCTAGGCACAGAAAGTTACATCACAAATAGGTCACATCACACTAGTCCCATTCTGTCCCCACAGATGGTTTCTTAGAAAGCGGTAAGATTGCAGATCTGAGCAGATGTACCTTTTAGAAAGTTCAATCATATACACAGAATAAGGGCAATCAACTCATGCCATATAGCAGTCATATTAAGGAAAATCTTAGAGACGAATTATCAGGATAAAGAGGAACCATCAGTGGTGTTTACTAGGAAGCTGGTTTGTCTTATGTGTTGACTGGCAAAGCACAAATACAAGGTGCACTTCAAGAATCGATAGCACAGTCAGAAGGCAGAGCCCACTCTAAGAAATAACAGACTACCATACTAAAAAACAGGCAAAGTTGGGAAGGATCAATCATAAAATCTATAGTTATAAAGAAGAGATGAAGGAAGAAAAGCCTGGCTGTTCTGGCTAACAGAAGGAAAACTAGCAGCTACATGTAGTTATACAAAGTAGTTCATACAATTCTAAAAGGCACTAAAAAAGGCTCTGGTTAGTAGAAACAGGAAAGTATCAATAGAATTTTAAAAATCATAACACCTCATATGAAATACTGAATGACTAAACCTGCACATACGTGTCCAACAACAGGAACTGAAGCAAACATAGAAAATAGAATAGTTAGGATCCAGGTAATGTCTTTTATTTAGATAAAATCAGAAGAGCTTGCCCTTTTTGCTAGGCTAAGCGAAGGTTTAGAGAAGTTATGAGAAGTTACCCATATGTAGAACCAGAATTCCTACCTACAGCACTGGTGCTCGTACCAACAAAATATTTTCTTAGGTGGTCCAGCTGGTCTGTCTGACAGGAACGCTTATGACTAAACTCATTTCTAGATCTGGAGCTACCAGAGTGGGGAATCACATTGCCTCTTTTCTCCCATTCCCCTTTTGGCTCTCCCATTCCCCTTTTGGCCCTCCTCTGCAGCATGAAGCTTAGTTTACTCCTCAAAAAAGTCAAAAGATCCAACATATACTCCTGTTACACCTAATGGTTCCTGAAATAGTAGTGAAATAATCTTTCCTGGTAGTCCTGAAATAATCTTTCTTGCTTTCTTGCTTTTATCATAGTTAGAGCTGGAATATTTTTCTACTGATCTTATGGCGCAGTGCAAATATTTCATGGTGTAACAGTATGCAGATAAGTAAATTTCTGCACACTTTTAAAAACTAGAATCTAACAGCTGCCCAAGACCGCAGCAGAACCAGCTGGTACTTCCCATGTCTGTGTTCCTCTAGAACAGAACCAGCAACAACTCTTTGCCAAACCACTACTGTTTCCATACAAAATGTTCTTAGTCAAGAAAAGCACAGAATTGAGGCTTGAAAAGGAGGCACAGATCCCAGTAAAATCCCCCTCAAATACTCTCAGTTGCCACTCCTTTTCCTGCGCCATTCCCATCCCATCACTCCCATCTCCAAACTCTCCACTCTATAGTGGTAAAGCTCTCTGAGGTGAGCAAAAGGTGAGATATGCATCAAGTGGCAGACCAGGTCTGGCCAGAGTTGAAAAAGAACTGCCTCCTCTGCTGCACTCTCTGCTCTTGTGAGCTTGGGTTGAAATTTTATTGGGGTAAAGGAAAAATTAAGCAAGAGCCTGGATATGGACAGATAGGCGAAAAATAACAGAACAGAGCACATTTAGACAGATGTGATTCCTGGTGGTGCACATCTGCCAAACTCAGACAGGTCCAGAAGGATACCCCCAGTGCTACTTTCAAGACTAAACTTGAGAAACCAGAAGTATTAATTTAAATTGCAAGCACTTTGTTTAAAGCATAATTCTAAATAAGAGACTCACGTTCCAGCCTCAGCTTCTCTCCTTTCTATTTCTTAAAATTCATGTAACTTCAGAAACAGTATTTACAACAACCCTGAGGGAGACCTGGACAGACATTCGAGTTGGCAGCACACCTAGGAAATCTCTACCTAGAGCTAAGCTCCTCAATGTTACTCTTTTAGTGCAGGTTATTTCCTACAGTCTTAGTTTTCTTTCTTGTCCTTATCTAGCTCAAAGCCCTCATTTAATACAATGCTTCATTTGAAAAAATTTTTGAAATCCAAAGACTTCATGCAGTTAAAATCAGGTTTTTTGCATGCATAATGCATTCCAGTGTTTTCAGGTGACTTTTTTCAGTTACCAGCCATATAAAATAATTAAGTGAAAAAAGTATTCTGAGAGAAGCCAAGGCAAAGGATTTTTAATAGTTTAGATGTACTGAATTCAAACTATCTTCTAATGCTTAAACTTAAAAAAAAAAATCCTGAAATAGTCAAGTTCATTCTGTCCCTCTTATCATCTTTATACTTTCTATTATATCCTCTTATCTATTTTTTAAGTACTAAAAATAAACATTAAGCAACCTTATTTTCCCAAGTTAGTATTTTTCTACCAACCATTTCTTGCTATGTTAACTGCAGTTTGCTAAATAGGTAACTATCATGGGTTTTGCAAATATAAGCTATTTAAGTTACTATGATTATAGGTAAAAATGCCTACATATCAACTACATTTACCATCACTGACAAAGTCATTCTTAGAGAGTGCCATAAAGGAAAGAAAGATGTTATGCTCTATAACTCCACTTGCAAACAGAGATTGCCCAGACAATGCTGCTACTGTCTGTTCTCCCCGCACCCAGTTCCCTCTCCAATTGTTTGCAAGCAAACCTGGTTCCTGTTAATTCACTAAATCTACAAGCAACAAAACCAGCAGGGTGATCCTGCATCTTTACCTGGGGACTAACAGGCAGAAAAAAACTTTATTAAATGTTGTATATTCAGTTAGTGAAACGCAACACCTTATCCATTTTAAGAGACCAAACTCTGTTATTTGGAACTGTTATTTGGCTCCAATTGTAACTGGAAATTAAAATTTCAACATTGCTTATAGAAGCCATGTCCTGATTTTAAAATGTAGATTAAGTATCACAGTGAAAAAATTAAGTGTGTGAACCACAAATTAATTATCACAGAGAAAACATTAACTGATCAAAACTCCTTTGCATGTACAAAAGATTATACTTTTGCCTATACAGCACCACTTCTAAAACACCTTCCTTTACTCCTGTGGGTCCTCAGGACAGGTTCTGCTGTCTCTGTAGCTCCTATCTGTCAGATTCTGACTGTCTCACTGGATTAAGTTCAGATGTCACCATCAGCAAGGGAATTTAATCATTTAAATATCAATTTAGATGTGCAGGAGACTTTTTTATTCTATGGATACTGTGCTCCTCTTATCTATGTCCCTTTACAGTAGGCATATAACCAGTTCTTAATTATCACACTTAAGTGAAAGGAACAGTTTGTTCTTACATGCATTTGTCTAAAAACATCCAGCTTAAAAAAAAAAAAACAAAACAAAACCAACAAAAATGTACTTCACAGGAGCCAACATATATTAAAAAAAAAAATCCTGAACAAAGTGTTCCCAATTGGAAAGCCAAAACAAGACACAACTTGACACAAAAAGTCCTTGACAGCGTGAATTGACGAATACACACCAATCTCATAAGAAAAGCACCAAAGGATGAGAATGACTGGGAGTCACCTGCCTGTCTGGAGAAAATGGAGGGAGGAAAAAAGAGAGGAAAAGGGACAAAAGATTTCAACAGCTTCAACACACCTTGCATCACCATTTTTTTGCTTCCCCTTCACTTCTTTAATAACTATTATTAAAGCAACTTTGGGCAAATGGAAACTTGAGAGAAAGAAGCAGTTTTAACAAGTTATTGGCACAGACTACAGATGTAGCAAGTTACTTTACTGCATGCCATTTGTGCTTCACTTGCTCTTCAGATAGCTCTGTAAAGCAAAACAGAAATTTCTATTGTGCTGTAAGAGGAAGTACTAGAGGTAACAAGCATTTATAATTAGACATTCAAATAGTCATTATTTAAACACTAGATCAAGCAGTAAATTTTGAAAAATGTAGGATTTGGATATTATATCTGTGAAAAATCAAAAGCAGACTGGACACTAAACATTCTCAAGTTCTCTTTAATAAAATATTAAACTTAACTCTCCTATTTAAATACTAAATTTAAGAAAAACTACCTCATTAAAGCAATTCTTCCATAATATTACAGTTACATGGAAATCAGTCAATACTGAAATTTAGCTTTAAAACTCAAAACACTCAGTTGTGTGATTTCTATGAGAAACTTCCCCACTTATTTGAAACAGCAATTACTTTCAAGTTCTTTCTTTGCTTGCTATTTTTAAAAGGCAGCTCTGAAGAAAAAAAACCCAACAAAACAAAACTAAAAACAGAAACAAAAAAAGAGTGACCAAAATGGAGGCAGATGAGAAGGATAACAGTTAGGTGGTGAATTCCTAAGACATTCTAGTTTCAAACTCTGGAGAATTTAGTGACTGTTAATCCATTCCTTAAAGAATGGCATCTTTGTTAGGTAAGTGATTTATTTTTTAAGGGACTTAATCCTATTCCTAAAAAAACAAAATACAAGACAAACTAAAGCTATTATTTTCAAAGTGCATAAAAGGTCTTGGTCAATATATAATACATCAGGTACAGTTTCCTCCAAGACAAACTTTGAGAAAACATATTAATTTCCTACCTAACCCAAATTTAAGTCCTGGCCATTCCCTAAATCAATATATGTCATACAACATGCAGAATTCATCGAGCAATGCAGATGAGGTTTATAATCCTACAAATGGCATTCAAGGGCAAGAGCTGACAGGTTACTGTCCTTCAGAACTAACAATTTAACTTAACTATCATTAATCAAAACACCTTTTCACTATTTAAACTCATGAATATTTCAAATTTGGCTTGGATTTATATGTTTTTTGGGGCTTTTTTTTTGAAGCAAATAGAAAATGACTCGATGCAGTTGATATTTCATGCTAATCAGAACAATACACAGCTTTGAGTACACGGAAGTATTTACATAGTTGGCATACTTTTCCTGATCATAACACATTACACTCAGCAATTACAAACTTCCTTGTTGCTTTATTTTTTGTGATCTATCTCAAGGTTCATTTGATGTATTGAAATTAGAATATTT
The DNA here is from genome assembly GCF_008360975.1 of Lichenostomus cassidix. NCBI lineage: Eukaryota > Metazoa > Chordata > Aves > Passeriformes > Meliphagidae > Lichenostomus > Lichenostomus cassidix. Next base: position 42,426,617 of record NC_139483.1, on the reverse strand, counting down.
AATACCAAAAAAGGTCACATCAAAATTAAATAAAGTTTAATATAAATACATAGATACATACCTAAAAATTTTAAAAGACATTCTGCTTTTAAAGGTGACTTTGTAACAAATCTGAAGTAAAGGGGTGAAGGCTGATGTCACCACCAAGACAGTAAGAGACTGCTGCCACTAAAATATTTACTTGAACCTCCTCTTTAGTTATAACCACTCATCCTCACAGCTTTTTGCCCCCCAGACCGAGTCTAGCAACTGGGTAGTCTTGGGAGACTCAACCAGCCAGACAGCTCAGCAGAAAATGAAGCCTGCAAATAAACCAGTTTAGAGTAGTTTCCTGCTGAACCTCTCCAGTGATTTAACCCAGACCTACTGACCACACAGGCAGAGAGATGTGCAGATTCTGCTGACAGGTGGGAGGGGGCAGAAATTCCCTGGAGGTGGATGGGGAAGCCTCCTCAGCAGCTACAGCTGCTCAACAAAGCCACGCGTCACCTGTTGCAAGAAGTGGGAAGTCAAGCAACATTTCAGAAATAGGTCAACCCTTTTACATCTAGTTTTAGTCAGAGATTTAAAGATAGGATCCAGCTTTGCTACTTTTTTTTTCCATTATGAAATCACTTTTGACTAAATTTACTATTGAAAAGAATCCATTGAATGAACTGAAGACAAAAATATTCCTGGGTCCCTTTGAAGATGCCAGCCGCTACAAATCCAAACAAACTCTGGTTGTAGATACTCAATCAGATTTAGTCACTGAGTTCCCTTAGAATCTCATCAGTTAACATGAAACTCCTTTAATATAATTTCTATGAGGAATTTTAATAGGTTACACTTTATAAAGGATTTTTAGGCTGTCGGTTTCTTTTAAAAAGAATATTTGAAAGAGTCTCATGGTTTAAAAATAAAAGCCAAACAACCTGTTTCAAAACAAAGCATAAAAAAACCAGACAATTTTTGAGCCCCTTTTTTTTAATACAAAACTTGGGAGGAAAAGAAATCCAATCAAAATACACTCTGTGGGGTAGGATTCCTGCATTCTATCCTTGCAGTTTCTTCAGTAGCTGAGGAATAGCCTCTCAGGACTGTGCATTTTCAAGAACTCTGATGTTCAACAGCAAAGCCAAAACACCTACTGTGAAATGAGAAGTCTGCAAACTTGACAGTGCTATCTTACTCTTAAGAAAAGAAAATGAAAGGGGAAACTGCTTGTTTGTCTCAATAACTAGAGTAACATTAAGCAATGAGTTTGAAAGTACAGGGTTTTTTTCCTTTCTACATAATACACGAGGAAATAAAAGCAGTTAGTTTCAGGAAGAGCAGTGGCATCTAATCCGAATAGAAAAGAAAATCACAAAACTGCCTAAACATCTGGAACAAAAATATAACCAGTTCCAAGGGTTAAGTCGTCCCATAATGAACCACAGCAATGAAGCATTTACTCCTACATTTTTGAGAGGGAGGGCCAACTTATCAGCTCCGAGTTAATAGCACACCTGCCAAAACACAGATTTTAGTCACTATGAAGAGAACAAAGCATGATTATGTAGCCAACACTGGCATGTCTAGGACTGATTTAACTGGAGCTATGACCCCACACACATACACAAAAAAAAAGGTTAAAATTGGCAGGAAGTTCCAAAAAGGAAGAATGCTTCTGTGGTGACATTATACAAATATGTAACTTTTCCAATTTATCATATTTAACCCATGAATTTAATGTGCAGTAAGTGGGTCAAAATTTAAACATCCACTTACTTTCAGTGACTGGATTGAGGTAGGCTCTTAATAACATGGTCAAGCAAGATAAAAATTATTAAATGTAGTTTTAAGGTGTCAATCCAGGAATGTACACTTATTACACCAGTTACTTTTGTACTGTGATTATAGACAGCCAAGTCATTTGGTATTTATCTATTTGTATCTATACATAATCTGTATTTATGTTTACTTCAATGCCCTAATTTTGTTTCTAATGAACAGAACAATCCCAAAGCTAAAAAAACCCCAAAACAAACCAACGCTGCACTTTTTAGAAGCATTATAACTGAGAATCATGGAAATTTAATCATTAAAATTTAAATGCCTTAAATTTTAACAAATAATCAGAAATAAAATTCAAGGTAAGAAATTACCCTATGCTGCAAACACTCCTTCCAAATGTTTATTGTACAAGGTCAGCCTGTTTCAGAACTTGAAACACTGAAGCAAGTTTGGAAGATCAGTGGTAAGAAAACTTACAGATTGCAAACAAAAAGCCATTCTGTTCTAAGGTCAAAGAAACCACAAAACAGCATTCAACATCCAAATACAGTTCACTGATGTGTTACTTCTCTATTCATTTGAGGTTGCAGAACATAACTTTTTCATGGAACTTTTAATACTTGCTAAGACGGTTCAAAGACATGCCCTGTACCTGCAGTTCCAATGGGGATGGGAGAATAATCTGTCACTGAGAACTCAGTCATATTTCATTTTTCACAAATACTTGGATAACACTACCAATGTCTAAACCCCAACTGCACTTTGCAGTCTGTTTAGGTACAATACCTCATTTCACAAGTGTTAAGATCAGCAGTTAAACTTATTTTTCAGTGTTTAGGGGAATGAACAAAATTGTATAAGTATTTTTACAGCTAATGGGAGATGTTTAGCTGTCTGTTTTTCCATTGACCTTCATGGAAATGGGTTGCTTGCTCAGTGCAATTTTCAGAGGCAGGAAGATATGTGAACATATCCTTAGGGTACTAGCTTTAAAAAAAAAAATTGAGCCACGTAACGCTCGAAGTCTTCTTTAATTTACAAATATTACAAACACTCTCATCCAAAGTCCTACACTTCAATTTATAATGCTATCCCAGAACAGAACTCTTTATCATCAAAAACAGTCAGCAAACACGACATACAGACTAGAACGTGATTCCCCACATTCTCCATGAAGATGCCACCAGAAACTTTGGTGCAAATGAAATCTGCAGATTCCTGCAGAAAACTGCCAGGAGTGAGTATAAATCAAAGCAGCAAAAAAGAAAACAAAACAAAACAAAACAACAACAGAAAAAAACCCACCCAAACAAAAAAAAACCCAAACAAAAAAAACCCCACCAAAAAACCCCCAACCTTCTAACAGTTGTAAAACAGATCACTTGGTGTTTTACAATGACAGAACAAAGACACAAAGACAGAGAGAAGAAAGACATGAAAACCCAAGTTAGATCCAGAGAAAGATCAAAGTAATATTTTTCTTGACTTAATAATCCTACCTGTTAGAGACGCAGTCTCAACACCAAATAAGAAACAACTCTCTACAGGTGTCAGATGGACATAGTTGGGGAAACATTAAAATGAAAGTCTGTAATAAAAATGAGTTATAAATATGGGTATTAAAAGTTCATGAGGTTTTAATTAATCAAATTACATACAGAAAGTGTTTCAGCCTAGAGTCTTGTTTTCAACATTAAGCACTACATGCAAATATACTTCAGCCTTGTTAACTTTGAGGGACTTTGTTCTAAATTAATGAGCAATTTTCTCCACCTGTTAATGTCCAGACTTGAGACACTGAAAAACATCAAACAGAAGCAAATTTAGAAGATAGTAATTGAGGTGAAATAAATGGGTACTGCAGTTATGTCTTCATCTACAAATAAAATAACTGCTGGATATTATTCCTCCTCTGAAAGCTTAGAACTGTGCAAATACTGTGTTACGAGCAGCAGTTCACAAAATTTCACTTCACGGATATTGTATTAAAATCATCAGGTTCCTGAACATTATTTTTAAATGCTGAAACACATTCTTCAACGGGAAATTAGCCTCTACAACACTTTAACACTATAGTTATTAACACTTTACTTGTTTCTACGGTAGATTGAGACAACCACAGCAATCAGTTACTCAAAATTGTTCTCTCCTGAATTCCAGCATCTTTCTGAGCACAAAATGTACAGCACATTCATATGCAACAAGTAAATAGATCAAGTGAACATTAAAACAGGCATAACACATAACATTGCCTTTGATGAAAAATACTCTAGCTCAAGGCTGCTAAGCATCTGATGCTCCCACAGAATTCAACCAACCTTCAGGGCCTCTCAAAAAATAGAATCCCTATCTGCATAGTCTGAGCACACATCAAATAATGAAACAAATTACTGGGAGCAATGTTTTATGAAACACAGAACTCTTTCATGTGACACAAGGGCATTCAAAACAAAAAAACTTACTGGAATTCAAAGGCATGCTAACTTTAAGTAGATCATAACCTTCAAAACAGGTGTTATTTCCCAAATTAATGAAGTTTTGCAATCCTACCAATGTTTGCATGAAGGTGGTTTGATTTTTGTTTTCTGTGTTTTTTTAAAAGAATACTTAGCCAACAAGGTTATAAAAACCAGAGCTCCTTCCAGCTTACACACTTCCAGATTCTTCAGGATCTATGACCAGTTCTTAATGTCGTAATGCAGCAGCATTATCTTTACAGCAAAGCACAAAGCAGGGCTACTGCCTCACAGATATGGGATAGGAACTTGGTATACCTGGCACAATTTCTAACTTTATGCAATTTTAAGTAATTGAGAACAGGGTAAAGCATTTAAGCACCGCGACTGTCAATATGAAGACAGCATGAAAAACTACAGCAAACAGATTTTAAACCGCTAAATATCTCGTGGCCCGCTATTTTACCTGACTGACATTTATCAAAGTGATACCACGTTCTCAAATACACGGTTCCTATGGGTTTCATGACAGTCAGTTGCCTTATGGCAGAGGAACTTCAGTTAGTTCTGACAGAAAAAACATCCACTCCCCTCCAGACCTCAGAGACACCATTCACCAGCATCTTAGCAGCTAGTCAGGCAATACAAGCAGTGTCAAACCAATTACAGCATATACAGCCTGCTACAGGAGGTGCAGGAGTCACCTAGCACTGGAGATAGGCACCTTGGGACAGCCAGGCTTAGCCCACTGGGGACACTGAACATGTAGAATGGAATATGAGAGTGTAAGTTCCACCAGCAGGAGTGCCAGGAGGAGGAGACTAAGATGCAGAATACATACCCATAGGTATGTATTAGGTTTTTGTATTAGAGCATTAGGTTTTTTAGTTCTGTTACACTGCAATAGGTGAGTAGTAATTGGCACAGTGCTACTGACAGAAAAAACTCCAGGTTCCACTGCCATTAGTGGGCATCTTGGAACTTCATTTTCAAAGGAAGTTACATTGAAGCTCAAATCTACTTAAAAGCCATTTCTCTTCTCTCTCAAAACTACCAAATACAATTGTAATAGAATTTAATTTTGAGTTCTCTTGGTAACTGTACAGGACTCTAAATTTCAAACTTTTAATAACAGCTCTACATGTAATATGAACAAGTCTTAACCTCTTCAAAACAGTTAAGAGACAAATTATGCAACCTAGTGATTTCGGAGTATGTAAAATCAGTTCAGAAGATGGCAGATAGGCTTAACTCTACTTTCTTACTCTTCCTCTCCCTGAACAGCTAGCCTTAGGTTGCTATATGGAGAAGTTTGAGAGAAGGCAGTTTTTATAAATTCTGGAAAACATCTCCATCTTATTTTAAAGGTGTTTAACAGCATAACTGGAGCAATTCTTCTGCAAATGATCCGTAAAGGCCAAGAACCAGAGACCATTTGTTCTTGCTTTTATCAAACTCCAGGATACCTTGCCTCATCAAAAGCAACTAATTCAACAGTTCTGTCAAAACACATCATACTTCCTTTTAACGCTTTAAAATCAAATTATTTATATTTTCTGACTGCTTCTCATATTAGTTTGAAGAACATCACATTACAGTGGATTGTCCACTGGCAGTTTCACTGCCCTGTTGTATGTTGGATTCCTTCAGATTCTAAGTACTGTTCCCATCAGCACTGCCACTTCCATAGTCTTATTCAACAACCATTGATACCCAAGCTGACCTTGACAATTTCAAAAAGCAATATAAACTCAACGCCCTTCACAGAGCTGAGGGCTGTAAAGGACACTGGGATGTCAGAGGAGCTGCTGAAAACCATAGCAAACTGAACCCTACTTGCATATCCATCTACAACAAGTGAGCCCAGAGCACTTTATCAGTGCTGTGTTAGGACACATAATCTACACATAATCAACTTTGTAATCATGGTTAGGCCTATGCCATAAGCAAGATATTCTGAACTTATTGCAATGCTTCCTAGAAGTACACAAGGCTGCTGCACTAGAGATAAGGTGCATTTTTTAAAGGCAGAAGTAGTGCACAGTTTGAAATCAACCCCAGAATCGCAAACCTCTGTTTTCTCTACACTTGACTTCAGAAAGTGAAAACACGGCATATTCTAGCCGAGCATATTATTAGCTATCTTCAAGAGAAAATAATCAGGGGAGGCTGTGCTGAGCCTTTACACAACCACAGGTCTTGTAACTAATGGGGTGTCCTTGCTCAGAAGCAAGAAATTTGATTCCCTCAGAGCAAAAAGGTTACCCTTCCAAAGAGTCAGAAAAATAGCTGATATGTGGTAAAAAGACACAAATAACTTTAAGTGTCTATTCTCATAGATTAATTCCTGTCTTTTATTTTCAGTAAAATTTAAAGGTTTTTCATAATCAGCTGGCATGCTTAATCAAGACTAAGTTCCTAACCAGAAAACAGAGTTAGGAATATTCAAGTATTTTCACAATTTTTAAGACATGTCCTTTTCATTTAAAGCATCAATTAACTCATAATTCCTTGACTGACAATGATGGTTTGAAAAAAATCAAATTTTTTTCCAAAATTTTTATTCATATTTTAGATAGGTAAAGTTCACCTCTTAATTTTAGATTATGTCCTTAATCTATAAGGTCTATTGAGGAATGTAAGAACTATTTATGAGAAGCTATCCTCAAAACAAGCCATGATCTTTGTCAGAGAAACTTCTCACCACATCAGCCACACAAGGTTTTAAAAAGTACCCACAATTCATAAATCAACATTAGATACCATGGTTGCTATGTTTCATTTTATCACACTTATCTAAATCTAGAAGTGTTCTTTAGACCTTTGTTTTGTCTACTTCTGAAAAACCCGTAAATTTTATTTTACATGGACTCCAGAACTGAACAAACTCTCTGCTGTTAACAAAAACTCAAGAGTCACACTTTACTTCCTTGTTCAGCCCTCACAATCAAGTTTGTTTGTTTTTCTTTTCAATATGGAAAACATTTGGATACCTATTAATTTCCCTTATTCTGGTAGAAACACAAACCTTTTTCCACCTCCCAAAAGGAGCCAAATGAAACTACAGCATTCAAACTTATATAGTCACTGCTGTTAATAAAAGCTGGTTGCTCTCATGGGCCTTCTGTTTGTGGCACTTTCTTTCCAGTTCTGTCAATTTGGCATCAGTAAACCACAACAGATATGCTATAGAGATCCCAACTCCATAAAATTGCATGGAGAGAAGTAACATGCTTGTCTTTGAGATGCTTGCTATTACTTGCCAACCACAAGCCCAGACACATATCCTTTCTGGATCAAATACACTGGTAGAAGGGGCTCCTTTTCCCTGGCTGGAAAATTCAGTTCCTGCCTACTTGCTAGAGAAATAGTTTGAGAAGCATTCCTTACCACACCATGTTAAGGGGCAGTCATTTTTCTCATTTATTGTCTGAGGAAGAAAAGAACATCCTTCTTAACAAAAATAACTATGCCAGCACAAAACTGGTACATTTATATACTACCTAGAACTGCTTAACAGAGAGCACGGAACCACCACCACTGGCAGTGCCTGGAAAGCAGAGATGAGCAGGTGAGGAATGGGTGCTGCCAGACCCCTGTCTGGAACTACAGCCACTGCGGAACTGTTACTACCCACACCAAGCAAGTCGCTCAGTCAACCCTGGCAGGATTCCACTCCCACCGTGCAAGACTGCAAAAGACTACAGAAAAAGACTGAAGGGAAATCTTCGATGAATGGATGAGTTACCAGAACAGGGGATACTGCCATGACTTGCAGTCATTTTAAATTCATGCTGTTGAACAGTATATGGTACCACCACTGCACCACTGTCTTCTAACATTATCATTTAGCTGGATGATCAAGAGATATAATTCTACTTAGCATACTACTGTCTTCAAATTCTGCTAAGATTAAGAAATACAGGTGAGAGATCTCAAGTGCATCTGCAACAGGAGTTAGTAATGAAAGCAGTGAACAGGCCCATATGCTGAGATTATAATCAGAAGTATATTTTTAAATACTTTGCCATTACCCATATATAAAAAGATGATAATGGTAATCAGTTCTCAGCAGTACCCAACTCAGCTCCCAGTGTTACGCTAAACCACAGAGTCATGAATTTATTTCACACAGAAACTCTGCCACTGTTACTTAACAGGCTGTTAGCAGGCAGCAGCCCACTGCCCAAGGAGAGCCATTAAATACTTAAGGTGCAGCAGCTCACTCTGAACACAGCAGCAAACCAAGCTGGCACAAGCTGCCCACAGACCACTCGCTAGAAATTAAGGTGTTGGCCATGACGCTAAAGGTCCAAGAGTTCATCGTCTGTGCTACAAACAGAACCACAAACACAGCTGAGCTAGGTCCTTTCTTTATCAAATAGTGAAAGTATTCTCGGAACAGTCAGTCCCATGACTGAGCCTTGTCTTAACAGCCCATGCATGGTGACCTTCAAGACACACGGCCTCTTAAACAAAGTGCTTCAAACTTGAATGAAGCTTTTTTATTTCTACTGGACTACTTAAGGACTCCCAACTGGAAGGAAAAAAAAAAAAAAGACTAACACATTGCTGCACTTTTGGCACATTCAGAACAAAAAGGGAAGAGTTGAGATGGCCTCAGATGTTTATAGAAACACACAGATTTCCACTCTGAGGTCATCAGTTCAAAACACAACTATAATGGCAAGTCATAAACACTCCATTCTAGTAAGCCAGCCTTCTAAATGCACAGTTGCCAAAATCTTAGATGCTTCTGTATTGCCAGATGGACCAAGGAGCCATTAAGCATGAATTGAGCAACTCCCTGATTCTTGCAGGTGCATTTGTCCACGCCAAAGGATGAAAGCAAATCTGGCATCTGAACAACAGTTTCTACTGGTTTTAAGGTACTTGTCTTTTCCACCTCAATCTTCGCTAAGTGGGTAAATTTTAGCAATGTTAAATGCATGGAGTGGAAACCAGAAACACACATGATTGTCCGGCAGTGAAACAGAAGCCGGACACCCTTATTAAATCTTTTCTTTACAAGGCGCTTAGTTCCTCGGCTAAGTTTTAAAAGCCAGGACCACACAACGCATCAGAGTAAAAACAGCCTTACGGATTTGCCGTTGTGGTTGTGCGCTGGATATTATCCCGCTTTAAGTGAGCTCGCCTCCGAGAAGGCAGGACTTCCGCGCGCTGCAGGTACCCCCGGCTGCTGCCGGCCTTTCCACGAGCTCGAACCCAGCTCACGGCCCGGCAAACTAACCTGCCGCTGGCCCAAACTCCTGGCACCGGGTGCCCGACTTGCGACACCCATCCCCCGGTGACACAGGGCTCCCGGACGGAGCCCGTTCCAGGCCCAGCCGCCCGCCCCAGCGCCGCGGCCACGGCCAGTGCTGCCACGCCGGGACCACCGCCGGCCCCAGCGGCCTGAGCCGGGGACAGCCCCGCGCTATCGCGGCGCTCCGAAGGTCCCTCCTCACCTCCCCCCTGCCCCGCCCGGGACTCACTGTTGCTCGACTTGAGGTCTCGGTGCAGGATGGGGACGATGGCCTCGTCGTGCAGGTAGAGCATGCCGCGGGCGATCTGCACCGCCCAGTTCACCAGTATGTGCGGGGGGATGCGGCGGCCCCCGCGGGCGGCCGCGGCTCCGGGGGCGGCGGCCAGGGCCCTGTTGAGGGATCCGCCGCGGGCGAACTCCATGACGAGGCAGAGGTTGGGCTCCTGCAGGCAGACCCCGTGCAGGGCGATGATGTTGGGGTGCCGCAGCATGGAGAAGAGCTTGGCCTCCTGCCGCACGCTCTCCGCCGTGGCCGTGATGTCCTCGTCGGGGTCCTGCCGCGCCGCCTTCACGGCCACCTCGCGGCCCCGCCAGGTGGCCCGGTACACCTTCCCGAAGCCCCCCACGCCTATGATCTCCTGCAGCTCCAGGTGCTGGAAGTCGATCTCCGTCAGGCTCCCCGCGGGGTCCCCCCGCCCGCCGGCCCCCGCCGCCGCTCCGCCGCGGGGCTGGCGGGTCACGTAGTTGGCCGGGAAGATGCCGAGGCGGTGGCGGATCTTCCCCGCCCACCAGCCGTCGTCGCCGGACACCGCCGCGTCCTGCGACAGCACCTCCACCACGTCCCCCCGCCGCAGGCTCAGCTCGTCCTCGCCGCTCGCCTCGTAGTCGTACAGCGCCGTCCACAGAGGGCACGAACCCCCGCTGCCGCCGGCGGCCGCCGCCGCCCCGGCGCCCGGCAGAGCCATGGCAGCGACCTCAGCCCCGGCGGCCACCAGCAGCAGCGCCGCCGACGCGGGACTGCCCACCCAGCCGCATCCTCACCTGCCGCCGCCGCCGCCGAGCGGGAGCCGCGGGAGGGGAGGGCGGGGCGCGGGGCAGGGGCGGAGCCGCCCGGCCCGGTCGCCGCCGCCGCGGGGCTCCGGCAGGGAGAGCGCATGCGCCCGCGGGAAAGGCGGGGAGGGCCGCGCCGGTGCCCCGCGCCCGCCCGCCCGGGCCCGCGGATTGGCCGCCCGCCGTCACGTGTCGCGGGGCGCGGCGGGCGGAGCGGCGCGCTGAGGGGTCGGTGCAGTGCGGCGGGGCCGCGGAACGAGGCGGAGGGGCGCGGTACCCCCCGCCCTTTGTCCCTGGAGGGCTGCGGAGCGGGCTGAGGGTTCCTGCCTCCGCCGGCAGCTTCCTCTCTCCTTCCTGGTGCGGTTTTGGGGCTTTGGAACAAACCCCAAGCGGTTTCTGAAGAAACCGAGCTTCCTCGGTTCGTGTTTGCTCTGCCACCCGCTCGTAGGCCTTCACAGAACGGGTCAGGTTGGAAGGGACCACAGAGGGGCATCTGGTCCCACCTCCCTCCTCAAGCAGGGTCATCCTAGAGCACACAGTACAGAACTGAGGCCAAATGGTTCTTGAACATCTCCAGTGAGGGAGACTCCACAACCTCTCTGGGCAATCTGTTCCAGTGCTCAGTCACCTGTACAGTGAAGAAGTTCTTCGTCATGTTCCTTCAGGTGGAATTTACTGTGCGTCAGTTTCTGCCCATTGTCTCTTCTCCTGTTCCTTGGCACCACCGAGCAGAGCCTGGCTCCATCCTCTTGGCACCCTCCCTTTAGATACCAATAGACATTGGTGAGGTCCCTTCTCAGTCATCTCTTCTCGAGGCTGAACAGGCCCAGCTGCCTCAGCTTTTCCTTGTAACAGAGATGCTTCAGGCCCTTAATCATCTCTGTTGCACTGCGCTGGACCTTCTCCAACTCTCAGCTGCTCACCACCCTGTCCATACACAGGCTGAGAGTCCCAGCCCTGTGTGGTGTGATCACACAATCCTTTCAATTAAGAGAGTGCCTGAAAATAGCAAATGCTGTGTACATGTTATTTCTGGGTAAAGATTCTCCTGGTTTTAAATGGAAAAATTGTATCACTTTCTAAACTACAGTCGTGGTTTCCTTGGAAGTTGTAGGGAAGTGTGTGGGCTAGGGACGCCCTCCCGTCTCGCCAGTGTGGTGGGAAACAGTGGTTCAAAGTAAAAGGAAATGAGTTTTCATCCCAGGAGCCGATCACTGTGCTGTGGGACTGTGGTTATGGAAGTGGCTGCTGCCAGCAGAGGCCCCGAGGAGGATAGTAAAGGCTTGCTCAAGGTGTAAAACTGCCTTGCCGGGTGGATAACATGGTGTGATGAACACTCAATGTTTTGCCCAAAAGCCTATATCCAGAGCACAGTCCATCTCCACACAAACACAAAATTTGCAGCTGGATACCACAGAACTAATGTTTGAACATAAAGACATTAATTTAAAAAAATTAAAAGTACAGTATTCAAAAATCATAAATTCTTGTTTATCGCCCTATATTCATAGTTGTACACATGACAAAAATACAGTTATGCCAAAGTGACTTATTGAACCACATTAACTAAAAAGAAAGAATGCAGAACCAGCATGTCTACCGAGTCTTCTCCCATTTCCTTTAATATAACATTGCCTTGCAGCTATTCAGAGAGGTAATTACAAACCTTTCCCTTATCTGCATATTTGCCTTATTATAAAAGCCATAAAGTATGTTGTAATACAAGCGTTCTGCCACACAAATTCCACCTTGTACTTTGTTATCTAAAATAATCTGCAGGAACTAATTAAGTGTGGAATGTTTTGGGTCAGACAAGGTATTGGTTGCAGTACAGGGAAATGTTTAAATATTTATCTAGAGCTATTATTCCCAAAATTTGCTTTCTGAAGTGCCACTATCCACTAGCAATCACTCAACTCGGATTAGTCTTTGTTCAGTGTTTCTTCAGCACCCAGCACTCTAGGATCTCCGTGTATAGTTGCTGTTCCTAGGAGTTTCGATAATGGAAATACTATGATCCAAAACCGTGTAAAGTGCCCTTAACTTTCCTGACGGCACCACCTAGTGGAGTTACCGATTAGAGGAGCGGCGTACAGACGGCAAAGCTTTCGGCTCAGACCCTCACTGGCGTCGCTTGAGAGAAAAGAGGGCTTTTTTTTACATTTGGCACTCCTGCAACTGTGTAGCTACAATACTGTGTACCTACATTGTGTCCAGAATGCATATCCTGACCCGGAAATTACAGGAACTCTTCATAACTGCAAGTACATTATGCCAAAAAATATTTGGTGTAATAGCATTATGTAAAGATGAGGAAGAGTTGAAATATGTGTGGACAAGTGTCACGGTTTAACCCCAGTCAGCAACCAAGCCTCATGCAGGCACTCGCTAACTCCCCCACCAGCAGGACTGAGGAGAGAATCAGAAGGGCAAAAGTGAGAAAACTCGTGGGTTGAGATAGTGACAGTTTAATAGAGAAAGGAAAGCCACGCTCCCAAGCAAAGCAAAACAATGAATTAATTCACCACTTCCCATGAGCAGGCAGGTGTTCAGCCATCTCCAGGAGAGCATGGCTTCATCACATGTAATGGTTACTTGGGAAGACAAACACCATCACTCCTAATGTCCCCCCCTTCCTCCCACTTTATACACTGAGCAGGATATCATATGGTCTGGAATATCCCTTTGGCCAGTTTTGGTCACCTGTCCTGGCTATGCTCCCTTCCAGTTTTTCTTTTTCGCACCACCTCATTGACAAGGCATGAGACACAAAAAGTTTCTCGATTTATGACAAACATGATGTAGCAACAACTAAAATACCAGTGTGTTACCAACAGCATTCTCATATGGAATCCAAAACACAGCACTGTAACATCTACTGAGAAGAAAATTAACTCTATCCCCAGGACAACAAGTCAACCTATTATCAATTGCAGTCTGCATTATCTAGGCCTTCCACATTATAACCTACGTGAGTCAGAAGTCTCAAAAACAGAAGAGAGGAGGTTTTGAAGAAGCTTTTCATTTACGCCCTTGTTTACTCATCTTTCTTTTTTGGAGCTGTGCATGTAAATGATCTTATTTGCCAGTATGCCTGTGGAAAATGACTTCATTAATTTCTGAAACTTAAAATTTTTAATTATCACACATCAAAAATATTATTCATAGCTGCATACTGCACTTGATTTAATCATTACAATTGCATTAATAAACTTTGTTACCCCTGAAAAGAACCTGCAAAGGATAAAAAACCCCAAAATTACTCAACAAGGCAGAGGTTTGGGCAAGATGTGTTCATGGGAGCAGCACATGAGGTGCAGCTGAGACTGTGCCTCCTTCATACAGCTCGAGAACAACTCAGGAAATTCGCTGCTCACTGAGGTCACACTGTGCAAGTCCTCAAGCCCCAAGGCTGTAGATCCTCAGGCATCTAAGGGTGCCAGTGCTGCTGAAGGGGACGATGCCTTTTCTCCCAGCTGTTTGTCCATAGTGCTGTATCATCTCTCCCATCAGACCAACACAAGCATTCAGCACGACCACATCGCCTGCGACATCAGGAAAAAATCTGAGGTATGTGATTCATTAGCTCACAAATACTATAATAGCATCTTTGGTCTCTTACCTTTGTCAAAAAAATCCATACAAAGCACAGCAGAATGGCATGTTTGGTCTGTGAAACTAGCCATGGTCAGGAACAATTGAAGTAGGGAAATTTGGTGATGTGCAAGGTGCGTGGCTACCTCCATTACATACATGCATCCTTCACAAAATTGACTAAAATAAAGGTCTACACATGTGGGGAAGTCCCTGGAAGGGACTTGTGGCAGACTTACAACTGAAGTTCACAGCTATTTTCTGATGGTCGGGGGTGGCAGGTGGGGAGCACTGTGTGTGGTCAGCCCTGGTGTTCACGACCCACCCTTACACCCCTTCCTTCAAGGCTGTCCCATAAGAATACACCTGGTATCCTTATGCCTCATTCTTCACTGACTTTATTCTCCCATACTCAAAGCTTCCATTTAGCTCCATCGCCTTTTCAGCCCCACTCTCCCCCACTTCGCACGCCTATGCTTCCTCCACCCCGCCCCTACCTCTTCTCTCCGCTAGCATCAGGTCAGCTGCGTGAAACGAAGGCAGACTGGCTTTTACCCTAAACTCATTCTTGAAAGAAACCGAATGTTTTTTCGAGGAATTTCCCCACATCCCGCCCAAAACACAGCTCAAGTCAACCCAAAACGGGTGACACTGGATTTGGGCAGAGCGCACAGATCGGAAACTCGTGATGTATCGGGCAGGATCAGTGAGAACCCGGCGGTGGGGGAGTGGCCGGCGAGGCGCGCAGCCCAGCTGGCGGCCGCTGGGGCTGCCCCTGTGCCGCGCTTTTTTTGCACCTGTGAGCACACCCCGCACCTCCCCGCGGCGAGACGCGGCCGTGAGTGACACCCCCGCGCTAGAACCGCCCCCCCTCCGCCGCGGCTCGGCCCGGCCCCGCTCCGCCCCGCGGCCTCCCTGCGCCGCGGCCGCTCCCGGCAGCCGGGCGCGGACCCCGGTGCGGCGGCGGCCCCGGCCCGCGGCGGGGCCGAGAGGGTGCCGTGCCCGGCGGGGGACGGCCCGTGACGGCGCCCTCCCGGCGGCGGCGGCGGCGCCCGGGGTGGGGCGGGCGGGATGCTCGGCGTCGCGGGGCACCATGGGAGAATCCGCGGGCGCCCGGCATGGCGGCGGCGGCGGCGGGCGGCTGAGGGGCGGCGGTGGCGGCGGCGGGGGGCAGCCATGGTGTCGCCGGCGGCGCGGCTGGTGGGGCAGGGCGTGTGGGCGGCGCTGACCGGCGGCTGGTACCACGACCCGGAGCAGGGCGCCTTCACCAACAGCTGCCACCTCTATCTGTGGCTGTTCCTGCTGACGCTGCCCATGGCCCTGCACCTGGTGAGAGGGGCTGGGGGCGGGCGGGAGGCAGCGGGCGGCGGGCTGGCAGCAGCGGCTGAGGCGGCAGCGGCCGGGCGTGTGCGCTCAGCGGGCTGGGAACTGCCCTCTCGGGGGGCTTAAGTATTGGGCATACTGGGCTTTACCTGAGGGGTTTGTGTTTAAAGGTTAACGGGGTGAGTCCTGCTCCCTGCCAGGCAGGGGCCGGACTCTTAGCCCTGCCGAAGGAGTTGGGTAGGGGTGCAGTGCTGGCCTCGGCAAGTGCTGAATGACCGTGGGGACGTTTGGTTAAAAATCTTACTTGGAGACAGGTGTTTTGGGTTTTGTTTTTTTGAGGTTTGATCCAGTCTTACCTGCTGAGAAGGGTAAATAAATGGAAAAATCCAGATACCATGTAATTAATACGCCTTGCTGAATGTCACTAGTGAATCACATGGCTTTTTGTGACATGCAGCTCCCTTTGTGCTGAAATTTAAACTTTGCCAGTGAATAATAGCTAGAGTTTGTTTGCCAGACTTTAAAATTTATTTTCCTGAAGAGTTTGAAACTTTTGCTCCCTTTTTGTGTGTTTTCCTATTGTGTGAGAAAAGCTTAAAGTATGCTGGATCATCGAATCTATTTTGGTGTGTCCTTCAGTGATTATAGGGCAATATTGCTTCCGTTAGAAGCAGTTTCCATCCATTTGGTTCCTGAAGTGACTCAACTAAATTCTCAGCTAAGTTCTGTAGAAATTTTCTTTGGACAAAAATTCTAAATAGGTTTCTTCACTCTACATGGGCCCAATTTTCAAAAGCAAAGTGCATTTAGGAATCCCCCTGCAATCCCAATGGAAAGCAAGTCTTGTATTTTTAAGCATGAGTTGGTACTGGATTTTGTGGCATGGATTGCAGTGAATTCCTGTAAGCATGGCTCATGGAGTTAATGAACCAAGATTACAATATGCTTTCTTCTGATTGATAGGGTCTATTTCCTATGCAAACCTGCATAGAAGGTTTACAAAGCAAGAGTCTTGCATTTTAGGATTTACTGTCCAAGTTGTATATGTGATTAAAAAGATTGAGGCTAACTTTTTTTTCCCAGTTGATATAAGTATGTATCTGGAAGCATATGTGTTTCCTTGTGGGAAACTTTTGAACTGATGGCATGGAGGAAGGTATGGGGGTTGCACAAAAGAACACTGGACTGTAGGTCAGAGCTAAGGTAAAAAAAGGCATTTTTTAAATGGAATTGGAGAAAACATAACTTATCTACTGAACTCTCTTGAGTGTCATCTTTGCCTATCTAGATGGACTTGCTTTTTCTGCAGACTGGCTTTCTGATGAATCATCTGGTTAAATGCAGGACTTGTGTTCTTGAGCTAACATATTGTTATGGGAATTCTTTTTCCTTGATAAGAATAATGCTTTTATTATGATGGCTGCCTGAGAGTAATTATGTCCTTACACATTTTCTTATTTTCAAGTGCCTTGTTTCTAAGGCTTTGTAAACTTTATGCAAGACATCTATTCTTGCCACTTGGAAACTTGAACCTGCTTTTTCACTAGAGGTTTTCTCTAGTTTATAATAAATTTTGTTTATAATATTCAATACTGTTTAGGGTGATATTAATGTTATTTACTTGACTCCAATAGTTTTGGATTCAGTTAAAGTAGTCGATGTTTCTTGAAATGACGAAATCAAAACAGATCAGAGTACTACTTTTTAAATTTTTCCTTTGCTTGGGATAATCTTACTTTTTTTGGTGTCAGGAAGTCTCTCTGAAACAGTTTGATTTGAATCAAATGGCAAAACTCATCCATCTGTTTTTAGTTTTTTCACAGTGGCTCAGCAGAGGCGTGCTGACAGTAGCACTGAGAAGCTTAAAGTATCAAGTTGTTTCTATTGTGTGGATCGAGAATTTCTTTCTCTAGCTTTGTCAGCATAGCTTACTTTGGTGCTAAGGATTCCTTTATTAGCTTTCCCACCCCTGAAAATGCAGATCTGTTTCCATCACTTTCTTTTCTTTCTCATTTATCATTTCTACATTAAAAATATACATTGGATATTTGGAGCATCATTCCTGTTAAAATCAAGTTTCAAAATTATAATGAGATATCTTCTAACTGTGCCATATCAACTCTCATAATATATTAAGAATTCAAGTTCTCTTATTCCACCAAACAGTCCAAGGTTCCTAGGTGTTTGCGCATGAAAATAGTGATAACTCTTTAGTATTCAGCCCCTGGGCTGAATTCAGCCCCAATAAAACACCAGTGACCCAGAGATGCAACTTTGAGAAATACTTGTTCTATAGCTTATTTTACAAGCCACAAGAGAATGTGCATCGTGTTTGGGTAGGTCCCCAAACCAACATACTGAATGCTTCTCCTGCCTTTTATTGGACAGGGAACCCTTGAACTTACAGAGTTGTTACTTCTTATGCATTCAATCTTCAAATCATGCTGTGATAGAAGTACAACATGGCAGTAATAAGGGTGTGGGCACATAAATTACTCAGAGGTAACCTGTGATAAAACTATCAGTGTGTCAGCTGCTTCCAGTCCCCACTTGGCCACGCTCTGCCCTACTCTATCTCTCTGTAAAAGTTAAGGATATGTACATCTCCACAGCAGACAGACAGGCTACACTGTTATGTGCTATATTTATTGTGTGGTAGGAAACACACTTAGAACTCAATGTACACCCCTGGAATTTTGTTTGCTACCTGCTTTCCTATGTTTTATACATATTATATAATATGTATTATATACATATTATACATATATTATATATATGTGATGGACATCTCTTGGTAGTGATTCTCCTTGATTAACATATAAATACAGATCTTTGGCCCCTGTGTTACATGTCCCAAGCGTATCTCTGATAGTAGTGGCTGACATTTGTTTGGTAGTTCCCTCATTTGTGTTCTGAAGCACAGGGTGACAGTGAGGCCCAAGTGCAGCACTGCCTTGCTTTAGGTGCTTCAGCGTTTCCAGCAGTGGGTAGGATGCATCTGGGTCTAAGCACCTTTAATCACTCAGCCCAATTAGCAAGGTGTGGTATTTTGTTCAAAGGTCACGTATGCTTATGTGTATATATCTCAGTCACCTCTACCTTTGTGCTACTCAAATAATGTCAGTAGACACGTGAGGGAGAATGTGGCTGTTCCTCAGGAAGCAGTCTCTGGGCAGGCAGAAGCCCCAAGCAAAGGTGCTCTGTACATGGTGACATCAACTCTGTTGCATTTGCGGTAGTAAGTTGGGGCACGTTTGGGACACACCAGCCTCCATTTCTGGCTGTGACCCCACGCTATTCTGGTGTGGAGTACAGCAACAGAAGCTACTGGAGAACAAAAAGTACGTTATGGTAGAGTTTTAAATGGGGCAGGAATGAAGAAAACTAGGGCTACAGCTTCCATAGAAACCTGTGGGAAGTCATGAAGTGTACTTTCTAATGAATTTGTATTAGTGGATTTTTTTTTTCTAGCTTCTAATAAGATGTCAGCTCAATTGAAACTTTTCCTGTCACTGGAGTGGCATCAAAAGATCGGGGAGCTGTGTGGGTTCCTCTCATTAATGGAGGAGGTATGCTGCTGTGACCTTGCCCAGTGGGGTGTATTCTCTTAAAGTTTGCTGAATAACTTTTTAATTCTTTGGCTGCCTTTCAACTGAGGGGATGGAGGGAGATGATGAATACACAGACACATGGTGTGATTATAAAACCTCATTTTCATAGCAAGCCAAGCTAATTATAAATATAGTGCATCAAAAGTGACTCTATCATCCAATTCTACAGTGGTCTATAACTTCATTCCTTCTTAGTGTGGATTTGTTAGCTTTCACCTGTCAGTACCTGGGAACACCAACTGCAGTCATATGACATTTGCACATTATGCAAGAGGCCTGATTCAGAGAATGGAGGGCTTTCCATTATCAGCTTCATCCTTCTCCTAATTTCTCATGAAATTAGAAGGGCAGGAAGCAACCTGCTGGCTCGTAGTACTCAACCTGCCCCAAGATTCAGAGTATTGAAGATGCCCTGGCCATGTTATGCATTGACAGTCTTGGTATGGTGAGTGCACTAAAACACATTTTATCTCAGACAGATGGGCAGGGAGACCACGGGCTGGCTCAGGGCACAGCTCCGGTAGGTCTGGTCACAAGATGAAGGATGAGGACATGCAGCACTCAGCATTTGCTAAAACTGGCCCTGTTTTCCCCTCGGAAATCTGGGAGCTTCCTTTGAGTCTCTCTTGTAGCATGCTCTCTGCATGCACAGGCTGTGCTACTGGAAGTCTATTTTTGTTGTGTCCTCTTGACATTATTCATATAATATTTATTAAGCTTTATGAATGTCACCTATAAAGCCCTTCTTTTCTAGTGGGCCATTCTGAGTTGTTACTTAATAAGGAGTGGTTGATCTGTGCTTTTTAATGTATAGTTGAAGAGATTCCTTGGAAGGTGAACAAATCTCTCTTTAACAAGTCATTGCAGGTAATTGGCCGTCACTCTTTGTGAAACCAAGCAATTTCTAACTCATTTTGTAAAAACATTAGTCATAAACCACAAATTCTTCAACCTCAAGTTCTTCAGCCTCATCTACCAAGCCTTATACCCTGAGAACCTGACCTTGCAGATGGATCCTCTTTCTGGCCCAGGTTCTCTAAATAATGGAAGGGTATGCTGAGAGCCAATATGTACACAGTATCATGAAGTCCTCTTAAGAGAATAAGCCTCAACTTGCAGAACATCATGCCTGGCTTATTAGAGATCATTGGTAGTACATACATTCTAAATAGCTTCTCCACTCTTGTGCAATAGATTTTTTAAAAATGAATCAGAATAATCATAAAAAACGATTTGCCTGAAAATTTTTGTGTGTACATCTTGATGGTAGGAAGTCCCAGTGAGCCAAAAGCAGCATCAGAATTGCAACCTATTTGCTTGTCTCAACACAGAAATGATTCAATTTATTAATTTCAACATCAAGATAAGTGTGATGACTCGATCTAAAGATGAAATAAGCATGCTTTGTTCCCTTCCCTTTACCTGTGTTTGGTATGATTTAGTTATGAATCTGAAAAAATGATAGATTTAATCTTGAAGTAAACACCATTCTTAAAAGTTAACTTCAGTAGACTTTTAGTAAATGCTGAGAATTGAAAATCTTCCTGTTTGTTTGTTTGTTGCTTGGGGTTTCTTCTTGTTGTTGTGCAGGAATATAGTAAAGCTCTGTTAAAAAAAACAAACCGAGAACTTGAAAAGAGATTAAACTCACTGTGAGACTGCAGCTGTGTAATGACAATACATAAGGGTGTTCCATGACTATAATGGTAAACACTTTGGTACTTCAATTGTAACTGCAAATGTCCATTGCTGTTATTTGCCCTTTACTGTAAGGAAGTATTTGTATATAAAAATGTTGTTAGTATGTCATGTCTGTGAAAGAACTTCACAGACTATAGTGGAACTGCAATTAATTTTAATGACTAAGAACTGTGGTGCTCATCACAGATCAGCAAACAGATCACAGACAGCTGCAAATTAACAATTATGTACTTTAGAAAAGGAATTCAAAGAGGTTGTGTCATGGTTTAACCCCAGCTGGCAACTAAGCACCACACAGCCAATCGCTCACTCCTCCAGCCTTAGCCAGGATAGGATGCCTCTCCAACTGCGTTTTTATTAATTTGTTTTGACTAGTCCTGACTAATTATTTAAAATTCCTCAGTGGTTAAGGTATTTTGGGACATGTTGCGAGGTGTTAGAAAATGGACATCAAACTACAGTGTTTTACTATTGAGTCATAACTGACATGCAGGGTAAGATGACAGAATTTTTCTAAAGGGGTTTCCTGTTTGTAGGTAACTAATGTTTCATTTTGTGTCTGTATTTTTATGAATTCATAGTTTAATAAAGGCTGCAGTTGCATTAATATGTGGGGATGCAGTGTTTTGAAAAGCTTTATAATGTTTGTCAATTGTGAGATTTTACTGATTTTAATAATAAATAATATCTACAGTTAATAAAAAGAATAGATATTGTGAAATGGTTTGAAACTTGAAGAAACCCTTAAGCCTTTTTTGTGAGCAGAACTCGATATATATGTATATAGTATTTAAAAATTTTAGCAGCATGTTCTCATAACCAACTGTTATCATTGTGTCTTCATTATTTCTTTCTGTAGGCTTTTCCAGCAAATGCAGTGACAGTTTTTGTGTACTGCAGCTCGGTGACAGTGTTCTTCACGGTAATAAAAGTGATCAGCTACCGTTTGCACCTTATGTTTGATAGAGGTGAAGTAATTCAACAAAAGCTCTCAAGACAAAATGGAAGGCAATGTAAAGATACAGAAGTTCAAAAAGGAGAAGCAGTGGTGTCCTCAAATTGTAGGTAAGGCTTTTATTGCATTGCTGGCACATTATGTAAAATGGGTGGGTTTGCACTATGGTCCTGTGTAGCAGAAATGTCTGTTGAGTGCAAGAAAACTCCTTACAGTTGTGTGAGGAATGGCCCTTTTAAAAACGTGCTCAGTGCTTTATACTGGGTGGCTGAAGCATTCTTGTGGTGAAGCTGGCAGAGCTGCACATGATTCAGGGGTTGGGCACCAGTTGGGCAGCAATTGGGCACCATGAAGGTGGTAGAGGAGACGTACTGGAGGTGCTAACAGATTCTGGAGAAAACCTGGAAGAAGTTTTCTGGGGAATCCCTACATGCTTGCTCTTTCCTTTTCCTGCTGTGCTTAAGTGCTGGGAAGAGGCAAGGAAGTAGCATGCACCTTTTGGCAAAGAAAATGCTTTAATATCATGGCATTGGAACCCTGACCTCATGTTGCCTTTGTGTGCCTGTAGTAACTTCCCTCTCAGGTCACACCTAGATGCATAAGTTGGTTTTCCCCCCTTATGTTTTTTTGTGGCTGCTTATGATGCTTCTGTGGTCCTGCTCATGAGGAATGCTAGTATTGCTTTTCCTTCTCAGAGACATTTGGTAAGTGGTTGTAGCTTCTCTACTGAGGAGCCAAGTACTATTAGTCTTTGCTGCAAATAATTAATAAGGCTGCTTCCAGGCTGTGATGGTATTAAAGCTAAAAACAGTAGTGGGATGAAGACTAGTACTGACATTTTCCAGATTTGTGTATTGGTAGAATGTTCCATGAATGTACACTCTTCAAAATAAATGGAGACTTCTCCTGCTGCTTTTTCAAACTTGAGTCATACAAACAAATGAAGCTGGCAAGTGGCTTTCAGTGATCCCAAGTGTTATGACAGAAGTGGAAAATGCTGAAATAAGGTACATCCAAAAGCGACAGAAGCATAGAAATGTCCAAAGCGAGCTTAAATTGAGTAGCTTTGTTACAACTACCAGTCAAGCTTCAACAGAGAGTTTTGTATAAAAGAACTTACTTAGGGTATTTTTTGGTGTGTTTCAGTTTCTGTTGCTAGTTTTGTACCGGCTAAATATTATCAAGATAGTATGCCTTGGTGCTACTGCTCTTCTATGTCTTTACACATGCAGTTCTGTGCTACACTCCTGGCAGTGATGTTGCTGGGAGTGTCAAGGTCTGCCTGGATCAAGACTCTTTTGAGAAATGCCTCTGATGTATGTTACTAACCACAGAACGTTTTTATTTTAGATGGGGTTAAGCCTTTCAGACTGTTTTGGCTAAGAAGTAAAGGTAGAATAACTTAAAAGTTGCGTGTTAAATCGCATGAGTATTCCTCCCAGGTTTATTTGTGTATGCACAGAAATTCATTATTTAGTACTTGATCAGAAAATAAAGAACTTAATATTATTTTGACCAGATGGATGACAGAAGTTTTTAAACAGACCTTGGTATTTGGCAGGTTGGTTGAATAAGTTTTTGAAGCTAGTTAACTACAAAATAATATTGTGGAAAGATGACTGAGACCCCCAGATAAATAATTTTATTGCTTATATACAGCTTCAGAATTTTAAACATAAGGTTTTGGTGAAAAAAACAACCCCATGAACAAATAGAAATGCCCAACCCTATGCTTTTTGACATTTCACTATGGTGTTTTTCTGTTTTTTGTTTTTTAAATGTTTTTAAGGTGAATTTTTGTTGCGTTATACTTGAGAAAGAGAATATTTGTAGGTTCTTGGTAGCAAACCTTGTCCAAAAAGACTTCTTTATATCCATGGGAAAGATAGTAGTAAATATGTGTAAAAGGAGTTAGTGGTTAGTTTAGTGTATCCTCAAAGGAAGTGATCAATAAATTGCCTCATAATGTATGAAATTAGTAATGGCTGTATATTTGCTTTGCCTAAACCAGAGCAAAAGTTTTATTTTTGGTCTAATAATTATATTAATACTCACTGTCTTGCAGTTCAAGTAATTGTTTTTTGAGGGGTTTCCAAATAAACAGGCAGTTAGATAAGCATTATGTACACAAGGACTTAAAAAGCAAAAATTGTGAAAGGAATAGTATTTGATTGTCCTATGTCTAATGAAAAGCCCCAAATAGCCTTTTGTGCCAGTAATTCTGTGTGTGTGTCAGGCAGACTAAATGGCATTACATATGCATAGGGAGGTTGAAGAAATGTCATTGTATTTCTAATAGCTCTACTACTGAAGACATCATAATAATTTAGATTGAGGGATTTTTTTTTTTTTTTATTTTTATCAAGTTGTCTTGGTGAGGAAGGAAGTGCACAAAGGCATTACAGTATTTTTACACTCCTGTGCTGTTATAGTGGAGGGGAAAGGAGTGCTGTTACTTCATTGTGCTGGGCTACTTCTTCCCATTTTGTTCTTATTCTTCATCTACTTCCCAAAACTCACTGGGATGCTCTGTGGTAAAAAGGATTGCTTTATCTTTCATTTGCTTCCTCTTCAGCAATAACTCGGGGGATCATGTCATCGGTGAGATCAGCCAGAATGGCTCTACCCAAACAATTCCTGACAGCTCCAGAGTCCAGGCTCCACCCTCACAGGACTCACCTGGAGCAACGGTTAGTATGTGCTCTTCTCCAGTGGTGTCCTCACTTTGTGCAGTTCGCAGCTCACCACACACAGCTCTGTGTTGCCAAGTACTGATTGCTTGTAATGTAGGTCTGCTCCGAGGAGGAAGGGTCATTCCATGCCCCTGCTGGGTATAGCCCTGCTGCCACTCAGCCTTGTCCTAAAGGTTTGGCTTTGCAGAGCTGAAACTGGTGTACATAATGCAGCACTTCTTAAAAGGGCTCTCTCTGCTCTGTAGATAGCAAGTGGCCTTTGTAAATCTTGCCAAAGGCAACTAGTTTTTGTGGCTGCTTTGAGAGGAGGGAGAGGCTAATGCAATCAGAGCAGCCTCTTGTTGCCTCTGATGGAATCTGCTCCTGGAGCATTAATAATTTGGTTTTTGTGTAACTAGACTTATGCTTATAAAATGAACCAAAAACATCTCTTGAGTATTTCTACAAAGCATAAAAGCCATTTAAATCTAGGAGATGTCTACAGGAGGTTAAAAGTATATGTATGTGCATTCAATGCCATTGGCCGTGCTTTATAAATCAAAGGTATATGAAGTGATGAAGCTGATGTATTATTAAAGGAAAAAAATAGGGAACACTCCTGATAAGTTGAAGACATTTTCAAAATATTTAGAAACAGAATAACACTGTCTGTGTAATTTTAAGATACTCCCCTTGCATACTGTGATAACGTCTTTAATTATGTGATGCCGTGCTATTTTTTTCTACAGGACTCCTGCCTCAGTCAGTGCAGAGGATGGTTAGTGATTTCTGAATAAGTGGCTATTTGATACTTCATTCTGTCTTCATATTCCTCCACACCCACCCTTTATCCCTATTTACTGCAAATTATTCAAATCCTGGTCTGAATCAGAACTAGTTCTTCATTTCCTGGAGTGTTTTTACCTTTTTGTAGCATCTGTATGATCCACAGACATTATTAGTTCTTTTGGTTTGTTTATTTTTTATGAGGTAAATATTTTTCACCTTGTTTCTGTCCTACTTTCCAGTATTCTGGTATTTGTCCATTCTGCAAACCTATGTCTTCCTGGGATCTCATCCTAGTCTCCCACTTCCAAACATATAGGTTGGGTCTTGTCAAACCAAGTCTCCTGTTCTTGCTGCCAGGATACCACCATGTAATTTTAGAAAATAGTTGTTATTTCCTCTTAGTTTTGGTGCCTGTCAGTCAGAAGACAGCCATGGTCATTTTTTTCAATGTCTTGTTCTTAATTCTTCACTGTTAGGCTGTTGAATTTAAACTCCTGAAGTATTCCTCTGGAGTATTGTGTTTCGTTTTGAGCTGCCCAGTTAGTTGCCATGCACGCTGACTTGCTGATGAGAATCCAGCAGAGGCCACCAAGGTGATTGAGGAACATGATGTGTGAGGACAGGCAGATGGGATGTTTTAGCCTTTGTAAGGCTAAAATCTTTTGTAAGAGTAGAAGAAGAGCTTACTGCTGTCTTCAGCTTTCTAATAATAAGACACGCAGCAGATTGAGCACTCTCTTTTCAGAGGTGCCCAGTGACAGGATAAGAAACACTTGCAGCCATGGAAAGCTTCATTTAGGTCAATTAGATGTAGTGTCTTTTCTGTGGGGTTGTTTTGTTTGTTTGGTGGTTGGTTTGGTTCTTTTCCCCCTACCAAGTGAGTGGTCAAATACTGGAAGAGGTTTTCCAGAGAAGTTGTGAAATCTCCATCTCTGGAGACTTTCAAAGCTCTGTTGGAGATGGCCCTGAGCAACCTGCTCGAACTGTACCTGCTTTGAGTGTGTGTGTATGGCAGAGGGGATTTGGACTAAATGACCTTCAAAGCTTACTTGGAATCTAAATGATTCTATATTAATTTAGTGTCTCTATCCTCTAGTTTTCCATTGAGAGATACTTACTAATACCAGCAACCAAACTTTTCATTCTAGTGCTTTGGAAGCACATAGCTGGAAAAGTGGAACAGATTAACACATTCTGTTCCTTAATGATTAAAAAAATGTATTTGGATTAGGCACTGCAAACCTTTTTTTTTAAAGAATATATTTTTTTCTCTCCCCAAACATCACACACAATTGCAGTGATGCAAATTGGAGCATGACTGTTCTACAGCCATCTCCTCCACCCACCCCTTGCATTTTGTGCAAGGTACATGTTCAAATTTTAGTGATGTTAAGCAGCTTACCAACGCTGTAATTAATCTTTGAGTAGATAGTTATTGATAGCTACATTAATAGATTTTTTTTCCCAATATAATTTAATAAATGACCATGTTAATCTTGCGTGTTTGTTTTCATATTTTTAGGACCTGCCAACACGAGAAACTATTGAAGATCTTCGAGGTACTTTAAAGGCTTTATAAATCCCTTTTAACTGCTGTTTAATCATTGCTTGGCATGAAAAGTAATGGCACAGAGAACCCTGTGGCAGGTTCTGTTGTGCCTCCTATTAGGATCTGAGTTGAAGAGCCAGACAGAACTGAATTTCAAGGGTATTCTAACAGACTAAGCTTTCTCAGCTGTCAGCCAGGCTGTTTGGGATGCAACCTTCTGGGGGGTATGCAAATAGCTCTCCCCATTTTGATACAGGGAGATGAAAGAACCTTCCCCCTACATTCTTGGGAAACTCTGTGCTTCTGTAAAGCATTAAACTAGGAAGCTAACACTTGGATTGCATCTTAGAGCCATTAAACATCTGACTGTAGACTTCTGTTGTGATTGTTGACCTTTAGCTCTGTAGTGTATATTCCAGTACACCTTGCTTTGCCTACACTTCCAATGCTTGAGTTGCCTTAATATATTAAATATTATCTCCTTTTTATTAAGGCTGGTCGCCACATCCTATGTGACCATTTAGGAATTGCAGAAAGTGATGTAGTAAACCTGCAGCATTGGCTTATTCTTTCTTTTATCTCTCCCTAAGTGGGGATAGTTCTGTAAAACATTCTGAGTTTGAAACTAGCCGTTTGTTCAGCTATTTTGATTATTTAGACATGCTGCTACGCTTGTCCTGACTTGGAAGGGCTCTGTCTTGCTTTTGTAGTATTTCATATGCAGTTAACAAAAAAAACGCACAACTGCTTTGTAACTGTTTTAATCAACTACATCATTTGTGCTTCCTTTGCCCTGCTCTATATCAGCTTTTGTTAGTTAAAGATCATATGCTTAGTTCATGTTTGTGAGACTTAATGCCCAAATGGTTTTTCCTAGGTGTTATGGTACTAGAAGACCAGGCTACACCACCAGTTTCATCTACCTCACCCTGTATCAAAGCAGATATATTACCTGTTTCTACAACCTCTGGTTCAGGTGCCACCACATCAGCAATAGCAACAAAACCAGCTGCTATGGAAACATTTCCTGGTGATGGAGTAAATGAAGAAGGAGTCAACGGACAGCCATGTGGACAGCATGAATCCCAAAATGTTCTTGTGGACAGAGATATAGCTAAAAACTTCTCCAATATTTCTTCATCACAAGGTGATATTTTAAGGACTGGAGTTTCTTCAGAGCCATGGGACAGTGAAAATTCAGTTATTTCAGACCATTTGAGTAATCCTAAAAGCTACAAAAGAGAAAAATTGCCAGATGGCTCACCACAGACAGGCTTTACCAGTAACTGCCCACAGTGCAATGCCATTGCAACCAAAGAGCATGAGCACATGGAAGGTTCTTGCAATGCTGGTAATAGCCATGAGGACCTTGATTGCTCAGACAGTGAGACTGCTGTTGCAGTTGTGGACAATTCCCTTCCTGGAGACCAGCCATGTGAACCCATCAAAATCGTCATCACAATGAGTACTACACCAAACACCACCCTCAGTGACCTGCCAGGCTCTGTCCACTTACAGGCTCTGGAAACCGAGAGAACAAGCTCAGCCCATGACTCTGGTGTAGTTAGAGCAGGCTGGTCAAGCCAGCAGACAAATGAACAGCTCAAAATCCCTGTTATCACATTTGACCTGTCTGATGACAGTAAAGCTAAGCCTTGCTCAGAAGTCAGTGAAAGTGACAGAACTCCAGAAATGTTGAGGGCAGAGCTGTCATCCAACCAATGCTCTGGCTATGAATCGGGTGATGCAGTAAAGGAGCACAGCAACCCAGCAAACACACCTCTAGAAACTAACACTTTTTCAGATCCACATCAGGAAGATGCTTTGGAAAATGTCCAGACTGTTGATTTAAGTTCTAAGGAAGACCTGCATAACTTAGACCCGCAGTCGTGTAGAACTGCTCATGAAAAGAGGCACATGCGGGTGTTGAGTGTAGATAGTGGGACAGATGTGCTTTTAAGTAAGAATCTTGTGGAGGTATCTGACAAAGAAAAGACCTTACCAACCTCTAAATCAGATCTAGAAGCTAAAGAAGGACAGATGCCCAATGAATCTAACTTTCTAGAATTTGTCTCCCTCTTGGAATCCATTAATACCTCAAAGATGAAGACATCTACTCAATCCACTATCAAAACGGAGACGACAAAGGAAAATGGACTTGGAGGTATTATGCATGGCTTACAATTCTTTATTCCAAAAGATGTTGGGAAGAGTTTGATTATTTATAGCAGCTTAGCTGGGTATCTGCAGTAGAGCAAATTCCCAGAGGAAGACTGGATTTGCTAATAGGGCCAAGGTAGGGCTGGACTTGGTGGGACCAAGTGGTTTAGTGAAAGTGTGATGGTGTCAGCTGCAGTTTTAAAATATATTTGTTTTCTAAAAGAAAACTGGTTTTCTTCCTCTAGGAAATGTAATGATAACCTTACTATGTGTCCATTATGTATCTAGAATTCTGTACTAAAATAGTGTGCCTGGATTGTTAGAATACCAAAAGTATCTTGCAAAAATATGTACAGCTCTAGCATTACACCAGCCCTTGCCCATCTTCCCAGGCGCATGTTGAAGTGTTGTCTGTGTATGCCTCTATGTAGAAATCTGGAATTGTCACTAGTGATGGTTCAACTTCTAGCTAGCACATGTGTGCATACATGCATATGTTTCTAAATTTCCTGAATAGTTGTGGGTTGGCTTATAATTTAAAAAAAAAAAAAAAGAAAATCATGTATTTGTTCTCAAGAGGTAAGAGTTTTGATTTTCAGTCACTTAAAATACTTTGATTTTAAGGAAGAAAGTTTGGTGGCTGTTTTTGGTGGAAGCCCCCAGTATTTTAATGACAAATAGTATATTCCCATGCAAGTTTCCATTTAACAAAAGGGCTTTTATATAAAACAAAAATCTCAATCAGCTAATTTAAAAACATGTATTGCAGTACAATATATAGCTGTTATTATATAAAAATACCTGGTTTTAATCAGCATTCTCACTGCTGTCACTGAACTCTGTGACCCCTTTCTGTTGGGAAGGACTGTTGTAGTGTCTCTAGCACAATTAGTAAGGCCATTTAATGAGGATGTGAGATATGGTGCAGTGAAGGCAGGTACAGTCTCAGGGTACTTTCCCAAGTGGTTACTGCAATCAGCTTAGAAGATCTAAGTCAAAGAGAAAAAAGACAACCTTTATCTTCCCCTTCTACAAAATGTTTTACCTCAGATCCTGTAATAAGCTGTTTTAAGAAAGCCTAAGATGATGCAGTCTCAATACTAGCTTGCTTGGAAGGTAAGAAGCTTGATGGCACCCTAGAAGAAGAGCTTGGCACTCCTATTTTGCCTGCTCCCTGTTCCACCAGCTCATTCCTGCAAGAACCTTCCATAACGTAAAAAATGCCCAACTAGCTTAAATGTTTGTTAGCTTTTTTAAAAAACATTGTGAAATGTGTACTTAAAAAAAAAAACTGTTTATCTTCTCAATGTGTCATTTTCTTTTAGATTCCATTTACCTTTCACTCTGTCTTTCTTTGAGTCTGTCCTATCCAGTACATTACACTCCGTCTCATTCCATCTTTCATTTGTGTCAATTTTTTCTTGCACTTTTTCTAGTTCTGTGCCTTTCCTTCCTCAGTCATCCCTTCTGAGTTTAGGCACTCCCCTCCTGTGCCACCTCCTTACTTGTCTTCCTCTTCATACTGGTACTTTCTCTTTCCTTCTTTATTCCTAGCAATCCACACTGTTGCTTCTTTTGGCTTTTTCACTTTATTGAGCCCACCTAAAGCTGTTGCCTCCCCCCAGCTTGCATTCACTTCTCCTGTACTTGCCCTCCTCTCCTTTTCTTCATCACATTTTGCTCTTCCTAGACCTGCTGCCTCTCTTCTGGCATATCTTACCCATCTCTCCTGCCTTCTCAGGCTGTTTATTCTTCAGGGCAGTTTCTGTCCTTCTCTGTTGAGTTTATCGGCCTGCCTAGCTGGCTCCAGTCTGTGCTCTGGTTGCCCAAGACAAGTGCTGAGCAAGCCCTGCTTCTCACCTGAGCCTGCTGAGCCCTGCTGAATTCCCAGGGTGCAGAGTCACCTGCCTGCACAGGAGCACGCTGCCATATGAGGGGTGCAGCAAGCAGATTTTGGTATTTTTGCTGTTCCTCAACAATAAAAAGGAGCATTTACACAATTCTGAGTAATGTGACTTAGCTGGAAAAGAGAATTTCAGAGGCAAATTTAAATAAAAATTAAAAAAGAGTGCAGCTAATCTAGAAAGACCTTTCAGACAAGTACCCTCAGATAATAAGAACAGGGAAAGTTGCTGCATAAAAGAAAGCAATGGGTGATTAGAGTAAGTCAGACTCAGATTTAATAGTGACAAAAGAAATCCCTAACCCCAAAACTTAATTAATGTGTGTGTAGTTATTGTGCTTTAGATCTGTCAAACAAGATTCTTCTTATACAAGATCCAGAGGAAACAGAAGAATTTTGCTCTTCCCTCAAACCAAACTCTAATTTAGTGACTTGAACTGAATTTCATAGAATCATAGAATGTTTTTGTTTGGAACAGACCTTAAAGATCATCTAGTTCCAAACCCCTGCCATTGACAAGGACACCTTCCACTAGGCCAGGCTGCTGCAAGCCCCATCCAGCCTGGCCTGGGCCTCTGGGGTGGTGTCGCTGTTGAGCCGCTAGCAGAGAAAAAGACCCGAGTTCTCAGTGTGGCAAGAAAGAGAAAGTTTATTATTTTGATTTCAATATATATAGACTTTTCAGAGGTCGCCCAGACTGGTCAGTCAGAAACCTCCCCCTAGGCCTGATTGGCCAGGCCTGAACTGTCCAAATCTCGAGACACTGCTGAAAAACATCCAAACTTTATCTTTGTTTATAAAACACAGAAGGGTGTTTTCACGGGAAAGACCTGTGCTAGCCACAGCGTGGGACATCCACAGCTTGTCTGGGCAACCTGTTTTGGTGCCTCGCCACCCCCAGAGTAAAGTATTTCTTCCTAATAGCTAATGTAAATCTTGCTGTCTTCTTAAGTCTGTACTTTTGTGAGATGGTGAAGTTGAGCTGCATCCATGTATAGTAAAGTGTCCCTGTTTCCAGTGTGGGCTCAGCGAATGTCACCCTGAAACAGAAGAGGGACTGGAAAGGGGGTGCCCTGCAGGAGCAGGGATGGCAGCTATGGATTCTGCAACTTGAGCTGGTGCTGTGGGAAAAAGAAGATTCAATCTGAACTCCTTGAGCTTGGGAGAGGTAGTTCAAAGGCAGTTATTTTTAAGAGCAAGTAGGCTTTGTTTTCTAGCTTAGTCAGAATGTGCTGTTTGCTAAAATAAATTACTGTCATTACTGGCAGCTTCCCCACAGCAAGACTAAATTTTAGGAATGAGAAAGCCTTTAATTTGTTTACAGCCATGCAATTGTAAATATGCTTTAACAATATAGCATCTTGGAACAGATCTGAATAAACATTATTCCCACATTAGAGTGGTTGTTAAAAAAAGCGTGTGTGTGGGAATATAGAGCAAGTCAAGATATGCACCAGTTGTTTTGAGGGAGGAGGTTGGTTCTGTTTGGTTTTTGTTCTTCTAACCCTGCAAACCATCTAATTGGCAAAAGTTAGTAATACATATCTGGTCCAAATGAGCATGAAATGCACCCCAGAAAGGTTTTTATTAGGCAATGTGATAAACTTGGCAAATTCCTGGAAAGCTGGATTTTTAGAGCTTTACGAAAGAAAGCTGATATTCTGTGTAATTTGTGGAAGGTGGGGAAATGTGCTCATCAGAACAGTCTAGCAAGCGAGTGAATGTCCATGGATGGGTCTTTGTCAGAGGTGGTCCCACACAGAGCTTGTGTCTTCTATGGAAAGAGAGTAATCATCCTGACCACATAAGCCTTCACCAGCAGACAGCTTGGTAAAATGCAGTATGACAAAATGAAAGCCTTGCTTTACACTACTAAGGGTGCCAGATTTAACCTGTTAAAATATAGAATATAAAAGCTCCAAGACCTGTTCTATAGCCACTCCACCTCTTCTAGATTGTGAGAAAATACCACTGACACTGTTGCTAAAACTGTCTTTTAGACAAGTGTCCTTTCAGTTTTGAATCACACTTGTACCACCCACATGATGAAAGTGTGGTGCAGGGCAACTGCACCACACAGATTTTTTTCAGTCTTCAAGAAGTGTAAGGAGAGCTGGGTTTATTGACTGCTTTGTGACCCTCTGATGTGTCTTGAACCAGCTAAGAGCACTTGTGCATCAGACTTATGTAAGGCAAAACCTCCTGTATGTCCCCTTTGGCACAGCTGGCTTGTAATCTAGGACAAGCAATATTATCATCCAGGGAGCAAAGCCTGCCATGGGAGTGGTGGGGACTGACGTGGGAGAAACTAAACCAGGGCTGCATGGCCTGAATATAGATGTTTTGCAGGCTCTTTTTAGAAAAGGTACTCATCATTCTGGGCAGTGCACAAACCACACAACCTTGAGTGAGTTGTTCTGGATCCCAAGCAATTACCCTTCTCCTATAAAAAACTAAAACATACTCCTGTGGGTATTTTGGGCTGGTTTTTTTTTCCCCACTTGCATGTGAGAAAGAGGGCTATCACATGCCATGTAGTCATGGGGAAAGAGGGATGTTGTGCATTGAGTCACCAGAGCAGTTGACAGTTGTGGTGGGAAGTGACAGCAGAGGATTTTGCTGGCAGGTGGTTAGCACCTAGGAAATAAAGCCCTGCCTGGTTCTAGCTCATTTCTTGGAGCAGCTATGTGTCATTCCTGACTCTTGTACCAGAGGGACCACATGGCATGTGGTGCCCCTCTTTGGATGTGGAGGAACTGGTGTGCAGAACTCTGTTCTTTAAATCTGATACTCAATGTGTGAGGCTTGATAGGTTGAAATTTTAAGATTTCAGACTTTGAATCAAAGAGGTAATAGTATGTATGATGACAAATGTGACATCCACAAAGAAAATATGAGCTTATTGCAGAGGTCTGTATTCTGATGTAATTGGTAGGTATAATGATTAGGCTACCTATCCCTAGCTCTGCTGCTGACGTAGGAGATTGTTTCAAGCAAGTCACTTCCTGTAACAGGTACAATGCCTATTGCTAGTTTTTCCTGTTGCTTCAGGATTAATGCGGTAGTCCTCATTAATGGATAATGCCATGTGCTTCTTCAGTGACCATGCTGAACTCTTTGTCTCAATTCTTGGACCGTGTGATATTCCCTGGGCACTCTTGTTGTTTGGTGGATGACCAGCGTAAACATCAGTTATTTCTTTTGTTGTATTTGTGGCACAATAGGCAAACTTGGGTTGGGAATAAAGTGCATAATCCAGATGTTTCTGCTAAGGCAGTTGGTGAAGAAAGGGTTAGGAATGTCCTTTGGATTTATACTCCAGATATACAAATGGCACAGTTCACAGCTTGTAGAACTTTTGTTTCATGCTGGTACTAACAAAAGCATAGAGTCATTTGAAATCAATTCTCTGTGGCTGAACAGGCAACAAATATATTTTAAAGTGAAACTTTCTATTTTGGAGCATAGTGTGGTTGAAGAAAGTAGATTGTGTAGCAAAGCAATTAATGAACAGAAGAGAGACAGGCTTAATTAGCTTAATTCTGCTTGCCCAGATTTCAAACCAGATGGTGTTTGAAATTATGACAGCAGTGGCATTTTGTCTTACAGGAGTGACTTGTGGAGGTTGGGATAGGGATATCAAGTAAAAGATGAGGAAGAATGTTTGGAATACTCTGATAAGGGACCACAAAATAGTAACAATCTTTTGCACAAAAGTGCAATGAAATTTCATTCTAATTACCTAATAATAAGGCAAATTTAAGGATGAGATACAGTAATCATGATAACCAACTATCAGTGTATCACAGAACTGTAGAATGGTTTGGGTTAGAAGGGACCTTAACAAATATCATCAAGTTCCAGCCCCCCTTGCCCTGGGTAGGGAAACCTTCCACTAGATTACGTTGCTCAGAGCCCCATCCAGCCTGGCCTTGAACATTGCCAGGGATGAGGCATCCATAACTTCTCAGGTCAACCTGCACCAGTTCCTTACCACGGTCACAGTGAAGAATTTCTTCTGAATATCCAGTCTAAGCCTTCCCTCTTTCCTTTCCCTCAAGACATTCCTCCTTGTTCTATCATTACACACTCTTGTAAAAAGTCCCTCTTCAGATTTCTTGTGGTCTCTCTTCAGATACTGAAAGGCTGCAATTAGGTCTCCCTGGCGCCTACTCTAGGCTGAAATCTCAGCCAACTCTCTCACTCTTTCCTTGCAGGAGAGAGGTTCCATACCTCTGATCATCTTTGTGGCCCTCCTCTGGACTTACTGTATTTACATAGGTAAAAAGGCTGCTCCATTTGAACTGTAAAACTGTTTTCAGCCCCCTCCCAGAGTCAAACAAAGTTTTGACTATATAGATAATTTGGGATGCTTAAAATCTTTTCTATAAATGAAAAAGTTACATGGCAAAAGAAATTCTCGTACTGTAGCTGCTTTTAAATTAGGAACTTATTTGTCAGCACTGGGATAGTATACTTTTAAGTAATGTTGCTGTGCTGTTGAAAGTCCTTAGTGCAGACAAAAATGTTTACAGAAAGTATCTTATGTACAGGACATAAAAGAATTGTCCTTCTTGGTAAGTATTTTACCAGGATAACTTAAGTTTGTATCGTGTGCTCTATCAAAATATGAAAATGGTGTACAGGCCAAAACTTGGCAGTTTGTGCAGCACTCTTCTGAATCACCCTGCCCCAAGACTGATTTAGCCATGAGTCCTGATAGTTACACCTCACGTCTGAGTCATGTGGCATGTAATTTCCAGATAAATTATGTGGTTATTGCAGAGCCTAGGTCTGATCTTGATACTACTGTGAGCCCAGCTGTGTATGTGCTGGAGACGTGTGGAGCACTGGATAAGGGTAAATGGCACAGGGAAAAGTGCAAGTATGCTGCCATGTTGTCCTTTTTAGTTTGCTCTCACACTTGGAAAAGGCTTTTCCTAGTTTTTCAGCTTTGCCAGCACAATTACCATGCAGGGAGCATTTGGTGACGCAGAGACGATTGCGTACTCTGGCAGGACACTCCTAGTCTAGACACCTCTATCTTCATTTAAATTCTGAAGGTGTAAGTCACTTGAAAGAAGATGAGTAATGATCTTGAAAACCAGTCACAAACCCATCATGGCCCACCTTTCCAGTGCTGGAAGTACTCATCTCCATGGTGTCGTCTGATAGGCCCATAAAGCCTGTAAGAAGGTGTATGTCTAGGTTTTTCTTATTATGACTCTTTACCACAGCAGGAAAAAGAAGTCTGCAAGGCTTGTGGTTTGGAATGGAAAAGAGGGAGGCATCTTCTGAAACCACTAGATAATCAAATTTGAAAAGTCTTTTTAATTGTTCCCGCCCTAAAGCTAGTTTGGGGCACTATGGGAGCAATTAGGTTATTAAAACCGCAGTTTCTGATCTCTATCAATTATTCTTACAGCTTGAACAGCCCAAGCCTTTAGGAGGGTGATTTTGATTAGGTGTCTGTGGCTCCATCACCACCCACAGGTACGGTTACATCATAAAGGGGATGCTTCAGTAATGGCACAGTTTCTGCTTAAAGTGTAGTTTAAACTTTTGAATAGGAAAGGAAAAAAATGTTGTTGGTTCCCCTGCTTTTTTTTTCCTCCCCAAAATAGAATAAAACAGATCTGAAAGACCTATTGAATTTTGCCTCCACGCACGACAGATACAAAGTATTTCCCTACGCCAAACTTGTGCTCATTTCATTGTATTTATAGCACAGGAAGTCAGGACCCTTGGGTGTCCCATGCTACAAAGGGACAGCTGGAGACTTGGAACATTGGCAATGTTGTGGTGAGATTCTTTTGGTTTTTTTATTCCTTTTGGAAGCTGAAGGAACACTGCTGTTCCAATCAAGAATTACATGGTGTCTTTATCTCTTCTGCCCTCTTGCTTCTGATGCCTGGGCTGGTGAGTGTTAGGGACCCCAGTGAGACTCTTTGGGCTAATGCTCCTTCTTGTGCTTCACAGTAAGGGTTGAGACCTGCTGGGACAAGATGTGGTGGTACAGTTAAAGTTGTTCTTGTGCTTCTGGATGCTGCCCCTCCTTCCCCTTGCTCCCCTCCCCCCCCCCCCAAAAAAAAAAAAAGGAGTGAAGAGTGGTTATGTGCAAGAGTGGTTATGTGCAAGTGTCTGAGGCTTTAGGGTGCTAGGGGGCTTTTTCCTGTGACTTGAAACTGATGTGGAGATGTTTTAGCTCATAAAAGTACGTTTGTTTGTAGAAGTAATGTGTTGGTAGATTAGCTGACACTGTTGGAAGAAAACAAGACAGATGTTCTGAAATGTCTACTAATGCAAAAGTTTGCTTTTTTCAGTTTTATCAATTGACTTTATAAAAGATAAAACATCTCTTTGCAAGCTTTCATTCTGTTTTATGCTTAGACCAACTTAGATATGACACCACTATTTCTTGACTGGTGATTCTTGCAGGTTAGGTTGGTAATTATATTGGTGGGAAAGATGGCTTAAGAAACGGAATTTTCGGTGGGGTGAAATTTCTGTGATTTTTTTCTTGATCTAAGGTGTTTAAACAGCAGGCATTACGAGAAGTATGGGTAAGTATGTTTCAATACACTTTGCTTAGTGCAAAAAGCTGCAGGACTTACTGAGGTCTCTCCAACAAGCACCACAAACCCCCATTTTTTCCACTTAAAGCATTTCATTGCACAACTGCACAGGGTGCTGATGAAATCATTGTCTTAGTTGCACTTTAAAACCCTAAAGATTTTTTTTTTAATTTAGAAACAAAGCACAGTTGAAAAATGTTTCTCTATTCACCATGGATATGTTGTACGCGTATATGTGTATAAATAAATGACATGCATGTGTAGAGATATAATTGGTACTCAAAGTAGTTGAAATTGGACAAATACTTCATATGTATTTTTAAATCTATAGTTCTGTGTTTTCCAAGCATAGAATAATCTGCTGTGAAATTGTTTTGCCAGTTTGCCCTTTGTCCTGTACCAGGTGCGTGGCCAGTGGGGAAGAGGGATTAGGCAGCTATCTGCTTTCCTGTCCAAGAGCTCTATTTCATTTGAAGGTGCTGCTTTCCCTTTTGTAAAAGGGGAATGGGCCAATGCCTCTGCTTTTCCACTGCCAGCATACACAGCTTGGGAACAAATTACAGCCCCCAGGGAAGCAGCCTTTTACTATTCTAGATTAGGAACAGATTGCTTCCCTCTGAAACAATAGGAGAAACAAAGCAGAAATTCTCTCGTTTGTCCTTTGCTTTACACAGTGTGTTCTTGAAACAGCCTGTTCATGAGAGTCAGAGCACCTCCTCATCCAGATTTGTGGTTGTATTGTTTTAAGTAATTGCAGTGCTTTCCATAAAACTAGCAAATACTGCAGTGTTTTAGATTTTCATTTTTAGATGCTCTTTAAATTTAGAGTTAATGAAAGAAACTTGCAAGTCATCTGTGGAGAGTGGCTCCACTTCACTGCCCTGTTTTCCAGATAGCCAGATGACGGAGAGAAAAGAAGAAATGGTGGGAACAGAAAAGCACTGTGAGCAACTTCCTAAACAGGAAAGATCAGATGTACAAAGCCAAGATCGTGCTAGTACTAGTCCGGTGCTACCAGAGTCTGCCAAATTTGCAGCACTGTAAGGCCAGTTTACTTTACAATTTTGTACTTCAAAGATATGATGTAAGCTGTTTTGTTTCACTGAGTAGAAATGACATAAACTTTTAATTAACCTCTCTTTCTTTTTGTTTTATTGAGAACAAGAAAAAGTTCCTCATAGTAGTTTTGAAACATTTTTGTGTCAAGTTACCAGGGCAGCAGGCAAAGGCAGATAATCTACCGGGTAACTTCTCAGCAAGACAGTTCTGTCTTGCAAGTAATAAGTGGACCTGAGGCATCTGTGCAAGATGAGCTCTCCGTGGATGCAATGCACGTGTTCATAGATGAAAATGGTGAGTTTATCTAGCTGGGATAATTGCAATGCATGAGGGAATTTCTGAAGACACTTCAGATGTCCTGGAAGGATATTTCTCTTGTCTGTTACTGGTTGCATGTTCTTCTGTGTGTGTGAAAGAAAAGGGCTTAGTAATTTAAAGTCAGGAGGGCAATAAATGGAGTTTTCAAAATCCACCAATGACCATCAGAGCCCTGAGCCTTATGCAGTGCCTGAAGTTTATCTTCCAAGCATCATCTTCAAAAGATGCTGGCTAGGCCAAAGACAACT
Source organism: Lichenostomus cassidix (assembly GCF_008360975.1). Classification (NCBI taxonomy): domain Eukaryota; kingdom Metazoa; phylum Chordata; class Aves; order Passeriformes; family Meliphagidae; genus Lichenostomus; species Lichenostomus cassidix. The sequence continues at coordinate 42,387,630 of NC_139483.1, read as the reverse complement.
TCTGTCCCATCAGAAGAGCCTCATGTGTTTTCTGCCTGATTAGAAGTTTTGCACTGATCTGACTGAGCAAAACATGACTCCTTTTTACAGTTTTGTTCTTCAGATATCTCATGATATCAGACTGACCTCTTGATATCATGGTGGTTGCTGTCATTTGGAGTTGTGATCTGCTACCCCTTTGAAGAGAATTAATGAGTAATGTTGTCTTGCCCCAGGCCTATTCTTGGAATGCCACTGCTCTGAAGCTGTTCTTAGTCTGAAGCTGTAGTTTGGTTTGGAGTCCCTGTGTAGTGGAGGTACTGGCTCATCCCTTTGAGATGCAGCTGTCCCAAAAGCCCTATTTTCTATTTCCTTTAAAGCTGCCTTCAAAACCAGCATGGAGTGAGTGCTAATGGTACTGATCCATGACCCTGGAGATACTTTGGTTTCCTGGCAGTTCCTGCTGGCCCTGCTGGCAGCCTGCAGCCGCTGACATGCTGTGGGGCAGAGGGCAGCAGCTGCCACTGGGGCAGGTGACACTGCCACTGGGGCAGGTGACGCGGCCTCTGGGTCAGTGAGCAGCCACCCTTTGCTTTGTGCTGCCTCTGCAAACAGGAAGGAGCAGTGGCTACACTTCTAGCAGAACTTTTTGCTGCTTTGTACCTCCTGGCCTCACCTTTGTGAATGGAAAGAGAAAAATCTGTTTTCACATTTTACAGTGAACTTACATTGATTGATGCACTTTGTGTTTAATTTACGAGCCTTTTAAATTTTCACTGTGGCTCCTGTGTTTTGATTTGTCTCAGGTTTTCAGTTATTCCAATGTTAATTTGCTTTCTGAAATCTAAAATGCACCTAATGCACAGACTGAGAAATATATAGTTATAAATAGACCTGACCTAATATGTGTATTTTATGAATTTTGTGTGTAAACAAATGATCATATCACTGAACTGATATTTTTTCCCTCTGTATTTTCTGAAGGGGAAATTAGATCCTGCTATTTAAAAGCTGGCTGTCAGAAGGAAGGAAATTTTAGACATCAGCTATCAAACTGTGATTGTATGTCAAATGCTCAGTAAGTAAGCCCTTATTTTTATTAACATTAAAAGTTTTCATTGCCATTAACCATGAAACTGTAGCAGTGAAATTTGGATGTGAAGGGGAGTACTGGAGAATAAATGTGCTAACCTCTTCTAGAGAAGTCAAAGCATGACTTTTTTTTGTTTTCTGCTAAAACAGTGACAGCTTTATAAGAATATTGGAAAGAAAAAGTGAAAATGAAAACCAGAACTATCCACTGGGCTTTAATTACTTTCTGGGAATAGCCAAGGTCAAGTGTAGCTATTATAAATAAAATTGTAAATAAAACAAAGTAAGTGGGACTGCTCTCTCAAAGTTGTCTTGTTCACTTCCCACACCTGTTGTATACTTTGAAAGTTTTTAGTGCTGTGTCAGTGTCAGTCAGTGACCTCTGGATTCTAGCAGCAGAATCCAATTTTCTTTTTTCAAAAGTTTTTTGGAGTGTTCCATACAAAGCCCATATTTATTACTGTGGTTTCCACACTCTTCCACATGATCTTGTGTTTGCACATCTGTAAAAATAATTTTAGCTATTCATAAGTATCTTTATGAAATAATTTTGCTTTTTGTACTGTTTTACAGCATTTGGAGAAGTTGAGCAAGGACCTTTTTAATAGCAAATATTGTTCTCCAAGTGTTTGGCTTTCAGTGGAGATTTCTGAAAAACTTGGGATCATGTTAAAAACAGCATTAACATTTTAGATAGAATGCTAGTATGAGAGATGAGAATAATTCTTTTATTTGTCAGTGGGCAAAGAGCAAAAAAAAAAAAAAAAGAAAAAAAATTGAGTAGTAGAAATGTTCTGTTGGTATTTAGCAAAATGAACACTCCCATTCTGGTAGAGTTCAGGTTTGACCTAAAATGTCAAACATTTTGCTTTGGTTCTATTTATTTCTTGCAACTCTCTTTGTTTCACCTTGCACAGAACACTCTTCTGCTCCCCCTTCCTATAACTATGAACTTGAATCTGTCCTAAATTCAGAAATAGTTTTCTATCCCCTGACTTTTGGCAATTAATTTTTTTTTAATCAAAGGAAGGACAATCTTCCTTCTCATATTAGAAGTCATGCTGTATCTGCCTTTTCTAGATGTTTATGTGACATCTCTGTCTTCCTATGCTAAGTGCTGTTTTTTGTTGTGGTTTGCAGACCTTAAGGGATTTTTAAGGTTTGGTTTATTTTTAAGGGGTCTGCTCAACCCTGTTAACACAAGCAAGTTCAGATATTCTTTCCAGGCATTTACATGCATGTAATTTGTTAAGATCAGCACTGCTAATGGAAGTGTCAGAGTATAATGACAGTTCAGACCAGGGAATAGAACAGATCAGCAAAGAGGAGTGGCTTCCCAGGACTGTTTTTTGGTGGGAGTCAATGGGAAGCCAGAACACGAGCTTCTCCAAGAACAGAGCAGCATGAAGGAAAGTGCAAAGCAGAAGTTAATTTGAAAAATAAGGAAAGGGGACAAGGAAGCATGAAGTGTGCTTAAGTTGGTTTTTGCAGGGGCAGTTTATAATGTCTAGGCCAGAGAGATTAGGGAGAGCTGTTTGTTCAATGGGCAGTTTCTGCCGTTTGTGGGTAGATTGAAGGGTAGCACGAGAAGGAGGAGGTTTTTGTTTTTTCTTCAGGTGTTCACCATCAAGTAGGTTTTTATTTAGGCAATATGGAGCACTTATAGCATATAGAAAATAGAGGAGCAAACGTGCTTTAAGGACAGTTCAGGAATGAAGCATCTTTCCCTCCCCTTTTCCTCTGTCCCCACCTGCAGGCTTGCACATCACTTAGGTTACTTTCTTTTTTGCTATAGATAAACCAAATGATCAGTGAAGGCAAGGCTATTACTGAAGAAAAAGGGAAATAGAATAAAATAAAGCACAAGGTGTAATCAGTAACTGCTTCACTTAGTCTCTTCTACGTATCTGTCTTTGGATGGTCCTTGACAGAAATTATTTCCTTGAGAGTGGGCCTTCTCTGGTGAAGGTGCTCATCATAGGTGTAGTCCATACCAACAGGAGATGCTGCTGTTATGGAAGGAAATTAGAAAAGAGACATGGAAAACACCTCTGAGATGAACTTGGCTTATCTACCAGCCCATGAAAAAGTTAACTCAGGGGAAGACAATGATTTTGACAGTACATCTTCATGAGCAATTGAGATGGTGCAGAAACAGCCAATAGCTTTAGGCCTGGTGTCTGAATTCATTAATGAGACATCCAAATTAGATTTTACAAGTCAAGATATGCAGGAAAAAATTAAGACAAAAGAGGTGGCATTCTCCTTGACTAGGAGGGAATATGTTTTTTGGATCATGAAGCCCAGATTTCAGATTTTAGAATAAGCATAGAGAACAATACAAAGGTTTCCAGTAGATGTGTATGAGCTCTTTTAACACTTTTCACCAATCACGCTTGCTTTATACTGTTAAGATTAAGGTGCTCCTAAAGGGAAAATGTCAAACTGAGTTAAGCCAGTGGAGTAACCATGTGGGTTTGAATGGACAGTGCCCTGATGTGCTTCTTTATGAGGAGAATTGACACAAGACAGAGGTTGACAGGAGGCCTCTTGCTTTGTGGGTATTGTTGGGAGAGACAGCAAACCTGTTGCTGGTGTCTAGGAGCTGTGATGCTTCTGGGTAATGCTGCAGTTGTGAAAGGGGAAGGAGTTTTGACTGGAGAGGGTATAAGCTCTGGCTAGTTTGTCAAGAGTAAGGTAATTGCCTTATGAATTGCCCATAGGTAACTATCTTTTAACACTGTTATGCAAAACTGAAGAAGGTATTTAAATATTACTCAAAAGAAGTCATTAAAGAAAGCCTTGAGGCAGACTAACTAATGTTTAATGATCTTCAATTTAAATTATAGCTTGCTATTTCTGTCTATTGAGTCCTACTGTTGTCTTCTCCATTTGTAGGCTTAGCCATTTCACGTCAGATTATTAGTAACTGCAATTAAAGTATTATTCCTATGGCCTGTAAACATTTTATCTTCTTGGCATAGCTTCTGAAATTAATTTCTCACAAATAATGCAAAATCTTAACAATGTCACTCCATCACAGAAGTGAGGATATGTTATGGTTTTATTTTTGTTCTTTGTTTTTGTGTGCTTCCTGCTCTTCCTTTGCTTAGGAGGGGCTAGGTGGACGACAATGGATTACAATGTGCCAGAGAAAGCAGATGTCCAAATCTGAAGGAGTCTGTGATTTCTTCCTTCAGAGACTCCTTAGCGTTGCAAGCAATACTGTTAAGGGGAATTAGACTTTGTCGTGTCAAACATCAGTGGTCCATCACCTCTTTTTGGTTCTGAAGTGTTGTGATATGTTCTTTGGCATATTCTCCAGTTTATCAATGTTTATATATATTCCATCAGTTTCCATTTTGTGTCTTTGTTTCTTTATTTGTTTTTGGGTTTTTAGTTTTATTGTTGGCTTTTTCAGGTATAGTAGTTGTCCTAATATTAGCCATACCTGCAGTCCTTGTCTTAAGAAATTTTCAGAGCTTCTTAAATGTAGTATAAACATTTTCTTATTAATAATTTCCAAAATTATCCCTTAATGCTGTTAAAGGGTACTGAGAATTAGTGTTTTTTCAGACTGTCTCTGTACTTGTCTCTCGCCAAATTGTCTCTCACTTGTCTAGCAGTCCAGCTTTTAAAATATTTAAAGACTTAGCCAAGTTAAATCTCAAGGAGGTTTTTTGTTTTGTAATAATCACTAAAAATAGATAATTCCTTTTCCATGTTAATCCCCACAATGGTGGGTGATTGTTGTCACTGAGTTTGGTAAGTTATTTAAACATTGGTAGGTAGCTAATCGATTTCCCAGTTATTGTCAATGTAATTACCCTGACCCCACTTTTATCTGTTGGCTTGCCAGCAGCACCTCTTGCCAGCAGTCCCGATGGAATGGGTTCCCTGCTGAGTTAATTGCATCTAAATTTGATTCTCCCATTAGTCTGCCAAGTTTACCTCTAGCTGTAAATTGCTTTGTGTCTAGCTTTGACAAGACAAAAGTATAAACTGTATTCCCAGCTCATGGATTGTGTTAGAAATTAGTACAGGAAGACCATTTCTGGTCTGTTCTGAAGTCAGAAATTGGAAATGGCTGTCTCATCCTGCAACCTGTTCTCCTGCCCCATTGCACAAAGTTCCTTACCTTTAGTTGAAGAAGCCTTATCTGTGTTACAGTGAATCCTTATGTTTCTATGCAGTGTGTTTTCAGTATGTACTTGGCTTCTGGGAAGGTATGTAAGGATGAGAGAGTTCACCTCCATATAAAGCATGAGCTCAGTATAAGCCTGAACTGCCTTTTGGCATGGTTAGTTTGACTTCTCACCAAATGGCCACTAAGTTTTCATCTTGCCTTCAATGAACCGTTGCAGATGCAAGTTAAAATTCTTCTCACAAGACTGGTGGTACATAGTAAATCCCATGATCATTAAGAAGAGCACATCTTAAAAGAATGAGCAGAAAGGATGTATGTATTAAAGCATTATATAGCTGTATTCTGCACTCAGGATAAACAAGGTGGAGTTGATGAATGCTTAACAAATAAGGAGGTGTACTCTGATACACCTTTTTTGTCACCCTGTGACAGAAAGATTTCAATTTCTTTACCTTGAATGTCTCTTGTAATTAAATAACTAAGTGAATTTTGATAACCAGTCAAAAAGATACATGTGAGCTATCATGTTATCTTGATTCATAAATATCAGTTGAAGCATAACCCCCTAAAATTGCAGTATGTATTACAGTACTATAATTAATGATTTTTGCATGCTCTGTCCCCATTACAGAAGCTGATAGAGCCATAAAATAATATCGATGGCAATATATAAATTTAACAGTAATCGTGTTCTGTGCATACTTGCCATACAAGGCTAATGTTTTTTAATGTTTAGCTACTTTTCTACATGTGCTTTCTTTGTGTATTGGGGCTCTTGTTCAGAAGGTGGAGGACCTTCAGTGAGTGCATACAGAGGTATTATAGAAAAGCATGTCAATATTTGATACCTCTCAGTAGTGTAGCTGTCCTCAACGTGTGTATGAAATTCTGCTCTGCCTTTCTAAATTGTTTGAATGTGAGAGGTTGATCTGTAGGAAGGTTGCCCCTCCTGGTTTCACATCCATTAAAATCTCTCTTCAACTAATGTAAACTGTTTCAGTTGCTTTTCTCAGGTATCAAGAACTAAAATAATGTACTGCCAGAATGTATAACCCATATCTGTTTCCCTTCACTTACATTGTAAAAGACAGAAAAAGTAAGCTTACAATAAATTTATGGGCACTAATGTAACAAACTTTCACTGTTTTGGTAATTTTTATGTAGTTTCACTCATATCAAAAATGTATTTGAAATTTTTAGCATGTGTAAAATTGTGTTCTTTGTAATGAAAGAAATAATGCTTGGAGAAACAGTGAACACAACCTACAATTTTAAAATCCAGTGCTATTAGGTCTAAGCTTGTTAGATAATTGGATGTTTTCACATAATAATCTGTGAAATGCTCCAATGATTATGCATCCAGATTATTTATTCTTTATGCTTCTCTGCATCAAATAGTTTATTCTTCATTGGGAATACCTGTAAAACTATCCAAAGCTTCCATGGTTCTGCCCAAAGCAATTTACAGGAGTGATGGCCCATTGAGACTCGGGTATTTTTTGGCTCCATAAGTTTTACTGATGATCTATCATCATGTTTATTTCAGCACAGCGTTTTGGTGGCTAACGTGCACAAATCCTAGTTTCAAGGAGTGATGGATTTATTTTCAGAAAGCTTTTTTAATTTTTCCTACGCTGGTTTACTCAGGTATATTGCAGTTCATTTCTGACGTGTTCATTGGTATTTGGATCTGAGATGACAGCAGTTCATTCAGCATCCCTGAAGAGCATGCCACTGTGGGGTCATGCTAGATCCCTGACAGTATATATGGGTGTTTGAGCACTTTTCTCTGCATCCTTGCATTTTTTTTTTCTGTTCAAGGCCCAGAGCTTTATTTGGTGTGTGTGCAAACACATACATGCTATGGTTAACTACTCCTCAGAAAATCCTGGTGTAGGTATGTCCATACCAATGCAGGAATGTTTTCTTTGCTGGCTCAAAACCTGAGCTTTATGCAAGCTGTGGAAGTGTTTGGTCATTTGTATTCCACTTAACAAATGCTCTAGGTTTAAGCAAATGCAGTTTACAAGGATACTGCTTATTTCTTGAGCCCATTTTCTTCTCTCCTGTGTTAAATTCCTGAGAAGAAGACCATCTTGAAACTTCCAGTTTGAGCCTTATCCTGCTTTCTTGGTCATGTATCTTTTAATTTAACTGTAAAGTTATTAAAATAATATCATTTTATGTAGGATGAAATTATATTCATATATGTTTCATTACTACATGTGGTTCAAATATACAATCATGCATTCATATTGCACTTTGCATGTTCTGTCTGAGCAGAACTCCTCACTTTTTTTAGATGAGGCTCTGACATTAAAAACAGGCTTCTAAAGAGCTATATCATAGTTAGGGTCTAAACTGTTTTGCAGTACAGATAAAAACCTCAATTTAAAAAAATTGCTTAATTTTTTTTTGTTTGTTTTGAGAATATTTTTCTTTTTGGTATCATCAGGGCCAAAAGTTAAAAAAAGTATTTGGAGCAAACTAGTGACTAACAAGTACTAAAAAAATAATTTAAGGTACCTGTCAGTACAGCTGTGGAGTGCTGGTGTTTCTGGCCCTGAGCAAAAGAAAGAATGTCAGATCAATGAGTTAATTTACTTGATTTACATTCACATCCCAGAATAAACTGCTTGAGTGCATTATACTATATGAAAGCCTGTTTGAATGCCTTAGTGGTATTATGTGTCTCTTTTATAAATCCACTACTACTTTAGTGTGTTCACTGCTGGAAAATTCCGTGAACCTCTGAGGTTTATTCGTTATAGGAGAGAGTAAACTTCAGTAGATTTTTTTTTTTTTTTTTTTTTTTTAGTGTTTCAAAATGATGTTTTAGAATGACAAAATAGTGTGTCACTAAAACATCTTTCTCAGCAAGGTGACCCAAATAACACAATCCCCCAGTGCTCTTGTAATAAGCTGCTGAATCCTAAAGATTTCTTAATGCTACTTGGCAGGTTGTTGTGCAGTTCTGCAGCTGAGCATGTTTTGAAATGGATGCGACAAATATTATAGAGTCCTTTTTGGGATTCAGGGATTTCAGATGAGCTGCTCCTCTGAGCACTGTGCTGCTTGAACACAGAAATGAGTGGTGTGTGTGCACTGAAAATGGTAATGTTTGAATTGTAATGAAGCTATGAATTTTTCTGAAAAGTACTCTTTACAAACTCAGTAGCATACTCTTTACAAACTCAGTAGCATTTTCCTGATGGCTTGCAAGAGGCAGGAGGAAACCCTTGTGTTAAGCTTGGCCAGTTAAAATCCTTTCCTTTATTTGTTTAGGGGCTTTTAGCCCTTCTTTCACTGAACACTGGGCAGGGACATGAGCGTTTTCATCAGAATGAGGCTCAGAGGTGAGAGGGGACCTTGCTGCCACATGATGGCAGCAAAATCCTGCTCAGGACTCGGAGCTTATGGAGTCCTTCAGGTGTTGGGACTGGCTTCTGTTCCATCCCCTGCCCTTCCATAAGGAAAGCCAAAAGTCATGTTCTTAAGTGTGTCAGAGATAACACAGCCATGGATGCTATTAATGCATTAATTCCAATATGGCTGCGTCTTCTCAAAATGCATCCTCTAGTTTATTAGCTAACACATGCTGTTTGTTTTTAAAGTTTTTGGTACATTTATCTTTGGTTTGAAATATAATAGGCTTGAAAATTATCAATTTGTGTGCTTATTAGTGCTTATTAGCAGAATAAAAGTATCCAAATACTAGGAAGTAAGAGTGTACTGAATGGACCCCATTCTTAACATCTGAGTAAGAATACATTCATCACTTCCTGCCTTCATATTGACCACAGTGCCTTTGGGAATGTGCTTTACAAGACCTTTCTGTCCATCTGCAGTAGCTGACTTAATATGTACCACTGCTTGTTTGTAGTCTATTGCAACACTTCAACAGTGATATTATATCTTTCCTGTCTATTATCTCAGTATATCACTATATCCAGCTTTCATATTCTGTAAACTCCGATATTCTGTTTTATTGGTGTTTGGGGTGTTACTTTTGCTAGTTAAAACAAATGCCAAAAATTCTCCCCAAATCCTGTAGTAAAATGTGTATAAATACACATTTGTACAACTAGCAAAATATGAACAAGATTAAAGAGAGATTTCATCTTTAGCTTGAGCTCCTCTCAGATGTAAGCACTGAAGAAAGTTAAGATACACATTCTCAATTAATTTTACTCTTTATGAAACTGTTAATGTCTTGCCAAAAACGTAAAGAGTGCATCCTCTTTATGTTTTATTTATGTTTTCTGTGATTGGGTTTGTCACATAATTAGCCACTCCTAATGCAGCTATCACTGGCATATTTCAATCTTCTTACATGCTCTGAGTTGCTTTTTAGTTTCAGTCATGTTATTTGGGAACTCTAAATAATCATTTTCTTAAAAGAAGCAACGTCCGCAACTAGTGGCTTCAGTGTCAGTCTTGAATTGTGCAAGACTCTGGTTGGATTGGTGCTAGCAGCTTTCTAGTGGAGACCTAATGAGCAACAGCAGTTCAGGCAGCTACATTTGAGCCGCAGCCTGTTTTGAAAGAACACAAAGGTATGGGCTTTTTTGAGTTCTTGCTGTGTTATCAGCACTAGCTGGGTCTTGTGCAACCACATGGCTCGGGTCTCTGTTCAGCGAGTGCTTTTGGATGCACCTCAGACCAGCGATTGCTTCTTGGATTGGATTGCTGGTTGTGCAGGAGGAGATTTTTCTGACCCTGAGCTGCCCTCTGGCTCTTCACAGCCATAGTGGCTTACCATCACCCGAGGGCAGTATTTTAGGGAGTATTACACCTAGCTTTCAGCTATATTATTTATTATCGCTGTGGGTATGTATTACACACTGTAAACTCTGTAGTGACCCAGACAGCTGTCTTAAGCAGTTCAGTGGGATCTTTCTGGTTTTAAGCACATGAGGACCAAGAGGAAGGTGCTTGGTTATTGTGACTGTTGTGATGTTGGCTCCAAGGTTCCCTGTCCTTTCTCCTATATGCAGGTTAAAATAAAATGTAGTCACTATCTGCAAAACATCTTTATCAACAGGGAATTCTTAGTGGTCTGCCTATATAATGAGTTTACCTTGAGAGGGGTTCAGACCCAAGGCTGTCCTAACAAAGGGACTGTCTTAGGCTGGGCTATATTTGAATGGCTCAGGCTAAGTTGTCAGTGGTGTAAGGCAATAGACTAAACAGAGAGGGAGAAGGAAGATTTTTCTGGTGCTGTGTGGTTATACTGAACATTCTATGTGTTATACAATTGCTCCACTAGTTTATGTTTACTCAGTGTTCTTCCAGAGTGGGATTATGAGCCAGAAAAAAAGTTCCTGATTTTATATCCACTTATCAGTAGAGGGTGCTATGTAGCTTTTGAATTTGATCTGCGTAGGTTGTATGTTTGTCAAAGATATTTTTAGTTAATAATTTATTATTCAAAATTTAGTTCAATTATACCTTTGCTTACATTAGCAGTGCAGTTTACTGTGATAGATCTTGATAATATTAATTTGATTCTGCAAATGAACAGATTTTCTATTTAGCAAGATTCCGTGTTATACTGCGATCAGCTCTGTTATAATGATTTTATGATTAGAGAGTGTTTGCTCCTATTTATATATGGTAATAAATTTATAGAATCTAGTTTATAGGCTTACAAAAACACAAACACCATCATCTCATTTCTTACTGGTGTTTGCTGTCAGTGTGATAGCAATGTCATCAGATGAGATGTACAGTTTCTAAGTAGCTGTGCAAGCAATTCATCATTGAGGGGAGCAAGTGAATGTCAGAAGGAGGTTGTGTGGAAAATAGGGATAAGGAAGGCAAAAACAACAAACAGGAGCTGAGGAAAATGGAGGATGAGGAGAGAGTAAGAAGATAAAGAGAGATGAGACTGATGAAGGCCAGATGACAGATTCTGATTTTGCAATTGTTGCTTTGCTAGCTCTGCATTCCCAACTTCTCTGTCCTAATTGCCTTTTCAGGCTTACAAAGTGTCTGATTCTTTCCCACAGTCAGTGTCCTGGCTGCTTGTGGTCTCCTCTGTCACTTGCTAGTAGGCAGAGCTGGGATTTTTTCTGTAAACAGAAAACAGGCTATGTGTGCTCTTGGCCATTTGATTATCTTCAAGTCTGGTGGGAGATGATTTGATCTCTAAAGTTTATTCTTGGAAGAAGTCTTATTAGTAAAAGATTTTTGATTTCTCCAAACTGATAGACTCCCCTGGTATTCTGCTCTGTCCATCTGTCCTTCTGCCATTTCCATTTTTGTGAATGTGAAATAAAAGATGTGGTCTGATCTTGAAATACTTTTGGCTGTTGTAGAAAGACAGCTAAAGATGCTGAAATTTAGTGAAGATTGACTCTTCATTTAGTAAGGCATGAGCAACCACTGTTGTATTCCCCTGCTGTTTTGGTGAGTCATCTTTTGGGCAGGAATTCCCAAGCTAGTGTTCCTGCATAGCCTAGGCTACATTTGCCTTTTTCCTGCTGTGAACAAGGAGTCTTAGGGTTGCACCCACAGTAACAAAGAACAGGCCAACTCATCCTGAGAAAACAAACAAAAAATCCCTTGCCTTCCTTCAGATTGGACAAGGTTGCTCTGTAGTCTGCTATCTATGGGAATCTTACTCCTGGGAGACATTCCTCAAGGCTTCCTCCTCTTTCTTCCTGCTTAAATCTTCTGGTTGTGATCCTGGATCTTGGATGAGTGCCCATCCCTTCTGTACTGTTTTGTTAATACTTTGTTATATAAATAACTTATATATAATATAACTTATATTTATATATAAATAAATTATGTATTATATCTTATTGTATTAATTATATTATTATATTAATAATATTATATTATATAGAAATAACTTATATAAATACTTTGTTATATAAATACAGCTTTGTTAATAGCTGCTGACAAAGGAGATGATTCTTACAGAGGGGTGCCTTGTGGCTGGGACATCAAATGGGTTGTGCTGGACCATGTTCTCATTTCCTAGTACTGTCCAAAGGGAGCATGACAGCTGTCCTGACTCTGTGGAGGGGATCGTGCTGCTGTCTGTAGCAGGAGGAGTGTGGAGCACAGAGGAAGCCACTAGGGTCAGGAGCATGGGGTGCTCTCATTGCTGCTCAGCTGAGAGTGCTGCTGGGGTGGCAGATGGTGAATGTCAGGTCTGGAATTCAAGCCTGATAGCAATCAAGGCTTTGAAAATGTAAACTGCCTGGCTCAGAAACCAGAGTTAGGATGGTTCCTCTGGTGACATCCCAAGGCTGATTGTGTTCCTGTTGGTCCAGGCAGAGCTAGCAAATCCTGGAAGGGAGAAGGGGAGAGCGTGTGCATTTCAAGCTGTTGGCATGACACTCCAGCCCTGCTTTTAAGTAATCCAGGCATTGAACCTTGTTCCAGAGCAGTGCTAACCACTGCAGCTGTAGTTAACAGCCAGTTATGTGTAGGACAGCCACAATTTTAGTACCTTAACGAGGGTACACAGCAGCCTTTGGGAATTGGCGACCAAAGGCAAGGAAGGTTGAGTTAACTAAAATTAATAAGGTGCCTTTGGGGCAAGTGTAGGGTATGCAGGATGAGAGTTTTAATCTTTGCACTGCCATAGGCTTCCTGGCTGACTGTAGGCAGATTGCTCTAATTTCTTCCTGCTTGTCTTTATGCAAAATAAGAACAACAGATATTGGCTACCTTGCATGGGCACTGAGGTGCTTGCACCTCATGTAGATACAAAAGTAATAAGAGCCCAAGGCTGGTATCCAGAGGAAGTGGGACAATGAGCTTGGGGCAGAGTGCCTGATGTATAAATCCCATTTGGAAAATAATTAGAAAAAAGTGTTCAAAATAGATTTCTTCCCCAAGTAACAATTACTTCATTTCAATAAAGTTCTCTCTGAAACCCAGACAGTCATGTCATGGTAACACACCATTTGTGCAACCCAACAGGCACTGCTGCTCTAAGTGCAGATTTTCACAAGTGTTTTAAGTGCTGTACCTAAAACACAAAGCAGTGAATGTGAGGAAAAACAATAAATAGCATCTGGCTCAGGGCCTTCCTAGGGTAAGTTTAAACTCAGTGTGGAGGATATCTGAGCTAGCCTTACGTGAATTAGGTCATGAGTTATTGTTATCTTGCTAGGGCAAAAGGAAGTTCTTGTAGCCTGAATTCTCAGCAGGGTAAATCAGTACTCACAGAATTCAGTGCAGGTGAGACCAGAGTAGCTTGGTACCTAAGCAAGCTTGTTGGAAGCAAGTCCAGGATCTCTGCAGTATCTCCTCTGCAGTTTTGCTCTGTAGATGTGTAGCTCTAAACCTGAATTGTTGTCAACGGACAGAAAAAGGTGCTTCTGAAGTGTGATTGCTTGAGGGTGTTCCTCTCAGGATGATGAAAACTCTGATAGAGAAGTATCTGTTTCTCTGCAGTGGATGTAGTAAATCAAATGTATCTGAATTCGGGTGTTAACCAAAATTGTGGGTCTCTGCTAGATTTCAGATATGGAGGTGGAAGGTTCCCAAGTCCTGTGAGCCAGTAGTCTAATTACACGCTTTCTCCTGTAATGTTTCAGAAATACTGGGAAAATAATGCTGCTTAAAACAATCTCTTTCCTTTCTGTCCTCTGTGCACAGTGAAATACAGTTCAGCTCCTCTAGTACTACCACTTCAGAGAGCCAAGAGCCATCCTCTGGGGATCAAGCAGCGAGTGCACTTCAGCAGCAGCTCCTACTGATGGTGGCCAGAAGGACCCTTTCAGAAAGCCCACGGGTACATTGTAATATCTGAGTTTCTAGCATCATGATGAACTGCTCAATAAACAAATGCTGCAGGCTTGTTCCTGAGACAGTTTTGTTGATTTTGCTATACTGCTTTTCCTTGTATTGCTCATGAGGGAGAAGATGTGTTTTATGTTGATGGATGCAACTCAGCTGTTTTCTACTGACACTGAGTAGTGTCCTAGGGGAGTTTTTAAAGACTCAATCACCAAAAAAGTTCATCTTCTATCTTCAGTCATATTTCATTTGGAAGAGGACGCAGCTGTTAGGATTTTAGACACACCACCAGATTTTAATAGTATGAAGTGTTTATTCCAGAATCATTACTATCATAAAACCTCATGTCTGGTTTCACTTTTTTGGAATTAGGCAACCAGACCTCTGAATGTCTGCTCTGGAATGTTGAAGCCACCTCCTCAATGCAGCTGGTAAAAGAAAAAGGCCTTCAGACTTCAGTTTGCATGGTCTTATGTGGACATGAACTTTACAGCATTTGGGGTCTGAGACTTGGGGCAGTAATCTGTTTTTACAATTCCTTTTATAATAATTTGACTTTCTCTCTGCCATGGCAAATTCTAGTTTGATATTTACGAATAATGTTGAAATGACATTTAAGTGTCTCTCATCTTAGATTTCACACAGGAACGTAAAGCTAGAAGCAACTTGTATAAAGGAACTATTTTAAATTAAAAATCAGAAAATTGTCCCAAATAGTGTTTTTCATATTTGGACAGTGTCTTACATCTAAAGGCTCAGATGTTTTCCAGATATTTATAGTCTTGCAAACTGCTTGTAAATTAGAGAACAATTGTCATTTATTCTTTCTCTTTTGGGAAGACTGCTGCTCAAGGTCACATAGCAAGTTTGTAGCAAGGCCAGGCAGTAATTTCAGAACTTCTTGGTTTCTGAGTTTTTTTATTAAACATGAAATTCTGAGCCTACATAAGACAGGAAAACTGTTGTCATTGATTTCAATGAAGCTAGGGCTTCAGGCTGTCTCTGACACCATATAAATTTATGAAGTGAATTTTTATATGCCCTTTTTTGATAGGAGAAACAGTTAGACTTCAGTGACTTGCTCAGGGCTAGTCAGAGAGTTTCCCAAATGCAGCTCAAAAATCTGACTCCCACCCAAGCCTCACATAGAGGATTTCATCCAAAGGCTACAGTTCATCAGGAGCCAAAATGTTCACTTATGCACTCAGCTAAAGATGTTATAGGCACTCAGGACTGAGCGATCAGATCCTCGGGTGTTTTTAGTGAACTCTCTGCCACCATTTTGACTTTTTGATCTAGTTATAGTGAGCAATCTACATTAGAAGTGTGAAGTTAATGATTGCAGTTGACTGAGATTGGCTTTACTTTCTGTTGGGTAATAGGACCCAAGAGAAACAAAACTTTGCCAGTGTTAGCAACTGCAATATTTTAAAACATGGGTTTTTTCTTTAAAAATGCCTCAACCCCACGTTTAAGTTACTTTTTAAAGTAGCAATAAAAATATTAATATTTGGACTACATAAACTACTTTCAAATTTTAAAGCTGGCATAGTAAAAGGATTGTAATTGGTCACATGGCTTTTAAATCACTTGGAATTGTTAATGAAGCAAAGAATGCCGAATAGCCTGGCCATCCCCTTGCGTGTCTCAATGCTCAGAAACATGAGGGATTGTCCTGCACTACCAGCAATTGAACTCCCTGACCCTGCATGGCTGTAGCTCTTCAGTCAACTGGAGGCATGAGATAAAATACCTAAACTTAGATTTCTTTCTCCAGAGCTTATGGTAGCCTGTTTCACCTCATGTTTGCCAGCAGACTGAGGATATCAACAAGTTGTTTCCCAACTGATGCATTGCAATACATTAAATCATGTCTAAACTATGTAAAATTCCTTTTCGTAGAAAGTGGAGATTAGAAAATATTCTGAGAAAAAATTTAACAATTCCTTTGTGCAGGTGGACATGTTTAAAAAACTGTTTTTTGCTGACAGTTATAATTTGATGATCAGTTACTTCACACAGAGATCCCCTTCCCTGACTAGAAAAGTTAATCTAGCATAAATAATTCTAATGCAGACATTGCCTAGAGTTCCATAATAGGTCTATTTGTTGATTAATTATCTTTAAGGGGGGAAAGGCTGCGTAGAAGGAGGTTGAAAACCCCTAGACTTCACAGTGATTTGAAATCTCAAATTCTTTTTCTTGAAAGAAAAATATGTGATTCCCCCCCTCCAAAACATCAGTAATGGTTTACCGTGAAAAGAAATCACTGCTTTGCAGAGGTGATTTCCTTCTGTAGTTTAGCTTTGCAGGCTTGGCTAAAGGTCTGTAGATAGTTGGAGGAGAGTTGTAGAGAAGAGTTGGAAAAGGCCTTAGAATCTGACGAAAGCAATATTTAAAAGGATGGATTAATGTTTATGATGGTAAGATTAGAGACTCTTAAACTAGCGATGTTTATGCTATTTGTGCTTGTTTGCAATTTTTTCCCTCTTGCTGTTCTTGAGGAGGCACACCTGATGTGGTATTCAAAGCATCTCAGGAAAGATAAACAAAGCTGTGTTCTGGAATAAGGGTTGATAAGTCACACCTCTATGCCTTAAAGCCTACTTATTTGTTTGTTTCTTTATTTAAAAACAAGGATTTGTCCTGTCATGTTTTTGTGTTGTGCTGTAACTAGCTTGAGACATGGGAAAATCATCATAAAGAAATCTTAGACAAGTACTGGATCAGGACCAAAAAAATAATTACTTTAAAAATGAATAATTAGTATTAATTTCTAAAGCATATAGTCACTACTGAGCTCCATAATTAATACAGAATCTGCAATAATTAAGCTAGTGTGATATTTTTGTTTCTAATTTAAAATTAAGAAAATAAATATGAAAATATGCTCCCACTACCCTTTTTAGAAAAAAAAAATCTGATACTTCATGTAAATTTGGCCTTTTCAACACCTGCTTTGCTGGCAGCTGTATGTGAATGTGAGAGAGTTTTGTGTATTTCTGGTTTGTTTTAATAGCAACCTGGCCAGGACCCTGAGGATTCTTCATGTTCTTCAGCACAACGGAAGCTGAACAGGCAGTTTTACAGATTTGTTATATTCCCTGGCAAGTGGATTAAAGTCTGGTATGATCGTCTTACCTTGTTGGCATTGTTAGACAGGTAAGCTTTTTTTTTTTTAAAAGCTGCTTTATCTGTAGTGTTACAGTTCGTGGCTCCACATATTAATAAGGCAATGCTGACCACTAGAGAAGGAAAAAGTGAGAATTGTGTTAGTGTCTTCTATTCAGGTTGAGTAGATAAGTGTGGTTTTGCTTTAAGTTCAGGGTTGGTTTTGATGGTTCTTGCTACCCTTCATCTTCAAGTAGAAACTTTGATTCATGTGAGTACCAGGCTTGTAGACTAGTCTGTAATTTGACTCACAGATGTTAGATCCCATGATTTCTGATGAGAAAATCAGAACTAGAAGGGTCCCAGGGTATTGTAAACCAAGTACTCCAATCTTAAAAAAAGAAAATAACTTACAGAATGGTGTTCAGGTGGAGATATTTCAGCTGCTGCCTCTGTTCCAGTTCAAGTTTGTCTCTGCTTCTGGTGGGGGTGCTGGGCCATGTATGTTAATATGACTTCCACAACAAAAATTTCAGATGGCATTTTTACCTGCTGCAGAAATCAGACAATATGTCAGGGAGCTTTAAGTCCAGAGCAGATACTTACTTATCTGTGGTGTCTTATCTCTGTGTTTCAATTGCATGGAAACCTTTTCTGCTGATAAGCTCCCTTGTTACAGTCTGCATATTTACAGTGTTTTTCATCTCAGCTTCCATGTTCTAATAGAACAGATAAAACAAATAAAACATCAGATGACAAATTTGGTCTTTCATCCAATTTGTTGCTGTCAGATGAATATTTTTCATTAATGGTATGCTTTATTTCCTCATTTAAAAGTGTTTGGTTATTTGATTTTATTTTTAGTTTTTGTGTGCTGGGTTTTTTTAATGTTGTTTGTGCTTTTACAAGCATACACTTTTCTACATTCAAATAATCTCCATTGTGGAATTATAATTGGGAAGTGAGATGGGAAGGGATATTAGATTTCTGTGCAAATGACTTTTTTTCCTACACATTTCAGCTATCATTTTGGATAAGATTTTTTGTCATGGGGATGGAATACCATTGAATACGGAAATGTACTTTTGGAATCCACTACATTCTGATAGCTGCAGCAATGATGGTTCATAGCAACTACAAACACACCTGCCTTGGTCTAATGAATCTATAAATATTTGTACTTCTCCAACACTTTTATTCACATAGGACAGAAGATATAAAGGAGAACGTATTTGCTGTCCTTCTAGTAGTTCTTGTTTCACTTCTTGGATTCCTGACTCTGAACCAAGGCTTTTGTAAAGACATTTGGGTTCTGTTGTTCTGTCTCGTAATGGCCAGCTGCCAGTATTCTCTCCTCAAGGTAGGACTCAAGTCCACAGCCAATTGCTGAATTCTCTTCTAACTTCTACGAAGACAAAATCGTGTAAGCAAGTATCTTTTTTTCTGTTTTGTTTTTAGAGTGTTCAGCCTGATCCTGCTT
Source organism: Lichenostomus cassidix (assembly GCF_008360975.1). Taxonomy (NCBI): domain Eukaryota; kingdom Metazoa; phylum Chordata; class Aves; order Passeriformes; family Meliphagidae; genus Lichenostomus; species Lichenostomus cassidix. Next base: position 42,369,058 of record NC_139483.1, on the reverse strand, counting down.
CGCCAATACATGTAAGTGTCAGTCAGTAAAACAAGACTTTCTCCTTTATTATCACCTGTGTACTGTGAAACAGCTGGCTGTTCAGTGAAACACAGCTATTAGTAATTTGCTGTTCTAGCTGATTTATTGAAAAGAAAAAGACATCTGTGATTTCAAGACTTTGTACCAGGTTTAATTATTTTTAAGCTATTTGAATTTGTAACTGCTATTAGAAAAGTGCTTTTTCTTTGAGTTAATATGTGCAGTAAAAAATTCATCTGGATTATCTTGCTGATGTTCAGTCCTGTGACATCACACAAACTTTTTCTTTGCTTTCCTTTAGAAACAGACAGAAAAGAGCAGAAGTTCCAGATTAGTAGCTCAGTTGTTGCTCAGTTGGATTTTTTCCTTTTTCCTTTTTTCTTTTTTTTTTTTTTTGTTTTTGAGATTGGGGATTGATATTTTTATATTTTAAATCTGCTGCTGAAGATGTATTTATTCTAGTATTATTATAGTAATAGTATATATTAATAGTATTATAGTATCATCAAATGGCACAGGTGTTTTCCCTTCACTACAATATGGTCAGTTTCTGTGCTTACATCCTGAAGAAATGGCCAAATCTTTGGGCAAATGCAGGATGTAAGGATCCTTGCTGATTGCTATTTTTTTGCTCGGTATATCTAAGGACTTCAACTCTGATGGTGCCAACCACCTCACAAAGAACCAGTTCTTTACACAAGTCTGTCCCTGTTATAGTACTGGTCTAGGCATCATCCTACAACTAAAACCTTACCACTCCACCTGTCACAGTGTCTCAGCATTTTTGATTTGCGGATCTTGAAAGACATTTCAGTGGTCATAATGCCCCTTCCTTTCTTTTACACAGGATATTTAGTTGCTTGTGTTTCTTATTTGGCTCTTTGAATATTTTTGAGGATACTCTCTCTTCCATCAGGTTTCAGAAATGACATGTTGAAAACTTCAGGCCTGCTGGATCAGTTCCCTTTGGCAGGGAGCAATTATTTTTGTCAGTTTAGAGGCTAGAAATAGAGGCTGAACTTGAAATTGATGTTATTTACGTATGTATGCTACACACTTCACTGGATGGATATCAAAAGATTCTCAGTTTCCTTTCCATGCCAATTATTAAGGGGTGAAGTTATGGTGATTTCAGTTATAATGCATTCACAAGAAAAAACTGTCTGCATAAAAGGTAGAGAAAGGTAATAAACAGCAACTTACACATTGTAGGATAATATTTTCAATACATTAAAGAAATAATTCCAACTTCAGTGAAAAGTTGGGGTTTTTGCGACTAAAAGAATGTAATTTGTCAGCTCAACTGGCATCTGTCTAGATATAATAATGTGAACTGCAATCAAATAGTTTGCACATAATCAGACGTTACTAATGTGTATGTTTGTTTAAAGTGGGTGGCTAACAGTTTAATCAAAACTTCATTATAAACCTGTCTCACTCTTATTTTTTTATAGTGTTAAACACAAGGTAGTCTTTAAACAGAACCTTTTTTTGTGCAGAATCCAGGCTGAATATCAGGTTCTCACAATACTATTACAATTGTTATTCACTGTATTGCATTGTGTAAGTCATATGGCAATGGAACAAAGTAACAATCGGTGTATTCCCATCTTCCTTTTCTTTCCTAAAACTTTATTAGGGATACTTTCTTGCAAACTTTTTGCTGCACTATATAAACTCCAACAGAAACAAAATTTAGACAGTTTTTCCTCTGAGGGTTTTAAAGGTGGAGGTGTTATGCTAAAATAGAAGATTAGCATTTTCTACATTATATCTTCTTAACACAATAGGTATTTGTAAAGGCTTGCTTGAGCTGCTAAGCACCTCAAAAATAGGACAATGAGAAGGCAAGAAAAGATACTCCATGTACTGTTTCATAATTCATGTGACTGCATTAAAATTAAAGAGAATAACGTCTCTTGATGTTAATGTAAGGATGCAGAACAGCAGAGGGATTAAAGAATCATTGTATCACGCCCATGAATGAAAATGCAGATGAGATGTTTTTCAGTGTGAAACAAACCATCATGAGCCTCAGATCTGCACAATGAATTAAGTTCCATTCATGGATCCATGAGTAGCCACTAATGCCTTACAATATCCATGCCTGCCAAAGAGGTTCCAAACTTCTTCCCTATCTCACAAGCGGCGTTTGTCACTGTTTGATGTGACTTTGTGATTTTGTCATCTCTAGCCTGTAGCATTTTGAAATATGAATAGCATTCGGTGAGTTCAGAAAACACAGCGCCTAGAGATGCCATAAGCTTTCATACCAAACTCCTCCTGAGTGCCAATGTGTTCTCTCGCTGCTGTTGAGGAAGAGCTAGTTTAGGAACAGCCTCCTCACTCGAGTGGTGGAGAGAAAAAAATCAAGTCCATTCCAAAGTGCATTATATTTTGCTGTTACTGACCTTATACAAGTGAGCTGCTGGTGACTGCAGGGTATTAAATTCAAAGATCCCAGAGATCTTTGTCATGTGCATTTCAAGGTTTTAGACAAACCTTAGGCAAGGCTTTGCTTTTAGTCAATGGTTATATAGAAGAGTCAGGACAGCTTGTCTCTTAAGTACCTCATAAGACACTGTATAGCTCAGGATCTACAGGCTTACAAAGGCATTTGAGCTTGAAAGATTGCATTCATGCTCTTAGCAAGATTTAGAGAATCTCTTGCATAAATTCATTGTCTCAGTCCCATTACGTGCCAAAGCAGAGAGATAACTCAGTTGTGTAGCTACCATAAGCAGTTTCATAAACCCCATGAAGCACTTTAAAAGTATTTTTAATTTGTCCCTGTAAGCTTTTCTGTAGAACTGAGCACATGCACATTTCTTTATATAAAAAGCCTTGTCTTCTTCCTCTTACATGTGTGCACCCACAAAGAAACAAAAAAAAAATCTTTAGAATCGTTAGATCTTTTTAAAATATTCCCATCAAAATACTTTGCAGTCAAAGCTGCCATTTTAGTAAATGGAAATGTTTGTGAAATTATTCTTTGTTGAAAGTCTTAATATTTTTATATGAATATGAGATGCACCACTGCTGTGTTGATAGGATGCGAATATGTTTCTGAAACATATTGATGAGAAACATGGACATTATAAATAAACAGGGACTTTTTTTAGCAGACTTTGGGAAAGGCAGAGCTTTCACTGAAATTTTTATCAGTGAAGGAAAAAAGAGATTGTTTAACAAATGAGATGTAAAATAGAGAAGGAATTCTGCTTCATTATTTAAATTTTTCTAAATGAGAATGCAGAGTGGAATAATTTCACCAAGATTAAATCTTTTTTGCATGTCAAAATTTGGTAAGCTTGTCTAGTAAAACAAAATGATCCCTTAATATCTAAAATACCTGGTTAAACAAGTTTTGCTGCCACATGCCCATTTTGGTGAAGGGCTGCCTAGCTTGGTCTGTCAGTGGCAGGTACACGAGGGCTTTGCTCCTATTTTTCTGTTTGTTTCTAAAGCTTTAAAAAATGAAATGTAACGTCTGTTCCCTGGCTGTGACTTTTGGGAAGTGATGCTCTCTGTCCCAGAAGGTGTCTACTGTTGGCCTCAAAGCAGTCCTATCCCAAATAATCCACCTCACATGAAGCATGTAAATGACAGTGAAATACAACACTAACACTATCAGCAGTTCCTTTTTCTTGTGTTGTGTTGCATATTGCCCAGATGTGGGCACTGGAGTATTTGTTGTGCTCCTGGAAGCTCATTCAGCTTGAGCACATCTGGAGGAGTGCAAGAGCTGTGCAGACACTTGAGTGCATTGCTACTGCATTGCTTTGCTTCTATTGATATGATTCTAGAAAGATTTCCTTTTCAGGATTCTGTCTCATTCTCCATCACCACCTGAAAAACAGGAAGGTAGTACTTGCTCACATTTTGCAGCTTTCAGAAAAACCTCTGGAATCTGCTTCCTCAGTCATAACTAGCATTATTGTAGTTAGCAGGGTAAGGGTAATTGGATTGGTCTATTCTATTGTAACTAAGATAGAAGTGACTTACAATGGTCATCCAGTCCACTTTAGGGTTGACCAAAAGTTAAAGCATATTGTTATGAGCATTGTCTAAGTGCCTCTTTTAAACACTGGCAGGCTTGGGGCATCGAACACCTCTAGGGATCCTGTTCCTGTGCTTGACCACCTTCTCAGTAAAGAAATGTCCCTGCCTGATGCAGCTTAGAGCCATTGCCACCCATCCATACCTGGCTACCAGGGATAGGAGATCAGCACCAGCGTCTCTCTCCACTTCCCCTCCTCAGGAAGCTGTAGGCAGCAGTGAGGTCACCCTTTTAGCTTTGTTATCTCCAAAGCAGACAAGTCCAAAGTCCTTACCTGCACTTTATAGGACATCCCCTCCAACCCTTTCACCAGCTTTGTTGCCCCCATCTGGATGCCTTCAGGGACCTTTGCATCGTTCTTAAATTGTGAGGCACAGAACTGCACAGAACAGTCAAGGCAGGGCTGCACCAATGCTGAGTACAGCAGAATAATCACCTCAAGCCCAGCTGGTGTTGCTGTGCTTGATGCACCCCAGATGCAGTTTTCCCACTTAGCTGCTGGGGCTCACAGCTGACTCACACTGAAGCTGCTGGTGACCAGCACATCCAGGTCCCTTTCTTCAGGGCTGCTCACCAGCCACTCGTCTCACAATTTATACTTGTACAGCATTATTCCATCCTAGGAGCAGGACCCAGCATTGCATCTCATTAATCACTACCCAGTGTCCCAGTCTATCTAGTTCTGCCTACAAAGTTTCCTCACCCTCAACAGAGCCAGCAGCACCTCCCAGTTTGGTGTCACATGCAGATCTTTTGATGGTGCTTTCAGCTCCTACATCTGGATCACTGATAAATCTATTTAGCAGCACTGGCTCTAGACCTGAGCCCTGAGGAACTTCTCTAGTCAACAGGCAGATGAAGCCCCTTTCACTGTAGCCCTTTGAGCTCTGCCTGCCCTTCAGCCAGTTCTTCACCCAGCCGACTGTAAACTACATTAGAAGTAAGAGTTAAATATGCACTGTAAACCTAATTGAGTATGTCAGTATTCTGCATGAAACTGCAAAGTGTGTGGAGTTAAACCTCTGGGCTTGCAGTCATCAACTCTGTCTTACCCAACTGCCTTCAAAAAATCAACATGCAAAGATAAAACTGGATTTTGTAATTCAAGAGGTAAGACAAGAATGTAACATCACAATAAAACAGACTTTGGTCTGGAGTGCACATCAGGATATAAAACATTAGGCAATTGTTTAGGTGAATATTTATTGTTTTGTTTTCTTAAGGCACAGCTCATATTTTACATAAATGAAGTTTAAAAAAGGCCAGAAAGTAAATGATTAAATTATTTTTCTTTTTTAAAGTCATATTTATATCCTTATAATTCTCCATGGATTATTTTGTCTACATGTGTCCTATTAAAAAAAAAGGCAGTTGTAAGATTGAAATTGATTAAACAGCAAGGATTTGTGTCCCTGATTTGATTCATATTCCATGCATGTGAGGCACGATATAAGCCCACCAGTTCCCTGTAATCTGCCACCTTGTTAACTGATTGATCCCAAAAGAGAGTAGAGATCAGTTAATAGCAATGCTAACATACGAGCTTGGCTGGCAGCCAAACAAACACAGCCGCTGTTTCAAGTCAGTAAGTAGACTCAAAAAAGACATGATCTTTTATTATACTTAAATTACATTTTTCAAATAAGAACAGTTGCAGCTTTTATGCAAGGCAAACTTGGATTCTTGTCTTTGCTCCTGGCTTTTCACACTCAAGGAATCTTTTGACTCATCAGTGTTTAAAATGTCTTAGTTACCCTTAAGCTTGCTACCAGGAGAACTATTAAGATTTTTCTTAAGTGTCTGTTAGTTTCCCTGGCCTGCAGCCCCACAACAGCATTTTGTAGGATTAGTGGGAATCAATTGTGTGAGAGATGTGTATGAGAGACATCAGATGAGAATCCTTCTACATCCTAATTCCTTTGGATCATCATTTCAAAGTGCTTCATGAAAAGCAGACCAGAAATTGCTGATGAGTGTGATCCCCTTCAGAAGGCATGCTGATTTGCTGTCAAGTGGTTCAAAGCAACAAAAGAATTAAGTTGGTGAAAAAAAATCCATCCCCATACCTCACACTGTACTGAGGATGTGCACTATTATTTTTTTTCTTCTCAGGATTCAATTAAAAATTAAATTAATTTTATATTTCATAAAGTAAAAAAAAAAAAAGTCAAGCCACCTGAAGCAGATGTTCATTAAAATAAAAGTAATATAGAGAAAAATTCTTTTTCTATTGAAAAGAATGATTCAGGCATATTGAGGGGGTTTTTTCTCCACATAAAATGACGACTCCAGGAATTAGTAAATTTTGAAAGGTCCAGAAGGTTAGGTTTTCAAAAGCATAAATGATTGCTGGAGTCAGTCTTAACTGCTTGTTGTGCTTTTTGAAAGTCTCCTCTGGAGAAGATGAAATTGTAACATTTCTATTACTAATTATTATGTATAAGTCATTAAAATATTTTGTCTGACCCCTGACACTCTCTCTAGTTAATGCAGTGCATGCAGTAGGAGGATGAATACAAAATTCTAACTTTTTGTTTTTTTCTTCCAGGGACATAATAAAATCATAATCTACAGCAGACCTGTATATTTTTGTATATTGTGTGGCCTTATTTTGCTGCTAGATGCTGGATCTAAAGACACAAATCCTCCTGTTTATACAATGTATGGCCTGAAGCTCTTTTCACCCAGATCTCTCCAGTCAGCCAGAGACCATGTAATAGGTGAGTCAATATTTTTCCTAGGACTGCAAAAAGGAATTAAGTGCTAGGCAGGAAAGTCTGTGTTTTCCCATGCTGGCAATCAAACTCCTGTTATGGAGGCACAACTTGAAGTCAAATTGATAGAAACATTTGGAATGACTTAAGACAGGGGCGGGGGGCATCTGGCAACCTTCCCTTATGTAAAAGGAGTTCTTAATGAAATGAGGCTCATGGAAATGTCTCCATAGAAAACTAAAAGTCACTGATGTTATTAGCAAAAGACATCATCTGTGAAATGTAGTTATCTTTGTAAGGGCTTGTCTGTGGAGCAGTTACTGCAGAATAACTTGAATTTTAAATTTAATGCCTGGAAGCCAATCGGTGCCAATTCCTCAGACAGACATTCTTCTGATCATGAAGAAAATGCTTTTCCTTGCTTTAGTTTGATCATACTGTCCCTGTGCCTAGTTTCCCTGTGCATAGTGTGGAGCAGCCACTCTGCAGTAGCTCTTTCAACTAGTTTCCTTTTAGAATCGTGTTCTGAGGTTGCTGAGGACATTCAGATATTGCTCCAAGACAGGTCTGATGGTTCCTTGGCACTAATTTGGAGTGGCCACAGCTGACATTACCCTGCTCTGTCAGGACACTTAATCCTGTTGCATACCACACTTAAGGTCTACAAATGTGATGGTACACCAGCTGAGCCACAGATACAAGTGCTGAACTGGCCTCTCGTCAATAGTGCAACACTGTTAAGGTACAAAGTAGGAAATGTGAGGTTTACTGTAAAAGTTGTGAAAATTTCCCAAAAAGCTGTGTTGTAGTGTACCAAAGAAGGCCTATTGGTTTGTGAATTTAGAACCAGAAAAACCTACTGTGGTAGAAGAAAAACTTTTTGTGATGCAGTGTAGGACCTTCGAGGTCTTTGTTCACCTGTGACTGTTGTACTTGCTTTTTGCCCTACTCAGGCGAGACTTACTGCCTGAAAGGTATACTAATTTTAGGAAAGCCTCCTGGTCCTTCACATGGATACTATGGCTCCCAATTCTTCTCACCAGAAACAGGAGAATATGAAGATCTGCATTTCCACTTATTTTAATTAGCTTCTTTCATTACTTTCCTTTGGTCTCATTAAAGTTTCTCCTTACATCTTATTTTCTCTGTCTGTCAAAGGTGAACAGTAAAAATGCTGATAAATAATTCAACAAGAGTCTTAGATGACACTTGGGATGAAGATAAATGAAAAACTATAGCAACCAGTATAAGAAAACGAAGTGTGGTTATAAATGTGTTAATTTTGGCTGGTCTCAAAAGAGATGGCAGAGCATATTCTTGAAGCAGGAGAGGGTGGGGGAGAGAGGAAAATTCAGGCTCATCTCCCCAGATGGCATGTGTTAAATGAGAAGGAGAGAAGAAACCATTTCCCTTTGCTTGTCCCCTGTTCTTATTTTGCGAAGGTGTATTGGTTCAAGGGATGTTTGGTGTCATGCTTTGTCTATTTCTTGCTTTGTCTCTATGGGAGTTCTGACTTTTGGCTGCTGTGAATCCTTGCAAGTGTTCACAGTGCAGCAACCTCTGTAAGCCATGGCAGTCTGGCATCCTGCAGCATCTTGCTGCCCTTTGAGCGTAGATTCCCTTAGGTAATGAAGGTAGAGAAGTATTTTGTTTGGGCCATAAAATAATGGGGGAAGTTGGTCCCTCTGAATACCAGTTAAGTCTTACTACTGTTTTGCAATTTTGCCTATTTAATAGGGTTTTTTTTAAATCTCTTTCTATTGGTCTCTCATCATACGATGACTCCTTAGTTTATATTTCAATGATAATTTATTGTGGTGTTGGGAGTTGATATATCTAGGAATCAAGTGATTTTTGACTGTGCATTGCAAATACTGAGGAAAGGAAAGGTCTTTTATTTCAGGTGTTTATTACAATAAGAAGCAAAAGCCATGGAAATCATAGAATTACCAAAGGGCTAGTGTGATGCTGCATGTCATACACTGATGAAAGTCTTGAAACAAGGTCATAAAAGAAAATAATTGCAGATTTGCTAGATGCGTAACCTAATTACTTATGAAAAATGTTTTTTAACATGTCCATTTATTTGCAATTTACTTATGATCTGATTCTGGTTTATTTTCAGTTGGTGGTAATTCTGCTATTGATTTATACTTACATTAGTTGGGGGTTCATTACTTTTATTCTAACTATGGTTTTTGTCTTGAATTCTTTATTTCAGTTGACTTTTTTGCTAGATTAATGTATGAAATGCAGGTAAGGGCACAGACAGAGCCAGCCTCAGTCACTGGGTGCTGCAGGTGTGGTTAGTGACAGAAGTAGTTATGGACTTTATATATGATAGTTCTTGTGATGAAACCATTTTAAATATTCAACAGTTAAGTGAAATTATTTGGCAGACATCTCAGAAGACTTTAAGAATCAGGAGGTGGCAAAATTTTGTGATAATGAGTCCTCTGCCTGCTACTTTTAATGATGACTGAGCTTCTGTCAAGGAGGAAAGCCTATGAATGTTATGCTATGTTCAGAAGAGGGAGAGCAAAAAGGTTACTTCTCACTGAAATAATGGTTTTTATTTTCCTTGTGAGAAAAAAACATGTTTTGCTACTCAGATATATACAGTTTTTTAAAAATAATAATTTTCTAAATGTCTAAAATGTTTGCAGTGATGTTGCCGTTCTACATTTCTCAAAAGACACAAATTTTCCAAAGTCATAATTTGTGTTTCCCTCTCACATTTATGTGATAGGGGCTAGTTTAGAGGAAATCTTCAAACTGCAGTGTTTGAGACAGCACCTCACATAAGTGTCTCTCAGCAGTCCAGCTTTTAAAGGTGTTTAAAGTATGAAAATGTGTGATGCTTAAAGAAATTCCCTCTGGAGTTCATAATGCAATTTCAAAGGATTAATCCATTACTTTTATTGTGTGCAACTCATTAGAGGAACTACTGCTTCTAAGTTCAACCTTTTTGTAGGTGACAACCATTTATTTTCCTCTCTGGTATGCTCATTGGTGCAGGATGAGATAAACTAAGCTGCCTTAGCTAAAGAAGTTGCCAGGATCGTTCAAGATTATTAATAGAGAGAGGGTGAAGTGAGGACAGTTTTATAGTCAACTAACTTTTCCCTCCCTGTTTACATTTGTCTCTATGCATCTTGGTGTACTGTCAAGTCTTTCATCTCATCCTTCCTTTCACTGCTCTTATTCCACTTTTTCTGAGGTTGCTACAGCACAGGCAGTCATTTGAACTGTAAGTCAGTAGTCTAAGATGAGTTCTGGCAGTTCTGCAAGTCCTTTGCCCAAGGAACACTATCTCCTGAGAGTTTCAGCAGTGAGATTTTGGGGTAGTTGATCCATGCTGAGTCCACATGGCCTGCTGAGCAGTTTTCTGTCGTGCCATTGGCTGTCTTCAAGAGTGGTCCTTGCTTGGCTTGGCATGACTTGGTGGGATATCTAAAAATGTCCAGAGTAGTAAAGGAAGAATAAATTAATATTGCCATTTTTATGTAAAAGATTGAGAAGAGAGTATTTCCTTATTTTCTTATATATGTATAATTTGTGCCAGTGGCAGAAATAGTGTTGAAAGGTGCATTGTGAATCCAAGTATACTTAAGCAAGTGCTTAAGCAAGTATACTTAAGCAAGTGTGTTTAACACTTGAGCAAGTCATTTTCTCTCCTGTGTTGGACTTCCTTGGCAAGATTTACAGTATTAGATAGCAGTAGTGTATAATATGTTGAAGATAAAAGTTGTCAGATCAAATTTGGTGTATTGTTTTCTTTTAGCACAAGATGCCTTAGTAAGACGAGCTGGAAAATGTGAATGTAGCATTCAGATAAGAGCACAAATCCTTTTGTTTCCTTCTCAAAAATCTCACTGGGGGAAAGGCGAATAAGTTGTACTAGTGATTTGTTTAATTTGCTTTTTATGAGAATGAATAGGAGGAAATTGCAGTCTTCCTGGGATGTAAAGTAGCAAATACAAACTTGTTAACAAGGAAGAGTGACTGACGCACATCTCTCTGTCATGCAGAACATTCTGGTACTAGTACAACGAAGCAGTAAGAATATGATTAAATATGTGTGTGTGTCCTTGAAAGTCTACACTTGGGTCAAACGTGTGTGTTTAGATGCTTTGCCAGACAGCCTTGCTTAGCATTTTCTGTGGTGGAGCTAAGAGTAAATGGATGGGAAGGAGAACTGACTGGAAGTGAACAGAAAATAAGACTAACAGCGTGATTACCTGAATTATGACTCCTGCTTTTTCTTGTCTATGAGGCATTAAATTTATGATTTCTGTTGAGAGAGTATGTAAAGCTGTCAAACTGGATTTTACCCCTCAGTTTCTTTCCTGTTTTTAATGGTTTTTTGCTGCTGCAAAGTTAAAGTCCATTCTGCTGGAAGCTGGCGGAATATTCTGAAGAAGTTTCACTATAGGTTTGTCCCATTTTTAGGGGATGCTGTAAATGTCTCCTGTTCATTGCTGGGAGAGGCAGGATATTGTGATAGCCAAAATATTTTAGATCTTAGCCATTAAAATATTGTTTTTGGTTATATTGAATTGTCATAGCTGTACTTGAGCTATCTCAGATTCAAGGAGGAAGTTCCAAAGCCTGGAAATCAAAATTTCTCTGCTTTGAAAGGAACCAATATAACTTCAAAAGTGTTTGAGAAGCAGTAAGGAAGCTACATAATGCTATTTTTTCTGCTGGTGCTTTTATTCAAAATAAATCTTAAAGTTAACTCTGAGCTTTAGATTCTTATGTGTAAAACAGCATTATTTATTTCAAATACATGAGAAGGAAAGTGAAATCATTGCTGCTAAGGTTAAGGCATGCTCACTTGAATAATCTTCAGAATTTATTGCAACAATTTCTTATTTTGGTTTGATGCATATTTCTCTATTTTCCATACATTGGATGTGTGACCATGTTCTAAAACACTTTTTTTTTTCCTCTAGTGTTTTTATATTGCTTTCCTGCAATTTCTCTTCTTGGACTTTTCCCTCAAATCAACACCTTCTGCACATATCTTTTGGAACAAATAGACATGTTGCTTTTTGGTGGTTCTGGTAAGTAGCCATCTGCAGCCTGAGCTATCCCTTTCTGGGTTTATAACCTCAGATTAGAATATATTATTGCATGTTACAAAGCACAGTGCATATTAAAGCTTTATCAGCTAATAGTATTCATCTACCAGTGGGGTGAATACCTATAAGGCCCACTTGATTAGATTGATTTTTCTTTTGAAAAGTTGTAAACAACTTCGCAAAACTGTAGGCTGCAGAATATGATAGATATCAAAGAGCTTTTTCCTGGCATGTGTGATGTGAATCTTTACTATATTTATTAAAAAAGAAAACCTTTAACTTTTTTTTTCTGTTAACATCCAGAAAAAAATGTTTGCATTCTTCCACAGACAGGTATATTGACAAGATACTTGATGTGTGATAATTTTTTTGGTGTTAATTCAATCAGAGATTAAAGAAGACCCTTGAGAGATGAAACACTGAGCGTTTTTTGTTGGTAGTGGGTTTTTTGTTTTTCATTATAGCTTAAGTAACAGGGAAGATTGAGATGTATCTACACTGTCATCTTAGTTTGGGTCAGAAACAAAGCCTTCTTCCCACTTACCACGTCTGTATTTCAGCTGCTGCTGGGTTTGTGTCTGCACTATACAGTATTTCCCGAAGCTTTGTTGTTCTGATTGTCCTATATGCTTTCTGCTTCAGTGCAGTGAAGGTAAGCCAGAAAATCAACACCGTTACAATTCAAAATTTCAAGCTGGAAATTCATGTAACCTAGGGAGACTAGCATTGTTTGGTCCTACATTGTCGTTGCTTGTCAAGATAAGCTTTGCATGATTCAGATTCTGCCTGTTAGTTACACTGAAATAGATTGAAACTGCAGGAGAACTTCTGAAGTAAACCTGTGCCTAATTCCTTGATTAATTGCCTCGTATACGTATCAGTCTGAAATGATCCATTGAATTTTCTCTACAAACATGAACAGCAAGCCTTGATTTAAAAAGCTACAGTTGCTGTTGATCTGCATGGCCAGGCTGAATTTGCTCATAATTCCTCATAAGGCTTTTGCTGTTGCTTCATTGCGATATGCCTAAGAACTTAAATGCTGAGCAGACCAGTGGACCATCTAACTCAGTAATATCTCTGCATCCACAGGGAAATGCAATTGAGGAGTTTAATGGAAGCCAGATGACTGAGTTTGCCACTCTTTTCCCTAATATCCCACAATAGTTACATTAGGGATGCTGGAGAGTGTGCTTATTTAATTTGGTGTCTGTGGACTTCTTGTCTATGAATTTGTCAAGTCTCTTCCCAAATGTGCTGCTCCTCTCTGACTCCACAGCTTTGTGCCAACAAATTCCAGATGTTCACTGTGCTCTGTGCAAAGCAGTGCTGTCCTTCATTGGTTTTAAGCTGATCTGCTAATTTCACCAAGTCTTCCTGATGCCTAGTACTGCAGGATTTGTGGAAAACCTGGTCTGTGTTCTTTTCATCCATTGCCTTCACAATTTTGTAGGCATCAGACATATCCCCCTCAGCCATCCCTTTAAACTGAAGAGTCCTAGCCTTTCTCACGTCTCCTTGTAAAGCAGCTGCTTTCTCAGGAGTAGCTAAGTTAGTCACCCTACTCTGTGCCTTCTCTTGCTCTGTTGTGACCTTCAGATGTGGAGATTAAGTTGTGTGTGGTGCTCAGGATGTAGGTGTGTCATGGCTCTTTATGCTGGCATAGGACTGGTTCCCTTACCAGTGATGCCCAATTTTGGGCAATATTCAATCTAAAGCTTTTTTTTTTAATTACTTTTTTTATTTCAATACATAGTGCCTATGTCCTCTGCATGGGACATTTAAGAAATGGCAATGAAATTTTGTCTGCCTTCAAGTTGGCTGTAAAATTCCCAGTGACCACAGCAAGACCAGAATTTCATGTTAGATTTGTAATAAAATGTATCCTATAAGGGACAGCCTTTTGACAATGTTTCATTAAGGGCTGGATGCTGTCAGTGTCCGTGCAGGGGTGCACCAGGATGTGCTGTGATTTACAAGCTGCCCTTGACATCTTGTGGCCTCATGTCAGAGGGAGCTTTGTGGTGGCACACATGCATAGCACACACAGAGGTCCCAATAGGAGGCTCTGCAACTGCCAAGGATGGATCATGTCAGCACCCAGGCTGGCGGCTCACACAGATGAGAGGGGTGGTCAGATGTTTCTTTAAGGGAATTCTTTAAGGGTCATTAGCATTTCTGTAGTGGCTTTTAACAATTTTTCACTTTAAATTTTGTATAGGAGCCTTAACTCAAAAAAGGGCATTATTATAATGTCTTAATGGTCACTTGCAGATGATCAGAGCCGGCTGTGTGTTCTTAACTACTCCCAATAGTAAGGTAAAATGTGTTAAGCTGCCATTTTATCTTGTCCCTGGGTGGCTTGAGTCCTTACACAATAAATTGCAGCAACTCAGCTGCTGTGTTAAGAAACTTGAAATTAAATGTCTTTGAACATGTGGTGTTCTCCCAGAGAATCTTGTCACCTGGCTCACCTTGTTTATCAGCTATACTGGTTAGACCTGACCCAGCTGTGTGATTGATGCTACAAAGCTTAACTGCTGCTTATGCAGTTTCCTAAAGTAGCCAATATTCCTGCTGCTGTTTTCCGGCTGTATTAATGATGCACACAGGCAGCTGGGATGGAGAAGGAGGCTCTCCATAAGAACAGAGTGAGAAAATGGATAATTGGGGTGAGAAGCAATGATAAAAACGAAAAAAGCTATATGGAAGGCAGGAGTTAAACTGCTGAGTTAAAGTACTCTTAAACAGGCAAATATGGGGGGAAGGATTATTTTTTTTCCTCCAAGGTCAGCAGAGAGTGATTCAGTAGTTGAGGGTAGTAAAGTTGTGTGATGGATACTTCAAAAAGAGTTTTTTGTAAACAGTGGGAAAAAAAGACACTTAAAATAGTCTACATACTCTTTTCTCAGGATAATGCTTCAAATTACAGCATGCAGGTGGCTTTGTAGATAAGCAATCTCCTTGTGGATTAGGCTTCAAACTGCTTAGAAATATGCTTTTAATACCACCCTGAAGTTGAGTGCTGTGAAAGATTTACAAGATATTTGTTGTAAATTACTAATATTAAGTTCAGACTTTCTATTCTCACAGAAGTTAGAGTTAATTTGAATTGTAATGGCACTGTTCTTGTAAAGGCACTTCTGAGGAGGTTAACTTAAAGCATGTGTAGATGATTCCTCTTGCTTCAGCTCATAATCTCAGTCTACTGGGGTGCTTGAAATTTCATACATTTTTTTTCTTCTAGAAGTTATGAAATAAGCACTTGTTTTAACCCTCCTTCTTCTTCAGTCAGGTCCAAAATGTTTTATTTTGGACTGGTGTCTGTAATGTTGCAAAAGAATGATTCTTTAGTTATGGAGGAAGAGTAGAAATTGGCTTAATCTGATCCTGAGTAGGGCCCACTGTGAAAAGTGGTCTAATACCCTGTAAGTAACTGGAACTGTTTTGATACGTGGTGAGCAGTGATTTATGATCTTAATCAAGTGAAGATTTTAATTTCTGGTGTGCTAGAAATCGCAGAGTTTAACTCAAAACTCAGCAAATGCTGTAGTGTGTTTCACTGAGGTGTTTGCACAACAATGGGAAGTACATGGTTTTCTTAAAGTTAGAAATAGCATCTCTTCCATATTTGCAGTTTATAGCTGTTATTTATTTTTTATTCTTATTTTACTCTTTTCACTTTTAGTCACTTTGCCAAAACCAACAGAGCAAAATTTTTAATATTTATGGAGGTCAAAAAAAAAATCATCATGATCAATTTTTTTCAGGGCAGGGAAACATGATAGACTCTATTTGGCAGAGGACTTCTGGGTTGCAAAGCATGTTTTTGGCTGAAATATAGCATCCTGAAATGTCAACTCTGTTTATTGGCAGAACATCTTATAGCTCAGCAGGTGTAACTACCAGAGTTCTATTTCCTGAAATAAATTGCAGAGGAGAATGGATCTCTAAGTGATTTTGTGCTTTTTACTGGTGAACAATTGCTCACATCAAATGCCCAGCCTGAAGAACATTCCGGTGGTATCAG
Organism: Lichenostomus cassidix; assembly: GCF_008360975.1. Lineage (NCBI taxonomy): Eukaryota > Metazoa > Chordata > Aves > Passeriformes > Meliphagidae > Lichenostomus > Lichenostomus cassidix. The sequence goes on along the minus strand of NC_139483.1, from coordinate 42,353,146 downwards.
GCTTGATTCTTGCCTTCATTAAATGGTTCTTGTGTTGTAGTTATGATCTTGGAGGGTGAAATACTCTAGCCTGATTTCTCTGTGTACATTAATTATTTTGAAAGGAAATACCTTATTCCTGAAGAAGTTCCTTGGAAGAATAATTAATTTACTATATTAGTTTCCTTTTTTATTAAAATCAAAACAATTTTTATTTTTTAATAAATCTATGTTCTTAAGTGACTTTTTCTTGTTCTTTTTTAGAGCATAAGCTATATATACGTACGTATGATAGTTCGTTTTAGTTGTGCTCAGATTTTGAAATTAGTTTAGAATAGCAAATTCACAGCGATTAACTGTTTGCTCTAGAACTTCAGTTTTAGAAAATTAGGAAGTAGGAATTGTTTTGGGGCATGTCCACAGAACAGTGTACTCAACGTAACTTTCAGCATGCGCGTATAAGCTGTGAGAACTGAGACTAACAGGCCTGTGCTCAAATCCTGTGCCTTGTCCAGGCTAATTTTGCTATTGAATTATGTTGTACAAGACCAGCTGAGAGTCTTTATGAAACAGCAGCTGTGATATAGACAAATCATTAGTTTAACTTAATAATTCTCAGGGATTTTTGTTCAGATATATTGCTTGAGGAAAATTATTACACAGTATTCTCAGTTGAGAGTTCATCCTGTGACCTGCAGAGACATTTGGCATGTCCAGCAAGTTCATCTGGCCCTGTCACTCTCTCTGAATGACCTTGCAGCACCTTTGCCAGCATGTGACCAGAAATATTTCTCTCTCGTGGCTAAAATGCACCTAAATACCACCTAAAGATGGATGGACAGATCTCTAGTCTTGTGTGAACAGCAAGGGTGTGGGTTGGGCCACGTGTCTGGCTGCTGTCATGTCCCATCACAAGGCTTGGTCAGAAGCATATGACATGTTTTGGGGAATGGCTGCACACTGCTTACCTGGCAGACCTGGAGTGTTTGTTATGTGGCCAAATGTGCACTTTCACACAACTAAAATATGGGACAGTCTGTCACCAGGGCGAGGCACAAACTCTTTGCAGGATGATGATACCAGTGTGTGAGTTGTGCAGCTTGGACACTTGGAGGAGGAAGAGGAATGTGTTGTTCAGAGGTGACTGGGAAGCAAAGGAGTTCTCAGCTGCTGTGGCCAGGCAATGGCTCCCTTCCTATAGTGCTCCCTAGCAGCTTTGCCCTTGCTTGATATTGGTGTGGAGGAGCTGTGGGTCTGCAGCTTGTCAGGACCTCCTCTGGTGGTGCTACTGCTGGGATGATCAGTTTTCATTTTCTGTAAAGCTGTCACATAAAACAGAAACCCAAAATTGTTCACAGTAGGAAGTACAGAGCATTTCATCTGAAATTACAACAGATAATTTCTCCATAAAAACCCTGAGCACAAAATAGCTCATCTCTGTGTGTTTGAGGCCTTGAGGACTGATGGGCAGGACACTGTTCACCACTGCTGTCAGTGAAAGCAGTGTGTTCTGAGTGAAACAGGTTCGCAAGTCTCAGTCTGACCTGGCTGCTGCACTGAAGTTGTTCCCTCTGGTGATGATGTGAAGTCACATGGATAGATTTCTGGTTTACAGTCATGCTATCCCAGTGATGCAGAGGTGGTTTGGTTACAGCTTTGAGGTGCTATACAGTATCTCTTCATACATCTTATCCCATGACATGTTTGTGTCATGGGTGTATCATGACACGTTTGTATCATGAGTGATAGGACACCAGCTGCTTCTCCATCCTGACGTGTAACAATACTGTAAACCTGGTTTCAGGCAAGTAAGTAGGTAAATGTCTTGGATTCTGAAGTGTGAACACCCGAGTTTCTCCTGCTTGCTTTGAGATTTCTGTATCTCCCAGAATGGTATCACCACTCCTTATGCCAGTTCTTTCCAGGTCCTCTATGAACTTTCATTTACTTTAGCTTAATACAAAGCTCTAAATCCTAAGCATGGTTTTATCAGCTCTTCTGTTCATTCCTTGGATTCTTACATCTAATAGCAGCAACTTTTCAGCTTGCTGCATTTTTGAAGCTATTGGGTAACTGAGCTTAGTTTAACATTGCCTGAGTTCACTTCAGCTTTTATTTCTGGCTTTATTTCTGATCTCATCTTCAGTCCTATAATCTTGATCAGAAATTGGCAACTCTGATAGCTACCTTAGCTTTGATATATGAAACGGTTTTCTCTTGTTCCAGGAGGAGGTGTTTTTATTTTTCAGGTATGACATTCATCAGATTGGAGGCATAGGAATTTCTGTGCCATCTTTTTTACTTGACTAGAATTTCATGATGTACTGATTTTTGTCTCCTGCTCCATCTGTTTTGTGGTCTGCACCCAAATATTTAAGAGATATGAAAAAAAAAAAAAGTCAGGTATGCCCTCCTAATTTTTCTACAAATATTCAGTCTGGAATTTAGCCATCTTGATATCAGCCTTTAGCATTCCAGTGTTCCAGGGTTTTGCCTGGGGGTCAGAAGAGCACATCCCTGAGTGTTTCTGGAATCAATCAATCCTTGTCTTCTGCCTTCTGTTCATATCAGTTCATATAATTTTTAGTTGATTTGGATTTAAAACTTACTCAGAACCAGTTAATTACTTGTCATGCAGATATAGGGGTTTTTAAAAATTATTTTTTAATCTGTGTTTTTATTTTTGTGTGGAACTTGCAGTTTGTCTTGATCAGCTTCGGAAAAAAACCAGATTTTTGGACTTGAGTCAGAAAAATTAAACTGATGTGAATGTGTTCGTATGTGGCACACCAGATTTTCCCAGCTCAATATAAATGCATATTTTTTAAAATATGAGCTACATAGTTTCCATTACCTCATACCTGAAGACACTACTTTCTGGTGACTTATTTATCGCTTCAATGGACAGTTACTAAAAATCCTGTGTGGATTTGAAACTGTTCTCAGCTCATATTGATGTAGCTTGGTTTTTTTAATGAGTTCTAAACTCATTAATCAGAGTAACAGTGCATCTTGCTTCCCATCTTCAATGATGCAGTTTTCATCTGTGTACTGATAATTTTGAAATATTTGTCTTATGGTTTTATGGTGGGAAAGAGTTGCAAGCATGTCTCCCTCAATCTGCTAAGACTGCCCAAATAAATTTCTAGACATCACAGAATGGGCTCATGTGTGTAGAGAGAATTCCTTCATGTGTAAGTGATCAAAAATAGAAGTATAGTATTACTAGACAGGTTTATTTCTGCTGCATAAAGTACTCTCAGTCCTCTTGGGGGTTTTGGAGGTAAGGCTCATCAATTTTATGTTTTTTCCAATTTCCTAAGGTTCAAGGAAGAGCTGTTAGGGGTGTTAATTTTGGAGAATATTGTTAGATACCATGCCTTTCAGTAAGTGATGTTTGCAGCCATAGTCAAGTCTTGCACTGTAGACATAACTTTAATAGTTATGGTCTTAAATTTCTGTGTATAACCAAAACTTATTTTCCAGATATAAGAAAAAGGAAATTATGCCTGTAGAACCCAACATGGCCTAGGATTGCTCTCACGATATGTCACTGTATAGGAATGTAGAAATCTGCACCATTTCATTTGGATAAACTCACCATTGTGTGAAATATGAGTATTCACGCTTCCTGCCTGAAGCTGTTGCTAACTTAATTCTTTAGCCAAGAAGCTCTAGTCTCAGACTGGGATCCTGTTGTGTAAGGTGGTGTGTGTGGACACACATAGACACCCCTGTATCAGTTCAATCCTTACAGATTTTAAATTTCAGCAGTGAAAATATGGTCCAAGATAGCTGCAATTGCAGAGAAAGAGAGACAGTGTTGCTTGGAATGGGCAGTGATACTTGTATTCTGGTAGCTTATAATTTGCCGAGTTTTTGGAGATCATCTAGGAGAGTAGTGTTTTGTTTCTATGGATGATGGGAAGGTAAGGCTGGTGGGCATCTCTTCCTATAATTTTCTTTAGGCTGTGTAGCCCAAAGCTTGTTCATTCACAATTTTTGGTCATTAGTGTTCACTGAAAAGGACTATCCATGGTAATATAGTGTTAAGATTATAGTTAGCCATTTAGAGAATAAGTTCTTACTATTTTCTTATATTTTGGGGAATGAGGAAGGTTCCCTTTTACAATCTCTTTAAGAAAGTCAGTGTTTTAGATGTTCAGAAATAGTATGGTAGTATTTATTTCCATCTTTACCATCACGTGTGGAAGGGTTTACCATAAGCACTTCCTGTTTATTGATTGGTATGTGAGCAGTAGCACAAATCCATGATGTAGGAGGGATGTCGACGTAAGGAGAAAGACCAAAGAAAGTTTGACTGAATTGCACGAGAGACTGTGTGACTTTTAAAGGTCCATTCCAACCCAAACCAGTCTATGACTCTACAGATAATGATGAGATCATGAGAGTGGAAAACCAGGTGTGTTAAGAACTGGAGTTTGTCTTCATATGTAAAAAGCCAGTGCCAATGCCTTCACCTTCAGTGATGCTGTCACTGCAGCCACCTGCAAAGTAATTTTTGAGTTGAGAGGAATACTCTGAAATTAAAAAAAACAAAACAAGAATTTCTACTTAACATAGCTGGTTCTCTGTTCAAAGCACTTTTTGTCTCTGGAGTAGAACATATAATTTATTTGAGCCTATCTTAGAAAGATAAGAGTGCTACATGCATTTTTTTTTCAGGAGAAGAAAGAAGTAAAAAGGGTAAATTATGTAGGACAGAAAACTGCTATGATCACTTTTTAAAAATGTATTTGCCTTCCCACCTCTAGCGGTGGTAAAGGCCTCGTAAGTTCAAAGACACCTTTATCTCCCCTTTTAGTGGATTGGTTTGGGATTAGGCAATTCTGTGGTTGGAATGGAACACCCCCATCCCCACCACTGGGTCTGTTGTAACTCATGACTTTCATCCTTAATTCTGTAAGTCTGTTTCAGTTGTTTTAGAAATGACTACGTGAGTGTCTGCATCAAAGTCAAAACAATATATGAAAGCACTACATGCCACTTCAACCCAAAGAGGTAAACTAGGAAGTCAAACTCCCTGTCTAGTATGACAGATAATACCAGCTTCCAAGGGTAAAACCTGTCATTCCTGTTTTCCCACTGAGAAGAATCATTGTTCAATTATCAACTATATTGGTTTTCTCCTTTTTTTTTAAATTTAAAGCTACCAGGCGTCATTAGTGGGGGAGGAAAATGACAAAATTGAGGAGGGCCATCACATGGATATTGGAGAAATTACACCTTTGTTCTTTCTCATCTTTTGTACAATGTTGTGCAGCATTTTTTCTGGAAAATCCTGCTCTCTAGGCACATAGCAAATATTGATGCCTGTTCTACCTGCTTTCTTGGCTCCCTGATGTCTGAGTTTTGAGGGGACAATGACATTTTGGAACTGGAGCATGGGCCAGACAAATGCAGAAGCCAAGTGTAATATACAGAAGATATGGAAATAGAATTCTTGAGACATTAGTGTGGGGATTCAGCCATGTACAGCTCTATAAGTAGAAAGAGGGTGGAATGATTTGTAAAACTGGCTACTGATAAATTTCAATATCAGGAATATTGCTCAACTCTTGATGGTATTTTGCTTTCAGAACAATTTGCAGGGCAAAGGGGTAGTCGTGCACTAGAAGCTGCTGGGTAGATCTGTACCCAGATTGTATTGCCCTGAAAATGCAAAGGATGTTTGTATAGGCTGTGATTCAGCAATTTTCAGAACATTTAGCTTCAGTAATTTTCTTCAGTGTTTTGAAGAATATGAATTTAATATGGTGGGAGATTAAGCGTGGAAAAAGTGAACCCAAAATGTATTTGGCCCCAAAACTGGGAGCAGTGAAATGAAGAGTAGGATTGGATGGTAAAGTTTAAATTATCAGTTAAATGATGGTCAAGTAACTGTGTATCAATTTAGCATGTAGATAAATACACTGCAGTTGATTTCACTTGGATCTCATTTTAATGAGAATTTTCCTCTAATCTTTCGTTGAAGAGGAAAGAAAACCTGCCTTTCATGTGCCTTCCTAGCTAATTGCTGATTATAGGGGAGTTGCATAATATGAGCACAAAACATGCCTTTAATTGCAGTGTTTTTTCACAGTAATAAACTTTAATATAAAAAAAGGATTCTCAGTCTGTGGTAGATAGTGTAGAAATTTAGATGTTGTGCATGTAATATTACAGGTATGATGTATGGCTTAACCTGCTTACTTTTTAATGAAGAGCTTTTTAAGTTCTTCATTGCTAACTTTGCTTTCTGTCACCCTCTTCAGGAACCCTGGGATGCACAGCACATTCCAGCCCTGTTCTCTGCTTTCTGTGGTCTGCTAGTTGCACTTTCTTATCACCTCAGCAGACAAAGCAGCGACCCATCTGTACTGATGTAAGTTGCCTGTAAATGTTATTTGTTGATTACTCTGTACAGCACACAGCCAGAGTGATGCCTGTGTGTTTCAGGACCACAGGGACTCCTTCCTGAAAGTACTCTGGTGAGGTGAAATTCCTCACCATGTCTGCATGGTTGGTATCAGTGCTGTAAATGAATGAAGTGCTGCAGTCAGATCACCAGCAGGGCTGATGCTCTCTAAACAGCACTGTCCAAAATCCCTGAACCGGATTTTCCCTTCTGGGAATCTGTGTGCCTGCCAGGCTGGAGGACAGTGACTTAGCTGTGGGGGAGTTCATGCTGCTGGAGAAACTTGGAAAAAGGAGCACAACGCTGATGAGGATGGAATGGATATAGAGCACTAGTAGGAAATTGTCATCCCAATAAATCTTAGTGAAGAGTTGAGAAATTCTTTCTTTACCATCCCATTCCCAGTCAGGGAATCTGACATTTATATATTGCTAGGTTCTGATGTGGCAAAACAACAAGAACTGCTTGCATCTCTTGCCATTAATTTTACCCACAGCCTACTGTGCCTGGCATTGATGTCCAGTAGACCTGGATCAAGCTGTGTGTAGATGGTGTGTAGTTTACTGACCACTACGGTATGGAACTTGTGTATGGAAGGAAATGAAGCTATGTGCTGTATTAGGGAGATTTCTTAGCCTTGGAGTAAAATATATGCAAGTTAATTGCAGATCAGCATGGAATTGTGAGCTCTTTCAATTCTGAAGTAATTTAAATGTATTCTTTTCTCCCACTCCCCAGGAAGGACACACAAGTTCATTAACCTCTTTAGTAAAACAGAAGCTTGTCTTCCTTGAAACTTTTTTTTAAGGAAGTAATCTGAAACTATTAAATGCATTTTAAGTTGTAAATTTAGTTAACCATTTTATAATGTTTGTAATGAAATCTTCAGCAGCTGAAATAGCTGTTAAAAATCTAAAAATTAAGGATACATGTTCAACAATATCAAATGTTTACTGTGCAATTGTAAAAACGCATTATCCTTAATAAAAGAGATTTAAGATTTTTCTTTAAAGAGCTCTGAATTTCTTTTAAATAAGTTAAAGAGATTGAAAAAAGTATTTAAGGTATGGCCTATGGTAGAAAATTCAAGATGGATGAGGAGGTAGCACGTAAATCTTGAAGAGAGAATTAATGTACAGTTCGTTAAAATGGCCAAGGAAGCCATTTCTGTACATGTCTAAAGAGCTCTCGTATTAGTTTCAGCGTAGCTGAAGCATTAATAAGAGTCATAAATGCAACAGTACCTTCCCTGCTCCTTCCTCTAAATGACTGAGTCACATTGATTGGGCTGCTGAGAGTCTTCAAGATTCTGATGAGGAATTTCTACCCTGGTCACAGGTACAGCTGGTTTGTGTCAATCTCCAGCTATACAGAGATAAGAATGCTAATGTTATCATGAAGAAGGAAATCTGAGGCTGTTCTTCCTCCTCTGCCCTTCAGGAATATTCATATCTGTTACATGTGTTCAGAAGTATCCTAACTAGGATTTTTTTTTTAAACAGGTCCCTTATTCAATGTAAATATGTCCCTCATTATCTGCGCCAACGATTTGAAGATTCATCAGAAGATCCACTTCCAGAAAAAATGAGAGAATCAGTGGTAAGACTTCTTCTTTCATTACTTTCTGTTCAAAGCTCTCTCTCTCTCATCCATCTTGCCCACCTTGTAACCTTGTAAATATTCTCATTTAGCAATTCAAATTACTAAAAGCACAGATAGATGATCTTTATGGTGAGGGCAGGAGCGAGAAGGGGGATACACACCATTTTCCTTTCTGAAGGGCTCTGCAACATTGATTCTTTAATACAGTCAATGGGAAATGCACTCTGAGAGCTTGGGGAGTGGGGCATCTCTCATCCTGGGACTCAGAGAGCTAATGCAGGTTCTGTGCACAGAGTTACAGCCTGACAGTCTGGTGTGTCCAAGGTAGGCTGGGTTGTTCAACAAATGTTCAAAAACGTGAGCAGTCCTGCCAAACTCCCTGTCTACACTGGAGAGGAACAGGATTTGGTCCACCAAACTGTGTGTGTTTAAAACAGCCCTTATTCTTTATTTTTTTGTGGCTAGGGCTACCTGTTTTTCAGGAATGCCTTTTCTGTGCCAGGAAGTACTCTTGACTGCATGCCGTCCAACCCAGCCAAGCCAAGTGGAGCACACTGTCAGACTTGGCACCTAGAGATGGAAGAAGCATGTGAAACTGGGACAGTATGGGAGAGGGAGGTACATGCCTGGTGCCAAGCATTGCCATCTCATCGGCTCTTCTTTGCTTGGCAGGCTCCTTATTTACTACTGTCTGGCAGGAAGCTCTAAGTTTGTGTCAGCTTGTTTCTCACTTCAGCATAAACATCTGAAGTGACCCATCTTCCTTTTTGTGTCTTTTTATACTAAAAAAATGTTTGTTGTTGCCCAGGGGAGGTTGGTCTTATAAGGAGTTCATGTGGGAAGATTATCAAGTTTCCAGAAGTGCTAAGGGGTATTTGACATTTGTTAGTCATGTGAACTGTCCTGCTTCCTGGCTCAGACAGCTCTTCCTCCTGACCACATCCCCAGTGCCTTCATCTGAGCATTTGCAATCTAGGCAGCTATTCCTAAACTTCTGAATGCTCTCTGAAAGCCAGGAGTATTCAGAGAGTCTCTGGAAGACAGACTGACTTTTTTGACCCTTAGACATGACCTGCGAATCCCTAGTTCCTACTGTGGTTGCTGGCCTGGCCTCCAGATGTCCCTTCAAAGGAATGCATCTCTCATATACGTCTTGAATCATTTCTTAGGCATTTTATAAGGTGTTACACAGCCTACGTTCAGCATATGCATTGATCCCACACTACCAATGTTTTCTTGTTGCTTGTACTGAGCTGCAGTTTCTTGCAAACTAAACTGTTTGCAACAGATGATGCTGGAATATAAATGTCCCTCTAGTAACAGAGTAGAAAGAAAGTATTTTTGTTAAAATTTTGCTATGTTCTGTGGTATTAGTGCTGTGGAGGTTATTGCCATGGTTCATTGACATTCCACTCTCGTTCATGGGCACTGTATGGCAGATGTAGGAAAGCTTCTCATCCCCCTGTAGTTCTGTCTTTTGCTGATAGTACCTTTCTTGGAGGAGTACAGGGTCTGATCTCATCTGTTCTGCAGATGGAGCCCAGCCTGGGGACTGAAGCAGTTACTGCAACTGTCCGCTTAACTCGTTCCATTTCACAGTGCAGAGGAAAGCTCTGAGAAAGGCTTTAATATATTGGAAACAAAAAACAAAAGAGTGAAAAAATCTACATCTGAGATCCTGGCTGTATTTTCAAAATGGAGTAATGCTACAGACTCTTCAACTATTTTAATGTCAGTGACATGGACAGGGATCTGATGTCTTACGCTAACACAGTTCAGCTGCACTTGGGCCCTTAAGCCAGTGGGGTGGAGGATGTAGAAGTGTGAGGATAACTTCACTGGGATTTGCCAGACATAGGACTTCTGTTCTCTTCACAATGTTTCATTCCTGTCATGCTTTGCCACACTTATAGGATTAATTAAGTGGGCTTCCTGGCACCTTTCCAGGAAATACCTGGATTTGAGAATTGGCACTTTTCCGCTCTGTACATTTGATACTCCATGCTGCTGTTGCTATTAGGCAGAGGCTGCTTTCTTTCAGTGTTGCTGAAGCTTACTAGTTCTTTGCCTTTGTTTTTTTTTTCTCCCCCCCTCGGTCTGGGCTTCCTTCAATCTGTATAAAAATTGTAAGCAAAAGTGTTTGCTTACGATGTCAATTAGCAGTGCTAATTTTCCCACACTGGGAGATCTCCTGAAGAAAGAGAGGGCAGTTTCTGATTAATGTGGGCCCTTTGTCTAACCCCTGTGTTACTTGGTACCTCTGTCTCAGGTAAACACCGAGGAGACTCCCACTGCTATCTCACCAGTGCAGTGCTAATAGAGCAAGTAGGGAAGAGCTGAGGCAGGAGAAAATTCACATGCATCGAGTTTGAGGAGCACAATCAAGCCCTAGTCCTTGCTGACTTGCTTCGGCAATAGCAGTCGTGTTTAGGATGTGGAACTCAGCTGACTCTGCAAAGCCAATTTAAAATAATTTCCAGAACTTTTGTAAGGGGATCTTCAAATGGTTCAGAAGCTGGGTGAAACAATATATCAGTATTTGGAAGAGATTTAATGATGGTAGCTCATTTTTTCCTTGAAGTGCTCCCCTGTGAGGAGAGTATTCCTAACCCCTGTGAGTGGGAAGAGATGGCAGGATGCAGCACAAGCCAGCCTTGTCTTGGTCTATATACAGACATGTGGTCTACATAACTCACCATTTAAATAAGACCCATTTTAATCAGAAAGCCTGAGGCATACAGAGCCAAATCACCTTCTCAAGGAGCTGAAAGCAAACAAGGTTAATATTGAAAATTAATGTGTTGTTTTCTGGATGGCTTTGCATTGATGTTAGGAGTAATAAATACAGCATCTCTAATGTTTAGCTACATGACCTTTACTCTTTTCTTTTCCTTGAATAGCTGTGTAAGAATTGCCAGCTTTGGAAGCCTGAATTATAAAGCAGCTGTGATTGATAATTGACCATTCAACTTTGAGAATGGAGCTTCCTACCATTATAATTAATTTCTGTAGGCATCCACATGGCTGATTACTAGATTAAGCAGTGGCCTGAGGGTGATAATGTGTTACATTCAAAATCAAGCCTCCTTCCTGGTCTTTAATACAAACATTTAGATAGCTAATAAAAGGATTTGTACAAAGCTCCAAAAATATAATTAAAAATAATGGTTGCACTTCATGATCTTAAACATCTTTTCCATTGTAAACAGTTCTATGATTCTGTGATAATAATTAAAACAACAAGAACAACAAAAAGTGCCACTCTTAATATATTCTGCTTGTGAAATCCCCAAGGCATCAAAGGTAGCAATGTTGATTTTCCTTGAGTGTAAAATGGAAAAAAAAACCCTGACCTCTTTCAGCCCAAAGTATAACAGTGAGTATATCTCTCTGGGGAGATTTTTAACTGTGGATAGAGCTTAATTTCTACATTTTTGCACCAGTTGCAGTGGAGAACTCAAGTACCACGTTATAGGGCTATTCAGTATTCAACTCATAAGTGTCTGGCCTTGGGAATGACATCCAAAATGCTGCTTTAGACAGCTGGGTCCAAGGTAGGAACATGCTTTTCAGGAGCTACCTGCCTTCCTCAGGAAGGCCAGAAGCCACAGATCCACCCACAGCAGGCTGGAGGTGGATGCCCAAGGTTTTCTCCTGGAGGGTAGCTCTGAATCCCCTTCAGCCAGAGAGCTCACTGCCCAGGGTCAGCCATTTCCTGGGGGATCCTGTCCCCTATGCAGTGACACTGAACAGAAACAACCCCCTGCTCAGCTTTGTTTTAGAAGGAAAAAAGCTTTTTTTTAGAAGGAAAAAAAATTGTGAAAAGCTTGAAAGTGTTGGCCACATCAAGAAGGAGCTCTTGTGGGGACCATTGTGCAAGTCAGCAGCAGAGCAATATATTTACTTTTTGAAACAGTTCAGTGCAAGGGCAGAAGGACGAGCCTGGGTATATATGATATTTTAAACACTTTCAATATTGCCAGAATTAGAAAGCAATTGTTAAATTTGAGGTTGAATATCTGAATAATAATAATTTCCTTAAAAACATAGGCATTTTTCTGGATAGGATTGTCAAAAGTGATGAGAGCACTTTGAAAAGGACAATTGCAAAATGGGAAAGATGGGAATTACAAGTCCTGTCCAGTATAATTTGTCTAACATGTTCCCTTCTGAATGTAATGTTTAAAAAAACTGTCTTTGGTGATCTGGCCAGAATGGAAAGTTAGGATGCCACCTCTCCCTGAAATATGCATTGTTATCACTTCTGCTGATTTTAAAGCTAAATTCTTAATAATTTATATAGTTTTTAAAGTGGTAACTACTTCAGTCATCTGATTGTGAGAGAAATCAGTTATTTTAATAGTAAGTCTTTTGGGGTTGTACAGAAGAGCTTGTGAACATGATTGGAGTGTGTTTGTTGTTCTTAGAAGCTTGTTTTAGACTATTGAGTAGTTGAATTCAGCTGTGCAGAAAATGATACTTGATCAAGACTTTTCATACTGTGTATTCACAAAAGGGCTGAAATAGTGCCATATAAATTTGACACTGCCTAATTTTCTCAGATACTGCTGCTTTACATAGATTTTGTACGCAACATCTTTAAAAATATCTGTAAAGGTTAAAAAAAAATCCTTTCCATTGCATGCGTTGGCAATAATTCCCTTTTCCATTTTTATTAGACCATGTTTTTTCAGTACTGCTCCACCTACTAAAACCCCTTGAGTTAGAGAGGGATAGACAGCTTGCTGGCAAGAGAAAGTTGGAACTGAACAGAGAAGACCTGTGGGGACAGGCAGGGATCAAAGGTGTAGTCAGGGAAGAGAAGGCTTTTCCTGTGAGCTCCCTCATGCTGTGGTTCTGTTAAATGTGACAGCCAAGGAGAAAGGCTAGCAGGGCTATGCTTTGAAAAGATGGTCAGGAGGAGTTACAAAGACCTAACTCTGCTCCTACACCTTCCCACCACATGTAGCCCACGCAGAGCAGAGGGCTGTCCAGAGAAGAATGTCTCAGGGTGGAGGGAACACTGCTCTTTTGGAGGTACATGTGTGCTCCTGAGCAGCCTGGGAAGGGCAAAGATGGTGGTGGCTTGAGATTTCAGCTAAACCAGACTGGAGTTTCCTGGGACAAAGCAAAAGTACTTTCTGAGCCTGAAGGCTTTTTAGTCCTGCTGCATTTCAAAAGGCTGCTGCAGTAAGTGGAAGTGCTGATGCTGGTGACCTTTTACTGAGAAGCATCTTTCATAACAGGGAGTGATAGGCAGCCTAAATATAGAGGTTGCTACCAGCTTCCCTGGTAATTCGCAGCCCTTCTGTTGTTCGCTGGGTCTGCTTGCTTTTTTTTTATCTCCTTTTTTCAAAGGTTTGCTGTACCATTGTGATTTTAGTTTTCTTTCATTTTCTCTGATGAGATACATTAAGCCTACATTGCAGGACCAGGAAATCAGATGAATCTCTAGTTCTAGCAGAAGTTTTGCTTTTCACATGTTGTTTCTAGATATCTTTGAATTAAAGCAGAAGTCAGTTTCTAAACCAAGAGCTACAAATAGTTACTCATTTGGTAACTTAGCAGCAGTATTGAGTGCTGAACCTAAATGCCCTTCTCATAAATCCAAGACAAGATTTTAATTTACTCACAAAAGCATTTGGGTGACCTCTGAAGTACAATTCAGAAGAGCACACAGATCACAAGCTATCTTGTTTATTTGTTTACTGAGAATGACATTTTAATCACAAGAAAAATGGGCTGTAAAGACAGTGATATTTTTCTAATCTTTGGAAACCAAGTTACTCCTACTGTAGTTACAGATCTTTACATAAAGGCAGACATCCTTTTGTTATCATTCAATGACACTAGAAAAGGCCTTGTCTAAAATCCACAAAATCTTGTTGAAATTTGATTTCCAATAAAGAAAATCAGAGAATGGGACATGTTGTTTTAGAACATAATAAATGTATTAATGTTGTGTCGTAGAAGACATTGCAGAAAAGCATGGCTTGTTTTGGTAATGCAAGAGAAAGGGAATTTTAAGACACATCAGTTCTTGCAAATAGGAAATGGAACCAGAATTTTGATTCCCAAAAGTAAGAGTGTCATAATGGAAAAGAGTTATATTCCTTAAGCAGAATCAGACTCAGTATTAAAATGTATTGCATTCATTACTCCAATATTATAATTTTTTTATTTAAAAATATAATTCAAAATTAGGCATGAAGAATTAAATGTGATTACTTCAACACACATAGAGTGTGAAGAAATAATTTCCAAAAGCAGAGTTGAGAAAATACCTTCGTATTAGGGAGAGCTGATTAGCCTTATCACAATGCAGAGTGTAAGTAATTGAGAACAGAGTAATTTGCTTTGGTTAAAGTAGTGCTGCCTTACTAATTTTGTATAAAATTATTATTTTCACAGAAAGAAATCTTGAAATCGGATCTCATTGTCTGCACAGCAGCTGCTGTTCTCTCGTTTGCTGTCAGTGCCAGTACTGTGTTTCTGTCACTGAGGGTGTGTACCTATCTTTATTTTTCCCCCTTTAAGATATTATATCTCTTATGCAAAACCACAGGGTGCTTTAACTGGAATGAACAGAGACTGTTGGAAGAGAAGTTAGTGAAAATGTATGTAGTGGTCATGATAACATTATTATATGTGCAAAGCAGTTAGTTTCTGGATATTTGTATTAATTTTAGTATGACTTACTTGACATCTCTTTCCTTAAATCTCCCCCACTCTTATGATGTGAAACCCAGGGGACAGAATGAATAAGCCTGACATTTTGCCTTCTTTTCTCCAATCATGGAGGAAAAAATTGATTAATTGTGTGTGCAAATTGCATATGTCAAAATCCATATTCGCCAAGGGTCAAGAATTTGAACATAGGAATAAAAATTTTTGCATGAAAATACAATTATAGAAACTGTTAATGTTTAAAACATGCATATAAAAATGTTGCTTGCGAATTATAACCATATTTCTTTTTCTTTCTGCCTTGGCCCAGCCATTTCTCAGCATTGTCCTATTTGCTTTAGCATGGACTGTGGGATTTGTAACACATTACATCCTTCCTCAGCTCCGCAAGCATCACCCCTGGCTGTGGATCTCCCACCCCATACTCAAAAGCAAAGAGCACCAGCAGCGGGAAGTGAGAGGTTTGTAATAAAGTCTTTTCTAAACAGTGGATACAATGACTTCCAGCTTGCCTTGGTTTGAAGAAATAAAAATCCAGAAGTAACAAAGCAGCGAGAATAAATTATGGTTTTATTTTTGAGTAGCACATGTAGCTGATTGTTTTAATTTTTCCACCGGACTGCCAGCAGATCTGTGAACCCGTAGGAGTTGTGTTCTGAGACCAATGCACAGATGGGCTGAGACCAGGCAGACACCTCTGGAGATTGTCTAGTCTGATGCCCCTGCTCAGAGCAGGGTCAGCTAGAGCATGTAGCTCGAGGCTGTGTCCCGCTTTTAGGGTTTTCAAGCAGGGAGACTCTGCAACCTTTCTGGACAACCTGTAATTGCTTTCTATCATCCTTACAGTAAGAAAGGTTGCTTTGAGTTGTGGTGTTTGGGGTTTTTTGATGGGTTTTTTTTTCTGCTTTTTTTGTTTGTTGGTTTTGGTACTTTTTTTTTTTATTGAAAATGATTTGAAATGGATTGGAAATGGAAATTGGGTTTCTAATTTGTCCCCATTTCCTTGGTCACTGTGGTCGCTGACCTCTACGGAGAACAGAGTGGTTCCATCAACTTTACTTTCCCCATCAGGTATTTATACCACAAAAATATCCCAGGCAGGAATTAATAAGATGCCCCCTGAGGCTTTCTCTTCTCAAGGTTAAGCAATCCCAGCTCTCTGTTTGTCCTTCTATGTCAAATGTTCCTGTCCCTTGGCCATTTTACAGGCCGTTATGTGATCGATCGTTCACGAGCCACTGTCTGATCTCCTTTTGTTTTTACATTACAGTACTGTTACTTGCTGTGTTGCTTGACTTGTTACAGTTCATGACTAATACGTTGGCATTTTACATAATTTAAAAACTTCAAGGATTGATGAAATTGAGACGGTTTTTTTTTCTACTTTCTGACATATCAGCAAGTGTAGTGCAATTTAAGAGTTCTAATTTCAATCGTAACAGTTTTAGAGAAACATTAAAATTGAAAGGAGCTGAGGTTTTCTTTGAGATTTGTTCTTGCTAATGTCTGCTGGCTTGAGTGGTAGTGCCTTGATACATGTGCATATCAGTCAGTATTTTAGTATGTCAAGATCTGATTTCCTGTTCTGATGGAGTTATTTCTGACGCAGGCAGTGTGCTTTGAGAAGCAAAGCTTCCCCACTCCGCCCCAGCTCTCTTCTTGCCTTTGCTACAATCCAAAAACTTGCTTGTCATTTCTTGACGGATCCCACGGCTTAGTAATTCTCAATATCTGTTTCTGAAGTGTTTGAAGATAGCATTGTCAGAACAGTTTGTGGAGGTACTTTAGTCTGTTTTTCAGCTAGATGACAAAAGAGTTCAGCTCACTCTCTGCAAAACCATACATTAAGGATTTAAATCTTTTTTATTTAACATAAATTATGTGTTTCAAAACGATTACTTTCCAAACAAGGGTTGGGTATAAAACAGTACCTAAGACACTAGATTGAAAGTTGCCTTATAACTTTTACTGCAATATGCCAAGGAAAGTGTAATAGAAATATAAATCTTATTAAGCATCATGTCCAACTGAAAAGAGTATCCAGGACTTCTTGTCCCTGATAACCACTAATTGCGATAAATACCCAAGTTATACTGTTTGTTTCAGCACTTAATCATAAATGACCATTGTAGAATTTCTTTGCCTTGTCCTGATTAAGTCTGTCTTCATTTGTCAGAAAACATTGTTTTCCTAAATGCAGTGACTCAGCATTTGAAAAGGTTGAAGGTAGAGACCTGCTGCACTGATTTCCACAAATGGGTTTCCTTCTGTTTTGAGATCCAGCTGCATTTCTCATGCTGCCTGCTGTGGGCAACAGGTTTTTTTTTTCTTCTTTTGCAGTCCTCATTTATATATGGTCCATTTCTATACTTTGGGGTCTAAGTATTATTGCAATGTAGCTGGTGTTGTGTGTTAGAAAACAAGAGTAAAAAAAAAAAAAATTCAGTCCCTTGGGCTACTGCAGAGGATTTTTATCATGTTCTGAGACAGACTGTGGAAAAGGTAATCCCTTTGATAGATATGTCTGACAGGGGCTGTCTTCTTTCTTTTGTCCTGTAATAAAAATGTAGGAACCGAACTTTAAAATGTTCCCTGCTTGTATAGAAAGAGAAACTTGGAAAAAGGACAGTAGTACCCCGTTGTTGTCAGGCACAGACAATGAAAGGACAAGTACACAAAAAAAGATGTCTGTGAGGGGTTTTTACTGCATGGATTTTAATTTTAATCTTTCTATTTTTTTGTCAAGGGCAGTGCTATGGAAAGACAAATGACTGCTTGCAATTAGACAAACAACTGGCAATGACAATTCCACAAGTTTATTCCTGCCTTTGTTTTATAGACTCTGGATGAGCTGCTCAAACTTTAAGGTGTTCCATAGAATAGTAATTAGCAGACCAGTTCTCGTGATGCCCCTGTGAGATAACTATTACTTGTCATTGTTTTTCCTGGCTGCAGGAAGAAAGGCTGAGGTCAAGATGTATGAGCTTATGTTATAATAGATGTGTAGAGACTAATGCAGGACTAAATGAGAAAGAAACCCTGATATACTGGGCTATTTTTTCTCTCCTTCCTCCCCATTACTGCTGTTACACCCCTCAGGTTCATGTAAGCCATTTTCAAATCATCCACATCTTTCCCTGGTGCCCTGCTGAAGTGAGCTCTTTTTTCTGTCTGCATTGTCTGATGCAGATCTCTCTCTGCTCCTGCACCTACCTTCTTTTTGGTCTGCGTGACATGCACCTCTCCTGGTGAAGCTCAAATTCTTACACAGAGACATGGATGAAGCTCTTGAGTGGACCTCTTGGATTTAGGAGGAGGAGAGAGGAACAGAGAAGAACAGCTAGGTTCCAAAATGGTCATTTTGCTGTGTGTATGAATCTTTAGGAGGTGGTCTTTAGGTAATGAGGAGGAAATATTTTTATGTTATGACACGAAACAGAAGTTAGTTATATTTTCTGAAGGGGGATTTTTTGCAAGAGCATTGCCTTAACTTAAAGTACTGGCAAAGCATGACTTCAACCTAATTTGGAAGGATTGCTTTTAGATCTTTCTCTTAGCCTATGCAATATACAACTGTGCCTGTAGAACACAGAAATCTGTTGATTCAGCATGTCTTTGTCTGTCATTGACAAGGTGTGTAAGGGAGAGGGGGCTGTCAATATATAATTGTTTTCATTTCTGCAGGGATGATTATTGGAGATTCAGTAGCTGGCACATTTATTTCTGAGTCAATACCAACTTTTGCCTTTTTGTGTTCACTGTTTTTCCAACAACCTTGTGTAGCTGAGCTCACTTGAGGATAAAGACTTTTTTTTTTTCCTGTACACAACTGATTCTGCACTCAGTTCGCCTAAGTTCTCATAGCAGTTGCATTGTATGGAGTATTCAGTTCTCATTTAAGACTCATATTAAGCACTGTGGTATTGTTAGAAAAGTCTACTGCAAAAAAAGCTATTCCTTAGTGAAGGATTATGTGAGATGTGATTCTGGCAGATACTTTTTACAGTGTCTGTTTAGGTGTTTTGGGAAACATCTGTGGCAGTTTCTAGCTCCTGGATAATTCTTGAGTCTTTAGATCTCAAGAGGTGTTTCACGTATGGATGAGGTCCGTGATAATTGACAGTCTAATGAACAGTGTTTTGCTACTATAAGATGGCGAAGTGGAGGCACAGAGTTCAAATGAGGTTTCCTAGGTCATTCACCAGGTCAGTGCCAGAGCTGGAGAGGGCCTCCTTGGGGTTATTACATCTGCTAAAAGTACTATTTAATATAGTGACTAAATAATTGGATGATGTAAAAACCACCTTCTAGCATGTACTATCTTTTATTGTTTCTGAGTGTGTCTTAGGAGTGCAGTTATAAGCAGCAGGAGAGATACTCTCTAAACTCAGAGAACAAATTTATTTCTCTATTGCCAAAGAATTATGAATTCCATTGTTTCATAAATTAGGTGGTTGACTGTATTTATTAATGTGAGCTAACTTGTGTCTTCTATGGTATTACAGTGCAAAAAACGCTGATAATTTGATGACAAGATCTGTTACCTGAATTTCTATTTCAGATGCTGCTCATTTGATGTGGTTTGAAAGGCTTTATGTGTGGCTACAGTGCTTTGAGAAATACATTTTATATCCAGCCATAATACTGAATGCACTCACCATTGATGCTTTCTCAATTAGTAAATACAAGAAGCTTGGTACACAGTAAGTAGATTATAACTCAAAGCATGTGATCAGTAGAATATTTGGTTTTAGACTGAAGACTGAGAAATGGAATTTGTTTTTAAATAAGCCTGTAATCTTGTCACAGTTTGCTTTCATGCATATTAGTTCAGAATACAATAATCATGGGCTTTGCCGCAAGAAAAATGCGAAACTACCTTAGCACACTAAAATATGTCTCCAGTGAGAGAGAATGAAATTAAAAGATTAAAGAGCTATATATAGATATATATGGAAGGTCTAAATGTCAATTAAAAACAAGATACACTATACCAGGCTGCAGGTGTTTGATGGGCATAAACTCAGTGGGTAACTAGAATTAATCAGATGAAAATGAGAAATCTAGGCTGGATATCAGGAAACATTTCCTAACTGAGGATTTTTAACACTCTGCCGTAGTCTCCCAGAGGAGTTATCAGAAGCTTCACCACACAAGTCTTTTAAGGCAGGACTGAATAAAATATTAAACAGTGTAGAAGGGTGGGTAGTCCTGCATTAAGAGTGGTGTGAGAAAGGTAGGGAGGGATACAAGTTTTGATGAAGTCTGATGTCTTAGATATTAAGCAGAACTGGTGATGCTGATCCATGGTCTCACAGTATGATCCTTGCAGACAGCCTTTTATGGTAAGTATTTTAGTCAGTGACTTGCCTACTGCAGGTTTTCAGCAGGCATAGTGACTGCAGTATCCCCAGTGAGCAGAGTTTCTGCAGTCTTTTTATCAGAATGACAGTGATGCAGATGATAAAACAAAGAAACAGCCTTGGAATGTTCCAGTAGCAAGAAAAACTGCTGGGAGGTGGGGGAGGGTTCCTCAGTATTCATAATAATACAGATTCTTAATTTCATATATTAGATAAAAAAACTGTGATGTAAAAATTGAATGTTGATTTAATTATTTCTCTCTCTTGAGGAGCAACACAGCTTTAGGAACTACACAACTGTAAGGAAAAGGCGGCCTCTGCTTTCAGGGGCTGAAAATTGGACTAGGGCATTAGTCAAATTTTCTGCATATTTCTCCCAGACAACTACTTTTCCTGGGAGATGGGAGACTCTCACCAATCACTCACTGATAGCCTCTGTAGTTCCCCACTGACCTTTTTCCCCCCAGGCACTCAGAAGATGCTACAGGCAAGGTGCTTCAAGCGTTCAGGTGGATTGTCCAGGGTGACACTGAATCCACACTCATCGCTCCATTTAGTTCTGCAAGGCTGGGAGAATTGAAAGTATTCAGAATGTAATTTGTTACTAGTTAGAAGACGTGACTGAATTCATGCACGGAGCAAATGTGTAGGGTTAGGAAGGTGCTATTTTTACATAGTCATTCCTCCAAGCTAGATTGCACTCTAAAGTATCACCTCCCTCAAGTGTTCAGAAGAAATGACTCAGACCCCCAGAAGTCTTGAGATTAAAGAAAGTAATTACATTTGTCTGCCTCTGATTGTTTGGCCTGTGGGGGAATACCAGAGCAATCCTTTCCTTCCCCATCCCCCTTGTGTCTGTGTGATCACGTATGCGAAACATGTTTTGTCCTTTTCCTTGAAACTCAGGTCTATCCGTGAACCTCCCAGTATCCCTTTTCCTCTGGCTCTCCTCTTTAATATATTCTCCCTACAGCTGCCATCCAAATGCCGCAAACAAAGCATTCATCTTCAGATCCTACCTCTTTCTTAACTCTGTAAGCCCGTGAGGGATCCTGGATTCTCCTTGCTATTTCCATATACAGTGTTACTAAGGGTTGTACTTGGTGTTCTTTAATGCATAGATACCTATTTTCTGTTCCTGGAACATTCCTTAGTTATTGACCTCCCGAGGATCAGATGGCATCATGCTGTAGGGAAGGGAAGACATTCTCCCACTCTGTGTCTGAAAGTGTCTGAGATGGTAAATTTTGTGTGATTTGATGTTAGAGTTTTCCTCACATTGACTTTATTTTTTAAAGAA
Organism: Lichenostomus cassidix; assembly: GCF_008360975.1. Taxonomy (NCBI): domain Eukaryota; kingdom Metazoa; phylum Chordata; class Aves; order Passeriformes; family Meliphagidae; genus Lichenostomus; species Lichenostomus cassidix. The sequence continues at coordinate 42,331,797 of NC_139483.1, read as the reverse complement.
GCTTCACCTTGCTTTGTGTTTTAATGGAGTGAAGCAGTTTGCTTCTTGAGAAGGCAGAACAGCTCCTTTATAGTCAGGAGTTTGCTTGAGCTTGCCAGACCCTGATGTGCTGGTTATTAGCAGGATCCATGCTGACAATGCCTGCCCCTGTTACCTGCCACAGAGGTGCTTGATATCAGCCCCCCTTCCCGTGCTCTCTTATATCTTTTCCCTGAAGTTAAGGTCCCAGGAAAAGCATCTTGTGGGGCAGTATTTTTAAAGCAGGATAATGAGGAAAATACTTTCTGTTACCTCTGAATGCATTATTTTATAAAATGTCATTTTTTGGTGAGATTTTACTTGTGGTAACAGGCATAGTGACAGAAAAGTCTTCCTTTTGCTCTATGATCTGTAAATTTCCATGTGAAAATTTCTCCATGTTGCAAGAATTTTCTTCTTTCTGAAAAGTGAGAGATACAACTGGTTCATACAGGGATGGCTTCTGGTGGCTTCAGAATCTATTTAGCTTAGTCGCTAGGTTTCCCATTCAGAAATGTGGGGCAAATTGAAAAGAACAGCTTTGACGAGGTGGAAAATAAGGTAAGCTTGGCATTTAATTCCAACAGTAATGCCCTGCTGATCCTTTAGAATGACCAGCACTCAAATGAAGTTGCATCTGCATTATGGGAGATACACAATAATGAATAAATGCCACATAAAATAAAATCAACCTGGAAACAGGAATCTTGCTAGAATGGTGAAAACCTCTTGAGAGCTTTCTAGCCTGCCAAGTGTCAGTCATGGCAGCAGGTATTCTCCTGGTTAGCAGCAGGATAGAGGAAAACCTTCTGTGTATTTTGCAAATACCTGGCCTACTTTGTCACTCATTATATGTTGAAGTCCCCAGGTTTTGGATGACATAGGTACAACACAATTTCGTTTCGTCTGATGAACTACTATATAAAATAGTCAACTTTCTGATCGAGAATGCCGGTAACAATTTCAAGCACTTCACATCTACGTGTGTTTCTATCCAGAATTTTGGCAGTGCATAATGAAATTACGAGTAAAATTATAAATTCTGTCATCAAGTGAAATTTCTTGTAATAAAAAAAAATGGAGTTCAAGATTTTTATTTCAAATTAAAGTAAGGTATTAATGAAAGTGCCAAGATATTTCCCAGACTGAAATTTTATTTTAAGAGGGATATAAAAATGTCTGGTCTAGATTCTTGGGTTTTAGTAGTCATTACTACCCTTTTTAGTATAGAGTTCATTCTTTTTTACAGCTTATGAGTGTGTGATAATGATAAGGGGAAAATACAAAGTTGCCTATAAGTAAAACAAATTCTGATTTCTGATATTAATTCTATATTCTTTTAATAAATAAGATACGTAGATTTAGATATGCATGGCAATCTAAAATACATCTGGTACAGATATTTGTATTTATGAGCTTCTTAATTTGATGTCTTATGACTTGATTAGGTTTTTCTCTCTGCTTTTCTTACAGCTGTGATATTATCCTGATAACAGTTGCTGGAATGAAACTCCTCCGCTCCTCATTCTGTAATCCTATTAATCAATTTGTTACTTTGAGCTTTACTGTAATCTTCTTCCGATTTGACTACAGAGACATTTCAGAAAATTTCTTGCTGGATTTCTTCATGATGTCCATTGTGTTTCATAAGGCAAGTTTTAGAGCTCTTGTAATTTCTTTATAAAATATATCTTCTCAATGTCACTTGGCTGATCAGTATGTGTTAGGACTTTTTAGAAGTAATAAATGCATGTATAGACTCATATTGTTGGTACTATAGAGGAAAAAATCTGTTACAATGAAAAAATTTCTATGTTTAAGTGTTTTTTTTCTGGGTTTGTGCAATGTTTTTAATCTACTTTTTTTTCACATGTTGCTATGTAAAGTTCAGAATTGTTCAAGAGACAAATCCTCAATAAATTTCAAAGAGCCTCTTGGGTCATTAGTGCAGGGCTGCCCTCCAGATCAATCGCCTGGTGTTTTTATCTTGGTTTCCTTTGAATGCCTCTAGTGGTTGACTCAACAACTTCCTTTGGGAAATTATTCCATTATCTAATCATCCTCATGATAATAAATGTTTTCCTAATGTCAGCCTTAACATTTTTCTTTTCCTATTTTCAGTCTGTTATCCTTGTGATGATGCCCTTAACCTTAACCTCAGAGCTCCTTCCTCTCTGTTACACTGTTAACCCTTGAAGTGTGCTTGAGTTGAGTTTACTTAAAAACTACAAAACCCTTTCTGCATCAGTCAGGTCAGACCCTGTTTGTAAGCTGTTTTACTGATAGAAGCAGGCTTAACTGATAGCTGGAGAAAACATGAGAAAGTGCTCAAGATTTGAAAATATTGATCCAGGGATAACTCTGGTGAGGTGTTTGGTTTTGTTGTTATTTGCTTTTTTGGGGTTTTTTCGTCAGGCTTCTTTGCTTGGTTTCTTTTTCTAAAATATTCCTACTATATGTGTGAGTATGACCCAGCTAGCATCACTAAGTTTCTGAGAGGAGAAAGACATTGTTCCGTATTGTTGGCTGCATGCACCTTGGAGATGTTTAGCCCTTCTGCACGAGGGGCAACAGCTCATACTGCTGTCCATGCCCACCTGGAAGCTTCAGGCCAGCTCATTGGTGTTACATTGGGAGTTCCCAGTCATTCATGGAAAGAGTGAAGGAAAAATCAAATGCTTTTCCTAGTTTACTTCTGTGCTGCTCTAATGGAGGAGGAGAAAAGAGGAGGCACAACTTGGTGAGAAAACTTGAGCTCACTGTTTTTGTTGAAATCTTGGACCACACTCCAACAGAAGCTTCACCTGCTTCAAGCCTTCACCCTCAGACCTGTTATTCTCCTTTCTCTCTCTAGCAGTATGTGAAATTTTGCAGGTCATTAGTTCAGCAAGTGGAATTGTCCTTGTTCCATTAAAAAAATTCTAAGTCAAACGGTTGAATTATTTATGTTACAAAAGCATGTGCACAGTTTCACAGTGATTATTAGAGCCAATATGAAAAATAGCATTGCAGATGATAGCAATTAAATTCCTTTTAATTTCAAATCATAAAGGGCATAAGTTTTCTTTACCCTAATTAAGGTTTGAGCTTTAATTAGCTCAGCATTGTGGAACTTCAGTAAAGGAAATGATCATTGAGGATAACGATGATGTGTGTTTATCTCACACTATAGGCCCTAAGGAAGCTGTGTCCACCTTTGTTCCTGAAACCTTTATGGGTCTTCACAGATTCTGCCTGTATTTCAGTCATTTTTATGTTTGCAATTATTTTTAAAAATAAAAACAAGATCTGAAATACTGTCTATTACTGTCACCTTTAGCTATGCAGAATTTATTACAGAGTCATGACTGCTTTCTGTTTGCACATTGAAAATGTCAATTTACCACCCTCATAATTAGGGAACACTAGAAGTGCTGTGTCTTAGTCATAGTGATGGCAATTTTTAAGCAAAGTTACCCCACAAAAATCTTTGCATGCTTTCAGAGCACAGTGGTAATATTTTTTTCGTTTTCCAGGCACTGGGGAAGAAAATCTAAATTTTTTTAGAATTAAACTGCAGACATTCACGACTGCAGTAGTCACTCTTGACTCAGATTATGTGGAATAAAGTTTTGCTAATAATGTTTGGTAGAGTATTTCTGAGTATCTCACTGATAGTGCTTCCCTTATTTTCCCCATTGTGCAGTTGATTTATTGTAATTTAGTCAAATCAGGCTCCAAATGAGGGTACTGCTCCCTGAGCAAGTTGGGACATGGAAGTCCGAATTGCTGCTCACAGATTTTCATTTCTGTTAGCCAAAACTCCCACACTCAGGTAACACACAGAACAAGAGAGCCTATTCAGTTCTATTCCTGAGAATTTATTTAATCACTTTGGATTTTTTGTCTTTTTAACATCATAGGACTAATGTGACACAGTTGATTCAATTCTTTTTTAAAAATGATTAGCTGTGTACATTTTGACAGTTCACACAATGTGAAAACACTAAGTGTTGATTAGGCATATGCAGAGTGTGCTATTTTGTATTTCAAATTGCCTTGGGAAGACAGCAAGACAAACATTTAGGAAAGATTTCCTTACTTGTTTTTGGAATGACTGCAGCTTTCAATTCAAGTGAAACAAGACTTCTCCATCTTTCTTAAGATAAGACTTTCCATGTAGAGAGTTCGGGCTGTGTCCTTGACTACAACCTGGGATTCTTCTGCCCAAAACTCCTGTTGTCTATAATCTTTAAATCAGAGCTGAATGGCCTTTTAGAAGTATGTGGTTGCTCATTCAAGATGTGTGGGTGTAATGCTCTGATGTATATTCTGCAGGAAGTCAAACCACATAATCGAGACAGTCTTGGTCTACGTGACTCCATGTAAACTTCTCAAATGAGCCAGTTATTCTCCCTGGATGTTTTAGGAGATAATGTCAGTGCAAAGGTTAATAAGAATGTTCATATTAAGTGAAAATGGAAACTCACAAAAAACCTGAGAATATACTCTTCACAGGCATAACAAAGATGGAATATATATAATAGAACTTAGGCGATTTCTTCCTAGACTTTTAACAGTAGGAAATATTCTGAGACTCATTCTGTAACAGGGTAAAAAAAAGTGGAAATATTAAATGGTTTGAATAAACTATTTGGAACTAATTAAAAGGTGGGCCTTTCTTCCATCCTTTTGCTGTCTACTGACATAATATGTAACTGAGGAAAAAACTTAAACACGTGCAAAACCTATGAGAGGAAGAGCATGTGGATGGTAAAGTGTTTTTATAGCTCATCCAGTCCATTTTTCTTCAGTGTGATAAAAGCAAACAAACAAAAAGCAGAATAGTAATGTACCCACCACTGCCTTCCTTGGCAGATGTGTTAGATACTTTTAAAGGATGTCTGGAGTAGCTGTTCAAGAATGAGCTGGTATTTCAAGTGAGAGGTAGAAGCAAGTGCAACTCATTCAAAGAGCAAGGATATCAGTTTGGAACTGGCTGAATGTTAACAAGGGTGCTTAGGGCAAGACTTGTCCCCAGCTCTTTTGCTGTGCTTTGTTAAAAATATGGTTTTCCATGTCACCAAGTGTCACAGGCATCCTCTAAATTTTGCTGGTGGAAAGGAGTCCTAATATCTTCCTGAACTGCTTTTGGAACCTCAAGTAGAGCTAATGTTGAGCTGAAGGAGCAAAGACAGCAAAAAACTTGGTAGTGTCACTGTGGATTCTTCTGGCTATACTATTATGCTCTTGACTGCTACAAGAGTAGTGGGTTTTTTTGCCAGTCTCTTCCCTGCTGGGAGCATGCTGCTAAACTGGCTCTTACCAGCAACTCTTTCATCTCTAGAGCACAGCTGGGAAATTATACCTGCACTTAGAATATGGATTTTTGACAAATCTGTGTAGCTTCCTTTAAGCCCTAAAGAGCGAGCCACCCCTAGCTTGCACACTCATCTACTACACAGATGTGAATGGGAATAAGGCCCAGTGTCATTAACCTTCTAATGTATAGGACTACAACTTCTTATCTTTTTCAGGGTCTTGTATGTTACTGTCAGGCAGTTTAATGGCCTCTTAATTTGTGTGTGTGGATGAACTAATTAGCAATACAAAAATATGAAATCACCTTGTATTTTCTTATCATCAGGTCTTCTGAGGGTTCTGAATTTGTCTTCATGCATAAGGCAAAGTAATCAAAGAAGCAGAGCTTGTTAAATTTGCCTTCATTAACACTGAATTTATTTGCCTAAGTACTCTTACTCCTGCTGCGCTCACTTAAGTATACAATTTCCCTGTTTGATATTTTTCTACTTTCTGAGAATACATTTTCCAGCTAATAAGGAATCTGCATTTTTATAAGAATTTTTCTGTATAGTCTTTCTGCAGTAGTATCCAAGACCACACATTTATGAAAGATGATCTTTGTCAAAGTAGACCTATCTAAGGCAGCCAATTTGTAGCAACCTGGCAGACCTGTGCTGATCAGGCTTAACTTTCAACATCCACAACACAATCCCTTGGACAGGAAAGAAGTTATGTGTGTCATCTTGTTTTCCTTCATTTTATGAGAAAGTGCTGCCAAGTGCATTGACCTTCTTGGTGCTTTGTTGAAGTCAAGTAATTAACCTATTGGATCTTTTTATTGCCTTTGTGGCAATAAAACTCTTGTTTAGTTGGCATGTCCCATTGATTTAGGTGCTACTTGTAAGTCAAGAGCCTAATTTTTTTTTCCTTTCCTCTTCTGATTTTCCATCCTTCTCTAAATCTGATGTTTCACTTCAAAGCTTCTGGCACTAAGTCGTTAATTCATATTTTAATCCGTTCCTTGCCATTTGTGCATGCTGAAATCCAATGTCTTAATCATCTGTACCCTCTTGGCTCAGAGCTGTTTCCTCAACTTTTGATATCTAGCGTATAAACCCTTTTAAGACCCTTTCTGCTGAGGAAAATACCCAAGGCTACATCTGATATTTGACAGGATAATCCCAATGGTATTTTCCATAGACTCCTTAACTCTCTTGAGCATTGTAGAGTTCATGTTTCCTTTTAATATTGGTGGAATGGTTTAATTGATTTTTCATTCAGCCTTCTGTCACTGACCTCTTCGTCAATCTTAATTCCTTACGCTATTCCCAAATTACGTTTTCTCTCTCTCTTTTTTGGTGATTTTTCAGGGGACAAATTCACCTGGGGGTGCAGGGAGCTGTATGCCCACTCCCTGGGTCAGTCTGGCTCACTGTGCACTGAGGACTATGTTCATGTGTGCTCATGCTGGTAGTGGCCTGTTCTGTATGTGTTGATGCAGGCACTGAAAGAGAAAACTGGAGTATTTCAGTGCACAGCTTTGTGCTTTTTCTTACGTCCACTTTTACCAAGAATCATAGAATGGCTTGGGTTGGAAGGGACTTTAAAGATCATCTTGTTCCAAATCTCCTGCTATGGGCAGGAGCACCTTTCACTAGACCAGGTTGCTCAAAGCCCCATCCAACCTGGCCTTGAACACTTCCAGGAATGGGGCATCCACAGCTTCCCTGGGCAATTTGTTCCAGGGCCTTACCACTCTCCTAGTGAGGAATTTCTTCCTAATACCTTATCTAAACCTCTTTTAGTTAAAAATCATTCCCCCTTGTCATATCACATCATGCCCTTATAAAAAGCCCATCTCTCCAGCTCTTCTGTACGTCTCCTTTCAGTACTGGAAGGTTGCTCTAAGGTCTTCCTTGGAGCCTCCTCTGCACCAGGCCGAGCAACTGCAACCCTCTCAGCCTGTTCTTAATGAGAGAGGCACTCTATTCCTGTGGACACACTCTAATGGGTTCATGTCTTTCTTGTGCTGGGGACCCCAGCTCTGGATGCAGCACTGCAGGTGAGGTCTCACCAGGGCAGAGCAGAGGGGCAGAATCACCTCCCTCACCCTGCTGCCCACACTGCTTTGGACACAGCCCAGGATACAATTAGCTCTCTGGGCTGTGAGTGCACATTGCTGAGTCTTGTCCAGCTTTTCATCCACCAGCATCTCCAAGTCTTCTCCTCAAGGCTTTTCTCAATCCATTCTCTGAGCAGCCTGTATTTATGCTTGGGATTGCCCCAACCCAGATGTAGGACCTTGCACATGGCTTTGTGCAGCTACATGAGGTTTGCATGGGCCCAATCCTTTAGAAAAGGAAATTTCTGGGAAAATAGAGTGTTGGCAGAAGCCGTGCCTGTGAAGGCTTTGCTGAAAAGGCTTGGATCAGTGCAGCTGATGAGTGCTTTCCCAGCTGTTCTGATTTATTTCACTTGTCTGGCTCTTTGCATATTAACCTGGTGAGCTCTAATCTTGTCCTTTTTCCCCACCTTGGGATTTATGTGAGCTGGCTTTTTGCAGTGCTGCAGGTTCCTTCCCTGGGCTCTTGCTATCAGCTGACAATGTAGGAAGAAGCAGCATTTGCCATGAGCAGATCCAGGGCTGTGTTAGGTTTTATCATCATTTCACTGTCATAATCCTTATCATACTTACAGCTGGTTAACATTTAACTTCAATTGTAAGGCTTTCAAGGCTTGCTACTCAAACTGCTTAAAACATGCCTGTTTTGTACACTGTCAATGTTAAGTGCTGAATGCTGTGTTTGAGGAATATAGTCTTTGCTCCAGGGTTTGATATCAGAGACTTGGACTGATTATATTTTGATCCTCTTGTATGTATTTCATTAGACAGTGATTTTGAAGCCCACCATATAAAGTCTTCAAGTGTCTGTAAGCATATGCAGAGAAAGACAGCCTGGAAAGTTTTTGTTGTAGGTTCAAACACAGCTGTCCAAATACAACCATTGAATGTCACAATGACTTAAGACATAAATATTAAAAATCTTTAGTATTTCCAGTAATTCTTGTTTTGTAGGGTTTCATAGGTGAAGTTTGTTTTAAATGGCATGAAATAAAAATCAAAAAGCCAATGATTTGCAAAGCAAAGACATGAGAAAGAGTAAAATGATTTCACCTAAGGTTAATTTCATAAACACATACATGGTACCACACCCTCTTGTGGTATCGTAATTTTTATTGATCTACCAAAAAGAAAATAAAAATATACCAGTAGGTATTAGAAATTAATTCCAAGAGTTGGAGTTACCAGTTGATCAGAATTATCTTAACGTGAAAAAGCAAATACTCCTCTCAGAGTCTCAGTTCAAATTATCTCAAGTTCTCAGGATCTAAAGAGGAATATAAAGAAATTGGGAAATAATTTCTTTCTGCACTTAACTTTTTTAATCTCTCAATTTTGGGTTGTGTGTAGAGCATTTAGCTATATATATGTGAGAGTTATTTTTGTTTAAAACCTGTAAATGTATATATATATACACACAGGTTTTTTAAAACATAGAAAAATTCAAACTTAGCAAGAAAATGTTAATGTTCATGCATTATTTAGTCCCAGTATTGCCAAGAAGTCTTCCTACACAGAGTCCCAACAGATGCTAAACATAGAAAAAGGCCGCCAAATGCTGAAAGCATTGCATAGTCTCCATCTCACATTGAGTCATTTAAATTCAGGTGTTAATCTCTGCCTGGTTTATTGAAATCTACCAAACTGAGAAAAGGAGATACCATTCTAGTGATATTTCAGACTCCCCAAGTCTTGTATTTTTTCATGTATGTTAACTGTTTTCCATTAAATTCTAGTTTGTAACGGTACTTAAATTTGATTAAGTAAGAATAACCAGATTTAAAGAAAATTCTGGAAAGATAAGTCTTTGCTTTGTTTATTACTTGCTGACACGCCAGAAGTCTGTAGAGGCTTCAGAACTCATAGAAGACTTAAGGATGATTAAGATAAAATATGTGGTCACATAAAATAAATATGAAAGATGGATGCATGTTCTGCACTTGCACTTGAAAGTAGTGGGAATGTGCTGGTTTAAATTCACTGAACATGCTGATAATTGAACATGCTGATAATTTAAAGTCTTTATCAAAGACTTTAAAAACTGTTTACTGTGTAAAACTGTCACATGAGTAAAGATATCTAGGAATATAAGAACTTCTCTGCCCCCTAAATAATATATAATCATATAAATAAAATACAAACAAATAATAGTTCCTGCTTATTGAACTATAGAAAATATTGAAGCTCTAATAAGACTTAATACAAATATTCTTTTATAAATCATTCTAAAGTGGGATGCAGAAATCTTAAATAAAACTAACCTTTTATATATGCTTAATGAAATGGTTATAAAAAGAGCCTTAAAAGTCAGCACAGATTATTTCTTTTTCCTACTTTGGTTTAATGTGCCTTTAACTAACCCTTGGCTATGCAGGGTGTCTCAATTTCTCCATGCTTCCTCACAGGTCTCAAGGTTACCAGTTAAGCCCAAGGCAAAGAAGGCATTGAGTACTTTAGCCTTCCCTTTGTCACCAGGTGCCCTGCCCCGTTCATCAGCAGGTCCATGTGATTTATTTTCCAGTCTGTGTGTTACTGTCGATACACCTGTAGAAGTCCTTTCTGTTGCCTTTTTCTTTCCTCAGCAGATTCAGCTCCAGATGGGCTTTGGCTTTTCTCTGTCTTTCCAATACATTCTGTATTGTTTCTGACAGTTTTAAAAACGTGAAAGTTTTCCTCTTTAGCTCATGTCTTCAGATTACTGAAGCCTGAAATGCAGCTAGTTATAGCTGAAACAAGAGAAGAGCTGTTTCTGAGAATCAGCCTCCCCTGTTTATAAGGGCAATTTTTAGCAGCTTCAGTTTCTTTCTGTGAGAAAAGCTCTGTGAATCCCTGGAGTTCCCCTATCAGATACAGGACAAAGCATATTGCAAATTGGATAAAACTGATAAGGAGAAATAGTTTTTCAGATGGTTCTAGCGAAATGAAAAAGAGAAAATGTAAAGCCAAGTCCTCCTTTCCTAAATCTCAGTGTTGCAGTTGCTAGATGACATCACCTTTAGCAATTATAGTCAGAGATGTAAAATGCTCATGGCATGTTACCCTGAAGGCGTTTTGCAGAACATGCCCTGGAAGCAGGGATTTAAGAGGTAACAGAGGCACTCGACAACTCTTAATGAAAGCAGTAGCTTGAAAATCACACATTTCTAGGCTTTTAAGTGCTGTGTCTAAGGCTTTCAAAAGCCAAGAGAGGTTCACTAAAGTGTTCTTGCTTCATGTTCTTGTGGATGGAAATGAGCTCCTTTGCCTGTCTTGTGGAAGTGTTAGCCGAGAGGCAAGCGTTGAAAGAAACAACAGCAAGTTCAAGCCGTGGTGAATGCAGAAGGAGTAGGACTTGTTAGATGCAACAGGAAACTTGGCCTCCACTTGGCCTGTTTTGCAAGAATGTGTAAATATTAAAGAACAGTTAAAAATTATGTATTGGAATAAGTAGCCAGAAAGGGTGTCCTCCTGGATCTGGTTTCCTAGCAAATTCAAAACCTGAATTTTATTTGAGATTTTAAAACCTTTTGATGAACTCTGTGCTTTGAGCACAGCTGGGGTGATTTATGGCTTTGTGATTTCAATCTGTTACAGGCAGAACTTCACTGGGTTGTGCTACAGTTTTGAATTTTGAGGTTTCAAATGCAAGTCATTAGCCTTTTTCCAGCCCTTCACTTAAATCTTTTTGCAGATAAAACTTTTCTTCCGGCTGTTCATTGTGATGTTTCAGATAAATAACAATGAAGCAAAACAAAGCAACCCCACGACCTGCTAATTAAGATTCAAATAAATAAATACGCATTTGAGTTTCAGTTCAGTTTTACTTGCCTACATTAATGATGTATGCAAGTCATGTGTAGTATTTTTGACAGAAAACAAAGTTAGTAAGATATGAATTTCTCAAACTAAGTAGGGGTAACCAGGCTGTGCTTTAAAGGGATTGTAACAGCTTGTTTTTGTCAGGGCTTTGCTGGCTTTAAATAGTATATCTGTGCAAAGGCAGTGTAACCTATACTTTGTGTATTGGTCCTAATTTGAGTTGTGCCAAAGCAAAGAAAGTGTGTGAAGCACTGCTTGCATCTTGACTGGAAGGTTTATTACTTGCAACTGGAGCTAGCATGACACTGGTTATGAGTTAGCAGCTGCTGCTCTGATTGTTTCGTAGCACAAAAACCAAAACAGGTCAATTCTACGAGTCATTCTTACTTCCCTCATGTTTAATTTGCAATTATTTACAGCAATTCATGGAGAAGCTGGTATGCAAGGTGGAGGTATGGACTTGCCACCCAGAAATGAGCCATGGAAGGTTTTCATTCAAAAGGATTTCTGGAGATTGCTTTGAACTGTGTTAGCCGGGCCAGACCAGAACCTTCCCAGGCAACTTTCTGGCAATTTAAAAATATGCACATTATCAGTGGTTGGGAGCATTCCCTGGAAGCATTTTAATGTACAAGTGTTTATACAGACTTAATGTCTTTCAGGATGTTGGCAAAGTCTTGGTTTTTCGCTAACTTAAAAAAAAAAAATTAAGAAATTCAACATATATTTGCTATATGAGCATGAAATATTGCATATACTCCTGTTTCACTGTCAGCTTCTATGTGTGTTGAGCACTAATGTCTGTTGATGGCCAAATCTTTCCTGACAGTTTGTCAGGAACCCACTCTGCAATAGATGAGACATAAGATCTGTTTTGGCCTGATGCCACAGGAAATGACAGGGGGGGTAAAAAAAATGTATTCCAGGGAATAAGTACACATCATTCTTGAATCAGAAACTGCTAGTTGCAGCACCAAGCATATTTTACAGGAAGCAAAAGCAAATTCATTGCATTTTTCAGTTTGTACTGCACAACAATAAAAACTCATATTTATGCAATGTTTTTATGGTACAATGGTCTTGAAAATGTAGCTACAATTCATGATTAATGCCATGCATATGCTTACATCATGATGGCTTCTCCCATTGAGTCAACAAATGGGAATGTTGTGTTCTTGAGAAATAAGTCTGGTTTCCATGTGCAGAGCCACACATTGAACTTTCTCTCTTCACTATATTCAATTTCACTTGGAGTCTCCTCTCCTGTAAGTGTCTGACTTGCGGCCATATATGGTCAGTGAATATCAGAACCTGTTTTCCCACTTTCTAATTAGAGCAGACATACTTTTGAAAGATAATCTGGGAGCCTCCTCAGTGTGGTTAAAAACGTACCTCATTGCAAGTTTGAATTTTGAATGAAGAATATACTTTTATACCTTACGAAAGTAAGACCTTAATACCCATGAAAGCTAATAATACAATATAATTTATCTCATGTTTATTCCAGGGCACAGTTTTTAAGTGTCTCTTTCAGATAATAATTTTGACATTATCTCAGTGCCTAAAAAGTGACCATGTTTTTCTTTTTTCCTTTTTTTCCAGCTGTGGGACCTACTGCAGAAGTTGCAGTTCATCATGACATACATAGCTCCCTGGCAGATTGCCTGGGGATCATCGTTCCATGTTTTTGCTCAGCTCTTTGCAATACCTCATATCCTTTATAAATTTGTTTTTCTTTATTCTTAAATTCCTCTTCATGTATGGAATTTATTTACAGTGTTTGAACAAGGTTTGAAATTCCTAGGTAACTATTTTAAAATTTGAAAATGCTTGGAACATCTTCTGAGAAACAGTTTTCTTTTTTTTTTTGGCTGCTTAGGATCTGAAATTGGAAAACTGAACTCTGACTCAAACTGGTGTGTTTATTCCCACCCAGCCACATTCTGCAGATCACTTACTTCCCCAGCCCTCAGCACCGAGTTTTGATGCATGCAGAAAGAAATGTTGTGACAGACATATTGCTGGGCTTATGGCTGACTGAGCTCTCAAATATTAGTTTCTTTCTCAGTTGCTTCTAGTTGGTATGCCAGATACAAATTCACTTCAGTGAGCCAATTTCTGCTGCAAATGTCCTGGTTTTCTTTTTTCAACTTCAGAAGCAGCTAGATTTTTACATTTTAATGTAAATTTTTCATTGGGGTGCTGAGAAGCATTCTCTTTTCTAACATTTCCGGTCAGTTTTATGAGTAGCAATATCTGTTTGTCAGCACCAAGCAGTCCTTCAGCAGCAGTCTGTTTTGGTGCCTGTTCCAGGGCTGTCTCCAGGGTTTGTGGGTATGAGGAGTAAAACACAGAGTTCAATGATCCCCAAATGTCTGTAGTGTTAAAAATGTATATTGAATTTTTAGAGCAAAAATGATTCAGTTTAAAGTCAAATTGAGTTAAAAACTTGATTGAATACAGAAAAATAAAAAAATAAACATTTTAACTGAACAAATTTAACTTTATTGACATCTAAGGCATTATCAGATACTAACTTTTAATTTCTTCCTTCCCTGCTAACCAAAGTTGTGGAAGAAGGGTTGACTGAATGTTTTTAGTTCAGACCGACTGAAGAGTTTACTTTGTACCATTTATTAGATATACGCACTTAAGTCTTTGTCCCTTTCATCCTGCAGGGTTGGGGTTTTTTTTTCCCTTGAGTGATTTCTTCCCCCTCTGCTCTTTGCTGTGAAACACTTGCAATGTTGAGTAACAATGCTTACATTTCTAGATAGGAAGAATAAATGGGAGCCTCAGACAGAGGGAAGTGCACACAGAATAACTCCCAGAAGAAAGGCTTTAGATTGTCTTCTTATAGAAGGAAAGCATTATAAAAGCAGTGATCTGTCCTAAGAGTTTTAGATTATTTGTAGCAAATCATTCTAGAATTTCACAACAAAAAAAATATTTTCATCTCTATTGGGGAAGTGTATATGAAGTTATTTAGCAAAACATTTAAGAACTAAGATTATATTTCAACAAGTGTCCCTTTGGTTACAAATATTTTCTGCAGTGATAACTTTGCTCTTGATAAAAATGCCAATTAAATTTTGCAAAATGGAAAGTAGTTAAACCAGAGTTTTGTTAGTTTACAGAGTTATTGCTAAGGTGATCTAGCCTAGCTTTTTATTATTTATATTTATAGTATGCTTTGTAAATGCAAATCTGTCTTCTAAGGCAATGTTGCAATTAAGATACTGGTTAAATGCTGAAGTTAATATTCCCACAACAGCAATAACTCTGCCTCTTTGCACAGTAATTTTATTTGTTGTTATCATAACCCTGCAAACAGTAATGATGAATGCATGTTGCAGTTTGCAGAGGTACTAAACCTGCCATTTCTTTACAGAGTTAATTATTTGTGGCTCTTAATTGCTTCAATCACTTCTGCACACAGGATGTAAATTTTTAAATTTCAAAGTGCCTGGCTGAACTTTTGCTATGAGTACATGAGTAGCTCAGAGTGCTTTAATACATTTTAGTCCAGCATGAAGGGCAATGCATGTGGAACTTTTCCTGGTGCAGGTTGTAGAGTCTCCACCATTAAAGATCTTCAGAAGTTTAGATGAATATCTGACAGGAGTCATGTAGGTTTAGCTGATCCTGCTTGTGGTTGCTAGATGGACTGGGCTGACTCTTCAAAGTCCCTCTTAATCCCAAAACACCAGGAATGGGACTGGGCTTCTGACTTGAGGACAGATCTGCAACTTCACTTCCTAGTATTTAAAAGGGTAAGATAAGGTTATGCATTTATAAATATCAGCGCACTGAGAAAGTCAATGTAGTTTGTAGTTCAAAGGACAATTTTACCTGATAAGTGAACAGTGAAATTGAGAAAATAAAAAAGCAAAGCGAAACAGGAGTTTGTAGTTATGATTATCCTGTTTAGGAGAGTTTATGCTTTGGTTGTTTCAGGGTTACAGCTCTGACATCAGAAAATGGAGCCTTGTGACACTCCTTTTTCCCATCCTCTAAGTGATTGTGTGCCTGGAAGGGGCCTCTAGTAATTGCAAGTTAAAATGTGGGTTTTGAGAAACAGAGGATTTGGACTGGCCTTACTGCATAGTTTTGTGTTAAAAGAAGGGGGTGGAAGATTTTCAAGATTCACTTACTTGTTTTCAAGTCTTCACTTACTTGTTTTGAAGCTGGTTTGAATTAAAACAGATTTTTAAATTGCAAGAATTAATCCTCAAAGACAATGTTCTTTTTCATGTGGAAGGGTTTTAAGATAATTTGATTTTGGCTGTGTTAGAAAAAATAAATCCATTATTCACAAAGAAACAAGTTCTGCCTCTAGACAATGTAGCCTAACAAAGATGGTCCACAGGACACCTGGCTTGGGTCCTGTTGTGAGAAAATATGCCTGTAAGTTTTTGACACTTCTTTTTTTTACTTAGACATCATTAAAGCATTGGTATTAAAAAAAAACCAAAACCAAACAAACTTAATACAAACAAATTGGATACCCTTAAATGAAAAAAAACCCCATGACAGATAATTGCCCATTGCACACATTAACTATAATGTAAGAGAGTCAGATGCTGTTGCTTGCTCTCATGACACACTTACAGATATGAAACCGTTAAAATCACTTTTCACAAGTCAAATGGGAAATGTCTTCTGCCATCCATTTAGTACAGCATGACGTCTTTTAGGAAAAAACCTTGTTGCTACTGATTATGTCTAAACGTAAACAGTTCACAGCAGAGTGTGAAATGTCTTAGCTCACGATGGTGGCAATTTTTAAATCAATCACGATATTAGTACCCACTTTAAAAAACTTGATTTGCTGTCCTTATCTGTCCTCTTTGTTCTCTTTTCCTCTCTTCAGCTCCTGTGTCTCCTTCCCTTATCTGACACTTGTAAATACTTGTTCATCTTTCACAGCCAGTGCTTGGTTATGACTACAGTGTAATGTGACAGTTTAACATTTTTGATGCACTTGCTTTCTGCT
This sequence comes from Lichenostomus cassidix, assembly GCF_008360975.1. Taxonomy (NCBI): domain Eukaryota; kingdom Metazoa; phylum Chordata; class Aves; order Passeriformes; family Meliphagidae; genus Lichenostomus; species Lichenostomus cassidix. The sequence goes on along the minus strand of NC_139483.1, from coordinate 42,315,580 downwards.
CTGTGCTCTCTGTCTCTTTCTTTAAACTTTAGAGTCTTGGGGCAACTCATTTTTCAGTCTCTCTAATGCACAAAGACACTGTTACAGTCCACTGTCTTTTAGTAAGGGTGAGGGGTTAGAAAGATAACTGTTGGCAAATATTTGTTTCTAGATTTTGCAAATAGCTTTGAAAGCAGGGCTAGCTAGCATTTTTACGGAGGTGCTGTACCAAGAATGATGCTATTTGTGTTAACATGTTTTTTTTGTGAAGTCTCAGGAATTGTGGGACACACACACAGTGTATTGCTGTAAGAGGGTAAGCTAAAAGATCGTGGTTATTGGGTGATTTTACCTGAAATTTAGTTTGAGATGTGCTTGATCACTGTACCTTGATAGCGGTACCTTAGTTCATGGCTTCTTTACTTCGCACCTCCCTCCCAAGAGGGGTTTAAGGAATGACAACTTGTCTCTTATGCCAACTTGAAAGTTTTTTTCCTTAAATTTCATGGATGTGATATGAATTAATGAAGAATTTAAGCCTAACACTTCATTTGCTTGCATTTATTTTATTGCATTTATTTAATTGTGTTTCTTTTAACTTGCATCTTTTTCAGTATCCTCATCCATCTCCTAACTTGCTTTCCAGCAGTTTGAAATATGGCTTTACTGTTAAAGTAAACTACGGATTCAGGCATTTGTTATGACGTTTATGTGTGATGTTTACTATTCTCCTGTCCTTGCCTTCTCATTTCATATATATTTCAAAAAGTATGAAATGGTGAACATTTTTTAGCCTTCAGTCAGCATGGATTATATAATTGTCAGTAAGAATTAAAGTGAAAGCATGACGTTTAACCAGCAGGTTGGAGTATAGAGGCAATAGTTTCACCACACACTAGGGCTTTCCAAAACAAGCGGAAAAAAGAAAAATGGTTCAAAGAACTGCCTCAACGTTTGTAAAGTATAATGAAATCATTTGTGTTACCTTAACTTGCAATTTTCAGACTCTGCTATGCTTTTTTTTCAAACTCTGGCCACTTCAGTCTTTTCTACACCACTGAGTCCATTTCTGGGTAGTGTCATCTTTATCGCATCATACGCACGACCAGTCAAGTTCTGGGAGAAAAACTACAAGTAAGACAATTCAAAAATTTCTACCCTTGTTATTTTTAAAGGTTTTACTCTCATTAGTTTCATTTCTGGTGGTATTTTTGTTTCCAAAGGTCATCCTTAAATTAGGGCATGGGAGGTTAATCTTTGAATCTTGTCTCTGGTGTTCTATTTCTTCATGGTTATTTGGTTATTTCTGAAAATGTATTTAAACAATTATCAGTATGTTACAGATGAGGTGTCATGTTGCATTTGTTGTACAGCCACACAGTAATGAAGCTGTGAAAAAGAAAAAAGCAGTAAAACTCCCAGTTGTCAGCCTTTTTTGTCTTGCTAGCTAGTGCTAGCAGCTACATCTGTGAAGCCTTTGGCACTAGCAGTCAGACTGCATAAATACATTTTATACTAACTAGCCTGATTAAATGCTACCCTGTGGGATGCAGCAGGTAACTGCAGCTGCAGAGCAGTGATAGGAGGCACAGAGTGAAAATTGCATTGGCCAATCAGGGCTTGGCCACACCAGTGAGAGCCTTACTGCACCTCCTGTGTTGGTGCTGCTGGTGTGTCTGAGAACCTCAAGAGAATTCAAAACTAGAAATTAGTGATTCATTTTCAATCTCTTAGGGTAAAGGATCTGTTTAGTTTGAAGAGCTTTATTTTGTTGCATTTTGACTTGTGTCAAGTGAGTGAATATGTACTCATAAAGAAATTAGTCAAAGTCAAGTATAAAGAGGCTTTGCATTTGTTTCTGAATGTGATGAGATTTGTGGAAACCTTTTGAGGGGAACTGAGTTTTGTACTTGGTTTGTTGAGATCTGGAACTAGATCTTAACAAAATTCTCTCTCATATATCTTTTTTTCCTGGGTCAGCAGGTTAATTGTTTCAAGGGAGTAAAGTTGAGGGCAGTTTTGAAAAGGCAGGAAGCTACCACTAATCTCACAGACAGATATACATGTTTGAATGGAAACATTAAAAAATATTAAGTGGGAAGTGGGGATTTTAACATCTGCTACATTTTACTTCAAGCAGAGCATTTTGAAGGCATCTAGTTCCCTTTCTAGGTACCAGTTGGAGAACCAAAATCTGTTGAAGGCACATCATTGCCATATAGGTAGATCAGTGTCAAGTCTCTAGGTTATTGTCGAGGGAAATAGAGGGGGTCATTTGTATTTGCTTTTGCTTTGTCTAATCTTTTGATACAAAATTAACAGGAGATATTCACAGGAAATACCAAAAAATGGTTGATATCTAAATATGGGGGGGGGGGTGTGTGTCTTGTTTTCATCCATAGAGACTATCTGTGATTCCCACTAAGGGAAGTGAAGAAGTTAGTGCTAATGTTTTTTCAAAGCCAGGTAATTATTTTATCCATAAACTGTAAAACCCAAGTGCAAAAAACCCAAACCCTTTTAATACTTTAATCCACCCCTGCTTGTCCTGTCAAAATAAGCAGCAACTACAGCTTTGTCTTCAACCTGAAGGATTACATTTCTCTTTGTAAAAAATCGTGCTTTGTTGCTTGCTAGAAATTCTAGTGTCTCTTCTGTGATCTCACCTAAAACAAAAACCACAACCTTACCTCTCAAAAACCTTTCAGAAGTAGAAAACAGCCTTTTAGAAGATTCAGATTGTCATCAAAGTGAAATAAATCTTTGCCTGAACCTGTGGCATCCCAGATTACGTACATGTGATGACTCCTCCTAAATTTGTATTCATTTTGTCTCTAGTGGTTCTGAATCTCCTTTGTCTTATTTCCATTTCACATGGGGAGCTAACCAGAATGAGTGAGAGTTGGACAGAAAAACTCCTGGTTTATTAAAAGGACACTGTGAAAAGACAGAAAAAGGCAAGGAAAAGGAGTAATTTTGTGTTTAAAATAAGGACATTTTCTACAAAATACTTCAAATAATTGAATGAACTGAATAGGCCTTGCCGTACTGCTTTGAATCTTGACCTTTCAACATCTGAAAATTCAAAGGGATGGCATAATTGCTTTCTTTTGGATCTGTGGAGTTAGATAGGATCAGGAACTTGAGCTGGAATGGAAAGTTGTTCTGGCTCCTGCACTGGCCTGGTTTTGGGCTGCAGTTCCTTACAGTCAGATGTGCACTGAGTTTTAAGGTCATATAAGACAAAACAGAACAAACAGATGGGGAAGTTGGTGTACAGATTTGCTTTCTGGGGTGCATTAACAATTTCCCCAAGTTCAGCTCAGGGTATTCATGGAAAGTCACAGGTTCACTGCAATGTGGTCTGAGATGAGTTTATATGAAGAAGCTCTTGGAGATTTTTTTTTTTTTTTTCATACTCACTGCTTGTTGACAGGAACTTTTGCCCAGGGGGAAGCTACCTTCGATGTACTTTACATTGCCTTTTTTGGCCTGCTTTGCATACTCGTTTTCAAACACTTCCTTGCTATATTGATGACTACGTTAAATTATCACATATTAGCTACAAATAATTCATTTACACTTACATGAAGTTAGATATTCTCAGTTCTAGGGGGTTTTTTAAATAATTTAATCTTTTAATTGGAATAACTGGAAGCAATTTTGACAAGCAGTCTAGATATCAAAATTGCTTTTCTTTCAAGTCATATATTAGATTGCTTTCTTAGATTGTCATTTCTGTTCATCAGTATTCACACACTTTTCTGCTGTCAAGGAAACTTCGTTTTTGTTTCACTTCAGGAAAAATTATTTTTGCATCTCATTCAGGCCAACAGCCTGAAATTAGATGAGGAAGGAAAAAATCCAGTTCATTTTTGGTTTAGTGAATCCAAAGTTGAAACTTAGGACTTTAGCAAGTACAGAGTACCATGTTTATTAATAAAACAGGGCTACTAGGCTAGTAGTGTGAGTGCTGAGCAACTGATTCATCTGTTCCTTAAAGTGTCAGTTTGGTAGTCCCTACCTGGTGTTTTCTGAATGCACACACATGTATCTTGCATTTCCAGGTTTCTTTTGGTCCCACTTTTTCTGATGGCTAAAGAGGAGTTTGAATCCTCAGATTTCTTTGGCTGAGCTTTTGCCACTCTAGAGGATGCAAGCTGGAGCTGAAAGTCTTGGAGAATTAAAATGGTGGCTTGTTTGTTTTTTCAAGAAGCTGAAGGAACTACAGCGGGTAAAAAAAGAAATAGGGATTCATTTTGATAGTAAGCAAACTGTGAAATTCCTAACAGGCTCTTCAAAATTCAGGACTCGTGCTGTGCCTGTTTGTGCTCTCACGGTGTGTGCACAGAGCATGGGTGTTCTTCCCTGCAATCAGCAGATGCTGTTTGTTTTCCTGTGCCCTTTGGTACTCACTGCATGCAGAGCCTAGTGCACCAATACATCACTGAGGCCAGGGATCTTTCAGAAGGGAAAAGGAAGGCTGACTAAGAAGAAAAATTAAGGCATTAAGGAAAGTGAATAAGAAAGAACTCTTGCAATCACGGTTTTGCAGCTTTTGCTGCTACTGTTGTTGAAAAGAGAGGGGTGGAAAATGAGAAGCTGGGCTGCTGCTCATGAGCTGGTTACCTTGTGGGAGTTCAGCTATGAGAATTTTTATTTCTGTCTCTCTCATTATTTTTGGGGGTTTTTTTAACAAAGAAAAGTTTGCTGCAACATTGGTTTTGTCCAGACATTGGCCTGGGTCCTGCTTCCCAGTTTGAAGAGTGCTCTTTTAGTCCTTATTTTTGCAGCTGTTGGAATGATTAGGCTGTAATATCAGAGAGAGAAAAGGAAATAGCAGTAAATCTTGTTTAATGTATAGGCCCTTTAAAGCATAAAGTATTTGTCCAAACTCTATTGTTCAATTCCCCTGCTTTTGCTTTTTTCCTCAAATACTTTGTCATGCTGCAGCCTGACTCTGTCCTTCTCCTCCCTTCCTCTTATCTTGCTTTGTATCTTGGATGTGACAGTGACAGAACAGAGTGGGAAGTTTACTTTTATTCCCCAGTGGGTCTAACAGCTGGATCACGTGAAACAGCCTGTTCCCTGCCACAGCTGTGACCTGTCCACACAAACAGCAAACTGCCACCAGGAATCTGGAGACTCCACTGTTTACAAGCTGCTTGTCTCTACCACACCTTCCTGTTTCTATTCTTCTGGTTCAGTGCCTATTTTTGGGTAAGGCACAGCTTGCATTTGCTTTGAAGCGCCCTGAATGAATTACAGTGCGGTATAACTGAATTAATTAGGTGTCTCTAAAGAGGCTGTGATTAAATTGCCTGTTATCTCAGACTGGCATTATAGGATGCCTCTCTGTGTTTGGGACTAGGTGAGCAAACCTTTCTTTTCTCCATCTTTTTAAGAAGTGTATCACTGTGTTATTGTTCCAGTCGTTGTGGTCTGGAAAATAACCACCTGGAGGGTTAATACAACTGGGAATGGAGGGTGAGGAAAACCTGCCCTGCTTCAGATGTAGCACAGATGGCTTTTTCTTCACTTTTCCTGCCAGCTCACTTAACCTGCCCATCGCAGACAGCCTGCAGGTGGAATGGGAAGAGTTTTCCCAGTGTACACGTAATTCTGGTTGACCCCACATTATGCACATGTGAGGGAAAAGGAGCTGTGAAAAGTACCTGTCTGCTCCCTCCCTTTTTCCCCATAAAATAACAGGCCTTCCACTTCCAAATGCTTATTTTTAACACACGCTGGTGCCTCTGGTTTCCCTGTGAGCCTGCTCATCTGTTACAGCTGTTAAAACCCCTGCTCCAAACACAAAATATCATTCACCCATAACTGTCCATGGGCCTTGTTTGGGATCTGAACACTCAGATCTTTCAAGTTGTTCTTTTTAGGACTGGATTTCTCTTTTACTTAGTCTTTTTCTTGCATCGTTGTTTGATTTTTCAAGTTTTTAGACCTCCATAGTAGTGACGTTTACAGAGGAGCAATTGCAGCAGATGTTTATAGTTCTGTAATGGCTTGAACTTTGATTTATAGTGAATACTTAAAAGAAAGGTACATTAACCTCCGAAGTCAACAGTTATACTATAACTTAAGCTTTTCCTCCCGAAGTGACAGGAGATAGTGTTTGCCTTATTTCCTCAAATATCATTTCAGGTATGTTATGCTCTTACTACTGTCACTGCCCTACTTAGGTTTCAAACTTTCTTGAAAGCTTCCAGCTACCAGATCTGAAAGCCACATTGTAGCCTTGAGTTTACTGTCCATTGCAATTGTTTCAGTTTCTTCCAAATTGATTTCTCTGCAAATATTTGTGTTTCTTTCTGGCTGCCTCTGTTTCTATACTGCTTTTATGAACTGACCTGCAAGAAGCACAGTATTTCAGTTGCATGACTTTACTGTGGAGTGAGCTGAGGTTCTGGTGCCTTTGTTCACAGTTATTACTCATTGATGAATGCTGGCCCCTTTGGTGGCTCTGGTTCTTTTAAGAGAGGTCTTCACCGAGTTGGCCTCAGGGCTCCTCCAGGCTTTTATTGAGAGTGAATTTGCACTCTGCAAAATAGTATAAATAAGTATCAGCATGTAGATAAACCTGAAATGGGTGCTTATTAGTGCATGGGACTTTCAGGTCAAAGCCAATAGCCCCCAGTGAATGAATGGTTCTTAATCTGAATTTTTGGTGTGTTGTCTCCAAATCAGAAAGGCTGACTGATGCTATTTACAGAGCATGTAGAATTTGGTGAGAGTCTTTCTGGAAACTTCGAAGGTACTTGGGTCTGTGAGAATCCAGCACTGGTACACTACAGCCTATACTGAGTGATGCTTAGGCCTAACTTGGTGTCCTTGAGAATAGCATTCATGCAGTTGTAAGTGGCACTCCCTGGCTGGCAGTGGTGCAAAAGCCGGCATGTTAGCAAGCTGCTGCTCTTTTTCCTTTGTTGCTCTTCTTTTAAGATTGGCAGATTTCCTAATAGAGGTGATTTTTGGAGGAAGGGGGAGGGGGTGAAACATGCTCCTCTCTTTAAAGAATGAGTACAAACTGGTCTTTGGGAAGTTGTGTCCTGTTCTCCAGAGGCATTTGTGGCCGTGGTTCTGGCACCGGGGGAGAGAATAGAGAAAACCAAAACGTTTGAAGAACAAAGAACATCTTTGTGTGTACTTCAGCCTTAGTTCTTCACAAGCTCTCTGAAATTACATGTTACTCATTAGACTTATTCATCTGACTGTGTTCTCAAGACCCTTCCTTGCCTGCTCCCTGCTCTCGTGTCTAAGCACTGTCCATCTTGCACACCACCAGTACTGCCCACAGACTTGTACCTGCAATATTTGCCTGGTTTGGGAGTCTTTAATCCCTTTCAATGCAGAGCTTTGTAGAGTGACCAACTCACAGCATTCAGGTGTGGGAGGTGTTGCTTCAGGAGCAGCCCCTGGCTAAAAGAAGCACTGCTAGAAACTACCTTCCCTTCGGTGTCTTGAGCTGTGATCTCCCCTCGGGCAAGTGACCATGTGTGCCCCTCTGGCCACTTGCTGTAGCACACCTCCTCTCCAACCCAGCCCTCCCCTCCACATGTGGAGTCATACTGAGCTGAGAAAACTTGAGAAGGGATGGCTAAAGAAAACCAGGCACCTTTAATCGAGTAGGTCTGGTATTAGAATAAGTGTTTTCAGAGTTGCCTAGAGTTTCACACTTAAGGGAGGCTATAGAAAATTCCAAGATGTAGTTTAACTGTTTGGCAGTATCTCTTTAACTGGTAACGTCTCTTCTTCTCCAATTTTTGCCCCTGGCAGTCAATAAAACAAATTGAGGCTAATTGAATAGGAGCCATATGTGTGATAATTAATTGAGAATGTATTCTGATTCAGTGCTCTGTAGTTCCCTGCCGAGTAAAAGATGCATTCACAACTGCAATTCACTGAATCATTCTAAGAGGACAGAGCAAAGACAGAAGGGAGACATCAGAAAGGGAATGCATGCTGAGATCAGGAGGAACACAAGTAGAGATCAAAACCATAAGTGGAATAAATGGAAAGGGAAAGGGGTGGGTGGGCAAAAAGAAGGAGGCATGCAGTGAAATATCCGAGGGGGTAACCCAACAGACATTGGTAAGCAGGAACTCAGACCTGTAGAGGAGAAGAAATCATGAGTGTGCTAGAGAAGGGCATTTAAATATGTTTTGAAAGGAAGGCAGCAACAGGACATAATAGAAAGATGAGAATGGACTCCCATCAGAATTAGGGCACATGTAATATTTTAAGGGCTTATGAAGATATACAGTAGCACTAAAGATTTATAATGCTGTTCATCTAATCATTAGCTTCCAAATTATGTAAATCTAATGAGATCAAGTTAACTCATGAAATTTCTATCATGTCAAATACCAGAAACCCCTTGAAATGGGTTGACTGAATTTCCATAAGAATAAGCGTTCTCAGCAAGTGTTCATCCCATTCACTTGAATAATGGTGATCACATCCTGTTTTAGATTTAACTCAATCAAATGTTTAGGGGCAAGCTGAGGTTCGGAGTACTAAACTCAAACACACCATTCAAGGAAATTCCTATTCAAGCCACTTTTGTCAAAATGTGAAAACTGGTAAAGCTGAGATCACGGAGGAGATGTTCAGCAAGTGTAATCATTCTCACTGAGGTGATAATACACATTGTATACCGATAGCTGCAGGGAATAGTTCATGCTACAGCATGCTCAGGTCTTAGTTATCTGATGTATAAAGGTATCCACTGGACCCAGGTTGCCTTGGGGCTTATAAGAGTAAAATGTAAACTATCTCTTCTTTCTGAGATAATGCAAAATGCAGAATTGTGTCACCATTGCCACTGAGAATTGCCTCTGAAACTTTGTGCTAGTTGGGACTAGGTAAGCACTGGATGAAAGCTAGAGGGACTTTTTTTCTTTTTTCTTTTTAAGTCCTTTGACTAGAAGTGTTTGCTCTCAAAATATCAGAGATGTTTTCAGTCTGAAGAATACTGTAGAGGATGCCAAAATGAATGCTGTAAATTATTAACATTCTCAACACTCCTTCCCGTAAAATAACCAGAGGTATTGAAAGTTACCCCTGGTTTTGATTGGATTCTGTACAGCTGCACAGTAGGAGTAGGATTTTTGGTGCTCTTCAGTGTAGTGTCACTGATGCTGCACTTGCAGGTTTGCAGCACTTGAATGGATTGGTTAGCTCCTCTTTTGCCTCCTTTCATCTTTCGGTGAAAAATATGGAAAACCCTGTAGTGAACTAAACTAGTATTTCTGATACTGTTTTTCTTTGGAAGACCAGTCTTTTTCTTAGTCTTGTATTTCCTTGCACTTTCTTGCCATCTCTACCTTTTAATTTTTTTATTAAGCCATCACCTTGAGTCTGAAGGTGAGAATTAAAATATCTTAAATATATGCTATATTAATATTGCCCACTGAAAAAGCATGAAAGCACTTTGTTATGAGCAGTAAAGAATATCAAGAATGAATTCTGAAATGCCTTGTTATCCTTTCCTCCTTTTATGATGTTTAAACAATGTGTTTCTCTGTGTGAAGTAAAGGAGAAAAACATCTTGGCCTCGTTTGTTGAAGCAGCTCCCAACATTTGTTTTGGTTTTGTTTTTTTTCCCCCCTGTCTGTTCTCGCTCTCTCTTTCTGGTGGAAACTTCACCAAGATTTTCTCATCACCTCCTTTCAGCTCTCCAGCTCCTTGCAGTTTCTCAGGCTTTTGCTGCTTCCCTCATGGTCCCACCAGTGCAGAGCCCAAGGGAATCAGTCCTGTGGAACTCTTTGCCCAGAGCTGGGCACAGTGTAGGACCTTTCCTGTGATGTTTTTGTTGGCTCATGATGGGAAAAACAGAAGAATAACACTTGTCTGTACTGTTTCAGATACTTGTTTTTGTGTAATGTAATTAACACATTTGCTTTCAAATTAAAAGCACTTCTTTCAACTGCAGACAGTGAGGTCCAGCTGTGAAGCAGAGTCCTGTGGTAAGGGCTGTGCTTAGAGGAACATCACTGTCCTAGAGCTTTTTCACTTAGGCAAGAGTGAGCACAAAAATCTCTGTGCAGCTGGCAAAATCTTTTCACTTATGAACCTTCTTATATTGCTTAGCATAAATGTCTGAAGACAGTCATTAAATGCCTTTTAAAAGAAAAAGCATACTTAGAAAAGGGGAAGGAAATTAAGTAGCACAGTAGCTAAATAAGACAAAAGCAGGAATATTGATGACATTTTAGTAAAACATTAGTGAATATTTTAAAGTACACAGATGCTTGAATCACCTGGCTTATAAATAAGAGGTGAATCCCCCAGCTAAACCTTTGAATGTCAGAGCACTTAGGTGGGCTGTTTAACCCATGTTTGGGCACTCAGCTTTTGATCTCAAGCTCACATCTTGCATTTTCATCCCCCTTGCTGCAGAAGTACAGAAACTTCCAGACAGGTGTTGGAAAATGCCAAATAAACATGCTGAGTGGTATCTCAGCAGATGACTGCAACTCTGCTTTTAACACCTACTTAAACAATAGCAAGCAAAAAACCAAACCAAAACATTAAAAAAACCAACCAAAAAAAACCAAAAAACCAAACAAAAAAACCCCACATGAAAAAGACCAAACAAACCCAAGAAGTTCTCAAATCAGTTACAAAAGCCTTTTTAAGAAGTAAAGAAACTCTAAGAACAGGAGGCATTATTGATAATAAGACCTTTCTGTGTTTTAAAAGGATGCTTCAGCCGTGCTCTCTTTAACAACTGGGTCTTCTTATGCCTTATCTCTCCCCCAGTTTCCTAGTGTGCAATCAAAGCCACATTTTATTGTTGGTATATGAAACAATGGCCCAGTCAGGGAGGGAAAGGAAGAAGAAAGCATGAAAAATAAAAATCAGAGTGAGTGATCAGGAAGGAGAAATTGCTTTCATTTTTAAGAGATCTCTTTCTTAATGTGAGTTAAACCCAAGGTTTATCTTCCATGCAGCTGCCCAGAAAACGTGGACATGGTTATGCACAAGGGGGCTGTCAGCCCTTGCTGTTCAAACCACACTGAAATCATTCTGTGTTTCAGATGAAATTGATTTAAAACTACTTCAGTATCCTTTCCCTTCCAATTAATACCATCATTTTTGCCTCTGGTGTCCTTCAAATATTGATGGGTGCCTGCTTATTCTGCCATGTCATTCTCCTGCCTCACACTGTAGACAACTGCTACTGTGTTTTTAGTGCTAAGCCTTTGTTTATAGAGCCAGCAGCATTAGGCATTCACATGAAAATACTGACAATTTTTTTTTCCAGATTCCCATGAATAATCATGGGGCTGCAGCACAGTAAAGTTTCTCTCTGTTAGATTTGCCTGTTAGATGTCATGGAAAAGTGGATTAAAATTCATTGGACACAGACAAAGAAAAACTTTGGATCAACCCTAGAAAGGCATCTCTGCATCTCCCAGAGGGGAGCTGCTTTTCTTTGTTTTCTTCTCTTTCAAAGTAGAGATCCTCTTCTGCACAGCAGGAATCCTGGAAATCTTGAATTTGTGTTTTGGGGTAAAGCTCAGCAGCTGCAAGGCAGATAGAACAGCTGGAATTTTATTTTGATCTTCTGGAAATAATGATTTATTTAGCATCATCAAATCAGCAATGATTTATTATTTTTCTGAATTTTCCCAATTCTCAACATACTCTCTATATTCCCCAGACTACCTTAATCCCCCTCAGCCTTTTTTGTGTTTTACTAGGGAAATTGGGAAACTGAAGTGGCAGAAGGAAATTTTTCCAGGCAATATGTATGGAAAAGGGAATATAGGAAGTGACTTAATCTTTTTGCAAAGGGAAGCAATTGTTTTAATGACATGAACAGTGCTATACAAACCAGTGGGTTATCTCAGTGTCCATGTAAATGTGGGATTAAAAGAGCATGAAATAGATATTTCAGGAACTAAGTAGGATGTTGATTTTAAAATTGCTGGAGACTTAGCTGAAGACAGTCCAACACAATCACTTTCTCTCTAGGGCAATTGCTGAAGGACCTGTACTTGCTTTGCATAGAATAATGCAATTCAGGAAGAAATTCAATTACTGAGCTAATTATCACATTGGATGAGTGGTAACAACCAAATATAAAGCAAGAGGCCACTGGAGGAAAGTCCAATCACCTACTAATCCCAAAAGTTCACTGTGAGAGGTCCTAGTTGAGAAGTAAGAGTGTTAGTTTGATTGTTAGGTGCAGTGGATTATAGTTTAATCCAATGCAAATTCCCATTGCCTTCAAGAAGATACAAACACAGCTTTTGTTACTAATAACTGTAGAAGACTTTTAAAATCCAAAATCAATCACCTGACTGCATTTTTTCAACTAAGCTGACTTTGAGCACAGAAGTGTGCTTTATAAACGATCTATATTAACCTTGGTCTTTAAAAAACAAAATAAAATTATATCTCATGATATATGTATAAAGATTTGAGTTTTTCTAGTTGTGTCTGAAAAGGCAAATCCTTGTCTCATGTCCCAAGGTCCATGTTTTAGCCACTTAAACAAAGCCTTAACAGAGCTTGGTTTTTTGTTTTGTTTTGTTTTGTTTTGTTTTGTTTTTATTTGTGAGAGCTGTTCTATTTCCTTCCCTTCTTCCCAGTGAGGCTGCATCATCTGTCTTGGAGTATCCCAAAGCACTTGTGATTTTCCCTGATTATTTCATGCATCTTTCTGTCAAAGGGAAAAAGAAAGGGGGAGGGGAAAGAAATAGAGCCAGAGCTGCATGCTGGGCAAAAGGATTCCTATTTATTATAGAGTAGAATTTTCTGAAATACTGGTTGATTTGTATGGGTCTCAATATGCCTCCAGAACAGAAATGCTTTATGGGTTGGTAGGAAACTGGGGTAAAGAATAATATTAACTTGTACCTTACACTGCTGCACTGATTTCAGAGGGACTGAAAGTTAATAAAGCGTCTCATAATCTTAAAACACATGCATTTGGAAATCAGCAGTGTTTCTCTGCTGAGAATACAAAATTGATTGAATTCCATAACCTAATGTTTATGCTTACTCTTGCATATGCAGGTGGATATATATCTGTGTGGAAGAATTCTGACAACCTTTCTGAAGTAAAATCATTCTTTATATTCTGGACTGCTTAGAAAGCCCTCCCCCCCACTGCCATATTCTGTTGAATAGGAAATGAAAATTGCAGTTACAATGAGCTGAGACAACCAGAAGCAGGAAGATAAATAATAGCTCAAATAAAATGTTAATCTATGTAGATAATACACTAATACTAATTACAAATAATTTTAATTAAGACTCTTATTTTCTCAATCATACTTTTTGCAAAGTAAAGAGCATGGATTTTTAAAGAAGTTCAGTTGTTTTTGGTAGGGAGTAGAACTAAAGCAATTCTGTTCCTCTTTTGTCTACTACATGGAAACCTGTGTGCAGTTTTTCTGTCGGTCAGTTTTTCACAACTTTTTTGGGGAGGCTGTAGGGAGTGCATGAAAAGACTTTCTAACATGAGTGGCATCCTTCTCCCAGTAGGATTCAGCATGACCTTATAGCTTCAGGCCAGAAGCTTCCAACCTTTTAAATAACCTGTATATTGACACACAAAATCCTAGGAACGAGCCCTGAGATGAGACTCTGCTGCGTTTCAAAGACAACATTATCTTTATGTCATCCTTTTTCAGTGTTATTTAAGCTTTTTGAAAACCTCCCTTATGACTGATACCCTGTTTGGTGCCATCTTCCTTGGGGCACATCTTCAGTTCTCAAAGTGAATAGTTAAATTCAGGCTGTGTAGGTTGACTATGAGCCACTAGCCTGCTCAAAATCTCTACTGTGCCCTGTGCTCCCTGGGACAGACACCCCAGCCAGTCCCACCCAGCCATGCCACCCTCACTGCCTTTTGACCCAGGACAGGATGAGGGCCATGCCTGGGTGTGTCCCATGGATCCCATGCCAGGGAACGTGTTTTTGTGGCACTTTTCCCCTGTGCTTGCAGGCTGCCATACAGATGAGGCTGTCACACTGTCACACTTAACTTTATGCTGACTTATTTTTGGAACAATATTCTTTTGAGGCAATATTCTTAATGACGTGTCCTGAAATCCTTATATACCCATGCTAGAGCACTATTTCAAGGAAACTGATATTTCCTATAGCATTTTTGTTGGTCAGGCCTTCGCTTTTACCCCAAGTAACCATGGGTGCTTGGGAGATGCTTTGGACTTGGTGCTGAATATCCCTACTCACTACAACAATCATTCCCTTCTGTTTAACACATGATGGCCCACAGTGATTTACCTGTTCCTTATTTTCAGACATTATTAGTGTCTTTTGTTACCTGTAGTAATAAAAGCTCAATCCAATCTACCTTTTTAGTTGCTTTCGCTTTTGTAACCATTTTTCCTGTGGTATTTATATTCCACTGTTGCAGTGAAAATACTGAATAGGGAATGTGCCATTCATAAGGGTGTTGGGGTTAGTGCCTGTATGGACTAAGCCCTGTAATTTAGTCTTTTTCAAGCAATAAGAATGACCAGGGACTCTTGTTGCTGGCTAGCTAAATATGCAACTAAAAAAGGGACTGTTTTGTTGTTGTTTTTCCATAGATGTTACCCACAGAAATGTTTTCACTCAAACAAAACTCCTTGAGTCCAGCTGTTTCCCTTAAGGGTTAGAAGGAAAGAAAGACTGATTAAATATTCTTTCTATTCACTGTTTTGGTGGCACCTGTTCTGGAGCCAGTTCAATTATTTAAGTGCGTAGTGTTGTGTATTACCACAGATGCCAAATTCTGAATGAACCATGCCCCACAAGAAGGAAAATGGGGAGAAAGAGTGTGCTAGTAAGCTACAATATCAATAGCAATACTGACCTGAAATAACTGTATATACCTGATAAAGGCATTAGTGTGAACTGTCTAATGGTATAAATACAAAATTAAGAGCTATGTTTAAAAAAAATTGTTTATTGTGAGAACTGTTTTATTAACAATAAAAGAGTTGGCTGTAAACATGTCTTTATTTCCAGCACCAAAAGATCAGACCATTCGAACACCAGACTGGCAATTCAGATTGAAAAGGATGCAGGTATGGCCTGGGAGTTTGGGTGTCTTGATGTGCAAAATGTGATGTATTTACACTGGTGAGGCTTTGCTGAAAGAGATACAAAGGATTTGAATGTTGTGTGTACAAAGCAGAGCATTTTAAATGTAACAGAGCACCAGTTTCAGTCGTGTGACCTGATAAATAAATCTACTCCTCAGTTATGTGTAGCTGGTCAGATAGAGAGCTGCTGGCTGCCAATTGCTTGGGTAATCATAACATTGCTGTTTGTGTGGAAGATGCAGCAGGCACTCTTGCTAGAGGTCAGCTGTGGGCAGAGAAAGGTTTTGGAAAAAAAGTAGCAAGTTAGTGGTGCCCCTACCCTGAGGAGTTTGGGCAGTCAGGTGTCTCCTCTTCCCTGGAGAGAGACCTTTGAGAGGGGGGAGAAGGGAAAATGGAAAACTTGCAAGAGGAAGAAGTAGGGAAGATGGTGGGCTGTTCTGCTGGGTATCAGTGCATTACATGAGCACCAATCCCTGGCTGTGTAAAGCAACTTCCCAGGCTGCACCAAGTGGTTCCTGTGAGACTGGGAAGTGAGAGCAGTTTTTGGCACATCAGTGGACACAAAGAACATGTGGTGCATCAGCTGACACTCTTCAGTGCCTGGTGGGACAGAGCCTTTTTGGGGGAGCTGATACCAGTGTCTCATGCCAAAATCCCATCCCAATGAGAAAGGCCAAGGTTTCATATGTAGGATTCTTCCACTTTGGTGTTCTGTGGCCAATCTTATCTGGTCACTGAGATGGCAGGGGCTGTATTGTGAAATTAGAAGTTTACATTTTAATAATTGCTGGTTTACCCCCATACCCTTTTTATCCTTATCCATTAGATCAGTAGCATGAACAAATACATGCCTTCAAGCAGAAATGGATGCAATCCAGAGTGTCCAAGAAGGCAAGAGAGTAGATGCAAAATTAGTAGTTTGAAGCACAAATAGTGCTTTTTAATTATTTATCATTTAAGGCAGGTAGCTTAGATTTCCCCCCAAGGCCATTCTGTCATCTAATAGCTTTAACCTTTAGCATTATTATATATGCTAATAAGTTAATTATGTTTTAAACCCTGTGGCTCAAGAAAAGCATTCATTTTGTGTATGTGCTTAAAAGACTCATCATTACTTGCTTAAATTTTGCCCAAATACACTCCAGAAGGTGCATAGGTGGGTGTGTCTGCATGGACATGGGCACACCCATGGACAGACATACCAGGGCTGGGTGCTTAATGGCCATGGGCATGAAAAACAATATAGTTACAGGCCCACTCCTCCTCTGGTATCAAGGAGAAATTTGCAGGGGAAGCCATAGCCTCTGGAAGCCTCATCTTCTGGGCTTTTTGTCCTCCATGTTAGATCTTCTTTTGAATATGCACAAACATGAAAATGCATGACTGCCTCTACATCTGTATCCACATACACTCTCATGCATACAGAAACACCTACAAGATGTTGGTTTGTACATGAATTCGTGCACCAGCATTTTAAAAGCGTAAGTGAGACTCCTCAGTGAAGGTGAGACACTGATGCACTACAGAAGAGAAAAGCAGTTCTCATATCAAGTATATATTATGTAAAAGAGTACAGGCACAGGACAACACCACACTGGGTTATGTGGCACTATGATAGCATTTGTGGGGGGTTCAGTCCCTTTCACAAATCACCAGCATAAAGTGCTCGTTGTAATCCAATTAAATGCCACAGACCTTTAAGAGGTGACGTTTCTAGACTGTGATGGGGTGTTTTTCACCTGGGCATTTGGTCCAAGTAATGTGCAATTGAACAGCTCCTATTTTTAAAGTGGTAGTAATTTTAGTGGTGAATGTTTCATTCTTAGTATACTAAGTAGTCTTTTAAAATAAGTATGCTCATCTTAAGTACCAGCAGGTTGTTCATGGACAAAGCCTTGAAAAATTCCTGGAGGACTAAAATAAAAAAATCCCAGCAAAATCATTGGAAGCTGTGTGACCAAAGTATTTAAAAATTTCAGACAAAACATTCAAATTTAAGCATATGTTCTGAAGTACTACTGATTTTTTGTTTCTTTAGATTAAGAATATTATATGGACATTAACTTAGCATTTCAGAGACTTTTAGCAGAGCCAAGAAATTCTTACTGTTGTACATCATGGAGGTTGTTTGCTTGAGTCTGAAATATGTTATCACGGTTGTGATCTTTTACTTACAATATTCTTGTTCGTATTAACCTGATTTTTTGAAGGGCTACCTAGGAAATGCAGATTGTATAAAGTATCAGGAAGACATCATCCAGCTAGGGGAAGAAGATTTAAGTAGGAATAAAAAAGTACATGAAATTTTATGCACAATGATTTTGCATATTGTAATTTGTTTTCTTTACAAATGTGTGCTGCTCTGGTTGTAGGAAATGATGACAATAATCTCAACTCCATTTTTTATGAGCATTTGACAAGATCTCTGCAGGAGTCCCTTTGTGGAGATTTGATTCTGGGCCGGTGGGGGAACTACAACACAGGAGACTGTTTTATTCTGGCATCGGATTATTTAAATGCCTTTGTGCACTTGATCGAAATTGGAAATGGCCTTGTCACCTTCCAGCTCAGAGGGCTCGAATTTCGAGGTAAGGATTCCTGATGATTTAAATTACAGCAAAACCAGCAATAAATCCTGTCTTTTTAGTCCATCACAACTCTATAGCAGGATGTAGAGTTTAAAGACCTTTCTCTTTCTACAGATATTTATCTGTCTAAAAGCTTGTTAGTTCTTTGTATCATTTGAATGTTGTTTTAAAATCTAGGTGTTAAGATATGTGGAACCATGTTCTGCAGTATCATAAGACTTTCAGAAAGAAGGCATGTTGAGTGGTTTCCTTGGTTCACAGATCTTCTGAGTAACGCTTAGTTATGTTTCCAGATTATTTTTTTTCCTCCATAACTGTAAAAATTGAAGTTCTTCTTAAAATGTTTCAACCCAAAAAAACTTGGTTTTGGGAAAAACAAAAACAAAACCAAAATAGGACTCCTTCCATGGAAAATATCCTGTGTCAAACCATGCAAGAAGCCAATACTGAGATGGTCTGTGTCACACTAGAACAGCAGAGTATAATCAAGGTGTCTTTTCAACAAGGTTGAGTGTGAGAAAAGACGTGACAGACTGGCTCTTTGAATGCACTTAAGTGTGGGAGGATTAGACTAGGGATTAACATGTGTGGGCTCAAGTCTTGACTCTGTGACAGACTCCATGTAGGATGCTGAACAGGTTGTGGTGAATGCTTCGTGTTCGCTTTCCTTCCTGTGTGGTGTGGATGAAGATAACACTCTTGTGTCCTAAGCAGAGTTATGTGGAAAGAGAACAATGAAAGGCTGAAACAGCTTGTAGTACCTGGTGAGATGCCTATTCAGAACAAATACAAAATGTGAGGGAAAACAACTGGAAAGGAAGAAAGAGACTTTGTTTATCAGCCTTATAATTTCTTGTTGTTGATGATGATTGGTGAGGATTACATGGTCATGCAGGTGTGGTTCTGAGGCTTGCTTGAACTTCTAAGACATTTGGGCAAGTATTGTTGTGTTCATCTTCTCCTTGTGTGCCCCCAGGGTGAGCAGTGGTGCTGCAGTGTCAGGGATAGGGACTTGCATTCTAACCTGAAATTTATCTTTGCTGATCATCGTTCTGTGAATAGTTCAGTGTGGGATTTGAAACAAACAGAAGAAAGAAATCTCCTTCACACTTAAATTACTTGAGTTTTGTGAGGTGGCTTTTTTTTTCCTCTATGTGGTTGCCCCTTACTGCGGGGTCGCTCTCTATCATCACCATCCCCAGGCAGTAGAGGTAGAGTAAATCCTGGAAACAGATGAAACCATATGAGACGATGCTCAAGCCATGTGCTAGCTGGATAAAAAGATCAGGGGCCTAGCAGACTGGCATAATGAACTGGAAGTTGAATGGGGAACAACTAGTTTTGTTGCAAAGTGGTTTGGTAAGACTTTCTTTGACGTTGAGCCAGGATCATTCACAGCCAACAAGTGCCATTTGGCATTTGGATCTGAGAGCAAAACTCAAAAATTGCAGTGTGCCACCTGTCGAGGCATCTCTGTAGTCCCTAAAATCACAGTTTAAGTAATTAAATGTGTCTGAAAATTGACCTTTCCGTGCAGATTGCCTAATACTGTTTAGTGTTAATTAACTGTAGTTAATACTGTTTTTTACTTTATTAATAGATCCAGCATGTCTGCCAGCTGCCACAGGTCTTTATATTCAGCTGGGGCTGAGCCCCACAGCCTCTCATATCTTTCATGGGCTGCTGTTGAGAGCCAGCTGAGTTCTCATGAGGAATATCCTCTTTCCCAGTCTTGCACCCCTCGGGCAGAGGCTGACAGCCTGCAAAGCAGCATTTCCTTCTTACCTGAGTGTTTACTGGGCCAGGACCAGGAGGGCAGCAGCAAACTGAATGGAAAGCAATGCTGGTTACTGGAGGAGGAGAGCAGTGGGGAAATGGTGTTTTCACCTAGATTATCTCATCTTCAGTACAAATCTAGTCCCTTATTCCTCCTTACCCTTAGAGTATCACTGGAGTAAGAGACTGCTCAATGCTAGGAGAGGAAATAGTTAGAAATGGGAGAAAAATGGTCCCCCTTTCTTCTCTGAACCCACTGGATAATGCTATTCCAAGAATAAGAGAAAATTTGTGGTTATTCTGTGTCCTCACAGACATGATACATAAGGAAGGTGTCTCTGGTTTTCAGGGTATTGAGTAGAGGAGTTGTTATGGGAAGAGGAATTAGGAGTGTGTGTATTGCTATTCTATTGTTTGGCCTGGAACAGAGAAGCCATGTAGGGGTGAATAAAGGAGTTTACCAGAGACAAAACCAGCTCAAACATGTAGCATTTGCCATGCCATGTGAGAGCTGAACCCCACTGGACTGTGCAGAATGAGTGCCAGAGAAATCACACTAATTACAAGCCTGCTTAAGAATGGTGTAGGAGAAGCAGAGGAGCCCAGAGGGGAGCCAAGCACAAGCCAGATAAGGATGCCTGGATTTGCCTGATGCAGAGTATAACAAAAGCCTCATGGACTCCAAAATGTGAGCGGATAATCTGCCGTGTGCCCAGCGGAGACCTGCTGGGGTGATGTGCTGACACCAGAGGGTTGTTTGTGTCTCTAGGAAACCCATGAGGGCTGGTGTGCTTTAGATAAACTGTGCTGCAGAGCTGTGCCCTTCCTGTACGTGGTCTGGTCCTTCTGCCAACATGAAGCTGGGTTGCTCTGGTGGGGCTGCAGGCCACAGGGGTGCTCAGGCACTTGTCTGAGTAAAAGGAGAAAGAGGGGCTGACCTGAATACACAAGTACATAAGGGGATGGACTAAGGCTATTCAAAGGCAGTTGTGTGAAAGCTGAGGCTGAAATTCTTCCTTGGAAGGCATTCCTTGCTCCTTCCTTTGAACAGGATTGCTGCCTGTGGGTGCAGGAAGGTAGAACAGCTTCTGCCAAGCAGCTCCAAGAGCCATCTCCGATGTGGACTGGGCACATTCTTCCCCATTTCAAGTCTTGCAATGGGCTGGTGAATACAACCTAGATACTGAATACAGTTGGATCTTTTTTCTGCAGGAGTGAGAGAGTGTATGCAACAGCCCTGGAAGCACCTGATGGCTTACAAAGTCAAGTGGCAGTTATTAAGCACCAGGCTGTGCTTTGGGCATCCTGCATTCCTGTTTTTAATTGTCTGGTCATGCACTGTTTTTACAGGGAACCCTGATTCCTTTCATTGTAGAGAATGGTTTCCCGCAAGGAGGAAAAAAGGGCTAGAGGAGGAACTTGTAATCTGTAATTTCTGAGCTTTGGCTGCTTAACTTCAAACAAGTAATTCTAATTGAGGGCCCCAAAAATCTGCTGTTCCTTAAATAGGAAATCTGTGTTTGCTTTGGAAATGAGTGAATCACAGCAGTGTTCTCTGTGACTGTTTTCTGTTTATGACTAAACCCAAAGCAATATTTGCATTGTGGAGCTCTGGGTTTTCCTACGGGTGTTTCTTGTGGCAGCTGAAGAGCTGTGCTGGCAATACTGGTAGTGCCCAAAGAAGGGGTCACAGAGCCCTCTGAATTTAATTGTACTATGGCAGGAGGCACTTGCTGCCTCCCCAGTTTGCAGTCCCTCCTAATTGAGAGTTGGCTTTATAAGTGATGCCTTTCTAACTGTTTGTAATAGAAGCATTTGACTCAGCTTTTAAATGAAAAAACAAACCAAGCCGAACGTCTGCAGGCAGCATAAGAAGGTATAGACTGAGCAGACTGAAAGAAGAGTCTGCAAGTCTGGGATTCCTTTCATCTGTCTTTAGTCCTGTTCATAGTAAGCATAGTCCTTCACTCTCCTGTTCTGTGGACAGAGAGGGGATGTGCCTCCATTGTGTCATCCATCCTGAGTGTAAAGCCAGGGGGAGGCTCAAGAGCTCCCGGCATTGACAGGAAATGCCCAGCTCCTCCTTAATGGAAGACAAAGAGAAGGTAATAATGAGCTGAAACTAGGGGAACACTTCCAAGGAGCTGCACAGTGGTGTGGGGGAATTGAGCCCTTCAGTAACTTAACTCTGCTGTCTGTGTTAGACCACAGTGGAATGCTAAAAGCAGCCTGCCAGAAGAAATACATAACATATCATTTAATTTGAAAGGAAGAGATGGGAAAACCCGCAATCAGGGAACAAGCAGAAGCAATGTCAAAATATCTCCCTCTCACGAGTTCCCTGTAGAGCAAGGGAGATTTAAAATGTTTTCCTGTTTAGTCTGTGTGTCTATGAAGTGTCTTTTAGAGAATATTCATTTAGGCATTACATGCATAGAAGCTACTTACTGACAGCATTGCTGAAGTCTTCAGGAAGTGTTTTCTAACTCCTGCACAATATTCTTCAGTCATTTAATGAACTTGTAAATCTCTGCTGTGATTTTTTGTTATTGCATGTTGCACGTGCAATATTCATGCTTCACTTGAAACTTCATTAGCTGGATCAAGGCAAGAGGCGCAGAGCAGACACAGATGTAGTTATACACAGTGGAAGGCAGCTGTGGCAGCAGGATGGGATAGCCTGTGGGGCTCACTCTGTGTTAGCTAGCTTATTTCCCAAGCAAAATGGAGTATGAAAGCAGCCAGCTCAGGCTATGTGCTCTAGGCACAGTAGTGATGTCTAATAAGGACAGTTACTCATTTCTGCAGCATATGTGTATGTGTATGCTGCAGAGTTTTATTACAGTAGGAAGTACATTACCAGTGTAAGGAATATTTATTGGTGTTTGAGTTTTGTGTCTGAAGGCTCTGTAGCACTAGGAAGAATAGTTTTTTATTTAAAGAGTGGTTGCAACTTTTATTTTTTTACAAATTGCTTCTTGCTTTTGGGAAATAAAAGTGCCCATGTTCATGTCTTTTCTGAGACCACACCTGAGGTATGTTCAATATATGTGCCAGAACATTAAAAGGTATTGATAAATTACACAGAGTTCACAGAAAAAACAGCATTTTTTGATACATCCCTTGGGAGAAAAGGTTAAAAACCAAAAGTGTTGTGTTTGTGAGAAAGAACAAAGACTGAGAGACACAATTCTTGGAAGTACTAGAAACATGGACAGAAAGGATGTGAAGGGGTTTCTTTAATCTTGGTGATTTAATTGTGAAGAATAGCATGAAATAGGGAAGAGGATACTTTATGTTGAATGCAGGAAATCTGTGATGTACAAGCCTTTCTAGGTGTACAATGATGCTCCAACAGCGGAAGCTATGAATTTCAAATAGGCTTAGAATAGTTTCTGTAGCACATACTAAAATAAATATTTGATGTCTTTTTTCCTTTTTCTACCTTTCACAATTTTATATGTATTTATAGGTGCACTGGAGAGGATTTCTGGAAGGAACGAAAGTATTAAATGCAGTGCAGCCTTTTTATTGAGAAAATATCTTTGCCAAAACCAAAATACTGCATCTTGCATTGCACTGCAAAAGATGTGACATGAGAAGCTTTTGTGGTATTTCATAGCTGCAAGTTTAACAGCAAACATCTTTGGAGAATGCTACGTCCATGTGGGCTTTCTTAATGTGTCTCTGTGGGCCAAGAAAAGGGAAGGTTTCTGAAGAAAGGGGATGCCTGTTATTATAGCAACTGATCTGGTTTGAAAGCCGGATTGTTTTTCAGACATACAAGCACCTGAAGCAGCTGAAAGCCAAACCACAGTTTTATAACTAAGAGCTTTGATGTTTGAGGAATTGATACTGTTTTTTGAGTTCTGACATTTTTCTTTGAAAAAGCTGAGGCTATCAGAACCTATAAATTACTGTTCTTTATCCCAGTTCCACAAGCAGAAGAGCAGGAAGGAGTCAAAAAATTGCTGGTTTCCAGAATGTGTCTAATTCTGAGGTTCATGAGTTGCCATTTGTGAGCTCAGTTCACTCCTCTTTGAAGTATTGGGTTTTTTGTGTTTCTACAACCATATCTGATGCATGTTTCTATAGAGGATGGCCTTTCAGTGGCTGTAATTATGCTCATTGTGCTTACTTTGTGTGATAACTTGCTGCTTATTAATCCTCTATCCTGAGCAGAAAAGAAATGTTGGTTGAGAAGGAGCCTTGTCCATCAGAATTTGGGAAAACTCGGATTTGCAGCACAGCTTGTTGAAGCAGAGCCAGACAATTCTACTGTAATGCATTTATTTGTAAGACATTCACGTGCTTGGTTTTGCTGAACAAATGGTGAGCAGCCAGGCATTTTTGTGGAGCCTTCTGTGAAGAGACCTCTGCGTGGCTTAGGAAAGGAGTTACCCTGGGCATGAGCCCTTTCTGTGTAGATTTGCACCCGAGTTGCTTAAATGTCAGCAATCCTCAGGGCTCAAGCTGTTGCTGCCTTCAGCCACAATAATTAGTCCCTGTGCTGGATGAGTTGTTAAACTGAAGTGCTTTATGGAAATTAAAACTGTTCCTAGAAGTATGTGGTTGTATCATGGATTTTTCTTTCTGGCCCCTCAGAAGTTGAAAAATGCTTTTCGCTCACTGAGTTTTCAAAATTGAATTCAAAAGCACACTATGGTTTCAGCCTTAAATTCCAAAAGGCTGGATGATCATTCATTTAGGTGTATTTTATCCTCTTGAAGCAAGAGTCTTCAGTTTCAGTTTTCTCATTTCCATTTAGATCACATCATTTTGGCAGAGCACAAGTCTGTCCTCAAATCCTGATGTGTCAGGAAAATACAAAGAGTTCCAAGTTCTCACCCTGGCTTTCTCCTGAGCTCACACAGGCTGACCTTGCTTTGTTCAGCTGGCACATGTTTTTCACATTGATGGATTTTTGGCAACCCTCCAGTGTTAGATATCTCACAAATGAATTGGTCTCATCTGTACTTGCAAGGGTCAGAGTGAATGATTAAACTTGAGTGAAGTGCAAGAGATTATTTTCCTTCTACTGCAGAAAGAAATGTAAAAAAATGTTTTCCCTCTGATTTTGAAATGACTAATTACTAGTGAAAACATTTTCCTATATTTTAATATTTAATGGTACTACACTTAATTATATTGCAGAAGTGAAGTGCACGTTCTGTTCCCTGCTCTTTGGTTTTATGAATAATTCTCTCAGAGTTGCTTGAACTTGCTAATTTTTTGAGAAGCAATATAAAAATTGTCATTTAAATCATCATCTTATAGCAGCACATACAAAAAAAGTCTAGGGCCAGCCTTCTGTAAAAGACAAACACAAATGCTTGACTTCATTTACTGTGTCCTGTCCCTTCTGGCTCAATGGGTAAAGCTGAGCACGTGCTCTTAGTCTCTGTGGTACCAATGTCTGGAGTAATGAACCAAAAAAGATTGATGTATGCACTGGTAAATGAAATTTTACAGTAAAATGGCAACCTGACATTGAAGTCCAGCCAGTGCATTAAGGACCAAAGCAAGGCTCCATTAAAGATGAGAGAAAATGACTGGCAGTCATTCTAGAATTGACTGCAGGAATTGGGAGAGAACCAACATGTACTTGAGCATCAAGCCTGAATGTTGTCTTTGTGGACTTGAGTCCTTTCAGTAGATGTTGTTTGGAAATACTAATCAGCAGGAATGAGGATTTGGTGTTATGTCAGAGCACTTGGCCATGGCTCAGGTTACACCTTTAAACTTAACAGGGATACCCCAGAGACTCTGCAAGCAGTAAAGACACCAAATCCCCAAGGTGGTGTAGTGCCTAAGTCCATCAAACAGCTTTTGTTAATCAAGTGCATGTTTGCCAGATGTTGAAGAGCATACCCCGATTTCATTCTTTGGAATAAATCCATAAAACAACCACATGAGCTCCTTTGGTTGTTTCCCAGAGCTTTTGTAATAACACAGTCCTTGTGAGAATGACTCTTGTGCCTCAAGTTCAACATTGATTGCACCCCCTGTAGTATAATTTTAACTCTAGCTGATTAAAATTACCTAGCAAAGACAACTTGGAGGCATTTAAACCTGTTGAATTAGCTAAGAATGCAAATAATGCTGTGGCATGATCTTCTGTTTGTTATGCATGTGATGACAGTTTCCTTTAAACATTAAGGGTCTCTTGAATTCATCTTTTCTTTGCCTTACCAGCCTCCTCAGGCCCTGTATTTTACAAAATGTGTCCCCTAAGAAAACTAGTAATTACAGAAACTTCAGTAATATTTGGCATTTATTGAAAAAGGTAGTACAGAGAGTACAGCCTTCCACAGAAATAAAATTTCATATTTCCATTCCAAAAGAAAAAAAAAATAGTTACATAGACTGAGCAAAGGCATCTTTAAATCCTGTTGTTGTAGGCAGATCAGTGACAGTTGTTCATTGTGTTTTTCATTTTTCATCACTTGCAAACATTTGGCAATACTTAATTTAGCAACTGGATGAAGATGTATCTTCTCTTAAATTCAGTGTAATACTGAGAGACCTTTAAACTTTCAAAAATAAGCATAACAGCAATAGTAACAGCACCAGCATGGAGCATTTATTTACTCTTTTCAAGCAATGCACAAAGGAATGTTTTCCCTACTTCTGTTTGAGTACGATGTCTGCTGACTTGACTTCACAGAAGCATCTGCTGACCCAGAGCAGTTCTTGATTTCTTTTTTGCTGTTGAGCAGTAAGTGTTAATTCATGTAGAAATCTGTGAAATATGAAGCAGAAGCAGTCCAGTTCATGTCCAGTCCAACTGGAAATGTCAGCCTAATAGGTCATGTTTTGTACTTGGCAGTATTAAAAGGCAAGATCTTTATATTTGGATGACCTGAAGACATTTAATAATTTTTCATATTGTATGTCCCTGAAGTCTAAGGAGGAATGCATATCAGTGTGCAAGCAGCACTGGGTTCACAGTGTAAATGTTCATTCATAGCAAACTGAACAGAGAACACTGGAATACACTGGATCCTGGATTTTTTTTCTCCATCTCTGAGGGCTACAATTCTGTTTTTTCTCACACATTTCCTTCTGATTTTTCTGTTCTTTTTTACTTGTATGTTTTGCTTGCTGCATACATTTTAGCAGGTGCACAGGCAAAAAAGAGGTGATACCAAATACTTTAGTATATTTTGTTGTATTTTGAAAGGTTTTTCTTAGTGAGGAAAAAGGAATATTCTAGGTGCTACTTCTGTTGATGCAAACTGAAGTTCACAGGTTGTTGACCGGAGAGTTGTGATGGGACTGGAACAGACAATCAGGGCAGAGCAGTTGTCATCATGCTCCACAGAAAGGCCTTTGGGATGCTTCCTTGCTCCAGGCTCTCTTTTGGGGTGTCGGCAGACTGCAGGGAATTGGAGCTGGCACTGTGTTCTTTCCTGGTCAAATGTTGAGATGATGAACATAGCCAAATTCTTCTCCCATTTACAGTGACACAACAGGCCTGTTTGCCCTGGTGTGCAGGGAGCTGTTGAACTGCAGTGCAGTGTCTCACATCTTCCTCTCCCATCGAGTCTGTCTGGAAGCTGACAGAGTCAGCAGTCCGTGGGGTGATACTGAACCTCTGCAGAAGGCTTTTGCAAGATGTGTGACTTGCATCACAGGAGATGGCCTTGAAAGGTGGTTTATGTGCAAACTCGGTGGGGAATAAGCTCTGCAATGGAGAGTAAATTTTTAAAAGAAGCATACATCAAGAATACAAAGCTCATGTATTTTTATAATACTGGGGGGAGCACGTGGGTGGCTGCCTTGGTCTTTATTCGTAGTGCCCTACATAGTATAGAAACCACGTTCATAGATTTCAAATCCACGAGGGCTCAGCTTGACCATCTAGTGTGCACAACACAGGCTGGAAATGCAGAGTCTGCATTATTGTTTCTGCATCTGCCTCGTGACTTCTTTTTGAGGTAACATACCCTTTTTAGAAAAATTTACTCTACTTTGATCTAAAGCCTGTGTAATAGACTAATTAGAAAGCTGTTCTGTTCTTGTGATGTACTGCCACTAGTGCCGTTCATTAGAGATGTTTGATCCAGAGTAGCTTTTACTCCAGTGGGAGAGAGAACAACCTGGTAAATGTTATTTTTGGAACCTGCTTTCCAAGATAGTTTGCTAAAACCCAGATTTTACAAGTGCTCTGACACACTAAAATCTTTCCCTGGGTCCAGTATGTTAGTTAAAGAAGCAGACCGAGACTTGGATCAATTTGCTTAATGTCTTATGAAGTGAGACTCTTTAGTGTTGCTTCCTGGTGAGTTTTTATTAAGGCAGAAGCTGTGGTCTGTAGTTTAGCTCAGCTCAGAACCCATTAGAACTGGAACATTAGATCAGGCCCTTTTGGCTTTTATAGATGATAGTAAATGAGTAATGTACATCCCTTTATTTGCTGCTGCACGTGGATCAATTAGCACATTGAGTTTGTTGCCGTAGCTCACTCTTTTAGATTTTTGCCAAGTGCGCACACCCTTCAAACATACTTTGAATGTGAGCCTGCAAGACGTCCTTTGTTTCCTCCTCCCCCAATAACTGGCAGCACATTCTCTTTTTCTCACTGCCAAGGGACATATTGCCAGCAGAGAGAAGTGGAAGCCATCACAGAAGGAGATGAAGACAACGAAGGCTGCTGCTGTTGCAAGCCTGGGCACTTGCCTCACCTGTTGTCATGTAATGCAGCCTTTAACCTGCGCTGGCTGACGTGGGAGATAACTCGGACGCAGTACATCCTGGAGGGATACAGCATCATCGACAACAACGCTGCTACCATGCTGCAGGTGTTCGACCTGCGCAGGATCCTCATCAGATACTACATCAAGGTAAACCCTTTGCTCAAGTGTACTTTGGTCCTGGGCAGGTTTGTCAAATAGAAATAATGCTGCTTGTCTATAGAAGAAAGAGCATTTGAAGTTTTTTGCTTTATGTTTTTCCATCTGCACTACGAACTTGATGTTCAACCACAGAACCATAGAATCATTTGGTTTGGTCTTTAACCCTCCTCCTATGGGCAGGGATACCTTCCACTGGAATAGTGATAATTAATTCATGTCTCCCTTTGCTAAATTTAATTCTGAACACTTACACTTACACTTATAGAAAATGGCAGGCATGCTTCAGTGGAGATCAAGAAGGTGAGTTACCATACTCTAGTGATAAAGCCAGACAAGGTGTTGTTACTTATGTTCTTACGTTCTTACAAAACTTCACTAACAGTTTGTTATTTCTTCTTGTCTTGGCCTTTCCACTGTTCTTTTTTTTTTTTCTGGGAAAAAAAGAGATTAACAAGCATAAAGTTCTTGTGAAACCTCTGAAGAGCTGTTTCTCAAATGTACTTTTTTAGTAGTGCAAAGCCCCGCCTTACCTTCTGTTTTAAATATATACCACAGCACATTTGAAGTTGGTTTATCCATTGATTACACAGCAGCTCATTTACGTCACTTCTATATTTGCATTGTTATTAAGATCAAAATAACCACACAGATACTAATTTGTCAAAATAATTGAACCTAGCAAGACATCGTCCTCTGCCAAAACAATTCCCAGTCCAGCAAATGAAAAATTTGTTGAGCTTTATAGTCTTCTACTGAAACTGCAAGAGCAAAGTGCTGCTTCCTATGCCACTGGAACAGCCATGAAGCCAGTTACTAAAGCTCCAAACCATCCCTGACATCTCCTTTCTACTTATATCTCTGTAACTGTAAAAATCTGTCAACATCAGAGAGAGACCTGTTGTAAATAAGTTAATCACCATTTTTTGCAAATAAACCAATGTAGTAAAAACAAGCTCATTGCCTTAAAAAGCTGCTTTGATCATGCAGTTGATTACTTCTGGGATTTCATAAATAATTTTGCAGGCAGTACGGCGTGGTAACCAACCTGCTTTGTTTAACAAACTAATTAGAAATAAAGCTGCATGTGAGCATGATTCTTTCATTTTAGAAGTGGGTTTTGTGGCTATAGATTGTTTTAAAGCAATGTAACTAAACTAAAAAGAAACCAAAAAACCACCGTTCTTTAACCTGTAATGAGTATGTTGCTAAAATTGCTTTGCTTTACTTTAAAAGGTAACCTGAATAACAGGAACATAAACTGAAGCAAGCTGGCATATGACTCAGCTTTTGATGGGGAATGAGATTGAAAAAATCCCAGTCTAAGCTGCAATCAAATCAGCATCTTATTAAGTTAAAGCAGTGAAGATTTGTGCTTTGTAAACTGGAACTGTGTTTGTGCTTTTAAATGGGTTAATATGTGGAGGACTTGTGGAAAGCGTGAGGGACATAAAACTTAACTGGAAGGTAGTTTAGAGCTTTTGGTTCTGGACACACTTCTGAGAAGAAGCTGACATAGGGAAGGTGGCTTAGACAGACTTTCATCCCATGTGATACAGGTGTGGTTAGTTGATCCTGTTTTGAGTAAAAGGGAGGTTTGTTAAATGCTCTCCACATCCCTGAGGTGTGCTGTGGCTCCATCTCCACTGTATGCAGAGCTCGTGTTCACCACTGATGGCCCTGGAAGTGTGAAAATCAAATCTCTTCTGGTTGGATTTATTTGAGACAATACTATTATACTGCATTGACAGACCTTCATTCTCAGAAAGGTCGGTCTTCATTCTCAGGCTGTGGGTCTCACACAGTCAGTCTTTTTAATCTATTTCTCTTTTTAGGGAAGGATGAACAGAAGATAATAATAATAATAATAATAATAATAATAATAATAATAATCTGTTGGCATCTTCAATGTTAGCCTGGGCTGGGGCTCCCTTCCGTGAAGGGGGAGTGCACTAAGGAGATCCCTTCTTTAGAATGACACTTCCCAAAAGAAAGTTATATGGATATTTTCTTTCTGTATTTTTAAAGTAATTCGGGTTTTTTCTATAAACAGGAGCTTTAAAAAGATTTGGTAAAATCCGTAGTACAGCCTTGGAAAGTGAAAAGATTATAATATGTATGAGATCAGGTTTTTTCCTGTTTATTTAATGCTTGCCTCCAAATAAACAGTATCAGACGCAGAGGTGAGAATTCATTCCTTCCCCAGCTCTTTCTTCTGGGAGAATTTAGATGAAGACCCTGTGCAGTTTCACTGTGAACATTTTGAAAGTCCTTGACACTTTCTTTTTAATGGTGTGAAAGTAATTGTCAGAAGAACTATAGATAAGGCAGTATTCAGGTCACATAAATCACAAACTTGAAAAACACTTAGGCTGGAGTTTTGCAGGAACTGCACTTCCATTACATTGAGCATTTGGAGTGTTTCTGGTTTATTCTCTGTAGCTTACAATGTTGTGAATATTTACCGAATTGTTTCAGAATTGCCATATAGCTGAGGATGTACTTGTGCACAAAACATATCTTGGAAGAGTTACCAAGAGCAGAATTTAATTAGGTGACAGAAGTTTTTGTTGTTTCTGTGTCTGATTGCAAGTCTGATTTTTTTCCCAGCTGAATCGGCTTCTTTGTAAACACAGATGAGGATAATAAAAAAAGCAAACTCTATCTTGAAAATCAACAAAGAGAATGTATGCTTTGTTTTAGTTCTTCTATCCTTCAAGAATAATTATTGTATTGGTCTTTTAAACAATGAGTTGCACTGCGCATCTTATTACTGCAGTCATATTTATTTCATTTGCAGTTTCATGGATAGCTTAGAAATGCATATATTTCTTCCTATAAAAGGATTTTTATTCCCCACAAATAAAGTGGGTCAGCTTCTGTAGCCCTTCTGCATATATTTTGAAATAATTTCCTGCCCAACTACTGTGATATTTTTCCCTTGTGCCTCTTCCATCTCTCCTCAATATATTCTTATTTAAATATATTTTAGTATTCAAGAACTCTGTGTATTTGCTGAGTGCTGTGTTTTCGGCTCCTATTGTTTCTGCATGAATCTTTTTTAAAGAGTGTACTGTTCTCCAAATGCCAAGAAATTAAGGATCCATCCTGTCTATATCTGTCTGACTTGTCTCTTTCCTCTGAAGCTTGATTCTCCTCTTACTTGTGTATTTTTTGTATAATTTGAAAGATAAGCTATGGAGAGCATCTGGGTTTTTTAAAAGGGCTGGTAGTGCTTCTGTCCTCTGTAATCCATCATATTTTCATTTTATACATTTATTTACTTAGTACTATTTCCACTGACTGGGTAAAGTAGAACAACATAATCTTCAGTCATGTACACTTACTCCTCATTTGCTTTGGAATCCAACTCTAAATTAATGTTATAAAATATTTTAATGGGACTTTGCCACTAATGGAAAGCACTGGAACTTCTTAATTTTCATATTCTTTTGAAAAGATGCTCTGAGTTGGGTTTGGATAGAATTTTTTAATTACTGTCTTATTTATTATTATTTTAATGTGTCCAGATGCAGTGGTTTGAAGAGTTTCAACTTAGAAACTCAGGCACAAATGAGATATGTGTGTTGCTGCTTTCTAACATTTATGTATTAGGTAAAAGAGCCCCTACTGAAGGCTGCTCCCCCTTCAGTGCTTTAAAAGCAAATTTGGTTATATCAGTTATAAGCTTCTTAACCCAACATGTAAGAGAAAATCTATTATTCTTTACCTGCTGCATTGACAAATAACAGACTTGTGTCATACACATCAGTCACATCTCATCTTTGTGGCTAATAAGGAATTAGGAAAGCATCATACCCAGAAAACATTAAGTCCACTGAGGAAAAAAAGAACCCTGTTTTGAGTATATGACCATCTACTGCTGTTTTTTCAAAATATGCCTAAGCTATTATCAGTATCACCTTCTTGGTGATAGACTCTAGAACCCCACTAGTGTTCACTTGTTGGAATGCTGGAACTCTATTCCTGTCATTGTATTGATTTTCCTGTAAGGCAGAAGGATATTAAAAATACGACTTCTTTTTCTGTTGTCTACTATCAATATCAATTATTATCATCTTTCTAACGTGAACACTTTTGGGAAGCAATTATGCTAAGCAGTAAAATGTAAGAAATATATAGACTACTGTTGTTCTTAATAGTTTATTCTTATAATAGTTCTTATTTGTTTTATACTCTTCTGTGTAACATATGTGTGCATTAATCAGAGATAAGCATGACTAACATTTGTACATTTTGTCAACAGAGTATAATATACTTTACAGCAAGTTCTCCCAAAATCCTTGACTGGATAAAAGATGAATCCATCCAAAAGATACTGCAGCCTTATGCAAAGTGGCATTATATTGAACGTGACCTGGCCATGTTTAACGTTAACATAGATGAAGATTATGTTCCGTGTCTCCAAGGAATAACAAGAGCTAGCTTCTGCAGTGTTTATCTGGATTGGATTCAGTTTTGTGCTAGAAAAAGGGTGGAGGTATGTGCCTTTTTTTTTTTTTTTTAGTAGTATTAGTGTAATTCTTGGGATATGAGTTAAATGATGCATGACTACTCTTTCACTCAGGATTAGTATAATGAAATTTATTTCATATAAGCTTTTAGATTTATTGTAAAAGGAAAACATGTTTTGTGGAATGGAAAAAACATATTTCGGAAACTACCCGTGTGCAAAAAATGGAGTCTTAAGGAGCTTAAGTCTTTGAATACAGAACCAATTATTTACTGTGCATATTTCCAACAGCGTTAATTTCGTCAGCTCTAGAAAGCATGGATATATCAAGTGCTCACAGAAGTACTGCTAGAGCAGGTTCCATTCAGAGAATGTCATCAGAGCATTACAGTTCCTTCAGTGTTGCCAGTGATTGGTACATTTGCCAAATGTCTGTGATGTCTTTGTATGCTTTTCGAAGGTTTGCATGTATTTGTGTACAGTGGCAGAATGGTAGGGGAGTGCATGGCACACTCACTGCTGGCAGAGGTCACCTCTGGGAGCTTGAGGCTCAAAGATGAACCACACCACAAAGCTGTGTGAAACCACCTTGCAGCCCCAGAAGGTCATGGGCAGATGTACAGCTGTGCATTTGCATGCTCTGAGCCACTAAGATTACTGATGGTCAGCAGTCATTTGTCAGAAATGCACTACTGTATTTCCATGGAATGCTCAAAATAGCCCTGAGGGAGAGTACAGTTTCAAACAAGCATATTGCCTCGATCTAATTTTCTGATTATTGCTGATAATGGCAAAAATGGAGAAGTGTATCTTTCCTGGCCACAATGCACTGTGTTTTATGCATTTTTCCATTCAGGATGACAGACTGCACATCCCATTACTGCAACATCACTGAATCTTTTTTGGAACATCACTGGATATTTCTGCTCCACTTTGGTTCCTTCTCATGTCTCTTATGCTGAGTACCATTCCACCAGTCCAGCTGTATATCATTATATTGATATTATTTTCATTGAATTGTCTTTGGAGCCCTTTCCCACTATCTCCTCCTACTGGGAATACTGCACCTCTTTTCTTTCTCATCTCCATGTCTGAGCTCCCAAGTTCTGACACAGAAAGAATTGCATGGTGCAGGGAAAGCCCCTGTTAAATGGTGCCTTTTCACTTGTTCTGTGGCTTAGATTTTCAAATTCAATAATAGATTTAGGGATGCCAACAGGCTTGAAACATGTATGTTAGGCTTCAAAAGGCAAATGAATGCCTGCACTGGTGCCACACTCACACATTTGTCTTTTTTTTACATATTTCACATCTGTTTTTTAATTCAGTAGCTATAGAGAGGCAAAGATCATGTAGGAGATGGGATAAAAAAACCCAACTTCACTGTACACATAACCTAGAAAATCAATATATTTTACAGAAGGAGCTACATTCTCCATAGTAATTGGCTTCAGTTTCAGAGACAGAGAAAGCTCTAAGAAATCACTCCTTGCATGGACTGAAATAATAATCTGTATCCTCTTGAAGATTAACATGCATGAGGGGTTGTTTCAGTTCTTTACTCCTGCTTGACAGGAAAGTTTTCTTTGTAAAAATTTTAGTAAAAAAACGTCTCCTGAGCTAGTAAATATAAATGAATGTTCTGACTGCTTGTTAAAATGGGCAGTCACTGCCATCAACCATTTTGATAGATATTGTTATTCACTGAAAGTGTGTGCCTCCAAACTTTTCCAAATAGATTGTACCTCTGGAATCTGTGGTAGGGTTTCATAGGAACTGTATCCCATGAAAAGGTTTTTGGCTGTCTCCAGCTGCAGTCAATATCTCTTGACAATAAGAAACTCCTCTGTTTTCAGATCAGAGAGCAGGGGAAACAAACAAAATCCCCACAATAAAACTCCACCACCACCACCAAAACTCACTTCCCTTGGGATCTCACTACCTGGGAATGAAATATTCTGTTTCTAGCCAGTGGGCAAATAAGCTTGCATTTGGCAAAAATCCTCTGATGGTGATGGTCTTCCTTCTTGTTCTTTTTAATTGCAAAGAATGTCTTGGTGTGTAGGTCCAGCTCCATGCAAATTTTATGAATGTCACCATTTGTCGTATTGTGGTGCTTTTAAATATGATGTTTGCATTTAGAATAACATTCTAATCTTAAAACTTTGTAGCACCTGGACAGCGATGAGGACTCTCCTCTAGTGACACTTTCCTTTGCCTTGTGTATACTGGGTCGGAGAGCTTTGGGAACTGCATCTCACAATATGGCCATCAGGTAATTTTTAGGAATCTTTTTACCTCATGTTAAAACAAGGACCTGTTTGTCTTTTTTCACATGATGTAGAATCACAAGAGAAAATCAGATCAAGGTGAAGCCTCCTTCCTCCATAAAATGGTTTGTTTTCTGTCATTCCTGGTAATCTTTTTCTTTGTGGTTGGCTAAATAAGTAATACCAGTCTTCATTTCATAGGGCAGAACAGAATTTTTCATTGAAAGAATGGGTTCCTGTGGTTATTGCTTTGTGTTCACTCATGCCTGGCTACTGGAATGTTGTCCTTTCTCCAGCATTCCAGTAGGAGGAAGAAATCTCCAGAAGAGGAAGAAACTGCTCTCATCTGACTTGTAGTTAGATAAATAATAATAGATGTATAAGGGTTGCCCTCGGTGTGCCTCAGGGTTGTATTCCTGTTCATTGTGCCACTTCATTGCAGCAACTAAGGAAGGGAGAACCTCTCATCTCCTGAGGCTGCAGCTTTGTCTGTTCTCAGTCTGCCTTGCTCATTTGTTCATTCACTCAAAACACTTCTTCCTAGGAAGTCTGGTTAATTAAAATGTGGAGATTGTTTCTGAATATGCTTTTAATCTTACATTTTCATTAAAATTCTTCCATTTTCACTAGGAGTTCTGGGTTGTTTGGGTTTTATACAGTGTGCTATAGATGAGGCATTTTATTAATGAAATAATCTTTATTTTAATGAAGTAGTTTAACTTGCCACATAATTTTAGGTTTTTGTTAGATTGATTTGAACCCTCTGTGTTCACAGGAGTTTAGTAACAATGGAGAAGTTGAATAAATGCAGTTTCTAAGTGACCTTGCTGTGTTGGCACAGAACGGTGAGCAATGCTAGCTAGACCTCTATCAACATGCTCCTTAGAGAGGATTTGTCTTACTAACAAGCAAACAAAGACAGCATGTGTGATTTTGAATGCATTTTGCTACAAGATAAAACAGTCCTTTAAAATATTCATTCTAGCTTTGTTATCTGCTGAGACATTTATAACATTTTGTTTTATGCCTTCCATGCAAAATGTTTGTGGCCCACGTGGCTTAATGGTGTGCTGCTGATTTCTACTTTCTAAATGGGCTTTTGTCATCTCTTTTCTACTAGTTAGTCCTTGCACATTCCCTTCCTGTAGTAGTTTTCTTCAGGGTTGCATTTCTTCTCCCTTCATTTCTATTCACTCAAATTAGTGTGATGTTTGGTAAATCATTGATATCTTTTAAATTGTCCTATTTTTTTGATGATCCAAATTTTAGAGTTTAGGAGCACGATGGAAAAGTTTATGTGCATTTATGATATTTGTTTGAGAAAAGATTAAAGTGATTTTTGATCTGGGCCTGCAATAGATAGGTCACAGTGATATTAGGAACGCATCTAAAAATATCACAAAAGCTTCCTAAAACTGTCATCACGTTGCATGTACTTTCCACTGGATCTTAAAATCTTCATTACAGTGCTTTGGCACGAGTACAGATACAATAACAATGTCACCTATTTGTACTGGCTTACATGGTTAGTAGCTAATGCAAAGGGATAATATTATCAGAGACTTTCCAAAGCTTAACATGGAAAATATCAATGTTGAGGGTAATTTTTTTGTGTAGTGTTCTGTAAATATTTTAGTAATAATTTCAGGAGTCAATTATACCATGTCTTTTCAAAATCTGGCAAATTACCAATGAATCAAATTATTTCCTCTCTTTTGGTAAGTGGACACTCCATATTTAAAAATACTTTTCTTGGGGAGAAAAGGTCTGCAGGAAGGCAAAAACTGGGGTAGTCATATGAAGTGCACAGCTCTGACACTTTTCCTTTGAATCTGTTCTATATAATCTTCAATTAAGTCCTGGTTTTCTTTTTATTAAGCAACTGTTCCAGGGCAGTATCAAATAATTGTATTTTTAAAATGTATTTTGTGACATAAAAGGGATTAAGTGGAAGCCTCTGTCAGTATCTTTTCCAATGCTACTTCACAAAAGGTTTCCCTAGAAAAGTTTCACTGTGGAAAAACTGTGTCACTTCCCCACCTGGTTAAATTACCTTTAATAACATTTCCACTGTCAGAAAGATTTTGAGAAATAGAAAAGGAATCTGAGTAGCACAATTGAAGTTATAAATTGCTACAGCTACAAAACATGATTTTAGCTTGGTGAAATACATTTCTTCTTATCTTTCAGAATGTATGTACCGTAACTTTCAAAACCAATTTAGTAGAAATTATTTTCTAAGGAGAAAGGTGGATATCCTACCCCCTTGACATCAAGACCATTATCAACAGAAATCCCCCAAACACCACTTGAGCACGGAGGGCAGGTGTATCCCTGCTGAAGTACTTATTGCTTCAGACAGACCTGCACAACTTGTTTAAACACAAATAAGCAGTAAGTCAGTGAGACTTCAGTAGGAATACAATTACACAGCATGCCAGGGGAAGGAAACTGTCCAGTGTGTGCAATGCTGATGAGGACAGAAGGAGATG
This sequence comes from Lichenostomus cassidix, assembly GCF_008360975.1. Lineage (NCBI taxonomy): Eukaryota > Metazoa > Chordata > Aves > Passeriformes > Meliphagidae > Lichenostomus > Lichenostomus cassidix. The sequence goes on along the minus strand of NC_139483.1, from coordinate 42,278,060 downwards.
CTTTGGAGAATGAACTTCAGGCACCTTCCCCTCTCTGTTTGGCAGAGCACAGCAGCCCTCAGCAAGGGCGATTTTGAGTACTACTGCTGGTACTTGCCCCCAGCTCTCACACTGCTGCAGGTCTGCATGCAGTCAGGTAGGGGAGAAGTGCTTAAGGTGCTCAGAAGCATGAGGATCCTTTCCTTGGGTGATGCTTCACAGTCCTTTTCTTCAGAAAGGTGCCCTGATATTTTGGGGACATTTTGGAGCCTACTGGTGCTGGAGAGGGTTTTAGTTTTCTGCAGGAATGGTCAGAATGGGCAGTCCCACAGCCAGATGTGTGCCTGAGAGGGGAATGTATCCCATGTATGAAGCTGGAACTAGATTATCTTCAAGGTCTCTTCCAATCCAGGCCATTCTGTGACTCTGGCTGTTGGGGGCTGGGTCATTTTGTCAGAGGTCAGGACTCCCAACACACGCTTTGTCTCACTTAAATTCTGGATTACAAAAACACAGATTTAGATTACTCTGGTAAGCACGCTGAGAAATTACCTTGAACATCATCTCAGGACTTTCTGTTTATTCTGGCTGTTGTGTTCTGGAGCATCTTGAGTACCACATTGCTAGAGCTTTTGTGATGAGCTTGAGATGTAAGGGCCAGGTAGGTATCATACTCTTTTCCTCACTGTATGAAGCATTTCAGATATTCAGTGGGAGCCAACCACCCAAGAATCTCTACTGTGCTCTGCAGTTCATGTTCCATTCTCAGAGGTGACTTTGCAGGTAGTAGGAAACTTTCTCTGGACTAAGTCTAGTCCTTGCTGTGTCTGGGAGGAGTGAGAGTCATCCAACTGCTGTGCAGTAGAGCAAGGGCAATGTTACTGTGGGCTGTGCACTGCAGAGTTGAGAGTCAAGTTTACATTTTGTATGCAAACTATCAATTTGCACTCATTTACACATGATTTTGTCTAATCTATTAATCAGCAAATGTCACTGTGTAAACCAAGATTTTAAATGCTCTTATATAATGTATGTAAATAATTATTCAGTGTACCTGTTCATGTAAATGTCAGTAGAAACCTACCATTAGCAGTAGATTACACAATAAATGCATTCATTAAGGAGGCAGAACATTGCAATGCAAATCACTTGTTCTTTTAAACTGTCATTAGGAGGCATCCTGCACAAAATGCAATTTCAAGAATGACATGACATTACCATTCATTTATCCAAATGTGAGTGATATGTTTAGTTGTGTATTTGTTAAAAAAAATAATTACAGAATAACTATTCAGCCACCAGAGCTACTAGTAAAGAAATGTCTAGTAAAAATTTCAAATTTGGAAAAATACAAAAATCTCTCAATAAAGTATATCTCACCAGATGCTTCCAACACTACCAAGCTTGGCTGCTCATGTTCCCCAAGCTCAGTGTGGGCAAAGGGTCATTCCAAGGAATGCCTCTGCCTGGAGGAACTGTTGCTCACTCTGAAGCCCAGGGAAGCAGCTGGGCCCACTTGTCCCTTACTTCTGGTCACACCATTGCACTGCCTGGCATCTGAGGGGTGGAGAAGAGATAGAGGGCATGGGCCATGGCACCACAGTGCTGCTGCTGGTGCTGCACTGGTGGTGGGAGTTCAAGCACACAGTGTAGCTTGATGTTTGCCAGAGCTGAGGAGGGCAGAAAAGTTTGCTCTTGCTCTTAGCTCACAACCATTATCATCTAAAATATCCAATTAGAAGGGCTACCACTGAAAATATTTCAGGTGAACTGTGACATTCAGGTCATTACTAGCTCACAGACATGCACATTCCTTTATTCCATAAATAAACCTACAGTTAACACTGGAGAAGGTCTGCAGATTGCAGGCAGAGGATGGGTTTTGGTGTGCAGAATACACACAGAGATTTTCACCAGCTCATTAGTCTGCATCTATACTGTTTTCAGGCTGGCACTAAATGCTTTTAGTTTCAGCTGTCAGAGCAGCGTAAGGAGTGCAGTAGGAGGGAGTATTTGCTTTGGCACTGTTAGCCTCCCTCTGGTGTTTGTGGCGTTACTTAATCCCCTCTTTCCTGCACATCCAAGGGGCTGACAGTTCCCACGCACCTACCAGTCTTGTTCTAAAATAGCTTGCAGTTGTGACAGCAGCTTTTCAGGTTGTTAGCTCAGAGGGTTAGAAATGTTGCCAGATATAGTAATGTCTCTTACAGATTAATGCTGTTTCTTTGACATGTAATTTTACCTTAACTAGTTTTTTAAATATTTTGAACCAGCATGTAAGTACGGCAGATTACTAATTGAGGTGTGTTAAAAGTGGGCCAAGAAAGCAGCAGCAACCTTGACTGAGACCTGAGATCAAAGTGGTTGAGAGTCAGGCCTGAGATCAAAGTGGTTGACTTTTACAGCTTCGTAATAATCTCATTAGTGTCTTCAGGAGAGAGCATAACAATGGGAAGAGTAACGAGAGCTGTATCTTATATGGATTAAGGAGGCTGCATGTAACAGAAGTAATGGCTGGAGATAGTGTCACATTATAGGCAGAATGTGCCCAAAAGCCTCATTACAACTGGCAGGAGAATAAAAGATGCCCATGGTTTTCTGAATACAGCAATCTCTTCCAGACCGCTCTGGTGGAAAATACAATACATAAAATAATTGACTCTCAGCCTCTCACAACTACTGCCACCACTGATTTGCTCCTTGTAGCAGTCATGTTGGTTCTTAAAAATCCTCTAAGTTAGAGAACTTGTTATGCAGAGGGATGACAAATGGCTGCACCTCCCCTAAGCCCAGGGAGAGCTGTACGTGCTTCCCCCACTCCCTCTGCTGATGCTCGGCTGCAGTTCGCATGGCTCTCCCCATCCCGGCCGTGCCTTCAGCACATACTGCTGTTCACAGCAGCCTGTTTAGCTGCTGCTGATGCCTGCAAGACCCTTTGATGTGAATGCAAACCCTCTGTCTGCTCTGGTGTTCAGATTTGGCACTGAGAGCCTCCCAAGATATAAAAACCAGTTCTCTCTCCTGCCTACTCCTCCCTTCACCCCAGCCAACTTTTCAGAGCAAAGACAGGGGTGTTGTGTGGGGAAAAACTGTACTATAGATCATCATTGGATGCAGAGTCCAAGGAAGCTTTTACAATTTAATCCTGGGAAGAACATTTAGGTACAGACGGCTTTTTTCCAGGCAAGAATTCAGCTGTCTATGCTGATGCCTGGTGGGTTGGCAAGTGAAAGGAGCCTTCCTGATGTGTAGCCTTTTCAAAGGGGACGATAGTCGCATATTTCACCACACTGGCTGCACTCACCATTTCCCCCCCACCCTCCCAGCTGGCTTATTCTAGGGCTTTCCTTGCTGTTAAACAGGCTTTGAGTATATTACCATTTTCTGAACTGTGGAGATGATGGATTAAAATCAGTGGGGACCAGGACCCACTCCTTGAAGACACATAATAACTCCCACTGAAATCAGTGCTTGAATGTTTTGAGGATCTGAGTGTGCCTGTCTCACATAGGCATGTTTTAATATGTAATTTAGTACTAATAAATGTAAATCCGTTAAGAATTCATAAGAGCTTCCCTGTACTCCTTATGTTCCCAGCAGCCACAGCAGCCCTGCCTTCCTGGCTAGCTTTGGTCCCTGATTAGTTGATTGGTATTACATGATGCTTTCATGGAGAAAATCAGTATCCAGCTGTTTTTCTGGTAACAACATATGTATTTCCATTTTAATTTTTAAAACATGCTACCCACCAAGAGCAAAATTAGGATGCCTTTGAGCTGAAGTTGGCTAGGCAGTCTCCCAGTCCCTCTTCTCCCTCTTTCAGAGAAGAGAAAATATTGAAAAGATTTTTTTCTTTTTCTAAAATAATTAAGAAAGCTCAATTATGTGGAAAGATTATGTGTTCTCTAGAGAATGGCTGGGCAGTAATGAAAACCACTAACATCTTAATACAGCTTCTCCTCAGAGCCTTTACAATCTGAAAGATCAACTGTTGTAAGAGTGGGTAAAATCTAGCAGGTAGATGAAACCATGTCCTTGGGCTTGCAAGAGATGCCTGTTTTTAACAGATGGATCTTTTTCCCTCTATTTTGAGATCACTTCCTCAGAGCAACATGAGGACTGCAGTCAGCTACAAGCATTAAACAAGTGACAGTGGCGTGGGAAGCTCATAATTCAGGGTGCAGATTGGAGCTGAAGGCTGGTTTTTTCCCCTTCACAAAGCCCTTGTGCAACCATCTTCTAACAACTGGTTTTGAAGCTTTTACCTTGTGCTTAAATCTCAGGTCCAGGTAAACCATCATGCACAGTCAGGCAGAACTGCTTACAGCTAGTTTCTTACATTAGGAAAAAGAAACCAGTGTGCATTTACTTTAGGGCTCATTGTTTCAATAGGAAACACTTGTTTGATTCCTGCTCTCACCCAGTTTGCTGAACGGTTCTGAAATTTAGTATTCTCAGTACATTTGTTTTTATGTTCACATTTAGGTTTGAATGTCATGACAAAGGTCTTATATTTGCCGAAAGTATTTTTTTTTAATTACTATTTTTTACTGACAAGGAGAAATGCTAACAGGACTGATCAATAAACTTTCAAATAAGGAAGCAGCCTCTGCTGCCTGCCCTGGGACTACAGCTGGCACTCTTTGACCTGGTCTCTTTGGCACAGCTGAAGAGAAGTGGCATCCTGAGGCACCCTGTGACTCTGTCACCCATCCTGAGGACATCCTGCATTCCGGGTGCAGCATTCATTTTGTGGCCAGTCATTTACAAGGCATGCAGAAGGAAAACCAGCTGCCCCAAGGAATGTTTTTTCTTTAGAAACTTGTGATGTGACCCCTGCTTTCTACCCACCGCAGGCACTCCCCCTGGGCCAGAGGGTCACCAGTCACTGCACAGGTCAGCATGAGGCTGGTGACTGACAGATCTGGCTTGGAGAAACAGGAATGGCTTCTGGGAGTGACTGGTGCCTTTCTCTTACAGCTTGGACTCTTTTCTTTATGGGCTCCATGCACTGTTTAAAGGAGACTTCCGGATAGCAGCAAAAGATGAGTGGGTCTTTGCAGACATGGATCTATTGCATAAGGTTGTTGCCCCAGCAATCCGAATGTCTCTGAAGCTACACCAGGTAGAGTAATTATTTATTTATTTTATAAATTTACTATTGTATCTGTTTTCTTAGGAAAACACAGGAAACCTTAGCATCTGTCCAAAGGAGAGGGGAAAAGAAAAAGAAAGAGGTCGATGGAGTACTTGTAGCCTTATTCTGAGAAATAGCCCACACCAAGGTGGCAAAGTTTGGCATTTACTTACTTGGCATTCACTTGATTTTCTTTTCTGTACCCCCTAGCTGCCTGTTTGAAACCATTTTGCAGTGCTTGACCCTGCATTTTTTTATCAAAAGAAAACAATCTTGTCATATTTTACTTGTGTAAATACTGTAAAAGGTGGTTTCTAGATTGAAAGGAAGTACCTTGATTATGCTGATTTCATTGCTAATTTCAGGTCAGACCTTGTATAGCTTGGAGTTGATTTTGCTCTTGTTCTGGCATGTTATGATTTATTATCATATGCTTTAATCATGAATTATATTTATAATTGTTCGGGATTTTACTGAACTGCTGTGAATTCATATCTGATTCTTTGACACAATAATTTTATGATGTTATCGCTGGCCATGGTGCTGCAGAACAGCTGAATTCACAGTATTGTGATATCTGCTGATGGATTCCCAGTCTGTGCTATTGTTGGTGAGGTTTTGTGAATAAAAATAAGGATTTACACAAGAACTATGGAATGCCCTAGGTGATTTCCAATCTCTTTCCAATTTACCCAAAAATTCTGCCTCCCACAGTTTCACACTTCATTAAAAAAAGTAGATAAGCTGGTATTCTTTAGGTGTCTTTGTCCAGTGGAGCCATGAGATCAGACAAGGTTACAATAAAACCAAATTGTACCTTTCTATATTACTGTTAAATGAATTGTTCTACCTCCCAAAAGACACTCTTTATCAAATGGCAAGTCACTTGGAGGGGGGGGTCAGCTGGCAACTGCTGGAAAAGCAGTATTTTGTTTAGTGTCAATAATTTTTGTATTTTCGCAAATATACCTGGGCTCTTCAATACTTTCCCCTGAACAACCAGGACCAGTTCACCTGCCCGGATGAGTATGAGGACCCAGCAGTTTTGTATGAAGCCATCCAATCCTTTGAAGAAAAGGTTGTGATTTGTCACGAAGGAGACCCAGCCTGGCGCAGCGCTGTGCTCTCCAACCGGGAGGAGCTGCTCACTCTGAGACACGTGGTAGATGAAGGAGCAGATGAATATAAAGTTATCATGCTGCACAAAAGCTACCTGAGCTTCAAGGTGATCAAGGTACATATACCATCTTTCGAATATGGCAGTAATTCAGGGCTGTGGTAACTAATACTTTTTCTGAGTAATGTGGTTGAATAGGGAGGTTGATTGTAGTTATTAAAGTAGGGACTGGAGGCAAAAAGAGCTCTCTTCAGTTGAATTCCACTTTGCCACCCACATTTTTGTGTATCTGAAATAACATTCCAGGCTTTACCAGGGAGTAGCTGCAAAAGTTCATAAAAAACTGCTGGCATGAAGACACGAGGTGCTGGTACATGCAGCCACTGCTGTTCTACTTAGATCCTGTAGTTCTGCTTCTTGAGTAGCAAACGTTTTTGCATGACTGCATGTTTTTAACCCACCTGTAGGTCAACAAGGAATGTGTCAGAGGGCTTTGGGCTGGGCAGCAGCAGGAGCTGATTTTCTTACGCAATCGCAACCCGGAGAGAGGAAGCATCCAGAACAATAAACAAGTCTTGCGGAACTTAATTAATTCTTCATGTGATCAGCCACTGGGATATCCAATGTATGTTTCCCCTTTAACCACCTCGTACCTTGGGACACACAGCCAACTGAGGAACATTTGGGGGGGACCTGTCAGTTTGGACAACATTAAAAAGTGGTTCAAATCCAAGTGGTTAAGGTAGGTGTTAAGTTTTGGCTATGATGACAAGAGACCCTACAGTTTTAGTTTCACTGTATTTTCTGTTAAAAGAGAGTAATTCTGTACTGTTATCTATGAGTAAAAAGATTAATTGCAAATAACTCAGAATATAACAAAATAGCCCTGCAGATAGAGCAGAAAGCAAATTTATTAACTCATATATGACAAAGCTTTCTACATGCTCAAGAAGATTCATTCAAATCACACAGCACTACAGACACTTGCCTTATTTAATGGAATTTTATTGTTTAAGCCATCTAAGTAAGGGTATCTTTTCTGTAACTCTGACATGTCAGAACATGAGCAAATGTGCTGGTAGGTTACGGTGAGTTATGCTCCAAAGCTTCGGCAGTTGTATATTCATCCCCAGGTTACTGTTCTTTACCAAAACACATCTAAAAATATACTTGCTCTTCACCAAAACTGCCTGACATCCCCTGGGGGTATGCAGGATCAGTACCTGACATTGCATCTCTCATTCCTGCATGCACCTTTCATACAGCAATAACTCCCTTGTCTCATCCCCCACCCCTGCCCTATTGCCCCTGTAGCTGAGGAGAGGCAAGGCACATGGAGACACTGTGGGAGCCAACTCGCAGGCCAAGACCTATGGTAAAATGTCAAGATTGTATCTCGTGGCTTAACATGCTAGTTTCCCACCATGTAGCTCATCCCTCCAAGCTCCCTCCAGCCCATTCCTCTTTGCTACTTGGTTACCTCATGTGGAACTTAATCTTGAGAGACCACTGTAACATTAGATGGAGTCCTAAGGTATTGCAGGGTGCCAAAGCCACTAAACACAGACAAGGAAAGATTTGGTTCGTGTCGTATACAATTTTGTTCCAAGTAAACTTACAACACCATCATCTTTGCCATCTGATAAAATGTCAGAAGACCTGCAGTGGTGTGAGAGAACACTGTTTGAGGGCACCTAACACTGGTGACACAAACTTTGATTTGCAAGAAGTGGCTGACACTGTGTGTGTTCTGCAAACAGAATGCGGAAGGACTGCCACGCTGCAGCTCACCACGAGAGGGGCAATGGTGAAGAGGTGGATAGTGGAGGGGGATCTTCATCTAGCAACAACTCCACAGGGAATTCAAGCCAGAGCAGCAGCTCACAGCCCACCAGGGATGGAACCCCTCAGCTGCAGGCTTCATCTCAAGAGGTCCACCAGCGGGCAGGTATGTGCACAATTTCCTTGGCTTTCTCTGGAGTCTTCTCCTGAGGGGTCACATAGGCAAATGCTTTTGGGGAGCCCTCAAATCCAGTGGAAAACTAATTTTAGAAAGAGAGTGCACTTTGTCTCTTGTAATGACCAAGAACCTGTGGAATGGCTTCCTGATGTTGTTCCAAGTATTTACTGGGAGGGTATAAGACAAAAGTCATTCCCCAAAGGTTCCACTGTCAAAGTCCATTATGGAAAATTTTTGGCCTAGGAGATGCCACTAAGAATTCCAGAATGAGAAATGCAGATGGGAGGAAGTGTACATGTGCAATGCAGGGAGCCTGCACCACAGTGAACCTCTGCTTATTGTTGGCAGGGAACAGCAGAATGAAAGTATGCAAAAATCTTAATTATCTTGGAAGGACCATGACAATTTATTTGAGGATTTGGTTTGGCTGCTCATCAGCGCATGTGGAGAGCAAACAAATGGAAAATAACTTATGTCTATATAGCAGTTACCAAGAGAAAATTAAAACTTGCCAGTCATTCTGTCAACTAACAGCTGAGCCCTTCTCAAATTATTGATTCAAAAGTGCTTCAGACATATTCACAGGGTAGAACTAGTGGCCTTTACATTGGAAATGTATGTTAAGTAATAAGGATAAGGAATTGGTTGGGCAAGTCACATCCAGAGGGTAGTGGTCAATGGCTCAGAATCCCGATGGACATCAGGGCCAAGTGGTGTCCCTCAGGGGTCCATACTGGGATTAGTGTTACTTAACATCTTCATTATTAACATAGACAAAGGGATTAAGTGCACCCTCAGCGAATTTGCAGATGCCACCAAGCTGAGTGGTGCAGTTGACACACCTGAAGGATGGGATGCCATCCAGAGGCACCTAGACAAGCTCAGTAAGTGGGCCCATGGGAATCTCATGCCATTTAACAAGACCAAGTGCAAAGTGCTGCACTTGGATCAGGGGAATCCCTGGTATCAACACAGGCTGGGGGATGAACATATGCAGAACAGCCCTGCCAAGAAGGGCTTGGGGTGCTGGTAGATGAGAGGCTGAACATGACCCAGGAATGTGCATCTGCAGCCTGGAAAGCTCAACTTTCCTGGGCTGCATTAAAAGCAGTGTGGGCAGCAGGGCGAGGGAGGTGATCCTGCCGCTCTGCTCTGCTCTGGTGAGACCCCACCTGCAGTGCTGCATCCCCTGCTGGGGTCCCCAGCACAGGAAGGACATTCACTCGTTGCAGTGAGTCCAGAGGAGGGACACCAAGAGGATTACATGCAAGGAAAGGCAAAGAGAATTGGATTTGTTCAACCTGGAGAAGAGGAGGCTTTGGGATGACCTAATTGCGACTTTCTAGTACCTGAAGGGAACTCACAAGATGGACAGGAATTTTTTTACAGGAGCGTGGAGTGATAAGACAAGGGAGATTGGCTTCAAACAGAAAGAGAGTAGGTTTAAATTGGGTATTAGGAAAAAATCTGTACTGTGAGGGTGGTGAGGCACTGGGACATGTTGCCCAGAAAAGCTGTGGATGCCCCATTCCTGCAAGTATTCAAGGCCAGGCTGCATGGGGCTTTGAGAAACCTAATTTAGTGATAGGTGTCCTTGTCCATAGCAGACAAGCTCTAAGGTCTCTTCCCACCCAAATCATTCAATGATTCTAAGTTCATCAGTGGGTCACTGTGAGGTATATCACTGTGGGATCAGGACTTGTAATGTATAGCAAATTAACTCCACATTTTAACAAGTTTGTGGTATTACTAAAATATTACTAAATGTGGTATAAATTAAAGCAGAGAACTTGAGGGGTGTGACACTTGTTTGTTTCCTGTTAGATCATTTTGACCTATCATTAAAGATAATGGGCAGGACTGGAAGAAACCTCGCCCCGCATATAAATCACATTGCAAGAATAAAATAACTGCTGCTTTTAATTGAGTCTAGTGTTAGAGGAATCCCCATGTGCATACTCATAACTTGACACAATGGTAATCAGAGTAGCGAACTTAATTGTGAAATAATGATCCTGAGCATACCATGCAATAAAGTAAGTTAATTGTGAGTTGTTTAAAATAACATACTGAGTGGGTGCCCAGAAAACCATAATCAAGAGAGAAAGTCACACTTAAGATACGAAAAGCAACCTAGCTTGTGGCAAAATTAAGACACGCACAACAAATGCAAGGAAATGGAAAATAGCAAATGGAAATCCATATTCACTCCTGAGATACTGCTGGTAGAGAATGAAACAAGAAGTTTTTGGCTAGGGCCATTAGGGACAACAAGATGAAAGTGGGCTTGTGGCTGTTTATTTTTAAAGAATATTAAGAAGCAAAAGAAATCCTAGCAGTGGTCTTGATGTGTTACTGTACAGAAAGGCAGAGTTGCCAATATGCAATATGTAGAAATGAGAAAAGGTTTATATTGGGAAAAACTGGTTTATATTGGGAAAAAATGCAGATAATCTATTTCTGTGATCTGATCATGAAACAGTTCCTTCCGTCCTAACAGCTACAAAGAACATGAAAGACTGGCCATCAAAGCTATATGCTTAATTGAGCAAAGCCAAGTGACTCATTCAAGAAGGTTTTTAAGAGAGTTGGTTAGAAAGCAAGCTGTGTTCGATCTTCAATAAGCATCAGGATGCTAAGGCAATACCAGACCACTGGAAAAGAACTTACGCTATGCCTGTCGTTAAAAATCAGAATATTGCTGCCCTGCACAGTCCTAGTGCCCTAATTTAAGAAGGACATTTTTAGTTTGGAAGCACTTCAAAGAAGAGCCAAAAAATGATCAAAGTTCTAGGAAATATGTCCTATAATGAAAGAAAAAGTGCTTTCAAACAATTGGTATTGTACAAGATGCCTTGATGGTAGTCTGTAAGTATTTACCTGGGCAACGAAAGGTGACCAAAGACCATTGGTTTGAGCAGACTTGGATGTAACAAAGCTAAATAAGTTCAGATTTGAAATCAAGAGTACATTTTTAATATTGAGAGAGTAAATAAATAGTGAAACAAGAGACTAAGGGTTAAGGTGGATTCTCCATGACTGGAGATGCTGGATACATTTTTAAACATCACAGTAGCAATTAATAAAACCACATAGGAATTAATTCTGGGAAGTTCTATGGCCCATGCTATATAGGACAGCAGACTGGAGAATCATAGCAATGCCTTCTATACTCAATCTGTGCATCAGGTGCATTTATTTTTTTCGTATTTCATATTTTATTTTGCAGCCTGGTACCACTGAGTCTGCAAAAATGCAATGAAAGCTCTCCATAAAAGTGCGACCAAAATCAGAAGCACTGGAAATGTGTGGGGCTCTCCCCCAAAGTGTCCTTATTTCATGATGCAGTTTATAGAACAGGCTTTGTTTTTCTAAGTGTTTTCAGGAACAGAGTTATTTATGTGTAGATATGGGTGGTCTCCTGCCCAGTGCTCTAAGCACTGCATTTGGGACGAATATAGAATACTTCTGGACAGGGGTCAGCTTCGCAATTTAAATCACAAGCAGATGTTTGGCCACGTTAGCCCCTGCACAAACTAACACACCACAGCCCTTCTGTTCTTAATTCCAGTCCTTTTTATTTAAAAAGGTAACATATTGAAATAACCATCAGATGTAGAAACCGAAGCACTTAAGCAGAACGCCAGGGTTTGAAGAACCTGAATCCCTGCAGACGCCAGGCATGTGTGCAACCATGGCCACTGCAGCCAGGCCTGGCCCTCGTCACAGCACGTGCTCTCCTTACTGATCACCACTGAGGGACAGAGGACACAGGGGCCATGGAATCATGGAATATCCTGAGCTGGAGGGGACCTGCAAGGACCATCAAAGTCCAGCTCCTGGCTCTGCAATGGACCACCCCAAGAATCACATACTGTGCCTGAGAGCATTGTCCAGGCATTTCCAAGAGCCATGTGTGTCTGTCCCATCATTTGCAAGCAGAGATCTTGGGGCTCTTATTACTTAGGAAAATTATTTTTTTATTGTTTGGAGTATAAAAGTTGAGCTAAAGATACATTGTAAATGAGGTGTGAAATTGTCCAATACTTGCCAAACCAAGTAGGTTTTAGTGAGCTCCAGTTAGGTTACAGCCCAGCTCTGCTCATCTGACTCTGCCAAGTTACCTAAATTCTCTTTCCTTCAGCATTTGAAAAATGGGGATAATGATACCAGCCTCTGAAAAGCAGGTCTGTGGATGTAAAACAGCATGTTTCAGCTATGTAATGAAAATAGCTTGGATATGAAATTCTGCATTGCTGGAACCTGCGTGATATCAGCAGTCATGTTTTCAGAAGATAGAGTGAGATTTATGTTCCTTTTTGCCAGCAAAATTTCAGTATTTGGAGGAGTTCGGGTAGTGGGGAAAACCAAAGCAAAAAAAAAAAGATTACCAACAGCCTGGAAATGCCTGCCAGGAAAACTTGTTTCTGTGTTGATGGCTCTCAACAGATTTTCTGGCATCAACTCCCCACCCCACAGCTATAGCTAGGAAACCAAAATGCCAGCTTGTGTTAATGTTTGGAGTTTCCTGGAGAGCAAAAAAAGCCAGGCAGGCACTCTCGTGACTGGGTATTGCCATGTAAGCCTGGGTTAGAGATTGTCTACAGAAACAGTAAACGGGGCGTGTGGCACACTCCAGCCCATGGCAGGCTACTTGCAGAAAGCCTGGGTACAAGCAGGTCTCTGGTGGGTTCACTGGGTAGTATTTTATGATTTATTTTTCATTCCATGGCTATTTAAATATACAAGCACAAGAAATACAGAAATTGTTTGCTTGAATGACAGAAGTGTTGATATAAATGTTACATATGGGGATGTATATGTACATGAAGAATTTGTCTAGGCATGGCAGAATAGCTTATCTACTCTACTCTCTGTATCCAGTGGTGGCTGCATTGAGATGCTTCAGGGAATGGGACAAGATCCTTATGTAGGTCTCATTCAGACCTTCAACAGTGCACCCTACCTAAAAGCATTCACATCTTTTCAAGTCTGAGATGTACTGCAAATATCTCTCTTGGAACTCAGAGTTTACTGTTAGTCTTTGTGGCTTGAATGCTGTATTCTTCCACTTGGTTGAATTTTCAAATTCTCTCTCCGCATATGCAAGAATAATTCTTTTAAATGTGCCATTGTTTTAACCTAGAGGTTTTTGGTTTCATTGTTGCATTTAATTACACCAAGCCATTTAAGGTGGATATTCAACATTCCATTAGTGTGGTTGTCAAAGGGGAGCAGAGTTACAGCAACACTGCTCAATCATTCACTGGGCTGGCTAAACTGTACATAGCAGAACAGCTGTGAGCCTGTGATTAGAGTGCTTTGCTTGGGGTCTCTTCTCCTTTCCCTGTCTTTTGACTCAGTGCACGACCTCTAGAGCTAGTCTGACCAAAACTCAGAACACCTGTAGTGGAAAACATAGAAAGATTCATACGTTTAGGAGTTAGTTACTTTTGCTGTTCTTGGAATTCTTATGCTAGTAAAACCAGTGGTAATATGCCAACAGTAATATGTACACTTGGGACACTGTCAATAGCATGGAGTTCATCAAAATGCCACTTACTTAAATATATTTATCTTTCTTTTGAAGGCAGGAGAAAACCCAGGAGTCAGTCTGTCCAGGCACACACTGCTTTAAACCAAAGGCCCCCTGCTTCAAGTCACTCTGGACCAATAGTAGAAAGCCGCCAGCCTTTCATCCAAACATCTACATCTGCCCACGAAATTGCCCAAAGGCTTTCTAGTAGTCAGCTGTCATTCCACAACTCGGCAACGTCTGTGTTTTCCCAGTCCCCTGCTGTTCCTGTTGCTGGCCAGCTGACTGTGCAGGACCGAGCTGCAGCAATGCTCAGGTCCAGCCTGGCCTCCTCCACCAGCTCAACTCTCAGCCTGCTGTTCGGCAAGAGAAGTTTCTCAAGTGCTTTGGTGATTTCTGGGCTCTCGGCTGCAGACGGAGGTAACACCAGTGACACGCAGTCATCCAGCAGTATGAACATTGCCATGGGGCCATCGGCCAGAGCAGCAACTCAGGCAGCTCGGGTAAGGCTGAAACTGGAACAGCAGCACTGAGTGTGAGCTCCTGCTTCTTACCTCTTCTCACCAGTACTGGGTTTCTTCCTACTCAGTGGTCAGAAAACAGTTTTTTCCAACACAATGTCGGGATTTTGGTGTTTGCTTTGGATTTTGCTACAACACAGTGAGACTGTTTGATATTAGTGTCTGTGAGAGTGTTTGTAAGTAACTGATGGGAACTGTTACACACACACACATGAAATACACACCTGCAAACTGGGGCAAAGTCACTCTTTCAACACAAACCAGAGACTTATGTCTCCATTTTCTGCAGCCCAGGTTATGACTACCATTATAAGCAGACTAAATAGCTCCTCCCTTGCCTGCTTATGTAGGATTTAAAATTATTTTATTTGTAGGAAGAGGAATGGTTTGCCCTGAATAGTGCACTTATTCTGTCCCTCTCTCTGACCAGAAATTCAATCCAGGACCTAAAACCTTGTTGCTGAAAGTTAGTCAAAGGAATCCTGTACGAAATATTTACCAAAGGAAACTAGCATGCCCTGTGACTGAGCATTTTCTAACAGCAGAACAGTACACACAAAGAACTTCCAGCCTTCTTCCCAACAGACTCAGTTTTATTCCTATCTTCCCTGAAAAATTCAATTCACATTGTAGAGTTACTGTTTTACTATTTACTTAAGTGTATTTATTTAACTTTGGTTGCCATCCATTGCTGTCCTGAACTTTGAAAATTGACCTCAGCACCAGAAAGTAGAAACATGAGAAGATAGACTAGAGATGAAGGGTGACTGCAATTAGAAAACATAATGAGACAGAATTTTGCATTTGCCCTATCAAAATGGAAACCAAACTGGTGACAGGGGAAGACTGCAAATACGGGAAAAAAACTTTTTCCCAAGCACGTTGCTGTTACTATCTTTCTGAACTGCATATAACTTCCCTAATTTCCAAAGAATTCTCAAAAACTCAAGTGAGAAAAACTCCTTAGCCTATGTGTATTTTGCTCTTAACCCAAAAATACCATGTGTGGTACAGTTCCCTAGAGTTTTGTCATGAACTTCAGCAGGAGTCAATTGAATGTTATTCATCTGGGTCCAATCCTGCTTTGTTACTGTAACAAGTATTAATATTTCTACACATATATAGCTGACTATATCCAATGACAAGGCACAATTCCAACTCTTAGGAGTTTATGGCCTAATTTGCAAGAATTCAGCCAGTCTGCAATACTGAGGACTAATGGTATGATTCACCTTGTCTAAATTTAAGCCATGTAAACTTTGGGCATGATGTCTCATTAAGTTCTTGGTGAGGCTTCTGTATTCAGTGGAGAGGCCAATCCACTTCATCCTTGGAGCTATTAGGAGGAAATTTTTCCCTGGGAGATTTGTATCTCTCTGCCATGCATTGGTAGCCTAAATGACACAGCAAGACCACATGGTTAAATTTAGATGAGGTGAATCCTGGCCAATGTGACTGCTCACAGTCCAGGTGCCTGTTTGATTGAAAGCGGTAAAGAGGATGTGCTTCATATCAATGTTCATAGAGCACTGTTCTGGAATGCTTTTATCCAAAAAGACTCCTTACGGTGGGGTGGCACTGTGCTTAACGTTTTCAGACTGGTAATTGCATCCCAGTTTTGATGAAAAGGTTTCTTTGTAAGTTGGATTTAAAATTTGGTATATAAAGCAAGCTCCTGAGCAACCCAATTTAACAACTGAGAAGTCAGCCCTGCTTGAAGCAGCAGTTTGGACTGGATGACCTCCAGAAGTCCTTTTCAGTCCAAATTCTTTTACAGCTCTCTATACATGTACATCTGTGGTACTAAACCTCCAGCTCCTGGTCTGCTTTTCCTTCCAAATTTATGCGTTACACAAAGTGTGACAAGTACCTCTTCAGAACTCCCTTGTGAATAATGCATGTTAAGAATCCCATGGAGTTTCACAGAATGACATCCCTACGTCAATTTTTTAACTTTTTTCACCTGTCACTTCAAAAAATAGCTGAAGTGTTACTTAGAAGTTTCCTAAACTAGTTGACTTTTTCTTCCTTACTTTTCAGCAGCGGGCTGAGACCTGCGAAGCACCGGATGCTACGGAAGCGAGAGCGCAGCGGGAGGCAGGTCCAGCCCATGCCATGTTCATGAGCCAGAACCTGGAGTGCAGGCGGGCCAGCCAGGAAGATATGGCCCTGGAAGACACAGCTTCTCAGCAGAGCCTGTCCGAGGAGCAGTAAGGAGCATTCCTAGCACAAGGGCCACGCGCTTCTTAGCATTCAATACAGGCAGTTAGGACAGGAAGCTGCACATGGGTTTAGGTTCTTTCAAATGTTAAGAAGCAACCTCCAAATGTTTATTTTTCTAACTTCTACACAAGAATAGTACAGGGCAGGTGTTCTTCAGCTGATGGCCTTGGCATGGGTAAGGTTGGAAGATATCCTAAAAAACACACAGTGCCACTTCATCTCAGGTTCTTGTAAATCCTAGAACAATGAATACAACCCGTTTAATGTTCCTTCCCCTGGAATGGTTAGAATCACAAACCAACACAGTAGGAAATATTAATACAACTCAGTGAAAAGCACACAAGACATCTCTTTCCTGCCATAACTAAACAGCTGATTGCATGCAAACTAATTGAAATTTGGTATATAACATATGGCAAAAGGCAACTAAGAACAGAAGCAATGAATACATAAAAGGACAGTACAATGTACTGTAACATTAGAGCTAAATCTGATTTCTTTTTCCAACAGCAAATCTCTTATTTTTCTTTGACATGTTATGTAGGTGCTAATGATGAATAGCAACGTAGCATCTCAGACTGATATACTGCATGCAGCCATACTGAAATACTGTGTGAACCAGCCACGCTACACCGATTAACAAAAGTCAAGTGTAAGAAAAGAAAGTATCCAGTGCATGGAAAGTCTTCAAAGCATACAGTGCACCTTATTTGCAAAGCAGCTTTGCATAAATTAGGTATTATATCGTGCTCCTGTTTGGTTTACAGCAGTGTTTCTCAAATTCTAAGCAACAGTACCCTTAGGAGTTGCAAAAGGGCCAAGGGGAATACTCCTCAAGGACAGAAAAGTGCAAAGCAGGCTGTAATTATTGCCTGGAAGTATTTGTGTTAGGAAGGGAACAGCTAAATACCTTTAATTGCTGGACATAGTTCACTGTCCATGAACATTTGTAGCCAGTAATTACAAAGCCTTATGATTTCCCTCCCCTGGAGAAACTGCTGCTGCCAATAAATATAGATGATACAAAAAGGGAGGCCATGCCTTCACAAGGTTTGACAAACACTGATTTACAGGAATGCATGACTACTTTGAAACCCAAAAGGCTACAAATCCTTCCTCTACTATAGAGTCTAAACAAACACATGCGTGTTCTCTTTTTCAATTTAAAAAATTGCGGCTATTGGTGTCTTGCTGTTCCTCTTTACTGTAACAACCATAGATTGTTCCTAAATCTCAACACAATGATGTGCAGCCAGGCTGTCTTGTCCCAATTAACAGGATTTAACAAGAGATGCTGTAGCTAAGTCTCATTACTGTTAGGCAATACTCAGTTGCATTCTGAGCTTCCTACTGTGCCACACTTCAGATCTGAGTAGTAGAACTAAGTAAGACTGAGTGAAAATAAAATGATCCAAGTATGTTTTGTGTGGCAGCAGTTTCTGGGTCTTCTTTTCTATTTGCAATTGTTTTCACTTGCTTTCTGCCTTACAAAATTAAGAAATCTTTTCTTTTCTAGTTCACTTCAGATCTTGATGAGTTGATTATTAATAAAGCTTGGCACAGCCTTGGAAAAATTCTGCTCGTGTTCACAAAGACAAAAGCAGAGTACTCATGTACAGCCCTCTAGATACATGGTCATCAGTTCAGGCCCTACTTATGTCTCCTCCAGCATCCAGGTGAGATGTGGAAGAGGAAACTGAATTTAGCTGCTCCCATCTGACCAGTTCTGGCAGATGATGACTCTTGTTCCACCATGCTGTTCATGAAGTGCTTCATTACAAATGAAGGATGGAGGTTATACAGGTAGATGGAGGGCTCTTACTGACAGCCACCTGCCCCATTTCTGCCTTGGGGGCTTTTGCATGGCAGTCCACATGATAAACAATCAATGCTCTGTCGTCCTGCATGAAGGCAGGGCAAACATGTGGCTTTTATTCTGCCTTAAAGTTGTTAATGTAGCATAGTGGGTTTAAAAACCCAAGAGTGACCACTAACAAGTGTAACATGGACAGAAAAAAAAATGAGAACAAACTCTCCCATGTTACATTTCTCCCTATTTTTGGGGATTGCCTGCTGTTACATTAGTAAGTTTACTGCTATATGCAGTGGTTTTAAATATGAACCAATCCTACAGAATAATCTGACAGAATGGTTAGAAATGAAACCTCCAACTAGGTATGACGTTTTATCTATTAAACACATCTTAGACTTCCCCCACTTCTGCTTGAGGTAGATACCAGTTAACTCTGCTTGTGTGAAAAGATGTATTTGAGGCTCTGATGCATATCAAGCTAATAAATAGGAACCTAACCTTTATACAAGGTCTAATTTCAACAGTTAGCTGCTCCAAACAGCTCTGCATAGCACCAAAAGACACCCGAGTCCTCAGCACTGGTGCCTACATAGACATGAAGGCTTTGAGTCACACCTTTATGCCTGAAAGACTTAAACAGCTTGATACTTAACCTCACACACGAGGTGCCTCAGAGTTGCAAGATGGACGTATGCCACTTTTGGGGCAGGTTTTGGCCTCTAAATGAAAAGCAAATGCAATTTTCATTGCTTTTATGTCATCTGTGACACTGCTGATGGGTTTCACAATGCCAAACACTGTTAAAACTTGGCCCTAAAGCTGCTCAGGCTTAACAGTTTGCCTACATGTCTGATCTCTTGCCACAGCTGTGATGCAGGAAGGATGGCACCACCAACACGTAAGTACCTCTCATAAAGAGTTCCATCAGGGTTTTTTGCATCAGGTGCCATGCTTGATTTTTCCAGAGCTGCAGAGGCCACTTAACTCACCTCATTCACCAGTCCAGAATATTCTTGTTTCTACACCATGAAGACAGTGATGTTCCCATCTTGTTAGCAAGCTGAATGCATCCTTTGAAGAAATCCAGTGCTCAATCTGCAAGACCATTTGTTCGTGCAGTTCTTTCATAGAAATGTCAGCAGGGATGAAGAGACAGAGGTCTTATCTGCTTCCCCCCAGCTTAACCTCAGATAACATCACCACTCCTGAAACGAAACACTAGGAGTGATTTTATCCACAGTCTCAGCAACCAGAGAGGAATATGAACAATACAGCAGGTTACAGGAGGGATGATAATGACTATATGGTAAAACAAGCACAAACACAGTACTTCAGCCTTTGCACTAAACATGTGACACCTCCCTCACATTTTGTTTTCCTAAACTTTCCTTTCCTTAACAGGCTCTTGTTTATATCATATAGTAAAAGCGAGTTGCTACACTCCTAATGGTGAAATACGGCCTGAAGATCTGGCAAAAAGATTTTCTACCAAAGCCAAGCACAGACTGCTAAACTGCTCACATCCACCAGGTATGCTGGCAAGCCCCAGCCACGCCTTCAGCCCAGCTGTTTCCCACCACAGTAAGCAAGTAGGAACCAGTGATGGGCATAGTCTGCAAAGTTGATTCCTGTTCATGCAAAAATAAAAGCCTAAGGTCCTTCTGGCTGTTCTCTCCATTTAGCAGTGTCATGCAACTTTTCTGTGAGGAACTGAAGTTGTTGCAAACTCTCACCTCATTCCCACAAGCAGAAAATCTTGGCATTCACTTCACTGAAGACAAATCTCAATAAAAAGGACTTACCAGTAAGTCCTTTTTTCCCTTGACAGGATGACCAGATACTCTCAGTATCTTTGAATGACATTCTGACACTATTAAGTTCTTAGGACTCTCTGTGATGTCATTCACGGCTTTTTATAAAACTGTTTATCAGAATAAGGCAAGAAATGTCATCTGCATTTGTCTTCAGCCCACCAACTGACAGCTCTTCTCTTACTGGAAAATTTAAGTTAAAGATTAGCTGAATTTTGTGTAGCTCATTATAGAAGATTAGAATTACCAGTGAGATTCTCTAGCATGTGATAATCATCTTCTCATCAATGCATTTTTTTAAAATACCCAATTATTGCTGTATTTAGATTACTCCCTGGATTAGGAGCTGGTATTTAATTACCATGTTTCACTAGTGCTTGTACATCCTTAAATCTGCAACACAGACATATTACTTATAATTAACGTTGTAGTAGGTCCAGTATCCTTTCTCACTCAGTTTTACAAGTCAAAAATTGCCTAACACATGATAAATAATGCAGGTCCTGTTTATTCCATGCTGTGTGCAATTTTATGTTGGAATTACAAGCCTTGTTGCCAAAAATGTCCTTGCTTCTCGGGCTTCAAGACAGTAATTGGTACCTCACATTCTCCCCTTTTTTACACCAATTAAAACCTGCAGGTGCACTAATGTCATCTGGAATCTAGCTGGTACATCAGAGGTGCTTTTCACCAAATGTGTGCTATTAATAACATTGGCCCATCAGGGGAATTGTGAATGCTCTGTTTGCTGTTACAGTGCTCTCAGGGCCTTCCAAATATTTTGCTAGTACAAGACCAGACAATAATTTTTTACCTTTAAAGTAAACACAGGTTGTCATAAAAACTTATGTTCAGTTGGAAATACAACTTTCTCACTCATTCAATGCTTGTTTGAAACAGGCAAATCATATCTTCAGGACTGTCTGAGATTTAAAGGCCACACATGACTGTTAAGGTCATCTACACTCTCCTGCTGAACACAGTTCACAGAATTTGTCTTTATTTCTCTTGTAAAGCACTCTAGCTCAGAGAGAAAATGGGCATAAAAGAAGAACAATGAATTAATTACTCTCACCAATCTGGAGAGACAGGTCACAGAAAACAAGAGACACTGATGTCAGTAGCAAAAATATGCATTGGTTTAAAAGGGCTGATACTTCACTCACAGTTCTAGTGAAGTAAAAATCCACCTGCATTTTCTAGTGACCATCTAGCCTCAGTACAAAAGGTCTTCCCTGAACCATGAAACAATGGTTCAAAGTACTATAAGCACTGATCTAAAGTTCCCCAAACTTCTTGTCATAACTGTTTGGGTTTTTTTTCCCCCCCAGTCTACTAAATGATGGGACTGCAGTAGGCATCATGGCCCTATATGCAGGGCAATAGATCTACTTTTATGGCGAACAACCACCACTTTAAGTGATATCCCAACAACACTGGCTGAACCAGAATTCAGAAGACTAAACTCTGCCTTCACTCCTAACAGAACTCCCCTCCACAGCCTCTACCAGAGAAGAGTCAAATGTCTCCACTTTTTTACATTTAAAGGTCAGTCCTCATTTAAGACTCAACAGCAGTCCCACTAAAACTGTGCTAGATTTTGGCATTAACCATTGAAAGAAGTATTCTTTTGCATCGTATTTAACAGCTTAAGAGACTTAACATCAAAACAGGATGTTAACATCCAAAACTTAAGCGCAGAGACGTTTCTGCTCAAAAACCTATGGCACACAACCCTGAGAAAATTCACTTTGGTCCCAAGTCCTCCACATCTAAAAAGGTGTTTTGTCTGAGTAAAATGCCTGAAGCAATTAAGGGATTAGTGGTGTCTTTAGAGCACAACTTTATTTTGCAAAAAGCAGCCAGGAGCTGTACATTTCCAAGTGGAAACCTTAAGAGGAATTTTCTTTTTCCCAAATGTGATGAAGACAATACTACCATCCAGATGGATTTGGGCAGAAGGGTATTCCCAACAGGGCAGTCAGGGAATGAGCCCATGGCATCCTTTAACATGGCATGCACCTCCTACCACCTGTGGAGGGGCAATTTTTATACCACTCGTTTTGAATACAGGAAAAAAAAAGAATATTCCCTCCATGCTCCTAGGTGTTTGCAGGGCATGTGTAGAAATATTTGTCTACATCCAGCCCTATACAACTCGGGGTGTCAGTTGTACAGAATTAAATTAAGAAAATTATTTTTGAAGATGCCTTTAAACAGTTTGCTCATTTTAGCAGTCATTGAACTGAACAGAAAAAAAGTCAAGAAACAACTCAATTTTTAAAAACTTTCTTCAGCCAGAGATGATCATAAATTTTACAATGAACAGCGTGCACCTGGAAGGGAATTCTGTTTTCACAACATGAAAAACTGATTAAGTGGCAGCACTTTTGCTGAGCACATTCACACACCTCATTGGGAAACACATTGTCTAACGCTTGCAAACACTTCTTAGTTCACCATTAAGCATGTACAGAATTCAATAAGGAAAAGAAAGCCTAACAAACCAAGTATCAATAAACATAACAGACTGTAAAACAAATATAGACAAATGCAGTATTAAGTCAGTCATGACTAAACAAACTCAGCATGAAAAACACAAGATTTTATTAACTTCATGGACTTGTAGATTTATATATATATTATTTTTAAGGAGGTGTGGGACAGGACTGCCACCAGAATATTGAAAACAAATTCAAAATGCACTCCTCTTATCAATTAGTGTCTGGGCCATGTAAGAGAGGGTACTCTTGGGTATTTTTCCTCCCAAAATTGAGTTCTGTAAATGTCACTCATGACTACAGGATGTTTCTTGAAACTCTGGATAACCCTTCTTATACTGCAACTGCAGACAGGGGTGTCTGGGGTAGAGGGAGAGAACACATCAGCTTATTCCCTCTACCTGCTGGCTTGTCAGCACCCATGCTAAAGCACACTAGGACACACCTAAGCTGGGTCACCAGCAGCAAAATATTCCTACACAAATCAGGCAGGACTCACATACGTTTTGGACAGGGTTCTGTCCTGTTGCACCAGGGCTATGTTCCAGATATTGAATTGATCTCTAGGCAGAACAGCCCAAACACACTCAGAAAGACTAAGATCTGATTTTACAGATTTTACAGTTAATTATTTTTATGTGGGGTAACTCTAATCAGAGTTGACCACCTAACTTCCAAACACCCAGATTAGAACTGGATGTTAGCTACACATCTGTTCAATTTTTTTAAGCCAGTGAACTGAACAAATGACAATCCTGCTATTTCATTTTCACATTTTAGAGTATTACCAGCTTTACCCTGCTTACTCTGAAGGCTCCAGCAATGCCTCCAGGGGCTGAAGCAGGAATGACAGACTCTAAACCATCCGCAAAATGTTGTAATGTTTTGCTGAAGTAAAAGCTTTAGTGTTTACAGGAAAGAAAAGGTCTTCATTTTCTGCAGGATTCCACAGCTGCCAAGATGTCTTGCAAAATGCTGTTTCTGTTTTCCTTACTAACCTAGAGAAAGAGAAATTAAAACTGATGTAATTTGGTGAATAGCTTCTACACTAGTGTTTACTTCAGCAACAATCATAGCAGAAATTCAAATGCATTTCTTTTTCAGTGCAGGAATGTTGAGTGTCAAACACCTGCCTTCTGCTACTGAGAACACAGTATGCTAAACCCACAAAAGCCGCAGTTGAATATTTAGTGATCTTTTTGATTTAATTACCCATGCTATTGTGCAGTATTATTCAGGGCTTGAATAACTAACAAGAACCACTCAAAGAACCAGCATGTACTTTTGTCATAACTAGAAATCCTTTTCAACTACCAAATTTAACTTTCCTACTATAAAGCGGAGATTTTATGCCTTCATTACTTGAAAGGGTCATATTTATTAAGATGACAGACCTCGTCAAAAACATCTGCAAAGAAAAAACATTAAAACAGGCTTAGCAGCATAACTCTGTACTCTGAGAAACCTTAATATTGCAGGAGAGAAACACCTTGAAAAAGAAGTAAGACTACTTGAGAAAGCTGAATGTTCTGTTGCACACTGAGCTATGCCTTTGGCTGACCAGTCCATGGAAATGCTGGGCTTTAAACCCAGCATATGTGAAAATCCATGTAGTCCAGTGTCCTGTCTTTTGCTGGGCCTATCTGCATTCCAGTGCATACAGAAGACTGCAAACTGCCAAGCAAATGCTGGTGCTTGCTCATCAGCTCAGCTGCCAGGGGCACAGAGCTGGGGGGCTGTGTGTGTGTAAATTATCCCTGCCTGACAGACAGGGTCCTGATCCAGAGCCCTGCGACCCACAGTGCCATGCATTACTCACTCAAACAAAACCTGGGGAGATGACTGGGGTTGGAAAGGGGTAACAAGCAACTGTGAAGCATCAGCAAAAGCTTCATTTCAAAAAGCCTAAGAAATTTTCCCCACTGTTCAGCTCCCCGCAGAGAGGGCAGGAAGTAATCAGACAAAGATGCATGAGCTGAAAAAGTAAGTAAGAGCACTCATATAAAGTTGCAGAAAAGCTGTTTGACAAGGAAAGAGAGACACAACAGCATGCACAGAATAAAACTCTCTACTAGCAAGGTTCCACTGCACTCCCTGTATCTACATTTAAGATGTGAGCACAAGAGTTTGTACCCTTCCAGTACTACAGTCAATAATGAGCAGGAGAAATATTACTCTTATTATTGTTGTTGCTAAATAGGTGACAGTTCTATGTGAAGAATTTGGCCCTAGGAGCCCACCACTATTTACAGTCACACACATCCTATCCAAATGCTGTAAACCAACACTGTAAAACCTACAGACAGTGCTGTCACCTACCACTGACTTCAAGACAGCAGATCAACATATGACTAATGAAAAAGTGACACTGAAGGGGAAAAAAAAAGGTGGGGGGAGAGTAATGAAAGGCAAAATCTGCCTGAAAATGTCACTGTTTTTATTGAGAATCAGTCCAAGCTTTTATAAAATAAACAGAAAACCCCACAAAAACAGAGAAAGACAACAAAGAATGCTCCTCAGTAAGGCTATTGAGACCCTAAGGTAAACAACACATAGCACAGATGAGCCAAACTCTAAATCTCACAGCAAGTGTACCGATATCCTGACTTTCAAAGGACCTTCTGCACATTTAATAGCTCTTCCCACTCTCTCACAGCCAACAGAAACAATACTACATTTTATCTATCCTTTTTCCATACCTACATGCCAGAAGTCCAGTGAGAACAGCAGAGAGAAAGTGCCAAGTGCTGGGAAATTTTCACAACTGTTTTACAAAGGCTGCTTGATAGATATAAGTCTCCTCTTAAGATCTGGAGACATTCAGTGCAGGCAGCTTTCCCAGAGAGAACAAATCTCCCAGTATCTGTACTGAATGTACAAACATATGGGTACGTTTTTAGACAAGGAGTTGAAAATAACTGTAGATGCTGCTTATCTTAAGCATTTATGTAATCTGGAGGAAATTACCACCTAGACGCCAAGCAGGCAACTGTAGAGGACAAAAGCTTTCTTCCCCTAACTGTTCAAAATACCATCAAGGAAACTAGTCGTGTACGATCTGTTCAAATGGAACCTTTTCTTCTTCCTATCCATTTAACTACTTTCTTTCTTAATAGGCATATGCAACCACATTTTGCTGATGGGTTTCATGCAAGCAAAATTAATAGATGGGAAAATGGGAGAAAATTAGTATCTGCCAGCTGCTAAGGATAACCTGATCCTA
The DNA here is from genome assembly GCF_008360975.1 of Lichenostomus cassidix. Taxonomy (NCBI): domain Eukaryota; kingdom Metazoa; phylum Chordata; class Aves; order Passeriformes; family Meliphagidae; genus Lichenostomus; species Lichenostomus cassidix. The sequence continues at coordinate 42,252,239 of NC_139483.1, read as the reverse complement.
TTCATGCCACCATGTCTGCAAAACTACACAGACACAGCCAGTGCAAAAGGAGCCTCTGTAGTTTCATTGGAAAGTTTAGCTCTCAGCAAAATGGAACTGGCAAACAATAGAAACAAATGTGTTAAATGTCAGAGCTCCCATCGTTAGGTGTCCTAAACATAATAAATTAAACATTTGGGACCAAATGCTCAACTGCTTTTAGGGCATCTGGGCCCATTTACACCAACAAAATATGCTTTCAAGACAGAAGGGACTGTAAAACCCCAAACAGCTGTTCTCTCATCGAAACTGTCCTTCGAAACTAGGAGCAGGATGAAAAAAACTGAGATAAGCTACTTGAATGCAGCCTAACTCTATACTAGGTGACAAAGCAGGCAGAATGGTTTTGGAAGGTAGCCACCTACTTCTGTACACTTCCAGGCACCATACAAGTTAGCAAGAAATTACTGACTGCAAGCTGTTTGGGCACTCCAGGCTTCCCCATGCCACAGCCCTTGAAGAATACAGCTGGTGACCCAGTGTTCACTTCAGCTACCAACACCTCTGACTCCCCACGAGCAGGTTCTGCTCCTGCCCGTGAGCACATTCTAGCCAGCTAGGAAAGAGCATGTAGTGTCACTGGAGCAAGAGAGACAGATGCTCTCCTGTTCAAGACTTCAGCTCAGCAGGTCTGACACCTGGGAATGACTGCAGTCTGTCACACATTTCACATCCACGCTTTTGGTTAATGGATTCAACAGAGATGTCCATTTAATTAAAGAAACCTGCATGCCCTAATCTCAGCAGCATGAACAGGATGGGTCATTTTTTCAGAAAAGACCTTTTAGGTAGAGAAAACACAGCTATGTTGGAATTTACAGGAAGACTTTTGCTGGTTGCAGTCAATACTTGAGAGAAAGATGTATCAGCAGACTGATACTGCTGAAAACCCAGGGTTGAGTAGCCCATGCCCTCTGAATATCACCTAACAAAAAGAGACAGTAGAAGCCTCAAAAACTTCCTTAATTTTTGAGGCCTAAGCTTTGAATGACTGAATGGTACCTTCAGCAAGGCTTCTCCATCCCATCTTCCCCACTGTAAAGCAACTCATACAAAATTCACATTTACGTGCATCTCTGTTCAACAGCCTGACAATGAACACACATCAGCTTGGTAGTGGAAAATCCTGGGGGTTTATCTCTGAAAGGAACAGTAGGAGTTGAATGCTTATGCAAGGAAAGGAATAATCTCTCGTCTTTGCTCCTACAATTGCTTTAGCACTTAACTACATCAGCATTTAACATAAAAACAGAAATTGAAGATGATGATGGGACCCTCAATTAAAGGAAAGCTGAGGAACTTTGAGCCCTGCAGTTTTTTAACCCAACTTTGAACAGGAAACAGCATAAATCAAAGGAGTGAGGAGGGTTTTTAGTTTGTTTTTGTGAAGCATTGAGGACACTTACAGATGCTAAGAAAACCTCACACATGCACTCCTAGGAACATGCTACGTTTTGCTGTGGTAAGTTTTTGAGAAACCGCCCTGTAACTAATCACAAATGTACTTTGAGGCCCTAATATTCTGAAAATTATGTCAGTAAAAAAAACATAATGAATTCCAAAATTGGTACACTGACTCCAGACAAAGTACACTCCATTTACAACTGTCTGTCTTCTATATATCATTCCTGCAAACTCCACTGCTGCCCTTTTTCCTTTCTTTTTTATTTTCCTTGAATATGATTACTGGTAATAATACTGCAAGCCAGTCTGGAAAAAACAAAAAAGTTTAAAAATCTGACTGTACTTTAAAAGATTTAACTCTTAGGAATAATGAATACTTATGCAGCAATAATACCACAGCAAAGAAACCTTTTAAAACAACTATATCATTACTTCTGCAGCCCCTCACAAGCAAAGCCAGCTGTGTGAGACTGCTATAGTAAATGCCAAATGGGATTTTTTTTAATAAGGTGAACACCTGCCCATTAAGAATAAAATGGAAACTAAAAAACTTATTTCATGCAAGCTACCCACAGCTATCAATTGGCAGTAACAGTTTTTAAACAGAGCCAAATATAAACCAGTAACCCAGAACAGAAGGCTCTTTAAGGATATTAAATATTACTCACATTGAACACTTTAACATCTTTCCTACTTCTTATTTCTTCAACAAGATCCAGTGGCTTTCCCTTAGGTATTGGAATAGTTCCAAGCACCACAGTCCCTGAGCCAGCCAGCACTTGACGAACAGCTTGAATAAAAGCCTGGCTGAAGAGTTCCATTTTACCAATCTCATCTACGACACAAATTCTCTTCTCTGTATCACCCCCATCGTTTACCTGTGGAAAAGTGAATCAAGAGACCGTAAACAACAAAACTTGGAACAAGCAACGGAAGTAATTTCTATGCTGATAAAAGAAATACCTCCACAGGAAATAAATGCAGTTGCAATACTGGGGGAAGTGGAAAGTCAAAGCTACTGCTGGCAAATGATAGACTTATAGATCTGTAATTTCTTTTTCAAGACAGATGTTTGGAAGGACGAAAACAACTGTACAGTATAAATACCAACTACAACAGGAAATATCCATGGTATCAGATTTTCTTTAAAGCAGAATTCTCACAATGGTCTCATATGAGCTACTTGACAATTAAGAACTGCTCTTTGCCTATGAGCAGCTCTCAGCCATTCTGACCATCAGCACTTTTTAAAAACTTTTCCCACCAAATTATGCATTTAGTGATGACATTTAATTATGTGATCAGTAGTCACACAAAACAGTTATCTAAAATAAACTACACCATTAAATCTAGGTGTGGAAGTTTCTCCTCTTGTAGTTGGGTTAAACGAAGGTCAAAACTAGCAATTCACTCAGAAAAACTGGCCTTCTTCAAGGCTGTCTGGATAAAAACCAAGCTATTTGCAAGCCTCCCTCACATTAGAACAGATACAGATTGAGATATATCTTATTCTATAGCCCTAGCCACTGGATAGTAGGAGAGACATCATACTAACAGTTAACCACATTTGTGGTTGGTTTGCTTTTTTCATGAAGTGAATATAGTGCCCAACAGTGTTGTGCTGCAGGCTGGTGCAAGCAGCAGGGAAGTGCAGGAGAAAACAGGGGTGATTGCTACTGAGGGAAAGGCAGCTTGCAAAGCAGAGGAATTCTTCAACAGAAGTGCACTGCCTACCCTATTTCGGTAAAAGTGACTGAGAACTCCATTATTTATAGAAGTGAGGAGAAAATCAACTCAATTCAAAACCTCTACAGATACATGAATATGTACCAATACCAAGCCATATTATACAGAAACTAAAAAAAACCCCAAAAAATCTAAATGTTTCCCCTTATGAAGGCAAAGTATTTGCTTCTGGGAAAGTGAAAGAACTGTATAACATGCATTCTAAAATCCTTTCAAGCTAAGTCCCTACTGAGTAGCTGTTTTATCTAAAATCCTTTCATGGATCATTGAGCCAAAAAGCCAATACTAGTCACTAGGTCACAGATTGAAGAAGAGAGTATTTTGCTTTGAAAGAAAAATGAAAAAACTGTCAGTCCTGCCTGATAAAGTTTGCAGAACCAGAGAGATCTTCCATTGCAGGATCTATCCCATTCTCACTGGAGTATACAAAGCTTTAAAAGCTGAATCTGTCCTCAAGTCTAAGTGGCCTTGTGCCCATTCTGTGCTGCTCTCTGATCAAACCAGAACATACCTATGGCTCTCCTGCCCACATTCTTCATTTGTCTCTCCTTGCTTCAGGTCTATGATCTTCCTCACTCTCCTCTTCCATTTTGGGCCATCTACATGAGTGACCACATTCCCACAAAATGTATAAACAGCACTTTCTGTGAGCACAAGCACATGCACTGTGCAACTCTGCTGGCCCCAGTTGTTCCTCACTTTTTTGTACTTGCAGAATGCTATATATATAATAGAAAAAATTCAACCCTGCTAACAGTTTTCTAGGAAGATCTCTCCTGGATTTCACCTTAATTCAGTAATAAAAGGATTCTAAGTATAGCACTAGCTTAATGAAATATTTTTATTAAACTTTCTATTTATTCACATTGTAAATACAGTTCCAGTGAAATCTAACACAGAATATAATAATAAAATGGGACAATGTGTATTTCTCCCTTGCCCCAACTTCTTTGCTTCCCAGCTCTCACACTTCAATGTCCCTTGACTAAAACAAGAATCAGATGCTCAATCTCATTGTTGATCCTTGCACATCTTTGCTGTTTTTCTTCTAAGTTCACCAAAATGTCCCTTCTTCCTTGTCCCCTTGAGCCTTGGCAGCATAGAAAAATCACTACAGGATTTTTTAGTAGTACAGTTCAGCAGCTGCTGCACACTGTTTGTGCTATGTTATTGCCAAAATCAAATCTGTTCTTGTTTAATTTTGGAGGGGGAAAGGTTGGAGTAAGAGAGAGGACGGAGAAGGAAAAAGGCAGTGACAGAGTATTAGCAAAAGGATAGGAAAAAGATCATGTGGAAAGTCTTGCCACAATCAGAGCACACCTTGAGTAGCAGGCTAAATCCCAAATAATCAGGCTGCTATTATCAGTCTGCAGGTAATTATACAATAGTCATAAAAAATACTCATGGGATGCAAGAAACAAATGCTTCTACTGTAAGAATATGGAAATCAGAAGAGGAGGGGGGAAAAAGGGACTGTAACACAGAGCAGCAGCAAAAGCCTTTTTCTTGGACCAACTGATTCCATGTAGTTCTCAAGGTAAGTCATGCATGCATTTTGTTTGCTTTCCAGTAGGAGACAGTGGCATAGGAAGAAGAATTCTACCTGCTGCCTCTTCAGGCCAAGGAAGTCCTGCTCACAGGACTGCAATCTCTCCAACACCACAACAATGACAAGAGAACAAGCCTGATTTGCCCCTCCAACTTCCTGACCCTGAAGGTCAATCAAAATCAGCAACACCCAAGAAACAGGCCATTTATTAATATCAAAAACTAGCTCTGTAAAAGGGCCTTCCAGTACTACTGACTACCATAAAGCATACATTTACCAGCAGCTTTCATAGAATACTCACATTTCTCAGCATAGGTAGAACCAACTGCTCAAAGGAAACAAGGTCTACAACATATTGTCCAACCCGATATTCACGTCTTGAAGCAGAAGAAGCAGAACTGAGGCTGAAAAAGAAATACACAATTTGTTCTAAGTATACAGAGTTTAGTGAGAGTCCACTGCAGTAACTTCAAGTGAATTTATAAAAAGTTACCCAAATAAATCAAATCCTCTTTATTCTTCCTAAAAGGGAAGACAAAGAAACTCTAAGCACTAAGTCATACTGCAGATAGTTTGCTGTCAGATAAATATACCATATGCATCCTTCACAACTATGCAAGCTCAAATTTCAGCAGTATATGGAAGGACAATGGCATTTAAAAATTAGCAGGTATATTTACACTGAAATCAAAACTCACATGTGCAGTTCAGATCTTTGAATTTTGTAATGTGACACTACAGACAGCATTACAGCAGTAGCCCAAATCTCAATATGGGCTGCAAAACCCTTGAACAATCTTGGAAGTATACTCAGTTTACATGTGCTGTATCACACTATGCTAGGTGAACCTCCATTATTAGCAGAATGCACATTATTTTGTCACATCAACTCCGTGTGAATGAGGTGCTAAGGTCACACCTGGACATAGACTAAATTTTTCACTAAGTATAAAAATCTATAGTGAATCAGAAGAGACAGTGAGCCACTCTGCATTTCAGAGGCCCCACTCTGGGGCTCTGAAACCCTTTTTTTCTTAAAATTCACAGGCAATTTTTGTAGGCCAGTCAAATGTTCTTTGAAACAACGCTATATGCAATTTTCCGTTTCATTTTCCAATTCTGTGTCCATAAATTAGCTAGTGGAAACACAAAAATCTTCCTCCCTGCCCACAATAAGCTGCTTACTGTATCCCAAAGGGACTTGGCCTCACAGTAAAAGGTTCAGCAGTGCTTCTTCTTCATCTGGTGCAAAACAGCCAGTAAGGGACAACACCCCTGCCTAGCAGATTTTCAATATTTCACTGTGCATCAGAGACACTGCCTACATATACAATATAGGTATCAGCCAGGACACAAAAACTAAGCAAAGAACCTGACCATGAAAGCCATGTGTGCTGGAAATCACCTTCTGGAGGAGCATTTAACATGCCAAAGGACTGGAGCAGACACATGAAACAATAAGCTGCTTACAGTTATTAAAATCTCAGTACCTGACTCTAGATAAAGGTCCTCGGTTTCCAGACAGAGTGACAACATCAAATCCTGTTCTCCTGCCACCTTCTCTAACTTCCTGTGTGTAAAATCCATCAAGAGGAACGCCTGAGGATTTTAGAGCTTGAGCAACTTTCTGGATCAAAGTAGTCTTTCCAACCCCTAAAAACGCAGAAGGGAAAAAAAGCACACAGCATTAATCTTCTTCTGCACTAAAAGCCCATTTTTTAAAATGCCGCAGTAATGATTCAGTTCAGCAGGAACATTGATTACTTTTGAAGTTTGCAAATTACTTTTTCTAAATGGTAGGAAAGAACAGAAGCATCTTTTAAAGTTCATCCCGTACTGACACCATAAAGTTTTATTAGTCTTTAAGAAGTCACAACAGAATGGTACAGATATCCCAGGCTGCCAACGAATTTGTTATCTTAGATGATGCAGGAGCAGGCCACAAAACTTACCACAAGGCAGGTAAATATGTGAGGACTGTATTGGTACAAAACCAATATACAAGCTTGCTGGAACACTGACTGATGAGCTCCCTTTCTACCACTGATATGCAACACTTTTTAAGAACACCTTTTAAGAACACCCTCTTTTTAGATCAAAAGATATAGCTGACTGCTATTACCAGAAGCCTAACTAGCACAAAGGACACACTACTTCCACTCACGTCCTAAAAATCAGAAGCACTCAAAGTCCCTGAGATATGAGGTCATACATGGTAAAAAGTAGTCCCAACAACAGAGAAATGTTTCTTCAGGTTACTGAATCAAGAGACATTTTCACTAACTATGGTGAAAAGCCTGTCTGTCATGAGGCCAATGAAGCCCTGAATCAGGTTGCCCAGAGAGGTTATGCAGTCTTCACATACTTGGGAGTTTTTCAAGACATGATTGGATAAAGCATTGAGCAACCTAGCCTGGCCTCATAGCTGATCCTCTTTTACACCTCAAGTCCCTTTTCACATGATTTATCCTCTGACCCTATAATTCATTTTCTTACCCTAAGACAGGTCCTCAAAACTCTCGCCACCTGAGATCTCCTGGCACAGTCTGATGTACCTTTTACAATGTGAACACTGGCCATGTTCCAGATGTCCTTTCAGATCTTCTCCTTTGCCATTGTACAAGTACATCCCTTGACAATCTCCTTTTAAACTCACCTTGACAGCCTCTCATAAAATTTAGTGCTATCACTTCATTTCTAATCACTGCTCTAAAAATTCAGACAATAAAAAATAATCCTGCAGAACAAACCTTCAAATTCCTGGTGACAAGGAACACAGACCAAATGTGAAATGCCTAAAGATGCCAACAGAAATAATTTCAACATGCACACGCCAAATTTCTACTTTACACTTCAAGCAGGTTTAGGAACTGCTTTCCTAAAGGTCAGTACGAATGACAAAATATTCTGTGGCTTCAAGGGCTAGTCAAAGGTTTAAGAAAACGTTACAAATTTGAAGAAGAGGACTTCCTGGCAGTTGAACAACAAAAAAAAGACAAATGTGGCACCCTCAGTATCTAACATCTTTTCAAGGCCTTGTCTCTTGGAAGTGAATTTATACTAATTTTACTAAGTGGATTTGCTATCTCTAATTTGTTTACATTCATTCAGTAAACTGCCAAGGAAAGCTAGAGTGATTCAAACTAAGTTTAAGGAAGTTGAAGTTATACACTTAGCTAATCAAAACAGTACATTCAATTTCAGAAAAATGAAGAGAGACAAGGCCTAAGCAGCCCTAACCTCTACATCTGCTGGAAGGCTGCCTTTATTCAAGTGGATGGAAAGACAGAGTGAAGGGGGTGATATTTATTCCTATCTCAGCCTAGCAGCAGCATTTTAAATTAACACCAGTCAAGACAGGCATGCATCTGTCAGTGGTTCACAAAAAGGAGAATTAGGCCCACTGCTTTACTCCCACACCACAAAGGAAACCTTTGCAATCATAGTAGCTGGTTCATTTCTTTATTAACCATAGAGTTCGACCCTCATCCTGTGTCCCGCTCAGCCTCCACAATAACCAGATTCCCTTACCATGACAAACTGCTCCACTGCTTCCATCACGGCCTGCCCATCCGGAACACCACTTACTACCTACAGCTGCACAGCTCTGAGGCTGAAGGGCTAAACCACTACAGTTACAGGAAAGATAAGCTCTCAGAATTATTAATGGCTGCAGTTTATATTGAAGCAGGATTAGTTGTCCAGGAGGTGCTTTTTTTTTCCCCAACACTGAACTCCAGGGCAGAAGCCAGGGACAAAGCAGCAGCGCCTGGAGAAGTACATGCCTTGGAGGGCTGGATGAAGAGATAAAATGGGCTTTCATTAGGAACAAACTAATTAGTCAGCAGCTCTGATAGGCACGGGGGAGGCTCTGGGCCCGCAGCCGCCGTGCTGGGGCAGTGCCGGCCCAGCTGCGGCTGCAGGCGCTCCGGGGCTCCCTCGGACCCGGCCGGGCCAGCAGCCGCCTTGCCTTCCCCGGCTCTAGGCGCCTCACAGCCCCGCAGCACGGCGCAGGGCGGAGGGCCGCGCCAGGCCAGGCCGAGCCGAGCCGAGCTGAGCTAAACTACGCTAAGCCAGGCCGTGTCCCAGGGCATCCCCTCAGCCACAACGCCTCCCCTGTCCAGCTCCCCGGGCTCCTCCCGCCCCCATTACCTGGGGGTCCCGTGAGGAACACATGCTTGGACATGGCGGGAGCCGCGCTTCGCTCTCCGCCCCCGCACCAGCCCGGCGCTCCGCCCCAGCTCCCGCCCCACCCCCGCGGGGAGTGTCCCGAACCCCGGGCGGAGTGCCCCGAACCCCGGGCGGAGTGCCCCGAACCCCGCGGGGAGTGTCCCGAACTCCGTGGGGAGTGTCCCGAACCCCGGGCGGAGTGCCCCGAACCCCTGGGGGAGTGCCCCGAACCCCGCGGGGAGTGTCCCGAACCCCGGGCGGAGTGTCCCGAACCCCGCGGGGAGTGTCCCGAGCCCCGGAGGGAGTGTCCCGAACCCCGGGCTGAGTGTCCCGAACCCCGGGCGGGCGGTGCCCTCCGAGGTCTCGGGCGTGACGAGCAGTGCCCGGCGTGAGGCGGCCTCAGAGTGTGGCTCCGGGAAAGGCTGCTGCTGTGGTGATTACCGGAGGATGGAAGCAACTTCAGGTTAGGGATGAGGGGGAAAATGCAATTAGTTTCCTACTTGAGGGCCAGCGTTTTCTTTATCCAGTTAGCTTGACACGTTATATGTCTGCGTACGTTAATACAATAATAGAATGTTAAGGTGTTGGAATAGACCTTAAAGATCAGTCCCGAGGCCCTCTGCCACGGACAGGGACACCTCACACCAGACCAGGCTGCTCAAGGCCTCATCCGGCCTGGTCCTGAACACTGCCAGGCTTGGGGCATCCACAGCTGACCTGGGCAACCTGTTCCAGTGTCTCACCACCCCCACAGTGAAAATTTCTTCCTAATATCTAACCTAAATTTTTCTGTCTTTCACTTTGTACCCATTACTCCTTGTCCCATCATGGCTGTTCCTGATGATGTCCCTGTATCCCCCTTCAGATACTGGAGGGTTGCTTCTCCTCTCCAGGCTGAAGAGACCCAACTTTTTCAGCCTGTCTTGGTTGGGGAGGTGCTCCAGTCATCTTACCAACTTCATGGCCTGTTCTGGTCTTGCTCCAACAGTTCCATGTTCTCCTTAGGCTGGGGACACCAGAACTGTACACTGTTCTCCACATGGGGCCTCACAAGTGCAGAGATATAATAATAAACTCTCCCAAAAGCTTTTTACCTGTTTCAAGTAAGCAATGTGCTCCAGGGTGCACCAGTCAATTAAAAGATGAACAGTTTGTCTGAAAGTTCGATGCAGACAGCAAATGTAACTAGGGGGGATTAATAGACATCCAGGGGATTGTTACAAAGCTAAGCAAATTGGGTCACAAATGAGAAGGTCTAGCAGGTTTACCAAAGATGCTGATAGACCTCTGGATCCCAAAATGCCATATGCATGTAGCCTCCTTGTTTTTTTAGACTTGGGTGATGGGGAGTAGTAAGGGAGCAGGGAAAAGGGTTTTTGTGTGGAGGACTGTGGTGCCCATGCTTCTGTCTGGGTGAAGTGGTGCCCTGACACCAAGGCATACTGATTCCTGCCTGGCCATAAGCACCAAAATGGTTACCCAGAAATACTGGAGTATGAAAGGGATACATCCCAGTTTCTGCTTGATTCAGCTAGAATGGATCACTTCAGGTTCAGCCCATTTTGGTTGAGCTTTCATTTTCAGTAATTTCTCAAGGAGTTAATGGTTATTCATCATTTTCACAAAGATAATGAGTATCCTTGTCAACCAGATGAAATGTGCACATCAGCAGGTAGGGTGCATCTTACAGTAGATGGGTATTTCCATAAATTGAACAAAATATTTTTGATCTGTGCATCACATATTTTCATCTGCACAGATTTTGATCTGTGCATCCTCTTCAACTGCAGCCTCATAGAAGCTGAAATCCATATTGTCCATTTTCCAGGAGAATGTCTTTATAACCAGATTCACAGGCTATTCCTATTAAAGCTGACATGTGTTCAAGCTGATGAGGCCAGATAGAGCACAGTTAAGATGTTAATGTAGAGGAAGGCAGACCTAATTTCTGCCCCCACCAACACTGTACAGTTACTGGATATATTGCATATAATCAATTCACTGGATATGTTACATATAATCAGTATACTTGTGTTTTAACGTAAAATGTGGGGAGATGTCTGGAGCAAAACTCAAGTGTCACTTCCAAGCAGACCAGAGATTGTTCTTACCATAGTTAAGAACATCTGTACCTTGCTTTGGCCTAACTGCTTCACTGGATCTGCCCAGAGGTCATTTCAGAGGGTGTAACTCCAAATACTTGTTTATTTGTTCTCTGCTTTCACTGATGTTCAGATTTAGTCAATTTATCTTTGTCTTAAATATAATGTCTTTTATTTTGCATTTCACATGAGTAGTGGGGAACACTCATGCTTAAATACTTAATTAAAAAAACTTGACAATGCTAGCATGCCTCTTGGGGGTTTGGAGGGTTGAGAAGTAACAAAGACAGCTTCCCTTGTCATCTAAAATTAAAACTGCATTTTCATAGTTTACATTCCAGTACTTTGTTTTGATGGGCTTTTATAATCAATGAAATTGTGATGTTAACTTACAGCTTCTTGAGGGTGTTTGTGAGGCACCTTTAATCTAAAGAGAGAACCACAAAGAACTTGATATTTTAAAGGACCATTAACACAAGAACAACACTTTGCAACTGGCTACTTCACCCTTGCCCTGAACTGCCTGTGCAGAGCTTACCATGATTGATTTTACAGGTAGGTTTTCTGTATAATATTAAACTATTTCAGTCTTTTGGCTGATCTCCCAGGCAGACCACATAAAGAGACCCAGACAATGTTGATTTGTTCAATGTAGAGTTTTACCAGGTTTTACAAATCAATCCTTTTTTTTCAAAAGTGTGTGTGGAGAATTTTAAGGCTATTGCTACTGTTTGACAGAACCCTTGTTTTCTGGTATTCTAAGAACTATTTCATCCTATTTCCAGATACAGGATTCCCAGAGTTATTTCACTGTGTGGTTAAGACCTTTGTCTTGCAAACAGATGTGTGAGCAAAGTGGGTGCAGCACAAGAGCTTTAAATTAGTTAGTATTTCACTTTGATTTCCATTGTAATTTCTACTATAAAATGTTTTGTCTTTCTGGATGCTCTGTCTAGGTTGAAGTAATTTAAAAGCATGAAACCCATGAAGTAGTTATGCCAGCTGTGTTTTTGTAGAATTTTGCTGTTAAGTGGACCTTATGTTTGCTAAATTATCTGGAATTTTTATGTATATTTTGTACTAAATTAATTAGTAGTAATTTATTCCTAAAAAGTTCCCAGTTCAAAATATTTTCCTGACCAAGTTCCTAAACTCTGTTTTTGCTAGGTGAGGGTCAGTAAATTTCATTTCATGCTGAATTGAATTGTGTGATTGGGCAGGGCCATGAAAAAATGTTTACAAAAAGACCCCTTCTGCAGTTCCAGGGGCAGGCTGTGATTCTGGGTGACCTGTGGAGACCTTGGAAGGAGCTGCCAGTCGTTGTTATGAACTGTTAGCTAAGCCTGGGGAAGCTTGCGTTTATTGCTGGATGTTGCCTAAAAAAAAAAAAAATTGGATAGAGTCCTAAACCTTTATGTTGAATGGGGTAAAATTAATTAACTGCAAGTTTCCAGACCAGTGAGTAAGAAAAGAGGCCATTTATGATATTTATGGTATTCCCTAGAGTAGAAGCTGGAAGGAATGAGAGTGTAATCTACCATCTCTGACCTGCCTCAGTAGGCAGGAGTTTACATTTCAGCACTCTGCTCAAGGTAGGCAAAGTAGTGTGTTACAGTTTTAGCCCTTGGTTTATCTGGTGTTGGGTTTTGGAGTTTTTCCCCTCATGGAAGAGAGAATGGTTAAGTTGAAACCCTTTTCTTTCTCTCCAATAGAACTTGTGTTTTCGATTCACAGCATCTCAAGTCGGTACAGCATTTTGCTTACATCAGGATAGGGAAGTACACTTTAAAAAAATAACATTTCATATTTGAGGGTTTCTTTTTTTTCCCTTTTCTCCCCTGGAGGGAATTCTCCTGCTCACTGTGGCTCTAGCTGTATCCACTGGCCATCTAATGACATTAGTGAAGGTATTTCAGAGTAGACTTTTGTGTTGCCTGTGGAGTAATCATGGCATCAGCAGGTGTCTGAGAGGAAGCTGAGTGTCTACAGCCTGACAGTCTTTAATCTTAAACTTCCCAGAGAGATAAGCCATTAGCCACATGCAGAGCTTCCTCTAGATGAAAACTGTGGTACTCCTTCTATCAGAGATTTACCTATAGATCTTTTTTGTGTGGGTCATGCAGTAGAAATCCTTTATGTTCCATCAATGGTTGTGTCCCCAAAAATAGAATAAATTCCTGAAAGTATTTCCTGAAAATAGCTATAAGAAATAAATACATCAAATGTTATAAATACCCTATATAAGGAAGTTGGCGAATATTTGTGCAATTGAATTTACTGTTGTAAGCAACAGAGTGCAACCAGCATTCAAAGATTGTAGTTCTCTGTCTCTCCCAGCCCAGCGTGTTGGACCTTATGGGCAATCACAGTCAGAATGGAAAAAGTAAAAAATCTAATAAATTGCTATACATTTTTTAAAACATACATTTTGGGATATAAGAGGAAGACCCTTTTAATGGTCTGAGGGGAATTACGCTGCATGAACAGGATCCTTATTAGGCAGGAGAAAAGTCACATAGAGCTCAACCCACAGCACAAATCCATAGGAAACCAGGTTTCATTTTTGCCATTCTTCCAAAGAAATATCTTGTTTGTTTGCTCTTCTAGTTTCCCACCTCCTACTTCTTGAAAAAGATAGTCTTCCTGAAACTGCATGACATTTTGTATGGTATACTTATATTTTTACTAGAAATAGCAAAATACATTCACTTTGAAAAAAATTCAGCTTGGTTTGTTATGAGATAATAAAAACAAATTTATTGTGTTAATCTGTTATTTTGACAGAGATACTGACCTGAAAATTTCAAATTTCAACCAATTATGTCAGATGTCAAAGGAATAACCTGTAATTGAGGAAGAGCTTTGCAAAAGAGAATACTTGTATTGCTAAATTTTTCATTGCTTTTTTTAAGGTGTAACAGTTTTCTCAAGCAAATGTCATTCTTGTGGTTGTTGATTTAAATAGGCAGGAATATAAGTGAATTTCTATACTACTTTGAGTGACAGTTGGCAGAGTACAAACTGCTTTACTAGAAAGTGCATTAGACAGTAGTTCCTACAAGACAATTCAGAGAAACCATAGGATGAAGTGAATACAAAAATCACAGGAAAGTGAAGCACATTATCTCCCACTGGGGCTGAGAGAATACAAGGAAAAGCTAAGCCAGTCTGACAAGTTGTAGATATATGTGTATTTAGGAGAATATATTTTCACATTTATACTCCTCAGAGATGCTCCTTTTCTGGTTAACAGCTTTTATGCATTAAGGATGCAGTGGTGAGCCCTGCAGTACACTGATGGATAAGTGTAAGAATGTTCCAGGAAGGTCTTCATGTCTTTGGTACCTACACAGAAGAGGAAAATATGGAGTGATTATGTATGCTGTTTAGGACCAGCTGAATCAGGTAGCTTGAGAGAGAGAAGTGTGCTCGGCTCCATGTTCCCTCACGGAACAGCCAGCAGTGACACCAAGCACATATTGCCAGTTGACACACAGCCACACAAAGGCCTTAGGTGAATGGGCTTTCCAAAGGTCTGTTGGAAACCCAAATGAACTTTGCCATTCAGTTTATCTATTTCCACATGCTCTAATAAAATCTAGGAGATCTGTGAAACATGACTGGTTTCTTGCTAGGATCAGACACCACATTCCTGTAGTAAGTCTCCAGACATGAATATGTCAATAGGTTGATTCTTGCTGACAATGGGGAAAAGCAAATTATGTGCCTGGTCCATCAGCTTCAAAAATTTAATTTCTCACACACTTAGTATCCCATTTGTTTTTTAAATTAGTTATTACTTTCAAAAGTTATTAAGTCTGAAGAAATGGAGAGACAGCATAACTACAAAATCTAATTTTCCTAAAACAGGAAGTTTCCAGTTTTTCCAGCCTTATTCACACTGGTGATACCTTGAAATTACTTGTTAGATTTTATTATCTGGTAAGATACTAATCAGCATAAATGAAGCTGTCGGAAAGCTACATTAAAAACTGCCATAAATAGTTCTCTTGTTCTTTTGTATATTCCATTTGCATTAAAGCTTTTGATCATTCAGGGTCTGCAGAGACCATTGTGGACATGTACTCATATCTGTGTTATATCAGATGCCAGAAAATATTGCCCATTTATTCTGTGTGAAGCCTAATGCATTGTGGTCATTTGAGAGTTCATCTCATAGAAAGTTGTCCAAGTGGGCTGCTGAGGAATCTACCAACACATTTCCATAACATAGCCCAGTACTTTATTACCTTCATTTAAAATTTGCATTTCCCTTTCTGGTCAGATTTTTCTAGCTTTGGATTTCAACCAGTGAATCTTGTTATGTCTTTGTCTGTTCTAGAAAGGGGAAGCTGTTCTACTAATCTGATACTATGTGTACTTGTATTTGTGTCACTAGCAAAGAAATGCCTGTACGTTTCTCTTGTTACATCTTCTTCCTCACCCTTGGTGTTAAAGGGACATCCTTTCCCCCTGTTCTTATTATAAGGACACATTTTCTTGAAAATGTGTCACTTGCAGTTGCTTTTCTATTCCTTCTTTACCTACCAAGAAAACAAAGGAAAGAAATTTTGCGTGCTGAATAAATTCCTCCTAGTGCCACCTATGTTTTTGCCCTGCCACAATGAGGAAAGTCACAGAGAGTAAACAAACAGTCTCTCCTGTGCTAAAATCTATACAATCTCTGGCATAGCTGTCAATCATGTATTGCTTGATGTGAAAAACAAAACCCTATTTCAGCATTAGCAGTAAATGGTATTGACATTACTGAATAGCCAATTCAGCTCAATATTACTGGGAAAAAATGTAATTTGAGCAATCAGATGGATGAAATTAATTTTTTAAATGATAAAACCATCTTCATAGTTACCATTTTCTTTAGTTACCATTTTTTTATCATGTGTTTTTTAGCATAGCTGCATTTGTCATGTTGCTGGTAATGTAGTTAAGTTTAATTTCTCCTATAAACCCTTGTAGAGGGCTGTGTATAATTCTATTTGTGTCATTATGAATTCTGATTCATCGGTTTAGATTGTTGTTCTGAAGTCTTGGTTGCTGGAAACAGTGGTTTTCCTCCTTGCCAGGAACTGATGATTTGTTTTCTTCCCAGAAGAAAAGCTTGTTATTTACTTGTTTGTAATATGTGCTTTGTCTGCCTGACTGATATTTGGAGTCCATTTGTTGCTTAGGTGTTTTTCAAGTAAAAATCCTTCATTAGTTAAGCAAGTCGATCAACACCAAGTGGGTAGATTTAGCAAGGCAATGCATTTAACATTTAAAATGTAATAAAGGGTGGATCTCTGCCTCATGACCTTGCATCAGAGGTTGGCCATCATTCTGCAAGCACTTAAGTTTGTATTCAGCCTTGCTACTGTTACTTGTTCATGGACCAGCAATGTCTTGGCATGTTTTTAGAGGTGGTAGAAGGATCCTTCCTTTTAATTTAATTTGAAAATACCTACTTTTCTGCTAGGAAACTTTTCCCCATTTATTATTATTCCCATTTCATTGTGGAGGGATGGAAATCGGTGTTAACCTTGATGAAGTCTAATTGTTGGAAATTAAATTTTGGAAAGTAACATCTAAAGATCACCTGAGCAATCTGGTGTCAAAAGGAGAGCTGACTGCTCTGACTTGTTAAGTTAATGGGAGATTATGGGACAAAAATACCTTTTTAATTAGGAAGACCAGGAGAGGAAGGAAACATGGAGGTGGGGGAAATAGTTAAGGCTCATTAAGATGGTCTGTTTTCCCTCAGTCATAAGTCTCTGTACCAACAAATGAAAACATCAGACCAGTGTTGTGCTGAATGAATAGCAAGACCCATTCTTTCTGTACTCTCTTCCTGAGTTCCTAAACTGAGAGCAGCACCTTTATAGGTAGGCAGGTAGGTTGGTTGGTGTGGTGGTGCATAATTTTCATATTACCTTTCTTCTGTTGCAGAAGTCCTGAGTTTGCTCCTGTTATCTCCATGGGCAATCCTGTTCTTCTCCACGTTTATGGGAAAAAAACCCGTAAGTAAGGATGATGGGACTAAGTCAGAAACAAATTGAATTAAAGAAGGCAGTTGAACCTAGTGAGAATTATCCTAATGCATTTAAAGTATAAGTGTTATTCTATAAATGCTTTTAATTCATGTTATTTGATTTTAAATCCTTCTTTTTTTACATTGGGTACCATTTAAAAGGTAGCAATTACCAGCTATTTTATGTAATGTACCTGGAAACAGTACTGTCAGGTTCAGCTGACTGGTTGCTAATGTTCCAGAGAGCAGCCTATATGAGTATACATTGAGAGAAACTAAGTGAGAGCCAAAAGGTCCAATTTAAAAGATTTAAAAGCAGAAGTTTGAGGATTGATACCAGGATGCATTCTGGAAGTTTCTCTGTTAATCTCAGCATCCTGTCTTGAACGTGGGTTTGATTATTTATGTTCTGTTTCTTCAAATTCCCCACTATGTTTTGTACTTGACTGTTGTAGCACTTGGCATTGCCTGTCCTAATCCATTTTGTTTGGGATGTAGCAATTCTCATAGCACAACATTTTCCTCCAGAGGTGTAAACAGCTTTTCACAATGTAAGTTGGCAGAAGAGAGGACACTTATTCCCATGGTGTGCACAAAGCCCATAAATGAATCCTCCTGGATGGAAGATCCTCTGTAAGATCATTATTGACTGCTATAAAAACCTGAATGCTGCTTGCAGAGTCTTAAATATACTTCTGACACCCTTTCCTTGCTGGTAGTGCTAGTTTTTCAGTGCTTTTCCTGCTCTTTTATCCTAATGTTTTGGAGTTTTATCTAAAGAGAATAAAGTGAGAATCCTGGCTCCCACAACTAACCATTCTTCAGCACAAACTGGTCCCAGCACCTTTTACAGTAGGTTCTATTAGCTGTTATAAAACCTGTATCAATCAAAGCAGCATACAAAGAATATATCACTATTTAAAGTAATTTACATCGTAAGTTTGACATATAATTCCTCAAGGGATGGAATGACATTTAGGCATCATGCCTAGTGAACAGTGATACTAAATGTCTTCTGAGAATAACAGTCACTGATGTCTCAAATTATCATGATCAATAGTAAGCCAAGTTCTGGCTCAACAGCTAAGTCTTATGGGAAGTGCTAGTAGTGGACAGGCACTGACACACACATATATATGTATCCTACATACTGTCTTTCTACCAACTTGTTACATTGTCTCTTGACTCCTATTTCCCTCTTCTGCATTTTTAAAAATTCTATTCTTGGGGATTTTTTTGTTGCTGTTGCTCCTTCCTGCCTCATAATTAATGCTGCTGTAAACTCATTCCTTCCTGGCAACTGGAATCCAAACAAAAGATGGGTTTTACCTTACGCTAGGGCTGCTTGCCTCAAGGGCTGGAAACTCTGGGTGATTGCAGTTACACCCCGTCAGTGTGAGAGACAGCAGGCTTGCTGCTGCCCCTGAGCTTGCAAGTCAGAGCTCCTGTGTCCTCCAATGATGTGGTTGCTGGCCTTGGAAAGGGAAAGGCCTCCTTAGAACACAAGTGTGCTCTCTCCCCTTCTCACCTGTACTGACTCAGATCTTGTATTTTCAGGAAG
Organism: Lichenostomus cassidix; assembly: GCF_008360975.1. NCBI lineage: Eukaryota > Metazoa > Chordata > Aves > Passeriformes > Meliphagidae > Lichenostomus > Lichenostomus cassidix. Next base: position 42,233,643 of record NC_139483.1, on the reverse strand, counting down.
ATCTGCTGTAAATACCTCAGTAAATAAAATGGTGTTCAGGTCCATTCCTATTATGTCATCCATGATTTCTGCTTCTACTGTTGACTTCCAAAGTTTTGTTCAGAACTCTAGCTAGAGGCAAAACCTGATGGTCAGATAATTGTGGATATTTGGGGGCTTACCACTGTATGTTTTTTATGCTTTTCTTTCAAGTGCTATTCCTTATACAATCCTTTTTACTTTACAGTGCTTTCCTTTGAAGTTCTAGATGTGATTTACTCAGATTAATGTAATTGGGGTGAGCCTGCTCTGGTGGAACAGGTAGAAAGTCAATACTACAGTTTTACAGATAGTAACAGAATGTCATAGTTGCACAGCCTGGGACACGAACTAGCTTTTAGTCATGTGTTTTTTTACTGTAGGGCTAATTGCAGTTTCTCTGTGGTCTCTTAGCAAAGAGATGTCATTATTAACTTCGTTGCTGCCTTTATCTTGTGTAGTCTCAATTTCAAATAGCACAATTTAGTGTCTTCAATGGTCTTGTGAGGATTTGTTGTAATTGTCACAGTTCTCAGGTTCCCTTGATGTTATATAGTTCTTAAATAGGCCACTTCTATTATGTATTTCATATCCCAAGAACGGATTGCCTGTCTGAAAGCTTATTCAAGTTTTTCAAAAGCTGTACCTCTTGGTCTAATAAAATAAGTTATATTGACCTACAAGCTTTGTCTTGTCTTTAGCTGTAGAATTCTTACATATTTTGTGTTCCTTGAATGCTGAAGAGGGCGTTTCAAACTGGGCCATAAAGTTTCTGTTAAATGCACAATGATGAAAGGCATGTTTGTAGTCAGAATGTATCCCTGGTTTTAAGTTTCAGACTGAAGTTTTGTTGAGAGGACAAGGTAGGGCAGTTTTTCTGGTGATAAAGAGAACATCTTTTTATCCAATCTAGTCTCCAGTTACAGTAATTTTGGACCTTTCACAAGTAGCAAATTTGAGGCGGGGGGAAGAAAGATAAGAAAAACAAAAAATAAAGTAAATAGGGTTCTTGTTCCTGCAGTCTGTAAGCTGGTGATAGATAAAGCTTCAGGGATGTAGAATGCAGTCCAAATGAGCATCCAGCACTTCAGATTGTTATCAGATGAACCAGTCAAATCTAGAGAGATCTTACATAGGTTTACCATTCTGTGCTGTTAAAATGAAATAGCATGAGGGTAAATTTCTTAATTACATCTCACCATTTGTTATATGAGAACAGAAATTGGAAGCTGTCTGAACCTGAGCTACATGTCAGATTAGAGAGACAGAGAAAAGCCAGAGATTTCCCGTTTATTTGAATTATTTTGTTCTTTCCCACTAAATTTGTTGGCTTGGACAAAAATGCAAAATTTAGATACCTGACTGTGTTTATATGTGCACATATATGTGTGCTTCTGTCAAATATACATTATTTATACACACATCTATGTTATAAAAGAGTGTTTAGAGACATAATAACAATAATTTCCAGTATATTCTTAATTCCACTTGTGTATAAAGATCAGCCAAAGGTTAACATTGCAACCATTTTGCAGCTATTTGCAGAACATGAATTACTTCTTCTCACTTCAATGTGTCATTGTAATTAATTCACATTGGAGAGTAAAATTCCATTTTTAATTTAACCAGTTCCATTTAATTCTGAGTCCTCGTTAGAATGTAGCTTAAACAATGACCGCATCTTGTGAAAATATGCAACAAGAAAATAACATCTGCTGCACTATGCTGGCAAACACCAAGGCTAATGAATGGTTGTCAGTATCAAAACAGATGTCTGTTTACAGTTTAAAAAATATTCTTTACCAGTATAAGTAAATTCCCAAATTAATTTAACTCTTGTTTGCCATGTGTGGCTCAAGTTGCTTTTCTATGGTGAGGCATGATAAAAAGGTTGGTAGATTGAAAGCTTTCTGTTCCCCTTAAGAAGTCTGACTTCAATGTGACATCCTGTTTGGCTTGTGGAATCCATAAAACCAGTTCAATTTGATGAGGATTATCTTGTCAGTAGGAGAAAACTTTCCTAATATGCTGAATATAATTATCTGCATAGGAGTATTACAGTTCAAAATGCTGGGGGGTTTTCCTTGAATTGGAAAAGAAACTTTTAAGGGAAAGAACACAGATAGCCATAGCATACAATCAAGTGAAATAAAATGGAAACAACTTCAGTGCTCTCCCCTCTATACATCATGTTCTTAGCAGTTCTCAGCATGTAGATCTTGGATCTTCTTAGATCTACTCCACTTCCCAAAGTAAACGATGTAGGCACCGACGCTCAAAACAATGAACAAACTGCACACAATGTCCTTAGGCCACTCTTCCATTTGTCTCTCCTCACGAATGTCACATTAAATTCAGTTCCTTCTTTCTCTTGGGATAACAAGTTCTTTTAAACCTTTCTTGGTTACCCAGGTTACTATTAGGCAGGTTCATTTTCTAAGGAAGAGTCTTATTTTTCTGTAGCAGTGGCTCTTGCCCAGATGGGCTTGGGCAACCGACTGCATGGGGCAGCAGCCCCTGAAGAGGAGTCCTGGGTGTGAGGTGAGGTCTTGGTCAGGGTGACAGAGCAGTACACACCCAGGACACCTTGTGGCCGGTGTCATCAACATGCAGCAGGCCAGCAGCCCACTGGCCCTGCCCATCTCCCCTCCCCTACCCCTTATTTGGTTAACGTTCTGGAATCTTCGTTTTTGTTCACCCCAGCCGGGTTCCCCCATTGGATTTTCAATTTTTGTACCTTCCCCTATTGCTCTGTACTCCTGTCTATCCCAGTCCCAACGTGCTCCCATTGGTTCTCCGTGGTAAACCCCTCCCCTTCAGCCGACCTTCTTAACCCCTTGTCACCGTGTGCTCGGGGCTCTTGAGCCTTGGATCCAGCCCTTCCTCCAGCCTTCTTGCTCCGCTCCTCCTTCACGCCCTTTCTCCTTCACCCACTACCCTCAATAAACCTCTGGATCTCAGCCTCAGCAGCCTGCATTTCTTCTCTCCTGCCGTGGTTCCTGCCTGCCTCCGTCCCCTGGGGACTCAGCCCTCCGACCTGTGAGCTGCACTGCCATGGCCAATCCAACGTGGACTCAGTGCCACTCGGCTCCACAGCCCGCCTCTTGGTTGTGGCACTGGGGTGAGCTGCTCCCCCAGAGAAGCGAAGCTGCATTTTTCAGCTGAGACATTCAGCATACAGAGTTACAGGTTTGCAGATCAGCACTGAGCCACCAGTGCAGATTCTAAATTATTTTCTTGAATGTATAGAATTTTTTAACCTTGTCACACTGTCTCTAGCCTGTCAAGATTCATAGCTCTAAGTGCACTGTCATGCAGATGTGAGCATCAGACAATATATTTTGACCACTTTTTTCCATAATGGTGGCACTAATGCTTGAATAACTTCATCGTGACGTTATTCTCTTTCCATGTTAATTTTTCTCCAAAGCAAACAGCATTTAAGAAGATTAATTGATTTTTGAGAATGAGTCAACAAATTACATGTTGTGTTTTATCTTTATCATACCCAGAAAATTACTGCGACAGTGTGTCAGTAATTCACAATGACATATAAATTGGACTGAATCCAGCAGAGATCACAGAGTGATGAACACTGCTCAATTTTCAATTTACTTCTATGGACATCAAGAGGAATTAAAAAGGAGTCTGTAGCTGTTACTGAGGCTTTTGCTGGTTTGCCAGAATAATCCCTAAGTATTGCACATGCTTAAACAGTTACAGAGGTTATGAATTGTGCACTTCCACAATGCCACTTAATGTAAGCACTCTTTCACCTCTTGCACTGTTAGAACTTGCTAGATTGCTGTATTGTCCTTACTGAAAAGTGCAATCTTTAATTTTGTACCTGAAGTTTTAGATATATCTTCCTGTTTGTTGTGGGTATTGACTTACCATAAAAGATTCTCAGTAATACACTGAACCCAAAAACATGCAGTAAAACCCATGGGAAGAAGTTTTTCCAAATGGTTTTCAATCTCCACAAAGTAACTTTTTCAGAACTACTTACCACTTCAAAACTATGGATTTGAGGTTTTTTTAATCCTCTCATCTTAGTTTCTAGCCAAGTGTGAGGCACCGATTATCTTGTAGAAACCACTGAACTCTGACTTCTTATTCTTTTGATGCTTATGTTCAATTGCTTCTCCCACTACAACTTCTGGCCAAGACTAGAAGCGTGGCAAGGAGAGGAGAAGCTACAAGTAGAGAGAATTTCCTGTGCTTAGAAATTAACAAAGCCATGAATTATAATTCATTCCACAATTACAGTTTATGGTGCACCAGATGTATGTGGAATCCTGGAATAATTATGGTGTGTGAAAAGTTAGTTTCTTTGTTTTCTCTTTGTTCTTCTTACACAGAATCAGTTTTAAAATTGCTTCCTTCTCTTATGCCTGGTAATAGACTGTGCATTTTACAGCACCACTAAAGCCAAAAATAAGAGACAGAATGTGGCCTTTGGAGTGAAACTGAGCAGAAAGTTTGGCTCTTTGTGTTCTGACAGAATGGCAGAAAATCCTCTTCTATTCCCTGCCTCTTATTCATGTAGAGTTCTAAGAACCTCTCTTCCGTATATTTTAGCCTGTGAGATGAAGGGACAGATTTAGGCAGAGAGAGGACCTCAAGATGGTATCCCAACTTCGTCTCTCCTTGCCATTGCCAATTTGACACGTTGAGCACTGAGGGTCATACAGTAGGGACATCTCAGCTGTTATGCTGCCTCTTGCTCTGCATTGAAGCTGCACCAGAGTAGGAATATGTTGAACATGAGCATATACTGGAGTGCCCAGGGAAACTGGAAAGCAGTGAGTCACCAGGAACTACAGGATTGGTCTAATTGTGGAGGATCTTGGTAACAGACTGGCTAATTTGCTAACAAAATGTCTAGAACTGTCTAGAAATGAGAGTGTTGTCCTTGACTCTGGAGAAGAATTATTTAAGAGGCATGTAAGGGAAAGAATTATCTGGAGAAAACCAGACGTTAGAAAAATAACCTGCTTGAAACATTCAAATTGAGGGGAATGCAAATCAGTGAAACTTTTTGTTCAGAGTAATCAGTCTCTTCCATTCTACTCCTCCAGTCTTCTTCATGTATTGTGGCACGTATTTTGAAAGAGAGAACTGGTGACAAGATACACTTCAAATAGTGGCAGGCAGATAATAAATTCTGTACATTTGTTTGTTCTTTCCTATCATAAAAATACAGAAGTTGTAGAAGACCAACTCAGATTTTCCTGTGGAAATTTCTGTCAAAAGGATTTGCTAAATCTATGTTAAAAGAAACAAGCGAAACCTAACCATAGCAAAAGCAAACCAGAAATAATAACATTCCCCTTTTTTTAAAAGCTCATGGGATTTTGAAAAGTCTGTATTTATAGAAAAGCTGTTTCAGGGCATAGTTCATAACAAAGGTGATTGATAGTAATTTTTCTCCTCTTGGCTCTTTCCTAGATGTCCTATTGTCTTAGTAAATACCAGAGCATACATAGCTCCAAAATTAAGCTCTTTAAAATTAAGATTTGCTGCTAATTTTGAGTGCTTATTGCACATTGATGCCACCAAATATCACTTTTGGCAGTGTCCTCAGTCAGAGGAAGCACCATGGGGCTTGAATTGTTTCTTTAAAACAAAATAAATTGAAATGACCTATGAGGGGTGAATGGAGTAATAGCCTTTTGTACTGTGTTTGATATCTTGGTGGAGCTGTGGCATGTCTGCCAACAACAATACTGGTTTCTTTTATGCTGCTGGCCATCTTTTGTACAGAAAAGGTACCAGTCTTGCTTGCAGTTTTTTGAGATTAAGGAAGATTAAGTAGTTCTCTCATCTAGAGAGTTAGTTTCCATCTGTAGCATGAAGAGAATGTAAGGCCATTGCGTGGAAGTTTGGAGATGATAAAATTGGTGGGATAAAATAAATGAACAAGGTATTGTATTATCAACTAGATGCATTTGAACATGAAAAATGAAAGCTTGTGTGTTTCAGAAGCACAAAGATGTTGATCTCACATAGTGGGACTGCATCTTCAGAAAGCTTCAGAAATAACAGGGAAGGGCCAGGGGTGGAGGGGTAGTTGGTTGGACATGTACTCCCTAGTTTTACACTGAGGCTGAGTAGCTATCACAGTCCTTGTAGGCACTGTAGCAGAAGGCATCCAGATCAGGGATGGAAAAGCACATTCTGTCATTATACAGCATTAGTGTGCCTGTTACTGGGCTTCCTTATCCTGTGCTTGTGTTCATACACTTAGGAAGGAAGAAACAAGAAAAAAGTGGTGTAGAAAACTCATTAAGTCTCCCAGAATAAAAGGTAGGCTCTCAGATTCACCCACTGAGGTGACTTGAGGTGACATATCAATCTTAATACACACAAGAAGATTTGTAGTATGGCAGTTTTAATGAGCTGTAATAGGGGAATTGGACCAATTCATATTAGAAATAGAGTGCCAGATTTTCTAATGGGATGGTAATTAGCTCCTGGGTCGTAGCAATCATGATGGATTTTCCATCACTTCCAAGACCTTAAATCTGATTGTGTACTTCTCCATACAATTAGTTTTGACTGCAGCTTATTAAAGTGACTTGGGAATTGTTGTGTGAGAGTGTCTGCTATGGCTAGATGTGTGTTTTCTGTTTTAAACTTATTTGTAGTTGATGTACAGTTCTAGTCTTCAGAAGGTTCCAAGATTCAACTTTAGTGAAGGTACAAACCACTTTTAAAACTGCAGATCACTGGAACACTTCTGCTGTGTTGGAAGGAATAGAAACCCTCTCCCTTTGTGGTTCATCTCTCAAGCCAGCACTACTTTTTTTAAAGTAATTTAAAAAAAAAAGTATTTTAAAGTGGTCTCTGCTCATCCTGATCACCTGTGTCCTCACTGGATCTCCGGTGAGACCTGGCAGATCACCAGGTTCTTGCTACTATATTTCAGCAACACTTGGCCATATGAGAGTGATTCCCTCAACTATTTCTTAGCCCTTGTGGAGAGTCCTGCAAATTCCACGGAATACTGCCATGCTACTTGTAATGTAACAGATTGGGAGATCAAATCCAAACCTCTTAAACTGTATGTACAGCTGTGAAATAATCTGATGCTGCTAATTTAGGAGAGGTTGTTCAGCATTTCTGTACTACTCAGAGGTTGTTATGAGTCTTCTCATTCCTCACATCTTCTGTAGCTGTAGTTTTCAATCCATTTCTGTTCAGTGTAAAAGTATATTACTTTCAAAGCTGTCTACAACAAACTGAAGGCAAGTGCTTCAGTTGCTTCAGCAACGTAACTTGCAGTGGTGAGGGCAAGTAACCCCTTTTGTCCCCAAAGAGATGGATGTCACTGGGACACATTCTGCTCTATGACACCTTTGTTACTCACATGGGATTGCACTGGTGTGAGTATATTCTATGGTTCTTCCCACAGATAGACTTGTGTTTGATAAGACTGACATGTCTCACAGCCAGCATGAGAGGGAAGTCCTGCTTATCAAACCTGATTTCCTTTTATGGCTCAGTAACCCACTTAATTGATCAAGGGAAGCCAGATGTAATATTTTTTGATATCAGTAAAGATTTTGATACTGTTTCTTACAGGATCCTTCTGGACTAAATGTCCAGCACACAGAGAGAGGGGTGAGCAGCTGATGCAAAGGGTTGGGCACAAAGGGTTACAGTGACATCAGACTGGGGATCTGTCACTAGTGGATTGCTCTTCAACATCTTCATAAATTATGTGGATACAGAATTGGAAGGGATACTAAGCAAGTTCAGATTATACAAAGCTGGAAGGTGCTGCTCTTGACTCCCTCAGAGGCAGGGAGGCCCTGCAGAGATGTCAGCAAATTAGAGGGCTGGGTAATCACCAACCATATGAAGTTCAACCAGGGAAAGTGCTGGATTCTGTATCTGGGATGGGGCAACCTGGATGTATGGACAGATCAGGGAATAAGATGCTGGAAAGCAGCACCATGGAAAGGGACCTGGGCATCCTGGTCGATGGCAAGTTGAACATGAGTCAGCAGTGCCCTGGCAGCCAGGAGGGCCAAATGTGTCCTGGGGTGCATCAGGCACAGCATGGCCAGCCAGGCAAGGGAGGGGATTGTCCTGCTCTGCTCTGCACTGGGGCAGCCTCACCTTGAGTGCTGGAGGCAATTTTGGGTGTCACAATGTAAGAAAGACATTAAACTGTTAGAGAGTGTCCAAAGGAGGGCAGCAAAGATGGTGAAGGGCCTCAAGGAGATGCCCTGTGAGGAGGGACTGAGGATACTTGGTCTGTTCAGCCTGGAGAAGAGGAGGCTGAGGGGAGACCTCATTGAAGTCTAAAAGTTCCTCATGAGGGGAGGAGGAGGGGCAAACATTGATGTCTTCTCTGTGGTGACCAGGACCCGAGGGAATGGCCTGAAGTTGTGTCAGGGGAGGTTTAGGTTGGATATCAGGACAAGGTTCTTCCCCCAGAGGGTGGCTGGGCACTGGCACAGGCTCCCTAGGGAAGTGATCACAGCACCAGGCCTGACAGTGTTCAAGAAGAGTTTAGACAATGCCCTTGGGCACATGGTGTCACTCTTGAGGCTGCCCCATACAGGACTAGGAGTTGGACTTGATGAATCTTGTGGGTCCCTTCCAACTCAGAATATTCTGTGATTCTGTGATCTCAACAATGCAAGAGGGAGCTCCAGGTGGATAAAAATCCTGCTCAATTTTGCAAGATGGAATGTGTCTCATAGAGGCTACTGCTTTTCTCCCCCCTCCTCTTTTCTTCTCCTCTCTCCCTCCACTCCCCACTGCCTTGTTTTGACTTGGACTCTCTGCTTCATTCTTGCCTGTTGTGTTGAAGGGATGAGCCCCATAAGAAAACCTCCCATCAATTACTGGGCACAGAAGAAGTTCTGGTAGAATCCAGAAGCAGCTTAAATCTTACCTGTCTGAAATGGTCATCTAAAGATACCAAAGTGTCCATTATTGTAGCAGCTTTAGTTGCATCTGTTCCATTTCACAGAAGAAATACCTCTTAAGGGAATGATTTTATTATCTGTTTTTTTAGCTAAACACTTTACTCCCTGTCAGAGTAATCTCTCTGAGATACTTTTATGAGTCACTACTGTAACATAAATATTTTAATATTGTGGTTTCTTGACTAACTTGCTGGTGGTTCATCACAGCAAGGTTTTTGTTTGTTTGGGTTGTAAAAACAGTGTTTCTTCAGTCAGTTTGATTTGGAGGAAATTGTTTCTGGTAAAGTCCCCAACCCATGAAAATGTATTAATTCTCAAAGCTGTGTGAGTAGCTTCCCCAGGCTGCCCAGGATCACACAAGAGAGTGGTGCAGTAACATGTCACTTTTTCCCCTTTGAACATTTTGAATGAGTGGGTTCAGAGGAAGAGTGTCAAGGAGACTCCTGCCTTTCTTTTCAGTACAGGCCTGTTCAGTCCTGTTCAATAACGCCAGGGTTACAGGTTCAATCCCCCTATGGGCCATTCACTTAAGAGCTGGACTTGATAGTCCTTGTGGGTCCCTTCCAATTCAGACTGTTCTGTGATGCAGGAGAGGAGGAAATCATCCATTCAGCTTCATGGATGTAGTGACACATGTTGTAGTTTCTAAGTTACTTGCACATCTGGCTTGCCATTGTCCTAGCTGGAGTCAAAGGATGGTGTCCCCCTTCCTTGATATCCTTCTCTGCTCTCCCCACTGTGCAGTCCCAGGCTGAGCCCATCTGAGAACTGAGCAGTTCTTGGGAAATGCATCTCATCTCTACAATTGCAATAGAGATGCCAAAGCTACAAGTGACCTGATTTGGTTTCATCTTCTCTAGGTTTGTCCATATGCAAATTATGGTTCTGGAAGGGAGAAACAGCATGGTCTTTGTATTGCAACAAGGCTCTAAGTTGAAGGAAGTATCTTGCAGTGCTGACCTTACATCCACTGCATTTGGATACAGAGCATGTGAGGCCTCTGCTCTCTCTTCAACATCTCTGCCCCCAGCTCCCAAAGTGCATTGTGGACATGTGGCCTGACTACCTTGAGAGGTCTGATTTTGTTATAGAAAGCACAAGTTAAACCAACAGTATTACTTGTGGCCTTTCAGGACTCATAAACCAAAACAGTAGCTATTCAGAACTCCCCTTCCCCTGTTCTTTTAAGCATCCCTAGGTTAATTGTTTGTCCCCAGCCTTTCATCAGTGTTCCTCAAAGGCCAGCACACAGAGTACTACACACAGCCAGCTCAGCCTGGCTGTGAGTTCATTGCCATTGATAGAGACTGACTGTCCTCAAACCAGTAGGTGTTATCAACAGAGGCATATAAATCTAGTTAAAATATTCCATGCTTTTTCTTGTGAGGTGAGGATGTGAAAAAACCCCACTTATCTTCCCTATTCTGGTGCAGATGATTTACATTAACTTGTTCTCACTGTCTCAAGTCTGTGAAGGAAGTGGATTTTTATTTTGATTTTCTGTCTCTGTAGACAAAAAGTCCTTGCATATACATGCAGCTGTGGGAAAGGTCCTACAATACTTTCTGAGGTTTCCACAATTCTGGGGTCTCTGTGACATTGTTCATACTGATTCACTGTATTGTGCTATAGAGACCTGCAAATTCTTTTAATACTGACCATTTAGGGTTCAATTTTTATTGCACCAGCAAGCTTTTGAAGAACAGGGTGATGTAGTTTGCTAAGAAATATTTCCTTCCCCTTCATTCAGGGAAGGTACTGTTTAAGTAAAAGCAAAGATGGATGCCTGTAGAAAGCAAGGGAAAAATCAGACAAATAACAGAAATTGCAAGTCCTGCCCTTGACTGAGAAATAACAATTCAATCCTACTGTATAAGTGTATTTGGTTTAGGGTGAGGGTGAATGTGTTTTATTTCTTGACTCTGTGAGATGCTTTGCCAGTTCTGACTCCTTGCTATCTCACAGCAGCCAGAAAACAGAACCACAAATCCCACGGATGGTGTAGCTGTAGAAAAATCTACAGTGATTTTTTTTCATCTGGGAACACAAATGCTGTGTCATGCTGTTTTCTCAGACTGGATTTTGAAAATGTTTCTGGTGCAGGATTATTTTACATCTCTCTCAGTGCAGTTTGAAGGGGTACAAGAGTATCTTCTATCACTACACAGCTGTCTTGTCTTCTTACAGCATTTTATTATAAGTCAACAGGTTTTTGGGATCATGCCCACTTGCCCCATGAACAACCTTTGAGATGAACCAATGTGTTCAGGCAGACTGGCAGAAGGGCATTGATCTCAGAGGTGTTATAATCCTACAAGCTTCAGGAAGAAGCCAAGGAGGAGGGAGAGAGACTCCATATTAGTGTCTCCACAAGACAAAAAAAAAAAAAACTGTGGGACAGATTTGTGCCATTTTAGACACCAAGAGTACATGTGGGAGAAAAACAGTATAATGCCTTAATGGCAAAATGTTATATAAGCAGCTCTCCTATAGTATTACATATCAGCAAAGCCAACTACAGAAAACCAGTTTGAAGTAAAATAGGTTTGAATCGCTTTGCTGCCCATGGAACTGCTTGTTTATATTGAGACAGTTGTAATAATTTCTGTTAATGGAGGTTCTGAGAATGAAGAAAAGCATTTCTGTTCATTTTGGGACTACAAGACAAATCTGATGTTTTGATTTTTCATCTCACATACTCAGAGGATGTGGATTGCACCTCTGTTTCTCTGGTCTGATGGGACCATCCATTTTTATATTCTGGGTCCCCTCGTTAACAAGGGATTTGCCACCTTGAGAGACTGGTGAGTTTAATAAGAATAGCAGGGAATTATGAAGCCAATACCGTGTACTAAAACATTTGCCTGCAAGGAGTCTGACTGACCAGGTATTTAATATTTAGTATTTAATATTAATATGAATATTTACCTTAAAAATATTGTCCATGCATTTACTTAAAGCAGTAGTGCAGCTGTGGAATGACACGCCTGGGAGAAGAAGGAATTTTGTATGGTACTGTGTACTTGAGTGACACAGAGCTTCCCAAGGCCTCCCTGGGAATGGCATAGGGAGAAGGGAGGGAGAGAGCCCAGAAGGGACATAACAGCATAACCTTGTTACTGCTGGTCGCACTGCCACCACTGGTTGTGGCCAGGCTGCAAGCAAAGATCAGGAGACCCATCAAGAGTATTTATGTGGAAGCCCCTGCTTTGTGTTCTCAGAGGCACTTGACAATCCAGTCACCATAAACTGAGGCCTGGTTCCAAAAGGAGCTCCTTGGATTTGTTTCTTGTGATTGAGCTGCAATTACAGCAGTTAAGATTTTCCCCTGGTTGGAGCACTGAGAATGTCTCACTTTCCCATGTCCCTTCTTTGGTGGCCATTTCCATGTGAGATTGCCTGACCTCTTTTGCCTCAGACATCACACTCTTGGTGGTCTTCTTCCCTTACCCAGTGGCCTGTTTTCTTTTATTTATCAGCATCTATATAAAATTTTGTTTAAATTGTCCAGGGTTTTGAAAAGATATGTAGAGGACATACACAGGATACACATAGAAAGCCTGACTCTAATGTAAACTAGATGGTTCTTTAAACTGACAGTGGATAGTTCAAACTTCCCATATGTCAACAGTTAAAAAATAAAGAGCAAAAATAGGGAAATAGTATTGAAACATTTCTGCAGAAGAGTGTGGTTCAGAGGGAGGCAGTACTCTCAGCACATGGCAGTTGAGACCAATATAACTCTGTGCCATGTTTTTCTTCTTGCTGTTTGATGTGTTCTCTCCCTGGGACAGCATTATACTGCTATTTCAGCTTGTAGGTTCAAAACCACAGAGCTCCTCCCAGAGGTGCTGCTCTCTAGAGCAGGTTGTGTGGTGTTCTGCAGTGTCTTCCTTGTTTTTAATCAGCTTCATTATATCTCTTCTATGGATTTTTTCTGCAGCCATTTCAAATTGCTACAAGGATAATTCAGGAGTATTTGAATAATGTGTATTTGGTATGGCTTCTTGCAGGAAGGGATGTCTGCTGCCAGTATCTGAAGGGGGGTTATTATAAAAAGCTCAGACCACTGGAAGGACAATAGGTGTGGTTTGGATTCCAATTTATTATCCAAAGAGTGCCATTCAGTTCTCGATGGGAAACAATTTGGAATGTTAGTTTAAATGTCCAATCTACCAGAAGTTCCTCCCCAGCCCAGCATCTTAGTAGGCAATTTCTTCATTCAGTCTCTGCTTAGGAGTAAAAGCACTTACTGTTCTTAATCAGAGGTGTGGAAGCTGCTCATACTGTACCTGAAGAGTAGAAATGGACTGTCACCTTCCTTAAACTACCTCAAAAGTCACTTCTTTTTTTAATGGAAGGAAAATAATTCAGTGGAATTTTTAGTTTGATTACTTATCAAAACCAATGGTATGTTTGGTATCTATAGAGAATTTCTGGTGACAATGCAGCAAATCAGAATTTTGTAAGAAGAACATTATTAACAATATATTTATTACTTTATTAATATTACTGAGGAAGAAAAATGTGAATGCTTTTTATCTAGGAATTGGCACAGGAAATAGTATTTTCTGATTGTGCATCTAAGGAAAACAAGCTTAGATATTACCTAAACAATTCTTTTTGCAGGCTATAGTTTTCTGGATATATTCTTCCTTTATTATCTGTACCTCTGATCTGCCAGCCTAACATATTATAAACTGCTGCTCTGATGACTGTCAGCACTATTGCAAATATAATACCAGTTTTGTGGGAGCTCTTACTGAATGTTTATTTGCAGTTTAATACCAAAGGGTCAGCTCGAAGCATTTTGTATTAAAAATCCCCCATGTTTCTTAATGTCATACCAAAATAAAAGCCAGTATTTATTTTCTTCCAACTTAACTTTGATATAGAAATACTGTTTCCAAATGCCTCCCATTCATGTACTTTTTTTCTGTTAGTTGTCTTTGGGTTGTCTGGATGTGAGTGCTATGCTTTGGGCTGGGTGTGCCAAAAGGTTCCTTAAGTTCAGTAAGTACCTTATATTCTATTAATATTCCTTCACCCACCCATTCCTAATCACTTTGAAAAGACAATAAATATCAGCTCATAAGTTAATTATTTGCATCTGCCTGCTAATATTACAGTCAGTATGTAAGAAACCACCTGTGGGATATTTTTATTCTTTTCTTGTATGTGACGAACATGGACAGATAATCCAAGGTGCTTCAAAGAACTGGTCAGGGAATTGCTTATTTTCCTCATGAAAATGCTTGATTTTCATGAAAATTAAACAACCCTAAAAGGTCACAAGTCCCAAAACTATGTAGGAATTTTCTTTGAGGTGGAAAACAGATGTTTTAATTAAAATTTCTGTATTTTTACCTTTTACAATGCAGTTTCTTTTTTTTGTTTGGGTTTTTTTTTTGTTTTTGTTTTTCTTTTTGTTTTTGTTTTTAAGAAATGTTACAGCAGTTTCAGTTTCTGATTTCCTTTGTTTGAAAAAAATGTATCCACATATATTGAAATTTGTTTGTTGAGGTATGTTTCATAAGATTATAATACTGAAAACTTTTCAATATTAGCTAAAACATTTTTTTTACTTTTTAAAAAATCTGAAGGCAATTTGACCAAGTCGTGCAAGTAAAATACCTTGACCCTTGTTAGAAACTAAATGTGGATGGTTTTAGGTCAGCATGAAGATATTTGGAAATGTATGTTGTACTGTTGTACTTCAGCATTTCTAAGATAGCTTAAACAGGTACTGTCCGGTTTCTTGAGAGGAAATTTCCAAAACAGTACAATAAATTGGAAGCTTTGGTTATGCTATATGGCATTCTGTGAGAGTATTTTATTCCTACATCAAAAGAACACAAGATAAAAAAAAAACCAAAACAAAAACCAAAAAAAACCAAACACAAACACAAAAACTTGATGTGTTTTATGGGCATTTCCCCCTAAAGTTATATGCCAAAAATATGCAAATATATATAAAAGGCCTGGGGGCATATGATGAAAAATAGAAGATGTTAAGATGTATTTTATGTATTTAAATTGTATTTTAATTTAAATGTATTTAAATTGTATTTTATGGTCAAAGAGAAAGGATGGAGGGAAAGTTCGACAAACTGTAAAATGGGATTAATAAATCCAGTATGTTAATAAAGTATGGAGGCTACTTGGAAAGATGGATGTCAATCACATGGGAATAAATGAAAACTATTGAAGTGAATACATAAAAGGCTTCTGCTTTCCTTTTGCTAGAGGGAGATGCCCTTCTAGTAAAGGTGAAAGAGGTTCAGCATGGTGGGGAATGCATTTGCCCAGATACACACTAAACTTGTATTTCTCAGACTGGGGGGTTTATGGAAAGGCAATCTTGAAGAGCTGAATCTATGTTTTAAAAACAATTTCCCACTACTAGGAAATATTTCTGGAAAGCATACATTTATGTGCTTTTACTGCCAGCAGCTGCTCATGCTCTAGAGCAGGGGAGTCAGTATTTAGACTTGTAGCCAGTATTTGCAGATGCCTTTCTGTCTTACAGTCTGGTGGGGCTGAACAGCTGCTCCCAGTGGAGAAGTGCTGGTCAATATGGCAGGGGCATCAAAGGGGGGGATTTACTGCTGACAGCTGTGTAGGCATGGTTTGTGTGGTTTCAGACAAAGTTTGTTTGAAAGAAGGGAAGGATAGACACATGTAGATGGATAGGCCCAAATAGAGAGGCATGTCTTCAAGAAAATTGAGATATGTAACAAAATCAAGGAATACCGGTTTCTAGAGTCCTACCATGAGACAGTTTGCTCTGTCTTTGTTCTACTCTATGGGGCTACTCTGAAGCTAAAACTTTAAAAATAAACAGAGTGTAATACACACACTCAATAAATGTAAACAGTTTGTTTAGCCCTTTCAGAATGGGGCTCAGCACAGGGTGGTATACACAGGAAAGAATGGAACAGTGGTTTTTTGGTGTCTTTTATCTTACCCTAAGTGAGATGGACACATCAGGACAGTTTGACCTCTGAAGTCTTTCATTCTTTCAAGTCTGTTGATACTAATGAGGCTCTCAGGCAGAATGATCTCCCCTTTTCTGTCATATCTTCACTTCATCCATTCTTGGCACCCTCTCTCTTTGTTCTCTACACGAAAAGCTCATTTACTTGTTGTCTTGCTGGCTGTAGCTGCTGGGGTTCATTTCCTTTCTGTGCATTTTCTTCAAAAGGCTTGAAATGTCACATAGCTCCATGTCCTGCTGAGATGCTCTTGTCTTATTAATGTACCAATGGGTGTTTTTTAATGAGAAAACATGAAAGTACCATAAGCCTCCTCTGCACCTCCCCAGACTGATCATGAGAAATTGATGAATTGTGTGAAGTCTGCAAAGACTTGGGAATTCATTTTAAGTCTGTTTGGGCAAATATGCACAAATAAGAGTTTGTTCTTTAGGAAATGATTTGAAATTGCCTTTTCCAAATAGCATATTTTGATGAGGGCTCAGAGCTCTGAGGCTGAACACAACCTGACACAGTTTCCCAGAATAATATGACTAATGAATTCCCCTAATGTGATAAATGCAACTTGCATCACAGATGCTTGCATTAACTGTTTTCATTGACTTTCATCTCTCAAGTTAGTAATTTTGGGCTCCTATATATTCTCTAGTAAGATCCTCACAGGGTGGGTGTTTACTCTCCACTGCTGATGTCCTGAGGAAGTGATGCAGGACAGACCCACTGGTGGGGACCAGGTTCCTCATCTCTGGACTGGGCTTGTAACTCTGATGGTGTGTAGTTGTTCCTTCATTATATGCTGAGGCAAAAGTCATCCTAGCAATGCTCTGGTAGGTGTTTTCTTGTGAATTTGGGAGCATCATTTTCAACTCTCTGACATCAGAGTTTTGGTCTAAGTGCTGTTTGCTTTGGCTGCACTTTTTGTTTCACAGTATTCGTTGTATAAGAGAGCAGAGAAGGCAGGAGAACAATAAAAAAGGTAGGCAGCTGTTTATTCTCTGCACTGTGTTTTAAACAGGTCTGGAGAGACCTGTCTGTCTGTCTACAGTTACGCTGTGTGAGGCAGGCTCATTGCAGCTTGCTGAAGGCATGGTTTGGTGGTTTCCTCAGTGGACACCTTCTTCTCTTGTTTCTTTCTACTCACCATGTGTGCTCTGTGCATGACTTTGAATTAAGGAATGTGGCTGGTATCAGGAGGAATCACAGTCCTTCTAGAACCAGGGCAAAAAACACAGGACCACAGATTTTAAAAGCCTCAGCTTTGGGTTAACAGTAGGGTAGTTTCTATATGACAAGGAGGATTTTTTTGGTTTTTTTGAGTGTCTTTGAAAGTATGCCAAGCTCAAGAGGTGATACAACAAATTATTTATGCCTCCATTACTTTCAGGAGGAACTGAGGCACAGGCTCTGGACCCAAGGGGATCCAGAACAGTCACACTGGATTATATGATAAGGTGGGTACGTGTGGTGATAGCCAGGTGGGGAAGCCGGGAGAGGAATGTAAGAACAGAGCAAGCTTGTAGTAATCCCTCCACAGAATACTCCCCCAAGATCTAGGGATTTATGTATCAGGTAATCCCTAAAGGCAATGGTGGTAACTTTGTATTCAGGAGTTCTGGACAGATTTTTCATTGTGAATTCTCCAGTTTTGGATGTACATACACTTTTACTCATATTCCTGCTAAGATATTTTGCCAAGATACGTGCTTAACCATGTATTGTATCATCAAGAATCTCTCATTTGCTTTGAACTTCTTGCCACCTGCTAATTTCATTTAATGCCCACAGTGGGAATTATACTTTGAGACTAGAAGATCCCTTGCTGAGCATGTGATGCATACTGAAATGTGTGCTGCATGGGCAAATGGGAGTCATAAAATAGAAATGCCTCTGGTCCATGCTTTGTGAAGGCATGTTAGATTATCGCTAAAACACCCTTTCCTCTGCAGGAAGAGTTTCCAAAGAGTGACTCACTTTATACTGTTAGGCACAAAAATTTAAATCCTGAAATCTAGTGTGAAACCTAGGGGAGGAGGTGTGGGAAAGGAATGATGAGGAAGTTTCAGATGAGACCTTGTCTTGATACATGCATTAAATATTGTAACCTAAAATCCATTTATAGTTAGGTCAAAAGTTCAGAAGAAAATAAAGCACTAGAGGAAAAGTACAGCAGGGATTTCCCTTTCAAAAATAGATCTCAAAATGTGAAATTGTCCTTGAGAATAAGAACAGTAAGATGTAACAATGGAGCACAAGACTGGATGCATAGTGTATTGATGGCAGCAGATCTTTAAATTACATGCAACAGTGGGGAACACCCAGCGTTAAAAGATAACACATGCATATCCGCATATTGACACATGTTCTTTTTTAAAATCTGGCCTCCTGTGCTGGTGTTTTCATTGGCAGCAGCAAAATAATTTTTGCCTAGTCTCTGATTTTCATTCCAGATAGCATCTTTCTTTTTCCAGCTGCCAGTAGTTACAAGGATGTCATGCAAGAGTAGTAGCTTTCTGGTATGAACTGGTGCCTTGGCCTTGCAAATCTCACAGTCTTGACTCTTGTTTTGATGAGCTGTGCTGTTTCCTTCATGTGTTCTGTACCTTCAGGTTTAAGGGGATTACCTGCATGAGTGAGGTTTATGGAAATGAGATTGTTATGAGGAAAACAGTGAATGCTTTATGCTCAAAATAAGTTTTTGCACTATAAAAGCATATCATTAATTCCTTCTGTATCATACTTGTGTGTATGTGTATGTATCTAAACCTTATTGTGATAATAAAATCAAAGAGAAACCACTCAGGAGCTTCTAGAATTGAGGTTTCATTATGCCAAACATCTGTACTTTCTTCACTTACAGCCTCACATGTTTTAAAACAAAAAAGCACTGTTTTGGTGGGTTAACACACTAAAGTTTTGGGAGTTTCAGTCATCACAGTAGTATGCAAGCAAATGTAGAAACATCCATTTTGAGGTGCTTTACCCATCACTTTTCCTGAATGTCATCCGTGTCAGCAGGAGTCTGAGCCAGACAGTCACCACTAAAACAACCCAAAAAGTCGTTTGAATCCACTCCCCTTAACTGTTGTGTTGGTTGCCTGTTCAGATGGTTGTCTAATCTGTTCTTAAAAACCTCCACTGATGGAGACACCACATTTTCCATGCAGAGTCTTTGAGTGCTAAACTAACCTTCCCATTAGAAGGCTTTCATTATGTCAAATTTGCATCTCCCTTGTGCAATCAAAGCCATTAATTCTGTTCTATTGCAACAGGCATTGGAAGGAGTCAGTTCCCTGCTTTACAGTAGCATTTTATGTTCATGAAGTTACAGTTTTCCCTCTGCCTTCTCTTTTCCAGATTAAATCTCTCCCATTCCTTTGATAATAACCTGTTGTACATGTTCTCTAGATCTCTTCCTTGAAGTGGGCTACCAAAAATGGATACAGTAATTCAGACCTTGACTTAATAGCATTTCATGAAGTGATAGTTTTAGAAATTTCTTTGAATGTATTTCTATAGTTTAGTATGACATTTAGCTTCATCCATCTAAGGGTAACTTTTGGCTTCTTTGTGACAGAGTGGAACTGTAGCACGAATGGCAAACCTGTGTTCCTGAGTCACATGTGGTCTGCAAGGGGAGCATGTATAACTTCCCTGTAGTGGGCTGTGCAGGGTACCTGGAAGCAGTCCCTGTAACTGGAGCCAGAGAAATGGCTCAGACACTAGAATTTGTTCCTCAGACTGAAGTGTGGAAGACTCATTTTCAATTTGGATTGAATCCTACAGTTCTCCTTAAGAAAATGAGCTTGAAGAACTGTGATAAATGCTGCTGCCAACTGAAGGCAGCCAAGTAGTCACCCAAGCTACCATTGTAAGACAGGGCAGTGGTTTTCCTGACCACCCCTGCTACAAAGGGTAGAATCTAGCCAAATGCTCCTCATTTGTAGTACTCATATTTAACTATGAAGGCAGCACTGTCAAGCCAGAAATTGTCTAAGCTGAAGATATCCAAAGGGACAATTTCTGCTGAGTGAAGCCCACTGGGTATCACTCTCATGGAGAAACAGGACTGCTGAGCAAAGGATCATTGGGATCTGCTTCTGTGATGCATAACACTGCAAATATAAAACACTGTCTAGAACAACTCTTAGACACTGAGTGCTCAAATACTGAGCTGGTGTGTTAACAACCAACACCAGTGTTGCGCAGATCCGTGAGAAATCGGCGAGGACTGCTTGTCTTTCCCAAGTACAGACATGCATTCGCAGCTGTACACAAGCTATTCTCTATTAGTACAACCTATGAATGAATAAACACTGATAAGAGATGCTTAAGTATTGTGCCTGAACTATGTTTTGACAGCTGTCGCTTGCACCGCCTCCCCCTAGGTCTATCTTTTAATTACATCAGGTTAACACAATGTTTCATCTGTCACCCTTGGCTGATAGCAGAAAGGGACAAATTCAGACATGGAATGAACAGGTTTAGCTTTTCTCACTGCCAGGATGCAGTGAGAAATCACTCTTGATTTCTCATAGTCAGTTATCCCTACCCATAGTCAGTTATCATGGTCAGAAAAAGAAATCACCTGAGGGTTGAGCAGTGGTTCAGGGAATTTGGCATGTGCTTACTAAGACAATGTGGTCCAGCAGCTAAAGCATTTTTGGCTCAATCTGCAGCAGGTGGTATAACTCTAAATCCCAAGGGTTAACTATTTTCATAACCTAGAGGTGTTTGAGAACTGACTGGACAATGAGAAAAAAGTAGTCTTAGCTCTTCAGCAATTACTTAAGCTATATACACATCTTTCTTTCCATAGTCGCTTTAGTGTTGCTGCAAATAGGAACTGCTCAAATATTCACAGAGAAGAAAATGGAGAGCTTTCAAAGTTAGTGTTCCCTCTATGTGCAGACTGCTAGATGGGGGATATAGGTAATTACCTTTAATGGCAAGTTTATGGAGGCAGGATCAGTCTGGTGGGGAAGTGATTCCATATCACACATCCTCAGTGAGTTCTGTAGTGTTGCTGGGATCTCACATGTGAATAACAAGTCTTGGAAATACTCTGTGCAAGTGGGTCAGCTGCTGGAGAACAAAGATTGAAACCAGTTCAAAGAAAAATATCTGCTAACAGCTTGGAATATAATATATTTTTAAAATGACCCTGGAAAATGAATTTCCTTTGGAAAATTTGTAACTGGGAAGAGCTCTGAATAGACTCTTTGCTGACTGCTGCAGAACCGTATTAAGATGGAGCAAAATATAGTAAGGTACAATAAATGTTACAGCTTGTATGTAGAAGCTCAGAGTATTGCAAGGTTTTCCAAACACAAGGATTCTAAATTTAAGGAAGACTGGTTAGATTTTCCCTTCCTTTTAGCATGCACTAATGTGCACTAACAGAAAGTAATGTGCACATTTAGTAGTTTCTTTGAAATACATCATTTAGTAAAAATAATGGCATTCATGATAGTGATAATTCACTGAAACTGACAATTTGTTGTCCTTCTGATCCAGATTTTATTTTACCTTTGTCTCTTCCCAGATCCAGAAAAGGGAGAGGGTTATTTTTTTAATGAAAAATGAAAAGTGGTTCCACTTTCATGCATTTCCTTCCAGCTCCAGCCAACTCTGCAAAGGCCACTACAGTGGAGGTCCTGTGTCTGTCTGTCTGTCAGCCTGACACCCTTCATGGTCAGCTACACAGTGGTGACACAGAACAGACGACACTGAGGGACTGGTGTCAAACAGGGCAATTCCAAAGGACTGTCACTACTTTGTGTTAGCACAAACGTCTGAGTTTCCAATTTCTGTCACACAAAACTTCAATATTTTGTTCTTACTCCTTTTCTTGTTTGCATTCTAACACTCCTTTTTTCCTTTTGATATAGTTCAGACATTACAGAGATAGCAGACAGAACACAGGTAGTTTTTCTCAGAGAAGTAATGACTCTAGTGTTTAAGTCTGATCTGGCAGATTCTCTCTTCTTCTTTTCTTTCTCTTTTTTTTTCTTTTTAACACTATTTGTTTCAGTAGCAGATAACTTCCTCTATTCACCATCACTGCTGTGACCCGCCTCCTGTTTTCATGCTGGACTGAAATTTCTCTCACAGTGAGGGAGGAAACTGTAGATGATTGAGCATTCTCTATTCAGAGAAAAATCACAGAAGCACAGGGTATTCGTATTGGGAGAGACCCACAAGGACTATTTCCCACTCTGAAGGGAATGGCCCATACAGGGATAGAACCTGCAACCTTGGCATTATTAGCACCACGCTAATATCCCTAAAAGAGATTTTCTCCCCTTGCTGGAAGGAGTTGCCTGCAGGTCAAGCGGGTGAGTTGGAATGAATCACGGAGGAGACAGTGAACAGTCAGTTTGGGGTCATCTTTATTCTAACTCCCTTGTCTCTCTCCTTCCATTTTCTAGTTTTATTGAAGTTAGATCTTTCAGTATATTTCCTGAGAGCAAAAGGGGGCAAAGAAAGCACTTCTCTCTCATTTTTTCCTTAGCTGTCAGCCAAAAGCTAGTCAGACTTTAGCACCTGTGAAACTGTGAGAAGTCATTTCTCTGCTTCTGTGCTAGTTCCTGCTCATCTTGGTGAAATGCCTCCCACCTTTTTACTTTTGTAGCAAGGAGAAGCTATCTGAAATGCTCTGCATACTGACATAAACCCAAAGCACTTTCCTGGAGTGAGGTATGTGATAGCATGAATGTTATGGAGCCTGTGCGTGCTGCAAACCTGAGAATTCCCAGCAGCGAGAAAGGAAGGGCTGGAGCATGCAGTGTGTAATGCAGCTGCTCAGCAGACTTCAGCTTCACCTCCCCACAGCTCTGGAGCTTGGCACAAGGGCTCAAGGGCCCTGTTCCAGCCAGAGGGCTGTGGCAGTCCATCATGGCAGTGGCACTGGTTCACTCTTGCTCACTGTCCCAAGAAGTGGTAGCCCTGCCCTTAAAATCCTGCCCAGCAGAGCTGCTTTACTACTGCTCTATGCTGCAGTGGGCAATTGCAGCTGCACCTGGGTGCTGGTGACATTGCTGCAAGAAGCATTAACTTTGACTGAAAAACATTCTGGTTGTTAAAGGTAATTCTTTTTCCAGGGACTGCTGGCTGGCTTCTCTGAAGAGATTTCAAACTGCAGTGTAAATATGGAAGAAATTTTGCAAACTTACCAGGAATATGGGGCAAAGCTCTTTCCCATTTCATCTGTGCTTTTGTCTTGTCCTTTCTTCCAGTTTGCAGAGCCCTTTGCTTCTTTTCTTGCTGTGTAGTAGATAGGAACATTTGTCTTTTTGCAATCAAAGCAGCTAGGGGGGTCTCAATGGGATTATTTTTACATGTAAGCATTGCACAAGTCCAGCTCCAGGAAAAGAGGCCAATATTTTCTTTAACACATGCTGGTATAAAATAGGAACAACTCTTCTAAAAACTTAGACACTGAGATGGCCTTGAATTAGATCCAAGGGCCTCAGATTAATTACAAAACTAAATCGGAATGAATGTTCTTTTGTAGTTCTGGTGCACAATGGTCCCTGGACTTAGTGAACCTGGATGTCAAATATATAGATAAGGATGATCTATACTGAAGCAGAATAAAGGGCACATTTATCTTACTGTGAATTAAGGGCCTATCCTTTGCAGAATTCTGCTGTTACTTTACTGTATTTTAACAAATCTAAGAGCAAAATCAGATTTCTGCTACTGAGAGGAGGTTGCAAGGCATATGCAGCTTATTTTACTCAGTTGTGGTCCTTTGCCAGAAATTTGTCTCTTCTCTCCCAAAAATGGTGCTGTAATGTTTCTTGTGCTACAGAAACCTACAGCACATGCCACAGAGGTCATCTGTCCTCCTTCTCATTTAAAGACTGTCAGGGTAGAGCCTCTATTTAACATGGTAAGTTTAAACTTGCAGAGTGAGAACCTGAATAAATTGTAAAGAACTCCCATTGCCTTTCACAAAGAGATGAACAGTCTTTTTATGCTTTACGTAACTGCAGCATGCTTTGGAAACAAGGTTACATCTATTTCAGTCGTTATGACCGAGGCAGCTCAGGCAGCACTAACTACAGGCAGGTTTCCAAGCAGAGAAGAGCTGGGGCCTGCAGCATTTTGGGAAAGACAGCATTTGGGAATGAAGGAGCCCCAGGACCTACACTTGCCAGGAGCCACACATTCACACAGATGCCTGGTACTCCTTGTAGGTTGATTGGCACCGTCATCCGCTGAAGAGGAAGCATCTCCTGCTGGCTTCTTACCAGCATGCAGAGCCTCTAATTTAGGAAAGCAGAGTACAGTCTTGCATGCCAGTCCTGAAAAGCTACCAACCCTATGTGGAAACAAGGACAGGCAAATCTGTAAAGCTCTAGCCAAGAATAAAAGCACACTCGCTTCTGAATGGAAACAATTTCAGCCCATGGTGAGATGAAGGGACTTTGTTAAGCCTGGAGGAAACTCAGGGAGATCCGATTGCTACTTGCAGCTAGAAGGGGTGAGGACATGGAGCCAGGCTCTTCCCAGAGGTGCACAGTGACAGGCAGGCAGTGGCATCAGTCACACATTGCAGTGAGAAACACCGGCTACATACAGGGACAAAAATATCACAGCCAGGGCGATGCAGCATGGGGACACATTGTCCAGGGAAGGTGAAGGGTCTCCATCCTTGGAGATCAGTCAACCTTGCTTGACTGGAAAAGGCTCTGAGCAATAAGCTATCCCTTTGAAGGTGTCCCTGCAGGGAGTGGAATGCTGCATGGGACAAGATCCATACCCCAATTTTCATTTGATTCCAGGTTGTTACTTATGTCATTTCTAACTAAAGTCACTGTGGAAAGTCACTTCACTCTGTTTCCCTCTGCTTCTTTACATTCATATTGGAAATAGTATTTTACTTCCATGAAGCTTATGTCCTTCATTTTTACTGACTTTTTTAGTTCCAGGCTATGCTTGAAGGTATACAAATGATAAAATGCCAATCTTTAGGACAGCAAATACTGAAAAAAATGGCAGGCCAGTAGTTCAAACACTCTGACACTGCGGTTGAGGTAACACCTTAAAAAAGAGGTTTCTTGATGGTAGGGATTGAAATTTTAATGTATATTTGTCAATTTTCCCCCTTCTAGGTCTCCAGAAACAATTATCTTTTCATGTATACAAGCACCATTAAGTGGAGCAAAACCAGTGCATTTGGTTATTCTCAATCATCTCCACATGCAAATTTGCTTGAAATGCTGTAGAATTGGTCCTGTCTTAACTGATACAGAGCTTGTGGGCATTTGAAACATGAGGATGAATTTAAATAATTATAATAGCCACAGGTGAAAGGCAATATAGGACAGGATATTCTAGTTACAGACATTGAGAGATAGTTCAATTTCCTAAAATGTCAGTGATATCAAAAAAACCCTTCTACTATGTAGCCATAACCACCTCCTTTCCCCTTGGACATTTCACCCTTAGAAAAAGCAAAGCTTTTTCCAGTAGTAATGCTGGAAATACTTCATTACCCTTCCTGCAGGCAAAGTTTTCTCAATGTATGGATACATGAGAATGGTCAGATAATGAATGAACTGATTGGCTGAACATCTGCAGGTGCTCTATAATGACAACAATTAAGCTATTCTCAAGCCATTACCATATTACATTAACTTACTACAATACTATTAATTAGAATTCATATTCTGGAAAGGAAACAGAGCAGCAATTATGCTGGTATTTAATGACCTGTAAAAGTAAAATATAAAAATGGTAAATTTCCTCATGTAATTAATTTAAGGTTGGTAGATGGTGGGTCAGACTGCTCCCCAGTGTAACTCCAGCCACTTCTGTACTTAAGAAGAATGATTATGATACATGTTACCTTTTGTCTTGAAAGAAGGATTATTTGTATCTAAATAAAAAAGTAAATAGCTCTTCAATAGATGTGCCAAAAGCTAGATATCAGGTTAAATTCTCAGTGAGAAGTTAGAAATTTGACATGGTTTTGGGAAAAGACTCTGTAAGGTTTGTGACTCAAGTTACAAGTTGACCTCAGGAATGTATATTTTACAGACAAGACTTAGTAGTGATTACTTTCTTGAATAACATTTTGGGGCTCTCTCTTTACTTGTTTTCTAGCCCCCCATACCTTGGCAGAAGAAAATATAAGTGTTTTTGAGTTATTATTTGATATTGAAATTCTCAGATTCTGTGACATGGTGATTTCTTCAAGGTATGTCCTTGAAAAGTGAAACAGATGTATCCTGCCTAGCTCCCTGAGGGGTTATAACATCAGGAACTGTCTGTCCTAGTGTGCAGAAGCCTTTGCGGCTGTGTGAGTTCCATGAAGCAACAGAGTTGTTTCCCTTTGTGTGCTCAGCAGCGACCATGCTTGGAGCCCTGAAACAGAACTGTTCAGGTGAGCCCAACCAGTTCAGTAAGGAACCCCTGAAACAGCTCTTGCTCTTTATTTTGCACTCCCTTACAAGGGGCAACTCTGGATACTATCCAGTCACGAATCACAGCATTGTGAAACAAAGTAAAGAGAAAAAGCTGGAGCAACTGGAGCCCTTGTGGGTTCCAGTATCTGTATCTGTAACACCAATAGAAACTGGGCTAGACAGCTCCTATCCATGAGCTGTCATCCAGTATAGGCTGAGTCCACAGAGCAACCCATAGGTGTTGCTTTTTGCCTGAAGGAACTCTGAGCCACAGCTTCTTCCAGCCCTCCTTGATGCTGACTGTTACAACAGGGATAGTTGTGATGCACATTATATTTCTGTAATACGTGGCCCTAGATCCTGGTAGAAATTGTCCACACATTTTCTACTGCATGCTTTTTGTGAAAAAAGCAGAGTCATGGCCCTGGACATTTACAAAAAATTATCTGGGTGAGAAGCTACTATACTTACCCCGAGACCTTCCATAACAATGCCTATTTTCAGACTGATTTTCTTCCCCTGGTGAGAGATGAGAAACTGTGGGATTTTAATGATTCATTTTATTGAGGGACCTGCATGTTTATTGTTGTTTTAACTATAAAAATATACAGAGGCTGGAATCTATCCAGAGAAAAGAAGGCGATTTCTTTTATTTCCTTGCACTGCATGGGGCAGTTGCAGGGGATATTTCCACCCTTAATACAATAAGCATTTTCCTGAGCAACAGTGGGGCACAGAAGTCTGCAGGTCTGAAGAAAAACAGGATGACAGTCCAAAGCTGGAGATGAATGTTGAGGTGTCTTTTCTTATTTGATGTAAGCCCTTGGTTTTCTAATCTTCTCTCTACCTATGCAATAATAGTCAAAGCCATTAAAAAGAATATCTTAGCAACTCATCTCCTTTAGTCTCCTTTACATCTGCTTTTCTAAGGATTGATGCAAGGACTTGGTGTATTTATTTTTAATTGCAGTAAGTTATTGTGTATTTGTGTCATGTGCTTATGTGAAAATACAGATATAACTGACATAGCCTGTATGAAATCCCAGGAAGGCAATTTTTGTTTAAACATCAAACATAGTTTAGCCTCAAGTGTTTTGAATCAGGCTTAATCCCTTTTGCCTCTTAACCAGGCCATAGTACCCCATCATTTTAAAAAAAGTTTCATGCACCTGAGCAGGGAAACATAACCTTGACATGCTGCCCTAGTTGTCATCCTAAACTTTTAAGGCAAGTTTTCAAGCCTTCAGAGCAGGCATAATGTAAAAAAGAAGTCAGAAGGCCCATGACTCTCTTGTTCAATATATATAAGAAAGGACAATGGGGTGTTGCAAAAATGGGTTAATGGATTGTAGCCAGAGCTTTGTGATACTTCAAACTAAGCTGTTATAAATATTCTGATCTGACCTTTTGCTTAGTGTCTCTTGGAACTTTTCCACTAGACTCTGTTGAAGCAGGACTGTGAGACAGAAGTTCCTTGGTGAGGCTCTCATATGGGGTTCAATTTCCAAAACAAACTGTGTTCTGTATTAGTATTATTTTAATTGTTATGTCATAAAAATAGCAATGTGCTTGAACAACTTTTCCTTTTAGTATGGGTAGCAGAGGCTCAGAAATAGAAATCGCTTATCTCACTTTGGGGGCTTTTTGTCCAAAGCCCAATATATTTTTAAATATATATATTAATAATTGAATTGGACCCGAATTTGTTCCTTGCAAGTTTGGCACTAATTACTGTGTCCCTAATTACAGGAAGTTCCTTGTGTTAGAGTGTTAAAGTTTACTGGGGAAAAGGTGCATCAAGTTCCACCATTTGTTGTGTGGATTTTCACAGGATGCAGACAAAACCCCCAAAATTCTGCATAACAGTATGGTCGCACTGTAAAATCTGCAGTGGTCTCCTTGTGGATGCACCTTGTCTTGGCAGGTTTGTAAATTCAGAAATATTTGGTGATATATTCTCCAAAAGCTTAATGTTCTATCCCAGGTGTCTGTCCACCTCAACAAAGCCATGCTTTTTCCTCTTACTTGCTGTTTTTGATGATTAAACAGAGCCATCAATCCATGAGACACAAGTTTAGAAACAAAATGCTTGAAATAATTTTTCCCTACCACACAAGTGAGAATTCAGTGTAAGGATCTGAGCCCACACAGCATTATGGGTACTAATTTTAGATAGTCACCTTTTTGAAGCTTATCCTAACGTAATTAAGTGCCTGTTTTACCCTTAGGGTTGGCACTTTTAGTAGATGAGATAACAGCTGCATCTCTGTGAGAAGCCTTGTGAAGGGCAAAATATTTGTTAGCAGTTGCTATTTTCAGCCTTGCCAGAATAAACAAAGAACGAGGCACCTGCAGTCATTTCTTTTGAAAAGTCAGCACAATTTGTACACACTGTGGGGTCAGCAGAGAAGGTGCAGGGAGGATGGGCAGGCTCACCCCTGAGGCTTTAGGAAGATGCTTCTGCAGGGAGTGCTGGGCTCTTCAGTTTGGCGACATATGGGACTCGTAGGTGATTAATAACACTGTGTAGCAAGGGTGAGGAATGCA
The DNA here is from genome assembly GCF_008360975.1 of Lichenostomus cassidix. NCBI lineage: Eukaryota > Metazoa > Chordata > Aves > Passeriformes > Meliphagidae > Lichenostomus > Lichenostomus cassidix. Next base: position 42,204,723 of record NC_139483.1, on the reverse strand, counting down.
CAGAGGAACAGAGTGCTTTGAAATCATTAATGCAGCTTGGGACAGCCCAGTGTGAGATCCACGCTGGCTATAAACAAGAGAGCGAGCACAAACAAATGGGGAGTTCAGGCAGAGGCAAAGGTAGAAAAAAATAAGAGGGTTTTTTTCTTACTCCTTTTTATAATTAACCACAACTAGACTTCAGAACAATCATTTTTAGACCCTGATTGTCTAAACAATATATCTTCACCTCGAAAACAATTAGGCATTGGGCTTAACATGCCTCAGAGGGTTACATAAACTAGATCCAGGATAACTCCTTACCCAAGAAAAACATTCCTGACTGAGTGGGAGAGCAGATGGCATTTAGGTAAACTGTATTTGCAGGAAGCCCCCCTGTGCCATGAGATGGCAAATGGCTGTTGTCACTGCTGTTCCCTTGCTTGGGTTTGTGGGAAGCTATGGAGAAAAGAAGCTTGATAAAGTGTGCCAAATGCTCTGGTGATGAAGCAGAGTGTTAATCTGCAGACAGGTTATTACAAGGGTCAGCACTGCTGTACATTAACAAGCACCTGTGGCTGGTGTGCCACATCATACCCACTCCTGGGCAACAGGGGAGGAATTAAGGACAATTTGTGTGCTAGCAAGGAAAGAGCAGGAGTATGTACAGCCACAGGTGGGTTTGGATGGGGAAGAAGTATCTACAGCTGCTCCCCAGCTGGGTGGATTGGGCTAAAGACCTGAGACCCCTTACCCAATCTCATTTTGAAAGACAGTAGGAAGACCACACCAAAGAGTGGCTCTGAATTTTACACCAGCTGTTCCTTCAGTGAGAAGATCTATGTTGTACTGGATAAAGGTATGTGGAGAGTGTCAAAACCCTGGAGGCACCCACAGGTCTTAATGGCCCTGGTAAGCCTTACCTGGGACCACCCTGCCAGTGATCCAGATCTGTTTTTCAATGCTTGGGGGTTTTAGTCCCTGCTCTAGTTATGTTGCAGCAGTGCTGGTCTCCATGACCCTGTTGAGGTAGGCCCATGTCCTAGCTTGTCCCTGTGGTGACAAAGTACAGGGATGAATTCACTGCTTTGAGTGAAGGTAGAGTGATGGGCCACTGGAGTGGAGATTCAGTGGATGTTTCTGTAAGTCTTAGGCTATTTATTTCCATGTACTGAGAGAACTAGAGGAGAATTAAGGGAATTAGACTGGAGCTGATCTCTCACAGCTACTTGGCTGGGTTGGGTTTGAAAAAAAGTTATTAGTGTCTGGTTTCTGATGCTCTGCTTACCTGAAGACTGAATTCTCTGAAACTTTTTGTTTTTCCAGATATAATTTATGAATTAAAAATTAAACCCCTGTGACTCAGTAACCATGTGGAACATTTTCCCAAGAGGTTTATTTCATCACCCTGATTTTGGTCCCTCAATGTCTAATGCCTTTGCCAAATAACCCTTAAGCCTTGTTTTGTTGCAGTTACACATTTGGATTATTTTTTTATTATTTTTGATTTGGATTATTTTTGAGACTACTTTTGTATTATTACTATTTTTACCTGTAGAATATTTAGAGGAGTATGGGTTTTTGAGGGTGGGGAATATGCAGATAAAAATGCTGTATTTGATTGTGTTGCTGTGAGTGAAAAAGCCTTCAAAAAGTCAGATTTTCTAGGTCAATAAATGAATATTTATTATTTGAAAATCTGTTGTGAAGAGGAAGAAGTTCAAAAGTTGACAGTGATGAATAACTTGTATTGTTTCTGAACTCAGAGATATCTAAGGCAAAAAGAAATGTCTTTTTATAGAAAGGGACTCTCAGGGGACTAAAAGAGACTGGCAGAAACTATATATTCTGCCTATTTGTAGAACCAGTGCTAAACAACAGAGAAAAATGAAGACATTTTAAAGGCCTAGTGATCTCTTTTCCCCTTCAGTTAGTTTTGCAGTGTTTCACAGCCTTTCACAACTTCACAGTACATTGGGGCATTGTGGGAATGTACGGATGGAGGTGCCTGATCACTGAACCTTCATGTTGCCAGCAGCTATTCCAAAACCAGAGTTCTTCCAGCATGTTGTCAGTAACTCCATCTCTTCATGTGCTTGGCTCATCCATATATATAAGTTCCTCTTGCTTTCAAGAGAGCATGTTCAGCTGAGCTTGTGGAGAAGCAACTTTCCCTTTGGCTTGTACATCATTGCCAATGCCAGTGTAGGAATTCAAGAAAAGAATCCGTCATTTAAAAAGTTATCACTAAATGTGTGCCCAATGCTGTAGGCACCCAAGAGATGGACAGTGCCATTCTTGATCAGCCCAGAGAGCAGAAAATGATGCTACTGACAGACTCCCAACCTATGTGTTCATCCAGCATTCATCTCAAGACCCAAAGTTCACTACAGTAGTGCTGGAAATAAAAACTGAGTAATGGCTTGTGTCAATTGCTGAGAACAATGACTTCAATTTAAAAGAACCTAATTTAAACCTACAATCTTTCTTAGTTGATCTGGGGTATCTTGACCATCAGGTCAACCTAAAAGTATCCCTCATGCTTCAATTCTAGTTAGCCTGATCTGATTTCTTTTCCAAAATTGGAACTAAAGAGTGTTTTGTGAATAATCCTTTGCTTTTGTCATATCTCTTCTTGGAAGAAGGGCTGTGTTTCCACAAAGGCCCTTGGAAGATAAAGTCAGAAGGATCTGAGGTAATCCCATGTGTGCTTTCCCACAGGATAAAAGGATGGAGCAAGGGTGTCTGGGGTGCAGCTGGCTGAAATGGTCACTTTAGCCCTGCGGGGTCATCAGCATGTTGCCAAGGATGTGCCACTGGGCCAATGCATCCAGCAAAGGCTGCAAGTACACTGAGGAAGGGCTGTTGTACATGTGGCCTTAGCGTTTTTACTGGACCTTTAGTAACACCCCGTACAGCCACTTTGTAAAGTCCTAGATAAAACAGCTTTTAAAACTTAGCATATCATTATTTAACTAACTGCTTAGTTCCCAACAGAAAGATCTTTTCAGCTTATCTTTGAAAGACAGGCTTTATTGTGCTCTGTCTCTGTGATAACTTCTCCAGTTTGTCCTCTGTTGAAGGGAAATCTCTTCCATAATTTAGAACTTCTTACTCTTGGATTTGTATGCTCTGAGGGCTAACACTTTTAAATGTAGTGCATCCAAAGGAAATTAATCTAAAAACAGCTGACTGGAAAAATATGCCTATTAAATGTATTAGTGGGATGACAGATTCTCCATATTGTTGCCAATCTGCTACTCCCCACTCCTTGCTTGCACTAAGTAAGGACTTGCTCCTGGAATTCCAAATTGCTTCTGTTGTTAAATCTTGATTTAGCTGCTCTTAGATTCCAGCTAAGAGTCGACAGCAAAAGAATGTATCTCCACACTGTAAAAGCAGGCAACTTGTCTCTTTTTGCCTAAGGGAGGGTAACACAGAAGGCAAAGCTCTTGTTGCTGCCAAGAAGCCTCCAGTCCAAGCACTTGAGAAATCTGACTTAGTAAAGAATTTTTTAATCTTTTGTTTACAAGTTACAAATTCACTTTTTCTGTAGTAGATTCAAGCCTGAATAATGTAATAGGAACTGTATTATAAACATAATAATTCTATATCCATTCTATCTCCATATAGCATAATTCTATATCCATGCGTAAAGCTATTGAAATCCCAAACCACCTGAGCAAATCCGCTTCAGATTTGGCTCATTGTGCTTTATTCTTTTGAGAACAGAAACCAAGTTTAGAGTTAAAAGTTAATTTCTTATGATGGACTGCAGAAAAAAGAGCATATTGCACAAATGTATTCTGCTAACCAGTTGCTGTGGAGTAGCTTTCTATAGGGAAAGTATTAAGAAAAAACATAAGAAGCTCTTGTATCACATCTAATGATTATCCATGAACAGTGAAATCAAACTGAATCACAAAATTCAAAATACATTTATGGGTGGTGCTTTCTTTTCCCCCTGTGAAATAGGAATGGGCTGATATCAGCCCATGGGCTGATACCATTGTGGGCCAAATTTAAAGTGAAAAATTGCAGCTCCTACTCTGATAGTTACATGTTTAAGTGTGTATTTAAAGGATACATTTCAGAGGGTTAAAGCAAAATTAATTCTAAATACAGAAGTTAAAGAACTATATATTTGACAGATATTTTAAAAAATTCACTATGAATACAAGGCTCAGAATGATGTATTAAGCCCACTAAAGCTGGAGTCATGCATAAGCAATGAAGGAAGACATGCTGTAGCTCTGTTCTAGCTTTGCAAATTCTGCTGCTGGTTTTAAAGTTCATAACTTTTAAAGGTCTCTTCCTTTACTGAAATGCAAATGTTAGTCCATCTGTTGTATGCCACATGCTTTTCTTAACAATATTGTTGTTTAAATGTTGGTTTATTAAAAAAAAAAAACTTGTAATACTCTCGTCTTGCACTCTAAAGAACCTTGTTTTAGGTTTTATAGATTCCAGCAGTGTTTGCTGAGACATAAAACCTAACTTTTGACTTTGATCAAGCTGTCATTCAGCTTTATTCATACTAGTGCTCATTGCACAGTAGTTTTTCAGATAACAATAAATTGAAAATGTTCTCTTTAAGAATTATTTTCTAGGCATGAAATGCCAACTGAATGGTCAAAATTAATGAATGGAAAACTCACAAGTTTTGCAAAACTATCTGTCTTTTACATGTAGTGTGTGACTCAGTGGAATCTTGAATCCAAACAGTTTTAAAAATTAAAGAAGGATTTTGCAGCTTTTTATTTGGTGCAAATATAACCTGAGTCCAGCTGTGAAAGAGCTTGTACAGATTTGAAAAGAGAATACATTTTACCTTCTTACCAACATTTAAGCAATCAAGAGATACACAAGTGAAAATAAATAGTGAAGGGAGGTTCAATTCAATGATTAAGTAAATTTGTTCTACTGGGTTGGATGAAGAGTTCTGGAGGTCTCAGATCCAAAAAAAAGGTAAAGAGTGGAGACAGTAGGATCTGTAAACATGAACATTTTAGTTTCACTTTCTGCTTTATTTTTGAAGTTCATGTGAAGAGCTGCAATATCTGCCCTTCCAGCTACATTCAAGACTCTCTACCACAAAAACTGGGATTTGGAGGGACCCTGTCCTTTGGGGAGAAAAGATAACTTTGAGATTATGCCCTTCCATAGGGAAAACTGGTTTATACCAATCTCTCCTAAATTGTGGACTGGGATCTGCCATAACATGAAGAGGAAAATGCAGTTCTTGAATGGGAAAAAAAGGGAGGTTTGCTGCTCTACACAGGCATGCACTAGGATCTGGGGGTAAGGCCTGTAGGGATTTGGGTCCTTTTCCCTGTCCTTTCTATATGAACCATTGGATGCCTTGCCTGGCTCTTTGATGTGGTGAGCAGAGAGCAAGCTACTTCCAGGCTAAACCACAAACACAGCATAGCGATGGCACTGAGGGATGGGGTAGATACATGCTTTGAACTTGTCCCAAATTCTCAGTAAGGTGCTTTACACTACTTTGGGAAACCTTTTCTGTTTCCAGGCTTGTCTCCAAGGCTACATGTCTAATCATAAATACAGCAGGCTGTGTTTACTCTATCTTCCACCCATTGTCAAGTGGAAAAGTCATGATCATTTCAACATCTTTACATTTTTCTTCTAGACAGGGACAGTCTTATGTGGTCTGTTTCCTGGGAGCTGGCCCCAGCCCATGCTGTCCCCCAGCCCAAGCCTGCACATGTGGGACAGGGCTGCTGGGTGCAACTGAAGCACAGCTGGTTAGCTGCAGGCTGCTAAACAGCATGGCTGTACATGTACCAGGGCACAGCTCTGTGTTCTGGGCCTGCTTAGCTTATTATTTTTCACATAGCCCAAGTATTATGTCCTCATAAACATTTGAGTTCCTTCCTGATTTGAGTTCTTCTGTTGCCAGCAAGAGCTGGTGCTTGATGGTCTTCCTGATTACACCTGGAAGGAAACTTCCTGAGCATTGATGGTAAGAAATCTGTACCATAAGTCATTTCCACATTACACAGAACTGCATTTCTATTTAGTGGAAATGCAACTTCTATTGACTCATGTAAATATTTACTTCTCTTTAGAGCCTCTTGAACTGCATATCTTGTTAGTGTAGTTTGATAGCAATTAAGTTATCCTGTTAACGCAAAATTGTTCAGGAATTTGAAGGAGTCTGATCATACTGCTGTCGTTTAATGTTATCATTATTAAGTTATTGTGTGTTCTGGTGGGTCTACCTTAACAATGACTAAAGATGAGTAAGGAATATAAAGGATTTCTTTAGTCTCACTTAAAGGTTAATTTTTTTCTATTCAACTGCAGTTTGTTCTATTAGAGTTTTGGTTGCTTGTAGACACAAGCCAATAAGGAATGTTTTCTTCCCTTACTCATTGTTTGTTTTTCTGGACAGAATGTCCTTACTACTGATTACTTAAATGTTGCCTTACTGTTTTCCTTTTGAAATTTGAGAGGGAAAGTGCCATAACAAATAATCACATAAACATTGTATAGGTACTTGAAAGTTAACCAGGAAATGAGTAATAGTCAGCATGGATTTGTCAAGAAGAAACTATCTCAGGCTGACCTATGTTTTTCTATGGCCATATATAGATAAGCTGTTTTGATGAGGAGGATCAATAGGTGTCACGAGCCCTGACATTAGAATGCTCTCACATTCCTGCAGATAAGCTGGGGAAACATGCTCTGGATGTGAAATTTCTCATGTGGCTGGTTTTGTGTTCTCAGTGCATAGTTCTCCATGGGTCATTGGTCAAATGGTGGTAAGCAGTAGTGAGGCATTGTAAGGGTCTGTTATGACTCTGGTCATACTCAGTCTTTTCATTAGAGGCTAACTGATAGAAGAGGAAGCATGTGTATTATACTTGCAGATAATACTGAACAGGGAGAGACTGAATGGTGTGCAAGGTCCTATCAAGTCCTAGAGAAACTTCCACTGGAGTGACAGTGTATAGCTCAGGCTGCTGTATCCCAGGGATGATGTGTACAGCTCTAACTGGAAAGCAACAAAAACGAGCAGTGGCCTGTGAGGGAAGGCTGAAAGAGCTCTGGTTGCTTGGTCTGGAGGAAAAACAAGAGGAAGGCAAGTCCTAAGTATACAGACAGCTCTCTTAAAGAGGAAGGGAAAAAATTGCTCTCTTTGTCTGTAGCATGTAAGAGGGAAAATACTGGACTCAAATTGTATGAGAGGACACCAAGGTTTGACACTGGGATAACTTTTTAACCTTTCAGGATAATTAAGCACAGGAACATGCTGCCTTGGGAAGATGCATAATCTCTCTTACAGGTTTTTTGGGGTTTTTTTTCTAAAAAAGAGCTAGACAAAAATCTGTCAGGACTGATATAGTTACAAGTTGATTTTTGCCTTAGGGCAAGGGGATGGGTTAGATGAATTCTTGATTTCTTCAAGCACTATTGCCTGTAGTTCTGTATGTCACTGCTGAATTCAGCACTTCCATATTCATGTCTAAAAGCTGGATGGCTATATAGGGAGCCTGAGTTTTCACTCAGACCTCTCCCCTGTGCTTTCCTCTAATCCATAAAATGAAACCCAGAAGGGGTAGATCTAATTATGTTTTAGTTTAGAGGCACAAGTATTAGGGAGGTAAGAGATAAAGAATCTCGGGTGAGAAGTGTCTTGCCTTCCCAGTGACGTCCTGCCAAGTGTACTGAGTTCAGTGTGTTATGCTCCCAAGTGGCCCATCTATGATTGCATTAGCAAGAAGTATCACCATCTGAGAAGGGTTCACATGCAGAATTCATTGAATTAAAATTTAAGGCAATAAATGAGGGCTTATAATGTATTGGCAACATTATCAGTAGCAAGATTGCCAGCATATTAGTGACTATGATGGATTGACTACTGGGGAATTCATTAAATTTACAAGAGTCTCCTCAAATGAATCCACTGGCTAAAATACTAATTGCTGCCCTTGGGAGCACTTTGGCCATTTAGTTTCCAAGCAGAGCTTACTCCGAGAAAAGGATTATGCTACTGATGTTTGCTTGAATTTAGGAGTAGTGTCAATTTATGTTAGGGTTTTTCAACATTGACAGTAGTTTCTCTTTGTACAAAGCTTGCTGCCTCACTAAACATAGGTCCTAAAAGAAATAATTTTATGAGTGAAAAAGACATTATTTAACACAAAATGCCTCAAAAGCATAAATATAAACAATAACCAATATTATATTTGTGCAATGAATGTTAATCTAAAGGCTGTGATTGTTTGGTTGTGCAGAGGATGGCAGTGATTTCAGTCACTTTTGCTATAAGAGGAGAATTGCTGAAGCTTTAAAAATGAATGTAGTGAAATCCTCTACTTCTTAAGCTGATGGACACTTCAAGGTTAATGTTGCAACGTCAAGTGTATCTAAATATTTGTGAAAATGCACTGGAGAAACTGTAACTCTCTTCAGCAGTGTGGATCTGTGGAATTCTCTTGGATTAACCCAAAGTGCAAAGGGTCACAATCTGGACTTAATTTTCTTATTTGTAAATTCTGATTCTGGTTTAGAAAACTGGAGATGGTTGAAGCAGAAGAGACCTTCTCCAGGTAGTTTTGATTGAATCACAAATTGGTTTATTGACTACAAAATCGAGATCTTTAATAACTTTCATGGGTCAGTACCTGCAGAGTTGATGCCTTTAGTGGAACTAGAATTATAACTCAACTGTAATATAGAAAAGATGAAGCATTTTTGGATGAGGTGACTTTTGTTTTTATAGACCCTTAATGTCACATACTAAATGTTAAAAATAGCAATAATAGTTACCAGTGGCTGAGAGAAGACAGAAAATCTAGGGCTTGTTCATCTGGTGCTGATGGGCTGCTATTTTGGGACCCTGAAGACCAACACCTGAATGAATCACTGTCTGATAGTGAGTGCTGGGGCAGGAGAGAAGTTTTCTCATGCTTCTGAGCTTTGTTTCACAGCTCCAGGTAAACCCAAATTCAGGTGGGTGCAATAGTGGCTGGCACGGCCTTATTGTTACGATACAGTCTTTTCTTTGGGCTTTTCTTTTTATCTTGCACAAGATGCAATCCTGGCATGTCAAACCTGGGAATGAGTGACTCATCTATGGTGTTGCCCTGTTCTCAGTATATTGCAATGTGATTTCCAATTTACCTGCCATATGGTCAGTTCTTCTTAAAATTCCAGCTGCACAAGCAATTCATGCCCAAGAACATGGGGAAGGAGCACATTACTTACAAAGTATGTAATCAAGCAGTGCGATCCAACCCATTAACTGGGTGACATCCTTCTCTTTATTTGGACAGTTTACTGGCTCTGAGGTTTCAAGTGGGAGCTGTCACTTACACTTTCTGATAATAAAACTTAATTAAAATTTCATTCCTCTACCAGCAAATGCCAGGTCACCAGATGGTTCCTAATAGTTATATCCACATATTTTGCGCTGGGTTGCAGCAGATGATATTTGTGCTAATGTTACTGGGACAATTGCTACATGTACTTTGCAAATGTTTAATACACATATGTATTTAAATAATATTTTTTTAAATAGTGTTTAAATAATGTAAAAAATATAATTTCAGTATTAATCCATGTAAAGTAGTAAATTTCCACGAGACCCAAACAGCTTTTTAACCTCAATAAACTAGTGGATCCTTATTAAAAAATCAGAATTTTGGAGAATGTAAAAACTGTAATCCAATCAGGGAGGTAATTCAAGTCACACTGTCTCGTCATATCAGTATGTGCAATATAAGTAACACCTGTCCTGAGGCAAATGCTTTCCACAATATGGAATAGGATACCCAAACTGGGAAGTTAGAGTAGATATTAACAGGACAAACAATTGAAGGAAATCTGCTGAGTATAGCAGGTTTATGAAAGGCAAGAAAGGATACACACTGCGAGGATGTGCATCAACACACTTAATACTTCTGAAACTTGTGCTTAGGGCCTTTTGGGCCTGGAAAAGTGGGTGCACTGTGCTGGGCTTAGAAGTGTGTGTCATGAGCTCCAGGAATATGCTTGGCAGAAAGGGAGGATGATCACTGAAGCCCAATAAATTTATGGGCAAGGGTTGGACACTGCTTCCCTGCCTGCCTATGTCCTTGGAGCTCTTTTCCCTTTTGGCCATGCACATAAAGAAGTGGTAGGGTTGACCTTTTTCTTGTACCTGGTTCTGTGACTGTAAGTGGGATAATGAAGGAGTAGAAAGTCAAGTGGTTGCAGAAGATACTTGTAAGAGCAGACATCTGGGCTGCTCTGAGTAAATGGCAAGAGGGAGCTGTCATGGAGAAATGGACAAAATTATTTAGGTCTCTTCAGGAGTAACAAGCATGATACTGAAAAACAGAACCAGCTGCGCACTTAGCCATAGGAGCTGAGGACAATCACAAAGACAGCTTTTGGAAAATACACTTTAATAATAGATGACATGGTGTTTGATGGATTTCCTAACCACTTGCTGGAGTGGGGACAGGACGTTTCCTAGCTGATGCATTTACTTCAAGAGACATATTTGCACTTAATGCCTGAAAGTCTTGTTGACATTCCCCAGTTCCTGTCAGGAAAATGACGAAAAAAGGGAAAACAAGGAATCCCTGTCACCACTGGTGACTTTCTAGCAATTTCTACACTTCATGTGCCAGGGCTTTCCTTTTTGCTTCTTTGGTTGTTTTTGCTTTACTCTGTTGTCTTTAATTGGGGTATCAAAGGGTGTGTGGTGATACATGTATTTCTGTGTGTACTGCTTGTTTGTATCCATAGCAACTCCCAAACTGAAAAGAAAGAAAAGATCAGCAAGTTGTGGTGTGTTGTGCAGGAACAGTCAAAATGTCATTTCTGATATATTTGAAATTTTTATTCAAATTGTCTTAAAAGACATATTCTTCCTTGTACAATCAGGAAGGTAATTGAGAGACCACTTGAGATGATTAAGTTAGCCAAAGGAGAAGCAAATGAAACTAGGTTCCAATCCAAGAGGGACTCATCCCTAAAGCTTACTCCTCCCTTCCTTTTCTCATCTGTCTTCATTTTAATGTCCTGCAGGCCAAAATGCAAGGCCTATGGAGCTATTCCAGAAACACATACTTTCTTTGACCTGGAGTGCAGGAATCAAACTCTTGTTACTATTGCGTCAGTACAGCTTTACTCTGCTTTCTGCTGTACATCTGATCCATAACCTTGGTATTTACTCCAGTTACAGAACCGTTGGCAGGCCAGTGTGAAATGGCTCCAGTAAAAGCAGGACTGCTGGGATCTACACTATTGCTAAACTCAAACCAAAACAGAATGTGTATCTTCACAGTTCTTCCTATTGAGATCAGAAGTAGAAATAATAAGTACAGTGAAGGACACTGTTTGCAAATTATTTGGGATGTAAAGTGGAATGGGAAAGTGCTTGGAAATATTTCTCAAATGGTTTCTGTAAACATTCTTTGAATAACTTTCCTGTGTCTAGGTTTGGTGTGTGTTTAAGAAGATAGGGACACTTTCAAGAAAATTAGTTTTGTCTTCCCTTTTTGTTTGTTAGAAATCTCATAGAGGCTGGGGAAACAAAATTTCAGTTCCATTTTAAGGCTTCAAAAGAAGCAAATAAAGTTTCAGAGGAACATCGGGAACTTACCCCCAGCTTGACACACTTCTTGAAGCTGGCCATGACTCTTCTGGACGTATAAATGTGATGCCAGTAGCTGACAAGGGATGCTTCCTTGGCTGACTACTGTGCTGCTATAAGGTTTCAGAAAAACAAAAAGCAAATTTCAGTTAGGACTCTATAAATTAGTGCTTTCCTTGATGCAGCTGTTGACTGTATCAAGCCATACTAAATTCACATGGCATGTGTGTAATTTAACAGAATTTAATCAACGACTAAAAGTTTGAAAAAAGGATGCAATTAAAAAATGGTGTTGTAACAGCGATGAATACCAGGGAAGCATCGGGTTAGCAAATCTGCTGTTCTTATTGAAGATAAACCAAATCTTCTGTTGATAAAAGATTTTGATAATGGTGAATATGCTCCAGATTTTGTTATTAAACATGGGTATGTAGGAAATGTACTGAAGTGCCTTGAATTCAGGTTCTTGCCTTTTTGTTGAAGGATCCTGAACGCTATTGAAGGTTGTTTTGAAGAAACCCTGTGCATCTATATTCCACTCTACAAATAAAGCCACACAATGTTCGGGAGGGCTGTAGAGTAGCATTACAGAAGCAGCAGGAGATGAAAGACCTGCAGCAATCAAAAGGCTGTTAACAAACAGATTTTCGTATACCCAGTAATTCTATTGCTGAGTCTTGTTAGAGTTATGGATAAGAAAATTAAAACTGCATCCCATGGTACTTAGAACTTCCCTCATACTGTGTTTGATGTTAGTAAGGTTTGACAATACATCCTGAAGAGTTTCCTTTACTACATATGCCATTAAATTTTGGTTATTACCTTAGTCTTATCCCAGTGCTGACCCCAGCTGTCAGGAGTAAACATATGAAATGTTAAGGACTACAATATAGAGAAGATCAGACATTTCTGATGGTTTTTATCTAAAATTTTATGTCTCGCATGTTCCTGTGGACAAGACCTCTAGGCAATACAGGTACTCACAGGCAGAAAGATAAGGGGTGATGTGAAGGAAGGAAACACAGATGTACAGCAATTTCCATATTTTAATTTTTTTTTTGATGGATGAAGGTAGAGTTACATAGAAATGGGTACAGAGAAGCAAACTAAGGTTCACAGAAGCAGGAAGGGGATAAACCACACAGAGCCCAGCAGACAATGGTCAGAACTTTAGCTTGATATCAAACATGAGAAGAAATCAGTGAAAGTGTCTGAGAGAAATGTTTGGAATTTTTCTGAATGATGAGTAAGGCAAGATGAATTCTAAAGATGGCATGAAATATGTAATGAGAAGCTGGAACAGGCAGGACACCAAGATGAAAGGCCTAATGGGGGAGGCATTGGGAGGATGTCTCTGAAATAAAGTTCTGGATATGCTTTTGGCATTGAAATTTAGGGAGGAGTCAAAGGTTATGTACTCAGTACATAATCATAAGGGACAGGAAAAATACTGAATCTGCCAACAGTTAAAGACAAGGGAAAAAGAGCTGGAATATCCTTGACACCAAGGGAGTTTCTTTCAATCACGATACCACTAAACTTTCCAAAGGCCTCTGAAAATGTTTGTTGGAGCATGACTTATCTTCTTTCAAAAACATTTTTGCATTCCAAGAGATGATATGGTTAGAGTCCTCTGCATGGGTTTCCATTCCGCAACTGGTTTTGAGGTGACTAATTCTCGTGGAATTTCAAGGGATTTGACAAGTTAAATACCTTTACTGCCTTTTAAAAACCTGCTACCTTCTGTTAATGAATACATAGAGAACATGAAGTCATGAAGGAAATTTTTAGGCTAATACCCAAAATATTTGTAAAATGTCTATAATTAGAATAAAAATGTGTAACAGACATTGGAAATTGTTTTACTTAACATTTTAGTTTTATGGGGTTTTTTGTTGTTTGAGGAGGGAAGGTGGGTTTGTTTTGCTCTAGGGTTTTTTATTATCTGTACCTGAATCAATCTTTAAATGTTCATTTAGTTAGGAGTAATATGTATCTCAGATGTTATTTAATCACTTCCTCTACCAAGCCAAGTTATTTTAAACAACTGTTAAATGAATCACTTGTAGAGGTCTCTGCAGAACTGAAGATTAATACTGTTTTCTCCAGCACGAGACACTCAAATTTATCCTCTAGAAAACAATAGAGAACACTGACTACACTTCTGGGAATATGCAAGCAATTCTGTAAAGTCAGGGGAGGTTTACATTACAATTGCCATATAAAATTCAGACAAGTGAAATCATAAAAGCCAAACCAAAGCAAAAACAGTTTAATGCAGGTGAATGTCAATGCCAAACAAGAGAAAGACAGTGAAGCTGCAGCTTGTCTGGGTGACTTCAACATAACAGAACTGTGTGCATACAAGGGATCAAAAATGAGGGAAGAACCTCAATGTGAACAAAACTGAAACTAAAATCGAGCAGTATACTGACTGAAAGTGAGGATGGAAAATGCAAGCACCTATCTGGTAGCAAACATTAGCTATAGCAGATGTGATTGCCATTAGCTCTAAATGCGTCTTCAATTAAAGCCAACATCTGTTCACACAGAGATGGCCTCAGTCATCTTACAAGAAAGGTTAATTTAATCAAAACTTTAGAAAAGGATTAAAGGCAGGGTTTGGTAGAGGTAGAGAAATCTCACATCTGCCATGGCAAACGATAACTATGAGCAAACGTTCACAGTCCTGGATGGCCATTCTATATGTTCAATAGCTCTATATATTCAATAGCTCTTTCAATAGAAAGAGTGGTGTTACACAGCAGCTGGTGAAGGTCCTGCATGTAGAAGCCAACAAAATCTTTTCAGGGTGTAAGTACAGGATTCAATGATTTGACTTCTTTTCAGACAAACAAAGATGAGCAAGTAGTAAAGTAGATGCTGGTGACAAATGCTGAGAAAAGGAAAGCAAAGTCCCAAAAATTTCTAAATAATGACTAGCACTTAAATCTGAGCAGCACAAAGAGAAAGAAAATTATTACAATATCAGGCATCATAAAATACTGGGACCTAGAAAAATGAAAGTAGTAAGAATGAGTCAAAAGTTCAGTCACACAGTTACCAAGGCTGGATGTAATTTCAGAAAACTGAGGGAAAGGATATCCAAAATGATCAAGGGATTACAAATAGTAAAATAGGTGGTAGGAACTATGATCAGAGAAATCACAGAGAAGAAACTGTCATCTAATCAGAGTGCTGAGAGCTGAGGAATAAAAAAGTGAAGCAGAGGAAACCTATGTGGCTGGGACTTCTTAGCACTGTTCTTAGCCACCAAGTAATAAGACTTGTGAAAGAAGTACTTAGCAGCAGGAAAATATTACAATAGAAGGGGGAAAGTGCCAGAAACTATCAGTATTTGGTATCCTGCTCTTCCCATCATATCATCAGCTATACAGTAGTGGCTACCTAAATTTATTTTCATAAATAATATGCTGAAATAACTATTTAAAACCAGTCATAGCAGCAGTCATAAAATCTGAATTAATGTGTAGATCTACGAGTTTATTTCTCATTTTGGGTCTTGCTGTAAAACATGAAATTCAATTTTATTTGGGCTGATTTAGCCACCCTTAACTTAAGCAACAAAACTGTGTTTTTGAATACCCATCTAACTTATTTCTAAAATATCATACAGATTTAAAGCAATATTGCTAAAGTAAGAAGTCTAAAGAAGTTAAATGGCTTTGTTTAGTGAGGATATATAAGTTTAAGTAATTACTTCTCACCTTTTAATTTCACTATAGTAAAGTTTAAAGTTTACAACAGAAAACTTGAAGTAACTATAGTTTACTGTTTAATAGTGTAGAGCAAATTTTTAGATGTAATGAGTCAACGAGACCATATATTCTTAAGTATTTATGTTACTTCTGGGAGAGCTGTGCAAGAATTTCTATGTATATGTTACTATTATTTGCTTCTCCCAGCATACTGCCATGTCCCCTGCACAAACATCATCCATGCAACTCAGCTCTTACAATTTAGAAATTATGTCTTTATGAAAGAATGGTGTAATACCTCCATTAGAGAAATCTCTTATTAAACCTCTGGTGTTAACTAATTGATAACAGCTGTACAGGATGCAAGTTATAATGACAAAATTGGCTAGCTAGTGTAATGTAGGTATAGATTATTACAGGAATTGTACAAGAGGGAGTTTGTTGCTGCCATTTAAAAATATAAAATATTGGTAATAAATATCTCTATTTTGTTCTGTTGGGTTGACATATAGAATCCTCTTGTCATTAGCAGCTATTTCTTGCCAATATATTGGTTTATGAATTTTCAGTAATAAAGTTCTTTCCCATTTTTGTTGACTGAGAGTTGCTGTTTGAATATTAAGTAAAAGTTCATTTACTCTCACAACAACATAGTAATATCTGGAATGATTATTATCCCTGAGAGTAGAAACCATCTGCTAACCTCTCCATGTAATAATAACTACTTGTAGTCTATATTTGAAAAGAAAAAAGCAAACTAAAACATGCAAGCATGATGCGGCAGCTTTTTTTTTCTTGTGTAATGTCTCCTATTGCCTTCTTAGCATGCATTTTCTATCATTTTTACCATTCTCCCAATAAAATTATAAATGCTATTACACAGTAAACATTAGAAATGTTATTCCAAATAAAATTAGCTGAAAAGAGATTAGTTTCATTATTTAAACAAAAGAACTATTGCTCCTACTATATTTGCTTCTGGAAATTGAAAAGTGAAGATAGAATAGGGGACAGAAAAAAGACTGGAAATTTGCCAGTTTCAACCCACTTGGGGTTGAAAATAAACTTTCATTTTTGAAGTAAAATTTTCTTAAATAATGTTCTTCAAATTGTGGACTTGTAGCATTTGCAAATCATTTAAATAGCCACACTGTAATGAGGGTTGGTCAGCATTGTATTTTAATGATAGTTTTGCTCATGAGAAGTGCAACACATTATTCTATCAAAAAAAATCAGAATTACTGTCAAGTATAAATTACAGTCTCAATCCATGTGTATCAAAGAAGTCCATGGCATTAGAAGAAAAAGGAAAAAAAGATATTTTGGTCTAAAATGTAGCTGATGGAAGAGACACCCTAAATAACATTTAGGAATTGCTCTGGCCAGAGATTCCTTCGGTATATAGGTAATTTCAGGTGCTTACCTTTAGATTAAAACTATTAGTAGTGGTGTTCTCAGAAGTCAACATTAGATACTCCAGTAATCCTCACAGATGTTCATACTTTAAATAGGAAAGGTACTGTCATAAACACATAAACACATAGTAGGAGGGAAAGGAAAAAATTCCTCCAAGATGTTAACGTGTAAACACAGGCTCTTGCAGTAAAGTACATGGAAAATTACAGTGAGAAATGAAAAAGTTGTGGAAAAAAGTCAGATTGTAAATTATAAAGAAAAGGGGAGTGAATAAGTCTGTCATTTAACCCTGAGGATAACTGTCCTAATAGATGAGCTAGTTAGGAATGTAAAGCTGACATAGGAGATTAACTACTCAAAGGGAGAGGAAAGGCAGGTACACAAGACTAAAAACTAAGGCAGGAATGCAAGTCAAAAAAATATCTGTAATTTATAGTAGGGATATGGACTCCAGAAAAATCTCCATAGTTAAACAGAAGACATTAAGTTCATCAAACCGGAAGCCATAAAAAGCAAACCTGAAATTAAAAGCCAACATCAGTTCAACTATCTTAAGAGAAAAGCAGACATGGCAAATTTCTCATTACCTCAAATCTTTACATCATGACATAATATGCTCATTTGTTCCAAGTTTCTGGACTGTGGGTGCTGACCCCACCTCTTTCCCCAGTGCCAGAGAATGCAGTCAGGGAGTTGTGAAGCATTGAAGATTTACTGTGCCCTTCCCTACTCCTTGCACACCCTTAGTCTTCAAGGTCAAGTAACTTCCATCTACCTCTTAAAGCTTTCCCAGATTATATAGATTTACTGTCGCAAATAATTCTTACACTATTCTACAGTAAATCATGAAAACCTAACTTAAATGAGAAACTTCAACCCAAGAAACTCTAAAAGGGCTCATCTAGTTCTGGTCACTATATTTAGTGATGGAACAGGGAAACAAACACATTGTTATACAGACTAGCTGATAAAATTGTGTTGCTACTCAGTGTGACTGTTTTAAGTAACTATTTGTAATGAAAAGGAAGCATGGAAACATTTTCAGGAGGAATAAAATCTTATGTTTGGTTAGGGATGAATTTTGTCCTTGGCTGTTTTGGTACCATGTTATTACTACTACCCTGGACAAGTTTTTTGAGTACTGACTGCTCTTGCTGCTCCTGTCTTTATTTCTGCTTTGACAGTTAGTTATGTTTCATGTGCTGTTTGGATTACTTTTGTGTTAAGATACTGACACTGAAGTCATGCTGTGGATACCATTTGTTAGAGGTTCAAATAGTAGTTTATTTTAAAAACGTCGTAACTAAATTCACTGATGTAATAAATGTGTGTGATAAAATTTTAAGTTGCATATAGTGCAACTAAATGTAACAGGACTTACAAAGTTTAAATATTGTATCAATGCAGACAGTGAAAACTTATAATTACATCGTGTATCCTGGGAGCTTATTTATTACAAGTTCACTGATGTCTTTGTACTGATTAGGACCACGTAGTTCTTCCAGAAAACCATCTTCTTTGCCTGACAGACTGTTTTCCAGGACACTAAGCTCAAGATCAGACATGTTAGATGTCAGGTAAGAGCTAACTTCAGTCGCTGGCTGCTTTTGTCCTGCAGAGGTCCGCCCCTCTCCTATACTCAGATCAGTATCGGATTTAACTTGTTTGGTTCTCAGTGTGGGTATTTCTTTAATATGCTGATCACCCCAGTTCTCGTCCTTACTCATCTGTTGGGTTTTCTGCTCTTCATCTAAGAATGATGCCTCTATCTCAGCAAGGTTAAGTGAGTCAGCAGATTCAGCACTAGTTCTCTTGCTGGTTTTGAAGTCACAGCTTCTCCTTAAAGACTGGATTGGAGATGAAGCCGAAGGAACTGGTACAAGATCTGAAGTACTTTGAGCTCTTTGGCTTGTCTTTGAAATTCTGGGCCTGCTGGATTCTTGCTCTGTATCTGACCTATCTAGCTTTGGGCTTTCAAGCCACAGAGGTTCAGGACTGCTGTCAAGAGCTTTTGAGTCTCTGCCTGTACATTCAGCACTTGTGAAATCTTCTGAATAAACTGTATTCTCTGGACTAGCAACAAAGTCATCAGAGTATATGAATTCAGAGTTGTTCTCAACACTCCTGCTGGGACTTAGTTTATGACCACTTCCAATGGACACATCATCATGCTCCATGGTTTTATGATAGATTAAGTGTACTGCATCGTCATTACTTCCTTTTTCATTAGCATCTAATGGGAATGCTGCTGGGAATTGAGCTTTTGCAGACTTTTTATCATGAGCAGATTTTAACAGAGTTTCCTCTAGTAAGGGGGCTGTAGTTACTTTGTATGGACGTCCCTTGCTCGCAATTGCATCATTCCTGGATGGACTTGGAACAGCCTGTTTCTGCAGGCCAGGAGACACATCTCCTGTCACAGAAATGGACTCTGGGAAAGCACTGTTTTCTAATGAAGTCTGAACAGTTTTATCCAACTGAATATTCTGCTTTGAGCTGCCTCCTGTCCTACAATGCCTGCAAGAAACCACACGCTGTTCTCCAGCATTTCTGAGCAGCTTTCTCTTGGGTAAGGGGCTTCTTTCCTTCAGCATCTCCATTTGCTTTTTTCTGCATTGCTCCCTCCTTTCATGAATTATCAGCTTATCAGGGTTGGTCTGCTGCAGCCGTAGCCTCAGTGTATTTGTCAGCCCATACAACAATTTCTTTCTGGGAGGCCTGCTCTCTTTAGCTTTGCAGTTCCTTTCGGAGGCTGGCTGTCCCTGGGGCACAGCTTTCTTGGGTATTCTTCCAGCCCCAGAAGCCACTGGTGAGGTGGCCTCTTGACAGCCTTGTTTGAATTGAGGGCTTGTGGCCCCACTGCTCGTGCCAGGCCCCACAGGTGCCTCTGCAGGCTTGAAGGCAGTGGAGTGACTGGGGGGCCGTGAGGCTGTGTCCTCACTCCCTGGGGCCTGGGAGAGCCAGGCAAGATGGGGGTGGGCAGCAGCAGCAGGCACAGCGCTGCGGGTGAGCACCGACAGCTCTGCCAGCAAGGCACTGAGTATCGGCAGCTGCACCAGGGTGCTGTGGGGCTGTCCAGGGCTGGCGGCGTGCAGCAGCGAGGGCCCAGCACTGGGACGTGGTGGGCTCCGGCTCTTGTCCTTCTGCGGTCTCTGGGGCTCCACATGTTCCCAGTGTCCCACTGTTGCTGGCGGCCGCTGAGGCTCAGCCGGCTCACGGCTGTAATAGAGCAGCGGAGGGCAAAACACGTTGCCTTCCAGCTCATCACGCTCCTCCTCTTCTTCCTCTTCCTTTTCTTCCTTCTCCTCCTCCTCCTCCTCGCCTCGCGGTTCAGGGGTGGTGGCAGGCGGCATGGCAGCGCGGGGGCTGGCGGGACTCGCCTCTCCGGCCTCCAGGCTGCTGAGGCGGTAGCCCAGGATGAGCTCCCCGACGGGGCGGCCCGCGGCGTCCCGCAGCACGAAGCGGCCGCGGCGGCCGCAGGAGGAGGGCACCCCGGGCCGCTGCAGCAGCTCGGCGGCGGCGGGGGCCAGGGGCACGGCGCAGCTGCCGAGGAGGCGGGGAGGCCCCGGGGCGAGCCCGGCGGGCAGCGCCAGGAGCAGGGCGCGGAGCGGGCGGTGGCGGAGCGCGGCGCAAAGCGAGTCCGGGCGCCAGCGAAACAGGCAGCGCTTGCCGCGGCCGAAGGTGAAGGGCTGCCCCGGCCGCAGGGGCTGCGCGGCGGCGGAGGGGCGCAGCACGAGTGTGGGGAAGTCCAGAAGGCGCAGCGCCACGGCGGGGTGCTCCGCGGGTCCCGGCTGCTCCGCGGGTCCCGGCTGCTCCGCGGGTCCCGGCCGCTCCGCGGGTCCCGGCCGCTCCGCGGGTCCCGGCCGCTCCGCGGGTCCCGGCTCCGCCACGCGCACCGCCTCCACCAGCAGCTCCAGCGCGAACAGCCACTCCATGCCGGCCCGCAGGGGCCAGCTCTCGCGAGAGTTCCGTCTGAGTGAGGGATGCAGGCGAGGCGGGAGGCTCTCTCGCGAGAGCTGTGCCGCAGCACCGCTCGCTGTACGCCGTATCCCGGGAGATGCGGCCTGCCGGTGCGCAGCGCCAGGGAACGCGGACACCGACATGGGGGGAAGTGTGTGTCCAGCAGCGCCGGTGTGCCTCCAGCAACCATGCTGCCGCCTGCCCTGGTGGCTGGGTGAGGGGCAGCTGTCGCAGCTCGTGGAACCCAGGTGCTCCCTGGTGTCTGCTCGCCAGTGCTCGGTGTGTCGCGGCGAGTGCCGTCGTGCCGCTGCCCTCGGCTCGGAGCACGCTCGTCGTGTGCTCCCCACTGTAGCTCTCAAGAGACAGGAGCGGGGGCGGGAAGGGTCTTGTGCTCCATCAGGCAGCAGTACTGCTGTTCGGGGAGGTAGGGAGGGATCTTAAAGTATTTTCACCTTGGATTGATTGAGAATCACCGAATTGAGTTGGCAAAGACCTCTGAGGTCATCAAGTCGGACCTTAGACCAAACCACACTGTCAGCTAGACCGTGTCACTCAGTTGCCATGTCCAGTCTTTCCTGAAACACCTCGAGGGGTGGTGACTCCCTCACCTCCCTGAGTGGCCCATCCCAGTAACTAATCACCCTTTCTGTCAAGGAATTCTTCCTAATGTCCATCTAAACCTCCCTTGGTGCAGCTTAAGACTATGTCTTCTTGTCCTATCACTAGATGCAGACTGTTCCTGCTCCCAGAGGAACATGGGGGTCTGTGCCAAGGGCTGCGTGCTGAAAAGTCTCTCCACAGTATCTCAGATATGCATTGGTAAACTCATATTTTCTCTCCTGTCTGCATGTGAAGTGGGAGTTGAAGTGAACACACTTGTTAAGAATTTCACTCCTCAGCTTTCTGCCTGGCAAAGAGAGTGCCCTTCCTTCTCTGGCCATCCTTCCCTTACACCACAGTCTCCTTGCCATAGGCACATCCAATACTTGCTGAGATAGAAAGAAAATTGTGTTATTTATTTGATTCAATTAGAAGGTTGACTCTAAAACAATGTGCCCTAAACTGAGGTTGCTGGGTTAAAATTACAGTACAACCTCACTACTTACCAGCAGGGAAGTAACTACAAGAAAGACCAATCCCCTCTCTCTTTCTGGTTATTTCCTAATTTTTTCCACTTTCCTTCAGCTATCAACTCACAATATTTTAGAAAAGTAGAAATCAGCAGGAGATGGTCAAAGAATCCAACTCCCCACTGTTGGTCAGGTCCCTTTAGTATTTAAAGGACGCCTTTCATTAGCTGTTATGTCTGAGAAGAGAGTTGAGGAGTTTGACTTCTGTGTTGTGATCAGGGCTTAAGAATTACATAATTGAGTTCTCAGTTCCTCCACTGCTACTGTTCTAAGCACATGACTCTAAGAGCTACAGGTTCTCCGCCATCAAGGCTGCCAGTGTTCAGGTGGGCATTTTACTGGTATTGTGGCAGACAGGAAAAATGGCCAGTCCATTTCACTACTGGGTTCATGTCCTCTGTCATCTGCTTGCTTTGTGTTTCCTTTTCCTCTGACCAGTTCCCCCATTAGGAGGGCCTGGTAGTTTAGTAGTCATTCTCCATAAAGAAAAAATGGCAGAAGAAGGACTTCCCAATGCACTGAAATTGACAGAGATTTCACAGTGGTCAAATAGTCACTCTTGAGGTTGCCCAAAAAGACAATGGATTGGCATTTTGCCAATTTGGACATTACTGGAGGTTTAGTCCATGATGTCTAATCTCTTAAATTTGAAACTCTCAACTCCTGTAGGCAAAGATGCATCTTTTTGTGTGGTAACTCTGACTGGAGTTAGGCGGTCAGTTTTGGAGGAACAGAATTCTTGTTTTAAGATGCTGAGCCTCTGCACTCTCTGAAGTTTTCAGTTTCATGTCCCTGAAAGTCAGTCAATTCCTGTATTTCATTCTGCACAGACAATATAAATAAAATGTACCGAATACTTGTGAGAACTATAGATGTTAGTAAGCTTTGTAAGATCAGTCAGCAAGTTAGTGACAAAAGAATTATTTAAATAGAAAGTAAGGAATTTTAAGCTTATTCCAGTTGGTGTATTTTATTATTATTTATTGTATCTCAATCCTCTGGTCATGAGAACATACTTCTCTTCAAAATAAACAGAAAACAACATTTTGGTTTTGCGTTGTAAGTTAGGAGAACTTCTTCCAAATATTTCTTCCCAATAGTTTTAGTTTCTACTAACGGCCATTTAAAGGAGACTTGTGATACAACTTCTTTAGATTGCATGTAACTGAAGAGTGATTTAGGAAATAGTCATGCTGTGGAAGTAGGGTTTTGGAGGAAGTTTCATTACCTGCTACCACCCCACATACCGCAGGTACATATTTGGATCTACTTTAGATACATTTAGTAAAATGTTAAAAACAGCTCTGCTTCTTTTCAGTCCTCCTTTCTTACAAATAGACTTCAGATCTTCTGGCTTTTTTTCTAAAAGATTGGAGGACCAAGGAATTTTGCTGATTCAGTGAAGTCTTTCACTGACCAGGTTTGTATGTTTGAAGTACCAACTTTCAGTCTCAAAAAATTCCAACCTAGACAATTGGTATCATTAGCAGCAACTCAGCAACTTTGCTTCAAATCTGTCTTTTGAAGGCTCTGAAATGTCTTTATTTGCCCTTAATTGCTGTACACATTCAGATTTATCGATCTCTACACAGAGATCTGTCTGTACAGTTGTATGTCTGTTTATGGGTTGAGACGTATGACACTTTAATAAAAATCTTGAAAAAGCATTGATTTTACTACATTCACAATTAAATCTACCTATTCATGTGTTGTTTTAAAGACTGCATTTTTTAGT
This sequence comes from Lichenostomus cassidix, assembly GCF_008360975.1. NCBI lineage: Eukaryota > Metazoa > Chordata > Aves > Passeriformes > Meliphagidae > Lichenostomus > Lichenostomus cassidix. Next base: position 42,181,173 of record NC_139483.1, on the reverse strand, counting down.
GATTAAATGCTGGCGTAAGGAGCCATTGTTTACCTGGATAGAAAACTGCTCTTCTGTGTGCAGAATGTACAGGGCAATGCTTGGAATTTGTGCAAATATTTAGCCTGGTGGCACTCTGATTCAGAAAGGAGTCAGACAGTCTGCTGGAATATTCAGCTGCAACATAATAGCAGTTCTTAAAATACACCAGCTTAAAATGCCACCCAGAGAAAACTCATTTAGTCTTTTCTCAGTTGTCTGTTGAGTCAGCCTCTTGTGAAAGAGCATGAAACAGGAAGAAATTCAGGAATTAGCATGGCAGCCTTCGATAATGCTCTTCTTCAGAAAAAAAAGAAAATTTATAAAATACATGAGCAAAGCATTTAAGATTTTTGCAATATATTTAGTTTTCTCTCTTGAAGAATCTAGAAAAGGTTTTGAAAGGGAATAAGGTCAAATAAGAAAGCTAAATCTATTCAGAAATTACTGTGTGCATATGTTTCGGTACATTGTGCAGAGTTTTGCTGGGAACTTTTCTGTTTCCTGTGTCCAGATTCTACTTCATGGTCCTTAATGTCATGCTGACCCAGCTCGAGTGATGTATGGAGCACTCTAGAAACAGTTGCAATAGTATAATTGGCTAAGGTATTTTGTTATCCATCAAAATGAAGGATACTGTGGTTTCTCCCTACTTCTCAGTGTGTACCCTCCTGTCCACAAAGTGCCCCATCATTTGGGTGGTCAGAGCAGCTGGTATAGAACCTACTCAAACATACAGCTCCAAAATTTCTCCCCTGTGTTGCTGCCCTAAAGATGCTTGTGATCTCCTCTTACTTCAGTGTGATAGCTCTCATGTTTATTTTCACTCTCTACTATCTTTAGCAGACTTTGGGAGTGTTAAAATAAACATTCTTTGCCTAGACGTGTGGCCCTTCTCCATTTGGCAAAAACCCATCTGTTTCCTGTCTTTTTAATGATTGCATTGCTGTCCTTAGTATTTTACTTTTTCAGTGTGGTGAGAGTTGGGGCTTATGGCAAAGCTACTTCTGCCAAGTCAGCACGAGTGGCATGCAGGATTGTTTTCTCATTACTTCGTGGAGTGCTGGGGGGAATGGTTGATCTTTGAGATGCATGTGGCTTTCACAGCCAGCTTAGAAATACAACCCATGCCAGGTTGTTTTCTGGTTCCAAATTTCTTCAGGGATTAATGGGACTGCGGCAAAACACAGCTTCTCCTTCTGTACTGAGCAGTCATAATCATCTTTCTTAGATGCAGCAAAACTCAGTCCAAGTAGACACCTAAAGGAAACATGGGAAAATCTGGCAAATACTGTGAGAGCCAACAGGAAGCAGGATGTCACAAATACAGGAGCTCAGACAGCTATATTGAACATGACAGTGAAACATATCCATAAGGGTCACATGTGAGGTGATTTCCTTTATTTAAAAAGCGTTCTAATTAAAGCCAATAGACATTTTTGCTTAAAACAAAACAATAGTGAAGGGTCAACCTCAGGATTCAGCTCATTGAATATTCTTTGTATAATGCCCAGCAACATTCAAAGCCGATTTCCCTAAATATCTGGGTGTTATTAGCACATGGAGGTTTTCAATCAGTTTTTTTTGCTTTTTATAAACCATCATGAATTCATTTGGTATTAATGGCAATCCCATGGGTTCATATGCTTGTTGAGTCATGCATGGGTTCATTTATAATTAATTAATGTATCATTGTTTAAATTGTGTTACTTCCCATCCAATAGCAGTGAAGCTCTCAAAAGTTTTCAGAAAGATTTGATTTATTTTCTTTCTTCATGGGCTTCATGGTTGCAGCCCATACTTGTCATGCACATGTGTAGTGAATGAGGAGGGGATTCCAGGTGTTTAGCCATCCAAAGAGAACAGCTTAATCACAGAACAGAGCAATTGTCTGCATATGTTTGAGAAGCAGAGAAAACCTGCAGCAAAAGTTTTAGTCAAGATGTTTGGATTCTTATGATTCCTGTTGTAACTGTAGAGCAGGAGAGGTCGTCAGCCACTCTCAGAGACATTGCCTTTGCAGGCAGTGATTTTTCAGACTCGTCACCTCCTAAAAGGATATGCTTACAGCATTTCTCTAGCTCAAGCTGGGAACCATTGGGGGCAGATTGCAGTTCAAATATCTGACAGAGCTTCTGACAGCAAAAGCTCTTGTGAGCCTCAGGATGGATCTTAAAGTCAATTCAATAGTTAGATGAGATTTCATTAAAATAAAAAATCGGAGATGTCTACAAATATTTGAGTAGGAAACAGTATTGTGTGTTTTGCACCATCACACTGATGACACTCATTGTTTAATCTGTCATAATTACCATTGTAAAGTATGTTTTCTCAGAGATTTTTTCCCAGTACAGCTGTTTCATTTGCTTCACATTTTCAACCTCTGTGCTGTTTCCCTTTTTCCCTTTAAAAACAACTTCAAACCATTTTGACTGTTTTGAGAGCTCTCCTTTAGAGAGAGCAAAATAAAAAGACACAGGGATGTTGCTGTGCAGAGCTGGGCCAGATCCTCCTCACTGGATGTGCATGAGGCTGAGTGATACCCAGGTGCCTGTGGCTGCTAGGAAGGGGCAGAAAAATTCCATCCCACTGAGTGAACTGGACTTACGAAGCTGCTTGTTGAGGTTGCAGAAAGAGGAACCAATTAGCCCTGTATTTGTCATGTCCCTTCTTGTTTTCCAAGGAGACGTGATGGAAATTCTATGGTTCAATAAGGTGGACTGTGAAAGAGATGGTTCTCTCAAAAATGTTTGTCTCTGGCTTGCCTGACAGTGGGATTTCCAGTCAAAAGTCGAAAAGGTCCTTTTCTTGGCTAACAGCTTTGTTCCAGGGATCTCAACAGTGATATCCCTCCCTCATGTTTCATCCATTCTAGCTTCTGTCCTTACTCCTGCTCTGCCAGGCAGCAAGTGTGGAGCACTTCCCACTGGTGTCTTTCTAATGCCTGTAACTCTTACCATGGTGGTGGCTGGGGTGTGAAACTTAAATGTATGGACAGAGAAAAATCATGGCCCATTACATGGCTTTATTGGTTAGAAAGAAAGAATAAACTGTCTTTTAGGATGATAAATATGGGAATCTATAGATCTAGATTTAATTTTCTCTTTTGACGTAAATTCTTTGGGAACATCTAGTTTCTCTGTGCTTGAATTCCTCTTAGAAGACATGACCAATGTTTCACAGTGATGCTGAGTGGATAAGTACCTCCTGGAAGGGAACAAATATCTGATTTGCTGAGAACATAGCATTCCTGCCCACCCTGCAGGCCCCTTCCCTGAGGAGTGATGGCAAGTGGCTATCATCTGGTTGTTTTGCTTGCCCCTGAAATGCAGTACCACAGTGCAGCAGCCCTTCACAGGCAACCAAGAGTAGCTGGCAGTAAGCAATTCCTTGTTGGAATTCCTTGTTGCAAGACCCACCCAGCTTTTTCCCGCGTTTCAGAAGTGGTCATTGCAGCACAAGGGGAGTCCCGAGAGGCTGATGCATCAGTGAGGTTCACTGTGTTGCCATGGAGGGCTCTCAGGCACTGAAAATGTGGCAGCCTGCCTGAGCTAATTATCTGCCCAGCTCTTGAGAGGGCTGCTCCAGGACGGCACTGTGCTGACACAGCTGTCCTGCTGCTGGTTCCTCAGCTGGCCCTGTCTAGGGATCCTAGTGCTGTTCTCCATTGCAGAGTGTAACTGTGCCTGTAGGGACTTTTTCCATGTATTGACAATGCTGGAAGAGTATTTAATTCACTGCAATGCAAATAGCCCTGTGGGCTACAGCTAGGGAGCAAAATGGACTTGTTTCTCTCATGCTACACTTTGTAATCTGTGTGGGCTGTCTGTTGTAAGCCCCTGATAAAAGGTCAGATGAAAGCTGTGCCAGTGCAGAGGACAGGCTGGCCAAACTCCCTCCTTGTTAACTCTGCTGACCTTCTGTGAGCTAATTCAGGGATGTCTTTGGCCCAGTAAGTTCAGCTAAAGCATCTGTATTGCCCTAACACAAAGCTTCCTGGTTTTGGTGGTGTGTATTTTAAGCTGATTGCTATTTTAGTGCAGTTTCTTGCATTTCCTATTTGAACAGTTCCTGTTGGAAGCATGTATTGTTTGGGAAGACGTGGCATTAATTACTGTGTGAATTATTTGTTGTGTGGGTACCATGGAAGAAATACATGGGAACTATTCCAAAGAGTCTTTAATGAGTTCAGTCATCCAAGATCCTGATTTCCATCTCATAAATAATAAACTGTCCTCAATATGCTAATTTAAATTTGCCTTTAAATTGCTTGTTTTAATTTTTCAGGGGAAATAATCAAGAAGAAAAAGTTCTGAAAAATTCAGGCCTGCTCTGTTTCTGTGCTAGGTCACTCAGAGGTGCACTGACTTGTCTTCTTCTCCATGCTAAGTCCCGAAACAGTGAACATGTGACTAGGCTGGTAATGGTTTCATGTTGTGACAAGTGAAATTTGAAATGCAGTGAATGAAAATACATATTAAATCCTTTCTCCATAGAATATAACCCTATGAAACAAGCTCTTTGCCATCTCCTTTTGATGGGATCTCCAGTCTCAATTTCTGTACTGATTGTGTGCTGTTTGGGCAATGGAGGCCAAAAGTGTTGCTCTGACAATAGACTCAGCCTCTGGCAAGGTAATAGTGTGTGCTCGGCAGTGACCCATCTGCTTCATCAAATCAACAGTCTTTTAGATAAGTCTCATCCAGTCTTGCAGCAGTGGGTGAAGGTTTTTCAAAAGACCTTCTTATATTTGCAGACAGTTATTCAAAGCATGAATGTACCAGTAACTGGACTAATGATTTCTCACTGTGCTGACTGTAAATAAAAATGTTTCTTATCCAGGCAGGCAGATCATTACACTCAGAGGGTTTGGTACCAATATAACAGTTACCCGTGAGATTTTTCTGTTCTGAAATCATCCTTCTAATTCTCTTCTTTTTTTTCTCCACTCAGCCTTTTAGCTTCAGTAAACACATTATCATGGTTTTACACAAACCTGTGTTCTCTGGGCTGTCTGTAAGTTCAGACTAAACAGTAGTGCATACCATAGCAAAAATACTTCAAGAAAAGAAAAATAAGTGTATTTTGCACATGTACTAGCTGATCACACGTAATTCAGATTTGTTAAGATTCAATACCAGATAAATAGAAAGGAAATAGCTTTGGATAGTTGTGCAGATGCTTCTTACTGGAAACACAGTCACCAGAATTTCATTTCAAGAGGCAAACCAGTGAAAAAGCCTAAAGAGGTCACTCTCTTTTCTACCCTGGAAGGAATAGCAGCTTTTAAAAACATTAATATCCTCAGTCAGGCATCACAAATATTAATTCTCTGTTCCTTCAAGGGGTAAGAAGAGAAAGAAATAGAAGCCACTCTGAAACCTCCCAGAGGTTGACAAAAGCATTCATTTCCTTATAATGACATCTTTCATGAAGGCCTTAACACTGGAAATTCTTAGAGGAGGATTCCTTCCCCCCAGTACTTTCTCACTTCTGTTGAAAGCTGTCTGTATCATTGCAAGCAGGCAGCAGGTGAAATTCTTTCTGAAAACTCGGCTGTGCTTCTTCTGTAGGCTGATCTTAAACAGGAAGAGTGCTCATTCTGCTGAGTGCACCGGGCAGGTGGTACCACGACCTGTAATGGTGTGGGAGTGCCTGGCTGTGGTGGGCCAGCCCACAAGAGAGGGGATGGCTGTGTGCAATTCTTAGCAAGGGCTGAGCAAACTGCAACCCCTGCACCCCAAATCTCTGTGTGGAAAACACTGCACAAAGCAGATGTCAACTTTGCAGTAACTTTTCATTTTACTCTCTGCTCCTCTCATTTGTATGTCTTCCCCATTTGTTCATCTCTGCTCTAAGGCCTGCATTCATCCTACTTAGCAGAGGCAACCTGGCCACATTAACCCTCTATTGAAGGGGAAGGGAGGCTCTTCCAGAAGTGTCAGGTCTTCAGATTAGCAGACTGCCTCTTTGAGGAGCCTCCTGTGATATGTTGGTTGTACAGGAACCAAGACATGTTTAGCTGCTTTGGTTAAAAGTCTGTAATTGAGTGGGGTGATCTTGATCTATACACTTCGATCTTTGGTGAGGTTGGCAGACAGAGTGGTCAGTTGCTTTATTTTTCTTACTCTAAATTTTAAAAGTATTTTTCACAACCAGAGTGTAAAGCCCAGCACATTGATGCTGAGAGTTAGATATGAAGCCTGAAGTGGTACTGTTATTGCAGGTGGAGCTCATCTGACCAAATGCAGGCTGAACAGAGATGAACCCCAAAAGATGCTGTTTCACTTGTTACACTATAAATGAACCCATAGCCAATAGCTATGGGGTAGTTATGTACATCTCCAATTGCATCCACAATTCCCTGCAGAGCTTCCTTCATGGCAGTCTTTCCAGAGCAAGGGATCAGCCACACAGATAAACTAAAGACACAGGACTGAATGACACCACCCAAGTTGGTCAGTCAGTGCCTCTCCAAATGCAGAAAGGCACGCTGCAGATGCGCAGTCATGTGCTCTGTGGCTCATATCACCCCAGGATGCTGTACATTTCCAGGCTTCTCACAACAGACTCCAAGTCTGTGTTAGAAGACAAAATGCCACAATAATTGTGTCACAGGAGGAGAACAGGAGAGATCAAGGGCACTTCTAAGTCCTCCCGACTAGCAGGAGATTTGCTGGGTGACATTTGCAGATGCTTCTGGACCCTGCACTGTGCTGCAGAGAAAGATAAACAAAATCCAGCAGTCTCTGTTGAGCTAATCTGATAGGGGGTTGCTTCCCAGTTCCAAATCTGGTGATTAGCTCAGCCCTGAGCATGCAAACAAGCACAGACAGCTGATGGATGCTGATACCTCAAGGAACACTGATGAACCTTGTATCTCTCAGTGACCATGTTTACACCCTAGCTACGCAACATGAAGTAAAATGCTCTGTCTTAAATTCCTGTGAACAAAACACAAAGTGGGTCAGGAAAAAGTATATAATTCAAGAAAAATGCCAGGCTTAATTATTAAACTATACTGCTCTACTTTTACTCCTGTAGTTTCCTGTGTACACAAGATCTTCAGTAGGGGGTTATTTTTTTAATAAACAAAGGCTTTGCTTTGTAATGTACAGCAGATTGGCACAGTTGCTGTGTAACATACAAAGACAGATCTTTAAACAATGTGCTGTGATCTTATCTGATCTTCAAGCTGGATGATATATCATCAATATAATTTGTGACAGGATATTTGTATAGATGTGGTGCGGAGTGTTGGAAACTCCTCTGAAATAACACAGGCAAAAAGGAGACAGCATTAGCTTAAATAAAAGATGCTATCAGCTTAATAGCTCCATGAATATGTGTTCTTACTAGAGCAGGAGGTCACAGTTTGCAGGTACTTAGAGCCAGTCTGTTGCTGACATACTGGATCATGTCAGTAACTACCTACAGAGATTTTCAGCTGTTGTTTGTAGGTTTGTGTGTGGCTCTGTAGTTCCATCCCTTCCATCCAAAGGCTGGTTTTGGCACCAGGGAAAGAAGGGCTTGAAGAGCTTAGCCCCAGAGAAGGGGGGCTGCTGAAGTCCTTAGTAGTTGAGAGGTGGCATTCTGCAAATAGTCACTTCTGCCACAAACAAAATTAATTGGTTCCTCTGCTGGTATTCTTGAAAGGATGAATGGACATTGCCAACACTGTTCAGGAGACCAAGCTAGATTATCATAATAGACCCTTCTGGCCAAAAATTCTATGTGTCTCCAACAGGTGTTCCCTTTGTGTCAAGGGTCAAGATACTTATTAGTATAATTTAGGTACCAAGTGGAGGTCATGGTGTCAGTGACTCTACTCATACTGTGGATGAAAATATACTTTAGCTTTTGCAGCAATAATTTCAGCCACTTGCACATAGTCTGTGTTTGCTTGAAGAAAATAAGCTGTGCTGTAGCTGTGCTGTAAAATAAAGAGCTTTCCTGAACAGAACTTAAAATTGTAACCTAGGAAGAATAGTAGGGAGGCTGGAAATATCAACTTTGCCCAGACAACCAAAACTTTCCTTTATATTGTGCCAGTGGTTGCACCTTCTGGAGCCCTGATGCTGTAATGGGATGTGTGAAGGCTAGAGATAGAGTAAAGCTCCAGATCTGGAGCTGAAGCTTCCCCAGTGTGAGAAGTGTTGGTGTTGGTTATGCTTCCTGTCTAGCTGCTTTTTAAGTTGCAAAAGATTTCCATGTCTAGTATAACACACTGTAAAACAAGAGCCTGCACTGACTCCTCTTGTAAAAATTCCTTTCAGTTTCTTAGCTCTTTTCCCTCCCTTTATTAGTTAGGAATGGTAGAGGTCAGTGGAGCTTTGTGAAGGACCTTTTCATCAAGAGTGAAACATATTAATCATGCTGCAAATCCTGCCTGCTGGCTGATAGGGTGCCTCTCTGTGCTGGTGTACAGGCCTGTCAGAGCCCTGGGGGAGCTGTATGCACATGTGTGCATCTGATGTATGGGTCTTGCAGAGATGGAGAGCAGCTGAGAGTTGAAAGAGTGTAAAGCAACAAAGTTCTGCCAGATGCAAGAAGTAAATGAGTAGAAAAAAATCCAAAACTACTCATTTTCTTTGTCACTTTCTTTGTTATCTCTTTGGACAAGTATGATATCCAAAATAGCCACATTGTCTTTTTTTCCTTGTCCTTGACTGTATTTGTACCTTTGCATTTATTGTTAGGTTTTGTCATGTTATCTGAGAGTGGTATCCCAAATCAGATATTTCTGCTCAAAGCACTAAGTCTCCAAATGAGATAAATGTGTTTGGTTTCTTCCCTAAAAGTTAAAAATGTCCTTGCTTGCTCCTAGGGTCCTCCATGGACTGCTATTCTGGTTAAATTCAAGAGCTTAGTTCCTGAGTCTTTGCTCCATGAGGGAGATCAGGCTTCTTCCTTTGAGAGTTTGCTCCTGACCTGAATAACAAAGGAACTGAAACAAGGGCAGGGTGAGGCTAGGGAAGGTTTGCTCACTGGTGTAGCTCATTAGAGGACTTCGCTGCTTTGCTACTAAGCCTTTTGGTTCTGCCAAGTTTCTTGACAAGAGCTGCAGGACTAACAATGGAAAAGTAGGTCAGGAGTAGATCTTGTAAATCTACTCAAAGGGCCAAGAGCACAGTTTGTGTAGGAAAAGAAGAAAAGAAAAAGGGAAAAAAAAAAAAAGATTTTAAGGTGAAGAGAAGGACAGGAAGGCCAGAGGTTGGTAGCACTTCTTAAGCAAACCCTGATGTGTAATTATACATCTGATTACAGATTGCTTTCTAATAGGGTCTGAAAAGTTCTTTGGTTTCTTCAGCAGGGCTTTCATTAGCACTTCAGAATCTCTCATTCTGCAATAGCTGTTAGCAGTAAGGCCAGCCTGCCTGCCTGCAGGGATTTCATCTCTGCAGTGGGTGAGCAATGTGCTGGCCTGCTGTATACACATTCAAGTGTGTAGCTGCACCCCTACTGAGACCCAGGGAAAAGCAACAGCAGAAAAACAAGAGTTTGTGCAGGATGGACAGTTTCCTTTGAAATGTGGTAGGTAAGGGATTTCTTTAAATGGAAGAAAAAATCAATAGAAGGACTTTCTAGGTTGGAAAAACCACCATCCCCAGCGTTGTCTTTGGGAGTGAACTACAAAACACATCTCAGTTTGGGCAATGCACACTGGTTATATAGCACTCACACAGCATACACCTCAACTTTTTATTCCGCTGAACTTCTTCCCATCCCTGTGAAATTTCCAATACATAGCTGGTGTCATGAGTTTGTTATAGTTAGGCTTAAACTCTTAGGCGGTTTCTGTAACACAGAGTTTAACACATAATACACTGAACTGTAACCTGATTTTAGCAAAATCTGACTGTGGCTTTTCTACCACATCCATAATTTCAGCTAGCCTCCAGCAAGTACTGTATGTATCTACATTATATATGTATTTCTTCTGCCTTATACTAGAGCTCTTGTTAACTGCTAGAGTTTTTGCTGTTCTTTTTTTTGTTGTTTTAAACTTTTTGCTTTTGTTGTCCTAGCAGTTAGAATACAAGTTTAAAAAGCATGCTAATGTGATACACCTTTTCTGCTGACGTAAAAGTCCTTTAGCATTTACGCAGAGAATGTGGGAGTGAAAGAGCAGTGGAATTTATTCTTACAAGTGTCATTCTTTCATGTAGAAATTTCCCCTTAAAAATAATTGTGCATTTGGGACAGCTTCCTGTGAATCAGGTACATTCTGCATTTGGTGTTACAAGCCATGATGTTTGCCCACCTTCAGTCAAAGTGAGTGCAGTGCTGCCTGCTGGTTTTCCCCTATCAATAATTAATACATCAGTTGATGGACAATGAACATTTTATAAAGGCCATTTTAACAATACAGAACAATTCCTTCCTTGCATCTATCAATGAGAGAGTTTTTCCTCTGTCTTCTACAAATTCTCTCATTTCCCCTCTGAATGTTGGAAGCCTCTGCCAAGAAAACACAAACAGGAGATTCTTCATTATCATCATAACACAGAGTTTTGAAAGAGTGCTCTCAACTTAGAAATCTACATTTCTGACTGAAATGTTTTACCTCCTAGTGTTACAAGGACAGCATGAAACTCACTGAAAGTTTAGGGAGATAGATTTCTCCTTGTTTTCCACTTTTACTTCCTCCTTCTGACACTTTTCTCACTACCTAGCCTCCAGGTTTGCCCACCAATAAGGGCACAGGCCAGTTTTAATCACAGAGGTGCAGAATTCCATCCAGTACATGTGCAAGAGTCGCAGGTGTGCAGCACCAACACTGTTTTGAAATTAGGGTTGAGGCTTTTTTTGTTTTGTTTTCATTTATCTGAAGATCTTTGTGGTTACTCTTTAGACAGCACTTTATCTGGAAAACAGGTTTGATGTGGGCAGGGATAGTTTTCATCCACAAATTCCCTCCTCCTGCCACCTGCATGCTACGAAATGACTTGGAGGCCTCTGTAAAGGCAGACATACCAGGGAAGGATCAGGGAAGTTATAAACCGAGGAGTTAGTAATCCGTCGGAGTGGTAGTGATGGATAGGAGCTATTTATAGTTTGGGCAGTGACCAGAGAAGCCCACTGTGTAGAGGTCTGAGACCACTGGCTGTGCTTGTTTCTGCACTGGAAGAGTCTGCAGGGAGTAGCACACTGTGAGTGACCTTACAGAGTTGGCAGAACCAAGCAGCCTTGTGAAAATCTTCCTGCATGTTCTCACCCTCACTACTACAAGTGACAAAATGCGTATTTACTCTCTTGACAAAATGTTCTCTGCTCGGGTGAAAATTTGAAACACTAAATTTTTTTCTTGGCCATCATCTGGAGTTGCAGCATGGCCTCAAAGGTGCTGTGTGCTCTTTTCAGATGGCTAGAGTATCTGGCCCACCTGCCAGGTTCCTTTTGTACCAGCTCCACATGCTCTTGGTGTAAGGCTTTTTATGTATTGTTTGGTCCACTCTCAGTGTTCGTGTGTGCAATGCCAGCACTTGAGCTGAGTCACAGGTTTCTATCAACTCTCACTGGATGAGGATCTGGACCATCATGGGCTGCAGTATCCTGGCAGAAAAAGTCCGATAAATTAATTGCATCATATAATCTGCACTTCGCAGTGAAGGATTTAAGTTATTTATTTCTTGGCATTTTATGCTTGATTTTTGCATGCTTTTCAAATAAAATATAACAGGTTTTGGACTATATCAAACTCTTTTCCATTTTTGTTATGTTTCTTGCCTTTTCCTCATGCTATTTTTCAGTAGTTAGCATTACCAAAGTGTTTTCTGAGGGAGCTGTAAAATTTTGGGATTATAATAGGCATATAATAATTAATGCAGTTTTACATAGCTTGCTGCTTGTACTGTACCTTAACTAATGTTCCTTATGAGTTACAAGATTGTGTTTAATAATGAATTATGTGCCCTACTGAATTGGTTTTCTTTCCATGGAGCTCAATACCAGGTTTTAGTTAAAGAAAACCTTGAGTGCCCATTGTCTTTCTCCCTCTTTTTTACGATTTACAGATTTCAACCAAAATTACATGGCAGGACAGTGAGGGGTTAAGATTTAGATAAAGCAGAACTGATAAACCAGCTACTATTTTGGGGATAGACACAGGAATATTTTGAATATTACCAAGCAGTTGTTATGGTCTTTTAACCCCTCTAAGCGGGGAGTTGCTTGGGTAGGGAGACAAAATATTTTTCTCCCCATTAGTGGGATGATGCATGTATTCAGATTACTTACAGCTGTATGAGCAGAATAATAATGACCTTACTGTGTTCTCACAGGAGTATTTCTCAAAGATTTCCTATATACCTGTATTTTGTCCCCCATCCCATTGCTCAGTGTTTTAATTAAATTTTACCCTGAATTGATTACATCTACATTTTCCCATGGGGCTGTAGATGTGAATTTTCTTTTCTTCTCCTATCTGTAATGCTTGTTGTTTAAGTCTTTTCTCTCTCAGTCTCCTTTTTTAAGAAGATTTGCTGATTGCAATTTGATTACCTGTTCACCATTTTACAAATTTTACTGTAATTTAGGCCTAGAAATAGAAGTCCAATAAATTGCTCTATTCAGAAATGTTTGATTTTATATTATTCTATTCTGTTGATCTTGAAATTCCATGTTAGAGTAGATGTTCCTTTTAAGCCACTGTAGAAAGTACTAAACTAAAACAACTAACAAGGCAGAATACTTGCCTTTATTCAGTAGCTCTTCTTATAGACTGCAAATGTGGACAGATACTGAGTCTGTTGTAATTTTCAAATAAGACAACTGTTATCTTGGTGAAAACCAGGACTTTTTAAGAAAGATTTTCAAAACATCTCTTAAGGTGTCTAGGGGCATGAGTTTCATTCAAAGGCAGATTTACACCAGCCACAGACTCCTCTTACATGGGGGGGTGGGGCAGGGCACACGGAGGGGAAGAACATTATCAGGAGGAAAAGCAAATTCACTTCGTGTATGTCCCGGAATGAATTTTGCTTGTGGGCAGATCTGGCTATCTGCAGCAGAAACGTGATGTTCTTGAGTGCCCCAAGCTGTCCCAAATTCTCACTTCAACATTTAGTTGTACATAAACACTTCCCTGGCTGGAAAGGCTCTTCTTCACAGCATGTTTTCCCAACACAGCAGTCCCAGCAGCACCAGCCCGGAAGAGTGTGTCTCACGTGTTTCACACAGAGGCATTTCCATATTTACCGAGTGCGGTGGGGCCCCATGGAGCTGGCTGCTCCATGGCTGTTCACCTTTCAGTTCCATGCTCCTCTGCCTTCTGATGTACAGAACAGAATTCATGTACTTTGCTGCAGCTTAACTGAATTACTCTTCTGTCACCCAGGCTCTGCAATGCTATAAAGGCTGGTTAACATATATATGAAAGCCATGGCTCACCACTGCACTTTCTGTGACATGCTCTTGTCAAAAGCATTCATCACAAAAAAACATTAAAAAGTCGTGACCGCTACTGAAAAGATCCAGAAACAGGACTAACAAGTAAAGCCATCAAGCCCCACCCCTCCTCCCTTGGGTTTTGAATGGGAAGAGAAATCTCTTCTTTTAGTCACCTTTTCTTTTCTGTGCCCCCTCAGCACACGGTGCTACAGCATGAGGGCCTCTTCCTGCCAAGCACCTGCAATCAGGAGCTCACCATTTGGCTGGGAGGTCAAAGGCAAGACACGTGCGATGCTGAAACCACATCACTCCTTTCCCTGAATGCTGCAGAGCTGCAGGAGGGGCACCCAACAGTGCCTTAGGGTTTGCAGTCAGCTGTAGAGCATGTGTTGGTCTTACATGTGCTCAACAGTTACATACAGTTACATACAGAGTCTCTGTGGAAAGTATCACATCCCTCAGGATCAGAGACAGTGTGCTACCTGTACAGCATGGTGACAACAGCCCTGCTGAAGCACACAGAAGGCCAATTTGTCATGTGTCTCTCGTGTTGTTCTCTCAAACAATTATTATAATCCATGTGTGATCACAGCACCAGCTTTGATGGGGCCTGAGGTGAACAGCGAGTCCTATGGGTGGAACCTGGCTGTGGAGAGGCACTGGCTTTGCTGCAAAGGGAAATGGGGAGCCACTTAATCTGCTGCAGCTCGATTGCTGTGGGGGAAGGAGCATTTTCTGCTGGAGGTCTGAGTCCTAGTAAAAGGCCATATCCCCAGGGGGTGATGGTGTCCACAGGGCAGTGTGGACAGAGCAGCTGCAGTCATATGTGGGAGATACTTTTTTCCTCTTGTATTCAGCAGTGCTACTGCCAGCTAGTACCTGTGGAAGTGAGAGAGGAGACAAACCACATTTTCGAGGTTTTGTGCTTTTCAGCGTGCTGTGAATGCAAAGAGGTTTTGAGGCTGTTAGCCACTTACACATGTAGCAGCAATTAAAAAATGCAGACTTTAGACTGTTCTGCAGAGGGTCTGCTTACAGGACTTTGGCTGTATATATAGATATACATACATATGCATGTAATATGTTTATATTACATATATGTATGTAATAATTTAAAATGTAACCAAAATATGATTTGTAAACATAATCTTTTCTCACAACTCACAGTGTTGCAATGAAGTGGTTATTTTTTTCACTGAAGTAGGAAAAAGCTTAATACTGATTCTCTTACCTCCAGATAAAACCCCATCAAAAAGGTTTCTATGTAAAAATGGTGACTATTTACTGTATTCATGATGTCTAAGCAGATTTAATATCTTACCTAAAGGGCTAGAGAACACTGGGTCTTTAAACAAAATCTGTGTGATGCTGAGGGATTTAAGACCTTACTGAACAAATGTCTTAGGCTAATAGAGTTAGAATAGGGATTGAAGAGATATTCAAAGTGCAGCAAGATTGCTCGGCTCCCAGTGTCTAGTTCATGCTGCTAGAAAATAGTGTCCTTTCATCAGCTGTACTCTGACAACCTTTGTTGAACTGCGCAGAATCTCACCTTGCACCTCTGGCTTGGGGCTTGTCTGCAAATGCCTGCTGGGGGAGCTGCTTGGAGCTGCTTCTTACACCATTTATAGTAGGGATAGCCACTGGATATATTGGGGCTTCCTTTATGCCTCTGTGGCTTTCCTTTCTTACAGCACTGAATTAGAACTGGGAGAAGGGATCTCAACTGGTCTTCCTTCCTTCCTACATTTTGGAGAATGTCTGATTTCACAATGGGGATCTGGACAATACAGCTCAGAGGAAGATGCCCAGTTTTATTCTCACAATGTGCTTATTTGGCCCTAATGGTTAGTGGTAGCTGATGTAGTAGTCTCTGATGGTCATTTCGGATAGAATTATTGAGGTATTGTGAGGATGGACTGCAGGAAGACTTCTGGGCACAATGCTGCCCAGTTTCCTGCTTTCACCTCTGCCTCTAAGATGTTAATGATTTCCCTTAGATGATCTACATAATATTTCTGGTACACAGGATATATATTTGACTTCCTAAGAAGAGTTACAGTAGGTCACTCATTCTGCATGGACTTTGTTGAGAATCAGTAGGCAAAAGCTAACTCTAGTTACAAAAGCTAACTCTTTTAGCAAGATTTACACTGGCTTTGGACAAGATAGCAACAAACTTTGAGCAACAAACTCAGGATGTGGTGGGGATTAGTTCTAAGGCCACTCCATTTCTGCCACGTCCTCTAGTGTCCTTGTGTTTGCTTCATCTGAGTTGTTACTGTCCCAGTCATCAGTCCCATTTCTCTGTCATAGCACATCAGCTACAAATAAGTGGTGATGGAGCAAGCCACGAGATCTGTAGCCACATCAGGTGCTAGTGTTGGTGTTTCATTGTGAGCTGCCACTCACTGCTAGTTTCCTGTGCAAGGTAGCAGGCTGGGTGCTCATCTGCCTACTGCCACTGGCTGGGGCGAGGGGGTGTATGGCAAAGGGCAGGGCTGGAGCAGTTTGCCCTGGTTTTGGGAAGATCCTGTCCTCTAGCCCAGATGTTGACATTAGTCTCAGCACAGTTTCAATCTACTGGCTCACTCTCTTCTACCCAAATACATGTGCAAAAATAAATTGAGAAGTTTGAATTGGCTTTTCAGAAGGCCGGTCACTGAGCAGTGTCATCAGGAAGTTGACCATGGACATGTTTGCCAGTGACCTAAAGGAGGGAAGACTCATCTTCCCCTCTCTCTCGTTTAGCCTCCTACAGATACAGATGCTTCAGCTTTCCTGCATGGCTGCTGCCAGTCTGGTCAAGCACCTGAGTGCAGTGCTACCTGTGAGCAGGAAGACCCAGGGGCCTCTGCAAGGTGGCACATCCCCATCTGCTTAAACCCTGCCTGATGAGCAGGCGCTGGGACAGAGAAGTTGTGGATACCCTCTGCTGGGAAGTGTTTGAGGACAGGATAGATGAAGCTCTTAGCAACCTAGTCTAGTGGAAGGTGACCCTGCCCATGGCAGGAGTGTTGGAACTAGATGATATTTAAGGTCACATCCAAGCCAAACAATTATGATTCTATGATTCTGTGATTCTATGATTCTATGATTCCATGGTTTCTATGATTGTATGATATTCTTAACTCCATGCTGTGTCTCTTATCAGCAGCAAAGGGATTATTGATGAGATCCTCAAGGCTGACTACAAGACTGAGCTGTATAGATGCCATTGAAATCAGAGACAGTTGCACGCCTAAACCTGCCAGCTGGCTTTGGGAATGCCAGCTTCCCTCCATTTGCTGGAGAGCCCTGCTGTTAAGAAGTTATAAAGTAGCAGAGGATGCCTTAGTGTTTAGTTGATGCAAAACTTAAAGAGAATTAGGTGCTATTTTTTTTTTTTTTTTTTTGCCAGATTTCCCATCTGTTGTAAACTGGCTGCTCTCTGCCAAAGGCAATAGAGCTATACCTATTTGCTCCAGCTCAGGAATTGACTCTCTCAGGCGGTATCAGAGTACATGTCACTTCCCTTTGCAGGCAGGTGAAACAGCAATGAATATAGAAAAAGATCTTGCAGCGAGGGGAATTTAATAAACAAAAGTATATTAACAAAAATCAGTGAAGGGCTGTGCCTCTGTCAGCATTTGTTCTGTGTCTGTCCCACCCCATTCCTTCTTTGTTCGCTGTGGTTGCATCTGCATCACTATGGTAACTAATGAATGATTATTTAATTTACCAATCACTGGATGCAGCAGTTTAGTGTTTAAAATATTCCAAGACTGTCTGTCATACACATATGTACAACCACATACAATCTGTCACACAAGAAATATAGGTGCTTGATATTCATATTTTAAGCTAAATCTATTTACCTGTCTCTCCAAATGGGACATGAGAGCTTTATATATTGTGACAATGGCCACAAGCTAAACAGTGTGTGCAGATTATCATAATTGTATTAATTCATGTTTGCTATCTGTATGTGTTGGCTGTCAGCCAGCACACCTTAAATAAAGGCAGCACCGTTTATATCCCAGAGCATTTCTGCCCTACTCCCAGGTCTTAAGAATTATTTTGTGTTCACAGGAAGTTTTCAGAAGAAAAATGGTATTTTGTGGTTTTGGGAGCCAGTCTAAGATTGTTATTTTGAAGGAATGAAAGGGGAAGGACAACTGTCACTAGCTTTTCAAAGGTATGGTGTGTGCCTTCAGCCATTTGAGGTCTTCAAGAAAAAGGTAAGTAATTGCTGGAGGAATGCTAGAGCAGCTACATGCTCTTCTGAGGGGCTGATGTAGGTGGGCACTGACTGGGAAAGGTATATTAGCATCAACTTTCATTGTGTTTTCTCTCAGCTCTCTGCCTATTTCAGTGCTGTGATAAGCTGGAGATTTTCAGGAGATCCCTAGACATCCAGGTACATTTTTGCTTGAAGGGGACTTGGTTTTATTCTATCCTACCGAATTGTGCAGCTGACTTTTAATCTGCAAAGGGAATACATCCTCAATAGCATATCCTCCTGCTACAGGTGAAGCAGATACTTTTAATAAAGTTACTGGGTTTTGGGGTTTTTTTCCTTTCTTGAACTGCTTGAGGAAATGGGTGTAAAAGAGTGAAGGGAGAGGAATGACAATATACATCCAGTCATGAAATCCCCTTATGCCTGCTGAGTGGTTGCAAGAGAAGTGACATATCCCTCATGGAGGTGATGGGATATGAGACTTGACCATGGGCATCTTGCTCAGGGCCTGGGGAGAGAAAGGTTTGCCTGGTCTTGAGGAGACGGAGGAGATTTCAGATACTCTGGGAAGAGCTGGAGAAGTTTAATGCTACAGAGTCCTCCAGCTCTGCTCTAGAAGGAAACCACAGCAAATTGGACTGCACATACATGTTGATGCCCATGAGCAGTGGAAGATAGCATGCTTCTTTTCCCATTTCTGGAACCATCCTGGGATGCTCACAGGAAAATTCCAGGCTGCAGGCAGGCGTTCCCACATCACTTAGCTGGATGTGTACATATGTATACATGCAGACTGTATTTGTAATGGCACAACTCAGACACAGCTGGTTTGGATGCCTGGAGCTTGAATCTTCAGGGTAAGCACCACTTTGCCCAAACCCTGTCCCTAAGAGCAGCTTTTGACATGGTGGCTGTGCTTCATTGCAGTTTCATATCTGAACAGCAGGACCAAGGACTCCTAAATCATGTCCTATTATTGATATATAAGTGTGCAGTGATCCAGACAGGTAGTTTTATTGCGGGTTACATGAAACAATAACTGGTTGTATGATGGCCCCTGGTTAACCTGTGGTAAGGTGAAAGCAGGGGCACTAGACTAGAATCAACTGCTATATCCCAAGGTTGATTTAATGCTAAAATGGGATCTAGATTCACCCAAAGTGCAAAACTGTGTGCTTGCTTTACAACAAATGTTTCATTTCATTGCCCATATCCAAAGCAGGCTGCTTTAAAAACCTGCCTTGTTCCTGACTTCAGATCCTGGCTGAGCATGAAGCAGAAGAACCCTGGTAAAAAGACTAACTAGGTACAAACCCTGCAACTTCTCAGCTCCTGCAGCTCTCTCCCTCTGTGTACATGTTAAATGTGTATCTCTATTCCCAAACTCCAAGGAGCATCATTTAATCTGAGCTTGCTTTAGAAGCCCCCTTTAGTTCAGGACATGTCCATTATGTGCTGCGCTGCTGCTCCCTTGGAAGCCATTGAGTGTTCTGAAGGAAAATTACGGCCATCTCACAGGGATGAGTCATCTCTGACAGCTGTGTGAGAGATGATTTTCTAGTTGTACACAACTTTGAGGTTTAAAAAAGCCACAAACCCTTCTTTGTTTCATATGGGAACCGAGTTCTTTCTATTTTTATGGAAAAAAATGCAGAAAGAAAGATATCGCAGCCAACAGTTCATTAATCAGCTCACATCAGGTGAAAAAGATTCAACATTGCCAGCCTCCCACATTCCAGAAAAGTTCTCTGACTATAGAAATACAGAAATATTAGGGATTTCCTTCACAATTTTTTTTTTTAATGCTAAATGGAATGGTGCCAATCTGTGAAAGTAAGAGGCTAAGAGGCTAACTTTGGTAGGTAGTTGATAGCTTGGTGATTTATAGTACCTGCCTAGTATGTAGAGGTCCTAAGTTCAGGTCTGAGAGAGCCCAGGACTTTAGGCTATTGTCGATCCTAAGCCTCTCTTGGGTTTTGATCATAAATCACACTCTAGAGATGAAAAATCTTTTCTGACAAAAGTTCTGGCAATGCTGCTATGTTTGCCTGCAAAATACACACTTGTTTCAGTCACTTGCCACTTTCTGATAAAAAAACATTTCATTGAAAAACTTTATGAACTATCTCTAAGTGTTTGGCAGCATTGGGTCTCTCAAAGTTTTCAGAAAAATTAAATTAATTTTACTCTATTTTGGACTGCAAAGTCTTTTGGTAGATTTCCAAACACTCTTTTTTCCAGGGTGGTCCATTTTATATGGCTTGCTAGTATTTGATACACATTTTTGATATCTTAGCTTTTCAGAGGACTTTGGAACACAAGACCCTCGTGCACTGTGTAGTAAAAAAAAATAGAATTTCTAAAGCATGAGAAATTTACACTTGTGGATGAAAAATGGGAGGAAATAGCTATTTTCTCCCCTTTTTAGTAGAGCAAATTAAGAGAAATCTAATAGAGGATTTGATGCCATGGAAGCATTTGGGCTGTCTGATTACAAAGGGTAATTTTGGTGTCTTTACCCAGATTCATATGGACAGATTAAAAATTGCATCAACTGTAAAAGCAGAGAGGCTGTTCTAGTGTCTGTGGGGACCTCGGGCATAGCACAGACCAGGAATTCTTCAGCTGACCTGGCTGGGAAAAGAGAAAATGGATATAGTCTGAAAAAGTGTAGCTCTGTTTCTCCTAAGCAAACTGCCCCTCTCGTTTCCTCCCCCAAGGACTCTCCTCTGCCTTCAGCAGAGGTCTGCTCAGAGGGCTCCTGTCTGGGATTTCCCAGCTCTTAAAGAAATGAGAAATGTTGATGAATCTTTAACAAATCCTTCGCTTCAACTCTTTGTCAGACTGAGGACATAAATAACACTGGCAGCCCCATCCCAAGTGCTTTTGCCCAAGACAAGTCCTATCTCAGTTACTGAGAAGTGGCATTTTTAATTTTGCCCAAGGGACTCACTTAACCCATTCTTGACTGCTGGCTGCAGCCCACTATTGGGATTTCTGTTCCATATTTTGACACAGAGCTGGCTGAGGGCTGTAAAACAATGCTTGAGCCTTACTTTTATGAATAAGCCAGCAAGAGAAAAGCATAAGGAGAATTTAATCTGCCTGTCTGTTTGTGGATACTGCACCACTGGGGAGAAAATCAGTTTACGTGGAACAGTGACGATGTAGGCAGGCTGAAAAAAGAAGCAAGGAAGTATGGTTTCAGCAGCTCTGTCCAGAAGGATCTTTCAGAAGGACTGCCTTCATGCAGTGGACTTAAGGGGAGAGCATTTCTTTCTCCCCACACTGAGGCTGTCTCTGGGCTGAACAGCAGCATGGCTGGGCAGAGATGGCATGGTGCCTCAATCCTGGATCTGGGAGGTGTGAACTTGGCTTGTGTCAACCAGGCGTTTTAGCGCAGATGCTGTGCTCCCTGTGCTTTTGCTGGCTCTGGAGCTAGCTCAGGCATCTCTGCTCCATACCTTGGTGCACAGTGCAGGCATTTCCTTGGGGTTGAAGGAAAATCCTTGGGGGACTGCAGCTTGTATTGCTTAGGAGAATTGCCTGCATGTGTGCATGGGTGTATGACCATTCTGTGTGTTACTAAATTATTCTGTGCCTTGAGATCACACCTGAAGTGTCCTTTCTGTGCTGTCTGTTTCTTCTTGGGTTTGAGAAAGAGTGAGCTCACTAGCTTGCATATTTTTGTCTTTACTTAAATATCCTTAAAATAAATCTTTTACTTAACTGTCTTTACCCAAAACTCCAGTGGTCATGACCGGAGTCAGCATTTTTAGTTAGTTTTCTACTTAGGAAGTGCTGATAAAACATGAACAAGGGCATAAGGGTCCTTTCCCCTTCTGAGTACTAGCTAGCAGAGCTAGGCTTTGTTTGTGAGCCTCTGAAGTAGCCAGGGACACAAGAGAGATGAGTACACTTTAATGTTATTCCTCTTAAGTGTCACCTTGGGGTGACTTCTTACTTATGAAACTGCTTGGGGTTCTCTCAAGCTAAGATTGCTCTAAGGCAACACTTTTGATCAGGCACAACAGTGAAGTACATCCACCGAGGCAGAATGTGTCCTGCACAATAAATAGCAGTTGGATACAGGGACAATCTATGGCAAATCACTGTGGCTATCACACAGCCCTGCTGTCTCTCCCATGGGCATCCCACAGCAGTCAGGATGTGCCAGTGGCCACCCCCAGTGCCAGTTGCCAAACTGGATGCAAGTTTCAAAGGCAAAAAAAGCAGTGTCCTAAAATGCTGGTTACATTTTGTCTGTCTGTTTGACTTTCATTTATTTCTTAACACTTCAGCAAGAAAGAGTTTTGCTTTGCTCTTCCCATCGCTAGCTGTCTGTTATTGCCTGGTGTGAATATTTTCAGTACACTTTCCTTCTTCTTGCCAAATACAGTAACAGGGGAGGAGAGACAGGCTTAGGCTGGTAACAGTCTCCTTGTACCTCCACTTCTTTGCAGAATGGGGAAATGATGCTGCTTTCTTTTCCCTTTTTTTGTCACATCATGTTGAATTGCTGCTCTGTGTTGAGAGAAAACAGACTCAAAATTTTCCCTTTTGCTTCTGCTAGGTTGTAAGGCTAAAGTGTAAAAGCATGAATCTGTTTCCAAGTTGATGTGAAAAGGAATGTACTGTCCAACCAGGATGGTGTGTACTGAACACAAATAAGGGTCAATGTACACTTGAAACAGTATATTTAAACATGAGTTTCTGTCTGAACATGAGGAAATACTTTTTAATGTGAGAATGACTGAGCAGAGGCACGTGTTGCCCAGGGAGCTAGTGGAGTCTCCATCCTTGAAGATATTCAAAAGCCATCTGGACCTGGTCCTGGGCAATCAGCTCTAGGTGGCCATGCCTAAGCAGGGGGGTTGGACTAGGTGACCTCCAGAAGTCCCTTCCAACCTCAACCCTTCTGTGAGCCTGTGTTTATGGACTTCAGGTTGTTATAGCCATAACTCTTTCAGGACAGAAGGGAGAAAAGCTTTGTGAGTAGAGGAGTTTCATTTTTTATTAGACCAATAATGTAATTAGAAAAAAAAGTCCAGAGCTTTAAACAAACGCTTTCATCACATTCTGTGCACCTAAAATCTTAGGTATTTTTATAGATATGGTAAATGTTTTAATGAAAGATATTGGCTTTATTCACATAATTTTTTTTACTTAATATAAGCACATATATACAATGCAGATCAGAATTTTGGAGAAAGGTGAATTCCTTTATAACTTAGGAAAGTGAGCCATGTGCACCCAGATCAGAGTGACCTCTTCCTGATACCAATAGCTCTTTTTTCCAAAGGAAAACCCTCAACATTCAGATGTGGAAATGGAAAGCCCTCAGCAAATAAGTTTAAAAGGGACACAATTGCCATTCTGAGTGTGTTTATCAGACAGTTGCTTCAGGTTAATATAGTCCATTATGATGAGATATAAATGGTCTGAAGGAGCAAGGATATTTTTAGCAGAGTTGTTGGATTAGGCTTTTTGAATCAGCAAAGTAGATCTGTAGGACATAGATATGACCAGAAAGATACTCCAGTGAAAAATACAAATTACAAACATGAGGAATTTGCAAGTTCTAAGTGAGAGGCTGTCATGAACTCTACAAAATGCATAGCAAAGCAGGGGCTACATTGTACTTTCCCGATCAGTGCTGCGGGAAATTGTCTCACCTACAGACAGCTGGACGTTGTAGTCTCCTCTTCCTTGGCCTTCCAGTTTAGTCCCATACCTAGCTGGTGTGTTTCTGACATGTTTCCACAATGTTTAAATAGCACCTCCTCTCAAATATGACCAGTTTGCCAGAAAGTGATGCCTCTCTCCAGTGAAAGCTGTGACTTGGTGCTAAAAAAGATTGACTTGAGTGAAATATACCCAGGGATCCAGAGGTGTGGAAGACAGGAAAAGAAAAAAGGTAAATAGGCCATTTTGTGGCTTGCAGATTGACTTATTTAATGACATTTTCATTAACAGTTTTTGCTGCTAAATGCCATGGGTTTCTCTCTTTAGAGCTGTCTACAGTAATAATGAGTGACTCCACTGGGAAGTGATTTACATAAAACATGCTTTTCTTGCCGCAGACAGGAGCTCTGTGCAGGGCCAGAGAGGGAAAGGGAAGAAAGGTAAGTTCACTCTATAAATGAGGGGCATTTTCATAAGTTGAGTCATGAGCACCCATGAAAAATCACTTTCCCCCCCCACCACTGCCTTGGCCTGAAATGTCTCCCAGCTGAGTCACTGCGCCGAGGTGAATGTTTTTACGCAGGTGTGACACAGAGTACTGTGGAGAAAAGGTCAGGATGAGATGATGCAGATTAACGGTGCAGAGGAGCTGTAGACAGGAGTAAAATCAGCTTTCCCTGAAGGGCCTTTTCTGCACATTTTGTATCACTTCTGTGCAAAGCCTCTGATCACAGCCTTCTTCATTTCACCAGATTTAAGTGTCAGAGAAATAGGTTCATATTTTGTAGTCTGTCAAGTTCCAGACAGACACCCATGTGAAAACGTGACAAATAGAAAACAGAAAATGAAATACCAATTCTTTTTTTTTTTTTCTGAACTTCATAAAAAATTTATTTATTTATTTCTTCCTAAACAGGCCTGAGACTTTACATTACATCTTTTTCCTGAAGTTAGATACAATGCAGTTTGGGCCATTTGTTGCTAAGTCATCCCATGTGGGTTTTTTTTTTTTTTTTTTTTTTGGATGAAATAGTTTATGTTGACTCATAACTAGAAATATATAGCTTCTTAGGTTCTTCCCCTAGAGTTGCAGTAAATTAAGAGAAAACACGTTGCTGAGACTGTGCTCTCAAAGTAGATTCCAGTTAAAGCAGATAACAAGTGAGATCTCAGTTGAGCTGAGCTTACTAAGAGTTACTCATCCAAGCTGTCCAGTTCATACTTTCCTAGAGGGCAAACTCCAAAATTGCTTAGGTGCTTTATCTAAGCCACCTCTTTTAAGATAAGATTTGTTTTCTGAGAGTTCTTATATCTCTCCATTGACTATGGAGAAATCTTAGTGGCTTAGATCTGAAGAATTTCAAAGACTATTTTGGTGCCTTGAGACACATTTTTTTTAAGAGATGACAGAATAGTCTTGAAACGGAAGTATAGCTGCCATGAGTCTAGTTTAATTTTATATTTTAGTTTATATATAGAAATAAACTATATACAAATAAAATATATGCATTTAACATGCTTTCAAGTGAAACAAAGGTAATTTTATGCAGGAGTAGTTAGGAGAGCAGACTTGTGTTCCCAGTTATGATGTCTTCTGTGTAACTTCATGCAGACCAAAATGATTAATCAGCTTAAATTTATTTGCTATATTCAGGCTAGTAGTGAACCCAAACTATTCTTTCAGCAGAACAAATGATAAGAGCAGCAATTCAAATAGTTTCATATTTTGCCTTTCTTTTCTTTACCTAATTTTTATGTCAGCTAAGAATGTTGAAATCTAAGAAGTAAAGTATCCCTGATTTTCCTGGAGGGTTGTGCAGATCAGCATTTCTGGGAAGTTGACTGAAGTGTAATGTAAGCTTTTGATTCTTTAACTGGCCTCAATGAAATGTTCACAGCTCTTCTGTATCGTGTCTGTAAAAATGTGGGAAGATTAGATGTGAGGTTTGGCTTGAGAAAAATCATATTGTTGTCTTTTAAATTAGTTCTGCTGTGGGCACGGTGCCTGTAGTTTTCTTAATCTGTTAAACCTTTTTTAGAAATTAATATTTTGGACAACGATGAATATAAATAATTTGCATCTACAGCTTTCATGCTGTATGTTCGCTGAGCTGGATTTACAAAGGCATCAAGCCAGGATGTAATTCCTGGCTTTATTAGGTTATGAAATAGAATCTAGCCAGAAGATATAATGTCCTTAAGCGGTAACATCAGCAGCAACAGACAGACATTAATGCTGCTGGACCTAATGGAATTAAATTTCATGTATGCTTAATGAATGCAAATGCCACTTAATTTTTACAGCCTAAGTTGTAATACATTGCATGTGACATGTCTACTCCTGAAAAAATTATTCAAATGTGTGATTCTTACACCCAGTGTTCAATTTCACTGCTGTAAAATGTATCCTCTTAGGGAAGAGGGACTGGAGAGACATGCCAGCAATATTACTGCATAATTTAAAGCAGCCACCAAAGCGAAATGTTAAAATATGCACCAAGCAATTACAATTGTATATGTTTTTATTCTCTTTTGCTGCTTTTCAACAAGAAGTAGTAAGAAGATTCACAGCAAGTGGCAACCATAGCAACAAGGAATTTTTGGTTCAACCTGGTACTGTATAACTTCTGGCAGAGAAACACATTTCTGGATACTCTGGCAAGTGTTGATTCTTCCAAAGGATATGTGCATCACTTCAGTTCTGATTCTCAGGCACAAGTCCCATGGAAGTATGTGAGAGCCAGTTTTGGTGCAAGCCCAAGCCGAAGCAATTGCACACAGGTTACACCAGGGCTGGGTGTGATACTTGTTCAGTGATCCCTTGGGTTTGTTAGTTATCAGTAGAAACAAGTCCCATTCTGCTCCCTGTGAGAGAGAAGGGAAATAGAGGTGATGTGGAAGAAGGTTTCTTCCCGCTACTCCATCCAGCTGTGGCTGTGAGAAGTCCCAGGCAGAGCTTTGCCCTTCTGACCTGATCACACCAACTACCTTGCTTGGAGGGGTACAAAGACCCACTCAAACCCAGATCCTCAGGAGTGACTCCCAGAATCACTGTGTCCTTAGGCTTTTCTGTTTGCTTGCCAACAGCCAGGTGGGCAATGACCTTAAAAACAAGTGAAAATTCAAGGGAAGTATGGGTGGGATGCAGAACTCAATCATGTGTGCAGAGAGCCCAGAAAATGTATTCAGTTGATGAGGGTCTGGGAGGTTTTAAAATATAGTCCAGTGAATAGTCACTGTGCCTTTTACAAAATAAAGTGGATGTTATAATATTGAAGATTATGGCAGACAGTAGTTACAAAGAAGTCTAGCTACTGATTACAAACTAAGCTGTGCAATGTCAAAAGGATCTGTGGCTCTCACTTATGTGAAAACGTTGACCTTTGCAGCTATTCACCAAAATTAAATGTCCATCGCTTCTCTTGACAAAGAGTAAATTTGCACAGTTAATTCTGAAATGAAAACAGCAGCAAGATGACAGTACAATCAATGGTGTGCAATCTGAAAAGATGAGATCAATGTTATTGCAGAGAATGTTTTAGAAACAACTGTAATTAAATGTAAATTTTTTTCTAATTCTTCTGGAGGCAATCCTTCTACTTTACCATATAAGATGGTACTGTTCTATACACTGACTTAAGAGTAGGCTGAAGGCTCATTACTCTGATTTGATGGCCCAGACACATCCTCCAGTGGATGTACTGAGATATGTAAGCCTCTTTCATTAATAGTCTTGTTTTCCTGAACCTTTTCTCATGGTTACCTTAGCATGCCCCAGGTCTGCAGATCCCAGGCTACAAACCACTACATGATGAGGTGTCCCTTGAAAGCCCATTAGCCAGGCATTAATTTCTGCCATTAATAAGTTTTACAAGTAATTTGACCATTGCTTTCTTCCAGACATGGGGAGTTGGGGATAGATCCCAGAGCTGATGCAGGTAAAAGTACACATCTGACCCTTTTATCCAATACTCCTTTGAATGTTAGTTATCACAAAAATCTGTGATAGAACATAGATCTCCTCCACGTCATTACACCTTAATTTGGGATCCTGAGACTATAAAATCATTTTGTAAATTATCTGAAAATAGCTATGTCTGACTTTGGATCCCAGAGGAGTAAACCTATTGCCCTTTGGCAAGACATATGAAGTTACCTATGATCAAGGCAGTACATTCTTAAATATGTTGTCTCTGGATATGCAACCACTTTATCAAGTTGCAGCAGTAGAAATCAGGAGAAAAATATTGCCACTTAAGAATATAGGTGTTTAGAAAGGAATTAATTGAGGCAGAAATTTAGGATCTATTACTTTAATTTTTTTCAGTAACACCATTTCTTTGACAGCCTGGGATAAAAAAAAAGCAGAAGGTGGGTAGTATTATTTGAACAAAGTTCCAGCAACTGTTGCATATGGATAGTCTTTGTCCTGTGCAGATTGTTTTCCTCCACACACGTTTTGTTTCTTGCATTGGAGCACTTAAAGCATATCCAGCAGAGTTATAAATCTACATAAATATTTGATAACTCTAATTGGGCAGCCCACACCACACTTTCACCCTTGGGCATGTAGTGCAAGTGAATGTGCATAGCACCCATATATAAAATGTTAAGGTGATCAGGGAATGTGTGAGACTGCCTGAAGCATCAATTTAAAGCAACAACTCTATTTGTGCTGTTTTCAAAATCAAAGGAAAAATATGTTCTTACTTTATAATTAAAGAGAATTGCTGTTAAATGGTTTTATATTATTTGTTAAATTAGCACGTACATAATGAACTTCTCATTGTCACTTCAATTATAAACACATGTGCTCCAAGGAGCCTTTCACATACAAAAGAGTCTCATCTTTAGCAATGTACACAAGGTAAGAAGGGGGTTTGTGGCATAGGATGGTCTAAATACCATTTTGGTTCTTAGCAAAAGCATTGTTAATCATGGATTTAATTTATTTTGAAAAGAGATGAACTCTAATTACAGCTTCTAGAAATTTATACTGCAGAATATCTCTCTTTTATTTTCTGCTAAATAAATAAAATATTTTAAAATATCTTTTTATAAGATATTAATAAATAATATATTTTAAAATATCCTTTTTTTCTTTCTAAAAAAATGAAAGTTGGCAATTTTTACTTTGAAAAATCTGCCTCTGAATGTATATCAGTTGACTCTCTTCTTCCTGAACCATTGGCAAATTGAAATACTAATACTAAGAAAGAAAAATCTCATTTTTCACCTGCTATCCATACCCATCTTAAATGCAGAAAACCTGAGGTCATTCTTGTGGGTGGGTGTAAGACCAGGGTTCTCATCCTGTGAAAAACTCTGATAATTCTTATTTTTCTTTGTGACTTGGAATGAAAAGTTGAGACAGTTTAGGGAAGTCCCAAACTCTCCAGTCTCACATTCAGTAATAGAACTCGTTTGACTGAAATAAAATGCTTCTTTTAGTCTTTTTTTTTTTTTGGTTTGTTTTTTTACCTTCAACATGCCCAGAATGCTGAAAATATGAGTCTTGTGGGACTTTTCCTTCCAGCTCCTCTGCTTTCAACTTTTCTCTGCAGTCTGAGTGTCTTGATTGGATTGAACCTTCTTGACCACACCACAGCCATGCACTGCCCATCTGTGTAATGTTTCAGCCAAAGGGGCAGCATGAGAAAGTTTCCCCAAGAGAATGCTTATGTTGTGCTGCAGTCTTGGGTGTAGCACTGCAGCAATTCAAGTGGACACAGCTTAGTGTTGAACTGACATGCCACAAATTCATCTGAGACATTTCTATCAAGGCTGACATGATTCAAAGACATTTCATTTCTGTGTCTAATGAAAAAGTGAAAAATTACTTTTACCCACAGAAATTTTGACTTTACGAAGAGCTGTATTTCCAGTTACAAAGACAAAGGCATTTCTCCTGAACAGCATAAATCAAAGTTATTTTCCTTTTTACAAACATCCCAGACTTGCCTACAGAATGTCCACCTGTGTTTCAGTGTAACTGGTTGCCCTCGGCTGTCCTCCTCAGCTTGGTTGAGTGTAATGGGAAAGGACCGACATTAAAAAAAGTAATGATACACACGTTCTCCTTTTCAAAAAGAAGAAAACGTATGTGAAGAGTGGTGCTTCATTAACATGTCTCAGATAATCTAGGCCAAGCCCTTGGCCTTCTGTTTGCATATCTTGCCCTTCAATCTGTCCTAGCGCCCAGGGCAATTACCAAAATGAAGGCAGCAGGCATTCCCAGCGGGAGTCTTCTTGCTGCATGCGAAAGTCTCCAGTCTCTGTGAGCTAGGCTGATCCCCCTGCACACCTGTTATTGTTGAGGGAAGAAATAATCTCTTTCATGGCACTTTGCCAGGTTCTTTGCTCTGTCCTGGCACCCATATCAGGACAGGAACATTGTGCCCTGCAAGTGTTCCTTTGTTCTGCTGTCTGTGCAGAGACTCAGGGCAGCTCTAACAAGGTCTGTGTTTTGTTGAATTAGTCAAACACCCTGAGAAGGTATCTCCTAACTCCAAACATAAGGAAGTATGACAAGTATTTTAAAAATGGTAGCAATCCATCTGTATAAATGTTTCACTGCAATTGGTTTGTTATGTGTTACACATTGTTACATTGACATTGTTATACTCTTAATCATATACTCTTAGCCTGAGAAATGTGAATTGCTGTGAGTAAGTGAGTTTCAGATCCAGGAGCCATCAGCTTATGAAAGTAAAACATTTGCCCTCAGCTTCAACAGAGCTTTTTTAATAGTAAAAATAGCTGGATATATGAGATTACTGCTCAATATACTGGAGAACCCTTAAGTAGTTTTGGCAAGTGTCTAATTTCTAAATGGCCTGGCCTGTTTTACATTGAGGCATCCAAGACCCATCAGAGCTCTTTGACATTTGTCCATAAATCTGAGAAGGTACATTTACAATCGATTATCTATCTGAGGTTGTTAAGATTTTTAATTTTCTTCTAAAGGTGAAGACCTCGGTGACAGCTCAGAACTAAATTATATGAACTGCGGGGTTTCCAGGTTTTTGAACACACAAATAAACCTAGCAGCTAAGGAAATATTCTTCTGTCCCTAGTGTAAAATTGGCTTTAAAATGAAGCAGAGGAGGAGAGGGGTTGGATATGGAGGATCCTGGGTAGTTAGCAGAGATTTTTTCAGCTAGGAAACTGCCTACTTTTCTTCGCTGGAAGAAACAAGATTTGTTAAACAATTCAGCAATTTGCAATCACCTAGCATCATTTGAGATGCTCTAACTGTATCCTACTTAACCTCTTACTTCTCTCTCCACTGATTGATGGTCTCCTAGAAGCCTTGCATCAGATGTAGCTTGGATGTCCTAGGAGGTGTGAAATGGTGATAGAGATGTCCAAAATACTTTATACCTCCCCCCAGCAGAAAAAATCCAAAGCTTGCTTCTTGAGCCAAAGAAATGCATTATAGCACCTGTGGAATGATCTTTTTAATTTGCCATCCTGCCTAATACCAGTAATTTTTTCTTGTACTAAAAAAAACAGTAAAAGCAAATGGCATTTCAGTTAATTTTTATACATATGAATTCTAAATCAAATATTCTGAGTTCAATGACGAATATATGGGGAGATGTTAGGTTTTCTGTGCAGAAGAAGAGGGCAGACAAACCTCTGAAGTAAAACAAACCTTTAAAGACTTTTACTCAGTAGTTTGGCTTCCTATAAAAATTAACTGTGAGGGGTGCAGATGATAAGTAGGATGTTTCTAAAAGCATTCACTGATGTATTGAGGCCTAATTTGCTGGGATAGAGTTGCAATTCAGTACTGTGCTGTGCCCTGCAGTGCACTTGGGTGGTGTTTGAAGGCCAGGCTGCTTGCTGCTTGCTAGGTAGGGAGGGTGAAGCAGAGGAAGGTGGAGATCAATCCTAACTGCCTCACAGCCAGGTTTGTGATTGGAGTTAGCTGGGGTGCACTTAGTGTCAGCTACATAGGAAACATTTGAAACAAGTCAGGAATTGTAATTGACATGCTTTTAATGAATTTAAACCATTGCTTCCTTGAGCACATACAGTTTAATTTTAGCAAAGCATTCCTGGGAACTGTCACTGTTTTAAAAGGAGGAATTGTAGGACGTAGATTGGAGCAGGGGTTGTGGTACCTTCCTGGAGTGTAAGTGATCAGTCTGATTGCTGTGAGTTAAGACCAGCAGTCTCATATGGCAGTGCCTGATGTTAGCTCCAGTAAAGTAATATTTAGGCTGCTTTAGATATCTGACACTAAACCTAGTTGTCTCCAGAGGCAGCCAAGGTGCAGCCACCCTGCCTTCGTAAGTGCTTATTAAGGACAGAAAGGGCTGGAATGCCACTGTGTTTGTTGCCTTTTATCTCCAGCATTTGGACATCTTCCTCATATCAGCAGAAGTAAAGGCTAAAGTTGTGCCAACCTGTGGCACCCTGGCATCAAGAGCAGTGCCTGCTGCTCTGGTCAGAGATCTCTGGGGAGTCTGGTGGGCAGCAGTGGATATGCCATGTGCTGCCTACAGGCAGTGGACTGTAGCTTGTTCCCAGTTTTGCTTATCCTTGTACAATAGATAACAAAGTGGCAAAAACTGACACCATCCACCATAGAGTCATTCAGGTTGGACAAGCCCTGGGGAGGTCATATTTTCCTTGGATATAGAGGCCTTAGTTTTGGAAAGGGGTCTTGGAAAGGGTCTAAGGTTTTTACATGGTTTACATACATGTGCCTGTGTGATTTGGATGAGGACATGTTTAAAAGCAGGGGTCCTGATACTGGGGCCCAGGACTTTTCCTAACTTGAGCTGTCATTGCATCTTCCTCTGGATCACCAACATTCCTGCTTTTCCAGTCTTGGGTTTTCCCTCAGGTGTGTTAAAGGTTGATGAATTTAAGGTGGCATAAATGCTGATGAAAGACTGATCGCCAGCATGAAACAGATGCTACTCATGGTATTGTGCTAGAATTGGACCCTGCTTTTGAGAACAGAATGAATGGATTAAGCCCTTTCATTACTTTTGCTCTCTTGAGAGATAAAATGTCTGCTTGTCTTCTGGCAGGCTGGACAGAATGTGTGATTGCTTGTGACACATTGCTCTGATTTTGCTCATGCTGCAATCTCACATCACTTTGCAGAGTTTTAGGTACATGTTGTTCTATGCTGAAAATCTATTTGGTTTGGGCAGACTGCAATAGAGGTTTACCACTGTTCTGTACTTTATTAGATAATCATTCTGGCAGGTTGCCATAGCTGCAGGTGCCAAATAATCAGAGTTTTTCATTTTCCGTGAAGACTTCAACTTCTTTGTCAAAAGAAAGGAAATACTTTTTTCTGTCATTTACAGTAGTAGTTTACGTCATCATTACTAAAGAGCGTGTAGCAGGAGTGCAGGAACTGATTCACCAGTGTGCAGTATAACAGATATAAAGACAGTTAAGAAAACTGTCTAAATTACATAGACCAATGGAGAGGTCTGATTTTACACTGTCTTATTTTTATTCTCTATTATTTTCAGAAAACAGTTGTGTAAAGATGCAAGGCCTTTTATTCTGTGTTATTTTTTTCATACAATTGTTTTTTTCCAGTTCTGCGTAGCACTGGTTTAAATAATAGTTCAGGTTTCTGAGGCTCATTTTGTTCTATGGACAGTGACAGAACCATAATGATAACAGCCTTCTTGAAATCATCACTCTGTCACAGTTGCCTCGAGGGAAACATTTCGCATCAGTGACTAGAGAGAGAGTTTTACCATCACATTAACCAGAAAGTCACAACCGGTTTAAATTTCCACTAATGTAAATCAGAAGTGAATCAGCTTTACACCAGTGTGATTTCAGTGCCAAGCACATTGTTAGTCTATGTTTCTCACATTGACTGTTCTAATAATGCTCACTTATTTTCTGCCTGTAGTAAAATAAATCTACATTTCTTTAGGAAGCAGCTTTGTATCTACAGTTACCATGCATATTATGTTAACTCATTGCATGGGTAAAATCAACAGCTAGTCTCTTGCAGTTTGTTTTCCCTGAGACAGGATATATTTTTACCAGTATGTTCAAGATGTGTGAAAGTAAGTATTGTTGAGTAGATATAAGTCAAGTCCGTGCTCCAAACCTATTCAAGAGATGAGTTTTTAATCCTTGATATGGTGTAATTTATTTAAAAGTATACATGGTGGTGGGTTTTACAAGGATAGCTTTTGCTAAAGTAAAAAATAATGGAGAAAATAACTATTCAATCTCTTCAGGGTCTGAAGAAAAAACAATGGTAGAAAGACAGATATTTTATTTTCCTTTTCTCTGTTTCAGTAGTTTTAGACAGCTGACTTAGAGAAAGCCATCTTCTGTTAATATTTTGGAAACCATATGATCAAGCTACATGTCCCTTGTAAAGTAAACTTTATTACTTGTAGACCAATGAGGCCAACAGAACCTTAGTGTGGATGGTGATCTAATAGTCTAGCCCTGCAGAGATTATAAAGATAAAACAACCCGAAACAAATAAACAAAAGAACACAACCAAAATTGAAATTCTCTTCACATTGAAATAAGGAATTAAAAAACCCCTATGAGCTGAAAGGGAAAATAATTTGCAATAACAAAACAATTTCAGATTCAAAGAGTTTGTTTTGAATGAGTGGTCTCATTTCTGTTTAGTTATGGAGATTGTATTGGTGAGCTTCACTGAAGTATTTTGAGTCCTGCGAAGTATTTCAGATGGGAAGCTGAGTAATATTATATTGATTATGTCTGAGGTGTGAACTTTCTGCCTTTTTTTTTTTGAATCAGCAAATGTTAAGCACTAGCTTAACATGAATGAGTTTCATGCTGGAGAAACCAGTCCCGTAGTAATCAGGCATTGCCCCTGTTCCCTTGACTCTCACAAAACCCCAATGCTGCTGCCCCAGGAGTGGGTGCAGAAGCCAAGCTTTGCATGGGCTCTTCACATTCAATAGGCAGCCACTCAAAGACTTACATATGGAAGGGCTGAGCCCTGCCTTTGGCTTGAAATTCACCAGATTTCCCTACTTCTGTAAATCTGGCCAAGGTGGAGCTTGCTGCTTTTCAACTTTGGCTTCACTGTCTTTTTTCCTGGCACCTCAGGAGTCTAGTATTTTGGCTCAACCAGACTGACCCCTCTTCCAACTGCACTGCTGCTCCCTTGGGACATTCCTTACAGATGCATTGCATCTCTGGGTATCTGATCACCAGGACACTCTTCTCCCACTGCCTAAACTCCAGCCTTCTCAGTGACCTGGCTACAAGTGTCCTGGCCCTCCTTCAGCTGCCATCTTGCTCCAACTTCTACCTGTGACAAATGTCTAATGCTCCCTTTTTCAGATGACTGCAATGGTGCATTTTCTCTACACACAATCTCATTGGTGCCAATTGCCCCTGTCTGTACACCCTAATTGCAAGTGCCACAGGCCTGTCAAGTCTTGCACATCTGAAGCTGTGCACCTTGAGAGCTCTGAAGTGGAAAGAAACAAGTCTGTTATTAATGGACTCTGCTTTCCCCTCCAGAGCCAATTCTTCTGGATGACCTACTGCAGCATTTCTCTAATCTTCCAGCTCACCTTCATCACTGATTTTCAGACATATGAGTCCAGTTTGACTATTACATATTTGACAAACTGTGGATTTTTCTCATCAAGCCTGGAAAGGAGAACAAGCAGGCAATGAGCTGCAAGAAGGAGCAAATGGGAAGATACTTTAATTACTTATGTTCATTAAAATGAGGGCAGGGTGTGCTGTATCAACATACCTGTTATTGTTCACAGTCATTTTATTATGAGATACAGAAATTTGCATGACAAATGTCTACCCTGAGGTCATCAGATGACAGCCACATCCTGGCAATCCCCTTTTCCTGTATGCATTTGCTGATAAGTCCTGCTGGTGAAGGTAAAAATGTAAAGACCTTCTGAATGCAGAGGGGACTGACTGCATAGCAACATGAACAGACCATCATAAATCAATCTTTCCTCAGGAAAAAAAATCTCTGCAGACTCCAGCCTGCCACAGAGGGAGCATAAATATCTTTTAAATACAGGAAACAGATCATGTTTCTGGAAGAAGCTTTACTCTGCAGAGTTTATATGTTACGGATCTTCTTTCACATAAGTTAATGTAAAGCTGGGCTAAAATTGTTATAAGTGAGATCAGGCCTTTTGTCAGAAGCTGAGATATTTATAAACAGCTTTGTCTTCAAACAATGTGGGCCATCCGTCATGTGTTTCAACCTTAGAAAGTAGTGCATGGTTCTGAGGAGAGGGACTGGACTTAAGTTTGCTTTGAAGGAGGCAATGTTCAAAGAAAAATATCTTTGCTCAGCGAAATCATTCTGATTTCCATGGTACCACACCAAGCATGTTCTAAGGGGATTGTTTCTCCCCATCAACGTTAGCCACTGCTGCTACTTCATCAGCTGAGTGAGGGCTGTTATTGCCTCAAATATATTAACCTACATATTTCTCCCTGGCAAGACCAAGTCAGTTAAGAAAACCAAAGGAATTCAATAAGTGAAATTTTGGAAGAAAGAGTGTAATAGCCATAAAAAAAAGAACTCCCTACAGAAATATACTTTCAGCAATAAACTCTGAGTGAGCTGTAGGAATTATTTATTAAATGGACAAAGAAACAGTGAAAATTAGGTAGTGCCCTAAGGCACTTTGACTGGTAAAAATTGGTTAGAAAGTAGAAATTCAAGCATTTGAAAACTTACATTCTAAATAGGAATCAAAGATTTAAAAGTATTTAAAATGAAATCTGCTTTAAAAATAATTTGAAAATATTTAATCATCTCATTCTGGTTATATTGCAATAGTTAAATATCAATTATTAAATGTAATGCTTTATTATTTTAAATAGAAAGACAAAATAATCAAGTTAAATGTAAACACTTTAATATCCCAAGAACAATTTCACATTAACAGGATGGAATTGCTGATGTAAAAGCTGTGGAAATATATTTAAGCTTTTACTTATATGAAACTTGTTCCAAATCACTGGATTACGTTTCAGAGTTTCTCTTCTGGAGAAGCTTTAAAGGAACATTTGGCCACCAAATACTTTTTGACCAAG
This sequence comes from Lichenostomus cassidix, assembly GCF_008360975.1. NCBI lineage: Eukaryota > Metazoa > Chordata > Aves > Passeriformes > Meliphagidae > Lichenostomus > Lichenostomus cassidix. The sequence goes on along the minus strand of NC_139483.1, from coordinate 42,144,785 downwards.
ATTGGGGTAACAAGTGTGTCCCACCGGCGTGGTGCTCTTACCAGTATTGTGGCTGCTCGTGATTACTCTGTGAAATGGTGTTTCTTACAAATGGGCAAGTGTTAGACACCCTCTCACCAGCTGAGATTCAGCCTCACAGCTGCCCCTCCAGAGCAGTAAATCACTGACCAAAATTGTTCTACTTTCTGCTGACAGTTTTTTCATGTCTTCAAAATTGTACATGCTTGCAATAACGACATCTGGCTTGGCTTGATTCTCTGTGTTAAGAGCAAAAGACAAGCAAACCAGTTTCCCTTCTGTTAGTTTAATTTTACTGTTTCCTAGAAGTGTGACAATTAACAGCACTCACAGAAAGAAGTCCTGCAGGTCACTGGGACTTTAAATAGTAAATGTGATAATCCTCTTATATTTATACTTCTCTTTCTGAAAGGAAGTCCTTGAACCTGTGGTACTGTTCTCATTTTCCACACAGAAAGTGCAAACAGTCAACTAACCTTAGAAGCCAGGTTCACAGAAATTACCAAAATAGGCTTTTGACGAAAGAATGGGGTAAAAAACTGTTTGCAAACCTTTTCTTCTCACACTTGCAAGTAAGAAGAGTGAAGCCCTGGAATACATCTCCTCAGTTCTTTTCTCTATTGGAACAAATAATATGAGATGTAAAATAAGCATATATAATGCCACTATATGTTCTGTTGAATATTTATATGCATCTTTTCACATGGATAATTTACTCCAAGATTTTATGCAATATGCTGTATCTGGCTTTTCCCTTTTTTAAAAAATGTTTTTAGCATGCCATAAAAGTAATTTTAAAAACTTATTGCTTTAATAGATTTTATAGGATCTTCTATAATAGAAATATTATTTCTTCTGTTGCATTGTGCACTAATGCTTTAGCATATTTTTATTTTCTTTTGTACTTCAACTTTACTGCCTACAAAATTAAAATAGCATATTCCCTCCTATGAAAGGCAGTATACATGCAGCAGTATAAAAGATCAAGATATTAGTGCTCTTCCTGTTTTTATCCTTTCTGACGCAAGCGTTCAGCTAAATATAAAGTGTCATGATAGATTGTTTCCATAGCCAGAGAAAATGGTGATGGAATCAGGGGTTTCTTTTAATTTCTTCTTCTCTTTCAAGCCAGAGTCTTGGTTTTCTGGTGCCACAGGGATTCCAGCTGGTTGGTGCCCTTGCCTGTAGTGTTGAGCCCCTTTCTGCTCAGCACGTAGGAGCAGAAGTTTCTTTGGTTTAGTTTTCTTTAGGACTGTATGCCTTGTGTTGTCCTGACTCCGATCTGGTGTTTCTTGGCAGCCTTGTCCCTCCACTTCTTTGTTTCTTTTTGTGATTGTAATTGATATTCAAGCCTTTGCAAATAAAGAAAGCCTTCTGCACACGTCTTTGTTTTGGGAGACCTGGGCTTGCTCATGGGGCAGGCAATGCCTTGGCCCCACCCACCAGCTCCATTAGGGTTCTCCTGGAACTCTCAGAAATCTGTGGTAAATCATGGGCAGCAATTACACCCAACCTTTACCATCGTTTTAAGACGATAATAGCTATTGTGAAAAAAATTATCAGTGACACCACTGCAGCATCTGACCACCTAATTACATATTTAATCTTCTGCTTATATAAATAGCAGCCATGAAAGAAATATAATTAATATTGCAGCAAGGAAAATGTTCTAGCGGCTGTAATTAGGGCTGGATAAATTGTTAACTGTGAATAAATAATCCAAAGCATTCTTGATCCTTTTGGTTTGTGAATCAGTTACGGAGTTCTAATTTCTTTCTTTCACTTTTTCTTTGCCTTTCTTTTTCCCCCTAAGTGCAGCTCTTACTAACATGGCAGAAAATATCAAATTTTCATGGTGTTCCAATTATCCATTTCGTTGGGTAAAATTGCTTAACCAAACTTCAGGGTGCTGGTGGGTACAACTTTCTGAAGAGCATAACAAATGAAAGAACACCAGTAATGGGCGGGGGTGGATGCAAATCTTCATGAGGTATGATTTTTCAAGGTAGCTAAAGATGTAACTTCAGATGTCACTGGTATCTTTGCCAGCATGGAAGAGTGAGCACTCTTCCATGTTCCCAGGGCTTCCCAAGCTTTGAGGTGAATGGACTCTCTTGTGCACAAATAGTGATCAATAGCAGAGATGTGTGTGCTCCAGGTGAGCTGTGTTTGGAGTTCAGGTTAACAGCCATCATGGAGACTGGCTTGGATTGCTACTGCTCTGTATTTTGTGTTGATATTTCTACCAGCACAGAAGGGATCCTGTATGATGTTACGAAGTAGGAGAGTAATTTTTACAAGTTTTCCTTGGTGTGAATATTTCTGTAAGGTCCACAACAGTGAAAAATTCAGCTGTGCCATAACAACATTTGCTTTAGGTCTGGTATACCCAGCTTGCACACAGACACTGCACTGTGCTGGAATTTAAAACTCAGCTTACTTTTTTTTCAGAGACTCAGAATCACAGAATATTCTGAGCTGGAATGGACCCATAAGGATCATTGAGTCCAACTCTTAAGTGAATGGCCTGTACAGGGATTGAATTCGCTACCTTGGTGTTATTAGAACCAAGCTTTAACAAACTGAGAAGGAAATGCACACAGAAGCACACACAAATTTACTGAAATGTACTGAAAAGGTTTCCAAAATTGTTATTGTTTTGCCACAGTGAAGCCATCCCTGCATTAGCTGCTCCAAGAAGGTCATTGGAACCACTTAAAAGCAGATGTTGCTTCAAACAAAATTTAGTCTGAGAATACTCAGTAAGTTATGAGTCCTTCATTTTCCCCCATTTCCCACAAAGGTGAGATTTCAAGCAACCTGTGCACAGCATTGGCAGAAAAATCACAGGAGGCAGTTCTGTGACAAGCTCTTGCTGTCAGTCAGGAGGACAAGCTTGTCAGCAGTGAACCTTAAATTTTACTGTTAAGTATCAATTGGTCCAGAAAGATGCAGAAGGCATGCTGAAGCATTCTGTTTGTTGTTGCAATTGCTGATATAAATTGGCTAAACATCTAATTAGCCAAATCTTAGGATTAATAATTTACTTACTTTATGTTCCACACAGTAAAATTTATTTGAGACCCAGAGGAGCACAGACTTCAGCTGCTTAAATGCCAGTTTTGAAAGCCAGAGGCTAACTACGTGTACTTCAACATATGTGTGGGAGTGTCAAAAGCATTTGGGCTCAGCCTTGAGCTGACTACGCTGACTTTGCAATTTAGCCTAGAGCTTATCTCCTGGCTTTGGCAAGAGCGACAAAATTTATGATCTGTCCTGGTGACATTGGAAACAGCCTCATGAACATGTCTGAGTTGTTTTGTTAGCTTTGCAAATTCATGGCTGAAAAGATCAGGTCTCACCTTGAAGAAAGACCTGAACGTATCACATTTCAAGGTTCTGTAAAAATACCGAGAGAGTAATCATTTTTTTTTTTCTATAAGAGACTTTGGGCAGGCTATTCTGCCGAGATAGGTAAGATATTCTCACGTGGTGGGACAGGTGGTGAGAGATGCTAGTAGTATTGATCAAAGATACTGTGACAGAGAAAACCAATAGAGCGGTCTCTTTGCCTGACCTATGTTCCTTCCCCCTTAATCTAAAACACCAGCACTGCTACATTTGGTATTCAGGTATGAATGTTTATTGACTCTGACATGATTACGAGCAAGGGAATGGTTTAAGATGTGACCTTGGCTACAAAGGCTGCTGGGTAGTTCAGTCTGAGAAATCCATCATCTGTGCTTTTAAGCCTCAGCCACCCTGCAACTCACAGTGAGGAAACTCAATGAAACAAATGAAAACAAAATCAAAGCAAGTGCAGAGAGGATCATTAATATCATCTTGGTTTCCCCTACATGGGCATGATTAACATTTTTACATAAACATGCATTTGTTGACATTTTCTAAATAGCATCTGAAAAATGTCTGCTGGGTGAGTGGTGAGCTGTACTGTGCAAACAGAGGGGTGGCAAAATACAATACCCACATGTCCTTCATTTGTTCACCTTGTCCTTCTGAGGTGTGCTGTCTTTGCCTTTACTTGTCATGGGGGAATTCTTTCATATACTATCTAACATGGCATTCCTATCAGCAGGGAACAATTAAAAATCACACCAGAGCCAACAGTTTTTAGCCGTTACTGCTATATGAATATCTAATATGCTCTCATGGGAGGTTTGGGGGTATGATGCCCCACATACATAAGTATGAGTGTGTTTGACATAAAACTGTGTTGGTAATCTGATGGGATTTGGTCTCAATGGTTCCTGGACTGCAATAGTATCACAGTCTAAGCTCCTACCTATTCTTTCTGCCCAATGAGTCAGACATTTCATTAATCCATCTCATATCTTCCCAGTTAAAAATTTCTTGCAGCACTTTGAAAATAATAGATATCAGACAGTACATGTGGATTTCTGCAGAGGCACAGTGCAGTGTTTTCTGATTTTTTTCTGGTTTTCCTGCCTCACTTCCAGCTTCCAAACTGAACCAAGAGAAAATTCGATATGGTTGAATATTTATGACTTTTCTATATAGAAAAATTTTGGAGCTGAAAAAAGCGCTCTACAGTTACAAATGGGAAGAGGCAGTCTGTAAAAAGGAAGGTGAAGGAAAGGTCTTTTCACCACTGTTAAATACCAGTCTATGCAAACAGTGGCTATATTGGAAATCAATAGCAAAACCCCCATGGACTTTGATAGGAGAACAATTAGGTCACTGTTAGTTGTCTTTGAATTCCCACACTGGATGCCTGTTTGCTTGGCTGGCATTGTCTTGAGAGGCCAACTGGCTTTTTGCCTTTGTTTTGAGTTGCTTATATACATTAACTGCAGCAATTCTTATACTAAAACCTATTTCTAATGATCAGGAATAGACCACCTTTTAAATTGTATGGGACTTGTTTCCTGGCCCTTTTGTGGTTTGAAAGGCTTCTAGAAAAGCAAAGTGTTCATGTAAACCTTGCACAGAGTTAATAAACAGTTATTTGAACCTTAGTGTGTATTCCTGTGTGATTATTGTGAAAAGAAGAAAGATAATAGCAGTTTGCCATGAAAATATGACTCTCCTTTGAGGCACTCTTACCACTAGCTACTGGCGACTTGCACCCACTTACAGTATTCTCATAGGTTCCTCAGGCGAGAGTAAGAATTGAACCAAGGGTTGGTGGATTTGCTCATCTGCTGCAAAGCAGAGGGTGTGGTGACAAAGGCTGTACTGTGTCAGCTTAAGTACCCCTGCACTCTCTAATGGGCATGTATTTATTGTTTTCCTTTGTGCCTCAGGTTTTTCTCATGTGCTGTGTGTTTTTTAAAGCTCACACAAAGCCTTGCTCTGGCATTGCCCTGGAATTAGGAAAGAAGATAAGAGAGCTTCCTGTTCGAAGGTACAGGTATTGATAAATGTGTCTTGGTGTTTTTTTCTGCACAACATCCTCTTTCTGTGTGCATATTTGGAGAAGCTGTTCTTCACTTCTCCTCTAAAATTCTTTTGTGCAGCATTGCTGGTGCAGAATGGTTGCCTTGTCCCCTGCAGAGGGGACTGATTGATTCCCATGTATACACGTATATAATCTGTTGAGTGATTCTTCACAATAAGAGGTACTTTGCAGAAGTAAATTATTATTACTATCGTACCATTACTTCACTCCTTTGGAATAAGGCCATTTTCCCCCCACAAACTATCAGCATTCCCTGCTAGACAAATAGTAGTGCAGATATTCTCAGTATGAGTCACTGGACTGCTGCAATCAAAAGGCAGCTCATCCTCAGATAAGAAGCACATTACCAGTGCAATGCATCCAGTCACCACTGACTCAGAAACTGGAATCCCAAGGCTGCTTTTGTATCCACATTGGTGTGACTGTCACTACCCTGCCTTAGCTTGCCTGAGATGTTCACTTATGATTATGTCAGAGCAGGACCTGTCTTCAGAGTCTTCAGTGGACTCTGAATGAGTACTCTAACCCATTATCCTAGTGAAAATAATTCCAGGGTAGGAGCTTCCAAAGCTGTGTTCATACAGAACCACCCCATGGGTGAAATGGCAACCTGAGTCAAGCAAAAAAAAATTAATCTTGAAAGTCATACTTTTACATCTGGTTATATAAAGAAGTATTTGTCCTGAAGCTGCCAGTCCTGGCAGTGGGATGCCCTGGCAGCAGCTTGGTGTTCTCACCCCCAGATATCCCCCTAAGGAGCTTCCTGCAGATCCACCATCAGTCGTCCAATTCTCTCAAGGGTTGGCACAACTCAAAACTGTTTCTGGGCCCCATTCAGAAGCTTCACTGAGGAAGAATTCAGGATGGCGATTTGCTCCTTAAGTAATCTTGTAGCAGTAATGTCTGCTTTAATGTATACTGATGGATATCTTTAGATTTTTACTTCCTCCTTTACCAGTTTCAATGACCAGGGCTTTGACTGCTGTTAATTTTCAGGTACTTTTTGTACTCAGGGAGACTGTGGATTGAGCTAAACTGGGAGAGCAAAGATGCTTGTCTGAGGGATGCCTACCATTTTCATTGTATTGTCTTTAGTCGCTGTGGTGTATAGGAGAGTGCACTTTGTCCTGTAGTGCCAAGGTTTCAGTGCAGTTCAGTGTGCTGTGGTGTCTGAGCTGTGGGTGGCAGTCATTGATCTGTGCCCAAAGGCCTCGGCAGACAGTGGTTTGAAGACTGAATGCTGGTACCTGCATGTTTCCCTGCTCTGGGGAGTGATAAAGGACCACATCTCTACATCCAGAGCCTTGTACAAATGTGTAATGAAAATTACCACAATGTATAGAACAAGCCTTTTCTGAGGAGTATGGCACATTGATTCTTGCCAACAAATTGCAAGAAAGTTTGAAAAAGCAGTTAAATCCTATATTCAGAAACCAGTGATAAATATAAAACCTGCTTGCCCTCAGGAATTTGGCTGATTTCACCACCTTGATTTAAGAATCAGCAAGAAAAGAGAGAAGGCCAGACCTGCAAGATGGCACAAGTCAGTGCAATTTCACTGAACTAAATGGAGCTGTGGCAATGGGCATCATTGAGTCACACAGTTCAAGGCCTTAAAAGCTTTAAGTTGATGGATATTACCTGCTGATGGCTGATTATTATTGGTACACTTTGGTATGTTGCCTCTGAAGTGCAGTACTCTATCAATTCAGCACATTACATGAGCCTCAGGCTTGCTTCACTTTTGTTCAACTTTCTTTGGGCACCAGAATTCGCTCTCATTTTACGGTGATATAAGTTTGGAATAAAGCCACAATGCACTGGCAGCACTCCTTCATGTACAGATTTGTGAAAACAAGAAGAATGTTTGTCCCAGTCTGAAAGTCCTTGCTGGTTTGATAGGTTGGATGTTTTTCAAGTTATTTTTATTTCTTTATTTTCTTTTTCTTATTGCTCACTTGGTAGGGTGAAAAGGCTAGCCACACTTAGAATATGTAGAGATGTACATGCCTTGGTCTCGGATTCCCTGCAGGGGAATGATGATAAAAGGATGAAAAGAAAGATGGCTTTTAGAGAATGACCTTAAGAAACAAAATCTACAAAAATAGTTGCTGTGCCTCATGTTTCACCTGTGAATACTCAAGGAAATTAATTAAAATGCAAATGGGAAATATATCCATACCTTTGGGTAGAAGGAATCAAGTATTTCATGCACAGCAGCTGGTTCTTTGGGGGCAGTCTTCTGGATGTGTCCATGGGTTCCTCCATTGAAAGGGGAAAAAGGTCATTGCAGGAAGATTTTTAAAATATCAAATGTGAAGAAACTCTTTTATTTCCTAGTAGTACTCATATTTCTTATTCCCTGTCAGATCTCCCCTTGGCTTTGAAGCAAGTGTCTTCTGAGGTCAGTCTCCATCATACAGCACTTGGGTTGTTTGTTTTATTAACTGTTTTCAAGACTTGCCTCTTCTTTTTCTTTCTGTGAAATACATTTACAGTGTATTTGGCCTGATTGCCTTTGGCACTGATTCTGAATGGTACTTGACCTAGCAGGATGGTTGCATCACTGGACATTTATATAAAGAATGTTGTTTATTTCATTAGTTCCACAACCAACTCTGGGATCCTGGAGTAAACCTATTGTTGCCTTTGGGTATTTCTTCCAGAATGTTTTTATGCATACAGTTTCTGACATTTTCCTTGTCGAAAAGGAGAAATGAAAAAGTGGAATAGCTACTGACAAAAGCCCAGAAGAACATTAAGTTTGAAAACTCACTTTTCTTTAGGAGCACAGTTGTTCAATGAAGGTTAGCTATGCACCCAGGGAGATAGTTTTGCCTTGCTCTTTAGTGATGGAGGCAGAAACCCTTTCCTGTGCTCCTTTTGATCTCTGGTGTCCCCTGAACATTTCCAATTTCTGCAAGTGTTGCCATTTTCTGACTGCCATATCTTGCTCAGGTTTAGGGTTATTTGGCAAAAGCACTTTTGAACCTTATGGAAATTTCAGCATTTTCAGAAGGTAAAGAAGCAGGGCCTGCAAGTCATGCTGGGGGATCTTGAGAGTAGGAGAGAGAAAAGTAGTAGGCAGTAAAATGAAAGCCTTTTCTGACCTTCCTATTTAGCTTGGTTTTAGTTACTCTGGCTGGATGTAGCTTTGTTTGCCAGTGTTCAAATAGACTGGATGCTTGTCATCCTTCAATCTATGTCACTTTACATGTGTCTGTAGGACAGTAAATTCCAGCTTCTAGGGAATCAATCTCAACTTGTGCTGGGCTATGAGAAATCAATAGAGGTAGTTCATAAATTATGCTAGGAAAGAGCTACTCTGAATAGGCATCTCTGAGTTAATAACCTTAACTTCTCTTTAAAGTCAAAGAAGTGTTTTCTTTTTATGTATCCCAAACTGCTTAGATGACTCATTCCCTAAAACTATCGATTTCTCTCCAAAGCTTATGAAGAGATCCTAGCTTAGCTTAGCTCAGTTGTAAATGTATGTTGACAGATGCCTTAAGGTCTGGTGAATCCCACTCTTGATAGTTCTAAGAATGCAAAGGGGAGCTGAGGATACTTGCAGTTTGTAGGAAGTGCCAACTCCTAGACTTAGAACGAGGGAATAGCTGTTGAAATTAGATACAACTGACAAATCAGCCTTAATTCATCAAATTGCTAGTAACATCACACTCAGCACTAAAAGAACATGATGTTTCCTGCTCTCTGTAGGCTTTTTTAGACATGGGAAAAATTCTGATATAGCATAAAATTGTCACAGAAGACGCATATGGCTGATGCCTTATATAGTTTTAAAGGAAATTCCCATGACCGCATTTGACCTCTTTTTTTTTCAAATACAATCACCATCCATAAAGTTGTGCACCTGTGTATTGTCATGTATTTTGCACATGATGAAGCTGCTAAGTTATGTTTAAATTGGCAGGATGCAAGTTAATATTCCCACCAAGGCAGGAGAAAAATAAGTTGTCTGTAAAAAAGCCTTCACTTTAACAAACTTGGTTCAGCTGTGGCATAAAACACTCATCAGAATACTGAATAAAATGTAACTTCTGTCAATACAGAAAGAATACCAAACAGTGTTTTCGGAAATAGATACTCTTGATACAATTCCCTTGCTTAATACTTTCTTCTGGGAAATAAACGTTGTTGTACATGGTTCATTTTGCTAGCAACTCATTTATTCACCTGAGTTTCATACATTTCAGTTTTAATTCTGCAGGAAGAAAATCTTACCATATAAAGGATGGGCTCTAAGCTACTGTTTGACTACACAGCATTATCATGTGATACCTTGAATAACAGATTTTTTTTTGTACTTATTGGATCTTTATACTTTAGTGAAAAGACTAGATGACATTAATAGTTCTCCTGATTTTAGGCTAGGGTCAGAATGCCCAGAACCTTGTGGGACTGAGAATCTAAGAACCAATCTAACAAGATTCATAGCCACAATTAGCATCAGGCACTGTGCACAATCCTTTTGACATCTCTGGACACAGATGCCCAGCATACGGTAAAGAAGTTTTGGCCAGCCAGAGTTTTAGCTTCCAGGTTGATAAACATGTATTTTAAAAGCAGCACTTAACTCCACAAAGTCTGGGTTTTAGTTTCCATTCAGCTCTAGATTGTGTTACCTTATCTGGGACGCATATCTCAGAAGGAAAATGTACTGTTTGACTGAATTGAGCAAATTCAATGCTCAGGATACAATGTACTCAAAATAAAATAGACACTCCTATAAATGCTTTGAATCTAAGTAGGAATAAGTCACACATAGGAATTAATTGGCCATTTATTTTTTTATTTACTTATTGACAGCATTGTATTTTTGGTACTGAAGAGTATAGATCTAGAAAAGCGATGCTGCATTTCATTGGATTTGACATTTTATTTCTATATGTTTCACCAAGTTTTCTTGCAGCTGCAGAATTTCTGACTGAACACTGAGCACACATCTGGTCTCAGCTGCTGAAGTTTGTAGTGTCACTGTCACAAAAGAAAAAGTGGGCAAATACACACTGGTAGCGTCATGCTCACATTTTGGGATTTTTAATGATACAGGATCAGGAAGAAGGATCCTAAGTAGGATGAAGAGGCAAAAGTAGGATCTGAAACTATTTCAAGAAAAATACAAATGTGTAAGAGTTTCCCCTTGGGAGAAAAAGAGGATCTAATCTCACCTAATGTTAGACAGCTGCAGTGTAGGTGGCTGCCTTTGGGATAACCTCCTTCATAGGTGGAGTGAAAGAGAGGCCTAAGGGTCATGATTTTCTCTGTCATACCATCTGTCTTAGGATGAGATTGATCACAGCTGCACTTACAAAAGCCTGTTTCTGCATTAAATGCAGAGAGACCTTGGAGGATAGTTGAGATGTACCTGTCTATGCTGCAATCCTCTACAGTTAACAGAAGTGAATGTTTCCCCTGCACCTCTTGTCCCAAGACATTGTTCTATCCCTGCAACTGAGTAAGGTAGCAATGTTCATCTGCTATGAAGTACTTCCCTAAAATTTTCCCAGTTCTTCTGCCGAATTTCCTCTAGCCAGAAGGTGACAGGAAAAATGCTTTCAAGAAGCCCCAGTCTGAGTCAGGTACATAACATAAATCTAGGCATATATTGAAATTACCTGATGAATCTATGTCTTATTGATTTAGACATGATTTATTCACCTTTAAGCAGACTGTGGAACAAAGCACTCAGACCCCAAACCTATCACACACTCATATGTATAAAATACTGCATCATAGGTAGAGCAATTTCAAATTGTTGCAAGCAGTAAGTAGAAGGTAGTTTTATCTACTGTTATAGATAAACTGTTGAAACCAATTGTTCAAAGCCTTTGTCGTAACCACACTGCATTATTATTTTCCCTGAAGGTGGTAATGAGGATGCAAATCCCTTTGAAAATGAAAAATAACACATAAGATCATTATTCTGTGCTGTTTGGTTGCAAAGGCTAAAATCTAAGCCTAAGTCTTCTTTCTCATCTTTCCAGTAGCCGTTCTCTTTGCACCCTTGGTTTTATTATTTCCTCAAGTTCATAAATCTCATGCAAGTGGTAAGGATTGTAAGAAGAGAAAAAACACTCTTTCAGGTGAGTTTGCATTATTTCTCCTTGTTGCCCTTATGTTCAATTATTTTCATCCTTAATGGTCTTGTTTTCCCCTGTATATAAATCAAGCTACATATACATGCAAAATCAGGTATAGGAAAATCAGCTGCTTGCTTTATTGCCTCATGAGGATATGCTACAGAAGTATCTAATGCTCCTAGAAATCCAGGGGAAAGTACCTGAAAAAAATAACCTTTTAAAATGAAATTTTCTTGATACTGTCTGCACTTTCTAACCTACATCTTTAAAAAGAGGGACAGTGTGTATTTACCTGTATATCAGTGGGTACTTTGACCGTGGCAGGGGAAACTGACAACTGATAATAGGACAAGTTCCTTAACCTCTGTGTCTCTCTCTCATCCAAAAACTTCCCTTTTAAAAGGTTCTCATGTTTCACACCAATAAGTCTTCCTATTTGGAGGTACAGTTATTTTGCTATAGCATTTTTCATAAGAAACTTAATGGCCAAGTCTAGGGAGAACTAAGATCTTAATTTATCTTTTTTACACGAGTTTTCTACTCAATAAGTTGAGTTGGAATGTAAAGCTCTGCTTTTGGGATAAGTGTATACAATTCCTTAAAAGAGCTGGCAGGTTTTCCTACTCCTCTCCATTTTACCAACTGGAATGGTGTTTCAAACTTAGCATGAACTGTGGGTAAACTTCCCAGTTCTCTCATTTGAACAAGCCCAATGATGTTGCCTACTCATTTGATTGTAAGCTTTTCCTGACCCATTTCCTTTCCTTGTACATTTAAAAGCACTAAAAAGAGCAGGATCCTGATTCTGGTAGAGGCCCTTGGGCATTGCTGTGTTAAAATCACAATAAATACTCAACTGCTGCAGTCCTTCAGGCCACAACAGAGTAGGTCAAATATTTGAACTGAGGTAGGAAATGTTAAATGACACATTGATTTGGAAACTATTTGATAGTCTAGAAACAGCACTGTGCTTTAACTGGTATAAGTCATAACTTTTTTGAGGTCAATGAATCTCGTCCTGATTTAACTATTACTAACCATTTGCAATGGCTTGGAATGAATGAGACAGCTAAAGATTTTTTCTACTATAGATGATACCTCTTGTACTTGATTTGAAAAAAGGCAAAGCTGAGAAGGAAGGAAAGGCAGAGACCGTAAAATAACATGAGCATGAGAAATCAAAGCATGCATCTCAGAGGCAAAAGATGTTGAAGCTGGAGGGCTCAAGATCTGTGCTCAGGTTTGGGATAGTCTAATTAGAGGAAGACAAAATGGTGACTGTTTAGCTTTGTGCAAATCAATGGGATATTTTCTATACAGAGATCTTAACAGTAGCACTCTATGGGTCAAAGAACATTTGGGGTTGTTTTCTGATGATTTTTAAGAAATTAATGTTTTTTTGCATTGCTAGTGACTATCATTGCACAGAGTTCTCTTGGGAAGCTCACTCAGCTTTGTCACTCACTTTGACTTGCCTTCTTTGGTTTGTTTATTTTAATTCTTCAATTTGCCTACTTCTGCTGGGGTGAACTTTGTGCTTTTGCTTCCTAGTCCATGATATTGATCTTTTTTTTATGCACAGAAGGTTGTGACACTGGCCACATGGGTGCAGGCTTCTATGCTCCATCCTGGCACTTTGGTTTTGGTCACCACTTTCCAGTTGTCTACACACCCCTGTCTTCTTAAGTGACCATTTAATAGTAACAGGGAGCACCAGTTGTGACAGCAGTTTCTGCATCTTGACCACTTATCTACTTTATATTGGATTGACACTACCAGTTTATTTAGGGCAGAGCTTCATGTAAGCATGCAGCACTAAAAATAGATTGAGTTTTATTGTTTTGGGGCTGTGACACTGATAAAATAATCTGTAAGCCTGTTTGGTCCTCCATACCATTCTCCTTTGACTGAGGGGTGCTGGTACAGACAGCACCAGGGAGACTGACTTAAGCTGTTCTCTCTCCACACTTTGCTGCCACGCTGATTATTTACTGGGCTAGCAAAGTTCTGTGGATAGAACACTGGACCAAGATCCAAGAGAGACAAAGTAACTCGCCTTGGCCACAGATGGTCCCTCTGATCTTGAAGAAGTTGTCAGGGTCTTTGTCACTGTTATAAGAAAGCCACCTGTCTCACAGGAATGTTGACAGAGGGTTAACTTGTTTCTAGCAATTAGAAGCTGCTGAAATTGTGCATTGGCTGAGGTGCAGAAGGCAACAAACAAGAGGAAAGGCAAAAACTGCTGTAAGGAATAAGATGAACACACAAGCCGTAGGCAACCAGGCTGCATCACATGGCTTTGTAAAGAAAAATTGATTAATCCTTATGAAGTGCTGAGATATGTAAAACCCATAGAAAATCCCAGATATAAATACACTGAATAACAGAATATCTGCTTGCACTTCTATGAAAATCCCTGCCAGTTACATTATTTTTTTCTTTATTTTTTGAAACTGAACCTAGTGTTTGCTGCAATTTTTTTTTTAATCTGCAGAATTACACAGTGCAATATTCAGAGCTGGTAAAAAATGTTAAATTCAAATAAACCTCAGGATTGAATTTTTGGCTATAAGACAGACTGAGCTGAAACTTAATTGCATCCTTGGAAGCTAATCTAATGGCCGTTTGCAGTGTGGGGGCACATTAGGGAGTTTTTTACATTCACAGCTCTCTTTTCTAATATATATTCAAATGTAAGAGCAACTTCTCATTTTAGAAATACATCCAGAAATAAATCCTATTTCACCAGTACAGTAACAGAGCCAGGTCAGGGGAGTGACAAGTTACACTTGCAGTTCTCCATTTGCTGCTTTTGATGATGTCACCTTCACACAAAGCATCAATCTGTTCCACAGTGCAGAGGCCAGAATGACCTTTGCTACCTGCAAAACACACCACTTCTGCTAATCCCCCATTTCTGCACCAATCGAAGTTATGCTCACTGATTTCTTTAATCGCACAGGTGAAATTTGAATTAAAATGGACATTTCACCAGTTCCAATCTGACTGAATCAGGCTACAACAGTATTCCCTCAATTTTTGATAGCACTCAGAGTCTTCTAGACTCTTAAATCAGAGAGCCATTTTTCTACAAGCACTGTTTAATTAAAAAGCACAGTGATGGGGTAAGGGTTGTTTGCATTTTTCTGAACATCCAGCCAAAGACATACACAAAAAAGTCATCTGCCTGACTAATAAGGAAAGCAACCCCCCTCACATACTTATCAAAAGTTCATACTTTTGATAGTGTTTCTGGGAGGTGATGTACATAGAGTGGCACACTGATGACTTGCATCAGTGACTTAGGGGCTCTGCAAATGTGCTGAAGTTTCTGTAGCGTAAGCAAATTTTGTAGGTGGATGCCTGGCTGCGAAGAACTTTTCCAAAGTGCTCTGAAGGCAAGAATTTCTTCATGCTGTCATACCACAAGTCGGTGCTTTTATAGTAAGACTTGGGTCTGTAACTGTTGTATGTCTTCAGCCTTTATAACAGCCTTTATAATTAGTGGCCTTTTATTGCACAAGGGTGGAATAAAAGGCCATGAAGAAAGAGGCCCTTAGTCACCCGGCAGCCTGCAGGGGGGAAGCAAAGGCAGGCGTGGCACATGACCATGTGGATGTTGAAGTGATGCCACGAACTCCTAATTTCATTATGCTCTACTGTGCTGAGAAGCAAATGGGCCCCTGTTCAACCTTTCTCTCCCACCTTCCCCCTTTATTTCCCTCTTTTTCCTTGTTCTCACAAGTTGCTTGCTCATTTGCTAAAAATCTGCTTGCCTCATAATGACATCTCTTGGCAACTCTGTGTGAACAGCACAGTTACCGGAGCACAGACAAAATTTGGCCTTACAAAGTGCTCTTTGGGTTTGAACTCCATGCCCATGAACTCTCATTGTAATGCTGTTGCAGCTTGCCACCTCAGAGAGCAGAATTAAGCAGGGGATATAAAGATGATCCCTCCTCTACTCTCAGCAGTTGCGTTTGCAGAGAGTTAGAACATGTCCACTTTTTTACCTTTTGCTTGTGCATGATAATCCCATCTGCTCCATTATTTATTTTCTATATTAAAGAAAATTACCATTGTTTATTAATTCCAATTTCCAGAGACCAAAGAGACGAATTCAAAGGACTTTTACAAAGAAATCAGCGTTTGCATCAAATGTCAAGGGAAATGATCAGACAAATAATCTATCTTAGTGCATCATGTTCATTTTGCCTTAAGAAGATCAGATAATCACACATACTTACTTTTGACTTCAAATTGGGCTTAGATCCTAATTTCTACCTGCTTATTCTAGGTAGAGAGTGATTAATTTCTTTGCTGTCACACAAAATCAACTATAAGTTCTTTGTGAAAGACTTACTGAAGGTAGACGTAAATCCTAAGCCTTCTGGTCAAATCTGATCAGAGGAATTGAGAGCAACACAGGTTAAAAAAGGAAAACAAACAAAAAACCAGGAAATAATCAAAGAGCCTCTTTTTAGTGTTACAAATACCATTTTGATAAGATTGCATCTTACGTGGATATGTGAATGTTTCTCTTTTGCAAACCACTGATACATTTATTTTACATTTTTTGTTACAAAAAAAGGTGGTCTCCAAATAAAGCCACCTGAAACATTGGAATTATCTTTGTCCCATAGTGAGAAAGAGCCTTACCTCCATTGGAATGGGTAGCTAACAGCCCATGAGCACCTCTCACCTGCAACGGATAAACCTACTGCACTTACTCCCTTTCTTTCTGTCCTGTTGGTGCTGATATGAAAATTACATGCATTGTATTTTCAGTGAAAAGAGGTCAGTTTTAATTGTAATCTTAAATATAGTTGCAAATTCCAGTTGAACATTTGAATACCTATTTCAGACCTTTTCTAAGAGTGAAGAAAATTTCACAGCTCTGATTTCTACTGTTTTGACATTATCTTTTATGAAAGTGTCAGTCTCTGACTTGCAGTGCAATTATTGCAGTGACACTGACACCTGTATATTGGTGCTATTAACACTTCCATTTCATGTTGTGTAGATAAGAGCTGGCTCTTGGAAATCCTTCGGTTGAGTTATTTGCCTCAGGATGTGCCTGCAATGCCAAGATAAACAAACCATAGGATTTCTGGCTTTTTAAAGCTGAAATTAAAATCTTAGTTGCCTTTGTATGTGACACATTCAGCGCACACTAATTTTCAGCTGAAACCTCATTTGTTATAGGTATTATTTAATGTGTGGTGTTGATTGAGAGACAGAGAGGACTAAAATAATTAACATTAAATTCCTGCAGGAAAATCCTATTTAAAATACAAGAATCAGTTCAGATTGTTGCAGTAGGTATAGAATTTGGCAATGGCACTTTCTGGCTGACTAGCTCTATGAATTTGTGGTCTGTCAGCCAGACTTGGGAGGGAGAAGTTGGAAGACTGTCGTGAGATTCATTGGTATTTTCCCCACTAAAATGGCACAGTTATACGTAAATGTATGTTATTGCTGCTCAATACAAGCAGCTGTCCTGGAGGGGAGAGGAAAGGAATGCCCTTGCTGTGGAACTTCCAAATGGCAGAATTTCTCAGTGTCTCTAAGATATTAGTAAAACTATAGCCACAGATATTCTCTCAAAACCTAATTAAAAAAAAAAATAAACCACCACACAAAAAGTTTACATTTCACTAAGCATGTTGCTTTAATTGGTTGCTTTAATCTGAAATAAACTTGTGCTGCCATTTGTGCTGCCATTTGTGCTGCCATGGGGTCATGTTCCATCTCGTAACCCTCACTAAACACCTGTGCCTGCTGCTGCCTCTTTTGTGGTGACATGAACATTGATATGATTTATGATGAGTCAGATGGGAGAACAGATGGAGCTGAAAAGTGCCTCACCTGAAAATACGATCTGCTGGGTCACTTGCACATGCTTTCCCAACACTGGTGTTGGTACATGGGAGGCACCGAGAGCAAGGAGACAGATGAAGAAACTGATTGGCCTTGGCCTTGGCTCTGCATTACAGAAAATAAAGGAAGTGTACTTCTATCACATATATTCTCAGAAAGTGTTCAGTTGGTCTTGCTGCAGAGAGCAGTTTGAGTACAGGCTTGGTTTCTCTAGTCAGAAGAGTGGGTGAGGAAGAGCCAAGAATCCTCAAGTCCAGATTCTCATGCCAGTTCATGACTCAGATACACAGAGATGTACCAAGATCAGCAGCAAGCTCAGACCTTCTCATGGTTCTCATCAAGATTCCCACTCAGCTTAGTTCAGTCTGAATCAGAAGCAACTCTGTCATAGTCAGCAGAGTTACGCTGTCATAAAACCAGCATGACAGGACAATTAAGTCTTATTTCAATAATTATCCAGTTTCTTCACTTTGAGCATTCCCAACCATTTTAGCAATGCTTTCCACATCTTCCCCCTGTGTTCTTATCTTGTCTGGCAGACTGGGGTTGTTTGATTTTCCCCTGGTGCCAGCCATTGGTCTCAACATGGCTTTTGTGGCTGTGTTTGAGGAGCAGAGGGCTGCCAGTGCTGTGAGGTGGGTTGGCATCCTCCCCCCTTGTGCAGCCTGGGAGAATGGGTAGATGATGCCTTAACTGTGATGCAGACAAGGAATCTTGGTGTTCACTCCCCTGCTCTGACAGGCACTCCAACAAAAGTCTCTGGTTGTCTCACCAGAGTCTTAAGACTCTGGTTGTCTCACCAGAGTTGTCCTTTTGAACTCAAATTTCGCTAGTTTGAAAATGGTTTCTGCATTAATTAGTAGGTCTCTGCTCTTGAAATGTTCAAATCAAACAATTGACAACACACACACATACAAACACAAATACATCTATGCTTATTTGTTGCTACTAATATTTTTTTTAAGTATCCTGGGTAAACTGCAGTTTATGAACCTGCATAAGGTGCCATCAAAAGACGATAAATAAGTAGTCCTAGTACAAATCACTTTTGCAATAGAGTACATTCCTTCATACTGAGAGCTGCTGAAATGACAAGTTTTGATAAGCTTGCATCCACAGTTCTTTTCATATATGTCTTCCTCTCTCCACAGTGCCAGTTGTTAGGCTTATTTAACAAAATGTAGCGTGTACACATTATTCTCCACTTCTTGCAGCCTTCTGGCAAATGAGACAGTGTTCATCTCAGAAAATTCAGAGGTGCATAATCAGAGTTGCTAAAGGGTTTGAGTCAACTTTTTCTGGAGTTTGTTGAACAAATATTTTTTTTACCTGGAGGAACATCAGCTGCAACATAGCAGATGGCCAGATATTAGTGTCATTTGCTGCTTTGCCTATGAATATTTCAGAGACAAAATACAGTGCATAGCTTTTTCTTTCCTTTACTTTTCCTTTTTCGAGCAGCTTAAGCTACATGAGATGGTTGTACCCACCGTGGCTTCCTATTGCTGCCAGATGACTGAAAAAGAAAACTTGAAGCTAAATTTGGGTGTGCTCTCTCTTTTGGAATACATTTAATATGCAATACCTTTTCTTTCTCAATTCAAGCATAGCTTCTAAAGCATATCTGAGAATCACTCTTAAAAGCATCAGCCCTTTCAAAGCATTGCTGCTTAACAAATTCAAAGCAGATTGACCTGTTTGACTATGCTAAAGCAGTTTAACTGACTTGTTAATTTTAGGTGATGTTTCCAGACAGTAGCTTTCTTGCTTCTAGAGTCTGATGGATCTGATTTTGATGCCCTCAAGTCAGTAATAATTTACCCTACATATACTAACATAACATTAAGTATGAATAAGTGTGTTGCCATTAAGCCTTACGTAAACTTGTTTCAGGCTCACTCGGTGCACTTAATTATGTTCTCTCCCCTTTCTCATTTCTCTATTCCCCTTTGATTTTCTGATAGTCTTGTCAGTTGTTTCAACAGCACATTCTGTCCTCTAGTACAACTCAGTCACTGCTCCTTGCCTTTCCAAATCATTCCATTTGGGATCCTAGAGTAGTGAAACCTGTTGGCAGTCAGTTGTAAAATTTAGGTATTATTCGAGAAACAAGACATGTTGGTTTTATATCACCTCGAGGTTCCTCAGTGCTGGCTGATCTTCCAGTGTCCAGAGCCTACAGATGTGAAGCTGGCAGAGAGTTGTGGAAGTTTGCTTACACAGATGCACTATGATAGAAATAGAAATTGCCAAGAAACTATTTTAGGTACTGAAAACAACATAACAAAAAAAAAAAGGTGGGGGGGGGGCAGCACACAGCTGGTCTGCTGCCTAGACCCATAGGAAACTTCACTGGGTAGAGCCACATGGCTCTGCATTTTTCTGCAGCTTTCTGGGCCCGGCCCTGGCCTCTGCACAGCCCTTGCTGAATAAGTGTGTCGCCATTAAGCCTTACGTAAACTTGTTTCAGGCTCACTCAGTGCAGTTAATTCTGTTCTCTCCCCATTCTCATTTCTCTATTCAGGCACTGCAGCCTGAGAGAGGGAGGAAGCAGAGTGAGGCACTGGGGACCAGTGTTTGGTTCTCAGCTGTGTCAGGGATTTACTGTCACCTTGAATATGTCCTTGTCTTCTGTTACTATTTCCATCAGTAAAATAGGGAGAACATGATCCAACTCCTCATAGAATAATAGTGAAAGTAAATCCAAGGAAACATTCAAATACTGTTATAATCAATAATGATGCTGGTAACGCAATTTATGAATGGGGTGGAATAGAAATTCGTATTTCTACAGAAGACAAAGCATATTCCAATTTCCTTTTATAGTAGTCTTTACTTTTCTAAAAGGGTTTCTGGTTTCCTAATAAAATAGTTTCATAAAGAGAACTCTTCTGCTTTTCCAATGCATTGTAACCAACAGTAGAGCACTCTCAACAGGTGGCTCCTGGGTATCATCTATTGGTCATGGATCTCCTGTGATTCAACTTCAGGCAAAAATACATGTGCAACCTTTTAAAAGAAGACCATAATATATGTAAATAAAAAGTAGCATTTTGATATCGTTGAAGATTCAAAACATTACCTCTGTCCTGTGCTTGATCCTGTTCCTGGCAGAGGTGATAGGAGCTTTCCTCCTAATTTCACAGGGAATGGGTCTGGGGTGGACTAGCTGTGATATTTAAAGAGAAACCCTGCCAGCTAAGTAATAACTTCCAGAGCACTGGGGAAGGCAAGCATGTTTTGTATGTTTCTGTCTGAAAACACAATACTCTGACTAGTCCACACAGCCAGGGGCAGATTGAAGAATTCATGTCTCCCATGCTGCGGTTTGCTAAGCCATTCTGCAAGAAGGCTTCATTCCCCTAAGGATGCTTTTGCCTTCCTCTACACTCCTGTCTTTTCTTCACCAGTGCAAAGCAGGTTGGCACCTGAGCTGCCACCCTGCACCCAGTGAAAGGGACTGTGTTCACGAAGGTGGCCAAAGATGGCAGAGCTAAACCTGGTTTGCTGTATTTAGCACTTAACCAGAGTGAGCCTCAGTTTGCATGGGGAAAGATGGATCTGCTCAGGACAGATTTAGGAGTATGCACAGAAGCATTATCTCATGTTACTATGTCTTCATTATTTCAACAGTGGCCTATTTCAACTGGCTGTAAGACAGCACTTCATGAGGCATTAAGCGTAATTAAAATTAGCTTTTGACTGCCAAAACAAATAGCCAGACTAAATGCATTTTCCTTTCCTTTTTTTTTTTTGAGTTGTCTTTGTTCCTTTACTGAGTGCTACAGTGGTCCTTCAGAGCTGTTTTCCCAATCCTTCTCAAGTTAGAGTAATGGGAAGTAGAGAGTGGGTGATCACCTGCAGTATCTGGGCTTGGTTCCATCCACAATAAGAGCAGATGCAAAATGAGGTGGGAGTTCCTGTTTGGGGAAAAGTGAAAAGCGCAGTGGAAAAACAAAAGCCAATTTACAGCTTTTCTGTAACTCACCATGGAGTGACATTGTTTTGACAGGTGAGAGGCAGTGCAGCTCACTGTACTGAGGGAGATATTCTGAGTAGCCAGAATATGCCTTTGTAATGTGTGTGTGAAAAGGAAAGTAGGCCAGAGGAAGTCTCCTAATGCAGTCATTCTTGCTCAACAAAATTGATAAGATAGTATCTACCAAAATACCAACCTTTCAAAAGCAACAATAGTAAGGAGATTACCTGAGTATCACTACTTCATGTACCAAATTTGTGAAAAACTATCTGGAAACTCAATCCATATGCCTGCTCATTTTTTCCTATTATGCTAAAAGTAATTACATTATCAACCAACCAGTCAAACATGCAAAAACCCATGGTGAATGTTACCATTTCACTGATTTATTAAAAGGATGAATGACCTTTTAATTTCATATGCATCTGACTTGTAACATAAACTAAAAGCAGAAAAACCATGAAAGAAGGAGATGGAGCTGTTTGCTTTGTTCTGAGGTGCCATGCAAAGTCACACTTTTGACCAAATTTGCACTGAGAAATGCAAGTGACTAAGTATAGCCCTGCATGGATTTCTGTGCCCTGAAAGCATCACAGCCCTGTGATTGTTGCTCTACCAGAGTGCACAGACCTACCCCTCAGCAGGGCTTATTTTGGGTGCTGCCCTGCACTGCCTGGCTGGCACAGCTCCTGCACTGGTGCTTGGGCAGCCTCCCCAGGTTCACATCAACTCCATGGCGATTTGTAAATGTTCCCAAGCTCTGAACCAGTGTGACTTTTTTATGTGAAGAGGAGAAGAGAGGAAAAAGACCAATTATGTCTGGTATTTGAAAGCTGTGTACCTTACTTCTCTTTCCTTTTCTGTCTACCAGACTCGCTGTAAGACTCGGATAGAGAATTCACTGAGGAAAACGAAAAGATTTCTACAACATCAATGAGCTTTCAATCAGGCCAAAAGATCAAGGTTATGTGGTTGTCTGGCTGTTCCAGTTTTCCAATGTCCACACTGGCAGGCTGTCAAATCCAGTAATCCACATGAAATAAGCTGCTAGCAAAAAATGGAAAAAAGCAACAGTAACAAATGATAAAACCGAGGGCGAAAAGAAAAAAAACCAAAACAGTTGATTTGTTCTTAAATTTCTCAATTACACAAGTAATTAAAGATAAGTAGCTACAACTGAAAATATCAAGGCTCAACTAAGGCCTTGTGTATGTGTCATAATTCCCTTGTGGTGCCCCACCAGTGGGAGCAACCAGCCTAGAGAACCTCTTTTCCAGGCCTGGCAGAGCGTGTGTGTCTCCTGGTGACTCCATCATTTTACACACTGTGGCCACCTAAATAGCTTGGGCTGACTACCCAGATTTTACTGCTCAAGCTTGTTGTTGCCCCTGCAAAGAGAGTCTGCACAGAACAGGCACACAACTGAGCAAAGCTGATGTTGCCCTGGCTCTCCTGGGGTGCCAAGCGTTGCTGCCACAGTAGTGCAAATAACTCACTGGTGCAGAACAAAACCAGCACAAAGAGTACACAGACTTATAACCTAAGCACAAAGAAGCCGGAGGGTATTTGCAATGTTTCTTCTGTGGCCTGTTCATTTCTGAGCAGAGCACTCAATGAATTCACAAGTTTTAATGCAGTGTCAGAAGAAACACAAAGGTAAGGTTGTACTCCGAGTGCCAGGTGCAGAGTCATAGCAGAAAAACAAACCTCACTGAACTGTTAGATGACTCATGATAGATGAGTCAGAAACTCTTTCTTTCCTGCTATACTGCTACCAATTTAGCAGGCTGCAAAACGAGAAAATGGAGCTGTGGATGACAAAGAAGAGATAATTTGTGAAAAATGCCCACAGCTTGTGGGGTAGATGAAAGACATGATACAGCAATTAAAAAATACCAGAAGACACACTGTGTGGGTACAGGGTGTGTCCCACTTCTTCAAGCATTTGAGCAATTAAATCCAAGTTATCATTCTTGCCAATTGTTTTCAGTGAGCAGAAGCAGGTGCCTTCTCCAAAGACCACTAGTAAGTACGTTAGATACAAGCAGTGTCTGGCACCAAATTAAAAGCAAACATGGATTCTCTAGTGATCCTCAGTTTGCATACTTTGTGAATTTTAGGGGCAGAAAGTGTTTTCTGCTAGAAAACTGTAGAAAACAGTGCTATTAGTGGGATGTCACAGCAGTGAACTAAAGCAGAAGTTCAGAGGTTATTAGGAGGCCCAGGTTCAAGAATTGTCACTTTTGCTTCTCTCATGTGGGCTGGATTAACCAGTGAAAGGTATTTCATGTGTACGTGATCCAAGAAAGGCTTCATCACCTACCACACAGCACAAAGATAAAGAATTAAATACAGCTTTGGGCCATGTGAGAACCACCAAAAGTAAGTGAATTTGCATTTTGATTACACTAGATATAGTTTGGTGAACTAAAACAAGTGACTTCTCTATGATTTGTGATTCCTTCCATGAATTAAAATATTTTGTATTTCTGCTCCAAATGGTGGTCAGCAGAAAAATGCTATATAATAGGCCCACAAAATAGGCTGTGATTGTTTCCTGCCATTCTGCTGTTTCAAATGGAACGCTTTAAAAAGAGAACTGGGAGATGTGAGGTGGAATGGGAGCTTAGATTCTACTGGCATAATTTCAAAAATAGTGATAATGGTTAAATAGCAACTTAACAAAGATCCTTGTTTGCAGAAGGCATCTCCCTGGGGTTCTTGACAGTATGGCATCTACATTCTCCTACATTTCAGGAATTTAGAATGAGGTCAGAAGGGAAACAATTCAGAGAGAAACCACGAAACTTATTATGGGAAATGAGAAACAGATCATAGCAAAAAACTCTCATCGCTGTATCTATTTCCTTTATGAAAGGACTAACACAGTTACTGTCAGTAAGTACCAGCACTGAGCACGCAGTGTGAATGAACTTCTCAGCATAGTGGACAAAAGTATAACAAGATACATGGACTGAAAGGTAGACAGTTCAAACTAGGAATAAAGCACACATTTTTAACAGTGAAAGTAATTGAAACAATGTACCAAGGACTTCAGTGAATTTTCCATTAGAGAGATTATGTATAGAATGACTGGAAATTTTTGTAGAAGACACCTAATTGAAAGAAAAATTAATTCATAGAAGTTCAATGACATGTCATATACAGGAGGTCAAAGCATATTATCAAAAATGGGCCTTTAGAGCTTTAAAGTCTAGGACTTTAGAGAACATTGAAAAGGCATTAACAAATTTTCTCCCAGTAGAATGTCCTTAACAAAGATCAATTTCTGTATCTATCAATGGATTTTCTATACTTCTCATCACTGTCTTAAATCTTTCCCAAATAAATTAGTTTGGTGTAGTGAGATCAATAGTGATTTCATAGTGCTTTCTCTTCTTCCCCCTACCTCAGTTATTGAAAAAACTATCTAGTCTAAATATATACGATCTTTTATTCCATTTGAGAAACAACCCACCCAATTATACCGTACTACAGCATCTTAAAATGAAAATTTAACAGAGTAAAACTACCAACTAAGAAATGCCAAAACCTTAAAACTTCATAAAAAATAGCTCTGGACTTCTTTCTATCAAAAGCTAAGTATTTTTAAAAATAATTTTATTTACAGTTTCTAATTTCAGATTTTTCTGAGTTATTAAGTGCAAAAGTTTTGGTCAGGCCACGTGAAAAATAATATTTACATGCTTTAATAGCTCTGCTGATTTTCTTTCATCTTTCAAAACCTGTGATGTGCTAATATGAAGTCTGGAAAATGTCAGTCCCAGAAAACAAGCTTGTCAAATTAATAGCAACCAAAAAAAAAAAAGAAGAGGAGTGGTCATATTAAAAACTGAACTCAGTGATAATTATAATGGAATTTTAGTGCATATTATCAGTTTGCCTGACCTAAGATGCAGACATTAAGTGAGCTGCCAGCAGAAGTTGCCCTGGAGAAGTGCTGAAGCAGCCTGTCTTTTGATGCCTAGACTGTCTTTTTTCCCTGTCTGACTTCATTCACATGCCTCATCATGCCAATTTACTCCAGTCCTTTCCCCTCCCTCCTCAGCAGTTGGATATTGCAACCTATTTACAGTGAGCAGATTCCCTTACTGGGTGAACTTTCTGTTACCTGGCAGGAGAAATTCCTTGGGAATGAATGCAGTCTCAGTATCTGTGAAACAGCTAAGGGATTAGAGATGCCTTTTCAAGACACTGAAGGTTTCTGATAAAGACCACAGCAGCATTCTGCCAGACGTGCAGAAGAGTACTGGCCCCATAAAAAACTGTGGGAGATATTTTGCAAGTAGAAACTGACTGTCCATGTTAGGTTTTGGTTAATGTTGCTCCAGTCTCAGTGAAAAGTGATGTATACAATGGCTGCAAATTTCACAGGCTTCATGAAAGGCTACTCATGCTGCTGCAGGAAGTTTGTACATTACCCAGTATGACAAGGCATAAAAAATTCAGACTGAGAATATCCCAGGTGCAGTGAGATCAGCATGATGCAAGAAAAGAACACCTTTTTTTCCTGCTTCTCTCTGCATCTCTTCTTTCTCATCCATACTCTTGAGGTTTTCTGTCCCTTGGAAGACCCTCAGGGGAAAGCTGAGGTAGAAGTGTATGGAGCCAGGCACACTCTTGTCTCACTGCCACTAGAAGGAAACCACTTGGTGACTTTCCAATAGCTCCTCAGCAGAGCAGAGCCCACAGCTGCTTTGCTCTAAAATAGTGTTACCCTTGGAGATACATCCACTTCCAGGACATCCTGCTTCTGCTTCCTGTTACATTCAACTAGGTGAATCTGGATTATTGTCTGAAGTGCATTTCAGTGAAAAAATAACAAAATTAAAAAAAAGGCTGGTCACAAGTGAGATAGTTTGGGAATTAGTGAAATATTGTGGACTCAAAATAATTTTTTTTTTCCACAGTGAATGGAAGCCAAAATGGCTGTGAATCTCATTTCAGCATCGAGCAGAAAAGCTGGTTATAGTAAAGATGATAATATTATGTTGTTTAATCTTATCTGGATATGTCCCCCCTCCAGTGGTTTCCTGCTGGTAAACCACAGAGAAGAGAGGCAGTAGTAAGTAAACTAGAGGAAGTGAGATGAAATACAGTATGCTCCTTTGGTTAATAGGGGATTCATGTGAAGGATATTGCTAATTAAAACCAATAGTATTTTCTGCCATCTGGGCTTTCAAAACCAATTTCAGAGGATACAAAGGATGTTTTGTTTCACTGAATTGCTCATATCTTAGGGAAGCCACTGGAATGAAATATTACTATTGTGGTAAACTGCGCTTGCACTTTTACAGCAACATGTAAAATAAGCACTTTCCAGAGTGTGAGTACATGGTTTCACACACATAATGTCCAAATGAAAGGGCAGCTCGGGGTCAGAAGAACAAAATCCACCCTCAGCCTACTCTGAGGTACAACAAACTGTCAAATCATAGTGGTTACTGGAAAAGGAGCTCTTGTGTTCACCAGGCTATGTATGTGTGGCTCCAGGGCTGCTGGATCCACTGAAACAAGAAGTCTGGGGATTTGCCTGCAGTGCTGACCTTCGGACCAGCCTGCAGAAGGCATGGTGATTCACTGGGAGTGTGTGAAACCAGCGGCTGCCCTGCTCACAGCTCACAGCTTTCCTCTGGTTGACCAGAGGGAGTTGCAGTTGCTCCAAAGACTTAGCCAGAATTCCCAAATAAAGCACCTCACCTCATTAACTGCTTCAGGAAATACTGAGCAACCTCAGCAAAAGATTTGTGAGTGAGATGACATCTCTATGCATTGGTGAGACATTGTGCTCAGCACGCGCTTACTTCATCTGGATTCTAGGCTTGTGCCCAAGGCTGAGGAAACAAATCTAAACTTTCTTCAGCTTGCCTGTTCCTGAGTGCCTTGTGTCAGCAAAACAAGCCTCATCATGTGGCTACCGGATGTCTTTTCCACCTCCTGCACCACTTCCAAGGATCCTAGTAAGACCCCACTTCCCTAAAGATGAAAAAATCCACTTTTGTTGTTAGAGTTGTCTTTACGTCACTGGAAACAAACAGTTAGTAGGTGATGTTGGAACAATTTCTTGTGTGAAGACTAGCTTCACATGTGGCTGAGCTAGGTACTTTGAAGTTAAATATGAACAGAAGTGAAGAAAAGGTACCATAGTAAAAAGGTGGCACCCATCTTAATCTTAGCTGCCCAGCCTGTAGCCTGTGGGAAGTCTTCTGTCTGATTTCTGCTTGCATGTTTGTGTAGCTGAGCTGTTATAATACCTTCTGGGTCCATATTTTCAAAGGCTGAACTGTCCTGCTATGATTTATCCCAAATCTGCAGTGAGTCTCCTTCACTAGGCAATTCAAATTAATACATGTATCCTGGAAGAATTAGAACCTGAATGAAAAGTCAGTGTCCTCTTTTTTTCCCCCACCCTTTTCAATTGTATGTTTATCAGTTTTTAGTTTGGGCAAGAGATTCCTCTTGCCCCATTTGCTCTTGTGCTCTTGAGGCTTGAACTTTCCTTTATTATTGCAAGAAGCTTCTGTTTACCTCTTTTCACCTGTGTTCTGGTTTCTGGCCCTTGTTCTTCTCTTGTTGACTCCCTGAGGGTACACAGATGGTGGCCTGGAAGCCAAAAGGAATGATACTGGAGGAGTGAGAGAGTGAGAAGGAAAAGGAGTAAGAGAGAAAAAAAAAAGGTAAGAAATTAAAAAAAAAAAAAAAAGGAAAAAAAAAGAAAAAGTGATCACAGCAAGATTCCAGACTGTCCTAACAGCAAAACCCCAATACATATCAGTATGCTGGATCTTGTCAAGATACAGGTAATGATTATTTTTGAGAATACAACCTAAACACCATTTAGCGTGTTGGCTGCAAATGTTTAGACTTGTTAAGTAAGGTATCGCAGTTCCATCACAAAGTTCTTTCTGACAGCTGAGAAATACTTCTTTTTTAAAATTCCCTGGCAATACCACAGGTTATCTGTTCTTTAATGGTGGATGTCAGCCTCAGAGGCACCACACAGCAGTATGCCTAAGCATTTCTCACATCCAGGTTAAGCCCCTTTAGACAGGAGCGGTGAATGCACCCTATGAGCAGGAAGGAGTTAATCTTACCATTGAAGTAGGCAGGGACTGAGTAGCATTTTTTCAGAGGTTAAGGAAACGCCATTATTACAGATAAGTTGTCAGGTTTTTTTAAGCATAGTGTTCCTTAGGATAGTAGGTGAAACACTGATATTTTCGTGGAGGAAGCCGATTTGCATCCAAAGTGCATTATAAAACGAGCCTTTAAAAGAAAACAGAGTAAGTATATGCAAATATTGTTCTTAGCATACAAAATATTACAGCTATTAGTACAGTGTGCTACCGCCTTCCTAAGTTTGCACATGAAAGGAAGCCAAGCTTATAAAAGAACCATTTAGCTGCACTGACGGTGCAGGCAGGAGAAAATCAGCCGCAGCAGAGGTGGGTCAGGCACTACACGGGCGAGCTGGGCAGAGCGGAGCGAGAGCGAGAAGCTGCCAGAGGACGCCTGGCGGCGGCGGGCGGCTCTCCCGGGCGGCTCTCCCGGAGCCTCGCTCCGTCCTCACGGGGGCTGCGGAGCAACGCGCTGCTCGTCCAGCTTCCCTTCCTTCGGCCTCCGCTCATCCAGCTCCTCGTAGCGCTCTGCTCATCCAGCTTCCCTTCGGCGCGAGAGACGCAGCGTGCGAGAGGAATGATAACAAGGAGAGAAAATTAAGCAGTTGCTGCAGAGTCTGTCCTCCCTCCGATGAGAGGGACTCGTCGGAACAGGCAGCCAGAGCCCTCTAGCACTGAGGATTTGGTCAGCACAGAAATCAGAGGCAAGCACTGCTTGCCATACTCTGTGCACACTCAGACCTCTCCCGATTCCGTGTTTCCTTTTGTATTTTCTGTCATTTCATTGCTTTTTAAAGGAACGAACCTTCCAGGAATGACACTGCCTATAACAGGACGAAGTGAAAAATACACCGTTCCTTTCACATTTGGTGTGTTTTTTCTGAGGCTTTTTGTTAGGACAGTAACAATATTATTCCTGTGGTCATGTTGGTACAGAGACAGTCTGCTGCCTAACTGGACTAGTGATTTTGGGCAGAAATGATAACATTCTAAAATAACATTTTAACCAGAACAATAACACTCAAGCAAGCATCCAAACCCGAACTAATGAATGTAACATTTACCAGTGCTTTTAATCTTGACACCTCAAAGTTTGTTCTAATAAACCTGCATGAACCTATGCTTGGATTTGTGATTGTGGACTGTATTTCTTGATGTAAAATGTGCACTAAAGGAACAGTTAAACACAGTAACCCAAAATTTGGCCTTTGTATCTTTAGCATACACGTGGCAGTTCTTTTCCACTAAAGCCTTGTGCTCTGTTTCCAGCAAAAGGTAGGCAATGAGGAGAAGCTTACTAGGCAGTGGAATACTTGTAAATGTCAACATTCAACCTGCTTGCCAGAGCTGAGTGAACTGGTACAACCAGAAAGTTACTTATCCACGGAGAGGTGGGTATGGGTGGAGGGGAAAGAAAGCAAGAGAGAACTGGAAAAACATAAAAGAATCCTGGATTGTTTCTGTAGGAGTAGACTTTATTCCGATGGTATTGCAGGCCTCGTCATTTGGGGTAGCAGATGGGAGCAGCCACATCAGCCCTGATAACATCTTCTATTTTGCAACCTCTATGTAGAAGTGGGTCCTATGATTACAGATATGGTTCTTTGCAGAACTAGTCTGCAGACTAGAAATAGGGAAATTCAAATTCTGAAAACAGCCTTTGGTTTGCTTACCAGAACGTGTGGGGGAGGTGGAGGAAATGTGGATACCTAGCCATGGCTTATTTGGCAGGCAAAATAACCTGTTCAGGGCTGCACAACACAGAGGGAAAGCTCCATGCTCCTGACCATGTGAAACGTAGGAGTGATACTCAGGAGACAGAGCACACAGGGCATTTCCGAGGACTCGGCTGCCATGCCACTCCACTGCTATAGGTATCCCCGGTTTAAAAATGTGGGTAAATGCAAGCGCTACCGGGATGTGGACACAGCATCCCCGCCGCAAGCCCGGAGGCTCTCAGAGAGGCTGTGACTGAGGCAATGCAGAGCCTGTAGGATGACACAGAGTCCCGGTCACCCCGCTGCTCGCCACCCCCGGAGCTCCCGCGGGAAGGAGCCGGGGGTCTCAGGAGCCCGAGGGCGGCAGCGGGGAAGGGCGGGGGGCTGAGCGGCCGGGCTGGGCGGCGTTGTCCAAGGTCTTGAAAGCGAAGTGCAGTGCCCGTGCGGGGCAAGGGCAGGAGGCAGGCCGCTCTGCCTCGGCGCTGCTCCGCCGCGCTCGGCTGGGCACGGCAGCAGCTGCGGGGCCCGGCCCGGCTGAAGGACCAGGCGCTACCCGGCTCGCTGCCGGGAAGGGCCACTCCCGGGCCTCCCGCTCTGCCTCGCTCCCTCCCTCCCTCACCCCACCTGTTGCTCGCTTCCGATCCCGAGCTGGCCGCCTGTCCCCAGGGCGCCGCGGGGATCCCCTGCCGCTTCCCCCGGCGGCGGCAAAGGGCGGAGGGGAAGGCGGTGTCAGGCGGCGGGGCGGGGCGCGGGGCTCGGGGTGCGCGGCAGCCGGGCGGCCAAAGCGGAGTTGGGCTCCCCCGGGGCCGCGCCGGCGGGGCCGATGGAGGCGGGGCCGGCGGGCGGGGCGGGGCTGCGGGCGTGCGGGGGAAGGCAGGCGCGGGTGTGAGTGTCGCTGCTGCCCCCGCCCTCCTCCGCCGCCCCGCCCTCCCGTCCGGCCGCGGAGCCGCACTCCAGACCCAGCGCCGGGCAGAGCGCGGGGGAGCGCCGGCAAGGGGGCGGCGGGGGAACGAGAGGAGGCGCAGAGCCGCCCGCGCCAGCCCGCGGCACCCCGGCGGACGCTCCCCGGTTCCGTGCAGGGCTCCGGCGCCCCGCGGCTGGCGCGTCCCGCGGGAGGGGAGCGGAGCGGAGCGGAGCGGAGCCCGTGTGCGGGGAGGGGCATGGGGGTCCCGCGGCCGGAGCAGCCGGAGCAGCCGGAGCGCGGGCAGCAGCGGCGGCCGCGGCAGCAGCAGGTAAGGAGCGGCGCCCGCCGCCGCGTCCGTGCCCCGCGGGCGTGCGAGCGCCTTCCCTCCCGGCGAGGGCTCGGGAGCACTTCAGGGAACGGGGGTGCCGTGAGGGCAGATCCATCTCCTCTCCCCTCAGGTGCCGGTGGGAGGGAGTCTCGGCTTCTCCGGGCTCCGCGGGAGGACGGAGGGCTGGGGCGTGAAGGGGAAGCGGCGGGGAGCCGCGGGCCCCCCGTCCCCGGCAGCACCCCGTCCTCGCCCCGGCCCCACACGGTGCCCGGCGCGCCGGGCGGGGTGCCTGCGGCCGGGGCGGCTCGCTCCCGCATGTCGCCGTCATAAATAGCGATGCGATGCGATCCGCCTCGTAGGGAATGGCCGCGGGGGCGGCGGGGGTGGCCGCCGGGTCGCCCGTCACCTGCGGGGCGGTTCTGCCGCCGGCTGCGGCAGCCCGGGCACTCCGCTGCCCTCTCCGAACCTCACTCCAAGAATAATGGCAATTAGGGAGTAAGTTTGCCCGGATCGGACGTCTCTGGGGTAGAGCTGCTGTTCAGAGCGCGGCGGTGCAGCGGGGACCGCCGAGCGCCTGGGGTAGCAGAGGGAAAAGCTCTTCAGCCCGTGCAGTTTCCTTAAATGACTTAGAAACGCTGTTTGTTTGCTTCATTTGGTTCCTGGATAGAAGGCGCAAGCTGCATGCTTTTGCACTCTTTGTTACCTTGTAATGCTCCGATAGCTGTTGAGGGGTCCCTTCTCCACAGCAGCCGGGTTCAGCTCGGCGGTGGATGCCGTGCGGGTGGCTCCGCAGCCCGGCTGTGCTGCGCGGCAGCGCTGCTGAGCCCCTGCCAATGGGGAGGGAAGTAGTGTTGCGCAGCCTTGACAAAGGCAACTCCGGAGCTGACAAATTTCAGATATGGCTGTTAAGGTTCACGAAGTAGGTCAGTAAACTACCGTAGTACTTGGTGCTGCATTATTTTAATACACCGGTAGTTTGAGTACTTGCTTTCAGCCTGGCTTTTCTAGAGGAAACGAGTTTTATTTTTTTGTGATGCAAAAGACATGCAAAGTTAAAGAAAATTGCACATGTAAATTTCCCCGAGCTCTTTTGTGCGCGGTTTTCACTTCTGAAAGTTAACACTAGATGGCTTTCTTATATCAGCTATCCTGCAGGGAAGGAAAGCATGTTATCTGTCTCTGCAGCCTGCTATTTCTGTATTTGTCTGGTTTTTTTCCTTCACGTTAATAGTAAACTATCTTCTGGTCAGTTCTGTACTGATTAGACACGAGCAGATTTGAAGCTTGCTTACTAGCTGACACAGTTCGTTGTTTTGATCAGCTCATGTTGCTGCTTTAAACGTTATTTTACACGTGTGTTACTAACATCTAAAGAAAGTTTGTTTAGTTGGAAGGTAACTCTGCAAAATATTTATGTTGCTTTAAAGGAAGGCAGCTGGATAAGACAGGATGTTTAAAAACGGGGGAAAGCCAATAATTCAATCTCAGTTGTTACTTAGTTTGATGGACTTATTTTAAAAAGGACCCTAGTTCATTAATATTGTTTGTTCAGTTATTTTTTCCCCAGATTCTGTACCTAGCTACCTTAGACTGAAACATTTTGGAGTTGGATTTAGAAACACAGTGCTTCATAGCCTGCTGGATATAGGAAGGCTTAGGCTTGATGCCTTATTACTCTATTTCTTGTGTTTTTTCAAAGCTGTGCCTGTTGTCAGTGGGAATGCATTATTTGCCCTCCATTCGCTTCTTCAGTGGTAGCTCTGAAATACTTCAATCTTAAAATTTGATCTTTGAAATATCTTTTATTATTAATGCAAACATGTTTAAATCATCAAGAGCTCTAATGCATTATAGATATTTAAACATCACTTAGGGTCCACAACAGTTGATTTATAATTTATGTAGCATGCACATAAAGCTAGATTCAGAGAGGTCTGTGAAAGTATTGTCTTGGTTTTGCATGCTCAGTGGGTTACCTTAGCAGGTCATGCAGCACTTAGATGTAACAAGAAGGAATACTTGTAAGGGTGCCAGACTGTTTCACCAATCCTGTTGGATCAATTAAGGATCATTTCATTCATATATGCCAAGGATATAATGTGAAGCCTAGAACTAAACAAAACCTCAATTCTTTGTGGCTGGTATTTGCTTACTGTGCATATCAGAGCGTTTTTAAAGGTTTATATTCCACTGCTCTGAAAGAAAGATAATATTGTCTTCTTTCTGTAGGCATTTACTGACATGCCATTACTCAAGTGCATTGTGAAATACTCTTGCAAATGAAGAGAGTCAAATGAGGAACTAAGCAAAGCAGTGGTCAAAACCACCTCTTTTTTTTTTCTTTTTCTTTTCTGTTTATGGCTTTAATGATTGAACCGAGGCAGTTCATTTTTTCACTTCTAGCTTCATACTGGAAGCAGGCATTGCAGCTAAAGCTTTTTATCTGCAGATCACCAGTTCAAACCGCAGGGGAAAGTATTTTCTCCTTGCCTTGGCTGGAGTTAGGATTATATTTAGACGGTTGGATGTTAATTGTTTTCAGTAGGTTCCCACCTTTTACTGCTGAGAGATCTAGTTTGGTAATATTGAGGGAGAAATGCTATGCTATTATGATAATACAAGTTACAGATTGTGGAAGGAGGGTGGGGCACTGGGTTATCTAGTTTCTCACGTTAGTCATCCAAGATTACCAACAGTAGCTGTTTTGACAGCTTGAAATGAACTCAGGGTTTGACAAATGCTCTTTTCTCTTTCCATGCAATTTTTGCTCTGTAATTTTAAATGCTTTGCAATTTTAAAATGCTTGGGTAAGCTGGGTTTTGAATCAGTGGAGATGGCTGTTTATTTTATGTATGTTGCGATACTGTGCTCAGAGTAGAAAATTTTTGTATTAGTTGATATGATTTATGTCTGATTCTTTAAAATGTAGCCTCTTGCAAAGTCAAGACCAACTTCAGTTTATCTCTTTATTTTCAAGAGAATTTTCATCCTCTTATAAATCTGGACAGTTCATGAAGTTAAAGGTAGGGTGCCCCTGACAGTCTACCCTGGTTTTCTACCTGAATTTTGAGAAAATATTGTGAGGACTGTCTACCAAATCCAATAGTCCAATAAGAAGAATTTTTGAGGGAATTTGTAATGTTTCACAGTTGTTTGTTTGTTAAGCACTAGTTGTTCACATAAATTGCATTAAGAATAACATTAATTCCTGATGACATTCAGTGATGGTGCCATATGACTGGTTAGATTTTTAAGAATTGTTGGGACTTCACATGAATAGCTGTCTTTTTTTTTAAGTTTGCTGTGAAAGAGCAAACTTAATGTTAAACATCTGATCTATCCTGACAGAAGTAAATGAGAGAGAACCTGTCTTCCTTTGTAGTAAAGCAGTGACCCCAGATTTAAAGCCACTTTTAGGCATAATTGAATGAGCAGAAGATTGAAAAGGATTATTATAATTGGTGATACTCTTCTAGTTTTTAGTTAGACAGGACAGCAGTAGGCAGAAATGTCATTGTGATTAGTTTGCACCATAGTTCTTAGTAGAAGATATGTAGGCTCTTGTTTGGATCATGAAACTGTAATTACATCAGCAGTTAGCTACTCAAGATTTATAAGTGGATTCTTCTGGTTTTCTGGAATTTCTTAAGTAATGAGCAGTGCATACATAATTAAAGGTTTTGTTTTAAAAAATGTCTTGAATCATTATGGAGGTAATGTTCTGAACTTGTAATAAATGTAAGCAGCTGCTGTCCTGTCTTTTTGGATATGCAAGCAAACAGCTTTATTGGATTTGATGC
Organism: Lichenostomus cassidix; assembly: GCF_008360975.1. Lineage (NCBI taxonomy): Eukaryota > Metazoa > Chordata > Aves > Passeriformes > Meliphagidae > Lichenostomus > Lichenostomus cassidix. The sequence goes on along the minus strand of NC_139483.1, from coordinate 42,109,475 downwards.
TTGAAAGACATTTTAAGAACAGTCGATGTTTGAAATGAAATAGGCATTTATTTTAGTTGCTGTTAACCAGGGATTCTCTGTTCCTTTGGAAAACGACCTGTAGCTACTTTTTTTTTTTTTCTTTTAGAGCTGTGATGTGGAATATAGAAAGATACCATAGCTATTTTTTGAAAGTGAGGGAATCTAGAAGGAGGCTAGAGGAGCAGTAGTAAATTGGCTTGTAGTAGCTGGGAGGCTGGAAGGTGGCAGTAGCTGAAGTTGTCATGACTGCCCCTCCCCCTCAGCAGCTTAAATAAAATTTTGAGCATAGGACTTGGAGTTTTGCCATTGACTTTGAATCTTTTCTTATATAATATCTTCATTTTTTGTCATGGATCCTGCAAAGTCCCATACCCAGCTCTGCAGATATTTGTGTAATACTCCTGTGTTATTTGCTGTTTCTTCTTTCCTCCTCCTCTCCCTTTGCTGCCTGAATTCTCACTGGCACAGTGGCTGTGGATTGTGATAATGCCTGCCTGCATTTGTGTGTATCATGTGTCCTCTAACATAAATCCCATCAAATCATTTTCACATAACTTACTCCTGAAAAGTCATATTGTGAAATACCTATGATTCAAAGACTATCTAAAAGATTAAGGATGCAAAGCTCTCATAAAACTCATCTATTTGCCCTTCCATTTCCCTTTAGGATCACCAACTCCTTTTTTAAACCTCATACAAACTGTGATGAAATTATACACCTGTTTTACATATTACAGAAACAACAGATTACAGTACTTAAAATGTTTTTTGTAAGGAAAGGTACTCTGAGAACACTAGACATTCTGTGGCAGGTTTATTTAAATGCAATAAAATGTGTTTAATACCTTTATAAAATTTTTCTGGTAGTTTGGAGATTCTGGGCCACCTTGTATTGAATTTTGGATTTTTACAGTCACTTCAGTCAAATCCGATAAATTGTGAAATGATGTGACAATGAAATGGCAATTAAGGTGAGTAAGGACAGAGTAAAGCATTCTAAAGTATGTGTCACAAGGGCACATACTGTTAAAATATTTTTTGCTAGTTTTTCCCCTTTCATGTGGGAGAGTAAAAAGAAATGCTGCAATTAATGCATAGTTAGCAAAACTGTCACTACAGAAAAGCAGCTTTATCTCCTCTGTTTTGTGAAGAAGGTATTTGTGAAAGAGAGGAAATTTTAGTCAGTTGGGTTTTTCCCAAGTTTGTTGTTTAGATTTTTTTTTTCCACCTGAGAGTTGCAAGTTATTTAATTGCTCTTCTTCTCTGATTCTTTTCATTTGTGGTTTTCTGTTCGAAACTAATTATTTTCTACTTTTAGGCACCTAAAGTTCATTCAAGGAAAAGAGCACTCTTGTGCTTCTAGTGTTTTTCTAGCTTCTCTCAGCACTGAAAATGAATACCTGACATGTTTTAGCATGAAATCTCATTGTAATACTAGTGTGACACAGAGTGGAAAAGAAGTGTGGGGGAAGAAAGAGCAGAACAGCGTGGCTGTGTCTGTGCATACATTCTCATGCCTAATGTGCATATCATCTACAGCATGTAAGCAAGCATATGTACTTTGCTTATGTATGTGCTGGTCTTGCTTATTGCAGTGGCAGCTGCTCTTGAAGAATTAGGCACAGTTTACAGTGATCAGGTTGTCCTTGGTGTTCTGCTGGAGTAAAGTAAGCCCTGGTTTTACTTTGTAAGGTTGTCAGGACAACAGCTTATTATTCTTGCTCCTCGTGGTGTTTCCCTATAGCAATGGAGGGAGCTGTTTCAAAGGCAGTGGCTGTCTCGCCTCACTGGGCTGCAGGATTGCCAGCTGTGATTTGGGTTCAGCAGGATGCTCTGGGTTTGTCATGTAAAAATTCTAATTGATGATGAATGCACACCCAGTGTGAGAATAATTTTGTTCATTGGACTAATGTAAAACAACCCATTGTATTTACAAACCCATGGCCTGTTTTCTCCTCACTATTGTCATTAATCTTCTGTTCTCTTCCATCTGAGGCTCAGAGAAAAATGTTTGAAGTTTGACAGTATGGAACCTGTGATAAGAGTTGAGACAAGGTAGGAATTAGTTTAAAGCTATGTTATGTCAGTGTGCTACAGTCTGACAGTGGAGCTAACAAGTGAAACCAACTGGGGATTTCTGTTAGGTTGAGTTTGTGATGTCTTTGACAAAAACATCAGATGAAGTTGGTGTTCAATGATAAGCCACACAGTAACTGTTGAGGTGTTGGCACTTTGAAGGGCTACCGCTCTGTTCTTGTTATGTGGTAAATGAGAAAAAGAACGCGTGTTGTTAAATACAGCAAACGAAATAAATAACTACTAAGTCATTCTCTGACTGTGGTCATTATATGGAAGTCGTGCAAATATTTTCAACTGTAATAACATTTAGATGGTTGGGATTTTCAGGGGTCAAATACTTGTTGGTATGTTCAGCAGGGAAGATTACATGAAGAAAGCTTTTAAATAGCTGAGGAATTTTTTATTATTATTTCATGAAATATGTCAACAGATGGGACTTATTTTGGCACTTCCATAGCCTCCTTTATGTTATTGATATAGAGATATTCCTTAGTTTGATCCAACTTCCTCGATCTGGGTTGAGCTATAGTAGTCAATTAAGTGATGTCCAGGTACTTAAAATCCTTTTATCAAAACAGTGACCTTCTATTTCAAGTTCCTTTTTCAGACAACTGAAACAACAGTCCATTCACAGAGTAATTTGGCAGAGATACATAGGCGTCTGCATTCAGTTGTGAAAGCTGCCTGGCAGAATTAGAAGCTATTGGGATAAACCTGTCAGTGTTCAAAATGTTTTCTCCTTTGTCTGAATACCACTTTTTTGAGAACAGTCCAGTACTCCAGAGGTGGGTGTCTTCCCCCTCTCAGATCCTCTGCTGCTTTCCATCCCCTTCCCCAACAATTTTCTTAGTATCTTTGTACGTGTCTTTGAATCACACAATCTCGTTTGCATAGGAAACCATTTCAAAAGATTATTTTTAAGGTTGGTAAGATGAGGTGGAGTAAATACAGTGATTGGTGTAATCCGTAACAATATGAGAACAGGTTTGCTCATTTCCACTTCTCATTAAATGTAGAATTTGACCAGTTTGTTACAGGAAGGAATCAGGATAGATGAGATTATCTACGTTGGTCAAGAGCTGTACAGGTGGTTGCTCAGAGTGCTGCACTGAAAAACCTCAGCCTATCAATATTTTCTGTACAGGATGAAGTTTCTACTGATAGAGCAGAGGGTTTTACTGACATTCTGAGCCAGGCTGCTTAACCTGGACCCCTGGAAATCATTGCTTCTGGAAGAGATTTCTGAGTGAAGGGCAAGCAGTACTTCATTAGTCTGTGAGATTGTCACATTTGATAATTTTGTTAATGTCTGTTTCTGTCACACTTAAGATGCTTTGTGCTTCTTCTCTTTGGTTGTTTAACCTTTGAAATGATTTTTCCATGAGCATAACTACCCTTTTTCTGTCAAATTCTGCTGAATGAAACAGGCTCAAAATATCTTGAGGTGGAGGGAGGTGCTGCACTGCATGACTGCATCAGGCTTGTTTCCTTAGGAAGTAGAAGTTGATGACCACTCTTTCCATTGCACTGATCTGCACCAAATAGATACTACATTGGAAAAGTGTTTTGTTTTTACTTTGTATTTTACTGCTGTATTTTCTAAAGTATTCTTATATATATAAGATTACATCAATGCTATCAATGTATAGAGTGTACCTTTATGCCTGGTCATGGGTGTACAAACTCTGTCTTTGTATACACAAATTACAATTGAGTGTCTACCCTTGCTTTGTGTGGCTGAGTGTTAAAATAGTATATTTAAATATATGCATAGTAATAATTATTTCTCTTGGGGAAAATAGATGCTTAATGGTAATGTTTTTCTCTTTCTTATGTAGGCTGTACCCAACAGTATCAATATTCCTATCCACTCATTTTACAGTGTTCAGTGTGCGTGTAGGTCAGAGGTGTTTAAAGTTGCAAGTTAGAGATTTTTTTTCTATGTCAGCTGTCTCAACTGTATCTCTCAGTACAATTGTATGAATTCTTTATGGCAGCTACAGTAATCACTGCAGGGGAAAGTAATAAAAAGAAATATCTAAAATGTGTTAGTTATTTCTCTCTGTGACTTAACAACAGGTTATAAGAATGCAAAAACACCTCCACAGTATAAATAGTTCTCAGCAAATGCTGTCTTCTGACAGTGGCTGTGAACATTTGCTCAGCTAGAAATCCCCTAAGTAGGGGTCAGTGTATCTGTGGCAGCTGTAGGTATAATACTAATCAATTAAATTGATAAATCAGTTTAAACTTCCTTTAAGTAATTATATGTATTGCTTTGTTTGTTATAGTGTGAAGTCCTTCCCATTTCATGATTCGTGTGTAAGGTGGATAATGACTTCAGTTTCCTTGGCTGGGTGGTGAAATTAGGTTTTATTTTCATGGCCTATATTTACAGATTCTGAAACTTAAACCCCTTCTGTTTCATACATAAACATGTTTTTCTTTAGTCCTGTGTTTTCTTCCTTATTAGGAAGAAATCTACTGGAGTTGTTTTGGTTTGGGTTTTGGTTTTGTGTTTAGGTTTGTTTTCTTTTTTTCCCTTAAGCAGTAATTAAAATAGCCTTGTATGAAGTTTCTGAGCATCTTTTATATAGTTATTTATAGTCCTGGGACCTTTCTGCGTACTAATGAAACTGTAAATGCCATTAGATTAGATTTGATACTGCTTTAATATTGGACCATCATTGATCTTGAGTTTATCTAGGCTTTTGGCATGATTGTCAGGTTCAAAACATAGCACTTAGTGGTTTGTATTCCACCTGGAGACCAGGTACAAGTGGGGTACTGTACTGGGACCTGTTTTGTTTAGTACCTTGATCAATGACCTGGAGGAGGAGATGCAGTGTATCCTCATCCAATTTGCATGTGACATCACATTGTGGGAGCAGCTGACGTGCTTGGGGACATTGCACTGTGGCTCAGAGAGGCTGGTGGGACAGACCACGATGAATCTGGTGACATTCAACAAGGAAAAATGCATGCTCCTACCCCTTGCCTCTTCCAGGGAGTGACTTCCTGGGAAACAGCTCTGCTGGAAGGGAACCACACATTCTGACACACGAGTCAGCCTGTCAGGCTTCACTGACAGTGAAAAATGCCAGCAGCAGACTGGGCTGGATAAGCAGAAGCAGAGCCAGTATTCCTTGGGCCACCACTTTGGATACACCCCACCCAGTTTTGGTTTCCTAAATACATGAGAAACATTGAGTGAATGGAGTCTAGTTCAGTGGAAAGTCAGCAAAATGAGGAGCTTGGAGAGGCTGGGAGAAGTGCTTTTGCACAGCCTGGGATTCAGAAAGCTCAGGGGATGTTTAACAGCTGCCTTACAAGGTGACACCTAAGAGGTTATCAAGAAGACATATCCTTTCCAGGGGTACCTGACAGGAGGAAGAGAGACAGTGGTCACAGCCTAAAACAGGTGAGGTTCTGATGTGACACTTGCCGATAAAAAGCACCCTAAGGACGCTGAGGAATTGGAATAGGTACCACAGGTTGTCAAATCTACATCCTTTCCATTTTATTTAAGACTAGACTGGACAAAGCCCTAAGCAAGTTAGTCCAAATACAGTGCTGTTGTGACTTCCAGTGTGAATTAATCTGTGAAATATCACAACTTTTTTATGGTATCAGTTGCTCTGATAATTGCTAATTTTAGTTGGATATTCCAGTGTACTGTGATTCCTCTTTATTATAATACAGAATTTGTACTAAATAATTCTCTATTACAATGTGAAGATCTTTTTACAAGACTCATTATGGTCTTGTATTATGGGCTCATAGTATATATTCTTTGCTTAAACCAGTTTACAAGAACTCCCAAACAAATGATTGGCAGTTAAATACTTTATAACTATAGAACTTCACAACAAAATAAGTGCTTAAAGACAGTAACATGTCCTCTCACATTTGGCTTCAGATATACTTTGCTCACCTTGTCACTGAAAGTTTTAAAACAGGATTAGCAGGATGTGAATTTGAAATTGGCTCTCAGCAAGTCAAACTTAGATTTCTCCTTGGTTCTTTTGCTTTGGCCAGTAATTTTAGTACTGTCAAACTTGTGATAAGCTGTGCTAGAGGTACCCATGTGGCTGGCAAAAAAAAAAGCTGTAATTTGTCCGAATATTTAAAAATACAAATTAAAATGATTCAGTTCTGAAAACAGTTTCTGTTTGCATTTTTATGTTCAGCCTTAACCTCTTAGTTTCATTAGCTATAAACAAGAGCCAGCAGAACCTCAGAAGCTTGAGATGATTCCTGTTCTTGCTCATCCAGCTTCACAGTGGTTATTCTTTCAAGTATTTCTGTGTTTACCAAAGCATGAACCAGACCTTCAGATCCCTGTTTGGGTTTTTGGAATCCATTTTATTAAGTGTTTAAAATTTCAGGCGTTTGTATAACATTCAGCTTCAGTGTGAGAGAGGTTGCAAATACATGCTGAGATAATCAAAACAAACAGGAAAGGGAATGGAAAGAATTTCCTTTAGGGTAAAATTCCTTGAAGTTGAAATAACCCTGATAGACAGTGCTTGTCAGTTGGCAGGGAAAGTTAGGACTTGTCCTCTGAAGATTTTTTTGCTGAAAGTGGAAGAACATGGAAAAGCTCAGTCAGATGTCCTTTTTAAGCCATACTTTCAGCAAAATGAATTAAAACATTAATTCTATTAAACTGATGAATCCCCAAAATTGTTGCATTGAGACTGATGATTGGTACAGATCCGCAGCCCAAGCCTGAAACCGCCTTTGCCCTGAACTGAGCTACTTGTTTCTTTTAAAATCCAGTTGCTATATAAAAGAACTACAATTGTGTCTATTCTCTTTTCAGTATGGTGCTGTATCAGATACTTCCTTAATTCCAGGTTGTACCAAAAGCAACTTTTAAATACTGTTGGTGACCTGATCTAAGAATCTTTCTTCTATTTGAGCTGCAGCTCTTGAACCAGCTTCTCCTTGATGCTTGTGGCAACCCAGCTGAAGCAGCAGCTCTTGCTGAGTTCCTGAATAGGTTGAAAATGGCTTATGTACCAAGCAGTGACAGTAATTTAAAATACAATCTGCCTAGAATTTTCATAGCTATGACATGTGAGCTTCCTTCCTCTAAAATGTGTTCTTTCATGCAGTCCAACTAATCTTTTGATTTTTATCAAGGTTGGCACAGTGGCAAATGGGATATAGAGGAGAAAGCAGATCTTCATGGAACCTAATGTCAAACCTAGTTCTTTAGCTGGCCAGCTTTTAAATGAGACATTGTAGATTTCCTGCTTTTTGTAATTACATGTGCCTTGTAAAACCTTCAGAACTAAATAATTCATTAGTGAGTTTAAAAGGTCTGTTCACTGGCATTTTATTTTCAGAGCAGGGCTAAGCTTTTAAAATTAATCTCCTGATCTTTCCACTTAATATTTTGTTTGCATGATGGAGAAGTTTCAGAGAATGTAAAATATATTCCTTTGAAATGAAACTAACCCAAATAAAATGTTGATTTTAACATAAACTGCATTTCTAATTTGGAATGCTATACAGTGTGACAGTAATTGAGAAATGGGAGTTAAAAAGAACACTGCTGAAGGTGATGCATTTTACAAAAATTTAAGGTGAATATTGAGAAGAAAGCAAATAGCAAGATGAAACAAAGTTTATGGAGTAAACACTTATTGCTCAGTCTTCAGGAAGTAAATATTTTCTCTAACTTGCTATGACTTGGACAGAATTATAAAAATATCGTGTCTTCATTTTGTCAAGCTCACTCAAATTGATTTGAGTAAATGAGCTGTGGTTACTGAATGGGAAGGGTACTTAAACAAACCCTCCCCCCACTATTAAGGAAAGTGATTGAGAACTGTTGTTCTGCAGGTTTAAAAACATTACATCAGCTGCCCCTACTTTGCTCTTTAGGGTTTTTTTTTGGCTTTTTTAAGGTTCAGCTTGAGGTGGAAAACATATATATCCCTTGGGCTGTCCCCTCACCTATCCTCCCTTTTCTCCTCATGAAGGCAGTATGGCTGTTATTTAAATTCTTAATGGAAAGATTACAGATTACTATCTTGTAATGGTGACTTTTTTCCAGTGTTTAATTGTTATGGCTTTTGCTTGCTATAGTAGTTTGACTCATAGATGTGATCACATACCACTGTTTTCGTTACGTGCACCAAAATAAAAACACAGCTTGCTATATTTGCTTTGTATTTTTCTATTTCTTTACTGGGTTTTTTTTTTTGTTCATTTAAAGTAGCTTTCAGCAAAATTGCAACTAATTGCCAGTAGCCCAGCTGATTTATGGCAACAATATAAAAATTCTCATAGTTGAGCTGACCACAATAAAACCTTGCAGTTATGAGATATTATGAAACCTAAAAGCTGAGCTTCTAATAAAGTGTGTACGGCTTTCAACCTTTTTGGCAATAAATTAAGAAGAGAAATCTGTTTAGAATGCATTTTTTCCTTAAACTGTAATGACATAATTTCTACCCTAATACTTTTCTCCTCCCACATACAGTCTTTCATTCTGCAGTAAAAGTTTTCATGCCCTTCACTTGTGCTCTATTCTGTCTCCCACACCCCTCTCCTGACTTGCCATTACCCACTTGTGGAACAAAAAAATGACTTTTCTTTGTTTAAAAAGCGTAGGCCTGTGGTAGAGCTGCATAGCTCACTGAAACTCTGGGTGGTTTACTGTGCCCAAAGGGGCCCAGTGTGTGGTTTGTCTCTCTGGAGGCTGGAGGCAGAGCACACTTCCTGGCTGTCACCTCCTGGGCACCTTCTGGCTGGGAAGTGTGTGCTTAGGTTTGCTTCCTACCCATAAGGTTTCATGTTTATTGCTGCCAAGAGGATGTGCTCTCAGCCCCTGCTGGAGTAGTCCAGCAGCACAGGTTGCCCCTTGACCACTGGCAAATTAGTGAAATTCCTTTTCCAGCCATGCGTTTTAAAGCATCACTTGTACAGTATGGAGTAGAGGAGTAGATGGAGTATGTTTTTTAGACATAGGGAATGTTCTGTCCTTGCAAATAACTTGGACTTCAAATGATTTTCTGTCTCAGCAGTTAAAGGAAGTAAAAAACTTTCCAGGTGGTTCCAAAGACCAGAAACTCTGTATATGGTTTACAAAGGTGGTGGAGGATGAGGGGGCTGGAGGTTTTTTTTTTTAATAGGACTTTAAATGTTTAAATACTCTTCAGGATACAAATCTTGGCCTTTTTCTCCACATCCCCCCCCAGCCATTTAATACCTATAGGACTAACACCTTTTATCACATGGATGAAGTATTGAAATGAATAAACGGTGCAACATTTGGGTATAGTGGCAATGAAAACCTCTTGAGTGTCTATGTCATCAGGATTTTGAATAATTTGACAGAAGGATTTTTTTCTCATGTAGAATCAGGGTTTTTTTTTCCTTGTTTAAACATCTTGCCTGAAACACAGAGTTAGTAGCTGTACTCTGGAAGTTGTTCATAAGCATTATGGTAATTCTATCCTTGACAGAAATAGCTTCACTTTTTTTTCTTATCTTCTATGTGACTACCACAGCCACTGGTATGTATTAATATTATTTTTGTAATCAAAGATAAGCAATCTGTAGAACCTCCACACCTCTAGTACATGGAGAGCCCAAGTTAATAAAGATGTCATTACCTTATTAGAAGACTTGATAACATTCATGTTTAAGAAGCAAGAAAAGGTGTAAGGCAATGTTTTCTGGGAAGTTAATATATTAACAACAGTTTCTTTCCACAAACTGATGGGCTGAAGAATAGGTGGATATTTTTGCCTTCAAGGTGCTCTTGAGGGAGAGTAAGAAGACCAAGTGAATAGAAACACCTGGGAAATGTGAAAATATTCATTATGAATACCTCCATTTATACAAAATGCTCTCAATTTTTGTTAAATTAAAAGAATTGTTCATCTGAAAGAAAATAAATCACTTCAAGCTTCATTGTTGTATATTAAGCACTAGATTAGATGAATTTAGATGGTGGTTTGGCTTTTTTCCCTTTTATCAAAAGAATCCCATTCAGTTCTTTCCTGACTGCTCTTTGATAATTAGAGATGGTAATGCAGCTCTCTATTTTGTCATCACTGATATTTTGAGTAGAATATTTGAAAATTTGGGCTGTATATTAAGCAAACGTCAAGCTTGCTTTGTATATCTTTTCCCTGTATTTTTTTCCCAAGACTAGTTTTCCATCATTATACTGTGAGCAGTTTATAACAAAATGACAGCCTATTTGTGTAGTAGTGCTCAAGTGAGTAACTGCTCTGAATGTCTTAACCTTGTGGCCTTCACAGAACAAAAAAATGTGCCTGCAACTTAATGCTGTCTTTTGTGATTGAGGGATATATGAGAAAAAATGAAAAACTTGCAAAGTGAGTCTCTCTTTGTACAGAACTGTCACTGCTCTGCTTGGCTGATAGAGATTCTTTTCAGCTGTCACTTTCAGTACAAAAGAGACAAAGCCTGTGCCTGAACTTACTCCCACTGTCTTAGTCTGATTTTTATCTAAAGCAGTGTCTGATGCCTGCAAGATTATTGACCATTTGTCCCACCAGAGTACCAGGGCTTAGAATCCTGACCTTTCTGTGTTTTCTAAGTTCATGGTCAGTTTTTAAAGTATGTTTGTTTCAATAATGAACACTGGATACTATTTTTATCTTGTGGCAGGGGATGAGAAAATTGTCAAGCAAAAATATTCTGCTTCTTCATAGTCCAAAGTATTTTAGATGGTCTTTCATGTTCTCCTTTTTTTTTCTTTTTGTCTATTATTCTTAAAAGTGTTCTTAAAACTTGAGAATGATATGTTCTTCTGCAAAAAGCAGTTGTGTACCTGCTTTTTTTCTTAAAAGCGTGAGCTGCTTGAAAATCCTATAGATGATAATCATGACTGAAACAAGAAATATTATCCCTTTCCTGGGAAGGGGAAAGACATGCTGGGTGATATTTAGGATATTTGTGATAGAGGCAAAGTGTGTATACTGCAATTGAAGAGTTGTCTCAAGCATGAAAAGAAATAAAACAACAGTAATGATCTTGGGTTGGGGAGCAGGGAAATCTTTGCCACATGAGAGAGGGGGTGAGTGACTCAGGCGTGTATGTTTGCATGCCTGTGCACACATCTGAAATGTAGAAAGAGAAATAAGACATAACTGTGAGTGACTGTTTCACTGTCTGTTCCAAGTGGGCAAAAGAAGCAAAACACTCTCAGATCTGAAACACAACACTGGTGAGAGTTTTGTTGTTGATTTTGGGTTTGTAAATCAGCAGAAAGAGACAGTTTATCCTTGGTCTGTCATGTTTATGATTTAGAATTTTTTTTTTAATTGCTAGATGTCGAATCCTGGCAGAAATGCTATCCTGTTTGGCTGCAGGGTTTTATTACTCTTTCATTCTATTGCAGCTTTTAGAATTAAATACATCATACATCCTTAATGGGTATAAATTGTCATATAAATATATAATTTTTATTGAGATAAAACTGTGTGGTGCACATGTAGTTTGTAAATGAGTAGTTTTTAATTCAGTTGTAAATCAATATTTAATTCCAGTCTTCTTCCTAGTAGCAGATGAAGCTTTATAATAGAAGCTTTAGTCTTGGTTTAGTTTTGATTCAGTGGCTGAGATAAAGGATGTGTTTCTAGAACTTTGACAGCCTTGAGTTTGTTTCAAGTTAGGTTAAATTGTCCTGAGGAATTTTAGGTTAAATTCTAGTTAGGTTAAATTCTTAGTTACTGAATTTTTTAACAAGACCAAAAGTCTGTGCTGACAGCAACATGGCAGAGCTAGGTGCTGAATGGATGAGGCAGACGTAGTTTAGAGGCAGAAGATGTGGCATGGCCTGGGGCCAAACCTGTGCTCAACCTTCACCAGCTAGCAGAATGCACCAAGGTGCAGAGCCTTGCTATCTTTCTCAAATAGGGTATCTGCACATTTGGGTATAAAAGACAGCAAAAAACTTGGAGTCTTTTTAGGTCACAGTTAAGATATGCAGCATTGATTATTATAATTTGCCTTCTGTCTCATATGCGGACTAGGAGTGTGAACTTTAAATGAGAGCTATTATAACTAATGTTAGAGGAAAAAGAAATTAAAACTTATGATTTAAAAAAAATGCATTAAAAGAGTGAGTTGCTCTCTTTCTATAAGTGTGGTAATTTTTTTTTTACAGAAAACCTATTTGAATATATTGAATCATATTATCTTAATGTATTTTCCTAGTTTTATATTTTCATTTATTTTGACTTCCTTAAATAAATATGCCCAAAATCTGCTAACTTTTGTTTTATTTAGAAGTAGATTAGGTCATATCTGAATCACATTGAAATCTATTAAATCTTAACTGGTGGATTTTAAATTAAGATTGTAAATGCCTTTTTTAACACTGTTTTTATTGCTGTGATGTGTGCTGATGCCTAAACTGTGTAATTGTTTGTAGAAATATGGGGAGGGCATTTGTCTCCTGGCCAACTTTTTTCTTCCCTGATCTCATAGGTGGCTATTACTCCAGTTTCTCAAATACTGAATATCTGTAACTACTCCACAGTTAAGGGCATTTATGTAAGTTCAGAAGCAGAAGGCCTTTTTAAATACACAAACCCAGGGTCTACCCTACTGAAGGAGAAAAAACTACTGTGTATGGCACATGGCGAAGTGAAACTTATCCCTGCTAATCATTCAGTAATTTAGATGTGTTGTATTTTTTTTCTTTTCCCCAGACAGTCAAATCTGAAAAAAAATCCATGAAAAACAATGCTTTCACATATTTCAGCTACAGCAAACAAACCTGGTTCTTAGCAATTTTTTGTTTTACAGGATGCCTGTCATTATCTGTGCCTTTCCTCATCTCTCTTCTCATGCAGTAGTGCTTTTGGGAGTTTGATTGGCAGGCTGGCATATTTATGCATGTCTGAAATACAACCTCTGTGGGGTTTTTTTTCAGAACCATATAAACTATGACATATTTGAAGTAAGTTATTGAAGTTTCAATTGCAAGAACAATGGCCTTGAGAATTTAAACTGGAAAATGTGTGCAATCAAATTTTTTTTTTTTTGTAATGGAAAAGTATCTGTCAAAAATAAATGGAAAAGGAATCAAAATTAGGTAATCCTGGCGTGGGACTAAGCCTTAGTTTTAAGTTACTTCACTGACTATCCTTCTGTTTTGTCATTCAGTAAAGAAAAAAGGTCAGGTAAAGAGCAGTAGAGGTGGTAATTGTAATTGCCCATATTGAAAATGCTTTGTTGAGAAGCTTTCTCTGCAGCTGTATCAGGGAGATGGGGGGTGGAGAGGAAGAGAAACAGAACAAAACAAACTAAAACCAACAACTTCCTCTGCCCCCCAACAGGTAATATCAGTTATTTATTTAGTAGCAGTTCAGACATTGGATGAGTGGAAGAGTAGTGCACAACAATTTTAGTTCTTTTTTTTTGGTCAGGCAAACAGAATATACCCTAGGCTGTAGTAGAAGTATATTGGGCTCTAGTTGCAATGGGAATTCAAAATGTAGTGAAAATGTTTCCTTAGTCAAAAGTAATCAAAAGAAGAAATAATTTATAATTTTTTTAAGCATGTAAAGATCTATGGTCCCATTCCAACTTCCCAAAAATGCTTATTCAAATCAAAGTTGCTATATAAAATTTACACTTGATTGGGCTTCAGATTTTTTTGATACAAGGCAACTATTGTATCCTGAAACGTCTGGTGTTACCTTCAAAAAAGGTATTCTTTCCAGTTCACTTAGTGGGTGAAACCAGAGTGACTTTTATCTATGGCAAACTTTCTTGGACTTATGTGAACCTAGAATAAACATGTACCCAAAAATCTGTCACAAAATCCTGTTGATCTGTGGATATGGATTAATGTTATTTGGGCTGCTGAAAGTCTTTGGCCGCTTCCAGTTTAGTCCTTCTTGACCTAAGAGGGATGATGTTCTTCTTACAGTGTGTTATAGTATCATTACCAGCTCGGGTGATAGCTCAGGTCTTGGTACTGCTTGAAAGGATCTCCATTAATTCTTTCTTTTCTGTTGTGCATTTGCCTTGTATATTCCTCTTAGTTTTGCCCTGTGTGTGTTTAATCTGGCCTATTTCACTCTGCTATTACCACGTGTAATTGAGTGTTGACTATAAAAAGCAATGGTACTAAATTATGAGACTCATATTCTTGGAATGAATTTGATGACCAATTATGCTATTTTTGCCTCTGATACTCTAATGGAAATGGGAGACATTCAAATGCAGTTCTGGGCATTGTCAATCTTTTCAGTGTTATTTCAGAGTTAAGGTTAAAAGAGGACTACAGAATTTTGGATAGGAATTCCAATCAAATGCATGAGCTCAATGTGCATGGAAAGCACTATGAAATTGTAATTGAATGAGGAATTAATTTTTAAATTCTGCAAACCAGTTTGTTTAAATTACTGGATATTTCAGTTGGAGAGCTGGATGAAATGTTAAAGATCTTGATTTATGTTAAATATATACTTTGTTCCCTGCATTTCAAGAAACTGGGGAGCACCAAGGAGGGTAGAAGGCCCTTGCTTGGAGCAAACGAGCTGGCAGGAGAGGCTGACTGAGCTAGGCTTGCTCACTCTGACAAAGAAACAGCTATTGAGTGACCTAAGAATATCCTATAGCTTCTTGAGTTTAGCTCCAAAAAACGATGGAGGTGCATTTTTCTCGCTGTCACCAGTGTGGCCACAAATTATGATTTGGTGTGTTCAGGTCAGACGTGAGGAAGAACGCTACCAGGAAGCCACCACAGGCCCAGGACAGACTGCCTGGAGAAGTGGCTGAATTTTCCATCCTTGGAGGTCTTGAAGACTTAGCAAGAACCGAACCATGCCTGGCCATTTCCAGCGCTGATGAGAGTCCTACTTGGAGCAGAAGATTTGACTGCATGACTTCCAGAAGTGTCTCTCAGCCACTCTAAAACTTAAACTGATTGGGGTTTTGTTCATCCTTTGCCCTTTTCTTTTACTGCCTCATTCTAAAATGACTGTCGCTCATGCGTGTGTTTGAAAAAGAAAATGACACTGTTAAAAAGCATATCCTACACACATTGAGGCATTTACAGATGATATTCACAAAGCTCTACTCATTTTTGAGAGGAAATAATAAAAAAAAATTTCCTCCACTGATTGTATTTGAAAACCATCTTCCTTTTCACGCTTGATGAAAACAAAGCTGTTAAAGAAATGCTTGGGATTTTTCCATGTTACTTAATAACTTGCTTTCTACTCAAAAATGACAAAAGATATTTTTTCACCCCAGACAAATGCCAATGATAAAATATTGAGCAGGCCTGTGGGAGCAATATAAAAAAGTCTTAATCTTATTTCTGTGAATAGCTTTCACAACTGTGGTTTAGTTATGGGTTTTTTCACACCCATTTTATGACTTTTGAATAATTTTTGTATCTTTCCTACTTTTAAGCAGTTGCCTTAAGTCAATTGCCATGTTCCACTTCTCTTTAATTTAAATAGTCGGGTACTACCTCATCATCTGGCTGATTTTTTTTTTTTTTTTTTAATCTGCTTTTCTGTGGATACAATCAATGATTTCTGCCTTGTTTTGTAACTTCAGTTCTGGGCTGATAATTCACCTTTATTGTTAATATTTTTGGCATTTTTATTTTCATGAGGTTTCTTATTTTTTATGTTCAGGTGGTATCAAAAGCACTGCAAATGGCTTACTGCTATATTCTGAAAATGCAGGGAAGTTAAGAGCCCCTGTCTCTTTCATTGTGGAGTGTGGCACTCAACTTTGATGTGGTTATACTGATGTGCTTATATGAAGAATATACAAAGAGTATAAAAAAGCAAAAATCAGTTTGGCATCAATACCAGCCTACTCACATTTAAGCTCTTTATCTCTTCTATAATGAAGTCTGGGGTAATACAAAGTTTTAAAAAAACCCCAAACAAACAGAAACAACTTTTTAATAGTTAAATAGCTATACTATTTAATCTCTATAATCTATTGTATTTTCTATAATTTGTGGTCCAAATGTGACATTTGGTAGTGCCAGAATTGATATTGTTTCGTGCTCTCTTTGTGATCTTGCTTATTACATGCTTTTGCTGTGTTGTCAAAATGAGGCATTGCAAAGGGAGAAAGCAATGCCTGGAGCTGAACATTGTTTCATAGGAGAAAAATAAAGGTGGGAATGAAGATAATGTTCACATTATGTATGTAAATAGCAGTGTGTGCAGAGTGTCATGTTGAAAATAAAGATGATAAAGATTAAGCTCTTTTTTTATTACCTTTTATTAAAGATACTTACATTCCATATTAATTGCAGATTTATTGCAGGTAAGAAGACATCTATTGAAATGAGGGGCATCATAGGGTGTTCTGTTAATTTCTGTCAAAATCATTTTGATGTAATGCACAGATCCTTTCCCAGTTGAAAAAGCATGTTCAAAAGGTAGAGCTATCTCAAGCTTACATCTTCTATTGTCATAATAAAGAATATTCTGTACTTGGGGTTATATTCTAAATGTGGTAGAACTCTTACAGGTCAGAGCAGGGCCAGTTGATTTTTTTCATATTCAGGATGAAGCTATGGTTATGTTTGAGTGTATGTAAGAAAATTCCGATGGCCTAAGGACAGGTCTATTTATGCTGCTACTGATATTAGAAAGTGTCAGTAGTGTGTATTTGCTGTTCACCATACATGTTTCTTAGCAAGTACTCTTTGTTATCTTTCTCAGAGAAAGAATCATCCAAAATTGTAGATTTTATAAGCAGCTCTTCTCAGCAGTCAATCTGAGACTTAAGCAGACAAAAGATGAATGGATATTGCTTTTCAAATTAGTGCTGCTGTGTAATTAATTGTGCTTAATTAGCAAATCTTTCTTTAAGTATCCACAGTGCAGTGATGTAATTTGTTTTCCCAGGTAACTGATCACAAAGTATGGAAAGCTGCTTTTAACAAACTCCAAGTAATTGCATGTTTCACTGAAGGTGTTTTGATTGAAACTGTGGTGATTTATCTGATGACCCTCAATCTGTCTTGGGCCCATCCAGTCCTTCCAGCTGGCTTACCATTGCTTTAAGATAAGAAATGGGTGTTTGGGCAGTGTGCTCCCTGAGAAATGAATGCTGTTCTCTGTGCTACTCAGCTAGAACAGTTTGGAAGTGCCTCCACTGGGAAGGCATCCCTCCACTGCTGCCTGTGCAGGGACTGGTATGTAGCATTAGGAATAGCATTAACTGTGATGGTGAAATACCTGTAATCTGACCTGGAGCTTGTGAGGTTCAGCCAGCCTGGATCAAATAAGGGATCCCTTCCATAGAGAGGCAAATATAACTTTGTGGTAATATTTTTATATTTGATATAATTCTGTATTGTGACAGCATTTGTGATAGATGTACTGTAATAGTATGTGATAGTGATAAAGTTCTCAATTTCCTTTTGAACTGAGTGAAATGTGTGGCCTACAAGATGATTAGTGCCCTCATATGCTTGGCTTCTTTTGGAATTTGGCTTTTCTGCAGACCACCGGGCAATTTACAGATTTTAGAGAGATGAATTTTACTCTTATTGTGATGGATATTGGTATTTCTGAAACTCAAAAACAAGTGTACAAACTGAGATACCGTGCATCCTGAACCAACACAAGTTATTTTTCATTGTGCTTGTGGATTTGGTTTAGAATATGGAGTTGAAGAAGGATCTGTCACTGGGGAATTCCATTTAGGCTCTTAAATAGACATTGTAACATTTCAGGCAGGATTGGTATTAAAATCAATTACCTTGTCAAATAAGGGAGGAGTTTGAGATTATTGTTTATGTTATTTTGGAGGGGTTTTATTTTGTTTGGGTGTTTTTGGGGTTTTTTTTTGGTCAAAAGTATCTGGAACATTGATCTCTACACATTTATCTGGGCAGGAAAATATTAGAAAGAACTTAGGGATTTAGATGAAAAACCCCATTTACAAGTCAACCTGTAAAATAATTGTGGTGTCCAAAGCCAGGGATTTCTCAAGTTTTATAGCAATGGTTAGTTTTGCAGTAAAGCATGCTGGTATTTCCTTAACCTTATTGTTTTCTATTTCTCAGTCTGTATTTCAAAAAGCAGCAGCATATTTTCTTTCTGAAATGAATAATTAAAATAGGTTTCTTGTATGAAACACCTGCACAGTAGGAAGTGAAACAGAACTTTTTAGCTCTCACTGTTTTATGGCAAGATTTCTGTTCCCTTTCCTTCCTGTAAACAAAAGGAGTCACTTAGATAGTGGGAAATAATCTATTTACAGGATATTTTCTGTATGAAAGGAAGGAAAAGGCCTTTACAGAGATCAGTCTATTGTGTTGGGAATATGGAAAGTTATATAGAGTTAAACTGAGTTTAGTACTTGGACAGGAAATACATGGCAAAATACATGTATTCACTTTATTCTTGACCCTGTAAAGTGTTAGATTCCCCCACTAGTTGCTGAAATCAGAGCAGGAGCTAGGACATGGAGTGCTGTGGTTTGATCCCAGATCCTGTGTGTAACCTGTGATCATTGTAAGAACTAGATCAGAGAGAGACTACACTTTAAAATAAAACTAAGAGCTTATGCAGTATGGCTTTTATTTATAAACAAGCACTTTTGATACTTGTACTTTTAACTAAATGTTCAAGTTACTTTTGCACATCTGTTTTCCCTTTATCTCTTTGAAATACAGTTGTCTTCTCTAGACAAGTGTCATAATTGGATTTTTCATGGAAGTAATGGTTTCCAATGTACTTGAAGAGTATATATTTTCAAAGTTCTGCTTTACATATGAAATACATTAACTATAAGTGTGGCGTGAACCAGGTAATCCTATTCTTGCCTATGTTATAAAATTAATTTCTGTGAATAGCTACTTGATTTTTCATTTATCTTCTGTAGCACCAGCAAGAATCTTTATCTTCAGTAAGAATTGTGGATTAGGTATTTAACTCTAAATTCTGCATAAGCATTATGGAATAATGTAACTTTTTTGAAACCTCAGGTATACAAGATGATAGGACTGACAATAGCTTTGCCAATAAAATTGAGCAGGTAGAGAAAAATCTGCATGGAATAATACTTGTCATTAGTTGTATCTCTTTCATCTGCAGTTCTTGTGCTTAAACCATACTTGAAAATGGAAATTCATTGTAGCAGTTTTTGTAGTTTCTTTTACTCCATGTGTTAAGTTCAAGTTGACTCCTAATACTTGAATATCATGAAAAGGCAGTTTTAAGAATGAGAAAGAATAAAGAATCTTGTTTCTTAATAGATACCGAACTCCATTTCTGTTTCAAAAGAGGTACTTAAATAAAACTTTTTAATAGCACTGTTATCTGCTAAAGAAATTTTTTTTCTTGCATGATGGGTTCAGTTCTTCATTTCTCTCAAGATAGAAATCCTAAGGTCTGGATATTTCAGCCTAGGCTGGCAAATAAGGCTGCAGGATGTGCATGTGTGTTTGTTAAAGGCAGCTGAGAATGGTTTATCTTCTGGCATGTCTTGGTGAAAGGAGAATGTGGCCTGTCTTTGTCCTAGTAGAAGAAAAAGAATTATTCATTTGCTGCCTGTATTTGCGTTTGTGTTCTTCTAGACCAGAACAGTTTGTCTGCTTGTTTGCTTTCTCTCTGTAGTTTCCTAATTCTTTGTTCAAGGCAGAGTTTTACCAAAAGGGCTACTGCAGTCATGAATCAGACTTTGTCTAGGTGTAAAGTGTAAGGTTTCTTCTTGAAAGTTTGGAGTGCTGAAGACACAAATATCAACAGCATCCCACAATCTAGAAGAAATTACTTGACAAGGCATTAGCTAGCCTTTGTGAAATTTATATTTTTCCTTGGATATCTCATAAAAAATATGACTCCTACAATGTAAATCGAGCGTATCCAGGGCACATCAGATTAACTGGGTAGATTGACTGTGTTAGGTTGATACTCTGGCCATACTGAGCTTGCTGTGGAGCTTATCTCTGCAGTGACCATCTGTACAGTGTTTTGGAGCACTAGGAAGCCTGCTTGGAACTAGGCTTTCCTGATTAGGATGCTGCCTAATTCTTTCTGGAATCAATTTCTTCTGCATAGCCAAAGATTTTTTGGGTAGAGAAAGAAAACTTGCCCAGAGAAAATAAGATTTTGTACTGACAATATTCTCATATTCTGCTTTTTGTGAAACAACAAAATAAGAATAGAAAATATTAAAAGATTGGGACACAAGTATTACCAAAAATCATTTTTTGTTGTTGAAAATGAGGTGCAGTATAAGGCAGGCCACATTTATGAATGTCTGACTTTTTGCCAAACAGGATTGACTTTCCTATGTAGGAATTAATTCTACCTGCATTTCAAGTATCTTTTGATGTGAACTCTTCTTTGCCCTGTCTCTGGCCAACTTGACTTCTTTGGTAACAATCCCTGTAGAAACAAGGTACTTGTTTTGAATTCCAGTTGACATTTAGATAAAGATTAAGAAACCAGCAAATTGAGCCCATGTATTACTCCCTGGAGAATAAAGCAACCCAGATACGACTCCACAAGTAGTAAAAGAGGAGATTTCCAGGCAAAACAGATCTGTGATAATCCCCTAATGCACAGCAGAGTTATGATGTCCAGTATTACAAATGAGTTTTGAAGTACACGAAAGAAAATAAGCTCAATTATTTCTGATTTGTAATTTGTTACTTGTGGGTTTAAAGGAACATACCTTACTTGAAATCTTGAGGGTTTGTTTTTTTTGGTTTTTTTTTTTTTTGCATTTGTAGACCTTCATGAATGTAGGGTCAAGATGTTATAGAGAACTTTTGAATCCTGGTGAAATAATAAATTATTTTTTAAGTATATAACATAATTTTTCTTCTTAATCCTTAAGTTCTTTTCCTGATGCAGTGTTCTGTATAAGAACTTTAATTTAAAGAAAAAAATTAGTATGTGGACAAGGCCCAGTGTTGTCCCATTTGGATGCCTCACAAAAGATCAACATAATCCTCTAAATCCTTCTTTACTCTGAGGAGCAATTGATTCCACTTTCTACTCCCATAAACAGACAATGTAAAAACTGTCTTTGAGACAGATATTTTAAGCTTGCTCTTTCAGTGATTTGAATGTATGATTACATTTTTTTGTGAGAAAAATGATGTTAATAATGATAATATTCTCATAAACTTATTTATAGAAAACAGAAAGCAGTTTCTTTTGGAAAGTCGTCCAGATTCCGTAGCCATTCTAAAAAAAAATGGTTTTTCGTTTTTACAGTTGCTTTCTTCTCATGTTTTTACTTTTGACTTTTAGTATTTATTACGGCTTTAGTTTCAGATTTTACTGGGGTGAGGTTTATGTGTGAAATTTGTCTTCAGATGTAATTTTTTGGTTAGGAATGAGAAATTTCTGTTTAATATCCTGGGGGTTTTTAATTGTCTTCTGTTAGCAAACAGATTAGTTATTTAATGATATTGGTCACCACTACCACAGATAGAGTTTAGAGCTTTCTTTAGCTTTTCCATGACAACCACACTGGCAAATGTGTTTGCTCAAGTTTTAGGCTGTAACTACACCAGGAGACGGGTTTTTTTTAATACTGTGAGCATACTGGTAAAAGTAGATTTAAGTGGTTGCCTAGTTTTCACTAGACCTAAAATGAGCATAGTAGTAAACTGTCCTGCATTCCATCTGTATAGGCTTTTTGGTTGTTTTTGTTACTGGTGTCTATAATACCTAGATATGCAGCTGACGTGGGATTTGGAGGCTTTGTGTTCTTTTCCATTGTATGCACTATTCTGTAAAATACCTATTAGAATTATTTTTATCCCTATGGTGGTGATTTAGTACAGGAAATAACATCTGTTCCTGCTGTGTGTGTTCTTTTTCCTTTCTTTCGGTGTGAATATAACATTGTGTGTTTTCAAGCCAGATTTTACTAACTGAGATCATGATAAAATGAACTCCTTTTCAGACTTCGTTAGTTCAGATATAAAATAGCCAAATTGCCTTATTGGTACATGACAGTTCTATGATTTCTCTCTTTCTAATGTTGATCAGACAGACCTAGCTAAAATATTTTGATATTACATATGGTTTTATTTACCTTCATTTAGAAGCAAATATAAAATTGTCAAATGTAAATTTTGCAGTGTTAGATAATTTCTTGGCTGTAAGTTATCTCACAGAATCTCAGACCATGTTTCTAAACTTTTTGGATCAACTTGCTACTCCCTTCTCTCAAAAGATTTTTTGGAACTTCATGACTTTTTCTTATCCTTGCAATTGAAAATATTACTAAGCTACTTGCTTTTTACAATACAGTTTTAGGAATAGCTGTGGACCCTTTATCATGACCTTTGAAGCAGAGCCATAATGAAACAGTCTGTTGGTTCAGCACCTACTGGCTCATGACCTTTTGCCCTAGCAACGCTTTTTTCCAGTTATTGCCAGGAACTTGCACAGATAACACCTTTAAATTCTATGCTGCAACACATACATATGGCACTATGCTGAATTTTAAAGCCAGTGAGTTGTTCTTGCTATTTTATTTGCATGTAGAAATTAGTAGATTTTCATTTTACACAAGCATTCATTTAAGCTTCTTTTTTTTTTAGCTTATCTCTTAATATCATAAGTGGATAGGTTCACCTAACAACAATAAACAATAAAAACCAATAAACTTTTCTCATTTGACTTGCAGGTATCTCCATTTTGTTGATATCAGAAAAAGAGTGACTCAAGTTGGCATCCTTTGTGAATTCTTCTAGCCAAAGGTAAGCATAATTATTAATTTGTGGCAAATATAGTTTTGGTATGTTTGTAGTACTACACTACCTTTTAAATAAAGAGGCAGCTGTGCTAGTGTCTTTCTTAATGTTTGACATCTCACAGATCGTATTTCCTTGGGATATCTAAAGCACCCTAAAAAACCCTAAGTGAATCTGTTATTTTCACTTGGCATGCAAGTGAATAAAGAATCATAGAATGGTTTGGAAGGGACCTTAAGGATCGTCTCGTTCCAACCCCCCTGCCGTGGGCAGGACACCTTCCACTAGCTGTGTTCAACCTGGTCTTTCACAGCTTCTCTGGGCAACTTATTCCAGTGTTTCACCACCCTCACAGTAAAGAATTTCTTCTTAATATCCAATCTATGCCTGCCCTCTGTCAGTTTAAAGCCATTCCCCCTTGTGCTATCACTGCATGCCCTTGTAAAAAGTCCCACTCTGGCACTCTTGTAGCCCACTCTGGATACTGGAAGGCTTCTAGAAGGTGTCCCCAGAGCCTTCTCTTCTTCAGGCTGAACAAGACCTGTCTTCAGACAAAGTTCAGCCTTTTTTTTTAAATCTGTAACTTGGCAGATTGCATCTCATTAATACTGAAGTGTATGGTACAATCAATATTATACAGCTGTAACTATACAGAAGGATTATTGTCTTCTGTAATGCATCAGATAAGCTAAAAATAAAATAATGGTTTTGGCTATTTGGAAATACTTAGCTTGTTGCTCTTCTGGAGAAGAGCTACGACAACCAGAAATAGACACTAGCATAGTAGGATGAAAGGATGTCCTTTGTAAGGGCCAATTTAGCTGCTTGTAGACAATCCTGAGCCTCCAGCTGCCAAAAATTATGACATCTAAATATTTTCTGCACCAGGAATCAGGAGTTGCACCCAGAATCAGGAGTTGCAGTTGTCATTTTATGCCTCCTATCTCTACAAACTCCTAGATCTATTTCAACTGGATTGTTTTTAGTTTTGGGGTATGGCCCAGGTTTAGAAATAGTTCATGTTGGCTGAACACAATCTGTCATCTAAACACATTCAGTGTAGTAGTTTTCCATCTCTGTCATATTTCTGACACCAGTAAAACTTTTAACTTTCATTTTCAACTACATATTGTTTCAAGGACGAAAAGAAATCTGAAGTAAGAATTCTTAAAAATTTTATTTAAAATTTATTATGCATTCAGTGATTTGTATGAAGTAAGATAACTGCTTTTTGTCAACCTATTCAAAGAATCATAGATTTAGGAGAGTCTGAATAATTGATCTTCCTTGCCATGTTTGCCATATGCTTTGATGATAGGAAAAAACCAATTTTCTGTCCAGCCACCTGAGCCCCTCAGCCATCCCTGTGCTACAGCAGTTAAACTAGGTGGATACTCAATAGCTATGTTATTGTTTATCAGATTTTAAGTGGCTCCCTTTGCTCACATCAAGTTAATAGCTCTTTTCCCCTTCTCATCTGAAGATCTCATCTCATTTTTTCAATAAATGGTCAGTTCTGTTATACAAAATAAGATCACCAGACTCCCTTGTTGCTGAGCTTGATGAAGCTCCTGTTTATTAACATCAGTGCAGAACCTATCTCTGAAAATCTTATCTCCTACTTTTCATATAAACAATGTGTTTTGCTTTGGAAATAGGCTGAGAGGACAATATTGTAGCATATTTTGCAGTATGTGTTGTCAGTAATATCCTCATTTGATACAATGCTAATGCCATAAAAGGGGCACACTGGTACTTCTAGTCTAGAATTGTGTGCTAACCACTTCTACTAATGCATTTGCTTTATCTTTTGGCTGTATAGTTGGCCAGTGCATAGTAGATGTTTAAAGAGATCTGGAAGAAGCTGAAAAATATAATTTGTATATTTTGCCCTCTTTCTGTGGTTTAGAGTAATAGTAACAATGTCAATAGCTAATGCTTTTGTCAATAGCAATGCAAATATATTCAGTAATTCTGTATGGTGTTTGATATCTCAAATACCCCTTTTCCATCTCCAAATTTTTATCCTTTATTTCCTCTGTGAGAAGAATTAAAATATACTTCGGTATAAATAAAATATCAAGCTACTTTATCTTTCAAGGCATGTGTGCTTCAGTTTTGGTATGGCCCATAGTCTTAACAATTCTATCACCTGCCACCTAGATGGAAAGGCCATGGGGTGAATGAACATTGGTTCACTTTTAATTGCTTAAAAGTTATTGGATCGCATACTACAAAATGGTAGTAATGCTGTGGGTTGGTTGGTTGTGTTTGTAAAATCACACTGATCTGCAGAGTTGGTCTTCCCAATCTGGTTCCCTTCTGACTGCCATAAATCTGTCAGGACTGATCAGTTCAGGGAGAGGGCTGTTTTGGTTCCTAAAGGTAATGAGCCAAAAAAATACCTATGCTAGATTATGTCTCTGCGCTGTGCTTTATGAAGTCTGTGGTTCTGGAAAGGTTTATGGGTTTGTTTGGATCTTTCCATTTGACTTACTGGAGCTTGGAAAGTGGTAGGAATCTCTCACCTCTTTAAATGCTACGTCCCTCTAAATAAAGACATAACAGTAAGAAGCATGAGTTGACTACTTGTGAAAGCATTAGCGAGGTCCTCCAAAACAGAAGTCAGGGTAAAATAACATGTATGTTAATAAAATGGAAGAGCTTCCTAATGTACATTTTGTGCTAGTTGTTTTGGAGAGGGCATGGGGGAAAAAAGGAGGCAGGTTGGGTAGAATAGTTAGGGTCAGGAGCTGGAGAGTGTTGAGTCTTAGAAGGGAAAGAGATGGCTAATTTAAAAAAAAAAAAAAAAAAAAAAAAAAAGGAGAAGCTAGTGTTAAACTTGCTTTCCCTAGCCCTTGGCAAGAGTAGTATATATTTTCTCTTTGAGGGAGAGGCTGATGTGCCCCTGGTGCTAACTAAACAGATATAAGAAAAAAAGAACAAATGCCTTAACAACCTTAAAAGGAATTGAAAGAAAGTTGTTGGGGGAGGGGGGGGGAAAGGATGCACACCATCCTGATTTCTTAATTAATGTAATCTAATTTATTTCAGTAAAATGATTTGTGTATTGTTCTTTTATACAAAGTGAAGGATTACAATAAATTATCTTAATTGAAATCCTTTGTTTCTGGCTCATGCAGAAAAAGACTTCTAATGAAATATTTGAAATAATTAAGAATTAGTGCAAATACTTTTGAAGATAAACTGCAGAATGGGTTAAAAGCAAATCCTGTTTCTGGTTGGTACTAGAACTGTGCAGGATGAGTGAGAAAGTTGGAAAAAGGAATTACACATTTGTGAAGGAGAGACTTCTCAGAGAAAATTAGAGAAACAAAATATGTAACAACATGGGGAAAATGAGAAATGAAAAAGTTACAAGAATTTCAAAACGGTTCAGGGAGAGCCAAAACCCTTCTGGAATTAAAGCTGGTGAAGGATGTGAAGGCCCATGAAAAACCTGTTTCAAGTACATAGGAGTAGAAGGAATGCTGGGGAAAATGTGAGCCCACTGATTGTGGGGTAGGGGATTTGGTGACAATAGGCACAGAAAAGGATGAGGTGTTCAATACGGTTTTTACTTCAGTCTTCACTGGTACGACTGGCCTTCCAGAATGCCAGTCAGTGTGGAGAAAGGAAGACTTAGCTTCAGTGGAGGGTGATTAAATTAAGGGATATTTAAACAAACTGAGCATAAAGAAGTCCATGGGACTTGATAAGAATGCAGCCATGAATACTGATGAAGCTGACTGATGTCAGTGTGAGGACACACTTGATTTTCTTCAAAAGGTCATGCAATTTGGAGAGGTTCCTGAGGACTGGAGAAAAGCCTGTGTCCAAGAAGAGTCTGGGGAAGTACAGATAAATAAACCTTGCCTGTCCTTGTGAAGGTGACAGAGCAAGTGATCCTGGAAGGTATTTCCAGATACATGAAGGACGAGAATATGACTGGGAGTAGTGAGCATAAATCCTGCTTAACCCACCTGATACCCTTCTATGATGAAATAGCTGGCTTGGTGGATGAGGGGAGATGGCCTTGATAAATGAACAGTGAGATAGTCTGAAAGCTGGCTGAACTGCCAGGCTCAGAGGGTTGTGATCAGCAGCACTAGCTCCAGTGGGAGGCCAGTGATGTACCCTAGGCACTGATCCTGGGTTCAATACTCTTTGATGTCTTTGTTCAGTGACCACTGTGGCTGGGACTGTGCACACCCTCAGCAGGTTTCCTGCTGATACAAAACCAGAAGTGTTTGATATCCCAGGTGGCTGGGCTGCCATCCAGGGGGACCTGAACAAGATGAAGAGTGGGCAGAGGAGAACATTCCTAGTTCAAAAAGGGACAATGCCAATTCCTGCAGTGGGGGGAGAAATGACCCCACGAACCAGAACTGGAGGTCAGCCACCTGCAAAGAGCACTGCAGAAAAGGACCTGGAGATTTGGGAGGACAGCAAACTGAACATGATCCAGCAAAGTGTCCTTGTGGCAGCACTGGTGGGGCCACA
Source organism: Lichenostomus cassidix (assembly GCF_008360975.1). Classification (NCBI taxonomy): domain Eukaryota; kingdom Metazoa; phylum Chordata; class Aves; order Passeriformes; family Meliphagidae; genus Lichenostomus; species Lichenostomus cassidix. Next base: position 42,082,156 of record NC_139483.1, on the reverse strand, counting down.
CCTGGAATACTGTGTGCAGCTCTGGGTTTTCCAGTATAAGAGAGATAAGGACATATTGGAGAGCATCCGGTGCAGGTCACAAGGGAGGTTAAGTGACTGGAGCATTTCTCATAGAGAGAGAGGCTGAGTGAGCTGCAACTGTTTGACCTAGAGAAGGCTCAGGAGGATCCCATCAGTGTAAGAATTCTTGAAGGGAGGGTGAAAAGAGGATGGAGCAGGCTCTTTTCAGTGGTGCCCAGTGACAGGACCAGAGGCCATGGGCATAATTTGAAACATATGAAATTCCATCTGAACGTAAGAAAGGTTTTCTACTTTGGGGGTGGTTGGGCTCTGGAACCATCTTACAGGAGAGGTTGTGGATTCTCCATCCTTGAAGGTATTGAAAACCTGACTGGACATGGCCGTGAGCAGCTAATCTATCTGGCTCAGTTTGAGCAGGGGGGTTGGGGTTCATAATCTCCAGTGGTCCATTCCAGCCTCAAAGGCTCTGTGTGATTCTGAGAACATAGGAGAGGGGAAGAATTGATGTAGATTTTCCAAGCAGAAATAAAAAGCTACAACATTGATAAATTCCATTAATTAAAAAGATTAAGTCAAGGTCACTTGCAGCTCTTTCTTAATCGAGTTGTAGGGAAAATGCTCAGGTTGCTCATTCCTTGGTTAGTGAGCTTAGGTAGCAGGGCAATAGACATCAGAATATTTTTCAGGCTCGGTTAATTAGGATGGGAAAAAATTTAATGAAGTTTTAGAAGCATTTTTCAGGGTCAAAATTGATTGTCTAAAAAATCTATGAAAGCTTTGAATTTGGTGAAACTGGCAATGCTGTAATATTTTTTACCCTGTCTACGCAAGTTTTGAGTTGTTGTTTTCAGTACATTTTAGTCTTAAAATATTGATAATATGATACAGATGACCTCTTGTTATATTTGATCTTCTCTTGGGTAGCCTGTCACATCCACTCCTATCTAAAAAATGCAGACAGCTTAAAATAATCTCTTGCAGGCTGACCTGGTCTCGTTATTAACCCAGCACACTCTGAGCCCTGTCTGTTTGCAAAGTTGAGGGGGGAGGAGGGGGTGAGAGGCGAGGAAGCATTTAGTTTCAAAAATAGAAACCTCACAAGTACTCTAATTATCTTCTATGCTCCTCTAAAAAGCTATTCACTTGTTGTGAATATCATGTGAACCTCGTAGTTCTTAGCTGTTAGACTTTTTTTGAGGCTTTTTTTTTTTTCCTTTTGTCATCTCACTCCTGTCATTTAGCCTGGTAACCTGATTTGCTGCCTTGTCAAATTCTTACCTGTGAATGGAGTGTGTACTCTGTCTTGCATGGCAGCCTGTGAGAAGAGGGAAGGAGGAATACAAACTTTTTCCAGGTCCTCCATTTCATCTAGTGTCTGCTTGTATACAGTTTTTCTGTTTTGTCTTATGGCAAATATGGGAAAGTGAAATGTATGAAAATAAATCATACTTAAAAGTAAAATTTATTTAAAAAGAAAAATTCTATTCCTGAAATTTCTTGAGGTTCTTTTTCCTATTTAAGACTAGTGGCATTAACTGCCTTGGACAGCTTCAGGAAGGGCAGGGCTACGTGCCGTCAAATGCTGAAGATCAAAGTCTGCTGCAGCAACAAAGTTTTCTCAAAAATATAAACTAAATTTGTAAGCATTTTTGGAAGTAGTTATTTCTAAGGGGGATGGGAACACATATTTCCATCTCATGTAGTGTTTGTTAAGCATATATGCTAACTGCTTTGGGGAAAAGAGAAGTTGAGACATTTCTGTATGTGACATCCTTCCTTTTGTCATTTGTGTCTTGGAAATTATAGAAAAGTGATCTTTGTTATTGTTAATGATGATAGCAGCTAATTATGTTTAGGTGACTGACAGATTAGATAGACTGTTTCTACTTTGCCTTTCTTTATTTTTCAGTTGGCTTCAAAGCATCATTCACAGATATTTACTTAATTTCTCTTACTTAGGGATGGACGTTATTGCTGTATCATGTTTGGAAACCAGATACAAAGAATGTGACTTTGATTTTTTTACTCTTTTCATCTTTCCCTAAGTGGGATTATTTTTTTTTAAGAAGAGAATGTTTAGAAATTTCTTCCTGCACATTTTTGAGATTTAGAATGCACCTGTCAATCGATTTCTTTGAGGGGTTTTTGCCTGCCTTTTACTCCTTGGCAAACCTTCTTTTTAGAATTTTGAAGGTCAGAGTGAGCTGCAGGTTTAATTCAAAACTCTTTTCTAAGGACAGATAAACTGAGGGCATAGTCCAGCCCTTTTGCTTTACATATGCTAATTATTAGATAATATTTGGCAGTTGCTAGCTTTGTCTGAGCAGGAGCAAGAGTGTGGATTATATGCCAGCTGAATGCATTTCAGCTAATTTTGTCTCCAGGGCAGACAGAATTTACAGTACTTTTAGATTTAGCAAGATAAACTTACTCCTACTTTGCATTTTATATAGTTTGACTTAGAAACAGTGTTCTTAAACTAGAAATAGGTGTTTGAAATAGTTTGGGGGGGTTTTTTGGGGTTTTTTTTTTGTTCTCATATAAGTAAGTGTTTGCAACCATGATAGATTTCAAGTTACTGAAGTATGGTGTTACTAGATGAACTAGGAAGGAAAGTTGCTCTATCATAGGATTATTACCACTTTAAGGAGTTGTTGGGATTGACATTTTGTGTAGCTAAAAAGTAAAAGGCTATTTTTTAATTTATCTTTCGCTTTCCTTTTTTTTTTTTTGGGGGGGGGTGTTAGCAGAGTGTCTCTTTACAGAAGTAATTGTGAAAATATAAAAATTGACAAACTGCATACTGAAATTATGTTGTAATTGACAAATGTGTTTAATTAAGAAAGGTGATTTTTGCCTTGAACCCCCATGTTTGTATTCCTGTTGCCCTTGTATTTTTTTGTTATTAAGTTCACACAGGAAACTAAAACAGAATTCTCCATTGTTTTGAATGTGTGTGTATACTATGAGGTTGTGTGCATAGCTTCTAAACTGTGTACTAAAGTAATTATTTCATTGCTGGAAGCTTCAGGTTTCCTGGTTTCTCATCTCTTTTCTTTGTGAATATCAAGGTGAAATGGATGATGTAGTATTAATGTTTCACTCCTCTGGTTGATTTGAAATTATTTTGGGGTTTGGGTTTTTTTTTTGTTTTCGTCTTTTACTGTAGTGCTGAGTGAAAAAAAACCCTTAACTAAACTGGGTTGGGTTATATATTTATTTATTTATTTTAGATTTCTTTTGTGAGAAAAATCAGTCCGTCATACTAACCCCTCAGTGCTGGCCATATGATCAATGGGTAGGTGATGAGGTGGAGAGAAACACTGATAAGAAAATAGTAATTTTAGTTAGAATGCATTAATGGTGCTTAATTTAATTTTCCAATCCTATTAGAAATAATTTATTTAGAAATTCTCTTTATAGTTAATTCACTTTTTTTCTTCTACTTTTCCCCACCTTCTTCCAACTCTGTGCCTCGAATGTTAACATATAGCTTAGGTTTTCTAACTGGTGGATTTAGTTTTTTTAATTATTCTTGTTGACTTCTAAGTGTCAGTTTAGACTAGAATATACTTAATCTCCTTTCAACCCTTGATAGCCATGCTAATTTGCATGCAGACAGCAACCCCCATTTCCTAGACTCAGTTGTTACCACCTTGATGCTCTGTCCTTTTTACATAGTGTATTTCCGTGAAGTGTTCACCCCAGAAACTGCCCAACTGTGTTGGGTATACTGCTTAGTGAAGATTTTACTAAAATCCTCCTTTACTTGTCTTCTCCAGTTACCAGAAGCAGAGCTAAGCAGTGATGTTTCTCTATTTATGTTAAAATTACAGAATGTTGTCGAATTCTCTTGTTTCACAGAACTAGAAAGATGTAGCCTCTGGAAAGAGGCATTAGTGGTATCCCATACCTTCTGTGAAGGCTATCTGTATGATGGATTGGGGGTGAGTGGTTGGAAGGTTTTATTAAGCACTTTTAGTTTGTGTTCCCTTATAAAAAATGCCTTTACAAAAGCAGGACAGAAGTGTCTGTATGTATTCTGTGGATGAATCTTTGTAGTGTATCATTCATACTTGCTTTATTCCATAATGTACATGCTACCTTCTTTATTCAATTGTTATGAAATCTGCTTTTTAATTGAATCAGAAGACATCTGGTTTTGGTACTGATTCATGTTTAAAAAAACTTTTGGTTGACCACATATGTGGTTTGTCAAGTGGTACTCATTCCTTCTCTGGAAGCAAACATTTCCAGTAAAGTGCCTTCTTTCTGTCCCTTGCCCAGACTCAGGATCTGCTTCTGTTGTCTTGTCCATAATTACTAGATGTTCATTATAGCTAGAGCTGTGAAGATTTTTTTGGTTTTCCTTTTATGTGAATAATTTGGTTTCTAAGTGTTTCTGTATTTGGTGAGGGTGGAGGATGCAAACTTTCCTCTAAGATGCCTCCCTATGTCGTGCTAGCCAGTTGCTTGGTAGTTTCCGTATTTCACTGGCGCGTTGATTGCTGAGGTTCTATTTTGTAGGTTTGCTGCAACAAGATTTAATGTACTTCCCTGTATTAAACAGAGAAGTGAGAGCCTATTTCTTACTGGAATCTAAATGATATTGCAACAAAACAGGAATACGTGGTTAAAAATGTTACTTAGAAAGTAAGCTGTATACTGAACAGACTCTTTTTTAAATTAATAAAATAACTTTTTTTCTAAAAACAAAAATCAAACACCCCTCCCACAAAAAAAGGCAAACCAGCCAACCCACAAACAAAAAAACACAACACAAAACCCAACCTGAACAGTACCAAAACAAATCAAACTCACTTTTATCTGAGTATTTCAGGGTAGGAAGATGTTTTCTGTGTTGTACTGTGTAGAAGTATTGAATATTTTTTTCTGTATTTGTAGTTTGGTTCTACAGTTTCCACAAAGCTGCTTTTCTCCAGTAGACTCAGAATTTTTATGTTAATGTGTACTCTTTCCCCAGTTACTTCACACTGTCACTGGGGCTCTGTAGAGTTCACTGGAAATAATGCCTGTCTTGTTTAGCTTAAGCACAATATGCTACTATAGTAGTTTCACCCAACTTTTTTTTTATGTGCAAAGCAGTTTGCATCATGCATTGAATTCTGTCACATTCGAATGTAGAGCCATTGTGTGTAGAAGAACAATTAATTGTATATCTGCAAATTGAATTCAATTTTTTGTGTCTTTGTTTAAAAATGTGCTTTTTTTCTAACTTAGTTATGAATGTTGCTGATATCTCCTTGAAAAATTAGGTTGATTAAAATTTATTTAAAATTAAGAGATTCAGCAAATATGCCTGTCGTGGTTTGACCCTGGCTAAATGTCAGGCACCTATGACCTCTGCTCTCTCTCTTCTCTCTCCTGCTGCAGCTGTGCAGAAGAGATGAAGAAAAAATAAACTTAAATACACACTGGACTCATGAGTTGAGATAAGATGCTGGTGGGAGGGCACATTGAAAAAGGGAAAAACAGGGTGAAAACTTAAAGTTGCAAAGTGATTTATTGACTTAACAGAGTCGGAGGATAAATGAGAAGTAAAAATAAGCTCTTAAGACACTGTTCCTTTGCTCACCCCCTCCCTCCTTCCAACCAGCAACACAGACAGGGGGCAGGGTGAGAGGGGTTCTCTGGTCAGTCCATCAGGGAGAGGGGTTCTCTACTTAGCCGGGGGTCCCTCCCACAAGAGACATTCCTCTGGGAACTTCTTTGGCGTGGGTCCAATCTCATGAGCAACATCCCACCCGAATTCTGCTGCAACATGAGTTCTTTTGTCCATAAGGTGCTGTGCAGATTCTCCTGAGCCGAGGCCAGGCTGCTTCCATGCCAGGAGCAAGGAAAAGGCCTTTCTCTCATTTGCAAGGGTTTTGTAGCTTTAACTCTTTCAATGAGACCAAACTGGATCACAGCTCTCTCCAGGCATCCATCTGCTCCTCTGGAGTCGGCTATGGGTGAATTTCTGCGTCCTTGTGGACTCCATGGGCTGCAGGGGGACCTCCTGCTCCCCCCATGGCCTTCACCACGGCTAGCAGAGGATTTTCAGCTCCGGCGCCTGGAGCATCTCCTCCCCCACCTTCTTCACTGACCTTGGTGTCTCCATGCTGTTCTCCCTTCACATATTTTTACCTCCTCCTCCTCCTCCTCCTCTAGTTAAAAAGAAGTGTGTGCTCACATTGTTTTGATTTCTTCTTAAATATATTTTCACAGAGGCATAACTAGTACCTCTAATTGGCCCAGGCTTGGCTGGCAGCATGTCCATCACCTTCAGAGCCATCAGAGATTGGCTCTGCTGGAGTTGGTGAAAAACTTCCAGAACTTTCACTCAGGACACACAGGAGCTATCTTTGTGCCACTCCCCACCCCAGCAAAAACTGGACTAGGAAAAACCAACACATGAACACCAGGGGTATGTCTTTTCCCAACCCTTCAGACACTTCTTCAGGCCTGCCACAACAGCTTTTGAGGGGTTTAAATTTCTCTTAGGTGCTAAAGATACTCTGCTGATATTTGGGCTAAGCAAAACCAACACAACTCCTTAGAGTTATAACTTGTTTGAGAGCCAAGTATAAAAAAAGCTTTTACATCAAGACGCTTTCTCCAGCCTTTATTGGGAGCAGGGGGAAATATAGTGACAAAGGCTGAAGAAAAAGCTGAGGCACTTAATGCTGCCTTTGCCTCAGTCGTTAATAGCAAGACCAGCTGTTCTTTGGATACCCTGAAGAACAGAGTGAAGCTTGGAGACAGAGATGGGGAGCACAATGAAGCTCTTGTAGTCCAAGGGGAAATGGTCACACAGTTTTCCAGGAAGATGTGGCAAAATAATGTGGTATTTCCATTTTATCTGCAAGATGAGTTCTGGCATTCATGAAGTAGTTTGACCAAGAACTGGTATTTCAGCTCTTCTTGATACAAGTGCTTTTGGTTTTCTTTCCTCATATATATTCCCTTTGTTTGAATGATTTCATGGCTTTGATGCATATCTTTGAAGTTTTTAAGTCGCAACCTGTGTTTAAACTCAAATATTATTTTAACAGTTTCAAGTAGCTTTAATGAGTTTATGAAGTATTTAATTATTAGGTTTTTTTTAAAGCAAAGTCTATATATTTCTGTTGTATTTACTGTAAAAATAATAGCTGAAAAGTGAAATAGATTATTAAAAAATAATTCTGGTTTAAAAAAGTGTGATATAATACCACAAAGGCTACTATATATTCTGTTTGCCTTTTTATGGTCTTGTCTTAGTTTATTTATACTAAAAATACATAATTTGTTTTCTTTAAGATCTTATTTGTTTGCTTGCTTTTGTAATTGACAGGGTTGATGACAGGGTGTTCTCTGAAGGGCTTTGTTCCTTGGAATCCTCTCTAGGCTATTGTTTGAACTAGATAATGTACTGACTTTAGGAACATATTGAAGTACATATTTGTTTTGCCTTGGTTTTGACAGGATGTGGAGGAATGGATTATCACCTAAGAGTAACACATGGTATTAACTGTTGAGTGTAGGTACAGACCTTTCTTATTCAGAGGAAAAAAAAGCATTTAAATAGTCATACAGCTTAGTGAACATTTAAATAGAAATCCCATAGCTTTCCTAGTCTGCTGGAAAGGATAAAGGAAACCAAGGTAACTGATACTAGTACTGTTGTACAGTGATTGACTGACTTGGATACCAAAAAGATGTATCTTGGAAAGGATACTTTAGGAAGATACTAATGAGAAGGGAAAATATTGAGATAAAGGAAGTGGCAGTAGAGGAGCAATAGTGATATCAAAGAGGACAAAACATTCAGAGAGGAAATGAACAGTGAAATGTCAGAATTAAATAGAACTTGAAGTGAGTATTTCTAGATAAGAAGGCTATAGCACAGGCATGCTTTTAAAGTCAGCTGAACTTAAATGCTGTGTTGGAAAGCTGGACTTTTGTCAGACCAGTAGGCCTTGGAAAAGACAAGGAAAAGGATATTTATAAATGAGGAAGAAATGGGCTTGGGTGAAGACAATGATATAGGATGTTTCTTTTCCTTTCATGATGTTACAGGAATCTGAACTTGCCAGGGCCAAAGAGATTACTCCTTGATAACAGACTATTTTGAACAAGGGTTTTGATTAGTTCTGAGGTTTTTTTGGTTGGTTTTAGGCATTAGTGAGCAGAAACCAATTGATTTGGGTGGAAAACAGAAAGAAGATAGTGTGGGAGTTTTTGACTGGTGATTAGCAAAGCTGCTGACTTTTGCCATCTCTGTAATTGTGTGCAAATTAAATAGGTGGTTGACGACAACCACTATCCATCCTAACTTTGCCTGGCGTCTTAATTTACCTTATTGGCCTGTTTTCATTCTGACTAACTATACTTGAGTAAGAATTATCTGTGAACACTCTTTTTCCAGACCAAAGAGTGTCATGATCCTAGCGCATATTCGCTTGTGTGGTTTGTGCTCCTTGAAAGGAAGATGATATACGTGTGGATTGAGATGGAAAATATTGCATGAATTGGGTATGATTTGGTGAATATGTGGTGCCTAGTATATGGAAATAGAGAAAAGAGGAAGTGAAGGAGCACACTGGATATAAATGTGGATGGGAACCACATCATGAGAGGCAAAAAATTCCTGGTGTTATACACCAAACATGGCATGCAGATGTACACTATCCTTGAATGGAAATAAAACTGTATCCGTGCTATTTGTTTTGTGAATATAACTATGCATTAAAAAATCTTCCCAGTGAAATGGGGACAGCCTGGTTAATGGTGCTATATGCTGAAATAGAAATTCATGAGACTTTGGCATTGGGGTTTTTTTCCTCAAGACTTGGTATTTTTTTTATCCTCATATGCATTCATGGGGTTTAGAAAAGGCAGTTGAGCAGATTCTGTAGAATATTATTTAAAATCACTCACATTATGAATTGCCTTAGGTAAGGATATTTTTCTAAAAGGGTCATGCATAATGTTGACATGCATACCTGTGACCTTTTGTAAGCAATTCATAATTTGTTGACAAATATGCAGTCAGTTATAAAGGTTATTTAGGTTATAAAGAAAATAAGATTTATATGATAATGATCTGTATTTTGGGGAAAAATAATTATGGATTTTACTGGTAAGTAGTTGAGTATGTATGGGGAAGGAGAGGGAATGCCATTCAGATAGTTTATATGTCAAATGTGTAACTTCTTTTGTAATCTAATATGAGCTTTCTAGGAGTCAGAAACACAGTGAATGTGATTGTTCCTTTCTAAATCTGGATTTTGAAATAAATCTGTAGTTTCTATAATGCAAATATGCTGCAAAAAAGAGAGAGATATGCACTGACAGCAAGTAAAAACACAGTTCCAGAAATGTGTGGTCTGTATAAATGATATACAGTTTGTTGGCTGACCCAAAACTTTGTGCTAAATCAAAGCCAATAATGAAATTCAGAAGCAGATTTTTTACAATGCCTACACTGCATTACTATGCCTGTGTGTGAACACTTTGGATCAGTTAATTATACCCTCCTATTTGAATGTTTTCATTTACATAAGGAGCAGGACTTGATAAATCAAATACAAAATTCAGTGTCTGATTTATTGGATGGGGTGTTATGTAATCAGAATTTTAAAAGCACAAGTTAAAAGAAAATTTGCCATATAAAAGCAAACCATTCCCAATGAATATGAATTTAAAATTAACATTCGCCATGCTTCCCAAAAGTGGACCACAGTTATGTTTTTCGTGGTTCCTAATGGTGCTGCTTCTTAGTGTGCTCAGAGATCTATTTAAAGGTAAATTACTGATTAATAAATTACTGAACATTTCAGTAAGTCACCTTAAAGCAAGACTTCTCCTTCAAAAATATTTGCCTTTTAGCTCTTTATCATAAGGCAGCAAAATTAGGAAGATGGTGGCATGCTTATGGAGGCTTATAGTTAAGAATCAAGAAAGGCTTATAGACATTTTCTCTAGTGTATCTCTAACATAAAGGAATACAACACTGAATTCCTTAACCCCAGTCATGATGATGACTTTGTCTGGAAAATGCATAAATACAACAAGGAGTCTTCTTTCCAATCTAGAAAAATGTGATCTTGCCTCTCTGACTCAGAATATTGAAAGATGTGTTTCCCCACTGTACTTTTGGTGACAGTTTGGGTTTTTCTTTTTTTTCTGTTTAAATTGTGTATGTATAGCATATTTTCTCAGCAGGACAACTCCAGAAAGTTCTCTGCCATGTACTTTAATGCAGTAAACTAAGCAAAACTGTAGAGCAATGATTACGCTATCTTCCTGTTTGGGGTGGGTTTGGTTGTTTTTTGTGTTTTGTTGTTGTTTTTTTTAATTTAAGGGGGGAGCAGAAGGAGATATTCCATAAAGTTGACATAAAACTTTAACAAAATTATTTTCAATTATAGCCCTCTTAAGTCTCATTGAGAACAAGAGTTTTAGCTTAACAGCAATTTGTTTCTAGATAGGATATCAAATGATCACTGAACAGATGGCAGTGACATTTTATTGCTGTCAAGTTGTGCCAAATTTGAGTGGACTGATGAAAAATGTAGAACAATATTCTGCTAACAACTCCCTCACTCCAGCTACTGTTCTTCTTTTTATATCTAGAATTATGTGAAAAGATTTTATTCATTGGAAAAAGAACTGTTACTCTACAGAGCTGTGGAACAAGCAGCCTAGCAAGTGGCTGTATCAGAGAGGGACTTGTTTGTCCAAGCTCTATGGTTCAGTGCCAGGTGGTCCAGGCCCAATTGCATGCGCTTGAAAATGTCACAAGTTTCCAAGGTATTTGATAACTGCCAAAATACCTAATGTATATTGTTAATGTTATTAAGCCTGTTGTCCAAATTTACAGTGTAAAATTAAGAATAAAATTGTTTTTATGTAGGAAGACTGTATGAATCAGGTGCATTATGGCCACCATAGGTTTTCAACGTGTTTTCTTTCTAGATGGAATTCCTGCTCTTTTGTTTCAGAGAGAAAGGACAGAAAAAAGTGAAATCTCTGTTCTCAAAATATACCTTTTAAAAAAGATCTTGATGCACAGTGATGTGAAGTGACACTTCAGAGCTCTACAGTGATGCAGAAGTGCCTAGAAACTAGTTGCTGACATCTGAAACTGCAGATCCTCAGTCAGCTTGAAGCTAAGGTTCCAAAAACTGGCGAGTAATATTATCAGTTTGTGCTACCTCACAATTCCTGCCAGTTGATAAAGAGTCAAGGTCAGACTAAAGCAGTTTCCATAAAAAAACAATAAAGACTTATGCTCATGTTTCCTTTTTCTTTAAAACTTATTTTACTTTAATCAACCACTTCCTTCATTACTCCTAAAAATAATTCAGAACTGTGATGTCAGAGCCACTCTACTGCCAAATGACATGGCCAAAAACCTATTCCTATTACTTTCTTGAAAACATAAGAAAGAGAAACAAAGCTAATATTTCCATTTTTCCTTAGAATGTATTTGTGTACTTTCTTCCTGGTGAATAGCTAAGATCCCTTAACTAGTACATTAGAATGTTTTGAGTTGTTATAAGCAGTGTTTTTCTGTTGTCACAGGCAGTGGTTTTGGGTGTTTTTTATTGCTGTGAACTTTTGCAATGGGAGAGGTTATTCAAATTCTCCTTTGCTTTTAGCAAGGAAGTGCACCCAAGCACTTTTTTTCCCCTAGAAGTGAACTAACTTGAACTTCTAAAACTGCATTTATCCACTTTCTGATTCCCTCTTGACCCAGATTTTGCAACATGTTAGCTTTGTGTGACCCTTCCTAATAGAAAGACTTAAATAGAAACTGACGAACTTGAGTATCATCATAGTGTTATTACAGGAAAACTCACAAAGACCATGGACATATCTTTGATTTTTGAGGGTAAATAAGAGGACAAATATAAACAAAATATATGTTTTCAAATGTTTCCCGTATCTAATTTTAATAATTACATTTTCTCTCAAATTTCTATGTACAACAGGAAATTGGATTAAATAGTATATTCAACAAAATATTGTAATGTTGTAGGCACTGAGTATTAGTTTCCTAGCCATGTGTTCTCTAGTACCAAAGGTTTTATACAGCTAATGGACATTTGAAAGGCTATCTGGAAAAAATATATATTTTTTACATACAGTTTAAATGCAAAAATCTGGTTATTTTGAGTCAGCAAGGTCTGATGTAAGTATATAGAAACCTGTTGGATGACATACCCACTTCCCATGAACATAAGCAGAATGTTCACCCTTTTATCACTTAGAGTTTAGAGTCCTTACATTTTATACCACTGAAACCCCTTTGCAATGCCTGTTCCCACTGGGTAATAAGTCTTCCTGGTGGTAATATGTCAAAACAGAAGATATTTGGAATGAAACAGAGTTTTCAAGCTGTTGTGTGGCTGTGACTAAAATCCATGCACCCTCTTTGATTGTCTCATTTGTCAATGAATGTACTGATTGTACTTTTGCTTTAGGGAGGTTGTTTCTTTCTTCTTCAAAAAATTAGATGCCTTTAAAAGCTGTACACATTGCAGCAAGAATTTCTGGTAGAAGTGGCGTTAATATTGTAAGTGGTTTGCTGTTTTGCGGAATTTGGCGATCTCTAGAGGTAGGTCCCGTTTATAGGTTTGCAAGGTCATGCCATGGAAGCCAAGTGAATGTTTAGGGCAACACATACAGTCTGACATAACCAATGGGAATGTGGCAGGCTTAATCCATGCTCCTGCCTGAGCAGCATTTTTACTGTGAAACGCAGTTGTAATGAAAATATGTAAAAGAACTTTCTTGTTCTGGCTAAAAATGGCTTTGTGCATTTCAAAAGCTTTCTTGACTAGTGTCACCATCTGCAACCTACTTCGTGGAATAGGCAGCCTCAGCTGTTTAATAGATGTATTGTTTTATCTTTTCACTGAGTGGATGAAAAAGCTTTATTTTGGGCCTCACTGTACTTGACTTCTGAAAAGTGGAATTGCCTCATGAATTTTTGTGACATACTGACTCTGAAAAGGCAAAGCTTGCAATCTTGTACTCTTTCTGAACAATATATCCTTTTGCAGTACTTGACTCCTTACTCTACTTCAGTGCAGCTTCTGAACCTGCTTCCAAATTTCTACCTTGGGATGTGAAATAATAGTCAAAATGTTAGCACATCTCTACTTTCCTATCAACTTTTAATTAAAACCCATTTCTTCAGATAGCTAAGGAGGTGCCAACTCCAGTATTTTTTTTTTTTTCCAGAATAATCAAAAGAAATTGTGTGCACTGTGTGGGAACAGCCTTACATAAATATCCCAAAAGTGTCTGATAATTTCTGTAGAAAACACAGCGCTAGTGCATTCAGGCAGAAATATACCTGAACATCTTTTTCAGTCTGAATCTATCTCGATTCATGAAGTTTTAAATTTTGAAGACTGATAAGTAAGAGAATTATTAAGATAATTATGAGTAGTTATTCAACTACTTCTAATTTTTCAATCCCACCATTCCAGCTGTAGCAATTTGTTGTATATTGTAAGGACAAAAATTCTTAGAGTGTGGCTTTTTTAATGAAATGGACAAGACAATCCTTAACATTAAGTGGGTTACTTCTGATGGGTTTTTTTCTCTGGTTTTCTCTATGCCTGCTCTTGGGCAGAGTGCTTTTCAATTGGAATTTCAATAAGCATTTTCTGTGCTAAGCTAGAATTAGAAGAGATAATTTCTGATGTGACTAATTCTGGGAAAAGGTAGAATATATTCTTTGTTTTAAAATTATGCAATACTCTTCTAAATTGTTGAGTTGCTTTTTGTTTCTGCCGCTATTTTATAAGCACTGCATAAAAGATAGCATTTGTAGTATTTGTAAATGTTTATTAACAACGTGAAGGTAAAAACTTTGTTTTGACATGGAGCATGTGTATGTTCCTTTCTCAACATACAATATGAATATTCTCCTTTCTGTATAATCTTTTGGTAGTCGGTTTACAGATGCTGTATTTCTCTTTTGGTGTTATCCCAATGCACATACAATTGTTTGTCCTTTTTCTTATCTTTGAATGATAGGAATGGGCTGCACGAGTCCTTTATCTTTCTAAGCTTTGCATCTGACAGTGACCTGCACCACTTGTTGTTTTCCAAGTGGATTATCATAATATTTGTCATTCTGTACAGTGGGGTCATCGTATGAGGACACTGTTCCAACAGGACAAAGGAATAGTCCCTGCCTTGTGGATTATGCTATTTAAATGAGAATACATGTGTTCAAGCAGGAAGGGGCAATTCAAGACTTTTGAAAATTTCTGAGCCTGTAGACACTACTGTTTCTACTGAGGTTTCAGATGCTGTCCAGCTTGCTTGTGAAGACTACTGAAAATTACTTTTTTTATTTTTGTTGGTTTTGAGTGGAACTTGCTTCAATGCAGTGTTTCTGTATTATGACTGAAAATGAGTCATCTTTACCCTTTCAGAATAATTCGTGCTTTGTCTAATGTGAACTCCCTTAATGAATAGGTTCTACTGGCTGAGGAAAAGCACATGTCATGCAAACAGATTTTTGCTCCCTTCTTTCGAAGATCTTGAATTACACTGAATATACAAAGTATTATACAAAATTTGTGTTTATCTGCTGACTGATATTTCTTTGTATGAATGTTTGACATACCTGTACCACTATGTGTAGAAGACTCTTCATTCTCAAAGATGAAGCTAGAATTAAAATTCTGCTTCATTAGTATTTTAAGGATGCATCTATTTATGAGAAATTGTAATTACTGTGAAATGTTGGAGGAACAGGCATAAGTACCTCTAAATTCTTTAAAGTAGGGAATGTCTTAGAATCATCTGGTCTGACATTCTGGATGTCTTTTTAGTCTCTCTGTAGAAACCAGATTATTTAAAACTCAGTAAGTTGTGTTCCTTTTTGCTATTCCTACCCTTTGACACCCAGATTCTTGAGTGGAATGAATGAAGGGAGACAAAGAGAATTTGGAATATATATTTTTTTTTAAATTTCACTGATGCTAGAACTTGACTGGCAAGTATATAACTTCTATTTGCAATTATTAAAGACTGCCAAAAAATGGTAACTGTTAATAATAATAATCTATGAGGAGTTTGATGCCTTCACCCTGCATGTCTCCTTGCCCCTGGATAATAGGGGGTCAGTGCTTTTTTTGCAATCCTTCTCTGGAAAAATTCTTTGGTCTGAGACTTCCTGTTAAAATGTTCCCTTTTTACTTCATTAATGGGGGTATGTTGTAGGCTTTACTGTATTTTAAGTTTCATAATTTCATTTAAAAATAACCGAATTGAAGAAGAATGCAAATGGAAGATTCTCAGTGTGTGTCAGTGGTAGTTTTGCTATTGTTTAAGCTCCACTACTTTACATGCTTCAACCTGAGTAAGATGCAGCTTTGAATTCTGCGTAAGAGCTGTAAGAATAGGAGGATATCCAGTGGGTTCTGGAAATAGAACTAGCCTTAATGCATCTCTGTCAAATCTTGCATTAATGGAACAATAGAATATTGGTATTAATATTCTAAGAAAATGCAGTGCTAAAACACTCAATCAAAAATTTATCTAAATGTATTTTTCAGTAACAGAAGGTGATGTCTAACAAAGTTTAAAATCAATGATGGTAAGGCTATAATATAATATACAGTAATAGGTCTGTATAAAACACTGATATTCACTGAGAGATAACCTAGGTTGCTTGCTGAAAAGCTTAAGCAGTGTTTTTCAATTAAACAAAGCATGAATTGAGACAAAACATGTAGGACCAAATATTCAGGAAAAGTAATAGAAGATAAGCCAAAGGGAAGCTGCTGGAACTTTGTGATAGATATTCTTTGATATAATGAGTTATACCAAAGAAAGTGTATCTTTTGTAATGGCTTTTTTTTTTTCTTTCTCACTGAATGGATGCAGTATATTTAAAATCAAACAAAATGACTCATTGAGTTTTGTATTTAGCAATTAGAAGGTTAGATTTATTAAAATATTTTCTCTGGAAAAGCCAAGATGACAGGTGGGGGATGTTGACCACAAGATAAACAAGTCTAGCATTTTTGAAGGGTCTATTTACATCGTACATAATTATTCCTGTAGAAGGTCATGAGATTTTTCTCAGCTTGTTAGTGAAGAACAACAGCTATGGTTGGAGGGGTCTCTCCCTTAAAAGTAAAACACCTTTCACTGAACACCACCAAACAGGTGTGGAATTCAATGTTCTGTTGCATCTATGTCTCACTATTTCTATGCATCTGCCATTTTCTTTGTTGGAGAAGGGAGTATGTTTGAAGAATGGAGTATGCTTTTTTTTTAGGGCTTGGTGTTTTTTTGGTGGGGTTTTTTTTTTGTTTTGGTTTTTTTTTTTAAGTTTTTACTTTTATTTCTTTTTTACCCAAAATCTTGCACCAGTCCAAAACCAGTGCAATTCCACTGCTTTGATAAAGAAATGTGATGTTCTCATACCAACACTGAGAATTATGTAGGCTGCTGTCACTCTTAGCTATAGCTCCTTCCCTCCTACTCCCCAGGATTGTTTGTGAACACATTTGTGTAACTATGTTACTTCGACAAAGGATTTTTCAGTTTCTGCTCTGAAATTTCTCTCGCAGAGACTGTAAATGTACAGAAATACAGCATAGCTGAGGAAGTGTGCAACAAATATTCACTACACAGCAGTTCA
Source organism: Lichenostomus cassidix (assembly GCF_008360975.1). Classification (NCBI taxonomy): domain Eukaryota; kingdom Metazoa; phylum Chordata; class Aves; order Passeriformes; family Meliphagidae; genus Lichenostomus; species Lichenostomus cassidix. Next base: position 42,065,469 of record NC_139483.1, on the reverse strand, counting down.
TCTGTATTCCCATTTGTCAAATTAGGGTCTTTCCATCATTCTTCTGCCTCTTGTCTACGTCTGCATATTAATCAAGTATCTGAAATATGCATATGAGAAGTAACCATTTATACTGTAGTAGTTATAGCTTTAGCTGTAAATTTGATGTACAATAATTTGAACCCTTTTTTTTTTCATGAGCTCTGCTCATGATTTGTTCATTGTATTATTTCCAATCCATTTTCCACAGCTGCAATCTGAATAAGTGGCTCAATTATAGTTAGTGTTATTCTTTAATATTCACTGAGCCCTATGGAAAACTTTGAAAGAAATATTCTATTTAAAGACAATTATGCTTAAATATCATCGTTTTCTAAAGACATTTGCATGAAAAAAGGCAGAAACATGAAGAACTCATTTTTCGTTTTCATACTACTATCTGCAGTAATATTTCTCCTATGTGACATCATAATCAACTGTCATGTGATATGATACCACAATTTAATGTGATCAGAATTTTCTGACTTGAGCACACAAACAGCATTGCTTGAAAACCAGACAGAGCTGTCACTTTGCTTCTGAAAACTGGATAGGATACTTCTTTTAGGAACCATTAAGACTAGTAAGAAATCATTAAGAAATAGATGCCATTAATAGCTGTATTAAAATATGTAATCTGAGAACATTTGCTAATGTAGTCTGATTTTTAAAACAAGCAAACAACTTTGAACTTGCATTAAAAACTTTTCTCTATTATTTTGTCATTTTTCAAAGACACCTCTTTTTTTTCTACTTGCAATCTTAGTTTTAGGAAATATCCTGTGACAGATTTGTTTAGTGAGTTATCTGTTCCAGAACCTGTAAAAATAGATGCAGCTTAGAAACCATGTTAATTTCTCCTTTGCACTCTTCCTTTTCATTGCACTTGAAACCACATGCAGAATTTTCTTGCAAACTTTAGATTCCCATGAAGTGGCTATTGTGTAGCTGCTGCTCTGCTGTACTGGCCAAATACGTAATACTACTAGCCCACTGTGTGTTTCTTTGAAGACTGGAAACTGACTGGAGGGGGACACAGAAAATGCTGCGTAGAACCAATTGAATGCAAATTAAATGTCTGATCTTCAGCTTTTGGCATATTATTCCTGTCTGTACTCCTATTTTATCAAATTGCACTTCCCATTTTTTTAAGGTTAGTAGAGCTTGAGAGTCATGGTGTATAGAATTGTCATCTTGATAAATAGTGGAGATTAATGCTTTCATCCAAATTATGCATTCTTTTTAGGATTATAACATTACATAATAATAGGGGCAGATTTCCAGCGTCTTGATCAACAAAATGATCACAGAAAGACTTCTTAAATAATTCATTTCCATCTATCAAGGCTGACATGAGGCAGCGTTACCAAACAACCTCCTTTTGACAGGATAGTCCAATAGTACAGTTCTTATTCATTGCTCTGCTACTGGCACAGGAACATTTGTGGGCATGTATCCAGGTCCCCAGGAAACTTGGAATCATTCCATGTTAAAGAACTGTAACTGTAGCTAACAAACCAGCTGCTGTATTGAGCTCAGAAGGAAGTCTTTGTAGCTGTGTGGAAGGAACTTAAGTTATTTGCATAACATCCAGCAGTCTTAGTGGGAAGGGTTGGCAGGAGCACAACAGCAGGGTAGGCATCCAGCTTTTCTTTTTTGACCTTATCTGTCACTGATTCCATTTTTCAATGCTAGGATGAGATGAAAAGAGAGGGAAGTGAAGAACTTGACCATAAGAGCTGTACAGGTCTGAAGGGTACTCGTGATCGTATTGACAGCATTCTCTATGGAAGTAATAGTTTATTAAATTCAGCTAAAAAATTGGTTTATAATAAATAGTATCAATATGTACAGTACAATATTTGTGAGTTGGTAAATTCTTACTGTGGAAAGAGAGAATCCTTAACAACAAATACAGGAGAATATAGGGCTATCCATCAGCATAAGTCAGCTGTCAGTCAGAACATGCCTCTGTACTGAGTTACAGGAATTTACAGAAAGGGTCTGTCACATGAAAAACAGGCAGATTTTTTTTTTCAATTAGGCCAATTTCAGATTAAGAAAAAAAATTAACAGTAGATCTGAAATATACTGCATCACTTCTTCAAATATTACAATTTCCAATAAAATATCAATCTGCATTTCCAAACAGGCATTTCTTTAGTCTTCTGTCACACCATCTTTACACTATAAAGAGCATGAATTCTCTATTTAAGTATTGACTTTTGCAATGTACCTCTGTTAAAATACTCAGGCCATACTTGATAAAGTATTTAAGCTACCTCCACCACCAGAGAAAAAAAAGCCTTGTTTTCCATGGCCTTCTGGCTCTCTCCTGCTGTCCACAAATACAGATGTTTGTGAGGCCAAACAGCAAATCACATTGTGGATTTGAATTGAAAATAAGTGGGGTGGTAGTTGCTCTTTTCTTCTGGCTCCCACCACCTCATCTCCAGTTTCATTTCAACTTTCATTTTGTTCCTGGTCCAATTCACTGCTTTTGCACAAATGCTTATGATAGAAAAAGGGCTAACACAAGAGAAGAAAAAATCGAATTTTTGCAGGATAGCCTTTTCTTACCTTATTTTTTTTTCTATTTTTAAAATACTAATTTTTATTTAAAAATGCATAAACTAATGACTTCTAAGAATGGTTTTTATGTAGAAAAGGGCAGGAAGGCTAGAAGATGTAATTCACCATAATTTCAAAGAAAATTAAATTAACCTTTAATAAGAAGTTAAATATCTTTCCCAGTATGTGGAATTAAATTTACTGTGTTCTCACTCTTCTGTGTTCTGGCAGAAACAGAAAAGAGGATTCAGGAGTGCTTTAGTTTTCCTTCAGAGTTTTTATTTAGCAAAGGTTTCTTCCACTTCTGTGATTGTGTAAAGAACAGTCTAAGAGATTATTAAAAAGCTGTCAGCTGTTCATGTTAATTCACACAGAACTTTCTTGTGAAACTTTGCAATATTACTTGTGCTCCAAAAACGTTGAGCATATTGACACATCTGAGAGCAGTCCTGCAAAGAGAGTCTTTGGGTTATTGGTGAATGAAAAGCTGGACATGAGCCAGCAATGTGTGCTTAAGCTTAGAAAGCCAAATACATCCTGAGCAGCATCCAAAGCAGTGTGGGCAGCAGGGTGAGGGAGGTGATTCTGCCCCTCTGCTCTGCTCTGGTGAGATCCCACCTGCAGTGCTGCATCCAGTGCTGGGGTCCCAACATGGGAGGGACGTGGAACTGTTGGAGCAAGTCCAGAGGAGGCCATGAAGATGATCAAAGGAGTGGAACATCTACTGTGAGGAAAGGCTGAGAGAGTTGGGGTTGTTCAGCCTGGAGAAGGGAAGGTTCCAAGGAAATCTAGTTCTGCCTTTCCAGTACTTAAAAGGGGCTTCCAAGAGAGATGGAGAGGGACATTTTACAGGGCATGTAGTGACTGGATGAGGATTAACTCTTTTAAACTGAAAGAGATTAGATATTAGGAAGAAATTCTTCGCTGTGAGGATGGTGAGACTCTGGCACAGGTTGCCCAGGGAAGCTGTGGATGCCCCATCCCTGGAAGTGTTCAAGGCCAGGTTGGATGTGGCTCTGAGCAACCTGGTCTAGTGGAAGGTGCTCTTGTCCTTGCCAGGGGAGTTGGAACAAGATGATCTTTAAGTCCCCCTGCAACCCAAACCATTCTATGATTCTTTGACCAATATTTTTCTTTTTGTGTAATATTTTCATAAGTCAGCGTTTAAAAATTCTACTTGCCACTTTTCAAATGCTGTTTCTCTGAACATGTCAGTTGTTTACATAATCTTTTGGACTCCTGTAAGGAACCCGAAACTTTAATTGTCTTTGCTAGCCATCAGGGAATTCATATGTAGTGAAAGTAAGCTGCAGTGATACATTGTTATTGTCAGCAATTTCTCCTACCAGTCATATAAAAACCATAGCCACTATGAGAGTCCTTAAATCTAACTTTTGTTTGTTAACTCATTATTGCATATGACTTCTAAAGTTTGCTATATCAAACACAATTTTTGTTGATTTCTGATGAGCAGAAAAAAATTGAGGTGTCACGTTTTAATTTATATTGTTCCTTCGGCCCTCATCTCATCCTTCTTCCCTGTCCTTCAAGGAGCTTTTGTCACATTAAATATAGGAAAAAAAAACACTCATTAACTCTCCTTACTACCTCATATCTTCATTGAAATCAAGGGAGGATTCATATTTCAGGCTAATTTAACCTGTCTGCTTTTATTCTCTGGTAAATACACGTTATCCTTATTTGCAGCATCTCAAAAGATCATTATGTTGGCATTTTTGTTCGAGGAATAAAATCTGAGGAAGTCTTGTGTCTTGTTTTAGTCTGCTTTTATGCAATGGATTAATGGATGCCTGCAAATGAATCTTCAAAGCATGACTCATGGTCATTCTTAAGACTGTTGAAGAATATTTTTATATCTTAACAGTTCCAATTTTGTAATCAAATTGAGACTTATCAGTAGGGCTACTGTCTTTTCTTATTTACAGAAGAAAACAGACATGTTCTTTAGCACAATAGCTGCGTTAACAGTCTGGGTTTCCAACCAGAGGAATATAATATAAAATAACAGAGACAACTGTAACTGTTTTACACAGCTAAATAGTACCTTGCACTCCAAAGAAAGGAATGTAAGTAAACCTCCCTTTGGGAAGAGAGAGGAGGAAGGAAATTAAATACAATAATTCACTGAATTAATCATAGTGGAACAATTACTTACCTTTAAAATGTTCTTTTAAATGGGGTAAAACACTTCTGTATAAGGTCCTATCTGCTCCATATATTTTGCTTACGTTTTCTACCAACCCTCCTGTGTGCATTAACCATTTCCCAGAAAGCTTGCAAAAAAGTGTCTTAGATGTTGTGTAAACAAACCCCAGTGATTAGACAGAGAATAGGCAGCTAAGTTACTGTCAGCATTGCAGGGAATGCAGAGAGAATTGTCTGTGGCTGTTCTGCCTGGCAGCACCTGGTCTGCTACTCAGTGTGCATGTACTGGGGATCGCATGAGAGAGGCAGGTTCAAGCTGATCACATCCTGAGCTATTGCATGAAAAACTGGAATTACTGCATTTGCTGGGTTTTAAGGAGTCCAAGGATAGAGAATGGTGCAAAGCAAGTCACTTTAGATCCATCCAGTTTCATGGGGTGTTATGTATATACAAGCAACAGTGGAAACTTACTGTTATTGACTATAAACATTTTAATATGCTTTCTCTCTTTTTTTTTTTTTTTAATGAACAGATTTAAGAAACTTTTCTGGATTAACACTGAGCTGAATGCATCTGAACTGAAGGAAGTATTCTGAGATTGCTCTCCTGACAGAAGCTGTGCAAAAATGGTACACTGAGTTCTCTGCCTGCACCTGTGGGAAGACTGTGACTGTACTTTTATATTGCAGTTTATTGGCCCATAAAAGACAATGTAATAACAAATGTAACAGTAAATTTATGCAATAGCAGTGGTTACACTCCCCCTCACTGGACATGAGTGATCAAAGGTCTTTGCAAGAAGATAAGCACAAGGTTAGCAGAACCTCTAAGTTCAGGGAGTCTTCAAGAAGCATGCAATCTGATGATTATTTTGCTAGAAAACTTAAAGCCTTGAACGGTAGCATGGGTCCTCCTGTTTCTTCAAATGCCTCTAGCAAAGCTGAAAATAATCAAACAAATGGTACACCAGCCGTGCCTAAAATGGGTGTTCGAGCGAGGGTATCTGAATGGCCTCCTAAAAAGGATTGCTCTAAGGAACTGAGTAAAGCTGCTTGGGAAAACAGACCTGCAGCCAGTTATGAAGGAGTTGGCTCAGTACTTCCAAATGGACAAAACGACCAAAGTGATGAACAGCAAGAAGAGCTAGAACTGGAATTTACGGAGGGAAAATATTCAATTGGAGACCTTTTTGTTCATTCACCTCAAAGGGGACTTCATCCCATAAGGCAAAGAAGCAACAGTGATGTGACAATAAGTGATATTGATGCTGAGGATGTGTTAGACCAAAATGCTGTTAACCCAAATACTGGAGCAGCTCTCCACAGAGAATATGGCAGTACTTCTTCAATTGATAGACAAGGCTTGTCTGGAGAAAATTTTTTTGCAATGCTAAGAGGATACAGAGTGGAAAATTTTGAACATAAAAGCCTTGCTCCTTTTGGATTTCCTGAGTTTTTCCACTGTGATCCTACGGTTTCTCCGAGTCTACATGCTGCGGCACAGATTTCTAGGGGAGAATTTGTCAGGATTTCTGGGTTGGATTATATGGATAGTGCCCTACTTCTTGGCCGAGACAGGGAGAAATCTTTCAAGAGGAGACTTAAATCAGAATCAGTAGAAACATCTCTGTTTAGAAAATTGCGAACAGTTAAAAGTGAGCATGAAACTTTTAAGTTTTCAACAGAGCTGGATGACAGACTTGACAGAAATGTTCGTTCTTGGAACTGTCAGAAATGTTTTGCACATTATGATGTTCAGAGCATTTTGTTTAACATAAATGAAGCAATGGCTACCAGAGTAAATGTAGGAAAAAGAAAAAATATAACCACTGGGGCTTCAGCTGCATCACAAACTCAGATGCCAGCAGGCCAGACTGGAAACTGTGAATCTCCTTTGGGAAGCAAAGAGGACCTCAATTCAAAAGAGAATTTAGATGCTGATGAGGGTGATGGGAAAAGCAATGATTTAGTACTGAGTTGCCCTTACTTCAGGAATGAAACTGGTGGGGAAGGAGATAGACGGATTGCACTTTCTAGGGCGAATTCAGCATCATTTTCTTCAGGTGAAAGTTGTTCTTTTGAGTCCTCTCTGAGTTCCCATTGCACAAATGCTGGTGTTTCAGTACTGGAAGTACCGAGAGAAAACCAGTCCATTCACCGAGAGAAAGTGAAGCGTTACATCATAGAACACATTGATCTTGGAGCATATTATTACCGCAAGTTCTTCTATGGAAAAGGTAAATTTTTCTAATGCAACTGTTCCGACATATCCATGCACTAGATTTAAGTAGTTTAGTAAAGATTCTTTTTTGTTTCCTTCTTCTCTAGAGGGAGATGTAGGTGTTCCAGAGGATCCTGAAATTCTTTATTGAAATAAGCCTGTTATTCTTGCTCTCTCAGGGGGATAGTCAGCAAGCAGTGGGTTATGTATAGTTATGCAATACCTGTGTGAGTTCATTAAGTGATTTAATGAAAGGTCATGTAAAATTACACATAAGCTAACTTCTCCAACCAAAACTTTCTTGATCAGCAGGAGGAAAAGGTGTCACATATATCCAGTAAATGCATTCAAAATACTCATACCCAGCGTAGAAATCATTATTTCCTAAAAGGTGACTCCAAAGGAGAAAGTTATATTATTGAGGCTTCTGACTCTCTTTTAGATTTTACTACGTTCGTGTGTGTCTTGGGGCCTTTCATACTGTATGCACACACACATACTCCTTAAATAGAGAGCTCCTGACATTATTTAGTTTTCCAACTTAAAGAACGATGTTTTACGCCTTTCTCCAAGTCTTACAACCCTTTCTTTTAGGGTGTGTTTGCTCTCCAAAAATGCCAGGATACTCCTGTCTGCAGTGTAATTATCTTGGCTTGAATCGTTATTCAGATAAAGTGTTTCCACTTTGTGATCAACTTTGACAGCCTGTATTCAGTGCTGGCTTGTGCAATGTGTATGAAATCCCTGGGAGAACCCCAAAATACCTGTCTCTGTCCTTTCTGTAATATGAATTACAGCTAGATCTTTTTGTTTTTTCCAAAAGAAAAAAAAAGTCTGTTTCTGTTTTGAAAAAACTGTTACAGCCCGATTCTTCTTGTTCTTCTTGAAATCATACTTCCTCTGCTTTCTAACTATATTTGAATATCAGGAAATAAGCACTGTACTGTTATTCCTCTCTCCTGTAACCCTTTAAAAGGGACTCAAAAGAGGATCCAGTATTGTGCTGGTCACAACAGAATAGACACTGAGAACATATTTGCTGTAAAAAACCCTGTATTTAAAAGGCAAGGAAGAGAAGAATCTGGATCAGAGATGGAAGAGAAAGAAAAAGATCCACAGCTAAGCAAGGAATGGGCAGTGGATTCACAGGTTCAGAATGTATTTCAAGCTAGACTGGTTGTAAAATATGTAAAAAGTGGTGAGGGAGTCAGAGTGCAAGAGAATGAAGGGAAACTTGTAACAAAAGGGTGGCATATTTTTTGAGGGGCAGAGAGAATGCAAGACTGGCATACACGAGAATGAAATGAAGACTGTCAATGGACAAAGGTGGTGGCAGGAGGGGCAGGGGATGGTGGGGGAAGACAAGAATTAAGCCAAATGAAAGAGGACTTGTTTGTGAAGTGCTTTTATCTTGGATGAATTACAAATGCTGAAGTGCAGAACACTTCTGTGAAGAAAAATCTCGTCAGAGAAATTATGAAAAGAAAATGCAGATCATACTCAAGGCCACTTTAAATAATATAATATAAACAAATCTAATGACCTTTCTGTAAAATTGATGTGGATGTAATTCGTTTTAATTAACTTCTGTTGTGAAATAGTTTCAGAGTTTCTCAGAGGTTTTATATCACATGGTGTAATACTAGGAAACTTGAGTTGTTACTATATGTTCTCTAGGTAGAGTTGTTCAAAACTAAATATGATGTGATGTATTTAATATCCGGTAATAAACTGTTGCCTTCTCACCTTTACAATGATGTGTAAGCCATGGCCTGCTGTGCATTATCTTTTTATAGAGCTGTGACAGAAGCTACATGACAGAAATCTGTATTTAATGGCTTTTATGATACTGCAAGTCAGGGCAAACACACTGATGAAACTAAAAACTTAATTTTTAATACCTTCTGCCTTGAGGGATCAAGTACGTAAGGAATCTCCACATTAATTCAAATTGAACGCAGTTTTCACCTAAGCAAAGCTTATTGTGCTTAGAGGAAATAATCCAGACATTTTTGTTGGGCACCAAGATGTCTTGCTGCTGGCCTGTTTTTCCATATAAGAAAAATGGACATTTATGTGCATATGGGTCTACTTGCTGCTCTTCCATGACAGTGAGCTCTCCTAGCTGATTGCTAATTGATTTGTAGATTTAATTGCACAGTTTAATTTTAGCAAAATAATGGTGGAAGGATGAAATAAAAATTTAGCCTACAATAGTTACTTGCACATAATGCCACTGATTTTCTTTGCCTTTAAGAAAATATGTATAAAAAAGAAATAGCTTTCTGAATATTTGATTTTGTTCACAGTTTTATAATTGGCACTTGTCAGCATACAAGTTTTATTTCTCTTTTAAGATGCATGGAAGAAACACCCTGGCATGTGCAGCACTAATTATTCCATTCCCTTTCAAGAAATATGAGATTTGGGATTCAGTGTTTTCTGAAATGAGTTGTAGTTTTATATTGCATATTTATAAGCTTTGTAACTATTGTTAAAATCAAATCCAAGGCAACTGATATAAAATATGTTTATTGAATATATCTTCTCAGTTTTCAGTTGGGATTTGTAAAAGCTCAAATATATTCTTTTATCTCATGGTTTTGATTATCACTGATTTGTCCTTTTCCCCTTGTGCAATTATCCTCATAATACCTCAAGACTTGTTTATTATTACCATGCTTTACATTTGAGGGATGCTTGCAACCATTTAATGTTTCTGTGTCTTTCTGCTGATATGGGATTGAAAAAGTGTCCTAGAAGAAATGTACAGGCTTAGCAAGCTATTGGTATTAACTCAGTCTTGTACAAGTAAGACCTTTGTGTTAGAAGAAATATTTATGATTATTCCTCAAAATGAGAAAGTTAAAAATGGCAAATATTTTAGCATCTCTATAGATTTCAGCTAGAAAATAGCACTTATTTTCTTCTTTTCTACCCAGCTGGTTCTTTTAAACCTACATAAATACATTTAAATGAGCTTAATGAGTTTGTACTTTTTGAAATTAAAAAAAAAGATGCCTTGAATTAAAAATGTTCTCCCCAAATCCCAGAATATCAGTAGCCATGCTATTTTTTGATTCACTTCAGCTGCCTTATTTTCCATTTCTGAAACTGTTTTTGTTTTTTTTAAATGCATGTAAATAGTGTCTTTGGTTTTGTGTCTTTCATGTTGTACAAGAAATTAGTAGGCACCTGCCAAGCTTGCATTTTTCTGCTCAGTAATACTGCAGCCAAGGAATCTAGTAACTGTGTTACTTTTCTAGATCTTCCATCAAAATGGAAAGCTCTAGACTTCTAACAGAGGAGTTTACCTTATGTCAAAGCCTGAATTATGCAGCTGTGAGAAGTTTTTATATTATCGGAAGTGTATGACCTCTGAAATTTTCTCTCTCTCTCTCCCTCTCTCTGTCCTCTCTTTAAAGTCCTGCTCCATTTGGTAAAACTGTCCATGTAGACTCAAGGTTTTAATTTAACAGTGAGAAATCCATAAAGTACATTATTTATCCATGCAGGTAGAATGCTCAGACTGAGAAAGGATGTAGTTGGTGAGCATGAGCAAATAATTTATTGTCTGTTCCCCTTTGATTCCTGGTGTTCCTTCCAAAATAAGTTGCAGTTCGCTGCTGCTCGTTTTCCTTCTACTGGGAGATGGATTGTAGCCACCTACATACTTCATAGATAGATTTTTGAAAGACTACTGGAAACCTAATTTAAATTTGATTTGAGAAATAAGACTGACATTTATGTAGAGATGACTTCATTCTTTTGTATTAATTCTGAGAGTATGGATAACTTCTAAGTGAAAGACATTTTGCAAAAAACTTCTTTACACATTTCTATAAATACATTATAAAAAAGAAGTATAAAACTGGCTCAAAAATTCTAGAAAAATGTTTTTTTTTCTTTAATCCAGAAATATTTAAGGAGAAATTAGTCAATTAATTGTTATTTAAAATAGGAGGTTGTAGCAAAAATTGTATTGGAAGACATTTCATGAGGCCATCCAGTCTAATTCCCTCTTTAAAGCTCCCTTTAAATGTGGGTTCTGAATAGGTTGCTCAAAATTGATTTCCCTTTAGCTTTTTATTATCCCTAGGGATGGGGATTTCACACTCTCCTGGCAACCTGTTTGTGCTGGATTCCCCTCACTACGAGGCTGCATGTTGTCATGGTTGCATCTTGTGCTTTCACTTGGGACCTTCAAGAGGAGTCTGTTTCTCCTTTATCCATAACCTCCCACCAGCTTGTGAGATCCTGCAGTTATTTCCCCCCTTAATCTGCTCTTCTCCAGCTGCACAAGCCCATCTCTTTTAACCATTCCTCATTTGTTACATCCTCCAGCCCTCTAAGTGTCTTCTTAGCTGTCTGCTGACCTTGTCTCACACTGTCCAAAACTGCACCCTGCTCCTTAGGTGGCCTCAAGAGTGCCAAAGAGAAAGGCATAATGTTCTCCTGAGCTGCTGGAATGCTCCTGCCCACAGTGTGGTTGCCCTCTGTCTCTGCTGGGAGGTCCTGCTGGCTGCTGAGCAGCCTGAGCTCACAGGGTTCCCAGTCCTTTTCCATAGAGCAGCTCCTGAGGCAGTTGGTTCCCATCCTGTGCTGTTGTATGAGCTTGCTCTATTCTACGTGCAGGTCTGTGTTGGTCTTCATAAGGCTTTTTCAGTCCATTTACTTGGATTGTCAAAATCAGAGTTTGTTTTAAAGTCTCAGGTTGAAAACTTCAGTGATTTAGGAGTTGCTTCACACGCAGCTCAGCTGTCACAGCTCAGCAGTAGCTGCTTCCAGGAGAAGGGAAGAGTGGGAAGTGAAGCACAGACACCCTGCAGCTGTAGGACTCTACCTGTGTGGCTCTGCCTTTGGCTGTTTTTGTTAAAACTGCAAGGATTATGCATTTCCATATCTGCCCTGTGCACATAGTCCTGATTTGTTAAAAGCCTGCTGGTTATTCCCCTTCATCTGTTGCACCCATCTTCAATCCTGACCTCCATCACATGAACTCTTCTCTTAGAGCTTGGACATAAACTTGTTGAGGATGCACTCCATTCCATAATTTAGATAATGCAAAAATCCCTATTAAAAGAATAACAGCTCCACTATCAAATTTTGATAAACCTTTAGTAACTGGCTGCTAACTGCAATTTGCATTACTGATCACAGTCCTTTGGGGCCAGCTGTCCAGCCAGTTTCCATCCACCTTGTAATTTGCATGTCCAAACCATGTCTTTTCAGTTTAGCTACACAGATGTACTGTGGGAGACCGTGAAAAGCATTGCTAAAGTACCAAGTAGGTGACATTCATTGCTCCTTCCTCATCCATTAAGCCAGTCACATCACTGTAGAAAACAACTGGATTGGTCATGCATGATTTGCATTTTTTAAATCTATGCAGGCTGTTTCCAAGCATCTTTTTGTCCTCCATGTGCCTGGAAATGTCTTCCATGAGAATTTGTTCCTTAATCTCCCTGGGAACTAAGATTTGTGTTGACTGTTCTGTGGCTTCCCAGACCCTCTTGCCTTTTTTTAAAGGTGTCTGTAACTGCTCACTGTGACTTTTCAAAGGTGGTAAAGAGGAGCCTCAACGTGGGTCCTGTTTGGTCACATGGATTTGAGTGTGTCTGGTCTCCTTGAATGGTCTCTAATGTGATCTTTCTGTCTAGCTGATAGTGCTTTACTCTTCCAGACTGGACCAGCTGGTTAAAAGATTAATTTCACTATTCATCAAACACTGAAGAGTTACTAGCCTCAGTTTTCCCTTGTTGAGGCCGAGTTGCTGCTTTGAATGTAAAGTTGTAAATAAGAATAAACCTTATTTGTTTGAAGACTCTTAACTTTTATTCAAGATTATGTGTAGATACAGTTTCTTCATACTACCTTCCTACAGCATCAAGCAAAAAGATTAATTTCATAGTAAAAAAAAGGAAAAAAAGATTTCATAGTAGCAGCAGTTGCAGTAATTTGTGCGGTGTGAGTGACCATTCCCCTTGTCAAAACTAGCATTATGTACTTGTACAGTTTAGGAGATCACAAGCCAGTGTATTTACAGATCTCATAGCTCAACTAAAAATAATCTTTTTTTCTTGCTGCAGAATTTTTTTTTTTGAAATTTGATTAACATTTTCTAGGAGACTCATACTTTACTATTTTCTTATCTCTTCATTCATTCTTCTGCAAAAGAGCATCAGAACTACTTTGGAATAGATGAAAATCTTGGACCTGTAGCAGTCAGCATCCGGAGGGAAAAGGTTGAAGATGCTAAGGAGAAAGAAGGATCTCAGTTCAACTATCGTATAGTTTTCAGGACAAGTGAGGTAATGTTTGTTCAGTAATTCTGCAAAGGAATGGAAAACATAACTGAGAGCTTAGGATACTAATTGTTTGTCTGTGGGTACATTGATACCTTTGAAAGTAAATCTTTCAAAAAAGTTAATGGGAAAGGATGTTTCCTGTACCATTAGTAAATATAGTTGCTCCTGAACAAAGTTTTTTTTTTTCTGTACAGCATAAAATTTTTGTCTTTTGGAGCGAACACCCAAAAGGAGGTAAGTAGGCTGTAGAGAACTGCAAGGTGCAAGCAAGGGAACAGATGTTAAGAACACAGTTAAAGATAAGTGTGGATCAGGCTGCTGCTGTTTCTAATGATAGAAATAAAAGATTAAGAAATGTAGGGGGAAAGGAGCAGTAAAATATGAAAACTAGTATAATAACTTATTTGTATTTTTGTAGTTTTGTTTCAAAATACTTTCTTAGAAGCCTTTTTAGTGAGATGTTTCTATGTACTTCTACATGCATGATTTGCAGAAGGAATATTATTACATTCATAAAGTCATGGTCTTGAAAGAAGAATTTGCTTGTGGTTGTTGTGGAAGGACAAGTCCCATAACTTCTATTTTAAGCAATTTAATATCTCTTGCTACCTAATTTCTTTATCACAGCAACTACCTTAGATTTGTATGAAAAAACACAATATTATTATTGCAGCAAACAATTTCATAATCCTTAGGACTGTTGTTTTTTATTTTGATTAGGATATAGAGAAGTGGTAGCTAGACCTCCTGATATCACTGGGCTCTTGTTCTTTTGCAAAGACATGTAAAAACAGATGTAGGTATAGATATATATATATATTTTCAGTCTAGGTTTTTCTTTTATAGCCAAAAAAGGGGTGTCCATGTATGTATGTGTAGAGAGGTGATCCAGGTGACTCAGTTCTAAGAAGTTATTCTCTTTTTGTCAAATCCAATGAAGATAAAGCAGCATGGATTAAAAAATAGGTGAATGGGTTAAATGAAGGTGTGATTAGCTATAGTTTATCTCACCTGTCCAGTCTCACATTTGATAACTGTGTTTGCTAAGGTAGTATGGCAAAATTAACCATTTTTCATTTTCTTACTGTCTTTAATATTTTCCCACCCAAAAAAGGGAAATTTCCTTAGTAATTGGAATGAATTGCTAACATGGTTTGTGAATTTCTTTGAGCAAAAAATTTATTTGTCACTTAGTCAGTGAAAGCTTGTGTGCTGTTTGAAAGTTATTTGGTAATGTTTTTATTGGTTAAAAAAAAATTAGTTTTTTTTCATTCCATTTCTTTTTTCCATGCTTGTGCTAAAACCCAAAGTCTTTTTCTTTACAGTATAGAGTATTAGAGCTAAAAATGTTTTGTGTGTTCTACCTTTACTGCAGCTTACTACACTTAGAGGAGCAATTTTAGAAGATGCTATACCATCCACTGCTCGTCATGGCACGGCAAGGGGTCTGCCTCTCAAAGAGGTGCTGGAGTATGTAATACCAGAGCTGAGCATTCAGTGCCTGAGACAGGCTTCCAGCTCACCCAAAGTACCTGAGCAGCTGCTTAAACTGGATGAGCAAGGGGTATGTAGCACATGGCTTTTTTTAAAGAGTGTTTCTTAGATAAATAGAAGAAAAAAATATTAAATATTTTGCAGACAGTGCTAATTAATGTGGATCTGTGATGCAGATCATTCACTTTCTTGGTTTTAGAGAAACTTGTCTATTTTCACTGACAAAATTAGGTTTGCCTTTCCAAGCAAAGTCTTCATAAAATAGTTTCAGCTGAAGGCAATAAATACTGGTCTATGGAGATTGTCTTTCAATGGCTGAGTGAGAGAAAGATTATGAAGTTTTAACATCAGTAAGAAGGGATTTTCACAATCTGTATTTGCATTTCAAATGTGTACAAATGTTGTAGGCAAATGAAAATACATTTATTAACACTTTATTAATATTGTGCATAGATAAGGAGGCAAAAGCATGTTATTTCTTAAGTCCCTACATCTAAAATTTATGGTTATTTTTTACAATACCATTTTATGATTAACTTGCTGTATTCTTACTAGAATAGAATACTGCTGCATTCATACAATTGAAATTGTGATTGAGACTAATTAGTAAAATGCATGGCAATGAAATATTCATATGGCTTAAATTTTGAGAGAAAATGGCAAGTTTTATTAGGTTTAATAAAATTGAATCTGCTTCATTCAAAGCTAGTAGTTAAATTTATGGTTTCTGAACATTTTGTGAAGGACAGGCTTATGATGGTTTTTAAATCCTGTTTTTTAAAAGAATGTTCATTTAAATTGAAGATTTTACTTTCTAGATGAACGTCAGTGTCCATCTGTTGAAGTCCAATCTGATGATTGAACCAGTTAATTATGATGGTGCTATAGTTAATTTTTTATTGCTCACTCAGTTTTGAATGTAGTGATTGCATCTAATGTTGGTGGCATCTACCAAAATTCTTCTTTCTTTCCTTGTGCCTGTAGCAATTGCATGAAACAACTATATGTAGTTAGAGGAACAGAATTAGCTTTTTTTGGATGGATTGTTAAGCTAGTTTTTGTATGTTAATTTTACTACTTTTGTTCACACTGGTGTTTGAGGAGGACTTTTAATTAGAAATTAATTTTGCCAAGTGTTGTTGTTTTCTCTGTGTTTGTCAGTTTTTCTGGTAAAACAATACAGGGAAAGCAGAAGCACTGAATTCTGAATCAAAGAATTCCTGACGTGCTCTCTCTCTGCTGTTTGAGCTTCAGAGTGAGTTTGGGTTAATCTAATACGTAATATTCACTCTCAGAGGGGCAGTATGTTCAAGGCAGTATTGAGTATGACTGTGTTTGACCTGACTTCAGTATTTCCCAAACTTACTTATGGTATTTCCCAAAAATTGGAAATGCAGATTGTCCATTCAGCTGACCAAAGTGATTCTTTAATCATCAACTCCTCATTTTGAGAGACAGCAGTGCATAGCACTTCCTTTTATTTTGTGTGATCAATTCTGAAAATTCAGTCCTGTTATGAAATGGGCTGTCACCTGACAAAATGTAATATTAAAGTATCTTATGTACCACTTATTACAAAGAAATTACTTGAACATAGACAGAAAGCTGTGCAAAGAATTGGTATGAGATCCATTTTTGTTTTTAATCCTCTTAGGTACTTAATGCTTTCAGTTTATTAATCAAGTAAATACAAAAAGAGTTATGCTTGGCAAACAAAGGTGATGACTAGTGGGAATATAATGAATTTAAAAATATGAATTATGATCTAGAAGATTAGTACTATCACCAGAGTGATATGAATTTTGTGTAACAGAGTATTAAATGTTTGCATAGGTCCTTAGCCGTCTGAAGACTACTTTGACATTTTGATTTCCTTTTCCACCTGTTTTATAATTTTTCTGTGAGATCTAATATGGATTATGGAGGACACATGTGGCTAAATTTTGTCTCTATAAATGACAGTAGAAACTAGATGTAAATTGAATGGTTGACCTAATTTGAATATATAAAGAACTTGCCTTTTCCCAATTTTTTCTGCCATATGATGATCGTCATTGAATTCAGCTGTAAATTTGCAAGGAAAGTCAACTGTTTATCTGCTACTGTTGTTTGGGGTTTTTTTAACCTTTCTCCAATTTGCTCTTGGTTTCCCTTTCTAATTTCTGCTACTGGCTGTTTATTATATATGCTTTTGGGTTCCCCTCACATACATCTAGGGATGTTCACTTTTCTGTAAGATACATGATGAAGATTAAAAAAGAGCAAAAAAATTAAGATTGGTTGCAGTGATATTTAGTGGCTATTGAGTGTCTAATCTCTTGAGGTTCCTTGACAGAAAAAAATCTAAAATCTTACCATAATCAAAGTCAGCAAATTGTTGTTACATGGTAAATAATGTGTGCAAAAAGTTGACAAAATGCCAAGATTCATCACTGAGGGATTCTGACAAGAACACAATCATTTTGAGTCAGGAAGAACTGATATGCACCTTCAGTATATATCACATACCCAAGTATCTAAATCGGTTTAGAAATTATGTTGTGATGTCACATTATTAAATTGTTCTCAATGTAAAATATAACTAAATGTAAAATTTCTGATTTGGAAATAATGAGATCAGAACTCTGTCTGCAATTATTGGCTTAAAATGACTCGAATAAGCATGTGGTACCATTTCAAAACTGGCAAACTTTATCAGTTTTAAATATTCGATAGTTCTTCATGCCAGTTAAATGCATCACATAAAAAGATCCTGCCAAATCTCATCGAGTTATTTCTTTTTTAGGCATTGACATTCTAAGTGTACCTTGATCTCTGCTTCTGCACAGCCCCCCATGATCTTGGCTGAGAGTTCTTTTACTTAGGTCTTCTAATTTCATAGTTGTGAAGAGTTCTAGCACAGGGGCAGGAGGTTCAGAGTACTGCAAATGAGCTTGCAGCTTGTTTAGCAATAGTGGTATTGATAGAACCGACTTTATACAGAATTGTATAGCATTTACAGTGCTTGTCCATGAAGTCAAATCCCAGGATTAATTCATGTCTAGGGCTGTTGAGTTTCAGATCCTCATTTCCAATGTCTCTTAGCTCAATGTTTAAACCATGAGGTGTTAGATTGTTCTTTAAGATAGATGTATACTTCACTTCTGCTTGGAATATTACTGATATTCATGAACAAATGCGGGAATGATTGGCATCCACAGCGTGAAGAAGTGTGACTAGACTGAATATTTTGCTAGGTGCCTCTTTACTCTTAGTTCTTGTCCCTATTGTCAGTGGCTCAATTTGGCATTTAACTTCTCTACTTCTCAATTCTAGTGTGAAGTCAAGGAAATCAATTTAAATCCCCTGTGGTTTAAGTTAAACTATTTGACACAGGGCTGGAATAGAGGTGACAGTGTGGTCACCATCATTTAAAGTCTCTTCTGGGATGTGTCAAGTAACAGCACTGCTTCCTGCAATCTAATGTTTATATGCCCAGTTATCCTGCCATTTCCTCCGTGAGTTGTTCGTGCTAGCTTTCTGCTGAATAAAATAGTCACCAGTGTGCAGTCTGGACTTTGGTTAAATTCCTAACTCTCTTTAAAATAGGGATCAAGCAAAGAAGCACTCTGGATGGGGATAGCATCTAATGCCAGTCAAAAGGAAATGACAGGAGCAAGCCAGTATCTTAACCCTGCCCTGCTCCAGAGTTCATTGGTCTCACTCGGGCAGCTCCTACAGTGCATCCATAACCCAGAATCTCCTTTTATCCCAGATGGCCATCCCTCCCATTCCACATCAAACTTTGGCACAGCTCATAGCGAGTCTGTGTTCTAGGCTGGCCAGGTCAAACGTTATTGCAGCACCATTCCTCATTCCTGTCCTTACTAAGCCTGTCCTTTGCTCCTAACTGCTCTCTGGTCCATGGCATCCTGCCAGAGCACGATCCACAGGGGCTCAGCCCTGCATAGAGCAGTTAGCTCATTACGACCAAGGAGAAGCAGACTGTTGCTGTCACCTTTGCTCTAACAGAAATTTATACAGCCTTTGCATAACATGCATTTTGGACACTAATCCTGAGGTTTGATTAAGAGAGGTCTACAGCTGGAGAGTTGATTTGAGTCACGAATATAGAAAAATGTCTGAAGGGAATCGAGTGTGACTGATGGTCTCTGTCAGCTAAGAATAATAGGACTAATCCATTCACATGAAGGTTTCCTGTTTGTCAGCTTAAGTGTGTTTAAAAGCTAAGAAGACAACAGTCTGCTCAAGGAGCAATCATCTCTTTTTATACCTGATGTTTTATAGTTTTTATTCTTTATTTTTGTATAGAAGTGATTTATCTGTTTAATGTTCCATAACTGAGAATCTGTTTAACAAAACTATTTGACTGCAGTCTGATTGCTTGCATAAAGTATATTTTGAAAAAGGGAAATAGTTTTTAACAGTGCATGATTTTATGAGGAAGGCAAAAGAATACATATAAACAAAATTACCATTCTGACAGCCTGTTTTAACTGAACTACAGTGAACTTTAAAGGGTAAAAATTAGGGATGATAAGCTCACCTTTTAAATCTGAGAAAAAAGACCAATATACAAATAATGCCAATTAAATTTTTCATACTGTAGCATACAGTAGAGTGTGCTTTTATAGATTATAAAGTGAAAAGTCTTTGTACTGCTTTTATCTGTGTTTGGATAGCACCAATCCAGTTTTCTTTCAAGAGTTGGAGGGTGTTTTTTGTGGTTTTGGTTGTTGTTGTTTTTGTTCTGTGGTGACTTAATTTCCCAAATTAGAACACTTATTTTTTCACTTTCAAATGCCTTCTGTCAGGGGTTATAACAACACTATGTTTTAATTGTTCTAGTATTGCCTTTCCTTCACTTCTGTAAATCTTCCTTTATCTAATTTCTAATTTCAGCTGAGTTTTCAACATAAGATTGGTATCCTTTACTGCAAAGCAGGCCAAAGCACAGAAGAAGAAATGTATAACAATGAGATGGCAGGACCAGCTTTTGAAGAGTTCCTTGATCTGCTGGGCCAGAGAGTACGGCTAAAAGGATTCAGCAAATACAGGGCTCAGCTAGATAATAAAAGTAAGTTATGTTTCAAGCTATGGGACAGAGGGTAAGATATCAAAGCAACTTATTTTGTTTGTTTCCATTTAGTTAAAATCATACTATATGAGTGATATTTCCCCAGGTACACTTAAACATCTTATTCTTAAGAAGGCAATAAAAAATATATGTATTTCGAAATATGGAGTAATTTTCCTTATTTCAGCCAAACTTTCATGCTTACTTTTAACCAACATACACATTATGTTTATATTTGTGGAGCAATCAAGTTTTTAATTTCTCTTGTGTGCACAGTAATCATGTCAGTTGATATTTATTAATCTACCTCAGTGCTGTTTTAATACTGCCATTTCACCAGGTCTTTCAGTTTCCCTAAGAGCCATAGTATAAAAATTTAATTGCACAAATTGGTTGGGTTCTGTAGCAAAAATAGGAACTGAAGTATTGCTGTTAAAAAAAGTCAGTAATAAACACACTTCTTTATTAGCACTGTTTTCACTGCCCTTAAATTTAACTTAACTCATTCTTAGTTTAACAATGTTTTAACAGGATTTTGACAACTGATCGCATGAGCTGTGATCTAAGGATATCTAGTTTTTCATCTGCTTCTTTTTAACATACTGTCAACCTGTATAAACAGCACATATATTTCCAATGACATCATTGCCTCTTCACTTAAGTCCATGCTTGTAAAACTTTAATAATTCAGACTTGTTAGAGCCTATAGCATCCTATTTTAGTATAGAATAATAACAACTAATTTTTCAAATTAATTTCTAGAAATACATATTAACATGCTGTGGATGTCAGACTTCTGGAATGAATGATAAATAGGGACAAAAAATTGAAAGGAGCATGGGGTGTTTGGGTTTTCCATTTTTTTTTCCCCAATCAGAACATGACTGAATGTTACCTAGTAAGTTGTAGATATGAAAATAAATGCTGGTCTGTCAAGCAAATTCAGTTTCTGTATTTGCTGTGCTTCAGTATGAACTTACATTGCTGATCAGCATTGTGTATGTATCAGTCAGTAACATGATTTTAATGTTTTACTAAGTGTGTGCCATTAACTATATTGTCTTGTCATTGTGTGTTCTCATAGTTTGCAACGAGCAGAATGGAATTAAGGGTTTAAAAAGATATAGTCTTCAGTATTATATTAAATGTAAAGTACTGACCTACACATCACATTTTTGTTTTATATGTTTTTAAATATAATGATGTAACAAGTATTACTGTGCATCGTTTTTATACTTAGATAATGCATTGTTTTGACTGGCTGCAGGTTCAGGAGTGTGTAATAATTTAGTCTTTGGGAGCTATATTTTTGGTAGACACAATGTTTCAGTAATAAATCTTGCTCAGTTCTTGTAGGAGTCACATTTATTAAGTTTTTATATTCTCAAATGCTTGACTAGCTGTGAGGTTTTTCTCTATAAAGTTCTCTCTTAAAAACCTGTTTATTTAGTATTTGGATAAGTAATTGGTCTGTTTCTTATGTAACAGAGAAAGTAGAATGTTGTGATGAGTTGACCAGTCTGGCAAACAAGCCCCCACCTCCTGCGTGCTCACTCACCTCCCAGTTTGTGAGCTGAGATTAAGACAGTTCAATGAGTTAAGGGAAGAAAGGAAAAACAAAACCCACCCCCCAAAACAAACAAACAAACAAAAAAAAAAATCCCAAACAACAAAAACCTCTCAAACCACCACTGCAACAGTCAGCCAAAAATACAAGTGATGCAAAGGCAATCGCTTGCCACCTCCCATTAGCTGACTGATGTCCAGCCAGTCTCTGAGCAACAGCTACCATGAAAAACTCTCCCTGCTCCAGTTTTCCAGTTTATAGGGTATGGGATACATTTTTGGTCAATTTGATTGGCCATCCTGGCCGTCTCCTCTCAAACTCTTGGCCACCTCTAGCTCACTTGCCGGGACAGGGGATGCTGTGAGGAGCAGAGAAACCCTGATGCTGTGTGAGCACAGTTCAGCCACAGCTGAAACATCAGTGTGTTACCAACACACTTTGATCACACAGAGAAAACGCAGCACCATATGGGCTGCTGTGAAGAAAGGCAGCTGCATCCAAGCCAGACCCAGAGCAAATGTCAAGAACATATGGAATATATTAACTATAAACTCTCTTCTGCCTTTCTTTAGGGCAGTTGTAGTGGCATGCAGTCCCAAACCCCAAGATAAAGAAATAAGAAAATGAAATTAAACTTTACCAATGCAGTACTATATAATTTGTTTAGTATGTGTTTAAAGCATGTCAATCTACTAGAAACGAGAAGTTAAACTATTATTATTGGAACATATTTTATCTTTCTGTCTCTTCAAATCTGTCTTTCTAAAATGCCACCAAAAGGTTATAATGGAATTAGATTTTCAGCTAAGATTTTGAAGTAGAAGAGTGCAATAAGGTTGCCTTCCTTTAGCAAAATCTAAGTAAGAAACTTCAGTGGAAATGATGCTTTCTATTTCTTATGCAACTGTAATCTGTGTTACATCGATATTAATAAATGAAGTTAATTTAATTATCTCACAGACATAACTGATGAACCCAGTTATAATATGAATGTGCTCCTAATTGTATCCACACAAATATTTTTAGAATTAGGGCTGCAGATAAAGAAGCGTATGTTTGTATACTTTTATATACTTTAACTGAAGAACTAACATGGCTAACTGAATTCTTTTCGGAATATAGCTACTATTTAAAACAAAGCAAAACCCCAAAATCCTAAGCAGTGTGTTAAAGAGTGGTCTGGAGAACGTTTATTGGTGTAGATAACATAAAATTATGTTAAAAAATAAGTGAACATGAAAAAAGAGAAGAAAAATTGGGAGTTGTCTTGACTCAATAGGGTGTTCAATAGAGTTAAACTTTTTAAAAGTTTATTGTAATTACTTAAATAGTCTGTACAAATTGAAGAAAAGGAATAAAAAGGATTAATTTATGACTAAAGCGTAAAACTAATTTACTGTAAACATTGTGTAATGCTAACTTTTAATAAACTTTCTAAATAAAAGAAATAAAATATTAATTAATATAATAAATTTATTAAAATAATTTTCAAATATATGACAATTCCCATTAAAGTTTTAGTGTATTTGCACATGTTTTATGTTTTAAAAATGTCTGATCTGAAACAAGTGTTTTAATGTTAGATTTGAAGTAGCCAGTTCAGTTTTGGTAAAGTATGGGTTTAGTCAACTGTCCTTATTAATATTTAAATAATGAAAATACATATCATATAAAACTACACTCAACTAGCTATGTGTGTGGGGCTTTTTGTGAAATGCCAATACATTCAAAATTAGTTTATTTAGGTCTCAGAGACAGCAAACTCTTTGGGGATTTTTCTGCAGGACCCCTCTGTGTCATAATATAAAACTAAAGAGTAGATTTTTACCTGGTGCAACCTGGTTTTGTTGTCTTGAAAAAAGCATATAAATTGCTTAAATAGATTTAAATCATAGCATGCAAAGAGTGGTGTCCTAAAAAGTAGTATGAATGTTCTAATTTACTGACCTTCTTGCGATTAAATTAATTTTCAGCTGATTCAACAGGAACTCATTCCCTCTATACTACCTATAAAGATTATGAATTAATGTTTCATGTATCAACAATGCTTCCATACATGCCCAGTAACAGGCAACAGGTATGTTTTTTTAGCTTTTCACTGTAATTTTACATTATAAATGTTTGACATTGAGTGTTGGGGCTTTTTAATTGTACTGGTTGAGAATTGAATTGTTTTAAAAGAAGTATGACTCAGTTATATATATATTTTCTTGAAATATTGTAAGACATTAGAAATCTTACTATAAAAATCCTATAAAAATAGGATTTTTATTCTATATAATTTAGGAACTTATCCCATCTACCCTATTTCATTATATAATTAAAAGGCAATATTGCCTCTGGTGAATGAGTTATTTTCAGTTTGGACTGAATTCACATCTTACGTATTTTTTAAACATTGAATGGAATGAATCTTGAAAATAGTCTTCTGGTTAAAATATGCATGTAATAAGATTTTTAAAACTATTCCACTTAATGCTCATATTACAGATCTTGAAATGTTTATTAATGTGTCCACTTAATAATAACTTTTAACTGTATCCTTCAAGGTGTCTATGAAAACAGAAAACTGCAGTGCACTTTTCCAATTTCTAGGGAGTTCCCTTTGCTTATGTAATAATTCAGAATGTCTTCAAAGCATTAAGGATGGCTAAAAACCAGCACAGCATCCAAAGGGTGCAGTGCACCAGTAAGGTTACTCTGTCTTGCCTGTCTAAGATATTTCTTGTGGCTAAATTAAAACATACAAGCACATTTGGTATAATATATCAGTATTAATGTTTGAAAGAAAAGCAGTAGAATTGCTCATAGATCAGACTGATGGTAGTTTGTAACTTTCTGTGCTACTACTCTGTGTTTTTCCAGGTATGCAGAAATAAGTGTTGATTTATTTAGTTAGTTTTGGAATACTCTCACCTTGCCATGCAAGATACAATAATTTCAGCCATTTTGGAAGGTTGTCATGAAATAAGGATGCTGTCTCACTTTGGTTTAAAACAGCACACAAAATATGCTTTTGATTGTTGAACGTAGGAGTTTTATCTTTCATGTCTATCCTATCAATGGGTCTTGTGTGAGGAAAAAGAGATGTGTCAAAGCAGGAAGAAAAATATAATAGAAAAGTATTGAAATTCTTCAGAAGGGATAAATAAAAATAAAAATGGAAGAAAGTATATAATGTATTTACGTATTTTAAATAGTGTGTAAACCTCTGAACAGTTTAAAAAGCTGTTTCAATTAAACAGTTAAGAAATTACACAGAGGATTAGATGTGGTTTAAAGGAACTTAATTAGGAATCAAAAGACAAACTTTTCACCACAGGAATAATACAAAGTTTAGATGACTCATGTCTTAAAAAGTGTGGCTTTCAGGAGACAGAATGTTCAGCTACATCAGACACTCAACTGTGACACAGCTAGTAATCGGATTGGATCTTCATCACTGATTTCAGATTGTTCTGCTTCTCTAAACTTTCAGTTGCATCTTAGTACAGAACAGGATTAATTTAGTAAATGCAGGATTAATTTAGTAAATGCAGTAGGTGTTGTTCTGTCTGTAATCAGTCATAACAGTCTTTGACTGGAAAGTACATGTAAATAGGGAAAATGATACCCTGTTAAGAAGATATAATACACTGAATGAGCTTGCCTTAAAAGAATAAAATTGATATTTTCGTAGCAAATCACAGGCACTGACAGTAAATATGGCCTTACTTGGAGTTTATTACTTTTGTTGTTGTCTTTTGTGAATTTTTCTTGTTTGTGAGAACAGGATATCCTCTTGCTGTGATCCACTAATTTTCGTCGTTCTTTGCTGTTTGTCAGCTTCACTGCTGTGTTGCTCAGCCACCCCCTATTACTGTCCTTTCACTTCTTCCTGTGCCTTCCTTTCATTCTTATCATTTCCTTATGTGTCTTTCTTTATAGTCAGGTGCCAATTCTCGTGTACAGCAAAATCTTTTAATTTTAACTCCATGGTTTTCCCTAGCAACAAGCACTCCTTTCCACAGTGTTTTAGTAAGCTCTCATCATTGTCCCTTTACCAGGTTCAATACTTAACAGAAGCACTATGTTATTATTCATGCCTTTTGTGGGATCAAAATAATGTGGCAGTTTTCCAAGTTCAAGCAGTATGCCTATCTGAAGACCCACCACATTATTTTTCAGGTGATGAGATCTATCAGTGTTTGCACAGCGTGTACACTGTCTTAATGAAATGTGACAAGTGCACCCAAATTACCAGAATTTAGCCAGCCTTAATGTGCCAAACAGATCTATAATAATTGTTTATTTTTCTTCTCTTATTGTTTAGTTCCAAAATACATAATGAAGTCTCTCTTCAGGGTTTGGCTCCCTCCATACCCAAGTAAGGGGAAGTTAGAGACAACGGTAATTTTCCTTTTAGGTTATGTTAGCAATGAAGGCCCCGATTCAATAGTTATTTTCTGCTAGCATATTATGTATGTACTGGCTGAGGTTGTTGCATCCTATCCCTGTGTCCCTTGTTTGGTAATGACTGGGCAAGGTATTCAGTCACTCCTCATAATCTACGATGGTGACCTTCACTGAGCAAGCACTGAGCATTGCTTGTGTTCCAAATACCTGTGAGCCAAAAATAGGCCACACCAGAAATGTTTGTTGCTTCTTCCAGGATATAACTACGCCCTGCTTGGTCCCTGATCAGGACAGCCCTCTAGTTTTAGAACCAGCAGGAGATCCAAAGAGCAAGGTAATTTTAATTTTGGCTGCAACATAGGCTGGAAACCTTCAATTCAGCTGCTCCTTCCCTAGGACAGAGAAGACTACCAGCCCTGGTGTGGCCAGTTCCTTTTCCTTTACTGGCCTTTTCTTCAAAGCAGTTCAAGGCTTTCCCTTTCAAACTTTACCTTGCAATGTCCCTTTCCAAATCATTCCCCTGCAAGTTTCCCATTCACACGTTTGCAGTCTGCTTGTGTACACGTGGTCAGACCTGATTAATCCAAATCAGTTCAAATAATCAGTTTTCACCCGGTTTTATGAGAACTTAAAAATGAAACAGATATGCAATATGAAATAAGCTTGTTGCATTTAAACCACTGTTAAAATAGTTGGGTAACAAGACCTGTGGTTATACCAAACTTGGTTTAACCAGATCTGTTGAAAGATCTTTTGCCGTTCATTTCTGGTTTTGGTACTGGCTAAGAACACAGATTGAAAATAAAACTTTTGAAACCACTTATTTTAGAAATGTACTTAAATAAGTTTGAACTTTTTCTTATTTGACTCTTAATACTTCATCATTTAATTGAATAAAGAGTGTATTTAACTGCTATTTCAGCAAGAATTCCTTGTTGTTTTGCAGTTTGACAAAGCAATTAATTCTACAGAAGTGGGTAAATTTTTAAGGCTGAGCACAAGCTAAGTTTTAAGACAGTTTTTTCCTTGAGAGATGCATATCTGAAAATTAAGAATTGAGTCATTAAAATCTGAGAATTAGTATAATAGCTATCATTTAATGCAAATAATTTTAATCTAATGGATTCTGCTTTTCTAACATATTTTCCTTACTGGACTCCCCTTTGTGTGTCTTGTACTCTTACATAACACTTCACTGATTCCTTTTGACTGCCAATCGTACTTGATTAGGTTCATTTTCAAATTCTAACATGACAATGATGCCTCCTTATTGTAAGTAATTCTCTGTAATCTCTGCACCCAGTTGAGAATTCCTATTGTGCTTGACATTGGCATGAGACTCCAGAGTATGTTAGAAAGGCAGATTAAAAAAAAATAATTGTAAAACATCCAAAAACCCCAAACCTGAGCAGACCTCAAAATGGGAGAGGAAGGGGAAACTGAGAACCTGGAAAAAACCCAAACAAACTAGGAGGTAAAAGTTGGGAGGAAAATCTAGGTTACAGAATGGAAACTAGAAAAGGGTTTCTTATTGATCTTTTTGCTTATTTCCAGTTTCCTTCAATTCCTTTTTCATTTTCAGTATGCTATCCTTATCTCACATTTCCCAGAGAAATATGTGTTCCCTCCTTCTTCTCCATTCAATACTTTGTTTCCTGTTCCTTTATCCTATCCAAAGCACTTCTTTCCATGTTCCAGATCACCCCAGTTTACTTCTCTCCCCTTTAGAAGTTCTTTGCGTTATGATCCTCTGTGCACAGCCACAACTGTGCTTTGCCTTTGCATTGTGTTGAAGTTAACTGACCACTTATGCATGACAACTATTTATAAGTGTTACACTGCTTTTATTTTCAATTGTTGAAGAAGTCACTAAGATCTCTACAGTCTTGGTAAGGATCTTAAAGATAATGCCCTGTCTTCCTATTTCTATTTTTGTGCCTTGTAGAGGTTTTTGCTCTTGAAAGATGTCCTAGGGATAGGATATGGGAACTGCCATACTTTTGAAAAGTCATTTACTAGTAAAATTTCAGGCGCTTTTAAAACTTACTTCCTATTAAGTAAATGCTATTCTTGCTTAAGCTATGTATGATGGCAAGCAGAACCTCCTAAAGGGGTCTACAGAAGCAGAAAATACTCTTGTAAACAGTGATTGTCTTGAGAAATAAATATAACTTAAGAGGGTTGCATTCTCGTTTTCACAATCTGCTCTGGGGAAATGTATAGCCATGAGCCACTACAGCAAGAAAGAGTAATTGGGTACTTAGTTGTATAACAAGGGCAGAAAATAATCACCCTGTACCTCATAATTGGAAGGTTGCTTACAAGTTTAACTGAGTTGTAAATTCTAGCCTGTGAGATAGTAATAACTTCTAAAGATGAACTTGTGCTGCACTACTATGATCTAATTGTATGGCTCACTAGATGAGCAAATTAAAGTATAACTGACACGTTTAGTTCTGTGACCAGCTCCTCATAGTATACTTCTACTGTAGTTTGTATGATACAAGTGTATCTTGAATGGCTCAAATAACCAGTTATTTTGATTCAAGTCTTAAAAGCCTGAAAACTTGACTGAGCCACATGACTTACCAAATACTGCTTTCTGTTCTTACATCTGTCGTACAGTTTCATACAAAGTCTTATTTTTTAATCTGTATTTGGGATTTTGATTATGTTTAAAATAATATAGATACACTGAGTGCTTTAAAATTGTGGGTTTGGCCCTTCTTACTACCTTCAGAATATCATCCTTTATGTTATTTTAGGAGCTATAATGAAACATACTTAGGGGTTCTAGGCTTTAGCATGTGCAACTTTGCTTTTAATTGTTGGTAGGTGAAATATAACTTTTAGTGGAACTGGAAAAATGCAACTAAATACTCTTATTGGAAAGATTCTGTTCTGTGAAATCAGCTTGATAGAGAAAATTTTGCTTGTTCTGTCATAAAGTTTTCAAATAAATTTATTCTTATATTCTTTTTAATTACACCTGAGCTAAGGTACAGGTTTAAGTGTCTGTATGCTATTAGTTGACATTGCAAGGTCTTTGGCAGACTGAGTAAATATTTTAGATGCAGCACATGGTAGACTACTTTTTCCTGTCTGTTCATATATAAAATTTGAAAGTTACAATATACTTCCATGAGGAAAGTAGCCATCATTGTACTGTGTTTTGTTGGGTTTTTTAGGGAGAGAGAGTAGTAGTCCCTTGTTTCTGGATATGTTTTGTAATTTTTACTATGTTTTAGCCTATAACAATGATTTATTACTCTAAAATATTTCTTAAATGTATTTTGATAATCAAAGCTACCAATTACAAGCATAAGTTTTCAATTAAAGAGTTCTTAATAGACATTGTTTCTCCATGACTCCTAGCTCTGTTCCTCAAGTATGCAGTTGTTAAAATTTGTGATGACTATATGTTTTTTAAAAATAAGATCATAATATTAGGGACAATATTTAATAAAATTGCAACATGGAAAAGTAAGTTATATTGAGATACAGAAGTGATATTATATTTTTAATGTAAAGACAAATATTGCACTGTAAAGAGGGAACTGATGTACAGTTTTCTGGATAGTGAGAATTATCAAATGATGCAACATTTTTTACAACTGAGGTGATGCATTACTAAGAATAAGAGAAATACATTTTTCTCATAGAATAAAATAGAAATGAGCAGAAACCTTGGAGAACTAATATGGGAATTGTGAGACAATTCACTAGTATTTTTATGGACTTAGCCCAATTTCCATTCCCTATATTTTTGCAGTTCTGATATTCTTTATATGTACTTGCCCATGATGAAATAAAAGTCATTTCCAAAAAACTATGTTTTATTTATATTGGTTTGGCTTGATTGTGTTTTTTTCCTAAGCTGATGAAATTGTGATTTTTTAAAAAAAATTTTTAATAACTAATTTTTCAATGCATGTTTCTTGTCTAGCTGCTAAGGAAAAGGCATATAGGAAATGACATAGTTACCATTGTCTTCCAAGAGCCAGGAGCACTTCCTTTTACTCCAAAAAATATTCGTTCCCACTTTCAACATGTATTTGTCATAGTCAAAGTGCATAATCCTTGCACTGAAAATGTGTGTTATAGGTGAGTAGAGCCTTATAACTATTTAAGTTTTTTACAAAGACTACAATGGAACTGTGTTTTCTAGTTGTTTTGTATTTCTGATAGATATTATTCAAATAGAATTTCTTATAGAAATTATTCAAAATTTTAAAATTTCTGATGTGCTTCCTGTGAGTTGGAAACTCCAGTGTCTCTGTCGCACACATCTAGAGTTACAGAGAACACTTTGTAGACTTAAATGCAGAAAACTGTGTTGCTGACTTATGGCCACAAAATGGTGATATAACAAGTTAGTGAAAATAAGATTTTCAGCCATACCAATAGAAATTAATTTAAAATTTTAATTTTAAAATGAATTTAAAATTTTTATTGCACATTTCCTTTTTAAGTGATTTCCTTTAAATGATTTAAAATAAAGTGATTTCCTTTAAATGATTTAAAATAAAGTATTTCAGAGAGCCATTAACCGGTATGAATCCCTGAGTATGACAATATGACACCATGATGAGTCATAGCCTTTAAGTACATGAATGAGGACTTTTGGAGACTGTAAAAACATCAGAAATTTCAGATGATTTTAACTCTCACATTTAAGTGACTGCATAATGAATTTTAGCAAGGTAACCAAGGAGGAAACACAGTTGTGAATTAATTGGGAATTGTGCAAATACTGCTAAAGACCTGAAGCATAATGACACAGGTTTATGCATGTATGTTGTATATTCATTGTTTAGAATGAATTTAAAATAAGTCATGAGGATGGGTCATATTACTGTCTTTTAGCTGCCTACTAGAATTTTAACTATCTTTTAGAACTTGATTTTTCTTCAGTAACTGTTTTGTATTGATTGCTACATGATGTTTTCCAAGTTACAATTTTTGTATTACTTAACTATATCTGTCATCCCACATGTGACTGTATTTCAGTCAAACAAATAGTAGTTGTAGGTAGTGTGCACAGTATTTTGAAATTCTTTCTCAGTTGAAATACATTACGTAGATATCAATTAGAGGTATAACTATCAATTGGGAAATACTCCTGTTTCTTCTAAATTTTGCTGTGAACTGTCTAGAGTAAGAATTGCAAATATCTTCCAATTTTATGAGCACAGAGTAGGCATCTTAAACAGGTGTGTAGAATGCTCCATTATAGTCACATTTGACACCAATATTTTTTCTTTATATTCACACTTTATTTTAGAAAAAGATTTGAGGATAAATTTTTTCTGTTTCTATTTATTCATTTTTTAGTTTTAAGATGATGCAACTGAGTGACAGCTGAAAATGATAGACTTACATAAAAATAATTTTAAAATATACTTCTCTCATTTATTTCTCACAATGCTTTTTTATATTTATTCCATTAAGGAACAGAGACATTGACACCCTAAGAAGTTATCTTTGATTTTTTTTTAGTGAGATACATCCATAATATCTTTTATATATTTAAAAGAAGAAAGCCATTTTAAAACAGCCCAATCAGTTTCCTTGATGTGCCTGAAACATCTACAAATTGGCATGTCAAAGCTGTATTCAATTGTGTAAATGGATTGCAGAGATCACAGTTCTGCTTATCAGATGATTTTTTATTTTAATGGAGTTAATAATTTTGTTGGGTTTTGTTTGTTTTTTTCCTATTTCCAGTGTTGGTGTTTCACGATCAAAAGATGTTCCCCCATTTGGTCCACCCATTCCCAAAGGAGTAACTTTCCCCAAGTCTGCAGTCTTTAGGGACTTCCTTTTAGCCAAAGTCATCAATGCTGAAAATGCAGCACATAAGTCAGAAAAGTTCCGAGCCATGGCCACAAGGACACGTCAAGAATACTTGAAAGATCTGGCAGAAAACTTTGTCACCACAGCCACAGTGGATACTTCAGCCAAGTTCAGCTTTATTACTTTGGGGGCAAAAAAGAAGGAAAAAGTGAAACCAAGGAAAGATGCACATCTATTCAGTGTTGGAGCGATTATGTGGAATGTGATTGCCCGAGATTTTGGCCAGTCTGCTGACATTGAATGTCTCCTTGGGATCTCCAATGAGTTTATTATGTTGATTGAAAAGGAATCGAAAAATGTCGTGTTTAACTGCTCCTGCAGGGATGTTATTGGATGGACGTCTGGATTAATGAGCATCAAAATATTTTATGAAAGAGGAGAATGTATTCTTCTGTCTGCAGCAGATAATTGTACTGAAGACATCAGAGAAATTGTTCAAAGACTTGAAGTAAGTACAGTTTCTAAGTTGGAATTCCAGTTTCTTTATGAACAGTTATTTGTCTTCATCTTCTTCGAGGTATAATTAAAAATGTTCTATGTTTATAGTTCAGGAGTGTTTTCAGTCTTCAGAAAGCATTACAAATAGTAATCTTCACAGCAGCATGTGAGATAAATGTTATCAATCAGTTTTTCAGTGGTAAGGATTCATATCAGGCAGATATGATTAATCTGATTACTTGCCAAAGGCCATGGATGGTGCCAGTGTTGAAATTAGGACTGAAAAACTGAAAAGCTTTGGCTTCCTCTTGCTGTAGCCTGTTCTCAAATCACACCCTTGTAGGTAGAAGTATCGTTAATTAACAATATATAAAATCTGAATGTGTAAAATATACTTTGACGTTTTGTAAATATCCATGAGAATATTAGTGGAAAATTTTATGTAAGTGACTCTGCTGATTTGTTCCTCTGTACTGAACAACTGCAGGAAGTAAAGAAAACTAGACCAGCTAATGCCAGTTTTAACAGTGACTGGATAAAGTTTTTCAGACACTTGATGACCCTGTCAGTACTGCTGTCCTGTAACTACTTCAGTCAGTACAAATGAAATGACAGGAACTCCAAGGTAAAAGTGCTGATGCATCTAGTGGTTGCACTTCACTCTGTGATCTTGATTTAAGTGATTTAGATGGTCTTAGGTTGTTTTTTTCTATTAGAAAGCCTGTCACTGAAAAGAAACCAGTCTGCTTACAGTTTTCACACTGAACATTGTGATTGCAGCTGATGATTTAGGGCCTGTGTAGTACTGCAGTCACATTTAGCATTGCTCAGTATCTCCCTTTCCCTGCCACCTATCCAACTTTCACACTAATTAAAAGAATTAATTATCATTACTTGTTTTAAAACAATTTTTGTCCCTTTTTCTTGCCTAATCTTTCTCTCCTTTTCTCCTGCTTCTTCCTGTCTTTTGAAAGCTGCATAATAATGTTATTTCCTGGTTGTTTTATAACATTGAATGCTTTCTACAGTCCTTACATACATTTGGTATAGAACCATTAGAACCACTAAAACTATTTAAAACTCTGATGCCACACTTTATACACAAGCTTTTAAAAGCTTTTAAATGACTCAGAATACAGCTAAGGTTAACAGCCAGATGTACCAGCAGATGCTAAACATAAAAGCTCAAACTGTGATGTAATATCAGACTTCAGTGACCAGATGATTAACCCTTTTCAGTCATGAGTTAAAGCGTTTCTTAAAACCAGGGAGTAAAATGTTGCAATTACTAAATGAGGTTGTCAAAGGAGTAACTACACTTTATTGCCTGGTTTTAAATCATGCGGGCAAATAGGAAACCTATCTGAATATCCAGATTAAGAAAAGATGTAAAAAGCTGGCTAAGACCATGATTTTGGCTTGAACCGAAACAATCAGTCCAGGACTGAAAAAAGAGCTGTGACTTGCTAGTCTAGAGAAATTTGTATTTTTTTGGAAGAGTATCTAGTTAGAGAAAGTAGAAAGAGTGACAAACTATGGATTAACTTGCAGGCCTGTGTTTGAAGGCAAGAACAGCAGTGGTTTTGTGCTTTAAGGTAACAGAGAATGGCAGAGTGATAAACGATGAAATGGAAACACTTAATGGATCTTTAAACCAGAATCTGAGTTGACAAAATTTCCTTACTATCCTGTATATTATGAAAACTCTTCACCTTCTTCCTGACACTTAAAGGATCTCTCTCTTTTAACTTGGTCTGTTTTAAGTGCATTCAGAGAAGCCAGCTTTTAGTTCATTTGTGGCCACAAGATCAGTGAAGCTGCAGCCACATGAGCAGAATGCCCTGTTTTGAAGTGGAGCAGCACTATGTTTAATGTGACATTACTGTGTAATGTGCAGTGTTAACTTTTAGGGGATATACGCCTGGGGAGGACTAGATCTCCTGGAATACTGCCAATTGGGAATTGGTGAATCTTTGGCAGAAATCTTTATCTTTCTTATCTTTTAACTTTTGAATATTTAACTAATTTGAAGAAGAGATTTTGAGTACTCTGAGTTGGGGAAATCCATACTCTTTGGCTGGTGCATTCATTTTGCAGTATTCTATAATTGTGACATAATGATAAAGAGGTGTCAGCCCCCCCCCAAAAGAATATTATGTAGCTTAATAAGGATAAAATTCCATCCTTCATATGGGCTCCTGACTGTAATAGCGTGTTCTTCTTTTCAGTGCATGACTAAATATATATTTAGTGACAGAAGTGTAGCTAACGAAGAGCTGAAAATTGCCTTTTCACTTATCTAGTTCACAAATTATGAGAGTCTTACTGAAATTTAGTCATGACTGAAGAGCTGAAAATAAAAGAGCTAGGTTAACAGTAGGTTAAAGTTTTCAGTATACTTTATACTTCTAATACTATATGCACAGTTATAAACACAGTAGAAAGTTCTGTTTAAAAAGGAAATTTTCTGAAATATACCAAAACCTCAGAGCTCAAAAATGGCAAAGGAAATAGCTGCTTTATTTTTTTTGTTTGTTTGTTATGAAAACCCAGAATGTGACTTTGTAAACAAAGCCTCCAAAGTACATTTTGGTCATCTTAAAAATGTCTTTCACATTTTAACTTTGAAACATACATCTTCAGAAATAACTGGAAAGATTATGAATCAAAGTGCTACCATTCAGCTATCCTAAATTTTCCAGGCAATGATTCTCAGAATATCAGATCCTTGCAATATCTTCAGTATTTCACGGTTCACAGAAGATGGTCCCTTAATGAATGACGGCTAATTGTATTTCATTTCATTCTCACAGATTAAAAGCATGGGTATACACCAGCTTCCTCAGGAATTGCTCTTAATGTAGCATGACCTTGGGAAAATCCCTTGGTCTGTATTGTAACATATGCATCTCTAAAAGGCAGATATTTGCCTTGATGGAGTGTTTATGGGAGATCTTTGATATGTGCTACAAACAAAGATCTTTGATAATGCTATTCATGTTGGTTAAGTTTTTGTTCTAATTGTACTAATGAAGCTAAAATACTAACTGTTTTTGTGACACTGACAAAAGGGAAGGCTGGGGTAACTCTCAAACTTCCGTGTAATGAGGGCTAGAATTTTGTCTTCTCAGTCTGGTGCAGTATCCCAGCTTACAGGCTGTTGCCATGATTATGTTTTACATGGCAAAACTGTTGAGAACTTGTTTCACAGTATATAGAAATGAACCTGCTTAGCAAAATCTGATTTTGAAGGATTTTGGCTACTCTGTATAATGACAGAATTACTTTTCATTGAATATGAGGAAAGTAATTTTTATGTTTCTAAGTTTCCCAGTGACATGAAAACTCTCATCCCATTTTAGTGATATCCACATCTGGAGATGATGGTAGTTAGGAATCTGCCTATGAAGCAACATAAATTAATATTTTCTTCATTGCTATTTTCTTGAGGAAAACAAGCTGCTAAAACTGAAGCACTTCACTCAATTTGGCTCATATTATATCTCGGGTTTAATACTGTTTAATACTGAATAAAAAATGCCTGCACACCTGCAGTCAGTGAAAAAGAATGAAGTAATTGACAGGGCAGCATTTTTCTTGCTTTGTGTTTTGGAACTAAACCAGCTGTAATGTTTTTAGTGAGATGTAAATGGCATTGTGCTAATGTTGGGCAAGGGAGAGGAGCTTGACCTGGGTCAGCTGCCTGCCCTGGAGATGTAAGATTTTTAACATCATGAATTGTTTCATTCATTTTATTTTATGCAGAAACCTCCGTTCAAAAATAAATGTTAAAATAATTTAATGTTAGTATATACTCAATATCAAGCCATAGATGACTTCATAGTGTTTGTAAACAGATCTGTTTGTGTGTCCTGACAATGGCGTAACAATCCGGTGCTTCCTCAGATAGTGACCAGAGGATGCGAAACCACAGAAATGACCCTGCGGAGGAATGGGCTGGGCCAGCTTGGATTCCACGTCAACTTTGAAGGGATAGTGGCAGACGTGGAGCCCTTTGGATTTGCATGGAAAGCAGGCTTACGGCAAGGGAGCCGCCTGGTTGAGATCTGCAAAGTGGCTGTGGCAACTCTGACTCATGAGCAAATGATTGACCTTTTACGCACCTCGGTGACAGTAAAAGTGGTGATTATTCAACCACATGAGGATGGAGCGCCCAGAAGGTAACCAGCAGCAGCTCTTAATGTAACATTTGTATCTGTTTGGCTTTTTTCCCCTCCACTCCTCCTTAAACAATAGCTCTTCTATTCGAGGCCTTCAGTAAATGGATATTGTCTGTCATTTTTTGTGATAGTATTATTGAGGCTCTTAATGCAGTCTTTTCCCCAAAACCCATATTGACTGGTTATAGAAGATAAAATAAGACCCTATAAGAAATTAAATAGAAAATTTACTTTTGTCTGACTTTAAAAGGGTAAGAAGTAACTAGTGCATCATGACTGAGCTGTTCTGAAACCTGATGTTACTTCTTTTCTTCCATAGGAGAGTTTTATATTTTAATACTAAATTTAAAAATGTGGAATCCTTCTCTTAAAATTGTACCTTGTCTGTCTTTGAGATGCCTCCGACTCCTGACTGTTGAAAAAGATTTGTTTCATTTTTTTCTTATGTTGAAATTTAATGAAAGTAGTGAATTACTTGGTTCTGGACATACATGATATCAAGTCTTAGAGTCCTGCTCACTTTATACAGATATCTAATTTATTCACATTAAATAGTGAATTATATCAATGAGTTAATTATTTAAAGCAGAGTAATCTTGTTGCAACATGAAATATATGCTCACACTCAGGGAAAGACTGTAATAAAAATCATTACAGTGACTACCACTGTTTTCAGGGATGAAATGCATTTTTCTTTAATCAGTGTTCCTTTTTTGTTGATAAGACATTCCTCTCCATTATTGAATATCACAAGGCAGAGAAGTAGGAAAAAATTGAACTTTGTAACAGTGGGACTTTATTTCTCACACACCTTGTCTAGTCAGTGTTAATTTGGCTCATTCTAAATGAGAACTGTACCAGAGTAAATTTAATTACTCCTCCTCTTGTAGCAGGCCGACTTTAAATCTCTTGTTGATTTTTAATTCAACAGAAAAAACATTAGATGTGTTGCTTTTGGCAAGACAACAAGCAATAAAATTTTACGTAGCGTGCAGCACTGTGAAGTCGATGCCAACTGTATACGAATGCTGTTTAATTGGTGGCAATTCTCCAAGTAGTCATTGGCCTGATGTATGACACACAAGTGCTGTCCCCTGCCTCAACCTGCATGCTGATGCCTTCCTCTCTGAACAAAATGCCTGTGAATGGAGAATACCACCCTTTTGCTTAGTTGGATAGAAATTTGCAATTAAGCCTCTCTTTGCTTAGCTTTGCTATTCTCACCATCTGCTTCTGGGTATGAATTTTCACTGACTTGTTTGGTATACATTTCCAAGCTGTTTACAGAATATGAGCCTAATGAGCTGATCCTATTATATTGAAGGTAAAAATGTGTATTTTATAGGCCCTGATAGAAAAATTCATACTGTATGAACTGTTTATATCTCCTTTGATATAAATCTTCTTCTAGAGATAAAATGTTTAAATCCCAGATCAGTGTGATACATAGCACCCAAGTCTGTGTGTAGGAGGAGTTTGAACTGAGTGCTACCACACTAGGAAAAATCTGCAAAAGCTGCTCCTCTTTATAATTTTTAAACATTTTTAAAACTGTGACTAATTACTTAAAAAAAGAGAGTTTTTTTAAACTGTGTCTTTTCTAAATTTTTTTTAAAAACATTTTTATTTCAGATCTTTTTAGCTTCACCTTTCTAGTATTAAAAAAAAAAGTCTCTTCCTCTCAAATAGCAATTTCTCACTGAAACAGAAATCTGCTTATTTTCCCTTTATATCCCCAAAAATATGATCAGAGATTTTGATTGCCTGGTCTCCAGAGGGTTTTAAGCTTGCCTTTTTGCAATGTTTATAACCTAAACAGAGTAGACAGAAAGCAATATAGGTATTGGGTGAGGAGTCTGAGAATTTCAGTTGACAAATATGATCTGTGAAATTGTTTGTAAAATATGTTAATGAATGAGGGAAAGAGGAGCAGGCAGAAAGTAAAAAATTATCAGAATTTTGTGGAAAGAACATAGCCTATCATCACTGCCACTTACTAGTTAAAACTTGCGCAAATCCATCTTTCTATCTCCTACTCAATTGCTTCTCTTAGCCTTCTGCAGTGTCTTGTCATAAAAACAGAATAGTTGAGGCTGAAAAGCACCTCTGCAGGTTGTTGAGTCCAACCCCATTGCTCAAAGTGAGGTCAGCCAGAGCAGATTGCTCATGGACATGTTTCACTGAGTTTTGTGTATCTCCAAGGATGGAGATTCAACAATTCAATATTTCAGTTTCAGTATGCAATCATCCTTTCAATAACAAAAGTTTTTATGTGACTTAAATGGAATTTACTGTACTTCACTTTTGAACTTTATGTCCTATGCTTTCACTGGATACAGCTCTTAGTCTGTCATCTTTTTTCCCTATCACCCTGTTAGGCATTTTATGCACATTGGTAAAATCCCTCCTGAGCCTTCTCTTTCCCTGGCTGATCCCAGCACTCTCAGCCTCTCTCTGTGTTTCAGATGCTCTCATCCCTTAATCGTCTTTGATCCTCTGCTGGACTTGTTCCATATGTTCGTGTCTCTCTTGTACTCTGGGATCAGGTTTACTCAGAAATTTACAGGTAGTAGTTTTGGATGTAAAACAGGAGCATCCAGAGAATTAAAATCCATTTCACCTTCATTTGACAAGAAATGTCTCTGTCCTTGAAGAATCCCTGCATGGCTAAATAGGATAGAATCAAGCCTCTGTGAGTGATTGCAAACCCATACCTTGATAAACATTTAAGGCAGGTGTGACAGCTCATCCAGAGAGAACCTTTTTAGTATCAAGTAGCTGTAATAATTATCAAATAACACTCAAACCAGACATACAGATATTTTTGTCATATTTGGGGGTCCATCAGTCCTTGACCCACACATTACATGTGTGTAGTAGAATGGCTAAAAGGCAGGAGAAAGCTTTACATCTCTGCTCCAGTAATTATTGCTTTTATTCACAGTTGGTTTTAGAGGTTTTCTGCTAAGAAATGATACATCAGACTATCTGACATATGTAGGATTGTACAGTTGGAGGCTGAAATAACTGCCTTGAAAGTTTGACTCATGCTACAGAGTGTATGATCTTCTGGCAATTGGGTAGACTTTTCTTCTCTGTATTTCAACCTGATTTCTCAGAGTACATGCTGGTGGTTTGTTGGTTTGTTTTGTCTGTTTCTACTTCAAATGCTATAATCTAGGGTTTCAAGTTCAGACACTAAGTTTTTGGCCGCAGTGCATAGATATAAAAATACATGCATCTTTGTTTCTAAAAATATCAGTTGCATTAAAATTTACATACATTTACAAGAATATTAATATAATTTTAGCAAAAAAAATCCATAGTTCCATGAAAAAATCCATATGTATAATTTTATTAATGTCTGTCTTTCATTTTCGGAGATAATCAGCTGATTTCCACTGCTTGAAGGAGTAGTTTCTGCTTAGCTTTGTCTGCTGGGTTTTATGAATAGCAAGCAATGAGGAATTTCTCTTTGGGTTGCCTACTAGCACTGGTTCCATGCTGGGATCAAATTCTGAAGTGCGTTTACACAGATTGGACGTGAGTGCCATGGAGTGTCTTGGAAATTGTACCCTTCAAGTGAAAATGAATTTTATGTGTGCAAGGGTGTTTCCAAAGCAGTCCCTTGAAAAAGCATCAGCTGAAGTGGAGATCTTTAATCAAGTTCTTGGCTTGATTTTTTTTGTCTGTCAGCTTACCCACAAATAATCTTCAATCCATCAGCCCTTTATATTTTAAAAGAAAACCAACAGTATGTAAGTGTGCACCCACTGAGAATAAACTATTAGGAATAAACTATTAACAAGGAATTTTTTTCCCTCTAAACTGTCTTGTATTAATTTATTTCAGCATGAAAATAAACTGTTTGAATGTTGAAGGTGCTTACAAAGGAATGTTACAGAGTGATTAGGAAATTACAGAGGAAAATTCTGTTCAATAAATGTCTTCCATTACTTAATGTAGATCCTTCTACTGAAGTCTTGATAGCAGTGTATGCAAAAGCAATCATGGAATAAGGCCTTTCATTTACTATCCTGTAAAATTAATGAACTTGAGACAAAGCTCCTGCTGTTTTCAGTTTGCTCCAGCAATTAAATAATCATGCACAAATTGATGCAGAAATCAAAATTATTTGTGTGGCATCAGGCTGATATTTAGATAGAAAGAAGAAATTGCTGTTTAAAACATGAATTCTTTAAATTACAAAGCAGTGTTAGAACAAACATGCTGGCCATTGTTTTCAGATGTGAATAAGTATTCTTGTGTCAAATTTGTTTCTGTAGTAGGTCTATCCCTTCAGAATTGTTGATTTGTTCTGTTGTTGCCAACATTCCATGGTGCTGCAGTGCAGTAGCTGGGATTGTGTACATTTGAACAGGAGGGTAATGATGTTCATTCTAATGTGCTTTTGCTGGTGGTGTTACAGTAGTGCTCAAGGACACTATATCCTTAATCAGCCACATCCAATCAAGGAATTCAGGCACTTCTAAATCCATTTTAAACTGTAGATTCTGCTAGATTCTTTTTTTACTACATTTTACCGGTGTGTCTGTCTTAGTTTAACTACAATTATATATAAAAAAGAAACTGCTTGAGAACTGCTTAAGAAACCATTTCTAGGAAATTTAGAAAGCAAACAAAACTTTAAGCAAAATGTTCAGGGCTGGGCTAGAAACAGAAACTGGAGACCTGTATCAGCAGTAGTTTCTACTGTTGGTCTGAACAAGCAAAAGACTTTTTCTGCTGTTGTAAGTAGTTTTGAAAATGGAAATATTTTAGTAACTAAGAAGCTGCTTGTGGGCCGTTTTTAAGTACTACTGCAATTCTCTTCTGGTTATTTTATTCTCTTGAGCCTTGCAAACTCTTTCTTACAAATAGAATCGATGTAATGACTTATTTTATAGTCCTGATGCTTGTTCCCCTTCAACAGTGGTGATTTCTTTGAAATAATTGTCTTTCTGGGCTTTTTTTAAGTACCAGATAACCAGCAGAGTATGGCTTGTTTGGGAAACGCTTTTAGGAAATGGAAGAGGTTACTGTGTGGTGGAGTTTGAATATTGTCGCAGGGGTGTTAGCCATAAGCTGGTGGGATAGTTCATAGGGCCTTCAGATTCTTAATTTTTTAAAAATCTATTTAATAAATTAAGCCACCTGAGCTAGAAGGAAGCCAGGTGTAACATCAGCTGAGGCAGGTTGAAGCAGAAGCACCTGAAGGTGAATGTTTGGTTGTAATAGAAGAATTTGGATGTACCAAACCTTTTAATTACCATCCCTGCTACTAATCTAATAAGGCTGAAAATACCTGAAAACTCTATAGATTATGATGTTTTGTAGAGGTAACTGAAAAAACTGTCACTCAGAAAATGTAATGATATTAATTGAAAGCTGTACTACTTGCAAAAGTTAATACTCTCTACCCAACAAAAAATAAAATGGTAGAAAATCCTTAACTGTATTTCCTATCCTAGTAGAAAAGTATTTGATTTTTTTCTTACACTGAGTTATGAATGAATAGCAGGAGTTAATTATCATTGCTAAAGTTTATTATGTGTACAGTTGTTACAGTCAAGCAGAAAAAATCCCAGAAATTCCTCGCAAAGCTCTGTTTGTCTGTATGGAAAGATGTGAAGAAGCATTCTTGACTCTTTTTTTTTCCTTTTTTCTTTTCTTCTTTCTTCTTGCTATGGAATCGTAGAATCACAGAATGGTTGTGGGTTGGAAAGGACCTTAAAAATCATCTAGTTCTTGTCTGTATTTTTCTTTTTCATGTAACAGTACAGACATAGATGTTCTTTAGGAGTCCTCCAAATTGCTTGTCAGCTCACCAACAGCAAAGCTTCTCTTTAAAACTGAGTAGTAATAAAGATCAGAAGGACAATGAATTTATCTTCAAGAAGGAGGGATTGGCAGCTTCAACTCTTTATCTCCATGGAGGGACTGCCAGAGTTATCATTTGCCTTAAACCAAAGTGATAAGGTGAGCAGCAGCCTTGTCTGAGGCTGCTGTAAGCAATCTCATACATCTGTTGTGGTATGAAATTATTTAAAAGCAAAATTGATTTAATTTTTTTCTTGTTTTTTTAATGTTAATAGGTTTCTAGGATGTCAGAACTTGAAATTTTTGTCTTGACTTTTGGACCAAAATCCTCTTAGACCATGTCAGTATTATGCAGTGTCTTGGACTTGTGCTGTAACTGATATAGGGAGTCAGTGGAGTTAAGATATTCCCTCCAGGAGGTACTTCACAGTGTCAGGAAGGGAAAGTCTATATATGTCTTAATTAACTACATCTCGAGTCTAAGCAAAACTAATCTATTAAATTCTGCTTTTTCAGTTAAGCCCCTAGAATGATATTAAATTAATCTATGTTTTATTTTTTGGATTTCATAGATTGCACAATGAGTCCTCAGTCTCATTGTGACACTTTGGGTGGGCACTGCTGTAGTGTTAGGACAAACATGCCCTGTAATAGAAGTGATTGTTTTCAAAAACAAAGTTTGAGTTGGCAGGATGTAATTACTGACTGTACTGCTAAGTAAAGACTTTATTGAGCAAGATTAGGTGTTTTGTTTTGGAATGGTGATGGAAAGGGATAACTCATCAGTGTAGTAAACCAATGCACACTAATGATTGCTTCTCTATCCTTACGTCTCCCTGCAATTCTAATGCTGAACTAATGTTAAATTGTAACCAGCTTTTCTAATTTCATTGATACCTTAAAAAATTGTTCATGAGGCCTGAAATCTGTAGATAGCTGGGCTCCAAATACTGAAGTTGTACCCAGGAGCTGATACTCACAAGAAGTAGCAGAAAAGAAGGCTTTTGTGTAGCTATCAAGATGACAGGCTGCTGATCATAGTGCATGGAAACTTCTGACTTTTCCGCGGAGATGGCTATTTGCCTAGTTTAACCAGCATCCCTGCCTAATGTAGGCCCTTCACAGAGCCTATTACAGAACCTTTATATGGAATCTGAAACTAATATTGAAAGGTTTGGTTAATGTAGTTTGAAAAATTTAATGGACTCCTTGATAATTGTTTCAGAACATAATGCTCCTTGCAGGAACATTTGAATATAGCAGATTTTTATAGTGGACTCTTAAATTTTATTATGCTGTCATGACCTGCTAACTGTACCATAGAGTCATGGTCTCTGTAATTGCAGAGTAGGTTT
This sequence comes from Lichenostomus cassidix, assembly GCF_008360975.1. Classification (NCBI taxonomy): domain Eukaryota; kingdom Metazoa; phylum Chordata; class Aves; order Passeriformes; family Meliphagidae; genus Lichenostomus; species Lichenostomus cassidix. Next base: position 42,022,002 of record NC_139483.1, on the reverse strand, counting down.
TATTAACCAAATTTTTTATAGGATAATATGGCTCTTGAACCAAAGGTATTAGTAGGAGTCTGTGCTTTATGTTGAAGGATTGATTTAATTAATATGCAACTATAGTAAGGGATGGGAAGTGCTATAATTTCTGATTTGTGGTTAAGATATGGTCACATTTGCTTGTTAAATATCTTAAGTCTGGTTTTCTGATGTTATATTGGATAAAATTGCAAAAGATGTTTGATATCCTCTACTTGTTTAACATAAATTTAAGTATCTTTTTAAGACCATAAAAGAGAGATTTGTCTTTATGTATCCTTTACAGTGAATTTTAAGAAATTATATAGAATTTAAATTAAAAAGTGAATTAAAAGCTATCATTCAATACCAGCACCAATGTGTATTCTTGCACTGGTTGAATAAGTAACAATATTATAACTAGAAGTTATATAAAGGTGAAATTGCATATTTAAGAGGAAGTTGCATTTATTTTTTGTGAGGCTTTTTTGCATGCAATATAATTTACAGTTTGATATATGGTGGGGAGTGGAGGTGGGTATTGCAGGCATGAAGTAATTGATTCTCTTTCTTCCTGATACAGGAGGCAGCTACAATTATGATTTTACCTATCTCAGTATAGTGCAGTATCTGTTTTTTAGGCAGTGCTTGTGAAGCAGTGAAGCATATTTTTTCATATAAATGTTGAAGTGATTGGTTTGGTAGTTTTAAATTAAAATTTAAAAGTCTTATGTGGCAAAAGAAGCTATGTGAAACCATGGAAATTCTTTTTTGAGCCAGTTAAAACAAGCCTGCTAGGGCTCCATTTTGAATTCATAAGCAACACTTTAATTTTTATAGTGATTTAAACAGGGTTGTTTTGTAAGCCTTTTTCTGTTGGAACTGTATCCTCAATACTTTTTTTTTCATTTGTAGGAAGAATATGTTTTCTTGATGCAAACAAACACAAAATTTTACAAAGTTCTCAATTCTTACTCATTCTGAGAAGGCTTGTTGTTTGCTATTTTAAATCATGCTTTTCTTAATTAGTCAGCCAGCTAAGTCAAAATAAATAGTAGTGACAGTCCCTTTTGCTTTTAAAACCTGTGGCTATTTTTACACCATTTAGAGTACTTTATGGGGAGTATCTAATGAGGGATACAATCACAATTACATGCTATAACTTTCTCAATTACCAAGATGGACTGTGAAATTGATATCTTAACAAAAATTAGGGAGGGGGTGGTTTGTTTCTAATGTCTAAAGCCTATAGGAATGAAGAAGGGGGTGAAACAATACTAAGAAATTAGCAGAAGGGAGATTGAAATTTCAGCCTACATAATTGTTCAACTTCCTCATCCAATAATGTAAAACTGTATATATATGACCACATGAAGTTTTGCAGTGCACCAAACTAATATTAACCTTGCTGTGTCATCTCTTCATTCTTGGATCTGTTTGTTTTGTTGATAAAACTTACATTAGAAAAAAAAAGGATCACGGTTGCATTGCTGTTGTTGTCTCCTGTACCTTCTTTGTTGCAGACAATGAATGAGGCAGGGACTTGTATGAAGGAAAGAATAATCTTGGCATATAAGCAGTTGAAAATCACACTGGAGAAATATATTCTGTGTATGCTTGAGCAGTAAAAGGGTTTGCACAATTCTGTGCAATTCGCTTAACTTGACCTTTCCATGGTGTTCCTCATTTAAAGAGCCCAACATGGGATTCTCAGAAGTGTGAAAAAAGTTTTAAAAATTGATACATGGGCTGAGGCAGTTTGAAGTGGTGTTCTGAATAACTGTGGCACTTTCAGGGTGAGGGGAAGGCTAGAGATAGATCAAACTGACCCTCTGAAATGGTGTGATAATTTTGTAACAATGCTTTCTCTGTAGCACCATTCCATGTCTGTGAGAAGAGATTATTAGGGTGATTTTACCTCCTTAGGGAAGCTCAAACTAGAAAATCATGACTCTGAAATTCTGTGATGCCTCCAGTGTGTCCAACTATGATTTGCCAGGAGAGGTTGCATGTATCAAATTTTATTGATGAACCTAACAATGATATTTCTGCTCAAACAATAACCTTGAAAAACCAGGAATTCTGAGTTCTGCTTTGGAGCATTCTAGCTCTTCAGCTCATTTCATCAAGGTGCCTTCCACCCTATATTGGCTATTAATCTCCACTCTCAATACTTTTATCCCCTATATTTTAAAATTCTTTACCTTCTTCATGTGTTTGAGTGCCACCAGAGGCAGAGATTTAATGCTACAGGACGAACTTGCCTGTTTGCGTCTAAAAAATTGAGCAGAGTGAAGCATTTTGTTGGATCAGACTGAGTGTATACAGAGTATCTAGAATGTAATTGCTACAGTTGCTCACTGATTTCTTCAACAACCTTGAATAAGACAGTTTGCATTTTTCTGATATTTTTTCTTTTAATCTGTTTACCAGAGCACTACTAATGAAAATATCCTTTTGGGGGTTGATTCAGAAGCTTTAATGCACAGTAATTTAATGTGTGAGAATTCATACAATTTATTGGCACTGCACATTTATGTTAAGTCATTTATGTGAAGATATTTTCAGGATTAAGACTGTAAACTCTTTACACTCTATTGCACTTTCTCTAGGTGATTTCAATTTAGTTGGAATGGTAAGTGTTGGTTTTTCAAAAAAAGCAAAGCTTGATCAAGACTCAGCTCAGGGAATGGAGCAGAATTGTAGTTGAGACAGAGAAGCAAATTTTCACTGTTTCTTACTTAATGTATTGCTTTAGAAGTCTTTAGGGTATTGTCTTTATAGATACTGATTTAGAACACACTGCCTTGTCAGACAAGTAATGGAGATGGAATGTTGAGAATATAAAATAATCTCCAGTGATAATCAGTGCTGACTTAAAGGATGTGTGAAGCGTCTATTAAACAATTTCTGAAACAGTAACCTTTAATTATTGAAACCAGTTTGAGTGTAGAGCAGATATCCCACAGGCACCCTGGTCTTGTGTGGAACACTACCAGTACTTTTACCTGAGTTTACACTGTCTGTGAATGCTGTTAGTATTTAACCACACTGTAAACTTCAAGCAGAGGTGGTAAGCCAGACTGTTTCTGAGCTGTCTCTTCCTTCCACTTCCCTGTTTCTCTTCCAGGCATACAAATCTCCAAGAAAAGAGACATTATAAAGTACACTTTAAAAACACAGGGAAAAATATTTAGGTGCCAATTAATCATTTGCATTGTAGTCTATGTGCTCTGTCATTTGCTGGGGATAAGGTTGGATTCTAAAGGAGAGTTCTCAACCCCGCTAAGAAACGCTTAGTTTGCTGCAAAGCAACAAACATATTTCTGAAATTTAAACTAACCAAAGCTCTTTTAGAAGAACTTGATGCTTCAGGACTTCTAAATGCTTTGTTTCTAAAAGTTTTCAGTATGTAAAATTCAAGCTGCATATTAATTTGTAAAAGTGTAATATGTTCTCCTTTTTGAAGGGCAAGAAGACAATTCAAAGATCTTTGAGCACATGACAGCAAATCTTTTATTTTGAAATGTTCTCTAGCTGCTTGATGTAACAGTGTTTAAGTGTTTAAAGTACAATGCTGTTAGAGCACCTTTGGGCACCTGGAATTAAAATATATATATACTTCTGACTGTGAATGCAAGATTTCTCTCTCTGTTCTCTCCTGTGAGACTGATGAGCATTTTTATTTGTCCCACAGGGGTTGTTCAGAACTTTGTCGTATCCCCATGGTGGAATACAAACTTGACAGTGAAGGCACCCCATGTGAGTATAAAACCCCTTTCAGAAGGAATACCACTTGGCATCGGGTGCCGACTCCCGCTGGGCAGCCTCTCTCTCGTGCCTCTCCAATCCTAGGAACATCTGACAGACTGCAGTGCCAGCAGCTTCTCCAGCAGGCTCAGACAGCCATTCCTCGTAGCACTTCCTTTGATAGAAAGCTGCCAGATGGCGCAAGGTAATTCACTCTCTGCTTAATGCCTGGCGTTTTCCTCATGTGCCTTACTTCTGAAATCTCTGCTTTCTCGAACTTTGGTGTCTTGTTTTTTAAACCTTATTTTATTGAGCTTTGACAGTAAAATTTTAATTCTGAGCTTGTATTAGGGTGCATTCACTGGACAAGTCTGCTTGAAACAAGTGACTTTAGGTGTTTGTGATAGAGGTGGGCTGTACTGAGGATCCTACTGCTGAGGACAGCTGGCCTTTCCCTTCAGTCCCGAATCAGTGAAGTGGGAAACTGCCTTGTGACTTTTGGATCTTAATAATGTTCTGTTCCCCACCTTTGGAAGACTACTTAAACAAATATTGAGTGTAAATAAAATGAACTCATTCCTTTAAAAATTAATTATTTAATCTTGTTACCAAGCTACTGGTATAGTTTCAAAGGGTTCTGTAACTCATTACCAGCCCTTATGCTTTGCTTTTAATTAAACAAAGCAGAGCTTGTGATTTGAATATGTAACACTTCTTAGATGATGGGATGGTATCCCTAAATGTTAGCTCTGTTCTAATTTAATCATAATTCTTCATAAGATGAAGCTTCATTTTTAAAGACAAAAATTTGCAAATACATTTGACCTTTGAATTATTTAGGAAAACCATATGTCTTGAGCAGAGCTCTGTTCTTTACTGTTTACAATTATTTCAGCTTATGCCCTTATCTATGGGGTGATGCAGTTTTAATTCCCAAAGAAATAGTTATTGCATGTTGAAAATATCGGATGGAAAGAAAAATCTTAAATACTAGTCCTAAATAGGTTTAAAAAAATTCTGGATGAAATAATGCAATATCACTATTGCTACATTGACTACCTTATTTAGTAGAAAAGAATTAGTGACTTTTTACATTGAAATGTATGCAAGTAATAGTAGTACATATTTGAAAATATGGCTGCTTCATGGTCTGGGGAAGGAAGACTTCCAGTTCTGACCATTTGATCATTTTGTTCTCCTTCTCCCCTACCCCCTGAAAAATTGAGAGGTGCATTTCTGTAAGCATCTAAATACCATTATAGAACTTGAGCTTTTCCTGATATCTTATTAATTAACTTCTCAATAACATCTAGCATAAGGAGACAATGTATCAAATGTTTAGATATACTTCATTTATGAAGCTTTATTAAGGAGACTGTATGCCTATACAGAAAAGAAATTAAAGCTTTCTGACATGCTGCTCATTTCCAAAAAGACTTCACAAGCATAAGTTGCACTCTCATAACACTCAGCAAAGCATGTGAAAAAATGCTTAGACTGAGTCTACTCTTATCGTGAAGAAATTCCTGTATCACTTAAACAAAACGTGTGCAATGGAGAAGTGCTGTTCTGGGGAAGACATGATATAAATAATGAAAAGAGAGCAAATTATGGACTCTGGCATGTAGGTCTTGAAACATGTAAAGAAAGGTGCTTAACTGGCACGGTCTTTCTACATGGGAAGAGGCATAGTTGATGATTTGGCAGAGAGATGAGCTTAAAATAGAAGAGTTTGAAGTAAGATGGATTAATGCTTATAAGTAGTCTTCCAGGGGTGAAAGTGTATACTCAAGCCATGAAAATGATGAAGAGGTTTTAGCGGGTTGGAGACTTAGTATTGGTTGAAGAGGGAAAGCAGGAAGAAGTAGGTTGATAAAACAGGGAACTTCAACAGCTGATCTGAAAATGAGCTAAGGGTGAAGTCAGCAATGAAATTGTTTGGTTCATAGGTAAAAAGAGGAAGAAGCAAAAGAAATGTGAACTAGATCTAGTAAAAGACTTAAGCAGCAAAAATTCAGCTCCTGTGACATATAATATTTAGGTGCCCAGTCCCTGGAGTGAAATTAAAAACTGAACACTTATGTTCCTTATACAGTTCCTGAGAATTAAGTGCTTTGAGAAGGCCATCCAAGTTTTTTTGTGTTGTTAAAGGAATTCCCTCTAATGAGTCACTAAGAAATACAAGGATATCCTTGAGCTCTGCCCCTCTTTTCACAAAGTGGCTAATTCTGTAACAGCTACTCATAGCATGTGCCTAAGTGAAGATTCAGTCAGGCTCACTCTTCTGATTTTTGCACCAAGACGTCTCTGTGTACTTTAGTCCCTGAGTCACACTTGCAGGCAATGCATCCCAATACCTAGAGTCTGGAATCCATTCTTGAGAGCAGATGGCTGGAATTTTTGTGTGAAGGAACTGTGTGAGGCATTCATTGATGAGATTTGTGTGGTTCTCCTTTTGTAGCCGCTCCGTATACTAGGCTAAAAGCTTCACACTTGTCCAACAAATGGGAAGTAAATATTTTTCAGCCTTGGAACAGCACAAAGCAATGTCCTAGTTTTGAGGACAATGTCCTAAAAAAGTCAGTCTGGAGGCTGGAAACACATGGGATTATAATTTGCCATTTCCTTAATGCTGGGTCTCTTAATCTGTGCACAAAATGCAAAATTCTTGGTGGTACGTGAACAAGTACGTGGAACTGAATTAAGCTGTAACCTATTGACTACTTCACTTAATTGAGAGAGGTTCAGTCCTGTCAATACTGCTCAGAGACAGACATGTTGAAAAATTAGGTACTACACTCTTTATTGTGCCTTGGCTATTAGACAAAATACAATAGCTAATGTCTTTAAAAACCAAATATAATAGCTAATGTCATTAAAATTTTCAAGCTGAACAGTAAAGTTGCTTATTGAAGGTCATATTGAAGGTCATGTCCTTGGGAAAGTATTGTGCAAAAAGAAAAAACAACCTCTTCATTTCTTCCCTAGGTACTTACATTCATTTCTACATGTAAAAAAAAAAAAAAAAAAAAAAAGGAAGGGAGAGAAAAGAAAAAAATATAAATACAGGCATTGAATTCCAGATAATGTCACTGAAGGAAATGGTGTTGTAGTTATGGAATGATATGTGCAGTAGTGGAGGAAAGGACAGTGATCAAAACTAAATTTAAGCATTACATTTCAACCATCTGGAAATCCAAAAAAACTGCTTAGCAAAATTTTTAAGACACAAGACTCAAAAGTTTAAATAATACTTTTCATGAAAAAAATTAATTGCTTTTCTGTGACACAGAATTAATGAAATAAAATTAAAAAAAAACCCTAGTATTGCCTTTTCTAAGTTTCCTATTTTTTAAATTGGAATAAGTGCCAAGGAACTAACAATCATTTCTGATCCACTATGAGAGCTTCCCACACATAAATTTAGAGACCTAATCCAGCTGCTCTGACTCCTGAGTAATCCCACTTGTTCAGAGCTAAAGCCAGATCTAAGGAAAATAGGATTTGGCACTTAGTCTTTCTCTTTTTGTGCCTTTTTTACATATTCAGTCGGAAATATTAGTGAATAAATACTATACTTTTAAAATTCTTGTTAGAGGTTTATGAAACTGAGATAAACCTCTTAAATTCCTCAAACAGATGTAACTAAGTGTTCATGTTGCATCTGTATTATTTGAGAAAATGAATGTATTTTATAGAAGAAGCACAGCCCATTTCAAATGAAACAAATGCAATGAAACCCCACAAATCCCTCAGTGCACTGTTAATGACTCTGGTCAACATTACAGAAGTTCTCCGAGCAACCAGTCCTCATCCAGTGACCCAGGACCCAGCGGGAGCAGCCACTGGAGACAGCAAGTGGGATATGACGGGTATCGGTGATTTTTTAAAACTTTTATTGAAATCTTGCAGTAGTTCCCCTGCATCTTCTTTCTTAAGCAAAATAAAATAGATCTTCTTTTCAAACACTGTTAATATCTTCTAAGATACACAGGTTTACTTATGTTTGATGTAAGATGCATGCAACTATGATTTTAAAGTCATCCTCATTTAACTCTTCAGAATCATATTTTCAAATTCAGATAAATAAGAAATGGTTCTTAGGTTTATTTTTTCAGAAACAGGCCAGAAATCAGCTAGTAATTCAAAACTAGAATAAAATAATAGTACTTCCTCCTTCTGCTTCGGGAGAAAGGTGTTTGATTTAAAAAAAATCTTTATGGTCTTCAGAGGTTTTATTTCCTGCTATGTTTGTTTCAGTGACACCCATTCCCTAGGATATCTCCTCAAAACAGTAGGAATTTCAGATGTCTCATCTCCCTGAAAGGCTGTACATAGATGGTTCTTTCACATCCCTGTTCATCCCTTGGTACTGAAATGACAGAAGTTAGCTTTCTGTATATAGAAGACTACCCCAATATAACTCATGTTGTAAGAATATAATGTGAGACATCTGTTCTAAACTACTTTAAATTTATGACTTTGTTGTATATATACAGCTGCTGAAAACATTACAAAATGTTGAGCTATGGCAGTATCTACAACAGATAATATATTACAGTATCTACAAGAGATAATATATTACAATAGAGTAATATAAAATCATTCCAGACTTGCCAAGTGGCTTTCAGAAGCTACTTTTCAGAAAAAAAAAAGTGAATATTGAAAGCATCAGCTTGACTCCTTGAAGCTTATTAATGCTTTGGCATGATTGATTGTGGATAAGATATTCCATGTAGCAGATATATATGCAGTATCTTATAGACTCTTCAAGGAATTTCACATAACTCAGTGAAATCTCTGGCAGCTAAATAGATGCTAATAATTCAAACAAAACCATAGCCTTTTTTTTTTTTTGACAGTCAACTCATCAAAATGCATCTTGTGTCATTTTTTCCAGCACAGTTATTCCTAACAGCAGCTTAGGTTTTAGTTTGTTGCTTTGTGAAATGTTTAAACTTTTGCAGTATAATACAAGGCAGTGGATCTGGTACTAGCTTACATATTCTCAGTGTGAAACTGCAAAACTACAATTACTTTCTGTGGGGCTAAGATCACAAAGAGGTTAAGCATATATTATCATGGTTCTTCACTGCAAAAGCCTTTGGCTATATAGCCCCAAAATTGCAGCTCTTCTTAAAGTTCAGTGTCTTCTTGGCATGTTCACACTTCAGATATAATAGTGTGCTGTTGAAAAGAAATGCATGTAAATATTTCTATGCAGGGCTTGGAAATGTTTGGGAATGATGATTATTTTAAAAGGTCACTTACAAAATACTTGCTTTTAAGAGTAAAAAGTGGTGTTGTTCATCATGTAACTAATCTCAAAGGATAAAAACCTTAACAGCTTAATTTTCTGCTTACATTAAAAGATGCCAGTCCCCTTTACTCCATGAACATCACCAAGGTTCAGGCTCACTGGAGTGTGAAGGAGGCAGAGAACGAGAGGAAACTTTGGAAGGAACTAGACATTCTGGTAATAAGACCCACTGTATCTTTAAAGTAAATGTTCTTTGCAATGCAATTCCTGTTGAAATGCAGCCACCTCCCCATGTGGAGCATGTGATGTGACAGTGAAAGCAGGGACTGTGTCTGATTCCAAAGGGTGTGCAGGTTTGAAACCTGATGCTGAGCCGTGTGCCTTTTTCCTTTATTTGTGGCAGAAGCCAAGTGGCATGCACCATCAACCAAAGTCCTGAGCTCCTACAAAGACCGAGCTTTACAGAAAGAAGGAAGTGGCAAGGAGTCACCAAACAAGCTTTCACATGTAAGTCTTTTACTTGGGTGTCATTCAGCACTCTAAAAACAAAACAAAAAAAAACCCAAAACAAAACAGCAACAATCAAAACCTGCTCTGGACTTATGGAAATAAATCTTAAAAATAAATTCTAGTAACTTACAAAGGGAGGCAAAAGATTACTCTCACCTAGATGTGGGTTGAATAAAGTATGCTTAATTCTGTGTTTACGAATTCAGAATTCCATGAGGGTTTGGGTCTGAGCCATTGAGGAGATAAAAGTAGTATAGTCTCCACTCAGCTGTGAATTTACAGCTTCATTTGTACTGGCTTGTTTAATCTGTGGAGTATTTAATTACCCTTTAAAAGAAAATAAAATTATATTTACCATACCGCTTTTCATCTTGTGTGAAATACCCACGGAGTGTAATTATCAATAAGCACTATAAAAATGTAGCTTGTATGTTGGGAATGCTGAACAGATTCTCTAGTCTACCTAGTTTAGTAGCTTGTCTTCAGTAATGGCAAAATCCTTAACAGCCTAGTGATGGAAAGTACACTAATAATAATGTTTGTTACATGGAAAATCCTGCTATATGTAGTAGGAATCTGTACACTGTTTGTAAACTTATATTTTATGTGTGTGCCACAGCATCTCCTAGCAGCTGCTAGGAGATGGATCTCATAAAAAAGTTAGTCACCCTTCCCATTTATATTATATTATACCTAATAGAAGTCCATCTGCCTTTATTCTGGCTGCTCTGTCACAGAGACAAGTTAATCCAACTCTCTATAAAATTTATTTTAAAAGGTAAATAACAAAACCGCCAAACTTTATTGGCACAAATGTCTGACATAATTACTCCATTTCAATGGCCATGCTTAGTTTCGGGCCTTATGACTTAAGTTACTTTCATCTGGTGCACATACATCACAATTGGCTTCAATTTAACTAGCCACACATCCAATTGGATTTGATCCAATGAGCTGCGTATTTCACCCACACTGAAAAAAGCCAACAATAATTCAGTCTTTGGTGTTTTTTCAGATTTGCAATAGAGCTTGTTTAAACAAATAATTACCAAGGCTTCTACCTTTAACAAATGCTTATTTTAACTGTTCAGAAATGCAATTTTATGGATGTTAAGCAGGTCCTATAATCAGAAAATTCAATTCTGATCTTAAGATTTGTGATAGAAGATGGAACTAGAGCCTTTTTATTTGCAGTGACATCAACCTTTAATGTGTCTAGCCAGCTGTGCAATTCATTTCACAGAAACTGGTGGTATAATTGGCTCTTTTCATACTTTGCAGTTATGAGATAGCATACTGTAAAAAAAAAATAAAATGGTCTTTGAATGGCACAAATGCAGTGATTTATATGAAAATAGATCTCTTACTATTTAATTTGAGGGGGTCTTTTTTGGTTTGTTTTCTTGTTGTTTTAAGACTGGGGACAAAAGCTGTTCGAGCCACTCAAGCAGCAACACCCTATCCAGTAACACATCCAGCAACAGTGATGAAAAACACTTTGGCTCCGGAGATCTGATGGATCCTGAGCTGCTGGGATTAACGTACATCAAGGGGGCTTCTACGGACAGCGGGATCGACACTGCTCCCTGCATGCCTGCGCCTCTGCTGGCCCCTCTGCACCTGGCCGGCAGCAGGGCTGCGGTGCACTGCCGCGCCGAGCAGTGGACCGAGGCTGCCGAGGCTCCGGGGCCGGAGGATGATCCAGCTAAAATCTATGCTGTTCATAGCTATGCCTCTGCTATTCCCACCAGTCACACAGCTGAAGGCAGCATGGGAGACCTGAGTGAAATCTCCTCTCATTCCAGGTATGCGTTCCTTACAAATTAGGAGTTATGGATTATAGATTAACATACAGATAACTCTTTTGTGTTGTTTTTACTCTGTTTACATTTCTTGGAAACGACACTTTTAAAGATTTTGATATTTCTGTTGTATTCAAATACCTATATGAGCAGTTTTCAAGTAATTTTTAATGAGTCTGCCTGAAAAGCATAGCCAGGCCCCCTCCCAGATCTGATGGAGGTTTGTATGTGACCCGTGAAAATTGCTTAGGTTTTTAAAGTTGGGAAACATCCCTGAATAAAACAGAAGTTTGCACCTATAACTTATTTCACTTACTTTTGTTTTGTCAGTACAGTCCGGCATATTACCTTGGAATTAATGCTGAGAGATATCAGAAATATTCGACCATTTTTGCATATAGTGAAATTCCATTCCATACCATCCCCCCAAATTTGCATTATTCTGATGTATGCTTTATAGTTTTGTTTGTTGATCTGCATTTCTGATTGATTTTCAGCTCTTCTTTTTGTTGCCAATGAAATGTGTGCATCTGTTGTAAAGCAAGATTTGAAAGAACACTTTTACAGCTGGTCGCCTTTATCTTCCAGTTCCCATTTTATGGTGACTTTGAAGTTGAAGCTTTGGTCTATGTGTTAAGGTTTTTACTCCATAAAGGATAGAAGGAAATTGTTTGTTCTTCTTTCCCTCTGATTTTCCTGTTTTCAGTGTCAGTCAGTAGAGGAAAATAACCAAATAATACCTTGTATTCTAATTTCCTTGTATACCTGACATGACCAGATTTGTCTTGTGTGGTTATTCTGAAGAAATTTATTCTCCAATTAAGTGTTTGCTTTACTTTATTTGAAATAGTTTTTAGAGTCTTCACTAAAAGGTTTTCTTAGTGCCTGCTAGTGTTATTATTCATTATAAAAGGGGCTGATAAATTTATCTAGAGGACTGTTTTGTTGAACTAAAATTTACTTCTGTTAAATTTGCTGGTAATTTAATAATAATGTGTCTGATTGAAAGGCACAGCTTAATCTGGCATGAACTGGCAAAATCATTGTGAAATGGAAAAGCACATAGGTTTTACGATTAGAGAGATATTTTAGTAATTCCCTATGTACTTCTTGATGTAAATGTATGTGTACATATTTACTTTGAATTGCACACACAAATTGAACATATATATCTTGAATTTAGGCTTTTAGTTTTGATTCACATCAGTTTGCCTTGGCATTTCAGCAAGCTGAATTCCATACATTGTTTGATCTAGAAACTCATCACAATTCTGTTCTCAAAGAGCTTTAATGTATATGCAGTTGGTCTGCAGAAAATTACTGTGCCAATTTTGCCTCATTGATTTTAACCTTGAGAAAAGCTTAGCAGTGAGAATTATTGCTGCAGACCAGGCGAAGCGTTTCTGATCTGTTGTTGCATAGCATATTCAGTTTTCCCTTTTGTGTGTTCTGTTCACTTTTCCAGTGGGTCACATCATTCAGGGAGCCCATCAACACACTGCTCTAAAAAGAGTGGCTCCCTAGATACCTCCAAAGTCTATATAGTGTCGCAGAACAGTGGTCAACAGATGTCTGGGTCGATTTCAAAACCATACCACAGACAAGGAGCAGTGAGTAAATATGTCATTGGATGGAAAAAATCAGAAGGAAGTCCTACACCAGAGGAATCAGAAGTTTCCGAATGTCATGAGTAAGCACTCTGTTTTACTTCACTGGGGGAAGAAGGGTAGTGAAAATAAATTTTAAAATAGGATAGGAAAAAATTACAGATTTTATTTTGCCTTCAAATATTCAGAGGTTTTTTCTGTACCTTTGTGTATCTAATGAACAGCTCAATGTACAGCTTAACACTGGAATAGTCCATGAGAAATATGTTGTCCTTAGGTGGAAGAAAAAGGCTTGAAGTTTAAAGGAAACATGCAGTACCTCAAATACAGACAGATGATACTTTCACAGTGGTGCATAAGTACAGTTTGAATCTGCTGTTTAAAACTAACGTTTAAATTCCTGCTGGCTTCAAAATCATCTTTGTGTGTAATCTCCTAGCTTTCCTTTTGTGCACGAGCTGTTTGGTGCTGTTTCTCAATAAACCATGGTCATCCTCTATTTATCTTTATAAATTGGCAAGATGACACGCAGTACCTGATTTTTGAATGTTTAATTGGGATTACTCTTAGTTTAATGGGAATGGGTTATTTTTATCTGATACCTAACATTGCATATGTGTGCATATTTATGGCAAGAGTAATATTTAAAAATACATGCTAGAATATATATGCTATGAAATAAGAGTCTGAAGTCAAGCTCTTGAATTCCTAATTTTCAAAAGTAGAAGGTGTTACTGTCCTGTCCTGGTTATTTGTGTTTCTTTGTGTTAACATATGGGTGATTTCATTCCCCCCCACCCTTGCAATGTTTTAATTGCACAAATTGTTCTGTTGTAGTAGCATTTAAACTTAAAATGTAGTAACTTCAGGATTTCCCACAAATTTTTGGATTTTGAAATTGATGAAGTACTGGAACAATTTCTCCTTATTTTGAATGACAGCCTTGAAATAAAATTGCATAATGGATCATGGTATTTAGACTGAAACAACGGCAATTTAGAAAATTATCTTCAAGAGATACTTCTATTCAAGAACTATTAATTGAAAACGACAACACTTCATATATCAAAAAATATTTTAGAGTTTTCCATGGCATACACTACTGCCTCGCCTCTTTCTTTCTAGGAAAGCTCTCTGTATCACAGAGAGGAAATATCTCTCTGAGGATAATTATGTTGAAATAAAATAACATCTCTAATTAGCAATGATGATGAACATCAGGTCAATTGCTGAATGTTGTGCCACTATAGGTTATAATTCACTGAGAATTACACTTCACCATAGCAAAGCTTATTTCCTCTCTGTTGAAGACAGTCACTGATTAGGCTGCACTTGGCAGTAAGCAATGGCTTCCAGTGTGTGTTCTCTGTGACCTGGAATCTCCAGTTCCTTCGATTACATTTTCAGAGTAAACCTCTTAAAATCTGTCTCTCCTTTCTCACTGGAAGGAGCAGAAGGTTAATAATTCAGTTTGGCAGTCTGCTGTAGACTGTAACTAGATTTTTATGTGCTGATAATTAACGAACACACTTGTTTTATTTATCTAAATAGCTTCATGTGATTACTGATAATAAAATATACTTAGCACATTGGACAATCAATTACCAATACACTTCAACCATTGCTGTGATGACTATAGTAATTTTGCCAGATTGTGAAGTTGGAGGCAATATTGTACTATCAAATATTGATTTTTTTTTTTTTTTGCTGTGGAAGTAAAAGTTAAAGTATTTTGTGATGAACCTTTGGAAATGTTGCAATAAATATAACTTTTATATTGATAGAAAATTGTGGTGTGTAAAAAAGAGTGAGGCAAGCTAGGAGAAACAAGGATTATGCTATTTAAAATTGCTCTTTAGAATTTCTAAACTCGGTTTTTCAGTGGTTTAAGAATCTCATTTTGTACCAACAAACAGTTTCATAAAGGCAAAATGATCAAAAGATTTTCTAAACAGAGTGGGCTGTGTCAGGATATAATTCTAACAATTTTCACTTTGACAGAAAATGATTGCAGTCTTTCAAATCAAATTTCTTCCTAAAACCACCAATTTTCTCAACAGAGTGTATGATGATATTGATGCTGTGTCTGCCTCAAGTCCACTCCAAACTTCTGTGAGGAATGCCATTGTTGAAAGCCAGCAAGTCTTGTCCAAAGAAGATTTTCTAAAGTTGATGCTGCCAGACAGCCTCTCTATGGAGGAAGGGAGAAGAAAGGTTGGCTACTCTCTTTGGCTCTATGTGTTTCAGTCATAATTAACTTAGAAATGGATTTCTGGTATGGCCAAAATTGCTACAGAGAATACAATATTGTTTTGTACAAGCTAAGTTTATTCCATGGGGATGACCATAAGTCCAAAAATATCATTTCCCACAAGGATGGGAAGTGTTTGTTTGATGATTATGTATAAAATCCAGTGTGTGTTTAAGAATGTCTTTACTTAGCTTGACCAGAGGTGGATGCAGGTTGAGGAACTACATTATAATTTGACAGGTTAAAAGTGACATTTTCAATGAAAGATGCCTAAATTTATGCATCTTGTTTTGTATTAAAACACATTAATAAAAGTATCCCACACTCCTCTGCTCTGTAACAGTCAGTACCAACAATTCTGCTATAAATCCAAATACCAGTTTCATGTAGGTATCAGTGGCAGCTGCTCAGAAGGCATAATTATCAGTGCTACTGAACAGCCTAGATCTAATCTTTATAGTATGAAGATAACTGGTAATGCTTAATAGTTCACAAAAAGTGGATAGTGAACTTAAAATTTGCCACTCCCCAAAGCATAAATGGTTCTGAATTCTGTGCTTAATGTGGAATAAAGAACAAAGCAATTAAATTACTAGAGATAATTATCACACTTCCATATTAACTCAATGCTCCTTTAACCCACTGTGTTTATACGATATGCTAAATAGCATAATCATCATGTCTGAACAAAAGTAACACATGGGAATCCTCTAAGTGCAGAGTTGAATTTAAAATTCAGATCATATATATTTTTTAACATCTGGTATGTTAAGTATACATTATATGTGCTTGAATTTTCATGAGTAATGTCCTAGAGGTTTTTACAATTTATTATTGATACAACAATTGGTGGGTTTTTGTGATGATCTCAAGAACTGCCAATGTTTCTGACTACCCAAATAAGAATCAATAAAGAATGAGGAGGTGTGGCTGTCCTGAGATAAATGACTGCTATCCCCTTCCCCTCCAAGACACCTAAAGAAAAGTTAAAAGAGTAAGAGAGGCCGTGGGCTCTGACTCACAAGGGAGCCCAGCCATAGGGCTTGGCAGTGTACAGTCTTTGGTTATGCCTTCATAGAGGGTAGTAATCTTGATATTGGTGAGCCAGTTACCTTTGACAGTGAAGTCAGAAAGGAATTTTCTGCATATGGGAGATTCTATGTTATATTCACTGTTTTCAGAAGCTATAAGCATTTGTTCTGCATAGGGAATGTGCGGCACATAATTAATTACAAAGAAAATGAGACATTTAATTGTTGTATGCTGGACAAGCCAGTTAAAATAAATACGGCAATACCTGTCCTTTGTAGGTGTAAAGAAAACTGGGTTTGCAGTGCTGAAGAATGACTTACAAAGAGGAATGGTCCAGTTTTACAATACAGTAACATCTTGTTTTGCTGTAGATATTTGGGTTGTGGTTTAAGTAGCCTTTTGAAATGCATAAGCAGTTTTCACTGAACTCTGTTATCCTCTTTGCTAAGCCTGTTCTGTGATATACAGAGAGATGCAGTGTCTCAAGTCACTTTTATCATCCAATGAATTATGTGGCAGCATATATCAATTCAGAATGTTTAACATTAAAGCATGATCATTTAGAATTAAAATCAAACAGTTTTATATATAGTCTTGCATACATGTTTCCAGAGTTGGTAACCTTATATACATTTCTGTAAAACATTGCTGTCAGAAAGCTATGAAGTTTTCATTTAACATTTCAGAATTAATAAAACTGCACAGCATCTGATTAATTCATGGTGATATGTTCCAAAATATCAAGAGGAAGTATGATAATCCAATTCAGTAACTCTTTTGAGGCCCCAGTAGATCTGATATGGTGGAAGAAATCTCTGATCTTCTGCATTAGATCAAGAATTCCAGAGTGCCTGTCCAGAAAAATACTCCCAAGAACTGATGATGGGATATGATTGTATGAATCACTTCAACCAGCAATGTGTGCTCTTATTTTTATGTTTAGTTTTCATTTTATGGAAACCTCTCCCCACGGAGGACACTTTATCGCACCCTCTCTGATGAAAGTATATGTAGCAATCGAAGAGGATCTTCCTATGGCAGCTCTCGGAGCTCAATGATAGAGCAGGCCTTGCCAAATGATATTTTGTTCAGCACTACTCCACCGTATCACAGCACATTGCCTCCCAGAATGAGCCTGACCCCTGGAATGGGAAATCTGAGAAGTAAGTGATTGTCACTGTCATTGCTGACTTTGGAATATTTGTAGTAAACTCAAACAAATCACCAATTATTAAGTGAGATTTTACTTTTAAGGTGAAATTAAGACATGTCAAATCAGTGTTCTAGTTATCCTACTAGAAGGATATACGGTCAGCAGTACATGCTCATGCTTACCATAAGTGTTCAATTCATATTTGTCATGTTTGGAGACAGCATTCGCTTTACTTCCCAAAGAATTTTCATGAAACCAGTGATAGGCAACAAACATTTGTCTGAAGGTACTTCCCATTATCATTTTATTTTCCACTGGTGACCTAATTATGCCATGCTTGTTTTGTTTTAATTATTTTTTTACTTTTATATGCATTCAAATTATTGAAACATTCACAAATATATTTGAAATAATAGCTAAATGGAAGACCTTTTATTTAGACGATCCTTTTAGTAACAACCTAGAAGGAAATGTGCAATAAAATTTCCAAATTGGAATTGATGACACTTCTTTTTTAACATATTAGTAAAACCTTTACAAATGACACTTCAGTTTTAATGGCAGCAAAAGAGTAGTCTGAGGTGCTAAGTTTAAACTATTTTATGAATGTGTTTATTTACTAGTGAGGTTTTCGTGAGACCTTTATTATATATGCATAGCTTGCAATAATTCCAGGATGAGCTATGAAGTTTATAGTCCTTTTTTTCTTTTTGGAAAAAAATGGAATGAAAAGCCCAAATCTACTCCGACAGATATGTATATTAAGATTACATATCTGTATTTGTTAACTTAATAAGAGTGAATTATTTTGTCAAAAATGCTGAAATATATGCTTCTCAGTTAGTTTAGGCTGATGTATTGTGGACACCTGGAGTTAACATGCAATCTGGAAGAAAAAAAAAAACCTCTTTTCTATAGCTACTCTAATATGGCATCACAGCTGACTGCGATTAAAAAAAAGTGGACTCTGAAGTCCATACTTAGGAAGCTGTGGGTGAATTTCTTGAAAGCATTAAGGACATTTTAGGTGCATGTCCAGGGAGAATGCAGCCAGGTAACTTAAAGAAGTAGCAATAAAAAGGGCTCTGTCATTCATTGTGTCCTTCAGGAACTAGCGGTCATTTCCTAACTTTGAGAAATAAGCTTTATATATACAACACTTTTCTAGTTAGGGTGGCCTCAGCTGTGAGGCTGAGTTTTGGTCACTAACCACTGGTTGATTTTGAACTGGCATCTCAAATGAGTGCTAAATTCCTGTCTCAGATGGGAATGCATGCTTGGTGTACCTTTTGCCACTCTAAAAATATTCTCCTTTCAGAGTGAAACTCTTTACTATAAATTTAATCTGAGATGATCCTATTCTTTTATGGATAGCAAAGGGAGAGCCATTTTGTTTCACTGGAGATTAATTCAGTAGATTTTGGTAGTCTATGAAGGAGCTGTGTATCATACTGTTAGGCTTCCTGATTGTGTTTCCTTTTTTTGTTTTCCACTATGTTATGCCTTGGTTTTTAGAGCCCTTTCTTGTGAATGTAAACATACAATGGGATCAAATCTTCAGCTTGCTTTTTGTCAGGAGATTGGCACAAGGCAATTAAGCGTGGACATGGAAGCTTTATACTGCTCCTCCAGCACTGATGTTTTAGTGGGCTTTGTATTAGCTCTGTCTTAGACACCTCATATTTCATTCTTGCTGCTTCTTAGATACAGAAAGTTATATATACATGTAGCTGGAAAAAACCCCACAGAATCGGTATGCTGTCAGTCAAAAACTGATCCAAGGCAATTCATGCTGATTTCATATGCAATCTCTATTTTATGTTTCTGGTTCTGTATTTTAAAAGTGCTTATCAATGCCAGCTATATAGAATCTTTTGTGGTGTTTGTTTCAAGGAAGATTTAATTGGTTATCTGTAATTACACTCTGAAAAAAAATATCATGGCTTGCACACCTATGTTTCAAAAATAAGATTAGTCAGTATTTCCATATAAGAAACTGACTTTGGCTCTTTTCAGGAACGTTTTCTGTAGTTGGTGCTTAGTAGGTATTTACATTCTATAGCAGTGATATGAGACGTTTCTTTTTCATTTATAATTTTAACATGAGGTTATAGTTTTAGATATCCGGATTCCTAGCTGTCATAGTAATGTCTTTTTTATGTGATCTCAAAGCATTTTAATTTTACTGATATTTAATGTTTATAGAAATCAGTGGAAGTAGCACGGTTTGGGCTGAAATTAATTTTAGAAAGATATATCCTTGCACGTTATTATCCAGCATGAAAGACTGTGGCAGCACCAAAGCTCATGAGACCCCTCTGGCAAGGAAAAGAGTGTGATTAATAGGTAAGCAAGGCAGTACCAAAACCAAGGAGTAATAGACAACCCTGAAGGGTTTCAGTTTTCTGGGAAATCAGAATTATGAGACAGAATGACCACGCAAATATAGAAACAGAAACTTCATCTGTGTGTGCTGTTGACTGTAAGAAGATGGTGGGAAAAGTGAAGCTATAGGATTTTTTAATTATTGTTTTGTCACTGGAGAAGTGATATGAAAAAAAGAGTTGCTTTCAGTAAAGTCTGAAATGCAAAGTCTGACTGTCGAGTGCTGTTGATTGCATACAGTACACAAATGTATAAATATTCACTTAATTTTATCTTACTTTTAACTTAAACCAGAAAGGAGAATTTGGGTAGCTAAGAAATCAGGAATTTTACCTTAGGGACATTAAGGTTTCCGTGACTGAGACAGTGTTGTTCATGCTGAGTGATTCTAGCTTGTAGTTACAGGTACAAATCTGTGCCCTTCTTGCAAATTCATGGCAGGTGAATGAGCAGGGAAAGAAGGTAAAAAAGGAGAACCACTGATACCGAACTAGAGTAGTAACGTAAGTCAGGAACCCTTGAAGACACATGGAGTCAATTTGACTCCACTGCAGGCACCATGGTCCTCTCTATTATGAAGCAGAAAAAGAGAGGGGAAAGAAAATTCCCTAAGAGATAAACTGGCAGGATGTTCCTGTGCTATGAGGAAACGAGCAAGGTGCAGGATAGTTGCAGTGAAGAGAGTCAAAAGTAAGGGAAGATTGTAGAGTGATACACTGATGAATTCTGAAAGTGCTCAGATTATAGTTGCCACAGGGAAAAGGCTGCCTGAAGTGCAGGAACTGTCTCTGCAACCATGCTCATAGATGGAAGTCTTATCTTCAAACTGCCTTACCACCCATGTTAGCTTCAGTCCAAGACTAAACTTGCTGATAAGAAGCACTATTAAAATGAAAGAGCAGTGCTGTGTATTGGTGATGTGTGATGTGGGAAATTTGGAAATCAGTTTTTCAGTGAGCAGATAAAGGCTACTGATTAATTCACACAACCAAAGGAGAACATTTGCTATTACATGTTCTCACACAGTGAATAGTTTACCTTTTTAGAACATTAGACTATCTTCAATAACAGAAGAGAAGGAAAAAGTAGTTATTGGGACCACAATATGAGCAGGTTGACATCTTTGAAGGGAGACTCTGGGCAAACCTAGGCAATACTAAAGAAGGAAAAGGTTCAGCAGGCAGAAGCTGTAGCTTAAGAGGACTTTAGAGATACAATTACTGATTGCAGGAAAAAAAAACAGACATCCCACAGGGAGTGGGATTTGTGTTTGCATGAGATTTGATATGTTTCTTCACCTGCAGCATCTTTGGAGATAATCTACGTTTTAAAGGACATGTCTAGTTTGAGCACAGTAAGTGAGGAGTACTTAGCAGATAGTTTTTTCATGATCTACAATCTCTGCATGAAAGTAGCAGTTCCGACTGAAGCAGGATAATTGTCTTGGAAGTAAAAAAGGTTAAGCCAGGTGAATCTTCTTTCTGCATAACTAGTTACTCTTTGAATATGTATATGGGGCCAGTAACCATCAATTTCAAAAGATGTGTTGGAAATTGAACTGACCATGTAATTTTATTGAAAATAGGGACTCTTGAAAATGCTTCATAGTTTTATACATCAATAATAAAAATAAATAAAATTCCTTAGTGTAGGAAGTGACATAACTGAAAGGACCTTAAACTATAAGATCAATTAGTTTGAGCCTAAAGGAGTACAGCAAATACAATAATCTTTAAAACTGAAAATAACACTGAAAATGTTTCTCAAAGGAAACGGTGTTGCTTCAAAAGCCAATCTTGTGTGCAGTAAAGCAGTGGCCTATTAGATTGGGCATATCCTCCTGGACACACAGAGGTGGGCATGCTTAAGCATCACTTGCCACCTCTGCACAAATCAAAAAGGGAGACAACAGGCAACAGCTACTGATGTGGCAGTCATGCACAGAAAGAGTGAGGCAAAAGCAAGGTAAGACAAGCAGGGAAGAAATGCAAATACAGGAGGCTAGAAATAATTTATCTCACCAGAGCATTCCCAGAACACAAACAATATTCTCTGAAATTCAAAGGCACCAAGGCCTATATCATTAGAGCTCATGTTTGATTTTTTTATTCCTTTTCTTCTTCCCCCTCTTTCCCCTCCTCCATTGCAGAGGAACACAGTTTATGTCTTGAAAATGAATTATTCTGTGGTGGCATACTCATGCCTGTTCAGTTATACCACTTAGGATTTCAGCCATCAGCACAAGCACTTGCATTTTCAGAGCTATCAATATTCAAATCTCTACTCTGGCAGGCTTTCTGCAGTTGAGTGGCTCTGTCAGGGCTTATGCAGGACTGAATAGGATCCACCCTAAGGTGAAGTGAGGTTCTCACAGAGACAATGCATAATGAAGGATGACTACTGGTGAATATATCACTCCTACACTTCAATTTGGAAAGCCAGCAGAATCACGCTGGGAGCAGGCTTCTTCCTGACAGGTTTCACAATCAGCCTCTGTAGGCTGATCACACAAAAGCAAAGGCTATCCCTTAGGGCCTGCCTGCTGGTCTAGAACCAAAAGCTGGCTTGCCAGTCTTTCAAATGAGGTATTCTGTGTGTTTTCCACAACAGGGATGTATGAAGCATTTGTGCTTGCATAAATAAGGTTCTTATGATTCCCAAGTCATATACAAAAGTTCAGAGACTGCTCTGACTTTCAGCTTTCAATGCATTTGCACAAAGGTAGCCTAAGGGTTATATGGCTTTATATATGTTTATAAGGAACTGAAAATAAAATCTTAGTACAGATATATGAGTAGAATATATGTCTATATTATATTTTCCATTTCATATAGCATCCACTTTTACCTACTAAGGGTAGGTATTAAGAAGAATATTTCTACAGGGTTTTGTGAAGCCACTTCCAACTGTTGTGTAATGATACTGCATCTGCCATGTAACTGTGGAACAAGATAAATTCCACAGTAAATAGAATTTTTGCCTCTTCTGCAGGGACTTCTAATTTTTGACAGATGATTATTAGCCTCTTTCACTTTCCTTTTCTTCATTATTCAGTATTCTTTTTAAGCAAGATTTCCGCAAAGAATAGAGCATATGATATGCTTTAATCATTGCTCTTGCAGTAGAATGCTTTGTAACAGCTTACTGGTTTTGGATTTTTAGGTCAGGATCTTTAAGTCAAATGGATATTAATATGAGGACAATGACAGCATGCCGTTTCCTTAAACTATAATGTATCACTTGTATGAATCCATTTCTTCCTTCATTGTTTTTTATGTTTGACCTTTCCTGGAAAAAAATACTTGTCTTACATATTATAGTTTAAATCACTGGAATAACCAGATGGAAATTTCCTTCTGAAATATTTGCAGAAAAATTAGTATTTTGATCTTATTGTTTAATTGGAGCAGATATGTTTGAAGCAAAAATTCTCTTTTCCTGACTATACTATGTGATAAAATTATTATATTCCATTGCTGGCTTTATGGTTAAGATGAAATGTGATCGCAAATAGTAGTTTTTGTTTATGTTCAGTTTTAAGAAACTCTGTGTGCCTGTTCAGAATTCTTTTTAACATGTTCACATTGATCAGAGTGAAGGCTGCTATGGACAGATAAGGAAAATGTGAAGCTATGCAAGATAATTGTGATAATTAGCATCTCCTCTACTAAAATGTATGTTTGTGATACCTTTCTGGAAGTCTGTAAAACTGAAAGGTTTGTTTGAGCAATTTATAGTGTATACATTTCATTTAATATATTATCTGTGTACAGTATACAACATGTTACAGCTCACTCTGAAATCTCATACAAGTCTTACATCCTCAGAGATACAACTTCGAATATTAAACTGAAAGGGTAATATTTTCAGTGTAAAAGGGTGTTTTGGATATAG
This sequence comes from Lichenostomus cassidix, assembly GCF_008360975.1. Taxonomy (NCBI): domain Eukaryota; kingdom Metazoa; phylum Chordata; class Aves; order Passeriformes; family Meliphagidae; genus Lichenostomus; species Lichenostomus cassidix. Next base: position 41,998,358 of record NC_139483.1, on the reverse strand, counting down.
GCTTGAATTCACAAATGCATTAAAATAAAAGGAGGTGATATTTTTTTAATTGCTTCTGGAACAGGAATATTTTCAGTTTCAGAGTAAAACTCTGCATGTAAAGATCTTGCATGTCATTTCACAAATATAACTTTGTATATCTAGCAACTTTTCTGTTCAGTGCTCAGGTTTAATATGCTATGCTTTAAGAATGGATGTTGCCTACTCACACAGTGTCTATATGGAAATGTGAGGGACACATCATATGCAAAGTGGCACCAAAAAAAAAACCCTTTAGAAACCTTCCCATCTTACTTTGCCAACATTTAGAAATTGTTCCACCCATACTGAGTATTGAACAGGAAAACACAGACACTAGAGAAATGAAGATAAGCACTCTTAGCTTATATATTTTTTACAGATCATTATAGTAGCTTCAAAATTAATTGTACATAATTGTTATAGGAAGACTAATTATTGTGTTTATTGTTTAGATGAATTCTGGTTCTCAGATGGGTCCTTATCTGATAAAGCCAAATTCAATGATCCTGGCCTGATGCCCCTGCCAGACACTGCCACAGGGCTAGACTGGTCTCACCTGGTAGATGCTGCACGAGCGTTTGAAGGTAACAGGAAAATTTGAATAAAGATCAATGTTCAGTGCACAAACTTTTCTTTTTTTTTTTTTTTAATATATATTGTATAGCCACATTTTGAATTACAAAAATCCAGTGTTTGCCTCTGTAGCCCTTCAGTTCTTTCGGCAGTATCAATTCTCAGTGTGGAAGATTGTCACTGAAAATTTGCAATCTTCATGATACTTTCAATATCTGTTTTAGATGCAATTCCTCCACTTTAGTGCCTAAGTTCCTCCTTTAATCAGTTGAAAAATCAGGTGTTTGTAAGAGAGATTCAAAGCATTTAAATTAGATATTTAAAATTAAACTGGGAGAAACACTTCCCTGAGTTTATTGTGTTGTTAATAAAGTGGCATGTGTAGTCCAAATGGTGTTGCAGTCCCTCTCAGTTTTCATGATCCCTTGAAGACCAGCAGAAATACACACTATATGTTCCAGCAGCAGAACTTGAGGTGCAGGATATAGACCAGGTTTGCTTTATTCAATTATGGAACCAGATTAACTAAGGAGAAAACTTCATCCGCTTAGAAAACCTCATACACTTAATGTCAAAGCAGAGAAAATGGATGTTGGTTTGCATGTTTATATGAATATACACAGTTGAGTGTTTTGTGTTTTGTTGCTTCTGAGAGGTGGTTTTTTACGTTGTTGTGCTGTCCTGAAATGTCTTGACGTTTATTAACTGGTGTTGCTTGCATTACTCAATGTATGGAAAGTCAAAAGTATCTGTGAATTAGGATGACGTTACCACAGTCATCATCAGATAAGATGAAGGTCTTAACTTCATGAGAACTGATTGTGAAGTTAGTGACTTGGGTCTTTTTTAACTAAAAGCAACAGTGGAAATCAGTTTAGTGGTGCTTGATTCAAAGTTTGAAGTGATTGAAGTTCACTTTGACCAAAAGCTCTTCAGAGCTGCTTGCTATACTAATTAAAATGGCATTGTGAAAACCCAAACCAACAGTGATAACTAGGAATTTGAAGAACTGTATCATTTCTTGACCTGGTTAATTGTATGTGCATTTATTACTATTCAGTACTACTCAAACATGGCTGTGGTAGCTGGCAGGAAATGCTGTGACACTCAGAATCTTGACAGCCCTTCCCATGCATTTCTATGTTTGATCGCTCAGGGAACACCCTGATATTTATTACTGACATCTTAAACTACTGAAAAAAGATTTGGATCATAAATGACTAGCTCTGTAACTTTGTACTTGAGGAATATTTTTAAAAGCTAATAAAATTTTTGAGTTCAGCTGACTGAAAGATCATTCTGTACCAACTATGCTCCTGTATTTTTAGCTTTCTTTGAAAACTAATAGATTTTCATTTTTTTTACTATCTAGTATCATGGTGAAAATAATTTCGCTTTGGTAAGTGTTATGTAAGTGTAATTACATTAGAATTTGAGAATGAGAGGTAGAACAATGTAGCTAACCCACAGTGCTCTATCCTAGGGAGGAAGGGTATTCACTGGTTGGGTTTAAATTGCAAATAACTTAGCTATATCTGTAGATAATGCTGAAGAACTGGTAGTCTGAGTTGTGAGATAGAAGCTGTTTATTGGACATTTTTTGAATTATTGTAAGAATTTGAGTAGTAAATAACAATCTATATTTATATGAAGGGATGTCATTCTTTTCTGTTTAGGACTCTACAGAATATACACTAAGACATCTGTATGTGTGTATGTTAGATGATTTATACAACATTTTGACTAAATTCATAATGCTGCAATTAGAAACTTTTGCAAGGAATGGAATTTTTAAACCCGTAAACAACTTTATCCTATGTCTTGCGATTTGAAAGTTGTTTAAAAAAGAATAACTAATAGGCATGTCATGAAAAATCACTGTAAGGAAATGTGTTGGATATGAATTAGCAGATGCAGTTTCCATATGTGTTTTAATGTTGTTGACTTAGAACTTGCTTCAGCTTCCTATTTAAAAAAAGCTTGTAACTACTGTTCTGCATTCTATCAATGAGAAAAAGAGTGCATGATTCTAAAGTTTATCCAGTTCTGAATATAAAACTGTTCTGATTTTTTTTTTTAATTGAGTGGAAATGGGATCACATTTCATGTAGGCACATATAAAAAAACCCAAAAGTAAACACACACCTGCCCCCCCACTTTCAATGAAAAGGCTCACTAAAAAGATAAGAATTTTTTAATAGTGAATCTGTGAAATTAGAGGTTTTTTTCTAGTTTGGCTTTAGTAGCCTGATATTTTGAAGTTGTGTTCTCTTCTAGAACCTAGATACTAGACTTAATTTTAATTTTTCTTTGTAAAATGTCTTTTATTACTATCAGTTTGTTAGGATTACCAATCTGATTCCAAGGTCAGAGTTTTTCTCTTGTGATCTCTCCAGATTATATGTGGACAATTTACATAATTTGATCAGTTCAACATCCCTAACACAGGCCTCGTGATCCTTCATCAGTTTGTCTTAAGAAGCAGATTAATGTTAGATGTAGACTTTTTGTGTGCTTAAATTGTGGGCATCAATTTCATGAAGAATTATATATAGTAGCGAGATTTTTGCTATCATCTGTGCTCAGAGTTTACTTATGGGTGTAACAAGAGCAGCAGTCTCGTTTTTCACTTTATTCCATCCTCTCAAATGAAGAGTGGACAAGGTTGTTTATTTATATTAGCATTTATTAAACTGAAGCCTTGGTCCTGTGTAGAACAGCAGTTTTTAAACTGGTCCATGAGAGTGGAAGAAGCTATTATTTTTGTTTCATTTTTAATTGAAAGTATGATGATAATTCTTTTCACTTTGTGAGGATTTAATTTTCACTGCTTTTATTTGACAAGAATTTTTGTAGGAAGCTGAATGTTCACTTCAAACTTTTTTCTGAAGATTTTCTATTATTGCTAAGACAGGTCTTCATAGTGTAATGGGGAGCTGTGCAGGCATTAGCTCCACAGGGTCCAGAAGATGCATCAGAGGAGGGGTTTTGCATGAGCTGCCTCTGTGGAGGGTCAGCATCCATCAGCTGGAGCACAGCACAGCACAGCATTATTTTAACACCCCACACTGCCTTCCTTTGGAGGACATAGTTTTGACTCTGATGTTTCTCCAGAGATGCTATTTTGCATGCATGCTAACATCGGTCCAGTCACTAGCAAGGGGAATCCTTCCATTTCTGTCATACATGGATAGGCTGCTTCCAGTTCCTGTCTCTTATTTCGTTGGGAACTGCAGAGACACAGGAACCCAGGGGCAGTTGACATGATGGAAATACTCTGTTGTAATGTTTTTGTATCCACCCCTGAAGCAAGCAATAAAAAATAGATAGGACTGGATGTGACTGCACAGCAAAGGAGGGAGGGCAGTTGGGGTGAAAAAAGAGAAGTTAAAAAACCAAAATGAAAAAGTTAAAGAAGCAAAAAGAAAGAAAGCCTGTTGGACTGAGTAAAGATAAAGATATGGAGATTTACAGAATAAATTTGAAAGACAAATTTGAAAAAGGAGAGCAAAGAAATCTCAGAAAAGCCTAAGGGAAAATAAGAGAATTAATTTTTTATTCTCTTTTTGATATTATCCTTCCAATAGATCTCCAAGTTAGGGAAGAAGGACTGGCCTTCAATGTGTGTATTGTGATGCTGATGACTTTTTAGATCTTTTCCATCTTTTGAGGACTAAAAGGAGAAGCATTTTTGGATGTCCATACCTGCTGCTGTAATTATAAAAGAGAACTGACACACATAAAAATATTCAATATTGTTGTTAATAGAACTATGTAATATTGGTACTACTTCAAACTGGATTTATTTTGCTTTTTAAAAGCTGTTTAGTGTTTGCTAAGTGATATTGTGAGCATTAAAAGCCTAGGTTAGTCCTTCTGATGTTCATTAAAATTGTTGGTTTCAACTCCTGATTTTTTTCCAGGTGATTTTTATGAACGTCTACTGGTGCCAATCAGAATGCAATGTTCCTTAATGCAAATTTATCTTTGCAGAAACATCTGTGCTATAATAATTAATGTTATTTTAATATTTTGATATAAATCTTCATAGCTAAATGTAATGCTACACATAACATAATGAGAAAGAAGTGAATCATTTAGCATGACAGCTAATTATTTTAACAAAAGTAGTGTGTTAAACTGCTAGAAAAAGAAAAAAATGAAAATATTTAGTTAACATTTGGTGATTTCAAGGGCATGCATGTGTAACTCTTTTTGCTTCAATGCATATGTCAGTGTATGTTTGTGGGTAGACTTTACCTTAACAATGAGAGAGTGGCTTAATGCACTCTACTCATTTTAGCCTTTTCAGATTTCCAGTACACCAAAATTGCCTGGAGTTTTTCCTGGCCTCTGTTAGTGGTCTGGAACAATGGAAATCCAGATTCAAATTCTTAGTGGTTACAGTTGTACCACTCTGTTACAGTAAATTAAAACATGAATTTATGTCTTATCTTTGGTCTTGCTAAGTCGGCTATTGTTAAAACTATTGATATAAAGACAAATATATTTTTTGCAAACAGTTTTCTGTGGATGGGCTCTATTTGGAGTTTGGCAGGGACATCTCAGTTAAAAAAGTGGAGCTCTGAGATTTGCATATATTTTCTTCTGTTTTGTATATTCTTGTCACCTCAATTGAATAGGAGGGGTCCCTGTAATTTGGAAGAAGCAGAACATAGGTCTACAGCATCATACCCAGAAATACACTTGATTTTTCTTTATAAAAACTAGCTGTGGGTGAAGGTGACTTTTTCATTTTTATTAATAAGGACTCAAGCCAATTCTGTTAAGAATGAATAAACCAAAAATCAGTAGAAAGATTTTGCTCTTTGAAGCACAAGTTCAGCCTTTGCCACAATTCTGAATTAAATAGTAAATCGGTGAAGCTGCTGCTAAGCATGAATATTTACATATTATATAGTTACTGAAAATAAAAATGGTCTAGAAAAATACTTGAAAAGTATTCAAAGGCAAAATATTTTCCTAGTTCAGGAACTAGTTGTACTAGTTATTAGAGAGATTTTATTGTGTTATTAACTTGTTCAGAGAATGATTTTGACACTAACTTGGCTTTGGAAAATGAAGGAACTGATCTTTGAAGAGTAACACAGGGATTTATCAAGAATGTTGCATAATTTGAGATTTTAAATTATAAGTGGCCGTGTAGTGACTTTTGTCCTCACTTTGTGAATGTGAGAGTATGGTTTCATATTTTAGAAAGACATGAGTATGGGGAAATACGTCTAAGTTATACTACAAAAATAGAAAAGGTTTTACAATTTATTTCCTACTCTAAGTATTAATATTATTTTTAAATTAAGTGGAGTTGAACTTCATTAGAGATTATACAAGGGAGGAAAAGTTAATCCACACATTATACTTCATTGCAAGCACACATTTTTAGATTTTTGGCGTGTGTTGAAATAATAGAAAAATATTTTAAAATACTGTGTTTAAAAGTGGCATAATGTGATTTCATTAATAGCTGCTTGTACCTGGTTTTGCACCTGTTTTTATCCATCAAGAAAAAGGTGCTTTAAAATGATGTTGTGGAGCTCAAACTGACAAAGCACTTCCTCAGCTGACAAAATAAACCAGACAAGTGGCCAGACTCATTAAGCTTAGTCATCAGAGGGAGAAAAATGTGGATTTTTTTTTTTAATATTGCAACAGAATTTCTTCTGAGACACAGTGTCACATTTTGTTTGCCATAGGAAAATACCGATACCATAACATTTGTTCCTTTGTTTCTACCAAGTGACAATGGAAATGTTAATAATATGAAGGTGAAACCAATAATTATCTGTGTACTTCAGACTGCTTGTTTACATTGTCTTGTTCCTGGCCTACATACTGTGTTTTTCTTCTGGGAAACCAACTTTAGTTTATCCATACTAAGTAAATCTATTTAACTTAGTAGGTTTCAAATCTGTAAATGATGTCATTGATTATGTGTTTAAAATTACATTCTTACCTAATTGTCAGCACATATGGAAAAGTCATGTCCGTATTGGCTGAGATTCATCACTAGTCATAAATAAGGATAAAAGCAGGGGAAGTGAGCTGCAGTCTTTAAAATTAGGCAAAATACAACATGCAACTTTTGTACATTATATTATAGAACTAATTGACGATCTATGCTATACTGAAGGGATTTTTTAAAGTGACAAAGAGCTTTTTAGGGATTTCCTATTTTTGTTTGATGGAGCTGTTAAACTAAAATGTCCTTCCTATTTGGAAATACCTGGCCCGTATTCACTGTGTGTGTCCTGAAGAGTTTGAAGGGTTGTCCTCGTACGTATCCTGCCAAGTTGTCGTGCTGTGTCACAGGTCTGGGTGTTGCTCTTAGGACGTGGGGTGTGACACCTCGTGCTTTACTGTGATGGTGTAGAAATGGCCTGGCAAGGCTGGGAATGAGCTCCAGCAGGAATTGCACGGGGAACATCCCACTGAGTGCACTGCCCCAGGGCCACAGCTGCTCCAGTGGAGATGGACTGTCTTGTTTATAGGAACATTCTAAATCTTATTCCAGGTTTTGACTCAGATGAAGAATTTGGGCCGTTCTGTCATCACACGCCGTTTCTAGGTGATGGTCTGGGATTGATGGCTTTTGCCTTTTGTAAACTTTTTAATACTTCCTCTGTTTGCACGTTTGCATGATAATGCAAGCTTTGGGCCTGGTGGGGTGGTAGAGCAAGGGGAGAAAGGGCAAGGCAGGCATGTTGTGGCCAGAATTCACACAAGCCTGCAGACATGGATTTTGTTTGGCAGAAATAAGCTAAATCAATCTCCACAGAATATGGATTTTGGTTGTTTTGTTGTTTTGTTGTTTTGTTTTTTTTTAAGAAGACAAATTAAATCCTAATGAATGCATCATTTACTCCTGTTCTGTGCAATGATGATCTGCATGGCATACTTCTATTATGTGGTGACTGATGTATTTTGGCAACCACACTGTATATCCATAGGTAATTACATCTGTGCTTGTTAGATTATGTTCCAGGGAAATTCAATGCAGATAATAGTGTGCCTTAGCAATATATATAATAAAATCTCAATTGATAAAAATAGTATGAATTTATTGGTTTTTAAGTATGCAGATTACCATCAGGTTCTGCAAATGCTTGAGACAGTAAAGCAGTACGAAATGAGCAGTGCAGAATTCTGAGGAATCTGAGGGCTTAAAGTCCATGGAAAAAATGCAAATCTTTTTGCTGAATTATTACTGTCATTGGTTGTGGCCCTGAATTCTGAAAGGGTTTTCTGCAGATTTCATCAAGACCAATTTACTGTTCATATCAGCTTTAACTGGTCCAGACAAAACTGTCATACTGCTGATTGACATCAAAAATTGTTTTGGGGTTGCCTTTGGATGCAGGTGTGGGGAAGCCAACTAGTTGGTACATACATCTGCTGATTATCTTCAAAGCTGAAATGTAGGAATCTACATCCATTTTGCTAACTGAACCAAGATAATGACTGTAACATAGCCTTTTGTTTCGTCCAGTTTTATATGTATCCTTATGTTACTTTTTTACAGATCAGAGAGTAGCATCTTTTTGCACCTTGAATGATATGCAGCAAGCTCAGGGCTTGGAAGGAACACAAGAGTTACCTTTGGATGAGAGTCCCCCAGATGGAAAAGATTTTCTTGAGGAGGCTGGGTATGTTGGAATTAAAACATATTTCTTACAGAAGTATTTTAAGGAGAGATTTTTTTCTTAATGTTGCATGTCAAAATGCCTGTATGCATGTTTCATGGCTGCTTGATGGCAGACTTTTTGCCTTGACTGATCATTTCATTAATTTTAAAGAATATTGTTTCTTGGAATTAACTTCTGAGCATCTCTGTCTAGAAAATTTGTAGTATAGTCAGATAAGGTTCTCTCACTGTAATAGGTTTGCAATGCAGATCAGGGTTAGATGCAGAGTTTCAGATAATCAAATTTCTCACTGTATTCCTCCTTTATACCAATAATTTGTGTTATGCTTATTTCTGTTTTCATTTCAATAGAACCAATTACAGGAGCTCAGTTCTGTAGGATGTCATAACCTGATCTGCAGCAAATGTCTCAAACCTTGGAACAGGGTCTATCCTATCTTTGCAACTACTTGCTAGTTACAAAACCATGATTTTTCACTTATGCAGAGGTAAATTCATCAAGAGAATGTGTGACTGAAGACTGCAGAGTTTATGCCAAGCTACCCAATTCTTCAAATTCTTCCCAGTGCTCTGGGAGAAATTAGTCTTTTTTTTTTTTCTCCATAAGCCTTTCCTGCTCTAAGGACTATACTTGTTAACTTACAGATTGTACTTGTTATACAGATTCAGCAGTATAATCTTCCCACAACCATGCATTAAAAGAAAAACACATCTTGGATTAGTTTTGCTCTTCAGTTGCAGGAATGGAAGAATGGGAAATGGAGGGAAAAGTCTTCTTACTTGTTAGACTATCACTTTTTAATTTGAACCAATTTTACACAAATTAGCTTGCTTACATGGTAAAGCACATTTATTGTAATGACTTCTAAGTCCACATCTTTCCACAGGCTAATGATCAGTAAGGATTGCAAGACTGTTAAAGATGTTCCCCTTTTAGCCTCAGCAAACCTGTCAGCTTTGTGCAATTGCATGAAGCAGCTGATTCAGCTTTGTATGTAAAGCCTCTCTCCTCACCTTCTCTCCTTTATACACAATTACTCACGTGATGGGTAATTGCATCTATAATGTACATGAAACTGTCTCCCACAGTGCTCATTGTCATTCAGAAAACAGAAGCTATTCTCAGTATTTCCCTTCAGTCATGCATGTGATTAACCTGTGGCAATATTTTATGCGTTTTGACCTTTAAACAAAATATTTGTCTCCATTAAGCCATAGGTTTATCCTTTACTGAAAATGACACTACTGCACAGCAGACAAAAGAACTCTTTATAGCTCTTTTGGTTTGCAGTAACTGCTGCTGCATTTTGCTTAAGATTGGTACAGTCCTTATCAGAAAGCAGCTTGTTAACCAATGTGCCTGCACACCATAGAGCAATGAGTGTGACTTGCACTGTGAGGTTATGTGCAAATCATTCCTAAAACATTCCTTCTTAAAGTCTTTGCATGAGAAGCAGTGTCATATTTCAGAAATTGCAGGTTTGGATTTATGGTCTAATAATAGTCTTTTGCTGATGATGGTTTCATCTCTATTTTCCTAACTATACCTAAACCGATTGGTTTCCTTTGCTATTACTAAAAGTGTAACTCTGCTAAAGCTGGGAAGAAAATGTTTACAACTAACTCAGAGTGAAGGCAGTGGTTTACTTTACAGGGAACATGCTCCAAGTACTCTGACTGGAAAAGTAAACCAGCTAGAAGTCATCCTCCGGCAGCTACAGACAGACCTGAGAAAGGTAAGAGACCATTAGCACCATAACTACTCCCCAGTTTTAATGGTTTCATTTTTACACAGAGTTCATCAAGGGCTTGAAAGAAGTATCAGTTGAACTAGACAGGAGAGCTCAGTGGTTGGTCAGAACACCCAGGTGTAGAAGGTCCTGTGGGAATGGTTATGTGAAGAAATTGGCCCAAAGCTAACTAGTTTATGGGTCTTTACTCCAGAACAGCTGTCCTACAAACAGTCACATCCCAGAAAGAAGGAGGCACTTTATCTTCATTTATGGTACTTTGGATTTAACAAAGGATAGGGACAGGTACACAAGCACTATTGCAAAGTAGGTAGCACTCCAGTTTTGTCATCCTTGTTGCCTTGTGCTGTCTTGCTCAAGTAGCAGTGACTTGATTTGTGTCTAATTTCTGAGCAGGGGACCATGCCAGGATGATAGAAATGAGGCTGGTTTTAGTAAAAAAAAAAAATAATGTAAGGAAAGTTTTGAAAGAAGATATTTTTCTTCCTTAACATATGCTTGAAATCAATTACTTTCAATTTGGACTCTCACATATGATTTTATGTTTATAGCTTAAAGCTTCTTATAATGCTTGATTTTTCTTTTTTTTTTTTGTTAAATAGAGTAAACTATAACTTTTCTATTAAAGTAACGTTTAGTTTTCTTTTTAGCTTGCAGTATTTTCTCAGAATGAATGAAGTAGTTGGAGCATATTTGGGGAATTAACTTACACTTGATAGCTGTCAGAATGAATCAGGGAGCTCAACAAAATATAGCTGTTATGACTTGCATAGAAATATTAACAACAAAAATAAATGCTGTCATCACAACTACTCCCTTTGCTGAACTTGTTTCTTTGTTAACCAGGAAAAACAGGACAAGGCAGTTCTCCAAGCAGAGGTGCAGCACCTGAGACAAGATAACATGAGACTTCAGGAGGAGTCTCAAACAGCAGCTGCTCAACTGAGGAAATTTACGGAATGGTTTTTTAATACGATAGACAAAAAATCCTAAAAATCCCCTGCAAAATACTTACTTGAACAACCTAACAGCTGTATCTTTTAAATTAGAGGGGTAATAATTTCACTGTGTTCACAATCCATTTTAGGTGTTTCTGCTACATTCTCTATCCAGCTTTATTCATTTGAAAAGGAGAGAGAACTGTGGCAACCTGTCTTTAAATTTGTATGAAGAAAGCAGAGAATAGCAGATATTTGTTTGTGTGCAGATGAATGTAAAAAATCCTTAGTGTCATTTTAGACATTTTTAGAAGTTGCTCTGGCTGGGGCTTGCCTGAAGAGGAATATTTGGGGTTTTAGTTCCTGCATTTCAGGTGCGCTGGTGAAGATGTTAAAGCAATTTAAATTAGCTTGGGCTTCAGTATTGTAAGATAAAAAGAATAACCAGACATATACTTTAATGTTTAAAAGGTGCTCTATTTTTTTGTATGTACAGTAGTTTTATTTCCACAGTCCACATTGTCATAGCAATAAGAATGGAGGTATAGTGAATAGTCACAGAGCTGTGTTTATAAAATGTTAGCACTGATGTGTTTAACACTAGTTTGGATGCAGATACATTAGAGATTATTTATTTGCAGGAACAAATGGTGCCTGAATATAAACAGTGTTCTGATTTTCTAAAAATACACATGCCTTGTAAATGGCTCACTGGGGTTAGCCCATTCCCAACTTCAGTTACTTTTGTATAGTTGATGTTCAGCTAAACAGTTACACTGCTTAACTATTGAAATCATGTATGGTGTGAGCCAGCCAATCAGTTGTACAATGCCAAATTTGTTTATCTTTGTACAGAAGCTTTGATCAAGTGTCTTGTATTTAACACCTTTATTTAAGCTTATTTAACCTTAAATTGTTGTTTTTATAAAGTTTGTTTTATCTGCACTATGGTGAGGTCAGTTGGTTGCAAGTTGTAATATTTTTAGCTTGCCAAGACTGTACTGAGGAGTTCTAGAAAATTCTAACAATTGGATGCTGCTAGTACACAATTGATTTGTTTGTATGCTTTAACATTTTTAACTGTTTAATTTGAAATGAACATACATCCTGCTTTTTTAATAAATGTTTAAAAGCTAAACCTGAATTATTTTATCTTGTATTATCTGTAATCATTGTTTTCCGTAATAGCTCAGGTTTCCATTCAGCCCAATCTCTGGGCTGTCCATCCAGAGACAGTCCAACCCCTCCGAGCTCTCAGGATCTCTTGTTACCAAGGAGGGGTTGCCAATATTATCACAGTTTATTTCTTTGGTACATCCAGTCCTAGAACTCTTCACCTGGAACAAAAGCTGTTTGGACTGTTCATAGGCCTAGAAGGAAAAACAACTGCTTTACTGAAAAATTCTCTTTCCTAGAGAAAATTTTCAAAAGAGGTCTAGTTTCCTCATACTACCTTGTGTTAGTTGTGGCAGGAAATAACTTGCCATTTTCTTGTGCCAACAATTGAGGACTTGACTGCAGTGTTAGCATATGTGAGATGGTTTGTGTTCAGTGCTGAGCTTAGAGTCTACACCAAAAAAGGACACCTTTGCAAAATGAAATGAAGCTAGTGAGCACATCTGAGTTATCCTGAAGAAAAAGGAAAAAGTTCAAGATCATAGTTTTATCCCAGTTTTCTCTTGGCTGCTGAATGCTTTCAGACAAACCTATAGAGAATTGTTGAATAATTAAAAAATATATTCAACTCATGCAACTAAAATTCCACTCTCATTGTTAGTGCACATTGGCTGAGAAATGTTTTATAAGTTGAACAAATGTCTGTCACTGTTGTAACAATTGTTCTGAGAGACTTCTCAGGAAAGGTTATATAGGCACAGATAATCAAGCCTTTGGTATCCTTACATTAAAATTAAAAAGACCATTTCGTCTTTGTATTTTTCATCAAAAACTCTGACTTTTACATACCAAACAATATTCACTAAGCTGTATTAACCAGGTAATTAAACATGGCAGTCATGTGTTACAGTAGCTTCTGATTTAAGCACCTTATAGAAGTCATTAGCAAACCCATCTGGCTGGAGACCTTGCCAAATAACAGTGCTGAACAACTTGGGCAATTTGTCTGTGAACACATTTCTGTGTGGATTGGTCTGCTCCCTTTGAAAAGCTGTGCTAACTGAAATGAACTTGAGGGTAAGCTGGTTCTGAAGGACACTGTTATGTTTGTAGAAGAGTTTATAGTCTACTATTCATTTTAGTTCTTTATATCTCAGTTACTGAAAACCAGCAGTAATAATTATAACTGTGCATAAACAGACTTTCAGTAGTTATTTTTTCTATTTTTCCCATCCAATTGAAAATATTTGATTTCCAAAACTGATAGAAAACTGTCTACAAATCTCCTATATCTTTTGCTGACAAAAGCAGTTGCACTGGGGGCACATGGTGTTTCCTTAATTAACCTTCACCATGGGGAAAAGTTCTTAGTCTGGCTGTTAGTATTTTAATGACACAAGAATACAGTATTTATCAGAGACCATAATACAGTTTTGGCATAGGTCTAGGACATTTAATTGGACATTTTAATTAACTGGGTTTTTTAAGAATAACCCTGTTGAAAGCATTTTGCTCACAAAAATTCCCAGTTTAGACAAATGAAGGCAAAGACTACATTTACATGAACAACTAGTGTGGAGCAGTCAGAAAATTCAGGGTATTGCTAACCCAGTTTTTAAGATCTTTCAGGCTCTTCCTTGTCCACTTCCACAATTGGATGCCTTTCAGTGGCTGAAATCATATAAGTTTGGCTCTGTCAGAAGGCTGTGTGCTCTAAGACCATTCTGTATGATCTGAAGCCGAGTAGGTGGGGGTGATTGGGAAATTGACTTCAAAGATGTGTTTGTGATGTGAATTAAAACAGTTATATGGAAGTGTTTAAAATGTCAACAAAGTCCTCCCAGCAGTGCTGAGATGCCAAAATCAAATATGAGCCAATGCAGATGTTTACTTCTGTAAGAGGGAAAAACACCAACCGTGGCAAAATTACAAAATGTTTTGCTTCTGCTCTAGAGGTGACATATCAAGATTTATATGCAGATCTTTATTTACGGAATCCTTACTGAGACATTTATTACAATGTGGACTGTATTTTATTATGTAGAGGTTTTTTTCTGAGACCACTATTACAAACATAAGGGATAATTTCTAGTATTTTTTCTGTTCCTGAGAGGGTAGTCATACTTGGTTTAGGCATGTGATAGCTTTATACAGAAGCTATTTAGATCCTCTGTGTCTTACTTGTTGTAAATACTCAAAATAGTTCATCCTTTTTTGTGCCTAAAATCTAGTTATGTGGGAAAATTTTTAGAATATTTGTCATACAAACTAGCTAATTGTAGAGCAGTTGTTTAGGAAAAGAATTTTCAGTATGGGGAAAAAAAAGAGAATTGCTACGTGCATTATGTTGTTGCAGCACTTCTTGAGCTCTGTGCTGACTGGTTCTAATACATGAGGAAGTCAGTGAAACTCATGAATTTGTGTTGTGCAATTTGAAGCCATCAGAGCCATTAATTATTGCTGAAACAAATTATTCTTCATCCCATCTTCTTTCTTCCACAGCAAAGACTATAATGTCTTTCAACTCAAAAGCAAATGTAAATCTTGATCTCAGGTCTTTTCTCCATACACACAGTTTGTATTTTTCCTTTGATTCCTTGCACTCCTTTTATTTCTCTCTTTCAGCATGTTGCCTTTGTTCTCTCTCATGGAGAGTCCAGTGGCAGAAGGCAAAGTTCTGCAATAGGTGCATGGTCTGGCCAGCCATAGAGCAGCAGGGCCTGAACATTTCACTGTGTTCACATTGTTTATCCAGTGGCTGCAGAACAGAAAGCAAGGCTGGTATGAGTTCATCAAGAACTCATACCAAAAAAACCAATCAAGAATATGTATTTCCATAATAACTGCATCTAGCAGATTTCCAAAAGCTTCATAAGGGAAGCAATTAAAAAAGTGGGAGGGAGGATAGAGAGGATTTTTTTTTTTTTAAATTTTATTTTGATTCTCCTTTCAGACAGACAACCAGCTCTGGTTGTTACATGGTCTTAAAAGGGTCATAGCAGGACCAGGGAATGGAGTGAAGAGACCAAATTGCTCATAGCCTTCTAGTTTAGAAATCACTGGAAAGCTTCAAAGATATTAGTGTTGGAATCCCATTAATTTTATTGACTTCTTGGGGGAAATTGTATTATGTCTTTTGTTTCATTTTTTATTTTCTTCCACTAACTGTGGCTATTTAAAAGCTTCTTGCTATACAGCATCACAGAATTGCTCTTGTAGTGGTCATTGTTAAGGAAACTTCCCAGTCTGCCCATTCATGAGATTCCCTGGCTGTTCCAAGGCCAGAGACTTTCACTGCTGGGACCAAAGCCCCTTCAAAAGGATGGCTCCAGAGAGCTGAGAGATGCCCTGCTTGGCTCCCCACACATCACACTCACAGAGTCAGACCAGCTTGCCATGGCAGAATCTCAGATGTCTCATTCCATGAAGCCATTTATCCATGGCACAGTAACACAGACACACCTTGAGCTGCTGCCTCTGAGGAGGAACCTCCAGTGATGAGCCCCCTGAGCTTTTATCCCCTCAAAATCTGCCTGGGTGCAAGTCCTGCTGTTCCTCCTGAGTCTTTGGCTCTTGCCTCCCTCTCCGTGTCCATCCATCTCATTGGCTCACCTGTCTACATCTCTTTGGTTATCCAAAAGGTCAGCAGTTCCCACTCCCACTGTGTTTCTCAGTGTCCTTTCACCTGGCTGGTGTCACCTGCCTTCATGGGATAACAGCCTTTGTTATCCCAAAGGTTGATAGTTCCCAGCCTCTTGTCCCCAGGGTCTCACACAGAGCTCAAACCTCATTTCAATCTGCCTGGATCAGGTGTGTTCCCCAGCAGTCATATTGACCTTGTTCTCTCTGGAATAAACTAGGGCTGATAGAGGAAGGATACTCATGTGTTTGCAGAAAGGTTGTACATCTATTTAATGTGTTCTTCCTATACAATAGCAAATAATTAAATCTCAAAAGCTAAAAAACAGCTGATGGGGATTTTCTGACCAAAGTCATAAAATTTTTTTTAAAAAATTAAAAATTACTGAATATGCTGTTGGTACCAATTCAGGTGCCCTTGTGTCTAGACATCAGCAGTGTGTGTTTAAAATAATTCTGAGGAGTGACTATGGGAAAGTAAGGAGACAAAACCTTGCCGTGTCAGAAAGTGGGATATGTGAAGTGCAGCAGTAGTAATCATGACAATACATTGACTAATGACTCCATGTCCAAAGACTAGAACTTTAAAGAATAGGAAATTTTCCCAACCTGTTTTATATTTCATAAATCCACTGTTTTGAACCCAGAAAACAATTGTGAGCTTGCCTTGAGAAAACCCATGTGTTAGCCCTGATCAGGAACCTGGGAGAAGCTCTGCAGTACTCAGGTAGTTACGACTGAATTTACACTGTGGGGCTTGGTTATACTGAACACAAATTTAAAGTGTTAGAAACTAATTTCTTCTCTTTTTTTAATTCCTATTTTGGAATGGATGAAAATGTATGATTCCTTGAGTGATAAGAGCTGTTAATAATAGAAAAAATAAGTGATCCCAGGGTTGTCCAGTAGCAAATAGTAGTCTGGCCAACTGAGATTCTTGTAACCACTAACACTGTAGTCTTGCTTTCAGCTCAGGCATAAATTTGATAGATAATATAAGGTTTTTTTTTTTTTGGTGGAAACCTGAGGTATCTGCATTCTCATCAGTGCTGTGTTTCTGCTTCTGCACAGACATTCTATTCAAGATGATGGATATTCCTTTCCCAAATCCAAGACAAAGTGTTTCTTTCCAACAAGCAACGTTTCTCCTGTATGTAAGACCAGAGAAACAGGAAGAATATGCTTGCAGTAGTGCAACTTTAAGCTGTTTGTGCTCAAATTTGACTGACTGTCTTCTGCCACACAGCTTCTGGATTCTTGGTCTTCCTTTTGTTTGCTAAGAACTGAGTTTCTCAGTAGAGCATTCAGTAAAAACAAGCATAAAACAAAATGCTCCTTCAGAATTGCAATGTCTTCATTTTTTAGGAAATATATGGGGTTTTGTAAAGGTACAAATATCCTGTGTTGGTGCTTTCTGTGGCTTCTCCTGTCAGAAAGCTTAGAAAGGAACTTCAGGGAGGCTTAATACTCGACCACTTCAAAGCCTGTTTGCTGAAATGCTTGTGGATGAGTATGATCTTTGGCATAAGCTCTAATTAATATATAAATATGTTCAGCATGCTTTCAGCCTGTATGCAGACCAGAGGCAACCTTGTTTCCAATGGGGGAAATGCTGTACCATCTTTGCAGTCTACGTAGCTGGGACAATGAGGAATGGGTAATCTGCCATTCAAAGGAGAAAGCAAACAATGGGCTCATTCCTACATATTTTTATGTTACATAGGCAACAGAAGCTGTATATGTAGCCAGAAAAACTCCAAATGGCACCATTAAATCGAGCTCTGCTTTGTGAGCTGGGTGGCTGATTTCCTTAAAAATATTAGAAAATGTATTCAGTTCCTCTGGTGTAAATCAGATTTAATATAATAGAAATTACTGAACAGAGTAAAACTGGGAAAAGAATCAGTCTCTTTGTGTGGAATGAATTACATCCAGACCATATTTTAAAATGAGGTCAAGTGATTAGACCAAAAACAGGATATGAAAATAAAATTGAAGTCGTTCTTTATTAACCGTGACCTCAGTAGTCCACAGTGGTTTGGCTTATTGATTTCTAATGTTAATGTGGTTTAAACTTCTTACTAAGCTCTGAAGAATGTCCTTTCAACAGAACCATATCTATTAAATGAGTAATTTTCTCTTTAAAACTAGATAGCTTTAGAGCACAGCATGCCATAAGCCTCCTAATGTCTCGCCAATTGTCCAGCAGGATTGTTGATATTTATACACAGAAACTTTAAAGGGATGCTGACAGGAGAGTTTCATCATCTCTAAATAGCCTTATTAAAGTTCATGCATAAAATCCTCTTGGATTTTTGAAGTGTGAATTCCTGCTAAGACTGCATGCCAGTACCTTCCTTCCCAGTCTGTCCTAGTTTGTTACTGCAGAACAACACAGCATTGCTCAGCTGCTGATTATTTTTAGTTGGTTTGGTTTGGTTTGGGGTTTTCTTTATAAATCAAACATGAAGTAGAAGAGAGTTTGAAAGAAGCCTAAGGAGAGCAAGTGAATTCAATCTACAGACTAGCACAGGGGAGCATCCCATTTAAAATGTTTTTATAATGTCACAGAGATGGTTTAATAATCCTCTTAGAGTGAAGAAGAGAGAAATGACTAGGCTTGCATGTGTAACAGGCAGTGTATAATTCCTGAATGCACCCCAGGTTCTCTGTCACACCATGTGTACAGCAAACCCCATTGCAGTGAATGGCTAACAATATGGTAATAATGATAATTGTCCATGTATTCAAGAAACACTACAAATTCCCTCGATAAAAATCACTATTTTTCATCTCAAGGAAAGTTCTCAGAAATACCCAAGCTGCATTTTTTAGAGTGATGTGGAAATATTCACTTACTGTTGATGGAATGAATCCCTCAGTGTTGTGAATGAGAGTGAGCATTCAGAGCTCATTCTAAGGTGTGCTGACAGTAAATGCAGATGCTCAGAGGCATCAGAGCTGCAGATAAACCTGCACCTTCTCCTTGAATGGAATATGCCAGAAATATCAAAAGGCTGTCTAGTGTCTAATACTTGATTTGATCAGAATACAGATGAGAGCAACATAATTGCTGACAGAGATATTCTGATCTGATGGAGACAGGTTGTTTTTACCCAATGTTCACAATCAGATCTTTCCTCCCCACCCATGAGGGCTATTTTTTCCCTCTTGTTCCTGTTGTGGAGTTTTGAGCAGCTTCCTAAATTGCATGGTCCCATCTGGCACCTGAGAAAAGTGGGGGTTTTTCTAGCATCTTTCAGATTGTTTTGTGAGTCCTTTTGTTACAGACAAGTCTCCCATTCCTGTTGTGGGTCCCCAGCTAGCCTGCAGGCTCCCTGCTCTCTTGCTCCCCTTCCTCCACTGGCTCCATCTGCCCCATGTGCTGCAGCTGCTTACTTACACACTGGAGTGTGACACAAGAAACTTCAGATACTTTTATTTCTTGGCCACATGATCTTCACTGGCTAAATATGATTTTCCTTTTTTTATATATGGTTTTAGTTTTAACAAAACTTCTGCAGAAGCCATGAGATTATTCAAACTTGACTGTAGAACTTTTTTCTAGTGGCAGACAAATAAATTCAGGGTTCCTAAGTTATTTTGGAAGTAACCATAGGAGCTATATCTATATTTAAAGTGCAGGAAGTATCTTTTCTGACATCCAAAGCAGTGGCCTGTACAGCTGAATAGCTGTCCCTTTGAAAGTATATTTAACTCCCAATATGTATTAGGTATTGTACTGTTTAAAAATGCCCTTCTTTATGAACCTTTTATGACTGGGGCTTTATGTTCCAGCTCTGAGCAAGACATATGGAGGTTTCTGGTTTTTAATGAGGCTGCTTTTTGTTCTTTTAAAATTATCTGATGACTTTAAACTTGCTAAGGCAACATTTCCAGAAAAGTAAACGTCTCTTTCATCTCCAAGTGCATTTTCATCATTTGGTCCACACGGATTTGGAAGGTTCAGAGTCCATTTTTCATACATGCAGAGACATTTTCTCCTCCCCCGTGAGGGACCTCATTTCCTTTTGAAGCTGTTTCAGTTACTGTCAATTAACAGGACTTACAATTTGTGACAGAAATTTTGGCTGGAAGGAATGTCTGGAGGTCGTCATGTCCAACCTCCTAAACCAACACTGCCACTTTACCAGGTTAGGTATGGCTTTGTCCAGCCAAGTCTTGCAAACCTCCAAGGACAGAGGTTCCACAGCCTCCCTGAATACCCTGTATTATCCCCCAATAAAGCTGGAGGTTTTTAATGTCCATCCCAGCCACACTCTGTGGATGTTGCCCCTTGCTATCAGCTGGCACTACCAAATTTTTGGCTTGTTTCAGTTGTGTAAGTACTCTAAAAATTGTTGTAGACTGCTATTAAATCAGCCCTTAGTCCCTTCTTTATCAGATTAAAGAAGATTAAACAATTCACTACTCTCAACTGCCAATTTTTGCCCACATACTTAAGGCCCCTGACCATCTTAGCAGTTCTCTGTTTCAGTTATTTACCCATGTTTTCCAGGGACATGCAGCATAACTGTAGTTTCTGCCCCATTCCTGCTCTTTCCCACCAACCCTAATGCTCTTTGGAGATGCAGCAATGTTATTTTTTCCTTTTGTTACATCTGAGATTTTGTCTGGTTACAGTTTGGGGAAAGGAGATGCTTTGCCATTGATGTCATCTGGGGAGGTGGCCACAAGGTCACATCTGCAGAGGCACACATCCTCCTGATAGACAGTCAAAAATGTTGGTGTTGGGCAGAGGCTGAAGTAAAAAACATGTGCATACACCTTCTGAGATGCACATTTGCTGAAACCTCCCAGAGGAGTGTGGTTACTGAAAGGAAAATAAACTTTAGTTTAAGGCTGTTTCCAAACATGCTGTTGCTATTTGCTGCAAATCCAAGAAGGGTGCTTGGTAGCAATCCTCTCACTTGTGTTTCTGCTACAGATTCTCAAGGAAGATCTGTCTGGATGAAGCTTGCTACATCTGAACTCATCATGTGTATTTTCTTAATAGCTGGAGAAGGAAAACAAGGGTTTGCAGAAGGTGGTTCAGCTGGACGATATCCCAGAGCTCCTCTGAAGTGAGTCACCCACTGACAGCCCCTTTTTCTCTCCCTTCAGCATGAGAGCAGCACCAGAAAACAAGCACAGGTGTGGTGTTCAGCAGTACAGTATGTTTTCTGGAATTTTTTATTGTTCATTGCTTTTGTTGCCTTTAATGTTTAGATTAATGTTATGAAGATCTTAAACAGAATGCAAAACACCCTGACCTGCTTTAGCTAGCAAGCTAGATCAGTGTTTGGATTATTTGAAGTCAGCCCTGTTTTGTGTTCAACACAATGTATTATCCCTTGAAGGTGATTTTTCATTTTGAGTAAATGAGAACAGGAGATGCGAGATGCACTCGTCCAACTTATCTTAGCTGAAACAAGTTTGAAACATTGTTGGATGCCTCAGTAAATGATATATGATCATCTGGAAACAGATTTTTATAAACAAGGTTTTCAATCCTTTTCGGACACATTATTCTGAGGAGCAGAATTCAGCTGGATTCAAGCTGGTGTTAAAGTAAAATCTAGTAGAGGCTCTTACAGAGTATCTAATAAACAAAGTGACTTTGAGCCTGATCTACTTGTGTGCTATTCTAGTTTACTTCCAGAGTAAGTCAATTCACTTAACCTTACCATACTTTATGTTAGCTTTAAACTGCAGCTGCTCATTGTTGAATCAAGTCCTATGTTTTGATCAAGATACAGAGAACTGTATTTTTAAAAGTGCTGAAGTCTTTGTTTGTTTTGGAAGATGTTAAAACATGTTAAAGAAAATTAGTTCTAGGCTGAATATTTGTATGACAAGTTCTGCCTACAGCAAATCTCTGTGACTGAGCTGCAGATCTCTCAAAATAAGATTTCAAATTGGAATGTTTATGCAAGTCTTAACGCTTGTGGTACCAGAGGATGTTGCCATAATAGTAAGTGAAATAACAGTGTTGTCACATTGCATTGAATTTTTGACCTCTGTTTCATCTAGTGAGACAAATTGATCCTCGAACATTAGGGCCATAAAGGATTATCTGAGTAAAAATGTTTTCTGGATGCTTGTAATGAAACTCAATATGCTACATGATTCAAGTAAACAGTAAATGAATTTGTTGTTGTGATCAGTTTGGAAATGACAGTGCAAAAACAAAGTGCAAAGCAGAAGCGCCACTGAACAAAAAAATAGGCAGTGACAGGGATTTTTTACCTATGCTTTTGTCTTACACTCCACAGATAAAACTCTCCAAAGAGCAAAAATATACAAACCACGTTACCTGTGTGTGGAAATTAAATTCTCTGGTTATTTCTAACACACAGCATTGTTAAACAATGAAGCATTTCTGGCTTTCTGCAAAGAGAGCCATCAGTGGCTGAATACAGCAGTTAGAACATGCATTAAGGGGATTTCTGCAAGGCAGGTTGGTGCTCAGAGTCCCTTCGGCTGCTCAGGAGCCAGAGAGAACAGGAGCTACTGAGATTCACCACTACATTTATGCCTCCATGGCACCAACATACTGAGTCACCTCTGGGTCTTTTTCATACTCGGTTGATTGTGTTACTGGATTGTTTGGATCATTCTTCAAGGTAATGGAAATTATATTGGGGAACAGAGCCAGGATCACAGGAGCCAGAGTAGCTGAAAGAGCAACATGTCTGCTTGCCTCCCCCTCTTCATGCCCAGGGTTTCCTTGCTGAAGCCTGGGATATGTGTCATGGACTGGAATCCCAGCAGGCTGGAATGGCTCACCCACCAACATGTCGAGGGGTTGAAGGCTCACCCTCTCTCCCATTTATACCAGTGAAGAGTTTGGCTGGGAATGTACTTACTTTGACTTAGTAAAATGGGGCTGTGCTTGGGGCAGGCCAGGCTGCTGCAGTTTAGTCTCCTTTCTCCAGAGCCTGGAGAGAGCTACATGCATTCCCTAAATAGAACAGGCATCGAAAAGCACTGCCTTCAATCTGGCAGGAAACACCATCATGCCTTTGATGTAAACTGGTGCTGTGGCAGGAAAACTTGCCCAGCTCTGTGGAGCCTGAGTTCTGTCACTCCCTTGTGAAAACAGAGGGCAGAGCATCTTTGTTTTTGCTGATAGAGCCCATTACCCCAGAGGTGAATGCACTGGTGCCAGGCACAAATGATCCATAATCCAACAGCAATTATGGAAACAGTGTGTATGAAATCCCCTGTGAAGAGACCGTATTTGTTTCTCTGAAATGAGTTACTTTTTGCAAGACCACTTTCAGCTTATAAAGTATTTCTTCTTTTATGAGTCTTTCTCCAGTAGCTTACCCAGAGACAGGTTTATGAGGGAATGCAGCAATTTACATGCCAAACCTCACAGGAGAATCTCCTTTTGGGGCTATCCTGTATTTCAGATCATTTGACCTTCCTCCCACGTGCTGCACTGTTTCAGAGATGAAGGTCCTTTTGAACTTCCAGATTGGATCTGATAACCAATGTAGGGAAGGTAACCTTGTATTAGGTGAATGACTTAAGGGAAAACTTACATCATTTTAAGCAACTGCACCTCAGTGAGCTGCTGAAAGAACCAGGGATTCTGTTGCTCTTGGTTTCCTTCAAAAAAGGCCAGGGCACAGCTGAGAGTTTCAAAACTGGAGGAGTCTCTTTGCTCACTGTGCTCACCACATAACAGAAAAACTTTCACCTTTTGTCCTTACCGCTCAAATGAAATCCCAGCACTCTTGGTCAGGTGATCTACCTTGATTCGCTTGCAAAATGAAATCAATAATCTCATTTAAAAAACTTGCTGAAGGCAGGGAATCTCCCTCATATTGGACATGCTATCAGAGAAGAATCATCCATTCTGGGTGCAACCTGACCTCCAGCCTGTGAGGATAACTAGCTTGGGAGAGCATGAGGGATTTAGTGGCAAAATCAAATGCATGAAGAGATTGTGATAAGAGCTCTGTGCTGTTACCTAGGAGTTACTAGGATTATACCACATTTCAGTTTTTCAGTCACACAGTCTTTCCACAGATTTTCTAAATAATTGTGTTTGAGCCAATATACACAGTATGATGTAAGGTACAGATAGGTGAATGTGTTGACACACTGAAAACATAAGTAGCAAAAGACAGGTTGTTTCCATTGCTTGCCTCATTACACACAGATGACAGCCAAAGTCACAGTGTTTCTGTGGAATCATGAGTTTCTTTGATTATGTCTGAGAAAATGTCTATTTCCCTTTTTCAGAAAGCTTTTCAGGCACTGCTTTAGAAGAAAACTGAACCAGCTAAAGCCTGAATGCAATATTTTGGATTCCTAGTGCAGAAACCCATGTGGTTCTCCCCCATCCCCACCCATTTTGTTGCTAAGTACAAATACACTCTGCAAGTCTCATGGTAGAGACCTGTTTTGAGAATGGGAAACCTGACTGTACCTGACTTCTAGTCTAAACCAGGTTCCTATCTTCCAGGGAAGGAATACAAGAGTTTTCCAAGGCTAGATTTGGGACCAGACATGTATATTTTATAATAATCCCTAGCAATATATCAAATGTCCTTCTCAATTTAAAGAGTATAGGATTTCACAGAGTGACTTCCTCTCCTGAGACCTCAAGAAGAGCTCATTGATAGTCTTGGAGTAAGCAACACCAGTGCTGAGAGAAATACGACACCCACAGATAAAGAAGAGTGCAATAAGGAGCAAAAAACCAACTCTGCTCTGGGAATCTGTAAATGATGGGATTTGCTGAGCTGCCATCTCCACCTCTCCAATTACAGTCCAGTGGGAGGGTGCAGGGTCCCCTGTGCTGCCAGTGCCACACAGTCCAAGTGGCCCCAGTAGAGCAACTTCCCTGTGCTGACCCCGAGGGGTCACATGAAGCCTCATAGCACCTGATACAGCAAGAGCATTTGAACTCTGGGGTCCTCATTGTCTAACCCCCACTGACTAGTGGAGTTGGGTACCTCCCTGTTTGCTGTGACTTTGTGGTCCCTCATAAATAACTTCAGCCCTTGAGACGGGGGGTCAAGCTGGCAGCTGATGTAAGCCAGAGGAGCCACTGGTGGGCAATGAAAGCAGATTCCTCAGCACAGAGTCATGGTTACATGTTCTCTGGGTGTTCTGCCATGCAAACACTCTGCCTCCACTTTGCCTGCTTGGAGGGTGTTCATCTGGTTTTTTACTGAGCTGATGTTAACTTCATTGTTTAAGGCACCAGCAAGAGCATGGGAAGGCCAGGGGAGCTTCAAAGGCAGTTGAATGTGAAGGTCTAGAGCTTTTTTAAAAATAGAAAGTAAGGGCTAAGGGAACACAGGCTAAGTGCAGCTACACAACAGGGAGCCAATGGAGAGCATGGGAATGACAGGGTCTGTTCAGGTTTTCCTCCTGGAACTCTGGCCTGATGTGCTTTTATGCAACAACCTCCCTGTTGGAGGTCCCACGTGGCTTCCCACCCCAGGTGGAGTAGGCTGTGACACCTCCCAGGAGCAGCCAAAATGCAGTTTGATTAGCCAGATGTGACACAAGCACCTTCACTGTGCATAAAGGCGTTCCAATTTTTGTTTTAAGAATGAAAAAGCAGTGACATGACTCATTAATACCAGACATCCAGCTTGTTCCCAGAGGGATATATCTCTTTTCTCAACAGCTGATTGCTGCTTGGAGCTGCAGACAGCTGGGGTAGTGACGGTCTTTAAATGGGTGTTGTCCCAGTGTTTTCTCTGCTTATCCCAGAGCCCTGGACAGCCAGACCTAGGAGGGGAAATTGGATTAAACTGAGCAGGACATGGGGAGACCATGCTGCAGGCCAGAGCCTCTGCCACCCCACCATATATTCTGTTGACAGGCTGCTCCAAGCCTGAGCCCTAGGGCTCTCTCTTGACCCTGGAGAAGCCCTGACTCAAATTTGGATGGTTCCATCAGTCTGTCATTGAACCTCAGCATGTTAGCAGGTTCAGTGGCACTTTGATATGAATTGGAACCAGGGAAATGTTATACTGAAATCTGTTTATTTCTTTTCCATGATGATAAAAGATGAACAATGCACAAAGCTTTGTTCCCTTTCTAGTGCAGGAGGTAAACAACAAACTCAATTTCACCTGAGATCGGCCAAGAAGAAGGAGTTGATTTTTGCCTTTGAAGCATTGATCATAAAATACGTGACACTATTAATTTCTTCAGGTGCATGGAGGCAGTCTTTGTAAGAGATATCCTATTGTTTCTTGGTTATTTCATGTTGTACAAAGCAACTACTCCTATTTATAACGCGTGAAATGTTATAGCCACTGGAGTTTTCTGCCTGGCTGATTCTGCATTAATTTACAATGAACATTACTCTTGTGATTTATGGACTGCCAGATTCCCTGAGTAGAATAACTTCCTTGAAGAAAGCTTCTCACCCACAGGATGGCTCAGACAGAGAGTTTCACTTGTCTCTGCCAGCTTCAGCATGGGATCTTGAAAGAAGAAAAGGGCAGGCAGGATGTGGCAGGCGAAACAGCAGTTTCGGCAGAGCAGACAGCATTTGCTTTGGGTGAAAAGTCTAATATGGGCTCACTCTTCTCTCTTCTTACTTCCAGGTGCCTCCCTTGGACACATGGGATCTGTCCTGCCCCAAGGGGAAACTGCAGGTTTGTATTTATGTCTTCTGAAACTTTCGTATGGGGAAATTCATCAAATGCTTTGCACTTTTATAGCTCAGGGGTTTGTGACTGCTCTTCTTAGGAGCCAAGGTGGAATGTCTCCACTTGGGAGCTGGGATCTAAGGTTGCTCAGGCATTACTGTTGATTAACAAAAGGATATAAAAGCAGAGTCAGATCCCATAACCTGCAGATCCTTGGGAACTTGTTCTCTTATTTGTTTACTTGGTGTGGTGTCAGCACTGTGCTTTGAGGAGACAATAGCTTCAGAGGAGTATTACCCAAAGGAACTCCATCTTTAGTGAACAATTTGGCAGGCACAACACCTTTGATGACTTAATATTGTGCTCAGAAAGACAGTAACTACTTCTGGCTTGAGAATAAAGTAAGTAGCAGGGAAAGAGGAGGATTCGGGGGTTTGGTTGTACCTGAAGTGCTTAGAGCAACAGTCCTCCCTCCTCCTCCCTACCCCACTCCCTGTGCTCCTCCCTGAGCTGCAGGGAGCAAAGAAAGCAGCAGGATTTTTGGTAGCCTAGATACGATGGGTTAATATGTTGTCACTCTCCAACTAGGTACTTAGAAGGTATCAATATCACTGAAACTGATGTTAGTGGGCACTTCTGTTTTGAGTCTTGAAAGAGAGGCTAAAAGCTGAGCTGCAGACAGGACACAACCCAAATGTGCTTGTTCAGCTCCGACATGAAATGTGATTGTAGCACAGAGTGAGGGAATTCCTCCTCTGGCTGCTCAAGCTCCACATGTCCTGTGTGACTGTGACAGTGCTGCTGTGTCAGGGCTGGCAGTGGGGAGGCTCTCACAGTCTCCATGTCCATGTCAGTAAAACAAAACAAAAGTGAAGGCTGCTGGTGAGTTTGCCAGCCTGAATTCCCATAGTAGTGGGAACTGGAGGCTCTGATCAGATGTTTGTGGTTGTTCATTGTAAGTGCATGTAGAGAGGTGAACATCATGTGGCAGGAGAGATTATCTGGGGTAGCTGCTCTTGCTAATCCTGCTGGATGCAATCAGCTCATGAAAGCAAAGCAAATTCCAAAGCAAATTGCCAGGGTTCACAGGATTACTTTGTGGATGAAAAGGCCTTGCCATTTAAACACTTCAGGAAATGATCTCACTTCCTCCTGGAAAATTTCAAAGACTGAAGAGCAGTTATAATTTTTTGGCGACTTACAAGTCCTCTATTTCCAGGTGTTTGAACATTGCACAAGATTTAGCTGTACAGCCTGTCCAGCTCCTTTGTGGGAAAAAAATTGTTCATTATGGTTTTTGCCAGGTTCTTAAGAACTTGAGGTCTGAGAAAACATGGTTATAAACCTGGATGCTGATCCAGGTGGGATGATGATGATGGGGTTAAAATGGAAGGACACCAAAATTGGAGGCAGAGAAACTGAGAATGTTCTTATTGTTGTGTTATTCAAATCAGGCAAAAAATGCTGTGAATCTTGGAGGAAATTTTATTTACAGCACTTTTTCTAAGCCAAGGTGGTGGGCATACCTTGAATGAATTTAGTGGTCACATTCCTAGTCACTTCTAGGAATTACACCCATTGCTTTAGCTTGTACTTTAAATGTGTTTTCATTGTCTGGTCAAGTTTTCATATCCGAGAAACTAGGACTTATGAGAGTAACTGGCTCATCCAAATGAATCATCCGTTGTCCATGGATTGGGCTCTGATAAACTTTTGTAAGAAATACACTGTTTTATAGAAGAAGCCCAAAAACACTACTCTCATTGCCTATTTCTAGGAGAATTCTTTTTCAAAAGCCAATTATGAATTTATTTTCATTACTGTAAGAATGTCTTGGTTAAAAAACAGTTTTCAGACTGGGTGCTTCTCCCAGCTGAGGTAGGACCAAATGAACAGGTCTGTGCACAGTGCCCTTTTTTGAGCCTGTTTGTATAAAGTATCCAGAGGTTTGAAACAAAGCAATCAGTCACACACACAAGCTTGTTCTGGTGGACTTCAGCCAGGCCATTAACATAACAAAGAAAATATGTGCTTATTCAGATTCTATTTATTATCCATATTTCATAACTTCAAAAGAGGGAATTGCTTGAATAATGGCAGTAATAATATATTAGTAAAGTTGCTTATTGTAATCTTCAATGCGATCTGACAACAGAAAAATACTGTCCAGTGTCTTAAAGTGTGTGTTTGTATGTGTTGGGGGGATATGAAGAAAACTGTATCTGCCCCCAAAGTCATAGGAACCCTTACTAAACATACTGTTAAGTGCTCAGTGATGCAGAGTTCACAAGAATATTTTCCTTTTTTTTTCTTTTGCTTCTCTTTTCTTTTTTTGGCCTCCTTGACTGCCAGCCTGAAGAGCTCCTCTCCGGTTTTCCAGTTCAGCACTGTGGTCTCTGTCCTCAGACATCTCTGCAACAGTGAAAGCCCTGTAGAACACTTGAGGGTTTTGCCAGCACCTACACAGGAGTGCTGCCTGAGTAGGGTTTGTGGGGATTTCTGCCCAGCAGTCAATGCACAGCCATGGAGGAAACTCAAAAAAAGGCTATTAAAAAAAAGCCAGTGAGCTGCAGTAAGGAAGGTTCAAATCTACATAACCATGACAATAATGTCTGTATGCCAGCACAGACAACATATTCACTAGCTTGACTTGCATTTCTTTAAAAATAAATATCCAAGTAACTCTTTACTGACAGGTTTCATACTGTTCTTCTAGTGGTACTGGAAACACAGGAACTCAAGTAAAGCAAGACTTCTGTGAGGTGCTTTCCTCTGTGAAAAAGGACATGTGAGGTCCATTTTCCTAATTTTTCTATAAATAGTACAGCTTGGGGGTTGCTGATACCTAACTATATAGCTTGGCTGCTGCATTTTGGGCTGCTGCAGTTTTCCTATGAAAGAGATTATATTTTCTTAGGGATTTCTTTTTCTGTAATTGCCTATAGCAGATGGTTAGAATTTGGCATTTGGAGAGATGTTGATTTACAGATATACCTTGTCTTCACCCACAACAGTCTGTTCTAGAATTAGCTCACTTATAAGCTACTACAGATGTTATTTTCGTTCATTAACCTACTCCAAAGTTGGCAGCCTCCGAGAATAATAAGGGAACATGGCCATTGTGAGGTGCAGATTTGAGCACCTGCAGGTACAAGGGGTGGTGAAGGATGGAGAGAGACCTAAATCCTGCCCACACCTCTCAAACCTTCCAGGCAGCTGAGCTGCGATTTGGCCATCTGGGCTGAATTCCAGAGGCAGCAGCCTTAGAACCTGAAACACCCCAAAATACAAAGCAAGAGACTGTTTTCAGGGCACTGGTGGCCATGCTGCTTTGCCACCTGATGTAATGGACACAAAAATGAGCTTATGGGGAAAGGTGTGCCTGGCTAAGAGATCCTTGCTTTATTTTCAGGAGGGAAGTGGTGAACACAACATAAATAGGTACAAGATCAGCTGTGCTAGACTTTGGCTCTGATTCAATGGTACCCTGGATCACAAAGGCAGAAAAAACTGTAGCTATAGATGCACTGTAAGGTCTGGCATTTCTTTCTAGGAGCATCCAGACAGCAACCTCTGGTGCACTAAGGGTTTTGCACAGTACAGCACTTGCAGCATCTCCATCAGGACATCTGAATTCTCAGCAGGAGTGAATCATCCCTTATGAGTCACTTGTGTTGCTCTTCCCCTGCAGACTGACCAGGTCTGGCTGTCCTTAGGGAGACAGAGCTGATTCATAAATGGTCAGACTCAAATGGAGCACAGCAGCTGCCACATTTGATCTCTGGTGTCAAACAGGGCCAAAGAGTTTCTCCTGCCTCGGGTCCAATGGCTTGTGGTCAGTTTAAGCCTCTGCTGTGCTTCCAGGCTGAAATTATATGGCCATGTCTTTTCCAAATTTCTGCGGGTATCTTCAGTTTCTGATGTGTGGTGTGACAAAGCATGTTTATGATGAGGCTTGCAGAGTGGGCAGAATTGCTCCATCCACAGCAATTAATTACTGGGGACATGTGTAACAAGTCCATGTAATACACACTGAAAACTGGCTGGATTTGAGCCATAAATAATGTAATCAAGTCCATCTGATGAGACAGAAACAAAGTAATGGAAAAAAAAATTGAGTCATATATTAAAAATGCTACCTTGGGTGTAATAACTTCATCAGAAAGCATAGAGTGCAGATGACAACCAATGCTGCTCTGGAAAGACCAACAAATTCCAGTTCACTAGGGGTGTTGACAGATGGAATTCAAAACTCCCAAGGCCATGTTCTGGGCTGTTCCTGAATTCCTAGCTGAATTTAATGAAGAAGAGGTTCAGAAACACAATTTAGATTACTCTTCCACCACATAGTTTGTATTAGGATTATACATTAGGGTTATACATTGCTGCTATTACTCACTTCTCTGAATATTGCAGTTGAGTGAGCACATTAAAACATGAGAAGCATTGCATTCCAGGAGCATGTTGTTCCTATCCAAATTAAAATGGATTAAGGACTACTACTACATTCTTCAAGGCAAAGATAATGGCAAGGATTAAATGTTTAGTTACTGCAGCCCCAGTTGTGAGGCATCAGGACACAAAAGTAACCATTTTTTTCTATCTTCTAGGAAGCTCCTAGGGTTATCAGCAGTGGATCTGACACTCCTGTGCAGGTGGGAAAGGGAGCAGTGGGCAGATGAGCGATCAACTCCACTTCGCTAAACTCCTCTTGATGGAGAATAAAGAAGATCTGGGGTCCCTTTGCCAACATAACAAGAAATAAAGGGCTGGACCCAACTTTTCCAGAGGGAAAAGATACCCAGTTTGCACAAGAAAAAAATATCTCTGTCCAAACCAAGTATCTCCCCAAAGCAAAGGTCTGGATTGGTTCAACCATTCCCAAAAGGCAGAACAGCTGATCACACAAGTATGCAGCAGTCCCTAAACCTGATCTCTGCTGAAGTCAGCAGTCAACAGGGGTGGGGTCAAGGCTTTCTGCTGGTGTCTTTCTAGTGGTATTGGGTGAATGGATCTCCATAAGATGCTAGTGACCAATAGACAGTAACCGTGTATTTTTATTGACTAATTAATTAATTACATGCCTCTCTCTCAGAGGAGCTCTCAGGCTGAGTATGTGAGCAGGCTGGCATGTACATTTGAGCTGGCTGAGGTTTTTACTGTGGCAGCTGCATCAGCATGCTGATGCCTGTGTTCCTTTCCTCACACCCCTGCACGTACCTTCTCCTGATCCAAGTACTTTGACATTCCAGGGTGCTGCCTCAAAGCCAACCAAGCTGACACCGTTGGTGAGATGGTTGTATTTGACCCCACTGGCTGCAGAACGTGCACCACCCCAGGCATGGGGAGGCTTTCATTCCCATATTCCTACATTCCTCCCTGCATGCCCAGGGTGAGGGCCTGGTATGAGAAGCCTTGGCTCAATCAAAACTGATTCAGAGTGCAGTGTGGACTGAAAATTAATTCCTTGAAGTCTCTGATTTCAGCCCAATATAAATCAGGTGTATTTTTTATAAGAAGAAGATTATGGAAATAACAAAATGCTTGTGCTTAATTCCTGCATGCTTTGCTCTTCATAAGCACAGGCATGGTAACTCTATATGGTAAAGAGCTGCCATACACAAATATATCTGTCCATGGTTTTATCTCTCTGTTAACCCTCTGGATTTACCATGATGCTGTCCTTGTCACTTTTTGCTGGCAGGAGGGGTCAGAGGTATAGTATCAGAGCCATCAGCTCAGGCTGTGGCTGTACATCTGACAGCAGACAGCTCAGATTGCCATCAGCCCCATCAGTGCACCCGGCAAGACACACGCCATGCAAACGGGTAAAACCAGTAAAATTTTAAACTGGCAAGCAGGTATAGAGCCTCAGTCCCTGTAAGGGTAGACAGGAGTTTGTATCCCACCTAGCACTAAGTGGCACTTTTCATCTTGCACTCTCTCTCCTCAGTCTGCCCCACATCACCATGATAGTGAAGCATTGATTAATGACCGCAGTGGAAGTGTGGGACCCTGTGTGGTGTGGAGCTGAATGTTTTAGAGACCCCCTGGGTTTCTGAGCTGAGGCAACACTGAGGGTGGTTTTCTGCTGCAGTTGGACCATTGATAAATAAAAATGTTGTTCTTTGAGTCTCTTGAGTGGGATGTCTGTGTGTATATATGCAAATAAGTTGATAAGAACTAATAATCAGCCACTTTTTGGCTTTAGCAATAGAGGAGAGTATGTGCATTGCATGTGAGGTTGGTACCTGCTGAGACAACTGTCTTGGTTTTTGTATTGCTTAGGAATTTTTGATGTCTCCTGCTGATAGTGTTAATAAATCAGAAGGGAATTGCACAGGCCATGCTGCCAGACATACAAATGGAGATGTTACTTTGCAGGAAAAATGTGTGATGCTGGGATACATTTGCACATTCTGTCAGTCATTTTGTCCACCTTCCCATGCAATACTAACCAAGTAAAAGACTACACAGGAGGAAAATAGAAACTGGGAGAGATGTGAATGACCGCAAATTGTGGTGGTGGGGAGAGATCACCTCCTTGGATGTCAGAACTGTCACTCAGAGGGACTTCAACCATCAAAGAAAATGGCTTTATAAGAATAAGGCTGATAAGAGCCTTATGAAGACCAACACAGACCTGCACGTAGAGCAGAGCAAGCTCATACAACAGCACAGGATGGGAACCAACTGCCTCAGGAGCTGCTCTATGGAAAAGGACCAGGAACCCTGTGAGCTCAGGCTGCTCAGCAGCCAGCAGGACCTCCCAGCAGAGACAGAGGGCAACCACACTGTGGGCAGGAGCATTCCAGCAGCTCAGGAGAACATTATGCCTTTCTATTTGGCACTTTCTAGGCCACCTAAGGAGCAGGGTGCAGTTTTGGACAGAGTGAGACAAGGCCAGAAAATGACTATGAAGACACTTAGGGGGCTGGAGAACATTACAAATGAGAAGAGGCTAAAAGAGATGGGCTTGTGCAGCCTGGATAAGAGCAGTTAAGATGAAGAAATAACTACAGAATCCCATGAGCTGATGGGGGGTCATAGAGAAAGAAGAGCCAGACTCTTCTACAAGGTACAGAAAGAACAAGATGCAACCACCACAAGATGCAACAAGGGACATTTGGGTTAATTGTCAGCAAAAAAAATGGCAGTGACAGTAGTTCATCACTGCAGCCTGTTGCCCCTTGAGGTGGCTGGACCTCCTTCTCTGGTGGACTTCATGGCATGGCTTGGGTTGGAAGACCTTTGTGATCATCTTCATGGACCTCCTCTGAACCCATCCAACAGGTCCCTCTTCTTTTTTGTGCTACAGACCCCAGAGCTGGATGTAGCACTGCAGGTGGGATCTCACCAGAACAGAGAAGAGGGTCAGAATTCCCTCCCTTGACCTGTTGCCCACGATACTTTTGTTTCAGTCCATGATGAACTGCAAGTGCACACTCTTGGCTCATGTCCAGCTTTTCATCCCCAAGAGCCCCCAAGTCCTTCTCCACAGGGCTGCTCTCAAAGGGTTCTTCTCCCAGTCTGTACTCACATCCGGGGCTGTGTCTACCCTGGTACAGTACCACATTTGGACATGTTGGGTCTCATTAGGTCCATGTGGGCTGACTTCTCAGGCTTGTCCAGGTGGCCCTGGATGGCATCACTTCCTTCTGTTGTGCCAACTGCACATGTTGAACTGAGATGTTCAGAGGTCAGCTTGTCAAAGCTTTCAGCAACCTGCTCTTACTTTGAAGTTGGGCCTCTTTGAGAGGTGGGTGAACCCAAGAAGCTCCTTCCACAAAAAATTACTCCATGGCTGTGTTGTTTGGACTGTCACTTCCCATTCCCCTTGCAGCCTGCATAACTCAGCCTTTTCTCCTTCCTCCAACTCACCCTTCATGTGCCAGGAATACCTTCTTGTATGCCTTGGTCTTGGGATGAAAAATTCTGTTTAGTCTTCAGTCAGGTCTGCATCTTCCCAATACTGCACATCTGGTCAGACATTTGTGTGGAGTGGTCATGTGGTTTTGTCCATTTGCCACTATTCCTGTAAGGATAACTTGAACTAAGAAGCTGTTTCTGACAGCTGGATTGCAGCCATTTCCAGCATTTCCACTGATGGAAACCTGGTACTAGTGGGGCAGCTGGATCTTCAAGTTGCTCACAGAAACTGCTGTGAGTTATAAAATATGATTGATTTCAATCACTTCGCTCCTCAGAAAGTGTCAACTGCTGTTCTCAAAGCCCAGGTTCTCATTTCAAGTAGATTAATACGCTTTTCTGTCATCTTCAAGATAATATCAATAAATCAGGACTGGGCCATTCTGGCAGAAAAGATAACAAATATTCCTGCTGTCTTTCCAAACAGAATGTCAGCTACTGTTAAAATTGTTATTGTTTTTCTTCAAAATTGCTATTGCCTATCCTTCTTCAGTCTAAGAATGCTTTCTTCTTTCCCAGCATTTGTACAAACCCTCACCCTCTCTTGGCTGACAAAGGCATCTCAATGATATCCATTATGGGATGAGGATGCTCATAAATATACATATAAAAGCATGCACAAAGAGGGGAATATCATCAGCTGGCTACTCCAGCTGCTGGCAAGTTTTGAGTCTCAGCAGAACCGCAAAACTGCTGGGTTCTGGGACAAGAAAGCAGTGGAACTTAGAGCAGCATTAAGTACATCCCAGGCCTCCCCTGAACAAGCTTTGAGTATCTCCTAGAGATAGGAGAGGTATCAATGCTGTAGGGTCAGGGATGGCAAAACAGAAATTTGCCCCACTGCTCTGTTATGGTGTCACCAGGCAGGTATTCCACCTCCTTGGGCCCAACCCATCCCAGGAAGCCAACACAGCTCTGCTCACCTCTGTCCTTGGGAGGTGAACACAGCCCACTCACAAAGGTGCTTGTTCAGCTGTAGGAGAAGTCTGCAATAACCGAGTGTGAAGCTCATTAACAGAGGACAAAGACATTAACATTAGCAGAGACCTGAATATTTCAAATGCAGTGCTGCTGAACCACCAAATAGCATTTAAACACAGTGTGAGAAAATATCTGCTTTTCCCAAGCTCTTCTCAGGCCATTCTCCTCTCTCGTTCCCACTGATGCTGCCCCTGCAGAGGTGCCAGGCACCTTCTGGATAAGTGCTTCTGCTCTCCACTTGGGGTTTTCTCAGCTATTTCTTTGAAGTGAGATCCAGAGGGACCTCCCTCCTCAGGCCTGATGGCTGGGCTGTCACTCACAGCTTTGCTTTCTTGCCTGCCTCTCCTCTCTGAAACAAGACTCCTGTCCCCTGAGAGCTTTCAGGCACAGCTCGTTGCTCTCCCCTGGAAAGCACAGCAGCTGTTTGTACTCATAAGGAAACAGCACTTCTAAATGCAGCAAAGATAGTCCTCGGGAAAGGGATGAGGCAGAGTGCTAATTCAGCAGAGTTTAGGGACATGGGCAGGCTCTGCTTTAACCTCTGCACCAGGAGCAAGGAGCAGGTGAGTGTGACTGGGGCTCTTCAGGGGATCCATTTGAAGGAACTGCCGTCATCCAGAGCTGGAGGTACAGGCAGAGTTAACTGTCCTTGGGCAGAGTTAACACCACCGTGGCAAGTCAGGCTCTGGCAAAAAAAGGGGTAAAGCTTTCCCCAGTTTTCCTTGAAATCATCTGTAGCCAACTACTCCACCCAAGAATGTGTTTACTCAGTTTTCCTAATCATCCCAGGGACGAGGGAGCCCTGCTGGGAGTCAGAGGCTGTCTGCTCACAGCTGCAGCCTGCCTGTGCCTTCCTGCATGGGGTGAGTGGGGAAACACTGCACCTGTCTGCTGGAATACTGCCCCTGCTCTGCTGTCCTCCCCTCCAGGGACATTCCCACAGCCAGCACCTACCCCGAGCTCTGTTGTGGTGAGCTCACCTTTCATTTATGGTGTTAAAAGCTTTCTAAATCTGGGTGGTGTTCTTTTTTTCTTGCAGTTTCCCCTAAGGTAAACACCTCAATTTCAGTCTGAGTCATATCTCCTTGCGCCACCTGCTCTGACATGCTGAGGTAAGCAGTGTGTAGTGCCTGTCTTGGGCTGGATGATGCAGCCCAGCATCCCACAAGTGTGAGAGCTGTAAAAGTGATATAACAGCTCAGGAGCTGAAGATATCCAGTATTTCTACGAGTGAGATACAGAAAACAGCTCATCATTAGAGAAGAGAAGGCTCTGGGGACAACTTACTGCAGCCTTTCACAAAGAAAGATGGGGACAAACTTCTTGTCAAGGCCTGTTGTGATAGGAAAGAGGTAATGGTTTTAAACTGAAGGAAGGTTTATTGAGATTCAGTGTAAGGAGGAAGTTTTTTACAATGTGGGTGGTAAAACACTGGAACAGGTTGCTCAGAGTTGTGGGTGCCCCATCCCTGGAAACATTCAAGGTCAGTCTGGATGAGGCTCTGAGCAACCTGATCTAGTTGAAGATGCCCCTGCTCATTGCTGAGGGATTGAACTAGATGATCTCTAAATGTTCCTCTCAACCCAAACTATTCTATGATTAACATTTCAGTGATGGAGAAATGCCACTGAGGTTTCCATGATGCCACGGAGGACGTCAAGACGTAGCCCCTCCTTCTCCCATTGGAGGAAAAGCCCAAGTGTCCTGCACCACTTACCCCTAGGAGGGTGCAGAAGAGGGAAACTCCCAGTGAGAGCAAAGCAAAGGGGAGGGAAGGCCATGTCACCACCAGGAAAGACAGGTGGCCTTTTGTGTGTAAATGTCTACACTCAGCAATGGTTCAGTGAGAGCAAAACTTGATATAACTGACCTGTGCTTTAAAGTGAGTATTAGGAGTCCAAAATCAGAGAGGAACCTTGAGGAGAATCTTTCTGCCTTGCCACCTCCCAGGTGACAGGAATTTCCTTCATCTGTGAGATTTTCCCATCTTCCAATTCCAGAGCCAGCTCCTCCCAGGAGCACCTTGGTGGTGTGCAGACCAGGAGCTGCTCCATGCTCTGCCCTGTGACAGCTGTGGACTCACAGCTATTTTCCAGTCCCATGCACAGCCACCTCTGTCTATAGGCTTAGGAACAGCAATAGTATTACATTAGATCAGTATCATACAGATTAACTCTGTTCCATAAGTATTATTTAGAGAAGGATTGAGAACCTGGCTTGTGTTTCTCATGGCTGATCCCTCACAGTGTGGTGTTTCTCTTGATTCCTTTGCTTTCCTTGTGCAGCTGCCAGGTTTTCTGAGCTACCTCAGAAGCTAATTGGCCTGGATTTTGCCTTTCTCCACTTAAGCAGACTTACTGATGACTTTCTTCTCCTGTGCATGTCAGTGTCACTGCAGTGGCAATGCTAAGCCCACATATGTTGCTTTTTTATGTTTGTCTGCTATGTGATGCCATTTTCCCAAGGCAAATAGAAAACATTTTGGTCTGTCACTAGTGCAAAAGGTGTCCCTGAGGCTTCTAGCAAGCAGAAAAAATTAACAACTCTCTTCTATTTTCCTTCTATTTATTTGAAATTTTCAGTCATTTAATTGTTCTTCCTTAACTCAGAGGAGGTGAAGAAGAGAGTTCAATATACAGTGCTTCTTTTGTTACTGAACACTCACATTCCCATGATACTGCTGCTGGTCAGTGACAAACTGAAGGTCTGAAAGATATAGCTCATGTTTGATCTTCTTTTATCTACAGAGGCTCTTTAGCTTCTTGGATTTATTTTCTGAAGCTTAATCTCTCATCAGCCCACCCAGGGTCATTTTCATCAAATAGGTTGCCAAAATTGGTAGCACATACTGACTTTTACAAGTCATTGTCTGTTGTTCTCCCATGACTGTTAAGGGCACCTATGCAGACTGAACCTTAAACCCCTAAAAGGTGAATTCCAACCTCAAGTGCTGAAACCTGACTGTTACTCCTGACCCAAGCAGAGGTGGC
Source organism: Lichenostomus cassidix (assembly GCF_008360975.1). Taxonomy (NCBI): domain Eukaryota; kingdom Metazoa; phylum Chordata; class Aves; order Passeriformes; family Meliphagidae; genus Lichenostomus; species Lichenostomus cassidix. The sequence continues at coordinate 41,960,126 of NC_139483.1, read as the reverse complement.
TGTGCTATCTCCAAGGCATTGGGGGAAATACAGAAACAGGCAGAGCTGGTGGGGGACTGATGTTTTCCCCCTTCTCACCATTTTGTCCCCATTTGGTGATCCTACCACTCCTTCCTTTGCTGTACTACTGAATATGTGAACTCAGGGGAGCTGTGCCCTAGAAGCTGGATGCTTGGGAACCTTTCAGCCCGAGGGGCCTGCTTTCCTGTCAGGAGTCACATGGCAGAAATCTTAAATAACTCCTCATTAAAGGCATTACAGGCTGCAGTGCTGTGTCCTTTCAGCCTTCCAGCAATCTCAGATCTTTTTGTAGCTTGGCACTAGAAAAACTAGATAGTAATTTGATTCTGTGAGAGTTCAGTGGTGTTTTGTCTGAGACCATAAGGAGGAGCATCATTATCCAAACAGCAGATTTACTGCCTGTTTATTGAGCTATGCACATCAGATACTTGCTGAGCCACTATTTTGCCTGTGAAACAGTTGGCCTTGGGCTTGTCCTGGGCCACTACTTGACTTGGTTCCCACGGCCCCAGTGGGAAATTTGGTGGCCCCATAGGGTGCTCAGTGGGTAGCAGTGTGTCCCAGGAGCTCTGTGCAAGTGTGGGACCATGGAGGTGTGTTGTGGGGGCTGGAAGTCTGATCCCTGTAACAGGAAAGGCACTGCTGGGGCCACACAGCAGGTGTAAATTAAAAACAAAACCTGGATGGTGAAAAATAAATAAGGAAAATGGAACAAACCCCTCATTTTAGGAGGTGTCCTGACAGCACTGATTTTACTCATAATTTTTTCTCTTACACTTTTCTATGTAACAGTTCAATTCCTTTGTCCTTTCCCTGCCAGGACTTGAAGAGATGCATTTTCCATGCAGTGGTTCTGTGGGGGTTGGAAACATACCCTGTTTCTCTGCTCCCTCCCTGCCTCTCAGCACTTCCTGTGGGTCTGATCCTGCACCATGCTGTGCATCTGGGATGAAAGACAGGATCCCTTCCTGAATAGCAGCACGACAGTGCAGGAATATTGATGTGCACCTTCAATGAGACTGAAGTAGCATTTGTTAGGAATAGCCTTGTGACACAGATTTCTGTGTATATTCGGATCATTGTTGCTACAATAGTTTAATAAATACCACTGCACACCCTTGTTCCTTGAGGATCTTTGTAATGGCTATACCTGAAAGTGTAGTGCTGTCTGGATCCTGCTGTTCCCCAGCAAAACTAAAAAGTAAAAGAGAAGGGGTGCAGAATCTCATTACATTGCACTATGCAAGGCCAGCCTTCCTGCAAAGGCAGAGGAAACCAAAACACCCTTTTCTCCCTTCACTCTGGTGTTAAGGCATCTCCCTTTCCCTGCCTAACTTCCATGACTGCCTATCTCTCTGTTGGCCCAAAGGGATGTAGTTTTCCTGGTTAAAAACCATGCTCTAATATTACCTCTTGGAGGATCAGTAAGCACAGCTGGATCCTGCCAGTGTTCCATGCACAGGCAAATACATGCACACACACGTCTGCCTGGTTGTGTTTGGGAATGTCGTTTCCTCTTGGGACTTTTTTTGCCATGTTCCCTTTCTCATCATCCTCTCACAGGAGACATATGACACATGAGAGGACCACCACTTAATTACATGATGAAAACCCCCTCACATCAGCTCCCCTTCTGCTGTTTTAACTTTAAAACTCCTATAATACTGAGCTGGGCAAAGGGGGAGAAGTGGTGTTTTTGTATGACACACATAAATTTCAGTCTGTAACTAAAAGAGCAATCACACATATGCCATTTGCACATGACCTAACCCAGAGTTTCTCTGTGTTGCCAAAACAGGCTTTGCTGTGACTGATGTTTTCAGCTGCTGTTTTGTTTCCTTAAAAATCTGAGTCCAGGCAATGCATTTCAGTCCATTTGAGAGCTGCCAAGGGTCAGTTTGAGAAATGTGTGGAAGCCAGTCAGGGTAGCATGGGGGGTTTGATGATGTTGTTTAAACATCTCTGGGCCAATATTTCCAAAAGCATTTAGGCAACCTAAGGGTAGGTGCCTAGTGGAATTTCAAGAACACCTGTACTTCTTTTCTGCAAATTGCAATATTTAGCTGGGTGAAAGCAGCACCTTTTATGTAAGGCATTGTCAGAGTTCTTGGTGATGCCTGGGTGCAGCATGGGAGGCATGCCAGCAGAATTTTTTCCCTGTGGAGTAGCACAGCTGACTGTGCTTTGGCTTGCCAGGACAAAGCACCACACCAAGGCAGGCAGAGAGTGAGGAACTGCAAGGGAAGGGCTTTTTGTTGATAGTCTCTGGGTCAGGTCAGAGCTGTTGTGTTCCTTGACATCAGGCTGCACAGGAAGGGCAACTGTGTATTTTTAAAGATAAACAGCCATGTCACCAATTAAGCTGGTGCCTTAGCAGAGCAAGCACAGCTGTCTGTAGGTGGTTGCTTGAGAGTGTTGAGATCCCTGCAGGGGGGAGGAGAGCCCTGCCTCCCACTGCTGTTTTCCTGGTCTCACTGTGGAGGGAAGGCAGGTCTCTCTGTCTGACAGTCTTATTCCTCCCAAATCTGCAAGAGGCCAATGTATGCAACCCAAAATACATGGGAGCCTCTCTTGTTGCTGGATCCATGCATTGCTACTGAAGCTGTGATGCTTGGCAAGCTCTCTCCCCTTCTGCATAGTACCCTTGCCTGTATTGCAATATTCCCAAATCCCATCCCACCTGCTGTGTCCCACTGAGGCGTAGCTCCTGCTGGTGTCTTTCTATTTTTTGTGGGAAGGTCCAGCAGCCCCTTTTGTGTCCCAACTTACTTGTCCCCTCAATGTGATAGCTCTCACACACTGAACCTCTGGGAACTGCAGAATGTAGTTTCCAGTGTAGAGTGTGCTCAGGCTCGTGAAAATCTTCCCTGGCTGCTTGTTTGGAGGAGACTCTTGGGATGAGCATGGGAGAAAATAATAGCCTCAGGTGTTATATGAGGAGCCCTGAGCTGGGCTGCACACTCAGGATGCACTCCACAAAATGGAAAATCCTTTGGATATTATTACCATTCCCAAATGCCAAAATCCTGGACTCAGCTTCTCCTCACCTCTCCACAGGCTGGAGAGGGGTTGCAAAGCACTTGTTTCCCTGGCTTGGATCTTTCTGGCATGGGTACATTCCCATTGCTAGTGTTCTTTTGGCTGGACAAGGGGAGGGAGCTGTGCATGGGGGCAGACAGGCTGCAGGAAACTGGGGGAAACCATGAGGTTCTGCTTTTCTGGTGCAACAGCTTGAGAGTGGTGGAGAGGAAATGCTTCGATGGCAAGGGCAGGGTGAGCCAGAGGCCAGAGGGCACGTTTTTCATGCTGTGAGGCCTTCTTGGTGTCAGCACTGCTCTTGCATAATAAAGCTCAGCTCAGGGCAGTGCCTGGCCGGGGGTCAGTGATCCTCAGTGTGGAGGGAACCAGGAGGGTTCCCAGTTTGAGAACCGGGGAAGACTGCAGGAAAAAAGAGCCTTAGGAATTGTACCTGAGAAGGGACAAGCAGTCCTTGTGAGAGGTGGCAATGCTGCCTCCTTGTGCAAATCTGAGCTGGAGACAAAGTCCCAGAGTATATTCCAGCAGAAGGAAGGAAGCAGTGCAGAAGCCCTGGTGCAGGTCTGCAGCTGCATTCAGTGCCCATCTCAAAATCTGACTCATGGTGAGGCCCTTCAGAGCAACTAAATTCTTTAGAAACCCTACCAATCAATTACAAGCACCCAGCTCCTTCAGCTCTGCCCTTACTGAGCCTTTAACTTTCTCACCCTGCTCAGGTTAGTATTATGAGGGTGAAATGGTTGATGTTTATGAAGTGCTTTGAAGATAAAAAGTGATGTTAAGTTTTACTAGTCCCAGATCTGAGGCTCTCATTTAATCTTCCTCAAGATATCAGACTCAAATCTCTCTTCAGGGGTTTGCTGCATGCTGCTAGTAAGCAATGCTTGGAGCTCCCCCATTCCCATGCCTACCATGCCCCGCTGCAGCCTTGTGCCCTGACAGCTCTCCTGTCACAACTCTTTCCCTGTCTGGCTGTAAGCCAGAGTGCTAAGATGATCCAAGTTATAACATTGCAGGACTACAGACTCACTGAAACAAAGAGGAAAAACAAGAGGCAAAGAGGAAACTACACGTGTGAGAAAAGATTGGCATGAGGTTTGGATGCGTGCTTATATTGTCCCAGTCGTTTGAGATATGCAAAAAATCACAGAATCATAGAATATTCCAAGTTGGAAGGAACCCACAAGGACCACTGAAGACTAACTCCTGGCCCTGCACAGGACGCATCCATGAATCACACCTGAAGTTGACTTGGAAACTTGATTTTAGCTGGGGCCCCCACTGTGCTCAGAGCAATCCCCTGCCCCCTCCCTGCCCCAAAGTGGTAGATGAAGCAAACGATGGATCTGAACATGAGAGGGAGAGGAAGAGGAGGAAAGCTTGGCAAGCAAGCCAGGAGCCTGGAGAACCAGTCTCCTTATCATTTGTCAAATTTCCTGCAGGCATTGCAAGGAAGAGAAATTTTAAATTGCTTTTACACACCCCTGCCTGCTTCAGTGCACAGAAAAGACAGAAGTGGTCTCAAAAGGAAGACTATTTTGTGCATGGCCCAGTGCCTTATTTGCAGTTTGCTGTGTAAGCACTGATGTCAAATGGGAGCTATTTGCTTCCTCCAGGCTTTTCTATGGGACTCATCAGTATGACATGGGAGGACTTCAGACATCAATTAAAATCTTTTCAGAACAGCTCTGTGAGACTGAGAAACAGGAAATAAAAGGAAATATTTGTGGTTCTGAAGGCTCATCTCTGCTGCAAACCACGCCCAAATTTCAAGTTAGGTACACAGAAAACCGGAAAGTGTGATGACCTTTGCTTTGTGTGGTAACCTTGTGGCAAAGGTGGTGTTAATGTCTAGTGCTCCTGGGCAGTATTCAGAGCAGTTAACCACCATGAAATTGCTCCTTCTCCTGCAGTCCGTCCTTCACTTATTCACTACACAACTTCTTCACCAAAGGAGATTTCCTCCCTACCCAGCCGTGATGTATCCACAAGGAGTCCATATACTGTGTGCTACAGGGGCCAAACCATTGGATATAAAGATTGTGTGCTATTAATGAGTGAACAAAAAAACCAAAAACTGGGTTCACACAGGCATCTTCTGGATTTTACTCTCTGAGTCCCCTTTTCTGCATTGAGGGAGACACATTGAGGGGAACAGGTGTGCTGGATGGTTCAACCTTTTTCCCTTTCCTAAATTCCCTGTTCCTCCAAAGTAACTTTCCTTGTCCATTTTAGCTGGAGTTGGGCAGCACCTTCACTTTGCCTCAGCAGCGACTGCACCAAAGTTTCAGCTATGCAACATGGAGTCATTCCCCTGTGCCTGAGGCTGGGAGATGCAGCACAGCTTCCATTCCCCACCAAAGGTTTTCCTGCTGCCACTAGAAAGGTTTGAAATGGTCATCTGCCACAGCCCAACCATCTGCTTCCCCTCGCAGCACCAAGGGTGTGTGAAGGTTTGGAGGCCCCACAGGGTCTTGCAAGCTCTTCCAGAGTCTCAGAGGTGCAGAGGTTCCACACCAAAACCTGCTGTGCAGGAGCTCTGCCCCATCAGCCCCTCTGGGGACTTGGTATGGGGCACGACACTGGCACAAGGCAGCCAGACGTGCTGGGGGAGGGCAGGGTTTGCTGCCAAAGCTGCTGTGAGCACAGAACAACCTCTGTGGGAATGTCACGCTCTCCCTGGGCCAGGCCCTCCCACAGCTAACCAACACCCAGCAGTCTTTAATGAGCTTCATCAAACTGACATTATGGTCAAATTGAGGCAGCTTTGGATGGGAATGATAAAATGAAAATTGTCCCCCAGAAAAGGCAACTCCTGCTGCAGGCTTTGACTTTGAGCTATGATGCTGTGGGTTCTTTAAACCAAACCCAAAATAGGTGATTTTTTAGAGGAAGATATTTGCTTGGCTATGCTGCTTTGGAGGCTTTTTCAAAAAACAGAGAAGACTTTTTGGCCTAATCTCTCCTTCACTGTGGAAAGGACACTGGATCATGGAAAATTTCAGGACCTAAAGCATTTGTCAAAGTTTTAATCAGCAGACAAAAAGGGCTTATACCATGAAGCATAAGATGGTCTCAACAATAAATAATTCTACCAGTTCAGCCTAAAATACATATACAATGTATTTTATAAGGCCTCCCATACTCTGCAAGATTAAGTTGCTACAGTACTAATGTACTTTACCTCTCAGAGAAGTGTGTGGGCTTCTGGCAGCAGGGGAAGCAAGAGTTAGCAGGAGAGGATGTGAAAGAAGAGCTCAACGCCTTCTTTCTTTTCAGTCAGCCAGCTCTCCCTGGTCCCTGCAGCTGCCAAGAACTTTTGTATGACAATAGCAATAGCACAAAACCTGTTAAATATAGATTCAACTGAATCTAAATTGAGGAGAAGCATCTATAGTAATCAAGGTTTGGTGGATGTGTCTTGAATATGGTGGTGTTCTTAATTATCAAGCTCTGCACATTGGCTGCAAATATACTAAAAAAAAAAAAAAAAAAAAATTTCCAGCCTGCTGCTTGCTAAGTAAAATGAGGGCATGACAGTGTGGTTTTGTCTTTAAAAATTCAAGGCAGTGAAATTTTACCAGTTCTATCTCTAGCCTTTTACATTCCAAGTGCACAGGTCTCAAACATATTCCAGGCTTTTACATTTTGTCTTTAAAAAACCTTTATGAGAAGGGGCACCACAGCTTATCAAGATGCTCATGAGCTGTGACCCTACAGGCTGAAAACTAGAGCTGAATAGGTCTGAGAAAAGCTGGACTCTGTGTGTGATTTGGCAAGCAGTAACTAGAGACAATGTTCCTGGCAGAGCTGTGTATACTCGAAACCCTCTCCTGTGGCTTTTAAAAGACCCCACAATGTGCTGAGGAGCTCTGGCAGTGGTGTTGGGTCTCCACACAAGGGTGGCTGTACTGGAAGACAGGGGGATGGGAATCTGCATTATTGTTTGCCTCTTCCACTTGTCTGACAGTAGCATCATTAGCTCTTCCTTCCCTCAGAGAGGGGGAAAGTGACAACACCTCCCACCATGGCCACATCTACTAGAGATAGCCCTGCTCTCACCTTTGCTATCAGGAGTCTGGTGTGGGAATGCTCCCAGTGCACTCCTGCAATACTCTGCTGGGTCAGGCAGCACAGTTTAGTGTGCACATTCCTGACCCAGGACTAGTCTAAGTAGCTTAGCAGTGATAATTGTGTAGATGGAGTGGCACAGAGCTTGGTGTTGCTCAGATCAGACCACAGGGACATCTGTTGCATGACAGCAATGCAGATATACTCTTCAGAAGTAACCCATAAATACATTTCAGGAAGAAAATCCCAGAAGTAAAATATGCTAAAAAGCAAAGGTTTACAGCATGCTGTTTTCTCCAGGAGGTCTCTGAAACAGCTCAAGTTAGCATGACAGGAACATGGACCTGTCACTCCTTCCATTGTCAGGGTTACTGTGCAAAAAATGCAGAGTAAAAATGGAGAAGTGCTGCAAGTAAAAACACTGCTCTACCCAGGCCTGAAGCCATATTTGAATGCAGGACTTGTTTGACTGGATGGTGATGAGCATGGAAAGGCTTGGCTTTTCTTTTCCCCATCCCCCTTTTTTTTTCTTTTCAGTCTTAGTGGCTGACAGTAACCACATTGTCTGAGTATTTATAGAAGCATACACACACATCAGTACCTGGACACTCCCCATAGGGAATAGCTCCCCTTCCCTAGTCTGCAATGGGGGTGAATCTGGTTTTGGCCATCATCCAAACTGCCAGACACCATGGTTTCTTCTGCAGCTCCATCACGTGCTGATGGGACAGGGCCATGAGCCTTTACCATGCTGCCATGTAGGAAAAAGTCCTGGAGGGTGGCTGTGCTGAGGATGCCTGCCTTTCTGATTCCTGACTCCTGAGCCTCCCACACAGCTGGGCCAGGGGAGCAGTGGGAAGGGGGTGTGGAAGTTTTGACCACTGTGTTGACACTGCCTACAGCCATCAGCATTGCTGAGCTTGGTAGCAGGGCTGGGCAGAGGAGAAAGCCCTCACCACCTGGCCGAGGACAGCTGCAGAGTGGGTCCTCCAGGGATTAGAGGCAACTAGGGAGTGGACTGTGCCCTGAGGCACTTCCTCATTCAGAATAGCACCTTATTTGCCCCACAGCCCAGGGGGAACCAGCAGGGATGTGCCCATGCCTTACAGGAGGAAGGAAGAATGGGCAAGAGCAATGCAGTCAGTGACTGCTTTCCTCCCAGCATCCTATTTCTATTTTATCTATAGAGCAGACTTTTCACCTGTGATTGCCTCTTTTATTTGTATCTGTATGCCAGATCATTTTTTATTTTATATCCATATGGTGCTAAAAATGTGGGATTCATGGGGAGAGCCAATGGGCAATGCACAGATACAAGAACTGCATACAAATATATCATAGTGGCAGTGTGAGGAGCTGCAAAGGTCTCTGCTTTGTCAAGTGATGAACGAGTATAGCAGAATAATTTGGTAATTCCAGGTTATTTACAGGTAGTGCTGAAAAGCTTTTGCTGGGCTGTGTTGTTAACCTGCTTGGATGACAGAACTTGTGGAGAAGAAATATGAAGCAAGGGGCTGACAGAGCTGTCCTTTGTCAGCTTTCTGTGTGTGGCTCCTGGAAACAGGATAACTGATATTTGTGTTTATGAGCACCCAGTTTATGGTACCTGTGCACCTCCAGTGCAAAGCTTCATACATTTACTTTTCTCGTGGACACTGAAGGTCAGTGAAGTGTGCAATGTATAGACTTTTCCACAAGTTAAAAGGAAAGGTGGTGACCTCTCTGTTCTTCTTTATGATGATCCTGTTCTCTGAGTCCCATAGGAAAAAAATGCATGGAAGAAGAAATAATTTTCAGTTGTCATCACTGAACACAACATGAAGCTCTTGAAGACAGTGGACCAGACAAAAGTCACCCAAGACAAAGTGCCATTGCAGCCACCAGTGGTGGAACAGAACACTCAGCTTTTGTTTCTTGTCCTGAAGTCAGGAATGAAAATATCTGAAGGAAGTTCCCAGGGTGGCTCTCGGCAGACAGATCCTCCAAAGCCCAAACCATTGAATGACAGTACCAAACTTGCCCATTGTCCATTTCAGAGCAAGTTAAATGCTGGAAAAGGAGTGGCAGGTTCAGATCTTTTATGAGCTGTGACCCCTTTGTGCCTTCCTTGTCCTCCTTCCTGTTGTTCTCTCCTCTCCATCCACCCAGGTTTCCTGCAGGGCAGCAGAAGGGGTGGAGGGCAGCGTCACTCCTCTTGAAACCCAGCTGCCAAAGGCCACGATTAATCCACAGCCCTGTCCTAGTGGAGTATTTTACCTTGTTGATTATTAACAGCATGTTATGTAAGGCATAAAATCCTGCCTCCCAGGATCAAACTCCTATACCTATAAAAGAGTGCAGACAGTGAGGGTGTCTCCCCCAGTATGAACGTGACTTGGCTGACCTGTGGCTACTTCTGACATGTAGCTGGATGTTGAGCCAGCCAAACGGCAAGAGTTACCATCCTTTTGTTTTGCTTCGTTTCAGAAAAGAAAGATTTGCAAAGACATACAAAGAATGTGGAGCTGCACTGACATTTGATTCCACAAAGTGACATAAGATGAAGGGCTCCTCCCTAGTGCCCCCCTTTTAAAAGCCTTGGGATTAGAAATTTATGTGACTCCTATTCCCTCATCTTGTTACATTCCATGACCCTGGATAGTTTAATAAGGCTTTTAAATAGTGGCTCCCCTCTCCACTCCATCAAAAGGCTACTCAAGGGAGATAGGGATGCAGGATTCAGCCCCAAGCCTCATATTTGCTGCCAGCAGCAGTGGCAGGCAGCTGGGCCACTGCCCTCAGGCCTCCAGGGAAGCAGTGCTTAACTCTGCTCTGCTTTTTCCTGCCTCCCAGCTCAGGTCTGGCCAGTGATTCCATTGGTGTGCTTGGCACTCTGTTTGGCAGTGGATCAGCCTCTGGAGAGCTTGTTTCTGCCTTCACAGTGACTCCAGAATGGCTGGGAGCTCTCTGCTTTTGGCACAGGGGATGCAGCTGGGCCATGCTGGGCATCATCAGAGGCTTCATCCACTGTGCACTCTCTGGTGAACTGGGGCAGGCAGTGCTGCCCTGCTCAGCATGTGTGAGCTGCTAAGTGAGCTGGCAGCCCACAGCTAACCCAGCTCTTCCAGAGGTTACATGGGTTTGGCATTCTCCAGCAGAATCTTGCTTTACAGGACCATCAGACAATTTTAGTTTAGCACCTTTTTTGTGGTGCTAAATAATTGTTGAAGTCTATCAAGCTTTTCAAAGTTATCTTTGCAGGCAAGAGGACTAGAAATGTACTGTTTTTTGTCTCACGTATATATTTCAGTGAAAGTCAGGTGCATTTTTTTTTCTAGCATTCGATATTAAACACATTTAACAAGCCTTTCTCTGTCCCACACGATGCTCTTTGCAGCACATCCCTTATGCCCTCCTGCCAGCTCATAAGCTGACAGCAGTCAACCCACAACGTCACCCAAATGGCAGAGCAGGAGAAACTTGGCTGTTAACCATGATTGTGTTTCTCATTGCAAAGCCTGAGACTTTGGTATTACTGTTCCTTTCCTCCACTCCTGGTCTGAACATTTCCCTCCCTCCCCAGCTTCAACACAAACTGGCATAGCTTCCCATGGTGCAAATCAGCCTCACTAAAATCACAGTTCATCCCACCTTTCACAGCTATCCCAAGGCACAGTGCTGAGTTGTGGGGAATCATGGCTGAGCTCTGTGGGAAGTAAAGGTCTGAGCATATTGCTGTGGAAGAAGAATACCAAATACAATGATTTAAGGAGAAAAGATGAATTCTGACAGGTGAACTGAATTCAGGCAGTGAGTCAGACTCTCCTGTCACTGTGAAGGCTCAGCACCATATGACCAAAATCAATGTTCTGGATTTTGTGATATAGTTATTGGGATTATTAAGATGACTGTATTTGCCCATTGGAGCATACAGGATGAAACATATGGTACTAAACAAGCCAGCAAAGCAGACAAGGGGCTGCTACATGAAGGGATTTGTACATAAACATAACGGGCAAGGCAAAAGCCATGCTCCTGTAAGTTAATTTAGCTGCGTTTGCTGTAATGACAATGTAATTATAGGAGTGCAATTCAGGAGATTTATCTTTTTAATTAGTAAACTCCCATGTCCTTCAAAAATCTCCTTTCACAGCTACAGAGCCACCTGCGTCAAAGTGCAGCGGGGAGCCCTTGCTTACTCACGACTCCTGTGCTCCAGCTCGCCCCACGCTGCAGAACTGCCACAGCTCCAAGCAGATGGTCCCACATCAAACGTTTCCTTCCCGTGTCACTTACCATTAATAAATTGGATCATTGTTAGAGTGCGTTGTAATTTCCTTAGACATTTTCCTCATGTCAGTATATTTGCTTTTGGTGGTACCTTAAATACATGCACATATCAACCTATATAGCCTGGCAGCGGAAGTTTCCTAATGACAATTTCAGCTGAAGAGATTAAAGATTTTTCTTCCCTGGAAAAAACAGTGCATTAGCAGTGCTCCCTGAGCTTGCTGTGCAGAAGCAAGCAAACTTTAGGAGCTTTGCCAAGAAGCAGAGCCCACTCTTACAAAGTTGTGCCCAGGCAGTACATCCCTGCTCTCACAGAGAAGTGGATGCTCTCAGACCAGCACCGCCACACAGGGGAAGCCAAGAGACATATAGTCTATATGAACCCTATCGTGGCCATTTTTTGTGAGCCTGTATTTTCTTGCTCCACTGATGTTGGTTTAACTACATTATGTGGAACCTGCTGGAAGAAAAGCCTAACAAAGCCCTCAGAAGTAGCATAATGTTAGCATTTCATTTTCCAAGAATGGTTATAAATGTTTCTAATCTTGGAGTTACAAAAGAGTAAAGGTTTGTGACTGCATCCTCGCTGTGCTTCTGGTGGCATCCATACCCAGGGCACCAGCCAGGGCTCCAGTGAAGCCAGTGCTGGCTGTGTGCATGCAGTGAAGGATCCAGTTCAGTGGCTTTATCATAAGAAGCTAACAACAGGGATGACAACAGAACTTGATGCCAATGCAGAATTGCCCTGGTTGAAAGCATGATGCTGTTGTTTTCCTTCTTCTTAAGTTCTGGGAAGGAGGAAGGAGCTCCACCACGCACCAAGGGCCAAGGAAACTTGGTGAAGGGTCTTTGCTGGGGGATCAGTCACCTGCCCTTGGGGAGAAAGGAACCTGGACAGCTCACATAAGGCACATGCTGTCCTCATGCTCAGCCCCCTCAGGAGAACTCAGGCTCAGGTTTGGGTTTGGCACGTCACAGCTGGCAGCTGCAGGGTCTGTCAGAATGTAGGCAGTCACTGGCATCCCACATCTTCCTGGGTAGCCACTCCAGCCCCATTTCCCATGTTGGAAGGAAAAACACCAGGACTGGAAGGTAGAGAAAAGTACAGGATCTGGAGTGAGTGAAGCAGGTGCATTGCCTGGCTTCACCAGTTGCCATTGTGCCTGTGTCCCTACCACCAACCACAGCCAAAAACCAAACATTGCAAATGCTTCCTAACAATAACACTTTCCCTGGGGCATTGCTGGAGGTGTCCTACTGCTGCCAACCTGCTGACAGCACCAGGCCCTCTGAGGCTGTTAGAACAAAACCATGGCTGAGGTGTTGCCAGCACTCAGGCAGTCCCTGGGCTGGCAGGGAGAGCACAACAAGCTGTGAAGATGAAGACAGTGCAGGAAAAAGGACACTCCTCAGACCAAATCGACTTCCAGGGAAAACCTCTACATCTCAATACACAGAGACTGCAACAATGAAAATGCAAATAACAGATCAGTCCAGAAAGCTCTTTTGTTTTTCTTCTCGCAATGTTTTTACTTACAGCTGAGGTCTCAAGGCAAGCAGAAGTGATAACATGAACACTTATGAGGAATGAGTATATTAGAGTATGCCAAAAGAGAAATATTACTTTTTAAGCAATACAAGATTTTCACTCCTGCTGAGTTTAGCACTGCTGGTCTGAGCACAATATTTCCTCTAAAACGTGATCGCACAAAGCCACATCATAACAAAGGGTGGGTTAGCTAACGTGACCTTACACATACCTGCTAATTTCCTACTCTTCAGGAATCTCAAAGCCATTTACGAGAGGGTGAGCAGAGGAGTGGATGAATTAAGTCTTGCAAAACCTTTGGGAGACGGATACAGGCAACAGTATTTTCCCATTTTGAAGGTGGCAATTAAAGCAGTAACCTGTCACAAACGGTTTGTTTCAAAGGTGTCAACACGCGGAAGCAGTAGAAGCTTAGCTAACCTAACATGGATCCTTCTCTCCCCGGGCCATAAAGCGAGTTAAGGGCAACTGACTCAGAGGAATCCAACTCCAGTGATTTTTTGGTTGATTTTGTATCATGGCCCAAAATGGCAGCAAGATGAGAAAAGGCTGATTTTATAACTTCTCCTCTCAATTTTGTTTTAAAAAATGCACTTCCAGGCCTGACTGGGTGATAACAGCTATGCATGAAGACCATGGGTGCTTGGTGCCTCTAATTAAATAGATCTGCTCCTCGGGGGTCACCAGCTTACCAGCCAGGTGTGTCTGTGCTCCATCCACCTCAGCACCTGTAGCTCTCCAGCTGTGTGCTGTGCCCCTGGCTCATGTATCATCAGCACCAGCACAAGGTCTCTTCCTGAATCACACCAACTGAAGGTAGAAGTGCAAGAGGCACCCAACACCTTTGTCATCTTCTGAGCCATTATGTCAATGAGGCTGGCATAACAGGTTTCTTCTCAGAGTAAAGTCCTCAGATCTATGTTGGAAGAGGTAAATGATGGGAAAATAGAGACAGAGCCCAGGGTCATACTCCCTAATTGATAGACTTTTTGGTTTGCTTGTGCTAAAAATGTTGCTGTTTTGTTCTTGCCCAGCCTCTCCAGTTCTCACTAGAACACGGATATTCCTTTCATCAGAAAAATGGCCAATCTCGGTGTTCTGCCTGAATTAGACATAAACATCTCTTGTTGACCACCATCTCTCTGAAATTGTGTTTGAGTTATCGCCTATCACTACTGCATGTTCTTAAAAATGTTTTCAAACCAAATTATGCTTAAATTTGGGCTGTTTTTTTGTCTGGACAGGATTCTAGATTTTATATATTTTATTTATATCTACCTGAATCGGACTTGCAGTAACAAAGTTCTGTTTTGGGGCAGTACTTTGCTTTGTGACTAGCTCTAAGCAAGACTCAGTGAGCAAATATTTATTTTAAATGTGAAGTTCCTGAGGTCTGTGAACCTTTAGTAGCTAGAATGATTTGCAGTATACTGGATCACTGCATGGCACTGAGAAAGACCTTATTCATTGCTTCCAAAAAGCTATTAAAAATATCCCATAAGAAGATAAGTTGCTTAGAAGGTATCTGTGTAGCAGAAGATTAAAGCTACCTCAGACAGACAATGTTTCATGGTTAGACCACCAGGCACTGCTCTTCTCTTCATAAACCCCATTCCACTATATAATTTCTTCTTTAATGCACTCTACCTGGCTTCCTGCTGAGGATGATCTATGTGCTTTGTGAAAGCAGAAACTAATATTATTCTGGGGAAGGGAATAGGAAATAGAACTTAAGCTGATTATTTAATTTTCGTCCAGGAAATTTTGAAGACTGAGCAGCTTTTTTTTTTCCCCCTGAAGAAATTGTGGCTTTTTCTCTTTACTTTTACTGAGAACATGATAAATACATATTTCCTAAGCTATATTTTGCATAAGGGGATATATCAAAGGATAAAACCCAATAAACCAAATTTCCTTCTGGGAAGGCCATGTGTAACTCCAGGAAAGTATGTGGAGATAAAATACACCTGTGGTTAAATTATTTGTGGAGAGGATTGGAGTGCTCACGGGAATCAATGAAGCAGCCTTTTACAGCAGCAGAGGCTGTGGTCTGCAGGCTGCTAAGTGAATCACACAGCTATTTGTGGGCAGAGAAGCAGAGGAGCTCCACTGTGAGGATACTGTGGCTGCTCTTACCTTGGCACTGCACTGGATGTGAACCAGAGAGATGTGGAGCTCAGTCTTTCCTCTGTGGCCAGGAGCAGATGGGGTGCAGCAAAACAGCAGTAAGCAGAGGCACTGGGAGCCTTCTAGGGACTTGGCCAAAGTGACACAGGGGAGCACTGGCAGCAGCCCTGAAGGCACAAGCCCAGCCACCACCAGCAGTGTTCTGCAGCTCGTGGCAGGCAGATTATAGGACTGAGGTTCAGGCCTGCAGACCTCCCTATGGAGAGTTAAATTTCTCGGTGTCTGTAATTGCAGAAATCAACAGAGCCCAACTCTTCCCTCAGTCATTTTTATCCATGTTATTTTAAAAACAAACAAAAGAAAAAAAAAGCCAAACAAAATACCAAAAACCCTCTAAACAAACAGAAAAATCCCATATCATGAAAATAAACCGTTTCTCTTAAAAGAAGTGCAGGCATGTGGGAAAGAAGAATGAGGTTTGGAAGAGTAAATGCTCACAGTGATTTAATTTGTTTGCCAAGGCTAGAGACCTGTTTGCCAAGGCTAGAGACCTGTTCCTAGACTCTGTCTATGGTCAGAGAGGTGAGAGGATTTCCTCAAAAAAAAAAAAAAAAAAGAACCAAAACCCTCCCACTAGCTGCCTGCAGCTAGAGAGTGTGATCATCCTGCATCAGGCCAGCTCCCAGTTCTGTGCCATGTCTGTGGGCCACTTCAATGGTACCTACTGCATCTTCCTTCCCCTTCCCCTTCCCCTTCCCCTTCCCCTTCCCCTTCCCCTTCCCCTTCCCCTTCCCCTTCCCCTCTCCCAGCATGCAGAGAACTCCTTGGGGTTTTAGGGATCTGGGTTTAGGTAGGATACATCAGAGCTCTCAGATCTACGAATCATTATTATTCCTGTTTATCACCGAAATAATAGTCTTTCCAGGCCACCTGCGTCCTTACCAGGCCATAAATAAAAACTTTATTGTTTTGGCCACTGTCATTAAAGCACCAACATGACCAAAAAGATAGACTTTTTCTGGCCTTCCCAGTCCTGCATGGGGTAGTCCTGCTGCACATCTGTTGGACTTCTATGCACTCTCCATTTTAGGTGCTGTCTAGCTCATCTCCCCTTTCACTGATGTGGGGCAAGCAGGTCTCATTTATAACAAGTATTTCCACCCAGGGTCAGAAAGTTATCACACCAAGATTATTTTTCAACTGAGAATTGATTTCTTCTTTTTGGCAGAAGGGGGGTAAGGAGTGAGGAAAAAGAGAAGGCGCCAAAGAGACAGAGAATGATGGGCAGCTGGTAGATAAGGGAAGCAGTGAAGTGGAAATGAAAGCTTCCATATCATTGCAAACGGATAAATTCATGCACTGCACTAGGATGTCACAGGCTGTAATCACAAAAAGAATCAAAGATACATAATAGCACCATTACTGGAAAATATGAGAAAGACTTGAAAGATAAGGTATCATCAAAACTCTCTTACAGTGAATATTTTGCCTCTGTTTTGTGCAAAAATAGGCAGGGAAATTGTTCTTTCTGCCCCCTATTATAGGCAAGTTATCACCCTTTCTCCGCATTTCCTCCAGTTTAAAGCACAAATAAAGGCAGTACCTAAGAAAAAACTATATGAAAAATGAAGTCATAAAACACCATAGCAAAAGTCCAATATTAGAAGAACATATAGGTTTTCAAGGCTGCAAGGCCAGCTGCAGGGAAATGACTGTGATAAAGTTGCTCTTGGAGTTTTTACACCAGTAACCCTGTGCGTGCATGTGCATGTGCATGTACCCATTACAAGCACAGATTTTCACCTCACACCCACATAATTGTTTTGTCAGAAGTTTTACCTCTTCCTTTGGAAGGATGGACACTGTGCAGCTGTGCAATGAACAGTGTACCTGTTCTGGTTTTCTTTCTAGCCTCATCAGAAAATGCATAGCCCAATGTCTCGTGCAGAGCCTGATGAAATGCCTGCATCAGTCATCAGGAACTTCTATGCACCCTTGAACATGTCCTAGGTCATGTCCTCTATTTTTATCCTGGGAGCTTCCGTCCTCGTTCTAGCTCCTAAGGCACCTCAAAGAGCTGGATATGTGGGTCTGTTTTCCCTGTTTTCCAGCCACAGAACTAAGAAGAGAGATCAAACAACTTGCTCAGATCTGTTACAATTCAGCCAGAAAGTTTAAAGACTGAGAAAGTTTTCAGCAAGTAATATGATTTTTTTTTTAAATGAAGATACCTGAGCAGCATTTTCAGCAATGTAGAAAACTGTACATGTAGGTATGCATATATGTGCAACTCTGGGTGTATAGGTGTCTCTCTCTAATTATACATGTGGAAGAAAATACCAGCAAATGGAAAGAGAGACTTCTGGAACAGGGGACAGTTAATAAACAATATAAACCAGCAGCAGAAGTAGATTATCTGTGTCCATAATTCTCCCACATGTAGCAAAATACATGCTTGCCCTGAGTGGATCTACTTTTCCACAGCAATAAAGCTTTTCTGTATTGACAGATTTAGTGAATTAGGCTTTAGCTGAGAGTTATTAAAACAACTCTGACAGATTTACTAACTCCTGGGCTTCTTGTGGATGGAAAGAAATGCTGAACAGGAATGAATATTTCACTTTTCCTTCATTCCTTTCCAAAATGCAGATCTTTAAAGTAACTTTTGTCTCTGAATAAAAGTTATCTCTCTGATGGGTTGACTTGTAACCCTCAGCAAAGATTTGTGGTATTCTTGGGGTCACAAGAAACTGAAATCAGAAATGCTTGGCCAGTAGCCCCTTCCTTTCCTCACCAGTGATCCAGGGTTGCTTCCTGGCCTTAAAGTCTCCTCTGTGAAACAGTGCTAACAACCTGATGGAGAAGCCAGCTGGCTGGCTGGGTCCCTCCATCATTTTCCAATTAAGGTAAGGATGAACCATGTCCTTGACTCTTCTTGCAGCTCTAGGTCTGTGCTTCCTCCCTGAAGGGATGGAGTCAAGAAGGGAAAGAAGCAGGATGGCTCCCATGGACCATCTGCAGTCAAGTCCTTGAGGCAGGAGCTCCAGCAGAGCTGGGGATGGATGGCATGGAGTTGGAGGTCAGTGGCCTAGGCAGCAGACGGGGTTATAACCCCTGGGCATGGAAAGGGCATTTCCATTTTGGGCTTTCGCCGCTTCATGACTTCGCAGAGATACGAAAACAAGTGACACAGCAGAGATCGCCTGCATCCCAGACATAGCCTCAAGGCTCTGCTTTGGCTTCTGTGAAATGCTGGTGCAAAACATGAATGCTTTCCCACAGCAAAAATCCTGTAACAGATAAATAGTGAGGAAACAGTTAACAATGTAGAGAATAAAAGCGAGTGTTTTAGAAACTACAGGCTAAATGACAAGTAAGGAGGATGTTTGATTTCTACTTTCTAGATTTCAAACATGTAATCTAGAAATGTGGCCCACAGCTCACATCATTAAAAGTAGTGTGGGTTTGGCAGTGGGTAGCTATAATTTAAGAAAGCTCAGCTCTCTATTCAGACTCAAAGACTTCCAACAAGAGTAAGGCCTGGAATAATGCCCCTGGCTGATGTATTGCAAGGTATTCTGATGACAGTCCCTTAGGTGGCATTAAAGGGAATGTGTTTAATGCCATGTGCTATGCATTGCTGTGGATTGGGTGCATTTCCTTCATTATGCTTCTCATGAGAACATGTCACAAACAAGCAGGTGCCAGTGGGAAATGATCATAATGATTCATGCCAAAGTACTAAACCAATAAGCCCAGGGGCAACAGGGATCTCTGCATGGCTGGTGCTGTTTGTGAGTGGAGCTGCAGGGCAGTGGTGGAGGAAGAATCATTGCTGGTGGACATTACAGCAGTGCAGCTCTAAAATCATGTAAGATTGCTTCTGTGACCTTGCCACCCATCCTGACTTCCTGCCCCTCTCCCTGCCTTAAGGGCTGTAAAAGTTTAGTCAAATGCATCTTAGAGAGCTGCTGTGGATTTTCAGTCAGGTGACATTAAATACCTTAGAGTCATACAGCAGGATGCATAGGACTGTATGGCCCAACAGAACAGGAGGCCAGCTGCAGTGCCATAGTGTCCTCCATAGAGATGTAGCAAATAGGAGAACCTGTACTTTGCTGGAAGCAGAGGAGCAGTTTTATCTATGACTCTTCTCTCCTCCTTAATGCAGGTGCCTGCAGCTTTTGTGGTCCTCCCCATTATATCGAACAATTTGGGCCTTGCTGTATAACTGGATATAATAACACTCTATTCAGAACCTCTCACTCACTTCAAAAGAAGTTCTGTCTGTACAAAAAAGTGTTAAAGAGGGTTTGGTCAGAGAGATCATGAATTGCAATTATGAATCCCCCTAACTGCAACCCCACCATACTAAGACCGAAAGAGATGCCTTTGGAAGAAAACTGCCTTCAATTTTTTTTATCACTTCTTAAACTAAAAGACCTTGCACACATGGTAAGAACTGCCAGCATCTCTGCACTGAAGGTTGTGTCAGCAGCACTGGTATTATAAAGCCTCTTTTTTCCCATGAGCCTACAGCTCAGCTGTGAAATTCCCTCCAGGCTCAAGCTTTCTTTTAAAGCACTAGCTAGGGAGTTATTTTATTTTCATTGGTTTTGACTATTTTTACAATATAAACAGGAAGGTGAGTGTATGTAAATTATACTATAAGGTAAAAAAAGAAAGGCACAAGCTTTTTTTCAATCCTCTGTTTTTGTCTCTTTCTCACACTTTGTAAGGTTTACATTTAAAATAATACACCCCAGCAGCTGATCACATGTAATGGGGTCTTGTCTCCAATCTCCTGGAGTAAAAAGATAAAAATCTGAAAGGCTAGGTCCAATTCTGATCTCATAGATCTGACAAAAAATATTTGACTTAGCAGAGGTTTCCTTGGTAAATGAAATCAGAGCCAGATTTTTCTGTCTCACAGAAAACACTCTCTTTGATGTAGCATATTTAACCTGCAGCCCCTAATTGGTGTAATGATTAAGTACCACATTATTTTTCAGACACCCAAGCTCTTACAGATAAATCTCAAAGAGACATTATTTGATTTAAAATCAGTATTAGTGATTTGATGGCTAATGACTTGCTGTTAAGTTCCACTGGCACCGAGACAATACAACCTACCTAGGTAACAAAGCATCAAATATGAGTGTCTCATAGACTTTTAATTACTATTATCAATCTTTTTTTCTATCTCTTGTTTTTTTCTTGAGTCCACATGTTAATCTATATTTTGCTCTCCAAATAATTGGGTAAAGTCAGATCTTGTCCTAAGGAAGTTGTAATTTTCCACAAGGTGAAGGATCTCAAAAAAACTGTAAAGCAAAATATCTTCCAGTGAGTCTTGGTGGTTAAAAGACAAGATGTGAAGTAGGACATTTCCTGGCTGTTTTGTGGGTTTCCTCTGCTCTCTTCACCCTTCATTCTTTTCTTCTGTCCTTTCTCTCCCAGTTGCACTCACAGGTACTCCTCATAGAGAGAGAATAGCTACAGATGTTAAAATTCATTGGTAAAACATATGTGCATCAGAATAGCATTAATTTGCAGTTAACCAGTAGATGCTGCAAATTAGGAAGCGACTAAATGCAATATAAGAGAAAAAATAATGCATTATGAAACATACTCTTTTCATTTATTTGGACAGTTGTAGTTCAGTTTTTAATTATTAATGGTAATACTCCTTAATGTGCTAGCAAATGTGCTGGTTTATATTTAGTAAAAAATGAAGTCTTAGTAAAACATGAAGTCATTACAGCACTCAGCTGTTAATTATTGCTTAGGGATAGAGGGAAGATTACAAATTTTGTTCAGGTTAATGAAGCATGAATCAGCTGCCTCCTACTGCAAGGAATAGCTGAATATCTTACGTGCTATTGCAGACAGTCATTCTGCAGTTTTTGTTTTTACACTAGCTTGAAAATCAGCACCTGAAATCAAGCCTTCAGAGATGCTTTTCAGAACTGTGAAAGGCTGTTAGTAGCAGGGAAAAGTCTGACTTGATCCATCTTCCACTGAATTCAACGATACTTCGGTGGAGATTTTGCAGTGTTTGGGTCAGGACACTACAAGAGTCACTGACATCACTTGTGCTGTTTGAAGAAGTAAGAAGTGTGGATTGTCTGCATTGGATCCAGTCAGTTCTACCAGGACTCCTGAAGCAGCATGCAACTGCCTCCTCCACATTTGTGTGCAGCTACGGCAGAGCGTGGCCAACCATCGAGAGCTCTACAAGGCAAAGCAGCAGTTCTGGATCCCCTCTGCTGACCCATTCATTCCTCAGGTAGTGGACAGAAAGGTTGGAGGGACACTCACTTTGCAATGCCATCTACAGCTGGCACAAAAGAATTTGAGTACACAAAATCTTGGATGTCTGCTTGGACAGATTTTGCATACAACCTCTTTGATAGTATTTCCTCTACCATGCAACTTGCCATGTTTTGTTTAGTTGGCAAGAGAGACCCTTTGGTTAATACAACTGACGGGTATTCAAAAATGCCTGTAAAAATAAAAGCTGTTGACTCACATCGCTGGTGCCTCTAGTCCCTTTTATTACCTTTTACAGGCATGAATGGGTTCTGACTTGCAAAATTACTGTAGAAACCAAGCATCATAAATACCAGCAGTCTAAAAAAGCTGTGCCCACACAACACCCCTGAGTCTGTTTTTAAAAAACTCTAAAACTCATGGTAGATGTACTCAACAATTAAGCTGAGTGGGAGAGAATGCAAGTCCTAGTTGCAATTCTTTGATTGTCCCAACCAAAGAACTTGGATGGCAGCTTTTGTCGCAGCTTGCACAGCAAAAGACTTCTAATACTCAGAGCCATTAACTCTAAAACAAACCCTGAACTAATGCAAACTCTTGTAAGAAAGCACATGCTTGTAAAAGGCACTTCCTCTTTGTGGAGACTTCATGAATGGGAACAAAAAGTTGCATTCATTATATAGATTGGAACAGTAAATAATTAAAAGTGCTCTAGTCCTGAGAGTCCATGTTAGTGGGAAAGAATTCTGACCCTGCAAGAAGCTATCCCAGAATCTTAATCAGCAGTCTGGGTCTGGAGGCAAAAAGGAGGGGAGAGCCTCCTTTGTAGGAGCCTCTCCTCCCCTGGCACAAAGAGGTAGGTTAGGGTGGGAAGAAGGACCACCCTTGTGGAAGGTTTGATGGGAATTACCTCCACACAGTAGGGCTCTCTGCTATTAACAGGTACCTTTCAGCTCTTTGCTATTCTATCAAATCAGGCTGTTCATTGCAGGTTGAGTTTTTCTTTGTGTACTTAGCAGGCACAGAAAGAAAACTTAGCACAGGAAATTTTACCACAGGAAGGTTTACCTCTTGTTAACTCATGGTGTCTCTACTGGAACAATCTGGTCTCTTCACCCGAGTCATTGGTAGCGAGGTTTGTGCAGAAAGACAAACTGCTATTCATTATTGGCATTGCTAGCCAACAATATCACCTCTAGATCTTGGAATGAATAAAAATGAAATAATTTTTTTCCAAATTTTCTGCTTTTTTTATTCCATGTAGAATTTAAGAAGTTTAGGAGGGGCAGTACCTCAGAAGAGAGGGTGTCAAGTGTGAAATCAAGAAGCAATTGTTAAATATGTTATTTATATTAGATATTATTTATATTAGATGTTATATATATTTATATTAGATGTTATTTATATCAGATGAGTAAATAACATCTAATGTTTTCCTGCTCTGTGAATGTGGTGTGAATGACATTTCCTACAGAGAGAGGGATGCTATGAGAAAACCTGAACTGCAATGACCAAGGCCCTTCAGGCCAGCCTGAACATGTAGCTGGGCCATGCCCCTCGTGTATGGCAGGACCCTGACAAGCTGGCAGCACCCTTGTCCCATCACCGGAACATCCCTTGACCACCCAGATGTAGCCCCTGAGGGCTGCATCTGCCCCAGCAGTGATTCTCACTGTGATTCCTGTAAAGGGTTTTGTTGGGGTTTGTGTGCTGCAAGGACTCAGCTCCCATCAGGATGAGAACAGCCTGGCTTCCCTCTTCTCCCTGCTTTTCTGCTTTTGGGTATGCAGAAAACCAGCCCTTGTGATCTGGGACAGGGCTTAGAAAGCAATGATGGTCTGAGTCAAAATGAGGTGTTCCTGAGGTTCTGTACTTAATCTGGCCTCTCCAGGAACACCACCTCTTGTATAAAACGTGTCTGCCTCCTCCTGAGGATCAAGGGGTCAAGTTAGACAAAAACATGTTAAAATGGTACCTTTTTCTGCCCTCACCCAAGCTGCCATCTGGCAGCCATCAGTCATGGAGATGTGACGCATTTGGAATACACTCTTGAGTAATCATCTGGGGTCACATTGCAAAGCTTTCCACAGGTTTGACAATATCCATCATCAGATAAAAGTCTGGCATCAATTTCTAAGTGAAAAGCAAAGTAAAACCTGAATAAGAGCACCAGTGTTGGACATGACTGTGATTATTAACCAAACTACTTATGAGTTCTTTTCACCACACTAAAGAGGAACTTAACTCATGGGTGAAACAGACTATGAGAAAAAAAGACATGACTGTTCTTACACTATTTATGTACCCTGGGTATGACAGAGCCTGGTTAGGCCTTGCAGGATGCTAAAGATGGAAGCTGGCATTGCTAGCAGTGAATTTGCTGTGGGAGTCGTTGCAGAGACTGCCTTCACAAATGAGAAAAGGTAGGGAAACATTTGTCTGGAATGCATTCAGGAAGAGACACAATGACAAAACAAGGTTTCTTCCCCCATCATTACCTCTGCCTCAGCTGAGTAGGCAGGGTGCTGTCTGTGCTGCCTGCCACTGGTGAGCAGAATCTAATTCATCAGCCTCACTGCAGATGGTGCCATCCCCTGGGACCTCAGCCGGCTCATGATCCATGCCAGCATCCTCTCAGGGAGAGGCGAGGGAAGCAGGGAGGCTGGGAGAAAGCAGCCTCTGTGAGACTGGGAGCGCCACGTCCTGCTGCCATGCCTCTCTGCCTTTTCTCTGCGCAGCTGAAAAGGGCAAAGGCAATGATGCCATTCCCAAAGACTGTGAGGGCAGCTGGGTTTTAAAATGAAGCCAAACTTTCAGACATTTGTTGCTCTGCCTTCCTCAGAGAGAGGAGGTGCTCTGGTGCTGGAGCAGCAAGCCTAGGTGTTGTATGCACTTCTCGTTCGCTAAAACCTTTGTCCTCTCTGGCAGCCCAGGCAGCGACTGCAGCAGCAACTGGCAGTGGGAGAGCAAAAAATTCCATTTCAGTGAGCACTGGCTCGTAGGATCTAGGGCAGCAGTGGCTGTGCTGCCTGCTGATGGTCTAGGCACTGCTTGGTGAGGCAGACATTTCCCTTTGCTGCTTACTCTGTATTGAGGAAAGGCTTATCTTTTATTTGTCCTTACAAGCCAGACTGGGAGTCCATAGGTGTATTAGAAATAAATAGCAAAAGGGACAGTGGAGACTGTTAGGCAGATTGTCACGGGTCTGATGCAACTGGCAAATTTCTGGGTGTTGCACAAGGCTGGGGGCATGATGGGGGATCAATTCCTACCAAGGCTCTGCCATCTTGTCCAGAGAACACTCTTACTCAGAATAAACACTGTTCATGCTGTACACAAAATTGAAATATGTAGGAGCAAAGAAGTAGTCCCAAGTTCGCTTTCCTTATAGACTCCCATGGGGAAAAAACACAATGAAAAGAAAAGGAAGAAAGTTTCAAAGAAATTATTATATTTATGGGGAAAAAGGGGCATTCTTCATCTGTGTAAAGAAATATTTCCTCCACCCCTTCCTTGCCTCTGAAAGGAATCAAATAGCTATTAAAAAGTACCTTCCTTTTAAAAAGGACAATGAACATTTTGATTAAAAGGAGCTTTTAAGTATTTATATGATTACCTCTTTTGTCCCCCTGGCAGCATCTGTCTTGTTGACTGCTCAGCATCTGGCATGTGCTGCCTCATGTCAAGAAGGCCCTGATTTCTCATTCAGACAGGGGGTGGGTGAGAGAACAGACATATGTATACATGGAGAGGCTTTTGCCAAAAGAATAAAGCCACTTCCCTGACTGTTACTGCTGCTGGTTGTTTGGCCACAGCACTGCTGGAACACAACACCCCTTTTCTTCCCACTGCAGCATGCTGCGTGTACCAGATGGCTGGCTGGCTGGGTCAGCTCTCCATCAGTGCTTCTGCAGGCAGCATGGCGAGGCAGGGCATTCTAGGTCAGTACTTCCAAAATTTTGTCTGCTTATGGATGCCTTTTTGCTCTTCCAGGCTTCCTTGTTTTTCCACAGGTCATGGCGGGGCATCCAATGCACTCAGCTTTGGCTTGGCAGTCAGTGTTTTCCCTCTTGGGCAGCAGGCTGGAGCAGGCTATCATGGGGTGCTTGGGAAAATCCCAGCACTCTGTTTGATGTACTCACATCCACCCTACACATGGCAGGAGATCTTTGAAATTTGCAGGATCAGCCTAATTTTGTGCATATTCATTTCTCGAAAACTATCTTTGGTAACACGATCAATGACTCACACAAACATTAGTCATACTTTGCACTGCATATAATTCCTTGCCTTGCAGAATTTCAAAGAGTGTTTCAAAGATGATTTAAAATATCCACAATCCATGAAAGACAAAGTGGAATAAGTCCATTTCAAGTGTAGCTACTTAATGAAGGATGAGAGAGCAGTGATTTGCCCAAGTGAGACAGAAGGCAGCTGTCAAGGCTTGAGTCCTGAATCTCCAGCTGTTGAGTGATATGAACACTCCTTTTCCATTGAGTCTCTTCCTAATTTCACTTTAAGATGTATGTACCAGCAACCCCACTTAGAAGTCAGAAAAATAGTAAGAGAAACTTTTTGACTCCTACTCCATCATCCCCATGCTTATGCAGCATTGCTTCCAAATTGAGAACTGCACTTCTCTATGTTTTCCCTCTGCCAAGTCCCCAAGTGAAGAAGCTGTTGTGGGCTGGTTGTGCTTTTTTGAATTGCCCTTCAATATCTAAAGTACATTGTTTCTTTAATTCTCATTATTAAAGCCTTACTTCTACTGGCTTCCTCAAGATTTGGAAAGAACCCTGCTACATGCTGAAATACAATATCTTTTCTTGTTCTGGGTGCGACAAAAACTTTGACCTGTAGCTGACTGTAGGAGACCTGCAGCCTGAAGGAATGGACAACTAATGAGGTAACAAGTCAAAGTAGGAGTATTTTGTCTGACACACTACTGTGTGACCCTTCCATGGGATTGGGGACCCAGGTAACCTTGGATGCATCTGTTGCAGTCCAACCTTTTTGAACTCTCTTCTATTTTCACACAACAGCCCAATTGACAAGCAACAGCTAGAGACATTCTCTGAGCTTTGCACGTGGCCCCTGTGTGTGAAAGAAAATAGAAGGAAACTCTTGGAGGGTCCAGCTGGTGAAGGAGCAGGTGGCAAAGCTAATGCCTTCGCTGTCATTCACTGACCATGCTGCAGTGGATACTTCAGCTCGAGACTTCTGGTTTCTTAAACTGTAAGTTTACAAGAAAGCTTAGGATTCATTCTGTTTTATTATAGAGCAAAATTACTGAAAGCAAAAAGAGGAAAACCTTGGGTCAGACTTGAAAAACACATTAAAATGAGGGAGAGTTTTTATTTTTTAGTATATCCTGAGTACTTATTATTTGTTTTTGACTTTTTTCTTTGCACAGCATATTCATGCTTTTTCACTCCTGTTTTCTGCATGACTAGAAGCATAATGTCCTGGTTTATATTTTTAAAAAGGAAGATGGTATTCTAGCTTGTTTTCAGTGTCTAAGGCTTTAAGAAACAGAACATGGTGTGAGATGCCATCAACAAGATACCAGAAATTGGCAATATTGTATCACTGATTTAGATGTCTCCTCTCATTTTACCTCCTGTGCTACAGAGCAGCGATCCACCATCAGAACAAATAGCACAGATGAAAACAAGTAACAAAGTAATTATATTTCACTGAGGTGAAGAGCAGCCTCTCTTTTCAAATAATGTGCAGTCATTAGCCTTCTCCATTACAGGGAGGGATTACTTTAACCTCACTTTACTCATTTAGAAATTAAGCATCTGACCTAAGTTAGTTGCCTAATTCTTTCTGCAGTCAATGGAGGTGGTGCCAGACAATGATTCATCCCACCTACCCATATACCTGGAATAAAAGGGGATCATGAATCAGCCCGAGCTGCCTCCCTCCATCGCCGCTGGCTACAAAGGCAGTGCAGACACCAGTTTGGCCGACAGACTTCATTTCTGGCCAGGTACATTTGGGTGAGGTGAAGCCCTTTGTGTGCTGGCTGAGGGGCCAGACTCCCCCTGGCTCATGGGAACACCTTCCTGGGATCCTTGAGCCTGGGTGTCTCCTCTGACTAAAGCAGAAGCAGAGGGAGCTGAGCCAACCCATTTGTTCACCTAACGTGTAGGCTGATGTGTCTCCCTGTGACACATTGGGCCAATTCCCTACATGTCTGGGAAACAGAGCTGTTCCTGAAATAAAAAGCAAAATAGGCTAAAGAGTATTTCCCAGGGGAACCACAAGCCACTTGGGAGCAGAAGCCACATAAGGCTGTAGACAGAGAAGTACAGCATTGCTGATTAATACAGGCAAGCCTAATAATAATCATTATTATTCCCCACACTGTCCAAGCCTGGAGGTCCTCAGTCACAAAGGATATTGTCATATTTACCCTCTTGGATTCAGGCACAATGGGGAAAGTACTTGTTGTGTTCTGTCATTGAACTGTAGCTACTCATAATGGAACTTATCCACAGAAGCATAAACCTGGGTATCCCTGCTTTAAAATGTCCAGACTTTAGTAACTTTGAGTGGGTTTACTGTCCATATATGCATCTAGAATATTTTTCCTTAAAAATCAAAGTATCATGTGACTAGATCTTTATCACATTATTGTGCATATTGCAAAATTAATGCTTTGTTCATCAGATTCAGATGTACTATGCATCCCATATCCTGGAAAGCTATAAAGAAACACCTAATTCGCATTCTGGTTATCCTTAATAATTGGCTAAATTATATTCCCCTCAAATCTGTACCCTGACAATGAGAATTGCCACTTTATCCACATATACCTCTCTTTGAGAAACTGCAATGATATATCTGTGAAAACAGGTACTTTTCTGAACAAGGGCATGTAACAGTATCAGTCTAACTCTCTCTGCTTCTCTGTGAGGAATCTGCATCCCAATTTTACATTTTGGTTGTCAGTGAACCTCGCTGTCTTCGCTGTTCCTGGGATTTCAGAGTGTTTCAAGTTAACAGTAGTTTGTTCCATTTTACTAATGCAGCTGCTAACTGCACCTCTGGAGGCTTCTTAGCCAAATACAAGATAGACTTTTCTCGGTTTCCATCACTCTTTACATTGAAAGCAAGTTACTGAATGAAGAGAACAACAGCAGGTAGGAAACAGAAAATAAAACAGACCAAAAAAGATTCAGAGAATATAATTGGAGAAGTCAAATAAAGTGGTTGTAGAGGTCAAGAGCTGTGAATGCAAGGGCTAGGATTTGACCTCTGGAAGAGAGAATTCTGCAGAAGCACCCAGTAGAGTAGATGCACAAAATCTCGGCAATTTGTGGAATATCCAGGAAAAAAGTCAGACACATGAACATATAACAAAATTACATTAGACATGTGGACATACATACATATGAAGAAAAAAGGTGTAAGTACAAATGAAGGGCAATACCACCATGCACCCTGGTTGGGAAAAAGTCTCTAGGATGGAGAAAGCAAGAGAAACCTCTTCTGTGGGTGATAAACTTCAGTCTAGGCAGTACTATTTGTAATTAGGTCTCTGAAGGAAGTTTATTACCAGAACTTAACTGTAAAGTTATCCAGAACAGGCCAAACCAAAGCAAATTTTGGAAGGGGGTTATTAGTTTTAAAGGAAATAGTTATGGTGATTACCCAGTTTCACCCTTACTGAGGGGAATACAAATGAGTAACTGACTTGCTTTTGGGACAGTGTCTCCTCCAGAAAGACATTAGGTAACTGGCTGGATCCTTTGGGGTGTAGCCTTGGATTCCCTTTGGTGCCTGTTACCCTGTTGCTGACATTCAGCTAATGAAGAGGAGATTTTTAATGCATTTTCATGGGCTATTTTAATTCACACTCATCATAATTTCCAGTGTGATTCATGTACTGGCAAAGAGCAGCAAGTGTTGCCTGTCTCAAGCTGGGGGCAGAAAGGACTGGAGCTCAGACAGCAGGGGACAGCTGGCCTTTCACTTGCATAATGCCAGAGCAGGGATGAGGCAGAGGAGTGTGGATGGCACTGTTTGCAATGTATTTCCATTTAAAAGAATAAATCCGCATAATGGAAGATGACTTTTTGAAGGGTAAGAGCCATAAAGTGTCTCAGCTTTCCATGTGCTGAAGGGAAAGAACAGCAGAGAAAAGAGCAAAGCTCCCCTCCCAGGCACCCACCCACAGCTGCTGGCTGCAGCCCAGCTGAAGTGACCACATCCTTGGAGTGAGCACAAGGCAGCCTAAGTGGTAATAAAGGGAAATACTAGCCGTGGCTTCCAACAAGCTAATTCACTCTGAGACTTGATTATCCACAACTTAGAAACAAGTGCAGCTAAGAAATCGTGAATGGGTTGTTCCCTGAGAGGAGGTTTTCCTATTTTTCTTTCAACTCTGTTTTGCTGTAATCTTCTGGATTCCAATCCTGTGATAATTGAAATGTAAATACTTGCAAAGGCTACAAGTTTCAAAGCTCCTAATTGTGCTCTCACTGGAGGCTGGTACACATGACAGGAGTTTTGCCAACTCATTAGCTCCCTCAACCAAGGGTGTTGCTCTCCCATCTCTCCTCACTATGCTGCCAAAAGTTAATGTAGACACAAGTCCTCCAGCAAAAACACTTTTTGACATGTTAAGACTAAATTCTGGGAACTGATTTAAGCTCTACCTGAGAGGGACTGTTTGTACCTGAGTGTGTGGGTGCATGCAGGAGAGGGGTCTGAACTAGGTTTTCTGCTGACTTTGTCAGTTCATCGAGACATGCTGTTCCACAACAGAGAGCCAGTCCAGGCCTGTGTCCAGATGCTCTGCAGCTTCACAGAGTTTAAAGACTAAACACAGAGCTACCTTTTGGGACTGTCTGTAATCTCTATTCACACCTGCTATTGCTAAAACAGAACCCAGTTTTGCAGTCCTTCCATGGGAAGCAGAAGTGTGCCCATGAAGGTAAGTGGAGTTAGCATGGATATTTTATGGCAGCATGAGTAAAGAGGAGCAGAAATGGCTAGTAGTGATAGCTCAGCACCTGCATCCTTTACCCAAAAATACAGCATTTAACACTGAAGTCTTAATGCTGAGTCTGGAGTGAAAATGAGGAATGCAAAAGCACACATCTAGGAGCTGACACTTTAGGCTATGAAAAATGTCTTCCACACTTTTTAAGTCTCGGTTTGTCTGTTCAGGAAACACTGAATATGGCAGTGGGGAAATGTTTTTAAAAAAGTAAAATGAGAACCATTCTTTATTGCCCTGATAACCATACAAGCTTTGTAAAAACCATCATAAGTGACCTTCTGTCACTCCTTAGCCAGAAGTTAAATTTGGAAAATAATAGGGCATCCCACAAGGATGGGATAGGAGACAGAGAGGCTTTCTGTATTCTGCCCGGATTTTGCCCTTTCTTCACTCTTCCTCGATTGTGTTTTCATGAAGAGGATATTGATTCCAGAAGTGACAGAGGCAAGGTAACTCAAAGAGCCTCTTTGTTTTTCCATAGGGAAGATTGTTCCAAATCTAACACTCCTGGTGTGCTCTCCTCCTCCCTGTGCTGCCTGGGAAGTCTCAGAGAGCTGCCGGTTGCATTTACACTAATGACTGTTTTTCTCCCTCTGCCTCCCCCTTCAAGCTTACTAAGCTTTTTCTTTCAGCATGACCAATAAAGCATGAATGCAAATAGGCCTGAAGTTTTTTTCCCTCCTTTCATTTTTATTTTGCCACTTTTAGAAGTAACTGAAGAAAACAGTGTCATTCTGTTCCAGAAGAGCTTTTATACCAAGCTGACACTGTACATTTAAATATGTATTGCTTCCTCTATCATTTGCATTTTAATGTTCCAAACCAATAATCATGAAGTCTTGTGTGAAAATGTGAAATAATAAGGATGGAGAGAAGCTTGGATCTGATTCTAAACCTTGCTGAATTACACCTAAGGGTGGCAATTCTGTGAGAGACCATTCTAAGAAATTTATTTAGATAAATGTAGATCTTCTGTGAGAGACTGTGCTGAATTGCCCTGAGTGTGTGCCTGAAGACCCAAGCCTTTAGATACTGAGTCTGCACAGCCTAGCAGGCTTTTTCCAGGGCAGCTGGTGCCCTGATAATGTGACTTCACTCTGCTTTGGAGGAGTCGCCCTCCAGGTATGCTGGAGAGTAGAGTCCTTCATTATTTTGCCAAGTGCTACTGATACCATTAATCTGGTGACATTTCACAAGCTCGCTGCCTACCCAAAATTGGTCTGAAAAGAGCACATGTGGTTCATGTTGCAAAAACAAGTGCCTACCAAATGTCATAATATTTTTGTGTTCTGCTTCATTATTGTCATCATTAGGCTTCACAGTATAGAAAAGAAGAGCAGAAGATACAGTTCAGAATTAGCCCCGTGGATTTAAGAATTTGGTCTTATATGCAAAGTTACCCATTTGCTAGAAATTGGTATATTGTGTAATGTAAGAAAAGGTTTTTTCTATGCTTCTTTTGAATAATGTCTGTAAGTGAAGGGTTAGATTGGAAGAAATAACTATTGGTGGCCCAGTTATAGGAAAATATTTTTGTCTGCAATTTATTCTGCTTTTTTTTTTTTATTTCAGGAGAAAAATAAATCCAGCTATAAAAGAAAAATACATTTCTTGTATCACAGCTGTCATGAATTTAAATTCCCTCTTGGATCTTTACCACACAGTGTATCTCCACCGCAATATTTTGCACCTTTTATAAATATGAAGCACTGAAGAACAAGATATTGAATATTTGAGGTGTAAATCTGACAGAAGAGTTTTTTTCTCAGTCTTAGGATGGAACCAGAAACAGCCCCTTGAATAGCATAAGAACCAGTATGGATGTTTATTTAGAGAGGTAATGATGCTCAATATATTTCTCTAACACTCTTAATTAAACTGCTTTACTGGTTCTTTGCCTGCTTTGCTTGTTTTCCTCTCAGGCTTTCCTCCAGGCCACAGATTAACACTTTCATTACGAACAACTTTAGTATGAAGCTAAACACAGGTTATGAGGAATCTATCTCTTCCTCATGATTTCCCCCTCTCTCTCCCTTTCATCTTAGTAACATGCAATCAGTTCCAAGAGAAGATGAAGGTGAGAAGAGCAAATAAGGGGAGGCAGGAACAGAGTTAGAACAAGAAAAGTGTGGATACCTATAATTTCCCCTGCTTTATACCTACAGATTTACCTGTTCTATCATTTGTATTGTATTTCATTTCTAGTAAGGTTTCCCAGACATTTTGAAAAGCTGCTATATCATAATTAAATTAAGTCTTTGTATTTGCTGCAAACAAGATGTTATCTCCATCATTCTTGGAAGCTTGTCTTGGGTTGTGGGTTGATGTGGATTTGCCACCGGCACAGAAACACTTCCTGCACAAACACAAGTTGTTAAAGCTCCCCCATTTCCTGGCGCAGCGTGACACACTGCTCAACTCCTTGTGTTTAATAATAGGATTAAATGCAGGGATCACTCATATGGGCTGTGTGTTGACTGATACTGATCTCGGCAGAAAGAAGGGTTTAGTCTGGGCAGGTGGTTGGGCTCTGTGCTGTAACCTCAGGTGCCCTTCTGGAATTCACTGCTGGGATGTAGAGACCTGGCAAGAGTCGGACTCTGAGCCTCATCCAGCCCTGCAGCTCTCTCTGGGGTCACCTCTCACCCTGTCTGCAGCACAGTGCTGTGGCCTGGCTCCTGCCCCATGCCCAAGGCACAGCCTCTGGCACTGGAGAAGAAGCTCCATGAGAGGTCTGAACTCATGGAATGAGGTGAGTGCCTGCAAATGGGGTTTGTGAAAGCCAGCATGCTGATCAGACACTACCTAAAAGAGATGGTAGGAAACAAAATGCTAAGGAAAGGGGGTGGATCTGGCATGAAGCTAATTTGTGAGCTCAGCCTTTGAACTAGATCAACCGTTTCTTGCAGAAAGCAGTGGTGTTTGTTTCCCTGTAAAGCACTCTTTCCAGGGACAAATATCTTCTTCCAAAGCTCCAGCACCATGTGTCTCCCTTTTTCCAGGTAATGCTTGTCGGACCTCACCACTCACAAGGATCAGCTGTTTTCAGGGTCTCTCTCTCCTTGAATTGTACTGGTTTGCTCTGGGTTTCCTACACTGTGGGACCATGTATTGACTCTCCTGAGTCCCTGTGGATTCCCTGATGAGGTTCATGGGGGAAACTGCCAGTGATACCATTGGGTCTTCAGCACCATGTAACTCAGGGAGCTGTGCAAAGCTGTGGCCATGCACTGCTCGGGAAGTGAAGATGCACTTGTCCAAAACCCTGATACCACATGGCCAAAGAAGGCAACCACATAGAAGGTATTTTTCATCATTCCAGGAGAATTTTGACCTCCCAAGGGTGTGTTTACCAGCCTTGTCTGTGCCAAGAAAACTGGGAGATGGTATTACCTTACAAAAACAGCCAGGACTTAGACATCAGGCAGATTTTGGGACTTTGTCTTTGGGATGCAAATGATGGAAACATCAGTGTGATGCCTGAATCGCACTTTGGAGTCTAGGCTCTAACATTGCAGGAGCACACCTGAATGTTGCACCATCATATAACCCTTTTGTTGGATACAGAGTCCCTGCTTGGCTTTCTGGTTGCTTTCAGAGACTGGAGGCACATTCTCAGACTTTCCACAGTTTCTGTGAGGTGCTCTAAGATACTTGTAATTTATGGAGTGTTTCTGTTCCATATGTTGATCTACATTGAACTCAACTTCTCTGTAGGAAATGGAGACTACAGCATATGCCTAAATAGGAAAGTTAAAAGTTTTCTGCTGTGCTTCTTGGGGTTTTGATCTGATCTTTCAAGAGAGCTGGTAGGAAACTGCACACCTAAATCCAGCAGTAGACACACGTGCACACTTCCTTATCTGTCATGAGAAGGCAGAACCCAGGAATATGAATCTCTTTATTCACATGACTGTGAAAGCTTCTGTTGGCATGTTTTTGACCACAGTCAGTGTAAGACTGAAACTGTCTGATGTGCTTGGAGAATTAAGGGATCTCTAAAAACAAGTTCCTGAGATAAACCACAAATGTGTATGACTCAGCTGTGAACCAAGAAGAGTCCAAGTGGTCATACAGAAATGGGAAGTCTCATTAATATAGATGGGAGGAAGGAGGTGAACGTTAAGGGTAGTGAATATGGGAAGTATGCTTAGGCTTTAAGGATCTTGCCTTATTTTGGAGGGTTGAAGTATGTGAGCATTGACACTGTGCAGGGCGAATGTCTTGTCAGCAGTTTCTGGCTGCCTGTTCTGTTAGCTCCTGTGAAGAAAAGGAGACTTGAGCAATACTCTTCTGCATGCTTCTTCTGTCTGTTGTGCCTGTTCCTGGTTTTTTTGTGTGTGCAAGGGACAGGAAGAGAAAAAAAAGGTGCTGTTTGTATGGTGCCCAAGCTGCTGGCTCTAAACTAGTTTGTCTGTTTCCTTTCATGCCATTTTCACTGAGTTTGAAGATGGTTCAAGCTGCATTACTCTGTTTCAGCACTGTGGCTACACCTAAGCATGACCATTGCGATGATTTCTGATCCCCTCAGGTCAAGGTCATCACATTGACTATCTTGACGAGGGAGAAAATATGTGAACAAGATTATTGCTGTTGCCATGATGGATAGAATTTCAGGGAAAAAAGATGAGTGAATTGTTAAGTTAATAAGATATAGATTTGTTTCGGACACCCTTCCCTACATAAAGCAGCACAAAAAGTCTCAGGGAGGATTTCTGTGGAAAAAGGTTCTTTTGGCAAGAGACAAGACTGCAGATATTCCTATGCAAATTGCATTTATCTCCTTTGAAAGTACACATATAGGATTAAACTCTGATCCTTGCGGATATCTGTCTGGTGAAATAACACACGTCACTCCATAGTAATGCAATTGTATAGATATAATGGGGGTCTAAACGGATCCAAATAGTGTAATTTAGAAAACTTCTATTTCAATATTAACCATTTCATCCTCAGCTTTTCCTTAAATTTCATTTACATTTTCCAGCTAGGTCTCAGTTTGAATAGGAAACAAAACAGAATATTTTATTAAAAAATGAAAGAATCCTATAGCTCATATTCCAGTTCTTTGAAGTCTTCTCACCCCCAAGTATTTTATCATGTGGCAATGGATGGAGCATAGAAGACCCTCAGTAATAAGATGGAAATTCAAGAAATAAGCCTTTTAAGTGAGTAGTTTTTAATTTTGAACTAAATTTATTTTAAATTAATTTTTTATTTTAAAAAATTTTATTAAAAAATACAGTCATTGATAAGCCAGAAGACTGCAAGTGGTTAAGCATGACATTGAGAACATGAGGTTTTTTGTCCATTGGAATTCCTATGTCATGTGTCCAAAAAATTTATATGATACAGAATTTGGTTAGTCTTTTTCTGTGGTTAATGCATAAGTCTAGTTATTCTGTAATTATTGTAATGTACAATAATGAAACAATAATCTCATTCCTTCTACGTAATGTGCTCTACCAGCTTTAATTAAACTTAACAACCTCATTAGTGAATATCATTATATTGGCTTTAGGGAGACAATACAATCTAGTGAATAGAGGATTATTAAATGACTGGAGATCTGCTGTACCAGATGTGTCACTGGGCTGCTGTTTGACCTTGGGTGATTGGTTTGAAGTCTCTGGGGCTCTTTCACCCCCGTGCCAAGTGAGAGCCATCGTGTTCCATGTCCTTTGTGAAACCATCTGTGTGACATGGATTTCAGGTATCCTGCTTGAGCACAGCATGTTTGCTAACAGAGACACGGAGAAGTCCTGCCCAAGATTCACGAGATAAGACATTGTCAGTTCCTGGAATGGGGATCTCCAGATGCTCAGTAACTTCAGTAAAAATTAATTTTCAGTGAATTAAAAAAACATTCATTCTGCACTGTGTTTCTTACCTTGTGCTGGTTCTGAGCAGGCTGCACAGCCTGTGCAGACACCCAGAGCCCTTCAGGTGCTCAGATGCCCCCGGGAGCATGGCCTGGGTTCACATGCCCACTCACCAGCACAAGAGGAGCCACAGTCCCACTGCTTCACACATTTACAGAACAGATTGTGATGAGCTTTGTCTCCTCTTGCAATTGGATTGACTTTGTGACCCTTTGTACCCCAGAGTGCAGTAGGGAGCTTTGCCTGGATGGCTGGAGGCTTGTGTTGGACAACATGAAGGCCTCCAAAAACTGGAGAGGTTTGACCTAAACATGTTAGGACTTCAGAACTGGAACTGGAGCCACCTCCCTGGTGTGAGCAGCTCCCAGCAGAGTAGTTTCCCAACAGAAATGGAGCACGTTTTTTAACAGGGAGGGCAAGCAGGGAAGGAGAAGTTCTCATCAGCTGCCAGCAGGTGTTGGAGACCACAGGGTAAAGCATCAAAGCACCAGCAGGTGAAAAGGCCTGAAGGAGGGCAGCAGCAGGTGGATGCAACAGCAGGGATCGATAATATTTGAGCTACTGAAACTCACTTTTCCCTGAAAGGTTACGTATTTTGCATCGTTACCAGCAGCAGGGAGAGTGGTTTAACAGAACTGATTTTTCCAGTTGCCTTTTCATTTCACCTCCCTCCCTGCAGACTGCAGAGGGTACATCTTGCAGCTCTTGAGTACTGCAGGGAGCCCCAGTTTTGCTACGCTGTCTTTGAGAGGGAAGATGCTTCAAATCCTTGTTTGTGGGGCACAAAACAGTAAGTTTCACTGAGTATGGTTCCTGGTGCAATTATAGACAGGTGGGACAGGACTTCTGAAGTTCAAGCTGCTGACCAGGGAGTCATATGTGCAAAGACACACATACTGCCATTTCTAGCAGCGTTAACGTGAAGAGAAGAACCAGCTGGGCAATAGGGAATGTTGATCCTTGATCCTTCAACCAATATTGAATCCTGGGGGCTTGCAAGGAAGATGCTGCCTGGCTAGAGGTTGCAGGAAACTGGCCATTCATTACTCCTAACTGGTTGAAATGGCAGGAAAATAGCACAGAAGTATAGATTTCTCAGAAATGCACAGCCATAAACTTCAGGTTATGAAAAAAATTCCTGTCACATGTGAATTGGTTCATGGAAAAGTTAACATAAAAGTTTGTACATTAGTATGCTTAAGATGGGTGTCTGACTTTCTCTTATTTATAGTAGCTTAAATCTCAAATATATATTGAAGTTAAAATCATACCACCAATGTGACACTGCAGTGAATTTAAGGTCTGTGCCTTCAGTCTTGGGGGGGATAGCACTGGAAAAGTGTGGATGATTGCAAGTTGCAACATAAAGTTGCAATCTTTTCAGATTTACCCTGTAGCAATTTGAGGTGATTCATTCCTCATGTTGGCTCAGTCCCTGGTTTCTTCTAAAGGAAGAACATGCCAAAACAGGGGGTCACGTGAATGTCTGTCTGCTTTTGAACACCGACTGCCACATTTTTCCAGTAAGTTGCAAGCTTTATCCAGTTTTGACTTTGTTACCCAAGCTGACTATCTGTGGTCCCAAAGGCACCTATGAAATGTAGATAGTGATGTCATTACTGTTATTATTAGATGTTATTAATATTCATATTCTCTCTAAAGTAGCTGTGACCCATCAGGGGTGGCCAAAGATGCTGAACAGAGACAAATTACCAATAAGCAATTCCAGTGTTCAACTCTCTAGTTTTCACCCTTTCTGGACTTCATATAAAGAGGTGTATACCACAAAGTGTACAACCAGCAGGTTGAATGTCAGGATACACCTCTGCAGAGCTATTATTTACTCTCCAAAAAAAGTTAGACTTTTTTCAGCTACCTTAGATGGGACTATATAGGTAGATTTGATATACTAAATTGGGTTAAATTCCCAGCTGTTTTGTGCAAATCAGTGGGAGAATGCAAAAGCAAGGTGAATAAAGGCCCATTGGCACCATGCAGCTGTAACTGGGACTCCCATTCCGTGCAGAGGAGCAGCCACCACCTGGCCCAGCACTCACCTGCTGGCCCTGCAATGATGGCATCAACAGCACAATTGCCACCACCCTGTGCTGACCATCACCCTGCCAAGAGCATGAGCTGAGAGGCCTGGGAATAATGGAAGAACTGAGAACTATGGAAAAACGAGAATGGGGTTTAAGGAAAAGGAGGACAAAAGTCCCAAGGAAATAGGGAAAAGAACCTTCTCTTGTTCCTCTGTGTAGAAGGAAATCTGATATTTCACTTCAAAGTACTAGGATTAATTGAACAAGCCCTTTAGATAGTAAGCAGTATTTGTCTCGTGGTTTCTGAAATCCAGAATGCTTTTCCTGGTAATGCTTTCATTGCCAGTACAAAGATTGTAATTTTATTTCTATGCACAAGATGCTAAGATATATTATATATAATTAACAGAGAATCCAATTATTTATCTTCCTAAAATGTTAACTTCGCTTGTCCCTAGGATACAGGATTGATGCACAGACGCCTCATACATCCACACAGCTCCAGAAAATGCAAAGAGATTCACAGGCAGTCCAGACTGGAAATTGTCAGGCCAGCAGCAAATTATGCTATAGGAATTTTCATTCAAGGAATCCTGGTCCTGGAGTCAGTAGGTAGGTGCTGAGAGAGCCCTCTGGTCTCCAATTTGTCCCAAAGCACTGGAAACATTAATGAGATCATGTTCACAGCACATCTGCATTATTATCTCTTTTTCTTTTCTAGAAGAAAACTGAGGCACAAGAAAAAGAAGACTTGAGCAAGACAGCACTAAGCAAAATTGAGTATTGACATTTTCTTGTGAAGATCCTACTGTTTACCCTTATTTCTGAGATCACCCTTCCATGCAGGAACAGTTTCATACAGATATGTAGGGGATAAGAGAGAAACAGAGCAACGCTAAGATTTCAGCTGACTGCAGCCTGAATTGGTCACAGTTTCTCGTGCTAGAGGTCATTAGTGTGACAGGTTGCTGCTGTACAAATCCCACAGCAGTACAGGAGCAAAAACCAGATGATTTCCATCAACTTCTCATAATTGTAAACAAAAGACAATGAGAAACATCAGGGAGTCACATTTCACTGGAGCACAGAGACAGTGGGGGGCATAATTAGCATTGGAATCACATCTGCATCAAATTCAAAATTAGTAAAAATAAAGAAAATTCTTCACTTCTCAGATGAAAAGCAGTAATTCTTCTATGCATGGCATTTTTTATTAAAATTGCTTTTCTTACTACTTGCAAGATTTAAATAAAAGATCTGCAAAAATAGACAACTTATTTTTCCAGCCATCTGAGTGGGTATGTTCCCCACATGTGCTATTCATTCTTTTAACAAAGAAGGGTGGATAGATACCTAATTGTTTCTGGATTATCATCTTTCAGCAGCAGCCAGATCAGCTCTTTTGCTCTTTTCTACTAGATTATGATCCTTTCATGAAAGATGACGCAGGCAAAAGTCACACCTCAGAGACATATGATGGAAAGCAGGAATTTGCAGATGCCCTGTTTGCCTTCTCTTTGCAACACAGACAGAATGGGCAAAGCTTGGATTTCCGCACTGAATTGGTTTTGGGGAAGTTGTGCTCTCAAGCACAGAGCTCCACCCTGAGTTTCAGGGAACTGGGAGCACATCTACCTCTAGCTCATAGGTGACCTTGGGGAAAAACTCACTTCATGCCCAAACCTTGGTTTCCCTCAATTGTAAAATGAGGTCAAAGATGCCTAAGTCTTACATGACCATTATGGATGAAAAGGTGTCATAAGAGCTTATCATTATATCATTATCATAATAATGCATTACCATTTCCTGGAATAATGGGTTCCAGCCTCCATCCTCAAAGGTGTTTTGGGACCTTGAGGTGCAGAGTGCCTGTTTAGAAACAACCATCATAGACAAGGAAATAGCTAATTTATTTACTCTTGCCCCTGTTGGGAGCCTCCCAGGACAATGCAAAAATTCTGTGTCCTGGCATGGCTCGCCCTAAAGCCACTTGTCAAAGACATGAGGCTCAGGGACATCCCTAGGCACCTCTGCCATGGCCACCCTGGACACCTGACCCAAGGCAGAGGTTTGTTTCCTCAATACATTGGCATTGTACTGATATACAATTGATATACAATGAAATACAGAGCACTCCCCTACACCCAGGGACTGAGCTATGTGGAGCTTCGATGTGAATTGTAATTTAAAGCCTTTATCTGAATACTCTTTGCTAGCATAGATCAAACAGTGGAAGCTGAGCTGACAGGTTAATCCCTTTGTCAGGAGATTTCAGTATTTCCAAAGCAGGTTTTGTCTGGATTTGGAGTGAAACCCCTGAGGCTGCTGTTCATCCTGGGAGGGAGCAGCATCCCTGTGGGCAGAGGAGCTGGTGGAAAATGGAGCAGGGTTCAGCCAAATCCATGCTCTGCCAAAACTCTTTCTAAAACTAGCAAAGTATGGAACATTTTGACCTTGTTAACTGGCCTTTCAAACAATAAAAACACTCAGTCAATTCTTTTTCTCTTTCCTGAGTAGCCCTATCCTGATAATACAGAACACACATTTGTCCTAAAAGGTATCTGCAAACCACAAAGTTTGCAAATCTATCTCTGAAAGCCCCAAAGCTTCATAACCTCTTTGAATAGTCAATCCCTTTTATTCATCTGCTCTTCTGAAAATGTAGAGAAAGGCTAGATTAGAACAGCTGTTCTTAAAACAGTTCTGAACACAGATGAGATGATCTTAACATTGCATTTGAGCACACATCCTGCATACCTCCCTCTGATTCTAGGTGTGATTTGTACCCACATAAGCATAAGGCCAGCCTCTGGCTAAGGTTTGAATGCCACTGAAAACCCACAAGAAATAATTGCTCTTCCTGAAAAGAACTTGTCCCAACGAGTGGAAATAATTTCATAATGGCTTGTAGGATTATAATTCTTCAGTCTCCAAGCCCCAGTGATACAATAAGATAATAAATCTCACCGAAGAGTGAAGTGTGCTGTAATTGATGGGAATATGCAGACAGAGAATGTAAATCTCAAAGTACATCTGGAAGCATCTGAACAGGTGATATGTGCACAGTGAAGATGACAAAACTGGGCATTTTGCACTTGGCATCATTAACATTTGTTTGCCAAGCTTAATTATAAATGTGAACTCTAGTCTCAGTTTTCCATACTTCATTTGAAGGCATTGCCTGATAATTCCAGTGGTGTTGCTGATGATTTGTGTGGCTGAAAAATAATATCAAGTCACAATCCTGCTTTCTCAATTTGGAGCAAACATGAACAGCTTC
The DNA here is from genome assembly GCF_008360975.1 of Lichenostomus cassidix. Lineage (NCBI taxonomy): Eukaryota > Metazoa > Chordata > Aves > Passeriformes > Meliphagidae > Lichenostomus > Lichenostomus cassidix. The sequence goes on along the minus strand of NC_139483.1, from coordinate 41,918,560 downwards.
TCTAAATAATCACTGTCTCTCTCCAGAAACCACTGTTTATGTGACACTGCAAATGGTCTGTGTTGTCTCTGTGACACATTTACAGGCAAGCCCCAGCTTGGGGATCACTTCACAGATTTCCACTTGGTCGCTGAAAAAAGGTTGCACTCCTTCATGGACAACAATACAGTGAGGGATTTTGCTGAAAAAAGGTTTTAAAAGGGGTTGAACAAAGTAACAGAACTCCACTTGTAATCAGTGTTGAATAATTGTTAATAAATGCAGAAGAACTTGAAGAGATTAGCAAGCAAACAAATCATTACAAAAAATAGTTTGGCTTTCCATTGTAAAAAATGTTCTAAATTTCCTGGGTATTGAAAAGTAATGTGCATTTTGACCTATTTTCTTGTTTGAGAGCATATTATTAATTATGTCTTACAAAAACATTACATAGGAAAGCCATTGTATCTGTAAATGAATGGCAAATCACAACTCAAATGAGATGGAAAAAAATCCACTGTCTTTGTGAGTCTTTCTCTAAATATTACTTTTTCATTTTATGAAAGGAAATCTTTTGCATCCAATAGAAGCATGTTTTGCAGCTAATTAGATTGATTTACATATTGTTGTATGACAGAAAGAAAACAGTCTCATTTCTCTTGGTGGAAAGAACTACTGGAGATTGAGTTCCTTGGAGACACCAATCCTTCCCTGCTTTTGCTTTCTTTCTTCGTGGATTTTCTCTTAGAATATTCTGCTTGCCCTTGAAGCTCATCCTCCCCTGAGATGAAGGGTGAATTTAATACAGAGGGAAAGAGGGACTCCTGATTTGTGACAATGTCTGAGGCACTGGGGTACATGGGCCCACAAAAATGTCACTGATTTGTGCTTCTTTCCTTCCCTAGCTAATTCAGAAAATTCTTGATCAATCATGCGTTGTCCTATGAGCACTGGAACACTCATGTAGTAGAGCTTTAAAACACTGGACTTCACCTTCCTCTCTTAGTAGCAAGAGTTGGAAATGTATCCAGAGATGTCTCATGGTTTGAAAAAGTAGGAGTTAAGATCTTTGAGCCTTTGGCTTAGTTATCTCCTGTGAACTCTCTTCTGCAGCAGATTCTGGGGGCAATAATGATTTTTCTCGCTATAGTTGCACGCTGCTTTTCCTTCCTTGAAGCTGCACGCTGGACAAACACATAATCAGAAATATTGTTGGTGGATCCAGATTCAGCCTGCAGTCTAACAGCTAGGCTTGAAAATAATAAATCATATTACGATAAAATAATTACTTAATTTCTGTAAATTTAAAGGAAAAATTACATATGCTGTGCTTGCAAGAGGAAAAGCCTTATCATCAATCACAGCACATAATCTGTTTTAGATGCACTGTTTAAGTGCTCTTTGAAGGTAAATATGTTATTATGCTTTCAAAACACTCCAAGAGTTTGTAGTTCATCATAAATGTGCAAATCAGGTTTCTATGCATGTATGCTTTGGTTTCACAGCTTACTTCCCTTCCCTTTATACATACTCACATTCAAAGAGTCTCTATTGCAACATCAAGTTCTGGAAAATTAGTTTACAAATTGAGGTTGGTTTTCAAGGAGTGCTTGTATGCTTAGTGTTTGTGTTGATGTTTTCCAGAGGTTTTTTTTAATGTATAAAGAGACCATGCAATTGGGATAAAAAACCAGATGATCAGATATTCAGAGGCTGTTTCAGTTCCTGGAGAGGGCGATCCTGGTAGAACACTATCTTTCTTTGAATGGCACAGAAGACTTTGTGCAGGAAAGGAAGGGAAGTTACTGTACATAAACAAGCCTTGAGCACTCAGTTCCTGGGCTCCGGTGGCACTGGGATGCTCAGTCCCACTGCCTGTAGCACTGACAGTCAGCTTCATACATACACAGTGATTTGTCAGGGAAAGTTTCTATAAACAAACCAGCAGCCTTATTTACTAACTTATGCCTTAACTCAGAAAAAAGGAGAGAAGTGGAAAAAACAAAAGTTAGGTCTCAATGTGAGGCAGCACAGCACATCTCCACCACATGAAGGCTTCAGCAGCAAGGACAAAATGGGTGATCTGTGGCGTGGCACAGTCATGATCTTAGCAATGCAAGTACACAGGAAACAAAAGGCACCACAGTTTGAAAGTACAGTTTGTTTCTGAATCACACGAAAGGCTTCTCACCTGGTATATGTTTGATTGGAGGCATAACACTGCATCTCCTTAGATGTGTCAGAAAAGTAAAGCTTGCAAAAATCATTTCACAACTGTTCTGCTCTTTGAGGAGAAAAAATTCTTCCTTCAAATGTGTTACAGTCCTTCTAAGAATGCACATGCAAACACACACAAAATGCCCTGCCTGGGGATTTCGAAGCTTCAGTATTTTGATTTCTGCTTTACATTATTTTTCTGTGGGTGCAGCTGAACAGAGGGAAATAAAGACAATCTCTAACACTGGAAAGTCAAGAAAAAAGGCACTGTTGCCCCTCTAGCCAGTTAGTAAATAGAACTTGCCCTGGGCACGGCAGGCAAGTGCATCCTCCACACAGACTTTGGCTCTTCAAGGACATTATTGTGATTTTTCATGCAGTAACAGTTTGCTCTTGCCAGTGCATGTCTAACAGCTTACCCTGTGGCTCTGATCTATTAGCAGTGATGAATTCCAGTCAAGGGAAACAAGTTAAGCTGCAGTATCTCTTGAACTTTAAAACATGACAGAACATTAATGAGGAATTTTGCTGGCTTATCTCCATACAGTGGTGCCTGATAGCTCCTTTGTTTCCATGTCCCCTACCAGTTGTGATTTGCAGGAATTTCTCTAGAATTCAAACTCCCCTTTTCCCAGTGTTCCTCACTGGTCACAAAAGCCTCTGTATGACTCTGGGAACTGCTTTTTTTGTTGCTTGCATCTGTAGCAGTAACCACCAACAGAAGAAGAGTGTAGAATAGAGAGAGGGCATCCTACTGGGGTTGGTCATCAATTCAGTAGCATGTGCTAGTTTAACTGCTCCAGGCTGTGCCCTTCACACTCCCACAGTAGTGCGCTGTAGTGAACCACTTGCTTTCTGCTTGGAGTGCTTTATCTCCTGTCTCCACTACCAATCCTGCTGAGAAATGTTTGGATAGGTTTTCTGGTTGGAGGATGAGCTGCATTATACATGTGTGTCTGTAGAGCTGGCAAAGAACAAAGACATGCTGAAAATATATTAGAATAAAAAAACTCTAGTATACTCAACATAAAAGCCAGTAGCAAAGTTTTAAACCCACCACAAAGGCTGGGAAGCTGCAGGTTAAGGCACAGCACCCTCTGCTTAGCCCACTTCACCCTGCCTTGGGGCTGTGCTGTGCACTACACTGGAGAGCTGCAGCATGCTTGTGGGAGGGAACCAGCACTGCTAACAGGATCTTCAGGTCCTATTTGGTGCGTGGCTCGAGGGTTCAGGTTTTCTCCCAGGCTTCTCATCCCTCTGGAGAAGCTCCCTGTAAACACCTGCAAAGCCACTTCATTTCTCCTCTTTCCAGTCTGCCCTCATGCCCTTCTTTGGGCAAAAGATCAGCAGGGCTGGAGGTGACACTGACATCTCACCCAGCAGGCAACAACAGTCTGTCCTCGTGGGATTGGCATAGCTGTAGCCTCTTCCCTAGCAGATTGTTTGCCTGTTGGGCCTGTCTTTTGTTCCATTTGTGCAGTAGCTGGAACAATGGGATCCTGGCACTACATTTTTAAGTACTGGCATCATGCAAATGGGAAGACACATCCCCATTTCCCTTCCAACTGGGCAGCTAGTTTGGAGTCACCTCTTCAGTAAAATAGAATGAACCTTCACATTTTTTGTATTGAGGCATTTGCTACTTGTTGAAAAATTGGGCACTCCCGTGCAACTTTCACATCTTCAAGGAGATTGCACCACCTTTGCCCAAGACAGAACTCACACTGAATTGCTGGGCTGTGCTATTCCTGTGCTTCTCTTACTCATGCCCAGAGAAATGGGTCTGTAACATCAGACTTATTTGAGGTGGAAGAACCAGCACAATGTGTGACAGCAAGGCCGTTGATCAGAGCTTTACTGTTGTCATCTGGAGCTTTAGAAGCAGTCAGCTTTAACTTTTGACCAATTATTTTTTAAACAATTTCTCTTTAACTTTTTACCAATTTGGTTTTTGTTGTTGTTGTTTTCTGCAAACAAAAATTGTCTGTACTGGGGAAATGCTTGTTACTAGCATCAGATCAGCTCCTGTGGAGCAATACAGAGCTTAGAATATGCTTGTTGTATCCATGGTCCAGTAGTAGGACAGGGGTTTTTGTGGTGAGTGGTACACTCATTGCTCTAGTAGGAGCTTTGTGCTCTCAGCACAATGGAATCTCTGGGTGGAAGAGCTAACTTCTGGTGGGCATCCCCTTTGCTCCCAAAGCAGCTACAAACTGCTTGAAAAAATCCTACATTTTAATCAGAACTCAGATCTTACTGCCATGGACAGAAATTAGTCTTGTGTTTTGCTCATCTTGTTACCACCTCTGACAGTTCAAGGGCCTCAGGCTCACTAAGCCCTCACACTGACTGACCCTTCTCCCAGCTGCTTTGTTCCACACACAGTAGAAGCCAGCAGTGCAAAAAATTAGATGTCCTTTTCTCCACGACACAGGGTCAGGATTATTCCTTTCTGGAATATATGCATTTGGCCCCTCAAAGACCATAGATTCAAGTAAGCTTCTGCAGCTACCTCAGCAAGCATTCAAAAATTTAATAGATCTCATCATTACTATATTTTCACTGATGCCTCCCCTGCATTCTCTTCATGCCAGTAGCTTATTTCTATGCCTAGGTTTTAGTACAGTCATTTGACAATAACTGTTTATAATGGGCATCACAAGAGATGTGAAGCTCTGAAAACCTTTGCAGTGGGAGGAATGCAACAGCAGATTCCTCTACCCAGGCCAAAGCCTCAATTGCCATAAATCAGTGTGGTTTCACTGCCAAGCATTAAGTTTGCACTCATTTACATCAGCAAGGATACCTCCCTAAGAATTTCAGCCCCCTGCATAACAAGGTTAAATTTTTCTCACTTCTTGTTTCTGAAGCCATGCTGAATTTTAAGCATTCTTAAATCCACCCCAGTAATTCTCATTCCTTTGAGTCAGAATTATTGACAATCAAATTTATCTATAATGAACAAGAAGCAATCTTGAAGAAAGGTTTTCTGTTTAGTATATTTTTTTTATGTCCTTTTAGTGTCCTTCCTCAGTCTTAACTCTCTCCCGCCCTTACCTGAAATCCTTCATGCCAATGCTTCTGAAAAAAAACCCTGGAAAACAGAGCATGTTCTTTTGGTTTTGGTATATTTCTTTCCCTAGCCTTATTAGCTAGCACTGTATACATCATCATAATTGTGGTAAGATGCTGTCAGCATCACTGCCTGGTTTCACAGATTGCTCTGACTGCTTTCCAAACATCCCTAAGAATAGCTCAAGACAGCGATGTATGATGGTGAGTAGTAAGCTGCCATTACAATGGCTTCCCTCTTCCCATGGACCTCTATCAGACATCACAAACATGCTACACTGGAGAATCTCCTTTGAAAGTCTGGGGTGGAAGAGGTGGGCAAGAAGAAGCTGAGGTGCACACACTGTGTTCCTTATATCCTCTGAGCAACACTGAACACAGATACCATCTAAAGCTGGTTATCAGTGCACAGTTTGTTCATTCTGAGCAGGCAGATTATTTATAATTGTTAATCTGTATTGTTGTACTACCTGGAAATCAAAGCAGAGGGCAGTTGCTGGAGTAATGACCTTGTAAAGAAAAGCAGCACCTTAAAGCTGGTGCTTATTGAGAAGGTTAAAAAATTAGTACTTCATGCAATATTTTTGGGGTCTTGCACTTCTTACCGAGACAGATGCAGCAATAAGTGCTGCATGGCTAAGAACCAAACATACATATGTGCACATTCTTAGAGGTCGTCTGTCAACAAATTCAAGTTTTAGAGTCACGGACAATTATTGAAAAGTGTACAAAAGCTTGCTTGTTGTTCCCTTTGTTTGACTTTTATGCCTATTAGTAGGAACACAGATAATTAACTGCAGAGTAGCTGTTCCACTGCTGAAATCTGCAAACCTGACACATTGCTATAATGAAAGATAGTGCCTTTGGGGACAAAAAAGTATAGATTTTTTTTCCACAAACTTCTTTTGTAAAAGCAAGCAGACAAAGGCCATCACTCTACCAATGTTTTTAAGCTTTTACTCATCTGTCCAAAACTTTTCTGTAGGACATCAAGCTGAAGAATTCATGCCTTTAGGACAACAGGTTGAAGAATTCATGATAAAGTTCAGACAACTACTTTTTTTCTTTCTCTTTCCTTTAGTTTTCCCTGTCAGAAGGGGACTTAGTGTCAGTCAGTGTCCCAGTGTTTCTTGGCCTTTGCTGGGTGAAGTGACAAGAGCAGGCTGGGACTGGCACACATGGAGGACTGCCTTTGTGGTCCACCTGATGGGGCTTGTCCCTTGTAAGCACAGTGTCCATGGAGGTTTATGTCTTGAACAGATACTGGGGAAGGCTACTGAATGATATCTTGTCCTGGGCAAGGATAGTCAGGGCTCTGTTCCCAGCTCTGCCATGCTGTCCTTCTGGCACATATTACTCTGTGCATCATTTTCCTCAGAAACAGTGAATAACTAAGAACCTGAGAGCTGGCCACAGGGGTGGTGCCTCCAGTGCTTAGCCCCACTGGCCAGCATGGGACAGCAGGAAGACTCCAAAGCAGCAGAAAAGATGTCCAGAAGTGAATGTCCTCTCTGCAGCAGTGGTGACTCTGGAGCAGGCTGAGCTTCCCTTAGCAACTGGCATGTGTCTTCTGGTTTTTCTTCATGCCAAAGAACCCCAGCCCATGTGCTTGGAGGCTCCCCTGCTGTGTGAACAAGCACAGAGTTGGAGAATGTATGGGACCCAAGATGTAAGGCAGGAGCACGGAGGCACTGCACTGGTCTGGCCAAAGCAACTCTGGCTGTAATTTCTTTCCTTGCAACCAGACTCTGGATGAGCTTCTACTTGACCGAAAACAATACGCTGATTCCAGGAGAGTCCCCTCCTTGAAGAGGAAATGAATGCTGTTAATTGCTATAGTTCTGCATCTGCCTGAGTTGGGCTGGCAGTCCCATCAAACAGCTGTACAGGGAGGATGGGGAGCATAGCCTGCTGCTAACTAAACTCATGTGTGTAATGCTGTGTGTGACCCCTGTGGCAATCCACCCCCTGCCACTTGGAAGCCTGTGGAAGGGGCTCAGGAAGCAGGGATGCCTCTGGAGGTTCCTGCATGTTGCCCCCACTCAGGGGTTGAGGCACAGCCTGTCATGAGTTTTGGAAAGTTCCTAGCCCACACGTCCTGCAATAAGGAGGGCCCATCTCCACCAGGTGCCTGGAGGCAGTCACAGTCTGCTGTTTCTCTGGAACAAAACTTGCAATTTTCCCCAGTAAGTGCTCCCAGTTGTAGCAACAATTCCTAAGTCACGTCATGTTTTACTAGCTTTGCATGCCTTTTATACCAAGTCGCTATCAAAGGCATGCATATGTCTTGATTCAAAGTTATTCAAGATGTGGGGCCTCTGGATTTTATCAATGAAAAGCGATTTGTTCACCTACAAAACTTTTTTTTTAAAATGCATTTCATTGTAAATTAATTTACAAAGGCACAGAGATGCTCAGGTGTGCTGGTACATAATGCTTGGTTTAAATGACTGCAGCTTTAGAAATGCTGAGCTCAATTCTCTTCAAAACTAGCTTTGTGTCTCCACGAAATCTACAAGGAAACCCAAATCCAGTCTAGCTCCAAACACCTGGCCCCAGCCATAACCAATTCAGGTGCCCACAATTTTTGTTTGTAACCTGTGTGAGGGCAGACTGCTTCCTCCTCCTCCCCAGATGGGCAGGGCTAAAGGGCAGCCTGGGCTGGTTTGGTTTAGAGCCTCTAAACTGAATTGCATTTACAAGGAAAAGCTCCCTCCCAAAATAGTTTCTTTGATAAAATTGTGTTCACCTGGAAACTGCAAAAAGGGCCAGAGGGAGCTCATGGGCCTCCACTAATGTTGTCAGAGTCCAAACCCAGCTCCTTCACATGCAGGTGTCATGAGGCAGCACTGGACTGTGCCTTCAAGAAGGCATTGCTGGAAGGAACATGAAGAAATGCAGCTCACCAAGCCAGTGCCTTCCTGGGGTGGCCAGGGAGCAGCTGCTGGGGATCAGGGCTGCCATGTGGGGAAGGATGCCCCCTGTGAGGAGCCAGCCATGGTGGGTGGCATGGCTGGGCTGTGACTTCAAGGAGGTTGCAGCAACACAGCTCAGTCCAGCATAGCCATTGATGTGGCTCTTGGCACCACATCTGAGGACACTGCTGCACGGCAATTATTTCACCTCAGGCATTTTGTACTTGAAACAGCCAAAATTTCAGCTGGTGTTGAACTAAAAATATCCTGGTTGTGTGCAACTGTAGACCCTCTCTGACATCCATTTACCCCAGAGCAGCAATGGTAAAGCACCTAGGGGAAAGTATTACTTGGAGTCTAGGATCATGCAGCAATGAACTTTGCATCTTGAGAACATCCTTTATTTGTCTAATTTAACAAAGATACACCTGTAGATCTGATGGAAGAATATACCCCCAAGAAATAAAGCCAAGTGAACAGAAGTGAAGTGAAGGATTAGCTTTATCCCACACTGTATAACTGGAGACCTGTGTGCAAAAATGTACTTTTGAGATAATCCTTTTTTTCCTCTCTTTCCTATTTCTACTTTGGAAAATTTCATATGTCCTGTCCAAGCTTATGATATTTTTAAGGGATAAGAGCACATCATTATCTAGTCTGCAGTAAAGGGTATGGAAGGGAGAACAGTCAACAGTTTTAACTCAACCTCACTAAAATGAACCAATTTTATTCTTGATGATAAAACTGTGTTTAATATCCTATACAATGAGGCATTTTGTATATGACCACCAGAAGCATAGTTAATAGGAAACAGAAGCTTATACCTGGGGCTGTAACTGTGTAAAAGCCTTTCTCCCATCCAGCTCCTCAATCACACACTGAAATCTTGCCCCAAACTTCACCTTGTGACTTCCACCACTTCTATTTTTCCATGTCCACACACCACTCTGGGCACCAGGTGTCAGGGGCATAGGGGTGCCAAGGAGCCCATGCAACCTTGCCATGTGATAGAAGAAAAGCAAAGACCCTGGTCCTGCAGCCCCTGCCCTTGCTGTTTGGGCATGCAGAGAGCCTCCAGGGAAAAGGTGGGTGGATTCATTCCCTGATCCTTGGTTTTGGCCTTTGCAAAAACACATGTGGGCTGATTGCAAATGCCAATCCTTATATCAGAGGAAGGCCATGTACCAGTGCAGAGACACCCACTCCTGCCTGCACACAGCTAGCAGCAAATGCATGGACCCAGCATGATTTTTTTATTCTTGGTGCCCTGGAGTACACAAGACACCATCTGAGATGTTGGATTGTATTGATCCATGTTGCAAAAAGCTAAGGAGATGGCTTTGAGTGGAGCACAATAAATTGTCAGAGGAAAAGGTAAGAGTAAAAGCTGGGATGCCTTAAATTATTCCACTCTAATGAGTGGAATTGGTGAACTGCATGGAAGAAATACTCCTGCTTTTGCCAAGCAGCTGTTCTCCAAAGCCTTCCAAATCAGCAGGTTTGTGCTCTTTCATCCCTTACACAGTCCTGAAAATATCTAAGTGGAAATATCAGTCATTCAAAGAACTGATGTCAAATGCACAGAACAGCATATCTACCCTTTTTGGATTCAGTCCTCTGTATGCTGAGTAGTTCCACACCCCATCTTAAATGGACTCAGGTTCTCATATGCCTTTCATTTTTCAGATTTCAGGGAAAGGATGTAAGTCTCTGAAAGATTTATGTTATCACTAAAGTTCTGGGACAAAGCAGCGATCTATGGTCCGTTCCTCCAGCCCAGTGGAACTTGCCATAACCAAGAGAAAACCCACTCTTGTGGGAGATAGAGGTCTCAGGAGTTAGCCCCAAATGGTAACAAGAAACCTCCCTGGAAAATGATGACATTCCCAGCCCTCATTCCCTGCTGTGGTTACAGGCAAGGCACATTTCTGTGCTGTTTTTTTCCTTTCAGATAAATTCAAGGCGAAGTGTGTGTTTATATATATGTATACATACATATAAAGTACATTTACATACAGAAGTATGCACACACACAAGCACATGTGTATACACAAATATATACACATCAGTGCATACACAGAGTTAAAGAATCTCAAAAGCAAACACTGTGCTGTGCACACATCTTCCTATGCAGAGAGGATGAGAGAGCAAGCACACGACAGCTGTTGTTGTACTGCTTAATGAAGCACCCTGAAGCATTACCCTGCTCAGTGTGGTATAACCAGCACAGAACAAACTGGAATCAAAGAGCAGGACTGGGTGCTGAGGAGGGAGAGAAGAGGAGCCTGGGGAGAAAGGCAGCTGTGGGGGGTCTGGGTGTTAGCTGGGGAGGAATACAGGTGTGCAAAATGGTGTGTTGTGTCACAGCAGCTTGTGTCACAGGAGTGGGGCTTGGGAGGGCTTAAGGAAGTTGGTAGATTGGGTGGGAAGATAAGGTAGAAGGCAAGTGGGATGCAGTACTCAAGATAAGGTGAGGGTGGAATATTTTGAGGACGTGATCGGAAATAGGTAATTCAGTCAGAAAGATTTTTATGTGTAAAGAAGCTAAGGTGGAGGAAGGGAAGTTTTGCATTTACTGAGGACTTTATGTCAGATCATATTTGAAACTGTTTCCTTTGCATCACTAATCTGTAATTCACAGCAGGATTGCCCAAACGTCTTGGAGACTGAGATGGGGTCTCTACTGTAGGTAAGAAACAGCCTGTGTGACTGCACTGAGTGGAGACCACCAGAAAGTCAAAAAAAGCCTGCCATTCCTCACCACCACTTGCTCTTTACTCTTGCTCCAGGCTCAGTCATGAAACACGAAAATGTTTCCTGCAAACTGTTTTAGACAGAAGCAAAGGAATTGCTGGTTGTAAATGGAACAGCGTGTCTTTTTTCATCTGTGTATTCACAACGCTGGAAACAAGCAAGAGCTGAAGATGTAGTTATTGAAGCAGATGAACAGACATCATCATTTGAGTTCTGCACATGAATATGGAGGAGGAATTAAATCATGGGCAGTGTGTGATATTTTACCCAAAACTACAACTTGTGCAGAACATTTTCTTACAAATTTGTGCTCAGCAAGGTTCCTAAACCAACATTAATCACACTATTTGGATTTCTGCTTCAAGAAAGCCAAAATAACAACATGAACTTGAAAAATCAGATCAGGATGACCGTCTTAAGGTTGTTCTCAGGCACACCACGGCCTGCTGCATAATGTGAATTTCATTTTAGCAGCAGTCTGTTTTGCTATCCATCACAGTGCATGATGGAGTTACTTTCTAAAAGGAATCCTGGTCATTTTATAAGCATCACACACAGTAATCAATTATCTCCTGTAGGAAGTAGCTGTTACGGCTAGCAGCCTACTTTTATTTACAACCAACATGATTTACAGGCATGAACAGCAACATTAGTAGGGACTTTTTGTTTCCAGCTTCATACATGGCTAGACAAGTGGCAGTGTCCCACAAAGACAATATACAGACAGACGACAGACTAATCAGGTGAGGTCTTGAGGTGGCACTATTGGGGTAGTGAAACAAGCTCAGTGCGACTTGCTGCGTGTGACATTAGTTATATCAAAATGCAGAGAAAGAGAAAAACTGGCTATAGAAAAATGACACTGTAGCATTCCATACTGCTGCATTCACCCTCTCTGGTTTTCAAATGAAACCCCATGGCAAACTAACAAACAATTTTATTCATCACTGCTATCCTGCAAGCTGAAATAGGGATCTGTAACCCACAGAATCCCAGGGAGTTTTATCACTGACTTGACTAGAAACAGAATTTCCCCAAAGCTTTCTGGAAATGTATACATTTGGCAAAGCAGAGAGTTTGTATCGAAGTCTCAAGCTCAGTCTTCTTCCGGCCACCCCACCCGAGGCAGAAGGCCAAGCCCTGCATCCTGGGGCTGGCAATAGGTTACACCCACAGCAGGTTTGCACCCGGCTGGTGTTACTGTTTGTTATCTCCCTTGGATCTAAGGGATCCACTGAAAACACAAGCCTCACAATTTAGGAACTGATCACACAAGCACGCTTGAAATTCAAGATAAACAAGCTAATACCACCACCGTGGCAGCAGGGGAGGCAGATTAGAGGTCAGGCTGTGGCAGAGCTGGGGCTCACGCTGCAGATCCTGAATGCAGGCTGCCTCTCCCTCGAGAGGAGCTGTGGTCACCGAGAGACAGCAGAGCTCGCTGGTGCAGTGCAACCCCAGGCATTTTCTGAGTATAGCTATAATTCAAACTGATGGGATTTTTGAAAAATGTTTTACCACCTCATCTATCTAGGTCTGATTTGATTCCATCAATGAAGCAGCTGAGTTTTCTCTTTTTTTTTCCCTCAACATGAATGTAAACTCTCAAAGTTGCAGGTGTCAGGAAATCCTAACATAATGTTGTGATGGGATGGGAAGGAAAGTGTATAATTCCTTAGCTCCTACATATTTAACAATAGTAAAAAGATACCACAAGGCAGGGCAGATAATACTGATTTACTGCAACCCTATTTGCATGTATATATGAATATACACTTTTATTTGGACTTTATGATTTATTCATTATATACATAAAGAGATAATGAACAACACATCTGCATGCTATGAATCCAGGTTTCATTGAGGCTTTTTATTTACAAAATAGAGACAAAATCCCTGAGGACAAACCTTCTGCTGCCTTCCTAGTGTACTGTATTTGTGATGTCAGTAGTCTTTAAAGTTAGTCTTTTATTTAAAATAAATACGCAGACATCATCAGAACAAGCATATTATCACACAGAGAGACAGCAGACTATATCTTCAAATAAAGAAAACACATTTTTAACATGAATTATGCACCTGCTTTGTTTTTTCCTGTTACTGGGGAAAATCAGACAAAACAGGAATTCACTCATTAAATGTGACTGAAGCTGTAGTTTTATGAATGTCTCTGCATGACAATGACTTAGCACAGTGGAAAAAACCCAGCAGTACAACAGCTCAAAATCTTCTCACAGAAGGTAGTGATGATATATAGCTGTTGGACATGATAATTTTCACAACAATGTTTTATTTTGGGGTTTTTTAATCCTTTTGTAGTGCAAACAAAATATTATGGCTTTTTCTCCAACAAAAACTGGAAAGCCTGTTGGGTTTGGGAAAAAATGAAAAACAAACCAACCAAGAAAGCAAAAAAAATCCTTCACCCCAATGTACTGGCTTTCTAAAATGTGAAATTGTAAAAACCAGTTACCTTAATTTCTTTTCAGTGAAACTTACAATATCAAACCCAGCTGTAGGAGCAGTACTCCTGGAGAAACGTACACAAGCCATTCTAGTATAACCCAGGTGTATGAAAAATTTTTCCCATCTCATGAAAATTTACAGCTTTACAGACATTTCAGCACAGCTTTGAACTCCCAGGAATATAACACCTGATTGCTTAAGACTTTCACCTCTGGTAGGTTATTAACTGTGATGCCTCTACCATAGTAGATGCTATAGTTTCCATGAACCCTCTGAGTGTGACTGTGGAAGGTGTAGCACTCAAAAGAATGCTTTCCCAGGTTTTAAGATACACTAAATGCGAAAGTCAGCAAAAGCTCCTATGATTTCAATGAATCTGTTTGTCCTATACCCTTTCTCTGTAGTTTGATAGGTAAAAATCATGTATGCCCTGATACATTTTGTAATTTAGCCACAGATTCTACATCAAAAAGTCATAAATGTGCAGTGTATTCTGCATATTTATATGGAAATATGAACACAGTTGCTGAAACCTTGTGGTGCTCACAGCTGAAGCAGCCTGTGCCCCATCTCTTGTGGAAGGGTGGAGCAAATGACCTCCAGAGAACGCTTCCAACCTCAGACATTACGTTCCAGTGTATTTATGCAAAATAAGCTCTCAGCATATAAAACCTAGTCCTGTGCCAGCTGCAGTCTGCTCAAAGGGGTGCAAATAAAGCCAGTGGAGTGCAGAAAAGGTATCTGTTATCCCAGCAGGTCTGCATAAGTCCCTGTGCTTTTATTGTGGCCCTGCATACTCAGAAAATAAAATGTGAAGCGTACCCAGTTTAGAAGAAACATTAGGAACTTTGAAATATATCTGTGTATATATATATATACAGAGAGAGAAATACAAAATTTATATTTTATATATTTACTTTATTATTATTTATAAATATGTATAAATAATTCTTCTTCAAATTAGCCTTGGGCTGAAAAAAAACCAGTTCACTGGAAAGAATTCACTCTAGGTCTGTCTTGGCTGATGGTCTGGACTCACTGGCAGGAGCAGGTCCGATTCACCATGTCACACAGTGCTGCAGGTGGCTGAGAAATCTGATTCAGGAAAGTTTGCCTGCACAGACATAAAGGGACAGAGACCACAGAAGAACTTGGGATACCTGGACTACCACTGCTGCCTCTGTCTCTCTCTAAAACCTTTCCTTCAGCTTCCCTGTGCCCAGGAGCTTTCACAGCTTTCGCTGTTGGAACTGGCTCCACTTGTTATCTATATTGTTTCTCCTATATAAGGCCCTTTAATCATCAACAGTTTCTGCTTTCAGAAGAATATATCAACCCCTAAAAACATGTTCAGACAACTGAAGGAGAGCACAGGTTCTTGTACAGAGTTTCTTTTAATCTCTGGCCCCTCCTGCTCCTTCAGGGACAGTGATCCCATAGATTGCAGAGGGGGGAATAAAAAAAAGCCTCTGAAACATCTTGAGCCTCTCATCTGGTTTCTCTCCTTGCAACCTTTTCCTTTTCCAATGCTATGGTAATTTTCACGCAAGGGGATTGGGGTGAAGGAACAGATGCTGTTCCTATTTCCTCCCTGTTATCATCCCACTCCCAGCGATGCTCCCTGTAATCGTTCCATTGTACAGCTGCCTTTCCTATAAAGCTGAACAATGAATAATGGATGCAAAAACTAAGTGGCGTTTCAGGTTCATTAGTATGCATATTGTTATAAATTCATTTCAGTAGGTGCTGTGAAGCCACTCTCCTCTCTTTTGTATTTTGAGGTGTCACTGCTTCAGGCTCTGCTAATGTTCATTTTGTATTCATTCATTTGTGTCTGTAGTTTTACCTGGATTGTAGGCTATTGTTCTTATTTGCAAAGCCTGGGTTTAATTTCCTGTAGGAAGCTTTTCTTTTGTCTCTAGGGCTCCTTCTCCTATTACCATCCACCTTGAGAGTACTAAAAGCACTGTCCTGCTGGTAAAATATAATTTGTTTTGTGGTGTTCTAAATGAAAATGTTACCACTTATGTCCTAAAAAAAAAAAATTAAAAACAAGAAGAAAAAGAAAAATAAAATCAAGATTTTCTTATTTTAGCTGTTGGTATCCAGGGTTTCCCCTTCTGTTCGTTCCTATTTCTGAATGTTAAATAGCTCACAAAAAGCCCCCAAGCCACAGTCCTGCAAATCCTTGTTACCTTTGACCCATGTCCAGCTGCCAGCAGAGGCTTGGCTGGTAATGCTGGGCTTCTGAAAAGAATTCTTGTCAGCCATGCAGAAAGCAACTCATGTATCAGCATTTTCCTGTAAAGTCAAACAGAAGCTACTTCCTGCTCCATTTCAGACCCTCAGCCCATTGCAGTTAGTCCCTTTATTTATATGACATACATATTTTATTCATTCTCATTAGGCTGTTCAATAACAATCCATTATCTTTCAACAGATTCATAGCAGATAAAACATTCATATTATTGCCCCTATTTTTGTTTCTGTTTTATGATATTCTCCCTCACACATTTAGACTCATTCTTCTTAACAACAGCATATCATTAGGCCTTGCCTTCAGCTATTGTTAACAATGAACTGATAAAATGGAGTAGGATGCTACAGAAAGTAGAGCTGATCCCAAGTCCTTTTTCCTCTCTGCCCTATTTGTATTGGACCAATAGTGGTGCAGAGCTATCAGCTCAAGAAAGTACAAAATGAACTCCAACTACAATGGAAGAAAGAGACAATAGTGAGCTATAGCTGTGCTCTCCCAGGACACTTTGCACAAAGGAACAATTGCCCACAGCAGTCTCACTAAAACAGAATTTGCAGTGGATAATATTCAGCTTATGCACAGTGCATATAAAGTGATACAGTCACTGCTGATCGCAGTTACTCTGTGCATGAAGAGCATCTCTTACTGAAACTGTCTCGTCTTTGATGGTGTGTGCAAAGCCTTCTTAACTTTATAAGCAGCACCACGTGTTAAGGACTTCAGACTAGGCTGACAAAGACAGGTGTTGAAGCCTGAGAAAAGAAATGAGTTGTCCTATATTCAGCAGCAGGAACCAGTAGCCACATATTGAAAATACTGGCGTAAGTGACTCTCCAAAGATGAAAAGCAGAGCCTGTGGCAGAGAAAAGCACAAGTCCGCTCTGCCTGGATCATCACCTTTGTTCTCCTTTTTTCTTCCCACAGCAGTAAAAAACTTCAGTTCTCTACTTCTTTAGTCATATAAAGCCAAAGATGAAAAGAGATCTAGTAGGACTAGTAAAAGCTACAAATCCAGGTGAGTCAGACCCTTAAGGTGCTTTATTGGGAAGCTTATAATCTCAGCTATGTTCAGGATGCCTGTTTTACCCATGGAGACAGCAGATGTGCTTCCACTGCAGTCCCCTGCTAAGAGAGCTGAGCACACGGCCCTGGGCAGGGCATGGGTGCCCACAGGGAAGTGGATGGCAGATCCAAGAGGTACAGGAGTTTGACATGGAGACACACAACATGAGGAGGTAGAGATCAGTCATAAGCAGCTCATGTCCACTTTTATTATGGTAAATTGCCGGCTTATGGTAAATTGAACTGATCTCTGAAGTCTGAAATATGGAAAACTTAAATCTTAAAGCTTACAAAAATATTCTTACTATGCAGTTCCACCACAGAGATTATCATGACCACAGGAACAGGCACCTTCTTTAAGTATCAGAGTGTCCCACATGTGTGTGTGTTTATATTTGGATGTATTCAAATACACTGGAACTCACACATATACACTGCAATATTGCTGAAATATAACTATATACTCAAATCTCCCTCTCTATAAGCATGTTAGTTACCCACACGTATGTAAAAACAAGCCCAAAATAACATGTATATAGATACCCTATCAGATATGCATATTTATCAAAGTCTTTTAAACAGGTTTGCTCTTACTTATATAATCCTCTCTTGCATTTATTCTTAGGGCACTGTACTCAGCCACGTGTTTGTTGGCAGTGGACACTGCTGAGGACACTTGCTGTTAGCCCATTCCCTTTAACTTTTCTAAGCATGTTTTTACTGTATGTTTCTTTGGGAACTTGACTGTGTGCAATAGGAAATAATCAATTCTCATATAAACTACATAACCCCTGTTGAAGTAAGTGGTGTGTGGACTGATTAAAATCAGGACTAGGTTTGTTCATTTTTTTCCAACTACACCATCATTTGGGCACCCCAGAACCTCAGCAGAAGCAAAACTGAATAATTGAGAACAGAATTTGTCCCAAATGCTAGAATGATCCCTTCTCACATCATATTTAGCATGTCTAGTAGGCCACAAACCCACAAATTCCTGACCTGATGGTACTAATTGCTCTTTTTTTCATAGCTTGATGCTGTAGCACCCACACAATGCCCTCTTTTCCCACTTGATTTATATTGTTCCACCACACTCGTGGGGGTTTGGGGCTTAACACCTCCAGAAGCCACACTCTTCACCTGCCCCAAGTGAGCAAAAGGTGTATGTTTTCCCGCTGGATTTGCCTGGAGTCTGTGTTACAGCTGCAGCCTGCTGAGGTGAGGGTCCTGCTGTGTGTACACCTGATGCAAGGAGAGCTGTGATGCAAAGTGGCTCCTGGAAGTGAGGGCAGAAGCCCAGCTGTAGAGGCAGGAAGAAGGTGCAGCTCACTAAAATCCCAGCCTGATTCTGTCTCTGCCAACAACAGCTCGTGAAGGAGAACTGCTGCAGAGACAACTGAAATCCCTGCAGGAGAGGAAGCTTGACAGCTCGTTTCCATGTCCTGCTCCCAAAATGGCAGTGCCTGCAAATGAGCAGTGTGGTTGTGCTAAGTGGCAGGAGAGTGCCAGTGGGACTGGGCTCCTTCCCATCCCTTCCCACTCCTTCCCAGCCAATCCCTTGCACTCTCTCTCCTCACTCAGCCCAGCAGAGATGAAGTGCCTGTGAGCTGTGACTTCTCTGCCCATGACAGACATTAAGAGAGCTGCCCTGGCCTCACAAAAGTGCTGTGCTTCAGATGGCATCTACTCCAATATTACTGCAAAAGAGGCCAGAAAACAGGGAACATTCTCAGCTTTCAGAAGTACAGCTCCAGTTTGCAAAGCTGGAAATGTGCATAGTACTTAAGTGCTCCCTTTCCTTTCTTTTCCCTTTTTGCAACTTGTGCTTTGTTCTTGTAGTCTACTTGATTCTAGGGATTTATTATTCCACTGAAACATTTGATATTTCCTTTTAATACATATCCTGGCACTGAGCACCTGCTGCAATTAAAGCACTGGTATTTGGCTCCTGTGAGGTCTACTCTATTATGAAGTTTTATCCATTGATTGTAGTCTAATGAACACATCAGTTCATCACAGCACTCCTATTACCCTACTGCTGTTGTGGGATGTTGTATTGCTGAGCTTGGGTAAGAGGACTGACTCTCTTGCTACTGCCCCAACTGTTGTTAATGATGTAAAAAGGGTAAAGTAATCAGAATTTCAATACAGTTCAACTTTGTGGCCCTTCTGTGACATGCCAGTTCCTCCTATAGTAGGACTTTCTCATTTAAAAGCAATCAATTTCAGCAATACTTGCTACTCAGAAGCAGTGGCTCTTGAGTGGGATGGAAAAGGGGAGAAGATCTGATATTTTGCTGGGAAACACTGACGGGCAGAAGAAATGTTTGGGGTTTTTTTTTCACTCATAGAAATTTTCTGGTGTGGGGTGTTAGCAAAACCTAGATAAACTCAAGTTAAAGTAATTAGGAACAGCAAGAAATGGTTTCAACAGCAACAGCAGCAATATGTTTTTCTCCTTCTGTGTCAGATGATGGTAATGTTTTTTTTATTCTTTATAGCCTAGTTTCAGATTATATGTGGCAGATTTATTTATCATTCCACAGATAGTTATCTGGCTTTTTTTAGATTGTCTGGCATTACATTGATCCAGCACAGAAATGCAGAAATGCACAAAAGTAATTGGCAAGAAAATAAACCCAGGACCACAAGAGGAATTGCCTTTAAGGTATGAGTTTAAAGTTGGAGAGTCAAGAAACAATAGGAACATTCTGGAAGTCTTGACATCTTTATTGAGAAAACATTTTGGTATTGGGTTTGGAGGGTGAACACTAATAAAAGAACATGCTCAAAAATAAAAGAAATGAGATTGGTCTTTGTAATTGTGTCAGAGAAATCATATCTACATAAGCATGTGAACAGAAGGTCTGCAAACACAAACACAAGGAATGGAGATGTCTGAAAAAATAACATGCCAATAAAGAAACATGGCTAACAGATAGGAATGAGTACAGCTTTTTAAACTGTATTTCTTTCTAAAAGCAGCTAAAATTCCTATTACTAGTACATCAACTGAAGGAAAAAAAAGTTTAAATTTAGGCAACACAACCCATGGAAAACAAGGTTTATACATTCCAAAAAGCCAAACCCTTTCCGTGCAGCACAATCCTCATCTGAATTTAGCCACCAACTCATTCACTTGTTTTTTAAGCCAGTTGTTACAACACACATAGTAGTCTCATTATCCATCTCTGTTCTAGGATCAGGTTGTTTTTCTAAAGCACGCAATCTGATGCCACAGTATAGACAAAGCATTTGGGCAGTGTGGGCATTCTAATACCATGTCTCCCTGCTGCACATGTCCTGACGTAGGTTCTTCTGGATGTGGGAAATGGAACATCTAGAGCAGGCTGAAATTCCAACACTTAGCTAGTAAACAGTGGTGTTGCAAGTCTTATTAATTAATGTTTGCAAAATGTTCTGAGATTCCCCAGATAGAGCACATTGCAGAAGTGAAAAATATTACAAGTAATCTTTACTGATGTATTAATAACACCGAAGGTAGGGATGCAGCCTTGTTATAACTAAAGGTTTGTGACAAGTTTCTCTTTCAGCAGGTTTGCTAACAGAAGGAACAGACTGCAAGGCAAGTCCAAAACTCCACTCCAAGATGCTGTGCCTCACGAAGGCAGCAAAGCTCCTACACATCAGCAGTTTTTACTGCTGGAAACCCACAAGGGCATCAGGCGCTCCATCCACTTTCAGATCCTGAAGTTCCGCGAGCCTTTGTCCTCATTCAGTACGTCTCTTCAGTGTCCACAGGGAGATGTCATCATTACTCTTCTACTGCAACTCACAAAACAAGCAAGGGGCTTAATCAATAAGAGAAAAGTTTCAGCAGATAAAACGTCTGGATTGGAGTACAACTCCTTCATTGCAGGGTACGGAAAGGACAGTGGAAGATCATTGGCTCCATGAGCCCTGCTCCACTGTGAGCATGGCTGACAGGATCATCTGACAAGGATTCCCCTACTGGTCTCTTTTGGGATCATGTTCTGGCCTCTTCAGTGATCCAGCATGACAGATTTGTGCAAGGAGCCACCATCCAGATACTCTCCCCCTCCCCTGGTTCAGCCCTGAACATGGGAACTGAAGCACCAGGGGAAAGAGGATAGGAATGCATCTACACAGATCCTTTCTCCATCTGGGAGTCCAAGGCATGCTGGACGACGTGTTGAGGGCTGTCAGGGTCACAAAATGGTGAAAAGATGGTGGTTTCAGGGATGCATTGCAGAGCACAGGAGGAAGACAGTGCCTCTGCAGAATGATTTCCTGGCCGCTGCATACCGAATGCACCAAGAAAGCAAATAAACTGGCAGTGACTCAGAAATGACTGATTCATGCCAAAGCTGTGAAACAGTTGCCCTCACTCCTGGGTCCTTCAAAGCTGCCCAGGAGTCAGACACATTGAGATCTTCCTGTCTCCTTCCCTGTTTTCTCCTGCCCATCTTAGTTGTGGGGATCCCTTTGCCGTGCTGATTAGGAAGCAGCTGATGCCTTCCTAGCTGAGCAGATGGACCACATGTAGGGACTCCCCAGCCAAGCAAAGCCCTAGCAAGGTTATCCCTCCTCACACTTACACTCATTACTCATTATTCAGAAACAACCAGCCGTTTCAATAGAAAAAGATACAAGCATGACAAAGCTGGCTCGGAAAGGGCATGCAGAAAGGGAGTAGTAGTCCTGTGTCAGATCAGGGGCATGGGTAGAGATGTGGGCACCCTTGGCACAGAGCAGGGGAAGGGAAGTATACAGGATAGGCAGACTATTTCATGCTTCTACTATAAAGCAGAGCGTTGGCAATGGAAGCAGTGACAGGGTGGAAACCAACTCACAGGGTCTACAAGCACAACAGTGTGGAAAGGCTGGGTTATTTCTCCAGGCTGCTTTGCTTGGAATGACATGCAATGAAACGACAGCTTTTCGCAGCAGAGTCCTGGGTGGCTGCAGCACTCTCTGTATGTTCACCTCTGACAGCACACCTGCCAGCAGGCACTGCTGCTACTGCACGTCGCGTTTGGTTAGCTCGTTATTGCAGCTGCTACTGGTATGAATGGATAGACACACCCTGCTTCTTCCTGAGATCTTCTGTTCAGATACACTCATGCAAGTGTGATGGGGGTTTGTGGGAAAGGGCAGGCACCCGTGAACAGCATTGGTTCACACTGAATGCAGGACGGACGTGCAGGTCTTTATACCTGCTCTCCAGCCTCTTTGCCTGTGGCTACGGTAGCTGGATTTTCCAGCAAGTCCCTTGCAACTTCCAGAGAGATCAGTGAGGCTGAGCAATTGCAGAAGCAGGATGGAAGGTCAATGCATAAACTCCTTTCCCCTCCAGCATGAGGCAAT
Source organism: Lichenostomus cassidix (assembly GCF_008360975.1). Taxonomy (NCBI): domain Eukaryota; kingdom Metazoa; phylum Chordata; class Aves; order Passeriformes; family Meliphagidae; genus Lichenostomus; species Lichenostomus cassidix. The sequence continues at coordinate 41,896,486 of NC_139483.1, read as the reverse complement.
AGGGTGTAAGTGATTTATAAACTGAAGTCTGAGATGATTACAGAACTCAGGACTTAATTACACAATTGCATAACCTTGTCACATGTCAAGCATCTAACACAGACCTGGCAAAATAAACCATGTGTTCTCAAAAACTCATACCCTCACTCACTGCCATGAAAAATGGGAATTAAAACCTTTAATTAAGTCCCACAAGCTGCAGAGTTATGGACACTGACTGTAAAATGTGAACAGCAGAGAGTGAGTGAGAAATACTCTTCCTTGGATGATCTCTGAAGCTTGTGGGATAGCTTGTGGTAAAGCTCATGTGCTCACATAACATCCCAGCTTTGCTCCTAAAGCCATCATCCACCCACAAATCCCATTCCTCTCTCTCAGATCTTTCTACTACCTCAAACCTTCACATGCTTCCTTCTCAGCTTTTACCATTGCAGATGAGGTAATGTCATTCTGAGGGACATAATTATTAAATTCCTTTATTCCTTCTTGTTTACTTCAGAAGCATAGCCCAAAAGACCTATCTTTTTCCCTTCTGCAGCTCCCTTTTGGTCATCTCTGCCTTTTGGAAATTAAACCTCAGAGTGACCTCTGTCTTTGCCCTACCTCTTACCCTTCCTCAGCTTCAGTAGGGCTACCACTGCCTTACAAAAGCACAGCAAACCCCTGCCTGTTCACAGCTGCAAATCTGTTACCTGAAAAACTCCCAGGGAAGTTTTTGATTTATTTTCTCCCCATGGTTGCACACATGGGCTTCCCTGCCATCTCTATGAAGTGCTGCTTTTCCGCTGCATTTCCAAGAGCAGTCAAATCCATCATCACCTGAACTGAGAGACGCTCTGCCCCTGGACTGAGCTGCACTCCCACACAGCATTTCCTTTCCCTCACCCTCACTCCCTACCCATGTTTTACGTGGAGAACTGGAAAGCAGGGAGCTGCTTTTGGGCTTGACAGCCAGTTTTTGGGTGGAGCAGCAGATGAGCTCATTTGGGCTCCTCTGGCCCCCATGTCATGCGGCTTTCCTTCACTCAGAGAGAACAGCTGAGACCCTTTTACCTTTGCTGGCTTTTAAAGCCGGATGAGTGTGCAGCCACTTTGAAAACAATGTGTAATTAAACTAATTGTTCTGTTCAAAAATAGTGTTGTAAGATCTACAGAAGTAATTAGAATTGCCACACCATTACTGTTAAGAAGCAATAAAGTGTCTCTTACATAGACATTTAACTGATAACTACCTTCATTTACAGAGATCATGTATCAATGTGTTTGGGTTTTGGTTTTTTTATCTCCTCAGTGCACAAGGAGTACAGACATGGGGCTACAAACTCCTTTATGGGGCTTTTGAATTCATAATTCTTTGGAAGGGTAAAGCTTTTTCTTTGCTCTTTCCACACCAAAATCTCTCTCCCCCTTTCTCTCTGTAACATAGGTGTATGTGTTTGTGTACACACACACACACACACAAATATATATATACATATATATGTGAAGATGCTAGGCTCCTAAGGACAGAGAGCTTCTGTTGCATTTCCTGCCCACTCTGAGCTGCCTCCTTGTAATGGACAGGAAATGGTAGATCTGCAGAATCCACAATTTCACCTCCCAGCTAATTCCTCCAGGTCAGGCATTAAAACCCTCTGAGGTTACAACGTTTGAAAGATTCTTAACGTCTTTTGTAACTTTTGAAAAGTGACCAGCTTTTCTCACATGTAGGGACCAAAGACCAGCCCAATATCCTAAAGCTTGTGTAAGCTGCACAAGAAAATGAGGGTGGGAATAATTATGCTTGAAATGGAGGTGGGTAGAGTGTTAACAGCTAGTTGCCTTTCTGCAGATGAAATCAGGAAATGTAGGTGTGCCTTAAAATATTATACCCAGATTATATTGGTCTTGGAAAACACTCATGTCAGTGAATTTCCATAACATGAAATAAACAGCTGCTGTTCAAGAAAAGAGTCAAAGATTAACTCATGGCTCTTTTTTGTGAGGTGTATCACAGTTGAGAATGGATGTAGAAAAGAAAGATGTTCTATGCTGAATGTTGACAAAGAGATTTATTAGCATAACTGCATTGTCCACACCATACCCACATCTCCATATAAAATTTAAAAAGAAATAAAATAAACCAGACTTTCAGTATTGTGAGTTTGAATGCGGTGTTAAGTATTTTTGATGCATGAACATCCTTAATCCTTTGGAAATAGAAGTTCAGGAAACTGTTGACAGACAACTTCCCGAAACAGACACTTTATGTTTAAAAAATTTACCTTTTCTTCTTTGCTTTTATGCTATGCTATTACACACTGCTAAAGCCAGCTGTGGTTTCACATGCCTTTGTGTATCTGTGAACCTTTCTCAAAACATGCACTTCTTGGAAACAAAGGATCTTTACTTTAAGAAGACTGGAGTGTCTGATCTTTGTGCACAAACTTTTTCAGAAGAGGTATTTTATAACTCAGAAAATATCTCCTGATTTATGCTGGTTTCTTTCTCCATCTGTAGCCATTCCCTCACAGCCTTGCTGACATGGAGTTCCCACTGTTCCTGACAGGGTAACTCCAGGCTTTGCAGCACTAAAATGTTCCACAGAAAAACGGTTAAAAAATCCCCAAGATCTACACTCTGTCTTCTGCTCTCTCCATCCAAGATCTTGCATTGAGAACATAGTTATCCGCAAACCGAGATCCTGGATTTCTAGGTTGAAAGTATTAATGAGCATTGGTAAAAATCTGATCATTGAAAACAAACATTTTCCATTTCTTTTCTGTAGTTTGGTTATGACATCTAAAGCTCAACCCACCCCAAAGGCTTTGGTCCTCTGTGGAGTACAGAAGTAGTGGAGAGAGTGAGGCTTGCAAAGGGATGGGTCTTAGGGAATAGGTCATGTTATTTTTCTGTGTAGAGCTGGATGCAGCTGCAGCTTAAGGAAAACAGATCAGAAAAGCCCCAGTGGTTTGCACAAGACTTCCACCCAAGGTGAGGGAATCCTCATGAGACTGTCTGGGTTTTCTGTTGTTTGGTACTTTTTTTTAACTGTGAATTCCTGACTCATCCATTTTTATGTGACCTAAAAATCTGACTGATGCTGTTTACTCGAGACAAACAGCTTGATAATTCAAATCTTGCCAAAGCTAGTAATTAAAAACAGTTCCTATGAAGTCTTTTTTTGATACAGCCAGTGTGAAATGAGTTTGTCATTTTCACCCAACCCTTAAACTCTGGCATGACTGAATTAAGGCTAATTTGAAAAACATTCCAGACAGGAATAAATCTTTACTGGAAGAAAGGCCAGGGACATGTAATACATATTATCCAGAGAAAAATACAAAGACTTCAAGAGCCTGACTTGGTCAGCCCATCAAAGTAGAAGCTGAAAGGGGAAGACTTCTTTCTATACTGGGCTGTGAAACACCAGCAAGGGAAGACTATGTGAAAAAGAAATAGGTCAACACCTGCTGCTGGTCATAAATTTGGCAAGGAAATAAGAGAGAAGTTGATGACAACTAGAGTAATGGAACAGCTTTATAGGAATGAAAAATCCAAAGTAGTTTCACGACAGTATCAGGTCTATCTCTGGAGAGTCTGTGATGTGTCTGTCTCCAGCACATGCTGCATTCCCAGTGGGGCAGGTATGATTAGTTGGAAGTCATTCTCATCCTTAATTTGGAAGTTGTCACAGATGAGCACCTCTCACCTTCTCTAAAGTAGAGAGTTAGCAGTTACAGAACATACCAGTGGTTTTTTCTAGAGGAAATGAATACCCTCACAGACAGTATTTTTTTCCACTCTGATCACAGATATTTAATACTGGTGGAGTACGAGGGAAATGGATTACAGAAAGGGGCCCACTGCAGATGTACCATCAAATTAGCATCTCCTGGTGCCACCACCATAAACAGCATCCTGGACAAGAAGGTCTGTTACTTTGACCTTCCTCAGCATTTTTTCATTTATTTTATGGCCTTATTCTCATCTAAAAAGGTGAATCCTCAAAATCAGTTTTGAGATCATGTTTGTGGAGCAGTATCAGGAATTCTGACATCAGATTCCCTGGGTTGGGTACATCGTACTGCAGCTTTTCCAAACTACTTGCCACACTTCCACAGGACAATTCAGACAGGGGTTCATCATCAGAATGAGGGTAAGGAGTCCCAAAAACTTACTGGTAAGCAAGCAATGAAGATAGAGGGGAACATGAACCAAATTGCCCGTATGCAGTTATGTGCAAGGTAAGGGAGATTTTTGAGGGTAATTATGATCCTGTACAGGAAAACAGATGCAAGCTTGTTTTCAAAAGGATTAGTCAAAGAATAAGGAATAGTCTAAGGAAGTCTGGATGTCCTCCCAGCTCTATTTTTCACAACTCAGTGGTTTCTGTGACTGTGGTTTTGAAAGGGTAGCTGATGTCAGACAAGTTAGACTGCAGGGGAGCAGAGGAATATGGATACCATTCATACTATTCCCAAGAATAGAGGGCAAAGCGCAATCACTCACAGACCCTGGGATCTGCAGCTGCCGAGGTTTCTGTGCAGATGAGGGCAAACAGATTGAACTTGGTGTGACTAGAACAAGGAAGCAGCAAGAGGGAAAGAAAGGCAAAGAAAAGGAAAGGGCAAGAGTACTGGTAGAAGACTATTAGAAATCCCTGTTGTCCTTAGACAAAGCTGTGAGGTGACTAGTTATGGAACAGTACAATATACAGATTGAACCATGCTGTGCCCAGCGAGCACAGCAACTCATCCGACTATTCCCATGACCCATGAACACTGAGCCAGTGAATGTGATAGACAGGAGCAACGGGAAGATGCTGCAGTCACTGCTGTGTCCCTGTTCAGGCAGAAACACGTCTGCAAAGGGTGCAGTCCAGTCACGAACTCAGAAGCGTGTTTGTACCAGCACTCATTTATTCATCATCAACAGCACGTTGCAAACAATCATAAGAATGCCAGTTACTTGCCAAGACACAGAGATTTCTCATGTCTGTCACTTGAGCTGGGCACAGCAAAACCAGTACCAGATTCCAGCTGTGTGCTACATACAACTCAGTCTGAGTTTCACATCATGGCAGCATTTGTCGTGGTCCCGTTCAGCTGACTGCAGCAAATCTGTGAGCAGCACGACAAGTCCTCTCGGTGGCTCACCCTGGCGTGGTACCAGGCTGACTGGTGGCACACAGCCTCACTGCCCCCATCACAACATGACACTTAAGGATGAGTGCAGGCATTGAAAAGCATTAATTGGCAGCAATGCTAAAGACACACAAGAAGCTGTGATACAATCATGATGTATGTTGTCAACCATATGCATTCATAGAGTTAATAAGAAAGCCTACAATCAGCTGCTCCTGCTGTGCTTTTTATTTTTTGTTTGTAGCACAGCAACACTTTGCCACCCACAAAAAAGGCCAGGATTTCACTGTGCTAAGAGCTGTACAAACAGAGAGCAAAAAAAAGTGGCTCCTATCCACAAATACTTCTCATCTAACTGCTTGGTGAAATGTCACCATCCATATACAGCCATTTGCTGAGCAATTTATTTGGCATCTCCACAGTCTGCTAGGCAACATGACCATCAGCTTTGCAGCGCCCAAGAGCTTGTGCTGTTAAACAGGATATTCAGCCAACCTCTCTCATGTAAACTCTGCTCTCTGCCAACTCTGTGTGGCTTTAGATTATCAAGCTTTTTGTATAGGAATGTTTTCATATGATATTGTGCACTAAAATTGATACTTGGCTGAAGCAGCAGCGGCAAATGTTTTACAGAACAAACCCTACAAGCGGTTTTTCTATTTCCAGCCACCAGAAACTGACTCACAAACTTGTATTATCTGGTACCCCTGAGAAGGGGTGGAAGTCTCGTGTGTGTTGGGAGAGTTGAGCAGTATGGTGTCTAAACTGTGTCCATGCCAGGGCTCCCAACCTGCCTGCTCTGCAGATCTCAGTCCAACTACTCATTTTCTCACCCAAAACTTCCACTTGATGTGTTGTTCTCCCTTATCATCCCATCTTTCTTCTGTTTTCTCTTTCCCTTCCTTTTCATAGACCAGAAGAGTTTAGGGACTTCTGCTGGAAGTGCCAAAGGCAAGTCCCAAGGCAGGGTGTGGGAGCACCTGGTGGTGTTTCAAGATGTCAGCAGCAGACCCAGCCCCAACAGGAGGGACCAGGAGCTGTGGCTGCATTCCTGCTTGCAGAGGCAAACAGGGAGTCTGAAAAAAAGCACTAGGGGCCATCTGTTAGAAGTCATGAGACAGTTAGGTACTTAGCAGAGGAAGGAGAAAGGGGACGATGAAGGGCAGAAAGGACCTTGGCATGGCATCAAAGACTTTGATGGCCTACTCTTTAGGGTAGAGCATCATGCATGGTTGAAGACCATTGCTCACTTTGTCACAGCCCTCCCCCCCGTGACTGGTTATTGATGTCAAGTTTCACTGATGAGACAGCAAAAGCTCATGAAATGAGGAAGGAGGAGCTGGGCAGGGAGGTGCCCTTTGGAGTAGAAAGGCAGGAACAGCAAGAACAACTTGAGGGCAAGTTCTCACTGGAGGCATGGAGTACAAGCACTCTGGAAAGGAAAGGCTGGATGCAAAACACAAATGAATATGTATTGTGTGAGATCAAGCAGACGGAACAGGAAGGCACATCCAGCTATTGCCACAGGAAAATCCATCAAGGGTGGGATACTTCCCCACCCACCCCCACCCATCACCAGCACGGCTCTGACAATGCTGGTATGATTTTTCCTGCTCTGGACAGATTTCTTACTGTATCAAGCACACTGCAGCAAAACTAGCTCAGGTAAATTAATTAGAATTGAACACATTTAATAGTGCTGTGGCAGAAAACAGACTCAGCGTGGAGAGGTGATGCTCTGAGGTTTGCTTGGAGGTCTCCAACCCTCCTTACATTCAATGTAGCACTAGTTCCTGCCACCCTTACTCATGCTGAGATCTTTTACTGCAAGAACAGCCTTACTGCAGCCAGCAGGCCGGAGGTGCAACACTTATCCCAAGGACTGCAAATTCCTTGTCAATGCAAATGCAAAAAAACACCACCTCTGAAGTGAATCTCACTATACTCCTGTGCTGTGTGTTTCTATAATGAAGCCAGACTGCTGTTTAGAATACAAACTTGCCCTGGAGCCCTTTTAGCTGTTCATCCCTAGAATATGAATCTGGACATTTCCTGGACAGTGTAGCCCGGCGGCAGTAGCTGGGGCTGGCAACTGCACTTGATGAAGCAGTGAAATAGCTGAATCAAACATATTCAAATCTGTATAATAAAAATATTCCATCTCATCTTTTTCCCATGCTGAAAGCTATACAATTATATTTTTAATAGTTTTCCATAACTTCAATAAAAATAACCATTAAAAAATTTAGCAAACCTGGAGAATTGCTTTGGAAAACACCTTAATTGATATTCAGAAATCAATTTTCATAGTTTATTATCAAAACTGGTACGAAGGAACTATCTCCTGTGGTCAGTTAAGGAGTGGCAGATTTTCACATTACTTTTTAATTTTAAAAAGATAGAGCTTTGAGCTTGAATTCAGTGTAGCACTCCAGATAATTGTTGGATTGGATAGCCATTCCATCCAATAAACATGCAGAAATTGTAATTGATATTTTATAATTAAAGTCCAAACTGAGAAGGAATAGTAATAATTAGTGGGGAAAGTACATAATAGGATAAGAAATTACATTATAGCTGAGAGATTTCCTTTAGGCAAAGGAAACATATTACCCTCAAGATTTCTTAAAGCAAAACTAGTTTTTTGCTTTTTTGAGAATGGTTTTTGTGGATTTCTTTTTTCTTTTAAAGCACACTTCAGATTCCAGCAACTATGAAAGGGATGATGCATTTGTCTGGGAAGAGTTAATAGTCTCATTTGTATTGTCTTATTCCCAAATGTCCCAAATAGGAGCTAGTCATTCTCACTGCTAAGTGTTGTGCAAATACAAAGCAGGAGAGAACATCTGTCCCTCTGGGCTTCCCAGACAACCTGCTATCTCAAAACACAAAGCAGGCTGTGAGTGTTAATAAGAATTTCTCATCTTCTACCTCTAAAGGTTTTACTTTCCTCTCCTTCCCTCATTAAAAAACCCTGGCAAACATCCAGACAGAGGTGGCAACCGGGGGGGATCTGTAGCATGGATTGTAATGCATGGCCTGGCACAGGGCAGTACAGCATTCTCAAACCAGTGGATGCCTGGACAGATATGTTCTGGGCTTGGACATTCTGGTGTCTCCCCAGGTCATCTCACACATCTGGAGTTCTTGAAAATCTGTTTCTGCAAAGGTCTCCATGAACCATGAGAAAACGCATAATGTCAAACTGTTTTCACTACCAGCTCTTGACACCCTTCTGCCATGGGAATGAGTTCCAGGGAGCAGATACTCCTCACTTCCATCCCCTGTTTGTCTGAGCCTTCCATACCACATGACGGGTCCAGAGAGAGATACAAAAAGGCTTACACTGGCAGCCATGTATTGCCTTGGGAAAATGTCATTTCCACTTTGCAGGGCTCCTCAGACACTTGCTGGTGCCATTTATTCGTGTTTACTCCCTGTTATGTGCTACAGCAAATGGAAAATATGGCTTAAGAGCTCTCTCAAGAACACTTCTCAGCAATGGCCTCCCCTCATTCTTCTATTCTATTTTATTTAATTTAAGGCATGCAGAGTGGTAACAAAGAAATTAAAAGTTGAGAAGAATGCAGTACAAGAAAACCATTTTATTAAAGCATTAGAAAATTGCTTCTTAGCTCTGACATTTTTGAAGGCTGTTTTTTCCTCTTTCTCCTTTTCCTCACACCCTGCAACTCTCCTTAAGAAGGCCTTTCATACAGATTTCTTTCCATCACCGGAGACTTAAGGTCCAAATAAATTTTGTTCTATTCTTTCCTGACACTCATGACTTTGGGCTCACCACCAATCCAATGCAAATCCAATCCACTTTACCATTTACTTCCCCTAATATGTCAAAGTTTGCCATTTTGAAATAATAACAGTAATGTATTTAGAAAACTACTTGGAGGGATTTTTTTCAGCCTATCTACTTACAGACAGTGATTAAATGTAATCAAATTATGAGCAACATTACCAGCTAATGTAACAATAATTTTCGCATTATCTAGGAACACTGTAGGATTATGAGTCACACACAGTCCAAGGCCAAACTGTGAAAAATGTGGTCATCCTGCTACACCATACTATACCACTGAAGTATCTGACAGTATTTCTCCCTAAAAATACTGCAATCTCTGTACATTTCTAAATGTAAGACATTGTCAGACGCATAGCAGCATTGCGCTAAAACCTTTCTAGCTGTTGTACTCTGAACTGAGTTTGACTTAGATTCCTTTTTCCCCATATTTTCCCTTCCTATTTCTTTCAGTCATATTTCTTGCATTTTTGCAGTACTCCTCCATGCCATTTTTCTTCATTTCTGCTGCTCCACATCAGTGCATACTTTTCAATATCTGTGTTAAAATTTGGATGTCAAGTGGGACATATCTCTATTATCTTAACACTTTCTAGTTTCATATCATACACTTCTGAGCCTCTCTGTTAGCTCTTGAGTGTTCTGCCCACCAGTGCTGTTGTCTAGCTTAATTTAGGCTACAGATTTCCTATTTCTTTAGACAAAAATTCCTCCGTAACATATACCCACTTCTAGTTTCTGCATTTCCCAAGTTCTTTCTCCTCTGCTCCCCCTTCTAATATCTGCCTGCAGGTCACACTGATCTCCAATTAGTTTTCAATTTAAGTATACATGTGAGTAGTCAAAATTTGCCCATTCAATGTCCACATAGGCATGTATAGACAATAAGGGTGGGATTTCCCAACCATGTTCACAAGCAGGCACCTGCATATGATCTATTGTTATAGCCAGTGGTAATTAAGTCAAAACAACAACCAGAGCTTGGGGAATTACTCAGTTCATCCTAAAATAGCCATCTAAATATTTATTCAGTTGATTCAGTATAGACACCCGTCATCATTTTAGATGCTCTGTCACACTCAGCCCAGCCTAGCAGCTGTCCCAGAAGTCTGTGCATCGCCCAAGGTTCCTGCACCTCATGTGCCTCAATGTTCTGTGTGCAACTGTACTGGATCCCAACATTTATGGAGCTGAATTGTGTCCTTAGTGCGTGGTCAGCTGAGTCACCTGCTGGCATCACTGCCTGAGAGGATTAGGGGTCAGCCACCGACACTTTGCAACCTGTTCCATTTTAGGTGTTTCTCTTTGAGTCACATTTACAAAAAGTCCGCAGGTGATGTCCGATACCTGGAGGTCTGAGATGACTTTCAGTCACCCAGAGGCTTATGTTCAGCTCTCTGAACCTCTGCCACAGCCCTCCTCTGACTCCAGCACGGTGACTCTGCTCACCAGAGAGGTCTGTCCCATGGTCCCTGTGTCAGCAGAGGCATCCACTGCGCCCCATCACTTCAGTCCCCTAGGTCAGTCACCCCAGGCCCCTTGGCAGCCACAGTCAGTCACCCCAATCAGCTGTCAAAAGTGGATCAACCACACCAGGCAGATTGACCATGTACCAACATCTCCGTACAAAGGAGTGTTTCAGACTTCAGATGCTTCAAATCTTATGCAGTGAAAACATAAGGATAATGAATAATAAGAATAATTATAGAATATGATAATAGAATACAGAATAAGAATAATAATATGAATATGAAAGTAGTTATTAAGAATGTTCTTGGGCCAGAGCTGAAATGTATCAAGAAAGTTTTACAGATATATGCTAATTATTATGCATCCTTATCTGCCTTCTTTTAATTTCTGATTCAAAAGCATACAATAATCTAATTAGGGAGAACAAATAATGCTAGGTGACCACGGCACACTGAAAATAAGTAATTTGTGGTTTAATGAAAGCATTCAAAAATGCTCTTCACTGAAATAACTTACAAACTATCAAGAATATTTGCAAATAATGAGATGTTTTTAGATGTAAGTTCTGTACTGAAGTACTGAGAACAGATCTGACTTTATCTGATAATACATTCACAGTAAATAATCTCACTGCTTCTACTGACTGGACATCTCTGCATGGTCAACAAGGACAGACAAAAGGGAAAAGCGAAGGAAATGTATGTTCATTCAAATATCAGCTAAGAAAAAAATGCTAAGACACTGAGTTTTCCTTGAAAATATGAAGCAAATGTTCAAAGATGCCCAGTATCAGTAAGGGAGAAAATACAAGTAAGCGCACAGATTGCAACTTCATATTTTAAGAGACTGAACCAAAAATGAAAGTATATTTCTGATGCCAGGCAAAGGGCAAACCCCATTCTGCTGACACTTGCATCAGCAAGCCGGAAATTTTATGAAGAGAAACCGGGCTTTTATCTTTAAAATACCCAGGCACTGAATGCCACTGAGGTCACTGTAATATGTGACTGACAGCAGGATAAGTTCCTCTGTCAAATTTTAATCTGATTTAAATTGATATTTCAGCGACCAGGTACCTAAATCCCTATTTTTAAAAATGCCCTTAAAGCTTTAATCCTTCCCTCAATTACAGCATTTTAAACTGGCTTCAGAGTGGTTATTTTGGATTTACATTAGCACAAGTGAGATTAGAATCGGAGCCAGAGGCAGTTCCATTCCATGCAGTTCTCAACAGCAGAAAGACAAGGGCTGAAACACACTGTAGAGTGAAATAACTTTGGATTTTCATTTTATGTATCTTAAATGATATTTTGAATGTATGTCCCTTTGTTCACCTAACTAAATAAAAACATTAGTTGCCATCCAGGGCATATTATTTATTTTTGACTCTTCTTAGTTAAAAAATCTCAGCAACAACAACAAATAAAATCTGTAACAATCTGAAACAAGCTGTAATTAATTAATAGCTTGATCTAAGGTGTTTCTTTATGTTATTTACTGGTATTACTGCCTAGTACTTTAAAAGGAGAAGAAACCCACTGAAAGTAGGCAAGAAAGGTGAACATAATGGTTTGTGTAGAGGTCATAGGACAGAGAAATTGTAAGGTTATGAAGAATGTCATGGTATATGGAGGGCTCTCATGGGAATTAATCAAGTAAGAGAAAGTCTGTAAAATGCCATTGAATCTTTCTTCCCAGTTCATGGTGGGATCAATTATTTCTCTGTGCTCTCTGCTAGGTGTTTCTCTCATCTGTTCTTCAAAACCTTTTCCATGTCAAGTATTCTACAGGTGGTTTCTCTTCCACAGTATATTTCTGTTTGCCTATAACATTTGTCCTTTGAGATTTTCTACTCCCACCATCGCATTCACTTAAATGTTTAGTTAGCAGTACACTTGGCACTTTATATACTGGCTGAACCATTTGTCTCCAGAGAACTGTAAAATTGAAATAAACCCCATTGCCTGTTTTCAGTCTCAATTAATCTGAATTAAGTGGCTTAATTCAGGATTGGAAAACTGCCTAGGTTACTGAGATTGTGTTTCCTAGATTATCCACCACAAAAATCCAAGGTTTCTCCAAGGTTTTCCATACCTTTTCCCACAGGCTGCTCCCTGAGAAACTGTTGCATTAGGGTGGAGACAAGGGGTCTGTGCAGTGGGTGGGCACCAGTTAAACAGCCACACCCAGAGGGTGGTGGGAAATCCTTTCTAACCTGCCAACTGTCACAAGTGGGGTCCCCAGGGATTGATATTGGGCCCAACACTGCTCAATATTTTCACAAGTGATCTGGGTGATGAGATCAATCTATCCTGATGCAGTTTGCCAATGATACCAAACTGAGTGGGGAAGTGAACACTTGGGAAAGGAGAGCCACCCTGCAGGAAGGCCTGGATGGGCTGGAAGGGTGGGCTAATGAGAATCTTATGAATTTCAGCTAGGACAAGTGTAATGTCTTGCACATGGGCAAATAGAATCCAGGAGTGCAGCACAGGCTGGGATCTGTCTTGCTGGGGAGCAGGTGTGTGGAAAGGGACCTGGAATCTCAGTGTACAGCAAGCTCAGCATGAACTTGTGCTGCTATGGCAAATAAAGCCAATGGGGTGCTTGGCAGCATCAACAAGGACACCACCAGCAGGGATAAAGAAACCTTTATCCCACTCCATTCCGTGCTTTTACAGGCCACACCTGGAATATTGTGTTCAGTTTTGGTCCCTGCCATGCAGAAAAGACGTGGGCAGACTGGAGAAGTGCTACAACAATGATCAAAAGACTGGGAAACTTTCCATGTAAGGAAAATTATGAGAAAACTGTGTTTCTTCATTCTTGGGGCTTATGGGAGACCTTATCAGTGTACTAAATACTGTTCATATACTTAAAGGATGGCTACAAAGAAGTTGGATATTCCCTATTTCCAAGGAGTCACATGGAAAATACAAAGGGTAATAGGTACAGGTTATTCCTGGGGAGATTCTGACTGGACATGAGGAAAATATTTCACAATGGGAATAATCAGCTATTGGAATAGCCTCCTCAGGGAAGTGGTGGATTCCCCAATATTAGACACTATTAAGATTTCTCTGGACTCTCTCGATTTCTGCTGCTTTCATTTCTTTCTAATACTGTGGCTGTCCCTTTCCTTTGATGCTGGCCAAAACTTTTAAATGGCCATTGCCTTAGATTGAAACAGCCTGCCACCTTCCTGTGTTGACTGGCAGTATGTCTCTACCAAGCCTTTGAATGGTGCACAGCAGAGGGGGCAGAGCTGAGACCCTATAAGTAAGTGTGATCATGGTGGTTTTGAAGTGTCAGCCTCTGAACTCAGCAGGAGAATTGTGTCTCTCTGTACTTCCCAACTGACTGATTTCACTGGGGTTTGGATCAGGCACTAATATTGCACCCCCTGCTTGGCCTTCATGCCCATTACCAGGCAGGGTGACCTGACTGCTGTGCATCTATTTTATACATGTTTCCTGTATTTATTGTATGGGTCCTTGCCTTCCTTTTGTGATAATGAGTGGAATTTGTGGAAGCAACACATGTTCTGGGAAGAATTAGATCTTAAATTACTGTTTCCTTGAGGCAGAGAAACAATCTGGAAAGACATTAAATGACGAAGAAAAAACCACTAACAAAAAATTATTGATGCTTTCAGTCTCAGTCTCTTGACTCACCAGCATGTTTGTCTGGGGTTTATGCTTGTAGAAATATGTTGAGTTTGACAGTGGTATTCTGTAAAATAAGAGTAATGCAGTGATTAATTAGGCCTTTGACTTACCAGCTATTCAATCTAAATCCCTGTTCAGGATTTAGCATTTTATGTATGTCTTGTTAATGGAAGATTTGCTATCATGATGGTGTTCAAGGAGTAGTCTTGCTTTCCCTATCAGTTGTCTATGCCAAAGAATTGGCAGTTGTCCCAGAGACACAGATAATAGATAGACTTCATATAACATATATCATAAACTTTGCCTGGTATAAATAAAAAGGTCATGACTATTTTCGATGTTGTTCATCTGTATGTTTTGTATTTTCTTTCTCAATATTGTGCTGTTCCTTGTTTTCTGTAGTAATATTTTTGCTAGTAGTAGTAAAGTGTAATTTAGGAAGCTATTGAAAGGATTTCACAACATCTAGCTGAAAAAAGAATCCTGAAAAGACCCATGGAACCAGAAAAAATGTCATTCGTTCACACATTTTGTGTAAAATAAGCTAAGCATCAATGAAATATAATGGACATTTTGAGTTGAAAATCCAGGAATATATTTGCTCCAGAAAGGAGGAAATGCCTTAGTTTCAGAATGACAAAAGAAACTATTTCAGATTGAATCTTCCTGTATTTTCAGTGACCTTCAGCTTTCTTTTTACTGTACTGCATAAGGTAATGAAAATGCCAAAGAAAAAAGAAGCTGATTCCTATGCTCCCAAGAACTTAGTTTGTTCTTTAAATGAGAGGCATTTCCATAAGCTCACTGAGTTATTTCTAGAAAAGACATCTCAGCTACCTATTTGTGCAGAGCAGTTACTCAGCTAAGCCTGAAACTCGGTGGTTCATGAAGGCATCCTGTGTCCAGCCTGCTAGATATTGGGAATCCTCTTTGGGGACATAAAGCACTCCCTATATGTGGTACAGGGCTCATACCTGCTACCAGTTTCCTATCAAGTAGATATCTATCTATCCTATCATTGCCTTTGAAACTCTGTTATCTGCATACATCATAGAGGAAATTACCTTTTCTGCGCAAGTGGAAAAGTCTCTGCCTAGTTTCTGCTGGAAACAGAATGTTTCTTCCATTAACCAAGAAAAAAATTGCACAATATGAACATTACATAGATGCAGTAAGCCTTAAGTATGTACACCTTATATATAATTTCTTTAAATCAAGCTGTTTCCTTCATCCTGCTGAGTAATTAAGGTCACAGTCTTAAAGGTCTTTTCCAACATTAATGATTCTGTGATTCTATGAGCACATAAGTGCTCATAGGGAACCTGAAGTAAACTACTGCCTTACCATAGCCCACAATCAGGTTACTTGATATTCACTCAGAAAAGGAGCAGCCTTAGGATCCCAGCTTGTGTAATTGACACTGCCTGCCTTTTTTAGTCTCTTCCTGCTTGCACTGACAGGCTTTCACCTCCTGTTTCTGAATACCTTGTGAGAATAGTTTCCATTCCTGGCTGGTGCTGAGCTACCTTCCTCCTCACTGTGCTCACTTGGCTACAGAGATTTCCCAGGAGCAGGTTGGAAGATGTGACTTCACCATGACACAGAAAACCTGGGTTGAAATTGCTCCCTCATTTACTCCAGATGGTCATTCAGAAACAAAAGGTGTGCTATCCTGCCTTCTCCATATTTTCTGTGTTGCTCTGCTGGTAAGGGGAAACAAGATCCTATTTCCCTTCTCCATCTTCCAAATCCTGCTTTCCCACTGCAGTCCCCCCAGGCTGGCAGTGTGCTTCACCAGCTCAGAGCTAGTGCTGTGGCACACCACTCTGGGGAGCAGAGTGAAGGCGTGGATGAAGCAAGGAGGTAAATCTTCAAACTAAAGAAATCCACAACCACCTACCTGCAACATTACAACCAGCTGGGCACCTCCCAGGTTAAAGATCATCAGTCAGCTGAGAGGGAAGAAGTTGGGGTCTTTCTTAAACAGAGCTTTTAAAAGTCTGGGGAGAGTGAGCAATGTCAAGCCTTACACCTAAACCTTACCCTGAAGTTTTTGCTGCTTTAAGCATGAAAGCTTATGTTCCATGCACAAGAAGTAAAACAAATTTTGCCTCAGATTTGGACATATTATTCTACACATTTCATTAATAAGTACTAGGCAAAAGGAAAACTGAGTATTTTATACAGTGATGGCCTGATGTACTGTCTTGCTCTATGTTATTTGAATCTGCCCTCTGTTGTCTTGTGAGCTGTAGCTGTTGATGATTACATCTAAAACGTTATCTTTTGAACACACCATGAAACTAATCACTGTCACCCATATCTCCAGGCACCTTGGCTGCAACCCTGATTATTCTTAGCTCTAGATCAAGAAAACCCACTGACCCCTTATTTTATAAATTCTTCATCTATAGATTTTGTCTGCACTGTCTGTACTTCAGACACATCTTTTAGACAAGGAAATGCAGTCAAGGACAGTTCTTTGATCTAAGCATTGGCCTCTATTTCCAACTTTCCCAAAATTCTTTATAACCAAACCTGCATAGGGACTTTGTCCTCAGAGCAGCTATATCAGAAGCAATGCCAGTGACCTCAAAAAGTTACCTGAGAATGAGTCTGATGTCAGTAAAGAAGGGGTCTTCTGTCTATTTTTGGAGATTCATTTTTGCTGCCAGATTAAGGCTTCAACCTTCCTTTTTTGGGTACTGGAACTTATTATTTATTTGGTGTCCTAAGCATTTTAAATCCTGTTTAGTTAAATCTGAGTTATTAAGATCTCATGAAGAATATAAGAAGTACCAGAAGATGGTTCAAAAGATAAACACTGCAACTTGTTTGAAAAGAGTACAGCCAAGATGATCTCAGGGATGACACAGCTGGCAGTTCAGCTACAGAAACAACCAGTCAGCAGCTAATCTGTACACCCTTATAAGAAAGAAAAGAAAAAAAGAAGAACACAACAACAACAACAAAAATCACACAAAAAACCCCACAAAAAACCCCAATCCAAAAAACAAACAAAAAACCCAAAACAAAACAAAATACAAAAGAAAAAAAAAAAGAAAAAAAAAAAGAGAAAAGAGTGAAAATAAGTGTCTAACTTGTGTAGATTTGTCCAGGGGAAATTTTGTTAAACTCATTTAATTTCCTACTGAAACAGAGTTTCAGGCTTTGCGGATAAAAGCAAGACATTGTTGACTTACATCTCAGCTTAGAAAGGCTTTTGCAATATCTTACATTGATTCTCATAAGGAAATTGGGGAAAAATGGTATAGGAGGAGTAACAAATAAGATTGGGAAACCTTCCATTGAGCCAGAAATGAGCTAACAAATCAAAGGTAGGGATAGTTTACCAACAAACAAATTTTATGAGGCTCCATCCTCCTCATCCTTTTATTTTCTCACCTTTATTTTATTTTATTTTTCTTTCTGCTTTCTCCATTCCATCTTGCAGGCATTGATGGCAGCTTCAGTTCTCTTCCAGCTCAGTGACAGCATACCAGCCCAGAGGTGCTGAAGATAACTATTAGTTGCAAGAACTGAAGGAAGTGAGAGAGATTTGAGTACAAGTTATGGCTACATTTGACAGGTATTGCCTCCCTGAGGGGATAAGCAAAAGACATTTAATTTCCACTTACCAGCATCAGCCTTACCCTACAGGGAAACATGTGAATCCACCTCAAACCCCACTGTTTAATTGCTTTGGGTTATCCATCCAGTGCTAGCTTTCACCTCCAGTCTCTGAGGGTGCTCCTGCCTCACATATGCATTCAGAGTCCCAAATGTTATGTACAGCAGTAAAGTACAATGCCAAAGTGACCTCTCTTCCAGTGAGAAGGGATCTTGGGACTCTGGCTTCCTTTCTCCCAGCTGCAGTGATCTCCACTGCTCCTGGCTGTGGACAAAACACCCAGGCAGAGACACATACTCAGAGCATGGACAACGACAAGCACCTGTTTGGAGGGGCACAGCACTGCCACCCCTCTTTCTGTACATCATGGGTCACCCAAGAGCCCCTTGCCACTTCCCCTCCACCACAGCCTGGGAGATTGGGATGGGAGGGCATGCACTGCTCTTCTGCATGCCAGGAAGGAGGGGAGGTTTGGCCCATCTGAAAATATTTTCTTTTTTTCACAAATGTTCTGCTTTGGAAATGGATTTAGTCTCCTTTGGGACAGTCACCAGAACCATAGCAGAGCAGGAACAACTGGCAGAAAAGACAAACAGAGCCACTACGTGTTTCCAACAATGCCCTGCTGTGACTTGTTTCCACAGGACCCTAGGAAGCTGCAGTACCACCCTGACATGAGCTGACATACATGTTACTCCATAGGAGACTGGTTGCATTTTTTTCTGACAAAATATTTAGTATTCCCATTCTCCTGAGTCTCAGCACAGAAAACTTGGCATAACATTACAAAGGATTTTGAGGAACAAATTTTCTTCTTATTCTCTGGAGAAGGCATGAGCCACCTAGCCAAAATGCGCTTTACACCACACTATAAAAAATAACAAAAAAACCCCAAACCAAAACAAAAACCCAACAACACAATACTTGTCAAAATATATTTAAATCTGGCTTTATTTTCCATCTCTGCTATTTCCTAGGGATGAAATAATGCTTTTAATGCCCTGGGTACAGATGATTCTGGAGTGTGTGAGTCCCAGAGATACTCAGGGAACAAACTTCATTGCATGAACATGTCGAGTCCAAGGACTCTCTAGAATAAGTGAGCCCAAGGACCCTCTAGAGTAAGTAGCCAGGCCACAGGTTTAATTCATTGATTTGTTATAGGTCAAAGAGAAGCTAATTGTGTGACACTGTGCAGGATGTATCATCATTACCATTATTCATGTTTAGTGTGCCAGTGTCTAAAGACCAGCCATGGATGAATCCTTGTACAAGATTAGCTGACAGCCCCAGAATCACAGAAGTTACACTTCAATAGCCAGAGAAAGGGTTGGGAAAAACATCTCACACACACAACATTCATGCATAGTGATCTCAGTGTGCTTTTTTTTTTTTTTTGGTCTCTCTGTGTGTAGGTTAAATAAGCATGGATGTGATAAACAGAAAAGTGAATGCAGAATAGATGAGGAAGAGAAGATGGGACAAGAGCAAAAGGGATAAATACACATTTTAAAGAACTGAATTTCTCTTTAACCTCGAGAACTAATGTTTTCACCCAGCCTAGAATGCAGTTCATGTTTCCACACACATTCTCCAGTCGCAGCCCCATCCACCTGAGCAGGGCTTGAGGAAAAGGCTGCATGAGAAATACAGGTTGTCTGTCAGTTTGCAGGTTTATAAGTTGTTCTGCCTGTTTAGATCTTTTATCCAGACATGGGAACACAGTTCCCAGTTTGATTTCTATTACTGGCAAGTAGCCATCTGCCAGTCCCATCTGTTATGCTTAGCCTGCCTGACACATGCAGCAGACCCCGTCCTGAGGGCAGGCTGACAAGGGGCTGAAGCACACTTACATTTCCTATCATGACTGAAATGTATATACCAGCATTTTCTGTAGACGGGAAATGCTAGAGTACCCAAATGTCAGGAAGAGGTTTGATGTCAATACTTCTAAAAGTCAATACTTCACAGACAAGATAGCAACCCCATTTGGATTTTTGTTTTTTGTAATTCTACTCTTAATCCTGCCTCCAAAACAGGTCTCCTATCATCATGTTTAGGAACTGTTGGGGTATTTCCAAATTCTTTTTTCTGCCATCTGGGAATGTTCAGTGAGTTTCCTCCTTTCTACTTTTTGGGTGCAAATGGCATGAAAGAAATACACAGGGGTACTCATCAACTATGAGTTTCATCAGTTTTCAGCTTCCATCTTCTTGGACAATTCAGTTTCTCATGATCCTTCCTTTCACATCAGTTATTAGTAACATTTACATGGTGATTTGTTCATGTAGAAGATTTATTTCTGATCCTCAGATTGTTTGAGAAGAGGTCCCATGCTGTCATCAACCATTGTTTGAAGTGCTGCAAGTGCTGCAAGTGATGTGGAGAAGCCATCCTTGCTGCTGAAAGTACTTCTACTGAGACCTGAGAAATGAGACATTCAACTCTTGCAGTAGTATGAGGACAGTGTTAGAAAGCCTGAAAAAAACCTGATAATAGACCAACAAGGAGAAAAATTACATCTTTCTTCAACTGAAGTCTGAACTGATACTGAAGGTATAGTGTGAAGGAAACTGAATGGATGAGGCAATATCTAAATATATTATCCAGTGATATGACACTAACTGAATAAAGGTATCGCTAATGATTGTAACATTCTTATATACTAAATGGACATAGATTTGTCAAATTAAAAAAATATAAAGTAGGTGTGTGATAGAAGATTGTGACAAAGGAGAACACATTATCCAGTGTAGAGAAGATTAAATATATATACATACACATACACACATACAGGAAAGGCTTCTTTGAACATATGTTGCTGGACAGCCAGATCCCACCTTGTGCTTCTTGATCACTAGTACCAAGTGCACCTGTAGCTTTTGCCCATTGTGTGCTGGTATGGAAACCTACCCAATGAACCTGGTGTGCAGCTGAACTGTGCAGTTTTTGGTGACCAACTCCTAGGTTAAGGTTAGGGTCTGCAATAGCTGACTGTGGCAAGGCTAGAATTTTTCTGGCACAGAGTGCTGACCAAGGGGGGCCCTGTGCTGCCAGCATGTTCCCAACCTCACGCTCTGGAAAAGGCTGCCCAGAGCCCAGAAATTGTCAAACCTGTGAGCCAAAGCCTTTCAAGGACCCCAGGTTTTGTTTCCACCCTCCTAACTGTGTGCATGGTCAGCTCCATAGATCCATCTGCTTTGTTGCTTGCCCTCACAAGCAGACTCTGACATTCTCTCAGTAAAGCAGCTGCAGACTGATTTCCACACTTCACCAGCACAGCAGAGCAGCAGACCTGCCTGCAGCTTTTAGTAAGGCTACAGCTAAATCACACCATGTAGCCATGTGGTAGGTTTTCCTTCCCATACTCACTGCAATGCAGATTCTTTTAAAGTACTGAGCTACCATAAAGACACCAATCTAGTTAAAGTAGCATGTATAAAAGTCAAGCAGTTTTCCTAGTAAAATTTGGTATTTGATAACAGCTCTCAGTAGCACAGTTCCTCTCTGAGGTTGACTTGCAGGGCAGTATCCCTGGGTTCCAAAAAAAATATCCACTGCTCATTGTATTAATCAGTTTTCTGCAGGTCATGGCTCCTTCCACACCTTTTCACTTGTCACACAGGAAGACATATGGCTCTTGCTCATTATAGCTTTGTGTCTTCCAAAGTCACGCATGGATCCCATTGCTACACCACTTGCAAGCTGTTGTTTATTACAGCAGTGGGACACAGGTGTTTCTTCTGCCTTTGTGCCAGCATAGATAGGCAAGGGAACCATGCAGAGATGGGGCTTATCTCATGCCCCACTGCATTTTTGCTCATAAGCTCTTTGGGGTTTGTGTGGCCTCCATGGACATGTGCAAACACACTTGCTGACTAGAGGAAAAAATCCCCCTTCTTGTGAGTGATTTCTGCAAGGTAATCAAAGCAGGTCAGAAGAGCGTTAAAAACATCCTGTGGCTCTGCATCTGTGTAGAGAGTGGCTAGTGGACAATCACAGAGGATGGAGTCAATGACTTCCTGTCCTCTCAAGGTACTGTGCCTCCAGAAAGGTCTGGCAAATGATTAATAACCAAAAGAGAACAAGATACCCACAGAAACATGAGACAGAAGCACCCATGTGACTGTCACTTCCACCCTTTGCAGGCCATTGGATTCAGTAAGTTTTCAAAGTTAGAGTTCTTCTTTTCTTTGCCAGGGGGAAATCTCCTCCTTGCTGAGCTAAATATGTGGCAGTAGTTCAGGGTGACATCTGTGGGAGTTAATGTGCTTTGTCTTTCTCATGGGCTCCTTAAAGCCCAAACCAGTGATTGTCTTGAGAAAACCATCAGAATCTGCAGTGCTGCATCAAAAATACCAATTAAACAGGGTAGTGAGAAGGAAGAGAGGACATGCTGGGGAAAAAGAATCTTGAGAAGGATGTAAGATGAGATAGATCACCTTGCTGACTGACTTTAGCAGTTCCAGCCCAAATGTCACATTTTATCCACTCTCAATAGGGTATGCTATGGGGAAAGAAATCCAGCTCTAATGGCTGATAGATATTTTCTATGGTTTCACAAGGTATTTTGCCTCTGTTGGTCTGGTTTTTATACAACGGCCTGTCTAATGAAGTAGTTCTGTAGTCCTTTCCAACAGTTTTGAAGTACAGCATGTGTTGATTATCTCAGCTGAATGGATCTGAGTTCATTTATAAGTTTCTTTGTTTTGCCTTTTTTTTTTTTCACTTCTTTGTTCCTCCCCTCTCTGTCTAAAGCACACAATTTGTTTGTAGAGGGGAAAACATATAAACAGTGTGATTCAGTACAATAAAGAACAGCTTGTTAAAAATGTGCTTTTGGTGTGTGTGGAACACAAGCTTTTCCTCTTTCTATCACGCTTTGGTACAGAATGCATTAGCTGAGGTTGCTCTGGGAGTTCCATTTTAAAACCCTCTTTTCTTCTTCCCATAGAAGCCTGGAAAAATCTTCTTTTCAGTTGAAATTATGTGTTTTCCTTTAAGCCAAAGACAATGCTTTAACAAAACTTTGAATCAAACTCATACACCTTTTGGTTTTATGGAACGTATGAAACTTATCAAAAACAAATCTTTCTGAAATTATTAGCCGTGGCACAGAAAATCTCTTTATTCTTTTTTTCCCTTTCTTCTTTTTATCCAGCTCAAAGGAAGACAATGACAGCTTTTCTGTCTTTCCAGTGAAACAGAATCAAATCCCATCCTTTCAGCTGAAAAGTTGCGTGTGACGGATTCTTATGACCCAGGCCAACCTGTGGTTGCCATTAAAGTTGGCTTTAACTCACAAAGAGTTGAAGCAACTCAACATCTGTTTAGTACACACACAGTCATAAGCATTCACTGAGCATCCACCTGTATACCTGGAGCTGCACACTAACATAAATACACCCAATGAATGTTAATTATGAGGCAGTGTTTCGTTCTGGAGATCTATCACTGCATAAGCTTCCTTAAAAGAGCACAACTCTGTTAGCATTGAGGCTGATGTGTTTGAGCCTGCTCCTATGGCTTCACTTGCCCGGGCAAGCTGCAGAGGGAAGAATGTTTTGAATAAAAAATTCAAAGCTGACATGCTTTGAATAGCAAATAAATAATGGCATGCAGGTAGAGCTGCAGTTCTGACTAGGAATCACCCAGCCACCGGGAATGGTTTGCAAGAAGGGGAGAGGTGCAGCACTGAGGCCGAGGGCAGATCTTGGAGCTGGGGAGGAACGTGGGCCCTGGGGCCTCCAGCAGCCCTTTTGTCTCCGATCTCGCTGTGCCCCGGGCATTCCTGCTTCCCAGGCAGCGGGATGAAGAGCGAGGTGTTTGCCTTGAGTCCCAGGGACAGGGTGTGGAGACTGAGGCTGCAGGGACAGAGGTGGATGTGGTGGCGGCCGGAGTGCCCACGGCTCAGAGGCTGTGCTGTGGTGGTGGCACTGCCTGTGTCTGTGGGTGCAGCACTGCCTCCTCACCATGCCCATCCCCTTTCCCCTGCAGGGGCTGCATCTGACACACAGGCAGGGCTGGGGACACGGGCCATGGGAGCCACGCTTCAGTGAAGACAGACATTTTGTCTCGACCCCTGACGGCCAGAGCCAGCAGGGCTGGTGGCTGCAGCTGGGGAGAGCAGGGATGCAGTTGATCTTGCCAGGCAGCTTGGCTGGGCTGGGGAAAAAGGAGAAGGGAGCAAGGCTCCCTTTGCTGTAGAATGGGGATCTTAGGTATTTTTGAGGGGAAGAGGACAGGTTACATGTCAGACCTGGAGGAGGTGGCTGGAGGCTGCAATACAGAGCATCAGGGTTGGCCAGAGCAGGCAGCAGATGCCAGGAGCAGAGGAAGGGCTGAACGCATACAAAGAAGAAAGGGGAACATGAACTAAAAATATTACAAACCACTGGTACAGAGAAAGTATTTTAGGGCCTTCTATTCTTTCTTTTTATAGCAGAAAAGAAAAAGGGACAGACTCTGAAAATAGCAGCCCACATATTCTCTGACAAAGGAACCCATTTCTGGGCCACAGGCTAGCGAAACATGTAGAGGTACGGTGCAGGAGCTCCCAAAATTCAGGGATACCACAGAATTTGAACATGGACTATATTTTTCCACAGTAGTCAAGGTAGTTCATGGGAAACTTCTGGCCTGTTAAGGACATTTCAGAGATTTCACAGAAAAGCTTACTGTCATGAGATTTTCATCAAAATTTGCAGACATAAGAGGCTGAGATGCTTTATAGATATATTTTGAAAGAACATCTGATGTTCAGATGCTTAAGAACATGTAGCATCATCCAGCTGGGTCTTCGCTCTTCTCTGGTATAATCACTAGGATGAGGAGCAGCTTTTGCTGCTGCGTGGATTCGAGGAAAGCAAACGCGATCAGATTCATCAAGCTGTTCCCTCAGCACGGCATGAACTTTAGCTCTAGAGTTTCTGAGAAGAGAATTGATCAGCCAAGTCTCTTGAAGATAGCAACCCTTAGGTAATTAGGAAGATGGCATTATTTGGAAGCCTCTGCTTTTAGTACCCTTTGCTGAACAGTTGGGTCTGGGTAATTATAGTTGCTGGGGGATAGGTTTCAGTGACTGACAGTCTCCAGCGATGCTTTGGCCTTCATCCTTCCAGCTGCACAGAGAAGTGAAACTGCACACAGAAGCAGTTTTTGTTTGAATTTGCAGCAGCAGAATTTGTGTGTGTGTGCACATGTGTATGCCTGTGGGTTTATTCAGGTTTATCAGTTCCAAATATAAGACATAGGTTGTGTGTACAACATTTCCCTTATGTCAGCACCAATGCCATTTTTGGAATCTATGAGTAATTAACGTACTATGATTTTTTAACTCCTTTCTGCTCGGAAATCTCACCAAGTCAAGTGAAAAATCCACTAACCTATACGTATCATAAGTGCAGAATACAAACCAAAGAGCAGGCTTTTATTCACCTGTTTAATGGAAAGAAAAATATTTGCCTAAATTAATGGACATACAAAATTATGCAAGACTCCTGTATATGAGAAAATCTTTAACTATTTAGCAATAATGTCTTTCTCAGCACATCATGTACAGTTAGAAATATGTACTAGTTAATGCTGCTGCTCTGCTCTGCAGTTTATTGCAAAAAAATTTCAATTTGGAGAAAACCAGCTATGCTTCATGTTTTGACTAGTCTAAGGTATTTCTGTATTTCTGGGATTTTTCCCATTCTTTTTCTGTGAAAAACCTAAGAGTTTCCTTGTATTTTCTTTTGAGTTATTTGGTGGTGTTTCTCTTTTTACTGATGTGAATACCCAAACAGCAAATTAAATGAGAGGATTGTTTGGATTAGAAGTTGTTCATTAGACTTTCTTTTCTCATGTTAAACTAATATCTGTGCATTTTTTATTTAAGATTTTATAATATCCTAAAGAGTGCAGGGTAATTTCTTACCATGAAGAAATTTTAGATGGACAGAATGCAATTAAGTGTGAGCTGCCTCAGTAGCTGTTTTGAGACTCTTTATTTTAGGCTAAACTATCTGATTAAACACTCATCAAAGTGAGAAACAAGGACTTGGAGTCATAAAGCAAAAGCCAAAAATGCCTCAGAAATTAAATCTGTGGAGAGGTGGAAATTTGCTTCTATAGGTTCCTTGCAGACTTCTGTTATGTGTGAATTTGGCATAGGGATGCATCAGGCAGAGGTAGCTCTCATCAAACAAGCTTAAGCCCTGGGAAAAATCCAGTCCTATGAGTAAATTATATTATCTAAGCAAAGCACCTGGCTGTGAGGGCAGTATGGCATTTTGTGAATGCACCTCAAAGATGCACCCTATGACAGCATAGAGATAGTGAAGGTGAGATTTGGCATTTTAAGGGAATGAAAAATTTGACCCGAAGGTGAGTAGGTAAGGTGAAATACTCTTTCAGCAATTCGAGTAAAAGGCAGCAGCCACACATCCAGCCTTCCGCAGGTACCAGCATTTCAGACCACAGGGATATATTTACATCTCTCTCTCTCCATGATCTCTATACTTCACGCAGGCGACCTTCCCTTCACTGCTCTGTGGAACACAAACTCTTAACACTCAAGATGATTTTGTTAGATTAACAGCTATCAGTACTGTCCAGTCAAACACCTCAGGGCTCCCTGCAGCACCTTCTGATCATGTAGCATAAGAATGATGTATTATCCCGGGGAATTGCATATGCTGAGAGCTCAGCTTCCCACAATACCATTTTCTCTGCATCCATTTATCCCTTAATTGGTGTGATGCCACATGAAAGCTCATGCTCTCCCACATTTTCTCTCCTCATTGAAGATGTTCCCAGTGTATTTACGTCCTTCTTACAAACACAGCACAGAAATGCTTTTTTGCATTTGCTCTGCTGGAATGGTATAATCACGAACATGGGCTGCTGGTTTGAAGCCAGGGCAATAGAGGAGCAGGAATGGATGCTGTAGACTTTGGGCTCACAAACATGGCAGTTATTTGAACCTGATATTTTCTGACTCTCTGAGACCATCAAAGCCTAGGTTCACATTATGTCGCAGGTCCAGCTAAAGACAATTTGTATGCATACAAAAATTCTTCATGATGTTGTGTGCGGTGATGCATATTGTGGTGTTCAGGGGACATGACTGTGGTCAGTAGAACCACCAGAAAAGACAAAGTTCATCAGGAAAGAGGTAAAACAAGATACCGGAAGGCACTGTGTGGCAGAGGATAGAAACATAGAATCATTAATGTTGGAAAAGACCTTTAAGATCATCAAGTCCAAGTGTTATTTGAGCACTGCCAAGACCACAACTTAGGAATCATGTCCCTAACACCACTTTGCGCATCTTTTAAATACCTCCAGGGATGGTGACTCCACCCCTTCCCTGGGCAGCCTGTTCCAATGCTTGACAATAATTTCAGTGAAGAACATATTCCTAATATCCAGCATCCCCTCCCATGTGTGCTGCTGGCTCCCCTGCAGCCAGCCTTGCTTTCACCTCCTCAAAACACAAGCCCATCTCCTGCCACCACCAGCTCCCAAATGAGTCTACTAGAGCCAAGATCTATGTCTTTGGAGGGTCCTCCTGTCCCATAATTACTATGGGAGCACTGGCTCATGCCTCACAAATGCTATTCCTTTTCTCTTCAAAATAATGAATATTTTTACTCTTTTTTCATTCTTTTTACTACTATTTATTTGATTACTCTGTGTCTGGAGGAGAAGAGAGCAGAGGAATACAACTGCATTTGAAAGGCTCTGCAGCGTTATGAACTAGATCCAAAACATGCAAGAAAGGCCCTCTTCACTTCCCATCATTTCATGAAACCTCCACCAATTCTCATTTAGATATTTTATTAGGTTATTACTTCTCATTTTAGTCTTTTAGCCTGGTACAAAGACCTTTAGCACTACTTAACTAGAAAAAAATTGCATCAGCCTCTGTAGGAACCATCTTTCTCTGCCTTGTTCCTCCCATTCTTGGAGTTTGTATATGGTAAAATAATCTCCCTTGCTATGCTTGAGACACCAAAATCCTTGACCATGTTTCAGACAGAAGAAAGGACTCTGAATGGTACCTTTTAAACTCAAATACTCTGTGAAGCACAGGTAAAGTTGCCACTTTTTTGATATATGGAATTGTAGTTGTTCTTGTGCACATATATTTTCAGTGTTGTTGTTATGCAAAGCTTCAGCTGAAAAGTTTTCATCAATTTTCAAGTCTATTATAGCATCTAAACCCTAATTTGATTCAAATAAGATGCACTCAACTTGGGATCAAAATTATTAAGTTTCATCTCTTCAGGGACAAACAGTTTTCATCTACATTAGCATCAGCCCAGTCTAATGAAGAAAGACTTTTAAAGAACTTTTCTTGCTGCTTCACTCTGTTCTGAGCCTTGTTATCATTCCTGTGGTCCAGACTTCAGGGAAGCACAAAGTCCCCTCACCCTTTGCAGTGCTGTCAGTCACTCGTTACTACTTTTCTGCACAGATTGCTACAGATTCTGAACTTTGCTGTAAAGGTACATTATTAGCTGTTGTGCACATAAGGCATTGTACACATCAGTAGTGAGTCCATCAGCAGACACATCTGACCATTAACTTGATAAAACCCCCTGAAAGAACAGCGCATAGTATTTAAATGAAACCGTGTTGCAATAGGGTAGTTCCAGCAAGAGCGGGCTGTCATTTGGCCTTGTATCTGTGTGTGCCTGTATACACCACCAGCTCTGGCTGCTGAAGTGAGTAGTGATAAAAGATTTATTTTGAGACAGTACATTACCTTGAATAGCATCACAGTCCTGGGTACCAGCGACAAATGAATAATGGAAGTGCTTTTTCTGCCAACAGCCTGTATATTTGTCTATTGCGTCTCCTGCCAACAAGTTTCTGAACCAGTGTTTGTGAATCTAGGGCGTGAATTTACATAGAGTATGAATAGATATTATTTACTATGGCTTGTTTGGCAGATGCAATACATTTTTATACTTTTATTTCTTAAACCGTATTTCTTGGAAACCAAAAAGCAAGTAAGAAGTCTTTCATTTGATTTTTAAGTTGATGAATGCAAAGTGACAAAGCTGATCAGTCTTAAACTCCACAGTAAATCCTCTTTTGACTTTAGAACTTAATATCCTTACACAAGTAGTTTGTCCTTTTTGAATGCAAGCTGGCAGCTAACTTGCACACAAGATGGGAGTAACCTGACATTTACAGGTCTGTGCAGGGAAACTTTTGTTTCGGTCCTTTATCACCCAGCCTATGCCCTGAATGAAGATCAAAAGGTAAGTGACGGTTTAATTGAAGACCAGACATGGTTTCTCTGGGGTGCTGTAGCAGCTGAACCCCCACCACTGCTACTGAGCAGTGTCTGTGCAGAATCTGCACCGTCTGTCACATAACCAGACTGTAGCTGCATGATGGACACTGGGGCTACGTCCCTTCCTGAGACCTGGATCATGAGGTGGAGGCAGAAGGGAAAAGATTAAGACCAACTGAACCTTGGCCTGTTTCCCATCTCTTTCTGAAGAGACTTATGCCTTGCAGGAAAGAAGGGAAAAGTGGTTCTGACTTGAGGGGACAGACTTTGGCAAGGCCAAAGAACAGGTTTGGGAAGCCACTGTGTGCCCATGCCCCATCCTGTGCAGTCTGCACAAGAGGTGCCTGTGCTTCAGTCCTTGATAATTGAGACAGACAGAGACAGGATTTTTAGAAATGAGTCTGACATATCACATTCCCTTGGCGATGGCCAGTGCCAAGTCACATTGACTTCTGATGTTTCCCTCCCAGTCTGGACCTTATCCCAAGGTTATCTCAAGGGGAAGGGACAATGCTCCTCACTTCTCCACTTGTTTTTGAAATGACTTCCTGCCTAATTATTGCTGTCCTCTTGGAAGGATGGCATATTTATTTCAACTGAAAATTACTGTTATCAGAATCCCCATATTGTTTGAGTTCCTACACATATTGCTGGCTATCAGTTTGTGTTATATAACCCTTGACGACTCAACTCTGACTTCCAAACCTGCAACACTGCCTTTCTGCTTCCTTTCCCTTGTCCATCATCATCTAGTTTCTGGTCCATTTCACTCACCCCCTGTCACTTTCCGAACGTCCTCTCTGAAGCCCTGTCATTTTCACTCCTCCAGCCTAATCCTCAAACAGGCCAGAGGCAGATCCACAGGAAAGAGACCACAGTGATGGAGTGAGGAAGTGGCTGTCACTGAGTATAAATCTTACCCTGCATGGTCAGGCAGTGCTGTGGTCTGGTGAGGAGAACCTGCATAAAAATTTTTGTTTTAAAATCTCATTCTAACCAAGGGTGCCTGCAGCACACAAGTCTTGACTCCCCTCAAAAGCTTTTATCACACATGGAGAGCTGCTAGGTCAGGGATCATGAGATGTCTGCTTTACTTGCCTAGATCTGCAGAGCTTTCCAGGCTTCTGTGCAGCTGTATTGTGTCACTCATGTCCTTTGGGTTTTTCTTCCTATGTGAATTTTGATTACTCATAAACCAGCATAGTATTTGGAGGACAAACAGTGATCAAAAAACCCAAAAAACAGAGCTTCAGTGACGCTGACTGCACTGCCATTGATTTCAAAACCAAATTTTACAGGGCACCAGATTTGTACAAGTCTCTTACTCCAATTAGACTTCCAGTTTCAGTGAGCACTGTCAGCTGAAAGGAAATGTGTTAACAGTTTAGCAAATGCTGAATCACAGTGGACACCTCATAACTAGCCTATGTCGTTCCAATGTACAGAAATTGGCTGCTGTCATTTTCCCTGTAGTGATTGGTGACACAGTATACTAACATCAAGACACAACAGTAACAAAGTTTAACTGAGGAAAACAGTCTTAGTAAGTGTTAGGTTTGAGGAGAGATTTATAAAACATGATCTTCATTCAATCATTGTGCATAGAGAAAAACATGTCACTGGGTATAGCAATGCCTCAGACTCCACAGCCATGCCTGATGGTAGAGAATAACCCAGTCTGCAGCCTAGTGCTACAGATTAGTCTCTAGGTGCTTTCATATTCGAACTATATACCTATGCTCCATATTGAAGAGCAAATAAGAGGAATAGTTCATGTTCAGACCATCTTCCTTAGGTCTCTGATCTAAACTCTAACCCCAGTCACTGGCAACAGAAGACAGTTAATGTTTGATGTCTCTATTTGCCCTGTGTGAAAGACAAGACGAAGTGCTTTTCCTTTTGTGAAGACACTGCTTCTGTCAGAGCAGCCCTGTTATGCTGTGGCAACATGGCCTGGCCTATCCCTGTTCCTGGAGGAGAATGAGATGCCTGCACCATCTGCCCTGGAAAGGCTGGCTCACTCAGGCACACGGGGCCAGGAACTGCTCCAGCCCAGCTCACAGATCACTACACCATGTAAGCCCAGTCACATCCTAAACTGCACTTTAAACCAGCTTATCCTTTGCTCTTCCTGTTTATGAAAGTCCACCACAGATTTTAATTGCTCTGACTCTGTGAAAACCTTCTTGTTTCCCAACTAAATATATTCCTGACTGGAAAATACTTGATGTGATCTGTAGGCAATGGCCAAGCTCATGTGGCTCCCCTGCCCACTGCTTTCCCTTACCTTGCCAGATGCAGCGTTCTGGGCCAGGGGCACCTTGTGCTAAACACCAGGGATTGCTGGGAGAGAGCTGATAACAAAGCTGTGATGCCCTCCAACAGGACTTCCCACAGATCTCTGGAGAAGGGAGCCTGTCCTTTTGCTAGGACTCAGCTGGTGACAGGGGCTGCTGGCTCCCTGGCTCTCCATGCCCAGCCCAGCCATGAGGCCCTGCAGGGCAGGTAGCAGGAAGACCCTGGGGATTGGGACAACCCGTGACACATTCTGGAGAGGACAAGGGAAAGCTCTTTGCACCCTTATCATCTTTGCACATTTGTTCAGGGATCTGGCTATAAAGACACAGATCTGTGTATCTGTTAACACAACTGGAGAGAAGAAAAAGATACATTAAATTCCCATTAAACTGACAAAACAGCAGACGGTCTGCCACTGCTGAGAGCCTGAAACAAAACCTGAAGCCACTCTATCCTCTATGCAAACTGTAAAATCATGGGCAAAATCCTTATTCCCCTCCCCATTTTATCCAGTGCTGCCACTGGGAAGCTCAGTTGTGCTGCTGCCACTGGTTTACTTAAAGGCAATGGAGATCTGCATGAGATCCAGAGTATTTTTAAAGGCTTAAAATAGGCCACAGCTTGGCCAGAAATCTAAATTAAAAATCTGTTTCCACTGTTTTGGCCAGCAGCTCCAGCCATCACAGTGGCGGGCTGGAAAGCCGGGCACACAGCTGTGCATGGCTTCCCACGCCCAGGACCGGAACATTTTAATTGGGGAAGTGTGGGGGAACTACAGGGCCAAGAACATTTTAAGGAAGAGGAAGGCTTGAGAATTCTGGGGGAGTCTGGGGGTTTACTTTTACAAAAGCAAAGCAGTAGGCTGTTGAGCTGTCGAGCTGTCCTGGCCCTGTTGTCAATCAAGGGAAGCATCCCAAGAAACAACAACCCACAGTAACAGATGCTGTAGAATTATTTTATTTTCTACAGGGGGGTCCCCTTTAAAACATATATGAGTAGAGTGAATGATGTACAATGCCTACCAGAGCTACACACTTTGGTTTTTGCATGCTCCTTCCCAGTGTTTTACTCATAAACGGGCTCATTGTTGGCAGCAATTAAGTTTTGCCTGCTTCCCAGAGCAGTGAACTTGGTCTGTTTATTGCTCTTCTCCTTCCCAGATGCCTCCCTTCAGCCATCTCCTTCATGCAAAGGTTTCAGGCTTCAGTACCATACTGGCTGACTTCAGGTAAAGGGAATGACTGAAAGCAACATCATTTTAAGGGAGCACTGTGCATAGAGGGACCAAATTCTGAGAAACTGGTTTTGGTTCGCTGTTAGCTCTGGTTAGCTGCTACCTTTCAGACCTGGCAAAGGTGCTACATGCTAGAGACACTGTATAACCTTTCCAAGCCATGCCATTTAGCCTAATAAAAGGCAGTCTGTGGGGCAAATTCTCAGAATTACAGATAGTTATAAGTCACCCAACTCCCACCACTCCTAAATGTGTCTTTGCTGGGCAAGGGGAAGACATAAGCACAAAGCAGGTGCTAATTTGTGAAGGCAGCTCTAAACAAATGCCCTGTCTTACCCTTGTCTTTGTGCTACCATGGTAGCACATGTCATCTATTTGCCATTATTTGGGTGTAAAGGAAGGACAGGACTCACGTTCCCACTGCATGGCTGCACCTTGTGCAATTAGAAATAGCTGCATGCATACCTGTGGAAATTTCCAAGGGCAATACACAAGGTGCTTCCTCTTTTCTTTCATAACAAATATATCTCTGGCAGCTCTCAGGCACAAAGATCAGTGTGAGAATCAAAACAGTCGATTTTTAACTGTTATATGATTTTCTTTTAACATTCTCAATGAAAGCAAAAAAGAATCACAAAAAATCTTCAATAGCATGTAAAAAAGTCCTTACACCATATGAGAACACACATTTAAAAGTGCAGAACTGTTACAATTCATCTGCTTATACAGGAAGAATCCTTGAAAAGCAATAAAAGTCTGTAAAATGAGCACTAGTGTTGAAAAGTGGATTAATTCAAAACCTATGACTGGTTTCCTGGAGAATTTCATCCATGTCAGTCCAAATATTCCGAGGCATGCACATGCATGCACACACCAATATCTAAATATTTTTATTACAGAGTGTTTTTCAGCAGAAAGATTCTGGATTGCTCCACCAAAAAGCTCTTTTCTAATCAAAGGAAATTGCAGAGATCCCCAACAGTATGAAATGTGTTTGCAACAATCCTTTATTATTAACTCCTGATGGTACATCTGTTTCATCCTATTCAATAAAGTCTTTTATAGATTTTGATTCTTCCCTCTTGCAGCAGGCTAACACTTCTTGCTGTAGGCTTTGGATGTGCACCCTTTTGTTTCCATATCCTTCTGTGTGCTGTTGCTGCTTCTATCTAGTGATTGCTCTTGTTCCTGGCACTTTGGTGAAGACCAAACAACCTATTTATTTTTACTTAACTTTGCTCTTGACTTTGTTTGCGCCCTTAGAAATATTTCTAGTAGTTCACTTTACACAGCAGCCCATTTTCATAAAACCTGTGAACACCAGTGGTGTTTACAGCAGTCACACCTCACACCCCAGACATATATCTGATTGCCTTCCATCTTCTCTTTAACATGACACTTCTTCTCAGCCTTCCACCACTTAACACCACCTATTTCTTTTTCTGTTTTCACATTATTACCTTTTCATTAGCTTTTAGAACTTCTCAGGAACCATTAAAATAATTCTTACCAGCTGTGTAACACCTTTGAAGGCCTCTATGATACTAAGTTAGAAAAGAACTTCAGCCCCATCCCTGAAAAATCTGGAGCATCTAAGGGCTACGCACTTACCAGTGGGTCTTTCTCCAGGAGGGAAAACTCCCTGCAGAAAATCCCATGCTTACTGCTTCACTGCTAAAGGTTATGAACCTGTTACTTTGGGGAAAATACACAGGCCACATTGACTCCATAAGGGCAGATCTTGCTGATATGGAACAGTTCCCACTCAGTTCAGCCCTCTTTAATATTGTGAGAAAGCCTTTTGAACAAGGCAGGGGTGTCTAAGCCTCACACATATCTAAATAGGAGTATTTGTCCTGAACTACCTTATTGTGCCATCTGGCTTGCCACTAATTCTGGGGACTTGACTGTGTCTCTTAGCCAGACGAACCGTAGTTTTCCTTTCCTCACCTGGGCTCTGTCCAGGCATCCTATGCAGGCTTTTGGCATAGGCATGCTATGAGCATAGGCTCAGCACACAGGCATGCTGAGCTATCAACTTTCAACATAGCCATGAATTGCAGCTGTAACTGATGGGGCAATTCCTACTGTGAACTGAAGGAAAGGCCTTTGCCACCAGAAAGATTGGCTCATATTTACCCAGTCTGCAGACAGCTACATCACTTCTGTGATGCTCAGTATCTCCACTGAACAAAGTTATGCGCAAATCAAAGAAGTCATTTACAAAAAATTTTCAAAACCATTCCAAGAGATTGTTATAAATCTTATGTCTCTCGCCTGGACAGAGCTGTGCTGGAGATGATTCAGGCTGATTTGACAGAAATGTCAAGATCACAGCCAAAGTGGCTGTTAAAAGCCGCTTTTGGTGAGCTCCATTCCCTGCTACTGAACTCCAGCCTCACAGAGGCAGTGTTGCTATCCTTGGCCAGGATAACTGCTTCTTCCTAGGTCACCAGTAAATCTCTGCTCTGGAAGTCTCTAGGTCAACTGCATCAAGGGAGTGGGAGATGATTGTTTTGTCAGGTTGCTGTGCTGTGGCCCCTCTCCTGCTCCCACCCTAGTCCTGCCAGGTGCCCTTGGCCCCAGAAAGGGCTGTTCTTCCAACAATGCTTTTTGCATTCAGGCAAGCAAAAAACCTTCGATCAATATGAAAAAAATAGCCATGACTGCATGTTATTTAAAAAAACCCAAAAAACAAGCAAACAAAAATATATCTTCCAGTGTTAACAACACTGACATCAGGGTTTGTGCCATCTTATATGCTCTTCTCCATGGTTTTTTTCTTTACCTTAGTTTGATGATGTGTTTTATTCCCTGAACCTCAGATTGCCTCAAGAAACTTTTTCTCAGTAATTCTTCCAAAAGTCCTCAATGTCATTCACAAGTGGCCTTCCAAAACTCAGAAACAAACCTCAAATACAGTCATTGACTGTTTCATCATGAGTCCAGTAATTCATAGTCTTAATTTTTCCTCAATTCCCTTCATTCTTTCCTCAGTGCTCCAGAGCAATGTTAAAATCCAATTGCATTGCATGTGCAGTGCCCAGACATGCTGCCAACAACTCGTGCATTGGACCTTGGGGAAGGTGGACATCACAGGCCCACAGGATGCACCATTGCCAGGGAGGCTCACTTGGGGGCCAAGACATTCTGACAATATAAGAATGGCTGTCAAACCATGTAATTGTCTGTGCTGGGGAGCTGTGTACACATGGATGAAAAATGGACTGCACAATTTGTCTTCTGTATATCTCTAGGAGCACTCCTGTCTTTCTGCAGCATTAGAAGCCATCTCTCCAAGTTCAGACAGAGGGAACCAAGGGCAGGATGTTTCTGGGGGTCTAATCTCCTGCCCTCATGTAACCCACATTTTATATTTGTTGTTACTGCTTTCAAAACACATTGGTTTTTCAAGTACATTCCATTCAAGCAGCTTTCTGAAAATTAAAATGTATATGCAGAGGTTTCAGCTTACCTTAGCAAACTCGCCTTGCACAGAGAGGTTGCAGTTCTGTGTCTGTGTCTGTCTGTGCCTTTCCTGTGTAAAGGTGTCCCTCCAGCCCTGATCCCCACATTTAGCTGCAGCAGCATCAGGCAATTTTTCAGTGCAGTTTCACAAAGAAGCAGTGCTTAAGTACACACGTGAGCAGCTGGTGAATCTGGGGGTATTGCATGGTAAAAATGTTTGTGCTTTATGAGAGCACAAAGAAGCCTTAAGGAATATGCTCGCAGGAATTTTTTGCTGATGTAGTTTGTTTTATTGCTTCCTAATTGGAAGGAGGCCTTGTTATCAGCATTTATGTCCAATTGCACAGACTGCTCACCTGCTGTGAGGGAGCTACAGCTCTTTGTATTTTAAGTCAGGCCTGCTAATACCATTATTTTTTGAGGACAGCCAACAAAAATATCAAAGCTGCCTGAGGTTAATATGATGGTACCTCCCCTCGACTTTGGCCTCCAGCTATAAGAAGCTTTTGGTTACTCATGGAAAATCTCCCAGTTCTTGGGAGTTTAAACTCTAGTTTAAGTGAATGTGAAAGAGAACAGATTTACACCACCTAGGGTTATATCAAGAACAATGATGGTTTCGAGAGCAAAGTCCACTTTCCACTTCCCAAACCCTTCTGAGAACCTCTGCTTAAACCCCAGGTGACTATAGCTGAGATGCAGTTGTGAAGGACTTTGGAGACACTAGCCAGTACACACCAATATTGATAACTGACACTGACAAAATCATTATTCTGCTTCCAGATGTTGCCTGACATTTTCAATGGGATACAGTGAGACCAGGATCCCTTCATCCTGAGGCTGGTGGAACACAGTCAATAAGATAGGTCCCTGCCCTGGAGGATGGGTGGATCTCTGATCACAAGGCAACAAGGAATGAGGATCAGTGATTCATCACATTTCTTAGCAACTACTCAGCTTTATTAGAAATGGCCTATTATAAGAAATCAGAGAAGAAGCTATTTTTTTATATGGAAGGGCTAAGAAAAAGGAAGCTGATACTCTCAGCAACTGAAACTAAGAGACTGGAAACTATTGTTTAAATGGTATCTTCTCAGAAACCTTTGTTTAATTTGACATTAAAGCATTAATCAGTGTCTTTGTTTTAATGGATTGTCTTCAGTAAATTTAATATCTTTTCCCTGAAGCATTCAGGAACATGCAGTATTTACATATTCAATGCTTATTCATAAAATGGGAAATACGTGTTTACTAACCCATTACATTCCACTTGCAGAGTGAGGGTAATTTCTTTTTCAGTTATCAGGTTGATTGCAGATCTTTTGGCTTAATTGAGTACATGTGTGCTGTCTACATCTGCAATGGCAGAGCCCCCAAATGGAATGTGAAATAGGGAAGTGGCTGGAATTCACCAAAGACCACTTCCTATTCGCATGCTTCTGTCTGGAACAGGTGTATCTGGAGGGAGTTATTCTGAGCTTAAGTTAATGCTGACCTCATCTGAAATAATTTGCCCTCTTGCTCTTCCTCCGATACAGAGTCAAGAGGGAGTTGTCTGACTGCTGAGTGTGATTGTACACATCTGTCAACAGAATTGGAGATACGAATGCAAAATGTAGCACTTGGGAGCGCAGTGTGCGTTTCCAACACTCCCTGAAGGACACAAGGACCATAAACCAGTGAAAGGATTACAATAAGGCATAAATAGAGCATTTTTATCTGTGACAGATGTAATCCTGCTCCAGCAATGCTTACATTATTTAAAGGAAAATGGTCTCTATTTCAGACCAGCTCTCTGAATTTTGAGTGAGGAAAGAAGTCATAAGTTTTCTTTCCCTCTGAATACTTGTGACGCTCCTTTGGAAATGGTTTGGCAGCTTTGTTTTGAAGTGGGCTGGCCATTACTTCTTGCAGGGCACCCCCTCTCCATGAGCACAATGTCACAGAAGGGACCACAGGCTTTCATGTTGACAGCCTGAGCAGGGGAAGGCCTGCCCTGCTTCTCCATTTGAAACCTGCAGCATCACACCAGCCAGGCAGTAAGAGAGTTACGAGAAATAATATCCTGAAGCCAAGAAACAGGTGTGAGACACGCTTCTCACTTGCACAGACATATGCTACAAAACGCTGCAACCTTTCCTGCAAAATATCTGAATGTATAGTCATTAGGCAGGGCAGAGAGGAGAGTACACATATGGAAAACGTCTCTTATTTGGAGACAGGAGCAAGTACTATTCCTTTAATGCTGGCATGTGCAAGGAAATACTGATATGCCAACTCCAAACTGCCA
This sequence comes from Lichenostomus cassidix, assembly GCF_008360975.1. Classification (NCBI taxonomy): domain Eukaryota; kingdom Metazoa; phylum Chordata; class Aves; order Passeriformes; family Meliphagidae; genus Lichenostomus; species Lichenostomus cassidix. The sequence continues at coordinate 41,858,194 of NC_139483.1, read as the reverse complement.
ATCACAACCTGATAAGGAGACAATCTTGAAGAAGGCAGAAATTTTAGCAGGTTTTAAGATAGAAATAATTTTTAAATTAATTATTCCCAAAAAGTGGCACAGCTGGATTCTGATTGCATCTGGATTTCAGCGCACTGGTAAGTCTTATGGGGGACATAAACTGAAAGAGGAAAACTGGAAGTTAGGGCTATGCAACAGGTAAAAAAAAGCAGGTGGCATTGGGGTAGCTCACTCCTTTGGACAGCCTCCAATGCACTCACAGCTTTTGAGTCAGGAGAAAAATGTGCATGTCAAATAGCTGGGCAAGAGTGTGCAGCTGAGTGGAATATTCATATCAACAAATGGCCATATTCTAACTTCTTTGTAGTGCTGGATTATTTTAATTTTCTCTAAAAATAGATCCTGATGAACTCCAGTGAAGTCTAAGATATTCTAAACTCTTTAGCCAGCAATAAAAGGCAATAAGGCACTGACTTGCCGTGGGAAACAAAATCACAGAGCAGCTGATGGCTGGGGTTTAAGGAACCTTGCATTGTATTACCAGGAAAAACATGGTAGATTTCAGGCAGGACAAAACAATTCTATCACTGAAAAGACTAATTCAAAGAACCATATTGATAAAGGTCTGGTTATCTGTAATTTTTTGAGTGAGTAAGGCATTAAGTGAGATTCAGAATGATTCATCTATATGTATTGAGGTGAAATTAGTAAGTTTAAAATTTTGACTGATTTTTTTTTAAAAAAAACGCCATGAATATTTTCAATGTGGTTTGTGAAGTAACTTTTCATGGGAGGTTTCATTTCATGGGACATTGAAAAACTAGCCAAAACCTGTTGCAGAAAATGGGCATACATTGTCATAGAGATAAATTAGATGAACTGTATGGCACAACAGGCATTTTCCCACGTCTGCCTCTATTCATCTTTAGCTACAGAGACACATCATACTGGTGCAAAAATCCAGTGATTTTGTAGACTTGATCTTTTGACACAGACACATAAATATACCTACACAGATTCCTCTCTCTCAGCCATTGTAGCTTAGATTTTTATACAGGTCACACCACGTGCTGCTGCTCCCTTCCCAGCTGGGAAGATGATCAGTGACTTCCAGGTCAAATAAATTCAGTGGAGTCCAGCAGCAAAAATAATGTGCTGACGCAAATCTGTGCACATTTATTCAGCTGCCATTGGGCCCAAGCTCAGGTTCAGTCCCGTTGCTTGTACTGCCCTTCCCAGATATGTGCCTGCCCAGATATGAGCACTGGAACCACACAGCCTCCAGCTGTCACATTTCTCCCCTTTTTCTTAGCCTTTCAGTTCTCCTGCTCAAATCCCAGATGTGAAGTCTTGGGTTTTCCCTCAGTGGTACCTGGAAAGCATAAGAGATATTACTAGGGAGCCACACAGCTCTTTCACTCTCCAAGGGAGCCAGTGGAGCCAGAGGTATATGGTTCCTTCCCTTTGCCTGTTCCAGAGTAAGGACAACTTGCAAAAGAGGAAATTTCCTTTGTGTCTATTTATTAAAGATTAGGTTTGTGCAGCATGAGCTATAATTCATGCATTTTCATGGTGGTATTACTTTCACTGACTGCGAAGCTTTGACACAATGAAATAGGTAAACCTTGCCACACCCGTCAACTACACAAGCTGCTTCACAGTGTATTTTTAGCTAGTGACACCCCAGTGGCTTGGAGGACAAGGAATTTTTGGATGATTGTTGCTTCAAGGGCAGCTCCCAGGTAGGCAGTAAAGGAAGGCATGACACATACTGGTTGTGAAGAACAGCCTCCCTGTCCCCTGCCACCCATCCAGGCCAAAGCACACTCATGCATCTGTTCATACAAACCAGCCCATACCTTGTTTTTTCTGCTGTGAGTGTCAATGCACAGAAGTCATCTGATAACTTGCTGTTGTTCATAGCACTGGTGCATCTTTCCAGCCCCTACCAGGGAAGGAAGGCTCACTGGACTTGCCACAGTTTGTTAATGGCACAAAGCGTTTGATTTGTTCCAAGCACCAGGGCATATTCAGTACAGCCAAGACAAGCTGCAAAATTCTTCTGTTTTTTCCATGACCTGTCATCACCTGCCTTCTAGCCAAGACGTGGTTTGGAAGAATCAGTGGGTAAACAGCATGTGGAACAAATTATATTGAGAAAGAGCAGAAATCTGAAGCAGTGCTGCACGCCATGCTGGCTCTCTTGCAGGGATCTTCTCACTAGTCTCTGTGGGTAGTTGGTGAAAAAGCAATTTTTATTAATCTTTTATTAACATTACCTTGTGCTCTTCTGGTTTATCTCTAAACTATACCTGCTAGTAAGCAAGTGATGATTTTAACATACATGGCATGAAATCAGGTTCTGCAGGAGGAATAAAAATTCACCTCTCAGAAGGAAAACTCTAAGCCTGTGCCAGGTCTCCTTTAGTTTGTTTTCTGTGTGTTGCCATGTGGTTATATGCAACCTGTGTATGTAACATAGTTGAATGTAACACAGTAGGGATCAAACTGTCACAGACAAGCTTTTAAAATCTCTTTTTCCCCTAAATGATTGAGTTTCTGTATTTTATGAGTGTTGAGAGTGCTTTTTTTAGCTTGGACAGTTAAAGCAGGGTTGTTTTCTTGCCTTTTTTTCTAGTTCCTGTATGCCAGAGAAAAGAGCTGAGTTTGATTTCAAGCAATGTAGAACATTTTGTTTCAGAATTACAGCAATAGAATTTAAACCAGCAGTTTAGTTAAATGCTATACATTAGGATCATAACTTAATCTGTAAAATCCACTTAAACTCACTTAAACTAGTTCAACTGCTCATCAGTGGCAGTATGGCAGGAAAGAGGAAAAGAATAAAATCATCTGTGCCTGATTTTCCTTGCCCCTCTGTAGGGAATCAAAGCCATGAAGTTTCCCATCACACCCCACTATCAGGTAACACTTCTTTCTCCCTGCCAAACACATCACATCAGGGAAAGGGTCGTGGCTTTCCTCCTGTGCTCCTCTCCACAGCAGAGAGGGAATGCTGCTGAGACAGTAGGTTGTCAGGGATCAAGTTGATGCAAGGGTGGTTGGGAGGGATGGGATGGAGAGCCTGCATAGGCCAGGATGAGGGTCTTGGAGAGAGGTGCTGAGCTCCATGCAGGATGTGTCACTCAGGAGAACAGAGCTGGTGGATGGGAGGTGTAGTCCTAGCAACACATCCAAAGGCCTGCATGTGGGGATCGAGGGATTTTACCACCTGGTGTAAAAGGAAGGAAGGGGAATAGAAAGAGAGCTCCTCCCCATCATTTCTCATGTGCTGTGCTTCCTGATTCTTATTTTCTGCATGGCTATTAGGGCAAAATCCTGAATGTTTTTCTGCAGAGAAGAGATGGGAGCTCTCTGTGCTTGGCTATCAGTTCCCCCCTCCATGAGCTTGCACTGTCCTCAATGTGCTCATTTACACAGGAATTCAATTCAGTTGCTCGGGAAAGATGAAAATGCTCAGCTAAGATGAAGCACTTTTCTTTCTCGAGATTCAGCTTCTTTCTCACCTGGTTAGAATCGCAGTGGGAGAGTGACTTTCTCAGCCATGCTCAGTGGTATGTGTGCAATTGTTTCTTAACCTCTCTCTACCTCCAGGACCATGAGACCAACTAATATTGGATCCCTGGGGAGGGCTTGCTCTGTGCAGCTGTCCTTTTAACCTTTTAATGCTCTTCCAGTTTAAGCAGTTTGTGGCAAGACCCAGACTTAAATTGCAGAACGCAGATGTCACAAATTGCTTTTCAATATGCTCTGGTGATGCCTGGAGCTGCTGACAAGACCTGAAAGGGTGAGTTTTAAAAGAAGGTTTTAGTTTGGACAGGCTTTAAACTGCTTTCCCCTTGTTCAGCATCTGGTCTCACATGAGTGATGAACTGACGAGTACAAAGAAAAAAGGAAAGTGCTTTCCCAAAGAATAGGCTCATGGCCTGTGAAATTCTTTGCCAAAAGATAAAAGTAAATGTTATAAAGATACAGACAAAACTGAAGAAGACAGGAAGCCTCCTTCCATGGCAATTTTCAAAGAAAAATTAAGAGAAAATATGAAGCAGGGCAGTTGGTAGATGCGGATTACTGCTGTATCCCTCCTAAGCAGTCCATGGAGGCAATGGCCAGATATGGATATCTGGGCAAGATGAATGCTCACTCCAGTTGGTTGTGACAATTCCTGTCTCCTGAGGGACCTTTGATGGCTCAGCCAGGAGAGAAGGGGCCTTCAGAATGCCATCTGGAAAAGGCACTGCTCCTGCAGCACTACCATCACCAAAACCAACAAACCAAGAACACATTTAGGAAAAACTATGCCTCTTCAGTGCTCAACAGCAGTGGCAGAGAATGCAATGGAAAAATCCTCTCTGCTGTACTGTCATGCCTTGCAAGTGTTGCCACAAAAATTTTCCATCAAATCCTCTGGGCTTTAATGCAAGGAAGAAATGTGCCAAAAATGCTTGGAGGCAATTACATATTTTTGCTTATTATTTTCTTTGTAAGTGTGTTCATCTGGCTGTTACTGTCTGTGACTGGATATTCAGGTTGTATTCCTCTACTAATTCCAGTAAGGTCTGAATTTTATTTTACAAAGGATGTTTTTCTTTCTTTCTCCCCCTCTTCTCCTTTTTCCACCCAAATTTCTGGAGATGCATGGTGTTACTGCTCTGCAGTTAGTGATTAAAAGGTTCTACTGTGCTTATTAAATTTGATATTTGATTTTTATATAAGTATTGATATTTGCTGCAAATTTGGTAGGCATGATCCTTGAGCAGATGTCTAGTTATTTGCTATTTTTTCCCTAAAATGCACAAATGTTGTTAATTTCTTCACCATCAGTTGCAGAGCAGTCCAGACTAGGAACACCTTGCTGCCAGGTCTGCATGGGAGGACATAAGTCTTTCCCTGACAGCTCCTGCTGGTTCACTGAAGCTGTGTCTGTGCCACCAGACCCCAGCTTGTCTTAAACACAATGGAGAAGTGAGGATGCAGGACACGACTACCAGCCTGCCACCTCCTTGTGTTGGCATGGTCTCTGTCACCTGGGGAGAAACAGCATCACAACACGTGTGACTCAAGAACTTGGGGCCTGCTGAACAGATTATACTTATCAACTTTGGGTCATGCAGATCTAGGACTCAGAGAAGGACATAAAGTTATACATCTGTCCATGACCAGCAGAAAGAGGCAAACCTTCTCCACAGACACACATTTCCCAAGTCTCCAGAAGGAAGGCCTGGCTGCCTATCTCCTCATTTTTTGTAAGGGGACCCTGTAGCTCACCCTGTACTTTCCCACATGAGCCCCTGGGGCAGGAGAGCACCCTGACACCTGCATCCTGCATAGCAGCTCACAACTGCACCCAGGCACTGCTGCCTGGGGAGCCAGAAAACACTGCAAACTTGAAAGCATACAGCTCAAATGTGGGGTTTGGAGCAGAGGGAAAGTTGAGGATTAAAGGAGATCAGCTGAGAATACCTCCACATTTGGGTAGGCTGCCAAGCAGGGGAAGGGAGCTGCAGGCTAGCAAAGGGATCTGAGTGGCAAAATACATAAATGCATTGGCACAAGCAAGGCAGGTCTCCTTAACCCTGACAAAACCAGACCTCTATCCTGACTGGACACAGTTCTGTACCTTCCTCCTGACTGATACTCAAAGGCTGCTTGTTTATTTGTCTTTTAAATTTAAAATCTCTCAGATAAACACCAGGTAGCACACAACACTGTGTTTAGCATCACTTCTCCTGTGAGCAGATTTCTTAATTGTCTCGAGTGATGACTGTATATTGCACTAACACTCCTAGTCCCCACGAGACCTCACGCTTGCCTGGCTTTCCTGCAGGGGTTTGCTCAGAGCAGATGGTTTGGGTCTCAAAGGCTGCATTTTTTTCCAGCAGGAGGAACAGTTATGGCCCAGCAGCTGAGCAGTCCCCAAGGCAGGTGTGGGACTGTCTCAGGAAAGAGCCTTCTGGAGGAGTGGGAATGGATCATAGCTGGGGCTGCTGCTTAGCAAGAGAGCAGAGACCCACAAGACAGGGACAAAGCACAGCAGGCTGAGCACAGCCCATTCCCACAATAACATATCTGAACCTTCAGCTTATTTTAAAAAATATTTTGCAATAACAAAAAAACCTTGATGAGTTCTAACTCCATCTGAGCACTTTACCTTCCTATCTCCCACAGCAGAGCTAGCTAATCAGGCAATTTTTATGTATAACAATGAACAACCCTTTCCCGGAATGATTTTCTGTGCTCCTGGTTGCACTTTGCTTTGTTATATTGGACAGCACTCAGAGAGACAATTATACTCACTCTGCAAATGAGGAAGATGAGATACAAAAAAGTTGTGTGACTAGGTCAAGACACAATCACATTCACAGAAATAGGTAAGAAAATCCTGACAGCTGTATAAGGTTGCTTGTTCCTTTTTCATTGCACCAAGAGTAGCTCATCCCCTAGCACACTGAATGAGGTAGGGACATTTATTACTGGTATTGCTTGTTTTCAGTGCTTGTTTCTTATAAAATGGGCACTAACAGGGATCCACCAGTCTTGAGAAGTCACTGTGTAAATAATTATTTAGCCTATATCAATGGTTATGGTCATGTGGGCACATACATATTTGTACATCTGACATGAACTCTGCATGTGGAAACCACTTTGTGAACACACAAAGCAGCTGCTTTTGAAGTGTCATATTTTAAGTTATTTTTTTAAAGCAAATGTCAAAGGAATGCCTCTTCAAGTGCCTAAAAAATTCAAGTCCACATATTTTGACTAATCTCTTGCCAAAGTTTGTTTTTAATTGGCTTTTTTTACATTTAATTACCATATATAAGTGCAGAAATACAAGTCAAACCACAAAAATCCCCCTATTTTACTTCACACTCATAATAAGTTACAGTAAAATTCTCAAATGCATATATTTTTTAACAAATTTGGAAGCCTTCTGTCTTGAGCAGGGATAGTTACATTTTTGCATTGAGACCACTCCGCAATAAAGCTATTTCCCCAAAAACCTCCTATTCTTAGACTAGGGGAAAAACTTAATGAGACCCTCTTTCTTAAAAATAGTAACAATATTACTGCTCAGTAAAGCAGCAGGGGTGACCACAATGGTTTCCAACAAAAAGATCTGACTTGTATGTGGCAAAGCGATTCCACCAACATTTTGGAGACAAAGTTTTGGGAATGCAAAACCTCTGAATTTGACCTCTGAATTCTATAAACTCCAAACTTGAAATGCCTTTGGGTGCTTACCATTACGATGTTCCTGGGACTCATTTCAGGAGTGTCAAACACACCTCCTCTTCATTGGCATGCTGGGAATTAGGGATGCTTTCTGAAGGCTGGACTGGCAACATCTCAAAAATCAGTTGCCTGCTAATGGGTTGCCACATCTGATCAATTGACCCTGAATTTTTTAACTCCTTTCAATTATGAAGCTGTTGCCCACCTGATCCTGTCACTGCCTACAACAAGCCCTACCACTAACTTTAATGGCCTTTTGAGTGACCCAAGGGAGGGGGTTCTGGACATTAATACAAGCCTGCCCTCAAGGATGGAAAGGATGGAAAGGCACAGCCTGCCTGTGAACACATTAGAGGTTTAACACTTCAGTGACCGGAAGGCAAATCTACTCCATCCCATGGCTCTGTTGTAGAAAGGCAGTGAGATGCCAATGAGGGTTAAGCCAATGTCCCAAGAAACAACAAAGTGCAAAATTGGGAGATAGGGACTTTAAAGTGGAGTGACACATGGTAACCTAAATCTACCCAAGTCAACAGCTACCAAAGAAGCTGTGAAGTGTCTCGTCCCTGACTCCTCTATAGCCCCATTCCTTTCTGTTCAGTGGTCACAGTGAAAGCTTTAAACAAACGTGGGCTTCAAACTGGTGGTGATGAGCAGTGCTGAGCAGCCACACACAGTTATCCTGGCAGGAAGAGGGAACCCCCACAGCTGGAGGCAGCAGTCAGCACCATGACTGTAAGTGAGTGGAATGTGCCACATGCAGATGGGAAGGTAGTGGCCTTGGTGGCATGCTTGCCTTGGAGTGGTGGCTTAGTCTCCTGCCTGATGCACAGATATAAAAATAAGCATCCTTTCCTCAGGGCCTTGCTAGCAGTGAACTAAAACCTGCTCCCAGCATCAGTGCATTTATTTTTTTCCCCCAAGGCTTTAAATGTTTGTTAGTTGTCATGTTATGCTGTGTAAGAAGTGTAGTCCTCTTGCAACATGACAAAAATGCCATGGGTGATATATAAGCAAGCTTGCCTGCTCCATCCTCCCCATCCTTTCTGGACAGATGAGTGAGTCTCTAAACCTGTCTCACTCTTACCATGCATGTAGTAATCTGTGGGAAGAGAAAGTGTGTCTTGCTCTGTAGTGTCCTCGCTGAAACTAGAGAGAAATGAGTTTGAGCCATGTGGTCTGACAAAGGTTGCAGCAGTTCCTTTCCATTGCATCCAAGATGCAGATTCCCAGAGTGTAACACAGCACTGTGAGTGGCAAGCAGAACCTCCTCGGGTGGGGGTACTCAGAGGAATTACTCGCAGCCACATTGTCCAGCTGTTCTCTGCCAGCTGTGAATTAATGTGACATCTCACCATTTCCAGCTCTTATCTTTCATCCACCGTCTTGTGACAGCTGATAATTTAATGAGAATATAGCTATGGAAACAAAAGGTTACCCGAACAGTCGAGGGCTATTTTTCAGCCTTTCATTTTTTTCAACAAACAAAAATTTCTGATTTTCACAGGAAAACAAACAAACCCAAATCTAAAACAGAGTTTGAAAAGAATGCAACCTTTTGTCTGGTTTTGTGGATTTTGAAGGCTGTCTGATTGTTTGGGTGAGAGAAAGGCAGTCGTAGGATCAGGAAGAATGCAGCTAGACAGGAAAACTGCTCAGACTTCCTGGGAGAACTTCAGGGATTTTGAGAATAAGCCCATTTCACATTACTTGCCATTGCACAGTGGTTTTATTTAATGCTACAGCTATGTTTGTTGATCCAGTGGCTATCTGGTCTGGCTAACTGCTCAGTCTCAACCTAACAAATGTGGGTTTGTGGAGTTGTAGCAGCAGATGGATACCATTGTTTTGGTAAATCTTCATTACAGTGTTTGTCTTTGTTTATAGTGTGAAGGAAGGGACACTGAAGGAATCCAGAAAGCCAGAGATTTCAAAGACTTTGCAGATTATTCATGGAATTGAGGCACCACACATCTGACTGGTGGGTTACCCACTGTAGCCACTGCAGATGTGCCCCACAAGCAGATGTTTGTGTGGCTGAGCTGCTGGACATCTGCGCTACATCAGGAGGGATGAAGAAGAAGCAGCACAGTGCAGACAGGTTGCCCAAACTATCTGCTCTGTTTGATTGAGACCTTTGACATTAGATCAAAGCCAGCTTGCTTAGATGTGATTTTTTTTATGAGAGTCTGGCTGGAGGTATTTATTCATTGCCCTGCATCCACCACACATTTCTTCAAGAGCTTTGTAGAAAAGGCACTGGTGAATAGATAAAGATATATAGATAGACAATTGAGAGCTGATTATAATTGCTTTAGTATATTTTTTTCACTCTTCAGACTTTAGAAAAAAAAAGGATTTGGAAAAAAACCAAGAGAAATAAATCAAACTGTGAAGGGGAGTAGAAATCTCATAACGGAAGGCAGGAGTATCACCCTTAGCTCAAACAAAATGCACCATAACAGCAGCCAGAGAGTCAGAGAAGACAACAGCTTGAATGCTGCCCTCTAGAATTGCACCCAATTCTAGATCCAGGACTCCAGCTCCTCAGTAACTGGTGCAGTGCACCCCTAGGCCAATCAGTACAGGAGATGGCATCATTTTGTACAAAAATAAAAATCCTGTGGCTTGAAAACCTCATTTCCAGAAAGATAAAGACAATTTCTGATGGGGTGTGTATGGTCCTAATTTCATTTAAGATATATATGGGGTCTGAACTTTTCCCATAGAAAAGCTGAAGTAATTGTGGTTAAGGCTAAAGCACTGATATTCTCACTATGAGGCAGTCATGGTCTATATCTGGGATATCTCCTGCTAAACCATGTAGCTTGGCGCAGCCATGAAGCAGACAGCTGCAAGGCTGGATCCCGAAAGCAGGATAAGCTGTTGGGAGTTCCCATGGTGAGTAGAGGCATGAGCACCTTTGTGGTGCCTGTGCCTCCACGCTGAGTGTGCCACAGGTTGGCATTTCCCAGCCACTCACGGGGAAGAGCAAGATCCCTGTGGCTACAGGCTGCACCTGCCATGTGTGAGGGACTGGTTGAAGGTCATTTCAAAACAGCACAAGCTGTTCAGAGGCCAAACACTGTTTTTAAGTCGGTTTTCTTCTTATAAGCAGGTCCCACAGATTCCACCTCAGCACACCCTCCCTCCAAGAACCTGGGAGGCTCATTTCAGAGAGATTGATGATGGTTTTTACAAGTGGCTGAGCTTGCCTTACTATGTCCTCAAGTTGGCCATGACCCTTTTCCATTTTGGAATTGAGGCAGGTTCCTTCTTCCACCTGTCCTTGCTGAGAGCAACCTTGAGGTGTCCAACAGTACCACTGTGGGCTGTGTTCATCATTCCCTAGTGTCGCTAACATTGTGATACATTTTCTGTCAGGTGAAATTCAGAGGCACATTAGCCTGCTCGACAGGAACAGTGAGTCACAAACAGCTCCTAAGGAGAAATGTCCTGACTGTGGAAAATGTTTCAGGTTTTTTAGGCTGCAGTTTGATATACCTACTGATTACATTCACAGACTCCCAGCTATTCCCCTTCCCCCCCCCCCCCAAAAAAAAGCCCCATAAAAATGCATAACCTTCCTGGAAACACAACTGATTTTGTGGCCTGAATTTTTTAGACATTTCTGTCTTGTTTAAACAACCAAAAGCAAACCAGTTTTGAGACATTCGCTTCATGCGAACTATTCTGCTGGTAATTTCAGAATCGTTTAGTCTACATCATGAGGCCTGGTACTGGCCAGTGCATCTGCTCCACAGTTAAATCAAGAGTTAAGAAATTACCTTTCTCTGACTGTACTTGCATACGCCTGTGAGTCCTGCAGAGTTTCCAGTGCTGCTGGCACTGGACTTGGATATGTTGCTGCCTGTAGCTGTGCAGGGGCCTGGCTTGGCAGCTCTGCTCTTTGCAGCTTGGCAGAGCAAGGGGGCAGAGGACACGGCGTCCTGGGGTCCTGGCTGTGGCACAGTGCAGGGGCTTCTGCCAAGGACTGCCTCTTTCCCAGCTGGTGCACTAGTGAGACATCACCACTCAGCTGATTTCTGACAGGCTTCCCTGGAGACAGCCCACTTCCATCAAGCCCTGAGAGGAGCCTGGGGGTGATCTGAGCACACCAGCCAGCTTGGGAAGAGCAATTGGTACTGGTTATCTCTAGTCATTGCTTTAGAGGAGTCATTCCTAGCTGGTGGTGATGGCTATCATCAGAGATGTTTGAAATCAGAGTCAAAAGAGCCACTGGTGTCTTTAACTTGAAAGTAACCATAGCTGGAAAGAAATCTTTCTCCAAATCTCATGTTTCCTGGTTCGGTTTCATCTTCTAGCCAGTAGTGTGGCCAAGCTGCATTAATCACTTCTTTCCTTCTCTCATTCTCTCTCATTCTATGTACTTTTATGGCTGTTGTCACACTCATATCTAAATGCCTCTCCCTTGAAGGAATTTAAGAATAAAAATAACTATCTCCTTTCCCAGGCTGGAGAATGCCTCCAGTTTATAATTTCTTAAAAGAGTGCTTCACATACTTTATCCGAAAACAGCTCTTTTCTTCGACACATGTATGTGATGAGAAAGCTGCATCAAACAACAGTTGAAGGTAAAGAGAAGAGGGAGAAATCCTAGGACCTGGGTCTGGTCCTAGACATAGAACATAAATGTGATTTTGTTGTGTTTGTGTAATTTTTACTTATATCACAAAATATGCTAAGGAAATAAATAATTACCTGCAGTAGTGCACCTATTTAATTCAAGTGCAGGGTATTTTGGGATGCATTAGTTAATGCTGTAGGCCACTATGAAGATGTAAAATGCTATGTATGTGCTAAATATTATTATCAGTAGTTGTAGTAGTAGTAGTAGTAGTATTAAAGCTGAGTTGAATAATGTAGTAAAGATGCTGCAGAGCAATTAAAAAGAAACAATTTCTTCTAGCTGTTTGGGGGAACAAGCACAGAATGATTAATGCCTCCTATAAAGAATTAGCAAACTGTTAACTGCTGTAGGGAGATAAGTATTTATTTCTTGGCAAAAAAATCTATTATAGATAGCCCTATCCATTAGATACTTCCAATTAAATTGAACAACATGTTTCTTTTTACTGATTCTTTACTACTTGTTACAGTGATAACAGTTTCTGTGAAAAGGATTGTCAATCCTAAACACTTGAAAGTAGTGCCACTATAAAGGAAGGTATTTGTCTATAAAGCCACCTGGTAAGATCGTGAACAGAAAGATCAGAAGATATTTGCAACTACACTTACAGTGTAAGGAAGTGCACTTTGATCAATTTATACTGACACTTTTCTATCTTTAAAGTAATTTCTGCCTTGTCACCCTGGCTTTTCGGGAAGTGATGCAGGACTCAATGATGATCCTGTGTATGATCCCATGAATCCCAAATGAAAAGCTTCCACTGGCAGCAGTGTATATACCAGGTGGGGAGACATGAACGCACGACACAAAGAAAAGTTAGTCTGTGTAGCCAATATTTTGTACTAGCAATGGTACATTCTTCAGAGGAAGGTGGAAAGAACTGTATGGTGGGTGTTTAAAATTATATCTGCAGAGTGGCTGAAAAGACAGGCTTCTGGCTTGGATTTTCAGATGCTTCTTGATGCATAACTCCACTGACTACAGCAAGTGATGAGAAGTTAACAGCACAATTAACAAATGCTTTTGATCACCCATGTATAAAAAGAGACAAAATACCTTAGAGTACTTGTTTAAACATGGGCAGACTATTACACACTATTTTATCTATAATGGAAATCCTATTTAGAAAAACGTGCTTCAGTGTTTATGTCCATTTGCTAAGAGAAAGCATGCACGATATGGAAGAAAAATTTTCCTTAGGTTTCTCTGATATGTAGATGCCTGCTTAGTGGCAACATACACTGTTTCTAAGGCAGGAAAATCCCCAGGTGATTCGAATTTGAAGGATGCAAGTGAGCTGACTGATGTGTGTAAGAGTGCATCTGAAATCAAAGACCTCATCCTGGAGAGCTTTGCCATGTATCCCTTTCAGGGAAGGCAGGGAAGAACCCGCATTATTCTCTGGGAGTGCACAGCAAGCTCTCCAAAATTGAATTAAACCTTTGAAAGCAATCTTTAGCCTGTTTTATCTAAGTGGCTGAACCCTGTGTGAGGTTACATACAGAAAGAAGTTATTTTGCATTAGCAAAGCAGATCAGATTTTCATACTTTACTCTTTGTTGTGACCTCGGCTATGCATAAAATGACAGCAGGTGAGAGCTCACTGGGGCTTGATCCTTAGGGAGAAATGAAAGGAAGTGTGTGACTCTTGAGTCTGCCATTATGTGGGAGAAGACCCTCACAACCAGCACTCTCCCATTCCTGCACATTGTGGCTGTGGGCCAAAGCTCTCTTTATCCCTTCCCTTGCTTAGATCACTTTTTAAATCAACTTAGCACAAGACATTTCAGAGTGGACTTGAGCTTTAGTTAAGTGTCCTTGATAAAACGAGGTTTTGTTATTTGCTACTGAGCTGGCTTGATGCAATAAATAACAGGACTTTATCCAAGAGTAAGATATAATCTGGAAACTCTCCTCAGGACTTGTCTGAGGAAACCTAAAAACATTAGCATTTCAGTTCCAGGAGGTGGATCTGCTGTTCTTCATGGAGCTGTTGACCTGTAGAAGTCAGGATAAAGCAAAGCAGCCCCAAAGTACAAGGACAGCTGGACTGGCATGGAGTTGTTAGTATTCCTACTCCTCAGCATCAGAATTTACTAAGACTCTTATTACCATGCCTCTCTGAGAGAATTTTGCCCCTCTGCCAGCTCCAGCCACTCTCTGCACAACCCAGGCCAGCAAAGAGGACCCTGGCAGCCAGTTCAGGCACCAGGAACTTCACTCCACACTGGCAATTGCTTATTTTCATATATCTTCATGTCACAAGTATCCCATGCATTGGAGCCTGTACCAGCAATTAAGACAAACTTGTCACTGAAAACAGAAATCATTTTGCTTCAGCATGAATACATGTTTGTTTAGTATTTCTATGTGTAAGTATTCCTGAAATGCATTCTTACTTGGCTCCATAAAATTAAGCTTGCTAGTTAATAAAAACTGACTCCCCCAAACCTTATACTTCCTCAATTTAAGAATGCTCTGGTGTCTTTAAGCGATGGCTGGCATCCAGCTCTGTCCTTCTGGGTGAACTTTTATAAAACATACTACATAAACTGAGGCTGACTGAACTGCAGAAGAAAAAAGAAGGGGAAAAAAGGCGCCACAAAAAAAACCATTTTATTCTCTCCAAAGAAATAAATTCTACTAGGAATTATTCCAGCAAAACTAAATCAGTTTGAATTCATACCTTTGTTTATGCCACTGTAAGTTTTCCATGTAGACAACCCCATATAGGGAAGTTACATTTTACATTATAATGAGGTTACAACGTGCTAATCCCTTTGGACCGAAGCAATTATCACCTGACTGCTAGGTGTTAAATGCTGCATTACAAGGGGATTATTTTCTCTTTTGTTCTGACTGAGGCCTGGTCTACCCACAAATTCACACTGGTTAAACTGATTCAGGAGGGAGTTTCCATTTTGCCGCCTCTGAATCAGGTATGTATTACATTAATAAAACTGGACTCAATGACAATTCCCTTGATATTATGTAATTCAATGTGGTAAAATGATTGTTTCTGTACTACCTGGCCATTTACCATTATTCTCTAGGGCCAGTTATTTGATTTTATTTGTAGCACCTTCTATTTCATGGTTGGACATTTAGTCTCCCACAGCCTAGTTTTGAACCATGCATTGTAGCACAGCTAAATGACATAAATGAGGCGAATTTGGGAATTTTCAGTCTCTGCAATGACACACAGCAAGTGTTGGTGCCGCAAAAAGTAGGTCAACAATTGGCCTTTTATTTTCCCATCACTCAGTGCAATAAAATAGTGCCAGGGGACAGCTGGCTGTCAAAGGTGCATTCTTTTGAACAAGCTAAAAACATCTAGGTCCCACGTCAATCTTCACAGCCGTAATGAAAGGCTGTTGCCTTGAGTGTCCTGGGTGAGTTCCAGTTATATTATTACAGTTTACATGTCTCAGTTTCCTTATAACTTACTTGTGTGAAGCACTGATCACAAACCTTCTGTGCAGACATGCATCCAGTTTAGAGGCATCCATCTCCCACTTCAGAGCAGATTGTGGTTAGTGATGGTGAGCGAGCTGTACCTGTGCACACATGGCACACCAACACACATCGCTCCTCACCTGCAGTCTCACTGACACAGACGAGGAAACACCCACTCCAGTGTGTGCTTCAGATCTTGTATCCTGAGCTGGCCCTTTGCTGTTCACTTCAAAGCTGAAAGATGTGTCTCAGCATGAGCCATGGATCCCCGTTCTGCTGGGTGTGTTCATAACACCGCTGGGCACAGCCCAGACCCACAGCTCTTGAATGCATCTCCTCCTACCTTTCTCTCCACACTTCCTCAAGGTTGCAGGATGGACATTTTTTCTGTAGCCAGGCAATCCATGACTGCTACATGTTGTATTGGACTTGCCCAACATTTTGAGAACATAGTCTTATTTGGATAAAAGACACCATATGCCACCAGTGTTCCCATCATTTGTTAGTTGTAATGTATCCAAAGACTCCTTGAAGGCCAATTATACTGTGCCTATTGTTTCAAGAACTTTGAAAAATTTATGTGAAGTATCTCAAATAAAAATAGAATTTTTGTGGCTGTGCAAATGTTCTTCATGAGTCCAAGTCCTGCAGAAACTGTCAAGAAGAAAGTTAATGCCAGAAATTGTGGTAAAACCATCTTGAAACCCACTTGTTTTTCTTACTGGTAAGCTTAGACCCACACTTAGTGCAATCAGTGTAAGACCAACACTTTTAAAAACAATGTCTGACTTCAAATTAATTGGTAATAATAAGTAATAACTCAGTGTTTACCTCACAAATTTCTACTGGTGTCATGGTGCTTACAACCCACGAATGCTACAAGTGCTGCTTTTCCCCACTGGATAAACAAAATAGCAAGATTCACTAAGACTTCCTGATACTGCTGCTTTATGTGGTGACAGAAATCACATATAACCAAAAACTGGCAATCCATCTGGATATTTCCTTCACTTCCCTACCACTATTATTTAATTTTATTTAATTAGGAACTGACCCTCTGCAATTAATTAGGAACTGACCCTCTGCAGGTTTCTCAGTTACAAAATAAGAAGGAACTACTACTATTTTTTTCCACAAATGTCTTGTTACTTGACTGTCATCTGGTCTAAATCTAGTAGGAAGCCAAAACTGAAGTGTCAGCACTGCTGAAGGATTTTTTCTTCTGCTGATTAATGAGGGCAAATGAAACTCTGATGAGGTCCCTGTCTTTGTCTCACAATGAAGCCCGGAGTCCTACATATCATGTGTGGATTCCATGAATTGCTGCCCACTTGTGCCACTTTAATGAGGAATGCATTAGTGTTGGTTATCTTTGGCAACCTAGCACTGGTCAAAATTCTTAACTACAGCAGATGGGAAAGAAGGAAGAAGATGGAGTGGGAAAGTCATAGAACCAGCTGTGATGGAGGCAGGAGGGAACAGTATCTCTAAATGATTCATACCCCACTAGTTCAGGTCTTTCCTGGTTTCCCTTCTGCCTTCCCTACCTGTGCCACCACCCTGGGAAACCAGGCTGCCGCTGGTGCTCCTGCCAGGTAGAGAGGGTAAGATTATATGAGGCAGTGACTATTGTTGGGGCAAAACTTTCAACAAGGGCAGTCATTGTCCTCATCCTGCCTATTTCCCCAGTGGCAGAAGGAGTAATGAGATTGGCTTTGTAGATCCCTACTTGCCTGGCAAACCTTTGGCCAGACTTTGCTCCCTCCCTATGTTCTCTGCTTCCCCTATGCCTTAAAGCTGCTCCTTGGCTGATGGGAGGATATTTCCAGAGCCATTTCTGCTATCTGTGGGCTATGGCTAAGTGCTTTTCCCTCTGGTTAAGAGCAGGGCAGATCATTATCATATTTCTTTGCTAACAGTCCCTTCAGATGGCTGGAATTCCTGTTCAAACACTGATAAATTCATGGCAGTCTTCGTGACATCATCTCCCCAAAAGTCATCCTTTTCAAAATGATTTTGTATGTCTGGAATGTGGCACTCATGCTCTGATTTGCAGGGACAGTCTTTTAACTTCAATTCTTGTAAACTTCATGCAGACTTGTGAGCTTCTGACACTATTTTAAGACAGGCCATCATGCCTGAAATTGGGACTGAACAGCTGACAGCACCCCAAACTAAAGAGTGGGCATTCATAGAAATGTGACTGTGAGTGTGCAATGAGCTTTACTCCAAGTGTGTGAGAGCATTGCTGCAGAAATCCTTGAATTCACAGGTTCTGTCTCTGCAATGGAGCCTCAGACACTGAATGCTGATCATCAGCTCATACTGAAAGGTATTTGAACCTCCTGAGTTTATTTATTGTTCAGGGAAACCTTGTCCTTGCCCTTTTTCCTTCAAAACTTGTAACGATTAAGTGTTCTGTGACTGTGAACTTTCATCTTTTCAGGGTCATAAACTCCCTGTGCTGCTGCAACATTATTGAGAGAAGCAGTTTTCCTTGCTCAGGTCACCTCTTTTGCACTTAGGTCTGGGTGAGGTGGCTTGTAGTTGGACACCAAGGTAAATGACACAGCACTAAAACAAGGAGCACTAAAACATTTATTTATTGAGGTAGAAAACGATCTGTTTTCAGACTGAAAATGCTTTTTTTTCTTCAATACTGACTTACAAAACAAGGCATGCTGTAGGAGAACCATAATTGGAATTCATATAGATATCTCATCACAGTGATAAAATTTCCTTCAGTCAGACAGTAAAGAAGGATGAAATCCTTGGCTGCAGGTGCCCCAAATATAAGTTGAATGGACAATTGGTTTGCATTAAATTTCAAAGGCCTTTCACATTGCAGTAGGCCTGAATTCAGATAGTTTTTCTCATTATTATTCCTCCTGAAGTAACACCCAGATGCCTTCATCTAGAGTCCTTTTGCATAACACAGCCCCCAGTCAGAAGGACGTAGGTATTCTTTAAGGATCCCATTTCTCAGGGGTATCAACTCTTCTGCAGTTCTCACAGATGCCATGGACTTTCCGATTCATGCCAAAGGAACTGGGAGCTCTGTTGTGGCCACCAGTCCCTATCTTCTCAGGCTCTGGTTCAACAGTGCCTGTTCTGCACCACTGCACAGCACATGGATCTGCTCTAGGAGAAAAAGCAGAGAAGCCCAGAGAATGAATGCAGAAATGGCAAGAGTTATGGTATTGGTATCACCTTCTCTGGAACTCACCAGGTTCAGGTGTGCTCTCCTTCAGACATGCCAGCAGGTTTTCTTTTGTGCCTGTTTCCCAAGAGGTCCTTCTTCCCTGGCAAGCCCCAAGAAAGCAGCTTCTGGAGGGGGTCAGCACAGCTTCTGTGATCCTGATCTGCCTTGTCTTTCAGAAAAGACTTGTTGGGAAGCAGGATACCCATATCAGGACCTTTGCTTTTTACACCACAGAACTTTGGCTGAGGAACATGAATTATATGTCACTTGATTTGGGGTATTAGATGAAATTTAAGGGAAAAGTATTTGCAACAATGCAATAGAACATAAAGAGATAAAGTAATAAAAATCCTGCTGTTTAGATAATATTTACTGTTAAAGATCCTTTGTGGATCTCAGCCATTTTTCATTTTTATTTTTTCTTATGTTAGGTGCCAGAATCTCCTTTTGCTGACATAATGTGGAGTGTCTTCATCAGAGATAGCTGTTACCACCACTGTCTCCCTGTCACTCTCCATTCACCCAACGGAGGAAAGGGTAGAGGGCAAAGGTAAAACTGATTTTCTATCCCATCCCAAGCTCAAATACCCCAGTTTTCACACAGCTTACTTAAGAAAACTGTTTTCTAAACATCTGTAATTAGTTTCTGGACTCCCCATGGCATCATATAAAATGGGTTACCTTACCTCTCTCTTCCCTCTCTCTCAAGATCCTTTCATTAACATTTTTGATCTATACCTTAATTAACAAAATCCCAGCTCTGGAATACTTGTCTTTGTCACTGTCTTCTGCAGACAAATAAACAATTATGCCTGTGTAATTCTTCTCACTAGACTTATACCCATTGTTTTTTTGGTGACTATCTTATAAAAAAAATACGGATCACATTGAGCAATACCAAACACTACTCTCTATATTTTTCAGAGACACTTCTGATAGACACTATTGCAGATACTATGTGAAAAGCCATCTCAGTTTACACCACATACAGGAAAGAAGCAGCCATGTCATTGTCTACAAATGGATTTTTAAACAAGATGTTACATCTGACATTGCATTAATGCAAAAACTGATTAGTATATGAATAAGAGCTACTAACAAGATGGCAGAAATTAAAATCTATTCATACTTTTGAAAGAGTGAGATGTGTAGGCACTGCACTCCTCCATTCTGTGCTCTGACACCTTCTCTCTTTCTCTTGAATAATCTAATAATAACTGAAATTTCCACTCCAAAAAGCCCTCTGCATTAATCATTTGGTCTGTCAAGATCTCAGCTTAATTATTGTCAGTCTGCATCTCTGCAACTAGGAAATTACATTAAAAGTTACTTCAAAGTGATGTCAGAGTGCAAGAGTTGAATGGAGAAGGGGAAGCTGGGCTTCACTCTGTATCAGCAAAGCATCCTCTCCAGGACAGTGCTGAGCTGGTATGCAGTGCTGTTTCCAAGGGAAAAAAAAATTAATGCAATCAATTTGCTTCACGTTTTGCCTTGTCTCAAAAATTATTGAGTCATTAATCTTGGCAATGTCATGGCGTTGTCATTCGCTGAATTCAATTAAGCAGGAGCACACCATTAGAAATCTGTGTATTCTTCACATGCAGTAATGGCACTCTTGACCATAATGAGTGTAGCTCCCCTTGTTGAATTAGGGGGAATTTAAAGGAAAGGAACGAATGAAGATGAATAGGGTAAACTGCTTCAGAATACTGCATCTTGTACACACCTAACCCTGACAGTACTGTGGCAAATTCCTCTTATACAGGCAGAAGCATTAAATGGGCATGCAAGTTCACAAGCTTCATTTCAGGGCCCCTAGCTCTTGTACTCTTCTGTTCTGTAATTCCTTTTTTCACTGAGCTAGTGCACAGTTTCTGGACCAAGAGTTCAGGGGTTTTCATGCACCAGGGCACCCTGCTGCCTTCCTCAGAAAGCTGTGTTGTTGTGACATGACTTTGTGCCCTTGTGTCACAGCAACCACAGCTGAAACAACACAGTATAGCAATGCAGAGAAGTGTTCACCAAAGGAGCTGAGCACTGATGCTCTGAAGAAAAACTAGCAAGTCTGAAGAGAAATTGGAAAAAACAACATATGTCAAGAGGTTAATTGAGCTGAAGCTAATTTACACTGCATGAGCAAGCAGAAGTTTCTGTGATGCCAGACAAGGGTGGGATTAACACAGGAATATCAATGAAACTGCGGTACATTAGATCAATAGATCATCAGGGGAAAAAAAATCTGATCATGTCTAAGAGAACTGCCAGAACAAAAAGTCACATAGGAAGCTGGGTTTTGTCCAGCAGGTTGAAATTATGTCACTGGGAACACTACAAAAGATGGCATGAAGACTCTGATGAAGGGAAAGCATTGCTGCTGACCACTAGGGAATGCTCAGGGGGATCACGGTGTTACCTCTATTTCACACAAGAGCATGGTTCCAGGAATCTCAGGCTACCATCCACTAATCTTGGGCCTTCTTATGACACAGGCTGCAGGTTATTAGTGGTAACAAATGTTAGTTAGACTCCCTAAGGATGTATAGGTGGAAGATAACAGGGCTGCATGTGAGGTAATTAGTCTTGCCTGTCAGCAGAACTAATCAGCTACAGCAATGGTGATAGCGTAATGACAACAGGGCTTCTGGCTTTGGAGCTGGTGTGGATGGGTGTCAGTGATCTGCCTGCCATTCTGCAGCACTTGTGCTATCTCACCCACCAAACTCGGCCTTAAATCCAGCCCTTAGGCTTGGACGTGCTATGTGCAAAATGTGTGCTGAATACCACATGAGGCACTCTCTGAGCTGTTTCCTAAAATGACCAATATGAACCAAGACCACCACATGTACTTCTGTAGTGCCATGGGGCTGTGTAGGGTTGCTGGTAGGTAGTGTAGATGTACATATTGAAAGAGGGTTCTGATGCTGACTCTGAAGACCTTGCTTCAAAGGAAACAGAAGTGGAGGAAGGGGCAGAACACACAGATACACACACAGAGCATTCATGAACATGCAAACATGGGACACAGTCAATAACTATAAAGCCATTTGATTCAAAGTGTAATGTTAATGCAGCCAAATTACCAGGTATAGAGTGTGTTAAATGCTCAGGTGGGTATACTCGGTCAGATGCATATTATATTTTCAGTGCAGCATATAAATGACTTTATTCCCAGAGAAGGGCATCTGCATAGGAGCTGAACACACCTGAATTCTGCTTATTAACTTTGTACCATTAACTGACCCATTTTCACTATCCTGAAGGTACCTGGGAAGGACTAAAGGTTGTATCACTGCAGTTCTAACCTTTGCAAATAAGACTCACCTGTCTTTGATGTTATTGTCCAAAGAGATGAGGGCAAGTTATTGCTCACATTTCTGCTGCTGTGAGCAGAAGGTATGACTTCTGAGTTGCAAAGGCAGTGGTGGTGTTGTCACTGAAACTGTCCTGGCCCTGTGTTGGGAAAGGAATACCAAGACTTGTGGAGCTTTGCTCTATCCCTGATCAGATATAGTCACTGGAGGGATACTTGAAAATCAAAGTATACATCTTCATTTTTGGTCATTTCCTGGCCTCCCAGGCTAGACACAACTTTCTTCAGAGAGTAGATTAGGTTCTGGTCTATCCTGTGCAGTGACTCAGTGCATGTTTTATGCATTGAAAACATTTAAACAGGCTTTTTAATGACTCTAGGCACTGATTATTGTTAATACAGTAAAGAGTTGAAGGGTGTTAACTCCTTGCAATTCCCCATCATTTGATTAATGACCCTTTTTTAGAGATAATTCCTCCATCGGAAGAGAATAACTCACAATACAAAATGTAGGGATATTTAAAGAATAGGTGATGACAATCTGGTGAGGATAAAAATGCTCTTTATTCTTATAGCTGTGTCATAATTCTGAGTAGATTTTTCAAGTATTTGTAAATACTAAATCCCACGTATTGATGGTTTTATCACGTCACACCTTTTTTCTGCATTCTGCTCTTGTTCTATCATTGATAAAATGACTCTGACTAGGAGAACAACTAGAAGAAAAAAGCAACCAATGGACATACCTTAAAAATGAACATTTTTAGTTTACATATTTGCACCTTCCCTTGCACGTCTGATAAGTTCTCAGTTTGCAGCACATTATTACTATTTTGAAAAATTTCTGGCAGTGTTTACTATTATTGAAGTAGCCTTTGAGTTCTCACAGTGTACAGCAGGAAACAGCTTGTATCTGTGTGTGTGTAACCATTTTAGTTCATTAGCTAGTTTAATATGACTATTAAGTTTTTCAATCTGATTATTAAGGTGTTAAGGGCAGTGAGGAGCTGCCTCTGCCTGCCCTGCACCCACTGCCATCTTCTGGATGATGAAGCCATTGGTCTGTGCTAAGCCAAGGGTGTCATCCCAGCCCAGCGTGCCACAAACAGGCCCATGCTTTTGTCATGGGAAGTGGCTGGTGTGATGCCTGCTGCCACCATCTCCCTGCAGGATCCCATCTGAGCTGAGGAGAAGGGAGATGGAGTGGGCAAGCTGGGATGGGGAGGAGGAGAAAGGGAAAGCCAGCACCAAGCAGAGAGGGAGCTGGCAAGGAGAGCTGGAAAGGGGAGGGATGGCCCCGCAGATGAGGTGGGGACACTGTGAAGGGCTGAGATCTGCCAGGACCTGGGCAGAGGGGAGACTGGGACTGTAGAAAGGGAGCAGCCTGGGAAAACACACCAGCATAAGAAGAAACTGAGTGAGAGGCATTGGGATGAATGGGATGGGATGGGATGGGATGGGAGGGAAAGTCGATATGGTAGACATGGGAAGTCTGGGGAAGAGAAAGAAGCTTCATCTGCTGCAGAAATCAGTAGTTGCAGGATGAACTAGGTGTTGAACAGGAAATTAAAAGCTTATCATGAGGTTAAAGCACCTGATCGTTGTTCTAAAAGATCCAATTCTGTCCTTACAATCATAGAAGAAATACTGTGCCATGTCTGACATGCTACTTAAACTAAATCTAGTATTAGTGATCACTGATCCTGTATTTATTTTCCTATTTTTTGCTGCCTGACTTGAGATGCTGTAGCTCTCCCAGCGACAGAGGCTGACAATGGACAATGCCAGTGGGTGTGTTTCATGCTCTAAATTGTCACATATGCCCAAATCATCACACCCTCATCGCTTCTACGAGGCGCTGAAATCAGTGATACCTTTTGACCTTATCCTTTCTATGCCTCAGCTGTGAAACAGAATCAGACAGCTTCCACCCCTCACAGCCCTGCTGTGGTGCAGAGTCACGCACAAACACAGGTGTGAATGGGCCTGCAGGGAGGCCAGGGGCCCGTGGGATGCACTCCAGGGCCCACTGGAAGCAGTGTCAGAGGATGCTGCATTGTCTCAGCCATGGAGAGGAGGAAGAGGGATATTACAGGGCTCACCAGGAAGGCTGTAATGGGAAAAGCAGCTTGGGATTGTTGGACCAACATTCAAGAAGGGTTCAAAGTCTGCAGTGCTTATCTGGCAGACAGTCAGACCAGAAACATACAGCTTTCTGAGAAGGCTTTTTATAGTGCGCAGAAGAGTAGATTTCATTTGCAGAAGGCTGCACTGGAAACAGACAGTATTGAATATCTGCCCATCAAGGGAGCACAGTCTGCCATGTACAGCCACTGCAATAGGCTCTAAGATAAGAAAAGAGTGATCTCAGGTGGGCAAGGTGATCTCAGACATGATGCATTCCCAATTACCTGATTTTTGAGCATATAATTTGATAACCTTAATAACACTTTTCAGTGCTACTTTTCCCTGTAATGAGTGGCATCTGGGAAATTTTCATCACCTGACTAGGCCAAAAGCAGAATATATTCAGCTTGACTCTGCAGGACTCTTGAAAATACAAAGACTTCAGACAAACAATGGCTATATTGAACTCAATTAGTCATTTATCACCTTTGGGATGGAATGAGATTAAAAGTACCAGTATTGCTGAATTCCATGTTAAATGATCTTATCTCCTAAAGAAATTCTTCTTATTAATGACACTGCAACAGGCTTTAAGGTGAAAAGAGTGCTGATGGAAAATGGAGTCTAAAGCTGACAGCTTTGGGGACAAAGCAAAAACCAATCTGAAGCATTATCTTACAGAAAAGCAGACATTTCTCTCCAGATCCTTTTCTCCTGTGACCTTTGGTATCTGGTATTAGAGATGAAATTTCTTCAGAGAGTTGCAATTGTCTCACAGTAGAAAGAAAAGGACTGGTGCATGGGAAACCTCTGCTATGCAACTAAGGTAACAACTGCAAATCAGGATAATTTCAGTAAAAAAAAGGGGTTAGGTCAAAGATTTTGTGATTTTCTTCAGACTTTTTGTCTCTGTACAGCCCAGGATGGCCAGCTAACTTGTCTTTGTGGCATCTGTATATACAGTTTCTACTAGGTGCAGAAAAAGGGAAACAGTCAATATGGCAGCACTATGACTGTCTTTCAACATATTTATTAAAGGCAACAAAAAATGAAAACCCACCATTAAAAAAAAAAAAAAAAAGTCAAGTTGAAGAAAAATTGCCCCGTGTGCTCAGGCTACCTACTAAAGTGATGATATTACAACCAGAAAGTAAACAAAACAAAACCCAGCAGTGAGGTAAAGAAGCCAGTCGTCTTAAACTGGTATGTGGACAGGAAGAGACAAAAAATCTGTCACTGTAAATCCTGCAAAAGGGTGCCACCCCTCTATCAAGCAGCTTCCCAGGAGCCAAGGGGGAGTATGGCAAGGCATGTATAAGAAGCCCCCAGATTTGTAGGTGAGTGGGGCTATTTCTGATTGTCTCTCTGAAACACATACCTGTTGCAGTTGGGCAATTGACACCACGTTCCTTTCCTCCCATTCTAAGGGCTCCAGTTTCAGCCAGTCATAAAATGAGAACAATCAGGCATCACTTTTTGTGGTTTTTTTGAACCATTGTCCTCGGTTCAGCAGAGATAGAGTCAATTTTCTTCCTAATAGCTGCTACAATGCTCTATTTTGTGTTCAATATGATAATAATGTTGATAACATACTGATGATTTAGTTGTTGCTCAGTAGTGCTTACCCCTACTTACAAAGTACAAATAGTGGAAATCAAAGAAATTAATTTAGTTTTTCAAAAGCCAGTGGAAATCTGCTGGTGGCCCATGTCAGGTCTCATGGAAACTTCACCATCTCCAAAGCTGGGGCACAGGAGTTTTTTTTTTTTTAGGGGAATATTTTTAGTGAGGCTGAGTCAGAATGTGACCTGCTCTTGAAAAAAAAAGGAGATGAAAAAGTGGAAAGATGCTCCTGTATTAGTTACTAACACTTTTGGTTCCCCTGTTGAAGATGTATGGCTGCCCAGACTGGCATTTGCATTTGAACACTGTCTGCAAGGTACAGCCAGGAGCAGAAATTGGCCTTCTGGAGATCAGGCTATCATTAGTGTCCCAGTCTCCCACCACCTTTCATAAACTGCCAGAAAAGCTCTGTGTGTGTCCTGAGGGTAAATTTTCCCTCTGCAGATTCTTCAGGAAAACTTCTCCTGTTTGTGCTGTCATTCAAAGGCATCAAGCTAGAAAGACCTCGGCTTTGTCCATAAATTATCAGCACAATTTAAATTTCTTTCTTAGAAAAACAAAAACAAGAGTCTGTTTTAATCCTAAATGCTTCTGACTCACACATCTGTATTCAGTGCACTGGCTCTGAGCTTGTAAACAGCTATTCCACAGAGTCATATCAGAGAGAGATTTAAATGTTTCCATTTTTTCCTTAGCTAACTCCTAATAAAATATCCTAAAGTCACAGGCCATAGAACTTCTGATTAATGTGCACAGAATAGGTTGCCTCAGTGCCATAAAGAAACCAAAATCAATTACTGAAGAACTAAATTAACACTTTAGCTCTTAGATAAATATGTAAATGCACTTCTTGATTAACCTGGGAACTTCAACATCTTTCCCCAATGACCATAACAACCAGCAGCACCTGCAATGCCTCACTTCTGTAGCGGGCCCCTCTGTGGCCTGGCTGGGGCAAGATTCCCAGCAGAAAAGAAGTCACAACTGACAAATAAACAAAGGCTTTCTCCTTCCTTAGCAGCCTTGGAGAGGAGAAGGGAAGCTGGTGACAGGCTTGCTGCTGTCATGAGTGAGCATAATGTAAATACCTTGACAGGCAGAATCTGAGATTTTGACAGATGTAATACAGCTGCAAAGCCAGTAATAACTGAGTGTTAAACCCCCGTAGAGAGGGCGCAGCCCATCTCTGCTGGCATTCTCCTTATCCTCTCTCCCCCACCCCGCCTTTGTAAGATCATCTTTGTGGTTTTTAGCTTTTCTTCCACCTCCTTTCCCCTTTCTTCCTTTTGTGCTTTCCCCCATCCCCCTCTCCCTCCTGGGAGCTGGCAGTTTGGGCTCTGTGGTTCTTCACGGTTCATTGGGTTTGCTTTGCAAGGCTTCATTCCTCCACATCAAACAAAGATTGCGAGGAGGAGAGCAGAGGCTATAGAAAGGAGGTTACATCAGGCATGTTGTAGACAGCACTGAAATGTGTTTGTAACCTTGCCAGATGGACGGACAGCCCTGCACAGCAGGGGCTCTCGAAAGCAGATTCAAAGTCATACATACCAGAGGGTGGGGAGGGGGACAGAGAGGCGGGATGTTGAATTTCCATATATTTCCATGAGCTTGCTGTCATTTCTGCCTAGCATGTCACTAGCAGCATATTACAAGGCTTCCCTGCAACAGTCCTGCCTATTAAAAGAGTATCCTGACCTAGTTGCTTCATTTCCCCCACAAAAATCAAACACATACTGTGGAAAGATCGTAGACGCTGCCTGGAGCTGGTGGTAAGCATTCCCTGTCATGGTTTGCTTGTTTCTGCTTGTTGCAGTTGCTGTTCTAAGCCATGCAAAACAATTAAACAACTATAAACAGGGATATCCCTGTCTCTCCTGGAGCTTATCGAGGATTCGATTAAACACCATCCAGAGGCAATGGAATGTATTGTAAACAGGCAGATGCTGTCACAGTGGCGAGTGGGACAGGTGCTACAGCCTGTATTGCTCCAGGGCCTGTGATCCCAGCCCTGCTGGACACCCACAGTGCCAAACGCCATCGAGAGGTCAGTGGGGAAGAGCGTGGAGCAGGGAGCTCCCGTAGTAAGCACAGCTCAACAAGTGGCATCATTACAAATAGTAAATCAGCATTTTCAGTGCTGTTTATAAAAGGGGCTTCCAGCAAGGGCCAGTCCTTGGCACTTCTGCTCTGTCAGAGCCCCAGGGAAGAAACAGCAGCTCTCAGCTCCTTCACTGGCCTTTCAGGATGGTGGTTAGGGAACAAGGTTTTCTAATTCACATCCCCCAGAACAATATACGGTGTTTCCTAAATGACATCCGTCAAGCTTAGACTCTGCAAGTTCTTATGTCAGCCGAGCCTTCCTGAGTTGTGATGCCCAGAGAGAGATGGTTTAGCTGGTTAATTAAAGTGTTTCCAATAACCAAAAAGGCTCAGACAGATTCTCAGCCGCCAAATGCTGCCCTGAACTGGAGCAGGGAGGAATTATTTTCTCGATGTTTGTGCCCAAGAAGGGCAAGACTTTTTTTAATGAATTCCTGTCTTAGAAGGTTTGACCAGCTTTTTAGTATCCAAAAATAGTATAATATTATGTCTATGTAGTATTCACTTTAAAATCAAGTCTAGTTCAATGCACTTAATTTATCTACTTAAAAAAGTAGATAAATTTACAAAAGCATTCTGGTTTCAGCTGGGGTAGAGTTAGTTTTCTTCCCAGTGGTGAGTATGGGACTGTGCTTTGGATTTGTGCTGATTGCAGGGTTGATAATATAGAGGTGATTTTGTTATTGCTGAGCAGAGCTTACACAGAGCCAAGGCCTTTTCTGCTTTTCGTACACCACACTGGTGAGGAAGTTGGGGGTGCATGGGAGGCTGGGAGGAGACACATCCAGGACAGGTGACCCCAACTGACCAAAGGGATATTCCAGACTATATGGCATCATGCTCAGTATATAAAGTGTGGGAAGAATAAGAAGCGAGGGGACATTTGTAATGATGGTGTTTGTCTCCCCAGGTAACCATTATGAGTGAGGGG
This sequence comes from Lichenostomus cassidix, assembly GCF_008360975.1. Classification (NCBI taxonomy): domain Eukaryota; kingdom Metazoa; phylum Chordata; class Aves; order Passeriformes; family Meliphagidae; genus Lichenostomus; species Lichenostomus cassidix. The sequence goes on along the minus strand of NC_139483.1, from coordinate 41,829,537 downwards.
CTCAGCTCTCCTGGAGATGGCTGAACACCTGCCTGCTCATGGAAAACTGTGAATTAATTCCTTGTTTTGCTTTTCTTGTGTGCATGGCTTTTGCTTTTCCTATTAAACTGTGTTTATCTCAACCCATGAGTTTTTGAGCTTTTACCCTTTCTATACTCTCCCTTATCTCACTGGTGGAAGGGTGGGTGAGCAGCTGCGTGGGGCTTGATGGCTCGCTGAGATTAAACCACAACAAAAAGCCAACCTACTTTTGAGATAACTTTTCCTGTATTTTGTCTTATGCCACTGACAGCTATTGAGTACGTGTGTGTTTGAGTTTTGCCAAAGTCAGCCAATTCTTTAGTGGGGGAAAAAAAAAAATCTTATTCCTTCTCATTCCACTGTCTACCTTCCTGCTCCTACTGCCACTCTCTTCTCCAGCAGCTGAAGGCCATAAAATTTTCACAGAATTCACAGAATCCTCAAAAATTTACAAGATGGGCCTGAAGACAGCAGGTCTTGTGGCTAGAGAGGGGTCAGCTCCGCCCAGTTTTCCACACCACAGAGTTCCATGTGCTCTGGCACATAGCAAGCTGCTTAGCTGCTACACCACTTCAAGGAGCTTAAAATAGGACATTCCCTCAGAAGCAAAGGCAGAGGCCGAGAATGAGCAAGAACATCAGAATGAGCCTGGTTTTGCTTTTACACACAGTGGCTTTCCACTAGGTTTCTGAAGGCATTTCTTGTCTCCGTGGCACTCTGTAAAACAAGGAGTATGGGGCCCCTCAAATGACTTCAGATGCTGCTGAAACATTTGTCACCGAATGTTAAAGCTGTTGTTTAATCACTATACTCGCAGCCAGATTCCTCCTTTTGCTTATAGAAATTTCTGCAGCCTGGTATATATTTTCAGGCAAGATCAAGCTGTTTTCTAGCAAAAAGGTCCCTTCAAATCTGCAGTCATGTCTTATTTGAGCTCCAGCTGGGCTCCTTTCTGAGTGCAACTTGTCATGGTCTACAACACGTCTCTTTCTGTCTCTGTTGTTTTGCCGTTCACATTTGAAGCTGGCTCTGAACTCCTGCCATTCTGTGCCCACATCACCTCCTGGTAGCAGCTCTGGGAAATGGGGGCCACCACCATGCCATGCTTGGTTTGTTGCGATGCAAAAAATCCATAAGGATGCTGTGTTACATTACACTGTGTTATGTTACGCTGTGCTGTGCTGTGCTGTGTTATGTTATGTTATAAGCAGAGCGCTGCAGCCATCTGTGCACAGCTACAGCCAGGAATTGTATGATGCCATGCATGATAGACAGCTGGTTTGCCCAAATATCTGGTGAATACTTGACAGCCTGCTAGGACTAGTTACTGTCTAACCATTGTTTCCTACCCCCATTCACTGGTTTAATGCCAGTGATAAATCAAGTTAACATTTCTTGGAGTTACAATTTTTGAGACTTTTTTACTTCACAGCTCCACATTATCTGATTTGGCAAGCTAAATGACCGGTCCAGGATCTCTCTTAACCTCCTGTCATGCTCCTGTCATGAGTGTGACATGCCTGATCTTTTTCTCTGTGTTGTATGTAGGTTTGATTTTTTTTCTTTGGCTTTTTTTCCCCTTTGTCACTTAAAATAAGAAAATTCAATCAAAAAATCTGCCTAGTAAAGTTTATGAATCTTTCAATGGTAGTTTAAATTACCTTTTTTCTTCTTCCTAATTTCTAAATAATAAAAATTTTAAAAAACCCTTCCCCTTACCCCAGTGGGTATCAAGTGTAGAAGTAAATTTTCATTGATGCTTACAAGAAATGCTGTCTAGGAAATGCCAGTTCTTTCTGTCTAGGAGATGTCAGTTCTTCCCAGGATTGCTCACATATGTTCAGAGTAAGTGAAAGTAGACAGGATAGCCCAGGTACATCCCAAAATTTAATGTAGCATTGCCAAAAGACAATCTAGTGTTTAGGGGATGTGCACAGCCCATTTTCACTGCATGCAGATATAGTTTGCAGAAAACTATTGGGTCAATTTTCTCCTATTGCCCTGTTTGGCTGTATTCACAAAGGGGAATGAAACAGGAAAAAAAAAATCAGCACAACGAGACACTGGAGAGGGATACTAAATGGGTTCCAAAGCCCTAGAGTTGGAAGATCTCAGCTCCTACTGAAATCACTGGGATTAAGGCACCTATTTCTTCTTGGAGGTGATGAACCAAAGTACATCCCACATCTTGCACAGTTAAAAGAATTCCAAAACAGGGCTGTAAAGCTTAATTTCTAAAAGCAGCAGTGTACCCTGTCAAAAAACTGGTGTTATATTTCATTTGGTGGCTGCTCCAGAAATATTCTCAGCAGCTGTTGCAGCATCTTGTTTGGGATTCCTCTCACCTAACTTTAGTCTTCCCAAGTGAGGCCTCCAATCTGAATTTGATCCCTTGGCCTCCCCCACAGCCAGGCAGCTCCTCCAGATGGTGATTCAGATCTCAAAAAATCTAGTAAGGAGAATTTCTGTGGCTTCATAGTGGAATCTACTTCAAATAATCAACTGGTTTATAAAGTTCTGCTCTGCAAAAACATCCTTTACCCTATTAAAAATCACTGCATTTTGTTACATGGAGCATGAGACAGCAACCTTGATATAAAATAAAACAACTGTGTTTATTTTTTGAGATTTCAACTGCTCAGGAGCTGTGAACCAGCAGGGAGCTGGCTGGGGATGGCCTCCAAGAGCAGGTTACTGAGCTCCTTGGGATACCCAGGGACCCAAGACCAGAAAATAACTAATACTGTGGCCCCATTTCTGTCTCCAAGAATTAGGAGGAGCAGGGCAGGATGCTTTTCTTTCAACAGTGTTACTAGTTTTAAATTAGGGTGACAAAACCTGCAGTATCACAATAGCTAGAGCTGAAGTCTTTGGCATGACAGTAAAAAGGCCTTTCCAGGGCACAGGGGAGAAAAGGAGGAGGGAGGGAATTGCTCTCTGGAGCCCATGGCACCTTCCCAGCACTGCAGAAGCAGTTCTGGGGCAGCTCATGAGAGCCAAGACAGCTCCCAGGGCGACTAAAGAGATGCAGCCACTTCCCCAAGGAGCAGTGGTGAAGTCCTCTGTGCCACAGCTTTGTCACATTAGCAAGTTCTGCTTAAAAGCACCTTATCCCTCCAGGTAAAATGAAGTCCTCCCAAAACATTGAGCTCCCTCTACTCTGGGTGAAAAGCAGCATCTAGAACATGCAAAATTGAATTCTTTGTTGTGCAGAGACATCGGGGAAAAAAATGGGATTAAGACAAACACCAAGTAGTGTGGTAGACTGAGCTATTAACCTGGGCTGCTACTGTTGTAACTGTGTATGGAGATGGGATATTTCTGCTCATTCAGACCACCTGAAGGAGGTAATTTAATTTACCAGTGTGGTAGTCAAAGCTGTAATTAATCCTCTGACTTGCAACTGTGGTGAATGCTGATCAGCTGTCTCTAGTGATAAGGTGCTTCTGCAGCAGCCCTAAGCAATAAGACCAGTCCTGCTGGGGAGTGAGGTGGGTCTGGATTGACTTTGGATGCTTGCTGTAGGTGCTGAGAGATGCAAATGCAGTTTTCTGGCTTCAGCTTCATAGATCTCTGCAAAAAACTACTGGTGAGTATTTAGTTCTACCTGTTAAACCTTTGTGCAGCAGTTTAGCTGCAATTAGCAGAACAGAGCATGGTAAAAGCTGGCTGCTGAAAGTGTCTGTGTCTTTTCTAATTGTGTCTGAGCATTCCTTTTGCTGCTTAATTGGCAAAGTCCTTTGAAAAGTGTTTCTTTCAGATGAGGGAGTTGAACCTTTGCATGTTAAAGCTCTGGTGCTCTGATATTTAAGTTTGCAATAGAGTTAAATTCGAGAGTAATCTTTTTCTAGTCAGTCTTTTCTTGACTGTTGAGGTCTGAGCACCCATCCCTTTTGCTTGGAGGGACTGGTCCTAGTTGTGCTGAAATAAGTCTGTTGGAAGAGCTGTTCTTGCTTTGGCCTGAGGTGACTTCTCCTTTCCCCTCTGAAAAGGGAATTGCTCCTTTTGAACTGTTTTTTAATCTCAGCTTTTAGATCTCTTTCATGTGAAGAGGCTGTGTCCTCCTGGGACATGGAGGACACCTCCCTTTCCTCAAACCCCAGCTCCTACAGCCTCTCCAGCTGGTGCTTTTCCAAGAAGCCAGCTTTGTCTCTGTGGGTGAAAAGGGGTCTCAATCTGTTTCTCAGGAAGCAATAATGCTCCCTCATTCTTGGGGGTCTGCCTGTGTAAATCATGTGAGCCCCTGTGCATTGGCTCAGGGCCATGCAGCAAAAAGGGATATTTCCAAAAAGACCTTAAATTGGGGAAGGGGAGGCATAGATCTTCCAGGGTGTGACCCCTATCACAGCTGTGCTGTGCATATCTCAGCTTTGTGCTGTGGCTTCTACTCTGTTGGCAACTGAATTGAAATCAAAACATAACTGTATTGCTCTGATGCTCTGGCTGCTAAATAGCAGCATTGTGAATAAATCAGTGTTACTTCACAGAATCGCTTTAATGTGGCAGAATTGCAGCAATCAGGGTATAAAGTTAGATTTGAGTGTATCTGGTAAAGAACCTGATTGGCATTCAAAAGAAAACTGCTTTTGTTCACTCTTTCTGCAAGTGGGGGTAAGCATCATCCAGAGGAATTAGCAGTGCTTGATGGCCAGGGTAACTCCTCATTCCTGCTCTGCCCCTGATTTTCACCCTGTTGTCTTTACCTGGACAATTTTGCTTCATGCCATTTTTCCCCCAGTTTTAAGAGCACTTATTTCTTTGGCTCTTAGTTCTGTGCAAGACTTAGTTCTGTGAGATTTCACTGTATGAAGAGCTACATGGGCAATAAAGTGTCTCCCCCTACTCAATGCTGAACTAGCTGTGTTAAAGGACAGGAAATCAAATGGCTCCATAGCCAAAACTGAAGGGTGATAGTTGGAAGGACCCAGTGGGATTTAAACAATCCCTCAAGATAACCATGTCTTGTCTTCCACAATCATAAACAATGCCCCAATTCAGTATTGGTGCTATTGATGTGTGTTGATCTTGGGTGCATCCTGCTCTCTTTCCTGTTGTTCCCATAACACATCTTCACCATCTGCTGCAGCTTTTAACCAGGCCATGCTCTACAAGCCCTGAACTAAAGAATTAGTGTACCCCCCTTACCAGAGAAGGGGTAAGGAGAAAAACAGATTGGTCTACCTTAAAAATAAAAAGCACTCAAGAGGTTGTTGTTGCTGGTTGGCTTGTGAGGGAAATGTGTACTGCAGTATCAGGTTGGGGTGGCAGGAGGGATGCTCTAGCTCTCCTGGCTTCTGGAAGTGATAATGGGCAACAGGTGAGCATTTGGTGATGAAGCCTGATTCTCAAGGGGCTGCATAGCAAAATTTCTGGCTTCAAACTGTGCCAGCCAAGCAAATGGTGAGCAGGAAGGTTGATCAGAGGGGTACCTGAATGTGGTTTTAAATACCAGATGATCTTCTAGGTAATCTGTTTAAGACACTAGTTGTTCAGGAGGGTTGAGTGTCTGTTACGTTAATGTAATTGAATTTGTCAGGTTTTGGGACTTCTGAAAACTTTTGCCATAAGACCATGGGTCTGTGACTTTTTTTTTTTTTTTTTTTTTTCTTTTTTTAGATTTTCCTTCTCCCTTTGTTAAACCCATAAATTTATTTCTTTTCTCCACAATTTGAAATGGGCACAGGGACTTTCCATGTAGCATGAACTGGCAGAGTGAAAGAAGTCAAGGCTCAGTCATGATTTCGTGGGTACTCACATTTTAATGAACTCTAGTAAATGGCCCTGTGAACAAATAACAAAACCACAATTTGTTCTTCCAACCTCTTTCAAGATGGCAGAAAAAGCAAATCTCAACTTGCCATTTGAATTTTTTTTTTCTCTGCTGGGCATATGCAAATTAGGATTTTGCAGATTCTATGAAGAGCTATTCTAGTTTTATGCAGAACAGCCTTTAACTTCTCTAAAGTCACATCAGCATTGCCAGTCAAAAATAAGGTCTGTGGCTAGATATGCCCTCTCAAAAATCATACACTGTCATTTTTTTATTGTTTTAAGGTAGAGACAATAGATGAGACAACTTGATTTATACATTTGTTAACAGATGTGGATGAACTAATATGGATTAAGTCCTGGTGGTTTCTTAGTTGCATCTCTGTAAGTTGTATAAAAGAACCTATCTGTGTCAGTATGTGCAAATTTATTTCAGTTTTGGGATGAAAAGGATAGCTTTAGTTTGAGTTCTTGCTGTGGTGTGTTGGCACTAATCTGATTCAGTCTAGATCAGGCAAAATGAATCTATTGTTTCTGATCTCTAGGTCATATCCGTGACCATTTATAGCTGTCTGTATGTCAACTTCTGTGTAAAAGGCCTTTATGTTTCACAGCCTGGTTAAAGGCACTGAGAACAGATCTTTTTCTTTCCCTCCTTCTTGAACTAAGGAATTAAATCTGTTCTTGGAATATGGTTATCCATAAAACTAAGGTATTTCTTTCTATGCCCAAAGTTGTTAACCTGTTTGTACTGGAGCATCGCATGCTTTGAAATATGCACTGTTGTCTTCAGTGCTATTCCCAAGATAAAAGGCAAAGGTCTAATGCAAAAGTGGCAATTCCTGGAGCGCTGTATGGGACCATGTGTACAGAATTGCTTCACCAAGATACTCCTGACATTCCCCTCATTTGAGTGCAGAAGGGGAATGGAGAGAACACACAGGGAAGTAAAGTTCTGCCTTATCAGACTTCCTGTACAACTACAAAGCAGTATGACAAATAGTTTCCAGAACTCTTCTAGGTCAGCAATTTTGAAAGTCTTTCCAAAACACCTTGGCTGTAATAATAACTGTACAACTTGGGTGCCTGCCTTTGCTGGTTCAAAAGCTCCTGCCTATCAGTGCATTCCATTTCCCTATGCAAAGCTGCCAAACTGGTTTTGTCCTGCCTGTGGAGTTCACCTATCCCAGCTTACAAGGCCAGGCATGAGCTGGAAGAATTCCTGAATTTGTATGGTGTCAAACTCCCTCTCAAGTTTCGTAAGCAAGATGAATACATTTGAACTGAAATATAGTGGGAATAACAGGCTGGGGCACTTTTCTTTGCTAAGTTATTTCCTCAGAAGATGCAAGGTATTTTGCATATGTCTGGTGATCTCTCATGCTTTGCTTGTAAAGGGTGTCCTGGATAACAATCTGGAGTTGTCTGTCAACACCATAGAAAGCTCTTTGGTTTTTGTTTTGGCAGTTTCCATGGCTCTGAGTTACTTGCAAGAAGTACTCTATGAACTTCCCTATCCAAACTCCATCGCAGAGGTCAGGATCCAGGCAGGTTGCCATCCTGTAGAGAATTTCATGTTGTCCAAAACTCCTGAAAATACAATTAGTGAGGTATCAGCAGTCTGGGTACCCATGAAATTATTAGGGATATAGAAAGAGCAAGACTAAAGCTTCTTTGATTTGGGAAGATCAAGAATTTGAACCTGATCCTCCAAGGAAGCTGTGACTCTTGGGATGGTCCAGGGCAGAGCCAGGAGTTGAACTTGGTGATCCTTATGGGTTCCTTCCAACTCTGAATTTTCTGTGATTCTGTGTAATTGCTCATCTACGAGCTATGGTGGGAAACACAGGTGGTTTCTTAATTGATGGAGGTTTTTGTTACTTTGTTTGCTTTCCTTTCCTTGTGTAAGAAGACTAACAAAGCGCAATTTCCTCACTAGGGGTACAAAAGGAAGGTTTCTTTTAATAGGATAGGGCAAATATTTCCTGCACAGCTCTACTGGCAATATTCTGTTAGTTCTGACAGTATTTCAGGTAAGGAGTGTCTCTGGGAAGATAGGAAACTTCCAGGAAAAATAATATCCCCCTAATAACATCTGTTTCCAGTATTTTCTGGCACCTGTTCAAGCACAGAACTAGTCCAAGATGGCTCCACATTTACATCCACCCTGCTCTTGCACGATCCAAGGGGAGGTGGGAGGTGTGCAGGAAGGGAAGGCTTTGTCGTTCATATTTGTGGTTAGTCAGGCTTGAAAGGCAGCTCAGCCTCGATCCGAGATGAACTTTGTTTTGGCTGATGGCTCTTACTCTGTCAACACTGATTCCCCCATCCAAGTTTATCAAAGCAATTTGTTGGAGCTGGCACCTAGGTGTTCTTGTCAGTGGGGAAGGGGAAAGCCATCAGCTCCCTCAAAGATAAGAACTTGGCTCTCACTGCTGGGTGAGAGCAGCAAGCACCGGCAAGGCAGAAAGCTTTATGGAAAGGCAAGGAGTAACAGGGAGCAGCAGGGGTGACTTGGCACTTGGAGCATGTCCCTGCCACTGCCCCAGCCTCCTCTGCAGCTTCTCAACATGCTGCTGTGCTGGTTGATGCTCCTGCACTTCCTGGGGGCAGCTAGCTGCAGCACAGGCTGGGCAGGGTGTGACCTGGCTCCTGCTGAATTGATCCAGTCAGGAAGGGAACAGTTCTGCAGAAGTCTGTGAGTAAAGGTTGGTTCCAGCAGGCACTGGAATTCAATAAACCTGCAAACAAACCCTATGCCTCAGTGCTTAGCTGCTGGGGATCCTACTTCACAGAAAGCCCTGTTGCTTACAGTGTTACTCCAAGGAAATGGTGGGTTGGTTGCTGGGTTTGGTTTTTCCCTCACTTGGAGCTTAGCTTGCTGGCTTTTCCCCAGACAGCAATTCCTAGTGCACAGCAAAGATGGGTACAGAACACAACGTTTGTCAGTAAAAAGAGAAGTTGTAGCCTTTGCTGAACCAAGTTGCAGCATTAGATGACAGATGAAAGTCATCAAAGCCAGGCCAATTCATATCTGTATTACCAGTGAAATGCGATCTGCTGCCTCTCTGTACAAATTGTCAGATGCACACACCTTGTAAATGGCAGTACTACTGGTGATGTACCGTTTAGTCTTGATTTTTGGTTGTTGTGTATTTATTCTGGCTTGCCATGGGCTGCTCTGCAGCTGTAGGAGCACAAACATCTGCACAGGGTCACCTCTTGGCCTGCTGGTTCTGTCAGAGGATGAAACCTCTCTCCTCCCTACCCAGCAGAGTTTTCTGCTTTTGTCCACTATGAAGTACTGGGTGAGAATGAAACCCCAAGTTGTTCTAGGTTGTGCTGGAGAAAGAGCCAGGAAGGGTGAGCATGTGAGGAAATATTTAGATAGCAGAGAGATTTTTAACTGTGGGATCTGAGACTGTTCACATGCTAAAGGAACAGTATAATTCTGTATATACAATAGAGGAAATTCTCTATATATAATAGAGGAAAACCCATGAGAGCTATCTCAGGCCTTTTGCTTAATGTTTGGGATTTCCTGTCCAGGATTGTTCATTTATTTCAGGCTTAAGTAAATGAAAAAAACATAAGCTCTACTGGGGTCCTGTAACCACAGCCTTGAGCAAATTGTGATGCTCCAGAGCAGCAATTCCCATTGGTGAAAACTGAAACTTGGACAAAAGCAGAGGGAAGGGCATGTCCTGCCTCAGGAGTCAGGGGGTGGCATGCTGAGCTCTGGGCCCAAACCCAGCTGAGAATGAGACCACAACAAGGAGTCCTAGCCGGTGAGTTATCAAGGTGAGCTGCTGTAATTCCCAGGACCACCAGCTGGTTTGGTGTGAGGTCAGGTTTTGGAGGCAGCTCTTCCTGCCCATGGATTTGGCCTCATAGCCCTGGTCTCCAGAGGGGTGCTGCATGCCACCACAGCCATTTGGCAAGTGAGCACTACTGTTTTAGCTTTTTGCTCCTTTCCCCCTGTCCTTCACTAGCTACTCTTCTGCCTTCAAGGCTCTGCAGCCACCTCCCTGTGATGATGGCACACTGATGTGCAGAACAGTGTCCCCCATCCTGGAGAGGGAAATCTCATTCCAATGGCACACAGTGCTGGATGAGTTAATTCCCGACTGAAGCATGTTTGCAGGGAGTGCTTGGGTGTTCCTCTGAGCTGGTGGCAAAGGAAACTGAACAGGAGGTGCTAACAAAGGAGGAAGAGCCTGTCTGCAGCAGGGAACTTTGAGAAGTAGGAATTTAAGGGATGAAAAGTTGTTGACTTGCTGTAGCTCACGTCAACCTCTGGCAGTTCCATGTTTATAGATCTTGCATCCTCTTCCTGTTTACATCATGTTCTTCTGAGCTTTGCACCTTGCATATGATAGAATCTTCAAAAGTTGATGCCCTTTCTGAAGTTGATGCTTTAAGCTATGAATTCTTTCAAGAAAAAAAAATCTTTACACAACACTGCTCTTGATGGGTTTCTGGTGAGCAATTTCAAAACCATTGTTCGTTCCTAACTTTTAGCTGCTGCTCTGTGGTAGTAAAAACCAGTAGTACAGTGAAATTGTTTGTTTGCACACTACTTTGGGTTGGAAATGGTAGAGAAAAGTATAGAAGTTAAAAATAACAGCATTCCACAGTAGGGACTTAACCATCCAATCTCCTCAGGAAGATGTAAAGCTATGGCTTTTGAAGGGGTGTGGGTCCTTTGAAGTTTTGTACCTAGCTTTCCTTGTAGGAAGAGCCAAGTTCAATTTCTCATCTGGACAGTGTATGTAATTTAACATAGAGGTCTTGTGTCAGCTTGGGGTTTGAAGATCCATCTTGTATGCAGTTGTGAAAGACTTTGAAAGCCTCAGTAGGTTCTGTGACAACTGGCTGAAAGTACATCATGAACTTGTGAGCAAAGGCAGCAGATGCTGAGCACACGGCCTGTGTGCAGCCAAGGCGGCTGCAACACACCAGGGGAAATTAATTTGTTGCAGATGCTCTGTGACTGAGCTGATGAAGGAAGGGGAAGAGGGCCATATTGCCTCTGACCTGTATGCTGCAAATGCTCATTTTTTTCCCCCCTCACCAGATGCATTTTTGGTGTATGTTCGGGACAGATGAGAGCTTTTACTTGAAACCTCTTACTGTTCTGTATGGCAAAGAACTGGGTATCCCCTGCATCCATTCTGCTCTCCCTTCTCTATCTGCCCCTGATGTCTGTGAGAGAAAGCCAGACTGTGCAGCATTTGAGAGCTGAATATAGCAGCTAAATAAGGGAGAAGCTTGCTGGAGTCCTTAAAGCTGTATAGCAAGCATGTACTTTGCCAGTCTTAAATGGGCTTTTATGTCAGCATTTCAAAAAAGAGCTCTGAAAGATCCCTTTTCACTGTAACTACAATAAAGGGGAAAATATAGGAGACGACACTTGAGCTGACTTTTGAGATTGAACAAAAGCCTGTAACTGAAGTTCTTCTCCAGATGCCTCAAGCAAGTGCAACAATACCTGGGAAATCAAACTGAAAGGAGCTCAAAGTCAGATTAAAAGTTTGAAGGCATTTGCAAGATTTTGCCATTACTGATTCATTGAGTAACTTCTATGAAATAGTTCTTTAAAATGAAGACATTTGACCATCCAGTGTTACACTGGAAACACAGGACCTTGCACTCCTCTTGACTCTGCTTGTTCCCAGCCCTTTGGGGGGGTAGCTCTTCCTGGGACTGCCAAGCCTTTTTCTTGTCTGCAGTAATTTTGTCCAACCCTTTGCAGTTGACCTCCTGAGCCTCAATCCAAGCTGTTGCTACATGGAACAAACTTGACTCAAAGTATGTATGTAAGCACCTGACCTGAAGGATCCTCATCTTCACAGGTCAGAGCACCTGCAGCTTCCTTAGAAACCAGTGAGAAGCCTAATCACTCCTCTCCTTGGGAAATCAGTAGAGCCTCTTTTGTTCCTGTAAGACAAACTGAGACAATATAGGAGAAACAGAGCTACTGTATTCCTACTGGGTGTCCTAGGTTGCAATATTGATGTAGTTAAGTATTCTATTACCACCAGCTGTGGGCCATTAGCTGCTATCACCCACTCCGGATGACAGGCAATGGGCCATCCGTTAGCTATTATCACTTGCTAATGACCCACCCCGCATGACAGGCAATGGGCCATCAGGGACCCACCGTGTGACTCATGGACTTATCTCATCCCATTGTGAGATGCTCTGCCGAGGAGGGAGGAGCCAGGTGTTCCCACCTGGATATAACCTGGCCTTGGGATATAATCTGAAATGCTGGCAAGATGCAGCTGAGAAGTCTAATCACAGGTTTTTACTGCCCTTTGGGAGGGGAGCAGTGCTTTTTCTATTTTATTTCCAGAGTCCCACAAATAAAAGATAAGCAGAGTCTTTACTCCAGTGCCCCGGTTATGCTGTTACATTTGGCAGCCAGGGGTGCAGACAGTAAGGAGCAGTAATAAAGGACAAGGACAGTCCTGCTTTTTTAATTGAAATACTATTTTCTGAGTAAGCTCTGATCTATGGGTTTCTGTTGTTTCCCATGCACAGTTTGGGAGGTGATAGCAGCCAGAGTATCAATGTACACTCTGGTGCTTCTGGGTCTGTAAATGCTACCTGCTTCACTAGGCTGTCAGGCAGAAATGTTAAGCTCATTATCATGGGAAACTACACTCTTTTGGCTTAAACTGAACTATATGGTAGTCCTAACCTAGCTACCTGGAGAAAGCAAACATTTTTCAGGTGTTGGAAGACAGCAAATAGAGGTGAGCCTTGAAAGGCTCCTTGGAAAGGAGCAGCTCTTCAGAGACCATGAGCATTTTCTGTTTGGTTTGCTCTGTATGGCCAGAGGACAGATAACTAATGAGCCAGTACTCAGATGTGGTTCTTGCTGATAATGCAGCATCAGCTGTTTGGGACCAGGCTGCTCAGGGAAGTCAGGCAGGCTGCTTGGTTTCTGTCCCAAATGCATGTGTTCACATCAGGAAGAAAAATCAGAACTGATACTACTTGGCACAGCAGAGACCACCTGCATGTGAGGGGAGGGCAAGCAGGCCCTGAACACATGGGCTGGGAGAGGACTGACCCTGAGCAGGGGATGCTCTCTCTGCTGCTGACTGGGCTGAAAGCAGAGGACAAGGCAGGCTGGCACTGAATGTGCTTTAATGGCCATTGAGGCTTGCTGGGAGACGATTCATCATGTGAGAGGTAAAGCCCCTACTCCAGACTGGGGATGCTAGTGGAGACTGGGAAGGGATAAACTCTCACCAGCTGGGAGCATATCATAGAATCATAAAATATCCTGAATTGGAAAGGATCCACAAATCCAGCTTGTGGCCCTGCACAGGACAACCATGAGGTGGTTGTTGAAGTTAAGACCTTTCTGCCTGCAGAAAATGTCATCTGTTCAGAAAAAGTTTTGTTCTAGTCCAGCATGCCTTGAGCCCTGTTCTGAGCTGAGGTTTTAGGGCTACTGGCTTCTGTGCAACAGGGCTGCTGCTCTGAAGCTGCCAGCACAGCTCCCCCACATCTGAGCTGTGAGTCTGTGCTAAAGGAACACTCTGCATCAGATACCCTGGTAGGTAATATGGCCAATTGTTACTAGCTCCCTACCTGTTTTTGGGTGAAGTGAACTGGAAGTGAGGCCTCTATTAGTGGAGAGGGAGGTGGGAATGATACCTGCATTTACATCTCTTGAAGTATGGGAAGAGCTTTACTGCTGAGCAGTTTACCTGTTACCAGTGAATGCAAGGTGTTTCCTCCACATATGCAGCTGTGCCTCTTATCCTAAAATCCACCTGGGAAAAGAAGTGAATCATTTCTCATCAGACTACAAGAATTTTGAAACTCCTCTCCAGGGTTCCTTGTGCACTCTTTCGCATGCATCTTAATTTCCTGTAACAGTCCTAATCTGCTTCCCATAGTTACCCATGGGAGCCTTGTTATCGACCTCAACTGGAAAAGGGATTGTTTCTCTCCCTCATTACAACTGCTATTAACTGGCATGGTTCTTGTCTGTCTCCATCACAGGGGCCATTAATGTGATAGGTAGAGAGGGTGAGCTCTGCCTCTGCCCCTCAAAGGTGTCCCGGCACTGTGGGGATGGAGTGTGTTGTCTGTGGGAGAGGGAGCTGCTCCAGCTCCCCATCCCCTGAGCAGTGCTGAGACCTGGGGCTGTCAGAAAGGGCATCCTTTGCTAGCATTTACACCCCCACAGGGCATCTGGGAGAGTGATGTGGGTGACAGGCTGCCCTGACGGCTGCTTTTTAATTGCCTGCTCCTGAAGCAGCCTCTGGGCTGAACCAGCACTCGAGAGCTTGTTACCTGTGTGGCCTCCATAGGCTTCCTGCAGAGCTGGTGGGTAAGAGAGATGCTGAATTGGCCTTGGAGCTTGCCTTCCTCCTCTGCATTCCAGAGTAAGAAGGCACCGGAGCTAGGATGAGCTGCCAATTTAATCAGTGCTCTTCCTCCTGCAGCAGCATCACAGAGCACAGTGATCCTCCTCTCCAGCACTGGGAATATCCAAAGAGGCTGCCAGGCCTCAAGTGGAGGACCTGGAAGCAGATTTGGTGGAGAAAATACAAGGATAGTGGAGTCCCATAAGTGTTCTAGGGGCAGGTCACAGGTCTGACAAGGAAGATTCTGGGTTAGATGTAGCAACCAAAATCCCTACATAAAACCCTGCCTAAGTTTTAGCTACCTAAACTAGATGCATGTAAGGCCAGAGGCAGGTGTAGAACAAGCTTGTCCAGGTTGTGGTCTAGCCACTGGAATGTGTCTCAGATCATGGTGCCCTCCAGGGAGATCCCTTCCTTCTTGAAAAGCAGCCCCTTTCCTCCCTGGCTGTGGAAAAGGAGGGAGATGCTCATTCCTCTGTGCTTCTGCCCTCCTGTTTGCAGTGCCTTGAGCCAGCCCTTGCACAAGCCACTGGAGATGGGAGGGCAGGGCAAGGAGTTGGTCCTTCTGTCCTGTACAGCCTGCTGGCATGGGCCAGCTACAATCACCACTGCCACAGCAGTCCCAATGTCCAGGTCTTGCCTGGTGTGTCCACATGTGGCACTTAGCCTGAGAGGAGCACAGTGTCTCTGCTAGGTCTGGGACAGGCCTGCAGTTAAAATCTGACTGATGTTACAGATCTCGTTGCCTGATGTCTGTCCTGAATGTTTTCTTGTGCCCATATAGACTAAAAGGGCTGTGGAAGAAGAGATAAGGAAAATAAGCTTCTGTGGCAGGCAACATAGTCCTCAATCCTGAGAGATCAAAAGCATCAAACTTCAGTCTGGAAAAAGGAAGACTTGCTGATGTGCTTTTGGGGAGAAAAGAAAATCAGAAAATGAGATTAGAGAAGTACTCATAGTTCTGCACACGGCCAGTATGCAGAGCTTGCTAAGAGCCATAGAGATCTGTAATTACGTTTGTATGGATTATACTAATCCATGAATTTGTAGCCCATGGGACCTGGCCATATTGGGCTAGAGAAACACAGAATTATCAGGTAGTGCTTCATGATGTGCTAGTACATGTCTTGTGGCTTTTTTTCTTAACCCCAGGAGGACCTTTCTAGTAAGGGGCTGCTGCCCTCTCACAGTCTGGTTTCTGGTTGACAGTGATAATTTGTCTTTTGGGGAGTGTAGCTTCAATTGTACATTTAGGAGGCAGGAAAACTTTACCACCCTTTGAACTTGCTTTAAGGCACAGCATAATCAGGGATTTATTTAAATATAATCCAGGAATTTACTTATATGTTCTTATTTTTTTCTGTGGTGTTGGTCATGCAGATGCAAGCGATCTTAAAATCACTGATCACACTTTACATTGCTCACTTCTGGGATTAAGCTCACCTCAACTTCACCTGTTTGACTTCTAACATTCCTCATTCTCTGTCTCAGCACTGTGATTTCAGGGTCCCATTGCCCACAGGGGATGGCTCAGCTCAGGCTGCTCACTGGCATTTCACTGTTTGAATCGGAGCTCTCCCTCTTGGCCTTGGTAATTGCTCAGATATCTCTGACAGTAACAATTTGAGATTTTTTTTTTTTACTTGCTAATGTCTCTGCTGGGACAGAGGGAACATTTTCATAAGCTTATTGAAGAGTAATATCCTCTAAAGAGGCTGTTGAGGAGTGTGACAACTTACATATCCACCCGCAACAAGGAGATCATGGCTAGGTTGTAACACCTTACACATAATTAAATGGACTGAAAGATAAATTTGAAAATCATCAACATCAAGGGATCAGGGCATGGGTTAAAGTAACTGACCCTTTCACTAAGATGCTGAGTATCCTCCATGCCTCCTGAAACTAAGGATGCTGGAGGGGCTTGTGAAGTGAACATCTAACACATGGAACATACTGAACATTCAAGCTGGAAGGAGAACAGCAATGGAACAACATCAGCCAGTAACTGCAACTCAAAATTTGACTGGGCTATGTTTTGTGTTACAGAATCTGCATTGCTGTTGTCTGCAGCCAACTAGTGAAGGTCACATTTCTGTGGGTTCTGCAACCATTACTTGTTGGACCTTGGACCTGTGCAAATTCTTTTCTTTAAAGATGTACAAAACCAGGCAAGGCAGATGAGTTGTGCCAGGGAGTAACCCTGCAGAATCTTTCTGAGCAATCAGGTGTTTGTAGGAATCCACACTGGGGGAAAAACCACATAAAATGCATCTTCCATTTACTGGGGGCAGGAAAATAGCAATATAGTAATGGAGGGGCAGCAGGGCTCAAAAGTGCCATTTGGGAAATGTTAAAACAGCAGTAAATGAATTTCTGAAATTCTGAGTGATTGTGAACTGCTAACCTGATGTGACTGCTTTCTGGCACATAAAGCACTTTAAGAATTGTTTCAGCATGTGATACTGCCATCTGCTATGAGCTGGTGGCATCTTCATAGTGGCCTGTAACAGGGTTTCTCTCAGCAGGCTTCATGTGTTCCCCTGTAAAACATGGAAGGACTCTCAATACCCTGCCCACACCCTTTTTTTTCAGGCCAAAATCCAGGAGCTGATCCAGAGCATGGGCAGCCTTTTTCCCAGGTACTAGTGGTTGTAAATTGCCATTAATTCTGGTGGCACTGGGATTCAGTACCTCTAGAGAGAGGTGTGGGAGGAGGGAAGAGACAGATGTACCTGGACTGGATCATGTCAGACACTCAGCACAGGGGTGCAGAGAGACAGCTGTGACCTGCTCAACACAGCCATGGCTGGACCTAGTTCAGACTGTGTGGACTGATGGGTGTTAGAGAGGGATAGCAGACTTTGGCTTGTTCCAGGATAGTAATTTTTCCACATCTTGACAAACTTTAGAAGTACCTTCCCAAGATAAAACATGCTTTCTGTCTTAGTTACATAGTGCATCTGCTCTGGGCAGAAGATACTGTTTGTTCCTCAGTATTATCTACCAACTTCTTCTCACCAGAAAGTCAAGAGAGGCACTAAAGCCTCATTAGAAGTCTCCAAGCTGGAAATAGAGAGGAGAGCACTATGGCCCTGAGGGTGGGGGATTGGGGAAATGTAGAAGAAATATCATGTTGTGTAGAGCATTTGAGATTTAAAACTCAGTCACATTTGCAGAGTAAGCTGATATCTGTGGTTCAAAATGGCATGTGAAATGCTGCTTTGCCAGAACTCCTGGGGATGTGCATCCTGTTCCCTTGGTCAGTGGGGCTCAATAGAGCTGTTATTTCTTGTCTGCAGACTATTTAGCACCACCAGCTGCAAATGGCTATGGTCAAAATAGGCTCCTAGAATCACAGAGCTGCTTTAAAACTGGCTAAGCATCATCTGACACAGATATGGATGTACCAGAGCTTTCATACAAAACATGTCTGATGTGTTAAAGTATGACTTGGCACAATAGGATGTTGGAGATTCGCTGGTGGAGTGGTTTCTGAAGCAGATGTGGATTTTTTCCTGGTCTTACTGTGTGTCTTTGCATCTGCTGAAGCAGAGCATCCTGTCACTTTGTGCACATCTGCTCTGGCATCATGGAGCAGTGCAGCAAGGCAGCCCAGCCCTGGCACAAGAACTACAGCATTTATGTTAAGTAAGAAAATGCAGACCTACTTTTACCACCTAATTACTGTGTCAGAATCAGTTAATTAGCCCATGTCATGATGAAAACAAAGTCTTTTATGTACAGATAAGAATTAGTAGTATCAAAGGGCTGAGAGGTTGGAAGGAGGAAATGGTCCTGTGGATTGGATATTGTGCTCTACAAAGAGGGAACTGCAGTCTGCCAACCAGTCCTGATTATCTTACCCTTCTCTAGACAATCTCTGCCCTGACTGCTGCATGAAATGTGGCATATCTGTCTATGAAATGAGGTTTACTAATCACTTCACTTGCTTCTCTTCGTTTTGGTGTGTCATTGGTGAGACAATCCCTCCCTTCCTCTCTCAGTGTGAAGTTGATGAGACACAGTGGTGGGAATGGCAAACTCTGTCATTGCTGCTACCTTGAAATGCTGAAGTCCCTGAGCTGAGGGTCCAGGATTTTACTTTGCTGTTGCAATGCCTACCTTCTGGTGCAGAGTTTCTGTGGCAAATGTCATTGTTCCTGTTATTTTATGAGCACAAAAGAGATGAACTAAGAGAGGACCATCTTATACCATTTTCAAAGGACAAAGACTCATAAGGATCCTAAGTGGAGTTCAGGTGCTGTAGGGATGTTGTTGCAGACACCAGAACTCTGAATTGTTGTCACCTTAGGTCAAACCTCCCTTAAGCAGCTCAGCTATTACTCCACAAGTAAATTGTAAATTGTTGCTTGGGCTTAAACCTTATGTTTGGGTCAGTGCTGCTTGTAAAGATACAATTTGGGAATGAAATGCACTTACTGGTTGCCATTGTAAGAATCCTGTGTCAGTATCTGTCTAATCTCAGGTTTCTCTAGCATTTTAATAGCAGAACATTGGAGCTGCAGCAGTGGTGTGCCTCTTGCCTGCACTTTTTTTCCTGGTATCACTTTGTGACTCTCCTTGGAGAACTCCACATGATCCTGCACACTTTAATGCTCCCTCCAGCAAAACCTCTTAAAGGATTACTTTGACTTGTGATTAGAAGTGGCAGGGAACACTTGGCAGATCGGAAACTCAACAGAGTAGTGCAGTTTGCTTTCTGGGATTTTTTTTTTCCCCCCCTCTTATCACAGAATGTTTGGGATTGGAAGGGACCTCTGGAGATCTAATCATTTCCCCCACCTCCCCTTCCCCTCAGATTCAACTATTGCTTATGTTTTAAAGTTGTCAGATTGCAAATGACACCTGGAAGGGCAGGTGGGGTTTGGTTCAAGACCCAGGCTTTAGCCTAGGAGACAGTGGGGTGGGAATGCTTATATTAAAGTGCAGGAAAAGCTCTCCTTTTGACAGCTGTTCCTATAAATTCTTATATCTGCAAGGGGAAACCTGAAGAAGGAGGCAAGGACTTCAGAGGGCATCAAAAGGTGGAAAGAGCAGCTGAAAATCTGTATCAGGCCCCTGGGGAGTAGTAGAGCCTGGGGGAAGAGGAGGTGCTTATTGGACTCATCCCTGTGAGTGGTTCCTGCTGAAACTCATTCCCTCCCAAATGCAGAGCAACACTGTTCTTCCATGTGGGGCATAGTAAAAGTTGTCAAGTCCCACTTTTACCCCCAAATTGCATGGGAGAAGTTGTTCCACCTCTTGGTGACTCTTGATGTAACTTCTTGGCCTGGCTGGGATATGCTGGGGCAATTTATTCAAGCTGGGTGAGAATTAAGAATTTAGTGGCTCACTGATATTTACAAGAGCATATGGCTGAAATCTTGTCACCAAGTCATAAGGCAAGACTTGACCTCTAGTGGGTGCTGACTTTTGCAGTGTGTGTAGTCACACAAGGTCTGCCTTTTCCTATGCCACGTGCTTCATGGAGGATGTCTCAAGCTTTGTTTCCTCTACATCAATCCAGGTTTATGCAAAGCCCTGCCTAGCTGCAGAGGACCATGATGCCTTTGCAATTACCCCAAGCCTCATTGAGCCACCATAGGTGTTTTCAAAATCAACCTGGTACAAAGTCAGACATACAGGAAAAAAAGGGTCTGAACTTCCTGTGCAAGGTGCACAGTGCATCCTTGCCTAGAGGGTCCCCAGGACTGGCCAGGAGACCTGACTGGTGAGTGGTGGGATCACCAAAACCAGAGAGGCACATGGGTTTTGTCCTAGCATTAGTGAAGCAAGAATCACCAAAAAGCTCACCTTGGACAGCCTTGACAGCATGCAATGTTTTTATTACAAGTCCATTGGTAAAATTTACTGGAGACTCAGGTTTACATTCTCAAAATCACTGATGTGCTTAAAAGCCCTGAGGGGCCAGGACCTCTGCCCTTTCATCTACCTTCAGCACTGGGCAGCATCGCTAATTGCTAATTTGGGGATAGTTTGGAGTCACCTATCAGGCATGAGAGATTCATCTCTCCTGTTTCTCTAAAGCCTTTAATGATCACTAACTGAGCTCCACAGTAATCGCCCAGGACTGATGTGTTAACTCCAGCTGAGACTGGTACAGCAGGGTGCTGAAAGCTCCTGCTCACACAGCCCAGCTTTGGTAGGGTCAGCCAGGGATCCAGGCTATCCTTGACTTTTGAATTTACTTTTGTTGTATCTCCGGGTAGATCAGTTTGCTTTGCCTCTGCAAAGATGGGAAGGAAGGTGTGTGAATATACCACTGTAGCTGATAATCCCCTGTGAGATCCTAAACTTCCTAGTTCAGGTGTGTGTGGTGCCAACAGGGTCCTGTAGGTCTTCTGTGATGAGATTAACTCCTCTGGGCAAGCTGCTTGGGCAACCCCCTGCCTGCCCAAAATGTACTTTATTCCTCCTATTTCAACCAGTGGAACTAAACTCTCTTGCCTGTCTGGTGGTATTCTGTTAGTGCCAGCCCATGGCAGAGGCAGGATGCTGTGCAGGGAGATCAAAGAGGAAAGCTGAAATGAAAACACCACTACCAGCAGTGGGGGAAAAGCCTTGAATTCCAGCATGAAGTTTGCTCCTTTCATTCAAATCAGTGCACCACTTAGGACATGCATAAACCACATGTTAAAGGTGTTAGAGGGATGAATGTGGCGCACATGTGTTTGCCTGAGCCTTTACCATGGGGTGGACTGACTGAAGAAAAAGATAAGCACCCTGGGAGCTCCTGACCATGAGGCATCACACACTTTACTTAGGTTT
This sequence comes from Lichenostomus cassidix, assembly GCF_008360975.1. Taxonomy (NCBI): domain Eukaryota; kingdom Metazoa; phylum Chordata; class Aves; order Passeriformes; family Meliphagidae; genus Lichenostomus; species Lichenostomus cassidix. The sequence continues at coordinate 41,808,562 of NC_139483.1, read as the reverse complement.
CTGTAGAGGACTGTCTGTGACCAGGAATTGGGAATATTTTCCTCCACTAATAGATTCAACTAATAGAGCTAAATAACACCTTCCATAATGCCTGTGACCATTAATAGTTTGAGATGAACCTTGAAGCTAATATTTCTTGCAAAAGATAAGCAGGCTCTGTTACCAATTTATGGGGAAAGTGAATAAAGAAATCCCGAAATGATTGTTCTGTTAAGCTCAATATATCCTCTGGGAAGAACTTCCTAAAACCCAAGAACTATGAACAGGAGACATTAACCAGGTGATTTATTTCTTTTTCAGAACACAACAATGCTCATTGGTTGGGGTTTTTTTTCCCCTTTTTTTCCCACTATAGTAGGCCAAATCAATATTACATTTCTAATTCAGGATAATAAAACACCCCACACATAGAAGGAAATAAAGCTGGTGATGCCTTATTGTTCCCATGCCATAACCAGGGAGTATTACTGTGCTAGAAGAGCTGCTCTGTGTTGCTGCCTTCAGTTCACAAGACTAGAGAGAAATTCCAGGGACAGTTGGGTGTTTGGTACAGCTATAGTAAGCATTCATTCAAGGAATTTGGGGTACTTGATGAGAAGAAGCATTTCCCACCAGGATTAATGGAGAGAGACTGGCTTCATTTGCTACAGTTCATTATAGAGAATTAGCAATGACAAATCACTTATGGCTGCAAGAGGCAGGCTGTTCTTTTCACCTTTTCTTTCCCACTTAACAAAATCAAGCAGCACTACAGTGATCAGCACTATGAGCCAAGACAAGCAATGCCAATGGCTTGGTGCTGGTTGGGTTTCCTTAGGTTTTCCTCTCTTGCAGAGGATGATTAGCAGTGCCACAAGTGGCTGTGGTGCCTCTCAGGCTGGAGCTGTGTCCAAGTGCTGTGGCACTGCCTCTTCTCCCTAGCCACCAAGTCTGGTGCCAGCCCTGCCTGTCCTCCCTGGCACTGCACCATGGCATGTGTCACTAGCCCATTTAACCTGCCTGCACCTGGGAGGGAAGAAATTGGGCTCATAACCCTAGGCTTCTCCGTAGTCAGGCTGTGAACCATTTTGTAATAGCTTCAGTCTTTGCTTCCCAGGAAAGATTTACAAGGAGGCCTTCCCTAGCATTTGGTTTCACTTGCCCTTTTGAGCTAAGGTCAAGATCAGAGAGCAAGGAAATAGGCTATCCCAACTTGCTAACACCCAGATGTTTTGTCCACCAATTCAACCTCTGAGCTAAACAACAGTTTATGAAAGCATTTCTTCTTTTTGTGCCTCTCTTTTCATTTTTTTAAGCTATTAAGGAAAATGCATATATATAAAGTAAAGCACTGTGACCATTCCTCTGTGCTATAGGTTATCATGCAGGCTGTATGAACTTGAGTTGGGGTGTTTTCTGAGTCATGTGCATTACATCTGGGATGCAGAAAGACTTTATTCACAATTCCTGGGAAGAAAAAATCTCAATGGAGAATTACTCTCCCTGCTGAAATTGCCTTTTTTTTTTTTTTTTTTTTTTTAGATGAAAAACCAGTTGGCATTGCAAAGCTTTCTCCATGTAAATACTAAAGGATATGAGTGAGGTGGCATTTTGGGTTTTAGTTGGCAAGCTGTGCTGAACTTTGCTAGTCTTTCTTACAACTTAAGTTAGTTTGTCCTACTCTCCAAAGAGGTTCTTGTACCTCTTTTCCTGAAACCTTGCTTGCTTCTACTTTATGGGGGCACAGCAGAGTTATCAGTGCTCATACAGCCTTGCCAGAGCTGTGTGCAGATGCAATGCCATGTTCTTGCTCTTCAGTGTTTCCCACCTAAGTGAGGAAAATAGCCTGCTCAACTAGACAGCTGCTGCTCCAGGAGCTCATGTTATTGAAATTAAAGGAGTCAACTGTGATCCAGTCCTGGAGAAGTTCTACCTGTAGAGCTGTGCCTGGCTCCCTGCTGCTGCTCCTGAGCCTTGCCCTGGAGCTGCTACGATGGGGAAACCTGAGAGTGGGCACAAAACTCTAGGTTTTGGGACTGAGCTGACAGACCAAATCTTAAGCCTACTTGACAAGAAAACACAGAGGTCTTTCCTTTGGTGTTTCAAAGTCTCATTGTCAGAGAAGTAATAAATTCAAGGTAATTTTCTTCTTGTAAATTGCATTGTCACTGTGGAAAGGTCTCTTAATTTTCCTTTTCTCCAGTGAGATCTATCATGCATCTCCTAGCTGTGACTGACTAGTTTAATATTCTCTCTCTCTTGCCACTTAGTATCCCTGTATGGCTGTTTATTATTATAAACTATTTGTTCAGCTTTGCAGGTGATTACAAGAACAAATAGTCTAGGGTTGCATTGACATTGTGTGTCTTTGCCAATGCCCCAACACCCCCTTCCCAAAGACACTGCCCTTCCAGATAAGGAAACAGCAAAAGTATGACTGAATGCCATGCCTGAGCAGAACTCAAACATTTCCTTACTCACTCAACCCCAGATGTTCTTTTCCCAGGCCTCATATCCAAGCCTTCATTAGAAATTTGAGAGAAATGCTTTACTGTGGCTGCTGGCTTGGCTGCTTTTCAGGCTCAGGCAGAATCTCCTATATTCACAGGCCGTTTTTTCTTTTTATGTTTTAATACTTCTCCAGAAACTTGTATTATCGTCTTTAGCAGTGCAGAAAAATATCCAATATTTTAGAGCTTCTTTGTAGCATGTTAATCTCTGAGACTGAGAAAAAAAATCTCTTGGTCCCAGTCTCATTTTTAATAGGATAGTAAACTAAGAGGATACATGAGGATTATTCTAATCTTACCCTGGAGCTCTCTCCAGCACTACTGCCTATCTGGGACCCATTATGGAACTGCCTTCTCCAGTGCTCTAGAAAACAGGCACTTATCTTGATTCAACAAGTAATGATAGCAAAAGCCTGAGCTGTCATGCTTTAGAAAGAATGGATTAGCTAATTGATTGCGAAAAGAAATATTAGGCTAGAGCTGAACACCCTTTGGAGTGCTCTCCTTTCCCTGCTTCCATCTTTAGTCCCTTGAGAGTATGTTTGTACACTGAGGGGGTGGGGAGGGTGTATCCAACACAATCAACTACTCCTACAAAGCACAGGCAAGGGACTGCTTGAGCTCAGCTGCTTTTCCTCATTGTGCAGCTTTCCTTGAGAAGTGCATTGTGTGTGCTTTGGAAGAGCAAGGGAGCTGGGAAAGGGTCTGGAGCACAAATCTGATGAGGAGCAGCTGAGGGAGCTGGGAGTGTTTAGCCTGGAGAAAAGGAGCAGATCTTACTGCTCTCTGCAAGTGCCTGACAGGAGGCTGTAGCCAGGTGGGAGTTGGTCTCTTCTCCCAGGCAACAAGTGACAAGGCAACTGGAAATGGCTTCAAGATGTGCCAGGGGAGGTTAATGTTGGATATTAGGAAAAAATTCTTCCCTGAAAGGGCTGTCAAGCATTGGGACAGGCTGCTCAGGAAGGTGGTGGTGTCACCAGTGCTAAACACCAGGAGGTATTTAAAAGATGTGTAGATGTGTCACTTAGGGATGTGGTTTAGTGGTCTTGCTTGACAGTGCTGGGTGAATGGTTGGGCTCAGTCCTAAGGTCTTAACCTAAATTATTTTATTATTCCATTGCTGTGTTAGAAGATAAACACACAAAGCCTTATTTGCCTACGTAGCCTTCAAACCTGTTGGGTCTGGGCTCTTGGCTAGCACAGCACATGTCCTGAGCAGAAAAGGAATTTCTTTCTGGAGATGTTAATTGTTTGCAGGTGATGGGAGACCATCCACCCAAAAGTGAAAATTCTAGCAAGGATGTATGAAACTGGTCCTTGGGACACCTTACACACCTCTCCGACCTCTCATCATGGCAATGAATGTGTAAGAGCATGACTGTGACCTCAGATACTGCTGTAGCCAATGCACAGTCACACTTCTATTCATTTAGCAGGCAGGATTCAGCTGCACAGCAAGACTGAGTCAAGCTGGGACCCAAGTGCCAGTTCTACCTGTCTGTACAGTTCACTGTGTGATACTCCGCTCTCCCTCTCATACTGAAAGCAGCTACATGTTGCTGTCAGACTCTAATCTTGAATATGTCTTTAGACTGTTTTCCAAAAGGCACAACAGGCTCCCCCAAGCAGATGAATTACTGCTGTCAACAGCACAATAATAGTCACACACATGGTTTCTTTCTCCTTTTCTCTCCTCCACTCCCCATGATGAAATTTCTACAATGTTGTACACTGCACAGAATGCAAACAGACATTGGGTTAGTTAAAAACATACTTCTCTTTATTTGAAAGTTTTCTATTCACAGATAAAAGGCAGTTGATACATTGCACAGTATACCTTTTTTTTAAAGTATGCTTATTATCAAATATGTCTGAGAAAAGGGATGGTTACTGGCTCTTCCCACAACAAACAGTGAAGTTAATGGAACAATAAATTAAAGTAGAAGTAGTAGTCTATGTTACATATAAAAGAGATGTTAACAGATACAAATACAACATGAATGATGACTGATTCAGTTTCCCTTGTGCTTAGAAATTCAGTGTCTTATTAGAGTGGTTGCCTAAATTGAGTTTTTATTAAAATGCAGTGGTGCTCTGAAGCTTTGAAACACAAAAGCCACTTTTTTTTTTTTTTTTTAATTAAATGGGAATGTCTTCAAGAAACCTTGCTAGGTGCTGCTCTCCTGCCCCTGTGATGGTTGGGCCCTATCCCTGCTGTTGAGCCCTTGCTGCTGCAAAGAGACAGACTTGATGCTTCAGCTGTGGCTGATCCTGGCTCCAAGGACCTTCTAGGACCAACCACCTGTCTACACTGCAAGCACTAAATTTTCAAAGGGCAAAACTCCACAGTGTGGGAGAGAGGGGTGTCATGCAACCTTAGTTTAGTGTAGCAGCCATCATCTCTGGGACTGTCCTCATGGTCCTACACAAATGCTCATTGCTGGAAACTCAGTACCTGGGCCCTCTGTGCTATTAAACCACAAGGAGCTTCTATGGATCTTAAAAATTACAGTTTTAAGGGATATATCTTGTCAGTGTGCTCTCCCCTGTTTACCTGAACTCGTGTGGGTTTCCATGAGTGCTTTCTGGCAGGAAGGTTTTCCCGTGGAGCCAGTCCTGTGCATGGGCTGAATGTCAGGGTGCCACCAGCACTTGTCTCCTGCCTTGAGCTGGAGACAAACACTTTGTTCATCTGTTCAGAGGAGCTTCAGAAAGTGCCAAAGCTACTGTGGGGAGGTAGGTGTTGAACAGGGACATGGCGAGAGAAACTTGTGAAGCAGAGCAGCAGCAGAGCAGCAAGAGATCTCCATTTGGGAACTAAGCATCAGGATCCATGCAAGCTGGAGCTCCAACAGTCTTTACCACACCATGGATGCTGCCCCATGTATTACACAATGGGAAAAGCCAACCATGTTCTGAATTACAGGGTTGTAATACAACCCTGAGGATCTGATGGCTACAGAAACCACCTGAGCTCTGCTGCCCTGGTTTGACAACCATATGCTCTTGGAGGCAATTATAATCCTGTGGCATGTCTCAGCTGCCTGGATAGTTTTTTCCTCCCTCCTTATGTACTTAACACTGAGGTAGAAGTCTCAAACACACAAAAACATGAACACAATCTTAGTGGGGTAGTCCAATGACCTTCAAAATTTGAAAAAACACAATGTGGCTATAAAATGAGTAACTGAAGTAGTGGAGAAAAGTAATTCTAAAAATGTCAGAAAAACAGTATCAAAAAAGTACAGTACTGAGTCGCAATACATTTTCTATTGTATTTTTTTGTATTCAGTGGGGTGGGGGGGGTTTGTTTGGGTTTTTTTTCCCTTTTTTTTGTTTGTTTTTTTTTTGAGGAGGTTGTTTTTTCAAAAATTCTCCCTCTGTGACAAATAGCAGAAGCTATTTTATGACATCAGAGATACAGTGGTATCAAAGATAAAGTACACATGAATTTTTGAAGACATTAACTCTTTTGAACAATTATCCAGTTGGCTTCAGCTGAGCGTTGCTTGTATTTCCTATAAAAATAGATGTTTATGTATGCGTGTGTATATATAGACATACGTTTCTTGCAAAAAAACCTCCATTCCTTCTGAAGCTTATTAGGAAGATCAAAGTAATGGTAATAATCTTTACAAAGAGACTCAAATGACTTATTGTTCATACAATATTTAAATATAAGGAACACAAATCATCAACATAAGAATTTTTTTTTTGCTTTACAACCCCTGTAATACTAAAGCAAGTTTATATTAATACCTAAATAAATTGTGTTAAACTACTCCTATAGGGGCTGCTGTTAGTTACCTCCACTGTACTTAATACCACAGAAAAAATGAGGTCCAAATTTCAGTTGAAAGAACATGGTTAGCTTGAATTTCACCCTATTGATTTAATTATTGGCAGGAATGTGAAAATACATTCGGTGTAAGAAAGCTGTTAAAGCCAAAGAAAAAAAAAGGTTCTTATTATTCTTAGAGCTATTTTCCAAGAAATACTAAATGTTCCAGCTTTAATGCTGCATTTTTAAATCAGGGGAAAAAAAGCATGTATAGAGGAAGACAGTGTTTATGAGCCTTCAAGGAGAACACTTCACTAACATTAAAGGCAACTTTGCAGACTCACTTGAAATGTATCAATTTGTAATCTACACATTTACAGGAGCTGCTCTGCTCTGAAAGCTGTTTCTCAATCTGTGCCAAAACATGTGAGGCTGCGTAGCATACTTCTGATGATAGACCTCCAGGCTCTGTTTCTCCATAATTGATTTAGTTATTAGTTATGCAGGGGAGAGAAGAGATCCCTGAGGCTTAGTAAAACAGTATTCAGTTACTAAAAGCAGCCCTTTGTGAATTAATGTCATCCTACCAGCTCTTTCTGCTCATTATTCCTTCAAGTCTTGTTTTCCTGGACACCAGCTGTCACAGAGGAAGTCTCCAGCCTTTTCTTCTCCTGCCTCCTTGGCTGACTGAAGTTGCACCAGCACGGTCTGGAGTGTCTCCTTCACCACCTGGATCTCCCTCTGCAGAGACTGTGCAAGGTTTATTAAGGAATAATCTATAGGTGATTGGCAGTCCCTTTTCTCTTTCCAAGTTATTAAGTACATTCTTGTTCTGCTGTTCACAACAGATGGCCATGGCTATCTAATTGTAGCTTCAACGTCTTCCAAATTGTTTGAATTAAATATTAATAAATTTCTCACACTTGCTAGCAAAAGAAAAATCCAGCCATATTCAAGATCTCAAGTAGTATTATTTAGCAGTTTAAAAAAGGGAGGGGATGGGGGATACTGCTTGGACACTGTTCTCATGGGAAGGAAGGAGGTAAAACATATTGTACCATGGAGGCAGCAGCACTAGCTGTGAGCTCCCTGATGGATGGAAGGTGGACTTTTGAGCCAGAGACACAGACCTGGGTGGATCAGATCCCAGGCAAAGGCAACAGGGCTGCAGGAGCAGTCTGACACAAACACCAAGTGACCACAGCTTGTGTGGCATTAGTGAGCTCAACAATGTGTGCTATGCAAGGTAGGGTGGGAATCTAAGTAAGGAGCAAAATTAGCTTATAGCAGAGAACGTGTTTCTGCTACACATACCTCCAGAAAGCTTTCATGTTAGCTGAATTATCATTATAATTATAGTGCAGAACACACAAATATAAACTATATGAGACTCCACAGGGAATGCTTTGAACAAGTTGAAAAGCAAAGAGGGCAGTAGCCAGGTTGTACTGTTGTGCATTAAAAGGAAGACGGCCACCTGAAAAGTATCCAATAATTAGTATAAAATGCTTCATTTGGTTAAGAGTTTTTCCACATTTTATTTGCCTCTGTCAAGTTCAGGGTTCCTGCAATGCATTCAGGAAGAAACTGCTGGCTAATGGCTCAGCCTCTGAAAGAGACCTTCCTCTTCCCTCTTTCCCCAGCTCCACAAGCGCAAGAGGGAAGGTGTCAGGGGGCAACTATAACACACGGGGTGCAGCAGGGAACAGACTGGCCGATGAAGGTAGGACTTTCACAGAGACAGTAGCAACTGCTGACACCTGCAGGAGCCTTTCAGTGGCTGGGCTTCCTAGGCAGTACAGCTTTCTGTGCTACGACTGTCCTCTCATGGGAATAAGTTTGTGCTATCAATCTATTGGCCTTTCTGCTGATAATCCTAAATCAGCAACACTACCCATTGTTGGAAGAAGGGCAAGGACTGGGTGTATCTCAGTGAGACAACCAAGTTTATCTTCTCTTCCATAGCTTACACTATGTGGAGAGGAAAGCAAGCAGAGGCAAGTCAGAGCCTTCAAGGGAAGTGAAACAGGGTGACACTGAAACAACTCAGTTTCAAAAGTCCAACACACAGAAAGGAAATTCACAAGGACAGGCTTTGTCCTTTGCAGAGCTCATACATTAGGAAATGTTTCACTTCACCCCAGTGTCAATGCAATGTCAAGAAAAAAAGATGGCCTCAGGTTATGTGGCTGTAAAAACTAAGCTGCTACTTTTGAAAAATTGTGGCTGGACCATGGTAAAGCTACATAAACCACAGCTCTTTCAGGCAGCCATTATTATGTCTTTGAAAAGTCTTGGCTGCTTTTGAATATGTTATCAATTCCTCAAAATTTCATCCTTGTGTATTTACATGCATTTGCTACAATGTTTTGCTCTTAATATGTTCATGCATACTTCTAATTCCTGGACAGCTCTGTTAATCTAAAGGGCTTCTGTCTCTGATTACAAGGAGTAGCAGTACACACAAAGCTTCTCCTATCCCAGGATCACAAAGCACTGTACAAGGACAAATTAATTATGCTTTGCATCTTCTCTGAAGTAAAAAATATTATTATCCTCTTCTAAGTCCTGGATTCTCCACCCCTCTGCAACTTAATCATGAGGCTCTGATGAAAACCTACCTGGTAAACAGAAATTCTGCAGTCCATGAACACCATGAAACTTCTGAAGTTTAATTAATTCTGATGTGTAGTCTCTGACTACATGCTGTTTCCTGTAATTTCCCAAGCACTTACAAAATTCTTTTCAGGTAGAGAGAGAAAAAGCAAAATTGAAATGTTTCAGTGACAGTGGATGAGAAATCTTAAAGGATGGAAGAAAATGAGGAAGACAGGAAAAAAACCAACTCTTAAGCAACAGAAAGATGGAACAACAACAAAAAAATGACTGCATAGTCTAACTACAGCAAGTTCCAATAACCTCATAAGTAACACCAAAATCATATGTAGACAAGTAACTGTCAAATGAGCCTTTATGGCTAAGAAAAATATATGGTACATGGCTGAGCACAGCATCTCTATCCATACACAGAGGTTATATCTGGAGAAACAGCTTCATCCATTTTAAAAATGCAAATAAACAGTTTTGCATGAGTCCACATGCAAATGTGTCCTTCGTGCTTAAATTCTCTACCCAGTGCTGCAAATATTGAGCCAGTACACAAAGCAGGAGTGAAAACAAGTTCCAGCTAGGTGCATTTTCTGGTCCTGCTGTCTTCCTCTGAAAACTGAAAGAATCGCCCCAATGTCAAATCAGCAGTAAATTAAAGTGCTTGGGAACAGCTTCTCACAAATGCAACTCATATTCAACAATGCTGCAGCTCTAACCTTGTCTTGCCTGAAGCTTTTCACCTATTTGACTTTGTCTCTTTGAAAAACTTGAGCATCATGATAGAAGCCATGATTTGCAAGCAGATAAAAAGCAGATTTAGTTACTGTAGAGACTTAATTTTTGGGAAAAAAATGGGATCATTTTGCTCAAATGCAGCTTCTGATCTCTCAGCACAGATGTTTAGGGGAAAAGAGACAAAAAGTAGATATTATCAATTATCATTTCCTATAGGAAAGGTTAGAAACGAAGAGTTCATATCCTAAGATAAAAGACATTGGAAGGACAGTGAAGGACTACTACTGAGCTGAGAGAAGGGCCAGTGGGATTTTGGAAACTAACTTGCAATTTTTGGACATCTGAAGAAGAAATTAATTCTTGAAGAACAGAAATAATCAGAAAGAGGTTTGTGATTTGGTCTCTTTTTTTGTCTTTAACATGGTTAACTATTCTGCTTGTTTCCAAAAGCTAAACTCTACAGTGGCTGCAGACAAAAGCTCAGCTCAATGTCCCACCACTTGACTGCAAGGGTCACTCCTAACCCCAGGCATCAGCACCCAGGGAGGGGCTAAGCCAGCTGGAAAGCAGCTCTGCAGAAAAGGACCTTGAGGTCATGGTGCACAATAAGCTGAGCATTCACCAGCAATGTGTCTTGAGGCGAAGGTGGCCAACAGCCTCTCCCAGGCTGGATTAACAAAAACACTGCCAGCAGGCAGAGAGATGATCCTTCCACCCTAATCAGCACTCCTGAAGTCCCATCTGGATGTTGTGGGCTCCACAATAAAAGAGATGGACTTACTGGAATGACTCCAGCACAGGACTAGTTTAATGGTCTCGAGTATCCACTTGGAGATGTTGAGAGAGCTGGGACTCTTCAACCTGAAGAAAAGAAGGCTCACATGGATACTAAAACTGCATATAAATAACTGAAAGATAGGTATGAAGAAGAGGGAGCCAGAGTCTTCTGCCTTTTTTTGTCCCCTGACAGAACGAGAAGCAGCAGGAAGAAATTCTAAAATAGGAAATTGAATTTGAATAAATGAAAACATTCTGTTATAGGCTGAAGGTGGTCAAATACTGGATTATGTTACACAAAAAAGGTTGTGGAGTCTCCATCCTTGGGGATATCAAAACCTGACTAGACAATGTCCTGGACAACCTCCTCTAGGTGACACTGCTTGAGCAGGGACTTGGACCAGATGATCTCAAAAGGTCACTTCGAACTAAACATTTCTCTGATTGTGTGTGCTACATGCCAAAGGACCAGTGAAAAGCCAAGAAAATTCAGTATGTATTTTGAATTACCTGGGTTTTGGCCTTTTTAAAGAGCACTCTTGGGAGCAAATGAAAGACACTAAGCAAGTCCCTGCTGTCTCTATAAGAGGCCTGTGCAGTGTCACAGCAAGAGAGCAAAATGGCCTTTGGAAGTCCATCACTTCTTACAAAATACAGGGGTATTTTCAGTAGTGCAACCAATTAGAAATGTCCCATTTACCCCCTTGATTACTGTCTCACTCGTTCGCATCCATGAATGTTATTTCTATAAACCAACACAATACCCTTCCCATGCAAAACCCAAAATACTCCCCTAAAAGCTACTCAACCAAAATACTGCAGTAGAATGACTGCTACATATTGAAAAATGGAACACTTCAGTGGTTTGAACATCAGCTACCTCCAAATCACTTGTTCCAGCAGAAAATGGAAGGCAAAGAAGCTGCAGCACTTGGGTGGAAATACACTGCCCTATCTCCATCACAGCACAAACTATACAAGTGGAACCATGTTCTCTGTGTGACACACAGTGGGAAGGACTCACCCTCCTGTCATCTAAAATAAAATCAAAGAGGGTGCTGTTGCCACATCTGACTCTAGGAGGATCCCAAAATCTCTCACAGGTTCACCCAGAGGGAGATTCCTCGGTGAGGTACAGACAGGGTTAAATCTTACATGATTCTGTTGAAAACCCACTCTGGTATAATGCAATATTTGTATGGGAGCCTGCTGCAGGACAAAGGTGAAGGGTTAGCAAAGTGACCTGCAATGTTTAATGAACATTTAGGCACAAAATTCTACTTTCAGAATAACTGACTAAAATGCCCATACTAGGGCAAGGAATGAAGATTGCTTTTATAATAATACTCCAGCCAGGTTTTCTTCCAACAAAGCATTTTCACCAAGAGAAACTATTACAGGCATTCAAATTGTCTATCAAAATGTAACTGCTAATTAGGAACAAAAATGACTGTGAAATTGCAATATAGGCTCCATTTAATTTTAGTGGGAATTCCAGGCCTTTACTGTCAGGAAAGTAACACCTCTCATCAGCTCTGCAGACACCAGAATGAGTCACCTCTCATCCTTTGGTTTTTCCAATTAATGATGTGGACTGTTTTCATACACTTATTAATGATTAACCATAATTGAGTATTTTGTGGGCTTATTTGGTTATACTACACAGAATTTAGCAAATCTGTCATAGTGCTATAGAGAACTCTAACACCCACCCCCTGTGCCCCTATTGTATGATGCTTTTTATATAAAAGTACAGTTTAATGGGTTTTGTGAAAGGTTTCAACAATAAATTAGATTTGGAAGTGGGTCTGTGCCTATAATCAGGGCCAAGAAGTATCACTGGATTTCTCCTTTGTTCAGGTCGTGCTGGCACTTAGGATGAGCAGCATGGTTGAATTAAGTCTGCTATGCCATCAAAATTAAGAGTGAAAAACAATGACATCTGGGTTTTTTCTTCTAATACAAACTTAATTATTAATCAAAGCTATGACACACACTAAACATTGGCAAATGGCTCAAGAGCATCAGGAATTTATTTTTCTCAGTGGAGTCTTTAGAAGACTTTTAATAATCAGACCACAGGACTAATTTACATCTGTGCAGCCCCCAGTTAGATTTTTGACCTAATACATTTTGTAACATTCATGTGTAAGGCAGTTTTTTGAGAGGATGATGGGAAGGGTGAAAATAACCAGTGAACAGGACTTTGAAAAATTTATCCTGCTTTCATTATGATTTCAGGATTTTAAGCTCCTGTTCTCAGAGTTCTACAGCTTTTTAACATAGACTGTATACTTGTCCAATATTTTTAATAGGAAATTTTTTCATTTAAAATCAAATAAATTACCATGCAAATAACATATCCATCCATTAACTATAAATTCTACTGAGGCTAATTATTGTCTCTTATCTTAGTGTTAGTTCCTGCAATACAGGCAAGTTACCAGTGAGTGAAAGCTAATTTTATAGGCACTGAGCAGTCTTTATTTAAAAAACAATCTACAGGTCTGTAGTACTGTGGTAGCTATTTTTCTCATTCCTTTTTGAAGTATAGCACAGTGATTACATGTACCAGATGGTAACATTTTATGCACATTGATCTGGACTACCTCTGAAATAGCAACTGAATGTTAATGAGGGGTAGCTGAATTGCTGAACTGCTTCTTTGTACGTCCCTATGTTTTGAACATGGTTTCTTATTTTCTGACTGATGGTCTTGCTGGGACCAGGATATCACACAGTGTGCATTTCTGTATTTAGATAACATGAGCCAAATTTCACTGATAGGGGAAGTCAGATCTCTGTCACAAAACTGTGGCTTAAAATGAGACTAATCTACAACTCTTCTGAAATTTGCAATTATTAATTTTATTATTTCAACTAACTCTTGCAGTTTCAACAGCTATGAAGAAATATGCATGCTCCATAGAACATAAAACCACTACTATTTCACATACTTGCAGTGTATTTTCTTCTGGAACCAAAAATGCGGTTTTCTACCTTATTTCACCTTACCTAGAAAACTATAATCAGACCTGGCAGTTCAGTTTGAATATTAAGTCCCCTGCAAAGAACCCATAACTCCTGCTCCCAGTGTTTTTCTGTAAGGGCCCCTGAGAAAAGCTCATTTGAGAGTAAATATACCCAAGGGGGAAAGGAATTGGATGCTCTGCACACACACACACACAAGACACATCCATATAACTGAAAAGAATGCACTGGGGAAACACAACTGCAACCAAGTATGAACACTGCAAATATAATGAAAAGAATGTTGAATAATCTTCATGTATACTGTGTGTAAATCGAAATTCTTCGAAAATAAAGATTTGAAGTAGTGAGAAATTACTGACTAGAGTTCTCTCCTCCAATACAAATCCCCCTCCCCCAGCACCACTTTTCCCTCACTTTGCCCTTCACAGTTCATTTTTCTGTTACCTTTAAAGAAATCAAGTTTCTAGAATAGCAATTTTGCTAAGACTTGCAGTAGATGCCCTATTACTTAAAATGCAGTGGTATTCCCACACCCTATTTATTCTTCTTTCTCTAAACTATCCCCTGCAGGAATGCCGACCTCAGATTAGCAGGAACAGAATCCTTTCTAGCACCATCATCACCTGAACTCACCTTCAAGTGTCTGCAAGGGCTCCTCTGCTAATCTCTGCAAATAGAACATATTTATCTTTCTTCATTATCCTCTCCACTGCTACCTCTTCTCTACTAAAACCTAACCAGCTCACTAGTGTCATCTTACTCAGTGTCACTGGTTCCTACTTTCTTGGAAGAAAAAAATCTCTTTTATGAAAAGTTTTAACTATTAAAGTTACAAATGAAACAAAACTTTGTGCTCTTAAACTTTGAAAAAATGGGCAAGGAATGTCTCATAAAGGTTAAGCAATCTTCACAAAAACTGACTGATGAAGCACAGAAAGAGATAAGGGTGCATAAGACAGTATCTCCTCTGTTTACTTGCACTGGAGTAATAGAGGCAGATTAAATTGTGCAGGATGCCACATGATGTATCTGTTACCCATTTTTTTACAAAAAGAAAAAAGCCCAAACTACAGGTGACAATATACACAGCCTGAGTCAATAATGTAGCATTTAATTCAGCTAAATCATGTTGGGAAATGCAGGTGCATGGCCACTTGTATCCATGCAGCTTTTTGTGCACGATATATTTAATTACAACAGCATTACAAACAAAAGGATTTTAACAGTAAAATAAAGGCTTTTCAGTGCCTAATCTTAATTTACAAAGAACTAACTCCTGTTTAAATCAATTAAAGCTGGATCAGACCACAGTGAAAATGCACTATAGGAAAACATACTACACAAAAATGCCCATTTCAGCAAGACAATCAATTCTCCCATTCTTAATGTATCTAATCTACACTAAGAGCTAGCATTCCACATAAATCTGAAAGGCAAGTATTTCATGTACATACTTACACAGATTGATACATATCTATAGCTTTAGTGAAAAGGATATGAATAACTCCTTCATCAACTCTGCAGGCGGAACTTTGCAATTGATCTTCCAGATGCACCAATTTCTCACTTATTGCTTCACATTTTTCTCCCAGCTCTGCAGAAAATATGAAGAACTCCTACAGAAAGTTGAAAAAGAAAAGAAAGCATGTTTGCTGCTGACTGCACTTTTCTACATCAAGTTTGCATCAAATTAAAGGGAAAATAAAATATTAGTAAGGGGATATGACACTTTGCAGTGCAAAGACATTGCCTAAAAGCAAATTCCCATTAGAGAGACAAAAAGCTGTTTCTGTATGATAAACTGGTGATTAATAAGAAATGGAATGATGTTGTGGTCTCAGTCTACTTCCCAGCAGAAAAAAAGTCATGATATCACTTTCAGCAGATGATTAAAGGGATGTGAAGACTGAACTGTTCTCCTTCTTCCCTGTTGTCTCACCACAGCAGGGGAGGGAAATCTCATGTTAACCACACTATTATAAGGTACCCAAATTTCAAGTTGTTAATGTAAATATGACTTACACTTTTAGGTGATGTAAATATTTTAAGCAGCATCATTTTGGTAACTTATACACACAAAATGTACTTATATTTTTGAAGAAAAATCTGACTCGAGTACTTAGGGACTTTGTTCAAGCAATCAAAGAAAATGTGCAAAAGTCTTTGAGATTACAAGATGGAACTATGCTTTTTTACTGAGTTATCATTAAACAAGACTAAATTTTCAAAAATAATGCCTCTCTACTTAGAACTTGCATAGGCAAATACTTTTTCTGTTTTAAACTGAGTATTTTAAACCAGTTTCAAAGTTCTCCTCATAAGTTTTTTTCAGATACACTGCACAAGGGTAATTTCTATCTTTTATATTTTGCATTGAGTAGTACTTTGAGAAATGACAAAAATAAGCAGTAAATATGAGAAGAGGGGAGAAAAAAATCAATCAATTTGTGAAGCTTTGGAACAAGCCTTTCCTCTCCCTCCCATGGCACCATAGTGCTGCCTACAGTAATGACAGGGGTTATTTGTAAGAAAAGATTATGGTGCCAAGATGAAATTCTGCTAGAAGCATGTTGAAAAAAAAATTAGCAATTCCTCAGCTGGAATCCAGAAAACTGGCTTCTCTTTAGATCTAGTCTACGCAAGATTCTTAGGGAATCATTCTGTGACGTGCATGCAAGAACAGATCATAGCTGTCTAAAAGAACTTAGGTTTCAGGCTAAAAAAGTCAGTAAATTAAAAAAAAAATACAACAAAAAAAAAAAGTACTCTGAAAGCCCATCTAAAATTATGACCATGTAGAGAAAGCTCTGCCTTTGAACACTGATTTTTTTCTAACAGCTAATGACATTACAAAAATCCGTCTTCCCGTAACCACCATTTCAAACACAGGAACCACAAGCAAAGAACATTCAGTGCTACACAATCAGTGGACAATTAATTTAGGAAGAGCAGCTTTTAATTAATGCACAAACTCTTAAGTAGAACTCTGACAAACAAAAGCTGCAAGTGAAGTTTTCAAAACAGATGCTTTCTACAGACTGTGTACTTCAAGAAAATGCTTTAGTCCTGTACAGATCTTACAGTGACACATAAAAAGGAGATTCTTGCTCTTAGAACATCAAGATATGGAATACTTTAGTCTGATCCAGGAACTGCCTTTATCAAAAACTATTACTTCATGAGATTTTGGACCACATTCATGCTTGTCAAGCAGGATGACACTTCTAGTCCTGATTTGAAATCACCAGTTACTACAGACAGCAAATTTTTAAAAGTACATGCTACAGTACTCTCCTGAAAGCCTGTGCCATTGAGTATATTTAAATATAAACAAATGTTCAAAGATATGCATTACAGTAAGGTAGCCCTTTCTTTTTTAGGGTACCCTTATGGCAGGAACATTTATCCAGGTAATTGGTCACACAATTAGCTCTATGATTAGTTGCTGTAAGAGAAAATCCATTTTCTCCACTTAAAAACTGCCCTCACATTTCCTGTCTCACACATGCAAATACAACAAATCCACTGAGCAGCTATGATAAGCACACTGCCTGGATTTGCCTAGCTCCACTGTGAAAATCCACAGTGGAAGATTTTTTCCTATTCACTGTGTCAGTGAATGTACAGGACAAAATGGGCCTTTTAGACTTAACCCCTCACTGAACTTCAGGTGGGTTGAAAGATGCTGGAGGCAGCATTTAGATACCTGGTTGATAAAACAGGCTCTGTGTTGCGAGCACGGCCTCACTCTAATGTGCACAGATCCTTAAAACCCACAGTAAAATACAACTGCAGCCTGAAATACACAGTCAGGGCAGCTGGATGATTACACTCACTGATGTACTGCTACATAATCTGACTTCACGTTTGACATTTGCTTTTCCCTTTAAAAATAAACCTTTATAGCCAGGTAAAGAAAGGCCTGGGAAGGATGGAAGGAAGGAACCCAGCACACAAGCCCCCAAGACCATAGGACTTCAGGTGAACGCTTGTTCTGTAGCAAAGGCATCTCAGTATGTGAGTACAGTGCTTTGCACCAGTACTAATCTGTATTTTGGGGCACTAAGCCTTGGCAATAGCTTCCACCCTGCTGCAATTCCAGTAAAGGCTTTTATTGGAGTATTGGTCTTGCACTAAATATGCTCAGAAATAAGAGACTATAATTTTTAACTCACTGGCTCTAATTCCCTTGATAACTAAATACTTAGATTCTCAATTAAAGTAATATGTCCATTCTACTGCATATGAAAAAATGCAGGCTATTCTTCCTGAATGATCACATTTTGGGTACAAAATGTGTTGTCTAAAAATGTAACAAAAATCCTGTTTACTTTGGAAATTAAGTTAAAGGAACAATAAATACCAGAAAAATGTAAGAAATAGTAACAACAACATGGGAAGACAGGGAAATCTGAAAGAGCGAAAGTCAGATCAAACTTGTTTAGGTCTTGAAACCAATTTAATCATAACTACATGGATATGGTTGCACTGCGGAGTAATGAAAATAGCTCTGTAAGATTGAGGTTATACTTAATTAGTCTTTAACTCCTTCTGTTTATTGCAGCCATAACAGTGTATGGATAAACTATTTCTGCACCTACATAACCCAGCAGCCTTTGTAGGTGAAATGAGAAGTTCCTCCAATACCTTAGACAAGCATTAACTCTCAAGAACTCACTTGGCAGGGGTCATGTGAAAAATGCAGGAGAACCATCATATAAATTATGATTTTCCAGAAGTTATATGAATAAATAAATAAATAAATATGGAAATGGAAGAAACATATAGTGCTCTCAAAAATATACAAGAATAATCCTAAATATTCAACCAATTCCACAGCTTCTGCCCCCAAGGCCCTCATTTAAAAAAGGTTTGATAACCCAGAGAAGTAGATAGAAAAGATTTCTCTTAGTGCATTTCATGCCTGGTAACATCACTGGTAGCATTTTTATTTGACATTTGTCTATGTAGGCAGGAAAACCCTTGTCAGTGATACAAAAACTATTCAGAACAGCTCTTGGTTGGAAAGTGTCACTTTACACTGATCAACAATATCTCTGAGAGGAGAGTGGACTCTGCCTCAAGCTCAACATATTAATAAAACACAACTCATCCAATATTGTAGGTTATGTCAATGCTACAAGCTGCTGTAAGTCTTAAGACTTTGCTTATTTTTGCTCTAATGGCACTCCTAGGAAGCAGCTGGGAGAGATTGCAGGAGCCAGGAAAGAGCTGAAATGCAATATTGCTTAATGGATTTTTCTGTGAACAGGCAATGTAGCTGGCTGGGATTTTTTTTTCTCCCTCTAAATCCTTAAGCAGGTGAAAACAGCACCAATATGGGTGTGATTTATTTTCAAGGTGCAATTCTTCTGCCTTCTCAGCCAAAGTAGAAAGTCTCATTCTTTCTCAAAGCTGTGAGAATCTGACGCAAGAAATACCAAGAACAGACAATGTTCCAGCTGATGCACAACTGGAACACCAGCATATTGTATCAAGAGCAGAGGGAAAGGCTTCCACTTCAGTCTTCTGCATTTTGTTTTACCATTTTGCAAGTAATTGTAGTCACCTATGAGCAACTGCTCCTTGACAGCATTACTTGAGGAAAATGTTTGATCAGCTTTTCCAGTGCAAACACCTTCTGTGCTCTTCAATCTAGTTCAGCATTTTTCTATAGAATAGGTATTGTAGTAGCTAGATTAATTTAATTCTATTAGGGATTAGACTCTGTATTAGAATCTTTGGTGGTTGTGCTGAGAAGGAGGATTCCCAGATATATCTTTAAAATTCCTTCTTTCTACAGAGGAACTTTTACAACAGTGCACTACCTTACTTCCAAGCACCAATATCATAAGCCCAATAAAACATAAGCCTTAGAAGACTTTCTGCAGAGTCAAAGCCAGATTTCTTTCACCTGCACTAAACATTCTCTCCCCTAAAATAGTTAAAATAACTCAAAATGACATAAACAACAACTACAAAAAGTTGCCCTTGCAGGCAGATACTTTGCATTATGGCACAAGGTTTAGAATAGTGACCTACTGTTGGCAGAAGTGCTGCATGTTTACCCTTCACCCTTGCAGAAGTTAATGGCAATTGTCAGCACTTGAAACTCCAGAACGTTAGGCCACAGCATCTCTTGAATAATTACTAGAAACAAAATGCAACCACCCATGTTTGTCCTGCTTGAGCAGATGCTTCAGTCACATGCAGGCTAAGCACACATGCCCTCAGATAAATGAGCTGCATGGCCATGAGGTGTCCAAGGTGCAGGAGAGAAGCAAACAAGCACTTGTTCCTGCTCTGCATCCCAGATTTCCTGCCCCATGTGCACTGTCCTGGGCAGCTGTTGTAGATCAGGGAGGCCACTGGGAACAATGCATGTTAATCATGACCAACACCATCATGGCAAGGCTGCCCAGGAAGCAGCCAGGGGCCACCAGAGCCTGCTCTGTGACTTGCAGTGTGACCAAGCCTGCTGTGACTGTCCTCAGCTGCTGTCTGCATGCATGACACTCAGCATCTGACACAGGATCTGGTGGTTCTGGTTGCAGGGTACAGACTGCTCCAGGACTAAACTACCCTTGCAGGGAGCAGGTTTTCCTCCTGCTACAAACCAAGATGGTTACATTTCATTTTACCCTTATATAGCACACAACAATAACTAATAGTTCTGCTATTTATCATTATGTTTTATGTGATTGAAGACTTTGACTTTCAACCAGACTAGGATTTCTAAACCTTTTATTTCTATTCCTTTCCTTTTCTTCAGTGTTCCTGTCTTCTTCAGAGGGAGGTGTCCAGGCCAGAGCCATAGTCCTCTGGAGGCTTTGGCATTCTCAGCTAAGCACAGTAATTATTTCTGTCTTACAACTGACATTCCCAGTAATGAGGCTGCAAATGACATTTGCCCTTTCTTCCAACACAATGAAGGTAATGAATCCCACTATATTTGTAGTCCACTATAAACCTAGATTCTTATTCTGCAGTATTGTCAACTTAGCTGCTATTTACCATCTGTATACATAAATCCGTCTCTCTCCCTCAAATGTAATTTGCACCTGTCTTTTAACATACCCTTCTTATTGATTTCAGACTATTCTTTCAATCTATCAAGACCATTTGGAACTCTAATCCTAATTGAAATTATGTTGACTGGCACATAAACTCCTGGCCTACCTCCTTTTTAAAGGCAAATACTAAGTCTGCCTTTTACTGATCCCCGGGGACTTGAGGCTTCCTCTAGGAGTTTTCAAAGGAGCTTGTTAATGGTTTGGAGATTGTTTTTCTTGGCTCCTATGCACTCAGAAGAAATTTCATCAGTCGAGCCTGACTTGACTACATCTTATTTGCCTTTGGATTTTTACTGCATTTGTCTCTTGCTACCTTGCAGTGAATACTAGGAGCACTACATATTTGGACGTAGCCTATAATTTTTAGAAAGATCAAAAGCACAGAGAATAAGGAAGAAAAAAATTTTCTGATCTCTTTTAGTTTCTCATTCACCTTTCCTATCAGAAGACACACATGCTTTCTTTCACCTTTCCCTTACATCCAACTTATCCCTGAATTCCTTTGCCATTTCACTTCTGCTTAATGTAGCTTAGTGTGCTCAGGGGTCTTGCTGCTTCACACTTACACTGTGCAGTACCCTTCTAGGTTCACTCTTTGAAACACTTTTGTCCTTTCCTTTTCAAAACTTTTGAGCCACTGAAAAACTGCTGGCATAGGTATGTAGTCTGTGACTGTGTTTGCGCTTTTCTACACCAAAAGAAGACAGTGCTGTACTACAAACCTGATGTTTTCTGGACAGTATGAAAGAATATCTGCTGATTCCTCCTCCTATAGTTTGTCCCACACAACCTCACTTGTTGCTTCCCTGATTTTGTTCAGATAAGCTTTTCTTTCATGGAGGTAGCTATCTAACTTTTCTCAGAAGAGGGATCAAGGTTGTTTCCCAATTACTTTTGCTCTTATCACCTTCCACTTGCAGACTGCTTGCTTGTTCCATCAGTGTGCTTATATATATTTAGGAGACTTCAGCACTACAACACATTCCTCACTTTCCCATACACAGCAGTTTAGGTACAAAGCCTTCCAGCCAGCTGTTCTGCAACTGTGACCTACCTCTTTCCCACTGTCACACAATTTTCCCACACTCTCTGTGCTTGGACTGACTCTGTTCCCTTCTCCACATGGGAGCGTTAAATGACTCATCAGAATTACAGTCTGATGTTGGCTATTCTTCCCTTCATGCATCTTCCATTACAGCTACAGAGGAGTGTCCCTGGAAAAGCTTCTATGCAGGAATAGAGCTTTTCACTGCCTTCCAGCACCCTGCTGTGGCCTGACAGCAGTCTTCCTATTCTTATTCCTAGTAGACTGAAGATCTTCCCTAATTGCAGACTTCCTAAAATGAGAGCACACTACTGCACTAGCTCATTTAATTACACTGGGACAATTCCAGCTCCTGCTGTGGGAGGATGAGGCTATTTACTAACTTACCAATAAAAATTCACAGTGGGTCAGGGCTTGGAAAAAGAAACAAAAGTACCAAACTGTTTTCCAGTGTCCACACCCTGCTGTGCAAGGAGTCAGCATAGCTGGGTTTCATTTATAGGTGGTTCCTAGTATTGTTCATTCCCATCTCTGCTCCCGAGTCACTCAGATGCAACAATCTGGAATGACTAACTGGGTGCTCTCATGCAGGCAGCAGGGAGCCTGACCAGAGTCAATTAGGGGACCAGAGCACCAAAGGCACATTTAGGCAAAACCTTGACGTGGTACAGGGTGCTGACACTTTGTCACAGAGCTTTATGTGGAGCTCTCTACAAGTCACCATCAAGCCAGCTGTAGCAGTCTAGCATATTTCCATTTCTTTTATTTCTGTCATTGCTTTATATCCTCTTTATGCAGTTTTGTCCCCCCTCCAAACTTCGAAAGTCTCTCTGCTTCTGAGGACTCTAAGATATTAAGCTTTTGGTGCACCTTTCTGTAGCGGCAGCCCTGTATACCTGTGAACTCTGGTCCCTCAGTATTCTGCCCTGATAGCAGCAGGGCTTTTTCATACCTTTATTCCACGGGATTACCTTGCTCCTATTTCATATCATCTGTGGGCACAAACAGCTACACAGTTTAATTCACAGCAAAGTTCACTCATCAGAAAGGCCATTTGCATTTCCCTCAAAGTTCACCTCCACTCTCAAGGCTTCCTCCTTTTATTTATTCTGAACTCACAGACAGCCAAGCAGTCTATCCTAGGTGTGCCCTCCTATCACAGTCTCCTGGAACACAAAGTCAACAATCTGTGCTAGGTCTTGCAGTTAGATTATCTTTCCTGGAGCATTCCAGCTGCTCCGCAGTCTTTGGATTCACTGGTGGGAATCTAAAGAAATGCCTCATCTGAATAGTTATCCTGAACCGTAATATTGACTTATTCAATACTTGCTTGGCTTGGAGCACTTGTCACTCGTACTTGACACGAGGCATGTATGCTGTTGTGGAAGGTGAACTGGGGGTTACTTGTCCATGTAATTTATTTGCTGGCTGGACACAGTGCTGGGATGCAAAATTTCCTTAATATGCAAGTGGCAACCAAAGGCATAGTGATTTAAAAATGAACCAGACTGACACAGTACAGCTCTTAGAACCAGGGTAACTCACCTTACACATATATTACCTAAACCCTTAGTTTGTAGGTAGACAGATTTTTGTATGTAAGCAGATTTTTCTCATGGGCAATGCATCTCATGCTACTCAATTATCCTAGCTTTCTTAAATACGTGGACTAGATTCTGGTGTATTTTTATTTATGAAAATGGTGTAAAATTACAAACAAACAGTATCTTCCTTCAAATGAAATTCCTATTACTGTGAATTCTGCTGCAGTATGCATGTATGTTTTTATACTCCCAAAGTAAAGTCAAAGGTATTTTTAGTGGCACACAAGAAAATAGGCTAAGCATCATGATTTTGTTCCATCCTTAAGCATCATGACAGTACTACAGTGGGGCTGGCTAAATATTATTGGTCCTTCTTTTCCCCACTTGTTCATCCTGTTGTTGGTATGTGTTAAAAACAGTAGCACAGGATTTAAGCATAAACTCCCTGAAATACTCAGAAATTATGACATTCTTTTCCATGGAAAAAAAAGAAAAAATTGAATGGGCCCACTCTACTTGTGACTGTGCTCCTTTTCCAAGTGCTCACACACCCTCTAGCCATTTTTTAAGCAAAGGTAACACTATAAAAACAAATGTCACTTATTCTAATTGAGACAAAGAAAAGTCTGTACAATATCACTACTTTATACTGCCTAGGAAACACTTACCTCAGATAAATGACCCTCTGTTCCAAATGAAATGTCTTCCATAACCTGTTAGAGATAAATTATTAAGTATATAGTAGATACATGCTATATAAACAATATGATTTTAATGAACTAACAAAAATCATATAGCATAATAAAAAATTATATAAGCTGAACAATTGCATCAATTTTCTTCATATGCATGAAAGGTTTAAATTGCATTTGTAATAGGGCAGTGGCAGCCACCCAATATTTAAAACTCTATTTGAATACATTTTATTAAAGCCTGCTTTGGCTTCCCACTTAAATCCTACAGGAAATACTACCTCTAAAACTGAAGGACTAACTATAGAAAGAAAACTTCTCTATCAAGCTCTTGCAGATCTGTACACCATTCAAGAGTCTACAGAAATTTTTGGTACAAACCCTGTAGATGATTTTGGGCAAGAGAAATGGGAGACTCCATTAATGTTTCCCATTGGTAACAAATGCTAACTATAGTCAGCTCCTCCTTCAAAACTTCCTTCATCTGTGAAGTCTATAAGAAATTAGCCAATGTTTCATTGATTGGCTGAGGAGCAAAGAAATTTGATGTTAACATCATTGGGAAATCATTAATACTTATCACACATAACAGTGATATTGATAATAAACTAAGATAGGGATATTGCTTTGGTATGCACACACACACATATATATAATAAAAGTCCAAAATCATTTATCTGCCATAAAATCACTATTGTTACCAGATACTATTTTCAGCAATCAATCTGAAAAACAGGTTAGATTTCTCTTGCCTGTAATATTAATTTTCTGATGGCAGTTGTACTGCTAAATTACATGTAAGCACTAAGCTTACTGAGGTGCAACAACTCCCACCCAAAGAGCTGGCAATTTTAGCAGCAGACACCACACTCCAGTGTCAGATGCAGCTGAGGCCATGGTGCTGCACAGCTCCTCTCATGGCTGCACAGTGATGATCTAAGCATTGTGTACAAGCCAGCTGCCTCTTGCCACTGACATCCTTTCCAGCTTGGATCAATACGAGAAACACACAAACGCTGACTTTCACTAATGCTTAATGCTGACATTTAAAACTAAGATTAAATTTAAAAGTTCCAAATTATTTTCTAAGCTCCACAAACACAGCATTTAATTAAAGCTCAAATGAATGCATGGTTTATTTAGCTTTTGAAAGGCTTTGTCCTTTACACATGAAACGTTTGCCTCTTGGACCATGGGCTATCTAAATGCACAGTAATGAATTACAGTCTGCTCACAAAGGCTTTCTTGGTGCTTACTATCACTAAATTCTGAAAAACGTTGTACCATGTTCTGTGATAACTTCTTTTTAAAGACAGACACCACATTAAATATTATTTTTTCATTATTGTCATTATTTCATTATTGTCATTTGGTATCACTTAGACCTCAGTATCTTTTTAAAAACTTAATCACATGAAGGCTTTACAATTACAGAACATTTTCCCAACAGCAGAGTGATCTTCAACAGACCCCAAAACATCATCCCAGATGGCCAAACTGAGCCATGTAGAGGACATGAAAAGACAGCAGCCCTTAACCTTATGCTTGTTCTCTACTTCTTTTATGACGAAAAAGTGAGAAATTATCTACAAACAATTCTGATGGGACAACTACCAAAAATGCTGACTTACAGAAGGTAAAACTACTGAATTTGGGATTTTACCTTGTAACTTTAATCACCTCAATTTTCTTGAAATCTAGTAGGTGTTTCTTTCCTTCATAGTGATTAAGAGGGAGCACTGCACAGCATGCCAGAGAGCAGAAGAAGAAAAAAAGGATAGGTCAGGAACTCAAGCCTGCAGGTGCACACATACCCATGTTCATCAAGTTACTTGCTGTTAGGGAGGTCTCAGCACACACACATCTCTCAGTTTATTAGTTATCACTGGTGGTTTTGCTGTTTTTAAAAGCATTTAAAAAAAGGTTTTGCTTACACATACATTATCAAGAAGCAAAAAATAAAGCAAGGTATTATAAGGAGTGGAACAAGCAGGCATTAAAGTCTGGAGAGAAATGAAATGTTACTGTATGTTTTAGAAATCCCCCAGATATGCATCTAACCATGTAGTAATGATCATTGCAATTACCACCTCACTCAGTTTAAAAGTATGGAACATTTGTGGGATGAAAACTAGAACCCACCTTTAATTCTTTAGAGACTTGGAAGAAAATTAAGCCCAAATAGTCACAAAAAGTCAAACTACAACTGAAATGATGGGACACCCTAATTTCACTGACATAGCTACCAGCTGGAAAGTACACACTTACATGAATTTATATCAAATACTGTAGACAAGCTGACTTTCACATGACTGAGGGTGGTAATACTGTCTGCAACTTTGCTTCAGTGTTTTTTTTAATATTATACTCTAATGAGTTATCCACAATTGAGAGAAGCACATCTTATTTAAGTAACTCAGAGTGGTTCACAGGATGATTTTTGCTGGCCCCACTTTATTATTTTGACCAAAACATCAGTAATGATGTTTCAACAAGCTGAGCTGCCAATGCATCTGGTTATCAACCTTAGTTAACAGTCAGTGTTATAAAGGAAACCTGATTTACTGAATTATTTGGGGATGCCAGACTA
Organism: Lichenostomus cassidix; assembly: GCF_008360975.1. Taxonomy (NCBI): domain Eukaryota; kingdom Metazoa; phylum Chordata; class Aves; order Passeriformes; family Meliphagidae; genus Lichenostomus; species Lichenostomus cassidix. The sequence goes on along the minus strand of NC_139483.1, from coordinate 41,782,232 downwards.
CCACATAAAAACTGGGGGAAAAAATCAGCAGTGTCTTAGAAAACACAGTTATGAAAATCATAAAATAACTGTTGACAGTTAATAAACCTGTGCTCACATGATAGCAAAATAACAAACTTTCAAGGAATTTATACCTTACATATTTTTATACCAGAACATGTCATATTTTATGAAATAGTGAGGATATTTAATTAAAAATGATAAATGGCCCCTCTGGAAAGCAGTATCTGAGGATCTAACAGAAGGGCTCTTTCATCTATTTTGCTTTTCTTATTATTGTTAGGTTTCTTGTTTATTTGCTTTCTAATGAAACCTATAGAGTAAGATACAGTGATATGCAAGAAAACTATTTATAGTACACATCAACAAAACCAATATTCACCTGGCACTAGTGCTTAGCTCTATATGATACAATAAATAACTGGAGAGCTTCTTCACTTATAGAACTCCACTGTAAAGTAAATCAATCACCTGGAAATTAAATGTACTTTCCAAGGCATATATGCACATATGCTATTATTAGTCTTTCCTATATTATCTTCAGTAATCTCTAAGTACAAAGAATATAACTCTTTCCTTCTGCTTCAGAGGCCAATGGTGCTCTGTAGAAATTCCTTAATGGGGAACAGAGGTTGTGATGCAGCTGAAGAGAATAGTCATTCCAGAAACATGGCAGCCACAGCAACAGAACACTTAAATGTTTCAGAAGTGGCTTGGTTTTCAACTAAGTCCATTTACAAATGAAGACAGATTCTTTCCTGCACTTCAACATGTTCAAAACCAGAAGTTAGCACGATTTGTGTCAGGTTTTTTGGTCTATATGAAGTCAGTCTGTAAACCATTTGCCCTGGGAAAAAACTGCAAGAACTACTGAAGCCCAATATAAAACCAGAATTTTACTAACAAGAGAAGACTTTACAGTAAGGTCAGGATGTCCTTTCCACTAAGTGTCAGCCAGTATATAGGCAAAATTAGGCATCAGATTTCAGAGCAATCCACAGCTCAATGGCTATCAGAAGCAATAAGCAAAATTTAAAATTTTGTCAACTAAATTCCATGGTAATAAAACTAACAACTGCTGTTGGAGGATCTTTTTGTCACAGTGGTGCTGTTGAGTGATGAAACTTTTTTAACAGCTTGTTTACCTAGGCAGTACAGTTAAAGACTACTAGATAGTGATTGATTTTTCAAGCAGGGATGGCATTCCAGATTAGAACATGAAAACCTAAAAGAAATTTGTCAAACCTTCTAAGCTCTATGATTTTTCCTTCCTTCTAATATTTGTTGGATGCTGTAAGCCTATTAGCATCTATTAGCTCAGAAGCCTTTGACCATTTCACTAAGGGAAGAAAACCAACTCTCTCCTGATGTCAGCTAACATTGATCCAGGCTAACAAGTCAGCAGAACTAACTCAGAATGAAACTTGTCAGTGAGATAAGGAAAAACTGATAATTTTGCTTAAATACTTAATAGTTTTTCCTTTAAATCCTGATGTACATTCTGTATTTATTGCCTGAATAATTTCCGCATTTTAAAAAGACTGATGGTAAAAGGAAAAATGGTTGGAGGGCTTCTGATAAGCTAATAAGCTATTTTATTCATGTCCCAGATTGGAAGCCAGATGTTAAGTTCATACTTAACCTGCCCTGCTGACCCATCACCAAGATTCAACTCCTCTCAAAAGGAAAACCAGCAGTATCCCTTGAAATGCAGCTGCAGACTATTTCAGATACCTCTTTCAGCTCACGGTGTTTGGGGCAGGAAACAGCACCCCACTCTGTGCCCTTTAGAAAGTGACCTTCTTTTCTTTTTTCAGATTCAGATGAGGCATCAGCAGTCATCTCCATCTCATCCATTTGGTTTTCTTCTTCCTCAAAAGCACAGCAACTGGTTTCTTTCAGCTGAAACCCTCGGATCAGCAGCTGACAGGCCTCCAAGTCAGCTTCCCACACTCTTTGGAGCAGCTGGCTCCCGCAGCTGGAATAAAAGCCAAAAGAAAATAAAACTGCAGTTCAGGGAGAATAGTTGCTATTTCAAGTAACACTTGGGGTAACTGCTTATTATAGACAGAAAAATAAAAAGAACAAAAAAAGCTAACAGTACCTCAAATACTCCCACAGAGATAACATTGCTATATCAAACTGAAAAGCAGCAAAAATTATTGCCCTATTACAAAGCCAATGACATAAAATCCTCCTTAAGATGTTGCTTCCAACTGTATGGCAAACACTGGCTACATAAGACTTTCTTCTGTTCAGACACAGGTTCAAGGGTCTTGCCACCATAAGCAGAGCATCCTTCACACCATCAGACTCTCAGGCCTGTCATCCTGCAGTCATATGGCTTTCCTGAATTTAATGTAGAAGAACGTGTGTGAACAACTACACTATATACTGCATTAAATCAGCTCTAATTTTTGGAAAATAGGTACACTAAATTTTTTATTAGATTAAAATGTGCTTGCTTCAGGACTGGTTAATAAGATTAGATTAAAGTGCAATAGTCTCCCTTCAGTCTTCTACTTTTGAGTGTTGTCCTTATCTCTCACTAATGTGCTTTGGTTTCTTTCTACTTTGTTATGCCACCAAAACAAAACCAGAAGCATTAATATATTCAAAATACCAAACTTCTGTAAAGTTCTCATCCATTAATCATCTCTCAAACATGTACATTACAAATAATGCTCTTCAGATCCATCCAATAGTTATTTCCACCTGAAATAAACAGGAATTCTAAGTGTAGATAGCTTTTCAGAACTGAATATTAACATCACAGTTTGTAAGTGATGTGGTCACATCTCCATGTAAAACATGTTGTCTCTAAGGAATCAGATGAGCCGGTTGCCTGCTAAAACATAGCAGATCAGTGGCAGAGTCTGGGATGGGACTCAGAAGCAGCTATTCACATGGCAATACACACTTCCAGACAGATTTCAATGCCAATAACTGCATTTTTTTTTCACTGTCCTTTTTCAAATTATATCATTTACTATATAATTGTAAGAAATTATAAGTGACCTAAAAGAAGAAAAATAACCATTTGATTTTAACTTTTCTGACTAAATTAAGTAGCAACTTATCTTTTATCCCAAATGAAGGATAAAGGAGCTGCACTTCTCACAATGAGTTCATTAAGCTAACAAAAATACATTTTTAACTCCACAAATTCTGCAAGATGCCAAGCTGTAAAAATCACACAGCAATATATTGAGACTGAGAGCAAAATCAGGCTTCAGAAGCTGAGCTATTTGATCTGTTCTTGGAGTCAGTATATATGTTTATTGAAGGCATAATGCAGCATGGGGTCCACAAATTGGTCTCCCCCAAGGAGTTCAAAGTATCACTAATTAGAAAGGAGAAAATGCTTCACTGGATTACACGTCTGTGTTCCATCCAGGTAGCATTTCACTTACCAAGCCAGAAAAATAAAATAACCCCCACTGTTTCTCTACTTGTCAATCACATTATCATGGTTACACAGTCAAAACATTTCCCTGCAGACATACATAAGCCCATTTACATGCTTTTGGAAAACGTTTGTTTGCAGCTAAATATAGCTTATTATTAAAATGCTAAAAAAGTAATCTAGAGACCTAAATCAGAACTTCCAACAGATAACTTGTTTTGGCTATTTAATTGAATGAAGAGCTTTATTGAAAAAATTAGGGCAAAGATGGTGATGTATGCAGTATTTCACAGTGGGGAAGATGAAGAGCATGTAAAAAAGTACAGCATAAATGGTGCCTGGGCTGCTGTTATTTGGCCATGACTCAGTGCATCGGTCAATGTGGTTTTGTCTAAGTTTTAAACACATTTTAGTAATCAGCAGCTACTGAACCTACTGCTAACAGATGGCTTTTATTTGAAGGCCAGCATTGTTCTATCATGGTATCTGTAAAACTGATACATCTTGAACTAAGAGGCTATGCTGAATTTTTCAACCAAAATCAGTGAATACACATACACTTGGATACTCTGAACACACCTAAGCCAAACATATCTAGGCTCCACCTTTTAGTCTGTATTCTGGAATTCAGTGCCTTGAAGCATTTTTCAAACACACTTTTGGAATGAAAATTACTTGGAAGTTGCAAATAGCTAACACAGAGACATTCCAAATGATTACTAGAAATTATGTTGTACCCAGTGTGCAAAAAACTTTAGCTTTTACACCAGGTCTTAAAAGTAAACTCAATTGAATTTCAGAGTTTGGTTTATTCATTTTCAATCCACACTAAAAATGCATTTTCAGTCTCTATGAAGCCTCCATGGGTGGCTGTACTGAACACAGAGAGATTTTTCAGGTATGAAATGTTTCAAAGTGATGGATCAAGTCTGGATGAGATTTTACATTATTCCTACACTTATAAATATTTCATGATGTATCAACACCTCTAGGTGTCATATGCCTGCCTGTATATTACTATCAAAGTGGCATATGTGGCAAGTTCAGTGAAGGTGTCTGGAACAATCTGCTGGAATCCACAACAAATCACAATCCATCAACCATTTACATAGACCCAGCGACACAAAGCACACCTTAATCACCTTCTGATTCTGAGCTGCCAAAAGTCAGAGTGCCAGGCCTTGTACAAACACCAAGCACATTACAATAATGGCCTTTTTCTCATGGCAACTTTTAAGTTTCAAATAATCAGCAAGAGCTAGGATACGGATGAAGATGTTAAAAGAAACACAGTGGACTAAACATAGCATGTTAGAGTACAACAGTTTAACTAGTTACACAAGTAACTGATTAATCTAACTGGTGTCAAGAACACTGAGGCATCACAGTGATAATTTTAAGGATTTGTGAGGTCAATGAAACATGTCATTAGATACCCAAGATTTCCATCCCTCCCTAAAGGAATCATGTAAGAAAGGTAAGAGATGCAAGTATAAGAATACAATGAGCAAATGATCGACACCAATGTGGTTTAACATCTACAGATGAAAGTCAGTCTTTTCATATTAAAAAACAAAACAGCAACAAAAAAAAAGAGTAGGGGGTAAAAGATTGTGAGCAGCCCTGACACTCAAAGCTGGTAGTTAGACTTAATGGGATAGAACAGAGGGGGTCAATGGAGAAAAAACAAAGTGGAAAATAAGACAGAAGTGCTGATTTTGAATGAATGAGAATAGAGCAAGTCTGCTTTTGTCAAGTCACGGCCAGGGAAATTGATGGTGAAGTAAGTGAGATGCAGGACTCTACATGAGTAATTTTTTAGCTGCACAGATAGCTGGGACAGGTTTTACCTCAAGGATACTGGGCAGAAAGAATCTACAAGAGCAGGCCTAAGCTGACTTGAAGAATGGCTGAGACATCCACAGCAACACAAAAGGATGCAGCAGAGAGAATTCTGCATTAGGTCAAGTTGATGATGATAAAAGAACTGTCAGCGAAACAGAGCTGTTTATGGACAGGAGGAAATGAATGTCAAACAGAGAGGCTTATCCTTGAGTTCTCTTCATAAAGTGGCAATTGACACTGTAATTGCAGTTGCCCTCACTAAGTATCAAGTAGTTTTATAGGAAACACAACCAGAGGGTAAAAGGAAACTAAAGGATTATCTTCCCTCTACTTGTGATGTTGGGTAAAATTCATGCCAAGAGACATATCCAGCAAGGATTCTCTCTCTCTTGAGGTCCAAAGAACATCGGTCCTTTGCCTTTTGATGAGATTCTGGGAGGTATCAATGGGGGCTCTCTATGGCTCTCAGCACAACATTATTCTAAAGCTATTTATAGTGCTAACTGGAACTACGAGAACATGACTTTTCTTTATTGAGGGCTCTGCATGCATACAAAAGGCACATTCAGTTCCTGAACATTGTGGTCTAAATGAAAACATGCCTGTGTAAAAATAGTCTAAAGATTTTATATTGAACTTTATTAAAAAAAAAAACCCCAAACCAAACCAAAGTTCTGCAAAACTTCCTCAAAAACATATTGGAATCAACACAGAAAGATGTCACTGCTTCTAAATCTCATCATCTATACAGGAATGCCCCTTGGTGAGTGAATTGTTACAAGTGGTTTATAACACCCTGAGGTCAACACTGTATGTTGATAAGATGATGTTGCTTATTTTAAGGGAAATCCCTGTAAGAACCCTCATATTGAAAGCCAAGAGAGTGAGACTGAAGCTAAAAGGTTACATATTAAGACAATTTTTCAGAAACTGTATAATCAAAAAGTAACTTAGGAGGGGAGATCAACCACTACTAAGAAGAGATACTTTAAATGACTTTCTTTTAATAGGTGAGCCACGTTAAGGTGCAGATTCGGGAAACCATGCACTTATCTTCTCCCAGTAACTGGCACATGTTTTAACTCTGCATTCACTGACCCTAAAAGCAGTTTTCTCTGACAAAAAAAGCAAACAAAATGCAACAAAAATAGTCTGGCAGAAACAAGAGGGATTTTCATGATGACAATTAAAATGATTGGAAACTTTTGAGGCTTGCATTAAATGGCAACGTGAATCAAAAAGCTTTGTTCAATATCCCCATTCTTTATTGAACTATTGTACAAACTAGGGAAAGTTTTTCTATATTTTGGTCACTTGCTGTTATTTATATTTTGCACCACAGGGAAGGAATAAGCTCTTCTCCCTCAACATTTAGCATTGTCTTTGTTTCCTTTTCTTAAAGCAGCTGTGCAGTGAACAAAGGAGGCAAGCAAAAGAAAGTATACTCTAATGATACTTAGAGGAAAGAAGGTAACCGTATTGCTGTATTCTTAGCAGAACCTCACCTTTTTATTTGATTCACCATATTAATTCACAGTCATGCATAAATAACCCTTCTTATATTTAACAAGTATTTACAACTTCAGAAATATGCTTTACTTCTCTCCTTCATTAAAAAAAAAAAAGTTTCCAGCCTGATAAGTTCTTGTTCTTTAACCTTAGCTGTTATATTTTAAGATGCTGTCAGCCAACCTGTGGAACAAGCCAAGGACTACAATGTGCCTATCAGCGACTCACATGAGGTTCTAGGGGTTGGAGGCATATAACAACCTGGTTTTCCCCACCTCACTGGTGTGCAGTGGCAGACTGATAAAGGAGAAGGTACAAGGAAAATGTGGACTCTGCCTGAACAGCAGAACTTTTTTTTCCTTTGGCCTGCACACTAGAAAGTCACCTTCCCTAAATATCTGAAATCAAAACCTTTTTTTAAACCCCCTTCTTGCAAGTGTCCCTAATCCTATAAACACCTTCAATATAACTTCAATTTCACAATTCAATTCTTTGTATTGTATCTCTCTTCTCCATTCTCTTCAGGAGTCAAAAATCTCATGAATCGACTTCCTATGGTTGTAATCATGTGGTTGTGCCCCAGAGTGGGAGACATTCTTCCTACTCCCTTTTTTCAAAGCTCACTGATAACACTTGTTTGCTGCTCAGCACTATTGTCACATTTCTCCATGTGAAAACAAGACTCACTCCCAAAAGAAGAGTCCACATATTCCCTTGTCAAATAACAACCTGGTCTACCTTGGAGACTAGGTAAAACTCCCAGGCAAAGTCTGAAGCTTGCAGTACTTTTCCCAGGCACAAGCAACAGAAACTTGCTTCTCTGACCTTGCCTTCTCCTTTATAAAACACACAATAATATCTACAAAACAACAAGTAGCTCTCCCTCTTTAAATGTGATGTTTTACCCACCAGAGAATATTCTGGACCAGAACCACAGAAACCCAAGAAAGCAATCCTCCCAATCCCCATCTAACTTCTAGACTTTTATACAGTTTCCAGGAATGCTCCTTGGTGAGTGAATTTTTACAAGTGGTTTATAACACCCTGAAGTCAACACTTTGTGTTGATAAGATGATGTTGTTTCAACACCTGAAAAATTTGCTCTGGGCTGACTTTTCTAATATCTACACTTCACAGCCACAGTCAAGTTCCCTGCATGTTAGTTCTATTCAAAAGACATCCAACGCACCCAGACAGGACATGACAGAGCAGCACAGAGGTATGGACACCACTTTCATACAGCTGGAAGAATGGGTGATGGCAGTAGCTCTCCTTTGTACAGCATCCCAGGAGCAGAGGCAAAAGTGCAGGTAGGGGTAGATTTGAGGAAAAAGGTGAGCAGAGCCTCCAAACCAGCCCTCAATGTGGTGACTATGGCATCAGCATCTCCTCAGGACAGGATATGTGGAGGTGCAGTAAACAGAGTACCTGGAGCCAGATATCCTCTGTCCTTGTTGAGTGATCTAACCTCACAATACTGCTATGGAACACTCACCACTGCCTTAAATTGTGTTGGGATTAGGAGCTCTCACTTCTTGTCTTGGTGAGCAAAAATAAGAGCAACAGTTCGATTCCCTCCTTGCTCACCTAGAAGGTAACACTGCTATTCTATTACTCGTGCTAGCTCCAGGTAAAAAACAGAATAAATAAATATCTGCCAGTGTTTTACCCCAAATGTGTTTTTAAAAATTAGGCTTATCAACTACACTCATTATGCACAATTTTTTCCACTTAGTAAAACATCTGCATCCAGGATACTGAAAGATTAGCACTGAAATCTAAGACCAGTCTGCTAAGAATTGACACCTTTCTCTAAAAAAGCCCTACCCTGATACAGCAACTTAAGGACAGAACTACCATCTTGTATTTTATGTGAGATATACATATTTTATGTCCATTTTTTCTTTCCTGAAAGGCCTGTTAAAAACAATACTGCTAGTGGTTAAAACCAACAATAGACATTTGATTAGTGTTATTAAAAAACAAGATACCACACAATAGCAAACAATACTTTTGTCATTTTCTCTTCAATCCCCCAGCCATTTATTTTACCTGACGCAGAACTTTAATCATGGGCTGTCGTCTTTTTACCAATATTCAATGTCACCGTGTTACACTTAAATTATCTCCACCAGAAACACAAAATGATAGACTGCTGCAGCTGATGGTTTTCGCTTTGGTTCTAAACACAGGGTGAATGCGGGAATGGGACCAACATGCTGAATGCAGGAAATTCAGTAATTTACAAGGGAAGAAGGAAGGCATCTTGTTACGAGCATTTATAATTCAATTTTGTCCCTATATTTACTTTACAGTTTATTTTTACTATATTTCCTAATCTATAATGTGAAAATTTACTACCTGCTTTCAGGGCTATTTATTTCTCTTTAAAAAAAGGAATGGTCCTCTGCCCTTACCTCCACTACATAACATCTATAATAGAAACATCTATTACAAATAATCTATTCTAAGACTAAAAAACGTAACTTTGATAGATGAGGAGAAAGCTACCAGGGGATTCTTCTTATTAAGCAGTTTATATAAAGCCAGCTTTGCAACCCTAGTTTATCATTCACCTCATTCATAATCTGATAAAACACCTTCAAATTTGGTGCTAACTCTGATAATTCAGTGCATATCCTGCTTGCCTTTGGCTCCTGCAATAATAGCAAAGCCCCACAATGTAATTAATTTTGGCTGGATAGGAATTGCTGGAATGAGATTTTTTTTTCCTGCACTATTTAATATTTGATCCAAAATTAGATTTAAAGGAGAGGCATGAATTAGACCCTGATTTTGAAAAACATGCATCTCAGTATCTACGTATTCATCTGAGCTCTGTTCAGCTGAGCTGCTACACAAGCCTAGATACTTTCTTGAGCTTGAACCCCACAAAATATCTAACTTCTAGTGACCTCCACTGATACAGAAGTCATTCAGCAGCTTTCAAAGTCACAAACAGCTCTAATCCAAGAGAATACATTTGTTTGTAAAAGTATGCCACAGGAAGAAAGCAGAGCATTTGCATTGAGGCCACATTCTCAGCTGTCGCAAATCCACACTGCTGCAATAGCAGCAATGGCTATTTATACCAAGAGAGGAACGTGTTCTTATTGCAAAGCAATTAGAATAATGAGCCTGATCTCTTATTGCTCATTACATTCTCTGACCACAGTGCTAGGAAGCATACAGAAGGAATTTACAATTCTCCTATAATTTTTATTCACCTCTGTTCTCTGATATAAAACTCAAAATTTTAAAATATACTTCTCTCTCTGAAAGGATGAGAGATTTGAACTTTCAGTGCCAAGTGGATTTGAGAATGTGAATCATCCTGTGTGTACCACTGACCAAACAGGAATTAAGCATACATAATGATTAAAAAAAACAGGGCAACGAAATAACCTTTTAGAAGCAGTATAATTGGGAGGGATGATATATTGTCATCATGTGGGAATGTACCGTGAAATTCAGCTTTTGTAACCAGGAAGACACACCTGGAAAAAAGAGAGTGTTGGCCAAATACTGACGTCAATAGCCACATGCTTATGGAGATCCTCTGAAACACTCAAGGGCACCACATGACCTGCTGTTGTTGCAGGGTCATGTAAGTTCAGGAGCCAAATCCCGTTCTGGATCAAAAAGAGCAAGAGAGAAAGGGCAAGGTCTCCCTGGCTGGACCCTGCTAGCAACAACAGACCCTGCACTGCTGCTGGCAGCAAACTTAAAATTGCTGGGCCATGCGTGTCTCCCCAGACTAGCACAGTAATGCTCCCAGAAGTACAGTAATTAATGAAAACATCCAACGCTAGTAGGAAGGATTGTCCCAGTCACGAGCAAGATAGAGCTATCCTACACCTTCATACTCATGCTATGCAGATGGCAATACTTGATTTTGATTGTTTAATTACCATCAAGTTTCCATCTAATTGGCCAGCCAGGGCTTAGTGCAAAGTATCATCCAAAGACAGAACAGGAGGATTTAGCAGCACTGCTGGAGAGGCACAAGACATCATATTCCTTGATTGCTCTACACCCATTACGGCTGCTGATGGCAATCCCACTCAAGACAGATGACAAAGCCTCTGTAATTGCACAAACTGCTTTTGAATCTTGTCTTCAGGGACGCACTGGAAAACAGTAGTAGCAGGAAAACACACATCCACCTCCGAACATTTTTCTTGCCAATTTCAGAAGGGAGCATCTCTTTTTCACTACACATATTCACTTACATGCAGGTACCAAGAGCACCTGGTAAGAGAGCAAAAGATTAATGCCATGGACCCAGAGGTGACAAACAGCTTTGCCATCCCTCCCTCCCCTCCCAGAGTCGTATCTGCACAGCTGAGATAGGTTGAGGTTTGCATGAAATTAGCTCACAGAGAAGTCAACAGCAGGGCAGAGTTGGGCAAGGCACAGGTGATGCCGAAGGGCAAAGAGAAGCACTTTGAAGAGTTTACAGTTATTTTTCTCAGTAAGATAAACTGGTGAAAGTCCCACGAAATTACTGGAAACAGTCCTCTGTGTAAAGGGATATTTTTTATCAATTTCTCAAACTCAGTCCCTAGTTTTCAGACTGCCTCTCACCTAACACTGCACTCTTACTAAATGTGCAAATAATGCTAGTATATGCTGCTGCACATTTTCCTTGTTATCTGAAGGGGATGATGAAAACACTGTCCTTTAGGTTCACAGAGTGTCTGAAGTTAACTCCTCAGCAGCTACAGCACACTGCAAATACATCCCCATATTGTTGATCTTGGACCTTATTTTCAAACTCCCTCTGAAAATTCTAGGATGAGGTCAGTGGCTGAACACTGTTTGTGAAGCACAGTAGAGCTGTTACAAAAAATATTATGTCATAGCCAAAGCATTTTTGGATAGGAAATGGAAAAGTATTAGAAGCAAATCACCAAAGCTCATTGTATCAATCTTCCCTTCATTAATGCAAGTACGTATTAGGACCAATGTCTTCAAGAGAAATAGTATAGGCTTTGAGGTCAAAAAGACACAGAACGTACTCCTGGGGAAGAGGAAGGATGTATGACTGCTGTCAGTCATGGTAGACAACCACCATTCATAAAATGGAACCCTCTCCACATTGACAAGTATCACTATTTAAGAAAAAAACAAAGTTATTCATATGAATTTGATCTCTTAATAAAATTAATATAATTCCATCAATTAGAGAGAAAACAGGGAAGAGCACAAGAGATTAGGGGAAAAGAAGACTATTGCTTCTGCTCCAAAACAGGAAAATCTCAGCACACCAAAGCAGCAAAGTGATACAGAATAACTTACTTTTGACAAGGCAAGAATTTGCAGCGGAGAGGACTGCTGTGTGTGCTGGCTTTAGCTGAGGTGATTTTCTTCCCCAGTGGCTGGTATAGGGCTGTGTTTTGGATTTGTGTGAACACAAGGTTGATAATACAGAGATGTTTTTGTTATTGCTGAGCAGGGCTTACACAGAGCCAAGGCCTTGTCTGCTTTTTGTACACCACACTGGAGAGGAAGTTGGGGGTGCATGGAAACTGGGAGAAGAGACGTCCAGGACAGGTGACCCAGACTGACCAAGGAAATATTCCAGACCATATGGCATCATGAGCAGTATATAAAGGGGTGGGGGGGAAGATGAGGAAGGTGGAGGGGATGTTCGGATTGATGGCATTTCTCTTCCCAAGTAACTGCTATGCGTGAGGGGCTCAGCTCTCCTGGAGATGGCTGAACACCTGCCTGCCCAGGGGAAGCTGGGAATTAATTCCTTGTTTTGCTTTGCTCGTGCATGCAGCTTTTCCTTTCCCCATCAAACTGTCTTTATCTCAACCCATGAGTTTTCTCACTTTCCCCTTCCTGCTCTCTCCCTGATCCCACTGCTGGGGGAGGCAGCCAGGGGCTGTGTGGGGCTTGGTTGCTGGCTGGGGTTAAGCCACAAGAACGTGACACTCATGAATTTCAGCAAAATGTTGAACTCTAGCTTTGCAGGCATGAGTGACCAGCACCAGAATAATGCAACGTAAGAAAAGGGCGTACAGAATAAGACAAAATCCTAACAAAACACACAAATACTAACCAGCTAGAGAGGCTGTGAACTTTCATCACGTTTTCTTTTCAAGCAAGGGCAATACTTTCTGTTTTCAGAAGGGGAGACTCAACCTTGCCCTCTGATGATTTTTGCTATCCTAAGAATAAAATGAATGGAAGACAAAGAGCCTAGAGGGAAAGGGGGCAAGATTTTCCATGAATAAGCAACAAAATCCCCTGTCTCCTTGTCCTTGACAATGCTGCACACTAACTACTGGTTAATTCAGTAACTTGGAAAAAACCCTGTATGAAACCTGAATTAATATGGACAGGGAGTTAGTAAAGGCTGTTCAACCATGTGATTTGCTTTTTCTGAAGCTCTGAGGCACTAGAAACTAGCTTCAAATCTGACCTTTTTTTTTTTTTTTCCTAAAAAGATGTAGTTTCAATGCTCAGAATAGCTAAAAAGAACATAGCTCTCTGCTCTTTCATAAGAGCTTTCTTATCAAACAGTATGGTCATGTGCCATAGTTCCCCCACCTCCCAATTAAAAATCAGTATTTGTGACCCAGCATTTCTGAACAGGCAAAATAACAAAAAAAACAAAAAGAGGAAGGCAATAGCAATTTCTGAATTTGTAATTCTTGTGCCCTTCTTCACTTCTTATCTTCTCCTATAGAAGCCAGTCATTAAAAAATCTTATATGTAACACATATACATTGGTGCAACACTAATTGCCTACTAGGACTTAAAGTGAAGAAGTAAATTTTGTGTTATGTCCCCTTCCCCCAGAGCACTGTGGGGCCCAAAAGCCTACCCATCTCATCCCTCCCTTACTGCAAAAATCTTCCTCCACACCTTAAACCAGGATATAAAAGGTGCCTTAGGATATAAAAAAAATTCTCCTCCCCTTGTAGCAAGAATTCATTTTATCACAGCAAATTCAGAAGATTCCCAACAACACAGTTGGGGAAACTATCCCTATATAATCAATATTAAATTAAAACACAAAATATGCCATATAGACAGGAACAACAAAGATAGCTACACATTTGCAAAGACACACAGTGCTTTTGATGTCCTCTGAGACCATCTTTAAGACCATAACTAGTATGAAACACTGGCCTTTCATTGTGCTGTGCTATTCAGAGTATTCATACCCACCTTTGCTCCCAAAACCATAGCATTTTATAAAGGAGACTTGAGACGTGGCATGCAAGCTAGCAATGAATAATAAGGGAAGACAGTAACTTTTAACATTGTTCATTTTAATGTAAACTGGAATACGTTGTGGTGGCATTTAATCCTGACCTGTTCTCTTATGGCATGGGACCCTCAGAACATGGAATACCTTGTCTGGAGGGACAGAGCTCAGTGAAGATGACATACTCAAATGCATTAACAACACTGCCTGCATGAGAAACCCTCGTTTCTGATACAGAATACATGAATGCCTAGCATTCTGAGCAACCAGGCTGCAGCTACATTTGTTCTGAGCTAGTCAAGTGACATTTGACTGAAACTCTTAAAAAAAAATCACAGATGAGATCAGGTAAAACACACCTTGGGCCCAATTTCTGCTGCTTCAATAAATGCAAGTTATCTGTATCACACCAACCATCTTAACACCACAGTGAAGCAGGAGCCAGGCAGATGAGCACAACTTACATCAGTTAGACACCACAATGTTTTCCATACTGTGTATCCATGAGTAAAAACAAAGGCACCATTAATATGAAAATGAACCAAAGACAAACAGTGAAAGAGAGTCAATTAAAGAAGAAAGGTTTTGCACACATTTGCAAAGTTACCCAGTGCTGTATCATTCAACAATGGCAAACTACAGTCATTGCAGTATTGCATTGTGTTATATTTATGCATTTTCCCTCTCTTGCAGCACAGAAAGTAGCTCAATAAAACACCTTTGTGTAATTTGCCACTAGTTATTCTTGAGCAATATTATTCCCCCAAAATAATTTCATGATTCCTATCTTGGAATTAGGAAAAGCCACTTAAAAGCCCTGTTTTTGTGATGAATGGAAGTCACAGCATAATCTTTTGAGGTCTGGAGAACAGTACAATCACATTAAATTCCCTCAGCTCAAGAAATGTCATCTTTACATCAGCTGGTACAAAAAAATTGTTTCCAGCCTGAGGCAGCTATGATAAGGGATTTAGAAGTCATCAGCATGTGGGCCAAGAGATATAAAGGAATGCATCACCGCATATAAAGTGTCTGCTGCTCAGAATTTTGGAGCTAATGTTCTCACAGCTGTGTATGACTTAGACCAGCTGGGAAGAAGAAAGGGACTAAATGAGTCACAAGAAGGATCTAGCATTTTGTCTAACCTACAGTTTAACATTCCAGCAGCAGAACTGTTGGTAAGCCAAGTAAGATCAGATCGTTATCCATCAAGGGATGGGGCTGCAAGGTCTCTTGGAAGCACAGTAGAAAATACAGTCTTGGGGTGAGGCAGGCAAAGATGACATTTCAGTCCTAATTGTGCACAGCTAAGATACTACCTTACCAGCAGCTGAAACAGTCCTCAGCACAACTGAGGAGGGTCATGGGTTACACAAAATTACCACAGACCATCTGGCACTCCCAAGCATGCCTGTGCTGCTCCATAGACAAGAGAGAAAAGCTTTTGGAAAGCCTGACTCAGCAGCCTTAGCACAGCAGTTCTCCTATAGCAGACATCAGAGTTTGTATAACATGATGTACAGGCACTAACAGCTCAAGATTAAATATTTTATGGCTTTCCAGCACTCTCTCCTAGGATTAGTTTGTGATCCTCACCCATTTATGTGACTTAAGCTCACTTATGGCAGAAATTGGTGGTTTTTGAAAAGGTTGGATGGTTGAAGCCCACTTTATTCATGTTAGTGATATAAAGTGCTAGCAGAGCCTTCACTTGGTGTGGAAACAAGCAAAATGAAAAAAAAACCACCTTCTGTGGAACAAGGGTCCCATGAAAAGATGCTCATCTGAATTCCAATGAGCTAGATCAGACAATTACAGTAAACTTCTCCTGTACAGTCCCTCCTACATGGCTCAAGTGATGAGCTGAAGTTATCCACGCAAAACTTCTTGTACTTCAGATATTCACACAGACAGATGTCTCTGCTGAACTCACTTTCATTATGCTAACTCTGACCACTTTTGCACATCTCCTGTTTACTAACTAAAAGTAAGCAACTTGCAAGGTCTATCGTGGAAGAGATGGCAATCATATTTACACTCTCAAGAGAGCAGATAGTGATTTAATGTATGAACTTGAGGAATGGCTTGATGTATGCTGATGACTGGGAAAGAGACAGACAGCAGCATTTTTAAACAGGCTATTTGTTCATTCTTTTCTTGGAGAATACTGTCCTCAACAACTGTCAATCCATTCTCAGATTATAACCTATATTTTAAAGATGGAAAAAACAATGTCAAGTAATCTGTATACTTAGTGGGTGGTTTGTCTTCCTTGGGGTGAAACTATCAGATAATGAACATATTTCATGTTTTTGTCAATGCATATTTTCCTTTTTTTTAGGTGCAAGGCTATCAAAAGAGTAGTGCTCCTAATCAAACATATTCTATTAAGCTACCTGACAACAGATGCATTTAGGCCACAGTCAAAAGCATTGCATTTGTTTAAAAAACAAACCAACCAACAAAAAGCCCACCTCCCCAAAAACTACTCCAGCAAATTAGCTAGGTTCCCCTCCGTCCACTTCAACCATTAAAAAAAAAAAAAAAAGACAAGAGGAATATATTCCAAGCTTTTCTTAAGAAAATAAAAGAGAAAAAGACGTGTGTGTGTGTGTGTGTGTAATTAACTGACAAAACTGGTATTTTTTAAACTTGAACCATTAAAGCTATTTCATTATGAGTTTTATTCATTAACTTCCTTCTGTTACAAAGTGGTCAAAAATGACATTTCTAAGAATTCTACTTTATTTGAAGCTATATCTTAAATTGAAGTGTTCCGAATCTAGGCTGTTTCTATTTGAAACATTACCTGGCAAAATTATATGATTCATCTTGAGAAAAGTTTTAGAGCTTTATTTGAATTCATGCTTCCCAGACTTGATCCTCTTCTGGTTTCAAGAGCATCCCCAAAGGTACATCCATGAGCCAGATGCAAATTCTACCTCTGTCTAAAATGTAATCTTAAAACTTACTCTTTAAACTTTCCTTAGAGACTTTTTCTTTAGTTTATGATATATATAAATGAGTAATCTGAGCATCTACATCAAGACCAGAAAAAGAAAAACTCTCTCAAGTTACTGCTCTAAGCAGGGGCAGGGTTCAGGGAAGCCTCTCGGGCTCTTGCTTACCTTTTTTTTTTATTGCTCAAGCTGTAATGTAGGAATAGCTAATTACTTAAAGATCTAAAAAACTTTTAAAAAATCTCTATAACCACCTTATTAGCATAAAAGCAAAATATTTTTCAAGACATAGTATCTTGGAAACTTCTTTCTGATAAAAACATTCAAGATTTTCTCTTTCCACCAATATTCAAACAAATTCTTAGCCCTTAATTACTTGAACTATTTTTAGACTAATACCATTTGCACATCTTGGAAAACAAGTTCAGGACTGAATCTTCACCATCTGGGACCTGTAAATTCTATCTGATAAACCTCTGGAAGGAGAAACAAACATACATATTCTCCAAGTATTTAGCACTTAAAGAGAAATTTACTTCCTTCTGGAAGCCTGATATGTCAATTAAATCCATATAGTCTAGAAGCAGCAAAACATGTCATTATACTTTATTTTTTAAATAAAGAGTATGGTTTTCCAAAAGACAGCACACAAAATCCTTAAGACCCGTCTTAAACTTATGGACTGGAGTATATGGAATAAAAATGTTATCAAGAAAGGGTCAGGCAGCACACAGACACAAAACTTGATCTTCAGATCTGTTTCCATAACTTTTCATTCAGATATGAATATCTTTAAATTTAAAGAGTTGAGTAAAATAAATATTTCTATATTCAAAAGTATGAGTGAGCAAAACTAAATATATAGAACCCTCTCTTTACCAATACAACAACAACAAAAAAAATAGCAAGGGCAACAATTTATTAACTATACCTGCTCAATAATGGAAATGGAAGTGATGCTAATTTGGTGGATTGCATTTTGTTAGGACACAAACTCCAATTACAACCCATGAAAGGCTTTTTCAATACAAATAGACTTGTTCAAGGCAAAGTTCACTAACACAGAAGATTCCATTACAACAGCACTGTAATATTTGCTAACCATTACTCAAGAAGAAGCCTAAAGTCAGAGTAGGTCACCTAGAGCCCCCTTCATGCAGCAAGAGAAGGAAATATAAATGTTAGCATTTGTTTCCAAAAAAACAAAAGCATAAAAATCTGTAAACTCTGCATTGGGATTCAGTTCTTAAAATATCTTTATTGTTGTCTTGGTTTATATTTGCTTTCCACAATACCCCAAATTGGCATTTTTTCCAAACTGTTCTACACACTGTCATTACTTGCCAAAGTTGCCCAGAATTCTGGTAAGGGATTCCTTGACCCTACTCAGAGTTGGGTTTTGCATAGGAGCAGAAGGGTGATTTTTTTTAACCAGCTGTCATATCCCCAATGCTTTGAGGTTTCTGGCTGGACCACCACAGCTCCAGAGCAGTCCTGTGCACTGGAGAACACAGTGATTCTTTCTCATACCTGGCTTTGCCAGGCTGCTGAACACAGATGAACAGAGCTCTTAACACACACAGGATTTCCTGCATGGAACCATTTTTGGCATTACTCTAATGCAAGTTTCTTAACACTTTTATGCTTATCAATGCTGCATGTACAAACATTTTTAAGATTTCAAAGGTTTTCTTGATATCATCCTTACCTATGTAGTTTATCCTCCAGAATCTGCATATACTTCTCAGCATTTTCTTTTACAGTGGTCACTGCAAAATAAAGGTCAAAGTTAGGTAATGGCATAGCTGTACAGTTTTGTGTGGGCTTTCTTTTTTAAACCAACTAATCTCTTACCCACATATTTTACACATATCAGGAATAAGAATTTCATTAATCTTTTTCTCATTCAAATTACAGTGTGGGTGTCTTCTCCCTTTTTTTCTTGAAAGTCTATTGTATCTATATTATAATAATAGATCTATAACGAATGCATTAACCTCTTGGTTATGCCAGAAAAATGGTGAGACTAGCAAAGGCACAGTTTGTAGAAGTGTCCCCTTGACAAAATAAAAAACAAGGACAAAAACAACAGCCAAAAAACCATCATCTTCACAAAAAAAGAAATATTATCCACACAGCTAGGTCCTCCTCTTTACCTCTAGAAGAAGTAAGCAAGACTAACAAATGCATCGGTTCACACGGAAGGGTTCTTTAAATGGTTATCAATCTTGCATCAAACTTTTTCTGATAAAACAAAAACACTATAGAATGGAAAGAAATACCACTTAAGATCACTGTGAAATTTAGTTTGGGGTTTTTGTGGTTTGGTGTCTGGGGGGATAGCTGTGTGTTTATTTTTAAAGTTCAGACCTAGATAATGTCTGAGTCCCTATAACATCCTGACCCAGAAGACACTCCGAAAGACTACTTATCATAACACACAACAATAAAGCTGTTCTTTTGAATGACCATTGGTACTCCATCAATGGTACCAATGGGGAGAAGGTAAACATGTTTCAGGAAAAGGGAGGCTTTTACATAATAACCATTTTCACATTATGACAACCCTTTTTCCTCGCCCTAACAGCTGCTTGCCAAGTCCAAGTCTAGTACGACTGTTAATCAGTTGGTCTCTTTTAAAGTCTTAATTTGCTGTACATCAGATTTCTATTTTATATGAAGATGCATCCTACAGAGCATCCCTGTTTTCATGGGCAGAACTTGCTACATGGATCAGGTATCCTGTGACTTTACCCACCCATCTCCCCTATCTTCCTTACAATACGTTATCTCCAAGCGCAGCTTACACACATCAACTGCTTCCCATTTTCCCCTTTTCTGTTTGTTGGGATTTTTCCTTCACAAAATAGAATGTCACACACTAAAGCCTAACCTGAAAACTCAGCATTAGCCAAATCAGCTGTTCACACACACACACACTCAGGAGTTCACTGAGGTAATAGCATTAGCAGCAAGCATCAGGGTCAGTGTAACACTGACTGCCTGCAGAAGGTGGTGCTCACCAGGTCACGCAGCAGTCACACATCCCTGAAGTTGTCTGCAATGCAATAGCAAGTATGGGACAGAAACATTGTGCAAAGTTGATTTACGTTTTGGTTGGGGGTTTTTTGTTTTATTTTGCTTATTTTATGAGTTTATTGGATTAGCAAACAAACAAGCCAACCAAACAACAGAAAGACCTGAAACGAACAAAAAACCCAAACCCACCACAGCCCCAGTAGTCTGGAAGTAGAACTCTGAAATATTATATTGTACATAGATGACTACATTAGTTTAAACATTCACAGGCCCAACTAATCATTAGAAGAGTGCTGGTGGATGTTATGCAAAAGGGTTTATAAGGATTTCTGCAATGGCACTAGAGACTAAATAACTTTCCCTAGCTTGTAGTAGTTCTGTAACTACAGAGCTTAGTAAAAGTGCAGTTTCCTTACCATGCTTTTATTCCTACACTTCCTGCAGAACTGCAGAGAGCCTGTAAGACTCCAAGTCTTCCTTTAATGACACACTACAGCTTTATATAAATGGCCACCACTTCTTCCAAACTCCCTATCCATCAATCCCCAAATGTGCTGACCTGAGGCCCAGTGCATGCTTTGATAGCAAATAGCTTCAAGGTGCACGGGTGCTGTACTTCCCCTTCTCTTGCCATTGTCACAGTGTCCTTCAACATGAGCTGTAACAACTCAGGGGCTTATTCTTTTAGATAATAAAGTCAGCAGATATTATTAATTTTTGGAGAGGGATGAGAAGAGGTGGGGAATCTGTTTCACACTCACTTTGTTTCTAACCGATATAGTGACTTCTTACGTTACATGAAAGATAAACCTTGCTTTCAATTTCTCCTGCTGTGCTTGTCACTTTTTAATTGGGTTTGATCTGATAGAGTAATTCACACTTTCACAGTTCAGTCCTGCCCCTACACGCAATTTTACAATGCCCTTGAAGCACACAGCTTAATATATCAGCATTATTCAATGACAAAAAGTAATGGACAAGAATACACCACTAGTCAAAAGTAGGTCAGCAAAAAGCTAACACTCATTTGGAAATCACCTCACATCACTACACCCTACTCTCTACTGTCAAACGTTTTAACTACATTAAAAGAAATGCAAACTTTGCTGCTGAAAGAGAAAGCTCCCCAGACTAGCTTTGTCTCCTTGCCTTCTTTTCTGTGTAATTGGAAAAGCTGTGACCTGGAGATTTTGCTGGAAGGAAAACACACCTTAAAATCTGATTAAGGTTACTTCCCTTGCAACAAACTGCAGACAGCACTGTAACAAATACAGAATACTTCCAGCTTTTTAGATCATCCATTGAAAAAGAAGACAAGCAACAGATTAGCAGATTTTTTGTTCTAATTCAATGAATCTATTCACCATCACTTCAAAGCAAAAAAATGCATACAGGAGACTGTGTGTGCCTTCAATCTGGCCAAGAAAGTGCTAGATGACAGAGAAAGAAAAGATATAATAGTTTATGAGATTCTTTTCTGCATGCCAAATGGTTTATTTTTATATTTAAGTGAATGGGGTTGCCTTTTCCATCAGTTTTCTGGGGATTCACACGTTTCGCTTATATTGGCCTTGAGGGGAGTTATTAAAATAAAAAAGTATAAATTCTCGATTAAAATAAAGAAGTATAAATACTCACAGAAGATCAGACACCAGGTTATTTGCTAAGACTAAAAATAAACTTTTCTTGTGAGGTCTTAATTTTTAAGAAGTGCGTAAGCATTTCTTTCCCTTACTTAATCTTAAATTTTTCTTCCTCCTTACAACAGCAACGTCCAGTCTTGGAAGCAGTCCTGGTCAGACAGAACAGAGGAACAGCAGTGAGCTCCTGTGGTGGCCTTTCAGTTGCTGCAGAAGGTAAATCTGCCATTTTAGAAGCTGCATAAATATCATTCAACAATTAACCTACATAGTGTTCTTTTAAAATAACACCACTTGTCACTTCTCATCTGAAAGCAGCCCCAGTGAGGTAATGCTATTTCTATTATTTACAATGATTATTAGAGCCTGCACATGAAAGTGTATCATCACTTTTATTCTTTGGTCTCTTATTCTTTGGTCCTCAAAAATTTAATTTAAAAATACCTATGGACTATGATATATGCTTTGGATTCTGTGATCAATATTTTCTAAAACTTCATAAAAAACCTGAGTATCTGACTGGAGACACCTTGAACCTAGAGTTCATATGTGCTCCAGATGTGCATGCTTGGCAACTCAGAAGAATAAGTCTTTAAAATTGAATAAGGGGCTTAAAAAAATGGTAGTCAATATCACAGGTAGTTTTCACAGGTCAGTAGTTCTCCACCAGACAAGTAATCCACTGAGCCCCAGAGATACAAAGTCCAAAGTAAATTTTTTGCCTTCCATCCTAAAAATTATTATTTCTTTTTTTTTATTATTTTACTTTTTCTTTTTACCTTTTTTTTTTTAATACATAGATAGTGTGAATTAATAATGACACACATTTTTACACAAAATTAAAGACTGGAAGACCTGCAATGGCTCCTAGATCAACACCCACCATGAAAAGAACGACCAGACATTACCTGCCTGCATGACAAGCCTGACGCCTACAAAATTAGCCTTTCTGATCCACAAGCATTATGTGCCTTCTCAAATATTTTACTAGTAAGGTAGAACAAAACTCCCACTGGCTTCAATGAGATTTTTTCCTGGCTTAAGGATCTAGATGAGATTTGCCTCTTAAGAAGGACATAAAAGTAAAAATAACTGCAAGGACATGCTTTGATGCACCTGGGGCAAACTCTGAGGACAGAACCAGGTGTGAACAAGGCTGACATGTTGCTTGCCCTGTCTCTATTTTTTAAATGTAGAAATTGTTATTAATGCTAAGAGAAAAGTGAATGGAGAAAATGATTCTAAGAAAATGATTCTGATCCTTTCTGTCATGGAAGACAGACTACATTAATGTGTGAAATTGGGGTCTGAAAAACTGAAGAATGGCTTTGATATATTTAAAGGTTCACTTGAAAAGTGAGTCAAACTTCAGAGATGACATCTCAGCTGCCCATCTACATGTCAAGATGATTCATCAAGCCTCAGGAACATGATTTTGGATTACAGAATGGTAAGGAATTTTGCATCCTGCAGACAGACAGGGGAAAACCCCAAAGAACAAGCTCTCTGTGAAGAACAATGGCCTCTCTCCAGTGCATTGTTCCCAAGGAACTCTAGTAGAAAGAACAGAAAAGGCCAGGATTAAATGGACAAAAATAAGTGCCTTATTTAAAAAGTGCAAAAGGCAAGCAAAAAAGGCAAAACAAAAAGGCAAACAAAATTCTGTGCTGGTTCCCTGTCTTCCAGTAATGAAGTACGTACTGAGATATGTAGTTACTACCTGTCTCTTCCAGTAATTGTGTTTTGTTCTAAGACATGTGCTAATCCTCTAAATATCATTGCAGAACAACACAAGATCAGCCTGAGGAAATTATTGCCACCAGAGATGAAGTGGCCAAAATTGAGGAGTCCAAATGGACTGGCTATTCCGCAATTAGAAACACTATGTAAAGGTGAACTGGAAACACAAAAATCTACACTGAACATCTAAGAAATTAAAGCCAGACATTTAAAGACACAACCCAATCTTACTTGATAGAGTTGAAAATACTCTCTGCCTAATTGGAGATGATTCCATCACTCAATCATAAGGTTTTTCCCTCCTTCTGTAAACAGCTAGCCTGGAGAACAGGATACAGTCCTGCCACACAAATGAAAAGCTGTGCTTTGCAGTGGCATACTGTGGCAGGCAGTTCAGGAACAGCAGCTCTGCTGGAACTGAAACCTGTGAATGTATCATGATAAAATCAACATTACCAAATCACCCAGCAGTTGCTGCAGACTCTTCTCCATCCAGAGGGACTGAGACCTGTGAATGCAGCAAAGCTGAACTATGCAGGGCTGCTAGAAAGTCACAGTCCCTCTGGATAGAGAAGA
This sequence comes from Lichenostomus cassidix, assembly GCF_008360975.1. Classification (NCBI taxonomy): domain Eukaryota; kingdom Metazoa; phylum Chordata; class Aves; order Passeriformes; family Meliphagidae; genus Lichenostomus; species Lichenostomus cassidix. Next base: position 41,758,292 of record NC_139483.1, on the reverse strand, counting down.
GTCTGCAGCAACTGCTGGGTGATTTGGCAATGTTGATTTTATCATAATCCCATCCCAGAAGAGAACAGGGGCCTTTCAGGGATCCATTGTCAAATGACACTCCACTGCTTTCAGAGCTCTCAGAGGGATGCAGCATGTTGTATCTTGTCCATATGAAGATTTCCATCAGCATCACTTGCCTCTCCAGCACTAAGCAGTGCTCTGACACCACAGGGCAACTCTTCTGATATATAGAAGCAAACAATTAAAGGTTCCGTTTGGAGCATCCCTGCCTTAAAATACTTTGCTCACTCTTACATTTAAAACCTTTTATACTTCTACTTTATACCCTCTAACTTTGGAAAAATACGAGAAGTAATAAAAATATATGAAGAGTAATAGAGAAATAGAAAATTGGCAGAACACAGGACAGCATAGCATTTTTCCCCTAATGCTACACTGAAACAGGAAAAGACTGAAAGTACAGTGTGAAAAACTTGCCTTCCTCAGGAAGTTCCCTTTGGAGTTGTGGATACAGAAGGTCTACTGTTCAATTTCTACCAAACACGTTGGTACATCCTGAACAGGAGGAAGCATAGTTTAACCTCTACACATGCTGGGAATGGGTGGGCACTGCAAGCCCAGGAGAACCAGCTTCCTCTCTCTAGGAGATCACATAAAGGCCAAGTACCAGCTCATTTGGAAAGATGGCAGTATTTTACACATAGAAGAAGAAGGCAAAGAAAATGCTCCTTCTGCTTGTGTCAAAGTTCTCAACATATTTACAGATGGCTTAATTTGTAGACCTTGCTGCAACAATGATTATGAGCCTGCAATAAGACAAGTGGCACCTTGCCTTTGACGTAAAAAATTACAGCTAAACATAGATAGCATACAGAAAATACTGATTTTAACAGAGAAGCCACATTCTGCTCTCAAGTTATATGTCAGGGCAGATATAAGTTATGGAAAATCTCAGAATGAACAGAAGTTTGACAAAGAAATAAAAAACAGAAAATAGATCTTACAGAGAGAAATGACAGGAGGTGCCAGCAGCTCTGCCTGTAACAACTGACAATTCTGTCTCTGAACAAGGCATAAAAGTTTTGCAGAGGTGACAGGGAGCAGGGGAAAACCACCCTGCATAAAAAGGCACATTTGAGAACCAGACATTCTCAGAATCTGCCTCCTGAACCTTCTTTGTTGTATGCAGTACTTTTCATCCAAAGAGACAGGTGACTCTTCAAGTTCTGTGATGATTAAATTGCCTAAATTCAAGAGAATTACCATACTTTCATATGGCTTCTGAGTTTCTTTCAAATTTCTGTAAAATCTGTCAAACCTGACATAGGGATTCCTTCCATGCTACGTGTGGGAGACAGCAGGCAGAAGGAGGCAAATTACTTTCAGTAAATAATTTACCTTAAAAAAAAAAATCGGCTGGAATTTTACAGTTTTATTAAGCAGTATCAAACAAGGGTACTGATTCTAAACTACAGGGTGATAGGTGAGATGTTGGCCCAGCAGTCACCAGAGCACATAACTACATGACAAAAGACCTGCCCTGATACTTTAAGAGACTATATAAAGTGTTGGGAGAGTTACAAAGCAAATAGCACCAGACCACCCACCTGTCCAGCCTCAGGTCTGGAAGCAGCCTCCTGGCCTTCCAGCTTCTCCCCTGAAGTACCCACAGGCTAGGTACAGATCCCCTATCATAGGTTTGGTTACTTTTCCACAAATTATTCAAAAGCCACAAATTATTGGAGTGCACCAAATGGAATTTTAAATTGGCTGCAGAAAGCCAGGGAGGAAACCATTCCTACTTCATGTGTTTAGTACTGGATGACAACATTCTCTCTGCAAGGAAATCTGAGCTCAAACCAAGCTCTCTCTCTGCTTTACACTGCTGACATATATAAGCAAACTTGCCCCAGAAAGGTTTTCTTCATTGCAGACAGGTTTGACTTTATTTAAAATTAGAGAGGATGTAGATCCATGCACAATTTCTAGCTCCAGAGTGACTGTGCAGTACCACTTCTCGAAGAATACTGGAGATCTTCACTGACAACATCCTTGGGGGATGGAAGCTCCTGAATTCTATGGGAAAGTGAGGGTTGAGTTTTCCTCTCCCATTCCATCACATGGATAGGGGCAGCCTGTTTTGCTTGCTTCTCTGCAGCCACCAGAATCATTGTTTACACTTTGTTACACAACACCCTATTAATCTACATTAATATTGAAAGTACCATCTCTTTTCCAAAAACCATGAGAAAGGAATGGAGAATGAAAGGAAACCTATCTCCCTTCCATTCTTTACTAAGCAGCAGGGAAGAAACTAAGGGGAAGGCAGATGTATCAGAGAGAAATGTGCTTACATTTTCTCTTACCTGATTTTCCTCTCTGCCTGTTTGCTACCTACTACCTCGATCCTCTACAGACCATCTGTTCAGCCCCCCTACTCTAAAAAAAAAAAAAAATTCTTTTTTTCCCTTTCTCCTTACAAAGCAAAGTCTGAACATCAAGGAGAACCATGTGTCCATCTTGCCCTCTGTAGATTGTCAGCAGTCACAAGACATCATCTGGAAATCATTACACACCCAAACAAGGCAACCAGACTCAACATGTGCAAAGGCACTAGAAGAGTTCAAACTTGTTACTTGAATTGCCACAAGTTTTTCCTGGAAGTAAGATTTATTTTAACACTGTTAGATAAGATAAAAAGACCCAGAATGAGCCCTTTATATAGCTATCCAAGACAAACAACAGAGAACAATTAAGGCTTTATGCATGGGCTAAGCTCCATGACAATTACTGACAACACCTAATGCCTAAGTTATGAAAAGCAGGAACAGGTCAAACATTTTTGTCTGAAGAGAAAAATTAGAAAATAAGTGAAATCACAATTAAATTTTGGGCTTAAGAGGATACTATACAGCTAATACTGATGATCCATAGACCACTGGACACGCCACAGTCATTCAACAACATCAGGGCTTCTAAAATACACAGTAGCTGGTTTCAGGTGACTGTTCCGCTGAACTTTCAAGTATTCAGTATTATACCTAATGTTTTAGTACCTAAATTGCAATTAAAAAATTATATTAAATTACTAACCCACTTTGGCTTTTTAATTTAAGGTCACAAAGGAAAGATGACCAAAGATTTCTCTGAATCACTCTAATATCTCCAGAATTTTTTTCTTAAAAGGACTCTGCAAAATTTCATGCTACTTTTAACATTGCTAATTATTTTTTTCCCATCTCAACATGCTTGGTAGTAACGCCATATAGATTAGCAAGAACCCAGGCACATACAGAAAGACAGCCCTTAGTCAGAGGATAAAATATATTTTTACTTCAACAAACACAATTATTTAATGCAAAAACTTTTTGTGTTCAAAACTTCTTTATGGAACAAAAACACATCACTGTAGTAAAGCAAAAAAATATTAAAAAATAAAAAAATTTAAAGTGGAATATGCTCCCAAATGCTGCTGCAGAATCTGGTTACTAAAAGAGATTAAAGGGAGAGTGGCACACAAGCATAAGAGCTTTGAAAAGCAACAAAAAAGGAGAAAAAAGTGTTAAAAAAGCTAATGCTATCGATGACAAAGGAAAATCACAAACATTTATCTTCACAGTAGAACAAATTGCTACTAAGACATCAGTCTTCAGATAATTTTAAAGAAAGCAAAGCGGAGCTCAAAGGTATATACTGAAGGTTAGAAGTAATACAAATTGCAATAGCATTGAGAAAGAATATTCAGCATTGCAAGCTATTTTTTAACAACCTTGAAACTACATCAAATAAAGCCTTGGTACTTCCTGTACCAAGGCTTACAAACGATACCTGCATATAGCACTAGCTTACATTTTTGTACTGCTGTTCTCTCCAAGGATCTAGAAGAGCTCTTCAAACTTCAGACAAGCAGAAATTTCTTTTTTGAAAAATGGCTGACAGTGAGCCCATGATACAGAGAAGCAGTGTCCCACATACACTGAAGTTTTCAGAAACGCTTTGTAATTGACTTGATCACTGTTGGCTATACCAGGCATCCTTTCTGCAATGCAACCACAGGGCTTCCAAACAAGAAAAAATGTGAAGCTGCCCAGCAGAAAGGGTGAGCAGAGCCTGTTCTGAAGCCATTTCAGGGACAAGGGAGTTTTAATATACCACTTTCCTTAATCCCTAATAATCTTTGCCCTAGCTGCTTCCTCCTGGCATTATGCAACCTGCACATAACTGCGTATGACTTCCATTAAACCCACAAGTAATATTTGGCCATACCTGACATATCAATGTAAACATGATGCTTTTGACCATGAACATGCAGTGATGTCTTAAAAACCTCTCTGCTCCTCACATACAAAGCTGGGGCAGAGATTTACACAATGTAATTGGGAGAATTACTGCAACTGAACAAAACAGATGTACCTACAAGAATGTATGTGCACTAAGTGCTTCTACTAATCCTGAGCACCCAAAAGGGCAGAGTCACAGACACAAGGGCACACTGTTGAGTGGACAGACGTTTTTTGAGCTGCATTCAAGACATGGTCATTAATTGAATTGCCTGACTTAAAAATGCTCCTTAAACTATAAATTCTTTGTTAGTTTTCTTATTAACTTCTTAGTGCAAAACTCTACTACAGAAGAGCTCTTGAAAGCAACAGCTTTAATATCTCTAAGTTAAGGTGGCCACAATGAAGGCTTAAGATTTCCCATAGAGTGATAAAGTGCACTTTATAAGTGAGTTGTACACACCACTTTACACTGCATAATAAAAAAGGGATTCCAATGACATTCCAATAGAAGATAAACTCCAGTAATCACAGATTACCATGTCATCTTCACTAGTGCTACTCTCTCTTTCATATCTTTTTTCCCTGATACCCTCTTCTGTCACCAGAGCCAGACACAAATCTGCATCTTCCCCATATCTTGCCTGACAAATGATAAAATATCTAGAGCTCCCTGTAACCTTTTGGTTTTGATTTATTTCTTTTTTTTCAAAACAGACAATTCATATTTAGCTTAGAGTTTTACTAACTCAAAATCTCTTTCTAGATTGAAGCAGACAGTTTCAGCATCAACAGAAAATCTTTTATTTGAATTAAACACTAAGACCTCTATTTATGTACTGTCCATAAAAGAAAGAAATTTAAGACCTTGCCCTTCATATTGAGTCTCTGCAGTGCTATATTGTAAGTAGGATGAGTGAACTCATTCTTCAAAGCAGGAAAATGCTTTAATGCAGTAGCCTTTAAAAAAAATCCCTGAAAATAACAGTTTCTGGTGAAACTGACACTTTTTCTTGACTTTTGACTATGATTCTCCTTTTCATACATTTTGTTTGCCCTGTGACCCAAGCTGTCTTCTTCCCTCACTCCTAAGTCTGTTCTGTTCGTGTCTCATTTTCTCCTCCATTCTTCTTTCCAGGTTTCCATTCTGCCTTTCAAATTCCTCTTTTTCAGATTTTGTCAGCTTTGCTCTTTCACTTAAGCTGTAAATCATTCAATACCACAGGGAATTTCACTTCTGGTTTTGATCTCCATACCAGACTTATACTGTTTAAGCCATTTCTAGAAAAGAAAACTTTTAAGTACAAGCTAGCAAGGATTTTGTGGACACTTTACTGATCATTCTCATGATGTTGAAACAACTTCCCAATGGCTGATGAAGACTCTTTTACAGTAGCTTAATTGAACATTTTCTAATATCAAATGTTCTTTCGGTACAATTTCACATGCTTAGTTGATGTAATCTGCATGACCTAAATTATTTTTCAAGTGTCACCTTGAAAAGGAAAGTTTTAATTTCTTAAGTTTTGAAGACATAGGGCAGAAATTCAATTCTGGTAAAAATCATGGCCCACATTTTCAGAACATCCCAACACCTACAGCAAAAATAGCATTATGAAGCTATTCCAAAATGTACAGAATTGGGATTTTATGCGTCCTCTCTTAACCTTCTCACTAAGGTGCAAGAGCAGCAATAACTTCTTCTGGACACTCTCAGGACAAATTAATCAGCTCTACAGACAACATCCATTAATTTCTCATCACCCCTTCACGGAAAAGGTGGACAGGCAGATGGAATTGTCCCCCACCTGGACCACAACAAATCACTGCGACACCTAAGCAATACAATTTTTTACCAATCCCACAGCCTAAACAGAAAGAAGATGACTCGGGTTTCCTGCTCAGGTATCCAGTCTAATTATTGGGCAGTTAAGAACTTAAGAGAGACAGTCTGCCCAGAAACACACTGGAGTAGTGCCAAAGAGAGAAGTGGAAGGAGTCAAACAGGAAAAAAAGACATAATGAAGAGCAGGCTGAAAGGTGCTGCTGAAGAACTGAGCCCAAGGGAAATTGTTGGTGTGAGCTGGTCTGCAGCAGCCAGGCAGATTACAGCCCACTTTCTAGGGCACTTTGTTCAAGTCTGAATAGAGCCAAGTGCTAAAGTTCAGTACCTGGGAGAGTAATTTTTCAATTGAGCTGCTGCCTCTTTGCCTGGCTGACGGACTAATATGTCAGTTGAACAATTAGAGTGGTCTTTCTGTCGTCTTCCCTTGCAATTCAATTCTAAACATTGGGACAAACTGCCCACCATCTAATAGAAGTGGACTTGTACCAGCCTGCATGTTTATGCCAAGTTGAGAAACATTCAACAGTTTTCTCAACTTTAAGGTCCCACATAGATTTTGCTGCAAACACCAGGTCAAGTTGTAGAAATGAGAAATGCTCACACAGCAAAAGCTTCCACAGTGTTGGATTGCAAGAGGCTTTTTCAAAGCGCTGTTTGTGCATTTTAGCCGTGAAACTTCCAGGGATATCAGTAGGAGTCACACAGCTAAATCCCTAAGCAACACTTTTGGAAGATGACTTATATTTAAAGAAGGATTAGAAGAAAATACTTCTTAAGCCATTTTCCATGTAACATTATCAGTCTAAAACTTGGAGAAATATGGAATCATTTGAGGGAAATACATGATTCACTGGGTATCAATTTTTCCATCCAATTAAGTTGGGCAGCTACACTGAGTATTTAACACACACCCTTACTTCCCCCTCCATTTCCACAGAGTGCATATATTAAACACAAGTTAAGACTTCTGGGTTTTCAACTTTGTTGATTTTACATTCCTTCTGGGATTTAAAGTACTACTTTGTTTAATTATTTTTCCTCTGCTCATCCACAGTATTGAATGACAGTAATAATGAACTCAGAATCATTGTACAAATCCCAGTAGGAACCATTCATAGTTTGCTAATAGGACATTATATTTGCATTACCAAGTTCAGTTCAAAGCACGTTGTGTAAATTAGCTCTGAGGGTTACTACCATGAATCTAAAACCAGAACATCAGGTCAATTAGCACAGCTCCAAAGCACAGTATTTTGGGTGAAAACATAAGGGGTATGATTAAAATCCTAGGAAATCCTCTTCTTGGGCTAAATGCCTCTCAAAAGATACCTGGTTTCACTTCTGGGAGAAACCATAGTGCCTCAGCTCACATCAGTGTAGCCTAATGCCAGTAACCCTGATGCCTGATAAGAACTACTGACCTGTTCTAAAGGAGGGACAAAATTAACACCCAGGAGGTGTGGAAATCCTCAGAACCCAGAGAACTCAGAGACATTTTCTTTCCCATCCAAATTAAAAGAACAGGTGAGTATGAGGAAGACATGGAGGATGTGTGCATGTAACATAGAATATATTGCTTGCATTAAAATGCAGCTAACACACAAAAGATACTCAGTTTCCTCCACAGAGACAAACCCAGGAGTCACCAACCCACAGCCAGAGGCTAAAAAGTCACATTTTAATAATGCTGAAATGAGGCCCACAACAAATTAAGGCAAGAAATTCCCAGTAATAAATACTGTAGGATTGTTTACTTTTAGGGCAGACAGCATACATATATATACATATACACACACACAAATATGGAAGTAATTAATGAACTTTAGGAACTTCAGAGACCACATAGCACCTTTGGATAAACTGCTGGAACAGAAGCATCCAGACACAACAGGAAAAGAGGTATCCTAATTAAGTTCTACCTCAGGACTACAACTCTGATGAAGCCAGAAGGTGTCACTTAAAACATAAAAAAAAAGGGCCAATTGATATTGTTCTGGTCAAGTCTGTTAATTGGTCTTAGCTCCTACAGTCAATTCAGGTCAGTCTCATCGAGATCAAGTCAGCACAGTACATGGGTTATACCTCTGCCCAGCTAAAGATGATCTTAAGATTCATTCCTTGGATCATTTTGTGGCTAATCTGAAATTTTACAGTAACTGCCTTAAAAGGCTGCTTATTCTATAAATGTTAACACATAGTACAACCAATGTTCTCTGCAGAAACATACTTGAAATAACAGTTAGGAAATGTCAAAATTATTTCACCTTAAAACAAATTCCAGGGTTTCAGATTACATAATAGAAATTATTCCATGGACAGGCTTTATAGTCAACTGAATAAAAATAGTCATTCCTCACAAAAATAAATTCCTCACAAACTCAATAGTCATTCCTCACAAAGATAGCTAGAGCTGGCACACAGAGGGGTATTTCATCATTAATAAGTCTTTAATTCATTAGGTAACAGCCTAACAGATCTACGGGGGCTGAACTAACCAAAGCTTCTCACAAGACCTGAAAGAAATTACGGTGATATATATCGGTCCAGGTAGAAAGGTATAAAAGAAAGATACTGGGAAACAAATTCAGATGTTTGAGTCAAGTAACTCCACAAAATACTTTTGGGTCCATGTGTATGACCAGCTAAATAGCTGTAACCTCCTGGTGGAAGTGGTGAGAATGAGAGGATTTGCCCATGTGAGAAAACAGCACACAAATACATAACAGATTCCACCCTAGCTGCAATGCAAACTGATGTGTGAAACAGCAAACGGGCTTTTCTGAATTATAAATAGCTGGCAAGGACTTACAAATACTCAGCTGGGTGAAAAATACTTTATATGGAAGACAGTAACACATGAAAGATCAGAAAGCATACGTAAATTGAAATAAGATGACTATATTGTCAGAACACAAACAAACAAAAGGCATATTTTGGAAAGTAAGCACTATAAAATGCTTACTATGGCATAACAACTCAGCAACAAAGAGAGATGTGCTAGAGTGCCCAGAGAAGTAAAAGACATTTGGTACAATAAGTGCTTCTGAAACTAGGTAGAGTAATACAAATAAATTGGCTGCTTATTGTATAACTATTTAGTAGCACAGGAAGGCTCAGATTAGCCTTAGGAGTCTTAAATTACAAGCACAAATGAATTTGCAGGGGTAGGGAAGCAATATGTTACTGCAAGATTCAAAAGGATCTACTATGAAGAAAATTCTCTCTTTAAAGGACTATTCAGCTGAATTTGAATTCTCCATTTTTTTTCATTGTTTTCTTTCTTTATTTCAGTTACAACTGTTCTTTTCAATTTGCTGCTCTTTTCCATTGGGTTCTTGATGGCTACTGTTTCTTCCATCACTTTTTATAACCATTACAGAGGCAGAGAAACTGTCAAATACTTTGTTCTGAAGAATTAAAAAAAGAAAAACAACAAAATTTTCTGTCATTCTGCCTTTCTATATCCACACAGAGACATAAATTAGAAGTTCCCTTTAACATACACAGACTCACAACGCATCTGAATTTGCACCAGACTTCTAGGTGCATCCACACAGGGTTAAGGCAAACAAGAGGGGCGAAATAAAGCTCATGTCTGCTTTCTCTGTGTTTAACATAACACTGTCAGTCTGCTATCATGTCCCTAATGAGTGGTGTAACTCTTGTTCTTAATTGTGCATTATTCCAATTTTCAGCATTTTTAAAACCAAATTATCTAAAGAGAAAGGAGATGTCCAAAGGGGAATCATACCCTAAGAAAATGCACTTGAGTAGCAGCAATTAAATACTCACTTTCTAAAAAGTTGTGAGGCAGAATTGCTTAATAATGATTCATTTCAAATGAACCCAGAGAAACTCAAATTTTTAATAACTTTATTCTCCTTGGTCTTCCCCAGAAGATATTTAAACAGGGCACAAGACTGCAATCAGCAGCAGGAAGCAAGTATTGCTTTACTGAAGCAAAACGGAGCATGTCAGCATAGGAAAATACAGCTGCCTACCTTGATTTCTGGCATTGCATCTTTGCTCAAAATATATTTTTTGTGGGAACTTCCAGCTACAATTCTTTGAAATGCATTAACATATTGATGTATTCATAATTATTTTTTAACAGAGTTCTGAACTCTTTTTCTCCCACCAAATCGGATGATCTGTGAGAAGTACTGGCCAGCTGAACTGGTCAAATCGCCAACTGGGGGCAGGTATGGTCATTTCACAAAACTCTGACACACAACTCCAATTGCCTGAGCTTGCCATCCCTTCCTGCTGGGCTTCTTCACAATTTACTAAAATCCATTCTCCCCGGTTTAAGGAGCTCCCCTCAACTTTTTCTGCTATGCCTTCCTTGAAAAACAGGAATCTCTGGTTCATGGAGGCTCCGGACCAGCAGCACACTCGAGGTCAGCAGAGAGTGAACAGTGCCACCTCCTGCCCCAGTGCCCTGAGCTCATGGGCCATGCCAGCCCTCTCCTGCAGCCAGCCAGGCATGTAATGACTTACCAGCTTCACATTGCACCACAGACCTGCCGAGCTTGCACAGTGCAAGGAGGAGTAGGGATGCAGACAAAATGAAGGGGAATGAAAAGAAACCCTTGGTAACAGCTTCTGTCACCCTGCCATAAAAACCACCGTGTAGTCTAGTAAGGATCACCTTTGATTAACCTTTTATCTTCCACCCTCCTTAGCTAAGGAATTAGCAACAAAGGCATTAAATGACACTGGATTTCTGCTATATTATTTGCACCGTCTTAAGACTTTGTCAGTTCTGCCCATGCTTTCTACTGGGCATGGACAATGCAACACAGATATAACTCATCCCACTTATAACAAATATAAAAGTAATCATCCTGCTTTGCCAATTTTTTGAAGAATATTTGTTCTTTTGACCTAAACTGCCCAAGAAAAAAGACCCTGCAGTTTCAATATTTACCTATAGTGCCTCTTGTATTTAGAGTGATTTCTAGGAAAAAAATGCTATTCTCAAGTACATTTTTGTGATGGATTTTAATTTTCCCTGAGGGCAATTTCATTCTTAGAAATGACACAATAATGCAAAGGTTCTTTAGACAGAGAAAAAAATACAGGCGCCCTAATAAGCTATAAATCCTCTCTACAAGCTTCTGCTGTCTTTTTAAGACTCTTAAATTATCTCTGTCGCTGTGGAGTGCGTAATCATAGCATTCCAGATGTGGATGAAGGAACCAGATGGACAACAGAGAAAATAAAATCCTTCACTGTCCAAAAAAGTCTATTTCAGGAAAAAACTTCTTACAAAAAGCATGGAGGCAGCAATGTACTTTGGGTACCCTGATGGGAATTCTAGCTGATGGGAACCACAACTATTTCAGATCAAGCAGCTTCAGACCAAAGTGACAGCTCATATGGCTGAATTGTATTTAAGGGCAAATCTCAGCCTCTTGTAAGTGTACATTGTTCACTGGAACTGCTGAAACAAAATGAGAATTCTCATTTTTTCCTAAAACAGAGGGCCAATTAAATGTCCTCTGGACTGGCCAGGATAGTTAACAGAATACCCCTTTGGGAATTACCTTCTGGTAAAAAGAGAGCAGCTCTCAAGCTACTTGGGCTTCTGCCCAGGATCAGACATTCTGTACCCAGCAGCCTCCACATGACAGCTGCATGCAACCTCCTCCATGAGGAAGCCCTGTGGTGTCCCTCAGGGGTCAGTACTGGGGCTGATACTGCTCAGCATCTTTGTCAGCAACACGGCTGGTGGGATCGAGTGCTCCCTCACCAAGCTGGCTGACAACACCAAGCTGTGCAGTGCAGGCAACATGCTGGAGGGAAGGGATGGCATCCAGAGGGACCTGGACAGGCTGCAGAGGTGGTGCTGTGCAAACCTCCTGCAGTTCAACAAAGCAAAGTGCAAGGTCCCAAACCTGGGCTGGGGCAATCCCAGGCACACCTACAGGCTGGGCAGAGAAGGGATTGAGAGCAGCCCTGCGGACAAAGACTTTGGGGTGAGAGTTGAACAGCTCAACATGAACTGGCAATGTGGACTCACAGCCCAGAAAACCAAGGAAATCCTGGGCTGCATCCAAAGCAACGTGGCCAGCAGGTCCAGGAAAGTGATTCTGCCTCTCTACTCTACACCTGTGAGACTGCAGCTGGAGTGCTGCATCCAGCACTGGTGCCCCCAACATATGAAGGACATGGAACTGTTGGAGCAAGTCCAGAGGGGGCCACAATGTGCATAAGATGACTGAAGCACCTCCTCTATGATCACAGGCTGAGAGTTGTGTCTGTTCTGCGTGGAGAAGAGAAGGTTGTACAGAGACTTCATTGCAATCTTCCAGTATCCGAAGAGGGATAAAGCGAAGCCAGAGAGGGGCTCTTTGTCAGGAATACAGTGACAAAACAAGAGGAAATAGGTACAAACTGAAAGAAGGTAGGTTTAGACTAGATATTAGGAAGAAATTCTTAACTGTGAGGGTGGTGAGACACTGGAACAGGTTGCCCAGAGAGGTTGTGGATGCCCCAGCTCTGACAGTGTTCAAGGCTGGGATGGGTAAGGCCTTGAGAAACCTGGTCTGGTGGGAGGTATCCCTGCTCATGGCAGAGGAGGTTGGGACTGTAGCATCTTTAAAGTTCCTTCCAACCCTTAACATTCTACAGCTCTATAAACCACTCATCATCCTGCCTTTAAATAAGCACCATTTGCTGCTGGATCCCAAAAACTAAGTGATGCTTTTCACAGAGAGAGGAACTGTTTCACCATTTCACAGTTACACCAACAGAGACCCAGAAAGACATGGGTACTGTGTCAGCTGAAAGTACATGGATGAGAGACAGGAGCTGAATCCAAGTGTCAAATTGCTCAGTTTGTTGCTCCAAACCACACACTGCTTTAACAGACCCACAGCCCAAGACTATTAAACACAGCCAAAGCTAAGGCTGTTTCTGGTGTTTCATTTCTAAAAGCATTACTGAGGTGAAAGCAGGTCCCACCCTCAGCTGTGAATGAGGATACACTGCATACTGCCAATGCACGTTTCACCTCAAGGGATGGGCTGGATCACTGTGTCACCTGAAGGACCAGAATGATTCAGAAGTTCACTGGAGATATCCTTGATACCAAAAACACCCAGTGTTTGGGGAGATTGCTTTCCAGCCTCCAGCACAGGGATCCACCAGCCCTCGCACCAAAGGACAGCTGGGACATGCCAACAGTTCGTGGAGGGCAAGGCACCCTAGGTGACAGATTTTATGACTGATTGTGATTGACAATACCTATCAAGGGGGCCCTCAAACTATCCTCAAAGGGAGAGTGTAACTTGCAAAAGTCAAAGCAAAAAGTTAATCAGCTGGTACATACCGCAGAAACAAACTCTAACTCCTTTCATCTTCTCAGCAGGGCTCTGCTTTTGACCTGCTTTTCTCCTCATTTTTTTTTCTACTTCCATTCACCCTTCTTCAAAAAGACTATCAACAAAGGTATTTCATCTGTCTGCAGTCACAGCTTTAGTATCTGCACCGACTGTCTCTGTTGCTATAGTATCAGCATGCAGCTTAACCCTGAAACCACATGCAGAACGTCTGCAGCTCAGGTGGGCTGGTGGGGAAGACAGCCTTTGGGAAAGCGGACATGTCAAGGTGTATCATAAGCACAGGAACTGCCACAGAGAGAGGGGTTAGAGGGTAACACAGCACTTCATTCTGAATCCAATACATTCAAAGGATGGGAAGAGAAGGGGGAAGACAGTAAAACAGAAATGGGAAGATCCCATGTCACAAAACAATTTCCCTCTGTTCTGGACAGATATTTAGGTCTCTGCATCTTTGAAAGACTGGCTGGTGAAAGTGATGCCAGCAAAATCCTGTTTTAGCTGCATTGCTTAATATGCTTCCAGCTCAGCACTGCCATCCCCTCACAGACTTAAATGGCCAACACACACAAAGATCGACCTCAGTGTGAACAGCTGTCTCCTGTGCTGCATCAGCACAACCCATCACAGGCAAGTTACTTGCCACTGGGCATAACAGGGAACACCCAACCCAAGCACAAGTCAAATGGTATTTCAACACTCTTGATTAGCTTTCTTCCTATTGCTATCATTTTTTTCACATTTCCCTTTATAATATTGATAAAAATTCTTCTGCCTACAAGCACAATGCTTTCAGACTTTGTTGCAAAAACACGAATATGAAGACATCCCTCAAAAAGCCCCTCGAAAAACTTATTTCTGTTCTGCGTGGCTTCTGTTAAGTTGAAATATTTAGAAGTGAAACAAAAAGATGAAAAGAAAACCAGAACATCCTGAAGAATCAATATAACACAAAACACAAGGAGCAGGAAGAACCCACATTAGCAGACACATCTTTACAAAGGACATCTTAAAACTACCAAAATCTTTCAAAAAACAGTCAAACCAAGCTTGACATACAAGCTTCAAGCACTTCTGTGTTATCTAGGTGGGATATTCCTCATAAGAGACAGAAAGTGCCCTCCTGCCAGAGAAAACGTTCACATTTGGAGAAATAAAAAAAATTTTAAAAAAAATCACTTATCCCATTACTCACCCTGAAGTTCATTTTTAGTAAGTTCAGTTACTAACAGCTTTGTATCCTTTTTGCTGGTCATCTCCTGAGATCAGCACCTCTCAGTAGTTCCAGCTCTTAGGGAACAAAACTACAACTCCGAGACCTTCCTCTAATTGCTCTTCCTGAGCAATTAAACCTTTTATCTAACAATAATGGATTTTGAGTTCAACTTCCCATAGCATTCAGTCATGTTACTAAAGCTCTGCTTCAAAACAGCCCCAAATCATCAGCATACTGCATAAAACATAACGATAATTGAAGACAGCATAATTTTAAATTGTGGTCAGAAACAAGGAGGAAAACTCTGAATTTATAAAGAAACAAAAAATTTTCATTCCAGGATTTTGAAGGATTCTCATATCTTTTCCATGAAGACTGTAACAGATTTGACACAGAGAATGACAGAACAAATTACTGATGGGGTGAGGCATTGCAGATTGAATCAGAGAGTTCAAATAGACAGTCCTTACAGTACTGCCACTAGAAAAAAAGAAGTGAAAATCTCTTTGCCTCAATCACAGCTCCTTTGTCCACCTGCATAAAACTCCCAGACAGAGTCTGGAAGCCTACTGCTTCAAGTCCTGATGAGCATTCATGGTTCACAGTGGGTAACTGGCACAAGAAGATGTAACAAGGATAGAGCAAGGGGTCATGGGGCTGAACTCCTCCTAATGACAGCTTGTGTGGAAGGGGAAGTCAAACACAAAGTGTGGTTGTTCTGGAGCTCAACTGGGATACACAGAATTGGCTCAAATAAGATAGAAAAGCTATGGCAAGAAGTTTTTTGTGTAATATCCTTCATGCTACTCTAATACAAGTAGTCACAGATGGATTTATGCTTATAATAACTTTAGAAAGTAGGAAGTCATCATTTTCTTTACTGAATAACTCATTTCTGATGATACTTAAAAATGTATGAGTCTCAGTAGCATTAATTTTTTTTAAAAGAACAGTACTATTTTATTAATATTCCCTTTACTTCTTACAGATTTATTTTAAATTAAACAATAAAACACAAAACATGAAGATAAAATTGTGCTATTGTGGTTCAAATATAAATTATTTTTTCATTTAAACGTTTCAGAAGTATCCAGAAAAAGCACAAAAGAAAGAAAAAATATCAGGTCAAGTGAGGATAACTTTATCCTTCTTGCTGATAAACAAGCCTTTGCACATATTGCCTCAGAATGTGTTTTATCTTGTTAGC
Source organism: Lichenostomus cassidix (assembly GCF_008360975.1). Lineage (NCBI taxonomy): Eukaryota > Metazoa > Chordata > Aves > Passeriformes > Meliphagidae > Lichenostomus > Lichenostomus cassidix. Next base: position 41,742,394 of record NC_139483.1, on the reverse strand, counting down.
ACAAATAGCTTTGATATGAGAATTAAGGACAAAAATCATTGCTTGCTAATCTCTTGATTGTTTTCAACTGAGATAAACCAAAAACTGTGACGGGCATTTTCAAAATGTTACATTTCCTCATAGAAAACATATCAATTTCAAATCTCAAAATGTTCCTAAAATTGCTCTGAAGCAAGGAGTATTTGATAAAGCTTGTTAGGGACCACATTTTGAAGACAAAAATTGTTTCTGAGTATAGTCGCACGCACAAATAATGTCATGGTAATGATTCAAAAGCAAGGCTGCTTCAAAGAAGCCAAACCATTCTTCAAGAAAATAAGAAGTTGATCAATCAGATTTTCTCTTCCTAATCAAGTCATTCACCATTCTCGATGCCATTAACAGATCAATTTAGTTCAGCAGCAGAGCTACATAAATGTTTTTGTGAGTTCAAATCACCTTGAAGAGACTTGTTCTACTCCAGACGTGGAATATAGCAAAGACCTTAAAAAAAAGAAACTTCAATCAATGTCGAGAAAGCACAGGAAGGATTTCAGGTTTTAAGGAAATGACAGCTCCCTCTGTATAGCCCCAGAGCCATAAGACTCATGCAAGTGTGGTGCCAACCACTTGCTTTCTGACACCACATGCAATGTTGACCTCCTGCAAGCTCAAGGCTTCTGGCTGGAGATGGGGGCTCAGCAGATGGAAATTGCATTTTTGTACCAGACTGCTGAGGAGAACAAGACAGTGTGGAGCGCAGCATCCACGTCTCACTGGCATGAACCAGTTCAGTAGCCTGTAGCCCCAGACTGAAGTGAGCTGGTTGTTTCTGCTGACCCCACACACACAAACTGCTCTGAGCACCACAGGCAGCTGCTGTGCTCAGTCCCTCATCAGTGGGGGTCATCATGGCACATTCACATCCAGGGCACAGGAAAAAGAAAAGGAGAGGCCTGACTTGTGTGCCTGTGGAAGGCAAAGAAGGTGAATGAAATGCGACTATACCTGCTACACCTGGTAAGGAACCATTTGACTTTGCACGAGCTTTTGTAGCATGTTTTCCCCCTGCACTCTTAGACCATAGCCACCATCCAAAGAGATGGATCTCTCTGGATTTGTTTTCCCATTTTTTCCCCCTGTCTGCCAACTTTTTCCAGAATTTTACTGTACTGTCAGAGTATCTCACATCTAACAACATCACACAGGGTCAGACCATAAAAATGCAGACAAGTGGTGCAACATCAGGAGGCAGAGAACAGCTGAAATTGCTCTAGGGAGCACTTCCTGGAGAAATATAATCTGATCAGTGAAACCATAGAAAACAAAAGCAGAAAGTATCCTGGCAGAAAGAGAACCAGCCTGGCTCTGAGAGGAGGCCAAGCAGCATGAACTGACCACCTGATGGAGCAGAAAGAAACCCAAAGAGAGGAATAACAAGAGCTTTATTTTTGCAGTCACGGTGGTGGCTGTGGCCAGCACAGTGCCTCAAATCACAAGCACAACATTGTGTACCACTCTTCTCCAATCACACCACATGGAGACGAGATGGGTTTGTTTTAATGCTGCCCTTTGATACCAGTAAGAAAATGCAACACTTTTACAAAGTGAAAAATGGTTCCTGACAGAATAAATGATTGAATAAACCAAGACAGGCAGCATATAGATGAAGTAATTTTATTGTAGAATATTGTCTGCCTGGAAAACTGTGCAACTGGAACTTTTAATTATAAATTCAATGTCAATATAAAAAATAATAAAAATCAGAATTTCCAGTTTGCTGTTTTAGAGCCCCCAGAATCCCCTAGTCCTAGTCAACATAGAAAGCCCGAGCTGTTTCTTGCTGTGTTTTATGAATCAATGAATGCAGTTTTGAACCTGTTACTCTATACTGTAAGAACCTACGCAGAAAGTAAAACTAAACCAAAAAAGGCCAAATAAGTAACCATACCAATGGTAGCCTGCAACAACGCTGGGCTAAGCAAAGATCTTCTTCCTGCAACTGAAATTAAATAATCTCTTTCCTTTATTGGTAGTCCTCTTATTAAAAAAGAATTGTCTCTGTTTATTAGTGAATAAGGATGCTGGGGAAGCTTTTACCTACACTCTATACTTCTCAGTTATTCACTTCTGAATCCTATTATTGGCTGAAGTTGACCCAATTAATAAAAAATTCAAGTTTATTTCTTTGTAATTATACAGGCTATAAAATCCATTGATTTCAGGCACACTTTTACACATGCACAAGTGAAGTGCCATCACTGCATCTTCCTCGCAGTTTTTTTTTCCTTAGTTATGGTGGTGGTATTGCTGGATAAGCTAGAAAAGCTGAATTTTCACTAAATTGTGCAACAATTCTCATTTCTTCTGGAAAAGAGCTCTATAGTTTTAGTCCAGTTATAACAATTATTATGCAAATCCCTCAACTCTGCATGGTTACCCAGCCCTAGAACTCATTACAGATTCATTAGAAACACAGTTGCTCCATCTTCTCTTTAGATACTTTGAAATTTAATCATTACCATGAACTGGGGGATAATGCTGCAACACGAACATTATTTTCATCACAAAGCTTTTGTGCTAGTGCACAGGATTCTTTCATGCTTAATTTGTTGTTAATCATAGTTTAGATTATAGTCACTGATGTGGGCAGTTTTTAAAATAACCAAAAAAATTCCTTATTTGAAAAAAACAGCCTGCATCATCTTCCAACTAATTCCCACTCTGCTCACAGATTTTACAAAACATATTAAGAGAGACAAGCAAAAGTTAATTATTCTTCACAGAGACTGGAGTGTCAGACTATTTTTTAGTGGGACATGGAAAAGTTCAGAAGAGATTAAGGCAACTGGGTTTTGGGACAAGAGGACAGACAACTTGAAAGTGCCCAAGAGCAGCAGCTGTAGTAGCTGCTTCTCCCAGGGGCACAGATGTTGAAGGGAGGGAAGCAACCCAGACTCAGGAATGATAGCATGAAATGCAATACTAAAATATCATGCCTTGATTTAAAAGAAGTAAGAAATATATACTAATCTGAACAAAAAATAAGTACCTCCAAGATATTTAAGCACAAAAGTAAACCACAAAGGCATCTAAAAGGTATAAAAAGTTATAATTTGGGTGTTTTATGCTGTTTACACCTGGAGAAGTTCTAGGTTTCATCATTTTTTTTTAGGTTATTACTGACTATTAGATTATTAGACACAGCAATAGTTAAATCTCAAAGGTAAATACAGAGTGGGTGATAAAAACATGTTCACAGTTGACTTGAGAGAGTCTTTAAAAATGGAGGGGACTTTAACTAGGCAGAATTGGCACTGATGAACAAAAAATTGCATACAGAAATTTCCCAGGTTCCCAGCACAGGAGCAGTCAATTTTCCCCTTAAAAGTAAGGGAAACATGAAAAAGATGTTGAAAAAAAACAACAAACAACATGTTACTATTCTCTTCACTGTCACCCAGACAGGCAAATACAATGATGGATTTCACCTACTACACAGCTGAAATCCCCACAACAGCTTCATCTGTTATTGCCCCTTTTGTTGTTCCAGATAAATGCAGATGATATCACAAAAGGTACCAAAAACCATTATCACAAGAAACTGAAGAAGAATAAAGCAACCAATGCATGTTCACTGCAGAACACTGAGAGAAACCCAAGCTGGGGTTTATATAATGAACTTCTGTAAAACTTCACAGCAAGGCTGTTTTTCAGGCAACACAAATATGCTGAAGACTGGTGGAAAAGGGAAGAAAGCAGGATAATTCATCCAGTGCTTTTTGGAAGAAACAAGTGGTCGGTACTCACTCACTGAAGGATAACTCAAAACGCATCCACACTAAGTTGTGCAATGAGGGGGGTGAAGGCCAAAAAAAAACCAACCTCTACCACTGCTAAGAGTGACAGAATTCAAGCTGAAAATAAAGTATTCAAGAAGAAAGCCAAGATATACATACACATGATTACACAGTACTCTTTTCTTTAGCAGAAAAAATGAGGGAGGCCTGCAAAAATTGCTTGATACACGATCAGTACATTCATATCCACACATGCTGCAGCAAGAGGCATCTCAAAAACCGTTCCCTCAGTAACTCAGCGAAGCATGTTTTTGTATTAACAATTCCATTCTAATCTTCTCCTCCTCTAATTTCTCCTAAGAGATTCAATAAAGCGTCTTCATTGGAAATACGCCATCCAGAACAACGACTAAAAAGGGTACAGTAAAAACAAACTAAAATTGCAGTGCAGAGGCTGATCTGACCATTAAATGTACAGCATGAGAAGATAATTGACACATCCATTTTGAAGTGATAGCAAAGCAGTCACCAGCATATTAGAAGCCACTTGATTGCCTGCCTACTGTAAGAGTTAAAGACCTATCAGATGTGAAACAAACATTTCATTGAGCTCTCCCTGACATTCTCTTCAGAAGTGATTGATCTGAACGCAGTTCCTTAAGCCACACACTGAGTAATTGAAACTAGTGGCACAAGTCTTCAAGTTATAGTTAGGGGGGAAAAATATACAAGTGTGAATTCCTCTTCCATAAATACTGAAGTCTAATGTTTAATTTTGACAGGAAACTTGATCTGTTTAGAAACAGACTCCTGCAGATCATGACAGCTAATTTGTAAGATATCACTTTGCAAGTCCTGTTTTCTAATTTCTTACAGAATTAACTGACTGCAATTGGTCATTAGCCTTCTGAAGTCACCATTCTTCACTTATAATGGTACTGATATTTCCATGACACCACTCTTCACTCTCACAGACTGGAATTCCCCAAGGGAATAAGCAGCAGGCATCAGCAAACTGCAACAGAACCATAAGATCCAGTCTGCCGCAAATCTCATTTAAGTTCTCAAAAATAAAAGAATTCTACATTTTGCCTCTTCTGGAACACTATAAAATCATTATATGACAATTAGAATGGTACAGTAATGAAGAGAAAGGAAAAACAAAATTAGATGTTAATTTCTAATACTATGCTAACAACCTTTTAGACTTGCAAAGTTTCTGAAACATCAGTTCTCATTATCCCCAAAAGCGATGCTATAACTATTCTGGTAATTTGTTGGTTGTCTCAACCACTCAATACGCCTCTGAGTTCACTAACCTTCAAGTTTCATCAGTAAAAGCCTCACGAGTTTAGTATCCCTGCTTTGGCAAGAACACAATGGTCAACATCTGTCTCAGGTATCAGTGTAGTTAAAGTATTTCATTGCTCACTAGGGAGGAAGATGAGATCACCAGGAAACCCTATTATGTATCCTCTTGGTTAGAGACAAAGAGAACTGGCAGTAAACCTAGGATCTCTTCCCTGGCAGTCTGGATATTCTCCAACAAAGTGAAATCTGTCAGTCTTTATCCCTCCAGGTGATAAGAGAAATTAAATACTGCCTATACTTTGTCCAGTCTTCAGGAGAGGGCAACAGTCCATGAACTCAAACGGAAAGACACATTGCTCTGAAGGTCTGAGTGAAATACATAAGCTCTGTAGAAACAGAAGGCTGAGGACTCATCTCTCTACTTAGCCTTTCTGATTTCTAGCTCTTAGCAGTTGCTGCAGATCCCACCAAAGTCACTGATTCTCAGAAACACTCTACAGGATGCCCATACACATGACAGTGTGTTGTACCATGCACTGCAAGGTTCAGCATCTGGAAGCCAGAGATCTGCCTTGCAGCACCCAGTTCTTTCAGTTCAAGACCTCAGTAACTTACTAAGGACCAGTAGGAAAAGTCACATTAAGCTATCCATGAGAGACATTAAGAAAGCATTTGCCTGGCACACAGAAAGGGCAAAGTCAGACTAAATAGTGTAACAGTCTCTCCTGGCCTCATTGCTGTGTAAAAGGAGATTTATCTCAGAGGGGCTGGGAGACTAATTAATTTGTGCTTTAATAAGCCCTTCAGAAACTTGGAAGAATGATGCTACTCTGCTTGCAAAGTATTCATTCTTCTTCAGTAAATTTAATTCAGACTCCTTTTCCCTTAGCATGTATCAGTGCATCCCCCAGTAAGATACACTGAATAAAGCATGGAAGTAGAAGATGCTTTGCAGTTCAAGGCTGATGTTTGCATCCGTTGCTTCAGCACACTGGTTTTGTATTCTGTATGGGTAAGGCTGACTGAAAAATTAAGGAATAAATTAAAAAATTAGACTGTAATGAGGCAAGTGGGTTTTGCCCTTTGTTCTTCCCTGTTGTCCTCAGCATGACAACAGGTTGGGAACAATACATGTCCACTCATCTGTGATCACCTACAAGAAAAAGGAGAACTAGGTACATCTAGGAGACTTAATTTCCTTTCATATTATTGGGATATCAGGCTTGCTCTAAATTATGGTAAAATAAAACAATGGGAGCATAACAACATGCCTCCTGCAGAAAACCAGGGTCTGCCTCCACCTAGGTACTTGAGGGAGAGGACCAAACACTGAAGAAAACCATCCCAAACATGAGGATACTAACTCACACTGGGAACAAACTATTCCAAAGCAGTGCTACAGAACCACAGCTGGCCAGTTCAGGGACAGTCAGACATTCTCCACCAACACTAACTTGCTGAAGTGCACGGTACAAGAAATTTTTCCTGAAAGAGCCACAAACCTTACACAGGAATGCAGAGACCAAAGGTACAAAAGTGGGGAGCAAGCAAAGCTGCCATTTCATTCTCTGGAACAGTATGGAAATATAAACACAGCCTGACCTTAAATCTTAATCTGCACTTCTACTTTTTAGCTAGTCTTCAAAGACATGGCTCTCTTGGCACAGCAATCATCAAAACAGGTTCATCCACAACCAAATCATGCTGTATGTCAGAATATATACTATATGTTCTCAGAGTACAAGACAGAAACACTATCTAGACAGTTGTAACCTACCAGAGTTATATCTTTGTATTACCTTCATATTTGTTTTATTAAAAAATAGTAAGCTATGTTTCTATAGTGATGTTAATACATTTACACCAAGCTCAGCTCGAATGATAGTGAGCTCTTCTTAGAAGACACACAAACAACACTGAACAATGGTATCAATTTACTTAATAAATTATTTTTAATGACTTGTGTCCATATGAAGGAAGTTAAGCTTTTAATTTATAAATTAAAATTTGCATTTTAAATTGATCAAAAGGAAATATTGCCTCTAATTAGGGAGTGGACACAATCAGTTCTGGGTCCCAAATTACTCCAAGATTATAACTGTAGCAGATGTATTTGTTGAAACACAGCTTTTATTTGAAGACTGGAAGAGGAGAAACAAGTTTCTCAGTAATTTAACTTAGTCAGTTCCTCAGTGCTCAAAAAAAGTCACTAAACTGCATCAGTTAAATAAACTAAAACAGAAAACGTGCCACAGCTCCTGTGGCAGAGACAAGAATGACACTGTGATGTCGAAACCTCAGTTTCAAACAAACTGGGATCCCAGTTGCTTGGATTCCAAACCTCCCCTCTGATCAGTGGCTGCAATTTTCTGTTAAAATTTTAACTGTACATAGCTCCATTGTGTACAAAAGTTGCTAAAGATGAAAAATGTATTTAACACACCCTAGCAAGCTTAGTTCTTTGCTGTTTCATAATATCAAACCCAGTTTCAGACCATTTGTTTTCCCCTGTGGTTCTAAACCCACTCCAACATATTTGCTGGAGTTTGTCCACTTTGTAGCTGGACACTGGGATCTGCAGATGGATGTGGCGCTGTGCTGTGTGGGGCACTGGCCCCAAGCACACCAACAGGACAGGCTGCACTTCCCCGGCCTCTTCTCCCTGCCCCCATCACTCTTCCATCTTGTATCTTCTGCTACACAGAGGATATGAATCACAGCTGAAATTCCCTCAGTGCACCTTGAAATAATGAGGGTTTACTGCAGGAGCGCTCTTCCTTTATCCTTCACATCCTGATTCCAGCCCCCTGCCTTTCCCAGTGTGAGGATTTATTTATTTGAATCACAGGCAAATAAAGCACATCTACAGAGTGCCGGTTCTTCTCGCTGTTCCCCAGGGACACACACACTGCCAATATATTCAATTTGGTGTTAATAAACCATAATGAGTCAGCAGAAATCACTCCTATCCCAACCATATTCTCCTGAGGGTGCCTGCAGATGTTCAAAGGAGAGATCAGCAGCAGGGCACTGCCAATTGCCTCTGTGTTATTTTAACCTCACTTGTCTGTTCTGCTTTTAATTGCCTATGTTATAAAGAGGGGATAAAAGAAACAAATCTTTTTGATGAATATAGCTCACTCCTGTAGAGATAAAAATCTTGAAAATCCCTTTCACACTTGCATGGAAAGACACACATAATATTGCTTTATCACCTGGAATGATACAAAGCCATTGTCATCTGAATCAATTGGTCTCCTGTTTGCCACACAATATAGCATAATAAAACTCAAGGGGTTTTGTCCACATTTGCAGATGCACATGGTTTAGTGGTGGACTTAGCAGTGCTAAATCAGCAGCTGAATCCTAAAGGTCTTTTCTAACTTAAACAGTTCTATGACTTCCTGCAGCAGAGAGCTGAAAGTCCCTCCTGGCAGAGCTCTTGCATAAGCACGCACAGAATATTACATTCAGCTCTGGACACCTCATTACCAGAAAGATAACACATTAGACAGAGTTATTAGAGAAGAAACAAAAATGATAAGTGAAGATTGAAGAGAGTTATTACACCGAAACATTAAAAGTTAACTGCATAAAGGTTGGCTAAGGAGCAACTTTCTGGGGGACACAGTTACAACCTGTAAATATTTGAAGGAAGAATATGAAGGATATGTACGCCAATAAGGAAAATGAATTACTTAGGATGGAAAAACCAGATACAATTATGAATAAAAAGATGAAATTAGGAGACATATGACTCTCAAGAAAAAAAAGAAGGGTAATAGAAGGCAGGCTTTGTGAAGCCTATTGCTTGGATGACTTAATAGGTCTTTTATATCTCTACCTCCTGTAACACCATGATAATAATGATGGAGCAAAAGAAAGGACTCAAAGTATGAAATCCAATTAATTCTTTGCCAGTAGGCAAACCATCTTTATCAGATATGTTGGCTTAGCAATAAGCTTAAGCTTGGCATGATAGATCCTACCTGTCAGTTATTCAGATGTAGCTTTTTGTAAAGTCTTCAGGGAAGACAAGAGTATTTTTACACTTTCATTAAAACACAGACTACATCCATCAAAGGAGGAAGTTATATTTAAAAGATCTGTGGCATTTTCAAACTAATCTGTGCATCTGACTGGTGCCATATTTAGCATTATCTAATCTGTTTTGTGCATCTGACTGCAAACCCTTTGGGGCAGAAATCCCATCCGCCTCTTTCCTTTTATCACACAGCGTCGAGTGTGTTGACAGCGTTCAGCAAATAATAGCCAGCTCCAAGGGAGGGTAGCAGTCAGTGCTAGCACAAACTGTGTAGTATTATTTTCAAGGGATGAACCCTCACATTAGTAACAGGAGTCCTCATGTACATTCCAGTAGAAGAATAACTCCTGCTTCTTTCAGGAAAAAGAGCTTTAGAAACACAGAAAATGCCTCAAAACACTTAAAAAATAAGATCATTTGGACAAGTACAGAAAATGGCAGGAAGAAGTGACAAAGACGACACAAATTATTGAGAAATGGAAGAAAATAAATTAAATATTGAGACTAAAGTTTAGTCTAAAGTTTACACTAAAACGATGAGTGTTTTAAAGACATTTACAATTTGTATGTGTGATACCATCTTTAAAAGCATAGTCAGGCATCACTTCTCATATAATAATTCATTACTGGGGTATATTTAAAAGAACCCATATCAGTGTACTTCTCTGTTTCCATGCAAATGTTTCATCCACAGCTCACACTATTTATTGACACTATTTTGGCTCATGCAAAACTCTTGTAGAACCCATGTGAGGAGCCAACAAGTCTGCTCACCATTTTAGTATCTGCCAAAGTTAATTTTTGGAAGAGCATATAGGGACATACATGGTTATATAATGACATGCTGCCCTTTAAGGTGTTCTCAATTAAAATATAACAAACCACAGACTATTTATAAGATCAGTGGGACCAAGTTATTGCTGGCAGCCTGCATGGCACACCTGCACACTCCTCTGACAAACTCCTCCTTTTAATATCTAATTTTCACACACATATTAAGATATTACAGACATGGTTATAAACTCTAGCTTGGAATCACCCCTAACAACTCTACTTCCACCATCTTGAATGTTTGCTTTTATGCAGAGATGCTGCCTGCATTGCTGTTAGATAAACTTTCTTCTAAGAACTAATGCCAGCACCAAATGAAATACTGATATCCAAGGATGAGACAGGTTTTACAGAGACACTTTGTTTTTCAAATGCTCTCAGTTAAGCGTATGAAGCATCTGTTGTGCAGTGCTCCCTGTACACAAAATGGATATTCAGGAAAGTAATTTACATTAAGTAGTACAGTGAGGGAGATGAACACTCCTACCTCATTTGCCACAGCCTTCAAATGCTGTGTGCATTTACAGAGTTGCTAGCTTCAGAAACAGTCACAACGTGGCTTCTCTTTCCAAGGATAAATTGGCTAGAAGTATTTAAAATATATATTCAGAAAACTAATTTCTCTGGCTCAGTTTTGCAATCTTTAATAATCAATTCAAATGAATCTCATGTTTTGATAAATAACTTAGGACTTTTTCTGTTAATGGAAATTTATTGTTCCTGTCAATTTTTCATGTAGAATGAGAAGTACACTTTAAAAGAAGATATTGCAAGACTTTAATAAGATGTAAAATTACTATTTTACTCACCTTTCATGAAACAATTAATGATCCAACATTTCTTTAAAAAACTGTCCAGAAAGACATATGTCATTAATAAAGACACTATGTCATTAAACAGCCTAAATTCCCATCAAAGTCAATAGGACCTGAGCACTTGGGATAATTTACTCCACTGGAAAAGCCAGGGGAAGGGAGACTCCCAAGACACAAGACAATATCCCAAGTTAGCTTGCTTCCAGTTTCACCCCCTCAGCTGTCAAGTAGCAATTGCAGGCAGATACAGTTTTTGCAACTTCTAAAACTTAGGGGCAAAACAAACCACAATGACAGGTTTTGTAAAAGTGGTGAGAAACAAGTTCTAAATAAAGAAGGAGACTTTTTATCATCTCAAGTGATTTTGTATTTGTCCATACCACTTCTAGCATACTGCTACTACAGTGACAAGTAAGGGCATAGCTCAACAAATCTCAAACAAATCAAAAATGTGGATTACGTTGGAAAGCCTAACCTTGCAAGACTCCCAACATTTTATTGTTTCTTTCTTTAGAAATCAGTTAAATACCTGAAGAGGATCATCAGTGCCTGAATAAGTTCATTATCAAGGGAAAGAAGAGATAAAAAGCCTGCAGAGAGGGAAGATGGGTGAAGGAAAAGAGAAGTCACAGCAACTGTGCAAGGTCTTATATACCAGAGTCAATATACAACTGAAAAGCTATTCCTAAGAAGAGCCGTATTATTCTGCTACTTTCAATTCCTGACTTTTTAGAATTAAACAAGGACATTGAACATTGCTCAGGGCTCTCTGGTTTGGAGCTCATACTTTAAAGTTCAGTGGGAATGACTTTCATAAAACTTTACACAAAACTATCCACTTGTGCAGACTATGAAAGAGCACTGTTTTCACATGAGCTTCCATGTGAAATTTGCTTCACACCATGGTCCTGAGGAATCACATGAGCTGAAATGGGAACAGTAACAAACTAGCCTCCTTACCAAGGGTTTTTGTAAGAGACTACCAACCTCTTCTTGTACCACCCTCTAACATTTCCATCCTGTTCTTACCCCTCATTTCACCCTGACTCTCCTATAATCTCCATACAAATCTATGGCTAAGTGTTTCAGGGAGCCATGCTATAACTGAGGGCTGATTTTTTTCCTGACCTGATCTTTACAAATTGTTTTCAGTTATGCTCGAAGCACAACCTTTAAAATTGAGATATGAAAGCAGAAACCGTGGTTGCTACGACCCTGGTAGAAACCTTGCTCTATGTCAGAGGTCCATAAGCACACCTACAGAAACCTCTTGCTGAAGTATCTGTTTACCTTGGGAAAGGTGAAGCAGAAACAGTCAAAACTGTAAAATTAGATTCTAAAAAAAAACCTGACCCAAAACACTTTTGCATGGTATTGCTGCATCAACAATTGCACTCTGAACACACAAAACTACTTAGACATACACAGGCAGGCATGTGGATGTATTGTGATGATTCCATGACAATGTAAGCTTCCCAGCAGCCACACATGATAACACAAAATTGGCTTCATACTCCTACCCTTGTTCAGTCTCTCCATAAGCTGGAGACACTGGGGCAAAGCAGGGTAGGCATTTTGGACATGCTAGATTAACTGTGTGCATGCACACACAAACGAGCACACTTAGAGAGGCTTTTTAAGGCAAATCACCTAAATTAATTTCTTTCCACCTAAGTAACTTTTTTAGATGGAAGACAAAGATGTGTCCCAGCATACACAAACCAGACAAACTGAACTGAGCAAAACAGAGCTGTACTCAAAACTCAACAGAAAAAATGCTTTGTGAGAAATTCTTTCATCAAGGACTTAACTCATGGCATGTCACACAAACCCACAGGAGGAGAAACTGCTGACCACAAGGCTTTGGGATCTAGAGCATACAGGCTCCAGACCCTGCCCACCATTTCAAAATTCTCTTACACAATCATTCTAAGATAGCTGGGTGATGACTTAAGTTCTGTGAATTATTTTAATTCTTTCCTTAGCTGTCATTTTAATTGTGCATAAAAGGATTTCAGAAATCTGTGTTTATTAAAATTGCCCACATTCAATCTTATACGTGTTCTTCTTATACAAAAAACAAGAGAGAATTCCAGAGAGCAATGTAATGCAACTGCAAGACCAACAGCAGGTTTCCCCATCTTCCATACTATAGAACTAGTAAAGTGAACTCATAAAAAAATAAAAGGAAAAAGAACATTTCAGTATGGTTCATTATGAAATTCACAGTTTTCTCTTATCACTAAAAAAAAAATGGTTCAACACTAGCACTAAAAGGAAAATGGCTGCATACCTCAACACAACAAATCATTTTCTGAAACAATAATTGGCCTATACCATTTGTATTGATTCTCACAGATAATAATATCTTCTCCTAGAACATATTTCACATTGTCTTCACTCCATTGACCAGAGGTGTTATATAAATGTTTTGATCAATCTGATAAGGCTTTTATCTACACATGCACATTTTGCAACTTTGCCAAGCTCCAAAACATGCAGGTAGTGCATGCTAGGTAAAAATAATCTGGATTTTTGTTATGGGCTGTCTCCTTCTATATATGCACTACCTTGCTAAGATCATGCTACACTGGATTTACCAGCAACAATCAGCTGTTTGTGTTTTCTACAGGAAAGTAACTGCATCGAAAAGGAAGGTTTTACCCAACACATCTTATGTGTTTGGCAAATTGCGGATATTCTTAGGTTCCCTGTTGATACAGATTCAGAATTTTTTTCATCCTAGCACACTGCCACTGAGTTCTAGTAAAAAGTGATGAATAATACATTAACTCTTACTAACACAGTAAGACTGACACTAGATCAGCATGGTAGGTTGCATGGGCATAACAAGATACAGGTGAGCAATAACATTCATGAAAACTGAAATTGCATTTGTAATACAGATGCTAAAATCAAACATTTGTATTAAGGTAGTCAAGAGACAGACACATGAGGGGCTATTAAAATCATTAACAACATACATCATCTTGATGGATTATAAAATGTTATATCTGACTCCCTAAAGTCAGTGTACATACACATTACAGCATCCCAATTCCATTTCACTATTCCAATGAATCTAAATCTAGACTTCCCTGGAAAAAGCTTATGAGACAATTCAAGTGCCATGCTTATAATGCAGTGCTCATTCTCATGTGCAATTCCCATCAGCATATAAAATACCTCTGCAGGTCAAGCTGTAGCTGTAGGAAAGGAGAGTAACCAACATTCATTTTATCTAGACTATGAATAACTCAGAAATCTGACATAAGCAAATCCATCCTGAAGATGGAAATCAAGACACAGAAGGACCTGCCTTTCATTCATTAGTGATTACTTGAAGCATTTGACTGTCACTCTGCAACTAAGCACAGTCTTTATGAACCAGATAAAGGCTCTTAGCTCAAATCCCACAAGCAACAAAGGAAAACAGTACTTCCACCTCTATCAGTAAAAATTACCAGGACAGAAGACTAATTCTATGCACACAGCGGCTACACAGAAAAAAATCTACAGCACTCTCAATGCATCCACTTTTATTTCCACTGTATTGACATTTGAGGAAATGTGTTCTCTATTAAAAAGCATTTTATGAAGCTCAATCACTCATTACTCTGTAGGCACTTCAAGATCTGGCATCCTTACACATTGCAGCACCACCAGCAGTGATCAGGGATGGTAATTCGGTGTCAAAGTAGCATTCTGATATTTTGAAGTTAAGTGAGACAATGCCCAATTTATCTGGTCGCTGTCTCAAGAAACGTTAATTCTCTCAAAGTGTTCATTTATAAGTGAGAAGGTGGTTCCATCCATCCCAGGAAATCTGGTGCTAGCGCAAGGAGTGCTAGAGGCTCAGTTTGAGCTCTCTACTTCTCCACCACCTCATTCTGAAGAAACCAGTGGCCAATATCACTCTGAATCAAGCCATGCATGGACGTGCACATGGATATCCACTTTCCCAGACCACTGTATTTACTACCTATTTCACATCCTTTGCTTGAGGAAGTTTTAATCAGAAGTCTCAGCAAAACATTCTGTGATGTTCCAACAAATTAAAAAACTTAGCAAAGTCTCTTACAAAAGTCTTCTCACCAGTTCTACTTTCTGAACAGCCTGCACCATGTGGCAGCCAAAAGAAAAAAGACAACCCTCACTCTTACCAGTGCTCTGGTTTTGAATAGGTGTACAGTAAATACATCATTATTCCATTATGCAGAATAGAAGTAGCAAACAATGTGTGGTATGCTCCTATGATATTTCAAATGTCCATTATTAATGTAGTAACAAGGTTCAGCTCAGCCACCTTGCTTTAGCAGCACACATGAAGTCTGTGAGTGTACCTGTTTCCAGCACTTTCCTGCCCCATTATGTAAGTTGGTCTTTTGGAATGAACTCTTAGCCTGCAAATGCAACTCAAACAGAATTCTGAGTTTGTAAGGCATCCTCCTCCATGTGAAACAGTTCCAGCTCTTCCATGCTGCACTACTGCTGGAAAAAATTACCATCAGTAAAGGTGTCAACATAATATCCTAATTTAAATGGTTATTTTTCCCCTTGTTAAATCCTCAAGTGTTTTGAACACAGCACCAGGGTATAATAGAACGTGAATAAGTAATGAAAGATAAAGATGTGGATTTAAATAAAATATCCCCTATTACCATCGTTAATTCTTATCTATTGTTAAGACGACAGCCATCTGGAACATTACACTAAGGTGCACATTCAAGAAGAGCCCAGACAGAACAAAGTGCAATTCAAAACCCACAATAACAGCCTTAAATCAAGTTTTAAGAGGACACCTGGCTACCAAGAAATGCCGCAACCGTGCCGCTTTATCTGATTCCAAGCCTGCATTTTGCCGCAGGACGCGAGGCCGGTGATGCGAAGGCAGCTGTGGTAGGATGGGTGGGGTGCAGCTGCATCCCGGGGTGTCCTGGACCAGGGGCTCTGCTCCCGCATCCCAGCGCCTCTCCCGGCAGGGCAATGCCGCCCCCTCGCGCTGCCGGGCAACACGCGCGGCCATCCCATCCCAAAGGCCAGCGCCGCTTTAATTGCTGATTAATTACAGCCTTTCAACCAAGGTCAGAAGGAGCATTCCGAGGCAGTATAAATGGTATCATGTGGGAAATACATCATATTAAAGTTTGCTTTTTTTTCTTTAGTAAAATCTGATATTTGCTGCCTTAATGTGTACAAAGCTTGCCTCTCCCAGCACGAACCCTCCAGAGAACATACACTGTTCTCTCTCGTGTATGAGAACAGTGACACAACCCACACACCAAACAGAATTCAGCAAACACGAGGCTTTTCTCCAAATTCAATCAATCTAGAATATACTTGCTGTTGAAATTAATTCTTTCCCAAACGAGACTGGCCAATAATGTTGCAATACCTGTAAATATATTTATGTGGTATTTGTAAGAACATCAAACATTTAAATTGATCCAATTCAGAAATAATGGAAACAGCACTGCAGAGTGGCTGTTGAGTGCAAGCAATAAATCATACAAATTGCATAATTATAACTTCCACGGCTCCAGAGACAGTTTGCACTAGGAAATGCAATGCATGATAAAACAGTGTAAGTCTTATAACCCCTAAAAGGAAAATGCTCTAGTGTAGAAGCCAAGACACAGAAGCAATAGCACAGTGTCTCCTCAAGAGCACACTCCCACTGCCCTTTCAGTGGGTCAGAGGTGCTGGAGAGGTGGATTCATATCCTAGACACAGGAGAAAGCGAATCCTGATTTTGCACATTGAGGTAGTGCTGGGCCACTGATCTCCCCCCACTTATTCCTTAAGGGAAGAGGCAGGGGAAAAGCAAATTTAATTCACCTGATTCCAGACATTTGCAAAGGGAAGAGACTTCAGATTTCCTTTAGGCTGAAGGAAACATTTCATACATTACCAAATCAAGAGTTTCTTCCGATCATCAACACCTTTTCTTCAAATACATCCTTGGTTTTTATGTCTCCTCCCTGCCACCACTTAAATTCTTCCATTGAAGCTTTTTTTTATTTTCACCCTCTCTCCCAATTCTCCAGTTCATTAGATAAAATATAGTTATTTCAGTATCCAAATCACAGCTGCTCCCTCAGGCCAAGGGAGAAGCAGCCCCTTTCCTTTTCTCTTCATTGCAACTGATTTCCTACCAGTCCCAAGCTGGCTGAGGCAGTGCTGTACTCAGGCAGGCAGGATGTTCTCTAATAATGCCAGCACAAGGTAAGTGGCAAAGAGTGACCTGGCATAAGACTTCTCAGAGCACTCAGTTAAGCTGTTGAAGCTGATGGTACAAGACTTCAGTGAATGCTACAACAGTTTAACTTAATCTTACTTTCTCTCTCCTAGCAAATTGCTCCCATTTTCCAGCCAATTTACAGCCCATAGTCCTACTCTGCTGTTATAACTGTTTACAGTAAATCAGATTTGCCTGTGATTGTTGAAGCAATAACTCTCAACAAAGAGGGCAGCAGGAACATATTTCAATCTAATAAAATAAATGATGGCAGATTAAATTCTCTTTTAAAGAATGTCTTATCAAAACCTACAGAAATACTCATTTCATAGAGGCAAGGGGATGGTTGCCAAAGCTGGGAAGAGTTAAAGACCCTGCTGTCACTCACACACATTGTGCCAAAATAACAAAAATAACGTGTGAAGAAAGCAATCACCTACAGTTAGAATGGGGAACAAAAGCTAAACGAGTTTTTCCTGTGCTAGTGACCTTTGACTGCAAGACAGTCAGGTAACTTTTCCTACCTCTTATTACAGTTATTCTTGGACAGCAACTCTTCTGTTACTATGCCTTTTACCTATTTTATAACTTTAAAGGCTCATAGTCTTAAACTATTCACTGAACAATGCCCTATGTACTGAAGGAGGATTTGTCATTACACGATCATTTTTGGTAGGCTATTTCCAGAAATCTGTCTTGTTGCCTTTTTAAACTTTACAGCTCATGTAATTTCCAGACATATTTTAGGTATACAAGTTTATCACCAGTCCTACTGTTCACCAGCAAAACACCATGGAAGAAATACAGACAGACAAAAATAATAATTCCAATGCCAAGTCATCTTGGGCTCTCTGCTGCTTAATACAGGAAAAATACTTCTCTGTGGGATCATCATACTCTGCCTTGAGAGCTTAGTACTTCATCACAGCTCAACATGAACCTTTTTCTAAACAGGGAACTGAAAGAACAGATGGGAACCTGGGAAACACTGCTGAAGGAAACACACATTTGCGATGTGTGATGGCACAACTAAACCAGGATTACACCATCACAAACCCTTTAAACACCACACTGAACAGGCATAAGAGACAGGGTAAGAAACATTAGGTTTGTGATAAGGAAACTGTCCCACAGTGCATGTCCACCTCAGAATGCAGAGTTTTGTCTCCAGCCTGGTTATCATTAACAAGAGCAGAGCACAGCACCTTACAGCAAGGGAGAGCAGGATTTTGATTGAAGGCACTTTCATCACAGCATCTGCATGTTCTGGGACAGGAAAAGGACCTGGCACTGTGGAGCACTACACAGAGATGGGTGTCCTGCTTGAGAATTTCAGATACCTTGCCTCTGGGACCATGAAGTGAAACACCCTCTGTTTACGCTGCCCAAAGAGTAAAATACAGCCTAATGAAATTTCTTTGGACACAGAGAAGGTATATACACAGAAGAAAGAAGCATAAATGGCTTTGGGTTATTCTCTTGCACTAAACATGTAGGCTGGAAAAAAATTGTCAGCAAGTATTGGCAATTTTTAGAGCAACCATCTAACTACAAAGTCACAAATCACGCAAGCAGAAAGGAAAATCTGTAACTCAGGTTTGCTGCATGACGACTGAAAAAAGGAAGAGGCTCCATATTTTTTTTTAAAAAGTAACGTTAAGCATTGAATTTGGAAAGCTCAGTTAAACTGGGAAAAAACAAAGATAACAAAAATAATTTAAAGAACATAACATGACATTAACAGCAAAGTGGGGCCATGCAAGTTACTTCAGGAATCCTTGGCATTAGAAAAACTATCAGAAATGAGAGAACAGCATTAATAAATGAAATTAAATTATTTTACACATACACAGGTACAAATAAAAATACAGAAAATTCAAAGAGTTTGAACAGAGATGAGGAAAGATAAAAGAAATAAAGGAAAACTACACGTCAACTGGACTTAGTGGAAGGCTTACAATGAAAGTAAACAAAAAAAAGAATATAAAGATTAAGGGGAAAGAAAATGAAAAGTTGTAAAAAAATTAATGCTCAGATATTAGAGGTTAAAACTTTTTTTCTTTTTTACTGCAGAGATGCCTGGTATTTATCAGAGACAGAGAAGTATTAAAATACATGCTTTGCAGAATGCTTAACGACAGAAAGAGGGTATAAAATAAACATATAGAATGACAACAACGACAGACTCTGGGGTTCAGAACTTTTAAAACAACTCCCAAAACCCCAGAGAATTTTAATCGATAGAGGTTTTCTTCCTTCTTTATATTTCTTTGAAAGGCGTAAGAGGATCCCTGGTGTGCTACAGCAGCAGAACTAAACTAATAAATGTATACCCTGATGGTTCTCAGCCACACTTCAGCGTTTTAGCACTGTGACAAAGTATTCTAACACAGGAAAAGATCCTGCTGCCCAGCTACTTTATCCTGCAAAATTGTGAATACATCTTCCACTTAGACCAGTGAATATTGGTTTTCAAGGTCAGCCAGACAGCTGTAAAATGCTCTGTGCTTTCAGAGTTCTGTGTTTTCCTGTGGTCTCCATTTCCCCAACCAGGCCATTCATACACCACAGAAGTAACCTCAGCAGGGGTCACCACAAGAGGCAAAATGCAAGCAGCATAAGAATGAGGAAACACCTGGGCTTTTGAGTCAGAGAAGGCTTTTGTATGGCATCTTGTTTTAAGAATAAAAAAATCAGGTAGAGAATGTGGTCTTGGTGAGCTATGCACTGTCCTGGAAAAGGTGTGAAATTGTGCTCCATAAGATTAGGAGCTCAGACAAGCAGGACTTCAATACATGATTGAACTGTAAGAAAACTATTTCATATAACAAAAGATGGAGATGAAAATAAACCATGCAGAGATTGAAAAGCACTGGGAGCTAGTAAATTAAAAATTAAAGAAAAAAAGTGGGAAGGAAGAGAACCAGGCATTACTGCACAACCCAATGAATTTTAACACTAATAGAAAATGCTACCATTCTTCAGCAGCCCATATTAATTAAAAAAAAATACCAAAATAGGAATAACTTCTCTAGTTATCATTCTATTGATAAAACAATAGTCCCAGAACACAAATCTAGCAGAAATTATTGCTTCTGATGATCCTGTTCATCTGCAAAATGCAGTCAGTAAGATCTCTCTGAATTACTTCCAGTTGGAACTACATACAAAACAACCCCCAGTTTCTGGGAATTTACAACAAAATCTTTGCTGAACTCTGGCAAAAGCTGATTGTCCTATCAGTTAAAAGGCTCTCTTTTTTTAATCTAAAGTTGTCTGCTCCAATTACTAGCCATTAGAAATGACCAATTCTGCTTTAGTCTATCACCATAGGTATGTTTCTGCTGTCAGGTTCTGGTCTTTGAACAGCTAGTTTCAGGCCCCCACCAAAGGATCTCAGACTTCTGTTCTTTAAACTGAACAAAGACAGCTCAGATCTGCAACTGGTTTTAACCAGCCTCATTGGCAAAAACTGTTGGGATACATGGGCTTTAGTTTTCATCTCCCTCTGGTCTATAATCCATGCGGCAGATAGGTTGCAGGCAAACTCTTTTTGAGCATTGGCCAACTTGCTCATGATGCATCCTTGGACTACAATACTGACACACCATCCATGCTTTTTTGGGCTGGCAAAAGACTAAGCCAAGTACTTGCCAGAAACTGTCAAAAGCTCAGTTCAGCACTACAAAGCTGCAGGAATTGTGTCCCTGTCTAGAATTTTGCTATTTTTAAGTTTTCCCCAGATTGTCATTTCTGCACATAAGCAGAAATGATATGGAGGGAAAAAAAAAAAGCTAACCTAATAAATATCCAGATCTGTGCTTTTGCATCGCAATCTAAGATACAAAAAAGGACACCACCATTTTTGATGTTTCAGACAGTGTCTGCTGGTTATTTAGAGGGCATCTCTCCCACTGGAATATCATCCTCCCACCTAAGGATGTGGCTGACCACTTCATGAGCGAATGAACAACAAGTTACACCAGCACTCAGTGTTTTTCATAGGTACTGAATAGAAGTGAATAAAATTCACAGTGGGGTTTTAACATTTTTCTTCTGGCACAGGCAAATTTTTTTTTGATCACTAGATTACGGAACATTTAAATAGATTGAGAACTAGATCAAGAACATATAAATACACACAAGATTGTATACTGAAAACACAAAAGGAATACATTTTGGGTAATTTTTTACTGCAGTAACAAGAACAAATGCTACTGGTGATTCTGTTGAAAATGCCACATTGCAAATGCTCTGAGTTGTAAAAAAAAATATTTTCTCCTAATTACTGAGAAACAATATCCTAAAATAATAAATTAACTATAAAGTCAAAGGGCTATGAGTTCATGGAACTAAAATCAACAGCAATTAGCTTTTAGCTTAAACATTCAATATAAACCACCTGATTCTTCTTCAGGTGGAGGACTACCAATTTCAAAATTTATCATTTTGTGACCAAGCTGAAGGATTTCCTAGTTAAAAAAACTTCTGACCAAGTCCTGCTCTTTCTTGTGTGGACAGCACTTTGATCAAAGTAAAATGACCTGCATCCAAGCAGCTCGGGTCAGAAACATATGCTGCAGCTTCAGTGTGGAGAATGCCAGAGGTGAAACCCTGAACTCTGCTGAAACTGGAGGCAAAACTCTGGTATCAATGGATCAGAATTTCTGCCTCCGTGTATTTTCAAAGTTCTTTCTCCAACAAAACATTCAAAATCAAGGATATGAAAGATCTAAAATAACTCCTGTTTTCTGCAGGATTTAACATTTTCCAAAGGTTCTTAAAGTCAAGCCTACAAGGAGACATGGCTGGTGCCTACTTGCTTTTCTCTGTCATGGAGGACAGATAATTTTTCTCTGTACAATGTATTAGAACACAGGAACTGGGAAAAAATTAGTAGGTAAAATGTTATTATGACTTCTGATCCAGATATAGGCTTGTTTATCTGCACAAAAATACACATAGTTTCAGCCTGTCATTTCCAGCTCACATTGTTAATTATATTTCAATGCACCTCACTAGATAAGAGGTATAATCCAGCCAAAACTGTATAAAGGTTGTAGTCCAAATTATGCAAGGTGTCTTGCAGCTGATAATTCCAACAGGTAATGAACTGTTTAATCTTATGCAGCCTGGCAAACATGCCTATTTATCTTTACCCAAGCCTTCAACATGCACATCAAACCAAAGATATCTCCCACAAATATGATGACTGAATCTTCTTTTCAGTTACCATCAAAGTTTTAATTATATTCTGTCTACTACAATATTTTTGCATAAAGAAAGAAACCAGGTTCAAACACAACAATAAAAAACCAGTATTTCAACTATCCAGTTCAATGTATTGATTACATTTCTCACATGATCTCAGCCTATCAGTTGAAATCTGCCAGACCATCAGAAATAACAATCACAAGCACCTGCTGCACACGGGCCACAGATTCTCTGTGATTATGGATGACAAAATCCCTGTGCCTTACACAATCACCTGCTACTACCCAAATATTGAGTCTGTGGGGCACAGAACTCACAACAGGATTGTAACAGAAGCAGTGGTTATCACCACGCCTCGTACAGGGAAACTGTGGCCCAAATCAACTGAAACATCAGCAAAACTGCCTCTCTTCCTGATCAGGTAAGAAGAGAAATCAAACTGAAGGACACAGAGATCCAGCTCCTAATTCCAGGTATTAGCAATTCCTTGGTTTTCTGCCTTTTGCTCCAGTTTATGTCTCCAAGGACAGAGAAAGAAAATTCTGGGGTGAAAACTTTCAGTTCCTGAACCAGAGATGGAAGGTACTTAACTCTGCTCTAAATAATAAGATTTCCATTGCCTCAGAGTAATCAGTTAGGATTTAATGGAAGTACAGAAAAAGACTAAAAGCTTAGAGAAGATGTAAATACATTTTCTCTGGAGAATCAAAGTCAGAACAAATAATCTTTCTTCCATTTAAATTCTCTGTATTTCTACTTGTCTATCTTGGTAAAAGGTATGAATTGGAAGAGGTTTTCTATTGTAAAGTCTTCTTTAGCATAATACATGTAGCATTAAAATAATTTCAGGGACAAAATCCAGCTCTTCTAGAAAGAATTAGAATTTCAGTAGTCTTATTCTGGATTTATCATCAGGTATTATACCTCCCCTACCTTTTGATAAATATTATCCATCACTCCAGATTTCCGCATTTCTGTGGGTATAAAGCCTGCAGCATCCTTGGAACCCTGTGGTGATTGAAGTAAACTATACAGCAGACAGTAATATAATTAACTTAAAAGATACAATTATTAAGTGAAAACTCAGTTGAGGTTGATAACATCCCTATTTTACAATATCTTTTACAGAGACCTTTATTTAGCTTGTATCATTACTACTGTATTTGCAAATACCTCAAAGAAAACCTTAAACCAACAGAAGCAAGAAAGAATGAGACAGAAATTACTCTGCATCTGACAATCAGCAGGAACAAAAACCAGAGGAAAAAACCCTGTATTTCAGGAGGGACATCTTGTATTCCAAATGGAATGGTGTCCCAGGGGTTTCTTTTGCTTAGATGTACGTACTTCTAGATGCCGCATCTGAATATTGCCAGTCAATATCAAAACAAAGATGAAAGGTAACATCTGAAAAAAATTAATATCTGACTTCAGTCAGTGAGGTGAGTTTACCACCAATGTAAAGAGTTATAATTCCTTAAAAATTGCATGTATTTATGCAAGCACAGGATTAAAATTTTACCCTGTAGCTTGAGAACACTATCAAAACTCTTAAATGAAAACTTTTGGGTGGAAATGTACTAAAATGCTAAAATTTTGAATTAAAATACATACATCTGAAAAATACCTGCAATTAAAAGGTTAACAGTATCTTCACTCTCTGGTTCTGCTGCAGTATACTCCTCTTCTAGCACATCAATTTTATGTTAGCAATCCCAGTTGACCCAAACCAACATTTTCTTGCTTACAGCTAAAAAAAATGAAATAAAATCCGAAACATTAACTGAATATAAAATGCTGTACTATTTTTATCTTCAATCTGCAGAAAGTCTGAATATTTGAAAGGATAACTGCCTGAGATTGGTTTCACTGAAGTACTACTTGAAAACAAATTGAAACTATTTCTTAAAAATTCTATCCTTCTCTATGCTCATCCTCAAGAGAAACTAAATGAGGCAAAGTATCCTAAAGAGCCCTTTGCACATTTCTGGGACCTGAAAATATCCTGCCATGTTATTATAACTTGAACAGCATCAAAAAAAAAAAAAAAAAAGAAAGAAAGAAAGAAAGAAAGAAAACAAAGCAAAACCATGCAGTATGGCACTGAGAATAAAAACCAAAATGAATATAACTTAAAACAAAGAAACCTGGGAATGCTACGCTAACTGTTCATTGACTGTTTCAATAAAGCTTCAGGTTTTTAAGCAACCAAACACTTTTTTCATACTTCCACCCTATTAATGCTTCAGGCTGAAGCTGTCAGATATATGCTGTAATCCCATCCAAAAGGTCCTGGCCAAATACATACAGGCAGTACCTATTTGAAATGGCAAAATGAACAGAAACACAAAAATCAATTTCCTGAGTGCCTCCATTACCTCATCTGTGAGACAAGGAAAGCAGTATTTCCCTTTCTTTGAAAATTAATTTGATTCTATCTGCTAAGTGTCACTCCATGTCACCCCTCTGCTTGGTCCTCTTCTGAGCCCCCACCACCAGACACACAGACCTTTCTGCCTGCCTCTGAGCAGCTACAGTTGGACACTGTACTTTTCTGACACAACTGGAATTCTCGTAATGTAACATGTAGAAACAGCAGCTGTATGCTATCAGGAAGGGAGTTACAAATTTCCTAGCATGATATACTCAAACTCCAGAAGTGGCAAACTAAAGAAAGTTTGTTGGTTGTCACCAGGGCTAGTGTCATGCTAAAGGAGTTTGAATAACATATGGGAACCTGCTCCACCTGGCCAATGAACAGAAGACACTACTTTTCCCTCTCTTTTTTTCATCCTAGCTTTCTGGCATCTCAGCATCTCATTCCTTTTGAAACCAGCTATAGTCATTAAGAAAAAAAACTACGAAAGTTCAATCTGAGCCCAGTACCTCAGAAGATGCAGCTGCAGAACCAGAATCAAATGAAGAATGATTAAAATTGGTGGTATGCATTTCCACATTTATTCCAAATTTAACTCATCTGTGTTGCTTCTTCCTACTTATTCTGTTGCATCCCTGTCAGCTGAAGAAGCTGAACTAAAAAGCCGAGCAATGCAGAAACCTAGAGCAGAGACAGCAAACCAGAATAATTTGATATGACACCCACTCCAAAAGTTTAATGCACCGTGTATATAGCTGGCAACAGCACTTCAGATGCAAACGAATAAGTTGTCTGGAATACTATCAGAACTTTCTGTTTGCTTGTTTGCATGCACACCAGCACAGTAAAGTGTCCACACTGCTATAGGGGTGAGGCTGCCCATCTCCCATTGCAGCAGGAAGCTGTTCAGCAATGCTTTTCACCACTAGATTGCACTTCCATGATTCCAGCAAAACCACTCTCTATTTCCATGGCCTTAAGCTTACACAACCTTGACATCTCTCTGCTTATCCTAGTAAAGGATAATATAATTTACCCTGAAAAGAGTCAGCATAAAACTTCAGACTAAGCTCTACTCCTTGCACCTGGTAGATAACCACCTCTATGCAGCATCAGTATTGGATCATTTCAGGAGTTATTATTCTGGGTGTAATTACCTCATACTGCTGTCTAAAAAGCATTACACAGGTATATAAAACATTTCAATCAAGTTATTGCCATCCGATCTTGGAACAAAGAGATAGAAGAGAAACTCACCTTTGAGCATCAACAGAGAAAGGCCGTGATCAAAAGATCTCTACAGATATCGGTGGGCTTTGAACCAAGCTGCTTTGTCAGTTCAAGCTGCCTGAATATTTCATTTTTTCTGCATTACACATATTTGCATCAAATTATACAGAATGGCCAGATTAAATTTAATACCTCCACTGCATTTATAGAGACTAAACCTCTATCCTCCAAGTGAAAACCAAAGTATTTTACATATTTAAATGAACAACACCAGACAAGACGACCTTTATAATCACCATTATAAGAAACACAATTACAAGTGACTCAAGACATATGGCAAACTTAATTGTGCTTTAACATACTAGTTTCCAATCTTTTCAACCCTGACAAAAATTGACATCTAAAATAAAAATGAATTTTAGATTTCAGTTACAGGAAATGCTGAGCAGAATTTACTCTTTTCATGTTACTAAATTCTGCTGATAGTATTCATCAAAAAAGGCAATTCCATAACACAAAAAACCCCTTCAACTACTTATAATTAAATATTGTTTAACAAAGATTATGTGGATGATTTTGTGGAAGCATGACATGGAATGAAAATCATTAGTCTGAGTTTGATCCTCAAAGCGTGGTAAGAATTTGATATGCAGTTACTGCCATTACAGAATTATAAGACCAAAAGATGTATATGTGTATACTTAACCTGTAAGATCTCAAGTGCTTTAGAATGAGCCAAGAAAATGAGACCCATGCTCACCATCAGTGAAACACAAACAAGCACTGAATAAGCATAACAGTGCAAGTCCATGCAAATGCAGAAACACCAATTTTTCAAATGAAACAGCAGAGAGCATACTAAAAAGCAGAGGATAATTACTTATGCTGTATTTGCCCAAGACAACACAAAAGGAGCTCTGCAAGACTGGGTTTCTTCGGGGTTTTGTTGTTGCTGTTTCATCCTTTTGTTTTCTTATGTGGACATGACTTTTCCATGCTGCCCAACAGAAGGCTGCCAAGTGCTACTTTGGAGCATCAGCTGAACGTCAGCTCAGAGTAAAGGATGCTACCAGCTGCACTGCCAGTCCTGCCCCTGCATCACCACCAAGGGTTTTACACCTTCTGTGAAACCTAATCTGGCAGAATCCCTATTTAAGTAGAGATGGCCACAGACATCAGCAACAAGCTGTTCCACTTCACCACTCACTTTAATGACAACAAGCACTTCATACAGGTGTGACATGCAGAATATAATGA
This sequence comes from Lichenostomus cassidix, assembly GCF_008360975.1. NCBI lineage: Eukaryota > Metazoa > Chordata > Aves > Passeriformes > Meliphagidae > Lichenostomus > Lichenostomus cassidix. Next base: position 41,715,297 of record NC_139483.1, on the reverse strand, counting down.
CCTCACACAAATTAGAAGTGGACACACAACGAGACTCAGAGCAGCTTCTTCCTCATGGAAGCCCATCTGTTACACACTATGTGGGTTCTCCTTTAATGATTAATTTAAACAGAGGCAATCAAAAGGTTCAGTTCTTCAGTTTAGAATCAGATAATCGCTCAGACACAGGATGAACTATAGAAACAATATGGAAAGACTATTTGGTGCAGATAAACTAGCACTGAGAAGGACATTAAAACCACCACCTGAAAAATCAGTAAAGCTAAACATGGAATAATTTTGGTTACATCATAGGCACATAGTTTATGCCATACTTAGTTGGTATTTTTTGCAACAATTAAAAGGGATGTAAATTTGTTAATTATCTTTTGACATCTTTAAAAAGCATTACAAAGACCAGTTATAAAGAGAAATAGAGAAGCTTTTGTATTACAGCTATTATTAAAAACAAATATTTAAACAAACAAAAAATGCAGGTTTCCCAGTGCAAAGCCATTGTAAGACTTTCTGTGTTGCACCTATCAGAATAAAAATGTCATTGAAAGAGACTAAAAAAGCTTTGTAGCAAATGGTCATTAACAGTTTAATAAATCACCTCCTATACAATTATATATGAAGCACAGAATCTTCTTTTCATAAATATTTCAGTATGCAATAGAAAGTATTACATTAAGCAGCACCACTAGTGGTTTCTGCTGTCCACACAATAGAGGATGCAATTAATTAGTCTAAAACTTACTATAACAGTCAAATACGCAGCTTTTGGAACAATGACTATAGAAAGAATAGCAGAATTTTTGTTATCCCTCGAAGTACATTCTGAACACATTTCATTCTTAAGTCTAATTCTTAAGCCAAAACACTGGGGGGGTTCTGTTAAAAAAAGCAGATAAAAAAATGGACTCTGATAGATTTCTCTTCTGTTAAAAGGATAAACACTGTGAGATATTCTGTGCAAGCATGCAGAGTATGTGTATTGAACAAAAGAAAGTAAAACTGACCATGAAAGAAATTTCCAGCTTCCCAAGAAATCCCTCTGCTACATCTTCATTGTTTAATAAATATATCTGTTCATTGTTTAATAAATATATCTGTTCAATTCCAGAAAGCTTTACTGTACAAGCAGGCTAGTAGGAGCTTTAGGACTTACACAAGCAATTTCTAAGACAATAAAACACAAGGATGTTAACAAGAGTTGAGCAGAGAGACTGAAATATCAGCCTTCAAACAGGAGTTTGGGTGGGGTTTTTTAAGAAGGGTTAAAAAGCTATTTTCATGTGCATCAAAGCCTTTATTTTACATTTCCTCTAGAAATTAATTCAGTATAGAAATTCTACTTAACATGACTTGGCAAGCATAACCTAGCAATTAGATCGGAAAGCACGGCCCCCCCCTAGTTTTGTGTGTACATACATTACTCACAGGAGATGCTTTCCCAAAAAGTGTAATAGGGGCAGAAAAAGGCTGAGAGCAGCCAGCAAAGGAATTCAGCAGATGGGGCAGGAAAACATCACTACCAGTGCTGGTGATGAGAAAACCACAACAGGAGGGTAGGTTTCATTTCCAGCCCTGTGTTACAAATGCCAGTCAACCAAAACTGGGATTTATAAGCACAATCCAACACTTTGGGAGACAGGCAAGTAATTACCTTCACTTGTCTGGAATGCAAGTTTGGTTGTTTTGGGCTGTAAAGCAGTTCTCTTCCTTGCCATAACAGAACCTTGTGACTTTCTAAGACAGGTCTGTTCAACAATCAAGTACAAGACCTTCAGCGATTTTCCCAGAACCATCATGCCTTAGGCTGTGGTCCAGAAAAATATATAGCTCACACAGAACCACTTGATTTCCCATGTTTATTGCACGTGATTGATTCAATCAAGATTGATGCTACACCATCAACTAGGAAACTGTTTCACCACCATTTCAGGTAAAATTACATGACCTCTAAGTCTCTGGCTTTCCTATCTGTAAAATGGCAATAAAAGTTGATCACTTTTATTGCAGCGTTTTGATGGCCTCAAAAGAAAGTCAGTGTCTAAAGGGTAAATTAGTACTATTCATCCTAAAATGCTAATACATAGTCTTACTTGTCAATGCTTCTATTATCCAACACGAAAAACATATTTTTGAGCATCTCTAAAAATATGAAAGGTTTTTTTGTCAAATTTCCTTTATAGGGAGCAGTGACAGCTCTCAGTGCAGTAAGCCAAGCCTGATTTTTGCACTACATCTGCAATATCTTTTATACTTGGGCAGCTGGCACAGAGTGAGAAAATTCATTAACATGCTAATGATGTGTCCTATTTAAAATTCCAGCTCTGATTATTATGTGATTAAGTCTCTTCCCTTGACGTCTGCTTCCTTATATCTGCATTACTGTGAGAAATCAACAATTATTAATGAAGTAAAAAATAGGTGACCAATTTATACACAAGAGAAAGACAAACATACACACATATTTTAGCATTTAATTTTTTTGTCCATACAAAACAGTACTATGTTCAGTAAAAAAAAAAAAAAAAAAATCAAAGTAAGTTTTCAAGACGCTCAGAGGTACAAAACAATCATTCAATGCCAGATAACATAGAAATAGACATGTATATGAATACTTGTGAAGAGGGTTTTAAGGTGTTACATAAAAAAGTAAGGGGGGGGCTCCTGATGCAGGGAAAATAGAAGATTATGCCCTGGAAACCTTTCATAAGCAAGCCTGGTGAGGCAACAGCTATAGTTGATCTGATTACCCTTGCTAAAGAAAAAATTAAGCATCTCCTTTCCATGAAGGACTTATAAACCCATTGACTTAGTCAGACGAAGACAAGCCTTTAAAGATGAAAATCATAGAATGGCTTGGGCTGGAAGGGACCCCAAAGATCATCTATATCCAACCCCCTGCCATGGGCAGGGACACCTTTCACTGAGCCAGGTTGTTCAAAGCCCTGTCCAAACTCACCTTGAAACACTTCCAAGGATGGGGCATCCACAGCTTCTCTGTGCAAGCTGTTCCAGTGCCTCATCACCTCACAGTAAAGACTTTCTTCCCAACATCTGACCTACTCTCAGCTTGAAACCATTCCCTCTTGTCCCATTCCTCTGCATTGCTTCTAGTAGCCCACGTGCAGTTTATAGACAGACTATTTCACACCAGAGCCAAAGCATAGCACAAGTGTGGCACAAGGAGGAATCATAGGTAGATCCCTACAATCCCTAATGCCCAGCACACGTCAGGTTTCCACTCTGCACTGACCCAGTGTATGGGTTGGGGCAGGAACACAGGAAAAAGGGCAGAACTGCCTTTCCCTGCAGCAACACAGATTTTATTGGCATAAATGAAACAACAGGCCTACGGCTGTGAAGTAAGTCAGCTCAGCTACCCCAACTCAAATCACACCTTTCACAGTGCAGACAAAGCCAACACATTTATCTCCAGTTCTTTTAAACAACAGCAAAAACAACTCATAATGAAATTGCATTCCAATTCTTTATGCTTTATTCTCTAAACATAGAAGTGCTGTACAAAATAACACTGTTTCATAAAAGGGGCCTCTCTTCCTCAAGACACCATCTGCATACTTTTTCCAGAGTCTATCTGAAAGCTTCCAGTCAGTTAAATGTGTTGGCATCAAACTCATGCCAGTGTTCTCAAATATTTCCATTAGTTAAAGGAGAAAATAGGGTAGATCATATGTAAAGGGAGCACAGACAATGAAAAGGCAAGATCTCAGGTTTCAATATATGTACCTCTGACTAGTGTCTGCTTGACAGTTTTAACACAAGGATAAATTTCACCTTATGCCTACAGAATCACAATAAATTAAAAGAAAATCTACATAGTAAACACCCATTATTTTGAAATTTATTGTCACAAATTGTGGGACAGGAGAAGTCAGTCAAGAAGGTATCTCCTTATTAGCTACATAAATGCAAAAGGAAAGAAAAGAGTCTATTAATTGATACCATTTCTGTTGCTTCAGCAAGAGTGTTGTGCAGGCTTTATTTAAAACCCCACTGAATTACAACACAAATGAGAAGTACACGTGTATTATAGGAAGTTTAATTGTTCTAGAAACAAAAGAGAAACAAAATGGACTGATTAGAAGGTCAGAACCCTTTTAAACTCACTTGAAAATCCAAGCAAAGAAGCATTGACTGATGTGCATTTCTGGGTTTGTATCACAATGCCCTAAATTTGAGGAATCATTTTTTTGAGTTTTATCTAGGTTCTAAAAAACACAAGTGCTAACCTATTAGTGCACTTGTATATATTATTCTGTGCATTTATAAAACATTGTCTTAGATGTGTCCAGTTGCCTGCAAATCTTTTTGTTTCTCAGATAGCTCTGCTTATCTACTAGCCTATGAAGAAACTTCATATGCTTCTAAAACAGAGGCACCTTCCTCTCTTCACCCAACCTATGGTTCATAAGATCCTGAAAAAGGAAAGACATTTCAAAATCCTTGAGCTTTAAACTAGTTATCAGAATTATATTTAGATGTTTAGAGGTAATTATAATAACTGTACACTTTTAGTCAATAAAATATTACTCAGTCTTTTCATTTAAGCAAGCAACAAGGCCATGTTATATGCTTCAACTTCAGGAGTGAGTACAGCAGAGAAGAGAGTAAATCAAGTCTAGGAATGACCTTGCTATTTGATAATTTGTCAGTAGCTTTCCCAGTAATTGCAGACAATCTCTCCAATTCCACCTTGACCCTACAACCTAGAGCCATCACTCAATGTGTTATAGATGTACACAATAAACATTTAGTTATATACACTAAACATGTTCCTATTGTCACAGCCAGACACATCTACTGCTTCTGCATAAAGACCATGTGTTCCTCTGTTTATGATAAAAATGGGCTTAGAAAAGAAAGGTTTTGAGAATTGAGTTGATAGATTTCAAAAAATGCTTTATTGCTGGGGTATCCCTTGTCCCCCATGGCTTCCTCCACCTCCAGGAGAAACAGCTGAGCAGACATTGAACATACTGCTTACCTAGCTCCTGGCCACACTTTCCTCAGAACAACCAGTATGTTTTGTGAAATGCAGAATGATTTGTCAAACCCAGCACACCTCCAGGAGACCAGGACTGAGCAAAAAGCTGTAACAATCTGTAAACTACTTACCAAACGCAGTCTCTCCTTGTTCAAGCTCTTGTTTAAGTCTGCTGTAATCATCTTTAATTCTCTCTAATTTTCGTGTATTTCTGGCACTCAGAACCAACAGTTCATTGAGAAGTCCTTCCAGTCCCTCTTTCTCAGATGTTAATGATCTTATTTCTTCTGCAAGATCCTTTGCAGTGCCGAAATTACTTCCTGCATATTTTATGGGGGCAGGGGGAAGAAAGAGGAAAAAGACAATGAAGCAGACACTTGCAACATCAGTAGCTTACACAGCAATCCTGGGAAATTAGGCAATTATACTTCCAAATAGCAACTTCCCAATAGCAACTGAAAGACCAACTGGGGGGAAAAAGAAAAACTGCTTTACAAGCATCCACTTCATTAATATTACAAGAATAATAATTGTAGCTGATTTAACCCTACACACAGAGAAATGGTATTTTCTTTAATTATTGATACAATTTACATTTTTTCAGGAAACCTGCTCCTAAGGGTTCACACTTCAACTAATGTCATAGTGCAACTCATTGGTCATTGCGTTGTGATCTGTCAGACCATTTTCTTCTTTTGGAGGACCTCTCAACACACAGTACATTTGAAATAGAGGCTGTCAACCTGCTGGATCCTGAAGTATTTCCGCCTTGAAGAAAGCGGCCCCGTGCTGATTTTTGTAACAAGCACCAGAAAGTTGTTTATAAATGACACATTGCATTTCTAAAGCAGCCTGCACCTCCATCAGATGTTGTTCTTCTCAGAGAACATATTCAGAAGTCACAACTCTCTGCTTCTGGCCCTCCCTGAAACATGAAACACCACAGACAGGCAGAACACCTCAGCAGCACCAACTCACACTGTTCTGGAGTTTTTTAAAAATGTTTGGTTCCTTTGGATATGGATCCAGTGTCAAAAGTTCAACTCCCAGGTTTAGAGCATAGCCTGGTAACATTTATTCACTTAACTGTTCTGAAAACCATTTTTATAAGCTCCTGGAGAGAAATGTTTCCTTACTCCACAAAGTCTTCCGTAATAAATAGAAAATGACAGTGAGATACTCAGCCATTAAATTAAATAGCAGTAGAGTAACTATTACAATGCTACATTTACATAGCTGTACCAGAATCTTTTGAATGACTGAGATACTTGGCTGGGGGAGGAAAAAAAATACCAAACCAACAAACACACCAAAAAAAAAACCCCCGAACACCACCACCACACTTTAATCTAAAGAATTCTTGACAAAAATAATTTCCATATAGAATTGCCCAATAAAAGAAGAGCTCTAGCACAAGACTTAAACTCTGACATCATCCTAAATTAGCAAAAATTTGGTGGTATGATCTAATAAGTAAAGGCATCCAATAAGTAAAGGCACTTAGAAGATTTAGGCTTGAAGCAAATATTAACATAAAACACATCCAGTCACACAAATGTCTCACCAGCTTCTGAAGTGTGTGCAATGACTTTAAAGCCCTGAAATCCCTTTATAAAACCACCAGCATTATTCAGATGTAAGGGTTTCTTTTTGTTTTTTTTCAGCAATACAATAAACTGTTGCTTAGACACAACAGATCAATTTAAAAGTTTATTTTCAAATATTAAGACAAAATCCAAACAATCAAATCCACATCAGAACATCCTAAATCATGGCATTACATCTTTTTGACCTGATGTCTTCAAAGCATTGGTCACAAAGTCTTAAAAGGGAACAGTTTGGCTGCTGTTCCGTTTTTTCAAGACAAGGGAGCAAGAAAGAGATGCAAGTATTTACACTGGTCAGAAGATGGCAAAGCACCACCAGCAGCTGCAAAGAAAGGCTCCATTCCTCCAGAATGCCAGAGCGAACAGGAGCACTTCCACCAAATACTGACAACCACTCTCCTGGAGCAAAGGTGCTGCTGCAAATTCAAGTGGTCATATGAGGGCAGGTGTGCCAAAGGGTGGGTGTACTTGCCAAAATTTTGAAAAATACTTTATCAGATAAATCAGGTTTAAAGACTGAACATTGCTAAGTATGGTAGTCTTGCTTTGCATTTGCTTTTTTGGTGGTTTTTTTCAGTCCTAAGGCTGTGGTAGTTTCATTTAACCTCTTCCTCATTTAAAGCTGACATCATCTTGTTTCAAGAGGTCAAAAGTCCCTTATTTCTAATTCCCAGCTAAAACCCTGTTTGCCACCTGTCTTACAAAGAATTACACAATTCAGTAACTATAAACATGCTTTACAAATAGTAGGATCTTATGGCTTACCAGTACTTTACTGGGAAACTACAGCACAAATTTTATTACCTTAATTTGTCATGTTTTCAAATGGGCAAAACAAAGCAGCAAGATAAGCAAGACAAAATCACTGGGAAAATGGCAAATATTCAGCTGCTTCTAAGGTAAGAAGACTTAAGGCCACCTTTATTCACCTGAACTCATCCCAAGCATCAAAGCACAGGAGCCTTAATAAAAGATGAAGGTGTGAAAATCTTCATTAGAATCTGGAGCCTGCTCTTAACATTTCAGAGGACAGCAAGGAGAAGCATATGAAAGTTTCATACATACTGAATGGATCTTAATTCCCAGAGGAGAAGTTTGTATCAAAACTGAGGCTATAAAGAAATGGCATCAGATACATACCCAAAAGCCAAAAAGACACCCTACCTGATGCAGCTTCACATGACAACAAAAATAACTGAAATTCTGAAGTAAAAATTCAGAACAGCATATAAAAATCATCCATCACAAGTACCATCATCAGTGAGCTCTGACCTCAATCACAGCAACTGAAGTAACTGCTTTCTAAATGCCATAAGAAGGTTGATTAAAACATTAATATATAATCCACAGCTGTCAGCACTGAAAAACATACCCTCCTGGGTTGTTTCTTTGTTGCTGTTGTTTTGTTGGGGTTTTTTTCTTGAGACAATGTCAACATTGGATGCCATAAAAACGTTCTGAAGACATATGTCAAGATATTTTATTCTGCTAATATTCTGCAAGTGTTAAAATTCATCTTTTTGATGATTAAATAATTATTTTGCCTAAGTGAACACAATAACTGCTACTTTGTCAGCCACTCAGAGCTATGTTTTACACAGCCATACCAGTGACAGAGTTCCAGTTGGGTGATATTACCTCTTCCTAGGAAACTCAAAAATCATGCAGCCAATACAACTGTTTGCTCAGAAAATCAGTACTGAGAAAACAAAGCTAAGGAATTAATAATCTAAGACCAAAGCTAAGATTCTGGTCTAAACCAAGACATGAGACAGCAATTCTACAAACGGGACTGAGGAGTAGGATGCCACTTTTCCCATATTCCCTCCTGTCTCGTAGTGACACTTGCAGAATTTTAGATGAACAAAAATCTATGTTCATATAAACATACTGGGTGCAAACTGGTGCAGCAAACTTGCAGAACCCAGTGCTCTGAATAGGTAGAGCAACATGTTTGCAGTGCATTATCATAAGGAACTGAGTACGTACACTTCACTTTGAGGAACTGAACACTGCCATTATCTCAAAAGACAGCAAGAAAAAGACAGTTAAAAGTTCCTCCTTAGTCTTGCCCTCTGGCACTCTCTCCTCCCATGCATCCTTTATCCTCTACACAGAGTGACATCAGGTAAGCTCCAGCAGCTGGATGTGAATGTCAAAAATATCAGCCAAATCAAGCACAACATGGGAAAAATAGAATAAAAAAATTTTAAATCCACATGCAGAAAGTAGCTATATAACTGCTTTTACTCACTGTAAATGTTAGTATATTTCCCTTATTTACTCTCCTCATAAAATTTTACTTGTAAGGCTACAGCTCAGTAGTACTCTGCATATCAAATATATTTTCATCTGTTTTTAGTTACGTACCACGAACTCATGCCCATTAGTAACAGCTCATTGTCAGATTTTGTTATATTGGGCAGATTGTTGCCCATTTAGTAGCCTCAAAGTAAAATATCGTTATTTTGATACCATTTGCCAGCAATAAATTGACTAAAAATATGGTTTGAAATCTGTCCCATTTTGCAAAAAACAAAGAATACATTATTAATTAAACATTATTAAATATTTCCCCCTTCAAAATATAAGACAAAGTTAACGGTCCACAATTTTTTTACTCACACTTTTTCTCATATTTATATAAATAGCAGATATTACATATACTTATAGTCACCATTATTTATACTTGAAGCAGAGAAAGAAGTCTCAGCCCCACTGAAAATATGTTCATTATAGTACAAACAAAGGAGTGATTTTTTTCATTAATAGTAAAGCATTTCTATTGGACACCAGCTTAAATGTAACAAAGAATAGACTGGTCATTCTTCATCATTATCTATAAATTAATTCTTCATATACTAACAGCACTACCTTTAATAATTCATAAAGTGAAAATTTACATTTTAGCTTAGGGCATTTGCCACCACAGTATTTATCAATGGCACTGGAATTGAAGGTGGAAAATCTTCCACCCTATGATTAATGAGACTACCAAGTGATTTCAACACCACAAAAGAAATTGAAGAAAATAAATATCATTCACCTACTCACAAAGGAAAGGGAAAAAGCTAAAGACGTGACAGAAATGTAAGACTCTGGAAGCACTGCCAGTGTGTTTGCACCTCTGAAAAAATAAACTGCAAATGAGGGACAGTCTACCATCTCCTGAGACATTTTACAGAAATCCAGCATATTTGAATGCAATTACTGTTTTTAAGCAATAACACATGTCAATGCTTTTATGAAGTATAACACAACTGAATGATTGATGTGATCCTGAAAGGTAATTGCCATTTATAAGAAGATGAGAGACCCCACAGACATACATTTGGAGGAGCAATTCTCAGTCACAAAGAGACTCTTATACCTGGACTGAATCAGTTGCCACAGAACAGGAATTAGAAAAAAAAAAAAAGTGAGAAAGAGAGAAGGGGGAGGAAAGCAAATAAATAAACCCAGAAGTAATAACATTTCAATCAGTAATAACAACTCAAAGGCTCAAGTGAACATTATCAATGAATACCAATGAGAAAAGGCAAAAATATGCTGAAGCAAATGGCAGAGGTTTGGAAGATGGCAATTCAGCAATACTTGAGACCCAGCCCATGCCAAGGAGCAATAGGTACTGGCCATGGGCCACCAGATGCTCTCAAGTGCTTGCACTGGAGGTGACAAGTATAGCCCAGGCACATTAGTGCCAGGAATTTACTACATGCATTACCTAATAAATGGTTATTGCAAGTCACGTATAATTATTTTGTCAATGTGGTGACGGAGGCCCAACTGAAATGGACTCCAAGGTGCAAGGGTCACAAAACACCACAGATATGTGTACTCAGGCTTCCCTAAATAATCATTTCCCCTCCCTCACAGCTCCCACTCACCTTATGCCTTTCAATCTCTGGCTCTTTTACATTTCTCTCTTCTCCTGCCTTTGCCCCTAGTCACTCCCACTGCCAGTGGAGAGGAAGGGACTAGTTGGGACTAGCAGGGAAACAGCTCAGACCTGATCACCATGATCTTGAGGGCTGCATGAAATCATCAACCCCCTTCTTACCAGACCAGGAAAAAAAAAAAACCAGAGAAAGACATGGAAGAACAATATTCATGCCACCTATGTTTAGACCCCAAAAGTACATGCATGAGGTTCAGGGGTTTGTCACCTTGTCTTCCTGGACAGTCAGTGGAAAGAGGGACATCACTGTTCCCTTCCACAGGTGTTTCCTCATGTCACCTCCAGACCACAGCACAGCCTTTCTACAGGGTGATAGCACCTTCCCTTCACAGCTCTCCCCATCTCACTTGTCTCCTTTGAGCACAAAACCCCAGAAAAGGAACTGCCAACGAGATAACTTGACCTTCTCTCCTGCTCCAGGGACAGCCGCTTAGGTGAGAAGAGTGAAAGAGAGTAAGTTGTTACATGACTGACTTCTGCAACAGAAGAAAAGATTTTCTGCTGTCTTGTCACGTATCACGCTGGAACTTCAGCTACAATGAATTACCCTTGAAGTTCACTGAAAGCCAGTAACATCCAGCAGCCTGACTTGAAAATGAGATTAAAAAGACAAACAGCATAATGTCCTGGTTTTAGCTGGGATAGAGTTAATTTTCTTCTTAGCAGCTGGTACAGCACTGTGTTTTGGATTTAGGCAGAGAATAATGTTGATAACATCAACAATTGATGTTTCCAGTTGTTGAGCAGTTCTTTGCCTAAAATCAAGGATTTCTCAGTTTCCCATGCTCTGCAAGCAAGTACACCAGAAGCTGGGAGGGAGCACAGCCTGGGCAGCTGACCCAAACTGGACAAAGGGATACTCCATACCACAGAATGCCATACCCAGCAAACAAACTGGGCAAGTTGGCTGGGAGGGACCAATAACTGCCTGGTAATGGGCTGGGCATTGGTCTGTGGGTGGTGAGCATCATTGTATTGGTATTATGCACCACTTGCCTGTCTTGGGCTTTATGCTTCTCTCACTCTCTTTTTCATTTCCATTATTATTGCTGTTACTTTTATCATTACTATTATTATATTTTGTTTTGGTTATTAAACTGTTCTAATCTCAACCCACAAGTTTTACTTTTTCCTTCCAATTCTACTCCCCACCGGGAGCAGAGAGAATGTCCATGTAGTGCTTAATTGCTGGCTGGGGACAAACCACAACACAGAGCTGTCTGAAGTCTAAGGGACCATTTAAGAGTTGGTTTGGGGGATTCACTAGTATTATTTTTCAAATGGGTTAACAGGTGTGCCAAAAAGTATACTGCTTGAACCAATACACAGTGGCAAATTTTATTTCATGGAGAAAGACATGACCATACACAGCATTGAATGCTGGAACCAGACACTGCAGTGATGAAGTACAATTAATCTCAATATGCTTCTGATCTATCAACCCAAACTGCTGATGGAATCTGGAATAGGGAAGTGTGGAACCAGCTATGTCATCTGACAAGACGCAGACCTCTATTGCACTCCAATTCATCAAAAAATAAGCCTTCATGAGAAGGTCCAAAGAGGCATTGTTATTTTTTCCTCTAAGACCAGGCGAGTTCTGCAACCATTATCAAACAACAGTTCTCAGACACAGAAATGATAAAGAAACCAGGAACACCACTGCCTTCCAATGAAAGACAAATTAAGAGCTGTACACAGCACATTTGGGGAAGAACTCAACATTACACCAAGAACTATGTGTCCATACATATTTCTGCATGAAATGACAGACCACAGCACAAGCATGGAAACAAGACATCCACATTAACATAAACCACAGATGGATGGTTGAAAATGTCCCTCAGCCTGCTCTGGCATCTTCCAGCCTGATAGCTCCATCCCCTCTCTATCGTACTCATTCCCAACAGAATACTTATTACCAAAGCAGGAAAGATGGGGGCTCTTCTTGTTACAATTGCTTTCTGATCCATGCAGAACTTGCCCTAAATGAGCATCAAAGAGCAGCCAAAGAGGAAACAGCCCTAACATTAAGCTTTGTGAAATATGCTATCTAATATTTATGTCATGTCATTTATAAAACTTAGCTTTTACATTAACATAAGGAAAAAACCCCTTATTGTTGTACTGCTGGAAGTCACCCCATATCATCATTTCCAAGCAGCTCCCACTTGCCAGTTCTTAATGAAATAAAGGTAATGAAATTCATAGGATCATGACACATGATCTCTTACTGGTGTAGACAGTTTTAAAACAATTTTTTTAACTGCTTGCAAGTCACCTCACTCTAACTTCTGTGTTTGGATCTAATTCGTATTTGCAAAGACATAAGGAAAGTAAATTACATGCATTTCATGGATAACTACATAACAAACACAATATTTCATTCATGCCTGCTTAGCTTCCCATTAAGCCACTTTCTGGCTATCTAGTCCCATGCTATCATGCATTCTCAAGAGGAAAAAAAGTTCTCAAAGAGACTATGAAAACACTAAAATGTATCAATCAACTTCTTTTATTCAAACATAGGAAACAGATGAAACATCTGTTGCATCCTTCCTCCTATTCCCAAATTATTTTCTCACTAAGGAAAAACCAGAAACACACAATTTCTTATTATTTCTTCTTGTGTAAAACAGCCAAAAGTATGAAAATCAGTTTCAATAATATTTCTACAGTTATGTTCACACTCACTTAAACATCACCTTATTTGAATTTTCTTACCAGCTTCCAATTATTTCATCTGAAATTTATTCCCTCAAAAAATTTCATGCTGCATAGTCATACAATACTGGAAAAAAGAACAGAGTATCATGTACTGTCATGTTCTTCCTATTACTGACTACAAAATTTTTATAAGCATGTGAAGAGCCACTGTAAGAAGCAACTGTTAGGAAAATCCCACGCAGGTTTCTGAGCGCTGACATTAAGGTGCCTTTTTTGTAATTAAAAGAAGACCTACTAGATGCTAAACTATAATAGTTCATCGATGAGAATTTACAAATGTGCATGTCAACAGCAGCAGCTCATGCAATCAGGAGTCCTTGTTACCTATAATTGCCTAAAGCTGACTTAAAAACTGGTAACAATGTAAGATTTCACTAATTATCTGTGGAGGAAAATTCTAGACTAGCATCTCCGGAGTATTAACTATTAGTTATTTGTCCCAACAGGCCAATCAGAAGTGAGTTCTTGATATAAAGGTTCTGAATAGTAACTGTTGATAGAAATACCTCTTGAACATGTAAGTATGGGCTTCTTTTCTTTTTCCCATACAAAAGTTCACTGGAATTTAATTAAACCTACTGTACTTATTTTATGGCCTTCAATAATCCAAATATTCACAACTGTTCTTTTTTCTCTTCCAAATTTAATTTCATACTTCTTACCACAATGAAATAATAGGAAGGAGAGGCATTTATATACATAGTATTCTCTCTTGTGTCTTTACAGTATCATTTATCATACAGCCTTAAAATCCAAGGTATTGACAGGACTTTCAGAACTGTTATGATTACATTCCATTTATTGTGGAATTTTCCTCTAAAAATAATATTATCTATATTCGTACTTTTTTTGGTGCAAATACATCAGTATTTTAAATCAATGTATTTGTATTAGAAAGTACAGCCCATGTATTGCATTAGAAAGTCCAGTCCATGTAGCAAATGACTGTTGTCTGAAGCTGTCAAGATAGCCATTAAAAGCTGAGGTATATATCATGCTTCCCAAGTCATCACATCATTAAGTCACCACATATAAGCTCTGAAAGCTGATTTTAACTTAATAACTCTATTCTTTAGCTCATCTAATCTAATTTTTGGGATACAGTCACCTTTTTGCTTTGACACTGTTCCAAACTCACTTAACTCCTACTGCTTCCTCAAGAAAAATGCTACTTTAATCAAAAATGATGACATCTGTATAGAGAAAAACAGTTGTTCTCAGTATCCATTAGTACTTGTTTTCAAAGAAACTGAATGAATTATCTAACTGCTACATAAAAGAAGTAAGACATTTAACCCTGCCTGATGTTTCCAGACTAAATGGAAACCTCTAACTATGACTACTAAGCTTTATTATTACTGCATATTTACATAATTCCTTCCTAATGCCATGCTGCTCCAAGACTGTCTTTAAATAATTGCATGCTGCCCAACTGAACATTCTTCCAATTTCTAACAATTGAATATATCCAGTCTGTTCATTAACACTGTTAGCTGACAGATCAGGGAATATGTACATAAAGTATCTTGCTTAAGTCTTAGCCAGTATTTAGAAGGTTAAGACCTGCTTCTTAACTATGCCTTACCTAAGAGGTGTCATGCATTTACACCTAACACAGGAATACACAGAAACTAGAGTAATCGAGCCTTCTACATTATCCATTACTCACTGGTCTTGCCTTGCTAAGTTTAAAAAAAAAAAAAAAAAAGCAAAAAAACACAACCAAAGACAACAAAACCCCCACTCCCTCACTATTTTTACCTCTTCCTTCCTCTTTCTTCTTCTGCATTTATCAAATCTTTTCTTCCTGACTTGCTTCTCTGCTAGCTAGCTCCAATTCACTCCATATCCTGGCTTTCCTGATTTTATTCACTTCATGCTATAAGATTATTTCTGATGTTTTCAGATGTTTTTTACTTTTTTTTATTTTCAGGTATACAGAGAAATAATTTTCTTTTTATTCTTATATGTCCCCTGTGTCCTCTGTATATAACTCTGCATTTTACATAAACAAGTGCCACCACATAGACTAAATATATTTCTATCTTACAATGAGGTAAAAAAATTACAGTATCCACTGTCACCAAATTACCTTTTGTCCTTGATTTTCAACCATGCCATGAAGAATTTTGCCTTAATAACAAGTTAGGATTGTGTCATGCACAGTTATTAAAATTCCCTGAAGCAAGAGTAAAACAAGAAACAGTGCTTCTTATCAGTACCAAGAAATTGCACTGATACTACTTAAAAAGCATAGAAAGGCAGTCAAAGAATTGTGAAAACAGTTTATAGAAAGAGCAACATTAAATTGCCTTTGGAATTCACTCCTGAAACAAGCAACCTCTTTTAAGAGCTAACAAGTATAAAATACTGTTATGAATGTTTTGGAAATGATCCTCAAGTTGTCATTCACTCTCTCCAAGTGTCAGGCTGAGACACAGCTTTTCTGGCCAACCACTTCCTACTGACATCATGAAGCAGTTGCATGTCCAGTTTATGGGCTGTTTTGTTCCTAAGCCATAAAATCCCATTTCTGAAAGTGAGAGGACTGTCCACTTTTAAACAGCCTATGGGTAGAGAAGGATGATTGCTCTGTTTTTAATAAAGGTGTTATGAGAAGTAAGGAAATTGAGCATGCTCATCACCAATACAACATCTGGGCCTTCATTTCCTTTAGGAATTTGTTCAAGTCTGACATTATCCACTTCTGGAAAACAAACCATGTGACATGGCACAAGGTTTCATTTTAAAGTAATTTGTATGTGCAATATAGATTCTGGTATATAGCTGAAAAGACAAATCACATATGGAGGGCTACATCTCACCTTGACACGTATCAAAAACCCTTCAGCCTTTCTTTACTTGGTGTAACTCTGGAAAACTCCTTGTGCTTTAGCCCATACTCCCTTTTACTCAGCTTCCTCTTTGAGGCAAGTGTCTAGCAGAGTGACACCTACTTAAACATTTGCAAACCATTTGCTGAATTAGAAAATCCACCTCTTCCAACTTAAGAGAAACAACTGTGATTTGCCTTTTTTCTTTGGTGAAAAATGCAGCAATCCCAAGCAAGTGGCATGCAAGGCTGTTATGTATCAGACTCTGTAATTACATTTCAATGTTTTACTGGTTGTAAAATAACATGCATGAGTGCTCCAAGGACAAAATTGCTCTTTTGCTGCCAACATTAGTTGTTTAATGATCTGAACAGCAGAAGCTTCCAATTATTGTATTCCATTTTAAAGTGTCATTTAGAGCCACACTTGTAATTATGATACCTTAGCTGTAAATTTATAACTTAGCTAAAAAGCTCTAAGAATGTAACTTGTGGAGTCCTGAAACAGCTAGTGGTAATTACATACCAATTTCACCTATGGAAAAATACCACGTGTTTTCCATGTTTACTGCCTACCACACAGCATCAGCTTTGCCAGTAGTTCCAAACTGTGGAGAGGGGCCTGAAGTACTTTACACAAGGCATGCCACAGCCCTGTTCTGCCAGGCTGGTCACAATGTCAAGGGATCTACACAAGCACATGAACAACTTTTCCTAATAATCCTGGTATGAAGAGGTCAATAACTGCTCTAATACACTCCTTAACAACATCAGTCTTTCTCATCACTCAAAACTTACCTGAAACAGCCAGCATTTTGGCTTCGAGTAGAGCTGGTAGTTGAGTCTCAATATCACTCACTTTCCTCCTCAAAGTACTGCAGAGTTTCTGACTTGTGCAAACCTAAATTGAGGCAGACAGCCATGATACAGAATTCATTCATGTAAAAGTATAAGGCAGTTGAAATGGGGCTTCAAATGTTCTTGGTTTACAGACATGACATAACATCCTGCAGCAAGGTAAAAAAGCTTAATAAAAAGTGATGTCTTTACAGAAACACCCAACATGAATCAAAATTTCCAGGCTTTGCTGCACATTCTATTTCAAAAGTAGGGAATGGTATTAGCATTAGCTACCTGTAAGAGAGAGGACATGTTTCCCTGCTAGACACTGAGGCTGCACACAGAAGAAAAGCCAAATTACAAATTCTGTACAATATCAGTATTAATAATGATGTTTGAAGTGGAGCATAAATAAACCAATATTTGGAGATTAAAATGCCATAACATACAATGTGTACTGATTTTTATATAAAACATGCCGTGCTCCACATTTTAATTGAAAAAAAGGCAAAGCAGTTTTATTTTTTGCACAGGCAATGAATAAGGTTATACCAGTTTGATACTGTACTTTGTTTCACATTCAGGAGACACAGATGCCTGAGGTTCAGGTTTCTGATTTCCCCTCAACCTCTTTTCTAACTGGAGGGCCTTCAGCAATTAATCAGGTTTGGTATTAAAAACATGGAGAGAGAAAAGAGAGAAAAAAAACATAAAGCAATTTCAGCTGTTTCGGTACTTCACACTTCAGTGTACATTGCCACCTCAGAAGGACCTTATGCAGCACATACAATTCATACAAGTCTCACATATTCAAAAATGCTGGGGTTTACTCCATATTGCATTATTTGGGAAGAAAAGCAAGATGAACAAACAAAAACTTCACTGAACTAAGGCAAATCCCTAGTTCTAAAGGCAGATGTCAAATACTTGCTTAAAATTGTACCTGACACTTAAGAAAACATTGCATTCATTGGAAGCAAGGAAAAACCATAGTCAAGGGAGGCACAGGCCAGTTCTGAAATGATGTGATGTGAAAAGTAATCTTCAGAGAGAAGTTTCCCTGCCTTCTTTCACTTTTATTTTTTCCTCCGCAAAAACAAGTGCCATGCTTATTAACAGAGGCACAGTTATCACTTCACTTTTTAAGAGCAAAATCCTTATAGTTCTAATGGTTTATCTGTTTGTACAATTAAATTATGGTAATTCATATATGACACCAACTTTAAATCCATTTTGATTAATAACAACCTCTTGCTTTACTGAGATCATCCATTACCTACAAATGAGTCATAATTTTTTCTTGAGTCAACAGAACTATCCCCCAAGCAGTAACTGTTCCTTCTAAGGACTTCAGAGTTGTCCTATTAATTTAAAAACACTTATCACTTCTGTACCTACTATAATTTTTCAGTTCCCAGATATCTCACTGTGTTTCAGTATCCCTTTCTAAGTGACTCACCAGCTAATCCACTTAAAATGTCTTTAAAACCCCAAACCTGTCAGAGGTGAATAAACATGCCTAAAGAACCCAAAGGCCATTTCTGTCTCCCATCTCCAAAATAAATCTGAAAGTTTTTAATGACTTCTTTCCAAGTAGTACTCTCTTTAGGGGCATTGAATGGCTCAGTGAATTGCATTAGATGGGGAATTTTTCAGCTCCAGGAAAACTACATGAATATATCCCATGCTGGTAGTAACTTAAGTCATTATCACCAGACAGCTGTTTGGCAATTATGCAAAATAAGCTGGGATGTTTAATCAGTTTCTAGTGAGCACTGTCCACTTTGTAACCACTACTGTCAGAACAAAGCTTGCTGGCACTCTTTATTAATGGACCAAACGCAGGGACCAGAGGCAGAAAGGCAGTCCCCCCAGCTCGGAGATGATTCCTCTGGAACATGAGATAAGTAGATTGCCGAGCCTCTGCTTGTATCTATGTCACATGTATTCTGCAGATAAATGAACAACATTAATCTTCAGACCTATCATATGGCACAGTTCAACAAAACTAAATGAGCAAGTGGGAAAGACAAAGTAATATCCCCCAAACTAACAGCACTGCTTCTGCGTTGCATCAGGTCTACTCTACAAGCTCCAATCCTTTTCATTTTTTCTAATTATTTTATCTTAATAACGGATACCATTATTCATTACAGTAGCTTATTCAGTCACTAAGGAAAGGTTATTTCCTAGCTAACAAAGATGGTGAACATTCACAGAGCCAGTGTCCTTGGCTTCCAGAGAACACCATTCTCCTCTAACCAGCCTGACTGCAGGTGCCTATGGACCCAGCAATGCCCTTTCCCTGTTCTCAGTGAGCAGTTCTGCTGTGGCCCACAGACCAACAAGCTCAAACTCTAAAGAAATTTCCATTTCAGGAAAGTGTTTTTTTACAGCCAAGTATTACTGTATCTATTTAAAAATCCTCTTCAGTGGTTTCTGAGGTTTTTTTAAAGCAGACTTTTTTTTTTTTTTTAAGGCTCTTGTTTAGGAAAATACCTTACAAATCTGCATTCAGATGCAAACATTACTCTAAAAAAGCAGTCTATCTGAAACCAGAAGGAAGCTGGTTAGCAAAGATATGCTGGATCAAGATGAAAGAGCAGCAAAATATCAAAAGCAAATTTGCCCACTGTCATCCTCTTCCATCTTTGTAGCATATGATGTCAATCTAAAGCATCAAAAACAGGGACAAGGACAGCAACCAAAGCACTGGAATTGACTCTCTCTCCAATCATCTCAAGAGAAGATATACAAGTTATAAGTAACCTTCATATTTCTTTACAACAACACCTTGGAAAAGATGAAGCAATTCTGCTATCACTGCCTAAAGGAAGGAACAGTCTACCTGGTCTCCCACACAGCACAATCTTCCATTAGTGAAAGCAGATATTAATTTCAGAAGGAAGGTGGTGAATAAGGGACAGTGCTCCCTTCATTAGCAGGCAAAAGTTAGCTTTTGCAGCCACAGCTGTAAACAAGAGAGATGAGGCAGAAAAGGCCATAAAAATGCCAGTGGAACAGGGGAAAGGAAAGACCTTTGACAAAGGAATGTTTTCCCCATATAATAAAAGGGTTTAAAAGACCAGCTCTATTTATTTTGAGATGAAAATAATAGGATGATCTGAATAAACTAAATAGTAAATTACTTGGAGCAGTCTCATTACATGCTTTCTATTTATCTTCCATAACACATAAAAGACATCACACAGGAATGGAATGAAATTAAAATAATATTTTATTCTATTGAAAATTTAAAGAAAAAAAGCAAGCTGTGAAATTCTACCTCACAGGCTTCTCTACTGTTATTCAAGGTTTCAGCTGTTATTGAAAAAGATAGATACTATGGTGATAAAGTAAATGTATTTGGAAATATAGATACTATGGTGATAAAATAAAACCTCATGAGGCACATTTTCTGGGGAGAAGGCAAATTCCATACCTTATGTTTCAGCTTGCAAATAGCTTGAAACAAAACGTGACTTTGAGCTACTGAACAACTTGTTCATTTCAGTAGATGAACTATAGGTTGGTTACAATAATTTCCTTGATACTCTATTCATAGTCATTAAAAAATTAGATGGGAAAGCATTTTAATACTCTATTTTTACAAAGATGTGGGCATAAGCAAAGAGAAGATAAGGTCAAAAAGTGGAAGAGAAGGAAGGAGTGGTATTGGGATGCAGTCTTCAAATTATCTTTTTAACCGTGCATGCAAAAACTGTTGGTCAAGATGATTAGGAAGAACAGATTATAAAGGCTAAAGTTTTTTCCTGATTTAGGTGAGCGTTATTAGAGAAAGAACATGAAAAATAAGTTTATTTCAGAGTATAAATTCATTATTAATCAAAACCCAGAAATATTTTTCACTCCCTGTTTCATATAGATCTATGTCAATTAGCTAGAGCAAATGGTTCTTTTATTTTTCCAGAGCATTCATGGAACAACTGGGCCATTCTGAAATAAAACTTTAGTGTTCTACTTCTTGAAAGGAGCCCATGAGAAATAACAAAATTAAAGGAAAAATATTAACATTTCTGGTTAGAAACAAAAATTATGCAAAATGTGCTATATCACCTTTCCTTGTATTTTTAAAGGGACATGAAAATGAGATTGCTAGCTAGATTATTAGTGAAATGGCAGGGAAAAGAGGTACTTCATTTATGCTCTTCCCTTCACACCAACAAAACCAATTAGGCAGAACAGTAAGAGACTTTGTATTAAGAGTGAAAACATCCAGCTATGGCCATGATTTCATGAAGCTAAGGAGTCTGTTCCTAAATAGAGAACTGAGCAAGAGGACTGATCACCAGTAAAAAAGCTGAGAAGGAAGAGCTTACTTCAACTGCTTCCTGACATATTATAATCTCTGTGGCCAAATAAAAAGTTGAGGAGGGCTTTTCAGCACATGCTTAAAAACAGTCATGTGCAAAATCTTATTTAGAAGGAGCACTACAAAACCAACTTCCTAAAACAGAGACAATTTATTAAGGTGCAAACTATGATCTGCTTCTGTAAATATTCTGAAGAACTGAAAACATGCACTTACTTTGGCAGTGGTTTCTTTAATGGACATGCTGAACAATTGTTCCTTTTCCTGAAGGCTAGAAGGAATTAAATGAAATAAAGTTAATCTCTGCTCAACACAGTCTGCTACAAAGCACACATTTTCATAGAGAAAAAGTGTGAAGATGACTCATACAAACCAACAGAGCCAATATCCAGACAAAAGCTACTCCCAGTTTCAGGCTTGCTAGTGACTAACCAACAGCACCTTTACAGTTCTTTATTAATGACTATATGGATTTTACTTACCGTTTGAAACACAATTATGATTATTTGTATAATCATAATGTCTTAGAAGTTCCCAGCAATGTCCAGGACTGGTGCTTTGCTAGACTATCATCCAAGCCCCTAACACAAAGGCATTTCTGACACAAATAATTGGCAGTTTACTATCTTCTTACAATCCAGTTTTCAACTCTGCCAGAAAAAGTTCAACTGTGGTCACTTGTTATCACAGTAATTTTATGAGAAATACCAGTATTGCTTCTTTAGATCCATAAAGAGCTACCAAATATTTATACCAAATTGATTGAACAGTGGGCACATGTTTACATTAACAAATTCAGAGTTTTCTTCCACATATTATAAATAAGGAGGTTTCCTACTTTTATATTACTAAATCTAAAGTAAACCTGTGCCTCTGGTTCTTGTAAATAAATTCACCATTTACATTTTTAACATGAAGTTCAAAAACCCAAGTCAAATCAAACATCAGGAATTAGGAGAGAGATTTTTTTGCAACTTTAATACTCCACTCTCTCCAATTTAGGAGGTGTTCACTTTTTATACAGTGTTCAATTACTTTCTCACACACTATTTTCTTTTCTGTCAAACACCTCAGCTCTGTGTACATGACACTCAGCACTCCCCATTAGCAGCATCTCAATTTTTACTCATGCCTGTGTAATAAAAACTGTACTTCTTTCACGACCTACCGTTACTATTTTCCCCAAACAAGAACTATTAATTTATTTCTGAGCTTTTCTCTGACATTCAGCACTGAAATATCCAAACATATCAGAGACATCGCTGGATTTATTTCAGTGATACTCTTGCATGATAAGGCAGCATTGTATTCATTTTACAGGTGGAGGAAATACAAGGCACTGTTATTCAGAAAACACACTACAACTGAGTATCTGTTTTGACATGCACGCAGCTCCTGCTGTCTATGCATTTCTCTTTTCTATGCATTTCAGTTTTCCTTTGAGAACCTGCCCTTATTTTCTAGGCACAGCACTTACTGAGCCCTATTTCAGGAGTCAGCATTTTCATATGCCTGAATCCCAAAGCACGAGAAGTTGGACTTGCACTCAGTTACTGATCACCTACAGAAAGGCTGGCTGGAACATCTTGCCACACTGCAC
Source organism: Lichenostomus cassidix (assembly GCF_008360975.1). Taxonomy (NCBI): domain Eukaryota; kingdom Metazoa; phylum Chordata; class Aves; order Passeriformes; family Meliphagidae; genus Lichenostomus; species Lichenostomus cassidix. The sequence continues at coordinate 41,692,400 of NC_139483.1, read as the reverse complement.
ATGGGAGTGAAATAGCCTCAGAGGCAGAATTCAGCATATCATTTAATCACATTAATGAGGCATCTATTTGCACTGCTACCCCTAATACCCTGCCTCATGGAGCACACACCTTTCCTATCCACAGCTCAGCAAGGCCGGTCACCTCATTACCACCCCAGCACCTGTGCAATGCAACAAACAGAAATGCAGCTGCCTACCTATGTAAAAGTGTTTAATGACATTTCCCACACAGCAGTCTCACACTTCTCCCTTTTCTACAGCAATATATGTGCACAACACAAAGTATTGCATGTGTAATGATGCCATTATCAGCTCCCTGATTGCCTCTGGGCATGCCAGAGGGAATGAACTATTTAGCCACTTCTTTTCTTATGCTTTGGAGCTCCCAGTGACTTTCAGCATCTCCCACAATTGGTATCTGAGCTGGTCAGGTTATGTAAAAAAAAGCTGGGCTTTTTGTACAGATGTCAAGGGGCAGCAGCAAGGCTGCAGTGTGTAATTGAATGAACAATGGGTGACTGACTCAATTGTGATGAAACTGCCTTATAAAATTCAACTCTGAAGACACAGGCCATAATAAAATGTAAAGTGCAGTTATAGCCAGAAGAACAACAGTATATAGACGGCAATTCTATCTCACAAATATCTTCCATATGCTCTTCCTCTTATCTGTTTACTTTCCTCACAGAAAGTCCCCCCCAGGTTCATACATTTCACTGCTCTGCAGAACTCACACAGCTTACAGGAAGAGAGATCAATTTTTAATTTCTTTTGAAACAATGCACCCAAAAAAGCACTGCAAACTAGGACCCAGTTGTCAAATCTGCATTGCTAACAAGGATCCACAAGCCCATGCAGACTTTGAGGACCAGGTGCTGAGTGGGAAAAAACACTCTCTTTACACCCAGATTTCTTTTTTATGAGCCTCTATCAAGTCACTGAAAAATAAATAAGGAATCAAATGCTGCCATTTCAATGACAGCAGAACTACAGTTTTAAGAGAATTTTGCAGAACTGTAGTTTTAATGGAATTTTATATTAATCTGACCTATATCAATAAAGGATATCATTAGTAAGCAAATAATTTGACCCAAGCTAGCGATAGCTGCATTAACCACAGACTCAATTCTAAGATCCTTTTGTTACAGCTACAGCATTCACACAGACTCTTACAAGTGTATTTGTATTATTTATGGTATGAATTTCACAGCAGCATTCTGTTTCAATCCTTGTTAGCCTTCAGAGTGATACCATAGGAATCTCTTACCCCTTTGCAGAGATTACCCATCACACAATGCACACACAGGAATCAAAACCATGTACGAACCAGCCATAGTTACCAACTACAAGCTGTTTTTAACTACATTTATTCCCAGGTTGTTTTCTTCTACCACGAAACACTGTCACAGAGAAGCCACTCACAAGCTTTCCAATTAACTGACAAGGTAATGACCCACAAGAGTAACCAGGCAGTCAATACTGATTCATTCTACCGACAAAGAGCTTTAACAGCCATGATCTGTTACATGTGACTTGAACCAGAAACAGTATTTTCTTTTACAACCACCCTGGAGCATCATATTTCATTTTAAGAGGGGTATTCTGTCTGCTTAAAAGCTGCTTTAGGTATTACTACAAGGGTAAATGGCTTTAGAAAGAGCTTCTTGGAATAACACTAAATTTTTGCCTGGGAAGGCATCCATAGTTTTGACTCGTTGCTATTCTTCTCTGACAGAACAGCTAATCAAGAATTTGACAGCTTGTCTTCACAGTCTTAGCAACCTATTATAAAGGACCATTTAGAACTTACTTCTCAAATTCAATATCACCTAACTTCATCACAGAGAAAGCAAAGTTCTTGACCCAGCTAATCAAAGCACTAGAGCAAGACAGGAATTCAATTAACACAAATTTAACTGACTAAATATGAAGGAAAATAAAGATTTTTAACACTTGCAGAACCCACAGCAATCTATATATCATATATAATATCTTCATTCATGCGGAAGACCACACAGGCCTTTCATTGAAATGACATGCCATGGACTTGCAGGCATTGGGATCCACCATGAGGAAAGAAGAAATGTACACATGCTATGTCCCAAAGTATCACTGTATACATGCTAGACTAGAACAGGAAAGCAGTAGCTGAGGAATGATGTAATTTATGGATGACACATGAAGCAATACTCTGGCAAAACATGGACTTTGGCTGAAGAGTTGCAGGAGGATGTGGGAACACTGCATGTTCAGAAACTGAGGCTAACCTGGCACGTAACAAGAGACTATGGGAAAATTTAAAGATCCAAACACTTCAGACAGTAACCTTTAAGTATCTCATTTTACTGATATTAAGGAACAGCTACTAAGTATATTTAATTGTAATAACGTAGTTGGACTGCTGAGATGATGATGTTCATAATTGGGAATGATGTGCAGGTAAAATAAAGGAAGACATTTTAGTACAACAGGGGACAGAAGGAAGACTAGGAATCTAGCAGTCTGGTTCACACGCCCCTCCCTCTATCACAGGCTTCCCACATGACTGCGGGGACATTAAGTGCATAACAATATCAGGACATTAAGTGTCATGATATAACAATGTTTAAAATGTCTTTTAAAGAATCTTCTGAGAAGTTATGATTCGCATGCAGGAATTACAGATTCTGTGGAAGTGGCTTTGTTCAAAGGAAGGCTAACCAGCACAATACTGGGAAGAATGGCTTTCTACCAAAGGAAGGCATGTTTCTGAATGTCTTTCCTTCCACTATGCTACTATACTTCCCTTTGCATACCACGCTATTATGTATTTATGTTTTGCTTCCTAAGAAAAAATTCAAAGAATGCAAGTGGGCAAAAGGCAATTCCTGCTGCTCTCCACATTCAAGATACATAAATATAAACACTGCTTAAACAGAAGCAGTTCCTGTTTTAATAATAATATATATATATACAGCAACAAAAAGTGTAGTCAGAATTCAGTTTCTGTATCTGCACAACAGAATATGCCACATGTATGGAACCAGTATAAAGCAAACCCTGTACTAAAATTTATTATTTTTGTAGAGAAACTAAGCTGCCATCTCTGATCCCTGCCTGAAGACACTGAAAGACAAGTAAAAAGTCTTTCAACAGCAAATATTCTCCTTTACATTACTGTCACCTAAAAAATTATTATAGATATTGTCATTTCACTTCCTATCTCCACACCACAATACAAAGCAAAAAGCAATTTAATTTCTTTAAAACTAAGCACAAGTCAGAACAATTTAAAATTACCCACATTTGAATTTCTAATTCAAGAACAACAGCCTAGAAGCCCACGCTTAGATTGTATGCAGAAAGCATGATGGGCTGAACCCTCAATTCATATGTATTCCCTCCTAGATAAAATCAGCAAATTTAAACAGTTTACAGTTTGAATTTGGCCCAGAGTAATGAGACTGCCTGCAAAGGATAACCCCATTCTCATGATCACAGCCTGAGGAGAGCAAAGATTTTACAACTTTATGTCTTCTAACATGATTCCTTCTCCGATTCTGAAGTCAGAAGAAGCTATACTGTCTTAGAAGACGAAGATATATAAAACAAGCCCTACACTTGTAATCTTGCTTTTAACAACAAACAGACGCTGACCTTCAAGAAAAGCTTTTGTCCAGCTCCTTGCAAAAGAAATCAGAAAAATGCTACTTGGGGAACCTTTGGTGTAAATGACTGCTACAGTCTACATCAAGGCAAAAATCCACCAAAAATCTTTGGTGTATGGACTTAACTGTGCCTTCAGGGAAGAAATCCACAATATAAAAATCAAATCAAACAATCAATAACTTCCTCATATTTTTATAGTTCCCCCAATAGGTATATCTCAGAAAATTTTGAAAACCAATCAGAAAAAAAAAAAGCTTTGAACAAAACTATATTTAACAAGAGGCATCTATAAGGTAGGCATGTTCAACTAGGACTAAAGGGAAAAAAAAAAAAACAGTGAGAAAGCATACCTGTTACCAAAGTTTCCTCAAGGAAAATCAACAGATTATTATTTACAGATACCATGTACAGATTTTTACCAGAACAAGACTTACAGGATGGGACTGGTCCTACATTTCTGCTCAATTAAGGACATTCAGAGCTAGAATGCATTAAGTGCACTAAAACAAACCAGCACTTGTTTTCTTTTGCAACTCTCTACCACGAAGTTTGATTCCATCTAATCAAGAAAGATATGGGATAACAAGATTTTCATTCTTTGTGATCCTTTCATAAGCCTGCCTGGACTACACATCTGAGTATCACCACACCAAGAAAGCAGTATTTCAGTGAAGCACAAAAGTTCCTTTTCTTCTTTGTGTAATTATCCATGGGACTTCAAACAATGGTATTTTCACAGCAGCATATCTTTATAAAGGGAAGTAAAATCACCCTAAAACCTAAGTCAGGGTTTTCCAAATAAACTCTAATTTTTTGTTGGATAATGCAGCCCACAGACAACTTCTGTATGATGAGAAAGCTAGTTAAAAAATTATAAAAAACACAGAATTTTGGCTGAACTGATGTGGTGAAAATCCAATTTCTCTATCTAAACCTGACAGTGCTCTTGAGGGAAGGACTTTGACACAAAATAGAAGGAGAGAAGAGTTGTGTTTAACTCATAATGAAAATGAAATTTCTGGCAGCTGCAAGGACTAGTCACCTGAATTAGAAGTAAAATGCAAAGTCTCACCTTGGAAAACTTCCAGCCTCAAAAATTAATCTGATCTGAGACAACAACTATCAAGAGACATACTTTAAGGTACAGGAACATTGCACCTTATGCACATTTCAATCTACAATGTTCTCCAAGGAATATGAATGAGAACCCAAAATTATGCACCTACCTCTGAGCAATCTTGAGAGCTGGTTTTGCTCCAGCAATTTGCTCTTCTTCAAGCTATCATTTGCAGAGCAGTATTTCTTCACTGTTGCTATACATCAAGAATTGCTTCAACACTTGTGCTTCCCCACTCAGAATTTATCAAGAGTCAGAACTGGAAATGCACTTTCCCAATGTTTGTATAACCCCAGCTTACCAATAAGTTTTCCCACTGACTTATGGGTTGCTGGGTGACTGCACTTGTCTTTGTCAACTCTCAAAGAGTTATACCTATATGAAGTGTACTATAAAAACTCATCATCCTGCCCAGCTCTTACATATACAAAAACTCTAAACAGAAAACTCTTACGTGCTGCAGTGCTGCCAGACACTAGCACCAATTAGGAAACTCAAAGAAAAATCAGGGCATTGGATGGCACTCCACAATTTTTTAAAATAATGATCAAGAAATTGTTTTCTTAATTCCAGCAATTCAAGGATGGAGGCAGAATCTCAGTATGGTTTTGGGGTTTTTACATAAAATCACTCCAACAGAAACAATCAGTTCACAGACACCTGAAGATGCTGCTAGCACCTTTAATCATCACAACAAGCTCAATTTTCATTGCCATGTATTGAGAAATCCGGTCCTATAAATCACCATTCAGACAGCAAAGCCATCAGGCTGTTTCAACAAACCAAAGCATTCATATGGTGCTGGGTTTCGCACCACTCTTCTGACAGCTGATGCTGCATGGCAGTTGAAGCAGTTGTTGCTTCAGCTGCTATCGGGAACAGGAGCAGTAGACTGAGAACAAAGGGACAATCAAACAGCTATCTGCAGGAGCAGCTCATCACATCCTAACTAATACTTTCCCCAGATTTTCTGACGTATCAATAGATCCCCATTCTTCTGCTACATCTGTCTGGAGTGCACAAAAACTAGAGCTTGCCCACAGCAGCTGCAATTATTCTTCTAAGAATAACATCCATTTTACTTCACTGACTGAAAGGGTCTGTCCCTGGATATTGTTGCTAGCTGTTTCTCTTCATTATATACAAACAAATTCAGTATCACACATTGATTGAGACAGCTGGTCATTTATCCCTAAAGAGAAGTAAATCTCATTGTGCACATACCCAGAGGAATCAGCACATATGTGGCCTGGGCTTTATAGGCTGCTACATCCCACTGGATGCTGTTCAAGCAAGCAGGGGGAACCAGATGCTCAGCAGGGACAACTAGATTCCTCATTACACCATGTACGTGGGTACTCAAGCAAGTGTTGCTCATCTTTCTGCTGTGACGTTTTCCTTCCATAGCACTGTTTGGAAGGAAAGAAATCTGCCTCTAAATACTTCAGGTTGCCAGCAATGGCTCTGTCCTCCAAGTTGGAAGACTGGCTCTTTCCTCTCCCTGCTGTGTTTTTAACCCCAACCTGTTCTTCCCAAGGAAGCCAGTGCCTATGGTGTGGGAGCAGGCTTTGCAGAAGCCCTTTTTCCTCCCTCCAACAGGGGTCCCCACCCCACCTCCAGTGGGATCAGAGTCATTATGAACTTCTGAGCCACGTTTGCACCTTCACAGGAAGCAATTTCACTCCATGTGCCAAAGCACAGACATTGTATAGCATGCCAAGCTTTCAATATGTCGTTACTCCTCGAATTGCTGCCACAAGTGAAAAGAAAGGAAACAAAGCCACTTGCCCATTAAGTCTACCCTTCAATCCTAGGCAGAGAACAAAGGAATGAAATTAACCAAAATGGAGAGGAAAACACCCATCTGTCTAAAAGAAAGAAGAGCCTCCTAATCAGTCAGCTCACAAAAGATGAAGCAGATCTCTTCCTTCACCTATGACTTGTCTTAGCCTCTCACAAACGACTGTAGCCAACTACTTCGAGAAAGATGAGATGATGGCCTCATCAAAACAAAAACCCAGGTGTAGGACTAGCTGAAAATGAGACAAACCTATTATTGAGGCTCAAACTGGATTATAACATTTGATAAGAAATGGGGAATTTCCCTTCAAAAGCCCCTTGTGGCAGCGGAAGCTGGCGGTGATGACAGTGCCCCTGAGGGCTCTTTCCAGGGCAGAGTCCTTCAAATGTGCCAGGGAACATCCTCTGTGGTTCTGCTCCTCAGCTGCATGCCCACTGCTGCAGGTTTTGGGAATCTGTAGTGCACAGGATAAAATGGATCAATGATCATTAAATAAAAGAACTACAATTTCTAAAAAATGGGCATCATACCAATTTCATGATACCTAGCTATAATAGCAGCAGTGGTATCAGCTGAATTTTAAGAACCCTAAAATAATATCTTGGTTCATCTCATGTAGTATAGTCAAAGACACGTTTCTTACCACAGAGAACAGTTTTAAAATTCTGTGTAAAGCACTAAAAAAAAAAAAAACCACCAAAGTCAGAGCAGCATGAAAGGGCCCGAAGTCAAGGCAGTAATGCGAATACTCAGAGTGACCTGTGCATCATAATTTTGAATATCATCCTTTCCCCGGAATGTTGGTATTTTATAGGAATACCACGCGGACAGAAAATGTGGTATAGGTGTGACAGACAGAGGTATTTTTTAAGAAGCAAAAAAAAAAAAAGAAAATTCGCCATACAAAGCAAGGAACAGTACAGAGGAAGGAACCCAGAAGCTTTATCCTCTCACACAGCACAGAAGCAAGAATCTTACAGAGATTAGACAAATGTACACACAAACACAGATTCTCACACCACCATCACTGAAACATAACAGCACTTGGGAAGGCAAGGGGCTATCTGCTAGGAACAGCTGATAGCAGGAGGAGGAAAACCTGGTCAGAAGGACAGAAAGCTGTTTTGCCAAGGGAGGACCATGGGATTGCTGACATCCTCCCAGGGCAGAGACTTAAGGATGCAGCACAGGAAAATCACCCACCAGTAAAAGACCCAGAAGTAAATAAAATTTCAGGAGAAGGTAAAAGCAACTCTGACTTGCTGAAATTGGCTTTACGTATCGCCAATCCCAGGACCACCAAAACCTCCCTAGCACCAAATGAGGCCAGAAATTAGATAATAATGCCATGTGCATAGACATTTACTGAATGGCCAGGGTCTTCACAGACCAACTCATAACACAGCATAGCAGTCTCTCCTGAAAAAATACCAGGAATATCTTTAAAAACCAAAATAGTTCAGATTATTCTGCTTCTTACCTACCAACATCACTTTCTACTTGTAATTAAACACTACAAAGATTGTGACATCAAGAAAAAGTGAAGACCAAAAATAAAATTCAAACAACTCAAGCAGCAAATCCAGAATGGAAGATGCCAAGAGCACCTGGCAGTTCTCTGCTGTCCCCTGCAAAGAGTCAGGAACATTAGCAACCTGTGCACTGCAGTAGAATTTTTTTGATGCTATAAAGCCATTTCATCCCTCTGCTCTTTGTATTTAAGCTACTCTCCTGTTTGCAAAGAGTATTTTTGATACACAGGCATCGTCACAGGAATAGTCAAAAAAACCCTGCATGCTATCTAGCAAACAACAGATATTCTTTGGAAAGGATAGATTGCAATTTGGTTTCCTACTTTAAAGACAAAATTTTTGCTGAAAGGCTGATTTCAATAAACAGGGCTGCTTTCAGACTTAGTAATTTTATGTAGCTTGCTAACGTTTAATTTGACTAGAAATTCCAAATGGACATATACCTTGAACAACAAAAAGTGTACAAAGCAGTCTCTGCTAATGACAAAACATGACAGCCCATTCTAAATCCAACTTTCCTAAGTTAGTATTTGAAACTACGTGGAAGCTTTTTTTCCAACTTTTCTCAAATAAAGCACGTTCTCTTAAAAAAACCATCTTTTTTGCCTTTATCAGGCTTTGCCCTCAGCTGAAGTTGCTGAATACTTATTCCAACAAACAAGGTTTACACTCCCCTGAGTATTTGTATTTCACTTTGAATTAATCTTTCTCAGATGAACTCCAGGCATCATGAAAGCAGAGTGAACTGGCTGCATAAATCTTCAAGTCCAGTTCCTTGCACCACTGGCCACCCTCTGATAACTAATACACATAACAGAGAATTTCCTTATCTTCGGATGATCTCACAAACCCACTGTAGAACAAACTCCTACTAATTAAAAATTGTTCCACGTGAAAGGTGGAAGAAGAGGTAGAACATTCAAATATTGTGGAAAGGTATTTAATTGAATTTCTTTCAACCAGCAATCAGTGCCCAGACAATAGTCCAGATGGAACTGTGCAATATCTTTTAAGAATGACATGCAGTAAGGACACATGCATCTGCAGATATGGATAAAACAAAGAAACTTTTAAATGAAACTAAATATGAACTGAAGTATAACAGATTTCCCCAGTCTTCATTGTGAAAAGGAAAGAAACAAATAAAGGAAACAACTGATACTGAAGTGAATCAGTAAAATAATTGATATGGTCTTATTTTATAATTAGAAACTTCAACGTACATTAGTTAAAAACATGTATTTCTGAAATGGTGTCCTCTTCAGTAACAAATAAGAAAATTATCAATTTTGATACCTTTTGCAATCTCCAGGAGAAAGTACTTCATGCTGAAACACCCAGACCCATTTTCCTCTGATTTCAGTGTGTTGTCTTCAGTTATAACACCAGCATGTGTCACAGTGCACACAACAACAGCTGCTCCCACCTTTTAAGCACATCTCCATGCAACCCCACACAAATGAACTGAGCTTTTGCCCTGCAATTTCCCCATTTTATTATAATGATTATACCCTTTAGCTCACCAAGAGCAATTAAGGCTGTCTGGATGAGCAAAACTACCACATTCTGCAGTCTCAACCTCAGTGAAAATTCCCTGTCAAAACATATTTCTTTGCCCATTAGCCAGCAGATTTTAACTATGTCTTCCAACAGCCCCCAAGTAAGGTCCCAGGGTAATGAGCCTAACATTTCTCAATTCTTCAAACTCAAAGCATGCTATAGGTATAGACAAAGGCTTTTCATACTTAAACAGTTCGCCACATAGCAAAGATAAACAAGACAAAACAATGAACATGCCTGAAAAAATAGCAACACTTGACATGAAAAATAAGCTTAGTAACAATGTTCATGTCAATGTTGACTTGCTCTCTTCCTCCTTCACACTTCTACTTGGGCCAGTATTCTTTGTTTAATATGTTCTCTCATGTGCCCAGAAGTTTGCTTCCATATATTGAATAATCTTTATTTTATAGTAGCTGCAAGCCACCAAATACAATTCATTACAGCACAGATTGTCTTCAGAGATGCTTCACACTAGACCTGCCTGTGTTACAGCAGTGCTGAATGCAATTCATGTAGTCAACAAATTATTATGCAAAAGCACATTATAGCAGTGCTTTACTGACAACCATAATGCTGTTAGAATAAATACAGAGTCTCTTGCAGCCCAACAGTCAGGAGCTTGTAATTTACTGCCCATCAATATTGAACTTTCGACATAAGCACTGATCTCTAGTATATGTGCATAAGTAATAGCTTTATTTTCACACAGACAGCTCTAAATTTGGAAAATTTTTTCCCCTCTGCAATTTTTTCATAAAATAAAATGCACATTTCCAGAAAAATCTCTTTCAGATTAACTATGCCAAGACCTTGGAATTCAACACTAATATTCAGAACTAGCATCAATCAAGTATTTAAACCTGTTACCTAATAAACAATACTTTTTCCACAAGAAGAACTGATTTAGAATAAGGCAATGCAAGTTGCAACCATGTAAATTCTGGTGAAACAAAGGAAAAAGAGTTAACAGCAAGGGTGGTGAAAGGCAGGATGCCTAGCAAGGCTGCAAAAACTCCATCCTTGAAGATATACAAAACTCAGAGAGACAGGGCCCTGAGCGACCTGATCTCACTTGGAAACTGTAGCCTCACTTTGAGCAGAAGTTTAAACAAGATGACTTCCTAGATTATTGTTTAATTGTATGACAACCTAGGAGAAGCGCATAGGAATTATACCCATACCAAATGTCTTACTATCTGCATGCTGCTTTTCCACCTTACAGAAGGAGAACAGAACATGACTAAAAGCAGACATAAGATCTCTGTACCTGAGGTATGACAGACTCCACAGCTCAAAAAGGAAGCCACCCATCACTTAAACTCACTGTTAAATAACAGCATTTATGTGTCCTTCATTGGGTTTAGCTGAGATGGAGTTAACTTTCCCCACAGCACCCCCACAGTGCTGTGCTTTGCATTGCTGGCTGGAAAGATGCCTATAACACACCAGTGTTTTGGCCACTGCTGAGCAGTGCTGGCACTGCATCAGCACCCTCTCTCCAACATTCCAGCCTCCCACATCAGCAGTCGGCTTGGGGTAGGCAAAATCTTGGGAAGGGACATACCCAGGACACCTGACTCACACTGACCAAAGGGATATTCCATACTACAGGATGTCTGCGATGTCTGCTGATACAAAAGCTAACAAAAGGAGGAGGAAGCAGGGGCATTCATTATTCACAGTGTTTGTCTTCCACAGCAACCGCTACATGGGCTGAAGCCCTGCTTCCTGTGAAGTGTCTGGACATCACCTGATGATGGAAAGGAAAGGGTAAAACCTTTGTTTGCATACATGCAAGCTTTCCCTTTTGTTTAGTAAACTCCTTATCTCAACCTATGGATTGCTTTCCATCTTATTTTCTCTCCCCAGGCCAGCTGAGAAAGTGGAGTGATAGAGGGACTTGGGGGGCACCTGGTGTGCAGCCAAGGTCAAACCTCCAGAGTCCCAACAGCAGAACTCCAGCTGCAGTAATGAGAGCAGAAGCACCTGACCATTGGTGACAACAAAGGTCAACCAACAAAAATAAACCATAGAAGTTTCATTCATTGCATCTTTTAAAAATGAACAGAAAGGAAAGATTATTTTTAAATTTTCATTCAAGTTAAGAACCCACTTTGAATAATGAATGCCTGTTTCCTTTCAAGTGATTGTGCTATTCATGGTGGTAGTAAGTGAGCAACTCAGAGCAAATTCCTGAAACCGTACTATTTAACTCACTTTTAAATAATTTTCCAATGAGGTAAGTGCAACCCAATTGTTACAGCAGCAACGAGAGAAAAAAAAATAAATCTGAATATTCTTTCATAAACAAATTGAAAACTAAGAAAACTCAAATGAGTTTCTCAGACAGAGTCCTGAGATCTTTTATTCCTCAATCTCAGAAATACAGGCATAAGATACTATTAAAACACACTAAACTTAATGCAAGAAACTATTACCTATAACCTAATTTAAAATTTTAGACAAATGTCAAAAGAGAAGAATATGTCCTCTACATAATGTTCTGCTGACTTAAAAAAAACCCTGTATAAATTAGCACACATGAGCAGCAATTTCTCATGAATGTTAATACAACCAAACTAAATCCAATAAACATGAAGGGAGAAAAAAAATTGCAAGCAACATAGCTATTGCTTATCTGGAAGAAATGCAAGTTAGGATAAACAGAAATTTTATTTTCTCTTGGTGACACAACAGCAGTGCCACTTTTAAAGTCCCATCACCAACGTCCAATATAGTTTAGGCCCCAAGTACATAAATTGCTTTTTTTAAATAAAGATGAGGATATTTCCAAAAGGTTGCCCAGAGCAGCTACTTCCCTTTTGAAGTATCCATATGCTGTGCATTTAACTGTGGATGTCCCAAAATTATTCATGTTGCATCCTCTTCTCCACTGCCTTGAGTCCACTGTCTGAGTCTAGCACTCCTTTTCACATCAGACTTAATTATGATTACAAGTTCACTGAAGCAGGAAGCATCTCTAATATTGATTTGAATGGTGCCTAATACACACTTTCAGGGTGTGAGAAATATATTTTAATTACTACATTACCAAACTGGGGAAAACATTCCACCAGTTAACAAGAAATAGTATAAGCTGATGATAGGAATTAACAGCCGATGGATATGTATGCTTTCTGTAGGTGGGTCTTCACCATAAAAGAACATGAAGTGCAAGACATTCAAATAACTACAAACTCTTTTGAGGAAGTACATCAATATTAGAACTCCAACATCTCTTCATTGAAAGTTTTAAATTGTCTGAATCCAGATAATTAGCTGGCACAGTGATGAAGAAAACGACTAACAGCCAATTCAAAGAACATACAGGAAGATACAAGACTCGACATTTAAATTGAAATTTACATACCTCTTTATTGCTCCTGGAAGATCTAAACTGAACGGAATTCGATAAGAGGATGCTAAAGTGTCATCCACAGCCTTGCTTATTTCCTGCAGCTCTCTTAAAGAAACACAGCCAAGTAAAGCAGCCAATTCACAGTCTTGTGACTGAATAAGCCTATCTTGTTCTTCAATTTCTCTTCTTAGCTGTTGATCTTTTCCTTCTAATGTGGCCAGTCTTGTTCGGAGATCTTCAATTTCTTTCTGCATAGAACAGAAACCAAAGTTTACTATGAACCCTATAAAAGAAACCCTTTTACCCCTAAGAAAAAACAGTACAAGTGTCAGAAGTAGCACGAATTTTGTCCAATTTAGCAAGCATTAAATGAGACATCCTCTTGCTGACACACAACTCTTATGTCGATTGTATTTGAGAAACTCTGGTGCTTCCAACAGTCTGAAATTAACCACCTCCATTTCAACACCAAATCCAGGTTCCTCTTCCAACACCTACTGTCAGTCACCTTTTACTTTTAAAACATATAGGTATTTCCCAAGCTTACAAGTTCAAAACTTCCACCAAAAATACAAATGGCAGCTCATCCACGGCAACAGAATCTTCTTCTGCAGACTGGCAGCTGAAGTGATCAAACATCTGTCCTGTAGAATAACCCTGCAATGGTTCACCTAATGGCTCCAGTCCAACATCAGGCCCAGGATGCAAGCAGAGAACCACTATCTGAACAGCCCTTCTGGTAATTAACATTTCATTTTAGCTAAAAGCACAAAATCCTTTCCTTGACTTAAAATGGCCAGAACTTCAACGTTAGTTGCACTCATTTTTCTAGAAGTTCAAACTGTGTGCGTTACAATATTGACGTTTCTTGCAAGAGCAAATCATAATTTTTAGAGTCATAGGATTGTAGAATCATTAACCCTGGAAAAGAGCTCCAAAATCATTGTGTCCAACCTTTGATCGAACAGCACCCTGTCAACTAAACCACAGCACTAAGTGCCATGTCCAGTCATTTCTTCACCATTTCCAGGAACAGTGACTCTACCATCTCCCTGGGCAGGCTGCTCCAAAGCCTGACCTCCCTTTCAGTGAAGAAATTTTTCCTCATGTCCAATCTTAGTCTCCCCGGGAACAGGTTTAGGCCATTTCCTCTTGTCCTGTCACTTGTTACCTGGGAGAAGAGATCAATCTCCCTACAACCTCCTCTGAGGTTGAGTCTCTTTCTCCAGGCTAAACAACCCCAGCTCCCTCAGCTGCTCCTCATCAGATTTGTGCTCCAGACCCTTCACCTGATCCACTGCCCTTTTCTGGATATGCTCCAACACCTCAATGTCTTTCCCAAAGTGAGGAGCCCAAAACTGAAAAAAAAAAAAAAGCTTCATGAATTTGTAAATCATCTTTGTACATGTTTTTCCCTGAAAACCCAACAGATTGCTTCAAGAAGTGCTCCATCCTTGGATGCAAGCTATCTGGGTTGCTGAGTTAAAGCTGTCATCGAACTACTTGAATGCTGTACTGGAGAATATGATTCTATTCCTACAATTCTTACTGTCTCTATGAAACTTTGCAAGCCACTTAAACTATTACCTCCACACATGGCCACAAGACCATATGTTCATTTTTTATACAACCTGCAAGAGGTTTCTGACATGTTATCTATAGGCTCTCAACAGAAATCAAATCTCAATTCCATGCTCTGATCCCATTCAGTCCAACTCAAAATTAAAATTAAAGGCAAAAAGCCAGAAAGCCAAAACTAAATCTTTAATAAGTCAACAACTAGGCATAACAAAACTGATGTTAGAAACAACCATATGGCTTTTTATGGCAATTCACTTCTCCGTTCTCCATCTGTAAAATGGCAATAAGAATATCTCTTCTGCCGAAATGGTGTTGCACAGATAAAATTAAGTGGGTTTGAATCACTAGGATGCCATGTTGATTAATACTGTAAAAAGAGCCCACTTGCAAATTAATAAATTTGTATTCAAAAGAAGGTTTGAGTGGCATACAGTAACAGGGTTCTGGGGTCAAATACTGAGTAATGAAGATAAAATTGTATTCTGAATAGCTGAACAGACACTTCAGCTATGTATGAGGTAAGGATCTAGGGGGGGAAAAAAGGGCATACTTCTATAATTACAGACTCTTATAGAACATACATACTATGCACAAATAACAGACTTTGGCAATTTTTTTGGCTTTTTAGAGCTTCACTTCATAACCTTAACATTATTTTAATGTTTTCAATGCAATTTACATGAAGTTTAGCTCACTAATGCTCATTCTTTTAACAAACATACTTTCAGGTTTGCTGCACTGTAACCAGCTTCCAAAGTATAACTTAACAGGAAGAAAGGGTCCTTGCATGTTCAAAGGTTGACTAGCTCCAAAATTTCATCTTGTAACAGTGGTGCACACTAGGTTCATCAATTATTTTCCTCCTCCTCTGGTTTTCGATATACCAACAAGAGAATGGTATGGCCCATGCTTCAACCCACAGACGTTTATCAAGGACAGAAAGGTCAGCAGACCAAAAACATCAGTTTTGTTTCTTTCAGTCTCAAATTGGGCTTTTAGTGTGCACAAAGGACAATTCTGTCTCTGTGTTACTGGCTCGGGAATACTGCCAAAATCTTAATAGGCCCTACTCAATAAAGCGAGACCCTCGTATTCTGTGAAAATGTAGTAATTGCCATCACTGCAATAATCAACCTACATGGGAACAGAAAAGAAGATGAACAGAATCTGGTTTTACAATCACACTTTTAGGACTGAAACGTACAACATAAATAGATACCAGAAGCACACAATCTGCATTCACAGAAAGAAAGCTGCTCTGCCTAGGAATAGTTCACAGGCATTCTTGGGAGCATGGAAATTTTAATCAGTAAACTGGAATTCTCCTGCATTCTTCTCCAGAAATGCAAAGAAGCCTTTAGCGTGCTCTTGGTCAGCCTCCAGTGACAGATAAAAAGGGCTTAAAGTCTCAGCATGGAGAAGCAGATGATATTCATCTCACTAAACATAAGCTGGAGTTTTACTTTGCAGATTTAAGTTTAAACTGAGATTTCCAACATGACAGCTAATCAGGACAGACTGTAAACCTCCAGCTTCACTTATGGACTGATGTTCTCCATGAAGTAGAGATAGCAGTAGAAACATTAATACATAAATTATAGACACTGCAACAGGTTTACAAATCCCTCAGGACAAAAGCAGAACTAACAGGAGAGATGGCAGAAAAAAAAGTAAAGAAAAGCGGGGCTGAGGAAAAGTGAAAAAAAATTATTTCTGATCATGCAAGATTTTGGGCAGGAGCAATCCTTAGGGAATGCCGGGTGCAACCAATTACCACAGATTAATCTTCCCCAGAACCTTGAATTCCTGGTAATTTTGATAAAATGCTAAAAAAATAACATGCCTGTGCAAAGCCGTGGTTAGTTTTCCCCTGGCATAACTACACAGGCATAAAGATTCAGCTTAAGCAAGTGTAAAAATTAGCTGTTGTGGAGACTTAAGTACAGCAGTTTTCAGTTCAATATCTTGAGGTGGCTCTTGGATGTCCAGTTTAAAATAGTTTCCTGCACACTGATAATGCTGAACTACACTATGTCTCCTCTTACATGTTGACAAAATAAATCTAAAAAATACAAAGGTGATGACTAGGATAAAGACACTTCTCCATCTAAGTACAAATTTGCAATGACCACATAAGGTGTTTTTCACTATTTCTTCCCAGGTTTTTTATATATATACATGCATTTATGTGTGTATACGCACAGAGACTTCTCCACTATTGGATCCACTAAAGGAATGAAAATATCATAAAAAAAGATTTCAAGACAAAACCACAGAAAAAAGGGAAAACTAGGTCTGCTAGCTCTCTAAGGTGCCACAACCCCAATTGTGATCACCAAGGTCTAAAAGACACATAATTAGACAGTACACTGAGATTTTTCAAGGAAAGTGAAAAGAAAGAGCTAAATTTTGCTTAAAAGGCTTGCAGACTTAAAATTGGACAAAAGCCATCTTGAAACATTCCATTTGCCAAACCATCACATTGTGACATCACGTGTCAGTGTAAAGCTATTGTTAGCAAATGCTGACTGCTGTGTGATGATTCCTTCATCCTTATGAAAAGCATCAATCATCTTTCAGGAATAAAAGCTGGCAAATCATGTATTTATAGTAAATTCTAACCAGAAATGGATGAAAACTTTTTGTCTTCAAATAAAAACTTCTGAAGATCAGTGTAATATTAAAATGTCAAATTATAACAAAGAGCACACTTAAAAAGATAATGAGGAAAGTTTAAGCACGCACACGAGCCACCAGCCCTTCCAGCTCTGCATCTCTGTAATGAGATTAACACAACTCCTGTGGCTGCCATCTCCAATCATCACTTAGATTATCAACTGGACTCCAGCCAAGGCTCTAATTACTATACAGAAGCAAAGTTGCTATTACAATAAATTTATTTAATTCTGTGTGACAGCTTACAAGGTTTTCCCTGCATAGCACTGGTTTTTATATACAACTGTGCAGTCCTGTTACCTGTAACCGTTTCTTTTCTTGAAAAAGCTGGTTTCGTTTTGCGGTCGAAACCTGCAGCCTCTCCTGGTAAGTTGATCTCAAAAGTTTACGCTCTTTTTCATGACAAAGACCGTTTTCTTCATGTCTAACCCTTTGAAAAAACATGACAAAAGCTAAAAATTAGTGGTTTTCATGAGTTTCAGAGTCTCAAGGATTAAACAGATCAGAATGCTACATATTACCTTTAGAGTCATAACACTCCTCCACCAGAATGATTACATCTGAAACAGATACAGTTAAAGAACAAGAGACTTTTTTCCTTGGCATATCTTCCTTTATTATCTCAAACATTTACACTGTTTTTACAACACGATGAAGAAAGAAAATGGAAAGCTTGTATAGCTTCAGGCTTCCCCCAGCTTTATCATCTTTCAGAAATTTATCCATCATTGCCTTGGAAGAGACAAAACTAAGGCATGTAGTTTCTATCAATACAGAGAAAAATCTCTTAGACAGAAGTTTAGAAACTTGCCAAAACCATTTTTGCAGCTTCTGTCAGCTTTTGGAGACTACATTAGAGATCATCTGGAGTGTTTGCTCCACAATGCCAAATTTTACTTGTCTCTTGCACAGCAAGTTCTTTCAAAATCGCAGTCAGTGGGCTTCCTCCCAGTCATCTGCACAACCCTCAGTTGTCAATCTTTGCATGACTGGACTCCAAGGTAATCAGCACATTATGTTAAGTATCAATTCCATAATCAGCCTCTCAAAATGCACCTGCAAACAATGCAAATCTGTTTTGCCTTCCATGTTCCCTCATAAGGGCATATGCACTTGCAAGGGCAATTGCACTTCTGTGTCCATCTCTAGAGACAAGTGCATGCAACTCCACATTAAGATTACAGATTCATTTCAGTATCTTGTTAAAAAAAATACTGTGTCTCAAACAAAGAGTGTTCTTGAAGCATAATTACATTGTAATCCTGCAAAGCAAATACATCCATGCCACATATAAAACATGCATCACAAGTCTGGTTTAAGCATGATTAATCACGTAATTATGATCTCCATGCACAGGTGTTTAACAAGTGTGCAGAACAAGAGGTTTTCATCTATTCTGCAGGAGCATCAAAAGACACACATGCTGCAGAATGTACTGAAAAAGCAAAATAAAGCCCCAGAACTAACATAGGTATCATTAAGCCAGATAGACATAATGACAGTGAAATTGCATTTCTGTATTAACAGCACAGATCAAAGAGGCATCTGCATTATGTGGTGCTAAGGCCATCACTGTCCCTGACAATCATTACAGGTTCCTGTGGCTCCAACCAAACACACCCCCCAGCAGCTCTGAAGCCCTCTTCATCAAGCTGGGCCTGCATCATTCCTAGACAGCTACGTCAAATAACCAAGTGGTTGATTAAAATTTAGGAAGAACTCCATTACAAACATAGTTTATTTTCAGAACCTTCTTGGAAATTCCATGTGTATCTGTCTACTTGGTACTGATGGAAGAGAAACAAGATCTTTCTGATCTCTCCAAACCTGACTGATTGCACAACCACAGCATTTGTTGTTCCTAAGCTAAATATAACCAAATCTGGCCCCCACCACATGCCCCCAATATCCTGTATCAATATCAAATGCATTTACTTAAAAAAATTCATCTCATAATTTAATAATGTAAAACAAAACTGGGGCATGAATTTCAGCTTCATATGTTAAACAAATAAGCTGCCATACACACTTTTCATTTCAGAACATTGCAAAAACATGAGATTTACTTCACTACAGTAAAATTGCAATGATCTGGTCTTCTGAGGCTAGTCTGATAACCTTTTTAATTTTCCAGGTGAAACAAAAAAAAAGTCTTCTGGGGTATATTTGTTTTGTTCCAATTCAAAATGAAAAAAAACCAAAACTCAAGCTTACAAATTTTCCATGAAGAAAATTTTCCACTGTATTACCTAAAAATACTGTTGGAACAGAAAGGACTTAAAACCCTGTACAGAAGACAAAGGGTATGCTTGCTGTATCAGTGAGTTAGAGCACAGACAAAGCAGAGTAAAAGACTACAAGAACCCAGCAAGCAAAATAAAAGGGTGTCACAACAGCAGCAGTCAAACTTAAGCTCAAAGAAAAGAGTGTGCACAAGACAGAAAAGGGAAGAGGATATTCATCTGACCCTGAAGAATGGCACGGCTCAGACCTGTGCAAAGAGAAGAGTTACAGATCTAATCATCCAAAGTACAGGAACACTTTCAGAAATATCTTATAACATCTATTTTATATATAAAAATATTATATACACATCATATATCTGAGGGATGCTTTATTTGAGGGATGTACCTGAGGGATGCTTTAGTGACACAATTTCTATAACAAAGAAGACAACATCACCTCTAACGCCAAAATCATTATTACAAATTAATGCATAGAGCAAACGCATCTAAGTGACAAAATAGAGAATGGTGCATCCTAATATTTAAGGAATGGTAAAACAGCTTCCCAGAGCCTCAGAAGGTAGAAGGAAACAACTCTGAAGGAATGTAGTTTGTTTTAAACGTCCTTTATTACTAGACGCTATAAACAGAGGCTAAAAATACCTTCCAGTTCTCCAATTTCACACAAAAATCATACTATATGTACTGATTGTATCTAATTTTCTTGTTTATCAAAAATTACACCCAACCATATTGACTAGCACACTGCAGCCTTTATATGAACAAGCTGCTAGAAAACAAAAGATTTCTCTTTTTCACTTCTGCTATTGCATTTGAGAATAGATTTCAATACCTATAAAGTATCCTCTTCTAACAACAGTAACTAGGAGCATAGATCAAGACAGCCCAAGAAATAGAGACTATTTTATTTCCTAAGTTAACTACCCCTCTTGGGCCATCCGACACATCTTGCATTCCCCCAATCTTTGAAGCTGTTATCCCTTCAAGACGAGGTTTAGAATTTATTTTTGTGACTTTGTACAGTGCTGAGCACAATACTGCTACCTAAAAAGTGGCACACAAAAGGAAGCTCCCAAAGATCTATTCATATCAAAAAATAATCTGGTTTTTATTTTATATTTAAATATCCTTTCCTTGCCTGAAAGGGAGCATCAGAATTAACTCCATGGGGAACTGCTGCTCAAGCTGCGTTGCTGTTGTATGCTCAAGCTGCCGTGTCAAGGATTAAATCCCCTTCCCACTCAACATCAATGAGAAATGTTCCATTTAATTCACCAGTTCATCATGACCAATGTTTTTCAGAGGAATTCTGAAAGAATTGTAGAAAAAAAAAAAGGGGGGGCAGACTGGGATTTTCATAAACAAGCTTCATATTGATACATCAAGATGGTCATTAAAACTCTTTATTAAAATTATTCCTAAGTATTACTCTACATTAAGAAAAAGAGAACCATCATTTTACACAATATTGAATCAACAAACTTACCAACGATCAGCAGCCCAATGCAATGTTGCCTGAACTTGGGTCATGAACCTGTCCAAAAAACTGCTAACTGAAGGATGCCTTGAAGGAAGCTGAAATTTTAAAGAATTTTTCTCCTTCTCCAGTTCTTCCAGTTTGCGTCTAAATTTATCAGCTAGAAATAAATTTAAAAAAAAAAAAAAGTCAAACAGTGACAAAAGGGTCCTGTTTTACCTGGGGGAAAAAAAAAAAAAAAGTCTTTCAACAAAAAGGAAAATCCACCTCTCTGATGGTTCTTCTTCCTCTTTTCATAAAATATATCAGTCTGTTCTGCTCAAGGACAAAGTAACAAGACTACCATGTAAAACATCAAATAACCAAGATGCCAAGCTACTTTTTTCAATGACAAGGACAAAACTGCAGACTTCCTGGCACTTTTTTAATTTCACAGGGCTCCAAAGAATTGGCTCAAAGTTATCATCCATGCTCTTTTTAGAGTAACAGCTGAGAATTAATTGCTACCAGAACTAACTACTAATTAGTAATTCCAGTATGTGTATCTTCTATTGTGCCACTATACCAGCAAATCACATATCTGACAGAAAACAAGCCTGCCAGTCCAAGACAGAACACCTTTGATGATACATTAGTCAAATTAGAGAGTTTTGAGCTAACCCACAAATGGAAAACCTTTACAGTTCAGTATTTTGCTCATGACCTCACTGCCTACAATTTTGTGTGATTAGCAATCCTTTTAACATTTTCAATACGTTACTATCAGAATAGCATCCATCTGTGCATGCTTTTTATTGCTTATTTTCTTTCTTTATCCTCCAAGGGGATTTAAGAAGAGAAGTTGCTTACATTTGCTGGCCTAGCAAAACGATGCGTTTTTACAATAATCTATCATTAGTATTGATCTCCATTCTGCTTCTGTGCCAACGGGGTAGAATTAAAGACAGAACTTACTAATAAGGCTAGATCTTTCCCCTGTCCCAGCACACTGTTCCAGGGTAAACTCACTTTGGTGTCATCATTGGGGTGCAAAATATCAGAAAGCTCTGCTGAAATGAGCACCCCGCCCCACACGTACCCATGCGCATACTCTTCCTGCAAAGTAGCAGAGGTGAACCACGTCCGTGATCAATTTTTCAGGGGCCACAGCTAAGTAGATTTGCCCTATCCTTATCACTACACTGAAAGTGAAATTTCAGCTGAGATGAGACTCCCAACCCCGTATTTTGACCAGGAAAACACATCAGCACTTGCATGCTGATATGCCACTTGGCGCTTCAAACTCGGCCATCAAAAATAGCACTGTTACAACAGAATAGCAAGAGTTGAAAGGGTTGAATTGTGACCAATGACCAGTGAACGCCTAACCACATGGAAACACTTCCTTTTACTCGCACCATTTACCACTGGGATTGCTGGGAGTTGTGGCAACCCTCTACAGCCATTTTACAATGTCATCATTGTTCTTCAATGTAATTATGCTTAACTGTGTTTGTGTGTCCAGTTGTTTCATCGTTCTACTCCTACCCCTCCTGGCCCTAGAAACAGGCTGTTTTGTGAAGGAAAACAGATGAGGGGATCCACATGCCAATTCATTCTCTCTCTCATTAAGTCTTGGCTACATCCTGTTTTATATATTCCAATCTACACACTATTCAATTAGTTTCTACTAACAGACATTTCTAAATAATTTGTTCCACTGGCATCTTATAAGTAATAAGGATGGTCATATCCACTTATCTCTGTCCTAAATGATTTTTTTATCCTTTTTATCTTTTCAGCATCACAGTTAAGGGTTATGTCTTAAGAGACTCCAGCACCAGAGCTGAACACTGCAGCACTCAGCTTTTAGGATCCTCTCCTGGAAAGGATGCCTTGCCATTTGACCTGGCTGATATCTTCAGTGCATGGAGAGATCCAAGAGCCTCAGTGCCAGCTGCAGAGCAGGGAAATATGCAAAAAAGGCTCCAAAAAATCCACCTTTCACTGCTGCAGCTCAAGAGAAATCTGGATCAAGCACAAGCAATTGAAATGGTCAGAAGTTTAGCCAACAGGATGTGAAAGAGGGTAATAAGCAGGGTTCCTCAGACTAGCAGAGATAAAGACTGAGGTAACTTCCAGTACTACTACAAGCCAGCAAGCTGCAAAGAAAGCAGTAATACAATGTTCCCTTAGAACTTGAGTCCCCATTAACAAACCTGCATTGCAGCAAAGAATATGAGAAAAAAACATTAGATATAATGAAGAACTAAACCTAACCGCCATGTTAGACAGGAAATCTCCACCAGTGTTGGTTTTCAGGTCAGACAAACATCTCTGAGGAATAGCTCTGGAAGAGTTTTAAGGTTGAGGCATTCTCTTGTTTTAACAAGTGCCAGATTCTGCACCTGGCATGGGGCAATCCTGGATGTATGGACAGACCAGGGAATAAGATGCTGGAAAGCAGCACCATAGAAAGGGACCTGGGCATCCTGGTCGATGGCAAGTTGAACATGAGTCAGCAGTGCCCTGGCAGCCAGGAGGGCCAACCTTGTCCTGGGGTGCATCAGGCACAGCATGGCCAGCCAGGCAAGGGAGGGGATTGTCCTGCTCTGCTCTGGGGCAGCCTCACCTCGAGTGCTGGGGGCAGTTTTGGCCACCACAACGTTAGCTCTTAATCTGTTAGAGAGCATCCAAAGGAGGGAAGCAAAGATGGTGAAGGGCCTTGAGGAGAAGTCCTGTGAGGAACAGCTGAGGGCACTTGGTCTGTTCAGCCTGAAGGAGACTGAGGGGAGACCTCATTGAAGTCTTCAACTTCCTCATGAGGGGAAGAGGAGGGGCAGACACTTTTCTGTGCTCTGTGGAGACCAGGGACGGGATCCAAGGAAATGGCCTGAAGGTGTGTCAGGGAGGTTTAGGTTGGATAGCAGGACAAGGTTCTTCCCCCAGAGGGTGGCTGGGCACTGGCACAGGCTCCCCAGGGAAGCTGTCATGGCATCAAGTCTGACAGAGTTCAACAAGCTTATGGACAATGCTCTCAGGAACATAATGAGATTCTTTGGGCTGTTCTGTGCAGGACAAGGAGTTGGACTTTGATGATCCTTATTCCAACTCAGAATGTTCTGTTCTCTTCCACCATACTTTCTAGGATTTTTTCAGCCAAGAAACTGACACAGAAGGCCTTTGCTATTCCTAAGGCATCAGACTCACAAACACAACTTCCCTTTACTTTCATTTTAGCCTTTTAAGCATGTTATTCCATGAGACCTTCACAGAATTCAAGAACTCACTGACAGACAACAAAAGAAACCACACACACTCAGATATATCCATCACAAAGAAAGGCTTAATACTTTGATTCTCTATCCCATACTTTACTTCAAAAAAAGTTACTTAATGCACAGCTTACATGCAAAAAGCAATCCCCCCATTTGACAAAGTTCTCGAGCAAACGTTCATGTAATCAATACATACTGTTTTACAGAAGCATTTAAAATGAGGCCTAATTCTCTTTCTCAGCCTTTTATTTCACTGTATTCCGGTGCTAGCTTGCTGCTTTTGCAGAGTCCTACAGATACCCCAGACAAAGCACCTACTTCAGACCAAACAGTAAAAGCTAACTCTTAAATTAGCCTCCACTGCAACCCATTAATGCCTGTGTCCTTCAGACATCCCACTCACTTTAAAGCCAACCCAGAGTACAGGCCTGGAAGATGCTGACTAACTGCTGTTCTCAATTAAACACCCAGCAGTCAGAAAACAGTGGTGTCTCCAAAGATCATGCTTTGTAATAGAGTTGAGTAAAAGCAGCAATTTCCATAATTTTTAATTGACCATGTGAGAACATCTGGCTACCTTTCTAAGTTTTACATACTATAATATCGTTTTCATTCCACTGAAGGAAAGGTTCACTTCATCAGAACTATTTATCATGATTTAAAAAACATTTCAGAAAATCATCTCAGTAAGGACAGAATCTCATTTTCTATGTACTCCATATATTTATGTTTATTTATGTCTGTGCTAATAAGTGGGAAGATGATCAATCATGCTATTCTACAAATTGCTGGACATTAAAAAAGTGTTTCTTCAGCTAGTTCAAGCAAGGACAGTCATTTGATCTTACTCCACAATTCAGTAAACAATTTCTTCCCTTTTGCCCTTGCATCCCCCAAAAGACTGTAAGCCCTGAAACAGGATTTGTATAGGATTTACAAGAATAAATCACACACTGCAGCTCTAGAGTATTTTTTCTTGCCATCTAGATACTTCTGGAAACACATAACCTCCCCATCATTCACTTTGTTAAAAACTTTAAGGGTCCAAGATGAATGAAGTGTTTAATATGCTTAGCACCAAAGACAGTTCTGTATTTTGTAAGAACCAAAGAAGTCCTAGGTTCAGATCCAAGGACCCTTCTAGCAGCCTGTATCCAAAAACACACACAGTAACAGGACTTTATAGAGGAGACTAAGAACCAGGGTGCAAAGTGCCTTCTTCCTGTTCCTGAATCTCTGCTGTCTGTCAGCTAAAAGACTTCCTATGCAAGACACTACTCTTAGATCTCTTCACTGCTTTAAGTGGGAGGAAGAAATAAAACCACCAACTGGTGGACTTCTATCCACCGGAAACTTCTTTCTTCTCAGGCTATCTCTGCTCTTGGTCTCCAAAATATATTTTAACAGAGAATATAAAAATTGAATTATTAATTATTTAAACATATACCCCATTTGGTAATTTTAGGAGTCTAATGTGGAACTTGAATATGTGACTGAAACATATCCAGAGAGCCTAGAAAGTAAAGTGTCTACAGCCCAGTTACTAGCATTGGGCTATAGATGCAGGAGATAACTTGCAGGAGAATATGCAGATCAATTAATATCCAAATATGACATGTAAAGACACATACTGTGGTAAGAAATGGAGGCATTACAAGCACCTGGAATACATATCTGCTCTCGACTTAAGGATAAAATAATTAACCACTTAACACAACCAAACATATACACAGTTGAAAATAAACACACCTGGTATGTATAAAAGGGAGCTTCAGATTACACTTGGATAGTTGAACACCTAGACCTTACCACGTGCTGTCTGATCACCAGTATAGAACAAACCCTTTTCTACCTTCCATTCAGCTCTGCATGTGGAAAACAGCAAAATAAACCCACTGCAAAATCAAACTGCACACCTGGGCAAGGCTGACTCCAAAAAGGCACGGGGCTGAGGACAGACACCATGGAAGGAACAGGAGTAGCACAGCTATGCCTACCCTACTGACTGTGTGGACTAAAAGGAGAACATCTGCAGAGCAAAACAGCTCAGTTTGGAGGCCCCAGCATCTGCATTCCAGAAGGTGCTACTTCAAACTAGGTTTAGCGTAATCCCAAGGATCGAAGGACAGATAGTTGGGCCCCTTGGGTTCTTCTACAGCACCTCTTCAGACTTTGTCTCACCTGAAAGAAAACCAAGCCATTGTACTACAAGATTGCTCAGCAATGCAAAGCATAGTAAATGGGACAACTGGGAGATTCCTTTCAAAGACTCACACACCTAATTTAAACTAAAACTTTTTTTGGGCCAGGGTCCATTAAATACTTCCAGCAGTCAGTGGAAAAAGCAGTTCCTGGGAAGGCCAGTGAGCAGAGGCTAAAGCTTTCCAGACAAGGCTATTACCCCTGAGTACCACAGCCAAACATTCATGTTCAGATCACAAAAGGCTAGAGCAAAATGCAAATGTAATTATCCTGCTTACCGACCACTTTTAACTTTTTCCATTCCAGTCAAAAACACAATTTTGTGAAATTTCGCACTCCAGCTCTGCTCCTGAACTATCACGATAACCTTGAGGAACAGGGTAACAAACCAAACTCCTGGCCGCTGAACGCCCTTTGGAGTCAGAAGGTGCTGCCACAAAATACACCCTAAAGGAGGAGGGCCAAAATCTGCAGTGTTACAACTCCATAATTCCTTGGTTTGTGTGCATTTCTCAGTTATTTATCATTCTTAGCACAGATGACAAACCCTTCTAATTCCTGCTGCAATGCTTGATTGATGATTGCCTCCAGTTCTGGTGCTATTTAAAGCTCAAAGATCAGTAACCAGAAGAGTACAAGGGAACAGGTCTCCTACATTCCTTGACAGACCCAAGGTATCAAGTAGTCAAAACACACAACATTGACCTGATGTAGCATTTGATGCCACAAGGTCTCCCTGCTGCAATCAGCATCAGCTGCCTATCTTCTAATTCCTTCTCCTTTCCTAGCAATAAGACACGACCATACATAAATCAGGTGGGGGAGGAAAGAGGGGGAAGCCTGGTTCTCAAAACAGTCCCTCTAGAGAAGCAATGGAGAACAGTGTCTACAAGATTTTTTAGGAGGGAGGACAGCTCAAGTATGCTCTCTGCCTCCCAGCAAGCTCTGCATTTTCCACCCATCAGTTCATACCAATTACAACTCAGGAAATTGCTGCCTCCTTAAAATGTATAACATTTCAGAATACAGTGTACTGAACATCTGTGTTGCAGCAGAGTTGGGAAGTCTGAAAGTTTTAAAATATACAAGAGCAGACACTTTTTAGCTGTTACACTTACTACAAAAGAAAGCTTGACACATTGGCAGATATTAATTTTCCTCCTCTAATTTATATTGCATTTAAGAGCATTCATTTAACTTGGAACAAAAAGCTACGTTCTTAGAAGTTTTACAGATGCTTCCTCCAAAGCATACCACTAAGATTTCCACCTACAGCTTACATCTTAACATTGGAAAGTCTATGCTCTACATGAAACTTCTCCCCAGAAAGGTGCTAGTCCAAAGCCTGAGGTAGACTTTTACCATAAATTTTGACCAGTGCCTAGACTTCATAGAATATTCACATCAGCAGTGTGACTGACAGACTGTCAGTCAGATCTTTAATGGGTTCTCTGGCTCCTAATACCAACAGTTCAATGAATTTATGGGCACAAGCCATAGAACTCTGTGGGTTTTGTAAGGCTGTAGGTGCAGTTTCTTTCAACGTCAGCAGGAACATAAGCAAAAAAGCCACAAAGCCAGAAGAGCTTTGTCCAGCACACCTCTGGGAAATATGGGAGTTGAGAACCTAGAAGGAAAATATCCGAGTCCTGACTTAGACAATTAATCTTTTTAGTTACTTGGCCAAGGTTAGAAAAATTTTGCTTTCTCATGTTACTTTCTCCTCACCTGGCAATGATGTAGGGTGAACTATCCTCGCAGCTGTTATTTCTGGACTGAGTTTAAGGACATCAAGACTATTTGGATAAACTTACACTACAGTTTCCTGTAACATGACTATCCTGAAAGAAAAGTAGTTATTATTTGCAACTATCATCTCACAGAGGAGCCTCCAATGTAGGTTCCCATTGTACTAAGCGCAGACAACGGTGGGGGAGAACCCTACTTCAACAAATTCACAATCCATAAAATAAATGACAGCCAAAAGGGCAAATGGAGAGGACAGTGCAACACACCTACAGTCTGGGGGAAAATTAGCAGCAATCATTTCAGTGCACTAGAAGCAGCTTAATCTCCAATGCTCTTAATCTGACACTTCTGAAAAACATTAAGTTTTTACAGTATCTTTAATAGCAACATTTTAAATAGTAAGACCTTCATAAGTATTTCACATTACAGCATAAATAATTACTTCCATTGTTTTCTAAATGCTGGTGTAATCACATTTTTTAATGTGCCTGACATGCATAACAGTTAGTGAAATAGTGGGCAGTTTTCTGTATATGGCAACCTTTGCAATTCATCTTTGCAATTGCATGAAAAGTAAAATTCCATACAGGTTCTACCCCCTATAGTCATTCTCTTCAGATTTGCTGTGTTTGTAAATTCCTTCAAACATCACAAGAGTTCATAGATCCGTGTGAACATTGGAGACATCATCATTTCTCCTTCAGCCAGTTCACAATACAAATATAACAGTGCCCCATTGACTGTTTGCTTTCACAGTCTTTCATAGTTTCCAATGAAACCACGAAGATGCTCATATTTCCAATATGACTTTACAATAGAAATAATTTACAGTAACATCAAAAGATACTTTAAAAGGAGGGGGGTGAATCTGATTGCTTGTGCACTTTATTTGATATCAACATTATTCTCCAAGCAGTGCTGACAGTACTGTCACTACATATGAGATTTTAGAGAAATAAAGAAAAACACTTACTGCTGACTCCAGGTCAAATCTGTATCTTAAAAATCATCAGGCTATGCAGCACAATGCCACAGACAACTATTGTGAATTAAATTCTACTCTTAAAGAGAAGTCTCAAGACAAGGAAGCTGGCAGAAATCAATGCAAAGCTCCTTGGCTTGCAATATAGCTCCTTCTTTTATTGGAGAAGGTAGAGGAAAAGGTTTGGTGGATGTCTCCAATCAGTGCAGTTCATATACAAGAACTGTCAGCTGTATATTAATGTCAACTGTAGATGATTCAATCCCAGTTCACCACGTCCCTTTCCTTGCTCCAACAATCTCTAAGCCAACATCCATCTTTCTTCACTGCCTCTGAATAAATCCCATGGGTTGATTAGAAAACAGGTGAGTCAATTAACAGTGAAACAGTGCAATGCTCTACAACTAACTGCATTATACTGTGAGATACCTGCCATTTTTATAAAACAATTTCTAAATACTCTAAAAAGAAATTTTAAAATAGGCTGGTCTACATCTGGGCTCATACATGAAGTATTTTATAACTAGATACAGTCAGATTATGTTGGCTCTATTTAAGCACATATTGTGAATTTAAAGTCTTTTGTTCCAGCTGTCAAACAAAGAAAAGGATCCTTTATTATTGCCTAACCTGAATATACTGAGAACACCATCCTGAAGCACATTGATTGAAAGATTTTTTTTTTTTGTGATAGAAGTCACAAACTAGTATAGATAACATAAGCAGTGTTCCACAAAGGTTTATCTTCACACTTTTAAAGGCCAAGTTGCAAAAATGCAGAACAAAGCAGCACAAAGCCTAGGCTAAGAAACACCAATGGGTAGGTGTAGAGCTGCCTTAAGATGAAGTTTGAAAGAAAACAGCAGTGATTTTGAAGTGTGGTATATATTAAATTGTGCTATGTTTCCCAAGGACTATAATAGGGGAAGAAATCAGCTTGCAGTTCTGCTGGAGCTACCAGTTACAGATCAACACCATCAAAAACAATGCAATTAGGCAACATTATCTTCCTTCTGTGGCAAGGCACACTGATAAAAAAGTACAAAATACTATTTCTTATATAATTAATATCACACAGAGAGAACTATAAAGAGAATATAAATGCATGCAAGCAGCCCCAAAGCAATTGCTCTGAAAACTGGAGTGGAGAAGTCTAAAAGGAAACTTGAAGCTTCTAGAAACAAAAGGGGAGAGAGAAGATAAAGTAAGTCTTTGTAGCAACAGAGCTGAAAACAGTACATTATTCATTATGGATGAGTACCTGGATGCCAGAATTTTACTTTTGGTCAAAGCAATCTTTTTTCTGCCTCTCTTGTTCCCTGCATTCCCCTTCCAGAGCTCCCACAATACTGCTCAGTGTTTGCTTGTTTCCTAGGTGTCCACTCTCGCATTTAATAGTCTACATAATCTCAAATGTATAAATCTGATTTCATTGTTTCTTCCTTATTCCCAGTGCTCTTCAAGAATTAAAACTTTACCATCAAATTAAGCTGCGACCCTTCCCCAAGCACTCTGCATCAGTAGATGCAAAACCAAAAATGGTTTAAAAACTATTTAGAAAAAGCAACTAAAATAGCAAATAAGACATCCTTAGTCCAGCCTAGCCAGTTTTCCAATTTCTACTATCCACTGTTCTACTTTATTCAGAAAAGGCTATATCATAAAAAAATCAAGCAACGAGAGAGTTTACAACATTTGTCATTTGTTCTCAGACTATTTTGACTGTCAAAAAAATTTGATTCACAAAATTTAGAATTTCATTGAATCATACAATAGTTTGAGTTGGAAGGGACCTTTAAGGTCATCTAGTCCAGCCCCACTGCAATAATCAGGGATATCTTCTACTAGATCCGGTTGTTCAGAGCCCCATCCATCCTGACCTTCAATGTTTCTAGAGATAGGACATCCACCACTTTGCACAACCTGTTCCAGTATTTCAACCACACTCACTGTAAAAAATTTCTTCCTTGTATCTGGTCAGATCCAATATTTCCCACTAGCTCCAGGAATTGGGATTCAGTGGCAAAGAAAATAATTTAAACATAGAACAGCTACTGACTGTTAATTTTTGGTGACTTATTTCCTGCCCTTCCGTTTGAACTTGGCCTTATTAATCAATTCCCTCTCAGCAATTCACAGGCACCCTTACACCCCAGTTTTGCCCCCCAGTTTCTGCCTCTTACCACATCTTCCAGCTAGCACATGCTTCCTTAGTCTTCTTTCTAGTCTTTTGTGTTTTTTCTAACAGGAAACAATACCATTTTTTAGCTATCTGACTTATACCTACAGTTTGGTTAGCTTACACATACAAATACTAAGCTCTTGTCTATTTCCTGAGTACCATGTTCAACATTGCTTTCCCAATTCTGTTTCTGGTATCAAAGCATATACACAAAACAATTTAAATAATTTTGGGCAGTGACAACTGTAGTTGGACCCTGTAACTTATTTTGAAATTCAAAATATATATATAATATCAAATGTAAAAGATGCATACCCTTTTCTATTTTGTTTCCCCCTCTGGAAATTAATCTAAAGCACACTTTGTCCTATTGATCCTGAATTTCAAAACATCCTGTACTTCCTGAAATTCCCAAAATGTCACCAAATTCTGTAAAAAAAACCAATGTCTTTGGGGCTCAGAGCACTGCATGAAGTGAACTTCTTGACAGAAACAGAGTTTGAGGCTGCACTGGATCAAAGCCACATCTCACTGCAACAACCTCAGAGGAGGCATTTCCTCTGCAATCAAGTCATACCTCTTGTTGGCAGCTTTTCAGGCTCTTGTAAAAATTACTTGTGTTTTATAGAGCTGACAACTCAGAGGCATCACCTCCCTGAAACAGATCCTTACGTCATGGCAGTGGGAGTCAATGCCACCACCACATTCAGCTCGTTATGGAGCCTTGCAGACACCACAAAGGTAGCTATTTTGACAAGCTTAGTCTTGGAGCTGCCCAAATTCCACCATCAGGGAAAAAGAACAGAAGAGCTAAATATAAGGCAGGCAACCACCCCACGCTATGTGGGGTATGGTCAGAAGATGATGAAAAGCTTGTATGACTTCTCAAAAATTCCCACATTCTAACATAGCAGTGTAAGAGTATCTCAAAAGCCTCTGTTCCCCCATCCTCATCCCTCCACCAGTACTTTTACAGATATTTTTTTTTTTTTGGTGGAATTATCAACATCACAGCAGTATTACAGGAAGGAAAACAACAAATGAGTTGTTTAATTTCTCTACAGGAAGATGACAAAACAATCTGTCTGCTTTGCATTGAAAAGATTTACATGAACACACGAAAGGAGTTAGCATACAAACCTCAACAACATAGATGTATTTTCCTTATTTCTGATCCCCATATGCTTCACAAAGCACTGAATGCTAACCAAAATATCACAGGAACCTGCAAATCACATGTATAGCACGCAAAAAACAAAAAAAAAAACCAAAAAAAAAAAAAAGAAAACCAAGGAGTAGTTATAGGCATAATCAAGATGGCCTGTCTAGAAATCATAACTTTTCTTAGTCCACAGTTTCTTTTTATGCATCTACACCTACACATCTATACATATTTATACATCTATACCTACATTTTCAGGCCAAAAAAAAAGCATTTGGAATATACAGCATGGTTTCATGGAATGGGTTGGTTCTGCCATGGCTGTGCCAGGTGGCTTCAAGTCACACTGAATATTCTCCCATGAACTCGAATTCTACAGTGCTGCATTACAGGGTCTTAAACCAATAACCTTACTTCTTTCAGCTTCTAGGTCCTCTGCCTGTAAAAACACAGATAGCAACAATTGCTCCATGGGGGCCTCATTAGGCTTAATTAATACCTGTGTGAGATCTTCAGATAAAAGGATAGCTGTAATTACACAGTCTGAACTGCTTCTTGCACAGGAAACCTTGTATTAACCCTTTCGTAATTTGAGCTTTTCAGACCCTGTTCCATATAAAAGACTCTCACCCACTGGAGTCACCTCAATAATCTCATTTCAAAAGAAGATGAAGCCCACCATCTTTCCTATTTTAACAAATGGGATCCTGGAGTTGTTTTCGTTGTTTGTTTTGGTTTTTTTTTAAAATCATTATTCCCCACCTTCCTTCCTTTCTCAGACACCCTTAAGCTTTCTCACATTTACAATACTCCTTTCATCCTGGCTCTGAGTTCCTCAAAGTGTTTCAGGTGTAAGAATTACTCCTCAAGCCCACAGGACAGTGGGTAGAGCTGCACAGGAGGAGGTCGGCAGAGTCAGCAGGGGGAAGACCAGAGGCTCTCTAAGGAAGTTCCACAGCCCTTTCACTCTATTTTGGTGCCCTTCAGCAAGGCAGTTAGGAAGGCGACAACACCCTATCAACCACTAAAGGCAGTCAGAGGCCTGGCTGGGTTGCGTTCACTGAGGAACAGCAGCGACAGCCCAATGACAGCTACTGCAGGAAGTCCAACCTCCCCCAGCATGCAGATCCACAGAGGAGCATGAGTGAAATGCAGCAGTGCCAAGGTACCTTCACCGGTCCTCCCACTTCAAGCTACAAAACTAAAATTCTACATGTAGGCTCACTGCCTTACCCAGCCTGAGCCCATGAAGGGTCACTGCCTCCAGCAGCATCTCTCTCTGTTCATCAGAGTCTCCAGGCTGGAAATTAAAGCTGCCAGACCAGGGTCTGTGTTTACAGAAAGGTCGGAAGAGGAAAGAAGAGCAGAGTGGGACTCTGATGGTGCACAACTAGAGCTCAAGCTCAGGGAGAGGTTTGCCTGTTACCATGCTCTCCAAAAGGGGTTCAGAAAAGCAGGTGCCCCTGAAAGGATGACAGATGTGCTATTTTTATATGAGACCACATACAAAAGACAGAACTTTTCAAGTGTGGTCCTGCTGTAGGTCCCAGAATTGCAGCTCACCAGATGCAATTCTGCTTGCAGCCCCTGCAGCAAATCACCTGCAAGCATGTAAAATAAATGCATTAAAGCCTGCTATCTTCTATGGCATGCAGAAAATATGAATGAAAATGTTGCAAGAAAGTAACTTTTATTAGCATACAGCTTCACAATAACTAATCTCTACTTTTTTTCTTTGTGAGTTACAATCAAATAGCATTGCTACAGTAGTAGAATCTTGCTATGAATTTCACTCTATGCCAGTACACCCACACAACCTATTTTACTACAGCAAAATAAACACTTCTATCCAGCCTTCCACCTTGACTCTGTCCATCAGCATCCTCTGCTATTGAAATTGTTTGAGCAGATTGCGTTTGAAATAACAAGTAATATGTTAATGTGTTTGTGGTTATCAGCAACTTCTATAAACACCTAATTTTTTTCCCCTCTTCCAAATACCTCCTGCAAATGCAACAGAAGAGAACTGAGCTGCTTTCCCCTCCCACACCCATTCAGCTCCTTTTCACTTTACCTCAATGGACAGCTTAAGAAGAACTGTGGTAAAATATGTAGATCAGACAGATGGCATTTGCTGCTCTTTTCTCAGTCCTGCTGCTCAATGGTTTTAAAAACCCATAATAATTCATTACTTAAATAGTCTCAGGTAGATCCTGAGTTCTACTACAAGTTTTTCTTATCCACTTTGGAAGTGGAATTATTTTATTGACAGGATTAAAACAAGACACCTGAAATAACTGACTTTTGTTCTTTGCTTTCAAGTTTCTCCTCAGTAAGAACAATCCTCTCCCTGCTTTATTTCAACAGATCTGAAGAGCAGCTGACATCTGCATTTCCTGGCTGGAGTAGTGGGGCAGGACAGTTTGGTTCTTTTATGTTCTCTTTACACTATCCACCACCCTCACACTAGAGTGTACTTACAGCTCCTCACTCCTCCCCACAACCAGAACTTCTCTCTTCCCTAATTATATCTGGCCATTATTTCTCTGATATATTAATAAATAACCAAGGAAGCTTTTTATACACATACAGACATACACATCTATGGGTAGAGTGCACATACATACACACACACACACGTGTGGCCATCCTCTTGAAATACATGCCTTCCTTGTCATACACTGAAAACTGTTTATGTGACTTTTATTCCTCTTTTCTTTTTATAAAACAAGTAGCAAGGTTAAAATATAGAAAGCCATTGTTATTTGGTTACAAAGCAATGCAGAAATAAAAAGTTAATAGATTTTCCTTTGAAATGTCACTGTTTGATAAGGTTTACTGGAATCTCAGTTAACCAGCATTCAAAGTGCAATTTAGGCAGCACTCATTTCTAAGCAAGTTGCTCCTTAGTGATGGAAGACATGCAAATAACTTTTATCATGTTATTTACTAGAGGCCCCACATTTCCACACATAACTGCTTCCAAACAATAAGCTCCCGTCAAGTTAGTGTTCCATCAAATCTGTCAATTGCAACTCATTTGGCGCTACAGGACAAGCCGACACATTGCATAAAGGTCAAGTGGAAAAATGTCCCTTCCACTACATCAATGTCTAGATTGGTAAAGGTCACTCCATCCAATAATTGCTACTACAGAAGATACCTTTGCTGTAATCTACATCATACACAAAAAAAAAAAAAAAAATTAAGTACTTCATTTTTTTTCCAAGACATGACAAACTAATATTACTGTGATTTCATGACTGGAATTCAGTGGGCTTTAGAGTATTTAATTAGAACTTGAAAGACTGTGGTATGGCAAGTGATGATACATCCATTTTATGGACAGCTCCTGCCTTATCAGAATCTTATTCTTCAAGAAGTATCACTCAATCATTTGCAACTTCAAAGTGTGTTGTAAAATAGAAAATTAACATATATTAATACAGAAGTTAGCATCAGGGTGCTTTAATGCTGGAGCTAAAATCCTAAGGCTAAGTGATCAACAACACAACTGACACAAACACATGACCTTTGTCACCCAGGCAAGCCTGGATGGAAGAGAAGGGAAAGGAAGAAATTCAGGTTCTCCTCGTCTCACTACATCCCTCCATTGCTCAATTCATACACAACTCAGTTTATCCCCAGCTTCTGTTACTAACAAAAGATTAAAAATTTGACACTATTGTCTAAGATTCAGATCCTGTATCATCAAGAAAATTTTGGAAGAAATTTGGTAGTTACTGGGAAGAATGGTAGAAATATTTCACAGAGTGGACTCTAAAACAGAAAAAAGTAAAATAATCATGCAATCAATGTCCTGATTTTAAGTGCTGGGCTTCCATATTCACCGCAAAGCAGCCTAGGTCTTACTAGACTTTCCAGATACTAGCTAAATAGAGCCCAAAACTGCCTGCATCGTAAGCAAGCTTTAAATCAAGAAACAACTTTCTGTTAAAGAAAAAAAAAATTAACCAGAAACAGCTGCAACTCTGTCCCTAAGATACAGAATAAACATTAACTGACCAAATGTCTCCAGAACAAGACTAATGGAAATTAAATCATCATTAAGAACAGAATGAGGCCATCCCACCAGTAAGTATTCTAAGAGATACAGTACCAGGTATCTGAAGCCATATATCCTTTGTTCAAAGCATTATCTCTGCGTTAAAAAAAAAAACCAAAAAAAATGATTTGGCATGGCATAGTAACATGTATCTCCTTTCATAGATTTCCACTTCTATAGGAAGAGAAGGCTGGAAGCTGGGAAAGGGACAGGGTGGCTTTCTTCACAGACCTCTTCACTGCCACTTCAGCTGCCACATGCAAGAATGGGAGTGATGTTTGTTTTACCCTCTGGCAGGTTTCCTAAGTGTGTCAAATTCAAGTAGTTACTCAAATATACTCAATAATAACACTATCAAGACATTAGAAAGCCACAATGTTTTTTTCAGTGACAAGCACTATCAATGATGGCAGCATCAGAATGTTAGACTGCAAGCAGCTGCAGTAAAGAAACTCCAAAAGAAAACAGTTCCTCAGTAAGAGACAGAAAATATAATTTTCAAGTGGTTTAGGCTAATAAAACACTGCATTTGATGAATGTCCCTCAGTGTGTAGATGCTTTAACTACAACAGCATTGACACAATACAATGTTCTGGAGAATACCTCCCCATTCTGAAGAAGTCATTTGTTTATTTGGAAACTTCATCAAGTAGATGCATACTGTGTAAATAAAATTTGCCCTTGGCCAGCTGTCTCCTATCTGAAGAAGTGAAAACTTATGGATTGATAACCTGAATATAAAGAATCTGATATCCACTGAAGCCAGTGGGATTCTCAGATGCGCAGTCTATTGGCAGGCTGGAATGTTCACATAAGCCTAAGTTGTAGGAAAAAAATTATTTTGCTTTATAAAGGACTACAAAGAAAAGTTTACAGATGCTACCTTATACCTTTGCCAGTACAATAAGTATGTACAACAAAACACAGGCATATTATACCAGCAGAATAAACAAGAAACAGCCTTGATGTGACAAGGATTGACAGACTAGATCAGACTTGGGTCCATCCAGCACAGGATCCTGCCTGCAGCAGTGACAACTGATGTTTTAACACTTCAAAGGAGGGAGAGAAAAGCCTACAGGGGCAGCCTGCCAGCCTCTGCAATACTGCACCCACCTTTGGTGCTGGGAAATCTTACCGATCTCTTTCAGCAGGCTCCAGAAATCACCAGGCTGCTATATCTTATATTTATTGCAATTATGCCATGATGAACATTAAGAAATAAACCCTCTATCCCCTCATGCTAACTTTCAAAAAAAATTTCCAGAAATAACTTTTCAAAACACATTTAGGCAGAAGGTAAAATAGGCAACATGTCAAATACATGAAAGAGTATAATAAAAAATGCAACAAAGTATTTGCATAAAGTTTGAAAGAAAGTAAAATTCTAATGTTATTCTTTAAAAAAAAATCCTATTGAATACTTCCCTCTGTACAACTGCCTTATCTCCTACATAATATTCCAGTTACTGAGCTTCACCAATGATCAAAAGTGTTTATTTTAAAAAAGAAAAATTCTACGGAAGTTCTCCCTGATGCCACAACATTTGCACTGTCATCACATTCACCTTTTTCCTCCACTGTTATTAAACAAGATGATTAACATAAAAGTAAAAAAAAAGTGAGAAATAAACTTTTATAAGCAGCAAAAATATCTCTTGTTCAATTCAGGCATTCCTGGTCACTCCACCCAGTTTCACAAATTTTCCTTTGGAAGCCAAACAAACCATTATTTGTCCTTGTACTTAACCTGACTCTTTAAATTGCTTATTGTCTAAAGAAAGGATTAAGATACTTAGATATTAAGACATCCTCTAGCACTGTGGCTTCCTCTCATTTCCTAGTTTGGCTTTATTTCTAAAACAGCATCTGCTGGGGCAGAATTTGCACAGTAGGAACCCTGGCATCTCCTCATGGACAAGGTTAAAGCAGTGAGCAAATAGCTGTTTGACAGCCCTTTTGCCAGGAAGGGACCCCAAGCAGAGTATTTCTGAATGAACAAGTGCAAAACACCAGAGTGCAAAATCCACCCAGAGACAGTAATTCTGACAGATCTGTATTTCCCACTGGTCTCACCAGTGCATCCTGGTAATTAGCACTTCCTTCTCCACTATGGCCATCCCCACAGATTTCAGTAACAAGCAGCTGCTTATGCTTGGAAGCAGCTGAGCAATAAAGGAAGAGGCCATTTAAATACTGATCAAAAACCAAACGTGACAACAGCATCACCTCCACAGACTATGCATAAGCAATACAGCACTGAACACATCATAATACTGCTAAACATATCCCAGATCTTCAAGATGCTTCTCAAACAGGTATTTGAGGCCAAATTAGGCTCCCCCCACCAATAGAAGGACGCAGAATCAATAATAGAATACCAGGCTGAAAGGTGCCTCAAGTATCACCTGATCCAATCCCTCTTAGAGATGCACAGCCCAGGACCCTGAGCAGCTGAACCTTGAACGTATCCAACATTGGCAAATCCACCACTTACTTCCCTAAAGAAATTATTCCAATGACTGGTCTCATTGTGAAAAATTTTTCTTGTGTCCAACTGGTATCTAAGAGTAATTAATGCCCATTACTCCTTATCTTTTCATGTGATTCCTTGCAAAAAGTGACTCTCCATCTTCTCTGTAGCCACCTTTTAAATATGGGAACACGGTAACAAGATCTCCCCCATAGCCTTCTTTTCTCAAGGCTTCTCAATCCTTTGGTCATCTTTATGGTCTTTCTCTGGTCCCTTTACAGCCTGTCCACATTTTTTTTGTATAGCAGAGACCAAAACTGAACACAGTATTCCAGGTGTGCAGGCATGGCCTGACAAGTACTGAGTAAAGTGGGAAAAAGTTGTAAAGCAGGCCAGTCCAGAACTTCATGAGAGTTGGCAGCGATGAAATATTCATTCAACTTTTTGACCTTACCCTGAGCTCCTAAGAGCATTCTTTGATTGGAAATAAGAATAGCACCAGCTTCATCCTGAACTTCAAAATGAGTCTGCAGCAGTTAGTTAATCTTGGCTGAGCAGAATATTAACATCAAGGAAGTCTCTATCTCTCTATTGCAAGTTGGTTTGGGTTGTTACTTTAAACCCCTTTGCATAGAAGGGATGACTGGTATTTTTTGTGACTTTTAACTAACCCTAGTATCATTTCTCTACTTGCTTGGAAGCCAAGATGATAGATTTGTGTGCTCCACATCACTTCAAAAAAGACCTCCAACTGTCAAGGGTCAATTGGCCTGCTGATGAGAACTGAGAAAAAAAGTCTAGTATTTCACACTGTTTTCTTGATTTTTCCAAATGTTATCCAGTCTACTTTGGTAAAGGGAGACTTTCTGGTAACCTATCAGGGCTATATAAATGCTTTCTTTGCTTTCCCAAGGATACTTAAAACATTCTGTACCCCAGGTGACATTTAGCAATATTTCTTTTAGGTAGGCAATGAAGACATTAGGAACAACATGTGCTGTTGCATTACAAGACAGATAAATCTTGGATATTAAAAATGGACTTTGGTAATTTTAGGCAGACAGGAAGCGTAACTTTGTATTGGATAGGGGAAAAGAAATTAAGATTGTATTAAAAAAAACCATGAGAAAGAAGATTCTCCTTAGATTTAATAGATATCAACTAAACATACCTGAACAACCAACCATCCAAACAATTCTTTATATCTTCCTACAGACAAAGAAATGTGAACCCAAAAGGTATCTCCCCTACATGAAAGAAATTAAAAAAACCCTCATTGCTCTTGGCTAAGAACACAATAGTTTCTAGGGTCCTGCTGCAGCAGTGGGGAAGGCACACAAACCACTGACCTGCCCACTTGTGTTGCAGAAAGAATGGACTTGGGGAAGGGTACAGAAGGCCAAGCAGCACACTGGACTCCAGAGCAGGGAACTGGGAGCACAGAAGTTCCCTTTTCTAACAGACATAGAGGAAAAGGTTGCTTCTCAGGAAAGGGAGAGCCAGGAGTGTTTAGAAGCAAGGAGGGTACACTTCCCTGAAGAAGTAATTTTCCATCTCTCCTAACTTCTGAAATTAAAATTAAGTAAGCAAACATTCAGTTGGATTAGTTGCTGTTATCAGCACTGACTCTGAACAATTATAGATGTTCACAAGGAGGTTTCTATTAAGGAATTACACATTATAAAATTAAAGCAGGAAAAAAAGAGCTTCTAGACAAATTAAAAGCATGCAAGGCAAACCAGGCCTCTGACTTCAGTGAGATGGGAGAAACGATGTTGCTTGCACACAAGGGAGGCCAGCAAATTCGGCAGATATCACTACTAGCACAGTCCCTACAGGAGCACACACGGAGGTACAAGAAACCTCTCAGCACAGGCCTGTTAAAGACAAAGTTCAAGTTCTCTTCCTTCAAGCTACAGCCCAGGAGATGCTTGTCCAGCAGAACCAGGCCAGCTAGATTATCCCCTGAAGGATTCCAGCCCTCACAAGATCTACAGCCTCCTGCAGCCATCACAGAACTGAGCTCTGGCTTGAATAGGAACCAAATTCATTGTTTTTTCTTCATCTGAGCAAAAGCAGCATTTTCCAGCACTTCAACTTCAACAAGCCAAAAAAGCTTCATTTCACATTTTTTGACATAATGAATATTTTTTCTCCTACATTCAACAAACAAGCATGTCACAAGTAAAGAAAGTAAGTCAAATACAGCTCAGCTGCTTTGCTGCCCACACTGTTCCCAAGTAACTCCCATCTGTTTGCACTAGTGAAGCATTAGCCATTCACACACAGGCAGCCTTGCCTTCTCCTTGCTTGACTGAAAGGGAAAGGGCATTTTGTCTTTTTTTGCTTTTCTCCAAGAGAAACAATAACAATGGAATAATTTTAGGATGTAAGGCTGCCCTACATATTAAGCCTGAGTGGGTCTCTTAATACAACACCTACAGGTAGGAAGACCCTAGGTATTTTGCAAGCAGGGTAGGGCAGAGAGAAACACCTCTTGTATAAAGTGACAGGCAGGTTCACTCACTCTTTTTTTTAAATATACATACTTACACATCTTGAGTCTTCTTACAGTAGGTTCTGCAAGGCAAGTGACACAGTCTGACCAGAACCTCTTTGTTCAGAACTCCTCACTATTTTCCTTCTCGTTATTAGATGGCACCAGAATAACCAGCTGTTGAAGCCTGGCTGTGAACAGGACTATTTCAGCTCTTGCTGAAAAGTGTTCCCTCCAGCAAGTAAAGGTCATCACGAAAATATTTCAAACCAATGCCCCTGCACTTCAATATTAATTTGGGTTTGATTTTAATTACTGCTGTGCACTTAAAAGAGCTGAGCTTTTTGTTTTATTCCTTTTTTTTTTTTTTGTTCTTAGAAAGGCTACCAGGACAGCAGATTCTCTACGAACATGGGTAACAAAGCATGGCATTTGGTCTGTGAATACAGAGCAGCAGATACTGCTTGTACACATTTGAAGAAGGTCAGAATCAGTGTAGCTTCTTTAAGTCACCAGAGCTACTTTCTTACACCTGTAAATACAATCCTTCAGTAGAACTACTAATGGGCTACTGAGCTTTTTGCTTCCAGTTCATCAATTTAACTCTTGCTCAGATAAAGAATTAAAAAATTGGTTCCCCCTGAGTGGTATTTGATAGATGAGGACTTTTCAGCAATAACTCTACTAGCAGGCTTTGCACTGTGCTGTAAAAAGGGGTACAGCAGTAACCTTTTCTCTCTGCATTCCTACGTGTTCATAATTAAGAGAGCCATTTAATTTTAAATGGCTCCCACTAAGAAAGTTCTTGCTGTCATTCAGGATTCAGACTGAAAAGAGCCCAGCTTCAGCCCAGTGCAGAGCTGCAGCCAAAAACCATGCCATTACACCATAGCCTTTATTTAAAAAAAATGAAAAATACATGAG
Organism: Lichenostomus cassidix; assembly: GCF_008360975.1. Taxonomy (NCBI): domain Eukaryota; kingdom Metazoa; phylum Chordata; class Aves; order Passeriformes; family Meliphagidae; genus Lichenostomus; species Lichenostomus cassidix. The sequence continues at coordinate 41,649,907 of NC_139483.1, read as the reverse complement.
AGAATTTCATACTCGTTTGATAACACAAGAAAAATTCACTTACAGGTGAATTACAGGTTGTATTGCTTGAAGGGTTTTTAAATCATACACTTTACTTTAAAACTATAAAACTCCTAGGACTAAAAATAATTTGCTTAAAAAACATCTAAAGTAGAATTAAGTCCAAGAATCGGGGTGACATTCACAACCCTATTTATATGCCTTTTTCTGATACCATGACTCATTTCAAAATATGCACAACTCTGAAAGTGACAGATCACTGGGGTGACTGCATGGCTGATCATCACCTCTGCAAGGAAAACTAAAGATGAAAAAAAAGTACACCATTTAGTAACAGCAGATTTTCTACCTGTGCTTTCAGAAGAACTTTGCTAATAAAAATTCCTCCAGAAGTCTCTAAAAATATTTTTTATTTCAGCAACTTTTTTTTTACTGTTACTGGTGTGTACAATGGGAAATTCCAAATGACTTGCTTTTGAATTTCCAATTTTCTAATAAGCGATCAGTATTTCTTTTTCATAAAAAGAAACCCTTCCTAGCTAGTGATTTTAGTTATCTATATGTTTTCTTGGTTATTCGGATTTAATGAACCAGGTAAAAGTGGTAATTTACTTGACATTATCAGCTACCAACTACTACAAAACACCAAGCTGACAGTTTTAGAGAAGCAAATGTCATATCCTCTCTGTGAAGTTTCAAAAGCAAGCATGGAGTCTACTATTTTGTAAAGCGAAGCTATAGCTGTCTTTTCCCCTCACATATATCACAATACCACACTATTGCCTATAATACATGTATCACAGCACCACAAAATAGGTAGTACAAGGCTTGTCCTGCTAACTAGTCAGCCAAGGCAACTAGTTAAGTAAGAACAGTAAGACAAACCTTCAGGTCAGGCATGCAAATTCTTCCACATCAGTGTGTCTAAAAGCTTACCTGATTATGGTCAGACTCCTAAAGAGGCTGTGACAAACCTTGCCTGGAAGCCATGGCCCTGCAAAATCCCACACTGAGAATGAGTGTATTTAACTCCAGAAGGTCAGCACCTGCACCTATAGTTAAAGACTAATCTCATTTGCCTCACAACACAAAAGAAGGAAAACAAAGAAAAAATTCCCACATATTTTGCACAACTGACATCCCAGAGCTAGGCAAAAATCTTATAAAACACATTTGTTCAAGAGTGCTTATCAAGTATTGAAGTTACATTGCTACTCCTGTCAAATTCAAGACTGTCTCCTATGTGTTCTCACTCAGGATTACTCAAGTACACCAGCTTTTCAGAACACATCAGGTAAAACCTCTTTGCACCATGCCCCTTGAAAGTTTCTTCAGGCAAGTGGCAGAAACTGGAATGGCTGAAATTTAGATATTGCAATTCCAGATCTTAGACCATCCAAGAATAGGCTGTGCCTATTCCAAGTTTAGGGACGGATATTGGAATAGCATAGAAACATTTCAGGTAGAGCCCATCATGAAAAAATAAATCAGATAAAACCCCACTCATTTATAAACAGATCTTATTCTTGAGACCATTATCCCAAATGCTTCAATATACAACACACTCCTGACACTTTGGTGCAATGCAACAGATTCTCTGTATGGTGCCACAGCACATATAAACCCAAAGGGGTTTTGTTCTTTACTTCCCCTGACTTTCTCAAGAAGCTGAATGACCCCTGGAGAGCTTCTAGGAACCCCAGCAGTTAAAGCCTTTTCTCCAAGATGTTATTTCTCCAGGGAGTTGTTATTAGCAGGGAGGTATACAGGGCACTTGGCAATGCCAGAGGCACACATGAATGAACACCCACAAATAAATCAGATCAATAGTACATTCTGCAGTGTTCTAAACAAAAAAGGCTGTACATCTTCATTTGTATTTGGTTCCAACACCATGTCAGAATTACTCCTCTAGTTTACAGCACCTCACCTTGCTTTTTTTCCACCTTTGCCATACATCAAAACAATTCAACTTATTAATTTTGTCTACTTTTTCCCACTTAAAAAAAAAATCTCAGCGAGAACAAAGACATCCCAATTACTTTCCACACTATAAATCAAAACCTACCAAGAATCTCAACTAGTATTAAATTGCTAGGCTGATATCAACTGCAGATGTTTAAAAATCACATTACCTGACACTAGTTTGGATGTTCCCACAGTTGGCATTTCCTATAGACTCATTGAGTCTTTGTCCAACATATGCTATTGTATAAGAATGCTAGGAATTTGAAATTTTCCCACATGGCCTTTTTGATTAATGCTTACTACCACAACCCTATTGCTGTTCTAAGAGCACTAAAAATCTTCACAAAACACCATATTTGCTACTTTTACCTTCTACAGGCCAAGGATAAGAAAGAAACGCACAGAAGCTTGTATATGCCAAAGGCAGGGCAGTGAGGCATCTCTGATACACAGACACATCTGCAGAACTATGAACACATCCCAGCATGAGCAGTTTGGCCTGTACAGGTGGACAGGGAGGAGAAGGGAAATCTGAAGACAAAGCAGAAGTTAATTGATTTAAGGCAATGTCACTTTGCAGAGAAGGTTTGAAAACAATAGAAAGGCTGCAGAGATCTCCAATAAAAACATCCTGTAAAGGAATTTGACCAGACACCATCTAACAATCAGCAAGGAGCATTATCAGTTCCCCACAGAGGACTCACTGTGGAAGACTTTCATGTTTGCTTTCAAATGGAAGTCATGTTCATTCAGCATCTTTTTAAATCAAATTTCACACAAAAATTGCATTATTAAGACATCTAGGAGTTTCTGCCCATGTCCAGTCATTTCTTAAGCAGATAATAATTGAAAAGAGCAGGTGTTCCCCTTCTCTTAAAATTTTTATATCCTAAGTGTAAGATAAGGGCAGCAAAATCAATTCCTAGTCATTGGTTGAATTAACAGCCATGCTGTCTCCAATGGTTGTATTGCAAATGAAACACAATTTTCTTATCTGGAGAAAATATTTCCAAAGAGCTAGGGAAAGATAAGTCTGTCCTGAATATAAAATTTGTTTTCAAGTGCAAAGTAAGCAGATGGGCTGGCTGGGTATCAGGAGAGCCATGTCACTCACTCAGTGGGTACTGTCCAGATAGCACATCAACACTTCTCCCAAGTTACACCCATCAGAACCCAATGCTTCAAACAGCAATTCAGCAAGTAAGATCTTAAATTATCCATAATTGCTTATTTTGTTCATATTTTTGTCATTGCTGTTTGTTTGTAAAAGACTAGCCAGGCTGTCTGGGAACAGCTTGGCTGCATCATGGACTGAGAAACAGAGCCTGACTACCCTAGGAGGGTGGCCGGCAGTGTCAGTTTTAGACAGCAGATGGCCAGCAGCAGAAAAAGCTTCCAAGCACTCTGTATGCCAAAACTTCAGCAATTTTCCTTTTGTCAAGCAGCTTCCAGAAACACAAGACATAGCTGAACCTCTTCACTCTGGCCAAGATTAAAATACAAGAGCATAGTAGAATCCCATAAAATACTCCCAACTTCCTAAAAATATTTAGGCTGCACAGTTTAAGCAAGATACTGCATGACTACAGCAGTTTTCACTCCAATATTGGCTAAGGGATTAGAGATACAGAAAACATGACTGCATTTTCAATGTGGAAGCATAACCAGACCAACAGCAAAATCCAGTTCTACCTCAAAGACACTCATCTATGTGAAACAGAACAACTGGTCTAAAATAAGGATTCATATCAAAAGTGTTTCAAGAACCTGCTGAAGATGAATGTGTTTCATATGTAATGAGTAAAAACAAGAAGTCAAAATACCCAGAAATGCATACCACACCTCCCTCTTATAAGCACTGTCACTACTATATTATTTTGGTATTAAAAAAAAGCTTTTCCAGTTGTCTACCTGACAGTGAGATAAGGAAATTCATACCTTTAAATTGTGACTCCTGCTCAGTTTTGTGATCAAAAAAAAAAAAGAAAAAAACAAACCAAACACAATAACAACTGGATAGGCCTAACACAGATTAAATAAAAATAAACAGTGATGTTGTTACTGCTGCTTGTGGACAGAAGCCAAGATGAAGCATTTGAACAATAGCATTTTGGTCAATGGTTTCAACTAGCTCCATGCAATGAATGGGTATGTGCAGAAAGACCTAGCTTTTCATTTAAGTCTGCTATCTTAGAGAAACACAGACAAGATGGTAGAGGAGCAAGGCTTGTGCTGCCTCTGTTTTGTTGCAAAGTAAATTAAGCCTAATTTATACTTCACATAAGCGCTTACTATCCTTAACCATCAAAAAAACTCCATCTTTTAGGGAGGTTATTTGAATTTTCAGAGTAAGACAAGATAATCCATGCAACAAAGATATGGGTTTGAGAATTTGTACAGGTCCTTTTTCCCCCATCCTCTTAATAGCTTTACCAGAAAGTTATAAAAACGAAAAATGAAATCCAGAAGATGTACCCACAGATTTCAGGAAACTTATACAAGCTAGTGATGAAACAAGGCTCTGACAGTGCAGCACAACAGAAAGCCCTATTTGTTCCATCCACCCCAAACCCACCCAATAAGTCAGTAGCCTACAACTGCAAGTTACAAGCTTGCAGTAAGTCTCCTGTGTCACAGCAGCTCTGCTCCTCCAGCATTCATCACTCCTTATTTAGTCAGCAAACTCAGCTAGAGAGTTTCACTCAATACATAGCTAAGTTTAAAGATTTAACTTCCAAAGGTACGTGCTACCCTGAAACAAGTCCAATCCAAAGCAACATGTTCTTCGAGAGTTATTTCCAGATATAGCTTCTCTCAAATTCCCTGTCCTTCCTCAGAAAGAAGCCAAGTTGCCTCCATTTCTGTGTCCTGTTATAGCAGCCATCTGTCATGCAAGCATTTTAGTTCAAAATAATAGAAGCACAGTAAAGCAGGGATTCTATCCAACCCTCATCTACAAACAGCTCTTCCAAGAAAAAAGAAACTAAAAAACAAACAAACAAAAACAACAACAAAAAGAACAACACACCACCCACCTGGTTGAATATCAAGTTAGTTCAAATGCTTAAGAGCTACAACTAGAAATAGTACTTCAAACTGGGATAAATACCCTTCCAGTTTAAACTGCAAAAAGAAATTTGTAAAGACCAAACACCTACACATCTGGCCAAGTGTTCAGAGTTTTTGCAAAATTCAGCATTTGTAAGTACCACTGTAAGAAGTGGCCAAGGCCTTCCACTGAGTGCCACTTAACATTTTTCAACCCAGGCATAACTTAACATGATTTTCCATCATTTTCTCTCTCTGCAGTTGCCTTAAAACAAATAGGTGGTTCAAGAGAGCAACAGCACCTCTTACAGTGTAAACCCACAGGAGACTAACAGCTACAAAGTCTTTCCCTTCCTATTCTTGCCATTAAAGGAAAATGTGCAAAATAAGCCTTGAACTCCTATACACCTCAGGGTTCTGTCCTTGATGCCTGCAGATCCTGACATGAAAAGCATAATTGGTATTAAGAGGTCTTAAAGAGCACAAGTAAAGAGCAAAAAATAAAGAAAAAACACACGAATACTATTTTTCTGCAGAGCACATAGCACACAAGTCCACGGCCATTCACCAATTCACATAGCTCATCCTTTGAGAACTCATGTAAAATAACTGAAGGGCTCACATTACGTTAAATGTATCTACAGCATGAAGCTTTATTGCTGAGATAGGATAGACCTTGCCACGACAGGCAAAAAGATTTCTGTGCTCCTCCTGTCATGCTGGACTGATGAGTTGCTCTGGTCTGCTCAATGACCTTCACTGAACAATCCTAACTCTGAATATAATCTGATTCCATGAGGGAATTAGCATTCCCTACCAGTTGCAAGCAAAGAATATTTTTCTTTAAAAAATAATTATAACAATTTCAAAGAATCAGTAGCTCTGCAGAAACTTTTTTCTAAGTAACAAGATGGCATGTGAGCCAGCAGTGGAGCTCAGCAGCAAGATTTGGTCCTGACAGTTACCAACCCATTTGCTTCTTGCATCAGGCAAGGTTGAGGAGCTCAAGCAGCAAAGAACAGGAAAAAGGTTTTCAAATGTTTGGGCAATAGATTTGTACTGAGCAAAATACACTTGCTCTCACTGCAAGCATAACTCCCACAGACACAAAATACACAGTCTTTTTTTTTTTTTCCTCCTGTATTGAGCAGTGTGTTTAACCTTGGAGCTGTCAAGCTCCATCATGAATAATGAGCCATGACAACACTCCAAGTGATCCTTAGAGAACAGACCAATTTTTCCTATATGCTATGCAAGGCAAAATGCTTATATTCCCATGGTACAGTACCTGCTTTGAAAATATACAGTAATATGGCCATCAAGAGGAGACCACAAGTAAATACAGAAAAAAAAAAAAATCACTTGTTTCCTGATATTTCAGCGCCTAAAAACAGAATGACCAATGAAACATATAACATCCTAACAGTTCCTATTTAAAATTATACCAGGACTGAGGAGATTAGTCTCACTGAATATGCATTTCACACAGCCATTCCACAGCTGAGGAACATCTGCACTTGAAACAATCCATGACAGCTACAGCTTGAAGACAGAACACCCTGCAGGTTTCACAGCACCCTGACCTCTAGCAAATGAGCACCAGTGTGGGACACGGGGTTAGTCTCAGCCCCAAGCAGCCTCCAGCGCTCTTGGAACAAACACAGCTCCCACCCCACACACATGGCACTGCCAGAAAGTGTAGGAAAAATGTAATTATCTGAATGACTGATTGAAGCACCTCTACATCAACACCCTAACCATGCCAAGGCAGGTCTTTCAGAAGGCACAGCACCGGTAAACAAGCAATGGCAAGAGTAATTTCTGCTGTGCACCTCTCAAGCCTAAGCGGAGGAGGAAGACAGAAAATAGATTCACCTAAAGAAAGGAAAAACTAGGAAGAAACAAGCTGAAGACTTAAACAGGCATTCCCTTGTCTCTTAAACAACAATGGAGGGTTGTGGTTGCCCTTAAAAAAATCATCCCTCATTCAGGACATAAATGCTAATTCATTAACATTAACTTGGAAGACACCAAGTTCGCTAACAGCTCAAGCAGCATGCATTTATCCCATGTTTCTGCAAGGGGGAAAAACAAATACATCCTTTTTCCTGACCTGTTTGCAACAAGGTATTTGTCCATGGTTTTGTAGGGGGAAAAGCTTGCCTTTATTTCTGTGTCATTTCCTAGTCCTGTTGCCACAGTGCATCCCTTTTCCCTCTCTGTAGGGGTACCACTTTACTTATAATTCAGTTTCAATGGTTACCATAAACTACAGGAGCTTTCAAAAAGCTCTGTACAGCAGGAAAGCAACAATGTCAAACCTGTGATGCTCGCCTTTCCTTAAGGTGTGAAGTTTGCAGCATCAGACAGCAGAAACTAATTCTGAGCACTTACAGGAGTTTTCAGTGCTAACACATCTCCCTCCCACCAAGAGGCCTTCCCTGCAAGACTAGATGACTCTTGAAGAGCTGGAATCAGAAAATCTCTCGAGTTTCTTCACTATGAATCTGGAGAGGAGACTCTACTACCCAAGCAATAGTTACACATGATAATATATTAATTGGCAATTTAATTTTCCACTTGGGAATCTACCTACTCATATCCCTTATCCACCTGCTCTCCTTCCCCTCTCCTTACTTCTTCCATGTCCAGGGCATTTCACAGCTATTCACATCACATTAGATCTATCCTTCCCCTGCAGTGCTCCCAAATGAGCAAGACCTGTGCTGTCACCACACACAGCATTATCATCATCTCTGGTTCAAAATGGTTCTGCTTCTAACAGAGGACTCACCCTATACTCAAAGTCATTCCCCAGATTACAGGATCAGAAATTTTCTTCCTAGCATTATAGTTAAAATGTCCTCTGTCTTCCCCACGCACCATGTCCATTTCTCCCACTCCCTGATAACATGCTGCCTTTATGCCCCAACATCACAGCTCTGCACATTTAGCAATTCCATTCCCTGCTAGCAATATTTGGCAATAAGATCCCTTTAAAGAAGGCTAATTACAGATTTCACTTGAACAGAAATTGGTACTGAGCCAACCTGTAAACTCTAACAAGCTTTCAAACTTCACAACAGGGAAGACTTTGTTCTCCATCAGGAGTAGCAACATAGCTCTAAAAGCAAAAGTGGAAAGCTTTGCCACTGCAAGATGAGGAAGGAGGGTCACAGCTCTGATTCTCCTTGTAGCACTGCACCTTCTCTGTGCAACTCTTTCCGTGAAGATATACTGCCTGTGTCTCACAAAAGGAAAACTAAGGAAGCTAGATCAGCTACCATGAAAATAATGAAAAGCAGTCACAAAAAAACCCCCAGTTGAGAGTTGTATCCGAAGTGGAACAAAGACCAGTATGACAGAAAGCATATGACAGAAAGGACAAGGACTCAAAAGCTAGGAATTGATAAAATTAAGGATGCCTGGTCCCATACATGCATGTAGCATGCCATTTTCTGAGAACAACAGTATCAAGATGGACTTCTAGTTTTCAAAGGGATGGAAGAACCCAAGTCAATCTCAAGCATCTCAGCACCTAGCCCCATATCAGGACAAATGTTTTCTGTCTGCGTATGTCAGTCTTAGCACAGAAAACAGCAATCCCATCTGTAGATTCTACTTAGCATTTTTTCTCTCTGTGCCTACAGCACCTGGTGAAATAACTTTTCAGCCAGACCACTTTTCCGAGGGGAATTAAAGCAGGATTCCACAAACCACCCTCTGTGCCAACTAGGTGTGCTAACCCTGCTTGATAACTATGGTGGAATTGAAAAGGTTAAAAGGATGAAGTAATGGTCAACAGAAGACTGGTCCTGTTTTAAGGATACCAGACTAGTGCCCAGGAAAACTACACAAGAGTTTTCTGTGAGAGATTCAACACAATTCATAATTTTTCCCTGCGGTCAATGACTAGATTGCATCCCATGGAGATGTCACACCTGATACACTGAAATACTGCTGTCTGACTGGCTGACTGCCTGGAGAATTCCAGCTGGAATCTGCAGTAACCATGCACACCGAGTACACAGCTCTTGGGAAGTCTCCAGCTGTGAGCTCAACACACATGCACTTAAAACCAAGAGTTATGAGAGTTACACATGTAAAGCACACACATCAATAATGTCTATTTGACAGAGATTAAACCTGTAAGTATCTACTACATACTCAAATTTTAACATACCTAAAGGTTTTCCCCTTTAGGAGATGCCACACTAAAAGAATGACTTGTGACAGTAGCAGACTCTTCTCCTATATACAGGCAGGTCTTTAGGAGGCCAACAGAACCACTCCTGCAAAAGAACTACACACCCACCCTGCAGACACTATTAAAACACATTTTCATCATCTTGGGGACATCTTTCAGGGCAGAAAGCAGAGTCATGGCTTCAAGTGCAAAGCATCATACATTAATTTTGAAAGGCAAACTGCAAGTCTGAGCACTGCCTAATTCCTAAAAGCCAAGAATAAAAAAGTGGCAGCAAAGGAGCTGTCTTTTTTCCACCCTTTTTCTCTGAAGTCACCATGCAGATTTTAGTGAAATGTTTGCAGGTTCTTCCAACTGAAGATAGATCTAGCAGGGAGAACTTAGAACCTTGAGATTATCAAAATATGAGTAGCTGAACACAGATACAAAAATATTCAATAAGAAACCCAATGTGTGTTAGTAGATGCTTTAATTATTAACGTGCACAAACACAAAGTTCAGCAGAAGTGATGAGGCATTTCAAAGAAAAAGCATTATTCAAAGATAGATATTTGCCAGCAGCTGTATTACCACCATATTCTCTAGTTGATTTTGATTGAACTCAGTGGACATCAACTTAATCCCACAGGACAGTATCATTCACTTCTGTAATAGCTACTGACCTTATTTCTATGAGCTCTGTTGTAGTGTCATGACTAAATGTGGCAAGCAGCAAATCTCACTCTGTCAGCAGCCAGTGCCTGTCCATCCTCTTTTTGAAGCTTTCACTCTTTTCTGCATTTTTTTTAGTCATGCTGCTTCAAAACAGCTGATCCAGATGGTGCGTATTTGAATATCAACCTTCCCACATGGTGATGTGGCTCAAGAAAATAAAAACTGTTGCTACCTGCTGCTGACCTACTTTGTTTCCTGCCATACAACCGAATAAACAATACAGTTGATTGAACTAGTTTTCCTATCTACTCACTGCTATGTAGGAAATACAAAATAAAACTAATAGAGGAAGAACGAAAGAAAAGAAAAAAGCAGCATGTGGTGGGGAGTAGGGAGGAGCAATTCTCACCTCTATCATAGTCATCTTCCTCTATTGCTTTTTCCTGAAGCCTCTGAAGCTGTAAGATCAAGGATTTTAACTGTGAAAAGAAAAAAAGTTAATTATTAAGAAGCTGCATTAAAAAAATATACAGACTATTAACCTCTATATAATATAAATTTAATGGATTATTACATCACTACAATGGCAAAATTTTGATAGTTAAGCCTAGTATTTGTTAAGCAGACAGACCTATTTGAAAGTCAGCTTAACTGCAGAGACTTGAGCCAAGCATGGCTTTAGTCCAAACACATACAGAGAATAACAAATGATATTTCTTGAAAAGCAAAGGAGATTGTGTGATCGCAGGATAAATCGCAGGAAAAATCATGTGATTTTTCACCCTTTGAATAAATGAAAGTAGGATTATTAGAGGATTCTGACATCTGCTTCTGAACACATTGTACCTAACAGTATATTCCCAAGCCCATTCTGACATTTTTTTACCCAAGTTTTGCACAGAACAAATATAAAATTTCCATATGCAAACCACATTTCATTCTAAAATCGAAATGCAGTATGAGTATTTTGGAACAGGTATACTCATGTTATGGGTCAGAAAAGAGTGTTGATATGCAACAAAAAAAGTTTCACTAAAATACAATTTAGGCTCACCTACAAAATGTTGATATTTGCATTTTCAGTTCACAATGCAAATGTTAGATGAGGAAAAAAAGCAGAACACCAAGAATACCTGAACCACACATAGAGTGGTCTCTCACATTACAAAAGAAACTTACCATAATAAAGTTTTATTTCAAATGCTAATGGTTCTCTACGATAACATCAAGAGTCTGGACCAAAGCTCTACATTTACTCAAAACTTGTAAGGTTTTTTACAAGTTTTTGCTGCTAAAAGAAATTGGTTAGAAGGTAGGTTTAGTCCTCTCTTCATTGCCACGACAGCCATAGCCTAACACAGCTGCAGTTACAAGACTGGAATGTGTTTCTCATTAAAATTATGCATGACCTGTACCAAACAAGGCACTATCAGCACTGAAAAAGGTGAGCCTGGAGAAAGAAGCAGCATATATTCTCAAAATCCCAAAACCTGAAAGTGCTTGCGAGAGCACTAAAATCCATACTGTGGACATTCTGCATTTACAAAATATTTCCCTCCCCCTTGAACCTCTTTCATATTTAATCCCCATATTTAAACTCTAAATTGCATAGAGAAAAATAGGTACAGCCAGTCAACAACTTAGTAGAAGCACTCCGTTATCACGACTACACATCAATGTACAAATGAGACAATCAACACACAAACCTTTAAATTCAGGATATCCCTCTAAATATGGTATGAGAAAGTAGACTAGTAGGAAAAGAACTTTAAAAATCAAACCAGAAAAGTATCTAAAAATGTTTGATTAATAATAGGCTATAGGGTGCTCCACAAGAAAAACAAACAAAAACACAGTATACATTCCCATTTCTTCTAGGCTTTACTTTGTTTCAGTTGCCACTTCCTGAAACTCAAATCTTTTTTCACTGAGGCTGGTGAGGAATGTGAATGATACTGAAAGGAGGAGCTCTGAACCCCCACCATAAATTATTTTCTGTGTTTTATGCCTGACTTTTTATAGAGTTTTAAAGAAGCCTGCAGTAGAAATGATTCAAGTGACACTTTTTTCATATATGTGATGTATAACAACCATCTATACTGAGAGTACAGCTCTGCTGCTGCTGGCAGTGTTTATTCTATCATGCACTACAGTGGCAGGTCATTTACAGTCTGCTTGGGTACCACAGCTCAGGCACGCCCACGGCAAACTGACTGATGCTGCCACAGCAAAGTGCTTTCTGTTTGCAGGCTGGGGAGGCATTTGGAGCTCAACTAATCAGAGACCTGCTTCTGCTTCAGCATGGCATGTCCTACATGTGTACCAGATGAAGATCACTTTTTAAGTACAGAGAAGGCATAATTTTAACAACTTTGGTATTGTCTCCTTTGCTCCTTTCTGAAAACTTTGAGACTTACTCATTATCATTACAATAGGAAGGTGCTTTAAATTAAACACACACAACTGGCTAACCAAGGGCAAAGACATCTGAGGGCACAAATCCCCAGTTCTCCATTCAATGAATTAATGAATACAGAAATTAAAGATAGCAATGTTTCTTTTGTGCCTATCAAATAAGCAATACTGAAAAGAAAGAAAAATAACTTCCTATTTTGATTGCATTAAATAATCCCAAATTTGCAGTTAATTAATTTCCCAAACCATCCCAGACTATGGGCACATTGGAATTCCAGGCATGAAACCAAAGAAATTGCTCCATGTCAATGTGTGTGAACTGTACATAAGAGAACCTAGTTTGAGTTCTACACACATCATGTATGAAAAGAAAGTATCAGAGAGCATCGTAAGCCCGGGTCAGATGTCATGGTAAGCAAAGAAAGAATAAAAGTTTCTTAGCCTTCTGTCTTACCCAGACAGCAGGTTTGTGCAAAGTCTCTCCAGAGCAGGCTTTTTCATTAGGCCTAAAGACAATACAGTGCATCTCAGCAGGCATGTGTCTTTTTGAAGGCAATCAAAAAACTCAGGCACCAGTGAGACAATTTAAAAAAAAAAAAAAAATTAAAAAACCCCACAGACAAACCAACAACCCAACAAACAAACACGCAACAAAACCCCCACCACCCACTCAGTGCACCTTGAACAAATTAGTGAAATCCATTCTGTCCATATTAATCTCTGGATTACTGCTCCCTGCACGCACAAGGAAGCCAAGACTTGGCTCCTTTGATCAGGTAAGCTCAGAATGGTTTTCCTCCAATGCCCACCCTACCATCATGAAAATGTAACACAGCTGATCCTTCTTAAAGTTTCCTCACCCCTATCCTGAGCACAGTGAATGACATTGACTGTATATGTTGTAGGTATAAATGTGCACAACATACACATTATATCTGCATAATATGCATAAATGCAGAACAAGCCTCCTGACTCACCAGCCCACTACTCCTCTGGGGTGGAAGGGCAAAAGAAAAAAGGGTCAGTTCCCAACTGGAGACAAAGAGGGACTTGACCCCCATTTCTTTTCATGTGGAGAGAGCACCTATCAGATTACAGACTGCAGACTAGTTTCCAGACTACTTTCACACAGTTGCCTCATTCCTAGAAATCTTTGGCTCAACTTAAACATTTCCAATTAAAAAGTTTAGTGTTGTTAAATCATGATACTTCAAGAAAAGAGTTCTTACCACCCCACAATTTTATATTACATATACCCCAAACTGCAGACAAAACAGCCACCTGTGAAAAGAAATGGTACTTATTGAAGTCAGTAACTGATGTGTGATGTTAGAAAAGTGAGGATCAAAGTTTTAGTAGAACATAGAATAGGATACTGCAACAACATCACCTATTTTTAAGAACCAAACAAAACCTGTTATCTCATTTTTATCATGCAGAGCACTACTGTGAAACTCTGAACAAAGGCCACAAAAGCCAGGAGTGTCTGAACTCCTACATAAACTTTGATTTTGGCACTATAAATAAAAACATTTGGAGAAAGAGGAATGAAAAACGAGGTGAGATTACTGACCTTTAATGTAGTGCGGTTGCCAAGCAAGCAATCCTGTAGCACTGGTTCATATTTTTTCATCAAAGTATCCCAGTTATGGTCACTAACAGTAAAGCTACTTTCATAGCCTGAGGTGACAGAAGAGCCAGCAGATGCTCCATCTGAGGAATCTGTAGAATATGAAATTGTTGCATCTATATCCGAGAGAGAGACATTCTCACAGTCCTGTAATTTATCATTTACTGGGTTCTCATGTTCATGCCACAAACCCTCACCGGACCTGGAGAAGCAACACAAATTTTTCAAGTTCTCATGAATTTGAGCCATTTCTTCTGGCTTCTGCAGATTTCCTGTGGTTTTGGGATGCAGAACAATCTCAGCTTCCTCCACAGATTTGCCTTCAACATCATTTATTCCAGAGGCCGAGTTCAGGGAGAGCTGTATGAAGCTGAAACTTGAACTAAAACTATCATGTGCACCATCAGAATGAGAAATACCATCTCTGTTTTGATATTCACAGTTGTTATTCACTTCTGTCCGATCCAAAGCATACATGCTTGGGGGCTTGCTCACTTTAGTGCTGTGGCTTTTCTGATGTGTGCAGCACACAGCAGAAGCATCCCCTTTGCCTGTTGTGGCAGCAGGGTAATCCCCAATCACTGTGCTTTCTGACCGTGGACTATTGCAACATGAAAGATTTTCGCAGCATCCTGGTGTATTTCCAGCAGTGGCCAGTGCTGTTACCCCATCAGCAGGAACCACAGCACTACTCACTGCACCACAGCGCAGGAACTCCAAGTTATTTTGGCACTGTCTGTGCAGAGCACAGCTCTCTGAGCCTCCACAGTGCTGCCTGCCATGCTGGAGCTCTGCTGGGCTCAACGGTGAGCAGGCACCAAGGGACTGAAACTCGAGCTGTCGCTGAACTTCTGGCCTCATGTATCCAGGTCTTCTTGCCAGCTTCTTCTTACGAAGAGAGCTCACTGGCATTAATTGCTGGTGATCATCTGAGGGAGGGAGAAAAAGTCAGTAAGTGCTTCTGCAGTTTCCTAGGCTTAACATACTGTAGCACCTGAAAACAGTTGTTTCTGAAATTTCAAGTTCCGCATCGTTTTCCATTTCAAGAAAACAAAGACACTGACCATGCTGCAGATAGAGAACAGTGCGTATATTCATTCACTTTCTAAAGAGTTTGCACCTGTTTTTATGTGCACTCACTAACAATCTCCTCCATCAGGACACAAACCTGGGTACAATGAATCCCATCATCTTCCTTATTCACAATATCACTCTGCTTTTTCATTCTCAACTTGTTTAACAGCACGCTGAAGCACAGACTCGGTTTAAGTTGCTCTGATCCAAAATGATTTCAAATTTACAAGCACATCTAAGATAGGACTGGATCTGCATCCAAAAAAGGTGAGAAGCATACTCACAAAGAAATTTTGTTCGTAACCTGTTGTTGCTGGGTGTTCAGTCTCTTTTGCTCACACCCACGTTTTAACCCTATGAGTAGCAAGTGGTTCAGATTCTGCTGCCATAACAGATCCAGCTGTAACATCCTATGGTTGCAGATGTTGGTCTAATGAGATATTGTGCAAGTTGTCATTTAGATTTATGATACTACCTATGGTCCAAAATGTAAATTTAAAGGAAAAGCTTTGCATGCATAACCACCAATCCTAGAAAACTAATACTTAGTAGCATTACTGAAGTATTAATATCATTAAGAAGCAGCCTCTGCTCAGTAACTTGATTTCCTTACACATACCTTATTTACATAGATGAAAAGATAAATCTGCTGTTTGCAGAGAATATGAAAACAAACAAAAAAAAAACAAACCCAAACCAGATAAAAAGATCACAGTGAACACTGAAAGACAGAGATCAGAATGGAATGAAATGTCTGTGTTTTCTGTATATTTTTATACATGTATTATTGGTAAAAGATTACATGGTGACTACTTGCATTTTCTCATGGATTTACTGCTAGTTAAAAGGTATTCCATTTGTCTGTCCTGCACAACAGGAATCAATGGGAATACAAGCTCTGCGCTATCATCCATTTTCTAACACAGAAACATATTGACTGGACCTATTTGACAGAATCACTTTCAAGGGGTCTGATGCCTAGTTGAATTATGCCCTCTATTAGCTGCCCTCTACTCACTGAAACAGAATCAACTCAGTGTTATAAATAGCCATATCACCCACACAGAGCTCTTTCAAAAACACAAATTTCCAATTTTTTTCTTTATATTTAACATTACTCTCTAATTACAACCCTTTGTCAGTTTTTACATTGACAGATATGCACATATTCTAAGCTACTCAGCAACTCCTAACACAGGCCTCATACACACCTCATTCCAACAACATCCTATACAAGAATTTCAGCATTAGACCCAAAACTTCCCAGGAGAATTTTCCCAACATTCATTACATTCTCTCCAAATAACCTTCAACAAAAGCAATTTATACATTTTTCCATACACTCAAATAGTGGCACATCTCACCATGGGACTGCAGTTAAGCTTCTGTATTCTGCTTCCTATCACCATAAATTAGAATATCCCAGCTGTCTCTTACATTCTCTTTTGTCTGAGGAAAAAAAGCATCACAGAAATCAGAAGTAAAAAAGGTCATGGAGTCCACCAGCCTGTCTACTATAAAAAGACAGTGAAATGCTGCACTGGGAGTAACTTAACAAAAGTCTCAACAAACAGGAATCACTCTTGGAGCAAGAGAACAAAAAACTGAACAGAATTTTCTTTAGAAATTAATTCTTCTAGTTTAATTACAATACAACAGCCTAAATTTTACTTCAGCAGAAGAAATCAGCCATGCATTAAAAAGTCATTCTAAGACTGTATATATTCCATGGCCATTTAAAAAGGCCAGTCATGGGCTTTGTCTGTAAAAACACAAAAAATTCTCTGGTTTAATTAAAATCAGTTTAAAATTGATCTCACTAAATCACTATGAATTTCTAAAGCAGACAGATAACTGCAGGTCTTTAAACACCAAATTTAAACTAAGCTAATGTAAATAAGGTTTAAATTGGCCAAAACATTAGATATTCACACCAAGTGAACTGGATGCAATTCTAAAAACAGTTGGAGCCAAAGGGGTACAATTCCAGTACCCTGAACAGCATCACACACAGCCCATGGATCACTGTACTCCTCACAGGGTTCACAGATAACCCTCTAGACAGGTTTGCATTCAGCTCTTCACAGAGTACAGGTGTGTCTCCTGGCAAGTCCAGCAGCACAAACCACTCAGCTGCATACCAGAACAGAGTTATACTCAGGGTTAGAGTTAGGCCAAGCCATGAGCCATCTGGAGGATGCTACGAGGAGAGAGCTGCAGGTCCTTCACCCCAGTGTGGCAGCCCCTGAGGGAGCAAGGCAGAGTGGGCAGAGACAGAGCTGGGACCAACATGAACATGGACACTCACACCTTCCCCAGAGGAAAAGGGAGGTCCCAGCCTGATCCCCATCTCCAGCTAGAGAGCACTCACAGTGCTCTCAGCCATCACAAAACCCAGTCAGGAAGTTACTATTGCCTTGGGTGTACTGTTTGGGCACTGTTTACCATTGTGCCATGTCCCTGTTCTCAAGATTAGAATAATTTTAGTTGTTTATTATCTCATATCTGAAATACAGTTATGTAAACTCTCTGCATAGCCTTCCAACCATAGCTTGCTTTGGCTGCATGTCAGATCGAGAAATTACACTGAACCACTTCAGCTAGCTTGCCAAAAAAAAAAAAAAAAAAAAAGACAAGCCTTAAATTCTTCTCATCATTACCTCAGTTTGAAGAACATCAACCAACTGTTGGCAATCAACTACAAGATTATCAGAATGGAAACAACTGGAGGCAATTTTAAAACCCTGCACTATATTGTATCATGCATTGTATGAGACATGCACTTAGAGAGAAAAGCCACTAATGGAAGAGACTTTAAATTGTAATATTAAAAATCAACTTTTTAAAAAATACATTTTACAATCTTAGAAGATGATTTAACATATTTTAATAAAAGGTATATACAAATTACTTCAAATTCAGTTATGAAAGCTCAGAAATATTAACAGCTCTTTCACCACAGCAATCTTTCCTGATGACCAACATTTCATAAAAAATAACAGTTCAGATCCAGAGCAGAGGGAAAAAGAAGATAGTCTATTGCTGTAAAGCAATGTCATTCATATCTTAGTTGCACCAGTGAGATGAAGGAGGGAGGTGAAGCCTAAGAGCATTTCCCACTGATGGAAAGAGCACATTCTCTTGTACTCAACCCTGACACTGAAGGACAGCAAAACAGCAATCTAATTTATTTTAGATCATCAGTCTTTATTATCAGCCACAAAAGTGTCAGTTCAGTTTTGGTTAACCAAATGTTCTAACAGTATCTGTGGATGAAAAGGTGTAAATACCTTACATTTTTGTTAAGTCAAATAAGGTTTTATAGATCAGAAACTCTGAAGTGTTCACCTCCCCTCTCCTGCTTTAAGCATGTAATGAAGAATGCTTACAGGTTCATTTGAGTTCTCCCAGTTCTAAAAATAGCTCAACTCTCTGAATACACCTATATTATACACGGTTCATTTTTATTAGAATAACAAATTCATCTTCAGAGCATTTGTGGGTGGTAACTGTGATGTGGAAGAAAAGGTATTTGGTCATATTCAAAGACAACTATCAAAGCAGTGCTCCAAGCAATTTCTTGTAGTGTTGCTGTTAAGGAAGCCTTAAACACCTGCATCAAACTATACACAAAGTTAGAGAGATACAAATATTTACTACTTACTAACATACACACATGAATGTTTAACCTATCAGAAACAAAAATGAACCATTCTTGGAGATTAATCTGACATGACAATAACCATTATCATTCAGTTCCTATGTCCCAGAAATATGTAAAATGTTGCAGGTTCCTAATCAGTTATAGTTAGACTAGTTTGACAAATTTCAAAGACATCTCTAAATATGCAAAATAAGATTGCACTGATCTCAATACAGCCTGTGTTGAAACAAACAAGCACCATCTCTTTGCACAAGTAAGCTTTCAAAGAAAGTTTCTTTTGAATAAAGATTTTCATAACTCTTAAAATGTAAAGGTCTCACTCAGCTTTTTCATCTCACTTACCAAGTGTTAACTGTAACTGTAGTTTATCTAGCATTTTATAAAGTGTATCTATAGAAGGTAAGCATGGCTGAGCTACATTGTATTAGATATACTGATACAAATTATTTCCTCACCAAGGGTTTCTGTGATTTCTAAGGTCACTGACTGGGTTCAGTTATTCAACTGTTAATTTCCAAAACATCGCAAATAACATTCTCTGGAGTCATTAAGTGCATACCAGTTTCTATTCTTCATTAAAAAACACTTCAAAGTGTTGTGCATGGCAGAATCCTGAGTGATCTTTTTTAGCCAGGGTTTAAATAATTGTGTTTTTATTGACACACTCCCATAATGCATGTCATTGAGTTGTTACAATCAAGTCACTTACCTCCTTAATGCAACAACTCATTTAAAGCCATTTGATGAAACTGCAACACCTCTCTCTAGAATTAGAATCATAACAGCTGATGCTAATACGCCCATCAAATTTTTCCACCCCTCAAGAAATGAAAAAGCAGTTTAAACCTAATCTTGCCTTAACACTAAAAAAGAAAAAAAAAGTCTACCCAAAAGTAAGATAGCAAAAACAAGCATTTCCCATGGCAGTAACAATCACCTATTTAGTCAGGGGAATAAGAGAAATAACCCATTCCTCAATTATGTATCATACTTGTGTTTGGAACTCCTAAGACTTTAAAACACAACTGCACCTATCAGTATTCAGTAGTGCAGTGACTACACACAGAAGCAGGCTTTTTGCTAAAGTGCCTTGCTGAATCAGGGCCTAAGCGCTTTGATGTGACAAAAAGTATTTGAAAAGATTGGAAAGGCAGATTTCTACTTAGAAATTTAAGTATCCAACTTTGTATAAGTATGCAGTTGCACTGTGAAAGCCTGTTTGATAACTAATCACCCTATGGCTGGCAACCTGTGATCCAAGGCTTGGCTATTACAGGATATGGCATTCTTCCAAGCTGAATGAAAATTACACCATCCAACTTTTCCATTGAGCATTACAAGGAAACTCACTTTTTTGGCCTGAAAAGCAAGTGACCACATTCAGTCTAGAACAGCCAGATGTGATGATTCAATAAAGCAGGATAGCATCATACTGTCAAAAAAATTACGTTACCACTCTTTTTTGTTCTCATGCAGTCAACCACTATTACAGAAGTACCAAGCAGGGGAAAAAAAAAAAAAAAAAGCCAGGAAAGCCCAAGACCTTTGCAATAAACTTCAGTGTAAACCTGTTACTACACTTCACTTTTCAAATTCATCTCTGGCTGATGAGCCTCAAGCCAATCAATCACTCTCCAAACCCCCTTACACAGCTCAGTGATATATTCACCCAGCCCACTGATACCTGCCTTGGCCAGCTAGAACTGCCAAACTCACATCACCAGCTGCCTAACAGAACAGCTTTCATGCTCCCCAGTCATCACTAAACCTACACCCAGCCCAGTGATCCATCCTGTCAACCATCTGATGGACAACAAAACATCCCAGGGAAGAACACAAGCAGGTCTGGAAAAACAAGCCAGTGCCAGTACCGGGTGCCTTCAGCACAGTGAATAACAGAAGACACTTCCCCACAAATATCCAACCCAGGTTTTTCCAAGCCTGTGAGCATAATTCTTTTTAACTTATAGTTAAGTTATTGGGAATAATTTTTCCACTTTCCAAAGAGGCAGATGGACACACAAGTTGCAAGCCTACAGAGAATATTCACAACAGAGAACCAACGCTTATTTCAGGAGGTGGGGTGTGGGTGTGTGTAAGGTTTGTTCTTCTTCTTCCTGGGGAAAAACTCTTCTGTTCCCAGTTTTAATGCAAAAGTCTGTAGAGGTAGTCTATGCAAATGTTTTTATGTGGAGAGAACATGTGGTTCTTTCAGTCAAGATCTGACAACAGCTTTAAATATTACACAGAAATAGGAGAGCAAGGATGTTGCATAGAAACTGAAGTTTTCTTAGGTCATAAGTGGCAAACAACACTTAATGGGTTTGCAGTCATATCCCATAAAATCATTTCACCAAACACACATGAAACTATGAAACCAGTACACAGCAATTCTTTTCAGAGATGGTCTATTTAACACACCACACTTCTCTTTCATCACTCTGTCTACAGAGTGACAGTGTGGATTCCCACTACTTCTGCTCAGTCAGATCATCTACAGCAAGACTCCAATATAAAACTCTTCGGGCGGGGAGGGGAGGGAGGAATTTTAAAAAAAAAGTGAAGTGTGAGAGCACATTGACAGCAGTCAATTTCTAATTCAAGCACAGTTTGAATGCTCCAGCTTGGAGATTTGAATTTTTAATTTCACCAAGGGAGTGGGTTCCCAATTAAGCATCTGATGCACAGTCAGTCTGAAACCAGAATTGAGTTTACTGAAATAGAAAGTAATTTTCTCTTAACAGCTCAGTAGTGATCACATATAATGAAAATAAAACAACACGGCAGCCCCTATATTGCCAAGGGTGAGGAATCAGAAGGCTTTTAGCTTTACAATTCAATATCAAGGTCCCAGGACAAATGCTCCTCCTTTGCCTGCTGAAGGAAGTTCACCTTGTAGCCTCAGCCAGGCTGTCAGATGCAATGTCCACGCTGTCTAGGCAATGGTGCAAATGGAACGGAGCTCCAGACACCAGGAAAGCTGAGCACTAACTTCCCACAGAAAGCACAGCAGCTCAGGATGCAGATTAAACACAAGATACTCCAAAAGCCAAGCATGGACACAAACCACAGCTACAGCAATGTACAGGACATGAGGCCTACCTGCAGCTAGAGGAAAGGCAAAGAAGTGGTGCTGGTCCCTCACCCTGCACCCCTAAAAACAAAGTCTCAGGGCTTTACATGAAGCCCTACGACTCTTTATGCTCTGACAGAACTTCTGTACTCAGTATTCTTTGCTCTCTGCAGCTGCAGTTGTGTTGATACTTTTTCCAGATGGCAATAAATTGCCATTCCAAGTGGCAAGATGAAGATTCTCCAGTGAACCCACAAGGCACAGCCTGCAGCTCCACTCTCCTGTCCTCAATGCCTGCACAAGCAACTTCATTTAATGCAAATCCTTGCTAAATGCCATCAAATTGCTTGGCATCTGCAGATGTTATAACTTGTAAGGGGTCAAACTGAGTTCCAGCAAGCAGAGAGCGGTTCCCTTGGAGACCTTCACTGGTAAATGGGGAAGACACATACGATATCCCTTTTGAGACCTTCACTGAGAATATGCCTTGGCCTTTACAACTCTTACCCATGGCTGTAGACAGACAAAACAAAAGTTGGAAGTTTTACTGGGCCTGAGGACACAAAAGTGAAGATGTCAGCTATATAATTTTCCTACAGCATGGAGGAGAAAAGTAGGTTGTTCAGATGAAATCCTCAGATTATCTATGAACAGGTCACAGAAGAAGTACTATAGCAGATATTGCTGAAACAGCAGCAGAATACTAACCACAGGCAAGAACACCTCCCTTCTGGCAGAAATCACAGCTCCTTCTAAATACAGTGGAACAGAAGTCACTCTGCCTAGAGCAACTTAGATATCTTTAAAAAAAAAAAAGTTTAAGAAATTAGCATTCCAGGAAAGAATAGTTTCTCTGTAGAAGGTAGTGGCATTGAATTACAGAATTTAGAAGGTGACTATGGCAATCAATACAGAGGATGAGAACACCTCAAGAAACAGCTAGAAAGCACTCAAATAGGGCACCCACCAACACTAGACAGCTAGCTCTCCATACCTTCCCATGTAGGAGCCCTGGCATTAGAGGCCAAACTTGCTATTTCCAACCCATATCAACAGGTACGGCAGGAACACGGAGATCCAAGCAACTACCTGCTCAGCTCCAGGCAGGAGCTGGGAATAATCCCATGCACCTCACACCATGACTGGAAACTGAAGACACAACAGGACCAAAGCCCTTACACACACTTTCAAAAGCTATGGCCACTAGAAGCAGACATGGATCAAGGAATACAGTCAAGCAGCAGCCAGTCAGACTCCAGACATCACCAACACCTATAGATCTACTGTGACTGTCATTCACTCACTTTCATTTCCATCCCAACTCTGCTGACACCAACACTGCACATGCTTTCCACCACTCCCATCAAACCCTGCCTTCTCTCACATCAACTGTCACTGCATTTCAATTATTGCTGCCCAGTTACTCCTCTCAAACAAAGGGCTCATTTCTCTTCAAGTGAGAAAGAGCTGATCAAGAAATCATTCCACTTAGGAACTTGGACCAAACTCTGACGAGATCACACTTCACAGCCTAGAATGATAACCATCCATAAAGCTCCCAAACAATGTTGCAAGCCAAAGACTCTTTCGCAATCCCAGTTTTCTCAATATGACCTCTCTGGTCCTATCCAGTTTATCTTTTTGGTGATGACCCCAACATGCACATGCCTCCCTCCAGCCCCCTTAACAGCATTTCTCTCACAAGAGCAAACAAACATGTCTCAACTTAGTCCCAAAAATCCTCCTCATATGAGCTTCTGGGCCCTCCAGCTCCTCAGCCTACCCCATCCCACCCTGCTTCACACTGACCATCAGCAGGGCTCAGAAGCTTCTAGGCTTCCCCAGGTGCACTTTAAAAAAAAGCCCAACCCCACTTCAGCTGTGTTCGTTGATTTCCTCACTTCCCTCCAGTTGCACAGCCTTTTGGCTACCAGAACTTCAGACAGTTCTCAGGGTTTCTGTTACATCTTTCACAGCACACAGAGTCTGGATGACAATCTAAGCCAAACCTCACTCTAAAGGCACATTGACTCCATTCATCCCCTTAGAGATCATCTCAATGAAAACACTCTTGTAAGAGCTTCTTTCCCATGACTGTAAATCACTACTATTCATGTCTAGGAAATCAAGACAATTACCTGTCACAATTTACTCTGACATTCTCCCTGGGCTAACATATATTAGCTAATAACACAGGCTACTCTTACTAACACATGTCTATGCTGCTCAACAAAAGTACAGACTCCTGACAGAAGTCCTTTTTAACATATTTCTGTCACATGCTGTTTGTGATTCATGTAAGTACTACTCCCTAGGTGCAAAACCATAGTATCTGCCACCTTCATTGAACCTTACCCATCTGCTTTATTTACCAAAGTCAATGAAAGCAAGGTATTAATTTTCAAAAAAAACAGTACCCCTATATGAGATAGTTTGTTTCTTCGGTGCCAAAGACTCCCTGGGATACGGCACTGAAACAGTTTTTAGCAAAACACTTCAAGTTCAAAAAAAAAAAAGAAGAAAGAAGTCAACACAGAAATCAGACCTTTCAAAAATATTCTCTGTTTTAAAAGAATATAACGAAGTTTTTCAGGTCAACATATTCCAGAATAATCTCACCATTTTAAGTGGATAAAGAAGGTGCAGAATGTACCATATGGCGTTAAACACACACACCTGAATAGATCTGTTTCAGTAACAAAAAGCCTGGCAGAGGAAAACTGAGTGTCATTCAGATTGTTTTCCAGAATAAATACAGATTGTTAACTCATTACTTCCAATACTGGGGTTTTCTAATTTATTATTTACTTTAGAAAACCTGAATTCAGAGTCCAGGATCAGCAGGGTCCTGTGTGAGGTTAGCTCATATTTGTATAATCCTTTCAAGTGTATGGGACAGGTCCCTGTGTAATACTAGGGATTTCTTCTGCTTCTTTCAGGTTTACACATACTTCTCCTGACAAGTACTATTATCAAGAAGTAGCAGGCAGACCTGCTGTAGCTTCCTTTCAAGGAAAGCAATGCAATTTCAGAGACATTTGATCTCATGAGTTCTGAGGTACAGCAGTAACCTGATGCATTGCTTTGTGGTTGAAGCAGACCATGTGAGAAACTACACAACTTATCCCAGTCACAAAGCATGCCTACGACAGAACAAAGGACTAACACAGGACTCCTGAAAGACAGCAAAGTATTTTCACTATCAGAAAACACCTAAAGCTTTGTACCTTTAGAACTCCTGTCTTCACGGAAAAGGTTGGAGATTTAAAAGCAGCACTTGGATAAAATTTTATCTTTATATTATCTAAGCAATCAAACCTTAGAGTCACAGATCCCATGAGGCAGATCCTGCAATAATGCTATTCTGTCCAGTGAATTTTTACTGGAAGCTTCAGGTTTAACTTACATTTTCACCAGAAATGGGAAACAAATACAAACATATTTAGAGGACTCTTTGTATAAACTCGCACCTGTCTACATTTCTGTACTCCAAATCTAAACAAGTCTGATATCTAAGAATGGAAAATAGATTTGTAAAATATCATTGTCAAGTAAATCCACTAACACAGTCTATAGATATAAGAAGTTAATTGACAGGCTCCTTTAATTACTGAGTGAAACAGTGCTACCTTTATGCTGGAAACCTTTGAAATTTTCTCCCGACTAGACAGAAAGGAAAACTCACAGTATTTTGGATGTACTTGCAAAGGCTCCACAACCTAGAAAGCATCTTCTCTTTTTTTTTCCTCTGCCTTGCATGACTAGCCTTACAAAAACAAAGCAAAGACAACAAAACTGCAAGAAATACTGAGAAGACACATGGATTTTCATTTCTGTACAATAAAAGTGTCATAGTGCTTCACTGAACAAAAACATATGAAATGTCTTAAATTACCTTAAAGTCTGAGTCATAAGCAAGGACTCTGTACCAGAGAAAGCCAGGAAGGCAGAACTAAGAACATCTTTAGGGTTAGAATGCCCTCTTTGGGTATAAAGACATATTTGCAGCAACAGTAAATTTCATTAAGTACACAGCTATTTTATGCTAGAGGAAGGAAAGCAAATCAAAGAATGCCAAGTGTGCTACTGCAAGACTTCTAAAGATGTTAGAAATTACCCTCTAATTACCCTCTACTATTAAAAATGTTCTGAAGATGCTGTATAACAATAGTGAGGATGACAGCAATCCATACACAGCAGTGCACAGGGACGAGACAAGAAAGAGATGGGTATAACTAAAAATAGGAAAGGTTCCAACTGGACGCAAAGAAAAATTTTTCACCTTGAGGGCAGCCAAGAAGTGAAGCAGGCTACCCAGAGAGGCTGTAACGTCCTTGGAGGTTTTCAAGGCCCAACAAAATAAAGCCCTGAGCAACCTGACACAACCCCAGAGCCAGTTCTGCTTAAAGCAGGAAATTGGACCAGAGATCATCTGAGGTTCCCTCAAACTGAAACTATCCTAACATACCTCTGAGACTTAAATACACATCTCAGGATTTGCAGTGTTTCACTAGTTAACTATAGCCACACCAAAAGTTCAGGAGTTTCATCTGTGGAGATGCATCCAGCCTTGCAAGAAGGCAACTACTCTGATTTATAACTCCACAAAGGAGTCACAAGGAAGTTAGCAAACAATAGTTACATCACATCCTGGAAGCTGAAAACAACTGAGTTTCTATAAATAAAATTAAGAATAAAGTTCAATACGAGAAATAAATAAGTTCTCAAACAGCATTTAAGCATCCATCATCCACACAGAGAGAGAGAAATGCCAAGCTGTGGTGATGGTCAGGGCCTTAAGCAAGACAGATACAGTAAAGCATAATAACACAGGAACTACAATTGCTCCACAGCAGCAGCCCTTTAGTAGTTAGCTGGTGATTAAATGATGCTCATGAGCATCACTTAAATGTCACTTTGATCTACTGTAGTTATTTCACAAAATCTTTATTACTGAGGCTTTTTTATTGGCTGTACAAACATTGGCAAGCATTTCTCTTTGCTGTATTAAAAATTATTTTGATACCTATTCCTAGGCTGCTTGCCAACTGGAAGACAAGATGGAGCCATCTGTGAGACTACAACTCTCTGAAGACATTTGCTTTCAAAAACATAATCCCTTAAATGGTGCCAAGAGCATTACACACACAAAAAAATCTAACATCACGTCTGAACAGCTGCAGAAAAACCTGCCTCTCACACAAATTTCCCAGCAAAGGAAGGAGGAAGACCACCTCTGCCCAGGGAATACTGCCTCTACCCTATCCAGTCCATGAAGTCTGATTCTGATGTGAGCATGTAAAAAGCCACGCCTGAATACTGTGCCACACAGATGTATCAGGCAGCCATAACTGTGCCAGAGATCTATACATTATATATAACTGAATTAAGTAGCAAATACAGTTATTTTTATATCTTCTCTTTCTTTGTTTGGTTGAAACTTGAGGGATTTTTGGTGCTGGTCTCTTTCTTCTTCCACTGCTTAGCAAAGTTGGTGCTCAAGTATGTACACAGGCTGCTACCCAGAATTCCTTATGTCCTCTGCATTGTCTTCACCTGGTCTGTTTGCCTTTGATTATTATTACTCCTGGTGTTATTCCCTACTTGGTCCCTGCATCATAATCCTCCTTTTAAAAACTCCTCTCATATTTTATATCAAGATTTCCAAGCCATTACAGATCTCTTTTAGACAGCTAACATGTAGAACTATTACTCCTAAGAGACCTGGAAGAAAGACAGCAACACCACATGCTTCTCATGACATTTCCTGAATAGTCATATTGCCCTGTCAACATTAAAACTACTGCCAATCTAGACTTGCTAAGGCCACACTTAATGCCTAGGCTTCCAACTTGATGCCTAGGCAAAGCACACAGAGTTTCACTAGGGCATGGCAGCACATGAGGCAGTAACATAAGAAGTGCATGTGCATCCAGATCCAGGAGAAAAGTCTGGACTCTCATCAGGAAATTCAGTGCCACACCAAACTCACCAGAACCACAGCAAAACAGTTGCTACACACCATGCTCACTAGTGATAACAAAGCTAAATTATTTTAAAATAATATGAAATTAATTCAGAAAGTCAATTACATGAATATACACTGCCTACTCAACCCAAAGACAGAAAACCTTACTAACTGCACTCTAAAAGATAAACAGAAGGCCTTGAAGAACAACAAGGCAAGACAGTAGTTTTCACAAAGGGAAATCAGATGTCTCATGCATTGTTCGTCCCAAAACAGCAACATTGGTTATTACCTGCCAGTCCTACCTCACAAAGGAAAAGACAGTAACAAATACACTTCTGAAAATCTACATCATAACTATACTCAAGGTGGGCAGAAAGCATCTCCTTGGCAAACATGAAATGGATCTTAACTTGATCCTAGAACAGATGATCCCATGGAAAATCCTGTCATTGGCAAAAGCTGATGCCATAGCAGGAAAATTCTCAATCAGCTAAAAGAACAAATACCCTCCTGCTAGTGCTCATTGCATACAAAAAAAGAATTTGAAGCTGATCTTTTCTTGCCTTACAGTGACCCAAGTTCCCCTGGTGAAACTGGCTTTTCCCCATCTTCATTCTTATAGGAAGCAGACATCCAGCTCTGACGGACTGGTCAGAGGAAACCATTAACTGGAGCAGCTCTTCACTCACAGCCAAGTTTATAAAAGTTCCCAGTAGACCACAAGCATGGGAACACTATAGCAGCTGTCTCACCATTACCATGTTCAGGCTCCCCAGGGAAAAGGGAAACACAATACCTGTTGATTATTAACTAGTTTGGGAGCAAAACCACACAGAGGAGCAGCTGCTCTGGTGCTGCACCCCAGGCAACAGTGACCAGGCCCTTCTTACACAATTTCAGTGAGGGTCTCCTCAAAATTTTCACTGCTCAGAGCAAATAAAAACGTACTGCTCTCCTAAACAAGGATTCTGGCAGGACAGGAGCAACGTTTCAGCATGGTGCCCTGCTAAAACAGTGCTATCCCACTGCAGTGGCAGCATAGCCTGGGACCATCCAAGGTGCCCAAGAGCATCTCATGCCCCCAAGACTCCACATCACCGCTGAAGCACAGATATTAGCACCCTGTCCACATCACTCCTGCTGGAGACACAGCAACCAAAAAGATGTTAACATGAAGGAAATCTTACTACAACAGCGTAAAAGATCACCAAACTCAGCAGCTGTGTGTCACACCCACACGAGATTGGCATGCCTACAGGAGCAGAGCTGGGAATGCAACATGGCCATAGCTCAGCCTAAGCTATTACTGCAAATACTGACAGGTTAATGCACTACTCATTAAATGAGAAAAGCCAAGCCTCTGCAAACAGCTGTGCTGCCCATTTCCCTCCCTCACCTGGATCTCCATGGGCCATTAAGCAACAGGAAGCACCTGAAACTTAGACCAGCACAATGAAATTCAATCTCATCCCTGGCTCAGTAACCATCCTTGTCCCAAATCCTAACAGAGAATGGAAAGCTCTTGTCCCCAAAGTCATGCTTTCCAACAAGAGGGGGAAACTGAGTTGATCAGCCTAGCTCTTGCAACTGAAAGTCAGATATTTTATGGAGCTGAGGCTGCCTCAATTTACCACC
The DNA here is from genome assembly GCF_008360975.1 of Lichenostomus cassidix. Taxonomy (NCBI): domain Eukaryota; kingdom Metazoa; phylum Chordata; class Aves; order Passeriformes; family Meliphagidae; genus Lichenostomus; species Lichenostomus cassidix. The sequence continues at coordinate 41,620,568 of NC_139483.1, read as the reverse complement.
CTGAACAGGCTTGGAGATGTACCTTCCTTTGAACCTCATGGCGTTTCCCTGAAGTAAAACATTTATGTGTGGAGGAAGGGGAACAATCAACCACAAGAATTAGACAGCCGTAACATAAACAAAAAGCCTGTGGCTGTAGGCATTTGGCCTTGCAAGTAGCATCCCCCAGCACCAGTCCAAGTGCCTGCATATCTGCAGTAATGATAACCCATAAGACTAAGCTGATATGTCAGTGGAAAGAATGCTTACCACCACAACAGAAACAAAATACTTTAAGTATCCCACTAGAACAGCAAGAAAGCAGTTTATTATCATGAAAAAAGCTATTCTTCCCCTTCCCAAGCTCTCTGGAGACATGATGGCTTCCCAAAAACAAAACAAAGATGCTAAGAATGGTTTCCTTTAATGCTTAAAGCATATTTTTCAGACCAAAAGGCCTCACTGATGATTTAAACTCAAGTTGCTGTCAGATAGATAAGCTGAGCTAGGGACTACAGTGCTCACCCCATTAATCAACAAAATCGTGACGCCACTGACAAACTTCATTATCTATAGACCTATTCAAACCATGACTGTCATCTGATTATAATTTTCCCATTAGTATTATTATTCACCATTAACCAAGGTCTTGAAAAGCTACACCAATGCCACATGCCTCACCTTACACAGATCTGGAAACTTTCAAAACAACTCAGAAAATCTAATGGTATCAACTTCCAATTCCTGCTTCTCCCACAGATACTAATTCTCTATCAACCTCTTGACTTTTCACTCCACAGGTTGCCTCAAAGTCTCCCTACTAAGAGATTTCCCTCGGTAATGGTTTCCTGCCCACTGACCTCTTGGCCTAGCAAAGGAAAACTTTCAACAAGAGCATATAAAACCCCTTAAAACAGCCAGCTCTTCAGCCACTGCAGAGAACAGGGCAAGTTCACATACACCACATTCATTCTGCTCTCAGTTTCAAGGAGCCACTTTTCCCACACAGGTCTTTCCTGAGGAGATTTTAGAATCTAAGCATACATACCATGTGTTTAACAAGTTTCTGTTTATTTGTAGTTCTGACTTGGTTGCTGTTTCATTCAATCCCTAAACACAGGTAGTGCATACAACTTTGAAACTAAAGGATCTAGCTAAGCACTACTAAGAAAACATTTTCCACTTTCCATCCCTTATTCTGAGCACACAGCTGTTTATGTAGTAAATATTTACTATTCAAGGGAAAACCTAATTTAGTTGGGCTTTTTTTTACACTTGTCACTTTTACGAATAAACAGAGTGACAGAGGGCAAAAACAGCAGAGTAACAAGACCATTTACCCTGACACCAGGGTGACATGACTAACACACCTATTTATTTGTAAGGCAGCAAGAGAGGAAGGGAGGAGGGGGTGAGAAAAATCAGAAAGTGCCATTGATCATACTCATTAGACAGCTGGGTCCCAATTAGAAATATATCACACAGAGATAATAAGAGGTGTTCTGGAAGGAAGCTTGGCTGCAAGATGAAGGAGGGTCTGAAACACAGCAAGCAGCATTTTACAGTACATAAAAAGGGGAGGCAGAATCCAAATTCTGCAAGCCCCAAAGGAATCACAAGGAACAAAGAAACCCTACTTGAGGCAAGCCCATGATCTCACCCTTCTGCCTGCAGACTTCAGATTACTCATTAAGCCACTTGACATTCTCAGCATCAACAAATAGGGAAGTAACTCCATATCAATAGCTAATTCAATTTCCATACAGAAAACTCATGTTTAGCAAACAAAGTATGTCCATAGTGGATCTCAGCTTCCACACCAGCAGTAGCTAGCGGGCTTGATAAAGAAATATTTCTCCGTAAAAGCATTTTTCAGGTGAGCTGTCAATGGAATCCACACCTATAAGCTGAAGAAGAAAAAAGAAAATTACATGGAGTGTTAAATAGTTAACACTACACAGAATTAAGGAAACACCTTCAAATAAGGATACTACCATGCTTAAAATAGGAACAGCAGCCTTTGTTTAGTGCCAGAGGGACAAGTTTTACTTGTGTGACGGCTGGTTTACAAAGGGCGCATTCATTCCCAATACATAAGGGTTTTGCAGCAGTTTTCCTTCAAGAATATTGAATAGTATTACAACATACCCTGGGTTCAATCCTAATCTAAGTGACGCAGCATGAAAGGACTGCTTTCTGGAAAAAGATACAAGATGCTAAGGATGAACTTGGAAATTGCTATGGCAACTCCGCAGGTTCCTTTCCGTTCACCTTGGAGGCCAATACTCCAAAGGAGGTAAGAAAACCCCTTTCCACAGGAGTCATTAATATGCATTATGGCCAAAACCCAAAAAGGTCACAACCTGTCTCTTCTCAATTAGAAACAGGGGTTTGCTCAAAGAAACAATGCTAAAATGGGAAAAGAAAAAATCGTAACTCCCGAGGAGCACTCGTGAGGCGTCACACACTCGAGTAAATCTCACTTGAAAGGTCAGCTGGTTCAGTAGCTGTCAAAGGCCCAAGCTATGGCAAACAAAAAAAGCCTAACCAAGTGTGCCTAATTTGTGAACAAAGTCAGAATTAACCTTTAGGGTTTTCGCTTTTGTCAGAACAAAACATTGTTTGCAGTGCTTTCTGTCCTCCTGTTCATCACAATTAATTTATCCTGGTGCTAATAAATCCTCTTTTCTTACACAGACCCACTACAATTCCACCAGCAGCAGCTTAGGCCTAAAGTTTTGACTTCACTTTACTGAAGAAGAACAAAGGATGATTTATCTAAATTTAAAGAGGGAGGAAGCCAGTGGCAATACAATACTTGCCTCTGACTGTTTTTTAGAGTGCTGCTGCACTGTAATCATCAATGTCATGTACGAGAATGTGCCATTTTTCATGCCCAATCTCAAAGAGCGCTATACAGAAAATTGATAACTCTAATAGTATCAATCACTAGGAAGAAGAAAAAAAAAGACATAGTTGGACATAGTCCTAATCTCAAGTGAACAAAACACTGTGCATAAGCATTTGGTGGCTCTTGTACATTCCCTCAAATTGCCATGATCCCAACATTTTAAGTACCCACAAATCTCTAAATATTTGTTTTAAATTTTCATTTAAAACAAATATTTTAAACACCCTTACTTTCCAGTTTCATAAGGTCCTAAAAACCCTATGAATAATAAAAAATGTACTGCAGCTTCAACTGGGAAACCACGGTCAATGCCTTCCTAGAATGAACCACAACAATTCTAACTTCAGCAATGAGATGGGGGAATACCGATGCATCATTAAAGGAACTTCAGTATTTAAACGACAAGGAAAGTTCAATAAAGTAGAACTTCTCCCATTTTCAGGAGTTACTGTAAGGCCAATAGCAAATTAGCAAGTAAATAACCAATATGAAAGAACACCAGAGATAATGTATCCCAGTGGACCTCATTCACTTCTTTGAAAACTGTCATTACTTCTAATTAGCAGCAGCACTCACTAGTATACCTTCTGCAGCGTATTTTGTGAAAGCATTTATTATAAAAGCATTTCACTGCAGAACTCTTAAATTGCTATTCAAAAGCATAGCAAGAAGTTAGTCGAGCACTTACTTGTACACAAAGATTAGTGTGGATTACCAAAACAGAAATGAGCTGTTTTCTATTAAACTGTTGGCAAGGACGACTGAAGTGTTTGCAGGAAGTCTTGGTGGACTCATGGAGCTGGGAGAACCAAGTATCCCAAACGATCCAAAAGACAGCAGACATACCCAGTGAGAAATACACCCTTCTTTCCCAGCAGTCCTGGGAAAGGTGTATTTTTCCAGAATTTCCCCATGGGTCCAGCCTTTTGCCAGCACCAGTGCTGGTAAGGAGGGCAGCCCTAGCTCGGACCTGCTGATTGCTGCTGCTCTGAAGGAAGAGGAGAACAGTTCATCCACATTAGGGGCCACATTCTTATAAAATTCAATTATTTATAAAAGCATATACACACAGAGTGTCCACTGAGAAAGCAGTTTCCTTTCTCTTCCTTAAGCCAGGACAGGAGACATAATGTGGGTGACTTTTCTAAGGGGATTATTACTTCCCTCTTTGCAGATGGTTATTAAAAAAATAAATAAACTATACATCTTTGAATCAACATAACTGTGCTCACACTGGCTGAAGTGAAATCAAAGTATTTTATTTTTTGAGTTAAGAAATGATAGCTACGTTATTTCAAAGTTGCAAGATCGTTTCCTAGACTGCGTTAACTGTGAAATAAATGCCAACTTCACCGGCGGCTTAAAAAAAAATATTAAAAAACAAAATTAAGAAAAATCCTAAAACTTTCGGACCGTGCAAGGAAAGATTCTTGTCACAAAAGGAAAAAAGAAAATGGGAACAACTAAACAACTCCACTCTCACCATTCCCAACACGACTGCCAAGAGCTGCCGAGCTCCCAGCCCCTCTGCAGGGTCCACCGAGCCGCCCGGCGCCTCCAGCGGGGAGCAGCGCTGCCGACCCCAACCCGGCCCCGGCAGGGCTGCCCCCGGCGTTCGGGGCTCCTGTGGAGCCCTCCGGCCGGGCATTCCCCGCCTACCCCCGCTCCTGCGCTCAGCCCCGCGGAGCCCCGGCCTTCCCCGCTCACCTGGGCCTGCCGCGTCCCCGCCGCGGCGCCGCCTGTCGGTACCGCCCTGCCGGGGCTGCGGCCGCCACATCCCGCACCCCGGCCCGGCCCGGCCCGGCCCGGCGGAAAGCGGCCCCGCAGCCGGCCACTCCCCGCCGGGGGCGGGCCCGAGGCAGCTCCACCGCCCTGGGGAGGGAGAGGGCGGCGGGCCGGAGCGGCTCCGGAGGGTGGTGCGGGCGGCGGAGGGAGCGGGGCGGTCGGGGCTGGGCGTACGCACGGTGCCGGGGAAGAAGGGTCCTCCAGGCTGCCGCCCCGCAGTGTCTCAGGCTGCCCAGGCTGTGTTCCCGCAGGTCTGCAGCGCTAAGCTAGGGGGGAGAGGAATCACGGAATCGCGGAATCAGTCAGACTGGAAAGGACCACCGTGGTCCAAGCACCCTGCGCAAGCAGGGTCATCCCAGAGCACACGGCACAGGATTGTGTCCAGATGGTTCTGGAATAATCTCCAGTGAGGGAGACTCCACTATCTTTCGGGACAATCTGTTTCAGTGCCCACACGGTAAAGAAGTTCTTCCTCGTATTCAGGTAAAACTTCCTGTGCATCAGTTTCTGTCCATTTTCTCTTGTCCTATTGCTAGGCACCACCAAGAAGAGCCTGGCGCCATCCTCTTGACACTCCCCATAAAGGTTCTTAAAAACATGGATGAGGTCCCCTCTCAGTTGTCTCTCTTGAGGCTGAACAGGGCCAGCTCCCTCAGCCTTTCCTCGTAAGGGGGATGCTCCAGTCCCTCAATCAGCTCTGTAGCCCTCTGCTGGATCTGCTCCAGGAGCTCCATGTCTCTCTTGTACTGAGGAGCTGAGAACTGGGCACAGCACTCCAGATATGGCCTCACCAGGGCTGAGCAGAGGGGCAGGAACCCTTTCCTTGATCTGGTAGCAATGCTCTTCCTTATGCATCCCAGGATACCATCAGTCTTCTTGTCCATGTGGGTGTAGGCATGGCTTATGGACAGCTTGTTGTCCACTGAGACCTTAGGACCTTCTCCACAGAGCTACTTTCCATCAGGTCAGCCCCTAACCCATACCAGTGCCTGGGATTATTCCATCCCAGGTGCAGGACACAACCTGTGCTACACATACCTACCCACACCTATGGCCTCTGTCTCACACATCCCACCATCACGGAGATACGGCTACGACAAATATATATACCAAACATACTCTTGGAAAACAATTTATTTTTGGGTTTAGCCATACTGGGCATTGCTCGGTCTTAGAGCCATCATGTGACTGTTTGTGAGCCCTACTGTGACACTGCTTTGCGTGTCAGATACTCACTGAATTTAGCAAGACGTGAACAGTTATTATGGTATTCATTGGCTTCAAGTGGCCATAAACATCTTGGAATTTGAAGGCATACTAAGAAAGTTTGCAGATAGTACAAAATTGGGAGGAGCTGTTGACTCCCTCAGGGGCAGGGAGGCCCTGCAGAGATCTCAACAAATTAGAGGGCTGGGCAATCACTGACCATACGAAGTTCAACCAGGGAAAGTGCTAGATTCTGCATCTGGGATGGGGCAATCCTCGATGTATGGACAGACTGGGAAATGAGAGGCTGGAAAGCAGCACCATGGAAAGGGACCTGGGCATCCTGGTTGATGGCAAGTTAAACATGAGTCAGCAGTGCTCTGGCAGCCAGGAGGGCCAAATGTGTCCTGGAGTGCATCAGGCACAGCATGGCCAGCCAGGCAAGGGAGGGGATTGTCCTGCTCTGCTCTGCACTGGGGCAGCCTCACCTTGAATATTGTGTGCAGTTTTTGGTTTCACAATGTAAGAAAGATACAAAGCTCTTAGAGAGTGTTGCAAGAAGGGCAGCAAAGATGGTGAAGGGCCTTAAGAAGAAGCCCTGTGAGGAGTGGCTGAGGTCATTTGGTCTGTTCACCTGGAGGAGACAGAGGGGAGACCTCATCACAGTCTACAACTTCCTCATGAGGGGAAGAGGAGGGGCAGACACTGATCTCTGTGGTGGCTAGGGACAAGACCCCAGGAAATGGCCTGAAGTTGTGTCAGAGGAGGTTTAGGTTGGATATTAGAAGGTTCTTCCCCCAGAGGATGGCTGGGCACTGGCACAGGCTCCCTAGGGAAGCTGTCATGGCATCAAGTCTGACAGAGTTCAAGAAGCTTATGGACAATGCTCTCAGGAACATGGTGTGACTCTTGGGGTTGTCCTGTGCTGGGCCAGAAGTTGGAGTCCATGATCCTTGTAGGTCCCTTCCAACTCAGAATATTCTGTGATACTGTGAATTCTGTGTATGTATTTTCATTGCTTTTGTGTGACTCCACATATCAGTATGTCACAGAGCTTTTTCATTTTGTTGCAAGGTGCTATCATTTATATATATGTATGGGTTTTGGTAGGGATAAAGGCAATTTTCTTCATAGTAGCTTATTTAGGACTCTGGTTTGGGTTTGTGACCAGTGTCAGGGATGTGTTAGCTGGGCAGTGCTTACACTGCTTCTCAAACTGCCCAGCCAGTGAGCAGGCTGGGGTATACAAGAAGCTGGGAAGGGACACAGCTGGGACAGCCTGACCTAAACAACCCAAGGGATATTCCAAACCATATGTCCACATGATGTCATGCTGAAGAGTAAAGGTTGGGGGAAGGAGAAGGAAGAGAGGATGTTCAAATGTATGGCATTTTTCTTCCAAGTTCACTGTTACACATGATGGAGCCCTGCTTTCCTAGGGATGACTGAACGCCTGCCTGCCCATGGGAAGTGGTCAATGAGTTCCTTGTTCTGCTTTGCTTGCGCATGTGGCTTTTGTTTTACCTATTGAATTGTCTGTGCCTCAGCCTGTGAGTTTTCTCACATTTACCTTTCTGATTCTCTCTCCCATCCTACTGGGGAGGGAGGTGAGTCAGCAAGTGGCTGCCTGGGGATTAGCTGCCTGCCAGACTTACCCTTTAATATACAGCAAATCACTTCAAGTCCTTTTCCTAAGATCACTGTACCTTTCCTGAGTCTGTCCTCTTGAACTTACATATCATTGGAGCAACAAGAATTTCTGTTTAAATCCCCTTTCCTCTTTTGTGCTTTAAGTAATTTTAGTCCCCCATCATTTCCTGTGTATTTACTCCTCCCTTGTTAACACATGGATCACACGTTTTGCTATCCCTAGTATTTCTTTATTGACAGTTTTATTTCTATTGTTATTTATAATTACGAGCTTTATATAGGCTTATGAGTGTCCTCTGACTACAGCTTTTATTAAGTCTGCTAAAGTGGTACCTGCTTCGCTCATGGACTATCATATCCACTACATTACCTGTGTACATTAAAGCAGTATTTTTGAGATGGCTTCCATCCATCCTAGCTGTCAAGAGTGCTCCTTCCTTCTCAGATGCAGGAAATGCAATTGTAAGTTAAATATACCATCCTGTGCACAAGGAAGTTTTCACAACATTCAGAAATGTCGCTAAAAAAAGCCCAGGTTTATCTAACAACTGTCATCATACTGATTTTCTCTGGTTTCAGTCAATTTACTAAGAAGTTCAGGACATGCTAAGGGAGTTTTGACCTCCTGTTCCAGTCTGTGCCCTTCCTGACTTGTGAGAGAAGACAGCAAGCAGCTGTGCCTCACATGCCAAAAATAGCCACACATCCTTCTCCTTTTTCCTTCAGCCTTGCTGTAGTGCATCTGATTCAAGTGATGTCAGTGCTGGCTCCCATCATTCAGAAATTGGTTGTAAAAGGGCAGCTATAAGTGGGTAGACAAAGGGCCCATCTAGTGCAGCCTTGCTTCCAGCTCAAAGTCAGGGCAGTTCTCAGCAAGAGCAAGAGCAAGGCAGCCCCCACACTTCCCCTCTGGACTCTCCCACCCACCCTCTGACCAGTGTGTGCTCAGGGGGTTCCTCAGCTCAGGTTGGTTTGCTGAGCCAGTAGCCTGCAGTGGCTCTCATGCCCTTCAAGGGCTTGCTGTGCCCCACCTTGAGCCTGCTTCAGCTTTTGGCCCACACAGCTTCCACAGGGGTTGCCCAGGTCTCACCTGCTGCACAAGGCACCAGTTCTTGCTCTGAGCCTGGCTATGGCTCCCTGCCTTTGAGAGCTCCTGGATTTTTGTGCTTGAAAAAACAGAGAATTTTCCCAATGTGTTTATGCTTCTGTTGATTTCCTGTGTTAACACATCATGTAGTCCTTTTTCCAAAGTGTGCAGTGCTAAACTAATCAGACTGACCTAATTATTTTCTGTTTCTGATTTTTAGGACGAGGGGACTAAGTGTTCAGGTTTGCTATGGATTCCTCCAGTGGTACCTTCATGTTTGCTATTGTGTTCTGTGTTTCTTTGCAAATGGTCTATAACATTTGATTGAGTGCTTCCACACAATTAACTGATTGTTTTCTGATGTGTAACTAACGCCATGATTTCTTTCTCAGTGTCTGTGATCATCTCAGAGCTTTTCATGAGAGGCTAGGATTTTTCTTCCTGGTAGGTGCTGATTCAATCTACACGCAGTGAATTTCATCTGTGGTTTGATTGCCCAGTTATTCAACTTCATAAGTTCCTTCTGCAGTTCTTTGCAGCCAACACTTGTTCATGCTACCTCAAATAACTCAGCATCAGCAGCAGACTTGTTTCAGCTGCTTGTGTGGTGAACAGCAGAGGTTCAAGAGACACTGGTCAATCCAAAGCTACCAAAAGGTAAGTAGAAACAAATATTCAAAAGAAGCAGGGCATGATCTGTACTCAGGAAAAAAGCCCTACTAATGAGTTCTTTGCATTTGTTCTGAATCTACCAGGAGAGTTTAAGTTTATCCAGACTGAAATTCATTACCTCAGAAGATAATCAGGAATATGTGTGTATGTACACAGAACATGACAGTCTGTTCCTTTATCCAGAAAGGAACTGCTTTTTGACAGCCATGCTCATTCAATTGCCAGACCATTGGAGAGGAGTTGCAGGGAGATGGCAGATAGTTGTTACTGAACTTAAAGCATAACTGGAGGAAAAGGTGCAGATATCCTTCTGAAGTAAACACTAGCAGGAGAGAATAGTATTCCTGGGGATTGGTGCTGTTTTAATTGTGCCCTAAACTAATTGTAACCATAACCCTAAGTCTGATCCAAATGACATGGGGAAACATCCAAAAATGTAGAGAAATCTATCCCAGTACCATTTACCCTAATGTACTTTTGGGCAATAGTTAAGTGTTTAGATTGAGATGGATGGTGTCAGAAATTACACAGAAGAGCATACCTGACAGTGGATACTATAACGCTGTTTTCTAGTTTACATTAGTCAGGAGGGAGCTGGAGCATTTTGCTAATTCCAAATTTCCAGTTTTCATTATAATGGCATATACAAGCACAGCTGCCAAAAGAAATGGTCCTGCCTGTGCCCTCCACTACTTCTCCAGTTGTGCCTTTCCCCATGCTACTGCCTGCTCTGTTCTGGCAGGAGAATTTCTCCGGCTCTACGATGAACTAGAAACAGATGTGGATTCAAAACTTTTTTTTTCCCACTAAAAATTTTTCTCCCTTGAAAGCAACTGTGAAGCTGCAGCATTACATGCTGCATCAGAAATCCCACCAAATTTTAACAAACTCTCTGTAGTGAAGGCAGTGCTGCTGCCTCTTTCCTTCTCAAACAACTTCCTGAACCTTCATGCAAGCCCCAAATTGATCCCTGTTTTCCACTGCTTGTCTTGGCCTCTCAGCTTCTAATTATCTACACATAGCTGATTCTTTGTGTGGTACCTTCGCTTCCAATTGACATCAGTGTATGAGAGCTCCCCCTGCACCTGCTGCCATAGAGAGCAGATTTCCTGTAGCCCTCTGTCCCTTATGACCTCTGGTTCATCTCACAGCTCAGCTGCAAACTCTGCCTTTCTTCTTCTTGCATTCATCTTTGTTTTTCACTCTCTGCCATCACTGCTTCACCAGAGACCTTTTCTGTTTCAGTAGTAAATGACGTATTCATCAAAACATGCCGCTGAAGAGAAGCCAGTTCTACTTGCAAATTCAAGTCAAATTTAAAAAAAAAGGTTTTGTCTGGTATAAAAATGAGGAAATCCCAGACATGTTAGACTTATTTATTTTTATCTCTTTAGGATGAAGACATCTTGGTCTTTTTAAGCTAGGCTCACATGTGGCACTGTGGCATCTATCATAGATCAGAAGAATAGAAAAACATCGTGCTCATGTTCTGAAATGGATTTTTTTCAAGCTATTCTTCTCATCCTCTCTCCTTCCTTTTATAAACCATTTGCATGGCACCTTTTGGAGCATGGCTGCAGCATGGTCTGGAGCAGCTGCAATGAGGTGGGAGGGTGGGAAGGGGCAGCTGGTGCAGAGCAGCAGCACAGGCTGGCACAGACCACAGACAAGGGGAGGCTGTGCCCATGGGAGGTTCAGCCCCCAGCCAAGCTGCCACAGCAGGCTCAGGACACAGGATGAGGAGAACCACGGCTGGCCAGGAGGCTGGGGATAGCAGCTCAGCTCAGTGGTTTGCTGTGGCCATGGGCTTCTGCTGCCCTCTGCAGAAGGCAGAACCTAGACAATAGTTTTCCATTGCCTGGTCCTGCTGGCAATCTCTGAGCTCCTTCCTTTGCAACTGCATGCCCAGCTTCAGGTCACCACTTTTCATTTCCCTGCACTGACATGTTTTGGTACACTGTCTTTCACATTCCTTAATTTTCACTTCAACTATCCAAAACCAAAAGAAATAATTTCACTTTCAATGATGAAGTTCATCACCAAATTATTGTTTTCCATCAAAACCCAGTAAAAAACAGGGTATTTTGGATTAATCTGCAAAGAAATTTAAAATATATGTATTTTTAGGTCATCCACAGAACTGAAACAAAATTTTTTTTGCACAGCTTTAGTCAGCTCTTAGGTTAGCTATACCATCATATCCTATCCAAAATGAGATGTTTTAAATTTGTACTTTATTTAACTCTGTAGGCACTGACAATACCTCTGGAATATGCTTTGTGATGTGATTTGCATGAAGGTAATCTTCATAATAGATATGGCAATAAAATTAATCAAGGTGCTTAATGGGAAAGGTAAAAGACCCAGACTCAGTTATTAAACCACAGAGCACCTAGAGATGTCAGCTAAGCCAGGATTTTTAAAAAAAAAAAAAAAAATTAACCAGCTTTTTAGAAAAAACTCATATAAAACTGAAAGAAGAAGATGTGACTTAATTGTGATTGTTGTTACAGGTGAATATATTTCACTTTCCAGAATCACCTGTTTCACTGTTCATCTACAGCTGTAACAGAGCAGCTGTTTGGCTTTACTGGCATAATTTTCTGATCCTGTTCCAAAGACAGCGATTCAACTGGTGTTAGGGTAGACTTCAAAATAAGAGTAAAGCTGATAGCTCATTATCACTCAATTCAAAATATTTATGGGATTAATAATCACATATTATGGATAACTCAAAATGTTTGAAGTCGTAATCCAGTGTATATACAATTCAAAAGCCTTCCGATGTTTATTTTGACGGAATGACTTCCCATAAATTTAAATTAGTCCAAGAAAAGAATTAGTTTCCCTAGAGATATCTGATCACTAGCAAACAAGATGAGGATTCATACTGCTGTTCTGCAGGTTTAAAAATGGATTTTACTCATAGTAGTGTGAACCAGCCAGAATTCTATGTCAGTAGATCAACTAAGAACAAAACCGTGAGAAACAAAAGCAGGAACACTGGTGGTTTAAAAAGCAGAATAAACATATTTTTCTCATCAACTCTCCTTTTTACTGAACTAAGCCCCCAAAGTCTCAAATTTCCTCAAATTTATTTCTCACATTAGGACATGGAATTATTTTCTATTGAGCTGTCATTCTTACGGTGGGTTTTTTTCATAACATGTGTAACATTCATTTAAATAAACCTCATTCCTTTAATGTATCATCTTACCCATAGAATGGCCATTGTATACATCCATTTTCACGTGTGGATTGAGTGGGTCCCATACTGGGGAAAGCCTGCAGTCTGGGCAGTCACAGGCACAAACACCTCCTGCCTTCCCAGGGCTGTGGCAATAGCTCATCGCATGCCCCAGCGCTGGGACACAACTGCTCTTGCTGACTTTGCTACTCTCCAGTGACTCTCTGCCTGGCTGCACCAGCGCGATCAAATGTCCTGCTGGTGCTGTGCTGCAGGTGGAAGCACCGGCTGGGGAATGGAGCCAGAATTGCCCACAGCTGGTGACCATGGCTGCCATGCCTGAAGGAGTGCAGGGCCTTGAGGAGGTGACTGCCTGGGGCTGTGTGGGGACCCTCGCAGCTGCTCACCTACCCAGCCACGAAGAACATTTTTAGCTTTGGCAGTAAATTCCTGCTGCCTTTATTTTTCCCATTTTTGTGCCAGCATACCTTGTAAGTGTAGGATCACTTAAATAATGTATTAAACAGAAATTCACAGTATTGAAAGTTCTAATATGTAAAGCAGGTTCCCTGCATGCCAGAAATCCAAGAGGTACGAGGGCAGAATTGCCATCTGGGGATTGAAAGCCCACATCCTCACTGCTGTAGGGTTTGTCTGAGAATGTGCAGATGGGCAATGTAGCAGGCATCCAGGCATTTCTGAGGAAATGGGAAAAAACATACTCTGTCCCATGACCTTCACACACCTTGCCTGTCCACAGGTATTTTCCTGACTGCAAAGCCAGGAGCCAGTCCTGCTAGTGGTACTGTTGTCTCTGCCTGATTAGAATTATAAAAGGAAATACTTCTCTGGTTGGTGATAGAAACCACATGTAACAATTCTAGGAAATTCTGGTTGTCAAAAATAGATTTACTTTTTAAGAAGTAAACTATATGAATTAAAAAGTCCTCCTCATTTTATTCTCCTATTCAGGAAATGCCATGAGGTGACACAAATTTTTCATTTATTAATGTCTGAAAAGAGGAAAGCTGATTCCATTTCAGACACCATCAGATAATACTTTTGCCAGAGGATGTTATTACAGTTTTAGGCTAAATATATAATATAAATAACCTGTCTTCTGCTATACAAAAAATCTGTACTGGCTGGAAACAATTATTGTGAGATAATACATGGAAGTTTGCCAGCTAGGCTTGTTACATTTTCTAGCTCTACATTTATAATTTACATTAGTGCATAGCACTATTTCCAAGTACAGCCAAGGCTCTGCTGGTCTATTTATGAACCTACTTTACGTATCAGTGGCAGAATTATAAGGCTGAAGTAAACCATGCAGTGAAGTAATCTAAACCAAATCCTTAGAAGATAATAATTTCCATTCAGGAAATAAGCACCACCTTTGAGTGGACCACATTCAATATGAGTGAATTATTATTCCAATTATTTGGCCAGCTTTACAATTTGCCCGTGGCTCAATGCCAGCATTTTGCTTAACAGACTAATGAAAATTTGATTATCAAAGGCACCAGGTCAGCTGCACACACAGCAGCAAGCTGTAGCAGCCACCTTGGTCAGACACAAGGCCAAGGAATTGTCCATCATGTAATTTTATTGTGACAGTAATAAAATTAACCAAAAATGCTCCCAAGAGCTATCTGAGCCTAAGAACAGGTGGATGTAGACCCAGTTTTCCCTCTGCCAGTGAGCTGTGGAGAAGGGTTAAGCGTGGACTGTCCTGCTGAGCCTGCCCTGGGACAAGGGACATTCGTGGAGGAAGCAGTCATCCCTCCTGTGCCCACAAGTGTTTATAAGGGTAGGCAGGGCAGAGAGGCACAGGGAAGGGGAGAGAGAACACAACCTCAACAATTTTTTGCATTCTTGGATCAGCAAGTTGCTGGAGGTGAAATCCTAGTAAAGCCAGTGACAAAATCTCACAGGCAGATAATAAGACCAGATTTCTACAGAGAAAACAGACCCTTACCATGTAACAGCTTGTCAGCAACCTCAGTATACAACAGAGCATGCTCTGGGAGGGTTGTAATAATGTCACCCGTATTTTCTTGGACTGATCACAGAAAACTGGAAAAATCTCTTTGGGAACAAATGTCTGGGTGGAGATAAGGCTGCATTTGCAGTTCATGGTTGCTGTGTGACTTGCTATGGAAAAGGCTAAATGTGGCTCCATTCAAAATGTTGCAGTTAGCCGCTGGGAAATATTCTCACAGTGAAATGAAAGACATGGAAACTGTGCAGATGCCTGCTTTTAAATGGCTGTGTGAGAATGAAAGTTTTGTTTCCCTTTTCACTTTTATTTCCTTATTCCTTGCATGATACTTATTTTAGAGTGAAAAAAGGAACAGGAGCAAAAATGTTTGCTTGACTTTTTGAAGTTGGACTAAATGCTTTGTAGCAGAGACAGGACTCTGGAGTGGGGAAAGGCTGCCACAAGGCTGTCAGCTCCTGTGCTGCAGATGCCACTTCTCCTGACTGCCAGGGTGTGGACAGGAGCCTGCACCTGAGGAGGGCAATGTTGGTTAGAGGGAAGAAGCACCCTGATTTGTGCTTCTCATCTATCTGACATGTGCCAAAATTCTGCAAAAGCAGGATTTCTACTAAATAACTTTAGGTCCCCAATTCAAAGCCTGTAAGTTAGCATATTCATCTGTATTAGTGGCAGATCATGGGAGAACATCAGTCTTCACAAGCTCTTATGACAGCCTCAAAAACTGAGTCACCTTCTGGAGGCTCCCATCTCTTCCAGATGACTGCAGAGGGAACCAAGGAAGGTCACCTTCCTCAGCTTAGCACCCCAAACTGTGGGAGATGACTCTGGGCTATACAAATGGCCATGCAAACGGAACTGCTGTGATTCAGCCCTCGGGAAAAATAACCACAAAAGGAGAAAGTGGTACTTATGATTTGGCAGAAAGCAAGAGGGAAGAGCAAGAGAAATAGGGAAGGTAAAAGAGCAAAAGGGGAAGAAATAGAAATGAACATGAGTGGTAAGAGGGAAAGCAGCTGCTGAAGGGAAATAACAAAGAGACTAAGGGGGCAAAAGTGTCTGTGAGATCAAGGAGAGGAAAGTCAAAAGCAGACAAGTGACAGGCCTGAGCATTCCATGGAGAAGCTCATCCCCACACCCTGGCAGAGGAGCTGGAGCTGCCCATGGCCACCACTGACACTGGCAAAGCCACCCCCAGGGCCTGCATGAAGGACACTGCAATTTTCTCTGTCAGAGCCACTCCTGTGATGGCCATTCCAGGTAACTGCAGAAATTTAGCACTTGGTAGTCAGCAGCCAGAGAATGGAATTGTCTTTTCCTCATGACAAACATACAGCACTGTTCAGCAGACAGAGGGCAGGGTTTCTGATGTGTGGTACCAGCAGGAGAAATTTTTCAGCTTTCTGTTTTCAATTCGCTTTAAGATGTGAAATAGTTGGCAAATTATTCAGTGCTTTTTCCCTTGTTCTGCTGCCAAAATTATCTCAGCATGACCAAGGTAACATAAGCACAGAGAAGTCTTCAAACATATTCAGTGGGTACTAGAAATCTCTGGAAACATTTTTGGTTTAATTTTGAAATGTCTTTCATCCTTATGATGTACTTGGAAAGTTACATAAATCTGCATGTTATACAAACCCAGTGATTAAAAGTCACTTACTAGTTCATAACAGTAAATATACTGCTAAATGGCAAAATTAAATACGATTAATAGAAAAGAATGTGGGACACATTAGCCAGTGTAATTGCTTTAATCAGGTCTATTATCTTTAATGGAGTTTTTACAATTGTGCACACACACATACCTACTGTGAAGATACCAAATTAGAAATAAAACTCTGGTAGAGCCAAGCCACAACTTAACAATTTACACCATTGATAATAGGACCACCCTTGCAGCTGGATTAAGTACTGTAAAATGTAGTGAGATGCATTTTCTCTTAGAGAAAACTTCCTGATCACCTCTTGATAGCGTGAGGAAGCATTCCTGAGGGGTGAGCCTGCACATCTGGGAAGCAAGCATCCAGGCTGCAGTCGCAGGGCGCTGAGGTTCAGTGTGCCCAGAGCTGCAGTGAGAGGCCGAGGGAGGCACAGAGGAAATTCTCACAATTGCCTGTTTCCCCACGATGCATTACTGACTGAGGGATCACAGGCCACAGCTGAATTACAGGAGTGAGTCACAGAGTTCAAAACAAGAGCATCCACTAATTGTTCCATGGAAGAGGCTCAGGGAAATCTGAAGAAGGATTTTGTAGGATATTCTTTTACTCATTGTGAGCTTTGTAGCCTTTTGTAGCAAAGCCAGTCGTTCTGATCTGAGAGTTTGTTTTACCACTCATAGCCCAGGGAGGCCTGTGTTCCAGGGCTGGGCATGACCCCTCATGGGCAACTTTTTTCTGCTGTGAGCCTGGAATAGCTTTGGAGCTATATTCTGGAGCTCTCAGACACCACCACATGGTAAACGGGAGAAGGGGATAAATGGCCTTACTCCTGGCCTAGCTGCCAGTTCTGTGCAAATGTTTTAGACAGTCTGATTAAGATTTGTTCACCTACATATCAGGTGTTCAAGGCAAGATGATCTGTAAAATTTATTTGACTAATATCTCTACCCCCAAGTCTCTAGTCTTGAAGATGTCTCAATGATTAGCCCCTGAGCCCCCATTGTGCTCCAAGTTATTGGGATCCAATTTTCAGAATCCAGAAATGCAGAAAATAGTCCAGGATCAAACCTGCACTAGTGGTTTAGAAGCCTCTGCCAAAAATTTGTCTTAGTGTACACTGGGTTACCATGTACCCATTTCTCCAGATAATTCAGATTTGTGGTCTCCAACTGTTGTCCAGCTGGTAACCCTGAGCTTTTCCTTTCTGCTGCTCTCTCTGCCCTTTAAGACAGAAAGTCTCCTCTCATTCTTGCCATCAACCTTCTGATTCTACATACCTACCTAAGACAGAATAGGATCACAGCCTTCCTGCTGAATAAGCTAAGGCTTATTCAGTATCCCAGTACTCTACAGTATTTCCTTACAGGTCAAAGCTAACCAAGGCTCAATGACTCATTAGTATGGAGTCATGTTCTTTTCTAATTTCAGTCCCAACCTGAAGATAAAAACATCAAGAGAGAAAGCAGATGTATCAAAATGGGATTTTCAGTTTGGTGGAGAAAAGACCTGTGAAGGCAGATTTGCTTGGCAGAAGCTGAGCTGGGGTGTTCAGAGGCAGGCAGGAAAGACTTTATGCAGATACAGTGATTTCTTCCCACTGAGATGATATGGGCACAAAATATTCAACGTCCAAGAGCTAAGGTTCCTTCCAACCCAAACCAGTCTATGATTCTATTATGATCTCACCCCTGCATTTCTCTGAGTGAGGAAATTAAACAGTGGCTGCATCTGGACCTGTCCTCCACTCAGGGCTCACTTGCGGAGAAAGGTCCCTGCTGTTGGCAGGAGTTAGGCTTCTTTGCATTTTTCTTCTATCTGAATTTTTATTTAAAAAAACAGAGGATAAACATTTTTCCATTGACAAAAAAAAAGGTGGAAAAATTACCAGGCTGGGAAAGTGAACAAAAATTAGAAACTTTTGACAAAACCTGGAAATTTTCCATGTTTTGGACTTGGATTTAATGCAAAGTCCATTTGGAGTAGAAGTACTTGAAAAATTATTATCAGGAAAGTGAGAGTTAGCAAAGATATCAGCCAAGATTCAGAAGGAGCCCAAGTTAATGGAAAACTATCAGGTTTGAGGACCATTTACTAGAATAGCAACACTTATGGTCTTGTATTTAAAACAACAGCTTGGTCTCAGCTGTCTAAAAAAACCCATTGCATTACTGCCAAGTCATTAGCTTACAAAGCTCCAGGCCCTGTCTACACACAAGCCTGCCATCAGTTTAACTAAAATCACTATTTAATCCATTTAGAGCAATCAGCACAACCCTTTTTTTGGCTAACCAAATTAACCTAAATCAATACAAGCCTGTTGCAAACAGAGACAAACAATTTAAGGACATCGACATCAAAACCTGCATTAGCTTCAGGCAGCATGAGTTTTGTGGTGAGGTGGGAGCTCAGGTCAAGCTAGGGAGATGCTGCCATGGGTTTTTTTGCACCATAGAGCTGTGCCTGAGGCACAGCCAACAGCAGCTTTGTGTTGAGGTGCTCAAGTGGTCTCTCCTGCTACATGCATGGTTTGGATCCCCACTGCTTCTCAGGGCCATGCCTTGCTGTGTTCAGAAGATGCAGCCACCCTCACCCTGTCCTCTTCCCACCTGAGCCCTGTGTGGCAAACCCAACCAGTTTCCTGGGAGAGCTTGAGGGGAAAGGTGTAAGACATAGCTTGCTCCAGTAGAAAGCATTCAGCTTCAACAGCCCAGGAAGCCTTGTTTAAACTCTGTTTTCCTGTGCTGAAAAACATGAGATCCTAAGTACAGACACAGCCTCTTATAACAGCATCCTCCCTCGTGTTTGCAGCTGCCTGGGCAGACCACGTCTCCCCTCCAGAGACCTCCTGCACCCTTCTCCTGGGAGATAAGGAGGAAAACACCAGTAGTAGCAGCAGCTGGCCAGGGCACAGGCTGTTCTCCCAGAGTGTGCAGGTCTTGGTTGCAGAGCTCAGCCCTTGCAGGAGCTGCCCAGTGCTCGCCCATGCTGAGGGAGATGGGCCAAACTCCCAGCAGGGAAACCCTCCAGCCAAACACAGCACTCACCTGAAAGCAGCCTGGGCCCAAAGGGGGCTCAGGGTGTTCCTCAGCTCAGGCTGGTTTGTTGAGCCAGTAGCCTGCAGTGGCTCTCATGCTCTTCAAGGGCTTGCCCAGCCCCACCTTGAGCCTGCTTCAGCTTTTGGCCCACACAGTGTCCATGAGTGAGATGTTTCCAGGTCTCCATCCACTGTGCAAGGCACAGCTCCTGGTGCTTTGTTCTGAGGAGGCTATGGCCAGCTGCAGTTGATGATGTCTAATTCTTCTTTTGGTAGAGACAGTGAGTGGTTGCTCCATATCCATCTTTATGGCACACATAACTCTGTAGGCCTCTATCAAACCCTTTCTATCCAGCCCACTGGACTCACAGAGTTTCCTTTCATAGAAAAACTATTCCCTGCCTTTAATCACCCTTTCTGCCTTTCTCTGGACCCTTCCAGTTCTGCTATATTCTTTTTGAGATAAGGGATCAGAGTCACACCCAAAAGGTGACCCAGGGATTCATACAGTTATATTTATAGAGCATATCCTTGTCTTTATTCCTAGTCCTCAAAATTCCTGACGTAAGACTGGCTATTTTGCTTACTGACAATCACTGAGTTGATATTTTCTTAGAAAAAATCCCAATATTTTGAAGGGGATACAGGGGGTTTATTTTTCCCTGAGTATTGCTTCACATCTACCTGCACTCAGTCTGTTTCCCCATCCTGTCCCTCTGGAGGTCCATATTGCTCTTGTCCATTTTTTTAGTCACCTATTGTCTTTACTACAGTGGATATCTCACTGTGAGCAAACTCTTTCACCTCACAGTACACCTTCTTTTCCATGTCTTTATGTGTATGCTCCATGTTGTGCACACAGGGCAGTGGGAGGGAAGTACACAGGAAATAAGGGAAAAATCCAAATATGCACTCATATATCAGTTATTCCATTTCCACATCTTGCATCAACAAACACCCATGGTAACACCCTACTGCAAAATGTGACTCCCAAAAGCAAAAGAGACCAGAATCAGAAAAGCAGAGCCACAGGCAGGCCAGGGAAGGGATGCCTAGGTTCAGAGACACCAAGGTTCAGAGACACCTTCATAGCTGTCTATCTCCCTGTTTTTCCTGCAGCCCAGAGGGAGCATCAAGTTCAGCTCTGAGAGCTCCTGATGACCTCTGGGAGAGCTTTGAGCTTTGACCTGAGGCAAAGCTGCAGGATGTAGCTGCTGAGGTTTGGCAGCTTAGGGATGCCACTAACTTCCTTGCTGAAGCTGGGGATTTCAAAGTCGTTTTACTTAAGACACCAGGTGGAATCTCACTGGAGTTTATCATAAAGACTGAGAGGACTCCAACAGTTGCTGACTTTTATACACATGCATGTTGGGGCCTGAGCATTCAGAGGTTCAAAAATTAAACCTGTCTTTGTTAAGGTGTGGCAAAAAAAGACAGAAATCCCTCTGAAACCTGTGATCTTCCAGAGGCAAAGGAACTGCATTAAAACAAACCAGCATCTCCTTGCTCCCACGGCTGTAATCCAGAAAGCAGTTTACATTAATGAGGTATCTGGCCCCCAGCTAAGCTACAAAAAGCCAAAGATGCTCAGATAGGACTGTGACAATATAACGTTAAACAGGGGTAATTTTGTATTCCAGAATGCCTGGGTAGCAACAGATATCTGCAGCCAAGTGTCCAGACGCACCAGCCTCACCTGATCTTTTCCAGTGTGCCAGCCCTCCACCCTGGAGCTGGGTACAGGATATGCAGGAACTGTGGGTGTAAGAACAGGAGATCTACACTGTTCTCTGGCTTCCAGTCCCAGAGCAGGTATCCTGTGAAAGGTGTCCTGTAGGAGAAGGACCTTAAATTACCTTTGAATGACCTTTAGAAGAAGAATCTCCAGGGTGACAGTGCCAACACGTCTAAGTCTATTGATGCAATTTTATAAGTGATTGCTATCACTGCCTTTCCACTGGGGGAATCCAAGTGACAGCTATGGTTGCGTTATCCCCTTTAAAAAGCCTGATGTGTCATCATCCCTCTGCTGTGGTGCATGCCAGGTCTCTCCTGGCTTGGGGCACTCCTAAGCAGCACAAGGCAAGGGAGAGACAAAGGACCAGGACAAGGCAAGGGACCAAATCACCTTTAGCATTAACTGGGGAATGTTCCAGGGTTTAACCACCAACCGCAGCCCCCTTCTGTTCAGGGAGTGCAGCACAGCCACTTCTTTTATCCTACAGACACACAGAGCCTCCCATGTTTCTACTTGAAGGTTTTCTGTGACAACCACAGTCAGGGCAGGGAAGCACACAGGCACATTCACACAAATCCAGAAGCATTTGATTTTATACCAGGAATTCAACTGCTAAAATAGGCTTGCATTTTCTTGTATAGGTAGCTGGATCAGAACATAAATTAAGGAATTTAGGACTCTGGCCTACAAATCCTTATAGCACTGGTACTCCTTAAAAGTACTAGTTCAAATAAGAACATTCGAATAATTCACAAATCTGCAAGAACACATCTGGTCAAATTTCCTCATGGCTTTTTATTTATCTGTCTTCAAAACACCATGCACACATATGATAAAATAGAAAATCAAAATATGCTATTCTCTGATATTCCCCAGACTTCTGAATAGTGGAGTATGCTGGGAATATAAATTATTACTATCAGGGGCCTATCTCAGTCTAAAAATGAAATTTACACTATATCACTAATTGTGTTTATAAGAACTTAAGGAGAAAACAATAAACAACTTGTAACTCAAAGCCAAAAGCTTGAGCACTCCAAAAGCTGGACACTAGGTGGCAGAAAAATTATACATTCTCCAGTAACTGACAAATACTCACCCTTTTACTAAGGCTGGCCCAGAGAAGTTATAGCATGTATCTCAAATAAATTGAAAGTTTATAGCTGCCCTGCTTTGGTTGATCAGTTCCAAAAGAGCACAGAGCCTATTAAGGTTGGGCTGAAACCATTTATGTTCTGTAAAAATGAGTGTTACCATTTTGTCACAAACAAGTCTCTTGCCATGACTCCTTTTTCCCCATACAGCATGTTTTTAATGCAGGACCCAGGCAAACCCTACCCCAACACTTGACAGATTATATTTTTTTTCATAGAGAGGTAAAGAATTCCAACAGAGAGGTAAGGAACTCAGATGAGTCCAAGTGATTTAGGAATTTCTGTGTAGCTGTATATTGGTAGGACATAAGACAGGTAGCTCAAATTAAGAAATAAGAATCTATATTATTTGTTAATTACCACTTTACTACTGTAAAGCAATATGTATGCAACAGCCGATCAACCAGGAGCCACCACAGGCAGAGCCTGAGCTGAAAAGGATGGAAAAAAGGCTTGAGATGGAGGCAAAGGAAACAGGTGTCCAGTACATGTTCTGCCTGCACCCTGCCCTCATCTTCATGCCCTGCCGGGAAAGATATATAAAACATAAATAAAATAATTGATAAATATAAAATAACAGGCATCAGGACTTTATGAAGGCAGGCAGGAAGTTCTGCATCAGTGTTTGCAGCACCATTCCCTGCTCACTGGGCACATGTAAATGCAGCCTGTGGCAGCTCACAGACATGCACATGCGAGTGACATTTTGGCATTTTGGAGGTGCAGCTTCTGGCCTTGGCTGGCTGTCGGGAGCAGAAGGAGCTCAGGCTCACATTGGTGGGAGTGGGGCTGGAGGTTAAAGAGCTGTGTCTAATTCCAGTCTCCTGGCTGGTTTGCTGTATGGCCTGACACAGCTCCATCTTACCTTCTCTCATCTGCTTCTGGCATCTGCTGCCTGTCACCTTTACTTCCAGGTGTGAGGTGCAAACTAAAACATACCTACCAAGAGCCCTTGCTGCAAGGAGAGAAACAACCTGCACTCCCTCCTAACGAGACTCCTGGGACTTAATGCTCCCATGACATCCAAACTCCCAGAACTGATTATTCAAGCACACCCTTCACCCCTCTGGCTCCTGTCCCTGAGCATGAAAAAGTTCTTTTAACAAAAATCTGGGCAATTTCCAGATCAGTTTTTCAGCTTCTCTTGCTGGGGCCATCTTCTTGAGGAAGAATTAACCCTTCTGGATTAAAAGGGACTTGCAAGCCTGCAGGAAAGCTCAGGGCTGTGGGAGAAGTGCACACAGCTAGAAGATGTCCCCCAAAACATGCACTGCACCTGCAGCCAAGAAACAATTTGTGATGGGCTCAAGAAGTCATCTGACCTATTACGGCAGTGGAGGAGCAGAGCAGACACAACAGGGTCTTTCTTTGGGAGGAATGAACATCTGCATGACATGAAAACAACACCACGGGGGAAAAAAAAAAGAGGATGAGCCCACATGTCACTGATCTGCAAAATCCAATAGCAGAGGCTCAGAGTTCAGCCCCCCCCCAGATGGCCAACGGGACACCAGAGCCAGCCTGCCTGGCCTGTGGGAGGAGCTGAGAAAGGAACCATTACTTCACATTTGGCCAGCATTCAGGGAGGCACCAACTGGCTCCAGAAGTCATCAGCAAGTCTCTTCTTCTACATTCTGCAAATAGGCCTCTCAAAGGGATGATGGGTGAGGTAAAAAGAGGTAGAGTTTGTGGGAAATCATACTACTCACAGACAACCTTCCTCAGAACTGAAGAAGAAACTTCTTTCATGTTTATAGGCAATTTTCCTTGGCTCATGATGATTGCAAACCTCAGAATAGCTAAGGTTTGCTCACCTGCAAAAGCAACATGAGATCTGCCCACCCACCCATCCTGACACATGGCACCATGGCTGCTGTAGGACACATGCACCAGGCCTTATCCGAATGCAGGAGTATCAGACCTCTCCCCTCAGAGTCACAGCACTATTCCCAAATTTGGAGGTGCAAGCAGACAAACCTACCTAAGAAACCGACTGATTCCTCTTCCTGCATGGAAACATTTCACCCCAGGATTCCACCTAAACATGGAAAGGACTGAACCATGGGATGGACATGAGCAATGGCTCAAAAGAACAGTACAGCCTAAGAAAGGATAAGTAAAGAGAGGGAAGAAACATAGACGGGTTTGAAGCAGCAATGCCAGCGAAATGGACATGCAAACAACCCACAACAAGAAAACTGTGGTCACAGTAAGCATTCCTTTATGTTAAAAACTGTATCTAACCATGTCTCTAACAGCTGCAGATGATGGCCATGCAAACATCAAGGTTAGTGGCTACCAGTGTGGGAATGAGTGAAGGGAATGCGGATGGGAAGTTGGGTCATATGGGAACTGAGAGCTTGATTAGTGGCAGCATGACTGGAAGCCTGCAAACCCTCCTCAATCCAGGACCTGCAGGTTCTCAGCTGCTCAGGAAATCAAGTTCCCCTTATTTATGGCCCAAGGTTAGATCAATGCATTGGGGACCTTGTGGTAATTTTAAGTTCAGTTCCTTCGGTCAACTCCAACTCTCTTTTATAGCTGAGTCACTTGGTTTCAAAGTGTTGTTTCCAACTGCTTGCAGGGCTGTCTTCCTGTCCCACGTCCTCCCCCGTCCCACCCTACTTGCATGTGCACCCGCTGTCCTGTGGCTCAGCCTGCTCTTCCTCCATGCTGTCCCACTCCTTGCCACTCTTCCCCCCTTTGTCTCTACCTCACTTCCTTCCATTTTGCCTCTCCACTGCCTTCACCCTTCCCAACTAACCCTTTACTGTCACACTCCAGCCTTCCTTAAGTTTTGACAAGTTTCTTTTCCAAAAAGGGAAGTGGTAAACCAACCTACTACTACACACCGTCTTGGTAAAAATCCTGTCACTTTATCTCCTCCCCTTTCTACCATCTTCCTTTTGTTTGTCTTGGCTGCCCTTTTGCCTACTCTTAAACTGCAAACTCTTTGAGGGCAGTGCCAGAATCTGGTCTGGATTCTATAAAGCACCTAATATGCTAAATATTATAAAAGGTCCTTTTTATTTTCTTTTGATTTTCTTTTGATTTTCAATAAACTCACTGAACATGCAAGTAAGCAGGAGTTTAAGTAGACAGACATATGTGTCTTGTCAACAGGAAGTTTCTCTTGCATAACTTCTCTGGCAGTTCTGGAAAGCTAAATGCGGGTGCGTTTTTCCTCACTGAAAATTAACAGTCAGGGAAAAAAAGTGAACTTGTAAAGAAAGATCATTTCTGAGAAAGGAGATTCCAGACAGGCAGATGATTTTTAGCACGCAGAGCTGCCCTCATGAAACATCTGCTGTGACGTAGTCCTGTTCTGGCTGCAGACCAAGCGTATCAATAGCTCCATAGAGTAATGGGATAAGAAATGGGAAAATTGCCATTGCTTGTTTAGCTGATAAATGTCTGTCACTTTTCAAACAGCTACAGTGCAATTGTTTTTTAGGGAAAATATTTCCTTGAGCAGGAGGTTTGCAGGCCATTAGCTACTTCCCATCTGTGCTGGTGTTTTAATACACCACACATACACTTTGCTGCCGATTAGAAATTGTTCACAGCTTTTGATTATGGGCAGGCAGCCTGAAGTTTAGAAATCATGTCTGCCATTAAAAAAATTTGTCTTACTGAAAATTTAAATCTCAAAATCATTAGAACCAGTATATACTTTTTGAAAGAGCATCTACTTCTAAAGATTGCTAGGGGAAAAAAAGTACTCTTTTTGGACATCTCTAGTTTTAAAATAATGAATGACTGTATAAAAGGAGGAGCTGACTAAAGCGGTGGCCACTGTGTGCTCATTCCGTGGCTAGAGGCAGAATGTCACTCAGCCACGCAGTGCAGTGTGCTGGAATTCATCTCATCTCTTTCTAACTGTGCCATGAACATTTTTTAATTCCCCCGATAGCTGCTAGGACAGACAAGAGATAGACCCCTGTTCAGTATCACACACGTCTAATAGTATCTGCTTTCACTTCACACACTTCCACTAAACAAGCAGTGACTTGCAGTAAATTCCGCTGTGCCAAAAGAGACAGAGCCACACTGTAGCTGCATCAACTGAAATGCTAGAGGTATACATCTCAGGGAGGCAGTGACACCCCAAAACTCTTCTTTATTAGTAAATATCCTCCTTTCTTTCCCTTCCTCTCATCAGAGAAAAAAAAGAAGGCAGAGAACAAAGATCAGATGTAAAAATGTGGGTACTGTTGCAGATTTGTTGTAGGGATATACTTGCTTTGTCATCTGAATCCCTTGCATTTTTTTAATTCAAGAGAATCACATGAAATTTCTACCCCAACTAGTTTTTAGACTTCACAGAATAAAGTTAAGGGAGAAAGAGAAAAGAGATTCAGGAATAGAAAGTGCCCATGGGAAGTATGAATACAGGAATGGAATAAAACTTCCACATTAAGTCCTGCACAGTGGGAAACTCACACTGTAATTTACCACTTGGACTGACAGGCAAAAGGACCAACATAGAGACAGTGACTACTTTTCAGAATTTATTGTAAAAAATAGTATTAAACAATAGGAAAAATGCCACTCCTTTTTCAACCCACCACATACTGCTTTATGTGGAAACAATGGAAAAATTTGACAGAAATGTATTTACCCATTCCTATCCATATATCAGATGATTCCAGCTACTCAGGACATGCTCATGGGAAAAATATTGGCAGTATCACAGCATATGGAAGTGGAAATAAAAAACATGCAGTATTTTCAATTGCAGTTGGGAGGCCTATTTCCTGGAGTCTAGAGATCATGTTGTTTTATCTGTTTTCCTTTAGCATTATGTACATTATCAGACTTTCATAACTTCAGACACCGGCATAAAGCCCTGATTTTTTGCCAACAGTGACATACCCTCCTCAAAGATAAATGTGGAAACCAGAATGCCTGTCTTGCTTCTGTTTGCAATTTCCTTTCCATAGGAACACGCACATAATATAGTTCCTGCTAACATATATTTAAAGCTTGGCTAGCCCTTTTTCACTTATACCAGTTCAATTCCACTGGAGGTCCTCAGGGCAGCACAAACAATGGAGAACAGACTTCCAGCATTGTAATGTGTTTGTTGTGGCAAAAAACTGCTTCTCCTAACACCAAATGACATACTTTGTATGACAACTTCCTTTGTCTACAAACAGAAATATGTCAGATTCTGCATTAAACTGTATTGCAAAAAATGTAAAACAATAGATCCCACAATTATTTTTCTGTGGATTTCCTAGCACATCCCAAAACTGTGAAGTACCAGTGTTAGCTCAAATGGAGCTCAGTTTAAACAGCAACTCAAAATAATGAGTGTACAGTAGTATTTACCTGGTAGAATAAGCTTCATTATCAATTGGGAAAAGGTTGACTTAGTTTCATACTTTAAAGCACTGATCAGAGAAAACTTGAATTATATGGCACTGTTGAGACCATCCCAATTTCAAGTCAAAAGATGAACTTGTGCACAGATGCATTGTTGTAGGTATGACATGAGTATAGAACCCAAATATTTAGAAAATGGGTGAGCAGAAACTCGTGGATAATGCTAAATAAGAGCACCTAACCATTTTTTTTCCACCACTGTACTTGATGAAAACTTGTATCAACAACAGTTTGAGGTGAGTCACACAAATGACAGCCACCGGACTGGAGTGCAGTGGAAATTTTGGTCATTCTGAAAGAAGATACAATGGAGCAATACAGGAAATTCCATACCAAGAGGCCAAAGTCAAACATTTGTTCTCTTGCACATCATAAAAAGTATTTTTGGTTACAAATTACCACTGCAAACAGCCTTCTCATAGATAAAACTAAAAATGTCTCTACCTAAAAAGCTTTGAGAAGTGTCAAAACCCCACAAACCATAACTAAAGAGCTTTCTCTAAGTCCTCTTCCCTTCTGAGTTGCACCAGCCTTCTTATTTTAAGGAAGACCCTCCTCTTGGTCAATCAATTCTGTTTTTGTGGAGAATACATCAGCCAACATGTGCTTTGGGATTTCAGATCCCCTTACTTTTAAGGTGTAGCAGGCATTCTCTACTTTTGCCAGACTCTGTTTCAAGGTATAGAGCTTCTTGGAGACTTCGTAAGGTCCAGTGTTGCCAATGAAAGTAAAGCCATCGTAAATCTGCCGCAAGAACTGGCTCAGCTCAAAAGGCGTGTCTATGTCCCCATTGCCAACACTGCTGATGCACAGCCGCATCAGCTCTCCCGTCAGATCAGCCACTCCCAGCAGGTAATCCACAGGTGTTACCTTCAGGCTCCATGTATGGGGTTGTTTATCATGGGAATTGGAGGTCTGGGGACAGAACGGAAGAAAGTCTAGTACAGAGAACTATGAAAAAGCTGTCTGTAATGGTTCAAATACAGGCTAACTCGTCCAACAAAATGGGCAATTTAAAACATTCTGGAAAATTTAATTGCATGGCATTTCCACATTGTCTGATTTCAGAAGTACTAATCTCCTTCCAACATACCAGAAGGTAATTTCTAATCAAGATGTCATTTTCATTCTAGCAAGCATGATAAACATACCCTAACTCTACCATCTCTATTTGTAAACAGTTATCACATCTTTGTAGCAACATTTATTTGCAGTTTTTCAGGGTTTTTTTAAATCTAACAGATCTTGGCCTCATAGATTTTTTCCTAAATGGTGTCCAAAGCTAGGAAAGCAATCAAAAATAGTCTGCATTATGAACACGAATCACATAATTTCATAATAGTATCTTGAATTTCAAAATATATTCTCTACAAGAAGCCATAGTATTCTCAGATCTGTTTCATATCAACTGAGCTCATTAAAGTCGCTAACAAAAATCTTCATGATGCAAACCCATTACAGAGTTACAAGTTTGCTCCTGTATCCAAACTTCCAATAATTTTATTGCTAAAATATTGGTAACATGGGAGACAATGCAGGTTTCTTTCTGTTCACTAGTTCCCATAACATGCTATCTACCCAAATTGACAGATCTGGTCAGTGGTGTGCATGCTGGGGTTAACAACTTCACAGTTTGTTAAAAGAAGTGTACCACAATGGACTTGCCTTTGGTAAAAACAAATGAATGTAAGCTAAAAATCAGGCTTCTCTGCCAATATCTTATCAAGAGAATAAAGAAAGAACAAGAAGTGCTTTACAGCAGAATCTCTTCAGCAGAAGCAGACTCGGGAATTTATGTAAAGCAGCACTACTGTATGATGCACCTCAACTGCCTGTGAACTTCTGTAGATTGCTACCAAATCACTGTTGTCCCCTGCCAACAATCAAACTGCACCCAGTTTACTGTGGTTGGTGACAGCAGTTTGTCCCTGTGAGCCATTTAGGGCAGGGCTGGAGTACAGGCAAGTCAAGAAACAGCAGATATTAGGGCTAAGGTATGATGGGACACCAGCTTGTCCACTGAGAAGAATCAGCTCCAGGAGAGTTACAGATGACAAAGCTAAGACATATGCCATGTCTTTTAACACAAGCTGAACACAGTGCCTCCAGGGACTGGTGCCTCCAGCAGTAAGATTTCATTCATGGAGTTCATCCTGCCTTGGATTCGTTTGTCTCCCCCAACTTCTGCAATATCACTATACACCACCAGGTGTTACAGGCAATCTCAGGCATTAAAAATACCTCCTCTACATTTGTTAGCTAGTATTTCACTGTCCTGGATCTTTTGCTGTACCAGAAAGAGTTCAGTTTGCTCTGACTAAAAAGGATGTGAAATTTATAAACTTGTATCCGATGGATTTAGTATACTACTTATCAGAATAAAGAACATGTTTTGAACAAGTGAGTCAAAGCCTGCATGTATATCTAATCCCATTCCATTAACTAGTGTTATTTAATCAGATGCCAAAAATGTGACTAAGCTTTCTTGCTGCATTTCCATCCCAGAAAGTTGTCAATTGAGAAAAGCAAAACTTTTACCATGTTTGTTGTTTCTTCTTTGTCTTCCGCTGTAAACATTAGTTGTTTGTTGATCTCTTCAACACTAATCAACGATCGCGTTTTGATAAAATACTGAAACGAAACTGCCTCAACATATTCTTGAAGTCCTGCAAAAACAGCAGAATTAAGCTAATGCTTCAAACTTTCCAGAAATTATCCATGCTCACAATTACTTATTTTTTAAGAAAACTTTTAAGTGAGACTATTTGAAGGTTACCAACAAAAAGTGAAAACTAACATAATCCAGAAATAACATTGCAACATAATCTAACAGCATGTTTCTGACGTACGAAAGTCAGACCAAGCACACAGACAAACGTTCAAATTTTTGCTCCAACTGCATTTTTCATGCAGAACCTTCTGCAATGTCAATATAAAGCATCATAGTACTCTCAGAAACATAGTAAACAGCAGCTCCCCACAGTGTTCCCAGGAGTTCATACTCAGACCAGTATTGTTTCATATCTGCATTGATGTCACAGAGAATGGGATTAACTGCACCCTCAGCAAATTTGCAGATGACACCAAGCTGAGTGGTGCAGTTGACACACCTGAAGGATGGGATGCCATCCAGAGGCACCTAGACAAGCTCAGTAAGTGGGCCCACGGGAATCTCCTGCCATTTAACAAGACCAAGTGCAAAGTGCTGCACCTGGATCAGAGAAATCCCTGGTATCAACACAGGCTGGGGGATGAACAGATCGAGAACAGTCCTTCCTGCCCAGAAGGACTTGTAGTAGATAGTTGTTCAAAACTGAACTTCCCACTTCTCCATTTCGTGGGAAACAGACTCCTTAAAATATGCAGGTTTGGTGAAATTCATGTTCAAGACAAAGCATCTGTTGTTACAAATCACTCCAAACAAACAAACAAAAAAAAAAAAAAAAAAAACCAAAAAAAAAAACCACCAAACCAAAAAACCACAAAAAACCCCCACCAATAAAAAAACCAGACAGGGCTGTGATGTCCAATTAGAGGACCAACAGGTGATCCTACTTTGGCAGAAGGGTTGGACTAGGTGTTCTCTACAGGTCCCCTCCAGCCCTAACTATTCTGTGATTCTGTGAATATATGAGTAACTGCTCTGTCCAAAAGAACTTATACTCTAAAATTAAGGTGTGTAGGGGGACAAAAGGACTTGGTGTGTTGGCAAGTGGATAAAAGATCGGATAACAAATGCAGCTTGTACCAGATCTGTATGTCATCTGCAGCTACCTGCCACAGTTACCTCTCACTACCTACTTAGCAGATGTGATTTTATTATGCATTACAGCAAAGGTGAGATCTAAAAAAAAAGAGTTTGAATGCTCAGAGATTTCAAAGGTTGTCAGTTTTTATGTATGTGAAGAGAGCAGATTTGGGGGAAGCATGTGAGAAAAGTTCAAAAGGAGAAAGCTGAAGCTGGCACTGTTGGTGGAAAAAAAGGCAGAAACAAAGCTGGAACAAACAGCCACAGCAGTACTAAGCTAAAAAAAGTTGTAAAGACAAAGTCAATGCCTGTTGTATATCTGACCTATGAACAGAGAAAGTCCAAAGAGGATATTAAAGGAACAGACTGTAACATAACAGAGATGCTTCTAGCAGAGCTATTCTGAGCCATTTTAAGGGGATGACTTCACTTCAAGAGAAGCAAACAGGTATCATGCTGCAAGAGGGCCAGGATTAGACAATAGTTTTGTCAGTGAGAAAATGAAGATGTAACCAAGGGTACCAGAAGTAGAATCCTGTTTCCATTAGAATAATCTTAATATCTCAACTGACCTGTACAAGGCCAGGACCTCAGCAAATAGAGATATGCAAGAAGAAGCAAATTTAGACTTCACCTGGATCAAAGAAATAGTCTAAATCAAAATGAAGAGAACATAGAATTGAATAACAGATGACACTGGAAATACCCTGAAAAACTAGACATAACCTCAAGGGGTAGGAGGCTTTCCACATTACAATCACAAAAGCATGATAAGTGACCTGCATATTTTTTCTTTTTAAATATGTATTTGAGCAGAAACAACTCAGAATGGCAATTCAGACTGCACCCTTTATGCCACTCTACAGCAGCAGTGGGAAAAGCAGAACAAATATGCAGCAACCAAACTCACACTCAGCACTGCTGTTCACAAACCAGAACACAAACAGGGAGCTGGCAAGGCCAATTAAACACCATCACTTGATCAACTGAATTCAAGTAAAGCATTCTGGACACAAGCAATAGAAGAATACCAGATAAAAGCTACTCAGGATCTTCTAAGTTAAAAAACTTCAGAAGCTGAAGAGAGGTAGATTTCACTCTTTCCCCGACTTACCTTCTGATGTAACAAGATCAGGAATCCATTACGAAATTTTGGCTTTTTCTGTGGATAAGCTGTAAGCTACCAGATACAGCAGCACTCAACATGAGAACATCTCAGAGAATCTCTCTCTGCTATCTGTGGAGAAGACTATCACGTACAAAGAATCAACCTGGTATTTTCCACAGCTCTCAGAGAGATCAAATCAGCCCTCAAACTTCTTGGTAAACAGATTTCTCGATCAATCAGGACTCCCACTTTGAAGTCACTCCACTTTACTACTTCACACACATTTTGTCCTTTACCTTTATCAATGTTTGGCTCCTCTGTTCATTCATCTTTATGCACTTTTTAATGTGGGCATATTTATATGTATGTACACACATACATCTTTGCTTCCTCCTGCCATCCCACCCTACCTGACATGTTCCAGCCTTGTGCTCCTTCCGTTTTTTAACAACACCATGAATGTTGCATACATTCCAGTTGCCATTTACTGTCACGTTCTCACAATTAGGGAATCTATCTCCCACTATTTAGTAAGCCTTACAAAACTCATGTAAAGTTACCATCACAAATAGACTGTTAACAAATCCTGTTCACAGCTACTTTGCAAAAAACATTAATAATTTACTTGTTCTTTTTTTTTTTTTTTTAGTAAGTCCTTCTTCCAGAAGTAGCTACAATATGACATTTCAATGACCCAAGACCTTGAAAAAAGGTATTTCCATGTGCAGGTAGAAGGATGTTTAAACATGTTTTATGTTTTAGCTTAATGGTAGGACATCCGCTATTTTCAGCAAATAATTCCCAAGGTGAAAAACCCTATCCCATTTCACTACACTGTCCAACAATACCTTTCCCCTTATGCTCTTGTTTTGGATTTATTCCAAAATTGCCTTATTTATGGATTGAGTTGCCAGTAATGGAATAGTTTGTAAGATTGCCTTTTATGGGTTTGGGTTTTTTTCTAGTACATGGATAAAAATCCCAATTAAAAGCACTGTACTACTTTTACTAGCACCTTTTAAAATTACAAATCTAAGGTAACAAAGTAACTGCTTAAGTATTTTGATATTTTATTACATTTATTCTATATAAATAGCTTGTACTAGACAAGTGACAGTGACCCAGTATAGCAGCTCCCTTCTATATTTTGAAAATTAATTTTCTACATAAGAACTAGAGAGCGACACTGAGATATCTTCTGAGCACGTATCGATAAAGGAAAAGGTTTTTCTGCCTGAAAGCTTGAGCATTTTTTGCCAGCTGTATCAGCTGGTAGTCAAGACATTTTTCCTTAACTACATATGCAAGCTCTGAGATAGAAGAAAAAGTAGTTTCCCTAAGAAACTTAGCAAGAAATTAGGTTTCTTAATTTAAAAAGTAATAAAAAATAACTAATTGGAGCACTCAATCCAAGAGTCGAATGCATAAGACAGAGGAAAAGCTCGTTCTCTTTAAAGAACGAGTAAATAACATGAATTACTTAATTGCCAGAGTCAGAGTAGGATAAACAGAATCTAATTCCACCTGAGATGTGCATGCATGCATGGAAGTTTCAACCCAGAATGACAGATCAAATAAGAGGTGAAAGTTTCCTCCCAAAACTTTGTTTACTTTATTTCCTCCTTTAAAAATTGGTTCAACAGCTCCAAAACAGGTTCAAATGGATTTCAAGCTTCTCAATTATTAAGGTTAGCAATGCCAGCGCCACCTGCCATCTTCCCAAATAAGCTGCTTCTCTCCCTATTTCTTCTCAAATGAATTTTCTTTTTCATCCTTTGTCCTCTTTCTCTCTATCTTTTTGTGTACAGAGCAGCCTGTGCTGATGGTTAGGACCAAAGCAGATAGACACAAGTCTGTGCTCTCTCACCCAGCTCCTCCCCTAGGCCATGCAGCAGCAATCACAGGCCAGCAGCAGCCACTAGAAAGATGGTAGGAAGATATACACAGCAAGATTCTTCCAGGATCGCTGTATGAAGGGTGGGGCACATTATTTACAGGGCGAGTCATGTGAAACTACCCACTTGCTGATTCATTAGAAAATCAAAACAGCACAGACAAGGCTCTATCTTATCCTCATGTTCAGGCTGGCAAGTTATACCGTCATAAAAAAAAACCAACCCCAAACACAGAAAAAGAAATCCCTTCTTTTTCCTCCCCTAAAAACCAAAGAAGGCGAAAAAAAACCAAAACACCACCACAAAAAAAAAAAAAAAAAACAAAAAAAACCAAAACAACACTACCAAAACCTACAAACCAACACCCATAACCCAGAAGGAAAAAAAAGGTCATATTCTTGCAGAAATCCCAAACAGAGAAATAATTCTACAGAATATGGGGAGCATGGTAAACTTAAAGAACTCACTTCTACAAGCATATTGATCAATGCAGGGGAGAAGTAGTGAAATAAGCAAAGAATTAATCAGGTACATCATCAATTGAAACAAGTACACACAATAAATTTAGAAGTATTAATATGAAAATTAAATTCAGTGTCCTGTGAAGATGAAACTGGTAATTCACTCCATAATCTTTTCCTTCAATGTTCTCTGCATACTTGACAATGATACCTAAGATTCACAGGTCTTTTTCTGGGCAGAAGTGGTAAAAACTTAAGTAATTAAACTAAAACCGAGCCTACGAAAACAATCAAACTGTTTTGTTGCTTGTGAGCATGTAGTCAAAGGTTAACTTTATAGCATACACTGAAAGAGGATAAAGCCAGCTCTCCTCAGAGACTGGAATGCTCTGGACATCCTGTTGTGAAAATGGCTTAAAAGGGTAATTCCAGTCAGTGATGGATATTCTAAAACAGTACTAAGTAAGAAATACAGATAGAAGTGCTGGAAAAAAAGTCTATACAAGTTTACAAATTTGGAAAAAAACATCTGCTTCTATTCACTGAGTAATAATTCAAAAGCTTAGTAGGTTTACTGTTATATCAATAATTAAATTAATGTAAATTTCTTCTACAAAGCCCTGAATGCTTTGTTCATTAGTCAATTGCTACTTGACACATCCATGACCACCAAAAAGTTCTGTTTTCTTCTAGCTGCATGTGTTGAAGTGATGTATTTCAGATACTGAAGTATTAATTTTGTTTGCACTTTGTTTAAAGTTAAATATACACCAACTTCAGGGAAAAAGTAATACCAAGATTAGTCAGTTTTCCCAAAAACCATAGAAACAAGTACAGGTTCCCTATCAGACAGGTGCTTGTGAGACTTAAATTATTTCTCTAAACAGGCACAAAAATCCTTCAAAGAACTGCAAAGAATATTTTAATCTCTCATTTCAGAGAACATGTTAATCAAGCCTTTTTTATATTGTTATTAAAAACATGTGGATATATGACAAATGAGAGGCCTTTCTGCAATGAACAATTTTGTGTGAGAAATTCACAAACTTTTATTTTGCTTCCACTTGGGAACCTGAGGGATGTACCACAGTTACTTTTGTAATCAAATTTGGGGTTTTATTCCTACTTACCAGCCCCAGATGCAGTAATTCTGAAGAGCACCCAACATTCTACATGAGTTCTTTAAAAAAACTGTTCCTGTGACAAGTATTCTTCCTGACCTCTTTGACTACCCCCAAGTGCCTTCATAATTAATACAGAGTTTTAAAAGTCATTCAGTTACACAGCAAATTCTACACTACTGATGGCCTTGAGGGCAAGTGTTCAAGATACCAAAGAAAGGAAGCTCTGACTCAGCCAGGATGTTCAATGATCAAAGAAAGAGCACCTAACACAACACAGCTTCTGCAGTTCAAACCACAGTGAAAGTTCTTCTTAAGATGATGTTGTTTCCATGCAACAGACCCAACTCACAAGCACATCAGAAGATCCAATAGTGGCCATTTATCCCAAACAGATCTGTGGGATGGCACAAAGGTACATCACCATTCACCAGCCTGTTTCCCACCATGTGACTGCAAGACAAAAACTGAACCACAGTGTGCTATCCTGGCCGCTTCTTGGAATGGAGTTCCTCTGTGACACATTCTCCTGAGTGATTTTAAATAAACAAACAAAAAGCTTCATAGACTTTTTTTTTTTTTACTTCTCTTATGTTCCAGCTGCACTTGGTTCCTGTAAAGGCTGGAGAGATCTGGTCTGTGAATGATTAATGTCAATAGCTGCAGGCTTGAAAAAAATTCCTGAGCCAGAGCACAAGGTCTCTTCCACTTGCCAGCTATGAAACGGGATTAAAGACAAACAATGTCACTACTTTCAGATTGTCATGTGAATAACTGCAGTATTTGTCATAATACTACAGCAGAACTTTAGGACAGTTAGGTCTTAAGTTAGAAGTAGGAAAGGATGATCTTTGTGATCATGATGACCCACAGCATGCATCTTTACAAGACTGAACATAGCTTCTCTTATGGACTTATGCTGCCCTGAATGGCTCCTGCTAAATTTACAGCTCATTCTGGGATGAGCTGATAATCAATTCTCCCATAGTGCATGCCTTGTTGGTTCTTGTTAGAATTTGCATTCATTTTCCCAGGTTTGTTTTAATTTTTTGTGTATGGACATCCAAAACCTGCAGCAGGAAATACAAAGTGAGAGGCTTTGCAGTTGCTGGTTTTTCCCTTTCCCTAGAAGAACCTAGGAAAAAGGCACAAACCAAAAATAATGAAAGGGTAGTAAAATGCAATGAACTGAAGGTCTCAAATTCCAAATAGGCAACTTGCAGAATGGAAAAAAAAACCAAACCAGTTTGATGGAGCTTGTTGGAAGAGTTGGGGATTTGAGTTCAGAGAAACATAGAAAGTAACAGAAAGAAAGAAATTAACAAAATTGTATCTGATAACCATTAGCTTATTCATCGCAAATTCTGTTAATTTTCCAGTATAATCAGGAAACTCTGTTTCCATTTCTGGCATTTTACCCCTCACCTACAACAGCAAAGAGATTAATTCTTCAGTTACATCCTGTTCCTGTGTTATTATGTTTTCCCACCATCTTGCATAAACCTGATTGCTTCCTTCACGGACAGCTTTCCTTTCAAGTTTTAGGTGTATTTAGGTCTTATCCTGGGTGAGACATTTACAATTCATGATACCTTCTTCCTGCAGTAAAATGCTTTTCCTTTCTATTATCAACCTATGATTAAACATGCCATCCTTTTTAACTACAGTTTTTAAGCTTTCTCAAAAAAAAAA
Source organism: Lichenostomus cassidix (assembly GCF_008360975.1). NCBI lineage: Eukaryota > Metazoa > Chordata > Aves > Passeriformes > Meliphagidae > Lichenostomus > Lichenostomus cassidix. The sequence continues at coordinate 41,583,089 of NC_139483.1, read as the reverse complement.
AAAAAAGGTGTCCTACTTACACTGTTCCTGATGTGCAGAACAGTTCATTGATCTTACATCCTTGATATTATGTACCTTGATACTATTTCAGAAATACATGTGTGTCTACAAAGGTGGCACAACTTGAGTATGTTATTTCCACATTTTGAGTTAAAAAGCTAAGAACAAAAAAATAAAGTCCAGGTAACATAAAAATCATTACGTGGATAGTTCCTTTAGTTTGTGTTCTAATTCAAATCCTTCATACCATACCCAAAAACCCCTTATTACTTAAATCATTAGTAACCTAAAGCTGGCCTGCTTGGAGAGACCCCACTCATCTCCATAGCATTTCTTACAGCTCGTGCAACTGAATTATTTCTATCCACACAGACTTGATTTGCCCTGTCTAATCAAGCAATGTAGTTTGCTGCAATATCTTACACACCTCAAGTGACTCTAAATGGCATAAGGCAGGAGACAGAAGTAAGCTCCATTATATAAATATCTCAGAACACAAACAGTGTCTGCAGAAGATAAATTATGTGTTAGACTGCGTCAGTGCTGAACTTTTACACAGAATTTCCTGCATCACCATCAGCAGAAGCAGTCACAGAGCAATAGTTCTGACAAGGTGCTGACATTTTACAGCCTCATCATCTAATCCTATTGAGAGCAAGTGCAGACATGACAAACAGCTAATGAGCTTCCCTGTGCACACCACTCCACTTGCCACTGCTGCAAGCACAAGCACACAGCAAAGGTCAGCCAGCAGTGCTCTACTTGCATCTACCATCATCAGCCCATGCCACTCCACTTAAGAAACTCCAGAAGAATTATAGGCTCCCCATTTGATATTTTGGATTAAGAGCCAAAAGAATGAATAAGTCTTCAAATAGCTAGAGATTTCATTTAACAAGTTCATGTTACAAAGGTACTCCATTCAATCCCATGCAATGCCAACCTATCAAGCAATCCTTAATTTTCCCTGTACATTACACAAAATCTGCATTTATGCAGAGTAGATTTAGAACATGCTTTGAATAATTACATACATGCTAATATGGAATCATAGAATCTTTTAGGTAGGAAAAGACTTTTAGGATAACTGAACCAAACCACTAACCCAACACTGCCTAGTTCACCACTAAACCATGTATCTAAGGGCCACATTTATATGTCTTTTAAATACCTCCTGGAATGGTGACTCCACCACTTCCCTGGGCAGTTTGTTCCAGTGTTTGACAACCCGTCCCATGATTAAATTTTTCCTATTATACAATGCAAACCTCCCCTAGAGTGACCTGAGGCCATTTCCTCATGTCCTACTGCTTGTCACTTTGGAGAAGAGACCACCCCACACCTGGCTACACCCTACTTTCAGGTAGTTATAAAGAGCAGTGAGATCCCTCCTGAGCCTCCTTTTCTCCAGGCTAAACAACCCCAGCTCCTTCAGCCACTCCTCATCAGACTTGTGCTCCAAACCCTTCACCTGTTCCACTGCCCATCTCTGGACATGTTCCAGCACCTCAATGTCTTTCTTGTAGTGATGGGTCCAAAACAGAACACAGAACCCGAGGTGCAGCCAGTGCTGACTACAGGGGTACAATCACTGCCTTGGTCCTGCTGGCCACACTATTGCTGGCAGAAGCCAGGAAGCCACGGGCTTTCTTGGCCACCTGGGCATTCACTCACTGCATCATGTTCAGCTGCTGTCAACCAGCATCGCCAGGTCCTTTCCCAGCAGGCAGTTCTCCAGTTACTCTTCCCCCAGCCTGCAGCACTGCATGAGGTTGTTGTAGCCAAAGTGTAGGACCATACACATATTGCAGAGCATTTCTTTCTTGTCTTTAAGTCTCATACAGATCTTTTGCATATACTGTTGGTATTTCCCTTAGTAGCTGAGAGTTAAAGATATATACATATATATAAAAATGCTCAAACACATATATATACAAATAAAAAATCCTGAAAAATTTCTTCCTCCGTTTCATAAATCCATACAATCTTTTTCAGTCCTTTTCTGGCATAGTGTCTCCCAACAATTTTAAAGAAAGAGTACGTATTTCCTCACAGGATATATAAGGTATACACGGCAAAGCAGGGCAAAGGAGCAGGAATTCTATATTACAAATAGTAAAGCTTTAAAAATATCAACAAAGCAGAACATTCTAACATAACAAATGAAGAGGTCTGCATTAAAAAAAGACTTCATTATTTCAGTATCTCTTTGTTTGCTTGTTTAATCATCCCCTGGGACAATCTGTACTGTTAAGAAACGTGTAGAAAACAGTCATCAGTTTTTGTTGTTGTTCAATTAGTGCTATACTCAGTGTTTGAGCTCATGCAAGTGTCCTTTGGGGAAACGTCCTGCGTGCCATTAGCACTATTCTTAATGAGGGAAAGCATGAAACTCCTTTAGTGCTCTGCCAGAATTGTTTTATCTTCAAGTCAAAAGAACAACTGCTTGGAGTAACCCCAAAAAAAGCATTTAACAATTACAAGTGGCAAACAATATTCCCAAGCATAATACTCATACCACTCTTCTATTTATAGGCTAACAGTTATTATACTGAATAAAATATGTATTAGGCAGCTTTATTATGCAGACAATCATGATTCCCCAGCTAAGGCTGCTACAGTGGTTTCCATTACAAGCTCCATTTTGAACCTTTTTACTCCTTCTGTGAGAGTTAGGGTGGGGAACAGGAGGATGTTTCATGTTTGGTTTCAAGACAAAGGAGAATATTTTTAGGAAGTTTGAGGTTAATTAGACATGCTGCTTTTGAGATATGGGACATAGGCGTTTCTTTATTCTTTTGGAAGGAAAAAAGCACCTTAATGGCAATGTTTTTGTTCATAAAAACCTTTTTAACTAGTTCTCCAGAATTTCTTTAAAATACAAAATCAGAGTTGAAAACCAGGTTAAAGGAAGGTCAAGACTTACAGCTCTAGGAAATTATATAAAGACAAAAAATCCAGCATTTTTTTGGCTACATTATTTTCAAAAAGGCATGCAAGCTTTTTCCAATGGAAAAAAAAAACAACAATAAAGAACACTAGACTTAAAACCAAAACTAAAAGCAACATTCTTAACTCTTACCACTGTTCCCCTCCCAATTACAGGTCTTCATAAACAGTGGCAGGCAGGGAGAATAAAGCATTCGTTCCCTCTCACAGTTGCTCTTCATTTAACTGTCCCCTCATTCTTCCTGTTTCTAGGTTTTCCATCTCAACTTCATAATCATGACATCAAACATCTTCACATCTCTAACACCTCCTTGATCCCAGCTTCAGCACAATCAAGATCTACAAGTCTTGAAGCCTGCATATTCCTTATTTTGCCATCCCAATGACTAACTGGAGAGCAGAGGATTTAATGAAGGTAAGAGTAAAGGTCTGGCTGAAAGCTAGCATTTTATACTTGTTATACACACAAGCTCATTTATACAATGCCTAAAAGCACTCCCTGTCTACCCAGTGACACACAGGTATATTCTAACACTCCTTTACAAAGCATGCACCATGGGCAGCAGCTGGCACAAACTTCCCTCACAGAAGAGCGTATATAGGAGAGCTAGAACATAAGTAGGTGTTGTGGATGATCTACGGAAATAGAATGAAGGCAACTTATTTCAGTTGAATTTTATGAATAGTCTTCTTAATGAGGCACAAATACCTAATTATAGAAACAACAGGGAGATCTTAGGGCCAAGCAGTATTATGCAACTGATAGGAGTGCACGGACTTGCCATTTACCTCACCTGAAGAGAGGGAAAAAGTAAAAGTACAGCCATTTCCAGTTCTAACTTCAGCGATGCAATGGGGGACTGTCTATTTCTACCCTTTAGTTCTGTCCAAAAAAACCTGCAAAGTTCAGGCATTTGAGAGACTGCACACTTGACTGCTGGAAGGATGGACAGCAGAGTCTACTTCTTCTCCCTCTTATTATTTAGCACTCTAATACCTTCTTGCCTTCTGTTCTTTCCACCTCCAGAGGTCAGTAAGATTCATTCTCTTAAGTTTTCTTAGGACTGTAGTAAGAAAATTCTTTAATTCTATGACAATCTCGCCCCAAATTCCATGTAAGCATTAAGGATGTGATACTGTACATGAAACTGTGTACAGTGCCGGGTGTCACAATTTAAAAAGGATGTGAAGGTCCCTGAAGGCATCCAGAGGAGGGCAACAGAGCTGGAGAAAGGGTTGTAAGGAATGTCCTACGAAGGCCAGTTAAGGACTTTGGGCTTGTCTTGTTTGGAGAGGACAAGGCTGAGGGGCACCTTCATTGCTCCCTACAGCTTCCTGAGGAGGGGAAGTGGAGAAGGTGGTGCTGATCTCCTGTCCCATCCAGTAACAGGATGTGTGGGAATGGCTCTAAGCTGCATCAGGAAGGGACATTTCTTTACTGAGAAGGTGGTCAAACACAGGAACGGGATCCCTAGAGAGGTGGTCAATGCCCCAAGCCTGCCAGTGTTTAAAAGAGGCATTTGGACAATGCTCTTAACAACATGCTTTGACTTTTGGTCAGCCCTGAAGCGGTCATGCAGCGGCACTGGATGATCATTGTATGTCCCTTCCATCTGAATTTGCCTATTCTATTCTGAAAGTTTTGCAGCTGTGGAGCATTGAGTCATCATACATACACAGCAGGTCTCTAACTTCCTCTACTATTTCTATCACTAACCTCCTCTAAAGTAACTCATCCTGCTCTAAAATTAACAAATACATCTTAGTTGTTTTAAGTGGCTGAGATTTACAAAACTGGAAAAAACTATTAAAAATTCTGAATTGTTTCTGACAGCACACTTGCAGTTGTTTTCCAAACAGTTTATTCAGGTCCATTCTGGTATTTACAAGTACCTTTATGCAAGTCAAAAATAAATTGTGCAGCAAAATCAATGTAGCTGACAGTGTGTATTTACCAAATACACAAAGCAAACCTGAACAAAAACTTTTGTTCATTAATTTCTTTATTTTCTGATTGCTGTGGCTATCTTAAGTTTATATATTTTTCATGCAAAAAAGAAATCTAACTTCTGATTTTTGAAAATACATATTTTTTAAGAAATAAAACCAGTATTTTTCTTTTCACTCTGAGAAGAGAATCTGGATGTAGAAAACTAGCATCAGGTTTGCTTACTTGTTTTATAAGAACATGGGTACACACAGAAGTTATTGTGCAGAAAGTTTCCATGTCTGCTATGTAGGTGTACTCTCTTACGTGTGAGGTGAGTGAATCTAATTCCAGGCAAACTGCTCCTCAGTAGAACTAGAGGCAGGTGAGCATCTTTGAATTTACCCCCACAAGGACACATATCAGAGCAAACAGAGACAGTTCAGGTGAGGCAGCTGATGCAGAGTAAGCGGTTACTCTGTAAGAATCTTGCTCACGTGGCATGGCACAGCTTGCACCACACAGTCTCACAAAGATCCAGGAGGTAGCAGACCTCAAACACTGCTGATCTATACACAGCATTATATGGTATATGGGACTCACATGGGACTACAAACTTCAGGGGTTATTCAGACAAACTTTACAAGTCACGATGAAGCTTTCAAAAACCTTTGCTCATAAACCTGAATGCAAGGATTCTCAGCTCTTAAGCAGTACTTAAAATGAAAATCAAAAGATATTCTCAGCATGTCAGGATACTCACAATATACTTGGAATAGTATTGCTCACAGTTTGAGATCATCTGTAGTGTCAGCATTTTGAATTATCTCTTTTCCTTGTGTCACTACAGCACTTGTCTTTAAATAGCAGCAAGACATATACAGATTGAGTGGCTCCAAGAAAAACTACTTATATCTAATTTGAACAACCCAATGCATCAAAGCAAGAGGACTGTGGAATTAATCAGAGCCACTGAACACAATCAGGGCAAGATCCTTCTGGTTCCAAATTGCTAAACTAACCTTTCACTCAAGATCTGTCTCACTCTTAACAAACTTAAGTTTGTGTAAGACATGAGTACAAGTTAACTTGAGTATTGTTTGTATTACATACAAACAAAATTACATACATGTATTTGCTGCTGGTTTATCAAATCAATCTCATGGACATTTTAAAACAATTAAGTAATTTGGGGCAAATATTCAGCTCCCACCAGCTGAAGAAGTTTTGCCTAAACAGGGGAAGTATACACAGTTCCAAATATGTTAAAAATGAGATTGATAAACACAAGACACTTTTATACCATGACTAAGATGTCAAAGAAGCAGTTACATATTTTACTCGTGTTGCCACAACCAAGGCATACCTATTTTAGGTAATATTCAGATTGTCAGCAAAGATTCAGCAAAGAAATATGGCTTGACAGCAAGAGTCATGAATGAACTGGGATTTAATATCTCAAGAATGTTAGCAAAAACTGCTTTTTACAGAGAGGAGCAAAAAAAGATGCGACTGAAGCACACAAACTGGTTTAAGCTTGTAACAGAGAGGCAGAAGCACATTCTGAGCCTAGAAGAAAGAATATGCTAATCTAAAGATTAGATTTAATTCATTAACTTTAATTCGTTAACTTTATCAACTCAAAATCACTTTATCACTCAAAATGGATAATTTCACAAAATCACTCCCACTCTCCTCTTAGAAATTATAATCCTTCAAGAGGGGTAAATGAGTGTACTACATATATTCCCCTCAGTCAGAGAAGACCAGCCAATACATTTGTTAGAACTACTTTTAACTTCAGTTTAGGTCAGGGTCCAAATTTTTCCAGTTGTAGACTCCTATTTAAATCTTCCTTTGAACTGCAGTGAAACTGTAGGTCAATATCTTCTCTAATACCAGAGCTAACTTTGCTAGTAACAAAGATTAACCTGAGTCCTGATTTATAACTGCAGAAAGGTAACAAATTCAGACCTGTTGCATGAAGAGGAAGTATTGCTACATAAAGAGAAACTAAGCTTAGTTTAAAAAATTGCACACTTTACCTATTTTAAAATTATTTACCTGGAGATATAGCTCTGTGGAACTGATACATGTCTTCTCCAACCAGTTCTTGTGCAACCTGCTTGATCTTCCGTCGGACAGCATCTAGCTTGACTTCAGATTCATTTAGTATTTCTTCTCCATTGGGAGCACTGCAATCATAAAAGAGATCAGTTTCCAGAACATGAGCAAACAAAAACATTACACATTTTCTTTTACTAACCTATGCATTTTTACTGGCTTCAAGAAAAAGCAAAACTGATATTGGAATGAGAAACAGTTTGACTTTCATAGCTACCTACTGCAGATTCTTAACAAGAAAATAATCAACCAGCCAGAGTTCTGGTAGCATATTTACTCCAGACTAGAATCATGATTATTGTTTAAGTAAAAAAAAAGGAGAAAAACATACAAAGGCTTCCAAAAATATTCCAGAAAACTAGCAGTATTTACAGAAGTCCGTCCACCTCTTAAAAAAAAAATTTTTGCAATACTGGACAGTATTGCAAAATACAATACATTATGTACTTCTACATGTGATTAGTTTTTTTAAGGAAGTAGTTATGGACTATGCTGTTTAGGAACAGATGAAATATCTGATTCACAACCACAACAAATACTTTGCATTTAAAGTTTAGCTTATTAAAAATTTCCCCTCCTTTGACTCCCGATAATCCATATGGTATATTAGTTTATATACCTCTTTAAGGAACTATTGATTGATTGGTCTCAAGAAAACATTTAAAAGCAAACAGTAAAATTTACTGTAATTAAGGCCACAATAATTGCAAAAAGCAAAGCAGGAAATACAAAATACAGCATGGAAAATTTCCACTCTCACAAAAATAGGAATGTCTTATAAAACAGGAACCTAAATTGAGAGTAATTAGAAGGGGTTTTCTGTTTATCTTTCCTCCACCAGTTCCCAGCTACCTAGTCCCTGCAGTGGGAGTAGCTATTTACAGTCAGGACTGTGGCAGTTACTGGAATTATCAAAATACCTCTTTGCAGAAGAAAATCAAGTTTAAAAGAAGGCAACTTCATAATCTCCACTTGTAACTGCAAATAGTTACTATTTCAACATAAATAAATTGATATGTAACAGAACGTAAATTAATATAAACGAAATTACAAGAAAAGGAACAGTGAGAGCTGTTATAACATGCAAGACCAATGTTTATCACATACAGCAAACACTTCATACAACAGGCTATGCAAAGCTTCAAATTTTCATGTTGCTCTTCTAGTTTGTCTCTGGCTTCCAAAGATTGCTTGAAGGCTTGTGAGAACACAAAACATATAGAAGCTCAAAACTTCACACAAAAGCCTATCCAGTTGCAGTATTTACATAAACAGACCCCAGGTCACCTCCTATTTGCATTGATGACCTCGGGTGGGGTTGCACCAACCAAAACAGTGATGGAACTGCCCGGGCAAGTAACCTGAAGGAAGGGTGCATCCTCCTCTCTCACAGCCTGCCGAAAGCTGGAAGGCTCTCATCTGCTGTACACTCTACTGCTCTACATTGGTTTAACAAACCAACAAAACCAACCCAGAAACCTGAACCAGCATCTTTTAATTCTCTGACTGGAGAGTGCATTCATTAGCTCACATCCACCCTAAAGGATATTTATGGAAGTTAATTAAATTTCTCTCAACAGAACATTGCAGTTGTTACTCACAGACAACACTGCAAGGCAGACTGTAGGTTTCTGCGACCATTTTCACACTCAACGTGACTCACCTGGTGAACCTGTGGAGCAGAAATATCGTTCTTTTGCTTTCGATAGTTATATCACGACTGAGCTTCACAAGCCGCTCGTATTTATCGTGCCTGGTGTCAAGCTCCAGCTGGAATGCTGCAGAGGCAATCGTTACAGCAGAAGCTCAGTTATCACATGAACACAGTGCAGGGAAAGAGCAAAGCACCTGTGCTGCACTAACTCCTTACAGTCCCCAGCCCCACCAGCCTTGTCCCTGGGAGCCTTTTCCCCTGCATGGGACATGGCTGCAGAGGCCACCACTGCCTGCCACCTGCCACAGCTGCAAAACTCATCATTAATACCACGTTTCTTTAATAACTCAGGTTTAAGTAGACATGAATCCTAATAAATGTCTTAAGGCAGCCTAAACAGTTTTAAGATAAATACTTGGTTTCACTAATAAAATCTATTCCACAATACTGCTGTTCTGGAAATGGACTGAAGATTTCACCCAAATTCAGCAAGACAAATCAAAAATAAAGCGCTACAATAATTTGTTAATAAGATTCACCAGGGCCTAAAATAATCAAATAAAAAGCATCAAAGGCTAAGGCACATATACTGTTCAAAACGCACAGCATAATGCAAAATGCACACAAAGGCTGGATTTCACATCTTAGCTAGACTTGGCCAAAAGTCGAGTATTTTAATATCCCTAAGGATTAGAAGCACTAAAGAAAAGTGAGCTCAGTTATTTAAAATAAGATTTCTGACTTGCTGATGTTAATTCTCTCTAAATACAATGAATACAGAGAAGAGGTGTATCTGGTTATGACAGTCAAACATTATGGATGTTTTACAAATACCATTAACATTTTATAGATCATTATTCTAGTAAATAAATCACTAAAAGATGCTTAGAAGAAATCCAACGAATTTCCTATATAAATGTCTAAGGTGTCAAAGTCTCTGTGCAAGAAGATGAAGAAAATAAACTAAGAAGGTTATATTTTTAAAGAATCTGACAAGTGAATAACCTTTAAAAAAGCATAGCAGTTAGCTGGCAAGTGAGGTTTAGATGACACTAGAAAAATAGTTCTGTATTTCTCATTGCCTTGGTAAAAACTTGGTTCCTCTCATTTTGTTCTGTTCTCCCCAGTCTTACTCTGAAACTCTAAGTCACAAATGCTCCTACTGATCTTTTAATTCTTATACATGTCTGTTTGGTGTGTCTCTTCCAAATTCTGAAAGTCAATTCCACCCCTGAATTACAATAAAGGAATTTTCTCTCCGATCACAGTGACAGGAACTTGAGGAAGGGTGACTTCCCTTCATAGGTTATCACAAATGACATTTCCAAGGACCATTTACAAATGTCATCTACTCGGAAATTCACAATTCTGAACATCTGCAAAATAAGCAACATCCCTAACCTTTCCTGGATAGTTGTGGCTTTCATACTTTTACGTAAGGTTTTAAACCTGGTAGGGACTACTGTGAAGTGCTTTCTATTCTGAAGTAAACCAGACAAATACAATAATCTTTAGCCTACAGGATGTAAGAAAACCTACTGTACTGTGCTATTGCCTAAAATTGCAAAGGATTAGAATTTGGGGGGGGGGGGGGTTTCCAAGCTAACACATCAAAACCACACAGTCATTTCCTACACACATTGCACTGTATGTCTAATTTAGCACTGAAAGTAAAGACTCAGACTCTATTGATAATTTTGGTGGTGCAAAATCAGACCATTAAAAATGATACTTACTAAACCTTAACCTTACAAAACAAGGTAGCATCCACTCTCTTTATCACTGAGCTGTCATATTTAAAACATATCTCCAAAAAAAGGTTGTAACTCCTTTGAAAGACTTTGAAGAAACCATGTCCCTTAAATCCTTTCTGAAATTAACCAAACACTGATGACTGGATCTCAGAGGAAAGGAGGGAAACAAGCTGTTTTGAATTGGAAGTAATGGCAACTCTATGACAAACTGATATTCGTAAGAGTGAAAAATTCAAGTACAGTTGCACTACTCAGTTTAAGAGCAAGTCTATGTACAATATTCGGAATGAATGATAGAGTGGTTTGGTTGGAAGGAACCTTAAAGATCACCTAGTTCCAATTCCCCCTCCCATGGGCAAGGACTCTTTTCACTAGACCAGGCTGTTCAAGGCCCACTCTAACCCAGCCTTGAACACTTCCAGAGATGGGGCATCCACAGCTTCTCTAGGTAAAGTTCAGGGGTCATGGTTAATCATCTGCCAAGCTGACTTACACAGAAAAATATAAACATCCATTTAAAAAAAAGCCGGGAAGTTATATGACATTAAAGTAACCATCTGAAACAGCCAGCCAGCTTATACTTGTTCACCATTCTTAGCTTCATAAAACATACATGGCATGGGAAAAATTTTACACCAAAAATTAATCTGTTCCCCATATCAAATCTCCTTCCTTCTTCAGTCAAGGCTTCTCATTTCTGAAGGTCAATTTTGCTTTGTTAGGGGTTGTCCAATGAGAAATTTAAATTTACTGGAGTTTAAATCTGGTTTGGTGAAAAATCCTATAAAAACAATTTGGCTGAAGGGAAGTTAACACATGTCTATATAAAGAATCTCAAATATATGTTAATATTTAAAAGGCATTCAAACCGAATTAGTTAGTTAAAGTCTTTTCTTGAAGAAGTGCAGGTATCAACAACTACCAGCTCATAGAACAATGCATCCAGATTTACATTAAGGTAGCTTAGTCATCTGCGCACCACCGCCAAGGCCAGCAGCCTCCTCAATTTGCCAAAGGTCACCATCTCCTCCTCTTGCCCCTGTGGCTCAGATTTTGCATTACACCTCCACAGATCCTACAGTTTTCTGCCACCAAAGGGCCTGGTCACCTTTTGCCTGGCTGAACACTTGTGCAGTTTGCTCAGCATCAGGTTCAGCACACACGAGGCGGGATGGAAAAGGGAGCAAGTCATGAATCAGGCAGAGCCATGCAAAATCCCACTCCCAGGACTTCACTGCACAAAAAGCAGAACACTAAGCTCCAAAGGTATGGAGTATGAGTCCAACTAGTTTCAAGTTTCTCCCCCAGAGAGAGCTGGCTTACTCCACTAGTAATTTCCTTGCAATTTCTACACCACATTTTTATAATCTGGATTTCCAAATGCTTACTTACATCTAAAAGATGCCATCAAAGCCGAAGGTGGATTAACAGTCTCTTTTTCCTCTCTTCTTTGACCATGTGGAAAATTGTCATGCTTTCGTTTTCTGAACCCACCCGATCCTATTAAATAGAAGACACACAGACACACAAAAAAAATCTAAAAATATAGTTTTGCCAGAGCATAAGGAGCACCAGAATGCTGTCTTCAGTGCAATGCTGACAGCAGTCATATTTGATAGGAAAGAATGAGGTAACTGGATGAACTTTATTATCAACATTATCATGTTACTTCTCCTACCACATTGCTAGTGAAAATTAGATAGAACAAATCCATTTCAAGGGATGAATGTGGCAGGATCCTAAGTTGATTTTTTTTCCTTTGGTAAGGTCTTCAAGTCTTCACACTCTTTTACCTCTCCTTGCTGTAAGCAAATGGTTGCATGGTAGTCCTTGTGTGAACAAGGACCTACAGGATTAGACCTTTCTTTTTCTTCGTTCTTTTTTTTTTTAATTATTTAAAATATTCAACTTTAAATGAGTCAGTAAACCTGCAAGTTTTTATTACTGTGATTTATGTCACAGGTTTTCAGCACCCAGAAAAAGAAGCGAGGCATAATTTAAGCAGACTACCCCTATTCAGATATGCAGGTTTAGCTCCTGCAGCATAGCTTCTTAGGCCCTTATATTCTGCCCATTAACCAGTTTCTTCTCTATTCACCCCAACGTAGCTGCTCATGTCAGCTGGCTTTATGTGCCTCTTCTTTAATCTTTCTTTTTAGACCCACACCCAGAACTCATCTGTTTCGGACTATGTTTTACTCCTGATTTACAGCTTGTATTGTTTCTTCCTTTTATCCTTCCTTCACCTTGGACTGACTCATTGTGTCACTCATGTGTCAACCATTCCTTCCTCTCACTCCCTCCTTTTGGTGACAGGTGAACACTCTGTCCCTAACAGAGCCCAAAATTTGGAAAACTTGCATATAGGAACCTTTTGAATATGTGGAGTTCTCTCAATTTCCTTAAGAACCAAGAGAAGCTACTTAAAAGTTACAGATGAAGACTGGATTTTAAAATGTTTCTGTTTATTATCCCAAAACAAAACCAGAAAAGGGTGTAGCTACTTTCTTAAAGAGGAAACTGCAAATAATTTTTTCCTTCTTTTCTGCTGGACATGAGTTCAGGGTTTTGTTTTTCCTGTAGCAATTGAGAGCATTAAATGCATTCCCTGAAATGGTGCTGAAGGGAGGTCTATGTGATTGTCGGTGGTACCAAGCAATAGAACACGAGGTAGAAACCAATGCACAGGAAATTCCACCTGAATATGAGGAAAAACTTCTGTACTGTGTGGGTGGGTGACCGAGCACTGGAACAGACTGTCCAGAGAGGTTGTGGAGTCTCTCTCACTGGAGATATTCAAGAACCATCTGGACACAATGCTGTGCTGTGTGCTCTAGGATGACTCTGCTTGAGCAGGGAGGTGGGACCAGATGACACCCTGTGGTGCCTTCCAGCCTGACCCATTCTGTGACTGCCAGGGTTAAACCAACACACAGGCGGCAGAGCGAGCTGTGAAAAGTATGTATTTCACACACATATTATGCTATATACATAACATTTTATACGTACACATATATACTCAGACACACACACATACTATACTGAACAGTTACCACAAGTGCTTTACGGGCCTAACACACACTCAGCTTCCCTCTGCGGCATTGCTTTTCCACCCCCAGGGGTGCAGAGCCCTACAGTCACGCTCCATTACACATCCGTACAGCCCCGGCGGGCAGGCAGGGCACCCGTGAGGGAAAGGGCAGTGACACCCGTGAGGGAAAGGGCAGTGACACCCCTGAGGGAAAGGGCAGTGACACCCCTGAGGGAAAGGGCAGTGACACCCGTGAGGGAAAGGGCAGTGACACCCATCAAGGAGCGGCCTCTCTCAGCGGGTTTCACCACACAGCCGAAGGGCACCGCTGGGCACGGCAGAGGCTCCGCACCGCCGTCCCCCCGCTTCCGCCGGCCCCAGCTCGTCACGCCTTCGTCTCCGGAGGGTGGGAAGGGAAAGGAGGGGGAGGGAAGGGGACATCACCTTCCTTGCCGCTCATCCCGGTGCCGCCGCCGCGCCGCGTCCCCCCGGCAACCCGCAGCCGCCCCGCGCCCCGCCAGGACCCCGCCGCACCGCCCCGCCCCGCCCTGCCGCCGCCATGGCGGGGCTCCCCGCGGGTGCCTGACGGCAAGACGCCACACAGGGCAGGGAGCCCAGCCCGCCGCCCGCGGCGCCGTGCGGAGCAGAGCCGGCTCGGACGGCGATTCGGGCGTTGCTGCCCGCGAAATCGGGGCAGCGCAGAGGCCGGGCCGTGCTTCCGAGAAGGCGCCTCCACCGGCAGCTAGTGTGCGACCCCACCGTGGGGCCTCAGCGCCCGCGGCACGCCGGGACATGTAGTGTTGGGCGGGGCGGCGGCGCGGTCGGAGTGGGGCCGGGGAGCTCCGGAGTTGCCTGTCTGCCGTCCCGCTGGCGGCCGGCGTGTCCGGCCGGCGTGTCCTGCCGGCGGGGCTGCGACGTTCCTCGGTTGGATCCGCAGAAACCCAGCGGCATTCCTCAGCCCAGACCCGCACAAAGCGGCTGTCGTGTCGCCCTCCTTTCACCCCCCGCCTGTCTCCTTACTGCCCCTTTCTTCCCTGGCATATCAGGACCATGGTGCTCTTACAGAATCACTCGGGCTGGAAAAGACCTCTGAGGTCGTCGGGTCCAACGCTGAGCACCACCACGTCAGCCAGAGCACGGCACTCAGTGCCACCTCCGGTCTTAAACACCGCCAGGGACAGCGACTCCACCACCTCCCTGGGCAGCCCATTCCGGTGTCTAATCACCCTTTCTGTGAAGAAACTCCTCCTCATGTCCAATCTAAACCTTCCCTGGCACAGCTTAAGGCTGTGTCCTCTGCTTACTGGCTGTCTTCTCCTGTCTCCTTAGTGGCCCTTTCTTCCCTGGCCCGTCAGGTGCTTGCTTTCCAGGCCAGGGGGATGGGAGCACATCAGCAGCGCAGCACCCGGTGCCACTTCACTGCCCATCCACGAGGTGTCCCGGGGGAAGGAGGCCAGGGAGGATGCAAACTCACACGGAGACGGGCTGGGAACTGGAGACACTAACTGTACACCGAAAAGATCTGATCGTGCAGCTACCTGATACCAGGAAAAGAAATCTGAGAAGCCGCAGATGTAGCTGCTGGTACAGGCATGGCAAATTCCCAAAGCCAGGTTATTTGCATTCTGTGTTTTGTTAGGCCTGGTAAAAATTATGTTTCCTCTGCTGGGGACTTAGTGTGAGTGTTTTCAGGAGACACTGCAGTACTGAGCATGAGGGAGGTGGATGCACACTGTAAGTATTTCCCAGCACAGAGGGTTCTTAATGATGCTTCAGTTTTTATGATGATGAGCTACAAAAAGTCTGCTTGCCCCACTACATTCATGCTTCCCTACACATGCATCCTGATACATTCCTCCAATGTCTTTAAAATAGGGGTGGGTCTTGCAAATTCCCAAACCAAAAAGTTTGCAAATCATCAGTCTTGCTTTGCTGCTAGATCTCATTTCTTGTCACAGCTGCTGCCTGTTTTAGTAGCTGTATTCCCAAGGAAACAAAGCTCATATGAGCACAAAGGCGGAGTGCCTGCAGCCTTTGTGTGTGGGCGTGCGTGTGTGCCTGTCCTTCCTCCCCACCCTTAATAATTTTTTAATCTGTTGGTCAACTGGTCGATCTGATTTGACAGAGGGAAAGAGCCTCCAGGAGTGATTATAAACATCCTGAGCAGGGAAAAGATTTTGGGTGGAACTTGCACCTTACTAGAAACCAGATAAGCCCAGCTGTGAAATGCAAATGTTTCAGAGTCCAAAGTTAGCAGAGTCCAGCCTTTGGGAGTTCTGGGAGAGTAGGGACACGAGCACAGTGTCAGGTCTTTGCATTTAACACATAAACAAATACAGCTTTTGGCAAACTTGAATATCAGGTGAATCCATCAACAGATTCAGGAGGACAGTAAAGCACCTAACTCAGATAGCAGAGGAGTAAAGCTTTTACAGCAAGCTTTAAAGTCTCCAGGCAGCCAAGCAGGAGTTGCTAAAACCTGGTGTTTTCAAATATTGAGAACACATGACTGTCATGCAGTGCCCAAAATTATTCAGCAGTGTAACATAAAACCTCTCTCCAATTTCCTAATCTGAGAAAACAGATTTCAATCACACTTGAAAAACAGAGGACAAAGAGGATCCCGGCAGAACTTCCTCAGGCCTGATCTGCATATTGAGTTGTGCAACAGCTTGATTGCTGCCCTAGCAGCTGCACAGGAGATTTCTGCTTTCTATGGGGCAAAATCAGGACATGAAATGATTTGTGTCAGTGTTATCGCCGCACACATTCAGGCACAGCCTTTTGTTTTAGAAGATGTACAAAACTGCTTTTGGAAACACATACCTTTTTTTTTTTTAACTTGGTGCTATTTCCCTGTTCTTGGCAGCTCTTTGGACAAAAAGCAGAGTTG
The DNA here is from genome assembly GCF_008360975.1 of Lichenostomus cassidix. Taxonomy (NCBI): domain Eukaryota; kingdom Metazoa; phylum Chordata; class Aves; order Passeriformes; family Meliphagidae; genus Lichenostomus; species Lichenostomus cassidix. The sequence continues at coordinate 41,566,757 of NC_139483.1, read as the reverse complement.
TTTTGGTTATAATGATGTTGCAGGAGAGTGGAAAGAGTGCTTGCATTTGAATGTGTCCCAGCAGTGGAGAATTTTCAGCCAATTGTAGGGAGTGAAGGTCAGGTCTTCAGCTGATTTCTGTTGTATTCAGTGACACTTTGCACGTGCACCAAGATACTCAACTTGTTTGACATCCTTAGGATGTTATTGTGAATAAGAACTGGTTGGGGTTTTTTCCTGAAACAATACATTAAAATGTGGCAGTGTTAAACCACTTTGGCAACAGGTTAGTTGCAGTATTTTTCCCTTTCTTCTAGCTGGTAATTAAACCTTTTCCCTTCCCCTTCCAGTTATGTGTTCTTTATGTTTGAGGAGAATGGCACCTGCACCTCCGCAAGTGTGAAGGTGGAATAACAACATTTTGAAGGAGAAAATGGTAGCAGAAAGGAGGTGTGAGGATTTAGGGTCGGTCAAAATCCCCAAACAAGCTAACAACAAACCAACAAGGTTTTCTCAGACTTAAGGTCACAGTAAGATGTTTCATATGGGTTGCATACAATACTCCTAAGACAAGGTTGGTAACTCAGCTTTCACATGGGAAGAAAGTGTTTTTCAGGATTGTGAGAACAGAGCATGAGTGCATGGACCAGACAGGATCTGGGACTTTCTGAGTGGGCAAACCAACTGAAAACAGCCACTGTAGGGGGTTGGAATTTCTCCATTCATTTTATCCCTGAAGTCTGCTGCTTTGGGCAATGGCCTGCTTCAGTAAAACTCCTACACAATGTTCTTCAGCGAGGCTTCTGTTCCTCTGCAGTACAATCAGCAGAGACCTCCTTGAAATGGCACTCAAGGGAGCTGGGAATTAATCCTTACTTTCCTGGAAAAACCCAAGTCCGTCACTGACTCAGCTGAACTCTGTGAAGGGCAGACAGAGGAGTGCTGGTGAGTCCAGCTCAAGAGTCACACCAGTGAAGCTGCTTCAACACCTACACCTTCAAGTAATAGAGCTGCACAGGGGTAGAACCCAGGTGATTTGTCAGACACACAAAATCACCAAGTCTTTGTGCCTTCAGTCATTTTAATGTAACCCTGTGGAAACTATTTAAGGTCCTAGGGATCCCTGGCAGAGGTCACAGTGTAGCTCTTCATGTCCCTGTATGGCTTGTATAGCTTTACAGACAAATGCTATCTTTGTGGTGCCCTCCCATGTTTAAATAACCGGCCTGGGAATGTCTCCTAAAGTTTCTGCTAAAGCAGGATAGCACTATGGATAGTGAAAGCTGGAATTATCCCTGAGTATCCTTTTGGGTTTCATTTTATCTCATGACATGGCGTAGTAGTCTTAGAGCAAGGTTGTGAGGTTGCCTTGGAGATGGAGGGCTTAGCCACGGGGAGAGCTGTCACACCGAAACGTTCCCATTAGCCAGTGTAACTGTGAATGCTTTCCACAAACAATTGAGTGAAGTGAAGTGACAAAAAGCTTATGAAACAGTCACAGGGGAATTGCATAAACTGGGGTCAGATGTTCAATTTGAGACTGTTCCATGACCGAGGAGTTTCGCAGCTGGTTGACGAAAGGAAGCAGGAGGTCAGCTGGTCTCTAGTTGTTATAACAACAACCTGTTCTATTTCTCAGGCAACAGAGATGCCCACAGCAGTGGCAGGATGGATCAGGAGGATGATTTCCTAATTTCCTAGAGTAAAGTTTGAAAGCTGTGAATATTTTTCTGCTGGTTGAATTTGGAATTTCAATCTTTGTAAGTGGCAGGATCCAAGTGCTAATACACCATGGTGCAGCCTTTGAGTGGATCAGCAGGAAGACTTTGGGAATGCACCATTGATTTAGCTGACTTGTAAACAAGTGAGTGGAAAAAAGGACAGAGAGAGCCCACAGATTTGCTGCAACATCCATCTGAAAAAAGAAAGAGACCAAACTATGCATCGCCTTTATTCCTAATGTTTAGTTTAAATCTTCCAAGGGAAAACTGGCAAGTGACCGGCTATGAATAATGTACCCATGGGGAAAGTTTGTTTCTAAACATGAACAGTTAGTGCCTGGCTTATGTCTGGGTGGGTGTGCTGGCTATTTCATAAAGATTTCATTCTACTGAGGCAACCACATGAAAGAATTGCTTTGGAGGAATTCAAGGTGAGAATATCTTTATTTTGCATCAACACCAGCACCCTTAATGCAGTAGAAGTGAAATGCAGAAATTAACCTTTCTCCTTCATCTCTCCCCATGCCCTGCTCTGTGTCTGAGCCCCTTGCAGATTGTAACTGAAATTATATGATCCTTTGTATTTCTAGCTGCTCCAGATTGGCTCAGTCATTTAAATGCTGAGCTTTTCTGCCACAGTGGCAGGACAGAGAAAAGGTATGGGCTAAAGTTATAGTGTGTTGTAGTTTTGGAAAAGGTGCTGCTGGAGAAAGAGCTGCAAACAAATAAAACCTAAAATGTTTCCTTCAACTATGGGAGTCATAAAGTGGGGGCACCTGAAGGTGTGGATCTTATCAGAAAAGGTAAATCCAATCAGCAGCAGGGTTTGCTTTTTTCTTCCTTTTTTTGGTTTGTTTTTTGGGGTTTTGTGGGGGTTTTTTTGTATGCATGCCTAGGTCTCTCATCTGCACCATATGAACCTTAAAGAATCTCAGATGCTTTTCAGTTCCTACAGCACTCAGGACACCCTGGGCCCCTGCAGTGCCAAATACATATTCTCCTTCACCCTCTTGGTCCTCTCCAATGCTGCAGTTTGGAAGTAATGGCTCTTGGCTAAAGAGTTAAACTGATTCATCTGCACTTAACTCTCTGTGAGAAGGAATCTGAGAATGGCCTTTGTGTCTACATCTGAGAAAGGCAATATATTATATATGGAAAGCCCTTATTCATGCCTATGTAAATCAGGAATAATTCTCTTTAAATTGGGTGCCATTGAGATGACTATCAAGTCTTGAGAATTCCCAATGTACAGAATATTTTATGCTGCGGTATAGGTAGGGCCAAAAAAATACAGCAAGGCTTAGGTAGTTAGAGAAATGCTTTCCTAACAATTCCCACCAAAAGTTCTGTTAAAAAAGCAGTTAAGGTTGCTCCAGGGCAAAACACACCCACACAAGAAATGACAGGTTAGGGGAACCTTCCCTGCATAAGCTATCCTGCACACTTCACATTAACCACTCCCAGTGACAGACTCCAAACCCCAACAAGAAGCTCCCCTTGTTCTGCAGGATAAAGAAACATACTAAATACCTCCTACATGCTTCAGTGCAAAACCTTCTGGCTTCCGCAACACTAACATTAACGGCTGGTGCATGTGGAGAGGCTGTGGCAATTACAGGGGGAAAATGGAGATTAAGTGCCCCCTGAGCAGAGGCTCTGTTGGTACTGCAGGTCTCAGGGACCTTCTGTGACTTCATCAAACTCTATTTTGTCTGTGGTTGGCCACTCCACTTAGTAGACTTCTTCCACAATGCAGAGCTGAAGAGCCATCTGTTGCTTTTTATTAGACTGGAGAATGAGCTACTTGACATATTTAGACCAGAATAAATCTTTTTCCCTTGCTGAAAAAATAGCTACATCTGCCCCAGGTATTTGTATGTGGCTTCCTCTAAGTGGTTTATTCCCAGTTGGGCTAGAAGAAATTTTACATGAAAGGTGTTTTGTCACCTACAGGATGAAATGATGATGACACTAAGTTGTCATTACAATTAAAGCTTTATTTTTTAAACAGAATTTTATGATCAGCATAGCATAAAATTTTGTGACCAGAACAGACCAGAACAGGGTTTTTATAATCAGGATCGGTGTATCACAATTTTTTAAGTAGCTTAGCAAAAAATTTGTATCACAGGTTAGCTTACAGTCCCTAATCACCTGGATGCTCTGCAGAATGGGTCAAATCTTAATACTTGGCTTAATATGTATTATGATTAGTTAATAATCATTAGTACTATGATTAATTAATAATCATAATACAGAATAACAACATGTGGAAAAATATGAGTCAGTCACTCAAAACTTGGGGGAAGCAGCTGATGGTGGAGGCATCCCTGACCACTAGGAGATGATGGGTTTTGCTGTCCAGCAGCAGCTGTGGTCCAAGTCCCAGTTTGGTCTCATAACTGCTTGATTTTATAGAGAGTGCTGTGTTCTGCCACACTTCCCTGTTTTGTGATCTTGTCATCACAGCCTGGGTGCCTGGGACCTTCAAAGCTGGTAAGGAAGGGAGAAGTCAGCCCAGTGCCCAGGAGCCTTGAGGTTGATAGGAAAGGGGGAGAAGAACGCTGTCTGGTGCACGGGACATTCCAGACCTGATGAGGAAGGGAGAGAAGACTGGTACATGACCAGTTTGGTCACAGGGAATGGCCACTTGCCTCTTGAGTTGGCATTATTTAAGCTAGCCATATTATGAGGGGTCAAGAACAGGGGCTACCAGTTACAGATTTGTATTGAAGAAGCCTTTGCTTCAAAGTGTGTTGGTGGTCTTCCATCTACTTGCTTACAGATCTTTATACCTTCCCACTCCTAGTGGCTGTTTTCATCCAAGTTTCTTCTGCTCCAGTGCGTCACAGTGACCAGTACTGACAGGTTTCACCTGGTTGTTTAAATGCTAACACAGAGTTAGTTCTGCCTTTTTATACCCAGGTGCTCTGGAACAATGTTTTGGCATCACACTTATAGGCTTTACCTGCTGCCCCTGTGCCACAGGGGGCTTATGATTCTTCTCGTACTCTGCAGAAAGGTAAATCTGTGTTGGTCCAGGCATAGAAACCAGAATTTTTATGCTTGGTCCCAGGGGAGGGTTTTGACACAGCTGCATCAAAACAAAGAATTAGAGATGAGTAGAGAAAGTACAGTAGTGTTACAGATCTTTGTCCTTTCAAAATGAGCTGGAGAAGAGGTAGTAGTCTAACAATGTAATTTTGTGCCATGGGTGATGACCTTGAAGACACTGAGGACTGTGTGTTTTTATTAGACTGAAAACCTCCTCATGGAAACTTCACACAAATGCTAGTGCTGTGACTTGGTCACAGGCTGTTACTTAATCAGGTGTCGCCAAAATTCAGGCCTTGCTCTTCCTGAGTGCTGTGCTGTAGGATCAGCTCTGACCTGGAAAACTGAAATAATAATAAAACTCTACTCATTACAGACTGAACATTTTACAGTTCTGTCACAGTGTGAAGGCCCCAGAGAATGAATTAATAAAGGTTTTATATGCATTTATAACCTCACCTTTAAAAAGTCAGCACAAAGTTTTTATTTTCTGTCCTCCAGGAAAATCAATCTATTCCAACATATCCCAAGCAATCAATATTTGTTTAGAAAAGTGTAATAACTGAAACATTAATTCTAATGCCTTTTAAATGCCTCTGTTAGTGGTTTCTAAGTTTACCAGTGGTTTCTAAGTTTTCTAAGGGTAATGAACAAAATAGGGTAAGCTTGGAGCACTGGTCTTTTGAGGATACTTATACATGGCATGGATATCTCTACTCATTGGTCCAAGAATATTATATCAAAATGGGTGAAATAATTTCTTTCTTCCCATGACAAGCATACATCCCATATGGAAGTCATCAGCATCAATACTAAGCTTCCCTGTAAGCTCTTTTGAGCCACCCTTATTAAATATACATTACACATACACCTGTACAAGTTGAAGTCTTGGAAGAACATGTCTGTTCCCCAAAATCAAAGTGCTTTCAATGCGGATGCCTGCGGGGGGACAGTGATCATAAAGCAGCCAGAGAGTCAAAGGAATGCTGAGATTTCAGAGCCTGCGTGATTACCCACAGCTGTACAAACAGTACAGTGGAGAAAACAGACTGACCTTGGCCATGTTTTGAGAGTGCCAGATAACCAGGTCCTTCAACAAGCCCTGTTTCAACATGAAGAGGAAAGAAGAGACAGTGACCCTGAGGAACACGAGGAAACACAATAATGACTAAAGCAGCAACATTGCAAGTCAGCAGCTTGAACATCTTCAGGGGACTGGTATCAGTGGTGACAGATATCTGCCTTATGTACCTGGCAGTGTGAGAAGTGGATTAAACCAGATATATGACAGCAATACCCCAAGTACAAGTAGACAGCATGCTTCAAAACATGAATTACTGTGCTTTGACCATCCCATATCCGTGGCAGAGAAATTTTAGTCTGTTTGCAAGTATTTTGAAATAGAATTTAAAAATCAGACAGTGTTTCAATGTATTTGTAAATCAACAGGACCGTGGCTATCTTTTTCCAGTTTATTATGCCTATATGCTACTACATAGAGAGAACATTGAGGGGGCCCATACTAGCAAATAATTCAACAGTCATCTCACTGACCTCCCCTTCACCCTTGCAAATAGGTATTTTCTTTGCTGTTTCCTCACATGTCTGGGGAACACACCCTCCAACACTTGTAAAAACAAACATTATCACTGGGCTGGCCATCAGCATCCCTTCTAACTCTTATCTTGGGCTGTGTCCCCCTAGGATTGTTTAATTACATGCTTAACCTCAAGGAGTCTCTCTCCCCTCCCTGTGGCAGACAAAACACAGTGGATCACCTAACTGGTAGAGATGTTTGGCCCCTAAGTGATAGAGGTTTGATTCAGGACCAAAGCTAAAAATTAACTTCTTCCACAATATCCCATAACTCAGAGCAGGCTGTGGGGATGATCCCCAGAATGGTTGTAGGAAACAGCTTGAGGACTGAAGGAAACCTTAGCTTTGTTGAGCTGAAAAACTGAGCATTACACAATACTTGTTTTTCTTACCTTGTGAATTCTGCCCTTGCAATGTGAGAATCCTTAGGCATCCCTGTGTTCACTGCCATCCAGCATCTTGGTAAGTAGAGAATTAAAAAAACCCCAAAACACAAAAAGGGCAGTGGAGGGACGGAAGAGGATCAGAAGGTGAAGGTCACTATTCTGTCACTTAGTCATTTGTGGAGGACTCCCCTCCTGGCACAGGCAGTATGAAAGTGTTTCCCTGTTAAGGCTTCATCTATAGCTGCTGCCAGCTTGGCAAGGAAAGCAACTCTCTGATGAAAACAAATTCCCGTGTTCCCATGACATTGACTTGCTCCTGAACACTGCAGCTGTCAAAAAACTTGAGTGACTCCAAGGAGAAAGTGCATTTACCCTGGCTGTTTTGCTCTGCCTTTTCAAACACTAGTTTTATATTCTACAGTCAGCCAGGCAACTCTTTACAAATTTTACAACCCATTCTCCCAATAGCCTGAAGGCACAACACATTCACACAGGGCACAACCTGAGAACTAAAGCATAAAATACATGAAAAAACATAAAACCTTTATGGAAAGTCCCAAATAAGGTCAGTGAACCTGTCTACACCTTCATGAGCAAGCACTCACCTGACTGATAAGAGTTAAAACCACGTTAGAAGCTGATGAAAGCACAAGTAGGCACAGCATATTATTTAGATCTGCCACACAAAAATCCTGTATTTGATTTACGAGAATGTGTATGGAGCATGTCCTCACCAGATTACCCACCAACTGCATATCAAGAGCTTTAGAACAAATTTAGAGAGTAAATACCTACACATTGTATGTAATGAGTAGCTGGGAAACAGGATAAGATGCAAGATGGGTTTTTCAAAACTACATCACTCCAAACTATGCAATTAACTTTCTTAGATGTGATTAACTCAATCTCTCGTTAGAGAGAGGTAACATGGTAGGTCTCACCTGCTGGACTTCAGTAAAGCATTTGATTCAATGCCACAACTTTGGTGATTATGAAGCAAACTGGAGAAGATGGAGATTAGTTGGCAAGCTGTAAAGCAGTGAGGAACTGCTTTAAGGGAAGAAGATAAGTTACATTGGAAAGGTGCTGTGCTGGGATCAGGGCGTTCCACAAATATCAGTCTTAGGACTTTCAGTATTTTTACTGACAGTCTAGATATTTTAAAAAACCCAGAAGTGTTGTGAAACATGACTGATATGTGATGAAATCTGTCAACAGTAGACAGCTGGAGGGTGTTGCTGGTATGCAAAAAGTTATGGATATCACAGGCAGATATCCCTCACAGATGAAATTATAAAATAGAGTCAAATGGTGTAATAAAAATCAGACAGAAAAGCAGTGGAAATTATTCTAATAGCATTGTGGAAAAGATACTGGAGAAACTTCATCTGGAATATTGTATACCATTCCAGTTATATCAATTTTCAGAAAGCAGGTGCTGTGAAACAGGTGCTGTGAAGACATATCCAGGAAAATTACAAGGGAATAGACAGCCTGTTCTATAAGATCTTGGAAGAACTTCAGCAAAGCAAATGTTGAGAGAGCTCATGATTTCTCACTATAAACACGGTGGGGGGACAGGAGGGAAAAAGTCAAGCTGTTCAACTTGAAGGACAATCTGACTTAAAAATATTTAACTGCAAGCTGGACATCAGCAGACAAAGTCTGGAAATCAGAGGAAAATTCCTAGCTAGCTGAGGCATGATATAAAAGGCTACCCACAGAGGAAGACAGCAGAAAATGTTGCTGCTTCTTGGTATGAGATCTATTTAGTTTCCAAAGAACCTGTACCACATGGCTGCCTGCAGTGACCCAGGCCAGGATCAGTGCTCCAAGGAATCAATTCCCATCTATGTACCTGCTCCTGTCCTCACAGCAGCTGCTGGTGGAAAGGGAAGGCGTTCCTGAACTCTGGTCTTACACAAGCTGGTGTCTCACCGGTTGCACAGACTTGAGAGGCAAATATTTGAACCTCTGTCTCCCAGCCCTCAAGGAAGGTCACTCCCTTTTCTCACAGTGGTACGTAAAATACAAAATCCTTTTCTATTTCTCCAGCTGCCAGTCTTCCAGAGATGTTCTTCATTTTGGTCTTAGGCAGCAGTTAAACAGCTCATTTCTGCAGCCCAGGTGCTTCCTCTGCCACAGCGACAGGAAACGAGCAGGCTCTGAGGCAGGCAGGTTTCTGAGCCTCTGTGTGGCATCTGTGTCCCTGCTATTTCTCTGCTCTCTGCCCCTGCCCCAGCACTGCAGCGTGCCCTGCTCTTGGCTTGGCAGCACAGTGTCTGTGGGGACCTGCCTGAGCAAGCACCTGCTCTGTCCAAAGCATACACACCACTGCAGTTGAAAGGGCGGTGTGTGCAAGCTCCTGGGGAGAGGAGAAGGAAGGGGAGGCACGCAGCTACTGTTGATTATCCATGTTATGGCTACACATCCATAGGGCCTTTCTCCATAGGGGGAAAGAAAAGGGTATTTTGAAAGGTTTAACATTATCTTTTCTGGATCCAACTACTTTAAAAACAGCATGTTTACTGTGGCAGACAGTCAAGTGCTAAAGAACAATACAGAAATGCTCTTTCGTATTTTTGGACTGCAAAGCCTCCTTCTTGGAAGAAGGGGCAGAGGAGAGTGAGGGTCAGGCAATAAGACTATAGGCTCTGTCAATTGTACCAACTCATCTGGAGTTCCAGAGGTACTCAACTCACCTTGGACCTCCAAAGCCATTGATCATCTCTTGGCTTTCTATGTGTTCATAGCAATGAACACTTTCCCCATCACTGCTTTGACATGCAGCTGTACCTGCCTCTGCTTCCCAAGCTTGAGGCTACCACCAGGAATATGCCCTTTGACACTTCCTTACTGCTGGCCATGCCAGGTTTACTAAACCACCCACTTTTTTTCCTTCAACGTTGTATTGGCCTTGCAAGAACTGGAACTTTTCCAAATACTTCTTGAAGCAACCCCCTTCTCTGCTCTCCCTCCTTACTGGCAGTAGTTTTCTGTGGCCAGAAGAAGGAGTGGGTATCTGCGGGGTGTCCCCTGCACCCCAGGAAAGCAGGGTCTGCTGGGGTCAAGGCTGACTTTTCCTTTGCACATGGTGGCATCAAGAAGGTGCACAGAACTTGTCCATAGGTGCAGCTTATGTGAATGTCAGCTCTACTGGAATCCAGAAGTCCCCTGGGTTTTGAGAAGGGGATCTTGCCAGTTTTCACAGAGAGCTGGGAACACACTGTGAGCAAGCTTGTGGAAGGCAGGGAATATGGGACAGGGCTGTTTTAAATTTCTGTTACCAAGGTACAGTCCTGGCCTGGGCCCAAGGCTTCTCAAAACTACCCAGTACCTACTCTGATGGTAATAACATCCAGAGGTAAACCTGTTCCTATGCAAAGGGGGCAGACAATTGTCACAATAAATAGTTCAGCAGTCTATCTTTAAAGCAGAGCTCCTGCACACAGACAGAAGAGTTGCTATTTTACCCACTCCTTCATATGTTGGCCCCGATGTCCCAGTCTGACTGACCTTTCACTAGTGTGAAACCTCTGAGGGCTATTTTCATCCTAGTGTAAATCAGCAGAGCTCCAGGGTTGACATCACAGGAGGTTCTTACCTCATGGGGACTGTCCCAGCACAACCTTCCTCCAGAGCACATCTCTGGGCAGGAGATAACAGGATCTGCTGTACATGCTGACTACTGCTGGCTGCGACTGTCCCCCTGCCAGAGGAATCCTGAGCCAGTCATTTAGAATTTCCCTCTTCCCTTCCTTAAGAGCAGCCCCAAACAACTACCAGTATCTTCCCTTTAGGCAGTGTTTCCACCACCCTGTTCCCTTGCTGAAGCCACTGAGGAGGTGAGCAATGCAGCTCTCTGTGGTCTTCTGTGGTCAAGAGACAGGGAGGTGCCTACAGAAAGCAATTTATCCCTCCTAAAATCTTAACCACGTCTCTCTCTGAGGAAGTGCCCAGCACAACTTTGCTCCTGACTTTGATGCTTCATTTAGACACCTAAAATGAGGTGTGGATAAATCCACACCCTTCTGCTTCTCACATGATATTTCACAAGCAGAAGTGTTGTAATTCTCCTGCTTGCTGCTCTGAGCCACTAATGTTAGGTAGGATGTTAGATAAAGTACATCCTCCCACGTTCTGGCAGAGCTCTTTCCCCCAAGTGACATAAATGATAATTTTCATCTTGCTTCACTAGATATTCAACATTGTGTAGTGCAAAGGATGCATATTTTCATATTTAGCTGTGATCAATTACACAGTTCCTGTCTAGGGCAACAACAGCCCACAACACTGAGGGTTTGGATCCTATCTGGTGGTTGTCAAAATGTCTATGTTTTGTAATCAATAGCCTGAGAGTCTTTCTCAGAAAGATTTGCATTACATGATCAACAGCAACAGTAGTCCTAGCCAAGCTGATGAAAGAGACAGTTAATCCCAAAGAGCCAAGTCCCTGGAATGTGCCCTGCTCTGGGAGGGCATCGCTCAGCTACGTGCATAGTGCCAGGTATGTCCAATGTAGTTGAAGTGGGTAGTTAGCCAGAGGTCTGGGTCTCGGTTGGTGGCTTGGTTTTTTCTGCTTTTTTTGCTTTTTTTTTTTTTTAAGTAAGGAAAACATCCACGGTTGTTCCACAGGAAAAAACAAGTAATCTACCCACATAGAATATATGCAGTTGTCCTTGTTTCGTCCTTGCTTACTTTCACCTTCTGTTAGTGTAATTTGAGTGACAAGATTTTTCCAAACAACCAATTAGGATAAACTGTAGTTGCGTGCAACAGATGAGGGGGAATAACCGGCAAGCTTTTAACAAATCAGTAATACGTGCACAGGGCAGATACTGAAATGTGTAAACTTTGCACTGTTTTACAAAAACAGCCAAAGGCAGAGCCACACAGGGAGAGTCCTACAGCTGTAGGGTGTCTGTGCTTCACTTCCAGTCTCTCCTTCCCCTGAAGGCAGCTACTGCTGAGCTGTGACAGCTGAGCTGCATGTGAAGCAACTCCTAAACAATGAAGTTTTCAACCTGACCACGTTAAAGCAAACTCCCCCTCTCTCCTGCAGGGTAGTGAAAGGAAGCCCAAGGCATGATTCTGCAGGGAGGTAAAACACCCCAAGTGACACATCCCCTGGTGCCTGGGGAGGGCTATTTCCACATATGAATGGCAGTGGTGTGCACCTGCTTTGCTCAGATGCACATGCCCACACCCTGCCCAGTGCAGTGAGGGACATGCTCTGAGTCACATTCAGTGCAAAGTCAGGTCTGAGCCGACCACATGTGAAACACCTGGCAGAAGCCAGCCTGTGAAACAGAATTTCCTCAACACTGATCCTATGGAGCTACATGCAACCTGGCAATGAAGCCCCATCTCCAAAAAGCATCCCAAACATGAGGAAACAGCAATGACAGTGAAAGCTAGAACCACGTGAAACTGCATAGGCATGGCGTATCACCTATGGTGTCTGAGCATCGCTCAGCTTCATGCAAAACTGCTGACTGACAAGTGCAGTTTTGGCCTGAATTATATTAGTGTAATTTGTTACTGTTCTCTTAGGTGAGGTACAACCACTGACTGCACTTTTCTAGGCTTCTGCAATATAAAGTGAAATGGGTGAGTGTTGATGATAAGTGAAGGTACCAAAACATGTCAACCCCTTGCATGGTGCTTGGTAGAGTGGACCCAGGGAATGTTTCATTTCAGGGCACCTGTCTGGGTCTAACTGGCCAAAGCCATTTCTCTTGGATCCCCAGCTGGCAAAGTTGACTTTTGCCACTCCAAAGATAAAACACCAGGACTGGGATTGGCGCATACTACTAAAGAGAACATAGATATGGTCAAGCTGTTACAGAGAGCTGGCACCAGATCTTGGAGAGTTGGGTATGCTGTCCTAACTCCACTACAGCAGGGGGAAATAGCAGAGGTGGGAGCAAGGCAGTACTTTGCATCCTCCCATTCCAGCTTCCCAAGCTCTGGTCTATCTAAAATACCTAGGAAAGCCACCACCATTCCAGCTGCTTACTTTGCCACCAGTGACAGCCAACTTATGTGAGCATTCCCCATGTCTTGCAGCCTCAGGGCCCAGAAACAGTTTCATTTCTCCTGGTGGAGGGAAGATGGTGCCTATATTTCTCTGTCAGGCTTAGAAAAGCCATAACAGAGCAGAGCAGAGAGGAGAGCCCAGATAAGGGAGAGGAGCCCAGGTGGAGTGTGGGGCCAGGTGCCCAGGCTATCCCCAGGCCGTCCATTTGCAGGTAACCCAGCATGCCAGCACGAGGCACCTGAGCACTAGGTGGAAACTAAAACGTGAGGCTGGGAAGTCGTGTAGCTGAGAGGGATTTACATGGCTGTGCCCTACGTGCTCTAAGCTCCCACTGCTTACGTGCTGGGAGAGACAGAGTTCCTCCTGCCTGGCACAGAGCTGCCTCAGCCCTGGGCTGCGTGCTGCCCAGCTCGCACCTTGGCCCCACTTGGATTCACACACGGCACACAATGCCTTCACACAGATATATTTATCAAGCTAAAAAAAGTTCTGCTTAGCTGTCATGTTGGCTGTGAGGCTGAGTTGCGCTATCTAGGTGGGAAAAAGAGGCCACCTGGAGCTGTTAAAATCTCATAAGCCTGCAAAATAAGGAGGGCAGCATGCTGGTAGGAGGTTGGATATTTACTGGATTGACAGAATGCCAATACAGAAATGATTCATTTTCACTGCACGGTCCCTCCCCCCATCATAAAAAAAATTTTACTTTTTACATATTTCCTGGAATATGTGATTGTACTAGAAGAGCACTTTACACTCCTGTTATGAAAGAGAATCCAGTCCAGTGGGACAAAGTCATTCTTGGAATAACTTTCAATGAAACCAAGAGTTACAACTGGACTGACTTTGGCATAACAAGTCCTGGGGATATTGGTGGCTGCTGCAGTCATGTTTTTGTAGGCAGTCTGGATCTACAAGTTTTCCTAGTATAATAATTGCAGTAAGAACTGTGAGGTTTTGTAACCAAACTCGTTTATGCTGGCAAACTCCCTTCTTTGGATGATGGAGAGGTGACTTACACCACTTAATTTCTTCCAGTTTTTTCTTTGGAATTGCTGTTCTATTATGAAATGTCTTTATGCTGTCTGTGCAATAGGTGTGAATGATTACCTCTGCATTGTTGTAACAGTACTCTTTCTAGCATAGACAAGCTAAAATATCTAAACTATTTTATTTTGTATAATGCAAATATTAGAGTATGATTGGGGAAGAAAGAGACTAGTTATCTTAAAACGAAATGGATTGATGCCCTGCAATAGCCTGCAAGGCAAATTCTGTGTGACAATAAGAGAACAGAATTCACCAAAATAATCTAGAATGTTTTCTTTCCTTATTTTTATCAGGGTTGGTATCTTTATTTCCTAAGCAATCTGTATAGACATCTGCATGAACTTATAGCCTGTATATGTCTATTTTCATTTCTAAGATCCAAGCTAATCTTGTTCACACCATGCAAAGACATTGAGCAGGATGTGATACCAATTAATGTCATCCCCACTTAGAAGTGCAGTAGTCCTGCAGTATCACTGCCTGGCCAGCCCAAGGGGCAGTGAGACACCCACAGACTTGCCATTGCCAGTTTGACTGAAGATGGTCTAAGGAACTTCTGGGAAGTAGGTGTTCCCTGGGGCATCTCCTGAAAGCAAAAGGGAGCATGATAAAGAGAACAAAGTTGTGGGGATAAAATATAAGTAAGGGAAATATGGGGCATCTCCTTGAAGGTGGGATTTCACCTTGTATTTTGTCCTGGAAAAGAAGGGAGACAGGCTCAGAAAGCTTTTAAAGCAAAGTAGGTGTGTTTGATGGTTTAAAATGGTGAAACTCAATCTGTGCTTGTGGAGAGCAGCCTTAAAATATTTCCACATGTATGGCACACACCTTAGGAAAACTCCAGATCAGTACCATAGTGTTCCTTAAAATAAGCTCCAGAGATAACGCACACGTCAGCAGAGATGGGAGAGCTGGTAAAGGAGAAAGAGTCTATGTAGAATCTAAAAGGGAAGAAGGGGCTCTGGGGTTCTTGAATTCGCAGATTGCTTCTGAGTGGCCCATCGTGGGTTAGAATAATGAAAAATAGGCCCTTTGTCCTAGAGCCTCCCCTTGACAACCTGTTTCTTGAGGCAACTTGGAAGTCACAGCAATTAGGCTGTGGGTGGGAGGAATTTGCTCTGGGGGTGTCAGGGCTATTCCAGCACCCTGTAGCTGGCTTTCCCCAGGGCTCCTCATGCTCCTGCCCATCACAGGAGCGATGCATATCCTTGATGCGACAGCAATGGGGCCTTGGGACACCAGGAAAGGTGGTGCTGGAAACAAACAGCCATTGCCAGTGATTCAATGGCCTGCAGCTCATTTGCAGTGAGGCCCAAGGGGTGTGCTGCTTCCTGCGGCAACCTGGGGCACAGCAAAGTTGCTCCACCCATTGTGCACGTGCAAAGAAGCCCATCTGCATGTACAGAGAAATACCATCAGCCACAATATAAATGGACTTGTATAAATTGGGATTAATTCTTCTCTTACTGAGATAAGGAGGTCAGTGGAAAGGGGTGACAAAACATCAAGCAGAGAAAACAACTTTTGCAGCAGCTCTGTGAATGTGTATGCAGCTGTAGGGTCAATGAGTGTGTTTCTCAACCAGCAAAAGGATGTTGCAGCAATCAAGGTATAAGAGAAGGAGAGTCTGGCACAGTTTGGACTACCAGGCTAGGAAAAAAACCCACTGTATCTTGTAGATATTATCCAAAAATAGTCAGCAAGACTAAAAATAGCATGGGTATATCAAGGTTTAAAAAGAGATCAAAAATGAAGCCCATAAAGATTTTAAGTCATATGAGATAAAGAATTTTATAGCTTATAAAAGACAGTGATGAAAATTAAATTATACTAATTCACACTACCTACTTTCAATCTCCAATCACCTGAGCCAAAACAAACGGACAGCTTTATTTACTGTTTTTTCATTTTTCCTGGGATGTACAAACTGAAGGTGCTGTATGCCAGACCTCCCATGCTTCTCATATACAGACCGTGTTTCTTGCTTGCACAGGCCTCTCTCTTCTGCCAGCACCTCAAGCATGTGCTTTGCTAGCTACCTCAAAAAGTGCCTGGAGGACTGAAAAGGGGAGAAGCAAGAAACTGTCTGTGTCTGGAGGAACAGGCTGTGTGTGAATCCCACTCTGCAGGTCAGATATCTGCCTCAGGTTTGCAGGGTTTTGCAAAGTATTTGATGTGCCACCTTCTCTTGCTAATGGGTTAGGATGCCCACCAAATGACGCTGGTATCCTGGTCTTGAACAGAGAGCAGCAGCTCTGGCTATGAACAGGGACCAGCAGCTCACACAGGCAGCTGCCTAGCAAGTCTTGGCACCACCAGGGGTGTAGCCAGCTGCCTGGGGGCATTTTCGACTTAAGTTACAGACCCAGGACCCATAGTTAAGCATATATACTGCTAAGATCCTCTAATCTTTCATCTGATTTAACCCTCCGTGCCTGCTCAGGGGTATTAAGGGTTTAGTTCAGCATTTGCAACAGGATCCAGATAGATGAAGAGCTTGAGGTGAAAGGACAAGGTAAGCAGAGGGGCTGCAGCAGAGGCCGATCCTTTTCCCATCTGGGGAACAGCACAGAGCCCTGTCATTTGTGCTGTGTGCTGCTGCAAGCACTGGGCATGAGCTGGTTCAGCATGAGCAGTCCCTGCATGAGCACACCATGCTCAGTCCCAGGAGAAAAAAGGGCAGCCATGGGAGGGGCAGGCAGGCTGCTGGGGCAGCTGCAGCACCCCCTGGGGTAGCATGGGGAGAGGAAGGGAGGGAACAGCTCTACTCAAAGCCCTGCTTGTGCAGTCATAGCCACAGCCTGTAAGCAGCCATATGGACGCAACCAGCCTCGACACTCAAGTCTTCTTCCAGCTGTTGTTGAAGTACCCCAGTCCAATCCCACCCTGGCTGTTACCATTCTCCTCCTAACCACCACTACCCTCCCAGGTTTGTCAGCAAAACTGCTTGTACATGCTTCCCCTGGTCCTCTGGAAGCAAAGTGAGCGTGCTAGCTCAGGCAGCTGAAACACAAGGTCTGCCTGTATCTAGTTCAGTGCTAGTAAATAGGTCAAGGAAAGCTGGCTGGGGGTGGGTGTGCCTGAGTGCAGGGTGAGTGGTAATCTCCTCAGCTGACAAACCTGGAGTTTCCAGACTGATTTACACACCTCTGTGGTGATCCACCCCATACACGCAGGAACTGCCTTTGGCTTGTGCTCAGTGCAAGCTACACCAAGAGGGTGAGTCTGGTCAGAGGAACTCCAGATGTGCCCAACACCTTTTCATCCCTACATGCTCCCCGACTACCTCTTTCTCCCCGTTGGCAGCCACGGAGAAGGTTCCATGTAGGTCTACCTGGGGTCAAGCAAAGCCACACCATCCTGCACATGCTGCCAGGAGCACAGTCCCTCCCTCCTGGAACAACAGGGTGTGAAAGAAGGGGGTGTAGATGGTCCTGACCATGCAGGGTGCACTGCCCTGGATGGTGCTGCCTTCTCACACCAGCAGTTTTCATGCCCCTAGTTTGCAGCTAGTGAGAAATTGTTTTGGTGATGCTTTAAACACTCACATCTTGACTACTGGGGCCTAGCAATGCTCTCCTCCTACATGCAATGCATGTCCTGTGGTATAGATGGGTTTGGGGTTGAGCTTATGGGAGCACAGAATTTGCAAGTTCTCACCTCTTCCTTCCTTCTCAAGCACTCTGAAACCAATATGCTGCAAACAAACCGCTTCCTTGCAAGTGCCTGTACTCCTGTTGTATGTAATTCGGAACTGCAAAATCACTTTCTCCAGGTACCTTAGCTGGCATCAGTGTGAGATACTCTGACAAGGGATCCAAGGAGACCTGGTGTTGACGTCTCTGTACAAGCAAGAACCTTATTCTCTCCAAATAAGATAATTATCAAGAGGGTGTTTGTACCCATTCTTGTTTTTGGGGACTCTCCTTTCTCTTTGCCACCATGACTCATAAAACTCGTTAAGCCAGAGTATGCCTAGCAGAATATTTAATTACACAGCAGTTGCAGGGTAGTTGATGGAAATTATGTTTAGCAGGCTGACAGCACAATGGCTTTATCTACAAAGGTGTTTAGATGTCAGTATAGCCAATGCCATCCATAAGGCTGGGCAAGCTGTACCAGGCACCAAAGAAGCAAGCAGGAAGGTAAAATTTGTGCCAGGAGTAGGCTCAGGACACTAGTGATTTGCATAAACAGCCTGAAAACCTGCCTGTCATCACCATGTCTGGGGCAATGTGTGGAAACATTATCTGGTAAATCAACAGCCTTGCACTGCACAGTGACCTAGATAGGAAATACAATGCAAGGAGGGAGAAGGTGAGACTGTGCATTGTTGTAACACATAGATCAGGTTATTTGCTGCTGCTTTTATTCTGGCTATGAGTTTAACAGTCAATAAACCGCTTGAAAACAAGTTTTAGCCTCTCCCTCCTTTCTCAGGCACTCTCACAGCAAGCAACACAGCACACAGACAGACCAAATTATGAACAATGTATTTCAGTACTTAGCAAAATGTAACAAAATATTCTTAAAACCACTACACACAGCCATGTGCACGACTTCAAGAGCACAGCCTTAGGGTGTCTGAGAAGCTGCTCAGAGAGATTACACCAATATTGGAGTGACTACTTTTGGGTGTGTGAACAGGTCTGTTTTACATGAAAAAAACTCTTTCCATTCTGGCCTTTGCGATTGCACTAGACGATTCCGTTGGAGCAGGCTAGCATATGAGAGCATGATTTTGCTCAGTGGAATAAAAAAGCAAAGGGAAGCTTTTGGGAGTTAATGCATTACACTGTTAGAAATCCCCTCCCATTTGTACATTTTGTCCTGATTACTTAGAAGCCAAGCGTGACCAAGAGATTTGTCATCAGTTTTGGTTTTATAAGGTTTTTCTCCTTCTAATTTACCTTGTAATTAGCACTTTGTATCATACATTCTAGCCTGTCTAAGGCCTGATCTTAAAATTCTACCATAAAACCTTAGCACACTTGAAGTAACTACTGTTTTGGTACGGAAAACATATCTCCCTTGCCTTTAAAAAATTGTAGCTGGATGACGCTTTCAGGAAGGCAGAGGAATGAAAACTTTGTAGGGCAATGGCTCAGTGTTCCTATATTATTATTATTTCCATATTGTTTCTACATCAACAAAATAAAGATTTCTTTTAACTCTGAAACTCTGCTGGCAGGAAGAAAAACATTTAAAGATTGCATATCAAAGGTCTTCAAGATAAATAACGGATCTATAGACCAGTGTTCAATATGCAGTCTGTGAACAGGAAAATAGTTTGCTTTCATTTTTCATTCATCTGTAGACAGAATATTGTCTCCAAAATTAGCCTTGTTCACTCCAAATTACTGATCTTAGCCAAAATTAAGTCTCTTTTTTATATTTTCAGATATTTTTCCCCCAAAAGTAACTAAACAAGTAATGGAATATGCTTCTTTCAAATGTATATCCCATTTTTTAAAGTTATTTCTTTTGAAAATAATACATGAAACTTTACCCAAACACAAATTTACCCCCCCATTTAAACTGCTATATCTTGGAAAATACACTGTAGCTAAATTTTGGAAGACAGTGCTTTTTAATCTGCCATCACAATCAAGGGACCTACATTAATGAACAGGAAGAGTGTTAGGACAGATTCTTCTAGCCTCTGTAACAGTCACTTGTTTTTCTTCTATATTTACACATTTTTTTAGGAACAAAATTCCAAGTGTTCTGCTCTTGGGATTTAGTCCAGAGTTATGTTTGTGATTACTCTGTCACATATTATCATACTCATGACAGTCCGTCACAGCAACTGAATAATTTCTATGTGGTAAACTACAGCATTTCTTACAGCACGTATTGCTGGTTTCACTGGTCCCAGTGAAACCATTTCTCCATTTCTTGTGAAGAGTGAAATATCCCCTCTTCAGGAACGTTTCTTGACAGGTACCTCGACAGTTTCTTGACAGTGTTTCTTGAGACAGGTATCTTTTTTTTGTCATTTGCAGCTGACAGTCCCTGTGACTGCATTTTCCACACTACTGGCAGTAGTTTTGGTGTAGCACCTAAGGGAATTTCTCCCTGCACACACATTTTTGGGAAGTGCCTTACATCTCAGTCATTCTCCTCTCAATCTGTCCTCACACCTCATCTCACAATGAAAGAGATCCGGTTCCTGCTCCTGGTCCCACCACACTGCTCCACAACTCTGCTTCCTCTGCCTCCATCAGAGCTCAGCACTCCCCCACACAACGACATTGCAAAACCTCCTCAGGGATGAAGACCTCCTCTATTTATAGAGCACTGAGGCTAGATTAAAGTTTCCAGAGGGTTTTCTGGAAGAGCTCCCATCTAGCTGCTCTGAAGGCTTACAAAGGGAAACAAACTTGCACCTTGCTTCAGAGCTTTGCCCGGCCTCCAACAATCACTTAACCTTTGCAGTACAATATGTAGTGCACCAGACGTGCATTTGATGTTATACATTGGCATTTATGAACCTTTGAAAAGTTTTCTTCCTGACATGCTTGGGACAGATTCACTAGCATGAATCCATATTCTCAACTGATTTTTGTCCTAGGTCTGTGATTTAATGCTATCTAAAGATAACAGAGAAGAAAAACTGTTTTTAGCTTTGTGTTGTAGTTTTTCCTTAAAAGATGGAGGCTGATATTTTTAAATCAAAATTAAGCTTCCATTAACAAATGCAGCACTGAGTGTTGCTCCACAAAGATATGATTCACCATTTCTTTTACTCATGTCAAGTTAAATACAGAGTATGCTTTAAAACTGCGGAGAAATGGTCGCTGTAGCTATAATAAGGTAGGAGTCAGGCTGGACATAGCCACAAACACAAGTCTGTGTGTGTATACAGGCTAGCCATGTTCAGCCTCTTAAACTGATAAGTTGTTGTTTACTAGAAAAAAAGAAAAAGGCAGCAAGCCCTTGACTACTTTTGCCCACAGCACATGGCTTTTATTGGAGGATGTGTTTGCACAAAGGGAGGAGTGCTGCCTGCCACACAAATTTCAACAACCATTGAACAATTTGGTAAATAGGTGAGGACAGAGTCTCTATCTATTGTCTGCCTATCCCCTCCACTTAGAAGCCAATCACATAAGGAGGAAGCTCTGAGAAATCCCTTTTAGGAATCTCCCTTTTAATGAAAACTCATGAGCATGGTCCCAGCATTACCAACAATCTGAGAATACACACACACACCCCCCAAAATAAACAAATGAACAAACAAAACATACCCAAAACAACAACAAAAAAAGAGAGAATAATTCCAGGGAGAAAATATAAACTTAATGCAATAGTAAGGAAAAAAGTGAAATTCACCTCCTGACAAGATAAGTGTAATCATCTTCCATTGCACTGTAAGTGGTTGAAGAATGTGCAAATTGCTTGTTGACCTGTTTTCTGCCTCTGCGTAAAAATGACAGGCCATTTCTTCTAGTAACAATAAATTCCTACCTTTTCTCTAGGTGACTAATTAGCTAACTGGGTGAGCAAGGAACAGGTACAGGTGACTCTAACAGTGACAAACTGATGCAGAATGATAGCAAGACTCAGACATAACCCAGTCCTAATTACAGCTCTGTAGCACATTCTATCACCCTGAACACAAACCAAAGACATTAATAAGACAAATTCAGCTGTGTGCTTGCAAAAAATCCTTGTAAGCTTAATTTTCCAGGATTTAGTATTTCAGTACTGTTTCATAAAAGCTCTCCAGAGTAAAATTCCAACATCATGTTTCAGTGGATTCATGAACAGCATTGTGCCATCTGAATGCCCATTGAAAGAGATAAAATAAATAGTCTCAGTTTAGATCATGCAGGGGGGAGACAACAAATTTTCATAATAATATGGAAATTTAAATTACTATATATCCACTACTAGCATTCTTGGTTCAGCAAATATCTATATGAATTGCTTGGGATGTGCTTTAAAACTTGATGGAATATCTTACTCTGGTATTAGTCCAAGAGTATTTGCACAGAGGGTTGTGCTTGTAAGCATAGGAAGAAGAAGACAGAGAACACCATTATATTGAGCGTGCATCAATATCACAATTTTTAATACCATATTTGTTCAGTTCTAAAATATCAAGAACTATTATAATCAACAGACAGAACCTTTCAACTACTAAAACCTGAGAAGGAAAACAAACAAACAAACAAAAACTTACAAAATCTGAGTCCCTGTCCTGCTGTTTGCACCATCAATAGCCTGAAACACCTCTCCTTGCATTCTCAGATGGCAGAATCAGGTGATGCTAGCCATTATCTTGTCTTGGTACAGAATATCCTGCACTTTGGGTCTGCTGATTCCCTCAATACACTTCCAATATGAAAGGCTTCTCTTCAGTCAGAAAGAAAGTAGAAATGGGTCAAGTTACATAATATGAAGTAAATAAGAGTGAAGTTACATGACGTGACTGAGTCAGCTTACTATTCTGACTTGGGTGGTCCTGCCTTTCCCTCTCCAACTTCTAGCCCTGCTGGTCCACACCCTCTCTTGCACCACATCTAACCACTTGGTAAGCTGATCCAACTTGTTAATCCAACAGAAAACTACTCTCTTGAACTGACTCACCAAAGGGCTTGACAAGAGTGATGCCAAGGAGCACAGCTCTGGAGGGAGCAGAACCACCCCTTCTGGTGGCAGCAACTCAACGCCATGTCTTAAATGTACCAACAGAGCATTGCAGAAGGGCACAAGAGGAGCACTGAAGGCAAACAGAAGGGCACTGAGTAAAATCCTGTGTCTTTGGGAAGAACAGAAAGGCAAGAATAAGCATCACAAAGCTCTTGGGATGGGGTAGGCACTGAGGGGGGCAATGGCAGGAGAGGGACAGGACCTTGCATCATATTAGGCATCAGAGGGGACCATGGGAACACAGGTACTGTCCTGGCAGAAGGAGGAATGGGTAGTGACAGAAACACGGTACTGAGTCCACCTAGACTACGGTGGCTCTTTGGGGTTCAGGCTCACAGTGCTTGTGTGTAGCCAGTCCTGGCAAAGGTGAGCTTTTCAGGACAGATGCGCTATCTTGATAGTTTTAACACAACATGAGCTGCAATATTATATCCCCATTGGTCAAGAAAAGAACTCAGAAAACAAACAAAAATGAAGCCTGTCCCCATTCTTCTCAAGAAATTGCCTCATCACAAAAAGAAAGAACAAAAATCAAACTGCTAAGTGTTACTGAGGAATACAACCTAGTCAGCTCAAAACCTCTCTCACTGTTATCTTTTCCTTCCTCTCTTGAATTACCGAGACAAGTCGCTCTTTCCATAGCAGTAAATGCTTTAAGATCACTGTTTTCTTAGAATCTCCTCCACCTGTACAACTGCCTCCATAAGAAAAAGAGTTTAGGGATATCAGAAATCATGCTAGTCATCTGGAGAAAGGGAAAAGAAACTGCAGCTTCACCCAAAGATAAAATGTCCAGTTATTTAACAAATATGTCTTCATAGTTTCAGGAACAGCTCTTGAGTTCCTCTCTCAAGCTCTGGGTAACTGTTTCTACATAATCAGAAAAAAAAAAAAAAAAGAAAAGTGAATATTGTAATTCATTAAATAGCACGACATATTGCAAGGCATGATCTGAGGTGTTCTCAAGCTTCCCAAACCAAGGGGCAGAGGGCAAACTGTCCTTGCCTACGCCCCAGGGCATCCCTGTCCTCTTTTTCAAATACAAGACCAGGCACTGGCAGAAGTAAGAACTACGTGCCTGGCAGCCGAAAAATGAGGAAAGAGAAAATATGATGTGCAATAAATCAGGTACACACAAAATAATCGTGGCAGGTCACATCATCCTAACACTGCTCGGCATTGTTTCCACCTTAATGATCTTTCAGCATGTCACGATGCTGAATCATGATGACAGAGGGGCAGGAAGCACATATCAGATGCAGAATGAAAAGGTCTTTTTATGATTGTGGCGCTACGAAGCGCTGGACTTTCTTCATGTTGGAGTCCCCTGTTCTCACTCTGGAAGACTTGTCTGCACCAAAATCGAGAAAAGTTTCTGGAGCAGTTCAGATTAATTTGACCTACACACAGAAAAAACAGGAATCTTTTTTTGCCCCCCAAAACTGCTTATCAGTGCATGAATTTCAAATGGTTAAAAAAAATTGTTCTTTAAAAGTAACTTTCTGTTCGTAACTGGACTTTAAGCACCCTGAGGGCCCTGCTGGCTTGCTTAAGTTAGAGGCCAAAAATGTACATAATTGTCAATCTTTAGCAAGACAAGGAGTTCTTTTCTAACCAGAGCCAGAAATACTCCCTCTGGAGAAATCTTACAAACAATGTGAAAAAAAAGCTTTTGAACTTTCCATGGTACAAAGTTTAAAATGAGGACAAAACTGGAATGAGTTGGTCTTGAGCAGTTTCTAAGCTATGCTGCATTTCCATAGCTTTACAGATACAGACATCTGGAAGCAGAATTTTCAGTTAAAAAGGAAAAAAGCCCCATTGTTTTGTACTTCACTAACATAATTAATTTTCCTTAAACATGAATAAAATTATTACAGTAGACAAAAATTTTAATATGGATGAATCTCTCTGGATCAACCCTAACCATACTTTTGGTGTAATAAAAACAGGCTATATTCCCAGATATGAAAATGCATATAATTTCAGACAGATTCAGGGACAGCAAAAGCAATTTTAGTTAAAGAGCCTGGAGGAATCTCATAATATTAAACACAGTATTAAACACAAGTTTACATAAAGTAATTGAGAATAATTCACCTTATAATTTAGTCCAACCCTTATAATCTCAGATTATAATGAAAGGTTTTTCCTTCTAAACATCAGACCATGATGATGGTGATAAACAACCAACTTATTCTATTACTTTAATTTCAGCAAAAACTTTTAGGAAAACTCTGCAATGGCATCAACAAACACTAAGCAGGATGAGAGATGGTACAGGGAAATGCAGATTATTTTCAGGGCTCTGAGCCACATTCTCTGTTGTCCCAAGTGTCTTTGCCACTTCATACTGTGAAAAAAAACCACCAAGTTCTTGGCATATCAAAGCCTGGATCCTGAAAATTTCTGAGACCCCTTTTAGATTATGCTGCCCAAGTGATTCTAGGGGACCCTGTGTTTGGTCATGTGCTCCTCTGTACTGGTCAGCACTAGTCCCACCAGGAAATAACTCCACACCTTCCAGATCACGTCTAATGGGTGACCCTTTCCTCACTTTGCAGAGACAGAGGCCAGGGGAGGTATCTGGGAGATGAATAAACCATGCTAACCCTTTGAGTATCTCAGGAAAATAGAGTGCATTCAACAAAGGAGCACTTGCATAGCCTTGTGGAGGTACTTTGTACACTTTGTCCTGATTAGAAAGGAAGTGAGTTTAACAGAGAATCCAACTCAGACAAACAGTTCTCTCCTTTAATTTGGAAAAGCTGCAAACCTGTTACAGTTCACTTGCTAGTATGAAAAGCAAGCCTGAAAAATGGCAATGTTGAGACCAGTGAATAATGGTCTAAGTGGAATAGCAGCAGTCAGGCTGAAGAGCATGGTGGAGTGGTCTGGGTGGAAGAGAGCAAATGCTACAATCCCCCAAGTTCTGAATTTTAATTATGACACTGCTGTGTACAAACATTTGTCTCACTGATGCCTTGCACGACCACCTCAGGAGCACGTCTAGCTTTCAAGAAGCCTTCTGGCAGCAATGAAAAACTTAGCCTGGAGTCCAACCACTTTTTTCCTGTTCACAGCAAAACTATCTCAACGTGAGATTACTTTTCATTTAAACTTTATATCTAAACTGACATACAACCTTCTATAATGTTGTTATTCTGCATTCCCCTTCTCCCTGGGCTTCAAAGATTCTTTTTGGTTGCTTGTATAATGTCAGTTCTGCAGCACACAAGCTACCTAAAGCATGGTATAAATGCAGCTATTATTATTACTTAATAAAAACAGAAAAGTTATTCATTGACCATCCTTTTTTTTCCCCCTTTCTAATAAACATCAGATCCATATCTAAGTGGTGATAAAAACCTATGACCTTGCACTAAGTTTATCCCACAACATCCTCATTATGACTGGTATTTAATTTTAAAGACTTTTCACTGCATTCTCTGCAAAGCAGTATGTCTCACCATTACCTAGTAACCAGTAAAGTTCTTTTCCAACATCCACTACTGACACAGACAAGAAATAAGCTATCTTGGAAAGGCCACCATTGGGAAGCAAGTGAGAGAAACCAGCCCAAAAGAAAAAGAAGGAAGTCCCATCCTCCTCTGTTCTGGCAACTATCATATTGATCTTTTTCCTTTGTATACCATATGTTGCTTCGTTCTTACACTGTCTTTTAAGGAAGAAGCTCTTTGCCAATGAATAGAGTCTTTATATGCTTGGAAAGCATTTCTAGCATGTTGCAGACACTATTGTAATATCAATACTCATTGTCTTCCTGAGTTTCCTTACCACCACCACCACTCTTCAACACAGCTTTGTCACTGTAAAACAACCTTCATTAAATTGTTTTGTGTCACTGGCGGCGTGCTGTAATCATAAAATATGGCAAATGCTTCATAAACCCAAAGATGGGTTTTGTTGAACTTGGTGTATCTGTTGACCATGCTGTGAAAAAGTATGATGTCAAGACAAGCTGAAGTAGCTTAGCACATTAGCAAATGTGAAAACTAAGACCTTTAATTGCATCCCAAAAGACATGTGGAAAAGAGAGGGAAAGAACAGAAGTCTTTTGAAGCCAAATTAGCCTGTAAATTAATAACTATCATTAGATTTTAGCCAGGCACCATACTTGTGACTTGGTCCTTTTCTTAGTTGTTTCGTGGTTGGATGATTGAGTTTCAAGTCTGTGACTTTCATCTCCATTATGTTTGCTGAAGGAGTACACAACAAATGCAAAAGGTCTTTAACTCTTCAGCCTCTACCTGGCAGAACATCACTGTTTGCATTTCTGAAGTTTTTGAAAATAACAGCTTTGACTCTCTTCTCGTTTAGCCCAGTTTAACAATGCTGCAAGTCCAAGGAAATCAGTTTAATTCATCTCATTTTAAAGCAAGCTAGAGGAATACCTAAGCTTAGTATTTCATCCCTCATATTCCTATAGTTGAAGGAAAAACTCTAATTAAACCTACATTAAAAATCTGTCCACTTAATGCTCTGGACTTAAAAAACTTGGTTTTAATCCACTTCCTTCTGCTCTTACCACAAAGAAATTACTAATCTGGAACTTTGTTTTTAGTTTCCAGCTTTTCCAGTCCATTTGGCACCTTTTTTTTTGTTGTTGTTTTCAATTCACCCTTGGAGCTTGCTGGCCATATTCACCTTGAAATTGTATCCACTGGGCTTTCATGACCTTGTCCCCTCAGTACCCTTTTGCCTAATAATTCACCCTGTTTTCCTTCTCATTTTTCATGTATGTACCACAGGCACTTGTAGCCTTGGCACAATTTGTTTCTCCTACATCCTTCATACAGTACATTCAGTGCCTAACATTCCTCCAAGTCCTATCACTATGCCAATCAATCTTAAATACAGTTCTATAGGAGAGATAAGAACGAAACCATTTTAATTGCATACATAAAGCCATCTCACTATAATACAAGTATATTACAGTCTTAAATATCACAAAAGCATTAGTATTCCTCTTCTACTGCAGAGAACAAGTCACTTTTCCAAAGTCACATGAAAGCCTGTGGCAGCCTCTGGGTTACCAAACAGAAGATTCATATTGGCTCATGTACTTTACACTTCTTCAGCTTTAGAATGGATATGCATTGTGTCTCACCAGCCCAGCCCATGGAGCGGAGACTTGCTGTCTGTTCACCAAATGGCTCTCTGAGAACACCCAGGCCAGGAGGAATCCTTGCTCCACCTTACCACAAGACTCTGAAGCACCAACCACCATGTTGGGCTGTACTGCAGGAAACAGCAGAATGCACGCCACTCTTCCTAAACTATACCAGGCAAGCAAAGCCACGGTTAAGCGAATCAGTTGGAGCTTAAACATCACCTCAGAGGAGTCCAGGTCCCCATGAGCCTTCTGACAACCGACGTGACTGAGCTGGGACCTTTGTCCCTCCACCGGCACTGCTCTGCCAAACGAGCTTCCTTTTTCCTGTCAGGGACTTTGCCATGTTCATCACAGCACAGGCCCCAACTCCTGGCCTCTCCTTGTTTTGGCAGCTACATGAACTGGCTCCTTCTTCCTGCTTTTTCCTTTTTCTGTAAAAAACAGCCTAGCTCCAGCCTTCATTACCACCGAGTTAGGCGGGACACAAGCCACGTGTTTTTTATGAAGGAGACAGCACATGTCTCTCCAGCTCTACCAACTATCCGGCGGGAACATTTTGGGGCCTACGGGAGTGACAAAACCTGGCCCACCACAGTGGCCGAGTGCCGCCGCCGCCACCCTGCCTGTCATTCAAGGCACAGTGCCCAGCTTGCCTGTCACCCGCTGCTCCCCGGTGCCCCCGCCTCACCCGCGACAGGCCTCCACCCCGGAGGGGCAGCTCGCCACTGGGGTCACGGCCACCCACGGATTAGCGACCTGCCCAGCGACGACGGGACGGCCCCAGCAGCCCAAACCAGCAATTCCCAGCAATTTCTCCCCTGTCCCTGCCGGGAAGGCCCCGCTCGTTGCGGGGGGGAAGGGCGCTATCCCAGCTGGAGCGCTGCGGCCGGCCCGGCCCGAGGCCTGTCCATGCGCCCGGGGCCGGGCCCCGCGGCTGCGGCGGTGCTTCTCAGCCCCTCACGAAGCGGCGCGGAAGACGCGGGCGGCCCCGGCCCGGCCCCGCCCGCCCGGCCACGCCCGCCTGACGCGCCGGCGGCGCTGGCGGGCTGGAAGTGGCGTACGTGCACAGCGGGCCGCTGGAGTGGCGCCTCCTCCTCCTCGCCCCGGCACAGCGGCGGAGGCGCGGCGGGGAGAGGCGGCGGCCGCGCCGGCCCGTGCTGCACCGGGCAGAGAGGCCGGCGGGGAGCGGAAGGCAGCCCGCACCGCGCCACCCCGCTCCCCCTCGGCCGTTCCGCCGCCGGCGGGGCGGCAATGAGGCGGCGCTAAGCGGCGTTAGCGGCGCAGGGAGGGCGGCGCGGGCCCCCGCGCCCCGGCCGCCCCGGAGGAGGCCGCGGGCCGGCGGAGGCGGAGGGCGGCGGGGGCCGCGGCAGAGCCGGAGCCGGGCGGCCATGATGCAGTGAGAGCTCCCTCCCCGCGCGGCCGGGCGGGGGCCCGCGTTAGCGCCGCTCCCGCCCGCCTCCTTACATAACACAACCCGGCGGAGCGGGGCTGCGGCGGCACCACCATCGCCATGGCGAATGACAGCGGCGGAGGCGCCGGCCAGGGCGGCCAGGGCGAGAGCAGCGGCGGCAGCAGCGGCGGCAGCAGCAGTAGCAGCGAGCGGGACCGGCAGTACTGCGAGCTGTGCGGGAAGATGGAGAACCTGCTGCGGTGCGGTCGCTGCCGCAGCTCCTTCTACTGCAGCAAGGAGCACCAGCGCCAGGACTGGAAGAAGCACAAGCTCATCTGCCGCGGCGGAGGCGCGGCGGCGGCGGGCGCGGCAGGGGGCGCTACCGAGCCCCGCGGCGGGCACCCCCCGCCGCCCCGCGCCCACAGCGGGGCCGCGGCGGGCGGCGGCAGCCGGGCGGGGGCCGGGAAGGGCGCAGCGCCGCCGTCCCCGGAGACCCCCGCCGAGGCCGCCCCGCTAACCAACAACCACGTCGCCGCCGCCGCCGCAGCTGCCGGCGGTGAGGCGGAGGCTCCGGCCGCGGCCCAGTCTCCGTCGCCCTCCGGGGAGGCAGGGCTGCTGTACCGGGACAAGTCGAACCTGTACCCGGGCGGCGTGCAGGCGGGGCCCGGCGCGGCCGCGCTGCGCCCCAACGGGCAGACCAAGTCGCTGGTGCCGCAGCGGCTGGCGCTGGAGTACATCGTGCCCTGCATGAACAAGCACGGCATCTGCGTGGTGGACGACTTCCTCGGCAAGGAGCTGGGTGGGCTGGTGGCCGAGGAGGTGCGGGCCCTCCACCACACCGGCCGCTTCACCGACGGACAGCTCGTCAGCCAGAAGAGCGACTCCTCCAAGGACATCCGCGGTGACAAGATCACCTGGGTGGAGGGCAAGGAGCCGGGCTGCCAGACCATCCGGCTCCTAATGAACAGCATGGACGATCTCATCCGGCACTGCAACGGAAAGCTGGGCAACTACAAAATCAACGGCAGGACGAAAGTGAGTGAGGAAGGGAGCTGGGACCTCCGGTGCCAGTCCTCCCCCTGCTCCTGCAGCCGGGGGGTTGCGGCGGCGGGGCGGGAGAGGGGCCGCAGAGCCGGCGCTTCCCTGGGCGCGGGCGTGTGTGCGCGCACGTGTGCGGCTGTCTGCGGGGCTGCGTGCGGGTGCGCACGTCCGTCCGGCTGTCTGTCTGTCTGTCTGGCCGTGTGGGAGCCTGTGCGGGGCTGTTCTGTGTGTGTGCGCCCGCTGCCGCTCCGCTCCCCGGACCCGACTCGTACTTGTGAGTCGTGTCCCGTTCTGGACTCCTCAGTACGAGAAAGACAAGGAGCT
The DNA here is from genome assembly GCF_008360975.1 of Lichenostomus cassidix. NCBI lineage: Eukaryota > Metazoa > Chordata > Aves > Passeriformes > Meliphagidae > Lichenostomus > Lichenostomus cassidix. The sequence continues at coordinate 41,536,384 of NC_139483.1, read as the reverse complement.
TTTTTCTCAAGAGGGTCCAACGGAGGGTCACAAAGATGATTAGGGGTCTGGAGCATCTCTCATGAAGAGAGACTCCGGGAGCTGGGCTGGGCTTTTTTAGTCTAGAGAAAAGAAAACAGATGTATGTAAATATCTCAGAGGCTGATGTAAAGAGGATGGTGCCAGACTCTTCAGTGTTGCCCAAAGACAGGACGAGGAGCAGTGGCCATAAACTAAAACATAAGAAGTTCCAAGTGAACATTGAGGGAGAACTTCTTGTGGCAGAGCACTGGAACAGGCTGCCCAGGGAGTTCCTGAAGTCTCTATTTGGAGACTTTCAAAACCCACCTGGACACCTTCCTGTGTAACCTGCTCGAGGTGACCCTGCCTTAGTGGGAGGGTTGGACTGGATGATCTGCAGAGGTCCCTTCCAACCCTAGCAACTGTGGATCCAATAAAAAAACTGGCTAACAGTGCCCTGATGAGCTCTGGGAAGCGGGGGCTGGCTGCGAGGTGTCCCGGCAGCAGCGCTGGCTGGGGAGCTTGGAACTGCCTGAGCATAGCGTTTGTAGGCTCGCATGAATGGGCTGGGTTTTGGTAAGCCTTGGCTCAGGATGTGGCCTGCCAGGTGCAGGACTTAGAGATGTGGGCAGGAGACCCGCATCAGTGAGCAAATGCCCCCGTGGCACGATAAACCCATGAGTTACAGTACGGCCCTCTGGCAGTGGTGCTGCAGCAGGCAGCAGAGTCACAGCCATAAGGAGCAGAGTGGCTTTCAGCACAGTTTTTATTTTGCTATCATCAAGTCACTTTTCTGCAAAAATCTTACTCGTTAGCTCTATTTTGAGACCAGAGAACTGAGTCAAAATCTCCCATTATATTAGCCTAATTTGCGATTCCCTTCCAGTCCTTTAAATAAAATTCATGCCCTTGGTAGAGGACTAGTAATGAATATTCATCAGTATCTTTTCAGTTAAAAAATAAAAAGAAGAGGGGTGAAGCCCCTTCACACTTTACTACCTCTGTTAAAGCATAAGGAAGCCAGTGAAATGGTAGGAATCATCCTGCCGAGGTGGTTGCACTGTCACAGATGGACTGTTGTTACTGCAGCTGCAGAATCTCAGCTGCTAGGAAGCTGCGGGAGGGAGGAAGGGAGAAACTGGAAGGCAAAAAACAGCCCTGGATTTGTTCAGGGCACGGGAAACTCCCATGATAAAGAAAAGTGGGTGGGAATTTTTCTTTTTTTTGTAATGCTGTCTTTGCATTTCTTCAGTTGAACCAGTACTGTGCTAAAACTTTTTAATGGGAACATGATCTAGAGTCCTCATAGATCTCTGCAGGACTTTTCTAAGCCAACTTATCTTTCAGGCAGCCTTAAATCTCTTCAAGGCTTCAAACTTGCACTCTAAAAATATCAGTGGTTTTGCTGGATTTCAATTTTATGCAGCAAAAGGGAATACCACTTCTGGTTTTATGTGCAGTGGTATGCTTCTGTAAAGAATAGGTGCCAGGGCTTTAGAAAAGGGCTTTTGGAGTTGCAGTCCTGAATCGCGCGTGCAATTCCTGCACTACTATAGTTTACATTCCTACTTGGTTTTCATTCGCTGCTGAAATCCCTCTGTATTTGGGGGATCAGAGCAGGTGGAGGGATCAGGTCAGTAAAAGTGCAATACTTTACTCCTTGGTGGCACAGGAATGCATTACTTTCTGTCTTCTCACCTTCTCTTTCTTATTTCCCCACAAAAGTCAGTTCTTTTAGTGTGCAGGAAAGCTCAGTTCCTTAAGATTTCAGCAAAAGCAGAATGAAAACTCACTCATTCTCACAGATTTATACTAGAGTTGCATAAACAGCAGCAGATTATACCTAGCGTATCACTTCAGACAACTTGTATATAATCTGTAGCCCCTTGGTGGTATTGGCATTGAACTTGCCATCACTTCTATAAACTATAGAAGCAGTGGATCAAAGGGCAAGAAAAAATGGGTCTGAGGTGCATACCCTTAATCTCTTGGCTTGTAAACCTACCTGTCAGGGGAAAAGCTATGTTGTGTTAATAGGATCTAATTCAAACTCATTTACATTTACCAGGCCCAGTCTCTTAAGCTAAAGGACGTGAAATAAGGTAAAATGTTAAGTGATCCACCTGAGATTTTACATTTTAAAGTCTCTGATAGGTGTTTTCTCTAAACTACCTGGGCCACCTAGAATTGATCTACTTAAACTGATGTGGTTCTACCTAGTCCTGAGTGTCAGCAGGTTACTTTCCAGCCTGAAAGGTGTCTATACTGCAGTAAGTATAAGCTAGCCAAGTACCTTTGAGATTTGTGGAGACAGACAGAAGAAAGTGTAAGAGAATGGCTAACTATTTACTCATCTTGGAAGTCCTGACTTACTGCATTCCTTGCTTTTGTTCTCTTTCTTCCCTTCCCTCTTCTCTGCTTCCTTCTTTTTTCTAGCAGATGGTGGCACATACTTGCATATGTGAGGTCTACTGTCTTTCTCCTACTTCCTGTTATTTTCTAGTTTTTTCTTTTCATCTTTTCATAAATTCTTTTTTCCTTTCTCTTATCAGTTGCCACATTTGTGCATACATGTATTTCTGTTTCCTGCCTATCCTGTTCTTACATTGCCGGTAGAGGTAAAAACCTACTCATCAAAATAAGGAAAAGAAATTGTCCTGAATCTCACCCAGGTGAGAAGGTTTTTCCTCCTTCCCCATACAGAGCATGAAGAAGGGGTTAAGGGAGGGGGCAGCTTTTTGATTTTTTTGCTGTCCTTCTCTTTCCCATATTGTGGACTCTGCTGGTCTGAAGCTTACATCCTTTACTGGTCCTGGACTAATACTGTGACTTCCCAGTTGTGAACTGGGTTCCTAATAATCACCATATAACCAGACATCTGATCTGTCAGCTATTCCTGTTTCTGCTCTGCTCACCAGTGCCAACCATCTCCCAAACCCTTCCCCCTGCCTTTTGTTCCAAGGAGATTAAATAGACAGTTTGACAGGCCCTGTTACATCCCTTTAGTTTTTCCTTCATTCCCACTCCTAGAAACCTGTCAGAAGACCAATCCCATTCAAATTGCTACATTTTAATGTTCTCCTCTCTTTACTAGAAGGCCAGTTGCACCCACTGCTTCTCAGCCACCTGTAGCTTAAAAATTTGCTTTGTTACACATCGTGCAAACTTGCTTTTCTGCTTTTTCTTGTAATTGCTCATCTCTTACTCTGGAGATCCTGTACTTTTCTGAAGACCTAGAGGACTCTGGATTCAGACTAGTCTGACTGTGCCCTATGAAATTAGATTCTTTAAAAGTTAGTAATGCTTCTTCAGAAAATAATTCTCCAAGAGTGAGTGGATTTCTCATACCCTGCTGTTAACTTTTTTGTAAACTGGACAGAAGAGGCTCTCTGCTCTTGCCCCTTATTTATGTTGCATCTTTTCTACAAACATGTTGGATTAATGTTACTAAGGAAAAGCAAGATTTATGGATGTTCTTTTCACTGTATCTTATTCTGCAAAATACAACTGTGAGCATGTGTGGCAATAAGAAGACAAATGAAAAATAAGAAGTAGAGAATAAGAGCTTGGCAACCAAGCAGGTACTGGAAAATGATGCTGATGCCAAAACTCTGGTAGAAGAAAGGAAAATGACCCAAGAGCTGTGGCTGGAGACCTGGGCTTAGGAATGTCTGTAAAGTGGGGTGCTTCCCTTCGATTTGCTTGTGGCATGTGTGGTTACATTGATCCTTCTGTATCATTCTGGAGAGTTGTTTCACTATCATACCTTGAATTTATTTCTTGGTAGAAAACTTACTGATCTAATTGGTTCCTAGTGAATGACCACATGTATGGGTTTGGGTTTGTCACTGAGTTGTGGGAAAGTAGGGGTAGGTCTCTCTCAGTCTCCCAGTACTCACTTGAGTTGCTTGACCTTGATACAGAACATGACCAGTGCTCATCCTTATCTCTTGGTTCTTTCCCTGACAGCAGTGTTTCTGTTGGTGATGTTTTCTTGTAGATGAGTGTGCTGGTCAGCGAAGGATTGTGTAGTCATTCATTGATCCACAACAGCCCACACATTCTTAAATCCCTGCTGGAGTAGAGCCCTGACATGTGATGACTATAGTTTTGATTTGTTGTTCCTCATGTACAAGCCTTTTGGGTCCCAGGTGGAGCAGATGATCAGAAGACTGGAGTCTCTCCTGGAAATGATCTTTTGATTGAGAAGCACAGCAGCATCCAGAAAAGACTCTTGTTTACAGCCAGCTTTAACATTGCTGATATTCTGGCAGGTTCTCCAACTAGAGAAAATTACAAAGATGCCGGTTTCTGAGAGGCAGCTGTGTGGTGATTGTAACTTTGAAGTGTGGTGTGAATATAGTGTGTCTGAGGGTGGGGAGCACCACCTGTGACTGGTAGAACTTCTCCATACCCCTGTGTGTTAGGCTGTAGTTCAGTGAACACATTGGGCTGGCACTGCTGGAGAAATAGTCACTCCTCTTTGCCAGCACAAGTATTTACATGGCCATCCTGTGAACTGGTTTAGGGAACTGATCCATCTGAAAAATAAACTGGCAAAAGAAGTGCTCCTGGTTCAGTGTTCGGATGTTTGTGCTGGCACAGGAGACTGGCAGATGGTGAGACTTTCTTTCAGCAGCAATGCAAATTTATGCCAGTTTAAAGTGTTTGCCAAACTACAGCCTTAGTTTAGCACTTGGAATCTGATTCTCCCAAAATTTGCCCTTGAAAATTCAAACACAGTTTAAGAAATCTTTGCTTACTATGTATTTTTTTCTTTCTTAACTTTTCTTTTCTTTGCTCTTTTGTGCTCAGTGTGAGACTTGGTTTTTGACATCAGAAAGGTACTCTTCAGTCCTCCAAGAATCTTTCTTGTGACAATTTTATACAGAAACTTTGCTTGTCTACCCACCAGGTGATTCCATGTAACATATACAGTGGAAACATGCATTTTCTCCAAATGAAAGCTGATTTCCCCCCACACCCCCAGCTTCAAAACCAACTTCCACTTAAGCTTGGTGGCTCTCCCTATCCATTATTCTAGAGGTTTATTAGCCTCAAAGGTGTTCTTGACTTCTCTGTTTCAAGACAGAGCTGGATTGGCATCCTCTGCCATGAACAGTGTGCTGCAGCTTGCTACTGGTAAGGAAGGTCCCTGCTCAGCTTCAATATGAAGCATTTTTTCTGCTTTGGGGACTCTGAAATGGGCAGTTTCAGAACTATTTCACATTTTGTGTCCTCATTTCCTCTCTGTTGCCTGGTGCATTAGGATAGCTGTATGAAATTCTATGTTGGTTAGTAACTTGCTTTTCCAAACTATTTTTGACTGTAACTGAAGTTCATGTTTTTTAGTTGTTACTGTTCTGGACATAAGAAACTTGTAACATTGTAGTTTGTGCACATCAGTGATTTCAATACACTGTGGATAATTAATTTTTTTCCTGTCAGTGATATCAACGATTTTTTGACCATGTTGCTACTTTGATATTCTATGCTGTCTCTTCTGCACAGAATAGGCTCATTTAATACTGCCCAAAAATCAAGTGGGATGCTTCTCATCATAGCTGTGCAGCTCGAGAGGAAGGGCTGTCTTCCCTTCCCTGTGGCCTCTTGGACTGAAATTCCTTGCAAGTGATGTTCTGCCAAGTCATAGGACTATCTGAACAGCAGTTCTCAGATCTCTGGTTAGTTGTATCAGTAACCTTGACTGGTTGGTTGAGAGATGTTTTCCCTTTTTCACGATGATGCTTAATTTCTGAATAGGCTGCCATCTATTTCCTGAAAAAAAAATCAGCAGCATATTACTTTCTTCTGTGGTAGTTGCCATGTTCATTGTGTTTGTAATTCAGTTGGATTTAGACTGTCCTGGTTAATATCTGACAGCTTTTGGCTTGAATAAGCTAGGTTGCTATTGGAATTTTGCAGGATGCTGTCTTTCTAGTTGCTACTGTGTTGTTCTGTACTGAGTGTTACTATGTGTGTTTGTACCTCTAGGTATGTACATAGCGTACTTGGAATTTACATGAAGGCTTTCTGCTGCAGCGGAAAGGAAACTTGTTATAAAAGGGAAACGGATACTGTGTATAAAGCAAAAATTTCTTCTTGCCCATCCGGAGACTAAATCATTTCTCTCTAGGCTCTTTAACTCTTGTACAATGACAGCACTTTTTTTTCAGCTCAAAAATTAATTCTGGGACTTGTGAGTGGGTTGGTTGGTGAATTATTCGGTAGGACACTCATGGGGCTGCCTGGCTCTTGTGCTGCTGTATTTTGTTACTTTTCAGAGGGGGAGTGACTGCAGACAATGCAAGGACTGTACAAGTGTTTTTTGGAAATCAACATACTCAGGTTATATCAATTCAAGTTCTTTATTCGTTGGCATGTTTTTTACTCTGCACTAAAAAAATAGCATTTTGAAAGCAGTACTTTCAGTGAATAGAGCAGTGGAGTTATTTGACTTTGCAGCTACTATTGAGTAAAATAATCATTATGATACCCTTTTTGTCTTCTGCATTTGTGACCTATTAGTTAGACCCTTCAGTAGGAGGACTAATGCTAGTCTTTGAGGTCGTTGGAAAAGTCATTTAGTGCTGATTAAATCCTTGTAAATTCATTTGAGTTTCTGAAGGTTGTTGGTTAATGATGGGTGGTCAGGCATATTTCCAGTGTAGGCTTGTGCCAGAATTAGCTGGTAAGTGGCAGTCATAAAGCTTCAGGTCAAAATCCACTTGCTGTTCCAGGGCAGTGTCTGTCAAAAATAGAGCAATGCTTTTATGCACGTAACAGCTGCTTACACTTGAAGACTTACTTGTTCTTTGGTATTTAACTTAAAACTGCTTGAGAGTATTTTTGTTAGTGTATGGTGTTATAAATAGGAATTGGGTAGAAATGTGCATGCCTGCACGTCTGTGCGGAGATTGTGTGCGGAGGTTGGGCAGTTATCGATACGTTGTGTGCGTAGTGCTCTGACAAAGAGATGAAGTCCATACCTGTGGGGTAACTAATGGGGCCTAAAGAAAAAGATTATTTAACACCCGAGGATTAATTTTACACGTTAATTTAGGGTCAGACCATCTTAAATCACGTAGTTTGACCATGAAGGCATTCTGGACTGTAGAAATCATGTACAACTTTGAGGAGATTCTGCTATGTCACCCCAGTGTGCTGCTGTGAGAGCTGAGCCTGAGACTGCCTTGCCTTGTTTCAGCAAAAACAAACATTATGTTGAAAATGATACAAAGGTGAATGCAGTGAGGGAGTTCAGGAAGCCGGTTTTCCTTTTGGTTCCAGCAGAGTGGAGGAATTGTTGCATTGACTGTAAAGTTATAAAATGCAATAAAGACTGTAGACTTTAGGAGTTTATATGTATTTGCTTGGTTTAGTTTCTTTTCCTAGGGTTTTGTTTGTTTGTTTTGCTTGATTTTTCTTTTTGTATGAAGATATTTAAAATCTGTTTCCAGGAAGAGCTTGTATTATCAATTGACATTGCTTTGTTGTGTTGATAGCTTGAAATTCTTGGTGAGGTGGCAGACGCTGCAGGATTCTCTGCTGGGCGTAAGTCTCGCTGTGGTTTGCTGCTGTTCTGGAGTGCCAGGGTCTGTTCTCCTGCTTGGTGGGTCAGAAGACTGTGGCTATGTAGTTACAACACTTTTGAAGTTACTAGTCAAATGAAACAAATCTTCAATAATAGTTTAGCCTGACTGTTGTGATAATGTGGAATTTAAATTGCTATGGATTAAAAACTTGGCCTAACTTTGAGGCAGAAATCCTCATATATTTAAGTTCTCCGTGCTGTGAAAAAGTCCAGGGATGCAACATGTGTAAGGTTTCCAAAGCCGTTTATAGTTGGTTTATAACATATCTCTCTCGTTGCTGCTCTCTGTCCCCTTCAAGCATCTGTTCAAGCAGCTAAACCTTGCCGTGGATGCCAAGATCCCTCAACAGCTTCTGCTGTATTCGAACAGTGTGTGGTCTGTTCTCTGCTGAAGGCATTGGGCCCTTCCAGTTTCAGTGGTTGCTGCATTGTTGTTCAGACAGCTGGCATGCAGCCTTACTGCTGTGAGAAAGGAAACTGTGGCCAGTTGATAAGGGCATCTTAAACTGACTCCTTTTCAGCTGGCATACTGGATGATGCCCAGTGAAATAGATGCTGGCTTAATCGTTCCTCTGTTTGGCTTAACCTTATTTGTGTGTGCTTTAGCCCCTCCGTGGCAGCGCATCAGCCAGTCAGGGGCACTGTTCATGGTGGTGGATTTGCTCTTTCAGGCCATACGGGGAGAAGCTGAGAGAGCTGGGGCTGTTTATGCTGCAGAGGAGAAGGTGTGAGGGGACCATACCAGTGTGTACACATTCCAGATGGGAGGAGTGAAGAGGGAGCCAGGCTCTTGGCAGCAGTGCTCAGAGGCGAGGCAGTGGGCACACTGAGATGCAAGAAATTCCATTGAAATGTAAGAAACGCTTTTTCCACTGTGATCAAACCAAGAAGCAGGTTGCCACAGAGGTTGTGGAGTCTCCATCCTTACAGATACTGCAAACCTGATCACTGGTCACCCAGCCTCTTCTGGGTGACCCACCTCTGAGTGGTGGGATAATCTCCAGAGGTGCCTGCACTCCCATGGAAAAAAAGTACTGCAGTTTGAAATGGAGAAGATACAAAACAAGCAAATTTTTGCAATCTGTTAAGACATTTTCTCCAGCAGTGGCACTATCAGTTTAATTCCTGTTTATTGCATCTCTGAATGAAGTTACCAGGAGTCTGTCTTCCTATTAGTGGTCATTTGCTCCCTAAAGGATCATTGTGGTTGAATATGCCAGTAATGTAACTGTTTGGAATATTGCTGCCTTGGATCCCTTTTGGTCATCCAGGTGGTGTCACTTTCACTAAGTCTGTGCTGCTGCTTCTTTCCTGTTTTCTCCCAAATTGCCTGTTTTTCCATTAATATGTGCATATGCTTGTAGCACTTTCCTTTCATAGCATAGTTTGGTGATGTAAAGCATGTGTACACGTCACAAGGCAAAAAGCAAACATTTAAGAAATAAAAATCAATTATGTATAGGTGATTCATACTTTCTCTCCAAAATTATTTTAAAGTTATATATGATTTTGGGGCTGCTTCTGTACTGAGAGGGCATACTGCAGCAAGGATAGTTATCTGTTCTTGCAAGACAGAAAAATGAAATATGCTGTTTCAAAGCCACAAAGTGACTACCAAAAAGTGCTTTACTTTAATATTTCACATATTTTTACTTTATTTATGTAGTAAATTCATAACCAACATCTGTCCAATACAATTTTTGATACATTTCAGTCTTATTTTACTTAAGAAAAATGCCACCTCCTTGATATTATAAAAGACAAGTGTGAGGAGGGAACCTTTGAACTGGTAAGAGTCAGGCTAATGTATTTTTCCAGGCTGTTGAATAAACCAAAACCCGCAGCTCTCAAGTTACGATCCTCACCTCTTCCATCTACCTTCTAGTAATTTCCTTTCATCTGTATTCCCCACACAAACTTGCTGTTCCTGCCCACTTCCATCCTGCCTGTGCTCCCCTGGGGACCTTGTTCTGCAGTGGTGTGTTCCTTTTCTGTTGAGGGAGAGGAGAAAGGAGAAGGAGCAGGTGCTGAGAGAGGCTGGCTGCCCCAGCAGGGGTGCAGAGGACAAGGCTTGCCTCAGTTGCTGCTCTCTGCCAGGTACAGCTGTTGCAGGCACCCTGTCAATGGCCTGTCCTCTTCAAGGACTGCGTAGAGAGATAAGAGCCATGTGCCTTTTGGGAGATGTCAGCTTGGCCATCCATACCATGTATCTAGTGGGAAATTGAAGCCAGATGGAGTTTTGTTCATCAGGAGTAACTTTCTGTATGAGCTAGATCCTAGGCCGTGAATTGTGGGTTTAAGCGATGTGGTTTTGAGGAGTATACAATCTTACTGTAAAAAAACCCCCAAAATAGAAAACCATTTGTTCTTTTTGTTCACATACTGAAGACCCACTCTGTTGAAAGCTTACACATTTTGCACTCTGGCTAATTTGGTTTGGGTTCTAGCAGGCTGCCTTCTCATGTTTGCCCTGTGGGAGTTCTTCCTTATCAAATGTCTGTTTTCCACAAGTATTTGTCATCTATGTTTATACCATTCTGTATTTGTTGTAAGTAATCAATAATTGGTGTGTATATAAAGCTTCAAAGCGTATATAAAATGATTTTCTCATGTACCATCTACCTCTGGCAATTCAGGAGCTCTGAGCCAGAGGTTGTATCTAGACCACTGCTCGTAATACGTGCAGATGGATGGACACATTTGCCATCAATTTATGTAATCTTGTTTTAAAAGCCATTTGTACTTTTGGCCTCTGCAACATCCTGTAACAGCGAGTCCTGCAGTTTGATTAGATGGAAAAGGAACTTCCTTTTGTTTAAAACCCACTGATGGTGATTTCAGTGTCTCCTAGATTGTATTGTGAAAACTTATTTCTCAGTAGTTTTACTTGTCATATTCTTTAAAATGTCTGGCATTTGCTTCCATACATTTTTTTTTCAGCTGACACACTTTCCCTCCTAAACTGAAGAATTGTAGTCTTTTTAGTGTTTATTCAATGAGTACATGATTCTCGTTATTCCTGCTGTACTTCTGTGTAGCTTTTCTGGTTCTGCTAATCAAGGTAAGGTAAGTAGAAACGCAGTATTTAATGTACAAATATATCCTGATTTTGTATGCTGCCACAGTGATATGTTCTGTGTTGCCTTTCCTTGTATAGTGATTTATGACACTTTAGTTGCCTCCTCTGCTGTTCTGAGATGAAGTTCTTGGGAGAACAGCCTGTATTTACTAATTATTTTTTTCCTAAAGTGATGCTATCCAGTGTAGAAGACATCACTGTATAAGGCAGCTTTTTTTTTCTCAAGGGGTTTTTTTCGCACTTACTCTTTCCTGAATTGCACCTCCCATGTTGTTGTCCAGGCAGTTGGTATCGTTTTACACCTTTCTGTGTCCCTTTCTGCAGCCAGGGCTAGGATGGACTGTGTAGCATATTTAGGTATTGCAGGTAAACACCATCACTCTGTTCCTTCACCTTCCTTTCCCAGGTCACACAGGAATAATACAGTTCCTGTGGGGATTCTGCTGGTAACACCTCATTTTTCACTGGAAGGAGTTTAGTTTGCTGTAGTGAAATTGCCACAGGCATTTACTAGTTTATTGGTCTTTGCTTTGCCTGTTTGATTACTTTGAAATGCCTTGGAAGTAAAATCCATGGTTAAAGTGCTTTATATTTAAAGATGTCTAATGTTTGCATTAAAATTAATGGGTTGAGTAAATTTGTATTAAATCTCCACTATAGCTCAGACAAAATGACATGTAGTGACTCCTGAAGGCCTCCTAACACCTGGCACACACTCAAGAACAACACAGGAGTTCCTATACTGGAGTCCTGACTTTGTCATTTTCCTTAGTGAAAATAGAAAATGGGAGTTGTCTCTCTCATGAGCCAAGGCTATGCCAAAATTATACTGTAAGAGGTAACAAGATAAACATACATTATTTTTACCTGTTTAATCCTATAGCTTTATAAAGAGCCTTTTAACCATGGAAAATAATATTCCACTGCAGGACAAGAAATACAAATGGAGACTATCAACTAGCTATATTTTCTAGTTCAACTAGCAACTTGAATTTTGCAGATTTCTAGTTTTTGCTGTGTCTTTTTCTACACTCACATCCTGCTACTTGGAAGGAACACACCCACTGAAAGACAAAGCTAGTAATAAATGATGCTTCCTCACCATTGAGACTTCAACTTCTGCAATTCAGCTTAGAATAGCTCCATATTAAAACCCCAGAGAAAGCTTGCCTTTGAAGAGTGAAAATTCCAATGCAGCCCCCTCCCCGCTGCTTTCCTCCTGCCCTCCCCCCCCCTTTTGGGAATAGCTTTCTGGAGGGAGTGATAGAATTCTTCAGGGGCTCAGTGGGGAACAGAATATGCCAGTGATGGGAAGATGGAGTCCCTTTGGTATTTTTTTCCTTTGAACAATCTCTTACACCTTTTTTCATCATCTAGCCTTCATTTTCAAGGAAGGGTTATCTTGGTTTGGGAACCCTTAATTAAGGGTTGTCTTTATAGAGGAAGTAAATTCTTGTTTTCTGGAGTAACTCTCCGTTGTCTTCATGGTGGCTATATAGCATTGCTTGTGTTGATCCTGGAAATAAAATATATTGGTCTTTTTACTGATTTGTGTGTGTGCCTGTGTGCCAAGTGGGCACACACTCAAGCATAGATATGCTTGAAGGAAGAGCTGCCATCCAGGGAGGTAGGTAGCTTTTTGCAAGGCCACTCCATGCAAACATTTTTTACCTGGCGTACAGATGATGTGAGCAGCGTTCTGCACAGTGGGTGGATGTGAGCACAGTGCTGTGCTGTGCATGGAGCAGCAGCTTTTTTCTTGCCTTTGGTTGCAATTCTGTGTGTTGGGAGTAACCTCAGATGTCCAAGATGTTTTGTGATGTGGTTCATTAAGGGGCCGGAAGACACCCAAAAGCAATTACAGCTCAGGCCTGCTGAGGTGTCTAACTCATTAGTGCTTGCATCTTGATTTCATGGGGTTAGTAGCAGGGCAGTCACAATTAAAACCCTTGCTGTGGGACTTGCTCCCTTCAGTACTGCAGCACATGGTTGGCAAATGCATCTACTGCCCACAGGTCCTTGCTCACTCCTCTTCCTCCCTGTTTTCCCTACAGCCTTTCTCTGGCTTCAGAATCAGCTGAATCACCTCCAAACAGGTGTGGCTTAGAGAGGATACTAAATGACTTTGTGGATCTGTAGTGTCTTTAGTATAAAAATACAAAGCCATCTACACATAATAGAAATTAGTAAATCAGTTGGCTGCCCAAAGATAAGTTCTTGAAATACGGTCTCCTATTTAGAAACTGCTATCCGGTGTTAGTGTGCAGTACTAGATACATGTTTTAGGAGATCTGTTGTTTATTTTCAGTAATTATGTAGAAATTTCATTAAAAAATATGGTTTCTGCCAATCCTGAAATCTGAAGTGGTTGCTTGCTGACTGGAAGGGGAAATTGACTGTATATAAATCTGGAATCTGAGATTTTTAGAATTGGCTGCTGTTCCACTTGTTCCTTAGTTTTTGTGATATTCAGCATTATCTTCCCCCTGCGAATAGCACAGACTTTTGTCAATGTTGCCATTCCTTGTGGTGTCTACTTTCTTCATCTTCCTTTCATTTCACTGTACATTGTCTGTCCATCAGTAATTTCTGCTGCTGTTGCTTGGTCTGATGATGGGTTCATATCCTTGGGTAGGAGTTGTTTTGGGGTATTTGCAGACTGAGGCACTTTGTCATCAGTTGTTTTCCTGCTTCTTTTTTTTCTTTCTTTTTTTTTTTTTTAATTGGCACAACGTTAAGCTGGGAACAGGCTTTACTTAAGCTCTGTAGATCTTGCATGTAGGTTGCATAAATATGTGCTGTGGAACTGTTCTCTTGGTCTGATGTGACACCTCTGATCTAGGCTACTATTGCTAATCCCTGCAATCTCTCCTTAGTGAGTACTGTAGATTGCAAAGCCCTAGCTGGCCTTAGGTTTACCAGGACAGTTTCTGCTGATTGGATTTTTAAGGACATATAGATAAACCTTTTTGCAGAAAAATGAAAGAAGGAGATGTGCATATCCTCTCTTGAAAGCCATTATTTCTAGGTGGGATGTGGAATAGTGTGCTTCTCTTTTTTACTAAATACAGTGCTTTTAAGAAGGTTTAAGAGTGTGTAAGTGCTGGCTGCATGCTAACACAGCTGGTGGTGAGATTTTTGACTTTCTGTGTGAGCATTTGAAGGGAGAAGACCTGGTTCTGTGCTCTTCTGAATGCATTGGAAGAGGGGGAATAAGTGTCTCAGTGTCACATTGTTTCAGAGAAGCTTTCTTGTTCCTGTCAGATTTTGTACACCATGGCTTTTCTGCTTACATTATCACTTTGTGTGGAGTTTGGATTCCATCACCTTCTGATTTTTAGAGCAGGAAATTCAGAGTTTGAGGTTAGCATGTTACTTCTAAGCACAATACTTATTGAGTTATAGATGGTCATAACCATGTTGATTGACAGGAGCCTCGTCACTTAGCACTAACAGGCTTTTTAGTTGTTCACAGGAAAGGACTGATCTGTGGAGAGCCCTACTTGCCTTTTAGGAAGGGTGAATAATTTGATGAGTATATAAAATACTATTTATTAATTGAAATAATGGCAAAGAGGAAAATATGTAACATTTTGATTGGATTGGGATTTTTTGGTAGCAATTTCCTAATGCCAAGTATAAACTGACTTGGAACAAACCGGATGGGTCCCTTTTATCCAATTTGTAGTTGGTAATGCAGCATGTTCTATTTTCCCCAAGGCATGAGAGTCACATGTATTTCCATCACTCTGGTCTCTTGTGCCAGTGGTTGTGATCAATGGAGAGACTGGGAAAAAGCCTGTTGAAGCAGCACCAAGGAGCTCTGCAGGAGGTTCTAACCTAGAGATGATCTTGTTGCTCCCATGTGTGTAAACTCTCTGCATGGTCAGCTGAATTGGCATTTCAGAAGACAGTGGGGCTTTTGTAGGAGCCAGGTGAGCCCGGGCAGTTTCCTCAAGTGCTTTTTGCTCCCTGGAGTCAGCATTGGGTACAGTCAGATCTTTCTCATGCTCACATGGCCACATGCTTCTAGAGCAAATAGATTGCATTCCTAAGCTGCCCTCCTCCAGGAGTTCCACTGAGCCAGTGCAGCCTCCCTGTTGCAGCAGAATGCCTCCTTAACCTGAAATGACACGGCTGGCTCTGCTGGGACATAGAGAGGAGGGGTGGGTTTGTGAATCATTCTTCTGACTTAGCATGCCAATGTCAGCAGTCCTGCTCCTGGTGTTTATGATCAGCCTGTAGTGCTGCATGGACTCAGCTGTTCCTCAAGGCTTTTGCCCAGGGACTGGTGGGGACTGTGTTTGTTTCCTTTCAGTTTGTAAGCTGGAATACCAGTGGATTTGTATAATGGCTGTTTGCATTTGAACCAGATGTACTGGGTGATCTGGTTAAAGCAACAAAACCCCTAAGTGTTGTTTATACCAGCTGGGAAAGAGGTCGTATTACAGGACTATGGTGGGATTGTAAAGAAAGGCTTGGATGCAGACAGTTTGTGTGTGAAAGCCCATTAAAAAGTAACATGGGCAGAGTCAGCATTTCTTGCATTTAAATTGTAGGTGTCTTGAAAGCATATTACAGGCTATTTGTTGGCATTTGGCTTTAAGCCTTAGTCAGACTTCTGTGCAGTGCTAATGTAAATTAAATCAGTGTCTATAAATAAATGTCTATTAGCATTTCAGTGCAGAGTTATTTCTTTTTCTGCAATATATAAATCATTTCAAAGAATTGTCTGCACTGTTATAGTAGGAGTAAATGCTATTGTATATGGAATTCTTTGTGCATGCTGAATCATGTATGTCCCCTTCAAAATAGTGTTAAAAATGTTTCAAAATCATTCTTCTCGGTATGTTGTTTAGGACAGTAAATCTCTCTGTGGTTAAAATCTAGAGGTGTTACCTGAGGCCTTGACTTGGACATTTCAGTAAATGTAGATGCAGTAAACTTAGGGAAATTGCAGTACACAAGTGCTTTCAAGTAGCTGGCTAACCATAGTACTAAACACACAGTCTTGTTCCCATGCAGCTGTGCAACATTCAAATTTATATAAAGATAACTTTCCTGCAAGCTAAACTTCAGTTATGTGGTTATTTTGTTCCTTAAAACAGAAACAAGATTGCAGTTTGAAGTAAGAAATGAATCTCCCTCCTAGTATTTAGAAAATGATCATGTACACTTGTTTTTTTATAGGAAAGAAGTTCCAGGCTTCTCAGTACGTATAGGTTTGAGGAGAGAATGGCAGAGATGATGAGTCATATTCTTTAAATGGCAAATTTCTCAGCCATTTACTTTCACAGATAATACAGTAAGGTTTTGTTTAAAAAGAAAAACAAAAAGCAACCACCCCTTGCCCACGCTTAATCCGTAGTGTTTCTTCCTTCCCACTCCTGAAGTGCTGAGAAGTCCCCAGCCTTGACATTTGGGCTAATGTGCATGCTTTATTTTTAAGGTAGTGTATCACAGCATCATTAAGGTTGAAAAAGACCCCTTAAGGTTGGGTCCAATTATTGTTTAAAGTTTATCCAATAGATCTCACATGACTGAACAAATTCACTGATCACATGTAATAATCTAAAAATAGGTAACCATGCTTTTTATGTATTGTGCATCAGTGTGCCTGCTGATGTCATGTGGTTGGCTCTGGAAATCTGGTGTGCATAAAGTGCTGTCAGAATGTTTTAAGTGATGTAGCTTAAGAATGAAACTTAACTTCATACTATTTTAGTGCACTGTTGTAATTTGCTTTAGTGTTGTTATTTTTAGTTCTTAAAGATGTTGCTGCTCTGTGCCCTTTTTGAATGGGCAGTGATGAAACTAGGAAGTTGAGTAGTATCATGCGAGAGCAAAAAACTCTGCCCCATCTTGGGGAAAGAAGTTTCAAAGTACTTATTTTCTAAATGGTATTATTCATTTCAAAGCATGTATGGTGTTAAATTAAAACCAGACTCTTAAAATTTGTGTTGACTGACTTACTTCTTTGTCAAATTTTTGTACAGTGCCAAAACAGTGAGTCATGAGTCTGCTGCTCTTGAAGGGAATGGGGAGTTAGCCATGGAGGCCTGCCAATTCCACAAACAAATTTAATGTTATTCAACAGTTGTTTGAATTTGAAATGTATTGGTCAGCTTATTTAATCATAATGTAGACAGATTTAGGCTGATACAAATCAAAGTATGCTTTAGACCCTTCGTAGCTGCAAAGTCAAGTGTTGTGTTTGCTCCTAGGCTTTTAAGAGAGAACCTTCTGCCTCTGGTGACAGTGCTTTTCATCTGCTTTCTTTGGGAAGCCTCAAATATATCTAGGTGATTTTTTTCGTTTGTGTGTTCTATGTTGTTGACTTTTTTTTTAAGTTTGTAGTAGACATTGTTATCAAAACTATGAGAATATGTTATGTAGAACTGCTTTGAAGCACTGACATATCTTTAATGTGCTTGTATAATTTTGGGGGGGGAGGGGAATGCGGGTGGTTTAGACTTGAAGACATTGTCTGTATTCAGAGATATGTTAGATAGACTTTATTTTTTACTACCCTATTTAAGCCAGTACACAGCTCTCTGTATATTTTTTATATTTGAACTCCATTTTATTTTCCTGATAAGCAGTTAGATTAAGTTAATGGAAACTAGGCCTTCTTGAGATTGAAGGACTGCAGGTGTATTTGCAGTGCTTTCACTGATTCAGTTTTAAAGCAGCACCTTTTGGTTAAACTGGCGTAATTTTGAGAATAGGCATGTCCCACCTAACTTGGCTAGCAGCCTGGAAAGTGCCACTGTGCTAACTGTTATGGAAGATACAATCTTTCTTTTTCCTTTCAGTTTGTAAGCTGACTCAGCCCTCTCTTTGCCTTTGGAGATTTGAGATTTGCAGCTTTACAAGCTCAGGTAGAGGAGAGCAGAATAGCTCATTAATGTTTAAACATTTTTATCTCAGCTTGTGGTGAGGGCTGCAGAACTTCAGCTGGGAGCTGGGAAGTATGTTGTAGATCTTCCTGTTTTGTCTGTAGCACTGGTTTCAATTGCTCATGGGTTCACCTTTGGAGATGTGTTTCCCCAATTGCCCTGCTCTCCTCAGGGCTCAGTCAAAGCCTCTGTGGAGGGGAACATGCCTTCTTCTGTCCTGTGTTGATAATCAGTACCATCTCCCCCTGGTTAATGCCTTTTGCTTGATGGTTTCATAAGAGCTTCTCTATCATATTTTTTATTTGTTAGATGTATTCATCAAAGTGTAAGCACATCTCACATGCACAGTCATTTCCTGAATATCAGACTTAAGCAACTGCACTTCTGTGTTTTTTCCTGTGCCATGTGTAAGAACTGATGAATCATCTAGACTTGTATGCAAATTTCTTCAGCAATTCAAGAGCTGAAAAGTATTTAGTGGAGCCTATGTGCATGCATGGATTGAAGAAATGATGCTTGGAAATAGACTTTGTGTCGTCCTGCTATTGAGCACAATTGGAATTGAATGGTAAAGGGACACTACCAAACTTCATGTTGCTACAGTGAAAAATACCCGACCTGTTTTTTGCTGAGTGGCACCGTGGTTACATTCAAGCTGTTTGGATCCACACTTCAGGTGGCTCTTCTGGCCCTAGAGAGCTGGGCTGAATGTGCCCACTGAGTCAGCATGAAAATTGCTGCCTTCTGGCTTGTGTCAGTTTATTAGGATGTTTGAAGGGAATGTTGTGAGAGGGTAAATGTCGTGTAAAAATGAAGACAGGAGTACAGCCATGACTTGAAGAGGAGTAGAAAAGGTTGTGCTTGAACTTCTGGGTTGGAAAAACTTTTTATGAAATTTGGTCTGAAAAATCAGCATCTGATTGGCAAGTTAGAAATAAGCAATGTAGTAAAGGTCTTAATATGTTGTGCCCAACTTTTGATGATATAGTATGTTGCCTGATTTTGTATGCTTATGAAATGTGGTTCCATCCAAAGCAAGTAGAAATCTTGTATTGGCCATTGCATTGAAAACCCTGGGAAGGAGGGAGGTAGGTCGGGTTACTGAACTCCCTAGAAGGTCATGGAAGATATAATCCATGTACATAGCTGTGTGCTGATTCTATTAATAGTGTAAGCAGCTATGTCAACTCTCAGTTTTTCCCCTCTCCCTTCCTATCTAAGTTAATTTTTCATCTCTGTTCTCAATTCAGTTTGTCTTCCCTTTGCCAAGCTTTCCAACTTTGCTGTTAAAACTTCACAAGATACAGGAGAGGGTGACCTGTGTTTGTCATCCTTGCCTTCAGGATTTTTTTTTCCCTGAAAGAGCAGCTTACTCTGTTCTTGCAAGAAGATGGCACAAATAGCTGGTGTATGGTGTAGTCAGGGTTTATTAGTTTGGGGGCAGGTGGAGGATTGTTGGTTTGTGGTTTGGTATTGGGTTTTTTTTTTCCTTCTTTTCACTCTGCAGCTCGGTGTTTATCATATCTGCAGAGAAAAATGCAACAGAAAATAATGGTTCCTAACTCCTTTGCTAATGGACAAATTGAATGGTTGTAGTGGTAGTATAATATTAGGAAGAAAGGGCTTAAAGATTGGTGATTCAAAGCTGCTGCAACATGTCAATTATTTCTTTAGTTTCTAACTTAGAGATTCCTATCATCTCTTGAGGATGTGTAAGCTACTGCCTTGATTAATTTTTAAGCTGCTAAGTAGTAGTTTGCTTTCCCCTTGCATGTTCTCCAGCTGACAATGGCTGCAAGGCATGAATTTTTAATGAGAAATCTTTGCAGGGCCCAGTATTTCTCTCCAGCTTTTCTAGTTTCACAGTGTTGATGTGTGTGAAAACTTGGTTCTCTAGTCTTGCTTACTAGATTTTGCAGGATGACAGCAAGAAATACTACTCAGATGAAAGTTAGTATGGAAATACTTAGATTAGCTGTTTCCCAGGTTTAGTTTACCCTATTTTAGATTCTTCTGTTTTGGGTAGGGCTGACAGGAGTTTCTCCCTGTTGATATTTTCTTTCTGTTACAAATTTCTGTCTGTGTTTGTGAAGGATTTGCAGAAGAGTTATGAATCCAAACCGAGTTGTACCATGCCAGCACGTTTAAGTCAGTAATCTTGCTGCTGCTTACCCAAGGTGATACTAAACTAGTTTTTTGTTCCTTCGATTTGACTGTTACTTTGTTCAACTTGAGAGAAATGTATTTCCTCAGGACTCTTCTTTGTCAGGGATGAATAAATTTTTGACAGAGAAATGCATCACAGATGGACCAAATAGGGATGGGTCATTTTTAAATTTTATTTTTCATTGGTTCTTCATTGCCGTGGTGTGTGAAGTTTTTTCTTTCTTTGAATAATCTGTCAGATGTCCTATGCCAAGGATTTCCAGTGAAGTCTTTGTGAGCACATCTGATAAATTTTGGTAGGAAGTCATCAGTCTTGCATTTAGACATCTTGTTTTGCTCACTGAGATTTGCAGTTCCTTCAGCAAACAGCAAAAGTGACATCTCCTTGACTGATGCAGCTTTCCTTAATCTGAGCTAAACAAAAATTTTAAATATTAATATATTTCATATATTTATTAAATAAATTAATAGACTGCACATCCTCTCCATTGTATTTCTGTGGGTTTGGGTTTTTTTTTTCCCCTCTTAAGGAATTTTGTGTTCTCATGTCACTGGTATTTTCCTCTCTTTCCTAAGAGTTCGCTTTAATGCTTTCTTTTTTTGAGGAATGATATCTAAGCTTGCAGACATCCAGCAGTGTTAGGAATGATATCTAAGCTTGCAGGCATCCAGCAGTGAGAGGAGAAAGGAATGGAGAGGATAGAAGAAAAAGCTTCAGTCTGTTTACCTGCAAGTCTTCTTTCTTTATAGATGGGAGAGACTATCATACTTTTGTGTGAAAGGAGGTTGAGACTAGTCTCAAATGTTTTCAGCTGCACTGGTGTGCTGAGTCTTAGCTGATGTGTCTTTACCTGGGGGGAAAAAAACCTGTGTGGACTATGATTTATTCCCTCTGATGTTGCCTTTGTGCATTTTATTGTTGATTACAGTAATGCCTGGCGCACTAAGAATGCCTATTCTTAGCAAAAAAACTGGTTTCAATTGGTTCTTCTCTCAACAACTTAATGTTGCGTATTTGAGCTGATGGCCTGATTTTCCAGAGTTAAAACATTTGCAAATAGAACATCTGTATGTGAATGAGTGATCAGCAGCAGCTTTGGCGTGTGAGTACTTTGGCTTTGATAGACACAAGTTGGGCAGATAGTCACAGTGGGGAGGGCACTTTCATACTTTCTTGATTACTCATGAATTCCAGGGGGTATCTTAGGACAGCACTCATGTGCTAGGCACGAGTGCTCAGCCTAAAACAGAATGCTCTTGGGTTAAGGAAGGTTAATATTAAAAATGTTCACACAGGAATCCTGTGGGTGAACAAGTCCAGTGTGTCACTTAAATATATTCTTTGCAAAAAGTAAGTTTACTGAATACTTAAAACTTGTAATGCACAACAGAGGAGAGTTCTTTTTCTGTTAAGAAAATGCAAGTAATACCTTGAGTTGAATTAACTGATTACTTTTGTGGGACAGCTGATGAGACAGATAGCTCTTTGTTTTTGAGAGCTAGCAACTTTATTATTGTTCATAGCCTAAAATGTTAAGGAATCTTGGACTTTCAGGTCTCAAATGTCTGGTTATATTGACCTCCATTACAGCGTTTGGGAAAAAACCCCAGACACAGTTTTTTCTGTGCCTGTGATACACATGTCCTTGCTTACTTATTTATACTGCAAAATGTTAAAACAACAACAAAAGCATGTAGCTTCGTTATTTACGTGGATCACTTCTTTGTCCTTTCCATGTGGGTAATCTTGCAGTATGTAACAGTTTGGCATGAGCTCACTTTATACTTTTGCACAAAGCAATATATTTCCCATGTCAAATAAATTGTCACATTTTGTACATTTTCTTATCATAGGTTAATTGGGGAGACGGAATTGTCACAGTAACTGGCAAGAGCAATATATGTTATGCTAAAGCAGTTGAGTTGCAAATTTGTTTGCCTTCCAATTTGCTGCTAAAGGCTGAGTCATTCTTACTGTTACAATAAATACATATTAGATAAGTTATCGAAGCAAAACTGTTTCTCCACACTTGGAGTTGATGATAGGAGAAGTTTCAGACTCTAAAGTCAAAAACAAGAGGTCTTTTTAAGCATTGAAATTATTTTAGGCTCAAATGATTATAAGAAACAAATATGGCTGCTCTTCATGTGAAGTTGGTGATGACTGGTGTTTCCCTAGACTTTTTGAAAAGTGCTGCTGGTCCTCTTTTTCTTCAGCAGCGTGGTGTGAAATATTGTTTTATTGCCTTCAAGTCTAACTCCTCGTGATTAAAGTGAGAATTGACATTGCTCTAGCTACTTGTTCTCAAAGTTCTCATTCTGAGAGTTTTAGTGGAGGTTTTCACACAGATACTGAGCAACAGTTAGCATCAGGGTTTAATCTGCATGATATATATCAGCAAAGCTCCTTAAATTAAAACTTTCCTATTATTAGGAATACTATTTCAGGATTGGACGTGGATCTGCTTTCAGCACTGTTCATGCTCCATCAGAGCTTGGTAGGATTTATGTGGTACATGGGACTTTTTTGTCAAGAGTTTTGGCTTTCAGCGGAAACCAAGTATCTTCCTCTTCCAGCCCAGCTTTGCTTTTGCTTTCTTCCTTTTTTTCTTTCTCCCAAAGAAAGGAAATTACAGAACCTTATTGCATTATTTGGTATCTTTAACTCACTGTTTTGATTTTTGTGGCTTTATCTTCCTGCAGCAAATCTGATAGGTCATGATTTAGCCAAATATTAGATCACATTCTTGATACATGTAATGTTTTCATAACATTAGGCCTGTAATGATGAATGAATGCATTATGATTACAGTAAAGAGGTTGGGAAGCTGAAGTGCTTAATAAAAAGTAGAAGTATATTTGAATTTTGTATTTTTGAGTACCTTTCATGCAGTATAGTCACTTCCAGCTGATGTGAATGAAGATGCTTTCAATTTTTAAGTTTCTTTATAGTCACAATGTTACAACTGGTCAAATACTATGTTCTGATTTGTGCCTAGACAGAGCTACTAGAAACTGCTGTTTCCATTACTAGAATAGATAAGGAAATAAAATTATTAAATGGTTGCTGCTATAGCAAAATCCATTCAGCTTACATGTGATATACAAATATTTTACTGATTGAACTGGAATTAAGTACTTAAAGTACTTAAAACTATTTCCTAGTTCTCACAAAGCACAGTTTACCCAGCTACCTGCACTGAACGTGTTCCTCAATGTTTGCAAGTAATACAAACTCTGGAAAGCTTTATTTATAGCATATTAAAAAAAAAAAAAAAAGGAGGAAGTTAAAATTAATAGTATAAAGCAAAACAATCACTTTATTGGGAAAATATATTTTATGTATTAAGTAAGAGGTGAAAGAGTTTGCAATGCAGAGGTCTACCTTAGAATTCTAACTTAACCAGGCTAAATCTAGATAGGAATGTTTTTTTATAAAAGTTTTTACATTTTTTCAGACAGCAGACAGTGATTGAGATTAGCAGTAAGTTGTCTTGTTGGTAGAAAGTCACCTTTTTGTTTGGCTTTTGGTTGGTTTTTTCAATTCATGTTACGATTTCTTGCAGGTAGAATATTGTCACTGCAGACATCTGAGTACTGTGGTGGCAGTGGCTGGCTTGACCTGGAAAACTTCATTCTGATCTCTTTCAAAAAAACTGAAGTAATTGTTGTTTCCAGCAAATGCACAAAGATACAGGGATGTGCTGTGCAATGAACCAGCCATGTGCTCTGATATTTAATCAAGCTAATCAGGCCATCTGGGAGCAAGGGCCAGTTTGTTTCACGCGCACATCCGCATGTTTCAAGACTCAGAAATCGCCTTCCAGGGGTCTTTCAAGTCAGCTGAGCAAAGTGCAGCATGGGAAGTTTAATACACTACTGTACTGGGAGTCGTTTGATGTCAGAAGTTTATTGCAGATTACTGCTTGGTGTCTGTTTTCCATTTCTCACTTCTTGACTGAAAAGGATGTTTTTCTTGTACGTGTAGGCTTGTTTCAACAAAGGTTCAAAGACCTCCTATGTGCAGGACAAAACACAAGCCCAAGAATGCACTTGGAGTGATTGAGTAGTATGGGCTACTGGTTTTGTCTACAAGTCTTCTTGTAGACAAAAGTAAAGTTTGACAACATTTTTTGAGAAGGAATTCTTTGCATTGGATACACAGCAAAAAAATAGATAACAAGATAGCTGTCTGAACTTGAGCCTGGAAAATTTCTTATCACAAGGAGAAGCTATTAAATTACACACAAGACATTTTTCCTCTCTCCTATGTCATTCAGGAGAGGGAAGTCTGAATGATTAGTCACAACATGAGAGTAGCCCCACCTTCCATGCTTTAATTAAGTGTTCCTCTCGGTGTCTTTCATGCCTTTGTTGTCCACACACGTTTGTGTTCTAAAGCAGTTTTTAACTAGAAAGAAAACACAGCTAAAGGAATTCTTTACACATTATTTCTGTTTTAATTTTTCTGTTGCTTATATATTAATTACTTAAGAATTAATATAGATAAAATGTAGACTTTTCCCGCACACAAAGATAAAAGTAATTATTGTATTTGATTTTTTGACTCCAGGCTATGGTGGCTTGTTATCCAGGCAACGGAACAGGATATGTGCGCCATGTTGATAATCCAAACGGAGATGGAAGATGTGTTACATGTATATATTATCTTAATAAGGACTGGGATGCCAAGGTATGCAATAATTCCTTTCTAAAACTTTTTTTGCATATACATGTGTATATATACACACACACACACACACTCACACACACACTTGTTACTGCACTTGCTACGGGTTTTGTTCATGTCCTTATTTCTGTGCCTTAGTTGTGTTTTTACATTATGCTAACTGTGGATATCCTTTGCCTCCCTAATTCTGTTGTCAGTGAGGACATATAGAGGTGAAGCATTTCTTTTCAAGGTTTTGAATGATGCCAGCAGGACCTTCTTAACAGTAAGATTAAAGGAAGGTGTCAAATTCCCCCCTATACACGAAGAGAAATTAAAGGCAATTTCATCTGTTCATAATTAATTTTTCCTTCTATTCCTCTTGAATCTTGAGTTTACTGTTTGTGCAACTAGATTGCTTAATTGAATGTGCTTATAAAAAGAAAGATGCTGTAGCTTGGGAGCATTTTCAAGTAAGCCAAGTGTTACACTCATTGCTATATCAGTATAGCTCAAAGCAGCACAGGTCTTGTATCATTGTAGATGCAAGGTGTAGAACAGATTTATATCACAGTTCAAGTGGTCTAAGAGTTTACTACCAGTGGCTATGATAAAGTGAATTTTTAATAAGGATTTTCCTAATGATTCAATGGGACTAGGTAGATTTGAAGAATGGATGTAGTGTAGTGTCTGTATTGAGACCATGGAAGAGTAATGCAAAGACAGCTTTGGTAATGCTTTAATTTCCCTGCCATTGATGATGGAGAAATTTATTCTCACAGGGTATGGAGAAAACCCCCTTAAAACTGTTGATACTTCTTCATACTTAGGGAGTGGTACATGGAAAAGCACATAGGAGCAGTCAGGTTCTGTGCATTGTGTGCACCAGATATGGATAACACAGATTGCTGATGAGAGTTGTTACTTTTCTTGTTTTTTTTCCCCTCATAACATACTTGCATAAAACTGGTAGATCAGAAAACTGAGTAGAATGGATACACTTCAAACTTTCCATTTCTGATGTGCTCTTTGACATGTCAAATTGAATCCTACAATTAGAAAATAATGTTTTTTGCCATGATAGCATCTTTGCATATAAGTGTACTGATTGTACTGAACATCTTAAAATGCAGCTTTGGGGCATTTTTAGTTGATTTATGGTTTCTCTCTTGGCAAAAAAATGAGTACATACCAGAATGGACAAGTCAAGCAAATTGCATTTCCACAATAATTGTGAAAAATTTACTAGCTGCATATTTAATTTATGAACAAAGGTATTCATTTCCTGCAAAATCTGTTTTAAATTACAAATGAATATATGACTAAGTATATTGTTTATCGAAAAAAGAAGCTTAGACTTTCTGTAGGAGAACAAATGGATCTAAACTGTCACTTGTTTGCTAATTTAGATCACAGATGCTGCTGCCATTTATATGAATTTGCCTTGTTAGTACTTGCACTGTTATGACTGTTACGACATGGAGGCCTATGGTGGCCATCTATGTTTAGATTTAACAACATCAGTATCATCAGTAGGAAGAAGTTAATGTGACTTAAATATAATTAACTCCACCTACTTGTGCATTTTTCTAGACATACATAGGTAGTTTCAACTGTTTTCTAAACCTGGAAGAGATCTAAATTGACCATGAGTAGTACAGATTCAAGCTTTAGTTTGAAGTTTTCTCCTCTTTCCTTATTTTAATTACACATCAACTTGTGCTGCAGTTAATGAAATAATCTGTTTAATGGGGAAAGGTGAAACTCAGATGTGAAATAAAATGGTTATCTCATCTATGTTGTGGTGTTTTTAGCCACCTGTGTAGTATCAGTCAGTCTTGTCCATTTTTTTGCTAATATGTAATGCAGCAAAAAACCCCAAAACATCTAAGCCCACAGCTTTTACTTAAACATGAATGGACATTTAATATTTGCAAGCATTCTGAAATCACTCTATTAAAAATGTGCTAAATATTTTGTTAAATGAAATGTATTGACAGAAAAGCCATAGATTAATAATTTCAGTAGCACCTGATAAAGGCTTTTGTTTCAGTTCCAAGTGTCTGAAATATTTTCAAATGTGATATTCAGTACTTTTAAATACAATGAGACATCGTTCTCAAGCATTGCTTGAAAATATTTCATTTGTAGGTAAGTGGAGGCATCCTTCGGATATTTCCAGAAGGTAAAGCCCAATTTGCTGATATTGAACCCAAATTTGATAGACTGCTATTCTTCTGGTCTGATCGCCGCAACCCTCATGAAGTACAGCCAGCATTTGCTACAAGGTAGGAGTGATGGACTCTCTGCTGCATGATGCCTGTCTTACCAAGAAATGAGAAATTAGTGACACCATGAATTACAACTTGAAAAAAGGAGAGTTGTTTCTGCTAATGGATGATTTGACTTCCACTGTGTTGCTGAGTTTGTAGTGATGTCTGATCTCTTATTTTGGAGGAAATATCCTGAGTGGGTAGGTGGGAAGTTTCTGAGTGTGTGCTTGACAGAACTGGGTGGGAGCATGCAGAGCCATAAGCAGACCTCAGCTTAGCTTATGGGTGTTGTCTTCATTATCTCTCTTTTTACACTCTTCTCCCTTCCCTTTGTCCTTAGCACCCTACTGTGTTACTGGATGATTGACTGGGTACTTCAGTTTTATGTTCCCTCTTGTTGGGAGGGATGGAGTTGTCAGAAAATAGTAATTTTCAAACTAAGCTGCCACATTCTAATTTGAGAATTGGGTGAGGGTTGTGGAACAGAAGCAACCATTGATACACAAATTTTTTTTTTTTAGTATTAGAGGAGTTACTCCCAGTCTGAAGCACAGGGGGACCTTGATCTCTCTTTTGTCCCTCAGTGCAGGGCAGTGGTTGGTGCTAAAGGTACACACATTCACTGCCCCCACAGGATAAGTGATATTTCCAGATAGTGTTAATAGGTAAATCATTTGAGTCGGTGAACCAGACTTTCTGTTGCCCATGTTCTAACATGTTTGGATGGCCAGAGCACTGAACAGTGGCTGGAGCTGTGAGATAACACAACTGCCTTTGCAAGAAGTAACTTGAAACTGCCTTCAGCGCATCCTCTTGCAGCTTTTCCAGAAGCTTTTCCAGAAGCTGTACTGCTTCCCCTGCCCCCTTTCTGCTCCCAGAAGAGTCAGAGGGTGAAATGCCATTTACTAAAGCTCCTTAAAGTCTTTTCTCAATAGCTGGCATTTTGTTTTTAAATCCTCTATGGGCAGTGGAAAACCAGAGGAGCTGTGTAAGAAGGAGTAGTTAATTGTCCCTTGTGGCAAATGTCAAAAAAAAGGTGCTCTTGCAGTCTGACTCAGTGATGAACTTGACTTAGTAAAAAGATGAGGTCACAGGGCAAGATGATGTGGGCAGAGACTTTATTCTGGGCAAGAACCATGATAGGAACTCATTAGGAAAAAGTGTAAACTCAGAGCATCAGTGTCACCCTTTCAATGACTTTTCAGATAATAGTAGTACTAGTTCCTACTAGTAGGAAAAAGCCAAAACCAACCGCTTGCTCTATGAAAACTTTCTTCTGTCAGACTGCGAAGTTATCATCTAATTTGGGTTGTGATTCTTGTCAAGTGCTTCACTATTTTTTTCTACATAGTCCAGGAGTTTTTTTCTTCTGTTTCCTTAGGTACGCAATAACAGTGTGGTATTTTGATGCAGATGAAAGAGCACGAGCTAAAGTAAAATATCTAACAGGTAAGCTCTTCTTAATATTGTTATTTTTTTGTAGAAGAGTAGCTAAATCTAGCCTCATCTCTTTGGCCCACACTCTTCACAAAAAGAGAGAGAAAACAACATAAGAGTCAGGTTTTACGGGGAAGGTGACCTGGGGATTGAACTCCTGGGCAGTAGTTTGTGAAATCCAGGTCAATGCCTGACCTGCTCACTCTTCCTCTGAGACCTGAGGCTGCTCAGTGTTTTTATATGCAGGATATAGCTTCTCCCTACTCTCGTCCCCCTAGTATGTGTGGAGGATAAATACACCAGAGACTGTAAGGTGCTGCAGAGCTGAGAGCTCTGGAAATACTTTTGATTGAATATAGGGATTCAATAAGTGAATACAACTTTACCTGACTAGAATTTTTATATTGGAAAAACAAAAGCCTGAAATTAAAATCTGGAATTAAAGAATGGAGTTACTTACTTCATTTCCAATTTCACCTATCTAGCATCTGTTTTCCTTCTCTGGCTTCTCCCCCAAGAGGAAGTTGATCTAATTTTCCTGTTCAAATTAGCATTATAAGGAGAAATGGCCTAGGAGGACTTCTGTCATGCTTGTAATTGCCATTACAATTTTGTGTTTGTTACAGTAGTTTAAAAATAAACCAAAATCAGGTGTACTGCAAGTGCACACACCCATGAATCCAGTTTTGTCAAGAGTTCTGAAACAAATGATGTTGAAGACATGCCAGTCATTTCCAACTGAGACTTCCATTCATTGCTATTCGGTGTCTGGAGCTCCTAAGGAGCCCCAGAGCTGTGTACAGTTCAGTTCAGTGCCTCTTGGTGCACTTGGTGACCATGCATTTTGGGAGTGGCAAGAGCAGTGCAGCTCCTGCCAGGCTTTCAGAGGGAGCCCCTCAGCTCCGGCCAGGCAGGCTGTCCCACTGCTCAGTGGCACCTGCCTGGCAAGGCACAGTGACTTTTCAGGCAGTCAGGAATGCCAGGTAATGCCCACCTGGTCTCCACAGGAGGCCTGTCTGTCTCTAAGCTGGCCATCATGTCACAAGTGTGCAACTGTGCAGCTCCTGGAACAGCCGTGCTGGATCAGAGGTGTTTTGTTGCCTCTGCACAGCTTCAGCTGCTGCCCTTTCAGAGGTAGTGCAGACAAACGGCTGGGGGGAGGCTCAAGTCTGAATGGAAGGTGCTCCCTCCTCTGCCCCCCTCCCTCTCCAGGGTCCCCCTAAACTGCAGACATTTAAGGAAGGAAAGCTGGGTTGTTCAAATTTCACAGAATCACTTAATCAGTTAGGTTGGAAAAGACCTTTGAGATCAAGTCCAGCCTATGATAGAACACCACTGTCAACTAGACCATGGCACTGAGATGGTGCCACCAGATGGTGACTCCACCACCTTCCTGTGCAGCCCATTCCAAAGTTTAATCACCCTTTCTGTGAAGAAATTCCTCCTCCTTCAGTATCAGTTTGCCCTGTAATTGGTTTGTATTACTATATTGTTGTGGTTTTAATTTGCAGATTTTGCAAATTCAAATTTGCAAATTTTGTGCAATAAAAATTACACTCTTTGCTCTGTATCTGCAGCAAGGTTGTGCAAGATGCAAATTATTTTCTACTAACAATAGCATATAAAATTATAGAATAAAATGGCATAAAATATGTCTATTCATTTTTTTGATAAGTGTCAGTCTAACTAAAGCCATGCAGAATATGCGTGTATTTTTCTTGCTTATGGGACATTGTGTTTTGATAGTAAAACTTTACTCTGAAAAGGGATGTAGACTTTAAGACTGTACTTCAAAAAATGCTGAAAAATACCATTTTCCTTTTCATATTTCTGCAGGTGAAAAAGGTGTGAGGGTTGAACTTAATAAACCTTCTGACTCAGTTGGGAAAGACGTTTTATAAGCCTTTGATTTAGCAACTCCCCTTGCTATTCTCCCTGATAAATCTTGATGCTATCTATTAACTTTTGAATGTGAATAACAAGATAAAGGAAAATCAACAACAAACCAACATCTTAATACGGAAGCAAACAGTGTTTCAATGTTGCATCAAAAAGAAGGTTCTTTGACTGCTGAAGCATTGTACTATGTGATTGTGACTCCAGGCCTGTGACTGCTTATGTGAAGAAGATAAGCAATCAGTAAGAAACACCATATGCATCTGGACATAAATAAGTGCCCTACATAGAATTTGTCCATCCTTATATTTTGCCAGACCTGTCATCCAGCTGAATCCATTTCATCTCTCCCTTTTTTTATATGGTAAAAGTTTGAATTTTGGGTAATTTTTGTATGACCAGGTACAGTTTATCAAAATTGAGTCTTAAAAAAAAAGAAAAACTGAAAAAAAAAGGAAAAAAATTACAGTATTCTCCAATATAACATGGATCTATTTTTGTAAAACTGTTCATACTGTTCTCCTCTGCCATGAAAGACCTAATGTAATGTAAGGGTTGCCAGTAACTGATAATCACTTTAATTTTCTTTACACCTTAAGTCAGAAAAGGAGCACTTTAATTACCAGCTAAAAATCTGATTGTTTTATATCATATCTCACACTAATCCTAACTTTTAAAGATTGCTGCTGTATTTTTTTTGGGTTTTTTTTTTTTTTTGACTATGTTCTCTTGAACTTATTAACAGAAGCAAATCAGTATCTTGCTATTAGTAACATTCAGTTTGTGGTTTTGTATGTTGAATCCACAGAGGGGAAGTTTCTGTCTCTTTTCTTTTTTCTTTGTTTCTTTTTTTTTTATTTTGGATGGGGGATGTTTGGTTGTTTTTTTATTTTTTAAGTGACTGGCACTAAGTGAACTTGACACTATTGGTTGCTGTCATTGGCTTTGGGGACCTGGTAAATACCATCAACTTACAAGAAAATACAAGGGCTTTCCTAGGCTATTAGAGGTACCCAGAACCTCCTTACTTACTTGACAGAAATTTTTGAGCTTTCTCCCTTTTCTAAAAATACTTGCTGTCCCCCTTTCCTTTGTATATAAGTTAATAGAACATCTAAAATTCAATTTTTTTAATTTCCTTTTCAAATGTTGGTGTCCCATGCAGTCTGCAAGTTGACACCTTGATCTATTATATAGTATCAAGGAGGTGGTCAGCACACTGAAGCTGAAGTGCATCACTCTGTAGGCTCCTTGTGCAATAATTCATCTTTAAATTTTCACTGTTGCTGAAGGATTTCCCTGAAAAGGCACTGCCCTTTGATCAATACTGAGGTATATATTTAGTAAGAAAACGTTTGCTTTCTTTACGTTGTTTTTATTTTATCAAGGAGAGGGGACATCACAGAATAAAAGAGAGATGTGCAGAAACTTTGATATTCTTATTTTTAAGAAATGGATGTTTTGGACACGGATTTTTTTTTCTTCTTTCTTTTTTTTTTTCCTGAGCTTTAAAAGCTTGAGAAAACAAAAGCAAACCTATCAAAGACAGCATTCATATTTACAGGAGTTTGGGGGTTGTTCACTATACCCTCTGCAGTTTTCTATCTGTCCCTTATTTCCTTACTTAGCCAAAACAATGTGAGTGTACAGAAATATTTCTGTATATATTACAACTTGTGACGATTTTAGCATCTGTATAGTTTGTATTCAATTAGAGACCTTTTCTATGGAAAGCTCAGTAATTTTTTATTAAAAACATTACTATTGTTCATGTAAAACATGAAAAAGCTAATTGTTTAGTAACAAACTGACATAAGGGGGGAAAAATTCAGTATTGGTGTATCATTTAGGAGAACCAACAGAAATCCCAGTTTTGTTTTGATTTCACTTTTCCTTATTTTTTAGTAAGTTCTTGCCCTGTACAGTTCTCTTCCTCTTTCCTCTTTTCTTCCCAGAAAAACAGACAGGATACCTTTACTGTAAGTGCCTCTGCCAACCTGGCCAAGGAGTGCAAATCTTCGTTACTGTCTGGTCTGCAGTGCATTTAGGCTACCAATGAAACAAGCAAAAAATCACCTCTTCTACTTGATCTTCATTAGTACTTACCAGAAGTACTACTTAACAAAAGTTTGGTTTTGTTTTAGAAATGTAAGCATAAGCCTTTAAACTCATTTCAGTCCCTCTGTAATTCAAACTGCTGCAGTTAAACAGCGTATCAAATTCTAATCACACTGTAGGTTTGTGCTTGCCAGACAGGTTTAAAAAGTGCTTAATTTTTCACTCCATGTAAGTCATTACAACAGGGTCAACAAATCAGGTCAGCCATTTCTTCCATGTCCTTTAGAAACTGTTCATGTCGGTTGAATATTCAGTCTTGAGCATCACCAAGCAGGTCCTTGTTTTAAAACTATTTTTTAAACTGTCTTATGATCTGTATGTGTCTAGTCCTGGTTAAAAATAAAGCTTCATAATGCTATTTTTATTCATGATGTTAGCTGGCTGTGAAATATGAGACCTTTATCTATAGCAGGCAAAGAAATTCAGGATTCATTTACAGGTTGCCTATAAAGTTGTGTAATTTCAAAAGCAGTGTTCATTATGAAAGAGCTCTCAAGTTGCTTGAAAAGCTAATCTAATTAAAAAAGATGATGTATAAAGGTTCTTGAAAATTACGTGGTTATTTGTAATCTTTGTAACTTTTAAAACTACTCTGTAGCAGCAAATTTATAATGCCCCCTGATAAAGGGGGTATGTGGAATTTTGGTTGTTTTGTTATGGGTATTTGGTTGGGATTTTTGTTTGGATTTATTTTTTTGTTATTGTGTTTTTGTTGGGTTGGTGGGGGGGTTGGTTTTTTGGGGGTTTTTTTGGTTTTGTTTTGTTTTGGGCTTTTTGGTTTTTTAATTTGTTTTGTTTTTTGCTTTTTTTTTTAATCAGAATTGTTTCTGCTCAGGAGAAAGATCTGGGGCTTTTTTTCTTTAGGCTCTACCTATGGTTACCTGGGTGTGGTGACCATTTTCATGATGATTTCCTCCCTCAAAAACAGGACCATATTTAGGCTTTCTGAAGAGTGATAGTGATGTAGAGTCAGCTCTAGTTTTTTCACCACTTTTGACAGGTCTGTGAGGTGCAAAATCAAAGTCACATTCAAACAGGATTTTTAAGGTTTAATGGGATCACCTCAGTTTCACATGGCTCCCAGTGAATTATGTGCCATTGAAAGATGACAGAAGAATGGTAACCGACAGGTGCAAACCTGTATGAGGTACCACACAATATTCCTTCACTTTTGATGAGCCTTGTAATGACTGTATGCTAATCAAGGAAACATTTGTCTCTCTTCTGTTACTTCAGGAAGAGTAACCTGGATCTCCAGATGAGTGCATTAGTGCACTTTTCATGGCACTTGGGTGCCAGTTGTGCTCATTTCTGCTCTAAGGTGATGGTTCTTGGTGTTTTTTTAGGTTGAAACCCAAGCATAGCAGCACTGAACTGATGGCAAAGTGCTTTGAAGCTTTTTCCATGTTCAGTGCTGTATAACTTCCTACAAGTTCTATTGAAAGTACCTCTTCCTCATCCTCATTTTACATTGAACAAGGAAGAAGCCTTTCTTGCAACCATCCTGTGTAGACCTGGTTTGGGTTTTTTTTTTTGGTTTTTTTTTTAATTATCACATTGTTGAGCGCAATATGCAGGGGGATTGTTTTGCAGAGTGAAGTCAAACACTGTACTAGAGAAAATGAAGTGTTTCTCTTGGGTGTTTCTCAAAAAAGACTTGCAGATCTGAGAGCTGACAGCCTGCATCATACATAAAACATCTGGCTGTGCTAACCACTTCAAGGTCAGGAGTGGAAAGATCACATCTCCATCATACTGGTAAGTACAGCCAGACTGAAAAGTGCCATTTCTGTGCTTGCTGAATGCTTTGTAAAAGAGGGGAGAATGCCAAGTGACAATAGCAAACTCAAAGTCTCAAAACTCCAGGAGTCTAGCATGTGTACCTTGCCTACAGGCATGCAGATAGCTGCATGCTCTTGCAAATACCTAGTGGGAATTTGTCAGTACTGAGCAGCAAAGACTTTGAAGAAGTTCATGGGTCTCAGCTGGATTTGGATCTCACCTGCTTTTGGGGGGAATGGGGGTAGAAGTATGGATGTCTAGGTCTCCCATTGTCAGCTTTTTTCTTTTTCCAAATGTAAACCTTGAATGTAAGTAATTACTGCACATGTACTGAAGTCTGTTGGTACAGGAGCTGTGTTCACTCTGAAGCATCTGCTGCATCAGAGTTACTTGACCCCGTCTGTTGGAAGTGGATAGCAGCTGACAGAAGCAGGTTTCAAGGTCCTCTCTGCTACCAGACAAAACCAGTTCCAGAGAATTTGCTCTGTTGACTTTATTACCACTTACTGAGTTTCATCAGGCTTTTCCCGCTGACTTTGAAGTTGAGTGAATATACATCACATTTATCCCTTTCCTGAAATATGAAAGAAACCCCAAATTCATAGCTCCCAAGTGAGTTGGTTCTAAAAGTGGAAGGGACAGATAAGGTGTAAATTGCCAACCCACAGGGGATAGACTCAAGTCCTTAGCAGGACAGGATGGAAATGATGAGTTGAATAGAAATGGTGAAACAGGATGGGAAGAGACTGGCACATGAGACCAAGATAAAATATGTAGGGTGGGTATGAGAAATATGGACATGCCAATTAAAAATATGCTATAGGGGTCTGCTTTGGGAGGAGCATGAAGTGTGGGAAGAAAGAATGCACAGTGTGTTTGTCTCAGGAAAGAGGTGTTGATGCATCCCATCCATCCTGTTCTTCATGGATGTGTGTTGCTAAAAAGTGTATTTTTATCTCTGAAGATGAGAAGTTCATAGCTTTACTTGAACTAGGAGTTGGTTTCCTTGTTTGTATTCCAATAGTAAATTGTTGGACTTTCCCCTTACTAAATATGCAGTTTGGGATTAAACTTCTGTTGGTAATAGTTTATGGGGTCTTCTGGAGCATTTACTATAATGACCTTTGTGTATGTGGCAATAAATGCTGGCAAGGTGACTGGCTCATTTAGCCTCTAAGCCCAGTATCAGCCTCTTCAGCTAAAAGATGGCTAAAAGTTCGCAGGGCATGCCTCACATCAGAGTGGGAGGGATGTAAAACACAGAGATAGGCTAACAACTTGCAAGGATCACACAGAGGCAAGCGGTGATACAAGGCACACTGCTCCAGGGCAGTATCTGAACTGAAACCCATTATTTCTTTGAAATACTGTTGGAGACAGGGAGTAAAATTTCATCTCTGAATATGCACCGTGTGGATCCAGTGCTCCTCGTGGGCCTGTCTGTGTCAGTGTGGTTGCCAGGGTGGAACCAGTTCCTCTCCTGGATTTGTTTCAAGGGCTGATGTGGTTCTATTTTATTTTTGCTTTTGAATAAAAGATGAAGCCAGTGTAACTAAAATGTAGAGATGTGACTCCTACTCACAAATGAAAAGCCTAATGTCTGAATATTATATTGGGTTATGAGCTGGTATTTTACTACTTAAAGGAAACAGGGTCAACCAAAAAGCCAAGAAAAAGTCTATCAAAACTATCTGAAGGCAAATCACTGGTTTTAAAAGTGTCTTCCGTACATTAGAGCATTTAAATAAGCTTTATAAATCTGTTAATAAAGATTGCATTATAGCAGAAGACATGGTGGCAGCTCTAAGACACAGAAGGAAATGAGAATTTTGGAACTGGATTAATTACTGTTGCAATCCTGAGAATTTTTTTCATGCAGTAAGATAGGAGTGAATGTGTCCAAAAAAACCCAACCAGTCACTACAGCAACAAACTAAATGCCACCACCCCAAGATCTGAAAAGTACAGTCTTGGTGAGTGTTGTACCGTGAGTTACCAGAACTGAAAGATACTACAGAAGAACTGTTTTTATAGGAGCACTTGGGAACATCTTTGGACATCAAGGAGAATACATTTCTTCAGGGAAAATGTGATTGTGGACACAGCTAACATTTGCCAAAGGGCCATGGGTAATAACAATCTGTTTTCTGAGATTAGAGTCCAGTTGATGGTGTTCCCGATAGCAAAGAGCAAGGTTTGAGCTGTCACATTAGGCATATTTATTTTCCCTTCACTTCCCCTTCCCCAGCCACAACATAATAGTGAATAATGTGGTGCTGGGCACGTGTTCTGCACAGTCATATTTTAATGAACAAGCAGAAACTGTAAAAAGTTGACTGTCTTGAGTCCTAAATATTTGTTGTATCTAGAACTCCTGAGGAGGTGTAGATAGCAATTTCTAAACTTCTTTAACTACTTTCATTTTTTCCCACCTGCACTATAAGAATATTTTAGATGCTTAGGGGTTTTTGGGTTTTTTAACCCTTTATTTAAAGGGCTTATTTATTTATTCCCTAATAGCACATTAGGAAATTACTGTATCTAGCTGAGGGTTTCTGAACTTCACAACCATGTAACCTTATGCAATGAGATGAGGAGGGAGAGCACGTACCTTACGATAAACCCAAGGCTTATGCAAATCCGTGAGGGCAGGCAGGGAGCAAGGGGCCACCTGTGGCCAGGCTGTGAGTGGGACACCAGCAGCAGGATGCAGAAATGCTTCAGGCTCCTGCTCGTGGGGCTAGCTGGAAGAGAGAGCAGGTGGGGCCTCACTGTGTCCCAGCCAGGATGAGGCCTCATCTTAAAGCAGAAAAACATGTTCTTTGAGTCCCAGAGGTGACACAGAGACATACTGCTATTACAGGGGAGGATGCTGTTTGGCACAAAAATCCACTGGGGCAGGGATGGAGGAGTGGGGAAAGTGGGAGGTGGGTGGTTACACATCCAGTGCTTAGAGTAGTTTTAAAAATTTGCTCAAGTTTCCTCATGTGGGAGTGCCTAGAGAGCAACTGCTCTGCTTCCAATGCCCTTGCCATTTCTGCTCCCACATGTGTGTGGGGCCCTCTCCAGCCCCTTGCTACCCCCATGCTTTTGCATTCTCCCATGGCTCCCCAAGCGCATGGCTCCCCAAGCGCTGCCCCACCTGCTGCCAGCTGAGCTGCAGGCCCTTGTCTCTTCTGCACCATCCCTTGAGTGGGGGTTGGGTTAAATGATAGCATATTTGGCTGAGGAATACATTTAGGGTTTTACTTTTTTGTGAGATGACAACTGGTCAGGGCCTGGTGGCCACCTTTCCAGGTGGTCAAATGCCTTGAAAACTGGCTACCAAGTCATGTCTGGCAGCACAGCCTCTGGCTGCTGCTGCTGCCTGCCCTGAGTCAGCACTGCCTGACCAAAGCTCTGTGTGCCAAGCTGCTGTCTCTGGGAGGCCAACTAACCTTGAGTTGCTGAGGGTGCTCCTTCTCCTTTGCACGGGTGGTGAGGTTATACATGACACAGCTGAACCATGGCAATTCATGTCTCATGACCTTCACCTGGCATTCAGAGCACCTTAACGGTGCAACAACCACCCAGCAGCAGCTTCCCACCAGGCTTGGGTAGTCTTGTTGTCGAAGACAGGTAGAGAGGAGCAGACGGGAAACTGGTACAGGTTTCATGGATGGGACATCTACTTGTCACTCTCCTGAGAATGGTGTCACTTCAACACAGATCCACAGCCCCATGTGAAAACACACTAAGGGCTGGGATCAGCCCATCCTGTAACAACTCATGGGTGAGTGAGGGTGTTTGCCCGACAGCAGAATCCTCCCATCGCTCTCCTCTTCCTGAAGAAGTTCAGGCAGCGTTTCCCTCCATAGCTGCTGCTGGGTGTGCATGGACTGACTGCAACCCCTTTGTGGTTCAGTGCCTGCACAGCTGAGGGTGCAAGGCATTGGTTAAGGGTCAGAGTGTGCTGCTGCAAAATTGTCTTGGGGAAGATTACATTTCTGGGACCTGTACAGGGATTACAAATGGTGGCATTAAGGCAACAACTTTTCAGTGTTTTCCTCCAAACTGAGGGCTTCTCATTCCTTCAGGGGATGCTTGTGTCTAATGTTTGTGTCCATAACACCTCACAAACAGCTCCAAAGTCATGGCATTTCTTACCACATGGGATGTGCATCTGCTTCAGCAAAATTGCATTTCATGGCCCAAGCATAAGCCCAAATGTTAGCAGTGAGACATCTTGGCAGAGTTGTTTTAACTCTGCCAAATTGCCTGGGAAATGTTGCCTGATAGCTTGAATAGACTTTTAGGGTTTTGCAGTGCCTGAAATACCTCCTATTTCCTCTCATGGGATGCTTTTCTGGCATTCTAAATCTCTTGTAGGTATATCAAAGTTAATTAAGTCTGAGTTCTAATTGATGCTGTCTGCAGGGCTGATAATCCTTCCCCCCTGGTGTGACTTGGCAAGGTTTCAGCAGTTAGGCTTGGCAGGGCAGAGCTCCCTTGTACCTGTCCTTGTGTCATGGCATGTGCCCAGCTCCTGCCTGAAGTCCCCCAGTCTCTGATGCATGTCATGGGAGACTTATTCCTCACTCCTATGGTCCAGGTGATGCAGTGATGAGAGCTGCTCATGCCAAACCTTGCAGGGAGAGGAAGAAATGCATAGCTGGAAATCAGCTGATGGTTAGAGATGGTGTGAGCACCCTGGGCTATGCCAGAGCAGGGGCAAGCAGGTGAACCTTTATTGCCTTCAGCTGTAATTTCAATTTGACCTGAAGTGCTTCTGGGAGTGTTAGGCAGGAATCCAGGGCTGTGTAAGTGGGAAGGAGCTCCTGCAGGTGGTCTGGCCCAGCTCCCCTGCCCTTGATCAAGGTCACCCAGATCTGGCTGGTGAGGACCATGTCCAGTTGGATTTTAGTATCTCAAAGGATGGAGACTCCACAACTTCTGCAGGCAACCTGTTCCTGTGTTCAGCCACCCTGTAATTGATTTGTGTAAATCAAAGGAGCAACCCAAAGAATTCTTAGCAGCATATCCTGGAGAAGAAGGCAGATTTAAGATTGAAGTTCCTTCCTTGCAGCTGTCCATACTCCACCTGGTACAGGTGCCATCCTCTCTGAAGCCCCGGGGGTGTTGACTTATCCTCAGGACGACTCTTCCTTTTGGATGTGTTTCTGTTTGCCATCTGCCAGAACAGCCCAGATCCATGCCACGTCCTTCCACAGCCATGTTCCCTGGAGCAGCCTGTGCCCAGTTGTGTGGTCCTGTCACACAGCAGGGAGTTTTTCTTGCTGTGGATGCTGCAGACAGGCTGTGTCCCACCCTGCACTGGCTGCAGGCAAGTGCTGCACAGGCTGAGCAGCATCTGCAGGAGAACACCCTCCAAGCAAGTCACTGGCACAGCTCTTTAGCTTTGTGCCTGCCCCCAAACACAGCCCACACCTTCCTGGTGAGTCAAAAACTGCTTCCAGATCAGTGGCAGCACACCCACCGAGTGGATCCTTCGGGGAAAAAAGCAGGTCATTAGAGGGAAGCTTCTGGGAAGAGGCCAGTGTCAGTGGGAAGGCAAAGGCAGGGGAGCAAAGCAGCGGGGAAAAAAGCAGGGTAAGAGCAGAGAGGCCCTGTGGCCATCCCTGCCATGGGTAAATTGCTTAATGAAGCCACGGGAAGAATTAAAACCCCCAAATAAACCAGTTCCTGTACCAGGCCTACACTGAGCTCTCACCCACATTTTGCCCCAGACTTTTTATGCCACTAGTGATAGATCTCTGAAGAGAAGGTACTTGCAGTAAACACAAAAACTATGATACAGAGACAGACGTCAGTTAAAGAAAATAAAGTAATCACTGCTTTTAAATTAAGCAGTGATGGAGCCAAATACTTTGCTTGTTGGGTTTTGCCCTTTCAAACATGCTTTGTTATGCAGTTCAGAAAATGTCATATCTAAGACTTATTAGGGAAAAAAAGCAGGTGAAATTAGATGAATAAGGGATGGATGGAACAGAGACAGGGTGAGCTATTCAGGCCAAGCTGCTGCACCTACTTAGAAATTTAATCTAGTCTTAAAGCAGCCTGGCCTGGCAGAAGCTAAAGGAAGCAGAGGAATTAAGGCCATGGCCATGTCCCATTTTAGGCTTTCACACCTGTAGTACACTACCTGAGCCTGTCACACCCTCCACTTCCCTGGCTTAGCCAAGGCACAGGAGTTTTTGTGTTTTATAAATCTCTCTGACATCCTAAACCCCTGTCCTACATCTCTTGCAGAGCTGGGTTGATGCCAAACGGTGATAGAAAATTAACTTTGTCACTGCGATGGATGCAAGCAGTGCAGTATTTGTAACTCACAAAAGGATGCCTTTGGGGTTACTCCTGAGGCCTGAACTAGTAAAAGGAGCTACTCTCTCATCTTCCAAATCCCTCTTGCAGCAAAGCTAAAAGAATCACTCACAGAACACCTACTTAGTTGTAAATTTACTTCTCATCTCCCAGCTAGATGCAGATATTTCCACCCCACCACCACCATCCCTCCTCCTTTAACTTGTTTGTGGCCCAGTCAGGGTTGCTGCTGGTCCATGCTCAGCCTGAAGTGCAGTGTAGGTGAAACACGAGCCTGCTAACCCTGCACTTTATTCTCTCCCCGCACAGGTTAGGGAGAAAAAAAACAAAGAACTCCTTACGTGCAAGGAGTGCCACCTAACGGCCTATTGAAGAATCCCAAAGCTGAGGTCTTGGCTTTTTTTTCCATACGCAGGAGTACGTGGAATCAAATTCACGTATTTTCACACATAGTGAAATGCTAGTCTCTTCCATGGCCTGTCTGCCCATAAACCACACTTCAAGGCTAGTTTCATACAGAGTCTTTCCATTCATATTTAAAAAAATAGTTTCCTTAACCCCAAGAAAGCTGTAATAATCCAGATGAGAGTAAGAACTTAGGTATTTGTTTAGAGTGTAAAATTGATGGTTGCTGGCTATCTATTCAGGAGCAGCTGCTGGAGACCAGCAGTTTCACTACTGCCTTCACCATGCCAAGCAGTAACAATCATGCTCATAGGAGGATGTAGGTCAGGTGTAACCTCAGGAGGTCACCCAGCCCAACTTTTTAGTAGCCTTTCAATTTAAGTTTACAAAATTCGACTAAATGTGCAGACACGGTGTTGCAGGATGAGCACATCCAGCAGTGGTGAAGCAAACTGCTGTGGTGCCAGTTTTTTAACATTCTCCAGCCAGGGCAGCCTGCATCATCCCACCATCACCATGGATTGCTCCAACCCTTAATGTCCACCTGGCTTTTTCCTCAGAAACTTGCTGTTGATTCCTTCTTGCTGTTACCCTTCAGTAAAGTGAATCCTGCTTCACTTGAAGAGATGCTGTGTGTATAAAAAATGCAAGAGAATTGAGGGGCTCCGGAAGAATACATGAGGAGAAAGAAAACCCTCACAAGCCATTTAATCTGTTGCACATCCTCCTGCTGCACCAAGGGAAGTTTGAATAGCTACTTTGCACCTCAGGAATTATTATTCACTTGTCCAGTTATGACTAAGCCCTCTCTAGCCTTTGATTTTGTACTAGATTATTACCTGGTGCCCTTCATTACACTGGTCCAGAGACAGGTAGCACATCCTGTTCCAAATGAACAGTATTTCTCTGGTTGTTCTCTTGGAAAGTGCTCCTAGAAAGGGGGCTCAGGTTCCTGATTACACACCCTGAGCAGCAGGGTCAGCCCTGCCTGAGGGGCCTGCTTCCACCTAGACATAAATAGCCTCCTCATCAGCTTACGCACAGGCATTAGGGTTGAACTTGCTGTGAGAATACACTTCCCATGTGACCCAGATAACCCAGCTGAAAACAAATAGTGGTTGGGCTACTGGAGATGCTAAAGGAGCAATGAATGCACATTGTTGCTTTTAAAATATATTATAAAGCAGAGTATTGCATATTTTCTTGCAAGATACTAACATACATTAGCAGTGCTGAAAAGATTCTCCTCGCTGCTTCATCAGAACTCAAATATTGTGAAAACTTCTTAGATAGCATTTCCACAAAGCAAAAAATACTTGCTAATGTTTGACCTCCAAGATTCCTTGCCTGATAACCAGTTTCAAAGCAACTGAAGAGCAGTGTCTTATTATAGTGATGAAAGAGCCAAGTAACCCCCACTTAGCTGGTTTTGCAACTCCTCTCTGAATCATTCGGAGCAATTCTAGTAGGTCACCACAAAATGAGATGGCTTTTTCCTTCAGTTTGCAGAACCTTCTGCTGACAAACAGCACACACACACTTGACCCTCTTTCATAGCTGCTTTGCCTCAGAAATCAAGTCTATTAACTTGTTTCTCAGATTTCCAGTCAGGCAACTTACGCTGCACTTCAGTGAAGCGTGTTTGTTCAAGGCTCACTAACAGCTTGTGCTGTTCCAGGCAGTATCTAAACTCACTCAAGGACAAAGTCAACTGACAAAGAAGATGAAATTTCTCACCTTTGACCCAAATTGAGCAGCGTATTTAAAAACATACTGGTATAGTCATTGTTATCGTTGTGGGTAGGACACTGTATTCAAGCACAACATTTTACAGAAACAGCATTCATAGTAACATACCCAGCATGAAGGTGACCATGACCCATTAATAACAGCCTGTAATAAGCAGCAACTGCAAAGCCTTCCTCTCTGGATAAAAGAGATCTTGGCATTTGAATACTTTTTTGTAAAAACACATATGACGGAGGTGCTGTTTTCCCATAGCTAATCCAGAATTGCTCAATTGTTTGGACAAAGATCTATTTTAGGACACTTGTATATGAGGGACAGACTTGCCTACAGCTTAAGATTTCCCTCTCCCTCAACAGGCTACACTATTCCATTAAATTCCTCACTTGTTTTCAGCTTGTTGTTAAAATGAACAATTTAGATGTAAAAGAAGACATTAGGAAAAAATCCTCACATTTGACAATACCCACAATCATTCTCCTTTACTCCCATCTGTCACACTAGGAAAGACAAATGAAGAAACTTCAGGGAACAATTGCAATGGAAATATCTCTCAAAAAATGCTTCATGATGTGAGAGACTCTGTGGTGCAAATCTCATCCTTATCTTAAAAACACACAATAGTACAAATATTTCTTGGTAGTCCTGTCTCTGAAAATGTCAAGTATCACTGGGAACACTGACAGATACTACAGCTTTAAGAAGGAAGTATGGAAAATTAACAATGGCAAAGTAAGTTTTAGCATCAGTATTCATAAAATTTTTCACAGAAGTGCAACAATAGCGAAACTGTTTTAAAAACAGGATGGAGAAAACAGAAGATGATGCAATCTGTATTCACCAGCACCTATTTTTACAGGGAAATTTCAGAAGGAAAAGTGTTAATACAGAAAGGCTCTACTAAACCAGACTGTTATCAAATATACAGGTGAACCCACCGGTAAGTAACACAAAATGGCCAGGCTTAATGGAAACTTAAACTTCAGTAACAATTTATTTAAAGTGTGCAAGAACAAAGTGATTTATTTCTGTAGGGTCAATATTTTAAAAAATACACAGCATTTAAAATGAGTTAAGAGAGCAGCAGTAACATGGTAAACATGTACAAACCAGGCTGATACAGCCATTTAAAATTACAGTAACTAGATATAAAACAATTCTGTTTAAAAACTATTTATATAAAACAAGTTTTTGTTTAAGCAAACATATTTACAACCAGTTTTACTGATTGCAAAGAATCAAACTGTTTAATGTTTAACCTGCTAAATACCTTAGTGCAGCAAGAGAACATTTCAGGAAGCTCCTTCAGAAAACACAATGTGCCTGGCATTCACAGCTCTTCATGGCACAATGGCTTTAGCACTCAACTGACTGGCCTGCCAGCCACCAAAGAAGCAAAATAAAGACTGCCTGGTAATGTCATTTTAATCCTAATTTGTCCTGTATAGCATTGGAAGTTTAAATGGGAAATCATGAAAGCTTTTATGACATGCCCAGGAACAGTTTTACCAGTATTGCTAGCAGCATTCCACACAATTTTTACTTATTAGTGTGAGGGTATGGAGGTCAGTTACA
This sequence comes from Lichenostomus cassidix, assembly GCF_008360975.1. Taxonomy (NCBI): domain Eukaryota; kingdom Metazoa; phylum Chordata; class Aves; order Passeriformes; family Meliphagidae; genus Lichenostomus; species Lichenostomus cassidix. The sequence continues at coordinate 41,492,424 of NC_139483.1, read as the reverse complement.
TTTCAAATTCCATTTCAGAACAGGCACACAGGAGTGTAACCACAGCTAAGCAAACCCTGAGCAAATTACCTTTCCACCACTGTTTCCAGTCATGGATTATCTTTTAGAGACAGCTTTCTGTTGTTTTATGCAAGACAAGAATCAAGATGTTCATTTATTTTAGATTCCAAAACTTCAGTCTCACAGACAGGACAACTGACTTTTCTATCTTGCCTCACAGGACTGCTAGGACTTGCAGAGGACTGTGTAAATTCAGCACTGGTTTTTGCAGCTGTAGTGACATCAGTACCCTCCTTTTTGATGAAATACTTTTCAAAGGCAGTTTTGTCTTCCATTTTCGGCCATCGCTGCAGTGAATTAACACATTCTAAGCTTTTTTTCACAGGTGCACCCTGAGCTGTTGAGCTCTGCTCCAAACGAATTTGTTTTGGTGTCCAGATAGAAGATGGCCCAGCTCTCTTGTCAACTGGTGAGCCTTGGCTTGATGTTTCTTCAGCAACACGAGGCATCCTAGCAGGCAATCCACAGTCATTCTCGTAATCTTCTGTGTCAGCAGCAGAGGGTTTCGGAAACTCACGCTTTAAAGGTAAGTTGATCTTCTCACTGGCACCACCAGTATGAAGTGGAAAGATGCCACTATGGGGGAGCTTCTCCCGTTTTATCTCATTTTTAGGGATTGGTGCTGTCCTTACTGCTGAACGATGCTGTGAGCCATGTGCTTCACTGTTTCCAATGGTGCTGCTGGCATTTGTGTTTTTTTCTGAAAGCACCCCATCTCCTCCTCCAAGACGATATCCCATCCCACTAAACGGAGTCAGCTCTTGCACACCATGCATTTGTGCCTTGTCTGAAAAATCAGATTAAAAAATTAGTTAATAACTTTTTCATTAAAAAATCATGGGCTTATTATTTGACGTGCTTCACACAAAAAATAAAATATCTGCTGCTTGAAAATAGTGCATCAAATTAAACTTCTTGCAGACAATTCAGTTGAGGAGCAGCCTAAAAATGCACAAGCAAACAGGCCATGTTCTTTTGCTATGTAACAGTGACACCTAAACAAAGCTTATGTAGTATTTGGTCTATATTTGTTCAAGAAAATGTTTGGACAAATATCAGTTTGGAACAGAAAAAGATTTCATAAAATACCTTTTTCAGTTGACTTGAAACGTGGAAGTTTTGCTGGCTGAGTTTTCTGCTTGGACTTCTCTGAGAATTTCTCTGGCTCCTTCACTTTTGTGAACGTGCCCCCACATGTCCTTTGATGCTCATCCCACCAGTAGTCGTGTGCAGAGGGTGCTCTATTCATGGAGCGCTTCACATACCCAAAGTAAGGTGCTCTCTTTTGGCAAGGGCCATTGCATCGCCACCAGTGCTGGCGGTACAAATTGATCTCATCATAAAAATCGTGATAGATCTAAGTTAAAAAAAAACCAAAGGCCAAAACAAACAGTTGTTCAGGAAGTTTCTAATTTTATATCATTAGCTCTGTAATTTTTTTAAATCTATTTCCATTCAATTCCTTCCACTACTGCTGTGACTTTTATATTACCAGTTAAAAGAGCTGGACCTGAATAATATGTCCTGGTTATCTTGTTTGAACTGCAATAAAATCACTTTGGAAATCTATCTACAATCTTACCTAGAAGACAAACTGTTTAGAATGTATTGCAAACAATACCAGTATTGTATTCTCCTTTCAGCAATTACCTTAATTGATCTTATTAGACACATTATTTTTAAATAGCGACATAAATATCATCACCCTCTACTGACATCTTGACTGCTCTTCCCCAAATACTGCTCTAAACATGGAGCTATCCTGTCCCTGCTATCATTAAGCTGTTCCTAGTTTACCACAAAAGCTTAAAGGAAAATTCTTACAGAGAATATACCTGAAAATTATATGACTAACAGCTCACCACATCTTCCTCAACCTGTTTCCACCACCGTCCTCAGCAAAATAACTATGGAATTGGCACACACTTGGATGCAAATTTGTGTTGGTACCAACCATGGACTGTCTAACAAGAACATTACTCACACCACACCAGGCAACTAAGACACCAAACCAGGAAGAAAGCTCTATTAAATCAGGTGAAGAGGATTATTCTCACTGTGACATTGGCTCCAGTCAGGAGATTAATGCGTCGCATGTGCTTGCAGAACTCTGGTCCATGAGACTGACGATCTCTGAAGTTATGAGTGACAAAGAGCAGGGCATGGATCATTTCATGCAGCAGTGTCTGAAACGATGCAATCATTAGATATTTAGTGGAAAGCACTGCATTTTCAGTTTCAAAATTAAGCTGCAAGTATTTCACTTCTCTACATTGATTGTGGTACTGATCTTATCTTTGATTATTCACACATTCAGTCTGGGTCATAAAATATAATACTTTGACCTATCAAACCAAATTACCCTATTCCCACACCACCAAAACATGCTAGAGAATATCACTACAATAAGCAGCACTCCAAAAAGGAGAAATCATCCTCAAACTTAAGTCACATCTTTAAAGAGATCATCCCCTATACAACCCAAAAAAGAGCTACTTTTGAGCAAGTTGAAATTCTGAAGCATTTCTGTTCTTAGGCAAATCTGAACGTTCAGCCAGCTCAAAGCAGCAGCTCTGGCAGAGGCACAAGAAAAAACACCAAGTCATGCTAAGTCATATCCTATATACTTATTTTCTGCTGTTGGCCCTTTTGAAACTACGGTCCACGTTTGGTTTGAATATTAAAGGACAATTTAGGAGTTAAAAACTTGGGGTGTTTTTTTCTCTTTATAAAGTCAGTATAATGAACAAGTGACTTTAGACTCCTACTTGGAGTTGCCCACTTAGAAACACAAAACTAAAGATTACCATGATACTGCAACACAAGCCATACAAACAACAGTAAAGCCACCACTATTTTATGATCTGTAAGTTACTGCATGTAAGAATCCCACTATGAAATCTAAAATGTTTGTATGGAGCAGAGGAGGGGGGAGGCACAAGACACTTTATGTGTAGATTCATGAGCAATGGTCAAATACCTCCACGAGATCCTTCCTTGGCCTTAACTTTAGAAGCGGCTCACTAAGACGAATAGAGCACAACCCACTTCTTTCGTGATACGAACAGATACCAGCAGAGCTGAAAGGAAAAGCAGAAAGAAAACATGAAAATCTAATGGTAGAGTTAGTCCTCTGCCATTGCAACATCCAACCACTTCCAAATGTCTAAAGAATAACAACCAGCAGAGGATAAGAGGGGGCAGGACTCCAGCCGCCAGCAATTGCATCTGCTGCAGGACTGCACACTGCACTTCAGAGACTCCTGCTTTCGTTAAACCTCAAACTTCTTCTACATTCCCCCTCCTAGTATATTCGAAGTTTTGCTAACATACTATTATTGGCCCATATTTGCCAAAACGGCAAATCGGCCGATCCTTGAGTTGGCGCCGGGGCGATGGGAAAGGATCGGCATTCCCCGCCGCCTCCCCGGCCCTGCCGACAGCCCCATACAGCCCCGGCCCCGGGACAGAGGGACAGAGGGACAGCGGGCAGGGCCGCGCCGGGAGCCGAGCCGGCGCTCCGCTCCCCCCGGGGCCGCACCTGGTCATGCGGGGGCTCCAGGACACGGTGACAGCCTCCAGCTTGCCCCAGAAGAGCGTCTGGTTGAACTGCACGAACAGGGCGTGCACGTCGGGGCTGGGGTCCAGCAGCTCCCACGCCTCGTCCACCACCGACAGCGGGCGGGAGGCCGAGCGCTGCGGCGAGACATCCGGGCGCCCAACTGCAGCCGCCGCCGCCGCCTCTGCTGCCGCCTTGTCCTGCTCTTCCCACTCCTTCTGCAGCCTGAGCGCCAAGAGCAGATCCTGCTCCTCCATGCCGAGCGCGTCTCCCGCTGCCGTCACCGCCGCACCCGCCATGCACTGCCGCTGCGCACGCGCACCACCGCCCCGCGCGCTGCCGCCGCGTCCTTCCGGCCTGCGCGCGCCCTGCCCTCCGCCCCGCGCGGCGCGTGCCCAGCGCGTCACCGGGACAGCGGCGGGGCTGCGGTGCGGCCATGGCGCTGGCGCTGGGCGAGGGCGGCGGCGGGAGCCGGCTGCGGCGGCAGCTGGAGTCGGGCGGCTTCGCGGCGGGGGAGTACGTGAAGCAGCTGTCGCAGCAGTCGGACGGGGACCGGGACCTGCAGGAGCACCGGCAGCGCATCCAGGCGCTGAGCGAGGAGACGGCGCAGAGCCTGAAGCGCAATGTCTACCAAAACTACCGGCAGTTCATCGAGACGGCGCGGGAGATCAGCTACCTGGAGAGCGAGATGTACCAGCTGAGCCACATCCTCACCGAGCAGAAGGGCATCATGGAGGCTGTCACCCAGGCCCTGCTCCTGCAGGCCGACCGCGACGACCCCGCGCTGGGCGCCCGCCGCGCCGCCGCCGCCGACCCCTTCCTGCCGCTGTCGGCCAAGGATGCGGCGGCCAACGAGGAGGGGCGGCAGCGCACGCTCACCACCCTCCTGGAGAAGGTGGAGGGCTGCCGCGACCTCCTGCCCGAGAGCCCCGGCAAGTACCTGGTGTACAACGGCGACCTGGTGGAGTACGATGCGGACCACATGGCGCAGATCCAGCGGGTGCACGCGTTCCTCATGAACGACTGCCTGCTCGTGGCCACCGCCCTGCCCAACCGCCGCGGCGCGTACCGCTACGATGCCCTGTACCCCCTCGACGGGCTGGCCGTGGTCAACGTCAAGGACAACCCGCCTATGAAGGACATGTTCAAGCTGCTCATGTTCCCCGAGAGCCGCATCTTCCAGGCCGAGAACGCCAAGATCAAGAAGGAGTGGCTGGAGGTGCTGGAGGAGACCAAGCGCAACCGTGCCCTCAGCGAGAAGCGACGCCTGGAGCAGGAGGCGCTGCCCCGGCCCGCCCCAGCGCCCCCCGAATCTACCAACCCCTTCGACGAGGATGAGGACGAGGAGGAGGAGGAGGAGGAGCCCTCTGCTGAGGAGGAGGTTGTTGACCTGTCGCTTGAGTGGATCCAGGAGCTGCCCGAGGACCTGGACGTCTGCATCGCTCAGCGGGACTTCGAGGGGGCGGTGGACCTCTTGGATAAACTCAACGAGTACCTGGCGGACAAGCCGGTGAGCCAGCCCGTGAAGGAGCTGCGGGCCAAGGTGGATGAGCGGGTCCGGCAGCTCACGGATGTTCTGGTGTTTGAGCTGTCCCCAGACCGCTCGCTGCGAGGAGGGCCGCGGGCCACCCGCCGAGCCGTGTCGCAGCTCATTCGCCTGGGCCAGTCCACCAAGGCGTGCGAGCTCTTCCTGAAGAACCGGGCGGCCGCGGTGCAGACGGCCATCCGGCAGCTGCGCATCGAGGGTGCCACGCTGCTCTACATCCACAAGCTCTGCCATGTCTTCTTCACCAGCCTCCTGGAGACGGCCAGGGAGTTCGAGACGGACTTCGCCGGCAACAACGGGTGCTACTCGGCCTTTGTTGTCTGGGCCCGCTCGTCCATGAGGATGTTTGTAGATGCCTTCAGTAAGCAAGTGTTTGATAGCAAAGAGAGTTTGTCAACTGCGGCAGAGTGTGTCAAGGTAAGAGGGTCTGGAGAGGGTGATGGGACACAATAGCTGAAACAAAGGCTTCAAAGCTTTAAATTCGCTATTCTAACCCTGGTTTAGTTTTTGACTCGTGGGGGGCTCCCGAGAGGTTTCCTGCTTTGGAAGGTTAATATTCATTTGTGGTTGGTTTGGTTTTTTTCAATTTAACAGAGGAAAGCCTTAAGATTAAAATACATGTCACAAAAAGTTCTGCCTTTATCAGGAATGCAAAATGTGTTTATTCTTAATTTGCCTTAAACTCGTAGGAGGTCCTAAAATTTCCATCATCTACATCTGAATTATAAGTACTTCAAAAATTTCTCTTTGTTTTTCAAGGGTGTCCTGAACTACATTTTCAAATTTTATTGCAAGACTAACTTTCTCAGGTTATGCCCTCTTTCAGCTGCTAACTGGGGGGAAGAGGGGGGGAGAATAAAGCTTATGTGTGACTGGGTTATAGTGTAATTGTCCAGAGTATTTTTGACAGCCAGGGTTTATCTTTCAGTTATTTCTCATTAATGAGATTCTTAAAGCAAAATTTGGTAGATGTGTAAGATGTGAAGGGGGCCTGCACACTAATAACATCCTTTGCTTTTCTTTGTTGCCCCAGGTAGCTAAAGAGCACTGCAAGCAGCTGAGTGAGATTGGGCTGGATCTCACCTTCATCATTCATGCCCTCCTGGTAAAGGATATCAAAGGTGCTTTACAGAGCTACAAGGATATCATCATCGAGGCCACCAAGCACCGCAACTCTGAGGAGATGTGGAGAAAGATGAACCTGATGACTCCAGAGGCACTGGGGAAGCTCAGGGAGGAGATGAGGAGCTGTGGGGTGGGCAATTTTGACCAATACACAGGTGATGACTGCTGGGTCAACCTTAGTTACACTGTAGTAGCTTTCACTAAGCAGACTATGGCCTTCTTGGAGGAAGCATTAAAGCTTTACTTTCCAGAGCTGCATATGGTTCTTCTGGAGAGTCTTGTGGAAATCATCCTGGTGGCTGTCCAGCATGTTGATTACAGCTTACGGTGTGAGCAGGACCCTGAGAAAAAAGCATTCATTAGGCAGAACGCCTCTTTCCTGTATGAAACTGTCCTTCCTGTTGTGGAGAAAAGATTTGAGGAAGGAGTTGGAAAGCCAGCCAAGCAGCTACAGGATCTGAGAAATGCTTCAAGATTGATGCGTGTAAATCCAGAAAGTACCACCTCTGTGGTGTGAAGTGAACCTAACTGTTCCTGTGAACAGTATGGAAGCACTTACTGAAAATGTTGTACCTTGAATAGATGAACTAAAGGGGTTTTTTTGGGTCTCTGAAAAATGCAGAACTCTTAACTGCTGCCTTCCAGAAGCTGAAGACTTAGAATCGATGCCTGCAAGCATGCAATGCTTTTACTTGGTGGATGGGGTGTAGGGAAGTGAGAAGGTGGAGATCACATGTCCTTGGACAGCATATCCTGTAGGAAGGGCTTGTGCTGTATTTGTGACTTGGGAAAGAACTGTAATACACAAGTTTTGGCCAATTGTTTGTGAAAGTCTTACATATATATCCACAGCACATGGCAGGAAAAGAGCAATTCTCATCATGTCACTGGAGGAGTTCTTTTTTTGGGCAGTGTTCTGGTAGGAGAGGAAGTGCTGAAGCATTCTCAGGGTGTGGTATTCAGTGAGGCACGTCTACCATCCAGATGTGACTCAGCACTGCATATAAATGACATGGATTTGCTCAATGTGATTTGTGTGCTAGCAATGCAGACTTTTCAGTTTCTTTAACACTGAGATTATCTTCACTCATTTCAGAGGCAGATCGAAATTATAAATGTGTTTAGTAGAGGTTCTGGTGTTTGGATGAAGGGACTTACTCTGTTTAATAAACTGGCCTGTCAGCCTAAATCATAGTTGTCTGAAAACAAACCTTCTGCTGTCAGAACCATTTGTTCCCTTCAAGAGAAGTGAGAATAAATTGCTTCCCTTCCTCTTTGTGTTCCTCTTCCATGTTTTCTCATGGATTTAATTGGGGTCAAACATCCATTTGACGAAGTGTGCACTGTTGCTTGAGGTGCTGTCACAAATTCATTATGGGCTGTTGTCTGCTGGTAGAAACCATAGTGAAGAGGCATAAATGCTCTTGAGGTATGCAGGGCAGGGGGAGGGTCTGGGGGAACTGTTTCATTTGGAAGAAATTGAATGCTAGTTTTTCTGTACAGAAGCAGCATCTGGTGAAGAGACAGATTTTTTGTAAGTGATGTGAACTTTGAAATATACATTGTCTCCTGCAAGAATTGTTTCCTGTAATATAGCAATAACCAAGAAGTACTATCCTTTTCACAGAAATCACAAGGATTTGGTTGGCAATTCTAATGTTGATGAGGGAAGTTTATACAAATGCTCATATGTTTGGATTGAATGGTGTTGGCTTGTGCACTATATGTCTGTGTAAATGAAATAAGCCAAGTCTTGTGTCAAGGCTGGCTTTGGAAAGCTGTCAGTATCAACTTCTAAGCTGTGTAAACTTCTCCTTTTGTGCAAACTTTTAGTTGTGAGAAAATCATGTTATAGCTAAGGAACCTTGTATTAGTCCCTCAAAAAGTGTCCTTAACTGGAATAATTAAATATCCTATTCCTGTAGTGCTTTCAATTTAAAGCATTTGCCATTTGTATCATGGTAATGAATGCCTTGTGACTGTCTGAAGAAAAAAAAGGTATCACTAGTAAAACATTCTGCATAACTGCTTCCACTGAAGTTTCTTCATTTCTCCCTATTTTCACAGTGCTAGTTCAACGCAGTTTTCACTTCGGTGGCTGGTTTTGTTCTCTTGCTCTTTGGATGCCTTTTGAACTGTCAGATTTTGCAAAGCATCCTATTGTCTCTGCTCTATTGCTTCTCAGTGTTTGGGTCTTTTGACAGCAATTCACAAAACAAGTCATACAAATTTTTTTAAAGAGTTACTTAACTAATTGCTGCCAGCTGAAACTCCTTGAAAACCATTGACCTGTCCCCATTAAGGGACAGCGAGAGTTAGAACTTGTGTGAACATGTTATATCCAAGAGACAGAGACCCACTGGCATTATTTCAGTAGTGAACTGTTTTTTTTACTAGAATCTAGTGAAGTGTAGCAAAGTAATATAATCTCTGTCATCAGTTTAAAGTGGGCAAAGGCAGCAACCTAATCTGAGAAATATTTTTGAGTGCCATATAAATAAGAGCTCTCTGTTGTGATGGATATTTTGGAGGAGAGGGAGAAGGGATGCCTTTTTTCCTGTGAACACAGGTATTTTTTTTTTAACAGTAGAAGAAAGCAGAATAAATACAGATGGGCCTTTGTGTGTGTGTGTTTGCAAGAGAAGGGTTAGATCTGGAGCTCTAGACTGATTATTGTGATGCTTGAGGATTTTATGTAAGAAGCTGAATTATAGTTTCCTAATTCCCAAGCATTGACACAAGGCTGAAAAGGAGAAGAGCCATATTCATGCTTCTTTTGTGAGCTAGTGTAGCACATTTTACCCTCATCAGAGGGTGAAATGTAGAGTGTAATTCTGTCACGTGCTCTGTTATGCCTCTGTCACTGAGCCCTTCATCAATCTGTTTATGGCACACCGAGCCTACTGATTTTGTCTCTGCTGTCGTCCATGGAGCTGTGGGCTTATGTTGATGTTGGTTTCAATGGATCAGGGAATCTGGCTTTCTATGTGGCTCATCAAATACCATGTTCATGTGCCTGTCACAATGCAAACAGGTGTGCATTTGTATAAACTGCTGTAAGTGGCATATTTTGTAACTTGTGAATCGCTTAAGATCATAATAAAAGAAAAACAATAACATAAAGAAAATGGTGTGGAATTAAATGGAACTAAACACCTTTTAATGTTAATTTAGTTAACAGAGAAAAATCAATGTATGCTGAGTCATGGTTTAATAAATTTCAGTTTTGGTGTGACACTTTTCCTAAGCTGTACACTTGGGGATAGTGTTGTTCTAGCTGGGATTTGCAGTAACTACTGAATAATACAATAGCAGTTCTGCTGATTTGAGAAAGAACTGATACTGGGTTTTTTGAGACAACTGCATATAAAACCTGTTTTCCTTTAGCTGCTGTGACAAAACTGTGTAAAATGATTTTGGTTTTGATTCAGATAATTTATGTATTAGATTTTAATGCAATAACTTTTCTGTACAGTGAAGACCATGTATTAAAACTTTTGGACATACACAGCTAGTGGTGTATTTGTTTTGATCATCAGAAAGAGGATGTTGGTTTGAAGTTAGACTTACAGTGAAGTCAGAGAGCTTCAGGTCAGTCCTTTGTGAGGGAGACCTAGGCTGCAGCCAGCTGACCAAAGCCAAGTGATGGCACTTAAGTTACATTATTTCAAAGTCACTTCAGTGAGGTGATGGTGGAAGAGAGCATTTCTGGACACAGAGAAGAGGCTGTACTCTTGTCTGATGGGACTTTGTGTCTGTGATGTATTATCCAAGGCAGCATAATGCTAAAGGGTTTGTTAGCTTCCAGACTTTTTTGTGTCTGCAGTCCATCCCTACCTAGCTTGGACGCGGAATGTGTAGTGCAGCCTGTCCCCTCACTAGGTGGAGCTTTGTGCACTGAAACCTCAGCAGGCTGTGAACAGGCGCGGGCACTGAAGGTGTGCTGCCCTGCAGCGTGGCTTGGTAGCTTTTGGGTGGCGTGCTGGGGGTTGAAGGTGCTGCAGAGAATGATGCAGATGTTAGGCTCAACTCTTTTTCATTCCTTGGTAGTGCTTGTGTTCTGCATTTTCTAATTCTAGTACTGTTTTTTAATTCTTCATGTTTTCCTGAGGTGTTTCTATACCATTGGCAGTGTTCTGCAGGGTATCTCACCTTTCTGCTTTTCCTAAAGGTAGGTACCAACATGTGACTTGTTCTGCCTGAAAAACACTGCTACACTTCAAGCCCCTGCAGGGATGTGAGAAATCACTTGTTGCAGCTGCAGTTGTCTGTCTCATGTAAGATGTTCAGATAAATGACTTCTCGAAGTCCAGTTTGTGTGACTTCTGGTCATTTTACTTCAATATTGGACTGAAATTCCTGTGAAACTTCACAACGCAGCTTTGCACTCCAGCATGGTAACACAGAAGATCCCCACCACCCACCATTGTAACTTAGACATTCTTTATATTCTCTTCACTGCACAACTGTTACATTTTAATTGGGTTACTTTTTACTTTAAAATTTTAGTCGTTTTGTAGACTCTTCAGTGTATTTTCGCTGAAGGAAATAAGATCTGGAATGGGTCATATCTGTTGAGCAGCTTTGTCAGCATAGACACCTTTTTCCTCACAGGTTCAGGAATTGTGGTATGCCTTCAATCCCTACAAAGTTTGAGGGACGGTGGAGAGAGAAACACCACAAAGTGTGGAGAAAATAGATATATGTCATTTATCATTTCAGGGGATGTTGATTGGAGTAATAGATCAGAATTTGATTGAACCACCTTGGACACAGAGTTGTTACCTCTTTTGCATCTAGGAAACTTTTCTAATACAACTTCAGCAGCCTCAACGTTCCCTGTAATACAATTCTCAACTTCAGGGTTACAGGCTGAACTAGATTGTCTGCTACAGATGTGCTGATTCTGACACAGCAGAGAGAAACTATTAGCAAGGGGCCTGGCCTGTGCTGACCACTGAGCAGTACAGTCCTTCCCCTGGGTTCACATGGCTGATCAGGGCACATTTAAGGCAATTTTAGATCACCCTTCTGTGGCCCTGTGGTGTTTATTCTCTCTCCCTCCCCATGCAGTAGCTGCATGCCTTTCGATGGGCAGAGCATCCCACTTCCCAACCCAGCAGAAGGTAATGTGGGAGGACGGAGAGAAAGCTGCTCCCCAAATTTCTTGTAGCGAGCTGCGATGGCACAGGGTGACCAGCGGGAGTCCCCCGGAGCTGTGCCTTGGTGAGCATCCATTCCCTTAAATGCAGGAAACACAGACAGGCACCACCCACAAGCAGATACGATTGCATTCCGTCTGTTCTCATCGTCCGGTGCAAGAGCTAAAAGCAGGTATGAAAGCTGAGAGATTGATCTCTTTAAGGTAGGAACTGGACTCTGAGGCATCAGAGTCAAATCAGAGTCAATCAAAGGTTGCCCAAAATATAATGTGGCCCTGCAGCTGCTGGGAATCTTCCAACAGCTCCAGACGTGCTAATATCTTGGCATGTGATTAGTGAAAGCATTGCACTAGCAAGGTGGGTAAGGCAGAAGAGCACGTAGTTTTAACTTCACTGCTGCTTGGAGAAACCTTGGAGATGCTTGGATTGATGATGCTTTCAAGTTATTTAAAAATAAAAAAGCATACAGCTCTTCGTCTGTTTACACCAACACACAGTTCTTCCTCTGTCCTCCCAGAAAGGTGATCCAGACAAAATCAAAATTCTTGTGAATGGCAGAGAGAGTTAGCTAAATCCATTGTAATACAAGGCATGCAAATCTAAACACCTGCAAACTTAAGATCTGAACTTCAGACATTCCCCAGACTGACTGGGATGAGGGAAAGCTTTGCCTCAGACTCTTCCAGACTTGTGGAGTTCTTTGGGCTTTGAGTCATTCCTACTGTTGCTAAAAATCACAATTCATACACAGCAGTCTGTGCCAGTCAGATTTGTTCAGACAAATGTGTTTTGCTTTGTTTTATTTTGTTTTAATTATAGCTTTACAGCACTGCTGCAGTCTGGGGATTCCTGTTACATTAGTTTTTCAAACTAAGTATTCACCGTAGGAAGGAGCCCAGCTCCCAGCCCCAGCTCCTGCAGGATGGCATTGTCAGGGGAATACTTGAAGCTCTGCAGAGGATCCTTCCTTCCTCAGGATTCAGTGGTTTTTTCTCTCAAAATGCAAATCTCTGATAAGCAGCTTCTGCTCTGCTTTTTTCCCCCCTCACTAACAATTGGCAGGATTGTTAGTTTTCCCACTCCACGGTTTAACTTCTCCAGCAGATGTGCCAGACTGCCTTTGTGGAGGAAGGATGTCAAACTGCATGTTGAGTTACAGTTTGTACATCTGTCCTAGCACGATACAGGCTGTGTAACTCCCTGCCTGCTCTCACCATTGACAATCTGGGTGGGGAGGAGGGGGATTGGGAGGCTTGCAAGGAAAGATCTGTAATCTTTGTCCCTCTGACTTCCACTAAGCAAGGTGCTTAAAGACGGAATATGCCCCCCTGAGTTTGGGAAGCCCACTCCTATAGTCAGAGGTAATTAGATCTTAAAGTGCTTTACATGAGTGGAGGGTCAGTAAATTTCTTTTGAATTTTGCAAATCAACTGGCAAAGAAGGAGTGGGAGGGCAGCATTAGAGCAACAGCAGCACATGAGCAAACAAAATGTGTGTTTCTGGGACACCTCAGCTCTAGTGTGACAAATGGTGGTCCCAAACAAAGCCTGCCCCTTCTTCAGTGGGAGCAGTAGGCTCCATAAATCATCAGTGCTGCAACTTTCCAGGAGGCAGCAATAACAGCGTTGGACACACTAAAATAAAGTCACTTCATCTGACCGGCTGTAATATGTGACACCATGTTAGGGGGGGGAAATGCCCTCAGAAAACTATGACACTTAGGGAAGGGTGCTCATGGAAGGGTGCCCATGGATCACCTGCTCTTCTGAGATGTGGCTCCACCTGAGCCTGACACCAGTGCAGGCTGGCATTGTCCCAGTCTCCTGAGACACACCAACCTCCCTCATTTTACCAACTCCAGAACCTCCCGTGGTGAGTATTTTGCTCCTGCTGTGCACTGGCCTGCAATAGGCGTCCTCCCTCCCGGTGGGATTAAGCTCCATCTTATTTGCTTGGTGACAAGAGTTGTGTGCAGGGAACAGAAGGCCTCAGTGCTGCTGCCACTCAGCAGCTTCACACCAGATAGCCCCTCTCTTGGTGTGCCTCTAATCGTCACTATTTTTTGTCCTCCACTGAAGTTTATTACCATTTAAATAGCCTTTCAGCCTGAGGTGTCCTGTGGAGTTTCTGCCTCTGCTGCATCATACCCTGTGAAATGAATTCCCATAGGAGCATTTCCTCACTGGAAAATGGTAAGAGCTAAACTAAGCTGGTCTAGAAACTGTTTTAAATCCACACAAGTCCTTCTGTGGCCCTTTAGTTTTGACTGGGGCACTTTCTAAGTACTTGGCTCAGGGTAAAATATATTTAGACAGGAAAGTGTTTACTTCCAACCAAAATTACTGCACTGAATCCTGCTGTCTGGGGCAGTGTTTTGGAGTACTGTGGGCAAATTCCATATTTAACTCAGCATGTGTTTTCAGGCCTTGAAGATTTAAGGGCCAGACTGCAAACACCTTTAATCAGGAAGCAATTAATTGCACAGATTTCCTCCTTGCAGCCAGTGTAGCACTCCACCAGGTAACATTCCCTGTGAGGCAGTGGCTCATTGCCTGCATACTACTTTTATTGCTGTGTATCTCTGCTATAATTACTGCCTGTTGGATGGTAGGCCAGGTTGCTGCAGGGGGTTCAGATAAAAGGTACAATCAGTTAAGACAATCTAAGGATGACTTTAAGAAAGAAATCAAATGGTTTAGATTCCTGAGGAGACTTTTAAAAATTATTATTACTATTATTATTATTTTTCCTGAAGAAAACTCACAAACAGGATTGATGCTTTTGATGTAAATCAAGGACCTGGTTTCGACTACAAGGGTTGTTCAAAGTAACTTGTGGAGCACACTCAACTGGAGCTTTTTTTCCAGAGCATCATGATGCTCACCCAAGACCAGCCCTGAGCAGGAAACATGCAAAGGATCACAGCCCTGGTTCTTCCTCAAAAACAATGCTCAGCTTCACTTGGAGAGAAGTGTATGTGGAGCTGGGGGACATGTTTAGCTCTCAATGGCAGCCCCTGGGGCAGGACACACACACAGTGTCTCACGAAACAGGAGGGTAAGGCTTAGCTGCCCCTCTGCCCCACATTCAGGCCAGGGCCATTGCTCCACCTGCTAATGCTGGCACCAGCCTTGTTCACTCTTTCAAACATAAGCTTCCCATCCTTCCTGTCTTACATGCTGGCTATAAAGAACAAATTCCCTTATTGTGCTATTATTATAATTTACTAGCAGAAACCTTCCTCTCTGCACACACAACTCTTAATGTTTGACTATTATAATTGCATTTGCAAAGTTATAAATAACACGTTAGCCTGGTTTATGTGTTCATGCAAGTCAGGCTATAAACTGGCAGATGAATGAAATTAACAGTCTCCAGAATTCACATTCCTGTCACTTATTCAATTATTTGATCAACGTAATTGCTCAGAGCAAGAGCTAATTGGAAAATGACATGCATTTACCCTCTCTATAGAGGAGGAGAGGCTTATCAGGTATTTTACTGCAGGCACTTTCATAACTTCCAATATTCTGGAAGAAATGAGGGTTTTAAATGAGCCAGGCCCAAACACACAAGGCTTGTTTGCTAGCCAGATGCTTCCCCATCCTTAAAATAGCACCAGCATTTTGCGGTGCAAGGGTTTGAACACGTCTGTACTGCAGCACATACAGGTAGCTTGGCACGCACACATGGGAGCTGCAAGCCAAGCTTGCCTCCAGGGCTCTGCAGCACAAAATGTGTTCCTGCTCTATCTGTATTCATGCTGGCACTGCAGATATATGTGTTTGGTTTTTTCTGACAGGCTCCCATCCCTGGGTGCTGATGCGGAGAATATTGGTTGGGTGAAGCCAAAGAGCCTGTCAGGAGCAGAAAATGCAGAAAGTGGGGCTTTTTTGTGTTGCTGATGAAGAAAAGACTGTAAATACTCACCTTGCCAGCTCAAACCCTGCATCAATGTTACAGCTTGAAACATCAATACCTTTTGAAAGATTTTTTATTTTGTCCCTCACCTTGCTCAGATATTCTGGTTAAAATGCTGAGTTTGTGCACTTTGTTATTAAATTAAAATCTAAGAATTGTGTGATAGAACAGAGAGGGTAGAGATAGAAAGAATCAGGAGGTAGTCTCAAATCCTAAACTGATCCTCTTTCCATTATTAGCTCTAGCTTTGTCTGGAGTTGGAATATTTAATTTGTTTAAATAAGAGACAACAAAGCAATTTTCCAAGCTGTATGGAAGGGGAGGAAGCTCATTTATCAACGACAACAGTTTGCAGCCTATTGTCTGCAGGCCCTCAGGGTTATCTGTAGGGGAAAGGGAGCTAAAGAAAATCAACCCTGTTGCCAGTTGCCTTAAATTTGTGACAGATGGTCTGCACCTCTGTTGGAAAATATTGGGGTGTGCAGATGAAAAATTGCCTAAAAAACAGTGTGTTTTCATCCTGATGTTCATGAGCAGTTCAAGCGTCAGGTTTTACTTGCTTGAAAAAAAATCAAAAAGTGGTCCATGGAGCATGTGAGTGTGGAAAAAACACTGTGCCAGGTCTCAGTGCCTGAGGTGCAGCTGTGCTGCTAACACTGCACAAGTGGCACAGGACAGCTCTGGGACATTTGCTGTATTGTGTGCCATGTCCAAGGGGCTGGCACTGCCTGTATTTGATGAGTAGTTAACCAGGTGAGCAATTACTTAGTTCATCCCAGAGCAGATGAAGAAACAAGTGCAGCACAGCCTATTTGTACTTACACCAGGACATGCCTGATAGGGGAGGTATTTTAAGGTAGGAATCCAAGAAAAGTATCAAAAGTATCCAAGAAGGACATAAAAATCCCCCTGCCATGCAGTGCTTGTATATGCGTCCCGGTTGTCTCTGGGGGAAGGAGTGTTAGACTGTAGCTGTAACCAGAATTTTGTTGTGGCACTTAGTGGGGTTGCTGTGCAGTTTGGACAAGAGGAGTGCTGAGGGTATCGGGTGCCATTCCTGCTCACAGCTCTGCAACGCACACGGCCACAGCAAGCTGCAAACAAGGACGATGCCAAGGTTTGGTCTCCTGTGAGTGACACCAGCCACTGAACAACTGGCCTCAGAGTGTGAAGCTGTGATCTCTAAGCTGTGGCTGATGGAATAAATCAGTAACCTGATGGCGCCACAGGACACCGCACATGGGGCATGCAGGCTCCTGTTGCCAGTTCTAGGCACGAAGGTAAAAAGCTCCCTCCAAGATATCTCTGGGAATTCAGGCTGCTGCTCCGGCTAACGCAGGGCACAGGCGTGCAGGGAAGTGGCTGCTCCGGGGCGCCAAGGCAGCACGGCCAGCAGAGGGAACCCGCCGCTGCAGCATCCCGACATCGCCCAACATTTCCCCGCGCCCAACCCCGCATCCCGGGAGCGCCTAACCCGCGCCCAGCTCAGCCCAGCAGCTCCTCATTCTCCCCATCCCCTCCCCTTTCCCAGCCCAGCATCCAGCCTCGCAGCGCCGCTGAGCCCCTGCACGCCGCTCCGCGGTCCTGCAGCCACTCCACCCAGCACCCCTGCTTCCTTGGATTCCACAGCCCTCCAGCCTAACATTTCCCTGTGCTCAGCGCCCAGAAGCTTCATACCTCCCCAGCTCGGTGTCCCAGCAGTCCCACAACCAAGCGCAGACCTGCATCCAAAAGTCCATTTCTGCAGCCCTGCAGACCCGCAGCCTAGCACCAAACCCTAAACTCCCAAATGCCCAAATTTCAGCATCCCCACATCCCAGCAACCTTGCGGCCCTACAGCCCAGGAGTCCTGCACTGCCTACCACCCGTCCCCACAGCCCATCATCCAGCACAACACCCCAGCTGTACAGCAGCCCCAAAGCTGCACAGCTCTGCAGCTCCGTGTGCCAGCAGCCCCACAGCCAGAAGCTCAACCCCAGCAGCTCAGGATCCCAGTCCCAGGCACACAGCAAGCACAGAGCTGCTGCTCCTGGGTCTAGGCTTTATTGGGGTTTCTGCCCTCAGGGGCAGTGACAACTGACTGTAGAGGTGGCTGCAGTTGTAGTGGTTTTTTTTTTTTCTGAGGCCCTGCCATGAACTGTGTTGACAGAGGTGCTAGTTCATTCCTGGGAGTTAGAAAAATCTTTCTAATGTGATCTTGCCACAGCCTGAGCCTGAAGAGGCAGCTTTACATGTGTGCTGGATGCAGCCAGCATTACTGATGCACTCCTGGTCCCTCAGCTCTGCAGGCATGCACCATGGGAAAGGCAGACAGCAGCTGCCTCTGCAACCTCTTGGCTTCAATACTACAGGTGGTACTTCCTTGTGAGCTTTGCCTCCATCAGGAACAGTCCCTCCCTAAGTACAGGAACAGATTTTCTTTTGGTGGGATTTTAGCACTGGAAATGAACAGGAATGGAAAACCTGGTGCTTTTGTTACACTGGGACATTCATCCTGCCAACTGTGAATCAACATGACTGCACTTCTGCAATTGAAAAATTCAATAAACATACACAGAAAATGATTCTTTTCCAGTTTTTGTTTAGTCCTGTGCATTTTCTTGTCCTGCTGAACCTCATGCTAGCAGCTCCCTACAGGAGGGTGGTAGCATGTTCGATCTGATGCAGCTCTCCTCACCTGGCTGACTTACAGCAAAGTCTTGCTATTATATCCAAAGCCATAGCACAGGTGTGCTGTGTCTCTGTGAACATATTCCAAAGGCACATGTGGGCTGTCTCAGCTGGAATTTCATCCTATTTTTTATTCAGGCACAAAATATCTGGTTACTATTTTCAGCCAAGAGAAGGTGCTTGAAATTGAAAAAGTCAAGTCATAAAATAGGATAGACAATGAAGCCATGGAAAATATTTGCAAGCAAACAATAAAAATGCAGTTTGAATCAATAGTAATATTAAATTTCAGTGTGTTCAAGTTTTTTTTTTATTATTACTTAAAAGTAAAATTATTTAAATTGCAGAAGGCATTCAAATAAAGAAAACGTTCTAAATGTCAACAGTGGAAAAAGTGATGCTTTGATATTCAAAATTTTTTCCTTATTACTTTTATTTGAGAAATGTATTGGGCATGTTTTCCTTTGTAGCTCTCATTAGAAAAACAATAGTTTTAAGGACTCAGTATTTTTCAATTAGAAAACATTTTGCTGAAAACTACTATCTGGAAGAAAGCTGGAATTAAGTAGTGTGAAAAGTCTAGCAGGAACCTTTTATTTCCAGATGTGCAGCTCTGCTTCCCCTGGTATGACAGAGGTACTTAAAGTTCAAAGATGCAGCGCTGGTGGAACTAACTACATATTTCCTGACATTTGTGCCTGTCAGGACAGGGGTGGTTAGACTGCTATTTATAAATCCAAGCTTAATTCATTTTCATACCAAAGGGAGAAATCAAAACCCCAGTGATTCCCAGAGAGGAATCAGGGCCAGTGTACAAGAGGCTTTTTCCTAGTTTATTTCTGTCTGTGTTGCGTTCGGAAGAAAGATACACATAGCAAACACAGCCCAATCCCAGCCCTTCTCTGCTGAGTCAGAGTCAGCTTCTTAGGTCTTATGGATCTCAAGTCAGGAAGGCAGGATGGTCTTGTGGCTTAGGATATGGACTGTGAGTCAGAATAGGTTATTAATGAAAATAAGTTTCTCCTTTCATTTATTAGCACATTATTCTCTAACCAGCAAAATTGCCATTAGAAAATTTCAACTGTAGGCATTTCAAAAAAAGAAGAGGTAAAAAAAGAATTAGCATTTGATGATTTCTGCATCAACACTACATTTATCCTTAACCAGCCGTCCTGGTAGGAAAAGGACAAGCACCAGGGTAAATACCAGAAATATCCTGATTTGCGTTTCAGGCTTGCTAAACTCCCGTTGATTAAGCTGGGAATGTTGATTAAAGACCTCAAGCTGTGACCCCCAACAATTCAGTCAGGTTACTCCTGCTGCTTAGCAAGGCTTGAGTTAAATTGGAAAGCAGGATAGAGTGTCAGTGAGTTTATCAGCTCTGAGCAGTGTGTTTCTATGCAGATAACCTGCAAGTACCTCCCTGCTAAGCCCCAGAGTCTTACGGGGATTCAATAGGTTGTCTGTCTGCTGGTAGGAGATATCAAAGTCCTTCAGAAAAAAAAAACCCTAAAAACCAATCCTGCTTTGGACCAATCCTCTGGAAATCAGTCATTCAGTCAGTAGAGTTAATGATCAGTTGGTGGGTTAATAGCCAAACCTGAAGTCAAGGATGATTAAAGCTTAAAAAAAATTAACCACTCAGTGACTATAGTCAAAGACAGCATTCAGTTATTTTTTGATGGTTCCTTCTCTGTCTAGGCTCCCACAGAGGCTGACAGGGGATATTTTAACTTGTCAAGGCAATAGCACCATAGCGACAAAACCCTTCGAAACCCATCAGTTTGCTGCACAGGACCTGTTTTGCATACCAGGCCTTTGATCTTTAAGTGTATTTAGCATTGCCATTTTTTAATGAGTGTGGTGAGGAGGTGAAATAGGTCCCTTGCTTAAGTTGGACAATTTATTATTGTCACTTAGCTTGTGAAGGACAAGCCATGCAGAAGAACTCCAGTCAGGAGAGAGAGGCCTTGAACGCAAGAACATTTACGCTTCAGTTAACAGGGAAGCAAGATGCATGGGGGTTTGCAGAATCCAGTTCTCACTGCATTGGGGGAAAAATGGTTTTATTTCTTCACCTTCAATTCATGCTTCCTCCAGTAACAAGAGAAATTTTAATTATTTACTAACAAAGATAGGGCTTTCCCCTTCTGCTTCATGCTATGGCAATAAGATTGTTGGGGAAATGTTGATGGAATAACCCATGGTGCCACCAGCTGCTGTGCAAAGCCAAAGGAATTTACACCAATTTTGAGGATACCAGCTGAGTCTGTCAACCCAGCAGGGAAGGAAAGAGGAATCACTGCAAACCAAATGGAGACTTTTCCAGTGAGACCATACAGAGATGGTGCGACATAGGTAAATGATACAATATCACAAGGAACTTTCTGCTTCCAAACACAAAACTGTAAAAAACAAATGTCATTCCTTCTTTCTGTGATCTTTCTCTGATGGAGAGAAATCTAAAATCCAGGACTGACAGCACTAAATGCACTTAGCTGTACATCTGACAGGTCTTGACTATGTCTTCTTGCAGGCAGTGGCAGCAGTACAAGACAATTGTTTTCCAAAAGTATGGTTGGAAGAGCAATTGCCAGGAAACACCACCACATCCCAGCTACCTAGAAACCAAATCAGCTGTTCTTAACCATTCCTGACAGCCCTGGGTGTCTCACCTTGCTGGAGATGACTCAGTCCCTGAAGGCAACTGCAATATGCAATCATCCACATCACTGGAAAGTTTGTCTTGCCATTTGTATTGGGCTTTCCATGCTGCAGTTTGAGCTCTTGCTTCTTTATTTACCTCCACCTGTTGTGGAGAGCAGATTATTGTCCTTCCCTTTGATGTGGCAAAAGTGAAGAGTGTTCACCTCCCTGTAGTTCATAAGGCCCTTTTGCAGGGACAGCCCATGCTTCCCTCACCTCAATGCTGCCCAGTGAGCCAGAAACAACCAACGTACCTCAGAGCAGCCCAGGAGCAGTACTCTCCACAGCTTTCCTTTTCTGTTGCATTGGTTTTATTCAGCACTGTCTTCCCAACCTTAAACACCTGCTGGATTTGCCTCTAGTTATGAGTGCTTTTCTGGTGCTGATTCCAACTCCTGAGCTGCATTCCCTTAGGAGCAGCCAAAGCACATTCCTGCATCCTCTGAGCCCACTTTGCTCCTTTGGTGCCTTTTAGGAGGGCCTCCCTTCCTTTGCAAAAGGCAGTTTTCAAACCTGTGGGGACTGCACCACACATACACACACGTGCAACCAGCTCTACATTAACCAAGACCCGAGACAACCCAAAGCATGAGAGCAACTAAAAAAGAGAGCCCTGTGTGGTAGTCAGTACCTGGAGCAAAACAGAGATATTCTACCCCTCATATTTTTTTTGTTAATTGTTGCTCTGGACATTTTTGTTTTATCAGATGGGGAAGGACACTCGAGACCTAGCTAATTTGTGTCTCTTGTCAATGGCTCTTTGTTTTCTTTTACCTTTTTTTCCCCCTTATTTTTTCCCTGCCCCTATAATCATTTCTTTGTTCCCCTTGGTAAGCTGGCCACTCAGAGCATTACACCCCTTTCTTAAACCTGGCTGCAGTACTGCTCATAACAGCAGCAGCAGCATCCACTGGGGTGGCAGTGATGCCTGGCCACCGAGGCTCCCTCTGCCAGGCACTGCACAAAAAATCACACTACCTGCATCGACCAAACCCAGCTCCGCAGTGACCAGAGAGACTGAACTGCAGAGGAGAATGCACTTTTTTTCTTATAAAACAAATAAAATGCTTTGAACTTTCCCCTCACAGGCACTTTATTGCCCTTGCTCACTGCAAGCTCACTGTCTGTACAAGTGTAGGCTAGCAGCAAGGTACTAATAAATTAATAAAGTAGAGGCAGGGCACAGGCCCAGGCAGTTGCCCATCCAGTTAAATGGTTGGCATTGTCCTTGCAAGAGTTTGTCCCAGACCAAGCAAATACTCCCACAGCCAACGCCCAGGCATGTTTCAGGAGCCAGGGTGGCTCTCAGCTGGTGGTTTGGGCACAACTCTCCTACTCTGGGGGGATAGGAGTTTGTCTCCCTTGGGATGGCTGGGCATGCCAATGGATCTTGGGGGTGAAAAACATTCCCTGGCCTGTCATTATTTTATGTGGCTGTAGACTTGATGTTTCAGCAGTGCACAGCTTTTAATGGATTTACTTACCCCAGCATCCCTGTGGAGCAGGGAAGTACCCAGGTTAAGCCCCTGGGTCTGAGGAGAAAAGCAGACACACAGAAACATTAAAAGGGGTACATGGCTCCAGAGAAGCCTGCAAGTCCCACGGTCTTCTTGTTTCTTAATCTCCTGCCCCAGCCCTAGGGCATGAAGCCATGGAGATGTGCCCTGGTCTGGTGGGGATGCTCAGCTGCCCAGGTCCACTTGGAGCAAAACAGGGGCCACCTCCTCTGAGCTCTGCAGCTGAGATGAAACCCAGCCTGGTGAGGCTGGGCAGCTTAAAGCATGCACCATGCAAGCCTGGTCCAGAGAACAGGATCAGGCTTGCACTTAACTTGACCCTGAGGGACTTGCAGAAGCTTAGGCAGGGACATGGCTTCTCCACCCCATACGTTTTGACTTACTGAGACATATGAGGCCTCAGGGCCTCTCAGGGGCCACATGTCAAATCCATATGGAGAGTTTGTGCAGAGGAAATTGGTGGGGTCAGGAAGAGTGGAAGCTGCTCAGTGCTTTACCAACACATTGCCTGGAGTTCCTCTCCTGAGAAAAACAGAAAGCAGTTCAGCACCATGGATTTTTCATTTTCTCCATTCCAATTTTTCCATTCATTTTCCCCAGGCACATGTTAAGAGGGAGATGATCAGTCACTCAGCTACTGGGTCATCGGTCTCTGTTCCTGAATCATATCCATCACTATGGTGTCAGGGGTGGCAAATACACAGAATTTGTGTTCATTAATTGTGGCATTATATGAAAATCCTATTTTGAGATTATTTTTATGAGTGGTATCATTACTTTGATACCTGAGCAACTGGACCTTTTGTCAGAGCACCTTCAGTTTTCTAAGGCCAGCTCCCAGGCACAAAGTTAAAGTCTCTGCAGAGCCCTGTGCAGCTGGTGTGGGGATGTGCAGCTCCCCACTGGTGTGCAGTGGGTGGCCCTGCCCCAGGACACACAGCTTGGGTGTCCAGTGAGCCCAGCCCTGCCCATAACCCGGTGATGAGCTTTGCTCCGGCCAGTGGCCAGCCTGAGGCTTCACAGGGCAGGGATGGATCCAGGGGCCAGATCCAGGTTGTGAGGCTTCAGCTGTGTTTACCCCAGCCTGTTTTTCCTCCCAGCTCACCTCCCACTGACACCTGCACACCTGTGTGGTGGGAATATTTGTGCCTTTCTCTGCTCCAGGGCACTGACAGAAGAGGTGCAGTGAGGACCCATTACCCACTCAGGGTGGGGCTGCAAAGCTGAGGGAGGAGAAGGCAAAACCTACACTCGGCCTTACCTTAATTGTTGTTATCCTTGCTGAGTCTCCTCCTTCCTTGGTATTGCCTCTGGTAGGAAAGATGATTTTCTTACATACAATTGCTTAAAAGCAAAAGGAAAACTCAGCAAAATTAAAAGTACCATGGCCACCACCAAAGAAAGAAAAAAAAAAAAACACACAAGAAATCTGGGGCTCATCCACTCTTCTGTTAATTAGCCTTAAAGAAAACAATAAAACCACAAAGCAAAGAAAAAGATGATGAAGGTAATTGGGCTGGGCTGCTGTAAAAGCAGGAGCTGTGGGAAACAGGGACATGGCTGCAGACATCACCTTGTAGAAAGCCCAGATTTCTGAGGTCTGCCTCTCCCCTGAGTCCTATTTTGTGGCAAATCACAGTAGATGGGGTAATTATCACAGCTGTGCTTTAGACTAGTTTAAGAGGCTGTACTTTCCCAGCTGCCTTCGGAGCACAACAGCAGTGGCAGGCAGATTCCTGCCAGCACAGCTTGGCTAAATCCACCAAAACAAGCAACCAACCAGCCTTCTGGAAGAACTTGCTGGGTGGTTTTTGCTGGGTGTTTGTTTTCAATGACAAGTTTCTGAGGAAAACAGTAGCATTTTAAAACCTACATGTACAGCCAAGAAAGCTTGTGGACTTTTCCCTCCTCCTCTCCAGCAAATACTTCGCTGCCTCTTTTACAATGCCATTTCTATTGACGTAAAGCAAAGATAAGAAATGTTTGCCTGTGCTGCCTTACTCAGTTTTCCATGTGTGGCTTCTGGCTGATTTGCCATGTGTCCCTGCTGAGGTCTCAATCCATTTTTGACTGAAAGTGTCTGGGTTCTTGCTTGGCTTATCATGCCGACACAGCTGGCAACCTATTAATCTCCTGTTCCTGATGCCTTTACTTCAGTGGAAAAGCTCTGGTGCTTTTTAGGGGTTTGTATTTACAGCTAACAGAGTCTGGTGCCCAAAGCCCCTTAGGTCACTTCTCCACAAAACCCCCTCTCCTCAACCACCAGAGTGGGGAGAGGTTCAGCTTTTTTGTTCTTCTTGCTTTAACACTCTCTGTCAGAGGGAAATCTGTAAAGCAGAAGGAGAAGCAGGTTTGAAGCCAGGATCACATTATCTACCAGTAATGCTTTGCCCTCATTCACATCTTTAGTTTGAGGACTTCAAGACATCTACAAAGCGCCTTCTCAAACCCCAATAAACTGGGGCTCAGTTTTCACTCAGCAGTTTTCCTGCAGAGTTTTGTTTCTCAGCATATGAATTCTGTCTGCTCCCTCCCCAGCTAAGAGAGGACACTAATTTGTCAAGGTCATCCAGCAAAGGAATTTCATTCTGTTCAGAAACTTGGAATTTCATTCTGTTCAGAAAACTGTTTTAAACTAAACTGGTGAAAACACTATTGTGTGAAAGTAAACCATTCTGGAAGAGTGCCATGTAGAGCCACGGTGGTAGTACTGTTCTGGCAACTCTTTGTTTCAAAATCCAGCAATTTCCTGGGCCCAGCCTTTTATGCTCATGCAGGAGCCCCAGGTAGAGATGGGCTGCTTGAGAGGGAAAGAAAACCTTATTCTGTGGCTGGCTTCTATGTCTAATAATGTATACCTATTATGGTTGATAGTGCTGTCCTGAAAACTTAGGAATCAAAGGTTTTAATTTTGTCCCAGGAAAGAGAAATATCATGCCTGCATAACTGCTTTCCAGTATCCCAAACCTGCACACAGTTCTCTCCCAAGGCGATTTCTGGCGGGGTGGAACACGGCATGCTGAGAAGTGCCTGCTCCTTCCCAGATGTGGCTGCCAGCACCAGGGATGTGAGATGGACACAGCTGGCTCAGCTAACCTGGAGATCAGGGAGGTACCTGGCAGCCTCCATGTACAACCACCTGAGCCAGGACAGTGCTGGTTTGGATTGGCAGGGTTTGCTCTGCACCAAGTGAATCATGCTCTTTGGTTTCCTGCCTTTGTATTACCATGCAGCACAGAAAAAGCCATGACTTTACCCCTCTGCTACGCTGCCCTGAAGCCAGTTGTGGATGCTTTCCTGTAATTCCTGCCCTCAAAGCCAGGCAGCTATCAGGGAAAAACAGCCTGCTTACTTTCAATAAAACTAACACTTGCATTGGCTTGGTCAAAGCATTTTAATCCCCACCAATGAGATCCTAGCAACCACTTTTGGAAAAGATCTTTAAATGTGGAAAGGAAAAAGGCTTTTCAGCAGCAACTATGGGGTTCTTCCAAGTTTGATACCAAGAGGAAGTGACTGGCTCCAAAAGAGATAACACTAAGATCAATTGTTGTTTTTCAGACTTTCAGAGTAACCAACTAAAAATGCATGGGACAAACTGTCCACAAAGGGAGAGCAGCACAGAGGTATTGGCTGGGCCAAGCTTCAAGGGGTGGGAGGGTGAAGAAGCAGGCATGGGAACATCCCTGCAGAGCAGACAGATCTCTCTCCTCCCCTCACCTCCCAGCACTCTTGACAAAAGTGAAGTGTCCTGCTAGGAAGTTGGTTTCACCCCTCATGCAAGGATGTGCATGGTGAGAGGTGAGAGTAGCCTCTGGGGACACCCCACAGTGGTGGGGAGGTGGTGGATTTCTCCCAGGAGTACTGATGTACTGAGCTGGTTAGTGACCATTTCAGCCCAATATGAGCATATTTTACAAGTACCATAAGACGTTACTTAGTATTATAAGATTGTTTAGTGTCCTGGTTCTCTATTGCTAGGGGACACATGGTCTGATTACTCTCTTGCATTCCCTTTTCTCTCATAGTGTTAGCATCTGGGTTTAAGATGCCAAAAACCTCTCTCCTTCCTCACTGCTGTTTCCCTCTGTGCTCACTGCTCTATGCCATCAGCCTGGGTTGTAGCTGCCTCTTCCCAGTTCTCCAGCCAGATCTGATCACATCATCCTCTGTCACAACTCATTTGCAAACAGGGACCTTATTCTTACACACAGCCCTGCACCTGAAATGCAGAGATATCCCTGCAGTTACTTTATCAACGTAAAACTGTCAGCATTCTTAGGCCTGAAGTCTTCCTGGTCCAGAGACAAGCTCTGCATTTCCTACAGCACAGCTGGAATCTCCCCAGCCCTTCCCAGGTCTTTCTCTGCAGGCCTGGGAGATCAGGCCCCTTATATCAGTTGTGCCATAAGGAGGGACATTCTGGGGAAGAAACCCCAGGTCTGGCAGGCTGCTCTGGATCTTGACTCCCCTTTGAAGCAGTCCTAAGGCCTGAAGCTCTGGCAAAGTGAGGGGTTTGGGAATGGCATGCAGGTGGGGTGCACAGAGTGGGCCAATGAATTTTGATGCACATGGACTGCTGGGGTTCATCCCCTTTTGAGGAGACTTTGGATATTTAACCAGTGTGAAAAAAAAACAGATGCCTTGTATAACCCTGAAAAGAAAATTGATAAAGGTCTTTTAGCCTGTCTAAAAAAAGAAAATATCTGCTGTACAGAAAACACCTCTGAGATACAGACGATTTCAGGAGTACAGATTACATCACCGAAGATTGCGGTAGGAGTGTACATAAGAGATGTTGGACTGCAGTCCAATTGGGCATGAAGGCCATGGAGATTTATCTGCCTGTGGGGTCACATGAAGATGCCCATAAATGCAGGTCACCTCAGTTCCAGTAGGGATTGAAGAGAGTGGTCACATCAGGGATGAGAGCAGGGCTGCAGCAGGAACCAGCAGAGGCAGCCCAGCAGGGTTTCTTCCCAGGAGTGTTACAACTGTCAGGAAGGCTGTGGCAGAAAAGTAACTCACTACTCTAACAGGGAAGGGAATGCACAGCAGAAAAGAAAGTTTTTCCCAGCTGCTGGAAAGAATCCCTAAAGAACAGAAGCATGGCAGACTAGGATTTTGACAGCTGTATTGGGAGTCCACCTGTGGAACTAGGGTGGTTGTGCCAGCTAAGAAAAACTAATAAGGGGATTCACCTGTGGGCTGACAGGCAGTCTGGCAAAGAGCAGCTGTGCTGCAGACACCACGCCTGTTTTGAGTGTGGGTGCGTCTCCTCCAGCTCCTCAGAGATTTGTGTCCAAACTGAGCTGTCATTTCTCTGCTCAGCTCTCTCCTCTGTCGCTGTCACCAGGCCCTGCAGCGTGCCAAGCATGTTTTCTTCTCCTCCAGCTTAGTCCTTGGATTTCCTCACTCTCTCCAGGTTGTATCTGTAAATAGGGGGTCCTGTGGCAGAAATAGAAGAATAGTTATAAATTGACCAGAAGGGCAGCAAAATGCAATATACTGCAGGACAAGGGCAGTTCTTTCATTCAGATGTTTGGAAAAACTGGTATCTTTGTTATTTTTCATACCAAGACATTTATTTGCCACCACCTAGGTCTTATCCAGTGTGTCCCCAGTGGTGCCTAGGTGACCTGCTGGGTCCACTGCTTGATCCTTGCTCAGAGCCAGCAGGGAGAGCCCTGGGATGAGCTCCCACCTCTGGTGCACCCAGAGGGGTGTGGGGCAGCCCTAAGGCAGTGAGTGGCTTACAGGACAAGCTGGCAAATTGGTGACTGTCACACAAAATAAGGACATGCAGTGCTTTTCTGCATCTGTGACCCCAGATCAGCTGAAAAGGATTTTGAAAGTGAGATAAAGGGCTCACCTCCCACTGTGGTTCTCCTGCAGAGGGACTGTAGATAGGAGGCTAGGGTTAATTTGTTTTCTGAATTAACTAGGAGTTTGGGAGCCTTGAAGCAATTGTGCTTTGTTTTGGTTTTGTGGGTTTTTTCCCAGGTTTATCTCAACAACTGGTTTTGCCTATGAGTTTTTGGTACCCTGCCTCAGTCTGAACATAGCTGGTGGGGTGATGAGAGTTTATTGCATTAATAATGTGTGCCATTTATGATACCTTTTCCCAGGTAGTGAAAACTTCCCTGAAATCCATACCTTGGCATGGAAACGTTAATAAAAAAAAGCCCTGGAAAATCTATAGTTTTTTAAAATTACAAATCAAATATATAATGAAAGCAGTAAAATCTGGTACTTCTCTAGTCCTTTCCCCTCACAGTTCTCAGAGAACAGCCTCAAAGGCACTTCTCTAGAGTCAGAGCAGGTCAGAACAGTCCTTGATTTTAGCTGCCTTTTCTTTCCCAGGTTGCTCTCCTTTCCTTGCTCTCTTCCTCCCTTCCTTTTCTTCCCCTTTCTTTTCTCACCACCTCACCTGCCAATGACTGGCTGAGTTGAGTCACTCTTTGAAAAATGGATGGGGGAATCACAGATGGGTTTTTTCCAGATCTTGGGGTTGCTCTTCTTGACAAAGATCAGCATCTTGATGACTGTCCTGCAGAGCAGGCCATACCCTTCCCCTGAACAAGCAGCAGTCCATCACGTCATGTTCAGAGCGTGCTGCCTCACTCCCTCACCTCTCTCCCTGTCAGGCTTTTCAAGTTTCTGCAAGAAAAGAAAAAAAAAGCTTTCATTCTCCAAGGCCAGCATCCAGTTCATATTTTTGTATCGTAGGGAAAATGATAAGCCAGGGTATAACAATGACCTACTTCATGTTTTGATAAAATAATTTCCTCTCTCTGTCATTTTTCTCAAAGAATAATATTTGACTAATATGAGCATGTAGGATAGAGCTAGAACTTTTCTGTGAACTGGCTGATAATGTGTCAAATTCAGCCCTGAGACAGACAACTGCCACCCTGTTGACCTATGTGGAGTTAAGCCTGTTTATCCCCCAGCTTAGAGATCTGGAAACAATTGGGTTCAAACCTGTAAGATGTGTGCATGTGATAGGATTGAGGCCAAAAGCTCAGAAATGGGGGCTATCTGTTACAGCATCCCTCTATCAACGCCCCCTCAGCCCACTGCCACCAGGGCTGCCTGGGAGCTGCTCTGACTTGCTGCTGTGGTGCAAACAGGCCCCCCCTCTGCACAAAAAACCGGTTAGCTCATCCTCTTACACAAAAGGCTACTGTATTGGGCAGGGTACATTACAGTATAGGGCAACCATGCAGCTCTGAATCCACTCACGCCCCCCTCCCCGAGCACAGAAACAATGCAGACTGTTATAGTTATCCCACTGAAACTTATTTAGCTCAATGCATCAGCTGTCTTTGTCTGCTGAAGGTGTTTGAAAATGTACACGTGGCATTTTTTGCTTGCAGCATTGCATGAGGAGATTTCTCACATCATCTTTCGATGCTGTTCAAATGGATTGTCACCCAGTGCATATTGCCCACCCCCTCATCTCCCACCTACAGGGGTTTTCCTTGTGGTTGTGCATGTTTTCTCTCAATGAGTTCTCATCGTGGCATTGATGCAGGACATGAATTTGCCATTTGCTGCTGCAAATGGGGTGGCATTTCCCCAAATCCTTGTGCCCTCAGCTGGGTCACATTCTGGCTTGGCATCAGAGATCACAGTACATCTGCTCACCTCTCTTTGTCAAAAATGGACAAAATGGACAGAAGTTCATCTGCTCTCATGACTTCAGCATGCCAGGACACACTGCCCAAGATGACCAGAGCCATCCAGCTTACAGTCTTTACTGTATTTACCGTCAGCATATTTACTGTATGCTGACTTCCAGCATCATGTGCCATTCCACAGTACTAACAAGGTACATAATTTATGGGATGCTGCTGAGAGTAAAAGGTAGTTAAAATGTAATTATAGTGCTCCTTTTATTTCTTTCCTTGCATAAATGTGGAATGAACCTAGTCTGGTCTATTGACTTTTCTCCAATTTCTTGTTCCCTGAGGTGGAAAGTTCCTCTGGATTTCAAGAGATGGAAAGCTACCAGCTGCTGGGCTCTGGCAGGAGAAGGGTAACAAACAGCTTGGCACAGAGATGGAGACTCCTCTTGACAGCTCTTCTCCTCAGGCACAACAGGCCTTTCTATCAAAGCTCATGTGTGTAGGAGACAACTTTTTTGGGTGCTGCTCAGAGCCTGAAGAATAAACTCTGAGGGAACTACACCCTTGAAAGCTGTACCTCTTCCCATTGTACATGCCTTTCACAAGCAATGCCTTGTCTTGTGCAGAGATGCAGCTATGCAGACACTCAGAACCGTGCAGAATAAAAATGAGACACTGGGCTGCCAATGTGGCTCTGCCCCCTGCATAGAGGAGGGAGGAAATGCAGGAAATGCAGGGAGGAAATGTAGCAGAAGTAACAGTATGCAGTCTCCATACTCCATGCAGTTCACCAGAAATTACTGACGATACTCCTCGCTTTACGAAGATCCTGACTACCTTCAGAGTTCCATTGAAAAGATACTTGTTTTCAATGCAGAATAAGGGACATAAGCTTCTGTGCAATTAATCAGTTTTCCTTTTGTCTCACTTAAAGGAAAAGGCGGACCTGTAATAATTTTTGGTACTGGGGTTTGTACTTGACTTTGATCAGGGATGTCATTTGTCACCTGTATCACTCCTATACTGAGCTTCGCGGTTCACTGTTAAAACAGCATCACTGCTCAAGATGTTGCCATGCTCCAGATAGCTCTGAGCTCCCTCACCATTACAGCACAGCAGCCATCCTAAGTCTTCTCGTGCCCTTCAGTGGAACACCTGCTGGGCTGAAGGTGCTTAATACCAAATTAAATGCTGTGATTTTGCAGCCAGGTGGCTGAAGAGCACACTTGCTGAAAGGCTCTGCTATGGAGGGAGCAATCCCAAGAATAAGTGTGGAGAGAGGCTGCCTTGGAGGTAACCTTCCAAACAGCTGCAGCTGCCTGCAAAGCGAGCCTGCACTGCACACATAATGTTTTTCCCTTTCCTGACAAGAATAAGCCATATTAGCATTATCCTGGCACAACTGCAACCATACTCTGGGGAATTAGCTGCAGTAGTATTGTTAAAGCAATTCAGCTTTTCTAGGTAGACAGGCTATAATTACACTGAATTAAAATAGAATGCTTTTGTTCTAACTTTGGCATCCCCATGAGGACTTGTACCAAAATAACCAAAGGTATGAATTAAGCCATTTCTGTTATTTTAGCACAAGCCAGAGTGCAGGCAGACTCCCACTCCAGACCTTCTACCTGTCGCCTCTGGCAGAGCTCAGCAGTCTGGGTGATCTCTAAGAGGCTTCATCACAGAGAGATAAATGTATGAAAGCACCCAATGCAAAAATGCTTCTTGGTTGTAGCCAGGTGCCCTGTGATGGCTCTCTCTGGGGCTAATGCCATATGTGATAGGACCATGTTTGAGCATGAGGGTCACACTGAGCCTCCATGCTCTGCTGGTTGCTGTGCTCCATCCCTGCCTGGCTATGCTCCCTGCAGGTAGTGGGTGCTGCTGCGCTGGCATGGGGCTCCAGGGAGATTTTTCTTTCCACACCTTCAACTGCATGCACAGGGTATCCAACCTGGGATTTTCCCAGCTGCCTTCAGGCAGCAAGGACCTTGGCTTTGGCCCTGCTTTGGAATATCCAAATGTCTAAGTGCACAAGAGCCATGGCCCTATGGGGAGCCACAGTGACGCTTCACATGAAAGAGGCCAGGGCACTTAAGAAAATGAGATCAGCTGTACAGAGGGCTTTTTTCCATGAGACATGAGTCTTTGTAGACCCTTTGGCGGTTAGACCACACAGCCCCAGGGTTTAAAGGAGCGGGAAGATGTCAGTTCCAGTGACCATGGGACAGACAGATGGGGCATGCTGGGCAGCTGTCCATGTGCTGCCTCTCATGGGTTTCCCTGTCCCAGAGGAAAAAGGGGAAACAGCACTTCAGGACTCACTGGCAACTCAGTGATGCTGAAAATGGTAAACTGAATTCTCAACTCTGCCATAGAGTTGAGATAAGGAATAGTGCTTATCAGAACTGATTTGGGTAAGTTGTTTAGGATCTGGGTAAGTTGTTCAGGACACATGCACTTGCTGCCTGCCAAATGAGGTAGCCCAGATTCGCCAGGTGGCTATTTATATGGTGACTTAAGGTCCCCAAAAGAAATATGTTCATAATGCTCCCAACTGAGAGCAGAGCCAAGCTATTCATCAGCCTTTTACTTTCAGTGTTCAACTGCAAAACTTCCACGGCCAACTCATTTCAAAGGTGCTAAAAATGAGGCAGCCCCTTTCCCACGGCACACGGCCGAGTTTATCCCTCCCCAAGCGTGCAGGTGGGAACCCACTCAGCGGCTTCCAGGGCAAACGCGCCTAGAGGAGCCGCCGCAACTTCAGGGCTGTCCTGCCCTGCTAAGCGCGGCGCAGGGCACGACCCCGAGGCGAGCGCTGCCCGGCCGGGCAGGACAGTCCGTCACGGGGCTCCGCGGGCAGGGGCGGGGGAACCCCGCCGGGCCGGGCGGCTCCGCCCCGCCCAGTGGCGAACCCAGCCAATGGCGCTGCGCGGTGGGGCGAGGGGGCCAATGAGAGACGCGCCCGCGCGGCGAGGCCCGCCCCCTGTGCCCGCCCGCGGCATTCGGTGCGTGCGGCGCGGGGCGCTGCGGCGCCGCCTGGCGGCCGTGCCGGGCCGTGCCGTGCCGGGCCGTGCGGCTCGGGCTCCTCCCCGCGCCGCTCTATGTCACGCGGCGGCGCGGGGCCGGCGGCCGGGACTCTGGCGCGCGGGGCGCGGCGGTAGCAGAGCCGCCGGGAGCAGAGCCGCGCCGGGAGCCACCGCCACCGCCCGCGCCCGGGAACCGCCACCGGGGCTGGCTTCGCGGCGGTCGCGCCGCTCCTGCCGGCCCGCCGGGGCCCCGCACCGCTCGCCCGTCGCCACCGCCGCCGCGCCCCGCCGCCCCCCGGCCGGCGGCCCCGGGCAACGCGCCGCCCCCCGGACCGCGGGGCTCTGCGTGGCCGCGCGGATGCCGCCGCAGCAGGAGGGCGAGGCGGGATACATCAGCAAGCCGGTGCCGCCGGGCGGCTGCGAGGTGCCGCCGGTGCCCCCGCGCAGGGTGCGCAGCGGGCGGGCGGCGGCGGCGCTGGGAGCCGCGCTGGGCGGCCGCTGCCGGGCGGCGGGGTCCGGGGCCGCGGCCGTGGCCGGAGCCGGGGCCGGAGCGGGGTCCGAGCCGCGGCGGAGCATCAAGTGCGTGCTGGTGGGCGACGGCGCGGTGGGGAAGACCAGCCTGGTGGTGAGCTACACCACCAACGGGTACCCCACCGAGTACATCCCCACCGCCTTCGACAACTTCTCCGGTAAGTCACCGGGGCGGCCGCAGGCACCGGGGCGGCGGTAGGGGGTTCTGTCGCCGCGGGGAGTGGCGCGTCCCGCCCGTGCCGCTCCCGGGACCGTGGCTGAGCCGCTCGAGGGGGGCGATGTCCAGGCTCGGTGATTTCATTTTTTATTTATGGGGAGCGGGACTCTACGAAGCAGGAGCGAGCTCGTCAGGCTGCCATCGCAGCCAGCAGCACCGACCGGTCTCCGGTGTAACGGAGCCGGGCTGGCAGCTGGTGTCATGCCCGGCCGCGCGGCCAGAGCCGGGCTTTAATTGGGAACTCTCCGGTGTAAAGCTTAGCGCTCTCGGGGACATCGGAATCGCCTAAAGGGCAGGTTGAATACCCGCCTTACGAAGGGGCAAATTCAGGGGTTTCTCTGTGGTTCAGCGGGGGCTTTCGTGTCCCGGGCGTGCTGAATGTGTACGGGGGGGAGAATGGAACTAAACCTTTGTAGCAGAAGAATATCCCGGACTGCCGGGCTCGCTCTCTGCGCTGCCTGCGGAGGACTTGTGCCGTCCCTGCCTAGCTCATCTCTTGTAGTAAAATGAATCGGAAAGCCCTGAAGGGCTTGTGTGCGCCCAAGTGTTAGCGACAGACTCCCTTCCTGCTCTGCTAAGTTGTTAAATCTAAGTAATTGAAGAAAAGGCTTTAAGAGCTGAGGGATGGTAAATCTTCCTTTTAAAATTTTTCTTTAATGGAAAACATGTATAGTTGAACTCACCACAGTTTCCCCCCTCCCTCCTTTCTCTCCAAAGCTGTTGTGTCTGTCGATGGCAAGCCGGTGAGACTTCAGCTCTGTGACACAGCTGGTCAGGTCAGTGAAGCCACTTACTTGATTTAAGTGACATCGGGAGGGGACAAGTTGTTGCTGTTGCGCAAAGTAGTCCGGCAAATGACTTCATGGATTTGAAAGTATTCCCAGTGTTTGTTTGATCATGTTATTATCCGCTGTCATTTTCACTGCTGCTTAACTCACTGCTTTGCCTGCCTGTGGAAGGGTGGGGGATATACTGTGCCTCCTTAGACAGGCTGGGCACAGGCTGCTGCTCTGCTGGCTCAAGCTGCTGCTCTGTTTAGCCCTAGACTTTCAGACTAGAAAGGCTGAACATATTGGGGATTCAACGGCCACCTGGTTGTCTCTTTGAGTGGTTGTCACTGTCTTTATTTTTGCTAAATAACTGTGTGTTTAAGAATTAGGGTGTTCGGGATGTACGCATGCAAAGCATCCACAGCCGTAGGTGTCCAAAGATAGAGACTGTGTTTTTGAAGGGAAAGAAGCTGGAGGGAGAAAAAAGTCCTATTGGGTGTTGTCTGTGGAGGCTTCATATTTGCCATTCCCACCCCTTTAGAAAGTGCTGCAAAGCTGAGGTTTGCTGTAATCTAAGACCTGAAGAGATGAGGGTGGCTGATGCCTCTCATCTCTTACTTTGCCTGATACATAAAAAGAGTCCATTTCTTACCGCCTCTTGATTTTCTAGAAGACCCAGACTTGTACCACCCTGAGCAGTGTGCCACACTGCTTGCCAGGAGTCAAGGCTGGACAACCAAAAGTAGCCAAACTATTTTGCTACCTTGCTGTCATTTGAAGGCAGTGGGAATTACGATCCTGTGCAGCTTTGTGGATCTAGGTCTATGCCTTCACCAAAACCACACTGAAAAATCTCAGTGGTCTTAACATACAAACCTATTTAGATGAGTAGTAACTGGGCGCCCTACTTAGGAAAGGGATTTTAAGGGCTATGCAGTACTTGACAGCAGTGTAGAATTCCCACGTGCTCTACAAGCAACAGCAAAAATCCTACAGCGTTATGCTGGTGCTGATATGAAGTCAAGCAGTAGAACTGTCCCATGATTTTGTGTCCTGCTGAAGGGATGGGGTGGTTGGATGTGTGCAACAGTCTTGGCTGTGCATGTTCATATGCAGAGCATGGCAGGTGAACTTGCCATTGGGTGACAGCCTGTGGACATGCAGTGCCTGTGGAAATGCAGCTGCAAGCTGCAGGAGGGATGGGCAGGCCCTGTCACCTCTTGCCTTCCCTGCCACTAATGGTTAAGATGTTTGCTCTGGCTGCCCAAGTACAGCTGGAATGGGTAAAGTTACTGCCTTTAAAATGAAGAAGTTATCTAAACTGACAGAGATTGTCCTGAGTAAAAGATTTCTGACTGGATACTTTGGTAAAACTGCTGCTGGGAGATGTCTGCTGAAATCTGCAGCTAAAAAAAGTACTCCAGGCAGCAGGAAATTCTATTTCAGTGTCACTAGCCCAAAGAGGTGTAAAATCCCTGCAGGCGGTGTTCCTACCATTCAAATGGCAGGAGTATACTTGGGATATAAAGGGCACTATTTCATCTTGGTAGAAACCCTTCAGATCTGAGGTTTACTTCCAAACCCATTGAACTGAGCCCTTTCGAGTTTTCTCATGTAGCAAGGAGAGGCAATTACATGGCCAGGTGGCCTTCTGCAAACAGCCTTGTTGTTCAGAGCAGCATCTCTCAGTAAATGTGAGGTTTTTCTTGAGCCAAGTGGTGATAGCCTGGTTTCCTTTGAGGCTTGATCTGAGAATCAAGAGAGCTAATGAAGTTTACTTTCTTGACTCCTGTTTTATAAATCGCTGTCTCTCTCAGAGATACCACTGCAAGAAATTCATTTGAGCAGAACAAGCCTTCTGAGGCTTCCAGGGGGCTTTAAACTGCATATCCCAGGCCTCCAGAGGCTCTGAAGCAAAATTTCACATCTCAAAAATTAACATGCAGCTTCAAATTCATCAGTTAACTGGTACCAGAGAGACGTTTCTGGCTTTATGTTTTTGTGCACTTTCAATTCCAAGCTTTTGAGAACGCGGCCCGTTTTAATTAAAATGTCACTGCTGCTGAGGCAAATCCTACCTGTTCAGGCTGCTAGTGTTACCCTGCTTTTAACCTGCTGTCAGCATAAAAGCAGCCTGCCTGGGGTAACTGTCGCATCTAGCTGCATTCTTCCCTGAGAATCAGCACACCTTTGTTACCATGAGGTGTTTGACTTTCTTGTGGCTAGGTCCTGAAGCTGGAAAAGGGCCTTGCTTTGCTGGAGTTTGTACTAAAAGGAAAAAAAACCCAGAAGGGTAGTGCTGGGAGGCCCGTATGCAGTTTGTTTGATGTGGCATGGGTGGGAGGGAAAGGTAAAGCTCTTACTCTATGCCATTGGCATGTTAAGCCTGCATATTGTAAGTCATTATTGCTCCCATCAGATTTAAATCCCTGGGCACAATGGCAGGGAACTTATTCCCATATCCTGTAGGATGTTGGTAAGTAGTTACCAGTTTAGAAGTTGACTCCAGGAAGGGTACCCAGAAAGGTACACCTGCTGCCACATGTCAGCTTTGCCCTTGCCAGTGTGTGTTGGCAGAACAGCTTTTGAGGTACTGGGTGCTCCTCATCAGAGCTGCTCACTGACTCACCCCTAGAAAAGGTGGGCCTGTGGAAACTGCTTTCTCCCTCTTCAGTTTGTGGCTTTGTGTGCCATAACCTGCTTCCCACAGCTTTGCTTCTTTGCTCAAGTAGGGCAGAGGCCCTGCACAAAGAGCAAAGGAAATATTTAAGCACTTGAAATAACCTGCAGCATTAGTCAGAAAATCTCAGGTACTCGGGGAAGCCACCACCTTTGTCCTGTGTGCCTGACAGTGGCAGGGTGCCTGCTGGCTGGCAGCCACAAGCCCTTGGGCTGGGTACAGGTGGCTTCTGCTTATAACACACCTCGCTGGGTGGCATGGGTGCTCATTTTGGGGTACCTGTCAACATGACAGTGGCAGGTGATCCTCAGCTTCACCAATGGTCAGGGCAGGCTAGATCTGCTCTTTCTGTGGAGTGCTAACACACAGTTTTGTTCTGTGCAGGATGAATTCGACAAGCTCAGGCCTCTGTGCTACACCAACACGGACATCTTCTTGCTGTGCTTCAGCGTGGTGAGCCCTTCGTCCTTCCAGAACGTCAGTGAGAAGTGGGTTCCCGAAATTCGCTGCCACTGCCCCAAGGCACCCATTATCCTGGTTGGGACGCAGTCGGACCTGCGGGAGGATGTCAAAGTCCTCATCGAGCTGGACAAGTGCAAAGAAAAGCCGGTATCAGAGGAGGCTGCAAAGCTCTGTGCTGAGGAAATAAAAGCTGCGTCCTACATCGAGTGCTCTGCTTTGACTCAGAAAAACCTCAAGGAGGTCTTTGATGCAGCTATCGTGGCTGGTATTCAGTACTCAGATACCCAGCAGCAACCAAAGAAATCCAAGTGTAGGACTCCAGACAAGATGAAAAACCTCTCCAAATCCTGGTGGAAAAAATACTGCTGTTTTGTATAGGGGTTGCAAGGACCTGAGTGCTACTCTGAGGAAATCAATAGAGGCTATATTAGCTGAAATCTCAATTTGTGTTGTCCTGAGTGTATAGTGTAGATCTGTATGTATGTGTATATGTTGCTACTGGATAACTCGGTTGCCCTTTTGGGGGTTGCAGAAGGATTCTTAGTTAAATAATTGCTATAAATCAGGTCTGGCATCTGGTTTTGTGACCAGAACTTCTCATTAAGGAAAAAAAAAAGCACCATGTGTCTGTGAGCGTAGAAGGATTTGTCCAAAGGATTCAACTTCTTGTGTTGTAAGGTGTATTTGATGGGGAGGAGCACAACAGAGGCCTTCACTGCCAGGGCTTTGCAGGAGGAACGCACAAGCAACGGTGGAAATGTAGAGCTCTGTACATGGACGATCAAAGGGAAAAATAACACTGTGCCTCCTAATTGACATTTGTAGCTTTAAAACCCCACTCCTGCTCTCTTTGTGTCTTCCCAAGCCAATGCTCTTAGGGATCACTTTAAAAAGGGTATGCAAGAGGTGTAATCTATACGCAAATGCCATGGTTAAAAAGGTCATGAATATACCTTCAGCTTGTGGTGAGGGAACCTAATCCCTTATGGAGCTGACATCTCATTTGTCACCTCCTGTCTTTCTGAAAGTCCTTTCTGTCCTCCTTTCCTGCCTTTCCCAGGAAGCCGAGTAGAAGCCCAAGAACATGACCAAGCTTTAACTCGCTACCTCGAGCAGTGGCGATTTCTTCTGTGTTTTTTCAGACATGATGACAGTTCATCTGTTTCAGCTCAAAAGAATGTAAATACTGTTGTGTTGGGGTTTTTAATTTTTTTTCCTAAGTGATGTAACAAATATCTGTGCAGCACCACATAATCCGCATCTGGTTTTAAGTCTACAGCCAAGAATTTCAGGATGCCCCACTTCACCTTTTAAGGCTGCTAAACAAATAACAAATCAGGCAGATTGAGATTTATAACAAACTGGACTCTAGAAACTGAGGCTGCTGCAGTCTCTTCATGATGCTGTTTCCAACCAAGTTAATGTTTCCCATCTAAAGACAACAGTCACTTGTGGCTGAATCTTGTCCAAGCTCATAGTTGTGAAATTGTCTGAGGCCACCCCAGAAATGTAACTGATAATTCTTTTCTTTTTTCCCAGATCAGTCCAACAAATTAACTAAAATGTGCCTAAAATGTAGCTGAGGGATCAACATAGGGTTGAGTGTGAGCTGTTCTCTGACTGAATCTGGTGGTTCCTACTGAGCTATGCCTAATTGCAGTTCTAGTGAGTTTGAGAAACCTGAATGACAACACTACTCTTTGCAAGAATCAGTATTTAAACCTGTTCTGCAGAGCACATTTAGTTTGTGCTGTCTGCCTTTTCATGGTGACAACTACTGTTTTTTTCCCCTTCTAGATAGTTCAAGATCTCTTTTTTTTTTTTTTTTTTTCCTTTGGCCACAGCCTTGAAGTGACCTTTTCCTTATTCTTAAACTAAACTGCAATGACAGAAGGCTGGAACCTTTTTTGATCAGAAATGAATCAATGCTTGATAATAAAGAACTGTGGAGGCCATTTGAGTTGATAAAGCTGACCATAGTTTACCTCCTGGCCCATTAAGGAAAATGACACTATGTAAATGGATTCTGTGCTATTGGCATAGCCTCCACAGACAGCATTTTTTCCTTCTCTGCAGAAGAATGAGTGCAGAATGGGTAATGTTCCACCACTAAAAACTTAAAAATGAGATGGAAATCTTTACCTAGGGCCTAATTCAATAAAAATGTGTTGGCTTCTGCACTGGAAGAGCCTGGAAAAACAGTTTCCGTAGCACAGAAGCTGGATGCATTTAACTTGGTTGCATCTGGTTGGTAATGGTTTAATGTTTACTGGTCATGAAGTTCAGATCTGAGCCTTTATATTTCTTACTCAAATGCTTTGACAGCATTTCAGATATGCAGTCATTCTGACGTGTTGGAGAAAAACAGCTAGATTTCTCTTGGGTGCTTTGCTTCTCTGTAAGAAACAGTCTCGGTCGATCAAAACTGTGGGTTTGAGGAGACAGGCTTGAATTTGAGCAGCTTCCATTTTCAAAAATAACAAAATTTCCTCTGCAAGATCATACTGCTTGATATCATGCTGTACTGGAAGCAGTAGGTTATACTTTATAAGCAGCCTGTTTCATAGTCTGGAGTAGCATTACTTTTAAATGTAGCCAGCTGTGACTGTTTCTGAAGATGTGATTTATATACAACTTGTTATAGCCTTTTACTAGGTGTGTGTAAACTGAGGTCTAATAACTTTATGGATACTGCTCTACACGGGGCTACACAGGGTCTAGGCTTTAGAAATATTACTTTTAAAATTACCAGTATTTTATGAGCTCAAATGAGGGGGAGATGTCTCTATGTAGTCTATAATCTGATGTGCCTTATAAAAAAACTCTCTTCTGTTTTCTAAGTGTAGGCTATATTCCAAAAGAAATATTTCATGTGAGAATGATATAAATGAGGTATTTGGAAATAAATTCTGACCTGTGTATATGTCTGCCTCTGCTGCCTTCTCGAGGAGGCTGGAGGTCAGTCCCTGGCTGTGCACTGTGCCGATACCCAGCAGGGAGGGACTGCATTCCCAGTGACCCAGCAGAAGGCCTCTGGCCAGAAAATACAGCCTTTTCCCTGCACTGCCCCATCCCCAGGCTGCTGGGCTGGGTGGGAAGGGTGTGATGGCCAGCTTTCTGTCTCCCTGCCAGCACAGCAGCATCTTGCTGTGGCCCTGTGAGGTGTGGACAGGCTCGTTGTGCCTGGCCCTGAAAGCAGGGTGAGCAGCAGGGAGCACAGCACAGCTGGGGACAGCGTGGGGAACACCAAGGCTGGCAATGTGGTGTTTTGCCTGCTGCACATTGTGCCACACATGTCCTGGAGGAGCCAGAGGACATTTTTGGAAGAACAGGCTGAGGTTTGTCAACTGCCCCTGGTTTTTTTGTTTTTCTGGGAGCTGGGAGGAGCAGGCATACTGGGGGGTGCCATACCAGGTTGCCCTCCTGTGCCTCCTGTCTCTTGGGTTACAAGGCCAAGGCATTTTCAACCATGGGAATGCACACAACCTGCACAAAGTGGAGGAAGGAGATCGGTGCACTGTTCTTCTTTCTCATGGGTGGTTCCTCACTGGAACAAAGCTTGGAATCTCTGCTTTATTAACGGCCACACTGGGGACTGCTGGAGATGGTTCATCTGGTCGTGCCTGCAGCTCTGCAACTCCCCCCAAGACAAGGAGCTTTGCCAGCAGGCTGCTTTCTGGTGAGTACCTGGTGTGGAGTCACCACTGCCCTTGCTGGTGCCTTCGATGAATTGCTTCCATGGGGTTCCTGTTCTGCGGGGTGGGGAGTTGGGGTGTGCTGGCTGGAGACCAAGTCACCCCACCTTTGCATGCTGACTTTGCAGGAAAAGGGCCTCCGCTAGATGAGAGTCCAGAACCTGCTGTTACCAAATCCTGGCACAAAAACCCCTCTGCTACCTGTGGGGTGTCACTTTTCTGTGGAGGTGGGCTGCTGTCTTACACATCCTGGCATCTGGGCAGGGCTAAGGCAGTTCAGGTCATCCTTTATGCCATGGTAACTATGTGTATGCATGTGCTGCTGTGATCAAAAGGCTCCCTCAGCTGCTCTGCCTCAGATACTGGATGGGCCGGCAGCGAGGCTGATAAGGGCATGCTGAAGTAAGTCCACTGTACCTAAGGAATGCTGAAATTGCTCATGCTTTGTGATGGATGGAAGTTCCCAAGAGAGGACTTTGTTTTCTTTTGCATGAAATTAAAGTAGTCTAGGATAAATTCAACTTTTTTTAACAGAGGAAAAGGTCACATTTACCATTTTTCCCCTGTATTTTGTGGATTGAACATACTTCTAGGGTATGATTGAAGGTTGACTAGAGCTGAGACATTGACAAATGTGACAGGTTGTCCTTACAAGGTGTCTGTAAGGACACTTCACCACTCTATGTTTGCTTTTGGTTTTCTTTCTAGACATCAGTTACTGCCCACAGAGAGGGGGGGCACTGCTGCAGGAGATGGGGTTTTTGTATGACCACATGCAGCAGACCTGATGTCGTATGTATTATGCTTAAACACTGAACCTTGCTGAAGCATGTGAGTGCCCCTACAATTGAGCAACCTTTCTGAGCTCTAGTAATTTATGTGCTCTCTTGTTGACAGAGATCTCTGTCAACTTCTGCCTTTAGTGTTGCCCTGGCATGCAGCAGAGTGAGGAGAGAGGAAAAAAAAACTGCTCAGGAAAGAGTGAGGCATTATAAACCTCAGGAGAACTGGCAAAGGGACTCCTGGGCAATGGGTAGTGATAGACACTACTTTTACCTACTTTAGTCATAAGCACATTAAAATCCCAATTAGAGTAATGCATGAGGAAATTAACAACCCCAAGGAGGGCTGTATTAAAACAAAGCCTTTTCTTTAGGAAGTCTCAAAGCTGTGGACAGCGGGAAGCTGGGAGGAAAAATCACTGGATACAATAGGGAAAAATCACTCAGCATTTGCTTGGTTCTAACATTCTCTTCTTAAGCATCTGTGCTGACTAGAGACAGGATGTGGGATGAGGTGGACTTTTGGCATCAATCAGCCTGACTGTCCTAGTCTATCCAATGTTTTCAAAAGAGCAGGATGGGTTTCAGGCCAACAACAGGGCCCCAGAATCCATCAGGACTTTCTGAAGCCTTAGCTTCCCACATTGCTGGCAGCCAGCAGGAAGATGTAATGGCTGAGGGTTGTTCATTATCCAGTTAGTGCAGTCCTTTATGTATAGCCTGGGGAACAAGCAGTTGAGTAATCCAATGAATTTTACCATCTGAGGCAGAGTATTCTTCAGCATTGCTGATTTATTTCTCCACAGTTTTACCAGGGTGGATAGATCAATGATGTGTACGAAAAAAGGCATAAAACCTCACCTTGGAGCAGCTTTTTATTCAGCAAGGGAAATGTGTCCAGAGAAGAAAGCATGAGGAGCAGCCCTGCTGATCTGGAAGGGACTGTACCAATCTGAGGAGCTCCCCCCTGGCTGCAAGAGACCTGTGTTAGACACTGATTCTGACTCTAGTGCTGAGAGTGTCCCCAGGAGTCTGTGGTTCTCTAGGTCTGTGTGTTTAGGTTAGATCCTACTCTTATTATCTAGAGACAAATGAGGAATCCTTTCACCCAGGTCAGCAGAGTTGCAGACCTGTAAAACTTTATGTAGCCTGAAAAAGACTGAGGTGGGGATGCCTGTTGAGCTTCTTTCGCTGCAGGTACGCTTATAATGACATTGCCTCTCTGGCACTTTCCCCCTGGCTTCACTGGGAGGGATGAATATTGATCCTCTCCTGCTGCTCAGAGTTTTGCTGCTCTCTGATGTCCCCTGGGACCAATCTCCCATGTTCCTATCTGATGTTTCTGACTTCTGGTTCACAGGTCGGTCTGTTAACTCCAAACATTTTCCTAAAGCCCTTCTCTCTGGGAGGGTAATAGTAGCAGCAGCGGGTTGGGGTTAATGTAGATAGGAGAAATATGACATGGGATAAAGCATGGTCCTTGTCCAGACAGCTACTACTTTTCTTAGCATGGTGGAGTGTCCCTGGCCATGTGTGTACCATGGGCTCTCTGTGGCCACCCGGCCTGTGTCTATGGTCAGAGAATCACACTGATTGGAAAAGACCTTTAAGATCAAGTGTAACCACTAACCCAGCACTGCCACATCCACCACTAAACCATGTCCCTAAGTGCCACATCTACACACCTTTTACATACCTCCAGGGATGTGACTCCACCACTTCCCTGGGCAGCCTGCCCCTGAGTTGCTTGTTAACAGTAGCAGAAAACAAGTTCTAAGCAAAAATGCGACTTTTATATTTGGCGCTTCCACTTTCAAGTTGCTGATGGAGTGAGAGCTGCATGCATGGTGTCCTGTCTTTTGTCCTGGCAGGCACTTGGTCATCCATGGTTCAGCAGGGATAATAACACTGTAAAACAGCTGCACCATTTTCCTCTGCCTCACTACACCTCAGAGTCTTTCAGTGGAAGAACGCTGAACAAGATTTATCTGAGGGCAGTGCTTGGACAATAGCCCCTGCTCTGTCACCCTCTCTTTCCACAGCTGCCCCTCCCCTGCATTCCCCTCTCTATAGGCAATTTTCTCATTTATTTTTAATTCAAAATGGCATGTTGCCCGAAGCCTGGTGCTCAGCATTTTTCTGCTGCCTGTGTCCCATTCTTCCATCTTTTGAGCTCTGTCATGGCCTTTCCACATTTTAATTACAAGCTCAGTGGGCCTCAAGCTTCCCTCTTTCTCAGGGCTGAGCAAAGCCACTCCTTTCCTTTTCTGCTCATTTTCCTGTAATCTTCTACAACCCACCTGGGTGAATCTGGGGAGATGATGGGCAATGTGTTGCAGAGCAAAGACTGAAGATTGGGTTGTGATAGTGAGGGGTAAAGTCTCTCCTGCTGCTCACTGTTGTGGTGGTGATAAGGCAGCTCCAAATGCAGGGGCAGCTGTTGACTCCTTGGGGTGAGGGTGCCTGCATCTGCTGGACTACAGGCACA
The DNA here is from genome assembly GCF_008360975.1 of Lichenostomus cassidix. Classification (NCBI taxonomy): domain Eukaryota; kingdom Metazoa; phylum Chordata; class Aves; order Passeriformes; family Meliphagidae; genus Lichenostomus; species Lichenostomus cassidix. Next base: position 41,447,873 of record NC_139483.1, on the reverse strand, counting down.
GCCCTGGCCGTTTTCAAAGGGCTTTGAAGTACACTCTGACAATCTCCTCTGGGAGATAAGAGATTGCAGGGAGAGGAAGGCGTTCCTGGAAACAGTTTTAACTGCACGTATGTTTATCTAGGCTGGGTAACCCAGAAAGAGACCAAAATTTGGGCTGCTGACAACTGAGAAGATCTGCAGGGATTCAAGTAGAAAATGCAAAGTAATGCTAAATCTCGGGGTTTCAAAGTTTAAATCAATCAAGTTTCTAGCATCTGACTCAAGCCTACAATTAAAGGAGGCAGCCATTTGTGGGTACATCCCTCCCCGATCCTTTCCGTATCTGCATAGAACTGTCGCTCATGAATTTGCCTTCTCCTTCACAGATGTGGCTGTTGCTGCTCATGTGGCTGTCCAGGACAGCCAGCCTCAGAGGCCCCACACCTCTGGGCATAGAGAAGTACTGTGTAAAAAAAGTATTTGCTTTTTTTTGTTTTAAACTGATCTCCTGTTCATTCCATCACATCATTGCTAGCTTGAGCATTGTAGGAGGCGGAGAAGAGCAGTGGAAATCGAGTCCCTTTATCATTTCTCCAAGTCAGATTGCACTAATCCTCAGTTGCATTTCACCTTTAGGAGGCCACAAATTATTGTAGTGCCTGAGGTAGGAGGCAGAGCAGCAGTACAAAATAATGTTCTCCTGCTAAATTTCTTTGAGAAAGAGGTCTTTATGTCCTTCTTCAAAGTATAACTTAAAACTGATTTTGACCAACTGGACAAATATTTTTGCAGGATGTATCATTTGCCCGATTAGAATGGATATTCATTACATTTAATCAAAATTGCATTGAGAATGTTCCATCATAAATTTGACTGTTAGAGGCACTTGTGCAAATAAAACATCTGTGGTGGCAACCCAGAGAGAAGGTTTGGCCTAGTAATTTCAATGTATTCCTAATTTTCTGGGTGTCTGTGATCCCAGATTTTCAGCAATGTACAACTGCTGTTGCTTGACTTCAGGTGATGGGGGACACTTAATATACTGTTGCTCTAAGCCAGGGAGAAATGGAGTATGATATTGTTATAGCAGCTGCCTTTAACAGGAAACTGCAAAAGAAGCAAACAGGTTGGACTCTAACCTGATTTTTAAAGAGGTGAAACTTCCCCTGTTCACATTGGGAGCTTACTGTCAGGATGCAGACAGAAGCCTGTGGATGTGATCAGGCATTTTACCTCTGTGAATTCAGAGAAGCAACTGTTACATTCAATGCTTTTGGGAGCAAAAACATCAAAAAAGTAATGAGAAATGGACAGGAGGCACTTGGCAAGCCCGATGATGGAAGGATGCCTCGATAAGCACCGTTATTGTTAGGGATCCAGGCCAGATTTTTGAAGTTCTTCATCTGAAGGGTCAGCTAAAGCAGTCACTAAACCCCTTTAAAGTGCCACAAATCCATCCTAATTGAGACCAGGTGGTTCTGAACGGAGGCTGCATTTGCTGGTAAAGTTTCGTGGTGCAAGCCAGGACTGACTAACCAGAAAGCAGCCCCAGATCCTCATCGATCTGCAACAGTTCATAGTGAATACACACATCCCAGCAGCTTTCTTTTGGGTCCTTTGTGCCGCTTGTATGAACACCTGAGGTCTTAACATTTATGAGGCTTGAAATGTTGACCTGTGCTTTGAATGCAGAACACCACAGAGGAGAGAGCAGCACAGCAGAAGAAATTGAAGTGGCAAGGGGAAGAGTCGGGGCTGCAACCAAGCAGTGCCCTGGGACTGCTGGGGCTCTTCACAGTCCCAACAGTTGTCATTTCTGTCATAAACAGGATTAAAAGGTGTTTGGGGCTGGAGAGTGCTATATCCTAGGGTCCTGGTTTAACATAAGCTCCCCTTTGCTGTGTAATCCGGTCTATTGACTTGTTTCCACTGTAGGACAGCAGTTGCTGCACAGGTTCCTATTCATTTTCCCCTTACACTCATTTAGGCACTTCTGTTCCTGATGATTAGGAATCAAAGTGGCAAAAAGATGGCACATTCTGGTGTATACAAATAGCTTTGTCTCTCTGGGTTGACCAGAGTGGAGGTTCTCAGGACACATTGCCCATAAAATGCCCATAATGGAAGGGCTTGGCATTGCTCTTTTTTTCCCCATTTCTCTTCTCCTATTCTGGCTGGTGGTGCTATTCCCAAGAGCAATACTCCAGATTGATAATCTCCTTGGATGCTGCAACCAGGCTGGAACATCTGCTTCAAAGACTATTCCATTGCCTCCCACAGGTCCCCAAAGCCAACATGCATCACCTCTCACAAGCGAACACTTGAGTGGGAAAATGTGTAATAAATGGAATGGCAACATTGATGGTGCTCATTTGGAAAAGGAGATAATCTCCTTTGCTTGCACTACCACATGTTAATGGGTGAAGCATCTGCGATGTTTGCTCAATAAAGCTGGTGCTGGATTTGTCTCCATTGCCTAGAAAATCCTCTTTAATCTTGTGAAATGCTATCTCTGTAATAAGAAGTATATCATGACTTGCATCGCTTTGCTTTTCGCCCTCTATTGTCTTGATCCAATGTGGTGCCAATTTGCAAATATTTAGCAGGATTAAAGCATTAGGCTTCTGTGAAGGGGAGAAGCATCATGCAATGTGAAGAGAAAAACAAGAGACAGAATTTATTGTATAAATGTACTTCCAGACATTTTTTACTCAACATTTAAAGTCTTTTGGTTTTACTTCTCCTCCAGCAAGTTTTTCACGCAGGCAATTCATGCCTCCACCTTTCATAACTGCTGATAAAAATTAGATGTTGTTCGGTCCTTTTGGGCTGCATTTTAACACATTAGTTAAACAAAAACCTGATTTATCTGTGATACATTTGGCGGTGTTTAGAGGTAGGATTGCTCTGGTTGGGTGGCTTAGGAAGGCCTTAGCTTTGTGTGCTTTTCTAAGCAGGCTGATGGGGCTGCTTATGGGAAGAGAAGGAGAGTCTAGGTGAAATGAAGGGGGAAAGAAGTGTGGTTTTACCTTTGCAGTCTGGTGCTTTGGCCTGTAGACTGAGGTCCCAAATCTGGTCCCGGTTACATTGTGTAACTCTAAAATAACTTGATTTACAACAGCCTGCTCTGGATTTAACTCAGTGTAATTGATGGCAGAGTCTGGTCCTTATTATTCATTCTGCACCCAGCCAGTTTAAAGGGTCAGGGAAAATATCTGAGGAACAGAACTGCCTTTGATCTTTGGTTTAATATTTCTGCTACGTTTTACATACACAAAGAGCTATCATGGCCTTTTGCTAAGAATTGCTCAGAAAGGAGAGACATGTGAAGTGGTCCCTGTGACCATGAGGAAGCTTCTGGGGTGAGTGAAGTGTAAAGCAGAAATGGGTGAAAGAAGATGGATTTCTCCTGCTGTTCTTCCCTCTAATAAGACTACATAAAGGTAAAGGAAGGAAAAATGGTTAGTGAATACACAGCCTCTTTGTTAGATCTTTTTATTTCAAATTGTTGGTTTGCAGTGACACAGCAAATGACATTGTGAGCATAAACACTGTCACTGTAATACACAGCGGGACAAGAATTTACATTTGCCAGCATACACTCTACACCTGCACTACCCAGTCATTATTCCAAGTACAGTGGCAAAAAAAAAAAAAAAAGAGAGAGATATTTCAGTTTACTGTTTGACATGCTGACTTTTGTGACATCAGTGGTGATATTTAATTTCCCCACTGTCCCAGAATCCAGAATGTAACAGGAAGTGTCAAGAGGGTTATGGAAAGGTGATACATATATCTGTACCATCTGTTCCAGATATTTACCAGGGCCCAGCCAATAAGTTGTATTTGACGCTATCTGAGCATAACTTGCTTTTCTTTCTTGCTTTGTAACTCACCTGTAGCAAAACAACAGGTGGAGACTTGAGAGGTGTTTTTCAACACCTTACAAGAAGCTATGCAGCGTGGCTTCCCCAGCATGCCAGCAGCTCAGGTTTTCCTCAGGAGATCCATCCTCCCCAAATTAAGTTATCAGCCATGCAGAGCAACCAATGGTCAGAGGGTCAAGATTAACCCAGAGGGTATGTTTTAACAGGCTTCCAGATTTTCCCATTATCCAGCAAGTCTCCAGGCCAGACAGACTGTGGTGGCTGCTATGCGTTTTGAGGCATCAAAGAACGAAAACCTCTGTTAGGATTGTCAGATTTTAAGTTGGGTGCAGCTTGTGCAAATAACTTTGTAATGTTCCAAGGGCCCAGCTCTTGACCAGCAAGGTGGGAGAGAACATGAGGTGGGAAGGAAAACAGGACACAAGCACAGAGTCTGCTACAGGGAGAGAAAGCCTTAGGCAGTGGAAGGGATGGGCTTGGGCTTCAGAAGTGTTTTACTTTTAAATCCCTAGCCCTGGTTAGAGAAAAATCATCACCATTCTATGTTGAGATATCTGTGGGGGACCTGCCTGCAAAATGATAGTGTCTAGAAAAAAGAATGATGTGAGCATACTTTTCAAAAAAATTTCTTGTATTGCCCGAAACAGGAGGCTGTATTTAAAGGCTGTTCCAGTCTTTCAGCTGAATACATACCAGGAATGAAGAGCTCTTCAGGCAGTATAAAAGGTATCACTGCCCCATAAAAAAATCAGTCTATCTGTTGTGTGTATGTGTGTACAAATTTTGTCTGCTTCTTTTGCATATTATTTCCATGACTACTTGATACTCAATCTGACACTGCGGAAAATTGGCTATTTTCACTTCACACAGGGAATTAATTATACTTTTGCCATTCTGACTTGCAGAATTCATGCCAGATAATTTTCACCTAAGATTAGGGGTCTAAGTAAACCTAAGAAGAGCCAAACAGCCCGTTCCCCCCACCATATAGAGGGACAGGCAATCAGAGGCCAATGAATGTCCCCACGAAGGTTTATGCATTTTGGCTTGCATCCAAGTACAAACATGATAATGGCTGGAAAAAAACACATTTGTCCACAGCCTGTGCCAGCTTTTAGCTTGAGCTCCATGAATTGTTCCACATGTGACAGACTGATAGGCCAACCCCATGGACAGACCCATGGATCTCCACTCACAGAGCACTGAGTGACAGCAGCAGCCCCTCTGGGTGGGAAAGATGTCTCAGCCCTGCTTGCTCACATGTCCTGCAAAAAGACCCCCATCCTGCTCCATCCTGTTCAAGAGAGGCTGTCCAGCAGGATGTGCCAAGCCTAAATTGCCTGGATCCCTGGGTTACAGCTCTGCAGGGCACACGTACCAGTTCTAAATTCCCTGCTCTGGCTGCTGTCCCAGCTACACCCAGTCCCTGCAGCACTAAGTGGTCCAGGAATCCCCAGGGTGAGCTGCACACACCCTGCCCACACAGGCCAGGAGAAGAGGAGGGCATTGTCTCACCTGGAAATACCTGAAATACCTGTAGACCACAGGGTGCTCCCTCACTACAGGCTTACCCAGCACCCCCAGGAACCTTCCCTCCCTATGCTCCAGATTTTCCCTCTGTGTCCTCACTCCAAGTCCTGCCTGACCTTGGCAGGGCAAGGGTTCACCCTGTCCTCCCCTCCCAGGGAATGCACGTCCTCTCTTGGACAGTGCAAGCATTTGGGTTTGGATTGAAACTTTGCCTTGTGGGGCCATTCCTATGGCTTTGGAGTGGATTTTCCTTTCCAAGTCTGCTTTCCAGTACAAGCACAATGAAGAAATTTCCTCTTGCAATTAGTCCTTGAGCTTTAGGAAAAAATGCAGCTTTTTAAAGGGGAAGGGTTTTAAACCCTTATTGAAGAGAAGCATTCAAGTTGACCCATCTTCTGATTTTACTGTCTTGGCAAGGTCAAATCCTGTTTCCAACAGACCATAAAAGGAGATTTGCTTTATACCTATATGCCCAGAAAAAGGCATCCCAGGCCTTCCCTCTCAAAGAATGAGAGAAGTCAAGGGTCAAAACCTACTCTTTCCTTCCATGAGTTGAAATGATCTCTCTGCATCTTTGGCCTGCAGGTCTATTCTCAGATGGGAGCTGAAATCAGAGTTTGATCTGGGGTATTGTCCATCAGAAATACCCATTGCGCCAGGAAGATGTGAATTTTCCCTTTCAGTGACAAGCAGCACCACAGCCATGACAGCTCTGCCCTAATTCATCCCCTGGAGACCAATGTACAGTTGGAGGTACTGCAGCCTTTATTTTCCACAGGGAGATGCTTTTGGTGGGGAGGCTGGAGCAACAGAAAGCTGTACATCCCAGCAGCATTGCAGAGGGAGCCCTGCCCTTTCCTGGGGTGCCCAGGCAGGCAGGAGCTTGCCTCAGCCCTGCCCCAGGAATGGGGTCTTACCACAGCTTGGCCATCGCAGGCTGGCTCTGAGCAGAGGGTGGCAGGAAGGCAGGGAGGGCTCTGGGACACCCAGGGACACCGGCACACACTGAGGGCTCTGGGACACCCAGGCTCCCCAGCCCCATCCAGCTCTGAGCAGTGCAGCTGAAGGGAGCTGGCAGTCCCAAGCACACCCTGCTGCCTGCTGGGGAAGGGACACTGAGTGTCTGGGGCAGCCCTCGTGTGAACAGCAGAATTTCACTCTCGTGTCTTGGTAGGAAAGTGAGGCATGCAGGGCTTGGCACCCAGGGAATGCATATTGCAGGAGCTGTGTCCTGCCATGGCAATGGGAAGGGCACTGTGCATGCCCTATATCCAGTACCTGGGATTTCCCACAGAATGAAAGATGATGGATGCTGCAGTGTTAGTGCCTTGAGCCTTCCAGCTAGTGGTAGAAGACTCCTCCAGGATGGCCAAATTTTTGTAAAAAGGTAGAGCAGCACTTGGACAAATGTGCTGAGGTTGCACTGCAGGGGTCAAACCTGGCATAAATTCTGTAGAAGTGTCTCCTCTGGGTTTCTAAAACACAGAGAAAAATCTGCCTGCCTTTGAAAAATGCCGGTTTCATTAGATAACTTTTTATAGGTGTTGTTTGGACACTTTTCAGTTTTGAACACAAAGACCAATGTGGGTTTTATGTTAGTTCTAAGAAACCTTCATTTACCTCTTAAAGAACTTTCATTTACCTTCTAAAGACCTGTGTTATAGTGGAACCTGAAGGGCTGAGTGGATTCCTCTCTCAGAATTCAAAAAAACATGCTTCCATGTTTCTCACAAGGTTTTTGAACACTCCCCAAAGAAAGATCACAGTTTTTAAAAAATGCATTATGTAGGATATCATGCCCTGAGACTCTGTCCACAATGAAGACCTGGCATAGTATCCCAAAGTTTCCATTTCCCTTGGTGTAATCTGAACATCTGCCTACTTTGGGCACAGCAGTTTCCTGGCTGGCAGTGCCACTTGGCCAGACAAAGAGCTTGGAGATTGTACAGCCATTTTTCCTTGGCAGCTGAGTGTCAGTGTGATGGTCCTTTCCCTGCATCACCTGGAGAGTGTTCACAGCCCCCACAGAGCCAAGCACTCAAACAATAAGCAGACTTCCCCAGGCATTTTGATCTTTATTTCACCCAGCCTGAGCACACATGGGTGAGCACACACAAGTCACAAGTGACTGACCTGTGCAGGAAAGTCCCTCCCAGGCCTCACAGACAGAAGTGGCTGTCAGTGATTTAAAGCTGCTGTCTGCAGAAAACAAGGGGACGATGGCTCCATTGCTCTGCACACAGCAGGGAGCAAGGGAGCAGATATCAGGCTCAAGCAGGCCTTGCTTTGTGTCAGCAATAACCACAGGGTCACAGGAGGATTCTGTTATTAAAGAAAATAAATTTGGGTAAGTTGGGCAGTTATTCTCCAGCGAGCTGTTTGAGACTGATTGATTGGCCCACAAGTGGTACCAGGAACATGAGGGCTCTCTGACCTACTGCTGCTTTTACAGCCGTACTTCTCCTTCTCTCTCATCTCCACTTTGTTTTCTTTAATAGATGAGTAGAATAAAATGCAGGTGAACTCTGTGAACTGCAAACAATGGGAGCTCAAAGCTTCTTGAATTGAGACATTCAGGGGCAGCACAGTATGTACTTTGTGCTGGGGCAGGGGCTTTGGTGCCTCTGGAGGAAAGTCACTTGTTTGGAACATTAAAGAGGCTAAAATAATTGCATTTGAGAAAAAGAAAGAGAGAAAGAGAGAAAGAGAGAAAGAGAGAAAGAGAAAGAGAAAGAGAAAGAGAAAGAGAAAGAGAAAGAGAAAGAGAAAGAGAAAGAGAAAGAGAAAGAGAAAGAGAAAGAGAGAGAGAAAGAAAGAAAGAAAAAGAAAGAAAGAAAGAAAGAAAGAAAGAGAGAGAGAAAGAGAGAGAGAAAGAGAGAGACAGAGAAAGAAAGAGAGAAAGACAGAAAGAAAGAAAGAGAGAGAGAAAGAGAGAGAGAAAGAGAGAGAGAAAGAGAGAAAGAGAGAGAGAGAAAGAAAGAGAGAAAGAGAGAGAGAAAGAAAGAGAAAGGAGGAAGAAAAGAAAAGAAAATGAAAAGAAAAAGGAAAAAGAAGGAAAAGGAAAAATAAAGAAAAGGTGTGAGCTGTGGCCCATGATCGTGGAAGGGAAATCAGCCCCTCCAGACTCTGCTCAGTGACTGCTGCTCAGCACAGCTTGGAATGAGACAACAGCTGAGGACTTGAGAGTGCTGAGAAAAGAAAAAGTATGTGAATGCACAAAAAGAAAAAATCAAGGGGATAGGGGAGGTTTCTTCAAGAATGAAGGGATGTGATTAAGAGGACAAAAGAGAGGAAGACCTCCAGAGGAAGTAAGCACAAGTTTTCTAGGCCTCTCAGTGTAAACAAGAGCAAAAACCAAGCCAATGCCAAACTGGGTACATGGGAACTAATGCGTTTCTGGATATAGACCACAAGTTTAATAAAACTTAAAAAGAGACTCAGTAGTATATCTCAGTAGAATATCTTGCCCAAGAAATAGCTCGGAGAATCTGGAGAGACCAAAAGATGGAGCAGCAAAGTTCTGCATCAGGAAAAAAGGTAGTGAAATGGTACAGCACTTAGAAATTTGTGTCCCACCTGACTGAGAGAGCAAGAGGGAAGCAAAACAACTAAGGACAAATGCATGTGGGAGAGAGAAGGTTACAGGCATTTCTGTCTTACAAGACACCTCCTCCTGCTCAGTGTGAGCCTGGCCTGGGGCATAAGGGTGAACTTTCAAACAGCCTGCATTAATGGCAGGGGCTGTTTGGACTCCAGAGTCCAGGCACAAACTACAGCAATCCCATGTGAAGAGCAGCTTGCATGCCATTGCACCTGCTGAGGACTGAGAAGAAGCATCTCTGTGACAAAACATCAAGGAGGAGAAGGAAATATCCATTGTATCCTTGATGTAGGAGTGAGTGATGTTTTTATGGAGCTGGAGATTGCCTGGAGTTTGTGGAAACTTGGGGAAAGGTGCTATCACTTCCATCTGCTTTGGACAAGGGGGAAATTTGTTGCTGGGAAGGGTCTGCCCTCCCCCGGCGTGGGGCTGCAGAGGGAATTGATCCCACAGCACAGGTCCCTTAACATCAGCAGTAACCAAGCATAGTGTGTGATCTCTGAGTTGGTAAAATCCTGTTTTATCATTGCATTCCCCAGAATGTATTTCAGGGAAAGATGATTTATGGTCACGCTGCCTGGGGTATTACCACAGGTTTGGTCATTTTGTTGATGTGCAGGGAGTATTTCTTCATGTTGGACAATGGGCTGCTGTGCAGACAACAGGGTAGCTGCCTGGGGTGTGTTTAGCAAATAACATTTGTCGCCTTCTATGAGAATGGCATGTGTGGTGAACAACCAGTGTCCAGCAGAAATATGATAGTGAGGTGGAAGAAAAGAGTCCTCAGTCACACAGCAGATGTGATAGACAGCTGTCACTGCAAAGCCACATTGTTTATGACTTGAGTGAGAGGCAAAAATGGAAAGTAAGAGAACAAAGATTCATTTTAGGCAAATAAGATGGAACAAATACTGGTAAAATCTTGAGGTGTTTGTTGCCTAGGAAAGAGTTAATTCCTATAAGACTTCTCCTAGCACAGAAGCTGGGAAGACTGACATCTCCCTCAGGCAATGATCAGCCATTGAGATTTTTTCCTGATGATGTAACAGTTGTAACGTGACATCTTGCACACATTTCCTGGTTGGGGTAGTTATCTGCAGAACAGGAATGATACCCCTACACATTGCTCTGGCAGTTGCCGTGATGCCATGAAACCCAGTTGGTTTATTTTCTTTTAAATAAAGTACATTTTCCTTTTTAATAAAAATCTATTATTTTATTAATCATTGCTTTGCTCTGTAGCACTGTGGGCCACGTTCCTGGGTTTCAGCTAATCCAGCATGGACCATTTATGTTAACATTTAGGATATAAATGGAGGGAAATTAATCCAGTACTCCAAAAGTAGTGACCCTCATTCTGTTGGTAACAGGACAGTTAATCCTTTCCCTGGTGTTCAGGAGACATGCTGGAAGGGCATTTGTATCCTGCAGGATCCTGTGCATATATGTATATACTTGCCTGCCTGTGTAAATGTCTAAAATAAGGTGGAGCAGCTCAAAAAGCACCAGGCAAAGGAATCCTCCAACACAAGTCAAGGGCTGGGCTGCTTTTCCAGAATAAATTTATAGTTTGTGGAGGGAAGCAATCGTTTTGTGATTGCTGTGGGCTATTTTAGGTATCTACCACAGGAGAAGATGAATTGTTTCCTGTAAATGCCTGTTTATCTCTTTGAACTGAACCCAGGGTGTCTGGCTCACGTGTAGATGTCACTCACATGTAAAGACATTTCAGACAATTCTGCTGCAAAGTCTGGGAAGAGACCGCAGGCAAATTCCCCAAGAGAACTCAAGCCCCATTTAACAAAGAGCTAAAAGAACAGGCTCTTAGATTTCAAGGAAACAACTGGAAACATGGCTCCTATGGGTCCTGAAATGCTTCTTCTATGCCAGCTAGATGGTCATGGAAGTCTTTGTTCCATCTTCCTTTCAGAAATGAAGTGTTGTTAGCTGAGCTCAAAGGGCAGTGCTGGCAGTACAAGCACTTCAGAGAGTGTGAGCTCTAGCAAGGCCTGTCTGTGGGGCATCTGCTCTGGAGTTGACTGGGTATTTCACACAGAATCACAGAATATGCTGAGTTGAAAAAGACCCACAGGAAAATCGAGTCCAGCTTCCAGCCCTGCACAGTGCCTTCCCCAGGAATCACACCATGTGCCCAAGGGCATTGTCCAAACAATTCTTGAACACTGTCAGGCTTGGTGCTGTGACCACTTCCCTGGGGAGCCTGTGCCAGTGCCCAACCACCCTCTGGGTGCCCAAAGGCAGAAAGGCCAGAACACTTAGGCAGCTAAATGCTAAGTATTTTCCAAAGTTTCTGAAAGAGGGCCTAGTGGAAAGAAAGAAAGAAAAAAAGATTAGCAAGCAGCACCTGGCTTAGGTCTGCTCTGGCTGCTACAGAGAAGATACAACTGAAGTAGAAAAAAATCCAACAGAGCATAGCCAGAGTGCTGCAGAATGGAGAAAAGGCAGGAAGTTTAGCAATCCTGGATTTGTCCTCTCAAGGGAAGAGGAGATAAGGAGATGAGGCCATTATAATAAGTAGTGCTTTGCTTTTCTCTTGCATTTTCCAGCTAAGAGTATGAGATATTCACATCCTCCTCTCGCTGTGGGGTTGCTACTTGTTTCCCCTTTTTACAGAGGGAAGCAGAGAGAAAGATTGTTTTGAGTGATTTCACACAAAGCAAGGCAATGGCAACAATGGGAAGAGAGCTAGAGATTCCAAGCCCTCATCCTCTATGTTTTTGGCAGGTGGTGCTGCATAAACTGAAAGACTGAGGCTCTCAGACAACCTATACAGCATCATGCACAGCAAGATAGATACTACTTAAGGAACAGAAAAGGGTCAAAAAAACTGAAAGAAACATTTTAAAACTTTGCTTGCCTAGGGTAGGGGGAAGATTGCTGAGGTGATCGGTGGTTATAAAGACAAGTGGGTTGTGCACCAGGATTTGTGATCACAATATGAAAGTTTCCTTGTGAACAAGAATCCCTGTTCAATTGCAATTAAGATATGGCAAGTACTCATCAGACTAGACACAATCATCATAAGCTTGGCAATGATCCATTAACTTTGACTTTTTTTTACTTCCTCAATGAGAGCTGTCTTATGACATTTGATTATGCCTCAATTTCCTTTCCAGGATGCAGAGATCAATACTGCCTGACTGTGGGAAAGTGAGGGGAGAGAAAAATGTCTCTGACATAGTCACTCCTTTAGTTTCTGCTACCAGGGTAGAAAATGCTCAGAGTACAAACCCTAGTAGTTGTTGCTGGTATAGAGCTAGACAGAGCCCTTCAAGAAGTTAAGAAGGGCATCTCTAGACTAGGACCAGGGATTACAGAATAATTCTGGTTGGAAGGGTCACCTGTGTACTCTTTAGACCAAGCCCTGTTCAAAGCCAGGCCAGCTATGAGGTCAGGCCAGGTTACTCATCTTGATCCAGCTGGGGCTTGAAAGCCTCTGCTTGTCTGAGTCGACTGGTGGGTGAACATGGAGGCAAAAGAGAGAGACCCATCAGATGTGGTTCCATTTCAGAAACACATCAATTAGTCACAATGCCAAGGAATTTCCTGTAAACAAACCTTCCTGCTCACTTCCATGCCTGCTTGTCCTTGGTTTCACTGCAAGACTCATGGTGCAGTGTGGTGTGGCACTAATGTGACTATCTCAGCACAGAAGCAGTGGCTGAGAGATATTCCCAGTAGATGTTGCAGGCTATCCTGACTTCACACTGTAACTATTAGACCTTGGTTTTATTAGCCTGCTAATAAAGTCTGGGTGTGTTAAATGTATTAGATCAATGGTAAGGCGAGTATTTCTACTACACTGCTCAGCATGGTGACATGCAGACATGCTCTTAGAAAGAAAGTAGGTAAATATTTAGAGAAGATATGCCCCTGGCTTCTGAGAGAAAATAAATTAAATGTAGTGATATATGATGAAAGCAACGAAATCAGATATTCCTTTTGGCTTCTTCTCTACTGAGAACTTTTTTCCTCTTCCTAAATGAAAGCCCAAAATATTAAGGATTTATTCTGTAGGAAACTGACATTCTCTTCTTAAAGCCCCGAAGGCTTAAAAAAGTTCAAACCCAGACATTTGTCAAATGAAATGTTATGTTCAGTTTGAAACTCAGCTTAAGTGCTGTCTGTGTTATCCCGTTACTGAGGCTTTCCTAAATCCCATTTGCACATCAGAGCTGCACATTGCCTCACATATTATTATGGTTACTTACAGTGGCCTCTGACAATACTCCTAGTTTCGCAGTGCCTCATTCCTGCAAAGGGGATGCTTTCAGACAGGACTGAGAGAATGAAAAAGAAGACTGGGAGTAGCAACACATTTTGGGCATATCTTCTGTATCTTCAGTAGAGGCCAACATCTTCATTTGGGGCCAAAAGTAAGTCTTAAGACCATCATCCACAGGAACTGTCCCACTGTGCCAGCCTCCCACAGCCCACCCCAGCCAGTTCCTGCCTTCCCCACCACTATTTCTTGCCTCTCCCTTGCAGTGACCTAAAATCCTTACCAGGCTCAGATTTGATCCTATGAGCTCTGTCCAAAGAATCTCAGGCTTTTGAAGCATTGGTCTCTAAATAGACAGAAATCTGCCTTCACAGCTTGCTGCCTGCTGTCCACAGAAAACAGGGATGAGGCCCCTTGCATGCTCCCATCATGTGCCAGAGCAAGCAAGACGAGAAATCCCCAGTCACAGCCTGATTCTGTAGTAGTGCTGCATGGTTTTGCACATGTGCAGCTCTACAAATGCAGCTTCCAGTGAAGATTCCACTGGAAGCAGCTTGGCAGGGGATGGGAGGACCACCCTGTCCTTGTTAGTGGTGATGAGGAGCACAGCACAGGTTCTGGCTCTCTGAGCGTCATGGGTCCAGGAGTACTTGCAGCTGCATACAGCTTGCCAGAGTGGGCTGTGTCACTGCCCTGATATCCTCCTGTCATATTCAGATTGTCACTGTTCAGTCCTGATCCCAGCTGGGGGTGGAATAGACCTCAGCAGATATTTAATAGTTTTCAGGGTTTTGAGGAGGGAAGGTAGAAATGAGGAAAGGGTTCAAACTTGTCTTTATGGTTCAGACAGCCTTTTTTCCATTTTGTCCTAATACCTGAAAGGCATTGGCCTGGCCCCTTCTCAGTACCCTCATCCACAGCTGGCAAATCCTGATACTCCCTGTGGCAAACCCACCAACATGTGCACACAGAATTTCCTACAAGCTCACCTTCTTTGTGAAGTCAAAGCAATGACCTTTTCAAAGTCTTTCAAGGTCCTCGTTGAACAGCAAGGCAGCCACAGCCAAATCCTGTACTTCAAAATTTCCATGCAGTGGCTCTCAGTTACAGTTTTCTTTCTTGGATGTGAGTTGCCAGTAATATCCACAGAAAATACGTGCATCTTGGAACAGTCCTTGGTCAAGGTGGGAGTAGAGAGTGGCGATATCATGTCCTTCCTGAGGTGTAAAACCTCTTGATTCATGACAAGAATGAAGGCAGAGTTTGGACTAAGAGTCCAAATTTCTGGCTGGGCCCTTCTGACCCACTGTTTCTCCTGGCTGGGCATATAAGCAGCAGCATTTAGGATCATTAGATCCAATTTGCATGATCTTAAACTTTGACGTTCCTATACTTCAAGTCTAACTTTGTCTTTTCACTGGATAGATGTTTGGAGGAGAACCAAGGGACTGTCAGAGGGACCTGGGCAGGATATGGTTTCATGAGCCAAAGAGAAATTGGAGAAGGTTAAAAATTAGCTGTCTGAATTCTCTGCTGATATCAATTGGCCTCACATAATGGAGCTGCATTAATTTACTCTAGGAAACCATCTGACACTACTCTTTGTTCACGACTGTGCTGACAGAGTAGCAACCTGTCTGGGGGAGACAGGGAAGGTGTCTCCATCCTGTTCAACACTGACCCTTTGGTGTGGGCTTTGCATGCACATTGGTCACTGCACAGCCTCCACAGCAAGAGACAGTGAGTTTTACATATGTGAAAAATACAAAGTCTGGATGCAGGAAAGCCTTTGGAAGCCCTAAATCACACCAAGCTTTCTGTAAGTCTCCCCTGAATCTAGTCCAGTGTTTCTCAGAATCTTAAAACTCCGTAGATTTACAGTGTTCACTGAAAACAGTTTGTATGAAGCCCGCGCAGCTGAAATGGAGTCTGAGAATATCCCCAGCTTGCAGTGCTGTCATTAAACATTAACAGTGAGCAGCTGGGCCTTCCACGGACTGCACAGACTGTCACTGCTAGTGAGAGCAAGCTGTGTAAGGAGGGGAAAGAAAACACACCCTGGCAGGCAGAGCCCAAACCAAGAGTCAGAGGAACAGAGGAGCAATAGGTTTACACCAGGGCTGCTTATCTTTGCCTTTGAGGATGAAGTGGGAGACGTGTCCCTAGGACCAGAGGCTGGGTTAAGCAGGGATGGAGCTTCCTCCGGCACAGCCATTCACACTGCTTTGGTGTTCACATCACTGTCCATCCAGTTCAGCACTGCAGTGGGGTTAGGCAGAGAGGACATTTCACAGGAGCTCAGGTCCAACATGAGACAACAGAGAGAAAAATAAAGAAGAGGTGTTTCATAGATGATATTTGAGATGGGAGCCACGTGGAGTCCCTGTGCTGTCCTGGCTGCTCCAAGCAGAATTGGGATGGTGTAGATGCCTTCCCATGGCAGGGCCAACACAGGAGCTGGCCACTGCCAGCCTGGGCATCTTCCAGGCTACAATTCACAGTACGAAATGTTTTTTTTTTCTCGATAGACCTCATTGCTCTGTCACAGATAATCAATTCCACAGAATCAAAATCAGGTGGGCTCAGGATGAGTGAGCTTTGTATCAATCCCAGCCCCTGTCTACACAGAAACTTGCCTCTGTTTCCAAAAGTAAGCAGAATCCACTCTCTTTTGGAGTGTATTTTCAGACTGTGGTGCCACAGGACACAGGCTGCATAGGTGGACAGGTAATTTCAGCTGAAGTTAATGAGAGATGTGAAACTAAGAACTGACAACCCCACAACTCAGCACACCACAGTTTTGAAAATGTGCCCCATAACCTTTTCTTTTTTTTTTTCCTTTTTCTTCTATTATTTTCTTTCTTTTTTCTTTCTTTTTTTTTTTTTTTTAAGTTACTGGACATTTTTTTGAATAGTGACACGTTATTTATAGACTAATATGTGCTTCATGGGTAACAGAAGTGGTTTTTTTTCCAACCTAGACTCAATTCATGTTATTAGAGCACAGGGGAAGACAATACACAGGAAGTCTTTAAAATACAGGACAAGAACACGAGTTGATGAAACAATAATTGAAAGCTTTATTCATCAGGGTATTTAAGCATCTGACTGATTCTGCCCAGAAACAGTTCCACTCACATCACTGGGATTAATCACGAGACTACAAATGAATACTTTAAAGTATCCTGCAGAATCATGGCCTGAGCAAACAAAGCTCATTCATTTGATTTTTTTTCCCCCCCGTATACTTGTTTCAGTACCCTCACTTTGCTTTCTGGAGACTCTTGCAAGAGCTTGTTCTACTGGCAGATCTGGAGTATATGTCAAAATCCTATGGTGAGGAGTCATAAAAAACAGATTTTAAATGCCTGTCCTTGAGCAGGTGTGCCAGGAGCACTGGTGCCAGTAGGTAAAGTGTCACAGTGTCATGTGATTTATTTGTCTGAACAATGTAGCTAGGATTTCATGAATCTGCAATCTAATATTTCATGGAATAAATATCCAAACCGAGTTCTGTTTTAGTTACCTGATACGTACTAGATGCTTGGATAAATAATAAATCTAAAGAAATCCCAGTATTTCCACAGGGAAAAAGAAGTGAAATGCTTCCCAACTCTGAGAGCCACTCACTCAATCGCAGTAATAATACTTCAGTTTTCCAATGCATCTTCCATTTCAAACCACTTTTCAAATGCTAATTAACTCTGACCATAACCTTGCCAGAAAGGGAAATGTTATCCCATACTAGACAGGTGAGGAAGACAAAGACCTAAAGAAGTCCCTTTTTGTTGCCCCAAATCTCACAGGAATCAGTGGTGGACAGAGCTGGGGAGCTCTTTTTCCCGTTCTGATTTTTTCAGTGTCTGGTCTTGTGCTTTAGCTGTTTGCCTAATCTGTGTCTAGACGCTGCTTCCTTGTCAGTGCAGAGCCACTGTGGAGGCTGCTGGAGTGGGGGGGAGCAGTGGGAGGTGAGCAACTCCACAGCGCCAGGATCATGCTGGGGTCACTCTGGGGTGCAGAAAGGAGACAAAGGCTGAAAGGGCTTCAGCCTCTGCCTGAGACCAGCGGGATGGGTGGGAGATGGAGAGGGGATGCTGTCCAGAGGAGTGCAGACTCACTTCTCGGCACCTCCAGCAAGGCAGATAAGATTCCCTGAAGCACTCTGCCCACCTTGGCCCAGGGCAGCAGCTCCTGGGTTGGCTCCCCTCCCACAGAACAAGGTGGGGAACAACTGGGCTCTCACTGTTTGGGTCTCCAAGCCCCACTGGGAGGGGGGCTATAGCCTGGGTGGGCACAACTGGCAGGACTGCAGCAGGTCAGGCTGACAGCCAAGGCTGGATGATCTCTAAGCCTCCCTTAAGGGCACTGCTTGGAGAATGAAGCATTAAGTACTAGCCAGGACACAGTATAAAAGGGTGGAAATCTTACTCTGCTGTAGAAGGGAAAGTCTTTAACCTCAGACTGGGTGCTCGGTGCTGGAAGGTCCTCAAACCTTTTTTCCTCATCCCCCTCCTTGCAGCACAGCCTTGCACATGAGAAGGAAGAGGATATATGTTAAAGCTATTCACCTTTACAATGTGAGAGCCAGCGGTTTTAGGGCCTGCCTTTGGTGAAAAGGACTTACTGGTCAATCCCAGTGAACATCCTGGTAGATAAAATTCAGATTGTCCTGGTACAGTCCAAACCTGTTCCTTGATGGAGATAAATTGTATCAGCAGCAAAGTATAGTTTCCTATGTAGCAACACTAACACTAGGAAGAGCACAGGTTGGGGAGATAAAACGTTTTTCATTTACTCCTGTAACTAATGTAGTTATACCAAACTACTTTTTAATTACAAGGCTAGCACTGTCCTGCTGCAGCAAACCTTGCATTTTCCCATTATACATTATATTTTCCCGTTTCTCTGCCCAGCAGATTGTAAGCCTCTTCAGCTGTGGTTTTTTTGCTGATGTTATAATGAAAGGCATTTAGTCGGCAGAAAGCCTCAGTGACACTTAAATCCCCATGGATGGGCTCCCCCGACCCTGAGCCCTGAGCTGCCTTCAGCACACTGCGAGCTTGCCCAGGGGAAGGGCTCCAGGAGGATGCTCCTGGCAGGGACTGTCCCTCTTTCACGGATGAGCAAACCGAAACCCAGCAAGATTAAGGAGTCCTATTCCCTCCCAGCCACCACCCGTGTGATGGTTATTCCGGTGTGGTTAAGAACACAGCTGGGCAGAGCTATTGGGGTTATGCAGGGAGAAGAAGCCCTCTCTCCATCACATTATGAGAAGGAGAGTTTTGCCAGGGGATGAGCTATCAGAGGCAGACCTCTGCCTGCTTACAGGTCTCTGGACCCAGCTACTCACACAACTCAGTGCACAGCTGCAGGGAAGTGAGGCACCAGGGTATGAGCATCAGAGAGGGACTTGCACAGGGTGGAGATGTAAAATGGGCATGTGGAGTCTTGTTGGGATGGGGTTGCCAGCACTGCAAGGACATGGGAGCCATCCCATAGCCTGTTTGCAGCTCCCTCACTGCTTTTTCTCTTTGTAGGAATGAATGTGAAGTGTGTCTGGGTGGGGGGCGCTGAGGCAGGGCTGAGCCGACAGTCTTACCATGGAGAGTAAGGCAAATCCAACATAACTCACAGAACAAAGTGTGTGGATGCCATATTAAGACTTAAAAGTGCAGAAATCAGAGCATGGAAGTCTTAATGTGCATCTGTTTTAACTCCTATTTGTGTGGTAGAAAGAGATTTTGAAAAAGAGAACAGTAGAGCATGTGTGTGAGAGAAACGTGCAATTTTATATTCTTGTAAATCAGGCTTTACCTAACTAAATAAATGTTAGTGAGTTTCTCGGAGAGGGTAGAGATGACAGTCTGTGCTCATCACAGAGAGAGAAAGAAAATTTACTGGATCCACCCATAAAATGAGGATCTTCCTGATTTTTTTCCATTGATACTTACAGCAGGTTTGTTCTCACTAGAAAACTCCAGAACTATCTGGCAGGTGTGTCTTAAAATGTTTATGACCATGCTCATGACTCCACATCTGTGAAACATTGTCTGTGCTGGAGCCCGAGGGATAGTTGCAAGCATCTTTCCTGGCTGTTCCTCCATGCTCCTCTTAGCAGATTTTGGCACCTCTAGTTTTTACATGAAAAAGCAGATGGGAAAGAGAGCACTTCTGAGAGGGCCCAACACCTTCTAAGCCCAGAGATATTTTAAGTATAAATCTGCTAGAAGACCTCAGGAGGTTTCAGGCTCCAAATTCTCCCAAGCAACTGATTCAGCTCTGGTGTCCCATGCTGTGCAAATGCAGAAATGGTCATGAAGGAAGTCCAGAGGGAGTAGAACCACTCCAGCCATAGCAGAGTCACACCAATTGGTGCCAATATGAAAATTCAGTGAGTAGAGGTGGAGAGCCAAATCCTCCACGCCAGAAAAAGTACCAAGTTGTCTTGAACTGATAACAAATTTGTCAGTACAAAAGTGGCCCGATGAGCCTCCATGGCCGGCCTGAATGAATGTCAGGAAAAGCAATCACAGGCTAACACCAGGGTCTGGGAGCTGGATGTCTGCCTCTGCCATGGCACAGCTTTGTTTCAGTGCCGGCGGGAGCACAGTGACCCCGGTGGAGGAAGGCAGTGTGCCAAGAAGGCATCACGGCACAGCAGGGAGCTGCCACCCAGACAGGCACTACCTGTGCTCCTGACTTGTCCCAGTCCCAGACAGGACAGGCTGTACGTGTGCTCCTGACTTATTCCCGCTGGGCAGTGAAGGTTCTTCGGCTTAGATCACATCGAGAAGAAAATTACTTGTTGAGGGAGGAAATACACTAACAGCTGTTGCTTAAATGAAGCAGGGGCTGCGGTTTGACCACTGGCTGGAAATCACTTTTGTACAAGCCCTATTCAAACCTGCCACACTGCTCACCTCTCCTTCCCTGTTAATAATTACAGCCACAGTGCCGCTGGTGTCAAGTTGCTATAGAGGCACTGACTAAGCTCCTTTGCAAGCTGTTTAATAAATAGAAAAAGATCTTTCCCAAGATTTCCCAAGCTTTCTTTTCGAACAATCAGCTGCAGAGCAGCCCGACTCCTCGCTGCCTCCCTGCTCCCTGACCCAACACCCCCTCAGCTCAGCGCCCTGGTCCATGCCAGATGACTTGCCCCAGCTGCAGTTCCAGGAAACCTGCTTTCCATGACAAAGTCCCCGCTGATTGCTGCACAACACAAGTGCCTCTGCAAGTGGAGGTGGTGAGGTGCTGCTCAGCTGGTGCCAATCTGTTGCCCCTCAGGGCTGGCACCGTTTCCTGATGTGCTGATGTGTCCCCATGTGTTCTCTCCCTGTGCCTCTCCCATACAATCATGTGCCTCACTGTACTGATGTCACTTCATAGACCGAATGCTTAAACAAAGCATTAGCCTTTATTTCAAGGGGAGGTTGTTTCTAAGCTTCATGTGTCTCCCCAGTCCACTGCACAATACCTATCCTCTCTGTCTTCAGGTTTCAGCCTGCCCCTGACTGAGTTGCAAACAGCAGTATCCCAGAGTGATTGCTGTTTCCTATTTCTATCGTTGGCTGTAATTAATGACTGCTAAAGGAAGATCGGGACAGCCTTTTATATACATTTACCCACCCAGCACTCCCTCAAGCTCTGTGCTACTCCACTGGAGCCTTGCTGATTTATTAGAGCTCAGGCAGACCTGTAGTCATAACAGGCTGGGGAATATTTTCTCTACAGGCTCAGGATTAACACAGGGATTCAGACCTTACTCAGAGAAGGGATTACAGTGTGGGTAAGTGGACCCCTGGTATATACATCTAATGAGCCCAAAAAGCAGTAGCTGGGGCGATGACAGAAGACACTGCACAGATCCCAGGCCATAGGGTCACTGCTGCCTGAGCAGCAAGCAGCTCTCTGGGCATGCAGCATTCCATGTCATGGCAAGGGCATGGGCACTGCCACCAGCCTCACAGGCTCACCTCTCTCTCCCTCGACTTTCTCATCACCTGCCAAAGACACAATCAATTTTTCTGTCCCTTCAGGAGGCACAAGATGACGTGTAGCATTTCACATGGACATTTTCTGCCCTGTAGAAGGACACATTCCTTTGCCCCTGAAATCACTGAATTATTCCAGTCAAGTCTGTAGCATCTTCCAAGGGGTAAAGTGGCATCCAGGAGGGGTGGTCCATGGTTTGCTGCCTTGGGTACTTACTGCAAGCTATCTTCCCAAAGCCACCAACCTGTACTGAGTTACATCATGTTAGAGTGTAATGCCTTTAAATCATTAATCTTCCTTACTTCTGGACTAGCGCCAGAAAGGCCGATGAAGGCCAGGCTGAGTTCAAATCAAACCAGAGGACATTGTGGTTACATTTATGGTTTTTCAGAGGATCTCTCACCTGCAACCACAAATCTGCCTTTATTTGGCTTGAGCATGATCCAAAATTACCTCAGAGGTCAATAGTGCGTGTCTTGCGGATTAGTGAAAACTACTGACTAACCTAACGTAATGCATTATGACTATTACTATTCCGGGAAAAAAGGGTGGCTGTAGTCTGTTGTTTTGTAATAAAATCTAATGTTGATTTTCCCCTTTTGTAAAAATACCCAGAAAAAAGGCAAGGAAAAAAAAGGCATGGGAGTGTTTTGCCCTCTTCATCTTGCTAAATGCCGTAGCTCTTGCTACAAAGAATTCATTGTTGGCAGCGTTCTAAATCCGCTTTACAACTGGGAATTAATGAAACTTCCCAGCACCTTCACAAGGTAAGTCAGAGGGGCTGAAGTCAGCCTCCAGAGAGGAATCATGACTCAGGTCAGTGGTGGTCGAGCATCTGAGGGAGGATGGTGGCACTCCCTGGGATGCCTGGTGATGCAGCCCTGGAGCTTGGCTTCTGCCCACCGCCAGGCTGGCGCTGGCTGTTTACTCCAGCTGCTCACTCCAGCTGCTCCTGTTCAAAGTCCCCCAGAACCAGTTGTAAAAGCACCACTGACTTTCCCGAGATTAAGTCACCTTTGCCCTACTTATGCACTTGTAAAATGGGAGTAATAATATTCCCCTGCTGCCCTGTGACTGGTGAGGATCTGTCCTTGTTCCTGTGCCTGAGAAGGGTGCAGAAAAGGGAAAGGAGAATAAATATTTACCCAGAATCTGATACAGGTAAATCCATCTGTGGATTGTCCCCTCCTCCAACAAACTTCCTTTCCTACAGGAAACTCTAGCCTCTATTTGGATAAATCATTTATGTACATTAACGAACAATTAGGGAGGGAAGAGGGGGAAACCAGCCCAGAAAGTCTTCCACAAAGGAGCTGCCCTTGGTTTGGCTTGTTTGATTTAGGATAGGAGGGAAGTAACCTGACTGTGATACATGAGGACTCTGTCACAACCTGGACTGTCTGTAAAATCAAGTCTGGATGGAGATTTAAGACAAAGGGCCAGACATGGTGTTGGTTTAAACTATTGTAGTTCCTCTGGAGTTGCTGGAGCATTGAGAGTTATATTGGGAAGGTCTGGTCCCATGGGTGCTGAAAGAGGAGGGCAAGGTTGTGGCAGCTCCACACTCTTGGCAGAGTTCTGGCTCTGTCAGAGGAGTTGTGAGCTTTGCTCCTGGTCATTTAATTCATGCAGCTCAGCCTTGTGATGGTCCCTGGGGCCCAGCTGCTATTGAGAGCTTTCAGCTTTTCACATGAGATCTATTGGATGTGACAAGGTGCACATGGGTCATATGCTGCTCTCTAAGTAAACCACATTTAAGTGCAGCATCACCATAAAAACAGCAAAACCTCAAACCCATCCTTCTCACCCCAACACAAACTGCCCCCCATTCTGGCTATTTTTATGGACTCTCCCATCAGTGCTCCCTGCTAGGAGAGTAATACTCTGCCCACCTTGGGGCTCTCTCCACACAAGGAGTAAGAAGCTGGTGAGCTGGCATGTTCTCCTAGTACAGATTGGCCAGAAGAGGCTAAAGCCTAGAAGGCATGTCCCTGTTTTTATGATCATTTGGGCTGAGAAAACAGATATCTGTGAGCTGGAGCTTTGGTTTCTAATTCTGACTGAAGCTCATCAAAGCTGGAGAGATGGAGTGCAGAGAGTGGAATAAACTAGCTCGGCTTTGTGCTGAAGCCAAGAAATACAGATCAAACAAATGCAAATTCAGGGAGAAACATTGTACACCTATAAATCTTTGTATAAAAACATCTTTTCTTTTTTTCTCAAAAAACAAATTATGAGAAAAACAAATAGAGTGTTGCCATCCCAAAGTCCTTTCTGCTCTGAGCAACACTGCCTAGCACTTTGCAGACTTCCTCATACAGCTCTGCTAATTCCTTCCTTCGAGGATGCATCTGAACTGTTATTTCAAACTACCTTCTCCAACCAGAGAAACCAAATATTTTAGAAATAGGGCACTGAACCAGAAGCTCCAGACCTCCCACCCCCAAGCTCATTCCCAGCATTGCTGGATCTGCCCCTTTCTCATGTGTTGGAGTCAATTCACTTGCACATTTTCTGTCACAGCAGCCCTGGGACAGGACTGTGAAGTCACCAGGTACACGCTGCCCTCTACAAGCCAGGTGGGGATGGTGAGAGGGAGTGCCAGCCTGCTGAGTCTGCTTGGTTCTGTAGAAATCCTTCGACGTGGCAATTGGCCATAACAGATCAGAGCAGACTCAAATCCCAGCGGGCGTTTGAAGTTAAATCTCCAGAGGCTCAAATATTAGCCTACTCCATCACCTGTCCATCAAACATTAACTCACTCCACCAAGAGTACACTTACCCAATCCCTCAGCTCACTGCTTCCCGTACTGGTAATTTTTCTTGAGACAAATGCAAACCACTGTATCCTGGATGCTGCTGCTCTTGCAGGAGGAGATAAGCTCCAGCCCAATTATGGAAGAACATTAAGTACCACAGATTCAAAGCTGGGGATTTATATCTGCATAGGGACTGAGGTCAGGATAAAGAAAAATAATTCCAGTGCATCTGTGAATCAATTCGTATGTTAGATATGCCTTCATCTTGGCAATGAAAGCTGAATTGTCAATGCCATGTATTTAAACAAACATAAGTCATGCTCCTAAACCATCAGAAGACCAGCTTGAAAATCATACAGCAAAGTGTCCTTTCAATTGCCTTTCTGGTCCTGGAAGTATCAGGAACGTGTGATTTCTATGCTTCTTATTTATCAGGGTGAGTTAGATCTGTGCCGCTGTTTCTACAAGTGAGGAGAGACTTGGATAACCCACTCCCCAGGGAAAACAGAGCTTAGAGGAAAACAGGCTACAACTCATGATGAGAGCTGGCAGCACTGCACTGGCAATACAATCTGTCCTGTCTTCTTTGCCTTCGCACATTAGCTGAAATCTTCTGAGAGTCCAAAAGTCTCAAAGGAGCTTGGGCCATCCAGCTTTTTAGGGCTGCTCTGTCTTGCCCCAGCACTGCTCACCCTTGCCAGGCCAAGCAAGCATGGAAGAACAGGGGAGCAATAGTCAGTGAGACTCACTGGAGGTGGCTGGCAGGTAAAAAGCTGTTGTTGATCTCTCTGTGCCTGAAAGGTTATACAAGTAGCAAGTTTTCCCTAATTCTTCTTTGGTGCTTATGCAGCTTTGGTCCCATTGCCTGGGAGAGGTGGGTAACAGTGGGGTTGTAGGAGGCAGCCTCACACTTGTTCTAACATTGGGTCTTTGCCCAGCAGTGAATAAGATTATTTCTACCCATATTATCAAGATCATGTATTATATTCACAAAATGTTATTTTTAACTTCTATATATCGTGTGCTCCAAACACATTAATGATTAACTGAGAGGGTGTATTCCTGGTCCTGCTTCTCAGCTGAGTTAGGAAGCTTAATGGAGGTGCATTGAAATTCTAGGATAAAAAGTTCTCCTGAAGTGCCATGTACTGTAATCATTACCTATATAGAAGATAAGTGATGACCATACAGTAATCTGAAAAATGAATGGAAATTTCACTTGCTATTCCCTCATTGTAGACATTCTCAAAGAACTCAGATTGCAGCATGAGAACCTGCTTAACACCATAAATGTGTGAAAGTGTGCTGGTGGTCATACTTTCATCATCTCAGTGAAGGAATATGCTTTGGACTTCTTTCTCTGGATGCCAGGATTTAGCATCCAGAGCTTCCATCCTTCAGGAGCTTAAACTCTGCTGGCAATGTTATGATATTTGAAATGGTTTTACATAAGGACTGCACATGACAGCTTCAGCTGCGGCGATCGAGGCAAAGCCACCTGGCTGCCAGCCAGGAAGAACAGGCTCCTTTCTCAGGCAAATTGCTCAGTGGTATTTTTAGCTACAAATGCACTGTCTGATGCAGTTAGTATTCGACTTGCAGTGCTGCAGGACACCTCCCTGCAGCTCCTGCTAGGAATGTGACAGACGTGTAGAGTGCTTGCCAAGCGTGAGCACCCTGCTCGGGTGGCTGGCCGGGAGCCGAAGAGGAGCCCAGCATTGCCGGGAATGCTGGTTTCAGTTCCGGGAGCAGAGAGCCATGCCAGGCAAGCTGGCAGCATTTCTCCCCATGCTGGAGCTGGTTATGTGAGTTACAGGACAAGTCATTAGTTCCTTTGCTAGTAATAACATAATCATAACAATTACGTCAATTGCTGTTAATTACAAACCAACCTTTCCAGCCCCAAACCAAACACAGGAGGGGGTTGGGCTCCTGATCAGGAGCTGAAGAGCTGAGCTGCTCCAGCCTTTCCTTGCAGGCAAAAGTGACTGTGAGGTACAGTTCATATCCTTCCCACAGGGTGTCCGGGCTAGCACTCTGACCTCATCCACAGTGAGGGCAGTATGGCTATTCACCCAGCAGTGCAGTGACTGCTGGTCACTACCTACCCTCTGCGGGAGTGGAAAGGTGCTCACCTGCCTTGGGACCTACCAGGTTATCTGCAGCTCACATCAGGGAAAGATGCAAGGTCATTTGCTCCACTCCTTTCATACCCAAACCAGCACTTCTGTAGGGGCATGCTCTGATCTCAGTGACTCAAAGTCTGTGACAGCGAGTTTCCCTGAAGCAGGTTTTTTAGAGGAGTATCTTCACATGGATAATCATCCCTCCTCATGTATGTGGCAATGGGCTGGAGCTGCAGTCAGGTGGGAGTTTACAGAGCCTCAAGCCCTCCTTCTATGGGGCTGTGGTGAGAAGGGGACACTTTTTCTAACAAGGTACTTATGGGTAATAGCTTCTTGCACTCAGCATTCGGGCAGGTTGGAGCTTCCCTCCCAGCAGAAATTAACTCATTGCAGGAGGTGACAAAATGCATGAACATGACTTCAAATACATTTCAAGTAGATCATGATATTTCTTGCACCTTTAGCAGAGCAGACAGCCAGAAAGCAGATGCTGATAGACCAGGTGATATGATGAACACCTGAATTATTCCTCATGGTGTTTCTGGTACATTATATCATTAGACTTAAGATCTAAAAGTCCAGGAGAGACTAACACAATGACATAGTCCATTTCTGTAAAACAGGAATTTCACTTCAATTTTTACTCCTCCAGCTTGAGTAATGCATGGCTAAATTATAGAGATTATTTAGAAGATATACTCTTGAATTTTACAGGTGCCAGCTTTACAGCATCCTTCAGTGAATGCTTTCAGCAGTCATTTATCCTGGCTGCTAAGAACTTGCACCTCACTTCTTGTTCGTACTTTACTATTTCACCTGACATCTTCTGGCTTGCCAAGTGCTCCATAACATGCTGGGGAACTAAAAGTGGCAGGGAAGACCCAAATGCTTTCCTCTGACTGATCTAGCAGCCATTGGGAGCCACAGTAGCAGTAGCAGCAGCAGCAGCAGCAGCAGCTGGCCCAGGAATGAGCTGGGATGCAGACAGCAGCCCTGCAGAGAGCTGCCATGCTGGCTGCGGCGGGTTCTGCAGCAGTGTGCTGCTGTGAACTGCTTCCCACTCCTTATCATGGCTTCTTTTGGTGTGGATTGGTCCCGATAGGTCTCCTGCGAGAAAACAAAGTTTGTTTAGTTGGACCAACCCAGTAAAGATTTCCACAATCCTCAGCAAATATTTTAGAGGTGAGGTGGCAGATTCCTTCTTCCTCCTGTGCACATACCTACATATACAAATATATATTGATATGAGATGCAGTCTTTCTGCCACTCCTTTAAAAGATTTAAAAATCTTTTCCCCAGGGTGTGTGTGGAATCTGTCATATTTCCAACATGTTGCAAATCTGCATTTCCTATTGATCTTATCTACTCTGCGGTGGTACAGCAGTCTCTGTTTCACATCATAGCCCCGGGGCCTCCATCCTCATTAGAAATCCTTTCCCAGGAGACTGGAGATGCACCAGCTGATCACAGATCACAGCAGTAACAGCAAGTGACTAAACTCTCTGAACCCCCAAAACAAAAGCAAGAAACAGTATGTGAAATACAAGGCAACTTCCAAGCAGGTTTCCTAAATCCCTGGTCCTGTTTGGCAGCCATGACAGTCACCTGCCCTCTCAAGCACTTTGCAGGCATTTCCTGCTGAAGGAAACAGCGGGTACTTATCACTGAAAAGAGCAGCTGAAACTTTTATCTTTTTTTTTTTTTTTTTTTTTTTTGGTGGGCATTAGGGAGTGTTCCTGCTTCTCATAGCTTAAACAGCAGAGTTATCTCACTTTGTTTCTCACGGTGCCTGTGGGCAAATCCTGCTGTCCCAGCAGCACAGCCCTCACAGCACCCTAAACCCCAAAGCCCACGGGGCAGTGAGTATGCAAAGGGCCCAAGCTTGTGAGAACAGGATGGTTTCTGAAGTTACGGCATCAAGAGATGGTTTAAATAATTTAAGAAGTCTCACGTGGCTCTTTTAGGCCATCTTTGCCCCAGAGCTACTTCCCAGGCACTGCCTGAGGTTGCTGCTTTTCTTTGGCATGGCACCTTCTGAAAACATCATGTAAAACAGTTCCTGGACTGCATCAGACTATCTCTTCTTTTAGTTGGGCTAAACCTCACGTGTAAGGCTTTCCCAGCAGCAAATCTTAACTGTGCTCCTTAGCAGGGCATTAAAACCCATCCTGAAATCAAAGTGGTGTCCTTCATTCATTCCTCTTGCAGTCACAATAAGCTTTTGAGCTCTGTCTTGCGCTCTGGCAAGGACTCTGGCTGAAAACTGGGGATCCACTGAGTCCAATAAAAATAATACATAAAAAATTCACTTTATATCAGGAACAAGAAAACATCAAACTCATACCCTTTGTAATATACAACACATGTGAAAATCAGCTACAAGAGCACAAAAAAGCTTTCCTGACTCGTGCTTTTCTAGCTGGAGTTGCTGCCTACCCCTCTTCTCACAGCAGGCAGGGGAACCTCAAAGGAGCAGGTGTTTTTCATGGATGAGACAAGTCCCTGGTCAGTGCTTGTCATCCGCTTGAAACATGTCACTAATCTTCAGTGGGGTCTCTACTCAGCTGTGCAAACATGGGGGTTTTTGAGGATTAGGTTCAAATTCACATGAAGTTTTGTGGTTGTGTTTTAAAAAGAAAGATGAATCCGAAAAAACAATAGCATGGATTACTTTCTGTTTGGAGAAACAGATTGCAAGCTTTCCCAAAATCTAGAGCTGGACTGACCTCAAAGTTATACATCCCCTGCAGCTTCCATTTGTAGATTTCATGGCTCTTTATTAGAAGGAACATGGTGAAACATTGCAGCTTCCATGGGTTAGAGATGGGCTTAAAGGATTTCTTAGGGCTGTGGAGAAAGTACTGGGCACAACCAGGATCTGAACTGAGTCTTAACTTTAGGAGGTCTGCTTCTGAGGAAAGCTGTCTGTCTCTCTGCACTTATGAAAACAGAGAAGGAAGAGTCAGTGAGAAGCTTGTTAAAGAAAGGATTTTATATTTTCTGGTGTCCATCTAGTTAGCCCCACAATGGGTGTAGAAGAGGCAAAGTGCAAGCCTTTATATAGAAAGGAGAGGATGAATCAAACCTGATACAAGAGGATGTGTTTTGAGCAAAGGTTCAGGTTGCCCTCTTGTTCAGCCCCTCCACTGGACCCCCGTCACTCTGAGTGAATTGGTTTGAATCCCCTGCATGGAACCTTTTTCCATTGGCTTTTTCACCTGGCAGGACAGTGGGGGCTGTGACTGGCACCACAGGGAGTAAGTGGCTGGAAGAGTAACGATGTGACATGCTGATACCTCCATTTTTACTATGTTCAATGAAGCAATAAATGGTTCTGGGGGAAGTGTGGAGCACAAGGATTATTATGCAAATTAGGTTGCTGTGCTACCAGTGGGCTCCTGAATTGCCTGAAATAGCACTGATAGGATATTAGTGCAAATGTCACCTTTCTCCTCTGTTAGTTATTGCCTCCCATCTCACCCATCATGTAGGTTCCCTGAGGTCAGAGCCATGATTTCTCGTAGACTTGGGAGTGCCAATGGATTTTAAAGAGGATTTTTAACAAAGTTTCTGTCACCTTCCATGAACATCTTAACACATCCAGGGCTGGTAGCCTGAGAGCCTGCTGCACTGGCAAAGTTACCTGAAGAATCCACCTTGAACCAAGCTACAAATTGGTTCATGGACATGCTCCAGGCTAGAAAAGGCACCTACGTTTTGGGAGGTGGAGGACAGAGCTGCCTGAAAGCAATAAGCTGAGGGCTCTAGTGGGAATCAGGTTTTCCCACCAGTTTACTTACACCATTAAAAAGTAGAATGGAGGAGCAACACTGAGAATTTTGAATCACTTTATTTCCCAAGTTATTTTTCCTCCCCACCCCCCTTAAAAGGATCTTTTGCTCTGCGTTCCTTAAATGAAAGTGAGATTAGCAGCCGAGCTGCTTGCCCCCATCGCATGCTGTTGTTAGCAGACAAAGGCTATTGTTTGCTGCCACTGGTTGTTGTTCCTGTGGTGGCAGCAGCCCCCAGCACCAACCCTCAGCTCTGGGCCCATTTTGTACTCAGCACAGCACAAACAACTGCACTGTCCCTTTCTGTAGATGGATTCGATTTAAAGAGAGAAATATGTTTCCCTGCATCTTCCCACAGGTCTCAGGCATGCAGAAATTCACAGGCTGGCTGGAGCCACCCTAGAGTTGGGGGCAGGAAGGAAGAAATCATCACCCATCACTGTAGCATATGGCCCAGACCAAGCACACCACAATCCCTCAGGTGGAAAGCCTATCCATTGGCTGCACTGGGGTAGATCTGTCCCTCCATTGCCAGATCCAAAATCTCAGAACTCAGTTCAGTGGGGTTTTCTGCAAAGCCATCCTCCCTGTCCCTGGTGCAAAACTAAACTGAACTGAACCTATCCAGGTTCTGCAAAAGGAATGTAATTGTCATGGCCAGTGATGCCAACACCTCACCTCTGTACACAAGGCTGATAGAAAAGATGAATGCAAGCAAACCCAGCCATATAAAATGTGCAAAGGACCCTGGTAACAAGGAGATCTGGGTCATTCAGTGACTTCTTTGGACATTCACAGAACAAGTCCAAGATGCCTGGCAAAACCTGATGAAACTGTGTGGATTTCTTTAAATTTGTCTTGGAGTTTTTGGGGGTTTACTCAAACATGGAACTTGGGAGACAGTGAGGCATGTGGTCTCAAACAGCCAGGAGGGCCACATGTCTCAGCAAACCAAAGGTCCTGCTGCTCACCATCTCTGGGGGTAAATGATCTTCACCATCGTAAATAAATCTTGGTGGTTTAGCCTCTGATCCTACTTTGCTTTGCACCAGGGTAAATGCAAAACTACCTAACCCACCTCAGAACAAAATGACAAAGGGGAGAGAGAGATTGAGATCTTTTTTTCTCCTACAGTCAACAAGGCAGACTACAATATTTTCTTCCTATGCCTAAATTGGAGAGAAAAGGATATTTTTCTTTTCAGATTGCAAATTGAATTGATTCTTGCTTGCTCCTCTGGGACGAGTGAAGTGCAGTGACTTTTTTAAATGTCAGGAGACTGGTACAGATGGGCAAATCTCTTTGTCACTAGGGCATGATGCAGAGCTAAGAAGCATCCATCACCTCCTGCAATCTCCAACTCAGTGACTGCACTGGGATTTTGAGACAGAAAAAAAAGCACAAGGGAAATACTCAGGTTTTAGAAGTTCCTTGCTGCTCTGACAAGTTGTTTATCCAACAGCAGCGAAGCAGTTTCAGGGTTTCCTTTGCCTTCTCCTTTTAACTGGCTTTGCTCCAGCAGGAAGAAGTGCAGTCCTCAGGCTTCATCCACTCTGTGGCATAAAATGAGAAGGGGTTTATTTTGAGGGCTGTGGTTAAAACATAACTTATGCTGGGAATGTGCTATCAAGGGGCCTCGTGTCTGTGTCCCACTGTATCTTCTGCTCCAGGTGCTGTGGTGAGAACACAACAGGCACAGCCTGGCTGTGCAGCACCAGTGGGGAACACATCCCCATGGTGTCTGGGGGCTAAGGCACAGGCATTGCCCCCTCCCTTCCCTCCTGGCTTTGTCCTTCCTGCTCTGCATCCTCATAGGCCATGGCTGGTCATGCCATCACATCACTGCCAGCAGCTGAGGAGGTGAGAGCTACACAGCCTTTGCAGATTAAGCTTTGTGCTTCTATGTGGCTCTTTTCTCTGGCCAGCCACAGCAAACACAGGGGGCTGGAAGTTGCATCCTGCAGCACTAGGAGTCATTCTCTGAAATATAGAAAGCTGGCTGGAGATACAGCACAGCAGGAGTTTCCCCATGGCACTGGTCACCCAGAGAAGCAGGGAATTTAAGATCCATCTTATAACAGAGCAGGTGTTAATGGCTTAATGGCTGTTGCTACCTCACTTGGGCTGTAACAGAGGCCAAGCTACAGAGGGTACCTTCTGGTCACATGGAAAGACAGGCTGGGGCTGTAAAAAAATTATTTTTATACAGTGCATATAAAACATCATTATTTATTTATTAATATGCTTATTTTAATGCCCTGGTTCTCCAGCGGTACCATCTCACATCCCACAAAAAGTCAGTGTCCAGCAGAGGCAGAAAATCAGATTTGTTAAGAAGCCAAGGCTTCTCCCTTCCCTAGGGACAGGCAAAAATCCTCACCAAGCTGATATCCTAGAAAGCTCTCAGCCAAGGAGGAGCAGAGAGATAATGTAGTGAGCAGCTAGCTGCTGTCTTGCTTATTGCAAGATTATTTGTTGAATTTTTCCAAGTTACACTGTTCATAATCATGCAGCCCCTTCCTTCTTCCCCCACATGACCTCACAGGTCACCAGACAGGCACAACAGTGATGCTCTGATCACTCTTTGTTTTTTGATACAGTACTATAAAAAGAAAAATAAAGAAAATTATGGTGATCAGGGAGAGGACCCTAGAGAATGGCATGATGCTGTATCAAGGGAGATTTAGGCTGGATATTAGGGAAAGGATCTTCTCTCAGAGGGTGGTTGAGCACTGGCACAGGCTCCCCAGGGAAGTGGTCACAGCACCAGCCCGACAGAGTTTGAGAAGCACTTGGGCAATACTCTCAGGCACAAGGTGTGACTCTTGGGGATGGTGCTGTGCAGGGCCAGGAGTTGGACTCGATGGTCCTTGTGGGTCCTTTCCAACTCAGGATATTCAATGATTCTGTGATAAATATCCCCATTAAACAAAACAGAGGAACTTCTAAAAAATTGCACTTTTACATCATTAGTAGTGAAATGCCATAAATAATACCAAATAGTTTTCACATTTGTGGTTTTTTCAATCTTCTCTTGATTTTCCCATCTCTCAGTCTGGCCAGTGTCACTGCCAGGCATTTTCACAGTTTTTTGGGATCCCACTATCCCATAGATGTGACCATGTCCCTGGTGGTATCAACCTGCCCCCAATATAGCCACCAACCCTGAGGTCTTGACTACACCTCTGGCTCAGAAGGAGTAATTACTTGTTTACTCTCAAGCTGCTGGTGGGATGGTGGGACCAATGAGACCATGGATCTGAGACCCTACACTGTCTGTGACCAGTTTGCCACCATCCCTGGCTGCCATGCTGCTGACTCAGTGACCAGAGTGGAAAGGTTTCGTCTTCCAGCAACAGACCCCACTGCACCTCGCTCCAGCCATGACTGTTTAGATGCCTCCGAATTTTATTTTTCATCTGGATTTCAACTAGTTAAGAAGGTCTGAGGTAGAGCCCCCGGGGCCAGACTTTCCCCAGTTGGAGATATGTGCTGGCTTGAAGACATGGGCCCAGCCTCCAATGCTTGCCAGTCCTCCATGACACTGACTGGGTTTAGTGTGAGAGTAGGTTTTTGTGAGTTCAGTCACTGAGGTCAAGTCTTGTGGGTCCAGTATTGTTGGTATTTACCATCTGATGCACAGTATTGAGTTTAATAATTTGTTTCAGCACCTCCTCTTTCAACACCACAGGTTCTTCTGGTGCATTATTTTTATTAGCTGAGTGCAGTAAGCCTCTCCAGCCCCCTCTCTGGAAAAAAAACAGTGTTCAAAGGGATCAAATACCTATTCTCCTGTAAGGTTACCTCTATGCTTAATTGCTCTGCTTCCTAATGACCCAGTGGACAAATTTATTTTCTCGTGTATTTCAATGAATAGGTACATCTGTGTTGTTATTTGTTCTTCCAATTAGTCTTTCTAATCTAATTTTTAGATTTAAATCACAGCCGGTTGTTTGGGGTTTCTTAACAGAATTAAGAAAAGACAAATTATTTTCTAAAAATTCTAATTGTACTTTTTTTAATCTAAAAAACCTAAATTCTATTCATTCCACAGGAGCTTGATGTTCAAATAAAAACTGCCTTAAGCAGTATATGCCTTGTACTTCCCCAGGTGATAAATCTTCCTCAGCTAAAGATTCTTCTATCCAGTACCTGCCTTCCTCAAGGGCTCCCAAAACTGTGACCACTCTCCTAGCTGCCCAGGCAGGGCCCCAGGCCAGTCTGTGTGATCCCAGTGCTAAGTTTGATGGTCATTTCTAGCAAACTGCTGCATACATACGTGTATCTACGTGTGTGTGTGTTTGTGTGTGTGTGTGTGTGTGTGTGTGTGTGTATTTTGCATGTAAAATCCAATCAACATACAAATTGGTTAATTATTTGTGTGGTGTGACTTTAAAAGAGCCAGGGGTCAAACCGAAGCCAGCTGTCAACCTTCAGTCAATTCCAAATTAATAATATAACACGAGACGGTCCTCTAAAGGTTTTTTAATGTGTTTATATCTTGGCTTGATAAACAGAGTCAAGAGAGACAAGATGGAAGAGGCAGAAAGCCTAGCAGGGTTACTTTTCTGTAAAAAACAACTTGTGAAAACATCTGTGCAGCTTGCAACTTCCCAGATGTTCTCTTTAACAGAGCACTTAAATTGTTTATATTTTGCCTAACACTGGAATCGTGGCAGATTATTTTTGTTGCAGGGTCTTTGCAACATTTTGTAGGTGGTCTCGTAAAAGGGAGCAGATATTTAACCCCACCACCACTTCCTTCTCCTTTGCCCTGGTTGTTTACACAGCAGAGCCTGGTACCAGTTCCCTCCGATTGTGTGTGCGTGGGAGGCCTGGGGGCTTGACTATCACTCTGCTTTTGCACCAGAGTCACTCTGTTGGCTCTGCTGTGGAGGCTGGAGGCTGACAACAGTGAAAATGTGAGATGACATGATTCAGGCATTTCAACCCAGCCTGGGATGCCCGAAAGATGGCCTCAAACTGTTATTTGCTGCCTTTACCTTGTTCACACCAGCAGCAATGGGGCACCATCTCAAACGTGCACGACTTGTCCCTCTGAAGTCTGTGTGACATCCTATGTGAAAAAATGTGCCCACACAAAAAGGATCTGGTAAGCAGAGTCTGTATATGCAGTGATCATCAGTGGATTTTCTATTTGCATGGGCTGGAGAACCACACATATGCATCTTTTACTATGCACAGCTTTCAGTTTGCAGTGTTTTCCTTAATTGTTATTTCGCCATGTTTTCAGGGGATGAATGAAGCACCTGTGATCTCATCAGATCCAATGCTCCTTGGGATCTGAAGGACTTGGCCACTCCCCCCAAAAAAATCCCACATCATGATTCCGTATCATACAGCAAGTTGCAGCTCCACAGACTTTCAGATGGGCCTGTGTCTCCTGCTCCTAGCCACATTTCTCTGCTTCAGCAAGTCAGGACTGATTCGTGATTAGATCAGTTTGTGGATGGCACATTCTCAAAGGAAAACCCAGGAACTGGAGGAAATGGTGTGAGCTGCTTTTTATGCTCAGCTTGTAGCTCTGACTGGAGCTGATGCTCTTCGCATCCTGCCCTAGAGGGCTATTTCCAGCAGCAGGAATACATTTGTGAAAAGCTGTTAGAGCGTGGCCCAAAGTGATGGGCAAAGCAAGGCTGGATTTGTCTCCTGGGGAAGGGGTTGCACAGCTGTAGCTGGGAGCTAGGTACATTGCCCCCAGAAAGGTCAAACAGGATTTACCAGAGAGGTCTTATTGACATTGCTGTCTTAGAAAATCTTTTTTGAACATATTTATATGATTGACAGACAGAGTTAGGTCACACAGGCTGAAGACTTTGAAAGTCTTATATTACTTTAATTCATTGTTTGCTGGTTTGTTGGTTTTGTTTGGTTTTTTTAACAACATCAAATGCATTAATCCTTACTGCACTGGGTGGATTAAAAGGAAAGATGTGCTGGGTGAATTTAAATGAAAGATACTGTAGAAATACTCTATGTTTCCCAGTAATGATATTGGAAAGATGTGTTGGGTGAATTTAAATGAAAGATACTGTAGAAATACTCTATGTTTCCCAGTAATGATATTTGCAAGCTGTGCTGACAATATTCCATACTTCTGACAAAACACAGACAGTTATAAAAAGCCATTTCTCCAGAGCTCTCTGTGGTTAAGTGCCTGAATACTGGAGTACAAGCTGACAATAGCATGTGGCTGGGATACATCTTAGCATATCATCTAATGTGCTCTTAATTCGTGCTTTAAATTCACACTGCACACTGAAGAGTGTGCAGCTAGCTTTTTACACTGGTGTGCCCAATGTTAGCCAAATCTACTTACTCTCTGGGCTGGTTTTTCAAACCAGTTTTCTCTGATTTGTTGGTGTTTTGTTCTTCCTTTTATAGCCACTCCATTTGGTTTTCCCATGTGTGGGAAAAACATTGACTTTCAGCACAAGCAGCCGCTCTGCGGGGAATGGTGGGGAAGGCACCATATGGTGCAGGCGAAACATCTGTGAATCTCTGACGCTGCAGTTCTGCTTCGCGGGCCCTGGGTGCATTTCACACGTGTGCTAAGGAGAAATGAATATGACACAAGTACTTTTCAGGAGCCGTGATGTATGAGAAACAGAATGAATTTGCTAGAGGAGACTGGAAAAAAAATCAGAGGATTACATTGTTCTAAACCAACATCCCTAATGGAACAGTGTTGCCCATATTTGCTCCCCTTCCTGTTAAATTGCAGTATCTATTTTCTATTGCCATCATGCAGTGCTGAAAATAAATCTCGTGGCGAACAGGGATGGCTCATCTTACAACTTGCAGAAAGGTTAATTAAATGTGCGTGGTGCTGGCACTTGTTCACAGCAGCCTGAACCCCGGGATGACAGATTGCCGGGGGCGTGTGAGCAGCTTCCTCCCTCACCCTCGCACAGCCCACACGGCACAGAGCCGCACGGGGTGCTGTGGCCAGGGAATGTGTCTGCTCGGCAAGTATTCTGCTTCTACAGGTGAGCTTTTTCACACACACAGGGACTTTCTGCAAAGGGGAGTTCAGTGCCTGTGGCGTCTTTCCAATTTTTCAGAAGGCTCACTGGTCTGCTTACAAAAGTCTTTTTTTCCTTTTGGACTTGTCACAACGGCCTTTTGCTTGCAATGATCCTGCTGTTCTGCAGTGGTAATGATGTGGATAAAAACTCAAGTGGAGCTGGATGCACACTTGGAACACAATGTTTTTTCTTAGTTTTGCCCATGTAGCAGAGCACAGCTCTGTGTTCAGAGCCACTGTAACATGGAGCATTCAGACACTGCCAGGGACTGGCAATGCTGAGGATGACCTAGCATTTAAAGCACTTCACAGGGACTGCTGAGACTCAGTTCTGCTGGTGGACCTGTAGAAAATATAATAATTTCTTAGCTAAAAAGTACATCCATAATCTTTAAATATGAGAATAACAAATACAGGTGCAGAAAAAGTCATTGCTGCTACTTAAGACTGTAGTCCAGTGCCTGAAGTGCCTTGCTGAGCCTCCTGCATTTGTGGCTTCCTTGCCCCTTTTTCTTGCTCTGTTCAGCACTGTTAAATGGAATGTGGGAGTGTATTGGGATCATTAAGGAGATTTAGGAGTAAAATCCTAGTCAAGACTGTGAGAAAAACTCTGCTGAATGGCACCAGCCAAAGGCCCCATTCCCACACATACTTACAGACGTGAGCAACTTCACCCACAGGAATAATCACCTTGGAGCCCAGTAGGATCAAGGATGGATTCCTGTGTCATCATCAGTGGGCATCTCAGAATGAGACTTGTTGCATGGGTTTTCTCAGTGTATCTCCCACAATGAACTGGAGTGCTGTCCCAGGGTCTTTGATCAGGATACACTTCAGTGGGATTTGAATGTTGCATGGGCCTTGACCTGCAGAGAGAGGAATTTTACCCTTCCATAAATATGCTATGCCGTGGCAGGTCCTGCTCTCTGGGGCTGGCTGGAGCTTGGGAAAAACTATCCAGCCACATCATTTCTAATGTGGGTACATGGGGTTTGCTCACGCCTGACTTGCTGTGCATACACTCTCCAATAATTTCCAGAGAGACAGCAAATCAAAAAGCATTGCACATGTTTCCTGAGCTCCCACTCATTGCACATGTTTTCTGCCCCCACTGGTCCAGCCTCAATGGACAAGCAGAGATGGTACCTGCAGTGAGGATGGTTGTAGGGCTCATGAATACCTGCTGTGCAGGATGAGGCTGAGACCATGGACTGTTTTAGGAGAGTTCATTATGTGATGATTTCCAGGGGCCTGTGATGTTAATGTGAGAGGCACCAAGTCACTGTCCTCCTGGGCACTGCTCTGGCATGTGCAGCATGAGCTACTGTGCAGCTGGCATGAGCTTTCCTCTCCCCTGGAGAAGAGGCTGAGTGGTGCATCAAGGATGCTGACAGTCCAGGCCTGTAGATGTGCCAGTGTACAGTCTGTATTTTCTGGAGTGGGGGATACAGAGTGTGTTTACCTTGACTTAATGATGAGCACATTTAGAGGTTTCCATCACGGAAGACTGAGGAGACTGATAAAACCAAGGTCTGGCTCCTTGTGGACTGTAACACAAATGTTTCCTTTGGCATTCTCTTTTACTGGCTCCATTCACGGTGGTCTCTGAGGAGCCCATCAGAGGCCTCTCTGCTCGCTGTGTTTGGAGCATGGTTTCTACAGACAATTGCCTGCAGCTTGCAAAAGCAGATTTGCCAAACCACACGTAATAAATCAAAACACAATTTCCAAGTGCTAGAATGGGCGAAAGCTATGTCTTATTACAATGCACTTTTTCCAGGACAATTTCTCAGCCTTGCTTTCTCAGAAATCTATAATAAGAGACAAGAAAACAGGTGGCTAGAAGAGAAACAAGATGGCACAGGTAGATTTCTCATTGCCTTTACCTGTTTATTCTCAAAAGCAATCATTTTATGGCTGGCAGAGTTCCAGTCTTTAGGAGCTGCTTCATATTCCCATGTTCTAGGAGCTCCCACAAGCAGCCAAGCAAGTTCAGTTACAATTCTCCATCACTCTTCAGAAGTAAACTTCCTTCAGAAACAGCTGTCTTCTTTCTAGATACAAACAATCCTCCAAAAATGTCAAAGATAAAACTATACATAATTTTTGCAAGGTTGTAATACTGTTTTTCTACCTCTTTGATATTCATAGGTTCTTTTTTATATAATAACAAAACTTCTCCTACTTTGCAAATTGATTCAGCACCATCCTAATATTTTTAACATCAGATTGCATCATATCTATGTCAGAACACACTCACTGAAAAGATTTGAAAGCAAAAAACTATGGGTGTGATTAAAATAAACCCACACCTAAAAGCTGGGCCTGTTTAATGAAGGTCCTAGCACAAGTGTCTGTTTCTTACTTCAGTTCTCTTTTTAACTGGCATCTGAAACTAACCTGAGTTTCTGCTTCTATCACAGATTTTAACTAGATGCTTCCTGGCAGCTTTTGCCTGTCACAGCTTGTAACCCTCTGTAGGGGTAATATTTTCAACAATGGATGCTAATGTATACCTTCCTGCAGGATTTATTCTTAAAGCATTACTGTATGGGATCTTTCTGACAGCTCTACAGCCAGACTTTTTGCTTGTATCTCACAGTTGTCCCTTTCCAGGGATAAGGCTTTTAGAAATCCATGTGACTTGTTTAGTTATTATCCACAAAGCACAGCTCTGGCAGCTGATTTGTAGAGGAATGCGTGTGAACCAGAAGGTGCCCTGAACTACTTTTGAAACTGTGCCTATCTGGTTACCATCTTTCATTAAATAAATGTTAATAGGGTGAAATTGTCTCTCTTCTCCCCCTCTTGTTAGGGGCAGGTTTTGTAACACAGACCTGAACCTTTGTTTCATGGAGGACTCACAGTTAAATCCATGTCACCACTGTCTGTTATGAGCATCCCTTCAACTGGGATCCTTGGGAATCATCATCACCTGAATTTTGCAGTTTGCATATCCCAGTCCCAAATCCTGCTGCAATATCACCCCTCTTTCTTTTGGGAGGCCCACACACATATCAAAGTTAAGTACACGTGCGGGGGAGGAATATTCCTCCCTTATTTTCCAAAGTGGTTTTCAGGGATTCTCACACTCCTGGTGGGAATGAAGCATAAAGCTAAATCCCTTTAACTTCAGACTTTTAACTTATCCCTTAGCTAAAGCTTAATTAATTATTGTGGAGTCTATGCAAATTACATACCAAATATCTTGTCCATGCCCTTAGTTTTCTGCAGTCTTTAAAACGTTTAGTATTCTTGAAGATGACAAGTCACAGAATAAAGTTGTGAAGTGGTTTGTGTTGGAAGGGCCCTAAAAGATCATCTAGTTCCAGCCCCTCTGCCACAGGGAGGGACACCTCCCACTAGACCAGGCTGCTCAGTGCCCCATCCAGCCTGGCCTTGTACACTGCCAGGGATGGGGCATCCACAGCTGACCTGGGCAGCTGTTCCAGTGTCTCACCACCCCCACAGTAAAGGTCTCTTCCGAATATCTAACCTAAATTTCCCCTCTTTTCAGATTGAACCCATTACTTCTTATCCTACCACTACAGTTCCTGATGAAATGTCCTGCTGGGGCTATGCTAATACAGTTAGCACCTGCAAATGGGTCTATAAAAAGAGTCAAGTTCCCATTCACTGAAGTGAGAGGTACAAGGATGCTCCAGGGTCACTGTACCTGCATCGCCCCCCACAGCACCCCTTCAGGCATATTCCTCTCCAGGGCTTTGGTGTGACTAATTGCAAATGGCAGAGGAGATGGGGGATACATTCTGCAGGTGAGTGAGTATTGGAGCATTTCCATCTGAAAGTGCCCTCCTTTGTTCAGAATTTGGAACTAAGTCGGGGGGGGGGGGGCGGGGGGAAGGGCGGGAAGCAAATTTTTGACTGATGCAGTGACAAGCAGTAAAGATAAACTGGGCTGTGATCTCTGCCTCAGACAAGAATTAGTGTGCTAAGAAAGCAAGGAGACAGAATGGTTTAGCAGCACAGCAGAGCTGTCAGGAA
Source organism: Lichenostomus cassidix (assembly GCF_008360975.1). Lineage (NCBI taxonomy): Eukaryota > Metazoa > Chordata > Aves > Passeriformes > Meliphagidae > Lichenostomus > Lichenostomus cassidix. The sequence goes on along the minus strand of NC_139483.1, from coordinate 41,406,912 downwards.
CTGGTCCCTCAATCTGTGCCTCTCCTTTCCTTGCTGAGGGAAGCTGAGAGGGGATTTCCATATCCCTTCAAATAGCCCTGCTGGGAAATCTCTGCCTCTCCCAGGCTTATTGTGTTTCTTTCCCTTTCTCGATGCCTTTTCCCCGCCACCAGAGTATCCAACATCTTCCATTTAAAATAATTAGCAATAATGATGTCCCTGGTGAACTTCACAGAATGACTGTAATTTCTGCCTTTTCTAAGTGAAATTCTGCCTTGGACTGGGTGATCTGCCTCCCCATAGGGATGATGAGACCCTCCTTGTATCTTTGAAACCATTGAGCAGGGGAGAGAGTAATCTGAATTCCTTTAATAGCATGTGAGCTGGGCATACTGTACGGGGGATGTAAGCCAGGAAATATTCCCTCTGCCCCAAAAATGATGTCTTTATTTTTATTATTTTCAAAAAGCCACGATTTCTGAAACTGGACACAAGGTTCACCCAGTTTCAAAGGACACAAGAACACACAGTTTTGGCAGAATAGACTGGAACAATAAAGGCTCAGCCTCTCCTCTTTCCCCCTTCACCCTCTAAAGAGGCAGACAAGGCAGGAGGCTTGGGAAGAGCCGCACATTTGGTGTTTACAGGGTTCTCAGGTCCCAGATAATACCTGACAGGGAATGGCCTCATTGGCTTGGGATGCTCATGGCTCAGGCATGCAGGGTTTCTAGTCATGCACTGCTCTCCCTGAGGTCCTGTTGCTACTCCTGCCCCGAGGGCAACTTGTGGGTCAGGAGAGGAGGAGGAGGAGAACTGGGGGTGTTAGTTTCAGGTTTTACTTCGGAGTGTCAGAGGGGCAGTTTCCCTCTGCCTGCCTCAGCCCTGCTCTCAGCCAGTTCCCAGTCTAACCCAGAGCTATGGGGTGACCATTGACACGATCCATGTACCCCAAAGCTCCAGGGTAGCCCCCACAACCCTTGGCCCCTGTGGCAGGCCTCCTCTCCATGGCTAATTGCTAGCATCTGTTGGGATAACCATTTCAACCACATGCAAAATCCAGGGTGGGGATCTTTAGGCTTTCCACAAGAAACCACTTTCTTTCAGGATGGGATTATACACTTCCTTGAGCCTTAAGAACATGCAGATGTCGCAGGGCCAGGCAGCCCTGTGCTCACCAGGGCAAGGGGAAATTACCCTCTTACTTATTTATTACGTGAGGTGAGAGTCTGTGTTTCCACTCCCTCCTTGTGTTCACACACAAGATTCACTGGCAGCAGAAGCAGGAGCTTTCCCCACTTGCACCAGGCTTCTTCTCTATAAAAGTGAGCATTTTCTGAGCTGAAGGCAGATGCAAACTTCTGCCGCCAGATATTAAAGAAACTCCCATTCTTACTGCTGCTTTTTGCAGCACTCTTACAGACCTTGTGTCTCGAGGTAGTGACAAAGCTTGCCCTGCTGGGTTATTCTGTAGCCCTTCATCTATGCCTCCAGAGGCCCTTAATGATGGAAACACAGTGTTGTCATTGCCTCTGCAGGTAGGGGCAAGCAGGCACAGAGGGATGCTCAGCTGCCCACAGTGAAGGCAGGAAAAGGATTCCCTTACCTTGGCTCTCAGATTGGAGTGGACTCCTTTTCCCACTCACCTCCATCAAGCCATTAGACTGGGACATCATCTGCTACTTTCCCAGTTACTGCTTTCCTTGTTCCAGAGGCCAGCAGAACTCCATGGGCAGCCAGAGTATTGCAAAAGGCAAAGGTACTTCACTTCACCTGGGGTCCAAGGACTTCAGCATTTCCATTTTTTCTAGGTAGGAATGGCACACAAAAAGAACCAGCCAAAAAAATCCCCACAGTTCTCTATGAAAGATACAAAAAAAATTTTAGTTTGACTGAAGCATTTTATGTCAATTTTTTCTTTTTAGTTAATGACATGTTACAGTAGAGATAATAACCCTTAAAAAGCAGTCACATTAAAAGGCTGTTCCTGAGAAATCAAAACATATAACTCTGTGACAATATTGAAACCTTCCATTTCCTCCTTTCAATCTTCCTCATTGCTCCCATTTTTCACAAAACACAGTTGACATGTCTGGCTCTGACTGTGTACTCATAAAATTAAAGAGTAAGATTTAAAGGCTCACGTGATGTGATGGACTGGATATCTCATCTAGGTTAAAAATGTGCTCCACCCTGACTCCTTCTGTCTCTCAAAGACTTCCTACCTTTTTGATTGCTGGTGTATCAGAACTGCCTCTGTATTTGTGTCTGTGTCTGCATCCATACCCATACCTGAATCCATATATGTACCCATATCCATATCTGTGTGTTCCATATGCCCATTGCTTTCTGAACTGCATCATGTCACAAACACTCCCAAGTGATCCATTCTGGCAGAGCAGCCCTAGACTGCACCCTCAGCATTCCCTGGTTACTCTCAGAGCAGAGGATTTCTTCTCCACCCTATGCATCTCAGCTATGAGATGGATTGTGCAGCTGAACTTCAAGGCAGGGGAGAACTTTATGGCTTTCCAGTTAGTCCTTGGCCTTCCATAAGAAACTAAAACCAGTGTTAATCAGAGCAAGTTAGCATATTTTGAGATTTTAGACTGGACTTTATGTGCTTGTAAGTGCAGAATTCAGAACTGTAAATCAAATATTGTGAGATGTGTTTGGATGCTAGGCCACTGCTGCTGGGTTTAAAGGGGCTTTTATCTGCCTGCTGCCCAATAAATATGAGCTACAAAACAGTGGGTTAGAAGTGATTTCCTTGGTCATTAGTAGATTACATGTAGGATGGGTGTGCCTCCTCCTGAGGAGCCCAGAACCATGATGCTCTGTGGGTTACATCCTGCCATGCTTTCCATCCTGCCTCCTGGTGGGTTTCTCCTGAAAAGCCAACATGTGCCACGTGTGGAAGCTCTGACAAATCGAGCAGCAATGCAACATGCCAGCAGCCTGGCTCAGTCAGTGCCACAAGGCACCCCGCTGGATGCAATTCCAGCAGCAGAAGCCAAGGAACCCAGGTTGCCTCTGCTCCACTGACTGGCGCAGGTGCCCTGGCCTGACACCGAGTTCCCCTGTGGTAAGGCTGCTTTAACTCAGGGCTAACCAGGAGGCTCCACATCAGGACATGAAATACCTGAGCTAGTGCTGAACAGAAGACAAGTTTCTAGGAAAAAAGTGGAAAATCTTCTAATTTATCTACAGCCGATAACTAATCTACACATGCAGTTCTCTCCTCCCATAAGCAGGTTGTGGCACTGGATAAAAGGGATGTGGGTAACATGTTGGTGCCAGCCACATAATTAAGGAACTTTTTAAAAGAGAAATGGTCAGATCAGACTTTGAAAGGTAAATCTCTTCCTCCCACTCTTGGTGGGATTTATTCTGTTATCTGCAATTGGCCCCTTTGTAAAGTTCACTAAAAAACTTTTGTTGCATCAAAACCCTGAAGTCTGTGTGTGCACAGTTTGTACCAGGTTTCCTCCACTCCTAAATGTTATAAAATGATGGACTTGTCAGTCATTTTTATAGAGCTTCTCTGTAAAGAGCTGTGGAGGGTCTGGGGCCTCTGTCCAGAAGGCCTCTGTTCTGGGCTATCCTAAGCACAGAAATATTGCAAAGCTTCAAAAACTGTGGGAAAGAGACTTTTGTTAGACTTTAATCTTCCCTCAACATGTGGCTGACATGTTCACCATTGCCCAGGCCTTTCCTTCTGAAAGGATTACTTTATCATAGAGCTCTTTTCCTCATTAAATTAAAAAATCAAACCAAACTAACCAAGACCATAGTTTATTTTGTTTCATGCTATGGGTTTATTTTAAATGTATTAGATTTCCTTCTTTAAAAAAATGCAATAACTGATAACGAGTGCATATGGATCTTTTCATTTTAATGCTTTGTTTACACTGAACACTGGTTTGCTGCAAAGTGTGTGTTTTAAATTACTCTGCTTTTTTTTTTTTTTAAACCAAATATTAACCTCTTTGTGCATGTGTGAGAAAGAGAAGGAGAAAGGGAGATGAGAGGAGCTGGATGATGAGGACCACGTTGTGTGCTGCACTGTTGGGGGATTCCTCCTCCCCTCCTGCTCTTCTGTCGTTCCCACTGCTCCTCTCCACTACCCTCAATATAAGAGTCTGTATCAATGTAATATAAGGTTTGTGACACAAAACACAAAGACAGACAACAAAGAACCTCCTTTTATTTTTGTCCAGCCCAGAGGGGCTGGTGGGGTGTAAGTGGCCCTCATGCCATTGCCCAGCTGTGCAAGAGCACTGCTGCGAGGCCCCTTCTCTGCTGGTGACATGAAGGATGGTGGTGTCACCACGCAGAGGGAGGAACAGACTGCAGAGTGCACAGCTAGGGAAGCTCCTTGTGGTGCCTCTTTCTAGTCCAGGAATTTCCCAGCTGTGGTAAGGGCGTTTCCTCCTGTGGAGGAGCTCGATTCAGAAGAACACCAGGACAAATTAAAGCCACCTTTGAAGCCCCATGCCCTCGGGCTGGCTTTGCCACGATCCTCATTGCTCCTTGTCCAGCAGAGCCCCATGGCGTGTGTCCCCAGCAGCCACTCGGTGCCTGGGCTTGCAGGCTCAGATCAGCAGTGAGTGAGCAAATGTCCATGCAGTGATGAAGCATCATGCACATGGTCATGGTGCTCCACCTAGACTATTATTTATTTATCATCAATTTGCCACTCCTGCTATGAATGTGTTGTTCACATCTGCAAAGGGAACAGGTAAAAAGGTGTTCTCCCCCTTAGGGCAGCAGCAGGGTAAGGAGGAGAGACAGTGCTGCAAGTGTCCCCCCAGGAACAGTTTACAAGGATTGCCAGACTCTGCTGAACTGGATCTCCATCAGGAGGCAAATCCAAATTTCCCCTACAGTTACAGAAATGTACGTGCTTGGTTAGGACCTTTCTAGAGCCAAAGCCTGCCTGCAGCAGCCTGTCACTCTGAGGAAGAGCTATTCCTGGCCTTCCCTTAAGCCCATGACAGTAATACAAAGCCCTGAAATGGCTTTGCAGATTGCATTCAAAGTTTTTGGCTCGAGCTGATTCGACTTCAAAAGCAGGCAAATCCTCAAAATTTCTAAATCTCTTCAGTCTGTTTCTAAACACAGACCCGACATATTACAGGGTGCTTCCTGTCTGCTGGACACATACCCCCAGTATTAAGTGAGCACTAATATCGCAAATTGAATCCCCTGGAATATCTCCAGACTGCCTAGAAAACATGACCCAGACTTGAATTAAATCCTTTAAAACCAGGAACAAGGCTTCTTGCAAGCACAAATCATGGGTTTTAGTCCCTTCCAAAAGGAATCTCAGCTCTAGTCTGAAGCTGGCCTCATATCCTTCCCAGTCCACAGCCTAAATTTCTCTGGTTGTCACTGCACCACCACTTGGCTGTAAATTCATCCTTGTGAAAGAGTATATTGTCCATCTGTGGAAACTCTCATGAAGCTAAATGACTTCTGAAGGGAAGGACAGGAGCAGAGCCCACACGTACAGGTCTGGGCAAATCTTGGTATGAAAAAGTCCCCTTTTTTCCCTAATGCTGCACACAGACCCTGCCTTAGTCCCATTCTTCTTCTGTTTGTCATGTCTGTGTCAACCTAATTTAGCATCACTGTATTCTCTATTATTGTTTTAACACCCAATCCCGACTGCAGCTCCATTGTGCCAAGCACAGCCTTGGAAGGTTGTCTCTGCCCCAGGGAGCCTCGTTATTCAAATGCAAGACAAGCCACAGCAGAAAGCCCTGGGCAGGTGGACATGAGCAAACACTGGTTTGTGGTCTCTGCACACCAGACACAACATTTTCTAGGCCCATGGTCTGGTAGTGATGCTCTGTTCAAACTTTTCATAGCAATGGATGAAAATACACTGCACTTCTAATTTTCAGCAATAGAAAACACAGGGGAGTGTGCTGGAAGGGAAGGACAGAGCACAGAGTTTTGTGCTCTCTTTTTCCCTTAAGTGTGTAAGGCCAGTGCTGCGGTGCCCTGTCACCCACCACTGTCTCAATGCTGCTACTGAAGAGAGTGCCTGTGTGCCTGCTGATGCTCATGTCCTGCAGAGGTGGCAGAGGCATGAGAAGGAATAAAGGCTTTGAAGAGGAGGGAAACTGAGTTATGTCCTTTGCTGGGGCACTGAGCAGAGCTGTGGGAAACAACAGGGCTGCAGCTGCCTGTATTTGGCATCAGTGTGTTTGCCTTTCCTCTGTTGGGTGAGCAGGTTTCCTCTGGTGAGCAGAGAACCAGGGCTTTCACTGCTCTCCCTGCAGAATAGCTGTGATTAGCAGGCAAGTGCTCTGAGAGAAAAAGTCTCCAAGACTTCAGAACAAGCCAAACCTTGCAATTCCTTTAAAGTGTCATCATACCACCTTATTTTCCAACAGACCCTGTACCACAATAGGGCCATAATGAACATGGTGAGGTGCTATGGCTGGCCAGGGACAAATGTTCCCAGGCTGTTTTGCACTGCTCAACCAGGCTGTTTCAGGGAAGCTCTGCTCCCTCAATAGGGTGAGACTCCCAGAGATCTCAGCATCCAGTGGCTTCTGGGATGCTGCCTCTGGCCAGTATTTTAGGCAGCATGGGTGCTCTTTTGAAAACTTAGACACTATTTTTGGGCCTGTGGTGGGAAGAGATGAAATTTTTTGCAAACCATTTCTTGTAGAGGCAAGTCGTAAGGTAAGGTGTTTGTAGCGGTTCAGGGAGTAATTGCGGTTGTCTGCATCACAGTCTCTTCCATCCTCTCCATTCCATTCTTCCTAGCACAGCTATCTGATGTCCATTAGAGCTGAGTTTATCAGCCTTTCACCTGGGGAGACACTGGCAGGATTTTTTTCCATTGCTTCACAGTTTTCATAACCTGGAGGAAACAGCTTTTAAGCCTCCACTGTCCTGTCAGTGACATGGGTTGGCCAATGAGTTGAAAGCTATTGGCAGTAGATAGTGGCAGATGAGCTCACAAAGCCTGATCCTATAAGCCTTGTTTACTTAGGGAAACAGGCTAAAACCAGCTGTAGCCTGGAGATCATAGTACTTCCCCTCAAGACAAACCTTTCACCTAACACTCAAAGTAACATCTCCTACTCCATCTGCAGCAATTAGGAGGCAAGATGTGTTCAAGCAGTTTTCAGGGCAGTTTCAAAGCTGCTGAAGTGGACCCCACACCAATAAACACATCGCTCACCACCCTGCAGCCTGCCATGCAAGCAGTGACAGGCACTTGCAGGGCTGTGCTGGATGGATCTGCTTGGAAGGGCAGGCATGCTTTGTGGGGAGATGGAAAAAGAAATGGGCTGGATGATCTGGAAGAGGGGAGGCATCCTTTGTAAGGGAGAGTGGCTACAGGTGCAGAGGTGCCGTGTGCTTGTGACTTAAGAAACAGTATACATTATTATTTATGATTAAATATCCATCTGTCAAATTAAAATGCCTTCTTTTGAAGCTGCACATCACAGAAGAATAAGAGTGAAGCCACAGACATCTCTCTACAATGTTTTTTTGTCCATCAGTCTCTGAAGCCTATTGAAGCAGAAAACACATTTGCATTACAAAGGATGCAGTGTCTTTGTGTCTCATTGCAGTGTCTCAAACCTGAGCAACCTTCGTTTCTAATGATGGTCAAGGAAAAACCCTGATCCAAACTAATCTGTGGTGTGACTCCTGTTAGTTCAAAGGAGTTACAGCAAGAATAGAGGCTCCCCACTAATCTCTTTTTCCAGGCAGTGCTCTTCCCTTTCAGTGCAGCCTGTTGCATCAACTCAGCTACAGAGGGGACACCAGCAAAGAGTCCCCAAGGACCTGGTTCTTCTTGTCCCCCTCACGGTGCACATCAGGCTTGACAAGAATCATCTGAATTAACATAGTGTAAAACCTGGGGTGAAAGAAGAGCAAAATCATGCTGTTTCTATTCATCAAGCCCACCTCCAGTATATTGATTTGGAGGCTTGAGCATGTTCATCTGCTGTCCCAATATTCAAAATCCAAAGAAACCTGAAAACTTCAGCCTAGCTGTTTCTAAAGAAAAAATTTTCAAGGGATAAGTTGTTTTCCAAACCTTTATGTGACCCTGCCAAAGGCCTGGATCTATCTAGGTCGGGAATTGGTAACATGGGTTTGTTTTTCTTGCTTTCACACTCATTCTCTAAAGTCGCTCAGCAAGGGCCCTGCCCTGCTTGCTCTTGTTCTGCTGATGCAATCTTGCCTCTTTCCTGTTAAGAAACCTCCTTCACCCCTGCCTCCTGCAGCACAGGCCTCGGTGAAAAGCCCTCCCTGCAAGGGGAGGACAAAGATACAAGCATCTGCGTGCCACCAAGGGAGCGAGCAATGTAAGTGCTTCTAGCCAGAAAAGAGCTGCTGCAGACGGCTGCTGACTGCGCACTCGTTTCTGACAGCAGCAGCTGACGCACAATGCTCCCATTCAGCTGCTGACAGGTCCTCGGTGCTCCCAGGATGGGCCTGCCTTTGGCTTAATTCAGTATGTAATGGTTAAATCACATAAAGCTTTTGCTCTCCACACTCACCCCAACTGGGAAGTTCAGTTCTGGGGGAGCCTGAGCACCCTTTGCCTTGATTTCAACCCCAGGATTTGAAAGAGAGTATTTCACTGGTCTTAGTTTGTGACTACCTTTTGGTGAAGTTGAGTCTCTTTCCCATGGGTTTTATCAGGTTTCCTTGTTCTTTCATCCTCTGCACATTGCTGGGTGGCTCCTCTGCAGCTCCTGCTCTTGTGTAGTGCAGACCCTTCTCTACCTGTGGTGTCAGTGCTGCTGATCCTCAGTGGTACCTGAGCATTGCTGTCAGCACTGTACCTCTTGGCGGGCAGCAGGAGCAGTCTCTCTCTGCCACTTCAGCCCACAATGTGGCCTGCAGGTTGGGGACTTCATTTGAATTTAATCAGGTGTAATTTCTGTCTGGAAGATAAAGGATGGAAAGGCAGGTCAGACAGTGAAAGTGAGGGATTATGGTTTAGGAAGGCATAATCAGAGTGAGAGGATAGTTTGGAAGCAAACAGATTAGAAAGCATCATAGTGATTGCTAAATGTTTCTTCTTGATTCCTCCAAAATTTTGTAAGCCAATTTGATCAGGAATTCACTAAGAAATCCCATCGTGTTTCTATTCCTATATTGCACTTTCACCTCAGCAAGGAGAATCACATCCACACTGTATACTGCAGGCAAAGCTCTGGCAGAATTGGAGCAGAAGGGACATGTATAAGCTCCAGTCTGAGCTGTGTGACATTGTGAGTACAGTGCTTGGCCAAGCCAGCAATTCTGCCCCCCAACAGGGCTTGTGTAGCGCACGCGATGCTGTGCAAGCAAGTGCCATCCCTGTGCTCTCTGTCTTCCCTGGGAAAGAAGCCTTTGCAGCATTGGATTCAACCTGCAGCTGATGAAGCTGCTCAAAGCAGGGCCAATGAGACCAGGCTGCCTAGGGTAATGTCCAGTTGAATTTCGAATATTTCTGAAAAAGAAGATTGCTCATCCACCCTGGAAGCCCACTCCTGTGCTTAGCCACAAGCATAGAGAAGTTGTTTTTCCTAATATCCAGTGACTCATAGAATAATTCAGGTCATAGTGACTAATATTATCTTATGACAGGAGGACATCTTTTCTTTCCTTGATGTGCACAACATTGCACTTGTGGCAATTTTGTGCTAACAGCTGTTGCGAGCAGAAGAGGGAAAGTGTGGCTTTCAGTATGTGATGCAGAGCTGCCTGACAAATTCAGGCAAAGGTGGCTCTCAATAGAAACCATGCTTCAAAAGCTCTTAAAAGGCCTAGTAGATCAAGCTTAGCTCCAGAAATTTGAAATCTCATCAATGAGCAAGGCTTAGTTTATGGCTTTAGCTAGAAATCAAATAAATGTGTAGCATTCTGGCTAAAAAACATGTTTGGGATTAATGACTTGTAGGATTTAAAAATAGCTGTATCATTTAAATTAATCTAGAAGTCCTTTGGTGGTCCTACATCATGAAAGCTGCCAGAAACAACTACAAGCAGCAAGACATATTGATGTATTTTTCATAGAGGATTATGTGGGATCCAGTTCTGCCTATGATGTCTCTTCCTATCAGTCAGTTCAGCACAAGCAAATAGCTCTCTGAGGAAAGGTGTGTGCCTGCTCATAGGGTTAATCTCTCTGGATTTTGTTGCTCTGATGTTGTCACTTCAAGTCCTGCCATTTGGTGGCTGTGGGGAGCCCTGGTAATTTGGAGGGGCAGCTGAGACAGCTGTGGCTCTACCCCCTGCCTGGAGCAGCCCACAACACTGCCAGGAGAGAGGTGCAACTCCCTTCGCAGTGCTATCAGCAATGGCTGTGAGCTGTGGGGACAGGGGCAGAGGGCGGCACACCTTGGAGAGGCAGAGGAAGAGCAGGGCTGATTCAGTGGTCAGGCCCAGCCCAGGACCCGAGTGCCCTGTGGCACTGCAGCAGTGCCCCAGCGAGGTGGGGCTCGGTCAAGGGATTCCTCACAATGTGTGAGAGCTGACAGCTCCACATCAGACACTCCAGCCCTGTGGGTCCTGGCTGAAGGTCTGGTTCAGGCTTTACAACCACCTTCTTCTCCCGTGTGATTGTGATCATGGTTTGGATTGATCCTCTCACCATTCAACCAGGAGCCAAAGAAACACCTATGACTGATTCACAGAGGTGAGGACAAGCCCATATCAGAAACTGCTCTGCTTTTTTTGTAGGGTGAAGATTTCTGTATTCTCTTGCTCAGTGCAAAAGCCCGCAGGCCTGGAAATTAATTTCCTACAATCTCTGCCAATCATGCCAAACCCCCAGCATTTCAGCAGTTAAATCACATCCCACCCCACCCTCCCTGTCCAAGAAATCATGAAGTCAGGAAGTGCTGCTGTAAAGCCCTCTTCACCAGCATACCCAGAGCAACTTCCCCAGTGCTGCTGTGGGTTTTTTTTCTGCTGAGCCTCATTACTGAGACACTGCTCAGTGGCACAGGTCACCCTGGCTCTCTGTGCAGCAGTACTGCACAATTCATGTGTAAATGTCAAGTTTTAGCAGAACCCAGCCTTGGCCCTGGCCCTCGTGGCACAAAAAAAGTGTGAGTAGCCTGCTCCAGGACAGTGGGGAGGGAACAATAGCTGCTGCATATGGGGCAGGTCAATGGGCTGCCATATGCTGGCTCCCTCAGCGCTTTGCTGCTAATCCCCACTTTCAATATCATTATCAGTGCTGGATGCTCACTGCCTCTGCAGAAAGGCAGTTTATACTCTGCCTTTTAACGTATTCTTGGTTTTAAGTCTGAGAGTGCTTCTGCTTTGTTGTATCCTTATTAAGATGGAGAACAGATTAACAGGGAAAGGTTAGCTCTCTGACAGCCCCACGAATGAGTCCACAGCCAGCCTGGGAAAAGCATGAAATTCATCTTTTAGCAAAAAGCTTCAGTCATGAAGTTTAGTTTGTGGTATTCACCCTGTGAAGCAGCAGGGCTGTTGGGCAGGACTACAGAAAGGGCTTTGTTCATGCTTCCTTGGCTTGATTTATACGATGAAGGAGTTCTTGCACCGCATAATATTTCATCTGTGCATGAGGTTCTGGTACTGATGGAGCGTGAAATTCCCCAGTGATCAGAAATGAGGTCTCCACTCAGCGTCTCCTTATTCTGCATCCTGCCCAGGATCTCATTCTGCATCCATGCCCAGCAGCACCCACTGTCTGGCACCCCCAGCTGGCAAAGCGGGCAGGGGGTGTTTGCAAAGACCCTGATGGGCCCTCATGCTTCATTCAGAGTGACACTGGTGAACATATGTCCTACTGATTATAAATGAGCAGTGAGGCTGAACAGCTCTGCTTCAGACAGCAGGCTGTGCTTGCAGCAGGATTTCAGGACACCTCTGCAAAGGTACTGGTGGGGGCATCTTGATCCCAGGGGGGCATCCTGATCCCAAACCACTCAGGATAGGGATATCCTTAAGAGGATGGCCTGCCTGGCAGCAGCTGCACAGGACAATGGGCTTGCCGTGGGAGCAGAGAGGGAACCTGGCTGGAGGAGGGCTGGAAGCACATGGGTTACAGTCGCTCAGGTGGGAGGCCACACAGGACTCCAGCTGCTGTGGGGGTGTTTGCTGCTCCAACACAAAATCTGCATTGGCTGGGCTGGAGGATTTCCTCAGCATTGTGGATGGCACAGGAGAGCAGTGGGTTGCTCCTGCATTTCCCCTGCTAATTGATGCCAGAATATCCCTGCAGCCATCCCTGCTGCTTTTCCCACCACTGTCCCCTGCAGCAGGGCAAGGAAAGTTCCTCCTCCTGCCCCTCCTGACAACTCTCATTCCGCTCCACAGCACCATGCTTCCCCACAAACTCTCCCAGGACCTCTCTGGCAGCCCTTCCATCTTCTCCAGTGCAAGGTACTACAATCCTGCATTGCTCCAGCACTCCTCAGCTGCTTTCCTACAGACAACTGTGCTGTGGATGTCTTGGGGGTAGTTTTGTTGCCCCTGGTTTTGGCTACAGAGTTGAACAGAGATTGTGCTGCTTGTTCATCTTCTTGCCTTCTGTACAGAAAGACAGACAGGGACAGGGATCTAATGCAATCAAACTATCCAAACCTTTAACTCTGAAGACCATTTTGGGAATACAGCTGAGGTTAGTGGTTCGTATATCCCCACTGAAGATGCTTATGTTGGTGAGCCTGAAAAATCCTTTGTCAGGTGAGATTGCTCCTCAGGGAGGTGTAAGAAAAAGGCAGAAAAACTGGCAGCCCTTTTTTGAAAGCAAGGCTCCAAGCAAGAGGTCTGCAGTAAATTAATTAGCAGGGGACGGCTGGGAATCTGATGAGCTGCTGCTTAAAATTACAGCCAGCCTCTCTGCTTATGGGACAGCTGAGCAACACTTAAAAAAACGAGTGTGCCTGGGTGTCTTAAATTATCAGATAGATTTTATATCAGAGAATGAGGCTCCACTTGAACCCTGCATGGATATTTCATTTGAGACAGGAGCACACCACCCATACAGCTACAGATCCTCCCACAATTAGCAGTGATGGTGTGCAGCCAGATACTGCAGTTGCCAGAACCTGAGGCACTCAGACTTTACCAGGAAGAGAGAGATTTGAACTGCAGGTTTAAAATGGGGTTTCATCTTAAATTTTGCTTTAGTCCACCTCTAATCCTTAATATCTCTTTTTTCTCTCTTAACATATGAATTGATGTCACTGGTTAATGGAGCAATGAACCTGGGAACAGGAAACCCCAGTGTCACACATGTACATGCCTAACATCACGCTGTGCTTGACAATCAAATTATATAAGGAAAGCTGAAATGGCTTGTGGTAGCATCGGATGCCCTGGGACAACCTGACTCATCTGATTTTTCATTCTCTTTTGTTCCAAATTTTGTTAGACTGCAAAAAATTTAACCACAGAAAATCTCATTAAAGATCACTGCTATTGCCTCTTTCTTCTGTGGGTTTGCTGTCTGTATCACCACAGCTGCTGCCCGTGACTAGGCTGAAAATGTTCCCCATCACACAGGACTTGCACACTGCATTTGAGATGACAGAAAACAGTGAAACACCCACATGCCATCATTACAGGAATCACAGGGCTCCTGGTACTCACCCGTGGCTATGGTACAGTCACATTTCGAAAACATTGCCATTTGATGTCTTCATAATGATCCTCAGACCTCATATGGCCCTCAAGAGAGCTACTCTAAGGTTGCTCTTTCCCAGCAGGACCTTTTGTCTGCCATTATGAGCTAAGGGACAGGAAAGGCAGCTCCATAGCCAAACTCCAGAGGCAGTGGGGATGCTTGTACCACTGAGTTCCTGTATTCCTGGGCAAGATTCCCCCAGGGGCCATGGGGGTTAGCCCAGGGTCTTGCTCAGGCTGCGCTCTGTGCCAAAGGGTTGCAGCAATGCTGCAAGGGTTATGGTGGAGGGAAGTTTCCTCTCATCAGTCAGATTTTTCCATAACTGTTGCCTTCTGAGGTGCACATCTCATGTGCTTGGTTGAGGCCCAGGGGAAAAAAAAAGTTTAATAAAATTAATTCAGTTTTTTTTTTCTTTGATGCAAAATAAGCACCTGTGTACTCCAGTGATGAGGTCTGTCAGAGTTGCCATGGGGAGAGGAAGATTACCACTTGTCAGGAAAGGACCTATTACAGTTTAAGTGCCAAGTGGGTGGGTGGGCAGATGTTGCTGTAGGAACCTTCCTATCAATTTCTCAAGCTTGAATGATAAAAATCTCAGGCCTACCCAGGGATCAAAACAGAGATTTTCTTAAGCACTCAGAGCAATATCATATATATTCTTGTGCTTATCTTCTGTGAATGAAAACTGTCATTTAAAAACTGTCACTTTGGAAAGTGAGCATAGTGTGCAGCAGACACAGCACTGGCCTTTTAAATATTTAATTGAAACCTTACATGCCCTCTTATTCAGGGGCCTTATTATTTATTAAAATAAAAAAATCATCCAGGTGGGCAAGTGACTGAAAAGTCACTGTGGGGTGACGTAAGAGAAGATTAAAAGGCTTATTGTATGCTCCTAGGTGGAAAAGACAAGCTCAGAGATGTTGAGTGACTGATTAGGACTAGTCTGCCCCCTATAAGCTTAATATATCTGGCACAGCCTCTGACAAAACTCATCTGGTGTGTGTTTACCTACTGGGTAGAGAAGTATTTTGACTGATTTTGTTAAATTTTAGCCTCAAATAATGTGAGATGAAAGGCAAAAGGATGCTTTTAGCCATGAAATTGCATCTGTACTAAAACAGCCAGAGGTTTCTTGTTTCATAATCAGAAATTGTATTTTATTAGTAAACGAAGACTGTCAATTATCTTCCTATTTTTCTAGCTCCCAGATAAATGCTTCTATTCATATCTCTTCTTTTATTTTCCTAATTGGTTGTTGTCTTAATTTTATATTGCTTTGCTTTCTTTTTTCTTTTCAGCTTATTAAATTTAAATATATTTAAATTTAAAATAAACTTAATATAAAGAAGCTTTACATTATCCTATTTTTAGCACCATTAGGAAAAAACTCTGAACCATATGAAAAGTGTGTGCTGCAAGCAATCAGAATGATCATTCTTCAACAGAAACTCTCTTCCTCTTTTGTGTTGGTAGCTTTATAAATTCATGGGCCAGACTATGGTTTTGCTTGGTTCTTCTACCAGGATTGGTGAGGCTGGAGCCAGGTTCCTGCTGTTTCCCTTGACTAGAAAAGAGAGTTTGTTGTTATTGGGCCAGCCTGGAAGGGCAGGACTATATGGATGGCTCTTTCTGAAGAGATTTGAATTTTAGTGTGCAGCTGGGGAGTTGGAAATTTCTGCCTCTGGGGTGAGTTTGTGAAGCACCAGTGGGGCATTCAAGTGTGGAAGGGGGAGACCATTGCAGCTGCCCACCCAGTGCTCTAGGAGGCATCCAGGGTGGGGGGCTTCAGCCTTTCCCAAGTGTCCTCACAGTCAGTGACATTTTCAGTGGTGGATGGAAAGGAATATTCACTCTGTCTGTGGACAGCATACTTGAGAAAAGCTACAGAGGGATTTCTTTAATTTCTACCTGCTTAATTCACCCCAAATCATGAGGTTAGTCCAAATGGGGACCCCATAAACCATTATACTTTTATCATACATGTACAATGAGCTGTGAGTGAATCATCTAAAAATATTAACAACCTGATGCCAGATCCTAGGAAAGATTGATCCTGGGAGCAAACTTACACAACACTTCTTTGGTCTCAGTTTACATGCCCACATTCATTGGTTTGAGTGAAGATTCCTTTTCCAGAAAAAAATCAGTAAATCCATGGGTTTGTATCCAAAACCTGCAAAACAAGCACAGTGCCTTTGTAACAGAGCAAGCTGAGCTTGTATTTTTCTTGACAACTTTCAAGCAAAAATTCTTCTTTGTTGTTTTGGTTTGAATCAGAAAATACAAGTGACAAGTAAGAAAGTCACTACTGATATGACCCACTTTCAAAGGGAAATTTACATGAAAAACCTTGGAAATGAAGACAAGTAAGTCTTCAGAGCATCACAGACCTCAGAGCAAGGGTAAGATGATGACAAATTCAGTTAATACTGTTCTTCCTCTTTTAATCTACTGTGACACAGAATATCTTCAATGACTGAAATAAATATCTCAAAATAAAAGTGAAATAAAAGTAAATTAAAATGTCTCCTCTTCATGAAGAATTTCACAGAAATCATTACCTTAAAAATAAAGAAAATGTCACCACCTATAACATTACTTCAGACGTTTGTTTGTTTGTTTGTTTGTTTGTTTGTTTGTTTTAATAGGAAATACTACAAATTAAAGGACAACTAAAAAGCAGTATTGAACCACTACATTTTTAAATGAATGGCACTATTTTCTTTTTAGACTCTGTTCATTTTGCAGGTGGAACAACAAAGCAACTGCCCAGTTACATTTCTGGGTGAATAGAATGACGAAATCAACCATCAGTAGTAATGCCCAGGCTCAGGCACTTTACTTCATGCCTTATTTGCATGAGATGGCTGCAGCCACATTAATCTGTGCTGTTCTACTAGCTGGGAAATCAGGAAGCATTATTTGCAGGTTTTCTCATGCTCCTGGCTGGAGGGTGGTTTCACATGCCCATGGCAGGGTGCCAGCTTGTTGTCAGTGAGGCCTATTAGATCATTATCCAGCATCATAGCATATCACAGAGCCATGCAGTGCTCCTAAAGTGATAAAATCCTGGTTCCCTGGTGAATTTTAGAGAAATGTTTATAGTGGCACTTGTTAAAGTTAAATGTCTATTAATGGTCCTACTAAAGTTCCTCTATTTTGCAGAAAACATGCTGTATTGAGTCACTTAAATTCTTTCTGGGAATAAAGGTGGGGTGCAGAAAAAGCCTGGATATTTGTGATTATTAATTTCTTTATTTCAAACCGAAATGTTTTCTATTTTTCTTTTATTTTTTCAAAAGAAGTGGGCACAGGAAAAACCACAAGGATTAATTTTTAGTATGTGTTTTATGCTTTTTAAAAGTGTAGGTTTGGGAAAGCATTTCCATGCCCTGTAAACTGATGGATTTATTTATATAAAGTCATAATAAATAATCACACGTGACTGGGAAAACAAATCTTAATCAGATTTTGTTTGAATGGAGCAGGGATTCAAAATGATATTGCAATACCCTGGCAGTGCCCATTGCACAGGAGGGGTTAAATGCAGACAGAATATTGTTTCTGTTTTACCACTCACGTATTTACTATTATTGGTATCTTTTAATGTGCAAGTTACATGGAAACCAACTACAGTTTGTCACAGAAACTGCTGGGCAAGAATTTTACTGTTCATACTGGAATGATTCAAAACTGAGGTTGAACTCTTCTTCAGAGAGATGCAAGAAGCTGCCTGCAAGGCTGATGGAAATTTCTGCCTCATACCCCACCTTAAACTGGTGCAGAGGTTCCCTCATGTGCACAGACCAGCAGATGTGCACAGAAGCCCCAGTGTGGCAGAAGTTCACCGTCTGGCTGCAGCCAGGTATGCCTCGCCCAAGGTCCTGCTGATCCATCTCAATTTGCAAAGAGCCCTTGGAAAGGATGGTGGTGCCAGGCACAGGCAGGTGCCCCATTCAGATCCCTTCCCTACCATCCCCAAGGACTTTCTAACACCAGCATCAGGATGACTTTTCCAGCTGTTGCCCCACCTCTATTTTTCTGTCATTAGATAAAAAAAAGGGAAGAGAGGAGGTTTACTCTGCAGGAACACCCAGCTGTCCCAGGCTGCCTCTCAACCAAGATCATACACCTCAGTGGGGATTCCCTCCCAAGGAGCACATGCCTGCAGCAGCACAGCGTTTCTGCTGCCCCTTTTTTGCCATTGCTGCTCTTACCTGTTTGAGGGCTGCTCACTGAAATTTCTGTACTCACAAAGTGCTCTGGGTGCAGATCTAATCCGTGGCCAGCTCAGCCCTTTTGGACTCTTTTCATCAGTCCAGAAGCACCAGCAGGGCTGACTGGACAAGATGTAGCCTCTCTTCACTGCCTGCTTGGTGTTTCAGTTTTACTGGGGTGGCCATTGGGCTTTTGCTCAAGCCTAAATCTTCCCTTGGTTTTTGCCAGGCAGGTGCAACCCTTCAGTGCTGGATCCTGCAAGAGAGCTGAGTCCCATTGGAGCCAGCTAGCATTGGACCTGGCCCCTAGGAAGGATCCTTGCTGCTCCAGCTCACCTTCAGGGCTGTATTCACTGCTGAGTCATGAACATTTGCAAACCCAGGCTGCTGGCAGAGAGAAGAGCAGGACATTACTCTGAGCAGTGTAAGCTGTGAGGCAGCAGCTCCAGCTATACAAATAACCATTTGCTAAATGAGCCCCTCAAGCCCAGAAGAAACAGAGACCAAACAGATTATTATTATTATTATCCTTATTACCTCACCCTCTGTCTGCGAGGACTGCCATGTTTTATTCATTGAACTGCTGCTCTGAGCAGTTGTCTTCCTAGGATCTGGCATACTGGCTGGATTTGCCAGTGTGGGAGTTGCTTCCCTTCCCTTCCCTTGCAGGTTTTCAGCCACTTCCTCTGCACTGCTGTGTCCCACCATGTGTGGAAAGCAGCCAGACAAACTGGGATTGCCAAATAGGGGGTGTCTTTTATCATCACAACCTGCTGAGAGGGAGTGTCAGGCCCCAGAGATGGGGGTGGCAATGGGTTTTTTACCAACTTGAGGCATCAGATCTGGATTTCCCCCTCATAAGCCCAAATCTGGAGAAACTCCATTGCTATCTGAAAGGTCCTGCAGGAATTATGCTCCTGGCAAGCTGCTAGCCCTTCAGGACTGTTCTGTTCACTGAACAGACCAGAGTATCTTGCACCAAAAACTGGGTCAGACATTAAACCTAATCCAGGACCAAACAGCAGACCTCTAAGAACGGTAAGAGAAACATCCTTTGCACCTGGGACTGTGAAACCCTCAAGTGTTCTTTATCAGTCAGGGATGATCAGTGATGTTCCTCACAACAGGGAGAGCTAGGGTACATCATTTGTTGAGCTCCCTCCTATAGACTGGATCTATGACTTGCTGAAATCCAGGGAATCTTCTGTTCCTCAACAAGCTTTGCAGCTGATTCTCTGTGTTGATCTGATTTGGCAGCAACTGAGTTTAATCAGCAGAAGGTCTGTGAAAAGCAAATTTCAAAACTCATGGTGGCATCCCTCTACGAACGCAGTCTGAGTATCTCAGCAGAGGAAGAACCTGTGCCAGGTGTGACTCTGCTGTCACCTGGCCTGGGGACAGTGAATTATGAACAGCACCACCCTTTGAGCTTTGGACAAATGGATTCAGGATACAAAATTCAAGCCCTGTGAGCAGTGCAGGGGGAAGGTTTGCAGCAGTAATGGAACATAGCAGCAAGAGCCCATCAGAGCAATAGAGCCTCGGATTATGGAGTATTTAGTCTCGGCCTTGCTGGAGCCACGGCAAGCAGAGAGAAGCGTCCATAATCACAGCTTGTAGATATGACATACAGCAGTGTCCTGCTCTTTCTTGAAGAAGGGGAGTCACCATGGCATGGCTTGTCTGTTGTGATGGGCTCAGTGTGCCAGTTATTCTTTCCTACTGAAAACAAATTGGATATGTACCACTTTTGCTCTCTTTGAAATGTTAAGTGGTTTGTGTCCAACAGAGCTGAGCTCTTAACTTTAGGGGGTTCCACTTGGCTTGCTTCCCAGCCTGGCAAATCCCCAGGGAAGATCTTTAAAGGCTGCCTGGAAGAAAACAGCTTTAATGACACAATAAATAAGTACACCCACCTCATGAGGAAATGGCACTGCTCTTGGAAAGGTGACATCCATAAGGAGTTCACCATCTGGATTATTTCCAGGGATGACCTCTTCAGGCTTCTACCAATTGCTGATGATTTAAAAACACTTGAGGGATTAAATGTTTTCTTTTAGTTTCTCTCCTCCCACTTCAAGGTTATGGTGACTATGATGTGAAAGAAGAAAAAAAAAAAAAAACAAAGGCAAGAAGGAAAGGAAGAAAAGAAAGGCAGCAAGGAAGAGAGTGCATAAAAGGCAATAGCAAGATTTTTTCATGTAGTCAAGATCAACTTCCAGAAAATCCCAAGTATCTCGAAAGCAGCACCCTAAAATGTGAAGTCTGCAACCAATAGGGTGGTCCCTTACCATGAGCCTCCAGAACCATTTTTTCTGTAAGCATCTCTCTCAATCAGGCTGGATGACCAAAGTGGGAGAAAGCCTTCAGCTGAACATAAGGCTTTCTAGCCCTGGTGGCAGGGAGGCTGAGGATGAAAAGTGGAATTTGCTGGTTACAGCTGATGTGTCTGTGCCTTTTCTCTTCTGGCCAATTCCCTCCCAAATGTTCAAAGGAAGGAGTTATTCCTTTTCAGTGTTGCCATCAGACACAGGAAGAGATGTTCAGGGCAAACATCCTCAGCTACAGGAACCAACAGTGAAGCACTCAAACTGACAGTCTTTTTCTTTACCATTGCTGGGTACTAAGCATATCACCTTCAGCACACGCTACTACCCAGAGCCAGATTTTCCCCAAGTTTTGAAATAAAGTCAGATTTAACATTTTTACTCACATCACTTTAAAAGCTTCAGCTGTGAGGTGAAGTAGGAGAACCACACCCATACAGTGATGTAGAACCCTATTCACCTAGATTTTGGATCTGTGCCATGGAGGCCTGGATGTCTGAATCACTTCTGCAAATGCAGAATAACAACAAATAATAATTTGCATTCTGCAAATGCAAATAACAGGCCTCAGGTAGCACACTTCTGTGCACTTGTACCTGGAAGGAGGAGAACTGGAGCAATACAGCCTTCCACACTGCCCTGGAAGCCCAGTCAGCCTCATGTTAAAGCACAGGTAAGGTCTAATTAGCCTCAGAGAGGCATTTTGTACACCCATTCCAGTCATATGCCAGTTTCTGCAAGTGTATACAAATACCCTGGAGGACATTTTTGCTCCATGCTCTGACTTTTTTAGATAACAGCTGCTCTTTTTTATTATTTATAGAGACAAGCTCTATTCTCAAGTGGTGTGGATTAGTTTCGCCTCTTACAAGCTTGCCAAATGCTTCCCATTCCAGGAGCCTGATTTGAGGTATTTATCAGTGCTTCCAACACTTCACCTTGTGGGTTGAAAGTTTACATTCCTGGGGATTGCCCCAGACTGAATTTTTGGTGAAACAGGTTAGCCATATCTGAGAAGGCCAGAGACTAATGGCTGTGTTGACAAAATCTGATGGCATATACTTCTAAAAGTCCAAGTGCTCTTCTGGTTTGAAGCAAGGACTTAAAAGCGCTAAAAAATGAGGAAGAGAAGCAGTGACTGCCTGCAAAACGTTTGGTTGGAGTGATGTGTTTAGTATCTCCAAGGTGCTGAGCAGGAAGAACTCCATTATCCAGGGCAGCACTCAGTCACTCAGTCACTCAGAACCACAACCTCGCTTCTCTTTGCTAGATCGCTCCTGCTTTCATTCTTGCTTAACATGTTCAGTAATTTGGAATAAAAAGCACTGGCAAAGGAGTTGTGAAGGCTAGAAGAAGTTCCGAGAGAGTGTCATGCAAGCATTGCTATTTGCCTGAATTGGAAGAATGTTTTGTTTGGAGCGAAGCCAGCATAAGTCCTTCTTCTTTCCTAGACTTCACTCTCATCCTCACCCTGGTACCACCCCTCCAGGCTTGGCACAGAAGTGGGCTAGAAATAACTATTAGCTCCTGCTGAGATATTTTTCATCCACCAGTTCCTTCACCCCATTGGCCATCCAGCATTGTGCTCCCACGGCTGCAAGATACATGGGAGGAACAAAGGCTGATACCTCCAACACGTTCAGCCAGTCCTGTGTGACCATTTTGCCATGGGAGGGTGCGGTGCTGCCCTGTGTTTGACTCCTCCTGGGAGCAGCAGGGAGTTTCTGAGGACACCCAAAAAACGTGCCCCTGGGTTCTCCCACTCGCAGCAAACAGGCTGCACAGAAACCACAGCAGCTGCTGAGGGAAGGATTTGCATTAAAGTACAGAGGCAATATAAATTCTATTGTTTCCTAACTTTCGAGTACTTGGCCTTTCAACTTTAATATCGTGTCTGGGTATAATTATAATTTGGATGGTAATCCTGTGAGAGTCCCACTCTGAGCACAGTTTAGCCATTTTAAAAGGCAGTTCAAAGATGTTAGAGGACAAACAGAGAACACAGGCAGAGAACACAAGGCATGGGCTGTACAAGGCAGACCACCGGGTGCATCTGCTGGTGGCTGTGCACCCAGGCCTAGGACTTATGTCCCTGCTGAGTTCAAGCTGTCTTGCTCAGAGCAGAAGCTTACACAGACCCTGTGGGGACTCTGTTGGACTTTTGTGGCAGGAAGTTTTCCCCTGTGTGTTTGAGACTAGTCCTTCACCCTGGCAGGCTCCATACAACCCAAGTGACTCAAGGAAGGTTCTCAGAAACCCAGACATCCTTCCGCCCTTGGCTTCATAATGGAGCCACCTGTGCACAGTGCCAACCTCTGCAGTTTGTAGAGGAACTGTGTTAGGTTCAGTGAAGTGAGGCCATAAGAGAGCGGGGGAAAGCTCACAGCCAGATCCCTGCCTGCCTTCACCTTGACCAGCATCTACAGGACACAAGGACAGCATTTTTTCATAAAGCAAACACCACCAGTGGCTCGTTCCACATCAGGTTTGCTGGTTTTCTCCCTGTTGTTTGCTGCAGAGCTGTAAGGAAATCTGAAAGTGGTGCCCCTGTTGTTGTTGGCTTCCCTCAGCTAAGGGTGCTCCCACTGGCTTGTTCACACAGGTTTTTTCTGCTCTGGTTTTCTTATGGAAAAGAAAATACAAAAGTGTATTTGGATGTTTGTTTTGAGAACAAACACAAAGAGTTACGCAGGCTTTGCAGGTGGAGCTGACAGAACAGGTAGGTCCTGAGATGAAAGCCTGTGAGCCACAGTGGCATTTGCTGGAGCAGGCTTTTGTTTGGCCCAGAAACAAACCCAGCACATCTCTGTTTCGGACACTGTCCAACTGCGGATAAAGGTCTGGACATGAAGCAGACTGAGAGCCCAGGATGCTATTCACTGCAGCAGCTGTATTATTAACAACAGAGAAGAACAACAGAACAGTGCAGCCTTCTCTCTGTGTCAGAGAAGGCTGCACCTCCAGCTCATGGAGGTCAGTGCAGGTCCCTCGGCATCAGCGGAGCGAGGGTGGTGCTGGCTGCTGAGGGCCTGTCCTGCCGTGGCCTGAGGGTCACTCTGTGGATGTCTCTGTCCATGCGGTGTGTGCAGTGCTGATCCACTTGCACCAGCCATCCTTCCACTCGGCTGCCTCCTTTCCCAGCTCCCATGCTGCTACTGCCATTAAAGAGAGAGCTGCTGTCTCAGGTGCATGTAAGTCATGAGGCACTCCAGTGAACCCACCATCATTTTAGATTGATTGGAGATGGTCCTTTGGGGGCAGGGGGTTTACAGGTAAGGCTGTCTGCTAAGCACTCCTCTCTAGCTCAGCAGTGTGTGGTATACAGGCATGCACATGTACAAGAGACAGCTTTATTGATGGAAGCAGTGATGTTCAGGACATGCATCCCTTGCTTCCTTCTTATTCCCAACTGCTTTCTATTTCTCTTGTTTTTTTTTCCTGGGCAACAGCTAACAACTCATCTTAAGAATATAGCTTATCCCAATGACTGCATGGTCATGACCAAAGGTTGCCCTACCTCTGATGTGAAGTTTGAATTTACAGCATCCTCCTTGGAAAGGAAAATGGGGTTTTACAGCAAAAGAATTGTAAGAATACAAAAATGAATGCAGTTTCAGGTTGAATTCACCCTGCTCAGCATGCTATTTCTGCCAATGGACAGCAGCAGATACCCACTGTTAAAAGGAAGATGAAGCCTCCCCTTGGCCTGACTATCTCGTTTCAGGCTTGAATCCATAGAATCTCAGAAAGTCTGGGCTGGGTCCCTGCTCTTAGGGACCATCTGGTCTATGTAAAGCAGAGCCTAGGCTGAGCTATCCAAGGCCCTGTCAAATCCAGTCATGAATATTTCCAGCAGAGGAGAGTCCAATTCCTCATGCTTCCCTAGTTGGCTCAATCTTCCAGCCTGCCCAGGGCTCTCTGTATGCTGACTCTTCCTTATGACCATCTGTACTGTCCTCTTCAACCACTGCTCCTGGGCCAGTTTTTGTCAGCTTCAACTGATACTTTTTGCTGAGCCTGCTTATGCATTTGCCTTTGCAGCTTTGTCTGGCAGTGAGTTCCATGGTTTAAACTAAATACTGGGCAAAAGAAGTACCTCATTTAGTTCAAATCCTGGTACCCAATCTTTTCATCAGGGAAGAATTTGAGAACTCCTGCAAGCTAGGTTTTAACATCAGTTCTCATGCCAGCATATAATCCAGTATAAAGATTTATCAATTTACAGACATTACAGT
Organism: Lichenostomus cassidix; assembly: GCF_008360975.1. Taxonomy (NCBI): domain Eukaryota; kingdom Metazoa; phylum Chordata; class Aves; order Passeriformes; family Meliphagidae; genus Lichenostomus; species Lichenostomus cassidix. The sequence continues at coordinate 41,382,515 of NC_139483.1, read as the reverse complement.
CCAAAGACTGAATGCCTCCATAACTCAGCCTGCTATCTCAGTGGACCTGAGATCTGCAAGACCTCTGTATTTTCATTCTTGAAGCTCATACTCAATCCATTTGAGACTTCATATGCTTGCTGCCAGAATTCTTGTCTACAAGCATTTAGAGGTGTGCAAAGTAATGCAAGAAAAATCAAGAAAGATTAGAAGGGATGAGGAAAAGGGGCTATGCAGTCCAAATGCAGAATGTTCTGTTGGGCTGAAAAACATCTTCAACTCTACAAGCTCTTCAATGCGGGATAGAGCTTGATAGAGCTCTAGATAGAGCTTGACAGAGCAGATCTCTTTGGTTTTGTAAGGAAGTAGATGGCAGCTAGGATCCTATTTCTAGCAGTGCCTCACTGTTATCTGGTGGGGTTCGTTTCTTAACTTAATCATGCTTTTCCAGAGGTTGCTTAATGAGAGGAGAATAGTAACGGCACATGAGGAAAACCAAAGCCAAGGAGTTCACAAAGAGTCTATCGAATTGTCAATTCTTAGATGATTTTGCCAAGACAGCAGCACTTGCTCACTATTTCTTTCATCTGCTTTTCCTGTTTATCCAGCTCATCCTCAAGGAAATCATCAGATGGCTTATTGAGGACCTCAGCCCTAACAGCTGAGGTGACCCTTGGTGTCCCTCTTCCATGTAAGAAAAGGAGCATCATGGGTACAATTCCACTCCCACCATTTGACATGAGTCACAACACTGCTTTCTGGAGGCAAGAGCAGTCTGTGAGATTAGCATCTTTGAAGGTGGGCACAGCTGAGTGCTGCATGTTTTCTTCAAACCACCTCCAGCTTAGCTGGCCATCTCTGTCTCACTGTGTGACAATGAACCTCCAACCTGGCGCATGGTGACCTTTATTCATGCAGCCCTGAGCAAAGGCTGACAAGCCTCGGCCTTTTCCAGAACTCTGTCAGTGGGTAAACAAAGATGTAGAAGGCAAGCATGAACCCTGCCTTTGCTGGGTTGTGGACTAGTTTTGATCCTCACTGGTGATGAATATGAAAAGGAGGAGGTGATTTTGCAAGGAAAAGGAACCTGGTCATGAAAGCGTAGCTGAGTGCTTTGTGTGGGATGAAAGTCTTAAAATGAGAAAGAGATTGGGATGCATAAATCCTATTGATTTTCAGAGGAGACATATGTCTAGCTCTTTTTATTTTTACATGAAATTTCCTCCTTTGGAGGATATGAATTGTATTTGGTATTCTCCTTTGAGCAGCAGAAAATTCAGGTTACATAGGAAGTACACAGAGGATAAACTCCTTCTTAACTTTTCTTTTTTTAGACAAGGGTTTTTTCTTACTATGGACAGCAGTCTCTTTACCCCATATGGCCCTTTCTGCCTCACCCATGGTCAGCAGCTCTGCTACGAGAAGCTTTACAAACATGACTACACATCTCCTTCAGGCCCATAGTAATCAGCCTCTCACTGGGCTTCAGACAGATGCTTCAGCAGAGAGTGTGACCACAAAATCCCAGCTCCCATCCCACGTATCTCCATGTGCTGCCTAACATTAACTTTGAGCATCAAAGCCAGTCTCTGTTCATACAGATTCATTAAAAAAGACGGTTTTGCAGGTACTATCTCCATGATGTTATAGACAGCAGCAGACCCATACACAGTATAAAAGCTCTGGAGAAAATTACTTGTCATTGGTTGTGGCTAGCACAGGTCTTTCTCGTGAGAACATTTTGCTGTGTTTTATAAACAAAGATAAAGTCTGAATGTTTTCCGAACAGTGTTTCGAGACTTGGACAGTTCAGGCCTGGCCAATTAGGCCTAGGGGGAGGGTTCTGACTGACCAATCTGGGCGAACTCTGAAAAGTCTATATATATATGGAAATTAAAATAATAAACGCCTTTTCTTTCTACACTGAGAACTGGAATCCTCTTCTCTGCTAGCGGCTCAACAGCGACAATTGGTCCTATTAGCTTAGATTCCTTCCATGAGTTTCTAAGCACAGAAGACCAATGTGGATCAACACAGATGTTTGCTTTGGTCCTGTTTATCCTTGACATGGCACAGGCACTCTGAATGCTCTACTCTGAAGTCCCTTAGGTTTTACCCAGAGTCACCAAAGCAAACAGCAGCAAAGGTGAACAAAAGGTGCATAACATTTCCACTGGACAAGAGTGTGAGGTCATCCTGGGAGATGTCCTCATGCATATCACAGGGTATGGAGCTTCACACCGCTGCCTCAGCACTTAATCCAACAAACAGGGTGTGATCACCCATCTCAGTGCAATAGTCAGGATTCCCATGCTTTTCATCCCTCCATCCTCCTACTCTCCAGCATAATAGGACTCCATTACCACCACCCCACAGATGGACCCCAGATGAGCAAGAACAACAGTGTGATTGTGAGGGGGAGTGATGACATTTCAGTGTGCATATTGCATCCACGCCAACAAGCATGGGTAGGAAGGGAAAAGTTAAATTAGCCACATGGGGTGGGGGAGGAAAGCCACATCAGAGGAGCAGGGTCTTACCACAGAAAGAAATTATTTGTCCAAGAAAAGAGTGGAGGCTCCACTGCTTGAGCTTTCTGAGAGGAAATTAGATGGGACATATAGACAAATACATCTGAAGGTCTCCTGCGTGATTGCAAAGCAGCGAGAGTAGATGGGTCTTTTTGTTCAGAGGTTGTTTTTCAGAGTTTTACTGCTACTGTAGTTAAGCAGGTGAACATCTGTTGTCCACCTGACCCACTATAAAACTGCAACTGTCAGGAGCAGGACTCACTGTGCTGTGATCAAGGGACAAAGTTTCCTTGTTGTGAAGCCTGTAGACTTTCATTTGCATCTTTCCATCCCTTTAACAAGCAGCTGAGCATCTGTTAAGAACAGACTCACCCCAACCAAACAGCATGTGAGTGCCTGCCAGAACAACTGGCGTTGATTCTTGGACATATACGGGATAAATTAAACTTTTTGTTATTATTAAGTAGCTGCACTGAGTTCTCACTTAGGGGCGTGGATATGACACAGCTTTTGGTAGGTTTGTATGTAGTCCCAATGACAAGGGAATTATGAAGAATTGGACTCTCCTTTGCTGTCTAACTGTGGGCAAGGCATGTTTCTTCCTTGCATATAAGCTTTTTCACCCCTTAAATGGCAATAACAGTGCTCCTCTTTCTTTGTAAGGAGCTCTGAACACCATGGGGGAAAAGCAATCCATTATTGTAACCAAAGAACACTAATACAGAGTAGCACTGCATATTTTGGCTCCCCTGTTCTCAAGTGAATAATTAGACATCAGCTGGGAGCTTCTTTATAGGATACAATATTACTCTTTAAAGTGTAAACAATTAAGAAACCAGGTCCTGATGTTGGTTTTGACAGTGTGAGCCAGAGGAACCATTCGAGGCTGACTCCCCTTTAACAGGAAGAAGTAACAGGTGATAATAAAAGGAGTGATGTGATCCTATCTAGTGATACTCATGATGAAGTCTGGCTCCATGATGGTGCTATTAGCATTTAATATGTGTTGCAATGGTGCCAAAGAGTGTTGACCTCGGCAGGGCTTGCTGTGCTGGGCAATGCACAAATGTGTAGCCAATGGCTATTGTTTCCCCAAAGAGCATCCTATAGCAAAGACGTGATGCACTGGCGAAAAGAAAAAAAAAAAAAAAAAAAAGGCAGAATGGGGGAAGAGGATACAAGGAGCAGGGCGTTGCAGTTCCTAGCATGCCCTGAAAGGAAACACAGCATGGAACAGAGGGTGTCCTGCACTGTTCAAAGGGAGGCCAGGGATGTCTTGTCACCATTGGCTAAAGGTTGGTGGCAGCTTCTGAGCTGCAGCAACTTCGTGCTGAGTGCTGGATCACTGAGGGCTAAAGCACACAATGGAAAATAAAATTCCCTCACTGCTTCCAATTAACAAGCAGCTTCAGTCAATTTCCTGAAAACGGTCGTCCCTAGTTAAAAGCATAAATCCATGCACGGGAAGCAATCTTGGCTCTGGTAACATATAGTCGAGCAAGGACTCTTTCTCCCACTCACCAGGGCTTGCTAGGAGTGCTGGTGGGCAGCATCTGCCCCGTGTCCATAAGACCTGGGTGAGGTTTGTTCACTGATGGCTCCTGAGATTATATTCCCTGGGGAAGGTTCCTGGCTGAGCCCCATGCAGAACCTTCCCTCTTTCCATGTGGTTTTCAGGCAGATGCCAAAAGCTGAGGCAAAAACTCATAACATGCCAATTACCCTGGCCTCAAAACCACAAATGATTGTATACAGCTGTTGGCAAATGAAACCTTGTTCCAAACATTTAGTGCCTAATTGAATAAACTTGCAGAACCAGGCTCTGGGTTCCCTGTTCTCCTGCCCTTGTGTCATCATTCCAGCCCACTGCCAGACCCTGTGCTCCAGTGAGAGGGGTGAGAGGCTTGCCTCATGGCTTTCTGTCACTCATAAAGAAAAAGAGAAGACTCTGACACAGCATAAGTTTCAGATCCATCAGTTTTCTATTGAAACACTAAGAGGGTTAATTATAAAACCCATTCCCCCTGTCTCCCCTGCACCAGTTTTCAGTTAATGGAGAAATAAACCGATTCATAGTGGCTTTTGGTTCTCTGGTAAAGATGCAACAAGCGCTTCATTTAGATGTGGTGAATGGTAATTATGTTTGATGGGAAAAGTGGGCAATTTTTCCTTTCTTTGTGAAATGCCTTGGATAAATTGTTTTTGTGACGGTATCTAGAACACAAAAGTCTAGTCACCACTTAAAATTATAAGGTAATTCGTGAAATATACTCCTGGATCAGACAAAGTGACCAAATGTGACCTTGCCAACAATAACTTACACTTCAGAGAAAGGTCAAAAAAGGTTAGCATTGTCTTTTTTAGAATAACAATATTCTAAATTAAAGGTACCGTGTTTAATTTTAAAAAATCCAAAAATTATATGGTTTACTTCTAAAGAAACAGTATCATTCTGCAACAAATGTAATGTTTCCAAGGTTATGAGAAACAGATGCCACTACCCCATCCTTTCTGAAAGACATTTGAAGTCATATGCAATTTTCTCCAAATTGCCTTTTAACATCTGATTGCCTCAAACCCAAGTTTGAGTTGCACTGTGCGATATATAAATGAGAAGCCTACAGCCTCAATCAGCATCTCCCAGGGAGGGAAATATTCCTGATCCAGCAAAACATTTTGACCCATCAGTAACAGGCTGTGTTCCAAGGAGGTGTTGCTCACTTCTTCAAAATCTGTGCAAAGTCCGCTCTAGGTTCCTAGTATGACTAAAATAACTTTAAAGGATTCTTCTGGCTTTGGGGAGAAAAAGGGGTTGTGTTAAGTGTCCCAAAGGGAATTTATTTTTTCACTGCTAGTCCAGTCTTTCTAGTCCACAAAGTCAGTATTCTCACAGAAAGTAATTCAGATTATACTCCAAATAACAGATCCCAAGAGCCACTTTCACTTTTTAGTGAAGACATCAACAGAAAAAAGAAGTACTGCTTTTTATCACCATCTAGACTTTCTCCTTCTCCAGTGGAATTGTTGCCTAACAGACAGCTCTGTTAACACTCTATATATAAACTCAATTGGAAAGACATTAAAGATTTTGTACTCAATGTGAAAATCTACAATTCAAATAGTGATGCTGATTCTAGGACTAATTGAAAAGAATTCATTATCCACACACAAAAAAAAAAAAAAAAGGAAAAATGCCATCCTATTCCTTCAATTCCTTCACATACAGGAATCTGCAATGTTCAGGGTGTTGACTGGGTATAGCAAGCAGCAGGATTTTGGTAGGCTTCTGCTCTAATTCTAATGCAATGTGAGGAATTCATCCAAAGACCTGCTCAGTGAGGCTTGATGTGCAGCGTATCAACCTCCCGAACCCACCAAATCCCCAGTAAACTGTAACTCATTTGTTCCCATTTCCCCGTTGCGTGGGTGCCCTGGGACAGAGCAGAGTGCGTTCATTTGGTCACACAGCCCCGGTCGTGGCTCCTAACCTCGAGGTGTGTGGCACCTTGAAGGGGACTATTGTCAGAGCACTTAGGCAAGTGGGCTGCACAAAAGCCCTTTACACAATCAGCTCGGGGTGGAGACCAGCCGAGAGCCACAAATGCCCACCACCCCCGGGGCAGCCAGTGCTGCCAACCCCATGTGCCAGGCAGGGGCACGAAGCAAAGCCAGGCTTCCCCTCTCCAGCCCAGGGAAGTGTGAAGGTGGCAGGCCAGACTGGCTACAGAGGGGTGTCTGCTTGGGCAGGAGTGAGAGGAGCCTGGGTTTGTGTGCAGGTGAGGACATGGGTCTGAACACAACAGCAGCGGCTGGGACAAAGTCAGTTTGGGAATGAAAAGGAATTAATGCTTGAGCTTCTGTTCTGGGCAGGCAAAAAAGCCCCTGTGGTTCTTAACACCCCAGTTACTCCACTGACTTTTGCGGGATTGCTCACACATTAGAGAAATGCACATCTTTAAGTATTTAGCCTGAATTAAAAGTTTAACTTAGTGCTGTTGAGAAGAAAAGGGACAATATAGAGCTCTACTGTTTATGTAACTACACAAAGCAGGATAGAGAAGTTGTACCTTGGAAGAAAATCAAGAATGGTCTGGGAAGGGTTCTTCATCCTGAAAAACCCTAAAGATCTCATAGTGAGTACAATGGGGGATGTGGGCAAAATCAGACGGTGGGATGCAGAGGAAGAGGAGGAGAGGAAACAAAAAAGAGCACAACTGTGATAGTGGGAGCGAAAAGATGATGGAACGTTTGAAAAGGAAAGCTGAAGAAACACTTTGCAGTCCTCCCATCTGGGGGTTATAGTCAGTGATGTGGGCTTTTTATAAGCCTGTGTTAGGATAACTCTCTTTTTTCTTCTTGTTTATTCCCCCTTTTAAGATCTATACCATGTTTGCATTTCTCCCCCTCCTCTCCCTTGCCATGGCTGTTCAAATCTAATTACCAGAGGTTCATGATATTCATTAGCTTCATTCCCTCAAAACCCTGGGCTGCATGTCATCTGGATCTGATTATGTATGGTGCATTTCATTTTCCCAGCTATTCCCCTACCTGCTTTTAATCAGCATGAGATTTTTCATTGAAATGTCATTAGACTTTTGAATAAATACGTAAAGAACATTACAAATAAATATAAAAGCTTCATGCAAGTCAGGCACAAGGAAAGCCATGCCCAAGACCACCCATTGCAGTGTTTTTCTCAGAGAAGGGTATACCAGATATTCCCAGAGGTGCTAACACAGCTTTCCCCGTTGTTAGAAGAGCACTTTGTTAAGGTGCAGACTTTTACTAGCACCTTGAACACTCCTCTGAGGTTGGATATGAGGCACATCTGAAGCTCAGCACGCGGCAATGCACGTGTGCCTTTCATTTCTGCAGGAGTTCAGTGACGTTCACCAGTGATTTGCCCTGAGCCTGCAAGGCACCCAGCCAGGCACATTCACCTGATGGTGTCTGTCAGCTCGTGCCCTTCAGTGCCTTCCCATGCAAGCAAGGATTGATTATGCATGGAGGGGGGATCTAATTAACAGAAATAATTGAGCTATACCCATTTCAGGGAAGTTAAGCATTGTTACATGCCTAATTCTCCATCCTTGACTTGCTCAGCTCCGCTTGCCTCGGTAAGGTTAAGTATTAGGCAAGTCGTCTACAGAGTGAAGGTTTCACCATGGGAGTCTAATGGACCAGAAGTACAACACACATAGCCTTTGGGACAGGTTCAAAAAAGGATTGAACATCTTTGAAAGAGCACACTCAGGTACAAGTGTGAGGAAATCTCTGTGCTGGTACTTCCTGACCCTTTAAAGAAGGAGTGCAGTGTTTCAGTTGTGTTTTATTCTTCTGAAATTTCCTTCTTCACTGTTTCTTCTAGTGCTTTGGTTCCCCCATTATCTGTAAAGCCTGATCATATTTTTCTTAATTCTCTTTTTTGTCTTCTACAGGGTGTCTGCTATCTCCAGTTGCTTCTCCGAACAATTATAGTACACAGTTAATTTTGCCATTAGACCCCAGTTTCAGGCTAGTATCTCTTAGCTTAATTTCTATTTCTCTGTTTCATCCTGAAGTGTGTCTCTTTTCCCTGGGCAGGATATCTAAACTTTCATGCCTGAAGTTCTCATGGAGTAGCCCCTGCTTGGATTTGGCTACTCCTTCTCTTTGTGCTGCAGCAGAGCTGAGAGAAGGCACATGTTTGAGTGAACAGTTAAGCAAGCTTGGCTGCTGATTGTATTGACACACACAACACTGGGCTTGGCAATTCCCCACAAAGATGCTGCATACCAGACAGAGCTTGTAGCTTTCTCCTTTCCCATGTGGCTGAGGCTGTGCCTATATTTAGAGGTAGATCTAACTTTAGAATTCATTTGGGGTGCTTGACCGTGAATATGCTACAGTTAACCTAATTAATAGCAGAAAAAAAGAAAAAGATCCAAAAAGTGCATTTGTGGGCAACCCTCTATAAGGCATTTAAAAAAAAAAAAAAGTTGCATCTTTGCTAAAATGTGTTCAGACACCACTTCTCTGGCATTACACTCCTTACACTCACTGGATCAAGGAACAGCAATGCTCAATCTGAGTTACATATTGCTTTAAGCGTCATTTTATTTCAGTGACTTATTTTGAATATGGGGTTGGTTTAGCTGTTCAAATTATTTAGCAAGCCATCTCAGGTAGCAAATTCATTTTTAAAAGATTGCAATATCTGATTGAGGACAGTTTATGATGTAAAAAAATAAACCATAAATAGGAATAATGCTCGTTTTGCTTGGCCTGTTGACGCTCATCCATTTGCACTTTCCCTCTCCAACCCCTCTGTGGGATTGTGCACTCCCAGAACTGTCTTATATGAACTCATTTCAAGAAAGCTGTGGTCAATATTACAGACCCTCCTATCGTCCTAAAATGTTTAGGCTTTTGCCCCCCTCGGAATCATTTGATCTAGAATAATTTCACTCTTTTTTGTTTCACTACACAATAAAATGGTCCTATCTGGAATAAAAGAATTCTTTTAGTTTAGGATTGAGGAACATCATACCCAGCAGATGTATGGGTAATTAAAGTCCCTAGGAGCTCCGGAGCTCCTGTTTAAATGGTTCAGTAATGTTTCCCTCTTCCTTTTTCTGAGATGGGTAACAGATGCCCTAGCAGTGATTCTTTCTTCTTTCATGTCATGACTCCTTACCCAAAGCATCTGTGTGTGGCTTCCTGACCATCAAACTCTGTTAGCAGCTGTTTTCCACAGGTAGGAACCTTCACTCAGAAATGCAGAGCCATTATCCACCAACTTCTACATATGGACTGATTCCTCAGGAAGAGGATGTGGGAAATCAGATCAATAGCACAATAGCATTAATTCTTGGCTTGCAAGTAGGTTACGTATCTCTCAGGATTTCTGTCTCTCTTTTTTTTTCTTTTTTTGAGGGGGGTGGGGGTGAGGTAGGGATTAAGATGTGAGCAAAATTGGGTTTTACCTGTGAAAATTCAATCCAGTATATGCTTAAATTCTTGCTGAATCAGGAACAGGGGCAGACAATTTGAAAAAGCCATTATAAGGCTTATAAGCAAAGAGAATTGACTCTTCAAGTATCTGTGCTTGCTGTTGCTTTGTAAAAAATGAAACAAATTTGGTAGGGATTAATCGATTGTGAATCTTCAGTCAATGAAATATTCACCAGCCAGGTGTTCAGCAACATTACATCATCCCAAAGTCTTTGTATTTAAATATAAAATCCTTTCAGATGAATGCCACCTTCTCTTCTACTTGATTCGTGTGCAGTTCCTCCACATTTCACAATTTCCTCCTTGCAATTGATCTGCCATGACAGAACCTCATCTAGGTCTGAATCCTAACTTTCTGACAGAAAATTCAGGCTTAGATCCAAGCCCAGACCCAAACTGGGGTAACTCATGTGTATCCTCAGTGCTTCACATCAAAGCAAAAAGATAACAACTGTCCTGACCCTACCATGACACAATGCAGGACCATCAGTGTCAACAGTCACTGGCCATCCAGGTCTGTTTTTAATCTCCATTACACTGACATGGACTGGGAACCAGCCCATGGAGTCAGTGAGAACCATGTCCACATATCTTTGATTTTACTACAAGTAGATGACTGAGGAGAAAATCCAGCCCACTATTTTCAGAAAGAAAGAGGCTGCAAAAGTGAAAGCACTCATCTCCACAGAAAATCATGCCCTGATGGAGAAGCCAAAACACAGGTTTACTGTGCTATGCGTAAGTATAGCCCACAAAGTGGAAATGGAGGGGAAGGAGTTATTGATTTTGAGAATTATACCCCAGAATAGAGGCATATAGTAGAGAATGTACCCCCTGGGAGTGACTGTGAGGGTCAGACCCAGAGGCGAGGAGTTCAGACCCAGGTTCTTTGTGCTGTCTCCTCTGGTTGTAAAGATGCAGGATGAATTAGCAAGGGGGCTTTTGTGGAGGAAAGGCAGCAAAACACTTTGCAAGAAAAGCTGAAACTGAAGCTGACACCTTTTCCTTGTAATGAGAAGCTATAATTCAAAGCAAGGCTTCCAAGGCACAGATATGTGTGTGTGCTCATGAAGACTCTCAGCAGTAAAAAGGAAAATGGGAGCACAAAAAAATGATTTTCCTAGCTTTAATGGGGCTAATGGCCCTTTACTCTCCATGGAGCGCTGAAGGATGCCACTATTAACTTTTTATTTGCAATTTGTATGCGCCTTGCTGTATTTGTTTTTTGGTTTTTTTTTTTTTTAATGGTAGCAATCTTGGTGCAATATCTAGGATAGAAGAAAAAGCAGCATGGAGAGAGAGTTCCTGTGGTGGGAAGTGATGAACTGCCTGGCCTATCTGCCTGGCTACCCCCTGCCAAGCTGCAGAAGTCGCATGACACGGTCAGGCAGCTTGGGCACATGATGAGTGGCAGGAATGCACACTTTTGATGGAAATACATGAGGTGAGCCCTCAGTTCCCTCACAACCAAGGGCTGGGCAGTGTATCTTGGTGGTAGTGCAAGGAGCACCCCTTTTATTTGAGCTGCTTCTTCTAGAGAAGCTGTAGCAGATGATACTGAAAGGAAGGAAAAGAAAATGTAGGGAAAAAAGGAGGCAGTGCATCCTGTTCCTGCAAAGAAGGAAAACTATAAAAGCAGCACAAATATATGACATTTCAGCATGTGCAAAACACATATGGCTCTGGCTAATATAACTGAGGCTTTGCAGTAAGTGACAAGACATTAATTATTATCAAGGTACCCTGTGTGTATGCAGCTACATACATATCTATACTTATGTGTGGGATGGGAGCGAGTGTCAAACTAAAGTCTGTGTCCTTGGGCACCATTGGGTTTTCTTTTCTTTGGTGATAGATCTTAACACAATACCCACGTTTCTGGCAGATCCACTTTTGGAAGTCAGTAACAGCTGTGGGATAGTTTAATTGGAGACTGGGGGTCGTGCAGCATGCAGAGCTCCCTGTTGCTCTTGAAAGAAAGAAAAAGCTCTTCAGAGTTGCAGTGTGACAAGGATACATTCAGCCCAGATTCAGCTGGTGAACTCCAGCCTACATTAAATGGCGCCATAAGGGGAATTGCTGCTTGCCTATATGCCTCTTGCTAATAGGGTTGTTGGTGATGGTAATGGCTGGAAAATCAGTTTCAGCCGTTGTAGAAACAGGGAAACACAGAGACTCTGCTCCAGACACAGTGCTGAAAGCAGCACTTGGGTTCAAGGCAGCCAGACAGGCGGGATGAGACCACTGGTGATACACAGGGATGGGATGTGGAAGACCTGAATCCTCATCCCAGACATACCAGAGGTTTCCAGAGGGAGTTTGTCTGCCAGCAGCCACAGATTTCCTTTTCTGTTACCCTGGCCAGATCATACTTGCCACCTGGCGAGGATAATCCACTAGGCCCTGGAGGACACCCTGAGTTGCTTAATTCCAAGGTAGTAACAAAGTTTAGTCCCAGCCAATGGTTGGTGCTTTCCAGCAGCTAAAGGGGAAATCAAAACACAGAGAAGATCCTATTGATCTCAGAAAAACAATTTTTTCCTGGTGGATCAAAAAAAATGAAAAAAATTGTATTATGTTTGAACAAAATATTTCATGTTGGGTCTCTGGCCACAAGGAAATAAGAAAACAAAAGGCACCCCATGCTCTCTCTTCATCTAAGAGCCTGACCTCCTGACAGGCTGAGGACTCACTCTGCGTGGCTTGTACACAGACATCTGGAATTATGATAAAGATGAGAACAGAGTGAAATTTTCCTGGGTCTTCAGTCTCTCTGCCAAACGGCTTGCCAGACATCATCTCCTGATTTTCCTCTGGTGTTTTCCCGAAGTGTCTTGCATATCTCCCTGTTCGAGCTCGAGCTATTTATAGCACAGCAGCAGGCAGGGAGGAGAGTATAGCTAAGGCTACAGACCCAGTGGCATTTGCCACTAAACCAAAGTCCCGTGGCTCTTGCAGGAAAAGTGTGGTCATACACACACACACACACACACACACACACACACACAAAAAAGATTTATACAATATATTTTTACTCCTTCCTTCCTGAAACAGCCTCATCAATTTTAATGCTAAATGAATAAATAATAACAAGACACTTAAGGTGTTAATGGAGCATTAATTATTGCTGAGGTTTCCGTGGAAGGGCATGTGACATCCACATTAATACCAAATGACTTTCTTTATGACTGACATAATTACAGAGAATATTAAATGAAGCAAAAAGTGATGGGGCTCTTAGCAGTAATTGTCACAATTGTCCATACAGAACCCGATTTCCGATACTGTATTTACCTAAATTGGCTAGGAAAAGCACAGGAGGCATGTAAAGCACAATGAATCACCCCAGTTTACATCTCTAACTTGAGAAACTGCTTCCTCATTGCCCACAGGAGAATAACAAGCGTGGCCATCCGGGTCTGGTTGAAACCTGAGACTATGGCAAAAAAGTGTCAGAAAAACAGTGCTGCTTTCCATTTATGTTTGGCAAGTTGATTTTTCTTTTCTTATCAGAAATAATAGCAAACATGATTTTATTAATAAAAGCAAGGAGGGGAACTTAAGTTCATTTGGCCATTCACACATTGCTGTGAAGTCAGAGTTTTACAACCTGGCAGGGCTCTGGGGGAGCTTTGGGTCTTTGCTTGCATTTGTATGGAAAATGAGGGCTTGAGCATGTGAAAGGCCAAGTCTTGGTTCTTGAAGCACCTGGAATATACTGGGAATTATGTGCTGTTGTCTGAGAAAAGTGTCTGGCCCTGAAGACAACTCCAGTATCCACCAGAGCTGATGGAAAGAGTATCTGTATTTACTTGTGATGCTGGAAAGGGTTTTAATTCCTAGGAAAACACATGGTGCTCAGCCCTGAGTGAGAAGGCTGTAGAGTTGGGGCTCCCCTGCGCCACATCCTTGGCAAAGGAGGGCTGGCAGCCCTGGAGGCAAAGGGATCCCAGGTCAGTAGAACCCAGATTGCAGAAATGCCCAAAGTCAGGTTGCAGCTGTGGGGCTTTGAGTTGAATGCAGGTGAGAGGCTGGGGGAAAGACAAGCTCTGATAGCCATGCAGAGCTCCTGGGGTATTTTCCAGGGTGTGCCCTATTGTACAGCCCCTCTGCCCCACACTGGGTTTAATTATCCGAGGCAAAAGATTGACCAGGGAGCATGAAGGCAGAGTAAAGAGGCTTACTGCTACCTGTGAGAAAATATCCCCACTTGTGAACTTTGAATTTACTTGAAACTGAAACTTGAGCCTGGATTTCAGCATCAGGATTGACTGCTGAGTGTTCTGAGTATCCTTTGATGAGCTGCTGTGCAGAGCTCTCTGGCTTTTCTGCATGGCTGATCTCCTAAATCACATGGCATTACTTCAAGTGCATGACTGACTGCCTCAGAAACTGGCCTCACTCTGCCCAAAGTGGCTTGAGCTAACTTGCCAGCATGGTTTAAACTTTTGGATTAAACAAGTTCTAGATGTGCCTTAAATGTTCCCACACGCAGAAATCTCCTTGTGAAAGGGCATGTGAAAGGTGAGTGAGGCATGGGGGAAACTTGTATTTCATTCATACTTCCTTTTCTGATTAGAAATGTGTGTTGGTTGTTGTGTCCCTTTTTTTGACTCCTGTAGGCTCTTTGGAAGCCCTATTTGTATCTGTGTGCCTGTTAATTTCCTCAGCAGGCTAATTCAACTTGCTCTGCTGACATGTAGTTAATTATGTTTCAGTTAACTCATTTTCCTGGATGATGCTCAGCTGCTGTCTGTAAATGAAATGGCTCCCTGGCTAATCAAAAGTTTCTGAAGTTTCTCTCCACCCATGCTGGGCTGGCACTCTGCTCCAGATCCTGGTTGCAGGCTGAGAAGAAGGACACATGTGAGTGAAACGTAAACAGGAAGAAATTAAATGGATCCTGAAAATTCTGAAACTTCAAACTCTCTCTGCAAATTAAATTTTGCAAAAAACTAATTAAATGTCTATGCCTGGGAAGATTTGATCAGAAAGGGTTACCCTATGGCAGCTGGATGAGCTCTTAGAGGAGACAGAGGCACTAGCAGAAGATGATCTTTGCTCATTTTGGTCAAAGCCAGCCCTAATAAGTGTCTGCATCTCACAGAAATGCAGACACTTTTCCCCTGAGTGGATCTAGTCAAACTTTTGAGCTTGTTCAGTGTGTTGGGCCTGCTTTCACCCTGGCTATACACAAGGTAGAATTATAGTGTTACAGCTGCCTTTTCTCCATCAGCCCACAGAGCTGAGTTCTTCCCAAAGGAAACTACAGCAGGACACATTACCACTTAATTAACTGTGAGTTCACACGGAAAGAAAGATTAGAATTAATCAAACTGTAAGAAATTATTTTTCACTGACCATGTTCCTGGAAATATGGGGCCAGATTTTGATTTAGATCAATTTGGTTGATAGCTATGGAGTTATATCCAAGACAAATTTGCTTTGGATGTTACAATGGGCGTGCAATTCCTTTTGGGATGACATGACTGGACTGCAGCCCACTGCTGAGCAGTGACAGGATGCCTCAGGTGAAATTTCAGAGCCCTCTGTCCCGTCTCCAAAAGCATGACAATTCCCCATGAAAATAGTTCTGCTGTCACAAAGTGGATTTCATTAATAAATCAGAGGCCAACACTGTGAGCCATGCCTGCCAGGAATGTCTGAGGTGAGGTGCCTGAGAGGCAACAGCTTACGTAGAGAAAAGCTAGTAAAAATAAACTCACTTTTATCCAGAACTTTGGAGTTATTTCACAATATCCCACATGCTTCCCTTCATTTGCTTGTCTGGGACACATATAAAGGAAATTTGTTTCAGGAAGTTGGGTCTTTATTTTTAATGGGGGAACTTAAGTAGACACCTGACTTCTCCTAGAACTCACTGGCACCTGGGAATTTAGCTCTGATTCCTTCATGTTAAATTTTGGCAACTGATCTACACTTCATCTTACAGAAGGGCATGGTTATGGACCCTTTTCTTTCTTCTTCCTGCTCTGAAATGCTTGCTTTTCCTAGTCAAATCTAGCATGAAAATCAGTTCTATCTAAAGACAATCATAAGTGGCCAAGTATCTAGACTTAACTGGAAAAAGTACATTTTCCATGCATTAAAAAAAAAAAATTAAAAATCTGTATCTTAAAGGAGAGAGGCAAGAACATTGTCAGGGCTGGATTTCTTTAGCACCACTTCACTGTTGACCATATCTGAGTGAATGGTGGTTTGGGTTGTCAGAGATGTTTGGCAATCTCTGAGATCTCTGTCAGAGATCTCACATCCTGTCTGATTTGCAGTATGCAATATCCAGCAAAGTCTTGCTGTATTGCTCATGCACAAAAACCAAAGCTGTTGAGAGAAATAGTTGCTAGAAGGTGCATAAAGGCAGAGGATAAAAAAATTTTGTTGTTGTTTCTACTCTCCGATACTATCAAAAGTATTTTACAGGTTGCTCAGATATTTTCCAGTACTTCTTGGAATCTTATGTCTGGAGAACACTTTCCCCACAGACATTACTGAGAACACATATCTGACCTCTATCTAAATCTGTCATATCTTAACCTTGTCTTTATCAGAACTGGATCTCCCCCAAAAGTGATGTCAAGATCCAATCTATAAGCATAGATATTTCAGTAGTGCTGATTTTAGCTTTCTAGTCAGTCTGTTAGAGTTCACCACCCCCCATGAGGTACTTTCTGGTTTTGATACACTTTTTCCTGAAGACCTCATAGTGTTTTAAAGCTCCTTTCTTTTGTCTCTGGATTTTGTACACCAGTTCTGCCACCTTTGAGTGGGGTTTTGCCATTGCATTCAGCATCCTGGCTAAGGGCTCCTACGTGGATCCTCAGGAAGCTCTTCAGGCCTGGCAGCACTTATTCTTGGAGCATGGTTGCAAGGGAAGGTATTTTACTGCTCTTAGTACTAGCAAGAGAAATAAGCAGATCAGGATGAAATACTGGCACCGTTGAAATCTCTGTCAAGTGTTCCACTGTTTTCGGTGGGGATGAGTCAATTTTACTTTCAAGACTTCAACATGTCATCAACACAACTGTTCCAAACACAGATTTTGGTGGGGGGTGGGGAAATAGAGTAGTGAGTACAAGAGATATAAATAAAAATAAAGTAGTGATTTTACAAGATAAACTATGCATAGAGAATTATGTACTTAACAATGGAATATAGCAAGATGGATTTTTCAGTAGATGAATGCATTAGCTCATGCTCGACAGCATCTGTGCAAGCAAAGTCCTGCTGTATGCAAATTGGATGCCTAACAACTTGTGTGGCTAGGCAAATAAGCCATATGTATGCTTACCATGTGAATTTGTAATTAATTCATGCTGCTGGCTAAAACTGAGTCCTTCATGAAATCTAGCACCCATATAAGTCTCCTCTCCATCCTGAAAAATCTTAACACTAGAATCAGAGGTCTGACATTCTAAATGTAATTAATATTAAATGAAATCTAACATATGACTTCATTTAAGAAATTAGATAACAATTAGCACTCATTGACTGGCATTTAAAGACTGGAGGGAGGCAAATGTAGCTGTAAAAGGGATGAAGGGTGGGGAGGAATCTAGGGAATGACAACTCTTACATCTGTGCCAGGCACATTAGCCCAGGCACATTAGACTGTGGTACAGGATGAAGTTAGTGGGCACCTGGAAAAAACCAGGCAAGTGATAAAGGCTCACCCTGGCTTCTGAGAGTGAAATTCTGCCTAACAAGCCTCTAGGGGCATTTTGGTAAGATCAGTTAATATGTGATGCCAGTGACATTGTCCCTTTGGTTTTCCAGCAGCCTTCTTATAAAGATGTTTTGGAAACTAAGTAAGCAGGGGAAAAGAGGTAGGGTCCTCATCAACACAAATAGTTGGCTAAATGATAGAAAATGACAAACGGAAGTAAATAATCATTTTCCTCAGGGAAGGGAAGTCGTGAATGGAGCTGTGCATGTCTTTTGCCTGTGCTAGCAATCTGTGCCAAGTCTGGGTTCTTTGATGTGGTTATAAATGATCTGGAGAGGGAAGGGAGACTTGAGTTAGCATTTGTTGGTGATACCGAATTATTCAGGGTATTAAAATGAAGGCAGACTGTTAGGAACTGCAAGAGGATCTAATGAAAGTGACTGGCAATAAAAAAGCAAATTAAATTCTTGTAGATAAATTATCTAGATTGTGAATCAAACTGCTTGCATCACTGTGTGAAGTGGTGCCTATGGAGACGAGGAGAACCCCCAGTTTTTGTGTATAGTGATGGGCTCTGAGCAGAAAGGTCCACGGAAACAGCACCTCCATCCACAGAGACGATCAAAGGCCGATTAAATACTGAGACTTATGGGGAAATGAGGAGAGCATGAAACATGAACCCCGATGCTGCTGCCAGAGATGGGGATCCCAGCTCATCCCTCATCTGTGCAGCTCATCTGTGGAGCTCTGGTCCCTCTCTGCAAACAGCACAACTGAAGGATTCTTAAAAGGAATGGGTTCGTTGGTTACAACTGTTAAACCTCAAAAAGGTAGCACTTAAGAGGATGTAAGAAAGATTTAGAAAGCTGTGAGTGTCATGGGGGAGATGGTTAGGAATCAACAACTCACTGTCTACTGCTGCAAGCCCTAGGGCCATGCAGCCACTGTATAGTGGAGCCAGCATGACAAAGGCAAGGGTGATCACTTTCTCTTTGTCTACTGCTAACTCACATGCAAATATATTGGCTGTCGAGACTCAGTTGTTCAAGAGGACTCTTGACAGTGTTGCCTATCTGGATTAAAATACAGCTGTACTGTCTAGCTTTGGGCTTGTCTGTGGCAGTAGGGCAGAGTTCCAGGGCTGCCCCAGTTCCATCCTGCCTGGAGAGTGAAAACAGGAGTGCTTTTTATTAACAGCCTTCTGAAATGTCTGCCCAGTGGCAAATAAAGGACCAGACTCAAAAGTGAGCTGCTCAGACACCATTAGCTCCTGTCACAGTGGTGCCAAAAGTAAAAAAATGGGAAGAGGGAATGTGTTTTTCCCCGCCAACTGAGCAATCTCCAACAACCATTAAAATGTTTTAATTGTAATTATTGCAGTCTTTTTACCACAGAGCAGATTTAAGTATGGTTTGCAAGGCAAAGCTTTATTTTTTCTCTTCGCAAGTATGAATCTCACAATAACTGCATCTTCCTAGTGTGGAATGCTTAACAGGTGATTTTACTGTAGTGATTTTACTCTTAAATAAGAGCTATGCCATAAACTTTGAGTTTTCCCAATTTTGAGGGAAGAGAGCAACTTAGATTTTGGGACCTTCCCGTTTAAGCTAGTTAAGCAAGAGTGAGAGAGGTATATCTCAGGTGTCTGATCTGCAGGTTCATTTATTGTGGTGGCTGCTGAGCTTGCACATCATCCTGGAATGACAACCTTCCTATTTAGAGCAGGAACATTATCTGGAAGGCTACCAGGACCCTCATGCCCACGTGCATCATCCATGATGAGCAGAATCTGAACTCTGCAAGGGGCAGAGGATGAGCTGAGCTGTGCACACAGCCTGGCTCATGTGGCAGAGGGTGGATGGCAGCTTGGGCTGGCGATGGAGCAGCTGAACCACCAGCAGCAGCGTGCCACCAAGGCTGCCAGCAACATTTCAGTGCTCATCGCTGTGAGCATCCCTTTCCTGCTGATTTTGGGGGGGGGGTTGGAAGCAGCTCTGTGCCTCTCTCCTGGCTGCTGTAGCCCTGCTGACTGCTCTCCTGCAAAGCATGCTCATACCAGTGCTGCCACTCTCCTAGGGTGTTCAACAGATTCGCTTTTTTTCTCTTTTTTATTCCCCCCATGCATAAATCTTGTCAGCTTCAACCTAATTGCATCTTTTTCCGACAGACTGTCTCAGGAGCAATGCAAATGAGCTTTGAAATGTGGAGATCTGGTTTATATTTGTCAGTTAATTGCCTGAGTGGCACAGACATCTAGAGCTGGCACCTGACTCCTCGTGTTAAGATCCATCTTTGATTTCAGACCCGATGCTGCCTGCAGAAGATGAGCTCCTGATGGAGGAGGATGTGCTCTTTGAACAGCATCTTGCTCTAGGTGAGAGTGATCTGAATTCCTTGGATTAAGTGTGTTTTACACTGCAAACACTGATCACAGAAGCTGTGGCCCAATGCAAGGCAGCATGGATCTGCTCACTTCTAGGTGAGCTGACCCAGTCTTCACCCAGTGAAGCCCCAGCCTTCTTGCCAATCTGTCTTTTCCTGTTGTGTGACCATATCCATCTTTGCACTCTCATGGACTCGCTTCTCCCTGAGGTTTGACTCTGAGGTGCTTATGGACATGAATAGGGCAGGGAGAACAGTGCCTTCTTTAGTAGGTTGTCTGACTGCACGCAGATGCTAGAAAAAACAGGACATTTTGTTCTTTTTTGACATCTTTAGTTTAGAAAAAATCCCTCACACTTAAACATTAGGTCTTGAAATCCAGCCTGTATTTCTTTTGCACTTCATTTCATCCCCTTGTCCAAATTTCTTCATTCAAATCCATGTCAGCTTTACCCAAACTCCCAGCAGCACACAGATGAAGTTAGTCAAGTACAGAGCTAGCTCTCATACCAAATGTCTGATATCAACCCTGTTTTCTTTCCCACACACTTCTGTCTTTTTTTTTTTTTTTGCACTCTCTCTCTCTCTCTCTCTCTCCAAGATGGCAATCAGCTAAACAACAACATATTTTCTGAGAAGCCCAGCCTACTGGGCTGTGTAAGATCTGACTTCCATTCAGATAAGTCTTACTGCTCCTGCTGCCTCTCTGCCAGCAACTCCTACAGCAACACATCAAATTAACTGTCTGAGTACCCTGCAAAATGTCCCACTACAATCAATACATACTTGAAACTACACCACAGCCTTAGCTAGTCCTAGCTCTGACATTTGCTAGCTCATCCCAATGCAGAACACAGCAGAGACACATTGGAATGGTTTGATGTCTTCCACTGACAAAAATGTCATGGTATCTCCATGCTGCATGACAGGTGCATTAGAAATTCATACACCAATTTATTTGTGCTACGGCAGGAATTTGGGGTGGATGCCTTCAAGGCTGGAAGCATTTGCCAGCATAGGTCTGCACAGCATAAGCTTCACTGGCTTTCTGGGTAAATTATCCAAACATTGAAGAAACTGTGAAGATGTACAAATTCAAAGCAGCTCTGAGGCTTTATCCCAGGTGGTTCATCATCTTTTCCGTGGAAGCAACAGACATGGGTTGTTAGGACTGAGCAGAAAGATCAGGCACTCAAACTCATGTACATGTGTGAGATTGAGAGCTTAAACCTCCATGACACCTGGAGGAGGGATAAAATAGGCATCTTGTATCTGTTGCTAGGGAGCTGGAGCCATAAGGCAGGAACCATAGCAGTCTGTGTAAGCAGAAAGCACTAGAAGTTAAGTGTTTTCACAAAGGATTTGCTTTTCTTTAAAATCTGTTGGAGGCTATGAAATGCAATGACAAGTCTTATTTGGAGAAATTAAACCACAAATGCACATAGAGGAGGGGAAAGTGTAATCAGGGGAATATCATCACACTTGCCCTGTTCTCACATTCTCTGTTTGCCACCTAAGTCCCTATTTTGTTTTGCAGATGGGGAAATGTAGCCAGATAGTGTTCAGGCACGAAACCACCCTACAGCTGGATATGAAGCTGTGTGGGTCAGCCAGTTGTTGGGAATGGTTTACATCTTCACGTGGAAGAAATAGAGAGCATTACCAGCTCTTGTGCTGAGGGCTGGTAGCTGCACTTCTCCCGGGAGCAGTACACTGATCTTTGGTCTTGACAGGCAGCTCTGTCTATGCCTATTGAGACAAACTTATCCCAGCTGTACCTCCAACAGAACGAGCTGAATAACACCAGGGACAAATGCGGGTCTTGCAGATTTTCACACTGTTGCCTTTGGCAGCGCTGCAGTATGCAAACACGGCTGAGGTTCAGTATTGGCTGTTCTTCATACTTCATTTCTCACAGAGGATTAATGCATGTTGTGGAGGTCTTTATTTTGCCTATATTCGAGCTCATATTTTCATGTAGCATGTAATTAACAAAATGCTCCAATTAATCACAAAGGGGAATTTTTAAAATCAGCCTTCTGATTCTGCACTTCCAATGCTTACTAACAAACCAATACATGCTGCCCCAGGGTATTTACCACAGAATAACAACCAGATGGGTTATTTTGCTTCAAGCTGTTAACCTGAGCTGATTACTAAAATCCTGGAAAAGGCTTATATACTTTATCCCTTTATTGATGTCAGAAAGTTCTATGGAACATATTTTTCATATTCCCCCTGATCATTTTTCCAGAAGTACAAGGTTGATCATCATCTCTTGATAAGGAAACAATTTATAAACATTTATTCATATATATTTAAAGTGTTTGCTATTCTGTGCTTTCTATTCTCAGTGCCTAAGTAGAGATTTTTGGGGCTCATTTCCATTGAAGCTGATCATTTGCAGTGCTCAATATTGAATTGTGGCATCCCACTTTGCATCCATTTTCTGTCCATGCTAAGAACCTAATTTGAGGCTGGAGATTATGCCCTGGGAATAGACACTGAAACTTCAGCATTGTGGAGCCGGGGATGGTGACATCTAAGGTTCTTTTTGGATCAGTTCCCAGGAAACTACCCACATAAATTTGTGTTGGTCTGCCTTGTAACATGAAACAACTACTCCCTTTGCAGTTCCTGCTATATTGCTGTCTGTTGTGTTAGTTACCCCAAGCACATTAAAAAAAAATTCCAAGTCTGCCTTTGACTCTAATAATCCTCATGTCAGTTTTATTTGTTGCAACAGAGGAGCGGCTATAATAAACATAAAACAAAGAAATGAGGAAATCTTCATTGCAGAGTGCTTTTACTAGTGTCTTGTACTAATAAACACAGTTGTCTATTTGGAAAGATGCCTTCAATCTGTTGACTTATTTTATATTAGCAGTGCTGTGCATGCTGGCTTCTCTGCTTTTATAAGACAAGCAGTGGAAAGAGGGCTGCCTCACAGGAGAGTTCTGGAAAATTAGCTTGGCCTTTTCTATTTTATGCCCATCAGCTGGAAGATTATTTCTGAGCAATTGAGAAGGCTCATTGTCTCAGCCTTTCTGTTTGCTTCTGTCAGGCCAAGTTCTGTTCCTGATTGAATCGGTTGCATTGTTCTTGCTGACTTCAGTAACATGAGAGTGTGGCCAAAAGCCTTCAGGTAAGGAGCTGTGATGTGTCACCCACAACCTCAGGGTCACTGTCGACAAAGTGTGTCCATAAATGCAGGCTTCCTGCAACAGTGCCCAGGCAAGCTCCAGGGAAGGTGCACAGCTTGGTCCTGTCCTGGTGGGAGAGAAAAACCCAGTCAGCTGCAGTTGTATTCTCCATACACTAACACTCAAACCCAAGGGTTTGCTCACCTGCACATGGAAAATCTGAATGTTTTCAATTTTACTGATTGTTTTTAAATCTAATCAGATTTCACTCTTGAAATAAGATAATGAGGCAGCTCTGGAAACTGCTGGCTGTAAGGAACAAGGCAGGGTTGCTTGCTGAGTGCTGCTGTGCACCATCGAGTGTCTTTCCCCTTGAAGAGGCAGCTCTGAGACCCCCTTCCTCTTAGAAGATGGAGACCTTGCTTCAGTAACAGCATCATTCAAAGCTTTCTCTTCTTCATAGCTCTTGGTTATCTTCCTTGGCCTGCTTTTGAAATATTTTTATACCTCTTTGCTTTAGCGCATGTGTATGCTGGTGCTGTGAGATATAAAGCAGGAAAAACAACTTCCCAGTGAGGACAGAGACTGCTCAAAATGATGCTCTCAAGCTGCAGTAGCTCATACCAAGAAGGACCACGCACTTTTGCTGTCTCTTACTTCTGATGAAAAATGTTGGTTTTCCATGAGACCTAAACCTAGATGTTAGGTCATCACTTTATCATGCTCGTCGTCAGTTAACAACTGCAGAGAAAAACGGAGATACAGTGTCTCTTGAACTTCAGACACCAATTAATAAGGAAGATCCAACAAATATGGTCACATGAATAAATAGAAGGAGAAGTGTTTGTCTGGGAGATCCTTGCTCCCCTGGCTGAGCATTGTCTTGTTTTACACTGCTCTGTGGCTTGAGCACAGAGGGCCTGGGGAGGAGGGGCTTGTCCTGCAGTTGCAGCAGAGTTTATGCAGGCCTCTAATTGGGCTGCTCCAATGATGCTATCACAGCTTTGCTCAGAGACCGTGTCAGGGAGCACTGAGATTGTCTTAGTGAGCTCTGTGACTGTGTTAGTGAGAACTGAGACCGTGTTAATGAGTGCTCACACTGTGGGCGGGAAGCCCAGCTGGATGCAGAGTGCTCTGTCTCTTGCATTCACCCATCAAGTCTCCCTTGCAAAGCAGGAATAAGAAGCATTATTTCCAGTCCCTGTAACTTCTTCTGTTGCTTGGATCTGACAAATGTTATTGTTCTCTGGAATCAGACATTTAGCTTAGAGGATTGGCCAGGTCTGTTTAGGCCATATCCCACTGTGTGCTACATACACAGAACAGTAGAGCAGGGATGGGACTCATGGTTATAACCTGCCCTAAAACCTTTTCTCATTATGCTAAATTTTTATTCAGAAAAACTAAATACATGTAGGTGGCACAGATTTCCCTGCACAGTATACCTGATCTCAGTTTTTCCATCTCAAGCTTGTGTAAGGATTCCTCTGGTGCCACCAACACTGCAGACTCACTCTTACACCCCAGTCCTCAGCCTCAAGGCTCCACAGTCCCTATTGCCCAGTGGCAGATAAAAAATCACCACCTTTCTATGCTTTGATCATATTCAAATATTTATATTATTTATTTGATCTACCATGAAACATTTGCAGAAGGATTACAAGGCCAGCATTAAGCATTTGCAATACTTTTCCAAATTTATTTTACAAATGTGAATGCAGCCCTTACACCCAGAGAGGGGCTGAAAATCCCGAGGATTCAATGGAGCATCCACACTGCAGCAGTGCCAGACTGCAAAGATGCCTCTTGTTTCATGTACAATGCAAAGACCTTGGGAAGGACATCAGCCTGGAAGATCACATGGTTTAGGCTGGGTATCTGCAGTACAGCAGGTAGTAAAGGGCAGCAAGGAAGGAAAGTAACACACTGTCCTCATGTGCTCACTGGCAACACTGGGGATATACCTAAACATCCTGATGTCCTTGTAGTATCCCTGCCCAGGAGGGCTCAGTGCCCCAGATTTGTGATGATATCCACTTCCCCACCAAAGCTCCCCACCATTCTGCCCAGGCTTCCTAGGGAAAAAAGTTGCAATTAGGGCAAAAAGGGCCCAGTCGCCCCTCTCCAAGGGGGATTCAGTAGCAACAGTTTCACCTCCCCCCCCGATGAGTGCTGCAGCACTATGGGGTTATTGGGTACGAAGGCTTTGGAAACAGGATTTCCTCACTTTGCAGGAGCAAGGGAGACAGTGTGAAATTTGGGTGCCAGCATACAGCCCACTGGCTTTTTGGGGCTGATCGCATTGCACCCTGGCCTGCGCTGCCATTCCCCCCTGGGCTGTGGTGTTAGTTGAGTGCTGACTTCTGGTTTTGTAACACAAAACCTGCTTCATCTTAGGCCTTTCTTCTGCTAATCTCCCAATCAATTTTGGCAGAGTTAACCCTGATTTTAATTTTATTGCAGCCTGAAGGACTTCTGAGATAGGAAACACAGGGCAGTGGGTGGGGCTGTTTAAAGGCATGTTTAAATATAATTTTTCATACCTGGGCAATCCCAGAAAGACATATAGCAGGTGATAACCTCTAGTGCCAAACATTCTGCCCCACTGACAAAAGCTACTGGTACATCTGAGTGCCACACAGACTCCTCTCCTCCCCTGACAACTGATCTACAGTTGGGATTGGGGAGGGATGAGCACAGTCATATCCTCAGCCATTTATTTTAGCTGTAATTATTTACTATAGAGCCCTTATATTTACATGCATTACACAACAGATGATGTTTCTCTTTGGGATAGCATCACTGAGGGAAAGCATAGGACATTTTGCAAAGATCCAGAAACAAGAGAAAGCACTGCGTAAGGATTCAACACCATTATTTAATAAGGAATTCAATAGAGTGTACTTAAGCTCATGCACTTATACAGCTTTTTTTACTGTCAGTTATAAGCAGGAGTGTAAAGTACATCTCCCTTGGGATAGCTGTCTGTGCATCACTAGTAATTACTTCTGTAAGGAGTGACCACATTAAATGTTCAAGTTAGAGAAAGATTTTACAAAGCTGAGCTATGAGGTATGAGGAGTTATTTCAAATAAACAACCCAAGTACATCTGTTTCCCTCTAAATGTTATCTTAAACTTTAGTGTTGGGTTTTCTGGCAGAGAAATCAAACTTCAGGCAGACTTTGAACACCCAGATATTATTTTCTTTTTGTTTGCCGATCATGACCTTTTCTTATGGCAGCCTCAAGGAGTTGGAGGAGCTGGATTTTCCTCTGTTATGCCAAAGTAACTCTTTTGATTGCCGCAAGGTGAATGCTGACTTCTCTGTTACCTTACCTGCTCGCACGGAGGTGGAGAGCTGCCCAAGTGGTCTGTCTGCCACTTCCAGTAACATGGTCATGAACACAGTGTTCCTGGCCCTGCAATTCACCATCGTGCAAACAGCTGGAACAAATTGAAACCAAGCAGGAGACAGTATTGTTACCATATGTATTCCTTATCTTGATTTATTTTCATTGAGTAGGTTTTTAAAGAGTTTTTAAGAACTCAAGTGCTATCAAGGACTCTAGACACTTCCAGGAAAAACAAAGACTACAGGTAGGAAGTTATATTTTAAAACAATATGTTTCAAATGCTGTTTGTTTTCCCCACAGGCATTCGAACATGATATATTTTTTCCTGTATTTTTATCCCCACTCTGAAAGCCAGGATAAAGTGCTACAGGCAAAACTGAAAAGGAATAGAAAGAGTACTCAGGCAAAGTTATCTAAAAACTTTTCTATTTTGCAGACTGTTTCTTTTAGGACTGAGAGATAATGAAGGCTTGTAGGGGAAAAATTGTTTCGTGATATATTGTCTGATGTGCCCTGTGTCCAAAAATTAACTTGAGTGTAAAAACAAATTTAGAGACACTCAGTGGAGATGAGTTGAATACCTTTAGGGTCTCTTACATGGGCCTAGATCTATGGGTTTGACAAAAATATCCTTGAAGAAGAAGAGCATCAGGTTACATGAAAGACATTTACACCTAAGAGGGAGGTAGCACACTGAATCCAACTGGAAACTCCAGAGTCCATATCCAACTGGAAAAATGGAGAAATCTGTATGTCCTTCTGCTGAACAGACAACATGACTCTATTGCCCTTGAAGACAAGTACCAATTTTGAGTTTAAGGGCTTTCACTTTATTGACCCATTCAACAACTTCAGAGGCATCAAGCCTGATCCACTGTAGTTTTAACAAGAGCAGGACTAGCAGAAAACCTTCATGAGGTGGTAATTTGGGCACAAGTTTCCTCTGGTTGTGGCTTTCTGTGCCATCAGATGCTTGTTCATGAAGCCTCTTCTAACTCCCGCTGCCAATGCACATCAGCTGGGGTAACTCCTGGAGCTTGACATGGGGACAATGACACATACAAGCAGCTGTCTCAAGTGCCTAGGGAAGAGTTTAGACACTTCAAATCCTGTTTCCTTTGAGATAACCCTGAGTTTTGCAGCTGCTGGGACCAGGAGCCAGGACCACAGCTTTCCTCTTCCCTTCACCCTTCACCCCCTCTAGGCATTGCAGTGCTCCGACTACCAAAGGATTTCACTGAGGGCTACTCACTGTTCTACATGCAATGAACAGCCTTTAATGAGGTTTAGTGAGAGGTGGCTGTCCTATTGTTCTAGTTTAGGACAGAAATTACTCGAGGAGTTACCTGTGCTGAACAGCATGCACATGGCTTTTGGGGGTCTGCAGCTCAAGGGCTGTCTCCTAAACTTCTTCTGACCTGTTTGATCTTGAGCAGATCCCTCTGGCACTTGGCCCACAGGGCCAGCATTGACACTTTGCCCACCCACAGGACTCAATGCTCCCAACAGGGAGGAGGGCTACTCTCTCTGCAAGTACTTGCTAAGGATGCTGCTGTACCGGCCTGAAGCATTAAGGATAGAGGGGAAGCTGTATGAGGAGCAGCTGAGGTCACTTGGTCTGTTCAGCCTGGAGGAGACTGAGGGGACACCTCATGGCAGTTACAACTTCCTTGTGAGGGCAAGAGGAGGAGCACACACTGATCTCTTCTGTCTGGTGGCATGAGGGAATAGCCTGAAGTTGTGTCCAAGAAGTTTAGGTTTGATATTAGAACAAGATTCTTCACCCAGAGGGTGTTTGAGCACTGGCACAGGCTCCCCAGGGAAGTGGTCACAGCACCAAGCCTATTAGAGTTCCAGAAGTGTTTGCACAATGCTCTCAGGCACATGGTGTGAATTTTGGAGATGTCCTGTGCAGGGCCTGGACTCGATATTCCTTGGGGGTCCCTTCCAATTCAGCTTGTCCTGTGGTTCTGTGCTGTGATTCTTGATTATGAAAAGCCCGTTCACTTCCTCAAACAGGATACTTCAGCCCTGCTTCCAGGTCTTCCCATAGCACTTTTCAGGGGAATATTTTTGGCCCAGTGAGTAAGGCAGTGGTTTGGATGGGAATAGTCCTACTGCCTGGCTGCAGGCAGTCCTGCTTGCTCAGACTCTTCTGCATAGGTTCAGTGAGGAGCTCAGCCCTGTGCCAGACCCTACAAGTGAAGGCAGCAGCACTTCCAGACATTGTCTGCCTGCAGCTCACACAGTAAGGTGATCTACCACCCCATTTTTAGGCTGTTCTGAACAGGTACATAGATCAAAGAAGGAAGCAGGATACCACCCATTTTCATTGCCTTCCTGCAAATCTGATCTCAGTGGCAAATTACCACTGGCTTTAACATCAATATCATTGGGTCCACTATAAATAGAAGTGATGTCAGTTTTAGAAACAGTCAGAAATGTTTCCTTCCATCCTCTGCCAACCTTTGTCTCCTATTTTTAAGCTCTTTTTCCATTCGAGTCACTGTTTTATCTTTCCTTTAATGTCTTTGTACAAAAGCCATTAATCTACTGTATGGAAAACTGTCAAATGCTTCTGGAAAATCAAAATATTCTGCTACCCACTAAATTGCCCTTATCTGTCATGGCAGTGGTATCTTCAAAGGATTCCTGAAGAGTAGTTAAGCATGACACGATCCTCCTGTGCCTCAGCCTGTGCTGGCTTCCTCTAATCTGGCTGGGGTTTGGTCACCCTTCTCTTACTATATCCACTGAAATGGCTTCCAAATATTTTCCCCAGAACAAATGTCCAACTCACTGGCCATATTGCTTCCCAGATTGTCTTACTAGTCTATTTTATTTTATTTTCTTAACCAAGAGTCATCTTTGCCAACTCCCAGCTCTCATATAGCATTTTCCCTCCTTGGAGCTTTTACAAATATGACTGCGTGCTTCCTTGATTCCTGTGCACACTCCCTCAGACCCACTCCCATAGGGTCTGCAGTGTGGAATCATAGTGGAATTCTCCTACTTGGTAAGTCCTGGGTGCACTTCTGGACAGAGCTTTCTCTTTTACAGCTGGAAATCTGATCTCAGATGTGAGCAGGCTCTTTGTTCCAACAGAGTTTAAAATTCGCACTCTCCTGACATTCATTACATATTCTATAAATAATTTTGTGCAACAGCTAATGATTGTTTTTTAAAAAGAGAATATGTCTTTGGAAGCTAAAGCCAACTTAAACCAGCTGCCTTGAACATTGTTTCAGTATTTCTGCTTCCAACTAGAGGATTGTCTCAGGGACAGGGAGCAGGAATTGTTGTCCCATCCCCAGCAGCAGGGAGGTGGAGACAAGAGGTAATTCTGCATCAGCCAGAGACATTTCTTTAGATGGCTTTGTCTTGCTGCAAGAGGCCATGCAGGTTCCTGGGTGCCCAAGGTCAGATTTTAACACAGTCACAGTGTTTAAATACTGTGTCAGAAAGTCCACTTTGGCATACTGAGAGGGGAAAAGCATCAGCAGAGAACACTAACTCCATCTGTGCTCCTTAAAAGTCTCGTTTTTTTTTTCTGGATTATTAGCTCCAGGCTCCAAATACTGTTCAGCACTGACTAGATTCAGGTGTGATCTTCTCCTCCCACACACACATATTGCTAACATCTGTTAATATTCTTCTGGTTCAGTTTCTCAGCCCAGGAAGTGCTAACCTTGACACACATATTTAATTTCAAGTGCAGCAAGACTTGATGTTAAAGCACTTACTGAGCCTGCTTGGATGAATACATAAGTTAATAGCTTTCTGTTGGACTCATGTATATGCATGATGTTAATGACAGCTTTTACATGAATTCCTGCAGGGAAACAGTGCACACTCTATATTAATATCCCGTCTCCATTTGACTCTGCAATTTCACATATTAATTGATTAACAACAGCCAGGAGGTATGAACAACAAGAGCACCAGGCCAATTTTGCATGGCCTGGCCAGCACATAAAGGACTTAATGGATCTCTGTCTGCAATGGACCCAGCCTTGACCTTACTGAGAGTAATGGTGGTGTTCTGCTTATTTCAACTGCAATTAATAGAGGTTCAATAGTTATACCTCAGGAGAGGAGATCCAAAGAATGCAAATACTATGATGACTCTGCTTCATAACTAAAAATGTTGATTTCTTCACCCTGAATTGCTTGGCCAAAGCCCATTCAGAAGTATAAAGCTAGCAACAGATAGTCATAAATGCAAAAAAAAAAAAAAAAAAAAGTTAAGCTAACAGCAA
Source organism: Lichenostomus cassidix (assembly GCF_008360975.1). Lineage (NCBI taxonomy): Eukaryota > Metazoa > Chordata > Aves > Passeriformes > Meliphagidae > Lichenostomus > Lichenostomus cassidix. The sequence continues at coordinate 41,352,189 of NC_139483.1, read as the reverse complement.
GACAGGAACTTCTTTCTTTCTAAAACTCGCTTGTACTCTCCCCATCCTCTCAGCACACTGCTTTCGAACTGAAAAATCTCTTCTTGGCACTTAGACTGATCTGTAAGCAAGTTTAGATTATTTTAGTACATACATATGTACATGTGTATATACATGCATATTCTGCAAAAGTTCCCCTGTAAGGTCATTTTGACATCAGTGAGAAGTCCACCCTCCTCAGTGCTCCTTTCTTGAAGAAGATTTGGGCAATGCAATTTTCCTGTTTAAAATGAGTCATCTGGACTCTGCAGGTATGTCCAGGAAGGACCTAGAGTGTCCCGGACTTGTCATCTCAGAGTGGAAAAGATAGGGAGCAAGACCACAAAGATCACTGGTGTCCTGACGTCCCCTCCATTGTCTTTTTACCTACTGCCATATCCTGCTGGAGCTCCCAGATCTCTTCAGTAATCCCTGAGGGTTGTCTTACATAGAAGGGGTCTCCTTCTGGCTTGTTAGAATGAATTATGGCCACTTTCCCCACCAAAATGTAAGCACAAAGTCTTGCATGTCAGTGAATCAGTGGAACTTCCATGGGGCTGCAGGCCACTCACCCTGGTGTTGGTGAAGGCACCTTCTGCACTTGAGCAAGCCAGACCATCTTTGCTCTCCACTAGCAACTCGAGGGCCATCAACAGCAGCAAAAGCAGTGTCTTCTCCTGCCTTTGTTCAGCATGTCTTTAGTGACCTTTCGCTGGGGAACTAAAATAAAGATGTTTAAAGGTTTTTAGCTGAGTCAACCTCTCACTTCCCTGCAGTTAAAAATGCATCAGACTCAGATGCTTCTCCCAGCACTGAACAAACAAAGATGGTTTTCTGGAAAAAAGGTTGTATATATAAGGATTGTGTTATAAATCGTCTTTTTCATTACATGTCTAACAAGCATGAGCAAATATCAGGCAGAAATGTTCTTAGAACTTTAAAGTGGTCTGTAGACTATTACTGGGTTGTTCAGGGCTTGGGATTGGGGTTTTTAGTGACATACACTCTTTATTTCATCTCTTCATTACCAGATAAAAGTCACATCAGAAGACTTAATGTATTTCCTTCTGAGGTTGGTGAGTTGCTAGCAAACACGTAAGCCAACTCTTTCTTAAATACATAAATCCATCTAAGTAATCTAAACATTTTCCCAGCTTTTTCAACAGTTTCATTTATTTCTTGTTCACAAAATTTGCATTTAGTGTTGGGTAGGTTTCATTTGGCCTAGCCCTTTTCACACAGTGTTTTCAGTAAACTGCAAGCTGAGGTTAAACACTGGGCTATCAGTGGGCAGGGAGTAAGGTTGTTCTGCTTCACAACTCCTCTTTGACCTGGTCACATCAGGTTGAAACAGTCTGTCTATGCTTGCAATGGCATATGGACTAAGACAAGAGGAGGATTTAACATGCAGTAGCGTTCCTAAGGACCTCACAGTGACTGTCCTGGTGGCAGAGGAAGAGCTTGTGTCTGCCATGAAGACCTCTGGTTCCTGAAAAACAGGGACACACACGAAGTAAATCAGGAACACATCTAAGTTCCTCTTTTTCTTCAGTCCCCTTGGCCAATAAATACAACTACCATGAGCCCTTAGCCCTTTTTCTCCCATTCTTTTCATGTCTTGTCTGTATACTCTGCAAGTACAGCAGTGCATGGGACTTCCAGACCTGGCTGGTGTACCCACCTTCAGTGTGGTCACACCCTGACATTACCAAGCCAATCCCTTCATGCACATCTCCAGCATCTGAAAAGCTCAGCTAAAAGATTTTTTCATCCATCAGTTTTCTGTCACTATTTCTCGATTCACCTTCTCTGATGAGCTGACACAGCTGTGCTCAAAGCCTCTCCACTTCTGCAGAGGCTGAAAGCTAAGTAATTGCAAGCCAGTCCACAAGCCTTGGCTGAGTTATCACCTGAGTAGCTGCCCAGTGACCTTCAGGCTTTTTAGGCTACACATGGAGTAGGCATGTGCAATTTCCCTGGCACCAAGGCAGGGGATGTGAGCACTGCCTGCACTGGGGGTTTCACAGGGACAGGAAGGGCTGTGCCTGGGTCCCATCAGGGTTGGCTTAGCTCAGACAGACTCACTTCACACCATCTCTGAATCCTCCAGTTTGTTTAAGTAGAGCAAAAGAGGAAACAGAGGCTCTTTTTGCCAAAGTAACCAAAGACAGTGGGAAACAAGGAAAGGAAACCCAAAATGCTGATTAAAAAGCCTCTTTCCAGGCTCTGCTGTAAGGTGATATCATATGACAGGGAACACACATACAACACATCTCACCACTTCTTCTATCTTGGAAGATGACAGGAAGGATGAGGCCATTTTGCTTTGAGGATGAGCTAAGTTAAGCCCTTAAAATGAAACAAAGGCAATTTGTAGACTCCTGATAAAAACCCTGCATGTGGCATAGAAAGTTTCTGCTGCCATCCCATGGCTTTGTTATAATCTTATCGCCTGCTGCTGACTTATCCAAACAGCTGCCTCCTACCTACTTATCTCTGTGGAGGGGTGAGGAAAATCACAGTATATAACAAAGAGCTGTGGACCACACACACATACATTCAGAAAGTCCTGTGCACACAGGACTCTGAATTCTGAGGAGCAAAAAGCCTCCCATTACGAAATGAGGGATTTACCTTCATCTGGTTCCTGTTCCTGCTGCTATCAGTTATAGCACAAATGGTCGTTTTCTCTCCACCGAGATTTTACCCAGGCAAAAGAATAACTCTTACAGCTTTTCATGGCACAGTTCTCACTCTTATAGTTCCCTGGGAGCAATTTTTTCCATATTAAATTCTTCCCAGTGGAAACATATTTGCAATGGTGCTCTCTATCCTTCTGATGTGGAGCTCACCTGAATGTCAAAGACACAGCTCTGGCTCCTTCATGCGTAGAAGGAAATTAAACACCTGGAAAACTTCAAGTCTGGAAAATGGTGAATTAGGGCAGCAGCTCCTAGCCGTGCTGCTGTGCTGAAACATGGATGTTTTGAGATGAAAGTGGCATCCAGTGAGTCATCTGCTTTGGCCTTGCTTGAAGTAAGTGCTGATCTCTTACATGCAGAACTTGTCCAAGAATTAGGTGTGCACAGGGTGCATGAAAGGCAGCAAGCCTATTTTATATCACTAATGTACAGATTGCCCAGGGAGACAGTGAAATCTCCTACTTGGAAGTGTTCAAAAATCTTTTGGACATGGTCCTGGGTAACGTGCTGTAGAACAGAACCCTGCTTGAACAGAGTCATTGGACAGTATGGCTTGCTAAGGTCTCTTCCAACCTTAATCCTGCTGTGGTCAATTCTGCAACACACTGGCATTGTAGGAGCCCTTGCAAAATTTCCCCCGGTGGCAGAATGGCTTCATCTCAACTCCAGCAAACCTCCAATGCTTCAAAGGCTTGCAAATTTTTGATATCATGGATAGGCCCTCCAAGTTGGCATTGCAGCTGTAGGTCCTAGAGGAGTGCTGCATGCAGTTATGGCAAGCTGTGACCCAGAGCAAGCTGGCTGAGGTGCCAACTGCAGTGACACTGTGCCAGCGGTGCTCTCAGCTAGCTGCCATCCTGAAGCTGCTCCGACTCCACAGCACTCTTAGCAACTTGCAATTGCTTGCCTTGATAAGAAAAGTTTTCCTTGTATCTAGATGAAATATCCTCCATGTGTTCCTTTTTCCAGCTTTTCTTGTTTCCTCATCTCCTGACATTAAGGATTCATGTGACCTGCTCTCTCTGAGAAGCAACACTGTCCTTCTGCCATAGATTATCTATCAAGCCCAGTCCTCTTTCTCTGCCTTCTCTGACTTCTATTCTTACTCCTGAGGTCCCTCTAGCATGGAAGGACTTGAATCCACTGCTCTGACAGAGTAAAAGAGTTCTCATATTTGAGACTTCATATTTTAAAGCCACAAATCAGTTTCCAAACTCGGCTGTAAGTCTATAAGCCCAGTGTGATTTCCCTTGGACCCTCAGGACTTGCATGCACTAGGCAGAGGTCAGAAAGGGGGCCCACTGGACTCTCTCTTGGAAAGAAAGATTTTCAAGAATGCAGATATGGTCTAGCAAGGTCCAGAGCCCCCCAAGATGCTTCTCTCAGTCCTGGGGATCCAATCCCCCAGCAGCCAACACAAGGCGTATCCATCTCCATGGAAGCAGAAATTAGCTCAGAGCATTGGTTTTGCTGCGACAGCTGTACATAGCTCAGAGATTTTCAGCTCGTTATTCCCTTCAACTTCCAAATTTAATTTTGCCCAAGCCAAAAAAAAAAATCACTGCTCAGAATCGGAGAGTCACATTATTCCTTCCTGAGAAAGGCACTTCACTGTCCTCCATTTTTTAGCCCTTTCCTCTAAATCATCACAGTCAAGTTGTCAATAAGAACATTGGACCTTTTTGGTACTTTTTCACCCAGGTCAGTTGTTTGCACTAGCACAACATGCTTTATGAGAGACACAGATCTCCACAAAATGCTGGTTAAGCATCAGTACTTCTTTGTGTATCTCTGCTGTTTAAACTGACTGAAATCCCATGCTTTTTTTTCATTTTTGATAATTTGGGATCAGCTCCAGGTTCAGTTTAATCCAAAAGCAAAAGTCATCCTAAACTTGGTGAAAACATTGGACTGAATAGCCATAGCTGTTTCTTAGCATGTTTATTTGAAATACAAATTGTAAAGTATAAGAGATAGGCTTCTACTAACTTGTACTGTGAATGGGTGAAAAACAAAGCTCAGAGGAGTCAGAGACCCATTTAATCATCTGGAGGCACAAATGCCAATTCTTGAGTTTTTAGAGTCGTGATGTTTTTTCTGTTCTCCTGAGAAGCTGTCTGTACAGCCCCGTGAGTGCTTGAGGATCTCAGCTTTCTCACTCCTGTGCATTGGGAAGGAAAATGTTGCAAATATGAAACCTGACGGTTCAAATAGAAGAGGGAAAATAAACTGGACCTGAAATCCTGTTTTCTTAAAATCTGATTATTAGCCCTGACCACTTGCAATAAGCAACACTGCAAAAGCTTATTAAAAATCTGAACTCATACTAATCCACTGAAGATATCTGCAATCTTGGGCGATGCAGCAGGAGACCACAACCCCCTGAACCTGACAAGGAAGCCCTTTCTGGCTTCATCTCTGCATTCAGATTTAAGGGAGGAATACAGACAATTTCTGAGCTGTCTGAAAATGAAGATGGTCTTTGAAATCTTTTGCTAGCACTGCATTAAAATGTTTTTGAGGAACTTCCATGCCTATAAAATAAGGGGTTTTTTTCTAAAAAAAAAAGGGAAAAAAAAGCAGGAATTTTCAAACAGATCAGCACAATTTAATAGGTTTAAAAGTAAGAGATTTGAAACCGTTCTGAAAATCTGCAAAATATGCTGCAATGGTTCTTCCCTGCAGGTGTTTTAGCCATGCTAGACAGTTCTGTGAAATGGAGGTAGCTCCTGGCTGTACAAGAGGCAGTCTTCAAAATAATCTTTTTTCACTAACTGCATGTAGGACTATTTCATAAAGTCAGCCTTGCTCTATTTAAAGGCTCTCATGCTAACACCTTTTATCTTAACCAAACCCAGCATTTTCCTGACCACCACCTTTCTAGTGAAGCTCTACAAAAGGGTTGCAATGAGACACAAATCCTTCTGAAGCCTGCCTGGTTTCAGATTTCGTTATGAGCCTGAAACTCGACCCATGTTCGTCCAAAAGTTCAGTAAGGGTTCGTGAACTTTTCTAGCCCAACTGGATTGATTTATGATTTTGTGTCACAGCTACCCAAGTCACGTGGCTGCGGCATAAGGCACAGCTCGGCGAGCGTGAGCACCAAGCCAAGAAAATCAGAACCATGGCCTCTCCCCTTCCACCCTTTTCTTTTCCCAAAAAGGGTGGATGCTGACTGTATATCCCCAGCGGCTTTCTGGGCCATCATCAAGCAAAAGAACCAATCTTTAGAAAGCTTTAAGGCATCTAGTTGTGCTGACCTGTCAGGAAAATGGTCCAATCTCACAGGGACTCAGCCAAAATAAAAAAAAACAACAAAGCAAGAAAACAGATGCTCAGAGTTAAGTATCTTAATTTTTATTTCGTTGACCAAATAGCTGGACTGGTCTCCACACACGGCTGAGTGCACAACAGCTCCTGGTTTTAATCAGAGCTGTTGTTTAGATGACCAAGTACAAAGAGGAAGAAGTCTCATAGTGGTGCTCCTTGGAAAAGTCTGCCCTTCAGCTGCAGGTAGTGCTGCTGGCCACCTTCTGGTGGAGGAGACAGGCCCACAGACTCAGCTGATGGCACTGCTTCAAATCCAGAAACAGCACCGGGTGATCCCTGCAGTAATGTAAACACAAGCAGGTTTGGCTTTCTCTTACTGGGTAGCCTGTGCCTCTCTCCCAGAGCATCTGACACTGTCCTTGCAGTGGGCGGTCCAGGCCAGCTGCAGTTGCAAGTGCCTGGTGGGTACCAGGGTACCCTTCTGAGTGTTGCTTTGTCCTTGTCAAGAGCCTGTCACCCTCACTCACCGGAGCAGAGGCAAGTTTTGGGCAAAGGGTGGTGTGAAGGCTGTGCTGAGGTGCTGAGCTGGAGGAGCCAGTTTCCCATCCTGGGAGTTGGTAGCAGGAAGCTCATTGAAGGCTGGTGCTGCAACAACAGATGTTTCAAGGTTAATGAATGTCACAGTACGCAGTGGAATCAGTAGTAAAAATGCTATCCGCTTCAGGGTCTCTAAGACTTAGCCTGGGCATAAACAAATAAGGAATAGAACTTCCATAAACAAATGAGAAGGAGTAGAACTTCCATGCTCCTCCAGAAATGTACAAACTTGCATGCAAAAAGTCTATTGGTCTCCCTGCTGCACCTTGGAGCTCCCAAGAACCACTGCAGACTTTTACAATGCCTGTGGAGACTCTGCACCTGGTCACACATAAGGACAGAGCAGCTCCTGCTTTCTTGCTGGTGCCTCATGCTCCCCATGTCAGCTCAGCTCCTGGGACAAGACTTTCCTTTCCACTGAGAGCTTTGAATCCCCTCTCCCACATCAGATTAATGAGTAGAAAGGAATTTTTAAAGTATGTTCCTAGGTCACTTCTGGTTTATCCTCTGGGTTTCCTCTCCTCTGATGGTACCACAATGCGGCATCTGCCACGCTGCCAAAAGTGGAGGAGAGTAGGCTCCAGCATGCACAAACAGAGTGTGGTGTCTTTGGCAGCTGGTGGAGCAACTATCTCAGGTTTCCTTTCATTTTAATGGTTCACATACCTCTCTCCACGTCTGTGTCTGATTTTCAGGGCACGACCTTGATTTTACATCAAACATTTCCTATGTCTCTCCTCATCCCACTGCTGTCTGTCTAGATTACCAACGTTAGAGCTGATCTTTCTATTAAAATGCTTGGGTTTTATTATTTTTCTAACCTAAAGCCTATCTAAAATGCAAAGCCTTGTTCATCCTTTCCTCAAGGGCTCCTGCACTTTGATTCCTCCTCTTGTTCTCCGCTGACAGACAGCTATGAAGTGAGGTGCATCTGCAGGAGCTGAAGCTGGAGGCAGCCATCATCCTCTTTATACTCACCCATAGCATAGGTAGCTGCTGTGATCCTACTCTTATCCATAAATCAGCTCATAAACACCCCACATCTGGAGTACTTCCTATGTCACTGGCAGCTGTTGCAAAATTAGTACTGCTGTTAAAGTTGTCCTACTGGCAGCTCAGGTACATCCCTGTTCCTTGGCACCTGGATGCTGCTTATGAACAGAAATGAGGAGTTGCCTGGCAAGTGCTTTTTTTATCAATGAACATTTGGCACTTGGTAAAGATGAGGTTCAGATAATTAAACAGAGGTAGTAAATGTGGGTACTTTTGTTTCTGATGTAGTTTTCAAACTGATCCCCACTTTAGAGGGCTAGGTCCTTTCATGCTATGCCTTGCACACCAGCATCCTTCAGGAGTCAGTAGGAATGTGGATTTTTTTCCCTTTTCAGCTTGGAAAATGACTGGGGATTGCCCATAGCAATATTGGAAAGCAATGCTGCTTGAGAGCTCTGTCTCACCCCCTAAACCAAGGTCACCTTGTCTCTCTTTAGTCTTCATTTGAGGCTTTACAAATTAAGCCTACCTCATCTTCTGTGTGGCTGTTACCAGGCTCTGTAACAGCAGGAGGAGTTGCCCCAGCTGTCCACTGCAACCACCTTCCCTTCTCCTGTGCAGTGCCCTGGGCTACCCTTTGCCTCTCCACAGCAGCGGTGCACATGTGGGAGCTGTGAAGTGCCCCAAGACCCTCTCAGGTGAAAGGCTCCAGGTGCTATGCCAGTGGGAAACTTTCCTCCAGTCAGTTTACCCAGTGAGGAATCCAGCATGGAGACTAAGTAATGAACAGAAGTCACATTTGAAACCCTTGCATGTGAGTAACACTCAAAGTAGGTTTGGAGTGTCCTTGCATTGTAATGACAGCTGATCCAAAGACCCAAGATTTAGAGAAAAATTGTACCTAGAGTCAAGTATCAGGGCTATTCCCCCAATAGTACTGGGGTCCAAGACAGGGTCCTGAACTCATAGCCTGCGGGGACTCTAAACCTGGTTTTGATCTTTCCTGAAAGAGGTGAGATACACTACAAAGGGTAAAACCTTCCAAGGTGACAGAGAGTGTGGCTAAAGAGAAGTCAAATGGAAAAACCTTGTGAGAGGACATGTTTACAAAACAGCAGCCAGCAAAGACAGAAACATTAAAAAGCTAAGAATAGAAATGTCCCTCCATTCTCGTTTCCTAACTATATGTAAAGGCATGCAGGTGAGTGCAGAGGTGGGGGTGACAGCCTATGACAGGACAGCTATAACAGGACTGCCTGTGACAGGACTGTCTATGTGAGCCCTGCTCAAAGAAGGCTCTGCCACCAAAACCCCACCATGAACTCCCTGTGCTCTAACCCACAGGGTGACCTCAGTGAAGTTCAGCCTGGTGCAGGCAAGATGTTCTGGGAAGATTCCCCACCCTGCCCCTCAGGGCTCTCGCCTGCTGTCACAGGCCCTTACTAATTGGATACATCTGACCTACCGGTGTCTTTGAAAGTCCTCCAAGGATCTGTTTCAAGAAACACATTTGGTTTCACACTGAACTTACAGAGTGAAAGTTTTACCAGCTGGAGCAGTCTGAACCAAAGCTGGTCTTTCCACAAGGAACAAATCACATATTGGATACACATCCCTCCTGGTTTCAGCTTTCCTCTCCACCTACTCCACTCGCTTGCCAGGAGAAGAAACTGGAAATTGTGAAGGTCTAAACCCCACTGTCTGGGGACAGAGTTTATTAAAAGATCAACAAGTATTGATTCTGTTTTCTTGCCCCAAAGTCCCAGCTTTACAGTGGACAGCTTTTCCAGAAATTTCAAGCCAAAAATAAATCACAATTGAAATGCTCCAAATGTGAATGGCCAGTTGAATGACAACCAAAGAAGAAGAAAACAAGCACTAATCCTGTCCATTTAAGACTTTTCTAAAGCCCCGCGATGGCAGAAGTCTTCTCTCAGGGATGATGCGATCCTCCACAGACTCCAAGCACTTCCTAGAGGAGGGAAAGCAGCGCTGAGTCCCAGCTACTGGTCAGGAGAGCTTGGGCATGGGCAGGTGAGTGACTTGCACAGGGAGACTTAGTAACAGAGCCAGCAACAAAATATGTATCTCTTGAACCTGAGGATAATCCCTTATCTCTCTGATCAGGATGCATCCCCTTTCTGTAGGCATCATTGCTGTGTGGGAATGGATATTTTGCACTCCAATTAACTTGGACTTAGTAAAAATGAAAAGAGCATCTCTTGTGCCTTAACCCTCATCTAGGGGAGATGAATTATCCAGACCAGAAAACTCTTCCATTTGTGTGGCTGAGCAACATCCTGAATAATTTATGTTTTGCCAATCACATATCTGAATGATGTATCTAAAAGACAATGTTGATTCTACATATTCAAAAGTTAAGGAACATTCAGACAACTGTCATGCAGATAAATAAATTCAACAATTCCCATAAAGATATCCATTAAGAAATGAAAAATGAGTCATTACAATAATATTAGCTCATTTCTAGACCGAGCTGGTGAAATAGCTAATGATAATGGAGGACAGTTTGATTAATATTTTTGTTCTGCACTTGAAAAGAAATAGATATGTTGAAATGACATAAGGATGATAAAGTGCTCTCCAGTGCATCACTGAGAAGAATGACAGGCAACAGCTGGTAGGGATAAGCAATTTTAAATTGCAAAGCGCAGATAACTTGTACCCTGAAGTCCTCAAAAAAACTGTCTAGAAGATGTTTGGCTTGTTGGCATTCATTTTTAATAACCCCAGGAGTGCCAACAAATTTCCACTGGACTGAAAAAGGTCTAAATTTATTCCAGTGTTTTGAAAAAGACAAGGTGGAAACATCTGATATCAATCCCAGACCAAACAACAGGGAAGATGACATGGGATTCAAGTACAACAAAAATAAAAGAGAGAGAGGATCAGTGCCAGTTAACAGCTTTTCAAGGAAAACAGGTCTCACTTAATTTTCTGTTGATTTTATGAAAAGTGACTGATACTTGTAGCTGCCTGGAGGCAACCCCTGGATGAGGCACCACTAAGCCCCACACAGCACTTTTGGGGGAGAATGACAATATTGCAACAAAACAGCTCCAGGCAATGTATTAAACAGCTGAGGGGCTGGATGGCTGGCAGACACTAATGCAGGTGGCACACCCGGGAACATTTCTGGTGGGGCTCCACAGGGATCTCCTCTAGACCTGACAGCAACATCTCCCTCCAGAGGTCTGGAAGGAGTGGCTATTGCTACTGACAGAATTTGCAGGTGACTGTGGGACAGGCGGGAAGCTGAGGGTGGGGTTGATGATTCCCAGACAATGAAGACAATTAGGAAGTTAAGTCATTCAGACAAAATGCTCTTCAACAAAATTTTTAAAAAAACCTTGTGGAGGAAGCAAGGAAGACAGCTGTGCCTACTGTGTATGGACCTGTAGCTTGAATTCCCGTATCCTGAGTTTTGCCTTCCTTATGGAGAAACAGGACAGTGTGAACCTGTGAGATGATGATACCAGAAAAGGGGTAATAGGCCCTTGGCGAGAGTGCTGAAGGGGCAGATGTGGTTGTGTCAAGACAACCAGGAAGCTGATAAAACCCTGCAGCAAACTGCTGGAGGAAAATGGCACTCTCCATCCTGGAAGGCACTTCCCTGAAAGCTTCATCTGTGCTGAGGTGAAAAGGAAGGAGCCTGTATAGGCAGCATTTCTCAAGGAAAATTTGCAAATGGTCACTCAATGCCACTGCACCCTGAAAGGTGTGAGCCACAGCCACAGCCCCTAGCACTGCCTCACTTCGATGTGATTCCTCCAAAAACCCATGTGTGAGCTTTGCCTGGATTCTTTGCTCTTCAAATGCAAAAGCAGCTGCTGGGATCTGTCTTCATTTTTACCATCCAGGACCGAATTCTTGTCTCTTGAAGGGAAATGAGCAAGGGGAGCCAGAAGGGGCAGTTGCTTTTGTTGCCAGAAATTTGGGTTCAGGCTCAAACATTCTTATTTTCTGCTGTAACTACCCTATGGCACAGCTGGAGGCTGCTCCTGGGCACGTGCGTTCTTCCCAAGTTTTAACCAACTTGTAAGGCAGGGATGAAGAAGGAACATAAGAGACCACACCATGTGTCAACGGAGAAAACTTGTCACTACAATTAAACAAACCTCATCCAAATTTTGTCCAGTTGTACCTAATTGGATTCTCCTTGTATTTTTTTCCCCATAAAGTCAGGTGAAACAAGAAATAGGTGCATCACATTAATACCACATGAAGGTACTCACGGTGCAATTCTCGCAGGCAGGGAAGCAGAGAGCACAGGAGCCCCTTTCCTGCCAAATGCAATGGTGGGATCCCACACGGCTCCTGGGATGCAGCAGGCAGTGCCATAGGGACAAACAGACTGTGCCTCACCTTGCAGCCACTGACATGGAGCACTTTGTAGCATGCTTTGCACCACAACTGCAGCCTGGCTGCTGCCTGAGGTAGGATGGGGTTTGGCCCTTGCATTCCCTTGCAAAGCTGACCCACTGGGACTGTGTTTGGGTACAGTGTGCTGTGCAGTTAAGCTCCTTCATCCCAGCAATCCCCACAAAAAGAGATGTTCCTGGTAGCCATGGGCTGCCTCCTCCATGGGCCGAGGTTAACATTTGTTTTCATTTAAGAGAAAACAAAAAAGCCGCTGGCTTGGGAAGCTGGAGTGGTGAGGATACCAGGTCCAACCTGCCAGATGGCAGCTCTGCACGGCAGTGAGGATGCTCCTGAGCCAGGGCCCTGAGCCAGGTTTTTGCCAGGGTTTGCACTCCACGTGCTCACAGCCAAGCTGTTCATCATCCCAGTCTAATGGCACGCACAGAAATCATGCAGTTCTGGCAAGGCTCGGAGCACCGGCATCTGGAGGAGCTTGGATGGAGGCATCCCTGCCTGGTCCAAGTCCTGCTTGTAGATGATGAAGTATCCTGGAGGAAACCAGACAGAATTCACAGCATCAGGCAGTAGGTGATTAATAGGCCATTACCAAAAAGTTGTGATGTCACAGACTCAAGCTGGAAGGGCAGGAGGGAGCTTGCCTGGTGCAGGTCAAACAGACTGATTTTTGGGAAATAAACGTTCACGCATGGTTACTTTTGAATGTCCCCCTCTGCAGTGCTGGTAACACAGACGCACCACCACACAGGCAGCCTAGAGCAATAAAAGAGCCACAGCCAAAAGGCTTCAGGTCCATAGGGGAGAAAAGGCTGAGAGAAAACTCACTGCTCAGTTTTGCCTGAGCTGAATGCCCTGTGAATCACCAGCCCATTTCTCCTCACAGACAAGCAGTCCTTTCAGTGACAGCACAGACTAATATCAGCTTCCTTGTGCTTACACTGATCTAATTTTGCTACATCAGAGAGAAGCTTATGAACCCACCTGCAGTTAGAGTATACCAGTGAGAATAACCTAGTGAACTCTTCTGCTACTCAGCTTAGATAATAGAAAGCCCTTTTTTAATTTCAGAAGAAAACTCCCTTTCATTCCATCTATGAACGTATCGTGTTAGTGTTCCTGAGAGCAATGGGAGGATTCTGTCTGGTGCATTACTGAAATGCTGTCATGTTTATTAATATTTCCAAATTGGCCCAAGCCCCGCACACGTAATTACACAGGCAAACAATAAACAATCATGCATTTAGTAAATTTGACATCCACCACGAAGGACTGGTTATTGTATCGTAGGATTAGCTACACATCCTGCCTCTTGCTGCATTCACAGCTCAGCAATACCAAACCCCTACAAAAGCCTTGGAGACTCCCTGGGTGCTGCTCTATTACCCTGCCTGGCAGATAAATGTGTGCAGGGGAGATCAGTGTAAAGCATTGTGCAAACATGAAAGGAGAGGAAGAAAATGAACTGCTTGTCATGTCCCAAAATAGGAGGGATCCAAGTAATCAGTGCATCCCATCTGCCCCTGACAACCCAAGGTGCTCATTGAGATTCAGAGGGAAGTGCAGCATGGTGATGCTGGCCAAGGGCACCCTGGCTCAGAGATGGGCAGCTCTGAGCCAGCACCTGCTTCCCTCAGGGTCAGATCCAACCAGCATCCATCACTGCCTCCACGAAGACAGAAAAGCCCCTTCATGACACCAGAGGATGTCGTCTCTGGGAGAAGAAGGGAACATTCAAGCACAGGGCTCTGCATTAGCAGCAGACCTATTAAAAAACCTGCTCAAAGAAAAGCCCAGAATTTTAGCATGCCACCCCCACTTCTTTTCACCCCTGAGCTGCAAACAGGGATGAAGAGAAGCAGAGGAATTGCTGCCCACACTTTCCAGGAGGAAATCCTTGACTGCAGAACAAGCAAAGGCCAAAAACAAATGCCCCCTTCTGCTAAGGGGCCTTCCCTCTGCTGGCATATTGCAATATGATGTGGTGTTCCCAATCCCTGGTTGCACAAGTCAAAACCCAGGACAAGTGGATAAATGCCACTGCCACAATTGGCCGTGCCACAGCCCTAACACTGATCCTCAGGAGAGAAGCCCTCATGGTGCCCCATGAATGACATCTTCTTGCTGACCCCACACCACCCAGTGAGCCCACAGTGTGATGAGCGATTCTGGGGAGCAGTGTGTTCCTTACAAGGCATGGAGGGGCTGTTAGATCCAGAAATGGCTTAATCCATCATTGCTAGTGTTTCTGTTCCTGTGACTATTAAATCACACCTTTATTATGCACATGGTAAAAACTTTACCAATGGGAAAATACATATTTTCAACCAAGCAGGTGAACTGGATCCTTGGGAACACCTCTTTGGACTGGTTTTCTGCTCCTCTTGGCAAGAATTAAATGTGCCATTATTATAATTTAGGACCTTTGGTAAAGACAAGCAATTTCATGCAGTGCATGCCCCTTTACATTTCCCAGTGAGACGTGCAGAAACTTGTTTGAGTGTTCTGAAAAGCAAGATATTCCTCAAGCAACTAAAGCAGGAGTTTGCTACAAATTTTCACCAATCTAACAAGTGTTGCACCCTGACTTGGCTGCTTTAGGAGGGAAGCCAATATTTTGCAGGCTATGGAGGGGAGGGAGTTACGGCGCACATGGGGAGCAGAGATGGATTGACCTGGCACAACTCAGAAACCAAACCTGCCTTCCAAATCCTGAAGCTCTGGAGCCATGATGCTGTACCACCCTGACATCTCAGACTAAGCAAATAACTCCAGTGAATTCTTCAGGAGATGCCCTTAGACCAGCTTTGAAAGGCATTTGAGCGAGTGACAGGACATTGGTTAACTGTTTCAAACACTTCTGCTTTTTCCGTGTATGATCTCTATCAAGTCATTTGCTACTTTCCTTGCTCCTCTCAAGCGCTGTGTGGCTGTGAGAGCATTTGGACCTCCCCTCTGGAGGCTGCAACCTGTAGTTTTCCTTTCTGCAGGCAAATACCACTTACCTGCACAGAAAAGGGTGGAAGGGACCAGTCCTGATTAGCAAAATGCTTTGCACTGATGTTTCAGGGGTGTTTTGAGACAGTCTAGGGTATGCAAATGAGCATTAACCAATAATCGAATTTGTGTTCATGCACTCGTCTCCTGCAGGGCAAGAATTTGCATGAGAATCAGATTGTTGTTTTTGCCTTGTTTGTTCATTTCATTACTAGTTTTTAAGCAAAGGATGCTTAGCTGGTCCATCACCAGCTAAGGTTAAACAAGCATTTTTATAAATTTTTCCTTCCCTACCTTTGTCTGAACAAGGGTATTGATTATGCACAGTGACAATTAACAAAAAGATCTGAGTTAGCACAGATAGCCAGGCTGGGGTACAATTTAGATGCTCTTTTCTGCTCCCTTCCCCAGCAAACCCAGGAGGCCAATTTCTGGAGATGAGGCAGTTGTTTAGGAAACCAAAGGTCAGGGGTGACAAAATCAGTCCATAACTCTGTCCCTAGCGGTTGGCATTCACACCACTGGCTGGGGAGAGAGCCAAGCATGTGAGGTATTTCAAGGAACTTCATATTAATGTGTCTGGGCCTGACAGTGCATTAATAGTGCATTAACTCACCTAAACTCATCTAAGTTGCCAACTTTATTTAAGTTACTCATCACTCAACTCCTTCTCCCAACCTGTGATTGCAGCTCTTGAGGACAGCCACAGCTGTGAGCCAAAAGGTGTCATTCTCATACAGAGACTTGATTTGCAGAATATCCAGACTCTTGGAAGTTGTAAACACTGGAGAGCCAAGCAGAAAGCTCTTTCATGTGGTAAAGAGCCTACAAGAAAACTGGAAAGGAACTTTTTTATAAGGACATGTAAGGATAGGACAAGGGGGAATGGTTTTAAGCTAAAAGAGGAAAGGTTTAGATTAGATACTAGGAAGAAATTCTTTATTCAGAGGACAGTGAGGTACTGGAACAGGTTGCCCAGAGAAGTGATACATGACCCACCCCAGGAGTGTTCAAGGACAGGTTGGATGGGGCCCTGAGCAACCTGGTTTAGTGGGAGGTGTCCCTGCCCATGGGAGCAGGTGTTAGTTCTAGATGATCTGTGAGGCCCCTTCCAAACCAAACCATTCTCTGATTATATGATTTCTTGACCAAAAGTTTTGGGCAGCTTTGAATAAAGACCCAAGACAATGTCTTGGCCCCACAGCCTCAGCCTTGGAGTACAGAGAGGTTTCACCCCCAAACTCTTTGCATAGACTCCTGGAAGTCACCTATCCCTGATGCAAACTCTTGAACCCTTTGCTGAATATATGTTTTGACAAATGGATTAGTGCAGCTGAGAATGTGCTAGCACCTGATGCATTGTTCAGAAGCTCAGCTCTTAGCTAAATGGAAGGCCAGACACTTCCTCAGTTTATCTAGTTTTAACACAGAGAATGAGCAGCACAGACCCTGAGCTTAAACAGGATGGGGTTTCTTCAAGACAGCCATTGTGTGTATGAAAATAAATGAACATGGTGACAACTTAATCCATTTGTGGTATGTTGTCTTGCCAGTGCTGGACACAAAATTTCCACTGAGGATCTACAGACACGGTGTTGCAGCAGAGAAGCTTTCCTGCAAGGAGAATGCCTTGACTCCTGTGCCACTGTGCGCTCACATTGGCAGTGCTCCAGCACCCCTGGATGGTGTTGGCATCTTCCCTTGGCCCCACATCTCTGTGCTGAGAGCTCTGCAGCAAGTGCATCATCAACTCCTCAGCATGGCCAGGAGGATCGACCTGTCTGGGCATCTGGCCCCAGTTACCAGGTGAGACTGGGTTTAGGGCTTTGTTAACATCATCATCTTATAATGTTAGTATGTTACCTGCCTTCAGATTCACAGCTGTTCATGCCCTGTCCCTCCTTCAAGCTCCTCTTCTTTCTCACTTCTGCTGTAGCAAACCCAAATCCTGGGTGCCTGTGGCTGTCAAAATCCAGTCCCACATATGAATGACCCTTGTGCTTCACTTTTGGAGGGTGAAAAGCAAAACTGCACCCATATTTCTAGACATATGCCATGCAAAGCCTTTGTAAATGCATTTTGGAGAACATGAGCAGCATTCTGTTAATTACAGTGCTGCAGTATAAGCCCTGTGCAACCAACCTCAGCCACAGTAGCTGTTTAGATTACAGTAGCTTTCTCTAGGGCCAGGTTTCCCCTCATGCAAACACACATAGGGCTGTTTCTGACTTCAGACCCCAAAGAATTTAAAAATTTGCTTCACCTTTACAGATGAGGGCCACAGCCCCATACAAGATTGGCAGCTGTGCCAAGAATTGACCTAACATCTTCAAAAGCTTTAGCTTGGTCATGCTTTTCCTCTACAGCTGCCTTCTTCAGTTGCTTTCCACCCACCCTAGCCCTGCCTTCCAACTTTGAAGGCCAACAATCTCATCCAGATTTTGTTAAGAAGCTGTTGTCACTAAATATCAGATGACTTTGCATCCTTTGTTTTACTAGGTTCTGTTGTTGTTACAATAACAGAAAACAAGACCAGTTTTTTAATATTTTTTAAATTTTGTTTGTTTTTAAAAAGGCGTGCCAGATTTTGAACACCAAGTTCCAGTGAAGAGCAATGCTTGCAGGAGTTGTAAAGGCAGTTTGTTTCCAAAACAGCCTTTGCCATGGGTGCAGTTCCTACAGCTGCACTGAAAGCAGTCTGAATGCCATTGCCTTGTCCAGCAATGTGCCAAGACTTTGCCTGGCTGAGCAGCCCACTGCAGCTCACCACTGGGTTTTACACCAACTTAAAATCAGTGTAACTCAATCACTCTAGACTTGCCACCTTTTTCTTTCTTCTGAAGAAAGTAAATGAAATTGAAAACTGCTCATGAGAAGTTCAGTTCCAAGGGTGAAGAGGAAGGTGAGGTAATAAAGATTTCTGTAAAAGCTCATATCCATCATACTCCAAACGTTGTGGTGTGTATGGTAGCTGTGCCCTTTGCTCTGGCAGAGCTGAGGCAGAGCACTCATTCATCACTCACTGAGAGCAATTTCATGGTGGGAAATAGCCAGGGGAGTGGTGAATCAGCCAGAATACAAGAGTGTCACTCAGACAGCAAAGAAGGGAAAAAAAGGCAGGTTTGAAAAATGAGGGACGTTTAGCATGTCACAGATTTATGGTCATAAAAGTCTTCCAGGAAAGACTAGGAATAAAATTGCTTCATGCACATTTTCAAATTGGCAATGTTATATCTGAACCTGACCTCGTGAATCCCTTCAGAGTCAAGAGAAAGAAGAGGACATCAGTAAAGTGCCATTCATTTGCCTAATGTTAGAGGTGTGCTCAAGTTTGGGGTAACCTACACATAGAAATGCCTGTTTTTCTCCACTCACTGTAGTTCAGCTGTTGAATACTTACATCACATGTATCTAAAGGCCAATGAATAAATTGCATCAGGTATTTCTAAAGAAGAAAACCAGCTATCAAATCACATAAAAGCCGTGCAAGTGTTACTTGGTGGGATCCTGTTGCCCTTGATAAAAGCAGAGGTACCATCCCCTTCCTTCGAAAAGTGGGATAACAATGTATACTTACTTAAATGTGTAGCAGCTATATTTTTTAAAAATTACTTTTGATAATTGTACCACCTGTCTCTCATGAACCAATAAGCCACTGCTTTCTATTGAGTCAAGCCTGCACACAAGAGGAGGTGCTGGTGTGTTTGTCTCAGCTGGATACAAACACACAGTGGTTCAAACTTCTTGTGTAATGAGGAGGCAGAAATACATCCTCCTAGCTTGTGCCAGAAATGATGAGCAAATAACACAACTTATCACTCAGTAAGGAGATAACAGACACCTTGCCTCTATGTTTGCCCTCGTGTCCTTTCCAGCAGCATCCCCGCACCACAGCCCCTACCCACCTCCCACCAAAGGCAGATTTTGTCCCTATCTGGAGCAGGATTGAGCTCAGACCCTGAGCAACCTGTGTTACTGCAAATGCTTGGTGGATTTATTTATGCCTGTGGCACAAATAGTTTCTTCTCTGTGCAAGACACGTAACGCCTCTGGAATTCAGCGCGAGGAGATGCAGGCACAGGCACAGGCACAGGCGCAGGCTGTCTCTGGCGCAGCCAGGCGCTCGTGTGCAGGTACACATGTGCATGGCCACCCCTGCACAGCTCTGCCCAGGGCAGCACCCCTCCACCAGCGGGGTCTGCCACTGGCCACACCTGCCAGCTGCCAGCCAGCCCACTGCAAACCACCCCCAGGGCTCTGCTGCTACAGCATCGCTGCCAGCAAAAAAAGGGGATTTAGTTAGGGGGAAAAAAATGGTATAGACAGCCAGTTTGTGAATCCTGTATGCTGTCAGCATTAGTAGGGAGCAAGTTTATCATTCCACATGGGGAAGAGAGGCTTCTACAAGAAGGATGTCATGGGAGAAGTGGGAAGTCATTTTGTCCAAATTGTGTTACACTTCATTTTTGTGTCTGTCCTTCACTGATATGTTTTACTCACCTGGCCCCTATGCCCACTGAATCCATGGGAAAAAGAGACTCCAAAAGAAAGCAGCAACAGGAGAAACCAATACCAAAAGCATGAAAGGCCCCAGAGGAAAATGTAGGATAGAGATACACCATTGCCCTGGAAAGAAATAGATACCCTTTAAAGAGAGGAATGACATGAAGGCTGTGTTGTCTGAGTGTAAAAAAGCTGACTTGGAGGGTACCTGCCCTGATGTGGGGCAAATGTAAACCCTGCCCCTTACTTACACACAGCTTGGGGCTCTCAGAGCTCCTACACCATGAACATACACTGGACACAAAGGGGTTCTACACATTTCAAGTAGGCAAGTAAACCTCCTTGGGAGCCAACATGCCAGGTGGTTGCCCTCAGACTGGTCAGAACTGGCACAGGGTTTCCTTGTGCTCCCCCTGTTCTGGATATCTGATCCTGCTGAGATCCCGCTCTGGATCAGTTCAGGAGGAGCAGCAAGGTGGTGCATGCCCTGCCAGGAATGCCAGTGTTGAGCTGTGCAGACCTGGCACTTGGTCCTGCTGCCCAGGCAGCCAGTGAGAGCCCTGCCTCCAACCCACCTTGGGGCTGCAGGGAAAGCTGAGCCTCTTGGCAAGCCACCTTACACGCCTAGCTGAAAATAGCTCTGTTTTTGCCAAAACATACACTCAGGGCTTGGATGCAACAATGCTGCATCAGCAGCTCGTAATCAAGTTGACACGAGCTGATTGTTTATTGAAAGAGAGGGGGGAAATCGTGATTTGACCGGATTCAGTAAAAACCAAATAAGCCAGAGGAGAGGAGTTGGGTTTATTTGCACATGACAGGAAATCTTTTTAGTGGACTTGTGACAACTCAGATCTTGACCTGCTGTCTCTTCTGCATGTAGCCAGGGTGGTGGGGTGGTCTGTGAACTTGGAAAGGACTGGCGTGAAGTCTGAGCAGGATGTGAGGGAGGAGCAGAGCACTTATTTGTGCAGTGCAAGGCGTGTGTATGAGCTGTCAGCAGAGAAATGGGGAGAAAGAAAATATGGAGGGAGGAGAAGAGGAATGCTATAAAATGTAATATGTAAACTGCCAATCATGGCCATGGCAGTTTGTGCTTGCGGTATACAGCTTTCATCTTTGCTTTTTATTTTATATTCATTTCTTCCCTCTTTGGCTCAAGCAAAGTCAATTCCCCAAGGGTAGAATATATTGGCTTCCCAGCCTCCTCTGTTTACTGTCCTGGGTTCCTGGCTGAAGCCAAAGCAATGTTTTTTTATTTGTTTGTTTTCTTTTGGTTTGATTCTTGAGATATGAACTTCTGCCTGAGGCATTGCTGCCCTTTCATTCCCTTGCCCGCAGCAGGATCCTCTGCAGAGTGGCACAGGTCCCTCCTCTCCTGAAGGGCAGATGCCAGCATTGGTGACATGGGGACTTGTTCTCCAGTGCAACTGAGCTATCAACCCTTCTTGGTCCTCAGCTCCTGAGCACCATGACTCTGAAAATCTCGTGGCCTGTGACACCTGAAGGTGACACAGGGAAAAGGCTGCTGCCCTCAAACTTTCCAACTACAAGAATGCCCTGCAGTAGATGGGACCTCCCGGACAAGAGCAGCACCTACTCTGATAAGCAGGAAAAAGGCATCTGGTAATCATCATGGACGAAAGGTGGAAGAGGGGAATTACATGCAGACTACGCCCCAAAGCAGGAGCAGGGCAGGCAAGTTGGGCTTCAGGGCAGGACTGAGAGGCATTCACGCCCTTCCCCAAAGCAGGGGTGCCTCAGTCTGTGGCAATGGTTTCCTCAGCAGTCCCCATCATGGTCCTGAGTTTTTCTGGGCTTTCTACAGCTGCCTGCTCCTAACATAAACACCAGGTTGCTCCAGGGCAGAGCCCAGCCCCTGGGGGTGGCTGTACTTTACCTCACTGTTGTGCCATTTCCAACATGTAGCCCTGTGACACCAAGTCGAAGGCAGCTGAGGGCTTTCCATTTACAACAGCGGAATGTGCTCTTCACCTTATTGACTCAGCCTCGGGGGCTCCTCCTTCACCATGATTAGCTTAAAAACACATTCTGGCAGGTTGCATCTCCAAGTGCCTCCTGCATGAAGTCACCGTTCACAGGTTTAGCTTTGAGCCAGGATGGACCCTGCCTGCTGCTAGCACGAGAGGCTCAGCCTCCCAGAATGACATTGTTGTGTGCAAGCAGTCTCCCAGCTCTCACTTGAGAATGGGGCACAGGGGCTGTCACTGCTTCTCACTCCACAAGTGCATTGAGAAATTACTAGTGGTGATTCACAGACTGGAGCATTTCTGCAGTGGTGGCTCTCAGCTCATGCCACAGCAAAGGGGATTTTTTGCACCTGGTTTCAGCCAGGAAGGCTGTATTAGACCCTCAAGGAATGAATGTTGCATGGGAAACACCTAAGTCATGTTTCAGTCTGTGGCTGTCCTCATGAGGGCAGAGGAAGGAGCAGGAGCCTGCACAGGACTTGCCTTCAGCAGGCAAGGCTGCCTTGAAGGTCACCTCAAGCACCCCTGTGCCTGACACCATGCTGATATAAATCAAGCCAGTGGGTGTTTCTAGAGCCAAGATCAGTGTGGATCAAAGATTATTCCTTTCACTGCCAGGGCAATGTAAATTAAGTCATGTAGCAGAGGGCTAAGACAACTTTCATGCTAAGCTAGTACCCCCTGACAGACACAACTGAGCTGCAGGAATGAGGTCACAGTCAGCCATGCCCTGAGCTCTTAGTGGCAGTGGAGTGGCAATGGTCCACCACAGCGTCAATGCCAAGAGCTGTTGATCAGCATCTTCAGTCTGAGGTGCCAATGGATTTTGCTCAGATATGGATATGCAGGAGCCTGAGCAGCCACCCTAGGGAGGTGGTGAACTGCTCCCAAAATGGCAACATCCACTGTAAGTTTCAAACTTGCCACTCTGAAGTCCATACTTGTTTTTCTTGGCTTAGTTAAAAAATTGAAAAAGCTCGAAACAGAACTGTTTGCAAATTTTGGGAGTAGTACAGTGCTGGGGCTGAGCTCCTGAAAGTGCTTTTTAGTTTGCCATTAATAGAACTTCTCCTCATAAAATTTGTGAAAAATATCACTGAAAATAAAATAGTTTCATTTTTATCCCATAAGCCTAGAAGGGAAAAAACTTCTTAGGTGCTGATGACATCCAACACTACTTGTTCTATAGAGCTACCAAAACACTGCAAAACAACCTTCACCTGACACAAGTCTTCAAGGCCTTGGCATCTGGATCTCAGTTCTGAAATCGGACTCACCTCTGTGTTTTTTTGGTAAACTTCTGCCACTGTCCTCCAGATGCCAGCTAAAGCCTGCAGGCTACAAAGGAGGAGATTAACCTTTTGGAGACTTGTCCAAGTCTGTCAGCTTAGTCAATGCTGGATCTACAGCCTTCTGCCAGTGAGAAACATGCCTGTCCCCAGTAGGACCAACACAAACCCAATGATGCAGGCAGGCAGCACAAAGAAACCAAATAAAAGAGTACTTTGCACCTATAAAAGAGGATCAGATGTTTTAAGGTGTGATACCTACCTAAAAAGCCAACTTTTGGAAGGGTTAGTCATCCAAA
The DNA here is from genome assembly GCF_008360975.1 of Lichenostomus cassidix. Classification (NCBI taxonomy): domain Eukaryota; kingdom Metazoa; phylum Chordata; class Aves; order Passeriformes; family Meliphagidae; genus Lichenostomus; species Lichenostomus cassidix. The sequence continues at coordinate 41,329,132 of NC_139483.1, read as the reverse complement.
GGCCAAGTTAAACAGGACACAATCAAAGCTGAGTGGCTGTCCAGGGACAGGCTGGGTTTATGAATGACACGGGAGGTGGAGCCAGCTTGTCTTGTTTAACTTGGCCACATCTATGGATAACCCCTTGTATCTTGGCTGTCTTCAGCAGTTTCACACCTTTAAACAACTGCCTTTCTTTCGTTAACTCGTTCTCTTAACTTTGCTGCAGATTAAATGGTTTTGGTCTGCTACATTTTCTTTTCTTTCAATTTCAGGCAAACCCATAAAGTGACAGGACTTTACTCATCGGCTTTCTACCTTGCGCTGATTAAAGCCAGTAAAGCATCCTGGCACAATGCAAGCAGGAAAAATATTTGCACTGAGAGCAGACACCTCATCCACTATTGTACCTTTGGTTTACAGCACACATACCAGAACCTGCAGACATCTGGAAACCTGCGTTTTCCCAAATCCATTGCCAATAAGCCTGAACACACCACAGGCATGTCTATACCCTCCATTTTCATCTGCATCACTTGTGAGTAAGTGAAATCTCACACATCTCTTGGAATGGCAAAGCACAGCACTCGCCTTCCCCTTCCCAGCTCCCTCTTAACAGAGAGACAGCATGTGCAGCAGAGCTCACCACCACAGCCCTGGATATGAACCCATAAATGTTCCTCAGCAGTGAAACCCAGGCTTTCAAGCAAGGCTTAGGGACTTTCATCTGATCTCAGGGCATATTTTTAAACTGTTTCTCAAGGATGGCTTTCCCCTACATTGCTGTTACCTCACCACACTACGTCTCCATGGGCTGTGACAAGAGCCTGAATGCATACTCTACTTTCCCGGCTCCAGGACCAAGTGGAAGGGAAGCATGCCAGATTTTTAACACATTGTTAGCTTCTGGCTCCACTCCCCCACCACACCATTAAGGGCCTGCATGTCTTCAGCGTGACTCCCAGCTCCTACTTGTCCATGGCCCTTTTCCAGTGTGACAACCCTGACAAGCAAGGTGGAGCTGCCAGGATCATGGGAGCATCGGGTGTCGACATCCACATCCCTCTTGAGCTTCACAGACTCAGGAAGGGGGAGGAAATGGGATGCTCCCCATCACCACTCATGTTGTTGCTGTCACAAGGCTGTACCCTCATGGCTATGTTATCCTGCCTGCTTGGGTAGAGCTTGACAGCTGCTGGGAAGCTGACAGTGCTGGCTCCTGTGGCAGAATGGCCAGGAAGCTGCCATGCATGGTAGGGCACAAAAAGCCTTGGCATTTCAGATGGGTAGCCTCCAGATTTCATTATGCAACTGCTTTATGTGTTTTGGAACTTATAAAGAACTTCTTCCTTTCGTTAGAATGCGATCACAAAATTTTGTTAGCAAGCTGCCACTTCAACCTCACAGCAGGTAGTTTGCTGTATTTAGAGGTGTTCAGGGGTGTCTGGATATAGTTATGCCATACTGCACACAGAAGTTATAACCAAAACTGAGGGATTTTGTACCTCAAAAGTCTCTTTGTCAGTGGTGCTGCTCTGGATTTGAGAACTGGCTTAATCAAGATGAAATTTAAGTCAGAAATATAGGATGACTAGTGATTTCTGTGTAACCAGATCTGCAGCAGAATGTAGAAAGAAAATACACTCCTTACGTCTGCTGTTCCTGGCTACACAGCCACTACAGGAGCAGCCAGACTGGCTAGATCACCTCTCACCACATGTACCTAGCTGAAACTCATCAGTTAGACAGCTGTTCCACATCTTGTCCACCTCCCAGTCCAGATGTTCAGGGCACTGGACACTTGCAGCACCCTCCCTGCAGGGTGTTTCTGCTACACAGGCAGGATGTAGCCCTCAAAAGCCTTTGGATGAAAGACGTTTGATGAAAATGAATAGAAATGGCAAAGAATATTTATTTGCTTGGTAGCCTTTGAGAATTTCTGAGAGGACCACGATCCTGCTGTGCTAGGTGATGCACTTGAATAGCAAACCAGCAATTTCCATTGTGCTCTTTCCCAGGAGCGAGAATTAGAGCAGTCCTTCCACAGTAATTTCCCTGGCACGTTTGAAATGCAGATACGCTGGCTTCTCTTGACACTTGGCTTGGAAAATACTGTTTGTATCTCTATTTCAATAATGATTTTGTCCATTTATGCCTCAACTTAGTATTCAATACAGAAAAAGAAAAAATCAATCATTCTTTCTGCCTATCTGACTGACCACACTAAGATAAAATGTTGCACAAGTAGAGATAATAAAAAATTATTGAATTCACTACAGGAAAATTATTGCAGAATTATTGCTGAGATTAATAGAACAAAGTAAGTTTATGTGGCATTTCTTTTGAATTTTATAGGAAAAGCAACTTATTATTTGTGATGTATGGGCTATGATCTCAATGCTCTTTTTTTCCATGTATGGAGTCCCAATTTTTTCAGCCAAGCAGTATGTTGGTTGGCATACTTGGCCAAAAATACTTCTTCAGACATGATTTGGAGAGAGAAGGGATGGAATGGCCTTTTTGTACAGCTTTATGGATGTCTTTGGCATTTCAATCTGAACAGTAAATACCATAAATCATGTCAGCAACACAGCCAGGATCCAAACCCCAAGTGCACTGAAGCCCTAGGCTCAAATATTAGCCACCCATTGAGAGTACTTCTGTGAGCTTATTTTGTTCTAAAGGACAGTGGGTGAGAAGAAGTAAGGGATGATGGGCATGGTCTAAACATCAGAAGATTCAAAACACTCTAATATTTATTGACTGACACAGAGTGAGAACTAAGGCTGTTGCACATGATATTTCATGCTGTTGAGGGCAAAGCTCACTATCTTCTGTCCATCTGTCTTTCTGACTGATTCACTGAACCCATAAGCACACTTGAGCCCAGCTAGACCCAGGTCACAGAGTTCTTAATTTCTTATGGGTTTTGTGGAAACAAGTGACTGGATGGAAACAAGTGACTGGATGAAAAGGACTCAAAGTGCTGCCTGGCTAGAGGGTAAAGGCTGCAGCCTGAGGTGGACACTGATTTGCTCTTTGCTATTTGCAGCTGAAAGATTCAAAGGGTCACTCCTTATCCATGAGAAGAGGAATTTAGATGGAAACAGCAGAACCTGTTAAACCACTCTATTTTTAAAGTGTCTGCCATATGGAAGGTGCAGGGAGATGTGCTCTTGCAGCACAAGCAGTGGAGAACAGCAGTATTAAGATAGTCTTACTATACACCTCTCCTGTCAGATGCATTAACCCGGTATTTATGTGTAAGCACTGATTTGCACAGCAGTGCCTCTGCTGAAGCTGCTGCTCTGTTGTACTGAGCTATGCACTCTCCAGAACATACCAAAAGGTTCCTTAAATACCTTCCAGTCCCACCCCAGACACATATACAGTCACACTTCAGAGCATATGAGCCATATCTGCAGGATTTTCAATCCACAATTTATGTTTCCTTTTACTAAGTGCTAGAAGCAATATTAAAAAAGCACTGAATGGCCTAATGAAATGTAGGTCTGAGTTTTCAAGAAGACACTAGAGCTATCACAACTTTAACTATAATTGCATTAATAGCAATTGGATGGTTTAACCTGCTGTAGTTCGCTAATTGCAAACCTTGTTTCCTCTTTAAAAAAGTTGGGGGATTTTAAGGCTTCCTGAAGGGCTGTCAGCTTGACTCAACATCTGCATTTCTTTCCTTAATTCCAAAAAAGCAAGTTGACTTTATTAATATCTCAGCTAAGGGAACAGGGCATTCACTCAGTGATGCGGGAACATGGGTTGTCTCAAATCTGTCTGAATCCCAGAGAGAAGCAGACAGGGCAGAATGAGATGCAATGTTGTCTCCTTCTTTGTCTTCTTCTTCCTTCTTTTTTTTCTCATTTGTTTGGTCCCTCCTGAAGCTGACTGGCTCTCACAACATTGCTGGGACTCCCTGTTTCATAGAGAAATATTAATATATATTTTTGTACACACACAGATGTGTGTGTGCATGTGCACACACCTCTTCTTGCCGTGGTCCTGCTGCTGCATAGAACCAGAGTGTCAAACTCTACCTTATTTTCAGGTGACAGAAGTTCACTGAAAACAATGGAAATTACACCAGAAATTTTAACCTGGATGTTAAAAAATAGTTGTGTGCCCAAAGTTATACCCTCTTACCATTGCCACCTATGAGATGTCAATATCTACATTTCTCTCATTCCCCCTCCACCCCACAACAAACCACCTGGAATGACACTCCAGGGCATGAAGTTCATCTTTCTCTCAGCCTGGGCTATGCCAACCACCTACCTTCATGACCCTCTCCCCAGAACTGTCCTTTTTTTAAGGGTGCCAAGGCATACATTTCTGAGGTTTTCAGAAGAATTACCCTCTAATGCAGCAATGCAGATAAGAGGGAATAGTGGTGTGATACAGATCTCCCTTATTGAAGACAAATCCAGTCTTCAGACTCTTTAATGCATTTCAGCATTATTTACTCTGACATGACACAACCTGCCAAGGTAAGATATTTTCAGGGAGGTGAGATATGCATTACCTCCAGAGGACTTTGCACCTCCCTGGAATTTGCCTTTTCTGACATTTTAAAGCATCCAGGTAACATTATTTTTCACATACCTTCACTTTTTGAGTTCTGATTTGGGCTGGAACTGCAAATCTGAAATGCATCAGAAAAATTGAGTCACTTTGTTTATATGAGACTCACAGTCCAAATTTTCAGACCAAAGGAGGGCATGTATTTTTGCTATGTTGTTTTCATGAAGAAAATTAAATATCCATAGGGAGTCAGAATCAGTTTTGAGAGCAAAAATAAAAACAACATAATATTAAGAAGTAGACAATAAGTCTCAGTGGGAGCTCAGGATCCACTTCTTTTCTGAAGCCTTCTGTACTAACTTCATGAAATGGCAGCTGTCCTGCAGCCAAGTCAGTCACCTTGAAAATTTTTGGGTTCAGTGCATAAGGGTTGAACAGTTGTATTTGCTGTCAGCTCTCATAAACAACTGATGGTTTTCAGAAGGTCTTCTAACAGTGGGCCTGATCCTCATCTGATTAAAATTAAATTCTGGGCAGTGAAACCTAGTCAGTGTATAACATCTGGGGGTCTAGCTCACTGCACTCATGCCAATTACTGCATAAATGTGCCTTCAGTTAAATAGAAAATTTTGCTAAAAATATAACCAAAGAGATAGAAATAAATGGGCAATATTTTTAAACTAATTTACTATTTTCTTTCAGTAAATGCTCTTGGAGGAAATTAGGCTGCATTTTCTGAATTTGCTGTCTTTGTAGAAGACTTTGCTGTATTGCACCAGTAACACTGAACATTTCTTTGTAATTATGGAATCAAACTGTTTGATTAACAGTGAATGAATTGCTTCACTCAAGACATATGATCTGGACATCTCACCAGTTCTTGCAAAAGCACTACTGCTCAGCAGTCAGCCTCCACTCAGCCTGTACTGGAAAACCAATCCTGCTGGCTAAATTTTCTCCTCCTTTTTGTCCAGATACAGAGGTTAAAAAATGCCCCTTTGATTTCCTAAGGCTTCCTCTGATTTTTTTCTTAGAGGCTTTTTTCTTTGTCTGAGAGGGAAGGAGGAAGAAAAAGGGAACAGAGAATAAAAAGCTGGAGGAATGTGAACACGTAATAATACAACCATTTCCTTGCTAGGAGGGTTTTTTAAATCTCCCTGACTCCTCCAAATGAGCAATTCATCTTCACTCCTGTTGGGAAGAGCAGCTGAATTTCAGTTTCAGAAAAGCCCAGCATCATTTGTGCAAGCTGTTCCTTCCCTGGCTCAGTATAAGAGGCACCAGCACTCTCGTGCCCACAGAGGCAGCCAGGCTGTCCCTGCCACCAGGTGCCACCTGCCAGGCAACAGCTCTCTGTCCCCCTGCAGCCATCCCTCTGTGTGGGCTCAGAACACACAAGCAAGGTTTCAATTTATGGATTTCTGGGCTAGAGGCAGAAAGTGCTGCCTAGGGAGCCACTCCAACCACCAGAGAGAGATTGAATTAAAAAAAAAAAAAAAAAAAGAAAGAAGAAAGAAGCACACATTACATTCCTGCTTACTTGCAATCTCACCCCACACTGTGCTGCTTTTGAATTAAGCACCTCTCTGAGAGGCAACTGTCCTATTAGCATAACGTATAGCATTAAGACATGGGGCTCTTCCCAGGGAATGCTTTATTGTGTGCATGCTTCATTTTTAATATTCATGGCCAGCTCTGTTTAGAACATCCTTTTGACAGAGGAGAGGCGCCGAGATAAGCCGTTGGGATAGTGGTTGTCCTGGAAACAGCAAGATCCACTTATTTTTAGCACTGAAGTCATCCAGTTAAACAAACTACATTAAAGGAACATTGTGATTACGACACAACAATAAAAAGATGTGTGGTGTATTTACAGTCACTGCGACGAAGTGACGCCTCGCCTTCGGCTGCCGCTCCTGGCTGCCAGCAGCCTGGCCCCTGTGCTGGCAGAGCACAGCATGCCCTTTCCTTCTGGGTGATGGCAGAAGCCCAGGAATGGCCCAAATGGGGTGGAGGGGAAAGCACAGCGTGTGTCTCCCCTCTGCCAGGCTGCAGACACTGCTCTCAGTAAGTAAGGAGGATCCTCCTCAGAAGTACAGCTCAAAACAAACAAAGGTGTACCTTTTCAGGAAGGTATGCTACCAGGAATGTACAGATCAGATGGAGATAGGCCATGAAATATGGGCAAACCGGGGCAGAAACAAGGAGTTGAAGATTATCTCTTCATCCTGGCCTCCTAGTGTTGACGGTCTCCAGTTGCTGGTGTGCACCACCCTAGCGACCCCAGAAAGGCTGGGAGCTCCACCCAGAAGGCCACCTCCAAGCCCAAAGGCTAAACCACAGGCACAAAAACTACACCAAAAACGTGTTTCTATCAAAAACTTTCCTTCCCACCTTTGTCAGGGCAGGCCTGAACTGTAGCAAGCAGCGCCCTGCTGCTGATAGCTTGATCTTTATCCTTCAGGATGCACAGCAAAGCCGCAGGTGTATGAAACCAGAAAAAGCGATGAAAGTTAACAGCAGTTTTTCCAAAGCTAATTAGGAAAAAATCTTTGGGCCACAACAAAGCCTCAGTTTAAAAGCAGCTCTTGCTTTATCTAAGCCAGTTTGCTAGTTCCCATTTCTTCGAGCACATGACAAGAAGTCCTGACATGAGATGAGACCTCATAGCTTCATCAAAAGCAGTGGGATTTTTTCTCTACTTGTCAGCATTTGCAAAATATTATGCTCAGTTAGGCAATATTGTTTGGGTATTAAAGGACAGTTTTGACTCATTTTGACACACTGCTTCCAAAGTTTCAGGGGCTGTTCTACTACCCCCTCCCCACACAGGCTTTGGTGACATTTAGCAAAGGCCAGAGGATGTAATAGGAACATAAGAGCAAACAGGCACAGCCACCTTCAAAGCTATCTGGTGGTGGTGGCCCACACATCCCAGACAATACCCAAAAAATCAAGTGCTGCCTGAAACTTTGTGTCCCCAAAAGAGAAAGAAAAGAAGAGTGATAGAACCGGAATAAAAATTAGTCAGGCTCAAAAAAAGGACAGGAAGTAAAGGAAATTGGGGTGCACCTTGAGACAAATTTCTCCGTGACATGGAGAAAAGGATAACTTTGAACTGAAGGAAGTGTGTGGGGAAAGGCATTGAGACAGGAAAAGATCTGGAGCCACAGAGTACACCTGTATGAGAGAATTTATAGGTAGAAAAAGGATTGCAAGAAGGCTTTGATATATTCAGCAAACCTGGCCACTGGACTCAATAGAATCTACAGTCCTGCAGGTTCCAACTCCTTGAAGCTGTCCAGTGCCTCTACTTCTTGTCAATGACAAGGCTTTTCCTTAGACCAGAGAGGAATTTGGGTGTGAAGGTGTTGAGAGACAGAAAACCCAAACCCAGTGTTCTTCCAGATAACATCTTAGCCTTTTCTGTGCAGAATACAGAGAGTTTCAAGTAAAACCATCTGAGAAAGATGGGCATAGCCACTCCCTGTGGGTAAAACTGGAGGGGTTCAAAGCTTTGCTGTGGTTGTTATACAATAAAAAACAAAGTGCATACCTGAAGTTCATCCTAACCTATTCACAGCTGTGGAAAAATGACTCACTGGAAGTTCAATGTCTTCCTGGCACCAGTTAAAGTGGCTATTATAAATTCATCCAAGCAGAGTTACTGTTCTTGGAGCAGTTATTCTAACACGAGCTTCTCTCTCTGCTTCCAAGTAACAGCTCACTCCCAAAATAATTTTGAAGAAAAATCTTTGTTTCCCTCTTCAGCTTGTGCCTGCCATTGTACTGTTGGTCCTTCACTGGTGGGAAACGAGGTGGCCTCCTGTAAGCAGAGACAGCTGGTGAGGAGGGGGAAAGAGACACAAGGTTTTCTGATCACTACATACAATTCCGGAGGGACTCTGACAACACCTCTTGACACATAGCACTGTCTTCCTTGGTATTGATGATGCCAGCAGGGATTAGATTTCACATTCATCACAGTGTTAATGCTGTAGAAAATGAGATCCTAATGCTCTAATTTATTTGGCTCTGTAAGACGTTTTTGCTACAGTAGTGAACTGGCCATTGTGTAACTCTGCTATCAGCAGGATGGGCTGCCAATGGCTCGGTGGCATGCTGTGACAGTGAGACTTAGCAGTGGCTCTCCTTGGGCTGAAGGAGGTTATCTGTCATTCTGCCCAGAGGAGGTCACCAAATCCTCTCCATCCTCCAAGTGGATGCAGGCATGCAGCACTGCTTGGTTACCTCCCAGGAGAGGGGTCACAGACCTACCCCATCATTCACGTGCATATGCTGCCTGAAAATCAGTGCTTGTGTTACGACACTGAATCCAGAACAGCATCCCACGAGTTCCTGTAGTCTTGCTGAGTGCCTGTCTGAAGCCCTTGGTGCAAGTATGAAAGACTCAGTGTTCACAGCTTCACGTTAATCCAGCAGCTATCCCCCCCACCAGCTCTGACTTCCTCAGGTACCTTCAAATGCCTCTGGGCCAAGAATTCCTCCTTGTCACCCCCAGGAATGTGCTTCTGGGCATAAAAGGCATAAAGCAAAGCCAAACCGCAGCTCTGCTATCTCATTTTGTGGCTACAACTATTTGTTATAAGTGCGTTTTTTTCTTTTTCTTTTTTTTAGCCCCCATAAATAAGGGTGGTTATTTTAAAACAACAATTTCTTCGTAAATCCTCTCTCCCCGGTTTTTAGGTATTTTGTCCCCTTAAGAAATTCTTATTTTGCATCCTTTTTGCCTTCTTTTTCTCCTTGTGTCACTTACCTATTTTTCCACTGTGCCAGACAGAGCTGGGGGAACTAAAAAGAGGGAAAGGAACACAAAAGTACGGGGGAAAGGAAAGCACCCTTCCCAGTATTTTTATCAGTTTGAACTCCCCCAATACATTTAATGATTTTTCTTAATTAAACCCCCAGTAAGATGTATTTAAAGCGATTTCTCATATGTTCCTCCCTTCCTATTTTCATTGCTTTAGCTCAAGCAACTGACTGCACTGGAAAGGAACTTTGCTGGGCTCCGGCTGTGGCTCATCAGTCGGAGGCAGCAGCACTGAGGTCAGCAGACTGCCCTGTGTTCAACACCATGCCTGGGCACTGCCATGCTCAGCAGGGCTTTTTCTGCTCCCAAAAGTCATGTCAGATTGTGCTGTCAGCCATGAGAAGCCACAGCTGGAAGTTCAGTGCCTGACCTATAAGTTGTCGGTCAATCCATTAAGCTGTGTTTTCTTCCTACAATCAATTTTTTAAATATCTCAGCTTTTGAGTCAAGATGACTGCGTTAGCTCTAACACATAAATAGAAGGATGAGCAAAGAGCTATATTTACCTTTTTCATGCACTTGGGCAAGGGGAGGGGACACTGTGGAGCACATTGGCCTCTGTTACCAGGCCAACCCTAACCCTAACCTTAACCTAACCCCATTTACACAGAAACAAACAAGTAAACAGCACATGGAAAGAAGGAAGGATTCTTTCCGATGGTATCTTGCATTTTCATGTGGTGAGTCACAGATAAAATCATCTGGAGAGGAGCACACAAGCACTTTCAAATCTCCTTTTTGAGGAGCTGTCTCCAGAAACCTTGATTTTATTCTGGTGTTTCCAGCAGGAGTGCACAGTGCTGTCATGTCCTGCTTGTTTTGATAACTGGAGGTGAGGTGAGAAAGGTAAACCACACGCCCATACGGACCCTTTGATGGCTGGGATATTGCCACATTACCTTGGGAGGGCAGCTTCCTTGCTGGTGAAAGTCTGCCCTTCCTCAAAGGACCTCTGCTGTTTTCCATTACCTGAGAGCACAGGACAGACAGATTAGGGTGAGGAGAAAAGACCTGATATCCACAACGCCAAAGGCATCCCACGCAGGCACACACACATTGCCAACCCAAGGGCACAGGAGCTTTGTGGGAAGTGAGGATGCCTTGCATCCTGCAAGCAGCCCCTCGGATGGCCTTTCAGTTTATGGTTCAGATGGCAACAGGAGAGTAACTGGCACCAGCCACACCCTTCAGCCCCCAAGCGACGGTGCTGCGGTGAGCTGCCTTCAGGTGCCGGGCAATTTGCCATCCCACAAGAAAACAAACATAAAGAATGTGAGCCACCACTTCAGCAGCCCTAGCACAATGGAGCTACCCCAACCATATGGAAGAAATTACTTTTTCCTGTCGAGAACAGTCCAAAAGACATGGATCTTTCAATGGGTTGCAATGCAAACTTTTGTCTGATTTTTGTTATATTTTAATAATAGACTTCAAAAAATGCTAGGCACTTCCCTCCTTGCTAACATTTCCTTTACATTTAAGTAGAACTAAATACTGCTGATGCTAAGTATATGTAGGAAGCAAAATGCTTCCTCTCTTCAAAAAACTCTCCTATTCATTTTGTAACCCAAAAGCTCTATTCTGAAAAACTCATGTTAACTTCCCTTAATCCTCACATTCCAGAGCGAGTTTACAATTAGAGTAAGATGGGAGTAAAACAAATGAGAAAGCAAGCTAAAAGCTATCAAATACATACATGTGCATATGTGAGGGTGTGTCTATAGCTATATAAATCTCTGTAAAAGATACCATTTTTCAGATTACCCAGAAACTGGTCAAATGCCTGGAAAATATTCTTTCCAAGTTTTCAGACTAGCCTCTGAAACTGCACAAACAAATTTTGTCCCATTGGAGTTAGTAGAATAATATGTGTTTGGCTTGGACTCGGTCTGCTCTATACACATGAACTCGTACGTGCAGATACTTGTCTGAGTCTGTGAGCCAGGTAGATATCTGTGTAAATTTCTTATTTGCGTGTAGCCTTGTCCAGCTGGCCCACAGCATTTGTGTGGGCTGTGCAGGCAGACATAATTGCTGTATGTGCTCTTGCATTTCCTGACCCATTTAGCCAGAAGTTCACTCTTTCAGGCATGCTGGACTCTACTCCTCTCACGAGACTAAAGCATGCAGTCACATCATCTGAATTCATCACAAGAGGAAGACAGTAGCCAAGTATTTGCCCCTAAGGGCTCAGCCCTACCTCCAAATTGGACTTAGGGCCGGTTTCAGGGATGGGGGTTTTCACATGGGACCTTAGGACTCAAAGGGTCTCATTAGAATAAGGCAGGCAGCAGGCCACAGCAGTGAAAATGAGGGCTAAGACAGGACTAGCCCATGGCTTCGACAATGCCCAGGGTCATTCAAGATGCTGTTTTCACCTTGTTATTCCCTATTAATTGCCCCGAGGTCAAACAGCCTGCAATACCAGGCAGTGATTTAGGGAAGAACTTGCTCCATAAATGGGTCTGGGGCTTTGTTAGCACACTGAAGTTCAGTCATGCACTAATACATCTCAGGAGGCTCACTGTGCAACCCAGAGCATCTCCAAGAGCACTGACATGCCAGAGCTTCTTCAAGAGTGCTGCTGTTCTAACTGCATGTTAAACAGCATGGAAATCTAAGGGTTTGCAGTGAAGAAAGAGATAATAAAATGTACAAGCACAAGAAAAGCCCTTTTGGGGAAAACTGTGAGGGCCAAGCTGCTGATGGGATAAAAGAGGAAGGAACAGCAGGCAAAGATTATCGCATACTAGGCAGGGGAGGGTATAAAGGAAGCAAACCCTGTAAAATTATAACACTCAAAAGAGACGTTTGTTTGACTTCCATTTTAAGTGGCTAAATTTTACCTGCTGTCTCTTTCTGGCTTCTTGTTAACTCCCATAACACCAATTGATGGAGACACAGAGGATTAACGTGGAGACAACCCACTGCAAACTTCAGCCTTTCTGTAACCATTTAAGTAGATAACTGTTTTTATGTAGGGCAACTGGTGGGGAAAATGTGTCAACATTTTCTTTCCTGCTTCCTTTGAGTGGTAAGATGAGAAGAAAGAACACTTCAGACTCTGAGAGCTCAGCTTCCCTTCCCCCTGCACCAGGGTTTCCTGGGTCACCCCCACAAATGCCAAAAGCTCTTGCTGGGCAGCAGCAGGAAACCAAAGGCATCTCCCAGAGTCACAAAAGCTGGTCCTTACCTGCCTCAGGGCAAAGAGGAAAGAGAATTAAAGCAATTCAATCCCCTCTGCTGTGCAAAACAGGCAGCTGTGTGCTTTATGTGGCAGCTAGATCCTTGGATTTATACAGTATGCATAGTGAGAAAATACGTTTGTCCCATTTGCTTTACTGGGCTTTGCCATGCTGTGAGTGTGGCTACCTGGCAACAAGTAAATCTCCCAGATCCCATGCAAAATGAAGCCTAAGTTCTGGGATACAGTCTGGAGCATGTTTGGAGATCAGGGCAAAGATCAGTATTCTTAAATGATCTAAAATGCTGCTCAGCAACCTAGAAAGCTTTTTCTCCTGTCATCAGGAGCAAATTCACTTGCTCCCTTCAGACTCCTGCAGAAAACAGCAGATTGTCTTAACATAGATTTTGTCAGGAGCCAGGCTGTGTCACCAAGGCATGGGAGCCCACAGAGCCTGGTGCTGTGCACATGCAGGAGGACAGCAAGGTGGTGGGACATCCTTTCTGGCCAGATCAGAGCTCTGCAGCACAGTTCAGGCATGCCAGAACTGAGGCCAGGTAGGGTGCACACCAGAGTTGCCTTTGGAGAAAAGCTGAGAATGCAGAAACTGACAATAGCTTTTGGGCTGCTCCAGCCTGGTAGCTCCCAACATCCCCAATACTACAGCAACCAAAGGAGTCAAAAGAGTCCCCTGACAATCATTGTGTCAGGAAGAAGGAAGGGATGGTTGCAGTTTCCCACACCTCACCTTGTGACTGGAGCAATTGTCACTAACCCTGCTTGTGTTCCCAGCACGAGGGAACAGGGTGAGAAGGTCTAAAGGTCCAGTTGAACTGATGTGAGAGGCCAGACTGGAAAGCCAGCAAAAACTGCAACAAAAGGGGTTGAAAACCAGATTTGAACCATCTCCCTGGACCCTTTAACATTTAAAGCAAGAGAATGGAGCAATTTCAGCCTCCATGTGTCCAGCCTGCTGCCCTGTTGGCTCGTGGTTTGGCAAGTCCAGTAACTCAGTAATCTGTTTGCCATGCATTTTTTTAACCAGGAACATAATTTAATTCCCCTTAAGGAGATCAAAACCAGGAAACTTTTAAGTAGGACTTCCTGCTCTGTGTGAAATACAAATTCTTTTCATCATGGAAAGCAAACTGACCTTAAACAATAGTAAATGAAACTGGTTATGCAATGAAGTTGTAGGGAGATCAAAGCTGATTTTGGTTTTTAATTAAGATAACAAGGTACTTGGATTAAGGAAGCCAGTGGTAACCCACCTCCTAGCTACTTAAAGAAACACAAACACTTCCCCATTAACTTGGTGCACACACAGAAGAAAATGAGGCAGCAGAAGAATTTGCCTGTACTTACAGCTAGGAATTGAAACTGAGGAAAATCCTATTTGACTTTATTTACATCAGATGTCATTTCTTCAATTAGGAAGAGGATCTCATGAATTCTACTAAATAATACCCCCGCTGCCATCCATGTCTTCTGCTCATTTCTGCCATTTATCCCTTAAATAAGTCTTTAATATACTGCTAGGTTGCCTGTCTACACAAAACCTTGCTGTTCCTTTTCCACCCATGGGGCTGTCTAAAATCCACAATCTTGTAGGTAGCTCCAGTCAGGAAGAAAAGTCAGTGCAGGGCTTAGGTAGTGTTTTGGAAGCAGCTTTGTTTATTTACAAAGGAGAGACAAAGTCCTGTGTTACACAACAGGAGTCAAGTCACAAGAAAGGATTTCTGTGGTCCCAACTTCCCCTGCTATTTTGGCCAAGCCCCTCACCCAAAAGCCCCCTCTCTCCGGGCTCTTCCCAGGGCCACACACTGTGCTTGCTCAGGCATCTGCCTTTGTCTGGTCCTGCGCCCGCTCCACGCTTCTCCTCCTGAGCTGCCTGGCTTCACAACCACATTCACCTCTCCCCAAAACAGCTCTGTGCCAAAGTTCCCCTTCCCAGAGCCTTCACGTTCCTGAGGAAAACAAACCAGCCCATGGTTTGGGCAGAGACCTCTGTGGAGGGTGGAGGTTTTGAGCTAGCTGTTATTTTGCTGCTTGCTTTCCCAAGTGGATTGTGGGGGCTTTTTAAAGGAAAAATCTGAAAATAGGGGTTAATCTGTGGTCTACCTTGTTAGTAAAGCCATAAAGCCTTTCAGGAAAACCCTACAGAGCAGGCTGGGGCTGAAGCCAGTAGGTTTCTGTAGAGGCTCAGAATATTTATAGGAACATGTCAGGAGTGAGTATTGCTGCATAGTTGTCGGCAATGGAACATAGTTTAGCTTGGCTAACACCACAGGACTGTTGGAGGGTTTTATCTCTTCTGCAAGGCTGCATGCACCATCCATATATTTCAGTAGTGGGTGTACCGCTCCTAAGAGCCTTGAAGTGATGGTTCATTAAGCTGGCAGGAATGTTATCATTTTCCACAAAATTTGATAGGATTTTCCAGAACCTGTGATCCTTCAGTGTAATGCATTCTTGGCTATCAACAGCCATCCTAGGCCCCATGAGAATGCTATGCAGAAACTACAGAAAAGTTTTTAACATGCATTTTTATTTACGGCAATGTCAAGTCCCTCCCACAGTGTGACTGGGGTGGGGATTCAGAACATATTTCTGGGCTTCATTCAATATCCATGTTCCTTTTCCCAATTGCTTTTGAAATCATATTGTTTACTCTGTCTTAAGTGTAGTTTAGCCCATACTTATATTACCACATGACAGACTCACACGGAAGGGGACTGTTGTCAGAGAAAAACTGCTTCGGAGCTTGAATGCATACATCTCCTTGATTAATTAAGCTACATTATTTGTTGAAAAATAAGGCTTGTCCCTCTCAAACAAACTTGCAGCTATTAAATGGAAAGACAGGATTGTCATGTCCCTACAGCTCAGTCTGCAACCACACTTTAAACTCTGTCATTGCATAAAGATACTATGTGCTTGCCTTGCCCATCCTTGGTACAAATACTGAACCTTTTTTAGTGCAGGACTTACTTCTCTGCAATGGAAACCAGGCTGTCTGTTTCTGCCCTGTCCTGGAAAGAGCTCTTATCACCCATCTTCTGAATTCCATTGTCTATTTGAGCAAACATGGTGCTTATTCACAGCCTGATTTGTAATCTGCCTAAGTTAGTGGAAGCCTTTCAATGATCTCGGGATCTGGTACAGACCCAGCAGCAGCAACTGGTGACTGAAGTCTCCTGTTTAATCCCAGAGAGCTGGCAGAGGCAGGCCAACCTTCCCTATGCTCCATTGTTCATCTGTTAACACCTCCCTTCACCTTGAGAGGACAGATCACTCTATAAAATTGCTGGGACTTCAGCCCTTGTGCTGAGTCTAAGCAAAAAGTGGTTACAGTGCTGGTTTAGGCAGTAGAGATTCTTATAATCTCAAGTTACATGTGGAGACCTCCAGTAATACCATTCTCAACCCTGTCTATCTCAAGATTCAGACCCTTTCCCCATATCTTGAAGGGGATCTTTGGGAGGTTAATCAATGCCACAGCTTAGAAACAGTCTGCAGAACAAGCAGCTTGATACTCTTTCACTGAGAGAAACATTTTCCTCTCTCAATTTTTTGAACCTGGCAATGTATCCATTTCCAGTACTACTAAAAGGCAGGTCCACTCCAGCTTCTGCACTGGGTCATATGATATAATCACCTGCACTGAAAAAGGGGATGTGTCCCTTACCTCACAACCAACAGGGACAGACTTTGAACCACTGGCCCAAGGATCTCAGTCTTACTCTCATTTCTTTGAATCATCTAGGCATGCTTATTCCATCTCTTACTAATGAAGTTTTGAATTTTGTTACTACAAAGCATTCATACTGGAAAAAAAAATCTCAAAAGAAAGAAATCCAAGCTGAAAACATCACAGCCAAACAAGAGAGATGTTTCTAAACATCCCCAAAGCAACATCTTTGTGTTGAAGAATAACAGGACTTCCAGCAATGCGGATGCCTTTGTGCAGGGCCTTGTGAATAACCAAATCACAGATCAATACAGACCACAGTGTACATTACTCATTAGCATGCTGGGAGCTGGGAGCTCAGAGATGATATCAAACACCAGCCCCCACATCCCCTGAACAGAGCCTACTGATAGGGCAGTGTGTGCTGCCAACAGTGAGTCATTCATCACTCGGTCCTGGTTTCACAACAGCATGATTCAGTGTTTGTAAAGGAAAGTCCTGACTGCAAACATTACCCTCATTCAGCCACTGTTAGCCTCCTTGCAACATACAGCATAGATTGTGCTCCACTTGATATTTGCCAAGACAGTAAATCAGTGGAGGATGAGCATCCTCTGGTAATCCTGAGATATGTGGAAAACAAGAGCAATCTGGAGGGGGATCGTGCAACAAAACTATTGCCCTTGGTCTGTTGGACACTCATCCCCTCCACACTGCCTCCACGTCAGCTGCAGTGGAGAAGTACAGTTCATGCTAAAGTCTCGAATGAAACTGAAGCAAAAGTTATATCCATAAAATGAATTTTCTAATTGTCATTCCTACAGGTTCTGCCTAGGAATAGGGAAGAAATTAAGCAATGCTATGCCCCTCCAGTCTTCAGTTCCCATCAGCTGCCATGCTGTGTCTGGAGACTGACAGTTTTGCTGATAAGGCAGAAAACAGAGTGAACTCACCTTCCTTTTCCCTAACCATATTAGCTTCCTCTTGCCAGCAAGACTGAAAAACTACTTTTTGTCAGTCAATGCAATGCACTCAGAGTCTCTCAGAATACAGACATGCTGATCAAAGAGATACCTCTGTAAGAGAGGAAGGCCAGCTCTACAGGATCAGCACAATTGGTGCTGTTTGGCTTTGCTTAAACTGACATGAGATGTAGGAAGCCAGAAAGGGATAGGGACATGGAGGCAGTCTCTCCCCTGTGCATGGTTCATCAGGCTGAGGGGAGATCTAGCCCCTAATCAGTTTTCTGATCCTCCTTAAGACCTTCTGCTGCTCTGCTGGCTGTTTCTGTAATTTTCCTGTTGGCTTTCCTACAGACACCCCTGTCAGGCAGCAAAAGCAAATAAGGTATGTGTGGCATCATCTCATCCAGTCTTGTCCCCACAGGAGAAATCCTAGATTTGATTTGAACCATAATTTGAAAATCCAAGTAAAATGCTTTCTAATAAGTAATTAATTAACAAAGGTTTCTATTTTTCTTATTTTGCCTTTTTGGTTTTTTTAAGCAAGAAAGAGTAATGAATGACCTTCTGGTTTAGAGATATATCCAAAGCACGTATAAATCAGCAGAATCCCACTGACATCTATGGTGCTTTGTCAATCTACACAAGCTGCAGACAAAGCCTTTAATGTTTCCACAAAGCAGAGTTATCAGGCTCCTTGTGGGCTTGTATGAGTTAACAGAGTGAGCTTTCTAGCAAAGTCATCCATCACATGGCTATCTACAATCACCAGAGTGCAGGTAAATCACCAGGGTTCTGCTACCAGATGTTAAAAAGGCAGTTGACCTTCTTGTATATTCCACACATGAAAAGAGCTCAGTAAATTATTTGACTTTTAAACAATAATATTCAACAACTTGCTGCCTACAACAGCCCACTAACTGAATGAGGTGTTAACCTGGATATCCTGACCAAATTCCAGCTGGGTTAATTATACGTTGCTTCAATGTTCCCCTCTGTTTCAATTGTGACACTATTTGATGTTATTTTTTGCTTTTCCCCCAAAGATTGCACTGGAATCCTGCTGTTGCTATGTTGCACACCAAAAGTGCACGTGCAACAATTTTAGATGAAGGATCTCTGCTTGTAGAGTTTTAAAAGCACTCATAAATGCATTCTTTATGAGCATAGGAGCTCTAATGTGTGGATATGATTGGTTTTATTGCTTTTATTGATGTTGTTATTATTCCTGCTTTTTTCAGCTATTGTTTACTACTACTGTTTTTTTTCTTGTCAAGTCCTAAAATACAGAATTGGATTAGCATCAGAATCAAAACCTGCATTTAACCAGAGTAATGTGGCATCCAAATTTTGGGTTGCAGTTCAGATCCATTTCAAGGCAAGATCATCAATGGCAAATTCATATTGCGATTACAGTGTGAACTTCCCAAAACTTGTGGGAAAGAATTGCTGCCAGAGCTGTGAATAAGTCTTACTTCCAGTCATGATTAGACCAGAAGCAAATCAAAACAAAAAAGAGAAAAGAAAAACAGGCTAACAACTACTGTGCTGGAAAATCTTAGTAATATATTGGGGTCTTGTCATATAAGATGTAATCAATAAATACCGTGTTGGTTGTGTAGAAGGTATTGACTATTAATTCTACATATGGTCATCTTGGCTGCCAACTTTTATGAACAATTTCCTCCAGGTACCTCCTCCATTTCTATGTGTACCAAATAGTTCATATTCTTGGCTCACAGTAAGAAACATCAAAAGGCAGAACCAAAATGAGGAGCAAAGTTCCCTTTGCTAACAGCACATGCTGTGGCTGCAAGGTTGGGCTGTGGGTAAGACCTGTGAGGGAAGGAAATTCCAGCTCCGGTGAATTATCAAATAAGCAAACTGTCTTGCCAAGGAGAAACCCTGTGATCTGTCAATCATCCTGCTCTGCTGATCCAAGGGATTAAAACTGCTGAAGACTTTTCACCCATTTTAAAGCACATCCAGTATGTTTCAGTGCAAAGACAGTGCATTTGAAAGAATAAGAAGAGCTAAAGTTTTTATTAAAATCTGTAGTCCATGCAAGAAGGAATAATAAGGTAAGTTTGCAAGAAGGAATAATAAGGAACACAGGGAAAATTTCTGCCTTGTAGAGTGAAGTATAAATGACTTGGGAATACTCTGCTGGTACTCACCAGGAATATCCTATTCATCAATACAACCTGATCAGGGTTGATTTTAACCTCAGAGCACCTACCCAACTAAGAAAATGCATATTACATGGCTAATTATACATAGATACCCAAACACAACCTGTCAACATGGACAATTATCCAAAAACTGGCATTACTTTATTAACTAATCCCCACTTCTAGATGAAGCCTATTTGGTCCCCACCAGGCCTATGACCTACTGCAATCACAGCAGGTAGAAGAGTGGCAAGATGATTTGCCCCAACCTTTTCCTCTGAGAGGAGACATGGGGCTTTGACTCCTTACGGTATGTTCCATTTTCCATAGGATTAAATTCTGCCTTGGCATTTTCTGTAAATCAGTGTGAAATAAGGGGCAGGAGAGCTGAATGCTGGACACCTGTCCCACTCCAAGGGGATGGAAGTCATCATGTTTTCTACATAAACCACAGCCAGCTCTCAGCTTGAAGCATCCTTCAAGGTGTATGGGACTAAACAAGAATATTTGTTGGCACAGAACCCATGGTTTGTTTCACTTGCATGGCACCAGAAAGCCCTGTTCTCATAGCTCTAACAATAATTCAGACTACTAGAGTCATATTAGTAATGTGGTTAATTCCAAACATATAACCATCAATCACCATTCTTTCTCCTCTCTCCAGCTCAGTTTGTTTCCTAAACTCTAATAAAAATCCAGCTGTTTCAAAGCGTGTATGGCACACACCTGGCAGGAAAGGGTCTACATTCTCCTTCTTCACCACAAAAAAAGTGTCCCAGCACTTTAAACAAGCTTATAGCTATGAAGACAAATTTTTGGATGCTATTTCTTCCTGAGGTGGTTTTCCTGGCCATGACATTGAATGTGTCCTTTGCTACAGTGGAAAGAGAGTTTGTATTCAGCTAGTAGTGCTGCTATACCTTCGCTTTTATTTAATTATGTCCTATAAAGTGAGTTATTTACTACATATTTGCATAATCTCCCCATCTCTCTCTCTTCCTCTATATACAGCAGCCTCTCAGCTGCTCTGTCATTTGGCCACAGAGGCCCCAGTTTGCTAATCTAGTTTCATGGTCTGATAGACCTGGACAGTGATTAGTTTGCTTCCAAGGCATTTGTGTAAGAGGAAGGAGAGCTTTGATCCCTATCGGCAAACCAAGCTAATAGGATTGCTCTTCTTATACCACAACTAGATTGTCACAGTATCCTCATGTGATAGTCTGCAGTAAATCTCTTTCCAAGAAATTTTAGCCTGTGGCCTGTAAATCCAAGCCATTAACTTTGTGACAATTAATGGGTTGACAACACAGCCCCTGTCCATGCAAAATTCAAAACAAAAGCAGGATGGCAAGAAATAACCTCTCTCCAAGGCTAGTGGACCCTTTATGTAAATACCCTGCACTGGCTGAACTATAAGGAGATGGAACATTTGAAAGACCTACTGCAAAGAGACAGTTCTGGGACATTTTATCTGTGTTGTATCCTTAATCCACACAATATGAGATGAGGGGGAACCAAGAGAGATGGGGAGTAGGAAGTGGGGCAAGACCATGATTTAAAACCCCTCCATCTCAAAACTTTCTTTCTTGCCTGAAGGGAACAGAAGTGTCCCAAAGAGGCCAGCTCCACCACTCCTTTGGTGGCCTGAGGGAAGTCACCTCCACCAGCTCCATGTCTTTCCTGCCAGCAAAGTCTCCTTCTCCTCTTCTTTCAGCTTCCTTCACCCTATGTTCTACTAACAGTGAGGGTGGCTGCACACTGAATTGCAAGGCCCTTTGGAGATCATGTGTAGGAAAGGACACAGAACATCTCATTTCTCAGCAGCACTAAACTGCTCAAAACAAAGATTATTGGATGGGACATAATGGAGGCAGGTTGGAAGGGAACATTAGGCAAAGGGACATCAGTATTTAAAAAGACTTTAAAAGCCACTTGTCCTGAGCCCTGGAGCCTCTTTGCCAGGCAACTCCAGGTGGACATATCAGTCCCTTGGGAAGTTGTGGCACCCAAAATCCAAATGAGAATTTTTTCTACACCACATTCTTTGTCTGGCTCCTGACAGACCTCTGCCCTGCATCTTCAGCTGTTGTCAAAGATTGGTCTTCCTGAGCCGCACAAAAGAAAGTGCATTTTCATGTCAGCCTGTTCCTCTAAACATTCAATTACCTTGTCAAATATCAAACACCTCTCCTTTATGGGAAATTCCTGTGGAAGGCTCCACCTCTTCCTCCTGCCAAGCGGTCTTTGCTTTGTCCTTTTAAAGTGGAGCTAAAGGCAACAGTTTCTGTCCTTACTTGTTAGTGAAGGCAATTATGACCACCTTCTGTGAGTAATTACCCATTTCTGTCTGGTTTCTACAAAAAACTAAATTTTATACAATTACAGGCTACCTGGCAAATCTTGTGCTGCTGGGGTGCACAGCAGAGCACTCGACATGAGCCATGATTAGGCAGTTAAGTGTTGTGTATATTACTTCTGTTGTCTCTCAGACAAGTGGCGTGATCCACAGCGTGGAGCAATAGCTTACAGGCTCGAAGGGCTTCCTTCTTCCTCCCCTCCCTCTCTCTCAGGAAAGCGAGTCCATGCCCCTTGGCAGGCAGTATGACTATGCCAGTGCAGACCTCCACCTGGACCAAAATACTCATGTTGCAAAGCAAGGTATAACAAACTGGGAGACCACTGGGGCACACTGGGCACAGTGCTGTACTGCACCGTGCCATGCACACAGACTAAGTAGCCTTTTGCTGAGCCCCACTGTGTTACATGACAGTGGCACATCCAAAATCCAGCTCAGTTCTCCCCTTTTAGGCAAGAAATAACTTCTTAAAAGAAACACAAAGTGTTCATATGTCGATTTTGCAGTGAGAGCAACAAGCGAAACATTCTTTCTTTAAGGTCGCAGGTTCAACCTCTTTGCAATTCCCAAGAAGCAGCACAGTCCTACTGAGCTGTGACTTCTGAAGCACCTGCCTACCAAGACCTGCAAGCTGGTTGTGCACTTAACTCAGTTATGCACATACCCCAGTGAGACTAATGATCCTGAAATACTTCTGGAAACACCCACCTGTGCCCTTGCCCAAGACACCAGCATATAATTTGGTGACTGAGTTGCAACAAATAGCTGATCTAAGGTGTTGGACACTCAATGAACTTTTCTTGTTCTTGGTATAGTGCTGTGTGATGCCTCCTGTAAAACAGCAATGATGTATTTATTAAAGTTATCAGATCTGATTCTGACTTCTGCCTGCCATGACCTATTATTTGCATCTACCAATGATGAACTCAAAATGCTCCCTACTCAAAAAGTTAGTGCCTCCTGCCTGCTTTTTGTGTAGGCAACAACCACTGGCCCAAGGCAAGAGCCCACAGACTCAGTGGAATTTATATGTGGTTTCTACTGACATGAGTTTAAACCTAAATACTGAGCCTGAGTCCCTGATGAAACACAGAGATATTTTTACTGAAATTAATGTGTTACATAGATGGGAAGCAACTTTAAAATCAGAATTAAACTGTACGACAAAATGGCATTCCAACAGGTGAAGCAGCAGCAACTCAAATGACCAGTGAGCTGAAAGGGTGTCCCATTCATTCCACCCATTTGCCATCTATATCAGGTCTTTGTGATTAAATACAGTGCTGCAAAGAACAAAGATTATGGTACTCACACAAATTTTCCTTTGGTATCAAGAGTTGTGTACATGTTAGAAACCAAATAACTTCACGGAGGAAATGTTTTTGAGAGTTGTGTTATCCATAAAATAAAGCATGTCACTCTGAGCAGTGACAAAATCCAGTTTCCTACTGGTTAATGCCTTGTGGCCATAATTTTTCATTGCAGTAACCCCTCCATCAAGCTCTCTTTGATCTTTCCCACCTCCAAAATGCTTCAATTCCCCCTCCATACTCATTCACCTGAGCTCAAGCCCCTCTGCAGCATCTTGCATGTACACTGAGCACTGAGAGGGCTGGGACAATGGGGGCCCTGATCGATCCCATGCTGCCTGTTGGCCAGATGGACCCTGACCACTTCCAGTCAGCAGGCAGAACTGCACAGAGAGCATTCAAATCACACTGCAGATTTTTCTTCACTAAAGGCACTGATTGTAGGTATGCCATAAGACTCTCACTGCCTTCTGAATAAACAACATTTTTCATGAGACTTATGGGAACATAATTGATCTCTACCCTTTGTATACTTCTGCTACATTAGTCAATGGGCTTGAAATTTCTTGTGGGAAGGGGACAAGTTTGAGAGACAAATGCATGGAAAGAAATGCAATCACATAAGCCTTGCTTTGCTATTTAGCTATTCAGTTGCATATTTAGCCGACACAACCTAAAATATCAGGACATTCATTGTCAGAGGGTTTGACCCAGTAGGATTAGTTGCATGTGTGATGGAAATCTCTATCAGAACATAAAAAGGATCAGAAATTGACCCATGTTCTCTTTTTGGCTCTGGAAAGTAAATCTCTCCAGATTTTGACCAGATGCATTGTACAAAACTATAAAATGACAATTTTGCAGTGCCTCCCATTCCCAGAAATTTCCTGAATACTTAGGGAAAGACAACCTCCCAAATTACCCGTCTGGTCACTCAGTGCCAGGCTTGAAAGGCAATTCCTCCCTGTCCCCTGCTGGGTCTCGCTTTCCTCTTTGAGCTTTTGTTACTGACTGTCGCATTTGTTGCACTGCTGTCCTTGAAAAAACATCAATCTGCGAGAGCCTCCCGCAGCCCTGAATTCCAAGGGTTACAATGACAGCGCTGCCTGAAGCAGTATTTCCTTTTCCACGTTCTGCATTTGCCAGCTGTTAACTTCATCAAGATCCTGTATTGTGGGAGTCTTAAAAAAGGGGGCAGCTCTGTTTTCTCCATAGCTTTTGTGTGCAGGCTGCCATCCAGCTTCGACCCTGAAAACCAACGAATTCAACGGGGTGCCATGGCAGGGCAGGGAGGGCAGGAAGAATTCAGCTGCAATTTTGAAAAAACTGTTCCCAGTTCTGGAAAAATTCCCAGTCACCTCTGGCTTTTTAATGTCAGCCTTCCCGATAAAGAGAGGGGGTAGATATCACCTCCTCTTTTCTGAAATAATAATCATTTGTCTTAAATATCAGCATCACTGGAAAAGCAGCATCAGGCCCGAGGTTGCTGGCCTGGATTTCACTGCCCTCCCCGAGACAATAGTGCATCTATAGGACACCCAGCGCCTGCGGGATGACTCAACTCACAACTATCCCTCCTACCCAGTCACAGAAGTGATAGCTTTGACCTTTTGCTCATGGAAGAAATGACAGGGAAAGAAGGTACTCCACATCTTTAGTACAAGCTGCAGTGTCACTTTACCAGGGGATAGCAAGACTATGGAACAATTTGGGATAGGAAGTGAGGAGGGCCTGTGCATTGACTGAGATGGCAGGTGACATTTCAAAAAGGCAGGACAGGATTAAGCAAACTGGAAGAGAGACAGCATGCAGGCATGAAGAGCTCTTTAATGTCATACACACCCTAGAACATTCTGTATGGAGCACATCTTAAAACTGGAGCATCCCTCCTGTGTCCCCTTCCTGGAGCATTGGCTATCTGGGGAGCACTCCATGTCCTCTGCTGTTTCCTAGGATTTTCCTGTCTAGATGTGCCCCAAAACTGACTTTGCTTCATGCAGGGAGACCAGATAGAGCCTGTACAGCTGCAGATATCCCATGAGTTGCACTGGAATCCAGGATCCACTTTCCCATCATTTTCCCATCATTTCCCATCACTTTCCCATCATTCCCAGGATGCATTTTCCCATCACATCTGCTAAAGGGTTTCAGAATGAAGGTAAGTTCTCAAAGAGCTTTTGCTCTGCTTGGAAGTCCTACAATGCCTGGCTACCCTCAGTGAGAGCGCAGCTGAGCACTTTTGAAAATCCTGCCCCAAAACATTGAAAGGATCTTATTAACAGAGCCATTTAATTAATAAGTCTAGTGTCATTTTGTTGTAGCTAATCCTTTTGCTGGGAGCACAGCCAGCACACAGCAATTCCTCAGAGTTGTCAGGGTCCCCAGGCTACCTCTATTATGCAGCCTCCCAAAGTGGGGGATCCACAAGTACTAATTCCAGACCTGTCCCTTCCCAGCTCTCCTGGATTTGATGTGTATCACCTGTGAGCACATACAAGAGTGTTTTTGTTGAATTAACCAGAGGACACATCCAGTGTTTACGTCTAGGTGCACTGTGGGCTGGTATCAAGAGTTTATTGCCAGCCATTCTGCCTCCCACTCCACTTCCCAGCGGTTGCTTTGTGGGAATCCTGTAGGCAACTCCCCAAGAGAGCACCTCTGTTTTTCAGCATCAGCAACCACTCCAGAAAAAAAAATCAGCAAAATAATGGTGTGGCACTAGGATGTCATTTTTGCTTTGGCAACCCAAGGGTACATAATTCCAAGCATCTCCATTTTCTGGAGGGCTTTCGCTAGGCTGTGGTCCTATGAGAGGTAATGCACATGCCTACAAAAGGAATTGGGAACACATTTTCCTGATCACCAGAGGCCACACACATGGAGAGCGCACATGGAACCAGAGGCAGCAGGTACATTGGCCACATGGCTAGCTGTCCTTCCTGCTGACGCAGGTGTGAGGCTATCAGGTCTATGGAGCATCCACATCCCTGTAAAAGCAATGCAGTGCTGTCAGGGAGCCATCTCCAAAGTGTCTTCTCTAACACTTTTTCAGTATCTGGTCTAACAAGTTCCAAGAGCCATTGTTTTCCACAAATCTTGCCTGACCAAGCTGTCAGAAAAGCCAGAGTGCCCTTGGTTCTCAGCCTATATCAGTAGCACTGATATCTCTAACTCCAATGGAGATGACAGAAACTACTATGAGGAAGAGGAGAACAGATCACCATACCTGCAGCACCTTTCCTGAAAAGACAAATAGTGAAATTATCTGTTCTCAAAGGAGCAGATGTGGAGTAATACACTGACTCCCAAAAACCCTTGGGTTTATTGGGAACAGAACTTGATTCTGCAGAATAAGGCCTCATCTTTAAGTCTATATAAGTACAAATCTCTTTTCAACCATCTGGGCTTTTTATTGTTTAAGTAGACAATGGCAGGCTTCTACCAGCCTTTATTTAGGTTATTTCAGACAATGTTTAATGATGCAAGTTTTTCTCATAAAAACACACCTAACAATCACACAAGACAATCAGAGTCACAAACACACCTGAGAGGTCAAATGTGTAAAAAAAAAAGTAAAAAGAAGTATTCAGCTTTTCTCTTCCTTGTCTATTTTTTCTCTCAATTCTTATCCTCTGTTCACACAACAGTGGGCAAATATTCCTCTCCTCTCATACAGTCTACTATTTTATACTAATGTTACCCAGCTGGTTTTGATCCTTGGGTTCAGTGAAACCTCATTCAACAACAGCCTGGGGACAGGGGTTGTTGCCTTCATGTTATCCCAGGGCATGTAGGAGTCCATCCTGGCTGCAGTCTTAGCTGTCTCTCCAACAAAATGGAGAGACATTTAAGGGACAGCCCTTAACTCTCAGCCCCTATAATGGTTTTGGACCCAGGCTTCAGGGCAAGACTGTCAGCTGGAGTAACTGTGCTGGATGGTGCCTGAAGGTATGGTTTGTGGCTGCTCTGAGGACGATTCCTGATTTTAAACAACAGCCCCAGTCTGTGGTCTTACCTCTCAGTGGCAGTGCACAGCTGATACTCAAACACATGAAATGAAAAAGCATCTCTAAAAATAGCAGGTTCAAGCTAATGTAGCAACACCTTCTAGAGAGAGTTAAAATCAGAGCTGCAGACACCTAATTCTGAATTCCCCTGCTTTTTCCTGTTGCCAGTTCCTGTCTGAACACCACCATGTGCTGCTCCTCTGCCCTTCTGCTGCCCACAGGGGAAAGCCCTCAGAGTGCAGATGTCAGATCCTGTCAATAGATGAGAGAAGGATGCAGGGATGAACTGTGTGGGATGGCAGCCTGCATAACCTCCACGCCTTCACAGTGAGCAGGAACTGAAGAGTAGAGGAGGAAGGAAGGCTAGGGTGGGTATAGCAAGGCATTAAATAGCACTTGCTGGATATCTGCTTGTCAAGAATTCACATGTCCCTGTTTCTAAGTCTTCTGTTCCTGGGGAAAGCTAGATATGTGGAGAAAGCACAGATGAACCCGTGAGTGCAAAATATACAATTACCACAGGCTCCTGTGTCCCATGTAGAAGTCAGGGACTCTACAGAGCTGCCAGCAGGAAGGAAAACTGGGCCTCAGCACCTGGCCCACCCAGTTCCCAGAAGACATGCATTTAATGATGGCATAAATATCTTGTCCAGGATCCCACATACAACATTTAGGATCAGCTGTACTGAACAATCCCCCCAATCCCTTGCAGTCCTTGGCACAGTGAAGTCCTCTCCCATCACCCAAGAGGGCTTTACTTCTACCTTGCTTTCCTCCAGGCAGTGGGAGAAAGCCTGATCTCCATCACACTGCACTTCTCTTCCCCTTAACGAATAAGGGAAGAAGCAAAATTATGTGGTGCAAGAGAGCACTCACTTGAAGTCCTTATGCCAGGGCTCTCTAGGATTGTTGCTAAAGCAAAGAGTAATTCCTTCTGGTGGGAATTACTGGCTGAAATGCTGTGGTCTGCATTATACCAGGAGTCATGCCAGACAGCAAAGTTGGAATTAGAAAGATCCTGGGACAAGCTCAGTCTACCACAACTGCAGGAAGATGGTTAGTTCAGACTGATCTCCAGAGCATCCACCCCACAGCCTGTGGCCACAAAATGCTCCCCAGGGCTCTGTAACAAGCTTGAGACCAACAGCAGGGAACAAAAGCCTGAGCTTTTTGTGCCACAGGAAGAGAGCAGTAGCAATCACAGGCAGCCCCAGCGTCCTGAGTGCCTGCTGTAAAACTCCCAGATGAGCTTTGGAAATTGGCCAGACCTCGCATTACAAAGGGTAAAGGGAAAAATCCTGTGTCCAGTGGTACCTCCCCATTTGACCTAAAGGGGCAATTGCAGAGGTCAGCTTGACCCCAGGAGCATGAACAAGATGCAAAGATAGGACAGTGTAAAGACCATCCTGCCACTAAGACAACCTTCTCCTTCACTTTAGCCACAATTCTGAGCTTCTACTGATGAGGAAAGGAGACCTGAGGGACAAATTGTCCTATAAGCTGGGGGGAAAAGAACCTTTGACAGCTTTTTCTTTGCTTTTCTTTCTGGCCTTAGGAAGAGTAAATCTCTGATGGAGGCCTGTTTATTTGCCAGGGAATTAGGGAGTTTTGTGCCTCCCTTTATTCTTGTGAAAAGATAACGACCTTCTGGTGGGAAGATCCAATCATTGCCAAGAAATATGTTTTGGAAGCTTTTCAGAGTCAGTGAGTTAGAGGCAAACAGATTCCCTGGAGAATAAAAGGGCAGATGGAGCTGTATGACCCTGGACTTCAGTTTGGGCTTGACAAATTCTTTGGATCTATGAATCTGTGTTGTAATCAAGGGCATTTGCCTCCCATTTGACCCCAGAGGAGAAATTAGCAGCATGGGCATCACACACCCAGCCATGCAGTGGGGTGTGTCTGAAAGGCAGCACCGTATTTTGCACATGCATCTTCAGCTGGAGTGAAATTAGGTAGTTCAGGCAGTCCCATACCTGGCAACAGGCTCCAAGCCAGCTGCAAAACCCATGCAGAAGATCTTTGGTGCTTGGCTGTCACTGAACTCTGCCTTGCTGTGACTCCCAGGTGGCTCATGCTCAGCCTCCATGAGTCTGCATGAGCTGTGAGCACACCTTTCCACTGTAGCACAGGCACAGCTCACTGACACCACGCATGGCCCCACAGTCACCCTGAATGCCTAACCCTGAGACTGCCTGAGCTTTCTGCTGCTCCTCAGGAGGTCCTGCTCAGATCCTAGTTCAGGGTCCATCTCTGGATGCAAGTGTTGCTCAGAGATTCATGTGTTGTTCTCCCACAGGGATCATGAACTCATATTTAAATGGGTAGAGGCATCTGTTTCCCCATCAGCACTCAGGGTTGACATTTTCACTCCTGCCAGTTTCCAAAGTGCAGCTGAGAGTGTAGGTAATCACAATGGACAATGGCTTTCTCTTTAACAGACCATGACCTGGGCCGCTTCCTGGAGAAGCATATGGCTCAACATGCTTTTTCTTCCAGGGATCCCCAGAGATCCCAGAGAGCTGCTGGAAATGTCAGTCATTCCCTGAAATTCAGCCTGCAGGCTTCACCACAGGAAGTGAAGTTATTTTGCTCAGCCCTGCAGCTCCTCATGCATCTTTATCCAGCAATTTCACATGGAAGTACAGGACAGTTCCTGATGGACTTACTCTCTGTCTTTGGTCAAAGAACAAAGGCCAAGCAAATAATACCAGGTTACTGCAGTGAGTGACACATAATCAACTCTAAAGAGGTGTAAGGATTATATCCTGAGAGACCTCGGCTGCCTCAGCTTCTCCCCAATTGCTTTCACTCATAGCCCATTTTAAAAGCTTTACAAGCTCTCAGCAGTCAGAGATCAGTTAGCTAAACTCTGTTTTCTGAACTTTTCCTATTATCTTTGGACACCTGGGTCTGTGAAATTGCCTATTAACGGTTTGCAGAGCGATTTAGCTAATCTCAGATGAGTACATGTGAATCTAATGGCCAGATATTATGTCTTGAGAGATCAATAAGGCACATTCCAACTCCACAGAGTCTAGACTTCCTGGGGCTGGGTGGAGGGATTTTTATACCAAAGTCACCAAAAAGTTATGCCTCTGTTTGTGCAAGAGGGAAAGGGGAGAAGCAGAGAAGGGGTGATGTATTCAGCCACAAAATATTTTGAAGAACCTGAAGAAGTTTTGGGTTGGATCAAGATATCTTAGAGGGCCTACTGTAATTTCTTCTCCTCTCTAATTTCAGAGGAACAATACTTCTGTGAAGCTGAGAGGCTTTCTAGGTCCAGGCTGAGTGGATATAGGAATCTGGATGTACATGTGCATAAGCCTGTGTTGCAAGCACCTAGGCACACCTGCCACACTTGCTGCATGCACATGTAATAACACTTGGATCCACTGGTGTCCCTGGCACAGAGGGGGTTTGCAGCTGTGTGACTCTGACCACATCATTCAGAGGTACCTGACAGTTCAGAGGTGACTGATGGATACCAGCACTGCCTGTGTGTACTGCAGCAGAGAAGAGAGAACATAGCACACTAACAAACACATCTTTTGTCACTGCTGCCCACCCCAGCAGTGTGACTGCTCTCAGAGATCACGCCAATTTCTGTGAATAAACTCTGATAAGGGCCTAGCCCACAGCTGGTGTAACAGAAGACCATGCAGCGGTGCTAATTTGCAGCAGCTGAGAATTTGCCTCAGTGCCTCCCATCCCAAAACAAAACTCTATAAAAAGATGGTTTCTCAAGTGTAGTGCAAAAAGCCCTGTTCCTATAAGAGGTGACTAACTGGGTGACTTGCATCAGCAAAGCTCCTGCCAATGTGCCCAAGAGATGGCAACAGACCTACACTACAACCTTCCCCCCCTCCTCTCCTGCAGTCCAGGTGCAGCTGACCATGACATGCTGATGGTAATTTGGGCAATGGATTTGCTCTGGCCAGCCCTAGAAAAATGAGTCTGAGAAATTCTCTGCACACACAGAAGGCTCTCCCTGCAGACATCTGAAATTTGTGTCTTCCTTGAAATATTTTCTGTTTTCATTGCCTCCCTCTCTTGTTCCCATCATATTTGCCCAGCAGGTCCCGACCAGAGGTTTGCCACAACGTACATCAGAAGATGATATGCCACTTTGTGGCAGAAAATCCTGGCAGCTCCACAGCCTATAGAAAGCTTGTTTTGGTCTATCTCTGCCTTGGCACAAATCACTTATTTGCTCTGCTTCTGCAGACCCTGCAAAGCTTCGTGCTTTACCCTCCAAGTCACTCAGTATACACTTAGCAGCAGGGATGAAAGAGGCTTCAGGAAATAGCATGCTGAGAAGTGAGGCCTCCCAGGACTCCAATCAACCCCCCTGAAGGGGAAAAGCCTAGGGCTAGAGAACAAATTCTAATTATAACAACAGACCTGCAGTCATTCCCAATTATGTCAGGCTCTTCAATGAGGAATTAAACAAGTTATAAAATGGGTACACTGTCTTATTCTTGCCTCTAGCATTAATGATAGGATGTTGTAAAAAGATGGCCATATCTAAACAACATGTGAAGGGGACATTCACATGGCATATGACTGACAGAAGAAAATAATACTAGTGTGATGGACACTTCCTTTCTTGCTCCATGGGCCTGATTTACTACAGAATTACTGTGGGTTTAGGCTACAATAACATCTCAGAATGAAGTGGGGATAATTCTTATGGGAAGCCAACAAAACCTAACAAAATCTGATTGCTGGAATCTGGAAAATTGCAAAGATCACAATGTGAACTAACAGAAGAATTTGTGCTTAAGAGCAAGGATCACTGATTATGTTACCTGCAAGCAAGCTAGTCAGTTTGCATCTTTGGATCAAGGCTGAGGAACTTTCCCGGATGCAGAACTTGAAAGGGTGCCTCAAACAAAATTTTCATGCTCAGAATCAAAACTGCTGGGGAAAAAAAATCACATTAAATTATAATAAAATCATAGCTGACCCTTGCAGGCTGAGAAGTCATGAAACCAGTAAAAATTAGCACCACAGAGGTGAAATGGGACAGTTCCTAATTGCATGAGCACAGATTGAGCCCTGCAGTCTCAACAGCTGTTTCTCCAGAAGTCTTTGCTATCACTTTCACATCTGCACATCTCAGTGTGAAGGTCTTTAGGTTAACTCTACATGGGTGATACCTCCCTCTCTGCAGCCTCATTCCTTCACTGCCTTCCCCATTATGTGCAGTAATTTCCACCCCTGCAAAGTGGGTGGCATTTTACACTTACTTCACTTTCTCTTCAGTCAGGTGTAAATGGCTGCAAGAGGTGCAAAACAAACTGGAGCTGGGGGAAGATTAAGAAAAATAGGCTGTGAGAAGGTTATTTCTCTCCCTAAAATCTGCATCTTGTCTCTAGCATTGTAACCAGAATATGACTGAGAAAGTGAATATTCCTAGAATTCTAAAAAACTATTCCTAGTAGTTCAAAGTATTTTTGTACACTATCTAGCACAGTAGACTGATAATAAACAATATTTGCAACACTGTATCCAAAAGACCATCTGAATGTGAATTGTAAAGGGATACTAAAGAGACACAAAAAGGCAAAAAATTCAGGCTGAGGAAAATGTCTCACATGTGAGCAAGAAACAGAGCATGGAGTTACAGTGGAAAAAGCTGTAGTACTTTAATTGCAGTAACAACAGCAAACTGCAAAAGAAGGAGCACTTTGCTTTACATACATCAAGCTTTTTTGCATTTAACCTCTTCTACTAACTATTCACCGGACAGATTAGCCACCTCTGCTCACATATTCATTTCACATAATCTTCCCTCTCAGGCGCTTTTGTGAGGATTTCACAGGCGCAAAGGATTTCACAGAGCTGTGCAACTGACAACAGATGAGCTTGCAGTGAAACTTTTTCTTTTTTGGCAGTGCAGAATGTCTTGGAAGGCTATTAAAGCATTTCTTTTTAGTCTCTTAAGTGGGAGCAGACAAACCTGGACAGCACCCTGTCTGTTGTAACAACAGGGCACTGAGCATTAATCTACCTGCACACCTGAGTGACTGTGATATCCAGGGGGCTGCATTGACACACTGTGCCTTCTGCAGCTCCCTTCAGACCACAAAATGCCAGAGTCAGAATGTGGCCCACTGGGGCTGCACTGTCCTTCACCATCATCTTCTTCTCTCTGCCTGGTACTGGGTGCATGCATGGAGGTCGCTGTTCCTTCTACTTCCCCTTTTTCTACTGCCAAAAGAGATGTCTAATGGATGTCCACAGGAATCAAGGTGTTTGAGATGCTTTGGGCTTGATATTGGGTCAGATTCTTATGCTGCAGTGCAACTTTTAGGGCATCTTTAAAACATTTCTTATCCAAATGAGGTTGCAATGAATCAGGAGTTAACTTGGGGTGAAAGGGTCTGCTATGACAGCTTAATCAAACTGAAACCTGTCCCTAGCTGCTCTTCCTTCCCAGGAGACCCACAGGGGTTAGGGTGGATTCATTATTTTCTCCATGAATTACTCCCTGGAGACAGCTTAGGGCAGTTTATATGCAGAGTCAGGCCTCCTGTGCCTGCAAGAGCTCAACCCCCTGCACGTGGGCAGCGTGTGTGAGATGTCACACTGAGCCAGGTGCCTCAGAACACACTTCCCTGCCTCCAGTGGGTCACCCAGCCACCTGGGAACACTTCTCTCCCCCCTGCTGCCTTCATTTGCACAGGAAATAAAAAAGAAGAATATTAAGGTATTTATCTATAAAAGCTATACAGGACCAGATTTATCTTTCAGGTTTGCATTGCCTACAAATTAAGGCCAGAAGGGACTATCAGACCATTCAGTCTGGCACCTTGTGCATATATCACAGGTCATTCAATTTTAAGCACTTTTCCCTGCACTGGACCCAAGAGCTTGTGCATTTAAAAGACAGCTCAGCCTTGATCTGGAGCCATCAAAACATGGAGAATCTATCACATTCATCAGTCATCCCCTCTGTTAAAAATGTGAGTCTTCTGTCAGGTGCTTTGCACTGGCTTTGATTCCCAGCCATTGTTTCTCATTTTGTCTTGCATTGCCAGGGTAAGTAAGCCTTTAGGGTCTGCCATTTTAGCCCAGCAAATTTACTTATAAATTTTAATTCAGGCACTATTCCATCTCTTTTCTGACAAGCTAACCTCTGA
Source organism: Lichenostomus cassidix (assembly GCF_008360975.1). NCBI lineage: Eukaryota > Metazoa > Chordata > Aves > Passeriformes > Meliphagidae > Lichenostomus > Lichenostomus cassidix. The sequence goes on along the minus strand of NC_139483.1, from coordinate 41,294,957 downwards.
GTCTCTTCCTGCAAGGCATTTCCTCCAGCCTGTGAAATATTTTCTAGCTGTTTTCTCCACTCTCCAGTTTTTAAAACATTTATTTTAAAACATTAATTTTAAACACAGACATTAAAAGTACACACTTTCCTGTTTGGGTTTCCCACATGTTAGGGGATATGAATTATACTTCCCTGCTTCCTCTGTTCTTATCATCTGACTCACCTGTCAGCTTTTCCATTCTTTCACTCCAGCCAAATGTCAGGTTCAGCAGCACCAAGAAACACAACTCATCCACTCCTCTTTTGGGGGCTACTGGCATAAAAGCTGCCTTTGCCCTCTTTCGTGGGGGACTTCCAGGATCTGAAAATTGCTCAGCATTGATACTGGTGAGCCTGTGAGCCCTGCAGGTCCTTTACAGCCCTGGCCTGCAACTTCCCTGAAGGTATGGATATAAATATTTTTCTCTCTCTTAAAAATTTTTCAACAGTTGGTCTGCTTACTAATGGAAAATATTTTCTGTCCTCATTTAAAACAATGATATAAATTATTTGTTTCCAGCTGCAAAACAGAAATATTTATCCAATGCATCTGTCTTTTCCCATCACTGATGATTTCCTCATCCCACCTAACCACATATCCCATCACCAAGGCCTCTCTTCATTCCCTAGGAGCAAACTGGTTTGGATTTAATTATCTTTTTTTCCTTATATCTTTCACTACCTTAAGCAATTTCCTGCATTTCATGCTTCTTAGTTACCATTTCTTGAAGTCTCTCTCCTTGTTTTTCCACTTGTTATACACCAGAGAGAAGAGAATACTTCTGCATACGGCTTTCACCTCTCCTCTGATCCAGCATTTGAAGTCTTTTAGCATCTTCTGGAGTTTAAAGTATTCAGAGATAGGGAATTAGGACTAAAAATAATAATATTCTGTTCAGAGGACTACAGAGAATATAAATCATATCAGTGACTGATTATTAATATTCAATTATTTTTGTTATTAAGTTACAATGTTGCTTACTGTTGTTTAATCATTTGATGTTGAATAATTTTACACTGCAGCTCAGTATTTTCATTTTTCTCACCAGTACTTTCATTTTTCTCAGCTGAACTTTGACTTTCCAAAATAGTTAATTCTAGCTCAAAATGCCAGTCTGTCATTTTTGGTCACACCCCGTGCTAACACCCAATTACCCATGGGCTAGAACAAAGTTGCCATCCTTGTTGAAGGGAATAAAACCTCCTCAATCAGTAAATAAGGTGGTTAATGGCACACCTGTGCAATGAGGCGATGCTCAAACAAGGGGTGCTTTCCTCTGGGGGCTGACACAGGTTCCTGGGATGTGGGCAAGGCAGGGCACATAGCCTGCCCAGAGGACAATTTATTTTTTTTTTTTAATAATGGGAGTTGATTACACCAATTAACAGAGCGTGGCTTCCCCAGAGGCTGGATCACAGAGTGGCAATTCACACCACAGCAGCAGTGATGCCAGTGGTGCCATGGCAAGCTGAGTTAGCCTGGGCTGGGAGAGAGCATCACAGAGTATTCTTGGCAACATCCAAGCATCAGGGTGCTTTGTTTTCTCTGGAGTGAGTTAAAAATGGTTCGGTAGATTCCTGGTACGTGAGGGTGTTTATTTTTAGTTTGGATGACCAAGCCTCAAGATGCCTTAGCCAGTCTTTCCAAAATAGTGGGGAATTTCAGGCCTGAGGGTTTTTCTTAGCATCATCTCTGATGCTCCCTGCTTTCAGAAACTTCTGTTTAGTCACTCCAGTGAGGAAAGGCTGGGGCAGCCAAGTGTTTTTTCAGGAATAAACCCGCCATTACCACAACACATGAAGGGTAAGCCCTGAGCCCACAAGGCTTTGTTATGAAATCAGAAATGAAATAGGCAAATTTTAGATTAAATTAAAAAATAAAACATATGTACAAACCCCAAATTTCCACAACAGTAAATTATTCATTCCTTGTTTATAAAAGAAGCATTTCTGAAGACTCATGGAGATCACTCTGTTTCAGCATAATTTTGTTTAATCAGGCTTTGAATTAATTAACATAATTAGTCACTATGGGGGGATAACTCAGACTGATTTTATGGAGCCTTCTGTTGTGCTGGTTCAGGTCTTACAGCTTGATTTAAACATGACTGGAGGGGCTTATTAACATGAATGATTAATGCTGCATAAAATTGATTACAAACTAATTTTAGCTGCAAAACCACATTTCTGCAAACTTTCACCATGAGTAACTATGGTGACTTCAGACTAAAACCAGTTTGGCTTAGGTTGAACAGCAGCAGTGGCACTGGTGGCTTGCAGCCTCTGCCATCAGGAATGGCAAAATCCACCCTGGCTCACACTGCTAAAAAGCCTTGAGCCAAACTGTTGTCACAGCCAGGGAACAACTTTTTCCCTGCATGTGGAAACAGAAAAATCCAGCAAAACCTGTTTAGTGACCAAGAAATCAGTGTGTGGTTTTTATCATGGAATCATCAAATGGCTAGGGTTGAAATGGATCTTAAAAGTCATCTGGTTCCAAATCCCCTTGCCATGGGGACATGGACACATCCCACTAGACCAGGCTGCTCAGAGCTCCATCCAACCTGGCCTTGAACACTTCCACATATGGAGGATGCACAGCTTCTCTGGGCACCCTGTTTTATTTAGTTGACTTCTCTGCTTAAGCATTTGTTCACAGCTCGCTCATGTTCTTCCTTCAACAACACAAAACACACAAATGGCCTAGCCTCGAAAATTCCCACTCTTAACTTTCCTTGTAAATAAAGTCAAAATAATTTCAAACATTGTCAGGCTGCTGAGCTGTCATGTGAATACAAGTGTATGCAGAATGCATCTACAGATGTGTGCAATGGCTGGAAAGAATGGGACAGATCCTAACAGGGAAAGCTGCAATAAGTAGTACCTGAGCCTACAAAGGGTCCCTGCCAATGGACCTATTTCAGAAGTAAGCAGATATGCAAACTGTCTGGCACTCTGCATTGATCTTTTAGATTATTTATACTTTTTTATTAATAATAGTACCATCAAAATACAATAAAAATCTAATTTGAATTGTGTGGACCTGAGTGCTGTTAAATAAAGCAGATGTGAAGCTTTTAAACCAGATATCCTTGAGGTTTGGCTTTGAAAAGAAGGAAGACATTTCACACAGCCAATGACATCTAATTTTTTCAAAGGCTTAGTTCGACATTTCCAAGAAAAACAGTCCTTTCAGATGAAAGGCTGCACAAAAAGAAATGTCATGTGCAAAGGGGGACTTTGGATATTTTGGGGGTTTATTTTCATAAAAAGGAGAAAGTGAGGATGGTGGGAGGAAACAAGAAAATCAAACTTAAAAATTAGGAAATATGTAGCATGTCTCCATAATGTCTGGCATAAAATTACCACAAATATGTATTCATTCATGTCCCTGAAATCAGCTCCTCCAGCAAATAAGATATTCCTCCTTTTCCAATAAATTATTTGTGAGCCTGCAACCTCCCTGTCTATTAAATGACAGTGGGTTGTTGGGCTTTTTTTCTTTTTTTTTTTCTTTCTTTCTTTCATGCTAGTTCAAGACAATGGGCCTTGCTGCCACATAATCTGAGTGCAAAGTAGTAGGAAAAGTGCTGGCATTCTGCGTTGCTAGAGCTTCTGCCCAGACACTGAAAACTATCTGCGTGCAAGAAAGTAAGTGAGGAGCCAGCAAGCCTGTGAGCCAGCAGGCTCCCTTGGGCAGCCCAACACAGGGTGCTCAGACCTGGATATTGGCCTCTGGCTGTGGGAATGTGGATGTTCATGTAGGGTGCCCAGCTGGGTCACTCCCATCAACACCAAGAGGAAACTCTGTACATTTATTTGTTCTGGGGGAGAAGGAGGAAGAGCTGAAAGGATCAGCTCCCTAAGCGCCTGCCAAGCTATCCATGAGTGCCATGTACTGTCTGCCTTTCTTCTCACTAGATCAATTAGAACCAGGGCTGGATGAGTATTATTTGCCAAATACATTATTTAGCAAATGTTGATCTTCCTTACCGAATATGCTGTTTCACTGATCATTTCTGCAGTAGCCTGTGAGTTCTAGCACCATTCAAATACTATTAGTTGAATTATTTATGAGATGAACAAAGACAAAATGCATTGAATAATTTATTCAAAGAAAAATTGCTTCCAGTATTTGGTTAGCTCTAATTAGATCTTCTTTTTGGCTAGATTACACACATATATGCACTTGCTTAGGCAGACATACACAGAGGAACACATTCACATACTCAGAGAGCCAGATTTGGGATGCACAGCAGATTAGCTCCACTTTACTTCACTGATTTTATGCTTCAGGCCCACTGGCACTGTCCAGATCAGAACAAAGCCTCATAAATGGACTGAAACAGTAAATCCAAGTCAGAAATTTTGAATGCAAAACTGAATCCTCCCTGAAAAATGCAGGGTGATATGCAATGAGTCAGGAAAAGAGGAGCTGATGATTCATCTAGCAGTTGATTCTAGGATAATTTGAGAAGAAGCAAGAAGAAAAAAAAATCTGCCTCAAGTGGATCACAAGTCTCCCATCTTTGACAGAATGCATGTAAAGAAAGAAAATGTTGAATGTGGTGGTTTGCAAACATGAACTTTCCTGTTTCACAGTCAAGGGTGGACAGAGAGGGAGAACAGAAGGGAGAGACGGCAAGTATTTTACGGCAACAGGAAAAAAAGGCCCCTGCAGCATGGTTTCAGGACTGCTGGAGCAGCAGGCAGTCCCTAACCATCAAGAGGCCCAGACCATGTTCATATGTTGCAGAATGGCTTTTTCTCCCCAGCTTCCTGAAGTACTTCCAGATATTCCCTTTCAGCTGCAGTTTTTCTTGTCTTTAGGACATGTCACACATGAGTTCCCAGGGCAAGGAGAAGCTTCATTGACCACAGTGAGCTGCTAGACAAAGACATACTGGCATCTTCTGTTGGTTACCTGATTTTTCACAGCTAATTTGGGGGCAGGTATTTCAGGTAAAGTGTCAGCTTTAATTCACAGCCCCTTCAAAGCAACTTTCATATGAAGCCATGTAACCTCTCAGAGAGTCTGGTACCTCCAGGTCAGGGTTGAGGGCAGCAGAAAGATTTTGCTGACAGTGCAGCTGTTTGCACCATAACTAACCATGTGGATAAACAAAGGGCTATAATTTAGCTAAGATAACCTTTGTGATAACCTTACAAATGCTGACATAAACCATATGCACTGCCCAAACCCAGAAAGGCAAAGACAAACTTTACATAAACTCACAAACTTTATAAAATTTACATGGTGGCATATCCAGGAGCATTTATTACAGAGAAGAATCCCACACTCAGTCCTAGATTTTAAACCCCTGTGGCAGAGGGAATAGAAGGTCATCTCCAATAACATGAGACATGTGTCGAATGCACCTCAAAGAAAAAAGCTTTCCTGTTTGTTGTCTGCATCTGCTGTTTAGATAGCTGGACAAGATAAATGCAAGCAAATCAAAATGCAAAGATAAAACAGAAACATCTAATTGGTCATCTTGAAGGACAAAGCAGCATCTTCCATTGTTAATTTGCTCCCAATTATTTTTTTCTCCTGGTTCTATTTTTGTAGAGCTCCCAGAGCTGCTCTAATGGTAGAGAAAGAGTAACAGAGATAATTGGGAACATCCTGAATAACCTAATTCCAGAGTCCTTTTGGTATGACAAGATACCTAAGGGATGTCTCCAGGACAATGTCAGCTAGCATGAAAGGCTGCAGCAAAGGCATTAGAGTGAGGTGATTCTGTTTAAAAGCTTGTTGGCACTTTCAGTTAATAAAATTCACTTGGGAAGTATTTTCTTTTATGTCTGACAGGTTTCTCCTTTTGCTCTTTATATATGATGTGTTACCATGAGTGCAGTTCATCCACTGATTAATCATCCTGCCTTTTCTGTTCGTAGTGCGTGGATAACATAGGTTTGTATGTAGGACATAAAGACCTGAGTTTCAGAGAATATTAGTGTCCAGAGGCAGAGCTCAGGAGTAGAAAGATGACACCATAGTTAGGCATCTTTATTGGGAATTGGCATATGAGGCTTCTGCTCCTCCTCCTCCAGCACAGGTAACCACACAGGAATGTGAACACAGCAGGAGCATACACGTGAGCGCAGTCATAGCCCAGGGATGCCAGCTGGAGCATCTCACATCAAACAGCATGGGGAGTGGTGTGGTCAGCCACAGGGAAGTGGGTTGTGGGCATCCCATAGTTGTCATCTGCTGTGTTTATCCAAAACCACTTCATCCCAGTGCCTCCTTGGGAGAGGAGCAAGATTTCATTTTTCTGGGTGCTTTCTCGAAGTACACACTGACACAGCTGTGAAGAGCCTGGACCCAATTCAATGGGGGAACATATCAGTTAATAAGAGCAATCTGAAATGACAAACAGCCAGTCCAGGCTGCCCTCAAAAAGCGGTCCTAGCTGTCTCCTCAGGGTGTTCAGCTCTGAAAACCAGCACCACTACACTAAAAGAAATAGTATTAATTTTAAATTTCCAACCTGAAAAGCAAATACCAAAGCCACAGGCTGCTATCACCATCAGTACCTGCAGAAATTGACCATAACAAACATGTACAGCCACTGTAGGGGCAGGGAAGACTATTTCTTCCAGTATTTACTGCACATTCTGGCCAGTGTCCTCTTGCAGCACTGAGCAAGGACGATACTGTGTCAGCTCCAGGGCAAGATACTCCCTCTTGTCAGTTTCCTGACCTTGCTAGGGTACAGCATGGTGCCTGGACACCTTCTTAAATAAATGTTTTCAATTCTACATATGAGCACATGTACTTTATTGCATCACTATGCGGAGTGCCAAGTCAGGTCAGAGCTTGATGTTTGATTACTGTGTCATAAAGCAAAAGCACTAAAAACTTTAAGCTTGGATAACTAATTGCTGCCCTTTTTTAAAGGAATTTATTTAAACAAGCATCAAAATGAGAGTGACAGCAGTGGCAGCAAGTGAATTACCACTGCCTAATTGGACCCAAAGACAGTTTGGGGCCTGAAATGTCCCTTCATGTAGACTGGCAGAGAAAAGTGTATTAGACACATGCACATTGACTTTAGGAGTCCTTAAATTTCTTGGTTTTCAGCTAGTTGCTGAAGTACAAGTATTATATTTTTGCCTGCTTCTGTTCCCATGTTCACAGGTTCATAAGATTTGCAGTTGGAGACCTTTATTCATCATTAAACTGGAAAACAAACTTGACAGGAGCTCTTTGTTGAGCTTGTTGAGTTCCTGTTCTGTCCCCCATCCAGGAACATGGAGCCAGCCCAGTAATTCTGCTGCTCTGTGTCTCCTAGGCAATCCTGTTCAATGCTGACCAACTTCTTGTAAAAAGAGCTGCAAAAATGCCAAGTACCAGCTGGTGCTCTTACAAGTACACCTTGTTCCTTCACTCTGAGAGCTGAAAATTTCACAGGGGATCTTGTATATCCTTGCAGAACTGGCCTTCAACTGTCCGGCACAGCGCTTTGATAACATGCTTTTGGCATCAAAATCAACGAAATAAAAAGCCTTTCATTATTCCACTAGAAGCAAAACCATCTTCAGCTGGGAGGGAGGGAAAAGTTCACCAGAAAATTGTTTGATCAGGGCTACTAAAATATCAAAATTCCCATGGCTTTGAGAATATGATTCATAACATTTTAGATTACTGTAATCAAATAACTGCTTGAGAATAAACTTCATTAAGTTAAAAATTGAGGGATCTGTATGTCTTAAAGGATTTGGTTCTAATTTCAGTTCCTTTGTGGTTTTGAAGAGATAAGTGGAGATAATTCCTCAAAAATCCTCAATGTCTGAAGGTCTGGGGCTGCCCCATAAGCAGAGTGTGTGCTCAGGAGCTAGAAGGGAGGAGCAGCAGGTTGATTGCATTGGCTCAGCTAGATGAGCCCCATGGGCTGGGACCCTCAGTCTGGCAGGCCTCAACCTCATAGCATTGCCAAAGTGAACAAAAGCACTCCTATGAATGTCCTCCATCCTCTTTATCCCTTCTTGCTTAAAGAAAGACACCTTGTTTTCACAGAAAACCCTTCACAATAAAAGGTGTGCATTAAAAATGTGGGGAAGGAAAAATATAAATCCAGCCTCTATATTGGATAAGAATATGAGTCCAAAAAACATGAGGATATAGTGGCAGCAAAATTCATCTTACAGGATTCAAAACAGAGAAAGTACATGTCAGGCTCCAATGCTTAAAAATGCCCTGTGACTGAACTACAAATAAAAAACTAAAGGTTCAATCACAGTGAAAAGTTGAGTTAGTTTAACAAAAGGAGCTGTCACTTTTGAAGATGTAGAGAGTTGCAAGATCAGATTTGTCATCAAAAGCCAAATTGGTGAAATTTACCTTGCTCACTAGCAAAACAGAGTATTAAATATCATTCAAAAGAGAACTTTAGGGAAATGCACAATTCCCTTTCTGTGGAGTTTTATTTCAGAAAAGGGAAATTCTGCACATAATTTATCTTTCTCTGTGGATACATTAGTTAAACCTGAGAAGGTGGAGTCCCATATTGTCCCATAGTAAGATAACATGATGTGCAGCTCTGAGATGTGTCAATATGCAGTAGAAATATAGCACAATTACAATGAGTTTTCTGAAAAGGATTGCAAGTTCAGTAAGAGTGGGGTTTTTGTTAACTTAGCTTTAGTTACTGATTTCTCTGGCATTTTAAACTGAAGGGAAGAACCAGAAGCAATATGTGATAGAAAGCTCATTCATTCAAAACTGAATTTAATCCCCAAATCCTATTGATGTTGGTGCCTTTGCAGCATACCTCAAATGTAAGAAATTTCTTGCACCCAGAAAATCAGGCTTTGGGGGTGAAGACTCTAAAAAGGAATAAAAGGAAGATAATATATGTACTTACTCACTGGTATCTATGAGCTGGCATAACAGCTGCAATATTTGGGCTGTTTTTCACCAGAAGTTTTGCAGGGTACAGGGACTCCTGTATCTGTTTAAACAGAAATCTGTGACCTGTACCTGACCTACCCTCACATTACCCCCAGCATGAGTAGAGAGCGAGTGACCTTCTCTGCTGCTCCAGTGCAAATTGTTAAAGATTATTGTTGTCTCTCGGGAAGTCTTCGGGCATGCTTTGCTATGCCTAGTGAAATATGCTGTGGCTTGACCATTGATCACCAGAGGGCAAAAAGGAAAATTTTATCCCTCTGGAAAGAACTGTTCTCCTGCAATATTCTTTTTCTAGTTATAGGTGTGTGTGCTTTCACCTAATTTACTGAAATAATTCTGGTTTTCTTTGTGAAATGGTTTTATTCAATAAAATTTAATCCTCTTTCAGCCCCTTTTCTGTTTGCTTGGTCTTGATTTTATTGCTCTGCTGGCTGGCAGCAGGGTCTGAACTCCCTGTGCAATCTCTCCCTGTGCAGTGAAACACACAAACACACACTTCGAGATATTATGGCATAATGCTGCTCGAGCTTGACAAGGACATCCTGTGCCAAGCTGAGGGGCTGGATCAGGTATCTGTTGGATTTAGCAAGGTTACTTCACCTGAAGCATTACAGGCAAAGGAAGCATCTCCTAGCTGATCTCAGCATAGATAGTAAATATATTCTGAAGATTATGAAAATGTTTTCACACACCAGCTTGTGCCCTGCAGGGCAGAGAAGTCCTGGAAGGCAGAGGCATAGCCAGCCCTATATCCCTGGCCATGAGCTGTCTGGGTGCAGGCACCCTGGAGAGACCTGAAGGATGCAAGCAATCCATGCAGGCAACGTCTCTAGGCTACAGCCACAGTGACTGCAGGATTTACTGAGCTGGCAGCTGCATCCAAGTCATTGTGCATCCAGGCCAGCTGTTGCAACCAGGCCAGCATTCTCCTGCAGAATGGATACTCGTGGCTTGAAAGGGTGCACACATTGCTGGGTAGAAAATTGGCTGGATGGCTGGGCCCAGAGAGTGGTGGTGAATTTAAATCCAGCTGGTGGCTGATCACTGGTGGTGTCCCCAGGGCTCAGTATTGGGGTCAGGCCTGCTTAGTATCTTCATCAATAACCTGGACGAGGGGATTAAGTGCACCCTCAGCAAGCTTGCAGATGACACCAAGTGGGGTGGGATTGTTGATCTGCTGGAGGGTAGGAAGGTTCTTGAGAAGGATCTGGACAGGCTGGATGGATGGGCCAAGACCAACTGTGTGAGGTTCAGCAAGGTGAAGAGCCATGTCCTGCACTTGGGTCACAGCAACCCAATGCAATGCTGCAGGCTGGGGACAGAGTGGCTGAAAGCTGCCCAGTGGGAAAAGACCTGGGGATACTGGTCAACAGCAGCTAAACATGAGCCAGTGTGTGGACAAGAGGTGGACTAGAAGGCCAATGGCATCCTGGCCAGTATTAAAAATAATGTGGCCAGCAGGACCAAGGCAGTAATTATCCCCCTGTACTTGGCACTGGTGAGGCCAAAGCTCAACTCCTGTGTTCACTTTTGGCCCCCTCACTGCAAAAAGGACATCAAGGTGCTGGAGCATGACCAGAGAAGAGCAACAGAGCTTGTGAAAGGTCTGGAAAGTAAGTCTATGAGGAGCAGCCAGGGGACCTGGAGGCATTTAGCCTGGAGAAAAGGAGTGACCTTAACACAGTGAACCTTAACACCCTCTATAACTCTCAAAAGGAGGGTGCAACCGGGTGGGGGTCGGTCTCTTCTCCAAAGTCACAAGTGGTAAGACAAGAGGAAATAGCCTCAAGTTGAATCAGGGAGGATTAGACTGGGTACTAGGAAAAATTTCTTCCCTGGAAGCGTGGCCAAGCGTTGGAACAGACTGCCCCGGGAAAATGGTTGAATCACCATACCTGAAAGTGTTCAAAAGGTGTGTGAATGTGGTTTAGTGGTGAAAATGCTTAATGGTTGGGCTAGATGATCTTGAATATTGATTCCAACCTAAATGATTCTATGATTCTCTGCTTAATAAGCACAGCCTGAACATTAATCATGTTGCCCTGTTTCAGTCAGGGTGCTGCATGTGGCCCTCTCATAGTTAATCTTCTTGTGCTGCTATAGGAAAGGGAACATGTGCTTGACACCAACAGTGCAGCCCTTGGGTACAATTAAACATCAGGAACTACTCAAACGTTTGTAAGGTTTCCTTTTTATGCACATCTGTTTGTTGACCTTTGGGAGAGAGACTGTTTCGTGGCCAGTTTTAAGTGATAAGAAGCTGCTATCACAAAAAGCCACTGTCACAGCTGGCGCAACACCAAAGACTGAGCTGGGAAACCGAATTGTTGCTGGAAGGGGTTTGTCCCAGCCTGCATGGGGCAATGTGGGGAAGTTTGCTCTCCTGTCACCCTTGTTTTATCTCTTCAGTGGGTAAATAAAGGGCTTCAATCTTTGCAGCTGCAAGCTCAGCAGCTTTCTCCACCACACATCATTCACTCAAAGATAAAAACGGTTGTGGAGAGTCCCAGATCTCTGGTGCAAGCTGTTATTTGATTTATTTATTGGCACTGGGCTCTAAAACACTGTAGGTGCTTTTCTGCAGATAGGAGGAGACACAATTTCCAGGCTTTGAAGAGCTGACAGCAAAGATGCAGCATCCATAAAGAACCCTAATACAGAAATAGAGAGACAGAAAGAAAACTTGCAACATTAGATTATGTGATTGCTTATGGTTGTTACACAAGTTTTGGTTGCTCAGACACAGAGTTGGATAGGCACACACATGTATTCCTTATGTATATACCCATTTACTGAATATCTCATATGTATAAACAATGAAATCAAGACTCATGGATTTATCCAAGGGGAATTAGGAAAAATCCAGCATTTCCTGGCCAAGGTACCAGATCTAATCATGGCCACAAACAATTATAGTGCTCAAAATAGTATAAAGGGCTGCAATACAGTTTCTGCAGAAAACAATTGGGATGCAAGGGACAGGAGGCACACTACTCTAAACAGCAAAAATGTCTTCCATTTCCCCATGAGCAGTGTCTGCATGTGGAAGAGCAGATCACTGCTCAGGGAACAGACTCGTGCAGGGAAGGTGTGCAAAGCACCAGCTGACTGCAGTCACTGCTTGCTGAGTTACTTCTGAAGTTCCTGCTCTGCAGACAGTCCCTTTCTGCAACAGTGACTTTACCATGACTGGCTCACCTGCATGATCTCAACCAGCTCCTCCACTAAGCCTGGTTATGACTCAGTGCATTCACTGCCTTATTTTAATCCCTGCCCATCACTGCAACAGCAAAGGGTGCCCTCCTGCCTCTCACCCTGGAAGGAGTTTCCATGGTGGATGTGAACTTCTTCTAACACCAGAGCATTTTGGCAAGGGTCTCTTCTGGCCTTTACTTTGTGTTGTTGCACTTTCAAGAATCCAGAAAAGAGTGCATGCTCTTTATTAAAAAAAAAAAAAAAAGGCAAGAAATTAATAATATTATAGAAAGAGATGTGAAAAATCAAATGAGTGTCCTGTTTCTCATCTAAGTGGACCAGTGGTGTCAAAGAGGTGTTTGAGGTTATTTCTCGAGGGCCATGACACTAGCTGCAATCACTGAGAAGGCAGTCTGTGTTACAGGCTATTACTTAAGACTTTGGACCATGTAATTGTTTCCTTTCTTCCTGAGATTAAAGATAGAAAAGCACTACTGTCTTTTTAGACAGGAGTAATCAACATTCAGAGTCTTTTCTGACACTTAGGCAGAAAAGCCAGACATTTAATGACTACATCCTGTAAGTGGGTGAGAAGAAATGCTATTCTGCCCTGTCAAAACGCCACAGACACAGCACTGCTGACCATTAGCACCATATGGACTGAGTGACTGAACATGAGCTAACGGCGTCAAATCCTAAGGTAAGATTGCAGCCATACAAATTTTTGTGAGCCATTTTTGTGGTTTGCTCAAGTGAAAGCCTTAGAGCTGGCTCTGGGGTTTGTGGCTTTTGCCTGAGAGCAAATGCACATTCATCACTTTGACTTAATATTCAAGCTGCATTTGCTCTTGCTCCCCCGCTGCCCCCTCCTTCCCTGAAGGCTGAGGTCACACAGCAAGCAGTGACTCCCGGCGCCTGACACCAGGGAGCACCTTGCACTGACTCAGCCAGGAGCAGCTCCAACTGGAACTCCAGGGCAGAGGGGAAAACAGCAGGGAGGGTGAGAGACACTCCTCCAGCACCATTCAGCACTACCATCTTTCGTCAGCCAAGCGCTCAGCTTCCTCCCCCTTGAAGTGAATGCCTGGGTGCCAGTAAAGTCCAAGGGTCTTTGGCCTCAGTGGGGAACAGGATTTGGCCTGAAGCTGCAAAACTGGCACCTGAAATTTTAACCAAAGGTAAATATACCCAGCCCTCCAGCAGGTTTCACACTGACTTCTGACATTTTCCTGCTGATACTGACTGACACCCAGCCCAGCCACCACTGGACCCCTGAACCTCCTCCTCGCCACCTTCTCTCATGGTCCTTTCATCCCTCCTGCAAACAGCAGAGCCCACATTGTCCACAGCTCAGGGCCAGCTGTGGGGCTCAGCCCTTGTGGTAGCAGACATGCCCATTTTCCAGACCATTTCAAGGATTTAAACTTCCCATTCTTCTCTCATTCCCAGGTTTTTCTCCAGGACTTTGTAATTTGGAGTCTGGATTACCTCTGCACCCCTAGTTCCCAGCAGCTGTAGCCTTTCCTGCTGCAAGTTCTCATAGAAGGTTCTCGTCCTGCCTTGCCTGTGGGAATGCTTCACCCCACTTTGGATATCACACCACTGTGTCACCAAAGGCTGGTAAAGACATGTCTGTGTGTTGGTGCTCTGATATTACTGAACTCCATCTTTGTTGCACAAATGCCAAGTTTTCTTCTGAGTAGCTTCCCTCTCATTCACCATTTTATTTCCTTTCTTGTCTCTCTTTCAGAGAAGGAGGAATTAAGACAGAGGAGTGTCCATAACAAGATGGCCTTGCCTTTCTGCAGCACTCCCTGTACTGGAGGTCTTCCCTGCTGCGTATGGGAAGGCACGAGGTGAGCAGTGTTCCACTACTCTCAGTGCAAAGCTTAGTGTTGCCCCACTCCTTCATCTTTATACATAAAAGCATCTGTACGACCTCTCTTTACAGCACAGTGTGGTTTTGCAGGCACTGCATTTTCTTTCTCACCCCACAATCGTCACACCCTGTAGAATGCACTCGCTAGACTTCGTATTACTGGAGCAGCTCTATGGCAGCACAGCCTCCTTTCCCTTAACTACACTGGCTGCTGTGCCCACCTCTGGACCTGGCAGAGTATTCATAGAGAATCTCAATCACTCCTGACTCTTCTCAGAACCATTTCTCGCATTTCTGCAAGAAAATAACTACAATGCATTACCAGCATGCAGTTGTGTTCCCTCTGCCGACAAATGCACCCAGGTGCCCAAGGAGCATGGCTCTCCTGGACTCCTCATTTCCCTCTTGCATTTTACCTTGCTGCCACAGTTCTCCTTTTCCATCATCCATTTCTGCACTTTGCCCTTATTACCTCAGCTCCTTCAGCCTTCTCCATCTATCCCGATCATATAATGGCTATAAAATAACATTACTGAAGGGTTAGTTCTCTTTTGCAGATAACCTGTCCACAGTGCAGCTGAGTCAAATTTAGGCCTGACTATGAGGACTTGGTGAAAGTCTGGAAAAAAAGACCGAGAAGAAGAACAGGTCATGATCAGGAATCTACCATCAGTCCTCGTACATTTCTATGAGCTTCAATGGAAGACAAATGCCCGCTGCAGATACACCTTTCTATAGATGTTTCTTACAGTACAACAATTTTAAATTTAAAAAAAAAAAATCCTGTAGAAAATAACCTTTCACATGGCACAAAATACAATTCTGGGCAAGAACCAGATCAGCATATATTTGATCCTATTGCATGATGTCTTATTTACCTTGCTCCCTTCTGTACAAAATGTACAATGAAAGGCAAGCAAGTAGATATATATTTTATTTTTGTTGTGAAACACTTCTTCTCATAAAAGATAAGAAGCCTGGAGAGTATTTCAGACTGTCTTTTATAGTTCCTGTTGCTATAACTAAAACGTATTTTCAACATAAATCAGTGACATAACTATTTACACATCTTATACAGTACCTTTTTGTTCCTCCTACACAAAATTCTTATAGGATTCAATAGGAAATTACCTTTTACGTTCATCTTCAAAGGCTACATTCTCATTTATGGCAAACATTCTCATTTATTGCAAAAAATAAAAGAAAAAATTAAGAGAAATATGAGAGCAGATGGTGGTGAAGGAAGCTGGGAGACCGGGTGTATTTGGGAGTTTTCTCTCTATGTAACATACATATTTAGGTGAGGCTGCGAAACCGTTTCATTACGGGGTGCCAACAGATGTGCATGTTCCAGTCAGACCAGCTTTACCCAGCTTGCTCACTGGAAGCCAGGGTGCAAATCCCCAGGTTATGCTGCATAGACTTTGACACGTGGCTGCTGAAGTCTGGCTGGTTTTCCATCACAATGGTGGGAGAAGGGGTTGGTGACTCAGATGTTGCAAAGAAGAAGCAGCACATATTGTGAAAGGGTCTCTCTGATCAGCTTTGCTGTCCCACACTGTCCCACCCAGGGACCCTGTGCTCTCTAGCTGAGTGATAAGGGAGGCATATTTTGAAAAAGGTGACTGTGATGCTCACTGTAGGGATGAAGTCTCACTGCAGGCAGACACAGTCACCATGAGAAAGGGGAGTGTAGTGGCCACACAACCTGGGCTGGGGTGGAGGAGCTGCCCAGCTGGCTCCTGTGACAGGGACTGAGAGTGAGACTGTCCCACAAAGCTGAAGCACAGAACTGCTGGGAAATGCATGACCACAAGGTGAACTGGGAAGAGCTGTCAGCAGCAAGAAAGGCAAGAGGAGGTGGGGCTGTTTGACTTGGCTCTGGGGTACTGGCAAACAGAAGGAAATGTCAGCAAATGTTAAAATGTCACTCTTATAACAGTAATGGACTTTGCTGCTCCCTCTTTCATCAGAAATTCCAAACACTTGGAGGAGTGATAGGGAGAACATTGTTTAACCCACCAGGAGCAGGTGGACAAGTGTGAAACAACAGTTTGGGAAGTTTGGACACATAAAAACATTTAGGATATCAGTGCAGAGCCCACAAGAAAACACTAGAAACACCAGTCTCACCTTCAGTTTTAACAACCAGAAGTGGGAGAGTTTGAGACTTGCAAAAAGGCAGAATGCAATTTTGGGTCTGGCCCAAAAGAGTGTCTTCAGAGAAAAAGGATCAGGAATTTTATTACTGGTTTCTGTGAGGCAATAAGAACATGACCTTCTCCAAGCTGTCCACATTTAACATGGAACAGTATTTTGCTGTCACTGGTTGATGAAATTGCACATCAGCAGAACAACAATGAGCTTTCCTAAAGGTTTTGTTTCCTTGCTTTTTAGACCACATTGATCCTCTTCCCAAAACCATGCTCTCAGGCTTGACTGCTGCACATGGTGAAAGCTACAGCATGGAAATGTCGACAGCATCTCTGTGAAAGGCCTGTTCTGAAACAATGCCCAGGCACCACTTTACCAGCAAGTGCCACTCACACCCACCGAGCTGCCAGGACACCTGGGGATGCTGAGAACCTGCTGCTCCTGCTGGAGCTGGCTCAATGGGGCTCTGGGGCAGTGACACTGACATTGACATTGACATTGACATTGACATTGACATTGACATTGACATTGACATTGACATGGCAGTGTGCCATGGCACAGCTGCTCCCTGTCCTCTGGCCTGCAGCACATTCTGCATTTGGCTGCCATCTCTGTGGAAGCAAAAACCTTCTGAGCACCTCCAGTTTGCTGTATCCAGAAGGGAAGAATCCCTTCAGTGTGGACACTCAGCACTTCTGAAAAATAAATGCACAGGCAGGAAAGTACATACATTATTTTTCATGCAGTTTTTTGCCTCAGACAAGGCCTATGGATGTTTCAGGCCCAGCAGATGTGACATTTTGCAAGAGGACCAGAATTGCAAGGTACAGCTAGCATGCACTTTTTAGAGATACCCATATTTCTGGCCATGTGTAAGTGCTAATAGTCAGTGTTATTATTCTGGCAGTGAGCACAGAGGCAGCTTGCACCTCTGAGAGATATTCTTAGACAGCAAGGAGTTTATACGCTGTTTACACTTGAAAGGATTTTCTTTGCACCTCCACAAATACAAGCCTGCATATGTATGAAGGGTTGAGAAGTAGCTGTATGAATCTTCAATGATGAAAGACACTAGGCCAGCATGCTCTGAAGTTTGCCAGCCAAACTCAATCAGACCTTTTTCTTTCTTTGTTCCTGCTCCCCACATATCTTGCACTGCATGATTTATTTATTAAGAATATTATGTTTCATTCAGTATATACACAGAGAGGGCTGAAAAGGGGGAAGGCTGCTCCCCCCTGTTGTGTCTGCAGCTTGCTGTTAGGACAAATGCATATAAGCAGAAAAGCTGTGTGAGCAAAGTGTCAAACAATAAAGTTCTATTAGAGAAAAAGCAATGCCACTGTGCACATTGAAATCAATGCTAATAGCTTCCTAGGAAAGTGTTTGCAAAGTAAATGTTCCTGAGAAGTGCCTAGCAGACATTTTGACTCACAGGAGCAAGCTGTAGTCTCCATGACTCCCAGGTACTTGCTGATAATACTTGGATGCAGCAAGCAGACGTTTCTTGTTTACTGAGCTAAAGAAGAATATCAGTTCCAAAGTTTCAGTGCTCGTAATTTAGTTCTGAATCTTGTAATATTATTTTTTTTCTTCCCTTAAACCTATTCATTTAAAGTCCTGTGGATGTATCAGTCAGGGTTTTCCTTTCTTGCAAGGAGGAAGTTTGTAGTTCTCATGTTTTATGGGGGAAATCTTTAAAAGGTGACCCATAAGCTAAAAAATCCTAACCAAACAAAAGCCAAACAAGTGCACAAAATGAATCCAACAAACACCTTCATCTGACAAGACTGAAGCTATGTACACGTCTTTTTGTCTGTAAGAAGCAACAGATGGAGCTCTAATCTGCACATCTCAAACACAGTGTTTCAGAATAGCAATAAAGCAGATTTTATTGAAAAGAGGACTCCAAACCTTTGCTTTGTTTGAGCCCATTTTCCCACTGAATATCTAGGTGCAGTTTGAGGTTTTGTCTCCTGCACCTCCCCTCCAACTTGCTGCGGTTTCCCTGGTGCTGGCCTGAGGCAGCCTGGTTCTCCCCCTTGACCTTCTGGTACTGCTCCTGCTGCTGTCTCCCAGCTGGATGTACTGGCAGCCATGCCCAGGGATGCTCGTCTCCAAGAGAGGGTAGGCTGAAAGAGGAGTGCCCAGCCTGGCAGAGCAAGAAACAAGGACAAAATGCCAAGGGACTCAAATTCATTTTTCTCAGGCGTACAACACTAGTGCTCTGACTGGCATCCTTCAAAATGTCCCGCACTATTGAACTCTTGGTAACCAAAGCATCTGGTGGAGAGACATGAAAGGTGTTACCAGCATGTGACTTTTAACTTCTTCAGGGTTCCCTAAAACATGATATAAATATCCCTCTAAATGCAGTAGCAAAGTTTTCTTTGTGGTACTGCAGGACCAGAGGGCCTCCAGACTTCACAAATCCATTATCTTACTTTCATGCACTGTTATTTTGTGTAGAATAGAGATGCTGGGAAAAAGCACAAAAGCGCAACTACATGCTCTGAAAAGATGGATTTGTATGCTGGGAGTGGGCTTAGTACAACAAAACAGTCTCTGGTGCCCTGTGACCATGGTTCCTGGTGCTCTTGAAATTTGGATATACTAAAAAATGGGGATTTTGACACACTGGTCTGCACAGTTTCATCAAAAAACTTGTTCTCTACCTAGGTCTTTCATGTCAAAGGAGGCTGTGCTTTCCTCAGAGACCATGAGAATGGGCCCAGCTCTGTCTCCTAGTCCTTTGGGCAGGGTTCATGATGGGTTCCCTGAGTATCATCAAGAACATTTAATTATTCTTCCCTGGTGGCATCATACTGTTTGGAAAATGATTACTTCCAATTGATTAAGGCAGCTAGACATCTAATAGCAGAGAACTGTACTCTCTCACTTTGCAGCACCAGCAGAATTTTGCCTTGTGAGTTAGAACTATGTCTGCACTCAAGGACTAAGGAGTTGTCTCAAGGACAATGAAGGAATACCTGAAAAATTCTCAAGCCTTCACATAATGTAGGTGCCAGAGGCCTTAGCCTCCTCTGCAGAGTGAGGTTTGCCAAAACACATTACCTGCTGCAGGTGGATGGACAGCAATGGCAAAAAGCAGCAGAGTCCCACTCCGGCTGTTGGACTCGACAGTTTGGGAGCAGGAGTTGCAGTCACACCATTTAGCCTTTAGCCACTAACTGTTGAACTGCTGGCCAGTGCCAAAGACTGTCATCCAGAAAAAAAATATACCAGTGTATTACTCAGTTAGTGTTAATGAGCCTTCAATAATCAAAATTTTCAGGATAATTAGGCTGTCTCCATCTCTGGGCTTGTACCACCATATCCTGGTTCTACAGAACTGAAATACAGTCTTGTTCTGTGTTATCCATGGGCTTCCCAGCTTATTCTGTAAAGACATCAACAGTATGGCAGGAGAAGAAACTCTGTAACTCCCATTTAGATAGTGCTGTGTTCCTAAATTACAGTCATCAGGTCCATATCCAGATTAGTAAACAAAGAGATTAAGGACTGCTCTCTGGCACTGAGGACAAGAGCTCAATGCAGCCCACGCTTCCCGAGCCAAACCCCCCTTCTAGGACAGCAGAAAGCCCTCCAAACTGCCTCTTGGGAATGACATGGGAAAGTCATCTCCTAAGTCACACTTTGGGTGGATCCATACCTCTAAGCAAACTGTTCACATGACCACTTAATTATGCCTCCTTTTTTCTAACAAACCTCTTGGATCCAAATCCCCTTTTATAACTGTGTAAACTGATACCACAGAGCATGAACACAGGAAACAATGAATAAAGCCTTGTTCTGTGGCACAAGCAAGTTTGTCTTCTTTAGGCATCTAGGAAAAAGATTCTTATTTCATTTTGATTTCTTCTCATTTTTTTTCAGTTTTGCAATTACCAAAACCCTTAGTGTTATTAAAATGCAATGCACAGAATGCTTTCAAATGAGTGATGAGTGGTTGTATATGTATCCACCCTAACATCTTGGCCTTGCTTTGTGTTACATGACAGCATAAATCAGTGAAATCACTATATAAAACCAGTGTGAGATCAGAATTGAGTCTGTGTGTAGCGAACATTATTAAAGGAGGAAGAGAAAAAAAGTGCTTCCTTCCCATCATATCACACAGCATCATTTGCCAAACAACATGCCATGTTGCCTTCAGGCATATGATTAATGCCAATGCAGTTCCAATAAAGCTTACAAAGCGCACAGCCCGGCTCTCCCTGGAGAGTTAACAGCAAAAACGAGCAAAGCCTAAATGATGCTGTTCTTCATTTTTCAGTCACCAGGGACTTCCAGCCTTTTACTCATTTCTGACCATTAATCTTTATTTCTTTTCCACAGTAATGACATTTCTCAGCAGTGAATAATTTTATCAGCTGGCTACATCCACAAGACACTGAGTGTTGATATCAGCTGTCTTGTTAAAAGGATTTTGCCTTGGAGTGCCACTTCCATTTCCCTTTTTCCAATTTGCTTATTCTCTTATTTGTGAATTATTTTACTAATTTTTGTGGTCTGGGTTTTCTCTGATGTAAATTTCAACACCCAGCTCTTTTGCTGGGGCCAAGAGCTTTCTTTCAAAGTCATCTAAGGTGTTCTGTGTGTCTTTTATGCACAGCACTAGGTGCTGCTCCCTTTGTAACTGAGATAGTTACTAGTCATGGTTAGAACCAGCTAGAACATTAATTTTCAATACTGAGAGAAGCAACAGTGAGCCTAAATATATATTAAAACAAGGGTTAGATCCAAATACTTTAACAGAGGCAGAACCCCCTAGGCCCAAATTCTCACTGATGTGATTGCATGTGAATGTAACAATAATGTCTCTGAAGTCTGAAGGACAAGAAGTAAAAAATATCTTTTCTCTTTCAATCTTCAGGTGTGTGTGTGTGTGTGAGGGCATTCATACCATGCTTTCTTTGTGTCAATAAAATATGTTTCATTAACCATTGACTAAATCATGTGTGACTACTCTCATATTTACCCATACTTCATCATGCTTATGAGAAAAACCTCATGACCTTGCAAGAAATGATTTTTACAAAGGCTTCTAATAAAAATCTCTTAGCTCCTCTTTTCTGGGGAGCCCTGCATATGCACTGGAGACCAGTAGGGAATCAGGCACTTAAATCTTTGGTGGTACAGTTCTGTGGAAATAAATACAAATTCTGTATGTTTTGTACTGTCAGCAAGATCTGACTTGATGTAAGACACTAAAAGTGCAGTGAAGCTTAATGCAATAGGGCATTAATTGAGCATGTGCAGGTGGTGAGACAAATAGGTAGCATTGTTCCACTGGATACATGAATTTTAAAGGAGCAAGTGAACTGCTGTTTTTTACAGCACTACCCTCTGTCCATCCCTGGAGGCAGAGAACAAGATGTGATGAGCCAAAAGTCTGATCTGGGGTGACAGATCCATTTTTACCATGGGAAAAACAGACACTTCGCTATGAAATGACATCATCTTTAATAGCGTGGGATCTGTCACCAGCAGTTGTAAACAGAAACTGATTTACAAGTCAAACAGCCTCCTTAGCCAGCAAGACTTGATTCAAATTTGCAATCCCAGACCACTTCAGAAGAGATCTTATAGTACCCTGACTTTTTGCTCCTCCTTTAATTAATGTTATCCAGTGAAGAATTTCTGCAGACTCAACATATATGTCCTTCTCATCAGGAGATTTCTACTTTAAAATAAGTTGCTCGAGAAAATTTCCCTGATGCTGGGGTCTTTAAAATAAAGGATCACAAGGTGGGGCGCAGTCCTTCAGCACCTGAGGCTCCTGCTCATTGCACACTATGCCATAGGTAGGACTCCAGCATGACCCTGGGACACATGGTGACAAATTTTGAATATTGAGCAAAGGCAGGCTTGAGATCCAGCAGTTGAATTCCATGCTGTGGACTCCAGGCTCACACCTCTTTGGGGCTGGGAACACAGCTGGCACATCCAGAGTCCCCGTGGCACAGCCTGTCACTGGCTGCAGGGCTCTGCTGTCAAGCTGCGCTGCCATGATCTGCCACCCCCTGATGTCCCTCCTGTATAGCCCCAAAGCAGGAGATCCACAGAGGTGCTGCCTTGCAATTACAAGGGCTGCCCCACAAATTATCCTTCAAGCCATCCTGAAAATCACCCTACAAGCCAGCCTGCCCCTAAGGGCTCTCCAAGAGCCATTGGCCCTTTGCACAGGAGGTGTCTGATGTGTCCCCTGCTGTGATGCCCCATGCAGTGCTATCTCACAGAGCACTGAGGGTGATGCTCAAGACAAATGTGTTACAGCATCTCTCTGAGAATGTGGTTGTGTGCAGACATGAGAAAATTGTCATCCTAAAACAAGTTGCCGATTATATCAGTGTTTTATTGTACTGGAGCCTTACAACTGAGCAATCATAATGCTGTTGGGGTGGCTTTATTTGTCTTAGCTTAAGTTCCTCTAAATTTGACATGAGAAAAAAACAACATAGGCCTTCTCATATTAAAATAGCTTACATTACTAGACTGCTATAAACTTACACCTGAAATTACAGCAAATATATATACATGCCAGTTTCTTACTTCCAAAAAAGACAGTAGCACCTCACAGAGAGACTAGAAATCAGCTCCTGACATTTTTACAGACTATTCCCACGAAGAGACTTATTAAATAAACTCTAAGGAAAGGCAGGAGGAAAATGACCATTTACAGAAGATTGTTACTGATGATCTTTACCCAGTAGGAGGGTATGAGTGGAGAGCTTGAGCAGTGCTGGCGCTGCAGTTGAGTTTTCAAATACTGCCACCTCACGTCAGTTTAGCAAGAAGGTACAACCTAGGCCAGCTTCCCAGTGCTTTTCCTCTGGTGTTTGCCTGGCAGCATATGGCAAAGCAGCCTCACTCCCAGAGGCACTGTTGTCCACATTATTGTTGTTGTTACTTTTTAATTGAAAATTAACTTTATGTTCTTGACCGTAGGGGCAACATCAGTTTATGCTCACTTTAGGAGGTATAATTCTCTCTTTACTTTGAGTAGTCACCTGTTTGATCCACTCCTCAGGCTCCCTGAGACAATCCAGCACCTACAGAGCCTGCAAACACCAGGAGCAAGGAGCTCACTGAGCCTTGAAGTGCTCCTCTGGCTCCTGGGAGCAGTCGGTGGGAATGACTCCTTTTTCTGGTCGGCTCATTCCCTGGCCCTGGGGACTATAGCCATGCCAAAGTGCCAGCCTGTTGTACATAAGCAGCAAAGGGATTGTCGGATACAGGAGAAGACAAATCCATCCAAAGAGAAATGGGCTAGGTGTCTGTAAATAAAACCTGCAGGAGCTATGAGATGGCCCTGGGGAGCTGCACAGCACACAGAAAGCCAGCAGATTAGGACATAATTAAGAAAAACAACCATAGGCTCTGTCCCAGACCTAGCAGCCCCAGTTAGGCAACAAACCCAGACTAAAAGTACACATAAATAGCCTTGGAAGTTTTGTCAACAGCCAGAAGGTGGGCATTAAGGAGAAAGCAGCATCGTAATGCTGACTAGAGAGGTGTTTAAAATCTGCCTTAAATTAGGGAGATGATTACATGCTTCCCAAGTGTTGGATAGTCTCATCTCCTGGAAGGCTGCATTTTTCAGTCACCACTCACCTTTCAGAGGGTACCCATGGATGGAATTCCCTCATTCTCAAACTGATGGAGATTCCTGCATGGAACAGTGAGTGTGGTTGAAAGTAGGAGCCTGTCACAGCCCAGTGTCAGGCCAGTTTAAAATGTCAGGGAACAATATACTCTGGTAGCAAATGTTTTAGAGCTAGAGACAAGAATTTTTGCCATGGAAAACTGAAGAATAATCTACCCATCTGTCCATGGGGAGACTGTTTTCCAAACTCTGATCTGTTAATAGCTGCCTCAGGTCATGTAGCACAGTGATTTGTATCTCCCATTACCCTATCAAATAAAAGAGTTTTCATTATCTACCTAATGGTTAATTCTTCTTGACATACAACCTCTATAATTGGACAGATCCTGACATGTTGTAGCTGCTTTGGGCCATTCTGTTCATCTCCAGTACCCAGAAATCTCAATTATCCTGCTAGATGTGGAATTTCCAGGTGGAATAGATGCAACTGCCCTTCACTCTGTGCAAGGATTGCTTGTGCCCTCTGTACAGGGATTCCTGCAAGAAAAAAACTTGTCTGATGAGATCATTCTCTGCTGTCTTTTTGACAGTAGATTGTCAGAAGAAGCAGAACCAGAATGAAAACCTAACTTCCAGAATGGTGGCTTGCAGATAGCCCTGTTTGAAATCATATGGCTGCATACATATATAAGTGTAGTTAATTCCTTTGCCTGGACAAACAGGTTTCCCTGCTGAAATGAGACAGACCTCCCATGTCAGTGTGTAGAAGTTCCTTTTGCACGGTGGAAACATCTGGTTGTAGGTGAGTTAATCAAGCCAGAGGCTGAGCTGGGAGGAGAGGAAGGAGACAAGGATAGGAAGGAAGCAAAGCCAGCAATTAGGCCCAGAGAGCTGTTACTGTGCAAGCTGAAGGGGGAGGAGAGGGAATGAAATTGTTTGTTTGGATTGTCACAAAGAAGAGAAAATAGAAGCCATGGCAGAGGGGGAAGGACAATACATATAGATGAGTTCAAGTAGCCTGGGAACCAGTTTTGAGATTGAAAAAGCTCACATCAGGCAGTAACTTCTCCATCAACTCATCATGGTGCCAATCTATTTTCAAAGACAAGAGAAGAGTGACAATCCCTGTTTCAAGGCAAGTCTTGGCATTCTATAGGCTATGCATGCACATGCATGTCTGTACACATGTGGACATGCACACACAAGCACACAACAAGCACACAACAAGCACACAACAAGCACACACAGGCACACCGTGTGATGGGAAAATGTTTAGAATTGCATCCAGCATCTCAAGGAACAACGCAATTACAGAGTGGACTGTCAAAATAAATCTGTGCAGCCTGCACTGGTATTGAAAATCCATACCCACCAGTCGTTTGGTAGCCACCTGTCCTTGCTGCTAAATACCAAGCAGGAGTGCTCTGTATATACCTGCTCAATTGCAATTTTGCTCACCTTAAGCTTGGGAGAAGCAGCAAACACCACCAGAATGAGAAGCTGACAGCAACAATACTACAACAGTGTGTTGTGGGAGAAGGAAAAGGAGAGAAAGATGGGGCATTTCCAAAAGAGATCAAGACATGATGTTGATGTTATCACATCAACAACCAAATGGAGAGGACTGAAATCACACAACTCATTTAATTTTAAAACCTTGGGTTCATTCACATTTCCATACCCAAAGGTAAGCAGGCAACTTCCTTTCTCCATTAATAATTCAGCCTTGTTGTGTATTTACTGTTTTATATACCCTCTCCATCCTTAGTGTGTAACAGTTCATTTTGGGCAATATTTCCTAAATATTCTATAAAGTATCTTTCTCTTTCTAGCACAAAATATTTGCAAATTTCTTAAGTTTCTAGAGCAAAACTATTGGAATGAGTCCAGGAAAAGCACCGCTTGTTTTTCAAACAGTGGCTGTATATCAATCAGCAGGTTACCAAAGGTTTCTGAATGAAATGTTATCACTTCTTGGGAGGACGTCCATAAGTTATTGAACATTTCAGCACAGGAAGAAGGAAGCAAAGAGGGACTCAGATCGAATCCAGGATTTCTTGGTTTTAGTAAGAGAGAACCAAATTCCTTCACAACTTTGCCAAAACCTGTGATTGAAGGCACGTGGAAACTCATGTCATAGCTTAACGTAAGCTGTCCCTGAAGCCCATGAAGACATCCTTGTATGGTTTTTGTGGTCTTTGGCTTTGACACAAAACCCATACAAAGTACTGATTGGGAAAAGGACAGTGCAGAACTCAGTAGAAAAATTAAACCCAACCAGGGCAGGATAATAGGCTAAAGATCAAGCTAAACTGAGTGTAAAGTTCTCCAAAACATAGGTTGGAGGAAACTTTTTTATTCCTAGAGAAAAGGGCTCTGAAAACTTTGGGCCAGGTCCAACTTACCTCAACATTTGTGTTTAGGATTCCATCTCACATTCATCCTAAGAAGAAATAAGGGGAGTACCAAGAGAAAGGGTCCTTTCAGTAATCTCGTCAGTGGTTCTGAGCACAAGTTCAGCCAACTGGAAATTTGAACCAAATACCGTATTTTGTGTTCAAGCTCGAAATTAAATTTCTCCCACTAAGTTTTAGCATCCAGCTCTTCCGAGTGTGAAATAAACCACATTAACTGAGTCAAGAAATTCAAAAGAAGACACCTTTCTCATACCAGGCTGGTGCTGATGATATGAGAAACTGGTTGCATAGGACAGGCTTGCTTTGTACTCTCTGAAACCAGTAGAATAAAGGCCCAGGTAGACCAGAATTTGAAGTAACAACAGAGGTAAAATTCCCAAAGCTGTAGTCGAAGGGTGTCTTTCTTTTTTTATGCTAGGACTAAGTTAGTTTTATAGAAACCAAACTGGAACTTGTTGGAATCTCCATCTATGACCCGGACCAAAATGCTTTTCCCCCCATTGAGTTCATAGGAGCTCAGATAAGGATCTGCTATTTCTGTCTTTAAGCCCAGAGGTGACTGCCGTCAGTCTCATTAAATGTGCAACATGCTCGAGAACTTGTCCAGGGCAGAATTTTGCCGTAGGGTAAAATCTGGACAAGGGTATAAAAGTTCCAAACATCCAGGGCAGAGGAAAACAGGCCTTGAGGTGAGGCATCCCTGAAAGCAGTAATAAAAGGTAATCTTCCTTCCTTCCTGCCTTCCTTCCTATAAAATAAAGCAACAAATGGTATCTGCAGTGCTGACAGAACTTGCTGTTTGCTGAGGCTGAGATATAGCCATTGGCTGTTTATCTAATGCAGATAAATAAGCAGATATCAGAGTAAAGGTCAATGAAGTATTTGTCCTATCCCTAAATTACACAAGAGCTTGTCCTCAAGCAGATCAACGTCACCCTGGTTTGTGTCTTAGCTCATTCCTTTCATCCCAGAAGTGAACATTCCTGCTTTTGGCACGTAGGGTAGTGAACAAAGTTCAAGTGGAACTACACAGAGGGAGAGGTCCCTAATGTTGTCATGGGAAAAGGGCTGCTGGCCAAAACAATGGTGTCAGCAGCATGTGTACGTATTCAAAAAGTACATTTTATGTACATGGATTTGTATTCAGAGAATGTCAGAAAGCAAACACAGAAAATCCCTGCACATAGTTTACCCAAATATGTGGCCAAGCGTATTCCAGAAGGAGAGAGGGAAGTGGGAGGGAGATTTACATGACTGAAAGAGCTTTTTTTCAGTGTGTGGCCATACAAAACACAAAAAACATGAGCAAGAGCCATGGGAGAATATGAAGAAATCCCTTTGGAGCAGTTAGAGGACACACTCTGTTTCCTTGAACACGAATCTCAAAGCAGGGTGCACACGAATGAACACGTGTGTGGATGTGGTCCCCTGGCTCTGTATGGGCCAGGGCAAATGGGGCTGGACACAAAGGCTAGTGAATTCACTCACACCTCTCTGACAGAGTCCTCCTGGGCTACTACAGTGCATTGTTTGATTTCTTCCTTACATCACAGGGAAGTGTTCCTAGAAAATCTCTACATTGAACAGGATATGGAAAAAATGATTCTTGCTTTTTAGTTGACAAGTGCTGTAGTGTCCTCTGATCCAACTTGCAGCTGGAGCTCTGCCATGCAAAGCATCACACCACATGGAACAAATGCCCATTCTGGCTTTTGGCATCACTCTCTACCTCTGAGGAAGAGTCTCTCCCAGAGTCTCATGCTCCCCCTGCTCAAGATGAGAGTCCTTAGGTGGGCTCAGGACTCCAGCACAAGCTCTGCTCCAAGACATGTCTGTGACCTCATATTCTGGCTTTGCTTCTTCTCTGTTCAACATCTATGACTTCCCATGTCCTCATCAAAAAGGAAAAGCACCTCCTTCTTGCCTCGCTGACTTCACACAGTGAGTTTCCTCCTGCAGCTGGCTCCATTCTCTGTACTACATCACTAGAAGGTGGGACAACACAAGGACAGTCTATCCTTATACAGTGTCAAAATATTTGGAACAGTAATGTTTTCCAAACCTCCTCCACTCATCCTTAGGAACTCCAAGCCTTGGAAAACCAGATGCTCAGGCATATAATTCAGGAACAAGGCTGGTGCAGTGAATTAAAAACAATGCAGGAAAGAATCCTGATTCTTCTTACCATGAATGAGAGAAAGATGAAAACTGTGGCTCAAACCCTCAAGCATTTGTGCTCTGATATAACTAAAACCTCCTGGGTCAAAATAGAAGAATATATAATTTATGGCATTCCTAATATATCCAAGTCCTCCTCCAACACATGCCTGTCATTTGCATTTATTGTGGACTTTACTCAGACAAATTATGTTTCCTGCACATACTATGATGTTTTCTATTTCTTTGCATGAGAAATCGGACTACACACAACAACAGAAACATCAGATAGGAGTGAATAAAAACCAAAATAAACTTCATCAAAATAATTATGTACTCACAGCAAGAAGTTATCACAGACCAATACCTTCAGCTAAGGTGAAAAATGGTAGTTACATGGTGCCAGCTGAACAGATGTAGTTGTTCTGAGAACCAAAATTTTCAAGACACACCAGAACTGTTAAAATAACAGCTTTTAACAACCAATGTTCTTCTCCCCTAAGAAAGAAGATGAGATATCACTTGCTACTTTTTTTTCTGTAAAAGGTCCTGCTACAGAAACACCCACATTTCAGAGGTGTGCTGGTGGCCTCATTCCAGCAGGATCTGTAGGTGTCAGGTGATGTCTTAGTGGTGGGTGCACTAAGGTGCTGGGTTCTTCTAGCAGGTTCTGCCTGTGCCATTGTTAATAAAATATTACTTCCACCAGAAAACAACTTCATAAAATGGGAGGCTTGCCCTTTCTGCCTGTCTGACCCGCACCCAGCATTTGGAACAGTTACATGTCAAAAGCCACAGCGCTTCTTCCTCTGCTTTGCTGTAAATGATCCACCCTCTGCCCCAATTTTCTGCTTGGATTATTCAGATCACTTAGAGTGCCCAAGAGTGCCCACCATCCCAAAGCTGGCCTTGCTGTTGCCCTGCAATACCCCTTGCAGGCTGATGTGACAGCAAGTCATCACTCAGTCCCCAAAGAGGAAGGTTGTGCTCCTGGGCTGTCAGGAACACATCTCTCATACAGCAGAGCAGAAAATAACTCACTAGAAAACCACAGACTTTTGTTTTACCAATTAACACTTCTAATTATAGCTAATCCAAGACAATTTCTGAACTATTTGTGGTAGGTTTTTTTTTAATCTCCTGCCCTGTGGCAGCTGCTACTTCTTTTCTTTTTCAAAGTCTGATTTCTGGTCACCATTCAGCAGCTGGCCAGCCAGGGAGCAGGGGGACCCTGGAAGAGTAGGTTGCATGTGTTTTCCCACAGCCTCACTTCTGAGGCATTACCAACATTGACTGAATTACAAACACTTCATGGATTTCACAGGTACATATGTTGTATATGCTTTCACAAAGGCTAGAAAAATGTACTCCTAGGAATTTCACAACTTTCTCTTAATTAGTAAAATTGCATTAAATAAGAGGTAAACTGTATTTTAAGATTTTTCTCCATTTGCACATACAGGAATTTTTTATTAGGCACAATCAAAAAATATCTTTATGTTTCCTAAATTTCCATAAACCTTTCAGAAAGCAAGACTTGTGAAGACATTTTAAGACATTTATATTTAACAAGAGATTGAGGTAGCAGCATTTTTTTCTTAATAAATGTAATGTCGTTAGACATTTTTCAGTTTATTAGGATGCTACTGATTGATTATTAGGTTGATAATACAGTTATGATTTTTCTACTTGAAAATGAAGTGTTTTGTTAGAAGAGATGTATAATTATATGCATCCATGTAGGGAGTTCTGTATGTTTTTGACATAGACAAGGCAAGCCTGTCCTTTAAAAGCGGCTTCTGGCCACAGCTGAGGCATTGCTGGAACAAAAGTTTGGGAGCATTTTTAGGAGTATTTGAGGAACTTTTCTTCAGGGGTGACAATAATGATTCCTGACTCCAACTATAGCAGCCAGATGTCTGAAACTACTGGAAGTCCAGTGTAAATTACCTGTTTTCTATGAGCCTTATTTTTTGGAAGGATGGATCAAATTAATCATGGTATTAAAACCACAGTGAGGAAACCAATGACTGCAAGCACAGGGCATTGGTCCAGGGAGAGTGAGATAATTAATTGCAGTTGCTCTAATCCGACTTGGGCACACCTGCTAAACCCAAGAAGCCAAAGCAATATTTTGTTTTACACATTTTTGTGGGAGAATGCTTGGAAAGCTAAGGGTCTTGTAACATTACCAGTCTATGTAGTCTGAAGTATGAAATGTCCGCAAATGATTGAATTTCACTGAGTTGTTAATGCACGAGACATACATGTATCCAATTAGGGCTTTTAAAAGCAAGGATGTTATGGATTCTGTTTCCAGTGTTAATAAATTGAAATAGTATCACTTGGATACTCTCTCAGCCCCTCTCAGAAGCTGCCTCAGCCAGCCCAGCCCCTATATACTACAATTTATAGCCACTTGGCTTGGAGGTGTGGACATTTTGAAGAGTGAATTACTGCTTCAAACTTATTCTTTAGTGGTGAAACTATACTATAATTCCATGCAATTTGTTGGGAATGGAACAAAGAAATATTTTTCTTTTAATAATGATGTTGGTTTAGAATGTTGTAACGAGTTGCAAGTTGAAGCCCAAAGGATTTCTGTGATGATTACTTAAAGCAATCTGTGGGTAGCCTAAGTTTATCTAATTTCATCAAATCATAGAATAGCTTGGCTTGGACGCGACCTTTGAATATCATGTAGTCCTACTCCCTGGTTCAATGGCTGCTCTGAAGATCAAAGTCACCAAGGGGGGGAAAAAAAAGGGGATCTAGAATTTGGAATGTACATGTTCAGCATGAGCTGGGGCAAGAGAGGAACTTCCTACATTTTGCCAAATACAAAGAACATTATACATTGTGAAATATGTGAAAGAGCCTGAAACAGGAAAAAGATGCTCCTTGTTGGAAAACCTGAGGGGCAGGTTTTCTTTTAACCCTGCAAAAGGTTTGAGGCAAAACAACCAAGACATCCAGTAGGTGCTCTTTGAACAAAATTCTCATTTCAGATTGGTTTTGAGGTTTAGAATCTTGTTATTTAAAAAAAATTTTATATAGCAGAACCTGTTGTATACATTTGTTTTTAAGAAGAAGCTTTCCTGAAAATTATTAAGCAAAATTTTATGTGCAAAATGCATCAGTCACAAAACTTGTAATGGATTCCGTTTCTAATGCACCATCTGATTAATGAAAGGGGATTAGAATAATCATTCAGCCAAATATAAATGGATAGGGAAGTAAATCATTCACTTAGTTGATAATAGCTAAGATAATATACTAAAGTCCTGCAACCTAGGAATGAAAGATTGCTTTCTAATTTTATTACTTATTTAAATAATTTAAAATATAATTACAGTCACACAGTTTTATTATCTGCCATGTTGTTGCAGCACATAATTTAAGGATTATTTGCATTTTGGCAACCCTTCTACTTTATACAAACATGGTTATCACTGTTGGGACAACAAGACCACGCCTGTGTCATTCCGGAGTTCCTACCTGTACATGTGTAATTCATGAGATGCTGACATTTATGTATAATCATCCATTTATGGTCATTTTCAAACCAGCATATTTAAGACCAAGGACTCATTCAATGCCTCTCTTTTAAGTCTATAGCAGGAAAATACAAGCATTGCTCTCCAGCTTGACTTCTACATAAATGCACTGGGTTCAGAGGGGAAACTAAAAGCAAACTGCAAGCTATGAGAAAACCAATAATCAGAAAATTTATAAGAAAAGTTCTGGTCAATGGTGTGTGATATACCCCGCCAAAAAGCTGGCAAACAAAAACACCCAAGTTTGTTTAAACTACAGCAAAGCCCAACAGAAAGGTTCAGCAACTACTCTAAGTTTTCACTGAGATTTTTAGAAAGCCCTAAGTGTATTGTGGCTGCAGAAGTTATGTTTTAAGTAGGAATATTAACAGTTGATTGAACAGAAATACTTTAATAACAGAAATTATTAGTGACACAGCACTAGCAAATCTGATTACTATTACAGGACCAAAGTTGTTACCAACAATATCAAACACTGAAGATGTACTAAAATTTAATTCCAAAGAAAGGTTGTCTATCAGTGTGTAATCTTATTATCAGCCCAGACAGGACTCTCCCAACTCTGAAGGAATACTCTAATTTTTCAGAAGTACAGGCTTGGAATATTTAGAGGTGAAACATTCACATAATCTCAGTGAATTTTAATTCAAAGTGTGTAAGTATGTTACTCAGAAAAGTCAAAAGAAACAATTTCCCTGGCTAAGAAGGAAAATAAATATGTGCTGGTCCTATAAGTTTACTAGAATTCCTTTTGGTTAGTCACAAAGACAAGATAATATGAAAATATCACCATGATTTATATTTTGTGGAAACCATTTGTTGAGCAACAAGACATTAATCCCCTTGATTGATGGTTATTTTGAAAAGGGCAATGTAAAATCAAGAAAGCAGGGCCTAAACAGCATATTTAGGAGCAGGGCTCTTTTAAACTCTCTTAATGATAACACTTCTGAACTGCCCAGCACTGCCTGGCTGTGTTGGAGTAGCCCAGGCACACAACTGCTTTGCTGATAGCAAAAAAGAATATAAAGAACTCTACATTCAAAATTTAATGAATCCTCAAAGTTTCTCTAATAATTTTTCAGTGATGAACCAGAAATGAAGCTGGCAAAGTCAAGAGGTGCTAATTGGCTGGGGTTTAGATCTGAGGATGATCCAGTGCAATTTTTGCTAATGTCTCCGACAGAGAAAGCTTCAGTATACTGGCTCTGGACTTCTGCTTCATCTGCATTTGGAATTTTCAAAGCATCTACAAATTGTTTATGCAGATCCAGGACCTTTTCATATCACTGTGGACCAGGAGCATCATTTGAGTTATCCTATTAGAAGAGCACATCTGGAAGTCTAGACTAAGATCTTAAATATTGTTAGAAGCCTTTCAGTATAATTTAGCATTGACAGGCTATAGGCAAATCTCCCCAAATTTCCTTTTACAATACCAGATGGAGTGACATTTCAATAATGATGAATAAAAAGATTCTGAGCCCTTCTGCAGAGGAGAGGTCCCAATCATGGAAAAAGTGTAGAAGCTGAAAGAACACAATATAAAGCATCCCAGGCTGTGGAGTTTTCCCCCATGAGAAACAAGGGCAGACTTGCACTGTGTACCCTTATCCCATGGTGCAGATTATCTTTTTATATGTACACAGAAGAAACCACCTCGGAGATCATCCAAAACACTTTGCATTGGTCTCCACAGGAGGGATTGAAATCAGTCTTCTGTCTTAATCAGTGTGAATCTCCTTGATGTACAAGGTGCTTAAACACTGCTGTAAAAGATGCATTACAAAATATAGAGTCAGGCATGCTGGATCAATTGTAGCTTCTGCATGACTATCCCTTGTTACTGCTTCAGGAAATAAATCCACTGGATTTATACTTTTATAGGATTTCCATTAATTCCTACACTGTTTACATTGGCTTTATATTTAAGGACCTTATGCAGACCTAAATCTGTTTTCTGGAACTGAGAGAGGGATTTTAAGTCTCAGCAGTAGTAAAATTTAATCCTGAGCCAAAACATGAAGCACAGTCAATGATATGTAGGCATGAGCATCACCCCATCAGCAAAGTGATGTCAGAAAATTATCCTCTTTGGTCTCCCAGAAGAAGCTGACCTACCTTTCTTGTGTTACATTAAATTGTTTAAATTGACTTTGTCCATTTAAACACTGTTGAAATCAACACAGAGAGCTTTCATGGCTTAATTGACAGAAGCCTGCAAATATGTATTTGTATAGCTTTAAAGAATGATGAGTTTTTCCTGTAGACAATCCATTGCAATTAATATTTTCAGGTGTGACAAGAATTTTGTTCCATTACATTTCTTTATCACTTTACTTTCCAGCACAGAAAACCTCTTCTGTTCTTTTGTTTATGGTCAAGAACCTCTATATTCTCAGGCAACACTTCACCCACTCAGCAGTCAAAGAGTTCAATTTATGCTTGAGCTCAGCATTATTTTTTCCTTTCATTTTTTAAAGTCATTGTTCTCCTATTACTATGGACTGACAGTGGCATGACCTTCCTTGGAAAGGCCCAAGACCTTTACTGGCAAATGCTACCTGTCCCTTAAAGGCAGAAGGTGTGTGAGACCAAAGCTGCCTCCTGCAAGGCAATCCAGATATGAGGCCTTGCTGTAGGGAAAGTCAAGGGAAGTGTGGTCAGGAGGAAAAAGGCATTGCTCAGATACATAGCTGTTTGAGGAGTCACTTGCCTGGCTACCAAGGTCAGGTACCAAACACATCTGGCACAGCAGCAGTGCCTGCAAAGAGGATCCAACTGGTCAGGGCTCGTTGCCATCCTGACAGATGGGTGTGTGTGCAAGGATCCAAGTAGATGTAGGCAGGTATCTGCTTTGGAATGCCTTAATGGGAATCTGCTCTGAATTTCTTTGCCCATGACTGAACGAAGGCACCATCCCTGATCCCACATGGTACACAGCTGCAGAAAAGCTACAAGCTGAATTCTGGACTCTGAGTCTTTCACTTATACCTGCTTCCAGGATATTCACATTGCAAGAGTGATCCAAAGGGACCTCAATACAAAAGAATCAGGCTTAAACATTATTTTGAGCAGAAGGAGGAACTGCAGAACACACCTGCCTTTATGGCAGAGAAAGGGTGTTTGCTTTTGTCATGGTTTAATCCCAGCCAGCCACCAAGCCCCACACAGCCTCTCACTCACTTCCCGACCAGTGAGAGCTGGGAGAGAACAGGAAAGGTAAAAGCTGGGAAACTTGTGGGTTGAGATAAAGACAATTTAATAGGGAAAGCAAAAGCCATGCACATAAGCCAAATGAAACAGGGAACTAATTCCCTGCTTGCCATGGTCAGGCAGGAGTTCAGCCATTCCTAGGAGACCAGGGCCCCATCACATACAGTGGTTACTTGGGAAGACAAATGCCATT
This sequence comes from Lichenostomus cassidix, assembly GCF_008360975.1. Taxonomy (NCBI): domain Eukaryota; kingdom Metazoa; phylum Chordata; class Aves; order Passeriformes; family Meliphagidae; genus Lichenostomus; species Lichenostomus cassidix. The sequence goes on along the minus strand of NC_139483.1, from coordinate 41,259,622 downwards.
AATCCAAACTTACCCCCACCTTCCTCATCTTCCCCACACTTTATATACTGAGCATGATGCCATATGGTCTGGAATATCCCTTTGGTCAGTTGGGGTCACTTGTCCTGGATGTGTCTCCTCCCAACCTTCCATGCACCCCCAACTTCCTCACCAGTGGGGTGTACAAAAAGCAGAAAAGGCCTTGGCTCTGTGTAAGCTCTGCTCAGCAATAACAAAAACACCTCTATATTATCAACCCTGTAATCAGCACAAATCCAAAACACAGCCCCACACCAGCCACTGTGTAGAAAATTAACTCTACCCCAGCTAAAAGCAGCACAGCCCTTCTGGGGCACTTGTAACAGCAATAGTCATTTGTGAAGAGCTGGTGCCTGTGATGTACTGTCCTAGGTTGCAATATTGATGTAGTTAAGTATTCTATTACCACCAGCTGTGGGCCATTAGCTGCTATCACCCACTCCGGATGACAGGCAATGAGCCATCCGTTAGCTATTATCACTTGCTAATGACCCACCCCGCATGACAGGCAATGGGCCATCAGAGACCCACCGTGTGACTCATAAACTTATCTCATCCCATTGTGAGATGCTCTGCCGAAGAGGGAGAAGCCAGGTGTTCCCACGTAGATATAACCTGGCCCTGGAACTGCCTGAGCTAGCCCTGTCTACTGGGTTCCCAGAGGACGAGAGCTACCACTAGATCTTCAGCTGGAGACTAGACCTTCACAAGATCACCACTTCAACTGGACTACTTCAGTTGGACTGCTACTACCACCCTAACAGGGTGTTAGGTTGTATCTGACTTTGTCAGTGCTTTTCCTTGTATTATTTCACTTATTTTTAATTTCAATCTTAACTTGTGATCTCCCACTGGTTTGTTTTCAAACCAACACATATTTTGGCGCCCAACGTGGGGCACGACCTGGAAAAACTCAGAAATCCCATCACCATGATGCTCAGCTTATCTATATGGGTACTGTATCTCGCTCTCTATATTTTTCCTCAAATGGGATACTATCTGCCCGTCATATTGCTCCTGTTGCGACCAGGGAATGGCATGAGAATTGCTCTATTGGTTTATTATGCCTATGGCATAGTTACCTGTGAGGCAATGAACACCATTCGTTATATATACTCGACTTTGTCTGCCTGGCCTAACCTGAGCTGCTTCGTCTGAGACCTCCTCAGCAATCGCACCCAGCCTCTGGGGCTAGGAAGAGAGAGCGGTTTCTTCCAACATTTCAGGTCAGGCACAGCCGTCCTTGACAATATTGAGTTCTCCCTGGATGCTAAGGATGGCATAATCTTCCTGTCAGTTCTGTTTTCTTTTTTCTCTGCGACCAGCACTGTATACCTCATGCTGAAGAACAGAACAATACTTTGTCTTCTTGAGGAGGAGAAACAAAGCAAATCAGCACAGTTAAAGCCAGTAGCAGTTGCCCCCGTCCAGAAAAAGAAATCCAAGAGCAAGTCAGTCCGCACAGCGACTGATGAGGATGTGGCAGGACCATCTCACCCAGCAGAAGAGACAGAGCCGGAGATCATCACTCGCTCTCTATCCCTGGGGGAGCTGCGGGATCTACGGAGAGAATTCACCCAGCAGGCAAACGAGTCCATCTTAACCTGGCTGCTCCGCATCTGGGATGCCGCCGCTAATGACACCATTCTAAACGGAAGTGAGGCCAGGCAACTGAGATCCCTGTCCCAGGATGTGGTTATTGACCAGGGGATTGGGAAAACCCAGGAAACTCTCAGCCTCTGGCGGCGATTGCTGGCGAGTGTACGGGACAGATACCTGTGCAAAGAAGACCTCCAAATGCACCAAAGAAAATGGAACACAATAGAACAAGGTATCCAATGCCTGAGAGAATTGGCCGTGCTAGAGATCATTTTCTCGGACAACGAGAGATTCCCCAAGAGCCCAGATAATGTCCAGTGTACTTCCCAAATGTGGCTAAGATTCGCGCGGCTCGGACCAGAGATATACTCTCGTTACCTGGCAACACTGCAGTGGAGGGAAGGCGAAGACCAGGTGGGCGTATTAACAAACAAACTGAGAATTTATAAGGACACTGTCACCGCCCCACTACGCACCCAGGTCTCATCAGTGAAAACAAACCTGGCCGAGCAAGTCCGGAGCTTGATTGAAGAGAGCCTCCAAAAACTAAGGAAAGAGTTCAAAGAAAGATTTTTCCATGTCACACCGAAACCAACCCGAGTCTCTGCCATCAAGAGCAGACATCCCCCAGCCAGGGAAAGAAGACAAACTCCACGACGTGACCTCTGGTTTTTCCTTCAGGAGCATGGGGAAGACATGAGAAAGTGGGATAGGAAACCCACCTCCACCTTAGCAGCCCGGGTACGCGAATTGAAAACAGAAACATCCACTTCAGGAGGCTCATCTAAGTACAACACTACCCCAGTCTCTTGTGGACAGAACCCCCGACAGAATGAAAGTGATAATATGACTGATCCTCTTAAAGAGACCTCAAGAACACATTTACAAGAAAAACACCACCAAAAACAAAAACCCCCCACCAAAAAAAAAACACAACAACCAACCCACCACCCACAAAAACACCACACCCCCACACCCACCACCAAACCAAATCCATTTCTATTTCTAGAGTGACAGGAGGATCCCAGCAGCTACTGTACTAGAAGCTGAAGTGAGTTTAACTGAACGAGTAGCAAAACACCCCATTGTGACGGTCCAGAGCCCCATACATCCTCGGCATAATTATCTCAGAGTAATATTTCAAAGACCCAAAGACATCGCTGAGCTTTTGGATAGCAGCGTAGAGACGGAAAACATAAGACAACTGAATACCCTGCCCGGTCTCTCAGATAACCCGTCTGCTGTAGGACTACTGAAAAAAAACACACCAACACACAACACACCCCCAAACCCACACAAACCCCCCCACCAAAAACAACAACCAACACAACCACCACCCAACACCCAACCCAACCAAAAAAACACAAACCCCAAAAACACACCACCACACCACCAACAAAACCAAACAAAACCAACACAAAACACCAAACCAACCCCCACCCCACAACACCCACCACCAACAACACAACCACCCCCAAACACACCCACCACCCAACAACCACCACAAAAACCCAAACACCAAAAACACAACACACAACAAAAAAAAAAAAAAACACAAAACCCAAACCCCACAAAAAAAACAAAACCCCCAAACCACCAAAAACAAACAACCCAACCCAACACAAAAACACCACCCACCAACCAACAAAAAACCAACCCACCCAACAAACACACCCAACACCAACAACCCCACCCAAACCCCAAAAAACACCCCCCCAAAAACCAAAAAACAACCACCAAAAAACCCACAAACACAAACCCACCCCCAACACAACCACAAAACCCACCAACCAAACACCACCCAAACCCCAAAAAAACCACCCACAAAACCATGTACCCATTTGTAGGCAGTGCTGTAGATAAAATGCACTTGACAGACTACAAGGAACAAAACCATTCAGCTGGCTTTGAAAGAGACACACAGTGAGGGTCAAGTCTCAAGACAGACTTACAAATTCTGTAACATCTGCTGAAAAACATATCTGTCTCATTTGCCTTCAACCTCTCCTCTCACTGGTGACAAGAGATCTGTGTGGGGTTTGTGTGACAGCAACAACCTGGAAGTGAGATAAGATCATGAAACTCATTTTATATAAGCCATCAATAACAATATTCAGCTACTAGCACCATAGGTTGGTAGAAATCCATGCCCATTCATTTCAATCAACATGTCTGATTTTTTTTTTTTTTAAGAAAGAATCCAGGAAGTTTCTTCATAAGCCACAAATATTTTCAAATGTTCATTTTCAAAAAAAATACCATGGAAAAGAATAGCTCCAAGGCAAAACTAGCTACAAGGTTATCTACAAATGGCAGTGAACCAGACAGAAACACAGTCATGAAAAATGATGTGCATGACTAGAGACAGATTTGCATTTTGGGAACTGAGACTCACTTCCTACACAGACATCATTATATTTAGGCACAAATTCTTCCTTAAGACATTCTTGAACATGTCTGGTGGTCCTTTTTGTAGCAAAAGGGAGTTTGCACACCTCATCCACATGCAGCAGCTCAATCACCTCTGTCCTAGCAAATGCAAGGTGAATATATTGGCTTTTATGGAAAAAATGTTGTGTATAAAAACTCCACTTCAGACCTTAGGTGTTCTGAATTTCATGTGTGCCTACAAAGGAAACAACCCAAAGCTTGAGCCATTAAAAGGTGATCAGTTACTAAGATATTATCTTTTGTGGAATAAGTACATACTAGCAAGTTGGGAAATGTTAATCTTGCAGCTTTTAAAACAGAAATATTCTGTGGCTTTGGAGAAATTTTTTTAAAACAGAAATATTCTGTGGCTTTGGAGAAATTTATCACATATTTAGCAGTGAAAGGCTCAACACTGCACTGCAGTCTAGTCACCTCAAACCATCTTGGCACAGATCACATCTCCAGGCTCAGGGAGAACCACAGCAAAGTTTTAGCCATAGGGATATCCCCTCACACATGACTGCCTTCTCTTCTCCCAGCCCTCTTTGAGCTGCTAAGCTCTCCTTACATCCATTACAGATGCACAGTGTGACATTCTTTGGCCTTTTTATATGGAAGCTGGCCTGTCCCAGGCTGCATGGCTGCTTTCATGATGTGTATCACTACCATCAGGAGGGGGAGTGGTATCAGGAAAGCATTTCATGCAGTTGCAACTTATTTTAAAAACACAGAGACTGAAAACCACAGAAACTCATGAACAGAAAATTCTTCTGCTGGTCAAAGAGCTCTCTCCACTGAGCACAGCTTAGCACCACCAGCTTGTGTCCCACCAAATCTCCCTCTAATCACTTCTGTGTACAAAACAAAACAAACATAGTCCAAGAGTTTCACCATCTCTTTAGGTTGTTTAATGAAAACAGCTTTCAGAGGCATGGATGCCACTACAGGCTGCATGTATAATGGAATGTAACAGTTCAGAGAGGAAGATAAGCGTATTGCTATTTGACTTTACTCACCAAACAGGGACAAAAGGTTGCCCATTTTAATTCCAGTGGCATGATGAACTGCCAGGAGCAAGCCTAAAAGCTGAAAACAATGTAACATCAGTAGAACGCACACACCTCCTGGCTGCTTCCAAAACCAGGTGCAAGCAGAAGTTGCTGTGAGCATGTTGGTGGCAATGGGTCACTGGGGAGGCAGAAAGGCAGGGGACAGACAAAGGGCACAGGCTCAGGTAATTCCATGGGTTTTCCCTACTGATCTGCTGCATCATCACTGGCCTTTCTCCATCCACTCAAGCAAAGCCTGGAGAAAGGAAGATGAAACCAAACACCCTGGGACAGGGTTTGATAGCTCCTACTTTAAGGAGCTATCCATATTAGCTGTCCATGTTAGTTTTTCAAAGCTTACAGTGGGGTTCCACTTAAAAAAGAGCCAGTGGAGAGAGGATGATCCACTCTGTCCTCAAACAGACAATGGTGACCCATGGGCTGCAGGCCTCTCCAGAGGTGCCTCCCATTCTGCACTGATACAGACAGGGCCCAGAAAGCCAGTGTGTGTTTAGGCTACACTGGACAAGGGACATGGGAATACTTCCATGGGTTGGGACACTGCTGCTTGCAGCCCCCAGCACAGCAAGGCATAGGCATCATGACACATTTTGGACATGTCCCTGATTCAGCTAGCTGGGAGACAAGAACTTTGGGAGCATGAGATGATTCATCCACCACTTAGTTATCTGCAACATGGTATGAGAAAGATAAATTCCTCCTTGAGAATGCAGCTCACACGCTGACCCAGACAGAGGCACTGCTTGCTGAGCCATCCAGGTGAACCACGCAGGTTCAACACCTGTGTTCAAAGTCAGCCTTGACTGCTTCCTGGTGCTACATTCCATGAAACTGAAGAGCCAGAGCTGAATCCAGACTGCTATACTGTGTCTTCAAGGATATCCACTTGAGAAACAGAACCCAAATGAGAGACCTTTTCATTATGCATGAGTTCTCCTGAGCAGGAAGAACCGATTTGAGTATGAAAAGGAGAGCATGAACATGACCTCAAGCGTCCCTGAAAAATCTGTTAACAAATCTTCTAGTCCAAGCATATGGTATTAAAAATATCAACCCCCTCAGCCATTTCCTACTGCTAAAAGTGAACATATGCAGCCAATTACATCCTGTTATTATCATTTCACCAATAGAGAAGTTAATTGGTGACACCATGAGGCTAACTTCATAAAATATAGGAGTCACATCGATCTGCCTGTATTTTAGACACTGACAATGATTAATGTACTTTAATAACATGTCCCAAATTTCTGTTGTCTTCATTTTCCTGTGCATTTCTTGACATGCTGAAATAAGTATTTAGGCCCCTTGACTCTGTTTACATGATTCCTGAAGAATTAAATCACTGTTTTTAAAATCTGTGGCCCATAGTCTGATTTGCTTTCATTTTTTTTCCTACTGTGTGTTTCTCTTCTAAATATAGCATTTCTATATAGCTCTATGTTAGTAAAAGTGCATTAATATGCCTCCCTGGACAAAACACCTAAAAGTAGGGTTCTGCAAGACAAAAAAAAAAAGAGACAGTACTCAGTCCCACATGGGGGAAAATTTATGTCTCTGTATTATAGTGTAAAGCTATCAAAAAATGAGCTTATACCATCTTCTGGTGATTCTTTACAATACCAGGTTGCACAGTGTGAGCCCTTCTCCCTACTACTGGTGAAGAGAGCATGATTAAAGAATCAAGCAGATGTGTAGCATACAGCATGGCAGACTCCAGCTATCCCCAGCTGCGAGTACAGTAGCATATCTTCTGGTCTTCATGTTTATTCTTGAAAAAGTTCACTATGGGGCAGGATAAAGGAGTTCAATTACAGCACCAATGTACCTTTGCAGTCTCCTTCATCAGCTCTTATCACTCTGGGCTGACAGCAGAGGGATGAGCCCATGATTTCAGAAGCATACAGCCCACACATTTCCATACATTACATATGTTTATCTGCCTGTGATATTTCTAATGGTATAACATGGAGTACTTGTGATTCTAAAGACTGTCTTGGCAACCTCAGCAGGGTGATTCCCTGATGTCAGACTGGTTTGATAGTTCTCTTGCTCTGCCTCAGGATCACCATGAGCAGGTTACAGCCTTGGTACAATGGGAGATAACACTCTCCCTGGTGTTGTGCCAGTGTATATTTTCATCCCCTCAGCACTGCTGTGGCAAGTGGGACAGAAGCAGTTTACACCTCTTAGGCACTTTGTCCATTGAGGATCCTAGGATTTTCCTTAGATCCCTGGGATCAAGAATTCAGACTACCTGCACATCATCTGAAATGGGTTGAGGTCCTTCTGAAAACAAGGTCCTAATCTAATGAGAAAGACTGCTACATTTCTCATTATTTAACATATATGGATGTCAGTTTTGTCCTTGAAAGAGTGTGATGCAATGTCTCTCTAATGCTGATCTCAATGCTAGTAGTTCTTAGGTGTGAGTTGCACATGCACACAGTGGCAAATGTGCTCATATACTGAGGACAGTTCCTGTGGAAGCTGCAGATGACAGTGTTCAGATGATCCCAGTTATTTTCAGATGAAGTCAGCTGGCCAATGGCACTGTGTACAAGGAGGTCATGGCAATCTCAGAAGTTCCTCAAAGTATCAATCATCTGTCTTCAGATTTCACTTGGGTTGTTGGAGACAGATTCATTGCTGCTTCAAATTAAATGAAGCCAGCAGTTTCTGCATATGCTGGGTTGCTTTCCATATTCAGCATGCAAGGAACAGGGAAGAGCAGCAGAATACATCATTCCACATTTTACTGAGCATCCCAGGCTGGACTGCGTGCCACACAGCCATGACTGTTTAACAGAGACAACAGCAGCGTCCGGCTACTGCAGTGCCTTCCACATACAGCCTTGTAGTGCCACCTTCAGACCAGAGCAAGGCATCCCTACCGCTCCATAAAGGAAAATCCCATCCCAGCTTCAGCTTCACTCCAGTCCCAGACAGCAGCCTATGGTGAAGGTAAATCCAAAACCCAGCCCAGATTCAGTTACAAACTGAACTTTGTTCCCCTGCAATAAAAACAAAAGGAAAGGCAAGAGAAAACAGAAGGATCTGGCCGCTTGCAGAACTAGGTCATCAAAAGCTGTGTCCAAATCTGCAAAGTCCTGAGTCATGTTATTTTATTTTGGAAGGCAATTCACAGAATACCCCACCCTGAGTCTGACTCTCATGAGATCTTGTGGATTCTCTTCCATTCCTATTATGGTACACTGGTTATTTAAAACTAGTAAAACATGAGATTAGCACTTTTAGAGAAACCTTAACATGACCTTCTGAGCAACAGTTTTACAACCACAACAAATTATAGGCACAATAACTGTGATGAAACTAATTTCAGGAAATGACTGATGTGCAGATCCAATTTGACATAATTTATCTCTTTTTACATAAACCAAAAGTTTCTAGCAGATGTAATCAATAGAAATCATAAATCAAGTGAATTAAACATTTTGCTTTGGGTTTTTTTTTCACCTTTGTACTCAAGAGGGACACTGATGAGCCCAATTGTAGTCACTTATTTTTTATTACTCAGAAGCAATGATTTTATTAACACACAGGATCTGACATTCTCAAATGACTGAGGTATCAGCTATGTATTTTCTAGCCTAGTGCAATTTTTAACTAGTTCTGAATTTTACCCTTTGTTTGAATTCTTTCTTCAAGGCAAGATTTCTGAAACACCAAGTCTTATTCATCTCTCATGTTCTCCTGTCTTTGCTTTAACATTGTTCCAACCTCCACCTTCCTCTTCGGTATTAAATTAATACCTTTAAAGAAACTTTTACAGTTTTAATGCATTTTATTGAGCTGTGCATGTAAATTAATCAGAAGTGATTGGAAGCACAGGAATGTGGCATTAACCCAATGACATAGTTATCAAACATAAACTTCATACTGGCAAGGTCATCTTGCAAGGTGTACGTAATTAAAAAAACAAGACTAATCTACCCCTTAGCCTAAAGTACTGTTTATACAATGCAAGAGGTCTAAATCTCCTTGTTCTCTTATTGGTATAAAATGACATATTTTTAGCAATCTACTACAATCTATCTACTTCAGTATCTTTGGGGATCCTCTGGGAAAGACATTTGGTTTGGGTTTTGGGTTTGGTGGGGGTTTTTTTGATTGGTTTGTTGGTTTTGTTTTCTGGGGGCAGGAGGAGGGGGTTTGAGTTAAAATAACCAACGTCTATCAGGGATTTGGTGATGTTACACCAAACTTATTTAAAGCCCAACCTAAGCCTCAGAATGTACCATTTTGGGGGACAGCTTCCAGACACAAAGCTTACATTTGAGACATACTGAGGTCTGTGCAGCTCATGTGAAGACTCCTCAGCTTTCTACAGTGTTTTGGAGAGCAGATGCTCCAGAGAAATGTTCACGTGTGACATTTTAGGCCTCAACATCCTCTGTGAATGAGGGCTATGTTAACTCTGGGGACCTGTTTATACAACCTCTAATTGCTGTTAATAATATGAACTCATTAAAGAGTTGGCTCTTTGAAAACTGTGGCAAGTTTCTTTGTCTGTATGTACCCACAACAAGAAGAATAATCAGCAGATTCTCTGAGGGGTTCTTGGTGCTGGCTCAGCATGTGCTGTTCCACTGATTAGAGATGGGAACTTCAAAGCTGACCTCTGACCAGCAAAGGACTCTGTAAGGAAGTGGCTGGGACAGGCAGAGACAGTTTTTCCTACAGCTTGGGAGATGAAGGAGAAGTGGAAAGAATGGGAAGCTGTAAGCAACGAGATTAAAAAGCCAGAACTAACAGAAGATGAAATAAGATAAGAGGAATTTCTTTAAGGACTGGCATAACAGAGAATGGTGGAGGACACACTGGAATTATCATTTAGGAATGGAGTAGATGGAGAGGCTGCTGTGGTGGGAGCTGTAGTACCCCTTGCTGCCAGAATAATCAGGGTCGGCAGGGGAGTTAAGACATCCAATAAAGAATAATACAAGCCAGGCACTGTTCATATTGAGCGCCTCCAGAATTTTAATCAGAATTTGCAACTTTTTTTAGTTGTTATCAGCAGCTAGAGCTACAATTAAGCAATTGCACTGTGAACTTTGTATGCTCAGCTAATCTTTTGTTCTAAGGAAAAGGGAAGACAAGCCCAAGATGACACAAGTCAGCAGGACTGAGCAGTACGTGGGGGAAAGGTAATTCCGTAATTCCGGCAGTGGGAGATCACGACTCATTGACCACCTACTCAGAACAGCCCCCAGACCCGAAAGGAGAGCAGAACTGCGTCTGCGGAATAATTACCGTGAGCAGGGAGAGGAATAAAGAGCAAATAGGGGTTTGAGTACTAATTCTTAGAAAAGTTATGTAACTGTAACCAGGGGATGCTGGCGCCCTTGTTTGTTAAAATGTATAAAAGCGTAAATGTACAAATAGAGTTTTGCTGACGGGAGGCAGCCTGTCGCGGATCTCCGCCCGGCTGGCTCCCTGCTCGGCGCAAACCGCAATAAAACGCGGAGAACGGCGGAACAGCGCCCCGGCGTGTGAGGTGGCACTGCGCAGCGGGTGCCGATCCCGGTTCGGGACAGCACTGCGGCGATCAGAGTCCATTCCATTCTATTCCATTGGATTCCATTCCCCGGTTTCCCCGGGCAGGGAGCAGCAGGCCGGAGCTGCCCGGCCGGGGAAGCCCCGCACGTGCGCCTTGTTTGGGGGCGGGGCAGGGGGCCGCGAGCCGCCGCGCCTGCGCGGGAGGAGGGGCTCGCGCGGGGCCCGGGCGCGCCTGCGCGGCGGCGCGGGGCGGGGCGGGGCTGGGCTGGGCTGAGCGGGCCCGGGCGGCGGGGCCTGTGCGGTTCCCTCCGCCGAGTGCGCCGAGCCCGGGCGGGCAGGGAGCGAGCAGCGGCGGCGGGGGTCAGCCCTCCCGGGATGTCGCAGAGTGCCATGTCCGAGACCTACGGTAGGATCCGGGGGCGGGGTGAGGGGATCCCAGTCTCCTTCCTACCCTCCGGGGGAGCGGGGCCGGGGCCGGGCAGCGCCCCTGAGGAGCGGGGAGGGAGCCGGTGTGACGTGAGGGCTCCCCGGGCTCGGGCGGGTGGCTCTGCCCGCCGCTGCCCTGAGCCCCGCAGCGCCTGCCCCGCCCGTGGCTGCCCGGCAGGAGCTCCGAGTTACCCTTCAGGGCCAGCGGGGTTCGGCTTGGGCGCTGCTTGGCATGGTGCGGGGAGTCCAGAAGGAAACTTGCACTGCATGTCCTCTGGGAGAAGCTGCCCGTCCCTCTGCTTGGAGATGGCGTGCGCTTCTGCGGGTTAAGTTAAGGTTTCGGTCCTGTTGTCTTAGACGTGCGGGCATCAAAAAGAGTTGCTGTGAGAGTGAGTTCGGGGGGAGAAGCTCAGTGGGTATGTTCGTGTGTCCCTGGGTTGGCATGGATGTTACACTGGGACTGGCAGGAAAACATCCGATGGAGTAAGTCGGAGTGCAGGCACTGACAGGGTGTGTCAGTGCCTCGTTGGAAAGCATCGAGCATCAAAGAGAAGTGAGGAGTCAAAGAGGTAAGCAGAGCTGGTATTGCTGGCTAGGTGGAGGAGATGAGAAGCAACTGAATAGTATTAATTTATTTTCTTTTTAATTTTACTTAAAACTCTGCTTGTATAGATTTCTTTTCTGCCCTTTCCATACCGTACAGTTCTGTAATATTTTGCAATATAAACATGCTGCTGTACGTATAAACATAGTCTAAGTCAGTGTAATAGGTTCATATTCATAGTTCATGAGAGCAAGATCAGAATTGAATACTGAATAATTAAAGCAAAATTGGACATAACAACTCTGGCAACTGTTAGGGAGGCTGGGATGTCCATCAGTAGTAGGCCAATTGACCTGACTGTTTCTACTGTATAAGTCAGTTTATTTTCAATACTTATAAGTGCTTGATGTTGTATCCTACTAGGCAGTGCTTTGGTGTACAGCAAATGCACACAACTAAGAGGCAAGAGTGTGGGGCAGCCTGTGAAGTGCCAACATTAGGGTACTAAGACCCTGCTTCTTTTGTCCATGCGTTCTAGAAACATGTAAAACTTATATGTAGAAACCAGATGGTTGTGCTTTGTCCGTCTAGATTTGGGTATGAACAAGTCCTTCATGCTCTGAACTCTTGTGATCAAGGGCTGGGATAACTTAGGCTGTGTTTATGGTGCTCTCTGAGCAAAAGAGTTGGTAGAAAACCAGAGATGACACAATTTCAGTGGTGCTCCTCTTTTGATGCTGTAATACTAGGTAAGCAAAATAGGTGATTGATATCTTAAACCAGAACATTCAAACGTTTTTGGCATTGTTCCAGTGATGAAGAATAGAGAAATAGGAGAGTAGGCCACTGCAGCTGTTGATCATATTTTTCCAATTATTTTGGTGTCCTGGAAAACAAGCCCTTGAAATGGAAGCTTTGTCGTTGTGGGTTGTTCCTTTTATTTGTGTAATTCTTGTCTGATATATTACCCTTTCGAGTTTCTGTGTTTGTCCTGTGCACACACAAGCTACGAAAGATTCCAAGGTGAAATGCTTGGGGGGGTCAAGTTCTAGAGTACGTAGAAGAATAAAAGCTAAGTTATAGTGTAAAATGTAACCAATGGCTCTACAATCTCTGACTGTAACAGTAGTCAGTATCTAATTTTGCAGTTTCCTGTCTGCATCGGTAGCAGCCCCATTGACAGATCAAAGTAAACAGTACAGCGTGATAAAATTATGGATCTGTGCTTGATGAACTCTCTGGATTTAATGTGCTCAGTGTTCTAACAAAGAGTGGTTTGTTTCTGACCCGCTGTTACATGACCATCGATTATAGAAGTATTAGGTCAGTTTCCCCCCGGTGACTAAGACCAGTATCGCCCTGCTGGAATCCCTATAGCTTGTAAATGCTTAGTCATTAATTAGATGTTTCTTGTCACCTGAATTAGGACCCATTCTAATTACGTAACCTCAAGCTTTTCCTCCCATACAGATAGGCTCAGGAAACTGGTTGGTGATTGGGTTTGTGTTTTTCTTTCCAATGTCATTTTGCTGTCTGACTTTCATGTGACTTTAATTTTGCTGTGAGGTTTCAACTTCTCTTTCCTTTGAAATGGGAGTTGGTTTTTTTCCAGATTTTTCTCAATCCATAGGGAATAAAGAGCCTTTCCTCTGGCCACCGCTGTTAATTTCATGTCTCCTCCTGTTTGTTTTTCCTCCCTCAGTTTCTTCCTCCATGTCAAATTCTGTCTTCTTTGAAGGTTTACTGTTCACTCACTTTTCACAACTCTTTCTGTTCATTATTGAGATTCTTGTCTCTTCCTTCTTTTCAAACAAAATTTTGTGGCTTCTCAGTCTTGACACTTAAATTTTGCTTACAATTCATATTTTCACTCCTGTAGCTCTCTTTCATCAGTTCTGTATCTTCTGTTCTTAGCTTTCTTAGCTGTTCAATTATTTATGTGTTCAATATCTTTTCAATTCTTATGTGTTCAATTTATTTCCCTTACAAAGTGCCAAAACCAAAACAAACATGAATACAAGCTAACTCCATGAATTTTGAGATTGGGTTTAGAAAGATTATTTTCCTGCTGCTTTCGGGAGACAAGGGTCATTCTTTAAAAAGTTTAACATGTAACAATGGAAAAAAATCTCTTACTCATAGGAAAATTATTTTAACTCAATTTTTCTGAGATGTAATGGCCTTTCTGTAGATAATTGCCATATAAAAACACCTACATGTTTTAGCCTGCTTCCCAGTGAAAAATATACTTTTTTATATTTTGTTTTTGTGGTAAATACAGCCTGACATAAAAATTGCTTATCATTAATAAGTAAATGCAAAGCAACCTTTGGATTTTAAGTGGTAGAAGGATGGAAGTTGTATGGCCATTGAATAAATGCTATGTGTAAGATTGAAGTCAAATCTCTTCACTCCTTAGTTCCTTGTGTTATCTCCACCAGCATCTACTCCTCCCAATCTGATCACAAAAGTTTACCAATCTCTGTCATTGTCAGAGAATGTATAGTGTTTTCATCCATTTGAAAATAATGCTTTTTGGTCTGGACAATTTGATTCATCCTTTTCTCGCCATCCCATCTCCCTCCATGTACCTAATGGTATTTGCATTTATCACCCTGGTCTTCAGTTTCAAATTAATGTTTCAAATCTAATTTTTTTCTTAGAGAGCGTAGCTCTTTTGCAGCTCTTCCCTCTTTGAAGCACTTTTTATGCAGATTGGAATAGAGCCAGGTTGATCTGTTCTACCTGTTTCTCTTGTTAACTTACTGCCAGAGGAAGGAGTAAGCATCGGGAATAGCTCCTCCTTTCATTTAGAGGCAGCATATGCCAGTAGGAATGCGTCAGAGCACTCTTTCCTCCTCCTCTCTGGCATGAATGAGAGTTGTCAAAGGGTCAGCATTAGTGAATGTAGATTCTGCTCTATAGTGAAGAATTGAAAGATCAAACTGAGATTGGGGACACAATTTGGTATCCCCCCTACCCTACTGTATTAGCAGTGGAAAAGAAACAATTCTCATTGCATTTTAAAGACTAAGCTACAGTATCTCAGAAGCTGTTCAATTATTCCTTCTGCAGGAGCAGACTTCATTCAAAGGAGGACGTTGGATGTCTGGGGGTGGTTGCCACATCAACCATCTGTTTTTGCTGGTGCTTGAGTCAAAGCCCACAATTGTCTCTCTTCTCCTTTCCCCTCAGCTCACACTGCACCACCACCCCCAAAAGAAAAAAACAAACACAAATGACATTATGTAATTCATGCAGTTTTACAGCTTGGGCTGCTGGTGCAGCTTTAGGGTGAAGCTACAATTTTATTCCTTTTTCCTGTGCTAGAAAATAAGTTTTGTTTCCTGTACCCCCTGCCCAGTTTGGGATCAGGTGATGCCTGTAGCTCTCAGAGGGGAGTAAGCTGATTCTTTATATTGCCTTATTTCTTTAAATGGCCATGCTATGCTATGTTTCATATCCTTATGATTTCTGTAGTGCATATCTTGTAACCATTTTTCCCTTTAGCACAGAGTTCAGTTTTCATCCTAAATCCCTACCGTATAAAGACGATCTTATTAAAGGCAAAGTGCTTTAACTTTTCTAGACCTTTTCAGTACCCGGCATGGCAGCGAGCATTTGTAACATCTGAATGATGTTGCTTTTCAGCTTTTCTATGAAGGAGGAACAACAGAATTCAAAAGAAAAGTTTCTCTAGGGTGACAGCCTTGGCAGCTGACTGGAATGCTGGAGCTCTGAGCTGCTTTGTCAATTGAAAAAAAAAAAAAAGGAGATAAATGCTATGAAATGAAGTGAATTAACTCCTCTGGGAAAGGGACACCAAAAAGAAAAGCTGCAGCAATTAAGCAGTAGTGCAAACACTACAATGTGAGTTGCATTTGGTGAAGTCACAAAGAATGAATATATAAAAGTTCTTACCAAGTTTGAGTCCACAGTGATGTTGGTCTAAAAGAAGCTATCTGCCCAATCTCACTTGGTTTCTGTGCTTCTGAATTGTGCAAAATTTTTACATACATCAGTACAGCTTAAAGATAAAACATTTCACATCCTAAATTGCATGCTAAAATAAATAAAAAAAATGTAGTTGATTTGGTAGCAGTTATCATACAGAATGACATTCTAAGAAAGAAGTTCCAGAATAACAAAATCAAAAATGTTCTTACCCTGTTCTTACCTTGTATTACCTTACACATTAATATGCTAGGCTGTGAAATTAAAAGTTTGTTAAATATTTATAACTTTTGGTATTGGCAATGCCTTTTTCTTGTCCTTCCATGCAGTTGATTAAATGTGCAGAGTATTCATATTTCCTGACCCATGTTACCCAGTGCTTCTGGATAAACTGATAACCAAAGTCTAAAAGCCTTTTGCTAGTTTGAACAATTTGTATAAAGTTGGAGTTTAAAATTATAGAAACACTGTTATGTTTATTAATGTAACAGTGTCTTACTCCATGAGTCTACATGTGTTTGGAAACATTGCTGCATTTGGTGCAGAACGGTTTTGACTTTGTTAGAAGATTCTGATATTTTCATTTTATATTGGACTACAACACATTTCTCTTAGTTTGGTGGAATAAAACACATTTCTCTTAGTTTCATGCTGTGAACAAGTGAATTGTAACTGGTTTGGTGGAATAAAACACATTTCTCTTAGTTTCATGCTGTGAACAAGTGAATTGTAACTGGTTTCAAGTTTCATCTTAAAAAGCCTATTTGCTATTTCGTCAGAGGGAAATTTAATTTTTGTCTACTAAGTATGCAGGCATTGAACTGGCATCTAAGTGATTTATTTGTAGAGAAGATTCCCTTTTAAATTTGTCTAGTGCAATAGAATCTCGATAGGAATTGGGAGTCTATTATAAAATGCTACTAGAATGTATTTTCAATTTAAAGACATGCATTTAAAATCCCCAAATATCACTGTTGCTTTCGGAGCAAAATATAAACCACCTCAACCTAAAATACCTCAGGGAAAAATATGGTGTGGTTGTGATGCTCTTCCAGATCAGTCCCTGACAGCGACATGGTTGTTCCAAGGCCTCACTGGTCTGCAGCCTGTCTGTGCAGAAGGGAGCAGTGTGTTAAATTTGCTGCTCAGTGTGGGTTTGTGGGTTGCACAAATACGCCTTCCTGAGCCACATTTGACGACTAGTGCTTGCAGTTACAGTGCAAATTAGTGAGGGAAGAGAGTTTTGGTTTTAGTCTTTTCCTGGTCTAGGTTTGCAGTAGTTGTTCTACTGTCAATAATATGAGTCTTCTGTGGGGAAAAAAAAAAAAAGTAAGGTAAACTTGAATTTTTTGGTTGTGTTTAAGGAGAAAATATGATAAACATCATTCACCAGATACAAAGTAGAACCAGTATGAATTGGATTTCAGATTTATGTTTGGAAAAATGGCAGTATCAGAAACAGATTATTTTAATTGTGTCTGTGTCTCAGAATATCTTGCATTTTGAGGTATTCTGAAAGTGGCAAAACCAGTGAGATTATAAACTCACACACAATGTAGCTAAAATGCACAAAATGGTGTACAAGGCAGCCAACCTGTGATATTTGATCCTTAAAAACTGAAACTTGGCTTTCTTTGACATTAATTTTTTCTTAACCTGACACTTTGGTCTATTTATGAAAGCTACATTTCTTACTAACATTGAAGACTTGGTAGGATGAAGTGTTCTCAGCTTCAGCGTGTTTTTCACTTGAGATGACACGAAGGGCCCTTCTTTACAGGAGATAACACAAAATTTTCACAACCTGAAGGAAAATCCTATTTGTAACTTTTTCTTTTTAATCCAGAAAGCATGAGCATCTGGGTGGGGGCGTGAAGAATGAGAGGATTTTGGAATGGAAAGTCTTAAGCATGTAAATGGTCATATTTTGTGAGCAAGAAACAGCCATCTTCAGAGAAGGGTAGAATTCAGAATCTCTACTGAACCTGTTACAGCATTTGAAACAAGATAAATCATGCAAGGGCAAAATACAAAAAAAGCAAAAATCCTTAGTAAAACATTCTCTCATTTTAAATATTAATAAAATCTGGAAGACAGGTGAAGACAAAGAGTGGTGGACATTTCCAGGAGTCATAGCCCTGTTTTGCTACTGACATTTTAACAGTGGGAATTCTCTTAGCATTTGAGAAACTTGCTTATTCCTTTTGCCATTGCAAGGAGGTATTTATGATATACCACAACAAATAACTCCTGCGTGGAATGGAATGGAATGAGCACATAGATTTGCGTGCATCTTAAATTCGATTTTTAAAACTAAATACTCTAATGAAGTCCTGATAGAGGATTTTATCAGTTCTTTGACTTACTTAGCATAATTTAGTTTTCTTTTTATTCTGCCATCCCCTGGGCCAATACTCATGTAGCCCATTTGACAGCTTTGAACACTTAACAAAATTAATGTTTTTATTTTTTGTTGATATTGCAAACTTAATCATTTTCTTTGCATGCTTACCAGATGTCTTCTGGAGACCTGCTGTGTTTATTAGAGAAACTGTGTAATAAAGACTGAAAAATCTGCTGCTGGTAGAAAAATAAATAGTGAATCTTGCATGAGCTGAAAAGGTTGCCTTGGTGCCAGTATACTAGGGGAAGCAGTTGTAAGCTTTCTAATCAGTTTATCAGTTTTTAGA
Source organism: Lichenostomus cassidix (assembly GCF_008360975.1). Taxonomy (NCBI): domain Eukaryota; kingdom Metazoa; phylum Chordata; class Aves; order Passeriformes; family Meliphagidae; genus Lichenostomus; species Lichenostomus cassidix. The sequence goes on along the minus strand of NC_139483.1, from coordinate 41,241,371 downwards.
GCAGTGAGACATGGAAGCTTTCTTTGGTCATTAGCAAAACTGAAAGCAGATTTGGGGCAGTAGCATTAAAGCAATAGAAATGGGTCATAAATCTTGAATATGTGTGTTACCAATGAACACCGATGCAAATGGTTCATAAATAGGTAACAAATACATGTATATTAATTTAACATGCAGAGGAAATGTGAAAATAGGCATGCCAGAATAAAAACTACTTCTCCCCTCTAAATTTTGTAGAGAAATACTGTAGCTGTCCCAGCTGTACATGGATTAAAACAAAGTATGAGTATTAAACTGGTAATAGAGAAGTGCAAATTAATGTAAATTTTAAACCTACAGAATTTAAAAACAAAAAAACCCACAAACAACCCTCCCCGAGAAGCCCCCAAAAAAAAGATTTTGAGAAATTGCATCATTATATATTTGTGTTGACTATAGTTAAAAGCTTGCATACTCTTAAAACAGGTTACTGGAATACAAGCCAACCATTTACCTGTGATTCAGTGTATTTTAAATGGATTCAAGTTCAGCCATTTCCACCTCATTTTGTCTTTCTTGCCTCTCCATAAACAAGAGTTCTTAGCTCTTGCTCTGTAACATCACTACTGCAGACACTGAATTGTTCTTCAGATTTATTGCTCTTTTGCTAATTTTGTCATCTGTTGTCTTCTTTGTGAAGTAACAGCTCCTAGAGAATTGCTGGCTTGTGAACTTGGTCTTGTAACAAAAAATGTGAGTCTATACTAAAATTTAGCAATTTCTCTTTTTTATTTTCTTTCAATCTTCAGATTTCCTGTTTAAGTTCTTGGTCATAGGAAATGCTGGAACTGGAAAATCCTGTTTGCTACACCAATTTATTGAAAAGAAATGTAAGTATATGTGAAAGACAGTAAGAGTTCTCCATAGCTTTGTGCCATAGGTAAAGACTCTGCCTACATGAGTATCTGTTATTGGTATGGAAGCTCCCCTAATTCTCTTATTTGTGTAGGTGAGAATTTTAGTAAAGAATAATGTTCAGAGCCATGCTGTGAGTCCATGCTACTTGCTGTTTGTCTTTTAACCAAAGCCTAATATGGAGCATTATTCTCTATTACTCACAAATAAAAATAACAGGGTGTTGGTGAAAATACAGACCGACTTTTTCTGGGAGTTATAATTTGCAGCTATAATCTTCCTTAGATATATAGGAGAGACCTGAATCTTCTAGAAAATGTGATGAAAGAAAAGTTGAATTGCTTGAGTAGATTTAGAAGGCCTGCAGCATTTTTCTAAATAAATAGTAACTCTATTTTCTTTAAGGACTGTGTTCTGTGATACGTGCTGGTAGAGATTCCACTGTGAATGTTATTCAGAGATGAGCAGATAATATAAGAGAAAAATTACTATTGGATTGTACATTTGGCATCAAGACTAAACAAAAATAATATGCATTTAGAAACCTTTGTAAATCTAAAGCGACTGCTATCTTTCTCAACCAAACAGTAATTCACCTTATCTCTTGAGGAATACTTAAGGATAATAATGTGTAAGCACTAAGGAGCATGGCTTGATACTGAGTGACTGGAAACAAGCCCTTTCTTCTAGTAAGGGCAGCTGTAAATTGCTGAGAATCTGTGATATCAACAGCATACACAGGGCAAGTATCTTAACTTTGTGCATTAAAGAAGAATTGGCTCTTGCATATTTATGGACAAGACGGTGGTTTTTTGTTCTGCATTTCCATGAACTTTTATTTTAAATGGCATCAAAGGATTAGAAAACACAGTTGGATAAAAGTGTACAAAAATATCTTGCTACTTATTAAAGTGAACCGGAAATTATTTAAAGCAGGCCTTTCTAGTAGTAATTTTGAATTGACTAAGCTGTCAAAATGGTAAGAACATTTATTTCTGTGTGGTGGCAGTAGGCTTTTGAGTGGCACTGAATTTGATGGTTCAGGAAGTAGTTGGTAATTTGAAAACTGAGGATTTTCGATAATACCTAAGTTGTTTTATCTAAAAACTATTTATTCACTCTAAATATTCTTCAAATTGTTTTATTTCTTTTTTTTTTGTAGTCAAAGATGACTCAAATCATACTATAGGAGTGGAATTTGGTTCAAAGATCATAAATGTTGGTGGTAAATATGTAAAATTGCAGATATGGGATACAGCAGGACAAGAGAGATTCAGGTACGCTCTTCAATAATTTTATTAAGTGTTATTAAATTGCTGCTGCAAGTGGTAGATATTATTTATCCTTGCTTATAAGCAGGCAAAACTCATTGGTCAGTGGAATTTTTTGTCTGCTTTCGTATTAACTAGGCCAGACCTTCCAACCTGGACATAGTGACACAGATCCATCAATTTCACAGATTTCATCAATTTCAGTAGATCAATGCTACCTCAGGACCTGAGTTTCTGGTCTTTCTTTCATTGGGTATTTTCTGTTAAGGTATATGAGTAGAGTAAGTGGCTAAAAACTTGCTCACCAGCCAAACTCATAGTTGTTTTTTAACTAAGTGTATGTGCTTAACTCTATGTTTAGAAGACCTTATATTGGTTTGAATAGGTAAATGTCAGAAAGTTGTGAGCTGTTCAAAACCTGCATGAAAACAATTGCCTGGTAAAATTCTATATACAGTTTGATTAGGGAAGAAAAAAATCAGTCAAATTCATTGGGGTAAATACATTTCTAGAAAGATTGAGATATCTTAAGGTTCTTAGAGAAAAAGAATTTGTCTGCTTAGAACTGCCAGTGTACATTTAATGCAATATTTTAGCAGTGTTCTATGTCTGAGGCATAGATCAAACTCAGTAAAAATCTAATGTATTCCTGGGTACATTCACCATCAAATAGGATATAATTTTTTTTCTATTTTTTGGAGGGATGGAGTGTGTGTCTGAGGTTTCTTTGTTTTGGGAAAGGAGTTGGTTAACAAAGGTAAGTATGATGGTAGAAGTCTGAGTAATGGGCAGCAATCCAGGTAAATTTCTTCTATTAGACAAGTCCTTTGGATGTACTTTTGATTAGATAAAGCTGGGCTGTGATATGTAGTCTTCATTAATGAGGTCTCTTCAGTGTGTTGGCCAGATACCAGCCTCCAGTTCAGTCTCTGGTTGTGTATTAAGATGATATGTATACTTTCAACACCACACAGGTCGTAATGGTCTTTGAGAATCCTTGTACAGCTACATTTAATGAAAGTGCTTCATCAAAATCCTAGTTGTAATGAGTCTGCTGCTGCACAGCTGGTAAAATTGTCTAAAAAAATATTTTGTTTTGAATATGTAAATGAGAATTCTGTTTCATTATGCAGATTGTGTTATATTAACCCAGATTTTCAACAGTGAAGGTACCACAGAAATGTATATTTGCAATTCTGTTTCAGGTCTGTAACAAGGAGTTACTATAGAGGGGCTGCAGGTGCTTTGCTTGTCTATGATATAACCAGGTAAGAAAGCCAGCAGCTCTTTTGCTCATAGACTGCCAGATCCAGTTAATGCATAATGATTCCTCCCCAAGTACCTAATGTTCTAATCACGATTGGGCAGGAAGAAGAGAAAGTGAGTGTAAGAAGTATTTGTGTTTCAGTGCATATTTAAGTTTTGGAACTTGCTTACATGAGTTAGTGTCAATATCATAAACATGAACAGTCCTAAAGGGTTACACAGATATGTGGGGATTGGCCCCCCAGTAGCTCATCTAATCATGGTGGACTGCATGCAGCCACTGGTTCAGCAAGCCTTGCCACAGAAACCAAGAGCAGACTTCAGCCACCCTTGACCAGGGCAGTGCACCCTTACTTGGGGAAACTGCTGGTCAGTGTGCTGGGATAGAGGGTCATCTTTTGGAGAATCTAGCTCTGCCTACACATTCCTTAACTGTATCCCAAAAATCTGTTCATTTCTGCATCTTTTAATATTTGAATATTATAGCAGCCAATAAAACACCTTACCATTACACATGTCCACATTTTTCCTGCCACCATAGGCTGATACTTATCAAATGAGTTATGTGTTGGTTCATGGTAGTTCTCTAGATTTTTGCTTTTTGTCCTATGAGTGAAGGGTTCTCTCAGCAGGCATTGAAATCTGTGTTCTGTGCTTAAGGTCAGCTGGAGTCATCTGTCAGTGTTACTGCTTGGAGGCTTTGTCTCTGACCAGTGCTAATGCAGTGACTAATGGTGTGTGCAGGGTGACTGCCTGCATTGTAGAACCTGACACCAATGTGGAAGTCCAGGCATGCACATCTACAGAAGCCTCATAAACTCTTACAATCCCACCTGTAATTTAAGTATCAGTTGAATTCCAAGTGCAACAATATCTCATTCTCTTCTTCCAAAATGTCATGCACAAAAGGTTGAAACTAGATTAGAGCTTAAAATTTTAGCTTCTCACATGAACACAGTATTTTATAATTGTGTGTTTATATATTGTGATTGATATAATTTTGATTTTTAAAAACTTAAGCTTTTAAATAGTTTCATGGAGGAATTTGATACTCATCCCAGCTCATCACTGGCACACTGAGATGTGTAGGTGCCTTGCCTGACTACCAGCAGTTTGTTGTTTGCCACAAACACAGATTTGCCATCTGAGTTTAAGTTCCCTGATCTGTTCACAAAAAATGAGTGTGTCCTAATAAAGGATGTCATTTCTTACACAGCCGGGAAACCTACAATGCACTTACTAATTGGTTGACGGATGCAAGAATGTTAGCAAGTCAAAATATTGTGATAATCCTGTGTGGAAACAAAAAGGATCTTGATGCAGATCGTGAAGTCACCTTTTTAGAAGCATCCCGGTTTGCACAGGAAAATGGTAAGTACTACAAAACCTTCATGTAGCATTCAAAGATGCATAATACCTCAAATCATTTAAATTTTTATGCAGTTAGGCTGTACTTTGTACCTTGACTACAGAAGAGTTCTGTCAGTACATGAGGCTGAGAGAGGCAGTGCCTGAAGTGTAAACTATATGTACTGTTTAAGTCTCATTATCAGTGGTTCTTCCAGTCACAGCTGCTCCTTTAAGAATACCCTCTGTGTGGAGATATATTCCATAGGAAATGTATTACAGCTACAGGTATTGCCTTGCCTCCAAAGGGCTGAGGAGAAAATGAAGAACATTATTTCCTCTTTTTCAGCATCTTATAGACTCTGTAGATAGTAGATGAAGTTGTCTGGGGTGTGCTGTAGTTCAAAGCATAGAGTTTTACTTTTAGAAAACTGAGTTGTGCAAGGCATGGATCCAGAGGACTATTGCCTGGTCTGTAGTATTCAGAATTTCCAGTCTGAGGACATATTTCTGTGTCAGCTAAAGCCAGTCTTGATCTGAGCTTCGGTGCTGCAGTCCTGCCATCAGCAAAGTCTGCTTTTGCTTTTATAAATCAATTAATGTCTTTTCTACCAACTCTTGCTACTGGCTTTGCTTTTGTGTACAACCTCTATTAATGGGAAACTGTATGAAGTTTGGGTTCATGCACTGTTTTGCATACACAGCCCAGGCTATTTGGATTCCAGCTTTCTAGGGTTCATGTGTAAATTCCAGAGGGTGTTTTTTGTGGTTTTGCTATCAAGTTGGTTTTTCTGGACCATGCTTTTTGACTGTAGATCTCTGTAAAAATATTTTCATTGCTCCTAGTTTTTGTGCTTGAATCACTATACCTGCTATTCCAGACTTGTTTTGAGGATTTTTTTTTGTGTCAAATGCAGAACTGATGTTCTTGGAAACAAGTGCTCTAACGGGGGAAAATGTTGAAGAGGCCTTTGTACAGTGTGCAAGGAAAATACTCAATAAAATTGAATCAGGTAAACTAAGCTTTATACTTATATATTTTTTTTAATTTTATCTGAAAACGAATAAAAGTGCACATGGAAATATCACCATTCCAAGTCCTCTAATAGAATTAACCCAAAACCTCCCAAAATTTCATTGTGGTAAAATAACCTATTTTGGTTTTAGCTGCTTCTCATATGTTTTATTAGGAATGGATATCTAAGTGAGATCTGTATATCCAGAAAGGGGTGGTGGTGTTAATTGTGGGTGATGCTTACCTTAACAGTCAGGTCTGAGTGTTGGTTCTGTGTTCTGTGGGTTGCTGCATCCCTACAAATACTAAGCCTGACATAGACAGTTTTTGTAGTCCAGAATAAAAACCTAATATCAGGGAGACATAACCTTTAATTCTGCTCCTTCTATGTAGCAAGAAATACAGTCAAGAGAATATGAACAGTAATACTAAACGTTTCAGGGATGTTTCCTAGCAACTGTGTTTCTCTGAAATGACCTTTCTGCCTCTCAGTTGAGATAATTTTTACTTTTGCAGATCTAGAAATATACCAGGAGCTTCTCAACACAAGTGGGCAGGTTTCTGTTGGAGACAGGCTCCTGTGTGTTAGATGTCATTACAGCTTATTTGCATTCCAATTTTCCTGTTTTTTAGCTGCTTGATATCTTCAAAGTTTTAAGTACTGGCCATATTGAAAAGTCTGTCTCAGATTCTAATTACATGTTTGAATGACAAACACAAATTTTTGTATGAAAATAATGTGATATTTTCATAGGAATTTTCTGATTACTGCATAAAATCAATGCCTAACAGCAGCTTTCATTTTAAACAAACAAACAAAAAGAACCTAAACAAATCCAAAACCCAAATGAAAAAGCAACATTTCTCATGATGCTGTAATTCCATGACTGCTTTAAAGAGGGACTGCAGCTATAGAATTAAGTCTTTTTGCTGTCAGCTGCTTCTGGGGGGTTTTGTGCCAGCAGACATCCATTAAATCATGCAAAAGTGGAGACTGTAAGGAACCCATGGAAGTCTCTAGTCCAGCCACCTGTTCAAAGCATTTTCAGGTTCAAAATGAGAGCAAGCTGCCCAGGGCTAGACAGGCACACCTGGAGATGCTCCAGGAATGGAGATTCCACAGCCCCTCTGGGCAACGTGTCCCAGTACTGACAATTACTGCTATCTTCTACTCAGTCCCCAGCCCATAGCAGTGCTTCTCTGTGTTCCACCACAGGTGCAGAGCACTGCATGTGTAGTTGCCAAATTTAATGAGATTCCTACTGGCCTGTTCCTGTAGCTCAGCCAAAGTCTTCTATGAATGACAGCTCAACTCTGGAGCTGTCCACTGGTCCCTTCAACATGGTGCCATCTGCTAACTTAACAAAGGGCTCATATGTGTGCACTGAACCTGAATAAGTGATCTGAGCTATTCAGAGGGATTCTTGGTTGGTTTTTTTAAGATTAAGTATTTCTAATCTTGGCCAGACTGCCATACAGCTGTAAGAACAGTTCTGAAGGCACAGGGTATGAAGTGGGCAGAAATGGATACTGGAAGTTGGGGAGGTTGATCATTTTCCCTGGGGGCAATTCTTTATGTAATCCTTGTATCAGATTGATGCATTTTTGTTTGATCTGCAGTACTGTTTTCTTTGCTTATGAGCATCTGAAAGCAGGAAGTTTTTAACTTTGTTCGCAGAAAACATTTTAGACCTTTTTTGTTTTTTGAAGTAGTGTAAATGCATTTCTTGTTTGCAGCCTAACTCTGAGACAGATTGCTTTGTCATCATGATCAACGGCATGTGGTTAAATTAGAGCAGAAAATGATTCAGGTTTGAAATTGCCTAAAAGTAGACAGAATTGAGATAATCTCTCCTTAAATAGACCAGAATATAATTATGCATTTTTATAATCTAATGTTATCAGTTAATTTGGAATATATTATTTGCACATGATCTATGTTCTTGTGACTATTTTGTTTCTCATCAGGAGAACTGGATCCAGAAAGAATGGGCTCAGGTATTCAGTATGGAGATGCTGCCTTGAGACAGCTGAGATCACCACGTAGAGCACAAGCACAAAGTGCTCAAGAATGTGGGTGTTAGAGAAACAAAACACAAAATCCCAAATACTTACTTTAGATACAGAAGGTAAGGTTACAATAATCTCAGGGTAACGGGCAAATTAGCATATTTCATAATTGTGCTGCATTGAGTGCTTGGCTTTTTTGCAAATAGCCTGTAAATTTACAGAGAATCTGTTGAAATAATGCACAGTAGAATGGATTCGGGTTTTATCGGGGTTTTTTTGGTTTTTTTTTTTTCTTCTCTCATCTGCTCACTAAAGACTAGTGCTCTTACTGAAGTATTTCTAGAACTTACCATACTCTGAGTAATGCTGTAGAAAACACTTTGAAATTCTCTATTCCTGAAATGCATTATAGGCCTAATAGCTACCTAATGCACTGTAGAGAAAGTGAATCAGTTCTGTTATATTGAGAACAAACATTACCAGAAATGAGAATTCACAAAATGTATGGTACAGTATCTTGTCCTGAGCTATTACAAAGTCTTTTCTGAAAATGTGAGGCTTAAACACTGAGACTCAAAAATTTAAGATAACACTAAATTTCCACTGATTTTTTTGCTCCTAGCTAAAAGTAGGGGCAAAAGTTATTAAATTACTCTGATTCCTGTCTGCTATTAGCAGAAATGTAAACAGGAGAATAGTTGTATTTGCTGCTTAAGCAGTGTTGTCATCTACAGTATTTTTTCTGAGGGTGTTGCATCCTAGGAAACAGGTGGGCAGTGTTCTAAAATCTCCCAAAGATGTTCTTCTGAGAAAGCGAGGAAAGATTTTTCCCATTAGCAGTTGTAGGGGGAGAGACATAAAAGTCATGTAAACTCCTAAGAACAGCTATTTGGTTAGTCTTTCTTATAAATAGTTGTCCCTAAGACACCTCTCAATATTCACTGGATTTTCCATAACTACTTGCAGTATGCAGTGGCTTTTGGGACAGTCCTTTCTCACTATGTGGTGAATTATTCTGATATAATTAATCTTTATTTCTCTAATACAAGGACAGTGATATCAAATTAAATAAGTACTGCAGGCATAGTTACTGCATCACTTTTACTGTATTCATTCATCAGCTTGAGCAGTGCACGCCAGCAGAAGCTTTATAGAACATAAAATAAGGCAGCACATAATTCTGCATTCTCATATTTTCTGTGTTCTGGGAGCTTAGCTCCCAATTAAAGCTCAGAATTTCAAATAATGGATAGGAATCGTTGAATTGCTTTCCTCCTATAAAATGACATTCTTTAACTTAGAGACTGCTAGAAAAGGGCTGTAATTTACTTCATCTTTGGTATGACTCTACAGAAATGAATATTTATTGATCTTATTTCAAAAGCTGAGTTTTCAGATTCATCAGATATGGATAATTGATGGAATTCTTGTGTATTTTACAGCTATCCTTGCAAATGGTGTTTGAAGAAACAGAAAAGCTTGGAGGCTATGCAGTTTTTAAAAACATCTTTCCACTATCTACAAACAAAGCAGACCACTGGTGACAGAAAGGTGTCCTGTGGTGGGGGGCAGGAATGTGCACAACACACAAGTCTGCAAAGCGAACTTGATAGTTTGGTGGACAATATTAAGACTCATACCTGTATGTAAATGTTTCCCATTACCTGTTTTTGTTCTTTCACCTCTAGTTTAAAGCATTGCAATGTACTGTAAATAATGTAACAGTAAATTTACAAAGCATGGTATACTTACGTATGCTATTAGAATGTTGCACTATAAGCAGTTTAATATTTTATTTTTTTATCATATAAACAAATTTAACTGAGGTAGGCTTTGTCACGTTTGTTTGTTGCACAATAGTTTGTATGTACAACCTGAATTATAAAACCACTGGCAACTGTCAGTGAGAGGTTGTTGGTTTATTTTTTCCTACTCAGTCTGCCACATTCTAACAAGCTGTTGACAGGATCGATTCTTAATGTGTGGTTATGACCCAAACTTCTGTATCCTGGTATGTCAAGAGGAAAAGGAAAGCTAAAGCACAAGAGCAGAGGAAGAATGCGACACTGAGCTGTGCCATCTTTCATGAAATTAGACTTGTGGTTATTCTCTTTGTCCTGACATTTTTGGTTCAAATGGATGCTTATCTGAAAAGTATGCACCTTAGGTTGTCTCTGAATTAAATGGAATTAAGCATGCTTTGTACTTGAAAAGCCTGGGTTTGGGTTTAAAAAGGCTGTTGGGTCCAAAAACTTCCATGTTATTACACTCCTCTGATTGTTGTATTTAGGATTGGATTTGTTACAAAACTGACTACAATTATTCTCAAGGGGTATTCTCTTCCTGGTAAGAGCATGAAGTGTTTTTTGAAGCAACGTAACTGCATTTTCAAAAACATCAGAGAACTCCAAAGAAACTTACCTGTCTTAATCCTCACTCCATTCGGTTTGGCTTTCAGAACTGCAAATGCTTACCAAAAGCAAGTCCTCTGGAGTAGGAAGTTGGGTGGAGCTTTCTCCTCCACCAGTCCAAATAGCCAGTTATTTACTGGAATAAATTGTCTGCCAGAGCGGGGGAGGGTATTGGTTCTAAAACCCCAAAGCAGTTCTAGAATGCTGGGAAAAGATGAGGTACTGGGTAGTCTGTTCCACCACACACCATTCCACAGCCCAATCAGGTTTCTTGGCACACTGACAAAAGCTGAACACTGACACAGCACAAGTAGAGCTAAAGGTTGCTGTCCTGTCTCTGTTACAGTGGTGGAAGGGGTATTGGCTGTTGATCAAAACCTCTTTCTCTTATTACTGTAGCAGTTGAAAGGAGCAGAGGACTGTTGCTTATAAATAGAAATTTCAGGGATTTCACAGGGATTTTCTTCTACTTCTTTCTGTCCCTTTTACATACAAGACTGGCCTCTTTTATACTTGGTTCTTAAGATCATTTTGGTCCAGTGTCTCTGGCTTAAAAAGCAGTAAGCAGTTTTATTCTTTCAGCAACTGTCTTAAGCTGTCCCCTTCCTGCCTGGAAGGAAAGAATAGTATCATTTTAATGAGTTTGGACATGTTTTTTTACCATTTTTTAATGTATACTCTTACTGTATACACATTAACCCAGTTAATGTGCATGTTTTTTAGTATCTCAGCCTTTTATGCTGCATACCTTGCTGACATTCTAAAAAGAAATTTTCTAAAATTGCAGCTCCTTAGAGAAATACTGTTGGAAACAATAGCTGTCAGCAGCGCGAACTTTGTTGTTTACTATTGCTCCTCTGAGGGTACTTTATTTCTAAAAATAAACATCATGCCAATATCAGCCCTGGTGTAGATTTCAAGCTTTAACATTATAGTTCACACAGCAAACCAAACCTAGCTCATCTGAACAGAAAGTGATAAATAGGTTATGTTTGTTTTTAGGGTAAAAGTCCTACTTTACCAAAGCAAGATGTCTGGGAGTTTTACATGAAGTACCACCGGGTACCTATATCTGAGGTTTTATTGGATGTGGAGCTTTAGCTGTTCAGCCCATTAAGAGATTTAAATGTCTTACTAAAGCCTGTGTCTTGCCTTTTAATGAGTCTGTTGGCCTACACTATTTCATTTAATGCTTGTATCTGGCATCAAATAAAGAATCTTCCTTGATTTTCTAGGTGTCTTACACCAAATCCTATTTACTTGTACAAGCTTTATGTGTTAAGTGAAGTCAGTAACATGACTATTAGACAACTCACATAGAATTTACAGTTGCCCTATATTATCAATTCTTTGTATTCAGCTAGGTATGCTGTATGGCTCAAGAGTTCCCTTAAGTCCTATAAAAAGTGAATGCCATAGAAAAACCTGATTATCCTGTGCAACTCATTTCCATTATATTTTGTATGCTGAAAGAATTAACACTGTAAATATCTCAAGAAATATATTGTAAATCCGTAGAGTAAAAATAGTCTCGTTCATTTACTGTGTAACCCATGGCATACAGAAGTTCAGTGTAGCCAGCTGTTAATAGTTTCATTTTTCCTGTATACCTGTTCTTAGTGATGCAACTTCCTGTTTTTTCTCTATTATCCTTTTATCCCCCGAAGTTCTAAATTTATATTCTTAAAGGCATAGCATTTCTGACAGCAATTATGGCTGGGGTTTTTTCTTATTACAGTAGGGGAAAAAAGGTGATTCGAGTTGGGAAAGGATGTTAAGAATCTCCAGGAGAGTTACAGGAGGAAGAGAAGAAATGGTAACTGTAATCTAACCTCATTCCCCACCTTAATCATTCAATCAGTTTCATTCCAGGAGAGAATATCTGGGACAAGCAGAAGCCACAGTTTGCATGCAGGGACTAAAGTGCCCTGTAAGGGAAAAAAAAAAAAATCTGAGACCCCAAAAAGCACAGTACGAGCAGTCCAGGCACTTTGTGTCACTCATTTTATTCACATGTACAAGTTGACACTACGCTATTTATTATAGACAATACAGAAGCATTAAAAACAAATACTGTTTAAAAACTTTAAAAAACACATATTGCTTCAAGCTTAGATGGTATTTCCCTATTGTTTTTAAAGTGAATTCAGTGCTAACAATAGCTGAGGCAGCTTCCCATTCATTTGTACCCCTAATTTCATGGGGCTACTGTCAAGGTGTTGAGTCAGGCTCCATTTATGGCTTTGCTGCTGAGTGCACTAACTGAGCTGGAAAAGAAACTGGAACATCCAGGTTACCACACATTAGGCTCTCAGATTGCTAGCATTTGGTCCCTATCACAGTTAAAAAAAAAAAAAAAAAAATCAGAGAGGCCTTTATAGTTCAGTGGCACTACATTATCCCATAAAAAATGAGAATAGGTACACTTCCCTGTGTGTTAAAAATTCAATTGAAATGTGCATGTACTACCTGGATAAAATTCTTACCAGAAATTCAGGTCTGTCCCTCAGTTTTGTTAAAGTTGGCTCTAAGTTTAGCTATCACCTTGACTATCTCAGCTTTCTGTGAAAAAGTCTGTATTTCGTAGTTGCAAAGATGTGACAGCAGTGACTGAACAGGCATGCTACTGTATTTTACAGGACATTCTTACTCAGTTTTCATGGTAACATTTTACACTGTAAACACTAGTCTTCACAACACTATAGTTAAATTGCAGCATTACACATTGTAAAATTCTTGCTTCACTTAGCTAAGTACTTCCAGAAACAAAGGAATAAACAGTAATTTTAATGAAGACTTTGGATAATTGACTATTTACTGTGTTCTTACCAAAAAGTTTTACTTCTAAAACAGGAGTGAGAAGTGTTCACTACTTGGCTAAATTCAAGAGTCCATGCAAGACAGAGTTCAGAAATCCCTTAACTGACAGGGAGACATTCAGTAAGTTTTCTGCTTTTTAGTGAGTCCAATTTGAAGCAAAATGGCCACCTCCTGTAGGAATCTATGGAATACAGATAAAGCTTTTTAATCTGAAAAGTTCTGCTTTATGATTCAAGTGGCTTTTCATTTGTTAACATCAAAACACCAGCAGTTTTCCAGACCAAGTATTTTACACACAGAGCTTGCAGTGATCAGAACTATACTACTTAATATGCTCTAAGCAAAACAGTAGCTTTTTAGTCAAGTAATGCCCAAATGCAGGAAGGCTACCTGATTTGCAGAATATTTTACCCCTCACTCCAGGTATTGTATTACTTAAACCCAGATAGTACCAACATAGCACCCAGGATTGTTTCAGCTACAGACCATTTGAAAAAGCACAACTACTCATGAGACCTTACTAGTGTCTCTGCTGTCTTCTAGTAAATGGTCTTTGTGGGGAACAGCTCTTGACCATACAAGGATTAAGATCAGATGATTTCCTCAGTATACAGCAGCCTTCATGCTGTTGAAAGGTCTCATGCTCTGTTGAGCACCTGATCAGGCCTGTTGGAGATGTTTTAAGTTTGGTTCCCAGTATCCAAGGCAGAAGACACTTTAGCCTCCTATAATTATTGAAAACACCAACACCTAATGGGAGATACATCCTATCCACACATGGGTACTTAAGGCAGGCACACAGTCATCATCCTGGCTCCTCTGTTCCTTGTGGGAAGAGAGAACTGCAGAAGCTATTTTTGAAAGTGTGGCAAGATGAGTCCTGCCCTACACAATCAAGGAAACTGTTGAACATGACAAAATGCACTGAGGGCACAATCCATCTGCTGTAGTTACATGAAGCCTACAAAGCCTGTGGGCAGCAGGAACAGGCAAGATTTTACTGAATAAGGCTGTTAAACACTACTGAGTTGGTGCTTCGACACTGTTGTTCAAAGCTGGGGTAGCTTCTGGAATTGAAACAGCATCAGAAGCAAACTAAGCATATTTACAGCAGCTATTCAAAGAGGAAAACACAGCATAAAAGGAAATTAAAGGAATCTCGTATGGAATAAAGGCATCCTCTGGAATAGTTTTCCCCAGTTTTGGGCACTGTTCTAAAGTTTCAGGAAGTTCTAGCCTGTGGTTTACAGAGCTGTTGAAATACAAGGATTTTGCTATGTATAAGACATTCTTAATCATAGTGTGCATTCCCAGACTTACAAGCTGTAAGATATTAAATAGGTAGCCTTCATAAAGTTGTCTGTATTTTTATAGCTTTATGTTTAAAAGGCAGGTATAAAAAAAAACAACTGATTATAATTTCATGGATTCTAGGACATTTTAGCAAAATTAAAATTGCGGTGAAACTTTTAGTGATGTGGTGGAATTGACACTAGGAGGCAGCAGTGCTTGGACCCTTTGCACAATTACTTTCTTCAAGAACACAATCAGATTTTTCACTAAGCACGTACACTCTGTGTTGCAGTAGTAATTCTAGAGTCCTCTAGAGTCACTCACTGAGACTCTGGAATGAAGGTAAAACTAGTGCAGGTTTCTGCTGCAGAAGTGCAAGTATGCTTCCTGTGGGAAAGTGTCCAGCCTGTAAAACACAAGCTTCAAAACAATTAAACCAAGATAACCAACATATGTAACTAACAAACAACACATCTGAACAAAACTTTGAAGCTCACAACTACAGCAATAATCTGCCTAAAGCGTCGTTAGCAAACTGAAAAAAAGATAATTTACAGCCACCTGAGGGAAACAAAACCACCAAGGATATCACAATGACTGTCTTACTATGCTGCAGTATGACCTATGAAACAAAACTGTTCAAACTTCATTATAGGTTGTTTACTAAAGGATAGACCCCTCCTTCTTTCCCTAGCCCTTACCCCCTCCCCATCCCCCTATAAGTGAGGGGTTCTGCACCAGTTTCGAGAGGCAGAAAGCTTCTCAGGACTTCATCTACAAGTTTTATCAATACAGTTTTCAAGTTTAAACCCTTTAACAATATACTTGTACAATATCTCCAAGCGGAATGCATATTGCACTCTGACCCCCACTGAGCATAATAGATACTCTGAAGTGTTAAAAATAGACCTCACTAGAAAGGAGCCAGCCCTCTCCTTCAATAAATGCATTTACATGATTAAGTACAGACTAAGTGTGACCACAAGGTTAGTACAGTGGTACAAGTCTATATTGGTAGAACAAGTAACTGCTTATTGAGCAGCAGCTATCAGATAGTGATTGTCTACATTAGGTATTTGGTACAACTGGAACAGCTACAGCAAAACAATCCTGTAGCTGTTTCTTGCCCTGAAAATGAGTATTTATTCTAATGACCTTAGAAACAGTGATAAAACTTAGCAACAGCAGATTCACTAATCAAACAAGGTTGCTTTTTGTTGGGGGGGTATTGTTTTTAAAGTTTCTGTATACAGACAATACTTGGTATTTTCCTGCCTAAAGCATCTACATTTATTAGTGCTAATTACCAGACACACTGGCTTCCTGTTGCCTGTCTTCACATACTTATTTTGGTAAAAGTGTTACATCAAATAGTATTGTAAATACAAAGGCACCTCCATCACTCCTTTAAAGTCTTTCCCCAACACCATCTCCCCATGACTGTAGTTAAAATAAGGGAAAACAGATTATTTGTAACCATGATCAAAAAAGTGTTTCCTCTGACTCCCTGTATGCTAAGGTTCCCCCTCCCACCCTCCAAACAAACTAACTGAAGCATTAGAAAAATTCCCAAAAGGGGAACTGTTTAAAAGTTTGGGTAGTTATATCTAAAAGCCTCTTCAAATGTTATGGCTCCAAGGATACACCCCACTGTGAGGTAGGTAGCCAAGATAAAAACATTGTAACAAATATTTTAACAGCTGGAAACTCCCTATAAAAACCTTGCATAAGTAGTTTGGTTCCTTGCACCAGTGTCCTGATATGCGTAACTCCTTCTGAGGATGCCTAAGGGAATCCAGGTTCAGAGAGCTCTTGCTGAGTAGCATCTCATGTACTCTGTCATCCAAGGGTTGTCTGCTGGGGAGGGCTTTGTTCGCCAAGTGTTTTCTGCCTCTGCTGATTTCACACGCCTCTGAGAAAGCTTCCTTTTCTCCACTTGTCTCCTGTTCTTTGCTCGTAGAGCAGATTCATGAATCTAAAAGACCAGAGATGTATTACAGAAGGGAAACAGCCTAGGAATCCCTCAGGAATGGCAAGGATTGCTTTTTCTTTGTCCCAGTCCCCATCCTGAAAGAACAGCGATTGTGAGCAAGGTTGTATTTTCTTCTGTAATTTGTATCTTAACTGAAGCACAGATTTTTTTTTCATGAAAAGTGCTTCAAATTCTGTTTTGCATCCTTTCACACTTCAAATTATTAAATGATTCCAAAAATCTTGAATGTTTTGTAGTCTTATTCAGACATATTCTAAAACCTTCAATTCTCTATCATTTAAAATCTTAAACACCATTCAATATGCCCAAGTATCCCTTAAAACTTAAGCCATATTAGTGAGACCAAACACTAGATATTCCTTGCTAGAGGCTAAGGATCTTAATTTTGAACAATCTGCTGAACACACAATTACATACACTTTTATATTAACAAGTTATCATATTTCCCCCAAAAAATGTAATCTGAAGAGCCAGTTTCTATGTTTGCTTGCTTCTATCTCCAGATTGAAAACTCTCTATCCCATCTCAATTAGGGGAAAGTAACACCTTTCAGACATTCAAGAAAAAGTATCCTCAGCAGGCAGTAAGTAGTTAGTTCATATGTACAGAAACATCCTTAGTGAGAAAACACTGCATAATTGGGAGTGTTTCAGAAATGTTCTGCCCATGCAGTCCAAACTCAAGACCTGAGCTGAGGTGTTCCATTACTGTTTCTAGCACAAGAAATGTTAGAAGTCTAAGATAAAATATAAATATATCTGCTCAAGTCAGGCTTCAGCCTCTTCTAGGATTCAACATAAAGCACTAGTCAATTATTTTGAGCACTTACCAAAGCTTATCAATTCAGCATTGGTATCATTATTAGGAAAGGCAGCTTCTTTACAAAGCTGCAAGGCCCAAGTTCCTCATTTTGCTCAAAGGGTTGAGCTGTCCAGAAAGGAAAAGTCTGAGCTTCAAACCCATTCCAAAACAGCCCATCAAAGGCTAGCTCTGCCTTGTACATCATGACCACCCACAACCTCAATCCTTAGGTGTCTTGTGTCATAGATTCAGACTCTACATTGATTGTACGATAAGGACAAGACGCTGGCAGGGATACATTAATGATTATGTTTTACCAGCCTAGGAAAGTTATAGAGAAGGAAGAAATGGATCTGTTGTAACACTGCCTTGCTGTTTCTAAGCCAGGAAACAGCCCCAGTACAGCAGAATCCTGGTGCTGTCCATGACCACATGAATTTAATTTGCGCTATTTTGGTAATATTTACACCAGCCCTGTAATCCATCAGCCATCTGATAGACCATTCTGCTGCAAGCAAAATTTCCTACTGGCAATGCACCAAAACAGGCTGCTCGACAAGACATTTTAGGAGGAAAGCATTTGTACCATCTCTGTGAGACTCCTAGCTTAAACAGTACCCCAGCAAAATTCACTCTTTTACAGCAGAAGTGCTACCCCAGTGTTTATATACCTGCCTGCTGTGGGGTGCCTGGTGCTAACTGCCTGCTTTTCTCTTGTTTTTGTGATGCTCAGGATGCAGAAATACATTTATAACAGCTGGGTTCACTGGTAACACTGTAACAGTCAGAAACACGACAGCCAGGTTTTAATTACAATTCACAAGTATTAGTCAAACATGGGAAGTTTCCAAACCAACTAACAGTCAAGTGCTCTTTCATTTGAACATCTCAAGACTCTTCAGGTTTTTTGCTAAAATTTACTGCTAGAATCTCCACACATTCAAATAAAGGGACCCCTGAGAAGTTTTACCTAGATGTTAAGACATATCTAGACACTATGCAGTCACTGCCTTTTAATGAAAGAGAAGCTTTTACTTACTTCATTCACCGAAGCAGAAGCACAGACATTATGAGTTTTCTGGCTTCCAGTATCCGTCTGTCTTTCTCCCCACCCATACAGGGCAAATGGATGTTTGTTCTCCTTTGGTGCATCTGTCCTTTGGGGACTTTTGGCTGATTTTCGATCATTACGACTGGACAAGGCACTTCGACTTGGACGTCGTCCTGTACGGCTGGTTTTGTCTGCTTCCTTTACAGAAGTCTGTTCTACAGTTTTCTCCTGCTCTTCCTTCTCCTGTTTTTCTTGATCTTCTTTTTCTTTTTCTTTCTCTGAAGAAAAAAAAAAAAAAAGTTAAGGTTTAAGCTCCCAATGACAACATATTAATGTCTGATTTGCACAGTCTCTCAACACATCACTGAAGCTGTGCTTTTTTTAGAAATGCGAGAATTCATTACTTCCTTAGCAACAGCCATATACCTTGTGTAAAGGTCTTCATTCTTTCTTTAGTGACTACAATACAGCTTTCACATACTTAAAAATGCCTTTCACTGGTGAGGTTACAGATTACCAACAGCTCAAGGCAGAATTTAAAGACTGTTTCCAGTGATCTTCTGTCTTCACTACTTTATCCTTTCATCTCTCAGACAGCAAACAGATGGACTGCTGAATGCCACAGAGAGGCTGCTAGCCAGTCAGAGATGAAATCTGATAAGAGTATGTGCAATATTAAATCCATATTATCAGCCTCCACTGCAAAAAGTGATTTACTTTCAAGCTTCCTGTTTATACATATATCTCTATTATGGCTTTCTCTTCATGGAAAAGAAGAGAGTATGAAGCAAAAACCTACAAAATGGTAGACATCACCCTTGCTACGTGTTCAGTGAATGATGTTGTACATTTAAAGTACCTCAGTCTACAGGTATTACTCTCCAAAGCTCATTTCTCCCACACATTTATGCCTTCCATAACAAGGGGCCAGCAATAGTCCTCCAGGCACTGGGTATGAAAGTAGGGTTTGTGAGGGAGAATAAAGGGTGAATAACTGCAGTTTTAGATCATCACTGAAGGCTGAATCAGCATCATATAAAATCTTAATAAAAACACAGATAAACAACTGCTCCATAAGATCCAATCTTCTTGCACTACAGTGCTAGGGAAGAACTAGTTTTCCTTAGTTTGTGGCACCAGTGAAGCCACACTTTGAATCCTATGTTCTGGGGCCCTCCCTAGAAGAAAGACACTGAGGCGCTGGAGCAAGTCCAGAGAATGGCAACAGAGCTGGTGAAGGGTCTGGAACACATGTCCTATAGGGAGCAGCTGAGGGAGCTGGGGTTGTTTAGCCTGGAGAAGAGGAGGCTCAGGGGAGACTTTATCACTCTCTACAGCCACCTGAAAGGAGGTTGTAGCCAGAGGGGGGTCAATGTCTTCTCCCAGGTAAGAAGTGACAGGACAACAGAAAATGGCCTCAAGTTGCATCAGGGGAAGTTTACATTAGATATGAGGAAAAATGTCTTCATCAAAAGTATGGTCAGGCATTGGAACAGACTGCCCAGGGAAGTGGTTGAGTTCCCATGTGTGGAGGTATTTAAAGATATGTAGATTAATCACTTTGGAACACAATTTAATGGTAGATTTGGCAGTGCTGGATTAACAGTTGGATTCAATTTGTAAGGTCTTTTCCAACCTAAACAAGTCCATTACTCTAAAATGAGCAAGTTAATCAAATATGCTGTTTACAGTACATTAAGTGAAATATGACATTGGGAAAAAAGTAAATAGAAAGAACCTGGTTTTCATTCTCCATCCTGCAAATCTTCAGTAGTAGGGTTAGCAGCAGCGTGGACAAACTGGAAGTGTATGCTACACACAGAACATTGTGGGCAGGCACAAGCAGACACTGTGCTCTGACATCTGTGTTATTTTTAGGCCAACCGTGCCTTTTATGTACAAGGCAACTAAAGCCTTTTATTCACCTAAGAGCATAGGAGACCACTAGTAACTAATTCCCTTCAAGTATCCAAATTTGATCATTAGATGCTGTCTTCTGCTGGACACAAACAGTGATCACTTGACCTCTGCTGACATAAACACACCGAACTTGCAAGTTTTCTACCACACCATCTATTTCTGCCTCTGGTAGAGACCAGCTCCAAACCACCTCTGTTCCAAATCTCAGCACCTTCAGCCATCACCAGCACACACAGGTGTGGACAGAAGGAATTCCTTCACTGCTGTAAGGAGTTCACCTGGCTTAGGGCTTGCTTACATATTGACAGGTTGACCATGAACAGCTAGTGCAATTTTTACCCAACAGTCTTCATTATTAAAAGCAGAAGGGCTTGCCAATCCTGTGACAAAAGGGCAACCGTTCCTGCTAATTGCTGTGGTTTCAAGCACATGCATGCCTAATCTGATGCTGCTTTAATTTCAATCTTGTATCCATCCAGTTCTGATGAAATAGAAATTACCAGCCTGGCACACTGGTTAAGCATCCATTTACTCTTGCACTCACTTCCCACTTGCAGAGTAAAGATATCAGGGCTTGTTCCATGGCCTAGAATTGCCCTAAGGCAAGCCTTATGCTCTCTTGCTAGCTGTTAGCCTTGCCAGCACACTTTCTACTTGCTGCCAGCCAGCAGAGAGGCCCTACTGCTGGGCCCTGTTCAGGCTTGCCTATACCCATCTTCCAAGATGTGCAGGTGAAGCATTCTGCTGCAGGTGATACTGCAGTACAGCTGAGTATTTGGTGAAGAGTGGCCAGTAATGTTTAAGACCTGCATTTCTTAAAAATTCAGTTGAATGACAGCACAAAACAACAAAAAACCCAAAAAAATAGTCAAGGCCAAAGTAGTGGCATATTGAGACCAAAAATGGCTAGATTAATTTTACATACCTAAATATTGGCTGGGCATTGTTTCAGTTATTACAGCCAAGGCTGGATAAAAGACAGCAGCAGCGACCTCAGTGTGGTGTTAGATTTGTTTTGCATAGTGTCCTGTGCTCTGGGACACAGAGCTTCACCTCTGAAACAAGGCAGCTCATTCATCATGGCTGCAAACAGGCAGCACAGAGCTATCTCCTTACAAAACATTATCTGAGCATCTCCCTTCACAGCTACTCCAAAGGAGGGACTGCCTAGGTCCGTTATCAGAAGGAAGCACTGTTTTGAGAAAATGAAACACAAATGAAACACTGAAAGGGAACATATTGCTGTCAATTCTGCAACAGGAGTGCTTTCATTTTGGAAAGCTATTCCATCCTGCATTCAAGGGAAAATGGCATCTTCCTTCTCTGCAAAGGAAGATGGAGCAACGCTGACTTCATTTACAGCAGAAGTGGCATTTAGAGACTTAAAAATACAGGAAAGTGGGGGCTCTGCAATTGCATGGATAGTTTAGCTTTAAAAAACAAGGCAACAGCCATGCCTGGGGATGCTGCTCACTAGGATGTAACTCCAGCTGGTCCGGGAATGATTGAGCCAGCTTGTCCCAAAATAGCAGTACAAGCATATGGGTAAATGGCATGCAGAGTCCTCTGCACAGCCTTACAGTAAATGCTGTATGCCAGAGTGTACTGTAGCACTTATGAGCCCCTGCTGTTAGAGCAGGTATTCCCATGAACTCACTCCTACTGTGCATTTACACAGAACTCGGTTGGTGGAGGTACAAAATTCCTAACAATTATTTAAGCCTTTTATTTTAAACTACAGTTTATATCCAAGCCATTCTTTTGGCAATATTTTCACAGGAAGTCAGAAAAGCAGCAATTGACAGCAAGGCTTAGACACAGCTGCTCAGGGAGACCAGGCACCAGCAACACCTACCCATCTTCTCCTTCCCATGCAGAGCACCAGCTCCAGCGACACAGGAAACTCAGAACTGACTGGCTTGTGGCATTACAGGGATTAGACAGGAGAGGGGGAAAGCTAGAAACGTTTAAAACTGCATCACGGATGCTAAGCAGAGCACACTGGATGGACAGGAGGGGATTAAGTGCTTAACAGGCAGAACAAGTCTGCGAGGCCCACCCAATAGGGCTGTTGAAAGCTCCTGCCCAGGAGAGGTCACTTAAACCCTGCTGCATCGCCCTGCTTGTGTAACAGCTCCGCTGCAGGCTCCAGCGGGAAGAGCTCCAGGGGAGCTGCCCTCTCCCACAGCACTGCACACCCCGCCGGGCACACAGGACCCCCATTTCAAAGGCCATGCTGACTTACTGCAAGTATCAGCAGCCTTCTGCTTAGCTCCACAGGCCAGGTCACAGGGGTCAGCAGTATTATCTCTGCACAGAGATGTTGGCTCCTTACAGCACTACCTCAGAGTCAGGAGAAGCCCTTTGTGCTTGAAATGCTGCAGGCAGAACTGGAAGTTTCCTGCTTTTGTACCAACACCTGCCCAAATGCAGCAGGTCTCCCGTAGCTCTTGAAGGGGCTATATAACCAGTTGTGGCCAGTCGTGGGTAGCAACAAAAGACAGCTGGGTAGAAAGTAAGTTACTGCCGATGAAACAGATTGCAACATTTCTTCAAGGCAGATCTTGGTGAGGCAATACTGGAGCTAGCAGCCACACAGCAGCTCAGAGTTGATTAGATTCACACAAGCTTCATCTGCAGCAGAGTTCGGAAAGTAATTACTGGATTGGCTTGATAGCAAAGCTTGTTTCCAAAGAAAAAAAAATAAATTGGACCAGCTTTAAATAAAAATACTATAAACCCCTGAACTGACACCCTTGTCTTCTTCCCTGAACACAAGCTGCTCCTTCCTATATTCATGGGCCAGCAAATACACCTGCAACACGATGACAGACTAGATTGGGGAACAAGTTTGAAATTGGATCTTCTGTTTAGTTTTGCTAATCCAGACCAGTCACTTTCCAAACACTGTTGAGGCAATTCCTTTGATGGCAGCTTGTCACCACTGTCACTTAAGACCCCTGCACAAAAATGCTGAAGGCGAAATGGCAACAAGGATTGAAAGATGCCTTCATCCTGTGTATGTGTGTGTGCAGCAGTGTCATTTCACAAGCAACAGGTCTGACAGCAGCACTGCTGCCAAGAGCTGCTGTCTTCTACTTACCAGCCCACTGGCTTCTGTTGACAGCTTTGAGGATGTGTCTACACCATAACTACACCAGTTGATTTAGGTCAAGATTTTGCTGGATTATGTTTAAAGCACATCTGTGCCTGGGCATGTTCCACAGAACAATCCCACAAACAGCTGCTGCAAGTGGAGGGCCAGAAGGAATTAACCCAAAGTTGCCTCTGAGCACACCTTAGTATCTCTCAGCCATAGCTTCAGTGCAAGGTACAGTGACAAAGCACCTTTGTCCCACGTGCTATCCCAGGGTTTCACTTTGGTAGTGCTTTAGATCAACACCACTGAACCTTAAAGTCCAAGCTGCCTACATCCGCTTTCTCCATACACACCAAAGCATTCACAAACTTTTACAAACACACACAGGCTCATCTCAATGAGAGAAAGAAGAAACAAGGGCTACACATGCGATTATGAATTGTGTTTACCTCAGATATTTAACCACATTAGTGCTGCCCAACCATACTTGGCAGCAAGCACTGTCAGTACCACTCAGGCAGAAATCAGATTCCCCACAAAACAGCAGGAAGCAGCAGTAGCCAGGTAACAGCTAGGATGCTCCAGCATGTGGGTGGATGTCAGATTCAGAAGACAAAAGATGTCATCAACACGAGCACACACTGCTACCCCCACAGCACTTCGGTGTAATTAAGTTCTTTCAGAGTGAGAAAAAAAAAGGCAGTTTAATAGTAGAAGCTCCAGAGTGGTAGTTTCTATGTTATCTCTTCCACATTCTTTAATTAGCAAGCCACTAAGCAGAAGAAAAATACATCCTTATAATTGTCCAAATCTGAATCAGTCACTTGCTTATATATTAGTATGTAGATTAAGACACAATAAACATCCACTAAATCCAGCTGCCTAAGCAGAGTTGTTTTCAGTTCTTTTGCTAAAGACTTAGTAAAGCTCTTAAATACTTGCAGAACTTAAAAAGTTTATCCTAAGCCATTTGGCAAAGAAGTGAATGTGAAGTACAGATTTTTCTCCCATTGTAAGTATAAAATAGCAAGGACCTAGTAGAACATTAGGCATTCCCTTACAGCATCCATGTCAAAGTTGTATCCGTTGCAGCAGCACAATTGCCCAAAACCCTGCAGCCTGGGGCCACTGCTGCTCCACAGCCCCTTTGCCACTGGTACAGGACAGAGGACACAACTTGAGTGTACTGGGTGGTCACATGCACCATCACTGACCACAGAAAATGCCTGCACAGCTAGCAAGCTTTTATTCCCTGCCAAATCCTGACAAGAATCAGGCTGCCAAGTAGCTTCAGATGGATCTTTCCCTAGAGAGGAGTCAGGGAGGGAATTAGGGAGCAGGCTAAGGAGTGACCAGAGCACCCTGGACAGCAGTCTGGCCAGCCTTGGCAACTGCCAGTGCCATTAGGTGGGAGCAGGCTTACATGCTCTATCCACAGGCTCAACAAGAAGAATGAAAAGAGATTTGGGTCCCTACCACAACTGCCCCAGGTTTGTACATATTCAAACTGCATCAAAAAAGCTGGGAATGACAAGTCCTGAGCCTGGCTTCGACAGCTTCCACCTCCTCTCACTAAAAGCCAAGCCTTTAGAGAGCATCGCCTTTTCCCACACAACCACTCCCTGGTCTGTTGCAATTCCTTAGTGCTTCTTGTAGCTGAGATACAATATACTCCCAGACTAACTTCCTCAAGGCCTGATTGAGGAAAGCAAGATGAGGCCCAGTAATACTTTGTGACATACTGGTGAGCTGGGGCGCTTCCATCACTGCACAGCTGCTGTGGTTTGACCTCAGCCAGCAACTAAGTATCACAGACTCACACAATCCCTCCCTCTGCAGCGGGATGGCAACAAGAATCAGAAAAATTCATGGGTTGAGGTAAGAGCAGCACAATAACTGAAATAAAGTAAAATGTAATAATAGTAATGAAGAGGGAAGAATAAAACCCACGAGAAAACAGAGATGCACAGTTGGTGCCTCCTGGGAAACTCCCACTCAGTTAATTTACTGGGCATGATGTTTTATGGTATTGAGTATCTCCTTGGCCAGTTTGGGTCAGCTGTCCTGGCTGTGCTTCCTCCCAGCTCCTGGTGCACCTGCTGGCTGTGAGAGCATGGGAAACGGAAAAGTCCTTGATTTAGGGTAAACACTACTGAGCAACTGATAAAAACATCAGTGTGTTACCAACATTACTCTCATGCTGAATCCAACACACAGCACTGTACCAGCTGCTGGGCATAAAATTATCCCATCTGAAATCAGAACAACAGCTTTGGGGAGGTGGAGTGTATTACCCCAGCAGCTGTGTGCATCCCCATGTGAGGCCTGGGTACCACAGGCCCACCCAGCTCACTGCAGAGCCCCACATCACTAATATGCTCTGAAACACCAAGCCTCTTGAACAGATGACAGCATAGCTAAAGCTTTTGTGTAATATGGTATTCTTAAGGTCAGTGAATGCAGATTAGTCTGGAATATCAGAGTACAGATCATTCTGGAAAGCTCAGGCCCCAAAGGACATTGAATCAGATTCATTTCCCCACTCAACACAAGCACATCTAACTCCAGGGAAGGGGAAAAAAAAAAACCCAAAAAACCAACAAACAGGCAGCATGAGGCTTAACTGAACAATTCTCAAGGATTTTCTCTGCTACTGTACAACAGAGAGACAGCTGACTCAAAACACATTTCAAAACACCAATCAATGGCTGCCAGATACAGTATACTTCTATTGCAGATAAGAAACAATATCTTATGGGATAAAAAAATACCAGCTCGGGAAGCTTGACAGTGTTATTATCTGCCTAAGCACTCTGTGTAGTTAGATCTTGAGACATCAAAAGGCAATTACGGTATGCTAGAAGAGAACAAAATGTTATCAGCTCTGCAGCTGTTCAGACTACGAAGTTACCTGCAAACCCCAGATCAAACCTCAGGTAGCATTAAAAACCAAGTGTTCAGCCGACACAGATTACATGTGCAAATCCAGGAAAGCAATTGCGTTAAGTGCTGCCACTGGCATATAGTCCAACTTGCCGCTGCTTTTGCCCGAGAACCTGCTTATATAATTGCAGAGATGCTCGGCTCCCATGGCAACAGTTTACATAAGTGGCTGTGACTCAGGATGAGAGTTACCACCACTTGCCTCTTTAAAGAGACACCTCCGATGCCGCAGCTATGGCTTCGCCCAGGCCTAGCCAGGATGCGGCTGGCGGCAGCAGGGCTCGGCTGATGAACAGTTCCACCCTCGGGCCATGTCCCGGGGGCGGTAGGACGGGCCAGGCGGCGGCCGGCTGCCCCCGCACGGTCACCCCGCCGGGCCCAGCACCCCCGGGATCGGGATCGGCCCCCGAGCCTCGGCAGGGCGGTCCTGGCAGAGCCATCGCTGCCGAGCCCCGCGGAGAAGGGCAGGGCAGCACGGCCCGGCCGGACACACGTGTGTCCCCCCTCACCGCCGCGCTCCTTACCGGGGCTGGCCCGTCCCGCCTCGCTCGGCGCTGCCGCTCCCACCGCCTCCTCCTCCTGCGCGGCCGCGGGGCTGCCGGCGCTCGGCGGCGAAGGGGAGCCGGCGGTGCTGCCGCCGCCGCTGCCGCTGTCCTGCTCCCAGCCGTCCCAGAGCCAGGGCCGGTGCGCCTGCTCCAGCAGCCGGCGGCTGAGGCGGTAGTGCAGCAGCTCCAGGTAGCAGGCGCCGCACGACTCCCACTTGGGCTCCTTGAAGCGCTTCATGTACTCCGTCTTCACGCGCCGCGCCGGCACCACCATGGCGGAGCCGGGAGCAGCAGCCGGGAGCCGCGATCCGGGAGCCGCGATCCGCCGGCCGAGCCCGCCCCCTCCCGCTGCAACGTTTAAATCCAAACAGCGCCGTCCGGGCCCGCCCCCGCCCGCCCCGAGCGGGGAGGGATGCCTGGAGCGGGGGGACAGCGCCGTGAGACACGGCGAGCGGGATGAGACAGAGTGAAAATTAAATTAAATTTGATATAAAATAAATTATAAATGCACCTCAGCACCTCAGCCCTGGGCCCAGCAGTAGGCGTGCGGAGCGCCGGGTGATCGCTGCAGCCGGTGAGGCTCCGGGAAAGGCAGCCCGCCGCCCGGCCGAGGGGCAGCCTGGCGCTGCCCAGCGCCTGCCGGGGCTCACCGAAACCCAGCGGGCCCGAGCGGTGCGGCAGAACCGATGCAGCAGCAGCAGCAGCGCCTGCCGTGTGCGGCACCCCGGGCCGGGGCAACCGCGGGGGAGCTGCTGCCTTCCCTTCTGCGTCTGTAACACCGCAAGGATGGGCAGCAGCCGGGGCCGGCCGGAGGAACGCGGACACCTCTGCAGCTATAGGAACCTCTCTCCATTTTGCACTAATCTGCTTTAAAAACCTGTCTCTAGTGAGCGCCAGAACAGGATTCGCCTAATCCTGTTCTGCGCTGGGAGGCCACCGTCGCTTGGGATACGAAGCGCTTTAGAGACAAATGCAGAAACCGGGGAGACCTGTACAGCCTCCCTCCGCCCTCCTGCCTGCCCCACACGGACACGCATCCTCTGCTCTCCAGCCGTTTCTGGATATTTCCTTCACTCGCACACCGTATTTAGGGCATCGCAGCGAATCGCGCCCCTGTGGGACGCGATTGTCCTTGGAAAGGGTTGCTGCAGAGCCTTTGCCACAGCATCGCGCACACTTCACTTCACAGCTCCGCTCTGGGAGGGGACAGCGCCATCCCCCCGCCCAGCCCCGCCCGCTGCCCCACGGGCTGCAGGAGACCTATTTTGGACACCTGCAAACCTGACTCGCCTTGCCATGCGCAGGCTCTGCACAGAGGCTCTCCGGCCTCCCCGCCAACTCCGCTCCGACACACGGGGGCACTGACGGATCTTCAGAAGCAGTTCTGGGAAACTGCTTTTTTTTTTTAAACACTAACACGGAAGAAAACCGTATTTTTCCTTGCCTTGCCCTGTGCCCCCCCTGACTGACACAAATGAAAAAGCACAAGCTGGCACGGATACCCGGGATGGCGAAGGCTGGCCCAAACTCTTCCACTGCACCAAAAGTGCTAGTGGCTTTAAGGTCAGGGGCGGGTGTTACACACAGCACCTCTGCCTGCGCGGCAGTGATGAAATTCTCCATACAGCTAACACAACCAAATTGACAGTTTAATCGATGCTCAGATCGACTAGAATTTAGCTCTGTTTTTGCGTGGACCGGCTGAGGCTTTCCAACCCCGTGGTGCCCAGGCATGAGTGAGAGGGACACAGATACTGCCTGACCTTTGCAGAAGCACCTGGATATCTCCCTCCAGCCTCCACAGCCCCCCAGCCCTTGCAGTTATGTCAACAGCCCTGTGACAGCAGCAGATTGAGCAAATCCAGGGTTTCCCCCCTTGCAATTCAGGAAAATGCAGTCAGGAGAGGCCAATTGCAGTGACGTTCAGTGCCTGGTGCTGCAGGCAGGCATGTTGTACATCTGCATCCATAAACCTGTTAAGATCCATTTTAA
The DNA here is from genome assembly GCF_008360975.1 of Lichenostomus cassidix. Classification (NCBI taxonomy): domain Eukaryota; kingdom Metazoa; phylum Chordata; class Aves; order Passeriformes; family Meliphagidae; genus Lichenostomus; species Lichenostomus cassidix. The sequence goes on along the minus strand of NC_139483.1, from coordinate 41,212,699 downwards.
AACCCGTTACAACTTCCCTGGCTCCCTTCAGCTCTGCCTGCTGCTCTCAGGAGTGGGTGGTGATAGGCCTGCCAGGGAGCAGAGTCTGGGCAGTGTATTCACTGGGAAGAGAGGCACAGAAATAGCAAGGCACCTACCCCCACTCAACAGCCTCAAAAGCGAGTGTGGAGCTCCCTCTGAGAGTTCTTTCTCCCCATGCTGTGACACACACGGTGCCCTGCCCAAGGCTGACAGACAGGAGCCTTGCTTACATGTTTCACTGGGATAAAACCAGGCAGATGCAGCAGTTTCCACCTGTACACGCCCAGTACTATCCTGGATTATATTTGGGAGATGCCTCGCTCATTTATTATCCCCACTGAGGGCTCCAGTGGCATCTGGGCTGTCCCTGATGCCTTCTCCTTTTGCCCTTAATGGTTCCACTGGGGTCCAGCCATGTCCTCAGCACCACCTGCGGTAATGGAGGGCGTTTCTTAGAAAATAACAGGGAACAATAGGTATAAAAACACCTGTAACTGAAGACAGCACTAGAGAAAGCATCTGCGGCAGTGCTGTCTAGAGAGGAGAGCAGAGTGCTGCCTGATTAACCTGAACTCTGTTTTCTTACTCTGATATTCTGCTCAGCCTATATAAACAGATGACATAAGGGGATTTCATATAAACTGGCAAGGTCTGGGGTTTGCAGAATTTGCTTTCCTTTTATAAGATGTTATTTTGTAAAAAATGTCATTTTGAACCAAACTGCACAGTTTCAGCTGGTCACCTGTGGTTATGAGAATGCTGCTGTTTTTCCCATCTGTTTTGTAGTAATAATCTTTCCTTTCCCAAAGAACTTCTGTCCCTGTTGTCCTGGTTTCAGCTGAGATAACTTTCTTCTTAGAAACTGGTAAAGTGCTGTGTGTTGGATTCATTATGTGAATAATGTTGATAGCACACTGATATTTTAGTTGTTGCTCAGTAGTGCTTACCCTAAATCAAGGATTTTTCAGTTTCCCATGTTCTGCCAGGGAGCAGGTGTGCCAGAAGCCAGGAGGGAGCATGGCCAGGACAGCTGACCCAAACTGGCCAAAGGGATACTCTATACCATAGAATATCATGCCCAGTAAATAATCTGTGTGGGAGTTGCCCAGGAGTCACTGATCGCTGCTGGGGGCGGTGTGGGCATCAGTCTGTGGATGGTGAGCAATTGTATTCTGCAGCACAGGTTTCTCTTGGGTTTTATCTCTCTCTCCCTCTCATTTTTATTACTATAATTATATATTATTATTGCTATTATTATAATTGGTGTTGTTATGTATTACTTTATTTAAATTGTTGAGCTGTTCTTATCTTAACCCACAAGTTTTACTTGTTCTTTTCTCCTGATTCTCCTCCTCATCCAGCCAAGGGGTGAGGGGAGTGAGGAAGCAACTGCATAGTACTGAGATGTCAGCTGGGGTTGAACCATGACACCAGTTTAAGAAGACACAGCTGTATCAAAGGTACATGGATACTCTGTGGTGGCTTCTCTGTCAAGAAAGGGTCACTTTTGCAGAACCCAGCTCCTCCTAGTGTGCTCATAATGACTGCCCAGTCATTAATCTGTGACTCACCCATCATACAGGAAATGCCCATATGACAAGCTCCAGATCCTGGCACACAGTCTGTGAGTTCCCATTTTCTGCCATTTTTTTCCTAAACTCTGCACTCTTCAGAGGAGGCACCTAATCTTCACAACAGCCTGCAAGGTGTCAGTGCTTCACGAATAACACAGTATAGTTAGTAGCTGCCTCCACCCATCCTCTCCCTTGTACCTCACAGGCTTTAGCACTCTTGCTGGCAGAAAAATGAGTGCCCAGCTGCCTGTGTGCCATGAAGCAAGCTGCACCTTCTCACTCCTGCTCAAGTTTCTCCTTTGCAGTGCAACCCTCCTGTCCAAGAGTTCACACGTACATCCCACAGAGCCTGGGGAAGGGGCAGCAGCAAGGCTTGGAAAGCAACTGGGGACCACTTGTGTTAAGAAGACTTGTAACAGATGTGTAGAGACACCCAGCAGCGCTGACGTTGTAATTCACACATTACCTAAGGCTGATGCAAGCCAAGGGCTGAATGTGGCTGTCAGGCCCATTCCCCATGCCCTGCCACAATCTAATCTTGGCAGGTACAGTGCAGCAACCACCAGGCAACAGGGACCAACATCCCAAAGCAGCTCCAGAGACACTCAGCAGCTCTGGGACAGGATGTTGAGACAGTCCTGGGTGAAGAACAACTCCTCCCTCACCCCTCCAGCTACAGCCAAGCAGTGCTGCATGTGCCAGACAAGAATCATTCCCCGTCCTTGACACAGCAGCTCTGCATATTCTCAGTGTAACTGTATAAACATTATTATTAATTTAATCCTAATGAGTTTTGGCTTCAATACCTCATGGCAGAGACTTCCATGTACTGAGAATAGCCAGTTATTAAATGATTCCTAAATGAGGAAGTACAACATTTATGAGGCTGACACTAACATTAGAATTTCCTCCCTTGCATACTTCACTGCACTTTTACCTTCATTAAAAAATGAAATAAAGACACCATTTGAATCATAACACTGAAATTCTAAACACGCTTTTTCCTCTTAAAACACCTTTTCCCTGAGGACCTTATTTATGCCTCTTAATCCTCACTGCTCTTCTACACGTAGTAAACCAGGTGGCCAGGTAGGTCAAGAGTTTCTAACCAGATCCATGACAGACGACTGACTGACGTCAAACCCCAGGAGTCCCAGTTTCCTCCACTACCTCCACTTGAATGTGACCACCATCCTCATTAGCAGCCTGGGTCGGGAAACAGCCTTATTTCTGTCTGAAATAAATAACCACAGCAAAGCCAACAGCAGAGAGATTGCCTGATTTTTATGCAAAAAGTAGCAGGTCATGAAAAATGAGCACGGATGTTATTTTGCAGACTGTGGTCCAGAATAACAGGGTAATCACATGGGTAGTTTACACATGGTTTTGACTTGCAGTCTTTTGCCATTGCACCTCTAGCTCCAGGCAATAAGGGGGAATAGTGGACAGTTTATATGTAGTAGGAGTGGGGAAATTACATGTCAACACATCTTTCAGATCTGCAGACTGGCTTCCAGCCGAATCAGGAGCTGTCAGAATCTGAAGCTCGGCTGCTGAGTTTGCTTGGGTAAAGTCTGGAGGAGAGAGAGACCAAGGAAAAGAAATAAGCTGCTTCTCAAAGTGAAACACATTTTTAACATATTTAACAGCATAAAATCCAAATCAGGAAGAAAATTTCACCAGATGGGAAAAAACACAGTCTTCCTAGCCCTGTAAAACTCTGCTTTCACTTAGATCAGTGAATCTTTGCCGAATACTGGGGGTAGCTGTCCCAGTCACTTCACAAAACAAGCCATCACGCTGTTAATAGCAGCCTGGTTAATCCTGCAGATACAGGTTCTTTGGTTTCATAGATTATTATCCTTTTTAGGTCTGCACCAGCTGCCCACAGGGTAACGCTGTCATAGGAGGAGGAACAGAAGTGCTGGTTCAAATGCTCTTAGGGGCAGGTTAGTCAGCAGTAGTGCACTTGGCTGCAATTCTGGGAAACTTGGCCATGGCCATTGTGAGTTGCAACCTGTTGGGGAAGCCCTGTAACACCTCTTCTGGCAGCTCTGATCACAAATCCTGTTATTTGTGCAAATTTCACCTTTCTCTGGGAGCAACTTGAAGCTTTTCTGCCATTACAGCTGAGAAGGCTGTGCCTCCAAACATCCACAGCAGCACAGCTCACAGCAACCTTAGCAGCTCCCCTGAATCTTGTCAAAGGTCCACGCTCTCCTTCCACCTTTCTAAAAGATTAAATGAAAGATGTATTTCCTTGGGTTGTGTGCTAGGAGTGTGGCCTGGAGCAGGGAGAGACATTTCCCACTGCTGAGTGTCTTCTGGTTGCTGCATTTCTGAGTCCTGGGCTGGGCACCCAGCGAGGCTGGCTGTTCACCCATGGATGTGGGTATCCCACAGCTCCTTACATGCAGTGTGGTGTGGGCACTGTGGGTAAAGAGATGTGGAGGTGAGTGCTCACCACATCTTTTTCCCAAGTAGACAGTGAATGGGATGTAAATACAGAGTTGGCTGCTCCCTAAAAATCCCCATGTATTCACTTGCCATCTCCAACCTAAAGGTTCTGCTAGAGGCTTGGGGCCACTGTGGGCACCTGCATTGACCTCTCCTTCACCATGCTTAAAGGGGATGGTCCAAAACAAAGAAACCCAGTCTGAAAATGTCTGGGTTTTAAATGTCTGTCAGAAATAACTCATGCCATCGATGAAGTTCCCCTGAAAGAAAGGATAAACAGGGATCGAGGCAGTTCACCATGTGGTGGGATCTCACTTGCAAAAATGTCATCAAGGCAGACCTGTGTCAAGCTCCAAGTGGCAGAGTCCAATGCATTCCCTTGCAACATGCAAGACTCCATCACATTCATGGTCTCAGTAACACCTGCAGGATGTCACAACCACGAGTTGAGGCAGGAGGCAGCCTGAGTTCACCCACTCAGGGAGAGACAGGCGATGGAGAGCTATCTGAGCCCACACACTTTCCCTCAGCCTTATCTCAAGCTCATATTGCTGCACAAAGATGCTCTCAGCTCATTCTCCCTTCCCTCTGGAGCTCTGGGGCAGCCATCCGGCCACTGGTCAGGATTACTTTTGCTGTTGTTTCTGTTCATATCTTTATTCCAATCCTGGGCACACCTTCTCCTCCTGTTGGTCCTGGACAACACCCAAGGGGCTGGTACAGAATTTGCCACAAGCAAAGATTCAAAATCTCCAGCATTTATTGGCTACCTCTGAGAGCCCATCTGTCTCTGAAAGAACACAAATTTTTGGGGCAAAACACAGACACTTGTGCTGTAACCTTCTCCCTATCTCACAGCAGTAAGAGAGTTCTGCTGAAATGATGAGCTTTGGAAGATCAGTCCTTCAGACCATCACTGATGGGCTAGAATCAGCCTCTAGGTGATGGGGACAGAAGCTCTTTCTATGGATTTGGGGTGTTTCTTCTAGCACAGGAACCTACATGGTTCCCAATTCCCCATATGGTGGCCCAGTGCCAGTCCTGCACCTAACAGCAGCCTGCACAATGATGGATCTGTTTCCCAAGCAGTAAACTGATGGGTGATAACAAATGATCTGTAGAAAATAATTTAATGCTTGAAAAAATTAACAGAATTTGCAATGAGGCTTGGGAGCAAGGCCAGCTCAAGTTCATGTTTCGAAATCTGGTTTTAAATGCTAGGAATTATTGGCAGCTCAGTGCTGACTCCGGACTGATTTCACTCTCAATTTGTGAAATTTCTGTAACCTAATCTCATTGTTCCTCCCCCTGGAAATAAGTGTATCTTCAACACAAAAAAAACCCCTTCATCCCAACTTAAACTCCATTTAAGGATCTCAGTGCCATGACCATGTGTTTTGTTAGAAAACATATCCGTTTAACAATTTTTTTATAAGTTTAGTCAAAGGTGTTTTTTGCTTTTTCCCTGAGAAAAAAAAATTTACGTTTCATTCCAGGGCATTGTTCCACCAGGTGGAGTCTGATGAATTTAACATCTCAACAGGCTGGGAGTAGCCTAAAAGATAATGGCCATTAATGGAACATCAGCTCCAAACCCCTGGCATGGTCAGAGACACATAATCTAAGAAAAGACAGATAAGAAGGAAGACCTAATTAGCATCGGAAGAGAAGAAATCTTCAATAGGAAACAAAATACTAGAAGCTACGTTACTTGGAACCAATGAACACTGACCCAGTACATTTCTATGAGTTTTGACTGTATAAAATATCTGAAAAATCTTGTAAAATCCATGTGTCATGGAATGATTCTCTCTGCACACCCGGGCTCTGTGTAGACCAGACAGTTTCTGTGGCACATCCTGGCCAGAAAATAAAGTAATGCCTTTGACTCTCTAACATTAAAAATGTTGTTGGCGGGTTTTTGTTTTTCTCACAGTTTCGGTGACACTTTGAGATCGTTCACTGAAGGTTGCCACAGCTCTCTCACTTTTTTCTGAAGCACCTCCAGCACCAGTTCAGAAAAACTAGTGTATTAAAAGCTCTTCCCCAGACCAGCTAGAGAAGCAGCCCCAAAGGTCCCCCAGCTCCTGATGAGGACACAGGGTGGAGGAGGATGTCATGATGGGGACAAGAAGAAGACTGTGCAGGGAGCTCCCAAGAGGGATTTGCCTGCCCTCGGCAGTATCCTGTGGGTGAGCAGGAACTCCCAGCCTCTTGGGGGAACAGTGTTGCATCCTACCAAGATTCAGTCCCAAATAAAGCCAGGCAAGAGTTCAGCTCTGAACAGGGGTAGGGCTCAGCTGCTGAGCTGAGTTTCTAAACTGCTTCCAAAATTGCACAGGAGCAGCAGAAAAAACTGGGAAATGGTGGTGAGGAAGGCAAAGGCAAGCTGGGAAGTCACGAGCAGTAGGCTGGACGCTGGCTGACAGCTCCCTCTTTTCTCCTGGCTGGCACCTTGGCTTCTCCTCACTTATACCCATTTGGGATAAGTGCTGGCTTGGAGGATGAGCAGTAGGGCTGCATCGTCCCTGCCCCTCACCCCAAAGGTGCTGCCTTCACTGCCTCTTTAAGACAGTGTAGGGGGGAACCTCGCAGGGAGCCTTCCTATGGGGAATGTGATGGAAACACAGTTCAGACTCAGGGAAAGGCCTCCCTAATATGGTCTCAGCCATGCTGACTGGCTGGGGGCTCCTGGGGGAGGAATGGAGCCCCTTATAAAAGTACCCAGGTCCTCCCGCAAAGGCAAACCTCCCCGGACTTCAGCAGAGCTACAGTGAAGCTTGCTTGATATGGGAATTTCATCCATCATCTGGAGATTATCCAAGCTTTCTTGGGTTTCACTTGGCATGAGGTGGTGGCCTGGTCTGTGCGTGACCTGGCGGATGGCGGCAGAGAAAGCCCCTTTTCAAGCAGCACACAGCTCCTGCCAGCATCACTCTGGGAAGGAAACCTGCTGGTAGCCCTCTGCCTTGGGCACCTGCCCTGCTCCCTGCCCCCTGCTCCCCTCTCCCTGCCAGTGTGGCAGCAGCACATGCTCCAAAGGGTGCAGAGCAGTGCCACCACTCCAGGCCCCACTCACTGCTCTTCTCCATAGCAGAACCCACAGCAGCTCCTCTTTGCTTTTGCTTCTTCTAAACATGCCCAAGTGCCTGCTTGTCTGCTATAATCACCCCATCCACACCCTAAGCAACCTCCTCGGCCCCAGGAGCCATGCGTGGGAAATTCCCTGACCTGCAGCGCTGACCAGGGCTGGACCCTACCTGCATCAGGGCCGCAGCGTGCCCAGGACACATTACACCCCTGCCCACCCCTGGTAGGAGGTGGCAGCGCTGCGGGAGCTGAGCCCTGCAGCTCCAAAGGGGCCGGGGAGGGAGCTGGGACAGGGGTGGGGCTCACACGAGCTGGGGTGGCTGGAGCACAAAGGCCCAGCCCCAGGTGCTTCCTATAGCACACTTGTAGGACGCTTGGAGGAACACGTGTGCCACACGGCACACTCCTGGGATGTCCACCCCAAAAGTACCACAACCACCCCACATGGTCAACATGAACAAGCAGCAGAAAGGATTACTTTTCCAGCAAGTATTCTCTGGCTAATTAAAAAAAAAATTACTTGTTTAGAAAGCAGCTCCCTGCCTTGCTCAGAAATATAAACTCATTATCTGCCGGCTGTGTGTCGGGGGCAGGACTGGGGCAGCGAGCACCACTGACATGCCAGCGATCACACTGCAGTTGCTCGTCCACAGCAGGGCAGCCGGGGGCAAATGCAGCCCCCTGAAATCGCCCTCAGAATGGGGAGCCAGCCCGGGCAGCCACGGGCTCGGGAAGCAGAAAGAGCCTTGAACAAAATGTCAGCACCACGAAAGCATTTGTTCAGGTCTCGCAGAGGACTGTTAGGATGGAAATGCATGGCACACCTTTAAATGGACATAAAATGTGCCATCAGCGGGGTGGGATCTATTTTTAACCCCTCGGAGCCTGCAGATGTGAAATCCCCTGAGAGCAGGCAGGTCTCGGCAGCTAGCTAAAGGCGTGTGGTCAGCCTTTTGGCTACCGGGCTGGGAAATGCCGCTGTAGTCAGGGCTCGTTTATCCCCCAGTGAGGAGGGAGATTAAAGTCTTATCGTGCCCCTTCCTTTGCCTTGGGAGCAAGCCTGAGCGCACACATCCGTGCTAAGCACTACCAAGCGCTCACCAGCTTTGCAATTTTCTTTCTGGAGAAGGACTTTCTGGGTCTGGGTTACTAACCTCGGCATCCCCCCGGCTCTGCCCGTGGGACGGAGCTGGAATAAGCGCTGCTGCAAGGCAAGGAAAAGCCAGACACCCTGGGGAGGGTGAGGCACATGCCGGTGACCTGCTGGTGGCTGCCGGTGGCAGGACAGCCCTGCTGCAGGGGCTCAGCCCTCCTGTCAGCACAGTCATGAAGCCATCAGGGATGGATGTCAGCTCTGGCATTGCCCTGCACCCCCCGGCTCCAGCAGGCGACACACACCACCAGCCCAAGCCTCCTCCTGTTGTGTAGCTAAACCACCAGCCTAACTCGGCGAGGGGCACAGGGGGGTGTCTGCAGACCCCCGAACCGTTTCATATCACACATTCACATATCACACCGTCTCATATCACACGTTTTGTAAATTTGCCCATCGTGTCTTAAGGATTTCCTCATCACTTCCTGGGGGGAAATCTAGCTGTTCAGCAAGCACAGTACTGATTTAAAATACAGAGCCTTTTCCTCAAGTCTCTCCAGATTAAAAATTTGGTGCATTTGTCTCCAGACACCTCTTTGTCCCCTCTAGTGCTCCGCATCCTAACCCACTCCAGCAAAGCAGCCTCCTCTCAAGAGCAGTCACCAAAAAGGCCAGCTGCAATTAGAAAGCAGCTATGGATCCCGCAGCATCCCTACAAAAAACGTATCTCAATTCTGCCATCACATGGCTTGGCACTCCAATTTCAGTTCCCAGAGGATGGGGAGCAAGCAAAACCTGTGCCCAGTGGGAAAAGCCCCAGCTTGAAACACTGCATCCCTCTGAGGCACCAGAAATTATCTTGAGAATGGTTTTGACAAATGGATGCTCTTGAAAAGAACCTGTGCACCACTTGTGAGCTGCTTCCCTAGAGAGTGCTGACATCTGCATATATTGTTTATAATGAATTATCCACTCAGCACAGGGAAGCTGTTGGCTCTGGAGGGTGGTGTTAGACTGACTTTCATCTCTCCAGCTTGCTGGTGTGAATCCAGCCTAAGCCTCCTGTGAACCAGACGTCTCCCTGCAAAAATCCACCATGGTGCCCTGACCTCCTTGTCCCTGCCACCCCACACAAAGTGAGCCATCCGTGTGCAGGAACACTACAGTCAGCATCAGCTGGGCTGCTCCTGGAGAAATATGTGCTGCTTTTGCTGCTGAGGGGGCCAAGGGTGGTGTAGGAGTCTGTTTCTGGAGCAGAAAAGGTGCTGGTTGTGGAGCTTGTCTGATCCTGCCCCAGCACCAACATTCACCTGCTGTCCCAGCACCTGCCACTTGCCCTGCATCAGAGATGGTGGGCACTGTGAGGAAACTTGGGGGATACAGAACTAAAAAGGCTTCACTGAGTCAAGCTCGCCAGAGAAGCTCACTGAGCAGTGTGTTTTGCAAGCAGTGGCTGATGAAGTGGGTGGCTTTATTCCTGAGAGAGGAGACTGGGAGTCTGGGACTCTGGCCTGTGCTCCTGGCATTCCCACAGCTGTGTGGGCATCCCTGCCAACCCCACACTCCTGCTCCCTAGCCCCTGCAAGACCAGAGAAACATATTCCTCTGGCTACGAAATGCTCATTCATTTGTAGTTGTACAGCTCTACATGACTGCTTCCAAAGACCCACTGTCTGCCCCAACACCTCTGTGGAGGAAGGTGCTCAGGAAAGGTGAATGAACACTGTGGCAGCTCAGCCTTGCTGAACTGGACAGGAAAGAAATTGCCTTCCTATGAAGACCTTCAGAGCCAAACCATGTCCAGCATAAAGTAGTTAGCTCTTGCACACAGAAAGAGATGAGCAGGAATAAAATTAGTTCCTCCACTCACTAAAGTCTCAGGAGCAGGTGATGCTGTGACCCCACTGGTCTGCTTTCCAAGTGTGCTGGTTTTGGCTGGGGTTGAGTTAATTTTCTTCACAATGGCTGGTGTGGGGCTGTGTTTTGGATTTGTACTGAACACAGGGTTGATAACATAGAGATGCTTTTGCTATTGCTAAGCAGGGCTTACAGAGAGCCAAGAGCTTTTCTGCCTTTTGTACTGCCATGCTGGTGAGGAGGTTACGGGTGAATGGGAGGTTGGGAGGAGACACATCCAGGACAGGTGATCCAAACTGGCCAAGGGGGTATTCCAGATCATATGGTATCACATCAGTATATAAAGTGGGAGGAAGAGTGAGAAAGGGGGGACATTTGGATTGATGGCATTTGTCTTCCCAAGTAACCATCATACATGATGGGCCCTGCTTCTGCGAAGGCAGACTCAGGATGTACGTGTGTCCCACATTTACCCAGTCATTTGTGGATGACCACCATGAAAAAATGACTGACAGGGAAAAAATATGCTCATGCATTCCTCCAAACCACCTTTCATAAACAATTTACATGTGTTTGTCTCTCCTTGCCTGTTGTCTGTGAAAAGGAGATGGACGAAAGGCCAGGACTCTTCCTTCTGCCTTTAGTGGCACCACTGCTGTGTTTCCCAGTGCAGTTTTCACCTCATTCCTCATGTCTCTTTACCTGCACTGCACCTACTTGATAACCATTATGTTATCAACATTTGGAAACACGCTTTATTGCAGCTCCAGCCAGAGCCCTGGGTGGAGGATACAGCTCTGGAGAGGTGTCCCCTCCCTGTCCTGCAAGTCTAAGCCCTGTCAGCGCCGAGGCACCCCACAGCCACCGCCAGCCGGCGGGCAGTGACCCGGAAAGAGCTCCCGTGTGTGGCAGGGCCAGGGCACATGCCGGCAGGGACCCCCACTGAGACTCCACTGCACTCCATAGCTGTGGCAGGGAGCAGCTCCAGCAGCTCCACACCCTCCCTCCAGGCACTGGGCATAGGGAGAAAACCACTGGCTGTTGGGTTTGTTGGCGTGAATTCCTGGAGTAACGACCCCCTTCCTCCTCCACAGGTCCTGGAACAGCTACAGGGACTCTGCTCAGACAAACCTTCACTCCACTCTTCTTTCTCCACCTTGTGCCCAGCAGACTGAAGCCATCCACCCCTGCCTCCTGGACTTTTTCATGGTGAAAAAGCCAAGCAGCACATTTGCTCTGCTCTTCAGAGGGCAGCCAGCACGCAGTGATTTGTCGTGTCCTTTCTAACTTTCCTTACTCCTCTGAATTGTACCCTGCTTCCCATAGTATGCCACTAGAATCCCCTCCACAATTTGAAAGGCTTATTTAGCGAGTCAGATATAGCAAGGCATGACTTTATAAATAGAGAGGGGCATGGCTGGGGACTGTGCAACATGACTCACAAGTCAAACTGCCAGTGAAGAACTTATCAGACTTTAGCTCTAAATATTCATTTAGCAATACCAACCTCTCCTTGCATTTACACTTACCGTATTAAAACACCCTTCCCATATGCAGTCAGTATATTTATGTTGCTTTCTCCAAAACTACTCCAAAGCCACTTACTGTTGTGCTGGTTGGAGATAAACCAGAGTCAGAAAGGAAAATACCTCCTTGGAGCTTGAGCCTGCCCTTGCTTCCAGCACTGCAACTCAGCACTCTTTTGCAGCACAAAGTCAATGGCATGACGATTATGTCATAAAACATTTTTTCCTTTAATTTTTTTTTTCCAACTCTGCATCTTATTTATCAAAACTTCTTCATGTACTCCTACAGAACACCTGTGGTCTAGACTTGAGTCTTACTGCTCTTCAGTTTTCTTCTACACCCTCATTTGCACCACCAATCCTTAGTTCAGACAGAACTAAGGATCTAAGAACTAACATTTTCACAGAAAATTGAGAAAACTAGATGTGAATTATGAAATGAGCAAGAAAATCTCTACAGAGAAGGCAACTGATTAAATGCATACATCTTACACATTCCATGGCCTCAAGCCCTGCCAGGTTCTGGACCTACAGCAGCAAAATTAATTATTTCTTTTTCCTCCCTTCTGCTTCCAAATGTGATTGCTTTTATTGCAATGGTTTTGTTTCTTAATCTGAGACCTAAGCATTCAAGCACTTAAAAATTAACCAAACATGCTGTTCCCCCCTCAGCCTCAGTGGGGATGAATCAACCCCTGCAGGTTTGCATTGCAGCAGAGGGTATCTGAGGCTGGGTGCTGCAGTGCTGAAATAGAGCCACTCTAACATACACAAATAGTAGGAATGAATACTGAGTGTAAAGTCACCACAGCACCCCGGGAGCCTTCTCCATTACTTGTGTGCTGCAGAACACCCCAGATGCCTTCTCTTTACGTGGCTATGCCTCCATCCCAGTATTTGTCCTGTCCTTGCCCAAACCCCCCTGCCCAGGCATGAGCCCTCCCCCTGCCATCTGCTGACCTTGCAATATTTTCCACGTTATTCTTTTCTCTCCCCTTTTTATTTTTAAACGGTGATGCACATTCAGCAGGTGCTCTCCCTGGGCTGCCCGCAGTCCTGCTGCAGCCTTTGCCCTGGGAAGCTGCAACTGGTGAAGAAGCCAAGCACCTTCAATTTGGGCAGAGCTACACCTGGTTTCTGGATTCTGATCAAGATAATGTGACAGGAGTTACATCAACTTTTCTGTCAAACAATTGCTTCTCCACCCAGGAACTTGTGCAGCAGGCACTAAGAAAAATAAAGCAAGGGGTCAGCAGATGCTAAGCACCTCAAGGATTAAATTACACCTTTTTTTAAGTTGACTTTGGAATTTAGCTCCAGGTCCCTCTTAATGCCATATTTTGCTGTCGAAGGAGAACCAGTCTTCTTCATTAACCTGTCTGGCATTTAACCCATCATGTGTGAACAGAGACATGATAACACCTTGAGCATGCAGTCCTGGCCAGGATGGGCTGGCTTCAGTGGACTAACAAAAATTAAGGAAAGAGGGAATAAATCTCAGAATAGAAGGTCTAAAATCAATCCCCATGTTTCTCCTAAAACATTTATCCCAAGAGAGATTTCTCGTATTCTCCCTGAGCTGACTAGTTTGTACACTGTCATTCTCCTAAATTAGCCACTTTTATTAGATTTGAAGAATAATCTTATCACACAGGGCTCTTGGAGGCCAAATATGGAGACATCACACCCAGAACAAGTTCAGAAACTGCTGGTATTTTGGGTTGCTGGTGGGAACAACTTGGGAGGATGTGGGAGGTCTGGGCTCTCAGGAAGGTGAGGAACTTGCAGGAGGCACAGCCAGAGATTCCCAGAACCACCTGTGGCTACTGCAGCCTCCAGATTGTGGCTGCAATTGGAAAATGTTCAGATTTCAATACTTTCTCTGGTATTTGTGCCAGGAAACTGGGCTGCATGACTTTCAGAGCTAAATTTAGGATCACAAGTATTTCACATTCCCCAAACACCTTCTATGACAACATCTCAAAACCCTTCATGGGCATTAGCTATTCCTCTTTATCTTCCTTTGAGATGGAAAATAGAAAAGCCACTTTGCTGCCAACAAACAGAGCTATGAATGTTGACTTGCTCATGGTCACAGAGGAAAATTGTGATGGAGGCTTTGTATGGGAAAGGAGAAAAGAGAAAGAAAACCAACTTTCCAATGTAAATGTCAGTTCTTGCAGCCACAGAAATATGGCCTGTCACCTGCAGCATGGCTGCTGGGATCAGGTAGGAATAATACCATCAATACTTCAAAATTATTGGGATAAGGGATTTCTGGTAATTCTTAGTTGATTTTTTTTTTTTTTTTTAATTTTTCTGTGTTTGAGGATAAGGGTTTCCGGGACAAGAAGCCTTTATAGAGAAAATACCCTGCTTTTGGAGAAGTGCCTCAATCCTACACACCATACCAAAAAACTTGTGGCAAGAAAGTGGACAGCTTTAGCACTTGGACCTCTTAATTTTCAACATGGAATGTAGTGCAGAACCGGCAGAGCTCCCCACTGTGCCCTTTGGCTGTGCTGTGCAGACAGATAGCCCAGTAACAGCATCGTTCAGTGCTAGCAAACTCAGTTTAGACTCTCATGTCTCTCATGTTATTTTAGCTATTTTTTTGTAATTATGCTTGCTAATGGGAATTAAAAAGCCTTACAGAAGCAGATACAGTTGCCCTGGGAAACCTCGTTGGCTTCTTTTGGATTTATCTACTTCAGATCTCTTCCTGCTTGCATGGTCCCCCATCTTTCCCTGTGCAGGCAGCTTTCTCCCTGCGGCCACAGGGAGGCTTGGGAAGGGCAGGGCTGTTCTGTCCTTGCTCCCTCAGCACGGCTGGCACTGCTGTGGCTCTTGCACTGCTCTGGCAGTCAGCCCTTGCTCTGCTCTCTGGCTGTCCCCTTCCCAACACTCACCTACCCAGTGCAGCACCAGCAGCCTGAGCTCAGCACCACCAATGGCAGTGTGAACTCACTTTATTCTGCACTCAAACAGGTTAGATGATGCCTGTATCTGAGGGATTTGAGGGAGCAGTGGTGTGAGATGAAGGGTGGATCTCCTGTAACCCCAGTCAGTGCACCAGGCAGCAGGGCAGCTCTTCCCCTGGCAGAAGGATAGAGTTACATCCCTACAGAGGGCTCCTTACACACCTGTACCTGCAGCCTTACAGCCCTTCTGCTTTGGACAGAGGACAACATGGCCAGAAGTGCTATAAGGCATTACTTCCATTGCAAATACAACTCAGGTCTTCGTGCCTTTGTGAGCCAAGGTAAAGGGCTGATGCCTCTTAGTGTTGACTTTGGGCTGCTCATCTCTGAGCATGTGTGAGAGTCCTCTTACAAGGAGATCTTCCCCCTTTTCCCTCCTCCCTCCAGCAGTAGATTTCACAACTTTAAAGCCTTGTTTACCCTGGAAGAGAGAGAAGCTGCTGGAAGCTAAGCAGTGAGGGCACAGGGGAGCAGGGAGTGTTTGTTTGGCGGGAGTTATGGGTGGGAGTGATGTGCCAAGGAAGAAAACTGCTTCCAGGGATCTATATATACGCAGCTCTCGAGGTGGGGTTACACAGAGGCTCATTCCCCAGCTGCCTGTGGCACTCCCTGAACATCAACAGCCAGAACAGCCTCCAAGCTGCAGCTTTATTTTGAGAGCATGGCCTTGAGCAGCCGAGTCAAGACCGGGTTTGGCTGTGGTCCTGCATCAGAGAGGATGAGCTGCCCAGGGTCACCACAGTGTGGGAGGTTTGCACACTGCTGGCCCCAGCCCTGCACAGGGCACTGTAGTTTCAAGGCTGACAGGGTGCCCTGGAGGGGGGAAGAAGGAGACATGCAGGGCAGTAAAAGGTTTCTCCACCATCTGCTCATCTCCATCACACACAGCACACAGCCCTAGTGGGAGCCAGCAATGCTCCAGTTTTCCTGCTGCAAAGAAATCAGAAGCTGCTTTGTTTTTCAGATCCTGGACAAATGAGAAACAGAGCTTTTGCCAGCTGCAAATACAACTATTTCCCAAAGCCTGAAGCCAGAACCTTTTGGCCCCTTCAAAATATGTTCTGGCCATGAGGGTCTGAAGAGAATCCCCAAAGTTGCCAGCAATTCCCAGGTAAGTGTGCAAGGCTGGGGGATATTCCCAATGGTCCTGTTTCTACAGCAGCCCACCCTGGCTGGCATCTGCCCTGTACTCCAGCCCTGCCTGCAGTTATCCACTGGCTGATCAATAGGTTACAGTCACCCTTGTGTGCTCCATTTTCCAGCCCCAGGAGATGTACCATGAAAATCTATACAACTGAATAGCTATTTTTTTTTAAGAAAAGTGCCTGTTTGGTTCAAAAATAAATTTAAAAAAAGACAAATAAACCCTAACAAGAAATGTTCCATTTAATAATTTTCCCCCCTCTGGATTAAAGAAATAAAAACAGCACAAAATTTTCCTATACAATAAAATGGTTTGAAGCTTTGAAAGGCTTCATTTTAAGGCCTCAGTTTGAGAAATTAAGATTGCCACAGAACTTTTTTGCTTAGGAGTTTCCCGTGAAAAATAATTATAATTCTCAAGTGGCCTCTATTTTGTCCCTTTATTACATCTCATTGAATAAATATTACTGGCCAAATGCCCACGGGAGATACACAGTCAACAGAGTACACAGTGGAGCTGTACTGATGTCAGCTCTGAGGGAGTGCTCAGGTCCTCTCAGCAAAGCCAAGCCCAGTAAATACTGTGGGTCAAAGTGCTTTTTGTTTCTGCAGTTTAGAACTCAAAGAGAGAAGCGTGTTGGGTGCCAAATCCCTTTGCACAAAGCCATGAGCTTTGTGGGAGGTAGCCCACCCTGGGCAACATTCTGCTCTCTGTGCAAAACCAGATTTTCACACGAGCAAAATCTGTATCAAAATAAAATTAGGAAGTCCCTCCAATGCACTCATCTTCTCTGGGATTTCCTTCACTCTTTTGTTCAGAGGCTCCACCTCAAGACCTTCCCTCAGAGCCCAGGTTTTCCCCTAGCTCCTTATATAATTGTGTTAATGGCCCAGGCATCTGCAAATCTGGGGAAGCTTACATCAAAACCCAGTCATCACTGTGCCTCCCAAGCTCATCTAAACAGCCCCACATAATTTTTGTCCTTTCAAGGACTCTTCCTCTCTCCAGATTTTCCGTCCTTGGTGATATTTGGACTGAGGGCAGCTTCTTGTGCTGCCCACTGGATGCAGCTCTGGAGCTAAGTTATAAGGGGTTTTCCTGCACTGGTCCATCCCTGGATCCAGATGGCTGTGGAGCAAGCAGTGAGCTGCAGCCCCAGAGGATGTTTTTGGTGCAGGCAAGAGCTATTCTTCTTCATTACCTTCCCTCCCACAGCATGTGGGTGTCCTGCATCCTTCCTTCTATATCCTTTTGCTGCTCTAACATCCCATTTATCCCTTTGCCCCTCTCAAAACAGAGGATGCTGGTCCTGGGGATCCTTTGCCGGCTGCCAACAGCGCTCTGAGAGGTGCAGGGAGGGTAATGAAATTACTGAGAACTGCACAACAAAGACCAAGCCTAGACTGCTGTGCACAAGCAAAACTTTCCAAAATGCCTTCCCAACAATGTGGCTTGTGAGCCATGTGAAAATCCAACTCACCTGTTTCCAAACAGGCGGTCTCTTCAGTTGCTAAAAATCTGAAGGGAAATCCAAAACACAAATGAACGGCTGGTTTCAGAATAAAGAATGTTTTGGTTTTAGTTTAAAACAGGATGGTTTAACTTGAATTTGAACAGGGTAGTTTTGTAGGTTTAAGGTTAATTGCACCCTTGTTCATTGATTCAGCAACAAAAACAACCAACCAGTCATTTTCCTCAGCTGTAAGAATGTACTTTAGGACATTTATCTTCAGCTGGATGAAATTGGCACTGAGGCTATTGGGAATACCTGATGCTGTGGGTTAGTATGAGACCAAATGCTGCTGCTAGAGACAGCAGACAATGATTTGCCAGGGACAGCATCAGTCTCTCTGTGCAAGGTAGTGCCTCTGCAGCACCATGACTGCTGAAGGACTCACCACTGCCCGCAGCTGTGCTCATTAATGGTCCTAAACTCAAGTCTGGCACTGCAAAATATAGATCCTCATTCAGAAGGAGCAAGAATCACCTGCTGCCATTGATTTTGATCAGGCTGGAGGGGAGTGGCTGGCTCAACATCACTCCCCCTCCAAAAATCAGCCCCTTCTGTTGCGGGTTTAGGACCATAAACAAGTACTATAGGTGAAAAAATGTAGTCTGCGAATGCTGTCCATGAGGCTGCTATTCTAAGTTAACTTTTATCTGTGCTTCTAAAACAGTCTTTTAATCAAATAACAGAATCAGGTCCTCAAATCCATCTAACAACACCACCTAAGCCACAACTCAACCTGAGATCAGGGGTCAAGTACTGAGGCCTTAATGTTAAGCACCTCCCAAAACCCCAACAGGGAGCTGACAGATGAAGAATGTGCCACTACACAAGGGTTTGCTCAAATGGCAAGTAAAACCTCCTGTTTGCTTTTTGAGAAGCAACTACTTTCCAGTCCATCCTCAGTCACTCAGGGAGCTCTTAGGGCTGCCCTGTGGTCCTACCTGCCCTCACATACCAGGGAAGGACTAGGACAGCTCCTCCCACAGGCTTTTGCTTTGGGACAGGACTAAACAAAAAAGTGTGCTCAAGTATGGGTCTCACTGTAATGCAAGTAAAACCAGCCAAAATGCAGAACAAATGCACCCCTAGCATAGCCACAGCAGAGTAAAAAACTTTCCTGGGCTGAAAGTTTATCTGAATATCATCTTTTATTTTCCTTGTTCTGCTGTCTGCCACAGCAAAAGAGCACCCCAAATCTCAAGCACTGCTTTCATGACAGGGTCCTGTGCTCCAGGAGTCGTCTTCCTTCAAAAGCTGATGGCTCCTGCACATGTCCTCTGACCCAGGGACATGTGCCAAGCCTGGCAGGGCTTTTGGGTGGCTCCCTGAGGGAGTGGAGAACCTGGGGTGTGTGTGTGTGAGTGAATGCTGCAAGTAAAGAGGGGCCCCAGAGCCCCCCACCCCAGTACGAGAGAAACGAGACATGCCAGGAGCATCTTTCCCTCCTCCCATTCTGCTCTGCCTCCTCATCAGCAAACAGGGAAGGCAAACGCTTGTGGCAAGGGGAAGCCCCTGGGATTTTCCTTTGGTCTCCCAGGGAGTTCCTGAGTAACAGATCTGATCCCAGGAAGGGGTGGTTCAAGGGGGCAGAGGAGGGATGGTTCCTTTTCAGGCAGCTCCTCATGCATGACACTGGCAAGGACAAGCGTGTCAGGCAGGGTGAGGAAGTGGCCCTGGCTGCCCTCAGCCCCCCAGGGACAACACCATGGCAGGTGGGTTTCCCATAAGTGGAGTGGAAAGCTCTTTATTTAACCTGCACCCGCCACCTGCCCTCAGCCCCAGCCTTGCCTTCCTCGGGAGCATGCCAGGGCTACTTTTTGGCAGGCTGAGCCAAAAGAAATATTTTGCAAGTGAAGGCTCCAGGTAACCCTTTCCCTCCTGGGACTGGCAGAGTGTCAGGGCATCCACCTTGCATGATGCAACATCCAGCCACCCCCACACTGCCCTCAGTGCCATCAAGCAGCCTGCACCGCAAGGAAGTCACAGATGTGGCTCCTCTGCCTGACTTCTGTCCCCTCCCCAGTCCTGCTCCTATCTGGGGGTGTCCAGCCCCACCACCCACTGCCCTCACGCTATGTCCACCAGTGACAGAAGGACCAGAGCAAATGATGACAAACAACAGCATTAGGGGAGTGACAGAATGACTGATGATTTAATGCTTCTTGAAGTTTTTTGTTTCCTTCCACAGGGCATTGGTTTTAAAAACAAACAAAACGAGATAAAATAAATTAATTTATGTACACTTTACATACACTGTGTCACATGTAGCTTTCCAGCAACAGTAACCAGAAATTGTAACAAAATAGAAAGTTACATGGCTGTTGCAGGCCCTCGGCTGCCTGCAACCTTGAAGGTTGTCATCCTGAGCGTGGTTGGCAAAGTGATCATGTAAACATGTTTAGAAGCATTTACGGTGGACAATGGATGGGCCAGCTTCATCGTATTCCTGCTTTGTGATCCACATCTGCTGGAAGGTGGACAGGGAGGCCAGGATAGAGCCACCGATCCAGACAGAGTACTTACGCTCAGGTGGGGCAATGATCTGGAAAACACCAAGAGAGCTGAGATCAGTAAACAAGGCTCCGCTGAGGGCAGGCACAGGGGTGTGTGCAGCCCTGTGCAGGGCAGCAAGAGAGAGCTGCTCCCAGGATCTCTGTTCTCCAGCCTTACCTTGATCTTCATTGTGCTGGGGGCCAGGGCTGTGATCTCCTTTTGCATGCGGTCAGCAATACCTGGGTACATGGTGGTACCGCCAGACATGACGTTGTTGGCATACAGGTCCTTCCTGATGTCAATGTCGCACTTCATGATGCTGTTGTAAGTGGTCTCATGGATACCTGCCGACTCCATACCTGGGCGGAGGGAGGGAGGGAGGGAGGGAGAAACAGGCAAGCACAAGTTAAGTGCAAAGCAAGAGTTCTACATGGTGACTCTGGAGAGAGGGGAGAGCTGTCAAGGGGAGAGAGAGGGAGGGGGGCACACACCAATGAAGGAAGGCTGGAAGAGGGTTTCTGGGCAGCGGAAACGCTCGTTGCCGATGGTGATGACCTGCCCATCAGGCAGCTCATAGCTCTTTTCCAGGGAGGAGGAAGAGGCAGCGGTGGCCATCTCGTTCTCAAAGTCCAGAGCCACATAGCACAGCTTCTCCTTGATGTCACGGACAATCTCACGTTCAGCTGTCAGGGGGAAGCAAAGGCGTCAGTGTTTGCAGAGGAGGAACAGGGAGCACTTGCACTGCCTCCATAGGTCTCCAGACCCCCAGCCACACAAGAGCTCCCAACAAGGAGCATTTTCAGGGCTTGCAACGGGGCAAGAGGCTGCAGCATCTCTGGAGATGCACGGGTCAGAAGCGAAGGGAAACTTTTTGGAGGGAATAGTGCTTACCTGTGGTGACAAAGGAATAGCCACGCTCAGTCAGGATCTTCATCAGGTAGTCAGTGAGGTCCCTGCCGGCCAGATCCAAGCGCATGATGGCATGGGGCAGGGCATACCCTTCATAGATGGGGACATTGTGTGTCACACCATCGCCGGAGTCCAGCACGATACCTGGGGAAACAAGAAGCAGCCAACTGAGAGACATGGTGCACAGAGGGTCCTGCCCTGAGGGGCAAGGCACTTGTCAGCTGTAGGGGGCCAGTGCTGGGCATCCTTGCTTGGGGAAGAAGGGCCAGATGGACTTTGCACTCACCAGTGGTACGGCCAGAGGCATACAGGGACAGCACAGCCTGGATGGCCACATACATGGCAGGGACATTGAAGGTCTCAAACATGATTTGGGTCATCTTTTCACGGTTAGCTTTGGGGTTAAGGGGAGCCTCAGTGAGCAGAGTGGGGTGCTCCTCTGGGGCAACACGCAGCTCATTGTAGAAGGTGTGGTGCCAGATCTTCTCCATGTCGTCCCAGTTTGTGATGATGCCATGTTCAATGGGGTACTTCAGGGTCAGGATACCTCTCTTGCTCTGGGCTTCGTCTCCTACGTAGGAGTCCTTCTGACCCATACCCACCATGACGCCCTGCAGGGGAGGAAAGCGGGGGCTCAGCAACCTCTCCACGGGCAGCAGCACGGAGCTCCCCGGCAGGACAGGGGGATGCGGAGGGCTGGAAGGCAGCGTGGATGCACAGCCGCGGCTGTGGCGGGGCGTGCGGGGAGGCTCGGAGGGGGAGCGCGCCGTACCTGGTGGCGGGGGCGGCCAACGATGGAGGGGAACACGGCCCTGGGGGCATCGTCCCCGGCGAAGCCAGCCTTCACCAGGCCGGAGCCGTTGTCGCACACGAGCGCGGTGGTCTCGTCCTCGTCACACATGGTCTCGGCTGTGTCTGCGGGAGCACAGGGCAGCGGGCTGAGCCTCACGGCCGGCCGGCAGCCGCGGGCGGAGGCGGCGGGGCCGGGGCTTACCTGGGCTGGCTGCGCGTCGGGCAGAGAGAGAGGCTCCCGCTCCTCGCCGGGTCACTCGTGGCCGCCGCGGCCTCGGCCGAGCCTTTTATCACGGCGGGCGGCGGCAGCGACCAGCCCCCAGGAATGCGGCCCCGGCCGTCCCCATATTTGGGTGTCGGGCCCGGCGCGGCGGTGCCCAAAGAAGGCGCTCCTGGCCGCGGCCCAGGTGAGCCGGGCCCGGCCGTATAAGGCGCGTCTGCCGGGCCCCCCCCGCCACCGCCCGCGGCCGGGGCCGAAATAATCCCCCGGCAGCACCGGCCCCGTTAAGGGCAAAGCAGGTGGGGCGGCCGGGAGCCCCGCGGGGCTCGGCGGGGCAGGGGCGAGCGGCCATCGGCTCCGCGGCCACCACGTGCCGAGACTCGGGGCTGCGAAGGGAAACGCGTCCCTCCCGAGCCTTTCGGTAGCTCTAGGTGAGCCCAGGGGGAGAAAGGGAATCGGGAGACAAGTGACAAGGTACATCCCAGGTTTGCAGGGCGCACGGCGACAACCCGTGCAAAACCCACAGCTTTACACATCGAGTTAAGCCGTGCATCGCTTCCTTGCTTGATTTAAAAACGGAAAATAAGTGCACGGCATAACATCTGTCAGACAAATGCCTGAAGAGAAGCCCGGTAAAGGATTAATCCTGGTCTGATCCCAGAAGCCTGACGTAGTGGTGAATGCTGGGGACATTACGAGTGCCCATTGCTGGCCGCTGAGCTCGGCCAGGCAACATGGGAATCCTTCAGCTACCCCTGTGGCTCACCCTTTCCAAAAGGAGTGCGGTCTCACCGGCAAGTCATCTCTGATGAGCTGAAGGTACTATGCACGTGAAAAGGAACAGTTCATCTCCTTCAGCTATGGGTATTTAAGCAGAGATTCCATGTGGGACACTTGGAAGATTTTAGAGACATTTGGTTACCAATTGAAAGAAGGCAGTGCTACAAGCAGATTTGCAGCCCTGACACTATGTCAATACAAATCATCTTTCAAGATCTTCTCTGAAGGCACAATTGGTCAAGGGTAAATCCTTTTAAAATTTAGGGAGTCAGGCAAGAAGGAAGAAGGAATAGTAGGCTAGAAGCACTGTGCTGTGAGGAGTCTCCTGTGAGTCAAGATATTTCTGCAGGTGATTTCCCTCACTACAAGGCAGAGCAGACAGCTCAGCAGAGAAGCAGACAACTTTCCTTCTCCTCTGCTCAACTTCTGTGTCCTCCAGGTTGGCAGCATTCCTCTTTACCTCTGGCAGCCCTCTACCTCCTTCTGCTATAGATTTTGAATTCCTGTCAAGTTATTGTATTAAAGTGTGCTCTTCTCTCATGCTGTTCTCAGTTTGTATTATTCTTCAGTTCTGTCATCAACTGGCAGTACAAAAATCGGAAGCCCGAAAGCACTTAAAGGCATCGCAGCACCAAGTCTATTTACAGAACTGTAGTGCTTCGTTGTGGTTTCCAAAATACGGGCAGTTGTGTTGAATCAGAAATCAAGTAACAGAAACCCTAATGTCGCTGAAAGATAAACATCCTTAATCCTGCGATGAAATGTGATGCGGGCATAAACCCACTCTATCCCTTCTGTTCCATTTTATTTTTTTTCTCTACCCCAATCTAGTTTATTTCAAAGTGTCCAAATGGTGATGTTAAATTCACCCACTTCTGAGTAAAATATCATTTTCTGGAGGTAGATCTGATGTTTATCTGTATCCACTAAATGAATGTGGGTTTTGTTTCAAGTCAGAAAACACTTGGAGTTAGTTTCCAGTACAGAGCTGGGCACAAAGAACTCACTATCCACTACACGTAGCTTCTGAAATTGACTACAAATGGCAACTGATAAACTTTCTTGCTGCTCTGGTGACAACAAAGGATACAAATGCATACCTCCTGTACTCTGTGTGCTTTCCATTACTGAGAAAATAACTGCTTCAGAAACAGCATATATCCTTATTCAAGAGGAGTTATCCGTCCCCCTTAGGCCGTTCAAACCCTCATCTTTTTGCCACAAGTTTATTTGTTTTTGTTACACTTAGAAACAACCTAGAGCTCCGGCACTTACCACCTTCCATATGCAGTGGTAAATGAAGGCATCCTCCTGGAGCAGTAATCTGAGACAGGAGTTCTGCACCAGCGCAGCTTATTACATAATGAAGCGGAGGACAGAGAGGAGGAATAGCCCCAAATCCCAGCCTCTTCAAACTTTCCAACAGAATAGAGAACTAGCGCAACATCACTAGTACAAGAACATTAAACATCAGTTTAGACATGGAAGTTATTTTAATGAGGCTTTTGTTTAAGTAAACTCATTGCAAGTAGCCTTCTGTTTTGGCAATAGTCAGATGGAAAGCTGTTGAACAAATGCCAACTGCCTCCCAACCCAGCAGTGGAGTAAAGCAGTTGAAAACCCTACACAGCTCCTCATTTGCCCAAAACCTGGAGAATGTTTTTACACCAACCACGATAAACATGACCCAGCAGAGAAGCCAGGCACTTTGAAATAATAGCTAAGGGTGATCAGAACCGCTCAGTTGGAGCAAGCTTTCCAGGGCTTGCCCTGCCACTCCTGGCAGAATACAGGTATCTGGCCAGCAGTCTAGGAAGGTACGAGATATTCCCAAAGTGCTTTATGGAGGACAGTCAACTAAAGAGATTCCTTTTCAAGCAGAATTTAGGAGTCTAGGAGAAGTTAAGGCAGAACATATTTTGGCAGGTATTAGCAATCATTTATCCCATTAGTCCCTTTCTCCCAAAACCCTAAGTTTATCGAGGTGAAACCACCCTCAAAGTGACATTCAAGTGAACACATGGAATCCCTCCAAGGCTTTAAACGAGCAACTCCTTTGAAGCTGTAGCTGGGAGTTACGCTCACACTCCTCAGCCATGCAAGACAGCACAAGAGCAAAGTTTGCTGCTTAGAACAATCTTAGAAGATGACTGCTAGTGCATTTCTTTCCCATATTAGTTAGAACCTCTCTAGATAAATCTATTCTTCCAAACATGTTCAGACTCTCAGTCCAGCTTACTGTATTAGTACAGGGAGGAGGGGAAGCCACGGAAGGGGAGCTATGCTTTTAAAACTGGAAACTGGATTCTCTTCAACCAATTTAACTTCTGACCTTCTCAGCTGTTAGATCAAGTTGTTGCAGCAGGCATTGAGCCAGACAAGTAAAACATAAGGGCATGCAAGTTGCTCTGGAGTCAGTTTCTGGCTCCTGAGCTACATGCAAAAGAAAGGTGCAACACAACAGATTGCACTAACTTTTATTGAAAGGCTAAAATCTGCTGTCAATCAGAATAATTAAAATTGAGAAGTTAAATGGGATTTTTTTTTTATTCCAATGTCAGAGATAATTAACTGGGGCAGTGGGGTTAAAAAACGCCCAACAAAATTAGTAGTATCTGGCCAGTAGAGACCAAGGCATGGAGTAAGGAAGATCATTCTGTACTCCCACACTCTCATAACTGCTTTCTAGGTTTCTTCTGAGCCTAGGCACAAGCAGTTGCTGTGAATGACTGCATGGTGAGCTGCTAATCCCATTTTACATGTATTCCAGAAATAGCTTAAATGGAAGTTAAATGAATTCAATACTAAAATATTTGGGAAAAGGTTCATCTTATAGACATGAACTGAAAGACTGGTATATTTACTGAACCAGAAGACTTATTCCTTTCTGTCACAGACAAGCTGAATGATCAGTGACAAGCCAGTTATCCTTTTTCCGCAAGTAACTTTAATGCAAAATTGTAACTACCTAGTTTCTACAGCAAAAAGTGTTGCACAAAGAAAGAGTGAAGCTATCCAACAGAATGACCAGTTGTTTCTTAAGTAAGCTGTGCAGCCACCCAAGATTAATGTGTTCAGTATTTTCTCTGAAACAAAATCACAGCTCCAGTGGTGACAACACAAGTTTCCCACCTTCTGCAGTGGGTCCCTGCATTTCATCCTGAATGTCTGTGTATCTTTGAGTCTCAGACAGGACACATACGAATCAAGATACAGAACAAAGTAAGTTCATGAAAGGCACAGAAAATGAAAATTTTATTTTTATTTTGCCTGAAAACACAATTCTGCCTCCCCGACTGAAGCATCAATGTCTCTACATTTAAGACCAAGAATATTACTCATATGGACTTTATCACAAAGTTTTAGCAAAAATACGAACAGAATATAAAAAAGTATACATGAAATCAACAGTTCTTTAGAAAAAACATTTAAAAACCCCAGTGAGAATCATGCTTGTCCCTGAACGTAGAGTTCATAGTTTGCTTTTAACACAAATGCGAAGTAAGCGTTGTATTTCAAGTTTCCAAGTTCATTTGCTTGAAGCAAGTCCTTCACCTCTGGTAAATACTCACTTAACTGAACTCCTACAACACAAAACCATTTATTACAACACTGGGAAAAGCACTTTGCATTAGCAGTTAAGATAATTTTTAAGTTAACACCTGTCTACCTCACAGCTAAATCACTCTTTTGGAATTGGGAAGCTCTGATTCTATTATACATGACAAGAAATACAATAATGCAAAGAAATTGACAGGATTGAACACACAAAACTGCAACTGTTCTGAAGAACTTAATTACTGTATTTTTCACATGAAGCCTTCTCTGTTCTGAAGAAAGCTCCTATACAGTAATATTTAAAACAGGCTTTGACTCTCAGTCGCTTCCCTCTTCTCCCTCCCTCCTCCAGCTGTAACTTCCATGGCTATAACTTCCACTAGTCAGCTCTAAGTGGAGAATGGGAAGTGTATTTTTTGTTTTGGCTTTTGGAGAGGGAAAACAAAAGCAAAAAAACCAAACATTTTGGATAAAATAGATGAAGTTCTTCTGAGTGACAGTCAGTTAATTATTATCTTGTATCTTACAGAAAATACATATTTACCTCCAGAAGACCTACTTTACTGTACAGTAAGCAACTGCTAAAAATCTGCTGAGTGCCCTACTGAGCAAATAACTTAAGGATACTAAAATTATAACCAAGGAATCTGCTCATTTCTTATCCCCCTGGACAGTTTACAGAGATAGAATTAGCTCCATATGATTTTAATTGTCTAGTGGAATGTATTTTTTATTACTCTGAGAATTTATTAATGCTACTTTTTACATATTAATGTTCATCTTAAGAAGCTTTTGAAACAACAGTTTCAATACATTCACTTATATTCAAGTGCACTTTACCTTCTTTCAACAGCTTTTGTAGTATTTTCACAAAAATACTATCTTTAGATGCTTCAATGGGATCATCTCTACCATCTGAACAGGACCACCTGCAAGTCAAAGAACCATTTGGGGACAGAACTGCACAGACAAAATAAAATGAAAACTAAAAAGAAAAAAAAAACTCAGGAAAATTTGATAAATTATCGAAGGTGATTAATGCATGTCCACATGGAAACATTATGTGCTTGGTTATAGCTCAAAGCAAGAAGTTTTTTCCTACCTTGTGTTAATTAGTCTTTATTCCAAGAGTAAAACTGGAATGAAAGCGCACTACTATAATGTGGTCCAGTTAGGAATAGAAATGTTTCCCATCTTCTAAACCATTAAAAACCCCAACTAAACAACGTATTTCTTTGATAAAATAGAAGCAGTATCCACTGAGATAATAACTACCTATTCTCATTAATTATATTTTGCAATTAAGATGATGAAAGTATAGAATTTCCTTTTTTTTGGTAGAATAAAGCAAGAGAAGCAGTTTTCTAACATATGTGAAAAAAATCAAAACAAAAAGCAAACACTAAGAAGGAGAAAAAAAAATTTACAAAATCTAAGTTGCAGGCCTGAAACAGCACACACAGTCACAAAACAAAGTTTGTCTCCTTTGTGATTAAATGTGAAGACTCACGAATGCCAGTCTCATCTGTGATACAAAAAAATCCCAAACAGATTTTTCTAAGAGAAAGATTACTTTAAATGACAATTTTTCATCCTCACAGAGCTTTATATGTATCAGTTTAAAGTCAACACCAACCTAACTTGTTTTGCTGTGGTTCTAACCTTTCAGTTGAAATTTCCTGTTCCATGTGTTAAGCTGTCAGACAAAACCAGTTCTCATATCACTCCCTAAACTAACATGGGCCAGTGGGACTTGCTTGTAACAGATCTGGACCTGGATCCAGAAGCTATTATTGATAAATCCTCTGTACTTCACTGGTTTTACTCTGGATGTTTCTTCAGCTCCTAAATGTCTAGGATTACATCTTTAATTCCACTAGGAAGAATGTGAGGAAAGGAGGGAGGGGAAGGGGGATTTTCTCTTCTTGGGCACAGAGGAGCAGAGTGAGAACCCTACCAGAGCACCAGGAGCACACTCACCAAGGCTCTCCATCCTACCCAAGAACCTCATCACCATCTGCAGCCCTCAAGGTAGAAACCAAAGGCCATCCTTTAAAGTGGGTACTGTAACATGTTGAATGTTTACTTTTGCACAGAGATGAAAGTTAACACTCTCTGTAAGCCTTTGTGAGCCTTGCTGGACTGCAAACTCAGCTGGGACATCAAGTCTTCTACACACTATTCAGTGTAAAGTCTGCATATCAGATTGCACTTGGTTAGCTGCCAGAGTGGGCAAAATCTTGTCAGCATTACACATGTTTGAATGGTTAAAATATTACATTCAAAACCCCATGTTTGGTCCAGGGTAGATAGGTCATAAACAAATAACTGGACTGGTGCCATGCAGGAGTTCTGGATTCTTCTGTCTTTAAAATAACAGGAAGAGAAATCACTTGGAATAGTGTGAACCTCTTTCTGCATATTATTTGTGTCATATGCAGACACAACTTAGTCATGCAATTAGGAATTTATTTCCTAGACACCACTGTCCTTTAGAATCTATCCTATGTGCAAGTGTGACTCCAAATGCTGCTTATTTCCATTTTAATCACAAATGGCACAGTGCATTAAGAATGTATTATTCTCTCCTCATCTCTTCTTCCTTAGGCCCCTCGTGGAACATAGATGGGAGTTAGGAAAGTTGGAAGACTTCTGAAAGTTAGAAAGGAAAGGGAGGAAATGCCATTTAATTTATTAAACCTGGGAGAGAACAGTACCACTGTTTGATGACATGACTCTTGTGACCAGCTGGATTCTGCCTGTATTTGGTTTTGAGCATCCAGAAGGGTGGCTCTTCTAAGCACCATTTAGGCTTTAGTCTCTTACAGACAAGAATGCAGCCTTAACTCAAAACGGCCATGACCTTGTGAATGTGGTTCAATGGCAAAACCCAAGTCAAATAAAAGCTTGCAGGAGTGACCTCTCCTATGTTAGTCTTATTAAAAAGCTTCTATTTGAGATGCTTCAACACAAAAAAAACCCCCAAAAAACCAAAACCAAAAAACAACAAGTTCTGCGTTGGTCACTTCTATTAGCTCAGGAAAGGACTCAAAAACAAAAGCTGCATGAATTCATTTCTATGTCAGGTGCCAGGACTGCACAGTATGTTGCCAGTGAGATAAACCAAAAAAGTACTGCAGACTTTTTTTGCAGGGGTTTCACTTTGCAAATAAGAATACATGTTCTGATCAGATGCATTATCCTTAACTAACCTTTTCCTATGTAATGAAATCTTTTTTGTAAATTAGAGAATAGTACACTGAAATACAATTCTAGAAAAGCTGTGTCACAAGTTCTGGAAAATACTGTGTCACAGTAACTTATACTTACCCATCTCTTTGGAGAGCCTTACAGAGAATTTTAAGTTTAAGATCATTTACGTCCACTTCTTCTTCCTTCAATTCATATAAGGAGAAGAAACAGGCAAATTAAAATTTTCAGCTTTTTTACAAAGAAATAATCACTGTCGCACAGATTGCATCAATGAATTAGATTCTTTCTTCAATCACCAAATGTAGTTTTTAATATATGATGTTTTAACAGATGATCTAATTGGGTTGTTGGAACACCAAACAATGTTTGCTTCCATTTGAAATCATGGATTCAGACTTTCCACATCACCACTTGACTGCTGAAGACCAACTAAAACAATTTGAAAAAGGGCAATTTTAAAATACCAACTCGTAAGACAATGTGTTTTAGGCAAATTTTATTTCACCATGTGGTAAATGACCACTGAAGTTAAGGCTCTTTTTTCAGTATGGCCAAGCTAACTAACATGCATTAGTGTCTGCATTAGGGTATATATTTTATGAATATATTAGTTAATGTCTTCAAAGATAAACATTTGATTTGAAAAAGGCAGTTTCTTCATTGCACAGAAACCACCATCTCCAATTTGTGCTGAATGGCACTACAGAAGTTGTTAGAAACTTCACTGTCTGTGGGAAAAAATTTTGAAATCTCATGGGTTTAGAGTAACATTTATTTTATTTAGATGTAAAAAAAAAATACAGTTGAAAGAAAAGCAGATGGCAAATCTGTGGTTCAAAGCTATTTACATGTTAAAAAGTGGTGACTATCCCACATTACCTCATGACAATCAGCAAAACTGCCAAGAGGGAAGACGCAAGAACTAAACTACTCAAAACAGCTGATCTTTGTCCTCTTTGGAGACAGCCTGTAGGGAAGCAAGGCTTTAAAAAAGAAACTATAGACTATAAATGGGAAGTGAAGATGAAGAGTGTAATTTTTCTTAAATTATCTACACCACATTTGGCATTAAGTCTCCAGTGACTTAAAAACAAACTGAAAAAACACATTGGGGTTGCTTTAATTACCATACACAAGCTAATACGTTAACTAACTACAGATGCACCATCCTAGCTTAAATAATAATTTAAAAGTCTCTCAGTTAGAAATCCTTCAAAAAATTTTCCTACCTCATCAATATATTCCAGCAGATCAAGTGCTTTCTTGAAGTCATACTCATTGGCTCTTTTGTTCTCATCACATATGTACATCTATGAAATCAGAGATTAACGTGGAGAATTATTTTTAGCCTGCAAACTAACACAACCGGTATCAGGGACAACCCACTGGGAAGACCACCATGTATTTTCTACTTACATGACCTTCTCATGAAAATATGTCTTGATTCAACTGCTAGTATTTTTATAGTAAGGAATATACTTAAGGTTTTAGAGCAGCATTCCACCTACGTGACAATGGTCTGTGGACAAATGATATTGGATACAAGGCAGCTAGGTTTCAAATTTAAGTGCCATTTAAGGCTGTAACATTCCTGGACTACTGTAGCCAGAGCTCAGCTCCACAAATAAGCTCTCCAAATTATTTCAGTAATTAAGCTCAAAGCAGGACTTCAGCACACGTGCTGCCTTTCACCCCTCAAAAACAACAAGTTTGCCCTCAGTATTTCAGATCCCCCAATTACAGGTTAGTACTTCAAAGGAAAATTAGCACTCTTTTAGTTAACACTTTCTGACTTTTGTTCTTGCATTGCAAGCAGCAACTATGAACACTGGTTTAACAAGAAGAGAGAATTCAGAAGGAAAACTGTCATTGTGCCAGCTCTTGCCAAGTCCTGACTGACACTTCCTACCCTTCCCTAATCCCACAGATAGCCTTATTTAAAGACACAGGTAAGGACTTCACAATCTGCTATTAGCACAGTTCTAGGAAAAGGATGAGAATGTAAACAAGCATGCTTGTTTACATTTCAGCTTTTGCTTTTCCACAGGATTACAGGAAAGTGGGGAGTTACAGAACTGACAACCAGACAGGACCTGACTTCTTTATCAATGTATCACTGTTATTCATGGAGTATTTTTTGTGTGCATCACTGGATGTAAAAATATGTGGCAAACAAGGCAGAATCAGTATGGCTACTGGTTCCTGCCTACCACCAGAAAGGGGTGTGAAAAATGAGTCAGCACTGTTATTTATCCTAGTACCGGAACAGTTCAAATTTTTGTTTCATTACAGGTTGGATTTTTGTAAAAGAAAACAAAAGCAGAACGACTTTCAGTGCCACTTTGCAACGGGTGACCAAAAGCCTCTACCTGCTTCTAGTCCTTCCTTCTTCTATCTTGCAGCATCCCTCTCCATAAGGTAGAATTTTTTGCTCATTCTGCCTTCCAATTTCTGCCCAACCAAGAACGTAAATGAAGGTAAAAACTGTCTCACATCCAAAAACTGGCTTAGACCAGTAAATCAACTTCTGGCACTGATCTGATTTGCTTTTTCTCATAGCAGCACTCCAAAGCACACATTCAACAAGAAAAAACTAGGACTAAAACTATCATTCTGATGCTTGGTGCTGGCAGAAACCAAGCAAAGTTAAACCAATTCATACATCAGATCTTTAGATCTTGCGTTTAACAAGTCATATAAGGGATGACAAGTCATATAAAGGCAGCTGTGACCATCTCATTTATTTTATCATAAAGAAGCAGAAAATGTACTGAAGTTTACCTGTGTAATGAATAAAACATGAGACACTTACATCAATGAGCTGAGATGCAGACAACACTGGCATATCGTTGAGATTCAGCTGTTTCTCTGCCAGGAGTTGTTCGGGAAGTGTCTCCTGATGTAACAAAAAGCGCTCCTGCTCTGATATTTCTTGTAGTCATTTAAGGAAATGAATGCTTCATGTTATTAAAATGTAATAATAAATTTTGTGGCACAACAATGACTGTCAAGTCACAATATTATTCAAGCCCACAAGCTTTGTTGTGAAGTATTCTATCTGGACACTCATCTATGTTCCCGAAGCACAGAAATACTTCCACTTCAATGTTGCCATCCCAGTGAATTAGTTCTTACTTTTCACTCATGTTCCCAATGCCACAAAAATGGATAACTCTAATTTTGTCCCAAAACTTCAAAATTGATACATACGATTGGATGGAAGCTGTTGCACTATGCAGGAAAGTAAGTTAGTTGCAACTTTAAGGAGCTGTGCCGTGGACTTGTTCCATCTCATGAACTGTTCAATTTTTGATTGTTTTATACTTGCCAGTAGGATCCGCTTTAGGATCAGAAGCTTACTGGTCTGAGACATTCAAAACAGAATAATATCAACCACTCTATATGAACCCTGCCCTTCTCACCAACTTCCATTGCATGGCAGAATAGGGAAAATAATTCTATGGAGCATTTTATCTTTTCAGAGGAATAGACAAATTATTTCTGCCACATTTTCCTTTTCTCTACCAATAGGAAACTGATACACTAAGAGCTTAAGTTTTAAAAACTACATCATGTGTCACACAGAAATGTGTAGCAGAATAAAGTCCAGAAAAAATTTTGAAAGTCCTCTAGTCCATTGAAATAAGGCTTTGATTTTCTCTTTTATTTTTAAATTTTCCTATTTAAATGTGAGATTCTTCCCCTCAGCACAGACATTTTCACAGTGATAAAAAACCAAATTTAAACATCAAGGTTTCAAGCAAAGTTTTACAACTTAAAAGGCAGATAATACATTATTATTACGAGCTAAAAATAATTTGTAAAGCCTACTTACTTAACACAATTATGACCAGGCTTTTTCAATAGGATTTAAGAACTATTCATTACATAGATGGATAAATACGCATATAAACACAAGTAATCTTGAACAGCAACCCTGAGTCATATTCCAAAGCTTCCCCCTGGTGGCCACAATCCTTTAACCAGCAGTGCAGAATTGCTTTTCACAAACTCACAGCACATGTGCTGCACAAACAGCATTTTCCAAAGGGATAGGAATGGCAGAGCAGTGGAACTACTGCATTTGGTAATGAAGCAGGATAGATATTTGTTCTTCTCCTGTTCACATTATTTCAGATAGAGCACAATGAAACACTGTCATGGTAACCTTTCTAGATAGAGAGAGCAAAACCCTGAGAAAGCACTTCTTGATCACAACTGTATATATTTGCAACTACATTATTGCACTACAACACAGTTACTGGATTTCCTTGTACAGCCTAAGAGCCTCAGAACATGAGAAGAATTCAAAATTGAAAGCCATTCTATAAACAGGCTCTAAGAAATTAAGCAATTTTTACCTTGCATCTGAAATATAAAATGCAGATGCAATAAAACACATTCAGTATGAACAGTTTACAACTTTCAGCCACTTCAGAACTGATTTCACAAAGTATAAGTGGAGCATGTTATTTATGCTAATATTTTACATGTTATTAGAAAAAGTGGAAATGTACAAATTTGCCATTGCTTGTAGTCCTAACTCACACGTGGAAGTGAATACTGAGGTTACTGCCTCATGCTGTCTTCCTTGGCTTCCTAAAATGAGCAAAATCACCAGCCCATTCATCCTTACCACACTAAGTTAGTGCCTTCAACACAACAGATCATCAATCTGCAAAATTAATGGCATTCTAATTCAGTAATTTAATTAGCCTTTTCTTCACTTTGCCCTGTTCTTATTTCTTACCTTCTATTTTCTCTTGCAGTATGTCTTCAGAGAAGTCAGATGCTAGTGCAGCTAATTTGCTCAAGCCAAGAAGTGTTTTCTTCTTTGCAAAATATCGTGTCTCCATATTTGCTAAAGTCTGCAGTGTTCTGTGAGCCTAAAATTAATAAAGATGTTAGAAATCAGTTTTATAAATTAGGATCAGAAGATTAACAGGCAAGAATTTTATCTGAACACAAGTCTCACAGCTATTTATTGTTTGCAATACTACAGCCCTTATTTTTAAATGCAATACAATTTGCACAATAAAACTCTGCACTACGCTCTTCAGGAAGAGATGTAGCTCTCTCCAACTATATATCTAAATATTTTCTAATAAAAAAAAAAATCTAGTCAAAACTAATCACAAAAAGCTACCTTCTTCTCAAAGGATAAATTGCAACTTCACACTTGTATCTTTGGGATCTAATTAAATACTTTGCAATAAAAGCCAGGCAAATATGTTTTGACAGAACACTTCTGCATGCAGATTGATTTACCTGTTAATTTGGGAATTTAAAAAAACAAAATTATGTCTATTACTTGCAGTAACCCAGTACAGAGGCAAGAATTTGTCTATCAGATAAAAGAACAGTTTCTGAGTACTTGCTCAGAAATAAACTATCTACACTGAATAAATTGAATATTTCAGAATCCTTGCCCCCCTCTTCACAGTGCTCTAATTTCCATTACATGGTGCAGCGGTTTAGATGAGATACCAGATGGTGCCTAAAGGGAGGCTTTTGGTACTCCATTAATTACCTGTCATCTTTCCCCTAGATAAGCTGTCTTTTGATGGGGAAGGGTCATAACTAGGTAAGTTACTTACCTGAATATGTACTTGACCTATTCAACATGTGATACTTCCATTTGGCAGTATTTAAGAAACCCTACCTTTTGCAAATCCTGGCTGTTGATGTCATGTAACCAGCTCAGATGTTCATGTGCTTGCAAGAAACTGGCCAGCTGTCCATGCTGAGCAATAGGCTGAGATAACAGCTTTCCTCGCTTCCCTTTTTCTAGATACCAGCGAAACAGGAAATCTGAAAAATTCTGAATATAACAGGAATATGAACAAATTTTAAAAGTTACATTTCAATATCTGGTTTGTCTTCTAAGGGCAAGTGCCTTATAAAATACCATTGGTAAGGAAACAGTGAAAACCTGCTTGATAAAGCCAGACACACACACACACACACAACCCCCCCTAAAATACAGTGTTGATAAAAAATCCCACATGATTCCTGATAGAAAGTGTTTAAAGCATTCATAAACTCTCTGCAACAGATGCTGATAAACACAGAGTCCTTCAATTAAAGCAATGGAGGTGCCAAGAACAGCAACAGGTATCACATCAATCACAATTCTTCTAGTCTCACTTTCACACCTATTCCTTTGCCCCCCTCAAAACTCCATGCTTACTATTTCCTTTCATAAATAAGTTTACTTCCATTGTCACTGTTTTTGAACATTCCCTCCTGCCTACAAGTTTACCTGCAACCTTTACTTCCCTCAGGCATCGTTAAAAAAAAGTCTTTTTTAAAAGAAAAAACATCCTATTTTATCCTCAAAAACTTGAATGTGAAATAACTAACCAGGATTTCTGTTTGAGATTTAATTTAGTCTTTTCAGGACAATATTAGAGTAACACTAAATTTTAATTGCATTAACAATTGAAAAATATTAAGTCTGAAGAGGCCATCAGTCTGATAGTCTATCCATTAGACTTATCTATTCAGCTCTACATTTGCCACAGTAACTTCTTTTCAGGAAGTCTTACATTTCCCCTTTAAAATAAAGCATGTGAAGATGGAAATAAAAAAGATAATTTATTCCCCTTCGACAGTCAGGCTGAGTATTTAAGGTGCACTATTAAAACAGTTTGCTGTAATTTCTGTCCTTTACTGATACTTCTGGTTTTTGTTATTAAAACAACCTTTATGTACCCTCTTTACTAGGAAGCATGTAGACTGCAGGATTTCTCTTTCCACAACAGTTGTGGAAAGCTAAACAAATTAATCTCATGAACTCTCAAATTAAGAACCTTTGGTTCCAGTCCCATGCATTTCAAGTAGTCTATACCACCTTTTCCTTAGGCTTTCTAACATTTCAGCACACTTAGAAGTTTTTACACTAGATTTTAACAGACAGTGGAAGAACTGTCCAACAAATACATAGCAGGACAACACAAAAAACCCCAAAGAAACAGCCCTACCTTCCTATTCTTCCTAACTATTTTTATACTTATACATTAATTACTTTCCTATTTATACATTTAACAATTTAATCTCTTTTGGGAATTATCCTCCAATTTATATTGTTAATTTAACAAAACAATAGTGTACTGATAACAGCACCTCAGTGAGGAAGTCACAAAATGCTGAAAAATGTTAAGAGTGAGAAAATGTGTCTGAGGCACTAAAAATGCTCCATGAAAAGCCACTGCCCGTACAGGTAGCATCCTTATTTCTGCTGGCTAGCTTTGCAGTCCCAAGGTAAAATACGCCATTCAATATTTTACAGTAAACGTCAACTTCAGTTTCCCACATTACCCCTGTATGTATACATAAATACACATGCATTAAAAAAAAAACCAACAGGGAAAAAAACCCCAGAAAGAAATAATAAATTTTGCAGCATTACAGGTGTAAGCTTATTACAAAACATTATCTAAAGGAAATAGAAAAGACTTGCCTGATCTGCAAACTGTGTCATGTAGCGCTGCAATCTGGCCTGGTTGTCTGTCTGCTCACACATCTGCACCAGGATATCAAAGTCACAATACTTCTCTGCTAAAGCAGCTGCCAACTGGTACTGTCCCAGGGAAACTACATAACCAAGAAACAGAAGTGTTATCAAAAAAGCTCATCTTCGTCTGAGACCAGAAAAATGATAACAAGTTTCAACGTGCTCCCTTACACATTTCCAAGGAAACCTTCCCCTACTGTATACTTCTCCTGTGCACACACAAGCTCACAGACCTATCACCTCTGTCCCACAGGACAGAGGGGAATGCTCAATGAAGTATTCCCAGGAAGGCAATACTAAGTGGCAGTATGTCTTCTATTTTCTCTGAAAGTTAGCATCACCTGCTATTTGCACTGGGGGAGGGAATTCCACCCGTGACTTAACGTCTACAATAACAGCCACTTAAATACACAAAGAAAAAGGCAGCAGCCAAAGGCTTTGGATAAAGAACAGAACAAATAAAGATGACCGGGCTTGTATTAAAAAGATATTACTTAGAACCTTTCCTTTTGGTTCATTTAAATATGTAAGAGTTAGCAGAAGACTCAGTTTTGTTTGTAAGGAAATATGAACCTTAAATTGAACATAGTGATACAAAACATATTTATAAGCTAACAGAGCCCATGAACGCCAGGAAAACGGACAATGATAATTTAAGAAGCTTTTTTAAAGAATGATCAAAAATTATCATTAGATTGTTCTACTTATGTGCTTTAGCAAAAAAATTTAAACTTTCCAAAGTTACTAAAATGTATTTACACCAAGTTATTTCCATTTTAAAATGGAGCTTTTCTGCCACTTACTATTCAAGACTTGACTGCATCCAACACATTAAACAGTGGGTATGATTATTAAATAATCAAGATTCAAAAAGTACCTATTCCCTGATAAACACTAAACAAGCTTTCGGGCACCTAAGTTTATCTCAACTTGCAATAATTTAATCTTCACATTAAAGAACACAGAGAGCACTCACGGAGAGGGGACAAGAGTTCGGATCTCTTCTGGACGTATTCCATTTCCACGCTGCTGTATCGCTCCTGATCAGCCAGGCGATCCACAGACTTCAGCTGCGAGACGTAGCCATCCAGGAAGCAATCCAGGAGTGCCACCAACTGCTCAGCCACAATGCTGCGGAGGTTGCTGTCCACCTGGGGATACACCACCTTCAGAATGATTCCGTGCTGACGCGTGATCGCCACGCGAAGGCCACTGGATGCTTGGGAAAACAACACAGGGAGCATTCAAACAATAATCCAAGCACCACTGTCAACTACCAACAGCAGCTCTTTTTCCAGAAGAAAAGATTACTTGCACTATATCTTTAAGCAAAGCAAGGGAATACACACAAGGAAAAGGTAATTTCTGTTAACTTGATTTAAATACTTGGATGAAGTCATCAAAACACAAAATCAAAAAGAGTTTGCATAGGTCCTGCTACTCACAAGACTTTTGTCCTGGAAGAACTAAGCAAGTGTTTTACATGTAGAGGCTACAAGGAAGCTTAAGCACCAACTGGAAAGTGCTTGTTTCAGAGAACATTTGTTCTGATAGTTTTTCAAGCTATTAAACCACCAAAACAAAACACATCTATGTGAGCAGAGAATCATCAGTTCTTTTAAAACAGTTACAGATCATATTTTATGATTTATTTTAATGTTATGTATCCCACAGATCTGCAAACCAGAACCAATGCATAAAAGATAATTATGAAAATTATAAATTTTTTTTTTGCTTCCATAACTTGTGGTTTTATACCCAAATTTGTAATGTAAGTTTTAAAAAATTATCATCAATAATGGACAAAGTAAATGTTCATTGATACATCCCACTTCATTCCCCAAATGAAAATTTGTAACAGCTTTTAAGTTTAAAATTCAGACTGAAATTCATGTGTTCTGAAACTTATGAACTTGTAATAGTAATTTCTCACCTGTCCATGGAATGTATTCAGGTTCTCTTTCTGGAAGTTCTCCTGTTTTATATAAAGAGGCTCTAGACTGACGATACTGACAGGCAGCTTGCAGCATGTCCTATTTAAAAGCAAGGATGTGAATATTTTTAAGTCTACCTCGCTATGCACAGACCATAAAAGATGTTGTCTTCTATAATTCCGAAATGTTGTTTTAATATCCCCATTCTTTCTACACCACTTTCTCGGTTGTACAGAAGAGGACATACTGACTAAGCAAGAAAACTCAGTGCTAAAGCACAAGCTCTTCACTCTGCTACATATTCATGACTTCACAACTTCCAACAAGGCTGCAACTTCTTAAATTCTCTTTAGCAACGACTCAGGAAGAAAAGGAATATCCCTAATTCTAACTAAGGCTTTCTTTTCCTTCATACTGTATTTGGACATGTGAAAAGCACATTCATTTTTCTTCTCATGTCAGTAACTTGGATGTGCTGCACTCAGTTTGTTCTGCTGCCCTTCAATGTTTGTCATCCCCTCCCACAAACACCTTGGTTAATGCAGTTCTGTACCTTAATGATGTTGTTCACATTGACAACTATCTGGGCCCACTCAATTGATTCAATAGGCATATCTTTCAGGATTTGTTCCTCCTCTTCTAATAAGCATTCAAAGATGGAATCTATCTGGGATACCTTGAAAACAGAAAGAAAAGTTGCATTGAATACAAACATGTCCGCTGTCAGCTGAGACCTGAAAGCCAAGTTGAGAGCTGTATAGAAAAATAAGCACATTAGTATAAACCACATAAATAGCCAAAAATATTAAAAAGCATTGACTACCTAATGGATAATGAAATCACCAGATTATGGTTCATACAATGTTTAACACTATAAAAATGCCTTTTTCTGGACTTAAATCTGAAAGGAAGAAGAAAATCCTAATTTTTGAAGGCAACTCCATACACTTTCATTAAGCATATTCCTCCATCATCTTCTGGAATATTTGGCAGCAGACTCTTTGTTAGATAAAGTATACTGGATAACATATCTGCTTTAAAATAGCAGACTATTATTTCTATTTTCTTTTATATTTATTATTCTCCCTTAGCAACTATTGTTCTCTACTGTAAAAAAACTTCCTAAGTATAAATGTTTTGTGCATAGTTCTTCTCAAGAAGGACGAAAGAAATACAGACGGAGCACTTGACTGGAACATGGAATAAACTGAGAACTAATTTAGCTTGCCTAAGTTTAGAGCAGACAGAAATTATAAGAGACTGAATTAATATAATTCCATCCAGGACAGCTCATCAAAGCAGCTCTCCTCCTATCTGGAAAGCTTCATACTTTTCAGTTCATCCCTTAAAAATTATAATTTAGCACACATCTCCTTACGTGTCAGAGAATTTCAGTTGTCTTTTTCATTGTTTATCCACATTGGGTAGCTGGAAATTATAACAACTTTACTTCTGTCACATGAAATTTGTCAGAATTCCCATTTCAGCTGCAGACACAAAAATTACACACACTAAAGTGAGGAAAATACTACCACACCATCCCTATTTAAATGGTAGCTGTGTAAAGCTGAATTGATTTTTAAAGTTTTACAGGGAAAGGTTTTAAAGTACTTTTTAAAGCACTGTAACATTTACAATGTGCAACGCTACACAGTAATTCAGAAATGACAGATTTCTTACCTCTCTGAAGAACACATCAGCCGGGGTAAGGCTTTGTGGAACATCACACTCCCTTTTGTTCAATGCAATCAGTATAGCAGCATTCACTAGATCAGGCAGCCTAGAGTGGTGGTTTTTGAGAACAATAGCTGCTGCCAGCTTCTCTGCATGCTCACAGAGCAACAGTCGTGTTGCCATCGGCATCCCTCGCACTGGAAAGCTGCCCAGGCGTTCAAATGAACCAACCTTTCATTAAAACAAAACAAAACACCACATGCACTTTAAACAGTGTTCTAGAAGAATCAAGACGAAGTAATAATCTGTGTGTGCTGATACCAGAAGAACAGCAGAACCTACCTGATGAAGAAATTCAATGAAGAAAGAGTGTGCTTTTGTCTTATCCTCTAGCTGATGAAGAAGAATGAGAGATGTGTTGCTGAAACCAGCTGCTTCTAAAAAAAGCAAAATGTTACATCAGAGCACTTGATG
Organism: Lichenostomus cassidix; assembly: GCF_008360975.1. Lineage (NCBI taxonomy): Eukaryota > Metazoa > Chordata > Aves > Passeriformes > Meliphagidae > Lichenostomus > Lichenostomus cassidix. The sequence goes on along the minus strand of NC_139483.1, from coordinate 41,171,883 downwards.
TCTTCATTTCTGGATAACTACATTTTTTGCCTCTGAGGTAAACCTATCTCTGTCAATTTTCATAGTGGTACCACACTAGTACTTTTTACAGTATATGGACACACATTTATATATTGTTTACCATGCTATTTTTAGTCTGTTTTTTTCAACTCTATCACAGCTGAAGTAAAGCTTTCAGAAGAAATAAAGTGTCTTTAGATCAGTACTATTCTGAAGTACTCAATTCATTATGCTGCTAAAACAGCAGCCAATGAGTATAGTCTAGTTTTAGTAGGATTCAGACTCAGATTTGTATCCTCATGGTGGACTAGCTATTGCTAAATTTGCTATGCCCTAGACCACAGCTACTAGAAACTACAGTGTTAATAGGCATTCAGATCTAATTGACTCTGCATCCAGATTTTTTGTATATTCTAAGTGTGCTTAAAATAGCAAGACAAAATCTTGGAAGAACTATCACTGAGCAAAATTAGCAAGATGATTTCCAAGAAGCTATCAATTTTCACTTCTGGCTTTAGTCAAGAATAAACACAGATAGGCTGCCAAATTAAAAATAAAGTTGATTCAGAAAATAGTGAGGATCTGATGCCTGACAATTTCTAACTAGCTGCCACACAGAAACAACAGGAAACATCATCCTTCTGTAACTATTTACGTGAACTTTCAAATTAAGCCTCTGCTCTGTAACTGGCAACTATGGCCTAGAGGTTCTGGGGCTACCTTCACATTCAAACTGTAAGAGACAGCAAAGCGTGAACAAGGAATTTTCTTGCTCAAAACATGGTTGCTTTGTCCTTTATGTACAACAAATGCTCGTAAATCAATTTCTCTAGTCCTCTTTCAGGCAGACATAAATGCCAAAGCCCCAGAGGAATACAAGCTCATTCTACCCAGGATACAAGGTGACCAGAAGTTGTGCAGTCACACTGACAAAAGGGCTAAAAATAAACAATTAAGCTCTTTCTCTCTTTTTTTTTGATAATAACTCAAAACTACACAAGGAATCATGGAAACACTAAAGTGCCACCACCTGATTCTTGCAAAAAATACTCTTCTCAGAAATATGTTTTCCTTGCTGTTTATGCTTACTATATGAAGTCAAGAACTAACCACAGTAGACTGCAAGTTTATCTGGTAGTCTCATAAGATGCATCTTTAAGCCTTTCTGGAAATGACCTAGTGGTGGTAGAGGGCAAGGGACATCTACACCTTCTTTGCAAAGCTTAAATTATAATTTTATCTAGAATATTAAAGATATTATTTCAGAAAAAAACCCAAAAACTTACAAAACAACACATTACATTTACCTTCAGGTACAGACTCAGCCCATCTTGGATCAGAGGCAGGGTAGTCATCCATTAAATCCACACTGATCTGAGTCACTGCCCTATCCAGTTCAGCATCAGAATCCAGATCTGCATTACTTGGAAAGAGCTCAATTACCATGCTTTGTGCATTGACTATATCTTTCCTGAAAATGAAAAAAAGTATGTGAATTAAAATCAACAGACAGGATTGTAGAAGAAAGAACCCCTCAGTCAACAAGATTTTCTGATACACTTTTTGTGAATTGCTTTAGATTATACACATTGAGCATTTTTTGCACTCTCTTTAAACTAACTGTGGATAGAAGGTATTCCAATTTATTCAAAAGCAAGTAGACTGCACAACTTATGAATCAAAAAACCACAAGCCAGGAGTCAAATCACACTTTATTTTATTACCTCTATTATTATTTAAGAGAAAAGAGTCATCATACAGAGCTAAATCTGGATGTGTCTGGTAGCTAAGTCACTAAATTTCCACTGCTTGCTTTAAAATTTTCTCATTTTCTCAATCACTCCCACTAATGGCAATAGAGGGGAAGCTCATAAAAGCTCTCAGGAAAATGCTCCAGCAAATAAAATGCATTATTTTTATTCATGTCAATAAAAGCAAGAAGCATCTAAACACGGATCTCCAAGGTATGAAGTTGTACTTCTATGTAAGAATTATGCAATATATACAAACCCCAGAGATTTGATTTTGTGATTAAAGAATTATAGTATTTCAACTGAGAAGGGATATTGTGATTCCAACACTGGAAGTATATATAATTTTCACAGAACTTTTAGTTTGAACATTGACATGACCAAGATGTCTACAAATTAAAAAATAAAAAACCCACCAAAAAACAGCAATGCATCCAGAAACTGCACAAAGGTAAACTAAAGCAAAGGATACCTTTTAAAACTGGAATATACTAAATCTTCTATTAAAATAGGTGGTCACATCTTTACTACCCAGCAGGATGTGTTCCTAAGGAAATTACATGGGACTCCTTCAAATCATGAAGTGCCCTCAGAAAGGGTCAACTTGTCTTTCCACAGAACTTCCTATCCCATATAAACATCACTAGGTGTGTAAAGCTGCCAGTGCTCACTATACAGCTGATGGACTTTAAATTTCCACTGGCTGCACAACCTTCCATTATTTGGTCTGCATGAACTCACTGGCCATCTGGACAGGCCACTGCTACGCCTGTTCTGTGGAAGATTGCTCCATTCATTTTACCATACTACTTTTTTCTGGGAAAAAAATATCAGAATAACTACCATATCCAAAAAGTTGTTATTTTCTTCTAGTTTCATAAATATAACCCAGATTTTTATCAAAGTAACTTTCAACATATACTGTTTCACTGTTTATCTCTCACTTTCTTCTGTTTCCAACCCCCTTGTACACATCCTCAATGACATCATGTTTGTTAACTGTGCTCTGAGACCACAGCTAATCCAGCCATCTTCAGCAGCACTTCTATTTAATGACACTTCTGAACACATGCAGATCTGTTTATCTTCTTCTTTCTCCTTTTCCTCCTTTGCTTACATCACTCATCTCAACATCAAACCTTTCAGAAGCATCACATCCCTCTCCACAGTCCAATTGCTTTAAACAGGATGGTTTGACAGAGTATTTTTTCCACTCTCACTCTCCTGTATCAGCCTATCTAAAAAAGCTTTCATCCTGTCCAAAGTCTGCCGTACCAGTTAATCTTCATGGCCATATGCCTATTCAGAAGAATTACTGAAAACAGTTATGTAAATAAAAATTAGGATGAAAAGGAAATTAACTTTAAAAAACTAACGAAACACCACTTAATAAAGAATAAAGTCAAAATGCAAAGTTGAAAGTTGTTTCACTGGCACTAACATACCCATAGAATTTACACAGAGTAAGTGAAAAGTCATTGAGATTATAGAGTGTCTGCTCCTTTCTAGCACATATCCCTTCTTCACTAGCCCAAGAAGTATTTAACACTTTCCTAATAAAGATGTGGGTCGTTAAAATAGCTACAACTAAAATAGCACAGGAGTATCCTAACCAAGACAATCTCTTACTCAAATATCAGAGTGCCTTCAAAAACAGCAAACGAAGTCTCAAAAACAAAGTGCAATTTCTACCTGCAGTACTGTAGAAAAGCAGCTTTCAGTAATTTGGTCTTATCTTCTTGAGCTATAATTTCTAGCCTACCAGTTGCATCAAATGCAGGACTCTGAAAATGCAAAATAACAACTTCAGCTGAAAGACAAATATTAATCTTCATTCTGAAATGAAAACAAATTTTTTAAGTAGTAACAACACAGATATGAAATAAAATCACCACCTGGAAGCAGTTGTGTTTATTAAGTAAAACATAAGCCTCTAAAATACATTACCATGAAAGTCACACAAACAGAGATTTGACCAAAATTCACACCATCTGCAAAAGAACTTACGCTAACTTATTCTACCAGTCAGATTTTTTTTTGCTAGTTATTTTTAGATTCAAACCCACCATTTTGGACAGAACTTATGCAGCATTCATGAGTACTATCATCCACAAAAACAGTCTAACTGCAGACAAATTTACCTAGAGACTAGTTCATTCAGAAAAATACAGTTCCATCTCAGCAATCACACAAAGGTCTTCCACTAAAATAGTAGTTAATAATAACAATGAATTACAGTGGTATACTAGGCCTAGCAATAGATAGCAACACACCTTCTGGAAAAAAATGCAAATTTCATGGAAACCTCAACTGTGAAACAAAGGAAAACAAAAAAAAAAAAACTACCGAAACTGGCTGATGTAAACTTTTTTGCATTTTGAAAACTGCTTTCATTACAAGCGTCTGAGTGCCTCTTAAAAAAAAAAAACTTAAAATCCAAACAAGCCAGGATTTGCACAGTGAAAATTCAAAAGTGACAGAAAAAAACCACTTTATTTGTACCTTGTTTTCAACCAGCCAAGCAAGTAACCATTACCTCACTTCTTGGTCCAGCAATAGAAGAGGACAAGGCATCTTCAAGGTCTTCAGGAAGCACAGAAGTATTTTCCCTGGACAAGATAGTGAGAAGTCCACTTTTTTTGGAAAAGAAGATGGGAAGGCTATTACAGGAACCTGCTCCTAAAATACTGTCTCCTAAAATGAGGAGAAGGAAAAAAAAAGCAAGCACATAAACACCACTTTATTTTAAAATCAAAACATAACAGTTTTGTAGACAATTATTAACTTTTGTCATTAACCAACAGTAATTGACAACTGCACCTGACTTAAGGGAAGTGTGGGACTATTTGCTACTCAAGATGCAGACTTCCAGATACTTCAAATGTTAAAAAAAGAGGGAAGAAAAGAGAAAAGAAGAAAAAATGTCAAGATTCAGGTGATTCAAATTTTACCTAATGACCAGTGCGCCTGCCCTACCTGAAACCACCTCTGAAGGTAATGGATGACATAGAGACATGTGACAGAGTTAACTTCAAAAAAAAATCAAATAACCCACAGTGAATGATAAGGAAATAAAACCAAGGAAAAAGCCCCACAGGCAAAACCCCCATCCTTTCATATACCAAGAACAGGGATCTGTTTTCTTTTGAAACAACGTAGAGTAACAACACTGGATGTCACATCAGCACTTCTCCATACCCTCATGGGAAATTCCCACCTTGAAACATTTAATAAAGAGGCACAAGTATGACACTGCTCTCTGAGACATCTAAATACTCTAAAAATATTCAATTAGAAGGTACCAACAAAATGTGATTCCCCTCCACAGCAAGTTACCTTGTATACCAAATATTATTTTCTCCTGTGGTAAGGAAATCCTGCCAGTTCCAGTGGAACAAGCAAACACTTCATCTTCCTTATAAAGGAAAGCAGCATGGCTGAAGTAATCTGGGACTACCAGGCAGCACAACACTTCATCTTCTGACTGAAAGTGTTAAATACAAATAATATCACATATATAATCAATACCTTAAACATTTAAAATTTTAAATGCTAATCCAAGCTGCCTGAACTTGTTTTAATTTTTAACAATGAGATATGGATGTATCTTATAACCTAAAAAACCAAACAAAATTGCTTTTAATTTGACCTAAAATTTTAGATCCTGAGGTTTTTTTCCCCTTCCATATGCATTATATGCTTGTTAATTTCACATGGAGAGATAAACAAACAGATTAATTATTCTACAGTTTTCACACTCTTCTTCCACTTTTGAGCTTTAAGATGACATTACAGGCAGTGGGGAGAGGGGGAAGAGGGGAAGAAGTTTACCATAGGAATCTAATGCCCAAGTTTATGTTTCCAGAAGACACAGCACAGACAATATACTCTACAGACAACCAATGTATCCTCCCCTCTCAGCAAGCCAGCTGCCTGGCAGGGACCAAAACACAGGTCTCTTAACTCCTTGTCTTGCAACAAGAGTCTCAGAGTTTGAGATCTGTTCTACATGGATTGCAAGAGCATACAATAAAATCACTCTGTAGAAACTTTGTCATAGCACAAAAATTAAAATAAATCAGTAGGAGTCAGATTAGACTTTTAGTTTTGAAGGTTTTATCTTAACAGCTTAAAATGCAAATGTATATAACCTTTATATACAGTTGGTATTAAACATTAAAAGATGGTGGTACACATTTTCCTCAGAGTGTTACAAGTACATACTTAAAAGAGAAACTAATTTTCCTTTAGACGAAAATCTGATACATGATTTATGTACAGGTATACTCAAACAATGAGCTTTCTTAAGTCAGTATCAGAACCTCCATTAGCATACCTGAAAAGATGGATTATACTGTGTGACCTCCACAACAACATCATCAGACATCTGGTAGCCTTTATCTTCCACTGTTATCAGAGTGTAGTACACAAGACATGGACGATCTCCAGGATGCCATGCTGCAGCAAGTATGACCAGCCCATCACTATTCAACAACAGATATCACACCATTGAGAGATGAGTATTACATATTTTATTTGGTCAAACACTGCCACTCAAAGAAAAAAAGATACCTAAGTACAGTCTCAACTATTTTCCAATCTTTAATTTTTTAGAAAGAAAAACTATACTATTTGATCCTCCAAGCCACTGTATTAGCACTATTCATATTGCAGTCCAAAACTGAACCAAGGTAGTTGTAATTTTATGAAAATCAAATACAAGAGATACTGAATTCTCTGCGTTTGCTGGAACAAGTTACAGTTGCTTGTTTTTTGTCTATGTAACATCAAGACAAAACAAATACACAAACCTGATAAAATGACACTAGAAAAAGGGAATTATTATGAGGAAAAGGATTTGTAATGCTAAAAAGATGACAATATCATGAAATATAGGATAACTTAATTACCTTATATAAGGTACTTATCAACAGTGCCACTCCAGTAAAATTAAATTGCAATTACTCACATGAAGTTTTTGCAAGAAAACAGAACAGATTTATCTCTTTAAAGTAGGGAAAACACCAGATGCAAGTGCACTTCCTCACCGATTCTGTTGCAAATCCATGTATTGTATATTTACTCCTCCTTTAATATCTTCATAGTTACTTTCAGACCCCTAAAAAATACATACATGTGTTGTGCAACTGTATATAAACAGGCTATCAATTAAAACACACAATCCCTTTCTGGTTGAGCTGCCTCTTACCCAAATTGCATCTGTAATATGTTCTTTCAGGATCCTGTTGATATCCCAGCTGAGAATGTAACGTTCTGATGAATCATCAATCTCCCATTTATTTAGATTTGAACTTGTTAGCATGTAAAAGCTTGATCTCTCTCTATCCCAAAGAACACTAGAAATCTGCATTTAAAGAATGAAAAAGTTAAAAAGGTTAAAGCAAAGCCTTGATATTTGGATAGAATAATCTAAACCACTCTCACTCCATGAAAAAAGTCACTTTCTTGGGCAATCTACTGAAGTTGTACTCAAGATGAGCATTATGATAACTTCCAAGAAAAGTCTTATTTTATAGATAAAAGAACATATATACAAAATACATTTGTCATACTTTCTGCCAGCCTCTGTGGAGCTCATTGACAAAACTCAGCCCAATCATCAACCCTTGGCAATGTTAAATCAGAAGAGAATTACAGGCTGGTTTCTTCAAGTAGTAATGAGGCTATCACTAGAAAGAGGCAGGACATGCAACCATTGCATATTCCCCAGGGAGGACTACTATTTCAAAGTCTCCTTTTATTCAGAGCTAAGGAGCAAGCCAGCATTTGCTGTCACAAAACATACAGATTTATTTGGTTTCTGTCTTTGTTTCAAATTTCGAATAACATAAATGGGCTGAGTCTTGTCTTTTATTGTCATCACATATCCTTACACAATAATTTATTTTTCCTTGCTTAAACACAGAGACTAGAAATTACAGAAAGAAACTGAAGAAGTTGAATTTTTCTAAAGCTTACCACAGCATCATTTCCAGGAGACAATATACCCAGGAGAGAAGAAACTTTTCTACCAATTCCAGAAAACATTCCCTGCCCCTGTGGCAGGGCATGCTGATGAATCTTGCCAGAACTATCAGGTATCAACCGGATTAGTTGACCTCTGGAAGATGATAAAATAAAGCTTCCTCCCTAACAAAAAGGAAAAGCAATTACATTAAAAAAAAAAAAAATCACATTCTTGAAAACTCTGTTGTCAGATAAAACTCTTTATGTAAGTTCATATGGGTAAACACTGAAAAAGAACAAGACACAAGTCATCCTTAGAAAAAGACAAACATCTCACGGGTACTTAGCACTGGCAGAGACTCATCTTCTTAGCTTTGTGTGACATTTTTAGCCATGAAACTCAATTTCAGTTAAATAACAGAACTAACCTCTTACATAATCCTTGGAATCTAATGATGAAAAATAGTGTTACCATAACAACATTTATTGCAGATTTAAGACTGATAAAGTTGAGCATGCTTTTCCATCTTTAAATTAGGAATAAAAACAATATTTTAATATAAATCATACTGTTTTACCTTTACTGCTGTGAGGAAACTGCACAGAGAGCCTCCAAAGTCTGTAAAAGTGTCTATATAGGATCCTTCATGTGCAAGATTGGGCCAGTAGCGCACAGAACCTTCGCTGGTAGCAACCATTATTGCCAGAGACTTGAAGTGAAAAAATAATTAACAGAACATGAAAGATAATAAATCATCATCATCATCACATTGCAGGTTTAACTAAAACATGTTATTTTACATATCAAGATTGTGGATGACAAAGACACGAAAAAGTAGTAAATACATATGGGATGCACACTGACAAGCTTGGAATTGAATCACAAAAACGTTCTGCAGCACAAGTTAATTTGTGCAGGGAATGCTATACTTGTTTATTTTGCTAGTGAATATTTTCTACTGTTTCTTGTTCCTAATAATTCAGAGTCTGCTACTGAAATGCAAGCAAAACTTACAGTCTCAAAACAGAAAAAGAGTCTGCGGAGAATTTCAGATGCCAAGAGTTAAAAGCTACTATGGAAGACTGCAAATGCAGACTATGATTTAACAAAGAAACTGCTCTAATATCTTTAAGAGAAATATCAAATCACATGGTGGCTCCTCTCTTCAAAGGCATAAGCCTACAGTGTGACAACATTAGGGTTTCTAACTCAGGAAATCACACATATCAAATTTAAAGCTTGAAGCAAGAGACTGTTCAGGTAGAGATTTAGAGAAAAGCACTGTACTTAATCTTCTGGTTGTTAAAAAAAAATAAAGATCACAGAACAATAGAAGACCTGTAGCTGGTAGTTACTGTTAAGCTCACCAATTTCTGACTAGACACTGACTTTCAGTTCACAAGCTAAAGAAAGATAAAATTTAAAATACCGTAAGAAAAATATTAGGTTTAGATGTATTACTTCCTCTTAAACTTCTTTGGATATGACTAAGTCAGAACATTTCAGGTTTTATGAAATAATCCCAAAATAATAAGATTGCTTTTTATCATCTGGAAGTGTAACACAACAACAAAACAAAATAACTTATTACGTATTCTGTGCTGCTGCTTATTTCCAAGGACAAATTCTTAGCCAGTTTTATTAGAGCATCACATATATTAACTGAAATCTACAGTCAAGCTGAAAATGAGAGGTTCTTTTCATGACCGATAGTAACACACATATTAAAACACTTTCAGAACACAACTGATCTTCAAACCTCTAGCACAGTGCTTTACAAAAAGCCACTTAGGAAACCAATCAGCCAAGACAGATGAAATCTGTCCTCTCAGTGTCAACTTCCTTATAAAGACCAGCCAAGAGAGAGTGCTGGTGTTTGCCTCTTATCTATGGGTATTCAGAATTAATCCACTAAAAATGTTTTCAGCCAACATATTCACTTATTTATATTGCACTTGGTCTCACCCCATTTTTGAGTGCCTTGGTGTTTGTTAAGACAACAAGGTTAACAAATGCCAACTGCGTGATAGTTTACTGTTATTTTTGTTTGGTTTGAAAGCATGTCAAGTAACACTTAGGAAAACTATTATGTAATCTGATCCTATAAGATGCAAATAGCACAATTTAAAAGGACTAGCAGAATTTTGTTTACTTCAAAAATATTTATTGCCAGCTATCAAGCCTGACCTTTCGAATAGAGAGTATACCACCAAATGTTTTCAAATACTTTTAATATATCCTTTTGATAATACAAGCATATATTCAAAGTTATTCTAAAGGTGGTTTTAAACACTGAAATTTAAAATCTGCTTACCTGCAGAGAAGGTGCTTCACCTGAAGAATTGAGACAAGATATAGCTGCCAAACTAGAACTCCATGGGAAGTCACTAGGTGGAAGCTGCAATTCCTTGCACAGAGATAACTAGAAGAAAGAAAGAGATGTCATAACAAATATTAGACCAGAACTTATGCATCTGCCAAAAAATCTTTAGACTTTTTGATGCTACTAAAAATTACATTTCAACTAGCCCAGACACTATGTAAGGTAACAAAAAAAAAGTCACAAAACTATTTCAACAAGGTTATCACAACCAGCAAACATCTACTGGTACATTTTCAAATATCGCTGGTTTTCTTTAGTTATTTTTAAGTGTTTCTTACAACACTACAATATTGGATTATTTCTACCAGAGATTACCTGAGTATTCCTTAATACAACATTCTAAAAAAACTAAACTAGAAGTGCTTGAGAAAGCTTATGAGGTACAAACAGATTAGAGAGGGGAAACACTCCTCACTTTCCTACACCCTCGAAGTTAAACAACCAGAAAAAATCTAATCCCTCGAAAAATTTCTCCAAGTGCCAGAATGTGTGTACCTGACATTTCCCTGTAAGTGCACGACCTGTGTAATTAATAGACATTGTCCTGATAGAAGGATACTGATTTTGTAACTACAGTTTTTCTCTGGCCATCACTGAAACAATGCTGAAAGAAACACTGCACAGAAGGGATAAAAAAACTCTTGACCTAAGAAATCTAGATGAAACATATGCTCAGTACCTCTGAAATTAACCAGTTTTTGGTGTGTTTTTGACAAGTTGTAAATTAGTCCTAGAATAATACAAACCAATCTGTAACATATCAACTAGTTTTTAATTATCAAAATAAGCTTTATCAAGACTACCTAACACAAGAGCCACACCTATTAAAATATAGAGAATTAACCTCAGTGTCAAAGTGACAAAACTGACGAGAGGATTATAAAAATTTAAAGTTCTCTCAAAAGCCTGAGTTTCAGTAACTGTTGTTAGCATGTCTTTATACCAATCCCGCTGCTTTTGGGGAAAACCAGACCAGACAACCTCCAGTGGAAAAAAACCTCAACCCCATAACTGCATAACCAGTTCAAATAGCATAAAATACAGATTTTCTTCCATCTTGACCTTTCAGTTACCTTAGCTACTGCAGACTGACCAATCTTCCAAATAATCAGCCTCTCTTTATGAACTAGCCAGGCCCATCCACTTTCATCCACTTGAACGCTCAGCTGGTCATCAGCTACATGAGAAAAGTAATGTTTTAGAGCATTCAGATCTTTAAAACACTGCAGAGTAACCTTTAAACCAGTAAAATTTCATTCTTATATGAAAATAAAAAATACTTTCTATTAAATTAGTTTCCACATTCAAATTTCCATCTGTTTGATTAAGATATCAAATTACTACACCTAGTTTTAAAATCCATTTGATTAATACTCAACTTTTGAGAGTGAAAAGACAACCCTAAGACCCATTTCCATCTATTTAGAGCAGATTGTAACAGCTTTGTAAATCACCCAACAATTTGTAAGATACATATTTGGTTCCCCTTATATCTACTATAAAGGGAAAACTTTTCCACAGAGAAATAATCGCTTAGGGGACCAATTTCTTGAACTCAGGGAAAGGTTTGTATCACTGGGCTTTTAGAAGAGGGATTAAAAACAAAAGGAAAAAAAAAGCCCCCACTCTAGACACAACAGAATTAAAACAAATAAAAAATGTGAGAAAGAACCAGTGTGGTTAGCACAGGTCTTTCTCGTGAGAACATTTTGCTGTGTTTTATAAACAAAGATAAAGTCTGGATGTTTTTGCAAACAGGGTCTCGAGATTTGGGCAGTTCAGGCCTGGCCAATTAGGCCTAGGGAGAAGTTTTTGACTGACCAATCTGGGTGACCTGTGAAAAGTCTATATATATGAAAATCAAAATAATAAAGTTCCTCTTTTCTTGCCTGAGAACCTGGGTTTCTACTTCTCTGCTAGCAGCTCAACAGCGACAAACCAGTAAGTAAAAGTTACTAAAACTTACAATTGCCTTTCCTTATAATATTGGATTTTACAACAAATTGTTTAAAACAGCACCTGAAGGATATTTCCATGCATTCACACTCACATGGGTATTATTACAATTACTGTTACATAGATAACCGAGTTGGATTCAAAGCAAAGAACAGACAATTTAGTTTCCCCTGTAAAGTCAGCATTTAAATGGCATCAACATGTTAAGACTTCTCTCACCTGTCAATTTTCATGAGAAAAATAAGAGGTAAAAATTAATTCTTACCATCAGCCTTCTTCAAGGCTTCCATAACCTTGACAGGCAGAGAGGATCCAAAAGCCTTAACATCATAGTTAATAGTCTCAGTTGCTGTAGGAAGCTGGATAACTCTGGTAGGAGTTGCTCTTAAACAAAACGAAACAAAAAACGTCACAGGTAGCTTTTTATTGCTTCTTCATCAGTTTCAGCAGACATTTACTTCATTAGGATCTATTTAGAAACAGATTTATGTAAAATAAACGTGCTCCCTCTGGGACCGTCACCCTGATGGGAGCACCACCCATGGCAGCTTGGATCAGACAGCACTTCTACCGCCCTTAGTTCGCTGTGGAGCCTGCACACCTTAGCTGTTTCACAATATAATTTACAAAAGCTCCTTTGCATCTCTCCCCACCTTCTCTCTCTGGAACAACACAGGTCTGTCTTGTCTTTCGAACACAACTGAGTGGGCAAATCTCTCTGCTTGTAGAAGTTAATGCCCTCTTTTTATTTCTCCTCCAAGTAAAATAATGTTTCAGACCTCCCAGTGCGAAATGGCAAAAGCTGATGATACAAAGCTAGAAGACAATCTTGACACCCAGTCTGCAAAAATTACTAAGCAGATTTGAAGCAAAAGTAACCCAAAGCTGAAAACAGGCGATTCTCTGTAACAGAACAGCACAACCAGCAGCTGCTCCTAAGGAGAGAGATGATGGACCTGAAACTGGTCTGGGGCTCCTGCGGCATCGTGGTTTTGATTCACATGGGATGGAGAAGGCAGGAAGCTGGGGAGAGGGATGGGTGTGAAACACCTAAACTTTCACTGTTTTATCTTCTTTTTAAATTCATTGGTTCTTATTGTTTTCATATATCATACATGTACCACACAGGCATACACGTGAGGCATCCCCGAACTCTAAGACTAGTAGGAGGTATTCCTAACGCTGAACACGCCGTTCCGTACACTTATGGCTTTAATGTACAGCACTGTACGGCAACCCACAGTGCCCGAGCACCTAACAAGGAGGCCGGCTGTGCGGTGGGACTCACCGCGCCGACAGCGAGCCGCTCCTCCGCGCCGCCGGCGAGAACAGCACCGGGGAGGCTGCCGCCACCACGGGCAGGCTCTTCTTGCCGCCCGGCCGCGACAGAGGGCTGGGGGCGGCGCTGCCGAGGGGCCTGCGGGCCGAGCCGCCCGGGGTCCGCGGGGATGCGGCAGCCGACGGGAACATGGCTGGGGATGCGGGAGCGGCGCCGGTTCCGCGCTCCCGCCAGGCGCCCGCTGAGCGCGTCACCCGGGGCGGGGCCGCGCGGGAGCCGCCGGGAGCCGAGCGCCACCGACAGCGGCCGAAGGAAGCCGAGCGCCACCGGCAGCGGCCGAAGGAAGCCGAGTGTGACGGGCGGAGCCGAGCGAGACGGCGAGGAGCTGGGAGGGGCCGAACGACGCCGGGTGGAGCCGAACAGAGCCGAACAGAACCGAGCGCGGCGCGGCCCGTGCCGGGGAGCGGCGGAAACCCCGCGGCAGCCTTCCGGCTGCTCCCACAGCATAGCTGGCCGGGCTGTGAGGGGGTTAGTGTCACACCGGGTTAGTGTCACACCGGGTTAGTGTCACACCGGGTTAATGTCACACCGGGTTAATGTCACACCGGGCTCCTCCTCAGCGGGCACAGCCCTCGGCCTCAAACTAAATCACGGTCCTCTCGCTCAGATATTCCGGAAAACATGCTTGGTCCTCCGGGACGTTCCCAGGAGGATTCCCAAGGCTGGATTTGGGTAGCATCTCTCACTGAGTTCACGGGGTTAGCTGGCACTAATGAACTGCCGCAGGGAAAGGCGGGATATGCTCAAAAAGCAGCTTTCAGAGATCATTTAGAAGGACGTGTTTTCCACTAACAGTTGCCTCATCTTTAAAGCAGTCATAAGCTGTGTTTGTCCCCAAATCTCTAATATTAAATAAATAAATAAGCAAAAACATTCCATGCAAACCTTGGATGGAATAACAACCATGCACTACAGCTGTTCGATGCTGTAGAAATAGATTTTAGCCTTCAAGGGGAACTAAGTTTTCCTCACTGAAAGAAAATGCTCAATGGCATTGGCTGGCATGAAAAAGCTTTCAGAAGGGATGTACCATCCACTTGCTGAAGGAGTTCAATATATATTATCAACAAAGCTAATCAGTTAAAATAAAATTAACTAAAAATAGAATTTAAAAAACCCAAACCATAACTTTTCAACAGTGTGTTCTTTGATAACAGAGTCAGGGCTGTTAGGCTTCCTATGTGGACTGTGGTCCCATATGACTGAACCCAAAATGCAGATGAGATAAACTTGAGATGGTTCCTCTGGCAGGACTGAAGTATGGCACCTCTCAGCATCTGTGCTTTGTCTTTTTCATTCAAGTCATCTCCTTTGGCTTTAATATTATGTGAAAAGCAAAATACCAAAATTTAGTGGAGCTTCACTATACTGCTACATTAATGTAGTATCCTTCTATATAGCCTTCTTTATACATATGATGCTAAATTATCATGTTACTGTCACTTCATCAAGAAAAACAAACAAACCAAACCAGGAAATGCACACACAAATGAGCAAGTAAGGAAAAACCTGAAAAAAATTCAAGCTGAATCCACCTTTCTCAACATCCATGACTGGTGACATTCAAATTATTTTAAAAACTGAAAGCTCCTCTTCACATCCTGTTCCTGAAATATTTCAGATGATGCAGGGTGAATAGTTGTTTTTTGCTGACTGAACCCGATCTATACCCAGCTATACTTCCTGAGGGAATTATTCTGCTTCCTTTTGCTTTTCCAGCCCTGTGTATAAGGGCTCCATCTTCAGGAAAGAGGATACAACTCAACATTCAAATCTCATTTTCGACAGAAATTATTTATACTGCTACCAGTTAGACACTTAACCAGTTCTTTACTGTCTCATAAATATCCCAAGGAGTATTTTGAGTGATTCTAACCCGAATAAAGTCTGCTAACCTATGTACCTGTTATGACAAACATTTGCCTTTCCATGGACTAGAGCTTTTGTGTAGCTTTTCACATTTCTCTGTAGGCTGCAATACTTGCCAGGACAACTAGCAAACAAAAGACAAGAAATATACAATTCAGCTGCAAGTAATTCCTGTAACCCATGTAAATACAGGAATAAAGGGGCTCATTGAATCTCACATAAGGAGAAATTACATGAGTAAGGATTAAAGATTCAAACCCCTCTAAATACATTAACTAGTAGTCAACACTGAAATGAAACATAACGTCAGGAGTATTTTTGGCATATCTTTAGTACAACATATGCTTCTTGGAAAACTATATCTGAAGATAAAATTATATCTGGATGAAATTTTATTTTCATTCTCTTATATTTTCACTATATTCCACAAGGTGCCACTAGTGGCACTAACATTTTAAGCTTGCCCAGCACGAGGTATTTGAGTATAGCCACTAAAGTCTTCCAGCAACAAGTTTTCCTAGCCTAGATGAGTTTTAATGTGACATGAGAAGTTTCTAGCTTTTTAAAATCACTTTATAGGGTTTTGCATCTTCATAGATTCTGTTGAAAGAGACCCTTCAATTAGAAACATGAGGCAAACTCTTCACTGCCAAACATATCCTCCTGCAGTTATTCAAATCTATGTAATGCTGCTGTTTTACTAGTTGTCTTTGAGAAGGTTGTTTACTAGCTGTTTCTTCATAAAGTAGTTAGGCAAAACTCATTATTTCTATCACTGAAATTTTAATTAACAATACAAAACTTACATATGCCTTAAAAAAGGACAAAAACATATATGGGAGGGTGTATTCTTTTGGATATCTTAGACAGGAAGTGAAACTAAAGAAATGGGAAAATAGAAAAGAGAAGAAAATGCATGAAAATTTTAGATTTTCCTTATGCTGACTTCATAGTGTACTACACTTCCTTTGTCCTTATGTAAAGTCAGCTCTTTTTTTGGTTGCCTTTTGTGTTTGTTGGGTTTGTTTTATTAAAGAATTTTCCTCTGAGTTATGCTTTCATACTCTCTAAAATGTGTTTTTATATGTAATTCTCTACAGGAACTGTAGATGGGGATCATAATCAAGTTCAGAACACATAATCACATTTCAGAACAAACAGTACTGGAAGAAAAGTGCAGTGGAAGTCAGAACTTTCAGTGTGTTGTAGTGTCATGCATTTTTGAATTCCAGCATTTAAAGACTATTGACAAGCACAAAACACAAAAGTTCCTTGGAAAGAGACAATGATATGAAAATTATAAGATTGTAATTTAATTACCTTTAAAATACTGAACTTACTTGAGAATGGAGCACATTTTCATACAGTGCATTACAGCAAACAAGATTCTAGACAGTCTCAAAATAACACAAAGAAAAATCTATGCACTGAAATTATCTCAGTGTGACAGATATTTTTAGAAGTTACAATAGTTATTAAAAAGTTTTCAATAAAAAGTTTAAACACATTAAGTTTCAAAAGAATATTTTGTACATTTTGGAAAAATATAACATTTACTTTACATAACTGAAACATAACTTATAGTCTTTGTAATTTGTAAGTTTCCATTATTCATACATTGTCTCATACATTTTCTTTTAATATATCCTTTTCTCTGGATTGTAAATCTAATGCAAAAGTATCACTATTCTGAAGAAAAGCTTGTTTCTGCATTAGTTTTCTGAAAAGTCCATTTGGATTTGCAAGTAGTTCCTCATGTCTTCCACATTCAAGGATTTTACCCTGGCCAAGGACTGCAACGAAATCAGCATTTTGAATAGTAGACAGACGATGAGCAATAATTAGGACTGTCCTCCCTTCCATCAGCCGGTCCAGAGCTTCTTGCACTAGATATTCATTTTCAGCATCCAAAGCACTGGTAAAAAATGGGGTGGGGACAGGAGAGAGGATGACACTTTCATATTAAGACAGGTTGGTTTTGTATGCATTAGGCTTATTTTGCCACAACTGCAAACCCTCTCTGCTGCTGGTGAAGATGAACCACTGGTACTGCAGGAATGTCTCATGAACCTGCTTAGTGCTCTCATCCAAGATATAGGCATTACATAGTCTCATATGCAAAAATAAGCATGGAAAAATAACACTAAATTAAGTCAGTGGAAAAAACCCAGTTATACTGCAGAACAGTCATCTCATCAGGACCTAAATTTAAACTAAGGAATTAAGAAAGCTTTAAGGAGATGTTTCAAAATCATGTTACATATTACAAATTTAATTCCATGAAAAATCACAACACAATGTACCAATTATCCTTTCAGCTTTACATGAATAGTTTTTATCACAGGTCTCCTAACCAAATCACACATTCTGGGAGGCACTTTTTGGGGGGGGGGGGGGTGGAGAGCAATAAGGGGCTAGATGATTTGTACAAGGACATGAAGAGAAAGAAAGGAGAAAGCTCCCAAATCTGAGTTTTACATAATTTCTAAGTTTCTATTTCTTTTCCTTCTTACCTTGTTGCTTCATCTAACAGAAGAATTTTAGGATCCTGAAGGAGAAAGTAAAATTGGTTATAACAAGAATTAAACAAGATCTAAATATTTATAGCAATAGAGAACAGGATTTGCATAGCTTAAAACTCCAAGTCAGAGTACTTACTTCATCAAAAGAATTGAGTGTCATTCAAAGCATTACTTCTAAGAAATCTAAATGCTATGAGGACAAAACAGAAACAACACTCCTCCATTTTCAAATTTTCCAGACTAAAGTAGCAGAACACTATTCCCAGATAACCATTTGAAAGATACAAACTAAAGGTGGGCAATGATTTTTAAGGCATCCTTGGCAGCACTGCGGCTCTTCCACAGAGACTCAGCTACCTTCTGCTTGCTGTCAGTCTGCTGTTTAAAACTGTCTAGTAACTAAAAGTAACAAAACTCTACCATAAAGCAGTATTTCACCCACAGATAAAACATATGGTACTTAAAAACTACCATTTAAGAATTTCTCCCAATTAGATTACTAAAAAAAAAAAAAAATGCCAGCACTCAAATCCCTTAGAAGAATTCACTTCTGAATTACAGTACATAACCCAAACTTCCTTGATAAAGCTGAGAGTAAAAGCTTTAATCTTTATCTGGGACAGAAGGAACTCCACTGCACCCACAACTACTCCAGTATATCAGCTACTCATTTATTTTTTACAACCTTTTTTCTTCCACAAAATAGAGCCTCTAATCCCATGAACTGTATAAAATGCATGACTTAAAATACAATCAGCTTTTCAGCATTTGTGGTAAAAGAGAACTGGTACAATGAGATTCCTATTAATCTAGCAAAACTAGGCATGCTAGGATGCTACAGAGACCTGTGTGGCTTAACATGAATGCAAACTGGGTTGAGCAAGGATCAAAACTTCCAGCTGAGCATCAGCACCAAACTGCCTCCCTGCAAGGCCCTGTGGCTGTCCCTGAACCAAACTCTCTGTCCTTCTGATCCTCAGAAGCCTCCTCAAATTTGTGCAGCACAGAGCCTACCCTCAAGCTAGACCCATACCAATCTTTCAAGAAAAACATGACACAACATTGTGCCTGAAATATCATCTTGACCCAAATCCAGGCCACATCCCCTCAAAGCTAAGACAAGGCATCTGAAGAAAGAGCAAACTGCAACCCAGAAAAATTAACCCATGAATGATAGAGATCTGAACACAGAAGTGTCATATTTGAGTTTACTAGCACCACATTCTTAAAGTCTTCCTTCATCCTTGACCTCATCTTAAGGAAGTGGGCCATTATACTGTGATTTAACATCAGTGTCGGCAAGAACTATCAAAAAACATGGCTGAAAGATAGGAAGAAGCACTGACATTAAGTGTCATTAGTTAAGCCATTCAGCCCTTTCAAACTTCATTAACATAAAAGATACATTTTTTAAAGATATTTTCCTACCTCTTCCACTGAAAGACTTCCTGCTTTTCAATACTTCCTGCCTCCCCCCAAGAAGCAGTTAAATAATTGTTTGGGTGATGGCTTACCTTGAGCAGAGCTCGAGCAATCGCAATTCGTTGCTTCTGTCCACCTGGGGGAAAAAGATCAGTAAACTGAAAAACGAAAACAGATGTCAGGTAATTTTAACTGAATGCCTGGGTTGAGCAGAATTAGGCACATGTACTTTAGGGGGGAATGGAGGTCAAGTCTGGATTCTTTTAATACTTATGGCATGCTATGACTTGAAAAGAAAAGTGGTAACAAAAAATGATTAAATTTTTATATCACTCTACAGCATCAAGATTTTTAAAATAAGCAACATAAAGACATACCTGAAAGCAAAATGCCTTTTTCTCCAACTATAGTGTCAAACCCTTTTGGAAAATCTCTGATAAAACTAGCAGCATTAGCTATTTCAGCAACTTTCTGAATCTCCTCTGCAGTCACAGTAGAAGGATCCTCTGCACCATAGGCAATATTTTCAGCAATAGAACAGGAGAAGAGAATTGGCTCCTGACAAATGCAAACACATAACTAATATGGTAAATCTGTAGTTATATACATGTGTTGTCTGTATTTCAAATCCCACTTACAATATCCATATGAAGAATATGTAAGCTATGTTTTAATTGAATTAAAAACTAATGAAAAACCTCCCCCTCTAACACCAAAATGGACAGTGACAACCAATTAAAAATTAAGTTGCTTTTTTAACTGACAAAACATAACTCTCAATTCCTAATATTTTAGGAAGAGTTTAGGAAGAGCTATACATTCAAACATCAAAAACCCTTCCTTTGCACTTTGCCACACATCACCATCATGGGAGGGATGGAGCACCTCTCCTGTGAGGGAAGGCTGAGAGAGATGGGGTTGTTCAGCCTGGAGAAGAAAAGGCTTCAGAGACACCTGATTGAGGTGTTTCAGGACTTAAAGGAGGGCTGTAAGAAAGATTGGAACAGGCTATTTTGCAGGAGCTGTTGTGATAGGACAAGGGGTGATGGTTTTAAATAAAGGAGCGCCAGTTAATATTAGATATAAGGAAGACTTTTTTACAATGCAGGTGGTGAAACAATGAAAAAGGTTGCCCAGACAGGTGGCAGATGCCCAACCCTGGAAATATTCAAGGTCAGGCACATTCAAGGATGTGGTCTGAACAACCACATCTAGTTGAAGATGTCCCTCCTCAGTGCAGGGGATTTGATTAGATGACATTTAAAGGTCCCTTCCAACCCAAACTATTCTATGATTTGCAACAATGATGATTCTTTTTTTAATCTCTACACAGATTTTATGGCATTTTGTGCATTTAATTTATATTGAAGTTTGGCAACAGAGAACTGTGAGATGGACAAGTGATGTACAATGGGAAAATGTCTGAAACAAGGTAAGTGAGCTCTGTTTAAAAAATAGAGTGATGTTCTTTGAATACCAGTATGGTCTTCTACTGGTAATTCAAATGGAATACATTCATTCAAAAAGTTCATTCATGCTAATGTGCCAACAGGAAAATAATTTTTTGCACAAAAGCTTTCGGTAGCATTACTATATGAAGAAGCTGTTTTTAAATGCAACAAATACTCAGTTGCCCTCATGCTTTTAACCAGAACATCAGCCTAACAGTTAATTGCACTGTGAAGTATTGGGGGAGATGAGGAAACTATTTGATGAAATAGTTTAAGACAGCACTGACTTCCAGAGTTTGGAGGTTGCTAGGGAGGTGGCACTATAAGAAGAAGTGCCAACTGTGCTGTATTTTCATGCTTTCCTAATGGAATTATGTTTTCCTGGAAACTACTCAGAGCAGAGAAGGTCAGCTTTTTAAATGGCTGTGTAAAATATGATTGTGTGACTTCCATCAATACAAAAGGCAGTTAAGTGTTAAGATTTCTGTTACTTTCTTCAATAAGTTATAGCAAACATTAGGTTGGTCATTGCTACACAATTTACAGCAATGTGTCTTCCAGTCTCCACATCCACACTTTTCTTCTGAACTAACATTTTAAATCTCTGTGATTATGTGAAAACAGACTACAGAATACTGGAACTAGCTCTAAATACTTATTTTTAGAACAAAGCATGTGCAACAGCAGTTATGGTGAGATGGAAGGATTTCACTGAGAAACAAGATTATGTCATTTTAAAAAGAAGGAAGGTGAGGAAAAGCTAGCTGACCACAAAATTATTTCATTCACTTGGAATTTTTTTTCCTCTTCCTTACCTGACTTACTGTTCCAATCTTTGTCCTGAACCACAGTGGATTTAATTGACGGATATCAAAGCCATCAACGGTGATAGTACCTTAAGATAAGAAACAGTAAAAACAAGTGTGTTTGACATGTCCTGAAAAAAGATTGAAGAAACAGCTGAGGATGACAGCCCCTGTGGAATCACATACTATACTGGTAGATCAGAAATGCAAAGCTATGCAGGCACCACAACAAGGTAACCACACACCCTGAGGGAAGCACGGACCTCAAACACAGGAACTCCAACTGTTCATAAGGTCTATCTGAGATGCAAAGCATTAATTGTCACAAATGAGAGCAATATACAAACCATACCTGAGATAGGATCATACAGCCGCAGGAGAAGGGATACAATTGTTGATTTCCCTGTACCACTTGGGCCAACCAGAGCCATAACAGAGCCAGCTGGAATGGAAAGGCTGAAATCTTTGAAAATTGATGCTTCTGGACGTGTTGGATATGCAAATTCAACGTCTTTGAATTCCAAAGCACCTCTGAATACATCTTTGCTTAATGCGATTCCCTCTATATAACAAAGAATAAAATACAGAAATGTGAACAGAAACAAAAACTAGCTCAGCCCTCCTAGAACTTGCTTCACAGACACTCAATAGAAATATCTGTCTCCACTTTCAATCTAAGGATAGCTGCAAGCCACAATTCAGGACCACAGTGGTTACATTTCAGCCATGAGTGAATCAGTCTGGTACACCAATCATTCCTGAATGCAATTTCAGGCTGCTCACCAGCACTGAACCTGTAGGCTACCTACAGCAAGAGGGAGAATTTGCATCTTAACCACTAACAACAATCACTCCTCATAGAATTATCTGAATTAGTAACATACTATAAACAATTTAAGCTTTGTCAATTATGAGCAATGAAATAAAAAGGCATTGGTGAAGGCTAAAGTCCTGTTACCACAGAACACAAAACGATAAACATTGCAAATCATTTATTGCCCTTTCACCAAGCCACAAAAGTCACCTGAAACGCCCTCCCTCTTTGAACAAGAGCAGTTCCTGTCACTGGAATAAAGCTGCTGCTACATTTGTTGCACTGTCACTTTTTAGTTTTATTTTCTCCTTTCAGTGGTAAGCATATTTAAAAATTCAAATACCAATCAAAGGCCTAACTCTTAGGCAACAGTTCACTGAAATGAAAATTTCAATTTGTGAAATTTTCCATGAATGAAACCACCATGAATGAACAACTACCAAAGTTAAATAAAACCAGCTTCTTTCTGGAGCACAGCATTTGATTTAAACAATTGTCTTAATTTCATTACCAGGAAAAAGCTGATAAATAGTTAAGACAAAAAACCAAAATTTCTTCAAGCCCAGTGACACATAGCCATACAAAGCAAACTAATTGGACAGTGGGGCTGCATTCCCAAAGAACAAAATTCCCACTGGTTTTGTGAAAACTGGCAGTACTAAAGCAATACCTGAGTCATGCTTATTTGTGCTAGAGAAACACAACTCAAACCCTTAATTCTTTTCAGATGCAGCACACAAGTAACTCCCAACCAGCCACAGCAAAGAGTAGAACATGCCAATGTTTGGTTAAACAATAACTATGGATAGGAAACACAGACATCCTTTAGTAGCAAGCAGGATTTCACTAGTTCTGCTGCTACTAGAGCAGATAATTTAGTTTACTTTTCTTTTTCTCAGATTCCTGTTTCTTCTCCAGTCTTTCAATTTAATGGTAGTAGCATTGGGATGGAAAAGGCAAGAGCATACAATTCCAGGTTCCTTGCTTGACTGTAACCTATGGACATATACACTGTAACTTTAATGTTTCCACAATGGCCTGTAAACCAGCTTCTGGGAAAAGAAATGTATGTGCTAAACCGTGTGCTAGCAGCATAATCCTTATTATTACCACTGTTGCAAGTAATCACTTATCTTAAGTCTCAGTTCCAGTTATTGCACTGTCTATTCCATGGCCCAAACCACTGAAATCTACTGCAATACAGGAAGTCTGCCACCACAAGTCCTTCCTCGATATATTACTGTAAAAAATCTAAAAGCTACATACTTGTCCCTTGTTTGGATTCTAGACACAAGAAAAAAAGACATTGTTATTTGTTCCCAAGATATTTGCTGTCACCAGCAACAACCAGAGTTCTGCAAAAATAAAACCTTGCCCCCCAAAATAAGGGAGAAATGTGGGTAGTATTATTGCAAGGAGAAAGGTGCAAATTACTCCAAAAGCAACACCTGCTTTACCTGCACATCCCCACTATCCCAAGAAGCAGAAGGCTCCCTATCAGCTCTACCCTTTACTTCCTTTTATTCCCCAGTCATGCCTCAGTCCCTGATTCATGTGACAGAACAACTCAAAAATTCAATTTGGCATGTTTTCCTGAAAGGCCTCAAACAGTTTGTTTGCAAGTGAGGTTTCAAAGCAACGTCTTACTAAGGACTGGTTTTCACTGGATCACGATGTATGAAATGTTTAAGCTTGAAATATTCTTAATGAAAACCACCTGGTTTTGAAAGCTTCTCTTTACATACTGATCATTTCTTAGCCATTAGAGATGAGTACGGTAAGCCTTTCAGGGAAATATGAGATACAGCCATCTCAGAGCTCCTCCCTCCTCCTCTCCTTTTTCTTCTTTCCACTCTTTTCACTCTAAAGCTGAATCAAGAGGAAGTGGTGATGACATTAAAAAAAAATTCCAAAAAGCTAGAAATTACTATGCCCTCAGTCACATAACTTTGAAAGTAATATGGTTTAAAATCATATTCTGAATTAAATAAATGAAAAACAATGAAACCAAAAGTAACTAATTAAGCCAAACTTTTGGCTTCTAAAATTTTTTATTAAAGGAAATTTTCATCATCTGTTTCGCACTTAGGTAAAGTCAGAAGTATTACTACTGTATCTAGTTTCTTTGAAAAGTATGTAAGTCATTACTGCCTTTAAGTGTTACACACACCCTTCTGAAGTACTGCTGACCCATAAGAGAAGATCAACCTTTAAACAGTAGCAAACCAAGAACCCACCATTAAATGGAAGTTGTGGCTTCCTTTCAATAAGTTCCCAAAGACGTCCACCAGCACCTAGTCCTTTCATTAGCTCAGAATAAAAGGAACTCAGACCTAAATAAAAAGGAGAACAATATTATGCATCCGTATTGGAATGGAAGACATAGAAGAGCTAAAATTAGCATTGTACTTTTCAGCAGCAGCATTGAAGGATCATATGTGTAGGGGATCTTTAATTCCAACAAACTATTGGAATGGGTGCAACTTCAATTTTGATATACAAGGAAGCTGGTTTGTTAAATTTTGCCCTCAGGCAAAATTTAACAAACCATGTGCTCCCCATGATATCAGGTCTAGGCTTGGAAAAATGCAGGCAAGTTGCATTGCCCTCCCAGTCTATCAGAAGTAACAGACCCACTTTAAAGAATGCTTCCAATATGCTGCCAAACTTCCGAACACCTTATCTTAATTTTTGCCTGTATACAGCTGTGAAGACAGCTCTGTGAAAAAGATGAACAGCTTGTTTCTGGGCCAGTAGATTACAGAGTGTGACCTTCAAGAAGGAGTCAGTCAGTAAGGAAAACCAGAAGGTCAGCATCAGAGTGCAGTATTCTGCTGGCACTTTGCTTACTCTTATAGTCCAGGACACTCCACACTGAATTACAGCTAAATTCTACATGCCTTTTTAAATACAGTATGCCAAACACAGACCCATATATTTTATTTCTTTACACAATACGGCAAGTGTCTTAATGCAGACCTAAAGAAAATTAAAATAATATATACTGTCACATGCACACATTGAAAAAAGAAAACACTTTTCTTTTGGGGAAAAGGAAGGTTCATATTAAGTTATGGACTATTCTTTTCATTAACTTTTTTTTTTAATAAATTATGATTTCTAGGAAAGTTCCCTTGGAAGACACTTTTCAAGAAAGCCAGATCTTTTAAGAGCTTCTCCCCTCCCACCCCTATAATGACCATAATGCTTTGAAGTGAAGAAAATCTAATTTCCCATTCCATACCTCCAATGCTTATTCCAACCCAGAAAGCATACATCAAGAAAGATGAGAGTTCACCAACTGTCATGTAGGCACTGCCCATTAGCAATCCTCCTTTGTATAACACTGAGAGGACAATTAAGTTTCCAGTAAGGCCCGTCTAAGAAAAAAGAGAAAAAGCAGATTTTGTCACATACATTGTATATTTCATCCTCTAAAATGTGGTTTCAGAATTCCCCTTGTAATAAAAAGAACTGTCACTCTATAGGTATCTAGGCTTTTGGAGGACTGAGTTAAATTAAACAATTCTAAAGAAAAGCCAGACAACAGCCAGCCAGACATCCAGGGGCACTGTGCTATCCAACAAGTGTTCAAAAAGCAAGCAACTCCTTTTTGGATTTTTTTTCCCCAAGGTAGAAAGGAACACCAAACATTATTCTCAACCATCATTACCAAGGAAAAATTAGTAGTCTAAAGTTACATTCCAGTTTTAGAATTCAATTAAACAAACAGTTATGGAAAAATGCAGTCCAAGCCTCCCTCCCCTACCTGCACCCTCCCCACCTTCCTCTGCATTGATGCTGCTCTCACTGGGGAGCCACACCTCTAAAATGTTAAGGGTAGGGGAAGGGTTCCACTGGTTTAATTCCTTGAATAGAAGGCGCAGCCTCAGATAAGTAGTCCCCAGCTATGGGATGTGGGGCAGGAATAGAGGTATAAAATTACTTAATCATACCATTTTATCTCAAGATGCAGTTTCACAGCAATTTAGACTGATTTAAGTCCAGTCTTCCCACAGTTTTATGTCAGTTCAGTTTATTCTCAATCGTTTACTTGCAGATTTTTAAGTACCATCATGAGTTTTAAAATAATTGACACTTTGCATAACATGGTTGGCTCATTTTCATTAAAATGTACTTACTGCTCCGAAGAAGCCTGCCCGAGCTAGTGCCTCTTTTTTAGCCAGCTGTAGCACATAATCAACTCTATTTGTATATTTCTCCATTTCAGCCACTTCTTGCCCAAAAGCTCGAACTGTTCTGATGTTTCCAATACGCTCTTCAGCTAACTGCATTGAAGCAAAGCACCAAACAGATCCACAGAGACACACAATTTGAAATGCACACATTACAGAACTTGTGAAAGTTAAACAAGTATCACTTCACTAATCTACAAATCTTTGGATAGCAGTGGAAAATTTCTCATGCCACCCAACCCCCCTTTTAAAAAGTCTATTAAGTTACAAGCAAATTGCATGCCCAGGCAGTTTTAAAAAAAACTTAATATTGTCTTAATTGCTAGCAGAGACAGAAAAATATAAAAGTAGGGTTAAAAAATTTGGTATGAACAACATCCATAGGGAAATCACTATTCACAATAATTTGCAATAACAACATGGGAAGGGAAAAAATAAAGAATATTCTGTTCCATAGTAAATCATGCAAAAAAGCCTGCAGTTATTTCCTAAAACAATTCCACTCATTTGATCAAAGCAATGCTGGGAATTAATTTAGCCCAACTACTAATGTCTCATTTCAACCCAGTATTCTAATTTCTAAACAGCAAAGTATTAATTCTAAAATACCTCAACTGTAACCAATTACACTAAGGTGTTCACGGACATTGTGATGGTCTTAGAAAAAATAAGGCCCCTATTCTAAGTAAAAGTATGATATAAAAATATAATTCTCCTTCTCCATCCCTCATTCAACCCGAAAATTTGAATGGAACACGGTAATTGTAAACTACATCTGGTTTACAAAGGCTTGAGCTTCCTGTCAACACAGTCTGAGGAATACAAACAGAAGAGAGCTAATCTTCCTTTTGCACAGTCCTCCAAAGGCCATCCCAAGTTTGTAACAGCTGACAACTGTGACTATTTTAACTAGAGCTCTTAATTACATTTCTATGCTTTATAATGATGTTTCCCTACCCTAAGCCTTTGATGAAAATGTTTAAGAAACAGGCTTCATAAACATTTAAGAGCAGTAAGGCCAAGCATCAGGTATGCATTCCAGAGAAGGACTTGCTAGCAAAGGAAACATCCATCTAGGATGCTTCTGATAGCTTCAGGCTCAAAACCATAATCCAAGAAAAGTGTTTTTCAAACCCAGGTACCCAATTACACAGGACTTCATAGGCTGCTTTTTTTATGCTCTCACAAAGCTAAAGCCTAACCTCATTATCGTTTTCTGTATTTCCAAATTCTCAAGGCCTAGTATCTCTGCATTCTACTGTTACGGACAATGGAAGCATAGTTGTTTCTGAGATATATGAAAAACTGTTACTGAGGTTTACCTTTCATGCTACCCAAGTGCAAAACTACAGGGTCAGAACAACAGTACAATCGTCTTCAGAAGATCTGCAACTTCCGATATATTAACCTAAATATACTAGAGCAACTTTAAAATTAGCAAGAAAGGTTACCTGTGTTGCTTCTGCAAGAGAATCTTGAGTCGTTTTTGTAAGTTTTCGCAAGTATCTGCCATAAATCACAGCCAGGACAGCCAAGGGTGGCACAACACTCAGAACAAATGTAGCAAGGCTAGGGGACACAAAAAACTAGAAGAAAAAGATAGTGTCAGAGTTTTGCATTCAGATTAAAAAAAAAAAAATCCCTGGAGTACTAAAGTGCAACATCCCTTGCTACTTTTCTAACACTAGTAGGAATTTGATTTAGTGCTGCCATGCTTTCATTTATCATGTTTTATTTTTTTTTGCAGGCAAAATATCCATTCTTCCACAGCATCTGGGAAGTATCCCATGGTTAGAACAAAGAACTATAAACAAAGCCGTCTGGATTTAATTTTAGCTTTCTCACTGGTTCACTGTGTGGTCTTAGTCAAGCATCTTAACCTACCACTAAACAGGCCTACCAGGAAATCTCTTGGGGATGCTGAAAGACATAAGCTATTATACAGTTTCTAAAGTGCTTTCACAACTATTAAATGGATGGTGTAATACAGAAACTCTGAGTAGAGAAATATCATACACTGCTTCTGGGTAACTGAGGAACAGATGGAGTCACCCGTACTCCCTAGCACCCATGAATGGGTAGAACAGTGTATTTAATTTACTGCTGCAAATATTATCACTTGTAATGATTATTATCAAAGCACCTAAAGAGGTTATCTTCATAAGATTTCTTGAAATTAGATCTAATGTGTTTTAATTTCAACTTGCTTTCTGTGTTGAAAACAAAAATCTCCAGAAAAAGTCAAAATCAACATAATTGACAGGCTTTATAATTATTTCATAATAATATCTTCTTTCTGGGCAAGTTTTTATAGTCCACCTCTTACTACCATCTCATGGCAGTATTTTGGAGCAAAATGCATTAAATAAAGTTATCTCATTTAATCCATGGTAAGATAAAACCTTAGACTCTCCTTTTTAGAGAGAACAGAAAGCTGTGATTTTATCAGTGACAAAACATTAAAACTTTAAAGATTCATAGTGGAAACTCTTAACAGTTTCTAATAATGTCAATATTGGAAGCTTATTTTTATGAGGAGACTTTTTGCTATGTTTTAACTCCAGGTAGACAGCAGAAATTACTACACCTTCATTTAAGATAATTGCAACCAATGTATCTTTTCCCAGATAAGCATAAAAATATTAATAACACAAAAAAACTCAAAACATAAAGAGAAGCCAAATTTTCATGTAAACCAAATGACCACCAAGGAAGATTAACTGATGCACTGCATTGAAGTCCTGATTAACAAGATTCCCACATAAATATATTTTTATAGACAGACTAAAGCAGAAAGACTAATGCTTGTAAAACTCCTCTGCATTAATTAGATATGCAGTGCTGCCCTTGCTCACCTAGCCTTTAAGCAGAATCAATCAACTTTAATGATTTTCATATCAAGCCGTTTATACCGTATTTTACCTACAACCATGGGAATGTTATCCCTGATTTTAATATCTTCAGTAAGAATGGAATTCAGCTATTTGCCTACTACATTTTGCTTGATAACTTGGGTAGCAACAGTAGTTAATTTCTATCCTTCATCCTCCAAATTTTGCTTGAGTAAACATGAAGTGGCTACAGGCACATCGCCTATTGCACTAATCTCTTTATCTGTTGTAGATAACCAATTAAATACACTTGTACCCAAGAGCACACAATTGTTCCTGGACTGATTCACACTCACCTAATAGAACTGAAACAAATGTGAAACTACAAGAAGTGTCAAGCAAGTAAGAGACCACCATACCATCATTCCAACCCCCACAGATGCTTGTGCTCCTGCCCTGAGCCCATCTGAAAGGTTTTCAGTCACTGAGCGGCCCAAGAGGGCTGTATCTGAAGATAAGCGGTTTATCAGCTCTCCTGTTCTGGTCTTGTCAAAGAAAGCCGTTTCTTGCTTCAGAATAGAGGAGAACATGGTTGCTCTCAAACGTTTCACAATTCTTTGTCCTGTCAGAAACAGAAGTCAGTCAAGCATGGCACATGAGAATTTACAGATACCGACAATATAAAAATCACAGGATTGCACAGCACTGAACAAGACACATTACAGGATTTTAATATACCACAAGAGAGTCTGGTAAGATCTATTAGATGAAATCTTTAGGATCTCACCTAACAGTAAATAAAAATGAACAATCATTCCAGCATACTTATCTTTGCATTATTAGTTTACCTTTGTTCTGGTAAAAGAAACTACTGATTCCAAGAGGATCTCTTGGCCACTGCCAAGAATTTATTTAAGATCATTAGATATCCTGACTCTGCAAAAACCCAAGATGACTCTTGGTAACACTTTTTGATTCTGTTTTTACCTGCAGTCTGCATGAGGTAGACACGAGTAGCATTAGCAGCACCACCACATAAAAAGATTCCACTCAGCAAGGCACACAGGCTGGTCAGGCTGTCAGTGAAATTCTCACTGGGATTTGTATAAATAATGTCAATAACTTTCCCCATAAAGAAAGGGGCTGACATGGTAATGACACTGGAAACTGCCAGGAAGCCAACAGCAGCTGCAAATCAACAAGAAAAGGAAAGTTAGTCTGAACTTACAAAACCATTAACAGCACAAATAAAATGATTTTTCACTTGAAATTTCTATTACACTTGCAAGTGCCAATTGAAATAATCAGCACCCTTTCACACCAGCTCTGAAGGGGTATTTTAAGCCACTGTATAAATTATTTTAGGCAAAGCACATTTTAAGACCCTGAATGCCTCTGTATACAATCACAGTCTTGGAATCACTTCTCTTGTCTAATCTTCAACAGCACCATCCAACAAGGTTAACTTTTCACAGATATCACCCATAGAGAGCATTGACAGTTACCAAAATGTCACACACAATCCTTCAACTCCTGTTTGGTTTGGGTTTTATTATTCATATTTGTTACTGTATGACAGCTTCCAGTTGTCTCTTTTTGAGATAACAATGGACTGAAATAAAGATCTGATCTGAGAACTGGTTAAACCATGCAATTTTATTGGGTGAAAAAAAAAAAAAAAACCAACAAAAAATTTTGATTTCCTCTTGACTGATAACATTTAAAAACATTCATTTTGTTTTATTCTTTATTATTGTTGGTCTAAAAGAACAATAGTATAAGATTTAATTAGAAGTACATTTGCTGATGAGCAGAGCTCTTGAATTGCAGTTGCAAGATCACCCATGGAACAACCTGTGTAGCTCTTTGAAGCTGTATCACAAAGTATGAAAATCACATTGTACCAAGATTTAGCCTTTTGAACTTAAATCTGCAAAGAAATTTCTTGAGCCAAGAACACAGATTAATTCTAAAAAGCAAGCCAAGCTTGGAAGTCTGAGAGCTAGAAAAAACCACATCTTAATTGAAAACTGAACAAACTTGATATGAAAACCACTGAACCACAACAATGACATTTATACAGCATAATTTTTCAAGAACCAACCACACACTCAGAGCAACCATTCATAGGATTGCTACAATACTGCTGGCAGATAATGCCTTTGAAGACAAAAATATACTGTGCTGAAAGTCCTGAAGTTGCCTGAACTTTAGTTTCATTCTACTGAGCTTCTTGTATCACTTCTATGATGAAGATAGCAATCAGCCTCCCAGCAGCACAATGCCATAAGCAATATTTCTATGCATACCTGCAGCCTGTGCTTCTTATTCAAGATTTGTTGGCAATCTTTCCCTTGTGTTACACTCAGGCCAGCAAGCATGTGAAAGATACGAGATTTGGATCTTTAACTTGAAGCTACAGAAACTATAAGAAACCAGAGCAGAAAGGGGAAAAACTTGCTGCTGCAAACTTATGTGATCTATGCCATAGACACATCTCATAAGGATATTATTTACTAGCTAAAAATTCATGAATGACCTTACTAACAGGCTGGCAGCACTGGTGTATTCAAGCTGTGAAGCAGCAGGGAAAAATCCAACAAAACCCAGGTCATTTCCTGTCAGGAAAAGCTGGTTGGTCTCCAAGGCAGCTGGAGATGGACAAAAGCACTGATTATAAGCACAGCACTGAGCCCAGTAGCTCAGAATGACAGCTCAGTCTCCATTAGTCCCAACGATTTCTCAATTACGGATGAAACAGGACATATGAACTGCAGATATAAACATTCACAGAAGGAAGAGGATTGTATGGCTAAACCCCCATATGTTTCTGTCCGATGGCTTGGATTTATCTTCAGCTCTTCTTCATTCAAACTAGCACAGGTTTCACTGTAATTACTTCCAACAGCTTTAACTGAATGAAGAGCAAATACTAGTACCTAAAGCAAACTTAAAACTAGTGAACTAAGCACCATACCTGTCTTTATTAATTTAATCACCCCAAGCCAACAAATCACATGCAAAATAAGGTTCCCTAACTGAAACTCTAATGTTGATTATACCAGCAGACCAACTACAAAATAGCACAGTTGCCAAGTGGCTGATCTTTTTTGTTTGTTTTAAAATGTTGACTAGTTGAAAAATTGGAACCAGCAAACTCTCGTTTCATCTCCTCCTTCAAAGGACCTGTCGTGGTGATAACTGACTGAAGGGAGGAGTTCAATGTGTTCAGCAACCAGATATGAAGACACTTCAGTGACACTGAAGGTTGTTGCTGATAGAAAAAAAAGGTCAGAGTTAACTCTATAGTATTAGTTTCACATGGATTACTCTGCTACCCAGAAAATTACATCCAACAAAAGGGTGTATTTTGGAAGCTTTATTTTTTAAAGTAATTTTTTGTAGGCTATGAGATCACAATAAAGAAAATGTTAGGAAGATCCGTAGAACTTACAAAACCAGTGGCAACAGAAGCTATGACAAGGCAAGCTGGCTGCAGCAGCAGCTGAGCAACCCTCTTAGAAAAGTTAGACAAACATTTTGCATGTCTGTTTGCACAGAAATCCAGATTGCTGAACAAAGTGATGCCCTTATTGCTATTAAGATCAACACACTCTGTGTTGATCTTAAGGCTAACATGGGCTTGTTTCTTGACAGAAAACCTGCAACTTCCTTTGAGGACAAGGAATTGGTTGCCAACTGATAAACCAGGATGTTTACAAGCAATAATTAGCAAAGCTGCCAGAAACCTCTCTTCAGAACATAGACTAAGTGACTCCAAAGAGTCATAAATTAATTTTCTACACACAAAAGCACCACCAAGATAGTGAATGTTTCTAATTTTGCTGGTTCTTACCAAAGCACCCTTCTCACCCAGTATAGTATGTGGAAGTGTATGAAGGCAAAAAATTACTTGCAAGCCTGTTTGGAGAGGGGCTGTTTTAAAGACAAATACATAAGGATTTACCTCAGATGAATTAGGATTATCTATGCCGTTCAGGGATAAAAGACAGGAAAATGAGGTACTGATATCTGGCAGTGCACAGCAGCCCAGCAACAAGTCACATTAGCCAGTTTTTACTATTCCATAGGCCATGAATGTTACCTCTTGAAATCTGTATTGTACTGGTTTCATTTAAATATGGGGGGCTGATGGGTCAGAAGCAAGCTTTGGATTTGTGAGAAATATCTTTCTACCAGTAATGATGAATGTCTGTCCTTTACCAGTTATCTGTGCAGTTTTATTTAATACACAGGGATATTTTTAGCTTAACACTGACTGGCTTCCCACAAGGGCATTTGGAGTGATGAATAAAACCTACCACATTATCAGGTGCATTCAGACAGATCAAGCTCTTCAGTATGGGAGAAATTGTGCTGGAAAATTTTATATATGTTGGTCAAGTAACGTTAATTTCCTTTAGGTGGACCCAGGTCCACAATATTTTTGGGTATCAACCCTGCAAAGAGTCAGCTCTGCAAATACTTACTACAAGATAAAAATCTTCTTCCAGAGTACACTGTAAGCACCTAAGGATGCTCTGCATAGTTCTAGGTTAGGTATGAGTGGTGTGGTTTTCTTTCTGTGTTAAAGTAAATTCATACATGACATCTACACTGCACCTATTATTATGCAAGAACCTTTTAGAACCACCTTGCTTACACTGTTAAGAACAACTGTGTTACTCTGTTCAGAAAAAAAATAGTTCACAAAATGCTAGAAAGTAACAGAATAACTCTAGGTTTACAGGACAGACTAAGGCTTCTTTTTTATCATACATTTAACTTGTTCATATTTACCTTATACAGAAGACAGTCTGCGTCAGACCAACCTAGCTATTACTCCTTCTACCTGCACAATTCACACAAATAATGCAGCAACAACATTCCCCAAGGAAATTAAGCTCTAAGCACCTAACTGATCACAGTGATAAGCAGCTATTGTTTCTGCAATGTCTTACTTAAGAAACTTCGTTAACAGTTCACAGTCAGTTTAAAACAAGCAACTGTCACCAATTTGCCGCAGAAAAACTAACTTTCTGTGATGAAGCTACAAGGCTGCTTGGACCTTTTGTGAGTTTCATACCAAACATTGACAAAATCAGAAGAAAAACTACGGGGAGAAACAACAGAAAGCACCTAGCCTATATTTTATTGTCGCAGTGCACATGAGAAAACACTCAGTAAGTTACCCCTACATATATATACACATAGGAATTACGATTTTAAAACCACGAGAATTGCCTTCAAAAAAGTCAAAGTGTAATTACCTGGTGTAATTTTAAAGTACAATAAAATCCAATTATGAATAAGGCAGTGCTCTTAATTGAAAATTTTAATTGAAAATTTTGACTTAATTGATCCATAGGAAAGCAGCTATTACAAATTTGCAAAAAATTACTAAATAAAACTTATGAAATAACATTTCTTGAACGTCTCTAAAGAAGACCCGTGGACAAAACAAACCTACTTACTCAGTGCACAGAAGGTTTTATACAGAGAAAGGGCACACTTTGCTATAGGATTAAAAATTTCAGAGTTCCTTGTACTTATTTTACTATTCAATAGAACTATTGTTTCCTTTGAGTGTGGTTTGGATGAAGTGCAACAGACAAATTCTCACGGGGAGAAACAAGAAGGCAGGAGGAAATAAAAGGGATCATTTTGAAAAGGCATTTTTGTGGTCTCACACATACACAGCAGGATTTAATAATCTCAACAACGGCTCCATCCTCTTCCCCAGGAACTGAATTTAACTGAAGATGCAGGTTTACCTTACCTGACCACACCAGATCAGCCAAAGAACTCCTACAATTACTTCTCTCCTTTGTTAAACCTGGGAGGTATTACATGATTTACAAACTCCTAACCACCACACAAAACTGTGGTCACTCTAGAGTGAATTCCCACCATAGTATTTAGGCTTCTTTTTACCACTTTAATTGCAAACACCACAATTTAACACACATGTTTCATTTAAAACATATTCATAGCTCTACCCCACTGTAGAAGTAACTGGACATGGAATATATTACAGATTTTTTTTTGACAGTATGACATTTGATACATTTATTTTCATTCCTAGAAGCCTCCAGAGGGTCAGAAGCTCCTTCTGCAGGAGGTGCTGTGTGCCAGCACACTGGAACTCCATGCCAGAGCACACTGCCTCTTCCTGAGCCATTGGATGGTGACAAGGCCCTGCCCAGAGCAAGATGGGACCTTCTCCTCTGGTGCCAATTCCAACGGGAGCAGGTCACCTTCACCTCATCAGCTGACACCATTGCCCCAGCACACCCAGATGGGTTAAGATAGTCTTGCTCAACTTCCTCAACTTCCTCATAAATCATCCTCTGCTCACACTGTCTTCCACTGCCCTCACTGCAACCACTTCATCTTCTGTGACTGCGAATTTCAACTCACAACTGCAGGGAGCAGACGCACTACCATGACTCATGCCATATGGAATCACAAGAAAGGTACACAGCACTCCACAGTGGTACTGCTACACCCGAGGTTACCAGCCACTGGTTCTATAAAACAAAAAATCTGGAAGAACTCAACCTTCCTGCAGAACTAAACAGCACCTGTAGACCTCTGAAGAGATCTCACAGCTTTGCTTACTGGTTATGTTGACTTGAAGAGGAAATTAAATGTTTTACCCTTGTTTCATTTTTTCATATAGTGAAACCATTAACCTTCCTCTTTTTTTGAATGCAGGAAAACCAGACATATTAGATTTTTTAAGGACCAGTTTCTCAGTACAAAGCTGCAACAGGGACAAAATGCAACCTATTTTAATATATTTTAGATACAATGGGTAGATGCAATTTCCCTACAACCACCTACAAGGCGTTTTACCCATATTTGTTATCTCTGCACTCTATAATGACCCAAAGCATTTTTCTTGTTAGCTTTTTCATCATCCTACCTAATTACAACTTAACAACGAAAGTTTTCCCTTAAGAAGGGTGTCAATAGAGAAGAATTTTACATAAATTCACTCCTCTCCCAGAATGCAGACCAATTGAGCACTGAAAAGCAGTTATTATGTTTCCATTTTTTTTCCATCCTCATGACTTGATTTCATTAAGTTGTTCTGTTAAGGTTTTTTCAAAAATTTAATTCAGGCCATTTTGTTGTCTCAAAAGAAAAACTGCATGTAGCTGATTTTTAGTAACTGTGATAACTGATTTACTTAGATAAAACCATCAGCAGGCTGCACAGATTAAGGATATTTTGCTCTATTTCAAAACATAATTACAAAAAAGCATACCATGGCCTGCCTGTGATAAACAAGATGACAGCGAGTGCCCAGTAAAGTGAACTAAATTAAATTTTCAGTTATTTAGAAGCCTTGGTCCTAAAAGCCATCCTTACAATAACTGATATATTTACTTGATTAAATTTAAATGGGAAAACCACACTTTTAAAACTTCATTGTAAAGTCAGCAGGAAGACTAAAATTTATAAACAT
The DNA here is from genome assembly GCF_008360975.1 of Lichenostomus cassidix. Classification (NCBI taxonomy): domain Eukaryota; kingdom Metazoa; phylum Chordata; class Aves; order Passeriformes; family Meliphagidae; genus Lichenostomus; species Lichenostomus cassidix. The sequence goes on along the minus strand of NC_139483.1, from coordinate 41,135,101 downwards.
TCATTTGGATCCAAATCATGATGGCTATATAATACCAACATGTAATGAAACTCTGAAAATATCCACTGTGAATAAAATCTTGTGCAAAGTGTTTCATATTTCACAAACCATCTCTTTATATGTCTACCTACCTCACCTCTCTTCTATCAAACACCATTTACCCATTCCATAGGAAATACCTGTATCTTTGTGAAGGACTACAGGCCTCACATGTGATAGCACTGTCTGCCAATAAAGATGCCTTAAAAACCCAAAGCACATAATAATTTGACATTGTTTTCTTACCAACAGCTATTATCCTATTAACCTATGAGAAGCAATGTCAAGAAAAGTTCGTTTATACTCTATCGAAAATATCAGCATCAAGGATGTATTTTGTACTTTTGACTTCACGTTATTTTCAGACACTAGAAAATATTTTTCAAAACATCTTACACATGTTTTAAGCAAAAAAAAATCTTGGGGGACAGAATTCCAATTTATTTTAAAAAATAAAAATAAATGCTTCGGATTTCCCTTTTTACTTCATTTCACAGAGTCTTGGGCCCAAATTTATTGCAGGCAGATTGCGAAGCCAGCACTGAATATGCACAGAGGCATTAAACAAATGGAACTGAGTTCTCTAACTTCCAAAACTTTTGTCTTCCCTTCAAAAACCAACAGATTAAGAGATGGCAAAGGGAGAAGAGAGGGGAGAACGCATGTTTTTAGCTTTTCACACGTATGGAAGGCTCGGTTGAAGATTCCACGCTGCGCTGGGACGCTGCCAGCTGGGCCGGTTCGCCAGGGAAACACGACCTTCTCCTTCGCCCCGGCGGCCGCTCCAGGCGCGCACCCCGGCCGCGCACCCCGGCCCCGGCAGCCCCTCCGGGCGGGGCGCCCGCCGCCCCCTCCCGCTCGGGCAAAGCCCCGGGGCGGCCCCGGTACCTGTCAGTCTCCAGCGCTCGGGGTGCGCCAGGGCCAGCAGCCTCCGAGCCTCGAAGCGCGGCGGAGCGCCCGCAGCCTTCCGCGGCGGCTCCGCGTCCGCCGCGGTGCTCAGGGAGCGCGGGGCACCGCCCGCGGCGGGGAAGAGGCGGCGGCAGGACGGGGAGCCCGGCGGCAGCGGCGGCAGGGGCAGGGGCTGCGCCCCGCACCTGCCGGGCAGGAGCGGCGGGGCGCGGAGCCCGGCGGCCCCGGCGGCCGCCCGAGCCCAGGGGGGCGGTGCCGCCCGGCGCAGCAGCGGCAGCAGCCAGGGCAGGCGCGGCGCGTAGCCCGCCATGCGGCCGGCGCGGCACCCGAGCTGCTGCTGCGGCCGCGGGTTCTCGCCGCGCGGGTCTGCGGCGAGAGGAGGAGGAGGAGGCGCCTCCGAGCCGCCGCCGCCGCCCATGGGCCGACGGCCGGCAACCCGCGGCCGCCCGGGCCCAGCCCGGCCTGCGGCGCGCTGATAAGGAAGGCTGCGGCTGTCGGCCTCCTCTCGGCCGCCCCGGCCAGCGCCCTCTGCCGCCGCCCGGCCCGGGGAAGGGACGGGAGGGGACCCGGGCCTGCCGAAATGGCGCCCGAGAAGGCTGAGAGGGGATCCCACTAATGCATATAAATATCTCAAAGGCAGGTGCCAAGAGGATGGTGCCAGACTCTTTTCAGTGGTGCCCTGCGGGAGAGCAAGGAGCAGTGGCCATAAGTGAACACGTAAGAAGTTCCACCGCAACATGAGGAAGAACTTTATGTTGAAGGTGGCAGAGCACTGGAACAGGCTGTCCGAGGAGGTCGTGGATTTTCACTGTCCGGAGATAGTGAAAACCCACTTGGACGAGTGGTCCTGTGTCACCTGCTCGAGGTGACCCTGCCTTGCCATGGGCTTGGACTGGATGATCTCTAGAGATCCGTTCAACCCTTACAAGTCTCTGATTCTTCGAACCTGCCCTGCCCTGCCGCTGACAGCAGAGACCCACGTGGGAAGCGACAGGAGCTGAGGCAGCCGATCCCGGCAGAAGAAAGCAGGAACTTGGCCCCTTCCCCTGTTCCTCCCTTCCAGGCCTGCATGGATCACACCAGGGGTAGACATTTCAGGCTGGCCACTGGACCTGGCCGGCCTGTGTCCATGGGTTTGCTCTTGGTTCAAACAAGGGAAAATCTCCATCCAGAGGAGACCTGCCTTTCAGGGACATCATGTGCCTGATGCCATGCTCAGGCTGGTGTCTATGGGATCTATATAAACTGGCCTTATGTGCCCATTCTCAGGCTAGAGCCCACAGGATTAGAAGGATTAATGGGTTCAGACAGAAAGAGGGGAAATTCAGGATAGACATTAGGAAGAAATGCTTTACTGTGAGGGTGGTGAGATACTGAAACAGGTTACCCAGAGGAATTCTGGATGCCCCATCCCTGGAACTGTTCAAGGCCAGTTGGGATGGGGCTCTGGTCCAGTAGGAGGTTTCTCTGCGTGTGCCAGGAGGGTTGGGATTAAATGATCTTTAAGGTCCCTTCCTACCCCTTAAAATTACTATTTTCTTCACATATCACTGCTCAGGGTGCAAACCATTTTCCAAGCAATCTCCTGCCCCAAACCTGATTTAAGGAAAGGAAACTGAGTCACGGCTTTTCTGAGGCCACACAATACCAGCAGCCAGAGCAGGGAACTGACTGTCCTGTTTTCCCCACCGGAGTGCCCAGGGATACCTATATGTCAATTTTAAATTTTTGGGTGAAGCTTCTGGGTAAATTAGTTAACATCAGTTTGTGAGACTAGGTTTGTCACAGTGGTTTAAACAACCACACTTAAAATCTACAGATAAGTAACATTGCATTAAAAGATCACGAGAAAACATGAAGTCTTTTGCTACTGCAAATGATACAGCCAAATTCCCAGTATTTAGGGAAATCGAGGGGTTAGCACACCCAGTGACAGTGCTGAAGGATGGAGCCTCATCCTGGGAAAACCACCGGAGCAGTTTCCCTCGATATTTGAGTGAATTAGCATAAACCTCCCTTGATACTTGAGGTCATTAGCATAAACCTTCCTCGCAGGAGGTCTGTGGTACAAGGGCAATAGCACGGCAGCCTCACCCCAGTGCCTGGGTTTCCTCCTTTCCCACACCCAGCCTCCCTGCCCTCCCTAATGCTGCTCTTAGGCACTGCTAGGAGAATATGGTCTATATACTGTATATGTAATTACGGAATGGGTCAGGCTGGAAGGGACCACAGGGTGTCGTCTGGTCCCACCTCCCTGCTCAGGCAGGGTCATCCTAGAGCACACAGCACAGCATTGAATCCAGATGGTTCTTGAATATCTCCAGTGAGAGAGACTCCACAACCTCTCTGGACAGTCTGTTCCAGTGCTCGGTCACCTGTGCAGTGAAGAGGTTCCTCATATTCAGGTGGAATTTCCTGTGCATCAGTTTCTGCCCGTTGCCTCTTGTCCTATTGCTTGGCACCACCGAGCAGAGCGTGGCTCCATCCTCTTCACACCCACCTTTAGAAATGTATACACGCTGCTGAGGTCCCTTCTCAGTCGTCTCTTCCGTGGAAGCCCCTTGGCCGTTTCCCAGCGCTGGAAGGCCTCACGGCGGCCAAGCCGGTGGGGTTGAGGCTCCGCGAGGCCGCCAGGGGGCAGGGCCTGGGCGGCTTTTGGCGCCGATTCCCCGCGCGGAGCGCCCGGGGGACCTTCCTGGCACTCGGCGCTGCCCGGAGCTGTGCTCCGAACGGGGGCGCGACCAGTCGATCCGTCCGGGAGGAGTGGGACGGGACGGGCCGAGCCCGTCCTGTGAGGGGTGGTGTGGGGATGTGTGGGGCCTGAGCTGTGTTCGCCCCAGGCTCAGTTTTAGGGCGATTTTTTGGGGTAATTCTCCCGTTGGCAGAGGCAGCGCAGCGCGTAGCCTCTTCCCGCGGGCCAGGAGAGGGCCCAGGCAGCGCCTTCCGGACGGCTCGCCCCGAGCAAACCCGCGTTCCCCCACAGAGGGGCGGAAGCAACTGGGTTGGGAAAACCTCTGCCGTCATCAAGCCCAACATGTGACCCAACACCACCGTGTCAAGTAGACCATGACACTCAGTGCCATGTCCAGTCTTTCCTTAAACACCTCCAGGGACAGCGACTCCACCACCCCCTTGGGCAGTGCATCTGGTGTCTAATCACCCCTTCTGTGAAGAAATTCCTCCTAATGTCCAACTTAAACCTCTCATGGCACAGCTTAAGACTGTGTCCTCTTGTCCTGTCGCTGGTTGCCTGGGAGAAGAGGCCAACTCCCACCTGGCTGCATCCTCCTTGCAGGTGGTTGTAGGGAGCAGTAAGGTCACACCCGAGCCTCTTCTAGGCTAAACAACCTGGTTTTGGGAAACGCTAGAACGCAAAATGACTGGTGTAGTTTTGGGGCAACACTACACAAGGCTGTGAAAGGGGGAAACATCCAATTAAATGGTATATTTTAGTGAGAGGAGTGGTTAGGTGACCCTGTTGTGGGCTGAGGAGCCTCACGCCGCTCACTGCAGGCTGTGTGCCATGGTGTGCCCCAGGGGCCAGCACTGTCCCCCATCCCAGCCCCAGGGTGGCTGCCCCTCATCTCCCAGGGCTGGGGTCTGGGAGACCAGACAGAGCAAACTTCAAACCTGGGTGTTATACCAAGGGCCAGGGTCTTGCCAAACTTGTCACAGTGCTGGACCCGTGTCCCTGTGGGGTGCTGGAAAGTGCAGAGGGGAAAACCCAGTAAATATGGGGGAGGATGCAGGTGAAAGCACCATAAGAAGGGCACACCCAGGGAAGTGTGCAGGGATGAGAGTTTATGTCTTGCAGTGAAGCTTCAGGTGCTGCAGGCTGTTCTGCCAAACCTGTGCTGTCCCCAGGTTATCTGACTGGGTGTATGAAAGCTACTGGGGTTACATGTTGTAGATTAAACTGCAAACATTAAATTTCTATTTAGTTATTGCATGATACTGAAATACCTTTATAGCCTGTCTGCATCTTCAAGGAGAAAAAAACCAGGAACTTCAGGACAAAAGTCTTTGCATTGAGTGAAGCAAGCAGTACAAAAACAACAGAGCATTGAAATCTCATAATACATGTTCTTTCAAAGTGCCGTTTAAAGGAAAATGAAACATTTCCATCGTGAAATTAAACCTGATTGAAGCATACAGTTCCTACTGCCAGGTGCACCTGAGCAGTGAAGTGTGCAGGGTGGGGCTCTGGCATCTCTGCAGGTAGATGTCACTGAGGTGTGTGATCTCTCTATGCAATAAAACAATCCATGGGGACACAAACAGTGCTTCAGAAAGACGGGTTCTCAGCACCTGTGTCTATCCTGTGCTGGCATCAGGATGAGAGCTGTTGGAGAACACAGGATGTTTTCTCTTGAGAGACTTTGGAGAAGTGTGAATTATGGATAAATTATTTTAAAAAGAAAAGAGAAAGCCAAGCACCCCTACCTCCTCCAGGACAAGGAGATCTGCCTGGCAAAGATATCAGAAAGTATTGTTGCACCAGAGCTTTACACTCCAGTTTGGTTTAGGCTTTGTTTCTGGGTTAAAAAATAATATATAAAAACACAAACACCCCCCCCCCCCCCAAACTCACAGATGGTTATACAGTCATCCTAAATGGTCATGAAATATTTGCACTAGTGGAGTGGAGTTGCCAGGAGGGAAGAGAGTGCCTAAAATTGTGGCTATTCTTTTCTGGTCTGTTTGCCACATGCAGATTGCTTTGCTATTGCCTTAAGCAAAAATGGCAAAAAGCAACAGCAGTCCATGCACATGTCTCCAGCTAAGCTGCTCACCAATTAAAAAAAAAAAAAAAAAAAAAGCTCTGCAAACATGCCTTGCTTCAACTCCAGTAATGAGCTTAAGTCGTGATATGTTAACCTAAAATACTACAAAGTCACATGTGCATTCACAACTCCAGTCCTTGGGAGCAAATATTTAGGGCTTAGCGGATTCCTGGTGTTGAAGTACACGCAGCTCCAGAAGGATCTGTGCTGGTTCTAAAGGGCAAGTTGTCAGTACACAAGTTTTGCTGTGCTTTTCTGGATGCCAGACAAATGCCCATTCTCCACATGCAGTTGGCACTAGTTTGTCTGGAGTTGTCTTACGTGTGACCCCAGTTTATCACTGCAGCAACACACAACAGTTTCTGCCCTTATTTGCCCTGTCCCTCCCATGACTTACAAAGCATCAGTAGCTGTTGCAAAGCCAGGCACAGGGCTGGCCTAAGGCAGACATCAGAGAGCACAGGTACTATCACTGCTGTCCAGAGAACTAGAAACACCTTCTGGCAGGAGTGGTTTGTTATCTAGCAGCCTTTCTCCCCTTGGTGTCCACCTACTTCATCACTGCCACAAACTTCCCAAGACTCATGTGCAATCCAGCCTTTGGATATTTCAGTGGGAGTGTTGCTGTGTCTCTGAACAGAACTACAGCACTCACTGCTGTCTAGGTAGCCCACCTGTCTAAGTGTAAAAATGGAGTTTGATCTGGCACCTTCCAAATTAGGGGCAGGGGGTTCAAGATATCCCTGAATATCCCAAAGAATATCCCAAGAGCAAAGGTTTCTTTCAGATGGAAGCAGGCAACTCAGTCTGCTGCAGCCTGCCTCTGTTAACCAATTTTAAGCCACAGGAAAAACAAAACCCAACAAAAAAAGGTAAATAAAAACCAAACAGTCAAAAAACCAACAAACAAGAAACACCCCAAACCAAACTCCAGGCTTGATATTTACAAGCCCTTTACAAGGATGATCAGGATGATCATTTCAACAAGCTGCCTGACCAGGCCCACTGCTGCCCTACCAGGGCTGCTGGAGCCAATATTGATGTATGATGAACAGCAGTGTAAACAGAAGCATCACTACTTAGTGGGGGAAAGAAGTGATAGCAAAGAAATAGAACTGGATACCATAATGATCCTAATCTTGCACCCTGACACTCATAGCTCCTGAGCTGCTTCCCATCCCATTCTCTTCAGAGCTGGGATAGCAATACCAGCATGCCTCCTCCCTTTGACAGCCCGGTAGAGGGATTTGGATGGAGTTACTTCCTTCTGTTCTCAAAGTGTCAGAGGAGCACTGCCCGTGTGCTGACATGCTTGTACAGCACCCAACACTATAAAGCCCTGCTCTTAGCCAACCCCCCATGTGTATATGCTAAAATATCAGGCTTGTCATAAACAGAAGACTGCAACTTCACTGAAGATCACAAACGTGTAAAAAGAGAGTTTTATCCTAAAAGAAACTGCAAAGATCTGGACTGAGTAAGAAAGCAGGGCTACCGATAAAAGCAGGCTTCTGAAATTGTCTCCTTCCCCTACCCCTTAGCTTAATGCAAGAGTAACAAACACTTGTAATACCAAGTTGTAGAAATAACTCCTACAGCTGCCTTGTTCAACAACTTCCCTGTCCCAAGAGACTGTTTCTTCAGGACAACACTCAGGAGATATAAAACCTTATCTTCAGCTGTGCACTTAAAATGTACCACCTTCTCCATTCACCTGCTGCTCAGTGCTGTTGTATAGTAGTGTCCATGAAACAGAAAGGCAGACAGAGGTTTACAATTGTTAACAAAGATTACCAGTACAGAGGAAAATTTTATTAGTATTTTGTACTTGAAGTACACTATGGTGAACATTGCTGAGTTATTTCAGTCAGTTTGGGCTCCTATCCAGTACTTTTTAAAAAAACATCATAGCTGATGTGCAGCATGCCAGGGTAGTCTTTGGCAAGGGACATCCAGGCAGTTAATTTAACTGTCACATCAGTGTCTTGTAATGGTACAGTTTTAGAGCCTGGCTCACCGTAAGCAACTAGACACCACTCAGGAGAAAGGCCATTTCAGGACTTTGTTGAAGAACCCACAGAGCCCCAAAGGTCTAACAAAAGTCAGCAAGTGTTGAAACAAGTTTAGCAACATGACTTGAAGTCCTTTTTATTTTTCTTGGTGAACCCAAAGGACCTGTTAATGGAAATACCATTTCTGTAACATGTTTTTAGACTTAAAAACACTTTTAAGAGACAGTTTTTCACAAAGTGACCAGAATGGGGAGGAATAGAATGAACTTTACCATTTGAGGAAGTAAGACATTCAGACTCAACAGTGTGGCAGCACACTGCTTGGGGGATGCCTGTGTTAAAAGTGAGGTCAATTTTCATATAGACCTGTGAATGGGCATAGCAATTTGTTAGAGCAAATACCCTTTCCATTCATCAGTATTCGGTGATTTAGCAGGGACTTTTATCTTAATCTACACTTACTATGGCCTGGACTACCTGACACCCTGGAAGGGTGTTTTGCTCTTCATTGTCTTATCAATTCAAGAGGTTAGGGAACAGAACAAAATTATCAGACAATGAATGTCAAAACCAAGGAAATATTTTCCCCTCCTCATAAAATTAAGGTAGAACTTCTTGCTGCAGCAAACTGTGCTAGCTACAAGTATACAGCTGATTAATAAAAGAGATGAGACTATTTTAGATGAAACTAAAATGATCAGCAGCTATTAGAGACATGTGGCCTGCAATGCCAGGGGTCTACTACAACAAACCCCAGTAACTGTGAAAAGACAGAATTCTGTAAACCATGAAGGACTGCTGTCTGTACGTCCTCTTTTTCTGAGCATCTTCTGACAGCCACAGGCTGGTACCATGCAGTGCCTGGTGCCCTGTGTGTCATCCAGGAGGCACACGAAGAAAAGAAGTTTTGCAGGGGAAGGAGGACTCAGTTATGTGACTGGGAACTACATTACACAAACTATGGGTACACAAACTGCAAGATCCTACTATGATGTTTATTAACATTTGGGTGCTTAACTATGTCAACTTCAATGCTTTTGTGGCTTTTAAAATATATTTGAAATAGAAAGGAAATGGTCCATGCAAATGCATTTATTTCTGAACTAGGTAGCTAATAAAGACTAGAGTCCAAATTTTGCTAGACTTAATGGTACTCCTTCCTTCTGCTTGTATTTTCCTCCCAATTCTGCCTTAAAATTCAGCCTGTCAATCAACTGCAGACATTTTTTATAGTCTAGATTATTTCCTGGCTTCCTTCCTTCAAAGAGCACCAAAAACTCTCCACACAGTATATAGCAGTTTATAAGTTTGAAGCTCGTAAATAGTGATTGTTTTTCCAACAATTCAGGAATCACTTTTACATCTTTTAGCCTATACACATATAATAGGATGTGGTTCTGAAGTCTCTTTACTCTTGTCACTTCTATATGCAAAATACCTCAGAGCAACCCAAGTAATAACAAACCCAATTCTGCTGTATAAGTAAGATGTTAATGGGACACTTTGTTCTTTACCCATCTCATCCTTATTTCCTTCCCCTGCCCTTTCCCCCTGTCTCCTCCCCTTCTCTTCCTCCCCTCCTCCCTGCCCCCTGGTTGCTGTTTGCTCTACTTCAGGACCAAAACTCCAGCTGCTCTAGATCTAAACATTGCTCAGGACATATGGCAACAAACAGCAAAATGAATTCCAGTGAGCACTGGTGGGGCCATATCCTTCCTAGGTATTCACTCAGGCATTCAGCCAAAACAGTCATTTCACAATGGAATCTTTGGGCTAGACTACACAGAATCAAGCAAAACCACTCAAAACAACTAGAAGGATTACTGCAGGTTGAAGAATACCATGTGTTTGGTCTGGTGAGCGGTATTGACTCAACAGAGCTGAAGGAGGTCTCTCTAGAGACCTGCATAACACAAAGCATCAGGAACACAACCATCCTTCCATATATTTTTCTTCAACATGCCCAGTCCTGGCCTGGGATCATTAAGCTGCTTCACACTTCTAGCATGCAGCCATGAGAAGATCAGCAGTGCCACTCAACTCCAAGTGTACAGAGGGCTTTCTGGTACTCGCAGCACTGAGCTGCAGCACACACTGATGTTAATGTCAGAAAGGTCAAACACTTTCCTGGTAAAACATTTTTACAATTTACTATTGTGTAAATACACAATAAAATAAAATGAAAATGCAAATGTGAGTTGTCGTCTGAGCTCTTAGATTGTTTAGATGTTCTCAAGAGAATTTTCTCATGAAAATCCGGAAGGGCTGAGGGAAGCTGAAGGGAATTATCATTTAATGCTACAGCCTGTCTAGAAGACATTTGCTTGAAAAAGGCATTTTAAAAGATCAAACCACAAAGGTAATACAGCACTACAGAATGAGGCCTTTTGGTGCACAGTGTCAATCTCAGGGGGTACCTAGATCCTCCACATACATTTCAGCTGACTTACAAAGCTGTATCAATATCCCACTCCATGACACAGTGCATCAGCTCTGTGGAAAGCATGTAGAGAGACATCAAAACAGCAGCAAGTGAACAAGGTCACCAGATTCAGTCTCCAAATGCCAAGTGGGGTCTGGCTCAAGCAGTGTAGGAGAAGCTGCTGCCCTCTTCTTCTCATACAAGTCAGAGTGAACTTCCCAGAAAGGGACCAAACAATTTTTATTTTTCTTTTTAAACTAAATGCTTTTAATAGAAAACAAAATACAAAATAACTCTTTCCAGAAAGCAGAAATATTTAATCTCTCCAAATGACAAACTAGAACGTGCTTTATCTGCAGATCCTTGTAAATGCTGATGATTTATCTCACAAAGTGTTCATGAAACCGGTATTGCAACATTTGAGAAAAATCCAACACTGGCAGAGCTGCCTCTGTGTACACACAATAATTTAGTAATACTATTTTTTCCCATGTCACTTTGTGTGTCTCATCTCATCTCCCTCTCCCTAGACTGCCAACTTCCATTTACGGAAATATTTCTGTGAGGTGCAGTGGTGGGTTGACATGCCCTGTTTTTGACTAGGAGTCCAAACTTAGCCACTTCCATTCGATGGTGCCCTCCCTCCAGACAAGGCAAGTTGTTCATTACCCTTAAAAGCCACCACTTTGTCCCCACTATCCTCCTATCCTCAAAACACAGTGCAACCAGAGTCAGAAAATTTCCTAATTAATGGAACATAAATACACATAATCACAGCTAGTACCAGGAACCAAACCCAAACGACAATGCAGAGATGGGCCCCAAATGAGGTCAGATTTCCAACCCCTTACTAAAAAAGAACAATGGTATTTTCTACTTACTTAGTCCAAAATATTCCAGAAGTGCTATAGGGAGCTGAAATATTTAGGACCACTATTACTGTAGAAAATACATTTTTTTTAATAGAAGGGTCTTAAAAATGCTGGTCCTCTGCAATACCAGGAAAACAAAAGCAAAACAAAACAAAAACCACCGGGCCAGTAGTTCTTCACACACTCAAGCCGAATTAACAGTAGCTAAGATGTGCCCATCAATCAATGCGGGATATTTAAGTGCAGGTCAGCAGCTTATCTGGTTGGCAGTTTCACTTATCTGGGCCAGGCTTTCAGTTCCCCCAGGCTACTGGATTTAGTCCCCTTTTTCCCATTCCTACAAGTAAAAAATTAGAATGTGTATGTATTTTCATCCCTCCTCCTATTTTTTCCTTTTCCTGTTCAACAGCACAGGCATTTTTGTGACATCTTAAAGCATTTGCATCACTCTGAACACGCCTTTCACGGGGGCAGAGGAAGAAAAGTGTTTCACAGTCAGTAATCTCAGCTTGCAATGGACTCTGGCATTCAAGACACCCACCCACTTCCCTAAGACAAAAAGCAAAATTAATGTTCCTGATTTTCTTGTGCAATTCCAGTCACTAGAAGAAGATTACAGGCCATAAACTGTACGCTCAGTACATTATTCATCTGTCCGGTATATACACCAACCAGTTCACTGGAAGACCCATCGGCAGGAGCGTTGCAGTAAGTGTTCCGAATGTCCCAGACCCGAACGGAATTGTCCATTGACGCTGAAGCGATTAAACTACTGTCAGGGCTAAAAGTAAGGCTGGTTATGTTGTCTGTGTGCCCCCTCAGCTCTTTGTAAAGAGTTCCCGATGCCAAGTCCCACAGCTTCAGCCGCTGGTCTTCACCTGCCGACGCCAGGTACTTACCGTTGGGAGAAAAGGCGAGCGCCAGCACAGGGCCCCGGTGCCCGGTGAAAAGCCGCACCGAGTTGCCCTGCTGAGTGCTCCACAGGCGCACGGTTTTGTCCGTGGAGCCCGTCGCCAAGTAGTTGGAATTGGGGTGGAACTTGACGCAGTCCACATCTGCCAAATGGCCTGCGTATATTCGCAGCGGGTACGTCCGATCAAACGACCAGAGCCTTGCAGTGCGATCGTGGGAACCGCTGGCAAAGTACAGGCTGCAGGGGCTAATATCCAAATCCCAGACAGGATAGGCATGTCCTTGGTACAACACAGTGTTTGTAAAACTTCCCAGGTCCCAGTATCTGATGGACATGTCCTCAGAACAAGACAAGAGTCCTGAACTGTCTGAAAGGAACCTAGTGCTATACACAGGTCCACAGTGTCCTCTCAGGATCTTCATTTCTGTGCCTGCGCTGTCATCCTCTTCCTCCTGGTTGAGAAGAAGAAAAAGAAACAAGAAAGGAAAGCATGTTTATCCATTCAACAAGAAGAACCACCACCAAAAGGAAAACAGGAGAGTGTTGATATAGAAGGAGTTACTTGAGATGTGGCCCATTTTGTGCAACTGAGACACAAACATTGCCGATGCATTTGCTCTAAGTGAATATTGAAAGATATAGTGAGATAACACTTTCTATTGAAGGCATTATCCTTATTTTTGGTAGCCCCATGCTCAATCCAGAAGGAATCTTAACCTGAGACTGCTGGCAAAGAGAAGAAAAAAATTTTAATGACATTTTTCCATTTGCTAAAAACATGCATAGTCCCTATCCACACTCTACTAAAAACATTTGGCTAAGATGTTGAAAACAGATCTTGGCATCTACTCTTTTCATGTGGTCATTGTTGGAAGTGAATCTCACAGTAGAGGGAAACAATCACAGATGTCTTAAACAAAAGGCAGGAGATAGAAAGACAAAACATATTTGACAAGCTGTTTGCTTAACACTCTTTCTTAACCCTGCATGTGAACAGAAACCCAGCAAGGCTCTAACATCTATTTCTCCCTGCATGCTCCATCAGGATGCTTTCACATCTTCACCCTTCAAGAACAGCCTTCAAGAATAGAAAATGTATGCAGCTTATTTAGGTCAATGTATCTATTTTGGCATAGGAGAAGATGAATAATCACAACAATGATGGCAGTGGAAACCTTTCTATCCCGTTACTCTCCAATTCAAGTACTAGGGCAGATAGTCAACAAGTAAAGGCTTTTGTGTTTAAAGACTATTCAGTGAGCTGTGCTAAAGGAATCTCCCAGTGGAAGGCAAGAGTCTCTAACAGTCTAATGAGGTACCACCTCTTGACACTGAAAGGCTGCAGACTATACAGGTTTCACCAAATCTCAGAAGTGTCCTTGTCTGACAAGCTGGCATCTGACAGTGCAAGATAACCCTGGCTTGGGGTGCACCTGTGTAGTAGCTTGAGACCACCTTTCCTCAGGGCTGTCAGGCAGACACTTTTCCTCAGTACTGAATCAGTAACACTCAATCACAGACTCATGCACATCAAACTGAACATAACATCCTTTTGTTTGTGAGCAGCCCCTTTATCATCTTGACCTGGCCTGTTTCCTGCAGAAGGAGCACTTCCTGCCCCAAGAGGAAACCAAATTCCCTAGGGCTGCTGGCCTGTTGACAACCAGCAGAAGTCAGACCAGCAGAAGTCAGTGTGTTGTAAGCAGCTCTCTTGGCTGACATGCTATCTCCCACCCCCTCTGACCTCAGGACTCACAGACAGATTAGCTCCAGACTTAGCAACAGTCCTGAAAATGCTTCTCCTCCAGTGGTTTCACACTTCACACTGGAGGTGAGCAAACTGTGACTTGGCTATCTCCTTGCCTTTCTCCATCTCAACAGCATGTTACGTAGTAGGCAGCAAGCCATATTTAGCAATGCTGCTTCTCTTCAGAGTAGTCAGTGCCCATGGGAGCTTTACAATGCAGCTGGAAGCCAACTTCATCTCTGCTAAGGAGGTGAGGCAGAGAGAAACTGCAGGCTCTGGTATGCAAAGCCCCATTCTTATTCAAATTGCTCTTTCTACCTCAGATAGAGCGTGGCTTACTGGAATCCACAGCATCTCTACGCTATGTTACCACATTAAAGGAGAACGGCCAATACCTGCAGCATTTTATACTATTTAATTATAACCATAAGATTCCTGACAAGTTACCAGTGAAAGCCCATTCAAGCTACCTATATCGTACTACATTTTCTGCAAATTTCCCAAGTCCAAGTACTTAATTTTGTGCATTCAAATAAAGGCTACATGGGATGTCTGCAAATACACCTCCTCTTCCTTCATTGTATTACAACACCAGCAGATTTGACAATGCCTTCTGCAACATTGAAACCCACACCCCTATGTGGACACAGGGAGTAAATCTTGTATTTGATGTCTGTTTGACGTTCACTTAGCACAACTGCACACTCGTGTCATAGCCCACTGAAAACAGTACATCTCTGAGTTACCATATTTTTCAGTTTCCTCCCTATCCAAGTTAGTCTGCTGACCAGATTAACAAGGCAGCTGCAAGTGCAGCCACCAAACCTCAAGAAGCAGCAATGATAGTCTCAAAGAAAACCAAAACAGAATCTCACATCCTTCTCCTTTTTTGTTTCTAACCAGTAACAGGTTTTCCTGGGTCTGATCATCTCTCTCATCCTGCAGTGCTCTTAAGATGTCAAAAGGGAAGATCTCTTATCTGCCTACAGTAGAGATGCCTAGCAGGGAACAATGAGGAAGGATGGCTCCCTTTGCAGGACGTTTCTTACTGCTCCTTCCAGAGTTCCCTCCCATCTGCCATCAGACAAGGTGTCAGCATCATCCCCACTCATTACCACTTGAAGGACCACTCCCACTTAAAAGCAGAACCTTAGAAGCAGAGCTAAATGGGGTCAAGTCTTAGTCTTTACAGGATTTAAAGGCTGGCACTATTGTGGCTTGGAGCACAGCATTATTTTCCGCTGTTGATTTATGGAGTACCAGGGATAAGAATGGCAAAATTGCAAAGAGACAGACAATACATCCATTTGTGCAGCTAAAAAAATTCCATTTTTATACTGGACCCAAAGTAAGAGAGACTATAAAGTGGCATTTGTGAGATGCTACTATAAAGACAACAGAATTACTGTACCTCAAAACAGTAAGTCTCTCTTACTTGCAAGAAGCAAGACTACACGACTAAAGTACACTGCAGCATCACACTGAGCAAAATTCACTAAAACTACACCTAGAAAATGATTTTGACACAAAGGCTTCACATGGACTAGGAAAAAAATGTTATTCTAACATGTTTGCTAAGTTTCAACCTCATTTATATATGTATACATACCCCCTCACAAAAAGAATAAACACAATGGAGTAACTTTAGTGCCACCCTGAACAACATCCACTGAAACTAGCACGATTTCCAACCTTTATAACTTCATAAAAAGAAGGATCTATTTCCTAGCAGAAAATCAAAAACCAGGCTGAAGACTGTTTATTTAATGCATTACTATTTAAACAGGTTATCCAAAGCTAATTATACAATACAGGAATCAACCAAACCAAATTCTAACATCCTCACAATTTATTCTACAGAACTCACAGAAGTAATGTCAAAGCACATTCATAATTTTTGTTCTTTGTCAAAGTTTTCATCAGCTTTATCCCTGTGAATTGCTACTGATCAGATTGCAGTGACAGTCTGAAATACAAACCCTCCTCACACCGAGCTGCAACCCAGTCAAGGTAGTCTGGTTTGGTCTTGGTATCTTTGTCTTCCTCTCCCATGGCACCAAAGCAAGTGCTGGTCTGTTCCCAGCTGCAGCCCTGTGGATGCCTGTGTATATTCACTTAGGGCTCCCAGATAACTGTATTTATTACCTTGAAGTCAAGGGGCTTTCATTTGCATTTGGTAACCAACAGTGTGTTCAGGCTGGTATTGGTATCCTCCCTCGAATTTGAACTCCTGCTTAGGTCATTATTTTTTTTGTCAGTGGTGGAAATTATTCAGGGCAATGACAACTTCATTCTGCGCTGGTTTTTGACCAGTTTTTGGCTTTAGACCTGTGCACAAAAACTGCAGGGTACACAAAATATCAAAGAGCCACCACAAGCCATCTGCATTTAGGATTCCATAGCCGCATCCTAATACATATGCAACATGCAAGTCCATGACTGTGTGCCGCAAAAAGCTAATACATACACTCCTGATAACCTGGCAATATCTCACTTTTCCACAGTCCAGAGCCAAAGAAGGTGACCTGCTGATTTCCCAGACAAATTCTCCTCTGTTTCAGGTTACTGACATTTGCCTTCCATGATGGGCAAAACACAGTCACATGCCCCATGAACTCTTGCAGTTTATAATGACAACAAGTCCATAGCTCTATTTTGGGCTAGTCTGACCCACTCATCTGCTCACTCTGCAAAAAGGTCAACCAGGGAAGCAGCGAACATGCTGCTGCACTGTCTCACCTTGATGCTTGCCTCTTTTCTCAAGCTGTTTAACAAAGCAATTCTTAATCACAAATTCCTGAATACAACAGGCTCTCTGCACTCTTCCAAAATAAACAGAACCTTGCCACTAAGTATTTTCTAGAAGAAAAAACAGTGTAAAAAAATATGTCTCTCCTGCTAAATGCTCAACACAGAACAAATGAGTTTTGGGTTTTTTTTAAAGAGAGAAGTGATTAAACCAAGGAATAGTCACAAATTTTGATCTCTAACCAGATGTTAGTTGCTACTTGGGCAGTTGTGTGGAGAGGGGAGGAAGGGCATGACTAGAAAGCAAAAAAAAAAAAAAAAGCCAAGTAGAAGATGCCATCTAGCCTTGCATGAGAAGTGAAGGTACACACATCCCTGTCCTTGTCTCCAGCACTCCAGAATAGAAAGCCTCAGAAGTTTCTACTCCTCAGATTCCTTAACAGAGACATTTACATAATTTTTCTGTAACTCTTTACCTTTGGTAAATGAAGGTGATGCCTGAAATACAGTTTTGCACATAGACATCTGATCAGAGTTCTTTAGCTCTCTTCTTACTTTGCATTTTCCTCTTCCTGTGTCTCTGCCCTTCTCTCCACCCCTCTGCCTCCTTGTTCTGAGCTACAATCCTTCTAGCTTTCACTTGGCACTGCTTTTACTGCCCGTATCTCCTTATTTTATCTTCCCATCCCTAAGAAAGCTCCATCCTCTTCAGGGAAGGGATCCTACTCTAGTCACCTGTCCTTACTGAACTGCCTGTCTACTGTCAGCGGTTCACGGACAGCTGGAGGAAGGGGACCAGCACCTAGGACTAACAAACTATGACCTGAGCACAAACTTACTGCACCTTAGTGCAGCATTTACACCCACGGCAGGGAAGAACATGGATGAGAGTAGGTTATGAAATCTGTGCATCAAGGCAGACAGGTTGTGCAACAGCCTCACAGTTCCCTAACACATTACTAGATACTCGACAATCCATGTTCAAAACAGGTCAGCAGAAGGGGGAAAAGGGGAAAAATAAAGAGTATCCAGACCTCCTCATCCAGGATGTCACAAGCCAAACGGATGCGGGACACATCAACAAGGTGGGGCTCAGATTTCAACTTCCTGGAGCGCAGGCTCCACAGCTTCACACATGAATTATCGAACCCAGCAGCGAGCAGCTTGCTATTTGGTGAAATTTCTGCAGTGTTCAGCAACTGCTCCGTGTTATAGAAGGCATAGAAGCAGATGGTGGTTAAGGAAGGGGGCCCATCCTTGACACGTTTAATGCTGTCCTGCAGTAAATCCAGCGCTGCCTCATTCTGCAGAATGGAAGCTGGCACGTCACTGGGTTCCAGGCCGTTGCTCTCGTTGCGTGAGGAGCTCCCACCGGCATAGAGCTGGTAGTCAGTCCTCTTGGCAGGCTGCACATCCAGGTGAATGTGCAAGGTCAGGACTTTGCACAGGGCGTTGTTGTTGTCACTTTGGAGGTAGCGAAGAAGGTAGTTGTAGCTGTCCTCTTGAAGGCGGATGACGTACTTGTTGTCCAGAAAAGCCCGGAGCTTCAAGTTGGACAGGATATCTTGAATAGTCATGGTAGTCTGCAACTGTTCAATGATATCCTTCTGGCTGGCATTCTGCAAGAACATGCCATGGAAGCGGCTGTAAAAACTGTCCACTGTGCTTTTTAGGCCATTCTGGACCATGTTCAGATGGAGGTAGACGAAGAGGGGATATAGAAGAGGCATCACTTCATGGCTGTGCTGAGAATCCGAATCTATATAAAAAGCAACAACAAACTTTGAATGATTTCTCGATCCACTTTCTACTGGGAATAAAACAGAGCAAGGATGATTACTGAAAAAGCCCTGACAGTGACATCAGAGAGCAAGCAAAAGGAGACTGCTGTTAGCACATCTAAGTGAACCTCTTCTGTCACCCAAAGGAGGTACAGTACCTATTACAGACCTGAATAGAGAGTGTCACATCAGTACCTTGTTAGAACAAAATGCAGAAATTTCAAAACTCTTTTTAGGCGTGGGACAGCTAATAATAGACAACCTCATAAAATACATGATTGTTGAATTTTTCCCATTTATTTCAGAAGAAAGAGTATGCCCTTTGTTTACTGTGATAAAAGAAAACTAAAATTTATTAAATTTAAAATAGTATTTAAGTGTTTAAGTCAAAATTATTTATCTAGCTTATCTAGGCCTGAGCTTTGGTGGCTTTTTTCTCTGAGCTTCAGTAAAATGTGCATGTGGTGCTTTGGATGGAACTAATTTGTCTTCAGGGGAAAGGAAGCCACAGTTTCCAAAATGTACTGCAATATGCCATGGTCTTGTTTTATTTCTGTGCCTGCTCATGTACATACTTTTCTCTCTCTGCCAAAGCAAATCCCAGCAGTAATTCCTAGTACACAGTGTAACAAACCCCGATTAGGCTGTGCCGTACCTTGCAGAGGCTGATTTGTGCAACAGCTCCACCCCTCCTTCCGCAGCTTCTCGGGGCTGCTTGCCAGCTGCTGGGAGCTGTGAGGAGCAGAGCCCTGCAGAACACCATGGCAACAAACAGGGCCACAGCGAGTTACTAGCACAGGACCAAATGGTCCAAATTACTGGAAAACAAATAGGCACTGCTGATCCTCAGACATTTGCTGAGCCTCAAAATGCAAAAGGCATTGCTGCTTTTCAACACGCTCTTCCCTCCTGCCACTCATCAATGCATATTCTCTTTTCTCCCTTTCCATTAGGTTATTTTTCCTTTGTGCTGAGCACTCTGCCAGGCTTTCTCTAGTCCATATTGTGCCTTTCTCTCATTTCTATAGGAGTAACTACAGAGCATGTGTGGTGTGCAGTGTATACATATGTATTTGCATACTTAAGAATCACTCTCCTTCCTGTCCTGCCGAAACTGGGCCAAAGCCAGGGAAAATGGTGACCTGCATGTAGTAAAAGCTCTAAGCAGTCAGCAGGTCTCTTTTCTCTCCAGGTGCACTAACCCAAAAATGCAACAAGAGGAAGGACTTCACTTTGCAGTAGGGGAAAAAGGGAAGAGATGGGGAGTTGGCAGAAACAGAAACAAAGGAAATGTTCCCTAGGAACCTAAGAAGAGGTTACAGGAGCCAAGTCTGTCTAACCTGAAGAATAAGGGGGTATTCAACTGCTTGCCTTCAGTACCCAGTGGAACGTTACACAGGAAAAGGAGTCAGCCCCTTCTCAGAGGTGCACAGTGGAAGGACAACAGGCAAGCTGCTGCAAGGGAAATTCTCACTAAATTGCAGCAGGGTCCCAGAGATGCACAGCAATCTCCAGAGCCTTTGATTTTCTAAACCTGGCTGGAAAAGGCTCTGAGCCCTTTCAACATGATAAAAAAACCAATCTTGTCCTGCTTTGAGCAAATGGTTAAATTAGAGACTAGTTAGTTAAGTTACTCCGTGTCACTAATCCCCTGCCCACTCCTCAGTGGGGTAGGCATCACAGAAATGGGAAGTGTCCTGCTGTGCCTTGTGCCTGGCTGGCAAGCAACTCTTTTGAACAAGTAGTTCATGTGTGTAAGATATCCAACTAGAGCAAGAGGGACAAAAAAGATGAAAACAGTTGGCCTGAACACCAAACCTTAGCACCTCACCAAGCAATTAAGCCACTGAACAGAGTTATCATACTTCTCAAAAATCCATTAAACTGTAAGGATTTACCTAAAATACTATAAGTGCAAAAGTATTGAACTGTTGCACACGGCAAGGCTCCAAGAATTCACTACTTTCTGCCTCTGCCTTCCTGTCTGCTCCCTTCTTTTCCCTTCAAAAACTATCATCTGAAATATTAATCCTGATGTTATGCACACTGGGATCAAATCCCTACACTGGACAAATGTTGCGTGTGACAACTTTACTTTCCTTAGTACTATTCTCTGAAAATTCTATCTGCTTTCTTCTTCCCATGTTTGGAGCTTATAGAAGAAATAAGGACATTCCTAGGGATTCCTTTTAAAAAATATTGAATTATTATTAAAAAAAAAAATCATTATTGTCTTCTGCATCATTATGGAGTAAGATTTTTTTTTTTACTTCGTTGTATTGCTCCACTCTCAAAGTCAGTAAAGCTAAATTTACATGAACAGATTCTCCCTTAAAAATCTAGACCATCATAAAACTAAGCCACTTATGGATAAAATTAAAAACCTTAAACTAGAAGACAACAGAGAACTACAGTAATTTCTCAGGTACCTGCCTTCCACAAAAACCACTAATTTTCCTTCCTATTCCTGTGTAAATATGCAGTTGTCGAGAAGATCTACAAAGGCCAAATGCTTAAGCAAGAAAGGACAAACAGTCAGCCATCAACAAAATACAAAGCTATTCAGCACACAGACAACAACAAAAAAACCCAATTAAATATTTCTATTTTAACTGAAATCTCAAAGACAGAAATCAAACTATTGTTAGAGACATGATTCTGAATTTTATTATATTGCCCTTTACTCACTGAAATCACAAGAAAACCAAGTCAGCTACTTTCTTTTTCCTTGCTTTCTGATATTTACCTGTGAGAAAATTGCGCAGTCGTCCAAACTGTACTTCATATTGCTGTGGCTCCGCCAGGCAGGGAGCTGCAGACACGACGTTGGCACAACCAGACTCAGATTGGACTGTGAAATAAAAGAAGCAAAAGTTAAATGGGGATTTAGGGGTTTTTACATGTGTGTTTGAAAACAAAGCTTCTCATAAAATCCAAGGTATGCAGACACTTAGGTGACATTTCACCTTTCATACCATCCAGGTATGACATAGTCCAAAGCATCTAAATGTGGCATTAGCCACCTAGACAGATCATGAATGAGAAAGTACAGTGAAAGCCAATACCCACCCTAAGAATCTCAGCAATTCACCTGCTCCAGCCAGAACACATTTTAAAGTTTTCATATGCAACCTTAAGTTCCCAAGAAATTCAGAGTAACACCATCACAGACTCCTTAGAAGTTTTACAACTGTGGTTTTACAGCTTTACACTCAGAGAAGATAAGTAAAGCAATCTAGTTTCTTTTTTAATGAGTCCCACCAACCATCATGAGTAGGTCTATAAGGACGCTACTTCAGATTCTGCAATTTCTCATCCCCTTCATTATAATTTACAACAAATTATAATCATCATCATGTACATCTCACAGAAGTGGTGGTGAAAACACTTAATCTCTAAGCAAACACCTAGTAGTTTTTAACCAAAATGTGCCCCCTTCCCTGAGTATTTTGGGTACCTGGCAATTGACGACATACCCAGTTGTTACAGTCTCTTCAGATTGTTTTAATTTGTTTTTCAGAACCAAACTCTGGTAAGAGTGGTTCTGAACTATTTGGAAAGGGAATTGGCTTCTCCTCCTCTGGCACCAAACCTTTGCTGTTCTGCTAACCGTTTGGAATCTGACAGGGGACTTTGTGCAAGTTTACAGACATGCATCAACATACCCCAAGCATATGCAAATGCCAGTGATTAGAAACACAAGTTCTGCTGTTCTAAACAGAACTCAAGAGGGCAAGGAATTTCACTGTTCTCCTTTCCTATGTTTTCTTTTCCAAATGTTAACTCTTGTCCCCTCCAAATCCCCTATTTTTATGACTTTCACTTCAATTTCTTTCAGTCTCCCCTGGCCTGCACCACTTTCTATCCTCTGCCTTTCTACTCCTGATTGATTGGTGGGCTTTTTGTTCCAGGATTTGGCTCATGCACAGAGGAACAAGTCTCACAGCCCTGGAAGTCTATAAACAACATTATCAAATGTTCACATGCCAAAGAGAGATAGGCCAGCCTCCAGCTCATCTCAGTGCTCCTAATTGGAAAGAGATCAGCATGTGGTACACAGGCAGCCTGTCACTATTCTTTCCCCATTCCTCTCTCTCTATCTCTGGTAAGACACAGGTCTACAGATCCATCTTCCTTCAGCTCATGTAAATACAGGAGATGTGTCTGGCAAGCTGAATCCAGCTTTTGAAACAGAGAGATGGGTTGTGCTCATCATCCCCTCTGGGGCAAAAAGCGCCGCAGATTCCAGCACCAATACCATATAATCTCTTAAATCAGTTTAAATATAAACAAAAATAAACACTGAGCTTTCTACAGCCTAGCTACTTCAGAAACTCAAAGATGGTAGGATCTCCAGGCTCACATACTGGTACTGTTCAAAAGCTAAATTAAAAAGCTCTGCTATTTGGAGGTGAAAATTATATAATCAATATTCAGCATGAGGAAATAAACTGCATGTATGCATATATAGTATCTCAAGAATGCTTAGTGACAGTTTCTAATGTCACCCATACTACACACTGTAAAAGCAAAGAAATACATAAATATCAGGGCCTGTCTTTTATGCTGTGCCACAGGATTACATGTAACAGTCAACTCTTCACAGAGATCTGGTGGCCTCATTTCTGCAGGAATGGGAATGGCTTACCACCTTGCTCATGCCATGCAAGCACAACTTATTGGTCTGGGCCTTACAAAATGCTTCCTCCACATCATGACATCCTCTGCACAAGCAACTTAATTCCAAAATTAAGGTGTATTTCATGCTTCAGAAAGTGAAGTATCATCTTTGTCTGTCTGTCCTGAAACAGTCTGACTGGGCAAGCTATGGCCTATTCTTTCAGTAACGATGCTAGAGCTCGTTCCCATCCAGCAAATGGGAAATGAACCCTACGTATCAGACAGTTGTAAGAAGTTAAATTCTAATTCTTTGCCTTCCCAAAACTTTAAACGAGAACTGCAAAAAGGATCAAGAAGTCAACTGAGTAAAAACAAAACAAGACTAAAATTCCAAAACAAGGGTAAAATTTCAAGCACATTTTCCACCTGGCAGAAATAAAACACTGGCTATGTACTATATCCTTTTCATACATTAATAAACCTACCATAGTTTCTTTTCCACTTTCACCAGTGATCATAAGAACATCTATTGGAAATATCTGTTCCTTCATATCCGGAAAATACAGCCAGCTATGCAACCTGATAGGAAATTCAAAGGAACTCACTCTAATTCAGGGATATGGACAGTAGCTTCCTGGGCTCGTGTGTTAGCTACCAGCAGAATTGCTTCCAGTTAATAAATGTGGGACTACTGTAAATGTTGTATAACAGCAACTGATTCCTCTTTTACATGAGTATGATGATGTATAATTTCACACTATTTCATATAGTCCTATGAGCTAACAGTGCTACAGGGAATATTAGAGGAACCTGTTCCTTGGTTATTCATTCTGTCCTCAAATATTACTCTTGCTTTCTACAGAAATATGGTTTAATCACAAGGAAGCTCTGTGCTGTATTTTACTGCAGATACAATTGGGCACGATACTAGATAATTTTATCTGGGCTCCCTCTCCCACAGAAGAGATGGGATCAGATCATTTTCCAAGGACCATTCAAGTCTCCTATTCACACAGGTTAGTTAATTTAAAAGTCAAACGAAAGAGCTGAATATAAAAAGCAAGGTGAGCTTTGCTAAGGAAAAAGCAAAAACATCTTCACAAAAACATATTTGATCACTTCCCCCAAAATAAAGCTATGCAGGCTTTACAACCCACTTAGTTTTTATTCAGTTCTCAAAACTAAGATGACTGCAGCAGAAAGTATTTTCAGCATCTGTTGTCAGATTATACAACAAGCTCAGTTTTGCTTTTTCAATAGTCATTGATGGAACTGCAGCACGTTCACTGACAGCTCACTGCGAGCATGTTTGACAAGAAGTAGTAAGCAGTTGAACACATGAAAGCAGACCATTTTCAGTCCTGGTGAAACGTGATGACTAAATTCTGAATCACCATCCACAAAACCTGTGCACTGGCAAGAAGATACACACTAATATGAAATTCAGTAATAACATTTGGTGGAAGATTAGTAAAAAAGACAAAAGCCAATTGCACACTCATTCACATTTTTTATGGAAATATTTTTTTCTGTATGAGGCCACATGCTCATGCATGGGCTTGTAATCCAGTTCATCTCCACTGTTTCAGACACTTTTGTGTCCTCCTTGTATGGCTGGTATCACATTCTAAGCCCATTTTGACACTGATCTTTCTACCCACTTCTTACATAAAATCACCCATTAAAAATAATTCAGTATTTTACTTTGGTTTCATTCTTTCCCCATCTTCCCCAGTACTTTTTCAGGGATTGCAGTGAACTTCTGATAGTCAGGCTGAAAAAAGTGAAGAAATGAAAAGTACTAATAAGACATAAGTTACTTCTAATAATGAAGTATTCCCCAACTTTCTCCAGGCCACTGAGAGGGTCCCCTAGACATTCACCCACAAGTCATTCATCTTTGGATTGCTAACTATGGTAAATATTCTAGAGGTGGAAAAAGCTGTTCTTGCACCCAATCTTCTCTAGCCACAAGTACAGAGTTACGCAAAGTTACACTACAAGCAACTAAGGTCTCCACCACTCCACTTAGCCTGGGATACTGTCATAATTTAAGCAGTTTTATTAACAGAAAGAATTTTCTTCTTGATCTCTTACCCAAAAGGTCAGCCCAGTATTTTATATTATTTTTACAA
The DNA here is from genome assembly GCF_008360975.1 of Lichenostomus cassidix. Taxonomy (NCBI): domain Eukaryota; kingdom Metazoa; phylum Chordata; class Aves; order Passeriformes; family Meliphagidae; genus Lichenostomus; species Lichenostomus cassidix. The sequence goes on along the minus strand of NC_139483.1, from coordinate 41,110,119 downwards.
GTGAATTTAATCTCCACAATGACCACATTGCTTTTATCCTTCCAATACTTGTATGTGCTCAAGCAACATAAGTACTGTTTGTTAAAAATAATTATTACAATGAAGACTGTCACAGACACAATCTGGAAAGCAAGCAGTGTGGCAGGATTCAAAAGTGTTGAAGAGAGAAAAGAAACTTTATTCCCCTGCATGCCTTGTCCCATCCACTGAAGGTTTTTGTTTTTTCCCCTCAAGTGACAGAGCAGACTGTTCACAGCTACGAAGCTGACTAGGCCAGAAAAGGACACAGCCTTATCACTTTAATTTCACATGATATAATTCTGTTGGAGTACAAAGGTACAACAGATTTTCCTGCTTCTACTTCCTTCCTCACCTAGGCTCTTCTCACCTTCACTCCAAAGCACCACTACTCACCAGACTTCACGTTCTTTGGGATAAAATGCATGCATTTTCCACTACCCTGAACTGGTACTTCTGCCTGATGTTTCACTGACCATGAATGTCACCTTGTCACACTTTTCCCCACATTTTCATTCTTCAAAAGTTTGTAATTCACAACAACTTAACACTGAGAATTTTATTTCAAAAGGAGAGATGCCCATATGTGCAGACAAATTCACATAGCTGCCAATATACATGCTCACAGCTCTGCCAAGAAGTAGTCATGGAAAATACGACAGGATTACCTGTGAGATTAGCTGCCATCTCTTCAGCAGTCTGACACAGCCTTAGCCCTTGTTTTAGGGGACCTTCTGAGTCCACATACTGACGGCGCTTGAGGTAGCAGGACACTGCCATCTGAATCTGTTCTGTGCGTACGCGTTTCATGACCTCAAAAGAAAAGAAAGAGGTGATGAGACTCTTACAGTGTAAGCTAAGATCAACTTAGACCACAGCTGTATTAATATGGATGGAAAACAAACAACTCAGTATTTTCATTGCTGAAGTATGAAACAGAACCTTCAGGGATTTGCCTCTCAGTACTATGGCTTAACTAGACACTTTGTAGACCCCTGAAGATATTTTGCTGCCTAATTCTACTAATTTCACAGAGAAATTAAAATAGTTTTGAAGACTCTGGACTAAAATGGCAATGGTGAGCGGAAGCATTCGTTTTTGTTAAAAACAGTTTATAAAAAGGTAATGTCTCTCCTCCTTGACTTTTTACAGCTCGAGTAATCTTCAGTAATTTTCTGGTTCATCTGCTTGACCAACCAACAGAAAAACTCCAGAAGATTCTGTGGAATGAGAAATTAACCTACAAAGCAGGAAATTTTTGAAACTTAATGCTTTATATTGCAAATCTATTTGGGGAGTCCAACAAGCAATAGCTTATTGGCTGAACTTAAAGGTTAGAGCCCTACTCCTGAAACTTCACTCAGGTAAGTCCCCAGAAAAAAAAGAAGGAAATTAAAAGCAGAGCCTTCTATCTTTGGCACCTGCTTCAATCTATCCAGGCTTCCCTCCTATAAAAGTTTAAAACAAAAAGAATCATTTTAAGGTATTTTTCTACATGCATTTAGGAAGCCATCCTCACAAACACCACTTGGTAGTACCTCAAAATCAAAACGAGCCCAATGCTCCCTTTTAGCCCTTGGCTTGTAATAAAGGAACCTCAGTGAGATGAATGCAATAGCTCCCTTGCTATTTGGGTAGTCTCTGTCTGCACTCATCCTTCACAATAGCCTTCACACATTGATTTTACACAAACGTTTAGATAACCTAAAAGGCTTTAAATAAAGCAGAACTAAGCCACAGGGTTTTTTTTCCTATCACAATACTAGGTAATGCCTGCCTCGAGATAGTTCAACACCTTACAGCCTCACTACCAACGACATGAACATTTCCTGAATGCACATGCTTCCTGTTTTGAGCAGCTAAATCTGATTAAACACAACTTCTCTGAGAGAGAGACAAGGATGCCCTTCCTCCCCTTGTAAGAACCATTATTTCTAACAAAAAAACAGTTTTAAAAATATTATAACAAATGCATCTTGTCTAATACCCATATACACTTTGGTGCTTATTCCACTTGTTAGAACAATAACCCTTCTCTGTGAAGTTAGGTACAAGTGGATGCGGTTTCAGCAACAGCTCACTTTCAACAGACACGTGGAATCACAAACCCACATCTTGGGTGAAAACCTTAAAAAGATTGTCATGTGATCCCACAGGTTAAGTAGCTGTTGAGGGTGGGGAAGGGGCATCAACAGGTGGGAGTTTTCAAAGCATTTCCAGATAGACCCATTAAAATCAAAAGTTTTCAACGACACCTTTTTTCACCCCAAAAGCAAATTTCCTTTTCATCTTCTCTGCAATTAAAGAAATTATATCTGAGACTTACAGTCTCAAATGTAACACTTCTGCTGCACAAAACTGTAGGAAAGACAGAACTCTAACAAAGGCCACAAAGAAGAGTGGACACAAGGATGGACCAGGAACTTAGCACCCTCCTAAAAACACCCTTAGCTAAGCTTCACAGTGTATTGTTACCATTCTGCATTTCAGCCAGCAGCATGGACTCATCAAGTGATTTGCCCAGGTCCACACCAAAGCATTTATGCAGTCTGTAGGTTTCTTGCTCCCCTACATACTCTTCCCTGCAGTCACTGTAGGGGATGTTACCAGCAGTATCTCAAGGAGATATTTTTTCCTACTCCCAGGTGAGGCAACACGAACTACCTTAAGGAAATGCGTTTTCACCAAGAAACACCCATTGGCATCAGACACACTGTCTGTCACCCCTACTCTAATTTCAGCTCTCTGCTTCTTCATTCACTTTGCCTTTACACTTCACACTCAGCATTACAAAGACCAATGTCACCGAGGCAGGAAGAGCATTCATGAAAAGTGCAAGAGCAAAACCAACGTTCCTACAAATAATCTTTACTGACCCCTTTATCAGAGTATATAATAAAATAAACGTAAGGATGGCCTGCCAAAATGCCTTCAGCTGGGTTCAAGCTAAGGCAATTTACAACAGGTCAGTGATGCAGAATTTCAAGACAAAAAAGGACAAGCCTGCCATTTATAACTTTCAAACAATTTTAAGACTCTAGCTCTCATAACTGAAAATAATCTCCAAAATATGAAACAAACTGAAAGCATATAGAGTTCCCTGTCAATGAAATGCACAGAGCTTGAAACAAATCTTCACAAGTCCCAGCTGTGTCATTCTTCTCAAACAGCCAAAGAGAACTAGAAATACTAATGCCATTAACTGTTTTTACTTATCAGCAAAATATGTAAGGAGAGAGAAAAGATCATATTGTGAGTTTGCAGAGCTACAATGCAGCATCTTCTGCAGTGCTGCAAACTGGAGCACTGAAAAAAAGGTTAAGGTAATTTTTTTTGGAAAAAAAAACCAGAGCAGAGACTAATAATATAAAACACATCACAAATTCCTCCTTCCTAGAAAAGCTGGAAATTACTTGTGAACTAAGCACTGGGCCAAGAAAATAATTTCCCGCCTATGCTACATTTCAGGTACAGGTTTAGGCAGATTCCACGGCTTTGAAATAATCCCAGTACAGACACACTAAAAAGAACTTAAAAACTAGCACTGGAAACACTGCTTTTAAAGACTCTGTATTCCTGTCCTGACACTAGGGCAGCAGTCTCTTTCTTCCAAGACACTGAGGAAAGACCTGTGAGCATCAGAGTGCTAAAAACAAGCAATCTTAAAAAAACCCCAAACCTTAAACCAATAAAAACATAAAACAGAAGCATCTTTTGAATGTTCTGTAATAAGAATTCTGTCTCAGGCCTCAGTTGTGGACAGCGAAAAACCATCTTTTATCCTTTATTGCTACAGGTGAAATTCAGGGCCTACCAACAATTATAGCTCCCAAGTTTTAATTTTGTGATATTAAAATAAGCTGAGATGTACAAAATTTCAGAATAAACAAGAGAACGTTAAATGAATACGAAGATAGCCATGAACTCAGAGCCAGGGGATGTCACACGTGCAGCAGCTGCAATTCACAAAAACAGGTAAGTAAACATGACAAGTTGACTCGGGAGACTTAAAGAGCAAAATAGGAAAACAGGGTAGCAGGAACTACGGCGAAGGCTTTTGCCCGTGCAGTGGCATTCATGAGAAGGGAGAAGAGAGGGAACAGCTGTGATTTTACAAGAACCTGCATCCATTTGCATTCGGACCTAGATCTGGCTCACCATCCACGAACTACGCTTCGCCAATCCCACACTGCTTCCCTCCGACCCCCCAGCCGCCCCAAGGCGGTGCCAAACAGCGCTTCACCGATGTCCTCTACAGGATCTGCTGGACACGCTTTCCTCCAGCCCACTGCACACCACCTCGGCTGCAGCTCGGCCACCCAGCCCTTCGCGGGCCGAGCGGAGCTGCGGGAGCAGGCGCTGCTCGCCTCTGGGCCCTGCGGGGACAGCGGGCCGGGAGCCCGCCGGGGCCCCTCGCCCGTCCCGGGGCTGCTGCGCGGGCCTGAAGGGCGCTCGCCGGAGGGACGCGAAAGCGAAAGCCTTCTCCTGTCAATATTAGAAAAAAAAAAAAAAGAAAAAGAAAAAGGAGGAAAAAAGAAAAGGGAAGAGAGATAGCGCGATAAGACGACGCTCATTAAACCCACGCACTTTCCAAGGGAAAGCAGGATATCACGACCAGAGGCCCCCCGCGACCTCCGGGCGCAGGGCACGCGCCCGGCCCCGTCCGCAGCCGGGGCTGCCCCAGGGCCGCGCCCGTGCCCGACGCGCCCCCGCCGGCCTCCCCGGAGCCTCCCCGGAGCCGCCGGCCGGGCCGGGCCTGCGGGCCTCCGCCACGAGGCGGCCCGCTCCCGCCCGGGCCCCGCTCCCGCCGCCGGCCCCGCCCCCCGCGCCCCCCGTGCGGGCCCCGGGCCGCGGCCCCGGGCCGGTCCCCACTCACTGAGCATCGCAGGCGGCGGGAGGCGGCGGGAGGCGGGCGGGGGCCGGCGCGGCCGGGGGGCGCTGTCACTGCGCCCAGCGGCGCCGGGCGCTGCCGGCGGGCGCGCCGCCGCTGCCGCCTCCCCTGCGGGCCGGTGCCGGTGGCGCGGCCGGTGCTGCCCGGGGCCCGGCGGGCGGCGGCGGCCGCTCCATGGCCCGGCTGACACACGCCGGGGCGGGCGGGAGCGAGGCCGGGGCCGCGCAAGCGCCCTCTGGCCGCCAATGGGCGCGGGCTCCCCCCAGCGCACCGCCTCCCGGGCTCGGCGCTCGGCCTGCGCTGCTTGGCGGGGACTGAGGTCGGAGGGAAGGGCCCGGCGGTACCGGCCGTGGGCAGCGGGCAGCGACCTCCCGGCGAGCGGAGGGGAAGGCGAGTGGGAGCGGGGCTGCGGGCAGAGGTGGGCACTGAGCAGCGCGGCCGTGGGCAGCCGGCGGGCGGAGGGCGCGCTTGGGCCCCGAGCGGCGCCACGTGGGTGAGTGTCGGGCTGCGGGGCCGCTGCCCGTCCGACCGCCTGCTCTTTGCCGGGCGCTTCTTCCAGACGCCTGTCTGCCTCTTCGCCTCTCCCACCTGCCGCCCCCATGGCAGCCATCTACTCCGGCATTTACCTGAAGCTGAAAAGCTCCAAGACTGCTTGGGAGGACAAACTCAAACTAGCCCGGTTCGCGTGGATTTCTCACCAGTGCGTCTTGCCTAATAAGGAGCAAGTGAGTACTTTTTAGTGGTGAACGGTGATGAAAGAAGAAAATACCGATGGCGGATTGCTCCTGGGATGAATCAATTATTAAACTCCAGATCTAGCATTTAGCTAGCTGATAGCACTGTAAATATAGCGCTGATGTAGGATTGTGATCAGCTCTTGATTTCTCTGTCGTTACATGAAATGTTTTTAGAACAGCATATTGCAGGTAGCTTCAGCACAAAGACCTGCATTAGTGCAGGGTGGAAGAAGCTTTCTTGTAGAGAGGGTGGTTGCACGTGTTCTCAAAGATGAGAAATCCCTGTCTTCAGAGCTGTCATTGCCATTGGTATTATGTCCAGTACAGGACGCTCCAAAGGCAGATGCTTTTGGTCATAGTTAAAAACAAGAACTTCAGAGTGAGAGGATTGACAGTAGCTAGATGTGTGTTCTCTGGTGCTCAGAACTTGTGCATGAGCGAAGAGCACACAGTGGATTCATGGACTTCTGCTTGGAAGGTGATTTGGTTTTCTCTGCATGAAACTTACCTTGTCTCCTTTTGTTTTGACTCTGTTTTCCTGAAGGTCTGTGTGGTGTTCCCCTGGGTTAGAGGTGTCTTGTCCTATTCCTCCAGCCCTGGTAGTTCTGTGGGGTCTAGGGTTTGCACATCTGAGATCTGTGGTTTTGGGTTTTTGTTATTTCAGTTACTTAGAGTATTATATTTAACCATGCACTATAACTTCAGTTTTAAAACAGTAATTTAAATTAGTTGGTTTCAACCTTTTCCAGTTTACACCCATCTAAATTCCTAGGCCTGAATTTCTAGGTAGTGAATTTAAGCGTAAGAGGAAGATGTGAGTGGAATAGCAACTGTCAGAAAGTGAAAACCAGCTGATTCTCTGAGCACTGATTTAAAACACTGCATTTGTTAACTAGTATCAATTGTCAGAATTAGAATGTTGTCAGACTTACGATGTTCACTTCTGAAAGCTGTTTTGGGATGGTGCCTGTGAGAATAGAGCCAACACTAAGTATAGAATGAAAGCTCTTAGGAACTGAAACCTTCAGGGACAGACTTCTCTGCTCATTCAGAAGCTATTCTGCTTGGATGTAGCACAGTTCTCAAGGCACAAATGCTGTAACTGTGAAGAGGTCCTACTTTTGTCCTGTTTTTGCTTGGGGGTTATTGAAGATTTCTTGTTTTCCCTTCTGTTAACAGGTTTTACTCGATTGGGTAAGCCATGCATTAGTTTCAAACTACAACAAGAAACTTGAACTGGAGGATGAAGTTGTTGAAAAACTCTGGGCATATCTTGACAATGTTATCCATAGTAAAAGACTACAGGATCTCTTGAAGAGTGGGAAGACAATTGGTCTCAGTTTTTCAATTGCACAGGTAACTATAACTGTGGGTATCTGGTAAAATTCTGGATAGCAGTATGTATCTTTTGCAGTACTGGACTCTTCCTCACAGTGCCAGATGTTACATGAAATATGTATTAATCTGACAGCTTGCAGGGCCTATACTGAAAGTTTCTCTTTTTCTGTCCTGCAGTGCAGCTTGTATTTGTGCAGCACTAGGGTTAAAAATGGCAGAATTAGTGAATGGCTGTAAAGGCATTGAAAATGACTGGGAAAATTGACCTTTTTAGTTTTGATCAGGTTGAAGGGAAGCAAGAAAGAGTTGTCTTTACATGCAGAAATTAACTGTGAAGTACAGAGAACTGGTTGGATGATGGTGCTTCAGAGATGTTATGCAGAAAGTGTGCCAAAATTAAACATGGTCTGGATATGAAAACCTGCCTGGATGAAGATTAGGTCAGAGGTACAGGACAGGGTACCCTAAGCACCAAGGACAGAGGTGGTAGAGAGTCCAGTGGAAAGAATTTAAGGGTCTGTTTTAGTCCAACAATGTTCCAGCTGAGGAGATGAACCATCCACAATAAGGTGTAAGGAGATAGGTGAGGTTTTTAACAAAATAGAGGCAGATTTCTCAGTTGTTACTGAATTTGTTTGCAGACATAATCTGAAGGTGAGAAAAGGGAGCAAATGAAAAGTGGATTGAAGGAGAAAAAGTAGGGAAATGAACACCAAGTTTGAGAAAAGAAAAAGAAATGCAACATTATTTCTCTAGAAATGTGTATCCTTCAAAGAGAAAAGGGAACAGTCCTTCACATTCCAGATATTAGCACCAGAAACTGACTCATTTTAAAATATAAAGATGATATTTCATCATGGACATTCTTACTAAATAAGCTCCCTTTATTAGGGCAGGAATGTGTATTGTGTGTGTGTTTATTGTTGTTTGGAGCATAATTTTGGGGACCATGCAAGAAGGGAAGAAATTTACCCCTCCTCCATTTCTGCAGGATGAACTCTTAGGATCAGCTAAGGATAATCATGCTGTTGCCAGTAGCATACATGAGGGCTTCCTCACTCATCTGGTGCTGCAAACAAATGCAAGGACAGTGCAGCTTCTAGTTTGAGACCCAGCAGCATGTGGGTTTCTATCATGTGAGAGGCCCAGCAGCAGCTGTTGGCATGTACCCCCTGCTTGCAGCCAGAGCTCACAGAAGGTGTTGTTGGTTCGTTATAATGAGCTTTATCTTTGTATGCTAAATTGACTGTTTTTTGGGTTTTGTTTTTGTTTCTTTTTTCCCTGTCTTCAGGTCATAAACAAAAGGTTATCAGAGGCCTGTTCTGAAAAAACCCAGCAGAACATTGGCACAGTGCTGAGCTGCTCCAGTGGCATCCTTTCTACTCCTTCGCTGTCCATCATTTACACAGCCAAGTGTGAGCTTCTGGTTGATCTCCTCAGCAAGCTGTCCAAGCTCGCATGTCAGCAGCTGGCTTCTGAGGATGCTGTGGACTCCCAGTTGTTCAGTGTCCTCCAGCTTACCTTTGCTCAATACCTCCTGATCCAGAGGCAGCAAACCAACCCAAACCGTGTGTTTGGGCAAGTGACAAGTCACTTGCTTCAGCCATGTTTGCTCCTGAGGCACTTGCTGACTGTGAGGAGCTGGACACAAGCAGATGATAATAATGTGCGTCAGCACCTGAGCAGGGAAATACGAAACCAAATAGAAACTTTGCTGCAGGCTGGTTTATTTCAGCCTGAACTTTTCTCATCCTACAAAGAGGAGCTGCTGCCAGAACAGGAACCCCAGGAGAAGAAAAAAGGAGCTTTGAAAACTCTTTTGCTACCAGTCAACACAGTGCAATCCAAGCTGGGGGGTGACTTGTGTGAACCTGCCCTCCATGGAGCGGTTGTGGCTGGTTCGGTGTCCCTGCTATATAAGCTCTTTCTGGACTCATACTGTAAGGCAGAAAACCACCTTGTGTGTTTCCACATGGTCAGCAGGCTTTTTGGCTGTCTCAGGCTCTCTGACCTACAACAGGCAGGGAGGGAGGATACGCTCTCCCCTGTGGACTGGAGCACAGAGCTGCTTGCTTTGGAACAGCTTCTGAACTTGGTGCTCAGCAATGATATCTATAATGTTGCCAGTGACCGTATCCGGCACAAGGAGGTGCAGTTCGGCTTTTACCGGAAGCTAGCACAGATGCTGCTGACACACTCCCAAGCTTCCATCCCTGCTTGGTTCAGGTGTCTCAAACTCTTGTTGTCATTAAACCACCTTATAGTAGAGCCAGACCTGGATGACTTGGTGTCGTCAGCTTGGATTGATGCCGAGGCTACTGAGCCACGTACGAAGAAGCCACAGGAGGTTCTCATCACCACCGTGTTCCAGACTTACTCCAAGCTGAGGCAGTTCCCACGGCTCTTTGAAGAGGTGCTGACAGTCATTTGCCGGCCAGCTGTTGATGAACTGAGGCCGCCTGTCTTCTCTGCTGGCCTGACAGTAAAGCTTCGTGAGTGCCTTCTTGAACTGCCACCCAACCAGATTCTGGACATTTTGTGTCTCTTTGTGGAGAAATGCCAGACCCTTATCATTCCAGCCTGTGAAGGGTCAGTTGACATGGCCTTGAAGCTGATGGCAGTATGCTCAGTGCTGCATGCTTTTCTGTTCAACATGAGGAGCCTAGATGATGTCACTCCTTCTCCTGTGGTACTTCGCACTCAGCGTTTGATGGCAAACATACAGAAGGGAATAATTCAGCCACTGGTGGAGCTGCTGCAGGCTCCTAGGAGAGAGGAAGAGAAGTCAGACCTTTGGCTAAGAAAGGCCAGTGATGCTGCTCTCCTCCTTGTTTACACTTGGGTTGAGGTAGACACTCTATTTGGTGTTAGCTGCAGTAAATATGTGTCTCCAACAGCTGAAATTGCTGTTAATGAACCTGCTGCAAGGCACTGGGGCAGTTCAGCTTTCCTGCCTGGCGTGAAGGAGCAGTGTTGGGGGAGAGTTATGGAACTTGCAAATAGTTTTGCCTCCACTAGTAAATACTGCCTAGAACTGCTCACACTTCAGAAAATGAAGATGATATTAATGCAGACTGAAGCTGACCTACAGGCCTTGCAGCATGCTGCAGCTTCCATCCTGGAGTCTGGAAGATCCACCATGAGCAGAGAAGAATCTGAACCGTGGGATGGAGATATCAGTGCAATAAGTGAGCTTAGCTACCCCACAGCACACTGGCACCTTGTCATGTCCAACCTAACCATCCTGTTGCCATACATTTCCTCAAAAGATGTAGAGTACATTGCAAATGTGCTTCTAGAGACATTAATGTTGGCCAAAGCTCAGGAAGGTGTCACAGGCCAGGAGTCTTGCATTAGCATTGGAAAGATATCCCTTGGTTTTATCCACAGCTCTCTTCTACCAGAAATGAAGGTTCTGCGCTGTGCTTTTCTGACCCATCTTACTCATCAATTTGCTACGGTGCTGCCCACTGCTAGCAGGGATTCAGTAGATCTGCCACTTCAGCTGCTGTCTGTGAGTAATGCTCCTTGGCATGAAGAAATTCTGGCTCCTTGCAAAGCTGTTGACCCGTTGGAAGTACCATCAGAAAACAAACTGCTGAAGGATGAGCTGAGCTTGTCGTGGAAAACACTGGAGGAAGTTGCCCAATGTATAGTATTGTTAGCAAAAAATGGCTGCCCTGTCATCCTGAAAGAACGTCAGCTACAAAGATGCCTGCATTTGCTAGAAATTGTTTCTCTTCTGAAATTAGATAGTTTTCTTTCCTCTGACTGTACTCGATGTTTTCTGGTGCTGCTGTCCCTGATAGTTAATACCAGGACTAGTGTCTCTTGCAGCAAATTGTTATTGCTGAAGTTTTTAAGTACTTGCCTCCACCTCCTGAGGTGCCTGCAAGCTGGCAGGAATGCCAGCTCTGTTCTTAAGGTGTTACATGCCAGCGATGTTCTTGAGGCTGTCATGACCTCCCAGCTTACAGCTAGCAAATTCTTCACTGATGTCTTGACTGTTCCTGTTTGGGCACAGTATGTCCAGGAAGTCCAAGAATTTTTAGAAAGCTTCCTTCAGATGATTATTGAAAGAAGACAAAGTGTGAAGCTCAACCTGGAAAAGTTCATGTCTTTCCTAGTGAGCTGCAGGCCAGACACAGGTGCAGCCAAAAGCAAAGACTGGAAAAACTGGAATCCTGCAGCTGAGCAGTTACTGCTCACCGCATTCACCACACTGTGTCATGTCATCACACTGCACTTCCAGCAGCTGCCAGAAAGGAAGCTACATTCTGCAGATGTGCTGTCTGCTCTGTTGGAGCCAGTAGTTCTGCAGATGGTCAGAACTGTTGAACATGGTCTTCAGAGTAACACCCCAAACCAGCTTTTGCCTATAGCATTCATACCATCTGTCACTACTCTCCTCAAAGCAGATCTGAGCCATCCTGTCAAGAAGGACTGGCAGAAGGAGCCCAGTGGGATTTTGGAGCGGCCCCGTGTTAAACTGTACCAAGAGTTTTACTCTCAGATACTGAAAGAGCTGCCCTGTGCAGGGAGTAATCTGCAGTTCCTTCAGCCTGCATTGCAGTTCCTAACTGTCTTCTGCTCTGTGCCAGAGCTGTATCCTGGAAGAGAAACTGCAGCCATGGTTGTTTTTGCTATAAAAAAGCTTCTGTCTGGTATGAAAACTCGTTTTCTTCACCTTCTTTGCTAAGTTTGCGGTGCAGAGGCAAATTAAATGGCATGTAGCAAAGCATAGAACTTCTTTAAAAGTCTGTACCTGTTTACTTGTGTTAAAACAGCAGGCTGTCCTTTTTCAAGTGCATAACAGGCAAGCTTTCAAGGAGACAGTATTGTGGTACCTGGACCACAGCCACCACCTGATTTTGTAATGATCTTCTGAAGGATGTAAACATCTTAATAAAGTTAAGGTCCTCAGTTACTCATGCCTGGTAGAGCATTTTGACAGTAACTGGAACATGGTAATACTTCTAGGTGTGTGGCTGAAGTGCAGTGTCCTGCTCTTCAATTGGTATAGTTGGCACCACTGAAGCAGCTGATGTGCACCCAGTCAGATGTGAAATGTCTTACCTGGGGATCTTGGAGAATCTCGTAGTAAAATATTCATCTGCTTTTGTATCTGGTGGGTGAGTTTATAAAACAGTGGAAGTTACCTAACAGTTAAGGCAGCTGAACACCCATAATTCTGATAAATTGTGTAGGATCTTGGCAGGTCAGTTCCTTTATCCTCATCAAATAAAGGGCCAGGGCTCGATATTACGTTTATAACCTCTGCTGCCAGCTGTGGGACCTAATAGCTCCTTTATATTGTCTCACTGAGAAAGAGAGACAAACACAACACAGGCTTAACTGTTCTCTTTGACTTCTTCTAATTGTTGGAATTTGTCAAAGTTATTACTGCCATGCTCTGGTGCAATGGTCTCCAAGCATCATTTATCGGTAAAAAAAGCCCTAACAAGTGAACATGCAGCCTTAATATAATTTACTTATAAATTACACACATGTGCCGCTCTAGTATGTACATTACAAAGCATACATACAGAAAATGTTTAAAAAGCATGAGGTAAAGATGAAAGAAACTATTTTTTTTTAAATTAAAGATATTTACTTCTAATTTCCACACCCCAGTGATTTGTCTTGTTCACACCCTAGGGTGTGCACACCCTTCTTTGGAGGCTACTGTTCAAGGGAACTACAGTTGTGATCTCAATGTTTATATTGGCATCAAGTAGTCAAAAAAAAACCTCAATGCTTTTGTGATTTGTGATAAATCTCTGGCCACCACTTGTAGAAAAGACCTGTGGCTTGTCTAGCTGGCTCCCTTGTCTTGTGCACCTGCTTTGGTGTAGTATTTCTGTATTATTGAAGGCTTTTTATTGGTATGATGACTGCTCTGTGAACCTGAGGGTAGGATGTACTTGAGATCATCAAGTCATTGTACTAGTGGAGAGAGAGGTAAACAGAAAGTATTGAGCCTTCTCTGTATTTCAGTGTTAAAAAGATACCCACAGAGCTGTTTTATTTTCAGTTTGCCCTATTCTTACCTGTGGAAGTTTCTCTCTTGGGAATTGATTGCTTTTTTCTCTTGAATATGCAGGTCCTGCAATCACAACCCAGGTGATCCAAAGTATAGAGATGGAGCTGACAGAGGTGCTTGTCCAGCTGCTGGGAAACTGCTCTGCTGAGGAGTTTTATGCTATAATGAAGCTGGTGCTGCAGGGACTTGAAGTTAGGAATGTTTGGCAACAGAAGGCTAAAGTAAGGCATGAGCTTAATATATTGTCAACTTCCTTCTACAGTATGCTGTATTCTGAAAAAAGGTTGTTGGCTTAATGACGTTTGTTAAATATCCTTTTCTTCTTCCAGCTTTATGTTCAGTGATCAGGTCAAATTAATTTACATAGATAAGGGCTTGGTGACTGCTATGTTCTGAGTATAAATTGAGAGGTGGAAAGATCATGGAAACCTACTCAAAAAACCTTCTGTCCAGGTTAAGGACTCAGCAGTCCTGATTCCATGTATTGTCAAGAGAAATCACATGGCTGTGGTGTTACAGGCCAGGCTGAAAGCCCTTTTCTACTTGCTGCTCAGAGCTCTTGCACAAGATACCAGCAGTCAGTGTTTGTCTGTGGCTCTTTGTTACAAGGTTAAAGGCACTTTTAGAAATGCTGGCATTTTTAAGTAAAATCAAAACTGCGCCCGTGCTTTTGGTACTTGTCGCTCTAAAGACTACTCAGCAATAGCCAGATACCATTCAGTATCTTTTTAAGTTCAGTGCCTTTCTTCAGAGCAGCTTAAGCAGCAGTGGTGATGTATGGAACACTTTTGGGAAAAAAAAGTCAGCTGTATGCTCCACAGAAAGCCCAGTGACTTGAGAATGACACTTGGATTAAACTGGGGGCACTGGTGATCTGTCTGTGTCTTACTTGCCAGAAAGAGATACAGATGTGCTGCATCAATTCTTGATGCATCTTTTTGAAAGTGTATCTGGAATTCCTGAACTCTACAGATAATTTCTGCCACCTAGCTTGCAATATGTTTTTTAATCAGGCTGTATAAACAACTAGCAATTATAAACCAAACCCTTCTGCCAAAAGCAGCACCCTTAATACATAGTGTACTCGTATTTCTGTGTTGCCTCTGCTTCCTTCTGTTACCTAGTGGCAGTTGTATGAGAAGGCTTTCCTTTCTTCAGGAAAGCCCTTTTCTGCAGTAAGTTGATTCTGAAACAAATGTGGCATGAAGTACATTTGGGTCACTGCTGCTCAGTATTGAATTCTGTGGAGCTGCCACTTACTTCACAATTTCCAAAGAGAGGTATTGGTGGGAGGCCTTTCATGTGTCAAGGCTCTGGTAATGCTCAAAAGTGCCACTGGCCTTGAAAGAGCTCTTATGTACTTGAAAGGAGCCAGTGTGCCTTGTACCCTGACTGATGATCTGTCTGCTTTCTGCAGGAAGTATTGTCAGCTGTTACGCTAATCAAATTGTTGCTTAGCTGCCCATTAAGTGGAGACAAAGAGAAAGCTTTCTGGTTTGCCAGCCCACAGATAATCACAGCTTTAGCCGTAAGTATCTCTTTACTGTAACTTCATTACCTACCCTTCCTGTTTGTTAGAGTCTGTAGCAGTTATATATAATGTGCACAGAGGCACACAGGAACAAAAACTAAACAAATCCATGCCAGATTCATCTAAACTTTTGTCTAGACCCTTCTTTTCCTCCTTCCTCAAGTAAATCTCCACCTGTGAATGCAGTGTGCAGGTCATCCATTTCTTATACACAGTAATTTTGTGGAACTGCACCATGTAATATATGGAGCTTGAGAGAGACTTGTCAGACAGCAGAGTAGAGAGTCTGTCTCCTGTCCTTCCTCCTGTGCAAAGGAAAAGATAACTGTCAGCCATGTGTTGCAGCAGAAGCTAACAGCAGCAAAACAAAAAGAATAAAGTGCTTATAGAAAAAAGTAATTATATAAATCCACTGAAATATGAAAAGGAAACTTAACTGAAACTAATCAAACCCAAGTGTCCTGTCCTTCATTTATACAGCATATAAACCTAGTGATGTGGGTTTTTCTTCTTTTGGGATGATGTCTCTAGACAAGAATTTGTCACAGGTTGGCTCTGCAATGCCTGGGAATCATAATCTTGCAGTTTCTGCTCTTTTTTGATAGGTCTGCATGCTTGTAAAGGAGTGAACAGCATCAATGCATTCTTATGAAGAGGTGCAAAGCAGTGCTGGTTTTCAGGGGACTTGGGTTGCCATTCCAGTTATGCTCACAGGAGTGTTTGTTGAAAATGCATCATATTCATCCTTGCCCAGGGCACAGTTGCATGAAAATGGCTCAGGTGCAGGAGTCTCCCTGCCAGTCCAGCTTGCACAGGTCTATCCATTAACTCCAGTCAGAGCTTTAGGATTCTCTGGTGTTTCAACACTAATGATAGGTGGCTAATGTGCTCCTCCTTGTCTATTTCCTTTCTTGTAGATGCAAACCAAAGAGGCCTGTCAGGACCAGTCACTGATTTCCATCATAGTTGTACCCATTCTAGAGACTGTAGCAGCTCTGCTAAGGCAAGGAGAAGGGGTTCTTGTGAATCCACATCATGTATCATTGGCATTCAGCATTCTCCTAACAGTCCCTCTGGATCACCTGAAGACAGAAGACTATCGTGGTGTCTTCCTGGGGATCCATGAAGTGCTTTTCTCTGTTGTGCAATGTCATCCAAAGGTATGTCTGTGAGGGGGTGGGAGGAGGGGAAAAAGGTAGAAAGAAGAAACACACCAGTGATAGAATTTTTTTTAATATGGTTTTGAAATATTTTGTCTTGATAGTGTGAAAATGCATTGTACTGCTTATCATTTAAAAGGCTGGGAATCTCAAGATCACATAATTCAGTTGCTCTCCTGCTTTGCTTGTGCCTGCATTGTTGTTCTTTGGCAGTGGATTGCTTATCAGCATTTGATGCTAGGTTAGGAAAAAACATTTCCTTTTTCTGTGATTGATTTCTAGAAGCACAAATGGCTCAGGATGCAGAATGGAAAGATAGCCTCTATTCATTCCCTTTACTACATAATCTCAGATGTTTTTATTTAATGTCTTTTTCAGGTGCTTTTGAAAGCAGCACCATCTTTTCTGAGCAGCTTCCATCGTCTGGTTGTTTCTGTCATGCATGAAGGACGTCAGAAAGGAGACAGAGGTACCATGTCTTTTCCATCTTTGCACTATATATATATGTATATACACTGTAATTTTATATACACTAGAAGAGCAGGTGCTGAACAGGGCAAAGTCCTCAAAACCTAGCTGTGGCATTGAAACTGTCAGCCCTGTCTGTCCTTCATGTAAAATTGAGGATGAGCTCTGTGGTGCTGTGGGCTTAGGAAGATGACTGGGGCTCCTGTGGGGCTGCAAGTAGGCAGCACTGCTTTTGGTAAGTTATTCTTCAGTGACTGGCTGGCAAATAAACAGGAACCAGTAAGGCTTGCTGTTCCCAATTTTGGCTCTTCTCGTCAGTCTCTCTGTCGGAAAGCGTGGTGGCTCTGAGCTCTAGTGATGCATGCTAATATATGCGAGTTATAATCCCAAATTGATCCTACTTGAGACTGGAATTATGTTTACTATGGAGCTGAATTGTCACCATTTTATGCTAAGTATAAAGCCAGAACTCCATACGTATCTGAGGCATCAGTTAGGGTTAGGTGATATATCTGTATGGTCAAGAATTACGAAGTAGTGTAATTAAATATCACAAAAGGGAGGGGAAAAACTGACTTCTTACTGGAAGTTATTAAAGAATTTGCATTTGTAAAAGTAGACAAGTCAAAGATGTCCGCAGCGATGGAGATGGTCAGGACACAAATACTCTGTCATTAATAGTGGTGAGTTTTGAGACAAGTTGATTTCATGTCCTGAAACTGATTGTATCCCAGCTTTCTACTGATGTTCCACAGCCTGTGCCACATTCAGATTTGTGTCAGCTTATATGTTGCCTACACCTGTGGGCAAATGGAAGTGTATGAATTCATTGTGGAGGATTGTATTAGCTGAGGCTCAGTGATAGAGGAGAAGGTGTGTCAAACTGGTGCCAGACTTGAGAATTTTTTTGCTTCTGCAATATGTTTACCTGAGGCAGGGGCACTGGAAGCTTACAGGTACATGGCATCCTCAAGCTGAAAATGATGCTGTTTATCTTTGCAGGATTGTTCTGTTTTTGTAACAGATAACATGAAAGTAATTTCTGGATTTCCCTTCTCCCTTTGTGCTAGCTCTCTTCATTCTTCTGCCTACTGAGTTGAGTCTCAGCTGATCTCACCAGTCTCACTTTACATCTCCAGTTATGTAGCTTTTGCTGCTATATTCCACATAATAGATCTCATCAGAAAGCTTTCTTACTATGCTGTTTCTAAGAGGTGTCTTCTGGTTTTCTCTAGGCAGGGAGTATAATTTTCTTGTCTCGTTGTTCTCTCCTCCACAGTGCTAGTTAGGACTGAATTGTAGAAGGGACCATAACTGCAGCTTTAGTACTTCAACATCTATAACAAATAATTTTTGCCTTGTGGTGCTCATGAAATTGAAGTCAGTATGCTCTTACAAAGCAGCCATTCTAAGAGATGTATATTGTGCATTGTGGGGGGCCTCTAGCTGTGGCTTGATAAGAAAAGATTATACAATGGACAAGCTGTCCTTGGCCTTATGTAGTTCAAAAATCATGGATTGTTTGGGGGTTTTTTTACTAGTGTTTTTAAGCCTCAAATGCCAGGTTGCATCTCACTTTGTGTTTTAGGTAACACGGATGAGTTTGAAGTGATACTGAAATGTGCACACTTGGTGGAACGGATGTATACTCATATTGCTGCAGAAATGGAGAACTTCACAGTGTTTTCTGCTTTCATTGTGGCTCAGTATGTGACTGAATTGCAGAAGGTATGTTCTCATCCATCTTGAAAGTGCCACAGTATTGTATGCTGGCTTTGGAGTTTCTGTTCCAAAGGCAGCTCTTAAATTCTGTAAAATTTGTGAAGTTACGCCTCATGGAGATGCAGGTTTGATCCAGACTGTTATATTGAGCAAGAGCTCCTGAGAATCCTTTTTTACCAAACTCCTGGAAAATTTTCTAAAGGTGTGGGCTGGACTGTGTTGTTTTTTGGTTTTTTTTAAGGTAAAACAGTGCAGTGCCCAAGTACAGAACTGCTTTGCTTTAGTGCCATGTTGGGTGCTGCTTTTTCTTCATAGAATCATAGAATGGTTTGGGTTGAAAGATGACCTTTAAAGGTCATCTGTCGCTGTTGAGCCGCTAGCAGAGAAGAAATCCCGGATTCTCAGCGTGGCATAGAAAAGAGAGCTTTATTATTTTGATTTCAGCTTATATAGACTTTTCAGAGGTCACCCAGATTGGTCAGCCAGAAACCTGCCCCTAGGCCTAATTGGCCAGGCCTGAACTGTCCAAATCTTGAGACACTGTTTTAACAACATCCAAACTTTATCTTTGTTTATAAAACACAGGAGAAAGTTCTCATGGGAAAACCTGTGCTAGCCACAGTCATCTAGTCCAACTCCCCTACAATAAGCAGGGGCATCTTGAAATAGATCAGGTTGCTCGCAGCCCCATTCAACCTGGCCTTGAATGCTTCCAGGGTTGAGGTAACTTGTTCCAGAGTTTTGCTACCATCATTGTTCAAAATGTCTTCCTTAGACATCTGGTAGTTAAATTGATCTCCCAGATCAAACAAGTCCTCAGTTGTCCAGGACTGATAGCAGTCAAGGCCCCATCTGGCAAAGTAATGGTGAAAAATTCTCCTGGGAAATATCTTTTAATGTGGTCTAAATGATTAAGTGAATGGAAAAATGTTACCAAGGCAAGAATTGTTAGCTTTTCAGTAAATCACCTTCTGTTCCAAAGATATCATTCTGATCCTTATTGAAAGCAACTACTTCTGTTATTGTGGATGCCAGAGCCAGATCAGTATTTTCTCACATCCAGACATAACTTCAGCTTGTCATTTTTGTCAGCCCAATAGATTTAGATTTTGCCAGGGTTTGAATGCTGCTTGTGGTGCAAGTACCTGCAAATTGATTATTTGTGGTTCTGGCCTGGGCTTGGACTGAAATAAAGAAAGGAATTTTAGTCTTTGTTTTCATGCCCTCTTTAAAACAAAAATCCTAACTGGTGCTTTGTTTCTCAAGGATTATGGTGTAACCAGTGAACTAACCATGAAGGTTTTTAGAGAGGTTAAACTTAGCTGCCTTTTCTAGTGTGCCTGTCTTTTTTCCTTTTTTTCTTTCGTTGGGAGCAAAGAATGGGATGTGCCAGTTTTTAGCCATGTTATTTAGTGTTCCTGGTAAGTTGGTTATTGTTTACATAGTGAACATAGTAGTTCAGCAAAGGGAAAATGGCTATTAAGATGTCTTCTGCTCTTGGTTAAAACCATCTCTGAATTCTGTAATCTGGTCATCACTGGATGTAAGTCTGAAAGCCTGACTTGAATTGTCAAACGACCTTTTTAAGTTGAAAGGACACTTGTGTCAGCATTAGCAGGAGTACAAAGTCTCATGAGACTTCTGGGAAGGTTTTGTGCAATACTTTCACTGGGAAATGGAAAGTGATGGATGATAGCTGAAACCACAGATCAGTAATGAATGCATGGAACCTTTGGGCGTGGAAGGGGGAAATGGTGTAGTGAGCCACCAGACACTATGACAAAGGAGTGTTTTCTGTCTGACAGAACAGATAGATCACAAGTAGGTGATGATTTATTTGCTCATTAGACTGGTGAGAATTGATGGATATCAGAGGAAGGGGAGGCCCCAGCATGCCTGTCTCTAACAGGGCATGTACACTTTTTTCATGTTGCTCTGCAGAGGGAGAGAAAAACTATTTTAACCGTTCATCTCTTCTGAGTCAGGATCAGTGGCTTTCTGCCTGTGATCTGAAGACCCTGAAGGTCCATCAAAGATAACTGAAAAAACATGTTGGTAGATTTAATTCTTTATATGGACGTCTGCACTTACTGGAACCCTTTTAGGGGTCTGCAAACCAGACCTGATGAAACCTACTGGCCTAAGTAGTCACTTACTGCAAAGTGGTTGTGTAACAGCTCCCTCAGTGTTCCTCATTATATCACAAATTATTTTGTATTAATCTAGAAAGATTCCTTGCTGGAGTGGGTGGTATCTCTTTCATACTGTTGACAGTGCTTTCTACTTGTTGCCTATGAACTGTTGCTTAATTCAGCAGTAGTGAAATACCTCTTCACACATTTAATGTCTCACATCAAGAGCTCTATAATGCTTGACAAATTGGTTGTGCTAACTATATAGACCATAAACCACTTACAAGTATAATTAACTGCCAGCCAGTAGTGGCAGCTGTTTAAATCTTTTGGTTCTGCTTCCCATGGTGTTATTGGTGTTTGTAGGAAACTGCAAAGCAAGAATGGCCCAAATAAGGCATGGGTCCAGATGAATTTGTGATGTGAGGGATTCAGTTCCATTAACTGCAGCTCTAAGATAGCTGCTTATCCCAAGTGGGCCATCTGGTCCATTTTGTCAGTAGCTGTGGGTTTTCCTGCCCTTGTCCTCTGGAGTCATTTCTCTGCCCTAGGAAGGGAGAGCCCAGCCCAGTGCATTCACCGGGAGCTGCAATGCTCAGCTTTTCTCCAGCTTTATTGCACAGTGTAGGGAGAAGTAACATCTGTTATAAACAAACCAATTGATCAACTGACAGAGAGGGGAAAAATTACAGCCTCTTGGACATGCAAACTCTTCAGGGTCACAGATCCAAAGGAAGGCTTATGTGTCTTAATGCCTGCTATATGTTTTTCCCAGCTGTGTCAGTGGATCTAACAAAATATATTAGCTGTTCCACATTTAGGGCTGAAAGAGAGAGGCAGCCTGTCACTGTGATGAGGAGTGCACTTCATTAGGAGAAAGTTTATTAGTTGCCTAAGGAAGAAAGAGGCCTGAATTTTAATGACAGCTTTTTATGTAATTTTCATTAGGCCTGGAGTGCAGAGGCTTGCATCTGGAGGCATAAAGCTAATTTTGGGATTCAGTGAAGAAAAGACATGGTTCTGCAGCAAAAATAACGTGATGATGCCAGAGGCCAGACTGTCTTGGGCAGTGAAGTATTTAGCAAGTGACTTGTGAGCACAGGACAAATTTCACTTAGCCTAGAGCATCAGAGTCTGCACTGATGTTCCTGGTTGTGGTGGCAGTTCTGCTGGTTGTGGGGTTGAGCAGAGGTAATGTCGGGAGCAGGGCACCGAGTCCTGAGTCATTTCTTGTATTCCTCCAATTTTCTGTATGACTTCAGGCAAGGTACCTGATTCCTGGTGTTAAAACAGATTAAGGAAATGAGCTTTTTGAAGGCTTCTTTTATTAAGGCTTGCACATTGAAGTCCTCAGAAAAAAACTGTTAGACAAATATCAAATTATTAAGTGATAAGTTTAAATTATTTGACTACCCAATGTGAATGAGAGAGCAGCCTAAAGGAAGTGCTCATTTGAAACTGAGATTTACTAGCATACAGCCTATAGGAGACATACAGAATCTACTGAAATGTGTAATCCAAGGCAAGTATTTTGTGTTTTTTTTAATTACAGTGGTTCAGTTGAGGAGTGCCTGTGTGATTCCAGGATGATCAGTGTCTTTGCCACCACAACAACTGTGTATAGACTCTCATGGATTTTGCTGCAAGGGCTGTGCTTGTTTTGCAAAACATATTTGCAAAAATCAGGAAAATATTGCACAAGTCAAAATCTTGGATTTTATCTAATGGGCTATTCCAGATAGTCTGATGCAAAGCATAACTTGTTGTCAGCATTTAATGTACACTGACTGTGGAAACGGTGTTTTCTTGCCTTTCTGTCTTCAAGTTTAAGGCAATTTTGTTCTTCTTGCAGGTGACTTTGCACCCAGCTGTGAAGACACATCTCACAGAAGGAATATATCACATCCTTGACCTTTGCATTGAACGGGACATCAAGTTCCTAAGTACATCGCTCCCAGCAGGCGTGAGGGAGGTCTTTAAGGAGCTCTATAATGATTACAACCACTACCACAAAGCAAAAAAGCAGGGGGAGGAAAAGTACACTGCATAATGAATCCTGCCTGGCGCTGCATTATCAGTTATGAATTGATCTTGCAGCACGCAGATCCTCAGTTGCTGTCTGTTTTGGGATGATGAGGAAGATCGAACCTGAGGAGGGTCCTAAACATGGATTGCATTTATCTCTATACAGCCAGCCTTCATAATGGGGAAGGAAGGAAGGGAACAGGGAGGGAGGATATGCTGTGCTGTTCAGTCTGGTTGGTCCTGTGTTGTGCCACAAATGGCAGAACTGCTGTGCCTCTGCTGGCCCCTGGTGAACTCACTGGAAGCCCTGGGGAGCTCACTGCAATTTGGCAGCAGATGTCAGGCTTCAGGCTTTGGCACATCATGGTGCTTTCCTGTGGAAGCAATAGTCTGGTCTAAAAGCCAGTGAGGGATATAACCCCTGCTTTCGCTTACATGGTAAGCAGAATGAAAGCACTTCAAGTGCTTATTTTTGTACCCTGTTATTTTACATTTTTTAACGGAAGAAATTTGTCAATGTTACACAGCTGTACAGTAGCTTACTGTGCAAAACTGCAGAAGTAACAGTAAAAAATTTGAAAGATTGTGTCTCTTTGCTTGATTGGTTTTCCTGTCCAGTACAGCCCTGGGCAACCTGGTCTGACCTATTGAATTTCCTTCTCAACTGTATTATCCTGTGATCTCTGGATAATCAAAAAGACTGACTACCTGGAGCTCTGGTCGATTTACTGTCATTAAGCAATTACACTTAGTCATCTGAGCTGTGATCACTCTCAGTGTACAGTTCTAGCTTGCGACAAATGTTAATTACCACTCTTACTATCTGATACCCGTTTTGGTCTAAGCTGAGCCTTGTTGCTTAGCATTCACTCTAGGTTAAGAGTAAGCCCTGGGCTTCTTGCAGCTCAGCTGACAGTAACTTAATAAGCTGTGGTAAATTAATCACATTTGAGCCTGCCAGAAGCTTTATCAAGTTTTATCAAATAACTCCCTTTCTCCCTGTCCTAGCTAAATGACAGAAGTTTATTTTCTTGAAAGTGATGGAGACTAAAAATCTAAGTTTTTATGTAAGTGGTAAAACAGTCTTCACACATGCATGTAGGCAATAGAAAGAACTCAATACTCTATGATTATCTGCTTTAATCTATAGATGGGGGGTGGGCAGAGGGAAACTGAAATTGGCTTACCACTTTTCTGGCTCCATCTGCCTCATAGCAAGGTCCAAAGGATAAAGTTTGTCTGGGGCAAGAGATTCCACATGGCTCAGATGAGGGAGGTGAGCAGCACTGGCTAAACTTCATCCTTTGGACTGGAGATAACCCTCCTCTCATCCTGAAAAAGCATATTGGAGAGCTTTGATACTGTGCAAGTGCTGTTCAGGAGTAACAGCAGTGGTATGTTATCAACACTGTTCTAGCCACAAATGCAAACCACAGTGCCACATAGGCTGCCATGAAGCAAGTTAACTCCATCCACGCTGGACCCTGTGCACCACTGGGCCACTTTTGTATTTTATTTCATGTGAGCCAGTGATGGGAAGGGGAATTACTGCTGCCCCACCAGGCAGTGGACAGTGATGTGGGTCCCAGAAGAGAAACATGAGCTGGGGGCATCCGGAGGGGCACCAAAGAGGGGAGGTCCCCAGGGTGGAGACAGTTAATACATTAGGAAAACGAAGGAAGGTTTTGAGCACTGGGAGAGGATGTGGAAAGAACAGCAAAAAAAGGAGAGCTGGGTTTGGAGCGGGGCAGGAAGGAAGTGAGGGAGGAAGGAAGTGAGGTAGCATCTCTGGTGTGTGTCAGGGCTCCCCTGATGTAGCCATATGGTTGCAAGCCACACACATAGCTCAAAAGCTTCCGGGTGCAGACCACAGAGTAAATAATGTTAGCCAAAGGAAGTGAACTAGTTGAGTTGAGATCAGTTTTCATTTCAGCAATACTAACTTTTAAACGTTACCAATTTTAACCTCTTGGCTTGGAAATGAAACTGTAACTGACTTACATGTACGGGTGTAATGGAATGAACAAACCCCTACTAGCACAAGGACACAGTGCTTGAATGAATGAAAATTTGAAACCCTGCCACAGTTAAACCTTTATTTCAAACACCCTGTGCAACTGCCACTTATCCCACAGCCCTCCTCTTTCTCCCTGCAAAGCAGTGGAGTTCTGAAGCACAAAGCGGCGTTTCTGTGTTAGAAGTGACAAAGGGGTTAAAAGGAAGGCTGTCTTTCACTTGCTAATCCCAGGTCTTTGTCCAAGAACTGCTCTGGGGTTTTTTTTTAGCTAGAATAAATTAAATCACTGGCAGAGGACCACCTGCTGAGAAAGCAGGCTTTGTATTCCCGAGTGCATTCCCACGTGGGTGCAGTGTTCCTCTGTTGTCACACGATGGGGCCATCCTGCAAGGGTACAAACCACCATCTGAAATCACTTTGGGAGTCCTTCCTCCTAGGCTGGGTTAGTTTACAAGCTCTGAACATCAGGGAGGTAAAGGGTTTGGAAGAAGCACTATTTGAGGGGTAATGGACAGGAATCCCTACCTTTGTTTCATTAAAGCATTGCTTTTTGCAAGTGAATCCTTACAGGTTTCTGCAACAGATATTCTTGGCCAGATTTCTAATCGTTGATGCAGTGCATTTCTTCTGGGGGCTTTTCTTGCTGCAGCATGAACAGAAATACCTCCCGTAGGCAGAACTGGGAGGCTGGGATCTCAGCGTCCTCCTGGCTGTGCCACTGGCTCAGCCTGTGACTCTGCGTGTGGTGTTTGCTCCTGGTGCTTGGGCAGTGCCCGAGTCTGCTGTGCCAAAACTGGCTCAAATAGCAAGGAACAGGAAAGGCAAGAAGAACAGTCAAGACTGACAAAGATCACACTGGGTTTATTTGTGTCTTATTTTTGTGTAGCTGCTGTGAAAATCAGTTGATTTTTCTACTTACCTGGTGGTGGGGCTTAATGTTTGATTTACCTTGCCATTATGGATAGAAATGTCAGAAAAGATGATGGTGTAAAATGTTAGAAATCGTCTTACTCAAAAATTATTTTTTCTGATTATACCTTCTGGGAAGAGACAATGTACTGAGTATTTTCCTGTAAGCTTGAAATGAATCAGTAGCTTCCTATTTGTTTATTTCTTGATGCAGTTCAGGTGCTTCTGGATAACAGAAGGCTCCTTTCAAAGCTTCTTTTATGGGTTAAAACATAATAATATGAATAAAGGAGTACTTTGAGAGATTTCTATACCATTATTACTAAACCACTGAATGTCTCCAGTGATATAGTTTGCTGATGATACTGAACGGAGTGGGGAAATGAACACTTGGTACAGGAGAGCCAACCTGCAAGAAGACCTGGATAGGCTGGAAGGCTGGGCTAACAAGAACCTTATGAAGTTCAGCAAGGACAAATGTAGGGTCCTGCACCTGGGAAAACATAATCTGAGGGTCCAGCATAGGCTTGGGTCTGCCCATCTGGGGAGCAGCTCTGTGGAAAGGGATCTAGGGGTCCCAATGAACAACGAGCTCCGTATGAGTGAATGTGGACTTCTGCAGCAAAGAAATCCAGTGGGATACTCAATCCCATCAACAAGGGCGTCACCAGCAGAAAGTCATTATCCCACTCTATTCAGTGCTTGTCAGGCCACACCAGGAATAATGTGATCAATTTTATTCCCTGCTATGCAAAAAAGATGTGGACAGACTGGAGAAGGTCCAGGGAAAGGCCACAATGATGATCAAAGGACTGAGAAGCTTTTCAAGGAAGGAAAGACTCAGAGAACTGCGTTTGTCTAGCCTGGAGAAAATAAGGTTTAGGGAGAGACTTTATCACTGTGTTCCTGTATTTAAAGGGTGGCTGCAAAGAAGATGAAGACTCCCTTTTTACAAGGAATCACATGGAAAACACAAAGGCTAATGGTGAAACTGGGGACATTCCAACTGGACACAAGAGGAAAATTTTTCACAGAGAGAACAATTGGCCATTGGAGTAATCTCCCCAGGGAAGTGGTGGATTCCTCAGCATAGAACAATTTTTAATAACTTTTTTTCAGCAAAATGACTGCTTGATTTTTTTTCAGTGAGAAACATACAAAAATGCCATTGTAGGCAGTGCTGACATTTGCTGCTGAATGATCAGTGACATATTCTGCAAGTAGTCAAAATTTCCAAAAGGAAGAGGCTCCTGTTATTGTACCTAACCAGTAATATTTATGTCACAGACAAGTGGAAGTGAAACCTGACTTGTTATGAAGCAGAAGTGATTTGTAGTCACACGCCTTTTTTAAAAATATGAACGAGCGGGGGCTTTGGGGTTTTTTTTGTTTGTTTTTTGTTTGTTTTTTTCAATTGACTTTAAAGCCTGGAAAATTTGTGAAAGAAAATGTGTGCCTGTGACCTTCTCAGAACTTTTAGTCTAGGAGAGCCCTCCAGCAAACCCGTTGACAGAGAATTTGGGAAGAATAAATAAATGCCCTCCAAGTGCATAAGCTGTATTGCCGTCCCTTTCCTTCTAAAGAAGGATACTGACATTTTTGTACCTCTTTCTAAAGATGGCAGCAAACAAAAATGACCAAATCAATTTTGTCTTTTGTAGGAATCTTCTAATGCAAGCATAGAGTGGCAAGATGTGCAGGCCTGCCGTGGCTTTCCAGTGGTGACTGCTTGGTCCTTTCTAGGTGTAGACTTGTTTATGTCAGGAGAGCCTTATTCTGATGTGTGGTTCTGAGGCTTCTCTTTTAAGATTGGTGGAGACCAATTTCTTCCCCAAAGCAATTGTCATTATTTTAATTACATTTTGTAGAATTTGGATTCAGAATTGCTTCTTAAAAGAAGTGCCACAGATGATCTGCTCTGAATTAGACATTTTCTAGTGGAGGCTGCTGCAGGGCCTGGGCTCTCTTTTTCCAGCTGGGAAGTCACTGTAACGCCTTTTCAGTTCTTCCCCACTACCAGAAGACAGGGTGTTTTTGCTGATAGCTGGCAGAGAAGGTTTGGAAAGTAAACAAAGAATAAAAGGAGAGGAAAATCGGGGACAGGCTCCCTGTAAATTCATCCATTCAAATCTTCTGTTAGGTTCAGGTGTCCCTGCTTTTTTTTTTACAGCCTCTGCTTAAGGGATTGGTTCTCCAGGTTTTCACAGAGCTGTGCTGGGGCTGCTCAGGAACATGCACAAAGCTGACACATTGCTGTCCTAAGGATGATGACCATGGGCTGCTTCTGCTGTTGGAAGAGAGAGAAGAAAAAGAGCAGGAATGAAGTCTAGGATGCATCCCGTCTATTGTCAAGACTCATTACTGAGATGACTTTGTTAATTATTTGATTTTGGGTAGGCATCAGCAGCTTACAAGACAGAAAGAAGCTTCTGGTAGCTGAAAGCAGAGCAGCTTTGAAAACCAGGCTGTTTCTGATTTTCAGTGCATCTTAAACATCCATTGCTTTATTTGGCATGTTCCAAGCACCTAGAAACCTCTCAGGGCAATGGGCCACCACGTGTGCAGTAGTGTGAGCTGTGAGCAGGCACTCGCTGTCCTAACACACTGCCAGGTGTGAGAGACAGTGGGTGGGAGAAGAAACAACATTGTAGGAAGACTGATTGATTTGTGTTTAGTTTTTTAAGCCAGTTTTAGAACAGCACGTGGGAGTTCCCTCCACTAACCCCAGGGAAGAGTATTCTTGGGTTTGGGGTTTGTTAATAACCCAGGAAAAGAAAGGAAGAGTAAAAGACCATGATACAAAAAAAGAAAAAAAAATTAAAATTTCATGTTGGGCCACAAGCAGACAAATCCATAAAAGACACTTTGATCAATACTGCCATCGGTAAATTATGTGGTCTGCGCAAACAAAGCCTCAGCTTTATCAGAGAGTGTATTAACTCATGGAGGGAAGGCTGATTTATTACTCTTCATCCAGTAATTGTCAGCCCATAATCCCCTGAAGGGAAAGTAGCCATCCGTGCTTATCACTTGAGGAGAGACACTAGAACAAACAGATGCTGATTTTAGTCTGGCAAACAAACATTGCCACTTGAGCACAGCTGGTCTGTCCGAATGCAAGTGGCTGCTGCTTGTTCCTGTTCCCGAGGCTCAGCAGTGCAGATGATATTGAGCCCCCGTGGTTGGGGATAAAGCTTGGGGTTTTGGTCTTGCACCTGCTGTGGGTCACCTGTGTGCATTACTTGCTGAGGCCTTACTTTCTTTGGCCTTTGCCACAGCGAGGAGTCTTCCCTGTAAGAAATGTGTGAAGTTTGCAGGATTTTTAATGCTCTATGGGTATCTAAGTGAACTGAGATTTTTTTAACTGCTACAGAGATGAGTGGTACAGCATCATTTAGTTGATTCACAGTATCCCCTGTGATGACCAAAAAATCTGTTGACTGACAGCATTTCTTCCCCTTTTGTCTTCTCACAAGATATACCTGAATCTTGCTGTTGTTTTAGTGTGCATTTTATTCTCTTTTCTAGGATTTGTAGAGATTGTTCAGTGTTTTTAGGAGACAGCTATGCAAGTGTCAACTGCTGGTACCTGATTTCTGCAGACTGAAATTTAAAATACGTTCATGAAAGTTTTCATAACCTAAGCCCATAATACTGAGAGCCTGGAGTATGTGCCTCCTGGTACCACATGCAAAGGAAATGCGACTGAGAAACCTGTTATTAGCAGCTTGTATTTTATTTGTGCAGTGACATCTAAGGGACTTTCGAAGCAACTTATTTTCCCTTGCTGTAAAGGAAGATTTCTTACTGCAGCAAGAGGCAAATCTGTTCTTCAGATCTCAGTCTGTACCGTATTGTCTGGATGAGGAGAAACCTGTGGAGGAGAAATAATTTTGTTCCTGAGCTATGGAAACTTCACCAGCTGGAAACCTCCTTTGACCAACATGTCTTTTCCCTGCAATAGCACCACTCCTCTGATCCTTTTTTTGGAGGACAATATGTAGCTGTGTTGTCTTAATGCAGGCACTGTCTGGAAGATGGGCTAACCTCTGCATCCAGGTCTGGGATGTTGAGGAGGAGCTGTGGTATGTGCATCTTTTTCCCTGCTGCACTGTAGCACTGGTAATGTTTAGAATTAGCTTCTGCACACGATTCCTAGGGACTTCAGAGGGCAGAAAGTTGCCCTTAGAGCTCCCAGCACTTTTCATCTTCAAAGTGCATTATAATCATTAATACATTAATTAGGCATTCTCCCCTTCCATCCTGCTAACTAGGTTTATTAAGCTGAATGTATTTATCTTTGGGCAGCTTCTACAAGCAATTGAATGAATAATTTTCCTAATAACTTTAATAGCAAAGACATGAAAAGGAACAGGGATGATGAGAACAGGAGATCAAGGCAAATAAAGCTGTGCTATGAAAGGAGAGGAACAATTTGATTCTAGGTATAATTCCACCTACCCCTGGAATTCCCAGCTGACAGCTGTGCAGCTTTTCTTGCTTCTGTCTTCCCTAACCTACATGGAATTGCACATCTATGTAACATTTATGCTTGCACACACAAATGCAAAAAAAGGAGGTAATGGATGACTGGGATCTGCAGAAAAGGAGAATATG
Source organism: Lichenostomus cassidix (assembly GCF_008360975.1). NCBI lineage: Eukaryota > Metazoa > Chordata > Aves > Passeriformes > Meliphagidae > Lichenostomus > Lichenostomus cassidix. The sequence continues at coordinate 41,080,511 of NC_139483.1, read as the reverse complement.
AAAATAGTCTGCACTTGGAAGGTGGAGAAAGCCTATGTGAATGTTTGACTTTTACATATGCTTGTATCTTAGGCGTTTTTATGGGAACTGATATAATCGAGCAGTGTTTCACAGTGGGTGAGCTGCAGGGGTGGAGGAAGGTCATGAAAGACTATGTCAGGGAGTTTAAGGTGTTGAAAACTGTCATCTAAAGCAAATGAAATCCTATTTTCCTTTTCCATCTTTACCCCTCAATCATTGCTGGTTGTGCCCTCAAAGCACACACAAATACACGATGTGTGGTTGTTAACAATACACATACAGTTTTGCTCATACTGTCACTGTAAATATTGGTGGAAGGACAGAAGAGATTTTTGCTGAAACAGTACATGCTCCCAAAAAAGTTCAGAGACACAGTGACTTAGTGGCTAGGATGCTGCACTGTGAATTTAGTGACTTTTTTGCAGTGCTCTGCCATTTGCCAAGTGATTTCACCTCTGTCTTCTTCCTGTCTTGTTTATTTAGATTCACAAGCTTAAGACCAGGAGGGACTTCTAGATCATCTTGCCAGACCTCTTGTGTATCACATCACAGTCGATTGAGCTTGATATACTTACTGCTGTAGTGAACCCAATAACCTGTGGGTGGTTGCAACATATCTTCCACAAAGCCAAATTTTTGACATTAAGCTCTTCAGGGCAGGAGTTGTGTTCTATCCATGCTTTAATTAGAGATTCTCAGCAGTGCTATTAAACCAATATCGACGCCAAGAAAAATAATACCAAGGGTAATACAAATAATGTTAATTATAATAAAATCTATTAATATTTTATTGGTTAAGCTTGTTAGGTTGATTGTTTTGTTTTGAATTTTCTTTTTAACTGTGAAGCCTGCCACTATATATGAACCATAGCTTTCAGAAAGGAGGCTAAAAGGTACCTTTTAAATTCTCGTATGCAAATGCTTCTGCAGAGCAGCAGACCAGGTATTGGAAGGGCTCTTTAATGCAGTGGAGGAGGTTGTAAAAAAAACCCCAAAATCAGCATAGCCAGGAGCTGCTCTCCAGCAATGCAGATTGTCAGTAAGTTGATCTCCATACAGCAGTAAGGGAGTAAAATATTACTGCTGATGGCATGCAGGATAAATGCTATGAGTCTCAAATATAGATTTTAATAAACATGTGGAACCAGCCACATTCTTCTATCTTTTAATTCCCAATTTATGGATCAAGTTGTCTGCCTGTGCCACTTTGATGGAAAGTGTCTTGCCAAATGAAGCACGTTGGGGTTTTTTGTAAGAATTCTTTCAGCTAATGTGGATTTGACACTCCCACAGCTTTGCTCCAACTCTGGCAGACCAGGGAGATGTTTGTCAGCATCCTCTTTTACTAGAAGAACTAACCTAGTCTGAAATCTTGAAGGAATAAAACCTTGACTTAAAATAGAAGTGTTTGTGACAGGACAGGGTGACAGGAATGGAAGGATCCTTCCTAACCACCTGCCCGGCTGTCAGAGGAGCTCATCTCTTCCCCTTGCTGCCTTTGGCTGTCTAGAATTTGCCATGGACTGCAGGCAGGCTGCAAAGGGACCAGGTGGGATGAACATGTGGACTGAGAAGTGACTGGAGTTTATTTGCTGTGACAGGAATGGTGCTCCTCTCCACTGCCTTCCTACAGCCCTGGGGTGGAGAAGATTCAGCTGGTTTAACCAAAGCAGTGCAGGGCTGTGTCAATCTCTCTGCACCCTCTTGGAGGTTACTTTCCTCACAGCAGCATCAGTGGAGCAGGGCTGTGGTCTTGCTTCAGACCCTACACCTCTGAGCCTGATCCATTACCCCAAATCCCTGGAGAGGATGGCTAAAAATAAAATGCTGAGTTGCAGGGAAGTTAACACACTTCTGCTCTGTCTGGTCCCTGCTGTGGGACAGTGGGACAGTGGTCTTTGGCACACAGGCAGGACAAACACAGCTGGTGAAACTGAAGGTAGTACCTGAAGGAGATGCAGCTAGGTCACTGCAGCTAAGAGGAGCTGCCTCTGAAATCCCAGGGCTCTGCTGGTCCTGCACACTCAGGGTGGAGCTCAGGCCTGTCACACCTCCCACTCTGCCCAGCAGTATGTGTGTGCTGCAGATGGAGGCACTCACAGCACCAGCAGGCAAGCTAGCTCTTGGCTGTTTTCCCACAGATGCCAAAGCTCAAAAGTGAGGCTTCAATCCTGGCCACTAATTGCCTTGGAGGTATGGGGGGTGCTGTCTTCCCTTTAGCTTTTGTTACCCTGCCATCTCAGGGGCTGCGATCACAAACACCTTGTTTAAAGCTGGCCAAAGCATAGCCAGATGTACTGCAGTTATTTACACCTTTGGTGGCAAAAAATACATGCTTTGGCTTTAAAGCTTTGCCTTGGACTTCACACAAGAATGGATTCTCTTAGAGCAACATGGGAGTTGTTCTGCAGCAAAAGAGAAAGATGGGAGTGAAACTGGACCAGGGCAAAATTAAGTTTGTGGTTGCAGGGCTTGTAATGTAGTTTCCCCTCTGTAGCTAGAACTGAGCTTTAGCCTTGCTCAGTGAACAAGATAAGCCACTAAGGCTTCGTTACTTTAAGGTTCAGTGATAACTCACCCGGTGTCTAGGAACCAGACAGCTTGGGAGTCCATCCTTTTGGGACATTTTTAAAAGGAAACATTCACAAGTTCAGATACAGGTCTGTTTTGGGGTTTTGTTTCAAAGCTAGTGGGAAATGTTCAAGTGAAAAGCTCTCTGGAAGAAATCACCAGTGCAACTCAGTTCAAAGTAAGGTCTGCCCTGCTGTTTCTATTCATAGTGCTTCAAGAATGTGTTTATTTTGTTTTTTCAGAGACAGCTGGGATGGGAATTTCAGTATGGAATGGGAAAGGTTAAGGCTAAAAAGCTAAAACAAAAAAAGCACTGCCATGGTAGCCCTGTCTTCCCTTTCTTTTGGAGCCAATGTAGGCTGCAGGTGAGCACAGCCACAGTGAGACTAATTTTTTGCAGCTGACAGATGTTAGCTGGAGTGGTGGACTTCCAGAGCTTTGAAAAGCAGCTCTTGAAGACTGTGTGGCATATGTTACAGTATGGGTGTTTCCATTCTCCTTGCCTTGGATTCCCACAGTATATGGCACTTTTCCCTCTCAAGGTGTTCAGCACTCAAGGGGAGCCCTACCCAACTGCGCCAGCATAAGGTGGGATGTGGTGTGTGCTCCTTGTGTTGTAGCCTTTATCAAAGGCAATGTCTTCCACTCTGAATGTCTTGCTCTCTGACCGAGCAAAGGTTGAGGTGGCTTTGTGCTCAGCTCTCGTGGTTAGCTACTCTCATGAGCCTTCATCTTGCTCAGGTGCTCATCCTTGGTGCTGGGCAGGGTCACCTCTGTCAGGCAGCTTGTCCTCCCTGCTAAGTGCCATGTTCCAGCATCTGCAGTGTTTCACCCCTTCATGCACTTCCTCTGTTTGCATAGTGATTACAGAAGTAATTTTTGCTTGCACTACAGCATTCCTTAGGTCCCAGAAATGCGGGCTGTTACTGTGGTTGTTAAATAAAAGCAAAAATACTGCAGCTCAGTACTGAGCATGAAAGATTCCTCCAGCCAGATATGGTAACTATGTCCATAACTCTCAGGCTTCTGGGAGCTTAAATTGGTCTGAGAAATGAATGTGGTGTGTAAGACCACTTGAAGGGAAGCCAGCCTCTATAGCATAGTTCCGAGCAGCTTCACCTGCTCTAAATGTTTCAACCTTTGTTTTCAATGTGCACCTTCCAAAATGCTTTCCCTTTCCCTGATTCTGCTAACAACAGCTTCTGGGGGTCTTCTGCAACAGTACAAAAATTATAAATCCTGCCACTTGCCAGTCTGATGATGGGCCATCTCTATTAAGGCATGCTACTGTGTTCATCCTTTTGCTCCTCATTTTGGTTTGGGTATTTCCACAGCTAAGAGTTGATCAGATGTCCTCATCTGCATTTTGTGAGCCAAGGAAAGATTCTCAACATCTGCAAGAACCCTGCCCTGCCCTTACAGGGAGGGTGGGGAACCCCAGCGTTTTGTAACCATATGGTTTTGGCTGATTTCTGGCTTTAATCATTTCCTCTTGGCAGAGGACTATCCATGTCTCTGTGCTCTCTACCAGAAACTGACTCATGGAAATGGAGTTTTCCCTCAATGCATTGTGAGAGCGAGTATCTGTGTGTGTTTGAAGAAGTTAGCGAGCTAATGTGCAGGTGATGAATATTTCTAAATGTAGGGGGAAACCCCATATTTGGCTATTTTAAATAAGCTTCTCGTTTTATGCATCAGCCATTTTGAGATTCATCTATTCTAAACTAGAGATTTATCTGCCTCATTGCTCACAAATTGCAGAGCTGCTTACCTGAATGTTGTTGCTTTTCAGAGGTGATAGTTGGTAGTGGATGGAGTTGATCAGATACCATGCAGATAAGCCTGATGTAAAATCCAGACCTTAGTCTTGCTGTCAGCTCTGTGCAGGTCTTGTGTCCTGTGTTAGAACATCATGGCCTTAGGCATCATCATCATCACCTAGGCTTGAATTTGGGATTTGTGGATCTAAAAGTACAACCTGCTATGAACTGGAGGCTCAGGCAGGCAAGTACACTGTGACCAAACATGAGGTAGAGCATGTTTGCATAAGCCACAATGAAAAAGATTTAAGCAAATACATTTTTATCTCACTTTTGTGATAGGCTAAGTGTGCGTGCAGTCTGCTGCTGCAGCTCAGCTGATAAGCAGTGTCTTCTTGAGCTGTAGCAACTAATCAAGTATCTGAAGTGTGAGCAGAGGGACACATCGTTGTTACCGTGAGACTGAGCTGTCTCAGCAGTAATTGACATCCAGTCACCAGGAGACAGAGCTGCAGGAGGCGGAGGTTCAGACTGTTTGCTGCAAGTCCAGTTGTTTATAGTGGGGATCCAGGGATTTGTGTATTCAGGGGTCTCACAGATGGATGCCTCTGTTGGATCAGAAATGTCTTGGCAAACCAAGCTCTTTAAATTACACGGTGTGTCACCTATTCTGTGAAAAGCTGGGGTTTTTTGCATGTTGTTTGTTTTTCAGCACAGGATTAACCACTCCAAAACCAGGTCTTTCTCAGTATCCGCAGGAAGTTATTTCTTACCTTTAAAGGTTATTGTAATAGGAAATTTTGTTTGATCTCTTAAGCCTGAGTTCATTGGTTCAATTGTATCCTCGTATTTCTGGATGAAAGGAACAATGTAGTATTTCTTGCATCAAGGTTTGGAGGCACAGTATCACTGCTGCCTCCGCTGTGGAGGAGTTCTGGATGAAGCAGTGATACCTTTCCCTTAAACACGGGAAATCTGATGCCTTTTAGATGTATCATTTGTTGACCCCCTAAGTGATCTTCGGTGTTTTTATTTTGAGACACATCCCACTGTGCAAGATACATGCGCAGCTCCAGCCTAGGAGATTATCTGTATGCTGTTGCACGTGAGCAGGCTGTGCCCAAGGCTAAATCCCACTGCCTAGCTGGGTATTAGTTGACAAGCAGGTGATGTGTAGGGAAAAGATGGGGAGTACAGAGGGTGTTTGTTTGGCTCCTGGAGCTGAAGAAATGGGGATCTGTGCTCGGGAACAAAGACAATTTGCATTTAATTTCACTGGGCTGCAGTGCTGGCAACAATGGTAGATGTTCATGTGTAGCATTAAACCCGTGCACGGTCGGGGCTGAATGGCTGCCTTTGTTCAGGGCTGGGGCAGCAGGAGCACTGCAGTTGGGAACGAAGCTCTGTGTCACACAGCGTGGCCACAAGCGGGAGGCAGGGAGACAGAGAGACAAACTGGGTGCTGGTAAAGCCTACTCCATCTCTTCTGTCCAGGGGAGCTGTTCAGCAAAGTCAGGATGCCCTAAAGGGAAAACAGTGCCATCCTCCAGTGGCTTCCCTGTGGGGTAGAGGTCAGTGCTTGTCTGTGCTGGTGTTCACTTCTGCTCTGCACTGAGAAGGAGAGAAGGGGTTGGCTACAGCTCTTTCCAAAGAACTGTGGCCAAGGGTCATTCAGGAGTAATCCAGGGCATGAACAAGGTGCATCCTGCTCCTGCAGCTACTTGGGCTCTATGCAAGGGATTTAAGAGTCCTAAACCTAACCTGGCTGGCATATGGTCTCCTCCCTAGATGAAGCCTTCAGAAGGTGGTGAAGGATGGTGTGATTGGTGACAGAGTGTCAAGTGTAGTTCATCTAGCAGACGCCTGAGTTCAGCCAGGTGTTAAGTGGTGGATGCCCCTCCAAACTTTGTTGGGGCAGGCTTGGCACTGCTTTAGCAGGCTGTTTACCTATCATGCAGCTTGGAAAGGCCCTCCCCAGGGACTCCAGGCCCTCCTGGATGGTGGAAAGTATATCTCCTCAGACTGTTAGCTAGCAGCCACAGAACACATTTCTGTATCCATCAGCAGCATTGTCTTCCCCACAGCCCCAGAAGTCCTTACTCATTGCAGTAGCTGACTTTCTGATACAAGAACCCAAGTAGTGGGAGTTTGTCTGAGACCACTACCAGCCAGCAGGGGAGAAACTTCTGGTCTCTTACCAGGAGTGATTTGAAGTCTACTGTTTTTTGCAATAGGTAGGAGAAAGTTGTGGGATGTAGGATCCTGTTCTCTTGTTCCACAGGGAAATGATATTTGACTAGGGGATTGACCATGCAAAACACTGCCTTAGAAACCTGAGGTCCTGCGTCACCTACCCCATTGAACAGTGCTCACCATGCCAGCTGAATGAGATGTAGTGTTAATTGCACTGTGTGCTCCTAAGCTTCTTTCCATGGCTTTCAGGAAGCTGATTAAGAGAGAGAAAGTAAAGTGGGGATTAATGGGATCCTGGTGGAGGCTTGGGGGAGAAAAAAAAGGAAATTCCTTGGAGGGGAAAAAGAGGGATTTGAACAGCTGACAGCAAGCGTCTGCAAACAAACCCGGAGAGTTAGGCAGCAGATGGACTAACACTCTCTGGGCTTGTGCCAATGCATCAGATTGATTTTAAAGAAGAAGCACCCACTGCCTGGGAAAGCAAGCCCTTCGAGTAGGAGCGCTTCCTGGCAGCTGTTCAAACACTAGCTGCTTCACAGTTCACTTTCGGTGCACCAAGAGGCAGTGAGAAGCACTGGGGACTTGGGATATGAAATATGACCAGGGTGACTATGGACCAATAAAAGGGTTATTTTTGCAGAGAGGATTGCATGGAAAATGATGTCCAGTCGCTCAGAAACTTACAGTGTGCAATTAAAGAACCAGAAGAGATCAAAGGACTGTCAAGTCAAACCCTGTGCTTCCCAACAGGGTGAGTGCTAAATCTTTCAAGCAAAGGTGAAGACTTCTCTGGAGCTCAGTTCCAGAGGGGAATTATTTACCTGGGTCTCAGCTGTGGATGAGCTTATGTCATGAGGTATGACTGCTGTCCTGACTAGCAGTGTTACCAACATCTACCCTGATGTGTCTGAATGAACTCACAGGGGGCCTCAGGGATGGGCTTGTATAGGTACAAATGCCTCCATCTCCAACATCTGCCTTTTCCTTTTACAGAAATGATATGAGCTGGAGTGGTTTATTTTTCCCTTCTACCCTTTTCTCAAAATTAAATTAAAACCTTCCTGTTGATGAAATAAAACTACTGAATAATAAAACATGTGAAGACTGCTAGGTGAAACCAGCATTTTCACAGCAGTTCATTCAATCAGATTATATATTACATATATGTACTATAGCCCAATGGTCCACCTAATTTATGAAGGCTGTTCCATGGTTCTCCCTCTTAATTTCCCATTATATATAATTTGGTTCTCTTTTCAGTCTACCATACACTGTTTTTATGGAACGCACGACAAGGTGACACAGTCTCAGACCCTGAGCTTGTGCCAGCTCCCACATCTTGAATTGCCCCTTGAACATAAGCTATACAAAAGTTAATCAGTTTTTAGGCTGATTGTACAACATGTGCAGTTGTGATTAGAGTCTATATTTAAGACTTGGCTGCCAAAAAGACTTCAGCAATGACAAGCTTACAAGTATTTCAGCAAAAGGCTGACACAAATGTGGGGTGGGCTGGGAGTGCCACACAACTTATACTCTGCCCTGAGGAAATGCCACCCCCCACCCTGGCACAGCACCTTCCTCCGCCTCTGTTGGTGTTGCAGCAAAGGGTACTTGTGTTTTTCATCCTGCCTCCTCCTCCATCCCAGGGTTTCTGATGCAATAGGACCAGAGTGAGAAAACAAGTATGATGCAGCAGGCCTGGCGAAGCACAGCTGTGGAAAAAGGAAAAAGTACTAGGGGGCTGGCAGCAGGTCTGATACCAGGGATTTCAGGGGCGCAGAGATGCAGAAAGGTAAAGAGAGAGCAGCATCAGCTGCTGATTCCCATTAATGAAGAGTTCCCTTTTCCCCTCACTGTGCTGCATGTTGCTTGCAGCCAGACTAATTTGGAGAAAACCAATATGCAGCTGTCGCTCAGAGGTCGGATGGGTTGTGCCTTGATGTGTGTGATAGCGTGTCTTGACTTTTGAGTAGCTGGGGTCTTGCTGAAGAGCGAGAACCTGATCGGAGAGGATTTGCAGTCAGATTTTCAGCTGTAAGTTAAGACAAACTCATATCTGTTCACTTGGCTGACAACCATGGGTCTGGGAGTCGGTGACTTGGCCTTCCACTGCTGGGGTGTTTGTTCAGATGTGCTGCACACAAATAGCATGACAGGGGCTGACAGGCTCTGCCAGCTGCTTGGGCATTTATGGCATTGTGTAAAATAGACATGGTGCTCCCTAGAAAGCCAGCAGGAATTTGGCACAAGTACCACCAGGCTCAGATGAATATCACATAAGCATTCACTAAATGGGCATGCATTAAGATTTATCCAGTTCAATGAGAGGTTTGAGGATTCCCAAAAATAGCATTCCATCAACCAAAGCTCTCTCTCGGTCTGCTTTGCTACAAGACTACTGATAAATATTAAAACAAAACTTATTTCCCCCAATGGAATCTTTTGTTGTAACCTGCCAGTTTTACACCCTCACTTCAGTGCAGCACCATTTTGATGGTGAATCTGGTCCTGCATTTGCTTTAGCAAACTCTAATTGAATGGATTTCTAGAAGTGGATATGTCATAGTAACTGATGGGAAATGCATCAGGTAAGCAGGTAAGAAATGACAGGTTTCATGAGTGATAGCCAGGAATGTTAAAGATATGGATGTTTACTTGGCAGAGATTGTTACTAAAGCAAAGCATTTTATGTTTCATGGAAAATAAATGCAAACATAAACCCATTTTGTTTTACTTTCTCCTTTCCCAGTCACTGAGGACACTTGATTTCAAATGCTGCCTTCCTGCTCAGAGAACAGAAATGTTTTCTGGACAGACTCCGAGGCTGGTAACATCAATGTCAACCTGGAGTCATGCTTCACTGTGGTCCACAGTGTTCCTCTGCATTTACACCAGCACTGTAGATGAGCTTCTGGCTCACGAAAGCAATCAAAGATAATCGATGTGGCTAGAATTTGAAATTTCAGATGCTTCTGTTGAATGGTTCATGAGCAATCTACAGGCTAGGAGTTATTTGCGGAAAGTATCCAGCAGTTAATTTCAAATCCCATATACGTTTGAGATGTTCATAAGCTACTTGCAGACAATTTGCAAACAGAAAAAGAGGATAAAATTCATCAAAATAAATGATCTGCCATGAATTATTCATTTGGTTCCCATCAGTCATGCCAAATCTCTCCCTTGTTGTTCTTCTCTGCAGAGATCAGGGATTGAATTTAGCTTAGAGACAGAAGCGTGAGTTCACCCCTAGAGGTGCTTCGGCAGAGCAAACCTGCAGCATGTAGGTGATGAGAATAAGAAAGCTTCAGTGGCACAAAACATTCTACTCTGTGGATAAACAGCAGATTTTAGCCAGCAGGGCTGTCAGGCAGGCTTCTTCTGCAAGGACTGTTTTTAAACACAAAACCCCAGGAAAACCAAAATCAAAACAAACCCTGAACTTGAAGGGGATAAGAAAACAGAGAACTGGGGGAATCTGATGTTACCAGGAAAGGTGTCTTTCAGCCCATCCTACCAGCAGGCTGAGGGTAGCTTTGTCTTTTAAGGTGGGAGGGAAAAGCATGGGTGAAGTGAAGTCTGGATCACTGAGAAACAAAAGCAGGTGTCAACTCACCTGAGAATGTCTCAGGCACCAGCATGGCTTCCTTCCTTGCACACGTAATTGATTTATAGTCATGGGCACTCTCCCATAACTAGCAGAAAAGGGACAGCCAGAACTGAGGAACTAAATGGTGTCTGTGCAACATCTTGGAGAGAGTGGGAAGGCTCTGTACCCCTTAATTAATATGGTGGAAACTATATCCAGATACAGATTTTTGGGGGGAACAAAGGCAGATAATTAAAAGGAAAGGACCTCATTCACTATTCGGGTCAACAGCAGAGAAATATAGCTGACACCAACTGCATTTTGATAACTGGCATTGGCATAGCACAAATAAGAGTACTAAGAGTAAATAAGCTGTCTTACATTAAAAAAAAGAGGAAAAAAGTTCGAGTTTAATTCAAAAACAATACGTGTAGCAGCATAAGCCCTCAGCACTCAATGGGCCCTCATATGAGGCTCTTATAACCTGGATTTAGTTGCAGCATGAATGTATTATCCCTGTTCTTTCAACAAAGGCATTGCCATCCTGCATGCACAGCAACAAGCCAGACCCAACTCTCTAAAGCCTCAGACCAGCGCCTCTGGTGCTAGGTTACAGCTTTCACTATTCAGAAAATGGAAATAAATAGGGCATAATAGAGTTTAGGGAACTGAAATGTCACACAGCTGAAAAGAGGGCATCTAGCAGCACAACTGATAAGAGCGTTTGTTGAAGCACTCTCTCTGCACTTCAATTTACATCTTACACTTTGCTGTGAGCCCTTTCCTTGAGAACCACTTGGCAACATTTAATTTAGACAAGTGTACCTGTCATCTTTGGCCTGTTGCTTCTGATGCTGGTGTAGCACAGACGGCTTGCTGGGGGCGAGTGAGAGGGGCTGGTCTCCCAGCCTGGGAGAGCTGGGGCTGCTGGCAGCTGGCCACCTGCCTCCCAGCGCATGCATGGCTTCTCATTTGAGTCCTGCTTTGGAAAGGAAGGTCTTATATGTCTCCAGAAAAAAAATGGCAAGGGTTTCAAACAAAAGTCATGTGGAAGAAATGTTGATTTAATTTTTTAATAATCTTGCCTTCCTTGCAGCAGGTTAGGAACAGGCTCATACTGCCAGGTAGCTGTATTGGAGTTTATTTCCCCTCTTGTTTTCAGCTCTTACTTAAAGCATATTACTCTGTAGGTGATAAATTAGGATTAATTTTTAGGTCAAATAGACTGAAGTAAAAGCTACAGAGTAATATGCTTTATTTTGCAGTGTATTATGTGCACACATCTTCAAGATCTTAACAATCATTTATCACCTGTCTAAGACAAGCTAATGGGAGGGCTCAACAGGGTCCTGGTGAGCTGATGGCACTGGAGTCATGTTTGTAATGGGGCTACCCATCCCTGTCTGCCCTGCCCTGCCACCCCTTTCCAGAAAGGCTCCCTGGCCTCAGAGGCCAGGTACAGGTAGTGGTCTGGCCAAGCAAACAGCAGCCAGAGAGAGAGAGGAGAAAATATCATTACAGAGTTCATTCAACCAGGGATTCAACAGGAGTCTAAAATGCTCAGCTTTTAGGATTGCCAAAAGCTGTGCAGGAAGGGATTATTCAAGTCAGCATGGCTGCATCAAGCCATAAGCCTGATCCATGTGTGAGCAGACTCATTTCTCTTGCCTGGCCTTGCAGACCTGTGACGCAAGCAGTGCTCCCTGGCCAAGACTGCCTGGACAATGACCCCAGAGCTGAAATCTGGGCTGTCACATTGCACCTTGTGGCAAAGGTGTAGGGGGTGCTGAAGACTTGGTGATGCTAAATTGCTTTGCCATTAATGACACAGACTCTGTTACCTCAGTTACCTCATGTTTCATTTTAAATACATTTGCTTGCAGGCGGCAGTTTTGCAGTCTTACTTACATTGCCATAGAAACAATCTTTCGCATTCCTCTATTTGTTGTGCATTTTTGTTAAACGCTCTTTCTTCCTTACTTATCCACTCCATCTTTTCATTTGCCAACACTTTCTTCATTATATCCAATTCCCTCACCTTTTAGCTTGCCATGCTGCAGCTAAGTGTTTTTCTTGGTAAAGATACCCATCTCTCAGCCTCTACTCCTATAGGTGTCAAAATCCACCAGTGACATGCCACACACATAAGGAAAGTGGACTAAGTGTGTGCAACTGGATATTTGCCTATACCCACAAGTGTTGGGATGAGAAAAGGAGAAGGAAGTGGGAATATTCTGGTATCAGACCAGTTGCCCTTGAACAGTAATGAGACCAATTTTAACTTCTGCTTTGTGACCAGGGAATGAGGCTGCCCATCAGATAAGGGGCTGTGGGACTCCAAGGGTTTTCTCACTCGGTTCATTTACACTGGGAAGGACTGCTGCTAAAACTTCTGTGCTCCACATAATTATAAGAAGACAAAAATCTTTTTGGGCGTGCTGATCAGACAGAGAGATTTTATGATGAATCACACTCCCTGGTGGATAGAGTTTGATTGTTTGCTTCAGAAGAGAAAAGGAAGAAAAAAGGGAAAGGAAGATGTTTAGGGCTTTTCTGATTGCAAAGGGTGACTTTTGTTAACACCCAGATTATACCTTGTTTCTCTCCTCCTTTGCTCTTGTTGGCAGGAAGTACCCAAGAAGAAATAAGAGCTATTCATGAGAAAAAAGGGGGAAAAAAGCAAATATATTCAGTGACTGATCACATATAAACAAATACGTCTTTTTTTCCCCCCCATTCCTCATGGGAGGCTGCTCTACTGCTGGCAAAGAGACAGGCAGTGATGCATCCAGAATTACCTTGCAAGTGCTTGGCAGGGCCAAGGACAAAGTGTCATCTCCTTGAACACAGAGGAGGACTTTTTGTGCCAGGCTGGACGCTTCCCCTGAGCTGCTGGAACACCTCCCAGCAGTGAGTTGTGTCACCAGCTGCAGAATTTGCTCCTCTATGTCCAGCCTTTGCTGTGACATGCAGTAGGTGAGGGAATGGAGGTTGTTACCTGGGCTTATGTGTTACCACTGCCTGTTTTCCCTTTTTTTGGGTTGGATTTTGTGTTTGAGAGACAGGATAACTGCTTTGCATTTACTCTTCAATGATACTTCTTATTTAATTCCTCTTCCTCAGAGATGCAGCCATTCTGTCTGTCGAGGCAATGAAACTGTGACAAGTGGCTGGAGTATATAGGAAAAACCCTAAAATCCTGCTTGTCTTGCATGAAAATATAAACAAAACCCAGAATTTATCCTCTGTTTAACAGGGCATGAGAAGAAGAACTAACAGCTGTGTTTGGTTTCAGCATCAGGAAGACACATGCAGCACAGATTGAGTTTCTTCTTTCCCTGGCCTTTAGCAAATCCTTTAGGAGTACCAAATGCAGTGATGATGAGGTGGACTAAAGGGGGAAAGCAGGACAAGATTTAACTGGATTCTGCCCACCCTTCAATGTGCTCAGGGTGTGCAAAGGGGAACATACTCAGGAGAGCTTTTGATTCTTGCTGGGCTACTCCTCATTTTTTCCCTTGGAAGCAGCCGTGCACCAAAATCTGTTTATAGTACATAGTTATTAAGATCAAATGTAGCAGTAATAGCATGTGACAGTCTTCTCTTTTCTGAATCAATTTGTACCATATATGAGTCTTAGTTCTGTCAGATGAAGTGAACTGTGACAATGTCTATCCATCCATCAGGACAAATCAAGCTATTCATACATTTACTCTGAGAGCATCTTAGTGCATTTAACATTTTTTCCTCTGGCAGAGTTTCCCAGTTTTGTAATGCCAAATGTAAGAACTGTGGGGTCACCAAGTCCTTCAAAACTGTGAGAACTACATTGGCCATGTTGATGTCCCCTAATCACTTGTATTGCCTGTATGTCTTTCTTCCAATATTGTTTCTTCTTCACTTTTTTTTTGCTTAATTTCATATATAAGGAACTTCTTTCTTCATGTCACTTATGGATGTCACGCACAAACTCACAGCTGACCCATAAAGATGCTCCAAGTGCTATTAGCTAATGGCAGCTATTAGTGCTGCTGGCCTACTGGTGTGGAAGAACCAGGGCTTTTAGAATAGAAATGCACACATTTTCAGTCTGGTGATGTTGCAGTGCAAGTTTGTTATTAGAATTGAGTTACAGTAGTGGGAAACTACTTAAAAGAGAGGCCCTGGAAGTTTTTCTTGGAGGGTCTGAAACGTGTATTAGTGCTAGGGCAGAGCACCTTTGCCCTTCCAGGGAGAGCAGGGCCAGCCACGGGCTGCTGTATCCAGTGTATTCCAAGCAGAACTTGTAATTTATAAAGATATGTCCAAAGGCAAAACTCTGGGGTAAAAATTTCTCCCTTTTATAACTACATTTGAAGTAGCAGTTGCCATAATCTGACTTCCAGGTGACTTTTTATGTAAGAACATAATTTTTCTGCTAGGGAAGCTCATGGTGCTTGTTCCATCACTCTGAATTCATAAGACTCTTCAGAACCTCAGCTGCAGCTATTGATACTTTTCATTTCCGAAGTTATTTTTCTCTCTTATCCTCTCCAGAGACTCAATTACACAAGAAGCAGTTATATGAAGGATCAATAACTGACTTGCAGCAAGTGATGCTTCCACGTGGTAGCACAGTGGCTATCAGTGCTTTCTGATACTCACACCATTAGGGGAGCATCCCAACCCACTCTGACCTCCATTTCTATTGGCACCGTGCTCTTCCACAGCATTGTTGTCTTGTCAACAGGATTATCAATATGGTGAGCTACAAATTCCTCCTGCTTTAGGCATCCTCCCCTACAATGAGCACAGACACACCTGGTAAGATGACTGCTGTGCTGTAGGAGAGAGCATTTTCCTGCATTTTCCTGGTATCACATCAACCCCCAAAATGCTAAGGGCTGTCTTTACTCAGCAGCCAAACAGGCTTGGCTGGACACAACAGAGCACAATAAATCCCTTCAGTGAGATCCCAGGTGGGGAGTGTCACATTGCTGTTCAAGTCTTATGCCAAAGTTTTGTTTTCACACTACTTTGGCTGTGTTAGGGCAGCTGTAGGGAGTTACTGCTCCTTCAGAGGTAAGCAATGTTTTGGTTTCAGAGTAAATGGATAGTCCTTTCGCACCTCCCTACTGCAGAGGTGGCTCTGCTGGAGAGGGGAGAAATTACTTCAGTTTTTAGCTGAACATTTGTTATTTTCTTAGTGAAAGAGGTTCCACTGCTCAGGCCAAAGATGCTATGTGACACATAGCAATGATGCCGTCACCAACACAGACGCTGCTGCCCTTGAAGGACCTAGCTGTGTAACTAGAGACTGCTGAGTGAAGCCTTCCCTTAGCAGACTTAGTGGGTCTGCCATGGACCTCATGGAAATAATGACTATGGTCTGAGAAATAATGACTACAGTCTTCTCTGGTCAGAGAAGATTGCGTGTGCTGTTAAGTACTGTGATGTGTAGAGAGAGACTGTAGGCTTGATCTCTTACTCGCACTTAAAGCGTTCTCCTCTAACTAAGCAATAAGCTGTGGTAAATCACCCTTTTATACCCTGATGCTTTGGTTATAATGTTTCATTAAACAGCTCTAATTGAATATCTGGAGAAGCTTACATCTCCCACAAATCCTCTTCTGCTAATGGAAAAGTCATGTAAACAAGAATCACTTTATTACATCCATTGTTCCAATAATGCCCCTTCCAAATGGGAAGGACTTGAATCAGAGCAATTTAGTCCTTGTCTCCGTGCAGTTTCTCCTCTGGTCAGTTTTACTGGGAGGAAAAATAAAAGGCACATTGAAAACACGTTAGTGTGAAAAATGGCTGCAGCTTGCAGGCTGCGTGGTCTGGGGAAGCCATTTTGAATGGCATATTAAAACCCATTTTCAGAGCACACATCGCCTCCCGGGGCTGACACAGCCACTGAACTTTCTGCCCCAGTGCCTGCTGTGCTGGAGCACGGTTGGTACGCTGGCAGCGCGGGGGTCGATCAATACCCCAAAGCCATGAGAGGCAAACAGAGTCTGAATTGCCTCCCAGCAGTCAAGGCACTGTGGCATCCAGTGGGGCTGTTCCTAATTTGCCCTGACTCCTAAGTTTTTTCAGGCCTGTAGTTTGGGTCCATGTATTCAGGGAGAGCCAAAGTTAACCCCATAAGATAAAAAATCCAGGCATTTTTTATTGCATGAAAGCTTGTAGAGAAGGTGATTTAGAATCACAAAAAAATCTGTCCACATTAAATTCATTCCTTCCCATAATTTCTGGTAGATTGATGCAGTGGTTCTGCTCTGTTCCTAGCAAGGCAGGGTGGATCTTCCTGGGGCTGGGGATACACTGGTGCAGAGGTTTTGACCATGCAGAACTCAAATCCTTTCTGATGACTGGTCTGAACTTTTCACAGCACAACTCTCAAGTCCCAGGTGAGGAACATCCTCCAGCCTGAATGGTGCTGCTTCTCTCATGCTTTTATTCCAGTCTTTGCTTTAGGGTAGCCCTGGTACCAACTTGCACCTCCAGTGGGGAACCCTTTAGCACATCCTCCTTAAAGCTGTGCTGTGACAGCAGGACCTGTGCCTGGACCAAGTGCATGAGTCCTTTATTGCCTTATGAAAAGAGGTCGAAAGGCTTCAGCAAGTATTACTTTCCCTTCAGTCATCTGAACTGTAAAACTTGCAGGCAAGTCCCTGGTGGGGCCTTGCACTCAGAGCTTTAAAACTCCATCCCCTGCTCTTCTATTTGTTTTTTTTCTCAGTGACCTTGCATGAATCACTCAGCTACCTGGTCCTCAAGTAACCTTACTGTAAAAGCAGCAACAACATGACCCTGCAAAAATGGTGTCCTGGCATCACAGCTGCATCCTGCATGTGCCCCCTGTTTGCTATAGATCACTAGGCAAAACTTGCAAAAGACAGCGTGAGCACTCTTTTCTGTGTCTTTGATCATCAGGTGCTATATTGCATGGGATACTTTGAATTTTCTAGTCTATTTTGAGGGGGAAGGAGGAAAATGAGATCAAGGCAGTTACTGAAGGCAAGTCAGACTCAGGCTATAACTGTTCTATGTTTAAAATATTTAATTCCACAGTATGAGTCACTATGACTTGGCTGCTATTGACCTGGGTAACCTGAGTCAATATTGCATAAAAGGCCCTCTCATTTTGTCACTATAAATAAAATCTGTGATTATTCATAGTGAATGCTGAGTTTCTATTACCAGAAGCAGCCTTACAAGAGCACTACGCTCCAAGATGTGGCTGTGTCACTGCTTGTGGGTCATCTGGAGCTGCCTGCATGGGTGACTGGCTTGAAAGGGGCAGTGCTTCTGCCCTCAAGCATTTCTGCCCCTGCCTGGCAGAAGGAGAAGCCTGCTTCCATCAAGAACAAGAACCACTCAAAAAAATTGTGCAGTGATTGCAAAAACAAGAAAAGAAGCTGAGGGAGAAAGGGAAAGAAGCTAAACATAGGGAAAGGTAACAAAAGAAAAGGAAGAGTTAAGGTCTTCCTCTCCTTGCCTCCCCTAGGACTAATTTTCATTATTGGCTGCTGTTTTATGGCATCATTCCCTCCTACTCCATGTGTTGGAATTGGGCTGGCACATGCTATGCACATCCTAAAGGGACATGGCAATTATTTGTTGGATAAACAGAAAGTCTGGGGGGGATGTGTTTGCAATGAGCCCTGCGGTGCCATCTGGCCCTGCCTGTGACCAGTCCTATGCCAAACCCACTGGTGATCCCAGCCCATCCTACAGGGCCTTCTTCCTCCTCCAAAGGGACCATAAAAACTTAGTGGGTGGCACAAGGTGCCTCTGAATGGACACAAGTTAGCCAAGCTGCCTCGTCATACACTTGAGGGGGAGATTTCAGTGAGCCCACCAGAGATGTGGGCTGTGACCTGTGTCAGTGGCTGTACAGACCAGGCTCAGGAGCAGATCCAGCCAGTGGAGGATGAGGGTGAGTAAGGTTCTGTGCTCCAAAAGAGAGGCTGACACACTGAACAAGGGGAGGGAACAACGAAGGGACTAGTGTACTATTTGGATATGTTAGAGCTGTCCTTTCTAGTGTTGTATTCCTGTATTACTTAATGGTTAAGCACCATGGATGTAAAAGGTAATTAGAGTGAAGTGTGGCCTCTTGATTTTGCCTGAGTTGTGGCACTGAAAGACAGTCCTTAATTAGCTCTGTGATTGTCAGGGAAACAGCACTGATCTGCTCTCTGCATTTACCCTGGGAAACGCAGGAGAGAGACTCACTTGACCTGCAAGAGGATCATCTGAGAGCAGCCATGGGTAGAGGGATGTTTGGGGGTTGGATTATGGTACTTGTATTACAAATTCAGCAGGGACTCTGGAGACATTTGGAGACATGAAAATGGAGACATTTTCACGTTGATCTAAGCTTTAATAGTGTTGAAATAGGAGAGTGACATCCTTCAACACAAACCTGAGGTCTGCATCCCCCTTGCATGCCCTGCCCTGCATCAGGTCTTCTCCTAAACCACAGTGCTGGTGCTGCAGAGAGAGAGTCTGTTTCCACCACCATATTTCACCCACCTCACCTTTTTGTCCCACACAGCACAGCAGATGTCCCTGTGACCTGCAGTGCCTTCCAAGAGCAGTATTCTGTCTGCAGCTGACTCAGTTTTCTGTATAAATCACTCTATCAGATACCTCAGCTGCTCAACTTGATCTTCACATGAGGTCCTCACACAGATGGCAAAGTCTGTGGCAGGCAAAAAGGTCTTCCTCATTAATTACTTCACTCTTCAAGCCCTTCACTGCAGACATCTCTATCCACAAACCAGGCAAGTAGATATTGTTGGCTTATTTTATGTCTGGGAAAATTAGGTCCATGGGGTGATCAGCAGGATTTAGATAGAAAGAGACAGATGTTAAATGACTTTCCTAGAACATTAAGGTGTTCGCTGTCCCCAGAGTCCTTGGCTTAGATTCACTAGCAGAGACTATTGTTATAATATATTGGCAGTGGGTTGCTTTTAAATGATTTTCATGTTTGAATTGTAAGACTCACGTTACAGAAAAACCTGACTATGTGTGTGTCATGACAAATACAAGCACACAGGTTGCAAGCCTCTGAGCACTGAGCTGGAAAATGCTTGTTCCTGTTATTTACTGGAGGTTCTGGAACTGGGACTTAAATATGGGATAGACCACTCCTTTTTCTCATCTGTGCAAGTTTTACTGTGCATATTAATTGTGACCAAAGTTACTATTTTTCCTGAATGCATTGGAAGTGATGGGAAATTTTGAGGCATGAGAAGCTGATGGAAATTTGCTAAATCGATATGTTACCACTAAAAAGATAATCTTACTGGAAGCTCAGATACAGTTGGCATCCCCTTCTGCTGCTTGCTGAATCCCAGATAAGCTCTGTTGAATTAGCCTCTTCCCCTGGATTGCTCATCTGCTCTATTTCTAAATCACCTTTGGACTCAAATATTTTTACACCAAATACTCCACTATACTCAGCAAGCATTTACACAGCACTCACATGGTTGATACTCCAGTGTACACAGAGCCCTAGGGGGACAGGTTTTCAAAAGTGTGTGTTGAATATATGTTTAAAGATAGAAGAAATACCATAAAACTGGGAGCATTTTCAGGTGTGAGAGGAGCAGCAAGTCCATGGCAGTGCTTGAATTGGAGGAGGAGGGATTTGGAAGACCAGGCTGCTGACCTGTCAGGGTCTGACTGACAGGTCTGGGCAAGGCAAGTCAGAATCACACAATATCCTGAGTTGGAAGGGACCCCCCCAAAGGATCATCGAGTTCAACTCCCAGCCCAGCACAGGACACCCCAAGAATCACACCCTGTGCCTGAAAGTGTTGTCTAAGTGCCTCTGGAACTCTGTCAGGTTTCGTGCTGTGACCACTTTCCTGGGGAGCCTGTGCCAGTGCCCAGCCACATTTTGGGTGAGGAACCTTTTTCTAATATCCAACCTAAACCTCCCCTGACACAACTTCAGGCCATTCCTTTGGGTGCTTTAGTCACCACAGAGAAGAGATCAAGGTCTGCTCCTCCTCTTCCCCTTAACAGCAAGTTGTAACTTCAATGAGGTCTCCCCTCAGTCTCCTCCAGGCTGAACAGACCAAGTGACCTCAGCTGCTCCTCACACAGCTTCCCCTCAAGGCCCTTGATCATCTTTGCTGCTCTCCTTTGGATGGTCTCCAATGGCTTAGTATCTTTCTTATATTGCAGTGACCAAAATGATGACTGTTTTCCCCGTCTCGTGTAACAGTGGTAACCCCTGGTGCCTGATCTGCTGTCATAGGGACTTCTGAGATCTTTCTCAATAAACTAGAAATGCTGTCTGAGATACCATACACAGCTGGAAAGGGTTATGTAAAATATCTCAGCTGAAAACCCTCAAGTGGCCCATGTTGGTTGTTGTCATGCTCTGAATCAACAGTCCTTGACACCTGTTAACTTACATGTTTCCACCAAATTATGCTTGCTTTTGTATTAGGTAAGCTGCAGCTAACATTTTCTTTCATTTTTTCCTTAGGAATTTTTCTAGCAAACAGAAGCCCTATTAATAAGGAGGAACTTGTTCCAAATGAAAATCAGAGGGGCTTTTTTATCCCCCTTTCCCTTCTCACTTGATTTCTAATGGTTATTTTAGAAATACTCAATCTTCATGGAGAGACCAAAAGCAAACTCCATCCCTGAATAAACAAATTCATATTCATGTGTATGTACATCCATTTGTACATATATATTCCTAAACACATAAAAAACCAAGCACATGGCATTGCTTGGAGTTATGTAGACGGTTTTGGATGCCTATTTTATTTATTGTACTTCTATTTGAGAAGAAAATTGGATTTGGGTCCGTATATCTCTAAGGGTGCATTATTTGACTTTTAATCTACATCAGACTGTAACAAAGCACATCGCATATCACAGCTTCTGCTGCCTCTGATACAAATTCTGTATTTCAAGAATATTTATGCATGCAGGATTATTTAGTTTGGTGGCAGAAGTGTTGCATTCTGCACTTTTTTTCCTGAAGAGTATTACTGGTTGTTACTGTTTGAATTGGCTGTTCACATCAATTCAATCTGTGGAATGGGTGGATATACATATGGACAGGTGAATAATGACAGTCCCTGGTAAACGAAAGGGTTAACTTTGCATCTCTTTTCCTCTGCTGGGGGAAGGCTGCCAGCGATGGAAAGAAGGAGAAATGGAGGCTCCCTCTCCAATTTTGAGGAAGGCATGGACCCAGCAAGGAGGGGATCCCAGGTGGTTTGCTCCTGACAGTTGCTAGTTTCTGTTTGACACAAATGGGAGGAAGGACAATAAAATCCGTTTTGTATGATTTATTATTTATTTATATATGTGCACTAGACCAGTCAGATTTTAACTTGTCTAAAACTTCTCTGTTCAACCATGGTTGCTATACTTATTTTTTTCTACTTGTCTTGTCTCTCTTATCCCAGCTCCTGCAAATACTTTGGCCCATCCTGGACTTTAAAAGGAAGATCAGCAGAGCTGAGCTCTCTCAAATTCCCTTGAGGGCAGCTTTTTCTCCCCTGTGCCCTAGACAGTCCTGTCAGCCACTGTGCTCCCGTGACCAGATGGCTGCATTTCACAGCAAACGAGATGCTTTATTAGAGCGCGGCTGTAAAATACTTTGAAACTCTAGTAGATGAATAATGTTGTATCATAAATATAAAATGAATATTGGTTTACGGTTCCTGAAATATTAATTTGTGCGTGGAGTCACTCTCAGAATGTTTTTTTTACTAAATGTAAAGATCTTTTTGGGTTCTGAATGTCCTTGCTTTGGTTTTTATTATTAATATTCCCTCCAGGAGACATTGACTTTCACTTCCCCTAGACATGCTGACTCCTGCCTGCCAGAGTGATTCAGCAGCTTGCCACTCACTTTTACAGAAGGAAAGTTTTCTCCTGGCTCCTTCCACTGGCCTGGTGTGACATTGGCTGCAATCGAGGGACAAGTTAGTGTGGCTGGTTGACTCCTCACACTGACTTGCTGCTGAGCAGCTGGGCAGCTCTGAGCTCTCTGTCTAGCTTGTGGCTCTGTCCTTTTACAGGGAAGGAGATCCCCATTGAGAGCATCAGGGCTCTCTGCCTCACAGCTTTCCCTTTTCCAGGCAGGATCATGTTAAATAGCCACAAGTTATTTGTAATTGAGGCTGGCTGCTGACTATCTGTCACAGTCATCCAGGTCTATAGAGGAAATTCTACAGAAAAACGCTGCTCATTCATTTAACTGCTACAAATGCCCATAAAAATTGCAAGGGATAGGGAGTGATTAACACTGTCTTTTCTTTCTTTCCTTCTCGTGCAAAAGGTGGGGGCAGGCCATTGTTTTTAATTGAACCTGAGGAGAGGAGACTCACATTACAGTATTTAATTGCATTTTGGTTTTCCTTATAAAGTGTTAAATAGCTGTCAGAGCTTATAAACATAAAGCCTAACATAAACCAAACCAGAGACATAGATGTATATACCTGCATGCAAACCACCTGACTGGTATGTCTTGTTTTATTAGAGCATGGTATATGAAGCTAAATTATGTGGGGCTTATGGATCCTTAAATTACATGTTTTTATCGATCTCTTGTCACTCTTAAAAATATATTACAGAGCAAAAGAATGCAGTCTTTGATATTGAAAAAGAAATTCAACTGCAACCCATAAAAGATCTGAGAAACTATAATTCAATGTGTGGGGCTGACACAAATGTAAAACACTTGATCGTAGCTAATTAGTTTTAAAAATTCCATGTCACACTCCTTTAGATAAAGAATCAGTGTTGCAGTCATTCATGGGGTAACTTTCCTGGTTGCTCTGAGGTAGACATATTGAAGCAGACACCTCTGCACAAAATTTTCATGCCCCCCACACCACCCAGTGAGTGTCTTTGCCCCTTATCCTCCAGCAGACCTGGGAAACAGGGTCCTGGGTTTGAAAGCCAGCTTTCCACAGCAGCATCATTTCTGCAAATGTATCCTCTGCCTGGCTCCAGCCTGGGGGAATAAGACCCACCAGCTCTCTGTGTGCTTGCACATGGCACAATTTTGTATAAAGAAAAGACCCACAATGGTGCTGTGGGAAGATCTTGGGCATGATGGGCTGGGGTCTGGCTTTTCCCCTGGCAGTAGCCACAGTCAGAGTGGGAATAAACCTAGTCAGGGCTCGTTGCACGGGATGAGGCACTGATGGTGAGATTGAGGATACTGTGGTTTGTCTTATCTGGTGGTGAGGAGGTGGGGTGGAGAAGCAGGGTGGTTTTGGGGCTACTCCTTCCTGCTGGGTGAGCTTGATTGGACTGGTGGCTGTGGCATGCATTTACCCTGCCACAGCTCATTGCCTCGGGTGAGGCACTCGGTGATTCAGAGCAATCATTTTTATATCTTTTAAGAAATGAGTCTGTTTCCCTAGTGCCCTCTTGTCATTCCTGGAATTCAGCTGCTAGCTCCAAAAAGGACATCTCCTTTAATATTGTTTGATCTTGTAACACAGAAAAAAACGGATGCTCACGTCCAATAGACCTAAACATAACCTCAGTGCCATGTTTTCTTACAATGGAGAAATCCCAGCATTTAACCTGTCTCTGAACCCATATTTTTGTGCACAGATAAAGACAAATATTAAATATGTACTCATATCCCAGGACTTGTTTCTGGTACTCAGCTACTAAAAATTCAGCCATGGGCTTCATAAATTGCTACTAATGTTTGAAGTTGCTTTTTTACCTTATCTGCAGGGAGCACCTGCACTGCTGCATTTACCAAGAGCAAGAGTATTTCTTCTGTTTCTGCAGAGAGATTTAAAAGAAGAGACTTGGCCAGTTCATATACTACTGAAGGTACCAGCAGAATGTTAATAGGTGAGATAAACAATAGTGAAAGAAAAAAAGGAGTAGTTTTGAGGCTGAGGTTTAAGGTTTGAACTTTGCAAAGTTCAGCGCATTTTCTGGGTTTGAGGGCATTTTCAGATCAACTTGCTTGTCTGACAGTTGGATTTCATTCCACTACAACTTAAGGTGGAGGAAAGGTGTGTGTTTGTCTTGAGCAGTAAGTCTGCTTTGAAAGTTCATTGAAATTCAAAAATCCCATTTTCCAACAGCCATCCCCTGGCTCTTTACAATTCATGCCTCTAAACAGGATTGTTGGTAAGAAACTGAAGGGTGAGAGCATAGCATAGATTTTAGAAATGTCACGAGTGTTTTACAGGAAATACTCTTGCATCCACTCTATCACTTTGATTCTGCTCTCAACAAGATCTCTGATATGTGAGTGAAGATAGTGCCCTCCAGACATGTGGTTTCCTCTTCCAGCTTCCCTCAGTCCTCTCCAAGCAGGCTTCTGTTCAATTTGCACTCTGACACACTCTTTGGTGTGCAGACTGTGATGATCTAGGACCCACCTCAGGGGCACCTGGGATGTCTGCAGTGGGGACAGGAGCATTCCAGAGAGGAGCAAGGCAGCTGTCTGAGCACAAATGCCATTGCACCATCTCACTTGTGTGTCAGAGCTGCTGGGCTCAGTCCTGCCATGTGCAGAGCCATGGAAGAGACTGCAAGAGTCCCAGTTTGAACCCACACACTGAGTTATTTGTTCCCAAAGAGAGGAAGAGGTGTCACATGCTGAGGGTTGTTTGTGAATCTGGGAATGTTCTGTGCTAAGGAGAACCTGAGCCATGGCTGGCAGGGTGGAAACACTCCTGCAAAGGGCTCAGTGACTCATCCTGGATGCAAGAGATGTGGAATCAGGTAGGGCATCGCTGGCACAGCCTGGTGGGAGGATGTTTCTGAGGACATGGCACATTGGCCAAATGAGTCTGAATGGGTAAATCCCTTCATTGCATGTCTTCTCTCCCGTGACCTAAAGGAGAAAGGAGGCACTGCTCTGGGGTACTGCCAAGCCTCTGAGTTTGTTCTGATACCTTATCCAGGCTTACCTGAAACAGAGGCCAGACAAAGTTAGGAGAATAAAAAGCAGACAAATTTATTAAAGGGTTATTATTTGGGGCAGATAAAGCCTACTTGTGAGGCTACACCCAAAATGGATGCTGAGTCATGAGATCTTCACCTTTTATAAGTTCTGTCTTATTAACATATCAGGTACCAATTCTCTGATTACAGCTTCAGGTGATGATGTCAACCACCCCAAGCCTGCTGTCCCCAGTTCGCTGTTGCTTACGTATTCTGGGGCTCTGAAGCAGCGAAATATCCTTGGATTTTTCAATTGAGAGCAATGTTTTGTCTAAAATGCTGGGAGCAGAGGTTTTTAGCACTTTATGAAGCCTAGAACTATGCACCAAGGCTACAGATACATGAAGAATAGAAGCTAAAAATCCTTAAGGCATCAGTTCCACACACAGGCTGTTGGTTTATACATTAAGAAGAGCAGGAAAACTGCAGTGTTTGCAAAGTTCAGCACATTATAGCCCATTATGACAGTCGTGATGCTCTGCATGTCTGGATTAACACTGTGCTGTTGTAGTAGGACTGTAAATGAGCCTCTGAGGCATTAAGTCAATATAGGTAATATTTCACACTTTCTTCTGGCATTAGGAGCATAAGGTGTTTCTTCAGAGAGCTTTAAGGAGAGAGTAAGATCTCTTCACAAAGAGCAGGAATAACAGTGGTCATTCATTGCCCAAAACTGGGAGCATGCTAAAGGCACAGTGTGAGCAAGAGGAGTTTGCACACTTAGCAGAGGAGAGCAGCAAGGCTACAGAAACTGGGAACAGAGGCAGCAGACAAAGTCTTCAGCATTGCTTGAAAAGGTGTTGGGTGTCTGGCACTGAAAGAAATTCCAGACATGGGGGACTTCTCAAGTCAAATCAAGTCTAGGTTATGGGAAGAGAACAATCTCCTGTCTTTTGAGGCTTACAACATCCATGAAAACCAGACTCTTCTAAGGCTTTAGTCAGTGATCAGGGATCCATCCAAGACACGGAATGCTGACACCACTTTCCCTAAGAACAGAAACAACTTGCAGGTCCTGAGCATTGTCTGGTTTAATTAATACCAACTTCATAGAACATGCACCACCAAATTCTTTTTTCTTCTCACTCTTACACTAGCAATGGAGAAGGCTTTCCTTCCCCTCTCCTTTGGCCTCCTCTCTCTCTCTTCAGAGACTGAGGCAGGAATGAGGGCTGCCTCACCTGCCTGCTGCAGAAATTGGCACCTCTGCCATACCTCTTGCCATACTGTGTGTGCCAGCAGAAGGGCTTCCAATTGTGGGGACAAGACTGGCTGATGCTGACAAGCCTAAACCTCAAGTAGGCACAGAAGTGCTGCATTAAAAGAATGACAGCTGATGGGATGAAGAGCAGATGATTTCTCAAGCCTGTATGAGTCCCCCTGTTCTGGCTTCACCTCCATTGTCAAGACAGAAGGCATGGGATGGCACCACAGGCTGGTGGTGTGGGACAGGATTGGGAGATCAAGTACCCCAAAAAGAAGTGCTAGAAACAGAGTTCTGTCATGCATCTGTCCATCTTCAAAGAGAAAACCCCCAGGGGTTTTGTTCTTCACTGTGGATAACTAGCAGCAATCCTTCTGGGACAAAGGCAGGGTGTTTGTGGGCCAGCCCCCTACACAGATATGCTGGGGAGGGAGGCAGCATCTCCCACAGCACAGCCAGGGAGCTCCTGCTGAGGGGTGGCACTGTTGTGGTGGTCTTGGGAGCAGGTGCTGAGCCTGGGTCCCACTTGTAATGGGCAGAATTTCTCCTGCAGCCCTTTGGCAGGGGTGTTGTCCTCAGTGTATTCAGGCAGATGTTTCACGAGGGCTGGCCCTGCCTCAGTGTGCCAATCTTGTTCTTCTGTTCTGAACACAAGGCTGATGGGGAAAAGCCCAAGTGTTTTTGTGATATGTGCTGGGTGGCAGGAGAGGTGGGAGAATGGTGCAGATGGGATAAGAAAGGATATTGAAGGCAAGCTGGAGAAGCAGGGAGCACTGAAGCAGCACTGCTCAAAGCATTAATATAATTCTTTGAATGCCTTTCAAGATACTTCATTATTATTGTAAATTTCTCTGAAACCAACTGCAAGCAAATGCTGTTCCCAGTGTTATGTCAGAATCTGGCATCAGCATGAGCCAGCAGAGGACCAAAATATCAGAGTGGAGTTGTATTTGTATTCTGGGCATGAACTAAGCCTATACTGCTGGAGTTAATACACACCCTCCCCACCACCTACCTTTGGGAAGTGTAAGCCTCCCTCTGTCAGTCTGACTCCCACTTGAGCAGTGGTTACTTACAATGCCATGGCATGAGTGGTAGGATCCCTTTGAAATACAGCTTTTTCCAGTCAAAGGCCTTTGGAGCAGGGCGCTGTCTTTATTCTGGAATTACGGCATTTATATTAGCAAGGCTGCTAAGGAACTCGTGTTTAGAAAATATGCACTCTGCAGAAATGTTTCATGGAAATTAGATTTCAAGAGGTAAAAATAGCACAGTACCCTGAGACTGCAGAAGGTAGAGATCCTTTTCTTCCCTCATTCCCCCAGTAATTAATTTCTCCTAGGGCTCAATTCGAGGAAAATTCTTTATTTCATTAATGCACTGTCTACCTGTAGGGACCATACTTTCAATGGAATTTTTTTAGCATGTACAACTTTGATTGAGTGCTCATCATAGATCTGACAGAACAATTTCATAGAATCATAAAAGGGTTTGGGTTGGAAGCAACCTTAAGAGACAGTCTAGTTCCAACCCCCCTGCCTTAAGTAGAGAACCTTTGACTAGACCATGTTACTCAAAGCCCCATCCAGCCTGGCCTTGAACAACTCCAGGGATGGAAAATCCTCAAATTTAATGCTGCTGAATGTTTTCTTTGTATATAGATTTCACCTTGGTGAAGCCACTGGAATTGCATCCACTTCTACAAGAACTCCATTTGACCATTTGTTTGCACCATGGACGTGGCAGTGACTCATAAGGTCAGATTGTATCTGACTGAACAGTAGTGTCTGTGGAGACACAATTTAGTGTGTTCCAGTCCTGTGTCTATAGCTATTTTCTTAGTAGATTAATCTCAGGCTAGGGAGTCTCTGCTGATTTAGGCCATGAGTGTTTCTCCCAACCTTTTACCTCTAGCAAACTGGAAATAAATAAATAAATTATCCTTTCATCTGACCAGTCCAGATATTTCCTCCATGTTGAAAGTCAGCTGAAGCCCTACCTGGACATAACCTGCACTGTAAGATACACATGGTCAGCATCAGCAGAGGGGAGCTGAGCAGAATCCATAGACTAAGATGTGCAGGAGGTTAAGCTGGTAGAGTTCATTCTGTCCTTAAACTCTAGGACATGACAGAAAGTCTCTCTTTCCATCATTAAGACTATGTAAGGCATCCCCCTGGCTCAGATCAAGATCCTCCACTGTTTGGGGTTCAGATCCATCAATGAGATTTTCTCTGGGCCTTACTATTCAAAGCTCCTCCCTGTTCCTGGTGCAAGACCATTACTACAGATTGCGTTCCCTAGAGGCAGTCAGTTGCACAAGTGTCCTTTATTCTTAAAGACTGATTCAGAGTCTCTTGGACATTTTGCCTCCTCAGCTTATATTATTCAACTATAATAACAGTTGAACTGAGACAAATGCCTCACCTCAACTAGAAGGTTATGTGGTGAAGCCACATGCATAAGTGTCCCACAGTTTTGTCTTGACCTAAATTGGCAGGTCTTGTTTTGAAGGAAATCAAATTTTCCTTGCCTGTAGGTTGATTTTGTTTCCAGAACTCAGCTTTTGCATAATTCTTGGACAAACTCCAACTTTGATTGCATCCTCCACATTGTCCAACACATGGGAGACTGAGCCAGCAGCTTCCAGAGCTGCAGTTCAACAAATTTTCTCATCAACCAACTGCATTAGGAGCCACAGTCTCCCTCCAGTTTGCGCATCTAGGCTCAAAGACTCGTGAGGAGTCACAGCCTGTTGCACAGAAGCCTCTGCTCAGGAGCTAGGATGAGTCTTCTCCATCAGTGGAAGAGAAACAATGGATTCTGCAGCCAGTCAAATGGATTCTTTGGGAATCTACAGCTTTTGTGTGGGTGACTATTTCTTTTCCTTAATGCAAAAAACCCCCAAAAAAACAACCCAACAGAAAAACCACTTGGGTCCAAATGGTCCATATGAGTCACGAAGAAAGTGTTCTTCCTCCCCCTGAGAGAGTTACTCACCCTTTCACTACCAGAAGGCAGAATTAGGATTGTTCTGACTGCATGGAAAGTATTTAGGGAAGCTCCTGATAACCTGTGTGGAGTATTCATATCATGCTTGGAGTCTAGGAATCATTTCCAAGACTTGCTTTGCCATTGACTGATGTTTTGAAGAAAGTGTTCAACACCTGTTCCTCAGCTTCCCACTATGGAATGGGAATTACAAGGAGAGTCACAGCTATCCTAAATAACACTGTGCCACTATGTTACTCTATGGCTGAATTAGTCAGCGTTTGAAAATGACTTACAGGCAGTAAAGTCCTATCTTTTTAATAGAGAAGTTGCCCTCTTCCCCAGGAGTCCTATTCAGAACCTCTCAACCTTGACAATAAATTGAAATGGAAATCTTTTGAGTGCAGTAATGAATACATTATCTTAATTTCAGAGGATTTTTGAAGGGGTAAGATTTTTTGCAGAAGGTGATTTTGAATATTTAGCAACACAACCTTAGCTAAAGCTTTTTTTTTTCCAAATTATGCTTTTTAATACTATTCTCTTATCATTTTAGATTCAAAATTAGGAAATATCCTTTGGCTCAAGTCCAAATTTCACATTTTTTATGTTCTTTCAAAAGATAAGGGTCTAATTCTCCCTTCCCTAATGCACTTTATACTCATTTACACATGTAAAATGCTATTATTCTTTCTTGGAATCATATGCCAAAATGCAAATTACTCTACAAGATGAGCAAGCATCAAACCCAAGGACCCAGAGGATAAGGGCAAATCAGCATCCTAGCAGGAAGAAGCTGGAGAGCCAGCCTAAAGCCTGTCAGCTGCTTTAGGGGGATAATTCACATTCATACCTTTATTCTGTGGCAAAAGGAAGGTGAGGTAAGTTCCTCATGCTCACCACAGCCCGAAAGCACACGCATGACTGTAACTTCACTTCTGATCTTATGGGTTGACAGCTTCTCTAGGGGTCCATGCCCTCAGACTGACCCTCTGTGAATGTCATGTAAATACAGAGCTGCAGCTCACCGTGTGCAGTCACGGCATAGGTGGCTCTGTCTCTGTTATAAATTAATGATGGCTGAGCGTGGCTGGCAGTCTGTTAACAGGACTTGGTGACTGAGCCCACTCCAGCAGCTAGCAGAGCCAAGGGCAGGCTCAGACCAGCCCTGAGCAGCACATCCTTCATCCTCTTGCTGCCTGTGTCCGGGCAGGCTCGAGGAGCTGGCCTGAAGCAAAGGCTTGATGCTGCCTAGCCACAGCCAGACTGAGAGGTTTGGGGCTGGCCAAAGCTTTTGCAGCTCCCTCCCTCTATTGTCACTCTGGTTAAGCCTGGTCATTTCAGGGAAGCAGCTGCTGGATTCAGTTCTGTTCTGCTCCATCCTTTGAGCAGGCAGCCTTTTGGATGCAAGGCAGTCTGGCTGGCCTTTATTTTCCTTAGAAAGCAGTAATGCTTTGTAGGGCTGTCAGGAAACATCAGCCTGACAGTCTCCTCCACATACTCCTCTTTCTGCCTGGAGGAGGGGATGAACTGAAGGAGCAATTTGGCATGAAAATGAGAAACAGGTCAAGCTGCTTGCAAACCTGGCCTCTGAAAAAGAGCTAGGGGAAGAGAACAGAAAAGCAATTACTTCAGAAAGCCAAGTTACTCCTTACTCCAAATTAGTACAGCTGATTTGAGAAACCCCAGCCAAGCATTCTGTAGCTCACCTGATTGGTTTGCTAAAGGTGCTCTGTCACCACTGAAGCAGCAATTTCCAAATCTGGAGGGAGACCACATTTCCACTTACTGGAATGCTCTCCAAAGTGAAACAACCATTCTCTGCTCAGATGTTTGAGACCTTCATCTGAAAAAACCTTGGTGCTAGAAATTGGGAGAAAGAGGTTTGGATTTATAAAGGTATCCAGGTGCATAAGTGGTTGTCAAAATTCTAGGGTAATATGGTTAAGTCACTGACCATCTACATTTCTGTCTGAATTTTGTTGAAGTTACTCAGCAGCTTTCAGGGTAAGGCTTGTGATCTCACTTGAGCAGTGGCTGTAAAGTCTAGGAAGAATTAATATATGTATCATAAATGCACTTGATCTCTCCTTGATGTATGTGAAAAGAAGTATTTTTGTGATATGGCTCATTGCCAGTGTTCCTGAGAAAGTCACATATGTGATTCTTCCTCTATAAGCTGATAAAATAGTAAAATTAGATTTTGAAATATTTCTAAACCTCTTTTTGCAGCATTTAACCCTTATTTATTAAGAAAATGAAAAAACAACACTTCCCTTATTCCCCTGAATTCCCAAACCAGGAGCTTCTCCCATCCATCACAGTGACAGTGATACGTTAACAGGCACCAAAAAATATGCACCTCCTCCTCTAAGGGCACTCCTATCAAAAGTGAGCCAAGGGGACTTGGTCAGCGAATTTCATTACTTCATTCATGGTTGTCATTTCTATTTTTAATGCTATGTTAGGATAAATGTTTCATATTAATGGTTGAAGTCTCTGGATGATTTCTGATCCTACTAGATTAATTCCAACTTCCTTTCCCTTGATAGCTGATTTGGAGGTAGTAAATTATGTTCCAACCATTCTGACAGCTGCCCAAGTTATCCAGTAATCCTAGATTGCTGCTAGTCATGTCCCTCTCTCAAGGAAGAAAACAAAACATAACTCTCTCATAGGTCAATTAAGACCCCACTGCCCTCATTAACAGGATTTCTCCCCCTTTCTTTGGTGTGTTTGCAAGGTCAACTAGATTTACAACTCAGTAAGTCAGAGTCCTTTACCTACAGATCAAGCACAGAAAAGAGAGCAGATTATCCTGCCCGTCCATCTCTATCCTGGAGAAGGGCAATATATGAAATGAGAATTGAACATTCTCTGTGTCTTGTTTCATCTTCCACTGAAACTGAGGACGAAGAACAAATCACTGGTTATTTCAGGGTCTAAGTGTGACAGAATGAAAACCTGGTATTAAAACAAAAAAAAAAGCAGATTTCAGCAAATTCAGAGAGCAGTTAGGCAGAGTCTCAGGAAGAAATTCTAAGTGAGGACGTGCAGAAAGCTGATGGCTATATTACAAGCAAAGTGGTGCAGTCAACCAATAGAATCTACAGTAAACCCTACATAACTGTATCAGGAGTGTGTCATTACTTGAAATTTAAAAAAAACTAGCTTTGCAAATAGTAAAAACAAGACAAGAAAGCAACAAAACCAATTCTTCTAAATGTGTGAGAAGCTGGAGTGAAGCAAAGGGAGTTGTAGCTCCATTACTTAATGGACACAGAGAACAAATAAAGCATGATGAAGATGTGTTTGAAATACTCGATGCTTTTTTTGGGTGAATCTTCATTAGAAAAGAAATTGCCATGAAGTCTCGTTGAAGTGGTTGAAAAAATGTACTTGCTGGTTTGCAATCGTCTCTTGCCAAAATGAGAAGGCATTTCAAGTTGGATTCTGCAGGGGAATTTTTTCCTTGGGACTATTTCTGTTCACTGTCTTCATTATCATGGTGGATGATGGAAGAGACTTCTTGTGCAGCAGACACCCAGCTGGGAAGAAGCTATAACAAGATTGGAGGACATAATAAGAAAAAGAGTGATCTTGATGAGCTGGAGAAATGATCTGGACCCAGTGAGATGGAATTATTTTGAGAAAAGTTGGAAGTATTACACATTGAAATCAAACGCGTAAAAACAGATTGCACAATAAATGCTGAGAAAGCAGTACAGAAGAAGCAGAGCTGGGGTTTTGGCTTACTGCAAATTGAGCAAGCCAATAATATGTTGGTGTTTTGAGAAAGGTGAATCTTTGGGTGGGAGGTGTTAGCAGGCAGACAGTGTGAGAGCTACTTATGCCACTTCACCCAGTGCTGCTGAGATCCCACCTGGTGCAATGTGGCCAGATTTGGATATCATGTCAGAGACAATCTGAGCAAAGCAGCAAAAAAAGGAGAAGTTTCAGAAGGCACAAAATAAATGGGTTTGGTTTTGTCTAGAAAGTAGAAAACTGAGGGGAATAACAAAGCTTTCAATACACAGAGAGCTATTTTTTACTTTCCTGCTTGTCTCCTACAGGCAGGATGAGAAATAATTGGCGTAGTATATAGAAACATACCCTAAGATTAGGTGTAATCTCCTGTAATATCCTACAGCCTGTAGGAGAGCTGTAAGCCCTGAGCATGGGGAGAAGAAAGATATTGCAGAATTGCCTTCACTGAAAGCCTTCCAGAGCAGGTAAGAGGCTGCAGGGGATGGAGTCAAGCACCTCTCAAGATTGCTCTCCTTCTCAAGATCTCCTTCTCAAGACAGGCTGTGGAACTGTGGAGAGATTTTGGGAGACTGTATAGTCCATTCCTCCTCCCCAAATCATAGTAACTGCAAAGTATTACTGTGTTTCAGGAAACATGATAATGGTGCTTAAAATAACCCCACAAAATAGGAACTAATGCCTTTAATTTCTGCTGCACCACAGCAGAGTCCCAAGCTCTGTCTGACCTGGCAGAGGTGGCAGGGGCTGTCCTGTGCTGTGGAGCGATTTGCCTTGCAGTCTGGGTGATGGTGTTGTGGGGTTTTGTGCAATATGTTTTATGACTGTTAGATGTTCTGTAGGTCACCTCTTTTTCTTACTAACCTGCCCTTGAGGAGTTAGATCCAAAGAGCTGGTGGAGGAAGAATCACAGTGGGATGAAACTACAGCCGGGGTGAAGCTGTTTGCAGGGACAAGGTGTTGTCTTCCCTGGCTTCCCAGCCTCCCTCAATACAAGGCTGGAGACCTAGGCTCTGATACTGGAAAGTAACCGGTCTTGGGGAAGAAGAGGATGTGACTCATCTGCTACCAGAGACAGTCCCTCTGTCCGACTGTAACCCCAGGGATGGTGATTTACATGGGAATAGCCCTGGTGGATTTTGTCAGAGAGGGTGATGACTCAGGAGGGCCAAAGGTCACTGCCTGTGAGAAGGAAAATATTGGTCCTTGGGTTTGGGGATAGCTCCTCAGTCCCTACAGGCCCTGGTGCAACCAGACCTCTGTTACTGGAGCAGCTGTGTCATGGGCACTGGGAGGCTCAGTGGGATGGCATGAACTCCTCTGCCCATGTAAAGGATGGGAAGCTGACCCCAGCCCTAGGTCTCAGTTGCACCTTTTTCTCATGGTCTGTGTTTAAAAGAAAAATTAGACTTTGTTTGTACTAAGTTACTGGGATATTTGTCTCCCCAGGACTCAGTATTCACACAGGATGAGCTGCAGAGCTGCTCTCATTGTTTTTTGAGCTTTGGAGGAGAAATGAGTCCCAAGGAAACTTGGTGTGAGTTTCGAGCTTGAAAAAATGAGTTTTTCAGTCCCTCCCCACCTTGCTGGAGTCATTCCCATAAAATAATCATTGCTTTTGAAGCCAGTCCTACTTTTCTCTCATGCTTGAAAAGCTGCTCCCCCCAGTTCTGTGTACAGGCACCAATTGGCTCTTCTCCAAGTAGTACTCAGTGAAGAAACGCCTGCTCGCGTACCTGCTGCAACTATTTACATTTCACTCTCTTTGGCAATAAATTAGCTCCACAGAGGTCGGAGCAACAGTTGTTTTGAGCAGGGAGGGAGTTTGGATTCTGCAACAGCATTTACACAGCCAGCCCTTATCTTCATGAATATAAGAGAGCAGGGAGCTTGTTGATGCAAACTAACACTAAGTGAACTGTGTTTGCCAGCAGAGCAGCTTCCCATGTGAAAACCCTGATTCCCTTCTTCTTGACAAGGCCATGGCACAGCCAAGCCAAGGACAGAGCCTCTTTTTTTTCCAAATCAACTGTTAATGGAATAAGTAATTCTGCAGACCTGTCTTTCACATCTCACTCACTTTATATGCAGTCTAATTAATTCTGTCGGGGAAAATAATTGGCTCGGATCAGGTCGATCCAAGTGAAGTTCCAAATAACTTTGGTTGAGTGGTATTTATATTTCAGCAACTAGTCTTGGGTGAAGCACTCACACACGCAGAATACTAAGGCTGTGCTAACTTGGCACAAAAATAGCGCTGTGGTCCGTCAAGTGGCATTAAGTCCCATCTATAAAAAGCCATGCAGCTGCCTCTGAAGTGCGGCTATCTCGGGAGAGGGGGAGGGGAGCAGTCCAGCTCGTGTCAGTGATGGACAATGGGCAGCAAAACACACTGCCAGTCATTGAGAGCATGGAGTGAAAAGCTTCTCAGCCAGGGAGGAGTGACAGGAATGACCCTGTGGGGACACAGGAGCAGCCCAGGAAAGATTTCAAGGGTGCTCTCATGCCAGGAGCAGTCAGTGTTGGGGAGGGATCAGGGTTTTGGATGAGGCTGGAAGATCTGGTGTGTGGGAGGAGGCAGGGACAGAGGGGAATGGGGCATCACAGGCGAACAGAAGGCTTGTGTAGCTGTAAGCTGTGCCTGTCCTCACCTGAGGGATGGACCCACTGAGGGAGGATGGGCCTGAGTCCTGCCAGGGAGATGTTCTGACAGCTGGACTGCCATGGTCAATAAGTGAATACCATCCTCTCACTGTAATGTAGGGTGGGGTGTTCTCATCTGTGGTTTTTTAAGGCACGAACATCTTGACTTAAGGACACAGATGGAAGGCAGGTGTTATTGTGCTGAAGGTCAGAGCTACATTTAAAAGTACCTTTAGTGTTCTTCATCCTACAGTTTCTCTGTGAACATTTGGGCCAGCACATCTCTCCCCCTCCACCCAATGAATTTTAGATCTGCAGCCAGATCCTCACTCTCCAACTCAGCCTTCATCTCCGCTTGCAACAGCATCAGCCCACTCTCTTGGATCTTAGAAAAGGAAATTCGTCTTTCCATCTGGTCCTCTTCATCTCCTTGTTCAATAGGTAGCATTTGCCTGAGATAGCTCACCCCGTAGTGAAGAACAACATGTTTTGTGCTGCTCTGACTGCCACAAAAGGTCTTCTTTGCTAAGCAAATTGTGTAAACTTGCTCTCCTACTGCAAGCCTCCTCTACTAGACTGTGCTAGCTGCTGGTCTCTCTGGGGGAAGCCTGGGCAAATGAACAAGTGTGAACAACAGTGTCGCAGCCTTCTGCACTTCCTTTCTCCCCAATGCTAAAAATAAGATCTCATTTGTAAATAAGCTATCTCCTATTTCTGTAGTGCTTTTGAGATGTGCTGGATTAACAAGTCTGCATCCTGGCTCCCTCTCCAACCTCAGTTTGTGCCCAGCCTGGGCAGTAGCTGTGCTTGCTGTGTCAAATCACAGCATGCCACCAGTGTGTTTCCATCCTGCTCTGGAGGATGCATCCTTGGGAAGGTGAGCAGTTTTCATTCCAGCTCAGTTTCTGATTTCTCTCCCGGGATTGCCAACATGACATGCACGCTGGCAGTTTCCAATCCTGGTAATGAGGACACCAGGCTGCAAGACCTACCAGCTCTTCCACAGGTAGTAGCAAAAAGGTGCAGAGCACTCAGCTATCACCACCACACTCACTCCCCTGCTTCCTTTGGAGCCAAGAACTGCCTGCTGAATGACAGGGTTTGCCAACACCGTCCCAATAATTGCTTTCATTAAAGAGTCTCATCTCCGTTCCCAGCCCTACAAAGGTGCTCACCAATGTGGATATTTCTTTCATCTAACTCTCATGTTGGCCCTAAAGTCAAATTCATGCAGAACTTGATAGCTCTGAAATGAATTGACACACAGATGTATGGGAGTGTGGGGGTGCTTACCATCTAGACACCAGGCTGCCATTCTCCAGCTCTCCTTAGTGTGTCTGGATGAGATTGAGCTGTGAGGAATCGTGGAGAAAGAGTACTCAGAGCAGATCATTTATCCTTCTCATTGCTGACCTAAAAGAGCAAAAGGGATCATTGCAAAGCTGCTCAGGCTCCTGGGCTGCGATTGCAGCCATCACAAGCAGAATGGATCTAGTCCTGATGCAGCTAATTTGTAAACCACTAGCAATAAAACCATGGCAGCTCACAGCCCAGGAGGCTGTGTAAAAATGTGCCTGGAACTCTGTAGTGCTTACTGCAGCTGAACAACTGCTGTTTCATCCCAAGCTACACCTCAGCCACCTTTGTCAAACCTATGCTGAAGGCATGTAAAGACACTGGTAGTTATGCTGTCTTCAGTTGGGATGGAGTCTCTAATTTTAAGGAAACAGCAAGGCATTGAAGTTTGTCCAGCTTCTTCCCAGCACTGAAGTCATGGGGTACCCTAAATGGGGCACTCTGAGCCTCTTTTTAGCACTCAGAACCTCCAAACCCCAGAAATATTCTGGCTGTGCTGGATTCACTGCTGATGAACAAATTGAGTAAAAACCCTCTGGTGATGACATAGAACGGATCCAAGCTGGTGGGATAGTACAAAAATCTTGTAGCCTGCCCCAGGATCCTCCTCATCCCACCACTCAGCTGGAGCAGAGTGTGCCTGTGGTAATTTCATCACTTTCAGGTATGGTCGAAAGCAGGACCAGCGGGATAAAATCCTATGACCTGTGTTATGAATGAGATAGGCAACCTTCTGCCTTTAAATTTGTGAGTCCAGAAAAATAACCCAGCATTAAATAATACTCTGCCATAGCAAATTTCTATGAGACTGTTACCATTTCTCATTTTACCTTGAAGAATTTCCCCCCATCCTTCCCTGCCCCCACTTAAAGATTTATTTGGTTTCCTCTGTCTCCAGGCTCAATCCAATTAAACAAAAAAATTACTTTATGCATGTGAGTGTTTGGTGAACTTTACTCAGGAAAAATGCTGAATATACCAAAAGTAAAGAACATTTTTTATGTGACTAGATTTTTCTTGGGATGTTTTTCTTGCTCAGCAAAGCTCTTTTTCTCTTAAGTAAAGAAATGGCTGAAGCCCCACACGTCAATATACAGACAAGTCAAACCTCAGTGAAATGACAAAAACATGGAATGCTATTTTATTGGTCACTGAATTTTTTTCCACATTGGGAGCATTTCCATACAAGTGATTAACAAAATAAGACCTTGATCCTCTGAATGTAAGAGGATTTTAAAACAGCAAAATTAAGCTCTTGGAATATAAGAATGGTTAGACTTAGGATTGTCTGGGCAATATTCATTTGATTCCCATTTTCATATGTATTATGATACCATCTTTCATCTTGTACCTACGTACTTGCATACTAATTTTTCTCTGGGAACCTCTCCTACATTCGCCATCCAAAATAAATTGTGATCTCATGATCAGCCATTTCATACTTTTCATCATTTCTCTTCATTATTCAGAGTGCATCTCATGCCTTATTTACAATCCGCAATTCAAGCTGTGCTGTGGAGGAAATGGACAGCAATTTCCTGATTAACTTTCCTGCCTAACCCCTTGTGGTACCATCCAAGTGCTTTCCAAGTTTTTCTGAATTTGTCTAGACAGCTTCTGTGTGAGGTCTACAGGGCTGCCTGGAGGCAGGGGTGTTAGAAAAAGACCTGGAAAATGGGATCGATAAGAACAAGCATTTGCAAGGCAGCCCAATAATGAAGGAGAAAGGAGACATGGATTAGCCAT
Organism: Lichenostomus cassidix; assembly: GCF_008360975.1. Classification (NCBI taxonomy): domain Eukaryota; kingdom Metazoa; phylum Chordata; class Aves; order Passeriformes; family Meliphagidae; genus Lichenostomus; species Lichenostomus cassidix. Next base: position 41,041,711 of record NC_139483.1, on the reverse strand, counting down.
GGTGCTGTGTGCAGAAGGACAATTAAGAGCCTGAGGGAGGGCAAAAGTGTCTGTGGGCAAGCAGAGACACTAGCTCTGGGTGTCCTGTGAAGGGTTTGGCTGGCCCTGGCACCAGCTTTGGGAGTCTATTGATGCCATCCTGGATCTCAGTGGCACCAGGCAGCCCTCCTCCCACCCTTCCTATCTCTTCTGCTGGAAGGGAACATTACCAGTGAGTGTTCTTCCTTCACTGGCAGGGGCTTGGTGGTCAGACTGCTACTAGGGGAGGATGTGCTGGACATGATGGGGAAGCTGTGCTGAAAGCCCCAGAGGCAGATGCCAACTATCCCAAGGTGAAAACAGCTGCAGCAAGGTTACTGATGAGACACTGCATCAAACTCACCCCCAGTCCATCACACCCCAGCTCAATGGCAGTCACAGTGCAGGTCAGGAGACAAGGTCTGTGTCCAACAGAAAAAGAGTTGTCTTCTCTCAGACATAGGATCATGAAAATGAGGGGCTTCTCACCAGGACTAATTGCTGGGGGGGAAAGAGTAGGAGTCACTCATCAGTGATTCCCAATGAGTGGCTGAAAAAGGCAAGTGGAGATTTTCCCCTTGCAGGAGAGTGAGCACCTGGCCCTGTGCACAGGCATCCTTCATCTCTTCTGCTGGAGTGTCCATCTTTTCTCCCTCTGAACCCATCCACACTTTTTCCTGATGTGTTCATAGTTGTCTACTCAAGGGCGCCTCATCTGGGAGGTGCAAGTTTTGTTACACCAATGTGCTCAAAAACCCAGGGATTAACAGGGATTAAGCAGATCCACATTTACACTGCTCATACTGCTAGTGATTGTATTGCATGCTTTGAAATCTCCAGGGGATATAACTCTAGGTTTGCTGTTCCCCAATGAAACTGCTTCTCAATTAAAAAGCAATCGCATTTTCTTAAGAGGAAGGAAAAATGGCTCTAAGAACTATTATTAGCAGAGCCATGCAGGTGGATTATGGATATAAATTGAATGTAATTGAATGTTCTGTAAGGGAAGAAACTTTTGATGTGAATTTATGGATTAGGTGATTTTGTTTTCATACTGGGCAAGGAAGTATATATGTGTGTGCGTGTATGTATGTCTGTGTTTTAGGTGTGGTACAGGTAGTTAATGCTTTGAATGATAACAGAATGTGATTATTCCTGCTTTTATGATTTTCTGGGTTTATTACTCTACTGCCTTTCTGGACCTGAAGCCTGCAAATATATTAAAGGCAGAATCTTAGCCAGGAAGCTGTCAAACAACTGTATTTCAGCAAAACTTACTGTCATGCCTGGATGGCTCTGTCCCAAAGCTAAGCTCCACACCATTGAAATAGCATGGCAGAAAATGGCATATTGAACCACACAAAGGTATGGATCAATGAAGTCATTAGCAAAGTGACCTTATGGATGGGGGAGACAATGCAGGAGCCCTGTGCAATGGAAGCTCAGGAGCCCTCTTTAAGAGCAGGCTGTACAGTAATGACTGGTAATGCAGAGAGCATTACATTAAAGAGACCCTTTACAGACACCCCGCTATAATTGAATTTCCAGGAACAAAAGAATTTTCCTCTCTCTTTCATGCCAAGGTTTGTTGGATCAGTCACATTGGCAATGTTAGGAGCCTGGTTCAGGGAAGGCAGCCCTGTTGCTGTCACCATGGGTGCTGGTCTCCTTTCATGGGCATGGTTATCCCCTGCCCCTGCCTGCTGCCAAGCTCAGGGTGAGCACAGGGTAAGGCCCCTTAGGGGACAGGCAGAAAAAGACAAACAGCAGCTTTCCAGAGAGCACGTGGCACTATGAAGCTGTGAGACTTTATGATCAAGCTGTAAACTGCCCCCCGTAGCATCCCTTGGCTGGCTAATATCTTGCATAATAAATGGAATGAGCACAGAAAGATTTACTGATTTGAGTTTTTCTGTCCCTATTATGAATTCACCAAGTGGAGCGAGGTACACATCAAGTCTCCACAAGGCAAAGTAAATAAAATAAAATGAAAATCTAATTTTCTCTGGATTCCTACAAGCCTTTAGGAGAACAAGAAGATCGCAACAGATATTTGTTTTCCTATAGATTTCCAATCATACTTTTTTTTTGCCTCATATCACTTCTACATACTCAGTGCCTGTTTATTTCATCTCCATTCCATAAAAAGGGGAAAATAAGTTGGGGGGAGTCTAATTACTGAAATTTAATTAAAACAATTTTAAAATTACTTAATCAATTTTCTAACAAGTGATCTTTTTGGTAACAGCTGTACACAGGCAATTTATTAGTTAGTGAAGCCAACCTTGTTTTTTAATACAAACAGACTAATTAATCAGTGGTTAACTCTCCTAATGACCAGCTCTGGCATGTAATTATGGCTGCTGTCATGAAGCGTAATAGCTTATTTCCCAGGGTTATTATGCAAATTGCCGACATTGACCACTCCGTGTGAAGTTTAAAGCACTTTCCATGATTATCTCTCATTTCCACATTCTCAGGACATTTTAGAACACATGTTTTTCCTGATGTGAGAAGTTTTATGCAGCTTTTCAGTTCATTAGCACATTTCTGGGAACTCTGGAGTGAAACATCCCTGTTCTTTCTGGTTTTAATTACTGAAGGGGAAAGGAAGAAGAAAAAAATGTTGATTTCCCACATTAGAAACCTGCTGTATGCACATCTTTTTGTATGGGGCTGTGGACAGAAAGAACCAAGATCTCCAGCAGGCAGAAGTTGGAGAAAATTATTTTAGCATTTAACTTATTTAACTCATTGAAGTCCGGCACATCCAGTGAGGTGAGGCAGACCTTTGTGGAGGAGAGCCAAGAGCTCCCCACAGCTCAGTAGAAGGCAAAAGTCTGAATGCAGGCACATAGGGAAAAAAGCTCAATGTAAGACTAGCAGGAGAAGGCAAGAAACCTCGTAGAGTACCCAAAACTCATAAAAGTGGACTAAGAGCTGCTTCTGGTTAGAAAAAAGGGAAAAGAAAATACCACACAGATGACCTAGTCCTGACCCCGGTCTTTCAAAGGCTTTGGGACAATGACCAAGTTAAGGGTAATACATGGAATAATAGCACTTAAATGAGGCACAGGCATTGAGTAGTGCATAAAAGGTGAATATGCATATGTGGAACATATGTGTATGTACATGGCCAGTACTCATGGGCAGGTAGATGGATAGATGTGTGTGTACAGCCAGCCTGTAAATCACCTCCCTGCCTCTCCTCCTGCTCCCCCCATGGTAATTGCCTGCTGGAGTAGAAGGTGCATGCACAGGAACCCTGGGGCAGCCCCTTCTGCTTCCCGGTCCTTAGCCAGCCCTGTGCACATTACAGACTTAAAGATTATTTTTAACAGATCTAACAAACCTGAAATGTCCAGCAACAGATGCCAAATTTTATCATCTCACTGGGGTTGGCAATAAAGAGGTTCACACAAAGCCAGCAGGAAGGAAAGCAGAGAGAGCAGAGGGGGCTGTTAGAGAAGAGACAAGTGTGAGGCAGTTGTGGGCAGCAGTCAGTAGGGCAGTAAAAGCTAATGAAACCTTGATGTACAAACCACACCGATCAGAGAACAGGTCTTGCATTCCTATCTCCCATTTCCTTGGCCTTCACACAGGAGCTGGTGGGAATAGCATGCTTGTTTTTGTAGATAAACATCCCAAATGAGCATCTCTGTCGGCCCACTGATGTGCAACAACCCTTCAACATCCCTAAAATGGAGCCATGAACTTCCAAGCATTTTCACACTGCTAGCCCTCCCTAGCTTTGTAGTATAGAAAAGGCTCAGGGCTGGCTTTGAAGGTCTGAGCCAGCACAGGGGAAGAAAAGGAGGGAGGAAAGGAAGGGGGAGAGAGAGAGAGAGAGAGGGAGAGGGAGAGGTGGCTTTTTACCAGAGCCCATTTCTATCCTTTTAGACCATCCGTGTTAACCTCAGGAATGTGAAGGAAGAATTGAAAGGAAGGATTTGCTTCAGTGGACCTGAACTACACATGAATCTGAATTTCTGCTGCCAGAGCCATGCCTGTCCATTTCTTTGGATGAAGACATCCAGTCCTCTTTCCCCATCACAAAAATCCTTCCACATCTGCAGCCCGTTGTGGGGTTAGCACACAGCTGGGGAAAAAGGAGACTGTTTCCTTATAGGATTGTCCCGGTCCTGACTAGGATTGAACTCATTTTGAGAAATTCAGCACTCTTCCACCACTGGAGAAGGCAGAATAAGCTCTGGACATTATTTTTGGTGAAAAAATAGTTTCTTAGTGGCTCAGCATCCAGAGCTGGGGTGAATCCAGCTGCCACTTAACGCAGGCACCAAACCCAGAAAGGAGCAGAAGAGCAGCTTTGCTGGCATGCTATGGAGGCTGTGGATTTTGTCCTGGCTGCTCAGACTGCAACAAGTTAAAGCATGGCCTGACAGCCTGGGCATTTACTGCAAGATTGCATGGGCTGTAAACAGGCTGCAGACGTGCCAGTAAGTGCTCTTCTTGCTGGGCAAGGATGACCAAACCTTTTGTCAGGGTCTGTGCCTGCCCTCACGCTGTCACTGGAGACAACAGGAAGGATTTTGCTGGCATCAGTGGCTTTCAGCAGGTGTAAAAGCAGCCTCCTTCTGCAAGGGCAGACACCTGAAAGTTGCATCTTTCGAACACCAGGAAGTAGCTGAGATGTATGGCCTGTGTGCCACTGTGACTAGAAAGAGGAGAAGGCAGTCTGCCTGACTCCAAGGCAGGACAGCAGGAGGTGTGCTCAGCTGGCTGAACATTGCCCTACATGTGTATTTCTCAGTTATCGCAAAGGTTTTATGACTCAGATGTTGTGAAAAGGGAAATTATTGCATTATTTCTTGTTTGTGTACCACAGCGTGTATCCAGGAGCACAGATGCTCTCACAGTTCTTGATACCAACAGAGCAGAGCTTAGTCTGGTCCAAACCATTACTTTTTTTACCAAGCATCAGGGGCTACCACTCCCCCAGGAGCTGGCAGAAGCCAGCGGTTTGGTAACTGATGTTACACCTCCCATTAGAAAGCGCATGGAATTAGGGCAGCCATATATTTCCTCCAATTGGGCTTTGAACCAGAGGCATAGAACAAGCATAATTTCCTCAGCAGGCTGGAGATGTAATAGGAAAGCCATCTAACAGGTGAAAAATGAAATGGCCCCTGACACGGGCAGTTACTCCCTCCCGCCTGTCACAGCTTTCCCCACTGCTCCCTGAAGCCTCTGTGTAATATAAATTGTGCTCATTTCACGAGCTCACTGCAGGCTAAACAGCTGTTAATCGCCCTCGACTGTGCTGCTGTAATCATCTGCAGACATTCAGCTCCTGCTAGGAGCATCTCCGCACTGCTGCTGCAAGACAGCATTCCAGTACGTGTTGAGCTACCCAGGCTGCTGGTAGTCCAGGCTGGGCTGCAAAACCAGATGCTGCAGAAGCACAGGCTTCACTGTGAGCTGTCAGGGCTTGCTGGCAGGCTGGCTACCTCCCTGTGCTGTCATGAGCACGACCACCTCGCTGTGTCTGTGCGTGTCACGGCTGCTGCTCTTGGCAGTGGAGTGCATGTGCTTGAGACAGCAGGCACTTGGCACTTGGAGGGGGACCATGCTTGTGATTCCCTGTGACGGTCCAGGTTGCTAGCAGACCCCGTGGAGTTTGGTGAGAAGGGAGCATGCCCACCCCTGCCACGGCCTGGCCTCACTGCCTGGGAGCTGATGAAGTGGGTTTTGGCTGCAGGATGAGCCCTGCAGAGGGATGTATGGGTGGCATGGGGATTGAATGTGTGTATGCTGGATGGAGAGGCAGATGGGTAACAAGCACAGGCTGCCAGAGGTGGGTAGTAAAAGCCTTGTACAATAAGTACATTTTTTGTTACATGTTCTCAAAGAAGAGCCACTTCTTTGCTTTTGCTGTGCCTTCCCGTTGTGGTCCAGCATCACAGGCATGGCTTGATGGTTCCCTGGTCCTGGAGGAGCCCTCCTCTTTCTACAATGGACCACTCTCAGAAGCACTTCAACACCACCAAGGATGCCTTTCCACAGTCCTAAAATAATTTAAATAGGTTTCATTAGCAAAAGAGGATCTGCTTTGAAAGACATGTTTTTCTTTTATAGACGTTCCTCTTTGTGGTTACCCTATCCTAACACTCCAGTCTTGTTTTGGTAGTATTTAACTGAAACCCAAGTGAGCTTCCCCTGCTCTTGTTTTCTCTCCCAGTATGCTTTACTTCCTCCCATAAATATCAACCTGCATTAAGTGAATACAGTCTTCTTTTAAATACCTGATATCTTCAGTGTTTGCTGTTTCGATTACATCAGTGCCTAGCTCACTGTTCTACTTACTGTATAAGCAAGGGGCTAAGAAATTTGTTAAATTTCAAAACAAAATGCATCCTTAGGCCTAGACCTGTATGACTGATGAGCTACATGATGTTGTGACTATGGCTTGATTAGACCTTAACATTTAAAATAAATTAATCTGCTTTAAGTAGTGCTTACACATTTTTTTCTGCCTCAGTCACCATGGCATGGTGGAGCTTGATTAAAAGAAAAGGATATAAAAACCATGTTCCCATACATGGTCACCCAAACTGAATTTGCAATGTTTAAATACACTTGTCTGCTTTGCCTTCATACTAATTAATCACAGAGCTGAGCTTCCCCATTTCCTGTTAGCTAGCCAATTAGGCAGCACAGCTTACAAGCTCTAAGTCAAATATTGGGCAAGATAGCTGTCTGTCACATTTGAGAAATAGATTTAGGAGTTAATGCTCTGTCCCCAGATATGTTATGAGCAAAAAAATTGGCCTAAATGTATAGAATCAATTAGTTACTGTGCACAATTCTGCCAGTTTTTCTCATTCAAAGCACAAGGTAGTTAAATACATGCCATTATCTCCACTTTTCTAGATTCATAGATCTTAAGGACAAGGGGGTAATTAAGATCATCTAGGTTGACCTGTAGTTTAATACAGGCTAAAAACTCTGTTCTGATTATTCCTGCGTGGAGAACATAATTTTTGCTTGAGGAGCAGCACATCTTTTAAAAAGACAGCTAATTATGGTTTGAAAACATCATGTGTTACAGAATCCGGTACATCCCTTTAAGCTGTTTGGATAATTAGCCCGGTTGCTAACATTTTTGTCTTGTTTCTAGTCTTTCAGCTTTCAGCCATGGAATCTTATTATGCCTTTACATCACCAGATTACAGATGCATCTGCCACTAGAAATCCCTTTCATAATGGTTGGTAAGTCAGGATCAAATCACCTTTTGTCTTCTCTTGAATAAGCTAAAAGCATTAGGCTTTGTTAGTATTTTACTGTAAAGCCGGGTTCTTCCATCTTGGATTATTCTTGCAGCTTCTACCTGAACCTTTTCTGGTTTTAGCTTTTATTAGGCAGGCACAAAATTTCCTTAGAATTGCCAGAACCCGTAGCTGGCAGTTCCCTAGCTGGGGACTGCATCCAGCCTCATGTAGCTCTGAATTAGTCATTAACTCAGAAAGGAGGGTGCATTGGGCATGGAGCTTAAACTTGCCTTGTTCTGGAGTGCAGTGATGGTGGTTTGAGTGTCTCTATTACATTCACAGAAGCTAAAATCCAAATCAATAACACAGAAAAATTTAGTAATTTAAAAATCCAGCTTTATGACATCAAAAACCTTTAAAAGTCAAATCATCCTGTAGAAAGAACTTAAAATGCAAGGCATCACAGTAGTTTTGTTTCCCTGCAGCTCTAAGTAAGTAAAGAAGAGGTAGAAAAGTTCAGAGAAGTAGAAAAGTTCAGAGCAGGATAAGAAGAATGATCACAGATATAGTGAAAATACTTTCATTCATGGAGTGATTAAATAGACTAGACTTTGTCAGCTTGGAAAAGAGCTGATTGAGGAGGGAAGGTGGCAGAATGCAACAGAAAATGAGGCAGAAAAGGTGAATGGCAATGACTGAGTGCAATAATGAGGGAGACATCGAATGAAAAGACAGAGTGAACAAAAAGAGGCACTTTATCTGTCCTCTCACAAACTTGGATGTTTCCTGTCCTGTGGCTTGTGTGGCTGCTAAAAGTGTATACATATTCCAGAAGCAAACAGGCAAGGGAAGGAAAGAAAGATCCAGTAAAGGCCCCCAGTGCCAGCCCAGACCACTTGGGGAGGCATGTAGGGCCCAGAGGGGTTGGAGGGGAGGTACAGAGAGGTACTGCCTGTGTTTGCACTGCTCGGTTGTTTGTGCTCCAGGCAAGCTGGCCACTGCTGGAGGGTCGCTTTGGAGGGCCTTTGATTGCACTCTTTCCAGCTGTTCTCATGGTTTTAAAATGGGAAGTGTAATTGGGAATTTTATACAGTTGCTTACTGCATGCCCCAAAAACCACACAGCTGCCCAAGAGAAAAAATGTTGCACTGGTAAAAAGAACCAGACTGGTTTGAAATAGGCAAATGTATCTGAATACAAATGCACACACACACAGAGGAAAAGGAGATAGTAAAGAATATAAATTAGAAGGATGGAAAACCAGGAAAAGTCTTAATGAAGTGACAGGACACCAAGAAAAACATAAGGCAAGAGGATGAATGGCAGTAAAAAAAGTTTTTAGTAGGTCTTGTAGTACAAAAAAATCCTAACAATGATTCCAGTCTGTAAAAACATGTTTTTAATGTGGAAATGTCAAATAGTTTCAATATATCTTGTTGTTCCAAGCTTTTTTTTTTGAAAAGTCTGCATGAAGAATTCACAGAGGGCGAAGATGAAATCTGTTCCCTTCCAACAGTAACTTGGCAATATGCAGAGCTAATAAGCCGGCTGTTTTTAACCAGTAGGTCTGGATGCAGCAAGAACTTTAAAGAGCTGGATGAGGAGACGTGTGGGCTATTAAAGTTGGTAAATCATGGGAATGCTAGAAAGGCTTGCCTCAAGAAAAAGAAGATACAGATATTGGTAATTATAGACATATCAGGCTGACGTAGATAGTGAGCCAGAGCAAAATAGTGCAATTTCATTAACAACAAGGCAAAAAAAAGAGCTACATTTAACAGTAATCAGTTTAGGCTTAAGGGAAACAAATTGTTACATACCATCATGGTACCATATCTATTTGTTTGGTGGCAGAGGTGTTAGGAATAATTTATTCATATTTCTCTAAAGTTGTTATTGAAACAATTTTTTTTGTATTGACAATTATTACAAATAACAAGTCATTTAAAATATGGTAGCCTACTCGGTCTAAAACCTGCTGTTGAGTGTATGGATATCTTCAGTAGGAATCTGTTGGCTTTCTTGACTTGTGCTGTCTAACAGACCAAAGTTGCTTGACCTTGGCTGTATGAATGAGTTAAAAGCAAATCTACAAATATTATTGAAGGCTGGGGAGTGAGGCTAATGAAGACAAACCATTGAGTCAAATTACTCCTTAAAATGGGAGCTTGCAAATCCTGTGTGCTTTAGTACAGCAAAAAGTGAAATGGTTCATGTAGGGAGAAGATGAGTCGGCTGCATTTACAGAAAGGAGGATGCTGCCTTGAGTAACAGCAACCCCAGGACAGAGTTGACCAAAGCCTACATAGCTACACCAAGAACAGAAGTCAGATCCTGGAGGGCTTGAATTTACAGTCTTAACAAGAACCAACAGTTTGGAGCTGCAGCTACAAAGCTCCATTTCGAGTTAAGATTCACTCTTTTCAACACCAGGAGTTCCTAGCCATCTAACTGCTCAGTAGGGTTTCCCTCAGACTCTTTGTCGCCATAGAAGCATATAAAGCTCTTTTATACAGGAGGTCATACGAGAAAAGCAATTTTCACTTTAATAAGTAAAAATTTCTGTATGCCTACTCTTTTTGTGCTTCTTTACAGACCTTCTAGAATTAGCCCATGGAAACCTCAAGAGATCAAACTGGCCCATTGATCCCTTCTGCACACAAACACATTTACAGCTGAGTCTCTGAAATGGACACACTATTGCTGTGAGAGTTTCACTGGATTTATACAAATAATTTCTCCACCTCCATGGAATTTCCTCTTGTCCCCTGCATAACCATTCTGTTGCATAGGATGCTCAGCTGTGTGCCCAGGCTGATCACCCTCATCCTTTTCGGTGTCCTGCAGTCCAGCTTTTATGTATCACTGTGTTCTTTCTTCCTACAGACATGATCTGGTTCATACATTACGAATTCCCTGGACTGGTATGTATAAATGAGTTGCCTCCTTCACTTCTTCATACTCTCTTATTTTTAGGCTCAGCTGAAACATTATCATTGATGATTTTAATAATTTATTTCAGACAACAGTATTAAATGCAGCTAGCTTGCAAACTGATAGCAAGCAGAGATCTTTATTGCCCAGCCTAATTCCTCACCATCTACAAAGACTCTTTGACTTTGAAGGGAGATGGATCCAGATTTGACCAAGCAAATTATGTTTAGGATTAGGATTGCAATTTTGTACTTAGCTTGTTTTTCCTGCTTGGACTGGTAGACAACACTTCTGTCTCAGTTATTTCTATAACAGCAATAAAGGACAAAGCCAGGATTCAATTAAGTCAAAGAATGAAAGGCAGAAGAAGTGTTCTTCAGTGGTGCAGGATTGTTTCTTTCTGCAGAAGCACACAAAGTGCCTGTTTGTTGTGTGTGCAATTGCCAAGCCGAGAAGTTACAGACAATATTGATTTGGGCCTCCAGCTCTTTGGAAGCAGGCACTGGGTGGAAGCCAAGAAGGCTGAAGTCTAAATGCAAAGTCGGTCGGGCTCAATGAGCCATTCTTTGACAGAGGGGACCCTTCTTTTCAATGTTTGCACCTGTGTGTGCTCTGTGTGTGTGCATACGGAGCTAACAGGAGGCAGCATTGTCCAGACACCACAGCAGGGAAACCAGGGGAAGGATACTCCCCACCAGTTCATGGTTCCAAACTCTCTTGTTGGGTTGGCAGGCAGTCCGTGTGAACTCTTTCCTCTTTCCTAGCCTAAATTTAAGCGCTTGAAATGGGGATAACATGATGCAAAACAGGTTGAGGGTGGTTGGAGGGGTCTAAACGAAAGCTGAAAAGTAAAAACGTACTAAGTTTCACTATGAAATTTCATAAATACTTTTCCTGAATTTTGATGAATATTAGCTTCTCACATAGTTTCATGGCTGTGTAAACCACAAACCTTCTTTCACCAGCCATGAGATGACTTAATGCAAATTGATTTGGTTTTTATTTTTTCAGGTAAGCCTTACAAGATTCCACAAGGATTGCTTGACAGTGACTTCACACAGTGAAGAAGAAATACAACTTTGCCAGCCCTTATGGGCAGAGTATTTGGACTAGGTGTGGAAGGTGAATTCTCCATAACTACAGTTTTCTGCCATTTGAAATGTTTCTGTCATGTTCTCTTTCTGATGAGGGGAGCTTGATGACAAAGAGAGCATTCCTCTATCACAAAACTGGTAGGAAAATGTGAATTTGAATTCTCTTTTCTGCCTTCATAAACAATACAATTTACATAACAGCATTTACATGGCTTATGACTCGATCTGGTTTTTATGGCCTGTAAATGTGGCAAACATGTGCCAAAGGGCAAAAGCATTCCCAGAGATCAATATAATACAAACAGCCTTGCACAGCCAGCCTGCAAGAAAAATGTGATGGTTGACAAATTCTTTGCTCCCTGCAATACTCTGGGTTCTTGGCTAACCTCAAACATGCATCAGTTAAAATCTGTGTGGATGGCAGGATTTTTCTCACATCGGCATTGTCTGACCTCTCCATTTCTGCTGTATATCTGTGTCACCTCCTGGTTGCTCTCTCTGTAAAATAATCCTCCTTAAATTATTTAGATACATATTCTGCCTTCCCCTTGGCTGCTGTTCTAATTCTGGTGAGTGAAATGACCTCAATTAGAAATTCTTGCTAAAACACACAACATCACTGAGAGGGTTGCAGTTTGTCTTGTCCCTTCTTGCATTTCTTAAAGCCCCATTTTGTATGTGTTTGCTTGTCTGCAACTCATTAGCTCCTGTCATTACTTTCCCTTAAAACAAAACTAACTAGAAGATAATTATTCAGTTTGCAAAAAGGAATTAAAAAATGCCATAATTAAGGTTACAGTTTTCCTTTTTATATCCTTGAGGGGATACTTCTGTTCCCTAATTATATAATCATACAAAACCAAGTGCCATACCCACATATGTGTATGGTTTATATCAGAGGGGTTTTTTTTATTATTTCATTAGAAATGCTTCCAATTTATGGCAGCAAAAGCAAGATTGGTATGATGGCTGTTAATTTGTAACTCAGAGCCTTTTATTGTTGCTCATGTTACTATACTAATTAAGACATGCAGTATTGAATATCTCTTAACCACTCTGTTTTAGTATCACTTCCAAATCTGTTTTGTACATTATTCTTGTGTCAAAATTAGTAATAACATGGCTCCAAAAGTAGTTGGTTTTTGACAGAGAGAGGACTTCAATTTATCAATTCTTGGGAAAAAAAAAAAGATATTTCACCCCAGCACTTACCTACTACAATTTTTTTGGGAAATTATCTGGAACTTGCTCTGAAACTTAGTTCTGTAGGCCACCAAAATTTTTATCACACCTTTACTTTTTAATTCACCCATCTGAAACTTCTGGTGCTTCCTCATTCATTCTTCATTACCCCTGAGAAAATCAGGGCTGATAACATTGAACTCTGACCTCTGCATGAACCAGGGCTCTCCTTCATGTAAGGCTTTCCAAGGTCACCCCGGGCTGTCACATCCATGTGATCTGAAGCTTATTGAAAAATTGCCTCAATTTTTTACCTCATCTTTCCAAAAGAAAGATGTTTTGTGAAGAAAACCCACGTCTGTCTGACATGATTTGCCTTTCAAAAAACTCTCCTGACTTATGATTAATAAATAATTCTCTCAGAATGTACAGTTTATGGTCCAACTGTTTGATCCCTAATCTCCAATATTAACTGGGGATTAACTCATACTTGTCTGGCACTTTGTGTCTGTATCTTACACAAGAGGCTCTTTTGCATTCTTGCATTAATCTCAGTACTCTCTGGTTTAGATTCAGTATCCACACATGTCCTCCACAGGTTTGTTGTTAATACATTTTTTTAATTAATTCTGAGGCAAGGAGAATATTTAGTTGTCTTTTTTTTCCCCCCAAAAGCTCTATTTATCGACCCATTATTTTTCTGCAGTTTTCATTCCTCCACTATGCTGATGACATTTCCTGTCTTTAATGATGACATTTCCTTTCTATAAACATTTTTACACCATTTACTTGGTTGCATTTTCCCCGCTTTTGCTCGTCATGTTCTAGTGTTACTCATGCTTCTTCCAATAAACTCTGAAGATTGCAGTGCTGTTATTTTTTCTGTACCCACAGTTAAGCCATCGTTTCTTTACTGGAATTCTGGAAGTATGGCCAAATTCCACGCTGATAGCATTTATTGGATTTGGCAAATGAAAACCAAACAAGCCACATCCGGCAATGGATTCATATGTAGACAGATTGCAAAATCAATCTTATATTTACTTCAAATATTTACTGACGTCAAAAGACACCTTTCTTCTTCCTCCTGCCTTCCCCACCTCCTTTTCCCTCTATGTTTTTTTCTACCATACATCACCATATGCTGTGTCCTGGACAATGTCATGAGGCATCATCTGCTGGCATCTGATTCCAGTCACCTTCTTGCTCCTAACACCAAACACCTCTGGCACTCATGTTGAAGGTTGCTGGGTGAGCATGAAGGACTACTGTCTTCCCCTCGAACCACTGAGCAGGAGCAGGAAAAAGAGAGAGGTGCACAGAGGTGTTTGGCTCTGCTGAAGACAAGAAACGTTTTCTGCTTCTGGAAGATGTTTAGGCTGCAATTTTTTTTTTCTGCATCATCTGGCATCTCAATCAAAATCTTACAAATGTATAATTTAATGGGGAAAAGGGGTTGGTTAAGAAAAGCGGTTGAGGTAAATCCAGGAAAATTTGAGGGAAAAGAAAAGGAACTCCACTTCAAACTCGGTCAAATGAGCATGACCTTGGTCTATTTTGTAAAACAATTTCTCTGTTTTTTCATAATTTCTAGCAAATATGCAGGAAGAGTGCTGACAGGAGAAGAGATTTATCATGGCAAAGTATAGTCTGTAGCTGAAATAAGGGTAGCCTTTCTCACTGACTACAACCCGAGGAAGACATTTGAGATTATATAAACCTAGCCGTCTGCAGCCTGTTGAATATAATTATTGGAGAGGTATCTGGTGGGTTTTTTAACCTATGTAAATTTATTGTGCAGGTAAGCGTAGAGATTCCAGACCTGGTGGCTGGGTGCACCAGTGTCCAGTATTTTGCTGCCCCTGCTGCCAGTTGCTATGGCTTGTAAATCTGCTCACTGGCAACAGCACTGTCATTCAGTTTTGACCACCTGTGAGAGAGCAGAAGAGACAAACTAAACCAGGTTACTTACACCTACTGCCACTTTTGGTTTATTTGTCATTTTATCACTTTGATTAGCAAAGGGTTTTGAGACTCTCACTGTGGATTGGAGCCCCACTGTGCTACATGCTGTGCAAGGACAAAACAAAAAGGAAGTCCTTGCCCTAAATGATTTACTTTTTCGAGATAAAAACCCACTCAGACAGCAGAATGAGATAAAGGAACAATGTCATCATAGCAATAGTGAAGCTTCAGGGTTATAGGCAAGGGATGTGGGTCTCTGCAGGATTATCCCTACAGAAGGATAATGATTGCTTTAGCCAGGGAAATGGTTGTTACACCAACAGAGATGTGAGATGATGAGGAACAGGGTAAGATTCTCACTGGGCAATTGCATCATATTACGTAAAATAAATGATTCAGAAAGGAAAGACTGTGGAGCTCAGGGCGAAACATGAAGGAACCCCAAAACATGAAGGAAGGACAGAGAAGACCTCTCAGCTGAAGGGATAGGAAAGAAATGCAGCAGTTGCCTGCATTGGGAGTGATGGACCAGCCAAGATAAGGGATGAGAAAGAAGGTGGAGTCTTGCAGTCTGATTTAGAAGAGGTCATTAAAGACTTGCCTGTAAATCCCTTGCCAACTCGTGTCCCTAATGATATCTGAACAGCGAAAATATATCATTTCCATGTCCTCAATTCTTATGTGTAAAGCAGAAAAGGCTGTTCACAGGCAGGCAGAATAAGCTCATGTGCAGAGAGAGCAGCATCCCTTACTGAGGGCTGTGACTGTTCAGGAAAGAGGAAAAGGAGGGATTAGAAGCAGCTCACACCTTCTCAGCTTTCCCAGTGCAGGAAAAAGAGAGTGGCAGGGAGGTCTTGTAGAAGCCAAGAGCAGTGGCAATAGTTGAAAAAGAAAGCATAGGGAGTCCAGGAATGCTGCTGAGGTCACCAAAAGCACATGGAAGGAAACATGAGGATAACAATTGAGATGCCAGTAATACAATTGGCAAGAGAGCTGATGAAATCCACCAAGAGATCAAGAATATCAGGACAAGGAGGGAGGGGAAATGGCAAAACAAATAAAGATCAAGATCATACCAGCACATCCCTATGTATGTATAGATGGCAGCCCCTGGTTCCTGTGCTGTGTCCAACAATATTGCTTCACTGTCTTCTCCAAAGAGGCTGGACAGAGCAGATGGTGATCAAAGACATTGGCCAGAAGCTGTGGGGCTGACGTCCAGTGAAAGGATTGGTTCTGTTGTGATCTTCTTCCTCTGCACATCACCCACCTCTGCCCTGAAGTGCACACCTGAAACAGACCATTTTCTAACCACTGTGCTTTTTAAACCTCTTCCTACATTTTCTGCTGATGGCTCGTGACACTGGTGTGTTTATGTTTATATCCACTTTGGTTTGTTTCTCTGTTTCTTCATGTTTGGATTTACACCACTGCTTTGTGGTGTGTGAGATGGGGACAGCCTTTACATAATATATGGCAGGTGATGTTTATTAAAAAAAAAAAAGAGGGAGAAAACAGAGAAGTGAATGATTTGGTACAGCAACTCAATAAGCTAAAACATATTTTACAAAAAACCCACCAGCAGTCGTGTAGTATAATATCACACACTGAGCAAAATTTGTGGCTATGCATAAGTCAGTGCAGTGCTTTGGCAGGTAAAAAGATTAATGAAATCTTCCCTTTCTGCTCACAGAAAAAATAGTTCTCACAGACTCCCTTAAATCTCTTGTCATTGCCAAACTCCCATTTTCCTTTTCCATGAATGCAAAGCCAGGGATAAAAAGGCATAGAGAAATTTTGCCAACCTCCAGCTTCATATTTTTCTGGCATCAACATTTAATTATCTCTGCAGGCATGTGGCAGGCAAGTCTGTTGCCATACATTTTTTATACACAAGAGTATGAAATTTTTTGTGGTGACTAGAAGGTGGTACCTGATGTGGGATGAGGAGATTAATTGGCTTTAAAATGATTGTCTGTGTATTGTCAGCAACTCTGTGTAGGGCAATTCACATATGAATTGAGAAAATCTAACTCAAAGTGGAAATGAAACATCTCAATCTCCAGCTCTGCATTGATTTACATAGGCACCCAGCTTAACCTGCCCATGCTGCTGCAGGAGACTTGGAAACCACTGGGCTTGATTCAGGAAGCTCCATATGGATGTTTAGAGACAGCTGAGGTAATGGATAATGTGCCACTGCTGCAGTTGGTGGCCTGGAGCGCCCTGGCACCGCTCCGCCTGCTCATGTCTTAGGAATTGGAGGATCCCTCTGGCAGCACCAGAAAAACTTGGTCCCCATGTGGCTTTGGGAGTCTCTCTGGGTGCCATTGAGCTCCTGGTGAGATCAGAGTTTCAAGATGTCCAGGTGTTCAGGGTCAGTGGATACTGAGCTGGACAATAGGGTCAGAATTTTCCCTGGTGCTTCTTTCCCTTTCAGGACACTTTGTTAACACAGGGAACAGTGATGGAGAGGACTGAAAAGTGAACTTAACCCTCATTGTTTTCCCTCAGACAGGGCTGAGCTGCAGCCTGGACAGCTGTTCTGTCTGCATTCTTGCTGGTAATGTTTTTTCTAAGAGGCTCATTATTTTAGGTGCTGAGTTGTTCAAACCCTGTCCTCCTTCACAGCTGCCCTTTCAGCAGCTCTATGGATTGACAATTGATTTTCCTTTACTTTTTACCCTGGGTGAGAATAAAAATTGGAGTATCGAAGGGTTCATTTCCATATTTACAAGACAGATGCATGCTGGCAGAAGGAGTAGCTACACACATTATCCAGTCCTCCTTGCAGACTCTCTACTCCTCTTTCTAGACCCAGCTCATGGTCTTTGCTCTGTCATGTCTTTCACCTGTTGGAAAGCTGCCCTTTGGGAGTTTTGGTGTGTCTACCCAGATGAACAGCTGATGAGTTAGTCTGTTACCAGCACAAAGCAGCATATGTAGTTATTGTGAACGTCACACAAATAAGTGTATTTTGGCAAACAAAACCCCAAAAGAGATTCTTTAGTATTTTTGTTTGTTTTTTTTCTTTTTAGTTTGGGGTTTTGATTTAAAAAAAAAATCCGCTTCATTTGAATGTCCATCCATCGCAAGTCTTTTTATTTATTTATTTTCATTCTCCCTTTGGAGGGAGTAAGTGTGAAAGAAAAGATGTAAAAATGTAAAATGATGGATTTTTCCTTCATGGAACAAACCAGAGCTGAATATTTTTAACCAATTCCCCTAACTCACACGGCTCTTTGCATCAGCAAAGAGTGTAAAAACTCTTAACAGTCTCTTGCCTAGAAAAATAGAGAGCAGTGAGCCCAAACTTTCCCGCTTGGTGGGTCATGATGTCGTTCTGGTGTGAGGGTGGGCTGGATGCCAGACCCATTTCTCTTCTATCTGACTGGATTTCCTGCCCATGCACCATACTGTCTATTGCTGTAAATCCCAACCCCTCGTCAATGCGTTGGACAGCACAGGTCATTGGTTGCTGCTTGGGGACAATGAGCAGTCCCAACCCTGGCAATCTCTAAGAGCAGATTATGTAAACATCTGTCAGGAGGGTTGCAGATTTAGGATATGATGAGGCTTGATGGCTCACATGTCGCTGTTGAGCAGCTAGCAGAGTAATGAAAGCACCAGTTCTCAGTGGCAAGAAGGAATGACCTTTATTGTTTTGATTTCATCACATATATAGAGTTCTCAAAAGTCACCCAGATTGGTCAGTCAGAAGCCTTCCCCTAGGCCTGATTGGCCAGGCCTGCACTGCCCAAGTTCTGGGACACTGTTCCAATAACATCCAAACTTTATCTTTATTTATAAAACACAAGAAGAATTCTCGTGGGAAAAACCTGTGCTAGCCACACTCACAGGCTCCCTTCAATCATATGGTTGTGTGTGGTGCCCACAATGCTCTTGCTATTGCTGGGGAGTTCCCAGGATGTGACCATCACCAGGGCAATGCTGCTGCCTGCTCTCCACCACCCTGTTTCTGAGAAATGCCTTCAGAGCAGGCAGACAGGAGTGTACTGTCTGCTGCAGCTGCCCTGATAGCTGCTGGAATAACTCCTCCTTGCTCACTCCCAAGAGAAAAGGTACCAGGGGCAGGCTGTGGACCAGGTAAATATTCCTGAGAGTCTATATTTGGCCTGTGTATGAGTTGAGTCTTGTATTCCAGATTTGGATGCCTCAGGGCCTCTCCAGGTGACACACTAAGGTACAAATACAAGCAATGAAGAAACATACGAGTGGAAAAGACCCACAACAGTGAGACATTTGGAGGTAGACAGGCTTTGCTGGTGAACCTTGAGGTTTTCATGCCATTATCCTAAGAAGTTGAATAGGTAGTGAGGAGGCTGCTCAAGAGGCAGGAGGAGACTAGACAGATGGCACCAAATTGGAGTGGGAAGCAGCATCCCAGTGTTCTTCTGGAAAAGCAGCAAAGGGAAAACATTGAGGAGGAATGGGGCAGAGATACAGGGAAAGGCAGAGCAAATGGAAGCCACAAGGAGTTTTGGGATGTGATATAGGAAAGAAAGAAGGGTGTGCACAAGGACCAAGCCTAGAGAGGACAAGGAAAGATGGAAAAGCCAGGAAAGGAGGCTATCCATTATGCTGGTTTATACATGTGATGGCTTGGGAAGGATTATGGTTAGCCTGTGAAATGAGGGTGAAGTGATAGTAATAGCCCAGCAAGTGTGTGGCCCAGTATGAAATCACAAGCTGCATCTGGCTTTTAATCGCTCTGAGAAACATCTGGCTAGGATTAGTATGTTCATGACTAGAGCAGCTCCATTAGTTGTGCTGTCAGGGCAGGAGAGACAGTGGGCTGGCAGTGGCTGGAATGCAGCAAGAGTCGGGGGAGAGACTCAAACAAGTAACTTGAAGTGAGGTCCTCCCTGAAAACCTCCAAGCAGTTATTGGGAGGACCTCTGTGCCCTGCATGGACCACAGGGGCAGCCCAGGGAGACTCAACTTCTGCTCCAAGATCACAGCATCCTCTGCCAGCAGCACAGCCTCCGGCAGTGGGGAGGGCAGGCAGGTGGGGTGCCCCACACCACCCTTTGCCATCCCACCTGCCTCAGTTATTGATGCCCTTGCCCCATCAGCACAAGGGACTGAAAGTCTTGATGCCCTCACAGTTTTATTCAGCCACATGGTTTGCAGAGAAAGGACAACACAAGTGTCATCAGCAGCCCTGTTGACCTCAGCTTGGTCCAAGCAGTACTCAAACATGCAGGGTACTTAGCGAGTGCATACCATGATAGCTGTTAAATGGTTTCCATGTGCTATTCATGTTTGTGTTGTTCTTCCGACAGGTGATACCTTTTTTCCATTGAAATAGTATCCCTTTCTTGGCAGGCTTTGGGTCAGCAAGGGGAGACCTGCCCTGTTCCAGTTAATTCTGTAATTGCCATCTAACTGCTGACAGAAATCTTCTGGGAAGCTTCTTAAGCAGCCTAATGATTTTACATTGTGTACACCTAGGGAAGCACTCAGCCTTTCCAGCTCTTTTGGTGCATTAACATGTCATGTAATGAAACTATTCAGCTGAGATTAGAGGAGAGCTGTCAGGGCAGGCAGTGGGAATTGGCTAGTCACAACTGTGTCTTCCTGACACTTGTATTGCCAGGGTCACAGAAACGGGGGGAGTGGAGCGTGAAATGAGTACATTGCTGAGAGTTTATTAACAAACCAAATTGATATTAAGCTATCTAACAGGGAGAGTATGATTTTGTTCCAAAAGCCAGCTGTTGCAATGTCACCCTCATATTCCCATAAAGTGCTTTTCCCCCTTCCAAGATCTTGAAGCATGTCTTTGTCTGAGCTCAATAAATTTTAGTGTAAATAGATGGCAATTTCTATTCCATGACAGAAGCTCCCCCATGCCTTGTTATTAATTGTTTTTAGAAGTTGAAATTAAGTAAGCAAAATCGCAATTGTTCTTCCTCTAATCTTCCAGCCAAGGGAGGGAGTATTTATACAGATATCACTCAGAGTACTTGAGAAAATATTGGCTTGTGGCTTTAAGTAAATTTCCAGCAGAGCCCCTCACGGGTTATTTCATAGCTCTGTTCTTAGGGAACTCAGCCACAGTAGAGAAGGACAGCCTTCTGAAACCCTCCCAACTGCTGGGTGGCTTGTGCTCCTGTGAGTAGCTCCCAGAAGATTCAAGGGACTGCTTTTCCAAGCACAACTAAAATTGCACGTGGGTTTCAGAATTGACCCTGGAAAGCCTGGTAGGAAAAAACTCATCAGAGAGTGGAGTGGTTTCTCAGTGCTCCAAACAGAAGAAATTGTATTTCTTTTGTTTTGTCATTCTTCCATTTCCTTCCTTCCCTTCTGCCTTCCCATCCTCCCTGGCTTGCTTTCTCTTCCGTCTCTTCCTTCTCCCTCTTCTCCAATACAGATAATTGAAAAGCTCATTCTGGAATTCCTTTGTCCCTGCAGAAGGCACTGAATAGTGATTCCAAAATAGCCCAGCCTTTTCTTTTAATCCATAATTCATCATCCTAAATTGTTGCTCCTCACTGCAACCCTGAACAAAATGTCAGACACAGCATAAAGAAAAGAAATCAACCAAATGAAAAAGGGACAAAAGGAAATGCAGCAAACCCTGAGGATACCTGCAAAGAGACATAATTTAACCCAAAAAGGCGTCTCAGCTCTCATACAGGAAATCTGACTTGTGCCATGCGTGTCACCCTGTATTAAGGGAAAGCAGGACTGGTCTCATCTTGAGACGTGCTGTAGAGTGATTTGTTGGGTGGAATAAAACAGAGACAGAGAAAAGCACTAGAAAACAATTTTATCTGCTATCTGTACCTTCTCAAATAGAACTGCAGTGAGTAGCCAGGCCTGGCTCTGTTGAGGCTTTCTCTACCCCTTGTCAGACACCCACCCCACTGTGGTTTGCTCCAGCTGACACTAAGAGCTGTCACCGACTGAGCCTAATGGCTCTGCTCTGATGCCTGTGAAATATTGTAGCAGCTATGGAAAAGCAGTGAAACTGGGACAGCAAAGGGGGATGGGATCTGCTGGGGGTGGTGGTAGTGTCTTCAGCTCTCTGAGATCTGTACCCCATGCAAAACTCATCAAGCCTCTGAACACGCAGGTTGCCTCACAACCAATTCACACGCCAACCTCATGTCACATTAATACAGAATTTCTTGAAAATGACTTCAGCTGGGAGGAATCCAGAGAGAGAGTTTTGTGGCTTTGTAACCTGCAGTTTCTCTTCATCTCTGGCAGTGGTCACCTGGAATCAGCTTCCTTCTGTAACCTGTGAAGAGCCTGAAATCACCAGCTTCAGGTCTAGGAGCAGACAGTTTGGACAGGATTGTGAGAGTAGACAGGTAGAAAGCCAGCCAGGCAACAAAGCATCCTGAGGGGTGGAATAATTGAATTAATAAGTCTTCCTGCTTCCATTGATGTCAAGGCAGGCTCTTACTGTGTCCTTCAGGGGAAACAGGATCAGGCTCACTTTTGGGAAGAGAAGATCAAAACTGGGGACAAATCCTTGTACATGTGATTGTACCATGATTTGAATCTAATTTGTGTTCCTGTGTTACCCATACAAGGATGATGGAGAAATCAGATTGAAAAAGATTTTAATCTCCCCCTGTCAAGAGAGAAGGGATGGAGAAAGGATGGAGTTTATAAATGCAATTATTAGCCATTCATTCCCCTTATCCCCTTAGGCTTGTGGCATTCCCATTAGAGTTGTCCTTCATACATGCTGGTTTAAGTTAGTCTTGATGCTCCATATAATGCCAGAGGGAAAAAAACCAAACCAAAACATATTCAAAGCCTTTCAGAAACTTGCTCTGCTGTGAGAAAGAGAGGTTAAGTCCTTGATACAGGAAGGTGTTTTAATATATGCCTTTATTTTAAGCGTGTGAGTTGTCCCATTGATTTATACCCAAGAATTCTGCTGAAGAGGGGTCTTTGGCTTGTGCCTCAGCAATGCAGCCACACACGTGCTTTGCTTTTGGCTTGTGTAGTCCTGTGACTTTCATGAGGAAACTCACGTGCTTGGCTGCCTCTGGGCTGAGGGAGAGTCTTCAGGAGGTGGATGGCATTGCAGCATGGCCAGGGTTAGAGGAATCACTGTCCCAGATCAGTGTCTCTGTCCCAGTCATCACCTCTCTCTCAGCTGTTTTACTCTGTTCAACTGTTTATAGCTTTGGGATAAACCATAGTAGTGAGAGAGTTTCTCAGGAAAAAAACCAAACTTCTACTCAACATTTTGGCTTTTGCAGTTCTGTTCTTTGCCAGACACGGAAAAGAAATGCTGTAGCCAAAAAGTTTAGAGTGTGGAAGAAAAGGATACTATAAGTTTGGTTTTAATCAGGAAGAGGAGCTTTGGAAAGCAGAGAGGAAACAACAATTTGGGTCTAATTCTGCTCCTTCTGGCAAAATAGCACCCCTCACCCCTCTGCATGAGATCATTAGTGTGGCTTTTCTCCAAGCTGATAGCAGAAGTGCCTGGCTTGTATGCCTTGCTCACATGCTCAGATAAACCTCCTGCCAGTTTTGGGGCTAAAAGGGATTTCTCTCTCAGGGTTTCCACCTTCTCTGCAGAGAGAGGCACAGTTTGCTCCCCCAGACCACTTGGTATGTCAGAACCCAGAGCCTTCTGTGGGAATATCTTTCTGTGGGAACGGCCTTCTGTGGGAATAGCCTTCTGTGGGAATAACTTATGGTCTTTTACTACAAGACTTGAACTTATAATGGGACCCTGAGAAATATTATAGGGTGAAGTAGGCAATTCTTCTGCCCCAGGTCTCACCCCACATTGCCTGCAATGATGGAGTTTGGGCTCAGCAGTCCCAAGATGATCCCTTCCTGCCCCATGTTCTTTAAAATCCAGCTAGTGTGTGCATTGTGGGGAGGGAGACCCACTGCAAGCAGTAGCTGCTGGCAAGTAAATATTATCCCAGTAAGAGAGAGAGGATGATACACAGACAGGGCATGTTTTGTCAATTAATTTTGACAGCTGAAATCTCTTGTCTCGCTGTCACTGCACAACCTCCCTGCTACTCCCTGCTACAAAGCCTCTGTGCCAGGCATTCCTCTAAAGCCTTAGTGGGAGCTGAACAGCCCAGGCAGCTTGAGCAAAGCACAGGGCAAAATATCTGAGCATACTGGGATGTAGGAATGCTGGGGAAAGGATGATGGAGTTGTCTGGGATTCCAGCTTCTTGGGCCTGCCCCAAGGCTCTACACTTTGTTTATACAATAGTAATCCCAAGCACTTCACGTGATAGTTCCCTGGTGATGCGTTTCGGGGGGGTTTACACTGATTTACACTGCTTGAGGCCTTGGCCTATATTTCCAAATAATTTTCCAAAATTTACTAGTGAAAAATACCAGAGTGGTCTGATCAGTGCAGAGTTAGATTACCTCAGTGAGCAGGCTGGAGAATGCAGAGAGCTCCTCTTTCCAGTATCTCCTAGGGAAGCCCTAGGTGAAATCTCTTCCAGCCTGCCAAGGGGTGCAGGATGAGGTCTGTAGGCACTGGGACACTGAGAGTTTATCTGCTGCCTCTCACACCCTGTGGAAGTCTGTAATGTACTCAGCTCCCACTCTCAAAAGCTGTGGGGCACACCTTGGCAGGCATAGAATTTAAAATTCTCAACACTGATTAACTCCTTCAGCCCCAAAGAGCACCTCAAAAACATCCTTCTCCCATTGCCTAAATTCGGCTCTGGGAGTGCAAAAATGAGATGACAGTGTAATAAGGCCTGCAAGATCCCATTCTCCAAGTCAGATGAAATAACAGCTGGATCTAGACTTATTCTCTATTTTTCTGCTGCTGTACAGCTTAGAAACAGGCACTGGTTTTGCCCAGTACCTGCTGGGGGGAGTAATTTGGCATGAGATAGAAAAAAGAGGTCAGGAAATCCTCTCTGCTCTGCTGTAACTTCAGACCCACCCTTACACATGAACAGCCCTAGCAGGTCAGCCATGGTGTTTGACTTGCCCTGGCTCCTGTTTCCAGCAGTGGCACTAGTTGGATGTCACATCTGTGACACTCATCACCTTCTGTTTCCTTGTCCAGAGCTTCCCTGCAAGGCATTGTGTTCCTTTGAGTACAGAACAGCACAAATGTAGGTAGCATCTGAGGATTTCTATCCAGGTAGGAGGAATTTGCTTGTGCTGAGTTTAGTGGATCAGTGGAGAAAGGATGTAGGAGGAGAAAAGGGATGATGAGAACTAAGTGTGCAATCTAAACCAGAGTGTTTGTCAGGATTTCAAAGTCTGTGTAAACCATATTATTAATATTTAAACAAGGCTTGCTTTTTAAATTTTTTTCTTTCCTTTTTTTCCCCCCTCTCTCCTACCTTCCTGTTACAGGATTGCAGAACTAATTTCCAAATAGGCTTTTTTTTTTTTTTTTTTTTTCTGCGACTAATAGCAGCAGAAGTGATTTATATGCATATTTGGAGAATAAGTGCATCTGAAAAGAAAAAAACTTCCATCCTTTCTTCCACCTGTATCTAAACTTACTCTCTTTTCTTCGTCCTTCCCTCAGGGCTCAAATACACAATGGATTTAGTGTGGTTTATGGAGCTGCAATGGTAACTTGATCATGTGTCCAGGCCCAAGAAGAGCCCAGATTTGCATTGTTCAAAACAAAAGGTTCCCCTTTTAGTTTCAGGAGCTGGGAAAGGCTGAGATGTTGAGTTAAGAATATTGTCTGCCTACAGGCAGTGAGGTTTCCTCTGAAATTCACTGCTCTGGTTAGAATTTGTGCTGCAGATTTTCACCTGGAATTCATTTTAATGATTCCATCATGCAAGCTCTGCCAAAACAAGTTTATAATGGGAACATTGTCTTCACTTTAATGGGAGCAATGGGAGTGCAATATCAATGCCTGTGAATATTTCAGCTTGTTTGGGCTGTTTTGGTATTGGAAATCTGAAGGTGTTCCTGAGGGGCCCCAGTCCAGGATCAGGCTGAAGCATGGTGGCAGAGCTGTGGATAGCACCTGTCCCTGGGATAGAGATGCTGGAGAGGGAGGCACAGACCATGGCCAAACGAGCCCTGCAGTCAGTGGTCTTGCCTGAATGCTCCTCTGTGCAAGCAGTTCACAACTAGTACAGAAGAGCTCACCACCAGCACTGTGTTTACACTGGGGGAGGAGGGACAGATTTACCTGAAAAAGACTTTGAAAGGTGAAGCAAGTGGCTGTGGAAGGGCTTTGTCAGGTTGGAACACGTAAAGCTGACAGCAAATACTGTACCTGATTTTGGTGGGAGGATTTTCTCTTTGAGGCTGGCAAAGGTATGTTAATGAGTATCATTAGACTTGGATAACAACACACTTCCAATGTAGGGTTGCCTGGCTCCCTTGCTGTGCTTTCAAGCTGAACATATGTTTTCAATTATTAACATGATTAATGGGAACGAGGTGACTTGAATCCCAATGAGCTCTATCTTGCCATCATGCACAAACCTCTCAGAATGGGTATATTTATGGAGTGTGGAAGTGCATGATTTCCTTCACCAGGAGGGATCCTTGGAGGTCCAGGTGTCTTACCAAATTTAGAGATCCACAATTAGAGCCACTTGCTGTTTGCAAGTCCCTGGACTTCTGCTCCTGCATCTCCAAAAGTATGGGATATGGAAAGTGCTGTGCAGGAGCCGAGTCATACTGTGCTGCCCCAGCTTGGCCTGGATTTTGGTCCCAAGTCTGAGAAGGTTTGGGAAACATGAAACCACCTTCTCCACATCGTCATCTGGAACAACCTCCAGGACACATAAATCTCCAATTCAGATGAGACTCTGCCACTATTTTGTGTGAGGTCTAAACCTCCCTTTCCATTCTTGGTGGGCAAATTTTGCTAAGGTGTGCATCATTTTCACACTGCTCTGTGCTTTTGGTAAGGGAGTAAGGTTGAGGATCTGGAACAAGAAAAACAGACATTGGAAATTCTTGTAATGTTTAATTTCTCTCCAGCTGCTAGACCCAGAGATCATCATTTTACTTGGACCCTTTTTCCCCCATCAGTTAAGTCCTGGTCTAATTCCTTCTGACATTATTATATATCACTCACCCAAAACCTGAAATAATATATCTGCAAGTTAGTCATTCAGCTCCTCAACAAACAGAGGTCAAAGAAAAATTGTACAGAATGAGTGTATTTGCCAAAGATCCAGTGTAGAAATGGACAGATGAACACCCTCCTTCAGATCAACAGAAACAAAGCCGCGCAATGAGCACTGGAACCAATGAAATCAGACTTCCGATTGGTTTGGGTCTGGTGCTTGAATGAAAGTTCCCATTTAATTTTCCTCATGTTGCTAGACTTTCAAATTTGCTGCCTCTTGCAGATCCTGTGGGTTAAAGTGAGAGTAAGTTTACACCACAGCCTTTGTCTCAGTCACAATACAGATTGAGGCTTTCTTTTGTGTCTCAATGCATATTTTTGTTGATTCTGTAAGAAAGTAGCTATTTCCAGGTAAGTTTGGAGCTGCTAAAAAGGTTTGAGGTTGCAAGGAGGGGAAGCGGGTGGGAGGAGAATGAATTGTTAAATAATTTTTTTCTGTGGAAAATGTGACTAATATTGCTATACAGTGCAAGCGCAGATGGTTTTTACAGCACCAGCAGAGTGTGCACATGTGTGTCTGCAGATAGACATACAGTGTGAGTTAGCATCAAGGAGCTGTGTGACTAAATCTCCTTTTTAGTTTTGAAATATTCTATATATGTGTAAATCTGTGTGTGTACACATGAGCAAAAATGGTATCTTCCTGTCTGTCTCTACACACATACATGTCCATTTTTCTAAGCATTCTATATCTATTTAGACAGAGTGTACAGCATTGTCGAATAGACTGGTAAATGGTTATTTGTCTTACTGCATTTTAGTCATATGCATATTCTTTTCAGATTTACCAAATCAAACAAATTGGTTGCATATTGGGGCTCCCAAATTCAGCCACAGAAGAGTGTGAGTGGGCTGTGTGCATATGTGTGTGTGTGAGTGTTTGTGTGCAGCAGGTGATGCACAGCTATACAGAGGTTGCATTCACTTAGGTGAGAGACAGCTACATATCACAAAAGCAGTAAGGCTGCCCCAAAACAATGCTAGCAGATGGTCCCAAGTCACCTGTTCATGCTCCATCTTTCTGAGAGGAATTTTGCTGTTTGCAAACATGAGAATTCATGTCACAGGAATAATCTGCAAGTGGTTATGGGTCGTATGTCCCTGCATGAGTCTAACTGGGATCTGTATGAATAAAAACTTGCCTAGTAAAAAACTATGAGTTCCCAGACTGTAAAAGCTTATAATGATCTGCACTCAACTGCTGATTTATTTGGGTGAGCTGCTATGACAGAGTGGAACATTACCAGTTAACTAATGGCAAGCTAGTAGAAATTGTGGACTTGAGCCTATCACTGCTACAGGTGCACAATAACACAGAAGTTGCTGTCAAACAGCAACAATTTCTGGTAATTGCCAAGCACAGTGTGAGGCAGCAATGCTCTATATTCCATTACCCATTCTCCCAGACATCCACTTCTGCTGAGGAAGGGATTTTAGAAACAGAACCTATATTTAAGGTCAATTGAAGTCTGAAGAGATTCCAATTTTTTTCCTAAGTTGCCATTATTCAGTGTAATGCACCTCTTTGAGCATCTGGAAATGCCAAGTGACGGGAGGGAGCTGCTCTTGTGCTGGGAGCATGAGCAGGTGTCTGAAAGTGTAGCAGCTGATTTTTGGTGGGGATAAAGCAGGCCCAAACTGCGACATTAAATGAAAGCAAACTGCAGTTTGTGGGAGGGCATGTACCAGACTGTGAGACACTTTCTGCATGACACTTCATCGGCATCAGCTGGGCTAAAGAGGTTACTCATGGTAGATGATGGGATTTCAAACGGGAAAGAGAAACTGCTTTAGCAAAGGGTTTTGAGGTGCCTCAGAGTGCAGGGGATGCTCTTATTGCTACTAGGGTAGGTCCCAAGAGTCATTTTCCCCTTCTGTGTCCTTGGCTGCACCTGCCTGGGAGAAAGCCATGTGCTATAGCAGAACCTGAAGGAGAGGGCTGACCCCTCCGTGCTTGTCTTGTTTTTCTATATGTAGTATAAAGTAACCAACACACAACAGCCTGAGTTCTAATAACAAATGCTCATCATCTGGGAGATGCCCACTATTAAAGGTGAGCAGGAGTCCAGTGTGCAGCAGTGTTAGCTGGCACTTAAACAGGTTTGTTGCCCTATATTAGTACCATTTTTTTGCTGGCAAACTTTCCAAAGCCTTTATGCCAAATCTTGGTGTTTCATTCTCAGCATCAGGTTAGTCAGTCAGTTGGGCTCTAATGTGACCCTGCAGAACCTCAGTTCTTAAAATATCTAAAGAGCATGGAGAAAGGTGGGTTTCCAAAGGTGGGTCTAGGAACTCATCAGCCAGGCCACAGCATGGTAGGCAGTGCTATGGGGACTGCTGAGACCCCAAATCATCCTACTTAGGACCTAGTGCCCTGAAATATGGGCTATGAGCTATAGTCATGAGGAAGGAGTGGAGGCTTTCTTTATCACACCCCTCCTTCCTTAACACTTTGGGTGGGCTGGCAGCCCCTGCCAAGAGGTTGAGGGAGAGCTGTGGGAGCACAGCAGCTGCTGTGCCCAAGCCTGCCTTTTCTTTGCTTCAGTCACAGCCTTAACTCCCTTCCAAAGTGAATTAAGATAAACTGAATTAGGGCCTCTCTGTTTCTGAATGAGAGCGTTTAATCCGTTGCTGATTATGTGTCATCACCTTATCCCCTTCCAAAGATAAATCAATTTAATTCTTCTGGATGCCCCCATATCAACAACCTCTGAACATTACTATCTTCCATGCCTAAGGTAGCTGGAGAGATAACCAGGTTTAAGGACATCTGGAGCAACTGATGGCTGGAGGCAGACATGAAGCATGGCAGTAACCTACTTCTCTAAAACCTTGTGAAGACTTTCCTGTGAAAACCCCTGTGTCCGTGTCAGCAGAGGCACTTGGTGGCTTCAGCAGAGGAGTGAGAGCCAGAAGCCTGCGGGTGCTGGTATTGGCTTGTGCTCAGCTTCATCACTTCACACGCCTGGAGCACATTCCTCCAGCTGAAGGCAGCACCATGAACAAACCCACATTCTTCTGCCCACATTGTTTCCAGCTGCAGTAAATTTTAAGCAAAATCAGATCTCGTTTAACAAGGAAAGTTTACTTCTTTCCCTTCTTCTTGCAGGTTTCAATTTGTAAACAGTACTTGAACCTCTGTATTAGAGTATTTTACCACTAGACATGGCAGACTGTCAGTACAGCACAATACTTTGATGAATGCCAGAAGAGACACAGTGAT
Organism: Lichenostomus cassidix; assembly: GCF_008360975.1. NCBI lineage: Eukaryota > Metazoa > Chordata > Aves > Passeriformes > Meliphagidae > Lichenostomus > Lichenostomus cassidix. Next base: position 41,011,963 of record NC_139483.1, on the reverse strand, counting down.
CTGGAAGCATACCAAGACCTGAAATTCAGTTCTGAAAGTACTGTGCAATTTTGCCTAAAATGTAGATGTATGTCGGTACTATTGTAAAACTGAGAATCTTATATTTTTTCCTTGTGATAGGATGACACTGAGAATACAGTGTTTGTTGCTGCTATGCTGCAATTAATAAGGTTCAAACCCAGCCAATTCAGGCAGAAGAATCTTCACTGCAGACTATTAGAAGGCTGGTAAAAACAATGACAGTTTTGCTGTTGGAAACTACATCTAGAACATCACAGTAGGGGACCTGAGTCATATTTTAAGGACTTTTGAATTAAATGTTTGTTTGAGAGCGCTATTTGAATGTCACCTCCGGAAAAGTCAGTAACTGCTCATACAGGACAGAACAGGGAAACATTTGGCAACTATCTCTGCAGCCCCCAGTAAGAATGTGTTGTAAGCCTCTATGTGATGCACAGAGGGTAAGAGCTGCATATACGAAGAGGTACAGCTCTTTGAGGAGCAGTATTCATGATTTTGTTTTGTTTAGGAAAACGCTGGGAATATTATTATTATTATTATTATTATTATTATTAGCTATGCAACATCATTTGAGATGGAAACAAACTTTTATTTCAAATAAAACAAAATATTTCAGGGAAATTAATTGTGGATGGGCTGTTATTCATTTCACAAAACTTCTATTTTGTTCTGATCCACTTTTATCTAAATCTGGAGCTGTTTTTCTTTTTCTCCCTCCTCAAAATGCACACCACAGTGAAAATGCAAGTATCACAAGCCCTAGATCCAACTTTCTTTCACCACTGTATTTCTCCCACACAGTCCTCCTGGACTGGAAGGATGTATCCATGACACATATCAGGTATGCCCTGTTTTCCAATCATGGTAAACACCAGACACAGAAGGACTCACCTCTGAGGAGTGGGTTATATGCAACATCCTTTCTGCTGGTGCCTGGATTTTTGGAAAGAAAAAATTTTCATTCAAAAGATCCCAGGTTTGTTCCCTCTGTCAGATGTTGGCTGAGAGGCTGTTTTTATCTGCTGATGTGGAAGCTCAATTTTTGAGATACGCATCATCTGGCCCAGACCCATGAAGATGTTGTAGCCTGTGGCTTTTATGTGAGCAGGATGTACAGGTGAGAAATCACTGAAAGAAGATCAGCAGGAGATAAATATTGCTCTTGATGGAGTGATGGAAGAGAAGACCGGATAATGAGTGATTTTCCATCTCAGCAGATGGCTTTTGCACTTTCTTTTTGCTCTCTGCTAAACCCAGAATAAACTTCAGTAACTCATTCATAAAAATACCACATCATCTTCTACAAATCTCATGTTGTTTGTGATGTACTGTACAACTGTTTTGAGTAAATATTTATTAGATCCTAATCACATGGTTCAGTATTTTCTACTTGTATCTTCTAAAAAATATAACTGTGCTACATGTGCCCAGAACACAAACATCATTTCAAATCCTTCTTTTAATTTCTCAATTTCTTCCTTATGGGTCTTCTTCTTGCACTTGATGATATGCCTTAAATATGATTTAAATGTATTTGGTTTAGAGACTTTTTCCTTATGTGCTCGTATGACAGCATGATTCTTGTCTAGCTATAATATTTTCTTATCGTCACAGCGGGGATGACATGATCCTGTGGTTTCATCCTGCTTTCAACTAAATTCTGTGGGAAATAGCCCTTATCTATGGCAGGGGCAAGCTTGAGTCCATTACAATTGCTAGTCATCAATATCACCCTTCATGGTGTATACCAGGGGGGTCAGAGGTCCTGCTGGCTCATAAGCCTGGGTGGTTTTGTGGGCATGTCTTGTGATTTGTGCTGCTCTGGTCACAGCTGGAGACCCAAAGCTGGTCTGGAGGGATGGCTTGTCCCTTGCTCCAATGCAGCAATGCTTCTGGTAGCACTAGGCCAGGCAGTGGCTCTTGAATGTTTGCCTGCAGTGCCTGAATGGGAACAGCTGAGATGCCAATTGAGAGCAAGTAGCTTCCAATCCAAAACACTGAATTGCAATTTGAGATGCATTTAATACCAGCTTGAAACAGCTGGTGTTCATCTGCTTGTCCATAGTGCTGAATTATTTACCTGTTGGCCACTGCGCAGCATTTTATTGCTGCAGTTTACTCTTTCATACCTTGCACTCATTCTCAAAAGAATAGAAAAGACCCACAGAAAAATTTTGCATGTCAGTAACCAGCAAGTAAAAAACCTTCGTTTTACTGCAGTTGTTCACTTTTGAACAGCATGAGTAGAAAGGACAATTTCTGAGATAGATGTTGCTCCAGTAACACACACTTTTGTGCCTGCTGCACTCATCCAGCTTTTTTATTTCCCTCAGATCTCTCTCACAAAAAACAAATTATGTACCATAGGCAAGTCTGGCAGCTCATCAACATGCAAGGGTTGGACTGTACATTAAGAAAAAAATCAGATATAGTTAACACTTCAGTCATTGTTCCCAAACCATCCTTTCGGTTTATGGGCCTAAATGTAGCCTGACTGGTAATTTATATACTATTTGACCCACCACAGCCACAGATTATTGTTTTTATCACACTGGAATAAGTGGTGAAGAGTAACAGTTACTGTACTCTGAGCTCACAATGCAAGTAGATTTCCCTCTGCAGAAGGCAACGTGCCATATCCAAGGGAGTTCCACACACAAGTAATTTCCGTGTATCCTTTTGGTTATGCTGCAGATTTTGTTATCGTTATTTATTTATCAAGCATTGCCAACGAGCTCAGTTTTGTACACAGTGTAAGGAAAGCACGCAGAGCCTGACTCCCAGCCAAGTTAAACTGGCATGCTGTGCACTGGCGAGTCTGGCTCTCACTCCCTTATCCTTAGGGTTTATCGTCAAAGGGTTTCACACGGGTGCATTAGATACCAAGCTCATTTCATTTGCTAACTGTACATTCAAACATTGTTGGAGAGCTGGCCTTGCTGAAAAACTGGGACTTAAATCAGCAGCAGTGGGAATTCCAGTATGTCATTCCTAAACCATGCCAGTCTGCTTTTCCTCTTATTGTGTTTCTCTTATTTCTTTCATACCAGTTCTTGCATGCTGAAAAAGTACTGTATCTTGCTGGAAGCAAACACCACAAGGCTTCTCTTATTCCCTTGAACACAAAAGCAAAATTCTCTTGGGCATGAATAGCACACAATCAGGGCTATTGGCGATATGAGGTTTTGCACAGCCAAAGAGTTAACCTCCATTACCTTTCTCCCTGCTTGGACTCTTAAATGTTGCTCACCAAGGGGCTACAAAAAGTCCTACTTGTCTGGGGGAAGGCAGTTTCCTTGTGAAGTTTATTTCCTTGGGAGGTCTGCAGGGAGCAGCTGAAATGTTATATTCCTGGGCATTGGGCAAACTCTGGGCAGAGATGTGTTGAGATATCATGTGTTGTGAGGAAAGGGTACCTAAGGAAAGGGGGAACAACTCACTCCACTGCCATTTCTAGACAGGACCATGTCTCCTGGAAAAGCCCTGGCAACATTCTGCTTTGAACCCAGCATATTTTCTGCATTACTGAGAGCATTCTGCAGCAGGGGATGGGGAAATGTACAGGTGGCTAAAGGCTGTCATGCCCTGCCCATGGAGGTTGTGAGCTCCCTGCTGCACCTCTTACAGCTACTTTACTATGCAAGAATACGCTTACAGCTCTCTTGGGCCTTGTATTTTTGTCACAGCAATGAGCAGAGACACAGCTAAGGCTCCACGTATTTATTAAGATCCTGGATAGACTTTGCAGTCCATGCTAAACTCTGCATAGCTACAGTCCTACTGTTTTTTGTACTCAGCTATTGTAAAACTAGGTTTTCCTCTAGCTGCAATTGTACTCTGGCTTGTAGTATACTCATAGCTGGAGGGATGGAAAACAGAAACTTGCCCCACCTCCAGGGAACACGAGTCAAAAACTGGGAGCTGATGGGAAATGTGAAAAATGTGAGGGCTTCTGTAAGGACAATAGCCAAAAGCAATAAATATATAAGTAAATAAATCCATAAATAATTGAGGAAACATGTCCTTGGGTGCAGTAAGGAAAGTAAGGGGAAGATGGGATAGAATTAGAGGAAAGGACTGGAAGAGAAGGAAAGGAGAAGCAATGAGAAAAACAGAGTATTTTACTGTGCACTCATTTTTCTTAGGGGGAGTTGGGAGAGGGAAATGTGGAACAGGAAGAAAGAAAATAGAAACATTAAGATCTGTGGAAGTAAGGAGAAAAGGGAAGATGCAGAAAGATGTAAAAAAATGTTAAAAATAACATGTTGAATTTAGCCCTAGGAAAACACAGGCTGTGAAAGGAAGTAAAAAGCAAGCAGAAGCAGACATTACTGTCCTTTCACACAACATCTGCTGCTCAGTGTGATTAAGCCAGTGAACTCAGAGGGCTGCTCTGCAGAGCAAAGGGCCTTTCAGTGAGAGAGAAGGGATAAGAATCTGGCAAGAGGGTGAGGTAGATGGAGAATATGCAAGAGGAAAAAAGAAAAATCAGTGTTATTGTGGAAAGGCTGATGCCAGAATGTTGTGGTAACAAATTTTAATTTTTCAGTGTCTGCAGACTGCTGAGACGCAGAAGCAGACCAGGACTGCTGAGACACAGAAGCACTGGGTAGGTTGGTGGTGGCTGAATTGTGTGCACACCAGCCCCTGTGTTTGGGTGCAAGCGTGAATTTACCTCATCAGAAATTTCCTTGAGATTTTCTGTGGTGGCTAGGAGTCACCTAAGTACATTCATGCAGTGCCTTTTTGGTGCACAGTGATGTACCAGAAGCCCAACAAGAGCAAATTAGTGTTCCACCAGAAGCCTTCCTTTACTCTGACTTAAAGTCTTTTTGGAAAAAAAATAGTATTCTGAAAATAAAGGCACATCACCAGACTGGAGATCTTCCTTGCATCAACATGCAGTGTTTTCATTGTGGTTGGAAAATATCCTCCCCCTGCTCCAACAGATAACCAAATCTGTGTGGAGAGGTAGTAAAGCAAAATATAGAAGCTTTTATGCAAGTAATTCTCTTCTTGGAAACTGTAAAAAAAGTGTAATTGCCTGAGGTTGTCATTCAGCTGATTGCATTGTGGGGGGTTTTGGGCTGTGAACAAATAAAAGCCACAGCAAAACAAGACAAATCAGCTTGTGTGGTGCTCCATCCTCCTGCAGCTAAACTGCATCTTGTAATTGGAGGTTGTCTACACTTGTTGATACCACAGCACAGTCTGCAGCACACAACAGAGCAGAGACCAAGACAAACACTGCCCATACTGCTCCTCAGCACTGAGACAGGGAGCAGTTGAGGTGATGGTGGTACCTTCATCTTCTTGAGGCACACACACTCCCTGTACTTTAACCTGAAGGGGGTAAACTGGAACAGTACTGTGGATTCCTCATTTTCTGAGCTCTGGTGGGCAGGGATGCAGGACTTTCAGCAGCTCACACAGCACCTGCACAGCAGCCCATGGGCCAGGTTGGAGGGGTTCCAGCATTCCACAGCTCAAGCTTTTCCTGTAGCACAGATTGATCCTGGGGCAAAGATTGAGTTCTAAGGGTCTTCATGGACAGCTGAAGCCTGAATAAACCTTATCTGCCTTCATCTACAGGGAGGGCAAAGATTCAGGGTGATCTAGGACATATTATGGGTAGAGTCCGACATCAGAATAAGATCCAGGAGGGACTGGAAAGGGGGTATGTGTGACCACTGGAGTGCACTCATGCCATGTAGCTGGGAACATACACAGTTCACCAGAGAGAAAAAAGGGAATGTAAATCCCTCAGGACTCCCACTGCCGGAAAATCCACATGTGAAATCAGGAAGCAGAGCTGGATGATGACAATGATCCCTGCCGGTCCAAGAAAAGCATGAGAAAGGAAAGGTGTCTGATCCTGAATTTGTAACTGCCAAAATGTTGAAGTATCTGTAAAGCACCTGCAGGTCAGTTTCAACTCTGTGCAATTGCAAACAAAAAAGAATTGGATGGCTCTGTTGATAAAATAGGATTGAGAATGTTGATAAGCTGTGTGAAACGACTGCGAGAATTTCTCTTCTCCAAGTGGGATCAAATATACCTGTAGGAATGTCAGATCTCTTCCTAAACTTTTCCACTAGCAGAGTCCCAAGTGTTCCTAAGAATTATTAGCCAGCTTTGGATTTTCCTTCAATGTCTAACTGCCGTTCTGCTAGATCCAGTGGACTCTCTCCTGAAAACGGAGCAAAGGAAGTAAGCTATTGTTGTTCTTTCTTGGACAGTCTTTCATATACTGGAAAACTACTATCAAATCTCCCTGTGAGCTTCTAGAGTGATCAATTTAATTATCCTAGCTGTTTCTATAGGCCACTTTCTCTAAATGTCTTATATTTTTATTGCTTTTTTAAAAAAGTCACCCAGAGCTAGATCCAACACACTGAATAATGACAGAGCTGAAAAATTCCCAGTTGCATTTGACACTCATGTAATAATGCATCTCATATGAGATTTGTCTTTCAGGAGATTTAACTGCTTTGCTCATATTTGCTTTGAGTCATACTCTAATTCTCACATCCTTTTTTTCCCAGTCCTTTCAACTCTTTTATCATTTCTCATTTTGTATTTGTACATTTGATCTTTCATTTCATGTAGTGCTCCATATACATTGTTACTAAATTCTGTCTTGATAGTTTTAGAGTATTTCTCCAACATACTGAGATAATTTTGTATTCTGATCCCATCTTCTGAATTACTTCCATCCACTCCCACCTTGGTGTCATCAGCAAATTTTATAAATGCACTCTCCACTCTATCTTCTCTGAGGATGGCAAGAAGATGACTGAGACAGGTAATAAAACATTATTTTTAAACCATGCAAAGATAAATAGTGAGCTAAACTCTGATAAATAACACTTCAGGATGAAAAAGATGGGACTATATCTTAGCTCTAGGATTTCTAACCCCAGTTTGTGTGACTACTTTGCATGTACTACACACTTGTGCAAAGACTGGGAAAAGGCAATCCTAATTTTTGTGAGGGGCTTTTTATCTCTACCAGCCTAACTGCAAATGAAAAAAGATGCTGGTAAACTAAAGTATAAAAAGAGCCATATTGTATAGTACAAGATAGTACCAGGAGAAAGTTTAGTATTCAGGGAATGTACAGCACTAAAATACTTGTCAGTGTTGCAGTATTTTGACATATAAGTGGGACATGTCTGAAGCCTTATCTTTGCCCTCCATTGCCTAGTGCTAAGAATTGGCAAAGTGACAGAATTCATCTTGCTCAGGAGTCAAGATGTTACAAGAGCCATCTCTAGGAAGAAAAAAAAGAAAGAAAAAAAGAAATGGCAGCACCTATAGAAGTCTTACAGCTCTGGGTTGGCAATTGCAGCATCTGTACTCTTGACAAGCTTGGAAGGTTTTGTCTGAACTTGGTCTCTGAGAAAATGTCAAGAAGTATTGGATGAAGAGGATACTTTCCTTAGCCTTTGGGATGCTGCCAGTTCTCCCAAATTGCTGTCAACCTTGCCACTGCTTGTATGATTTTCCCATCTGTGTAATCAATTGACAAAATATATCTTTTTGCTTCCAGAAGGTATTCATCCTGCCTTCATTTGAAGTGTTTGGGTTGGGTTTTTTTTCTCTGTAGGGCTGTTTTCACGCCTGGAGATCTAAATGGAGCAATGAGCTGAAAGTGCAGTAAATTCCAGTTGTATCTGTTTGCTTTGTTTGGTTAGTTCTAGTAAATTTCATGGTTCTGAATGGTGCTGGGCCAACAGCCTCTGTACCGATGTTCCCTTTCTTTTCCATAGGGCAGGAACAGGATCAGTGCTGGCTTTACTAAGGCTTCCTTACTAGTTTCCATCTCAGCCCTGCAGGGCTAAGAGCAGTGTACTCGCTCAGTTGTGGTCCCTCCATGCAGGTACCTAACACAAGTGCAAATGTTGATCATAAGTTGTGCTGTGGACTCTGATCCATTCTGAGTGGGCTGAGACCAGACCATTTCACAGACAACAGCTGAGCAGCATTGGGAGGGACTGAGGAGCCAATTCTCTCTGGTGAAGACTGGGAGCTCTGTGTGTACTGTTCCCAGCTGCCTGAGGCTGCCAGCTCTCCCAGCAGACCCATGAAGACTGCTTGTGGCAAGACCAGTCTGAAGGCTTCTGGGCTTTTCTCAAGGAAGCAGAGGAAAACCTTGGCAGAGAGGCTTACATGGGAAGGGAGTAGCTGGTTACACACTGAAAAGAGGCCTTGGCTAAGCTGATTTATTTATTCAAACTTTTCTCAGCTCTAAGTAATATCGCACCATGGTGCATGCAGAATAGAAGCACAGCTCTTGCAGAGTTTTCTCATTGAAGAGGTTCCTCTCTAAAGACTTTATTCCTCTTGGAAGGTGAAACCTCTCCACCTGGTATATTCAGAATTCTCTTGTATTTGCAGGTGCAAGCCCTTTGGTTCTGCATTTCTTGGAATGTCAGAAGCACACTCCCTCCTCTCAGCATGTATTAACTGCTGCCTCAAGTTTCCACCAGGACCCTGCTTCCTTCTCTGTGGGGGTGGGGTGTGAGAATCCTGTCAGTACATCTCCTGGCTCTTGGAGGCCCTTTCTCTCAAGTCGTTTTTTCCTGTGCAGCAGCACAGTACAATTTTTCAAAAACTAAAAGAATGTCATGTGCAGATGGACCCTGACCAATACTTGAGATCTGAATCTGTTCAGGTTCTTCAAACACAGACTCCCCATCTTTCCTCTCCCTCTCTCTCTCCATGAACGATGATATGAGTTCATGGCTGAACAGTTGAAGCACCAGTAGGATCCTGAACTTGTTTGGTGTCCTGTCAAATTCTTTGATATAGCTGTACCACTCCTCAATGTTTTAGTGACTAGAGAGAAAAAAAAGCCAGCTCTCCTGAGTGTATTTGGCCTGCTGATGGTTTTTTGGCTTTTATAACAGAAAATCTAACTAAAATAATAATCTTAAGAACTGTTTCATTTTTCCTGTTTGTTATTCTTACTCAAGCACATGGTATGCCTGGAGATAACCTAGCCAAGAAAGCAGCACTAACAACAAGGAAACATTGTGGAAAGCCAGCACAGAGAATCATGATCTAACCCAGGGTACCTCCAGCTGCCAGGTTAATTATTGTTATTTACTGACATGACAGAAAATATGTGATTAATTAAAGCAAGAAAATGCATTGCCCTTTAATGAATGTACAAGAAGTCTGCCTGCCAGGAAGAAAGACAAAATCTGTGAAATTGAAAAACTGAAGTAGAAGCAAGAAAGAGACATATACAAGCTAACAGTAGTCTTGCAGAATGTGAGGTTTCCCATTGCATTCAGCATCTAGCAGGGTCCCATCAGAAAGCAGGGAAAACCATGGCGCTCAAGCCCTGAAGATATTGCTTTTGTTCTGGCTGCAATTCTGTACCAGTGTCTGGACAGGCTCCTGGGGAAGTGTGGGAGCACAGGGAGACATTTCTTAAGCACGGGGATTTCTCTGCAGTGTGTAGGTGTGTGCCTGGCTAACATGAGGTGCCGCGGCCCTTTTCCTGATGGGATCCTTGCCTTCAGGTGTGGTGGCACCTGCAGCATGGAGCCACCATCCACCTTGCAGTCTCCTTAGCAAGAACTCCTGGCCTCAGCTGCTCCATCACACCTAACATGCAGGACGCTGAAAGGGCAGATGGCTCAGACAAATAATGGTTTAGGTGAGGCACTGCCAGGCTTGGCAGGGGCTGTACGGGTTAAAGACAGGATCCTGCTGGTGGACTGCTAGGATTTCTGCTGGAGCTCTGCCAAGGTCAGTACAGTGTATGCACATTTGTCTCGCCACTGTCACACTGTACCTCTGCAGGTACATCTGTGTCCCTAGGCAAGTATTTAGTGAGCTCCTCTGTAACAAGGACGTACAGAGAATAGCTGGTAAATGTTTTATATCGGGCACTACAGTCAAGGATATTTGTTCCTGTAAGATTGTCCTGGGACATCCATTTAGAGGACATACATTTTCTGTACTCAGACAGTACAAAAGAAAAATAGGTATACAGTAGAAGTGCTGCTTGCAAAGATATGATACCAGAAACTGTTTTTCTTGTTCAGCATCACAGACTTTTCTATTCCCAGAATCACAGCAGGAAGCATTTCCCAAAATGTGTGAGGTTTCTCTCCTTAACAAGTGATGTGTGAGAGGCTACAGTACAAAAGATTCAGGTTCCTCTTGCTGGTCTTCCTGACACAAGCAGTATATCCCCATACGTCACCAAGCAGAGGGCATGTCTTCTCTTACAATTCTCACCTCTTTTTCTCCTCCCTCTCCCTCTCCCTCTCCCTCTCCCTCTCCCTCTCCCTCTCCCTCTCCCTCTCCCTCTCCCTCTCCCTCTCCCTCTCCCTCTCCCTCTTTCTATGCCTTCCTTACCCTTGTCTCCCCTACCACCCCTGCACACAAGCTTTTGGGACAGTGGCCCCATGAGCATTTCCATACACTAAGTCTCCAGTAGTGATACTTTTTAGGAGTGTTTTGTGAAAAGTATACACTGAAGTGCAGTACTCTGAAAGAGCTTTACTTTTCTCCACTGTATATTACCATTTTACTCCCAATTTACACCAGCGCATGTGGGATTACAACTGAACAAAATATTGTTGTCTTGAACTTAAAGAGAAATTCTGAGGCAAAAAATGTTATTTTCATAGGAAAAGACTCATTTGCACCACATGTCCTGGAAAAATCTAATTTACAAGTAAAAGTAAAATCACTATTTCACCACCTCTCTACAAGGTGCTTGTCTCTTAGTTCAGATATAGTTTTGAAAGCTAGAGAAAACAGTGAGAAATATCCTGGTAAAATGTGAAAAGAAAATGGATATTAACCTCAGTTCAAAAAGTCAAAGACCTTCAGCTTACAGGACAAGGACAGAAAGTTCTTTTATTTGATGTTTGACTCCTTAGAAGAAAACAGTTGCTACTCTACTTGAAACTCTTGAAAGAACAAAGGGGATGGAAAATACATGGTCTCTGCAGGGAAATCCCAGTTTCTCCTTCAAATTATTTTGTGCCACAGGCTCTGAGGCCAAGTTCATTGTGGTTCAGTTGTACTATAGAGGGGGTGGATCTGGCTACTTCTGTTGGAAGAGGAAGAGCGTAAAACTAATTTCTCCAGGTTTGTTGGTTTTGGTTCTGTTTTCAGAAACAGTATTTTTCACGATTTTAACAGATGATGATAAAGGTTTGAAGCCAAACTGGTCATGAAGGTTACAAATGGGGTCAATTTCTATCTCTTGTGGTAAGTGAGCCTATTTACTGTCTGTTCCAAAGTACTGAAAGATTAAACTTGAGAAAAATCAATATATGACTTCTAGAGAGTATGTGAACTGAAAGAACTGTGAACATCTCTTTTCCCTCTTATATGAAATATGCTCTTGAATGTGATAGAGACAACCTGTGTAATTTGTTACAATGATTGTGGGATCCAAACACCAAATTTTGCAAATTGGCAAATATGCAAAAGGAACATGACAAACTAATGTATTTATTGAGGATATGTGCTGTGTGAAAATACTACTTTTAATTGCACAGTGAAAAATATTCTTGAGCAATATCCAGGAATACAATATATAACATTGTTAAAAATTCGTCACTGGGGTTTATTTGTTTAGCTACAGTTGTAATGCAAAAAGCAGACCTGATGCTAAGGCAGGTGTATGGAGAATGGTGTCCTTCACCTGGTGCAGAGGAGTCTTTGGGGATGTACAACAGTGCTGACTGTCAGACTGGACTGTGTCCAGGAGGAATTGTGGGAATAGGTTGCTATGGGCAGCACACCACTTTTGAGCCATGAGCTCCACTGCGTGCACCTGAGTGGGAGGTAATAGTATGAAGATGGAAAACTATATAAAAAAATAAATTAATCAAAGACATCTGAGCTGGACTCAGCCTGTCCACTATGGCATTTCTGATTTGACTTGCCATTGTCAATGATTAAAATGCTTCTCCAGAGAACTGGAGACTGTTTTCCGTGCCTCAGACTGAAAGCACATTCTTTATCTCCTACTATAAGTGAAGTGGGAAAGAAATAAGGAGATGATTTCCACTATCCACCTGAAACTAAAACATTTTATAGCAAGGAAGGGTTTTCTCCTCTGCCCTTCTGAATGATATACAATCACCAAAGAGAAACATTTACAACACCTAGACTGAGCACTCACTAAGCATCAGGTTCCCCCTGCCATCTGGGTCTGACATCCTAAGTAGCTGGTGATCTGTATCACTTATCAATCTTTTCCATTCAGACACTGCAGATGTTGCAGTAACTCTGGAGGAGAAAAGCCTGTGTTGCTTCCTTGTACTCTCACCTCCCCTCTTACCACACCGCCTTCAGTCCTCTTTCTGTTTTTCTTTCTTTTCCCCTTTTTCTTTCGCATTCCCTGTGGTGACCTGATGAGGGGCAACTAGCTAAGAAAACCTAGACATAAGCAAAACCTGCTTCTGGTAGAACACTTTGACTCAGGAAAACTTTTTTCTTGACCTCCAGGAATCTTATTGCAGGGTAACTTAGCTGCATTTTCTATGATTTGCTGTAGCAAAGCTGTATCATGAATAGATAGTCTCAAATTTCTTGGCTATAGACTTACTGCTCTGGATTATAAATTTGAATGGACAAAGTACCAGTTGAGATTACAGCACCATTGTCTGATGGATTCACATTTGTCTTTGTTGCTCAAAAATAGACTTTTGTATTATGCATTAGCACATAGTGTTTACCCCTAGCCTCAAATGACTTGCAGCACTACAGCTGCACACCACTGCTATGTAGTGCTGCTCCAGAGGAAAAGATGGAATTTCCTGCCTCGTCTCAGACCATAGATCATTAGTCTTTACCACTTCTGGCAGCTGTGACCTTCAGAATTCAGATAATTACAATGAAGGGGTGTCAAATTACCTTAATCAAAGGTGAGGTCGTTGTTTCAGCAAGTCTCTCTCCACGGTTGATTCTCTCTTTCATCTATCATGACTCTTCTATGAGAGAGACTTCTGAGCCATATCACATTTCGATATCTGATCAGTAGTATACAGAATGCTGCAAGAGGTTGGTTTTGTGCTGCTGAAGTTCAGTCCAACATGCAAAGTGACTCAGGAAGAATAGTTGGCAATGGGACTGCAGTTTGTACTGGCTTCTGCCATCTTTAGTGGGAGGCCTAGCAAAGGCTGAGCTGCTCTTTCTTTGTCTTCACCACCCATAGGAAAAGAATCTGTTTCCTCTCTTTGTAGAACTGAATGACTCCAAGGAATGTTGAACCTTAAACTTTATTTAATAGAGAGGAAAGGCTTCCAGATTTGGATAGTTTGCCTTGGAAGCAGGAGGGCTTAAGCTGATACTTCAAACTCATGTGAGAAAGTGCAGTGTTTACAATATCTGCATTGCATGATGTAATGTGTTGATCAATCTCTGATGTGGAAATAGCATAAAAACACTGCTATCAGAAAAAGTAGCCATTCTTTTATGCTGTAAAAGAGAAGATACTACCTTCTGAAATTCAAAGTCTTATATGAGAGAGCTTTAGTTCTGGAATGCCTGAACACATTTGGACCTTGCATGACAAACCTTGTGGTCAGGAATGGTGACACACTCTTTTCAAGGTAAAATGTGCATGTGCAATATTTGCTGCTTGGGGTTTTAACAGTTCAAAAAACATTCTTGGAGGGTAACAAGATTTTCTGGAAGTGAGCCACTTTTGAATGCTATTGCCAGCACGTCTGCCTACTCTGGGTAGCATCAGAAACTCTGCTGAAAAATTAAACAAACATAGTTCTTGGCATCGAAACAGATGGGAAAGGACATGTTGACTCCCAAGTCTTTAGCTGAGGAGGTAGTCTGTTTCTCATTGTTACCACTGTGCAGTGAGGAATTGCAAAACACCCACATAGATTTTCAGACCTGCTAGCTGCACTTAACCTTTAATCCTGCAAGTACTCAGCCATAAGCATATAATTTTAAATGTCTGAGTAGTCCAACAGACTCCGATGGGAATATGCGCTGAATGAAGTTAAACATTTGCATAAACGTTTTCAGGATCAGGATCTTTCACTACAAACAGTATTCTAGCACTACAAACACAAACCGGGCTTGGTCTGAGTCAAGCTTTCAGGACCTTAGTAGACCTATATCTTCTACAGATGTATTTTAAATTTCATGTTAATGTGTGATTTCTGTGTTATAAAACACCTTATATTAGGCTAATAAGTAACCTTTCTCGTGATAGAGGAGAAATTATTTACTTTGTGACATAACTGCATAGGTTTAAAAGAATGTAATCTGAACTGGTTCCGCAACATATCAGCTTCCATGTATCAAAGAGATTCAGGCATCTTGATTGGTTGTTTTTTTGCCTTTCAAAGTTTTTAAAACTTATTTTCTGTGTTTTAGACCTGGTCTGAAAATCCTCTTTCCTGTCTTTGCAAGGACAAGACTGCTTGTGTGACTAAGAGTTTGACTCATTCCTAAAGGTGAGGACAGCTTGCCATTTGCACTGCTGAAGGATTTGTTCACTTCTGACTAGATCATATGACTCCAGAAAAGGATGAGCAACTTTTGTGTTGTCTAAATGACTCTTCTCATGGTTGTGGCTGGTTTTGTATCCTCTCTCATAGGAGTTCAGTGAAGTTCCCTCTGGCTTACACCCTAGCTAACTAGATCAGAATTTTGTCCCTCAAATCTAGGTGACTGCATTGCAGATCAAAGGCAAAGTTCTGATGATTCCTTCTGCAAATTTGACTCCTATTTGTAGTCTCATATGCTTGATCTCTCTTTTGTTTAAAGGGCTGTGGTTGATACAGAAGCATTTATATTCTGTGAATCATTTTAGCAATGCTGCTCTTAAAATATGCTAATATTTTCTTTTGAAATGCACTGGAAAAATAATTTTTAAAAAATCTTACATTTTTCTCGCATTCTTTCCTTTAATTGAAGTGCATTTTTTTCAAGTTTTCCTTTGCTGACTAAACATGTTAGGACTTTTGAGGTAAAGACATATCTGTATGCAAATGCATTGTAATAGAAGAGGCAGCTTTTCCTAGAGTTAAATCGATGTAACATTTTCCATTCTAAACCTCTGTGTTTTCTGTGGTCTCTGAAATATAAATGATTCAGGATGAAATCTGCCGGATTGGGACTTTGTCCAAATGTGAATATTTTGGAAAGACTTGAACAAAACTGGTTCAGCCAGTTCAGAATATCAGGAGAGTGGGGGGAAAAAGCATTTCTTGATCTAAATAGACTCTTACAACCTTTTTTGAGCATTTCTGTAACTTTATCAGCAGAAGGCTGAAAAATGAACTCTGACATGGAAATAGCTTTCCATGAAGTAGGCATGTATTTGCTTGTTTGAGAAGAAATTAGTTTTGATTTGACTGAGTTACAAACCTTAGAGAACTGTGGTTGAGCATGTGCAGTGGATTATTTCGATAAGCTTATGAAGTGTGCAGCTACAGAAGAATTTTCTGTACATGCATGGCTGGCTAATTTTGCTGGAAAGGGAAAAATCTATCTAAGCACATTGCTAAAATCAGTGAAATTACCTGGGGCTGCAGGGAGACCTTTGAAGACCATCCCAAGATCTTTAAGACTATGAAAAGGGCAAGAAAAGTGCCTGTAAGGCTTTGCAGGGTGTTTAAAGCCTAAGTGGGCTGCAGAATTTGTAAAGTTAAATGGGATTATGGCTTCACTTAGAACAGGAAAGTGTATGATGTTTTCTGTGAGGACATATGTCATGCAAAGCGCTCTTTCCTGCAGCAGATCTGCCCAGTGAAGGAGTCCCCCATCAGCAGGGAAGCTGCTTCTCCATCTCATTGTAGAGCTCAAGTGGCAGGAGTTTATTGAGATGTTCACAAGCCCGGGTGGCTGAGTGCTCTGATTTATATAGAAAACCTTGCTAATAAAAATTTAGTTTTGGAGTGAGATGTGTGTGTGTATGTGTGTATGTGCCCATTTGTGTCTTTTTAGATGCAGGCATAGTCAGTGATTTTGCAGGAACTGCTCTCAGTTGCATCAAACACACTCTGGGTAAATCAAAAACTCTCATCCAGAACGTCTGTGTGTCTCCTGGCAGCCTATACTCTCCAGTGTATGTCACTCCAAATAGATGCTTAGCTACTTGATTCCAAAACTTTTATTTTTCCCGAATTGGGTGTCTGTCTTCAACTCCCTCCAAAACAAAATCCATAATGCTCAGTTTATTGAAAGATTCATTTGCTCTGAAGAAATAGATCTCTTTGTTTTACACTCCCTGAATGGATACTTATTTGGAATTCCTTTCTTTGTCTTTTGACCCATTCTACCTCTCCACCAGTGCTCTGGTAGGTGGGAAGGTATGCAGATACTCCCTGAAATCTTTGCATGCCATACAACTTCTGCCCAGGCAGTGCCAAGGCTGCCATGATTCACCTTCTTGACAAGACTGTCAACGGAGTGACTGTGCTGGTGAGCAGGGGAGTTTTTTATGCCATTTATTTTGGCTGCTGGATCTTTTCCTGCTTATGCAACAGAAGTTATGCCAGACCCCATGGCCACATCCTGACCCAGCTGGGTGAGCAATCTGCCACAGAGGCTCTGTAGCCACTGGTGTGGCTGGACTAGCAGAGGCCTGACATTGGTATAGAGGGAAGGAGCACAGAAATGTGGGGTATAGTCAGAACACATGGGAGTAAAACAGTCTATTGATAAAACACAGTGAGATGACAGAAAAAAGACATTTCAAAACCTGGAATGTTCTCCCTTGAGTGGATATTATGCCTCTGAAATAGAGGTGCTTTTTAATTGTTAGAGAATGTGTCTCTTGTTAGTTTTGTGTTCTCATTTCTTGATGTCTCACAGTGGGATGAGATAGCAGCAAATGCTGAACAACAGGAAACTCATTGGCGTGGAAAAACAGCAGCATGAGCTGTGCACATGCGAGTCAGTGAACTAGCAGCACTTTAGTGTCTGTCCTGGGGTGTTCAAGGGTGGAACTGGGTAAGTACAAAGAAAGGTAATTTTACCATGCAACGACCCTATATCAACACACCAGCCTCTAAGAGTAGAGCCTTACGTGGGTCAACCTTCCGTGAAGATCCAGGCAGAATCCTCCAGAGATGCTTTTAGGCCTGTGGTGGTGGTGGCCATGCTTCCAGACTGGGCACTGCTGTAGTGGTGACTTCAGAAATGCAAGCAGAGCAGGTGTGTGACCTCAGTGGGATGGTTGGGTGTTAGGTCTTCGATGTGTCCCATGTGGCCTTGGGACAATGGCTCTTAATAATGTTCTTAAATAATGTCACGCAGAGGGCAGTGGACATACCCTGACATGACTTTGCTTTCTGACCTCTGATGTACAATGAAGATCTGCCTCACCACTTTCCTCAAATGACTTCAGGGACAGCACCTTCATAAAGCACATTTTCCATTCCAGAAAGAGATGGAGACACGACTTGTGTCGTGGCCAGTCTGGAGTTTCTGGGGGCCTGAGAGCCTCTGTGCAATCATCCAATATGAGTGGGGGAGTAGGACAACTCCAAAGAGGTGAGACCAACACACCAGCGCTGTACTGCAGTCTTCAGAGGTTGCACTGAAGGAGGGCACAGCCTCTACCAAGCGCTGGAAGCCCGCAGCACCTGTCACGTCCAAGGTGCCACTGCGGCACTGCCCGTGGCCCAGCCGCGGACGCTTCGGGCTGAGGCAGCCGAGGGGAGCGAGGCGCCGACCGGGGCCACTCTGGAGTTTGGTGGTACCGGGAGTCTCTGTGTAATCACCCAGCACGAGCGGGGAGGGAGTGGGACAACTCCGAGGAGGAGAGTCCCGCACAGCCGCGCGGTTCCGCACTTCCCTACCGCCTCAGGGCGGGGAGCGGCCGCCCTCCCGCCGCCCGCGGGGCGCGGCTCCAGTCCCACGGGCCGGCTCGGGCAGCGCCCGCGGAGACCCGCGGCCAGCGGGGCGGGCCCGGGAGTGCCCGGCGGCGAGAGGCGCGGGCGGATCCGGTCCGGGCCGTGCCGGTGCCGGTGCCCGCCCCGCAGCCGCCGCGGGGGGCGCGCAGCCCCCGGCCCGAAGGCGCGGCGGAGGCGGCGGCCCGGCGTGCTGCAACCATGGCGACGGCGGCGGAGCCGGCCCGCCCCCCGCGGGGCCGGGCGGCGCGGGATTGGTCGGGGGGCGGGCGCTCGCCCTCTGCCCCCTGACCCTGCGCGGCGGCGGCGGCGGCAGCGGCGGCAGGAGCGGAGGCGGCGGCTGCTGGCGGCCGTTTCCTGGTGGCCTGGCGGCGGCGCGGGAGGGAGGATGCGGCGCAGGTCTCGGCTGCTGCTCTGCTTCGCCTTCCTCTGGGTGCTGGGCATCGCCTACTACATGTACTCGGGCGGCAGCGCCGCGCTGGCCGGCGGCGGCGGAGGCGGCAGGAGGAAGGTGAGAGCTCAGCCCGGGGAAGGTACGCCCGCTCCGTGTCCCGGCGGCACGGCCGGGCTGGGGGCAGCGCTGCGCGGTGCTCGGGCTGGGAGCAGGGAGCAGGGGCGGCGGCCGCGGGGGTCTCTTCGCCACCGCTCGCTTTCAGGCGGCGTGAAACTGCCCAGGGCTGTTCCTTCCCCCTTCCCGCCCGCCCTTCTCCAGCCCGCTTCCCGGAGGCAGATGGCTTCTTTGTGGACTTCAGACCGATTTCAGCCCCGGCGCGTCGCTCCCTATCCAACTGCGGCCGGCCACGTCCCGGGCCGGGGGAAGTTGGTGCGGGAGGGGAGGGTGGGGAGGGCCGGGGCTGCGCTCCGGGGCGGGGGGCCCGTCTGGCTCCGCTCCGCTCCCGGCTCACGGCGTCTGCCCTTCCTGCCTTCCCCGCCGGCACCGGAGTGCTGCGGGCTCGTGTTCCCACCGAGACAACACGCGAGGAGCCGAGCTGCTAATGCCTTTTCCCTTTGGATGCGCAGCACTTTCCTCTCTCCTTAGCGCTGTGCCTGAAGGATGCCGTTTTCCGACCGGTTTTGCAATATTCCAGGAAACAGCCGGGTTTGTCATGTTTTGTGTCTGTGTCGTGGAAGGTCTGTCTCTTCCTTCTTCTTATAGTAGCTCATGTTGCAAGTGTTACTAATGTTCAAGAAGTTCCCTGCGGACAATACAGGAGTAATTTTTCATTATTCTGGCTATCAAGTTATGAAGCAGATTTTCCAAGATGTTGTAGTAATTCATTGATCAGGAACACAGCTGGTCACATCACAGTTCACGTTTGTGTCAATCAGAGCAGGTTTTTTGTGGTGTGATGTGGGAAGTGGCAACTTTATACACTATCTTTGCTTAGAAAAATTAAGTGCTTTTTTCTTTTTTGATCTTCTCCCCCCAGTAAATATGAAAAAAATCAAGACCTTTTAGAAACTGTTTTTTAATACTTACATTTTGAAATAGGAAAGGTGTAAAGCATGTCATAATTGCATATTTTTTTTTTTACAAAAACTAGAAATGGCAAGAGGGCAATCAAATGAAGTGCACCACAGTTGAACGGTGTTGTTCACTAATAAATGGCTGCCTCCCATTAAATGAAAAGTAATGTTTTGTTGGTCTAGCTGATATGTAAAAAGAGGAACATTTTTATGTTGCTTTGATGCAGTTTGGTTCATCAATGCCTGTACCCGCTGTAAGAAAATGCCGATGACTTGTTCGTGTGTCAGGTCGTGGAGGCAAATACTTGGATGGCTACTTACGTGAGCAAGGGTCTAGAGAATGAGTCACTGCTCTCTGATAATTGGCTCTCTGTCCTGTTTTTTATTCTCTCTCTAACTTAGGAATGAGTTCAACAGCAAATTTTGACGTAATATATTAAAGTAAGTGTTAAGTATGTATTGCCAAATACAAGGTCTTGGTCCTTCAAAGTAGACACAGTAGCAGAAATAGATCAAGCATGTGATAAAAAGTAAGGCAGTAGCCTAAAGCCTTTCTTGGAGAACCACCAGAGTGTATTTAGAAAGTAAAAGCAATCTTGCACTGCTGCTGTGTAATGGGATAAAGAAAAGCTATCAAGGCAAATGTATCTGCAGATAGGGAAATATATTTTTAACTCTTATGGTGTGTTACATTTGGAGTTTCTAGACAGATTTGCAATTCTGTTCAATTAATTTTTACTGCTGGGGAAACTGCTGTGGGGGGGGTAGTGATTTGCCCAAGGTCACCTAGAAGACTTCGTGAGAATGCTATACAAAAGAAACCAGTATTTCTGAGTAAGAGTCTGGTACTTGATCTGCTAGAACCTGTTGCTGTTTATTATTGATATTAGGTGTACTTTTTATTATGGTTTTAAGAGATCAATGATCCTGTTACTAGCATCGGTAGCATAATTTGGTATTCTGCACAAAATGTAGTAGACCTTACTGGTCTGGGTAATTGGGAAAGTTTAGTAGAGATAATTTAAAGAAAATGAGACATTTCATAGACCTGTGCTGAAGCCCAGTGCTATGTGTGAAAATGAGAAAGTTTAAAGTAAGGCCATGGTAAGGAAGAAAGTAGGTACTGTGACCACAAAAAACAAGTGGGGAAATTAACTATTATATGTGGATTGGTGATTTAGGATTCTATTTTCTGTCAGCGAAGCGTAAAATTTAATCCCAGGCTTCAGCATAGGTTAGCAAATGTAAGTCGAGGAAGATGTGTGTAATGTAATAGCTTTTGAATCTGAATAAAAGGCTTATTAACTTAGTGTCAGACACTGTTGTAAAGCAAAAAAACACAAACTGTCTTAAACTTATGAGCAGAAACCCTGCTGTCGTAAATTTCTTGATGTGTATAACTTCATGTAGTCCTTATTACTTGCCCACTATTTCAATATAATGGAAACAGAGTTGCTTACAGAAGACCATAACTTTTAATAAATTTAAGTCTCTGCTGTGTTCAGTCTATAAAATTACAAAAGCCAGGAGGGGATAGTTCTTCATTTGTGTAAGTAATTTGCATGTTAATTACAGATCAGGTTTGACAAACAGAATGTTTTTCCATAAGGATTATCTTTCTTTTTTTTCCCTGCACAGACCCAGTGTGTTATTCAGACATACTGGACTTGTTTGATATGGCACCCAGTCCCGTGATGTGTTGAACAGCAGCAATTCCCCTTCTCTTCAGTAGAGTTGAAGGTGCTTGCCCTTTGCCAAGATTGCACCTGAGTAAGAGAAAAGAGTGATTTTTTTTTTTTTTTTTTTTTTTTTGGTTTGCTTTTCCTGTTAGAGTAGTGTCAGAGTTAATCTAAGCTTCTGCTTATTTTGATCTTCATTTACAACCTTTCTAGTAAGACCTGTGAAGCTGTTTGGATGTTGCAGTGTGTGGTACAGCCTTGATAAAGCTTTTGGTCCCTCTCAACAGTGGTGCAATACACAGCTCTGTGTGCAGTGTATTGACCTGGTAGGATCTGAGCAGGCATGAAAGAGTCTAAAGCACACAAAACACAAGCTGTCTCACTGGTAAATGTGTGAATAATAATAACAATAAAAAAAAAAAGGTGCAATGCTTCTCATTTTGGACCTAGGCATAAAAACTGTAGTAGAAAGAAGTGATGTAATACACAGCTGGAATTTAGGGTGTGACAACTTTTTTTTTATTTCTTCTTGAAAAGAAGAAAAGAGTAGAATTGAAGCTTTTCATTCAAGATGTGCTTGAAGGGGACAGAAATGTTTGGGGTTTTTTCCTGTTCTCCCCTCCATTGAATCTCCAATCAAAATTATTGTAAACATGAGAGCCATGTTCTGTTGACTTTTTTCCAGATGGGTAATTGGGTTGTAAATTGGAAGGAGCAAGTCTGATTCACATGTCTAAAGGTTAGAGAAATGGTTCTCATACAGAGGCTGTGACAGAGAAGAGAACAAGTTGCAAGCCTGGCAATTGTGAGACTGAAAAAAATGCAGTCTACTTTTGTGTTCACTAAATGTGTTTTATATTACAAAGCCTTTAGAGTGGAGACTGGAAGTTCCCTTCTTTTCATGGATAAATTTCCAAACCCAGAGCAAAAGCAGTTCATGCTCTCTGTCTCAGACTTGGATAAAAATGGAGCAGCTTCTAAAAGATGGTCAGAAAGCCAAAGTCATCCTGATGTGATCCCCTCCTAAGACTGGCATGAACTTGTATTTGTATATTTGTCACACAGGTTTTAAGTTCTTGAACCACTAAGCTCTTGTACAATGGAGTGACTGGATTGAAATCAAAAAGAAATTGAAAAGACCCAACACAACAAACCCTCTCACCAGAGCCAGCCAAAAACTCCAGCTGATTTTTAAAGAACTTACTCTTCTAGGCATTAAGAAAGTAGCCCCATGTAATTGAGCCCTTCAGGCTGGACAAAGAAGGTCTGCATCTTGTTGAAAGTGCCAAATGCTTTGCTGCTGTCAAGAGTGAAATCCTCAGAAGCATCCCCGGGAGGATACCTGTAGGCAGAATGGGGATTTACTGTTGAAAGCTAAGGCATTCAGAGAGGCCTGCAGGGTTATGCCACAGCTGAACCAAGGTTTGTAGCCTTGGGGTTGTCAGCCTGAGGTGCTGACAAGCTTTTGCATTTGTTACCATGTGAAGAATGTCAGTTGTTTTTGAGTGGAACCTCTGTCATCTCCCACCATATCTATAGGAGAAGGCTAAAAGTGATACTGTGGCAATGAGTGATGGATCCACTTTCACAAGTACTTCCTAAAATTAGAAACATTTTTCTTTTTCATCAACTGCAGCCCCCAAAAACAAAAACCCCAAACCACCTTGAACTATAAGGCTGTTACTGTCTTGGCTCACCAGGTTTACTGGGTGTAATGGAATAAATTGGAGAAATCTAATTTATGGTTACTTGAGCCACAAGGAGGCAGGCTTTTCCTGTGAAACTGGTTAATATCCTGTCTGTAGTGCTAGTTTTTGCTTCCATATTCTGGTTTTGTTTGTTTTGCCTTTTTTATTTTGGAGCAGACTTTTGATAGGTGACTTTACTGGAGCTAGCTGAGATGAAATAAAGCTGAAGGTAAAAAGTGATGCTTCTTCTTGAGTATGTGGCTGATTAAAAGTGTGTCAATCACTGGGTAATGCAGGGGAAAAAGAAGCAAGCCTTGAAAGTTCTTGTTCTGTAAGGATAAAACTTTAAAATAACTAATTTGAGCATACATGAAACTTTCTTTTCTTTTTTTTTTAACCCCTCTACTATTTGATTACTATCACAGGTAGCTTTTATTGACATTATACATAATGACATACATAGCGCTCTTGCTCTTTTTCTGCATAAACTATGGATTTAGTGTATCTAAGTTTTTTGGGGTTTTTTTAAGGTCTAAGTAAGGAGGAAAGGAACTATGTCTTAACTTTAGGTTCATTAATCTGTTTATGGGCAACTTTAGTGTTTCTATTGAGGTATGTGAAACAAGGTGGTTAACAGTTACTACTCCAGCTCTGTTGGTTCCTTTCATCACAGGAAGGCATTGCCTGCTCTAATTTCTAAATACTGTTTACTTTGTTGCATCATTTTTAATGTAACTGAATGTGATTTCTGATACCTTGATCTTGACACAAGATACCAGAGGTTAAAGTCAAATTTTCATGTGTGTTTTGTGGTATCATTCACTTCCTAGAAGGTGCAAGGAGATAGAAAATTATGTTCCTCTCTATAACAGGTAACAGCTTCTGCTAATAGATCTTTCTTTTATATGATTCTGTAATGAATGGGAAAGAGATTAAATGCCCAGGCACTTCAATAATCTGTCCTCTCACTAGAATGTAAATGTCATATATGTATATTTTCTTAATCTAACATATGTCAATTGAGAAAATTACTGTCTTGGCAATCCAGTCACTTATTTTTATGGATTACTTCATAAAACTTAAGTTTGAGTGCGATGAAAAGGTGGTCTGTTGCAAATTTTGTGCAGTCTGTTTAGGTCTGTGGTTGTGTTGGGCTATTCTCTTTTCCTCTCCTGTTTGCTTCAGTGAGGGAGTTTTTTGCTTGTTGATATGTAGGGGCATTGAGAAATTAGTTCCTTGCTAGAAGGCTTGTGTTGTCCTCTGCAACCTGCCAGGTTAGAAACTGATGACTGATACAGATGCTATGGCTCTTGAATTACTGTTAGCTCTTTGCTTTGTGAATGCAGAAGTAGAGCAGGGCTGTAGGTAGATGGGGCTGGAGAAACAAGAATGACTTCTTCAGTAGTTTTGAAACAAAATGGGGTAGTTAAGGACCTTTTCCCATTATTTTTCCCTTTCACATCGGTATTTCAGTAGTTTGCTGTGCTTCTGTGTTATTTCATTAATGCTGTGGTTTGCTGCTTTCTGGAATCTCTGTGTACAAAGTTTGTAAGTTGTAGTCATATCCCTTGGCAGATATAGTTTAAAAAATAGGTAGTCAACTAAGTAATTGTGCATGTGCCTTACCTATTTTGTACCATCAGTCTTGTGATTTGAGGTGTATTGCAAATAATTGCCAGTCATTTTTTTTATCATGTGTTATAAAAACTTCCAAAAATACAACATGAAAAGTGATACAATAGCATTGTTTTCTCATTTAGAAAAGGCACAATATGACTTCATATGAAGTAAAAAAATACTACAGAATTCATCTCAAAGGTGCTACCTCAGTTGTTCTTTAGATCAATTAGATCTAGAAAAAGAATATAAGCAATTTAAACAGATCTTAGAGCACTTAATTCTTAGTCTTCAAAATATCATGATCATTCCACATTTTTTCCTTGGGAATCCTATTTCTTCTTCTTTTGTCTTGCCTGTCCTTTGCAGTTTTTCAGTGTAATGTGTTATCCAAGTGCTTGTGTATAACTGATACTGTTAGGTTAAAGTGATGGTATGTCAGGTGAGAGAAGTGGTATTGTCTACTAGGAAGCTGCTTGCAATGATACTCTACTACAAAAGAGAAAAGACACTTTTGTAATGGTGCTGGGTGTGACTTTTGTTGCATACCTAGAAGCTGCTTAAAAATAATTCCACCAGGCAGCCTAGAAAATGGTTTTGCTTGGCTTTTGGTAGCTCCATGTATAATACACAGTACTTTTGGTTAAATTATATCTTTGAAAAGACAACATTAGAACACAGTTGGTCCTGTGAAGCTCAGGTGATGAATGTAAACTGCTCAAATTAAGTCAGTGCAAATGATTTGTTTTGAGTTGCTGTGGTCCACTTACTTTTCTTAAATAACCTACTCTTACAGTAGTTAAGCTATAGAGGTACAAGGCAATATATAGCCAGGTGGTGTACAAACAATTTTTTAGCTCCCTGCCCAACAGTAAAATTTTTACTAAATGTGATTTTTATTAGAACTTAGGAGAAGATGTGTATTGCTAATATGTTGGCAATGCCATGTGTTGGCAAATCATTTGAATTCTAAAAATGAATCTGCAGGAAGTAGTGAGGCATTGGCAATTTTTTCAGGAATATGGGGCTGAATGTCATTGCCCGAATATATCAGGATATTGTGGAAGTGGAAAATCAGTGTGGGTGTTGCAGAAGGAAACGCTAAGCAGGTTGTTAAAATTGCATACTGCCATCATGTAATGCAAAGTGGTGGTATCTTAAGCTATATAAATTTTAAAACCTGGGTGCAGTCTTTCATGCTGTTTGTTTTGAAATGAATAGGGTGCCCTCTTCTCTTCTACTTTTCCCTTTAATATAAGCTTTCAAAGGAATAAGGGATGAATTGAGGAGGGAAGCTGGGAAAAAAAGCTAAGTGTCCACATCAAAATGTCTGGTTTGTGTGTTTGGAATTTTGAAGATATGGCACAAGAGAATCTAGATAACGGTAGAAATTGAACTGTTTCATGTTTCTTCTAGGTCCATGAAGTTCTTTCACAGAAAACTTCATACAGTGGACCTTTCCTGATAAGTGGAATTGAAGATATTTAAAAATGTGGCATTTTTTCCTTTTCCTCCATTATTTGGAGAATGAATTTTTTGGTGAAACCTGTGTCTTACTGACATGTCCAGAGTCCATGTTTACCTGTCATTCTCTTAATTTTTCATTTGCTATGTAGTCTTACTGTGAATTAAGCAGTCCTGCACTATTTATTGTGTCACATAAGTTGTTAATGATCAAGAAAGCTAAAAAAATCAAGATCTGTTTTCCTTCTATAAACTGAATCCTGTGTTGGAATGTAGCATATTTTAAACTTATATTTGGCTGCAAGGTAGGCTTTTTTATTGTTTTGTTTCTGTGTTTTTCTTGATGCTGTCACCTTGAATGTTAAAAGCTGTTTTTCTGCTGCAAAAATGAGGTAACTTGTTAATATGACAGGCTTCCAGTGTAGCCTGTGCAAATTACTATCAAGACTTTTCATCTGTCTAAACTGTTTCATTTTTTCCACTATCCCTTTTTTATACACTGGGTTTGTTAATTGCTCAGGGTACCTGTATTGTCATTTAAGCAAGTTAAAATGTCCTAGCTCAAATAGCTCCATCGACTGACAGGAGCACATTTGTGTGAAGTGACTATGCAGACAGATGTTAGTTTTGAGCTTTGCTTATGAAATTCAAATGGGAAAAGAACAGGATAGTAAAAGAACAGCAAGTTTGAATTTTAGAGCATTCCATATATCCCTGCAATTGCTATGTAGTGCACATCAAAGGCAATAATTTGGATTTCTCTTCTTTATAACTATGGTCTCTTATGGAAAAAAAGAGCCTATTGAAAAGGTTGCAAGTTTAGTTGTTAATAACTTTTCTGAAATTGTAAAATTGTCATAAAACCTGGGCGATTTATTAAGGGAAGCAGAGAATAACTAGAGATTCTGCTGAGTTCGAGCATTATCAAAGTGCAATAGACCGCCTGTACTGAGTAACAGATCTGCTTGAACAAAAAACTTTAGCCAAGGAAAGACTATGCAAAGAATTGGCACCCAGCTAATGCTATTGTGTATGAGTTCTCAAAGAGCTATGATTTGATGAGGAGAAAATGTTTGCTCCTTGTATTAAGTTCCAAATGTTTAGCCACCCTGGAGATATGAGCACAGCTGAAATTTGTTACTAAAATAAATTTTCTCTGTCTGGCCTGTTGGTTTACAGATGGTCAATAAATACGTGAGCATATATATATATGGATGTATGCTTCAGTGACATGGAGGTTTTAAAGTCACTCAGTTTTTCTTTTTCTTGCTTCTCTTAAGTGAAACAGAAAAGTCTGTTCACTCAAGTACACTTTAGCTCTCTTGAGACGTTGGTAAGGAAGAGCAGTTTTCTATTTATAAAGGACTTCATTTGATAGCAAACTGCTCCCGACTAATGGTAGACCAGCCTTGATACTTAGAGGTTACATTGTTCCAATATTGGGAAACATCCCTATGGCAAAACCACTGCTGGGTTAGGTGTGCCTACTGAGAGTGTGGAGGCGATAGAATTGCAGTATCTCTTGGCTGTAGTGTGTCACAAAATTAGGTCTGCATATGTTGTCCAGACAGTGTAATAAGTTCTTGTTATGGGTGGTGGCATGGCTTCTGCTACAGTGGAATGCCAAAGTTCTTCCAGTTGCTGTGGCAGACAATCCATCAACTGCAGCTTTGGCATTATCTGTGTGGAGCAAATAGGGGACATTCTTTAGTCCTCTGACTTGTGGAGCTTTGCCAACAGCCACTGAAATGAAGATGTGCTATGTCATTTAGCCTCAACAAACATTGACCTGACTGTTCCACCATGTGGAATAGTTGTAACCCATATACACTATATTAATGAGTACTTTTAAAAGTTTTAATTATGGAAGTGTTCTCTTTTTTTTCGTCCCACTGACACAGTGTATACCTTTCTTTCGGTGTACTCTGAAAGTGCTGTGGTGAACAGTAATTGTAGCAAGTGCTGTAAGGACCCAGTGAGAAAATTGGAGTTTGGTTCCTAAAAGAGCAGAATCATTCTTAAAACCTCTTAAACTGATAAATGGCGAATAAAGACAATGCCCCCCACCCCATACGGCAAGATATGTGCTTTCTGTTAATAAGTACATCTTAAGAATTTACAGGTTTTGATAGTTAAATAAAAAGGCATTTGGAGTCTGAAAGATGTATTTAATTGAAAAGTAGTAGGCAGTGAGCTAACAAACATCAGCACTTCTTTGCATCCTTAGCTTTCATACTTAATGTTCAAAAAGTGATGGACAGACTTGACCTCTTTGTATAGCAAAAAGTGTGTCCGAAGGCATTTTTTTGAGGAAACTTTTCTGTAGAGACATAAGTGCAAGTGTTGTTTAGCCTGGTAGATTCTTAGTGGAAAGATTGAACTGATAGTTCAGTGTGACAGATTGTTGATACCACCCCTAAGTATCACAAGACTTAAAAATATGTTAAGGAAAAATGTACACTGATCAGAGAATAAAAAAGAAAAACTTTTGAAGGACCTCTCTGCAATGACTATCAGGTTTGTGAAAGGCTTGGTGAGAATCCAATGTCTTGTTAAGGTACAATTTTTCATTTATTCCCAATACTTTCGGAATATTCTCTAGTAAAAAATAAGGAAGAGATTGATTTTGATGTTCACGTTAGCCTAGACCTAAAATATCTGTCTTTATACAAAGCAAAAGCTATTTGCTTAAAAATCCATTTTGGTTACCTACTGAGATAACTAATGCTTCTTGCGTCCTGGGAACAAAAGCGAGAAAATCAAGGTGTTAAAATCAGACTGCAATCATTTAATGTTAGCTCTCATGTGCTTGCGATTCTAAGAGCCAGAAGCTTAGGCAAAACCTGATTTTATACACATGGATTTTCTTGGCGTATGACTTTTCAAAATTTTTAAGTTTTCACTATTATTCCCTAATGGTTACAAAAGTTCCAGATTTGGTCATGGTTTTTTCTTCTTTTAGTTAAGTATGTAGAAAATATTTTTGACAGTTTCAAAGTGTACATTTGCTGGTTGTCCCTGTATAAGTAATCCTTTTCTTAATAAACTTGGATGTTGTAAGCACTGGTCAATTATATTGGAAAGTCTGGTGAAAAGATACCACCACTTGTTCAGGACACTTCTGAATGTTGCTTGCACTGTAGCACTGTTCAGAGTCCTGGTTCTATTGTGCCAAATATTGAGCAGTCATAACAGGTTAATTCTACACCGTGAATTTAGAAAAGGGCTTATTCCCAGTAGGATTTAGATGTCTTAGTGTGAATGTTAGCTGTGGTCATATGGTAGAAATTTTCATATGGTTTTCACTTGCTGTGGCCTTTTTCTCAAAACCAAACTTTTTTTGTACTCAGCAAACTATATTAGATAATTGGCTTTTATGGATTAAATCTCAGTAATTGAATGGACCTCAAGAAATTATAATGTCCCAGGTTATACATAATATGGAAAAGATAGCTCAAACTTCTCAGTCTTCAGCACTGAAGTACGATGGGACCTCCTGCTTCTTGCTAAGCTTACCAGGATATGGCTCTGGAGCTGGTACAGTATTAAGGCTATGCAGGGAACCACATCTGGTGTCTAATCTTAGTGTGGTTGATGTTGACCACTTCTGAAACCCTCAGCTGACATATGTTCAGTTTGGTTTAGAATTGTGATATTCTAATGTTTATTTCCAAGAGCAGCTACAGCTCAGAGGCAGGCAACAGTTTGGAAATGTCATGGTATTTGTTCAAATTAATTGTGATTGTGGCTGTCATCTCATGTTATCCCAGTTTCTGAGATAAGTTTCCAGTGTAGAAGTATGGAAGAAAATTGATGTAAAAGCTTTCTTTTACTTGATCAATATTATGTGTCATGTTATGATTTTTTTTTAACTTGAAGAAATGTCCTTGGTGTTCCTAAAGATGCATTAAAAAAAAAGCAGGTTAGAAAAGTTGTTCAATGAATCTTGGGGTTTGGGAATACTTTGGATGCTAATTCCTTTGAATAATCTGCAATTCCAGAACTGATTGCTTTTTCAGCTGTAAATTGCTTTGAAGATTTTTATTTTTTAATGGAACTGTTACTTGAATGATTTAGTAAAGTGTTCTGGAGACTTTAAAAACTGTTACGAAGCATTGGTTTTAGTACACCCAGTTTGTGATGAAAGGCAGTTTGTAATGTTGAATAAGCAAGGTGTTGGATACTGCTGGCTGCATGTAGTTAGTAGTTTTCTAAGCCATTATCTCCTTTTAAAAGACATGTGACTGGCAGAGCTTAAGGAGAACCCCACTGTACTTAAGATGGCAATTCCTAATAAAATAACCAATAAAAACAGTGAAATTATCTGTGTTTAAGACTAAGCACTTGTTTATGTATGCAAAACAAGTGTCTATGGTTGGCTTTGATTATGAATACTTTTTTTGCTTGAGTCTTATATACCATCTTATTTTGAGTTTGTCCCTAGCAATATGTTTATATAGTTTATCCCCTTAGCTGTATGACTGTGTCACTTTCTTCCTGTAGTGTCATAATGCTTTGTCCAGACATCATGGCACTTTTTTTTCCAACATAGTTAAGATGGGTTTTTAGGTAGAGAGTCTATTTCTTATACAAGTGAAGGTAGATATAGAGCTTACTTTGTTAAAATGTGTGTGTGATTTTTGTTCTTTGTAGGTTTTTTATTATTTTTATTGCTTTTTTTTGTGTTTAAAAATTAAAGACAGTGGCCTGCCTTATTGATACTGATAATTAGTTTGCTGCTGTTTCTCATACAATACTGAGCATGTTTCTCATACAATATTCTTGCTTAAATGTAGGAACTTTGCAGTAACGCAGCTTGATATCTGCAGTTTCAAGTGAGCTGAAGATATTTGTCTGCATTTATCTTCTGTAGGCTAAAGTAATGCACTCCCTGTCCTGGAGGAAGGTGATAGAGAGGGAGCGTTAAATGATCAGTCTGGAAAACCTGATTTCGCCTAAGCATCTTATCAGAATAATTAAAAAGCTTTTTTGTGATCAGCTAGGGCTTGTGGATATCAGCTTTCTAGCACTGAATTCTTTTGTCAGCTGGAGGAAGAAGAGTCTCCAATGGGAGAGTCTTTCTGGAATTATGTCAGTTGCTGTTCTGGCAACTGCACGATGTTTTCATTTAGACTGTTCTCATGCTGTTACTGGCAGTAGGCTATAGAAGCTGGGATGGCAGCATGTTTGCTTTCTTGTGACATGGTTTATGCTTCTTCTTCAGGCTTATCAGTTTAAGACAATAATTGTGTAGTACTTTTTTCCCTCCTGTATTTAAATGGCTTTTTCCATTATACAGAGTGAAGAAATGGCAGTGGAGTGATAGGAAGTGCTAGTACTGGCTTCCCTTCTGGTTTTGGAAGTTACAGTTGTTGCAGCATGTGTGAGTGCTATTATTTGCCCCAGTTCAATGATGGAGCACTAGATTATTTTCTTCCACAGAATCACAGAATATCTTGAGTTGGAAGGGAGAAAACAAAGCTTTTCCTAGGTCTGTCAGTGAATAGCAGTGTTTTCCAGTTACTGCAATTGTATTAGAATGGATGGAACAACTGGTGAGATGGGAGTTGTTCCAACTGTACTCTTTGAATAGAAACATAACATGGTGTGGGCTATATTTCTCCTGCTCCTTGGTGTGCCAGCATGCATAAATGTGTGGTCTTCATTTGTCCACGTTAACCTGAAGATTAATCCCCTAAATACTGTAGGCTAGTATAGCCTGTCTCACATGCAACATGTGTAGTTTTTCAACTTTTAACTCAATTCTACCTGTTTTTCTGGAAATGCAGTTCTAGGTATTATTCCCATTCAAATAATAGAGGTGACTTTAACGTACCCTGCCATCTTACTCCTTTGAGGACTGAACATGTACAGCAGAAGTTATATTAGTGCTATTTGCTCAGTCTCTGTGCTGTGCTCCTGAGTTCGCATTTGAATCTCTGGCAGCTTTGCTCTTCATATCATAGTTGAAAATTAAATACTGTGTAAATAAATTGCTTGTTCTTTTTCCCTGCAAGAATGGAAAGCTGCTGATACTGACATGGTATATTTCTGCCATGCAATAAGGAATATGTAGTATAAGAATTATTCTTCTTGGGAAATCTGCTGTATTATCAAGAGCTTAAAAAGACAGTTAGATGGACCCTTGATTATTTTCCCCTAACTAGAACACTTATGATCTTAGATTTAAGAATTAAATTATCACGTACTGGTGGAATATGAAAAGAAAGCTCAATGTTTCAGTAAGTAGCTTAAAGTAGGAGCTGGCTGCTTCTATTTTTTATGCCCAAACCCAGTGTTTCTGTGAAGGAAGAAGGGCTGCAAATTTTAATATCTGGCACGCACTGACATTTTACTTGTGTTCTGCAACAGAAAAGGGAGAGGTAATTATACAGTCTGTTACTTTGTTTTAAAGCCTTAGTAGCTGTTGTACATAATTTTCATCAGTTGCCAACAAAGCATCCTGTGTGTAAGAGAAGGAAGAAATGGGCTGAAGATAAGCTGCAGGTCATAAAAAAGAAAGGTATCTTAAAGAAGTATAGTCTTTTACTTCCCTGTTCTCTATCTCAGAAAATC
This sequence comes from Lichenostomus cassidix, assembly GCF_008360975.1. NCBI lineage: Eukaryota > Metazoa > Chordata > Aves > Passeriformes > Meliphagidae > Lichenostomus > Lichenostomus cassidix. The sequence continues at coordinate 40,979,584 of NC_139483.1, read as the reverse complement.
ATCAGAAGCCCTAAGAGAACAAATGTGTTCTCACTAATCTTACTGTTAGTATAAAACCATGCCTGTATTATCTGCTCTCTGCATACAAGTCAAATCCAGTTGAACTGAAGAAAATCTGGGGATACCATGCTGCAGAGTTTTTTTCCTTGGTTGATGTTCATTTGTACTTACGGCAACAATATATAATTTTAATTATTCTGTTAAATTCTATTAAATTACTCTATTAAATTCTCTTATCTTAGAGTTTTACAAAACAATTAGAAGAAAATAAATAGTCTCTATACTAAATAGCAAAGTAGTTTCAGACTGAGCTGTTCAGTATACCTATTTACTAAGTTTGCTTGCAGACAAAAGCAATTATTTTCTATTAAGACCAAACATGAGTGGAAAGCTGTTCTCTTCACATTTGTTTGGTTGTTTGGGCTCTTGTATCCTTCTGCTTGACCATTTGGTCACTTAACAACATGACTAATTTATTTATTTTTCAGTCATGTTTGGATTTTAATGATGACAATTGGGTTTTCTCAGACTGTCAGCTGCCTTCAGATATGCATTAGCAGAGAAGGAGGCTTCTTGAAATGGAAACCACGTCTGTCATGGTGCTGTGGTGTCTTTTTTCTCAGCTCTGAAGTATGGCATGTTCAGAGAGCAATTAAATATGTTTGTGTTGGGTATGGGTGTTCAAAACGAAGCAAAAATATGATAGTCATGGTGCATGATCCTAGGACACCAGGTGATTTTGGTTGTACCCACTTTTGATGGATACATTTCAAAAAAACTTTCAAGTTGCAGTAATCTGTAAAATTCTGGGGTTTGTGTAGCCACAGATCATGTTACAAAAACTGTTGGAAATACTCATCTGGGCGGGAGAACCCACAAGTGAAGGTATGATGTAAAGTGTGGCAAAATGAAGGTATTAAAAATCTCTTAAGAGAAAAGTCAGTTTACTCTGTAACCATCATTGTGACTCCAGATATTGAAATGCTGTGTTTAGGTTATATTTAAAGCTAGAGTACATATCCTTTTTCGCATTGACAGCTGTTGGAGAACTCAGAGTAATTTCTGGCTGGTATGAAACAGACTCTGGAGCATGGATTGCCTGTGGCCCTCTCTGCATTCAGTGCCTCTGTGTGGTACAAAGCAGTTGGCATTGGACTTGTTTTTCAGTTTTCCTTTCTTCTTGGGCCTTCACTCCTGCTAGTAACAGGCACTGGCTTTAGGAGTGTCAATGCCTATGTTGATGTAGCACTTCAGCTTATTTCCGAAGGTCAGAAAGTGTTTTAGGAGATGATCTGCCATTATGAAAGGGAAGTTAAATTGACAATGTAGTTTTTTTACTGGGGTTGGATACCTACAAATTTTAACTAGTTGGCTGTTTTTGCAATGTGGTGTTTCAAACCCTACTTCAGTGCTATGCTTGGACTGTTCATTGAGAGAAGCTGTTTATTTTACAACAATGTTCATCTGCCAAGGCTCTATTTTGCAGCTGCCTTTTTAGAGATGCACTAATTCTGAATGTATTGCATGTTCAGCATCCCTCTCTGTTCACCTTTGTTTCCTAAAACAAATCCTGTCTTGTCATGTTACTGTAAAAGAAATTAGAATGGAGATTGCTACTATTGCAACAAGAAATAACAGGCCCCATTTTTCCAAAATATTTTGCCATTTGATGTAAGCATGCTATTTTACTTTATAAACTGTCTGCTTGAGTGAAAGTGGAAAGTATTATGTCTTATAAATAAAGGCTAATTTAATCTGCTTGTGATATTTTTGCCACTGTACTGTTTACAATTTAAGATTTCCTAAATATGCCAGAGCTTGTTTCTTTTTGAGAATAGCAAAATATTGCATTGCTTTTTCCATATCACTGTTAACTCTGGACTAGAGTTTGAAGCAACAGTGCTGTTGGAGCCTTCAGTTTTCTACATAAGGCTGCAGACCAATACCTTATTTTCTACATCTCAGGTTATTAGACAGTTGTAGTTGAACATGTGTTCCAAACCAGAGAAATGTTGACATGAAATGTCACAGGGATAAGGACTTTTTATTAATTTCCTCTGGAGAGGACTGAGGAAGTAGAATAAAATCCATGTGGACAGGTCATTTTTATTTTATTTTTGTCTGTTGGAGGGAATGCACTGTTATTGAACTATCTCATGACATAATACCATGACCATATGGTCATGATTAATGCATAAGTGGACTTAATTAAAAATGTGACAGTTCTTTTTTTTTCTTCCTTTTTTGGTCTCCTCATTGTGTAGTGTTAACTAATAGGAATGAAATCTTAATATACACAGTTATTTTCCTTGACAGTTAAAGAAAGTGATATCCTTTGGGAGACCTAGTAGCTCCTGGTAGTTCTGGATGGAACAAAGTCTTCCTTCTGCAGAGCCTGAACAGCATCTTCCACATACAGTTGTCATTATAAACAAATCTCAGTGTGTAGCCAACGCTTGAAATTCAAGTAGGGTTTAGTGGCTTTCTTTGAATCATTATACAGAAATGTACAGAGGATACCAAACTTAAAAGTTAAAATTAACATTTATTTTCAAGATGATACTGAAAAACATTCAGTTCTGTGTTGATATGATTAGTTTGTTCCTGTACCAAGCAGCATCATCAGCTCTGCTCCAGGAAGGGAGCTCTGATTTGGTGTGTAAGGATTGCTGAGTAGGTTTTCTTCCTGTGCTGATTGGCTTTTTTTGCATCAGGTAACTGTGTTGTCCCTCTGACTTCTGTTTCCTGCCTTCCAGCTGATTTTAGACTGCTGTAACTTAGTAGCTGTGTAGTTCCTGTTGTAGTCACCTTTCTTGCCCATTGACCGTTTTGGATACTAGTGCAGACTAGTACCCTCTGAGGAGGGAATTATAAAAAGGTTGTAATAAAACAAGAATAATTCCCCCCCCCCTTGTTTAGAGAGAATCCTCAAATCAGTGTGGGAGGGGGAAGTTCGGAAACAAAGGAAAATAATACTATTATTTTCCTTCTGGTGAGAAAGTGTGACACAATGCTATGCTGATGGTAACCAGAATCCAAGGAATATAGTGGTGTTAAAAACGCCCAATTAGTCTATGTGAGAATGTGTGGGTTGGGTGGTAGAAGGGTGTATGGCAGCCCCTCATTTTGCTGCATCAGGCAATTTGATGTTTCAAACTGATCTTGGGTATGAATTTATATCAAAGATTTTGAATGAAGGTTAACTTGAAGATGGCTTCACAAGGACATTTTTGAGAAACAGTTTCTGCCAGATCTGGATCTGTTTTCATTGTGGATTTTCTTTTTCCGAAGAAATGTGCTGCAGTAGCAGTCTTGGAGTCTGTGTGTTTGTGTGGCATGGCATATCTCCAAAGGCTTGGGGATTTGTTTCTGAAGAGTGGTGATGTAGCTATTTCTTTATTTTAGTTGCATACAAAATCAACCGTATTTGTTCTGCGCGTTCTAATATATTCATTCCATGAAATAGATATAACCCTCAGTATTTTTCTTTTAAACTTCTCTTGCCTTGGTGACACTGTCAGTTGCTTGGCTTGAAGGACTGACTTTCAAACCTATGAGTTTGTATTTTCTGAGAGGGATATAAAAATTAACACTTTTTACATCTGAGATTTGTCCATATTGATGGGTAGAAATAGAGCATATTTCTCTGCAGCTCATATCCAAATATGAGCTGCAGAGAAATATGCTCTATTGGTGCAGATTATCAACACACGTGTAGGTAGAAATTACAATAATACACAAAGCCCCTCAAATTCAGCCTTTGAAGCTGTGTGTCAACAGCTAGACTCAGAAGTTGAAACATTATCAGTAGTTGAGAGTGATTTTTGGAACTTAAAATGTTATTTTAATATTTTTGACTGTAAGTTATACCATTGTGGTACTTTGGTGAAGCCAGTGTAAGTATTTGATATAACAAAAAAGCAATCTATTCAGTGGCTTTTTTTTTTTTTTAACAGCAGCACGCAGGAATTCTGGCCTGCCATTTCTTCCTCTAACCATGTGACTGCTCTTAAAGGACTTTTGTCGGTTTAGTGTGGTTTTCCAGTGGAAAGGTCAAAATTTTTAAGCAGTCCTTCTTTCCCATTGCCATAGTGGTAATATTGCCATACTCTGAGTCGCTTGTATTCTGATCAGAAGGCAAGTCTTAGGAAGTACTGTATGGGCACTTATCTGTTAAATGGTTGAATAAGTGGTCTCATTTTGTGCAGAAAGCAAGCAAATGGACATAATAATTTTGTGAAGGGACTGATTTCAAATATGCCCAGTTCACTGTAATTGCTGATTGGCTAGTTCGGTAATTGGCTGCTTCTGTAGATTGTGCATCTGGTAGCTTCAGACCTCTGGTGGACTGGTCCTAGTCTAGAGCTTTTGGGGAACGGAACACTTAATTGTCAATCTGGCACCAACTCCAAAAGCAGTCATTCTGGAAATTGTTTCAATACCCAAAACTTTCTAATTCTGCACAAACTTCCATGAAAGTTGTTTAAAAGGAGAAGCAGGTTTTCTTTTTCCTGTTTCAGAATTTAATTTCTCAGGAAGAACATGTGTTGACTGGAATAGAATTCTTGTGTTGAACATAGTATCAGTGCTCCTATGTTTAATAAATTAATGGTTTTGATAGTGTTTAATTACTATTACTTTCTTTTAAAGAATGTACTTAGAGTGGCTTAATTTTTCACAACTAAGAGTTTTCACTTTATTTAAATTTCTGTTTGCTCAATGTTCTCCTTTAAGGGGCAAGAACCCTTATTTGTTAGTACATCATATGTCTGAATGAAGTTTTTCTTTCAAGTGCCCTTATTCAGCCCCCAGTATTGTTACTCCTGTAAACTTCCTCTTCTATTTGAGGTAGATGGACTAGATTTCTTCTTAACAGACTTTTAGCTATAGACCTTTGTGGCTTTTCTTGTGGAGAAGGGAAACCTAAGGAGGAGAGTCTGAAGAGGGGTGTCACTGAATTAAAAAGTAGGTCTGGTGTTGGACTCCTAGGTACTAATTTTCCTGGAGTGTCTTGGTCAGACAGCTGTGCATGACAGAGTGTGTTTAAACAAACAGCTATAAAGATCTCTTCTTTGAGGGGTGAAAGAGGCTGCATGGTTGTATATATTCTTACTAGCACAATAGTATTAAGGGTCTTTTTAAAATCCAAGTTGTATATTTAAAAATTCAAAGGCTGAATCTGTCAACTAATACTGAAGGTATTTTCGTACTTCCAAAAGTACAGTGACTTCCTTCCTAGGCAATCTAGGCTTCCCTCTCCTTCCTGCTTTTGGGATAGGCAGTGTGATAGGTAGCTTTGCATGGTTTAGTCTGTTTGGTTAGACTCCAAAGACCAAGCCTATGGACAGCTTGACAAACTTTGTGATTTCGTAATATGTTGGAAGCTCCTTAGCTTTGATTGTAAAAGGCAAGTAGCGAAGAAGGAAACCTCATAGCCAGGCATGCAAATACCCTTTATTTTTTGGTTTTGCTGTATTCTACAGTAATAAGTATAGCCTATAGAAAGCATTCAGTTATTTTCTTAACTCCTACTCTTGAAGATCCTTTTCCTTGTAATGTGAACATTTTTGATTCTTATATCTATGCTGGAATATTGGTAGACTGTGAAAAAAAGTCTACCAATAGCTAAAAACATCCTAGTGAGTGCCATTGAAAAAGGTCGTAGATGGAAGTCAAAATAATTGCTGTTTGCAAGTTGGGCTTTGCATTCTGTGAGGGGTTTTTTTGTCGAAAGGACTGTGGGGTGAATTCACAACTACTGTGGAGTGCAAGCCTGTGGAATTGCTGCAGCCGAAATAGCTAGCACCTTGGAAACACAGCAGTGTGTCTGTGCTGCAATGGAGATTAGACCTGCTCTTCCTGCTTATGAATGACCATGTACTGTCAGCCTTGGCTCTCTGAGGTGAGTAGGATATGCTTTGCTGTTCTCCACCACATTAGGGTGGATTACAATATGGTTTTGTGCATGTGGCTTATGCTGTCAGGAAGATTTGACTCTAGCCATGATAAAAGACTGCATTTGTATGACAGTATTGTAGCAAAAATACTTAGCACTGCAGGCTATAAAGGAGATTCGGGAAGCACCAAGAATGTTTGATAGCTATTAATTTTCAAGTCATGGGTTTGACTATAGCACCTCATTCAGCTGTGCTCAGTGTGGTGGGTTAACCTAAATGTCCACAAGGTGCTTACCAAGCTGCTTTATCACTCCCCATCTTCATCAGGGTGGTGAGAAAATAGAATGAAAAGTTTGTAGGTTGTGATGAGGGCAGGAAGTTCACTGAACAATTGCTATCACTGTCAAAACAAACTCAATTTAGGGAAATAGATTTATTGCCAGATAACAGATTAGGATAGTGAGAATTGAGAACAAAAACTAAAACCGCTTTACTCCACTCCTCCCTTCTTTTCAGGCTCGACTCTACTCTTCACTCTTCTAACTTCTCCCTTTTTGTCATATAACAGTACTGTAAAAATCAGATTTTTTTTTACTTTTCTGCTTGTCCAACTCTTTAAGTGAGTAGAAGCACCTGACATTACTTAAAAATGTGGAAAGTGAAAGAGAGTAGTCAACAAATCCCGTGCACAGTTCATAGGCATATTTACATAGTACTAAAATGCACCAGCTTGTCTTAAACACAGGAGCTATGGCTGGGGATAAAGGGCTTCTGTATAATTAATAGCATGACCACAGACCTCTAACAACTTGATACCATCTGCAATAAAAATGTATTAGCACACATGTTAAAACCTGTAGGTTATCACTGCTGTTTCATTCGGCAATTGGAGCAGTGTGTGAGTAAAATCTAAACAGATTTCTTCACCCTCACATTTTGAGGAAATGGAAGGGCACAGTGTAGCACCATTGATATAAAACACTTACTAGTCTTGGTAGAGGTCCAATCAATGTGTGTGAGGCCTTTCATGTGATAACTGGGTTATTAGACAACATGCAAGAGAATGTGGTAAGTGACCATGTCTACTTTGACTCACTGTTAAAGTTTGGCTGCCTTTCAGTATGTCGCTAAGACTTAGGTGGTTTTCTAAGAGTTTTGAGCCAGTGCCCTTTATTTTGGTCTATAAAGTCTGGTAAGACAGTGCAGCATTTGGAAGCAAAACAGAAGTGATTCAGGAATAACTTTCTGTTTACCTTGTGCATGTCAGTCTCACTTAACACAGTCTTGCTCAGGTATGAGACTGGGCTTTTGCAGGAACCCTCTTTTCAGCATTTTATGAACATTAATAGGTTTATTTGATCTCAATTACTGTGTATCAATACTTACTTAGCAGGAACAGATAATTTACTGGGCAGTACTGCTGAGTACTTTGCTAGAGAGTTTGCTCTAGACTCAGCTGTTCTACAGCCCATAAAGCAAAGAGGTAGGAAAGCAGAACTGAGAAAGAGAGCAGGAAGGAAGCTAAAAAAAAAACCCCAAACAAACCAGTAAGGATTGAAGAAGGGCGGAAGAAAAAAATATCTAAGGATGTATACCAAAGGGTATCAACACAGCACAGTAGGAATAGTTGCTCTGCTTTAGGAGAAAAGAATTGGCAGAGCACAGGGAGTGGGCACTGTGGAGCTGTAGGAGCAGATGGGTCTTAGCAAAAAGAGGGTAGATCAGAGAATGAATTAAAGCATGTTATTTTTGATCTTGTGCCTTTAAAGTGACAGTGGGTAGACCAAACACCTGTTCTTTATCATCACTTTTTAGGAAATGTAAATAAGTCTAAATGTTAATTCATTTCTAAAACTTCACCTCAGCTTACTTCTAAAATATTTGCTGGTGTATTTGTTCCCTTTGGCATGTTGAATTGCAATTGTAGATGCAGCTGGTCTGAGCCACATCTATTACTTCCTTGTTAATGTTTTCGACCAGCTGTAATCTGCTTACTGAATGCTTGATTTCATAGAATCATAGAATTGCTTAGGTTGGAAAAGACCTTTAAGATCATCGAGTTGAATGCTTAACACAGCACTACTAAGTCTGCCACTAAACCATGTCCTGAGCACTACAAGTACATATCTTTAAAATGCCTCAGTGACTAACAGATTCCCTGAATGTAGCCCTTGTGTGTTGGCTGTGATGGTTTCTTTTTTTTCCATGTGTGTGTTTCTTCATCAGCCATCAGGGCATACATGAGTTTAAGCCTAATAAAATTTACATGGAGAAACAAGCATGGCCTATTTTATTTGATGTTTGTTTGTGTCTTCAGAAAGTCCTAGCACTAAATTGTAGTGCTAAATTGTATGAAATTACAACCCTGAGATTTCTATAAGGTACTTCCAGCATTAGCCTGCACAACTTGAAGATGCAATTTTTCTAATCATTCTTGATTACATCTTCATTTCTTGCATGCCAGGGATAATTAAATGTTGACTAATGGTAGTGCTTTAGATTTTTGCTGACAAAAACCTGCTTTAGAAAGTGCAAATTCCTGTTCTAGTTATAGCTGTCTTCTTCCAGCCTATATTTTAACACACAAAAATATCACTTGAAGGCTGTCTAAGCAAAAGTGAAAACAATCTGAATCACAGTGTAATTGGCCTCCTTGAACTATAGGAGCTGTAGAATTAGCTGACTTGAAATAGTGGTATTTATGGGGCACATTTTGCTGTAGAGTGGTTCTTATACCTGCCAGCCACTCCTACTCTTTTGCTGGAGTCTAGAATGGCAAAGGATTGTGTTTTCTGCCAGGTCCTTACTAGCTGAATTCAAGTAATGGAAAGTTCAATTACATTTCACAAAGCACAATACAGATCTGAAATGTGGAGCATCCATATGTGAGGTCTTCAGTTGTGCGTTAGCAAGATAACAACATTGCACTTCATTGTAGAAAACTGTCTGTGGAAATTGAAGGAAACTGGAAGATGTCCTGAAACACTAATGATAAGTCTAGATGAGGATGAAGTTCTGATGATGCTCTTCATCATTTTAGAGAGTAAGGCTTGCTTTTTGGTGTGCCAGCTGGCATAACTGGTTGTATATCTGAAGTGAGTCTCTGGAGGAGTAGAGGGTAAAAATGTCAATACATTTCTGTTATGCTCTGTTTGTCAACTTGGCATGAATTTTCAAGAATTAGGATATAAATTGCTGAAGATGTACCTGTAGTTCTCCTAAACTCCAAACAAGTTTTATAGGACGTTCAATCATCAGTACTTTTTGCACTGTACAGTGAGTTACTATACTAGAATATTTTTTTTAAGAAGTACAAACTCAATATCCCATAGCATTTCGGTAACAATTTTTTAAAAAGTGTCACGTATAGCCTTGCAGATTTAAAATACTTCTTCACTTTCTGTGAATATATAGGGCTATAATTTTAGATAAGGCAAAATATTCTTGGCACTTCTTGTGATAATACTTCTTTAGTTGACTCAGAAAATAGAGAGATTATAGTGATTTCATGGCAGAGTGACCACAGAAAAATTATTCTTAGTACTGAAGCAGACCTTGGTTCTGGCTTTTTGGTTTTGCTATAAAGCACATTCACAAGCAATTGTGAAAATAAAACTTTACTTATCTAGCCTTCCTGGTGTGTTAGAGGAGTATTGATTGTTCTTGAAATTGATTTAGAGATGCAGCTTGCTGTGTGCCTCTGTGATGACTATATAAAATCTGTGGGCCTGTTTTAAATGTGGAGTTTTTTTGGTGTTTCATTATAAACAGCTCCTGACTGTGCTATTGGCACTGCTGTGTTTGCTGCCCAGGAAACAGGCACTGTCAGTGTGCCCTCTGAAGCTTTGCTGAAACCCCTCCACCTTGTGAGTGGTCATTTTCAATGCAACTATCAATGGCTCTGTGTTAGACATAGAAAGCATCTTGCTGCAAGGATGAATACTTCTAATGTTCCTTAATGGCTTTCTTCTGAAATCATATCAATAACATTTTTGTCTAATGAACTAGGCAGATTAGTTTTGCATGAGATGTTGTATCTTGTTTCTGCAGTTTCAGAACTGTACTTTTGTCTTCAGTGAACAATCAGCAGAGCCAGTCATGTGCAGATCTGCCCCTTTCTCAAAATGGTTTTGATGATTAAAACATGATTTGTCACTGAAGTCAAATGTGTGCTTTCCCCTCTGCATTAGTCTCCCTTGAGTGATGAGTTTTGGAACTTGACTGTCAATTAAAACAAGAGTTGGAGCCTGATAGTCTGGATGGAACATGCAGCTGAGGTATTTTGGGTGTGACCTCTGAACTTGGCCATTTCTAATGGGAAGGTTACAGTTGGTGCAGTGTATTGCAATTTCTTTACATTATTATTCCTACCATTTCCATTCTACTTTCTTGTCTTCCATATCCTAACTCATCTCCTTAGCCATGTTATCCATTCTTCTCTGTTCTTTTACTGCAGAGGAAAAGCCTGGTAGGTAGGTATAAACCACTCTTCCCTTGATTGATAGATTGTATTACATAGCACATTGGGTGTACAAGCATCTGTATTCAGTTAGTTTCCTGATCACTGCTGTCCTAACTACAATGAAACCTTCACAGTTCTTAATGTTCTTGAAGAGTCTCTTAGTAATCACAATACTTTAGTGGTTCTGGGAAGAAATGGGTTTTATTGTTACCTTCTGGGGCTACAAAAGGCTTCCCAGCCACTCCAGTTTCTCTAGCCACTGGTAGCAAGTGTAGCATCTGTCTAAGCTTCAACTCCATCTGAACTGGGGAAGTAAATGGTTTCTTTCGGGGGTGGTGCAAAAAAGTCTCTAATCTAAAACTGTCACTTCTTTCATTGCCAGATTTTCATAGGTTGTGTAGGTTCTCAGATAATAATAATTCTTCAAATAATTAAGTTCATGTTTCTATAACATTTGGGAAAGTTTTGAGCAAGAATATTGGGACTGCAAAAGGGATGCTTCACTGTGAATTTGCTTTATATTAACTCCTGAAAAAATTTCTTTGGGGGAGGATAAACGCAACATCTGACAGTCATGAAGGAAGTTGAGACATCTTGATTCTGCCTTCATTTGATGTGGTACTTCTGCTGCTAGTGGTTTGCTGCTATTTTAGAAAGTTTAGAGGAGATACCATCTGATCTGGACAGTAGCCCAAGCTGAAAATTACTCTATTTTAGAGTAACTTACTGGTTTAAATGCATGTTGCTAAAGGCTTGTTCTGTACCTTCTGAATTTATTTGAAGAATAAGGCTTGTAGGCAATAAATCTCTAGCCTAGTTTGAATTGCTTTGATAACAGGGGGAGAAAAAATGGTCCATAGTGCAAATTAATATGAAAAATCAGCAGAAACGGAAGTATTTTTTTCTTTATATGTGATCATTGTTTTGGCTAAAATTAATTTTGTGTCATCTTTTGTCTGTCCCTCTTAGTTTGTCTGAGTACTTGAAAATTGACACAAATTATATGCCTGTCAAAGGTGATTAAATATCAAAATGCAAATTTTCATAATACTTGGTCTTCCTTGTCTTGGTTCCCTGTGTTTTTACCCTTTCATACTTTATTTCCCACAAATTAAATGCAGGTCTTTGTGATCACAACTTGGTGTAAACATACTTGTTTTTGAGCTGGTATGGATGCCAGTTCCACGATGCTCTAAAGAAGTTAGATGCTTTTTTTAAGGTTGCTAGCTGCAAAATTATGGTTTTGAAAGTGAATTTAGACAAGCTGAATAATGGAAGATGTGACTTTTAATGACTGTCAAATTATCTGGATGGTAAAAAAGCCTTTCAAAAATGAAACACGTGAAAAACCTGAGTGTATTCCTACTGTCTAAGTAGTATTCTAAGCCAACCCTGGATGTTTAACACAGAGCTTGACAGTTCAGGTGATCAGAGAAAAAGATGCACACAGGCTATCAGTTCAGTGAGGGGAGAAATTACTTCTTCCTTTACAGTTGAGTGAAGATAAATGTTTTCTGTTCCTTAATGTGAAGGTGCACTATTTTAAAGAGTTTTTTTCTTTACTTCACCTTTGCCTTCTACAAAGGTGTGTCCATTCAGAGTCTGTGTCCTTTGACAAATCTGAAACTAAAAGCATTTGGTGTTGCACCCTTTCTTCTCTCATTTAGAAATGAAATTTAGGAAAAACTGGGACACAGAGCAATCTTGCAAACAGCCCTTTTTTTGGGTTGACTTTTAAGATTTTTAGTCAAGCAAGATTTCTCTTGGAAAAAGCATTGTATCTCATTTCTTTCTCTTCTATTGCAAGTTGTTAGGTTAAAGATATCTTTTGAAGTTTCTATCTTCTGAAGCTGTGAAGTCTGCAGTGGTTTGAATTTGTGGTTATGAAAACATTTGTTCAGAGCATGACAAATCAATTAAAGTTTCCTTGCTTAGTTTAAACAGGAAAGGAGCATGGTTGCTTTTGAAGACTCAGGGGGCCGAGGTTAGCTGGTATAAAATGTATCTCTGGGAATTCTAGTTAGCTCCTTGCAAAGATGCTTCTTGAAATGCATGTAGAGAAGGAAATTGCCTTTCACTTGTAGCTTTCTTCCCTTGTGCCTGCAAGAGAAAAGAAGTTGTATTTCAGGAGCTTATTTTTGATCTGTACTGAAACCTATGGCGAGGATTGTAATATTCCAGTGGCTCTCAAAAGTTTCTTTGTAGAAAAATGATAATGATACAATTAAGGTATTTTGTACCTTTTTTAGACGCCGGGTGCTTTAAGTGTCTTTCTGGAGTTAAAACAGCCTATGAAACTGCTCAGTGTTTCTGGGCTGGAGATTCTAACTTCAGTATGCATGCTTATAAGTATTCATGGTTAATTTGCACAGTATTTTTACTGAGATTGTGCCTTCCAAGAATCTATGGTTTTGTCTGCTTCTTTTTTTCCTCTTCTGTTCCTCATAGTCATGATGATTTTGAATTACTCTGAAGGCATCACAGAAATCAGATTTTCCCTAAAGCATCTCTGCAGAACTGAAAGTTATTAGAAATGTCATAGTACTAATCTCCAATATTGCTTTAGCAATTAGGTGGCTCTTAAGTACTCAAAATCCCTTTACCAATTAATGATGACAGACTTTTAACTACATGCATCTCTGAAATGAGTTTTATGTGAAAGATCTGCTTTTGTATGATAAATTACTACCAATCTGCTTGTAGAGTAGTGTTTGAAATGCCTTTATGTAAAAGTTTTGTCTTAAAACTTATACCAAATAGGCCTAATATATGGGGTGCCTGAGAGATTTTTCTTTTTTTTTTTCCTCCTAACTGTCAAGGTATCTTTTTAGGTATTAATGAAGAAACTTCACTGATTTGTGTTTGTGTGTGTGTTTGTGTAACAATAAACCAAAGTTGCTTTGATTTTTTTTTTTTTTTCCTCCCCACTCCTTTCCCCTTCCCCAATTATTAATATCAGTTTATTGTTTTAAAGTGGGAGAATTGTTATAGCTCTACCTTTATGGCTGTCTCTTTCCTAAGTGACTTCTCTTCCTCAAGAGCCCAGCTGTAGGACATTTCTAAAGCTTTACTTGGCATTTTTATTAAAATTCCTCTGACTTAGTATGTTTCTTTCTATGATGCAGTAAGGCAGATAGTTAATCTTCTCAGGCTTCAAACTTCTCACTGAATCTCAGTTAAAAATGTTTGATTAACACTCAGTTTTGTACGGAAAAACTGTTGGAGGGGAGGAAAGGAAGGTAGAGGTTTGGGGAGGATTGCTTGTTTAAGATAATGAAATGTCTCAATTGACTTCTGGTTAACTTCATCTCCACCTGTGTAGTATTGAAGGGATTCTTGACTGACTTTTAAATTTTTTTCTTTCTCTTATCTGGGGCTGCCGCTATCTTAACTGTGTTGGAGCTCTCTTTTTTCTTGAAAATACTGTTTTTACAAGAAATGCTATGGCTTTGAATCAAATTACCTAAAAATGAGGTTAACCATTTCACATCATGTGAAAAAGTGACCTTTGTTTTCTAATAGTGCTGTACAGCTGTTAAAGTAGTAAATTAATTACTGTAATGCAAATTTTACCTTTCAAATACCTTTCTCTACGTTTGCAGAAACATAATTCTTAATTCTGTGAACTTTTGGTCAAGTAAATGTTGGCTTCCAGAAAGCCATCCGTAGAGTAACTGGGAAATTCTTTTGTTGTCAGCATGAACTAATTAGTATCACATTGTTTGGCTTTTAGCACTTGCTAAGTGAAATCAATTTAAATTGCACGTGTCTATTTGTTTCCAAAATAATAATTTTGGATGTTTGACAAATGGGCTTGCCTTTGTTCTCATGCACTCATGCTGGGATAGTTTCTCCATTTTAAAATGAAAATAAGGCTGTCTATGAATCTAACCAAAAGATTAACGAGGTAGCTTTGTATTTAAGTATTTGGAGGAGCTTGGGCCTAATTATGTCCTTAGGTGCCTTAGACTCTAGTCATGCAAATTAAGAAAAACTGAGTATTTCTTCTTTTACTGACAGTTTACTGTTTGTTTGAGATAAGAATCCAATCTCTGCAGTGTGAGATGGATGGCAAAACTGGCTGTTAATCTCTTCTGCTTTTTATGCCATTTAGTTAGATACTCATTTGTGTGCCAAAAAGTGATTCTACAGGCCATGCAATGTAGGCTGTCATCAGGGAAGTGCAGGGTTGCCTGGGTTTCAGGTATATTTAAAAGTTACACTTATTGCAGTTAGGAAATGTATTTTACAGTGAATCATCTATTACTGATTTGGCTAACAGGCTGATCAGGGATGAGGCTAAAGTTCTATTTGTCATGAAAGGCCTCAAGAAGGGGACTAGATGCACAGCAAGCACAAGTGGGGCAAGTGTATTGAGGCACTTCATTTTCTTTTTTAACAGTTAAATGCCATCAAAACTGCACATAATTGATTTGAGCCTGCGAAGTGCAGCAGTGAAGCAAAACCCGGTGCTCTTTATGACTGCTGTAAATTAATGGCAGAAGAGATGTCTGGAGAAGAGCGATGTAGTCCTGTGTGCTTGCAGCTTTTAAAGTTGTTTTTAAGGCATAATTGGCTATCAGTTGCTCTTTCCCCCAGACTTTCCTGAATTCCCAGAATGTCTTCCTGGCAGAGCGCACAGCTCAGCTGGCAGCCCTGAGCAGGCGCGTGTTGCCAACTTGTGCGTGGTGCAGGGGATGGCCCGTGGCCAAGCAGTGAGCCTGAACTCTGGGTATAGTTCTTCCGAGGGTCATTGCAGGGGCACCGAAGTGAATTCTGCCCAAAACACAGCCTTTGGAATTAATAGGAAGACTTCCATTTACTCAAGTTCTTACTTGTGCTGGCAGATTGGCCTAACAATTGAATTCAGCTCTCTTTGTTCAGTTAATGCTTAAAGATATGAATCATTTTGCAGTACATGGCTGTTGTGCCTTCATTCTGAAGGTTTAAAATTCTCTTACAAACAAATTATGTCAGGAATAACTGTTCTTCATTTAAAAAAGAATCAGGGAAAAGTCTGAATGTAAGACTAAAGTGTGTGTGTGTGGAGACTTCAGTGTTGGAAACAATTTATGAAGCAAAGCTTAAATCTTTGATTTAAGCAGTGCTGAGAGAGTGAATGTGCCAGAATGTGTTAACTGCGTGGAAAAGCTAGCTGTAGCTGCTGCTGAATATTTGACTGTTCTGTAATGTTCTATTAACTTTATCTTTTAGATAGTTGGAGTAATGTCTACAGTGTGCATTCCTCCAAGGGTTTAAAAACAGAAGTTGAAAATCCTTTTCTTTACAGTTGCCTTCTCAAGATGGAAAGGAATGTTACTAGGTAATATTATAATGTATTAAGCTACAAAATTCTGACAGATTTGCCAGGTATTTCTTTCAGTCATCTGAGATCAGAATTGTCTTGGCAAACAATACCTTAATTGTTAGACCAAGATGCATATGTAGTCCACTCCTAATAAATCTTAATTATTATTTTTAATACTTACTTAAGTATTACTCAGAACAGGACTGCTATCAACCCACAGATAAGCACTCACACAGAAACTTTAGGGTTAGCATGTTTTTTTGTATTTTCCCTATCTGATTTTGATTTTGATAAAGCACTTTTTCTTCTCGTTTGCTTCAGTAAAAATCTTATCAATAGTAGTTTCATTAAAAACAATTTAAAAGATGAAAATTTGTTTGCTTGTATGTGAGTCATTGGAAGACTAATACAAGAACTTGATAAGATCATGAGTAGGAGGAAGAGAAAGCCACACTTGGTTTTCTTGTGCTGCAATGAAACTTGGCAGCCTGAGGATTCAAGAATTTAATTTCTTTATTAATACATTTTCCAAGATGGATGACACGCGGCATGTTTTCCTAGGATAAGAGAAGTGTTGACTGCCAGAACAGTTATTTCATTTTCTGTTCTCTCCCTTGTAGTTCTCCTCCCTTTGAAAGGAATATATTTCTATATATTTTGCTGGTCGTGCAACAAAAAACCTGTTCAGCCAATAACTTTTTCGTTGCCTGGGGACTTTTTAATGCTTCTGCTATGGTATTTGGCTGTATCAAAGTACCACGAGAGACCAGTGGAAAAGGAGAAATACCTTTTTTGTCCTATTGGTCCATGTTGCTGTGTAAGGTGCTGTAAAACAATTGAGAATGATTTACCATAGTCCGTGTTAGGTAGGCTTCTGAGGTGAAATATGTTTTTATTCTTAAACAGAGATCAACAGAGAAAATTGAAAGAAAGAAAGAGCTGATCGGAAGTTTACCTGTAAGAATCATAGTCATAAAATGGTTTGTATTGGAAGGATCCTTAAAGATCATCTAGCTCCAACTCCCCTGCCATGGGCAGAGACACCTCCTACTAGACCAGGTTGCTCAGAGCCCCATCCAGCCCAGCCAGGAACAATTCCAGGGATGTGGCATCCACAGCTTTTCTGGGCAAGCTGAGCCAGTGCCTCATCTCCCCCACAGTAAAGAATTTCTTTTTAGTGTTGCATCTAAACCTACCCTATCCAGTTTAAACCCATTCCCCCTTGTTCTATCACTACATACCCTTAAGCATTAGGCACCTGGATAATGAGTAGAACAAATGGCATATTTCACAGTTTTGTGTCTTTTGTAAGTGTTAAATATGTACTCTGGTTTGGGTTTGCTTATCCTCTGTTTCCATTTTTCTTGTGTGTGTGAAAGGTTTCATGAAAGGTGTAGGGTGTGGGTTTTTTGGTTGGTTTTTTTGTTGTTGTTGCTTTTTGTTTGGTTGGTTTTGTTTTGGATTTGTGGGGGGTTGTTTTCCTTTTTTGTTAAGTTATATTCAGGGCAATTTTGGTGTAGAAGTTAACATTGAGAAAATATATCCTTTCTGTGGGGTCAGCAGGGATCACAAAAATGCAAGCGAATCTACTGCCAGAAAATTGAATTTACGTATGTACTTTTTTTAAAATGTCTTGCACATCCTTTGTCTGGTCAGCCTGGTAGACCAGATTTACTAGATCTTGCAATGTCTGGAGACACAAAGAGCAAAACCTTGCAGGGCACAAAATCTTTTAGTTCTAAGCTCTTGTAGCAGTCAAGGTGGCTGTTGTCATGACCAGATTCTCCTTTTGATGGCTCAACCCTGCTGCCTTGGGTGGACATAGCTTTCCAGTACATTATCCAGATATGGTGTAACATTTCTGCTGTGGTGTGCCCTCGGCTTTGCTAGCTCTGCCACATGAAAAGGACTGGTACAATTGGTCCAGCAGAACACCTTTTGTTGAACATCTGGGGTCCCATGTCAGTGCTTGCGTGCTCTTGAGCTTCACAATTTTTGCCTGGGTCATAGCTAACATAGCTGCATGGCTTGCATTCCAAACTGTATTGTAATGTTGCTTGGAAATCCCTGAGTCTGTTCTTCAGTGGAAAATGAAACCAAAAGCTGAAAAGCGGTGCTTTGCTGGCACTCCGTAAGAGATTAATAGAGATCTTGATGGAAGGATGAGAAACTTTATTTTTGAAGTATTCTCTGATAGTTTTGAGTCACTACTAGAAAAGCTGAGCTCTGCCAAAGCAGAGCTCTCCTGTGTTCTGCAGAGCCCTGAAGAAGAACACTTGGACAGACATGATGGTCAGTGTCCACCTGCTCTGCTCCTTTGCCTTTATCATGTGTGTCCTTAGTTCTTGCCAGCTGAGTTGATTGCAATTGGAACAGGCTAATCCTTTTGTGGCATGGTGCATGTGACAAAACTGGGTTTATTTTTCTGCGTGTTCAGAATTAGATATACAAAACTCATTAGAAATAAGCTTAAGGGTTTTTTGAACAGTTTTTCAGCTGTAACTAAACATATTGTCAATGTGCATGTGTAACACGTCCTCTGTGTGCTGAACTAGTGTAGAAAGCGGATTAAGAATGCAAACTGCAAAAAGTCTGGTAGGAGAGCAGAGAAAATGAATTTAATCTATCCCTTAATTGAAAAGCAGACATGTCTAGTTTATCAACAGCATGGGGGAACAAGATGGTATTTTTCTTCCTGTAGACCTCTCATTTAGGTTCCCTGAGCGGTGCTACATACACCATATTTCATTTCCTGTTTCATACACTGCGTTTTTTTACCTTAGCTACAGAAATTAATGCTAGTGTTTAAGTGGCAATAAAGCCACCTTATCTTCAAAAGGGTACAAGATTTCTGTACAGTTTTTAAAAAGCTGGGAGCTCTTAAGGTCATACTGAACTTTGGCAACAAAATATGTTGTCATCAGGGATGCAGTTCCTCTTTTAAGGGGATCAAAATGTGAGATCTAAGCTAAGTAAAAATAGCCAGTATTTTATTTCATCTCCAAAGGAAAGATTTTGTTAAGAGAACTAATATTTACTTTCTCTCATCTGGACTATACATTATTCATACTGTCATAGAGCTTGTAGATATTCATGATTCAGATTCGTTTTGGACTTCAGAGCAGATTTTTTTTTTTTCTGGATCCTGTTGGTGAAAAGCACTAGATTTCTTTTTATTTCGGACAACCGTTCCTCATGATCTGTTACCTTCCAAGAGTTTATGGTAGAAGTAATCCCAAGATGCTTTTCTTTTCCATTATTAAACCTGAGTATGGGGCATTTTTTTTTTTTGTCCTTAGATACATGTGTTTGGGCTTGTGAGTAAGCAGTATATTATATTCTCTCTTTTTCCCATCTCTTGAGAGTTCCAGATGAGCCCCTTTCTTCTGAAAAACCTCTTGACTCTGCTTCTGCTAGTTGTGCAGGCTCTGTGGTTTTTACCTCAAGTTCCTTTATCTTTGCCCTTACTGCAAAGTTTTCTGTAATTTAACCTAGATGGATCTAAGTAGATACAAAGGACTAATTGTTTAAAAGGGGAAAGCATTATATTGTTCAGACAAGAGTCCGTTTAATGTGAGATCTGAGGACTGATAGGTTATGTTCTCCAGATCACTTTTTATATTGATTCCTCTGCCCCATATATTCCCCCTTCTTGATAGGGTTGAGATCCTATTGGTTGTAATGTCAGGTGCTCCCAAAATTATCCCTCAGAATTGCAATCAAATATGTAAACTGCTTGAGAAGTACTGTGTATTTTTTGTTGGGAAGGTAGGCAAGGAAGAAGCAGCACATATAGTGAAATAAGAACTACTGTGGAAACAGTCTTCCTCCTTTACTTTAAATCATTTTGTATAGAAAAGTGGATTTAAAAAAAAATCAATTAACTCTTTTAATCCAGACACCCAGCAGAATGCAAGATGGTAGCAAAAATCTATTAATGTGTACCAAAACTGGGCTAAGAAGTATAAATTAACCAGGATAGAAAAAATGTACTACTTGAACATTTTCAAGTTGAAAATGAGAAAATGCAGGCATAGGTTCATCCATGTATAAAGAGACACTAAGAAATAAATGCTGCTCTCTGCAATCCACAAGGTTGAAAGTGTGGTTACTAGTGAGTTATTTCCAAATACTATATTCAGTAGATAAATCTTTAATAATAGTTGATCAAGCTTTGTATCCTAGGCTTAAACGATCTACTCTGCTTTTTACTTGCAGTGATGTCAAGGGTATCTCATTATTCCATAAATACAATTTTATTATTAGTTAAAATATTTCTGAAAAGCAGTGTGAAAGAATATTTGAAAATCTAAAACTTGAATTGCATTATTTCTCTTCTGTGATGCTAACAGCAGTGTTTTGTAGTCAGTGGAATGAACTGATGGTTAAGACAGAATCAATATCTTCCATTAAAGTGCAGTGACTTCAGTGTATGAGTTTCTCTGAAAGTTTATCTTTGCCTCAAGCAGGTTGATTTCATAAATGTGAGATCTTCCTGTGTCCAAAAATAATTAATAAACCTGGCTGTGTGTACTGCTTCAGGCCTACTTTAACCAAGGATTGAACCAAGATCATTCTCGAAGTTGTTTGTATTTGTGCATTTAATAAGATGTCCTTGTAACTGTATCTGAAGATAATTTAAATTAATAGCCTGATTAAAAAGCAATTTACTTAAAAGAAAAACTATGGCTTTCATTGTCGGTTGTGGATTTTAACAAATATTCAATATCCTATTGTTTTTCAACTACTTAAATATGATTCTAAAATTATAAGTTTCTGCTTATGACTGGCAATTGACCTCTTTCATCTTTAGCAGTGGGCCAGTTGTTATCACTAACTCAGCCAGAAAAGAGAATTCCCTTGGTAGTAATGAAAGCTGCTGATACAAAAATAAACACAATAATTTTGTGGGACAAGTGTTCCAAACCAATTTATTCCATTTGTTTGCCTATGAAGGGAAACTCTTGGCCATTTGCTTTAATCAGGGGCATTTTTCTATGTGTCAGAAAGTTTAGATGCTGCCTCTGTATAATCTCAGCATTATTTATAAATATGTCCCATTGCAACAAATGATTAGCACTAGATATTTAGCTGATAAGGGGTTTTTGAGTGTTTTGCCCTAAGTGCTGATGGTAAAGGGGTCACAAGTATGGGAGATTTTAAAGTTGGTAGTTTCTCTGTGTGTAGTTTTGAAGCAGTAGCAGAAAATAGGCAAACAGTGTTTAGTAGTGTTCTAGAGCCAAATGCGGCTACCTGGAATTATAATTAGATTTTTCAGCTAATGCTCATGGTAAGCAACTCCTTTTCATAGCGCCAGCAGCTAAAAATGTTTGGTGAAAGGGAAATATAGGACTGTACAGATTTTGATGTTAGGTTGAGGAAATAGAGCTGATGACTTTCAAAAGCAGTATCAGACACAATTGCTGTAACTTACTCCTGTTCCTGTTAATAGCTTGATTCAGTGGCACCTGATCGGTTTGAGCATCGAGGAATTCTACTGTGGTTTTAAGGACTGATTAATCCTTTTAGAGGAAAGGAGTGTGAGTGCATGACTGGAAAGGAAAAAGAGGAAGAAGGTTGCAGTCATCAAGAAGTATTGCTTAGGGCTGGAAAAAGGTGCCAGACACTTCGCTTTTGGAAAGTATTATTCAGTGACTGGAGAACTTAACATGTATCTCCCCCTTCTTAAATTAGTTGTAAATGTTCCTTTAGGTGCTTGTGTAGATTCAGGGGATTTTACAGGATTTTCCTTAGCACTTCCTTTTTTCGACTTTAATCTCAACATGTAAATAATATCTATCAGCAGAACAACACACTATGAGAGCAGGTAACCTAATCTATGACTCTATCTGTGCTTTCCTGCAAGTGAAAAATGAGTTTTCAAGGGGTCTATATGTTTAATAATAAACCTTTTAAAGTTGCTGTTATCTGAAGCATATGTATCCAGTAGTGAGAATTAAATGTCAAAGAAATACTTTGAGTTGTAACTTGGTGGTTCTGAAGATTTTCTTCATTTTTTCTAGGAAGTTCGTTTTTTTTCTGGTTTTGCATGTGTGTGTCAGTGAGGTTTTTTAGGCCTTCTTCCTGACCCAGAAAACTCTTTTGATGGACTATCCTGTTCTTTCCTTTCTTATTAGTCCTCCTCATCCAGCCTTTGAATCTGTTCTTCAATTCAAAATTGACTTCAATGTGTCATCTTTGACAAGCTGTTTAAAAGAAACTAGACAATGTAGCAGATAAGGGCAGATCAGATTATGACTTCCCTGAAGGAAAGGCTGTATTGTGAATTGAAATATTTGTAGCTCCTTGTGGGTTAAGATTAGAAAGCCTAATTTCCCACAGCCTTAGCTTATAAATGCTTCTGCTTGTGTAGTTCTGTTACCCATTGTAGTCTTACTGAAATCATAATTTATGGTAAAGGTGCATTTAGGCTGCAATTCAACTTATTATTAATCTGGGTGAGTCAGAATTTAAGGAATTTTGACAGATCGTATTTACGCATTAGTCTAGAAATAGCTTTAGAAGTATTTGTCTAAGTGAGAAATGTGCTACATGCTACCTATCTGAAGCTCAGTTTGTGAAACTCAATTTGTGTGCTATGGTTCAATATGTAGGTGCTTTTTCCCAAAAATACAAGCAAAATGGGGTAAGGCATTAGAGCAATGTGTGGGGTTTTTAAAACTTGGTGGCTCTAGTTTTTGATAGCGTGACTGGTCTAAAAGTTCAAGCCAGTTGATTGTACCCACTTTATTTATCCACACTATTCAAAGCAAGTCATTGGAAAGATAGGGCATTCTGACTAATGTGGTTTAAATTCCTCCAAGCTTGATGAACAACTTGTTTCGTATTCTCTAAATATTTTAGGATCTCCTCTCTTTAAGGACTTTTCTAATCCATGTGACTATTTATTCTACCAGCTAAATTTGAGAATGCTGCTGTAGCTTGGGTTCAAGACTATTACTATTTTTTTTTCTTAGGTTTTGTGAACTCTTATTGCTCCTTAGGTTTTGTTTTGGTTGGTTTTTTTGTCTTCTTTGTGGTAAGAAAAGCCTCCTAATTTTGTTATTTGCTGTTGTGCTGTGATTGTGATTTCAACTCTTCTCTCACTTGCAAGAGACCAATTAATTCTATTTTTTTCTGTCATTGAGTGGGAGTTTAAACTACTTGTTAGGATTTTGTTGCACTTTTGAAAGTGTGCTTGGTCTCGTACCCTGTGCCTCCCCTCAGTTTTCTAGTACAAAGTAAGTCTGATTAACTCTCTGTATATGCATGTCTGTGTATGTTTGTGTGCATATCTATATGTATATGCATGCATGCACATCATGCACATGAATACAAGAAGTCTTTTTCCTCAAATCCTCTTTTTTCCTTGCCTACTTTGGGATGACATATGTCTTAAATGTCAGTATATGGTCATATATAGTGAGAAGAGGCGGAGAGCTCAGTGTTAAAAATAGTGGGGTAGTATGTGTTGTGCAAACACTAGATGAGAGGAGTGACATTTTGCTCATGTCTCTTATATACCATTCCTGACTTCCAAACTAGTTGATGGCTTTGACCTCATCTTTTGACATTTTTTGACCTTAAGGTTGATATTCCATGTATTCAAATGTATCCTAGAGAATAAAATGTAGCTCATAAAATTCTGCGGAAAGGTTTAAATTTTGACTTTGAGACATTTCTAATAGGTTGAGTTAGGCAGCCTGGAAGTGGAATCTGGGCTGGAGTAATTTTTCCTGTTGGAGTCTTTTGAGTTATTAAATTCCAAGACTTTTCCTTATTTTGGTAGGTTTGAGAGCAGCACAAAAGCTTTCTGCATTGCACTTGGCTTAGCTGTCATGCTTGGATCACGCTTTAATTCTGGCTTTCCCTCTTTTACGTCAGTTTCTGTGATAAGGGCTCTTTGTGGAGGTTGTGTGAGACCTCCACTAAGGGTGCACAGTTGGTGACCTCTCCTCTGAGAGACTGCAGATGAATAGGCCATAACTTGAGCAGAATTGAGCCCCCAACCTGTTCTTGTTAGGCCTTAGCATCCAGGAGGAGGTTTTCCATCTCTCTTTAGAATGAGATTAACTCCAATGTGGCTGTGTAGTGTGAAATTGCCTTGCTGCTTGCAAGTGTGCTGAAGTCCTGGGGTGCCTCAGTAAATTGCCCAGTCTTTTCCAAACTTCTTTCCCCTCAGTCTTTCCCATGAATAAGTTTGCATATTATTAGAGTTTTGTCCTCCCAGGTCTGATAAATATGTGATACACAGTGGGAATGTTGAATGTTTTGCACACAGGACCTAAATTGTATCTAAAGGGCTCAATTTATACAGTTGGTATAAAATTTGCCTAAAATTACTGTGCCCTTCTGTGCCTTCCACTCTGCCTTTGCTCAGGGCTGAACTAACAGGATCTCAGCTTGAAGGGACTACTTTTTCAGAGAGTACAGACAAACTAATGCAGCCCAGATTGGAGGAAAGGCAGTACTGTGTGCTAGGAGCAGAATGTATGGTAGCAAGGCAAAATGCCTGATTTCCTGCCTTGAAGCTCTGTGTCTGTGTGTGGTCAAAATCTTACTAATAGAGTGCTCTGACATTGGTTTCCTGTAATAGCATCAGTTTGAGTGTTAGCCTTAGTAGGCAAAAAACCTTCAACCTTCTTTTCCAGTTGGTGCCTTTTTGCAGAATGGTGTCTTTCAAAGGAATAATGTTACACAGTTTTGTTCTGTTGAGCAATGATACAAAAATCTGCATTGCCTACTTCAGGTAGGAATCTTAATACTGTCATGGACATCTATACTATTATATATCTATATATCAGTAGTGATTAGTATTTCTTCTTTCTGATGCAGGGGTCTGTCTTTCACACTTTCTGCCTTGTTTGTGATAGGCATTTGTTTCATTATAGGATTGAGTTTTGATTTAGTAGTCCAGAGTATTGCAGATGAATGATGCTGTCTGGATCTGGCAAAAATCAAAGATGTTATTGGCAATCATCTGTGTGAAGTTTGTAGTATGGAGCATTTAATGTTTGAATGCATTAATAGGTATCATTTGTCAGAGTTTTTGAACTGGACTAAAACTTTACACTAGCTGTGGACAATATTTTTTTTTTTAGTAGAAGTCGGCAGTTAAACACAGATGCTGAAAAGTGATACTATGTGTACTGTGTCATGTGCCCAGAGCTGCAGAGACCTGATCATAAATCCTGGTGTTGGGATGGAGGGAAAATATACTGGAGAGTTATTGAAGGCAGAAGTCATCTGTCAAGTGCAAGCTTTCTCTGAAGGTTATTTAATTAGAGGAGTTACTAAGTAATTTTTCAGACTCCTGGAACTTATTCCATCTCTTTGTGTTCAAAGATGACCTCCTTGAAAGTGGTATAGGGAAATGGTTTCCTTGTTTTTCAGTGCCTTGATTTGTATCTGAAGATTGACCTTTCTCCTTTAAAAAAAGTCAGGATTTTCAAACCAGTCTTGCCTTTTGTTTTCCTATTGTTTTCTTAGAGACCAAAGCAGTGCTCTTGCATTCTACAGAAAAAGACACAGCAACTTTGATTCCTTTGTTTCAGTCTATCTTCACTTTGCTTATATGTCTGTGGTAAGCTTCCATTATGGCTGAGGAAATGTGGTGTGATGTTGTCTTGCTTTATTGCATTGTAACCCTACAGAGCTCATCCAGCAAAACATTCAACTTGTTAACTGCATCTTGTTTTTCTTTTTTTTTTTTTAATTCTTTCTTTTTCTTTAATCCAAGATGGTTTTCTTGGTTTAACAATTTCTATGTGGTTCTTGTATAATAGTCACCTTTCCCCTTTGCTAGCAAATTGTTGCTGTGGCTGCTACAGCAGCTTTGGTTTTAGATATAATTGCATTTCTGATGTCCTTTTGATTTCAGTTACATGTGCGTGTTTAAATATTTGTAAAACAAAAATTAAGTGAAAAGGGTTTAGTTCCAATTGCTTTTTGTTTCTGCTCTCTGTGCTTCAAGATCTGTGTAAAAGTTATGAGAGTTTTTTCTTCCATTCTTCCTTTCTGCTGCATATGGTTCTTGTATTGCTGGTGAGAGATTTTTACTGCTTCATTCGGATGTGTGTAGGCAGAGACTTGCAAATACCTGGGTTATTGGAATACTTCAATGTGCTTAAGTTTTTGGATGCATTCATGTTGAGTTGAGTTCTGCTTATTTATTCAATACTTCACTTTTCTTTCAGTTATTTTACTTCCTGTGCTTCCCCCCTTCTTCCTGTGTAAAAGCATTTTTTTTCCCTTTTTTTCTTTGGAGCATCCTTCTTTAGAGAGTTAAGAGCAAGCAGTGATGAGTTTGAATTCAAAGAGGATTAAGGATCGGACTTTGAAATACAGGCTAATTCATCAGACACTTCTGATATTGTAGAATTAACAAGAGGTGACATTAAATCATGCCTGAGCATTTGTCAAGTAATTGCCTTCTATCAAGAAGAAAAATTTGTAGTGGTTTTGAGTGATGTTTAATGTCTAATGGTTTTATGTTGTAACGAAACTTGTAATCTCTTACTTGTAATGGGAGCACACCTTTCAGTTTTTTTTTCCCTGCTACCCTAGCTGGGAATGCTTCCCTTGCATCCAGTACCACAGATAATTCAGTGGTTGGTCTTGTGGTTTAAAAAAAACCCACCCAGTGAAATGATGTATCCATACCCCTCCCCAGCTCACTGCTGAGTCAGCCAAATGAGTTGGATCCCCTGATCTGCCACACCAGTGTCTGTCTATAAGGGGGGAAGTGGGGATGGTCCAGCAGTTCAGGGTGGAGGCATGGTGAGCTGTGAGCAGCCCCTGTCAGCAGCAGCTGCCTTGTCAGGGTAAGCAGAACCAGCTCCATGCTCACTTTGCCAAGCATTGCAGCAGTTTAAGATGATGTCGTCCTTCTGGTTTCTTGCCCTTGCTGGAATAGTTTTTTCATGGGATCTTTCAGCCTCTTTAAGTAGAATCAACTGGGATTGTTAAACAGGAGTTTAGTCTAATCTCATTAATTTTTTGAATGACTAACATGGCTTCTGTATCCCTTGGATCTGAGCTGGGGCCTGTGTACTTGTATTAAGCTACTTGAATGTTCAGCTTTCACATCTTGGAGAGCGCTCAAGTGAGAAAATGAATATGCACAGTAATTCTCAAACAAGAGCTATGGACTTTGAAAGAAGCACAGTGAGCAGATATGGTTTGTGTATTAAGCCATGCCCTGTTTGGAAGCTGTTTCCACTTTTTCTACCTTTTCCCATTCCAGAAACTGGACAATTAAACAAAAAACCCCTTTCCCCCCACAACACAAACAAACAAAAATTGCTTGCAAACATGAGAAGGTATGGGATAGGCATGCTAAAATTATTTCTGTTGTCTAAGTATGTTCCTCAAAACCCTTTTTAACTCATGTAAGACATAATGACAAAATGTTCCCTGGAGGTGAATGTACCAGTGAGATGCTTTTAACAAGTTGCAAAAGGTAAAGTTTTGTTTCCAAGCCCTTCTTCTTTGCTGTTGAAGTTCTGGGGTTTTTTTGCTTGCATATCTGTAACAGATCAGATCAATCATCTCCTTTTGATTGATGATGATTTATGATTAATATATTCTTGAATTTTATTTTTTCTCCATAAAAATGACTAAAAGAGCAACATAAACAGTATTGCTGTTGAGTGTGCACTTCCTGTATAAATTGTCTAACTGTGTCTGCACTGACAAGTACTTTTGGAATAGAAGGTGGTTTTCAACATAATTTAAAAAACCCCCATGAATTAACTTTTGAAAGAAATGTCTTATTTTGTCACCATCAATCTTTCCTCTTGGGAACTAAAATGGAGTGATAATAGGCTTAGATGTTATCCTGAATTTAAATAATCATTGCAAATGTTTTGTGATGTTTTATTTTCATAGTCTGTGGCAGATAGTGCAGACAAGTGAGTTTTTTTGAGACATGATAAATTTAACAGGAAATATCGGATACTGTTTGTGACCTGCTGCCATCATTAGAGATGCTTATTTGTTGATTTCAAAGCTGCTGGTGCACTTGAGATTATACTCTTCTATCAGTCCCAGTAGTCTAATATGTTTCTACTACTCTTCTTCCCTCCCTTGCTGCTGCTTTTTGCCATCTACCCTTGTACATTCATACAGCTTCATGAATCATGAAGATAGAGTGATCTTAGGAAAAAAAAAAAAGTAAAGCCTTTCCATGGCTCCTCTGCAGTGTTTTTGTCTGTTCCGTTTCTGTCTGGTGTAGGAGACCTTCGCCTCGCTTCTGCTGTTTCTGTGGAGAGGTAGCAATCAAGCCAGAGAGATACCTTTTGCTTTCTGGTGCTCAGGCACTTCACAGTGGGTGCTGATTCTGCTTCTGTCTGTGGTCTAAAACTGTATAGCATTTTTTGGCTAATCAATTAATCCATTGTGTATTATATTAATGTGGTTGTTTGGGGGATAAGTCATGCTGTTGCTTTTAGGGAACTAATGAAAATTTGAAGATAATCTAAAATATACTTGCATGCAAATCTTCATATTTAATAGCTTACCTATACGTAAAAGCTTACTTCTTGAATTGCCTGACCTTCCCTACTTGGTTTCTGTTGCTCCTTGGCTTTGCCAGTTAAGTAGGTCGGTTCTGCCCGGAAACTGAATTGAACCAGAACTTCCAGCTGCTGTACAAATAAGTCTTCAACTGCAAAGTTGGATCAGACCTTCCTCAGAGAATATGTATACTTGTTTTCCAGAAACTTTAGATAATGTATTATTTTTGTTTAATCCATTCTTGGTTTAGAAAATGTCACACTTGAAAGTTGTTTTAGTACTTCAAGTGCCTGTAAGCTCTGAAATATGTACTTTGCCCTAGGTAAAGGTAACATTTACAGAGATGGTAGGACACCAAGGCATTTAATTTTGTCTAGAGAGCACAGTTTATAGTAATTGCCATTTTCAAAATGTTTTGAGTGTATTCACTGAGAGTATATCAAAACAACTTTCTTATGTATGGAGCCATCAAGTTATAATCTAGATGCTTTCCCCTGTTTTTTTGAGAATTTAAAATTGCCTTCTTATGAGGGCTATGTGTGTTCCCCAGCTGGAAGCTTGTATTTTGCTCTGAGTACTCAAACATATGAAAATAATGTACCTTTAACAGCAATTCACTCACACCGAGTAAAGGAGTAAGAATGAAAATTAAATCATCTTTGCTGTAATAATTTTGGACACTAACAATGCTAATCAAATATTGCAAAGTATGTAGTTTTTCAGGGTTTTTCCTAATTATTTATGCTTCACTTCTTGGTGTGCTTGGAAATGTCTGCTTTAGTAATGCTAAGCAAATTGGCAATCAAAGGAAGTTAGCATTTGTTTATGGGATATTTCCTGCTTGTCTTTTCTGTAAGAAGCAGCATTTCAGGCATTTTCAGAAGATACTTTATCTCTGTTTTGTGCAAAACATTTTTGCTGACAAGGGAAGAAGTGGGTGCCCCATAATGTAATTACATTAAATTGCTAGAGTGCTTGCCTGGAACATAGGAAAGCTGGATTCATTAGCTGCAGCAGGAGAGACTGGAGTCATGTTTCTGGAGATGCCTCGGGAGGCAGTGAATGATTGCTGAGTCAGAAAGCAAGCTGAGCTGGACACTGGACTCTGCTAAAGGTCCTTCTGGGTTGGAAGAAACTGGTGCTTCAGAGCTTACCTAGCTAATGTGATAGCTAATTAAAAGATTGTAAACTGAATAGGTGTGGGGGAAGTGGCACATATTAAGTACAGAGGGAGATACTAAGCAGTAGCAAAGAAGCTTGGGCTTGGGCTTTGTCAGTGTCTTAGTGTCTGACTCTCCTTGGCTTTGAGGTTTAGAGGTGTAAACTTTACCAGGCATTAAA
Organism: Lichenostomus cassidix; assembly: GCF_008360975.1. Lineage (NCBI taxonomy): Eukaryota > Metazoa > Chordata > Aves > Passeriformes > Meliphagidae > Lichenostomus > Lichenostomus cassidix. The sequence continues at coordinate 40,950,060 of NC_139483.1, read as the reverse complement.
GTTTTGCAGTGCCACACAACATAGAGGTGCTCCTGTGTGTCTGGTCCCAAGTACGTGATCAGGACAGAAGTGTATGAGGCGCTGAGAGAAGTTGTCTTGCAGCAAGAGCACCCCTTCCAAAACCATCAGTTGGTCTGACTGATCTGTACTGCTGGATGCAGCACAGCCTTGTATTAGGCCAGCTGGATCAAATGATGCTCTTTGACGATGCTGCCAGTATTCACTTAGAAAATCACCATTAGAAGAAAATCTGTCTGCAGTAGCCCTTGCCCAATATCTTAAAAACAAATTCTGAAACAGATAATAAGCCTTATGTATTTTGTCCATCAAAGGTACATTTCTCAATTATTTTATCTGGGTGTCCATCTTTCAAGGTAGCACATAACTCCCAGCCATCTCCTGTGCCCAAATGTTGCATGCTGTTCAGCATATTGGAGGCACAGTCAGCTCCCACTGGAGATATTTCCAACCTCAAGAGTTTTTCAGAGATCTGTGTTGACTTGCTACTTGTAAGGTCTGGGCGATATCTTAATGTATCTAAGGATGTTTCATTTCATGTTGTTAAGTTGTTCTCTTGATAGGAAGCCACTGTGGGGTTGAAATCTCTGCTATAATGAGATCTAGTTTTTAGCAGTTAAATGTCAAATCCGTGATACTTGAAACTATAATTAAAAGGAAAAAAAGTATTGTGAGACAAAAATAGGGAAAACAGTAGTGGTTTTAAGTGTGTTTTTAATTTTTTTATATAGAAGCAATACCTAGAGACTTGGAACAGTTTAAAATTGGTTTTGGTGCCAAATGAAATAACTGACCAAAAATTTCTTTACGGTGCTTGTAAGGAATATAGAATTTAATGCAAACAAATATACCAAAATTAGAAGGGTAAGTGATCTGAAAGATGTAAGTAATGGTAATGAAATTACCCACTAATGTACATCTGTGTATAATTACAGCTTTCTGAACTCAAATTGGGTACTCTTAAATTTCTCATGGAATATGATCGTGTCTTGTTGTAAATGTGTAGAAATGCTATAAAAATGTTTGAATCCTGCTTTGAATTTGAACTACCTCATCCTTTCCCTGCAGCAGAGCAGCTGCAAATGTATAACTAATCATTTCCTGAAACATCTTTTTTGAGTCTAGTTCTCAAAGGTGGAGTTTGATGTTGTGCCTTCAACATACCTCAATTTCAGTCTACCAGGTAGTCTTAAAGGAGTGAGTTGAGCAGGAAAAGAAAAGTGAGCAGTAATAGCAAGGTTTGTCAGTAGATGTAGGCTCTTCGAGGCATGGCGAGTTGACAGTATACTGAAAGAAAACATTGCTGCACTTCAGTGATTAATCAGCCTAAAAAACCATCCACCCCACCCTCAGTTTATTCAATTTACCATAACAAATTGTGCAAGGTTATTGCTGCAAGGAATGATTTAACAAATTGTTAAGTAAATGTACATCCTTTAGTTTCTGAGCTTGAGGAATAGCAAAGGTATTTAGGTAATTGAATTTAAAAATTACATTTAATGTACATATATTTGTTATGTTTAAAATATTACTGCAGCATAGTTCTAATATTTTCCACTCAATGGACTTGAAAGGTTGCAATTTTGTTTCTTTGTATGTCATCTAGTACTGAATTAGAAATTAGTGGGAAGCAGTGACATGATACGTAAAATTAATATATGCCAAATCCCTGCAACCCATGCATTATAGCTGGCGTGCACTTCTTTTCTTGTTGATATGTGTCCTGGCCTAAGAAAATAACTGCACAAACAATGACCACAAAGGTATTATTCTAGTGGTGTTCCATCTACATCTAATGTGTGGTTAGTGTCTCTGCTAGTTGGCAGCTACCTTTTTATTTTTCAGTAACCTCAAAATGGTTGTCCATGTGCATTTACCACCAAGTTTTTTAAGTATGTCAGGAAAACAGTGTTTTAAAGTATTAATAGTATTTTAATTATAGAAAAATACATTAGCCTTTTCTTTTTAACTTTTATTTATTAAATCTCCCTCTTGTGCTCTCATGATTAAAGAGATAGGCCTCCTCTTAAGCAGTTTAAGTTGCTTTCAATCTTCCCTTAAGCTTAGCTTTCTGTATGAATGAGTTTTGTCAGTGCCAGCATTGTTGTCTTCTACCAAGAAGATTACTCGTCAAAAGCAAGCAGCTTTTTAAGATCATGTTGAAAGTTGGGGTTTTGTTTCACTCTAAGCAAGCTGGAAAAGCAACCATGTCCTGTAATGATGGCAAAATAATATTTGATCATAGGACTCATTCCTATATAGCACCAAATTAACATGCTGAAGCAATTAGCAATCAGACATGTAAAGAAACTGGTTGCATTTATGCTTATGGTTTTAATAACTGCTTTTATCTCTTTTTGTGCCCTCAAGTTCTCTCTAAAGGATATAGCATGTTGTTTGCCCCTAAAAGGTATTTGGGTTTCCCACATCTACTTTCCAAATTCTTAATTTGATGTAAATTAGTGCTTACAATGGAATATCAGTTTTAGTCACTTGTTTTAGAGAAGAAAAGTGGCACAAAAGTTCAAGGTTAATATCCCATAATGCCCCATACTCTCCCGTCACAATACTGTTTTATAAGGAGTCCTAGGAGGCAAGTTGAACATCTCTAGCAAGATGCAGTGGGAGCTTCCATCCTGGCAGCTTGGCTCACCTCAGAATGTCTGAAGGCTGTACCAAGCAATTTCCTGAAAGCATCAAACTTACAAGAATTCAAAATGGCATTTAACCATAAGATTCCTGAATCTAACTTTGCCTTTGATAGTTTATTTTATAAAAACAAAACACAACACAACAGCAACAAAATCCAAGGCAGAAGAACTTGATAAATAATTATGCTCAATGGCACATGCACCTCAGCTAGAGGGATTGATGGGAAGGTAGAGTTTTACCCCAGAGACTTAAAGGGGAGAGGGACAGTGAGAAAGCATTCAATAGTTTTTTGTTTAATTACAGGAGAAACCCTGGCAATATTTTTTGATTGTTTAGCAGATGATTTGCATTTATTTTTCAGCTTATGTATTTTTTAGACTCATTAGTCATCTGGAATAGTGAAGAGCTTTGTTGAATTTTGCAGCTACAGGTGATACTTGGACTTAAGTGTTTCTGTAGTATATTTAAAATGGTTCACAAAGCCAAATAACTAGTGAAATACAACTTTCTCAAAACACAGAAAACATCTGTTTCAGTGTGCTGGTGGGACTCAGTGCAGAGTGCCATTTAATTTCCCTCATCAGTGTGAGTCACAAACATTTCCTTGAAATGTGTGGTGTGGTTTTGGGAGTGTATTTTTGTGTTGGTGTGGGGATTTTTGTTATTTTCATTGTTGTTGTCCTAAGTCTTTCTTTTGGTAAAGCAATTAATTGACCTCCACAAGGCCCAGTGACCCAACACATGTACCAACATGGTGATAGGTAGTGTAAGAACCTGGTAAAATTGAACCTGGTAAAATTCCTTCTCTTTGGGATCCTTGGTGCATGATGCTATGAAAAGCATGCCTTGGTAGTACTGAATTTTTGACTGATTTAGTGTTTAGATGACTATATTTCTCAGGGGGAAAAAGGCATCTGTATTTAGTTTTTAATTTCAGTATTTTTGAAATCTGTTGCCTTTTTTCAACATATTTTTAAATATTAGTGCCCACTTAGCACTTAGATGCTTAAGCTGAATTTACATTGGAAAATTCTGATGTGCCTGGGGACAAGCTGAAATGGTATCATTTGTGGTCAAAATACTCCCCAACATATGTTTGGCTTGTTCCAGCTACTTACTGTTCCATCAAAGAATTCCCAGATGTGGCTTAGGAGCTGGGACAGCAGAGACATTTTCCAGTTTGCATTTCATACGCCACCCCCCTGCTCTGGAGACTCTAGCAGATTCCTGTAAGAGATAAGAACTGTTCTGCACTGCTTGGCTTCAGGGCCTGGTAATGTTTTAGGTGCACTTAGTGATTAGTATAGGCACAGTGTTGTATCTTCTTGCATTTTGTAGTAAAGGTGTTGTCTTTAGCAGGATAGTGCCAATAGAGCTGGTTTTATAAATGGCACTTCTTCAGTGCAGATTTAGAAAAGGAAGTGGAATTTCTTTTGGCAAGTGTGCAAGAACAACAGAAGCTGAGGTACTTACATCAGTTGGCTAAGTGTAGTGTGCAAATTGGCATACAGTCCATGCAGTTGCTAGGTTTATTTGTTTAAGAGTTTTAGCCTCTTCTGCACTTCTTCCAAATGCATAATGGGGAAATTCCAGCTTCATATTTTGTATTTTTGTGGTAATAAGAATGCAAAACTGTGGTGGTTGCATTTTTTTCCTTTCCCTTTTGAAATGAAAATGAGATTTACAGGTTCAAAATACATGCTGGAAATTGGAGGAGGGCATTGATTAAACTATTTCCCCCACACATATCTAAATGGTTATCATCAATATCTGTGGAATCACAAATTCAGCAGGGTTGCCTGTAAGGCCCAGAATAAACTCCAGTGAAATTACACATGAAAATATTTTGGAAGTCTATTTTCAATAGTAAGGCTGCCATTCTGGATATAACTGCTAGATAACTTGACTTCTCTTTTCAAATAACTTTCTATTTAGGCTGTTCCTTGTTAGAACATGGCTTTTTTCAGGTCTTGCTTAACCTTTTTGCTTTTGTAGCTCCTTGACATATTACTCATTTTTTAAAAAAAATCTATCTTTCCCAATAAATTTCCTTCTTAAGATTTTCTTCTCCCAAAGAAGAATTTTTGCATGTATTAACTATAAAAGTCTGTCTCAAATTTTGTTGTTTTTCAAGTAATGGAGAAATTAATAATTTTCTCTCAAAATTCTTGTTTTCTTGGACCACTCTACATTTAAAATCTGCAAAACATAGTTTTTATTGCTTGCTGACACAAAACTAAATTAAGATTATTTTAAAGTTTGTCTTGTTTTTCAGGAGGACCCAAATGATATTGACCCCAAAAGGAAAGAAGTGCGTGGCAATGATGGGGAGGACAAGGCACAAAGTGTGGAGACACTACCTCCAGGTATTGCAGTAACATTTGCTCTGAAAGATCCATAGCCATAAAACATTTATCATTGAAACCCATGAAACACAACACTTTTTCTGATTCTGATAATTCTTTGTAGTTTGAAAGTGCTAGGATTATTTTAGCAACATGTACCTCTCTGTTCTTACATCGTCAGCATATTTAAATCTTACCTGCTTCACTGCTCCTTTGAGTTTAAAACAATAGGGAGTGTGGTTCTTTGCTAGTATGTTTGTATTGCCTTTCAGTAGGTTTGAGGTACTGTAAAAGTTACTGGTACAAAAGTAGTTCATTTTTCTCAGTTGTGGATGTTGTGGATCAGTGGATGATGCTGGCAGGCAACAGACAAGTCACCTTGGGACTGCTATTTTGACTGAAGATTCAGCCAAGGTTCATACTTCTTTAGGTTTTTGTCTAGCTTTTGATTTGACAGGTTTTCCTAACTGCTGCTAGCGTACTTTATTTTCTCTCATACTTGCTCTGTATTTATCACATGCTGGAAAATAACAGAGCAACGTGATTTTTGTTTTGAGTGAAATCCTCATGCTTTGGGGATAAGCTAGGAAAATTAAGTGTTAAGGAATCTTCATTTCATGTGAATGCTTCCATATACTACTTTTGCTGCTTGACTGTTTCACATCAGTAAGATTTCATATATAGCTACAACTGACATACTAAAGCATACAGAAAAATGCAAATTGAATGTGAGTATTTTACACAATTCAAAAAGTTTAACTTATGAGAAGGACAACTACTCCTTGTAGTTGATGGCTTCACAGGTTTTGCTCCTCTTCTATTAATCCTCATGTTTGGCTTAGAAATTTTTTTGTCATGGCCATACATTTGAAATACCATGAGTTCTTGCAGAAAGAACTACCTGAGATAAACTTTCGTTTAAGAAGCTGGGAAATTCCATCCCCAGGAACATGTGAGGTATGATTTTTCTTTTTCAGTCATAGGCTCTCCAGGTACAGTATAAGCTCTTTGCTATTGATGGCTTTTTTCCTGTGTCCTTTGGCCTACCTCATCCTACCTGCTGTCTGGAGAATGGTTATGTGTGTATACCTTTTTGGCAAAGCCTTTACTTTGTGTGCATGTTGAAAAATAAAGCCCAAAAAGTTGAAGAGCATGGCTTATTTAACTTGGTTTCTGGCAGATCTTTTCAAGTATTTGTTCTGCTTAACAGAACTGTCTACAGATTTTGTTACTGGGGTTAGATCCACCCATTTTGTGCCTTCCAGCTGTTCTTCTTATTTTCCCTTTTTGAATGTTTATGTTTTCTGGGCCAAACCTTATACTTTCCCAGTGGCCCTAAGTAGCCTGAATATTAAAAGTGGGAAGTGTCACAGGTTGAAAGGGAGAGCTATCAGAAGCTGGAAGGGTTGAAACTTGAAGTAAGATTAAGTGTAAAGTAGAGCAGGTCATGCCTTTTTTCATTTCATATGTTGATTAGTAGTCTCTTAAGGCCTGATGTAACAGACAGGAGAATTGTTAATGCAAAGTAGTATCAGAGTCTGGAATCAAACATCAAAGGTTTCACAGACAGATTTATACACTCTTAAATCACTATTTTCTTTATTTTCAGTTAATATAGGCAAACTTCTGAATCCTTATGACAGTGAAGCTTGGTTTTTATATTTCTGTAGATTCTTTGCAGATTGTTTTAAAGTAAAGTGACCAAATTTTAGGAGGGCTTTGGTTCAAAACTTTCTCACTTTTCCACTGAGTTCAGGAGACCTATAATTTAGGTTTCATCATGATGCAGTAGCATCCATCAGAACTTCCTGGAATTAAGGAATTGTTTATCATCTTTTTATAAAGATTAAACCGTTCAGTCAGAGTTTATCCATCCTTTGTCTTTTGGTGACTTTTTGATATGCTGCAAAAGTATATTTTTGTTTTGTGAAAATAGTGATGTTTAGCTCCTGTAGTTAGACCCACCCTTAATGGTCTGCATGGATGACTAAAGCAAAGCTGTGTGATCAGTTGCATGTACTGACAGTAGTTTCAGTAATTACTCAGACACTCTTTTTCTGTTAGTTAATGAAGATCTGGAACCCCTTAATGCACGTAAGTCAAAATAATCATTTATGCTGAATGTCCCAGTGCTTTAAGTTGCATTGAGTCAGTAAGAGGGAGTGCAAGCTATTTAGAGGATTTTGTATCCACCTATTCCTAGTCTTTGTTGCCTGCCACTTGATTGTGTACAGATTTATCTGCTATGCTTTTTCCTCTTCTGTCTCCCTTCAAGCTGCTCTTGCTGTTATCTGACTTATCTCTAATAGATCTGATTCCTGTTGCACACAGCTGGCAGGGTCTTTTGCTGGAGTCAGAGCCAGGCTTTACCTCCTCCATGCTTCCTAAAGCCAAATTCACTTCTTCCGTGAGCTGTTGCTGCTTTTCAGTACACTTAGCTCTACAAAGTGGTTTACTCTCTTTTTAAACTTGCTTTATTCTTTCTGGACTAATTTTGCATTTGCTGGTTTTAAAGTCTTGGAAAATGGGAAATGATACATTTTAAAGGATTTATATCCAGCTCTATTTGGATGGAAATGGGGACGAAAAGAAGCACCTTGTCTGGATTTCACATTTTCCTTGTTTCTACTCAACTTCTTAGGCTTAGAACAGTTTGTAAAATAAGTACTTCCTGTCAAAATCAAGTTTAGTACTGCAGCATTATCTAGTTCCAGGGTCTTAGCTGGTTCAGTGTTTGGGGTCTGGGGTTTTTTTAATGCATCTGTTTTACTCTGGTAGCAAACTCTGCAGGTCACTTACTGTTGTTTAACAGAGTAGTTTATTGTCATGTTAAGTCTCAGTATAGGCAAACACACGTTTGCTTGAATTTGAAGTTACTGGTTCACCTAATTTAAGTTTGAAATAATGTAGCTGCATTTTCTGATATTTATTTCATTGAAATGCAGAAGACTATAAAGCCATCTAACTCCCCAGGAGAAACTAAATCAGTCATGCTCCTATTGGTGCACCTTAAAGAAGCATACAAAAGAAATTGTACCTATTATTGGAAAAGGTTTGTTAAATGACTTCTAGCTTCACAATTTAGCTGAAGATTCAGAAAGGCAAGACTTTCAGCAGAACTAAGGCTGGACAGTTTAGTTGGCTTTGAATCAGCCTTTCATTTCCCAGCAATTAACTTGAACCTTTGTCATGACTAAACAGGTGGGCAGCCCATGCCACATGTTATATTTCATCAGGAACACAACCTGTTTAAGAGCAATGCTTGTGACAATATCTCCACTACCACTGATGTGATGGCCTCACGGTCTCTTGTGTTTTAGCTGCTCTTTCCAGGGGAAGGAAAGCAACTGGAGGAGTGGTTGTGGGTGGCAGTCCTGAAATGGGCACAGCTTTAAAATCCATTCAAAGATGGAGTGAATGAAATTAGAAATCCTATATAAGTGCATTTTAAGTGTACATTGTATTTTGTAAAATGCACTAAAATCTTTATTTTTAGGCCAGAAGAACAGTGACATTACGTGTCCAGTATTTCAGAAAATATTCATCAAATGTTTCAGATTGAACCTCTGTTATAAATTAGAAACAAGGGTGATAATATAGTTTAGTTACCAAGGAAGTTCCAGAAGCTTTGAGATCTGGTGAGGGAGAGAATTTTAGGGGGAAGATGATCTTGTGATCTGTTTCTTCCAGTTTCTTGAATCAAGCTGGGCTTGCATTTTGTATAGTTTTGTCACAAGTGAGGTTTGGTGTAATTTTTCTAAATAACTCTCTATTGGGATATTTGTATCATGTTAGCTGGCTGAGGTGTGAAATGGTTTTCAAAGGAAGTTTCTGGAAATATTTTGAATAAAGAACATGAAGGGCAAGAAAAAGCTTTTGTCAGTCTGTGGGCTACCAGCAATAGCTGGAAAGTTGCCTTTTCAGAAGTCTTTCAGTGATGGGAATTTGAAAATCTGTGTTTCTCCCTCCAGTTATTTTCTTACCATATCCCTTTTGGGATGCTTCAAGAAGTGTCAAATATTCTGTAGTCTGTTCTTGTGTAACTCTCTAGTTCTGGCTTCTGTGTGTGCATGCACGTGTTTTAACTTGTTTAGTATGATAATTCAGATATAAAAAATAGTTGCTTAGTATTGACTAGCTATTTCTCAAACCATTAATCCACAAGCATGGGCACTTCTCTCTTTTATTCTCTTGGAAGTTTCTTAAAAAGAAACAAAACAACCTCAAACCACCTCTCTCTCAACCTGCTATTTTTGCCTTACAACCTTCACTACCATCTGATAACCAAATCACACCTTGGGTCCATGTTGCTTTTGTAGACGAGCTCCTTGGAGAACCATGAGATTACAGAGGGTTTTTAACCAAGTTGGTGGTATTTGTCTGGTTAAACAAAGGACAATTATTTTGTTTAATGATGAAAAGTGTTCTTTCATTAATGTGCTGTAGTTGGTGCATAGCTTATGGATAGAAAGCTGTAAATGAGGCCTTCCTTGGTTTCCCTGCTCTATTTGAGAGACTGAGCAAAGGCAAGCAAACCTTGGAAAATCTGAGCCACCTGTAACTCTTGTTAATAGCTGGTAGAGTAGTATTTTCTGTATGCATATCAGCTGAATTTAGGGCATGCCTGAGCTATAATATTTTTCCTGTGCTTGAACGGAGTGACATCTCTGCAACCTGCTGCTTACTGCACTTAGTTGAAAGTACCTCAAAAACTTTGTGTTAATTTTGAAAAAAATTACTAATAAATCCTCTTCTCTGTAATAAACAGTGACACCAAAAGGCAGTTTTTGCTTTGTATCTTTTTTTTTTTTTTTTAATGCAAACAGTGTGCTGTTCCCCCACACCTTGCTTGGAAGAAATTCTTATACACAACCATGTTTAAATGAAGGCTGTTGTATTGCATTAGCACTTGACCTCTGATTCTGAGTTCAGTTTGGTATAAATTTGCTAATAAATGGCATAGGTTTGTCTGTCAATGTTCAACTGGAGGTAAGAACTGGTAGTTTTAAGATACCTGGTAAATATAATACTGTTTTACACCTGAAAATGGTGGGACTTCTGAAATTTTGTTCCTAGTGACTGGATGTTAATCTGTCTTTCTGTGTTAGTGCCACAACCAGTCACGTAATAACACAGTCTGTGTTAAAGAAGGATTAAACTGAATGAGTTCTGATTGTCAAGGAGGTTTCAGTTGTGTAATATTGGAGAGTGATCTAGTGCTCTGCCTATGTGAAATATTGTTCTTTGAGAATGTTGTGTTTCTAAAAGGCCTGTTTCTCAAATGGTTTGATTATAACTGGCTGTGTTTTTAATTACATAATGGGACAGTAAATTAAATTATATTGTCTTTGAGGTCTGGACTGGATCTTTAGAAAACTTTATAGCCAGATCTGACACTTTACTGCCTTTATGACGTGTAGATGTTTGGGTTTTTTAAGTGGAAATTGTGGTAGATGGAGTTTAAAAACCCCAACACACAAAGGGGACAAGATGAAACATTGTCTCATGATTACTTGGATATACTGAGATCTGTGAAATTGTTCAATTTGATATTAATTTGCAGGATATTCTAAACAAATTTAATATGGAAAAGTGATTGTTGATGTTACACTGTTAACGATACTATTGAAGTTTTATTACTGCAAAAATTAAAAAAAAACCCCATCAATGTTTGGATTGTTGAATGCTGTTCCTTGAATTGCTAAGATTAACCTGGATATTCTCCTATTTTTCTACTGTAGGCAAAGTTCGGTGGCAGGACTTTGATCAAGATGCCTATGTTGGTGCTACTGTGGTGCGATCTGGTCAGGATCCATATGCACGGAATAAATTCAATCAGGTGGAAAGTGACAAACTGCGAATGGACCGAAGCATTCCTGACACCAGGCATGATCAGTAAGTGCCAAACTGAGCCAGGTTTGACTTGGATTAGCCTTTCTCTATTGCTTTTGAGCTGCTTTTTCTGAAGCAGGAGCTCTCCAGCTTTAGAAAGGACAGTAACAGTAAACTCCATCATCCTTGAATAGCGGGTTAAAAAACAATAAATCTCATTCAAGTTTTTCTGTTTCCATTGCTTCCATCAGTGTGTATTACGTATCCAAACTGGTGCTGCATTTCAGTCTCTTTGTTTCTGTTTATCTGATGGCATTTCTTGGTTTCTACATTTGTAAGTCTCTTTCACAGTGTGGATGATCAAACAGTGGAGCAGGTTGCCCTGAGAGGGTGTGAAGTCTCCAGACTTAGGGATATTCAAAGCCCAGTGCATAGCCTGCTGTAGCAGGCTCTGCTTTGAGGGAATTTTGGCTAAGAGATCTCCAGGGCCACTTTGGATCTCAGTCACTCTATGGTTCTGTTCATATGTGATGATTGTCAACTCTAAACCTAAAGGATCAATTTATGCACACCCTGGTAAATGTAGGACAGAATTATACGTTAGGCACCTTGTGCAGTTTCAGGAAACAGTAGACTTCACAGTAAGGAAAGATATTATTTTCTACTGGTTAGAGTAGACCTTAATTTTAAAAAGGATTTAATAACTTGCATGAGTCCTGTTTAAAAAAAAAAAATGTTGCTCTTAAAAATACAAATCCAGGTTTGATTGCGTTTTAAGAACTAGGCAAGCCAGTCTCAAAATATAAAACTAGCCAACTGTTGTTAATTTGCCTAGCTAATTCTATAGTTAGGATGAATGTACATTTGCAGATCTCTAAGTAGAAGAAGCTGGAAAAGATGCCTGAAGAAGAAAGAGAAAAGGAAGGTTCCTGTTTTTCCTCCCATAAAGATCTTTAATCAGAAATGACATAGTGAAGAAAATCTGTATAAAAACTGAATGTTATTTTTAAAATCCCTTGTGTAATAGCATGGATTTAGGTTTCTTTTGCAAAGTATTTGTAGATAGAGTAAAGCAAGTCTTGTGTAATCTGAGGTTAATTGAATGGCAAAGGAGGAAGAATCATGATGCCCATGGTGTACTGAGGAGTTTAAAATTACTTTTGAGTTTTCTTCATAGAATGTACTTTTTTTCACAAGAAATATATTTTAACTTTTTAGACTAGATACTCTTTTCCATCAGATCAAACTCAGCTAACATCTTTTAGATGTTTCTATGATTCAGATATGTTGAATTTGGAATTTTTTTGATATCTAATAACCTTTGAAGCAGAGGGGTGTCTAAGAGACAAAGGCTGTCCTTTGAGAATAACTTAAATAAGAGAGATGATTGGAGGCAAATTATTTTACCATGGCCATGTTTGTTTTAACTCTTGGTCTTGTGATTATATGCTGACTTGCCTAAGTGTTTTCACTAAATGGAGCTGGAAAAAATCCAAGAGAGATGTTTCTGGGGAAGGACTATATCTGAGCTGGAATTGTTGCTTAGACTTTGCCATGGGGCAGATTTAAGTGCCCATCAATCTGTAAATAGTCATCTTTTAAAGAAAAAAACAACCAAACAGAGAAACAAATTGAAGTAATCATTCTTACAAACTGTCCTTAATGAGTTCCCTGCCATGTTGCAATTAATTTTCCTTCTATTTTGGGAAGAACTTTCACTGCAGAAGCTGAAGAAGCTGCATGAAATAGTTGTTTGGGAACTGTGCTATAGAAAGAACAAAAGCAATAGCCATAGGAAGAATATCTGAGCATATGACACTTGCAAGCATGTTATTTTCTGACAAAATTGGAGGCAACTGGGTTGAGATAAAGATCTCTTGTGGACCTGTTGCAATCTTCTTTAAAGAAAGAAAACTGGATGAGGAAATACTTTGTTTTTGCCTAAATAACTCGTTATTAATTGTATTGATGTGTCTAAGAGGCTGTTTGACTTTGAAAAAAATACATAGCAATATTTAATTGCTGAAATTGTCTAGACTGTTTAGAAGCAGTTTATCAGGATTCTGCATTAGATATGTAGATGTAAGTGTAATTATGCATCACTTAATACTGTATTGTTTAGTGGTTTTTTTTTATATCATGCAAACTTCTGCTAACATGAAGACCAAAGATTTCCACTTGCTTTTTGTGAAAGCCTGCCACCAGTACCAGAAACACTTTTGGTTCACCTGTTTTAGCAGCTTGCCTTTTTTTTTAAGCAAAAGGAAGAAGGGAGAAACAGGCAGATACAGCATAAGAAAGGAAGCGGAGAGAACTCTGAGCAGGAATATGGATTCTCACTCCAGCTGATGCTCACAACTACCACTTTCAACAACTCTGAGAAACCTTTGGGTTTCCTTTCGGTTCATGGTAGATTTTGGAGATCCAGAAAGTGACAAGTGAGTGTCACAGTTGTAATAGGAAACTTGTAGAGCTGTCCTCCTGTCAGTGTAAAATAGCTGGGATGAAGGATTAAATACTCGGTGTTTTCTGTGGACCAATATTCACCATGTAGGCTTTGGACTACTGGTTTCTGATCACATGTCCTAACTGATGTGATGATTTTTAAGAATTACTGCTAAGTACCATAACTGAATTAAGCTGGGTTTCCTTTCACATTTGCCAACTATTAGAATCTTCTGACCTTACACTCAAACTTTTATTCTTAAGTAGAGAAGAAATAAACTTTCCTGTGTCTTTGGTACCAGTTGAAGTGAATGTTCTCTTTACACTGGTTAAAGTGTGTATTTATGTCAAAAAGTGGTTTCAAACAAATCAGAGATTTTGGGAAAAATCGTTAATTAAATGAACTATGTACTTTTCATATTTTAACTGATTTCAATGACCTATGGTAAACATTGAAGGTCTAGCTTAACTAGATGTATTTTTCTATTCTGCATGTAAAATTTAATGCTGCAGCTTGAGGAGAGACAAAGTTTAATCTCATGCCAAAACTAATGATATTGTTTCTTTGGTTTGAATTTTAACTGTGGGCCTGTTGACACAGCAGAATAGGAGGAAGACTGATACTGAGTCAGTTAAAGTGGGGATTTATGCAGAGCTGAAAACAGTAACACTTGGTGAAGCATTCCCCCAGTTTTATTTGGAAGTCTAAAAGCCTTATTTCTCCCTCAGAAATATGCAGTAGTGCTCCTCTCTTGAGTGTTATTTTTAAATTGAGAAACTTCATTGCCTTGAGTAATTCCCCCTAATATGTACTCTGGCTCAAGTGCTCTCTTCTGCAAAGAGATCAATATAAGTTTAATGTGACTTTTTAATTATTCTAATGCAAGTGCTTCATGTGATAACTGCATGCACAGTAGCCCTGTCCTCTGTGGGCAATTTGAAAGTTAGCAGAATAAAGAATATCTTCTTTGGCACCACAGGCTTTGGAGTATAATAATTGCATGTCTTTTAGCTGTCTGGATTAATTGCCAGAAGCTCACACTAGAGAAGCTCTTCTTTGTTTTTCAGGAACGCATAGGCATTTGAGGTTTATTCATTCCACACTGGGCACTAATGACAAAGCCATCTTGTATTCCCACCACAAAGCTAGAGATGGCCCTGCTAATCTGACACAGCACTTGTGGGCTTGGCAAAGGTTCTGTTTTTGTTCAGAGCCAGCTGAAGTCACTGCAGTATGAAAATGCTTTGTTTCATGCAGGCACTAATGCGTGTGACGCTATAGCTGCATTGTATCAAAAATATGGCAGGTTTTTGGGATTTTGTAGGGTGGCCAAAGGCAAGGAACACATTGCTGCTCGCTCTCTGATTCCAAGAAGTTGGCAGTTTCATGGTTTAAGGTGCATGTTGCCCACTCCACACCTAATTAAACATCTGCTTTTATACAGGCAGAGGCCTAGCTTTACAAGTGTAGGTGGCAAACTTCCCTTAAAAGCTTGTCTTATTAATACTGCACAGAGTACAGAAACTGAATTGCTGAAATAAGTACTGAAATGAATTGCTGAATTTGCCACAGTTGTGTGCTAGCTGGGTTTATTGCCTCTGAAGACAACTAGGCCTGTTAAACTCTACCCTAATTAAAGGACATGGAAGAAATATGTCACTGGTGTTGTCACTGCACAAATGGCAATCAGTATCGTGACTTGTCATGGTGTAACGCTTTTGGCATAAAATCAATGTACATTGTTTTCTAGTACTGTTACTTTCTAGTACTGTTAATTTCTAGTACAATGAGGATAGTGTCTTAGGTTTATTGGCTTAAATACCTTAACTGTATGTAGTCCTGCAGGAAGCATTTTGGGATTTGCTTCTTTTTGCATATTATATATATTTAAGATTTCTAGAGGTGATGAAAAATGAGTTGATGTAGCTGGAATATTTCATGATCTTTATGTTTTGGAAGGATATGGTTCTGTGTTTAGTTGGCTCAGCATTGTCATAGCTAGCTCTGTTTTTCAAATTCTGAATGTTATAATCCTTATGAGCTCCTATTAGAATAGAAAACTAGTTTTATGTATGAGCAAGACTAGGATGTTACAGGAGCTTTAAAAGTATAGGGAGAAGTGGGCACATGCCATTCTAAAGAAAGATACAGTCAGAAATGCCTGTGCATTTTCATTGAAAATATACTTATTTCCTTTGATGCATTGAATGCTTTTAGTGTAAAAGAAGGGCTCTCTGTTTCATACTCAGCTGCACAAAAGACATTAGACATAGTGCAGTGATGATGGTCTGGTGAATTTTCTGAGCCTGCCCATATCTGCCACTGACTTCTTAGTCTTTTGTGTACTGAGACAGCTACCAAAAGTGTCAAAAGACAGGCTGATTATAATCTCACTTGAAAACAAGGTAATTTTTCTTCCTAGGCAGGGTGTATATGAGTTTAATAGATAAATACTTTGCAATGAAAGCTGTCTGCCAAACCTGAGATGTAAAAATTATGTTCAAATGACAAGGTATTATTTCTTTCAGGTGTCAGCGGAAACAATGGCGGATAGATTTGCCAGCCACTAGTGTGGTGATCACCTTTCATAATGAGGCAAGGTCTGCTTTGCTTCGAACTGTTGTCAGGTATGCATGAGAGCCTAATTTTTCTCTAAAGGCCATTCATTTCTGACAGATAACAGCCTATGATAGGAAAGTAACTACCCATTATGTTCTTCTGAACTATTTCCAGAGGAAAAGATGAGTCTTAATTTCATTGAGACTCAGTTCTTACATTCTGAAATAGTGGTGTTAAACAAAACTGCTCACCTTAACAAAAGATGCATGAAGGTGTGGGACCAATTTCCAGATGATGTTTGGAGGCTGACTGTTTCAAGAAAAAGTCAGGGTAGATAGATTCCCAGGTGGTATTTGAGAGTTGTCCAATGCACTGATTTCTGGAGGCTGGAATAGTGGGACTGGGAGGCAGGGAAGAAGGAAAACACAAAATTATGCATGTGCTTCTTTCCATGCTTTCTGTAAGAATAGGCCAACAGCCGTTAACATAACATCCTGGACTAGGTTCTACTGCAGCTTAACAAGGTAACTGCTTTTATGACATTATTGTGGAAAATTAACACTGCTTGAATGCATTTTTTTTGTCTGTTTCAGTGTCCTTAAAAAAAGTCCATCACATCTTATTAAGGAAATCATACTGGTAGATGACTACAGTAATGATCGTAAGTAGTTTTCCATGGTCGGTCCTACCTTACTGTGCTTATTCTGGTAAGATTTCCTGAAGATGCTGATAGGTGACTCAGTTGAGAATAGGACACATTAATAGGAGTTTGCAGAGACTTAGCCAAAACCAGCTCTTAACTCTTCCATATCTGTCATTGTGGAAATGCGAAGACTTTTATAAATATTTCAGGTATATCTTATTACTTCCTGAAGGACAAGAGTGTATCTTTAAAAGAGTCTTTTCATAGTACGTTGCCTTAAGTAAAAATAAAACCCATGGTTCTTGCAACAAATTTTTTGTAGCACAGTTGTAAATGAATACCTGTCTCCACCAGTCTCTTGGAAAAATTCTTACTGAATCTAAAATAAGTCAATGTTTTGTACATACTAGAGTACCATGATACAAGTTTAAACAATTGAAATGGACCTCAGAGTAATATTTCTTAAAAGAAGGTAATGTTTATATTTGCCTTAATACTGTTTTAGCTAGCTTAGGACAGATTTGTCTTAATGTTGGTTAGAAAGTGAGCTTTCTTATATGCGAAGAAAACAGCTTTATTTAATTCTACAAAAGTTTTTTCTCTTTATGCAGTGTAGAAACTGTCTAAAGTAAGCAAAGAGAAGATAGTTAAATAAAATTACTTCAAGACTGTAAAATTAAGCTAGTTTTAACTAACATAAGGAAGATAGTAATTTCTTAGCCTGGTAATTTTTCTTGTGAGATGAGTAACTAATTATGACCACAAACATTTTCACCTACAAAGCTTTTGTTTTGATTTGAAGACAGCCTCTCTTCCAGTATACAGTGTTGGATGTCAAACTGGTTCTCATCGCTTAATATTTTTTAAAAATTATTTTAAAATTTATTATTATTTTATTTTTTAAAGCTGATGATGGTGCTCTCTTGGGAAAAATTGAAAAAGTACGAGTTCTTCGAAACGATCGCCGGGAAGGTAGGCTTAATCTTAGGGGAGAAAGATACGAATTCCACTACGCTGCCTTATCTGTTCGTTTTCGTCAAGTCTTTAAAAGGAACGTTCTACTTTATATTCCATATTGAAGGGGAGATTTTCACTTTATAAATATACTAGTAGAAGGAATAAAAAAAGTATTTGTGCAGGTAAAAACAGTAACTGATTGTTTCTATATTGTTGTGTGCACAATTGCCTGTTGTCAGCTTTTACAGTGAAAGCTTTCTTCAGGAACTGTATTTAACCTTCAACCTTTCCTTTCTCTTACTGCACTGAATCTTTAGTTAAGCTGCTCCCATTGTATGCACGGTCTCACTGTAAAATGTATCTATGTTTGAAATAATGCAGCTTAAAAATATCCCTCTTCTTTTGCTAGTTCCCTTATTAGATATAATTTTAAGCATTTAGTTGATGGACAGCCTGACAAACAATTTGTTTTGACTTAAGAGGGTTTGAGCAGCCAGAACTGGGACCAAGTATGCTGATTTTGCTGAAGCCCGTGTGCCCTGTGACAAATTTGTCTTAGATTTTTGTTTTCTTCTATGTTCCTTTATAAATGATGGTCTCATATCACTGAACCTTTCAGTCAGCAGTTTACTGACAGTGGAGTTAAAAATACTAGATACAGGCAAGTGTTACTCTACAGCTGTCTGAAATAATAACTGAGATTTGACAGTTGAAACAGCTGACTGAATTAGCAGATATGTGCTTGTTAATTTTTGTAAGCACTGTGTCTTCTAGACTAGCAGCCTGGCCTGGGAAGGAGGTGGAATCATTAGTTTGTCAGAAGCAAGAAAAAACATGCACAAAGCCTGTGTTGTCCCCTAATTAAAGTTATTGCAGTAACTGATGGGTTCTTAGTGTTTAAATATTCTATTTGGAATATACTTGTGAACAAAGGCTTATTAGGAAAGCAGGTCTTTTATAACTTGCCATGGTTGCCAGGTTCTGAGCAAGTTAATGTCATTTTTCAGTGCAGCACTTTGAGATAGTAGTAAGGGAAAAAAAGAGAATGAAGTAACACCTTTTTGATGTTTATTTTTTTAGTAATTATAAGTATTAATTTGTAATGCATGTACAGATACATACTTAGGAATGTATGTCTGTATATATGCATGTAATTAGTATATCTGAAAATGAAATATAATTTGACAGATCTATTACTGTGTCAGAATAGAATGACTGTTTGCAGATTGAAGGCAGAATATTAGTTTACTTTGTATTTTTGTGAGATTAAGATTAAAATTACGCGAAAAAACGAAAATTTAACAGAATTGGTAAAATCAACCAATGTGTAGGATGCTGAGTAACTCAGCTGTATGAACAATAGAGGAAAACTGTGGGTTTTAAAACAATAGTTGAAAGTATAGGGATGGGATCAGTGGAGGGGACGACATTAATTGCCTTTCTTTCAGAAATAAGCATTGCAGCTTTTAGTCTCATCTGTAGTACCAGAGTTTGTTATGGGAACAGATGTGCTGTGGAGGGTGTGGTAGTCTACAGAATAAAAGTGTTAATTGGAACCTTTCCAGCTGTATTTGTTGTAAGCATAAAACTCATTGTGGAGGACTCAATGACCAAAGGGCTCACCTCCATTCTTTGCCATTAAATATGAAACTAGAAATACTGCTGTGTGTTTTCTATAGAATTAGAGCAAGACAGTAGGTTCTACAACGTTATTTAGAAATAATAAGCTCTGGGAGGAGGAATTGAAGAGTGGGGAAAAAAGGTATAGTGCTTGAAGAATGGTTTGATGATGGAAGGATGATGGAAAAACTGAACAGGACAGATTTAAAGGCTGGAATTAGGGAAACAAGATAAAGTCAGTGAAGTGCAGTTAGATGCCAGTGTGCCACTGACAAGGTGTAAAATGTCAGAGAGCCATAGCACAGTGCTCACACTTGAAATAAGAGGTAGGAAAAGGATCTTGATGAGGCTGTTACTGAATGTTGGACAGAGCAAACAAGCTTTTCCTCTTAAGCGTCTGGTGTTCTGTTTGGCATAGTCATATTTTGTGTATTTATTTTGTAAAGGGAGCAGTAAGAAACAGGCTTGACTCTTTTACAGTGTTTCAGTTGGGGGGGGGAAAGCCCAAACAAACCAGAACACATTCAGTGGGAAACAGCGGAGAGAGAAAGAAAAAAACCACCCCAAACTTACTCATTTTTAGTCTTGGGTGACAAAAGGAAATAAAAGAATTTTTGAATAGTAGTAGAAAAAAGTAGGGAGGAAACTTGCAAAGGAATGGGAGGAAACTTGCTATGTGTGTATATATAGTAAGGGACTTGAAGAAATGGTGAGGCCATACAATAAATAAATATTAAAAGGGAAGGAAGGAAAGGAAAAGAGCAGGGTAAATCAGTGAGAGTATCTACATAATTGACACTGAGAAGAGAAGAGAAGAACCTTTTGGTTTTACCACAAGTTTGTACCTAAACATATCTGTTCAAAGAAACCAAACCCCAAACAAGCTGGAAAACAGGAGAATTTCCCTAATGACAGAGGAAAGACAGTTCAAATGGCTTGGGGTAAGGCTCTCAGATGGGAGTTAACAAAGCATGGTTATTTCTGGAGAAGTTCATAGAAGAATAGACTCTGGTAAGAACTAAGATGGGAGTGGCAAAAAGGTGGGGAGGATAAGTTAATGGTGGTGCTTTTCCTCAGTTTTATAGTAGAACTGTAGGAGATATTTTTTTCAGGTCCAATCTTGAGTAATGTTTATCGATATAAATACCACTTAGAGTAATGCAGACCCATCTGTACTTGTTTTGAAAAGGTACTTTGATTCTTCTGCTTAAATCAGATGGAAACCTGTAGTGTGCAGCAGGTTGGGTGCTTGCAGGCTGTTTGGTAAGAAGTCATTTCACTGAATTCTTAACTAGCATTTGATTTTGGAAATGAAGCTTGTGTGTTTGTCCTGTTTGAGTTAGAGTAAATTGACTAATTACTAACTTGGAATGCAATAGTTTCTCACTACTGTTGATTGTTTTTGTCAGGAAGTACTTTAAACCTTTTATCTTTGTTTTTCAGGCCTGATGCGCTCCCGTGTCAGAGGGGCAGATGCAGCACAAGCAAAAGTGTTGACCTTCCTGGACAGTCACTGTGAGTGCAATGAACACTGGCTGGAACCACTTTTGGAAAGAGTAGCTGAGGTTAGTAAAGAGTTCTAAAGTAATTTCCTGAAGAAGCAGCTTTTAAATTTTAAAGCCATCTGGTTTATACTAGATTAATTTTATGCATTTTTCTAAGGAAGCTTTTTTCCCTGATTTAAGATGATGGGGATGACTGGAGTGTTCTGTGATTAAAACATATCTTTTCCCATTTAATCTGTGAACACAGGAACATAAAATCTGAATATTTATTATTGTCATTGCAAGCAATTCAAATATATGCTTCCTTGGTTCTTTGGGGACCGCCTCAGTAAGCTGAAAATCTTTAGAGCAAAGTATTATTCTCCTCTACCAATATCATCTTGGTGTGATTCAGCTTACCTGAATCTTTATGCCTCATTAAGATTCAGTGTGATAACAGGAGAGAGGATGACTTGTGAAACCAAAATTCTCATGGAAACTAGCAGGAACTTGAGGCTCTCAGCATCTATGAAAATGATGCTTAGTCCTGGAAAAGCAATTGAGAGGATTGAGAGGAAATGTATACTGTTTTCTCCAGGGGTTGGTTATACTTGTTAACTTGCTCTGGAAGAACTCAGTTGAAATGGAAATTGAATGAAGTGTGATTCCAAAAAGCACTGAGGAGCACTCAACACGATACGGTTTTTATTCTTGCTTAATTGCATTCCCTTTCTGGAAAGCTAGTCTTGCAGAAAAGGTTTGGTTCCAAAATGTTCCTGATCAAAATGGTTTTGCTAAGCTATTCTGTTTTGTTAATGCCCAGTTCTTCACTTATCCACCTTATGCTTTCCTTTGCATTTCCCCTCAAAAACAGAAAGGGGGAAGGAGAAGGAAGTAAACCCCATATACTCAGTATGCCAGTGAAGAAGCTGTCAATTGATGACTGTTTTTCTTTATTTTGTTTTGTTCCATGATGCTTTTAGAGTCATAAAATCCTATAGGTTGGAAAACACATTTAAGATCATTTAGTCCAACTGTTACCCGTGCACCTGCCAAGCCCATTATTAAACTGTGTCCCTCAAGTGCCACATTTACATTTCTTAAATACCTCCAGCGATAGTGACTCCACCACTTTCCTGGGCAACCTGTTCCAATGCTTGACTGCCCTTTCAATGAAGAAATTTTTCCTAACACCCAATCCAAACCTCCCTGGTCTAACTTGAGGCTATTTCTTCTTTGCTGTGCTTCTTACATCAGGAAGAGACTGATCCCCACCTGGCTACAATCTCTTTTCAGGTGGTTGCAGAGAGTGATAAGGTCGCCCCCAAACCTCCTTTTCTCCAGGCTAAACATGCTTGGCTCCCCCAGCTGCTCCTCAGAAGGCTTGTGTTCCACACCCTTAACCAGCACCATCACCTTTCTCTGGGCTGCTCGCTCCACCACCTCAGTGTATTTCTTGGAGTGAGGGGCCCAGAACTGGATGCAGGATTTGAGGTGTAGCCTCAGCAGTGCCTAATACAAAGGGGTGATCTCTGCCCTTGTCCTGCTGGCTACACTGTTGCTGATCCAGGCCAGGATGCCATTGGCCTTGTTGGCCACCTGGGCACATGCTGGGTCGTGTTCAGCGGCTGTCAACCAGCATCCCCAAGCCTGTAGCACCACGTGAAGTTGTGACCCAAGTGCAGAACCCAGCACTTTGCCTTCATGAACCTCATGCAATTGGCTGCAGCCTATTTTATTTACTGGGAAAGTCCAGAAATTATCAAGTTGCCGAAGACACATCAGTAGTTGAAATCCTGTTTTGGAGTAGAAATAACTTTATTCAGCTCAAACCTGGACACTATAAAAGTACCTAGAGCCTACAAAGCTCTTGAGCATGAGTAACGTAGCACTTCCTCCTATTTTTTGTACCCATCTAAAGTGTTGCAGCCTCAGAAGGGTTGGGGGTATTTTTATGTAATTATTAACTTGGAAAATAAACTTGAAGGTATTAAATATGTCTTTAAAAGAAGTGGAGAATGCTTGCAGCTAAAGCACTAATGAATTCTAGGAGATGGGAACTGTTTTCAGGCCTCTTGTGTAAATGACTTGAAGCATCTCTTTGTTCAAGAAATCAGAAGAAAAAAGGTAGTTTTGGTCAGCAAAACCGTGTATTTGGTAAGAAAGTTATTTAGTCATTTTCCTGTTTCTCTTGTCTATGACGTTTTGCAGGGATACTCACTTATCTTTCTGAAACTGATATCATCATTTACACTTTCATCATACTAGAATATAAAAACTCATATTAAATTGCTGGCAATTTTGTGAAGATCCAGCATTGGATGGGGTATATTTGGTTGGAGGAGCTGGTGCATATTTTGCTTTTTGTGGTAGCTACTTTTTAGTAGCGTGTGAATTATTAGATCCTTCCAAAACTTGCTCCAGGCGTTACCATGATACATGCTAGTTGTGTGCCACTGAATAGTTTTCTGCTGTATGAATGTTTTTCCATTCTTAAAAACTTGATGTACTGTTAAATAATGAATGTAGAAATCCAGTTAATTCCTGTCATCTGCAAAGATTACCAACAGGTATGTGGATTGATAAAGCAGCTTCTAAGCTCTCTGATTGTTCAAATAATTAAGGCATGGTTAGTGTTCACATCATAGTATATGATAGTTCTTTGTTATTTTAAACTGATTCATTCTGCTCACAGAGCAGACATGTGTTACTTGATCTTAATTGGCATTTTTTGGTAGTCTTGGTGACAAGAAGCTGAATAGATGTGAATTCTTTTCTGCTCTGGCCTCACAGGTAACTTTTTTCAGGTCAGGGCTACTGTTCATTAATACCATGTTTTCTGATATGCAGCTGCATCTATTATGTATCTGGTGGGAAGACTTTTGTTCTTTTTTTTTCGTTTTTGTTCCAGAATTGCCTGCTTGGCATTTATCTCTGTTGGAGTTTTGGGAGAGTAGTTGTGTGTTACAATATAGAAATTTATAGCTTCCGAGAAATGATCTGAATTGAGTCAGTTCTGCAGTACTCCATCTGATAACCACTCTAGAAAGCTGTGCCTCTGACACCTGAGATATCAAACTTTCCTCTTCAATTGAAACATGATCCATCCCACAGTTTTCTTGTGTAAGATGGTTTCCTGGTTAGAATATCTTTTCATGAGCCATGCTTGCTTAGCATTTCTAGAGGGGTTGGACTCTGATAGGGATTTTTCTACAGCAGTTTGAGCAAAAACTTAAAGCAGAAGAAACATACACACAAGGTGGCTGTTTTAGAGTTCAGGATGTGTGCAGATATTGGTGTAACCTGGAGCTGTATATCTTCTTTGCTCCTTCCTGGAGAGTGGTTTTCTGCTTGATTTCCTAAGGCTACCTGTTATGCTCTCTAGATTTTGTGTGTGTGTGTGTGTGTGTGTGATTAAATGAGGAGACAGTGGAAGTTAACCCTTTGATTCCTCAAAAATGTCAACATAGTAATAGGTATACAAAATCCTGAAAACATCTGTAACTGTTAGCGATTTCATGGGCACTTGTCTACTTAGCTTTTTCTGTTTCAAATTTCTAGGCACTTCAATGTTCTATTCTCACAATTCAGCAATTGTATGAGAAAAATAAAAGATTCTGGTGCAAAACTGAACTAATCTGTTTCATCTGTTTCCAGCGTAGCAGGAAATCCTATCACATTTAGGAAGGTATTTTTAAACAATGAAGATCTTAAAAGAAAGAAATAACTAAGATTAAGAAATGAGATGTGGCTTCCTTCTTCACGTCTATGTCAGATTTTTGTGATTTTGAGTGAGTCAACTTTTAACTGACACAATGCTAAAAGGAAAATATTTGTTATCTCTTAAGAGTGTTGTGAAGCCTAATCTTTGAAATGTCTTGAGATTTTCAGAAGGGGGAAGCAATGCATGCACAATCTTGAGGATAATTTCTCATGGTTTAT
The DNA here is from genome assembly GCF_008360975.1 of Lichenostomus cassidix. Lineage (NCBI taxonomy): Eukaryota > Metazoa > Chordata > Aves > Passeriformes > Meliphagidae > Lichenostomus > Lichenostomus cassidix. The sequence continues at coordinate 40,925,562 of NC_139483.1, read as the reverse complement.
GAGAACAATATATAAAGTCTAAGTCTCTAATGCATTCATAACTTCCTTATAAATTGTCAAGATGAAATAGTTTGCTACAAATTTTCAGGCACTAGAGACTTGCAGTGTTCACAGGCTATTTCTTTTCATTATCTTCACCAAGAAGTACATGGTTTCCCAGTTGTCTTCCATTAGAAGGCAAAAGATATTCTATGTTAAATTATCCTAAAGCAAGGTACTTATTTATCCATAGTGTGATTAAAGGGATCAACTGCTTTTTAGTCTTTTAAATGAGAGAACTCTCTAATTTGGAGACCCACAAGCTCTTTTTTAGCAGTCTCTGCATTAACAACTTTGTAATGCTCCACAATGCATCACCTTAAGAATGTACTTTTTTTTTTGTGTGTGTGTGTGTGCTTTGCTGCTGAGCAAATCCTGTGATTTCAAGTCACAGAAGGAACAGCACATTTCCAAGCCAACAATGTGGGGGTTATACATTGGACTAAATGCACATGACCTGTGGATTTGACAGACAGAAAAACAACTGGGAATTGTTTAAATAATATGTTAGGTGTAGCAAGTGGTGTTAGTGTGGTGTTGCACTGATATTGATAGAAATAATTAGACCAGCAGTAAAGCCTGAGAAAATCCCAAATGTGTAGAGACTACATGCTACCTGCTTATGTGGCTCAGTGAAGAGAAGGCTGAAGCCTCAATGAAGCTCTCTGCCTCATGTGACACCTGATAACTTGGGCAGCTTTTACCACCAGGTTCAACCTTGCCAAGTAGAACCATTTGAAAAAAAGCAATTCTTTGTCAAAAAATGGTTTTAGAGATGGGCATAGATGTATTAAATGTCTCCATTTCAGCTAAGGAATAAACAAGAAAGAAAGGGTTTTTTCACTGTAGTATTTTATGGTTATAGGTGTACTGGGAGTAACTGGTTAGGCTGGATGTGTTCTGTCTCATCAGCCTTTATTTAAGGGAGTTTCCTAATTCTATCACTATATATAGAATGCCTAGAATAAGGGCATGGGAACATCTAAAGCATTTCAGTGATGTAGGAAGGTACAACACACACACGCAGTACTTTGCAGTGAAGGTGCAGTAAATCATAATTGCGTCCCAAGTACAACACAGTTAGCAAAACTGTGCTTTGCTTGCTGTTGCAAACATGGGCTTGAGGCTACCACTAGCAGAAACAGGAGCTAAAGATGTGATCAATGGGGAAATATGACAGGTTGGTCTTTTTTTGTTTGTTTCTAGTTTGCTTCAGACCAAACTAATTTATGCTTAGAAGCAGACCAGATCAGATATTATATTACATTTCTCACAAAAGCAGGTTATTGGCCTGAATGGCATAGCTGCAGTGATACTTAAAGGGAATATAGAAAGCCATGTGTCTTCAGCTTTTAGCTTAGTCTTCAGCTTCAATTCACTTGGGTTTGCTTGGGTTCTACTTTTGGATGATAGAGAAATTCATGACCTTTTGCTCACTCAGGCAGAATGACCTAGTAAATGCCATTTATGTAATTAGGGCTTATTAAAATCAGCATAGATTGAATAGTTAAGGTTCAATAAAAGAAAATGGGTGTTAAAGGTTCTCATTGGACCAAGCAAAGCATTTGACTAAGAGTTGCTTTTAAGTCTCTTCTTATGAGCTCAAGCTATTCTCATACTAATTTGGTTCCAATCTGTTCTGTATAATACTGATTTGCAAGGGATATACACTGTTTAGAATGTGTTATTTATAAAAGAAATTCTTAAAATGGAGATGTTAAGGTTTTATTCTTTTTTAACCATGAGAACAGTTTCTCTATAATAGTAGTTACCAAAATATCTCCTGTTTGTTCAAAACATTTTTTTAATATTCACAGATTTGGTGATATGCTATTCTGAAGTTATCTGTTCTCTGAATGATGTTAAATTGTGCAGCTGAAAACTTTTATTTTGAATTCAAGCAATAAGTTATGGGGACAAACTGGCTTAACCGTGATACTGCATTTCTAACATTAGATGAATCTTTTTTTAGAATACTGAGGTCTTATGATTCTACTGGATGGTGCATGTGGAGTTGTTGGAAAGATTTTTGTTCCTAAACTATTTTGGCAAAAACATCAGCTAAAATGATTAACATTGCTCAGAATAGGATACAGGGCCGTGGTTGGACAGAGGAGTACAGTTATCTGTATCACTGGAATCTTGGCTGCTGGAGATTAAGAGCATTCACGAATCTGAGGTGCTTTTTAGGTTCTTTCCTATCTGAGTATCTGTTATTGAAGTATGGGTTCTTCTCATGTGAGATGGATTGGCATTAACCTAAGACCTTTCTGATTGCAGAAAGGCCTAAGTGTTCCTTAAAGGTTGAAATAATAAGACTGTAGTACACTGCATGGCTGGAGACTTGCTGTGGAAAATATGAATTGCCTGGATGCTTCTTTTCTTTACATTGGTTTAAAAAGTAAAATGGAAGGGCTGTTTGCTTGACTGCCTTTAGAACCACAAGTTTGCTGCCTTCTTCAAGAGCAGGTCAGAAGAGGGGCATTACTTGAATAAAAGTAGCCTAAGAATAGAAAGAGGATTTCCAGTCATATCCTGTGGTTTCTGCTCTCTGGAGCAGTGCTGAGCAGTGCTAGTCACAGTGCTGGCTCTTCAGAGAGTAAGTGGAAGTAGGGGGAGAGCTGGGGAGATGTGCTGCTGAAACCCTGCTGAACTGTTCAACATCACACCCTGCCTGAGTCTTTATATATTAATTTCATTATTTCAATATTACTTTCTAACATTTATTTTAGGACAAGACCAGAGTTGTGTCTCCTATTATTGATGTAATTAATATGGACAACTTCCAGTACGTGGGGGCGTCAGCTGATTTAAAAGGCGGTATGTACCTGTACTGGAATACAGATTTTCAAAAAACCCATCAAGAATCAAAGCTCATAATCACTGCAGTTGTGGAATGGGCAATTAACATACTGTTCTTCCCTTTCATAGATCTAGTTTCAAGTTCTGTAGGTCACTTGTTTCTTGGCTTGGATTGTAATTGGCCTTATCATTCTCTGCTTTAAAAATTCATCTTTATTGTACTAATTCTTATGAGTTTATGCTGCCTTTTACCAATATGCAAGACTTGCGCCAAGGTTTGTAGGGCTGTGTAAATGTGTCAGAAAAAGCTAATAACCAGAGCTTATGATTCTCTTTTTAGATAACACAGGCTTTAATTGCTCACTAGTTTAGAAGCCCATCAACAATGCAGTGTCTATGGGGTTTTTTTCAAGATGCTGGTTTGCTTAAAAATTTAAACTCTTCTGAACAAGCAGAAGGCTTTGTAATGTATTTTAAAAAAATAAATGTTTGCTAGCCATGATCTGTAATTGTGAAGAGACTCACATGTGACCATGAAAATTTGTAGTGTTTATACCTTTGCCATTAAAAAAAATCCCTGTTAAATTGAGACGTACTACAGTTTCAGTATGTCTAAGTAGTGTAAAGTATTGACAGCAAATAGCAAAAAGACTTGGGAAGTCCTAAATAAGAATAAATTTTTAAAAATTCTTCTCTCCTTTTTCAAAGAGGGAGAGGGCAACTACATGCTAAACTCCTTACTTATTGCACATTTTTAAAACTTCCTTCACTGCTAGCAAGAACCTAATATTAAAATAGCTGTTCTCTACCCACTTACCCCTTCTTTTATTATTTGTAAATAATTGTTTCCACAGCTTTCCTGGAAGCTGAACTGTGTGCATAAAGGTGTAAGATGAGCCATGATATAAAAATTAGAGTGCTGTTGTCACAATGTCCCATCTTTTTCTGAATGGACTTTAAGTGGGCAAGGAAAAACAGTTTCAAGTCCATTCTTTCAGGTTCTAATCTCCAACTGGCCACCAAGGGTGTTCCAGTAAACTAAGATAAAAGCAATATTTGCAAAACGTTGCATATGCTACAAGTTCATCAGTGATCTGGAGATGAGAGGTTCTATATCCTTTTAATTAATGTTTTGAAATGACACCTATGGTGCATACATTCACAGTATATGCTAATGCATAGTTCTGTCCTAGTGTGTGTGCCAGCATTATTAAACCTTAAGGCTTTTACCCAGTCTATTCATTAAATCTCGACTACAGAAATCCCTGTACCATTATATAGCTTTTATTGTTGTCTGCAGGATGAGTTTCTTTCTTTGAAACCTTAGATTGGTTGCTGCTGGGTTCATGCTAAGTTCTTCCCAAGTGAAGTGGGAGATGTTCATGCTTTATCTTTGAAACTGTTCCCAATTTATTCATTTATCTATTACATTTTAGTACTCATTTTCTCCCTTTGTACACAATAGATATTGGGTTTTTATTTTTTTAAGGTGCATGAAGCCTCTGTACTTATGGATTGAGGAGTCTTTTCTTAATGTTGATAGAAATTTTGCATGTACCAGTGTGCCAAGCTATTTAAGGGTCAGTTGAAACATGAATAATTCATTTCTTGTCACTTCGCAGAGAATAGATTGCCATTTTAGAGGCACTACAGCATTTGGCACCGCAGGACACTTTCACTGGGGCCAAGTCTAAACATGAAAACCAAACTATGCTTTGAACCTTAGGTACAGTCTGAAGCATGGAAGCTTGAAACAGCTGGGACAGCATTTGTGCCTGGTCTGTTTTGAAAGGACTTAGTCACCCAAGACAAGCAACATAGCAAATGGTACACACTTCTTTTCCTAAGTGGACACATCTGAAATAATTCCCAAGTCTGGCCAAAATTAAGTCCATGCACTTCATGTTACAAGTTTTTTGGTTTTTTTTTTTTTTGAGGGGGAGGATTTGCAAAAGTGTTTTTTCCACTCAGAGAAACACTGTAATTACTGGAATAAACCGTAGTTAACTGAGATCTAATAATTTATAGTATGCCTGTGATGCAGTTTACACTGGATAGAATTTCATACTGGATATACACTCTGTTTAAAAATACTCCTTTTACAGACTTACTGATACTATCTCATTGAGTGCAGATTTTTCCCAGAGTCTGTGAAAATGGAGACGGAAAACCAGTTTTGAATGGGTATTGAATTTATATACTTGTTCAGTTTGTGAGAGTGCTGTGTTCCTGAAGAGACCCCTTGTGTTCACTGAAGTACACAGTAACTGTCTCTATCACTTCTGCTGGAGAAGAGTGGGTTTTTCGGCTTCTTCCAGGTGCAAGTAATTTTGCTGGCTATCTAGGATGAAATGTGGCTTTTTAACTGTATGGAAATATTGGAACTCATTTTGCTTTTCATGCTGGAAGCACTACTGTGGTTGTAGCCTTTTTTTACTGTTTTGCTACTGGAGTTTTGGAGTAGTTAGGCAGTCTTTCATTTTTACAGTGCAACACTTTATGAAATACTCAAATGTGGAGAGAAGGAGCTGGCATGCATGCTGTAAAGACTGTTCAGGGTAATTTCTGTATTGTGTGTGATAAGTATCTTGTGAGTTAAAACAAAAACTGTGGAGTTTTTAACTTCCTACATCAGTTGTTGCTATGCACCTTTGCAGATGCAGACAGGCAGTTTGAAGGGCTGTAATTGTTGTCTGTTTACTTTAGCTATTTTCCCCACTTCCCCACTAAGTAATTGCTTTATCTTTATGCTGGAGAATGAAAACTATTGACATCTGTGCACCAGAAATCTGGAAATCATTCATTACATGACCTCATAGGATCTAAATGTGTTTGGCAGCAGGCAGAGTGTACAAGGCTGATTTGCTAGGTGTACTGGGAGAGGGCTATGGGCCTTGTGCAGCTTTCTAATAGATGTTCATGATTATGGGCATAACCCAGCAGAAAAACTGTTATTCAGGTGTTTCCTATAGGAAGTTCGTCCTATACCAGCTCTGAATCATTGCCTAAAAGAGGTCATTTAATGTCTGTTATGTGGAAAGCTGCTATATGTGACCTGTTGATCCTCTTTGTTCTAGTGATCTTGGTGCTTCTGTACTTAACTCATTACAGACCCAGACCAGTAATTACTGTGTTTACACTTACATGTATATGCATAAGGAAAGTAGGATTTTGGTGCTCTAGCACTAACTACAGGTTTAAAAAATGATGCACTTAAAAACACAGTGGGAAAGTAAGAAGTTAAATGAGTGTTAAGAAGATAAGTGGGACCTACATAACTTGTGACCATCATGACAGAGAGCTCTTGCTGTCAGAGTACCACCAAGAGTGCTGCATAAAGCCTGTGTAAACGTAAATACGAGATCACTTCTAAAGTGTGGAAATACAGTTATTCAGTCGATGTTGGGAGCACTTGTAATGGCTGGTAAATCATCATATGGTGTTTTCTATTTGATGTAAGGATGCCACTTGGGTTTCTTTGTGAAATAGATAAAGATGAGAAATCCTAAATTATTTGGTGTTTGAGATTACTCATTTTTCTTTACCTTTCATCTGGACTCTCAATTGATTGTTTTCTACCCAGAATTTTGTACAAATTGAAATTTTTAATTTAAGTTAGTGTTTTTAGTGAACATTGTTACTACAAGTTGAATGATGACTGCAGTAATTTTAACATCCTACTTTTCTTCTTGAAGGCTTTGACTGGAACCTTGTATTCAAGTGGGATTACATGACACCAGAGCAAAGAAGAGCACGACAAGGAAATCCAGTTGCTCCCATAAAGTATGTCTCTACCACCACTTGTCAAGTAGATTGTAGTTTGCAACTAAGCAAAGTTAGAAATCGCCTTTTCTGAGTCTGAAAGAATAACTTTACTACAGCTTACATCAATATTGAAATTCCATTCCTATTTATGGATCATTATGAGACTCTTAGAAATAAACTGTATTTTAAAAATAGTTTAAAACACTAGTAAATTATTTACCGTTAAGAAAAAGTAGATGTAACTTTGTTTAAAGTTGGTATGTTTTGAGGGCTAAAAGTACAGCACCAGTTTTAATGTTTTATTGCTGGCACAAATTGCCACCCTTTAAATAAGGGACTTATGGGCCAAATGGAGATTTGTAAGCTGCTTCAGAAGGTGGTCATGGCACTGTATATGCCATAGAAATGTGTGCAAACAACATTTGAAGTCATCAATGCAAAATAAGTTGCATTCAAAAGAATTGCCAGTTTTTTCAAGGAGGTATTAACCTTGATGTGCAAATAATAGTTACCCCCAGGTTCATGGTTCTGTAAGTATTTAATTTTTCTTGTTTGTTTAGGACACCCATGATAGCTGGTGGATTATTCGTGATGGACAAATCCTATTTTGAAGAACTAGGGAAGTATGACATGATGATGGATGTTTGGGGTGGAGAAAACTTAGGTATGTGTATTATTTACCTTCTGATCAGCCTTGAAACAAAGCAGGTTTCGTCATTGCCTTTAATGTCAAGCAGTCATGGTTTTCCTGATTTTGTGCAAAGAGGGTTAAAACCAGAGTTAGAATTTCATACACATTATTAGCAAAATCCAAAATGTTTATTTCAGTGAATGAACTAAAACAAATTAAAAATTATGTGTTAAATATGAGGGAATAAATGTATTAGTTCATTGAGCAGTGAAATTTTTTTGTAATGGAAGTTGGTTGGTGAAAATATTACAGGCTGTAGATAGGCAATTAGTTTCAAAAATGCTATCCTTTTTGAAAATCACAGCATCATCTAAAGTTATTGATTAAATATAATGTTTTAATGCTGACAGATGAAGGCATGTTTTTAAGATGTTGCTTAAATTTAATAATGGGAAGTAGAATACAAGTGGATGCATTAAATGCTATTACACAGACCTTAATAAATCAATTAACTTAGCTGACTGAAGAATTATCTGGTTTTGAACTTTGCCAGTAGTATGCTGCCTGGTATCTAAACTTAGTGAAATTTGTAGTTTTATACCCTTTCTTTAGTCCTATGGAATATTAATGGTTAAGAAGGCATTTTTTCTGTAATTACTTATTTTCAGATGTTTAAGTGAGTGAGATTTAGGCAAGAGGGAGGAGGGGATGAGCCAACTTGTGCTTTAGCCACTTCTTAGAGCTGGTGGTTAAATGTGGCTTTAGTAGGTTTTTTTGGCTATTTGCATTACAGTATTATACAAAGGTTTTCTTCAGTTAAGACCAGTATACTTGTGTTAAAACAAAAAAGATTTGAAAGTAGCAGAATTCTACAACTCCTCAGGAATTCCAGTCTGTCATTTGTTTAGTCTTTTTGGGTAGAGATGCATCTCAGACATTCCATAGTGTGTTTTAGGAATACTTCTAAGGATAGAAGCTTCTCTACTGCTCGTGCTACCTGCAAAATCCCGAAATACCTTGAACTTGCAAAAACCCATGAGCATTTTGAGTTACTGAAAACTGCATATGCATTAAGCATATGCTTGGCCTACCAGGAAATGTCTGCTGCATGAAGACATGGCAACCCTACAGTCCTGTCTCTGACCATCCTATGCAGTACTTGAAGAAACTCTTTGGGTACTTTGAGCAATTGCATTTCATGTTTCTGTTGTCTCACTATTTTGGCTGTATCTTGCTGAATTGTATTAATGTAAGCATAATAATTTTTCATTTTTTTTTATATCCTGGAAAGTCATTGGATAAATTTAATGCAGCAATACTCCTATTCACTCTGAAAACCACTTTTGTTACCAGAGCACTTAAATATTTGATTAGTTACAAGCATGTACTTGAGCAACCAAGCTTTTTCTGAACACTTAGCAACTACTTTTATGCTTTGATAATTGAGGCCTTGATAGCAGGAAAGGATGCAAGCAACAACTCCTCTCTCAAGGGTGCAAAGAGATGTTTATGTTCCTCCTGCTGCATTCAGTTCCTCCCCCTTCATGGGAAGAAGAAGATGGAGACTTAAGGGTGCCTGAAAAGCAGGCAGAAGGCAGCTAATGACTTTTTTCCTAGCTGTCAGACTAATTGAAAATGAGTAAAAATCACATGGCATATGATTTAATTGGTAATAAATGACACATGCACCAGATAACCAGAAATGTGTGATGTGCAGTTTAAAATTCAATGTGCACACTTGTCAGGCCTCTTTACTCTCAAGCATATCTCTAGATCAGTGGCTTGATGTTACATGCAAATAACCTGCTAAATGGACTAGCAAAATAATTCTGCACATCATATTCATTTTATTAAAGCTAGCATTTTCTCTCTTTCAAGCATGTACAGAGCAGCTGTTATATGAGGTTTTGTTCACATGTCAGTATCAATTCGACAAATTTCAAGATGAGCCTGCAGTATTTTCCCTAAATGGCCCAAATTACCATGAAGATAGGTACATTCTCAGACTGTTGCTAAATGTGATTGGTAGCACATGTGTGCTGTATGAATTGTGGAGCAAGGTTAGTTCAGTCTTGTCTCCAACTCAGAAACTCAAATTCTCAGTATGTTTATGATGCTTTTTGATGAGCATAGGGGAATCAGAGTACACCGGAGAACTGGGTGGACCATGAGAAGGTTTGGGTCTAATTTGAAAACCTAGGCTATTCTTATAAATTTTTGTAAAATCAGGGAACAAGTAGACATCCTTCATCTCCTATACTGATGATACACTCTAACAAAAAAAAACCAAATCTGTTACAGAGGTGTAACTTTATCTCATAAAGAATTTTTTATGTGCTGCTTATGCCTTTTTCACTAAAAAATTATGTCCATTCAACTTGGTACAGTAGTAACATTTCTTCTCCTACTGTTAGAGTATAACAAAAGAAATGCCTTAAGGGAGTTTGTGGGGTTGTTTTGAGTTTTAGTTGCTGTATATTCTTTTTTCTTTTTCCATGCAGGCTTTGGAAACCATGTCTGTGCGAATAAAAATTAGTTTACTTCTCCCTATACTCTAGTCCTTTGCTCTCTTTCCCATTGAGCTATTTAACATAATGGTCACTGTTTTTGAGATTCTTCACAAGCTAAGGTGCTGGAAAGTATGCAAAAATTAAATTTTTTTTTTGCCTGTTGTCCCATGTAAATTCAACTGGATAAGTTACTGTCAAAGACAATATTGTCATTCATGTTTTTGGAGTATAATCTATTTATAGCTTGAACTGTGTTGACTGTGTAGAATTCATGAATATGGCAATCAAGAAGAAAGGCAGTTAGCTTGCCTTGTCAACAGTTGAAATCACAGCATTTGTTTTTTTCTTTTTTTTCTTTTAATTTCTGTGGACATGCAGTCAAGACAACGTGTTCTCTAAGCTGTGGTTGTGGGGTTTTATGTTTGTTTTGGTGTTTTCAAATTTAGTTTTTGAAGTAATTTTGCTATTATGACTTCTTTTGTGTATGCAGAGGAGGGCTTTGGAGGGAAAAAGGCATGTCACTTAGTTAAAGTCATAAAAGGTAGACACCAACTTTAATTTAGATCTGCTTTTTTTTGTTTTTAAACCTGTGGAAAGACAGTGAATGGTTATGAAGGGGCTTGAAACTAAGGCTGTCTGGTAGCAGCTGCTGGACTAATGGGGGAATCATCAAAATTGAAACAGTGCTGCTGGAAGCCCTCTTCTTATTGCACTTACTTGGAAAAGTTCTCTCTCAGCACCAGGTGACTTCTGCTATTAAAGGTCAAATTTGAGCAAAGTGTCTAAATATTCTTAGACCTTCTTATCATGATTAGCTGGCTCAGATCATTAGACTGGCTTAGAAGTGTTCTGTCTACAACCTTCAATTTATAGAAGTTACTTTTTTTTTTGGTCTATCCTCAAGTCAACAAGGACTTGGTATTACTCTTTCCAAAGTTTGGGAGTGTTTGTTTATTTGCTATAATAAGTTAGCAGCTTGAATCTATTGATTACTTTGGTTTGCCTTGATTTCACTGCGTTATTCCATCTTCAGCTGAAAATTTTATTATAAACTAGATCATTAATTTTTTTAAGTGTACCTACTCTTGTTTACCCTTCAGGTAAAGCACATGCACTTAACTCACTGGCAAATTGCAGCATAGCTTATGGATTTGGGCAATGCTGATAACTTCAGATAGGAGAAGACACACATTTTGCTTCCAAGAGAGTATGTCTATTTCTGCTGAGCTTGCAGAGTCATAAATGCTTAGATATGCCTTTGTTTATCCTAGAATTAATCAAAAAAACCTGTCCTGCTGATCTTCTCAGCCACGGTCATTAAAAGCCTTTTCTGTAAATATAATATGAAGTAACAATGTTTTATGATGTTGGTCTTCCATTCCTATTTTTATTTCAGAGATCTCATTCAGAGTTTGGCAATGTGGTGGGAGCCTAGAAATCATCCCTTGCAGCAGAGTGGGTCATGTATTCCGCAAGCAGCATCCTTACACGTTTCCCGGTGGGAGTGGTACTGTGTTTGCAAGGTAACTGCTAAATAGCAATGGTTTGGATTTCCTCAGATGATCAGCAGATGGCAGTAATTTCATTTTAGGGATCTCATCTTTGGAAATATTTGCAATATTTTCTATCGTGGTAAAATGTTAATTAAAAAGAAACTAATGACTTTGAGTCAGCTATGTAGATTGAGAGAAGAGCCTGACAGTTGAAAGAGGGAAACTTGTAGTGGACAAAGACTGAGAATTTGGAAAATAAGGAAATGCTTACCTTGGCATTTCATCAATATTGTGGGTTTCTTTGATTTTAAGGAAGGCTTTATTTTCAGAACTGTGTAATAAAACTTTGTTTTACAGAAACAGTTTCGCTGTTCACTAAGAGCCAGAATACACCAAGTTACGAATATGCTTTGCTTGCTTTTTGTTAATACATGATCAACATGTGAGATGCAAATGATTATGGACACTGATTTCAGTATTTTTGCCAGTCTGTTGGCAACTTGGTTCTCTATCATATTTACCTTTCCTGTGCTATGTTTAAAAATGCATTTTCTGTAACCCAAGAAACTGCAGTTTTAAGGGCTTAGATTAATATGCCCGTTCATTTTGCTGTTGATACCCATGCACAGCAGTAGCTGAAATACTGGGCTGTCTCCTCAGTTTCTCTTCTATAAAGTGAGAACAGCAGTGCTGATTCATGTTCATAGTCCTTTTTACTTAATATGGATAAAAGTACTGTGTGAATGTACCGAGGGCATTTTGATCAAGGCTGTATCAGTTGTAGCTGAAGAATCACTGTGGATTTAGCTTTAGGGAATTGGACTTGATGCTCAGAGGGCTGAAGGTGTACAAGTCTCAGCTAAAGGTTCTGTGGGCTAAGAGCTGGAAATAAAATCGTTTGTTTACCCTTGAAGGGATATGGAGCCTAAACTCTGCTTAACATGAAGAAACACAGAGTGCAGACATACTTAAATTCATAAGAATGTTCTAAGCTGCTGATGTTTTTGGACTCTTGATTCACTTTAGACTGAGGAATCTCCTTAGGGTGTAGTTCTTTCCTTCTGTGCTGGTTATGCCACCAAGGTGACTTTAATGAATTTAATAGTCTGCTAAAATAAAGTCACTGTCCTGTTTCTTTCAGTAGTTATAGTAGGCACAGTAGTAGTTTTCTTCTTTTTCCCCATTCTTTGAGATCTGTATATTATGCTGCAGTGAAAAATGAATAATAATATTTATGAGAAAACAAAAGCTAGCACTGAAATATCCTCAATACATCACATCTCTGTTCCAATGTTTATAGAGCTCATTGGGAGGGTGGAAAGATTTACCTTTTAAACTGCATTGTGAAAGCTTTGGATGCAACTGGTTTAGTTTAATGAGGTTTTGAAATGACAGTGTCATAACAGGAAGCATGGTTAATAAAACTGAATAAATATGAGTATACTGTACAGTTTTCGCAGTCCTACAGCTTTTCCATCTTTGGGCTGTAGCCAAGATGCTGCTTTTCTTGTGCTGTAAACAGCTTTCTTGGATATCAAACCAATATAATGGAAAGCCTTAAACTCAGTTTTAGCAATGAGAGCATAGGAAGTCTTAGGTAATAGGATGTCCTTGTAGTACAGGTATTATAATACAGGTATGTGTGGGACCATGGTGCCAAGAAACTTGGTGCATGGAATCTGTGCTGATCTTGCAGTTGGGATGTGTTGGCTTATGCCATTGTCTGTCCCTTGGCTGTGGGCAGTTTGTTCTGGGCTGCTCTATTTTTAGCTGGCTAGTCAGGATGCACTGCCTCTTGGCAAACAGATTGGTAATTTTGGATGAGAGACTGGGAGTCCTGTTTCATGAGAGGGGAGACCACATCACCACGTCCTGGCTGTGTGATGTGGGCAGGAAGAGCTTGTGTCCAGCAGGATTTGTTGGACCAGCACACTCTGCCTTAACACAGCACTGCAGGTGAGCCACTGAGCCTTGCAGCCCTGAGTCTGCTCTGAGCAAAGCTGCTTCTGATTGCTCACTGCTCAGTTTCATTAACTGGCTCAGTGTTAAGGGCACCCTATGCTGTGTTCCTTAGCACCCTGAGTTCTTTGGGGCCTTGCTAGTTCAGGCAGTTTTCGAGATCTACATGGTGCCCATATCTGTGTCACACAATGCCTGAGCTGTTCATCCCTGAGTATGGGGCAGTGGGATGCAGGCAGGCATTCTGGCCTTGAAAGTGCCTTTGGAATCAGTAAACCCTGGCAAACCAAGTAGTTCCACTCCCACCACCAAAATCTGTTTGGGTTGTGGGCAGCCAAGCTGGTTGCTGAGCAGACAGGAGGGGCTGTCTGACACTCACATAAAGCCTCAGAGACTGCAAGTGAAGATACTCTCACATAGCTTCTAATCTGAATTGAGTGGGATTTTGCTTACAAAAAAATTAAAGGAATCTTTGCAAGAAAAAGATCAGTCCTCAACCAAAAAAATTGTTCAGGTCTGTCTTGTGATATTTTTATTCCCCACATACGTTTTTCTCAGCAACCTGCAAGACTACTCACTTTATCCTTACTACTTTTTGTCTTTTGAATTGGAAAATCATATTAAAAAAGTTAGTGGCTGACTGCATTTACTCCAGTTGCTTTAGGTGAACTTTCTGCCAAATGTAAAAATAAGCTTCAGAGCATGGCAGTTGCAAGTGAAATAAGACTTAATTTTCTAAGCATGAAATTATGAGCAATAGAAGTAAATGAGTTTTACGTGGAAGCTAGGGGATGGAAAAAGCCATTGGACCCTCTTGCAGTCCAAAAGGAAATTTAAAGACAACAATTACTTAAATACAGGAATTTTAATTAGAGATGTTTGCTTAGAAGTAAAACATTAGGGTTAATGTTTCTTTCATATTTATTACAGTAATCAATCTCTCAAACTTTTAAACATTTAAAATATTGTATGATTGTGGCTTTTCCTTTTACCTCAGCTGCAGAATATTTGTTTGGTTCATAGCCTTAAATGTCATGACAGCTTGTGTCTTTTTGGAACTTTGAATGCTCTACTGGTAGGAATAGGATGAAGACTGAAAATATGTCTTGCCTGTGTTAGCATATCTGTTTTCAGAAGTAAAAGACAGTATTAAATATTGCTATTGAGATTTTTGTGTTTCCAATTAGCTTGCTTTATCCAGGTGAACATTCACCGAATTTGTCTTCTGTCAAGTTACTCTTACAAAAAGATCAACCAAACATCAGCCTAATAAATCCCATGAATTTTGCAGAAAGAACTGAAAGATGTGTGTTAAATTCTCGATGAAAACCTGAAGCAGTGATGAGTTTGGAAAAGATAAATTTCATTATAAATGCATTTATTTCAGTTATGTTGCTCTCTAATAGTTTTCAGTTACTTGGGTCTCTTATAGGGACTCTTCTGCCTGCTTGAGGCAGCTCACTATGTAGTACTGGGAAGGATTAAAATCAGCCTGAGGAAAGACTGCATGGTTTAATTGCACCTAGAGAAAATGTAACCCATGTATTTCATATAATTGTCCCTAGAAATACACGCAGGGCAGCAGAAGTCTGGATGGATGAGTACAAAAATTTCTATTATGCAGCAGTGCCTTCAGCCAGGAATGTACCTTATGGCAAGTAAGTTACAAGTGCTTCTTTGCACTATTTGTTTATTCTTCATGAGACTGTACCTTCTGAGGTGAAAGCAGTGCTAAATCTCATGTTGTATCTTTAAGGTATATTTCTACATCTCTACTTCTTGAGCTTTCTTTGTATTCCATAAAATAGATGAAGACAACAGCCTGAGTTTGAAGACTTTTTTTTTTTTTCTTCCTCTAGTATTCAAAGCCGAACGGAACTCAGAAAGAGACTTAGCTGCAAACCCTTTAAGTGGTATCTTGAAAATGTTTATCCTGAGTTACGGTGAGTTTTGGCTGAAACAGAGTTCATATTGAGGGGTTTTTTTTTGGTTTTTTTTTTCCCTCCCTGGATATCATTGGTTTCTCTTTCTCCATCCTTGGATGTAAAGGGTGTGTTTTACTTCATCTGTGAATGCAATGCCTCATGCAGGTTTATTTGCTTTTTTTATTAGTTCTGCTCCTAAAGAGTAACTTTTTTCTAGTTAGCTGATTCTTTTTTCTGCTTATTCCAACTACAGCTGCAGTATTTTAGAGAACAGTGTCCAAAAGACTCAACTTGCCTGAGCCTGAAGTTAGAATCCTACACAAGCCATTTGCTCAAAAGCACATATTCTGTATCCTGTTGTCATCCCTTTAAAGCTTTTGCCTTTGCCTAAGCACATGCCTAGTTAAGTGAAGGGACTGAATCTCATTGTGGTACAAATGATGACAGTCAGCAGACAAGAGGGCCATGTATGTTTGGCAGACAAGGATAGATGTCTAAGACTCTGAGAAGCTGAGTCCCCTGCTCCTTCTCGTCTCCTTTTCTTTTGCCACTGGATAATCACTGACTTTTAGGCAGGGCTGAGAAGAGGGAAGTGAAGGATTACACTGCTAACAGTTTCTGTAACATAAAAGCATCCTAACTAATGAAAAATCCCTGAAGAAAAGCACTTTTTGAAGAGATAGAAAAGTTTTCGTTAAATAACCCATAAATAAGTGTGTTGGTCAGATCTGAGCCCATAACCTAGTCTGACTAGTCTGTCAACCTAATATTGGTAGTATAATGATGTAAGATATTGTGTGTAGCTTGTAAGAATACTTGAGGTTTTTTTCCTGGGGGCACTTTGTGTCAGTGGAGCCAGGTAACTGCTGGTGACATACAGCCTTGAGATGCAAAAGCACCACCAGCTATTGCAGCCCCAGTGCAACATGTACAGAACCACACATACTAATGAATCTCATAAACCAGGATGATACTGAGGAAGTAAGTTATCCTTTATTTTCTCTTAAAAATGCCTGAGGATGTTTGGTTTTGTTTAATTTGTCAGAAAAAACGTCTCTCCTGGAAAATGTGCTACCATGAGCATTACTTACGTGTAATGCTGTCTTATTCTCTGTCATGCCTTGAGCTCATTCTACTGGGTTGAAGTATTATGCTCATATTATAGTCTGAAATTTTTAAAGGCTCTGATATGCTCTTGTTTTACTGTTTGGTGTGAGCTCATGGGCTCTACCCACAGCTGTACTTTGCTGAATGGGCTTGCCTAGGTGGTTCCATGATAGGAGTGTACTTTTTGTTCAGCCATTAGAAAGTAGATATCATAATGTTTGGTTTTTTCTCTTTTCAAATTTCTAACCCTTTTTTTAACATTTCAGTAAAAACATTTTGAGAAAATGTTCCATGTCCTGTTTCTGTTACAAGCTATGGTGCCTGAAAAGACAAACGTACTTGGTGATCTAACTGATAGCATTAAGCTTTGAGTCACTTTAAATGATAAGTCATCTTTAATTTGATTTTTGTACTGAGTTTGTTTGTTCATCCTCCTTCTCTGGTACAAGTGTTCTGGTACTGTGTGGTAAGCTTGCAGGTTTACTCATGTTTGATCAATTTGTGTTTAGATAATTGCCTCCCCTCAAACGATGATTGAGATTTCCGGATGATAGTCATTACTCGTTCTTAACATCTGATCTTAAAAACACTCTGAATAAAAACAAGGAGTTTAAAAAAAACTGCAGGGTTTGTTTGGGAGGTTTTTTGAACTGAATTAAGCATATTTCTGGTTTTGTTTTAGGGTACCTGATCATCAAGATATAGCCTTTGGGGCTCTGCAGCAGGGTACCAATTGCCTTGATACTTTGGGCCATTTTGCAGATGGTGTTGTTGGAGTTTATGAATGTCATAATGCCGGGGGAAACCAGGTCTGTATGCCAATAATTTTGTTTTCTGCAGTAAGTCTTAAAGAAAAAAAAGAAAGTGAAGCTAAACTTTTAAACTCAAGTAGTTACTGTGTGCTGGTGAGAGAAAGATGAATCCAAACCAGCAGATCAGTTGTAACAGATTGACTAAAAAGCTTCTCTCTCAAATATAATTTTGCACTTTCAGAATTAGAATGTGAGCCCTGAGATTCATTCAGTGTGCATCACATTATCCCTTTCCTTTGTCACTGTTAATATTTGCTTTTGCACTAGAGGCCATAGCTTCCTTCCAAGGGATTTTGATCTTGCATAGAAAGCTTTTTTTTTTTTGGTGAAATGGTGTGTTTGATTTTTTTTGGGGGCAGTTTTTACTTAAGGAAATATTTGGGTTGTATTAAGCATATGGCCTAAGGTCAGCAAAATAAAAGAATGTTTTGCTGTGCTGCCCTATTAGTCATTTACTGTTTGCAATAGTGGAGTATAAAAAAAACTCATAAATCCCCATTTGGCTCTTCCAGAAAATAGAGATGCCTAAATGTTCCTCACAGTAAGGGGACTATTTTACAAATCCTTTCTAATCCTGCTCTTAAACTAATTGCAAATGTGTCAGATCTGTAAATGAGAGCATTAATTATTTCAAAGAATCTCTTTATGCAGTTGTGACTTAGTTATCATTCATGAAATACACGCAGAGGTTCTCACTGCTTTGTGTGCTGCTTTGTCACTATATCCTTGTCAAATTAAACCTGACTGTAAATCAAATGTAATATTAATCTGTCAAGTACATCTGTTAAAATAGAAGGCTGACCAATTAAAAACTGCTCTTGAAATGAGTATCAGAATTTTGCTCTGATTTAAATTAAAAGGTGAAAACCCTAAAATAAGATGAAGCCTAAAATGAAGCAATTTCCTGGAAGATGTAAGATGACAATTCATTCAAACCAACATGTGAGAAATGCCTCCTTTCCCTACCGTTAAAGAGAATTTATCTGTGGAGGCTTTTTCAATTACCTTCATGAAAGTACCCTCATCTTTTCAGAAACCACACTGGTTTTGTTTTGGGAGAAAGGGTAGATGTGTCACCAGTGTCTTAGAGCAGAAATCTTAGAATTTCCTGCTGATGTTGTGTATTCTTTATAGATACACAAAGTTATCTTCCTCTTTCAAACTCCCCTTCCCTGAATGAGACCCTGCTCTTTCTGTGTTGTTTCTTCTGTGACACTGACTTTGACAAACCAGTATGCATTTACTCTGAGCAAGTACCTTTGAGAGCACATTCAGAGGCAAAATGGGTCAAAACCAGGTTTGATGTCCACGCAGAACTCAGATTGCAAGGAAACTGCATGGAAGGAGAGAGACAGGGAACAAACCACAATCTCTCAATCTGTACTTTGTGTTTTGCACCTCAGTCTTATCAAAAAGTTTTTTGGGGAGTTGAGATTACAAACAATCAGATATTGTAGACTGTGGCAACCTGCTCATATAACTTGAAAAGTGTACTCTGTCTTATGTTCAACACAACTTAAAATGTAAAATGTGAGTAAAAATGGGATTTCTGCCCCCCTTTCCCCCTGCTCTCCTCTCTCCCAGGTGGGTAGAACTCAGTGGTAGTTGTGCACCTCCAAAGGGCTGAATAGACTGTAGTGCATTTGACAACATGCAGGGCTGTGATAAGGAGCTAAAAGTAAAACCAAATACACTTAGGACTGAGGGGAAAGTTTCAGATTAGTTGTATTCTCTCAACTTCTCAATTTCTGGTTTGACACAGATTTTCTCAGATATTCTGATTTTTGTGTAGAGCTATCCAATTTCCAGCCTGTTCCCTGAGCATATACACTGCTTGCAATTTTTCTTCTCTGGTGTAGTGGAACTTGTTCCATCTTCTCTCCATTATAGTCATCGTCACTGATCACTGGAGGAAAGCATCTATATGCTGTGTCTCATAACATGAAGAGCCATCATGTAGATGTCTCCAGCAACAGAGCTTGGAGCTTTTAGGAAGCAGCTCTACCTTTGACTTTTAAATGTGTTAATTTCTTGCATGATTTCTGTTGTGGCTGGGGCTCATACAGCCTCTTGATGGAAGGGTGAAGATGTAAAAAGGCAGTAATTTCAAGGCTCTAACTTTCTGACTGCAGGGCTCTCAGACACAAGTTTTACTATGTAGCTGGTAGTATTTTCAACTGTCATTTGTTGGTATAAATCTTACAGTGGAAGGGTTCAGGGCCATTTGTAATTCCTGATAAGCTCTGAAAATAACTTGCTTAATTCCTTTAGTTATGGCTAAAAAAATTGGCTATTAATATTTTATTCTATATTAATGGCTCTTGTTGACATCTTTCAAACTGGACAGAACTGAGAAGGCAAGTAATTTTGCTGTCATCTGGGGTTAACATATTGAGAGTAAAAGGAGAAATTATCAGCTTAAGAGTTTGGAAGACAAAGGGATACACAGAGTTGTCCTGGCTTTGCTTTGTTTTCTGCAGTTGTCATCATTCTGGCACTTGCAGAATATGGTAGCCCTCCTGTGGCTTGGGACCTGTATGATTGTGATTGCTTGTAATCTCTTGGGTTGCAAGTTCTGACAGCATCCTGAGCATCTGTTCCCAAAGAGATTTAATAATTGTTACATCTGCTGAGGTTTCCAAGTAATTATACAAACCAAAAATTGTTACAGTATCAGAAAAACAAGAAAAAAAAGGATGGGATTAATAACTTATTTTATTTCTGAAATACTGGTTGCATGCAAAATAACATTTAAATGTGGCCAGGCTTGGCCCTGTATATCTAGGGTTTTCTATTATACAACTCTAAATCCTCTTTAGTTGCTTGAGAGAAGCTAATCATGCCATTTTAAGCAGTTATAAGCATGATTTGGATAATTAACCTGGCTTTAATCAAGTGGCTTCTTTCCTCGAAGGATAGTTAGACAAATGGAGACCAGTGTGGACTCTGGAGGCTAACTTGGAAGGAGGAAAGCATATGGTCAATATGCTTTATTCAGTGTGTGGGCAGGGTGGCCAGTGATGCTGCAAACCAAGCTTTTAGGGTTTTATGTATATAAGTTCTTATATGTGTATACATATACATATGGAGAAAATCCTTTCTACATAGAAGATAGGGGGAAGGTGTAATACACACAAACACATAGAAATAAATGTCTAAGTAAGCATTTGGAGGAATATTTTCCATGAGGCTCTGAGTGACTGCCCGCAGCAGCTGTGTGAAGCCAGCAGAGGGAGCAAGTAGCCCTGAGCTGGTGTGGTGACACTGAAGCAATTGGAATTACTGTGATTGAAAAGGACTTTTCCTCTCCTGCCTTGTGGGAAGCAATGAACTGTTCTAATGCTTGTGTGCATAGCTATTTGCAGGATTTTAACCTGTACTGTATATGTAGAGATAGCATGTACATGTGTTAATGTGCACAATTTTGTACTCTTTGTTTCTTTTTTTTTTTGTAGGAATGGGCCTTAACAAAGGACAAGTCAGTGAAACACATGGATTTGTGCCTTACTGTTGTGGACAGAGCACCTGGTTCACTAATAAAACTTCAGGGCTGTAGGGAAAACGACAGCAGACAGGTTAGTATGTCATGACTGCACTCTGCAAACAGTGGGGAAAACAAGGATGGTGAATAAACTATGTGCTGGTGATCATATCTTCTATAGGCTCTACTTTGCTCTGTTGTTTGTGTGTGTAAAGGATTCATGATCTCTGAGCAGAATAGGCTTTATCCCAACCAGGGGCCTTACATAAAGGTTTCACCCAGTGATGTGTAACAGTGTTCAACTGCCACGTGGGTTTTCTGAAAGAGACTGCATATTCCACAATGTCTTTTTGAAAGGTCTTACTCAGTGAAGTTTAAATATTACTTATTTTGTGTCTCAGAAGAATGTGTTTTGGCTTTCCTTCTTTTCAGTTGCAGTGTGTTTATAGCAGCTACTTCTAGACTCCTTGAACTCATTTTTATCAGTGCAGCATTGTAACTTCATCTATTTCCCATGCCTGAGGAAAATCACATTTGCAGAGTCATACCATCTTTTTAATCTAGTCATACAGCAACTCATTTCTTTATGCTGAGTCATCAGTTCTGATCATCTGCCAGCTTCCTTCTGTATTTCTGTTTTTGTAGACAGGTAACTGAAACAGTGTTCCCTGATGAAGGAACTTTGCCACTTTTCAGAAAAGGAAACATAGGAAGCAAGATTTTCTTGATAAGGTTTACAGGCATAATATGGTAGATATACAAGAAAGCTCCCCTTTTTTAAAAATCCTGTATTTGGGGTTTATTCTATCCTTGACATCACCTTGGACAAAGAACTTCTGACAGCACAGATTGGTTGCCTTCTGTAGAATTGAACGGTGTCTGACAAATTTCTGGATTTCTGTAAAGTTGTCTATGCTAGTGAATATGCTTCTTGCTTCTCTTTGCTCAGTATTGTTGTATGTGGATGGATTTTGATTCTCATTTTTTTCTTCAGACCAAAGGTTTCACACAGGTAACAGGGTGGAACAGTGTATTTGAGAAGTTCTGAACTAGAGGGAAATGTGTTGGTGTATTCTGTGTCTTGCAGAGTGCTAGCTGAAAGACCAGTTGTTTTGGCAAGGCTTGCCAGAACTTACAGACTTATGAATCATCTGAACTGCTCCTATTATTGCAGTTTTTCCAGCTTTCCAGGCATGAGACAGGGAAACTTATGAAGACTTCAAAGGACAGGATGTAGAATTCTTCCTTTTCCTGCTTTTCCAGGTCAATAACTGTATTTTCTCTTCCAGAAATGGGAACAAATTGAAAGCAATTCTAAACTGAGGCACGTTGGCAGCAACCTCTGTCTAGACAGCCGAAATGCCAAAAATGGTGGTCTCACCGTTGAGATCTGCAATCCTTCTTTGTCACAGCAGTGGAAATTCACACTTAATCTGCAGCAGTAGAAGGACTTACAAGCAAAATGCTGTTTCAACTGAAAAACATGGGGCAAAGTTTTGATTGAATTACTGATGTATTTCTTAAAACTTTCCATGGAACTTATATACCTCAGTATTCCACCTTTATCTGAAAGTAGAGTGCTGAAGCAGACACCAGGGATCCAGGGGACTCGGAGCACTGCAAAGATGTCACTGAGCATGACTTCACACAAAGAAGGAATTGTGTTGCAGACTTCAACTGTTCCTTTCTGTCTTCAGCTGCTACTTGCACAGCAGATAATTAACTCTAGGAAGAACTGACGTATGATAAACAAAAGGATCTGAAGAAACATCTGTGGGGAACAAAGTGTGGGAGGGAGGGTGGGAAAAATTACTAGGAGAAGGTCATTTGAAAACTCTGTTGGAATAGAAGTCATGGTTTGTCATTTCCAGAACCAGAAGTGTCATTTTGAAGTTTTGGGGTTTTTTTTTCTCCTGTGTGTACTTGGTAATTTGAATATGAACTTTTCTATGATGGACTCTAAATATAAATATATGAAAGTATATATATTGTCAGCTCCCAATGATTTTGTATCAGTTTTCATCATCCTATAATTATCAACAAAGTGATTGACATATGTATAACCAGAAATTGGATTGGAGTGCTAGGAGAGAGAAACTTTGAGGGTGCGGATTTTGTGCTGCTGGGTATGATGTCCGTGCTGACACTGGATGCTTTTGCTTTGCAAACTGGATCTACTTCTTAACATTTCACCCTCGCTGGAGATCATGGAACTCAGGAGGAGAAAGAAAATAGCAGAGGAAGTCAATGCATCTGCCCAGATGATTGTTTGGATTGTTTATTCCAACTCGGGAATTCATCACCTGTGCTCTGGATAATGTTAAACTAGTGCTTGATATTTGTGTTGATCATTTCTGTAGTACTTTTTGTCTTTAAATACTTCTTCCTTTGTTATAAAATTATAAAAACTGCACAGAGCTTTTGTGCAGTTGTGTTGGTTCAGCACAGTTTTATTCTGGGCCCTAATGAGAAAAATTTGTCTCAAACTCCCCTTTTGAGTTGTAGAAATAAGTTAGAATTGTAACATCACTGACAACAGCACAAGATCTGAATTTTAATTTGCAAGGATGAGCAGCTATGGAATATCTCTGAATTGCACTTGCTTAATTTATAGACCTACTACTGGGGAATTTTCTTCCTTTTTGTTTCTTTAAATGTAGTTTTTGAATGTATTCAGGCTTGACTCTGGGAATCGGCCTGGATACCTGCATAGCCTATGTGTTTTTAACCATAGAACTTGTGCATTTTGCAGCTTCAGTCCAGCTGATGTCATTTTTATAAAACAATGTTCTCAAATTTAACCCCAACTTTGACCTGTCCTTTCTTATGTTTGCATAGACTATATACTTTTTTATTAAAAGCAAATGCTTCAATGAGCTTTTAAAATGAGAAGGAAAGTAAATAAGTATTAA
Source organism: Lichenostomus cassidix (assembly GCF_008360975.1). Taxonomy (NCBI): domain Eukaryota; kingdom Metazoa; phylum Chordata; class Aves; order Passeriformes; family Meliphagidae; genus Lichenostomus; species Lichenostomus cassidix. The sequence continues at coordinate 40,902,126 of NC_139483.1, read as the reverse complement.
TAAGTGAGACAGCATTGACAAAAATTAGTGCCGACATAGAGTGCCAGGAAGTGATTTTGGAAAGATGATGGATCTTGGAAAAACATAAGGGTTGATCTTAAGGACATAAAAACATCTGCTGTACTGTAGTATGCTGGTACAGTCCCCCTCTTTCTTTGTCCTGGGAGTAGAGTAGTTCCTCATTTTTCATTTTCCCTTTGCTGTACCTCTGCATCAGGTGTAGAGATGGTACTCTCGTGGGCAGTGTGGATTTACTGTGCCAGTCAGTGTGCCCATGAATACCTTGTGTGTCTGAAGTTATGACCTGCAGCTACTTGTATACCTTGTGGATGGGGGCATTAAATCCAGTTTTACCCATCCATCATCATCTGACTTTTTTAATGAGTAATTAATACTTTTTCTCTGCTTATCCACAATCCACTTTCTCCAAAACTTGCCTGTTTTAAAGGCCAGACAGTGGATAACCTATTTTCAGCTTTTAGTCTCTCCCCGTAGCCTTTTAACCTAGCTGAGAACTTGAACAACGTGTTTCATAAACATAGCAATAGATGCCTTCATGTTTTGGAAAACAAATGCTGCAATACGAGCTCAGCAGCAAGCCAGTCGTTTGAGGCTTTGAAAAACAGAATTTAAAAGGAAATTAAAAAACCCAACCACTCAGCTTCAACCATAGAAATGTTTCCATTTGCAGCTTTGATCAAATTGAGAGTAGTACTCACTGAAATCAGCAACTGCAACTCTGAATATTGATCTGCCTCTTATCTCTGAATCAGAATTGCTAGTAAAAAAAATTTTAAAAATACATATTCCATCTCTTAGGTCTTTAATGACAACATTCATAAAGTAGGAATATTTTTTCAGTAATTCCCCATGGATGCTGTGCATAGGGGTTTTAATATAGGAGCTGTATGTTGCTTTTCTTTGAGAGAACAGACAAGAAGGGGTATCCTTTTGTTACGTTTACATGACAGCGTGCCAAAGTTACTTACTGTGATTTTAGGGGTTTTTAATGCTGAAGAAATTCACCCATTTGAAAGATAAATTAAGAGCCCTCAAAGCAAATTGTGATGGAGTCTCCTGAGAACTTTTCTTACCATCTTCAGAACAAGAATGGTGATACTGTTTATTTTGCAGATTTTCAAAACATAGTTTGGAAACTGGTTTTTTTCAGTTGGTTTGAAAAGTCTGCTGTACAGAGCTTGTACTTGTTCATTTTATAGATGGAAACCATCCTTGAAAATTTGTTTAACTTAAATAAAGAAGAACGCTTTATAGATAAGTGCGTGCTGGTTAATAGAACTGAGTAAAAGTCTGCCCAGAGCCAGTAGAAGTCTGCCTGGAGCTGGTAGATTCAAGTAGTTTTCAAACACTTCCTTTCACTTGGTTGCTTCACAAAGCTCCTGTTCTAAAGGTGTGTATATGTGGGTGTATATTTGTATTTATGAAAAGAGATTGTTTGTGTTTATTATAATTTTGAGGAAATTCTTATTTTAGGAGCTGTGTTACACTGAGGAGAGGGTTGATGCTGACTGTATAGTCACCTGCAAATCTATTGTCAAGGCACTGCCCCTCCTGCCCCTTTCAGGCCTGATCTTCTGGAGATCCCCACTGTACCAGTCTTTGCTCCCAAACAGGGCATAGCTTGGCATCCCCTTGGCAGAGCTGGGCTGCAAGCTAAGTGGGATGGAGATGGGATGGTGCTCCAAACATCTCATCTGTGATCTTCTGTCCAGTCACAGGTCAGCTTTTGGGGCACATCATTCTTTCCTACTCCGTGGCATACAGGGTTAAGTTCTTTGCTCCTGCTCTAAGAAACAGCCTTGCAGTCAGCCCCAAGGGCATGATCAGCCAGCAGAACCTGCAGAAGCATCTGTAGGAAAGAATGAAACACTTCCACTCTTTCAGTTGTACTGACAGGAAAAGTTTTGCCTAGCAACCTGTGGGAGAGGAGAAGTCTTGGGTACAAGCTTTCTCTGTGTAGCAGAAGTCAGTGACTTTCAAACTCTAAATTAAATCAAGAAAATAGGTCTTTAATATTAATGGTTGGCAAAAATAAAAAGGCCTTGTCAAGCTGCAGTAAACAAAAGGAGCAATTTTGCATCTGTAGATTATATCTGAGAATTCAAATGAGGATTCTCTTATCTTAAATGCCCTTTAACACCTGGGAGCTGGAAGGTGATACCTAAAGATAATTACAACAGGCTTCTAGTAACAGAGCTTTTAATCTGATCCAATGTTAAATGTAGGAGTCTGTTATGTCTCTGCCTAGAGTCTTCCATGGTTCCTGTTTTTACTCTTCTCAGTTCACTTCCTAGTGTAAGTAGCTGGACTGAATGAACCATCCAGCAAATTTTGCATTACTGCTGACCAGAACTCTCTTGTTGCCATGCTACCTGAGTACATAGATCTGAAAAAAGTTTCCTGTTCATTTTCTGGAAATTCAGGTCAATGCTTTTTAGCAGCTTTTTATGCATGGGTTTACTCTGCTTGCTTGTCACTATGCATAAAAGCAGATGTCTTTGTACCCATTTTCTAAGGGAATGCTTAATCTTTACTCTTTGTGGATTAGCAAAAACATATTTTAAATCCTGAATTTTCAAGAAGATGCCTGTCTGTGTTTGGAAAGGAAGCTGAATGTTGGGAGAAATTAAAAGGCTATAACCTGCTTGAGGTAAGGATTGTTGCCTTGTTTAAAGTGGATTCTGTAGAGCATTGCCTGGTTCCTTTCTGGAGTCTTACTGCTGTGACCTTCCTTATTTTAAGATGTTTAATTTTTGTTTACAAATACCAACATCTACTTTGCCTTACTTAGGTTTATTTAAGATGTAGATATGAATTTACATGGCCCTGAGTGGCATGCAGGCATCACCTGTGTCCTCCCTGAAGCCTGAAACGCAGTGAATAATTTCATAGCAATAACTTGTTACAGAACACTCTAGCAAGAGGCTTGTTCCTCTACAGAATAATTTCAAGTGAATGAAGCTACTGAAAAAACTTTGGGATAATAAGGCATGATTACAGACTGAGCACAAATGTCAGAGTTGCATCTTTTGTTAGTGTGCGCATTTTATTTACAGCCTAGCATCCAGTAGCTATTTTAAGATCTGCTAGTAATCAAGCTTAAAAATTGGGAATAAAGTCACAGATGTTCTCTCTACAGCCCTCCAAGAGGTCTGAATGGGTGCAAAATACCCTTTTGATTTGACTTGATTTCTTGCAGCACAGCAGCGTGTTGCTGCTCTGTATGCAGGAAGAGGGATCTGTTTAATTTCAAGTTCCTATTTCTATCCAGCAGATGTTTTTAATCCAAGGATTTTTTGAGGTTTTTTTAAATTAAAAAGGATCTGGATGTAGCAAATAGCTTTCTGTCAAACCTGTATTAAATAAAGGTCACCTTTGGTAGTCTAGTAAAAACAGGGTTAGAAAATTACTACTGAGGGTTGTTGTGCTCTGGTAGTGTGCTGAGCACCACTTCTGCAAAACACTTTTCTTAACTTTTTTGCCACCTTTCTTCCTGTCCAACAGGTTGTTTTTGAAGTGGGCATGGGTGGATTCCTGGTGGCAGCTCCATGCTCAGCTCAGCCAGCCTATTTATTGCTGCTGAGGGGGAAAAGAATGTTGATCCTGTCTCTCCTCCCTCGGGATAGTGTTTCTGCCCATTCCATAAGACAATATGGGGAAGGCTGGCAAAAACAAACAAACAAAAAGAAAAAATAGAAAACAAACAACCCAAACCTAGAAAACATTGTTACTTTTGGTAGCTAAAAGCTCTTTGGGCTCACCTTAACTAGACCGTAAAACCAACCCTCATGTTTTCATAAGAGAGCCTGAGGTGAGGGATGTTCTGGTTTGCTGTCTAGTTGAGATGCCTATAGTAATACTAATAACACTAATAACTTATACCAAAAGAGCCTTATTGCTGAAATCTAAAGCCAGCAGCACCTGTACTGTCAAGACAGGAAGAACAGGGGGTGAGAGAGAAAAAAAGATTTTAAGTTTTGCATCAAGGTCTTGGTTTCAACATTAATGTTTGACAGCAAGTTTCCTTCTAGAAAGGGACATAACACTTTGGTCTAGACAATCTGGAGAAAGAAAATGCTCCACCCTGCATGCAGTTTGTGCTTTGTGTGGCAAGGAGCACATCATACTGGTGTTAGGCTCTCTGCCAGCTGGTTTCAGAATTGTATGAAGATGTAGCTCTTTTCCTGTTGAATGAGTTATTTGAGAGAGGGTAGCATCTTTAGGTCACTGGTGAGGGTCAGGGCTTCTGTCACGGGAGTAGCTTCAAAAGAAAATGACACACTTACTGGTATCTTGGTGTCTCGGTAGAAAAGATGGGAAGTGAAAGAGGTGCAAAGTGAGAGGGTGTGGAGAAGCAGATGCAGAGCTGCAGCTTAGAATGTTTCAAAGTCAGTAAATTCATAATTTCAGGAAAAATGAGATTGGGCTATCATCTATCTGCTCTTACAGCATCAGCTGTAACATCTTCAACAGTGGTATCTCTGCCAAGTCCTCAGCTTTTGTTTGGATGTGACCTCTGGCAAGAGCTGAGATGTAAAAGACTGGATACAATTTTCAGAAGTTTCTAGGACTGTTAGTTTTTAAAAATAAAATTTAGGAAGTTAAACATCTTGAGAAACAGATGAATTTGAGAATTGGGAAATCTTGCTCTTCAGCTGATCTAATTCTCCTTTTGTCAGCTCTTCCAATAGAAGTTTGTTTTAGTGACTAATTGCTTCCAGGCTAAATGTCTAGATTCAACTCTTAGCCATTTGTCTGCTAATTATGTTTAGTTCCTTAAAATATTTTTTCAGTGCAAAACAGGGCTGTAAAATGTGCAAATTTATAAACATGTACCAGGAAGCCTCCAAGACAGACATTGATGGGAGCCTGAAGGGCAGGTGGAGGAAATACTATTTGGTTTTAATTCCATTCCTTTGCTCCTCCTTAGGCAATTGGTTACTGGGTTATCAAATCCTTTGGTCCATGCTGGCTCACATTTTCCAGCTGAAGTGTCCTGAGGCTGGACAAACACATGGGAGCATTGAGCACCTTTGGAGCACAGCAGGCAAGGTAAGACAATGCAGCACCAGGAACGTGCCAAGGGGTGGTGCCAGGTGAGCACTCCCAGAAGGAATGACTGAGCAGCTGATATTTAATGTGCTGGATGGAGAATCCCTTCTCCAGCTCTCATCTCAAATCGCCTTTGGTGTCCTTAACTTCTTGCATAAAAATGTGAAAATGTTTCTGGCTAATTTTTATATTCTAACAGAAAATGGCTGCAGACAGTTTTTAAATTTCAGACTTCTACAAAGAAAGAGGAAATATGGGGGGAAAATGAGCCTAGAAAGGATTAGGAAATCAATTTTGTATTTTGTTGTGAATAGTAGTTTAGTGCCTTTGGGGACCAAATTCCACACGATTTAAAAATTTTTGTTCCTATCCAAAACTCTGCAGACATAAACCCACAGACTCTGCATTCTCAATAGTCTCTTAGGTAGAAGATGGCATCTTTGAGATTCTGGTATCTTTTCATTGCATAAGTCCCTAAGGACACTCTGAGAGCTTCTGAAGAAAGCAAGTTATATGGAGTTCTGAAAGCATGCAATGGGATTTGCAATTAGCCTGGATGCAAAGATCTTTGTGCTGGATCTGAATTTCAACCTTTGTTAGCAGTGCCTGGCGAAAGGCTTGTATGAGCTTCTGGATCTCCTCAGCTGGCACAAAGTGGGTCCTGGTCCAAGATGGGACACCCTGGGCTCCATTGCTAGAGAAATTATGATAAAAAGGGCAAGTGGCTTTTGCCCCTGGTAACCCCTGCACTGTGGGATTGGTTGGAACCAGCTCTGCTGGTTTTGCTAGTGCCAGTGCTACAGGACTTCTGTGATCCACTTTGTAGGATTTAACACTTTCTGGTAATGAAGCTGAAAACATGCCCAGCCTGCATGGAGCAGAGCTGAGCCTGGCAGGAGAGAATGATGCCCTTGTAGGAAGGACCATCAGATAACTTTCCAGAAAGATTAAGAAATAAGAAAAGCATTCACTTATATGGATTTAACCAAATAAAGTCATTTCATGGGGGACACAAAGGGTGGGCCAAAATCCATGTGACAGGAAGGTGACATTTTAGCCTGCTTACTTCATTCTAGCTTTGCCTGAATATTTGTGTTGGAGGTGGCACCACATCAGCCTTGCTCCCTGCGCCCACCAAGGTCAGAGCAGGATAGTCACAAACAGTTTTACTGCTCATGTTGCTGTGTGAAGAGTTCTGTTGTTGTGCTGGTGCTCTCTGGTGGGGCAGGAGAGGTTACCTGCCCCTTGCTGGAAAGATTTTGGGGGTGTTGTACATACAAAGGACGCAGCGTGAGCACAAGGTATTCCCAGAGAAAATGCTTGTCTGTGCCAGATGGTTATTTCTGTGTTCACCTATGCATCCCACCCCACTGCTGTTTTATCTGTGGGAAATGTCCTTCCCTCTCCCAGCAGATGGACTTGGCTTCCCTTGTGAGTAGGATCAGAGTCGTGCATCCTGTTGGCAGCTCTGCTTTCTTTGACTGGGTGCCCTGGAGCACCAAGTTTCCTTAGGAAAGCCAGAGATGGCAGCAAGACAAGTTTCCTGCCGGTTCCCTTGTTCCAGTTTCCTCCTTTTGGCAGAACAGAATTTGATTTTCTTTCTCACTGTTATTATGGGCTGTGAAGAACAGCTCTTAAATTAGCCCCGAGGAGGTGGAAAGGTAGAGGAATCACTGTGGGGAGTTTGGTCTGACGCATGTAATAAGCACAAGCTCTACCTGATTCGACTGATGAACCCTGTCATATGCACAGCCCTCTCCCCAGCTTGTTTTTGTTGTTTTAATTAACTTTTGGCAGCCATTCCAAACGCAACTCCTGCACCTTTTTCTAACCACTGCTGCAATGTTACAGTGAAGTTCTTTGGCCATAGCTCAGTTTGGGATGCTTGGGTCCACCCAAGGAGCATCCCATGAAACTCAAGGCCTGTGGGAATTGCCTAAATATCCCACAACAGTGATCCCTTATCACCTTTTCCTCCTGCTCCATCATTTTCCCACTGCTTTGAGCAGCTCAGTCCTACAGCTCTGCTGCTCTTGCCACTTCTTTGGCACACTCATGCACTGTTTGGCTCCTGCTGGACATGTGCCAAAGGGAGCACTTGCACAGCACTGTGGGGAGCACTGGGAAGGGCAGAGTTGGGCTCTTCAGCCATCCTGTGTGGATGTGCACCCGTGGGGATATGTGTGACACTGGCCGTGTTACCAGAGCCTCTGAATGCTGTCCTGCTCCAGGGGAGACTTCTCCTGGAGCACCTAGCTGATGGGGAGGGGAGGGAAGGCAGCACACAAACCCCTTCAGTGCCCTGCAGCATCACTGGGAAAAGCAGGATTTAGGTCACCTGCCGGGGGAGCAGTTTGGTCTCTGCTGATTGCTGCTATCACACAGGCCTGAGGTTCTGAGAGGAGGGAAGGGCAACTTTTGAACCCCAAGTGTAAATTCCCTTGACTGCAGATCAGGTGTTATGTTTGCTTTCAGAGAGGGAAGGGTGCTTCACAACCACCCATTTTTACATAAATCTGCCCTAAGAAGGTAGAGCTGCTCGTGCATTCCTGGGTGCTTTAGCCTTTGTGTAGAGTCCTGAGGAACAGCAGCCACGTCAAATCTCATCCACTGCTGATTTTCATTATCCACATGAGAAACTGGGTTAAGCTATCTCAGGCAATAAAATCCTGCAGGCTACTGTGAGGCTGTCATTGCTAGAGAGGCTCTGTCAGCTGGGAAAGGACACTGCCTTTGTGCAACAATGAACCTCACTACGTTATAAATAGCTCCTCGTTGTTTGAAAAGAAACAGTCAGAGGAAAGTCTTTCTGTCTTTCTCTCTTTCCGTTCCAGTTTTCTCCCTTTCAGGTAGCAAAAAAGTGGTTTGGTTCTTTGCAGAGAAGGGTAGGAAATGGTTGGTCTGGCATGTCTGGGGGTTTAACCTGATGCACAGGTGTGGGGCTGAGTCCTACCCACAGAGCTGCAGGACAGCATTTCCAGCTCCCTGGGATTCAGGCTGTGGCAGGGCAGCTCCCTTGCAGCCCAGTTGTGTTTGGCACCTGCTCTCCCTTGCTCAGAGGGAGCTTGGTCATCACTCCTGCAGGCTGCTCTTTGGGGCAGCAATCAGGGAAGTGTCCATCCCAGTTCATGAAATGTGATTTACCACTGGCCTGCTGAATGACCAATTGATGCTTCCATTGAAATTGGGTGGTGGTGTTCCTGAAAAAATCACAGTAACAAAATAAACAGATCAGATATGCTGGCCTGTGGGAAAAAGTTCCTGAATTACTTTTGCTTATCACATGAACAATAGAAAGCTGTTGCTGACACCCCGAGTCCACTTGAATGTCTGCTTTGTGTGTGTGTGTGTGTGTGTGTGTACTTGCCCCAGGCTAGGGGGCTTTTTTTTCCGGAAAAGCAGCTTCTAAAATCACTGTAGTGCACCATGCCTTGAAATTGGCTGCTGTCATCCCAGGCAAGAGAATGCTGCAGTGTATGGATGATTTGTTTAAACTGTCTATGCCTTTTTGTTGCACTGGCTAAGACCCCTGAAAAGGCTACAGATGTTTAGCAGCTGGTCTGTCCTACTGAAATACCTTTCAGATACTCCAGGGTCTCACACACCAAGCTCCTGGCTGCAGTAACAGGTTTTCTTCATTAAAAGTGCAAGCATTTCTTCTATTTTAGTAAGTTTATTAAACCTGACTTGCAGTATTTAATAGCACTGTTTGCTCAGTCTGGTTGCAAACTGTGGGTGATCATCCGTGATTAATTTAGCAAATACTTGACACTACCTGGTGTCTGAAAAGACAAACTGTGGAACTCTGCAGTGGCACTTTTCTGAACAGAGCAATGCTCTACCTGCTCAATATTAATCATGAGATAGGAGCAAAAAAAGGTGATTATTTGGACACAGAAACGCTATGCTGATGTTACGCTGAGCTACCTGTTGGGATGTCTCTCTTCCATCCAGTCTCAGAAGTAGCAGTGGGTTTTAGGTGCTGGTGAGTTGTTGGACACAGTAATGGAGAGGGCTGAAAAAAGATGAATTGGCATGTCAAGGAAAAGAACAGCACACATACACTGGAGGAACACCAGCAGGTACGGAATTATGTTTTTCTTTGCAAGTGTCAGACAGGATCCTTCCTCTGTGGCTGAGTGAAGATACAGTTGCTTATGTTTGGAGAACAGGTTTTCCAGTCCTAATGTCCAAGATATAACTTTGTCCATTAATTCACATTTGTCTTTTTCTCCAACAGTTTCAATGTTAAAAGACTTGGGATACAGATATACTAGTAGGCAATGAGCTTTTCCAGTTCCCAAGAGTGATTTGCAATTTATTCTGGCATGGTTGCCTGCAGATGCTAATCCTAGTCACAGCAAATAAATTACTCTCCCCTCCCTGCTTTGCCCCAAAAACTGCCATTTTGGGGGGATTATTATTTGGCATCATTGTACATAATTTGTACATCATTGACTGTTTTTAAATTTTCTGTCTGTTCAGGAGAGATGGAAGAGGTTTACTTTGCTGTTTCTCAAAGAGTTTGAGACAAGTTGCCATCTTATCCTGCCCTGTCGTCCTTGGGGAGTCAGAATCTGGCAGGAAGAGTATCTACCCCTCTTTTAAGGTTGCCATCCAGCCCTGAGTGACAGAAGTGGAAAAAGGAAGGTATTTTGGCTTGTTGCACCTCGGTGTGCTCACACTGCAGTTGGTACCAGCTGCCTCCAGGCCAGAGCAGGGCAATGGCTGCACTGTGGGAGGTGAGTCCATCTGCTCAGGGAGGTGATTCTCATCCAGGTTTGTGGATTGCCAATTCCCCATGGATCTGAGAACCTCCTTTGTGGTTGCTCTTGCTTCTTTGATGAAGGACAGACTGCACATTCCCAGGCAAAACCTGTGACAGGAAACATAATCTGCAAAAAAAGCCCTGGTAAAATGCATTAATCCCACAGCAGTATTGCTGGTGCAGGTGCTCCTGAAGAATCCTGTCCAAGCCCTCACCTGGGGAAGAGGGAACATCACAGGAATGAGGGAGGTTTCTGGCTTCTCAGTTTTCATCACCTTTTGTGTATTGATTTCTTTAACTCTCATTTCCAAAGATAAAACTATGACTGTGCTGTAATCTAAGGAAACTGGAGCATGGAGACTGTCTCTGAAGAGAGTGGAGATGGCTTTGCTTTGCAGGGGTCTGATGAGATGCCATTCATTATTGCTTGTAAAGTGCTTTTTCAACTCTCAGGTGAGGGTGCTTTAAGAGAGTTTGTGCTTTGACGTGGTGACAGCTGGGGGTGTCCATCTCTGCAGTGTCTGTAAGGTGGCGTTTTTAATCTCTCTGTTCCTCTCCAGGGACAGAGGGACAAGTGGAACAGGATATTAGAAAACACTGCAAAAGGGAATGCTAAGTTTGGTTTAATTAAGAAGGACCACATTGTTGGAATTAATTGCAAATTCTCTTGAGAATAATTTCACGGGAGATTGAGTTACTGCAGGCCCTGGCCTGATCTGAATGGATGGCAATGTGGTAAATGACAGTGTGGAGGTAATGTGTGTGTTTCTGTGTCAACCAGATCCTGGATTTAATAATTTTGTAAATGAAATTCTTTCTTTTATTCAATTAGTGTGTTAAAAATTATTTGCATTGCTTATTGTACCTCTGATGGTGTGGCCTGATTATGCACAGTGTTAGCTCTGGTCATGGCACATCCAGGGAACAAAGTACTGTCCTGCTGGGGGCAACCTTGACAGGGAACAAGGAGAAATTCTCATTTGGTGTCTGGCACAGCTGAACATCTCATCTGGTGTGTAGCTGATCTCGCTGCAGGAGCTTGTAATCCCCTCCTTAGGTCCCTCCTGCTGTGTGTGCCTGTGGAGTGCTGCAGGGAGCCACCTGTGCATGGCTGTTCCCATCCTGGGGAGCCCTGCCACCCACCGAGGTGTGTTCATGCCAATCTATTTCCCTGATGATGCACCTACATGTTCCCAGCCTCTGCACTCCTTTGGGATCAGCCAGCCTCCACTCGGAGCTGCAGGCAAGCACTGTGGTTTGATCACTTGAGCTTGGATGTGACGTCTCAGAGCAGACACCTGTGAGTTCCTCCCCTGCTGCTCTGCAGGGACTGTTGTGGTGCAAAAAAAAACAGAGCAAAGGAGAAAAGGAGTCTGTTTTTTGGAGGAGCTGCTTGTGTGAAGGGGCCAGATTGTCTTTCAGACCAGCACATTAAGGACTGTCAATGCAGCTACTGAGATGTGGAAAAGATTTCTGAGATCTTGGCTGTGTTGAACAGCCAGAATCTCTTGCCCTTCCCTTTTCTAACACTAAGCAACTTCAGAAAAATAGTCCCCTCCTAGGGGCTGGGTCCATAAAGATATCAAATAGGTCAAGGGGCTTGTTTTTCCCTGGAAATCTGGCTTTTTCTTTGGACAACTTAGGTGCAAAATAAATTTCTTCATGTGGGTAACACAAGATGCTATGAAGAAACAGCCTAAGCAGATCAGACACAGCAGCTGTCTGAGAGATCCTGGCCAGAGGTCAGTGTTGAGCCACAGTCACACACCTGGAGGATGCTGGGCAGCCTGGTCCCAGCAGAGCCTTTGCAGCCACGGGGAAATGAGGGACACAGAACAAAGCCTGGGGGACATCTTTATTGAGGCTGTTGGCAAAGAGCGACTGTAACCCCACTAACTTCTCCTGCAAGGCTCCTGCTCTCCTGGTGGAATAAGGTTTACACCAGGTCCTAGCAGCTTGTTGACTTGGAGCAGTGAAACAGTAGCTATCTGCAGATCACACCTGTCTGGTTTTGCTGCAAATGCCACTCCTTTGGTGTGCAGGTCATGGGGTCGGTGTGTGCCATTGGTGGTACAGACAAACCTTGCCAGGAAGAGCCAGAGCAGCAAGGACAAAGGGCTGGTTCTGCTCAGCAGAGATATTTGAGAGCTGGGACAGCTGTCCCTGTCCTTGTGTCCACCCTGCTCTGTCCTGAGGTGGCTGGGAAGCACTGCTTGTGGGGGTCAGGAGGGCATGGGGGGGACAGTGGTCTGCTTTCCTATGCTTGTGTTATCCTTTCCTATGCAGACTACACTGAAAGACTTTTTAAACTCAATTCTTTTTAAAGTAAATGCCTTTGTCCCCAATGGCTGGATGAAGATGGTACGGTTATGATTCTAATAGTCTTAGAGTGTGAACCTGAAACTTGCAGTAAATCCTCTGCATCCTTTCACCAACACACCCAGAGCATGACCAAACACCTTCCCCACATATTCAGAAAATAACAAGACAGGAAAAGCAACCAGTAATATATCTGACTGTATTTCAAAGTTGTTGATTGTAAACAAACTTTGTTGAAGAAATAAAATCACATGACAAGATATCAGAGTGATACTATAAATCCATTTTGTTATTGTTGCCACACTTCACATTTTTGGAACTCGGAATTTAGCTTATGGTGTACAAAACTTGTAAAAATTTATTGCAAGCGTGCCTTTGTGTAGAACAAAACTGGTGTCACAAAAGTATTCCCTGTCCCACGCAGAAACACATTTGTGTGTCTCTTACTGTGAAGAGGTCACACACCTGCATTTCCTGAAAGACTTGGCTGTTATAAAGTTACTCTGAGAAGATTTTTTAAAAGAAAAAAAAAAGGAAAAAAAAAGTAATTTGCAGTGTATACTTTACCTCTGGAATTTATGCTTTCAACAAAAATCTTTAGAATTATAAAGAATATGGAATTTTGCAACAGAACCGCAGTTGCTGATGGTGTGAGCACAGCCCAGTGGTCTTGAAAGCACTCAGCCAGCTAAGGCCATCTTTGCATTTGGAACTGTCACTGCATTTGATGGAATGTAAGTTGCACACAGAAAATAAATGAAAACAAAATATCGAGGGGGATTCCTGTTCCAGAATCCCGTTGTTCCTGTTTCTACTGTGGCACTTCCACAGTCTGTAGCTTCCATGCTGTGCTGACATGCAGCAGTGCCATGACTCCAAGGCTGATGACTACTGAGCATGTATAGTCTAAGGAAAGGCATGGAGTGAGGCCAGGGATGTAGCTAAAGCAGGGTTTATGTTACTAAATCAGCTGTGCAGACTGGTTGTGTTAAACATCAGGCTTTTCTCTTAATTCAAAGGCAGCAGGAGAGGGGGATATACATGCTGGAATGATGAGAGTTAAAAGGGATCACCTGGCTCCACTCCCTCCATGTGCCCAACCTCTGAACTTTCTTCTGCCTTCTCAAACCCACTGTTGCCCTTGAACTCCTCCCTGTGTTAAATCATACTGATTAGTCTCACCTTTACAGGATCAGATTAATCTCTGGCATAAACCTGAGCTTTATCATCTCTAATATCACCCCCACACCATGGGATCAAGCGATTTTTTTTATTTCAGTACCGAAATGCCAGGCAAAGATTTGGCTTATATCTAGAAGAAAAATCCAGGTTGCAAAATTAAGTCCAAGAGACCTGCAAACTGTTTTCCATCAAATGAGGAGCTATGTTTCATAGAGACATGCAAATTCTTCAGCAGTCACATTTTGCAAATGCCTTGACACAGATTTATTTGAGAACAAGACCACAAAGTCACTTTGACACAAGTAGGTTGGGGCTCTGGACAGCTGAACCTAGTGTACTGTTCTTTGCTTTTTAATTTCTAGGGTTTTTTTGGGGGAACTAGTGGAAATAGGTCAAAATGCTCTGAAGTCCAGAGCACACTGTAAATACCTGAAGCGTGAAAGCATTTGCCAGAGTGTTTATTTTAGAATCAGTTACCAGGGCTGGGAGCAAACTGCCTAAGCCTGGCATCTTCCCTTCCCTAGAAAAACTTCTGAGACCAGCTTGACCATGAAGTTTTGTCCAAGGAGCCTGGATTGCAAATTGCAATCTTATCTCTCCCCAGCTTGTTTCTCCAGTCAGTCCTGCACTCTGTGGTCCTACAGCACATCATGCCAGTCCTCTCCCACTGGGTTCTTCACCCAGGGCCCCAGGCATTCAAGGTTGTTCAGGTACAGCAAATAATGCTTTCATGAGTAAGGTTTTTGCACTACACATCATGTGGACCACCTTGACATCTAATGCAAGCAATTATTACTTCAGAAGAGTGATACAAAAGAGATTTACCCCTTAAGGCCTTTTTGTGGTATCTATCAGCCATTCACCAAACCCATTACAGTGGAAGGGCTAAAAACAAAACAGAAAAGATCTCCCCAGACCCTGTCAAAGGTCCCTCTATGACAGCAAGCCAGAGCTGAGGAATGTTACAGCCATTCCAGTTGGAGCAGTGGGTGTGGTGCTGCTGAAATCTGTTTTGGGTCAATCCGAACCTGCTGGGGCAGCACTAATGGGGCAAAGCAGAAAACACCTTCACAGTGATTGCAATCAGAACAGGCTTCAAGAAACAATACCCTGTTTCATCTGAGATTTGCAAAATAGCAGAAAGGACCACCAAAGCAATGCTACAAAAGTGAACTGAAGGGCAAACTGTGTGTTGTCAATGCTTCCACACTGACCAAGAACCTGCAGATGCTTTTGGATGTGTTCAAAATGCAAGGAATGAGGGAAGCAAAGCAAAGTGTAAGACAGGAAATTTCTCTAGAGCTAGATTTCTGGAGAGACAAAGCTGTCACTCAAAAGAAGAGGAAGAGATGCTTTTTGTACAAAGCACAGCTGTTCTCAACTGTTTCCCAACAGTGAGGTGATAATATAGGGGTGCTTCCAGTTCATCGTGCTTCTGGAAACAAAGGTAGGTTTGGGAAGAATTGTGTCAAAAATGAATATATATTAAGTAGCACTGATGACAGGCTTGCTTTTGAGCAGATGATGTGATCTGTTGGTGCAAGTATCCTAGTTAACAGCAGGCCAAATATATACCTGTTTTGAGCTTAGAGTTCCTTGCCTTTGTGAAACTGTAAACAGGCCTTTGACACTTGAATGTTTTTCTAAGCCAAACTCAGATGAGCTCGTTTTATAAACAACCAATCTGACATCAATCTGAGCATAAAGGAAGTGCTGTGGCAAACTCCACAACAGAGATGGATGGAAGACTTCATATTCCATCTAAACCTCAATGACTTTTCTCAACTCAGTAATTACTTGTCTGAATTCCACACTGTTTACTGGACTACTGTAAATCTTCAGATTTTCCATTTATCTCCTCTAAGTTCCTCTAGACTTGTTGGGCTCCTGTGTTTTATCAAAGTTTCTCTTACCTTGAGTGCAGCTTGGTTTTGACTCGTGCCAGCCTGTATGAAGGAACCTGTGCTAAGTCCCACAGCCTTTAGTTAATGGGAAATGATACTTGGCATACTTTCATTTCTAGTTTGGAAAAGTGCTTTTGAACAAGAACCAAGTCACTGAAAACACAGAATATGGCCTTAATCAGCAGGAGTGCAAACTCCACTTTACAGTTTCATCATCCCCCTTATCTGTGCTGTGCTTTGGTGTCTGGTAGGAAAGGAGAAGCTGTGATAAGCTAATGATGTCTCACGAGTGCTGAGGCTTTTACAGCACTTTGCAATCCTTGCTTGGAAAGTACCAGAGATGCACAGAATTACCAGAGCAGCATAATCCCCCACTCATCAGTAAAATCAGCTCTAGCATGAGGGGAAGTGGAAGAATGAGATGCTGGAGGCTTCTTTCACTACATGCCAGCTCAAGACAGACTTCTAACTAAATGTTAGAAAGAAAGTAACATCCTCAGAACAAAAAAAGGCCACAGAAATATACCTGGAGATAAAGAACAGGAATGCTGGTTTTGAGTTGCTAAATTCAACTTTCTCTTGGAATTATTTGAAGAAAACAAGTTTTTACTTTACAAATTATGATTTCTAGGCTACTTGTATATAGAAGGGTTAGGGATAGAGAATAGAAACAGAAAATGGAAATGAGATTTCTTTAAATTGTGCCCTATTGTCAAGTGTACAGATGGGCTGAAGTAAAAAGTGGCAGATTTCCTGCAAGCCCTTGAAGCATTTTTCAATTGAGACAACAGTGGAAACCACTTCCCAGTGGCTTCTAAGCTCTAGCAAGTGTTGTTGTTATGCACTGGGAAAAGAAATGTTTTCCAAGAATGGATCGTGGCACAACAGACATTTCCTGAAAGTACTGTGCATAGAGGGTGGTTGGTATGTCTTACTGATGGTCTCAGTTCTTTGACACAAAGTTTGCATACCATGAACAAGTAATTGTCAGTTTTCAGAAGTACATCTCAGTGAAAAATTCAGTTCAGCAGGACAGAAAGGAGCTGTGCTGTGCTCCCTTCACTTCTTCAGTGTCAAACTTTGTTCCTGAAAGAGCTTAGAGACATTCCTCTGTGACCTGGTTGGCATTTCAACTGCATTTTACCTACTGCTGAGTTCTCAGATCTCTTACCCAGATTGTCTTAAGGCTACAAAAAACCCTCCAAAACAACCCAAACTATCATTTCACAAGCTATTGCACAATTAGACACACACACACTATAACGAGCATCCTTGCACTACTTTGAGACTAACTTTTTTCCCCTCCTTTAATTAGGGAGAAGCTTTAATGTTACAAGCAGGTGGGGAACCAAATCTGAGTAAGCCAGTTTGCAGCAAAGGAAATAATCCTACACAGGCTGAGCTGCAGCTGATAAACTTTAGCCTTTTAAAAATTATTCTATTTCTTCCTTAATTGCTTTGCCTTGGTTGTAGTAATGGAAAAAGTGCAAGATGCTTTTTCAACACAGAGAAATCTTACCTTTCCCCAACCCTATCCACTTCCAGTCAATAAAAGGAAAAGATGAGGGGGAAGAGTCATCTGTAGATATACACTACACTTTGGTGGCTTTTGCTTATTGGCCTCAAGAGCCAAAATTCAGGCATTTTGTACATATAAATATATATAAATATTTTTGCTTACTTATGGAATGTTTGTGCATGATCAGAACACCAGTTCAAAATGATGAGGGATGGTTAAGGCTAAGAAAATGAAATTCATTGCAAAGCTATAATTTTGTCTTCATTTTTCTCCTTCACAAAGGAGACTAAAGCATCTTCCCTGTAATAGTCAGCCACTGTGTAATCCCCCGTCAACACCAATTCTAGGGAAAACTACTCAGGACCCTGTCCCTGAGGCAAAAAGCTAGGACCTCATGATTTGAGCTCAAGTAATCCACATAATTAACAGCATACAATAGTGAAAAATAAAATATTCCAAGGCCTCAGGCCTACTGTCACCTAAATAAGAAAAGGCATTTTCTGTATGGGATGGCCTAGATCCAGGCCTTTAAGCATACATAGTTATGTAACAATTGGCCAAGGGCTCCAGATTTATCCCAGGGGCCTACAACATAGCTGGAAAGTGCTCTGCCTACTCCTCAGAAATGCCAAGTGGCTCCAAGGTGGTCTTGGAAACCATCCCATGTCTGCTGGGGGCATGGGTATCCTGCAAATACTCCAGCATGGCACGGGAGTGCAAGGAAGCAGCTATGGTTCACTTAAGCCATCCCATCAGCAAAGTTCCAGCCAGGCTTTTCCTTACTGCCCCAGTTTTAACTACCATATAAATTTATGGGATATAAGGGGCTAGTAGCTACTCTTCCTCATCCAATATAGGCTGGCATTGTCTGAAGTAGGGAGCAATAACACTCTGAAATTTCCTGAAAAAAGAAAACTGTAGGTTTATATTGCTGAACATTTATTTTTCATGCTTCAGGCTAGCTGCTGTCTCCCTTTGAATACTTACAAGACTGACAAGAACCAGCTATTACACACTCAGTCTGAAGAGGGGTGGTCTCAGTTCTCTGCAGGGCCAAGAAATTTTGAACTCATCCTTAGGTTCCTCTGCAGCTTGGCATTGCCAAGGGCTAGAGTAGTGCAAACCCACCCCCTTCTTTTGTGGTTAGGAGGCCTCAGTGCACAAGGTTTTGTCCTTTCTCCCCCTTTCCTGGGTGGAGACCTTGTGCACTGAGAAGTGAAAAGGATGGTTAGGAATCCTGCTGCTGTTCATTGTGCAGCTGGCAGGCAGAGCAGGAGGTGTGCGACAAGCTCCAGGCTGTAGCACGAGCAGAATCACCATGGAGTTGGCCATCCCCCTCTCTCCTTGCAACCAGGTGAGATCTGTCTCTAGGTCTACTCCAGAAAACAAGACTTTGGTGGAAACACAAAGGTGTCAGTGCAAGGATATTCCATGGGCTAGTCATTCATTTACTAACCCCTGCTGGATTCTTCCTCTGTTATTATTTACATGCCATGCATTTGCACATCACAGAATGGTGAAATCTGAGGAGTTTCCAGCTTCTTGTTGGTTACCCTCTATTGCCTCTTGCCAGATACAATGTACCCTGGTAAGATCTACACTGATCAATCAATCATT
The DNA here is from genome assembly GCF_008360975.1 of Lichenostomus cassidix. NCBI lineage: Eukaryota > Metazoa > Chordata > Aves > Passeriformes > Meliphagidae > Lichenostomus > Lichenostomus cassidix. Next base: position 40,883,744 of record NC_139483.1, on the reverse strand, counting down.
CACTCCACTCCTCTTAAATCAACTCGAGTCATTCTTTGGGAGTAAAGTAAAACTTTTCAGGCTTGGTGACTTGAAACGAGCTGGTCCTCTAATCAACATGGTTTCTGCCCTGTAAGTTAATGCAATTAATTACAAAATGCAAGTTTGTATCCATCACTGCTAACCTTCAGAATGCAGCGTTTTTTGCTGATTGAGTTGTGGACTGAAATCAATAAAGCGTAGAGGGCAGGGTAGTATTTTACCTCAGTACTGATTCCCTCATTTCAGGTATACCTCTCTCTTGGCATTGTTTTCTGAAACTCCAGTGGCTTTAAGATTCCACGAGCACCAAAACATGGCCTCAGCCACCAGCTCACGATGATGCTTGTTCCTCTACAGTGTCACTCAGAACAGAAGAACTCTTTGGGCTTGCTCTGTTTTAGCAAGGTTTAAGGTTGGTTGCAACTGGACTTATTTCCTTTTGTAAAACACAATGCTACGTTATTTTGCTAAACATTTATTCTGCTTAATTACAACTATTGTGACAAGCCCTGAACTCTACTGAAAAGAATTCCTACGGAACACCCCACAGTGATAATGGGAAACACTCGGCTATTAGTGACATATTTTTTTCCTGCCAACTGTGTGCCAAATGAAATTCTAAAGTGGACCAAAAAGGTCTTGACAGTTACCAAAGAAAAAGCAAGAAATTATTGTTTTTAAAACCTTAACAGTCCATTACATTAGCTTTTTAAGCAACATTTAAGACACAGTCAAAATCAAGAAAAAATATAGTTGATATATTTTGATTTCTCACCTGTACACTGACCGTGGCAGTTAAGATGTGAGGCAGTATTACGTACTGGTTTTACTCACTGTTAATACTTACAGTATTAATCACTGTTTGTTTGTGTATAAAATGTTTCATCCTGGTTAAAAAATAAAATCAATGTAATGTATTTGTCATTTTAAATTCACTAATGCATTTGGTTTCTCCTAATTTTCCTGTGTTCTAACTGGGATCTAATTGTGTTACATTAACAAAAACAAAGGGAAAAAACCAAAACCGCAGAAAGAAAAAATTGTGACTGGTCCTCAGTTCCTGGCTGCCTGCCTGTGAAGGTTGTGTTTGTCTTATGCCTGCTGCAGTGTTCCTGTGCTGAGCTGCTGTGCCTGTCCCACCAGAGGACAGCAGTGATGCCTCACAGGATGGCAGGCATGCTCAGCCACAGCCCACGGTGCAGCCTCACGGTGCTTGTCCCAGAATTTAATAACTCCAAGGAAGGTGTAGAGTTTCCTGTCATACCTGTCTAGGACTGCTGAGCTGTGCCAGCTTCTGACAAGCTCCTGGCCCAGGAGGAACTTTACAAGATGACCCTGTTCAACAAATAGCATTGAGATGACGGCTAATTTAAGTCTGGTTTGGGTGTACAGATTCCCACAGGGCATTCACATATGCAATTTTGTGTCAGCTTTTCCAGTGGCACTTTCTGCACGACATGTTTACATCCAGCTGATATGAGGAACGAAGTTTGCACCTCTCTAGTGGCATCACTTGGCATTTTTGGATCACAGCACTGGTGGTGTCACAAGTTCCTTGCTTTGCCTTCCAGGTGTGGTATCTTCTGCTTACCCTCCAGCCCCTGCCTATGCCACCAAGAACAAAGCATCAATGGGAGGGTGAGGTGTCCTCCAAGCCCAGAAGCTCCTTTACAAGTCTTTCACCAAACTGTGCACGGCTGTACCTTGTCACATGGTAGGCCTCTGACATTTTGTAGAGGATGTAGGCATTATTTATAGCGATGCTGATGGCAAACCAGAACACTTGTTGCCAGGTCTTGTTTGGTTTGTGAGAAATGAAATACCTAGAAAGCCAAGAAAGGAGGGAAAAACACTGTTTAGCCAAACAATTGCAGCTGGGACACAAGAAATAACCCCAAAGATCCTGCAGTCCCAAAGGAGAAGCTGACCCAGGACTTAACACTTAGTTCAAGTACATTTAAAGAAATTTTGTACAATGTTTTTGACAGTCATTTATAGCCAATTTGCACAATTTTGGAGATTTTTGATAATGTGTAAAAGAACAGACCTCCGTGCTCTCAGAAGCAAACTTCAGCAACACTCTAACCTCTGTATCACTCCATATAAATAAGAGTACTGACAAAGATTCCTTGAGATCACTCATGACAAACATCCACGTGATGGGAGCTGTGGGTCTGAACCCCTTCAATTTGTGACTTAAAAAATAGCTTCAGTCACATTACATTACAGTTTTGGAAAGCTTGATGATGCTTCTCCTCATGTTTATTGTGAGCAAAGAATGATTGCTGCTGCTGTCAACAGTAGGTGGGAGGATGTGGGGGTAGAGTCAGAGCGTACACTGCTGGTATGTGACAGAACTAGAAAGGACTGACATATTTATATTTAGCTTCTGACTAATTCTAGGACTGCCAGAATATTCGTTCTTCAGTCATAAGATTTCCCATTTTCCTACTTTTCTACTTTAACTTTTTTAGCAACCATTTAAATCTACTACCTCAGCTCTTTTCCATATTGATTTCCTCAGATCAGATCCCAACATCGTTCTCCAGCGACCACCTCCTCCTCTTCCATATATTCTACTGAATTCTTGCTGCCTTGCCAAGAACTGGCTTGAAAAATCTGTTCTGCGTTTCCTCTCTTCTCAATTTCTAGTTCTCAAAATCTTCTGCATCTCATCAATATTCCCACAGCCAAGCTGCACCCCTGCGGTTCTTACTCATTTCTGTTCCTCTCTGCTACATTAAGAGCTAACACTGAGGACACCAGCTGGAATTCAGGAGTCAAAAGTTCCACATCCTGCTCTCTCAGATCATGTAGATCAGCCTTACATGCACAACTGAATGTCTTTTTTCTTCTGGCTCCAGGTGACACAAGTATTACCAGGACAGATAATCAACTAAACACCACCTCCTGCTAGAGGTGGAGAGCTGAGATAGCCTGAGAGACTTGTGGGGCTGGTAGACCCTTGTTGAATTCTCTGTCAGCCTGCTGGCTCATCCTCCCATCACTTTTTAAAAGTCATTTATGAGATGCTAAGGACCTGTCTCAACATTTTTTTGACTGGTGGATGGATAGATAGAGCCAAACAGATACCATCAATGCGGTTCTTGCCCTTGTGCAGAGCCAGTGTCTGATCTTTGACTTAAACAGAAGTTCTGTCATAGACTTAGAGAATGCAGGATTGGGCTCTCAGATGCAGCTCAACATTGAGAACTCAAACACTGCAGTAACAGAGAAGGTGTAAAAGAAATACACATACACATGCACATCTTTTTACTTACTTGCTGTATTTGTCATCATATTTGCAGATATAGCTAAGGTGAGCAGCAAAGGCTTCAACCGCCAATGGGCATGGAATTTCTCCACTTTTTCTCTTAATTATAACTCCTGCATCAATTAGAAATGTAACAGTTTTAAATTAACATCACAAGTATGGCAACTGAAAAATATGTTTTCTATATATGGCCTATTATAAAATACAACTTATTGACAGTTTTTCCCCTAAAGCTGGAAACTTATCTGCAACAGAGATGCTAATTTGATTTCTTTTCCCAAGGGTAGTACATTGAACAAGTGTAAGGGGAAGAAGAGGGATCATTTTTCAGCTGGAAATGAAAAGATGTTAGACGCAAACATCTTTGTCATATATTCAAAAAAAGCACACATTGCTATAGTCCCACAGTAGCCCCTACTGACAGTATTAGTCTCTCCTCTTGTGGTACACAAGAAGTTGTGGTCACCTCTAGACAGTGACTTGCTGTTATATGCTTTGAATCCTGGAAGTCCCAAATTAGTCCCTTGAAATTAAATCATTTGCTTATCTCTACCCATGGGGGCCAAGAGCAACATTACCTTCTCTTCGCTGGGTGCCAAATGACACAGAGAAGAAAATACAGTAAGAAGGAGACAAAAGGCTGAACTCAGTGAAGACAGAAGGGATGCTGGTGGGTGAGTGCAGTCTCTTTGAAATGAAAAGCAGCCTGGCTCCTGCTCTGGGGAGCCAGAGCTCAGAATTACCCTTAGGTTGCTCACTGGATCTTAGCACACATTTCTCTGCCTGCAAGTGCTGCTTCCTGCCCTGCCTGGTCAGCTGGCTTGGTCCATTGCAGGGGATGACCACCCTGCCTCCTGCAGAAATCTGTGGTAAGGCAACAGGTGCCCTGCAGTCACATACCAACCACTCTTTGCACAAAGATGTGGTGCTGGAGCAGGTTACTCCAAGAACAGTTCCCTCATGTGGTCTATCTCTGACCTGGCCTTATCCAACACTACAGTAGTATCTGTAAGTCCAATGCTCTCCTAAGAAACTCCCCTAGCTCATTTCTGATTTATTGCTCCTGCCCTTCTTCCCTATTCTTGGGGAAAGCTCCCTGCAGGAAGAAAGAGTGAGTAAAACAAACTTATATCATAGGAGTCTGTTCCCTAACTTTTGACCTTATGCCCCTGCAGGCCTCAATGGTCAGCTCTCCATGGGATGGATCACCACTTCCTCTGTGGCTATGGCACACTGTCTAGTGAGGCTCCCTTCTCCCTGGTACAACACTATTTTCTCCAGGTCTGGAGAAGCATAGGCTTAGTTGCATCCTTTCTCAGCATCATTTCAATACAAGTGAAATTTTGGGCTTTCTCATTTCTCAAGCTTTCAGGAAAACTTTCATTGCCTTCCTTCTGCCAACTCTTTTACAATCAGCCCTAAAATGCTACTCACGTTTTGATTACAGACTTCACCATTTCATTCCTCCAGCTGGAAGTCTCATTCCATCCATTATCTCTGTCAAGCCCCCTGTGCTGTCCTAGCTGGCAGGCTCTATTTTGAAGCAAGTATGCGACACATACTAAATGTCATGTTACAGCTGAGCCATGCAGCAATTTATTTGGGGTGTTCAAAGTCCGATTTTTCAAGAGTCCAAAATTATATCACCTCTAAATTGTTCAATACACTCTCATTTCACCCCTACCTCCTCAAGCTGGGTACAAATGTAGCCCAAAGAGGGGGGGGGGGAACCAATCAAACAAATAAATCCTTCATTACATTCATGTAATTATTATAGTGTGGTTTTGATTCTTTTAATAAGTCCTACAAATATCTGGCCAGCATGAGGTAAAAAGGACTGATACACCACCAGCCTGCTGCATTAGTGCTGCAAAATCACTTGCCATCTCATCAGGGCAGGTCAAGGAAGGGTAAGTATGTTCCTGGTACAAGTGTTATACAAAAAAAGAAAACCCCTTCTTTCTCCTCTTACTCTCCTCTCTTTCTTCCCCTTCTCCTCCTTTGGAGGATTTGTATTTCCTTTGTAATTTGTTTTGTATTCATAATCTTTAAAAGAATGCATTGCAGTGGCAGAACCATATACTCCCTATCACTTTCTATTATATTTCCCCTAACATTCCTCTATTTTGAGACTATAAATAGCTTTGTAGGCATATTATTTTTAGCCTTTCCTAGGCTTGTTTCGTAGCTATAGCCCACCTTCCCAGGGAAGACAACTGCCAGAGCTGGGTCATTCCTAGCTGCAGGTCTCTGTGGCATGTGGTCCTGAGCCAGCTGACTCATTGGCACATCAGATGAGCCATTTCCCCTCCTGGTCCTCCCCCAGCACTGCTGTGCTCCCATCCCTGGCAGCACTCCAGGGAACACACCACCTGCACTGCAGCCACAGCCTGCCTTTGCTTCCACGCTGAAAAGGGTGCCAACTGCTGGCCTCCATGCTGTCACCATAGAAAGGCATCAGCTTTTGGGTTTGGGGTTCTTTTAACCCTTTTTTCCTTTTTAATTTAAATTTTTAAGCTGTATGCTGGTCAAGCCAAGCTTGGAACATACTACCTCCAATGAAACAAGCCAAAAGACAAAGGTTGACATATGTTGGTTTCCCCAAAACACTTATCCTAAGCCTATCTAGAATAATGCTTTTTTTTTTTTTTAAATGGAAGTCTCATTAGTACCAGCACTTGCATCCATCTTGGCAAACCTGGAGGTTTCATAACAATATAAAAGAAGGAGCATTGCATTATCCAAGTGCTATATGGCTTTTTATCAGGACTTTGATTTCTTACAGTTCTTTACCAGAACTGCCAACATTCAGCATTGTACAAGGTCTGATGATTGAGGTCTTCCCAGCAGTGTCCTCTGATCCCATCCCCACTCTGACCATACTTGGACACAACCTCCTGATTGTAGTCTCACGAAGACTCACATGGAAATGTTAGTTGAAACTCTAAGCTTACTCATCCTGACATGTGCTTTTTAACAATATGCTTCTTTCCCCAGATATTCCAATCCTGGGCCAATCTCACAAGCTGATTTTTTCAGGAAACTAGATTGTCACTAGTCACCCCCCTCTCCAGCTTCTCCTGGAGTAAGAACCACACAGGGATTCATACAACTGCTTCCTACAATTGTGATGGCTTTACAACATCTCCCATCTTCTCACAAGTCCCTTAGAAGATGCTAAGATGCCATTTGCGGCTCTTTATTCCTTGCATATGTGGCCCAAACTTTGTTTACTACTCTTAGTTATTCAATGTTTAGCTTTTCAGTAGAGCTAGCTGGTGAAGAGCATCTGTGAAAGTTCTTCTCAGAAAGAAGCTACTTCTTAAAAAGATCTTGGGTTCAACAGTTTTTTTGCTGAAAATGCTATTGTGGCCATCCTACTGTGCAGCAAGTGAGATTGCTGCCTGTTCCATCTCACTACATATGAAAGTCAGAAAAGATTGTAGTTATTTCTAGAACACAATAATGGATATGCTGGGGAAGTGGGCACCAGATCTAGAGTGAAAAACACAAAATACAGCCTTATCCCACAGATGGGGAGATTTGGGCCAGCACATAGATGACCTGCTTCAGAATAAGGTAATTTTTTATTCTCAGGAGGTCCCAAACTCTTTTGATTTCTCAATTCTTCTGTAATACAAGCACAAGGGAAAAATAAAGCTTAAGGGCAGTTAAAATCCAGCCGGATTTTGTTCTAGGCAGAAACTACATACTTGATAACAGAGTCAGCAGGACACTTTCGCAAGACTAAAGGAATGAGACCCATCCTTGACTATTTGAGATGATGTATTATGACATGTTGGTTCAAACATCCATAATAAATAACCTGCTGAATCTAAGAATAGTATTCATAGATCAGTTCTGACAAGTGTACTGCCATCCTGGTGCCTCTGGCTTGGGTGGGATTTGCACTCCAAGTACAGGCAAGATTTACCTTCTTGACTTTCCTTTAAATTGCAATAAATAGCTAATTATTAGCTATGTCCACCTCTTTCCCCATCCTAAGTTTTCTTTTCACCATCTCCTGCCTTCTGCTTTTAAGGTTTTCTCTTCAGTGGCTCCTCCAGCCCATACACATTTACACTCAGCCAAGTGCAAACACGCACCGTGCATCACCAGGCAATCCCACTGGCACCACTCTCTGTTCAACATCCTGCATGGGTTTTAACCCCCTTTCACTCTACCTCCTCTCCCATCTAACATGTGCTCAGCAGGTCTGGGCTACAGGCTTACCTCAAGGAGCACAGATTTCTCCTCTTCCTCCTCTATATTTACATGCCTTAGAGGAGACTGGTGGTCCAGCTTCTCTCAAGTTGGTTTAAACTATCTTTGCTGCACTGACTTTAGTGATGCCAAATCAGAGGCAAGCAATCTGGTCTCTTGCCTTCCCACCGAGCCTCCATCTGTTCCCAGGTCCCTGCTAGAGACTCTCTTTGCCCAGCATCAGTCTTTGAAAACCCAGTCTCTGTTTTCTGCTCTGATTCACAGTGAACTATGTCAACTGTCCCAGCCAGCATTTGGTGAGCAATGAGTTGGGAAAGTCTTGTCCATCACACACACAGAGGTTACAGTCAGTGGATATTAAACTGTCTCACGCAACCTACAATCCCATCTATGCCAAAAAAGACCCAAGGTCAATCACAAGCACAACACACACCTCTGAGTGCTGCTTGTAAAGGTTGCTGCCAGCACAGTCTGCTTTTGCTCCCCTTTGTAACAGGGCAGTTAACACTGATGTTTACAAACAGAGTATTTTTCTAATATTTATGAATTATAACAAAATGCTCTATGCTAGTCTATAAAAAACAAGTAGCATTTTGTAGAGGTAACTCTTGTCCAGTTAGTGCAGCTGAATAATCTAAATCCACCAAAAAGCACAAGGAAAACAGCACAAATCCTGATGGTAAAAGCCACTCATGGGGAGCTACACTGCTCTAGAGACTGGCTTCAGCAGAGTCTCCAAAGTGTCATGTTTCCTTCAGATACATATTTTCAGCATTTGTGCTCAGACAGCAGTCCATCTGAATCACCAAATCCTCCCTCTGCTGGGATGCCCAGCAGAATTCTTTAGGATCAGCCATGCTTTGCTAAGGCAAAGAGCCTTCTGTCAAGGCACTGAACAACATACTAAGCTTTCTCAACTTACCATGCAGTAATTTTATGCCTTAACTTTGCTTCTGTAATCTGTACACACATGTCAGACTGAATCTTGGGATTCAGAAAATGATACCTGTGAATTGGTGGCTTTATATTTAAAGGTTTAGGTTATTCTCATTTGTCTATGGCAGTTATACATAAATGTGAAACATAAAATTTTAAGAAATTGAAACAATATTCTCACTGAAAAACTAATTTCAAGAAGTTAGTTAGTCATACTGCATTTTACAGAAGTTTCCAAATGTTCTTAAAACCATCTGTGCACTTTCAAAAAAAGAAAATATTTCAGTAGCAAGAACCTCTCTGTAATTATTTGGACTATCCAAATTATCTGGTTTTGTCTCTTTTCATCGACTGCTAAAAATCAATTTAACATACAACAAGAAACCTTAATCATATTTACTTCTGGCAAAAAAACATACTTGTTTGTGACTAAGCTTTGACTAGATAAGAAAAATTAATTGTAGGATCTGCTAGGAGTACAAGGTACTTCATGACATTTATTAATTTTTCTGTAGCAGCAATCCTACAAGATGCTTTGCAAATGGGGCTAATACAGTCTTATGCAATAATCATCCTCCTTTCTCTGACCATCAGCAAAGATATAATCTTTATACCTAAAAGGATACTGCCTCCACCAGCTCAGGCAAAGGAGGCTGCATTAGCAGTAGGCTTTTAACCTTTGTATGGGAAAAAAAGAATAGCTGTATGAAGACACAAAAGGGAAGTAATCACTACAGCTACTGTTTATCTAGGATGTATGATCAGTTACAATCAAGCTCTTTGTTCAGGCTTATTATCAAACTCAGTGACTCATTTTGGCTTGTGACATAAAGCATGTGCACTTTTGAGATGAGAAGTAGGAATATTGCTTACCTTGTTGAACTGGAGAATATGCGTTGGTCAGAAAACGAAAGTGCCCTTTATTGTACCAGCAAATCAATGACATGTTTCCCTTCATTCTTATTCTATACTGTCCTCTGGACTGTGGAGTTTCAGAATTGTTCAGCATGGATGGAGGTAGGCCTGTGCAGTCACTCTTCCTGGTGCTCAGCAACCCACAGCAGTAAATCTCTGAATGTAAACAAACAGATTCCATATCAGCAAGCCATTGCATGGATGTAGAGAACAAAACCAGCAGAGCAAGCCTCAATGACCTCTGAAAGAACCTGCACTACCAACCCTCTAGTCCAACAGATCTGTCAGCCAGCTGGTTTTCTTCTGTAATATCAAAAATTTGTGTCCTACATGAATGTCTCTGGAAACAGACAAGTACAGAAAGTCTGCTCCCTTGATGAAATATATTGACACCTCCTGCATCATCACAATGAAATGACAGGAAAAATAATTCAGGATATCTTCCTAGCAATAACACCTACAGTCTGTATTTACCATTACAACATGTTTAAAATTGGTCTCAAACCCCCCCACCAGTGATGATATGCACTCTGGGACAAATCAGAATTTATGATGCAAGAGAGTCCTTGATGTTTAACTAAGAGAGTAAGTTGTGGAGCAGGGAGGTAGGAGAAGCTATAGCATTTTAGATGGTAACTGAAGTAAGTTCTCCTATATGACTCCTATGATGCTTTTAGTCACAACAGTGACAAACTCTGGTTTAATCTACTGCTTCCCTGTGCTGCCACATTCTTGACTTCAGCTTAATACTCCTTGCACTTGCATCATCTTCTTTGCTAAGGAAATGCTGCTTAAGCAACTTAAAACCACTGAAACCACCGGTTGATTTAAAAAAATGCATATGCCAGTAGGATGGAGAAGATGGAAAAACAAGTTCGGTGAAAACTGATTTTAGGGCAAGGAGAAAAACCACACATTGCCGCACCTGAGTGAGCACTGATCTTGTCCTGCACAGACACCAGAGGCTCTGCAGGAGACACAGTCTGCTGCTCACAGCTTCTTTGCCTTTTCATATGTGAAAGAAGCAATGAATAAAATCTAACACCATAAAACACATCTCAATACATCCACAGAGGCACAAATAAGGTTTGGAAACAACATTAATAACAATGCTTGAATTTTTCATTAGGCAGTGAAATAATAACAGCCTCTTTCTGTTAGTCCAAGAGAAGCAGATCTTCTCGATCAAATTTTTCCCTTACTCTAAGAAATCTCAGATGGAAATTTCCATGGTCTACCCTCAGTTTTGTGTTAACCCATCTGAGTGGAAAAAAACAATGGGCATGGAAGCAGGTGACATCTGTGCACATCTTGTGCTGGTTTAAAGTTCATCTGTTAGCTAAATCTGCTTGATCAAATTTTTCATCGTGCTGAATTTTGCATGACATCCTTACAGTGAAAATGCAAAGTCAGAATGCAGTGTCTGGCTTCCCCTAAACAAGTTACCTCTGTTCTTGGGTTTCCATTTATGTGGCTTGTCTGCGTCTGTCTTTCTGGAGGGAGCTAAGCTTTTGAGTGTAGGTGCAGCCTTTGTCCTTGGTTCATACAGTGATTGGCATGCTGAGCATCCCCTCAACAGCTCACAGACACTACAGGAATACTAATAAATTAATTGCATATACCCATGCATTGGTCCAGTTACTCTGGGCAGATCTGCAAGGAGCCACAGCTCTTCCATCAGAAATTTAAGCCACTGATGTGAGAAACTCAACCAACACAGCAATAGGGAAACTTCACTCTCAAGGGGGAAACCTGCAATCCATGGGTTATTTCTAATGAATTAATCAGTCCCTGGAAATTCTTAAGTTCCTTCCACAAAAGACAATGAGAAAAGTCTGATAACAACAAGCTTACAATCAATATAGAGGGAACTGTACCTCCAGTGGAAGGCTGCTTTTTCTTTTTTTTTTTTTTTTTAAATTTCTTCCATTGCTAAGAAGTATCCAAACAGTGCAGGTATGTAACTGCAAACTTTGCCATTAACATAGCAAACTTTTAGAAAGCTTTCTTCTAGCCAATATTAAGATCTTCCTGCTTTGATAACAAGCAAACCTGAGAAGAATTTTCTTAGCCGCCCAGAGTTTATTTTTCACTGAAATGTGATAGTTCTTCCAGAAGGCTGCAATGGAATAAAACCAAGCTAATAACTACATTATTGTGCTAGAGCTTCAAAACAGCAACAGCCATCTCTGAGATCCCATAATAATTAGTTGTAGCCTTTCCTTTTATTGTAGCAATAAGCCTGCAGAAAGCTTGCAGCAGATGTTCCACTCCTCATGCAGAATAATGGGAACCATTTTCTCTCTAAGGAACACACCGTGTAGCCTTCCTGCTGTACAGCTCTTCTGCAGATTTACTAGTGTCTCTCATCATGGATGACACCCTTAATCTACTGTGGAGTTTTTGAAAACCACCCAGTTACTATAGCAATAGAAGCAATAAAATTTACACCCATCTGGCTCAATGAAGCTTTTGTGTGTAATTAAATCAGAATCACAACAGATGTTTGCCACACACACAGGACTCAGTGGAAACAGGTTGTTCTCTGGTCTTCCTAAACTGTAGGTGCAATATAAATGAATACATGTAAGATAGTTTAGCAAAGAAGAGGAAATGTGGTGTAGTCACCAAAACTCATTCCCAGAGTCTCCAGCCTCCAGAGAGCTTGTGCTGAAGCCTGTTTCACCACATCTTCACTAGTACAGTTTGCAAACGCCATCAGGCTTGAGCTAATTCAGGCAAAAATACACATTCTGCAATCATTTATTCTGCATGCAGCACTGGATCAAGTCAGAGCTAGGAAACTGGGGGAGGGCTCTTGTGGATTGCTTTAGTCCATATGCTGGAATTGCAGGATCCTGCAAACCTTGTGGGAATGCCATGGTCAACCAGGCTGGCAGCTCTTGCAGCTTTGCCAACAGCCCCTCTGCAGAACAGAGCCAGCTGCTCCTGTTGGTTAAGAACATGCAGAAGGGACTTCCAGGAATCACATGTTTAAGGGAAGCATGGAACACAGGGCTTTAGGAGGTTTTGTCCTCTATAAAGGACAACACTAATGCTTAGAGAGGGAAAAGGGGATATGCACTATGAATGAACGTCACAGCAAATAGCAGTGACAGCTGTCTGCTCACAGAACAGGGAATCTGGGGCATTTGAGTGCAGGTTTCCAGTTCTATTCAGAGGCCAGAGAAAGAAATTCTTTGTATGTCCCCTGAAAAATAAAAAAAGAGGTTTATTCAGGGTTTTGATTTTGAAAAAGATCAAAGTGTTCTATCTTATTTTCTGAAGTTTTCTCAGTTCCTGGCATCTTCACATAGGTCTTAGAATTATGTTCACCGACATCCCTTTATATTACAAGGCACATTATTGCCTACTGTGGCACAGCGACAGTGCTACACCACAGGCTCTCAATAAAGAGCATTGTGCTTTTAACAATAAAGCATGTGTGGGCTAGGGTGAGGAAAAATGAATGATAGTTAAGATTCCACATTTTTTTTAATAGGATCACAGGATCCTATGGATTAAAGCATAGTTCAGGTTGAAAAACAACTCAGGAGGTCTCTAGTCCCATTCCCTGTCAGAACAGGGTCAGCTCTGAGGCCAGACAATGCTGCTCAGAGCTTTATCTTGTCTGGGCTCAAAAACCTCCAAGGACAGAGACTGCACAACCTGTCTGGGCATCCTGTTTCACTGCCCTCAGGAAAAATTTTGCATCTAGTCTGAATGTCTTTTGTTTCATCCTAAATCTGTTGGGTTTTGTGCTTCCACAATGCACCTCTGTAAAGAGCCAGCTCCATTCTCACAATAGGATAGGATAAGGCTGCTGTTGCCTCCCCCCAAAGCCTCTTCTCAACCTGAACAAGAACAGTTCCCTCCTTATAGAAGAGTATATTTGTATACAGAGTATTCTTGTACTGGGGAGAATGTTGTCCAAAACTGTAGGAGGCAATAATCACTTCCCTTGACCTACAGGCTACACTCTTGTTAACACAGCCTGGGACAGTGTTGACCAGCTTGGCTGCCAGGGCATGCTGCTGACTCAGGTTCAGCTTGCTGGCTACCAAGACCCCAGGTCCTTTTCATCAAGAAATTTGAGAGGAACTAATAGAGTTTTAGTGGGTGACCCTCCAGATTTTCCCGAATTCTGTATAGTTCCCTTAAAACTTTTATGTTCCCAGAAAGTTTATGGCTTCCAAACATGAGCTTATTTAATTTTTTCCCTATTTCTCTGTTGATAGTGATGGAAAAAAAACAAACATGAAAGCCTGAAACAACATAAAGCAGTTAAGATCAGTACCAATTTCTTTTTGTTTTTGGCTCTCAGCAGAATCTTTCTACTGCTGATCCTGCTCTAGCCCAGAAACTAAATTTTCTTGAATAAAAAAAGTAAATTTTTCAGTTTAAGAATGGGTCTTGAACTGTCATGAGCACCTGAGCATAGATGCTTTTCAACATGCTCTCATGACCCGTCATGGTCATGGTGTAGCTCTATTCAGATTTAGCTGGCTAAGCCACACACCAAAAAATCCCAACACTGACTTAATTGCTGAAGAAGACTCTGAAGTAAATCAGGAGAGATCTCTCTCTCAAATCCAGGCTCATTTGTTTGCCTCTCTCCACATGTACTGCTAATGCAGTAGGATCCCAGCAGGTGCTGGCAGTACACTATCTGCTTTGCAGCAGAGTCAGTAAACACCATCATCCTCCAAGGCTCTTACTGACTTTGCCACAGCTTGACATTTCAAGCCTCTCTCCCAGTGTCCCACAGTCCTTCCAGCTCAACATCCCCCTGCAAAACCTCTGAGCTAGCCCCTAGCAGCTCATGGCAAATGCAGACAATCCCATCTCCTTATTAAGCAGGAACACTTTCCTCCCCATGATCTTCTTTATGAAGGAATGCCATGCTATTTTGCAAACTCAATAAACCTGCTCTCTTAGTGTCCACCCCCCACCCACCTCATAGCTTCACCCCTAGGAAGGTGATAAGAGTGCACCACATCTGAAATTTAATTTTGGAGGCAGCTGACACAGAGCATAAAGTCTCATGAAGCTATGTAACAAATCATGAACCAAACCGAAATCTCAGTATTGCATTAGCATATTTGATCAGATAGTAAGTCAAAATTACATGGTTTAAAAAGACATTACTGAATTTGTTACCCGCTACAAACTATTACTTTGAATGATCTGTGCAGTGTAAAGCCCATGAATAATTCAACCTTGCAAACAATTTGAATTATCTGCAAGTAATAAACACTCAGCTGGTTTAGTAGCCATGTATTTTTTTTCACCAGGGTTACTGACCAGCTGGATCACTCCAGATCATCTTTATCCTTCTCTAGCTGAGCACAATGAATGCAGCTCAGTCGAGTTGTCAGTCTTTACATTTAAACCTTAACATTTAATCTCAGGTACAAGGAGTATTTGTGCTATCCTCTACATTTTTTTAAACTCACAATTTGCATCATTGGTAGTCTTAAAAATGAGATGCTTATAATGTCTGTGAAAAGATGTTTAATAAATATTGGTTTCTGCTCAGAGGAAAAACTCCAGTGGACAGTAAATATCCTTGACTTCTTTCCCATTTGGCTGTTTGCAGCATTTGGGAAACCATGGCTCTTTTATGAGCAAATGCAGGTATTCCACTGCAGTCAGTGAGCTTCCAGCTTGCCTAAATTAATGAGGGAACTACGTCCTGCATGGAGGTCAAAAGATGCAGCCCTCAGTGCCAGCACAGTCTGTAGTGGTGAACTACAGCACTGGTGCAGCTCACTGATGTTCTCATTTTAAATGACAATTAACGTATTGTCTCAGTTCCCAGACTTATTTCCTGCTTTGGGCCATGTTTCATTAACATAATGGTTTATGTGGGTTTGATTTTCTGCAATGACAAAAAAACCCCAACTTGGACAGCAGTGGTGTGTCAGCTAATAGCCTCGTAGCTGTGATGCATAATGGCAGCCTCCAGCCTCCCTGCTGGGAAGGATCTATTCTATGCACCACACCATCTCTGGAAGGCTGTGCTGACTGAAGAACAAGACCAGAGTTACATGAAATTACTTAGAGCTGACTGGCAAGAGTGCAGGATCCTGTAATTGCAGGGGAGTCACAAGTCCTCAGCATCACTGAAAGCAAAGCAACATGTGGCTTTCCCACGCCTAAGGTGAGGGGGCACTTGACAGAAAGGATGACCTGGGATTGCTCTTTGCACTAGCAAGAGATTTGCTGGGAGAGCTGTATCAATGGACATTCTGATGGCAAGTGTGTTTTTGCTAATGGAGAGTTTTATTATGATTTCAAAACTTAAAACTGTCCTATCAAGGTATGTTGATAGTAGCAAAAAAAAAGACCCAAAACACAAAGAAACAAACTTTTTTCACAGCTTTTGCAAAGGCATAAAATGTCCTCTAAAGCAAACACATCTTTAGCAGATATTAAATAAAAAAAACCCCCCACTTCTAAGGCACATCTCTAAGGATTCATCCCATCCCTCATCTTTCACAACAGGAAAAGAAAAATCCCAGGTAGATAGGAAATCCCTTGAAAAGTCCCCCAGGCCACATAGGAGATTTGACCTCACATTTCTAGGTCAAAGAACAAAAGCAAGCGCTTCATATAACCTTAAATTGTTTTGAGAATTAAAAATCCTCATTTTGAAGATTTAAAACGGAAGATTTAAAGAGCACCATAGAAAGTCTTCTGTATAGTATCTTTTCATGAATGTGAAGTTTTCTTAGAGATGAACAACTTATTTATACAAGGAATTGAAATATTAGTGAAGACTTTTGGAAGTTTTTTTAATTCAGTGGCAGGAGGCCCCTACATCTGTCACCATTAACACTCAGTGAGTCACCTGATACACACCTTGCTTCTCAAATTCTTCAAAGAGATTCAGGCTGGTAATGCTAGGGCCTGTGAAGATGATGTAGTTCTTCCCAGCGGCGTTCTGACAAAGGCTTTTGGCCACCATACTGTGAAGCTGTGGTTTGTTCTTCAAAGCATCCAGCCCATCAGCACCACTCCCTTCTTTGAGATGGACATAAATCTTAAATGAGAAATGGTAAGAAAAGTCAGAAAGTTGTCAGGAATCTAGAGGGAGCAGATGCAATTCCCAACATACCTGCACAGCTCAACTTGAGACAAACTGAGAAGGCAGCAGATACATTTTATAAAATGCTAATTAAAGTCCCTTTCAAGGGGCTGCTGCTTTTAAATCAACTCAGGTTAGCTGGCACAGCTACCAATAAATACAGCATCCTTCACCCCATCATAAGGACTTCTGAGGCTCCTGTCACTGTTGTGCATTTGAAGATTGTTTGCATGGCAGGAAAAGACTCCAATCATAACTGAGATTACATCTTCTACTCAATCTGCATAGGCTTCAATGCTGCCAGCAAAAAGAGAGCATGGGAACTTCAGTTTCAAGAAAGGCCAGTATGAGATGACCAGAAGGAAATGGCCCATTACCTTCACTGCACTAATATTAAGATTTACTTCCTGTTGGCAGCAACCATCAGGCTGTGACACAAGTGTGTGTGCAACCCACAAATGAGCAAAATGCACACCCAATCAGCCAGAACACCCTCATCAAACTCTCCAGGCACAGTGCTAACACTTAGATCCTTTATGTACATCATGATTTGGACACAACCCACCAAAACAGTCTGCACCTTGCAGAGGGAGAAAATGTGTAACCCTTTGTTTGTACACAAATCTTCAATTTTATTTCATTGATAGTATTTTACAAGCACAATTTTCACCCAAGTTCAACACTTAATAAAGCCAACTAGGCATCCAACCTTCATCCTCTCCTAAGAGCTAGCAGAAATAACCTGCTGGAAAGAGAAATGGGAATAAGCAAACACTGTACTCTGTTGCTCAAACACTATTGTAATGCCATGGAACTTGCAAAGATTGAAACACATACGCAAATGCAAATTTTCAGAAAAACTTGCCCAGGCCTGCCTTCATGACTTTGGCTCTGAAATACTCAAATCTTTTATGGATTACAGGAAATTTTACCTGTCAAAGAAAAAGCTGAAACTTGTTCAGTATTCAGGGGCAGGAAAAAGCAAGTTTGCCTTGGTTTTCGGAGTGACATATCCACAACAACTTCGTTAAATTTGTTTGAGACTTCAACCACATGAAACATGCAGCATTACTTTACTGTACAGCTTATTTCTCTTACCAACAGACACTGTTACAAATGAAAATTCATAGCAATGCTCAGAGAACAAAAATGCTCATGTTTGCAGTAGTGCTCCCAGTAATTTGTAACTCAATGATCTTAGAGAAGAACAAAATTCAGTTAAACAGCTTCTCCCTATTTTGGATGGTGCATCTCCCAGCACTGGTATTCTGTGTAATATTTCCTAGCAATTCATGCATCATGGAACAGACCTCAACAGGGTGTGATATGTATGAAATTTCTGGGAAATTAGACATAATTTGTATTTTGAAGGAACCAACATGCGGAAAGCAAAGTGCAAGGACAAATGCACACTAATTCCAAAAATAGAGTGTACATTAAACGGAAGTCTTAAATACATAATTTATCTTAAAAAAAAAAAATTAAACCCCCTTGTATTGATAGAAGCAGCTTCCAAGATGAGAACAAAGGCAGAATGTTAGCAGACTTCCTGATTCTGCTCCACTCATTTTTGAAAGCTGTCAAATTTGTGCTTTCTTCAATTCTAAGGCTGAGGACTAGCTAATTATGGTAAGTCATTAAGGTTATTAATCAGGGCTCTAGAGAGCAGCTTAACAGTGGAATGCATTCAAAGAGCAGATTGTTCCAAATTTACAGTAAAGGTATTTCATGATTATTGGCAACAAAATTAATATTAGATTACTAGTATGTCAGCATAGAGACCACACATCAAACCCTCAAAATCTACAGACAGGGCAGTGGAGACAGATGATGCAGACAGATTAGTTTTGACCTTGGATTAGCAGATGAGCTGAAAACAAAGCAGGAATCTCTCTAAGTCTATAAGGGTGCCTTACACCTTACCCCCCACCAAATCCAGTAAATCTTAGCCAACTAAGTCTCTCCTGCTCCATGCTCTCTCTGTTCCTTGTAGAGCGCTGCCCCTCTGAGGGACAGTCTTCTGGCACTGCTCATGTGCCAACTGGCCCCTCACTGTGGGCCGGTTTGTATTGGCAAGCAGCTACTTTGAAGAGCATACCCACCAGGCAACTGTCCACTGAGGTACCACTACTTTCATTTGAGGATGCTACACCTCATAGGTTTTGTCAGCAGAGTTCCCTGTGCACCTGGCTTTGAATCTCAACCCTCCTTGCTCTGTTCACCTCCCCAGCATCCTTTACTCAAATGTCCATACCCGCTCCTGAATCTTTCTTTCTCTTCCAATATTAAATACACCCTCTTTTTTTTCTCCTTGGGCACTTCCTTGCCTATCCAACAACAGCCCTTGTTCTTGGCACAGTATTTCTTGTTTCGGAGAAGCATTGTTCAAAGCTTTATCATGCCCAGCTCTATTGGGATGATGGGTGACAGCAGCACAATGTTGGAAAGCATAAAGGCTGCTGTGAACAGTGGCTGTGTACAGATAACTGGCAAATGCATAGCTTCAAATATCTTTGCAAACGCCTAGGATCCCATATGGCCTTTATTTCCCCTCTCATCCAGCTTATTTCATTCTTTCTCAACCCATTAAGATCCCACCTACTGAAGCCCACAGCATTCCCTCCCTTTCTGTAATGCATTAGAAGTGGTATTTAAGAGTCACCAATCTGCAGAAAAAGCACAAATTGTCAGAAATTGGCTGTTAGTCCTTCACAGGCACAGTCAGAAACTGCTCCCCCAAAATATTTGTTAAAGCATTCACTAGACCCTCTGGTTTGTCCTGGGGCAATATTGGAGTTTTGTGCCCTCTCCATGTGCACCAACAGCAAAATATCATCAGAAGCACAGGCTCAACAACGGCTGCTAGAAAACACATGGGAGATGCTGGCAGCAAACATCCTTTGCTTCTGTGGGTGACAGCCCAAGCAGTGCTTCTTGAATATCTGCAGAGATCTCTTTCACTATCTATCTTTTTCTAATGGCTTTTGATTTGATTTACATTTGATTTACAGCACCAATTGGGATAATCTGTTTAGATGTGACATCATCTACCTTAGGAGGCAACTACAGGCTGAAGATCTTTAACATGCAGTGCTGGGACAGAAATGGAGCTTTCTCTATTAATTCCCCAAGTATTTGTTGAATATTTTTTTAATATCTTTTGTTAATCAGAACAGCGACATGCTCAATTCTGCCATCTCTCCATCTATGGCTGCCCTACTGCACCAGATATTTTCAATCCAGTATATTTGCATTACCTTCATGTGGAAGATCCAGAAGGTCTCACAGAAACTGAGTAAAAAACTGAACAGCTAGGAACAAAAGTGATATCTTGACTGCACATTTAAGAGAATGTGTCCTGGAAAATGAAATATTGGTGATTCTGCTCATATTCAAAGCTCAGATGGCATATTGAAAGCACTTGTAAACACCACATCTCAAATATGCCACCTTCATACATAATTGAAGCACCCTGGGGTACAATTCTCAAATGAAATAGATGACATTTAGAAAAAAAAAAGGGCAGAGGTAGTAATAAACAGAAGGAAGATTTTGAAAGATACATTGTGCAAAAATATCTCACAAAGGGCAGATCCTAAACAACCACAGAACAGAAGCCATGTTTTTAGATGACACAGTTATGAAAGCATGAGAACAAAGTAAAGTAGTCATAATTTTTCAATCCTAAATAGCTATTGAAAAAAAAACTTTATTTTTTTCTACAGGCTTCACAGCCAACCCACAACTGCTCATTCCCAGCACTACCTTCTAGATCTTGCCTCAATCTGTCTTCCCCTCTCATCCTAAACCTCACCTCTAACTGTTGCCATTACCAACACTATTGGGAGATTCTCCTCTCCAGTTTCACCCTAAACCTGCTGCAGTTCATATTCCCCCCTTCTTTAATGATCTCTTCCCACACAGCTCTTAGATCTAGCACCTGTGGCACTACTGGTGGTGCTCTTACCAAGACCAGAACTTTTCATTCTCTTCCTGCTACTCTAAAGGCTACTTGCTAAAGAGCATGCAAGAGCATACCGTTTTCCCAACCTGTTCCCAACTAGTTAGTTCTTGCTGTTCCTCACAAAGCTTTTTCCTTGGTCCCCTTCTTTTCTCCCTCTGCATTCTATTTTTAATGGTTTCGATCTGCATCAACACACAGATGCACCTAACACCTTTGTGCAGGCAAAACAGACATTTATCAGTCCTCAGCACAAAGGTGCTGGTAGAGTTGTCAATGCAAGTCCAATATGGTTTAAAGCTCTTCGCTTTTCTTTCCATGATTTCTTGTTATTTCTTTATCACTGAGGGCACTACAACATCTTACCTGCATGGTAGACTGACAACCCATGGATCAACAAACGCAGATTTTGCTCCATACCTTCTCCCAGGCAGCCACATCTGGGTCAGGCAGATTCATGATCTCTAACAGCTCCACATAAATAATTTCCTATTCTTTCAAATACCTAAGAACTGCCTGGCTTTCCTCCCAATTACTGCAATCATCCTTCTTTTCTTTGGCCTTGCTGAAACATATCTTGACATCCAGACAGTGCTCCACCCCTCAGATCACTTGCCCAGCCCTTTGCTTTGACCATGTCAGCCTTCTGCCAGTTCCCTCTTCTTTGCCCCATCAAATGGAAATGGGGCTGGAAAATTGAGACAGGCCTTTATGGTTTAGGCTTCTTCGTTCACCTCCTGCCATACCTTGCCAGTATAGGATTCCTTGTCAGATTCCTGTCAGCATTTGCCTTGTGAAGTCAAGCATCCAATAACCAATGGCAAACAAGCCCACATTTGCCTCTTTCCATGCTGCCCTTCTCCAGCCTAGTTGGATATCACCACCATCTCAGCAGAGCTCTTTCCTTTTGCTCTCCAAAACCTTCCCTAGAATCCCCACAAGGCAATTGCTAACCAATTCATTGGCTCTGCTGCTTCTTAATGCTGCTTCTCTAGGCTCCCTCTACATAGCTGGCAGCCCAGCTCTGGTCCATGTTTGAGGTTTCACTCTGGTGTCACACAGTTGCACAACATTAGCTCAGCTTTTCTCAGAAAATTACTGTTAAATCTTCTGTGAGAAGGTGTGTAAGTGAGGAGGTGTAAGTGAGAAGGTATATAAGTGATGCAAGGCAAGAACAATATACGCTATCAGAAGTGCTGTAGCTGTTAAGAGGATAACACATAGCAGCTCGAGGAAAATGCGTACATAATATGGTATAAAATCTTAACATAAAACCAGTAGATGACTAATCAGTGACTTCAAGGACCCAGCTCATTTCCAAGGAGGAACAACAAGGTTCATGAGTGCCTGGCCTGTGGAGGCTCACCAGGAGTAGGGTGTATACTGGTGCCTAGCAATGTGTCAGTCCCAGATCTCTCCCATGTGCATTAGCCAAGAAATACTGCTGCACTCAGCCTGCTTCCAGACTTCTCTGGGCAGCCAAAATGTGTCTGAACTAAACAGATTTACTGAAGTGCAAAGCTTAAGCCTCCATCTTGCACTTAGATGCTAAACCTGCTACGACAGGGATTGTCTTTTTGTTCTCCTTACAGCACCCAGCACAAAGGGATGGGATCCATGAGGGGTATTCCTATGGCAAACTTATTAAGTGCATAAGACAGGAGATTCTGGTGCTTTTAAGCCTCCTTCCCTAGGCAGAGTTGCACTGCGTGAGAACAGCTGCAGAAAGGACACAACTATACAGGTATTTTTATTGTCATAAACTCCAAGAAGCTCAGATGTGAACTAAAAAATAACTTTCATTCTCACCTGAAAAAGACACTAAGACTATACATAAACTCTGTGAGACATCTTTGCATTAGATCACATTTAGGTTTGGTTTTCCTATTCATTTAGAAACATAGTAAGATTGTAAACTCCATAAAAATGAATAGGGCTGGCCCATCACACATCTGCAAAAATACCTTTCCACTTAATACTGGTGAGCCAGGGGATAATTGACTTTCAACTGAGATCTAGGCTTCTCAGATGCTGACATTGCAGAACCACATACATTAAAAAGCCAGAGCCAGGTGGGAGCCAGAGGAAGAAAGTAGATACGATTTTCCAGCCACCAGTGACTGACAAATGAAGGTGATCAGATTTCCTGGGATCCCCTCCCAGACAAAGGCTGACCTTGAGAACCTCCTCAA
Organism: Lichenostomus cassidix; assembly: GCF_008360975.1. NCBI lineage: Eukaryota > Metazoa > Chordata > Aves > Passeriformes > Meliphagidae > Lichenostomus > Lichenostomus cassidix. The sequence continues at coordinate 40,861,131 of NC_139483.1, read as the reverse complement.
AGCAGCTGCTACATCTGTGTGTTCCAGATGCAACTGTTCCAGCAATAGAGGAATTATCAGGGCACTGTTGAAAGAAATGCAAGGGCTCAGACTAATCTCTAAACAGAACTTAAATAGGCTGAAACACCAACTTTTCTGAGCAGCTTAATAAACAAGTGCACAGAAGGCTCACACTCCTGCAACTCTGACCTTGAAAACAAAACTGACTCCAGGTTAATTCACCCCACCCTTTCCCATTGACTGAATGCACTTACGTGGTGTGTTGAGAGATTATGAATTCTTTGGGGCACAATCTCAGTTTCTCTAAATTCTGAAAGTTCTTACTCTGTAAAATCAACAGTGTTATGAAGTATTCAAGCTGGCTTCACCTACCCTGTCTGAAATGAACTCCAGCATTTACTATGGAAGCATGGTGCTTATATTGTTTGCGGTTTTTTGCTGCCACTGAGAGCTCTGCCACTGAGCTGAGGAGCGACCTCAGACATCTCCCTTCACTGAGACTGCTGCTCTTTGGGAGAGAGCCCTTTCCTACTCTCTCAGGCAGGAGCCACTCTGACCCAGGTTTCACTCCTTTAACATGGCTATCGTGCAAATCACTGATCCTTCAGGACCATGGGAAGACTCAAGCTGCACAGTCACAGTACTTTTCCTTAATCCGTTCTGACTCATCACTTCATGGGAAGCAGTGGAAGGTGGAAACTCAAAGTCAGCCCCAGCACAAGGACCTAAATGACTTCATAAATCTGAGTAACACATTTCACAGGGATATTAGTGAAAATTAAATGCATTATTGCAAGACTTTTCTGCCAGAGAATAAAAGCAAGTGCGGAGCCCATATATTAGGGGACAGGGAGGTGTGGGAAGGGAAAAGTGTCCAGTATAGCCTCAGAAAATAAAATTATTCTCAAGGAATAGGAAAGGATATACCCATTCATAAAGTAATTTCTTCCTCACCATGATAACAGATTTTTTTAGCAAATAATTATATTGATGAGCTAATTCCATTACTGCCTATCAGAGTGATTAATATTGCCTGACTGTCCCTTTGTAGTGCTCTCTACCATCGACATACTGCCTTCCATCTTGTTGATTGATGGCTCTTTGGGTCAGGGACTATCTTAGTGCTATGGGTCTGTGCTTCAGGATGAGGCACTATGGGAATACCTTTTTCTGCCAGCTCTCCATGTTCACCAGCATCCTGTGCTTCCTTCTGCAAAATGATCAGAAAACCTTCTTATGTAGGAGGAGCTATGAAAGGACTAGGCATGACTTAGTAACAGTTAATCATAACCATGCTCATTCCTTTTGAGCCACACAAGAAATGCAAAGAGAGAGCACGATGTGTCCTACCAGGACAAAACAACTAGACATGATAAGGTTTTTTGGAATTCTCTTCATCATTTTTTGATGAGCAATATTGCTACAGCTAAACTGAGAAAGAGTCCTACCAATCACATTTATAAACAATTTTTATAATCAAATCTTCCAGATTTACAGAGAAAAAGAGAGAAATAAAAACTGACAAAAAAGTGACACAAGTAGAGTTTTGATTTAAATACGACTTACTCAGCAAATAGTCTAAGAAAGACTTCTAAGCTACTTCAATAATTTAAATTGCAATCAAGATATTAAAATATCGGTTTAAAAAATGTCGTGGTGGCAAGCAGGGAAATGAAAGTGCTAAGTAGTATATAGGGAAATAGATCAGAAAGAAACAAGAAAAGCAAAGAGAAGATGGAGCAGAGAGGGACACCTGAAGTCCTGCATGCTGTGTTTGTTGTTCTCCTTGAATTAGAAAGAAAGACATGAGAAGGCCCAAGCCCTGTCCTGCAGCAGCTGCTGCCACCTTCATGTCCGGTGTCAAGGGCAGATGAAAAAGGCAACAGTATCAGGGCAGTTTTGCCATCTACTTTGCCAAAGTCAGCTCTACTGGAGCCCTTCTGAACCCTCAGTGAGGTTTTGTTCGTGTTCCCAACTGCGGCAGACATATATTTACATTGTTTGAATGATGTGTCCTTCCTGCATGTTCCCACTTGGCCAGCTGACCATGAAGAGATACTCAGCAACAAAGCTATTCACTGCAACAAGATGCTCTGCTTGAGAAATTCTGAAGCAGAGATATAATCTGAAATTGTGCATCCATCTTAAAACAAAGACTTAACTGTCAGGATGCAGTGAAGTTATCTGTAGTACAGAAGACAGGAAAGTAGTCTAATATTCATACATTATTTATATTATGAATATATAAGCCTACGCACCTTCTTATATCCACTAGCAGCACTCGGGTTTTATGCCACTTCTGTTCCATGAATGGCTTATTAGGGTAGATTTTTAACCAAACACCATTTCCTTAAAAAAGTAAATGATGTGCCATCAAGCAGAAATGTTTACTCATACCCAAACATGTGATTCAGAGTTTTGTTCACAAGAACAAGCAGAAAAAGGAATTTGAGGAGACAAACACCTTAAATTCCTAACATTAACAATCGACCTGTGAGCTGCTACCCAGAATTCACAGAGTAACTCAGCATGTGGCATATCCATTTCACATTAGGAAAACAAATCCAACCAATCCTCTTCATTGTAGGAAAAGCAGAACACTGGAAAAACTAATGGAGATTTTTTTTTAAAGATCAGGCTTATCATTCAGGCTTGGAGGACCTTGTTTTTGGCCAGGAACATCACAGAACTCTTGAAGTTCCTTCCATTCCTGAAAACCAGTCATACATACATAGGTCACTTCTCTATTCTGTCTGGTCTGGTTCATCTTTTCATGGATAAATATTACTCAGATTTTTGAAACCGAATTAGTCTGATTTATGAAGTGTTGATAGTCCTATTTCACCTTGAATAAAAGGACCTCAATGTCATCAAGTCGTGGAAGCAGTGAGGGAGGGAATACATCCAGATAGTATTACAGAATTTTGGCATGTTTTGAAGTAGGTGCTGTAAGCTTTTTCCAACAGTTGACAGACAAATCAGTCCTTAACTATCAGACAAGTCTTTTCTTCACAATGGCAGCTTCACAAGAGATGGAGGGGAAGGTGTGTACATGAAGGGGAAAACACTGGATTTTCTTCTGGTTTAGATCAATTCTCTCCATTTGTTAAACACAGGAAAAAACCCCAAAACCTCTGTTTTAATAGTCTCCACAAACAAAATAACCACCAAATAAGTGCTTTGGATTCTACAAGACCACTCCTAAGTGTGACACATAAACAAAGATAGCATTTCAAGCATATCATAGTTGAAGACACCCATCCTCCCCAGATTAGGTTTTTCCATTTGAGCATGAAGGTATATTCTTTTTCACTGCTCCTAAGGGCCCTTTCACCCAATCATTTCAGCATGTTGATAATGACAGCCAAGTCATGGAATGAAAATAGAAGGCAGCTGGTAAGATAATCCTGGACGTCATCCGGATGCAAGTGAAGCATGAGTATCTAATTCATTAAGGGAGTGGGAGGATTAGGGTGGTGCTGAGCATCTATTCTGTTTAATTTGACATTCCATTAATTTAGTCTCTCAGTGGACAGGACGGGAGGTGCAACATAATTATAGCTCAGAATCTGGCATGTCTGAAGACTTATTAGTTTTGTGGCAGTTGGCTGGGGGGAGCATGGCAAGAGAGATGAGCAGACTTTGCGCTCACTCTACCCAATATGCTTCAGTAATAAAATGCATGTGGGGCTGGTGAAGTTCTCCTTGGAGATCAAAGACACTGCCTCTATACAGAAAATTACTTTCCAAGAGCCTTGAGAGCAGAAACTTCCAAGGATGCTTCACAAGGTGAGTCTATTTTGTATCAGACAAAACAGCTGCTTTAAACCCTAGATGGAAGATGTACGATCCTAAATTTCTTCTCAGAGTGAACAGCATTGCTGAAAATGCAAACCCCTGTTCACAGTGAGCCTCTTGCACAGCTACCAAAACAGTCATAATGATTCACCAACCAAATTCTGCTCTGAACAAATGTTCAGATCCAGGAAACCCACAGGCCCTGTTCTGACGTGCATTCAGCCTGAGCAAGCAATGTGCGCGTCCTGCCTCTGAACCATCACCCTGGAACATGTGGGACACAACGTTTTCACAGGACCTCTTGGGAAAAAGAAATACCAGGAAATATCTGCCCCCTCACCTCTAAGTATCAAAATAAATGAGCAGATTTTTCAAGGGCTCTCAAAATACATCACCAATTGGGGAATCTGAGAATTTGAAAAGATGTTCCCAATGCCTTACAACAGTAAAAACAAATCCTTTAAGATGTCTCTCACTCCAACTTACATCTCACCGTGATGTCACATCAGATTTTATTTATTTGATAGAGAGGTAGATGTGTGAACATATACGTAATAGTAACTCCCACTAATATGTTTCTCACAGAAAAATTGACATCTTGATCTAGTCTATTGGACACTGCTGGCTATTACAGGTGCAGTATTATACTTAGAGAAAAGCTGACTCATTAAAAATTGCAAAAGTCACAGTACCTAGATGTTTAGATAAACTTAGGATATACAAACAGACAGACGTTTTAACTGCATTTCAATTTAATTAGCTGAGGGCTGGCAGCCAGATGGGCAGTATTAGAGACAGACACTCTCAGTTAAATCATAGAGCAAACAAAGCATCAGGAACTTGTCATCACTGTCCGTCGTGTCTCGTATCCACAGGAGTCAGAGGCCTCCTGCACTCAGATTGCAGCCCCCAGCAGAGTAACGAAGAGAAGCGACTCTTGTCTTTGGTCCTGCAATACATTTAAGGGCCTGCTGGAAGTGAATCAAGACATTTGAAGAGGTAAAACTCACCTGGCAGATGAAACCAGTGGATGAGCATTGCCGAACCCAAAGACTGAATTTCCTCTTTTTCCTCTTGCGCAGCTCCCTCTCTGTGCACGTAGCAATGAAAACAGGATCCTCGTCAATCAGGGGCTCATGTAATACCTGCAAGCGGCAAGAAAAGAGGCAGGGAAAGAAACAGAAGAATACATGATTGCTAAAAAACTGTGCTTCAACTTCTTTCAGGGAAATATAACCCTTGAACTGTGCTTGTGGGCATCACCCCAAACGAAGCAAACCCACTTTTGTTTGATGCTACTATCCAACAAAAACCAAAGCCTGGCCAAGCACACTCCATTATGGATAGCTGCTCTACACATGGTTTGCAAACAGTGCAAGGCACAGATCTCACTTCTCACTATCAGCTACAGTTCAACACCCCTCCAAAATGATGCAGGGGATGGGGCGGGGAGAGCGGATTGTTAGCAGCATCCTTCTCCAAGCTTCATTATAAGCTTAATTTTGTTTGGCAGAATGTCTTTCCCCCAAACATCCCCTACAATTTGTTGTAAAGTACACTCCTTGTTTACAGCAAAGAAAAACACGTAATAAAGAGAGAGAGAGAAGTTAAGGGAGAAAAAGATATCTTCTGCTGCCACTTAGGGAGGTGGTAAAGAGACAGAAAATATTTTTCCTGGCAGCAGTAGCTTCAGGAAAGTCTCTCGTGCCTTAGGAGCTGAAAAATTTGACAAAAGAAGACAAGGATAAAGTACCAGAGGCAGGAATAGAAAAAGACATGGCAGACTGGAGCAAGTAACGAAGATGTGTGAAAGTGAAGCAGTTTCTGCATTCTGCATCCAGATGATATAAGTGGTTCCCTGTTGCCTATAACTGTTTTGTTACAGTTAATGCTGCTCCATTAATCCAGCAGCAAAAACTGTTAGGTATCACACTGTGGAACTCACCTATAGAAACATACTAGTAGCTCCCCACAGCTCACAGAGAGCTATGCATAACACACACACACACCTGACTGCACAGTATGCAAATTGTCTGACAAGTCACTTGTGAAAGTACAAAGACTTGCAAACTGTTGAAAGGTCTCAGCTAATGCATGCTGACCAAATTCAGACACATATTATCTAAATCAGGGCAAGTCACTGCAGGCTCCTCTCCTTGTACATGAGGGGAAAGTGGTCCCAGCAGGCCGTAATTCATACCCTTGTAAAGACATGTAAAATAGTCAGATGGGTTATAATCTAAAGGAGTCTGTTCTTTTCCAGTGACCAGCCCTCCAGGAAACGGGCTCAGATACAGATACAGGTATGCTGAGGCTGCCACCCTCAGACCAAGCCTTTCCATGCCTGCATGTGTGCTACGTCTGTGCACATCTGCACACAGTCAGTGGAGGAAATGAGAACAAAGCTGTATTAAGCCTGGGAGCAATGCTTGTAGGAGAGATGTGGTGGGTGAGCAGTTAAGTACCAGAGATGAGCAGCTGTTGGCCTCCTGAACACAAGATATCTGCTGAACATCACTCTGTCAGCCCAAAATAGGCACCCATGCCCTCCCCACGCAGTGATGGCTGCACACTGTCATTTATACACACTCCACTTCTTAACGACTCATGAAACATTCACAGGACCATCTGAAAGCACTCTTCTGAAATGTTCAAGTTACGCACCAAAACGCAGATGCGAGCAAGGAGAGCTGCACACAAAGCTATTTGTTCTTCCATATGCAGCTGCCCTGTTTCCTGACTGAAGCCAAATCTTCTTCCTCTGTCAAGGTCCACACAGAACACAGCCCTTCCTTTCTAAAGGCCATCTGGGGCACTTCCCACTTCCACCTCAGAGGATTCTGACAGCATTTTGCAAATATTAAATGTGCTCATTTGCTTTTGCCTTTCTGCCTCTCGTGCAGAGGGAAGGAGCACATCCTTTGGTATAAGGTTGGATACATGGTTAAGAATTTCTCAGCTTCCAGAAAAACTCTCTTACCTGCCAGATCCCATTGAGTGGTGTGGTTCCACTGTTATAATATTCCCTGCTGTAGGATGGAGAGCAGCAGAAAGAAAAGGCTATATAAGCATCACCTTAGTACATCTTTTACCCTCTGTCCTTAGCTCCTTTCCCTCTGCACCACAGCATCAACTCTCCTCACAGCAGCTCTACTGCATCTTGTTTACCCTTCGCACTCTTTCTGCCTTCTAAGACACAGTAAGGGCTGTCAGCCCTAAATTTAGAAAGCAAATCTCAATTTTTAAAACCACTCCCCATCTTATTTTTCTCCCTGCCCATGCTCAGCTCTGCATTCCCTTAAGACCCAGAGCTTCCCCTTCCTTTTTCCCCTGTACTGCATATTTAAGTAATTTCTCCATAAGTTTCTACTGAACTTCTGCAAAGAGTGAACAAAAACATGAGCAGACTAAGGAAAGATCTACTGTTGCTGCAAAGACAAAATGTGGACAGGCGAGCTATATTAACTGAAAAGCCTGGAGCTTGTTCTTCCTGCTTCCTTCAGAGAGTGGGGGACAAGTGTTGTCACTCCTCCATATGCAACCACTGCTTCAACAGCTGCAAAGAGCTTTGCAAGCAGGGCAGTGTATGGGCTGTGCCTGCTGGTGGAATAGCTGATCTCCATCTTGTTTTCAAAGAGAGGAATTTGTTTTTTCTGGCACTGACATGGTGTTTTTAGGACAAAAGTTAGCCCTGTTGCTACTTGCTCATCCTATTAGTTTGTTCACCCTCTTGCATTCTCAGTCTCCTTGCTCTTCCTGTAATTTCAAATCCATCTATTCACCAAATCCCCATGCAAAGTGATATTTGCTCCCCCCCATTCCCCATTCTTGCTCTTTCTGCAATATACACTTTTACAGGACTGATCTTACTGCCCCCATGGCATATTCTTTCCTGCTTCTCATCTTCCTTGATAAAAATCTACTTTCAGGCTTAATTGACTCGTACACATATTCCTGGCCACCTCTTCACCATCTTTTACCCACTCCCCAAATGCTCCCTTCTTCCTATTCCGACCTCCCTTGACGCAAGATAGCTCGTGGATTTCTTCACAGAAATAATTTCTACTTTCTTCTCTCAAATTCCCAGTTCTGTTTAGGTCTAAGAAGCTTCTTATGTAGCTGTTTTGCTCCCTCACTGCTATCACACTTGTTTTCTTTTCTTCCTCTTCTCTAATCCCTGATAGATCTACCTGCCTTAATTTCACTCTTTTTGTTTCCCCCTCAATGAGCATTTGCACTCCAAGTGTTGCAGAGGCAGGACTCCAAGATGGGACTCCATCAATTGCTCCATCTCATAGCATCTTTTACTCAAAGAACAAAACAAATATTCACTGTCAGGAGAGCCTTTCTTTCTTCTCCATTTTAGATCACTTCCAATGTTCTTTCCACACCAAAATTCTACCCATCCTGCTCTCACCAGAGCCCAAACAGGCTTGTAGACAAAGCCCAGAATCACTAAGTCTTCTGTACTTGGAATTCTCAGACTCCATTTATTTATATAATGAATCAACATATCCCTGGGACCTCTTCCCCTTAGCTCCATGGCCATCCACAACATAGGCTGTCTCTTCAGCCTGTCTCCTGGAGAAGCTGCCTCAGCTTGCCTTGTCTCTGGCTTTTGGTGGATACCATCGAGTTGCAGAGTCCCCTGGGTAGCTGCACCTGTATGCACACAGTCAGTCATTCCTCCTGCAATAGTAGCTTGTGCTTCTGCCTCTTTGTTCCAAAGCTCCTCCTGTCTAATCTGAATTCTCTTGCTGGTGTCTGACATCTCTGCTTGCACATCTAGCTGTCAGTTCTGATTTCATTACGCTGCATTTAAGAGCATCTCCCTTCCCTTCAGAACCCCCTAGTATTTCCTTTTTTGGTCATTGCAGATGTCCCTTTCCTCCTGCTGCATGTATTACTGGCCAGTGAATCTGAATGTCAGTCTTTACCTCCTACTTGCAAAACCTTCTCAGCTAGGCAATGCCTGCATTTTCCATGCTTTCTGACTAAGAGCTCTAAAATGGCAATCATTTCAGAGTAACAACCCACCCATGCAGACAAGTTTACATCCAAAACTCACAACCATCCTGCAACAGTTTTACTTTTGCTCAACATAAGGCAATCTTGCCCTGCAGACTGCTGTTGGAAAGCCATTGTCCTAGTCCATCACACTGACCATATCATTTTTCTTTATTTCTCTCTGATAGTTCTTCTCCAGTATGTCAGATTCTTTCTCTTCTCATTTTCCAAGTCCTGCCTAGCCTATCCACATTTTACAGATCATCTTAGCCATCATTCAAAGGTTAAGTCCAACCTCAAGTGGAGCCATGATTCCATGATCCTCTGCCCATTTTTTCAGTCTTCAGTCAACCCTCTTAAAAAACAAAAAGTCTTTCTTACAGCACTCCATTACCATTAGGTAATTTAAAAATAGCAATGAAGTTTCATCATTTTCTGTTGCCAAATTCTCCCTAAAATCTGGCTTCACCAAAGGATTAACTGGCCAAGACCTACAGGACATCAGAAATTTACCTTGCTATTCAATATTCTTATTGCTCCTCTGTCTGTCTTGCTCTTGCTCCATGTCTTATACTTGGCCAGCATTCTCTGAATATTTATGTATTTGTGTCACACTCACAGAAGCCCAAAGACAGAATGGCTCTGGTTTGGGAACAGCACCCTTAACTTGTAAAGAATCATTTAGAGAACAGGAAATCTGAAATATAGATGTACAACACAAGCAAGATCTTATAATTTGGAAATGCCCAATATCAAATGAACATTTAGTCATAAGGATACAAAAGCAAGTTGACCTGCCTACTTTTGCCCCTCTGTGTTTTCAAAGAGGCTGTCATCTAAAGCTGTGAGCTGGTTTGGAAGAGCTATGTTGAAACTGCTTGGCTATACCCTATGATACTACCAAGAGTGAAACACAAACAAGCTGCCTAGTAATTGGCCAAAGTTTAGCACTGTGCCCTTGGAGCAAGAGGTTGGACTTATATCTCTCATTTTGCCAGGGGGTTCACTCCTGCTGCCTGCTGGAGATAAGAACTGAAGATGACTGTTCCTAGCCGATATTTCACCATACAGATGCAAAACTGTTTGGTTCCAAGACACCAAAGAGAAGGTACTTTAGAGGGAGAGGGAAGCAGAGAGTACCTGGAGTTATGCTCCTGACCTCTCCCACACCAGTCAGGGGCAGCCAGAGACAGCAATCCTGTCTAGTCGCATCCTGCTGACAAGCATATAAATACTCAGCAGGCACAGAAGGAAATTTGAGCAGTGATGTTATTTTCCTCTGAACTCCTCTGGTTTCTGGAATTCAGTGTATATCCTTGGCAGGTGAGTACCCTTGAATTTGTTGCTGTATACCTCCAGAGCACAGGCAGGGCATCCTCCCTGCCTTCAGGCTTGCAGACAGTAGCACAGCTACAAAGCTAAGTAGAGAAAAAACAACACTGTTTACAGTAACAGACCCAAAACTCCACCTCTTGTTGCTCAGGTAGAGGCAGTGGATTTTTATACAAATGATGCTGAGGAGGGATAAGATGCAGAGAATATTCCTGTCATTTTTTTTTTACCAATCTAGGTCAGAACAGCGTTTTTGAACTTCAGAAACTAAAGCTAGCACTGCTGATACAAAATTATAATGTTCTGGGCTTTCAATTCCTTCATAAGCTGGAGAGTAATTATTTCCTTTTGTTTGCACAGTATATTTAGCAAAATAATTATAATTCACTAGATTGTTTTCTTTGCTTTGGTATATTGGCATAGTTCTTTCTCCCTTTCCTTTCATAGCAACTGTGATGTTATTTTTACAGGCACATTTGGGCAGGGGGAGGGGTCACAGATGAGGAAAAAACCCTTAAGTATTTTCTGACAGAAATTCCACTTGAAGAAATTTTTCTAGCTCTCCAAAAAGAAAAGATCAAATCTATAGAAGAAATAACTGTGAAGGCAGATGTTATACTGCCTGCTGGATGCAGATTGCCCCTGCTCTGTCCATAGGGATGAGTTAAACATGGCATCTTCCTAACCTGTCTTCTGTGAGGCCACACTGCCAGAGGAAGAAAGTCAGTAACAAGCCTACCCATAAGCCCAAACAGCCCTGCTGCATTCAACAGGAGCTGTAATTCAGCTGTTTGATGCCACTTACAAGAAGGCAGCATAAAGCTCATGGGTCAGCAATAAGCCACCCAGGTACCACAAGTCTCATGTTTAAGGTACAAGTGTACCTTAAGCAACAAACACATTTTGAGCTTGGGATTTCAGGTATCACTGATTACAGAAACCCAGACTACCCTTTCCAACTGCCTTTTAGAGGCAGCACATCCAAAAGCGCATCTAAATGGCTCTTTCCCCTCATCTTTCCATTTGTTTCTGTGCAACTGGGTTATTATTTTTAATTATTTCTGTTACTTCTCACTGGACCTGGCATTCTGGCTTTGATGTTTACTGCAGCCTGCACTCAAGCCAATTTGAAGGGAGAGGTCTTTCCTGCTGTTTTGAGCAGATGGGGTCCTCATCTCTTGAGACAAGTAGTGTGCAGCCCTGACTGATGACACCCAGGAGGATTTTATGCACAAGGCTTCTTTCAGGAGGAGGCCTGGAACATCCCCCAGTAGGCTACCGGAGGTATACTAGAGTATTTTTAACAACAGTTTCAAAACCTTATTCTTTCTCACTGGGTTATTTTTGAAACTGTATTTTAGTGCTTTTTGTTCCACTCAATATCACTGAAACATGCTGCATAGAAATCACTGACGTAAACACTGACAAAGGAGCAGAGAAGTGGAGGGGGAAGAAAGAGAATTAGGCTGTGTCTATTTCTTCCCCCTTAGTTTTTTAAGTAGCATCTCCTTACCAAGCTCAGGACAAGAATACATTTTGGTTGTGGAGATTTAGATATTTTGCCACTGCAAACAGGGTGCTGTGATTTTGTCAATTCAGTTCGCAAGTCTTGCTTGAGATGAGGAATGGGAGAAAGGATATACATGCAAATCAAATCTTATCCTTTAATGGATTTGCACTCACAGCGTGTGCCACAGCACACCATTATAAGCATTTACGTTAGACACAGTGATCACATTTCTGAAGCCTTTATCTTCTGCCCATTGAAGTCAGCAGTCACAAGGATTAGATTTCATACCTTAATGAGAGCTCAGTCCCAACAATTCCGTGTTTCTCGCTGCCTGTTTCGTCTTAATGGAAACATACCTTGTATGGCTTAGTGAGAACACTCCTCCCTCCTCCCTTCTCTAGCTTAACAGCTTTTTAGGCAGCTATGGTCTCATGAGTTATACAGGTATGATTTTTATTGTCTATAAAATAGAAAAAACTGTAATCACTCGCCATTTATTTTAGGCACACTTCAATGGATGTGATGCACCTATGCCTTCATTAATTTTGTGCAGCAGGCAAAAATGTGATGCTTCAGAAGGGAAACAGGCACAACACACTTTCCAAATGCTTAAGTGAAATATTTATATTCTGGAAACAGAGAGTTGATAGAAAAGTTATGTCAAGCAGTAACATATTTCATGCTTGTTCCTTTTTCTTTCCAGACTTCTGAACATGACCAGTAGCAACAGCTTCAAAAGATCACTTCTACGGAATAAAATTTTAAATAGAGTATGATGAATATTAAGAAATTTTCACCTGTCCCCCTTTCCAGTCGTGAGGAAGCAGCTGTGTTACTGGACCATACAGCAAGCACCTACTGCTAAGGTCAGGGACAGTCACTCCAGCAAACTCAATTCCATCCAACCCTCAGCATGCAGGCAGAGCAGCTACCCATCTTCCCCCCAGCTCAGCTGCACCAGCTCTGACCTGTCTGCCCTTGCACAGCCTGCAACCTCCCATCCTCAGGACAGCAAAACCAACTGGTGCTAGCCTCATTGAGAAGTCTCCTGGCTTGTTCAGGCCACTAACACAAACAGGTCCAACTTGGAGAGCACCATTCCCACTGAAACATGCTTGGTGCCTGCACTGTAGAGCTGTAGTCAGACACTGATGAGCACTCACATGGGACAGTGCTGCTTTCTCTCTTGTTTCATGGAGGCACCCCAGCACAGCTTCACACTGTGAAGTGCCAGCTCTTTCCTTGGTCAGCTGTGCTGTGCACTTTCTGTCACAGTGGGACAACCAGAGCGCACAGGTCAGATGTTTCCTGCCAACCATCAACTCTTACCTGGGCTTGCGAAGGTCTGAAAGCAGAGTCAAAGCCATTCTGCAGAGAGTCCAGAAAAGGCTGGATTTTGTAGAGGCTATGTGTTGTCTGGCTTGAGCGGAAGGCCACAACGTGGAAGTACTTCAGAATCTTCTCAAACCGTGATTGTGTCATGATGAGTGCAATGCTCTTGTTGCTGTAGAAGCCACTGCTCCAGATGCTGAGAACAGACTCACAGTGGTGGATGCTGGTTGATATCATGTAGCCTAAGAAGGCCTTCATTTCCGTCAAGGTGACGTCAATCCAGGCATCGTCACTACCAAACCTCTCCTGGTATTTCTTGGCATACATGTTGGTTTGGACCACCATATTCTTTAGTACATTGTCAGGGACAAAGAGCTGAAAAAAGTCCATGGCACTGGCAGTCAGGGGCATTTTTCGTGTTGGACCTAGGATAAAAGCAAGAAGGGAAGATAGGCAAACTCCTGATCAACACAGGGCATATCCAACACCAGAAGTTAAAAGCATGATTAAAGTTTCTAATGCAAATGATAACATGTACCCATTGTCTGACAGACTACATCAGGAAGCTTCCCCTCCCCTCCATATTATTCCCCCTGTATGATCCTGTACACTCTGACAAGTTGCTTCCCCTGCTCTGCACACTCACTAGTTTGCAGCATGCAGGCCTGTGAGACAAGCATGCAGATTATTTCTCCACTTAAGCACTATCTGCAACTTTTATCCTCAGCAGCTGTTTTTGGCCTTTTTCTGGATTGTCTTTTATTTGTTCATATGGGTGTCAAAGCAGTGCTTTCCTCCAGACAGCCCAGAAGGACAATGTGAGTCCTCCAGAGATAGTGCTGCCCTCATCCCAGATAACATGGTCCCCAGGCTCTAGAACCTGATCCCACCTTTTCTGCGGTACCTCTGATTCCTGCCCAGTTCATTGTCATTGATACTATGACTTTCAAATCTGTTTCTGCTCCATACAGAGTCACATACAGATCATGTCTATGTGTTTTTGAGTTTTGTGTCTCTGCCACCATATTGGAGTCTTATCCTGCATTCTGATAACCCCAAGAAAGCACATTACCCGAACAAGTCACAGCTACCATGTGGCTAGTATCAGTGTCCCACGTCACAGGGAATATTTTTAGCACTACAGTGCATGCAGTGGTCCTCTTCTTCCCATAATGTAATAAGCCTTGCAGTCCCATGCTGTCATTACTCTAGCTTTTCACTGATTTTTGCACCCTCTCTGCCAGTTTCAACTATTCCATAAGAGGAGGGTGAAAAAACAAAAAAGGAGGCTCTAAGGGCTAGCAGCACTGTGGATCAGTGTTACAAGGTTAGGCAGCCAGACACCAGATTACATTAAGCTGAATTACCAGGGATACCAGGGATGCAGACACCAGTCTTTACAGCTCTGTCTCCTCTAATCCATCCCACAAACTAACCAAATTCCATTCTAAAAGTAGTATTTTCATGCTTGCACCTCGTGGCAGTGTTTTGGTCACCAGGTAAGGGCAAGGAACACTCTCTATTCAACAGAAGCAGTGAAAAACAACACCCCTGAGAGGAGCAGCCTCTCCAAACCCAGCAGACAGGGGAGCACTTAAAAGCAGCTCTACACCCCTGTGAAAAAGATGGTGTCATGAGTATAATCTCAAACCAAGAGCTGGATCCAAGAAATACCACAGCTTAGTCCAGCAGCCTCCAGCCTTGGGACTGTCTGAAACACTCTTCCTAATAAAAAGGAGAAGGTATACAGCTTCTCATTTGGAGTTCTGCCTAACAAGAGTAAGCCTTTTTTGCTTGGATCTCAACATCAGCTCTCTGAGCTGGATCAGAGCATGAGACTGACCATTCCACAACCTGACTCTGCAAAGATCCACTACCACATTGGTCAGATTGCATTCTCCCACAGCCCTGTATCTCAGTTCACATTCTTAGTTGCAGCAACAACTATAACTTGCAGACATTTTCCTTGAAACAGAACTACAAGAAATTAAACAAATTCTTAAATTGGACTTGCTCTTAAGCCTTAATGTTTGGGTGCAGTTTGGTGAACTCAAGCTACTAGAAGGGCAGCAAAATAGCATCGGGCTTTGAAACAGCAAAACTTCAGATTGCAAAAAATGCAAAAAAAGCAAACAAAACTGGATTTTTTTAATAAGTGCAGTAGGAAAAAAACATCTACTTAAACATTACTTTCCAATTTTAATTTGTGAGATTGAGAAAGTTTCAGTTGAAAGCACATTCTTCAATACTGTAAGACCAGAGGAAAGAGCCCCACACAAACCATGTTTTGATAAGGAGAGAAGAACAAATTTCAATTTAAATAATAAAAGGTTTTCATTATCCACTGAAAACTATGGGGCTACAATAGACATATTTACTTAACCTTAATTGCTAGTGCAGTTATAAATCTGCTTAACAAAAATTTTTCTTCTTTTGATCAGGAGGTTTATTTTCTGTTAGCACCAGCTTGACTAATAGCTCACAGAACATGCTCTACGAATGATTCTGTATAAACTACTTAGAGTAGTTCACTTCATTTTGCCCCACAACTTAACCAAATTTTTATATTCTACAGTAGATATGGCTGTCTACTAACAACACATGGAACAGAGTGTATTCCTAATTGTATATGATATCTGGAGTAGCTAGTGAACTCAAATCCAGTGCTCAGGCAACCTTCTAGGCAACACAAAGAGATAGTTTGTAAATTCCTGCCTTCAGAAGATGAAGCAGGGAGTAGGGGTAATGTTTTAAATCTTGTCTACAGCAAACAAGCATTCATAAAGCATTAAGTCTTAAGAAGTAAATTATGTTTGTCTTGAGACTTGTGGATACGGACAATAGGTACATGCTGGACTCCATCTTTAGGGAGTCAACAGCATTCAGAAGCACAAAGTCATGATTTTGTTGTAATTAAATTTTCAGCAGCTGCACAAGTTTTCCTTGATAAGTGATTATGGAAACCTGACAGATATACTGGATAGGACAATCCTTTCTTACCCAGCAGTCCTGCTCCAGCCACAGAGAACCTGCTACCTCCTCTCCCTCCCAAAATAAATATGCAAGCTATGTAGCCCACTGATCATGCAGAACCCACACAGCTCTAAAAAAACAAGCTGAATCACTTTCTGACTCAAACATCAACATAATTGTTGATTAAATAAAATTATGAAAGCCCCTGTATAATCTCATTGTCTTAAAAAACAGCCTTTATTGGAAAAGTGAGCACAACTGATTTATAATTTACTGATATACAACATAACAAGAGCGACATTGAATTTCAGTAGGAAAAGAACTGAATTTTTAACATGAATTGCGTTTTACATAGTTAATGACCAGTCTAAAATATTTAAATATTACTTTCTATCTAAGTACACAAATATATCCCATAGAGAGAGCCAACTGTCTGCATAAGAAACTTAAATAGCTAATTTGTACTTTTAAAGGATTTTTACATTGATTTAAATGGCACTTACCCAGAAAATACTGATATGAAAAGAGTTCAGTGTTTCATGCATGCACTGTTCACCTTTCAAAGCTTTACTCAGTCAAGTGAACGAATGGCTTTGCCTAGTTGTCCATTCTCAGAATGATTATACAATTATGACTGTACGTAAAATTCAGATTTTTCTCTCCCCTCTGCTATGAAGCGTGTGCATGGGGAATATATTTACTTTCATAGGGTTTTTTGCTTTGAAAGCCCATCAGGGTTTCCTAATACAAATTACAGAGACAGAGTGTGAAAGCACTCTTAGAACATGCATCCAGACCCAGTATTCCGTGCACAGTCAGGACAGGGACAGAGCTCTACTGTGTAAAGTTCTGACTGGGCAGCACACACACCAGCACAACTTTGGGCTTGCTCTAAGTGACCTTGTAGGATGTGGAAAATAACAACTTCTCTTATGATACAACATACATACACAAGCTCTTCTTCCTTCTCACCCTGTCTGCCAGCAAAAACTTGCACATTCAATCCTCAGTAACCACCTTGCAAGTCATTAATGCTATTTTGACTAGTTGGTTCCATTTTCTACTTTGCACTCAGAAGGAATGTTTCCCACGGAGAGACATTTCACTTTGTAAGAATAATCTCAAAATAAATGAAAAATACTAAGCAGGAACAGCCATTTGTGTGTCTGTATGGGGAAGCAGAGGCTGGCACCTCAGCCTCAGTGTATGTGCAATGCAGAGCCCATTTTGGCTCAACCTGGCTCAGGGAAACTGCAGCTGCCTCGCTGGATCTGGTATGTAGGAAGAGAGCAGGCTGCACACTCAACTTCTCAGCAAACATACCCAGTGCACAAAACCTAGCAAGATTTAAGAAAAAGTTCAGGTGGAACTTCTGTGTGACCATGCGTCAGGCAGCCCCTGCATGTCCTCCTACAATCTCTGATCTTTTCTTTCTGGTCCCCACTGGTCACATTCTACCCCCTGCTTCAATCCTTTTCTAGTCTTCCTCACTGATGAACATGTTAGGAAAACAATAAGAACTCGAAGTGAATTAAATGCTTTTTCCTTACTTAACTGGTTTGCAGAATTAAGTAACTTGAGTGCATTTCAAACAGGTTCATGCATCCTTTCCCATTTTTTCTGTTCTGATTACCAACCTGTAATTTAGTAGCTCAGGGTTCACAGACTCAGAATACAGGATGGAGGAAAGATGGAAAGTTTCAAAAACTACTGTAACCTATCAGTGCTTATGACATAGCATACAAATCTTAAGAAGGTCAAAAGCATCCTCATTTTGGGCAGGATAAATCAGCTATGCAATAAGAAAACACAGTGAAAGAAAAGTTCTCCTTTTGCTCTGCTGCGCAAAAGACTCTGTTCTCACTCAAAGTGTAATTCAGATCCATGATAAAATATCCCATTACATTGACAGGCCCAGGTGTTACCATATGTCTGATAATCCAAACTGCATGGTTTGTAAACAAACCTTGTGCTGAGCTAATCACGGCTGACTTTGGAATTAATGCAACTTCATTAACAGCTTGGCAGACCCCAACACTCCCCTCTCAGGCACAGGTGTGGTAGAAGTACCAGGTCAAGAATTTAGAAGTAATTTTATTTATTGAGGAAAAATCTAACCATTTATAGCCACCCATGAGAATAGCACATTAAGTGTATTATATACAGATACATACCCAAGAAAAATCAATTCAGAAACTATTTTTTTTTTTGGTCACTGAGAAGTACTTTCTCCTCTAACATATGGTACAACTTTCAGAAACCAGGGTTTGAAAAGCCAATTAATTCATTTTTCCTAAGTCAAATCAATTAGAGACTGTTTTATATTCTTGACAAGTTACCTTTGCAAAAGTGCACAACATGATTTTTAGGTCTTACTTAGAGAACATCAAAAAATGCTGACAGAAGCCTTTTTTCAGAAAATACACATCCATCAAAAACATCATGACGTCTTCACGGAAGGTGTCAATTGATGAAATATGACAGACAGTTAAAACAATTTCTCATCTTTTTCAATGTGTAGAGAGCAATACAAAGAGCTACAAAAAAAAAAAGCCAAGTAAAAAGAAAAAAAGATGTTTTAATATTTCCCAAGTGAGATTTTTCAGAATTTCTGTTTACACTAAGTTTCCTCATGTAACCTTTGGAAGCATCAGAGCTTATCTGGCTCGCCAGATTATCAGTTTTCATATCAGCTCTATTCTTAATGGCCTGGAAATGTACATCAGACCATCCTCAAACCATAGCCGGTTTGACAGCCTGTCAAGACAGCTTGAAGTAAGTTCACGTAACACTTATTTTCTGAGTTTTATTCCAGTTTATTTCAGAGACTGCTCTCCTGTAGGAACTGGGCAGCAAGTATCCAGATCTTTAGGATATTATGCTGCATGTTTTTGTTCACCTTCATTAAATAAAGCTACCAAAGCTTCAGTGACAGGCCTACTTTGCTAAGTCAAAGGCATCA
This sequence comes from Lichenostomus cassidix, assembly GCF_008360975.1. Classification (NCBI taxonomy): domain Eukaryota; kingdom Metazoa; phylum Chordata; class Aves; order Passeriformes; family Meliphagidae; genus Lichenostomus; species Lichenostomus cassidix. The sequence goes on along the minus strand of NC_139483.1, from coordinate 40,842,217 downwards.
TCCTAATTTATACCAGCTGTGGTCCTGACCAGTATTTTAGGGCAAGTAGATGTCTGTATCTGTTATTTTAGTAGAGAAACCATCGTTTCCTTTAAGGACTGCCTAGCACAAGAATTCAATATAATGATGAAAACATGATCCATACCGTGGCACTGCTTGGAGCTGAGAGCGAGCCTAGGAGGAAGCAATAAACAAAAAGCCAACAACTCTCAAGCAGACACACTTGGCTTAAAAAGAAGAAACTGGACATAGTCCTTCCAAAGATGGTTCTGTTTTTAGGGCTCTCTCTCAGCAGCCCACGCTTTCTGGATAAGTTTCTGCAAGGTCACCTTCACAGAGGCTTACTTTGTACCCTTGCGTGGGCGCTCAGGAGCTGCACTTCTGCTCTACACTTGGTTTCAGTAAGTTTATTCCAAGCTATTTAGCAAAGTGCGATTTGACTGCACTTCCAACCTTATAAGTAAGCCTTTGACAATGCCTCCACGTCTGCACATAATAACCATGCTCAAAAAATTGTTCCAAACAGGTTCTGTGAAAGGCCACTTTCTCTTCCCTCCCCGGCATTAAAAAGGATTGTTTTCTTCACAGCGTCAGCAATAAAGCGATCCACAGACTGCAGTCTGACTTCTATCCATAGAGAGCATTAAGAGCTGTGTCTAGAAGCAATCCAAGGACAAATGAAAGTGGACTGAAAACCTGCACAGAGCTGCTGCTCTGTGCTGACTCTGGTCCTAGCAGTCTCTGGCCTCCACAGCAAGCAACTGAGTTAATGACAAACGAAACAAAGAACTTATTTAGTAAATGAAACAGTAAAATTTAAATTAAATGCCAAAACTTAATGAAGTATTTAGCAAACTAGGTAACTTTCTGCAATTCAGCTCATTTCCATGCTGTGTACTGGATCCAGACTGTCATTCAGGTTATTTAAGCATTATAGCAAAACTATTGAGGGTTAAGTGTAGCAGGTCAGCCTGGCATAGGTCAGGGACAAGTAATGCACCTGTTTCACCAAACACAAGACAGTCTCCTCCCCTGATGTGATGGTGACCTTTCAAAGCCTGGGGTGATAACCAAGGCACCCTGCCCATTTCTCCTCCATACTGCTGTGTGCTAGCTGGCAGTTCAGCCTGGAAAAGGTGAAGAACTTCAGTGGGGCATTGAGACTGAGATGCCAAGGGTAAATAATTTCAGCTGTCACTCAACAGATTACCATGTGTGATAAGACACTGTAGGGAAACAATTAAATTTTGGGACATTTTCAAGCAGGCAGGTCTTACACCTTTCCCATCGACCAAATATATGTTGTACTGCCAACAGTACTGGTCTGAGAATGAGAACATGCCAGACATGTTGTACCAGTCTTCCATGGAAGTGGGGCTTGTTGCAAATTAAAGCCATAGCAAAAAACTGTTTAATTAAGAGAGTATTTCTTTCATCATGTTTTAAAGCTACAAAGCTCTCAAGCTGTGACAAGTACAAAGGATAAAAAGCCCACCGCAGCTGATGTTGACACCTTTAATTATATACTTAATTTCTGCAGTAAGATCTTGCAAACAACCAATCACCATTTTCCCAACATGCAACAGAACCTCCCAAAACACTGGTACAAGATCTTATGGCTAAAATAATCTCCAAAAGCCAAAGACCTTAAAGTAGCAGAGCCAATGCTGAAACCATGTTGTGTCAGTTTACATAATTCTTTGCACATTATTTGGCTGTGGGACAGCATATGCTCCTCCTCAGGGGAATTCCTGCTGCAGCAGCTTCCATGGCAATAGTCCATTGCACTCTCTTGCAACTGTAGCTATCTATTAACATTTTACTGCACTGCTCCTGGCAGTCCAGCTGACACTGGGCATATCCAGCAGACTAGAGATGACCATTGATGTGCTGACTCCATGCACCATCTGTAGTACAGCTTTTAGTAAATCATGTCGCAGCTACACATCTGGCTGTAGGCATAGCTGTGCACATTTATGAAATAACTGTACAAAGCAGCATGGATAGTTTTATGTCAGCACAACTTCCATTATCAGCAGGGTGACCTTCATAACTAAATCCCAGAAGACTGCTTTGGGATGGTTCCACAGAGGGACTGCTCCTCTGCACTGGCAACTCTTGCAGATGCAATCCCACCTTTCTGTCCCAGGCTTCTGGTCTGTATTGGTGCACATTGTTCATAAATACTATTACCCACAGGCAACTTTCTCCTTTTCAGAAATTTAACGTAAAAACCCACCTGTATAAGCATCAGCAATATTTGATGTGAGGACCTGCCTTGAAAGGTAGGGCTTTTGTGTTTGAAGGAGGGAAAATAGCCTAGTATGTTTTCCAAGCAAATCATAAGAACATTTAGTTTTCTTTTGAAAATAAAAGTCAATAAGCAAATGACCCAACTAATAAGATGCTGAAAGCCTTCATATCAACTCCTTCATATTTGCATACAACACACACACAGGCCATTGAAAAATGAACCTCCAGTTTTTGAGGCAGTCTCACAAGGAATGGCTTTCTGTTTTGTTAAAAAATTAGTTATTTTTAACAAATGAAAAAAGAATATAGCAACCAGAAATCCAGACAGTTCACTAAAGCATTAGAGACAACCTTATCATGCAAGAACATTGATTTCAGTACAGAATCTCCTAATGATTCATTTCCATCCCACATGAGCTAAGGTAGTTATAGTACTGGTCTCTGCAATTGCTTTCCAGCAGCAACAGGCTCTTCCTGGAGAAGAGAGCATTTGTTAGGGTAAGCACATAGTCCCTTAAGTATTCAGTGTCACTTCTCACAAACAGAAGTAAGCACCTACTGTAGCACCCACTCGGGAGAGGGTCATGAGCAGGGTGATGCTGCAGCTCTCCTACAGACCTCAAAACCCGTAATCTGCCAAGGAAGCTGGTGACAGGAGCTGCATGGGGATAATATTCAGGCTTTTTCAAACCTGTTTGGTTCAGCTTGTACCAGCCTCCCTTGGATGCTACTGCTCTCTGTAGGAAAGCATGCACATGCATTTCTAGGTGAGTTTCATCAACTGCCCACTAAGAAAAGTTTCCTCTGCTGTCATCACCCCAGACTAGGAGGCAAAGAAGCTCTCATCACTCCATACTGCATCTGCATTTACACGCCTGCTTTTAAACTTGCAATTCCCTCACTTTATATTCTCCATGTTCCTTCCCAACACCCTCAAAAATCTTGGGACAAGCCACATTTTCTCTGCTGGTGCATTAGGCTTAGAGACAGATGAAAGTCTCAATAATTTCTTAGGACACCTAAGATGCAAGAGGAGGTCATGTATTTGCAATCCTTGCTAGGGTCAGGACTCCTTTACAAATGCAACAATATCACTTTTTGTTTTCTTTTTGCTCTTTTACTCCTGCCCCTGTTGTTTTTCTATCCTTGTTCTGCCTGTCCTTAGAAGTGACCAGTGCTGCAGGCTGCCTGAACTTTTCAACTCAAAATAGGCAAGCAGCTGAAAACTTCAATAAATGATTTCTATATACCATGTACATCAACATCCCTAATCCTCTTACCACATGCAGGATACATGACACACTACACAGCACTCCAAGTCCTTAGGCTTCCTAATAACTCTCAGAAACCCACAACTTGCCAGTTTTAAGAAGTCAGTGCACTTCTTCAACAATTAAGAGTGACAAAAATAGGCAGGCACCTGTGAAAAAGATGGGATTTATTACTTGTACTGCCTGTGTTAACTTCAGGGTGACACAAATGTGTTTACAAGCCACTGTACCCCCAGGGAAGGCTTTCAGGGAGTTGCACCTGCAGACAGCAAGCCAGAAACACAACTTAGAGATAAACAGTGCATAAAGTCAGAGTGGGATCCTCAGTGGCACAGCACTGCTCACCCTCAGCAGCAGCAGTCCCTCAGCAACACGGCACCACTCTCTGCCCAGCAACCTCTGCCCAGCTACTGTGTGCAGCCTGTGGAACTGCTCGGCTGCCAGCTCCCACCACAGCCCACGCCGTGCTGCGCGGCTGGTGGGGCATGAGCAGAGCAGGAACCAGGCCATGGAGCTAGGTTTGCAAAGAAAACCATTGTGTACCTTCCCCCATAGACTTTCAGGCGAGATTCTTTGTCACTCTGGAGCCAAAATCCACCTGTTCAAACACAGGCTTAGTGTGCTCTATTCTGAGATCAGGCAGGGAAAAGACTGGAGGTCACCAGACAGGCATTGCTTACTAGTAGTCACCCAGAACATCACATCACAGCTACTCTTAAAGGTCATCTTGTCCAGGCGTCTTGGGGGCTGCCAACACATGAACCAGTAAAAGCTGAAAGATCTCATAGGAATTAATCACTGTAAGACCATACTTTAGGGCAGAAAAGGAGAAAGTAGCTTGTATTTCTCATCTTGGACCTAGCAGCAACAGAGATTTCATACAGCAGAGATAATCAAAGAGCTTCATCATGCATTCACATTAAAAAAAAAGAAAAATGGTTGTTGGTGATGAAATCTGGGTCATATTAAGTAGTGGAGTGGAAGACAAAGCAAATAAATCTCTCTGCTATGAAAACCAGACCCAAAAACCAGTTTTTTTGAATCTGCAGGTATAATTATACAGGATGCATCTGTAGGGTAAATTTAGTAACATGGGAATAACTACTGCAAAGTGTGTCCTGCTTGCAAAGTGCCAAGCACTTCACATTAAGGATTTCTACAGAAGCTTCTGGGCATTTTTATCACAACAGAAATAATAGCTTCCCACTCTGTAACCACAGATTAGGACATTTATAGCTTGAGACTTTAATGACTGGAGCTCCGCATTTCCTAGCTATAGTCTTCTTCTCATAGAAGTAAGAAGTCTTCACAGCAGGGTTCAGAACAGATCTTTGGATGACTACACCACAGCTAAATCCTTCACAATTTGAAAAGATCTGCCTGGAACAAAAGTCAATGACTGATTAGAGGCCCTAAGCAAAGTCAATTTGCATGCTTAAGGTAAAGTTTTACTAACATAGTAATACGGAAGTTTCCATTATGTTTTTTTGCTGTGTAAATCCTGGCCCCCATGTCCTACACTGAATGCTCTTATATACTTACAGATTGATTTTCTTAAAGTGAAAGGATGTAAGCTGCTGGTTTTATATCCAGCTGTCTTATGTTTTCATGATACAATGGAGTGTATTCACTCAGTGACAAGTAACTGGAAAAGTTTTCATTTAAATAAGGGCAATAAGGGTGGTGTCTTCTGACTGCTGCTCAGAGAGAAGTGGTGCTTCCCTTCCAAACTGCCTGCCCATCAAGCTACAGCAACTATTTCCTGAGTTCAGGAACTGGAAGTCAGCCTTCCTGAATGTTTTACTCTGCGACTGATACACTCTACTATCACCAGCTAACCATACCATCAGTTTTTCTGGTGTATCATGTCTCAGGCTGTCACTGGGACCTATGCCCTGATTTCCCTTGCTCCCTTCTCCACATTCTCAGCCTTTTCCAGCTGCTTGCTGTTATCTGACCTCAACCTTCCCTAGGCTCTGCTTCTCTGCTTCTCTTCCCACCCTTCCTCCTGCATATCTGAGACAGTGTCATACCTCTCAGTTTCCATTCCATTGGCATTTCACTGAAGTGATGAGATGAGGCTTATGTTAATATGAATTTTTCAAGTCTACAACTGCTGTTTCTAAGGTCAAATGTTCTGAGACAAGGAATAGCTGTCAGCACAAGCAGCTGGGCCAGCACTGGTTAGCAGTGTGTCCATCTGTATGGTATTGCATCAGTTTTAAGTCACAGAACAAAGAACTGCACCTATGCCTGGCCAGCCTGTGCTGCTCAAAAGGTAAAATTAGATGTTTCAGCCCCATATGGGTCCTCTTCCACTTCTCTCCCTTGCTCCCAAGCACTGACCCATGTGAATTAACATAGTATTGGCATCTACAGTCACACTTGCTCTTTCTGTCAGGGAATACCTAATTAGCAGATAAGCACAGATCAAATGCCATAACTGCTGGGGAAGGAGGTCTGCTGCTTTTCTCTTTCATTTTGAAGATAGTGTAATATTACATGAAAGTGTTGGAATTTGTATTCCCTGCCTCTTTTCCTACAAGCCACAGGTATGAGCATGCCACACCTACACCCTCTTCAATCATTCTCAACATAATGGAAAAAGCATTCACAATCTTAAGGCATGGATTCAAATCAATGAGCTTAAAAGCAAAATGCCAGTAAGGTGACATACACATTTCTGTAAGTGCAAAGGCAGAAATGTAATCTTCTGTACTGCCCAGTCAGCCAGACCATCAAAATCAATTGAATTACACAGCTGATGTGAAACAATTCACATAGAGCTGCTCTTGCAAGTCCCTTTCTTGCCTTGGCCACTCCCCACTGGCAAGGAAGTGCCCAACATCTAAATGGGGTACATTGGTGTTTATTCAGCACCACATTTTCTACAAGGAAAATTCAATTTTCTAAATGTCTTACAGTCTACACTTATGTAACAATTGAGGGTTATTTAAGTAAGTGACTGTTCTCATGAGGCAAGATTCTTTTTCCTTTTATTGTTACTGACATCCAAGCCTCTGGGCCTCTTTACCATTGTGTTTTATAGAAAGCTGAGATCTTCCTTCGTGCCCTCACTGAGATGATGCCTCAGCCAGTGTTTATCCATAAGAAATCCTAGTTTGACTTTGCTTTCTGGGAGAGATCAGCATATGCTGCTGCTCCAGTCAAGGTAATAGCTTTGCAGTTCTGGTGTCAAGCACGCTTATCTGTTTCCAAAACTTCTTTCATTTCCTGAGATGGTTTTTAAGTATTCTTTGAATACAGACTCCCCCAGGGAAAGGGGTATCCGAGAAACTCCCATTTTCCTGGCTGTCTTGCATTGCTCCCTTGGCTCTGTGTGCAGAAAAAGTAAGGCAAATACAGAAGAACATAACACCTCCACAGGGAGCCGCTCACTTCCTAAGTTTTCTCAACCTAACTGCTAAAGCTAGTTTTATATTATAGACAGATCTGCTCCTTTACATGGCCCTCCCAGTTCCTCAGCCATTGGTTGCTATGTTCACAAAGCTCTCATTTAAACATTTCTTTCCACTCACTCTTTATGTTGACCACTTTAAAAAATAAAATTAAGAAAATTAGAGACCTGCTGCATCTCTTCCAACTCCATCAGCTTCTTCCATTATCTTTGATGCAGCTCCTTTCCTGCTCACTGTGAGTGGCCCTGAATGATAGCATTTTGCCTTCCACATCAAGAATTTATTATATTCCTCCCTTAAGGTCCATATCCTACAAGATCTGAAATGCTATAACCCCCACTGATGTTTTATGGGGGCAGGAGGTGGGGGCAGCCAGGGCAGGGAAGCCTTCAGTTTATTAGCAAAACTGTGTTTGGAGTTTTTACAGCCTTGTGTGATCAAAATCCCAAGCCTACTAGGCAAGCTAGAATGTTATTTATTCGGGGAGGAGAGAGAAGACAGAGAAAGTAGGTGAACATATGGCTTTCCATCACAGCTACAGCTGGGTCTGGTAGCATCCCTGGCAGAGAGATTCAAATCACTTTACAGCAATTCTCTTTCTGGGCTTGGACTGAAGAAGTTTGGCAGAGCTGGACACAAATGACCACAGTCACGCTTGCCAATATCCAGGTACCATCTGCTTGGCCATACATGAACTTTGTATCAAGATCCTTTCATAGGCCTCAGCACAGTGCTTTCCAACATAGGGTGCTGCACAAGATAATCTACTGGGGTGCTGGAAAAAATACTTTTCCGTATTGTTAACAATTACAAAATAAAAAAAATTAAATCGTGCTAATTTCATCTTTATCTCATCCTGGTTTAAACTCTGGGTTTGTGAACGCTTCATAATGTACATAGTATATTAGTACAGTAGTACAGATATATAATCTATAAATAAATAAAAATACATAGATTGGGGGTACCTGTTGAAAAAACCTCTACTGATAGGGGTGAATGATCAAAACACTGTCCTACAGTTCTCCAGTAATTGCACTGAGGACTATAGCAGCCTAGCAGATACAGTCCACCCTCTTTCACAGAGAGATCAATGTGTGCTCACATCCTACAAGGTTCAGCTGATCTACCTCTAGGTTTTATACCAATCCAAAAGGAGTAATTTCCCTTTGTTAAACTAAAACGCTATCTTCTTGTAAGAACAGGGGAGTGGTGGTATCAGTCAGAGGTCCTTCTGCATTGGTATAACACTTTTCATGTCACTAAAGAAATACTTATCATTCAAGTCATATATCACACATTCAGGTACTGGCACCTATGCACGTGCTTATATACATCTCTGGATTCAAAGAATAATGCATTATATTTACATCCCTTGACACTTCCCTCTGAATTTTAATTTGCATCCCTCACAAATCAAAAGGATGTGTAAAAGCCTTGTGTTTTTCTCTAGCAGAAATAGGTTTCCAGAGCACACACTCATTTTGCAGTCAGCCATGCAAATTATTAATCCTAAAAGCAAGACTGAGGCTGCAGTATGCACAGTGGTAGGAAAAGAGGGGAATGTCTTTTTACTACAAAAATTCTCTGTAGTCTATCCTGCAGCCTCTTTGTCCCTCCTAGGCCTTATGACCACCACTCAACAGAGTTTGGTCACTCTCTACAAACCTTGGCAAGCAAATTGGAACTCATGTTCTTCAGGAAACATGGATTTTTCCTTTTGATCATGGAATTTAGTGTTAGTTCCTACCACCCAGATCTGATACTAAACTTTCTGGTGGTGTGCAAATATGAAGCAAACAGGTTGTACTTTCAATAAACATCAAAAGGGATCTCTTTAAAGAAATTTTTGAGGCTACAATTGACAACAGTAACCCTTTCTAGGGCCTTTTCTGGTCCAGCCTAGCAGAAAGCATTTGAGGCATATACTTAACCGTAAGCTACAGTGATCAAACTATTCTTAGGCGTCAGTGCGACGTTACACTGAAGTGCACGTTTTTGAAGTGAGATTAAGCTTATTTCTTCTAGCCTAGGGGTTGCTCTAAACAAGTGACTCAGTGGTATAAATATTATAATGTCAAGTGATGCAGTTCATCAAAAAATACAGAAATAACTGCAAAAGAATGAGCATTGGCAAGTATAGTACAGAGTCCTTGAAGACATAGCAAAAGAGGTGCTTAAAACACTGCTTAGAAAAAACCTAACTTTGGTTTTTTTCACTTGAGTTTAAAAGCTTGTTTACTTTCTCCTCCCTCTTCTACATTACAAAAAAGGCAACTAACAATGACTCTCTGCAACACCAGTCAGAGGAAGCAAAACTTAAAAGGAATCTTTGTGTCTCCTTTCTTTAGGAAGAATTCAAGCTCCACCCAAAAAGAAGATTAAATAATCATGGGATAACCAAATTCATAGATAAACACCACTGTTAGATGTGAACTCAGATTTTGTTGAGCTGGATACTGCATTCCTTCCAGCTTTTTAATGATCCGTTTGATCTTGTGGTGGGTGTGGCAGTTCACATTTTGTATCTCCCACAAAAGCAGACCTGGAACATCAGCTATAGCAGGCATGGGTGAGACATGTGGTCAGGAACACCTGGCCATAATTTTGGTATGTTAGAAGTACCAGCAGTTACCTTTCTGAGACACTATGAGGGCAAGAACAGGCAGAGTCTGGTTTTACATGACCTCACTTCTCAACGTCAACCTGCTTTTTCCTCACGGGAGATGCTGTTGGACCCTACAGGCTCTTCTCACTACATATATGCTAATAAGGATTGAACTCAAGCAAGCCATCTTCCAGTAAGGGCAATTCAAAAGGCTGTCACCCTATCAGCTTTTTTCCCCATAAGTCAGGTGAGAACTCAATACTGGGAAGACCTTTACCTTCTCCTCCCACAGGAGTGGACTTGGGCACATTGGGAAGAGCAAAATTGCACAAATCCTGGCTTACTAAGAAGCAAAATGTGATGAACCCCTGCCCCGACTACCTTCAATTTTAACAGGAACAGTGGGGACATGGCATCCAGCAGAGCCCAGAGAATAAAAAAAAGGAAGTTTCATAATGACTACGAACATGATGTTATAATGTGAAGTATTGGTAGAATCTATATTGAGATAGAAGAGAAATGTTCATTTTTATGACAGAGGAAGATTTTAGGAAGCAAAACACAATTAGAGAAACTAAATGCTGTAGCAGAGAAGAGCAGGTTAGAAAGAGGTTACAGTACAGATTAAAAGGATTCAGTAGAAACTAAAAGCTTGAAAGTAAAGTTTTGAGCAGCTTTTGTTACACTTATTTCTTGTTCCTTTTCTGATTAGAGTATTGTGCTGAAGGATTCTCCCTTTAGCTGCCCATTTCAGCTTAAAAAAAAAGAATCCCATCTCCCTTTTATCTTAGGAAGAAAGCTGACATTAGAACAATTGGCAGTGCAGTGCTCGATGTCAAGCTGTTCCAGGTCAATACTCAGACCCCTTCTGAGTCAACCTTTCAGCAAAAGACCTGAAGAAAAGGCACAGTTTTTATTTTAACATCTCACTCTACTGCAATATATGCCCATAAAATGCTATCAAATGTTTCTGCTTCATCATACTATATAAATGGCTGCTTTTACAAAAAAACTAATGCTCACTCAGTTTCTTCTCATTGACTCAGGGAGAGATGGTAGGCAGAAAAAAAAAAAACCAAAGAAAAAAAATTTAAAAATTGGTACAATCTCAACAACAGCATTAACAGTGTCAAGTCCATTTTAGATTTCTAGTACCATTTCCTATTCAGTACCCACTTTGACAGTACCAATTCAAAAAGATCCATAGCTGAATATTTTACACCCACCATATGTCCCAGAAAACAGTTAGGTGCCGGCACTACTATTTGCACTTAACAATTTACCCAAGTCTAGTGGGATTATAGGTTTGGTACTACTGGCTGTACTCACACCCCTCTTAACCAGAAACAGCCATGCTTTGTACAGAAAAATCCCAAATGCTCTTCAATAAAATAAAAAGGGGCTGGAGGGGAAGAAGGAGGAAATGAAGCCATAGCAATTTTCATGATTCAGAGATTCATGATAACCTAGGCGTGTTTCAGCTGTTAGGGCAAGGATTTTGACTTCATTCTCAAGGCAGCTAATGAGGTTCGTAACAGAGTAAGTTTCAAGAGTCTGAGGGCGGGACATCAGAAGCTGCAATACCTGTAGCAGAGAAAGACACAAAAAAATCTGAATCTTGCATTTAGTATATATTTTTGTTTCTAATCCTCAAATAGTAGGAGCCCCATAAGAAGAACCTAAGTGAATCTAAGTTCAAGGTAACATGTTAAGCTGGAATAACAAAGACTTTCAAAGAGCAATAAGAGCCTTGGTCATTTTAACTTGCTGCTCTGATCTCAATACTCCTTAAATACTGAACAGATTTTGGAGGAAAGACTAATTAAGGACATCAAGACAAATGCAGACTTTTGTATCAGACAGGTCACCTAAAAATCATTTTCAGCGGGTAAGCTTCTAAGCTATTACTTACAGGAAAGTTGAATTTATCTGCTCTGTTTCTAGCTAGACACTTGTTAATTGGCCGCAGCACAGAGTATTAATAAGAGTATTAATATGCCCTCCTTACCCAGATCCTTGACTGAGAAAGAAGTTGTCTGGATGAAGGGAGGTCACTTTGGGGGAGGCATTATTTTGGTTTTTACCAGGACATGGAACTAGATGCTCAAAACACTATCAGGAAATACTGGGCCGATCATCTGACTAGACACTATCTGAATTTATCAGCCAAAATAAATCTTACAAACCCATATTGAAAGCTTTTTCTCTAATTAGCTGCTGAAATCAGACACAGTCTCTTATTCTACAGAAAAGTGATACACAACTGACTTTTAGAACAGTCTTTTTTGGGTAGCATAAACTATAAAGGCTACTGGTTATCTTTAGTGGAGACAGTGAGATACTAGTATGTTTGAACAAGGAACTTTAAGAGCTGACTTGGATACCTGTACAATTTGTCAACAAGGAGTAGATACTACACTGGAAAAGGCAGAGAACTACTACTAGAAGTAGGGGTGTATTCTTGCAAGGGAAGATTGCGAAGAAATATGATACTTTCTTTTTTTTAGCCTGGGGGAAAAAAAAGAGAAGAAAAAAAAGAAAACAGGAGAAAGAAAAAAAAAAACCCACAAGAAAACTAAACAGCAAATCTCTTTAAATATACTTCAGTTAAATATCAGGAAAAAAGAAGATCTAAGTGCCAAAAAGTAGTCTTTGAAGATGAAACCATTTTATAATGCTCACAAAGAATTGAAGAAACAACCTTCTTATACCTAGTCCGTGAACTGAAAAAACATGGGGTAGACATTCTGTTGCTCTTTCTTGCCAAGACACGTTACATGACCATCAGTTATTGCAGGTGTCTGCACTATGACTGAGCTGAGCCTCGTCCAGACCTGTGCTTGCCTTCCGCCATGGTTATGGTCTTATGATCTACAGAGGGTTATGTTAGGATTCAGTCATAAGGAAGCTCTTTATACCTCAAAAATTGTCAGGAACAAAGGCAAGTACAAACCCAGGCACCACTGGATGATGCACTGCCTCCAAGGTGTGGCATTGCTAATCTCACAGGTACTTGGGCAATGTCATATCAGACATCCCTAACAGAAGCAGATTAGTGCTTTGAACATAAAACAGGAGTCAGACTACATCATTTGAGTAGATATGCAAGATTCATGGACACACAACTCATTACCATAGAAGTGAGTGTGGAAACAACACCCTAAGTAACCATCAAGAGCGCCTGGGCCACTTTCTGGGACAAAGGGAAGGAGTGAGTTTTGCCTTAACAGATCAAGCAGCCTTCTGCAAGCACGCAGCAATTTCCCACAAGCTGCACAGCCTTCTCCCTTCTCCAGAAGTTGACATGGCAGATGCAAGCAGCAAGTCCTTTGCATAGTACTCCCAACATTCAACTTCCTGCTAAGCAGCTTCCTAGTTCATCTTAACCAATCTAAAACAAAGGAAAAGTGTGCTGGAAGGGACTTCAGGAAGTCCTTCAGTCCAAGGCCTCTATCCCCATTCAGCACACATACTGGGTGTCAGTCTGTTACAACAGATACAACAGGTTAATGACACTTGTTCTTAGGTTTTCAGTGACGCATTTGTCTTCTGCACCACTGCACTGTCTGAGAGTTTCTATCATGTCTGATTCAATTATCCATCAATTTATACCCATTATTCCTCATATTTAGTTTTCAGAGCAGGTAAGGCAGATAATTCCCTTCTCTATAATAGCTCTTTTACTTACCCATATGGCCCTTTGGCTTAAAACCTGAATACTAAAAGGTGGCCAACTTAGTAGATTATCTGCTTCTCAGTCCTTTCTCTTCATATTTTAACTATGTGCTTCTCACCTGGGTTGGCAAACCAAACTCTCACTCCTAAGTCGCAAAACAGTCTCATTTCAAGTCTGGTACACTCAACTGTTTGGATGTTTGCCTTTTAACAACAGCATGACACTGAGTCGCATTTGTCTGGTGATCAGCTTCAACCACCAGTTCCTTTTCCACTTAGACAGTTCTTCCTCTCCATTTTCCACTTCTGCTGTTAGTCAGTGCTGCCTTCACACTAAGTATTTCCCTCTTGCACCATGCCATTGTGTTCCTTGCACCAGACCATTTCAGGCTATCAAGAATCTTGGAAATTCCCAGCTTGCTCTTCAGTGTACATGGAATCACTCCCAACTTCATGTTATCTAAAGGTTTAATAAACATATTTAAGAAGCCCAACTCTATTCAGGAATGTGCTTTCAAGTTCCTATTACAATAAATTAAAAATCAAAGTAAAAAATAAAATTAAATGAAATTAAGTAAAAATAAAAGTAAAAATATCTCATGAGAACATTTAAGCTTTGGCCACATCTTTATGCCACACATTTTTGGAGATGCTGTGCCAGACCTACCCAATTCAAACGGAGACAGGCAGGCATTTGCAGTAATGAAAAATTTTAGTGAGAGTACCTGAGAGGCATTAGATGGTTTTTATCCAATCAGATATTTCTGCATCTGCCTGCTTTGCCCCACAATATATTTTAATGTCTGTTAGATTTGTTGCAGCAGACCTAGTGTAATGCAAAGCACAATGAGAAACTCAGAGTCAGTACTGCAAAGATGGTTCTTGCCTCAATTTGCCTCCGATTCACTACAGAAAACAAGACAGTAAGTCTGCCATGGAACACAGTGACCATGGGGTCCTCCACAAGGCTCAGCTAACTCCTAACTTTGCGCAATGACTCTGTGCACCAAAACCACCACAGGTTTGTTTCATACACAAGAAATAAACACCAAAGGTACTCTGAACCAAAAAAAACTTGCAAGGCACCTATGAAACAAAGGTAACGACAACACAGCACTATCTCCCAGTTGCTCTGCAGCAGCAGCCAGGCTCCCCATGGCTGAGAGGAGGGATGGCTACCAACAGCCTGAGCTGCAGGAACAGGGTACAGAGAACCCACTGCCACTGGGAAGTGGGCTGGAAGAATGGTTCAACTGAGCACTGACAAATACGTTCTGAACACTTCTTTGTGGAAAAACCATGACAGAAAGTTATGGCTTTTGCCAAAGAGTTTGTTTCAAGGAGCTGCTGCCAGTGCCCCAGGGTCACCACCATGCCTGACTGGCCCTGCCTGGCCCTTCTGGCCCAGGGCTCCACATCAGCCCCACAGGGCCACCAGCCCCCACCCCAGCACGACCATGCTCCAGTCAGCACAGCCCAGCCCTGCTGTGGGCCCACCTGCACACCCACATCCTGATCCAGCCTCAGCCTGAGCCCCCCAGTGCCCTCAGCTGAAACTGTCCTGGCCAAGGTGGCAGGAAGGTCCTGCCTGCCAAGCCCTGACCTGACAGACCCCCAGGGGCACAATGGCAGGGGGCTGCTCTAGAGGTTGGACAATCTCTTAGACCATCTCTGATGTCAGTTTAAGTGTGAGTCATTACCCAGTAGTACAGAAGCAGATGAAGAAAGGCCTTTTTTGAGATGTCATTCCTTATTCACCAACTACAACCTCATCAAGTGGAAAGACCATTCCATGTCATTTACTCTAAAACCCATCACTCTTTTCCCAACAGGGGAGGTTTGTGGTACACCTAAAGTCATACATTAAAAGAAGGAACTGAAAATACTTGCAACAGTGTTAGCACCACGATAATAGCTACAGATCACTCAAATGCACTCCAAGTCTTAGCTTAATTTCTTTTAATCTCAAAGTCAGCGACAAGAGGGAACTAGATCTCCAAGCATAAACCTTCAAATACTGTATTTTTCTCCATCTCAGAACAACCACTAACTACATAAAGGACAAGAGTAAGGAATAATCATAAAGGTCAAAAAATGAGAAAGTCTTCCGCTTAACGAGGTCTTCTCATCTAGTTATCCTTTTCAGGAATACAGTTCAGAAAGCTAGAAGCCCTTTGAAAGGCTAAATAAGAACTTATATCCACATATGTATTTATATCCATAATGCAACACATCCAGCAAGAGAGATGCAAGATCATCTTGTATTTTTCAAGATCATCCAGGGAATCCCTTGTCCTAAACCAAAGGTGGTTCATTATTACTTGGCTGCTGCAGCAAAAGGTTTACGAACCAACACCGTGTTCTCTGGGGAGGGGTGGCCACCTCTTGCCTTGTAGTGCAGTTGATCTGTTTACCCTGTACTGGGACAGAGTAAGTAAAACTAGACCCCCATTCCAAATGCCATAAACCACACAAATTTATGAAAAGCAAGTCCTGCTTGACCAACCTAATCTCCTATCACAAGGTGGCATGCTTAGCAGATGAGAGAAAGGCTCTGGATGTAATCTACCTAGACTTTAGCAAAGCCTTAATAACCACTTCCCACAGCATTCCCCTGGAGAAACTGTCTTCCAGCAGTGTGGAAGAATGTACTCTTTGCTGGGCAGAAACCTGGCTGGATGACAGGGCCCAGAGAGTGGTGTTCCCCAGAACACCACATTGGGACCAGGCCTGTTTAATATCTTCACTGACAACCTGTACGAGGGGATTGAGTGCACCCTGAGCAAGTTCACAGATGACACAAAGCGCGGTTTTTCCCAAGTGACAACAGGAAACAGCCTCAGGTCATGCCAGGAAAGGTTTGGATTGGATATTAGAATTTTTTTTTCACAGGAAATATTCTAAAGCATTGGAACAGACTGCCCAGGGAAGTGGTGGAGTCACCATCCCTGGAAGTGTTCATAACACCTATGAACATGGCACTTGAGAATGTGGCTTAGTCGTGAACATTGTGGTGGTGCTGGGTTGACAGTTGGATTTGATGATCTTAAAGGTCTTTTCCAACCTCAATGATTCTATGATTCTGTATCTGTAATAGCACACATGTATGAGTTTCAATACATGTAGCCTCTTCCAAGTAGTTTTCCTGGGCATGAACTGACAAGACAATTGCCCAAGCCCTCTGTCAGCAGCAGACAGCACCATGACATCAATGGGAACAGCCACACACCCACAGCTACATGCTGACCCCTAGCACTGCACACCTACAGGTGGTACCCACTCAAAAGTTAACCAGCATCTACCTTTCCAAAAAAAGCAGAGATGACTACATGCACTGGATAGTCAGACTTTCCACAACAGTGAATTTTGTAAGTAACTTAAAAGAAGAAAGATATTCTCATTTTTTGCTTCAATTTAATCTTTCATACACACCCACCTCCCTGCCATATGTAATCAGAAATGAATCACAGTTACAACAGCAGCTGCTTCAAGTCTTTTTCTGCATTTTCTCCACTAGAAATAACACCTTCAGTTGTGCCCACTGATGGGCTCTCTGTATCTTTTCTGTCAGTCCAATAATCTTCCTGTCCAACACATAGCTAATTGCCCCATCCATACAGACACATACACAATACTCCTCTTCTGTGTCTCCTGTGTATCCCTCTCTAACATGATTTTGGCATCCTTACAGCGTGCCTCATCAGCTACACTTCAATTTGCCCAGTTTGCAGCTGCATGGTTACAGCTCTGTGTTGCTTGCTGAATAGAAGTTGCTTGGATTTGTTCTTTGTACTTCTTAACAGCACGTATGGTTTATCAATACAGGTCATGCAAGTCCCTAATGTCATCCAAGAAAGCAGAATCAAGAGCATGTTTTCTATCATGTTACATTAATACCACTTGTTTTCACATAAAATAAGGAGATAGTTCAGGAGTAATTTATACAGAAACAAAATAAGGTGTGGAGCTTTCCATGCCTATTTTCCTGCAGTCTGTCAATCAAGGACTCTGGCTTAATTTTTAAACAACCTACTCAGGTATGACTTCATCCATTTTCACACAGAGACAGTGACTGGTTAGCATCCTGTTCTTTAAGGAATATGAAGTGGGAGCTTGAATAGGCTCCTGGAAACAATGTCTTGCTACAAGGAAGTGAGATGTCAGATGATAGCATCCTCATGCATTTGTCTTAGCCATGCATTCCTTTTGAGTCCATCTGCTCTGTTTTCTAATAACATGCCCAATTTTTGGCAGTACTCAAAATAATGAGCTATTGCAGTGATTATACTCCACTGACCTCTACTTAGGATGTGTAACTATATCCACGATCACCTTCCTTTTGGGAAATATCTTGTATTTCCAAGCTGCTAAATCCATCTACTCCAAAATTTTTGAAGGTTGAGCACAGGAGGGAAGCAAAACTCTTATATGAGCACAAACACCTAAGAGACATTTCCAGCTTCTTTCAAGTCTGTGGCATCCAGGACAACTTCCTGTGACCTAGCAGTCAATACAGAGTTAGAAAGTCAACTCCACTATTAGCATCCTCATTAGACTGAGCAGAGAAGCTGACTTCCTCTCTAGGCTGGCTTAAAGGTATGCTGACATGGAAATTGTTTGCTGTACTGTTTCTGAGATGTTGACTAAAGGACATGAGTAGCTGTAGGAACTGATCTACTTTAAATGACCCCATCAGTAGCTGCAAGGAGAAAAAGACTCATTTTATGCAGTAACAGATCTAGGAGCAAACATGCTTTTTCTCTGTGTCTAGACAGTGTCAATGGAGAACACCTTAATCTGCAGTACTTATAGACTTTCATGTCTCAAGTACTGCTAAAACAGATTCTCTTTATAAAAGCAGAGAAAAACAGTGGTTTGTTGGGGTTTTTTTCCCTGTTAAGTCTATCTAAATACTAGGTTATTCCTCAAATGCATGTTTCAGGCAGAGGTATGGGCAAAAGAGGCAAGGGAACAGAGATAGCTAAGCTGCACTAAATTTTTTAATCAATAAGGTTGTCATGTGCACTTTGTTCTCTTCAGTGACGATGGAAGCAGGAAAATGTGGTCTAAAGCCATTAAAACCTCCTGAAAAGCACATCTAGATTTCATAAGATATGAGATATTAAGCCTTTGCAAAATTCACTTATTTAGCAAAACTTCAAGATTTTAAGTCATCTTATAAAGGCTTTGCAAAGTATTAGTGTACATCTTTGAGATGTATTTATCACATCTTCCTGCAAGTGTTGTGATACTGTCATTATAAGTAATTTCTAAGTAGAAAGCAAGAACAGATTATACAGATATGCATTTTTTCCCCAGTATTTTCCATGGTTATGCAAGCCAAAGGCAGCAAAGTTCTCTGATGACATAAATAAGAGCAAATATCAGCATCACTTTATCCACTTACAGTCAGAGAATTTGGGCCAGATATTTCTGAAGCAGAATCTCACATAAGTGACTAAGTAGCTTTCATTCTTTTCTTACTCTGGAATCTTTAAATATTGACATCAATCTAGTGAGACTAATGCCTTCAGATTCTATTCAGGACTTGAACCAAGAGCTCCTGCACTGTTTGGTGGTAGCATGTATATGGCCCTCTTTTATGGTCCAGCCTGACCCAAGAGCTTTTCCTCCAGGCTCCTTGCTGCTAGAATGCTGCCTTCCCATCTGGCTGCCCATGCTCTTGGGGACGGAAAATACTAAGAACTACTTTATAAATTTGCTTAAACTTCTTCAAGGTGACAAGATTGCTAAACATGGTCTAAGCAGCTTCCTCCTGAGAGCATGCTTTTACACAGGAGCATGTTCTTTAAAGATGGCAACTTATGGCACACTGAGTGTTTCAGGGAAACTCTCTAAATCCATAAAAGCTATTTTCACTGCCTAAATGCAACTCAAAGAAGACCTGCTATGCTCTTTCAGCAAGGAACATTCTTAACATTCTGTCCTGAGGTCTATGCTTAAGAACAGGGTTTGGAGGGCATAGAAAATGAAGGAAACAGCAGCACTAATTGCCTCTATCTTTGAGGACTTCAACTTTAACTTTTGCTTAGATTGCTCTGCTGTTGCTGCCACTCTAAACACACAACTATAGCATAGCATCCTACCAGTAAGAAGGGCTCTTACATCCAAGGTCAAGTTTTCTGGTTGCTGAACTACATGGATATAAGATGTATTGGACCTTAGGAAGAAAATGCCAGCTACCTCAAATCAGGAACATCAAGCTGCAGCAATATCAGGATAGTTGCACCTCCAAAGACCCACCATGAACCAAGACCAGAAGCAACAGTGCCTCTATGTATTACAGAACAATTCCTGGACAGATTGTTGAGCTAACAAGAGAAAGCACCACTCAGACACCCCACTCCCAGAGACTGGAAGAGTACACCAATTAAGTCTGAAGCAGGAGAATCCAGAAATGAAGGGCTTGTGTTGAGTTACTGGCACATACTGGCTTGTAACAGTTGTCATTTGCTCTCTCTCCCCCCTTTTCAATTATGCTTTCCCTATCCTAGTAGCAACTTGTTCTCTTATTCTTTCCTCATTCTACAACTAGATCAGGAGCAGCCAGGTGCTCTTTGTGAAGGAAAGGCATTTCAGCAACTGCCCCAAGACCTCCTATCCTTTACTCACATCCCAGTACCTCAGAACTTACACTACTGCTTTGATATTTGTGGCAGACACTTGTTTCCTCAACCTGTTTTAATTAGAACTACACAGTACTACAAGTTACCAGTTTAAAAACCAGGGCATCAAATCATATGGCTGGGCTTTTTCTCAGTAGCTGAAAGAATGATTTGTATAATAGTTTAACAGGAAATAAAGTGCCAGCAAGCCATCTGTTCTAACCTCTATGTTAAAGTTAACAGCTATTCTGGATTTTAACAAAGGCAGTCAGCTAAAACTATTAACGTTGTTTTTTCTTTTCCCAGGGAATCTAAGCACCCACTATTTTTATTAAATAGAACAGGAACAATAGGAACTGAAGATCCCTGAAGAAGGAGCAGCAAACAAAGATCTGGGACACAAACAGCACTAGCAATGCCAGTAATGCCAGCCACTCATCTCCTTGCATGTAAGTCAAGCCAGACATGTTCCATTTTGTCAGAACCTGCCGCTCAAGCAAGGTGAGCATCACCACGCGTACATGCGGCGACTGACTGCAGATTAAGGACACAGTGAACCATCTAACACACTGCCAGCAGCCCCCATCTGGGTCTCGAGCATACTTCTGGGATGAAGTATCAGTTAGCCTGTCTGTGCTCAAGAGTAATTCTACAAATGGGTACAACACTTTTTAAAGAGATAAGTTTAATATTGAGGCTGGGAAGGAAAAGGAAGTATTAAATAATTTATTCAAAAGAAAAAAGGGAAGTGACAGTATTTTCTACTTGTAGTTTAAAAGACCACAAGTTTTATAAGTGTCTCTTTAGTTTTTCTCTTGGGAGCTCTAGCTCATTCTCATTACCTAACTCAAACCTTTTACTCCTCCACACCTTCCCTTTCATGAAGGGGTAGTCTCTCAAACCAAAGAGCTTGATACTAGGTTTGCCCCTAGTCTGATTCAAAGATTTATTTCCATCACCAATGAGGCTGCCATTTGTCTTCTGGCATCAGATGATGTCAAGTACTTGCCCCTAAGCAAACTTCAAAATCATGACCGAAAGGCCACACTCTGAAGTTTTGGTGCTAACCAAAGATAAAAGTTATCTCAGTCTCATGTAAACCTATTCCTTTTAATCTCAGAACCTAGAAAGAAAGGAACTTACATCCAACACATTTGAACTGAGAATACCGTTTTGTTAGTGTTTTGTCTGACTCTGTATTTCTTGCTTGTACTGCCAAAGGGGCTGAAAGACACGCTGTCACTGCAAGAGACCTCAGTGGAGACCTCTTCCCTCAGCAGGTAAGGGTCAGAATGATGTCCAATGAAGCAACAATGGTGCCAGCACAAGTATGTGCTGGCATGACTCCGATGATGATATCTGCAAGGCCTAAAGCCAGTCAATCTACAAACTAGATTTATAAGAGCTTAGTTATATACAATGCAGTAGTTTCTATAGCTTGGAATTTGAGTACTCAAAAATAAAAATATCACAGAGGGTGCATGTTTCACACATATCAAATCATGACACTAACTGAACTTCTGCCAAACCAAATCATCATTCGATGAAGAGTATGCAGCATCTCTCATCATCATCATAATCAACAGAATGAAAGGCAGAAGTAACCTCTTCTGCATCTATTAGTGGGAGGAAATATTCACAGCAATATCCATGCACCTTCCTCAAGGGACATCTGCATTGTTTCTGTTAACCATAGATCAGACTCCTTTATTTCAAAGGAAGCACAAATTCCTGAATTAACAAGTCATCAACTCAACTCCTTTCCATACCAGTATTAAAACACTAAACCTGGTTCTGTGTTTAAAAGGATATTACTGTAATGATAAGAAAAATAAACCACCAAAGGTAGAGAAATAAAATTATAATCAATGACAAAATAGCATCACAAGGCTTAGAGTCCAGAACCTCATCTTAGATATGCTTATAAATAAGAGCCTTCAGTAAAACTTAGGAGCTCTTTACAGGGGCACATAACAGTAATTTTTAAGCATTTTACACAGTCCCGCTGCTTCTAGAGGCAAACACAGCTCCTATTTGCACATTTGTCAGAAGCACAACTGAACTTTCTCTGGGATCCAGTGCTAGCTCCATCCTCCTCCCCAGCCATCCCAAGCTGCTTCCTCAGATGGGTTTCTGCCTCCCCTATTGCACACATTTCAGCACACTACACCAAGTGCAGCAGTACTTTGGCATTTAACAGCAAAATGAAGGAATTGAACACCGCTGGAAAAAAGTGAAGACAAGCAACCTTAGGACAGGCCAACTGTCAGCCCAATTGACAGCAATCATCACATCCTATCCTGAGATGCACATGTTGAATTTCACATCCCAGCTCTCCATAACTATTAACCTTTTTCTGCAATGCCTTGGTGCTGTGCTACACAGTCAGCTTGGCTGTTGAGGCCTGCAGATATATATTATAATGGCTCCCTCGCCAAACCAGTGGTGCAACTCGCCAAACAAGCCAGTCCACGGAGACCTCCGTGCTGTGCACTGCTGCTGTAGGTCGCGCTGTGTCATTTCACCACTCTCCTGCTATTCGCTCTGGCCAAACGCCACGCAAGGAGGGCTAAGTTTAGGGACGGCTACACAGAAAGCCTTGCAGCCAGGGGGAACCCCAGTGCCAATCCCAGAGCCCGACAGCACAGCGCAGAGCGGGTGACCCGCAGCGCCCTGACCAGCGGCTTTCCCCACCTGCGAGAGGGGACGAGGAGCCACCCGCACACCGGAGCACAGCCCCGGCGGGGGCCTGGACACCCACCCTGCTGCGAGCAGCCGCCCGTCCGCTTTCCGCGGGGAGCCCGGAGCTGCCGGCGCTCGGGGCACTGCCACAGCCCCGCCGGGAAGGGATGCCTGTGACTAAGCACACGCGGCCTCTCCTCGCCTGGGCACGGCGGCCGGGCAGCGGGGCCTCTCCCGGGAAGGGGCCGGGCAGCAGGCACCTGCCGTGCCCCCGCCCGCAAGGCCCGGCGCCGGGCGGCAGCCCCAGCGGCAGCCAGGCCCGTAGGGGTTTTCCTCCCGTGGCCGCGCCGCGACCCGAGCCTGGAGCCGCGCTCCGGGCACCCCCCGCCGGCATCCCCACGGCCGCCCGGGCCCGCCGCCCCGACCCCGGCATCCCGCTCTCCTCGTACCGCTGCCATCCTTGAAATGAGGGGGTGGGACGTCTCGCAGCGACCGGGTCCAGCCCCCCTTCTCCGCTTCCTCCTCCTCCTCCATAGGGCCGGGGCCGCCCGGGACGGCGCTGCCGCCGCAGACCTGGCGCTGCCGCCGCCGCTCCGCCGGGCTGGCCGCCGCCCGGAGAGCGCGGCGCCGGGCCGCCCTGCCCCGGGGGCTTGGCACCCCCGGGCGCCCCTCGTCTTCATCGTCATCCTCCTCGTCCTGGGAAGAGGCGGCGGAGCGGGAGTCGGCCGAGGTGCTGTAGAAGGGGTTCCCGCTGCTGTCCTGGCCCGACTCCCCGAAGACGTCGTCGGAGATCTGCAGGCTCTCGTAGCGGGATCGGGCCGCCTCCAGCAGCGATAGCGCCTTCCTGCGCGCCGGCCCGCCGCCGCCCTCCGCCATCATCTCGGCCGCCGCCAGCAGCCGCCCGCGCTCCCCTCCGCCCGGCTCGGCCGGGTCCTGCGGCCGCAGGCAGCAGCCCAGCAGCAGGAGCGGCTCGGGCACGGCGGCGGGCAGGCAGCGAGTAGGGGAAGCCCCGCCGCCGCCGCCACCGGGGCTGAGCCCTGCCTCCCGCTCCCGCCCGCACCACCCGCCCCTGTGTGTGTGCAGGGACATGGGGGGAAGGAGCCAGCTCAACATCTCCAAGTACCACATCCAGCCAATTGCCGCGGCACTCCGCGCTCGGGAGGTGGGGTTATATGGGCGCCGCGGGCCGCCGCGGGCCGCCCACCGCCCGCCCCGCCGCCCGCCGCCGCTCCGCCCATTTAAAACCACAGCGCCGGCTGCCGAGGGGCCGCCGCTGCGCCCCGACGCCGGGAGGGGCTCCCTGCGCCCAGCACCGCTCCAGGCCCCTGTCCCCGGACCTGGCCTCTCTCCTGGCCCCCGGACCTAGCCACTGTCTCGGCCCCAGCCCCTGGTCCCGGCCCCGATCGCGGCCGGAGCTGTCCGCCGCCGCGGTGCTGGAGCCGCGCAGGACGGAGGAGGGAGCGCTGGCCGCGGTGCCTGCGGTGCGTCAGGAGCGCCCGCCGTGCGGGGACAGGGTGAAGAGCTCCCGCGGGCTGGCAGGAGAAAGGCGCCGAGGGGTTAACCCGGGGCGTTCGAGCCCCGACAGCGTGGGCAGGGCCACACGGCTCTTCAAGGAGGAGAGCGGGAGCAGTCGGGGCCCTCATGTCGCCGCCCCAAAGTAGGAGATGCAGCTCCAGCGCCGGGGCAGCCCTTGAAGGAAAGTGGGGAAGGTGCTGGAGCACAGGCCTGCAGGATACCTGGCACCTGGCAGGGCCTACCGCCCGGCTTGGGCTCCGCGGAGGCTTTGCACTGGCCTGGGGACACACACACACACACACACCCTCCTGCCCGTCCGGCTCTCTGCAGGGCGTGGGGCTCAGCGCCTCCGCTGCATGGTTTGGCTTCTCGAGTGAGCACACAGTGAAGTAACCATTCTTCCAAAGTTGCCACTGATTTAAAAGCAATGTCGTGGCACAAGGAAAACGAGGGAAGTGAAAACAGCCGTGCCCTGACTGGGTTAGTTAAACATGATTCAGAAGTATCCCTGGAGTAATCTAAGGATTTCATACAGCAGCTGATGCCCCTGGTCGTGCAGCAGTCAGAATGGTCTGTCTGATGCTACAGGAATGTCTGAAATCTCTGATCAAAGTTTATTATTTGCTATTGGGCATCCCGCTGTGCTGGTTACTGTACAAACACTCATTAGGACGACAGTCCTTCCCTCCCCTGTCAACAGCAATAGCAGCTATCGAGCCTACCCTTTCACAGCAGTGCTTTCAAAATAAACAGCAATTGGTTTCTGTGTACCGAGCGTATGCAACTGGGGGGAGCAGCATATTATTTGCATTTTTTGATGCAGACTTTCAGTGTGGGTTGGTCTGAAGATCTGTTAGTACTACCACTTACTTAACAAATTTTATAACACTGAATATTTCTGTATTTAAAAAAGGAACATTAATGCCCTTCTGATGATTCTCAAGGACTGTAGCACAATATGGAAAATTACAAAGTCTGTACTATGTAGGTATTTAAAAGACCAATCTTATGTTCTATTCAGAGATTTTTAAATTGGAATGGCTTCATTAAAACTTTAAAGTTGATATAATGTATACAGGCAAACCCAGAGAAAAGAATCCATCTTCTATGCATCCTTAAGTAAACAGGAAAGCCCAGTGTATTTTGAGTGGTGAGATTTAAGTTGCATTTATACTTTCAAAAATGTCAGAAGTGTCTTATTGATTGTATTAAAAAATTACAAAGTTTATATACAAATGGATTTTTTTAATTTTATTTTAAGCTCTGCCAACTTAGCCTGTGTGTTGAGCATTGCACTGGGTTAATTTCATCTCACTGGTCACCAGAAATCACAGCTGTCTAGGCCAAGCTATCCTTTCAATCAATCCATACCACCTTGTGTCTTCAGAATACCCTGACGGGAAGGCATGACTGGATATGCAGAACTTTTCTTGCTGGTAATGATGAGTTACCAGCTTGAACCTCATTAATCCAGTTTGCTGGGTTGGCATGTAGAAAACCACAGACTCTTCTTCACAAATGTTATCTGTTTTATATGGAGTTCCCATGAAACAAAAAAATAGGGATGCCCTTTGTTGACCTTCTCACACTATAGTTTTTAAGACTGAAGAAAAAACCACTTTAAACATATTGACAGGTTCTTTGTATTAGAGACATTGAAATAAACTTTTGATTTGTGGAAGGATGAAGGTGTCCATCCAGGTGATGTAGAGTTCACCTTGGCATCCAGATTCTATGGGAATGTCCATGGCTATTCAAATGTCTTCAAATTTGCTGACTCTTTCCTGTGAAGCACAGCAGCTACATGGACTGCTCCAAAGCTCAGGACAGAAAAAAAAGGTTTATCAGAATGGGCTCCCTGTAAAAGAATTCATGGGAACAGTCCAGAGACTGAAGAATCCCACATAGCCCTCTCTAGCTGCTGGTTGCAGCAAAGACAATGTCTCCCAACTCTTGCATGCTTCACACCAAAAACAGGCTCCCATCACAGCTGGCTGATGCACACTGACAGAATCTTCCCTCCTAATGGCAAAAGCTTAAATTTTCATTTTTTTAAGAGAGTGCGGGACACAAGAGCTCTGGGAGGAGACCACTGCATTGATGGAGAGAGATGGGGCTGACCCTTTCATCTACCAATTTAACATGATATTTAAATGATGGAGTCTGCTCCCATACATGCACATGCAGTTTTTATTGATAGAAATTTCAGCTCTTTCAGCTCCTCTTTCAGCTTTTTCTATACAATGACAAGTCCATCTTCTGCTTGTCCCACAGGCAGAGAAACTGCTTTAGTTTCTCATGCATGCATGGGAAGATCACTTTTCTGAGACAGGACTGTAGAGGCTCCCACACAGGGCTGCATACCTAAGGTTTTGGCTTGCCTTATGGTCTAAGACTTAGGTTTTCATGTGTTGCCATCGGGCCAGCCACAGAAACTGACGACTGGATTACTGTAACCCAAAATGAGTGTTCTGGATTGTGAAAATTGCCATGTACGACATGCTACAAGTCATTTGATCCAAAATGATTGCAGAGGCACAAAGATATGATGGATGGTTCTAAAAATGGTTACATCGGTCCACTGGGTTTTTATGAACGTCAAGAAAACCATCACCAGCGGTGGTATGCAGTTGAAAGATCTAATTATATAAACCTAATGGAACGTTATAAACATCACTGTTTTCTCTGGAATCACTTAAACTTGTGTTTAGCTGCAAGAAAACACTACTAGAGTAAATGTACTTTTGTAGTTATGGCAACCTGTGGATCCACTTTTAATTTGTCTACAGAGAAAATGTTTGGGGCTTTTTCCTTGAAGTTTTCTGGTTTTATTGCAACAGAAAAGATGTCTTTGGTACACTCCTTCTGACCCTGCCAATCTTCATGGTTAAGATTATGATAGTGGGAAATCCTATGTTTCTCACTTTTCAGTAACTTACTCTTCATAGTTAGCTCTTTGAGGAAAGGTCTTGTGCCATCTTCCACCATATTTTACACTGTCAAACCTTGGTCTAGATGCAACAGAATATTGATATTTCTGTTTCCTACCTAAGCTTCCTCACTTCCTATTAATTTTGCCAAGTTTGTAGACCTAAGCCCTGGCGTGTGCCTGGTCCTTTCATGGCACAAATACACCTAGATGGAATAATATTTAACCAGATTACAAAATTATTCTTTTCTAATCCCTTGTACTGAAAGTGCAGTCCAGAATCTGAATTTCAAACTGTCTTCGTTCTCAAGGCCCCACTAAAAGGAATCTGTAGAGTTGGAGTTGAGCTGTTTATCCAGTGTGAGGTCAATAGGCTTCAGTTCCCTCTTCCATTATTGCATGGCCTCAGAGGAATAGAAAAACTTGGGGGAAAAGCTTCATCAAGACTGAAAACAATAAGGAGTTGGAGCCAGTAGATTGTTTCCTCCCAAACCCGTGAAAAGAGGATAGGGAGGGACTATCCCATCACCTGGGAGAGATCATGTATCAGGCTGCTTCTCCATTTGATGTCCCTACTTTGCAGGGAAGAAATCTGTATGACCACAGCCAGTCCTGCTACAGTGCTCTCCACACCCTTCCACAAAGGTTTCTGTTATGTGTCTTGCAGTATGGCACAGGGAAAAGCAGCTCAGTAGGGGCTGATTTGCCACTGTCCTGCCCTGTGTAATGTAATGATCCATGCAGTTTGTTGTGGAGCTCTTTCTCATCCTCCCTGCAACTCTCCTGTTGGAAGTAACATTGATGTTACATGTAGGCTGTTTTTTCCTTTTAAATTCATGAAGTGTTTATAACACATAGCATGTTGGATACAATAAACATGCTTGTTTGGGTATTTCCTTTTTGCTTTCTGTTTTCCAGCTGCTTTTTAGAGTTTAAACACTGTATTTCTTGGATTGATATTTAACATTTCCCAAATATGATGTTGACCCAAAACTCAAGGGAAAAAACAAGCTGCTGTTTTCACATGAGACAAAGGGAATAAATATGTTTTTTCTTATAGCATAAAAGGGAGAAATTATTTTTGGCACTTCTAATACTGAAGCAAGTGTGGACTTAAAATTTAGCAGAGAAATTTCAGTGCTTCAGTAATGAATTTGATTTTCATCTAAAGAGCCCTTAGAACCATGTTTTGTGCATGCACACCACATTTTGAGCAAAAGCCGTATTTTGAACAAGTCTCACCTAAGCTCTAAAGGGAAAGATAAGGTGTGTTGCTCATGCATGCATGGAAAATCAGCTGTTTAATCAATAATTTATGGAGAGTCCATAGGGTGTACTGCAATGGTCTGCAAAAGCCCTTCCTTGCTCTCTGGCGTGGCTGTGAAGCAGAAGCTAAGTGCAGTAGGCCAGAAGCTCAGAGCTGTGCTGTCATTCAAAAATCAGAGTGCTGTAGGGCTACACTTACTTTTCCATTGAAAACCATGCAGTTTTGAAATACATTTTCCATTGAAACCATGCAGCGTTTTTCGAAGGGCTGACCCCGTGCACACACTTCACAGTAAGACCTGATGCGGTGAGGCAGAGCTCCGTGGGAGCACTGTTAAAGGCTGCAGTCCTTAAGCCAATGCTCTACAACAGTCTGTGTCCCCTGCAGTGTAAGTCGTGTTCAACTTTTGATCAACATGGGAGTCGAACCTAGAAAGTCCCTGGACTGGTAGTGTGGTACCTTCTGGAGGCTCTTGGTTTAGCTAGTCAGTTCAATTAAAACACACTACAGGATTATTAAGTTTGCGGGGCTTGGTGCCCAAAGTTAGTGATAGGAACTTTGTTCCTCAGGCCCTACAAGTCACAGTCAGGTCTGCGAGAACACTCCTTATCATAGAAATCACACATGCAAACCTACCTCTATTTCTACCATCCACAACCCTGTTTGCTGCAAATTATGATTTCAGATCTTATCCTTTATTTGTTCATTAGCTCGGTAAAAACATAATTGGTTTTTCAGGGAAAGCCATGTTGTGGCAACACATGAAAGAAATTACTAGAGAATGGGATGCCATCAGGCTGGTTCCTAGTTTGCTGTCTTGCATAGCATTTGCTTTGCCATGGCCATCCTTGCTTTATCACCACTGGTCTCCAGATTCCCAAATTCACTTTCTTGAGATGTTTCTGGAAGGATGCTTCAGCTGCCAAGTTGGGTGCCTGCTTGCTTGAGTGCATGCATACAGCCATATTCTGTGTATTTGCTCCACAGATAATAGTGATATCTTCCCATTGCAGCTCAAACTGGAGGATTCTTCCCCTGCAGAATGTGCTCATTCTTTCTGTGTATAAGCTCATAAATTTACCTTTCCAACACAGAAGTAAAGCGGTAAGATCATTAAACAGTGCAAACATTAATCTTTTATAATAAATATTTGATAATTAATGACTAATTTTAAATTACCATATTTATATTATTATTAAACTGGTAAATTTTAGAGTAATAATATAGTAAAATAATAAGTTATTGAAAAGAGGCCCTAAATACATACTAACGTTATGAAGGCCTCTTCTTGGAGACAGAAAACATAACCCATGAGTAGGTAGATGAGTACTTGAGCGACAAAACCAGTTCCTTGGGTTGTTTATCTCTGTCGTCTACCATCCCTTCCTTTTTCTATCAGGAAATGCATTCTGGTTTCCAGCATCTTTTTCTAAAATGCCCTTTAAAGCCACCAGGAAACAGAGTACCCTATCTGGCAGTTGCCAAGATGCATTGATTGCTCCAACCCATCAGTAACCTGTGCTAAACCTTCTCATAAGAGATTGGGGGTTTTTTTGTTTTTTTTTTTTTTGTTGTTGTTTTTTGGGGGTTTTTTTATTGGTGCTAGTAACTTGTCAGACAATTTTAATCCTATTCAAATGGGTAGTCCTTGAAAAGCAGTACAGGTTAGGTAAAATGAGTTTAGACTTACACTAAGTTGCATTTCATCAGACACCAAACAGATTAATTTATGTTTTGGTTAAAAACATCCCCCTTCATCACATTTTTATGGGATTCAGTTTCTTTCCAGAAGGGAAAAAAAAGGCTAAAAAGGCAAAATATCTTCTGTATAGGGTGATTTGAATTTCTTAAGGATCTGAAATGGAATCACATCTTCCCACAAAAACAGAGTAATGTTAGTCATGGACTGTAGCAGATGTCTGTTAGTCACCATTAAATTAGGAGAGTTTACCCACTCTGTTCAATCAGTGCAAACATAAGATAGAACAGTTCCCAATTAATTGTAGCAAAAGAAGTCTTTCAGAAGTTAAACTTTGATCATAAAAGAGGGCAATACTGAAAATGTGTGAGAGGACAGGGAAGAAGAGTGACAGACTGTTTTCATTAACAAAAATAATTGTTAATCTCAAAAATACCTTCTGTTTGACATCTGCCCCCACATGGGAGATCATTTCTTTTTCCTAGCAAAGGCTGAAAGGCTGAAAGGCTATCACAAAATAAGTGGGTTTTGCTCTTAAGGGTAATTGAACAGCTGCAGCAGTGAATGAGATGTACAAACACTTCCCATCTCTCAGGATTTGGCCCATCAAGTGGTCCTTTCAGGGCATGGAACTGGCTGCTGGCTCAGCACACTCTGAATTTCTATTCTGAGATGCACCGCTGGAAGCTACCAATTCCAGAAGCTGAGGCTTCTAAATAGCTTGTAGTGTTGTTAGAAATAGTATATTTAAAATACATCTGGAAAAAAATGTTTGTGATCTTCTGTCAGAAATGGCTTATTTGCATGCCAGTTTTTCTCCAAATATGCAGTCAGGATTCAAAAGAGGAACATTTCCAAAGAGCATTGTCAAGATAAAAATCAGATTTTTTGGTACTGCAAGATGAAGAAAATTATTAATTAAAATGCATTTTTAGACTCTCCCTCTATTTCATGCTGAAAATAATTTTACAAAAACAAAAGAAATAATACAAAGCAGTTTTTATGTCAGATTTATGCTCTCCCTTTGGTGTTTGTGTAGCTTAGATAGTTTGGTTAATGACTGTTACTTTCATTCAGATGGGCATGCCCTGACAAACTCCCTTGTTTCATCATCGCTCGGTGACCTTGTGTATTGGGTTGATTACATTTCAAAATAAGCTTAACATTTTCTTTAAAAAGCTTGTTCCAACTGAGAAAATGTGAGAACATTGTTACATCATGGAATCCTGTTCTGAGCCCTTTTTTTTTTTTTTGCAGGCAGATGATGTAGTCTGAGAGGCATTAAAGCATAGTGACCGCATGCAGCAACCTCAAGCCAGAGAGCTGTTCTTCCATGTGTGCTGTGTCATTGCTGCATGGTGGATCACTGAATGGAT
The DNA here is from genome assembly GCF_008360975.1 of Lichenostomus cassidix. Classification (NCBI taxonomy): domain Eukaryota; kingdom Metazoa; phylum Chordata; class Aves; order Passeriformes; family Meliphagidae; genus Lichenostomus; species Lichenostomus cassidix. The sequence goes on along the minus strand of NC_139483.1, from coordinate 40,810,900 downwards.
CACCACTGCAGAGAGCTGCTGGCAGTGCCCCAGCTATTGCACTGCCTTCTTCCTGACAGTATCAACCTAGAGGTTAAATCCAACATATGAGCTATAAAGCCATTGTTTCTTGTTGTATCTCAGTTTATTGCAGCACATTGTCTCCTGGTGGGGAGCTACTTGCTGCTCACTGAGGCTTCATGGCAGAGCAGTCCATTTCTCAGACCTTGGAACATATCCTAGTGGCTTTGCATGGGGATTGCTCTTCTTAAATCATCAGACTACTTGTAGAGATCAATTTTGTCTTTGTACTCATTCTGGCACTGATCAGACACTCAAGTTGTAGTTTGTCTGGAGATTTACCATGGTTTTTCCATCAGAGCATTGTCCAGCTAACAGAACTCTACAAAAATCAGGCAGAGAGCATTGACCTGGATTGGAATAGGCACCTTCTATGACATCAGGGTATCAGTCTTCCCCACTGTCTGCTTTCTCAAAAAAGGGACAAAGAAAATGCAACTTTTTTCATGTTCTTTTTGTATATATATGGAAAAAATCCTGCTAGGTGAGCACTCTTTTGCTGAGATTGTTTTTTTGGCAGAGATATGTATGCTGAAAGCAGCAGAATGTTCATGGAAATTCAGCTATGACTATAAATATGTCAGCGCTTCATGTGTCATGTCCTAGTCTGCTTAATTTCATGAAGTAGATGAAAAACTACAGTGGGTAAAGTGTTTACTAAATTTTGGAGGCACAGTGATATTTGTCAGGTAGTTAATTATTACTCTTTCAAAGCTGGTCTGTAACATGGAGTCCAGCATAAAAGAAAGAGAAAGAAGAGAAACACTTCTGAATGCCAGTTGAGTTATTGAAGCTTAAGATAGATATTACGCAAAATATTCCAGCTGCTTGCTGTCAAACTGTTCATTTGTGCACTGCAGTGTCTGCTTAACTTTTCCTTACTTGGGCCACCTGCCTTTTCAAAGTGTTTTATGTGTAAAATAAGCCCCTGGAGAAGACTGCACAAACAACCGAAGGAAATATGGTGCTATTGTCCTGATTTATACCACATCTTCATTTTTTTTCACCTTCTCCATTTTGCACAGCTATTGTCTGGGAAATCTGCTGTCCTAGATGAGGCCTTCCTTTGCTGTCTGTAGGCTGAGGACACACTGATTCCCTGCATTTCCTTTACACACAGCCCTGAATAGGTTTGTCTCTCGTTTGGCCCACCTGTCTCATCAGGACCAGTAGGGGTTTTTGTTACTGATTTAAGTAAGCATAGCCTCATGGACTTCATTTTCCTTGTAAGGTTCCCCTTGTAGAATATTTGATGTTAGGAGTCTTTTCCCATGGTCGCTTGCTCTTTCTGTTTTGTTTTGTTGGGGTTTTTAAAAAAATCCTCTTGTCACACCCCCACACTCCTCCCACTCCCCCCTACCATGCTCAAAATATAGAAAAAAATTCACAAATTAATATCACTTCCTGGCATGTGTTTGGGGAGCAATGAGGAATCAGGAACTGACTGACTTAGATGACAAAAAAATATCTTGTACATTTTTGGATTCATAGTAATTACTCTTAAAAAAACGTTGCATGGCTTGATTTCCCCTCTGGTCGTCCTTATTAGAGGATCGCTACAATTGCAGAGGGAACATTCTCTTCTGACTGTGATTCCTTACCCATTAAAGAGGGGAAGTCATGCTGCTCTGTAGACACAGCCTTCCTTCTCAAGCTGTGCTGTACTCACAGGCATGGTCTTAAATAGCCATTGAGACACCAAGAAATATCCCTGCGTAACTCTGTACCTGCCATTCCTGGGACTCCATTTTCCTATATAATCCATGTCATTGCCTTCCAGAAAGAAGGCAAAATCGAGTTCATAATTTCTTCCCATTCTCAGTTACTGCTGCTAGGCGTCTGAACAACTGTCTTCTCCAGGAAAATTTCTCATCCACTTTTGCATCCTGGATATCTTCAACTACTTCAGCACCTACTAACAAGGTGATACCTCAGGAACACACTGACAGTATTATACCCTCTCCCAAAGACAATAAGTCTTAGCAGTACTTAAAGACTGGCATGTAAATTACATTACTCTGGGGTCCTGAACTTTTTAGTAAAGTAGGCATTTGCTGCAGGCAGCTGCAGTACAAGTCAAACCAATTTATTTAACATAGATTAATAATTTGATACAATTATTTTCCAAGGACACTTGCTAGGGTTATTTTTGAATGTTCACTCATTTCATAGCCCCAAATATACTGCATGATGAAAGTAGCTGGATTTATACTTTTAAGCCATCTTTGTTTAATTTCAACTCCATTTTTTTCTAAGCAGAGACTCTACAAAGATGAGCAGAGGTCAAATCATCAGCTGTTGGCTGCAACGCTGTCCCCTTTCTTCTAGTTCAGCAAGCTCAAATCCCGTAAATCTCCTTGATCTTGAAATACACAAAAGCACACTGAAAGCTAAAAGAGAAACTGGAGCATTTAGCTGTCTTGGAAATGCATTTCCAAATATATATTCTGTAAGATTTATCTTACAAAGCTTGTTAAACAGATGTGTTCAGTATTGGGCATCTTTTGTCTGGTGGTTTAAGTAAAGAGACATTGATTCCACTGAAAGAAAATAATAAGACTACTGACAAAAGAGCTGACTGTATATATGCACTTCTTTAGGAATGAGGGCATATATATGAATTTCTGTAATTGTGGAAAATCACAGAATCACAGAATAGCTAGGTTTGGAAGAGACCTCTGGAGGTCATCCAGTCCAGCTCCCCTGGCAGGGTCAGGGTCACCTCGAGCAGGTGACACAGGAAGGTGTCCAGGTGGGTTTTGAATATTTCCAGACAAGAAGACTCCAGGAGCTTCCTGGGCAACCTGTTCCAGTGCTCTGCCACCCTCAATGTAAAGAAGTTCTCCCTCATGTCGAGGTGGAGCTTCTTATGTTTTCATTTATGGCCACTGCTCTTCACCCTGTCACAGGGCACCACCAAAAAGAGTCTGGCACCAATGTACTCATATATTAAGGAAAATCTGTCTACTTCTTCATCACATAAACATACTTATAATTTGCCACACCAATGAATGGTTGCTTGTTCATGAGGATATGTGTTTGCAGCAGCTACTGAGATCAATCAATAGGTTAAGCCAGATAATCTGGGGGAGGTAACAGTGATTCAATAATGCTCAGCCCTATTAGCCTTATATGGCCATAAAATATATATTGAGCATGTCAGGGAAGCCTCCATTTGTCAGCACTCTCCTCTGCCTTGTGCACAGAATGGGAAGCAGCACAAAAATGCAGGTTCACCAGGCTTGTAGCCTGGATCCCATGAGACACTGACAAGATCCACCTTATCTGTGCCCCTTTTTCCTTCACAAAGGCTCTGCCACGTTCTTTCAGAGACTCACTTCAGACACAGCAGACAGCCAGCTGCTGGCTGGACGCATTGTTCCAGCAGTGACAGCCAGCTCGGAGTGGCTGGATGTATGCCCATCACATTAATTAAGAGATCAGTGCTGCCACTGGGTGATGGGTGTGTCAGGCTGCTTGACATAGAGTGCCAGATGCCACACTCAGTTGCCACATGAACATCCAGTCACCAGACAGGTGTTGTGCCGTATTTTTGCTCACTCCATCAGAAGCATCCCTCTCTGGCATGAGCATGGAGCCTCCTTTCTATAAAAGCTCTTCCGGTCAGGGTTTCAGATATCTCTGTCACTGTCATACCTTTTCTGCATTAACTCAGAAGCAAAACTGATTCCCTTGATCAATTCTGAATGCAGAATACACCCATCCATCTCTTATTTCTTTCTCCTATTTCTGTTTTCATATTGATCTCTGCTGCCACAAGAAAGTCTGTGAGATGTAGACATGATATTATGAAGCTGGAAGATAACAGTCACATTTCGTCATCCCTGAAGGCATTCTCAGCATTGTGCAAAAGCTAAAAAAGGATGAAACCTTAGGAAAACTAGTTGATATTTCAGTTCAGGTTATGACATACACGCTAAAAGTGTAAGGCTTATTATGATGTGTTTTCAGGACAAATCAATACCCACAAATTCCTATGAAAAAGGTGAAGGATGTGGGAGGATTACAGTGGGAATGGTGACCTGCAGGAGGGGAAGAGGAAAAGAAAGGGAGTCCCAGCAAGAGGGAAGGAAAGAAAATAAGAATGATAATGCTTAGTAATTGTCACAGGCAGATGTAACTACACTTTCTGTCTAATGGACTTGGTAGGCTTTATTTCCAATCAGTTTTTCTAAGTCCTTTTTGAGCAAACTTGTACTTTCAGCTTTCTCAACACCCTTTGCAACATGCTGTGGCAATGAATTCCACAATTTAAGAACAGCTTGTGAAGTGTTTAATTTGTTTTTAACTGGTCACCTGATCATTTCATTTGATGTCCCTCAGTTCTTGTACTGTGAGAAAGCGTCAATAATTATTCCTCATTCATCTTCTCTGTGGCAATCATAAATTTATATATTTTTAAAATATTATTTTATGTAATTTTGGATTTGTTCTAGTTTTACTACATCCTTTTGATCATTGATTAATCAAAACTTCATTAAGTTTTCTAGGTGTGAGTGCATTACAGACTTTGGCAAAGACTTGATGATGTTTTCTAATTCTACTCCTTTCTTGCTAGTTCTTAGCCTTCTACTTTCCTATTTAATGGATCCTGAATACTGAATTGAGGTTTTCTTGAATTAGTCAGAAAAATACCCAGTTTCTCTTTCATGGATAATAGTTGCTGATTAGAGCATAATGAGGTAAAGAACTTGAGAACTGAGGTGCTTTAATCTCAGGCAAAGACAGAGACAAAAGTGTGGGAAAGGAAACAAGGGTGTACACATTCATAGCAAAATACCTAATACAGACTTTGTCTTCCTCAGCTCTGCTTCAGAAAGAGCAGGCAGCTGTATGAGAGGAAGCTACAGAGAACCAAGTTGTAGTGAGAGGTAAGAGATGACCAAGATGTGGACCATACACCCTCCCTTTTCACATTTGGATGAGGTAGACATTATCAGTGAGGAATTACAGCATTTAGTGTAATTCTTGATGCGGACAGAAAATAATCGAAATGCCACAATTGTGAAAATGGTGGCATTTCAGTCAAGACAGGAGGAGATGAAAAGGTGAGAGAAGAAATGATGTAGCTATTCAGCATGCAACTACACCAGGGACCAGTTTATTTAGGGGCCCAGGTGCAGCCTAGGAGAATGGGAAGCAAGGGTGAATGTCAGCAGCTGGTAGGATAAACAGCTCATTTTGATTATTGCACTGCTGCCTGTATTGAGCACGCAGTACCACTAATGACAAATGCAAAACTAGAAGATAAGTCCTAAGTTATTTTTCAGATTGTGAAAAGGTGAAAATAATTACTTTGATTAAAATTTCCCCTGTTTGTTGATAGCAAGGTTCTTTACATGTAATATATGCATTTACAGCCATTGTTGCCTTAAGAGGCTTCCAGCAGTTCTGTCTTAGAATATTTCATGTGAAAATTCTTGTGCTCCAAGCATTCTTACTTTTTCTTGCACTTGGGGGATTATGGTGCACATTTGCTTTATACTATCTGAATAGTTTAATCATTTCAGTCTGTTACAAAGAGATGGCCAGTGGTCAAAGAGATATTTATATTTCCCTGTTCTCCCCAAGAATGTCTAAATTCACCTGTTTTATCCTGATTAGTCCAGTAAAAATTGTTACTAGACAGAATGAAGGCTAGATGGTTTCTTCCCCTTTAGTTATAGATCAGAGTTTTCCTCATTTATTAATTTTAATTGATTTAGTTTCAGTTAGTTACTCTTGGTTACTTTGAGATCTAAGGAAAAAAATCTTGAAAGCCTGAAGAAAAAGGAGAAGTTTTATGGAAATAAATGACTTTTTCTTTTTTTTTCCCCCAGATATCTTTGCCTTAAAAGAATTGTTTAGCGTAATGTGGCAATTTCCAGAATGGTCAACCCAGTGAATTACAAAAGAAATATTCTGGAAATGTGATAAATGTACTCATTAGTGGACTTAAAAAGCATATTAAAAGCAGACTTAAATGGGGGGAAGTGAGCGAATCTTTGGAAACTGGTTTATTCTGTCCCTTTATATAAACAGGCCACAGTGGAAAGAAGCAGCTTCTTCCAAACAAAAGCAAACACCACACTATTTTCCAGAAAGATGCAGAATTACAGCAGGTTTCCCCAGGGTTTGAAGAGCGTCTGATTTGTCCCACTGCTTCACTGGAGGTCTTGCACAGAGATAATGAATGGCCCTCGTGGTCGCCTGGTGGTGTCCTCTGGGCACCAGAGACAAAAAATCTTAGAAGAGAGAAACCTATTTTGTCTTGCTGGCAATTTTTCCCCTTTCCCTCTGGTGAGAGCAACAAAGACAACTCAGTGGATGTTGTCCCTAAGCACCGAGAAGCACTAATCTGCATTGGTGCAGCAGTGCATGCCTTGGGCTTCAGGAGAGCTCCATGCAGGACAGCTGGGCTGGGCTGGTGTGTGCTTGGCTCTGACAGTCCTGAGGGCACACAGTCCACCCGAAAGAGATGTATGGTACACGCTAAAGCATCCAGCAAACCTGAGTATTTCTGTTTCCTGTGCATATATGTCTGTGTTGGATGAGTCTGATCTGGTCACGCAGATAGCTTCCATATTTATCTGGTGTTGTAGACAAACGTTTTGATACCTTGGAGGACTAGTCACATACACACTCTTACAAATGGCAGTGAAACAGCAGAAAAAGTCTACCTCCACCTCCTCCAGTGCCTGGGATCTGACTCTGTCTGTGTCCATACCAAGAGGCTGTTATGCTTACAGAAGCTTCCCTACACGGGCAGAGACCCTGAAGAAATTATGAAGTCTCTTGGGCCTCCATGAATTGGAGTGCATAAAATAAAATGCTAGGGAAAATCTAAAGTTCAATGCTTTCTTTTCCTTAAGAGAGTTCTGTTTCCACTTCAGTTGTTATTTGAATCATGCCTTGACTACTTTTAAAATCGCCTCTTGCACAGCAACCTTATCTCGTATTCTGAGATCAGTCATCTTCTAAGTCAACTAAAAGCAAGTGGCTGCTGTTTCAGGAACTCACAACCCTAATTGCTGTCCTTGATAGTGAGGAGTGTGCCTTTTTTTCCACATGAATGCACTTGGAAATCACAGCACACTTACATAAAATAGTTATTATCTTTGAAAGACGTGATGCCTCAAGAAGTCATGTCAAAGATTTAATCAGTGTAAGAAATCACATCATCCTGAATTGCTCTTCAGTGTGGTGAAAGTTTCTTCTAGGCCAACCCAGCAAAAAATGTCAAATCAGACAAGGGTTATATTAATTTTATTTGGCAGTTCTCTGCAGAACATATAGAGGTAGACCTCTGCTCTATATTTATTTTATTGGAAGGAGTAGGAAGCTTGTAATAGATCAAAGTCTTCCAGCTGCTCTCTTGGGAAGGCACCATTCCTTCTGCTGGGTCTGTGGAGCAGTAAGAGCACTGGGCATACAAGTAAAAATAAATAATATATAATAATTACTTGTGATTACTTTCAGTACTCATCTGTTTGCACAGTATAAGCTAAACTTCCAACTGTCATCAGGCAGTAAGCAGAGTGTTATTTAAAAATGTCTGCTGGAAACATGGCTGCAAAACTATATCTATCCCCCATTCCTCTAAAAATGTGATTGCCCCCTCCCTGTATTTCACAGAAATATGCCAATTTTTTCGCATGTTCAATAGGCAACAGACATAAATAGCTTGGGTTTGTCTTGTTTTGATAATTTAATTTAGGTTGCATTGTTTTCATCCACATAATTTTAGCTCATTAAAATATTAATGTTATATTTATCAGTACATGTACTAAATATATTTAAATTTTGTGTTTAGACATTATTGTTTCAGTAGAATCAGAATAAAGTATTTAACATCTAAATTAATTTAAATTCAGAATTTAAGCTTTTATTATTTTAAGAAAATTTCTTTTTTTGATACAAAATACAACATTTTTTTGCAACTTTTTACTACCCACCAAAAGATACTGAAGACCAGGCCAATTTTTATCATGCATCCTTTCCACAAATATTGAGAACTTTCTGAAAAACAGCTTCCTCCAAACTAAGTCTTCACATTTAGGACCCTCATCTGCTGAAGAGCCTCTGCCTGTGGCAGAGAAGTGCCTCCTAGGCTAAAATAATTTTTAGTCACAAAGACTGTTGGTATTTATTTTTAATTTGTTCATTGCAAATCTCTTTGACTTGCATTTTGGATACTGGGCTCAAAAGCATCTAATAATAATAAAGAGAAGTACAATCCGTTATAACTACAGTTACCTGTTTCCCAGCCCAACACTGGTGATGTTTTCCACATTCCAAAAGTTATCATATGCCACAGCATAAAATATCAGATTTCCAGTCCCTGTACCCCCTACACCATCTCTGTTAGTCCATTTATTTTCAAAATTATTTCCACTTCTATTCAATTCCAGATTTGAAAACAACTAGAGCCTTTATTTCCTGTTCTTTTCTGCATTTATAATTGAAAATCAGAACTCACTTTTTTTCTCAACTCCAAGAATTCTGAAACCTGAAAGAATGGAAATTAAACTGCTAAGAAATGTCTGTATATGGTCATCTTCTTTAACAGGGATTCAGCTTTTCAATAATCCATAGTGTGATTAGATAATTAAGGAGCAAGGAAAATGTGAAAAAGCAAACAAAAAATGATAGAGACCAATTACCAAAATGAAACAGACTAATGCACCCTAAGATGAATGATGCTTACTTAAAAATGTTGTTTTATTGGATCAGACAGAACTTGACCTATATTGGAAACAGAAGTAATTGTAGTGATTATGGTGGGATAATGTCAGAAAGCAGCTTGGCTGCATTATTAAGCTTGAAAGAATCAGCTGCCACTATAAAATGCATCGCTAAACAGAGAAGGACAGTAACAAATTATCCAGAAAGAAGTGAGGGAGTTGAGAGGCCATTTTGTCACTGCACTGTCATTGTGCAGGCATTGATCATCCGTCTTGCTGAGGACAGTCCAGGGAGGTGGGGAATACCTGTACTCTCAGGAAACCAAATCAAACCTTGGGACAAGGACAGTGTGGGAAGGATCCTATCTGATCCTATTGAAACCCAGGCAGCAGCTCAAAAATCAATGCAGTTAACAGGATACTGCAGCTGGATCAAGGTCCTTCAGGAAGAGACAAGTCCTTTTCACCTGCAGGGATGGTCTAGTGTTGTGCTGTTTGCTGTCTTGCTGTTTCTAACAAAGTAAACAATGAATGCAGATGTTGTTTGTTAAAGATGCTGAGAATACAAATACACAAATAAAATACAAAATATACTCACATAAGATGCCAGTGTGAGAAGGGCAATTAAAAACGAAGATTGTTTCAGTCTTGCTTATGCCTTTCTTCGCCCTGTGATGCTAGTGGAGCTGCTCAGTTGTGACTAAAATTAGTTTTTAAGTGAAGAGAAATGAAGGTCACAGCAGGGACATATATGTCACTGTCATCTATACTTGCCATATATGTGTCTCTATTTTAAAAGTCAGTATTCTCAGGACCAAGAGATGCTAAAAAAAAGAAAACAATGATGGAAGTACATGCCCCAGGGCACCTTTTGCTTCTAGAAGACAGATGCAAATTATAACTAGCTCATGGGGGATTTAATGTGCCAATGTGCACAAGGGGGTGGAAGTGACCTGATGCTACCTTGGAACAGAAGATGGTTGAATGACACAAACTCATCTTCTAATTATCAACATGAGGCTGCAGATCAACATATAAAATAACTTGTTATTGATGGGTTATATTTATTCAGTGAGAGATCTTTTGGAGGTACTACACAACATAACCACAGATGTTAACATTTAATAAGAGAACTTCAGACTGGTCTTGAGGCTTTCAACTGCAGAAATTTCCCTGGAGCTAATTTTTGCTGGAGGGTTGAGAACAGCCTATAGAATTCACACTGGAATTTTTAGACCCTTATTGTGTTTTCATAACTACAGGACCGTTCCCTTCTGTTAGTGAGGCTCTCATGGGCTTGATTCACCATCTGTAACTTCCTCATGGTGCTGAACTTTAAGACATTGGTTTCTTTCACAACTTAATCAAGGTCTTTTGGGGAAAAAAACAGTCCAAATATTAGTCAGTGTTTTGAAACCAACTTATGTGCTAAATCTAGGTATATTGACCCAGACTCTTTTTGCAAAAAAACAAGCAAATAAAAGAATTTAATTTATCTATAGACCAAGAGGTGAAATCTTGGGATTTGGTGGGCTTTGGGGGTTGCTTATTTACTTCTTTTTTAAGAAAAAAATTTAAGAGAGAGATTTAATATGTGCCAATTTTTTGTTTCAAAAACTTTGACATATTTTCACCCAATTTTCACAATTATCTTACTCAAACCATGGACAGTGTTTCAACATGGGGAAATTTTCTAAGGAAAATAGAAATATGCTGTCATTAGAAAAAATAGTTTTGTTGAAACTTTTTAATCATTTTTGGAAATTTTTAAGGGTAAAAATAAATGTCAGAACTGGCACCTTCCTGCAAAAAGTCTTAGCTTGAATGAATCAGCATTATTCCTTAAGAAACCAGCTTGCTGAAAATTACCTTGATGGTCCAAAGCTTCATTCAAACTGGTGATTATGCATCACAGGTGTCATCCACCATGACCCTTTGATGCAAAAGAATTTTGTCATCTTCAATCATGAGTAAATTTGTCTTGAGAACTCTTTAGGAGAGTTTACTTCCATGAAGTCCCTTACTTCAATATATACATTTTCACTCTCTAAGTTCTAAGGAGCTCCATTATGTTACAAATATCTTTTCCTTACTTAATTCAAGCAAACACAATTTGTATCAGCTAATTCGATGAGGAGAGAGCTGTTGAAATCTGATTTCTCAATCTCACTCCAATTGGACTTTTTGATTTTAAACGCAAAGAGAATTTCTTTGGCTCTCTTACTTCTTCAGCTGTATGTAATTTAAGAGAAATCAATTTAGAAATTAGATGCATGAACTACTCAGCAGTGGTCAGAAAAGGACTTGCCTTTTTGTACTTGGTTGAGTCCAAATATCTCTCTTAAGTGCTAAAGTATTCATTCTGCTTGGAGGTGATTTATATCAGTTTTTAGAAAATGCCAATAGTTTTCAGTGGAAACATTCCAATTGAAAAAAACCTGGTTTTTAAATGATTTTAGGTTGATCCAAATTTGGACTGCACAGGCACTCAGCTCTGTAAAAAGCTAGACATGAACATCATCCCTCTTTTGATGAAAAATGTCCCTGGGATCACAGCAGCACACAGGAAGACAAATAGTAAGGAATTTGGCTTCTGGAGGGAAGAGAGGCAGTCAGAAATTACAACCAGAGCTGCGCCTTCCACTGACTGACCCTGGCACATTCAGGATCCTGTCCTTGTTTGTAAAACCAGAAACACAGAAGTATTTTTCTGATCCTTGGGTAAGTGCTGAGGTTAGTTTATGTGCATTTATTAAAGATTTATGGTTCCTCAGTGGAGGGACTGCTATAGCTCAATGTTTTATAAAAACAACAAACAAGGGGTGCTGTAAGGTAACATAGTCTTCATCAAAGGCAGTATTTTAAGAAAAACAATTCATTAATATCAAGATTCAAAATCAAGATGAAAAATCCTTTAATTTAGCACTTCAGCAGGCTTTACAGGTAGTATTTTTCTAGATAATATATCCCAAAGTGGAACATGTGCAACTCGCTAACCAGAGCTCTGCCTGTGTTGACTTTTTTGTTCGTCTCTTTGAAAGGTACGCATGTGGCATACTATAAAGTGTTAAGTCAAAGCTGCAATGGATGTTGTTGTCTGTGATAGTCTCAAGTGCATTACTCAAGAACGTGTGGGAAAGAGAGTTGGCCATGTCCCGTGAGCAAACAGACCAGTGTTGTCCTTGGGTTACAATGAAATTAGTTTTATCACCTGCAGATGTGGCCCCCTGTTTTGAATCACATGCCAGCCAGGGGAGTGAGCTGTGCACCTCTGATTGCACACCTTTAATGCTCCTTACCAATCACTTTAGCTGGCCACTGCCCTGTCTATGCTTGTTAAAGCACCAAAGTCATTCAGAGTAGAGTAAGCAAAGAAGATGTCCTTCAGTCATTTCAAGATTAGAAATCTCTTCCTCCCTTCAAGATGCAATACAGAGACAAAGCTGATTCCACCTCAGTTTGATGTAAGGCATATTTGATCTGTCTGTCAAGAGTATCTGTCCTGTTTCTTTACTTTGCTCCTTCAGCTTCTCCCTTTACTGCGCATGCTTAAGGAGAACATGGAGGAGAAAGCCAGTTCACTAGGTCTTATAAGTTCTTTGATTCTAAGCTATTTTGAGGACTAAATTGGTGAGGAAAACTGATCATGCTGAGCTATAGATCTAAATTTTTTTCATTTGAAGAGCCAAGAAAAGATGTTCACACCAGAAACCTCTGAAAAAACCACCCCTGCAACAACCACTTGGCATCTGTCTGAAAAGACACTGATAGTGTGAATGGATGAAAGGCATTACAGCATGAGATGCACACCAGGGGGATTTGTATTGCATAACTTGGAGTTGTTTGTCAATAATTTCCTGCATGACAGAGATAGTGCTGGAAAATATTGGGAATGGTGTCACGTTTGTCTCTGGCACACAGAGGCAACTTAGAAAGTGTTGCTTCAAACAAGGATTCACAGATCACTGTTGTTCCACATCAATCTGACAACATTTTCTGATTTAGGCTCAGGTTCAGCTCCAGCACTGATCCCAAGAATAAACCCCCTCCTGCAATGGCCATGCACAGGCAGTACAGTGTGTAACCTAACCAAGAGCCTCTTTCCTTGGGGAGCAGTAGCTTGGGGAATGTCTGGCAGTGTGGGTATTTGTTGGTGGAGCTGTCAGTCCCAATGTCAGTGGTGGTCCCCAAGTCTCCCCTGGAAATTTGTTGTTGAAAACTGGGCAAGGTGCTTTCAAAAATAACACCAGCTAGTTGTGTTCACAGGGGCACAGAGAAGGCTGGGTCCTGCAGCGAGGACTTTCAGCCAGCCTTGGGGACAGGCATGGGCCTTTTCAGGGTACTGTTGTAGCTCTTAGCCTTTTCCTCCCCATTGGCTTCACACGAATGTGTCACAGAGCATCAAACAGAGCAGCAGCCTTTTCCTCCCCAGAGTTAGACGATGACAGTTTCCACCCTCCAGTAGCCCTAATGGGTGCAGGAGCATACCTGCATTTTCAACAGATACCAGAAAAGTGCATGAGAAATATTCCATGAGAAGTGTTCAGAATACTTGTCCGCAGATAGGGACCAAAATGATGAATGAGTCATGATTACCAAAATCTGGATTTTTTTTTTAACCTTTTTGACTTTTGCTCCTTTGTTAGAATACTAGTCCCTTGTATTCTTAGGAGATGTTGCTGTAGAAACAGTAATACCAAAGGTAAATGCTAGCTATAAATGCTGGACAATATTCCTAAGGCAACTAAGGCGGAGACAAAGGGGATTTTACAACCTTCATCTGCTCTTTCCCTGCTGCTGAGGTGGCCATGGGTGTGCTCAGTCCCCCACATCATTCAGAGCAGCTGGCGGGCTGTCCTACCTTTCCACTTTTTTGGATCATCCCTTTTTTCCCATGGGCACCACTCCTTCACCGAGGAGCCCCAGCAGAGGCATCCTTTGCTGAGATCCACCTCCTGGCCACCACAAGGGGAATGGCTCAGCTTTCTCCAGCCCTGGCTGAACTGCAGAGGCTGCAGCCCCCAGGACACCATTACTAGCCTGTCTGTCATGCTGCTATTAGTGTGACTGAGAGGAACGACTCCAGCCAGTAAAAGGCATTAGCAGAGGTCATTAATGAAAGGTTCTGGGTATTCTTAGAAAATCGCAGCATTAGTGGGATGATTTGAAATATTTATTAACATGGGGAATTATGTCAGTTTGCAGATTTCTCTCATTATCTTACTTTTTTTGTTTTTTTTTTTTTTTTTTTAGCTTGTTGCAAGGCTACCAAGCAGGCCTGTGAGGAATCCAGCAGTGGTCTCTTCAATCATGGAAAGTGCTTTTAGAAATCATTATGGTAATACTCAGCTAAATGCTGTCTGTCCCCAAAAAAAAGGAAAATTCACCATGAAGAAAACAAGAAAGTAGCACAGAGAGAAGAGCGTTCACTGCAGGAAACAGGCTTCTTCACTTATCTGTGAATGTTTTTCGAATGCAAAATCAAGGTGGCTTTGAGCAACAAAATTCTGATGGGTAAACAGTCCCCAAGCTTGAAAATAGTTAATGGGCTAGACACACGAGAAGGCAAAATCATTGTTTTCATTGGGTTTCCTATTGCTTGCCAGGGATGTTTCAAAAGAAAGCATGCAAGCATGGTTAAGGAACTGATATCTGGAGCAAATTTTGACCTAGTTTTCAAGATAAATATCTAATATTCATTTGCAGTTCCTTTGTAGGTGCTGATGAGTGGATGTCACAACATTTGAATACTCTCTTTAGAGACATTAAACTGATTTTTAAATGCTCTTCCTAATTACTTTATTTCATATCACTTGGAGCCATGACATCCTCTGTAGACACTAAGGATGCCTGCCTACAATGGTAGGCTGGAAAAGTGGAGAAAATATACAGAATCAAGTTAGAGGAGGGGCTTTCAATCTATGTTCTCATAGTCCATGTAGAATCTGACTCACAGATGAGAACTGCTACCAGCAAAATCGTCTTTGAGACTTACATATCCACTCACACCTCCAGCTGAGCACTGGCTCACTCAAAATGAGTCTGAGCACTGACGGGTGAGCATTCATGTTTAAATTGTTGCAGCAGTCAAGAGGTTGTTAAAGTTACTCAATGAAAGGGGAAATGATGGTAGCCTTCAAACTGGTGAGAAGAACGTAGGTGATTGGCATAAACAGGCAAAAGAGCATTTGTCATTCGTGTACAATGCCAGGCAGAAATTGCCGTGTGGGTGTGTAGCCTTGCATATGGTTGTTGGGGTTGACTTAGCTTAAGTCAATGATTCTGCTCAGATAAGTACACCTGAAATGCCAGAGGCAAATCAATGAAGGAAAAGGCAGGTATCTAAACTCCAGAATCAAAATAAATCCCCCATGTAATACCTCACAGTTACAATCTAGAAAGAAATTGGCAGCTAATTTTGAACAGAATGTGACACACTGAAAAACCATAAAGACATAAGAATTTACTGCACAATAAAAACAATCAAAGGATTTTGATGTTGTTGTTGGTTTTAGCAATCAGCTTTATGATTAATCATTTACCTTCCCTGTATCTGAAATAAGAAAGGGTGATAGTGAAGAGAGATGTAAATAATTCTCGAAACATGGCCTTTAGAAATTTTCTCTCAAACCTGACACATTCATTCTTTCTGTGAATGCAAAAACACATTGAAGAAGGAAGCCTATCTGGTAATAATAACAACAATAATATTAAAAACATTAAATTTACGAACACAGAATCTAAAATGTATATTGTCCATGTGAATCATTAAGGGAACTCTGAGGGTCTCAAAGCCAGAAGAAAAATGTAGACTCAGGATTATACCATGCAAATCTGATACTACAAGACAGTTTCCCACTAATGCAAGGGAAAGCATTTCATTATTGATAAGCAGAATGCATTCTATGTTAGTAGCTGGAGTCAACACAAGGACTTAATTAACATTCATGTTTACCATGCACATCCCAAAATTGCATCAAAACAAGTAGAAAGTGACTTTAAAACCTTAATTTCAGGCACTGTTTACAAATCTGTATATGTGACTTATGAATGTTTTGCTCAGTCACTGCCTTCAGTTAGAGAAGGAACAAAGACAACGTTGCTAATATTTTTTCCCAAAGTTATGTGTAATTATCTATAGAGGTGCAGACGTTTCATGCTATTCTCTCTTTCATTTAACTAGGATTCCTTGTGTGACTAAGGGCTCATTGGCAGGAACAAACATTAATAAAACCTGCCCCTGAAAGATCTTCATGCTATTGACAGATGGATTTTATTCTTGCACAGTTTATTAAAAATGTCAGATATCTGAAACTGGAGCATCATTGCCTAGATTTCATTAGATATATATGTAACATGATATGTGCATGTCCCTAGAAGAATATCACTTTTGGAAGCAAATATCTAGATAAATTATTCCCTTGTATAAATGCAAAATGTATTTTTATTTCTTCATTTTTGCTATCATTATTATTATTATTATTACTTTGCTTCTTGTTAATGAAAATGTTCTCCACAGAATTTCTTACTGGACTATTCATGCACAAGGAAACTACAACACTTTTATCCTTTTTGCTCTTTTAAAAAAAATTATATTTGTTGTGTTGTTGTCCCACTTTAGACTTTTTACAGGGTATGAGGAATTAAGGAGTTTTTTGATACTAAACAGATTAGTCATAGAGTACCTTGCTTTCATATTAAAGGGAAAGCTGAGAGACACCACTGTGGAACATGGAGAGTAAAAGTGAAGCTCACAACCTCTTTCAGGGAGCTCTGGAATTGGGTTCTTATGCTTTCTTCAGCTGGAAATGTGAAAGGTTTCTCAGGTTAACCTTTCCTTGGTTAAAATTTTATTTTTATTCCTTATGCTAAAAAAATATTTCAAAACAACTGTTCCTGTTCTGAACAACATCCTATGGCCTTAGGAAGACCTTTCTCTGAGTGGTCTCTGGAAACAATATCCAAGTCTCTAAATGGAGTGCAACTGAAATTCATCTTAAAATGCCCATCCCTTTCAAGGAAAAACAATGCCTTCCTCACAATTTTAAAATGCTAAGCACACCAAGTCATCTGAAAAAATGTACATCTCCACCTTTTGAAGGTCTAGACAGCAACAACAAGCATTACCCCAAATGAATGTTTTCTGAAGCCCCACACTGCCAGTCTGACAATGCCAGTTTGAGAACGTGTCAGCAGATGCAAAGATGAAGCTGGACCCTGACAAGTTAGATTATTATGCTGAGGAACATCTGTGGGTGCTGAAGAAGCTCTGTCTAAAGACAGCTGCTGCCTCTCCTACCTTGGACGGCCCCTGTGGCTTTTCATGCATGCCCAGTGAGACGCTGGTGGCATGTTAGGCCATGGCTCCCAAAACTGCAGTAAGACAAAAGAGACTTACAGCTGTGCTCATGAAATGAAACTGCAGTTGAGACGAGAAGACAAGTGCAGTGAAAAATGAGGACAAGCTGTAAGCCCTCAGAAACTAACTGGCACCACAGCCAGCGTCATTCACTAAGGCATGGGCATAAAACCAAATTGCTTCCTCATCATGAAAATACTGAGGGTTTTTAAATACCATTTTTCTAGGCTTTCATCCCTTCTATTACTTTTCCCCTGCAGTTTTATTCTGTCTGATCATTGGCTTTCTATTATCCCTTTTCTCTCTTAGTTCAAACATTTCTGCTTTTTTCTGCCCATTTTTTAAAACAAACACTTTAACTCAACATTTCTCCCCCCACCTTTAAATAGTCACTGTTTCAAGCATCCTTTTTCCCTCTGCTGGTTTGACTCTCTCACCTTCTGCCTTGTACACTAATTCACACCCTCCCACACTCACCTAAACACAAAGTTTTTGCCTGGAAATTGTGAATGAATGGGTGATGGGTGGGAATGAAAGGATATTCCCAGAATGGGTGTCTTCAGCCATCAAATTCCCAATGAAAACTGATCAGCAAATGTCTTGAGAGAAAAGCAGAGCAGGTGGCAAGGAGGTTTTTGGACGTCTATTTACTAACCTGGAAAACTGGGGCCAAAGACGTTCAAGTCAAAGGTTTTGCAAAGGTTAGACATTTCCAGTGTCTAGCTTTTCAAGCTAATAACCCTCTCATAACTACACATACACAAGGGATTTTCTGATATGTGGATGAAGTCCTGTCTCAGTTCACTAAAACTTGTATATTTTTTAATAAACTCAAGTTTCCAGTCAGATACTGCTTTGCTTCAAATAGATCATGTAGTATTTTTGTTTCCTTGCCTTTTTAAAAATATATATTGACACTGCAGAAGGAGGAGTTGGAAATGGAAATTTGAGGAATAAAAATGCATTTGATAAAATACCACAATTTTGTTACTGAGAAGGACAACTTGCTGGCAGCAAGCTCCATGTACCCTTACAGAGATGGATTGGGCATGCAGCACATCCAAAAAGCAAAGGCTTGGGAATGAAAAAGCAACTCCCAATATTTTTCAAAACAAATTTTCAACCTCTCTCTCAAAAGGATGTAACATATAAATCTGCTGGATCAGAGGTAAGCAGTGGCATAAAGAGAAAATAGAGATGGCTGAGTGAAAGATCTCACCAAGCAAAATAGTGTGTCCTCAGTCATTAGTGCAAGCCCATTGGAAATGGGTTTGCTGGTGGGCTGTGAATGAGGTTTTCCCTCCTACCCAGTCAGTCTTTGGCTTCTCTGCTGGTACCTTTCATCACTAACAGACTGAAGCAAAACCAGTTTCATGCTCTGCCTCCTCAAAATTTATTGTGGGACAAACTAAGAGCTATTTCTTCCCTGAATTAATTGCCACCTAAAGAGGAACAGTTTCTAAAATGACATTTTAGGACAAAATTCCATCTATACACACTAGCAGGCTTGGTCATGAGAACTTGGCCCAGGCATGGAGCAGCCACTAAGAGGAAATTCTGTGTTCTGCTATTTCAATGACTGCTTGTAAATACAGGCTCATACTGTGCTCAGATGGGCCATGAGATGCTAATAAGTCTTAAGGAGCACAGCCTTGATCTGGATTTAAAATGGCAGTCAAAGAAGAATGAGACTTAGATCATCTCCCTCAAGTAATCTAATCCTTTTCTGTGACATGATTTTATATAATTCTTCGCATTCACATTGCATGGCTTAATCTGAATTAGCTTTCTGAGCAAGACCTGATATGATCATTTCACCTCTCAAACTGATTTTCTCTCAGACAGACCTTATTTTAGGTTTCCTTAGTATTTCTGCAGCTGTTTTGTCATGACCTTCAGCAGCTCTAGCTCCCTCCAGCTGACCCAGATGCTTTGCTGCTGTAATCTGAATTCCCAGTTTTCAGAGGCTGCTGCTGCTCCACTGCTCCTTTTTGAGCATACAGTAAGCTCTCACAGAAAGCTCTTAGACAAATATAGTCACCATGGCATGAAAAAGAAATCATTCTTGCATTTAAAATCTGCTAATGACATAGGGAAAAGAAGATATGAACAAATGGTCACTTTTCATAAAGAAGGGAAATTGCCAATAAGAATCCCAAAGATTATGTGCTCAGGCTTGTGAAGCAGTAACAGACAGGCAAGGAAGATGCACATGTAGGTGAAAAACCTTTTGTGATGATTAAAAATGGTTTAGTAAAATCAGTTCTAAAGCTGACTGCAAAAATGGTCTGAGAGATTTCACAATGTTGAATAGCAGTGACATAAAATAGCAGGTGAAACATAAGGTTAAGACCATTGTGTCACATACAGGAAAACACTTCTAAGTATACATAAAAGTGAATAGGCTCTAATTTAGCTACTGACATTGGGAGGAAAAAAAGAATGGGAATCACAAATAGAAACCATCATTAATTGGATTAGTACAGTGTGCCCACGCCTTTTCTGAGATTTTTTTTTTTTTTAGAAAAGATATGGACAAAGGAAAGTCTGTTCAAAGCTCAGAGCATTTTAACTTGGAAAACAGATGACTGAGGGAAAATAGGATCAAGGTTTATGAAATTATAATGGTTTGGAAAAGGACAACAGATCTTCACTGTTTCTTATAATGAAAGAATTAAAGTGCACAAAACCAAAATAGCCAGTAGCAAATATAAATAATAAAAGAGTATGTACTTTTTTGCACAGCAGGTAGTTAAACCATGTAACTCTTTGCCAATGCAAAAATCATTCTGGCATCAATAGGTGTTGGGGAGACAAAAGCAAGAATGGGTTAAAAAATATACCCTGCTGAATATATTCATTAATGAGGAAGTTGGCCATGGGATATTGAATGTAAGCCCCAGTTAAATTTTGGGGGTGAAGAAAACCTCCCAATCCAAAAACCTCCAGCTCTTTATGCTGAGGCATCAATAAATAGAAGAATGATTATTTTAGGTTTGCCCCTTTTCTCAATTTCTTCTTCTAAGTAGCTGGTATTGGCCTGTATCAGAGACACGATGTCAAGTAGGGTTGTTTTTATTCTGACTCAGTACAAGCACCCTCCTTAATTAAAGTAAAAAGGTTATACAGAAACTGTTGATCAAAAGCATCTTTATGCTGAGAAAGGAGAGAAAGGAGAGAAGTAAACACAATCTCCAGCTCAGGTACTTTCTGCATGCAATTAAAACTGCCTCCAAACAGACAATGATATTTTTAAGTGCAGAAATTGCATGTCTAGTGCAGAGCCACCCAAGAAAAAAATCTAGGCAAGGAGGAGTTTTGTTGAGATCTTCTGTTGCTCAGATATTTGGTTGAAGAGCTAACATAAGCACGTCCATGAGCCATCCTGCTCAGGGCCATTTTGTGAACCAGCTTCCATGGTCAAATACTCTGCTGCAGGAGGGAGGAGCTGCTGATGATTTCAAATGAGCTATAAATAAACTGAAGGGCATTAAGTAAACAAGTCACATAGAATCACAGAACAGTTTGGGTTGGAAGGGACTTTAAAGGTCATTTAGTCCAACCCCCCTGCACTGGGCAGGGACATCTTCAACTAGATTTGGTTGCTCAGAGCCACATACAATCTGACCTTGAATGTTTCCACCTCTGTGGGGAACCTGCTCCAGTGTTTCACCACCATCACTGCAAAACATCTTCCTTATATCTAATTTAAATTGACTCCCTTTTAGTTTAAAACCAATGCCCTTTTCCCTCTCACAACAGGCCCTGCTAAATAGGACCTCTTCAGCTCTCTTGAAGGCCATCTTTAGGGACTGTCAGACTTCTATATGGTATCCCCAGAGCCTTCTCTTTTCCAGGCTGAACAACCTCAGCTCTCTCAGCCCTTCTCCATAGCAGAGCTGCTGCAGACCTAGGACTGTTTTTGTGACTCCTCTGGACCTGCTCCAACAGGTCCATGTCCTTGTTGTGCTGAGGATCCCAGAGCTGGATGCCAAGCTCCGGTAGGTTGTCATAAGAACAGAGCAGAGGGGCAGAATCCCCTCCCTGGCCCTGCTGCCCACCTGCATTTGATGCAGCCCAGGACACAGCTGGCTTTCTGGGCTGTGAGTGCTCATTGCTGGGTCATGTCCAGCCTCTCATCCACCAGCACCCCCAAGTCCTTGATGGATGTGATCCAGATTAGCAATTCTGAGGAGCAATAACAACTTCTTGGGGAGGAAAAGTAGAGCACACACAATGATGATTTTGCTAACAGGCCAGGCTTTGTATCAGGTGTAAAAAGCAGATGGCAACAGAGGAAATCTGAGCTACATGTAGTTGTTGCCACATGCATGTTCTGAATGCAAGGAGCCAAAACTGCTATAAGAGACAGGCCAAAAGCTGTTTATATAACTACATGGAGAAGAAAAAGGAAGCAAAAGATGATCTGAACAGGATGCTGCATTTCAGGACATAAGGTGGGAAGTGTTAGTCACAGCATTAGGCATGCATGTCTTTAATCCAACAAGAGGAAGTGTCTGTGTGAAGGCATTGGCTTTACTTTCTAAAACTGTCTGGTACACTGTGTTTTGAAAGGGTGCAGTGAAAGTTCATGAAATGAGACTTTGAATGGTGGGATATGTCATGTCAGATGGAAATGTTAATCTTTCCCTTTGCTACTGAATCACAATGAACAATCCTCTGCAGTTCTGCAGTCTGGAAATTTCATCAGCTATCCTCTTGTGAAAACAACACCCAGTTCAATTCTATTCACTCAAAGTGGTAGGAAGCCACTTTTTCTGGTACCAGAAGCTTGGAAATTGATGAGGTTTGCAAGTGCTCAATAATAATAATAAAGAAAAATTAACAAAATGCAAAAGTATGTGACAGGTAAATTCAGACAGAGTAACAGATTAATGGTTTTAAGCCATCTATTTCAAATATTTTATTTCAGAAAGTTTAGTATCAAATCAAGATTTGAGGGCAAGAGCTACAAAAATTGTTCAAAATCTGATAGCTCTTACCAATCCTATCCCTAACAAAAATTTCAGCTTGGGGTGTATTTCTAGACCAGCATTCTGAATCTAGCTACAACTGACTGATTCTTCAGCTTTGTTTAGCTGATTTGGTAGAAATGGCAATGGTATGTAGATAACCAATGGCCTGCTGCAAGTCATATTAAAAATATGACTTTGACCAGGATATCAGAACTCAAAAAGAAAATATTTTCTACCTCATACAAGGACAAACCTGATCTTTTTTGATTTCCAATTGTTGCAGAAGAATTCCTTGAGAATGAAAAAAGAAAGAAAAGCTCAGCACCTCTTCAGCTTCAGAAGTCATGCTTAGAAAAAGTACAGCTTTAGTGAGTTTATTTGTGTCATGACTGTTTTCCTCCATCGTTAATAAAATTGAGATGTGAGTGTCTCTTCCAAAGGCAATGTGTCCCTTAAATACTTATATAACTCATTGTGCTGGTTTTGACTGTGGTAATTTTCTTCACAGTGGCTAGTACAGGGCTGTGTTTTGGATTTGTGCTGAACACAGGGTTTATAATACAGAGATGCTTTTGTTATTGCTAAGCAGGGCTTACAGAGAGCCAAGAGCTTTTCTGTTTTTTTAGATTGCCATGCTGTCAAGGAGGCTGGGGTTGAATGGGAGTTTGGGGGGAGACACAGCCAGGACAGGTGAGTCCAACTGACCAAGGGGATATTCCAGACCAAATAGCATCACACTTACTATATCAAGTGGGGGAAGAAAGAGAAAGGGGATCCAGGAGATGGCTGAACACCTGGCTGCCCGTAGGAAGCAGTGAATTAATTCCTTGTTTTGCTTTGCTTGCATGCAGGGCTTTTTTTTTTCCTATTAAACTATCTTCATCTCAACCCATAAGACTTTTAGCTTTTACCCTTCCTGTTCTCTCCCTGATCCCACTGGTGGGGGATTGAGTGAGTGAGTGATTGAGTGAGCAGCTGCACAGGGCTGGCTGGGGTTAAACCATGACACCCATAAACACTTCAGAGAAGTGAGGACCGGTCCCTAAAACCTTTGTGGCTTTTCTCTGGGTTATGTGTCTCAGACTGGTCCATCAGGCTCTCTCTGTTCACTGGAAATGTGGTCTTGAGTTTTTCATAAGTTGCAGAGCTGAAGTTACCCAGCCAAAACAGGTCACTGATCACAGACCCCAGGGGAAGGTATTTTTGTTATTTGCTTTCTGCAGAGGGAGCTGAAACTAAGGGATGTGGGCAGCATTTACAGAAGCAAGAGTGATCCACCCTTCACAACAAACCAAGAGTGGACATGACTGGACTGAAGAATGAGCATGAGCCTCAATAAACTCAAACATACATAGGTTTGAGGGATAAGGAAAGGGACAGAGAGGCTCAGGGTAGAGTGGCAGTTTTTACACAACTCGTCCTTCTACACAGGAGAGATGGAATCTGAGCCATTGACAGGTGAAATCATAAGGCACTTTTGGAGCACTGGTCTCAAAGCACAAAGGAACAGTCACCTTGTAAAGTTAAAATGCTAAGACTGGCTGCCTCACCACCAAAAGATGTGCCACTGCATTTGCAGCTCCCAACACTGACTACAGCTGCCTCTTGCAAGGATCAAAATACATGTAGATGTTTAGTCTCTCCTCTTCATTACCAGCAAAGCTGTTCACCTTTGCTGTCCTCGGTTTCAGAAAAATAGATCAGATGTACTGCGTTGCCTTGCAAAACTGAGTTGTCACATCCCATCACAGAGACAGTGGGCTCTTAAAATTGATAGGTCACTGAATGAGACTGAGGTTTCCAAGGATAGAGAATTACTATCTAGGTTAAAGAACCAGGCAGGGATTTTTATTTGCTTTATTTGTTGCTATTGACATATTTGATATATGTCAATAGCAACATATATCATAATACATTAAAAAGGCTTTTCTGGATGGCCCTGGTTCGTAAGATGCCATTCTGGAATTTACTGCTCCAGATGGTGAACATCAGAGAAAGCTTCCCTGAGGTTTCTTTTCTGTTATTGAGTATTTGGCTGGCTTAAAAAAGGAAAAGAAATAAATCTAATTGTGGCAGTCACCCAGCAAAGCATGTTTCATCCTAAACAGCTAAAGAGTTATATAATTACAGTCAACAGAAAGTAGTCTTATCTGGGAAGTGTCAGGCAGACTTACTTACAGGCAGTGATAGGAACTCAGTCCCTGACACAATATGCTCTTTCATGTTTCTTCTCCTTTTTATTGTCTTTTCTGTGTAACTTTGTGCCCTGATTTTACACGGGTTGGATTAGTTCAGTATTAGTCTTCTGTAAAATCAGTGTAGCCTCTGAATTAAAAATATAGATTAAAAGGAAAAAGAAGGGGTTTGCCAACATAATATTAATGACTTGTCAAGACAGCTAAGCTTGGCATATGAAGGCAGCTTTCTTTGGCTATCCAAAATAATTTCTACAGTAATTGGCTTCTTTTTCACATTTTTGAAGGTTGTGTCCCCAGTACAGTGCTATACAACTGACGATTTATGCTTCTCATAAAAGTGAGGTAACTACAGGAAAAATAGTGCCTAAGCCACACTGGGAAAAAAAATGGCTATAACATAGCTACCAGAACTTTCTTAGGCCACTTCATTAAAAATAAAGGGGTGAGGATACTGCAACAAATCATTCAAATCAGTAAAGCCTGGGCCTCTCACAAACTGCAAAGTCATTGCAATAGGCAACAAATGGAGAAGATATTTCCCTAGGTGGTTGTAAAATAACTTATACAATACAATCTTTAGCAATTGTGGAGGAGATGTTTTTAGCAGCTACATTTTCCCAAAGGGACACCACAGCTCTGCATTTTGGCATGCCACCCTTTGGATTCAGGCCTATGCGTGCGTTGATTTGGAAGCCTATACCCTCTGCCTTTGAGAAGAGTGGGAAATTGTAACAACCAGAACAGGGGCTCAGGTATTTCTTCAGCTCTTTTTCTGGATGGCTTTGTGAGGGAGTAATTGACTAGACCGGTGGAAGTGCCTGTGCTAGTGGGCTTTGCCCAGGCAGCTGCTGGTGTCATCTGAACCTCTGCACACCTTCACTGAAGAGTTCTGGGTATGTAGCAGCTGTTCAAAGTAGAAGCACCTGCACATACAAAAGCGATGCTCTTACCCACCTCCCATGCGATGAGAGGAGCCTTGCAGGTCCTAGGAAACAGGAACTATAAGGCAATCTATCATACACCTTTCCCTCTCTGTGAAACAGAATGAAGTCCAGACTTTTCTATTCTGCTGGTCAAAGATACCATCTGTAAAGGCTGATAGCTAATGCACAGAATTTGTATCACAGATAGGAAAACATGGTTTTTCCATCAGTAATAGAGTTCATCTCATAACAGAGAACAAAAAAATATAATAAATAGTACTGGGTAGTGATTTCTTGTAGTGACAAAATTATGCTAAGACAATAAAAGACACAGGTGTAAGAAAATGCTGTTTTAGCAATGGATGGATGAATAATCCCCACAGCTGTGCTTTCAAAAACTCCCAATCCAGTTATTTTACAGAAGCCTTTATAAGAACATAGAAACCTGTTCTAGGTGATGTACTGATCCTAGGGTAGTATGACAGCTTACAACAGGCACAGGACCGAAACAACCACTAAAACAACAGGGCAGTCACACTTCTGCTGTCTGTGACACTCTTCTGGGGTCAGCTTATGGGCCCTGCTTTCCTGAACATCAATCTGCATTTGTGCCTTGCTATTCTGCTCAGACCTGAAAGTCATTAAGCCTCAGTTTAAGGAGAGGAGAGAGTGAAAGATCATGGCATTTATCAGCCACCGATGAACAGTGCTCTCCATGGAATTGCCTCATGCTGGGAATCAAGTAAAAGTTTGTGGTTTTGAGGGATGTGGTGAAAGAAGAGATCGAGAAAGCAGAGAATGATCCAATCAACTTTCATGTTCCCTCAGACTTGGTGGGACCTCCATTCCCTTTCATGCCTGCAGAAGTCATTGTGACTTGTGTTGACAGCTCAGAGTAGTATCTTCCAATGCTCCGTTGTTGGCAGATTTCTTCAGAGTGGTTTGAGTTCCTCCTGGCTTGGTGACTGGCTTTTACATTGTGCTCTCTGCAGCTCAATCACATGCTGTCAGGCACTAATGGGGATGCTAATGAACTCATTATCTTTTACTCATTGCTGAGCTTCCTGGGAATGCAAGTGGAGTTGCTCTTCACATATGTCACTAGGACAGTGTCTGCTCCTAGCCTAATCAGAGATTTTCACCTGTTGGTGCTTTCTTTTTGGCAAAAAAAGGTCAGGAAGATATATACTACACAGTCCTTCTCACACTGCAGATCCTAAGAATGTGTATCTATCAGAGGGACAGGCAGTTGTGGGGAAGAGAAACAGAGGATCAGCCACTTGAGTACAGCCATGTGTATTCCATAAATCATCCTAAGAAGTTGGGCTTGATCCCTGTGGTAACAGTTTTAGAGGAAATCCTCTTGTATGTTGGCTACAGTGCAAATAAGGAGCTAAATGCCTCATACATTAGTTACAACAGACAAATCAATTGAGTGTAAAAGGACATCTTTAAAACTTGATTCTGGGTTTTAG
Source organism: Lichenostomus cassidix (assembly GCF_008360975.1). Lineage (NCBI taxonomy): Eukaryota > Metazoa > Chordata > Aves > Passeriformes > Meliphagidae > Lichenostomus > Lichenostomus cassidix. The sequence continues at coordinate 40,784,225 of NC_139483.1, read as the reverse complement.
GTTTTAGGCAAGACACAGCTTGTCCAAAAGAGCAAAAATTGAAAAGGATAATATCTTTAAGAGAATACTGGTACTGCTATAATAAGACATGTTTACCAGACAGTCTGGATGTTAAAATTAAAAGAGCTCTGGCTAATTCAGAAATTAAGAAACATGCACAAGGCCCACGAATGAACTCTATCTCTGCAAAGTTAACAATCACCATATGGGACAGAGCTGCCAAATTCCAGTGTGTGATCTGTGCTGTGCAAGAAGACACTAGATATGCCAACTTCCAATTCTTGATATACTATTTCTGTCTACAGCAGAAATGGAGAGATTTCCCTTGGTTAAAACGGATTTTAAATCTGCCCCAGGATCCACTGGAACATCTAGGATATTCTCCTAGGAATGTTAAAATGAAGAATTGGAATGGAAGAGTGGAGAGAACAGGGAGGAAAAACAGTTGGAAAACACATAAAAGGGGAAAAGGGAAGAAACATTTAGTGCATCTCACAATATTTATGTAGGTAAGATAAGCACTACAAAAATAAATTTAAAAAGGCTAATAATGAAAGCAGAGAACATTTCTATTCACCTCTTTCTCTGCTTTCTCAGAATATCAGAGAGACGAGGCATTAGTCCTATTAAAACTGTCTTCTGGCTGTAGAATGGAAGTGTGTTGTATGTATGTCCCCACTTCAGGGAAGAGTCAAAGAATGACTGTGTGGGCTTTGCACAGTTTGAACAACTGATAGTTTGATAAGAATCACTGGAGATACCTATTCAGTTCTGTGTTAGCTTTCAGGTCAGGGGAGACAGAAAAAAGAGTGATTAGTTTTGGTGTAGTTGCCACCTCTTTTGAGTGTTATGCAGTTCTGCATAACAGTCCTGGACAGGACTGCAATTTGTTAAAAATGTGCTCCTGTCTCCTATGTTGCAGTGTCCTATCAATCTTCACGGCAGTTTGGATTTCTGTGTGCAGGTACAATGCTGCCACATCTGAGATTTGCCATATGACTTTGAGGAAAGGACAGTCCCAAAACAAGGATATTGTCAAGGAGATTTTACATGAACTTCAGGAATTGTTACTTTAAAATCAACCCTAGTTATCTGTGAAGAAGGGGTGTGAATAAAATAAAAATAGTAAATCATATATTAAATAGTAGATTTCAAAATTACTGAATAAAATTCTATTTTTCCCATGTGATTCGATTTTTTACTGAATTATTTTATTACTGGAATAAAATGGGGAGGTAGGAAATTGGTAAAGCTGCATACTAGAGATCAGTTCTTCAGTCTGTCATTTACTTCATGCACAGCCATCCACAAACAGCATTACAAATTCTGTGCTTTGGTTTCCCTATAAGGTAAGTAATAGGTATTTCTATTAATAGCATCACGATTTCTTTACAGGAGTGAGATGAGGCTTAAATAACACTAAGAATTTTATGATCTACTGAAAGTAAATGCTAAAAAAATTTCAAGTGTTGTTGTTACAGTAAATGGGTTTCCACAGAAGACAATAAACAAGGTGAGAGAAAACAGTAAATTATAAGCCTCTTGAACGAATGATCTGAATTCTCTAGATAAAATTCCATCCAAGAAAATTGGGACTATTTTTTGTTTTCTCTTGCGTTAGGATCATATCTCGTCTTTGCTGCTGCACATGTTATACCCAGACTCCATGAGCTGCATGGACAAAAGGGAGAAGGGGAGCTGCACTGTGTCCTCCCGTGGCACACAAGACAACTGCATGCCAGCTGAGCTATCTGAGCAGCTGATGTCCTTTCATCTGCAATGGGAAATCTATGTTTCCTCTCTGCATTGAAGCTGCGGAGAGAAATAACTGGGGAAAAGTTCTAAAGGGCAGGATTGTGTGGCTTTTATTCCCTTGTTGCATAACATGTTATGTGAGTGTCTGAAACACCAAGACTTATCTTGAATTTAATGATGCAATTGCCCCATTCCATAGCAAACTGCAGGAATCACTAATTACATCTCTCAGAGGCCAAGCTATTCAGCTTACATCAAAAGAGAGACTGGAAAAAATAATTATCGTTAACAAGTGAACTGAAACTATTATGCAAACTTCCCAGTGAGCAAAAGCTGTAAGCCATAATCTCCTCAATGAGGAGGATAATAAAAAGCAAATGTTAGAGCACGTGGAACTTCCTGTGCCCTCTTTTAAACACAACAACAAAACAAAACAAAGAAAAATCTCAGAGGTCAATGCAAGAAATGCAGGCACAGATTTCTATCCTAGGGTCACAAAGACAAATTGGGATGCTGATGAGACACTGCTCTCTGCAAAGCCTCTGAGTTGAAGGAACAAATTACAGTATTGCCATCATACAAGCCAGTTGAAGACCAGTTCAAAGTCTGCTTTCCCTTTTCCGCTCTATCTGCTTCCAGCTGGCCCTGTCAGCTCAGATGTTGTGAAGAAAATTCTCCTCCTTCTCTGGTGAGGAGTGAATGTGTGCTGTAAAGGCTGGCCTGAAATAAAACTGGGCCACCTGCCAAACTTGGATTCAGAGCTTTAAGTTGTCCTAAAATAAGCACATTTACCTTTACCCACATGGGGAGTGCCCTTACCATGGCTGTTTTCATCCTTTCCACCTCTCCCATGTTCTCTTTACTCACCTCCAGTGCCTCACCCCACACTGTAATGGCTTCCCAAGCCTCACCAGGGCTTTTACAAGGCAGTCTGATGGGCTCAGCGTTTGCATGGGGCACTGCAGAAGAGAACTGGGAGCTGCAAACCCACCACCTCCCACAAGAACACATCTGTGGCTCCAGCATCCCTACCAAACTGTGCTACAATGTATATCAAGCTGTCTTTCCTTCAAAAGGAAAGAGATCTTCAATTATCATCAGTTAAATCTTCCACAGCAGTGGTTGCTGCAGAAGGCTGGCTTGATAGGATCCAGGGTCTGGCATATGGCAGGGTCCTTCTAAGAATATGGCTATGACAGTCACTGGATCTGGCTGAGGCTGGATCTAACTGTAAGCCTTCATCTTTTGTTCTCTTAATTAGGATATTGTAATCACTTTTTGGGATAAGAAGAGATTTTTTTGACATCTCAGGTTGCTAATTTGCTTTGAGGCATCTGAGTATTACCTATAGATTTCAGTAGAGTATCTTCCAGGGATTTAGTAAATATTTTTTTTTTTTAGACATCATCAAAGACATAATGTGGGGCCAGCTGAGCTGTCAATCAGACTTTCTGTAGCAACTGCTATCATCTTAAAAAAACCCCAATAACCTGAATTAGAAATATTTTAAATTTAAAGACGGGACTAGAGAAAACATTTTAGGAGATGGATGTTGCAGAATGGAAGAGAGTTGGAACAGCAAAGCAGAACTGAAATTTCACCTGCTGTACTTTATGAGACAATGGGAGAAAATAGCAGTGAGTTTTATTTGTAGCAAGGTGACCCACGGTGCTTTCACGGCTGAACTCACAACTTGCACAAAATTGTCACGGTTTAGGGTCTAGGAGTCAGAAATAAATTTAAACCCTGTATATTTTATACTGTCAGCAGCACTCGTTTCTTTCTTCTGTATTCTCCTGTCCTTGCTGAGCATAACACTTAGAGCCTGTGATCTGCAGGACTTTAGAGAAGAGAGGCAGGTGTGATGATAGCTTTAGTCTATTTATATCTACTCAAAATGTACCTCAACCTTGAAAATTCTCCCAGTCTCTTTCCTCTCTTTATCAAACAATGTTGTTGCTGTGGATGGCAACATACCCAGTTGGGAATCACTTACTATAGCCACATTAAATACAGCACATGAGACTTCAGGTGGATACCAATCAGGCAATGGAGGCAGATCTAGAGGTACCTGGTCAAGCAGAATCACACTGTGAACAGCAAGGGAAATTGTCATTACAGGGCACCACATGACTCAGCACTGCCAAGAATTTTGAAAGCAACAAAAGTTTAGATGTGAGCTTCAGAAAGGCTTAAAGTATTACAGCCTCATTGTTTTCCTCATGAGTCTCTCCCCTAATCAAAGCAGGAACTATTCCTTCCCTTGACTTCAATCCACTTTCTTCAGCATTTTCAGATATACTGTAACTCTTCCAGGTTCATTTCCTGTAATTCCATTACTTCAAATGCTTCACACAGCTCTCTTGAGTGTCTTGGCAGCATCTGTATGTAGGTTTATTTGGTAAGAACAGACCACTCTGTCTCCTTCATTATTTTTCTTCCTCTGTTTTTGCTCTCTTTCTCTCCTTACCTGAGACGCAAGTATTCTAAACTGCAAAGCAGCACTCAGTATGCTCTGGGGCTTCCTCAATACCACAGCCTTTTAAAGTTAGAAACACTCTCAAAAACACCTGTCAGCCAATCTCTGGGTTGCACCCTGTATCTGGGAGGTGTGAAACTCTGATCTCAGCCTGAGAAGTTCTCCTAATTTTTCTGTCAGTCAAATACATGCACCTCATCCCCTGTACATGGCCCCAAGGATTCATCCAACTACTGAAAAACGGTTGTTGTCCCTTCTGCCAATCAGCTATGGCAAAGAGAGATGAAAGAAGAACTCAAGGAAACAAGTGCTGCATTGTGAGGCTTATAATGAAAACTACCAGCAAGCAGCACATGTGGAAGCACTGAGAGCTGACATAAATGCCTCCTTCACACTGGGAACACAACTCCCACAGTGAGGTGACCCATGGGTAGCTGGCTCTGTCAGTTTAGAGAAAGGCCACAGGTAATATTGTGGGCACCCCAGCATCCTGCCCTCCATCTTTACATTTAGCATGTGTCTGGGGAACCCCAGGAGAAAACTCCATATATCCAGTGCCCCTCATGCAAGATTTGCAGAATGGGATAACACACATTCTCTCAGAAAGTTGAGAATGCCAGTAACCTTGATCAGTAAGGGAGGAACAGGAGTTCCTCACAGAAAAAGATATTTAGCATTCCTGTTTCTAATCAATCTCCATGGCATATCTTCCATATCTTGCAGGAACCGTAAACTCAAAGACATCAGAAAAAAATTAAAACACAGTTTTTGCATTTGAAGAACTGGGTCAGGCTGGGCATTGCCTTCCTGGCACAAAGATTTACTTCTTTTTACAACAAATGATGACCACTTAACAAGTCTTTTTAAACTGTATAAAGAAGTCATATCTTGCCTTTAGTCTTCCCCATGACAAATTTAAGCTTATTTGAGCTATTTGTGTTCTTTATTGCACAGCGATTATCCTGCTGTGAAGGGATGGACTTAACGACCAATCAGGTAATTTCTATTGCTAATTCCTTTGCTTATATCTCGGGAGGGTGCATGCTAAAAATTCTCTATAATAAAAAGAGCTTTCTTAACCTAGTGCATATAATTACAGCACTGGAAAAGCACAGATACATCCTACTTTTTAAATAAATGACTCATGATTGATCCTGCCTTGCTTTTCAGATGCTGAATGTGATCCATCTTGTAGGAATCTGATTCATAAGAAGCCTCAAGCATGGCTTTTAAATATGCAGTCCCTTCAAAATGTTATAAGTTATCTAAACTAAAATATCCATAGAACTAGCTGATTGAAAATTTCATGTGCAATTACAATATCTTTCTGTATTGTAGCTGAGGCCAAAGGAAAACTTTTTTTGTCATAGTCACTTGGCTGCACAAGTATCCTGACAAGAGCCATTTCTTAAGATTAGATGGCAGAGGACAAGAAGAAAATGGTAGATTCAACAGAAAATATGAGCTCATGTCCAACCATTTATTGCCATGGGTAAATTATTTGGTAGGCTAAGTGAGAGTCTGACAAAACTACCCTATGGACAGAATGAGAATTGAAAATCACAGTCTTGTGGTTAGGGTTTTTTCCCCTCTCTATCTGTGCAGCATTAGACAAAGGCAGTGACTCACAGCCTTATGTGTAGTTCAGGATACCATATGTCTCAGATATGGTCTCTTTCCACTCAAAATTTTTTCTTGGGCAGAATGAAAGGATCTCTCACATTTGCCTATGATTTCTGGGCAGCTGGCATTATTTCTCACTAGCTCCAGGCTATTGTATGTCTGGAACACCGAGATACTTCCTCAGAGCATCAGTAGATTAGATTTGTAGTGCTTGGCCTGTAGGACCAACACATGGCCATGTGGATGGTTTAGCACGTGTGCTCATGACCTGTACCCTTCTCAGGAGCACCAGCTGATGAGCACACTGCACACGCTCAGGAGAGTGTGATGTATCATAGAAGCATTTAATATTCTATATGGCTTTTAGTATTTAGCTGAGTCTTAAAAGTTCAGGAGTGTCACAAGCGTTAATTTACCAAATCCAGTACAGAGCCAGGAAAATTTTCTGAGCAGATTAAAAAAGGTTGGTTCCCCATAACTAGTCATGCTAACACTCACCTACCTGCTTGTTAACTGGAAACCATAGCATGACAAATACAGAAAAGGAATGACACAAACATTATTTCTATGAGTTCTTGAAACTGTCAAGATGTGCAGGTTTTCCACAAATATTTGAATAAGGAGCAGAGAGAACTTTCCAGGGGAAAGTAGTGAGTAAAATTTGAGTCCTTTAACTATAAGTGTCTTTTTGGTGATTTGAGGGCAAATATGACATTTCCTTATATAGCTGCATCAGAAAGATGCTTTAAATGACTTCTAAAGACCATGGATTTTTATCATCTAAGAGTGCATATGAATCTGTGATCTGCAAGCACTTGAATTAACAGCTGGCTGAACGTGGTCAAGACATTGAGAACATTACCAGCAGAAAAAGTCCATCACACACAGTATAAAATAATGGAAAAACCCAGATAATTCTCTTTCAAATTCACCTTGTCATGGTACAGGAAAGCTTTGTGAGGAGAGATGTCATGCCACGTTAATGAGAAGTGTCTGCTCTGACACCTGCTGTCCTAAACAAGTTGACATGCTGTAATCATGGAGAAGTCCTGGGGTGGAGCTGGGGAGAAGAAGGTTGATAGCTGGCTGGGGAGAAGAAGGCTGATGGGGAGGCGAATGGCACCCACGGCGCAGTCACGTCAGGGAACGGGTTCTGCCAGGGGAATTTAGGTAGAGTGTCTCACTGGCCCTCTTCCCTGTGAGCTCTGCCAGCAGCAGACAGCTTTAAATCCACTCTTAACTGATACATGACCCTCCCCTGCTGATCCTATTTACTTTTTGGGCTGGCTCCCAGCACCTAGCAGTCATGAGAGAGAGCTGGTGTTTCATGATGCTGCTCCCACTCCCACAGGAGAAGCTGGGAGCCAGAGGGAGATGGGGTGATGAGCAGATCTTGGCCTCTTTGGCATACAGCAATAAAACTGTGGGGTTGTCAGGGACAGGAAAGACCTTGCCAGGAGGGGAGTAAGAAAGATGTTTCATTTCTTATTTCCACTTTGTTTCTGATCACTTGCTGTTTCAGGCTGTAGTGGCAGTGTGTACTTCAGCACAGAAAATGGGAGGCTGAGACAGAGCCTGATCTCACTCGTTGCTAAGAGAGTAACCTAATTTGCAGCAGATGGTGTTTATTGTTACTTCCCATCTGCATGAGGATTAAGAATTCTTCTCAGAAAAAAAAGATGCAGCCTGACAGCATCCTGGTAAGAACAGGCAAACTTAATTCCAATCAAATATAACTTTTCTCCTAAAAGACAGGTTTTTCTGAACCTTTGGATAAGCTTAACTTAAATAAAGTTTAGAATTATTATTTTTAGGGGTTTTTGTACTTTTCTTTTAGGATTTTTTTAATAATGTCACCTAAAGTTTCTAGCTGTGCAGAGTAATTTTAAAAAATGTACAGGAATGGAGACAAGTAAAGAGTAAGCAGATTGCCTCTGATCACAAAGTAACTTAATGTCAGAGCTGAGATTTTAAGTTTCAGCTCCCCAAGGCCTTAGACCCAGATGCAGTTCCACAAAGAAACTGATAGCACATTTGTCCTTGGCCCCTAGCATTGATAAAAGAGAGCCATGGGTACGCTGTCTGTGAATGATCAGTCTCTTAAAAGCACAGATGTCTCTCCTGTGTTCAGCTCCCATTGACTGATGGTGCCTCATGGCTCAGCAGGTCTTTTCGTACACAGTGAGAAACTAAATTTTTATTCTGTTCATATAATCCATCTGAAGTCATAAGAGTTGTACCAAGGTGGTTAGTACACTGAGCCTCGTTAAAGTCTGTCTGAGTTTTTTTGTAACCCATACTCTAAAATTGGCATCTTGAATATACTGCCACTATCACTTTCAGTTGTGCCTGGGCTTTAATAAGCAAAAAAACCCATTCATATGGCTACAACTTAGAAACTAGAATGAAACTTCAAAACAGAAATGGAAGGAACTGACAATGGACAAATGAAAAAATAATAGTATTTAAAACAGAGGTAGCAAAAAAATCCAAAGGCTGAAATGACAATTGGATTAAATATGTGTTTATGAATAAAGGCAACTTGCCTTAAAATGTAGGCCACTCTCCAGACTGAAATGGTTATATTGCATTTATAGTATTGTTGACTAAATCTATAGTAAAATATCTCTGTATTCTTGCTCAAAATTTCATTTTTATGGGCATGCCCTATTTTCCTTCCTGCATTTAGAAAAAGCAGAGTCTGGTTATTTTTCTGCAGTTTCTAGAAATCAGGCATCCCCTGGCAGATGGCTGGTGGTGCATGAGAAGATTGACTGGCTATGTCAGGAGATTGGTGGCATTCCAGTCCAAAGGAATGTGTCTGAGGCCAGTGGACCTGACCAAACACCTGTGGGGACTGCAGCAGACAGTGTCCTTTGCACGGCAGCTGCACAGTTGATCTCTATATTCACAGCAAGTCTGAAGCAGCTGGGGTATGTCTGATATCTGGCATATGCACTGCATAAGTAGAAATCGCTCTCTAGGATTTCTTGAAGAGAAATCTAGAAGTCCTACACACATCTGTAATAGGTATTTTAGGGGTTGCTAATTTAATGCAAAAATCACAACAGCATTAAGTCATTTGGTATGTTGTGCTCAAGACTTTCAGTGTAAAAGGCACACCACTGATGGCACCTAGGTGGTGAAGTAGGCCAGAAGATGCTTTGCCATATTAAAAAACATTTATTAAAATCCTCAGGTGTATATTTTTCCTCTTAATTGGTTTATACAATAATGGCACATCTGAGTGTTGTTCATTATTTCCTCTCTCGTGTTGTTGCTAGGTGGGCTGGACATGTGTAAGTACACACTTATGTGCAAAATCCGTGATATATACACTCCAACTCACACATACATTTTCCTATTAAGAGCTTCTCTTCCAGCTTGGTTAGCTCATGCCTCTTACCTGAGCTTTGAAAGAAACTTTACAGGCTTTGTTCCCTGGAATATTTTAACAGAGGATCTGTTTGCCACCTGAAAAGTCATCAAGTTCAACAAAACTTGGCAAGCCAAACCACATCTCTGCTTACTGCACACGAATAAAATTTGCTCCCATTTCAGATAGAAATGCTTCTCCTTCAAATCTTGTGCTCTTTAAATAATTTTTTATCCTTTGGAAAAAGTGCACCGATTTCTATGTTTGTGTGAACCATTAGCGACATCCAGTGGCTAATATGCTAAAAATTCGTAATTCCTATTATCAAGAGAAACCTAAATTTCCATCTTTTTCTCTAACAGATACCTATTAGAAAAAAGAGAAAGGTGAAAAATTGTGTTCCCTGGTTCTTCCACAACACATTGTGGATTTGATTAAATCTCACTAAACTTCCAACATACAACTGTTATCTTTTCTTTGCAATGACTATAAGAAAATATAGAGCTCCCCTAAGGAAACATAGAGCTGCCTTAAGAAATCAAATGGCTGAAACCAAGCCATCTCCAATCAGAACACGGATACAAACCATAGCACAAAACAAACAAAAATCGTGAAAACGCTGAGGAAGATAAATGAATAGAGAAAGGAGTTTCACTAGGTAGTGTTCCAGGGAAGTGTGTGCCTGGCAGAATGTGGCATGCTGAAGAAACAATACAGAATGAAAAAAAAAGAACAGTGATCTTCTGGACACTCACAGCGTTGCAGAACCCCAGAACTAAAGAATTATCTGGGTTGGAAAGGACCTTTAAAGGTCATCTAGTTCAACTCCCCTGCCATGGGCTGTGACATCTTTCACTAGATCAGATTGCTCAAAGCCCCATCCAGCCTGATCGCGAACACTTCCTATGCTGGGGCATCCACATCTTCTCTGGACAATCTGTTCCTGTATCTCACCACCCTCACCGTTAAAAAAATTTCTTCCTTATAGCCAATCTAAATCAGCTCTCTTTCAGTTTAAAACCACTGCTCCCTGTCTGGACACTAGAGGCCTTGGTAAAAAGTCTCTCTCAATCCTTCTTATAAGTCCGCTTTACATATGGAAAGGCTGAAATAAGGTGTCATGGACCTTTCTCTTCTGCAGGCTGAAAATCCTCAATCTCTCAGCCTTTTTCCATAAGAGAGGTGTCCAAGCCCTATGATGATTTTCATGGTCCTGCTTGTGAATAATGTGACCTTGATCAAAAGCCTAACAGACATTTTTGGGCAAAACACTGACTAAAGGAGATCTGGGTCTATAAACCAGCTCATTGTGCTATTGTTTGAACATTGGTGTCTTAAAAAGGTAGGTTTTTGTAATTTCTTATAATAAGCACATAATCGAAGTAACAAATAATTCTTCCATTTGTTTCCTCTCCTAGTGAAAATAAATTGATAACCCCTGAATTTTGGATAAGAGTCTGCTGAATCAGGTATATGCATATAGTTCAGCTTGAGTCTTGCTACTTCTGTATTGCCTGGGATATCACTGAACTCCAATTAGCCAGCTAACTCAATAACTGAGAAGGAATTTTCGGGTTAACTCAAAGTAAGTTTGATTTTGAGAGCTTTCCTAACTGTCATGTGAGCATGTCAGGAGGAGCCGAAGGTGGGAAATCACAGGCTTTTTTTCAGTTATTTGGGGTTCTGAGGCAGGATGTCTTAAGATAAGCAGCTCCTTTTTGCTGTGTCTTGTTTGGGCGAGGCAACTCAAGCATGAGAGAGCTGAAACCTCCTCCTTCCCTTCTCTCCCCTCCTGCCTTCTCTCCTTTCTCATGTCTCTGGACTCAACATATCTCTGATGTAAAGTACCAGTCTGCACTTACTCCATCAGGGAACAATTCTGAAACATTCTAGATGATGTATGTTTAAAACAGGTTTTAAGCTAGCATACTTTCATACTGCAGTTCTACATTTTACGTACATTCGCCACAGATCTTGTAGCATGTGCCACAGAAGCATAGAATAGCCCAGGTCAGAAAAGATCTCTAGAGATCATCTGGTTCAACCTTTCATGAGAAGGAGAGCCTAGGTGGAATTATTTAGTGCCCTGTCCAACTGCATCTTGAAAACCTCCAGTGATGCAGTCATGAGCACTCCCCCATGTCCCTTGAGGCCCATCATTTGAGGAATTTCTAAACTGCTTTAGCTTGTTTATTTAGGATCAAGGGTTTTTTTAAAGCTACTTACTGATATTAAGCATGACTTGAGCCCTACCAGCTCAGTAGGATTATTAACACCTCTTGAGTTTGGTGACTGAAAGTTAACCAAAGAAATTAGCAGCATTCTCTCACTGACTTCAGTATTCAGGACTGGATATATAAACTCTTCCACCTTTATTCATGTATTTCATTCCATTTCTAAAAGAAGACAAAATAAAGGCACTCAGTAAGATGTCAACATTAGGTAAATCACCTTTTCTGCCTTCTGAACTGCTATTTATCAATTGATGCTCTTTGTTTTTAACATCTTCTGAAAGCAGCTAACACAGAATATTTCTTACCATTTTCCTGGAGGACCAAAATACACATTGATGGAGATGTCATTTTAGGAAGGCAAGATACTCAAAATAACACATTAACACTGACACCTTAGTTTGCCAACTATTACCTAAATTTTTTAAAGGTTCTCAGTACCCGGAGAGTTCTATCACATATTAATTGAAGCATATCTGTTGTAGTATATACATGTTGTACACAGTCACATTTTTCCCATTTATCATAAATTGTAGGTGATGTCTTTAGCTTTTTTTAAATAATAAAACCAGAGAGGACTTTTAAGAATATGGTGGGAGGTAAAATTAACTGCTTTCTCTCCCAAATTAACTGGTATATACTGATATTTACAAGATAGTGGATTACTCATTGGCAGCCTTCTGTAAAATGATGATACAATTATCCTAAACATAATTTGTTGTATCATTATTCCTCCCTTGAAATGTTCTTTATTTGAGAATAAGAAAGGATGCTTGAATCTTTAAAATTCAGCACCCACACAACAACTAAAAGTAGCTCTTCTACCCCTAAGCTCCTACATCATCCTTATTCAGATAATAACAATAATAATGAGACAGAATTTCAGATGCTCTCTCTTCATTCATCTAATTGGTCCATTAATGATATGTTATTCAAAAACCTCAGATTAAATAGTGATTAGAAGTTTTCCAGAAATCTTTAGATGTCATGTCTTTGTGGCTGGGAAAAAGAGTTCAAAACTGTTTCCTAAGCCAGGAAATGTTGGAATGACAGTAATAAGAATCAGGAAATGAATGGGATGAAGTTGCTTATTGTACAAATGGACTAAGTAACCTTAGCACAAAAATAATGGAAGTAAAGGGAGCTTTGTAGGATTCTTTGGAATGGCTAGCTTCCTCACTGCCTTGCCTGTCTCTTCCATCTTGGAGAAACTTTACTTTGTGCACCACTGTCCCAGGAGAAGACAGCTGTACAGGGACACAGGGCATGTGGAAATAACCTATGACTCCTAATTCTTACTGAAATTGCTATATTGCAGTGTGCACTGGTAAATTATTAAGTTCCACAAACTTCCTATTTGAATTTACAATTACATCAGTAAATATGAAGAGTGTAAGAGCTCATCAATAAACAAATTCAAGTTAGAAGCATACTTTTTATTTCCTCAAGGCACTTCATAATTAGAGCTTTGTAAACAAAACCATAAATGGCATCAGTAATTCTTTTTAGAGCAACATTTTTCTTAGCTAATACGTAAGACATTAGAAAAAGTAGGTGCAACTCCTTGTTGAGAAATTAATATTAAAAGCTGATTAGAATTTTAATTTCAAGCATCCAGCTAATTAAATTAAAATATGGCTAAGCAATAATGTGGCTTTGTTCCTGTACCAGAATGTAGACATTTAAGTATCACAACATAGGAAACCTGACGTACACAGTCATAGCTATTGCAAAGAAGTGCCAGTGTTGATTTGTGTGGTGGGTGTATTTTTTTCTGCTTCCTAGCTGACAACACATGACAGCTATAAATCATGCCTGCAATCTCTGAGAGGGTTGGACACTGTGAAATATGTCAGTCTTGAAGAGCTTTCCAAAGGGATGGGATGAAACCAGGTGGGGGTAATGAGCTTACTAGGAGCCAGCCAGCAGGTGCACGTGCCCACCATGTTCAGCACTGACCCACTTGGCTCTTCATATTCCTAGTAACCCAGGGAAGTCCTGAAAAGCTCAGTGCCAGCCATGAATCACTGGCATGAATTGTTTCTTGTTGCAGACCAGTCAGGCTCTGTGGTGGGGCTGAAGGAGTCAGGAGGAGAGCAACATGTTGGCACTGTCAAATATTGGCTGCCCAAGAGATCTGGGGGTTTCCAGCCCAGTGTACCACTGAGCCCACGTTCATCAGGCTTGATGAGTCTTCTCTGTCGCTATCCACAGAGCAACTGGCAGAGAAATAGCTGCACAGGATGCACCTTTACAACTCTTTGGTAAGAGAGTTGGCTAGCTCCTCATTTGAGCTCACTGAGACAAAATTAAATCCATAAAATGCTCATGTGAAGAACAAAATCATTTGCTGTCTTCCATCCTGAGGCAGCAAACAGAAATGCAAGTGACAGCAGGGAGGCTTTTTAGAGCTAAATTTGTCTTCACTAAGGCATCAGCGACCTTGAACAAAAGATTTTGAAGGAAACAAGAGCCTAAGAGGAGAGTCTGCTGAAAAGGATGGGGGAAGTAAATTATGCTCTGACTCAGTTCCTGTTACTCAGGATCACGTGGGCACAAAATACAATAAATTTAAACAGGAATAAATCCTTTTTTTACTTTCAAGAAAGTTCAGACCCTGGCACTTGCCTATAGAGGCTGAAGCTCCTCCATCCCTGGTAATACCCAAACCCTGAGGAGACATGGCTGTGGTCTACCAGATCTGGGTGACCCTGCTCAGGTTCCATCCCCAGGAGTCCCCTTCCTCCTCTGCAGCCCTGGGACTCCATGCCTTGAGCCATTGGCCCCGATGGCTGGACCCTTCAGCTTTGCATGAGTGGGTCAGTTTGAGGCGCTCGGTGCCCACTGTGGGACACACACCAGGCACCAGCACAGCTCAGCTACCCTGACATCTCAGGGTGACAAAGGCTTAGATTAGACATCGGGAAGAAAGTCTTTACTGTGAGGGTGGTGAGGCACTGGAACAGATTGCTCAGACAAGCTGTGGGTGTCCCATCCCTGGAAGTGCTCAAGGCTGGCTTGAACAACCTGGTCCAGTGGAAGGTGTCCCTGCGCATGCCATGAAGGCTACTCAGTGACTGTCCCCTGTACTCGGCACTGGTGAGGCCACACCTTCAGTTCTGTGTGCCCTTCTGGGCTCCTCCGCTCAGGAAGGACACTGAGATGCTGGCATGTGTCCAGAGAAGGGTGATGGATTTGGTGAAGGATTTGGAGCATAAGTGCTGTGAGAAGCAGCTGAGGGAGCTGGGAGTGTTTAGCCTGGAGGGAAGGAGGCTGGGGGGACTTCACTGCTCTGTACAGCTGCCTGAGAGAAGGCTGTGGCCAGGTGGGGCTCGGCCTCTTCGCCTGTAATAAGAAAAATGACAAGAAGAAATGGCCTCAAACTGTGCCAGGGGAGGTTTAGGTTGGACATTATGGGGAATTTCTTCACAGAAAGCGTGATTAGACATCGGAATGGGCTGCCTAGGGAAGCGGTGGAGTCACTGTCCCTGGAGGTGTTTAAGAAAAGCCTGGACGCGGCACTCAATGCCATGGTGTAATTGACGCAGCGGTGTTCAGTCACAGGTTGGGGCCGATGATCTCAGAGGTGTTTCCCACCCTGAGCGATGCCGTGACTCCCTGCCGTCCCCGCAGAGCCTGCCCAGGCCAGCTTCACCCCCCGCGCCCCACACGCCGCCCGCCGGCATCCCGGCCTGCAGCGCCGCCCGGAGCCCTCCAGGGGGAGCTGCGGCGGCGGGCGGGAGCGCTGCGGTGCCGCGCTGGCCGAGGGGGCGGTGCGGCCGCCATGGAGGCCAGGATGAACCTGCCGCGGGGCCCCGAGAACCTGTGCTTCGACAAGGACGAGTTCATGAAGGTGCGCCGGGCTGCCGGGGCTGGAGCGTTGCGGAGGGGCGAGGGGCTTCCTGAGGATGGGGGCGGCGGGCTCCTCCGTGCGGGGAGAGAGGGGCCCGGAGCCTTAGTCGGGATTTTTCAGCTCCGCCAGGGCCCTTCCCTCGGCTGGGAGCTGCGGGACGCGCCGAGGGTGGCACTGACGGGGATCCGGGATGCGGCCGTGCCCTGGCAGGGCTGGGCTCGGAGACTGACGGGACCGAAAGGCCTCACTGCTTGGAGAGCTTAGAGTACTTCTCTGTACTGAATCTCGACTTTCGGCTGCTGTTCCGTGGTTTGTTTGGGTTTTTTTAAGGCTCCTGTGTTGTGGAGAGCTGGTCTGTAGGTACTCAGCTGCACGACAGTCTGTCTGTCTGTGCTTTTGAGCCTAAAGACCGAGAGTTTGGAACATTGGAAAGTACTGCCTTTAGAAGCCTTTTGCCCCCTAGAGCTTTAGTTTGGTCAATTTACTGGCATATGGAGTACTTTATTTTGGGTGTGTTCCTTGTGCGAACTGTTCACTTACATCCTCCCCTCTTTCCTGTTCCAGGCGGATTTCGATGTTGATCATTTTGTGTCAGACTGCAGGAAACGTGTGCAGCTGGAAGAGCTCAGGGAGGATCTGGAGCTCTATTACAAACTCCTTAAAACTGCTATGGTAGAACTCATAAATAAGGACTATGCAGATTTTGTTAATCTCTCAACAAATCTAGTAAGTGTTACTAGTTGTACTGTGTAGTTCAGATTTAATGTAGTTCAGTGAGATTTTTATTTTTCATATAAAAAGTATATGGCTTTTATTTTTGACATTTTTAGATTTAAGGCATCTTAAACTGTGATCTCTCATCCTTACACTGAGAGACCATTCCTGCAGACCTTACCTGCTGTAGAGAACTGCTCTTGGCCTGTAGTAAATGTTTTAGATGTATGTGTTTTGTCTTAAAAAGCTGATTCATTAGGAAGCTAGACTCAGGGCAAACTTTGTTTCATACTGTCAGCACTTCTAAAATGGAAAGAAATACATTATTAAAATAGAATAGCAATGATACAAGTACAGCTGTTGTAAATGATTCTTTTAGGAATTTTTAAACTTTTTGTATAGTCAAAATATTTACAGAAAAACCCCAGCTTCTTGTCTGAAAATTGTAATTGTTTCAATTATACTGATTCAAAGACTGAGATTTAACATATTTCTCAGAGTAAAAATTCCCATAGGTGGAAATTTTGTTTATCTTTTGGCTTTTTGCGAAAGCAGTCTCCTGTCTTTTTGCCTGTATTTGAGATAACATTTTTGCATTGCATTTAAAACTGGAAATTACAATGGAAGGTTTGTTTTCTCCGTTCTTTTTAGTATCAGTAAAATGATAGGCTTTGTCAGTAATTCACATATGAGCTTATCAAAAAAGTCATAAGTGTGTTTGTGGTAATTTCTTTAGGTTGGCATGGACAAGGCTCTCAATCAGCTTTCAGTACCCTTGGGACAGTTAAGGGAAGAAGTTATGGTATGTGCAAAACAATCATTGTAGACAGCTTGCTAAACTGCAGCTCACTCTCATGTGATGTACAGCATGCCTTTTATTCAAGTTAATACTTGTTATAATAAACTTCTCTTTGGAAATGGATGACTTAGATTGCTAGTAGGAGAAGCATTGTGTTTTCAAGCAGTTGTAGTTGCAGTAATTTGTTTTTATAGTGCATTTCAACTAAGAGATTTCTTAAACATGACAAGTAAATAGACTCTTGCAAGGCAAGTCTATGGAGATGTCTTGAAATTGTTTTAATATTTGAGTAATTTAAAGATGGTGATAGATAGTTCAGGTGCAGCACAGTACTGTTACGGACTTTTTTTGCTCAGTCTGTGATTTAGCCAAAAAACTTCACCCTCTTGAATGTGGATCTTATTCTGTCTCTTCCACACTGACTTGGTATTTATAGGAAGGGGCAATTTTTGATCATTTTAGCATCCAGTTCAGAGGAATGTTTGCTGCATAAATGTGCCTTCAAAATATCACAGCCTTCATGTCTAAAACAGAAAACAGAGTCAATTAGCATAGACAAATCCTTATTATATAAAAAATACTATTTCAAACTGATTTATAACTTCAGTTGCAAGACATAAAAGCACAGTGGGTTTATTGCCTGTTTTTAGGCAAAGGTCATTTGTTCTCTCTAGGGTGCTAAAAGAACACTTCTGGTGGCAATAATTACACTTGCAGTGGCAATACCTAAGGAGCAGGTTCTACTTTCAGTTATTTACTTATATTTATGGCCTTTTCACATAGAGTGTAGCTGTTGTACTGTAGCTTTTATTAGTCCCATATGCTTATTAATCTGTTTCTTGTTTTAAGTTTATATTTTTTAGGGTTTTTTCAAACCTTAAATGGGATGCAAGCTTTACATACTGACTTTTTCTCTCACAGAGTCTTAAGTCATGTGTCAGTGAAGGAATTCAAGCAGTAGATGACCGGATGACTAAACAAGAAGATATTAGAAGAAAAAAGGTACAACACATAAGTTATTACCTTTAAAAGACCATCCTTAGGATGACTTCGGTTTTGCCGTTAGCCCAGAGAAAATTAAATTTGGAAAGTTCTAGGTTGTCTAGATGCACACTGTGCAAGGTTTTATACTTGTAAAATATATTGACATTTTGGTTGGCAGGACTTCATTTTTTACAGTGTCTAGTTTATCATAAATATGTGTTTTACTGTAGTTGTCCAAAACATATGTTTGATTTAGTGGGATTTTTTTTTTAGTTATAGTGACTCTTGTTTCTGACTGTAGTAGTATATAAACTTACTTACTATGAATGGAATTAAAGTACAGCTGTTTAATTTTTATGGGTGGGAGACACACTAACATTAGTTTGTGCTTAACTTTGAAAAAACTTAGGGATAGGAACAGCTGTCCTACATCTGTGACAAACATTTACTTGTGGGGTTTTATGGACTTACGTGAGCAATACTTCAACTGAGACACGACTTGAGTGTTAAGATAGAGGGAGAAAACTTACAGCAGAAAAAAACCAAATAACTAAGAAATCCTCCAAAACATTTTCTTTAGGTGATGTCAGTTGGGATTGGGGTTAGACATGAAAAATCTTTGCTTAATTACAGATGTGTGTCCTGAGACTTATTCACGTTATTCAGTCTGTTGAGAAAATTGAGAAGATTTTACATTCCCAAGGCACTAAAGAATTGTCCTCATTAGAGGGAAACAGGTAAAAAATATGTAATGTTCAGTTTTGTTTGTAATTGATGGGACTAACTTAATGGTGTTGTTGAAGGTGAATCTACAAGCACAAGGATATATCTTTAGAAATGTGACTCTAATGGATTAAATGACTGTCATTTCAGTATTTTCTTGGTTTTAGTCTTCTGCAAGCTGGTCATTCGCAGAACGTGTTACTCAGACTCTGTAATTCCAAATTGCTGATGGTGCTTTCAGTAAGCAAGCTTTTTGAAGTTGGTGTGCAATTTTTTTTTTTGCAAGTCACTAATCCTGTCATGCCTGACATACTCTGTACAGTACAGTTTATTCTAGTATAATTTGTAAGTGAAACAAAATGTTTTTTCTTGTTTTCCCTGCTTATGTGTAAATGCTTCAAGAATAGCTGAAGGCAAGCAAAGCAAACTTTAATACTTCTGGTACAAGGAAGATTTGTTATAAATTCGAGTCAGAACTCTTCCTCTGCCTTTGCTGAGAAATGGAATTGATGTACCATGCACTTGAAATGCTTGACGGGGACACAAGTACAGTTTAACCTGGAGGGATGACACAGTGTGAGACTGTCTCTTCAGATCAGTGTGCTATATCACATGGTATTGGGGGCAAGGTGTACTGAAAAGTAGGCTGGTACCCAGAGGGACAAAAGCAGATGTTTTCAGTAAGGGTGAGGCACTTTGCAGAATTAAGTTTGCAGACAAAATCATACTCAAATGGCTGAAAATTTAGCTTGTTATTGGGATTGTGTGGACTTGAGAAGGGCAGGACTGTTTCTTTAGAGATAACTGTAATTAGTTTTACTGTATGACAGAAAGAATAAGAAACACATCTGGATGGTGAAAGTCATCTAGTGCAGTTTCTGAGCTCTCTTAAGACTGACTTTTCATGTGATAATAAAACTGCCATCTAGAAAAAAGTGCTTCATACTGCTGAGGCAAGAGCTTATGTTCCTCTCAGCTTCTGCTTCACCACTCCATATGTTAGCTGCAAAGCAGTACTAATCATGTAGTGTGCTCCAGATCATTATTGCATGATTGCAATAATTACAGTAGTACCTATCAGAATTCAAAATATTTAGATTCAACTGCAAAAATAGAAGGAGAGCACTATCTATCTGCTACAGATGAAAATGAGTTGGTTTGAAAGAATGTGTGTACTCTCATTTTGTATCATCTCTCTTCTAGTCCACTTCTAACTGGACAGGTTTTGGAGAGAATTGCCACAGAATTTAATCAACTACAATTTCATGCAGTACAAAGCAAAGGAATGCCCCTTTTGGACAAAGTGAGACCAGTAAGTATTGCATGACACTTAATACTTGCACAGTCAAGCAAAACCAGTATAATTGGAAGACAAATGCCTGTTTCCACAGAGTTTTATTGAATTAATTTATGGAGAAAAATGGCTTTCATGAGGTCATTTTTATCAGTTAACTAGAATTATTGCTATTTCAGAGGATTTATGCCCTGTTTGCTGACTTCTATAGAATAAATTACTGAGAATAAGAGTAGGAAATACAGCAGACATTTTTGTCAGCCTAATGTATCTTGCAGTTTGTCTACTTACTGATATTGCGGCCTCGTTCTAGAGATTTATGTTGTTTTTGTTAGCTGCAGTGTACAGACCAGAATATAAATGGAATGTGTCTTCACAGTGGCTGGCTTGAATATATTCAAGTTTGTCTTTTCATGAAGTTATGTTGGCCATTTGTAATCTTCCAGTATACTGTTTGCAATAATTACCTACTGTAAAAGATTAATTGATGTTTTGGTGGGATTTTTTTCTTCTATTCATTCAGTGGAGAGAGGGAACAAATAAAAACTCGTGCTTAAAGAAAGCTATGAATATGGAGATGGGGTAATGCTTTAAGATGATTAGCATGAAGGTGTCATTCTTAATGGCTTTCAAGCTAGTGAGGTAGTTCATAGTTCCAGTTTTTCACTTTGTACCCCTGCCTATTTCCAATATAAACTTGTTTCAGATGTCCTTGGAATCATGTTGTTACATGGACAGTTTACAAGACTCTTCTGGCCACTGAGTACCACACTTGGATACTCAGGAGTGAGCATGAGCAGTGGAGTAGTGTACATGGTGGGAGAATATTTGTCATGAAGCTTCCTTAATGCTCTTTGCCAGGACTTCTGTCCTGTACCTGTTGTTGCTAAGGGTCGTCAGACTGTGGCTTTCATGACTATTCAGCAATGGGTTCCTGACTTTGCGTGTTCAGTACAAATTCTGTGAATCGTTTTAGCATGGATGGAACAACACAGCATGTAAAAAGGCAGAGAAGAAATTTGCCTGGTTAAATTTGTAGTTCATCTCCAACTACTTTAATGTGTGTTGCTGAACTTCTTTCAAATCCAGAGTTGAAGGGACCATCCTGGGCCAGGAGTATATCTGCAGATAGTGTAGCAATGAGTTAGATCTAGTAGAAACGATGTAGCAGGACATCAGGAAAAATGGTTTGCAAAAGGGAGAATATATGTGGAGTGAAGATGCTGTTTGGCAGAAGCCAGAAGGAATCTAATTGCTTCGGTTTTTGCTAGTGTCACTCAGTGTCATGGGTTGGGGTAATTTGACAAGCAGTGCTGGTTACACACTGTCTTTTTAGTCTCTGACAGTGAGGGATAAATGCTATGATTGTTATCCCTGGTCACTTATTGTAAATCTTTTGTTTGTCACATACTGGTTCAGTTGAACAAGGAACAATTACTGATCTATCTCCTCAGGATGAAGCAGATCTGAGATAAGCTACCGTATAACTTAAAACATATTGAAGAAAATAATTGCCTTTAGCTTTATTATAATTAATCCTGTCTAATACAGCATCAGTAACCCATTAAGTTTGTGTTAATGTTTATTCAATGCTGGCAGTTATCACAACCTTTGTACCTTTCAAGTGAGAACAGAAAGCTGAGTTAGGTATTCCTGCATGAATTTACTTCAGCAGTGATGACAGGGCTTTGCTTTTGGTTTTTTATTACTATATTTTGTTTCTCTTTGTAGCGTATAGCTGGAATAACAGCTATGTTGCAGCAGTCTCTGGAAGGACTGCTCTTGGAAGGCCTTCAAACTTCAAATGTTGACATAATACGGCACTGCCTACGCACTTACGCAACAATTGACAAAACACGAGATGCAGAGGCATTAGTTGGTCAAGTGCTTGTAAAACCTTATGTAGATGAGGTAAGATAAAGTAAAAAAATTCCCAGATGTTTTCCAAATATGCTTATTTTTCCTGTTAACTTCCAGCTTTTGTTAGCAGCTTCAAAATATCTTTGTGAAGAAAACAGGATAATTGAGCCCCAACAAAATGTCAATTTGTTGTTATTGTTTTTGCAATTTAAGAGGAAAAGGATGGAGTAATTCTCTTCCCTGCCTGTCACCAATTTCAGGTTATATCCAGTTGGGATTCTTTTTCTTAGCTACATTTTTCTTGGGCTAAAGAATCAAAAAACCAGACCTCTCCTCTTTAGGACAAGTTTCCATTGGGTGACTGCTAAGTGCTGTAGCAGCTGCTACAGTGTGGGATGTCATTTTCCCCTCGGTTTTCTTAGGGTCTGTTCTTTCACCACGTCTGCACCATTCCACTTGTTTATGTAGCAAGAGGCAATTGTGTTCAGACGTGTGGAAGAATACCAAGAAACAAGCTATTGTTCTTTTCCTACTGTCTTCCTTGTCTTTATGGAAGAGATTATCCCTTTCCACTGGATATGAAGTACTGTCCAGACAAACTGCTTTGCTAGCTGCGTTAAAGGCTTAGCAATGTCACAGAAGATTCTTTGCTTTGGCTTGCCTGTATTTGAGGTTGGACCAACCACCTCTACATTTAGAAGGAGTTTTTACTTTATTCTGAGGTTTGATTAGCTTTTGCCAGTTGCCTGTTTAACTTGACAGACTGCTTCAGGTGACAGTGATGTGGCAGTGCCTTGGGAGTCAGACACAGTGGCTAACATTTAAGCGTAAGGAGCTCATTCCCATTGTTCAGGCCTGTCTTGGCAGTTGGAGTGCTGTGTTAAAGGAAGTAATAATTCAAGCTGGCAGCTTAAACTTGGAAACTGTAATAATAAAAAGTAATACACTGACTATCGCAGTGTTTGAGGTTATAGTGTTAGGAGTTTTGTGAGTCTTGCATTTCAGCATATTTTATATTCACTTTTCTGGCATATAACATTGAGCTGTTCCTGGCAGGTGGTTGTGGAGCAGTATGTGCAATCCCACCCTAATGGCCTCCAGGCTATGTACAATAGGCTGCTGGAGTTTGTTCCTCATCATTGCCGTCTCCTGCGTGAGGTAACAGGGGGAGCAATTTCCAGGTAAATGACTTGGGCTTTCTCTCAGCTGCACTGAAGTTACAAGTGTCATATGCTTTTGAATATACCTTGTCATATGCTTTGCATTGTCAGCTTTGATGCACTAATGACTTACCTGGCCTTTCCTAAAGATTCATAGTCAAGTTTGATTTCTATCTCATGTGTGTATTTTTTAAGACATAACAGTGAACAGACTTTTTTGGTGCTGCAGCCCAGACCCTCAGAGGAAGCAATGACAATCCTGTATTTCAGTAGAAGTGAGTCCTGTGCGTTATGCAATGTGTCAGATAACTTGGTTTTTTGAACCCATTAAATATGATTGTACACTTCATGCAAGGAGAAGAGCATAATAAAGCCATTAAAATGTAAGTTCAGAAGTTATTGAGTTGTTAGTGCACATCAGAAAACTGGGGATGATCCTCAGAGATTTTACTGATTTATTGCATGTACCAAAACTACAGTGTAATTGAGTTTTGCTTCCAGTGTCTTCTCAAAAAGTGTTTAATTCCTTATGCAATTAAATTGCCTGTTTTCAAGCTTAAATAATTCAGATCTACTGAATTGTAACCACTTACTCATCTGTTTGCAGGATGGTTAATATAGTAGCCTGCTGTAATTAGCAGAGCTATGGATGTAGCCCCTAGGGACTGCAGAGTTACTTTTCCAATTAGTCATCCATTGCTGAGCTTTTTATGACTCCTTAATTTTACTAACATTTCAATTCTTTTAATCCCTCAGCAAGTCTTAATTGTTCTTCTTAATAATGGAATGTTTCTACTTTGTACTGTGATGTACTAAATTGGAATTGAATGCTTTTATCTCATCTGCTCTCAATTTATAAGTTTTTGTAATCAAGGTAGCTTTTAATCTTTTGTTTCACACAAAATACCATGTATAAATACAGTTTGGAACAATTAGGAAAAAGTTCTTCTTTTCATTGCATTAGTCACATTATTCCTGCTTGGTAGGTCTTGGAAGTTTGGAGTTATTAAAGCTTGAATTATACCAATAATAATAATAGGAGTTTTCAGCTGAAATGTACTAATTCTCCAGTACACACCTGCAAAATACATAATTGATAACTTTTTAAGACACTTTGAGAGTTACAAAAAATACCTTGGATTTGATGAGACTGTGGAATCAGGTAAGGAATCTTTAAAGGAAGAACAGTTTAAGGGAATCAAGATAAATATGTAAAAATATTCGCTGTGTTTTGTCTAGTGCAGTATGTGTATTTTTTAGTTATTCCTTTCTCCAAATAGAAGCCTAGTGGCAAAATATAACCATGGAATAACTGCATTTTTTTTCAGTGAAAAAGCAGATATTGTTCCTGGGTATGATTTCTTAGTGAATTCAGTGTGGCCAGAAATAGTACACGGTTTGGAAGAGAAATTACCGTCACTGTTTAACCCTGGAAACCCAGATGTGTTTCATGAGGTAATTAATTTTCATTGTTTCCATTTCTGATTTCTGTGACACACATGAGAATTGAAAGAGTCATGTTCTCTAGCTTTTCCCCCTCTGCTGCTCTTGTCTAAATTCATGTTGTTTCATGGCTTGGAAGAGGAGGTTATCTCAAACCACTTGGTTCAATTTTCATAGGAATTAATTCTCCCCTCAAGTTTGCCAGGAAAGCTCATACAGAAATTATTGGATGCCATTTAGTGAGATGAATTAATGTTCAGTTTGAGAGTAGAATTGCAACATAATTGAAGGTGGCAGTGGATGACCTCAGTGTTCACTCAAGTTTAGGACTTCTGTATAGCAAGGGCTGTCATGTTAATTAAATACCTGGGTTGCATCTTGTACTTTACTATGGGAAGATTAAAAAATTTCTTTGTTTTACTTGCTTGTTTTAGCTTTTGCCCTCTTACAGTACTGCAGATTATGTAGTTGTTATAAATACAAGTTAACGAAAAGGCAGAAATACTTGGAGGCAGTGCCATCGGGTTTAGATGTAAGAAGTAGAAGTAGATGTAGAGAAGTAGTACATCTCTTATATCACAAGCTTACATTAAATAGTGTAAGCTTACATTAAATAATGTATTTAAAGTACTTGTCAGTCTTGTATTTTCTTCATTGGCAGTGCTGCTCTAAAAGTGTTTCTAAAAGATCGTATTTTACTAATGGTGAAATAGATCTCTTGGTCTAGTATGAACATTGGCTCTGGCAGTACTTTACAGTATGTCACAAGTAGAAAATACAAGCTTTCTGCTTTTCCTCATGTACTGCCTGTTTGTATTTAACCATGATTACTGAAAAATCTGGATTTTTTTTTCCCCTGGCAGTTTGACTTGTGATTAAGTGTGAAACATTTTATTTTCAGGATAGAGATGGGAGGCAGTGATAAATTTTCTGAAGGCAGGCATCATAGGCTTATCAGGACAGATGACTTAGGAAAATGCTGGCTTGCTGGTGGAGGTTTATAAGGCATATGATTCTTCCTGTGTTCCTGCAAAACTGCTTTTACTAAACACTTTTTTTTTCTTGAAATTTAAGATCTCCCTTGTACAGATAGGTTGAATAATTGAAGGCAGGTAGGCATGACTGTGCGTGTTTGCATTGCTGTCTCTGAATAAGAAGCAAATTACATGGATGTTGAAGAAAGTTGTGGTAGTGCCATGCAAATGACACCATAGCATGTTCCCCCTCCCTCATAGAATACTTAGTTTATCATAAAGTTTCAGTCACTCTTCAAGCTCTCACCTTACACGCTGCATACTGCAGATTGTGAGCCTTGTTGGGCTTTTGCTGTTCTGTGCTGCATGGTGTACACAGAAATATATTTTATCTTTAGAAAAGCTAGGTTTGCTTAAAAGGCTGTCTTATGTTACACTGATACTGGCCAACAAAGCCCTTGTGTTTATTGAAAAAACACCCAACAATACAAAAAACCCCAAAACAAAACATAAAAACCCAACACCCACCCATGACTTCCAAGTAAATAATGTAGTATGTCTAAAGTACTTTCCAGACTGCTTCTGACCACTTAAGTGACTCAGAGTCATTAAAATCATTAAAATATTTTACTTAAAAGTCAATACAAAGTTGAAATGCCAAGTGTAAAAATGCTGTTATACCTATCTAAAGACTAATAGTTCTGAATTAAGAGGGGGAAAAACCCTGTAAAATTGTTTCTGCTCTGATGATGGGCCAAGTACTGCTACACGGATTTTAGACAGTAATCTTTCATCTCTGCTTTCTAGGTTGATAGAAATACAGAAAATATTTTCTTCATGTTTATTTCCATATGTATCTATGTACAGGTTTAATGCTGAAAAGTTTTACTTTGCAGTATTATCTGTTTTAAGAGGTTTTGCAACGTAGAGGAGAAGGAGGGATGGAAACATTTGTTTTAAATCCTTTGAAAATCAAACTGGCAATGTTAAGTATGTATGTTAAAATAATTGTTTATTTGTGCAAGGTGGTTTTTTTTCAAATTGTTTCAGGTTGATGTGCCCTTATTTCTGAGTCTGTTATGTAGATTTATGGATATTTGAAAAGAATACTACTTCTGTCCCTAAACATTCATTTTAGATTAGGTTTAGATTTCACTCTTTGAAAATTGCTCCATTTTGGTTCCAAATTTAACTTCTCTTAAATAAGTGTGCAGTCAACAATCCAATCCTGGAAGCTGAAATAGGAACCAATCTTGCAGTTAGTTCCCTCTCCTGGATATAATGTTATCAATACTGAGATAAATGTCTCTTGAGGTTCCTTCTATTTTGAAAGTGATAGGTCTTTACAGAGTGTTTGGTTTATATCTCTGACTTACACTTAGGGTAGCAGAACATTAACAGCTTGTCTTTTTAAAGTGCTGCGTTTATTATGAAAGAGAACTAATCTGTCATTCAGTATGGATGTAACTCACATACCTTTTATGGGCCCATTGTGTTACAAATACAGCCATGTTAGGAGAAAAGTAGTTACCTAAAAGCTTTTGTGTGCATTTTTCAGAATACTATCTTAACACATTGAAACTGCCATGTCACCAGAAAAATGTTCTGTAATTATACCTTTAACAGAAAGTTACAAACTTAATACAAAAGCATGCCCATGTCAATTCATGTCCTTTGTTCACAGGAGAGTTTTTGAGAGCAGACCATCTTAGCAGCAGCACAGGAGCTTCTCCTGATAACATTTTACTGCTTCGTGAGAGGCAAAATCACATCACTCCCATAGTGCTCTGGATTGTGGATTGAAACCTAATCCTGCAGTGAAGTCAGAAGCACTAAGAGATTGTCAGGCTTATTTCATTAATTCAGTAGGGGCTTTATGAAAATATATGATTGGTTTTACTGCTGTTTCTTCTTTTTTTAATAGAAGAAACTTGCAGAGAAACCAAACTCGTTTTCATTCCATAGAAGTAATTTTAACTGCAGTTGTATTTTGATTTTAAATTTATTTACATAAGCTTTTTGGTCTGTTAGCAAGGTGTATTCTGAATGAAATAACACTTTTTGGACTATTATGCTTCTGGTTTTAATTCAAGTGTTTGGCTTTCTGCTTTGTGCATGATTTAATTTATTATTTCATTATTTTCAGTGTTATCATACCGTTAAGACCAAATCCACAGTGTGTTTGGGGATTAATGTAATTTTTTGTTGCTTGCAACCAACTTAATCTTAGTTGTAGGCATCTTATTGGAAGTATACATTGGATGAAGTTGCTTTATCTGAAATTGTTAGAAGTTCTTCTGCAAATATTTGCTATTTGCAAAACATTTGTAGGGAAACAGATCTAGAAAATCGTAAAATACAGGTCCTGTGTGACAGACTAAAATATTGTGCTTCCATTCTCATGTGTGTTTGGCTATGTGTGCTTCTGAGTTTAAGTCCTGATTATTTCTGTTGTGTACCTTTATCTCCTGCATCTGACTCTGTTGGTACTGTGCAGCACCACCCCTCAGAAGCTCAGAAATACTGATGAATCTCTGATCAGTTCAGCTTGTTCAGCGTGCTTGGACAGTTTTATGCCTTGAAGAAGAGTCTTGTGCCAGCTTTTGTTACCATAGAGTAACACCCATGAGTTAATTGGATTTGTTTCACTGCAGTCCAGGCTTTTACCCTTGTATGATTACGTCATATGGGGCAGTGTCAGCCCATTCTGAGCCTCAAGCTTAGTTGTAGCATGATACAAGGGTTCTGCTGAATGGGTGGTGGCCATCCTTGTTTGCTGGGAGCTGTGTGTGATCAGAATGCTCCTTCTCTTCCTGCAGAAGTACACCACCAGTATGGATTTCGTACGGAAATTTGAACGACAGTGTGGCTCCCAGGCCAGCGTGAAGCGGTTAAGAGCTCATCCTTCTTACCACAGCTTTAATAACAAATGGAATTTGCCTGTATATTTTCAAATAAGGTTGGCATACATTTTTTTTGTTCACTCTTTCAAAAGCAGCGGTTAGTCACAGCAAGATAATCTGGTTTAAGGTCACATCTCCTCATTATTCAAAGTTTCGCTTGTCAACAAATCATAGTAGAAATCAAACTAAAATTTTAATTACTAAGTCAAGTAACTGTTTTATATATCTTTCAACAAGTTAGCAAAAAAACACCCAACTGCTCTTCATTATGTACTGTGTTGTTACACCAGATTGGATATGCTACTCATAAGACTTTCAGGAACAGAGCTAAATAAGTCTTGAATTCTTGTTTCAAATTCTTTTTCTCCAATCTCCCTGAAACTAAGCTGTATATTGGAAGATAATACTTGTGCAAATCCAGAGGAATACTTAGTATGAGGGAAGAAATGTTTTTCTTAGACATATAGAATTAAAGCACTTGAGAACTTGCAGCTTTTCGAGATCTTCCATGTTTCTGACATTCTTTTTGTCGCACAGAATGTACTCTTTAAAGTGCTGATTTTTGTAGCATTGCCTTCTAGATTATTATTATTACTATTCCTTAGCCCTGCGAAGCTAAGTAATAATTTCTAGGTTGCTTTACTAGCAGGTCTGATGTACCTGTAGTATTACCTTTTACAGAACTTGCAGCTGGAAAAGAATAGAAACACCCAGGAAAGCCCTGCTTTAATTCTAGTAATGTTAGAATTTTAATGAACAAAATAGAATGTAAAACTGTATTTTTAAAAAGTGTAGTCTACATGTGTGATTGTAGGACTGGAGAGCAGCCCTTCAGGCAAGGAACAGAACCATTGATGAAGTTTGCTATGACCCAAGTGTGCCATGTGTGATCTCTTGGTCCAAAGCCTTGTGAGAGCCTCTTCAAAAAAAGTAGAGTTACGAAAGAGGGGGAAGAGAAATTGATGCTTATTTTTAACTGGGATCCCTTTAGTGGCCATATTTATTGCACAATTCTGTAACTGACAATAACACTACCGCAGTCACATTTATACAGTTTCTTTAATCCAGGGTAAACCTACACTTCTGAAAAATTCCATCCAGGAATGCTACAAGTGGTAGAGTTAATATAAGTGACAAGAGCATGGGGCTGGGAGCTGCATCTTAGTGCTTTGGTGGTTCATGGTGTTTTATAAAACAGTAGTCACAGCATCTGATACCCTGTTTTGGTTTTTTGCTTGCACATCTGTTCCTGCAGATGTGTAATGAACTAATAAGGATCTATTACTCAGGACAAAGAAAAGACTGATGTTCAACTCCAATCAGTTTCTTCAAACCACTTAACTGTACAAATACTCATGCTGGCCCAAGGGAAAGGGCAGGAGTATTCACTACATAGTGGTGCACAGACTAAAAGTGTCTCTGGAACTGTAGCCATTATGAACCTTTCAACAGATATATATCATTAATAGGTCTCTTTGTCTGCCCCTTCTGTTTCAAGTGCAACTTTTCTAGTGGAGACCAGTTGATCAAACTTTGATAATCTTGCTCATAAAATTGAAATGGAGCTTCAGCATATTATTTCACTTCAAAAATGTTTCCCGTTAGGTATTCTGACGTCTGATTGATTAAAACATTTTTAAAAAATCATTTTCCTTTAATCCAAGATTACTGTAAGTCTACATAGTGTACTCTTTATTTCGAGAAATGGTTGGATAACAGCAGATGATTCATCTTTAACCATATTATTTCTTTATATTGGAATAATGTGCTAACTTTGGAAGTACCCATGAATTCTTCAGTGCATAAGGGTGAAAATAATGCAATATATTAATTATATATATCAGGGAAGCATTTTCTTGATGTGTGTTAATATTCTTTAAGTCATGCAAGCTTTTTATTGAACTGTTATCTCACACTATGGCATTTATAGTTAAGATTGTTGGGTTTTTTCTTTCTTCAGTTACAGAAATTACCCAGAAAAATCAGCCATTACTAAAGCCTTTAGAAATGATCCTTTGAAAAACAGATGGATGTCCAGGCATTTCTTTTGTAGCAGTGCTGGCACAAACAGCCCCAGTAACTCTGTCCCGTGTTTCATTCTTTCAGTTATGTCAGTACAACTGATTGTGGAACTGTAGCGAACCCCACACTGGGGAAATTACTTCCTATGTAAGAAATATTCAGCAAAAATTATGTCGTTGTTAAAAATCTTATTCTGTTCTCTAATCCTTTTCACCATAAGACTTGAAGGACACTGCTCTGTTGATGGAAGCAGCACATAGGCAGAAATGAGGTTTTGAAGCCATTTCACAAGCATGTTTAGTTGCTAAACATTCATCTTAGTCCATTAGGATTTTGAACAAGAAAAGCTAGGTAGGCCCCTGTTCTGATCTGGAAATGACTGTTACAAGACTTCAAGAGATACCCTACAGGTTTGTAATTAGTAAGTTTGATAGAAGACTTACAGCTATTCTGATGCACATAAAAGCAAAAAAGAGGAAACCAATGACAATAGAACTTCAGTAGGGGAGCTTAAGATGATGGAAAGATGGAAAAGTATCTGGGGTTTTAAGAGTAAATTTTGCTGTTATACCTTAAAAATTTTTGGAGATGTGATTTTGGTTTGGGTTTTTTTGGGGGTTTTTTTGGTCTTTTTTGCTCCTTTTAAAAGGGGAATTTTTAAAAAACAGGTGTCCTGTGTGGAACTATTGATTTTTATTAGGTTGAGAATTGTTTGCAGGACCTTATGCTGCTGCTCATTAACAAACATGTAGGAAGCTGGAGCTCCAGTGTCACATGACATCTGAAGGTTAAAGCAAGTATGAGTCAATTTGTTTGCTTTTAGGTTAAAAACACTTCCCTCCTTAAAAAGCTGAGGACTTGTCATTCTGTGAGCTATCATTTTGATAATGTTTGCAACTGTGACTTTAATAATTTCCCAAAGTATAAGCTTTGTATGTACCTGTAAAATATCAAAGATTCTCTTTCAAGTGTTTGAATGCTGGTGTGGTTTATATCCCAATTTAAGTTGGGCAAAAATAACCCCTCATTTAAAGTCTGTGTATGTGCATTGATAGCACAGTGAAATAATTCTAAAGTAAGCATTGGAAAATGTTTAGGCATCAATTTTAGCAACTGTTCAATTGTAATATTCAAAATTTTTCTTTCTCTCAGATTCAGAGAAATAGCAGGGGCCTTAGAAGAAGCACTTTCAGATACGCTAGATGAAGCACCAGGTAAACTTTTATTGCAAAAAATTTTTATTGTAATGGAATCAGTTGTATAAGTAGCAGTGATCACTCTGTCTCTTGAATATTCAGTAACATGCATCCCATGGTTCACATGAGCTTTCTGATTTCTGATTATTGTTTTATACTGTTTGAGCAGTTAGAGATGGCAATTTGAGAGTTCTGTTCAGTGATCTCTTTGCTTACTAAAAACCACCTCTTTAGCAGTAGTCATTAATATACATATGGAACAATCCCCTCAGTGCAAGAGGGAGCTAAGTTAGCATTTGATGTCCTTAAGGGACAGCCAAAAGGCTATGCTGTGTTATTGAGGCATATTTTTCTTAAATGTTGTAGCACTGCATAGAGGTGAAAATGGCTGTCTGTTGGCAGCATTTAGGCTTGCTGTTGTTTACAGTGTTGGTGTTTGCTCCAAAAATATAGACTGATTTATGAGGAAATCAGGAGATACGCACTAGAAGAATTAGAGTGGAAGGGAATAAGCTGGTATATGCATTAGAAGCATGTTGTAATCAGAAGAACTAACTTCAGCTAACAGATTAAATACTTACGAAGAAGGTAGCTAAGAGCCACGGAAATGTTTATGTATGTGTATACACACATGCCCTCTGAAGAAAACAAGGAGAAAAAAATCCTGATGGAGACAAAATACATACTACTTCAAGGCCTAGACATGGAACTTGCAGATACATTCCTTATCTTTCTAATTG
Organism: Lichenostomus cassidix; assembly: GCF_008360975.1. NCBI lineage: Eukaryota > Metazoa > Chordata > Aves > Passeriformes > Meliphagidae > Lichenostomus > Lichenostomus cassidix. The sequence continues at coordinate 40,752,096 of NC_139483.1, read as the reverse complement.
TATTCTCTAAAATGTTACTGTGTGAACAGCTTTAGAAGTATTTTGTTTAAATACGGATATTTGTACAGTATTTTAAATCAATATTTTAGCAAATATTTCATATAACTGGGAGAGGAGCAATAGTTCAGTGCTAAGGGAGTTTTATGTTATGGCTGGCAGGCATATCTAATGTAACTTCTTCACAAGACTGCCAAAAATTATTTTGGAAATGTTATTTCCTGAAGTGGATTATTTGGCCAAGCTGTTTCTGCTTTTATTGCAGGCAAATTCTCATTTGTTGCTTTTGCCTGCACAGCTACAGCAAGACTTAGTGGAATTTGCAATCTAAAGGGTTGAAGAGATAGTGTTTTAAGAGTTTGTTTCAGGCAATGCTTAATACATTTCTGTCTTTGTGATTGTAACTTTTTGGAAGGCTTTGCTTTTTTTGATCTCAGGTAATGCAATTACACTGATGTTACATCTTTAAAAATGTGCTTAGGAACTTGACCTTTGTTGTCCAATCGTTTCTAGCTGGGAGCTCATTCTGTCTCTTGGCCACTCACATGGTCTGGACGAGTCTTGTGAAGTGTTGGTCAGATCAGATGTTCTTACCGCTGTTAGCACACCGCCTGTGGAAACTCAGCCTGCAGATCTTGGCACGCTACTCTGTGTTCATCAGTGAGGTGAGAGAGCAGCCTGCTTAAGGGGTTGGTGATGGAGGTATGTCCATGCAAAAGAGACTTTTTGAAGCAAAGTGTGTGACCTCTTAAAAAAAGGTTTTTTGTGAACTTAATGGTTTTTAACCTTCAACCAGTTTGTACGTTTGGTTTATAAAAAGTATCGCTGCAAAATTGTGATTAGTCACAAATATCAGTACTGTTGCAGTGCTACTGTCTTATGATTGCCAAGCCTGTACTTCATGCTGCTTAATGCTGCCTCTGCCACTGAAACAAGAAGCCAAAATCTTAGTTTTCTTCTGTTTGTGTGTTGTTGTTGGAGTGAATGAGGTTGTGAAACAGAGCCGGGTGAAAAATAACGCCACAAGTAAGAAGGAGTAATATACTCTCGATCAGTTGTTTAGTACTGAGAATGTAAACCCAGAAGTTTCCTGTGCAGCTGACTCAGAATCGATGATGATTGCTTCAGAGCAGAGAAACTGTGCTTTGCTCTTGTACTGCCTGCTCCCAGCCATACAAGCTAGCCCCTGTTTCTTGTGTCATAGAGAGACAGCATGATACAATAATTGGGATTTGAAGAGATTTCTGGAAGTCTTCTGGTCCCAATTCCTGCTTAAAACAGGACCAGCTTACGTGAGGTTGTGCAGAGCCTCTTGAAGTTGAATTTTGAGCGTATCCAAAGATGGTGATTGCATTCCCTCCTTGGAACCCTTGTCCAATGACTGATTGCTTTTTCCTCCTATTTGAGCAGAATTTCTCTTGCCACAGTACATATCCATTACCTCTTACTCTGTCCCTGTACCTCAAGGAAGAATCTGATGACATCTTCTCTGTACATGCCCCTTAGGGTAGTTGAAGACAGCAGTAAGATCTCCATTTATAATTTCTTTTGCAACTCAGTGACTTAGCTCTGTCAGGTAAATTAGCTCATGGAAAGTACTGGTAAGTACCAGAGTTAAAACAGAGTAGTCAAGGGAAGAACTTGCCTGACAGCAGAGAGCTTGAAGACATGGGAGAAAGTAGTTGTTTGACAGCTGGACTGGGCTGCCCTTTATTAAGTGTAGTGACAGATTTGTTCCAAATGGTCCAGCTTTGTAGTGCGCTCAAATTTTTTTTAATATTTATTTTTTACATAATTTAGGAATGGTAATATCCCTTGAAAGTGTAGCATTCTAATGCCAAGAGCTTATAAATCCTTTATATACTGTTTCAGTTTGTCCAGCTTTAACTGCCTTCACTGTTGCTAAGGGTTCACACTTCAATTTGATGTTTCAGGTTTCTGTAAGGCCCATTTCCAGTGAGAATACAAAGGAAAGCAAAAAACCTGTGCCAGTTGGTAGAAAGGAATCTTCTTTAAGCCTCAACCCCAGTGAGGACCAAGGGAATGGGTCTTCTCCAGAAAGTCTGCCACTGTCTTCTGTATCTAGTACTCAGCTGATACATGTTGCTGCAGATCTGGACAAACTCCAGGATCAGGTTTGTGCTTTTGACTTTACTTGGAGTCTTCACTGATGTTTTTGGCACCTTGTAAGGTCATTAAATTGTTTTAAATAATGCAGTGGTTTTTTGGGTTTTTTTTTAATCTTTAATGCTAAAACTTGGGGTGTCTGATACCTGAAATACATGGCCTATTCTGTGCTTATTTGGAATGGTGGATTGCAGGGAAAACACTTTGGGTATTTAAATTCTTTTTGTCAGTAGCTTCTGGAGTTAACCCCTAAAATAATGTTTCTACAATTTTGTGGTGCAAAGTGTTACTCTGCCAATCTTACCTTTTCTAGTAAAGCCTCTGTTGCAGCTTGGAGTGTGGTGCAACATTCAGCTTTAATATTATCTTCTCTTTTAAGTGTTTGCTGGTTTTAGTCTTGTAGGTTGGAAAAGGTTTTATCATCATGATTATACTTCATTAATGATCCAGAATCTTGAGGAGAGATGTATGGTGTTAATTTTTTTCCAGTAGGGATTAATCTGGTGTATTTATTTTCAGTAAGGCTGAAATTTCTGTAATTTGTGAAGTTGTAAATTGCAGGCAACTTTTGTTACTTCTAATTTGTTTCCTCTGAGTACAATGGTAAGGTAGAATATTTAGTGTGTAAGCCTAAATTCATGTGCATATTGTACCATTTTAGTACTGATTTCCCAGAAATGCAGTAAAGCTATGGAAAGTGAAGGTATCTTTTGATGCACTTTGAACTTGAAGGATGTAGGAGAATAAATAAAATGTTTATAACATGACTATATCTCTTGGGTTTGGGTTTTCTTTCCAGATTCCTGACATCTTAGACATGATTAAGCCAAAGCTTGAAATTATTGGCTTCAAGAATATATCTTGCATTGCAGGTAAAGCTGAGAGGCTCTTACCTTTTTCTCCCAAATCAGCTCTTTCAAACAAATTCCATCAGCTTTTAAAGTTTCATTATTTAGGATGAAAATACTTAATGAAACTTGCCATATGTTTAAATTCTAAAATGGAAACAATCTTGAACAGACGTGTTTGGTCTGGAAAATGTTTAATGATTAAAATTGAGCAAGTCTAAAGTGCTTTTAGGATTCTTCTCCAGAAACTGAGAAACTGAATCCTAGAAGATTCATATCATGTCTTTAAACTCCCACTTTTAAAAGAGCTGGGAGAGACATAAGGAGAGGCTTTCCATTATCCAGCTGAAACTAAAATATTTTTCTAAAATTATTGTTCTCTCTCTGGCCCAATGAATCATGTAAGGCAGAGGATTACCAGAGTATCATAGTTAAATACCTTAACTTCAGAGAGTAGAAGTAATTCAGTATTTTAGCCTCATTTTTGGTTTTGGTTTTTGTTTTTTTGTATGTTTGTTTTTTGGGTTTTTTGTCTGGGTTGGTTTGTTTTTTGGATTTGTTTCTTTGGTTCATTTGTTTGGGTTTTTTTCATCTGATCATTCTTTAGGTGAAATATGGAGTGAGATTTTAATTTAATACTTAAAGCTAGGCACATAGCTGCATGAATGAATTAGTCCCTGTCTGCAAGCATAGCTGGAAGTTCTGCATTGTGAATTCCACTTACATCCCTAAATCAGAACTATTGGTAGATGTCCAAGTCTATTAGAGATGTAGGAGCTTGTGCACATCCTCTGCTCAATAGGTGGTCTGTTGCCATCCCAACTGTCATTCCATAGGGAATTTAGAGAGAATTTCACAACCACAGTTTCTCTGGAAGGTCAGAGCCTTTTGATTGAAGCCCCTTGCTTCATTGGTAATACAGAAAAAATTTTGAACCTGGAGAATGTTACTTTACTCTGCTTGTCTTTTCTTCCCTCTATCAGTGTTTTTTGCTGAGGAATGGTTGGTGTTACTGGCAGTGTTTTATAAGTGGCTGATGTGTATTTATTTGGTAAGCATATCTTGTATTTGACACCAGAAAGTGAGTAGGACTGGGAGGATGAGAGGATTCACATAATTTGTGTTGTGATTGGGCAGGGTAGCTCAGTTTAAACTTCAGCATTTTTACTTTAATAGGAGCCTTAGAAGATTCAAAAACTTCTCTATCAGCCTGTGTGCCTACCTTGAACAACAGGATTATCCAGGACCTCAGTGAGTCCTCCTTTGCATACCTGAAGAGTGCACTGGAAGTTCCAAGATTATATAGGAGAACCAACAAGGTCAGTGCTGCTTGCAAATTAAGAAAAGCCTGTGCTGAGATTGTTATAAGTTCTTCAGACCTGTCCATATCTGCTTGACAGAGCCCATGACAACTTAGTGAAGTACAGTACAAAGCAGTAGGCATTTTAAGAAAGGTATCACAGTCTGGTTTGGGCACTGAGTCTGCTCAGCTTTCTCTGGAATCAACATGAGCAGGAGGAGCATTTAGTATCATACCCTGCTACTAGGAATGGCTGGCACATGCATCTCTCAAAAAGCTTTGGTTATTTTGAGCCTTGTTCTGTATTATATCATATCACCCTGTATAACACTGCTGAAAAATTTTGTGGTAGGGTCTTTCCTTTTTATAATCGTCTCTTCATTGACTTGTCCTAAATGGAATATGTATCTCTTTGCTTAGGTACAGGCTTAGTATTTTTTGTATGTGCTAGAATTGGGTGTTGATACTTCCAGTAAGTAAATGACTGGTTCTTTCTTCCCCAACTTTGTCTCCCTGTCACCTACCAGGAGGTGCCAACTAAAGCTTCACCTTATGTTGACAGTGCACTTAAGCCCTTCTACCGACTGCAGAATGACTACAGAGATACCTTGAAGCAGCCCATGATTCATCAGTGGTTGGAAGGTGCTCTCTCTGAAAGCACACAAAAGTAAGAGAACCATACAGATCATTGTTTGCTATAGTTAAAAACTCCAGTGTCCATTGAATAGGCACAGGAAAAAATCAAAACACTATGAATTAACACAGCTGTACAGAAAATGAGAATATAGCACTCTTTTGGTGGGAAGTATTTCTTCAGATTTGCTCTGGTGTTGTGTATTCAGCAGATGAAAAGCCAGGCAGGGAAACCAAAGACCTGGTTCCTGCTCAGATCTGTGCAAACCATGATATGGTGGATAGGGCATTTGAAAAATTGCTTAGCTCTGGAAATGCAGCAGTGAACAAAAAATTTGCATTTTGTTTCAGAATTGATGTAAGACCTTAACCTCATGTTATTTAAGTGAAAAGTGGTTGAATATTCAAGAAACTTGAGTTCTACTGTCCTTTGATGTATTTTTCATGTATGTAATGATTGTCCAAACTTTTAGTGGTTTGAAAAAAAAAAAAAACCCCTTGGACTTTTTAAGCGGCTGAAGTTCAGAAGAGCTGAATTGTCCACAGTTTTAATAAGGCAGTCATAAAGCAATATTTTCTTTAATACATCTTCTGTTTCCTATTTAGCATCTTGAGGGCTTTTGAACATGAATAGTTATCTGCATTAGATTTCCTAATGGATTTTGTTTCCATTTGGCTAGCTGTATTTTAAATTCTTACTGAGCAGGGATGTTGCATTCTGTGAGTTCTACCAGTTAAAGCATCTAACATGAGACAGCAATACTTGTATCGTTTCTAAGTTCTGCCAGAAAATTTCACAGGATATCCCCTACTTCTTGCATCGTGGCCAATTTGCTCTTCATGCCAGCTCAAATATTTTATTTCTCTAATCTTGCCTAAAACTACAGCATCACCTTAGCCTGTTTTGATAGGGTTTTTTCCTTTTCCCATCTTTACTGTTTTGCTTTGTTGGTTTTCTTTGACTTTTCTGGCCATAAATGGTAAGATCAGAAGAATTCATGCAGGTCAAAATATGATGTGTGATTTCTGTCTGTCCTTACATGATTTTCCTAATAATTCTTAGCATATTATATTGTCTGTTGACTGCTGCTGAGCATGGATTGATTTTTTTTTTTCCCTGAGATTTAGCCACATAATAATACTGATGTTTTAAATCATAGTCCGAACACGAGTTCTTTCTTGCCCTTTGCCTCCTTATGCCTCCCTACTTTTCCAGTTCTGGTACCTCTCAGGTACTTATGAATGCTTAGTGCATTTTTTTGTTGTTGTTGTTATTCAGAATAGAATTAAAATTGTAAGACAATTTTACACATTCACCAACTGTCCTTAAAATTGTTCTTAAGTATTTTGGACAGAGCCAAGCTAAGCTTAGGTTGGTCTGGACTGCACTGGTCACTTTCATTTCACACAAAACCTGTTTTTTCAAGCTTGGTGTCTCTTAACCAGTTACTAGTGCATAAGAAGAAGTTTATTGTTAACCCACAGCATTTGTTAAGTAACATTGCTAAAGAATTGCAGAGATTACTGGAATCTTGAGTCACTCAAGCTTATTGAAGTAAAATACCTTAGAGTGAATTCTTGTCTCTATGTCTCTGTGTCTGGTTAGTCTTGCTTCTAAAGCTTCAGTAAATCTGGTGACATTTCTTAATTCCTTAAAATTTTCTGTTGAATTCTGTTTTCATGGTGTGTTGCTACTATTTTAATCAGTTTGTTTTAAAATATATTACCCTCACTGGCAAGAGACAAGTCAAAGAAACTGAATTTCTTAAATAGAGGAATATTGTAGCTTCTTTAGTAAGAGTACAGATGTGAATTAATTTCCTGTGTGACAAATACATTCTTGCATCCAAATGAAAAAACAGAAAAGAGCATAAACTAGTTAAAACCCATCGGGGACTAAACTTGCTTAAATGGCAGAAGGACTTGGGAGTACAGCAGAAGAAGGAATTAATCACAAGTGAGTGGGACTAGGAAATACCAAAATATGAACAGAGAACACGATTGACTTTTATTGGAATACTTTTGCTTTTCATAGAATGGTATCGTGAAACAAGTTTCTATGGCACTGGCAAGCACTTTTTCTTTAGCCATCCCTATCTAATTATCCTTTAAAAAAGCTCGTCTGCTTTCTCTTTCCTTCTTGTTTAAAAGTAATCATTAGGAAGATTCTTTCAACGTTTTTTAATTCTTACAGAAATAGTTTCCATCGAGGGGGTCTTTGAAAGTTAGATATTTTAGCAAATTACAGAACATAGCTCAATATGGTCACTTCCTATGGATCTTTAAATTTCCCATTGTTGCTCTGTTTTCTCTTCTTATTCTTGACTCAGTGTCCTGGGCATCTGCTAATTTGTGTGATATGCTCTTCCCACTTAGGCATGCAATTTTAGTCCATAAGGCATTTTGAATTTTCATTGAGTAGTTGATGTGTGTACTTTGTTTAATTCTATGCTTTCTTTAATCTGGATCCCACTGTATGGGAAGTGGTGTTTTATTTTATCTATACCATTTCTAATTTAGAATAAGTGTTCTTCTGACTTTCCTGCCAGCTTCCTGAGACTCCTGTTTAAATCAGTTTCTTCATTTCAGAAACAGGCATTTCTGACTGGTGTGCACCTGCATGCTCTCAAATACACTTTTACAACTTGCTTAAAATTATATGGGTTTTGGTTTGTCAGGCTGATATTCTTGTCCTGTTTGTAAAAGCAGTTTTACTCAGTATTCTGTTGATTGTAAAGAGGAGCTGATTTTGACTGTTTAAAATTGAACAATTGCATTCCTTGGTCGCTATTGAGTACAATCGTCTTGAGCAGGTCAAAAATGGGGTGAGAAAAAGGCTTCAAGACTGAATAGTAATTTTCAGATTAACCTCTGTTACTTATAATGGGAATAATGATTAATTGATAATGACAATGAGTAGCTTCTTTGCAAGGGAAGCCATTCCTTCTGGCATTGTTCAGCAGCTTTCTCAGGGCCAGTGAAGTACTTCTGTGTATGAAGTAGGCTTTTCTATTAAAGTGGAATCTTTTTCTTTCTCATTAATCTTCCTTAATTTAGGTATTATGAAACTGTATCTGATGTGCTCAGTTCTGTTAAGAAAATGGAAGAGAGCTTAAAAAGGTTGAAGCAAGCCAGAAGAACTGCAACTTCAAACCCCGTTGGTACAAATGGGGGCATGAGCGATGATAACAAAATCCGACTGCAGCTGGCCCTAGACGTTGAGTATTTTGGAGAACAAGTAAGTTCTGAGAAACAAGTTTTTTATTATTATTATTAATGGGTTTGGAAGGGAGATAGAAGAGGAAAGGAGCCTTGATTCAGATATTGGTCTTGAAAGCTTTGTTGGTGTGGGTTTGGGGTTAGAGTTTTGCTTTGTGTTTTCACATTTGTATAAAGGAGGTGATTTGAGACCTTGGTGATTGTAGATACCGCTTTAGCAATGCATGCTTTCCTGTCCTTTCTTATACAAATGCAAAGCTTGTCTTTCTTGCTACTCAAAATTCAAGTACTTCTTAGTGCTTGGAAGCATTAAGAAGAAACACTGTGTGGACAGATCAGAGGGCAGGGACCTGACTTAGGCCTGATAGAAACTTCTTTATGGCCCTGCTTTTGTTTGCCTTCAGTCCAGGTGTTTCCAGCCTTGACTTTCTGCATGGTCAGGGTCTGGTCCCAAGAGCTGTGAGAATGTTAGCCTGATTTGTTGTGCTGCACAACTGTCAGTGCTTTTCAGTGCCAAATATGAAACCTTAAATAGCAAACTATAAAAGAAAAAATATTCCAGGAAATGTACGCACTAGCTACATTAAATTGTATAAGCATACTGGTTTGTACTCCTTTTTTTCTAAAACTCATATCTGAATATAAAGAAACTTCCAACTGAGAGTCCATGTCATTAGTTGCCAAGGAGTTGTCATCTGTCTTGTTTATGAGCAGACGCTGTTGATGCATTATAACAGGTAGATTAAATCTACTCAGTGCGAGCAGATGCTTTTCTCAGATATGAGACATCACAAAGAAGATTTGGGTGGAACTGTGGAAATCTTACCAATAAAAACTATTATTTGTCAGTTTTTGCCTGGGGTTGAGCTTTTGTTCTTTTATTCAATCACTACAATGTGAATTTAAGCTGAACTGGGACAGATTATTCATTTAGGAGATGTCTTGGTACATGTGACTATTACAAAGAGTTCCAGCAGCAAACACCTTTTCAGAATCACTTCATTATGGTTTTAGTTAGATCCAGATTTTTCTGCTTCACTGCACTCTTAGTTTTTCCATGGCCATATTTTTCTAATTGTCAGAGCAATAGATTTCCTGGCTAAGAAATTGCTTGAAGCAACCTCTGTAGTTATAGAGTTGTTTTTGTCTCCCAGGAAGTTCAAGGCTAGAACCATAGGCTCTTGCAGGCTATTGAAATGCTTCCACCATGATGCTGTTGGCTCTTCTTGGATGTATTCATGTTTGATCTTTAGAGTTTTGCCCAGAAACCTCATTTGGAGTTTGGGAAAAAAACAAAAATCAGTTTAAATCAGTGCATTAAAACCAACTACAGCTAAGTTTCTCTTTCTGCCTGCTTCACTGGAAAACTTCCAGCTGGCCTTAGTTACAAGTTGCCTAGAAAATGGTGAAATATTTCCCTGCAAGACACTACTTTAACTGGAGAGACTTAACTGAGCAAAGCTGGATGCAAATTTATTATAGTTTGCAGTATATGCAGTTGTGTTTCTTGCTGCATGTCAATGCAGGACAAAACATTAGCTTCACTAAATGTTTTAAGTAGAATAATTGGTGAGTTTTTGATGTTTTAGGGAAAACTAACGGGTTTTCTGTATTTTTTAGATACAAAAGATGGGACTGGAAACAAGCAGCATAAAAAGCTTTTCAGCCCTTGCAGAGCTGGTTCTAACTGCCAAGGATCAGGCTACAGTGGAACCAACCTAGATATTTTTGAAAGCATGTGACTGAAGATAAACAGTGTCCCTAAAGGAAAGAGAGAGAATTTAACTCTTTGTTTTACCAAATAAATAGCAATGAAGTGCTTCCTGATGTATCTCAAGCAACAAATCAGTGTATCTTCTGCCTCAATAAACTTGTTTCACCAAAAGACTGAGAATTTATTATAGTTATCCATTATATGGAAAGCAATCAAAGTTCTAAACTTTCTACTATAGAATAAATGTAGAAGAAAATGTTTTTCTTATTTTTGTTGTACTTGAAATGTACAAGAAGGAACTTATATGTTGAAAATAATATGTAATAAATTGTCTTCCTAACTTTTGATGTCTCATATGTTTTTGAATCAAATGCTTTGATTGCTGCTGTGTCACAACCCACCCCAGAGGCAAAGTAACTGAAGGTCTAGGTTATAGAACCCTTGATTAGACTGAAAAAGACACTGAATGACCAGAGTTTATATATATACATAAATATATATATGAGTTTTCTTTTAGAACAGTTGGGTTGCAATGGAAAAGAGCTATGTAGCTGTTTTGGTTACTGTCTATAGAAACAGAGCAATATGAAAGTATAAAGATATCACTTAGGAAAATACATAGGGAAAAGAAAGAAAGTATATGAGGACATAGTGGAGAGAAAAGATCTCACCATCCAGGGATCCAGCAACAAGATGTGATTGTTGCAGTTTTAGATACTTGTTGGTCAGAGTGATGGTCACAGTGTTGATCCATCAGGCATGGGGGAAGCCCATGAAAGGAAGAGTTCATAAACATAGATGTTTAGGTTCAGGTGGGAATGCCCAGGTACCTCCCTTGGGGGGGGGAGGAATTTAACACTGTCTGATGTAACACTGGATCATGGCAGTCCCTTGGTGGAACGCCCCAGAAATGAGTCTGGGGGCACATCAGGGTTGGTGGTGGTCACAGATGCTGCCTGTCCCATAACTTAGGGTGATTTTGAGCCATGATATGGATATGAGCCCTTGGTTCCTCTCCCACAGTTTGCCAAAGTGGGAATTTTTGTCTGGATGCATTAAGTAGGATGTTAACCTTAATGCTAACCTTACCTCACCTGTGCCAGGTCTGGAATCAGCACCTTCCTGTCACAAATTCCTCCCTTCTGTGCTTCTCTCAAGTTCCCACTGTGGTAGCTGTTCTTATGGCAAGTTCCATCTGTGGGCTTGACAGTGCTTGAGACGGGCAACTGTGTGCCTTAACTCCTTACAGGGTGTCAAAAACTTCCAAACATTATTCCAGCTCTTCTGGAGTAAAATACTCACAGGAACAGGATTCTGCTGTTTCTCATTACTGCTTTGCACTTACCTGCCTGCCTTCATCATGGGATATGGTTAGCTCTTGTTTGGGTTTTGAATGTTTTCATTTAACTGATTTGTTTTTTTCACAGACCATGTTGGTGTGAAGTGCTGCATGACAAAAGCTTTAAATTTTTAAAATAATTTCTAATATAAGTATCTAACTTAGAGGTTATTACAGTCAGACTACCCGTTTTCCTTCAAATTAAAACTTAATTCACTAAGCTAGAACTTATTCAGAGCTGGCATATTTCTGATTTGTATTGTATTATCTGTTAGAACTCACCTGAACACATGTAGAATTTAGTAACTTCAAACCTGGTTACATCAGTACAAGGTGCATCTTTATATAGCAGGAAATTTGGAAGTGTTATTAGGGTTTAAAATGGTAGAAGGAATAACAAAGACCTTTCTTGAGCCTTGAGTGATCAGCCTATTGATGCTTCTCTTTCATATGTGAAGGGCAGGCAACATAGTCTGGGCACAGGAGGAGGTGAATTTAAGGTTTTAAAGTCAGACAATGCCCTGGTTTTGTTTGTTTCATTGTTATTTTTTTTAACCTTGTGAAAATTTTCACTCAAATTCTAGTGCATGATTGTTAATTTAAAGTAATACCTATTTCTTCCTAAAGTATTTAGAGAGCTTGGGGCTTAATGCCAAGATGATGCAAATTTTCTGAGTACTTAGAGATTTGTAGGTTTGTAGTACATAACTGTCGTGTAACGTTGAAGCTGTAGTGAGCAAACCTTTCACAGCCTGAGGGCTTTCATTCCTCACTGCTGGAAACTGATGATATTTTAGTTGAGAAGACACAACCATGTGGTCATGGTGCTTTTGAAGCAATTAGGATAGGTGGCTGTTATGACATTCTAAAATTAATTTTTTTGAAGGTTACATTCAAAACCTTTTTTTTTTTTTTAAAACGTAATTTTAAGCCGTGATGAAAGTCCTGCTGCTTAAAATTACGTGGAGGGGCTTGGATTCAATCTTGAGTAATGGAGCACAGGATTTGGCTTTTCTAATTTGTGTAGCTTCTCTCTGTTCATGGCAACATACACAATTGAGGGAGCATCCAAATTTATTGCTGAAAATAGAAACAGCAAATGAACCAACTTTTCAGATGACAGATCTGTTTGTCTCCTTCAGGAATGTGGAAATACTCAGCCTTAGGCACGCACTATGGAATGGATGTAACTCTTACTGCTTATGAACAAGAAGTTTGTGTATGCATTATATTTTTCCAGGCTTCTAATAGATGAACCCAGAAAGCTTGGTCTCCCCACACCTCTTCATTTGCTTTTGTTAAGAGTCAGAAGTAGACATATCTTCCTAGGGCTAGTTACTGTTGTTTTCAGCCATGTTTTCTTATTATAAAATGGATGTGTGAGTTGCAGCTTGAGACTGAGATTTGTAAATGCACTGTGCAACTGCTCATTTCATCAGGTGTGCATCTCTATGCATTTCTGTAACAGCTGTCACCAAAGTAGCAGATTCTGAGATCTGTGCACACTAGTGATTGAAAATAGAACAGTTTTGTTTGTATCTTCCAAAATTAGAGAAAAGGATGTTGTCTGTGTACCAAACCAAAAAGTCAAGGAGAGATTACTTGCCCTTGACTTGCAAGTGATTTTCCATGTCTTCCTGCAATAACGCTTCCTACTTGTCTTCATCGACTTTCTGAGGATATAGGCTGCATTCTGTTCTTTTCTATTGAAAACCAGCTTTAATTCAGGGCAGGAAATAACATTGTATAGCAAATCAAAATTACTGAATGGTCCTATGATTGCTTTAAATGTCTGTATCACTGGTTCTGTGTCAGTTCCCCATCTTTTTTTTTTTTTTTCACTTGAATAGGATTTAATTTTCTTTCAGTGGAATAAGACACCAGTGAAGAATTTGTGTGATACCCCCATTGAAAGAAAGGTGTGAATTAACTTTGGTAATATGAATTTTAGCATTTTTAAACACTGAACAGTGAGGAGATGATCTACTATGTGTTTTCCAATGGAGATGTCTTCTGCTACTAAACCTATTTCTTCTATTCCTTAAGTAATCTTTTAAGTGCACTTCACTTCATGACAGTAATGCAGTTTTGATTTTGCTCCTTTTTCTTCTTCCGTTCTAGGACCTCTAGAAAACTTGCTATGCCCTTCTAATCTTGAATTTAGCTGGAAGAGGTTTTGTACAATATTGAGGAGGGAAAGAGCAGTGGTATGTTTTTCTCTGAAATGGTAACTGGGTTCTCAACGTGGTAGGTTACACCAGGAGAGGACCAGACTGTTCTAACCTCATCATCTAAAGATAACTAGCAGTATGCGTATTTGGCTGGACTACTTGAGGAATATTTACTCTCCTTTTTCCATCAACCATTGTATTTTCAAGGTTGAACTGGAGGGATGAGGAAGCAAAGTGCATAGTTTTTTAAAATTTTTTTTATTTTTAAGCTGTCAGTAAATTGTCAGCTATGCTCAGGGATAAACTGTGCTGTTTGATGAAACCTAAAAAGCTCATATTTGCCTTTGTTCTCTTTCTCTAAATCTCCCACCTTTTAGAGCCTGAGTTTAGGTCTTTCATTCACTAGATTGTTAGGCTGTAGATTGCATTTGGGTGGTGTCTAGGAAGCTTGGAATGTGCATCATGGTGTGCCTGATGGAGGAATTTGGTGAAATTGGAGGATAGTGAAGAGTACAAAATGCTGTAAAAATATTCCATGTAAAATTGATGTCAGAAACAAAGCCTCAGGACGGTATACATTGTTGGGGAAGCAGAGAGACATAGTTGGGGTTTGGGATTAGGTGGTTGGTTGGTTGTGTGTTTTATCATTTGAATATTTAGGAGAATGGGTACATGTACAGGTAGCTTATCTTGTTGGTATTGTAGCATTTGCTCCAGCACTTCTCTCTTTACAGTCCTTATTCTGGTCAGTATACTTGTAGTTCCCTGTCTCTGCCCTTTCCTTCTTCCTTTTTCTTCTCCAGGGTGTCAATGGAGAGGTGCTCTCCACCACAAAATTTCTTTTCTGAAGAGTGTGTTGGTGGGTTTGTTTTGTTTGGTTGGTTTTTCTGCCTGTAACCACTGAACAGGGTATGGAGTTCCAGAGCATGCAGCCCCCACCTGTGAATAAAGGCATTTTCCCCTGAACTTTCCATCAGTATATCCAGCGGCTCCCTTTTGTTATTTTCCATCTTCTTCATAAAAGTGTCTGAAATTTTATTTGTAGCTGATGCTGACTTCAATGAGTAAATGGAATAACATTTAAATCAGTATGAAGCTGCCTCTTTCATGCTTACAGCTGTGCCACTGGCTGTAGGGCTTGATAATACGTGATTTACTGTCTTAAAAACGTAAATCTGATTTGGAGCAGATTGCAGAAGCCAGAAACTTATTTACAGACAAAAGCCCAACTGAGCTGTGGCAAAGAAACTTGGAAGTGGGTTTATTTATATCTTTCCACCTCTGCATATTCATACTTAATTACTTCTGTATATAATGCAAGTGCAGTATTTAGATGTTAGAGCATCTGGAATACATACAGTATAAATGAATAAATACATGGATGCTGTATCCTAGTATTCTTGAGGGTTATTTTATTTATAATGTTGTGGCATTTCCATTAAGCTACAAGGATGTGTCACATATCTACATCACTCATAACAAGCTGCTGGCATTGGTGCATTTAGATTAGATGCACATTTGGACCACTGTGGATGATAATAAGCTGCTGTAGGATTTGTCTTGCATGATGTGCCAAAGAGGTTTGCAGTTCTTTTCTAAGTGCCATCAGTCCTAACAATAAATCTAGAGATGAGAGGTGGAAATCCTTGTTCCAGGCTTTTCTTAGTACCAAGGTTTGTCTCCCACTTCCTCACTTCCTAATTGAAGAGTCATCTAATAATCCGTTGTTTCACTTTAATATTTCAAACTTTTATGACTCTGTTAAGACTTGGACTGGACCACTGTAATAATTTTATTCACAAGTAGCAGCACCACATCCACTCTTTATACTAATATATATTACTGCCATTAATGCTATTTTTAAAGAACATATGGTTTAGATATGTTAAAGAACTGGACTCTAACCACTAATGTCCTTTCTTGCAATAAGGCTGTAAAAAATACCTCACAGGTTATAAAGTAATCCAAGAAATGGAATTGTATTGGAATAGTAGACCTTTTGGGGTTTTTTTTCCTAAAAAAAAAATAGACATAATTCTGTCAGACTCTGAGAATTTATCCATCACAGTTCATTAGTACTACCAAACCCTATTTTTAGCATTTCCTTAGAGTTAAGAAGTGAACATACCCATGTGGGCTGCAGAAAGAAGAAACTTCCTCTAAGCATGTTTTTGCTTCCAAGGCAAAAAATCTTGTCTCAGTGGGACAAGCAAAGCCTGCCTGTGCTATTGGCAGCCTTTTAAAGGAAAATGTTGCTGATGAAGTTAGAAATCTCTGTGGATAATTGTAAAATCTTCTCTGTAATGTAAAAGGGGGTCTCTCTTGCAAAACTGGCTATACTGACTGTATTAAAAAAGCTTTTTAAAGAATCAAGAGGTCCTTTCTATACCTTCCTATAATAAATGCTGCTTATATAACTATTTTTTTAAGTTGATGCTTTGCATTGAAACTCTACCCTGCCCCACTGCATCCAAAAAGGGAACTAGGACCAAAAGGGAGACAAAGAATAAAATGGAGGCTGGAGGAAAGGTGTGAGTCACATCACATGAAATAGATGAACAAGGATGAAATGTTGCAAGGTGTTAGCTTTCAAAAAGCTGTATTTCAAACACTAACTGCTTCATCTCAAACCTAAGTAGAGCGCTTGACAAATCACAAAAATATCTGATGAATAAGAAATGAGTGATGGGAAATGTGCATTATTCCCCTCCTTTCTTATCCTCTCTGTTTGCATTTACTCATCGTGCAGAGGGTTTACTACTCTGCCAAAAAAAAGCATTGCCCTTGACTGCTTTTCAAAAACACCAAAAAGGAATGGCTTGTTCAGTGTTATATCCAGGTATGCCCCATCTTCCTTCTGTGCTGTGGGGTCTTCTGGCTGATCTGTTCCATCACTGGCCAGTTTGAAAAAGGCTTTATTTATTACCTGTAAGGAAAAACATATGAGTAACTCTGGAGTCATCAGAGTACAATTGTGATGGAGAACTGAGAGGCTGAGTAAATGCTGAAGCACATTGTACTCCATGGATGTTTAAAAAAGATGTTGGAGTACTTGTTCCATAACACGTGCAAAAGCTATATAGCTGCTTGTACGGTGGGCTGGTCTGTAATCCTGTTACCCCTGTTCATGGTTTAACCCCAGCCAGCAGCTGAGTACCACACAGCTGCTCACTCATTCCTCCCATGACTTGGCAACAACTGAAACTGTGTATTATCAACATTATTCTCTTCCTAAATCCAGAATATGCATAGTATGTGATGCTAAGTCCCCCACTAAGCATGTCACCTACACAGCTCTGACTGCTTTGTTCTAGGTAAATTTGTTCCGTTTAAGAGGCTGAAACTGTGTAGGAAGCATATTTTTTAATGCCAGTGATATGTACTGTACCTTTCCAACTGTTAGACTGGCGCTGCTTATCTTACTGAAATCTGCCCCCTTCCCCAGCAGTGCAGGCAGTTCCATATCTGCAAGAAGCTCCTGTAGATCAGAGCTGTCTTCTATTGTTAATGCTGGCAGTGTTAATTTGATTTCTCTGCAGAGAGAGGGAGAGAGAGAGGCAAGTGAGTGCTTGTACTCCACTGTGAAAGTGTGGTTGGGCAGTCGTGGGGAGTGGGCATGTGAAAATAGCTGCAAGAAGTTTTCAGGGTGTGGGCACAGACACGAGTGCCATCTTATTGTTTCCAGGTGGGAACTCACCCAGGCTTTACCCTGGGTCTGCTGCTAAACCCCAGATCATCCCACTTCATGGGTGGGATGCAAAGGGACTTGCTCATTTCCTTGAAATACCCCAGGTAAAAAGGTGATCCCAGCAAAGTCGAGCTCCTTTGAAGTGAGGCCCTTGGGTGTGCAGGGGTTTCCCTTTGTGCTTGGTAGTAAAGCCTCCCTGGCAGGATCCAACCCCAGCTAGGCAGGCAGGCTTGTGTGGCTCCCCCCATCCCATGTGCCCCTTCCCCACCTTGGGGACAGCTGCTGGAGCCAGGCTGGGGGCTGCCACATCAGCTCGGACTCCACGTGCTCCAGGTCACTGCCATTGATGGGCTGCAGCAGTACCAGCACCGCCGTCTTGCTGATGGGGACTTCCACCATCGAAAAAGTCCCATTGGCATCAGTTTTGTGCTTGAATGTCCCCGTGATAGACAACATAGGGACCAAGACCTTCGTGTTTGAATCCACCCAGAAGTCCTGAGGCTCTTTGAGCAGGAAGGCTTGTGTAACATTCACTGAAAAACATTTCGAGAAAGGAGAAATTGATTCTTCTCTTTGTTCCCTCCTCCCCTCTGCCCCTTAGCTGCTGCCCAGTTGGGCAGATAATCCTGTTAGCATTAAAGAACTACTGCCTTCCACGAGAAGGGCAGAGATCAGAAATCTTGAGATTGTTTGGTGGAATTACAGAATTCAGAAAACAGATGTATATTTTGTAGTAAAGGAACTCCTTCCATTAAATTAATTCATTGTGGTATATTAATTTAAAATAGAAGCTGGTCTAGATGTACTGTTAACTAATCTGTCCTCCAGTAAATCCAGGTAATTTCTGTACCCTAACATATTTAATATGCAGTAAGGTTTTTTTCTATCATATGAACACTTGCCTCTTAAAGGAGCTTGCCTTAAAGGAGCATTTACGCACTTTCACCTATTGTAACTTCATCAAAAGATGCAGCAGGTAGGAGATAGGGAAGGTGTAAGCAAAAAAACAATAAGGAAGTAGAGTTATTCACCTTTTTCTTTTATATTTTGTAATAATAAGGAATGCAAGCAGAAAGGAGCGACTTTCACAGGGTCTGTATAACCAGAATTAATTTTCACAGGACTTTCACAAAAGTCAAGACTGTAAGAAGGAAAAAGTACAGAGCCTACAGATAGCCAAATGTACCAAGATGGGGTAGTAATTGCTCTTAAATGGTCTTGGGAAAATACTGCAAATTTTTAAAGCTCTGCTAGTGACTTTGGGGGTGAGTCCATTAATACTGTGCCAGTTGTGATCAATGGCAAATGAGCAGCTCTGAGTTTAAAATGGCTCCCTGCTAGGTGAGGGTCTGGAGGTCTGTGCCCTCAAACACGTAACTGGGGATGCACTAGAAGGAAATATGGCCATTTCCTTCTACAGAACGTGATAGCTGACACCCTGGAAGAAGTGGTTTCTTACAGAGAGATCTCTCACATCAGGGCACAGAAGCTGTGGGTTTGGCAACTACATTGGGGCAGGGAAGAAACTTGTGTCCACTCTACGGAGAAGATAACGGAGGTGAAAAATGCTGTCTGTCAATGCAAAGATGTAGCCTGGGAGAGTAAAAGAAAACTTCACAGTACTGCCTTGGGAGTGCAGGCAAGAAACACTGGATCTCTCTGCTTCAGGTGATGATCTCCATATTCTATAATACAGGCTTTGCATCAGCCTGACAAATGTACTGAGAGCATGACTTTCTGTGGAAAGTCTTTACTTAAAAAAACAAATGAACAAAGAAGCAAACAAAAAAATAAAGGCCAAAAACATCCTAACAAATTTCTAGTTAAAAATGAAGTTGGTGTGAATTGTCTGTTCAGGAGAGTTTAACCAGGAGGGGTGCTTAAGATTGTGCAGTCCCACAGTGCTATTTTCATGTATTTTGTAATTATTTTGCAACTAAAAAAAAACCTCTGAAAAAATGAAACACAATGTCTATCAGTGAAACTTGAACCTGATGTTCTGCACTGAATTCTAAATGGCAGACCCTGCTTGGCAGCAAGTGTACAAATGTGAAACAAACTGCATGCAAGTGATCAACACTTGAGACCACAGGAATATTTAGCTGTTGTTTTGTATTGATTTCTGTCACTTTATCAATACTATGACTGTTAATAGCACTCTCAGAGCTTATCTAATGTGTTTCACAGAAAAAACCTACTTTTTGCTTTCTGCAGCTGTAGGGACAGACATGGAACATGACAGCATCAGCTGTCATGGATGCCCCTTCACAACCAAATGGCAAAGCAAATGATAAAGTCATATTCTGTGTTTATTAGAAGAGAGTTGCTTATGTAATTCTTCTGTTCTTGAGCCAATTTTGTCTATCCCATGTGTGGAAACTACAACATCTCAAACGCACCTTCTGAGAGAGAGGAGGCAGAAGTGACCTAGTGAGGCAGACCCTTGAGCATGTGTTTCTAAGCTTATGCAAATTACAAGTTCTCAATACAGAAGAAGAGGAAAAAATGGTTCTGCTAAAGGAAAACTCTGCTCCTGTGACCATGCCCAAGTCTGTAACACAATTACTTTTGCATAGTATCATATCTATGCTAGACCTTGCAATGAAGAGAAAGCTGATGCCTACAGCTCACTAAGAGAATGACTGCATGCATTGAAGGCAAATGAAACCTTATATTCAATTTGGAAGTGGGAAGATGGAGGTACAAAAGTGCTTCCTCGGCACCACAACTCCACCTTTGGCATAGACCTCCACCTTAGTATAGACCCACTCAGGAAATTAGGGCTCACTGCAAATTTTCTGAAATATTGCCACAGATAGGCAAGCTGTCTAAAGTGTGCAGTCTTTGGTATTGCATTCAGTCTAGAGGATCTAGGAAAACAGCTACACTCAGAAGAGAAGGTTCAGTTGTAGCACAGGGGGATTGCTGGGACAGAAGCTTGGAATGACCCTAGATAATGAACGGTCAATGAAAATAATTTCCCTATTTCTTCTATATTTGTATGAACTGCCCTGTTTCCCTAACTGATAGATCATTTGGTTTCTTCCTGAGCCAGAAGTTGCCTCCAGACTTCTGTGTTTAATAGCCACTAGAGGAGTCACATCCATTGTATTTCTTAGCCTTTTTTGTATCTGTACCTCTGGCCTGCTACCCCCAGCTCCTTTGGCTGCCTATAAAGCTGCTTCCTGATCATTCTTGTTGGAGGCCCCTCATGATTTTTAATTCCTTTGCAGACAGAAATGGTGCACAACTCTTTCTCATGCATCTTTCCACACCTTTCCTAATCCTTAGTTTCCTGGGCAAGGAAAATTTCTTGGAGGCCATCTCCCTCCTCCTCCTCCTTCCCCATTGCCCTTGCTGGCTCATAGCAGAGTGCAGGCAGGACCCCTGGCACAGTGATGGGGAGCAGAGGTCCAGCCTTTCATGTGAGCCCTACCCTTTCCCCACTGGCCAGGCATGACCTTGCTTCCTTCCCGGGAGCAGGGTTACTGCCTGTCCTTCACCTGTTCCCAAGCCTGTTCCCAAGCCTGTTCCCAAAATGAGCAGTGCTGCCTCATACCTGCCAAGCGCACATCCACTGCAAACAGCAGGTTGGCCGATGGGTCGATGTCTGCCAGTAAGGCCTTGCTTTGGCCCTCGCTTTTGGCCTCCACAAAGGCATTTATTTGCTTTGCTGCCTCGCCTGGATTTGTAAAGTCAACAGCTCGGGCGTAGAATGCATCAGCGTTGGGGAGCAAGTGCTCCATGAACAGCTGGAATAGGGGTATGCCAGGGGCAGAGAACAGGCTCACTGTCTTGGAAAAGAGCAGCTCCTCGTCCCCACTGTTCACAAGCCTTTCGATTGTCCTCAGGCTGGAAAGGAAAACGTTTCCGAATGCTGTGGAAGTGCAGTCAGGGTTTCCAGAGGGGGGAACAAATCCCAGCAAACTCTGTAAATCAAGTGCTGTCTGGTTTGAGGCACCCAGGTAGAATGACACCAAGGAGCTGTAGAGGCTGGTTGGGGACAGGAGCACATTTTGGCCCGGCTGTGCTTTCTGCAGCGCGCTGTAAAACCGCATGCCCAGGACGTACACCAACTCCCTCAGGTAGCCCCGTTCCTCCTTCCCCCAGGCACTGAGGCTTGGAGCTTCCAACTTGTTGTTGTCATTCACGTCACCTTCATATTCAGGTGTGGTTTGGGACTCAATGGAGACAGGGACAATAGTCTTTCCCTCCTGAATCAATTTTTCCAGCCTGTCACAGTCACTCTTCTTGAAAGAAAACAAATTGAAAGGGTGGACGTAGACCCGGTCACAAGTCACCACGGTAAGGCAAGCCAACAAACAGAGAAGATCTGCTACCAGATTCATGTTGGAAAATTGCCTCCACGGTGTCTGCTGAAAGAAAAAATGAGGAAAGGAGTCTGGTCAGCCTGTTTCAAGTACAGTTTCTCTTAACCACAGGGTGAGGTGCTAGTGCTGTGTTGGAGTTACAAAGGTGGGAATTTCCGTATTTAGTGGTGTTTGGTCTGACTGCCCCCTGAAAAGCCCAGGATGAGACAGACACCAGTTTCAATGGCAGATGGTGGGAAAATAGTAAGCACAAATGTGACTCTATTACCCACTCCAGTACCCTAAGGATTTAGCATGGGAATGGTTGTGCAAGCTGGTTATGTCTGCAAACTAGAGCATGCTACTTCTGCCAAACCTTGTTTTGCAAAAAATGCAAAAACATTTGTTCCTGGTACCTGGTCAGAGCCATCTCTGCAAACTGCTGAACTGAACCTTGCTAACACACGGATGGGCTAAGCAATGTGCCTGCTATTATACAGGAAGTGGGTTTGGAAACCAGTTTTCTTAAGGTCCAAACACAGAATGATCCTGCTTTGTATGTCTAGTCAGCAAAATACTTGGCACCAGCAGAGCATGTTAGGTTTTCATAGCCCAGTGCAAACATTCATTCTAGCTAATAGGCAAACACACTCCAGGCTCCTTTATACAAATGTGCTAACACTAAAACCATTTTCATTGCACCTTCCAGATCTGAATACTGAGTTGGAAGGAATAGGCTGAGTTTTGCTCTGCTGTGCAAGCAGTCTTCTCCTGAGGTAAAAGACCACCTGCAGCTCTTGTTTTTACTGACAAGAAGCAGAGAATTTTACTGTATGTGGATGTCACTGGTGTTTGGGCACAAAGGTTCTAGTGCATATTGGAATGAGAATGTCATGGGCCCACACACAAACATATACATATACCACTGACAAATTTTAAAATTTTAGAATTCTGTCTTTTCTTTTATGCAATTTTTTGATAACTAATAGCTCTGCTGTACCTTTCTTGGATCTCTAGTCTATGACTTTTAATCTGTGTAATTGAAATCCAAATGTGTTGAAAATTTTGTATCTGTAACGCTTATCATCAACCAAAATGCTATTATTCAGTAAGCAGATCTGTATTTTTATTCTACTAGTAACTCCTTGCTCATTGTAGCTTTGTTCACCCTCTTTTGCCCATTCCAAGTTCTGCAGCGCTCATTGAATGGGCAAAATGTTATCAGCCTTGCCAGTACCCAAGCCCTGCTCTCTGCTTTCTCCAAGGCTTTTTTGAGTTGCAAGAGTGTGCCAGGTATTGTAATTCTGGCAGCCTGAGCCTTTTGAGAGGACACAGAGCAATGCTTGTCTCACCAACACTTTACACAGGGTGGAAGTGCTTGGCTTTAAATACAGCTGTTCAAGACCTGGCAACTTCCAAGCCTGATTTACAACATATAACCATATTCTTTCCCCTGATGGGTCCCCAAGTATTTCATGCCTAATAATATCCTAGTTTGCAGTATCACCTCTCTCTTGCACATACAAAAATGAGATGTGTGGGTGCTTGGTAACCAGACTTACCTTGCTAAGTACATATGCCTGCTAATGTGGATATCTACATTCTGAGGCTGTAGGCTCCTATCTAACTGCTGGGTTTGCAAATAGAGTTTCTGTTGCTGTAATGGTCACTTAGGATGGTTAAGTGTCTTCCTACTGAATGCCTGTGGGTCAAGCCTGAAACTATTTGCTCCCCAGAGGCATCCAGGGGAAGACCTGCTGTAGATCTCTGTCCCTGTGCCTTCACCCAGGGATTGTTTTTCCTCATGAACTCCCACCTCATCCTCTAAATTACTATATGGGCAGCACAGTTGGGCTGCTGTCCCCTCTACTTCCTGCCTCCTCTTCGCCTCCCCAACCCTGCTGGCAGCAGGTGACATGCATGACAGAGCTTATTCATTGCTTATGACTGGTTAGAAAATTATCTTGGGAGGTGCCTTCCCAACTTCACTTTCACAGTTAGCCCAGCTACTGTGCTACTGGATTTCTAGACTACGCATTTTTCATATTGGGATGCTCAGGAAAATTAACCAGAAGGCCACAAATTAGAAGAAATGTCCTCCCCAGGCTGTTCTCTCATCAATACAATTGATACATCAATACATACATCATACAATTCTTTTGAGGCATTACTTAATCTTTCCTGCACAGCAGGAAGGGTAACCCTGTGCCACCCAGGCAACCCTGTGCCACCCAGGCAACCCTGTGCCACCCAGGCTGTGCCATTAGGCACCACTGGCACCCAGTGGTTCCTTCTCTCTGGCTGCCAGAGCCCCCCTGTCAGCTTTTGTTGCATGAGCAGAAGCAAGAGGAGCAGTTTCCCCTGGCAAGCACTTACCCTAAACCCTATCTGTGGAAAGCCAGCGTGGTTTATTTTTCTAAAAAAGAGAGCCCTTTGGGAAAGCATGAACACTTGAGTTGAAAAAGTAGCCTTCAAAGCAAACCCAGTAAGAGTGTTTACTCGCCTCTGTCCTGGGGGTGTCCCCGCTCCGAGAGCCCTCCGATGCTGTTATCCCTCAGGCGAGCTCCTCAGGACACCTCTCTCCCTGGGCCCTGGGACCACAGGCACGATTCTGCCCTTTCTACACGGCTTTGTGCAAACCCACTTTACATCACAGCCTGGGGGGCCCAGAAAAGTTACCTCAGAGCAGACAGGGCCCGATGAAACCTGAGCCCAGCCTAACACCAGCTGCACAGAAAGTTCCAGGGATGGATACACAACCTTTAACCAGACCCAGCGCACCTGGGTAGCCTGCAGTTACACATTTACTAAGACAGACACAGGCGTTTTACTATGCAGAATAACTGATTCTAGGAGCTGAAAATACCTCATTTTGTGCCAGACTGAAAGGAATGCAGATTTCTTTGTACTTATATTTGTTGTACAGTTGGATCAGATTTTTGTCTTCACAGATAAATCGCCTGTAATCTCCACCTTGCAGCCTGGGGACCCACCAGTGTGAGGCATGTATGCTACTGCAGAATGAAGTGATTAAGCTCTCAATTTTTACCCCTTCTTTCCCTCTTGATCTGTTCAGAATGTCAAGGCTTTGTTCTTTCTCCTGTTCAACAAAACGTGTTGAAATGGAGATGATGAAAGCCAGATAGGTGAGGTTGCCAGAGCTGGATCAGAAAGTCTTCATCCCTCCCACTCTCAGCCTCCCAAGCCCTGTTTGGAAAAGGGGCTGGGATTTGCAGATCTTTCTCCTGCTTTTGAAACAATCTTTCAATTTTGGTGTGCCCTTTCTTCCTATTTAAGCAAATAAACAGTGAATCAAAACAGGGATAATGCAATTGGTTACACTGGGTCTTGTTCAGTGCCCCTGTTATTCTAAGTAATTAAAATCCCATAGCTCTAACAGGAATAGGGCTGATTTATCATCTGTGTTTCGATTTTAGAAGGCCAGTCAGGCATGATTTGTACTGCAGTGCCCAGTTACATGTTGGGTTCAAGAAGAGAGCTGAGAGAGAGGATGTTTTCAGTGTGCTTGGGCAGCTGGAGCTGGTGGAGATGAAGGCAGAGACAGCGACAGCTGAGTCCTGCCAGCCCAAGGGCTGTGTGCCAGGTGCCTAATGCCAAAGAGATGAGAAATTTCTGTCTGCAGTCCTGCTTTTCATCTAAACAATCTGATTACCTTCACTCTAATGAGGTCCAAAAGTGGTTCTGAAGCCAGGCTCGTATACCATGCTACCTGAAGGCTTAAACAAACAGCTTGAAATATTCAAGGTGTTTTGTCCTCTTGCTGCCTGAGTATCTCAGCTGAGGAAGGGTCTGCCCACAGAAGAATCCCTGAGCGTTTGTACCATCTCCAGACAGCTTTAAAATGCTTCTAGCCCAGCAAAGGATACTGGGAAAGGGAGAAGGAGTTCCTCCATGAAAAATGCATATTGCTCAGCTAAATGCCAAGAGATCAAGTTAGGTTTCAGGTTGCAATCCCCCTTCTTTCCCCTCTACCCAGCAGAGTCCTTCCCACAGGCAGACCTGAGGAGACAGCTGGTCCCTTAGAGGCCAGTGGAGCTGCAGGTGGGACGTGAGCACAGAACAAATCTGTATCTCCTGCACCACCACCCATGCAGGTCCACCTGGGGTACTAGGCAGGCATCAGCAGTGCACAAGTGGCCAGACCACGCTGTGCCTATGAGCTATGGCTGGTCTGCTGTGTACCCCTAGATGAGGTTTGAACACAGGTAAAAAGAAAACCCAGCCCAATGCTCTGTACTGAGGACACAAAAATAAAGGCTGGCACCTTGTGTTCCATAAAACTCTGGAAAGTATCCTTATTAAAAAGAATTACTGGCTTTGGCTAATAAGCTACAAGTGACACTAATAACATACAGTACAGCTGTCAGAATTACATGTTTGCTCTGGACAATAAACACTGAAAGGGGAAATCACAAACCCCCTCAGCCACTGTATTTTATTGCCTTAAATCATTATGCCTTTGTAGCATCCAGAGGATGTTGTTGTTTGGGTATCTCCTGCTTCCAGCTCCCCCAAAGGTCATGACCAAGGTGTGCTGCAGCTCCTGGTCTCCTCTTGCTACAAGTACCAGCCATACATCAGGCATCCCTGGCTGCAGGGAATGCTGGCTTGAAGGAGAGGGGAGCAGGAGGCACCTGAACAACACCTCCAGCATGCTGGTCTGGTGGCTCTGTCACACAAAGAAAGTTCATTTCAGTTGAACTTTCTCAGGGTTTTGAGCCAAGTTGACCTTTGAGTCTCTTTTGGTGTTTGTGCACTCTGTTCTATTGTTTTCTGTTGATAAAAAAGTTGTCAATATCTTTGAGGAGCACAGAAGTCTATCTTTTGCCCCCCACCCTTGCCCCCTCCCCCATCAATAAAGTAATGAAATTAAAATACCTAGCTTTCTCCAGAAAAAGAAGTTTCACCAGGAAATGTTTAATGTCTTGGTTTCACCATAGTGCTCCTCCTGCTTTGGGCCACCAGGAATTTGGCTGGCATTAGTAATGAGGGAGAACCTTTGATTTCACCTTATGTTCATGCACTACTACAAAGCTCAGACACAGTTCCCCCCCCTCATTTGGCAGTCCCTTGTGCTCACTCAATTAATATTCCCCTATTAAGATGCATCACACACTAGCACACTTCTTAGATCTTTGTCTTTTATCTTCTAACAGTTTCTTCTAAAGGAGAAGGTTTCAGACTACGAAGAACATATCCTGCCACACCTGCAACATATTTTATCCTAGTAGTACTTGATTAATCTTTCATTTTACTTCTGAGCCATTTTTAAGCAGGAATGCATGAACATTATTCCAATTACTATATGTGGACTCTGTTGTCAGGCTTTTTTTTTGTTGGGTTGCCATGGTTTTAGAAACGAACGTGTGCTTAAAGATAGAGCTTTGACTTTAAAAAGCAAAGTCTCTATCTGCCCTTCAGCTCTGGTGTCCAAGCTTTTTGCCCCTTAAAGGGAGCTATGCCAGAAAACCTACACTGGGCCAAATTTGGGCAGAAAGCTTTCTGGTAACAAGGGACCCAAGAAGGTGAAAGCAAGGGGATCCTACAAGCATCCCCTATCCAAAACAAGCCTGTAGCCCACACACATTTCCTAATGAATCTCTCCCTGCAACAACCACAGTAAAGGTACAAAGAAACACAGACCTCTCAAACCTGTTCTTCAGCGGTGAGGTGTGTGCTCTCCTTTTGCCCCACTCTCCAATTTTGGAGGGTACTCAGCTCCCCCTTTTATACCCACTCTTGCATAAGCCAGGACCGCCTCCCTCCCCCCCACCACTGCCCTCATTTCTCTTCAAAACCTGCCTCTGTTTTTCCTGCTTGTTATTCATGGTAGCTGCTGAGAGGGAGCAAAGAGGGGTGGAAAAACACTGGTGCTGCAGTTCTGGGTTTTCTTGCAGCCATCCTAGGGATCAGATCTCCTGGTCAGCCTCACTATTCTGAAGTGCTAATGTGGAAGCACTCCACTGCCCCATGAAAAATTTCTCTGTGATGGTGCTCCAGCACATCTTCATGTAAATACTGCTGAAAAGGCTTCAGAAATTTTAACCCTGTCAGAGGAACGCTAACCCTACAGAGCAGTAATTTGGTCTTGAATGGGAAAATGTTTTTGCCCAAGCTAGAATTTTGACTGATTGACCAGGCAGCTATTCTTTTGCCAAAGAACATTGCGTCTCCACTTTGTCAAAAAGTGTTTTGATTGATCTGAATCATTCTGGGAAAAGCTGTATAAAATTCAGCACTTTGTGCAAACACAATAGTAAATATTTTATTCCGCTTCATTCCGTTTGTTTTCCAGCTTTCCTAAATTTTTCTCTGAGACCTGAATTCAAAAGGCCCAGATGTACTCCTTTGATGATGTTCTTGTCTCCTACAAGGCAGCGGTCCTGGAGGAGGGATCATAAATCACCCTGCTCATGGGCTCACACCACAAACCTTCACATGAGGTCTTCCTAACTTGAGTTGGCATGTCTGACATACATAGATTATGAATTAATATATGGCTAATTTAGACATAACAGCATGTACATGGCATATATAATTAACTACCAAATTTGAAGGTTTCTTTTATTAAGCCTAAAAGTATCTTGAGTGAGAAATAGCCCACAAACAGTTTATACAGCCCGTGGGTTGACATTGGTAATGGTAAACCTCTGCATCCCATCAACATTCACATTGTTCCCTCTCTCAACTGTTTTGGTAAGGGCACATAGCCTGGGGTGTGAACAAGGCTCCAAACAGAGAGGGCAAACAGACACTGGGAAAAGGACAGGGAGGAAAACAAAAAGAGGACGCCTGTGTGGGAGGATCTGACAAAAGGAAAACTGGGACTATTGCTTCATCAGCTGCTGCAGGGGTCACCCCAGGTGTGACAGTTGGTCGTAAGGGTAGAAAAGAAGGACCATGGTTTGTGAGACATCCAGGAAAAAAACTGTAGAGCAGCAGAGTGCCTACAGAGACCAAGACATTTCAATTTGGAAGAGAACCCACTGAGATGGGAAGTATAAACATAAAATGCTGAAGGTGAACAGAAAGTCTTGAATCACTCTTTTGTAACATTGCCAGAATCAGTGGGATCCCAGTAAAATTATCAGGCAACAAATGTAAAGGAAGGACGCTTTTGCATGCTTGAACTGCAGGAGACACTGCCACAGGATGCTGCAGAGACCAAAGGTTTGGTAGAAAAAGAAATTAAATGAAATGACAGAGGGCATGGTCATTGGCCTTTACAGAACATGATGGTCCAGGTGTGACTGCTAACTCAGGAAATCCCCAGACAGACAGCTGTCGTGAATTTTGCTTGAACCAGCATCTCTCATGCTTTTCTCTAAGGGCTTGTCTTCAACTTGCAATGGAAATAGAGGTGGCTGAGCTGAGGCCAGCTTGTGCCGGCTCATTTTGCTGCACAGACTGAAAACACTCTTCCAGTAGAGATATACTAATGAAACATCACACTCAGCAAACCCAGCCCTCAGCCTCAGAATTGCTGGGATCTGTTCCTGTGCACAGAGCATTTAGGAATGTGGTGCTATCTCTTCAAAATCAACATAAACCCTGGAAAATATGAACAATTTTCAAAAACTGGGGGTAGGCTCTTGTTATTAATTAGCCACGTTTCAGTTTTTTTCTCTTTTAATCAGGGTACATGTACTAACTGCAGCAGAGTTACTGCATTGGGGTCTAAAATGTATCTCTGCCTCTTGCCAGACCTATGGGCTCTGTTCTAACTTCAGCTGCACACAGAATATTGAGTGACTTTTTCCAGAGTGAATAAGTAGGAAAGAAGGAGTGCCACTCTGGCAATGTGTCAGGCAAGTTTCTATACTTTAGTAAACCAATTTGTCCCCCATTCTGTGAGAATTGTGGCAAGTTGCCATGGGCCTGATTTTATTTGTTTATTTTTGATGTCTCTGGTGGGGAAAGGCAGTGCAAAGCAATATTTTTTTAGCTGTTTTAATAAAACAGGAATAGGTTTGCATGTGATTTTTCCTGTGTTTTCTCTGTATGCTTGACTTCTGCCCTTGCTGGCTGGAACCACTTTTCTGTGAAAGCTTTTGGTGAGCATGAGAGATGTACTCAGCTTGCCCAACGTTTTGTGTAAAGAGGATTGCAAAAATGCTTTTCAATAATAACATTCAAAGTACAGATGATGAAAGAGAGGGATTATCCCACTTCTGCCATGGGTTCTCACAGCAAGGAGCAATGGAAAACTTGGTGACTTGGCTCCCATAAATCCCAAGGATCACATGTGCTGCTCCTGTGCTGGGGTGGAGGGAAAGAGCATGTCTGCCCGGATGATGCCAAGGTGCACGTGATGAGTGGGCAGCCTGAGAGCTGACTCAGGTGGCTGGAGGTCCGGCCCTCTGAAAGAGCTCGTGTGACATGGTGCTCTGTCCCCACAGGAAAGGTGCCCTGCCTGAGCCAGCTGCCTAGCCTGCCATCACCCTGGGAGTGCAGCAGATCCTCCCTGTTGGAGGAGGGAGCAGCACCATCTCGACATCTCTTTCAGCTTCTCAAGGAAGCTTATATAAACACTAGTACATATTCCAGCCTAAAATTACATTTGGTTTGCCATAGCTTGCATTTGCAGACCCTGAGAGTAAAGATTGCCTCAAATTTTTGTAGCCCCTTTTTTTTTTTGCCTGTCCCAGTGGAAAATGCAGTTTTTAAGAGCATTTTAGGAACGATCTGTGCACAGCCTACACATGCACAGAGAGGCATGACTGTGGGCCCACTGTGTGTGTGGGCAGAGGAAACCTCCTTCCCTGAGGATCTCAAAATACTTTGCAGTCTAACAGTTACATCAGCAGCATATAATTGATTTTGGGTCCTTTCCTGTGGCAGATGCACTGCCTGTGAGGAGCAAGAGACAATCCCAGACCAAAGCAGCCAGGATAGAGCAGCCTGTCCTGAGAGTGGACACAAAGAGGGTGACATGAATCACCTTCAGTCATGCAACAGGTTGGCAACATCTCAAGGACAAACAGCCAGGTTTCTCTACTCCCAGCCCAGTGTGTTACCTATTTGACCACACTGTATCTTCATCCCTTAGATAAGAGCTGCAAGGCAGAGCATCAGGGACTGCAGTGCCAGCACAGCAAAATGCCTGCCTGAAAGAGCTGGTGCCAGCTTTATTACCAGAACCCTGGCAGATGTCTTTGTGTCTGAGGGGGGATTTTGCACTGTCCCAACACTATCAGCCGGGTCAGCCACTGAAGTCTTCAAGCTGTTACCCAAGCTGAGCAAGGGAAGCAGACATGTGACCACAGTCTGGGAAATGCCACATTATTCAGCTCCATAAACCTCCAGTTCCCCTCAGTATTGCAAAGGTGATGGACTAGGCTCAGTGAAGATTTGCTCAGTGAAGGTTTATTCCCTGAGGATCTCCTAAGTGATACCTTGGGTGGCCAATCTTTTCTGGCACTACTGAGATTTTGAAACTCTAGTTGTAATTTTTGTATCCCAGCCAAATTGTCTGAGGGCACTATGCCCAATAGTTGCTGTCTACTAGCCTGGAAATTCAAAGCACAGCCGTAAAAAGACTTTTGGAAGATAGAATATCCATGTTCCTTGCACAAGTTCATGTTCCCTTTTATAATTTCCCCAAGCCTCTCTCAAGATACCTCCACCCCTCCTCCTGCTCCTCTGCCTGGGTGAGCAAATAGTTGCAATCAGCAGGACTCCACTATTTTGGCTGCTATTTGGTGTTTCTCTGAGAAGACTGTCTGTGGTCTCCTGCCTCACTCGAGGAGTGGTTTTAATCATATGCAGTTTATGCAGTTCAATAGCGAGAAACAGACTGGCTCCTTCCTCACTGCAGGCATTATGGGACTCTTCCATCTTCGGGAGCTGCAGCAGCTCCCACTTGGCCAGCCAGCCTACAGAGGCAAAAATGCAACTCTCCTGGGCCAGCAGCAGCAATTTTCGATGCTCCAAATACAATCCACAGACCCTTTTGCGACCTGAGATAAGGGCGGGGCTTTCAGCTTGGCGTTGATTTGAGGGGTGCACAACTAGCGGGTGTTTGCCTACCCTAGATTCTCTCCTGCTTTCGGATCCTGGGGAAAAGCAGAGAGACTGAGCCGGGCAGCACTAAGGCTGCCCAGTTTGCAAGAGCCTCGCAGGATCTCTCTCCTCGGGGCTGCCATACAGACCCACGCACTCCTTCAGGAGCAGCTCCAGCCCTGCCACGTAGAAGAGGGAACCAACTTCCCCGACCAGCCCCGGTGTGGATGCTGGCAGGTCTGAAGTCTGCCGGGGAAGGAGAGAGTGTGCATCCCGGCGCTGATCCAGGGGCTGATCCCGGCGGGTCCCAGGGCTGATCCCTCGGCCGCAGGACCGCGGCAGATCCCTTCCCTGTCTCCTTATCCGAAGCTGCCGCCGTGCGGAGGCACCACCGCATCGCGGCTGTCCCGGCAGGGAACATTTGGAAATGTTATTACCTTACTGCCCTTTGGTAAACCAATCATTCAGGATGCAGGAGGAGGGGAAAGTTAAATTTATACCTAGTGTTTTGGGTTTTTTGTTTTTTGGTTTTTTGCTACAGGAAATAATGAAAGAGCTCATAACTTAAAGTTTCTGGGGTTTCAATAGAGTGGCAAAAATCAATCTCCATGCAGATCAGAACTTCCTGCTCTTTTGTTTTTACTGGCTGATTTTTAAGCAAAGGCTTAAATGCTGCAGTTTAGGGTTCATTTGTATTTTTACTTTGCTTTATTTTTATACCTTTTCTGTTTTAACTTTAAAAACATGAAATAACAATTTAGCTTACTGCTTGAGGGATAAATCAGAGGATTAGCATACTGAGCCCAGAATATTCATGACGAGAAAAGAATTAAGATTGCCTCCTGGCAACATACCCTGATGAAAGCCTTTGAAAACTGTAACTCCTCTCATAAAAAAAAAAATTAAAAAAAATCAGTGACTGCTTTTAGAGCTATTCTATTAGTCCTAGAGAAATGCTGAGCTCCCTTAGGGACTACCTCTGACTCAGGGTGCTGAAGACATACTGCAGCTTGGCTTCTTTCCCATACTGCCAATTGGTGTTTCACAGTCTTAAGAAAAAGAATAAAAATAATCTTGAAAACCCTCTTTTGTTTGTAAAACTGCCGCTCCCCCAAAGTAATGAATTAATGCAGCAGTGTGTGCTTAGCGCTGACAAAAGCCTGGAACAACAGCTCAGAAAGCTATGCTATTTGGCTGGGTAAAGCACTTAGATGGCTGTCTAATGATGATATTTCAGCTGCCAGCACAGATAATGTTGTCCTTACTTACCCAAGCACACAGAAAGATGTTTCACATTTCTGGGTGTGTAAAAGGGGTGGCAGCCCATCAGAGAGGCTGAGCAGAAAGGGGACAGGCAGAGCAGAGCTGCCTCCTAGCACTGCAGTGGTGTCAGCATCAGGGTAACCTGGGCAAGGTGGGCTGTGGTGGGGGAGCCACCTCATGAGATCACCCCCCCTCTGGGTAACAGCCCAGCACCCCCCCAGAGTGTCTGGGCCACACCAGCATTTCATAGCCAGCCACGGCAGTGGGCAGTGATGGCAATGCTGCAGGGGTGAGAGCACACAGTAGTCCTGAGACCACATTTGAGACTGATGCCGCTTTAGGAGAAGAACCTATTGCTTTTGCATAGCACAGTGAAAGCAACCAGACTTCTTGCATTCACCGTTATTTTAGGATCCTCCCTTGAATGAGAGTTTGATATCCTACAATTCCTCCAAGATTTTTTTTCCCCCTTAATCAGCAAGATTTTCAAAGGGCACTTCTTAAAAACCTTCCCCTTGATTTCCTGTACCCTTTTTCTCATTGCTCTCTAGCACTTTTCACCAGGCTGTCCACAACATTTTGTAGGGCTGTCCAGTCCTAAGGCTGCCTTGCAGAACCCCTGAAGCTGACCTTTCTCACTTCCCTCTGCCTCACTTCTGCCTGGAAATGATGGAGAGAAGGATACTCCAGCCCCTCTGCAGCGAACCGTGTCAACTCCAGAGAAAGTGTGTATTACTTCATTGCCAGAAGACAACAGAAAAGTCCTTAAAATAACAGCCCCCAGCTGGGCTCAATTTTATCTGTTCTCAGTTGTTAAAGCAATAGAAGATGTTCCCAGTTAGCAAGGATGTGTGCAGGAGCATGTGCAAACCCTGCCAGGCTGCAAGCCACTGGGCAAAAGTCCATGCACTGCCTTAAGCCAAAGTAATGGAAAGTATCAGAAACAGTGTGGTTTCATGTGACTGTGGCCTTTGGATTCAAATCAATGCAAGGTTCAGAGGGTGCCAAGCACTATGAAATGAGACTAATCTCAGAGACAGAACAAAGATGTTTTATGTAACTTCATATAGATTCAGAGGAGGAAGGACAGGGAGCTGCTGAGTTTAACAGATGCTACCTCAGTCCACATAATATCTCCCCTTAAATCTTTGCAAATATAAGGAGAAAGAGAAAGGGACAAAACCAGTCATTTTTCTCAAACACCTGGAGAAAGAGCACAAAAAAGAAATATTCTAGCCTAAACCAGTCCCTCAGAGAAGATCAGATGACACTGAAGGGGCTTAGCCAGCAGGCAACAAGCACTGGAGAACATGGGGTGAGTCAGGCCAAAGGCTATGGATAAAGCCTCAAATGTTAAACTGTTGACAGGGCAGGAGGTGTAATGACAACAGGGTTATGAAAGACTTAGTCAAGCTGCTGTCATTTGAATAACCAACTTTAAATCCTGAATGACCAGAGTCTACCTGATATTAATGGGGAAGGAATTACATAAGTGTGACTCAGAAAAAGCACATGCCAAATGCTGAACAGCAGGGGATGAAAGCCAGAACTGTAGCACGATGCTAAGCAAGGAGGCCAAGGAGAAGTGGAAACCATAGTTTCCTACATCAAGCCTTTATGTCACCTTCTATCCCATGAATTATGCTGGAAAGTAAATAAGAGTCTCTTCTAGAGTAAAACCTGTTCAAACCACAGAAAACCAAATCAGACGTCCTGCTTTCTTGAAGAAAGTAAGAAGTCCAAGGACGTCTGATACAAAAGCAGACAGAAATTACGCTGCTTCTGTTGCTGTCAGCAGTAAGTGTGCCTGAGACTCTGCTCTTGATAGAGGATGCCCACCCTCTGCCAGAGCCACTGCTGCTTCTACTCAGTGCTTGTCTGGCCCCCTTTGTTAGTGTCATGGGATGAGCAGTGTGGCTCGGCAGGAGAGAGATGTGGGTGATGTGCCTGTGGCCAGCTGCAATTGCAATGTTCACACTCCCTGAGTGCTTTGTTCCCATGGCTGAAGGTAATAGGTAAAATGCCTGATGTTTCAGGAACAGACATTTAATGACGGTATCTGGAAGAAAACTGTGTTCAGCTTTAATATATGTTGCCAGCCTGTACATCACTCATGCTGTTATGCTGTCACCTTGAAATCTTGCCTGGTCATATGGCTTGTAGAGAGATCTCTGCAGTCTGCAGGAGCCTAATGGTGTCCAGAGCTGTCCTGCTAGGAATTAATTGCATTCGATCTGACAGCTCTCTCCTGGCCAGCAGCTCTTTCACACACTGGCAAGCACTCACTCACTGCCTTCACAGACCAAGGACAGACCTGCACTATTGCCCCTGCTGGGAGAGGCCCAGTGGGCTGGAAACCCACAGCTCCTGAGACAGTGTCATCGTGCAGGAAGGACTTTATTACTCAGTGTGACAAAACATTAGTATTAATACTGTCTTGTATTGCCTAAATGTCACAATATGTCTGCTGCAACAGCATGCCAAATGAAAATATACATGGGCTGGTGCCACAGACTCTCATCATCCATGTTCACCTGCTGTTCCAGGGATTGTGAAAATACACCCTGCTTTTACTCATTGAGCCAGGACACCTAAGGAATAAAGGTGTTTTAGGTCAGGGGCTCAAATCCTGCCTGCCACTCTCCTGAGCAACTAGGAATGTGTCGCTGCTGTCTGTCCTTAGCAGACTGTCACAGCACATGTGTTGCACTTTCCTCCCACCCTGAATATTTGCAGAGAGTACCAAGTGGCAGGAGTAGCAAGAGTCATCTTAGGGGAGAAATGGACTCTCACTGCTTTCAAAAGGGGATTGCATAGTAAAAGAGCAAAACTGCTTAGTCCTTGTAGAACTGGACAAATATGTAAGTGATCCATAGGTTGGTTTGTTTCTGCCCTTCCAGACCTGAAAGCCTCAGAGATGAGCCCATGCTTCTTAACAGGTTATGGACAAGGTATTGCATTTTCATGAGAACTGAGACATTTTATGAGTGTTTTCTGCTCATTCCTCTTTTTTCCACCTGCCCTTCCCAGGCACCATCTCTCCTGTGCACTTTTAGTGCCTTGACACCAAGGCTGAAATTTCAGAGACATAAAGTTTCCCTGCAGCGTCATGACATGAAGCAGCAGGGCAAGGAGAGGGAAAGGCTGTCCCTGCCCTCTGGGAGAAAGGCTATAGCATGAAAACATTTCTTACTGCACACCAGAGTGCTCACACAGGAGAGAATCTGCATGCATTCCCCTGCAGCAGGAAAAGCACCCATAGAGCCCAGCCCACATATTTTCCTATGCAACTGAACTCTGAAAAGAAGAAATTTCCTTAAGTGATAATGGTTATTCTCCTTGGGATGTAGCAGGTGTGAAGTCTGTATGTCTAGGGCACTGAATATCTCCTTCCCCAGTCAACATGTTACTCTGCTCTATGAGAATGTGTTTTGGCCCACACAGAGGTGTTGTGGGTAGTTTCTGGTTTTGCTGCTGGCTGAATGTAGGATGTTGAGTATTTCACATCCCTGGGCTTGCGTTGGCACTAAAATGTCTTCTACCTGCCTCAACCCCTTGTCTGGGGTTCCTCTCACTTGACTCCATGCATTTAGTCTGAGCATCTACCCTGCATTAGTCCATGAGGGTCTGTCTACAGGCAAATGAAAGACAAGGCATCTCCAGAGGGAGCTTAAGGATCAGTACACAGTGAGTCACTTTCTGGAGGTTTCGATCTTCTCACTGGCTGTAGAAAAAGCTGAGGTGAGTAGTTTGGACTCTATTCTGCAAACCTAAAGTTTGGGCAAATGACGGTCACATTTGGAGCACCAGGCCTGCCTCCTCTCACACATTTGGATAGTATCCACATATATCAACAATGGGAACTCAGTCTCAGCAGGGAGCCTGCAGACATCAACAATGGATGCAATTATGGGGAATAAACATGGGAATATATGCTCTGAAAAAGAAAGCTTTCCTTCACAGCACTGCTGTGAAAAAGAGCAGAACAGAAAGGAACTAATTCAGTTTCACCTAATTGCTCTCCATAAATCATCTCTTGGCAGCAAGCTTGACTGGTCCACCAAGGGCCAATTAAAGTAAAGGGAGGCTGAGTGCTGTTTGTACTCACGGGTGTGTTTTATACTACAGGAACTGTAATTTGTTCCAAGAGGGTGGCATCTCTTTCCTTTTCCAAGCAGAGAGGAATATCCATGTCTGGCTTTGAACATTATTACTTCAGTGCCCCCATGGTGCATTGTCTAGCATCTTCTCCAGCAGTGTTGTACTGTCCAGTGTGAGACACGATGGTGCAGGTGAACACTGGTTAGCAAAAAAATCACAGAATCATTAGGTTGGAAAAAACTTACAAGATCATCAAATCCAACCACCAATCCACCAATCAAGCACTGCCAAGTCCACCATTAAACCATGTCCCAGAGCACTGCATCAACATGTCTTTTAAATATCCCCGGGGATGGTAACAGCTCCACTTCCATGGGCAGCCTGTTCCAATGCTTGACAACATTTCCATGAAGAAATTTTTCTCAGTATCTAATATAAACCGCTCCTGGTGCAGCCTGAGGCCATTTCCTCTTTCTCTACTGCTTGTTACTTGGGAGAAAAGACTGCGTCTTCACCTGGCTACAGCCTCCTTTCAGGTGATTGCAGAGAGCAATAAGGTCCCCCCTGAGCCTCCTCTTCTCCAGGCTAAACACCCTCAACTCCCTCAGCTGCTCCTCGTAAGACTTGTGCTCCAAACCCTTCACCACTGGTCAGGTGAACAAGGTCATGAAACCGGGAAATCAGTGACAAGTACGTATGTATTTGTTTTTAAAATCACACATTACAGTGCGCACAGAACTCCTTCAGTGTGTGGCCCGTTAGAATACCTCCTCAGGGTAACATTTTCTGACACTTTTCCTGTGTTTGCCCAGGATGTGTCCCGCTCCGAGCCCTCCCCACTAGCTTTGCACAGCCAGCCCTTGCCCTGCACCCAGACCCCTGCCAGCAGAGCGGGCACGGCCATCTCTTGGTACTGCTGTCCCTCCTGCACGACATCCAACGGGGACAACACCTGCCTGCCAAAGTAGCCCTGCCGCAGGCCAGGCCAGGCCAGGCTGCTCTCCCGGCTCTGAGAGCCAGGCAGGCTCACGGTGCGGCTGTGGGCTGTGGTTTCTCTTTCAAGGCTCGGTTCAAGGGCTCTGGCTGGGCTGCATAGCTGGAAGGCATGCCCGGCCCGTGCTGGGTGGGGAGCGCTGCCAGAGCCGCGCACACCCTTCTCGCCCGGCAGGCACCGCCGGGGTCAGGGCAGCTCCTGGCCGCTCCCGCTCCGCTCCCAGGGTGTCCGGGACCAGCCGCCTTCCCTCCCTGTTTGCTTTCAGGGTGTTTGCGCTGTGCGGGGCAGACGGCAGGTCAGTTTCGCACAGCAGCAGCTCAGGGAGGTGAAACGCAGGAGGGCTGCAGGATCTCGCCGGCTCCCTCACCGCACGGTCCTTTCCACACCCTTTTCCTTCACGAGGCGCGTGAGGCATTTTTGCTCCCCTCTCTTTTCCCTCCTGTTCTCCTCCTCCTTCTGTCCCCACCAGCAGCTAAGGCTTGTCTGCCCAGGCTCTCTGTGGCAGGTGGGAGGCAGCCATGCCCTACCTGTACCAGGACTCGAAGCCGCGGGCTGGTGCGCATCCCGGGGGAGCCCGAGGCACCCACAGCTCGGGCAAGGGCTACGAGCAGCTGAAGCAGGAGTGCCTGCGCAGGGGAGTCCTCTTTGAGGACTCTGACTTCCCCGCCTGCAACTCCTCGCTCTTCTTCAGTGAAAACCCTCCCATTCCCTTCGTCTGGAAGAGGCCTGGGGTGAGTATGCGGTTGTGCTCGTTCCTCCCGTCCTGCCGAAAGTCAGGCACCGCTGAGCTTCGGGAGCGTTCAGGGGATGTGAGGTGTGGGGGGAAACCCTTCCTGCCTCAGGGGCAGTGGCACAAAATTGAGGTGCCATCCACAAAGAGCTCAAGCTGCAGGATGAGAGAGCTGGAATGCTTCACCCCCTGTTTCAGGTGTAGCTCGTTGTACAGACACACTTATGCAGGCATATTTATGTGCATGCATGAAGACCTCCTAATCAGCTTCTCTCTTACATTATTGCCAGACAAAAGATGAAAAGAAGAGGGCATGTAAGTAATTGAGAGTAAAATACATTATGCTAATGTCCTAACTTTGTAAAATTGAGTGTTGTTAATATAGGAAATTCGTAATTCAGATTAAACTTTAAATATTCAAACCTTTTAACTTTTAGAGTATAAGAGTCCTATACTTGCTCATTTCCATCAGGATAACTCAGAGATTACGAATGCATGCCATGGTTACTGAGCCATTCAGCAGTAGCCAAGGGCTCAGTGAGTATCTCTTAATGCATCTTGCATAACAGTCATTAATAACACAGTGAGAGCCTGAAGCTGCACTAGTCATATGCTCCCAGATCACAAACCCAGCATCACTACAGGTTCCTTCTCCCCACTTCACTCTGTAACTAATAAGCACAGAACATTTGTGGCAATATTTAATTTCTTTGCTAATGACTGATATTTATTCTCTTTTTTTTTTTTCATGAAAGCTTTTCCTTGGTAGAAAACTCTTCTTTGGTGATACTGATACCAAGGGAGGAAAAGAACAAAATAATCTTAAAGAAGGGTTTAAATTATCTTAATCCACAGTGATAGGCATTCAGTGCCTCAGCATCTGGTAGTTAACATAGTGCTGCCACAGAGCAGAATTAAAGCTGTTACTCCTGGACAAGTTTCAGTTGTGAAAAAAAGTGGAGATCCCTACACATGGTAAGTGCAGCCCCCACAGGCACTGCTGCCCATCTGTGCTCCAAAAGTCAGTGGCCTGTGGGGCTGCCTCCCCAGCACAGGAGAGGGCTGTGATGCTGAGATGTTTCAGTTGTGGTGACTCTGGAGTGCTGTGGGGCATCAAATATGCAAGTGCCTGTGACAGTCATAAAGAATGGTTTTCCTTTGGCCAGCTGTTAGGTGCTAGCTTGTCTTTCTAGGGCATCACAATAGTTAAAATTTGGTGTAAAACATGACCAGGAGGGGTTGAGAGCTTGTGTGCCCTTGTGTATGGTACACAGGGGCAGAGGTGAATGGTCTGTCTTCTTCAGGATCTCTGTATGCTGAACTGGAAACATTTCCAGGATGAGTAAGTTACCTCAAATGGCATCTGCCTTTACACTCCAATTCCCCCTACGCACTTTTGTGAGCTGCACAGCGAGAAGTAAAACTCAGGGGAGGCTGAGAGGATGTGTAAGGACAGGGTATTAGTTATGCTCTGCTCTGGCTCCTCAACATTTAAGCTAAATCAGTTTCATCTATTATCCATCGGGAGCAGCAGCAAAATAAAGGCACTGTAACAATTTCAATTTAACACATTTTACATTGCAAGGGGAACATGGGCCTGGAGTATGTGACAGGTGAGTTGCCACAGCTCAGCTGGCAAAGCTGTGGTG
The DNA here is from genome assembly GCF_008360975.1 of Lichenostomus cassidix. Lineage (NCBI taxonomy): Eukaryota > Metazoa > Chordata > Aves > Passeriformes > Meliphagidae > Lichenostomus > Lichenostomus cassidix. The sequence goes on along the minus strand of NC_139483.1, from coordinate 40,711,990 downwards.
CAGGAGAGGGTGAGCACAAAAACATGGCCTCTGATTAGGGTATCTGTGCTCAAACGCTTTTCATGGTGCCTGGTTTTTACTGCCTCTCCCACCAGTATTATACAGTAGATTGGATAAAGTGTAGCACAGTACATGCAGGTAATTGCAGGGACAAATAATCTAAATCTTCTGATTTACAATCTGTTAGAGTTTAATCTTTAGTAATGAGAGTAAAGAAGCCTTTCTCATTACTCTTGACACGCATATATCTGCATATATGCATGTTTGTAGCAGCATGAGCAAGACCTTCAGCTAGCACTAATCTGTAAATCTACCACTGCAATCAGTGAGCCACACAGATCTGCAGCAGATGAATATCTGACTTGCTACATAAATGAAGTGCTCCAAGATTCAGAAAGACATTTAGTGATTTCGCTTAGCAACCCTTTTTAATTACAAATCAAACCTTTGAAACTATTCTTAATAAAAATTTTAGAACAATCTGAAGAAGACTCTTTTCCCTTCCCTTCCCGTCCCGTCCCGTCCTTTACTTTCTATCTAAATTCAACTGCTGGGATCAATTCAACAGTTCAGTATTTGGGAAACTTAGACATAGAAATTGAAGAATGAGAAAAAAAACCACAAAAAAAGACAAACAGGTTTTACCAATGTCAAATGATTCTGTGGTCTACAGGAGGAAGTAAGGAAGAAATATTCCTAATATGAACGGTCACGGGCAACCAGTATGACAGGCTGGGAGCAGGCAGAGAAATGTAATCACAGAAACCACCTAAACAGTCTCACCCCCAGCCTGTTTTAGGTCTCTGTGCATCCCCTCTACCAGTGTGGGACAGGCACAGGGATGCAGTTTGTTTTCTTTTGAGTTTAAAGAAACATAGCTTTAATGCAGCATCAGGAGAGTCAAGGGTCATTGTGTTTCATCTTTCTGAAGACTGCATGTTCCTACTGTTAGGCAATGTCCTTGTACAGGTGAATGCTTGAATTACTGCGTACTGGGTGTGAATGCTGGGTTTTGTCCTTTAACATAATGAAAGTCCTGATACATTATTATACCATCTGAAATTCCTTTTAAAATGCATATTATTTTTGCAACACCTACTCAAAAACTGTAGAGTGTGGGTTTTTATGTGTAGCAGAGAATGTGGCACAAGTCCAGTCAACATCCTTTCAATTCCTTTTTATTGATGTTTTAAATTATTTTTGCTTGCTTTAGGTATAGGAGGTTGAAAACATTTTTCCGTATGTCAGTTGCAGAGACGCGTAATGAACAGTGAGTCATGAATCTAATGTTCAGACCCATGTCAGTGGAAAGGTTTTTTATCTTGTCCCTTGCTAGCACACAGAGTTTCTTGGTAACAGCTAAATGCAGTACTTGCAATGAGAATTGTATCTCCTGGGAGCAATGGTGCTAAAACAAAGTGTGTGGTTGAAGCTCAGCTACTTTATCAGCCATTGCTATATCAATGTCTAAAGGAAGTGAGATGTGGTTTTATTGGTCATGCCCAGTCCCAAGAAGACTGAGTTTATTTAACAAGCAGGTGGGCCAGGTAAGGAGGAGCTGCTGGTTGATTTCCCTTTGCACCACACTCTGGGGACTTGATGTTCTGTGGTACCTCCTCCCCAGGGCACCTGTGGCTGAGGTACAACCTGGCCACCACCTCCTCCCCCGCAAAGGCAAACAAAAAATATGCAAACAAGCTTCCTCCTGAATATTGCCTCTGCAGGGTGAGTGCAGCAGCAGCAGTGCTGGTTCACTGAGGAGAGTGCCCTGGCTCCAGCAGTAGCCAGCAGCAGATGCTCCAGCAATAGGTGCAGGAAGCTGAAAAAAACCATCAATATTCTGCCTTATGGTCTGAGAAAATGCAGTGATATGAACTAAAAGCAGCTCAATTTCATCTAGGCAAAAGCAGGGATTAAATGACTGAATGTGTTCTTCTATCCCTCCCCCCCATCATTAATTTGTTTCATTTGCCACGTAGGCAGAAGGATCTGCTTCATGCCACAGGGTCTGCAATAATGTATCAGGGTGGTCTGATTAACTACAGATATATTCCTCCACTAATATATTAGATATTCTTCTCTTCCCTTTTCTATTCAGTTCAATCCATTACATTCATTACACAGCTCATGGGGAAATGGAGAAGAGTTCCTACCATATTTATTACTTTAATTTTTCTATCCAGGCCTGGTGCTAGTCATAGAACTAAAACAGTAAAATGAATGCTGGAGAATTGCTTTAATAGCATCATGAGCACCAGTCCCCCTGAGCTCTGAGCACAGGGTGAGTAGTGTTAGTTCCTCCTAAAAATTAGCAAGGCTGAACTCTGTTGTTTGCTTATTTGAGGAGGAAATTGTCTCATGGTTGTCAGACACTGTATGTTCCAGGTATTACAAGCAAGTAAATAAAAGGCTTAATAGTTCAGTTAAAAGTAAATTGCCAATTTTATTTTTTCCAGCCATTGGAGGAAAGCAAGCAGACAAAAAGCCCTGTTAACCGTGGCTGTAGCCTGACATCAATCTTCTGGATGAGTCTGTGTTATGATATTTTAACAACTGCCTACAGATGAATAAAGAATGCCAGCCTTTCATTAGCAGCCAACTAATTATGAAAAAATGAGGATAGTTGATTCTTTAATTGCTCTACACTGTAATTAATTAGCGAGGATTCCCGATCTCGTTCTTTGTGGCGGCTACACTGCTGCAGGATAATACAACTCATGTGGCACGCAGGTTTTGTCAGCACTGGTGCAAATCTGGTTCAGAGTGATGATGATATTTTCCTGGCACATTCTAAGTAATTTCTTTGTCTCACTGTTGCAGGACATTGTCGAAGATCCCAAGTTTATCCTTGGAGGAGCCACCAGGACTGACATTTGCCAAGGGGATCTTGGTGAGTGATTCCCCCTGGGTGGATATGTTCATGTCTACATCCCATGAGGAGCAGCAGGAGTGTCCTCACACAGGAGGGGATGTTGTCCCTCCTGAGCTGGTGGCAGCAGTGGAGCTGGAGGTACAGCCTAGGCTCACCTGGCCCACAGTTCCCTCTATGACAGCTCCCTCCCATCCATGCCAGGGATCATCTTGGTTCAGTGGGATTCAAGATAAGGGAAGGATCTTCACCTGAGGGTGCTGTGAGCCCAAGGGAGTCTTTTGTTTACTAGCACCTGCAGCCTGAAGCACAGTCTGCCCTGGCCAGGCAGGGACACCTTTTCTTTTCCCCCAGGCAGGGGACATGCAGGCTGTCTTCTGTATTTCAGAGGAGGTGGCAGCTAACTGTCCTAACATCTTCTCTCACCCCTTCTTCTCCTCCTGAAGGGAAGAAGTTGAGGGTTTTTTTCCCCTTCTAAATCCACAGGTGACTGCTGGCTATTAGCAGCCATAGCTTCTCTCACACTGAATGAAAAAACACTAGCAAGAGTGGTGCCACTGGATCAAAATTTTGGGCCAGATTATGCTGGAATATTTCACTTCCAGGTAAGGTGAACATCTGGCACAGCATGAGCACATCTGTCATTTAATTTCATGGTCTGTTTTGCAGTGAGGTTGCCAAATACTGCAGAGGAGACACTGAAAAAATACAGATTGCTGGGCTTACACTGTTTGTCATGTTTTGAGAAACAACCTAGAGGGCAACATCAGCCTCATACAGGCACAAACACAGCCATTCCTGTTCTGTGAGAAATCATTTCACGTTTTCCTGGGCACAGGAAAAACCTCACTTAGGATGTAAGTCCTTGAAGGAGTTGAACTGGGATCCGTAATATGTGTGTGTCCTAAGAGAGTCTTGAATCATGTGGTGAACACTTGTGTAGCTCCATGAGTGACATTATCCAGACAAGGAACTACAGTACAGGAGCTGTGCATTTAGTCTTAGTGTTTTCTTATGGTAGATTACCCTTCCTAGAGAGCAGCCTTGCACAGTGGAGCGGGAACAGATGATTTACATGTCTTCTAATCAAGCCTGTGATTGTCACTAGCTTACAATTAGAAACATTGGGACACCAGAATCCTACGCTCAGGAAATGCCATGCTGCCAGCAAAGTCATGCTCCATCCTTTCTAAACAGTTTTGGCAGCACAACGAGTGGCTGGATGTCGTGATTGATGACCGATTACCCACCTTCAAGGGTCGGCTGGTTTTCCTGCACTCAGCTGAACTCAATGAATTTTGGAGTGCCTTACTAGAGAAAGCCTATGCCAAGTAAGTCCCACTGCACATAGATAATTTGCTACTTGTACATACATTATTCACAATTTGTTCATACGTTATTCACAATTCTAGTCAGCAGCTTCTAGCATTTGCTGCTGCCCTTGCCAACCTGACAACTGGCACTAAAGAAAGAAAAGCCCCAGGCTTTAAGGACATGTAGAAATGAATGACTTCAAAATGCAACTAAAAAGGAAAGCAGAATGACCACAATACCCCTGCTTGGGTACACTCTGGGGTACTTATTTTGACCTCAGTGTCACTTCTTCAATTCTACATATGTGAAAGAAAGCTCTCAAACATTGATATCTTGAAAGCAGTTCTCACAGTCAGCATGTGTTTTCCAGGTTGAACGGCAGCTACGAGTCCCTGAAAGGTGGCAGTACAATAGAGGCCATGGAGGATTTCACTGGGGGAATAGGAGAAATGTATGATGTTAAGGGAGCTCCTGACAACTTCTATGAAATCCTAGAAAAAGCCCTGAAAAGAGGCTCAATGGTGGGCTGCTCTATTGATGTAAGTAAGAAATGGAGTCTCAATTTCTCAGTGCCCTCAACTTTGGTGTTCAATGTCTTCTGGTTTGAGTTTTACTTTTTCTCCCGATGAAGCCTTGCTGCTTGCAAAGAGTAATTAAATTTTTATTGAAATAGGCAGTGTGATACTCAGCTGGCTGATGGGACCCTTCATCACCATCATTGTCCATCAAAGTCTGTTTACAAGAAATGAGATCATATCAACACCTGATCTCAGTCTGAGAGTTAAGACTGAGATCCCAAAAATGTAGATGGTACTGAAACAAAATCACAGGGGTAGAGGGGGAATTCCACCCTGGAACCACCTCATTTTTTCTCTGACTGAACAATGCTTAAAAAACCCCATATTGTTTCCTAAAAGGGCACCATTGCACCATCACTTTCTGCATTGAGCAGAAGCACAAGTCCCCTGTTAGTAGTACAGGTTAGCCAGTGGTTAGCCTGGTGCTTGGAAGGGATGAGGTGGCACCATTTGCGATCTCACTCCGAACAGAGAGATTCATTCCCATTTTTTTTCCACATTCCAGACCAGCAGTGCTGCCGAGTCAGAAGCCAGAACCCCCTTTGGCCTTGTAAAGGGCCATGCTTACTCTGTGACTGGCATTGAGGAGGTATGTCCAGCAGCACAGGGCAAGGAGAAACCTGGGGAAAAGATAAGGGAGTGTTCTCCCAGTCTCAGGTGACAAGGGAAGTTATCCTGGGGAAGTTGTCCAAATTCCAATCCACCTTTCCCTCCCACATCTCCCGTGGCAGTCTGCACTTTTTGCACAGCTGTTAACACCAGAGAACACTGCACACTGGAGAAGCCTTGCTTCCTAGATCCTGACAGCTGATACTTTCTCTATTTCCTTCTCTCCCAGGTGAGCTATCGGGGCCGGCAAGTGCATCTCATAAGGATAAGGAACCCCTGGGGACAGGTGGAGTGGAACGGCCCTTGGAGTGACAAGTGGGTGCACTGTCCTGTACACAATGGCCTCACAAAGGCCAAATCCCAGATTCTGCTGCACAGCTAGCTTCCTGCAGCCCCAGCTACTCCACAGGAAATTAAACCAAGGGTTTGCACATGCCTAACAGTAGTACTGCCATACAACATCTCTCCTTCAGCCTGTTCAAAATAGCACAATGCAGAGATACTGTCAGGGTTGTTTAGTGCCCAAAACCTAGCATTAGGAAAAACCATACTTTAATATAAATAAGCTAATTTTAATACACTCCAAACTGTAAAAATCACACATTTGGAGTGATTTTTTTTTGTTAAATTTTTGCGAGCCTGTTGCTTTAGTACTTTTAGCACAACATCCATACTTTGTCCTGCTACAGATAAGCTGAAACTGATACTGAATTACCCCCTCTAAATAGCTCATGTCTCTCTATGTTTATTGTTTGGACTTTCTAAACACACCAGGAATAACATACTAATAATAATACGTGACCATTAAATGAGACCCTCTCCATATGGTATCCTCCAAAGTTGTGGAAGGACCCAAAACCACAGCAGGATTGGTCTGAAAACCAGTGCAAACAAATCAAAATTTTTAAAAAATAGTGAAAAATTAACACTGCATTCCTTTCCAACATACACCTTTTAATATATTTTTGCACATATGGGTGGTTTCATTTGTGTTTCACTTTTTTCTACTGAGGTTTTTTTTTTGTTCACACAGATGCAGAAGAGAGGACCCATAACCTGCCTGGCCTTTTAACATTGCTTAAATATATAATCATCTACAGGACTACTTTAAATGTCTCTGTCCTTAGCATGACTCAGAAATAAATTAAGTGTGTCCATATCAGTGCAGGTCCTTTCTTAAATTGAAGAAAAATATGGATAATTGACATGTATAATGAGTGCTTAAATTTGAAAAAGATGGAGAGATTATGATCAGGACAAGCATCTGGCAGTTTCTGCTGTTCATTGAAAAGGCTGTCTGTCTCTGCAAAGCAGAGCTCTGACTATGACTTGGAACTCAGGATGCAGGGGGCTTGCAGGTGAATACAGGAGTCTGTATTAACAATTTCAGTGGTTGCTGGAATTAAAAAGCTCAACACAAAGTGCCTGCTACTCCATAATTGGAAATGTAGTAGGGCACTTCCAGGTTTTCTGAAAATCTTTGTCAAGTTTTTGGTTGGTTTCGATATGCCACAGCTGGAATTGAAGGGGTGAGTGAAAAGGAGGCAAAGACTATACCTGTGGCCCCAGTTACTCCACTGAATTTCTCTGTGCAGGGGAAGGAACTTATTCAGTTTCCATTGACCCAATTTTGAAAAAACATCTGGCCCTAAATTAGCGACAAGCTAAAGAGAAGATGATGCTACAGACGGAATACAGATGTAAGGAGAAGGTTGAGTTACCAACATCCTGATATTTACCGATAGCCCTATTATATCCAACCTCAGAACAGTCCCAGCTTCAATGACTCACGTTAAGACCATTTTGGAGCAACTTTGGATGTTTGTTCTGGTGCTGCATTCAGCTACATTAATTGGGTCTCTCTGGCTGTGAGAGCCAAGCAGGATCAGGAAACCTCTTAAATGCATCTCTCTTTGTGTAAGCTGCACAAATAAAATGTGGAAGAAGACCAGTGAGTCATTCTGAGCCAGGGAAAATTAATTGCCACACACCTGTAGTAAAGCTTGGTTTTGTTTTCCTGTAGCTCTCCAGAGTGGCGCTCAGTCAGCCCGTCGGAGCAGAGACGCCTGTCTCAGGCAGCACAGGATGATGGAGAGTTCTGGTAAGCCACAGGTTTTTAAAGTGTGTCACTCTAATCAGAAATCAAGGTGGAAGTAGCTGAAACAAGCAACAAGAAAGAAGCCTCTGTGTGAGGAAATTCTCAGTTTCTGCCTAAGAGAGGGCAAGTAGAATGATTACTTCATTTTCTGTGTTTCATGTGTGCCCATATTTATTTTAATAACAAAAGCCTTCTGAAACCAGTTTAGTTAATGGCATTGGTATATTTCAAATACTCGGTGTCTCCTGTGAATGTAGCACCCTTTAAATCCTCCCCGTGAACAAAGGCAGGACAGAAGGGAGCATTGTATCGCACTGTATCAGCTGTGAAATGCTTTCAGGGTTGATGCTAGGCATGCGCTGGAAGAAAAGGGAGTCCTGAGAAGCAATACTATGAGTTGAATAAAGTAAAAGAACACCAAGATATGTGTGAAATTGTGGAAAATTTGAAGAAAAGATGAAATTAAATGGGAAGAAAAAAAGAAACCAACATGGTGGAAATTGCTTGAGAAGTGTGAAGTGTTCTTCATGCCAGATTCATGATCTCAGACAGAGCAGATGGCTGAGTTGCACATGATCCCCCCACTATATCGACTGTGCTGTGCACTACTGACAATGTGTCTGGTCACATTTCGTAGGGCCAGATACTTGACTCTTTTACACAGAGGTAAATCTAGAGAGGTATGCAATGGAGCTATTTCAGATTTTGCCTGCAAGTTAAACCAAAGTTCAACTTCAGGTCTGAAAAATTGAGATAGACAATGCAGCACATTAAGTCACACAAGATGATTTATCCAAAATTTTGATAACTGGAGGGAAGTAGGTCCAGTGGCTGTTCCATTACTGTATTTTTACATAGGATATTTTGAGTTATTTTGCTATTGACGATGCAAATGCATTAGGACATTCCCAGTTTCTCCAGAAAGCTTTTGTGTTTGTTTGAGTTTTGGGTTTGGTGGGTTTTTTTGTCTGTTTTTGACCTGGCTACAGCTGGAGCTTATGTGGTGAGTGTAAAGGGGACAAAGACTTTACATGGAGCCCAAGTAACTCCAGCAAGTCTCTCAATACAGGGCAGAACTTAAAGCCTGACCATGTGATGGAAGTAGAAGTGTGCAAGTAGGCATCAAATTAACAGTGAAATTAATGAAAAAAGATCCGTTTTTAGTTCCTTTTGTTCTTTGGACCTGTGAGAACTGAAGAAAATCTTCGTGGTAACATGTTGACGGTCTTCTGACCTCATTAACTGCCCCAAAGATATTTTGGCTGCGTATTAGCAGTTCAGATTGGTCTTGTCCAGGTGCTTCTAGTAGATGCAAAGGGGCATCTTGCTTTTGGCTAAGAAATCAGCTTCTCATCCACCCTAGACCCTTCCCTCCTAAAATCAGAGGGTCATTTTCTTCTTTACCCTTCATAAATACTGTCGCAGAACAACTCTAGGCTAATCAGAACAGGTGTTTTACCTCTTAAAAGCCAAATATAATCTGTGAAGTGCAGCCCCTTCCTCTGTTTTGCAGCACATTTCCAAAGAGCCCAAAATTGCACAGTGTGGCCAGGAAACCAAGCCGTTTAGAGACAGATTTTGCTATGCTGCCCCTGCTTCTTTAGTGTAGTGAGCATCAAAGTGAGAATTAGCAGTGCCTAGGGCTAGCAATATACAGGAATAGTTGACAAGAAAAGACAGAGCTCAGCAAAGCAAACCCTGCTGTTTCTTTCCACACCAAGACGAAGTTGTAAAGTGGCCCAGAGCAAGTGTAAATTAATACCGCCACAGACATCTATTTGTTACAAGGAAGAAAAATGGAACTGGCTGTGTTGGATGAGGTACACTGGGGGCCACCTGGGTCCTGTCTGCCACTGCCACAAATAAACTTGCATCTTGGAGGACTTTTGCTCTCCTGCTACTCCATTTTGTTTTTAGACATCAGCCACAGGAGGAAAAGGATAGTTATAGAAGCTTGAATTAGGGAAGAGGTCAATTTCTGTGTGTTATTTCTATGGTCCCAAGAGAGAGGGGGCTCTTTCAGATTGCAGTTCAGAGCAGAGAACATATCTAGATGCCAAGTTGACCTCATGGAGGCCTAATACCTCTGCTCTTTCACAGAGAGAAGTTCAGCCTACAAAGGCTGTCCTCAGTCTTATGGCATACGGACCTCCTGTCCTCGTAGTGCACACCATGCAAGCTGCTGTCTCTTAGCTCCTGTGCGCTATTTCCTTTTGCTCAGGGCTGCACCCAATGCCCAGTGGTACCTGGCTCTGGCTGTCCCTTCTCTTGGCTGTTTGCTCAGTCCTGAACTGGACTCCTTGGTCGACGGGACTGTTGGTATTTTTTGCCCCTGTGCTTGCTATATAAAATCTCCTGGCGTATCTGCTTCTCCGTGTGCTGAGCAGGCTAGTTTCAACCAGCCCAGCCTAGCAGCTCAAAACTACCCATATTGTGGCATTGGCTTCCGCCTTCCCATTGCCATGTACATATCTCCACCCTGGGCATAAAATATGTGCAGTGCAATCTGTGGGGCACAGTAGCAGGCAGCAGTGTTTGTGCTACCTTCAAGGACAGGTTGGAGACATTTCTCAAGTCCAAACACATTTTATCTCTCACATTTGGTATATGTTTTTGCTAGAACAAAGTCCCAGGCACCCATAAGGGAGGGGAGGGTGAGCAGCTTGAGCCTAGGAATCTTAGCAGAGATTCAAATGTTACTTTAACTGCAGTGCAGACAGGTAATCCATACCATGGCTTGACTAATCCATCACCATGTGTCTCTGGAGGTGCTATCATTGTGGCTGGCATTGAACACACAGATTATTTGTATGAAGACTTAGCTCCTGTACATGCCTGACAATCCTTTGTTTGGGTATTTGGCAATACAGATGCCGATGACCATTAAGGCCAGGATGGTGTTAGTGAAATAACTCTTTCAATTGCAGGTTTTGTGCCAGTGCCACTTCCATTTCATCTTATACTCAATTGTAACTGAATAAAAGAAAGGTGCAAGAGATGTCAGAATGAGATGCAGACTAAAAGGATGCTTCTGCTTTTACAGCATAGTGAATGAAAGCTAGTTTCTCTCTAGCTGTACACTGGCATATATGCTTGGTCACCAAAACTACTCTAGAAGAACTGGTGATTTGGCCCTGGGACTCTGGGGAATAAATATTTCTGCTGGGCATCCTTCACTAAAATGAATGACTGCCTGATCCTTACCATGTCTTTCGCTCAGGATGAAATTTGAAGACTTCAAAGTGCATTTTGACAAAGTAGAGATCTGCAACCTGACTCCAGATGCCCTGGAAGACAGCACTGCCCACAAGTGGGAAGTGACCATTCACCAGGGAAGCTGGGTTCGAGGATCCACTGCAGGAGGATGTAGAAATTTTCTAGGTAAGTACATACAAGTTTGAAAATGAGAATCAAGCACTGAAGGCTTCACTCACTCTCAACTGTAGCTCTTCAGAAAGGAGCTGTGTAGCCAGAACTGTGGATGCAGGACAGTTGAGCTGACTGGAACCAGCCAAGGGGACAAAAGAGGAAACTCAAACCATGGGTTTTAAGTGTGGTGTACATTAAGATGAGACCATTCTATGATTGGCTTTTTCAAATGAAGAAACCAGCAATGGACAAAGGGGTAAATGTTAATATGGTCCCTCTTGAGACTTTGTGGTAGGAGTTGCTTTTTCTGGTCTCAAGTTCATTGGATCTGATTTATCTCTTAATGACATTTGCATGAGCAGGACTAGGTTCAAATAAGCCAGTTAAACTGCAGCAGCAAGTGTAAAATGAGACAAAAAGCCCAGCTCAGCCAACGTGCTTATATGCCTCAAGCCGTAGCATGGATCCGAACTGTGTTACTGCGGACTGGCATCAGCACTGTGGGATCATTGTAGCTATGTACTTTTAACAAAATCCCATCTGACAACTTTATTTAAACCATGGTAACTTAATAAGGTACCAGGCCTTAAATCTCTACACCTAGTTCCATGAAGGATTTTGGGATCTGGCTTATTTTTTGCAAAGCCTAGTGGAAAGAAGTATAACAAGTAATGGAAAAATTAAGTTTGGGTTAAACCTCAGCTTAATTGTCTTTTTGGGTTTTTTGTTGATTTTGTTTTTTCAGTAGAAGTAGTGGTGGTTTATTATTCCAACTCAAGAAACTCACTGGTGTTTTTTACATTGGCAGAGACTTTCTGGACAAACCCACAAATCAAGCTACATTTGACAGAGAAGGATGATGGACAAGATGACTGCACATTCATAGCAGCACTGATGCAGAAGGGTCGCCGTAAACTCAAGAAGCTTGGTGCTGAAATGCTGACCATTGGCTACTCTATTTATGAGGTACTCCACTGCTTCTGCAGCACAGGAGCTGCCTTATTGGTATTTGGAACTTTCCCTGCCTGGCTCACGGAGAGGGAATGTTGCTTCTTCTCAGTGTTTTGGAGCACATCACACACAATGGTGCCTTGTCCCCAAGTGAGGTTGAGGTTGGCAAATCTGTTGTCACTGCTCTGTGACACCCAATCTGGGATGGTGGTATTTAATGACAGAGTATGTTTAAGTAGGAGGACAATGCCCCAGAGTCTTGAGACTGCCTTCTGGGTGGGAAAGGGCACTGGTAATGGGTCCTTGCCATAAGGTGGGAACTAAATTGCTGTAAGCAGCTGGGTGAGGGAATGAGAGTCAGGATTACAGACAGGGGTGACACTTGTGCCAGGCAGAGTTTGGCTCTGTGATTTGGAAGGGGGTGAATATGTCCTTCAGCACACCCCAGCCAGTGGCACACTGCCTTTTTTTCCCTCCTAGAGCCCCGGCAGAGACGGACACTTGGGCAAAGACTTCTTCAGGTACCACCCATCCAAGGCCAGGAGCAAAACCTACATCAATTTAAGGGAAGTATCACACCGATTCAAGCTGCCACCAGGTGATTACATTCTTATTCCAACCACGTTTGAGCCACACCAGGAGGCAGATTTCTGCCTGAGGATCTTCTCTGAGAAGAAAGCCATCACTGAGTAAGTCAGCAGTGAGCTTTGGGCCCTCCGGTGTTCCCCTGCACATGGGGTTGTTGGCTGCTGGGGAGAGTGTGGCTGCCGAGCACCTAGCCCTACAGCCAAGTCCTGGCATGGCAAGGTTCTGATTGTTTGGGGGTTTTTTTGCATTTGCCTGTTTTTGCTAAACCTGACTTTTTTTTTGAGAGGAGTTGAGAAGGTGGGGAAATAGGGTGTGCCATGGTGAATCCACTGGAAGTTGACAGGGAAGAGTTGCTAGCTGTCTGGCACTGTTTGGGACTCTGAATGCAGCAGTGTTTGCTTCCTGTTTCCTCCCAAAGTTTGTCCATAGGACAATTTTATGTGTAGAAAGGGTGTTGGGGAAAAGATGTTTTCGCAATGAATAATGAATAAAGAATGAGATGAATTCTTTAGCAGATGACATGCACAGCTGTGTCCTCCAAGTCCTGCCTAATGCCTGTTTCAAGGGCTTATACCAAAATCTGAACAGTGCAAAAGTCTGATTGTTTGATGAATTTCAGCTAAACGTAACCTGTTAAGTAAAAAAACCCTGTTTTATCATTCTCCTGGGGAAAATGTAATAAGCAAGCTTCTGCTCCAAGCAGACATTGAATACCTTCAGATACTAAATAAAGTTTTGTTTTCTCCAGGGATCTAGATGAAAACGTTGCCATTGATCTCCCTGAGGTAAGTCTACAGAGCTAAAATAGCAAGAGAATAGCTCAGCAGAAGCCAGCGCATGTTGCTTTTACTGTCTTTGGCTAAAACACCTTTGTTTCGCAGGAATGTTTGTGTGTGTTTGTGTATGTCACATTTGCCAGCTTTTTGTATGTCACTGAAACGGCAGTGCTCTGCTGAATTAAGCTATTAAGCTCTGCTGAATATGGTAAAAGAGCTGTAACAATCAAAGTCATAATCGTTAGCCTCTGCATCCACTTGAAGGCAGTTGGTGCCAGCCAGCACTAGAGGTGGGTGTCAGCCACCAGGTGTGCAGTGGAAGCACCACCCCTTAGCACCAGCAAGCCACATGAACATGGCTGTTTGCATCTTTTAAAATTTTATTTATTGTGAAAAAATAACAGGCAAAAGAATGTCTACTGATATACATTAATTTTGCATACAAAGATCTTTATTTTACTTCTCAATATCCACAGGACTTGAGAGGGAGTGCTTACACATGCACTTGCCTACTGAAGAGATTGAATTCTTTTTGCTTTTGAATGGCTTGGTCTGCCTGCTGAGCACTAATTGCAGCTGGGTCTGAGTCAGCTCCTGTTTAAGTGTATCCCTGCAAATATGCCATTAATTGTGGTGTGCCTTTCCATGGAAACAAGCTAAGCCAAAACCTCATTTGTCCCTCTTTAGAAAAACTCTTCTCCAGGGACCAGCTAACAAGGGCATCTTCATTTCTGGGATCTCAGGGCCATGTTCAGTAGCAACATAAATCTGTGCTGGGTAGTATGCTGAAGTACAGCCACCTCTGGCTGGTGCTCTCAAGAAGGGCCAGAGGTCCCAGGATGATGCCACTGGAGAGAGCTCAATAGAGCTCTGGCTGTTGGAAGACCAGGGAAACAGAATGGTGAAGGGTGGGATGAGAGGAGATGGGTTTTCCAGGAAGGGTACTCTTGGTTTTGTCCAAGGCAGAGGCACACTACACGCTTGCCCAGGCAAAGGAAATGAGGGGGTGAGAGTCCCCTCGGGCAGATAGATGGCTGGGAGGCCTCAGATTTGGCGAAGTTCAGGAGCATATGTATGCTTATTTTAAGATGTACAATGGTTCCTGGTGCACAGAGGGGCTATTTGTAGGAGAATTGTTTCACAGTTCTCATAAAGACTTGTGTTGTTGCAGCCTCTACACCCAACCCCAAGCCCAGAAGAAACTGAAGAAGAAAAGCAATTCCGGGCATTGTTTGAGCAGATTTCAGGAAAGGTGAGTGCAAAACTCTTGTGGGTCAGAGCCAGATGTAAAAAGAGGGGAAAGATTTCTGCTCCGACCCAGGGCCAGATGAAACAAAACCGACATATTTTGGGTGTGTTGAGTTGTAGTGTGTTGTTTGGGCACCAGATGTCACCATGCCTTATGGCTCGATGGATAAGGGTGCAGTCCCTGGTGAGCAAGCAGGAGGACCAAAGCTAGAACTCAAGCTCTGAAGGAGCCTACCTGGTTTAATGTTCAGCTGCAGTTGATTTTTCTTTGAATCAACAGCTCCTGCTTGAGATCTCCTTCAGCCAGGCTTATGCAGAACAGTACTCTTGTATTTTTCCAGCCCTTTAGGTTTTAGCCTTTTCTGGGTTTTGTATGGTTCTCTTTTCCTGAGTTGCAATAAAGTACAGATGGGTGATGTTTGTGTTTTCTGAGGTTTTTGGAATGTCTAATTACAGAAACATTCGAGTAACAGATGCTTCACTGCTTTTTTTTTCTACTTCAGGACATGGAGATATCTGCTGAAGAACTTGAATATGTTCTGAATGCTGTATTAAAAAAAAGTAAGTGCTGAAAACGTCTAAGTTAAGGGTTGTATAGAACTTCATAAAAGCTGCCGTTAAATTAATTTACATATAGAAAATTAAAGGCTGTCTCACAACCCCCACCCTGTGTCCTTGAGCCAGCCAGGGCAGAGCTAGGAAAGCATTTGGTCCATGATCTAACCACGAGCTTGCCCTGCCTCCTGCATGATCTGTGTCAGCTCAGTGAGGCTGGCTCCCTGTTGCACTATCACTCTGCTGTGAAGAGACAGGCACTGGGCTGGGACTTTTTAAGTCCTGGATGTGGCTCATGACCCCGTTACAGGCCCTTTGTACGGTGGGAAACCTGTCACTCTCTGAACCTCATCTCCTGATTTACAAAGAAAGGACAGTATTTCCTGTCATGTCTTCAGTAAATGCATCTTCTGTCTGGACTGAGACTTCTCTGCAGTGAGAGCTGCCTTCATCTTCTATTGCACAGATTGTCCCACAATGAGGACTAAGAGTCAGCTATCTCCATTCATGAATACTATTTTCTACCTTCAGGTTATAAAAGACAGCTTTGCCCAATGATTTCTTTTCTATTATTGTTCTTTTTCAGCAAAGAACATCAAATTCAAGAACTTAAGTCTCATTTCATGCCGAAATATCATTTCTCTTATGGATGTATCCTTTCAAATAAGTGCTTGTGAGGCTAAATGAAGAATGAATGTAATTGTCCATAACATTATATGTCGTGGATTTCAGAGATGGATTTGGTAATGTCATGGCAGAACACTACCCAAAGGAAACAAAAATACATGACTTTTTTTATCCTGATTTTTATTTTTGAAAGTTAGAGTTAGGAGTTTCAAGACAAACTGTTTTCCATTGCAGACTTAGAGGCAGATGTTTTAGTGCTGAGCACCTTTAGAAGTAAATCTCAAGGTACTTCTGTAAAGGACTGCATTTTTCAAGCTGTGGTTTGTTTGAAAGAGAGCTAGAAGACATAACTCAATAAAATCTGTAGTCTGGAGAGCTAAATTCACCAGACAAAGTTGTGCATGCAAGTTAGGGGTCAGAAATTCAGGATCAGCAGTAGTGAAAATTGCTGATATCAAAGCTCTGGGGTTTTTTGACAATCAGTTTAAAAACCGGAAAATCTGGTCTTTCAGCTGGTTCCTGGGACTCCAGGAAACAGACATGTGGGTGAGAGTTGTCTGTCCAAATTTAGGCATTTGTGGTGTAGGCGTCTACATCTAAGCTAGCCTTCTAGACTTCCTTTGTAGATAGCAAAAGGGATGGTGTGATTAATTGTTCTGGATGTATCTAGCTGAAGGTTGCTAAATGACTGCTCAGACATCAGGTGAGGTGAGTAATAGCTCTGGTACTTCCCTACCAGATTTGTCCTGTACAGATTTCTGGTTCCTGTTGAGTTTGCTTAGTATGGCTTCTCCTCAGGTAGAGCTGTTTTTCCAGCATGTTTTCCCAATAAGTGGTTTTGTTACACATGAGACAAAACAGTCCTACCAAGGCAAGTATCTAATGTTTCATTTATGTCCTGCTTGTTCAGCTGAGATATTCTTGAGTTTTGCTTTTGTTGCTCCAGTCCATGACAGAGGTAACATCCAGTCAAACATTTCTAATAGAAAATCAAAACAGACAAAACTTTATCCTGTTAAAGCTAGGTTTGTTATATTAAAATTCAATGCAGATTAGTCACCTTGCATGTGCAATGTTTCCTCACTTAAAAACCAAGCCTCAGCAGGGAGCTGGTCCATGTTCACATCTTATCCATACTTGGTATTGGCACAGAGCCAGGGCCTGCACTTAACCCTGGAGCATGGCAGCAGTTCTAGGTTTACTATTTAGGATATAACTAAATAGTTTCCGTGATTTGCAATGCTTCCAAGCAAATCTCTGCATAGTTTTGAATAAATGGGGAGACATCTTCTCCTCTGCTTTGAAAGCACAAGGAACGCAGACACAATCATCCCACTCTGGACATGCTATTTGGAGCACAATGGAGGAGCAAAACCATAAAAATGTACACTCAAGTCAATGCTGGCATAGTCTCCTCTGTGTCACATGCTGCTGAATTCCCTGGCAACAGCCACCATGTGGTGGTGAGGAGCAGGGACAGAGTTCTGCATGACCCTGGGAAGAAGAACCTGTCTGGGCAAAGAAACTCTTTGCAGAAGTGAGAATGTCCTTGGAATCTGTGGGTGCCCTGAATAATGTCAGCAAAGTAGGTGTTCAAATAACAGCAGGCATTAGCTGGACCCCATTTGGCATGTTTTGACATTTGTGAGTGCTCACTGAGCCAGTGCCCATCTGATCAAGAGCTTTGTCCTGACAAGATGCAAAAGGGAAGGGAAATGGGAGCATTCCTTATTTAACATTTCAGAGCAGGTGCCTCATCCTGGAAGTAAGCTGTGCTTGGGGGACATCAGTAACTCAGTGAAATAAGTCACTCACTTCAGGCAGAGGGAAGACCAGGCAGATCTAATCACTGCCTCCTAGAAATGCTGTACAGGTCTTCATTTCAGACCACAAGGACCAGATTTTTCCAGTCTCACCCCACTACTCCCATTTGGTTGAGCCATTGCAACAGAGCCTGGTTTCTAGATAAAAATACTGAATTGCACATTGGTTGACTAACTCCTTTGGGTGCAGTAGTGATTTGGTTTAATCAGGTAATTTAATTCTCCAAATCATTTATATCCCATTTAGATCCAAAACTGTTCTTGCCTTAGAAAAATCTGTCTTTCTTCCTCATGTGGAGCCTGAATTGCTCCGCTGTGTTTTTATATCACATAATGTTCCTCCACTATCACAGCCAGAGCCATGACTGTAAGTGCTAGAGCTGTACCTCATGAGAAATCCCAATGCCAGTTTCAGCAGCACCATAGGCTTTCCAGTCAGCTTTATATTTTCTGCTTAAAGGAACAACTCTGGTAAGTTCAGACTGAATTTGGAACTTCATATAACAAGTCTTTTTCCTTAGTTCATATTACCAGACCAGTGGCAACGGGAAACTGGAATTCAGTGAGTTCAAAGTGTTCTGGGAAAAAATGAAGAAATGGATAGTAGGTGACATTATTCATTGTAATTATTTCTCCATTTCATTAGCTACTTCCTGAATAGTTTATTAGGTATGTGCAGACAAAAATGGAGACAGCAGTGTGTTCAAGCCACGAATTTTAACACAAAACAAATGTTTTAAAAGCATGGGGTTTGTTTTGGATAGTCAAAGACATTCTTAGCTTTCCATGATGCTAAACCATAATGGTTTTCTGGAAATAACAGAGATTTTTGTAAGCAAATCAACTATGTTTGGGATAAAGAATGCAATGGACACTAATAAGCAAGCCAATCAAAAGGAAACTTAAGGAGTTTCCATTATTGCTCTTGTGCAGAAGAAGAAAGTGATGATTCATGACTAGTAGAAAACAATAATTTCCTAAGTCACTGCATTTTCATTACTGATCTCTCAGGAGTCAACTGTACTGAAGTCTGGGAAAGTGTTGATTCTAATTTTAAACACATTTCCTTGCCACTGTATATGGCAGTACGAATAAGCAGGCTTGCAGAATCAATCACAGACTTAATATTCAAATAAAAGACATTATCATTGTTTCCTTATGGCCATTAATAGGTTTTTCTGAATTCGTGCTTCACTAAAGCATTCAAAATATGCAGTTCTTCGCTTCTTGTCTAGCCCATCAGAAATGGCCAACACTTTTTCTGGGTACTAATGCCACTTCTCTTTTAACAAAGGACACACTGTGCTTTAACAAGGGGGCTTGAGAAATCCTTGTATCCTGAAGGAAGATTTGCACATATATTTGCTGGAAAATTTTAAGCTGAATGTGACGACAGCTCTAAAAAACTCATATTCCAAAGGAGAGCTGTTTTTGTCTCCTCAATAAAAGGATGGAACTTTCCAGCTTAAAAATTGCCTACTATATAGGTCAAAATTCAAACTGTTTGACCAGTTCTCTTGGTTGTACCATGAATGTGGTTATTTAGATCTTTTATACTTAGAAGCAAGTTACTAAAGTGACAGTCTTAATGTCATGTTAAACAGTTGCTCTCTAGTGTTCAAAACTATGGAGAGAAACATAAAAGGAGATTAAGAAAATGTGTCAGTTAAGAGTTAAAAGACAGAGAACAATACATCCTTTCCAGATAAAATAATTTTTTAAAAAAGTAATATCATTTTTGATGAAGAGCAAGTCATTATTTTTTAATGCTTGGATTTGGCGGTACTTTTTAAAGTCACAACAGCCTGTTCATATGACAAAGGGAACTGGGACCAAGATTTGCTCCTCAGTTATAAAATCAGACTGTATCTAGACCAAAGTCTTGACAGCTTTTTAAAATGTTTGTACTGTGCAGTTGGAGATAAACACCTTGGCTTTCTATCTGCTGTATCTGTGCTCCCTTTCATATGCCAATGCTGTGCTTTGTGTGTGCTCCTTTCATAACAGAGTATCTTTCTTCAATTTGACTTTGATAAATCTGGCTCCATGTCCTCTTATGAGCTTCGTGGTGCTCTTAAAGCTGCAGGTAAGACAAGCACTGCATTTTATCTGGGAAACCTGTCAGAGCAGCTGTGGGTGAAGAAGACAATCAATCACACAGGCCAGATGCTCCTGAACAGAGAGGAGGTCTATGCCCTAGAGACAGCCCGAGCACACTGAGTGGGCTAATTTTGCCCCAGGTACCCCCAATCCTGAGGGCAGTCAGAGCAATCTCTATATGTTACTGAGCTCTGTTAAACTCAACAGGGCTGCACATGTGCAGGGTTAGATCCTGAAACAAACCACTTCAGAGTCCATCTACACTCAAGTGTTGAAGGAATAGTGAGTAAGCTTCTATGAAGAGCAGTCATTGCGTTAGTATTTCATCACAAATTATTTTTATTAAAGTAGATAATTTTGCAGAAATCCCTCTATATTTCAGTAAGACAGAATGGTGTCTCGTACATCACACACACTGTGGATGGACTAGAAACTACAGTGCCTGAAAAATTTCTTGTTCAGAATTTTTTATTCATTGCAAGCTTAAGGAACTTTGTGGTCAGATCTCTTTCTGGAGGGATGTGTGCCACAGAGTATCCTCCCATTAGGTGGATTTCCAAATCAGTTAATAGAGGTCTGTAGATTCCCCCTGACGTGTGAGACTGCTCACTTTTTCTTTGTGTGTGTCTTTGGGGAGGATACCAACTCAACAACTATCTGCTGCAGCTGATTGTCCTCCGATACTCTGATGAGCAGCTCCAGATTGAATTTGATGATTTTCTGAACTGCTTAATTCGCCTAGAGAATGCAAGCCGTGAGTATCTTCTTCCTCTGGAATTTCATCCCCTTTTAGAAAGAAATTGTTGTGCTTTTGGCTGTTGAGCCTATTGCACCATATCTGAGATCAAGTACATGGCTAACAGAAAGGAGCTGTGCTTAGCATTTGCACTTAGGATGGCTTTTCTCCTGTAAAGTGAAAAATGTTCTGCTGCTAATGGAAAATTTCCCCCATGTGAATAGAGCTTGCTACATAAACTCTGCAGCAATGTTGAAGGCATGTGAAGAATGCTGGTAAAGCCCATGTCGTAACCCTTCTTGTGGCTCACCCAGGAGCTTAATTTGGGATCACACAAGCTCGAGGTTCAAATATTACTTGAGCCTCAAGCAAAGAGAAGGTTTGTGTGCGCTTGGGCAGGTATCTCCTGTACCTTTTACATAACACGTTCCCTTTTGGCGTCAGATATGGTTCCCTGCACATCAAGGCACCCTAGGTCTCAGTTCACTTGTGGTACAAAATCACTCTTGTTACAAAGCATCCGTAGTAGAGACAGATTAAATAGCTGGATAAGTGCTGAAGTGATCATTACTGTGGCTCCAAATTCAAATAAAACACAATTCACTCTACTTCAAGAAGAAAAATCAACTTTCTTCACTTTTTTTTTCTTTGTTTTTCTTTGTTTTGTTCTTCTCTTTACTTTCTGATTTGACTGTAACAATAGAATTATTAAACTTCTGAGAGATAAAATTTAAGTAAGATATATAAAGAAATACAAATTGCTTGGCTTGATTTCAGAGTATCATCCAAATCTGACTGTTTACCACATTCAGGACATTTCTTCCAGACAAGTCCTAAAGTGAGACTTGCATAAAGGCCTTAAGTCAGCAAGACATTTCCTCTTTCAAGGACTGGTCTTTGTCAGACGAGCTACCACCACCATGCAATCCTAACAAATCTGCCTTTGCACAAATCTCCTTGGCATGGCCACTCGTCGTTGTGGGATGGAGAGCTCGTGTATGAATATGAATGAGGTGTATTTATAGCACTGGTGTCCTGTTTTTCATTTCAGGAGTATTCCAAGCATTGAGTGCGAAAAACAAGGAGTTCATTAACCTGAATATAGGCGAGGTATGAGTATAGATTTGTAAGCACTCATGAAATGATGGGGTTTCTCTAGAGCTTTATCCTCTTGTAAGAACTGGAGTATTTCTGTATGACACTTAAGGTGTCTGTGAGAGTTCAGGGTGTATCAGCCATAGGTTTTGCCATAGCAGGAATTTTACTGCCCACTACAGCCCACGCGCTGATTAAATCTCCTCCATGCTATTTCCTTCCTGTCTTGCCCTGTGGCATATTGACAGCTTCCCATGCACCTTTCTAGTTTCTCTGCTTTTTCTTTCTTCTTAGGTGCCAGGTTTCAGTGGGGGAAAGAGGAAGGAGCAGATGGGGATGGGGGGGTGGGGTCTTTCACTCCCACTGAATCCCCCAGGAGTTCAGATCAGCCTTGCCTGTGCATGTCTGTCATTTACCTCTCACACTGCTCAACACAGATTTCTTATTTTCTTGTGCTCTCTTTGTCTCCCTGTTGCTGCGAGCTTTTTCTCATTTCACACCAAGCTAAAGCTTCCTGGGGTGAGGCACAATGAATTCCCATGCAAAAGAAATGTGGGAACCTGTGTGGACTGCTGGGATGCAAATAACATAACTGCTGTTTCCAGCATCTAGTGCTTGGAGAGCTTTGCCTTATTCCTCCCTGCTAGCTGAGGTCTCTCCTTAATTGCAGGATGTAAAAGCCAAGTGACCAATGGTCCTTTTCCCTGCATGTGGCCAATTCAGAACAAAGCACTGCTTTGGAATGGCTTTAATCTGGGGAAAGACATGGGGAGGGAGAAAGGCCTGAAATACTTTATTGTAAAGCTGATCTTTTTCTCATACTAGTTTATCAACCTGGCAATGAACATCTGAAGAAGTCTGATTTGGATGCCAGGAGTTTCTTGCGACTTTGCTGCTGAGACTTTTGCCCCAAGAGCTGAGGTCCACTTCACATGCAAACTTTACCAGGAGATTTCATGCAGAGGAACATGCATGCTGCCCACCCTTTCTCTTCTCCAGCCCTGTGGTTGAGTTCAAGTGTCAGGTCATGTGGTTTTGGTTTTGGTAGAGCCTGATACTAGATTTGGCACTGAGCATTTGGATGGGGCACAGATGCCTTTCAAGCAGGCTGAAACTGATGTTCCTGAGTGACCACAGGTTTTTATGAAATAGGATTGTATTTGATTTCAGCACCGCACAGACTATAGTGATTAAAAGTCTTTATTGCTGCTTGGCTACCGATTACTGTAAGGTGCTTTTGAAAATACAAGGTTGCGTAAAACTTGTTCAGTTTGGAATTTATTTCCAGGCATAATGTGTGGCTGCATGACAAGTACCCTGTTGTAGCCACAGGAATTGCAGTCTGGTGGACTGTAGATAAAGAAAGACTATGGAATGTATGGATGAAAATTCACTTCTTAATAGTTGTGACAGAGGTCCCAGGTCCAGGGTTCCTTAGAAGGATGCTTAAGCTAAGGTTTGACATTCATCACAGATTTAATTTAGGGGAAAATTTTTGCATCTCACTTTTTCTTAGTCCTTCCTCTGCTACCGACAAAGTTCCTCTGCTTCAGACTTTACTGTGTAGCCAGAGAGTGTCCCATAGGGCCCTCTCTGCAGAGTTGCACAGTTTGTCATCATCTTCAGAGAAACACATGGCTTTGAGACAGTGAGCTCTTGCATGGGGCCATTTTCCTCCAGACAGTCTGAGCCTGTGTCCCACACCAACCAGGCTCCAGAACAGTTATAATAGTTTTAGATTTACAAAATGTCCCCATTGGTAAGGTCCTGATCTCTACAGTTATTGCTATTTTGCATCTGTGACTTATACAGTATTATACATGTGATGTGGGTAGCCAGTGCTGACTTAAAAAATAACAGTAATAGCAGCCAGGGACTTAAGAGGTCTTCATAGGATTTGTTTCCATGATTATCTTCATAACTTATGTCTATTTTATAATGAATCAACTGTCTGGATTTGTTTTCTAAAGCCTTTCTTGCAGTGAAACAGATGGCTGTAGACTAGCCTTGCATTCCCTCTGTCCAGGCTGTCTGAGACAGACAGGGTTTTGTTTTCTCTAGATTTAGACCTAATGAGCAATTCAGGAAGGAAAATCAAGCTGCAGTAAAGGTGAAGCTCAAACTATGAGAAAGCATAGAAATCATGGTGTTTAAAACAACAACTTTGTTATTTTCTAGCAGTTATAATCTTGTAACTATGCAGAAAATACTCTGAAGCTAGCTGGAAGCTGAGCAAAAGCTGATGGTTGCAGTATTTGATTAACTGAGGTACTCAGCCCCATGAGGTGTATTGATTTTCAGATGTGCTGATTGTATACCCTTTTACAGCACCAGAGACAGCTGTCTAAATTTGTGAAAGTTTGGATTAAAATCTAGACTGTCCTATAAACATTCAGCCTCGTACTTGAAACAAAAAAACCCTCAAATCTCAGATCCTTAACTGGTTCACTGTACAAGCTTAGATGTAGATACAAATTTGTTGCAGCATAGCATTGTTCACAAGCTATGCAGAAGAAAAGAGATGTCTCGATACCTGGAAGTACCAGTGTAGCTTTCTGTTCCTCTACACAGAGCTGGGATTGTCTTGAGAAATCAGTATTGCTTTAAGAAAATGATAAATAAAGGTGGAAGCAATGAGGCACAGGCAAAATTCTACTCTGCATTTTAAAGAAAACCCATGCATTTAAGAAAAAAACACCCTGGGGAGTTTTCTGCCCACTTGGAGCAGTTGCCTACTGACTGCACCACAAGAAACTTGAGAGATGACATCTGAGTTCTTTAGAAATCAAGCCTCTTTCCTGGCCAGGCAGCTCTCTGCAGAGATCCCAGTCTCAGTCCCACCTTGGGGTTGACACAACACCCATAGCCACAGCAGAGGGCACATGGGGGAGTTAAGCACAAGAGAACCTGTACATAAAACTGGGCTGGCCCATGGCCTCTCAGACTCTTGCAGCACAGTCCCTGCCTCACCACTTCAGCTGTAAGGATATTGCAGATGCCTGTGCTGAAAGCCTTGCCAACATCACGGTGAAGAACAGTAACTGCTCCCCCTTGTCCTACATGGGAAATGTGGGACCATTTCCTTTCTGCACTGGAGTAAGGCCCACATTAAAAAGAGAAGGGTAACCTTGGCAGTAAGTGCACCTGAAGATGGAGAGTTATATAATCCCTGATAAGGTGGGGGTTTTTGTGTGCCTATTACACTGTTTGTGTCAGTGACTGAACACAATGATCCTTCTCAGCATTGCACCAGCCTGGTGTTAGAGCAGGAGTGCAGTTCTGCCCACAAGCAGGAGTTTGGGCTTGCTGGTCTTCTTTTCTTTTAATCAATTTTAATCAGTTTAATCAATTCTTGAAATTAAAGCTAGATCTTGCTGCCTTCTCTGACATGAGACACAGGTATGTTTGGCTCTGTACCATTACAGGAGGTATGGCAAATCACTTAGGGTGATGAGTGGTGCATTCCCTAATGTGGTGCACACAGACCTTGTTAGCAAGAATGGCTCATGCTGGGAAGCCCTGCCTGTCTGCTAATAGCAACATTAATGGGGAACATGAGAGTCATTTTTCATAATTATATGAATGGAAAAAATTAAGAATTCATTTCAGGAGTATTCCAAATGATCCCATATTAGCTACAGGGTTGCAATCTGAGCATGCTTTCCCACTGCCTCACAGAATGAAAAAATCTCACTTTAAAGCTGCTGCTCAAGCCTCAGGTTAGATGTTAGCAGGGGCTGACTGCTGTCCTGGAGCTGGTTGTCTCTCTTCTGCTCCCCTGTCCTCTCAAAGACCTCAGCACCCCAAGATGTTGGGCAGTGCTCCAAGACATGGCACGTTTCTGAGTTTAAAGGATCAACATCAACTCAAGGCATAAGCCTTTTGAGAGGGTATTCATTTGGAGTTTCATTTGGAGTTGGAGTTTGCCCCAAGCCCCACCACCTCTGCCACTCTAACCACCGTGATGGTAGATTTGGCAATGGCATTTTCCTGCCTTGAAGTAAATTTTATTCCCAGCAGGTTGCTGAGGCCAGAAGGGTTATAGACAGTGAAAATTACCATGAAGAACTGCCTCAAAATAGTAAAGAAACTGAAAACCACTGAAATTGTGTTCTGCCTTTTCTCCATACAAACAGAGACAGAAACCATCAATAAACATTTTGGGCCCAACGGTTGTCAGAAGCATCCCACGCTGCTTCAAAAAGCTCCCAAGGAGTGGCTCAGCAATGCTGCATCTTTCGTCTGGTTTGGGTTTGGGTTTTTTTGCTTGTTTGTTTTTGTTTGGTTGGGGGGGGGGGTTGTTTATGTTACAGACTTATTTTAAGCCCCACTAGGTCTTTTGGGAACCTGCAAAATCATGTGTCAGCACAGGTGGTGCACGAGGCATTGTGGGAGGAGTGAAGGGGAAAGAAAAAAGTGAAATCTGGCTGTCCTACTGCTGGCAAATCGTCCATATTGTGGTGCTGTGGCATCAAGTAGGAGAAATGCTAGAAATGATGTGGCAGTTCACCCCATTTATAACAGTTGGGGTTGCTTCCAGTCATGAAAATTAAATACTTGTGAATAGATATGAGTTATCGAAATAATTTTCATTTGAACTGCATTATCTCTCCTCTAGTCTCCCCCCACCCCACCCCCAAAATACGCGAGTCTTTGTGCTTTTTGACTTGTGGCAGTGTACGTTTTGGAAGCATATCAGAGTGCCGAGGGCAGTTTGCAATGTTCCCAGTAAGGCTGGAACTTCAACGTTTTAAAAATTAATTACAAATACTTGCTGATTGAGGTAAACACAGAAGATGTCAGCAATTGCCAGCAACTATCTTTTTCACATCAGGCACTTATAAGGGCAAGTGTGTTATAAACTGCTCTCCTAAAATCTCTTCTTTTCATCCTTTGCATGACTCTTCAAGGGAAAGGAGCTCCACTGAGCAGGATTTGGCCTCCTGGGCAGCCTGGATGCCTCTTTGAATATTATCCACAGAGGCAGAGGACTCAAACAGGGCAAAGATAGCAGCAGGCATTAGACACATGCCTGTTGTTCTTCTGGCCCAAGGAATATATAGCCAAAACTCTTAACTGCCATTTTTTCCTTTTTTTTTTTTTACTTAAAAGACCCTGAACCAAAGCAAGATGGTGTATTCATCCCCATCCCCGCCCAAGTATATAGTCAGAAATGGTGAATATTTTTATTTTCAGGTACTTCACTGGACTACTTCAAGTGTGCTTTTTCTCCTGGACCTTCAGAGGGGGAAAAGCATTTATCCACAGATCCAAAAAGTGTCCATGGTTCATTTGACCCTGGAGGCAGATGGAGCTGCCTGCATGCCTTACCTGTGCTGCAGTGTTTGATATGCACAAGGGCCAAATTCCCTTGCACCTTGGGAGAGACCACCCAGGGAAAATAGGACAGGGATGGGGGTCCCTCCATGAGTGTTGTGTGGCCACCTCCCCTGGCAGACAGCCCCCCCAAGGACACAGCCCAGCCACTGCCCTGGTGAGGGGGCAATGCCAGCATTTTGTGACAATTTTATCCAGTTGCTAAGCAGCTGGGTTCCAGGGACACAAACAATTTGAAAACAAAATGTCCCAAGGGAAAGCAGCCACGCTGTGCTGGGAGGGCACTCCAGCTCCAGACTCATGGCTTCTTCTGCCCTCCTTGCTCAGATGCTCACGGTTTCCTGGGGCTGTGCCAGGGGCTGTGCCAGGGCCTGAGTGAGGGAGATGGCATATTTCTGTGCCTCTAGACAGTTAAGTGTTTTATGGCAAGTGTTGTCTGACTAGCAGGACCAGCAAAGCATACTTTTAAATGCTTTCATACTCTCTACAGCATCTCTGTCTTCTCAAAGAACTGCCTCATTGCACTGCAAAGCAGAGTAGCTCCAGCACAGAGAACTGTGAAGATCCCAACCACCACACCATGGTGTTTCATATCCCAGTGGTTAGAGCTGAATCAGGAGATCAGGGCTTAAAACCCTTGAGTAATTAAAATAGCATTTATCTCTCTCCAGTCTCCTCTGGTTGTTAGACACTCAGCTTTTCTGTGTTGGTTTAACACCCAAATCCAAGGCTGTCATCCATCCAGGAAGTAATCTGTGGGACCTTATTGCCCAGAGAGTTTGTGGAGTCTCCTTCTCTGGAAATATTCAAGAACTGCCTGGACTCAATCCTGTGCTGTGTGCTCTAGGATGACCCTCTGTGGTCCCTTCCAACCTGACCCATTCTGTGATATATCAGCAGGACATTTTAGGACACAATATCATGTAGCAGAATCATTTATTTTACAAAGGTGAGCCAACACAAGTCTTCAGGGATGCAGTCACATTGCACTACAGCCCCCTTGGCCATCCAGCAGCAGGCTGCCAGTAAGGGCATCTCAGCATCTGCTCCAGCTTGAAAGCAGATTATCTGGTGCCAGAGAAAATGGATTTATCATGGCTGATCCCATTCATTTCCTAGAGGACATGCCAAGAGACTGAAATAGAAATGGGGTCAGCAATTAATAGGGTAGCTCTCAGTCACCATCACCATATGTTGATATGGTGATGGCTGGTTTATCTATTTACCTGATAAATAGCTTACTGAAAGTTTTATCAGGACACGGGTCAAGGAGAGTGGAGACAAAACTCAAGGGACTGTTGTACAGAAACTGACATCTTCATAGATTTCTTCTCCAGCATTGAAACTTGCACAAATATTTCTCCCAATTTGGGGAGGGTTTCTTCATGTCCCTGGGGAAAAGGGAGTGGATGGGTCACAATTAGCTGTAGCCTCAGCTTAGCTTTCTGCCCTACCAGGTACAGCTGAAGACTGTCTGACTTTATTCCTTACAGGGACATCATATATGCTGTATTTTCTTGAGCTGGGGTAGACAAGCTTTTGAGCACAAGAAACAGAAATTGAGAAGTGTCTTAATGAAACTGCTACAATGGCAGCAAGCCAAGTTGTGTCTTACGTTGTTGGAGCCAAGAGCTCTGGGACATCTTTAGTCCTGCCATGACAATGACTGTTTCAGTTTTTGATCCTTACTATAAATCCAGCTTTCTCTGCAGCTTATGGCTAATACCTCTCCAACAGAACCCACAGCAGTCTTTTAGAGAGATGTTATTCCTTCCTGAGGCAGGAAATTTCAAGCTTGTCAAAGCACTTTTCTGAGCCAACAAGAGCTACAGTAGAAAAATTTTGATCAAAAACAGGTGCATGGCTGGCTGGGAGGCTGAAAAAGAGTCACTGTGCAGTTTGCATAACCCCTGGGGAAAAGATACATAACTCAGTGTGAGGAAAAGAAAATGAGCTCTGGGCTGAGTGTGGGATGATGAATCTGCAAGGAGCTGGAGAGCTATGGCTCCCTCAGCAGCTTGCACTGCAGTCTGCAAACATTTCACGGCAAATCTGGCTTAAACTGGGTGGCATTACAGCTTGCCTAGCCTGCTAGGGAGCAAATGTGCTGCTCCCTTCTTCCAGGATGATGAAAGAGTATAAGACATAAACAGCCATAATTGTCATAGCTTTAAGTCTTGGGAAATGGAAGCAAAAGCTCCGTCACCACACCAAAAGTTCCAAGGAGAAGAGACCCAATTGTCAGGGGGCCTGAGGGTCTCATAGAGCTCAGTGATGTTGAGGAATGATGTATGGGGCAAATCGTTCTGGGTAAAGAGGCTGCTTGTATGCAGTTTTGGGGAATGGGACACTTCATTATTTTAGCGTATAGAGAACTCCAGTAAAAACATTTAATCTGATTAATCAAACACCTATGAACAGCATTGAAATGAAACTTTCCCAGCTGTGTACAGATTTTGCCTTTCAACTGCCCTCATGCATTTCAAGGCATATCCTCGAAGACAGCCATCTAACTTCTGCATTTCCTAAAAACAGATGCCTATTTTTGAATATTAAAAACTACCACAATTCCAAAGCCCATCTGAAGAGCTGTGTGCACAGAGCAGCTTTGCTGCCGGGATGCAGCCACACTGCAGCCCAAACACCCTGATGAGGATGGTGTGAGGGGCTGGGTAGGTGGCAGCTGGAGCCCACTGCTGTGGCCAGATCCAAGGATGTTCCCACAATCAGGAAACAATAGGGACAATACACCTCCACAAGGCAAATGCAATCCTGTCCTTATTTCCCTCCACAGACCACAGCAAATTTCTCCATTATCCTGCCACATCTGGGACCTGAGATGGCCCAAGAGACACCAGAAAAGGTACCTTTGCTCTGGTTATGGCAGAAAGACACAACCCATGATTTGGGCTCACTGAAAACATGCTCATTGGCTAGTGTGTGGTGGAAATCTCTCCACTGCTGCTAATTTCAGTCTGAATTAGAAAGGAGCCTTTCTTGCTGGCAGCCTTTGCAGTTGCACTGTCAGTGCCATAGAATTTCATCTCCTCCAGAAGCCTCTGGGAAAGTGAGAATTGTCAGGTTTTTTACTGGAAGTTTCAGCTTTTGTGATTACCTAGAATATCTACAAAATGACATTTGAGCAGGTCTTAAAGCTTCAGAAAAGTGGATGCCAATAAAGATCAATACCAATGTATTATTTTTGAAGTCTAAATCCTGTTGATAATTTTAGTGGCCCTAATTCATAGTTTGTGAATGTCTTGATGTGGTGTTACTGCTCCTGACATGAAATAACCCTGCCCTGGATTTGTTTACAGACAAGGATTTCCTTCCCTAATAAATGATTGAAAGTGTTCAGTCAATTAACTCTCCAGAGTTGTTAATTTAGTTGTTTCCTGATCATTAACAATGAGTTCTTGGAAAGCATTGGCACCAAACTACCTCAAGAGTGGCAATTTGCGGTTTATGAAGACCTTAAAATAGTTTTCTAATGCTGCATTGTTTAACTGAGCAGTATTCCTTTTCTCCCCATAGCCTCTTTGCTCTTGGGCATCTCTTAGATGGGGAGATATGGAAGGGAGATATAGAAATCTACTGCTTCAGAAGCACATTAATATGTATGTTAAGGCAGGCTTATATACTTTATAGAAAATACCTAATATACACAATGATTTTTATATAGAGATATACATGTGTTTTAAGTACATGTAGCACAGCTTGTGTACAAGGCTTCAGTCACAACTGCCAGTAGTGAGGCAGCTGGTCCCCTGAAGGTACTGACAGCCAACTTTTGGTTCACCGTGCATGGATTATCCAATTTCACAATTAACTGGGAAAGGGTACCAAAGCCCAAAGCCTGCCCTGCACAGAAAATTGCCCATAATCACAGACTCACCCCTGTCCCACGGGCAGAATGCTGTTTATCCAGTTACTCATTCACATGGAAAGCAAAAAAATTCCCATGTGTTTCATGGACCTCTGAAGGGAAGGACATAGGCATTTGCATGTGTATCCATGTGGGAACCTAGCTGTGGTGCCGTAAGGAAGAGCCCCCTGTGGCTAATGCAACAAAACTTGTCGTGGCAAAGGCCTGTCAGTCTTGCACCACTTGTTTTGCCTCGAAATGGGAGGCAGACTTCAAAACTCTAAATAATTGTCCAAATGGCTGGGCCAAGCAGGCAACAGTGAATGCAGAACTCACAATAAAATGTCTTTATTTTTCTAGTTGGCCCCTTTGCGGTGTAGGCTGGTGAAGCCTGTACAATGTGATTGGTCTTCTTGAAACAAGGAGCCAGCTGCCCCTGGTGTCCCACAGACCTGAAGGATGTTCTGCACCCTGCAGGTATTTTCTCCTTATTTCCATGCTTCTAGCTTTTACCCTGCCTATACATTGCACACATAGATTTCTTCTCAGTCAAGTTTGCATCAAACAGCAAAACAAAAATATCCCAGGCCTTTTTGCCTCTTCTCTGTGTCTCAGTTTGCATTCCCTACAAACCTCAGAAGCTCTGGGTAACTACTGAAGGAAGACACCTTCAGCTCCAGTCAAAATTATGTTTAACATTCAGCACTGAGCCTTTCCCATCTGAAAAATGCCAAGCATTTTTCATGGCCAAGCAGCATTAACTTAAATGATTTATCAAGGTAGATGGCAAATCAAGAGGGCTTTCAGGGCTCTGGAGTCTAAAATTAGACGTGGCAGTTCCATTCTGGCATTGGCAGCACACGATCCCCTCCTCTGCTCCAGCTGGCCCTGCTGGCTGTCACCCCAGGGTGAGATGCTCTGCAGTGGGGTGACTACCAGAGGCCAGCAGTTTCCCCTGACCCAAGGGGATCTGCTCTGCAGGTCACTGTGAAAGCTGCAAAACTGTCCTGCAGTGGGACATGGCTAGTGGAGAAACCTCATTACTGCTTCTGGGTAAGGGGCAGGATGTTCAGCTGTGTTTGCAAAGGAGGTTCAGAATAAACAAAAGCCTGCAGATCTGTAAGTAGAAAGTGCATCCAGCAACAGCTCCAAAGCTGGCCCCAAATGTGCAGCGTGGCAGGCGTTGAGGTGCTGCCTCTCTTTCTGTCAGCATGAGCACCAGTGAAATGCCGGGTCTGCCTTCCCTTGGAGGCACAATAAGCCCCTGTTTTCCAAGCAGGAAAACATTTCCATTTCAGGGCAGCGACTGCCTGCCAGAAGCACAGCACACAGAGATATGAGGGCAAGCAGGTCCCTGGTAGTGTACTTGCTGAGAACTGGGAAGCCTTCCTGAGAAAGGGCCACCATGTACACACAGCTGGGATGTGCCAGGTCCTGTCCCACTATGTCTGTGGGTTATAAAAAGCTCTTTCTCAGGGATGTTTGGAAACTGAGGCAGCCTTTTCTGTTTGTAAGTGTATTTTGAATTTAAGTTTCTCCATAAACTCCACCAAAGCAATAGCTCCACCAAAGACTTGTCTTTATTGCATACCAGTGGGTGCCACCTCTGCAGGACACCTCAGTGTGGGAAATGATTTGGGGTTGCTGGTGGTAGACTGGCCAGCCACAATTCCATCCCACAGCAGCATTCCTGTGCAGGTCCCAGCAGGGAGCCTATCACAGCGTGGGGACATTTACTCCACCAGCAGCCTGTGCCTTCAGCTAGCATCTGGAAAGACATTATTGCCACCATCCCAAGTGACTTACAAAGGTCTGTTTCTTGTCCTTCCAACCATGAGGCTACTTCCAAGTGACTTCAGCTGATATTTTTTGCAGCTTTTCAGGAGTTTAAAATGATGCTTTGAGCTGTGTGCTGGCATTCAGCCAGAGGTGATGCCAGGGTCAAAACCCACTGCTTTCACTGGAATTCTCTGAACAAGAGTCTTGATGTACTTTGCAACGTCAAGAGAATATCTTAAGGATTTCAGTGCAGAAAAGTTCTTTGGAATAACTTCAACGCTGGAAAAAATGATGTCTTGTAATAACAAAATTGGTCAGTTCATTCACTGGGTTACACCTCTTACAGTCAGCTGAGGCAGGGGCCTCCTTTTTGGCTCTTCCCAGAGGAGAACTGTGGGCCGCGAGGGATTTGGGAAGGGGAACACTGCCATCACTAGTCTCACTGAGGCTGAGACAGGCCAGGAGGGCCATGAGTACCTCATCTTTACCATAGTTATCAGCAACTACTCCAGCCAGGAAGTTTTCATATTATATTTCTATTTTCATTTTCTGTTTTCATATGTAAAAGACCTAATTCACAGGCCCCCAAGGTCTTTATCTCGCTGGTCCTCAAAAGATGACAACCAACGTCAGTGCAACTGTCCTTGGGCTTGTATGTGCTTTACACACATGACCAGCATCCCTGCAGGACAGCCTGTAAGGACATCTCTAGGTGAAGCGAGGGATCTGAGGTCATGTCAAGTTTGCAGGCAAAGACTTGAGCAGAGGTGTCCTTCAGCAATGCCTCAGTTGCTGCAGCTTGGCTGTCCAAGGCTTCCATCCCAGGTCATCCCTTCGGCGCCGGAGCAGGAGAAGGCACTTCAGGGTGGAGACCCAGCACTGCTGCCAAAAGGGACAGCAAAAAGCTGGGCTGTGCCACAATCTGCTCTGGAAACAATATGACAGATGGAGCTGACTCTGATCCTTGGAGTTTTGCTGAGAGCAGAACCGCTGGCAGATTTTCAATGTTTCAGTTGCTGTTATCGAGAGTGAGCATTTCTAAGCCCCGGTTTCTTGAGTTTAAAAATATATGTATAGCCTTGTTCATATCCTGTTGACACTCGATGTCCTTCAGGACTGTGAATACCCCTTCCCTGCCAACCACCACTGGCTTTGAGTCGTGCTGTTTCCTGCAATGACAGCATGGAAAGAGAACCTATGTTACACAAAAGCAGATTCACCGTTTGTGAGAGGTCTTGAACTGACCCCATTTTGTAGGTAGCTGCTTGCAAGTGCTGAGGCTGTTAAAAGCAATTTTAAACGTGGCAAGAGTAACTTGAAGCCTATGAATTTTTAAACAACAGAGCTCTGGATCAATTAAAAATCTTTCAGTGCACCTCTCCAGTAACAACTTCTTTATGTGCCACGTGCTTTCTCTTTAACTGGGTTATAATCACTCTCTTTACAAAGCTGTTTGTGCTGAATGCACTTGTATGACTTGCCTGCTCTTTTTGAGCCAGTCTGACAGCTGACACTTGGTCCTCTCTTGTCTCAGGAGGGTCACTGCCCTCACCAAGGTGGGTTTGGAGTCTCTCAACCTCAACAGCTGCCAGAGCAGAACGGAGACTGAGCCACATCACCTGTGTGCCAGGAGGATGGTGGAGCAGTTGGGTCCTTTTTTATTAATTTAAGCTGTGAAGAACCTCAGCCCTGTCTGAGGCAGTGGGAAGCTCTGAAATGTTGGATTTTCCCTTTCAAGGGGCAGGAACCTGTTTTGCTCCCCCACCGGTTGCAGTGCCCAACCTTCATCTCTCCAGGCTGGGTGAGGATGGGGGGTAGGTGCTGCTCTGGAAGCTGAGACTCCACAGGTGCTGGCATTCACCTCTCACAGCCTGGTGGGAGCCACTGGCAAATGCTGCTTCCCTGGAGCCCATGTGTTTCAGCTGGGTGTTGGTGAGGCTGGGCTGAGCAGCTGCTCCAGAGTCTCCCTGTGATGGACATTGCAGGGAGGCTGCTGCTGAAGCACTGCGTGCAATGTATCCTACAAAAACATTTTTTTAATTGGAAGTTTAATGATTTCTTCTCTAAGTATTTCTACTGCCTGGCCAAAATAAAAGTGTCTAAAATTAGCTTCCCCGGATAAAGACATTTTTGTCATATTTGGTGCATTCCTATCCGAACACTGAGAGCCAGCTGTTTGGGCTGGGTTACAGAGAGAAATCTGTTTGTAACTATACCGATCTGGCATTTGTAGCCCTGGAATTAATAGTTTTTTTATCTTTCGACATGATAGGTTCATTTTTTCCATGCTAAGAGAGTGCCAGAAGAAGCATTATAAAGACTATAGAATTAAAACCAGAAGTGCCTCACAGTGAACTTAATTGTAAATGCTAATGGCACTTCTAGCAAAAGTAATACCCTGGGGGACTCATTGCAAATTAACTAAGAAGAACTCAGTGATGCTGCTTCTCTGGATTTTAACTGAATCTGTACAGTTAAAAGGGGTCAGGAGTTGGATTTTTTCCTGTCAGCTGAAATACTCTGTAACTGGGATCACCAACTCCTGGGTAAAACCTTTGAGAGCAGATTCAGAAGCCACCCCTGATTCTGTTTTTATTGTCGTGTAACTTCCCTTACCAGGACATTACCATTACAACGCAGTTTTTCCATCTTCTCTTCTGGCTCTGCACTGGTAAAAGTCACTTGGCTTCAGGGAATGGTGTTGGAGACAAAAGAGCTGGGTTCCAGTGTGAGGAAAGGGCAGGGGGGAGTCTGGTGACCTAGTGGTTAGGCTGATGCCAGCAGAAGGACCAAGCACTGGCTCTGCACATCTTAGGGCTCTGCACCCTTTGGAAAAAAAAAGAAAAAGATGGAGACAAAAATAACATATTTAAAGTATGCCCACAAAAATCCAGCGGTCTCTTAATGGTCGTGCTTTGCAAATACTTCTGTGCCTGATTTTCCAGGCATGCGTGAGAAGCTCGCCCAGGGGGTTTTAAACTGAGTTTTTTTCTGTAACTGGTGAAACCTTCCTGTGGCCTCTCCACCGAGGTGCTTGCTGCAGGGGTGGGGGCTTTGGCAGGAAGGCAGAAAACTGGAGAGTGAATAACAGCTCACGATGAAAAGTTTTTCTGCGCTGAGGGTCATGAAGATGGCACTGGTGGGCTGCAGGTGGGCTCTGGCCCTGGCTTATGAGCTACTGGGGGCCACATGCCTTGAAGGGAAAGCATCCCATCCTGGCACTGGGCCCTTTGCTAAGCTGCTGCTGCAACAACAATCCCTGCTGCTGGAAAATGAGCCTGGGGGGAAAGCTTCCTGTAAAAGGGCAAGCCCAGTGCTGGAGCAGGCTGGACTGGAGGCTGACAAACTAGTGCCCACCTTGCCAACTCATGGTTCTTGCTTCATGCATCAACAACCTATCCCTTGAGCCCTAGAGAGCCGTGATAGCCTAAAATGAACAGCTGTCTGCTAGGAATGACCTAGACCAGTGAGTGTCTGGGCAGGGAGAGGTCTCTGTCACTGGCTGCAGGCCTGACACATTTGGCACATTCATGCCATGCTGGGAAGGGAGGGAGCAAATGACATTGCTGGCAAAGAGGTGCTGGACACATCAGTGACAAGGAACTGCACATGGCTAGAGGGTAGAAGTTGGTTCATCTCAATCACAAACAAGATTTGTTTGCTCCCAGCCAGGGCTGGTTTTGAACCAGCTGGTGAAAAGAACATACAGGAGAGTACTTTGCTTTTTGCTAAGCTTGTTCCTCCAAGTCATCGGTGCACCTGAAATGTCACTCATTAAATCTTAGTGATGAGAAGCCTCCCTGGGACTGTTGTGGGATTTCCACAGTTAGATGATTTGATGCCAGAGTTAGTGGCTTGACTCAAAGCTTGGGTCAAGGCTGGTGGGTAGATGTGGTACAACTTGACCAAAGATTGGGCATTCAGAATTTTTTCATCTGGGATTTTTTTCCCCCTTTCTTAACTCCTTTTAGTGGTTTCTGGAGGAAAAGCAGACAAGACCTGCATGAAATTTAACATGCCAGGTGTGCCCCAGTGAAAGCAGGTCCTTGATGCCTTGCTGTGTTATTAAAATGTCTTACAACTTTACATTTTCTTGCATGACTGTTAGTGGCTACAAAACCTCTCGGTGAGATTGGAGCCAGAGAGGATGACACAGAGGAGAAGCAAGAAGCAGTACTCCTGGGCTGGCAGGGCGGTGGGCCAACAAACTCTCATCTGTTGGTACTTTTGCAGTGACTGTGGCCAGACTCAGTTTCTGGAGGCAGCTCAGTGTGTCTCAGACTGCAGGCCATGGGATGTGCTGGAGGGCTGGATGTGCTGGCACAGCCCCGGGCAGCAGCTCCCAGCAATCCCAGCACCTCAGTCCCTCCAACAATTGCTGCCTGCACTGCTGCCAGCCTGGTGGGAGCTCATAGGTGCTCTCCTACGTGCTCTGAATCACTGGCAGCAGCTTAGGGGGAGTTATGAAAAAAAGCTGTAATTGCTGGCCACAAACATTTGCAGTATTCTTGCCTTGGAGCAACTGAGCTGCAGCCAAACGGGTGGAACCCAGAGGGATTAGCACAACACTCAGGCCAGAGCAGGGTTTCTTAAACACAAGCTTATAGGCACACACCAGAAGTTTCTTTCTTGGCAGATGTAAGGTCTGAAAAATGTGGCAAGGAGAGCATGATGTTCAGTCAAAACTTTAATAACAAACAGCTGTAATAAAGCCCAGGCTTCCTACAAGTCAAAATAAATTTTGCCACCAAGCTAAGTGGAGCCAGTGATTCAGCTCACATAGCCTGGAAATGGCAGCGTAGAGGGGACCCATGTGGTGAATTTTCTCCTCCCAGCTGAACTTTGTTCCTTCTTCCGTCACCTTTTCTTCTTCTTCATCACCATCATGATACCACTACATCTTTTCATAGCAGCTGGCATTTCACAGCAACAAAAACATTCCTCCTGAGATAATTTGCACCTACTGCAAGTGGGAAATTTTCAAAGGCTGCTTTCAAGTCTGGATACTGGACTTCAGAGAACAAGCTCAGGAGACAAATGACCCATTGAACTTCAGGGTCACTGGCACTCGACACTTTCAGTAAGAAGAGAAGCTAGGGCTGAGGTCAAGCCCTTGTGTAAACCTCTGGTTGGTCACTGAGGTCAAACCTTCCAAAAATCACAGATGACTCTTTCCTTCCCCCACGCTTTTTTTTTTTTTCCTCATTACCTTGTTCATTTTGGAGACAAACATTATAGGAAAACTACAGTAAGCTATTTTCAGGGATGCTGTATGTTTTTTAATTTGTTGGCATCCCAGTCAAGTCCTGACCTGCCAAGGGCATTTAGCCCTGTATCTAGGTCCTGTATAAGGTCCATGTTTCACAGCCATGTGCCCAACCACCCTCTGGGTGAAGAAACTTTTTCTAATATCCAGCCTAAACTTCCCCTGACACAACTTCAGGCCATTGCCTTGGGTCCTGTCACTGGTCTCCACACTAGGGTTTTGATGTCAGAGTAACATGAACATACTGATTCAAGTGGGTGACAAGCAAACTTGGACAGCAAAGCCCAGGGCTGTGTCTGTAAATAATGCCTACGAAGTCGGGTTTGTACCTCGGGGACACGATTAGAGAGCTCTTTGGGGGATGCATCAGCAGGACTCTGCCAGCTGGGTGCTGCCCCAGCACCCACAACCGTGACCTCAAAGGCAGCTCTGTGTCGTCTAACCTCAGCAACTACCACTAAAGTCACCACTCGCTCAATCAATCAATCTTCTTCAGCAGGCAGCCACAGCACCTTTACTGCTCTGCCCTTACAAGTCTTCACTCACACATGAGACGTGCTGACTCCTCATGCTGAGACAGTGCCCAGATGCTGTGGATTTGCCTTTAGTAGAGAGAACTTTTAAAAGTTGAGAGGGAGCATAGACAAGACTGAAGCAAATTATGTGTAGGCCAGATCCTAAATATAGTTGGAATACCACCCTTACTTGGCTGTGGAGTCTTTCCAAACCAAATTCTTCTTCAAATGCCATTTTAGCTGTTGGAAATTCAGCTCAAGTATAAACCAAATTCTTTTTCCAAATACATCTCTGGAAAAAGTAGATGTGAGCGTGCAGAAGAAAAACTACCCTTGTAGCTGCACATTTGATTCTCTTATACTTTCAGAACTTGCTGCACAGGACAAAAGCCAGGAAGTGAGACTACCCAGTGGCCTCTGCTAGCACCTTCATTTTTGTGAGATGCTTTTAAAGTCCATAAATAACCCATTCTCCCCCCATCCTGCTTGGGGGAAGTGAAGGAACAGCTGTGTGGTGTTTAATTGACACCTGGGACTAAGCCACAACATACAGTTTTCAAATTGCTTCTGCAATAATTATCCAGATACTGCTTTGGATTACTTGAAGATATTGGTGGGAGTGTGTTAGGTTTAAGTCTATTACAGTGGAGTACAAACAGTGTTTCCCAAATCTCATCCTGTCCCCATCTGTCAGATGAAATGATAAAGCAAGGATGCTTCCCCAAACAGATTCACTTGAAAGCTTGAGAAAACAGCTGAAAGATGTTGATTTTTTAATTCTGATCTAAAAAATTCAGTTTCTAAGTTCTAGACCAAATCATTTTTGGCTGCCTGCCGGGCAGATTCAAGACACCCCAAACAACTCCAATGGCACTGAGGAAAGCAGAGTATAAAGGACAACACACAACCAGCACAAAACCCTTGACAGTTCTAGTTAAAGTGACTTTATTAAAACATTATTAATATAAAATGTGACCAAATACAATTTTTTTTGTAAGAATGTTTAATAAAAACATATTCAAGAAAGAAGGAGCATCAACTCTTGTCAAAGCACAGGAAAAACCTACCAGGATAAGTAAAAAGTTCTGCAGCATGTTCTACCAGCTGGTCCCAATGTGTATTAGGGTTGAGTTAGCCGATGGAAGAGACAGGCAGCCCAGGTTCTTCCCTAAGAAGCTTTAAGGTATTACCAGAGATTTAAAGTAACACTCCTTGACAGTAGGAGACTTTGTTTTCAGATCTCCCCAAATCAGAGTAAGATTTGAATGTGCATCTTTGTTTTGGATTTACAACTTTTCAGCAGCTGAATGTACAGAAAATTAGATTCACTGGTAACTGTAAACCCCGAGATTACAATTTGTTAGCTTTAAAAGGAAGGTGCAAGTCAATACTAATCATACACCTAAAGAATTTGTGCTAAAGTTGTTCTAAGCTGTATTAATTCTGGATGCTTGTAGCAAATGCTATGAAAGAAAAAAAAAAAACCAGCAGTAAAACCCAGGATGGTAACAACAAATATTTTCTGAACTGCTGAATGCAGAGATAATAACCACAAATTACAGGAGTTTGTACATCTCAGGAAGAATGTAAAAAAGCTTTCAAATGTCTACAAATAGGAGTATGCTATGCAATGACTTCTACTCTGTGTCAATCTTACCATTTAGCTAAGGAACCTTTTAAGAAAACACTAGAAAAAGTGGAGGTTTTGGCCTTGGCAGTTCTATTTTGCTCTTTTTTTTCATTTTTTTGGTGGGGTGTGGTGGCAAGAGGCGAGGGGGGGGAATATGCTTACAGCATTTTCCTTGTCCAGCAAGTAAATTTTAATGCTCTATCAGCATACTTTGCTTGTTCAGAGCACACAGTGCACCAATTAGAGGCAAGGATTCTTCCAGGACATTGCAAACTCTTCCTGTAAAAAGCAGAAAAAAATCCTGCTGCATCCAATTCTGCACATTTAACTACCCCTGGCACTGAACCAAATGTCAAGTGCTAATCCATGAGAAGCCTAGCACAATTATGGCTTAGGAGATGGTGACCTTCTTACAGCCCTGGCTGGGACCCACTGGAGCCCTGTGTTTTGCCTTCTACCCCAAACAAATGCTATGGGACTATTGCTGAGGTAAGGGGAAAAGTCAAACCTTTGGCATTGGAGCAGACCAGTCACTGGCTGTGCGTAGGGAATTAAGGCTTCAAGGTGAGGTAAACACAGTGAGAATCAGTGTGTAAATCATGCTGCATTTCAGAGACAACAGATTCAAACGACAGCTACTCTTGTTCTCTACATTTAAACACCAAAGATCATTCAAAAGCAGAACTGGAGGCAAGACTGCCGAGGGCCACCTTGAGATGCCTCTCTGCACCTTAGGAATAAATGTAACCCAGATGTTGAACACTAAAGAGGATGTACCCACAAGGAGGAAAAAGCACCAAAGTTGATGAGTCCTTGAGACGATAAGCTGCTTAAAAAACAAAAAAGCCTCACACTGCTATGACCTTCCATAAACATAGTGGTTTCCTGACACAAAGGTAATCTACACTCCAGAAATTCTCAGTGCTGTAGTTCTAGCACTAGTATTATGAAGAGTAATGCTCTAGTAAGGAGGCAGTGAAATTGTGTTCCCTGAAGAATTTCTCCAATTCATTAGGTGTTATCCCATTCCCCTCTACCCACCCCCAAGTTTTCAATCCAAAGACCAGAAACACCATTTCCCCAGGCCATTCTTCGAACACTCTGAAGTTATTTTAGCAGATTTGTAGGACACAAACACAGTGCTTTTGGGATCCATCATTTTGGCAATGCCTTTGCCTTCTTCAGAACAAAAGTGTT
This sequence comes from Lichenostomus cassidix, assembly GCF_008360975.1. Lineage (NCBI taxonomy): Eukaryota > Metazoa > Chordata > Aves > Passeriformes > Meliphagidae > Lichenostomus > Lichenostomus cassidix. The sequence continues at coordinate 40,671,065 of NC_139483.1, read as the reverse complement.
TTCAGTAAGTGGTATGAAAGTTACTTTCAAACTAAATAAAATCTACAAATCAATGCAATTCTGGATGCTTGCTTTTCATACTGTTTTTGCTAGCTATCTGAAGTATGGAATGGTTTTCTTACGTGGAACCACTGCACGTGCAACACTATTTCTTACAAGCCATGCTAGCAAGGTTTCAACTGAAAACAGCAATCTGGTCCTGTAGGTTCCATTTCTAGGATACAGAGACTCTCATTTGTGTTTCTTTAACACGTGTACAGTAAATTCTCCCATCCTCTCAATACAGTAGCTACTAAAAATTTTAACAGATAATAAAAAAATATCCAAATGAAACCACACTTCTATCACTGTTTAAAAAACAAAAACGCATATGGTATTACAAAAGTTTATACAAAGGCAACATTTAAGAGTTTGAAAGTTACTTCTAGAAAAAGACACAAATGCTAGTAAATTAACATACAGGGAGAAAGGTATTCCACTCCTTCCCCAAAATTGGTTTGATCTGTTTTGAAGTATCTTTTACCAGTTGTCTAGAAAATCAAAGCCAGTCTTCAAGATAACATTGCTTGTACTAGTCTGCAAGGTAAAAAAAAAAAAAAAAAAGAAATAAGATGTGGTTGTTAATTATGGTATTACAAACTTAGTCTTTGACTGCACATCTAGAAAATAAAGTTTAAAATGTTGCCTGCCAATATTTCAAGGTCTTCACCATGCTCTAGGATACCTAAGTACCTACACCATAAAATGCTAGACACGGAAAAATATGCACAATGCCCAAAAAGGCAATTCCAGATGAAAATAAAATTTTTCTTGTGGTCTGCAGGCAAAATGTTATTTTTTTTCCGCATGGAAAAATTCATAAAGATCAATTTTTTATACTACAGTGGGAATTGCAGAGAATGTAGCAAGCACAGAAGGCAAGCATCACTAATTCAGCGGATTGTCTGTTGCAATTAGAGCCAGTTGTTTCCAGAAAACTACAAAGATTAAACTTTGATGACAAGTTATTTACTAGGCTATCAAGAACATGCTTGCTCTTGCAGTGTTGCACTTTTAGCCATGACATTTAAGATGATTTTAACGTTCAGGAAGAGCATCCAAGAGGCACAGCTGAGTCTCTGGATTCTCTTCCTAAAGCACAGCTTCCCAGAACAGGGAAGATAATCCAGAAAAGAAGAAACGAAGAAAATTCTTATCTTACATAAATTTCTCTGCTACTCTGTTCACATTTTTACATGGAAGGGTTGTTTCTCCACAGAGAGAAAAAACAGGCTTTTTAAACTACTTCAGTTATCTTGAAAACATTAACAAAGGAATTAAAACTGTTAATTTGTAAGAAAACATGATAAAGCCTTTAACTAAAGGACTACCATGATCATCATTTGTAGCGAAACAGCTCAGGAAGCATTATCTCTTAGCTTCAGAAAATGAGAACTAAACATAGGGCTTCAAATACTGGAGTGGCTTAAGTTCTGTTTTTTCCTAAGTGCTGCCACTTACTTCTCTTGCAACTAGTTACCTCCCCCTGCATCTGTTTGACTTCACATTACCTTGTTTGGAATTCAAACAATCACAGTTGGGAAAATATAGTAGAGAAAAAGCTGTGTGATGTGCTGAAGGTGTACAGTAACGTGTCAGGCTATCACCAGAGTGATGTCACAAATTTCAAACAGAACTGCACAGCTCTGCTTGAAGTACCACTCCTCAACTTCACAGTTTTCAAGCTTTTGATCTCTTTCTTTTCTTTCCCTCAGTGTATCATATCTTGCTGTTCCCTTTCTTTTCTCAGGGATCAGCATCTGCTTTCTTAAATAGCTTCAATAGGCTATTGAGCTGCTTAAGGTTATTTTTTGTTGTTGGGTTGTTTGGGTTTTTTCATTAAAAAAAACATTGAGAAGGCTAATTCTGGAAGCTCATTCTATTTCTATTTTGGACTTTAAGAGAAAACACATTTGAAAGCAGCCCAGCTGCCTGGGACAAAGCACTGGGAAGTGGCTGTCAGGCTACTGCTTAGAACAGCTGAGAAACTAGTTCACCATTCACCACTATGCTGTGTGTACCCAATAAAGTGTCCGAGACTCTAGTTCACCAACTTTTCAGGTTAAAAAGCTTATTCTTTCCATTAGGTGTTTTGCTTTTTTAAAAAAAACCCCGAAACCACCACAACCTGTTTTATTTGATATAGCAATTTGCTAGGTAGCTTGCTGTCAGTTAGCTACTTTGGTGCCTTGTCAGCATTTATGATGTTATATTTAAATCACGCCTTTAACCTATGTGTGAAAAAGTACTTAATTGAACTCAACATGTTAAACAGACTGTTAAATAGACTCCTTCCCATTTGAAAGATAAAAAGCCACCAAGCTTAGCTATGGCTGAATGCTTTACTGAGTCTCTAGTCTTCCAGAGCAGCCCTGTCAGATATTAATGTGCTATACAGTTTTTAAATGTAAGTGAGTATAGCAGTACTTACCTGTCCAGGCATTTGTGGGTCTGTAAGTGTAGTACCATCAGTATCTTCCTTGTTTGTCCTAGAAGATGCCAGATCCTGGGGCGGATCAGGAAGAAAGAAGTCATCTAGAGAACTAGTAGGGAGCTGAGTAGGTCGAGGTTTCTCCCATTCCAGAGACACAGAAGGTAGGCTGGGGGCAACAGACTTCTCTGGTTTACTTATGCTGGGCTTCTCAGCTTTGGTCACCTCCTTTGGAGTAGACTCCTGTCTGTAAAAAGAGGGAAGGGGCTTCTCTCCTTTCTCCATGGACTTGATCTGGCTGGGGGTGAGGGACTGGAACTCAGACTTGTCTCCTTCAAACTTCGAGCGCTCTGCATTTATCTTCCAGAAGGACGACTCCTCTTCCTTTCTGGATGCTATCAACCCATCAGAGGCAGGGGTCTTACTGGCCTGAGAGGATTTAGGGACCTGGACACCAGGTGCTGCTTTAACAGGCTGCCTCTGTTCATTTTGCAACTGGGCACCACCTTGCTCTTGTATGGAGAGAGATGCAACGCTGAACTCCATCTGACTCTGTTCAGGGACAGAAAAACAGCATTTCAAAGCCCTTCACATAGATACAGTTTTGATTTTCTGACCCTGGTGCATAGAGTTAACACCTCTATCCACGGTGAGACTGCTCTCAGACAACAGATACCACAGCAAAGCTAACTTATTTTCTCCATAAATGTCTATCTTTGTAGTTTCATGAAAATAATGATTTTTAAAAGTCTGAACTGCAAGCAAACATAGAAGTCCCAGGCCTGCTGCAGAGATGTCAGAGAAAGCAACTGTATTGGAGTTACTCAGTGCCATCTAAGGTAGCAGTGCACAGCATGCACAGCACTGAAACATTAGAATAGCGGCACTAAAACATTATGACAGCTGCAGATGCATTTTGAAAGTCAGAGATGTTTTACATGAAAATTTTAAGCGGAAAAAGTTTTAGAGTGTAGTTCAAAAGGCAATCTTCCGTTATAGTGTTTGAAATAGTTGGCTACAATTCCATTTACTTCCAAGATAAAGGATTAGATGTCATGGGTATGTGTAGGTAAGTCGTTTCATAATTCTACTGCCCCTCTGAAGGAAGAGAAACAACTCCAGCAGGACTAGTTCTTCACCTATTCCAGAGCCTTGGTTTGTTTTTTGCAGTGCAGATAGCTGTACCCATTTCTGAGAGGTAACACTGGGCAAGTGACCACTTAATGCATGAAAAAAATCTTCCAAGTCACACAGAAGTGAACAGCACTGCAAAATGTTCATTTTACTTACCATCACTTCAGTAAAATGATTCTCAGCTAGTTAGACACTCTTCAGGCTAGTAAAAGTTAAGCCTTATTTCACTCTGAGAAACATGTAAGTGTATGCAGGAGCACAGCACCAAAGCAAGTGCCAGGAAAGAACAAACTAGACTTGTGTTTGTAAAAAGGAACAAATAATGCAAGGAGAAAAGAAAAGCTTTTACTGTTAAAGCTATGCTGTTGTCATCATGAGCCTGATTGGGTTTGAAAAAACTCAAAGGACTTGTAGCTTTTGCTACAAATGTTTAAAAAATGAATTTTGGAAGTTCATTACAGATTTGTGATGTTTTTTCACCATTAAACTTCATTGCCCAACCCTTCCCCAATAAAACTGTAATAGCATCTATGGGCTTTAGTTTAAAACAAGTCCCAGTTGCATATCATTTTCACTTGAAGTGTTTGATCTTGAGTCCCATGTTATTGTGCATGTCAAGTTCAAAGGGACTCTAGATCTAGCAGGACTCACATGCCTAGTAATTAATATTCAGAAACTTCTCATCAAAGAACAACTGTTAACCCAGCAACTGATTATTTATAAAACAATCTTTTTTAAACAGTCAGCAGCTGACTACACATAATTTGATTCAGGGACTTATATCTGACCTTTCTAAACAACTGGATGCATTATTTTTCCAAGGTGTAAGCAAGAAAGCTCCAAGCTCCATGTTTTCATGAGGAATATACTGTGCTATCAAAAGATGCAGAACATAAACAAGCTGCAAGTAATTACAGCTTAGCTAGAGTAAGGTGAGTGCAAGGATACATGCAAGTCTTACCAAACAACTCAACACCCCACCCTGCCTGCAAAAGACTAAGAGGACAAACCTTAGTGCTCTGATTTATTTTTTTTAAACAAGTCGTAATGTAGAACAAAGAGCAGGATATTTAGCTGTAGATAAATTTTGCATAAACACACTACAGATGCGATGGTGTTGAGGATTATTAACAGTGACTGCCATTCTCTATATTAAAATATAGGGATTTATTTCCCTAAGCTCATTTGGCAGTACTACTGAATAGTGATTTACCATCCTGAAGTTAAGATGCTTTAAGACTTTAAAACTGATAAAATCCCAGCTTAAAAAACCTGCAACACAATGTAAAATAGACCTGCAATTCCCCAATAGCCAAAAGAAAAAATAAAGACAGATTCTAAAAATCAAAGACAGGTTAAGAAAAAAATAAAAATTTCATCTTGGAAGACTTAAGTCATGTAAGACTTGTCATGCAGGAATTAAAACAGTGCTATTTTTTGCCCTTCAGCAGTCTGGTATCTTCTGAATAGCCTGTCCCAGGGCACACACTAGGGATGACAGTAGCTAAAGGCCACCACAGCGCAGTCACTTTCAGTAGAATGATTCCTTCAGCTCCCAGCCCAAGGGAGAGGGAAGATCAGTGCCCAGAGTGCAGAGCAGCCATCACAGCCCCCAGTGTTGGAAGTAAAAGCCAGGAAAAACACCAGTGGAAGGGAAGCATGGGTCATAGAACAAAAATTAGAAAAAGTAAACCAATGAGAGTACTCTGCATTTCAACAGCAGCCAGCCAGACAAGCAAAGCCAGGCCTTCTGAGAAGTTCTGAGGCTGTGGAGCTAAAGCCACTGACTGTGGTGATATTTTATGCTCTTTTTTATGGGTCAAAATGCCAACGCAGAGATGTGGTTTGGAAGTGGCACATCTCTCCTAGTGTAGAGAAGAGGGTGGCACTGCAGCAGCACTTCAGGCAGCTGTACCTTTCCAAGCTGCTCTTGGATGCCTGTTCTGGAGAGGATGTCCTTCCTCTTTGCCCTTCTGCACAGAGACCACGGGGTGTACCCGTTTCAGATGACAGAATATTGCATATTTGTGTCACGGTATGCTTTGGAGATCAAACAGCTCATAGCCTGTCACGGAATAATCCAAATGAAAATACTTCTTCAGGAGTCTTTGTTCTCCCACAAGGAAGGCAAAGAAGACAAGACTACCCTGACAGGTTCTGAAAGCACTGTGTCTCAGCATGATGTAAATACAGCTCTGAGAGGTCAGACAGATAATTCTGCTTCTAGCATTTAACTCCAGAAGCCAAGAACTTCTGTGGACCAGTCACAAGATATTCTGTTTTCCTTGAAATATATAATGCTTCTGTTTGACTTTTGAGGTTATTTAACACATCTAAACCCTGAAGAAATGTAGCTGACGAAAGAAAATGATTAATAGGCAATATCTTTCAAGTCAAAAAACTGGCAATGAAACACCCTCCCCCGCAAGAAAAAAACAAACCAAACAACAGAGCAGCAGCCTAAGTAGGAAGATAATTTCACAGCTATGGAAAAGGTCCATGCGTGAAACACCCTATGCTGACATCTAAGTAATGAGTAGTACTGTACACCCTAATGAGTCACTAGACACTACAAATGTGATTTTAATTAGTGTTCTGCTCTCAATTTCTTATATCAGATTGCAAATTGGCAATTGGTTGCGTCAGCAGGAGAAGGAAGGAAATGATATTTAAAAGACAGCTACCCCTCCAAAAAATTGTCTTTTTACTTTAGGTTTGCCAGCCATGAGGGTATTTTGATGCACATCTCTCCTGGCCCCAGCCAAACTCAGAGTGGCAGCTCGCCTGTAAAGGTTTGCACTTGGGGCACTCAACCAGCTGCCACCTTGGGGAGGCAAACTCTGCACAGTGCAGTGTGATTTCATGGTCAGAAGTGAATCATCTTTTAGGCATGGTTTGGGATTCTAGGGATTGCGTTTCAGTCCCCTGCTGCTTTCATTGATTTTGTATTACTTTACATGAGCTGCAGTTTCGGTACTTGTAATTCCCCATCTGGGGAATAAAATGAAAATATTTTCTTTTTCCTACCATTTGTCCAAATGATATTTCTGGGAATTGTTCAGCCCAGAAAGTCTCAAGAGTTTACAGACAGACTAGTACAGTCCCAACTGTAATTTCTAGAAATTATTGGAATTCAAATAAAAGCTATTAACAGCAGTAGTATTTTCAAGATATTGCACGAGCAAGTCTTTCTCAAAACATTAAGAGAGAGGGGGAGAGAGTGCATGTGAAAGCACGCACGAAGTAGTGTTTTGAGGTAGAGCAAACCTAGAAGGCTGTGTTCTTTTCAGTCTTATCCCTCTGGGCCCAAACCACTGCAACGGCTCAAATAAAGGATGCCCTGTCTTGATCATTTTGCTGTATCATAAATATAAATAATACTATAAATTGCTAGTTTTAGGAGGTTGCATGTCCATCTTTCCTTAAAAAGACCATGAAGGTATTTAGGAATTTTGTTTACCAGATTAAAAAATTTAGACCAAACTTCATTCTCAAGGCAGCAATAATCCACCAAATCATAATAGCGGCTGTACATACTCACGGGAAACAATGTGTGCTGAAAGAGAGGCACCAGACACTGAGAATGGCATGATTTAGCAATACTGTATGAAATCAGGTCTCAGTTCATAAGTATATATTAAAAACAAGATGACCACAAAGAACCCAGGAACTTTTAAAGCATCTTATTCACTCATCAGGAATGTGTAGTATTTAACTAAGCAGTCACGCAAATACAGCCAAAACAAATTGTTTTGCTTGGCAGCCTGAAAAATCTAAATTGTTGAGACAAAGACTACAGAAACTCTGTCAAAAGCAACTTGTTTTAAGCACAGCCTGATAAATGCAGAGGTAAGAAAGCCAACTTTAAAAGATTTAGAAGATGACTTTGCTTTGCTGAATGGACAAAACCAAAATAAATATAGGGCCTAAAGTAGCTGCAGCTTTTGCTTTGTTTCCTGTGCACACTGTGGGTGTTTTCAGGATCTTTTCAGAGTCAGAAAGAAATCCTTAGGTCAGCAGAGGCAAATTGCAAGGGCAAAAAATAGAGCAAGGCACTCAAAACCAATCTAAGTAATTTTAGTCCATACAGAAAGACAATGCCAAAGTTATGTAGCATGGAGCTTTGTAAGAAATTCCATTATACACTCTGGTGATATGAACTCAATCCAGTCTGCCACTGTTACTGGCTAGCTTAAACAAGCTTGTACTGACAGTGTCTATATATGCCTAACCAGGTTTTATGTTCAAAAACAGCTGTCTGAAGATTGATGTAGGTAACTGAATCCTTACTCTTGGTCATACAGAATGAAATAAGCCTTGAACACAACTTCTACTACCACAAGTTGGGTTTGGGGGGAGTTTTTTGTTCAAGAACTAATAGTCAACAGTAGTTTTACAGCACTGTGTTTTAAACACATATAGCCCAAATAAAAAAGGGAAGGCTAATCTCAAAAGCTCAGAGATCAGTCTCCTCCCAAGGAAGCATTTCCATTTATGCCAGCTTGATAAAAATAATCACATCAAATTATAGTTTGTAACAAACAATTATAATATCAAGCTGCTAAGGAAGGAAGGAAAAAAATCTCTTCTACCACTGTTTTCCTATTTAAAATAAAACACCCAACAACTAGGACTCATACAAAGAAGGACACTGAAGACTGCCTCTTGATTTCAGATAAAGGAAACAGCTTGTAAACCATGATTTTATAAGTGGAACATAGGTTTTTTTCTTCCTAAATCATTGCTGGGATTAGATCACTTCTGTAGCAATATGACTGGGGAATTCAGACAGGGAGGCATCAACCAGATTATTGAAGGGATTGAAGCTTGTCACTTCCCCATTTTGCCTTTTTTGGTTTGTTTGTTTTAAACACACCTCAAAGGGTTCTCTTTTTAACAAGTATCTGAGGGCCTGTTGAAAATAGAAGAGAGCTGGCAACTATTCTACATGTATCAAGAAAAAGAAATCTTTAGATATGCATGAGTCAATTTCAAGCATTTGGAATAAAACCTATTTTGGTTAATAGCATGAATTATAAGGAGGTTGCAATTTATTCCCATGCTGCTCAGCGCACACCTCAGTGTGTTAACTGAGGTGGCAGACAGAAGTATTTTCTGCCCACTACTAAATTCATTTAAAAAAACCCCAAATCTAAAACCACAAAACCCATAAAGTTCTGAGTTTAGGAAGAGTTGCAGAGAAACTTCACTTCGAAGCTCACGCATGATTCTGGTTTTCCATTTATATCTTGATGTCCGTGCTGAGTTTCCCTGAATTTTCACTTCAAACAAACCAAGAAACCTCAAAGGCTAAACTCAGCCAAAATGTCATCTTTCATCTCACGTAAACCTGGAGCCATAAATAGAATGCCCTGAATTCATAAACCTGGCTAGAGCTCCAGTTAAAAGTGTAACCCACATTTCAAGACATGTTATGTCCATGAGGGCTCCACCCATGAACCAAATCACTCCCTCCAATTCAATCTTTAGTTTTAAAATGTCAGCCTATTTGCAGTGCCAAGAGAACTCACTGCTTCCTGAGTTTTCCTTCTGAGAAGTGTTATTGTTCTCTACTAAAAATATTATTTTAAATGCTGTCTAACAGCTAACTCAGCAATTCACATTGTATTTCTACTTTGTTCGCCTTGTTTGAGGATTTAAAAATAAAAAGGTAAGAAAACAAATACATATCTAAAAGCTAAAAATAGTGGAGATATTCATGCAAGTGTTTACTGTGACATGAACAACTGCAGCCACATCTCACCTTTGTGTTTAAAATGAGAATACAGAGAGTTTACTTTTGACACAAGTGAAGTTATCAAGCCCTTCAGCAATGTTCTGCACGAAATGATGGCAATTTAGTACACTGTCCTCTGGCTAAGTTTGACTGCCATGGAAGTAGGGAATCCACTGCACTAGGTACAGTGAGAAAAATTTGTCCATACCTTAACAGCTAGGATCCCTGTTGGCATCACTGTTACAGCTGAGAGGCTTCAGCCTGGGAGAATACATGCCCTCCCTGCTCCTCTACACTTCTCACTACCCTCTCAGTTTTCCTCATGCTAGTTACAGAAAAATACCCATTTTGCTGCTTTATTTTTCCGAGTCTCAATATCTAAAAAAGAAACAAACAAACAAACAAAAAACTAAAAACCCAACCCCCCCAAAAAAACCCCAACAAAAAAACCCAAAAAGCCCCAAACCAAACCAAACCAAACCAAACCAAACCAAACCAAACCAAATAAAGAAACACCAAAAAAACCCAAAACCCAAACCTATTGGTTTTACTGATTTACATCTCTACTTTCTTCTGCTCTGCAAAAGCCACATTCCCTTCCTTGGGTAAGCCAGAGCACATTCAAGCACATTCAGGCAATGACATGCTAAAAACCCAAACCAAACAAAAAGCTCTGCATTAAAGGAAGATCAGGGAGAAAAAAATTGTGGAAAGAATAACCCATCATGGGTAGAGCTCATGGAATGGAAAGAACCTGACAGCCTTAAGGAACAGTGGGAACAGACCTGGTTCACAGGACACTGAACATGCATTACAACACATCAACCTTCTTGAACAGCTCATTCAGGTTTCCTCACATGGGACCACTTGAGAAAGGCTACTTTTTCCTCAGCTGGTACCTCATAAAAAACATGCTTTCCAATATTACCTCATAAAAGTACAGGTTAGGGAAGAGGCCAAAGAGTAAGCACAAAGCAAGGCCTCCAGTTTTAGCAAAGGAAGACTCAGCAGTGGAAGGGTTTGTTTGAAAGATTAATATGAGGCACTTGGGAAAAACCAAAGGGGAGAACCCACAGAAACCAACCAACCCACACCCCATAAAGCCAGAAAAAGTGGATTCTCTAGATTCTTGCCAAAGGAAAAGGGCATGCAACTTTTCACCCTACAGCTGTGGCACAGCTTTTATTTCTGGTCAGCAAGGAGGGAGAGGGGAAAGAGGGAAGCACAGCTTGATCAGCCCCAACAATTACTTCTAAAGCAACCTCCCCCCTCCTCTCTTCTCTTCAGTGACCACACCAGTGTTCCCATATCATTCTGTGCTCCTCGATTCATTACAATAAGGGATGAAACTAGTGCATTTATCCACTCTGGTCCCCCATTTTGAGACACCAGGAGGACAGCAGAAAGATCCTTCATCAGCAAGTGATAAGCCACAGGCTGGGTTTAAAAACCCTTCAGTAAACACACAAGCATTAAAAAGAAAAGACGACTATCAATTAAAGAGAAAATTCATTCAAGGGCAGATATGTATCTCATCATGGATCATCACTCAGTGCATTACATGAAACATTATCTCTAGGAAGTTCAAGTATTTAGAACTTAACAAAATCTTATCAAGACAGAGCCTAAAAATAGGATTACAGCTGCCACATTCCTAAACCTGAGGTTTTGAGTTTGCACCAAAAAGTGGGGGAGAGACAACACTGCTGTCTCTAACATACTATTTATTTCACCTTATTGACAATGAGGTCAACTCTTTTCTCACAATTTTTCCTTTCTTGGCAGCTTCACCCAAGTATATCCACGTTAAAAACCTCTTCAATATTATACTAAAAGCCAGTGGCTGCTGCTTCTAAGGGTCCTGAAAGACAGGAGGGCTTGCCTGAGCTACCAGGCTTCCACTGCAGGAAAACCTCCAATGGTTCCTGAACCATCACAGCTTTTGAGGGAGTTTTAAGGCAAGAGAAGGCTGGCATTGTTTTCTCTCAAACTGTGGCCCTGTAGGCTGCCAGGACCCAGGATTCACATCAAGTTATAGGTTAATCAGCTTCTGCAAAGCACAGATGGGGTGCAGCTACAGGCAGTGACCTTGAGCAAGGAGGGCTAAGTTGAGGGTCAACTGGATTAATTTAGTATTCACTGGCATTTCCAAATAATTACTCTGCATTAGGCTAAGATTATATTCATAAGGTTGTACATGATTATCTACACAGTTCAAGGGCAAAAAAAAAAAAAAAGGGAACAGGGCAGAAGCAGCTTTCTCCGGCAGATAAAGGCAGAAAACACAGTCTGATATGTGAGATTGAATTACCATGCCTGCCATACCCAGCTGAGAAAGACAATGAGCTGTGGTTTTGCTCCCAGAATTTCTTCAACAAGAAGAACTAAACTTGATCTGCCACCACACATATGGCACAACTATGTTACCTCACACTGCAGGCTCAGAAAGAAATGGAGAACTCTGCCTCTGTGTTAGCCATATGAGAATCCCATCATAAATAATGCCTTAACAAAATACCAGAGGTAAAGTGAGGTGTAAAAGAAACCCCAAACCAACCCATCACAGAAAAAAATGTTATTTTTTAAGAAGCCTTTTGGAGAGGAAATAACATAATGCTTCTAGCATAGCCTCAAGTTAAGCCCCAGGTTAACAAGTTTCACTACATCTGTCCTAAGACAACATTCTAGTTCATTATAAAAAGATGAAGTATTAGACAGGCTTTCAGAAAGAATCCAATTAAATTACTAGATACTTGCACCTTTCTGACCCCACTTCCTAGCTACTTTACTCCTCACTTCAAAAGGGAAATGAAGCTATGTTTATACAATATCTGAGACACTGGTCTTACTAAACACGGAAAGTCAATAAAAAAGTTTGCTACAAAAAAATCAAGTCATTTGTAATGAATTGGTTTTATACCTGCACTCACAGCCAGAACATTAGTTCTTGGAGTACAGTTTGTGTTTCTGCTGATGTAAATCAAAGCGTACCAGTCCTGTTTCATTTCCAGGATGGCCACTTAAAAAGCTTTCATAGAGTAAAGGTGACATTAGTCATTAGTCTATCAAAATGAAGACAATAAATGCAGAAGAAATAGTGTAAAATGCCAAACCAGCATTAAAAAAAAAAATTCTGCTTATTTACCTTTGTTTCCCAGGAGAACGGAGCCGAGTGTTCATCTTGCCAAGTAATGTCCTGAAATGAAATTCAAGAATGACTAAAAATCAGAAGAGCAGCTTCTTCTCAGAAGCATCACACAGATGACATTATGTTACACTGCTGGAACTACAACAACCACTGCTACAGAACTGGCTAAAAAGTGAAAGCACTAATTAAATATGGCACTGATTACATTTTAAGACTGACTGAAATCAAGTTCTCTGAGGGGAAGGTTATCAATAGTATGCCAATTTAATCTACAAAATACATGGAGGTTTAGCCAGGTCTAAATCTCATGAAATGATTTCTCCACAAACAGCACTAAAATGTGTTATATTTCCAGTTTTCTACTAGGCATTTCTTTGGTAGCCACTAGCAACACACAGGGACAGAAACAACAAAAGGAAAAGGAGCCTCAGGGAAATAAAGTGCCATTTCCTCCCCTTGGCAGACCAAAGAGCATGTGCACAACCAGGCAGTGATGGGGCAGTGAAACAGCTGCATGGCCATCAGGCCAAGCCACAGCTGGATGCAGCCCCAGCAGGACACATCATCGTGCCACGTCAGTGACGGCCCGTCTGAAATAAGTATTCAGAGGTGTTCAAGGAGCCTCACGGCATCCACAGAGCAAAACCCCAGTCTGAAATCCATTCTTTTAAGAAGCTGCATTTCTGAAAATAATCCCAATTTGAGAAATTTAAACAATCTCTTCATACACAGCATGCAAAAATACATGTGACCCACCCTGAAAAAAAATTTGAAAAGTGATTGTTGTTCACATTTGTTGAAGACTTAGAAAAAAAATGATGGCATTTCTATTCCTAGCTGTGGCTGGGACTCATTGGTACATTGGATGGTCCCACTGGCAGAGGTAGTGAGCTGCACCCTCCATACTGAGCAATCACTGCTCATGGCCACCACAGCAGGGAAGGAACAGAGTCAGAACACCGTATGGAAAGGGAAAGGCCAGCAGCAACCATGCAGGACTTTCACACTCCTGCTGTTCAGACAATAACAGAACTTGACATGTTTAATACAACACAGAAACCCCACATTTCACTATGGCTGCTCTTCTTGTTTCTGATCTCTGCCTTTCTAGGAATATATTTCTCAGACATCTCATGACATTCTCCTGATCTGCCCTCTCTTATTTCACCATAGGCAGATTTTTATGGCCAAGAGCTATGAGATCATGATTAGAAGTGTCTAAAACTATCTCCCAAACATAAAAACATGTCATTCTCCAACTATTACTCATCTGTGAAATACGGGGTTTCTAGCAGCAAAGTGTTTGTGGTATATGTGAGGGTGATCTCATGCTCTTAAAAGAGCTGGGCTGACAGAATTCATCTAAGAGGAAGGGCCTGGGCTCTGTTTGATCACACATTGTGACCAAAAGGACATTTGTAATCTCCACAACTTGTAACCTCAACCTCCAGCACAGGCAAGCAAAAAGTTCCTGAAATGAACTAATTTTGGTACCAACTGTTAAAAGTCCTGATCAGAGATAAAATCTAAGACTTCCATAGATTGTATCAAAAGATGGAAGTAGTAGACACTTTTAGGCAGCAGCTCCCTGAAAGAAAAGGACCATTTAATTTTTTTTTTTTTACTTTTAAGATGCATTACTGTATCTTAGTAACTCTTTGAGGAGCTCTATCCACATTCAAGATATCTTCCATGGGATATAGCAAAGAATAAAATAGGGTAAGACATGGTTGGAGGATACAAACCTTCAAGTAGTGGATGTCTGTGGTTATTTGAAGTGTACTTGAGGCTAGGATGAAGGAGGCAGTTGACAAGTTCTGTCCATTTGTCAGGGAAGGGAAGGAAGTTTGTGGCCTCCACCTCTTGTGCCCTCTCAGCAGAGGACATGCAGAGGACCAAGTGAGAAGATAGAACAACACAATTCAAAACTATCCTATCTAAACTGCCTGGTTTATGTTAATCACCAACAAAATCTGAGAAATAACTGTGGGGTTTTTTGTAGAATAAACAAGTTCTTGCATGCTTGAAGAAACTGGGAGCAAAAGAATCAACTATTTCAGTAATAACAAAAGTGAATTATGAATGGAAATTCTAGACAAAAAGGCTTCAAGGCTATTTATCATCAACATAGATGAGAAGAAATCCATATCTGATCAGCTTTTGTTTTCAGCACACAACAATGGCTTCTTCAAGAAAGAAGGCAAATAAATAAACTTTTGTTCACCAGGGTTAAAAAAAGAACCTATTTGTAAGAAATGGGACCTCATGCAACATATTTCAAAGCTGAAAAAGATGAGTGAGAAAGAGGGGAAAAAGCTGGCCATACACTTGACTTCAAAAACCAGCTGCAAAATGTATGAAAAAGAATCACAAATTACATTTGCTTTATGTAGGCAGCTTGCTGCAAAACATCTGAATTTCAAAATGGAACACACTGGTAGAAATGTGCCTGTGTATCTGACATGAGCATTGTTCAGCACAGCTGACAGTAACTGGGCAAGTCACAAACCCACCAAGAAATGCATCTCAGAAGTGTTATCAGAACAGAACTTGCTGATTATTGGGGTTTTACTGCACTCAAAAGCTCCCTTTCATTTTTAGGTGTTGAAAAAGCCCAAATCTCTAACAGGCCCACTTAAAAGTTTTTGCTATATTGACTATTTGTTGCCTTAAAGCAATTTTAAGTAGGGAGGTAAAAGAGTTGATCCTTTGCTTGGTGCCAAAGTTCGTAAGGCTAAGCAAAACAAATACCATCTCTGCCTGAAGGCAGGTAAGTCAAGCTTCCCTATTAAAACACGAGTGAAACTAACCAAACTCTCATACCTGATAAAATGTTCACTACTTCCTAAAGCGTATGGCATTTTCTCCAATGAAAATTTTAGTTATTTCAAGTCCAGCTCTTTTACTGCTCAAATAATGACTATCCATTTAAAGAAAAAATAAAAGAACTAAAAAAATCAGACCTTTATCCCACGTGCATGTCACATGCTTATGGATAAAGAGGGACAGTATTAAGTGAATAGTAAGAACTTGTTGTAAACTGAATATCTAAACTGTCTTTCACTGAACCAGAGAGAACCCAGTGGCATCAACTGGCACCAAGTCAGTTGCATTATCAAAGGCTGGCCACTACAGCAGGCAAAGAGCAGTAGCCTCTCACATACTGCTAGTTTTCCACCTATCCCCCTCATGGTTTATGGCATATTTCAAAAATAATCCATCTATATTACATTCACATTCAGTCTCAGCTTGTATTTCCAGATTTCTCTCTGCTCAGTTAACCTTCATTTTTACCAGTATGGGCATTAGAATGCAGAAATTATAAATGGAGAAATGCCAGCAATTGGAGGCTTTTTGGAAAGAAGAAGCTTTGTTGCAGCCTCCAAAATCCTTGGTCAGGAGGCCTAGGCTGTCTAGATACAGAAAATTATGGTGAAGCAACAAAGAGTCTCCTGGTGCTGGGCTTATATGCAATGATAACAAGTCAATCTTCAGTAAAAAGGACAAAACTTATTTCATGGGGATGTGAAATGACCCTGTTAGCCTAATTCTCTTTCAAAACCACATTCACAGTTCCTGCAGAGCTCCTGCTGTTAACTCCATGACTGGTGATGCTGCAATGAGGATAAGATGGAAGAGAAGGAGCAGTAGCACTCACCTGACTCCAGGCATTTGCTAAGAGTCACACATGGTGCTGCAGAGCTCCAGCATTATAAAATGACTGGATCATGGCTACAGGATGCCACGGTCCTGTTACTGCATGTCTATTTTCTGTAACACCCTTCCCACACAGCCAACGTACTCAAAGGTGTTCTGAGAACGTAAGAGATGTTTATAGTTTGAGAACTTACAGTCCTGGGCTATGAGTTCAGGAGATAAATCTGGTGTTAGAAGAGATACATGGGAAATGGTGGGGGTGAGAAAGAGGGAAGCAACTGTCCAGAGATACAAGACTACTACATTTATCCTCTGGACCACCTTATCATAATGGTCAAATGCATGAAAATGGGACTGAAATGGTGAGAGGCCTGGACCAGTAAATCAGTATCTTTAGCATTCATCCTTTGTTTGCTTTCTACCAAGTCCTCCAAAGAACATGAGGTGAAAGAGATCAAATTTCCATGCTTAAGCAAGCACAGGTAGATCACTACAGATTTCAACATCAGTTAACAGGGAAGATGAGCTGTGACTGGAAACATGAAACTTTTGGAGCACCTGTATCAGCAAGAACATCACCAGACCAAAACACTCTCCCCGAAAGCGCTGCAACATCAACAAGTGATTCTGAGGTACGCAGGCTACTCTCCATATCCTTGCCTTAGGACACCACACAGCAACACAGGGACAGCAGCCAGGACCAATCTCATTGCCCTGAGCGAGGGCTGGGTGACCACGGGGCGTGCAGCATTTGTCTCACAAAGCCAGCAGGAGCACAGCTGACAAGAGATAACAGAGCTCCGCAGCCAGGCGTTTGCAAGCCCGGAAAGTTGAACCGAACTGGCAGGAGAGCGGCGGCAGCAGCTCTGCAACAGCAAGACAAGGAGGAGCAATTTGTCAGCCAGGGCAAATGTCCAGCAATCAGGTCGAATGCCAGCAAGGGAGCCAGGGGAGAGGAAGCTATCAGATGAAGAGCCAGGAAAGGCTCCAAGGCTCAATAGTACAGTTGGAAGAACTAAAATGGAAATGGACAATGCCAAAATGAGTGGAATCTCTTTCCTTCAGAGAAACAATTTATATTAACTTCTGCTTGGAAGTCAAAGAGGAAGTCAGTCGAGGCAGATGCTTCCAAAATTAAACACTTTGTATCAAGCATTTCGATGAACCATGCCTTCTTTGGTTAATGGCTACAGAAATGCTAATATTATGCATATTGTAACTGCATTTGGGGAGAAGAGGGGAAAGAAAACTACTTGCCCAGTTTCAGATGGACTCTCTAGCTGCTTTGTCAAGTGGGAAATTATTATTTCTGTACAGTGCAGCACAACAGCCTACAACATGCTTGCTTTCTTTCCAAATCCACATAATTCAAAGCAGAAAGCACAGCATAGCTCTCAGAGACCGGGAAAACGGAACATATTTACCTTCCACACTCATTAACCTAAATTCTTTCCCAACTTAATTAAGATTTCAGTTTCTTTTCAAGGCTTTTTGCACAACCCAAATCTGCTGTCTTGTGTCCTTCCACACCTCTTTTCCGCCATTACTATCAAATATTTATCTAGAATTTCGGGTATCACCAACTGGACAAAACTGAGCTACATCCTACACTCTCTAACTTTCAATACAATGCGAGTGCAGCACAGCACCACACCTTCCTGGCAGGTGGAACACAGGCAGCAGTGTCCTGGCACAAAGCCAGTCGGGAATCATGATGCCCAGTATCACTGTGCCTCACACGCTTCCTAGAAATCCCACTGCAAGGCATACTGGAGAGGAGGCTAAAAGCAGCACTGCTCTCTTTGAATTGGATTCATGATTACAAATGCAGAAGCAGATTTTTTTTTCCTAGTAGAAGCCACATAGCTTAATTAACAACAGGTCACTTGAAGTTACTATATGGACACAGTGAAAGAAACCAGCTCTGCAATCATATGAAGATGTAAGAGAATGGAAAACAAAGGAAGTCAATACACAGAATAAGAGACACAGTATCTGAAGAGTACTGTCAGGTCTCTTCAAGCATTGTTAGACCTTCCTCTTCAAGGGCTCACACTCGGTAACATGACCCACTGCTCGAGACTGGCTACTCTTATACTATGGATTTCCAGAAGGGCTACAATTTACACTTAGATAGATGGCTCTCAGAAGGTTCAAAATCCATACTTTTTGTCATCTATCCACACCCTTGTTTTTCCTGGCATGTGACATGGAACAGGCTGCATTTTTTTAAGGTGTCAAACATGCCAAGAGCTGGAATGTGTTCAGCGTCGTATTTTTAACTGTGTCTAAAACTAGAAACGAAAAGGAAGAGATTTAATTCAGTGTAAACATTCCCTGCAGCCCATTTTCATCAAGGGATTAGGTCCAGCGCCAGCCACGGTCCTGCCCCGCCGTCGGGGGAGCTGAGCTGAGCCTGTCCTCTTCTCCGAGTCTCCCTTCTGCAAAACCCACTTCAGCGCTACCGGTGCCTCCCCTGCTCCCTGCCTGCTCCCTCGGTGTGCCCCAGTGCCTCCCGCGGGGTGTCACAGCCCGCCCTCCCGCACCGCCAGCGAGCGGGGAGAGGAGTAAAGCTCGTCTCCGGGGCAACTCGCCCCGCTGCCGCCGGCGCGGAACGACCCCGGGCAGCCGAGCGCCGGCGGCAGCGCAGCCCCGAGCCGGGGGAGGCGGCGGCTGTGCCGGGGATGCGGAGCGCCGCTGCCGCCCGGAGCCCGCCGGCGCCCCTCGCCCCTGCCCCGCCGTGCCCGGTAGGTACCTCGTCGCCGAAGCGCACCACCTTCTGCCCGGTGTTGAGGCGCAGGCTGGGGTAGGAGGCGGGCGGCGCGGGCGGGCGGGCTCCGCGGTGCGCGGCGTAGCGGGCCTGGACGTGCGGCTCCACCAGGCACTTGTCGATGATCTCGTCCTGCTGGCGGGGCGGCAGCCGCTCCCACTCGGGCCCGTAGCGCTCGCGGATCCGCTCCTTCTCCGCCATGATCTTGCGCGCCATGGGGCTCAGCGAGGAGAAGTAGCTGAACCGCTTGCGCTCCCGCTCGTCCAGCGGCCGGTTCCCGTTCATCACCGCCGTGCGGGAGGCGGCGATCGCCGCCGCCATGGAGGCCATGGCCACTCCGCCGCTCGCACGGCGGGAATGCCAATGGGAACGGGAAGAGAACCGCCTCCTCCGCTCCCCTCCCGCAGACACCGCCTCCCGCCCCTCGCTCCCTATAAAGCCGGGCGGCCGCCGCCCCGCACTGCCCGCCCCCCGCCCGCCCCGCAGCCCTGCCCACCTCCTCCGGCGCCGCCCGCCCGCCGCTCCCGGGGGAGCTGGCCTTGCTCCAGCCGCCTCGGGCCGCGGGAGGGACGGAAGGGGGGACGCCTCCTCCCGGGCTCGTGCCGCTGTCGGAACCGGCGATAGCGTGGGGCTGAGCGGGCCCCGCGGCCCTCAAGTGCTCCTGCCCGCAGCGCTCGTCTCCCACAGCCCTTCCCCTTCTTTCCCGAGGAGGTGAACTGTAGTATTCCCACGCTGCCGGGGCCAGGAGCACCAGGAAAGGACGTGCCTCGGCTGGCAGAGGAGCACCGTGGCCAAGAACCTGCCTTTCCTAACTCCTAAATAAGTCGTACGTGTTTCTTGACACGAGAGAAGGTCCAGGAGCTGCTGTCAGAAGAGACAGGGTGCCTGGAATAGGCGATTTTGTCCAGCTCAGGACTTTAGGAGCAAAATGGTCCAAAGATTCTGTATTAATTTGCTAATAAAGTTGCAGCCTAAGTGTAACAAGTCGATGCAGTAGGCATCAGTTATATTAGTAAAAGATTTCATACAGGCTCAAAAAATTAGGTTTTCTGGTCTCTTCTTTTGCTGTACAAATGCTCTCTTTTCCTGTAACAAGTCCTAATTTTGGCAAAGGATTCACCGAGGTACCACACACAAACTCCCAAAAGACGTCCAAAGTCTCCTGGGGTGAGGTGGGGTGGGGGAAGCATAGTTCCTTTCCACAAAAAACAAACAAAAAAAGTAAGCTTACCTAAGATAGGCAAATATATCAGGAGATTTATGTGAGACTAAATCTATTTTGACTTTTGGCCTAGGTAGTTGCAGGGGAATTTTATTATCTTCAAAATATATTCCAAAGTAGCACAAATACTGAGGTTCAGATTAATGTTTTTTCATTGCTTAGCCTATTTTTTTCCTCATTCTGCTTTCTTTAGTATCACTCAATAGATAAATGATTGGGGCTGCAATACATTAATGTTCCCATTTAAGAGTTCAAATGGTATCGCTAGACCAGCTGTCTAAGATGACACAGAGAGGATGGAAAATGATAATTAGATTTCTCCACATATTTGGTTCTTAGGAGGCAATTACAGTTCCCCAAGTCATCACATACCAGCCCAGTTATATAATCCTGTTTTGTTTGTTAAACTTGTTTGAGAGCACTTGACTTGAGCTCGCTTTTTCTTAGTCATCTGCATCACGCCCAGAGAAACAAGCCTTTGAAACACGTTTGCAGGCACACACACACTCACAGAGGTGTAATACACATTACACCTAACCCTCCCTTGATCTCCCATTAACCTTCTTTGTCTGCCATCAGGGGGTGGCTATGAAGTCAGTCACAAGAGTAAGAAATGAAGAAAATTAAACCCAGACAACTGTACATTGTTTTTTGCCCAGGCAGTTCTTTTCTTCCCCACCACCCCTTCCACTCCCTCTGGTGTAATCCCTAAAACAATACCCCTCCTTTTTATACCTCCAAGGACTGTATGGTCAAGTGCCAATGCCAATTCTCCCTTTTCAATGAATCATACAAGGTATAACAAAACCTACAGCCTTAGAACGATCACACTATTAGCATACAATCAAGGCATAAAGCTAGGCCTATCTTCCAGGCTGCTGTATTTCCAGGAAATTAACAATTCCTTTTCTCTGTAAAGAAATCTAGGAGAGGTTTCTTAAACTTCTAGACTTTCAAACAGAAGAAGCAAATAGTGCTTATTTCTAGTGGAGTAGAGGAAGGTACTCAAGCAACAGAATGTTGGAAAAATACCTGTGTCACAAATGGGAGAGCAACCCAATTCTTTAAATGGAAACTCACAAAGCCTCCTTTCTCCTTACCTTGGAAAGAAATACCTACTTTTGTCCTGTACAGAAATTCTGATCAAGAAACTTTAGAATTCATGTTCATTAGTACTAAACAGGTGATCAGATTTGCTTTTATTATGGTTTGCTAATGATCCTTGGGTCTTCCTAGGAAATTCTGCCTTTTTTTCCTGCAAAATTTTACTTACTCAAAACCATACCTATCCTTCCAAAAGCATAGCAGCATTACAGTGTGCTAGCGCTCACTAAAAGCAAACAACTTGGATTTCAAACAGCTGTTTCCCCAGTTTTCTAGATTTCCTTGTGTTTTGTGCAACATTTGTTTCAAATGGAAGGAAAGCATGTTTTTTCCCTACCCTTGTATTTTCAACATACAATCCTGGAATATGAACATTCATTTAAAAAGTTACCATGGGTACAGTATGTACCCCGGGCTAATTTGAATTGGGAGCATGCTTTTGAAGTGGGTCTCCTCCTTTTCTCCACTTAGCACAGTTTGGTTCATTGTGCAGAGAGATACATGTTGTTTCACCCAACAGGTAAGTGTAAACTGGAATATGCATTGCTAACATTCACCCTAAATGCAACAAGCAGCCAGCTCATAAACTGGACAAGCAGACAAAAGTAAAACCTCCAAAATGTCTGTGAAGTGGGAAGTGAGCTACTCACTCTGGGTGGGTGCACTGCTTCCCAATGAAGATACAGTATGCATCCACTTCTGGGATTCATTTTTTACCTCCATGAAAATCCTTTACACAGAAACTCTCAGGTCTCTAGCTACCCATAGCTGTCCTATTCTGCAAATAAGGTAACAAACAGTGAAATCTAATTTAAAATCAACAGAGCTTTTCATATAATGGATATCAGTATCCACCATAGCTTCTAACTTACCTTGTGGCACTTCCACCCCTGTACTTACATACACACTCAGAGCCCACTTTGAAACCAATAAATACTTCTGTGGAATAATCAAGAAAAGACCCTTCATTCCATAAATTCACCCCATTTTCAATCCCACTGAAGTAAGTCACCTTATCAACATTTTTGATGCTTTGCTGCATTCCTTTCTTCAACGAAGAGGGAACTGAGATTGCAGTGTGCTTTAATCAGAGAGAAGAAACCACACCACTGCTATTGGTACACTTGGGGTACCAATGTGCAGGATATTTCCTCCTCTTCCTTGGTAAATAACTTATTATATAGCATATTCCATATTACATGGTTAGGCCAGGTATTTGCAATTGCCCAACAAAGCCCAAACCTCTGGGAAACTGAAAGAAGCTAAGGAAGTAATATTTGTGTAGAAGATGACAGCAACAGAGCCAAATTCAAACCATCAATATTAGAGAAGTTGAAAGCTGTATCTAAAACAGAATAATTCTGTAGATTTTCTGAAATAATAAATATTCAGGCAGAAAAAAAATGTTCATCAAAGCCACTAAGGAAACCAGACATTTGACCCAGACATTGCTTGCTGTTCATGAAATCACTTAACCTGATAAAGAGCTCTAAAGTCACGGAGCTGAGGCTAAAATGAGTGTAAGTCAGTAAGGACTCATCAGAAATATCATTACAATCAGAAATTGGTTAATGGCACTGTCCATGTTATTTGGACTGAAATAGCCCTGCCCTACAGGAAACCTGCCTTTCCAGAATGCTGCCATGTTTGTTCAACAAAAAACAACTCAAGGAACCCTAGCTAGCACTCTCAATATACTTCAATCCTGTCAATCTGTTGATAACTTTTGCCAACCACCACCACCAATGGGTACTTGGAAAGGGAGATTGTTGTGTTTCTCACATTTTCTCACCAAGAGCCTAACTCCAAATATGTAATTTGTTTGGTTTTGTTTCCAAATGATGTTTCCCTGATCCCCATTCTTTTAAGCTGACATCTGTTCCTTCACTGGACTGCACTACATGAAATGCCTGTGTATTCTCCAGTTACTCACACATGGTAAAGTTCAAAGTTTTCTGTGCAGAAGTCAGAGGCTTTGAAAAAAAACAAGAAGTAGTATAGCATTATTTCCAATACAGATTTTTTTTTTCTTTTTCTTTTTTTAAAATAAATTTTCACCTCCGGTATGTACAGTTTGTAACTGTGATCAAGCTTCTTGCTGCTTTGCAGTTTGGTCCCTGAATAACTGTATTTCTGTGTCGCTTAATATGAAAAATCAGTTGTTCTACTTCCTTTTTAGTATCTTTGGTCACAGAAAGTTTTCTTTTACTTTAGTGCTAAGTAGTAACATTAAGTTTGTTCTATTAAAAAAAACCAAACCAAAATCAAACAATTTTGACCATAATTTGCCGTTCAAAATAACTTATGAAGCGGTACCTCTTGGCCTTTTATTTGTATAAATTATACAACAACTATAGTTTTTTTTAGACAATGAGATGAGTCTGTATTTAGTACTTCAATCATTGTTCTCAGGGTTGGAAAAGTCTCTGATACTGATGGTAGGCTCTTGTAAGAAGGTGAAATACTGAAAGAGAAAAAAAAAGTTATTTTTTGATGAGTTTCATTATTTACCTGCAAGTTAACACATTAACCTCTACTTCTCTTCATCCCCTTCTCCCAACAAATTTGGGACCTGTATCAAGAATCAACCCCATGCAATGCTGCAGGCTTGGGGCAGAGTGGCTGGAAAGCTTCTGGGCAGAGAAGAACCTGTGGGTGCCAGTTGACAGTAGCTGAACATGAGCCAGCAGTGTGGCCAAAAAGGCCAATGGCATCCTGGCCTGGATCAGCAATAGTGTGGCCAGCAGGACCAGGGCAGTGATTGCCCCCACATACTCGGCACTGGTGAGGCCACAACTCAAGTCCTGTGGCCAGGTTTAGGCCCCTCACTGCAAGAAGGGGATTGAGATGCTGGAGTGTGTCCAGAAAAGGCCAGTGGAGCTGGTGAAGTGCCTGGAGCACAAGTCTTAGGAGCAGCAGCTGAGAGAGCTGGGGTTGTTTAACTTGGAGAAAAGGAGGCTCAGGGGGGACCTTCTTGCCCTCTACAACTGCCTGAAAGGAGGATGTAACCAGGTGGGGATTTGTCTCTTCTCTCAAGTAACAAGTGACAAGACCAGAGGAAATGGCCTCAAGTTTTGCCAGGGAAGGTTTAGATTGGATGGTAGGAAATACTTCTTCATGGGAAGGGTGAAGACATTGGAATAAGTTGCCCAGGGAAGTGGTGGAATCACTATTCCTGGAAGTGTTCAATGGGTGTGTGGATGCAGCACTAGGGGACGTGGTTTAGTGGTGAATACAGTGGTGCTGGATTAGCAGCATTAGCAATTGGATTCAATTATCTTAAAGGTTTTTTCCAACCTTAATGATTCTATAATTCTCAGAATCTGTTGTTCAGAACCAGCTCTTGCTTTTCATGACTCCTCCTCACCACACAGTATGAAAACCATTACTACAAAAAAGAGCTTCCAAAAGCAGCAGAAGTTGAAGAAAAAAAATATTGCTTTAAGTCTTCTAGCCTTATTTACCATATCCACTATTATTTGTCTACCACAGACAAATTAGCCACTCAGGCTAATTACCTTCATATTATTACATTAAGTCCTTTGGGCTGTAGTTCTTCAGATGTTTTTCTCAGCACCAAGCAAAGCCAACTTTAGCATTTTCTCCACTCTGGCTCATTTCCTCTCTTATTATACATCTCTAATATGACAAAGCAATACTATAGGTAATATAGGCAAAATTGTCTTGATTAAAAATAAATTTTTTACAAGGTTATTTTTGACACAAATGAGGTCCCTGATCTGGTTTGATACAGATTCCCATAAGCTTCAGCAGTACAGCTGAGGGAGTCAGAAACACATGGGTAGCACTGAAATGGCTTAAGCTGACTTTATTCACAAGAGGGAAGTTTCTCTTTCATAAAGATATGTCTTAAAAAAAACCCAAAACAAACCCACAAAACCAAAACCTGCACGAAGAGAGGATTAGTAAAGAAGAGCATAAAAGTGAGAGAATTACATTAAAATATTGTGGGAAGAATAAACATTTTGTATTTCCAAGACAAGCATGTCTCAATACTTGTGCAGACTACTTTCAATAAAAACCACAACTTGCTGTTCCTGTAGTTTAGAAATTTCACTCCTTAATGAATACTGAATTTTACTTATTTACAAGTAGTTTTAGCCTGAGTTTGATAAAGATGTTCTTGAATCTTATTTGCCTTCTTCATTTAGGAAGGGATTTTATAGTCTAGTGAAATTCACCAGGCTGAGAACACCTGATAATGACGTTAAACAGCACTGATCAGTATGAGATACTTGGCACAAAGAGCAGCTGCAGAGTTCCACAGGCTCTAGGAATAACTCAGGTTGGACCAGACTTCAGGAGATCTGTGCCCTAAGATGCTGCTCAAAGCAAGGTCAACCGAGAAGTCAAATCAGGGTGTCAGGGCTTTGTCCTGCCAAGTCTTGAAAATCTCCAGGGATGGAGACTGCACAGCCTCTTTGGGCAGTCTGCTAATGAAAAGATTATGCTAAGTCTAAATGTTTCAACTCACGCACATCGCCTTTCGTCTTCCCACCAAGCACTCACAGGTCCTGCAGAGCTGCTGTTAGATCAAAGCCTTATCTTTTCCAGGCTGAACAAGCCCAACTCCCTCCTGATTAAGGCATATGCTCCAGACCCCTGGTCACATTGGCAACTCTCTACTGAATTTGTTCTGGCTTATCATAGCCTTTACTGCAACTAGATGCAGTATTTTAGGTGTGGTCTAAAGTGCTGAGTACCCCCTAAATATGATTAATACAAACGTCTTTTTATCCATATAGTCCTTTAGTCCAGACCATAATGTGCTATCTTGATATTAGAGTACTGTGGGACTCCTTGCTGAAGTAAAAATAAACAAAGCTGATTGCTCTCGCCATCCCCAAATCTAAACTCAGTTTTTATCACAGAACAATCATTGGGTCACACAACGTTTGGTAAACTCACATTGATTGTTTTCTGTGACCTTTTCCTTCATATAAACTGAAATGCTTTCATAGAGGACTCACTTCAAGATTTTCCCAGGGACCAAAATGAGGCTGACAAGCCCACAGTTTCACTTTTGGCCTTCCTGAAGAGGAACTCAAGATTTCCTTTCGTGCAATCACCAAGAATGTCCCCTGATGTGTACCATGTTTCCAAGATTATAGATGGCCCTCTAAGGACCTTGGCCAATTCTCTTAGATCCCTTTAAGTGTCCTGACCTTGACTTGAAGGATATTAGAACTGGTGCTGTTCTCTGGCCTGATTTTTAGATTTTGTATGGGGAATAACCACTAGGGAACTCACCAAATGCACCAGATTCATAATATTAAGTCCTTGTCAATATATGCAGTATTAAAGAATAAATGTATATGAAAATCAAAATTTAAAGCATTGCACGAAAGTCATGCACCTATACTAAGTAATGTAATTCTCCATAGTCAAAATGCCCATCTACTTTGAAAACAGTAATTGTCCAAATCAAAATAGCACTAAAGGATAAGCAAATTACTTTGGATATATAGTTTGATGAGATCCACAAGAATTTTTTAAAAGGGTCAAAATCTCCCCTTGCT
Organism: Lichenostomus cassidix; assembly: GCF_008360975.1. Taxonomy (NCBI): domain Eukaryota; kingdom Metazoa; phylum Chordata; class Aves; order Passeriformes; family Meliphagidae; genus Lichenostomus; species Lichenostomus cassidix. The sequence continues at coordinate 40,644,283 of NC_139483.1, read as the reverse complement.
TTGTTCACTTATTGTCAGATCTACCAATGATAAGCCATAATATAGAGAGATAAATTTGACCCACTGGACAAAATGAAGAAAATATTAACCCAAATAATTTCCTCAGAGGATAATACTCACATAGCTAAACGTCTACACTACTAACTCCTCTGTTAGAGTAGAAATACACTACTGTGTGTGTAAATGCAAAAAAAAACACTGAATCCTTTATTAAACTTGTAATTTCTAAGTAACATTTCTTAATATAGGTTTTAATTTTACATATAGTCTTTCATCTGAACAAAAATATTTACCTTTTTAGATTCATCCAGCTCCTTGCTATTTTGCTAAAAGCTTCAGACCCTGGTGCTGTCATTGCTTCAAAATCAACCAGCTGAAAATGCAACAAAATAAAAAAATATTTTAAGAAATTATAGGATTTTTAATTTCTCTAACTTCAGAAGGGGCTCTGAGAGCATGCTACCTATATTCTTGGTAAGACAGGAATAAGCTTACTAACCAGTCTGTGCCCAGACTACTTTGTCCCTCACCACCAGTTCGAAGCATTCATGCCAGGCACTAAAATTCTCTGTGGGGTTTGTACACCCACCACAACCAACACTGGAAGCTACACTGGCCATGGCTACTAACCAACCTGCCAGGCAACACTGGACTCTTGACTGCTCTGCACCTTTGACTTCAAAGCAGCCTGAAAATGCATGCTGTCATAAGCTTGGGACCAACTTAGCCCTTCTAAGGAATCTGACAAAACACAAACTCCAGTTTCATTCAACTGGAGAAAACAATTTCCTCCACACTGTGAAAACTTCCCTAAAAAACAGGTTTATTTGTATTCAGGCATTCTATTTCAGGAAAAACCCTTAAGTGTAAAGGTGTCCGCCATGTTCCCCTACGTCAGAAATCCTGCTTAGTAGTAATCCTGAAACTCTGCTTGCCTGCATAAAATCAGTCAGCAAAATACTGCTCCATCAAGTCCTAACAATATGCTTAAGAAACCCCACGTAAGTGTTTTACCTGAGCTTGAACTCCCACAGAATGTGGAAGATACCAACTTAATGGTATACTGAAAAGGAAGCTTTCTTGCTGCAAAGCAAAGGCAGTTTGCTCTTAAAAGCTACTAGAGTTCATTGTACTCAAAGGAGTACATTGTTTTCAGGGCTTTCTAGAACAAAAGGGATAGTAACCCTTTCTTCAGCTATCCATGCAGGGTATTTTCTTTAACAGCTTGGATTCTCACTGGCATTTTACTCATTCTTTTGACAATACATTGTAAAGAGACAGAGGTGTTCTCACTCCTTTCATACTGAAAAGGTAACACAGCTAACAACCCAATTGTTGAAGAAAAGGAAATCCTTTGTTTAGCAAGTTGGTATAATGTTCAAGTATAATCACTTTATTAAGCTGGTCTAATGTTCAGACGTAGTCACTTAAAAACTAGGAATTACTTTAAATTCAGCAGAACACAGAGGAGAGGGAGAAATCCAGAGAAGTCGGAAATACATTTCTGCTTACCAAGCCCTAAAAGCTCTACAATACACTGAGAGAATAGACAGAAGATTTCTACTGTATGCCAGAAGAGTCACTAATTCTGTCCCAGTATTCTCAGAACCCTTCTCAAAGCAAGCTGAAAAGAGCAGCTCAGCACACTGGAAATGCGTCAGGAACAGATGTGTAATGCCTGTGGGACCAAACTGCTACAATCTGACTAATCCAAATTATTGCACATACCATCTCCAAATTCATCTGCTGTCAGAACTGCAATGGAATTTTCAACACTCTTTCAGGCTGCAAGTTATCACAGTATGTACCCAACCCATCTCCAGCAAATAAGCACGTAACTTCTGTTCATTCTTACAGCTCTTTCCCCACATTTACAGGTATTACTTCCTCCATCAAGACTGAACTAGTGTACTTTGATATTTTGATACTTGCCTTGCCTTTAGGGATTTTTCCTGATACTTCTTTTCCACTTGCCATTAGTGCTCCCATTATCACTGAATAAGCTATCACACTAAAAAAAAAAAAATTAAAAACAACAAATGCAGTAGAAGTGTTTCCATGATGCTACTTTAGACTACAAAACAAATGGAACACAGTATTGTTTCATAAAAGGCTAGTAAAGATTACTGTGATACCTAATTTAGAAGGAAAAAGCCAAGCACAAAACACTTAAAAAGTGAAATCACTGTTACTTTCCAACATCACTAGAATGAAGTTATGAGCCTATGGAGTTTAACTACTGTTTCTACATTAGTCAGAATCATATTTTCAGACTTTGGAGTTCTTAAGACTCAACAGGGCTGAAAACAAAGCAAACTCCTGTTCCCAAGAAGATTAGCTGTAGCCCAGCAGAGTTTGTGAACTCTACTGCAATAGAGCTAGAGGAACTGTAAAGCTGTTCAGTTACTTAATTTTGAACTTGATTTTTTTTGAACTGTGAATCCCAGACAGAATTTCTCGTAATTTTGACGTTCTATAACGTAAAGGCAAAATCTGATTACAAAACCACAAAATCTCATGTTTTTGGGGGTTTTTTGTACTGTATCTAGTAGTAAGATTAATGATACTAAGTGCTTTGTGGAACAGAGATCCATAATAATCTCAGATGTAACCAGGTTTGCATTAAACTAGAATTCTAGTTGAAGAGTTCTGTGACATATGGAACTCTATAGTACAGTTTCATTTGGTGACACTAACAGCTGCAATATTTTACTCAAATAATAATTTGGTATATTTTATTAAACTAAGTTATCTCAAAGTATATTTCTTCTTAAATACATTTTTCAGAAAAGCTTCCTAAGTGAAATTACAGTGGTGTAACACAATATAGGTTAGAAAACCAAACATTACAATTTAAAAATGACACTTCTCAACATGTGAGCTTTTGTCTATAAATACAGACTACTCATCACTTTAAATATACATGCAGCTATGAATAGTTATCATCAGCAATTACAAACTAGTCTTTAAAACAGTGCTAAGTCAGTTCCCATTGTCATGGCAGCACTAAAAGAGAGACTGTGAAGGACACACAGCTCTACCCAGAACTTATTTATATAAAAAAATATATTAAGATACTACAACACATGGGCATTGTACAGCATGCATCCAAGGTAACAGACACAATGAATACAAACACTAACCTAGATCCTCTTGAAAGTGGCATTAAATTATAGAAGTAATAAACTAATGACAGGATCAAGTTGCAAACAGCATCTACTTCCTGAGAGAAAAAAAAAAGTGAATTAATCTTATAGCCAGGTACACATTCCAAGGTCTTATGTTATTGCAATTATCTTTTGTTTAAGAACCATTTCAAATGTGAAAATGTCAAACTGTGAAGTTGGAGTTTGATTAACAGATATTTAAGCAAACTGCTCTGTTGTATCTTCAACATATAGGTGAAACATAGTTCATCTACACTGTATTAAAGGATTAAAAAGAAAATGCACAAGCTCAGATGTAGTCAGATTGTCCTTGCACATCAAATCAACACAAACACAATTCTAGTACTTCTCATGGATTCATGTTACTCATATGTAACCACCACAAGTCAAATCCTAAACAGTACTTAGAAGGATGACAACAAAGGTGAACACAGACCCATGACAAAAAACAAAGAACAGAACATACTGTGATACTGAGCCCTTGCCTGGACACTCTCTAGTACTGCAGGCAAAGCACAGCAAATTTTAAAGTAACAGATAGAATTATAGCAACTTCTTATGCTATTTGTCATAATTGGGTTTAAGTAACTTCATTACTTAAGAACTCTGTCAAAAAGTATTAGAACAGTGACTGTTAAACAGAGAGTATAAAAACATAATAGGATTTTATCAAGGAATTAATAATTTCCACTAGAACAGCCTTACCCCCAGCTCTGCAGACAGAATTAGAATTTTTCCTTTAGCTGTTAGATCTTTATATAGCGCATCTATTTCTGCATGATACAGCTGTGTTCTCTCTTCTGTCGTCTGAGTTTCTACTGAAAATAGTATGTTCCCCACTCTGTTAAGCAGTTGAAAAAGAAAAGGAGGTAGGAAATTGTTTAAACAGAACTTGATGCATATCCAAGGTAAACTACAAATGTAATACAGTTACACATAACCTTTTTCCTATCATTGTCTGTAAGTAGAAGAAAATGTGCATTACTTCCTGTTTAATTAAAAAACCCCAAAATCACTGAATTAAAAATACTACATCACATTCTAAGTTTAAAAAAATATATAAAGACTGCCACTTAATCACAGATAAAGTATTTCCATTGAAGAATACCTGACAAGCATTAATGTTTCACTTAAACATTTTGGGTAAAAAAAAAGAAATATGAAATTTTAAAGCATCTTCACAGGCTTAAGATTTTTGTATAGAATGTAGAGTGTAGTTTTCTTCATTTCTAAACTACCAAAATGGGATTGTTTTGGTATAAAGCATAGTTACAAACTATGGATCAAAACAGACTGAGTGATACTGAACAAAATTTGTGCAGAACAAAGTTAGGATATTTTACTAACACTGAAATATTTTCTTCAAAATAGTGAAGCCATATATTTAATGTCATTACACTGTATATAGGCCTATGGTTTAGAATGTAAAATGAAAAACAAAGGGACACATTAGCATTTTAGCAGAGAAGTTTAGCTTCCATGCCACTCATTGAAAGCACATAAATTCTAGGAAAAATTCCATTGCATAGAACTTTAAATTTCATTTAAAAAAGTTTTTATTTAATAGCAGGACAGAACTTCTGCACATCAGACTAATGCTCATTCTTCAGAAAAACAAGGAATCAGAATCCATATAGTGAGAAATTTACTATCTCACCCAGAGAGTGACCCAAAGCCTCCTTATTGTATTCTTATACATTCAGGTACTATTTAAATTTTCACTTGCAGATAGAAGGTCTGCAAACATCTCAAACATAAAAAAGGCCAAAATCTCAAACAGAAGAGAGTCTCTTCTCTTCTTAGACCACAGAAATTTCCATTCCATTCAGGACTTCTCAGTCAACAAAAAGACAAGGTCTCACAAGAAGAAATGTATTCTGATATGTGTAAAGACTGAGGTTTTTGATATTTTTCCCCTTTAAGCATTTTATAGTCTAAGATGAAAAACAAGGTCTCTTTTCACTTTTGTGCTGTATGTTAGAGAATCAATTCAATCAGGCTTACTCTCTCAGTGTTATCCATATTCCCTTTTCATCAAAAACACAACAGGAATCAAGTCCTCAACTGAATAAACTTTAGCTATTTACAAAAATGCCACTATTGAAAAACAAAACCCACTTTATGCAAACAGAAATGGGATTTCAGACAATTAATTGCTAATAGTTCATCATTGCTTAATGTACCCTGACCCCTGAAAATAGCAAACGTACTTATCTCCTGTTATCGTAATTGTGAATCCATCATATTCTTTCCCTTGATCCTTGAGGCTGGGGACTTTTGTGTTCACAGTAAACCCATCTCTGGTTTTACTGTTAAACTGCTTTCAAAAGAAAAAGAAAAGTAATATTAGAGGTAGCAGAGACAGACTTCTGACCTATTGCTTTGGAGCACCTAAAATATATGGAGTAGAAATGAAAATGGATAAACTTAGGGAACAGAACAAAGTTACTGTCAGTTGCATTATTTTGTTCATCCTTTATTTCCTTCTGAATAGAAACCATAAATACTGAATAAGGCATATTGGCATTCAACTTTAAAACTAAATACTGAATAAAAAGCACTGTTTATGAAAATCAACTGCACAAAGCAGTTCAAGTTGTACAGATTTCTCCCCAAGTTGCATGTTGATGGTAACCTTTTGGTGCAACAATGTAAATGCAAAAGCAGGTATTTGAGAGCCCACTTTATATTTACACTAAGAAGTGGCTGCATTAGTCCTGTGAATTGTGAAGTGTGAATTCCACAACACAACTCAAAGCAACAGTTTCTTAATTGTGATCCAGTTTCAACTGATGTTTATCCTCATCAAAAGCAAAATATCTCTAGGTTTAAGAATTTTACAAAGCTACATTACCTAAGAATAACTCTGTAGCCAGAGAGCTGTATAAACCAGGCAAAACTGCATTTAAGTCAAAAGCCCAGCTTTCCACATACAGCATTCCCCAGCTACCCAGATAACCAAATTGCTTCATTATTACAAAGACGTTCATTTTATATAGGCACTAATAATGACTAGTACGCACTAGAGTTTACTCAGGCTGTTATTTATTTTAACACAGAACCTGTGATCAAGGATGTTTTAAGAGAATTTGCACTTAAAAGAACAAAAATCCTCTAATGAGACAGCATTCCACTTTGATACGGTTTGGAATGGGATGCAGGAGACTCAAACCAGATCGAAATGCACAGGTTATGGAAACTCAGAAGAGTATTTGCTGCCAGTTAAGATATTTATTACAAAATAATAATGTACAGCCTACTATGTTTATATATTTTCATCATTCTCTTGGATTAACCTGTATTTTTAACTCCACTAGTAGCACTTTTTCTGGCCTACAATTCAAAGGTAACCATATTACATGCTCTACAGGGTCCTACTTGTACATTTGCATGTCAGTAGGGAACACTTAGTTGGCCATCCACCCCAACATCTACTACCTTTTCAGCACAAACTTTTGTTTAGGTTCAGTTCATGTCCACTTGGCTTCATCTTTCAAGGCCAAGAACAAGACAGCAGTATAAAAAGGATCTCCAAAATTAGGGTGTCTTCAAAGGACATATATTCACAACATATAAAAACCTGTAGAAAACTTTAGTTCTTAAGCCACATAGATTCTGCAAAGATATTTGCAGTGCATGAGTGAGCTTTACTATCAAGCACACATCCAAACCCAGACAGTCTGTCAGGAGTAGCAGCAATGCAGCTTCAGAGAACTCTGCTCTATGGCAACCCAGCTCCTTTGCTTAGATACGAAATTCCAGTGTGGACACACAAGATAAGAAAGCAATGAATTTGTCTCTGTTTAGAAAGACTGTTTCTTCCCAAATTTTATCCTGTTCTAATTATAACCCTGTACAATCCTTTAAAAAGACATACTTTGTAACAGTGTTTCCCCAAACCCAAAGAGCTACACACTGCTCATCCTAGATTAATTTGGAAGAAGGGGAGGAGAAGGGGAACACCTTTTATTTAAACCCAGCTCATGTCTTAATACTTAAGAGTGTTAATCATTTGCAGGTCATATATCCAAAAGGCTTTCTACAAAGATCACCACTAGCAGGAAGAAAACCTGCAAGTTTCCCACTCCTTTTTTGACAAGACTTCTAAAGCACAAGAATGTTATCCAGGATGTCATTTTAGCTATCAGCCACTAAGCACAACTAACTCCCCCACTTCCCCCTGCCAGCCCCACCATATAGCCACCTGGAGCAGTAAAACTGAAGTAAAAAGAGCTTCCATATTCCTATCTTTCAGGCACATCAATTTTTTTCCTTCCTATTGTACAGGCATAGAATGAGCCCTTTATGGCACATTTGATCAGAAACTCAGTTGAGAAGGCTGGCTTAAAATAATTACATACAACATTTTGTTTTCCCATTTTTTTGTTACCAATTCACAGTTAGGCCAAGGGTTTCAAATATACATCACCCATCTGCACATATCAAAAGAAAGGTCCAACCCTACATATGCAGATTTGGAGTAACCTGAGCTAGTATTTCCAGTTACTCATTTTAAGTTTATATGCAATGGTTTTATTATGAGGAACTGGATGTCTCCCAGATAACATTTTATTATTTTTACCATATATTAAAGTTTTTCTTTCATTTACCTTCATTATGGGAAGAAGATCTTCTACTTTATGTACCTTTTCCAAAGCTTCTCGAACTTCTAGCAGTCCTTTTGGATTATTAGCACTAGAAAAAAATTAAATATGAAATGCAACAGTTGAACATATGTAGCATTTCTGGAAATTCACATATCTTTAGCTTAATCAGCCATGGTGAAGTAAGTTATTTAAAGTCAATTATTTTCTGAAAATTGTTTCCTTTACACTTGTCCACACACTCTCCTGTATTTCAAAAAATCATTTTCTCCTATATCAGCTCAGCTTGTTTTTTTCAGCTTCAAACATCAATTTGAGTATTCAGATTTATCTCACTCCAATTAACTACTCTATCTTGCTAGTGGCTACTCTAATGCATCAAACTGTTTGCATGAGTGTGTATGAGTTTGTTAGTTTTTTAACGTTATCAGAATACTGAGAAAAAGGATTCAGTATGGATGACAACGTCAATTTTCATACTATTTTTAGCCACATTCTTCGTTCAAGAGTCTGCAACTGTCTTCAGTTCCAGGACATCTACCAACCCATTTATGTAAAAGGGAGTAAAGATTCTCTGCTCATGTAAAACTACTTGACCAACACCTGTTTCAATGAAAGTAACCTTCCATATATTTTTTTCCTTTTTTCCTCACTTCTACTTCTTAATAAATCAATCTCAATAGTCAGATAAACTGTACTAGGTTCTACCAGGAGGAAACCAAACATCTTTAATAATCATATGCTTAGAAAGAACAGAGATCAAATCGTGACAGAACCATGGCTATAAATTCAAAACAGTTATTAGTTTCCAGGTGCACTGTAATTCACAGTGTTTCTTCTCCTATTAGTTTAAGTTTCTTTATGTAGTAATGAGTATGATTTTCCATTTCCAATAGAATTAAAACAATTACATATACTAAAGAAACCAGAACTTACTAAAATTAAGAAAAGAATATCACAGACTTTCTGAAATTAATATTATGTAAATTTCAGATCACTATTACCAGGGGACCGAAGCAGGGAAAAAAAACTTTATAATTTACCCATGATAAACCAGGATCCTGTCCTTGATAAAATGAAGTATTTTCTCAAAGTATTCCAGGTACCGCATGTTGATGACCTGTCCCCTACAGAGAAAATAAAGATTTTTTTGAAGTCTTGTTTTTCAACCCAACATTCCAGGACACAAATATTACTCATTAATATTTGACAAAATTTTATTTGCAATTGTTCTGTGAATTAAAAGAATGAACCACATAGGGTTTATCTACATGGTAAGTTGCCAATCCCCCATTTTAAATATAGATAACATAGTGAACGTGGTAAAACTCATATACCATTAGAATTGTTGTTCTCTGATAAACTACATTCCATGCCTATTTCCCCATTTTCAGTCTGCCTGATTACAGCAAATCTTATCTATATAAAAATTATCCATTTATACAAGGATATAATCTTCCCTAGACTCATAGATACAACAGAACTAGAAAAGAATTCTCAATTTGCACATTTAGAGAACCAACACTCTCCAGTTTACATATTTGGCAATATACATGCTGATCTGCTCTTCTGTCCACTTATGTTTTTCTTTATTCACCTATGTCCCTCTGCATTGAAGTAATTTTGATTTGAATCCCAACAGTAAGAAGTAGTAAATTAAAAACAAAAACATTAAAAGGTGCTGCTTTTTCTCTTGGACTACTAAGGAAAAACAAATTTGTATTAAAATGTGATAGAAACCTGTTAGGATTATAACCACTCTGCGAGGAAAAATTACATACCATTACTGCAATTGTAGGAGTCCTTCCTCTTCTCCCAGTCTACAAAACAAGATTTTATAAAGCAAGCGTTATCGCTCTCTGAGGAAGCAAAACCACTGTCAATCACAGGAAGCTGTGTACACCTAGCTGCCTCTTTCCACTTTAAGTGATTTTTGGCAGCTTAAGTCCCTATCTAAATGTCTCACTTGACAGTCTCACACCTTAGGAAGCCTGGTCTCAGAAAACCAGCAGAATCAGCCCTCAAAAACTGAACAGAATAAGAACACATACACCAATCCGCACACAGGAAAGGGAGGCAGGGAAAGAGGAAAGATGAAGACAAAGCTAATGTATGTAATTTGCCCTTGTTGTACGTCCCATCATTTTCCATCTGTATTTAAAAAAGAATCTGTACAACAGGCAGTAGTGTGTCAGTATAAGGAACTAGCTTCTCCTTGAGCATCATCCTGGAAAATACATCCAAAGCAGACCTATCATTCTACAAGGCCAATATAAATGCTGTACTACCAAGAAAGACAGTTGGTGGGTGGTACGAAGTGATTTCTGTTTACTCCCACTCTTTCTCCTTGTCTAATAAACACTACCACCAAGAATTCAAAAGTTGCAGTGTTCCAGAGTTTGTCCGTTTTTTTAAAAATAAGAACATTAAGCATATCATTAATGTTTAGCTGATCACAAATCCTTGCTTTGTCTATGAAAATAACTAAAGCTTTCCAAAACATTTTATCTACTTTACATCACACTAACTCGCTTTGATCACTTAACCTAGAAAGGAGATAAGCGAGATAAGCCAAATTCACCCTTGTCTATAGATCAACAAAGAAAGTGACAGCTGACACACTAGCATCTTGAGAACATTAAGATCTGAAAGCCTATCAAAAACTGTGAAGTGCAAGATGTTTCTTATCTATCTTTTTAAAAAGGTTCCCAAAAACAAAAAAGATTTTTGTTTTCTGACACACTCCAAACATTTTGCCATTCTGGAAAAGAAAAAATAAATTAATTCAGCAGAAGCTGAATTCTAATGCCTCCATGACAAGACTCATTTGACAGGAATCACAGTGAACAATAATGGATTTTCAGTAAAGAGAATTCGAGGAAAGAAAAAGGTTATGCTAACAGATAGCTAATCCAAGTATTTCTGCCCACAGAAATTCCTGGTGTACAATTCAAAGGAAATAAAACTTAGAGACAGCTTGAGCTCAGCATGACTAGATCTGTTACAAATACTAGAAGAACACCCAACTGCTGTTACTATGCTTCTTGTTTGACTGAACAGCTTTTATCTTAATATACATAATAACCATGAGAACTGCTATTTGTCAGCCTAAATCTATTGTTATATCTGGTTTTCAGGTAACCATGCTATTATAGAAAGAATTCAGCCTTAGTCATATGAGAATAACTTTCAAATCATAACCCAAATATAAACCAAAGTGTATCTTCCTGAAGGACAATCAAAAGACCATAAAACCATCTTGATTATCCAGAAAAGGGGTGTTAGCTCTGTGCTCTATTAGTATCTTCAATCAGCAGCCATTTTATAAGCTGAGTAATGTAAAAAGCAGATTAGACAAATCCGTATAATTTGTTAAGAAGAAATTGTCGTTTAGAAATCATAGTGAACTAGAACATGCTTCAAAACTAAAATAAATTTTAAAAAACAACCAATACCACTGAATATATTAGTTAATTTTATCCCTCACATCATGTGAAATCATCAGGATGGAATCCAAACCCAGAAGGAAATCACAACAGAAAGCGGCTATTACTTAAGGCTGGAGAATGACGGAACCAGAACAGGTTTCCAGAGTCAATGAGAACGCAATCACCATCCAGTGCTATAGTATGATCAGCTCCTAAGGCAGCAGGATTTAGGCTGATTCAAATCTATTGTTTCTTCAAAAAAATTTTTTCAGAGAACAACTACTTAGCTTTTAAATATGCACAACCAAAATGCTGATGAGATCCCCAAAAGCCAAGGCTGAACCAAAACCAAAAGGTTAGAATTCGGTTCACTGTGGGCCTACAGTTCTGAATATTAACTAAGCTTATTTCAGGTTTCTATAAAATGACTGAAACAGCTGTTACAGTACATTGGTGAGTTTTGCCAGCATTCTCTGATGGAAGGAAAACAAGTAAAATACTTCAGCCAGTGCGAAACAAGAATTCCAGACACACATCCTGTACAAGGACATATTTCCCAAGATCAAATGTTCAATATTATTTTCAGGATGCTAATTAAGTGTTACATGAATGCTCTTCTGCCAACACAGATCACCTAGAAGTTAGGCTTCTACTCTCCCATTTAAAAGTAAAACCATGAAGAAACAGGTGAAGTATGGAATGCATCTCTTTCTCAAAGTACAGATGGTTGCAGTTTCTGCTGCATTGTATGTACAAGAAGAGAGAAATGCAGCAACAGCAAAGATGGAAACAGCTTGGAGCCCAAATGTAACACTTTGCTTGAGAGAAGATGAGAAGCCTGAGCATAAGACTGCTCAAGAAGCAGCACCTCTTGCAAGGTAACCGATTTGCACTGAAGTTTAATGCTACATTAACCACTCCATAAAGTAAAGCAGAGGCTGCTAGGGTCCATTTCACAGAGTGTAAGGAAGAATGAGGACAAATCCTTATTAGCCTCTGCATATGAACATTAGAACATTACTATTTTTCCCTGCCTGTAATAATTCTTGAGAAGGCTTTGTTTCCCTTATCCTCTTTTTCCAGTACAGCTTCTCAAAGAATAAAGAGATAGATACATATAAAAGCAGAATGACAGACCAAAGATTCAGCATTTCCCACGAGGGGGTGGAATAAGATGAAACCTGGCTACATATTTACTTACACAAACACACTCTGCTCCTGTGATTGACAGTGATGTTGCCACATTGAGTCTATCACACTTGTACCACTTTAGGGGAGGTAGCACTGTCATGACTACAATACAGAGTTTTGCAGCATGGGAGAAGATGGAACGTACAACAGTGGTTGAATCTTTTAAATTTTACCTTTATTTGAAAATGCAACTGTTACCCTTCACAGGTTATTTTGTCATTTTTGCTTTACTCTGACCTGCTTGGAAAACAACGAGAACTATGTTTTTCCTCTCCATTGTAAATTGGTATCAAAGCTAATTGTTTTGATACTGATGCCACTACCTTTGAGAGGCAGCATTTGCAAAAATTACAACTATGATGAACCTAATTATATTTTTACATTTAAGGTAATTTGGGAAATAAAACCAGCATGTGAAAATATGCATTTTCTGGATCTTTGTTAGATATTTTTATAACAGATGTACAACTGAAATTCAAGAAAAAGAGGAAATGTCAAGAGGGAAAATTGTGCACAATCCCAAATATTCTGTTAGAAAACATAAAATAAATATTCAAGTAAAACAGTCATCACATATACATTCAATACTGTAAAATGCTGCTTCACAAACAGCTGGTGATTTTTGGTACAATCCCTTAATGTGTGTGGGAACACTGTTTTGTAGAACTCTCATACCTGATTAAGTTAATGTGATTATTGAAACCTCTGCTAAGGCTCCGGGCAGGCATTTGGTCCAACCACAGCACAGGCTGGTCAGGGTCAGCTATCCTACAAAGACAAAGGATATTACCATCGGCACACATTTCAATCCATGTAATATTTTTTAACAGAGCTTTATTCACAGACAGAACAATTTTAGGCAAAAACTAGAATTCAAAGATCATGAAAAAGAACTTTTTATGGAAACATAGCTTTTTTCCCTTATAAAAACCATGCAACTCAAACATTTGATATTTCTGCAGTTTGAAAATGTTAGTTTTTGTTTCCCTTAGCTGCAATGCATCCTATTGTCTTTCACAGCTTTGCATCAACTGGAAAATGCTATTCTGAATTCTTGGCTTCTTTTTAGACGAAGAAAAATGAAGTATTTTCAGAAGTGCACTCCTTGTATCTACATCATCCTTTCCTTTCTAGTTACAGCCTTTCTAGTTCCAGAATGGCATCAAGTGTTTATTTTCTTCTCCATGATTCCAGCCCTTTGGTTAGCTGGAGCACTCATCATTATTACAACCACTACAGACTTCTTCTCTCTCCTCCTTGACCATTACCTTCGCCACTTCACAGCAATATCAAACATATCTCTCCACTGCATCAGTCTGGTCTTCCCATTCATCCGAACTTTGGAGTTTGCCCAAGTCCGCTGCACAGCTTGCATTACTTCTAGAGTGGCCAATCCCATTGCTGAGGTGAAGCAGGAGAAGAGAGGTACCAACAACAGAAATAGAAAACCAATTACAGCCAAATACTCAGTTTTGCACTGACAGGAAAACTGAAGCAGAAAGCAATGTATTTAGAGAAAAAGAACTGACAACATCAGAAAAGTCTGGGAAATCATGATTAGCAGTCCCCTGCTAGGTCAAGAAACTGCTGACACAATGATTATTTTAATTTTAAACTTTCTATCTGATTTGAAAGAAACAGAGCATAAAAGTGATTTGCAGATAGCAAAGATATAGCATTCAATTATCACTACATTGACTCCTCCCTCCCTCAAATTTACAGAGCATTTTTAGTATACCTCTATGTATTCTTTTATTTGGAAGAAATCCTGGTGTCTCATACTGCATCATGGAACCCAGATGATCAGCTACACATATGAGCTCTTGCACATCAGGCTTATAGCTTTCAAAATTCTGAAATAACACATCTCTTACAGAGGAGAAAAACATGCATCAGACACAGCTTGGCTACAAAAGTCCTGAAAGTATTCTACAAACAAATCTGTGTTCTACAAATCAATGCTATTTATGTGAGAACCACTCAAACACAGGATAAATAATATTCATTCCTCCTCCTAGCCCACTGAACTTACACAGTATGTGGTATTTACACTCAATATCTCAAATTAATTCAGTCATACTGAATTCAGTGGCAGATATTATTGTCACCACCAGTATTTCACCTCAGACTTGCTCGTAAGTGATACTAAATAAAGTTCACAGATAATACATTATTCTTCATTATTATATTCACCCTGAATAACTTTAACAAAGTAAGAAAAGGAAGTAATTTTCTGTTAACTTCTCCCATAATTCTGTCAAAACTTCTTCTGCTAAAAAGGTGGATTCTATGCCATATACACAAAAGCCATACATTTCTAACAGAGCAATTTTTTACATAGATGAAGTGAATACATGGCAATATATCTAAAAAACTGGCTTACAGCAGGAGAAATTGCTATCATTCCTTGAGCTACATAATTTTAAAGACTGTTCTAGTAAATCCCCTGCTTTTTTGACTGAAGTCACCCTTGTCACAGAGTTACACCTAAGTTACTCCAGAGAACATCTTTACCCAGTGAAACCCAGCTGACATTAAAATATATTAAGTATGTAGAAATTATATCTATAACAAAATAAAAACCTAAAACACAACCAGAAACTGTAATAAGGGTACTATATAATATTACAGTAAGCACCTCAAACTTATGAACTCCTTAACATTAATTAAAAAAAGAAAAACAAGAAATAGAGTTAATCAGTACGGTCCCAGAATATGAAACAATATGAGAATATTATTGTGTGAAGAGAGAAGTGAGGAATATCATCCTACGTTTAATTCTTCCTCCTATAAGATAAACCAACTTTTATAATGTACAAAAGAACTTATGCACTCACTGGAATTGTACTTCCATATAATATTAAATATTTATGCTGTTAGAATACCTCAGAATGGCACTTTAAAGTCAAATTTAAAAAAAAAAACAAAAAACAAAATCATATTTAGAATAGACTTTAAAATACAAAAATTCTCACTTTATATGTGGCTGTAACCCTGGCTGTTCTTCATAGTTTTCTATAAGGAAAGGAAGATTTTTGGCCCAGTGATCCTTGAAATTTCCAGGAAGATCTGTATCAGTATTATACTCTGTAAGAGGAGTATCCAAATGTGCATGCAAATATCTAGAATACTCTGGAGGAAAGAAATTAAATGAACATGTTTATAAATACTCAGTTTACTTATGCCATTGCACAAAAACAGTATACAGATTATATACTTGTCAGTTAAACAACACAATTTTAATAAGTCATTACTTTTAGATAATATAATTTTGCTATTAACCAATTTCCAAGACAGAAATAAGTCTTTCAACTATGTATCCCAACATTCTTTTCCGTTATACAGAAATGCATATTCCATTTTTGGTTCTACTTTTTAACTGGATGAACACTAAGAATCAGTGTACTTTTGTTTTAACACACATACTCAACAGTGCTCATGAGAATGTACATTGCTTTATTTTAAATGACCATAACTACAAGCAAGCTTGCACTTTCAGGGTCCTTGAAGCATTTGGTAAAATTTAAAAAAAAAAACAATTCCAACTTACCTCGGAGGTATTTCACTTTCAGATATTCTGGACTGGCCTTCTGTCCTGGTAGTGGATCATTTAACATAACTTTGGTCTGAGCTTTTATGCCTTCATAAAACTGTCCCATTGCAACATGGCTGAGACCCTTCATGTACTGGCACACTTCATTGTATGGTTCCAGCTGTAGACACCTCTAGGAGATTAAAGGAACAAAGCACCCATAAATCAAGAGATAAAAACAGTATCTTCAAATAATCCAACCTGGCTGATCAGAAGACATGTGAAAAGATTTACTGATTATTAAGATCCACTTCCATCACAGTTTTCTTTCAAATGCTGCTGAGCATTTGACCTGCTAGCAAATGTAAGAAAAAATATTTTCAGCTTTATTATTGGGAGGGGTGGAACTGAAAACCCAAATACTGCTAGTGCATATATGCTTTGCACACTTTGCTCTAACAATATTAGCTCAACGTTAGCTGGGTGAAATGAGACAAAATATACCCCCGACAATGGAACAAGTTATTTTGGGTTAGTTATATAGATACATATCTTTTCTGCCATTTCCCCCATTCATCTCTTCACTATTTCATGCATTAGTTCACTTCCATGTTAGTCAGCTATTTACTGTATGTTAAACACATTGCAAATTCATCTTCATGATTCAGAAAGGAATGCTCCGATTCTTCCAGCAGTTACATGTCTTTAGAAGAGCATCTCCGTCTCAGAAGTTGAAGTATCTTTTCAATTACACCAGTAACTACAAATTGGTTTATAGAAGGTGAATATGCAATAATGCATATAGTGTTGTTCTTGGGATAAGCACAGACTTGTTTGGGAAGGGATCTTATTTCATTGCTTGTTTTAAGCATATAGGCATGCAAGTAGCATCTGCCTTTTTTGTTCTGTCTACAAAATAAGGCAATTATTTAATGCCAACAGAGATAGGCAAGATTTTGGCAACACGAAAATTTTTGCAAGCTCAATGAATCACAACATATGCTGAATTTTTCAAAGCAAAATACTCCAGAAAAACTAGACAGACGTAACTTATTTTAAGCTTAAAATTACAGGCTAGTACATTTCATCTTTTATCAGATATGAAAAAAAATTTAGGTTTCAAGTCAAACTTAAGTATTAGCAAGAATACAATTATCAGTTTAAAAAGAAAACGAAAACATTTCAGCCAGAGCTTGGTTTTAAGAACACATAAAACATTTAAAGAAACCACCTTGGTTTTAGCAAAATTCCATTTTTAGTTACAAACTGTTAAGTTTTATATAAATCTTTTAAGACAGACTTCACAAAAAAAGCACTTCCAGTTCAAATGCACACACATTCAGAATGAAAAACTTCGAAAATTGTCTGTTTTATTGCATTTGTTGAACACAAGTCCTTGTTAAAGCATTGAAATTTTGTATTTAGTTAGGGCCTGCTTACCTTAAAATTCTTTAGTGCTTCATCTAAGCTACCATGATGATAAAGCATCATTCCTTTGAGCTGTAATGTCTGAACATGATTTTGGTTCAGCAGTAAAGCCTTCTGGAAACTCTCTGTAGCAGCATCAAAGTTGCCAAGCTCTCTAGGTGATTCCACAAAGCAGAATGGGAAAAATACAGAATGCAAGAGTGACAACAAAATTCCTTGTCAAAGGCTGCTTTAAGATGTCCAAAGGTGATATCATTGAAGAGAAACACAGTACTAATGGAAAATTTCTATAACAAAAGCACTAATTTTGCAACTATTCTTCTGTGGTTAACAGAACAGCTGCACAGGGTTTGCTACTCCCAGAAATATGTACTCTGAAATACAGTCCCACAAGACCACAAACCTTCACAATCCTCAGCAGACATTAAACTGTAAAAACACACACCTATGGTATTTCTTCAGAAACTAAAAGAAACAAAACTTCCACACAAAGCATTCTTGGAAAACACTGTCTTTGAGAGGTCTTTTAAACTCCTAAGTACACATATGTACTTAAAATTTTAATTAACAGGTACTTTAAATTTTAAAAAATTACTAGCTGCTACTTAAATGCTGAGTAAGAAGAAAGCATATGGTGTTTGAAAACTGAAACTAACCAAAAATTTATTGACTGAAATTACTCCATGTGCAGGCCAGCTGTACATGTAAGCAGACAGTAAAAATAGTCACAGAGAAACTGTTATGAGAAAATTAAAATAGAAATAGTATACAACTTAATTTCTTTATCTTAATAAAAATATCTTAATTTTTTTAAATCCAGTACACTGATTTAAGATTACAAAATTCTTTCCGCACCAAATTATATTAGACAAAATTAATCCAAACAAGAGCAACACTAGAAAAAATAAGCAAGATTTACTAATTTTAAATACATTTGCCAAAAAGAATTTTAGCAGAATAATGATTAACCACAGCTCTTTAGTTTTAAATAAATGAATGAACACCAATGCCACTACACTTGAAGCAGGATTTAATCAGCAACACGCTATAGCTCATGTTGTATTAAGCATTTCCATAATTTAAAAATTTAGCATACTTAAAACACATTTTACTCAAAACTGCCATTTAACTAACCTTTGAGTCTCAGAGACTCAAAGAAATAGAAGAGACTGAATTAAATACAAGGTAAACATAGAAATTATTTATGTTGAACATATACTGATATAGCCATACCAGCTGCAGGTGCTACCAAACAACACGTTTGGTTCTGCACAATTTTGTAATAAGTGTGTAAAACTTAAGAGTGCATTTTAAAGAACACAACCAGATGAAAAAATTACTTTAAAACTACTTCTGAATGTGAATACCTGTAGGCTTGTCCTAGACTTTTATACGCATCTATGAAGTCTGCTTTCTGCTTCAGAGCTTCTTTGAAGGATTCAATGGCTTCCTACAGAAGGGGACAAACAGAAAAATTTGTCACTTACTATATTCATTAAATTTCAGCATCCCCTGTAGTTACTAGCTATGGATTTTCAGTTATACACCAAAACCTTTGGAAGGAACAAACAAGGCATGAATTTATTACACAATCTATAGAGCAAAAATTATTACATAATAAATGAAATACTGAAATGTTCTTTACAGTACTGACAAATTTAGCTGGAATGCCTTTGTCTAATATGCTGTGGGAATGAGCAATTCTTTCAGCATTTCAATAAGAGTTCAGAGATGAAATCCCTTCAGAGTTTGCTTTCAAAGCTCAGTCTGGTCCCTATGGCAAAGCAGCCTCTCCTTACAGCCTTCCTTCTTCATTCATAATACACCTCTTAATTTTTGGAGGCCAAAATACTCCTTCAAATCTGTACTCTCCCTTTAATCGTCTTATTGCATTCTTTGTTATTTCCACAGTTAGCAAACTCTCTTGAGGGATTACAGAGTAAGTGATCATCTTCAAACAATAGCATGTACTGTTGCTATTACTGTTGTGAGGAATACAGTGTAATAAAAATAAAAGCTAACAATATAAGCATATGGTTAAAGAAATAGTCGTCTGATTAAGAACTCAGCTTTTTCAAACTAGAGTGGCTATACAAACTGGCATATTCAATACCAAGACTTAGAATTAAGGATGGAATAACCAACTACTTCATATTACTAAGGAATGCCTGAAAAGTGTCTTGAAGTCTATAGTGCAATAAATTAGATGCTTTAAGGAAAGAATCATTGGTATCTTCAGTCAATTTAGAAATTCTTATTTGGAAAAACTATCAAACATATTCTGAGCACTACAACATGCACAAAAATAGCCACTGAACAAAAATGTAGAATAATCACCTAGAACTACTGATAGGCTAATGTCCTAAAGTTTTAAGACTGAGATGATTATTCCCAAAAGCAATAATCCAAATCAATCTCTTTTCACTCAAAAATGAACACAGCCACCCTCAACCCAAACCTACAATTTTCAGCAAGTCTTGTAAAACCTAACACATGAAATGTACAGCTTTCCTTTAAAAGGCAGCCTGGATATGAATGGAAGCTAAGTTGTACCTGGGGATGAAAAACCACTCAGTCACAATCTCCTGAACATGAACACTAGAGAGGGAAGATGCTTCCTTTAAGAAAAGAAATTGAGGGGAAAGAGGTGGTGGTGGCGCAGAAATGTGTTGATCTGTGTATCAGAATGAAGAAAGTTTTGCTTCTATTCTGCAAAGTGAAGCAGCATTTATTTTTGTCAGCTGTATTTTCACCATGACTTTCTGAAGTCTCTGCTGCCCACATGAAAAATCAGAAATTTGGACTATTATTTGCAAATATCTCTTCTGGCTGCAGTGAGATACAGACAGTAGAAGTTCAACTACAGTCTGATGTTCTCACAGCATATAGTGAGACTATGGAAAAAAATACCTGCTTGGGTACTAAAAAACTGAGGAAGTAGACAGCAAACAAAAAAAAAAGACATAAAAAAATAGTGATTGCCAATGAAAGACAGTGGGCTGAAATGTGGGAGTCCCGGGTTGTCTCCAGGTTCTGTCAGGATTTCCTCCTACTACCCTTAACAAACCCCAAGCTATCAGAACTTAGAAAAAAGACAGCTTCCACTGTTGGAACTCAGGAATCACACCATTGCATCTTCATTTTCCAAACTAAGGATTTCAGACAACTTGTATAATTACTCTCCCCTCTGAAAAATGGCAGCACTATCTCTAAATACTTTACAAACAAGGAACAGGGGCAATATTACTACACCTAAAATGCAGAGCAGTTTTGAGTCACAAAATCGTGAAAACAAAGACAGACATGGGAAGAACTTACTTTCCTGCTGATTTTAGAAACTAGAGGAGGAAACTATGTTCCCTCAATTTAGATATCAGCCTTTCAGAAACAACATTTAACTGAAATAAACATGCATAAATGCAGGGCTCTAGCAGAAGCTGATTGTCCCCTAGCTCATTCAAGGAAGAATTTACAATTACTTTCCTCTTCGTCCCCTTCCTGTTCCCAAAACCCAGGAAATCTCCATTTCATTTTGAAATTTTGAACGTAACCATACAAATACTAGCAGAGGTAACAAATACAGACATCTTTCAAAGCACTCCTTAAACTGTCTGTTATCACTAATCTACTGAGATTCAGCAAGACCTGCAGTATTACATGTCATATAATAGAATCCTTATATTTTGCTTGCACTCTTCTGCATTAAAAATCTTCTTTATGTGGTAGAAAACACAAATATATCGACACCCATGATATTTCTACTATTTTATGGAAGGAACTTCAAATAGGAGGTATTGTTTTACATGAGCTATTGTTTAATACAGCTTTACCTTCAAAAGTCCTCTGTGAAAGAAGGTTAAGCCTTTATAAAGCATAGCTATAGGCTGATTTTTGTTCAGTTCCAGTGAGCGCTGAAAATCTTCATGGGCTGTTGCATAATCCTGTGATAAAGAAGATTTTAGATGACAGAGGAAACACAAAACAAATAAAGAGGAATACATACTTTTATTTTCATAGAAATAAACTACAGAATTTTATTAAATCTATGAAGTCAGTCTCAGGGTTAAGCGGCAATGATTGTCAACTACCGATCAGATCATCAAAGAATACACAATACACTTGCAACTTTTACAGGAAGTGCTGTATAAAACACAGCAAAGTAAATGGAAAAATAGCTGGAAGCAAACAGTGAAATCAGAAGAATTAAGTAGGAAATTAGCTATCTAGTATTCATACAATCTTTGAGGATAAAGCTACTTGTTTTATATTAAAGAATTAAGAACAACACATAGAGATTATACAGCAAAATGGGATGTTAGTATTTTTGTAGGGATTTTTTTTTGTTTGTTCTGAGGAGTGTTTTTCTTAAGTATATAGAGCACTTATTGCCTTGACCATAAGTATTTTCCTCTTCAGACTGATGTTTATCAATACTAATTAAATGCAGCCATAGATTATAAATCAAGTCAAAGTCTTTATCCACATCCAACTCCTCAAACACAAAAGAATCTGAGGTATCCATGCAAGGTACTTGTCCTCTGATTCTCTGCATTACATAGATTTGCAAATGAAAACTTAGAGAATACCTCTGAACTGTCAGAAAGCCAGCTACAGGAGAATCAGGGCTTTTGTCATTATATTGTTTGGGGTTTTTTTAGCTAAATAGGAAACAAGCTCTTGAACAAAAGTAACCGCTAGTACAAAAGCCAACAAAATAATCAACACATCCCCACAACCAGAGCCAAAGAGAATCCCCAAAATCCACTAACCTCAGATATGAAGTAAAGGGTACCTCTGTGCCTGTAGAGCCTTGCTGATGGTTGTAGCTGAATAGCTTTGGTGAGATCAGATAATGCTTCACTGATCCGTCCCAGTGGGGACAGTATCTAAGAGTATAAAACCAAAACACAGTTTAGTGCAGATAGACTGAATAGATTTGTTTTAGGAATATGAACATTATTCTTTTTCATTTTCAGCTATAACAGAATAATAGTATTTACTAGAATAGGCTGGAAAGCTGCACTATAAATTTCAGTACTTATCACCTTTAAACCACTATGAAAGAGTAAATAGGAAAGAATTTTTCTCAAAACTATCAGTGTACATGAACATAACCAATAACATTTGCAGAAATCCAGTATTCCAAATTAAAAACAAGTCAGTCAAAGCAAAATACTCAACTTCAAGCTATTTCAACATATTCAAACAAAAGTATAATTGAAGTATTGTCCTAAGCTTTATTTGAAAAACACTTCCCCAATGGAAAATGGTCCATTTTCTAATTATCTGAATGCCTTTCACATTTTTAGATCAAAGTTCACAAATGTACTTAAGAGATCACTAGGAACATTAAAACTGTGGCTATTATGGCACTTATCATCATAGAGTATGCTGATTCTAATATTTACACTCTTGGTTTGTCTACAAAGCTGCTCCCTGGCATCCATTTTCTGTAATTTAGTTGGCAAAACAAAACATAATTTTCAAAATAAAAAATATATGTGGGTTGGAATGATATTTAAATTACATGCAAATGTAAACCCAAAACATTTCATTTTTTATATGTTTTGTATTTTAACAACCAGTACTAACAACAGATTTACTAAGGTGACAGTAGGTGCAGTAATAAGGTTCTAGTGATATTTGATTCATCTTATAAAAAAAGCCCTAAACACAAATGATCTTGCAATATAATATGTCACAAACGGAACACTTAAATATAATATATGCCATTCCATTGGCCATAGTAACTCTATATAGTCTATGTCTTATTTTAAAACTAAATATTCTACAAATTACACTGTTTGTGAGGAAATATGTATACTTTAAAAGAAAGGAGCAATGTTCACAGAAGAACACCAAGTTTTAGTCATTAAATAAAGATATAATTGGAAATGCTGTATAATTGCAACTTCTCCAAAAGTCTGAAAAGACACAAAAAATACTCACTTCTGCTCGCTGTTCAAATACTTCAGGATGATCTGGTTCTAGACTAATCACCCTACTGAGCTCAAACAGAGCAAGTTCAGCATTTTTCATATCCTGAAAGGAAAAAAATAAACCAGGTAAACAACTGTGCGTATTTACACTAATGCACTCGCAAGATGAAGGACAACTAGATTGGCTAAGTGTCTAAAAGTGTACAGTTTATATTAAAAGCCCTTCATACCTTTGCTAATAACATCAAGATGCAGTATTCTACAAACAGCTGGAAAAAACCACCTGTCTGCTACAAACAAAAAAACTGAACTTTGCTTGTACACATAATCTTTGTGTTGTACCTCTAAAAATTTGTTAGTATAACTCTGAATAAACATTAGGTTTATGGCTGCAGAAGTACCTTCCTTGGCAGCAAAGCTGTCTCAAGCTCCCACATGAACTCCAACACACAGGCACATTCACATTCACCAGTGTTGTCATCAGCACTGTCTGCAACTTCATCCAAGTGATAAATGGTTTGATTCCAACAGCATCTTGCCTATCCAAACTTTTTAATTGTCCTCAATGAAGTTTAGGATGGAAGTAGTTACTTAATTAGCAAAAAACTCAAAAGTGATTATGCAGTAAGTTCTGCATTAGATTTCATTGATACTTTTCTTCTTTCTCAAAGCAATTTTGTGCTTAGCATCTTCTTTGTGTCTTGAAGGTGTCAGTCAAAAACTTTTTTGAAGTGAAGCTGTACCAACACCTAGTTAAACTGAGCAAGCATGCTCATGATGATGTTTAAAACAAGCAAATATGAGGGACTTCAAGCTCCTTTCAGCACCTCTAAGGAATTAAATTTTCCATACAAAGAAAATTTTCAAGGAGTTACTTGATTATTCTTTCTTCTAGAATTCTAGCAACCATGCAATCATGATTCAACAGGCCACAAACTCTAACTACAAGGACATCTACTCATAAATTTACTTCTGCTCAAGAAGTTATTTGAGCAGTAAGTATTGCAACTAAGTAATTTGAATTATTTTTTTTAACAAATTCAAGGTGGTGTACTTATCAAGAGGCATAAGCAATCAAAAATAAATATGAAGTCTACTGTATTGGAAGAGCTGACAGTGTTTCCAAGTTCCAATAAAAGACTTGTTCATTTCCAAATACAGATCAGATGTGGAGATTAATACAGTGGGACATCATAAACCTGTCTCTCAGAGGCAAGACACTGCCTGTTATCTCAATAGACATCTCTTTCAAGAAGCTGTGGCTCACAGCATCACTATCTACCACTCACAATAGTGCCTATCTTCTCCTTTGGCACTCATATCATGCTGCTTTACTTCCACAGTCTTACAAAGCAAATGTATTCATGGCTTGAGTATTGTGATCTACTAGATCCCCTTATGTTATACAGTGGACCCTCCAAAGGAGTGACTCATCATGGAAATAGCACAGCACAAAGACTTTGGGGTGTACTTACCACATTCTAATCAGTCTAGTTAGTCCTGTTACAGGCTTCCCTAAAGTTTAAGACTCAGATAAGTCAGCTGTATATTAATTTAAATAATTATCTACTCACATGTAGTCCTTTCTTCCCATATGCTATCCCTCGTCCATAAATTGCACTAACCAGCTCTGGTTCTTCCTGTTAAACAAATAAAATATTAATTTGTGGTGTGGTTTTTTTGGCTTCTTCAACATGTATTTAATTCTAGTTGATCCAAAGTAGTAAGAAATGAACAATCACAGCTGCCAGGCAAAGAAATTTATTGTCTTACAGTCCATACATTCAAATGTTCACAATTTCCAATTCAATTTAATGGAATTGTTCTGGAGTATTTGTCTGGTAAAAGAGCCAAACAGAGTGCAGTTATAGCGCCAGGGACCACCTACCAGAAACTGTAACACAGTGTACATTATAATGAATTGGAATACACAGCATTCATTAGAATACTCTGTTACCCAAACTGCATCAGTTGTTACCTTACTGGTAATTATGTAACTTCTTTTATCTCATGTCACTAAGCTGATAAAAAACATGCAAGTTGGCCACTCAAAGCCTATTTTGTATGCAATTTAAATTTGAGATTTAAAATTTGGGATCAGGATATTGTGACGTACTAATAAAATTTATACTCAGACAGCAACTGAATATAGAAAACCAGAAGTATTCTACCAAAATAGTTTTGCAAAATCCAAACCAACTTTCCTTGGGTTAGATTTAATTTTCTGACTTCCCTGCTCAGGCACTTAGGGGAGGGATGCACCCTACATAGCAAATCTCCTTCTTATTCATTGTCATTAACTCCAACCACAGTTTCCCATACAAATTCCAAGAACTACACAGCAAAACTGTTTTCTCAGCACAACAATGCCTATGCAGTCATTTTCCCTGAAAACCAGTGAGGAATCACACCATCTTCACACCTGCAAGGAACACAGCTGTGCTACAAAAGTTTGTAGCACAGGCCTGGTCTTATTTAAGTGGGACATCTGCCAAGAAACAAACTCTTTCCCAAGAAACAAACTCTTCCGGAGACAAAACAACAGACTACGTGGCACATCAATGCTGGCAGCTTGCCAGACTTGAGCTGATTCCAAGTTTATACTTGCCAACATCAACATCAGGTAACTTCCCACCTTTAGTACCCTGGCTACGCAAGGCTGTTTTAGTCAGTTAAATGTTTTAATGATCACTTCATATGTATTTAAAATTGCCTTAACGAAAACAGAGTGAACAGTCATGATCACTTTACAGCCTTTCAGGCACACTATAAGCATGATATTAATTTAAACTGAGATGTGTGCATTGCAGATGTACTCTGTTACATAAACACTTCTCACAATATCTTTCTACAGTTGGTGTATATTGGTTATCTTCACTTATATTAAGTTTCCTTCTGAAAAAACACAGGAAGCAATACGTAAATCCAGTGGGTTTGGAAGCAGGATTTCTCATTAGGGTAAAAAAAACCCCTCACATTAAAACAAACCAAAGACAGATACCACTAAATGCCTATACCAACCAACCAAAGTAAAAGCACACAAAAGCCCCAAACTTTCTTGTCCTCAGATAAATTCCCTGGAATAATTCCATTAAATTGCCACACATCCACTCAATTTAAGTACGAACCATATGACACTTAAGAAAAAAAAGACATGCTATTATTTGCAGTATTGCTTTCAGCTTGCATTTGTGTACTTCAGCCAGTTTGAAAGAAAAAGTAGGTTCATGCTTCTGGAAGTCCCAGGTTTTTAGCCATAAAAATAGGGTATTTTGAAATCAGCTCTAGTTGATGCTTATAAACTGCTGGGGCTGGTTTTAAAAGCGACTACCTCCTACTTAACTGCAAAAGATTCTGAATACTTTATCTTGGTCGGGAAAAAACCCCACAATATAAACATTAGTTATGTTTGATTTAAATGTCAAACTAATCAAACTGAAAAAGGATAAAGCCAGCACAGAAAATCATTTATCAACGTGAAAGCAATGGGTTACTTGCCACTACCAATAAATAAAGTATCTCTGTCAGGGCTTTTTTTCTCACGTTACTGGCAAAATGCTGTCACCCAAAAGAATCTACTTTAAAATATCTCAGCCTATATATTAAGCAGACAATCTAAGGAATTTCAGCTCTGCAGAGGTCAGGTTTCTGAAGACACGTGCTTTTTCGGTCAAAGTGCCATAAAAACTTTATGCCTACAGATAAGAAAAATACTCACCAAATAACCAAGACACTGATCACCCAGTTCTAAGAGTATGCTTACGTTTGGATGGAAAAAAAAATGAACAAACAGTAGAATAATTACTCTCATTTTAAAATCCTTAATATAGTATTTCTTTTATTAAAAGTCATATGTGGCAATGGATAATTTCATCAAGTTACTTTTTGGGGTCCAAGCAGAAAACTCACCTGCAGCATTGTTGAAAAATGTCGTATAGCTTCATCATACAAGCCGTTGCCAATCAACACGTAAGCAATTGCTAACAAAACATTAAAAATGTAGATAAAACACAAAAAATTGATTTTTTTAATATTAAATACTACCAAATTGTAAAATGTTCAAATTCCTACATTGCAGTGAAGTTTAAAATAGTCAGAGGATTCCTGAACTGCCACCAAAATGACATGACTTCCCTCAACCATTACCCAGCATTCATTAATTAGTCCATTCATCCTGTGCTCTTCAGAGCCTTTTTGGGGTTTTGCGATTTGTTGGTGTTTTTTTTCTCTCTTTTACCAGTTCTTCAGGAAAGGGCCCATGTTTACTTCTAACATAATTAGGATCAGAAAAGGTACTATGATCCCAATACCATAGCCCTAGATGCTTTTCTCAGTTAAAAGTGCACCCGGCTATCACTACGTTTTTGACAATTCCATTAGGGAGCTTCTGCTTGCTTGTACACATGTTGCTAAACTTCACTAGTTCACAGTAAGTTTCTCCTTCATTTGAATTAACTAGAAATACCTCAACTAAACTGTTTTCATTATTTATAAAAATGAAACTGAAAAACAACTGAGTCTTTACCTATGTTACAATTATGAAAAGCTTTAAAGTTCTTGCACGCCCCCTTTTTGGAGTAGAAGCCAAATGTTTGAAAAAGAAACAGACTGTTAGAAATATGTTCCTGTAATCTCTACAAGATATAAAAACACAGTCAAATCACAAGACTGGAAAGCTGTAGTTGTGCTTGAACTGAAGTTCATTTCTGACAGCTGAATATCTTGTTTCATTTTGCATGTTTTAATCTCTCACAGTTTTTAACTCTGGACTAAGCTCTGCCTACGTTGCCAACAAAACTCAGTATCTTGAAGACCACAGTTATGAAAGTTAAAGAGAACTTTTCCCCAGGCAGTCTGTTCAAACAGCTGGCATTGGAACTAAGAACAAGATTTCACCTTTCCCCACTTATAATGAATTTTGCAGTCATCCAAACAGAATGGAAGAGGCATCTCTTAGCTTAATTGTTTATTCAAACATGAGAATAGACAAGTAAGTCAGTTAAAATAAAGGTATCTTTAATAGGACAGAGACATTTCTCTCTCATGCAGGCAGAGCCACATTGTTTTGGTAGTGTTGCTAAGCATGGTTCATTAAAGAAGGAAAACAGTTAAATGAAAGAGAAATAATAAATGTATTTAATTCAGAGCTTGTCTCATACTCAGAGCATTTATATTGTGAAGGAGGAAATATTTGTGTGCAATATAAGCTTCTTCCTCAATACATAAAAAGCTTTACTTGGCACAAATGCATATTATTGCCAAAAAAGGGAAAAAAATGGACAGGGTGGAGGACAGGATGAAGAGCTTTTGAATTTTCCTTATTTCATTACTCTCCAAGACTAAACAGTTACCAGTAACATCTTTAGGGTTCCAATCCCAGAACACAGAAAAGCTAGCATGTAAAATAAAATCAACTCAACCATTTCAGAATTAAGAAAAAAAAAAAGTGGAGGAAGACATATAATGAAGGCTTATATTGTCACTCAATAGTCTTGCTCATAACAACTGTATTTTGTTTATGCAAGACACTTAGCAAAATGCAGGAAGTCATGAACTATGTCTGTAAAACTATGGCAAGTGGTCCACAGCTAGTAGCTGATACAGTATCAGCTTCTTTTTAAATGGTATCTTTTTGATTTTTTTAATCTTTAATATTACAAAAATACAAGTACTTCATAACAAAGAATCTAATGGTTGACAACTGTCCATTGGCCAAAGCATTTCAGTACCAATATTGCTTCAGAAGGCCCCATATATTCTGCATTACTTTTCCTTGGAACAGTGAAAAGCAACACACAAACAAGAAGGACCCAGGCTCCTCACACCATGACATCCTTGGACTAAACTGGGTACACAGGTGCCAGCCTACATGCCAAACCTGAGGACAGAGAACTATCTGGCATAGTCTTCCAAGCCTACAGAATAGATACTAAAAGTATTAGATATTTTCAGCTGCATGGAAGTCTGGTATTCTTTGAAGGATTCTATGAACATAGATAGCTAAGTAATCTAGGAATATGAAAAAAGATTAAGCCCCCAAAATTTCCTGGATAAATCCATGAAATTATGTCAACAAAAAACTACTTAATTATTTTAAGTTCATTAGAAGGGAATAAAACCTCCCTTTGCTCTTATATAGAAGATGGTCTGCTGCCTTCCTTGACTTACATCCTCAACAATCTCTTTGCTGCCTCCTAATACCTCTACATTTGAAGGAGCAGTGCAATTCCTTTCTCAGGTCCTTCGAGAAAAGTATTTCCTGTTAATTTATTTGAAATGTCTCCACTTTCTTCTGCTGTGTGCTTTGAAAAAACATCAAGTAGCAGCCTAGGACATAACTCAGAAAGCCTTCCTGCTGCCTGTAAGTGTTGATGGGAGGAGTGTGGAGAGATGAAGCAGATCCAAGATCTATGCTTTATAGAGAGCATATTGCATTTGTAAAATTTTCTGGATGTTTGAACAGTTTTAGTCATCAATAACGACAGAAAAAGGGCAAGAGGAAGTACTTAAGTCTGTCAGAAAGGACTTAATCAGAATTGGTTTTGAACATCTGCTTAAGCAGACATGGTGAAGAATTTTAGTGAAAAAAGCAGGAAAGATTTTTAGCAACAGAGATAAATACTTGCTTTATGACCAGAGAAATCTTGCTGTATTTCCAGACTTATTAAGATCAATTTGAAGTTAATGCATCACTTCAATCACCAATTTTCAAAACATTCAGTGCTAATAATTAGCACATCATTCACCTGCACAAACCTTATATAAAGCATCTTACCCAATTCTTCATTTGTGTTGTCATTATCAGTAGCAAATGGAAATCGTTTTTGCTCAGCAAGCAACTTCGCTTGACTCTGTAAAACATCACATTTTTAAGTGTTCAGCAAACAATAGAATTCAATAGAAAATCCATTTCTTAAATCCTTTAAGAGAATGCCTTAGACCACAAAGCTAAAACCAATGTGATTTCACTAAGGTAACTGAAACCAAATTCGTGCCCAGTCTTCCACAGGCAGAAAAGCTTCTCTTCAGTCAGACGTGCTGTTTTCTGCTCTAACATAAGGGTAACCAAATCTCAGAAAGAACACTGTCAGAACTTTACCAGTGGCTGACGTTTCTGTATTGCATCTGCTTAACGTGAGGTTTTGCAAGTCTTTTTAAGATATTTTGTAAGTCTTTTGTAAGTAATTTTGTAAACTTTCATATGAAAGTTTATATTCTTTACCCTATAATTATTCCTTTGTCTCCTGCAAAGAGAAGGAGACTGCAAAAGACTAAAACACTGAAAATAAAGACCAAGAATATCATCTATCAATATTAAACTTTAACTTCAAAATGCCATACTAAAGAGCCTGTCCTTTCAACACAGATATTCTACCAGTTGTGCACTTTGTTCAAACTGCAGCCTTATCTAGGATGTCTGTTCCCTAAATAACGCACCTGTAAGAACCAATATTGTCACAGATAACCTTCAAAAATATAGAAATATTCAACTCTGTTCATTTTCACAAGTATTTTCCACAGACAGCTCTAGGCCTACTAGAGTATTTTATGTTAGACAAATACAAAATGTTCATTTAAATCAATAGGTCTTTCAAACTGTTTTAGGAAACAAAAAGGGGAAAAAATGACATCTAATGTTTATCTAATGATGAGGAGAATGTTTGGTCTGTTTTAAAAACATGAGGATTTTGCAGGGCATGAATGATTACCAAATGGATTTTACAAACCTTTTTTTTTTTTTACTGCGATTAAAAAGATGATGTATGAGCTCTGCATTACATCATAACACTCTGCAAACTGTTACTCCACCTATATCTGCACCTCTACAGAGAACGGCAGTTATTTCCCTTAGAGAGAAAAGCCATTAAAAAATAGCACAAAAATGAGGGTTCAACAGGTATAACAATAAGAAAACTAAATCTACATTGCAATCCATATGCATTTACAAACACAACCCTTTTATATAATCAGTGATCTTCATGTAATTTCCAGGAAACCTAATTCAGAAAATTATCTTTAACATTTAACTGGAAAACACTGTTCCTCTATAATTGTCTTAATATTAGGAAAACCATCACAACATTTTTACTAAAATACAGCCTCTTCCTTGGTGGATTTACAAAAAAAAGGTCTACACATCTTTCTCTGCAGAGATAAGATACAGTAAGATTCCACACTAGGTACTGGAAAATAAGCTACAAACAAAAGAATCTGGCATTACAATAATTTCCCATGGATTACTGAGGTGCATGTGACAGCAAGAGAAGTACCACTACCTCATCTGCTCTGTCACTACAGAGTAACAGAACAGTTGGGGTGGCAGAGAAAGTGGTTTCACACTTCCTCAACAAACTCTGAATTCAGCTACAGGTTAGATATCCTGCAACTCTACACTCAAAAAACTGTCAGTCATTCTACATTCAAGAAACGGGAAAATTTTCATCACAGCACAATACCCTGAAAGGTTTAATTGTTGCTCTCTTTAAAACAATCTTTTTTTTTTTAATGATAAAATTTCTTCCCAACAAATACACATTTCACTGCATTAGAAAGAATTTCTGGTACTATTGGGCTAGACTAGACATAAGACCTGACCAATACATGAAGTCTAAGAAGAGTATTCAAATTAAACAATTGGCTTGGTGGATTTGCAGTATAGAAGTTTTAATTCCAAATGCCACCTTTGGAGACGCTGCTTCCAATTATAATATTGTTTCCATGCTCCCTCATAGCCAATAGTTTCTAAAAATTTGCCAAGGCTTCTTTGTATACCCACATGGAAATTATCTGAAGATTTTCAATACCTGTACTCCACTGAACTGAAGATGTAACATCAAACCTGTGTTCTGATGTAGGCTGAAGATTACATTTGTTCAAGATCAAAGGCTAAGAGTAGTGTTGCAAGCAAACACAAATTCCAAAATAATCTTCTTGAAGTCTCTCTACCAAGAAATACCCTTCTTTTATTAAATATTCTTCATATGCCAGGTCTGTATTACATTTAGTAAAATATGGTCTGAAGCACCTAACTCTGATCTCTGCACAATGTTATTTATGTAGCAACTACAAGCCATCACACCCACTCTTACATGTTTTGTGTAAACCTCAGGAAGTTAATCTGGGTAGAAATTAAAGCACCTCCCCCTTTTTCAAGCATAGCCCCTGCACCACTAAAAACAAAAAATCAATTGGTTGACTAACTGAGGCGAAGGTTAGCTCTCAGTGACATCAGCTTCAATTAGTTGACAGCCATAGAGACTCATGGTGGAGCACTACAAAGTAATACTTCTATGAGCAACTTGAGTTCATTCATACTTAAGCCTTTTGGGCATCCATGCCTACTGAATAATAGATTCTACTTGCAGTTATTTCCCTGAGCTTCATTCTAACTGGTTATGCAGCTGAAGTGATCTGCAACTTCAACAATCTATTACAATTGTTTTGTACATTATATTCTTGATAACATACCAGAATTTTTTCTGTGTTCAGAGAAAGCATAGATTCACAAGATGATGACCCTCCTATGTCACAGTCTGATTCATGGAAGTGCAAAAATGATGAATCTGGGTGAAAAAAACCAAAATATCTTTAGGAACTCATAGAGTCACATATATGTTCTATTATCACATTTCCTCATGTTCAGCTGAATAGCTTCCCCACTGGGCACCCCACACGAAGAGCTTTCTCCCCTCCGCACTACATCTGCAGAGCCAGGAAGCAATAGTTCACATGACAGCTTTTATATAATTAGTTTTATCCCTACTTATGCTTATGCTTTTGGCTTAAAATAGATTAAAAAAAGAGGTGCTAGAAAAATGGGACAGAGGTAAAGAAGGAGGAAGCTGGAAGCAAATAACAAAAGCTTGAGGTGGGCACATCCCCTTTCAGTATTATGATTCCATTCTCTCATCCAAAAAATAACAGATAAAGTTATCATTCCAATCCCAGAGAGGAAAATAAATGGAAAGGACCATACAGAAGTAGGGAAAAAAACTGCTGGAAGTACAGGAAACAGAGGTATAAAGACTGTAAAAAGCAGCTGGAATAGTGAACTGTAATTAACTGGACATACAAAGGTATGCTTCTAAGAATGTCATGACTAAAAGTGTAAGATTGATTCATTTCTATAAGAAGTAAAACACAGCTTGTTGGCATAGCAGAAAAAAATTTTAAGATACCAAACAAACAAGTGGTAAAAAGCCAACAACACCCCCTCAGACTGACAGACTGTACAAGCCACTACTTCCCTTACATGGTGCTTGTAATTCCCATTCCAACAGAATTGTTAACTTTTTAATCCTTAGAACCTAAAGCTTCTACTATCTTTAAATATTTCAAGACTAAACAACTAAAAGCAAACATAGAGTATTATCTCTTTGAATCCATGTCACAAATACCACATTTTATAATCTCTCCTAATGTTTGTAAATCTAAGCTTGATGCTAAGTTTGAAAGGCTGGGATGCAGGGTGTGCTCTTGTATCTAGCCTTTTTAAGGATTGCAGTTAATCCCCTATATCTCACAAGTTCAGAGCTAAAAGAGAAAAAGAAACAGTCTTCTTATAAAATAGCATTTAAAATCATTCAGTGGAAATATGAACTTGGATCTACATTGAGCCATAAATGATAACCAATGCGAGAAATTTTACAACAAAAGCAGGAGTGGTAAAAAGCAGAAGGTCAAAGTTTAAAATCAGAAAGTCCTGTGAGAACAGTGGCAAAGCACCCGTTGTTTCCAAAAAGAGCATTGCCAGCATGAGGTTTCATCACTGCCCTTTGTTCTTCACACTTGCCAAGCCCTCCTGTGCTACGGCAGCGTTATTACCATGTTACTTGTTCCTGCTGGTGCTCGTAAATCATGACTTAAGAGTTTTGCCTGCGGACTCACTGAGAAACTTTTGCTGCAGAAACCAAAGCAAAAAAGTGCAGGCATGGCCTACCTCTGGAATAATTTTCTGCACAACAGCAAGTATTTAGTGAAGGAATTTTGTATAAGGTGGTAGGGGATAAGACAGCCAAGCCACAAGCTTGATACAAGCTACAGCAGGGAAAGGACCCCTCAAATCTTGCAGTTCTTGGAGCAACTAACTACTTTACTCATAGGGAAAAAAGGGATCTGCCTTTGTCTGCAAGTCAGATACAACCAAAGCTGTGCCACATTAACAACTTCATGAAAAGCTAGAAACACCAACCATAGAAATTACTTTGGACCTTGTAGTAGGCTACAAGAAAAACTATTTGATACCAAAAAAATCCCAGATTCTGTGCAAGCTGTACTAAAACAAACACCAAGAGCTTAAAGGTATTTTTCAACTGGCAATTAATTTCGTCCTAACACTTAAACAGCAAGGAGTGAATAGGTTTATGGCTATTTCAAGGTAAGTATGTTATCCTGTAACTAAGAGCTCTCTTTTTATCTACCTGCATGCAAGGTACCTGAGGTACCTGATGACTTAAGCAGAATTCCTTGTATCAATCCTAGTTACACTGGTTTCTTTAAAACAACATCTGCCATTAAATCAAAATAAAATATTCCAAATACACTTCTGAAGGAGTATCTTGAGTCAATCATTCATGTCAGGTCTAGTAACAGAAGTAATCAAGTGCTTTGCCATTTATTAACTTGTACGGTATACAGATTTTTATCTCAACACTGGGTGAAAGTCTTCTTGTTTTATGTTTAAGCTTGAATAATTTGTAGCAATGGTTACCTGAGATAACTTACATTACCTGATTTAGCGTTTACATACTATGGCTCTCAGCCACTGCAGCCACACACACACAAAAATTGGGATAAAAACTAACCAAAGAACTTAAAATGTGAATACAAAAGCACATACAAAGAGTGGGGGGGAAAAAAGGAAAAAACAGATGCAGGAAACTCATAAGATGTTATTTGCATAGAGTCTGTAATTCAAGTGGATTATACTAGTTTTATATTAGTTGTTATGGACCATGGGAATTGCTGATATGAGCAGAGGCTTTATGAAACAAAGGGGAGAAAAAAAAAATCACAAAACCATGCTGACAGTTAAGTCATGACACATCAGTGGTTATTCTCTTATATATAATTTAGTGTCACATTCCAAGGAATTGATAAACCTTCTTCTTCAGCTGTATTATGTGTACACTGTGATTCAGACTGGTATTTTTGTATGGCTCATTCACACCATGCTCGAGATCAACAATGACAGTAGATTAAGCCACATGGTACAAATGCAAAAGATATTCAAGCACATTAAAATAGTTTTACTATGCCTGTATTACAAACCATCAATTAACTTGAAAAAGAACAGATATGCTACCTAAACTTGGCACTCATAAAGAGAAGCATCCCGTTCACCAGCAAAATAAATATAATTGTAGTTGAAAATAAATCAAGCCACATCCAACTCACTGAATCACAGAATTGATAGGGTTGAAAGAGACCTATGGAGATCATAGGTTCAACTCCCCTGCCAAGGCAGGGTCACCTCGAGCAGGTGACACAGGAGCATGTGGGTTCTGAATGACTCCAGACAGGGAAAATCCATTAGCTCCTTGGGCAGCCTGTTTCAGTGCTCTGCCACCCTCCACATAAAGAAGTTCTTCCTCAAGTTGAAGTGGAACTTCCTGTGTTTTATGTTTTATGTGTTCCATGCTCCTCGTCCTCACTCTGGGCATCACTGAAAAGTTTGGCACCATTCTCCTGACACTCGCCTTTGAGATACTTGCATACATTAATGAGAACTCCTCTCAGTCTTTCCTAGACTAAAAAAGCCCAGCTCCCGCAGCCTCTCTTCATAAGAAAGATACTCCAGACCTCTGGACCCTCCCCAGCAGCTCCTTATCTTGCGCTGAGAAACTCAATAATATCAGCTCGGGGTGATAGCATGTCCCATACTACCGAGTGCCGGAATTAAAGAGAAGACAAGAGTCCAGCTGCTGGGCTCGGGAGGTGAACGGGGCAGCAGGGATCCTTCCGTGCGACACCTAAGGCTATTCCGCCCCAGGAGTGAGAGGTTTCCCCGGGCTGGCTGGCACAGGCTCAGCGGCTCGGCGCGGCTGGGGGTGCAGCTCACACGCCAGATGCCTCGCTATGAGTCAGCTGAGCGGCGGCAGCGCGCTCTGCCGAGGGGCTGCCGGCACCCCGCACCGCCCCGGGCCGCCCACCTCCGCCCCCTGCCGCCGGTCCAGCGGCCCCGTCCCCGCCGCGCGTGGGCTGCGGGCGGTCACTGCGGCGACGCCCCCGACTCACCGCACTCGGCCGAGAACTGCTCCGCCCACTCCCCCGCCGGGCCGTGGCGCTGCCGGTGCCGCTCCTGCTGGAGCAGGGACAGCGCCGGGTAGCGCTCGGTGAGGGCGAGAGCGGCCCGGGCCAGCAGGGCCAGCGCGGCCAGCGACACCCACGGACCCCACGCCAGCCCGCCGGCAGGTGCCATCTTCACAGCGCGCGTGCGCGCCGCCTCGGCCGGGAACACGGGGTGCCCCCGCCGCCCCGCCCGCGAGGCCGCCGCCGCACTGCCCCCTGGGACATGGAGTTCTCCATCGGGGCAGCTCCGCGGGCGCCGCCAGCAAGAAAACCACAACTCCCGGGATGCAGCGCGGCTGGTCCGGCTCGGCTTCTCCCCCGAACGCGGAAATGAGGAGACAGTTTGGAAGCGCTGACAGGGCTGGGGCGTGCTCTCCCGCGCCATGGCGGCGCTCGGCGCCTACCGCTGCATCGAGTGCAACGGGGAGGCCACGGAGCTGTACCGGGACTACCAGCGCGGGGTGCTCCGCATCTCCATCTGCGTGAGTCGGGGTGGCGGGCAGTGGCGGGGGAGGCGAGGGGTGCACGGGGGAAGCTTTGAGGTCCGCGGGCGGCGGCGGCGCGCGGCACGTGGCACGTGGTGGTGAGCCCGGAGGCACGCGGGCGCCTGAGCGCCTCGGAGCGCCCCCTGCTGCCGAGCCCGGGCCGTGCCGCACGGTGTGGCCGCTTTCCCTGAATCCAGGTGTGTGACGAGGAAAGGCTGGCAGAGTCGGGCCCGTTCAGTCTCGAGAAGATACCACTGAGAGGGGATCTCATCCATGTGTATAGGTACCTAAAGGGTGGGTGTCAAGAGCATGGAGACAGGCTCTTCTTGATGGTACCAAACAATAGGACGAGAAGCAGTGGGCAGTGGGCAGAAACAGGAAATTCTACCTGCATATGAGAAAAAAACTTCTTCACTGTGTGGGTGACTGAGCACTGGAACAGGCTGTCCAGAGAGGTTGTGGAGTCTCTCTCACTGGAGATATTCAAGAACCATCTGGATTCAATGCTGTGCTGTGTGCTCTAGGATGACCCTGCCTGAGCAGGGAGGTGGGACCAGACGACACCCTGTGGTCCCTTCCAGCCTGACCCGTTCTGTGATTCTGTAGGATTTCCATCTGCCCCGCTTCCCGATGTAATTTCCTCCAGCTCCTGAGTGCACCTGTGTGGTAGAGCTGTCCTGACTGGCCCGTGTGCTCCTGTACGGGGCACTGCACTGCAGCGGGTTTGCTGCTGTTGTGCTCGGCCTGGCTCTTGCTGAAGGACAGATCTCAGCGTGGCTCTGTGGCTGAACACAGCTCCTGGGGCACTGGGCCTAAATGTCTGGGCCTGAGTGATGATTATTCAAAGGGACCTGGGGATCCTGGTCGATGGCAAGTTGAACATGAGTCAGCAGTGCCCTGGCAGCCAGGAGGGCCAGCCTTATCCTGGGGTGCATCAGGCACAGCATCACCAGCCGGGCAAGGGAGGGGATTGTCCTGCTCTGCTCTGTTCTGCTCTGCATTGGGGCAGCCTCACATCGAGTGCTGGGGACAGTTTTGGGCAAAACAATAGAAGATGTAAAGCTACTGGAGATCATCTAAAGGGAGAGCTACAAAGGTGATGAAGGATCTAGATGGCAAGCCGTGTGAGGTGTGGCTGAGGTCACTTGGTCTGTTCAGCCTGGAGAAGAGGAGCCTGAGGGGAGACTTCACTGAAGTCTACAACTTCTTCGTTGCCTGTTAATCCGGTGATGATAAGCAGATCTAAGGCAACCTGGGAGCCAGTAGATGGCACTCGTTCCCCTTAGTTTTTAACCATTTGAGGACCAAAGATCCTGGTCTTTTGGAGCTGTGGCATGCCACATAGTATCAAAGACTTTAGTCCCAGTTGCTGCATCATTACAGATGCTAAACTCATATAAAAAGAGTAAAGAACCAAGTAAAAGAAAGAACAAACAATCTCACATTACTAGCAATTTTGAATTCTGTCCACCTTTCTTCATGCAATCCCAAATCTGTACTATTGTACTAATCTGTACTATTTTCACTTACTCCTATCAGTGTATTTCCTCTGGCTATGCTGTTGGTTTTCATGGTTCAGTTTCAGTCCTAGTTGCTCTTATGTGGTGTGTGTCATATCATCTCAAAACTTTCCCTCAATTTCTGGCCACCCAGGAAGTGCTGAGAGCAGGAGTGGTCCACATGAGGAACAGGCAATACACAACACTTGAGTAAGAAACACATTAGCTCATGCTATATAAAGTGGAGATGAGAACATTAAAAGGTTACCAAGATCAAAAGATTCTTTCAGCTGAACTGATGTGACTTCAGGTTTATCTGTGTATTGCAGGTAAGCCCTACTGTTGTCTCCACCTACCAAGACCTCATGATTTCTAATAGAGCACTTCTTGCTTTACATTTTCCTTTTAATCTGCAAGGATAGTTCTGTCACTGCACCAACTCTCTGGAGGCATTCTTTTCCATGCAGGCAAGGGTGTGCTCTGGCCAAAGACCGGAAAGTTGTTCATCATCTTGCTGCTCACAACAAAAAATAATCAAGTACCAAATGTCATTTGATACCTTTCACAGACTTTCATGAGTAGTGATATAATGTCTTTGTCAGTGTTATGAATCTTCTTGATGATGAAACCTGAAAATAATGATAGCTTGGAAGTCTTCACTTAAAAATAAATGAAGATCCCACTTACCAGTGTGAAACATCATTTATATCAGTTATGTATAAAACTTAGAGTGTAGGCCTCTAAAAGCTTAAGTAAAGCTAAAGGTATTTAAGAAAAATTGAAGGTCTTTGGTGAGATTAGAAGGTGTGATCACTCAGCCTGAGAACATTTTTCATCCGTCTTTGTGAGTGAGAGAATTAAGTACTGCTACTCCACTGTAGCACTAAGAGAGAAGGGAAAAATTCATAGAAGGATTATATATTAATTCCCAAAGTGAGGCAAATGGACATCACCTAGATAATTTTTTTTGTTAATAAGCACTTGTGTGTCATTCCCATTTTCAAGTAGTGTCTGGAAATACTGACACCTTAAGGAAAGGAACCAACCAACAAGCCAACATTTGTTCCATACAGTAAGTCAAATAGAGGGCCCCAGAAAACTGGGAACAAGCAGAACCTTGTCAAGATCCTCACTGTTTTATACTGACCTACAGACTTTCCCCAATGCTATTTTAAAGTTATCCTTGATACATTAACAAATCTGCATCTAAATAGTCTTTGCCATTCTCAGGACAACCCTGTCATTCAGGACTTTTAGGGAACATTATCTCAAGGTTGAAGAAGCTAAGTTCTCCCAACAACAAGTTCCATCTAGCCCTACATTTATTTTAGGAGGTGTTTAACCTGATCTGGATGTGCTTTTGAGGTGGAACATTTAAAATTGAATGCCTAAGTGAAATACCACAATTTTGTACTCTGTTATTAATTTGTTGAAAGAAGGATGAATTTTTTTCCAGAGGCAAATACTAGAAGCTTCCATTAAGGAACATGTGTTTCCAGCCCACAATACTATAGTACATTTTTGGAAATTCAGTCTAATGTTGCTTTAGTTTAGTTCCCGCAGCATTTGTTATGGCTCAATATAATTAAAAGTTTCTTTGAACTCCATGTTGTAATTTCAATGTGGGCAAGCATTAAAGGCCTCTCAAGTGTTACTAGCTACTCTGGGAATAAATTTGCAATGGATGTTGAAGAAACTAAAGAAACTTTCTTCTATAAAACGTAGAAGTCCCCACAGCATGATGATACTTGGGTTGGAAAAGTCATGTCTTTTCTTAATAACTCTGCAGGTGACTAACTGCCACAAACTCCTCAAGTTCTGGAACTTCTTTTTAAATCTGTTTTGTTTTATTAAGACCATTTTCAGCTGAAGCCTAGGCCATACCTCTGGCATTGCACATCCCTTCTCACTCAAGATTCACATTTAGTGGATGAACCTTTTTTTCATCCTGCATATACTTCACTGTGGAAGTACTGTTACAGGAGACAGATGGACCTCTTCAATATGCTTTTCTTTCAGTGTAATAATTGGGGAACAACAGGGCAGGGTGTGGGGATGTGTGGGCAGGTTAGGATTGCCTCCAATGGAGGAGATGTTTGGCAGTCACTTTGCAGCTCAAGGGTCTGGTTTTAGCCCTAATCTGTGAACATGCTGATGTTTTCCCTATTCCAAGCAAGATGAGATGGTGAAAGTAAGCCTAGGTGCCTCTTTCTAGAGAAGTATTTTGTTAATTATTTTGAAACCTTAAAATGTAATTGATCTGCAAATAATACAGAAAATCTTCACTGAATATATTACAAACCAACCGTTAAGAATAGTAAGAAAAAACTACTGTTCAAATAACATTGCTACTACAGTAATTATGCTGGGGTGGGGGGTGGGAACACATTTGACTAACCTGGAATAAATTCTGCAAAGTAAAATGAATACAGAAGGAAATTAGCGAACTTCACTTATTCAGAAATAGAGGAAAAGCATGCAAGCGTTTTTTAAATTTGGGTTTCAATTTCATATATGTTGTTGTGCTTAAAAATAAAATGTTTAAAATGTTCCAGACCATAACAAAGGGAAAGAAATTACTCATTGCAATATGTAGAGCTCAGTCAGGATCCCCCTTGTGTTTTGTAATAAGAAAGCCAAATTGCCTGAGCAGTGCACACTTCATTTAGCTTTTCTGCAATTAAAAAATAATTGAAAAGCTATTTTATTGCAGCAAGGCAGAGAGACTAAATGCTTTGAATGCAAAGCATTTACGTGGTAAAGAATCTGCCAAGAGTACAAAGATCATCTTGGAAAATAAAATATGCTAATTTTACATAATTCTATTTACAAACCAACTCACTACTGGAAAACGTATTATACAGGAAAAATTATAAAACAATATTTTGATTTGTTTTCTGAAATAGAATGCACGGGAAACTGGGTTGTTTTGTTTTTCAGTCTATTATGACACTTGGCTGCATCCTTAATAAAGAATCCATTCCTGAAAGCAGCACAGCTAATGTGTTTTATTATTTAAGGGTGCAGTTGGGATTAAGGGCACTCTCACAACAGTCTGAGTTAATTTGCCCTGTGAATTTATGTAAATGGCCCTGTGTTCATGTTGAAGTCATGTAAATGTTGTTACAATTTGCTGTGTATGTAGCCCGGCAAAAAATTGTAGCTTAATTTTGCCAAACTCCAAACCCTGGAGTAAGGAATACTAAAATGAGACTGTTTCATTGATATTTCTAATGCCTGGAGATATGCAAATGTATTCCTGATGTGGTTTGCATGGTATTTTTAGATCAGGATGAAGCTTTATTCTTCAGTGTCTATTTTCACTTTCTGTCACGTCCTGTGGCTTCCTCTTCAAGAATTCTTCTCCCTTCTACAAACCCTCATTCCAAAATATTTTTATTTAAAAATAAGTAATGTTTTAATATTGGAGAGATGACTTAAGTTAATGTTTATGTACTTTAGGAGCTTTATCCTTCAGAGACAGAAGGCATTTTCTCAAATATTTGTACATTGTATTGTATTGTGCACACATTTGTGAACACTGTAAGTTGAGTATCTTTGATTAACAAAGAAAAGTTATGTCTTTTCAGCAGTGTTTTACAAAACACTGATAAACATGCAGGCAGAATTACATACCAGTGCTTTTTTTTGGTTGTATTTAATACAACTGAGATGTTAAAATGTATGTTACTTTCCCTAAATGTTTTGGATTTCTTTGATCAAAAAGAGTCTGATATACTACATTGTGAAAAAGATGATTGTACTAGCTTTTGAAGATTTGTTTTTTTCTTTAATCTGCCTTTGCTAATTAGTTTTAAACTTTTAAAGATAATTAAGAAAACTTCTAAGTTATGAAAATGGAAGATTTTTTTTTAAGCAACAGACAAGCCATAGTAAATTTTTCCTAAATATTTGATTAGTCAAACCGTTCCTAAAGTAATATCCATTTAAATTTGTTAGAATATTGAAATAGTTTCAACATCCTTTTTTAGGGGAGCACAGTATTTGTTGGACTTTCATGTGTCTGTATCAAACACATGTAATTTTCCTAAAATTTACCAAATCAGAAGATGTGTAAATAGAATTTATAGTGAGAAACTTGACTTTTCTGTTCTGCAGTGTAATCTGAAAGTACATATTAATCAAAGTAATGTCTGTATTTTCAAGAAAAAATACCAATTACT
The DNA here is from genome assembly GCF_008360975.1 of Lichenostomus cassidix. Taxonomy (NCBI): domain Eukaryota; kingdom Metazoa; phylum Chordata; class Aves; order Passeriformes; family Meliphagidae; genus Lichenostomus; species Lichenostomus cassidix. The sequence continues at coordinate 40,601,536 of NC_139483.1, read as the reverse complement.
TGTTTCTGATGTCAATTACATATTTAAGGCAGAAATTGAAAAATGGCTAAAAGCATGGAGAATTCCAGTTACTTCTTTTTCTTGCTTTAGAACTGGTTGTGATAACTGAGGCAGTTCTTTGAAAAAGCCCAAAGAAGATGAAAAAGCTTGGGTTCCTTACAGATGTGCCATCTTCACTCAAGCTGCCCAGGCTGTTGACTTGAGCTGAGCAGAACAGCAACTGGGAACAAGATGTTGAGCACCAGTATTGTAGTTCACTCTAAACTGCCTGACTAAAATCTTAAAAGTAAGTGTGCAAGCAGTTCTCCATAGCTGAGCTGCTCATACCAATCTTCTCTGAAAGTGTTAGTGATTATCAGTGCCCACAAAGTTACATTTGTTTAACTCGGTAAAATTATCTAGTGAAACCTGTGTGTACCTAAACTGCATCAATCCTTGCTTGCACTGATTTTGCTGAAGTCAGGTTTTAGTCACAGGTTTCCTTCCTAGGCATTTAAGGTTTGGGTCAGATGTTTTAGTTGTATAGCTGGAAAAAATAACAAAGCCAGGTGGGGAGAAAAGTTCTTCCCAGAGGGCATATTAATACTGTAGTATACTAATGGTGTAGTAACCATCATCCGATTAGTCTGTAGCAGTGCACACATAAGTCTCTTGCAGCAAAGGTGGTTTGTAGGACTCAGAAATCCCTGGATGTACACTCCTGCTGGCTAGGTCACTGGCTGGATAAGCAGAGAGGATTTTTTCTTCTTGCAGAAGACTCAGATACAAATAAAGTATATTAGGAATATAAAATATATTAAGAATAGGGCTCTCATCTAACTCTAGAAGACAGTAATACTAAATTTAACGTTATTTTCACAGCTGCAGATTTGGTATTTGGCCACAAGAAGCTCTGGGGCAGAAAACACCACTGTTTGTGTATTCACTCATAGCAGTCTCCTTATATATCTGAAGTAAATTTCTCTATTGTTGGTTTTGCCTGGATGGTTGGTCTGATAAATTTTCATTGTCTAAAATTCTTGTCAGCTGTCAGTGAAAATTTTTCAATACCTTTTGACTGCAAATTTTTTGATCAGTGTTCAATTGGGATCCTCTGATTGAAAATACCATTCTTAACTCAGAAAGATTTTTGGTCCTGGTCAAAAAATGTTCTGTTGTAGGAGAATTTGAGAGCATAATGAAACCAGGGGTATGTAGGATATCCTTCATCTAACCTTTCTGACACCGGTTGTGTTGAATAATCTTTTGTATGGACTTGTCCAGTGCTTGCGTGAAAAAACCTATTAAAAAAAAATTGCATTGTCCGGTGCTACATCAACCCAGAGATTTGACATATGCAAATTACCACCCATGAGAATATCTATTCATGATTTCCCAGTAGAAAGAAATGAAGCAGGGTACTGCCTCTAATTAAAGTAGCAATTTCTTTCTCACACTATTAAATCCTGTAACTGTGGTCTTGTGTTAATTATGTCCTTTCTTCCATCTCACTTGCTTTAATTTTAGACCTATCAAACGCTTGGTTAATGGAGTGAATTTTTTTATTCATTGCCTCTAACTTGTGTACTGTCATACACACTGTTTTCTTACCCAAATGTGTAGAGTTTTTCCTTGACCTGGACCAAGAAACACTGATTAGAGATTGCAGCATTCCCTAGACACTCTATTCAGTTTATGGATTTGTTTGGATGTTTTTCTTGACTTTGGTGTTGGACATTGGAGATAATTTGGTGTTGGACATTGGAGATAATTTCTAAGACTGTTGTGTTCTGAGCGTGGCAGCTAATGTGAAGGCCCGGGGGAGCAAGATTAGCTGAGGACAGGTTGGGGGAAACAAGTAGCCGACTGGAGGATTAGCAGCAGGAGAAAGCAGGAGAAAGCAGGAGAAAGGAGAAAGCAAGCGAGCACCCTTCTGCAAGGGCCCTTGTTTGAGCTGGAGTGATTGCTGCTGCTCCTCTGCAGCTCCTCAGCTCTCTGCAAGAAGTTATTTCCCCCTCAGGTCTGCTGGGTGAGCTTTTTGTAAGACTGGTATTTAACCCTCCTGCTCACAGTATAACAGCCTTTTATTAGCCCGAACTCAAATCAAGGAGTGATTAGCCGTGCAGGTAGGTCAGTAAAACTGGAGAGGATTGATGACAAGCAGTTCCCAGTGGTCTAGGTGAAATAACCTCTCTAGCAGACACAGCAGGAACCAGCAGATGTGTTGGAGAAGTGATGATCTAGTATTCTACCACCATTCAGTGGTAACTAACTCTTTGGTTATAGATCTGTGGGAAAACTACATTATCAGTGTTTTGAATATATTGGTATTTGTTCAATGATGTTGAAACATCCAGACAATCTAACAGTATGGAAGAACATTGCAACAGCAAAAAGCATTTACTGTCTTCTTAAATAGAAGAATAAGGTAGAATAGGATGATAAAGCATCTCTGAAAAGAAGGAAGTGATAGAAGAAATTAATTTTTGTTCCAAAAAATACCTAAAATAACCCAAACAAAATACTCGGTAGATAAGCCATAATCAGTTAACCCTTAGCATAATACTGGTCATTTTCTTGAGTCTTGGGAAGGTAGTTTGGTTTTGTGCATCTGTGGAGCACGAAATGATAACTAAGTCCATTCTTGCATAGTTCATTATTGATATTAATCTGAAGCCTGTAGAAATTGACAACATATCTCTCTGTTTTATAAGGGAAGCCTGTGTGTCATCTGTCATGTCAAGGGAGGGCAAGCAATTTTTCAAAAGTATTGAAAATAAAAATGACATTAGGGAAAGATGAGTAATAATTGAATTGCTAATTTGTATTTATCCAGTTGTACTAAGATTAGAGGAAAATTTCATAAACTCTTCCTTTCTCTTTTTTTTCCCTAATTCTTGTTATTTTGTGACTTTCAGAAATCCTGCCAGAAACCTGTGGATAAATACATTGAGTATGATCCTGTTATCATCTTGATTAATGCTGTTTTATGTAAAGCACAAGCATACAGGCACATTCTTTTCAATACAAAGATAAATGTAAGTTGCTTTGCCCCTATCTTGTGACTTCTTTTGTTGAAAATATATTTCGTTTTGGTAAGTTCATTGTAATAGTTGTAAAATTTTAAAGACTGGTCTTCTCCTCCCCTTCCACAGATTTCAGCAAGCTGAACCAGTTATGTCTTGAATAGAACACATGGAATCTCAGACTCCTACTATGACTAAAACAGCTTCTGTCTTCACAGAAATGATGCCGCAGTACCACCAAATACATAGTCATCTTGCATGTTAAAGAGAAGGAACTGCACAGAACTGTTCATGCAGTTTTCTACACCCTCTAATCTGCCTATCATGTTAATTGATATTCAAAGGATGATGTGCTTAATTACACTGTAAGAGAAAGATATAATTGCAAAGTAATTTCCAAATAAATTGGAAACAATTCTTTTTTAAATGAGCAATAGATGTGTAACATACCAAATTAACAATACCGTGCCAGTTAAACCTACTGTACTAATTTCTCACAAGTTTCTTCCTGTGTAATTAACCATGCCCTCAAAGCCAGAGCAAAAGATGGTGGCTTTCATTTGAAGTGTTGTGATGCAGAATTATGTAGTTGGGCTGGCCAGGCTGGAGTGTAGAGGTGTAGCTTTTCAGTGTTGGGTATTTTTACTGTAAGGACTGATTTCTCATGAGAGGGAAGCTAATCTAGAGTAAACTCTCTAAGCATAAGTGTCTGCTGTGTTCATGTTGATACCTCTTGGCCAGTCCAGTTTAAGCACTGTAGACAAATACACTTGCCTCATCTTTCAAGCATAAATCTAACTAAATATTTTTTAATTAATTCGGTGCTTCTGGAGACTAGTAATCATGTTTTTTGTGAGGCTTCTGGAAGGACTGTTCTGTCTGTGAAAACTTCATATATTCAAATAAATTGAGTTGAATTTTAAACTGGCCAAGCCTGTGCATGTGTGTACAGTTTGCATAACTCACCCTTAATGGAAAAAGTAGAATTCATGCACAGAAATTGTTAGGGTTTATTTAAGTCTGTGTACAATCAGAAATCACCTCACATATGCACTGGCTTATAGACTGTTTAATGTGGAAGCATGCTGACTGCCCTCATAACATAATTTTTGCAGTCACTTCAGAGGATGTTTTTAAATTTTGTTTGATTATATTGCTCCCTTTATTTTTGGTACCTCACCCTTATATGAACTGAGAAATATTTTGGTATAACTACACTACTAGTTTCTTCTAATGGAGATTACCCCAGGGAAAAAGAGGAACAAGGGTACTTAAACCAGATTGCTGGTTCAGTGGTTGCCCTTAAACTGAAATTTTAGATAGTATAATTCTACTAGCTATGGCACAATTTTGGTTTTTCATTTCTGGCTGAACAGCCTTCCAAATTTTAAAATAGCATGCATCAGGCCTTAGAAACCACGGTTATACACCTTCTTCGGTACAGAGCTGTTCATGCAGTTTTGTACACGTTGTAGTTTGACTATCATGTTAACTGATGTTAAAAGTATGATGTGCTAAACTAGTGAGTCGACAGAAGTAATTTTGTGTATATTCTAAACAAAAATAATACACCTACAGAGCTTGTCCGTGTAGAGGTGTTGAAATGTATTTAAAATACTGATTCCATGCTAATGCTTTAATTGATGCTGATTTGACACTAATCCTTTTATTATTCTTTCATTTACCAGATTCATGGGAAGCTCTGCATATTTTGTTTGCTCTGTGAAGCTTATCTCAGGTGGTTGCAACTACAGGATTCAAGCCAAAATACAGATCCTGATGATTTAATCAGATATGCCAAAGAATGGGATTTTTATAGAATGTTTGGCATAGCTTCTTTAGGTAAGATTGATGATATGTATTATTTACTCTTTAAGCATTAAGCATTCTCTTGAAGAATTTCACCAGTCTTTCAAGCCCATACTGCAAAAATTGATACAGAATAGATGTGATGTCCAACCCAGTATAGTTACACAATTACACATATACTCTCTAATTTGCCTGCATTTAATGCAAATGCCTGTTTTGATCCTGATTACAGTTCAGACTGATATGATCAGCATATGAAGAGACTGAAAAGTGGCAATATTCGGAAATCTTTGCCTGAATCTATTGACATAGTTTGATCAATGTAGAGCTCAGCCTTATTACGTGTTTCATATTGACTTCAAGGTTTATTATTCATTGAGGTGATACAACCTTACTAAAGTAAATGGTTGGGAAAAGCTGTGTCTGTTTTGGGTTGCTTTTTAAAACAAAAATACAAAAATACAGACCAGTGTCATCACTAGCAAAGAGTAAACATTTCTGTGCTCTATGACCACACATGAAGGCAGGGGAGGGGTTTTGCTCTGTTGGTTAAAACATTTTTTCTCATACTTTTTCAGATGGTAGTGTTTAAATCAAAGTTGCACCCTAAAACTAGTATTTTTCTTAGACATTCAGAGCTTAATTTAAATAATTTATTTTCTAATGTTGCTCTTAAGTAGGTTTTTCAAACATGTCAGTAAAAATATTTAACTCATTTTTCAGTAGTGACTCATCTATTACAGTTATTGTGGAAGTTTCTTTGACATCTGCATTAACATCAGCATTTCACAGAAGTGGTGTCAAAAAAAGTTTAGTAGTGGATTTTTCCCCCTTAGTGTTCTTTCTCATGCTGGATGAAAAGGGGTCATTGCTGGTGACCTTTTGCAAAGGTCACCAAAAATAAAACAAATAAAATAAAAAAACTATAACAAGTATTGATTAAGTATTGATTAAGTATTGATTAAATACTTGATTAAATAAAATAAAAAAATAAAACAAGTATTGATTTTGTTTTACAGGCTAACAGTTGAAAAAAAACCTCCTTTTGCTAAAAAGTAAAAGTGAAGAGGTTCTTATGCTTAACTTCCTGTGCTATATGGAGTCAGAAATCACAAGTATGATAATCCTACAGATAGAATTCTTTGATAGAATTAATCTGAATGTCATGATACTGAATTGGTTTAAGTAATATTTGATTATTAAAATGAACAGGGAGATGGAGAATGTTTGTATTTGCCTGTGGCTTTTAAAAAGTGGCTCTATTGCATTTGGGACATGTCATTTTACTGAAATTAATTCAGAACTGGACTTGATTTTTGGCACTCTCTCTTTCCAACTTCTCATATTTCGTTTTAGAACAAACTTCATTTTTCATTGGCATTTTTATTACCTTGTGGTGGATGACACCTGAGATGCTGAAAAAAAAGTCTGACTTCATTTTACTTCTCAAAGCACTGCTGTTGTCCACCTATGGAAAGCTTCTGCTGATTCCAGCTGTTATTTGGGAACACGACTACACACCTGTGTGCCTTGCATTTATAAAAGTGTTTGTCTTGATATCAAACTCTCAGGCAATTAGAGGTACAGTTTTGCTTTTTTTATTACTGCATTATGTGTATAGAATGTGTGAGAGTGCTGATGTTACAGAAGTCATTATTATTATCTTTTTAATCTATATCAGATACTGACTGAAATAGCTCTAGCTTAAACTGTGTTATTTAAACTTTAACAGAAAGTGATTGAAACAAAAAAAACTATTAAAAAAATTAAAAAGCACCTCTTATCTCACCATCATCTCTTTGTATTTACTGTATTATATCCACCAGATCCATCTGTTACAATTTGAGACAACTCCTCATGGATCATTGAAACATAAAATGGAATTCTTTTGAGTTTCTGAAAAATCAGAATTATGTGTTAATTTTATTCATGTCTTTGGAATGCAGACTTTTTACAGATTTGTATTGATTTCTTATACATACAAATTAATATGAATTCTCACATGGTTTCTATGATCTTCTTAAATGGTATGTGATAAATTTGTTCTGTTTTCTTTTGCAGTTACATTGAACCTGAACCGAATACTCCCTTGGTTTGCCATCTTCTTTGGATTAATTTTGGAAAATGGTGTTGTCTTCTTGTTCCAGAAAATGGGATGGGATGTTTGAAATGCCAGCCCAGAGATGAAGAAATACTAAGAACATGATGATCATTTTCTAACAATGATATCTGCCAGCAGGCTCCAAAACCACTGTTTTCATAGGGATAAGGAAGGTGACAGATAATAAAAAAACATTAGAAGTTTGGCTATTTACTGTGTAGAGCCATAAAACTTCAGCCTTAGGTTGTTTATTTTCCCACTAAAAATATGAATATGTCACTATCCTAAAAGTTTTATAAATCTGGCTGCATTGCTGTGGCCGTAAGAAGAAAGGTACACTAAAAAAAACCAACACTCTACAAATCACTGCATTTTGGCAGAAAGAGGAGGATGAATTGTTCCCTTAAGAGGAAGGGAGTCAGTGGAAAAATGTAAAAGCCGAAATTTTTATTTCCGCAAAACCAGATTTTCAAAGAGAAAAGTGAACATGTGCAAATAGTTTATTAGAGAAAACACAGGTATTCCAGAGTAAAACTACAGTGAGAAAGCCAAGCTGCATTCTCTGGAATGTTTATGTAACAATCCAAAATAATAAAATATCTAGTTCTATAGTACTATCTAGGAATGATAGGTTTAAACTGGCTTGAAATTTTATGTGATAAATGCTGCTGCTTTGTTCTGAAAGCTGAAAAGAGAGTGAAAGGACTCTGATCCCCCGTGGTTGTTCAGGATACTGCTTCTTCTGCATTTAATATTAAGTCACATCCTCCACACCCAGTCCTCATCTGGCTGCCATTCAGCAATATAGCAGTACTTTAAAAAACAAAGAAACAAATGTTGATGCCTAAATTAGCAAAGAAACATTTACAGAAGTTCTGCACCTTTTTCCTCAGCAGGCAGAGAGAGAGCTAAATGGCCCACAGAGGAACTGATAGAATCATTTTCCACAAGGCAGTAATAAGGACAGAAACTTACTTCTTTTGTGCAGACCAGTTTCCATTCATTCCATTCAATCCAATGTTTAACCCTCCTGCTTCAGCTCTGGAAGGCTGTACTATCCATTGGGATTAGTTCCATTCTTTGTTTTCCTCAGATGCTGTCTCATGTCTGTGTTTTCCAGAATGAATAAAAAATTGTTTTGCAACATCTTCAATTCCCTTCTGGTTTAGAGTAAGTCTAGATTATGACCACAGAAGGCATCAAACATGTTTGTCTAATGCAACTGCCTATCCTATGCAAGTTGATCAGAAAAGTAAATGATTGCTGATTCTCTGTTATTAGATCAAAGGCTGACAGCACTTTGGTTGCTTGTGTTACACTTTGCAACTTCCTGAATGTGTCAGAGAAAGCAAAAAAACCCAAACTGCAACACTGTTAAGTATGTGAGATGCTTGATTGGATTGGTAATAATTTCCCCAAGATGAATCTGTTTTGTCCATTGCAGTAACTGGTGAGTGAACTCTCTTCAGAAAAAATGTGCATGATTTCTAACGCCAGTTTTGGTTTTCTAATGATGTAACATCAGTGCTTTGGTTTATTCTTCTTAGGTTAGATTTTTTAAAATATATTCATCATATGTGCAATGGTTATATATCCTCCCCACAAAAGGGGGTTTGGGTTTTTTCAGATATTTGATCTGGCACTGGTTTCAGTATAAAGGCTGAGTGGAGCCTATTTAAGTGTAACTAATATAAGTTATTATATGTAAACATTATCCCATCAGCAGCAAAATTGTAAATACAATGTATAGAAATTATTTGGGGACAGTTTTCTTAAATTATTTTGAATTTTTAAAAAGTGATTTCAGGTATTTTCTGAGTTTTTTTCAGAAGACCTGGAACGGACACGAACACATTCTGAAAGCAGCACTGTTTACCTATTGTGTCACATACACTGATAATCTATCAGTTATGCACTCTGTAATGCTGCCAGGAGCCACACTGCCCTTACACAACTTTGAAGCAAGAGAAGACAATTAAGAGCTCCAGAGCTGCGGAACAAAAGCAGGTGTGGTATAGGTTCTCAGTCTTCAGAGGCGTCATAGGAATGTAGGGCATTCAGCATTGTTTGGTGTTAGAGCTGCTACCAGAACATGACAAATGCACTAATATTTCATAAATCTAGGGGGAGCTTAAGGACACCCACCGAGCAGGGAGGCAGGTGTGTGTGCATTTTTTATGCTTCTGAAAAAGTTACATATGGTGCTTTAGAGAGAACCAAGACTATTTTAAGGTTCTGCCTGTTTAAAACCATCATATCTCTCTTGCTTTTACTCCTTTTTGTCTTTTGAGCTCACCTTTTTCCATAAACTTTTTGTAATGAAACAGTTACCTGTGCCGGAAGGTGGATGACAAATAGCCTGCCCTTTCTATGTATCATCAGTTGCTTCATTAACTTACAGGAGAGGATTTACTTGTGTTAAAAATAGAACAGTCAGCAAATGAACCTATAGAAACTCTTTTTTGATTGGAATCAAAAGGGGTATTGTGGCCTGTGGAAGACTCATGGGCCTGTAGATCAGATTCCAGAACTCTGTTGCATGAAATGCAGAGATGAACCAAGGGTATTACTGAGACTTGGATTGAGCAATGGTTTAGTGATTATGTTGTGGGAGCTGGGAACTTCAGCTGGGTCCATAGGTCATGTAACAAGTATTTAGAGATCAGTGTATGCAAAACTGGAGAGTTACAGTAAAAGCTAAGGAGGATTAAAAGAGAAGGTAGGAGTCTGGCAGACTTCTACAAAATAAAGATGACCATAAAAACTAAGGAGATAACATCTCAAGAAAATCATGTAAGAAAATATGCAGTATAGATGTTTATGAGTTTATCATTAAGCAGATACAAGAACATCCTACTCCCAGGTTTACGAATGATGAACATGAAGGAAGAGAAGTATTTACTGTAGACATTTTTGTAATAGTCTAAGTCACAACATGACATAGCAAAGGATGTCTTCCAAGCAGTAAAGTCAATGGGTTTCCCTAGAAAAGATACCAGTTACCTCATTACTTATCAATGGTTTGCACTCCAGCCTTGGAAACACACTTTTATAAAGCAGAACTACCAATTATACAGGGATATAATTAGTCACTGAATAGGAAGAGCTGTGCAGCAGCAGAGCTTCTCCCTTCATTCTGCATTGGTGTGTACTGCATCAGGCTTTGCTGGTGCATGCAAGGGCTACTAACTACCCTTGTGACCTCCTGCATGTGCACACAAGGGAGCCCTTTCTTCCACACAAGTCCTATCTCGGAGGCATATAAGCTGCCATTTGTTACTCCAGTCTTCACTGAACTGAAAGTGAAGTAGGACATCTGCACTGGAAAGCCATTCGCTGATTTCTCATGAAACAAGCAGGGCCTTGTTTCTCAGGGGCTTGCCTGCTTTTGCATTCCACAGGCCTTCCCCAGCAGGGTGGTGTTAAGTAAGCACTGCAGTGCCATCTGGAGTTGATAAAGAAACCACTATAGATTTCAAAACTGGAAGGAACATACAGGCAGGCACTTTTACATACGTGTTCTTTGATTCATTTTTGTTTTGTAAAATCATAAATTCAAGCTGTTAAAAATGAACGTCTGTCTTCAGTTTGGAGAAATGTGAGAATGAAATTAGTGATGAAAAACAGATCACAAAACATTTGTTTTGGTGACTCAGTATCAAGGACAATTCAAGACACAAACCATGAAAGCTATAAATACAAATTATTTCAGGACAACATCTCTTTAACACCTAAATAGTCCCACAAGCTAGGATTATTCTGAGTCTTGTTGAACTCTGTGAAAATGCATGTGGCAAAAGAGAGAATGAATGCATTCCTCCACTGCTAAAAATCAATAGGATTGTTGTTGCTGAATTAATTTGAAACCCAGGTTTCTGCAGTTAAAATCTGCAGAAAGCTGTATACAACAAGATTCCCATTTTCTCCCCTGCCTCTTAGAAAGCTGTTCTGACCTTCTCAGTCTTTCCAGTAATGCTTACTGTATTACTGAGGTGGTAAGAAAGAAGATGCGGACAAAAGGAATGTCATAAAATCTTTTTTCCTAAACATGATCTGCTGTCCTAAATTTGTAAAGCTTTTTTTGAGCTCTGTATAGACAAATGACAGGTCTGCAAAGCAACTAGGAAATACTGCTAATGAGGTTTAATTGCTATTCATTAGTATAATAGACATTGTTTGGGTTTGTTTGGGTTTTTTCCCCTGGGTAAAAATGCAGTTTAAATTCCTTTACATAGAAGCTGGCTGCTGCTGAAATAAATCCAGATGATCCCCTTGATTTCTTAGAATCTCTAACGGAGGACAGTTTTAGGCAAAAGAGCTGTTGTCCGTAAGCTGCACAGAAGTGCGTGCCATGGCTCTCTGAGCACAGGACTGGGGACCTGAATCCTAATCCTGGCTATAAGACCAACCAGTGCTGCGACCTTGAGCAAGTCATAGATGTGGCTCCATAAAAGGATTGTATCTCCACCATCACAGGATTTGGTGGAGGATTAATTTGTTCATGTCTGCTTAGAAAGATGAAAACATTAAGTCCTTTCAGCTGCAGGTTGTTAGGAGTCAGTCAACACCGTGAATGTCAGATATGAAACAGACATGCCAGGAGCCAGAGAATATGAATATTAAAGGTGACATGTTTAAAGTCTTTGTTATACCAAGGGAAGTTTTAATTCTGATCCTTGCTGGCGTGCAGTTCTAGAACATACACATCTGAAGACTTTCAGAGGTATATACAGCAAATCACTAATCCCTCATGATGAAATTTAAGTTACTGCAGCTGTTGTGTGCCAAAATAAATCTGAAATTAGTTAAAAAACTTGGAGCAAAGAGAACTGGCACATTAGCTGATCTTACTTTCAGCTATATAAAAGAAAAATTAAGATATTTTATTTGACAGTTTGAGACTTTGAGGTAGAAAGCACTGGTACATTTTGCAGGAAAATATTTCTTAAAAAAATATTACAAACAAATGGTATCTTTTCAGTAAATAAATTCAGCTACATTGCACAGATTTAAACAAGGAAACAAAACCTCAGCAATGTAGAAGTACTTCTACTCACCTTGCACTCCTTTCTCAGAACTGCTAATTCACTCTGTAAGCATCTGTGGCTGTTACTTTTATAGTGATTCCCTGCCAGGCAAGCTGCAGCCCATCTGATGCTGTCATACATGCATCACACTAACTTTGATCCTTTCTTTGGTCTCTCACTTCACTTCCAGAATAAAACTTTGGTTCTAACCTTCAAAGCCACATATGTATCATGTCTTGGCTACAGCAGAGATAGTATCTCTTTCTCTCAGTAGGACTACAGTGTTCTTTTGATCACTGAAAATCAAAAGCCAACAGAAGTGTGATAATAACTAGGAAGAAAACATTTTTCATTGAGAACATCCACTGGATAATAACACGCCACATACTAGCACTAGAAAAAATGGCTTGGATTTTGTAGGATGGGGACCAAAAATGAATGTATCACACTGAGCATACGCCTTACAAATTTTTCCAAAGCAGGAATCTATTAACCACTAAGGACATTTCTCCTGCTTAGTAGTGTGAAAATGGCAGATGGGTTGCACAGCAAGGAAAGCACAATCATCTCTTACTCATTTTGTCCTGGGAGAGAGAAAAGTGAAAATAAAACACTGATGATTCATGAAGAATTTTTTCAGGAATAATGGACAGATTATTTGAACCCTTTTCTTTAGAGAAGCAAATTAACTTTGCTGTGGATGAACACCATGGCAGGTATTCACTTCTTCACACAACCACATGACAAGACTTAGTTTGTACTAAAACTCGCACCTTTGCAAATTTATTTTGCAGTTCTTTAAGTGGATTTTTCCCTAAAATAGCTTCCTGCTCGACTGAATTTTGCAATTTTTGTAAATGATGTGTGTGTGTAGGTGGAAGGAGAGGGAAGGTTAATCCCGTTCTTACAGGCTGTGCATTTTCTGCCTTATCTATGTATGAAATGGTGCAGCTTCTGTCTATTTAAAGGTCCTACACTGAAAGAAAAGGCCACCACTGAGAAAGGCACCTTTTCCCTACAATAGTTTGATTATTGTGCAACAGAACAGATTGTATCAGTTTAAAAAAAAGTCATGTCCCTGATAAAACAGCCTCCAAAGCACATAGAGATCACGTCTCCCTTCTCTCATTGTTACTCAGCTACTTTTATTTAACAAAATGCCAGCATGGTGATTCTAATCTAATTCAGCTGCACAAGCACTTTGATTGAAAGTTCAGAGAGGTGTTTTTAATCCTCTCCAATACATCCCTACAGAGGATGGCAAAACAGGAAGCCCTCGTGTGCAGATCCTTCCTCACTATAATGGCAGGGTGGAAGGTGCCATCTGTCATTCCATGCCATTATATTGGAAAGTGCTGTCTCCTCTAAACTCCTTGCAGCAGCTGCTCCTGAAGGCTCAGCTCTTTGTCCTGAGCAGGCAGCTGCCTCTGCCACCCCCTTGGGAACAGTTTTGTTTTCACAGAATCAGACAGGGCTAGAAGTGAGCTCAGAGGTCATCTGGTCCTTCCGCCAGCCGCTGGGATGGATCGGCACTCCTGACAGATGTTCTCACTGGCAGGCAGAGATTCTGGCTCTGAGAGACCAAACCTAAGCTGCCTATGCTAAATCAGGAGACCTGTCAGCTCTTATTGCATGTAGTGGTAGTTTGATGCCCAGTTGTTTTTAAAGTACAATCATTTATGCAAGCAATATGATTTTGGGGAAATACAAGATTTTACTTGAGGAATCATTTGTGAAGATGGTGCCTTGGTCTTTTAGAAAGTTTTTGTCCTCCACTTTTATTTACTAAATTGCATGCTTCCAATTCCCTGCTACCCCCTGCTTAGCCTTACTAAGTCAGCAACACAAAAATCCATCAGACTAATTCCTTGGCTGCCAGACCACAAAGCATTTAAGATTTCATTTTAAATGAACAAGGCAGCCTGTGCCTCTTCAGATCTACTACAGACTTTTTGAAAGGACATATGCACTGGGTAGCACCCCATTAAGCTGAAACAAAAATACAATCAGTGCCTACAAATGAAAGTCTTTAATTCAGAGAGTGAGAAAATAGGCATGGTAAATTGAGATCTCTGTTCCTGGAGAATAAATTCATCCATACAATCTCCCTTCCAATTTTCAAAAGAAATTGTAGTGTAAATTTTCATCGTGGGCATACTTTTTAGCAGATGCTTATACAAAAAAATGTCTGTGGTAATAAGATATGCTTGGCTTCTCTAACACTGATTGATGTATTCTGCCCATATACACCTGCATTTGAAAGCACAGAAAAGAGTATTATTCTCTATGAGAAGAAGGGACATTGAAAGCCTAGAACAGTCCTACATTTGCAACAGAAACAGAAAGGACCTTTTGAATGACTAGCTAGTTATAAGTGAAAAGAAGTCCTATTGTGTAACCACACAAAGCACTGGAGACAAGACAAACCTATTTACATATGACAACTCAGACCTCAAGCAAATCCTGTAAAAAATGGACATGAGACAGAATAAAAGAAATACATAAAACAGAATTCCTTCTTCCCCACAGAGATTACTGCAAATTTCTACTTCTCTCATTTATCCTTAAGGTTTAATCCTGTATGCAAGCAACTGTGCAATGATGGTCTCCAAAATACATTGGAACTCTGTTCAGAAATATCTTTCCTCTTCGAAAAATGCACACAGAGGTATAAATTATACATTGATGTAATATATTCCATTCTCTCTTCAGGTTATATGTATGACGCAAGGTATTTAAGGAAATGCTTCTCCAGTTTGAGCATCATGAGTAAATATCAGTCAAAGAACAAGGGTATTTCAGAGATACAAGTAAAGTTTGTGTATGATTTGTACAATACTAACAGAAGACAAAAGAAGAGCAGCAAGACCCTTGGAGAGAATATAGACATGCTGTGTTCATACAGGACAAAAACCAAATGGTAACAGAGCTTTGATTTTCTAATGCTATGAGATACTAATTTTCTGATTTGATATACTATTTTTTTTCAGCTGATTCTCATAAAATGTCCTTTCCCTATACCAAAGTTTTCATATTTCAGTAGTTTACCGTTTGTGGAACATAGCATATAAAAAGTAATTTTATTCCACAATACAAACAGCTTTTGATGTTGTTTAGGAGTAACGGAACAAGTTAAAATGTGGTCCTGTTTAAGCTTGTACTTTACCTGTTCAAAATTTCACTTGTTAGCTCACCTCTGCATGCAATGTTTGAATTTTCCAATATCCATGACGGCTTTCAGTACAAGTAATTAGTGCTTTGTTAAAATCAAGATTCAGGTAACCAAAGATACTGTAAAGGATTGAGAAAAAAAAACCAACAAAATGTACTGTCCCTGTCACCCAGGTGCTTTTATAACTGAAGTAACGACCTTATTACACTGCCTGCCTGTGAATGATTTAAAAGGTTCTGCTGTTTGACCAGTCAGAAGAGTTGAAGCAAGAGGTGGTAGGGCTCAGACAGGCAACTTTATTGTTTGTGACAGGGCCTGGTATCCTAAGCCAAAAGGAGCTCACAAACTCTTACTCATGTGTCTAGCCAGATAATCACAGAGACATTTCTGACCTGTGGAAGAAATGCTTGTGATTTCTGAAAGTGAGTAGTTAGCACTGCAAGGAGGACTGAACTGCTAACATGAATTTAAGGCAGTGGTTTGACATAGGACTGAACTCTCTATGTGCTAACAATTCCAAACAATCTGCTTTGGACACTAAATTCTAATAATACATTATTTGCATGGGATTTCTCCTCTCATATTAAACTGAAGAATTCTGAAAGATTGCATTCTCTTGAAGACATTTTCTTAATAATGTCTTATCACTAGTGCATTTAAAATCTGTGGCAAAAGGTCAGAGAAGAGCCAAAATACTAGCAAGTCTGCGTATTTCAGTAGCAAATGGCTTTGTCTTTTTAAATTGCATACCAACCTTATCTGAAAAATGTAAATTCTACTGCTAAAAGCACATTCCTCTGAAATCAGATGTGGGCTTCATTATTTAGGGCTGCTTGTTTCTACATTCTTTTAATTAAGTTTCGTGAATAGATGAAACAGAGAACAGATGAAAGAGAGGCAGCCAAAAAATTAAGGGGAAGAGACTTTTGCAGTGAATATTCATCCCCTCCAAAGTCATTTAAAACCAAACAGCCAAACTCACTACTGAGTAAGTGAGAACCCCTGGCTAATCCTCTTCATTCCTTACAAGGTGCAATTGCCCCAAAAGCTGCAGGTGCCAGTCCAGCACACAGCCAGCCTCACCTAGGCTTTAATCCCTGGAGCACATCTGGGTTCTGTGGGACCACCTCTGCTCTTCTAGACCCCCTCAGTTCAGGAGAGTTTGTCCCTGTGCACAGATCCCCCAGGCTCCTTGAGCCATGGCAGAACCAAGCCCTCACAGCAGACCCTGGGTGTTTGTAAACCTACCTGCAGAGTTGGAGTTGCCAGGATCATAGAATAGGCAGTTAAGAGGCTTTACCACACAGGGAGCTTGGAAACTCCCAAAAAATGTTAAAATCAATAGAGGATGACTTTACAAGTAAGAGAAATCTTTTAATTACTTTGCTAAGAAAACAAACAAGTGATTTCCTTAGGTCATGCAGCGTTGTCTAGAGTTAAATGTATTAACTTCAAATAAACCAAAGATAATGGATGGAGAAATGTACTTCTGAGTTGTTTTCTGAGAAATGCATGTAGTATTTGGAACATGAACCTCAAACTGCTG
Organism: Lichenostomus cassidix; assembly: GCF_008360975.1. Taxonomy (NCBI): domain Eukaryota; kingdom Metazoa; phylum Chordata; class Aves; order Passeriformes; family Meliphagidae; genus Lichenostomus; species Lichenostomus cassidix. The sequence continues at coordinate 40,584,876 of NC_139483.1, read as the reverse complement.
TGGTAATGTATCCTCTACAGGCAGGCGTCACAAAAACAGAGTAAATTCTTCCTAAGTGGCAGAAGGTCACAGAGCTGTACACTGGAAAAAAGACTTGTTGTTAGGGTTCCCTTTGGCATGTACCTGATTAATCCTCCCATTTCACATTCCTCCCCAGCGGTCAGCTGAACAGCAGAGTGGGGGAATTAGTTTCCTTTGCCCTCAGAGCAATCTAATTCCTCAAGGAAAATGGATGACTTTAGCTAAGCAGCTAAATAAAGTCAAATAAAACATGTTCTTTCCAGTTAAGCGAAAGCGTGTATCTGCAACAAATGACTCTGATGTTAAAAATACGTGACAAGTAGCGTAAACCCAGTCTCTAAAACAGGTTGACAAAGGACATGACAAATCCCCCAAGGTGTCAGCAGCAGAACTAATCAAACATGGGATTTCAAAGAACTTGTGTCCCAGAACCTCAGCATCTCCTTCCAAACCGTGCCAAGCTCCAACCTCCAGAAAATGTAACATTCCTCCCCCCTCTCTTCCCTTTCAGCATCCCATTAAGTCCTGAAGGTAACACCTGGGGTTCTCCCAGGGCCCCTTGTTGAATTTGCAGTTTTCATCCTCACTCTCTAAAAGATGTGCTGAGACTCCCTCCTTCTCACACACCCCACTGGCACCCAGCGCTGTGGTGCCCTGGCTGCTGCAGAGCCACCAGCAGCTTCATCACCACCCAGTTTGTGTTGTCTGGCAGCCAGGTGGCCAAACAGAAGCCAAAAGGGGAGTTTTACCTGTGATCCCAGGTAAGTTTTACCTGGTCCCAGGAAGGAGTAGTAAGTCGCTCTCCTCCTCCAGCTCCAAATTTTTACAAGGTTTCTAAAATCAGAGCAACTTTCGAACTTCTGTCCTATCAGATCTAGTTTATAGCAAACAGACTGACAGAAAATGCCTGGAGAGATTTACTGCATAAGCTTTGTTTCCTTAGGATGTAGGCTAAATGTGACATAAAACCTTAGGCTTGTAAGTAAGTCCTAAGTGGATCAACTTTTTAATAAAGAGTGTGAGGGCTTTGCTATTCTCTTCATTGCATTTAAACTTTTGCAAACTGTCTTATTTACAAGAAATTGTAAACATCATTTTAAAATATCAACTTATTTTAAAGGTCACATAAAATTATTTGGTTACCTATTATTAGGAACTAAATTAATTACAAATACTATAATAATTTTTGCATAATTCTCCTATTCTTACAATTTTACATGACTACACCACATACTGTAATAAAAACTTGACTTTAGCAAGCATCCCAACTATGCATAAAGTGAGTGCAATTTTGCCCCAACTTTATTGGAAAACTCTTTCTTTGAAGCAACATTTATGCTTTTTACAAGTTATTCTAATGATTGCCTGCTGCATTTTAGTGCATTAAAGCAGTACCTTTTAGTAGTACATTTGTAGTGTGTATTTGAACATCTCCTGTATCTTAGTATGCAGCTGTTCCAGTTTTAGAAATAAAAGACACCAAGCAACAATTTTGATTTTAGGAAAAGATCCCTGCTTTGAAGTCCATCCCCACTAAAGTTAATAGCACTGACAGTGACTTCACCAGGAGCTGAAGCTGAACCTAAATGCTCATCTGTTGTAATTGCGATGGTATCAGGAGCCCATTATTTTTTGGCACCCACTTTCTCCAGAGTGGAGCACTCCTTCCAAACTCTTCTGTTTTTTAGACTAAGGAAATTTCCAGGGGACTAAACTGGAATGTTATTATGACAGTATGACTCTGCAGTTGTCATAGCAATAGAATGAGGGTGATAAGCTGTTGAAACAAAAATAAAACTTCAAGTACAGATAGTGGAGACCTAACACTTATTTAGTTACCCATGGCAGATTGCCTTCTGAACTGCTGTACTCGAGAGTTTTCCATCTTTGGGCAGACAGAGTCTGTCCTTGTTTCCTTGTAAACCTGTCTTTCCCTGGGCCTGCTCATTACTGGGTGTGCTATGTGGGACTGTAAGAGCTTTGTAGCATTCACTGGGTAGAGAAGTTTCCAAGAGTTTCTTTCATTATGCTTAAAAGGTACCCTTAAAAAGTTATCTGTAAGATGAACTGGGGTTATGGAGTCAAAATGGGAAAGCTGTGTTGGGATGTGGTTTGGACCATGGGCTGCAAAATTTTGTAGTAACATGATTCTGTTCCATCATGCATGCACCAAACTTGGACTTGAAGCTGCCTGCAACTTAGTATTTGAGCTATACTTTCCCACCAAGCACCTCTCTTTCAGAGCAGTTTCCCTGCTTCATGCTGTTATATAATGCGGTAAAGAGATACAGCTCACAACTGCAACACCAGGCATAGAAATCAGCCTCTGGAACGACTGCTTATTGACTGAGTAAGAAATTTCTTCTTTTTAAAACCTTCATCTGGCTAGCCAGCCCTCACAGCATTTGAATTTTCCTTAGGAATACAGACTATAACTTCTCGCCCATGCAAGACTATCTGATTAAAAGGGACAAGGTGCTGAAAATGTAGCAAGTCCTTATAATCCATCCTGTTTTCCAGTCCAGATGTTGTGGACTGATGCTTTAAGACTTTTATGCTTCCCTTGGTACAGGGAATACCAGCCAAACATTCCATATTGCCCAAATCACAAGCAAGATTAGAAACATAAATAATTTTGCTTTTTAATTTATATAAGAGAAAGTACTGTAAATTTTGCTCAAGTCCATTCTCACCACTGAAACTATTAATGAGTGGCAGTGTCTAAAGATCTGTAAAACAGAGTCATTAATTTTAGTACTAGAAACAGGATTTTCTCCTGAATTCAAAACCAAGTAAAATCCAATTAAGACAGAGAAGCAGGAAATTCCATTCCAAATAGAGGTAGGTGGAACCTTTTCCACTATAATTTACAAATTGCTTGCTTCAGTCCAGGGTGATGGCTAGTCCTAGTTTTCTTATGAGAGGGTTGGGAAGGGGGGTATGGTTTGTATTAACTGCAAAGGTAAATTAAAATACACACAACATTAAGAAGTTATGCTAAACATCATGCTTTTTATTTTTGGGGAAAGAGCAAGAAAATAGCAGTACTTCAACAGTCTAGAAAAAGCCTCATGTAAATACCAAAAGCACAGCAAATTATACTAAAAGTTGATACATTCTTAAGTCAAAGCATAAAGTTGCATGTAAATATGTGTGTGTATATATATTTATACATGTATACACACATAGGCACACAACTTTTTAAGTACAGATGTAGCTATCTGGATTATCTGTGTTTTCCTTATCATTCAGTTTAGTTTTGGGTGAGTGAAGCAATTAGACCAGAATTAACATTAAAAAAATATCCAACCATTGCCACAGACTAGATTAAGAACTCATACACATACACAAGTACAGCACAGTCTTTACTCTTGAGGCCTTTGAATTCCACTAAAATAAGCCAGTTTTAGAGGGAATGCACCCTGGAAGTCTCTTGGCTTTTATCACTGCAACATCCTAGCCTTTGCTAAAAATTAACAGAGAAGTACCCCAGAACGTGATCTCAAATTCTTCCTGCAAACTGCATGCATGCCAGACATGAACCATGCAAAAACCTTTTGAGGTTTAAGCCCTTGATTATTACCTTGTGTCAAGATTCAGGCACTGTGCTTTACAGCAATTTTTAGAATTAAATTTAAGAAACAATCACATTGTGAGTTGATTTTACTTAAAATGGAGAAGGGTGAAGACTCAGATAGTTGGCAACTCTCAGCTGATTAAGCATTACATGTACACACTATGAGATAATAAAAACTTAACCAAGTGCTTTAGCAAGTTCTGAAAACAAAAATAAGTTATATTTCAAAGAACAAGTTAGTATAAAAAGTTTTAACATATGCAAAGTATGTGCTCAAAATACTTATTTCGCATTTTTAAAAAGAGCTGTCATCTACCTTACAGCAACAAAGTTCACCCAGTATAAAATATTGCAATTTGTCCCATTGTGTCATATGAGAGGTTTCCTTATTCTTCATATGATCAAGAACACTTGCACAAGAGTTCATGTTATTCTAAGCCACATAGTGGCAGACAGACTATGTTTGAAAATGTGCTTTTACTATGCAGTGCAGTAAAAGCTAAGCAAACCATTTCAGAGCAGCGTTTAGCAGGTCAAAGAGCTACGCTGATGCAAGAAATCCGAGAAGAGTATAAAAGTTAATGCCAAGTGGCAGTACCAAGAAAGTGAATCAGATCAACAGAAAAAGAAAACCTGCTGATAACATTCACTATCACATGTACAACTTGTAAGGAATAAATTAGCTTAAGGAGAAAAAAAAAAATTTAACTGTGTAAACAATTCACCCAGTACAAGCCTGGATGCAGCCGGTAAGAGCAGAACTAGCTTAGTAGTGCTGAGGATGTGCGTGCATCCAGATGCCTGTTCAAAATGCATTTATCAATGCCTCTGACGCCCCCCCAAAAAATCACCTACAGCTATTTACACCACAGCGGAGGCTTCCCTCCCCCCTTATGAAGTTACTACAACTCAGGAAGTTGCTGCTGTCTTCTACTATTAAAATTCCAGTTATAAGCTACCAACGTTTGTAAGATGAAAACACCCACCTTGCAAATTAAATTGAAAACTCTTGTCAAGCATGTCTGAGGACTCTTCAAAAGTTAAAGTACAGCACTTTCCTCAAGTGGTATTTGCATGAGTAACTTGTACTGACAGCCTGTTAAAATAAGAGAATTTAACACAACTCAGGGAAGCTGGGTGTTCCTCCTCAGGAAGAGGGATCAATACGAATTCCAGTTGTTCTTGTTGAGGTGTGTTACAGGGAGAGAAGGACAAAAGAATCTCAGTTCAGTCAGCCTCGAGGTGAATCTTCCTGCTTCTAGAAGTATTCCTCCTCTTCATCAAAAAATCCGTTTTCCAGGGCATAGGAGCAGTCTGCGTTAGAGTCAGCTTGGCAGGCACCTTTGTATTCTTGAATGGATTCATACAGGGAGTAGAGCTGACACAGCAATGACATATCCAGCTGCCGAAGGCCAACCTGAAGGGGGAACAATGCAAACAATCATTACTACAATTGTCTTCTTATGGCAGTATAATGCTATATATCTTTTGTTGCTAAACAAGAGGTTCAAGCTTCTTTTCCACCTTGAACAGTTATGAAATATGGAAGTAAAATCCATTTTCTAGGGTGACAGATGCCCCACGGGACAAAAGAACAAAGAACAATGGATGCCATAGTGCAAAAAACAGCAAAGCATTCTTCAAAATGTTGTACACTGTGCTTAACTTCCCATAAGCATTACTGGAACCATTACAGAAAAATTCATAAAGTCTGTATTGCTCATTATGCAAGAGAGATACTTTTCCAGAAACACTGCATGTCTTTCACACTTCTTTCTCTCACAGCATCACAGTCACTCTGTTCTTGTTTAAAATGGCCTGGAGTAAGTTTTAAATGGGATTCTGCCTGGTTTTCCTACTTCCCAGCTAAGTACTTCTGCTCTAATCTTCTTTTCTATATTGACATACATAGGCATCTGACCAGGCCAGGTATGTCTAGCACAATACAGCACACTACTTTCAGGCAGCAAAACTAAAGCAGAAGTGACACAAGGACATACATCATATTTTGCAAATCTTCAGAGTATTTTCATGTGCCACTCAAGCACAGGCTTGATTATAATTAAGCACCTAATTTTTTGGTCCTTAAACTTCTCAAATATTAGTTCCAGAGCTAATTAAA